>NC_139471.1:9907500-14707500 GCF_057233095.1 Heloderma suspectum | reverse complement strand
GGGAAGACTTTTGCCCCAATTTAAGGATTGGAAGCAATAGGGATGTGTACCTCTGACAGCCATATGCCCTGGCAAATAATTTCATGCAGTTGCACAAAACGACACAGAAATAGCCAGAAAAGAGGTGTGCATTTCATGTGGAAGAAGAAAATATTCATGAAATGTGTGTCACTCCACATTGCAGCTCAGCACTTCTTCAAATACTCCCGTGTGTTTTTAATTTTCATATTGAAGAGCAGTCACTTTGATTCATCCACGAATCTTTTGTGAAATACCTTTACTCTCTCTACGTTAGAGATGTGCAGACCAGCAACACTTGAGCTCAGTGCATATCCCTGAGCTCGCTTTGACTCATGTCTGTGTAAGAAAGCGAGATTTGTTTTTTTCTTTTCACATGAAAATCCATGTGTATTTTCCCAAATGTACGCATTAATTGTCCACATTTCTATGCATGTTCTCCCATTGATTAAAGCCTGTTGGCATTTTTTTTTAAGTACACATGCTTATGCACCTTTTTTTTTCCAAATGTATGCATTTTTGAACACATTTTGTTATTCTGCATATCACATTGCAAACTCAGAACTGTACAGACTTCAACCACAACTTGTGCTTTGGTTCATGTTTGGTTCTGGGAGGTGCGAAGTGGAAAAATCCTGGTATCGTCGAGTTTTATTCTTTTTATCTTTGCATCATTTTGTCTCCCATTGTTCACTCCTCTGGAATCTGTTTAGATATGGAGCAGTGTACAGATGTTATAAATAAATAAATGAACTGAAACAAATTTCTCATACATTCTTACTCTACGCTACAGAAACTTGGAATGGTACCATCTAAGCAATTGTTATGAATAAGGAAGCAATAGTTATGAATAAATTGTAAGAATACATTTGGTGTAATATCTTGTTGAAGGTGGATGTTGACAAATGGAAAAGGACTGGGGGGCAGCAACAAGGAATGATAAGGGATCTAAATGATCAGGGGACTGGAAACAAAGATGATCAGGGGACTGGAAACAAAGCCCTATGAAGAGAGACTGAAAGAACTGGGCATGTTTAGCCTTGAGAAGAGAAGACTGAGGGGAGATATGATAGCACTCTTCAAGTACTTGAAAGGTTGTCACAGAGAAGAAGGCCAGGATCTCTTCCTGATCATCCCAGAGTGCAGGACACGGAATAATGGGCTCAAGTTACAGGAAGCCAGATTCCGGCTGAACATCAGGAAAAACTTCCTGAGTGTCAGAGCAATACGACAATGGAACCAATGACCTGGGGAGGTGGTGGGCTCTCCCACACTGGAGGCCTTCAAGACGAGGCTGGACAGCCATTTGTCGGGGATGCTCTGACTTGGATTCCTGCATTGAGCAGGGGGTTGGACTCGATGGCCTTGTAGGCCCCTTCCAACCCTACTATTCTATGATTCTATAAATGGATGCTTCACATGCATATATGTTGATTCCTTCTCACTTGATTACTCAACTGTTGGTCATTAGCAGATGAAATGATGAATTCATGTCACTGGAATGCATTGTACATGAGATTATATGAGGGGTGAAAGAAAAGTTAAAAGTGTCTCATTTTGATTAAATTTAGGGGAAAACACACACACTGGTCCATGTAACTCCAAAATGGGCTGTTTACACCTGTAATGTTGCATAGATAGGCTTTATGGCTGCTATTTGTGCAATATTGAATTCATGGAAGTTCCTAAGTCACTTTTTTTTTGGCAAAATGGCACTCGTGGATGGCTCAGGGTAGGTGCGAGTGGTCCGGTGAGTGCAGTGGGGGTTGTGAACAGTTCTGGGGGCACATGAGTGGGGGCAGTGGCTTGCTGGGTGCCTGGAGGACCCAGAATGGGGTGGGGGGATCTGTCCATCCCTACTTCTGCATCCAGAGCATGTGGTCTACCACTGAGCTGCAGCCCATCACCTGGAATATAGCAAGCTCACTTCTGTGAAGTCAGATTACTGCCTCATCTAGCTCAGTATTGCCTAAACGGATATTAGCCTTGGGGCTAATAGAAGATTTTGGGGAATGATTTTCATTGGTATTATGAGGCAGGGGGAGGAGGAAAGGCATAAACTGTCTCTCCCTGAATGCCTGAGTCCCACCAAATTGGACGGTTCTTTTGCTTGCTATGAGCAATTTAAAAACCAAAGCTGCAACAGTAAATGCCTTGACTTGGTGGTGGGGTGGCTCCATGATTTCAGCCAGAATTCTTTCCTGGCCCTACCTGGAGATGCTGGGGATTGAAACTGGGACCTTTTTGCATGCAAAACAGCTTCTACTAACTAAGGATGCCCATGGTGGATTCTTTAAGAATTGGTGTAATACAGCTTCACCTAGCTAAGCCACTCAGAATTCTAGCCTATGTAGATCACATTGGGGGCGGGGTAGCAGTTCAGTGATCTTGAACTGGTTGGCTCTTCTTCTCCAATATTGGTCCCCATATATCAGAAAGGCAGAAGAGACAATCCAACCCATTTTAGTTTACTTGATATTGTTGGGAAACTCTATGCTAGAAATCTTCCATTTAAGTCAAAAGGCTGGGTTGAAACTAATAATATATTGGCATATGAACAAGCAGATTTCAAAATTTGTTCCTAATCAAGTCTATATTGTGAGCTTTTTTTCCACCTGCAAATCCGTCCATATTTTTGTCATATTTTTTTTCCAAACGTACACATTGTTTGTGCACATCTTTGACATGTACTTATTCTTCTCCGATTGATTAAAACATCTGTGCACATTTTTGCAGAAGTATGCACTTTTCCGTGTGCATTTTTCAAATGTACGCATGCTATCAAACACACATTTTGGGGCTTCGTGAATCACATTGTGAGCTTGGGGATGTACAAACTTTGATAACAGATTGCACCTGTTTGAGTCTGCTTTTGGTCTGGAAGGTGCAAATTGGGTAAATTATGATCAAAAATGAACTGAAATGGCGTTCTCATACATCCCCGGTAATACCTTTATTGAGCCAACCAAAAGATCACAAGAAATGTGCGAACTTCTGATACTGCCAGATCTCTTAATCAGGCAAGATATTACCAAAAAAAAAAAAAAAAATCAAGGGGGGGAGTAGGGGAGGAAAGAAACCCTGACTAGATGGTAAAGTCACATTCAGTCATAGAATAGAAGGTTTGGAAGGGGCCTATAAGGCCATCGAGTCCAACCCCCTGCTCAATGCATTTTGTCTACATGTTCAGGGTCCCAAGATGAAATATGAGAAGGAGGGTCTGCAGATGTTCAAATTCAGCTCCAGGATGGTTACATGTTGGACCTGGTCCTGGTGGGAGTGAAAAAGGGAGAAACAGTGGATGTCCTCAGAACAGTTTCCATTCTGGGCAAAGCATATAGGCTCATTTTATTGGCTGAGTGTTGTAATTCTGGAGAAAATGGAAATTGCTCCCTCAACAGTCCACAGTATGGACACTGCCATCTTAGGTATCTGGAAATCAGAGAATATACATATAGTTTCCGTCTACGGGGGTGGGGTGGGGTGGGGATGAACTATGAACAATTCACTAGTGTATACCTCTGATGATAGCATGAGAAATTATGGATTTAAACTACCGGAAGGCAGATTTCCTAAACTGTAAGAACAGTTGAGCAATTGAACAAATTGTCAAGGGAGGTTGTGGACTCTCTTCCCTTTTAGCCTTTCAAGAAATTAGAAAGGACAGGTCTTTGTTAAATATACTGTGGGATACAAGATTGCTGTTCTTTAAGAGGCGCTGAGCCAAAATGACTCACTTTCCTTCCTCCAATTTATTTTTCACAGAGATTGCAACATGTTTACCTTTTTTTCACCCATTGGTGATTTTCTGACTATGTATTGAACAGGATACCTCTAAAGAGACCATTCAGATTGTTCCCTAGGAGGTCTGAAGGAGAGGTCCTGCCACCAGATAGATACGGACATAAGAAGAACCATGCTGGAACAGATCAAAGTCCTGTCTAGAAAGCAACATTATCCTTCTACTCATGTTCCCTAGCAACCAGTATACAGATGCTGTCATGGGACAACCCATGAATGGAAGGGATACCAGGTCAAATAGAGTGCCCCAATCTTGTTTGCCCTTCTTTTCCTACGATCTTTTTGCTGCCATCAGGTGGAATTCTTTATTTTCCACAGCTGCCTACAACTAAACAGCATTAAAGCCCTCTGTGTCTCTTCTAAAAATGTTTAGGTAGTATGGGGTTTGCCTTTTAGGGATGGGATAGGCAATCCAGCAAGAAAAGGGACCACAACTTTTAAGCAACAAAATTTGAAAATGTTTATTGAAAAAGTATTATTATTAGGGGGAAAAAGTTTTTAACATCTAAATTGTTACAACACTATGTGATCAAAAGGGTAAGGAAATGACCAGGGTAAATGTATCCAGCTAATTCCTAATTGGACTGTGTCCCTGTTTTCTCTAATTTCTTTCCAGCAATATATTTCTATCAGAATTCGCAGATGTTCTAAGCATTCAATTTCTCCCCAAACCAGCTCTCTTATTTTCTTTTTCTTTCTGATTCTTTTTTTCCTTCCAACCTTCCTCTCAATTGTAGCCTTTCTCTACATTCTAAACACTCTTTTTTTTAGGTCTCAACTTTTTATAAGTTTTTTTATAAGTTTTATAAAATAAAGCCAAGGGCAAAGGGGTAGGAAAAAAAGATGTTTGATACTTTAAAATAACTCCGAAACATTCTGGACCCTCAGGTCCTTCCTCAGGGTAATTTGTTAGAATGTAATGGATATCATTTGTCCCACAACCCCCAGGTTCCTATGCTATGCAAATGGTATCCATTTCATTCTAATAAATTACCCTGAAGAAGGATGTTAAGGTCTGAAACACGGAGTTTCTTTATTATATTAAATATCCAGTTTTCTACCCTGCTGACCATCTGCCACACAGCAAACAGGAGAGAAGGATGGATGACAGTGACAGGGAGAGAATGGGCAAAGAAAGGCCCTGTTGGCTGGTCTCCTGAAATTTGGGGAGATTTCAAGGTCCAGGAAAGTTTTCTAGGGCAGTGCAGGGACACCCTGACATGCACTGGAGGCCACTTTGGGGCTTCTAAGGTGGGCCCCACCCATCCAACCTGACCTGCTTTGGGCTCTGGGGCCAAAGCAGGATTTGGATAACCAAAGTGGGGTGTCATCCCCCCCCCGATGCCCACACAAGCTCCTTATCTGGACCCTTGGGACATGTGCTTCTTCAAGGGACTCATTATTTGGTAACTTCCTCTATTTCCAGAAATTGAATCCTGCACAGATGGAGGCCATCATGCACTCAACATGGTCTCTGTGCCTGTAATGTTTATGCCCATCCTGTCCTGCAGATGACAGCCTTATGGCTACCATTTGTGCAGTATTCAGTTTCCGGAAATAGAGGAAATCACAATGGCAACTACCTTGAAGAGGCCTATGGCTGCTGGTGGATGACCTGAGGAGTAGGAGGTTTGTGTGGCTTGGTGGCTGATTGGTGGTGGGGGGCATGTGGCTGGGCAGAGGGGTGGCTGGGCAGTGGGGGAGCTGGACTTCTGAATCCCTCCAAAGCATGCCAAAGCACTTTATAGTGACCCAACCTGCTTCGGCCTCATCCTGATCTGCTTCAGGTGAAGCCCAAAGTTTACCAAAGCACCCTGCTTTGGCTCAGAATTTGGCTCTGGAGCTGAAGTGGTGCACAGCCGTAATGTTTTCTGACTTTGAATCTGGTAACCTTAACTGGGGCCCCCTTCAATCTGTATGAGTCTCTTGAACAACATCCCTTTCATGTTTCCATGAGATAACTGGAGGACAGCAGCAGATTTTCTATGGAGATGGGCCTTCCTGGTCATCATTCCATTTCCATCAAACCCCAGAAGAATGTACCAAAAGTATCCAGGAAGGAACATCTACAGATGGGAACTTATCTCAGGCCATTTTCCTGTAAATCAGAATGTCCATCACATATTGCTTGGAAGTGAGGACAGAGACTTCAATGTAAATGCACTTTGTCCAGGGCAGAGTGTTGCTAAAATGATTTCCATCAGCTTGTGCCAAAGTGCTGCAGGAAACAGAGTTGGCTGTCTTTGCCCTGGTCACACAGAAAGCTTGTAAAGATAAAACACAATGAAATGGCTAGAGGAAACAGGCCAAGATGAGCCACCAGAAGAAAGTCTGACTTAACCTCCCCTCCCCTCAGGAAGTAGGGTTTCAAAAGATCCTCCTACCCAGGAGAGGGAGCTGTAGCATCCCCTCCTCCGAGGAAAATAACATAATGAACCATAAAGAACCAAGGTATCCCCATGTAAATGCAGTCAGACGAGGGCTAAAGTGAAAAACACATGTGATGGGTCACATGTAGGGATGGATGCCCCCCCCCATCTGAGTTCTCAGGGTGTACAAGGTACACCCAGCTCGTGCACCCCCATACTCAAGCTCCCCTGCCCTCAGCAAACTGGCCGCACTCACCCAGGCCCCATTCTTGAGCTCCACAATGACCATTTTTTGAGGGGAAATGGCGATCATGAAAATGCTCCTATTTAGATAAATACCTGTAATCTTGAGTATATGGGCTATTCATGGCCCCCTTTTGCATATATTTAAATAAGCACATTTTCAAGATTGCCATTTCCCCCCATATGGTGATCACAGAGTTTGAGAACAGGGCGGGCCTGGGTGAGTGAGGCTTGCTGGCTGAATGGAGGAGGGGGGAAGGTATTTTGGTGATCATGGCTCGGGGACATGGGCAGGGGATTTCCTCAGGATTCCTGGACATAATTGGGAGCCCGCGCCATCCCTAATCACATGTCTGTTGATGGCTGACAGCTGAAACTGCCTTCCCCCACCCAGAATGTCCTTATGAAAGACACCAGGAGCACAATCCTATGCATATTTAGACAGAAGGAAGTCCTACAATTCCCAGCATTCCCCAGCCAGCATGGCTTCCTGGGGAATGCTGGGCATCGTAAGACTTTTTTCTGCCTAAACGTGCATAGGATTGTGCCCTAAGTGATGATGTAGCTAGGAATGGGGGAGAAATATATTGGGTTTGGGTTTATGTTTTAATGGGAACTTATTTTCATACTTTCAAACCAATATGTGAACCGAAACTCAGTTATCCTTCAATATGCACACTTCTTCAAATTTTGCAATGGAGTTTTCAAAAAAACAAAGCATACAAAAATGCACATGTTTGGGCAGGCATGTACAAACATGTGTATATTGCTGAAAATAAAGTTTGCAATGATTTTTAAAATTGCTTCTAAAAATGTGTAAGGCAAAACTTGTTAAAATGCTGGCTGGGAATTATGGGAGTTGTCATCCAACATGTATCAAGGGCCCCAGATTGAAGAGCATTTGATGTAGACAGTATAGCACATGATGGGCCCAATAGTCTGGATCAATACAACAAGGCAGTTTCATAAATGAAGGGTGCAATCCTATGCATGCGTAGATGCAGGAGAAAAAAACCAACAACTTCAGCTCCCAGCATTCATCAGCAGACTGTGCCTTAAATATTTTGAGTAGTGAGAAGGATGCAGCTAGTATATACTCTAGTTCTTCTTCTGATTGTATCCATCCATTGCCTTTTACTAAGGATCTCCATGGATGGGTCCAACCTGAGCTTAGGAATGCTGGAGAAATTTGAGACTGACTAAAATGAGTTCAGATGTCTAAGAATCCAAATGGTGGAATCCACTGCAGAGTGACCCCCTCAGGCCGTGCAGAGTTCGTGGGCTTTGGGATTTTATTTTATCTTTTTACTGTCCGAAAATGTATGCGTATTTATTCATAGGAAAATATGCAAGTTTCTGCGGAGGAAAAGTGGGATGGAATGGGGGCTGATACACTAAAACTTATGTGCTAAGGTAAACGATGTAAATGGTTTCGAAACCTCTTGTGTAATTATTTGCATATTTTTCTGCATGATGAAATGAAACTCCTCATCTGTCTTTGAGTGCAGGACAGAACAAAAGGCGCCTGACAATCTGCGAAACAAAGATGGAGTGGATTTTACACAGTCGGTACATCCTTACCTGAGCTCTTTGGAGGGAAAGGTGAAGTAAGAATGCCAGTGTAATTAATGACTTCCAGGCAGCTTACAACATTTATAAAAAGATAATGACATTAATCAAACTCAAATCCTATGCATGTCTACTCTGAAGTCACTTTCATTGACTTCAACTGTCCTTACTCCCAGGTTGAGTGCATAGGATTGCAGCTTTAAGAATTACAAAAGTAGCAGAAGAATTACCAATTAAATATATTAAAGGAGCAGAAAAAGTAAAAGCAACAAACCAAAGCCAGATATAGAAACTGAACAGTGGACTATATGTGCTCTTCGTTCCCTTTTTCCAGTTCTATTTCTTTTTCCTAAAGGAACCTTATTGGCAGGGTTTCTTGCTTTAAGCTAGGCCTGGAGTTTGAGGATCAGATCATGTCTACTGAGGTGCAATTGTTGATGTAATGGAGTGACCTTCTCCAAAACCTTGGAAGTGAATAGAGGGTGTGGAGATGGGGAGAAAGACGAGATTCTTGTCTGTCAAAAAGAACAGTCTGTTTCTGTGCTTGTGAAGGGCACAGAGTATAACGGTTAAGCACTTAAGTGCCCATCCATTAAATTTGTAATAATCTCTTGTGGCCAGAGATCCAAGGAATGAATTTTCTGCAATACGCTCTGTTCCTAACACATTGTGATAGATTATTGGAAAGCTCCTTAAATGGGTGCAATCTTTTAAAAAACAAACAAGAAAACAAACAATGACTGAAGGTTTCAGGACTTGAGCAAATTATGGAGATCAGAAAGGATAGGGATGCTTCCCAAATGATCCCATTTTTTTCTATGGAGGTTTGAGTTCTGAATTACCTGGTCTTGTTTCCAAAGTGGGGCCATTGCCTTGTGAAACCTCTATGGTTTCAGTTTAAAGAAAAGAAAGACAATCCCAACTTTGTACACAGTGCTGGGCATTGCAGTCTGCCAAAGCTTTCTTCTCCTTCTTCACAGAATCATGAAGGAATTTCAGAGTTGGAAGGGAGCTTAGCAGTCCAACTCCTGGTCCATGCAGGAAATATGCCTCTAATTAATTAATTAATGGTGCAATCTTGTGCATGTTTAGACAAAAAAAAAAAAGTCCTACAACTCCCAGCATTCCCCTGCCAGCCCTGCAGCCAATGATGGGAGTTGTAGGACTTTTTTCTGTCTAAACATGCATAAGACTGCACCCTATTTGGGTGGTGGTGGTGGGGAACTGTACTGCACCTTTATTAGGAAAGGTGATCCTAGAATAGTGGACATAAAATTATAAAAGCAACATAGTAAATCAGTAAAACTAGACAGAATTATAAAAACCATAAAACCAGCATACAAACGAAGTAAATAAATCAATAACATGAGATTAGATCTTATCTTATATGTACTGTGAAGCTGAAGCTCAAATATTTTGGCCACCTAATGCGAAGAGAAAACTCTCTGGAAAAGACCCTGATGCTGGGAAAGACTGAAGGCAAAAGGAGAAGGGGACGGCAGAGGATGAGATGGCTAGATAGCATCACCGATGCAATGAACATGAACTTGAGCACACTCCGGGAGACAGCACAGGACAGGAAGGCCTGGTGTGCCATGGTCCATGGGGTCACAAAGAGTCAGACATGACTGAACGACTGAACAACAACAACAACAACAACAACAAATATATGTACTGTAATTCAAAGTTGGGAGTTATTTGGTCATCCCTTTTTGCATGCCTTCCCGTTGACTGATTCTCATGAGACATATTTCATTGGAAAGCTCTTGACAAGCAGATTCTGTGGATAACAATGGTTTTCACTGTAATTCAAAGTCATGAGTTTGTTTATATTAAATATTTGATTGGGGGGGATCCTCTCTCCCTCCCAGCCCATTTAGTGGGGTCTTCTGATGCTCTGTGTGGCATGTTCTGTGGGCTGGAGGAGGTGCTACAAGATAAGGATGTGGGAGGACTCTGTCCAAGGGGTGGTGAACTTCGCCAAGCTTTCAGCAGCTCCCCCACCCCCTGGAAGACTCTGGCCTGCCAACCTGCAAGACATCAGTCCGAGTTGAGCCAGTTCACAGATCCTCCCATGGCCGTTTACGCAAATTTCAGCAGCAACTCACGTAAGTTGCACACATTGTGGCCGTCATTTGTGCAAAATGGCTTAATTTGAGCAAGATGGAGCAATTCGCAAGTGCAATTTGGGCAAATTATGCAAACTGTACTCAAAATCCATGCACAGTATGCAAAGTGTGGCTGTAAATTGCGTAAACAGTGATTTGGGGGGCAGGAGAAGTGAGACATTTCTTGGATTCCAGGGAAAAGCCTGTGGCTTGGGCTCGTCTATCCAAACCAAGCTGCAGGCTCTGGGGAAATCCACTGATCCCAACGAGAGCTGTATCTCCCCATGATGACCATCCCTGCTATGAAAAAGAAAGGGCATAGAATTCCACGTCCACCAGAAAGCTGACCCAGCTTAAATCTGGATCCAGCCCCTACTTTCTGGAGTGGCTCATTTGCCATTCTTCGATGTTTGACTTCCAGACCACACCCAGACCTCTGTACATGTGCAAATGTAAGTTACCACAGTGTTAGTTCGCATTTTCCCTTCCCTCTCTTACATTTTGCTCCTGTGTGCAGCATTTACGTCAAGATACCCTCTGCTGCGTAATGTAATCAATGCACATGTGTGCTGGTGCCTGTTTGTAATCTGTAAGAAGTGTGTGCTTTCGTGGATCAGTAATGTGTAAAGAAAAAAAAAAGAAAACAAATTGAAAACTAGCAAATGTAGAGCAAATGGGAATATCAGCGTGTGGTAGCTTACTGAAACCTTAGCATGAGGTCCGTGTAACACATTACACAGAAACCAACCTGGGCCTGTCACAGATCACGGACTCTGCAGGTGGATGCCAACCCCCATCCTCCCATGTGTCTGCCAGCATGATAAACATGTTTTGAAACATCGCATTGCCACATTCACACCTGGATCCAGAGTTGGTCACACTTTGACTAGATCCACTGAAATCAATAGGACTGCAGACAGGACCAAATTAAGCTCCATTGATTTCAATGTGTCTGCTCTAAGCACAGCTACCTCTGACTCCAGTTCAGAAGTGGCATTCACTGGTCTAGAATGAGGCTAGGTCCAGGGGGGATACAAAATGGTGGCCAGGCTGGCAATACAGTTGCTGCTGCTACCATTTGCAATAGCAGCAACAATCAAACCTGAGGTGAAAAAGAAAGAAACTGCACTACCATCACTTCTAATGGTGAGGCCCACTGCCAAGAAACTGTTGTGGAATTTCTCCTCATAGGCAGTATGCCTATGTATACCATTTGTTGGGGAACATGGGCAGGAGAGTGCTGTTACACTCCTGTCCTGCTTGTGGGTTCCTTGTTGACAGCTGGTTGGCCACTGTGGGAACAGAATGCTGGACTAGATGGGCCCTTGGTCTGATTCAGCAAGGCTCTTCTTATGTTCTTATGTTCCTCCCCCTGGATAAATTTAGTGAACCTCCTCCCCGCCACAGCCAAAATCCTTTGCCCACAATGCATGAACTGTGCAATATGTGCAGAAATTTATGAATGATATCTCCTTACTCTTGATGAAACCCTCATAAACTGTTGTGAGTTGTGTGACCAGATCACCTGACCAAGCAGCCCTTTTGGGAGGTAGGTTTTTGTTGTTCAAAATGATGTGTACACCACCCTGTGTGGCATTACCCTCTCTTATCCCTCAGTGTTTCTAGGGGTGTTCATTCCATATCTACATTCAATGGCCAGAAGGGGGAAAACAGAACTACACCTTCAAGCCTCACTCCCAGTGTTACATACTTGCCCCACAGGTCCACCCCCCAACAACCATTACATCAGTGTGATGCTTGAAAGGGTAGCCTATGTATGTACATGAGCTCCCCACAGACATGGGACCCCTAACCATGCAGAGCACCTGAGCTCACTGTACACATGTAGGTTCCCCTTTCAAATGCCACACTGAATGCATGGATACCATAGGCCAGCAGAGTGCACTGTCCCACTGCCCCCTTCATGCACTGGATGTGTAGATGGACCATCCTCATATTCATGTACGTGCAGGGGATGCCTTATGCTTCAGGAAGGGCCAGGTTTAAATTTCCAAGTGGTTGTCCAGCATGGCTAGCCCTAGGAACTAATGGGATTATTTAGTAATGATGCCTCCTATTAGAAAGGCAATTAGCAGTAAACAGAATGAGTGTTTTCCAGTCCCACATGCAGACAGGTGATCTTAGGATAATAAAAAGAGACCACACTCTTCTTCAGTGAAAGAAAGAGAACAGTTTACTCACAAATATTCTGGCATATACAATGCAGCTTAGGGATGGCACACACTCCTGGTTGGGGCTCGAAGCCTGGAGTGAAATCGCCGGCTCAGCCGAATGCCAGTCTGCAGGACCCCAGCACTTGCCTGGTTCAGTGTGTGCTGAGCTGGGCACGCACTGCTGCTCTCTCAGCAAGCACCATTTGCCACTGCTTCTTCTTTTCTGTAAGTATCTCATCTACACAAATGGGGGCCTTAAAAGGGCAATGTCTGCAACATTGCAGACATAGGGTGGTCCATCCATCCCTAATGCAGGTTCAGCCTAGAGTTTTCAAAAGGAGTTTGTTCAGTCCATGTTGTGTTCTATTACACTGGCAGGAGTGAGAGAGCAAACATATATGCTTCCAGCAATGGTGGAACTTGCGGGGGGGGGGGAGGAAGGGGAGGAACAAAAGGAAGAAACCACAGGAAACCACATTGTAGGCTATAGAGACCCTAACAGTAGCTGACATCAACATTTCCATGAACTAAGTAACTGCAACACAGCTCCCTTCCAATAACTTGCAGATGAAGTTGCGATGTTCCTAATAGGAATTGCAATTGTCTTGGGGGGTGGTAGAACAATCTAAAAGCAACTTCTTCGCTAAATGCACCTTCTGCTACCCTGAGGAAAGCATCTTACCCACTCGAGGATGGAAGAATTCTGAAAGTGATTGCAGATGCTTCAAGTTTTATGACTTCATTGTAGCTCCATTGTAATTCCTGATGACACTGATTCATAGTGACATTGATTCATAAGCGACCATGTTGTACTTGAGTTCTTGGTTCTAAGGGAAGCAAAAGCCGAGTGTAGTCAAATGCGTACCCTGGATTGTAGGAAAGCTGATTTTAATAAACTCAGAACAATGATCAGTAAGGTCCCATGGCAAGCGACGCTAACAAGAAAAGGAGTCCAAGATTGGTGGGAGCTTTTAAAAAAGGAAATTCTCAAGGCACAATTACAAACAATTCCAACAAGAAGAAAAGGTGGAAGACAACAGAAGAAGCCAATGTGGCTTCACAAAAAGCTTCGGGATGATCTGAAAACAAAAAAGGACACATATAGGAAGTGGAAAGAAGGCCAAGGAACAAAGGAAGAGTACAAGCAGGTAGCTCAGAATTGCAGGGATGGCGTCAGGAAGGCTGAAGCTGAGAACGAGCTGAGGTTAGCGAGGGATGCTAAAAACAACAAAAAGGCTTTCTTCAGCTACGTGCATAGTAAAAGGCAGAGGAAAGAAATGGTTGTCCGACTATTAAATAAGGATGGCAAAATGATAACAGATGACAAAGAAAAGGCAGAGGTGCTCAATTCCTACTTTGGCTCAGTCTTCTCCCAAAAGAGGGTCTATGACCCCCCTGGCAAAGGCAAAGTACAGGTTGAAGGGGCAGGATTGCAGCTTGAGATCGACAGGCATATGGTCAAGGAACACCTCATTACTTGGAATGAGTTCAAATCTCCAGGGCCAGATGAACTGCATCCTAGAGTAACAAACGAACTGGCAGAAGAACTCTCAGAACTGCTGTCTATTGTCTTTGAGAAATCATGGAGGACGGGGGAAGTGCCAGATGACTGGAGGAGGGCTAATGTTGTCCCTATCTTCAAAAAGGGTAAAAAGGAGGAACCTGGGAACTACAGACCAGTCAGTCTGACATCAATCCCTGGGAAAATTCTGGAGCAGATCATAAAGCAATCCATCTGTAAGCACCTTGAAAACAGTGCAGTGATTACTCGAAGCCAACATGGATTTGTCAAGAACAAATCCTGCCAGATGAATCTGATCTCTATTTTTGATCAATTAACTTCCCTTGTGGACCGTGGGAATGCTGTAGACATCATATACCTCGACTTCAGCAAAGCTTTCGACAAAGTGCCCCATGACATCCTGATGAGCAAACTAGCTCAAAGTGGGCTAGATGAAACAACGATCCAGTGGATCCACAGTTGGCTACAGAATTGGACTCAAAGAGTGTATATCAATGGGACCTTCTCAAACTGGGGAGAGGTAACGAGTGGGGTACTGCAGGGCTCAGTCCTGGGCCCAGTGCTCTTCAACATTTTTATGAATTTGTAGGAGGAGGTGCAGGGAATGCCGATCAAATTTGCAGATGACACAAACTTGGGTGGGATAGCTAATACTTTGGAAGACAGAAGCAAAATTCAAAGTGATCTGAATAGATTGGAACTCTGGGCAGAAAACAACAGAATGACATTTAATAGGGATAAATGCCAAGTTCTGCACCTAGGAAAAAGAAACCAAATGCACAGTTACAAGATGCGGGGTACGTGGCTCAACAATGCTACAAGCAAGAAGGATCTTGGAAATGTTGCTGATCACAAGCTGAATATGAACCAACAATGTGATGTGGCTGCAAAAAAGGCCAATGCTCTTTTGGGCTGCATTAATAGAAGCATAGCTTCCAAATCCCAGGAAGTACTAGTTCCCCTCTACTCAGCACTGGTTAGGCCTCATCTGGAGTACTGTGTCCAGTTCTGGGCACCACACTTTAAGAAGGATGCAGACAAACTGGTGGAGACGGTCCAGAGGACGGCAACAAAGGTGATCAGGGGGCTGTAAACAAAGCCCTATGAAGAGAGACTGAAAGAACTGGGCATGTTTAGCCTTGAAGACTGAGGGGAGAGGATAGTGCTCTTCAAGGACTTGAAAGGTTGTCACAGAGAAGAAGGCCAGGATCTCTTCTCCATCATCCCAGAGTGCAGGACACGGAATAATGGGCTCAAGTTACAGGAAGCCAGATTCTGGCTGAACATCAGGAAAAACTTCCTGACTGTTAGAGCAATATGACAATGGAACCAATTCCCTAGGGAGGTGGTGGGCTCTCCCACACTGGAGGCGTTCAAGACGAGGCTGGACAGCCATCTGTCAGGGATGCTCTGATTTGGATTCCTGCATTGAGCAAGGGTTTGGACTCGATGGCCTTGTAGGCACCTCCCAACCCTACTAGTCTATGATTCTATGATTCTATGAGTGAACCAGTAAATGAGTAACTAAAGTATTTTGTAAATTTAATGAAGTCTTAAGAAATATGAGATATCACTGAAGTGAGTTGACTGTTAAATCTGTTCCGGGAAGAAGCCATTGCCTGCCAGGATTTGGGGGCAATCGTTACTGGGCTAACAAACTGATAAAGTGAAGGGATATCAAAATCTATTGCCCAGAGTGTGGCTGCTTTGAGGTGGGCTTTTTTGGCTAAGGAAGCAGACACAATTGTCCGTCCTTGGTACAATTGCCCACGGTTTTGAGAATGGGATCAGTTACCCAGATCATAGGGGTGTACGAAACCCCGCTTACCTGGCTCCGCCGGGTTCCACTGGGGGGCGAGGCGCTCTGTCCCTCCCCCTGGAATCCTCACCAGTGGAGGAGGTGCTCTGCGGCTCCCCCTGGAATCCTGGCCAGCCGGCTCCACTCTGCGAGGATTCTGCGGAGCCGCTGGCCGGCTCCGCCAGCAGCTGGACATCCAGCCACTGGCTAGCAGAGATGCAAATGGCGGTGGCTGTAGCCGCCGTTTGCGTCCCTGAATTCAGCCGTGATAGGCTATGTAAAGACTTACATAGCCTATCACGTCTGGGTTAAAAAACAAAACAAAAATGCATACGCAAATGGCGGCGGCTACGGCCACCGCCATTTGCGTTCCTTATGTTTGGCCGTCTTAGTCTACGTAAATATTTACGTAGACTAAGATGAAGACAAGAAAGGGGAACGCAAATAGCATAGCAGACACTATTTGCGTTCCCCTTTATTTTCACCATCTTACTCTACATAAATATTTACGTAGACTAACATGGCGAAAATAAGGGGGAACGCAAATAGCACCCGCTACGCTATTTGCGTTCCCCTTATTTTTGCCGTCTTAGTCTACGTAAATATTTATGTAGACTAAGATGGCCAAAAATAAGTAGCGCAAATGGTGGCAGCTGTAGCCGCTGCCATTTGCGTATGCGTTTTTTTTTTTTAAACCCAGACGTGATAGGCTACGTAAGTCTTTACGTAGCCTATCACAAATGGGGGGGAAAAAAACAGACTGCAAATGGCGGTGGCGGCAGAAGCCGGTCGGAAGACCAGCCGCCGCCGCTGCCGAAGCTGCCGCTGGAACCGCCGCCATCCAGAACATCCGCCCCAGGTAAGTCTTGCCCCGGGGGGGGGATCCGCGGGGGGTGGCAGGACGTTCCGCCACGGAGTTCGGGGGGGCGAATGCACTGGCATTCGGCCTCATGGAGATCCGTGGCGGAATTCTCTATCATCCCTACCAGAACGTAAACTGGTAAACTGGACCTATGTGAAATTCCAACAAGTCAAGAGCTGGGGACCAGGGAACAGTCAGGACTTCAGAGCAGGTCAGGACTGGAGGACAAACCAGGAAACAGGATTGAGGAGTAAACCAGAAGTCAAGCCTAAAGAACAAGGGATGCAGAAATGCATCTGAGGTCAGGAAGTCCATGTTGTTCATGGAAGGCTCAATGGAACAGGAAGCCCTCATATCCTCCTTTCTATCCAGGAAGATGTAATGGCCAACCTGTGTGGGGCAGAGTCATTAACTGACAAGTTCCCCCCTGCAGTTCAGCTGATTCATCACATGGGACCCATCCACTGATAGTGGCCATTGGACCCTCCTAGACAGGAAGGAGGTTTTTTTGTTTCACTTCAGTCTTGATTGATCAACAAAGTCTTCCTGAACCCTGGTGTGTCCTAGGGTATCCCAGCAACAACAACAATAACAACAACAACAACAACAACAACAACAACAACAAAACATTCATTACCAAAAATAAAATAGTAGCAACCATTAAATTTGACAGTTACAGACCAGCATCTATTGAAACCAGTTTCAGTTAAAATGCAGGTTCAAATGCCCATGTCTTAAGGCCGCATTTAAGGACAGTCAATGAGGGACAGTAGAAGGGAGGGAGTTCCACAATGATGGGGCCACAGCTGAAAAGGCCCTGTGTGCATCTTGTGCTCGCCAACCTCATAATGATGATTGGAGGGCACATGAGCAAGGCTTCTGTGGACAAACATAAGGCCCAGGTGGGTTCATATGGATGGAGACAGTTCTTCAAACACCCTGGTTCCAAACCAATGAGGATTTAAAGGTGATGATTAGTGCTGTGCGGAAAATTTCTTCCACAAAATTTCCCTCTTGAGGCAGAGAATTCCATATGAATTGTATCGTGTTTGAAGGAGTGTATTCTCCCCATTGTCTTGAATAAATTTATGTGGGTGACACCCGCCCCCCCACCCTCCAAATGATAGACTTTCCCCTACCTCTAATGTTACTCATCCTTTCTGTGTCCTACCCTTTGTTTTACAAACATGGACATTGATGTCCATGTTTGGTTATGCCATCAATACAATGGGTGAAGTCCATTTTCCTAAAGCATTTTAGAAGGGAACCCTTCCCCAAGCCTTCCAGCCACCTGGTACCCTCCAGATGTTTTGAATGATCTCTCCCATCAGCCTCAGTTAGCAGGGTCAATGGCCATAGATGATGGGAGTTGAAGTCCAAAACATCTGGAGAGCACCAGGCTGGGGAAGGTGGCCTGACCCTACTGAAATTCCATCTATGTATTCCAGGCTTCCCTGACCTCTTCAGCTGTTTTGGGCCAGAACTTCCAGTATTCCTGACCATTGACCGTGCTGGCTGGGGCGGATGGGATTTGAAGTCCAAAACATCTGAAGGGCACCAGATTGGGGAAGGCTGATGTATGTATGCCATTGTTTCAGAGCACCGGGAGAGGATAATTCTCAAGACAGCATTTCGAAGCACTCTCTGTTCAGCAAGGGTGTTCACTGCAAACACCTGAGACTCACCATTTCCTATTTTTAATTGAATATGAAAGGGGATAGCAGTACAGTTCAAGGTGATCGACTGTGCTATTAGCAGAGGGATCCATTTACACTCAGCAGAATGCTCCAATCAAGAATTTACCTGCTGGCAAAAAGTGTTAACTTATCACTTGCTTGAAAAGGCATAAGGAGGAGAATCGCCTCTATTTGGAATGACCTTGTGTGGGTTTCTAACCTTACTGGAAAGCAGAAATACAGATGGCTGTTCGTTGCCAGCAGTACTGGAGGGCCCAGCTTTTTTTTGGAAACAGTTATTTATACTTCATCATTCTTCCAAGGTGCTGAGGGGTTAAGTGAATTTTTCATCATGAGACCACTGCAGGGTAGGCTTCTAGTTCACTTCTGAGGACCACTCACACGGCTCATCTTAACTAAGGCTGAGATGAACGTAGATGGAACAATTATATTGGCTATTGGAGCTGGGGGCTTCAGGCCTCCAAAGAGGGGGCAAGTTCATGGTGCCCCCCCTCCCCAGGAGCAGATGTTGAAATTCACTGCTGTTGGCTTTGCTGATGGTGGGATCTTACCTTTAACGGTGGTGGCTTCTTTGGTCATTCTGTTATTAATTCATTTTGCTATGAAATGCAGTGAGGACTGCACAGCTTCCACCATTTTATTTCCTCCCTACCTGTCCTGGATGTCTGGGGCATTTGGAGGGAAATAAAATGGTGGGTTGGTCTCCAGAAGGTGAGCTGTGCATTAAAAAGGAATTTTAAAAGGTGATGGAAGAAGAAGTAGAAGAAAGAGGAGGAGGCGGCAGCAGCGGAGGAGGACAGCAGAGCTCCCACTACCACTGATTTACTCAGATTTACTAAATCTGGGAGATCCACAAAAGTCTAAGGGAACAATCCTATGGCTACTAGACACTGTTTAGAGGGCCATAGGATTTTTTCAGTTTCTGGGAACTGAGCTCGGAGCCAGGGCTCAGAGCTCAGTTCCCAGGAACCGGGCTGCATGCCCCCCTCCCCCCCCTCCTCGTAGCCAGTGTGGTTGTCTCCACACTGGATGCTTCTCCATGCTCACAAACCGAGTGTGGAGAGGGTGAAAAGCGGGTGATCCCAGGGGCAGGTGGGGGGAGACCATGGAAGTCTCTTTACCTTCCTATGTGCCATGCAGCCTCCCCACCCATGCAGACATCCCCAGCTAGATGCAGGGAATTGTGCTTCTAGCCCAAAATGCGGGGTGGCCAGAGCATGGAGGAGAGGTTCCCTTCCATACTCCAGCCATCCTGTGTAGGATGGTTGGCACCCTCAGAGTTTGGAGGCCGGAAACTATCTTCATCGGATTGCGCCCTACGTCTATTTCTTACTGAAGAAATCAAGCCGTGTCTGAACTGCACCACTTCAGGAGCGGGGTCAGATGATGAAATGTTCCTCCGAAAAGAAAAGAAAAGAAAAGAAAAGAGAAGAAAAGAAAGGGGGGGGGAATCTTGACATGTAGAAAACTAGTATGCCAAGGGAGAAGGGTACCGGCCTAGCCTTCTCCATGGATTGTTAGTTTTCTACATGTAGATAAATAGATAGATAGACAGATAGACAGATAGACAGATAGACAGATAGACAGATAGACAGATGACAGATAGATAGATAGATAGATAGATAGACAGACAGACAGATGACAGATGACAGATGGATAGATAGACAGACAGATAGATAGATAGATAGACAGACAGACAGACAGACAGGCATAGTAGCAGACACAGACACAGATGCTTTTTTTTTGTAGGGATGCACGAAAGTCACTTACCTGGTCTTGCAGCTTGCTTGGCGGTGGGGGGGAGGCGCTTCGCTGCTCCCCCCGAAGTTCAGGCCAGGGGGGGAGGCTTCCCTCCTCGCCCGGCCGAAATTCAGTCCGGGGGGGAGGCTTCCCGCCTCGCCCGGCCGAAATTCAGGCCGGGGAGAAGCGCCCCGTCTCCCCGGCCATGAACTTCAACAGAAAAAAAAAACACACCCCTGTGATAGGCTACGTAATGGTTAACGTAGCCTATCACGGCTAGATCTGCAAAGTCAGCCATGATAGGCTACGTTAATCGTCACGTAGCCTATCACGGGTGACTTTGAAAAAAAAAAAGCACGTATGCAAATGGCAGCCCCCATATGGAGCTGCCATTCGCGTTCCTTATTTGGTCCCTGTAGTCTACATAAAGATTTACGTAGACTACGGCGAAAATAAGGGCAACGCTATTGTGACTAGCAGGTAAGTGACTTTTTAAAAACTTTTCTTGTAATGGCGGCGGCGGCAGCCAGTCAAAAGACCGGCTGCCGCCCCCGCCCCTGACGAAGACCTGCTGAACCACCGCCGGGACCCGCCTCCGGGAAGGACATTTGTGAAAGGTAAGTCCCATCCCGGGGGGGGCGGGGGGGCGGAGAATTTCTCCCCGAACAACCTTCGGAGGACCGAATGCGTTGGCACTCGGCCCCTCGAAGTTTCGGGGAGAAATTCTCCCCCATCCCTATTTTTTTGCTTGCTTTGGTGTGAAGGAGCATACCACTCATGCAAATCTCCACCCCCACCTGCACTTCTTCACGCTGTTTCAAGAACACAGTCTGAACGTGGCACAGCCCAGAACCAGGTTCACGTAGGCCTGGCATCAGCAGCCAGCATGGTGGGGCAAAAAGCCTCTCTGGGCTGGTTCTGGGGGCCCTATTGAGGAGAAAACTACAACAGAAGAGCACTGTAAAGGACAAGTACTTGGCAGCAGGGATGTATGGACTGTGTAAAATCTGCTCCGTCTGTCTTTTGTGGATTGTCAGGTGCCTTTTGTTCCATTGTCCATCCACAGACAGGTACGAATATATATTACAAATAATTAAGGAAGTATTTACATAAGTACTTACATAATTTACCTCAGTAGGTAACATTTAGCGTATTGTCCCCCATTCCATTCAACATTTCCTTAGCAGAAACTTACATATTCATGTAAGTATTTACGTAAGTTTTTACATAATTTACCTCTGTACGTAACATTTAGTGTATTGTCCCCCATTTCATTCAACGTTTCCTTAGCAGAAACTTACTTATTCATGTAAGTATTTACGTAAGTTTTTACATAATTTACCTCTGTACGTAACATTTAGTGTATTGTCCCGCATTCCATTCAACGTTTCCTTAGCAGAAACTTACTTATTCATGTAAGTATTTACGTAAGTATATACGTAATTTACCTCAGTACGAAACATTTAGTAAATTGTCCCCCATTGCATTCAACCTTTCCTCAGCAGAAACCTGCATATTTTCCTACAAATATATATGCATACATTTCAGGAAAGTAACAAAAAATCATCCGAAAGTCCATGGACTCTGTGCGGCCTGAGGGGGGTGCTCCGCAGCGGATTCCACAGTTGGATTCTTAGAAATCTGAGCTCATTTTAGTCCATCTTGAATTTATCCAGCACCCCCATTTGGCAGGTGGCTGCAGAAGCCTCCATCTCTCCCCAGGTGCCTCAGTGCCTCTGGGCTGTACCCCCAAGCTACAGATACTGTGAGAGGGGGTGGAGGCATTTTGAGCCAAGGCGATGGCTGTTGCTGCAACTGCCTTCTGCTTTCTACTTCTCCTTCAGGGCCAGGCCCATACTGGAGCAAGTGAGACCATCACTCCTACACCCAGTATGCTTGGCAGGGGACAGAGGGGTGTGTGCTTTGGGGCCCTTCTCTGTGCTGACATTGCACGCCCCCACCACATGGTAAGCTCATTGACGAAGACCACCAGGGAGGCATTGAATGGGGGATCTTGCCCAGGGACTCCTCAAACCTAGTGCCGGGCCTGGATTTACCTCAGGGGAAACCAGGCTTCAGTTGCCAATGAATGACAAAATATGATTCCTGCCAAGATACTGAGACCTGTTCTTCTAAATTCACCCTGACTTTTCATGCTGTTAAAGGAGGGAGAACAGGAAACATACTTCTTATGTGGTTAACATGAAATATTTCTGTCTCTAAAGGCACACCTGCATGCATAGGCTCCATGCATTTAAGCTCAATCCGTTGCACTGCTTGTCCCATTCCTAAAAAGTCACACATTGAGAAACTGACTTCTGCAGATTTCTCATGTCAGGGTGACTGTAACTTGAACTGACAATACAAATTGCTGTATTGGATGCTCCTGGTGACTTTGCTGTGTCCTGAGAGCCTGGTGCCTTTTCTTTTCAATTAAAAGCATCCCCCAATACCATCTCAGGGTGGTGGCTGGCAGAAGGGGGAAAAATGACTTTCAAAGCTGGAAGTGGAAACTGAGAGAAGGGTCCAAACATATAAATTTGCTTCTGGTTGTGGTTCAGAAGAAGATGATATTCCAAGGTCTGTGTCTACTTCTCTGAATAGTGTATTGATATTTCCGTCAACTCCTTTCTGGCTCCAACAGACAAAATGATCCCTCTCCACCTTCCATCCTTTTGTCGGGGTACTAATCCAGTTGAAAGCACCAAATTTCCTATGTTTCACTCAACTTTTCTCCAACAAAAAGCTGAGAAATTGGCTCAAACTTTTAACTGGCCTCTAGAGATGAAAATTCTCCTAACAATTCAAGTGGATGGATAGAGAGGGCCATATATGGCTTGTGAACTCACAGCCAGGCAATTTGTGTCATTAGGTAGGAAGCCAGTCCTTCACAGAGCAGTGTGTAGAAGGCTGAAGCCAGCTTAGGTAGACCTGGGAGATTATAGAGATAGTTTGTCTAATCTGTAGGCTATGAGGAGTAATCGCATGTCTGTGCAGTGGAGATGTTCTAACAATTGTGTATGTTCCTAGTAAGAATAGGGCAGACCTAGAAGTGGGGATTGTTCATTTATTTATTTGTACCCCACCATCTCACCCAACAATGTTCTCTCAAGGTGACTTTCATGAGTGAAAATACAGAATAAAACCCACTTAAAAGCAGTTAAAACAGACTAGCTAGTGATGAGAAAACTCCCCTGGGGTCAATTTGCAACTTACTTACTTACTTATTTATTTATATATTAAATTTCTTAATCACCCATCTGGCTGGTAACCCAGCCAGTCTGGGTGATGTACAATAATGTTGTTGTTGTTCAGTCGTTAAGTTGTGTCCAACTCTTCGTGACCCCACGGACCATAGTAGGCCAGGCCTTCTTGTCCTCCACTCTCTCCCGGAGTGTGCTCAAGTCCATATTCACTGCATCGGTGATGCTATCTAGCCATCTCATCCTCTGCCATCCCCTTCTCCTTTTGCCTTCAATCTTTCCCAGCATCAGGGTCTTTTCCAGGCAGTTTTCTCTTCGCATTAGGTGGCCAAAATATTTGAGCTTCAGCTTCAGTATCTGTCCTTCCAATGAGCAGTCAGGGTTGATTTCCTTTAGGATGGACTGATTTGACCTCCTTGCAGTCCAGGGAACTCATAAGAGTCTTCTCCAGCACCACAGTTAGAAAGCATCGATTCTTCGGCGGCCTAGGGATGTACAAAAGTCACTTACCTGGTCTCGCAGCTTGCTTCGCGGTGGGGGGGAGGCGCTTCGCTTCTCCCCCCGAAGTTCAGGCCGGGGGGTGAGGCTTCCCGCCTCGCCCAGCCGAAATTCAGGCCAGGGGGGAGGCTTCCTGCCTTGCCCGGCCGAAATTCAGGCCGGGGAGAAGCGCCCCGTCTCCCTGGCTGTGAACTTCAACAGAAAAGTTAAAAAAAAAAAACAACGCCCCGTGATAGGCTACGTGACGATTTACGTAGACTATCATGGCTAGATCTGCAAAGTCAGCCGTGATAGGCTACGTTTATCATCATGTAGCCTATCACGGGTGACTTAAAAAAAAAAGCGCGTACGCAAATGGCGGCCCCCATAGGGAGCCGCCATTCGCATTCCTTATTTGGTCGCTGTAGTCTACGTAAAGATTTACGTAGACTACAGGGACCAAATAATGAACGCAAATGGCGGTGCCCCATGGGCGCCGCCATTTGCATACATGCTTTTTTTTTTTCCAAAGTCACCCGTGATAGGCTACGTAACGATTAACGTAGCCTATCACGGCTGACTTTGGAGATCTAGCCGTGATAGGCTACGTTAATCGTTACGTAGCCTATCACTTTTTTTTTTTTACTTCACTTGTAATGGCAGCGGTGGCAGCCGGTCGAAAGACTGGCTGCCGCCCCTGCCCCTGACGAAAACCCGCCGAACCGCTGCCGGGACCAGCCGCCGGGAGGGACATTCGTCAAAGGTAAGTCCCATCCTGGGGGGGTGGCGGGGGGGTGGCGGAGAATTTCACTGCCGATTTCGGGGGGCCGAATGTGTTGGCACTCGGCCCCCCGAAGTTTCGGGGAGAAATTCTCCCCCATCCCTACTTCACCCTCTAGGATGTCTGGCTCAAGTTCAGTGTCCGCACTATCATAGCTATCAGGGACATTACGATCTTTCCTGCATAGTTCTTCTGTGTATTATTTCCACCTCTTCTTAATGTACAATAATACAATAATGCACAATAATACAAACAGTCTGAAAACAATAACATTACACATTAAAACATTATTTTCTAAAATTTCCTTAGCCCCCCTCAAATGCATGCCTGAACAACCACGTTTTCAATGCGTGGCAGAAGCTAATTAAAGAGGGGGATGGCAGAGTTCCCTAGGGAGGGAGTTCCACACAGTGGGGGCCCCCACAGAGAAGGCCCTCTCCCTTGTCCTCACCAGCCTAACTGTCCTGGCTGATGGGACAGAGAGAAGGCCATGCGAGGCTGATCTTGTTGAGCAGCCTGTCTGATGTTGCTGGAGGCGCTCCTTGAGATAGGCTGAGCTGGAACCATATAGGGTTTTAAAGGTCAAAACCAACACATTGAATTTGACCCAGAAAATAACTGGTAACCACTGCAAGCAACTCCTTCAGCACTAGAGTGATGTGATCACGCTGGTGGCTGCCTTTAATCAGGCGAGCTGCCATGTTCTGCACCAGCTGTAGCTTCTGAACCATCTTCAGGGGTAACCCTACGTAGAACTCATTACAGTAGTCTAGACGAGAGGAGACCAGGGCATGTACTACTGATGGGAGCAGATGGTCGGGCGGGCGCAGCCGCCATATCAGATGGAGTTGGTACAGTGCTGTCTGGCTCACAGCTGACACCTGAGCCTCCATGGACAGCTGGGAGTCTAAAATGTCCCCGAGGCTACAGACCTGGTCTTTCAAGGGTAGCCATAACCAATTCAACACCTTGGCAAACTAAAGCATTTTTGGAGGGAGGAAGAATAAAAACATGGTTTATTTTGAGCACAATTCTGACATTTTTCCCTGATCATGCTCCCAATGACCTCACTAGGAGTGCAGAAGGGTCTGAATTCCAATCTCCTAGGAATGCCCCAATTCCCTTGAGTCCCTATATGCTGGTCCACTGCCCCTTTCCCTTCTTTTTCAAATTACCTCACCTAGCAGTAACAGTGGCCATCACAACAGCGAATACTCAGTTAATTAATTTAATTTAATTTATTTCATTTAGGTCCTGCCTTTTTTCCTCTTGCAAGGAACCCAAGGCGGCTTACATTATCCTCCTCCTCTCCATTTTATCCTCACAACAACAACCCTGTGAGGTGGGTTGGGCTGAGAGTCTGTGACTGGCCCAAAGTCACCCAGTGAGCTTCCATGGCCAAGTGGGGACTAGAACCCAGATCTCCCAGCTCCCAGTCCAACACTATCACCACTACATCACACTGGCTCTCAATGAAGGATTCAGAAAGGCCTCCATTCCTGCATTGCTGGTGGCTTGGCTAGTGCACTGGCAGGGTCTCAGCTACCAGCAACCCTAGGATATGTAATTCTCCCAAGGTATCAGATTCCTTAGTGTGGATATCAGGTGTCCTGGAGAGTATGTCCCAGGGCTCCTTTTGCCTGGGATAAAGCTAAACCTCAGCAGCTTCCCATGCACAAGGACTCCTGGGGCATAAAATTTCCCAGGCACCTGATTTCTATGCTTAAGACTCAGGTCTTCTTGGAAGCTACATTTCCCAGGGTCCCTGGTGTGCCCGGTGTCCCTGTTCCCTATATTTTCCAGGGTCCCTGATGTTCTGGATGCTGTCTGTGCAGTGATCAATGCAGCAAGGAGAGAGGGAGAAAGGGAGGTACACTGGCTCCCAGAGAATTCAGAGCATATGTTTTCAACATACATTTTATGTATTTTTTGTTTAAGTATTTACAAACCACCTTTCTGGATGACATTCACTCAAGGCAGCAAACAAACTAAAAGCATAAAAATACAATATATTATAATAACATTTTAAAATACAAAACCACAAGACAACATCAACAATAAATCAAAATACGATTCAACCAGTATAACAGCAACAACAATAAAACGAAACATTTCCAAAAGCATGTCAAAAATGGTGCTCACTTCATAATATGCATTTCTTCCATCTATATCTATATCTATATCTATATCTATATCTATATCTATATCTATATCTATCTGTCTTCACTCGGGGGGGGGGGAGTGTTGATGGGAGGTAATAATCAAGAATTGTTAATTTTTAGGAAAAGGTATTCTCAACATTTTGGGGCTCCAGACAGCTTACTAAGGAAGTGGTGGCAGCTTCGTTTTTTGTTTTTAAAGAAATACACTCTTAAAACCCCCCAAAACTCAGTTGCTTTGCCAACACAGGTGGCAATGGAGTTGCAACAATCAGTAGCCAATGGGTCATCATTTTCTTACACAGTGCCTTCCATGGAATGTTGCTATGCCACTGATATTTTTAATTACAATTATTTATATCCCCCCTTTCAGGATGCAAGTTGTTTGGTGACCCTCACACGCCTGTAGCAAAGGAGTTAAAAGATGTGTGTGTGTGTGTGTGTGTGCGTGACCACATGCACGCACCACACCACCACACCAGCTTTTCTGGTAAGGCCTCTATGCCTGGAAAAGTATACAGTTTCTCCCTCCATCCTAAAAAATACCCTCCCCCCACTTCATAGCCTGCAGGAGATGATTGGAGTTGGTCAAGTTTAAATGCCAAACTAGACCTGTGTGTAGGGATACAGATCGTGTAAACTCTGTTCAGTAGCCTATGGGGAAAATGCACATTTCAGCTGTGGTTTTTGTTTTTTAATTACTTTTTTTTTTTTAAGCTTAGAAAAATGGTCTGTGAGTCTGTGGAATCCACCCAACTGGGAGTAAGCCAGCCTGCTGCAGAATTGGTGGGTCGGATTCATATAAAAATCTGAACTCATTTGCTTCCATTGTGGAGTTCTCCAACATCACTACCTGCGTGAAAATGGCCTCTTGAAATTCTCTACTCTATTTGTGGGCAAAGAAATGGGGATGGAGTAAAGATGTATCAGAAATGTGTTTCAGTTAATATTTGATCAGGATCTACCTAGTACGCACCTTCTGGATCAAAAACCAGATTCAGATGCAATCCATAGTCGAAGTCCATACATTTCTGAGCTTGCTATGTGATTTGTGGATCAAAATAAATGTGTTCCACAGCATGTCTGCAAGTGTACATTTGAAAAATGCATGTAAAACACTGACTTTTTTTAAAAAAGTGCATGAATGCAATTTAATCAATGGGAGAAGAATGTATATGTTTCAAAGATGTGCACAATGGATGCATAGATTTGGAAAAATACCCACAAAAATATGCATGGATTTTCACAAGAAAATAATAAAAAAACCACAATAAACCTCACAATCAGATATGGACTCCAGTTGGAGCAAACTTTGAGATGGAATTTGCAGAACCTCGGTGAGCTTGAGTTTGGCTGATTTGCACATCTCAAATGCTGAAGAACTGAAACATCTAGCAGGGATCAGAGAGCCTTCAAAGGCAATGAAAAACAGGCAGACGATAGGACAGGGTTGGAGATGTCATGTCAGTTATGGATTAGTAACTAGTTAAGAACATAAGAAGGGCCATGCTGGATCAGACCAAAGGTCCATCTAGTCTAGCATCCTGTCCACACAGTGGCCAACCTACTGCCAGTGGGAAGCCCATGAGTGCAATATCACCTCCCGTTCATGTTCCCCAGCAACTGGTACACCTCCATACTATCATGACTAGTGGCCATTGACAGCCCTATCCTTCATAAGTAAACAACATGAAGCAGAGAGTAGGACTAAATGGACATTTTTCACTATGGAGATATATGAGAGGTGGGTTCCCCGAAGGATGTGTATTGGGAATACAGATGTATGGACTGTGTAAAATCCTCTCTGTCTGTGTTGCACGGATTGCCAGGTGCCTTTTCTTCTGTTGTCTGTCCACAGATGGGTGTGGATGACTTTTACATCATGCAGAAAAAATCCTCAAATAATTACATAAGTATTTATATAATTTACCTCGGTACGTAACATTTAGCATACTGTCCCCCATGCCATTCAATGTTTCCTCAGCAGAATAGTGCATATTTTCCTACAAATATATATGCATAAATTTCAGGAAATTAAAATTAAATAAAAAATCTGGAAGTCCATGGACTCCATGTTGCCTGAGGTGATTGCTCTGCAGTGGATTCCTCAGGTCGGATTCTCAGAAATCTGAGCTCATTTTAGTCCATCTTGAATTTCTCCAGCATCCCTAACTGCAGTGCTTCTTAATTCCTTCATAACTGATTTGGAGTCCTACAAGTCAATGAAAGCCCAAGGGTGGTTTAGTCAAGCAGTTGTAGGTAGGGATGGCAGAGAATTCCGCCACGGATCTCAGTGAGGACGAATGCCAGCGCATTCGGCCCCCCAAAATCTATGGCGGAATGGCCTGCCCCCCGCCCCGCCGTGGATCCTCCCCAAGACGAGACTTACCTGGGGTGGATCTTCCAGGCGGTGTCGGCTCCGGCAGCGGCTTCGGTGGCACGGCTGCGGTGGCTGGTCTTCCGACCGGCTGCCGCCGCCGTCATTTGCAGTCTTGTCACTTTGTTGTTGTTGTTGTTTTACAAGATGTGATAGGCTACATAAAGACTTATGTAGCCTATCATGTCTGGCTTAAAAAAAAAATGCGTACGCAAATGGCGGCGGCTATGGCCGCCACCATTTGCATTCCTTATTTTTGGCCGTCTTAGTCTATGTAAATATTTATGTAGACTAAGACAGCGAAAATAAGGGGAACACAAATAGCATAGTGGACGCTATTTTCATTCCCCCTTATTTTCGCCATCTTAGTCTAAGTAAATATTTACGTAGAGTAAGACGGCCAAAATGAAGGAACGCAAATGGCGGCGGCCATAGCTGCCGCCATTTGTGTACGCATGTTTTTGTTTTTTTAAGCCAGACATGATAGGCTACGTAGGTCTTTACGTAGCCTATCATGGCTGACTACAGGGACGGAAATGGCGAAAGCTACGGCCACCGCCATTTGCGTCCCTGCTAGCCAGTGGCCGGATGTCTGCCGGCGCCTCCACAGAATCCCCACGGAGCGGAGCCGCCCGGCCAGGATTCCGGGGGGAGGGATGGAGTGCCTCCACCTCCCCCAGTGGAACCCTGCAGAGCCAGGTAAGGGGACTTTCGTACATCCCTAGTTGTAGGTAGGGTCAGGCTGTAGATGCAGGACCTTGGATAACTCCAAGCATACAACTTGCTCCAATGAAGTTCAAAACTCAGCTTAGAACTTTTATCCTCCTTGGGCTGGACTACCCTTCCCAGGCTCCATCCCCTTTCTGAAACGTGGAGAGCCTTAAAAAGGTACTCCTCTGTCCTGAAGGTGAGGACTCCATTGCCTCTCTGTCTTTCCCGGGTTCTGGCTTGCTCTTCTGCCCTTTCTACTGGCAGGTCCCCCAGATCCACTGCCTGGCTCACCTTAGATTGCCACCCTTGGCCAGTTTGCCAGTCTGGATCCCTTGCCAGTCTTAGCTATCATTATATACTGTATCTAGGGATGTACAAATCCCTTACCTTGCTCCGCTGAGGGCATCCACGGTGGGGGGGAGGAGCTCTGTCCCTCCCCCCAGAATCTGCGATGGAGGGGGAGGCTCTCCGTCCCTCCCCCCGGAATCCTGCCTGGCCGGCTCCGCTCTGCGGCCAAGCCGTGGAGCCACCGTCCGGCTCCGGCCGCCCGCATCCGTCCACTGGGTAGCTCTGCAGGGACGCAAATGGTGGCTGTCATAGCTGCCGCCATTTGTGTCCCTGTATTGAGCCATGATAGGCTATGTAAATATTTATGTAGCCTATCACGGCAGGGGGAAAAACCCCAGCATACGCAAATGGCGGTGGCTACCGCCATTTGCGTATGCTGGGTTCCCCCCCCACCATGAAAGTATTTATGTAGCCTATCACGGCCTCTGCAGAGATGCAAATAGCATCCCTGCGTTAGCCGTGATAGGCTACGTAAGTATTTACATAGCCTATCATGGCTTGAAGAGGAGGAAGCGAATGGCGGCTGCAGGACGGCTGCCATTCGCAAAGCAGCGCAGACGGGAGCAGGTAAGTGCTCCGTTTCGCGCGCCTTTCATGGGGTGGGGGCGGCAGGGACTTCGTCCCGCGTGCCTTTTCTGGGGTGGGGGGCCGGGGGCTTCATTACGTGACAGATTTCAGGCGGGCCGAATGCACTGGCATTCGGCCTCACCGAGATCCATTGCGGAATTCTCTGACATCCCTAACTGTATATCTATCTATCTATCTATCTATCTATCTATTTATCTACCTATCATCCATCCATCCATCCATCCATCTGCCTGGAAAGGGAGGGAGGGAGGGAAGGAGGGAAAGGGGGGTTGGTGTAAAGTGGCACAGCAGCAAAACAAAGGAGTCTCTGGGTCCACTGTGGATGCAGTCAGTCTTAATCTAAATTACATAAAAAAAGACAGACTAACAACAGAGTATTAAAAAAAATGAACAGCAGAGCTACTGCTGAGAGTGGAAGCTGAAACATTTAGCATATATATATATATATATATATATATATATATATATATATATATATATAATACTCGGTTACTCTTTCTATCATTCATATATGTGTGTGTGTGTGTGTGTGTGTGTGTATATATATTAGATAGGTATAGATATAGATAGACAGGTAGATGGATCTGGATCTGGATATATATGTTTGTTTGTTTGTTTGTTTTTCCTAGCCAATGGCTGGCATATATTTTGGCATTTGATGATGAAAATAGCTGTCCTTCCCTACTCTGTATAATGTACTCGCAGGGAAAGGTTGATGGAGTCAAAGTGACCAGTTGCAGTCACAGCTGGCAGGCACATTTCAAGGAATTGTTCAAATAATGCACTTTTCAAAAGATGCATTTTCTGATAATCCAGAAAAGCACAAATGCTGGTATCATGAAAACCTCTCACCCCCTAGAGAAGAGGTGAACAAACCAACCCATGTCTCACGGGCTGCAGGGGGCCCCTCCAAGTCCTCATGTAGGGATGCCAGAGAAACCTGTAACGGAATCAAGTGAGTTCAGATTTCTATGAATCTGAGACACAGATTCCACAGCAGATCATCTTTTTGTGAGTCACACAGATTCCATGGACTTGCAGAATGGATTAAAAAAAAATGGAATTTTACACAGATTTAGTCATAGAAAAATACATAAAATAATAATTAAAAAATATTGGATGAAAATGTGCATTTCTCCCATAGTCTAAAACATGAAAATGGAGATGGGGGGGTGCTGATTTGGGGAGATTTTCACATTTTTACAAGTGTGAATTTGTGCAAGTGTGGATTTGCACAAATTCTGGATATTGGGAAAAATCCAGTTCAGTCAATGAGCGGACAATGGAACAAAAGGCACCTGCCAATCCATAAGATGTGGATGGAAAAATGGAAAAATCTGGCAAAGTCCGTACATCCCCACTCATGCATGTCCCCCCCCTTCCCCAGACCTCCAGCCACTGATTTGTACCTCTCCTCCATCTCTTTGCAATTGCAAGTCCTCATTTTTCCCTTCTGGATTCACTAGGAATGGGGCTTCTGCAGCAGGAGCCATAGAGATTCCAGGAGGACAGGACTTCAACGTCTGGAATCACAGAATCCTGTAAGAGTGGTTCCCAGAGCAGCTTTTAAAAAGTAAACAGTAAGAAAACTGTTTTTGGTGGGGGCTGGGAGAGGCTGGGTAAATGTATGTGTTCTGAAGGGGAGAAGAGAGTGTGTTTGTATGGGGGGAGACTGTGTGTGTGGGGGGTGGGGGAGTGTGTCTCTGTGTGTGTGTGCACTTGCACAAATTCAAAATCTAATACACACATTATTCTGCTACCTTTCCCCTTGTTCCAAGCCTTGTTCCTGAGGGTTTACTGTGCCCTCTGTGTCATGTCTCCAGGCTTGGAGGCTCAGCAGCACCCTGAGGAGGTCTCAGAGTCCAATGGACCACTGGTCACCCCTAGGGATGGATGAACTCACCTGTGCCTAGCTTCCTGAAGTGCTCGCCAACCCGCTGCCACTGCCCACCCCTGCTGTCAGTGCCATGTGAGCTTCTAGATGGCTTGGTGAGCACCCCTCAAAGCTCTACGGCTGCCTGTCTTCAGAACAAGCCAGCCGGAGTCCCCTCATGACCCACCAACCACCCGTTCTGCCCTCCTTGCAAGGAGGGAAGAATGGGTGATTACTGGGAGGCACCAGCCACCTCTTAAGCCTGCATGGCCTCCTTCCTTGCACAGAAGGAGACCATGCAGGCTTGACAGGCTGCAAGGGGAGGAGTCACCTGCCAACTGCACTCTCTCCCATCCTTGCAAGGAAGGGAGAGAGCACAGCTGGTGGGCAACTCCTGCCTTCACCACCTGACTCAAGACTTCATGGGCTCCTTGCAAGGAAGGAACTCATGAAGGCTTGAGCAGAGGCAGGAGTCTGCGTTCAAGCCTTCGCAGGTTCCTTCCTTGCAAGGAGCCTGTGAAGGTTTGAGTCAGGTGGCAGAGGCAGGAGTTGCCTGCCAACCACACTCTCTCCGTTCCTTGTAAGGAGGGGAGGGCATATGGTTGGAAGATGACTCCTGCCTTCACTGCGTCAAGCCTTCATGGGTTCCTTCCTTGCAAGGAGCCTGTGAAGGATTGAGTCAGGCGGTGGCAGCTTGCAAAAGGGCAGGCTGCTTCCAGACTCTCTCTGAGTATCAGGGCATCAACAACCAGGTTCATCAGCACCCCAGGGCTCAGTGAGCAGGGCCTGGGGGGGGGATGATGGAGGGGAGTCTGCTGGGCTTCTGGACCCACCCGGGCACTCACGGCATCTCTGGTCACTCCACATCAGGGAGAAACCTCTGCACCCCTTCATATATCTCCCAGTCCTGAGAACGTAGATGCCCCTCAGACTCTGTTGGGATGTGCATAAAAGCAAAACCTGAGCTTGTTGAAGTTTTCCAAATGTCACCTCAAATCCCTTGTTAGCAGATCAGATGACAAGCTTTAGGTTTCTTTTCTTTTCTTTTCACATGAACATTTGTACATATTTGAACATGAACATCAACTGTGCACATCTTTGAAATGTACGCATTCTTCTCCCATTGATTAATGTATGTTTGTGTGCATTTATCAAATGTATGCATTTTTAATGCACATTTTTCAAATGCACGCATACTCCCTAATAAATTTCTTTTGGTCCATAAATCACATTGCAAGATTGGAAATATACAGACTTTCACCACAGATGGTGTTTGAGCCCATGTTTGAGCCTGGGTGGTGCAAATTAGGTAAATCCTGTTTACGAACTGAACTGAATTTCTCATACATACCTACTCCTCACGGGTTCTCTTGTCCCTCAGCCACACAGGATCTTGAGCCTACAGAAATAACCAGAGGCCCTTGAAGGGCTACTCCAACAACCAGCAGGGATGGAGCCTTTAAAAGTTATGGGAGTGCCAGTCTTCTTAAGGCCTCATTTGCCTGCAATCCCCTGCTGGGACAACAGCTCTCCCTGCCAGTATCCCCATGCAATATGCTGTCCAAGGTCCTGAATTGTCTGTGACCTGGCTCACCCAGAACTGACCATGCATCACTGGACTTGATTTCTCTCTACTTGACACTTTATGATTTATGAGTGCACCTGCTATAGGTTCCTTCCCTTGAGCATCAAGCCAAGCCAGTACACTGTGTACCATTCGTCCTGAATTCTAGTTTAGCAAGAATGGCTTCTAAAATGATTTTCAGATGGTACATGCATACTTTACCATAGCTGTCAGTCACTTCAGTTCATTTTCATCTTTGATGAAACACTGCAAAAATGGCAATATTTTTGTGATGATACATATAAATGCATCCAGATTATTTTTCTGTAGTGCTTCCTTTGTAAGCCACTATGTACATAGATGCTGCTGGTTGAATAAATAATGCTAATATTACTCCTTCAAAACTTATCTTTTTTGTTATTATGAATTTGCTCATCTTAGTATTATTAATTGTGCATTCACTTAGAGTTGATTTTTTAAAAATGTCCATGTAAATGTAGAATTCCACAAGTATGGTAGGTGGGTGGGGAAGAGGTATTTAGCTCTATAGGACATCAACAATATTTGTTTCCCATCCAATTCATGATTGGTTTCAGTTGTCTATTGGGGGCCATGTAGGAGTGCACGAAAGCCACTTACCTGGTCTCGCAGCTTTTCGCAGTGGGGGGGAGGTGCTTCGCTGCTCTCCCCCCGAAGTTCAGGCCAGGGGGGAGGCTTCCCACCTCTCCCGGCCGAAATTCAGGCCGTGGGGGAGGCGCCTTGCCTCGCCCGGCCGTGAAATAAAACGTTTTTTTAAAAAAAACGCCCCCGTGATAGGCTACGTGACGATTAACGTAGCCTATCACGGCTAGATCTGTGAAGTCAGCCATGATAGGCTACATAAATCGTCACGTAGCCTATCACGGCTGACTTAAAAAAAAAAAAGCACGTACGCAAATGGCGGCCCCCATAGGGAGCCGCCATGTGTGTTCCTTATTTGGTCGCTGTAGTCTACATAAATCTTTACGTAGACTAGAGCGACCAAATAAGGAACGTGAATGGCGGCTCCCTATGAGGGCCACCATTAGCCGTATGCGCTTTTTGTTTTTTTAAAGTCACCCGTGATAGGCTATGTGACGATTTACGTAGCCTATCACGGCTGACTTTGCAAATCTAGCCATGATAGGCTACGTTAATTGTCACGTAGCCTATCACGGGGGCGTTTTTTTTTTTTTTTAGTTTTATTGGAATGGTGGCGGCGGCAGCCAGTCGAAAGATTGGCTGCCGCCCCTGCCCCTGACGTAGACCCAATGAACCGCCGCCGGGACCCGCCGCCAGGAGGGACATTCGGGAAAGGTAAGTCCTGTCCCGGGGGGGGCGGGGGGCGGGGGGGCAGAGAATTTCTCCCCGAAACTTGTTGGCGCTCGGCCCCCCGACGTTTCGGGGAGAAATTCTCCACCAACCCTAGGGCCATGTATGTTGGCCACTCTTCCTAGTTAGGATTACATACAGATTTAGAGTAGGTTAGACCCATTAAAATCAATGAGACTTAAGCTAGTCATGACTAACTGGTCTGTTGATTTCAATGGGTCTACTCTAAGCATGATTAAATGTGGATCCAACCCACAGGTGGTGTTTTAATTGTATGGTAGAACAGCATGAATAATTTTTATTCTTTTTATTTCCTTTGGTAAGAATGTACGAAGATTTTCCATACAGTTCTTAAAAGTATAATCAAGTAGGGATGTACGAAAGTCACTTACCTTTTCGAAGGGTGGCATTCGCAGTGGGGGGGAGGCGCTCCATCCCTCCTCCCGAAATTCTGGCCGGGGGGGGAGGCACTCCATCCCGCCCCGAATCCTGGCCAGCCGGGTCCACAAATGGTGGCAGCCATAGCCGCCACTGTTTGCGTCCCTGCAGTCAGCCGTGATAGGCTACGTAAATGTTTATGTAGCCTATCACGACTGATTTAAAAGAAAACAACAACAACTCGCATACGCAAATGGTGGCGCCCATGGGCGCCGCCATTTGCGTTCCTTATTTTGACATGTCTTAGTCTACGTAAACATTTACGTGGACTAAGATGGCAAAAATAAGGGGAACGCAAATAGCGTAGCGTCTATGCTAGATTTTTTAAAAATACCGTGATAGGCTACGTAAATGTTTACGTAGCCTATCACGGCTGGTTTAAGAAAAACCCCCCAAAATGTGCGCGTACGCAAATGGAGGTGCCCATGGGCACCACCATTTGCATTCTTTATTTTAACACATCTTAGTCTATGTAAACATTTACGTAGACTAAGACGGCGAAAATAAGGGGAATGCAAATAGCGTAGCATTTTCGCTGTCTTAGTCAATGTAAATGTTTACGTAGACTAAGACGTGTCAAAATAAAGAATGCAAATGGCGGCGCCCATGGGCGCCGCCATTTGCATACGTGTGTGTGTGTGTGTGTTTTTTAATCAGCCGTGATAGGCTATGTAAACATTTACGTAGCCTATCACGGTATTTTTTTAAAATCTAGCTGTGATAGGCTACATAAATCTTTACGTAGGCTATCACTTTTTTTTTTTTACTGGAAATGGCGGCGGTGGCAGCCGGTCGGAAGACCGGCCGCTGCAGCCGCTGCTGCCGAACCGCCGCCAAACCGCCACTGGAGCCGCTGCCGCCAGGAGGATTCGCCCAAGGTAAGTCCCGTCCCGGGGGGGTGGGGGGGCAGACCGTTTCGCCACCGATTTCAGGGGGCTGAATGTGCTGGCATTCGGCCTCCCAGAGATTCATGGCGAAATTCTCTGACATCCCTATAATCAAGTGAACACCATTTTTGCCTCTAGCAACCAGCTGCCATTTCTCTGGAGCCTTCAGAATTGTGGAAGCAATCCTTCCCTGGCTAATAAGGTGGATGAATTTCTTCCATACCATGGCTGAAAAGGACAAGGGCGATGGCAAGAGGTGTGCTGCAAACCTTTCTGAGAAGATACCTTCCCCCACATCTTCACAGCCTCTGAAGGAGTGGTGACATCAGGGCATGAGTTACTTTGATGTGGGGCACAGATAGAGGCAGCATATGGGTGAAAAATGTACCAGCTGGGCTTTAGAATTGACAGTAAGCAATGCCATTACTCTGATTTGGCTTCATAATGATGCCAAGTGATGAAGCCATCTCTGAGAAAAGGCAATGTTCCCTGCTCTTCTTTGGAACATCATATATATATATATATATATATATATATGCGCGCGTGCGCGCACACACACACATATATATATATATATATATATATGCACATACATATACACACACACACACAGAGAGAGAGAGAGAGAGAGAGAGAGAGAGAGAAGTTTTTATGATTTAACAATGCATTAAGTTTATCTTGTGGGTGAAAGAAAATGGGCACCCAGGAGCTGCTAGGAGCAGAATTATTGTCACTGATGTGACCATGAAATAGGCAGCATCAAAAAGTTGAGCAGATGGTGGGGGAACTATGTAATAGGGATGGCAGAGAATTCCACCATGGACCCCAATGCGTCCATTCCTCCCGCCGGAGTCTGTGGCGGAATGGAGCACTTACCTCCACCTCCCTCCAGAATCGTCTTTGGCCGGACCCTGCTTGCGGCGATCCTGCAGAGCTGCCGGCCGGATCCGGAGCACCAGCGATACAGCCGCCATTGCCATATCGATGGCTGAGGGGGACTGTCTCCGGACTCAAATGGTGTCCAGTATGCTATTTACTGCCATAAAGGTCTTAGTTTAAGGTAAATGCAGCCATAAATGCGACCTTTATGGCCACAAATGGCGTACTGGATGCCATTTGCGTCTGGAGACAGTCCCCCTCAGCCAGTGAAACTGCAGTGGTAGCTGTATCTCTGGCACTTCGGAGCCAGCTGGCGGCTCCACAGAATCGCCACAGAGTGGAGCCGGCCGAAGAGGATTCTGGGGGGAGGGACGGATTGCCTCCCCCCAAGGGCAGATTCCTGGCTGGAACGACAGGTAGGGAATCCACCCATCCCTGTTATGTGAAACATCCCCCAGTATCCCAAACCTGTACACACATTCATGTCTGCATACATATGCACAAACACACACACACACACACACACACACACTTTTTGAGGAGTAGAAGTCCTAAAAGGAATGTTTGGCTCAAATCTGCTAAAGACATACTGAGAGAGCGGCTTATGTGAACTTGGCTTTCTTGCACATGGTGCATCATTATCTGGATACATGTTAGAACATTCCCACAACCATTTTACCATACCCTCCTTAGGGATGTCAGAGAATTCCGCCATGGATCTCGGTGAGGCTGAATGCCAGTGCATTCGCCCCCCCTGAAATCCATGGCAGACTAAAGCCCCTGCCCCCCCAAACCATGAAAGACATGCGAAACGGAGCACTTACCTGCTGCCGTCCTCACTGACTTGTGAATGGTGGCCGCCCTGCAGCCGCCATTCACTTCTTCATCATAGCCATGATAGGCTACGTAAATACTTACATAGCCTATCACGTAGGGATGGACGGAACACTTTCTTTCCGTTCTGTTCTGTTTCCGCTGGGGTGGGAGGCGTTCCGTCCCTCCCCCTGGAACCCTCAACGGGGGGGAGGTGATCCGGTCCTCCCCCCCGGAATCCTGCCTGGCCACTGGGCAGCCTGCAAGGACGCAAATGGCGGTTGCTGTAGCCACCGCCATTTGCGTCACTTTATTTAGCCGTGATAGGCTACGTAAATATTTACGTAGCCTATCATGGCAGGGGGAAAAAAGCCCCAGCGTACGCAAATGGCGGTGGCTACAGCCGCCGCCAATTGTGTTCCTTTTTTTTCGCCATCTTAGTCTATGTCAATATTTACGTAGACTAAGACGGTGAAAATAAAGGGGAATGCAAATAGCGCAGTGGGCGCTATTTGCGTTCCTTTATGATTCGCCGTTTTAGCCTACGTAAATATTTACGTAGGCTAAAATGGTGAATCAAAAAGGAACACAAATAGCGCCCACTACACTATTTGCATTCCCCTTTATTTTTGCTGCCTTAGTCTGCATAAATATTGACGTAGGCTAAAACGGCTAAAAACAGGGAATGCAAATGGTGGCCACCATAGCTGCTGCCATTTGTGTACGCTGCTTTTTTTCTTGTTTTGACTTGCCATGATAGGCTACGTAGATACTTATGTAGCCTACCACGGCAGCTTCGCAGGATGCAAATGGCGGCCGCTATGGCGGCCACCATTTGTGTCCGCAGCAGCCTGTCTGTGGCTGGAACTCCGGCTGCGGACGGCCCTGGCCGGTGGCTCCGTGGAACCACCACGGAGTGGAGCCGGCCCAGGGAGAATTACGTGGGGAGGGACGGAGCACCTCCTCCACATTGCGAATCCAAGCTGTGAAAAGGTAAGTGACTTTCATATGTCTCTAACCCTCCTCCTCCTGAAAATCCTCAAAAAGAATGTATGAGGACTGTACTACATACAGATTACTTGTCTGAAGTAACCAAACTGTTATCTCCTTTCTTCAAAAGGGGAGGAATGAATTCCAAAATGTAGCTTCTCTCTCTCTCTCTCTCTCTCTCTCTCTCATTTTGCTCTCCCTTTCTTCCTTTGCCCCTTCTTTGCTTCCTTTTCCCTTAAATCCACAATGCCACCTTGTGGCTGCAAAGAACAAAAACATTAAAAACACACACAACCCCATGTCATGGTACCATCTTGGTACTACCAAGACTGGAGGACCAACATCCCCATCTGTCCAGTCTGATTTTCACTTCCATTCCATTGAAGTTGAATGCAGTCTTTCAATGGCAGGCAAATGGAGCTTCCACCATAGAGATGCAGGGCTGAAGCTACTCTCATCTACATCATGAGATGAATACCTGAAGTTCAGGGCTATTCATCATTCTAGTTTATTCTAATGATGATGATGATTCTGGTACCTTCTGCATACAAAGGATGGAACAGCTTGACCTCAAAACAACCAATGTTCTCAGAAAGACCAAGATTGACAGATCCATCCATCCTGACCAGATGTGATATAGGAGGTACATTCTTGGGATTTCCTGTTATCCCTCTTGCTCTCACCATATGACCACAACCCCCAGCTCAGAGTTGACTTACATGGGGGAAAGGCAAGGGAGGAAGGGGGTTGAACACCCTCTCCCAGAATACCTTGTACCTGAACTCCAAAGCTGCCACGCAGAGCTGTTAATCAGCAAAACAAAAATATCCTGAGCATGGATCCATATCACATCTATGGATGTCCAGCATGGGAAAATCTAGCCCCCTTGCACGGACTGTGTAAAATCCACACTGCCTGTGTTCCGTGGATTGTCAGGTGCCTTTTGTTCTGTTTGCTCACAAATGGATGCAAATATTATTATTTTTTTGTCATGTGGAAAAATAAGCAAATAATTATGTAAGTATTTACATAACTATTTACATAATTTCCCTTAGTATGTAACATTTAGTGTATTATCCCCCATTCCATTTAAGGTTTCCTCAGCAGAAACCTACATATTTTTTGTACAAATTTATATGAATAAATTTCAGGAAAGTAAAAAAAAAAAAAATCTGAAACCCCCAGCTCCATGTGGGCTGAGGGGGTCGCTCTGCAGCAGATTCTGCAGGTCAGATTCTTAGGAATCTGAGCTCATTTTAGTCTGCCTCGAATTTCGCCAGCATCCCTACTCTTGGGGCTCAATGGATTTCCCCAGAGCCCCTGGCTTGGCTTCCTTTAGCAAGTCCTCCCTGCCAGAACTCATGGGCGCTGTGTGGAAATGGCTCCTTTTCACTCCCGGGACCAGAGTAGGGATGGCACAGGCATCCGGTTCAGTCCAGGAATCCAGCAGAACTGCCCCAGCCCGTACCCCCGAGACCTGCTTGCCAAGCCCTTGCCCCGGCTCGCCCTTGCCCATGCTCAACGAATGGCCTGCACACACCCCAGTGGCCTCTTAGAACTTTGCAGTCACCATTTTTTGAGAATAAAAAGGCGATTGCAAAAATGCACATATTTGCGCATATGTGGAACGCACATTTTTGTGAGTGCGCATATTCGTGTATGCACGAAAATGCACATTTCCCCCCAAAATACACAGCTTTGCACACACACAAATATGCACCTTCACAAAATGTGCATTTCACATATGAGAATATGCGCATTCACAAAATGCACATCTTCACGCATACCAAGACATGCGCATTTTTGTGATCACCATTTTATTTATTGAAAAAAATGGTGACTGTGGAGCTCGACTGTGGAGCTCAACAGAATCGACTGTGGGGTGAGTGCAGGCCATTTGCTGCGTGTGGGAGAAGCTCGAGTGTGGTTCGGAGTCTAGCGTGCAGGGGCAGGGGCTGGGCGGGCATCCAGAGAACCTGCCAGTGTGTGCACAAAAGGCTCCTTTTCCTTCCCAGAACCTTAGAGCAAAAAGGACAGGAGCAATTGATGTGCACAGTAACCCTGTGCACAGAAATGGCTCCTTTGCCCTCTTGGATCCCAGGAGGGAAAATGAGCCATTTGTGCATGCAGCAGCAGTGGTGAAGGAGGAGGAATGCAGCAAATGGTGGAAGTCTGCGAGCTGCTCAGCTCAATCTTTTTTGAGTCAGGCAAGCTCGCAGACAAGCGGGCCAGAGTCCGGGGGACTGAGCTGGCAAAAACCCACTGAGATCCACCCCCCAGATGGATTCTTCTGACATCCTTAATCACATCTGTCCTGGGCCTTCACACTGAGGTCTGAGAACTTCGAAAGAACCCGTTCACATCCTTTTGGTTATCCAACGTTTCACATTTGTGCCCGAGCCATTTAGAAACCTGGTCACAGTTATTGTAGTTTGTAATAACCATTGGCAGCTGGCAGCAGTCCCTTTAGAGTGGAATTGGATTGGATGGAAATACAGTATGTATTTGCTGATACTCCATTAAAAACATCAGCTCCGATCAATGTCCGGTCTTTCTCTGTTTCCTCCCCCGATGTTGGCTAAATTTATACATACAGGGAAACTGATGGTAGAGGCAAGGTGGTAGAATGGATTCAGTCACTTCTTTCCCCTTGTGTAAAATGAACATTAAAATGAATGAGCACAAAACTCCCTATAAGAGGAAAACTAGCAGAGCAGGGAGAGGCTGAGACAGAACCTTTGTCCCTGAACTGTTAGTTTTCTACTTACATGGAGTGTTCAAAAAATGTGATCTAGTAGTCTGATGTAGTCTGAAGGGATACAGTGTAATCTGCCATGTCAGCATTCCAGTGCCCCATTCTACTGTTCATGTAGACCAGGCTATCATGAAGCAAGATCAATGGTTAGGGTCGCAAGCATGGGGCACAGACCAGAACATGAGAAGGGCACTGCTGGATCAGACCAAGGGTCCATCTAGTACAGCATTCTATTCACACAGTGGCTGACTGTCTGACCACGGGAAACCCACAAGCAGGGCATGAGTGCATCAGCACCCTCCCACCCATGTTCCCCAGCAACTGGTGTAGATAGGCTTAATGCCTCTGGTACTAGAGGTAGCACGTAGCCATCAGGACTACTAGCCATTGATAGACTTCTCCTCCAGGAATTTGTCCACCCCCTTTTAAAGCCATCCAAATTGGTGGCCATTGCCACATCTTGTGGTAGCAAATTCAATAGTTTAACTATGCACTGTATGAAGAAATCTTTCTTTTTATCTGTCCTGAATTTGAGCTGGTACCAGTCACAGTGGGCGACATGAGAAGAGCCCTGCTGGATCAGACCAAGGGTCCATCTCATCCAGCATTCTGTTCACACTGTGGCCAACCAGCTGCCCATGGGAAGCCCACGAGCAGGACATGAGAGCAGCAGCATCCTGCCAGTCATAGAATCATAGAGGTAGAAGGGATCATTTAAGCCACTGAGTCCAACCCCCTGTTCAGTGCAAGAATCCAGTTTAAACTTGTACTCGTGACAGATAGCTGCCCCATCTCTGCTTGAATACCTCCAGCAATGGAGAGACTATCTCAAGGCAGTTGGTTCCATTGTCTGACTGCCCTGACTGTTAGGACATTTTTCCTGATGTTTAACCGAAATCTGCCTTCCTGCAACTTAAGCCTGTTCTTTCATGTCCTATAGTCTTGGATGATAGAGTACAGGCTGTTCGCAGCAACTGGTGTACGGAGGCATACTGGTTCTGATACTGGAAGTAGCATATAACCACCAGGACTAGTAGCCATTGATAGCCTTCTCCTCCATGGCAGGTTGTCCATGAATATATAACAGAATCATGGAATCACAGGGTTGGAAGGGACTGTGGAGGGCACTTAGTCCAGCTTCCTGCTGATGAAGGAAATCTAATGATATACTTCATATTTACACACGCACACGCACATGCACACTTCACCAGATTAATAGAACAGCCTGTCATGACTGCACTCTGGAGAGGGCTGTAGATAGGGATGTTAGAGAAATTTGTTTGGAGGATGGAGCTTGATAAGATTTCATTGGCTCCGCCCCCTGGACTTCATTCCATTTTCTGCTAACTGGCCCTACTTGGTCTGCGGCAAGTCAAGACAGGCGGCAGATTTTCCGGATTTTTCAACTTGTGCCCAATACAGCCGCAATTTGCACAAATTACACAAATCTATGCAAAGTTTGGCTGCAATTCGTGCATATCTCTGTGCAGATTGCAACCATGACCCCTCCCCTCCCCCCCAAAGCCATAAAAAGTCCCCAGAGTTTGAGGGAAAACTATGGCTCAGCTTGCAAATGCACACTGCATTGGCAGGCAATGGAAATGTGTCAAGCCCCCAAAGGGCTGGATTTCCAGACGATGGACCTCTCTGGTTGCAGCTGCAGATCTGTGAGTGACCCTCTCCTAATCCATGGCCCAGTCTACACTTCTTCATTGATTACATTAGTGGCTCAGTGACCAGACAGGCATTTGCATGTTCTGGATGTCTTGTGCTGCTGTCCTCCTGATTGAACTGGGCTAGCAGTTACCTAGGGAGGTGGTGGGCTCTCCCACACTGGAGGCATTCAAGATGAAGCTGGGCAGCCAGCTGTCAGGGATGCTCTGACTTGGATTTCTGTATTGAGCAGGGGGTTGGACTCGATGGCCTTGTAGGCCCCTTCCAACCCTACTATTCTTTGATTCTATGAAGTTAGGGATGCACGGACTGTGTAAAATCTACTCTGACATTTCACAGATTGTCAGGTGCTTCTTGTTCCATCATCTGCCCACAGATGGATGTGAATATTTTTTTTCCCATCATGTGGAAAAATACGTAAATAATTACATACGCAGGTATTTACATAATTTACCTTAGTACGTAACACTTAGCATATTGTCCCCCATTCCATTCAACATTTCCTCAGCAGAAATGTACGTATTTTCCTACGGAAGTATATGTGTAAATTTCAGGAAAGTAGAAAAAGAAAACAAAATCATCTGAAAGTCCACAGACTCTGTGCAGCTTGAGGGGGGCGCTCCACAGCAGACAGGTCAGCTTCTTAGAAATCTGAGCTCATTTTAGTCCATCTCGAATTTCTCCAGCATCCCTACAGCAAGTACATAGAGTAGCACCCTTGTCCTGGCTAATCCTGGAATCAGCTGAGAACTGAGTGATTCTAGGCCCTAGAACTTAGGGCAAAACTTAAAAATGCTATGAGGATCAGTTCCTCAGTGTAACACATGCACACACACTGGTGTTGCTATTTCTTGTAACTGGACACAGGAAAAGGTCTGGTGTGGACACAGCTTTCTCTATGCACTATGACAGCAAACCTCACTGGTGAATGGAAGGGGTAGGAGATAGAGTTGACAATGGATGTCTCCAGATCCTGCACTGCGGGAGGTGAAATGTTGGAAAGGGTTAATGAGGCCTCCAGATTTGGCACACTGCTTCCTTCTTGCAAACTGGTTCCCTCAGCAAAGTGCTTTGGTCATACTCCAAGCTGACCTAAACTTCTCAGAGCTGACCTTTATACACCTGGTTATGCTGCTGGCATCAAACCCGGATGCTAGCCAAGATAAATTACGGGACAGATCGAACACCACTGTTCTTGTAGCGAAAACAGATTTTGCCTCTTTCCAAGTCAAACATTTCTCCTCTTCCTTCAATGCTTATAAACTTGAGGGGTGGGGAGGTTGAAAGGGAAAATATATCAGAGAAACACCAGAAACCAACTGCCTTTTGTCACTCGCTTCTTGATAAAGTAGGGGCCTTCAACCGGGAGACAAATCAGGCAGCTTGAGACCTTGAATACAAAATCCAGGGCTGTATTATTTGGCCCCAAATTTGGTTGCTGTTGCTGAAGTGTCAGAAAAGTTCATCTGAGGATACGCAAACATCTTTGCATTAAGCAGACGCCCAAGCGTTCTATACAGAGAAGGAGGGAGGTTACAAAAAGCAGGCCAAATTCCATGGGGCAATCAGCATTTGCTGTGTGCATCAGGGACAGCCAAAGCAGTGAATGCTGAAGTGGAGAAAGCTTTATTTATTCAGAGCTGCCTTTGGGCCCAGCCTTCCTGAGACACCTGAAGGACTCGCTGAGATAAGGCACCAGCCTCCAGCGGGCCACAGGGCCATTCGATTTGCATCTTGACAGGGGGAAGCAGTGAAATAGATTCCCTTGTCAGTAACACTGGCTCTGATTAATACAAATCTACGTGGCGGCTGATACTTGCGAGCGCCCTACGGACTTATTTGCATAATGACTGGAGCATGTGACCCTCTCGGTGATACATATTTATTTGCCCAGTGTTGTGCTGCCAGACAAATGGAATGTTTTGTTGTTGTCATTTGTTTATGAGTATCACAAGAACCATAATGGCTCAGAGGAGACGTTATTTCAAGATGACATTGGAAGCTGCAAAGGGGCTGAACAACGAGCCTGTTTAAAGAACAGGCCCAGAGTTTGTGATTGGCATATTCAGGCACTGGATGCTGGTATGTGAGACCCAGCTGGGAGGCCACCACCGTCCAGAGAGCCTCCAAACTGAAATGGACTGCTGCTGAGCTGACACAGGCCCGGCCGGGTGGGGGTGGACCTGGGTGAATAATGTTAATAGTGGCTTCTAGATCTGCTGCTGCTCTTCCTTACCACCTTCTCCATCTGGGCTCAACCCTCCTGAAGTGGGTGCAAGGGAGGACCAGGAGATATTGCCACAGCGCTGCTGCCACTGTCCCTCCTCTTCCGACTCCTTGTCGGTCTGGCTGAGGGGGCTGCCTACGGTCCCCACTGCAAATATGTATGAGGTTGGCCCATCAGGGATCACTTGCTCGATACCCACAAAACCCTGGATCCAACCATGTTTATAGTACTAGGAGTCCAGTGTCATCAAAGATTCATCCGGTTAAATCCAGCCTACTTGAACTCTCTGTGTTCCTTCCTGATCATAGCAGGGAAGGACAAATTTGTCCATTTCAGTTTCTGTCAGTTTCTCTCGCCTGTTTCCGATCTTAGGTTTGTTCCATCGTGCTTCTGCATTTTAAACAGGCCACGTGCATGTGTATTTCTCCCACTTCATCTCAGCATACGCAGAACAGCTCCTGTGACCATCAAAACATGTCAAATACAAACACCACATGTTTGGGGGCATTGCAAGCAGACATGGACTAATTTTGCCCCTGCAATTAGTGATGGGCCAAAATGCCCTTCAAATTGAGTGCCAAGCTGCATTCTGAAACCGAGCTATTTCTCTCTCTCTCTCTCTCTCTCTCTCACACACACACACACACACACACACACACGGAGGGAGGGAGGGACGGAGGGAGGGAGGGAGAAAGTAGCCCCCCTTTTTTCTTGAGTTTAATTCAGAAGTTCAGAGATGAATACTTTTCTCCCACATTACCCCCCCCCCCGCCCCCCAGTAGCCAAAGCTGTCTGGACAGTTCACAAAAATTAAAACCCTAAAATGCAACACGACGAAGCCAGTGCGGTGCCGAAAACCTCTCCCACATTTTTGTTGACCATTCTCATTCAACCTGATAGAAAAAGACATTGCTTTCGAAAAGAAATTCAGTGTTGAAGACATTCTGGAGACATTCTCCTGGGTAGGGTTTGGAGTTCTTGGGCTGACCTTACTTAGGGGGTGGCTCTGGAGGGAGCAAAAGGGACCTGTTTTTCATCGTTACCATCATCTCTCTGACTGCCTGTGGCCTCCTCAGCTTCCCACACTCCAATTAAAGCCCAGTTTAAGGCACCATGAGGTAACTCCTCCCACAGGGCTTTTTCAGATCAGGACGTGCAGGCAGCATGGGAGGCTTGCTGTGATTAGGTAAGCTCAAAAACACCACAAAGATAAAACCTCCTGAATGAGGGAGAACAGTGGAAGCCTCTTTCATGGGGGGAGAAAAAAATCAGGAAATTGGAGGATAGATTTTGGCAGAGCACTAACTCCACTGTATCCCTGGCACCAGACACAATGCTGCCCCCACCTGCATTGCCGCTGCCCCCACCTGCATTGCAGTGGATGCAAGCTGCAGGAATGCAGTGGGCTTAAATAGGCCTGCTGGACCAGTTTCACAATAGCCTCATTCTGCCATGTGTCTACACATGATATACCATATGTCCCATCCCACTTTTGAGGGATGCCACCTCCAGTCCACACACCCATTGTGGAATCCATTATAGACATCTTAAACTGCATGTATCTGAGGAAGTCGCTACTTCGATTGCTCTTAGAATGCAGCCTGTATGCTCACTATCTGTCTTATTGCCTAGGCTTTTTCAATATCTGCAAAGAAACTGTGGGCTTCATTCTCAGTCAAAAGGATTTCTTGTTAGCAAAGGAGTAGAGGAGACCCACCAAGGAAGGAGTCCAAGCTGTAATGATGTAGCAGAGGGCTGCTTTTACCAAACGTTGGCAAAAATGTGTTCGGTTAAACAGAAAAGCTATTAGAGGAATGAATGCAGATTCATATTGTCGAAATGTGACCAGTCTCATCTAGGTTGATAGAAAAGAAATGGCCTTTTAAAAAGTTTCCAAGGAGAAGAAAATTTTGGTGAAATTCTCATCCTGCATTTACATCTGTTATGAGGTAGTCAAGGGGGGTGTCTGTGTCTCCTATAAAGCAAAGTAGACGGGCTGCAATGGGCAAGGTTTGGGGGGATGGGCATTCCATTCCGAAAACCGGGGTCATTAGCTGCCTGCCTGTATGTTTCAGAGCCCGATTTAAGGTGCTGGCTTTAACCTATAAAGTCGTACAGGGCTTGGGACCTCAATACCTGACGGAGCGCCTCTCCTGACATGAACCTACCTGTATGCTATGCTCAGCATCTAAGGTCCTTCTCCAGGGGCCTCCCCCGAGGAAGCCTTGGAAGGTGGCAACAAGGGAGAGGGCTTTCTCAGTGGCGGCCCCAAAATTCATGGAATGATCTCCCCGATGAGGCCCACCTGGTGCCAACATTATCTTTTTGGCTCCAGGTTAAGACCTTTCTCTTTTCTCAGGCATCTAGCATCATGTGATGAGTTTTAATCAGGGTTCGGATTTGTCTTATGGTTATGGTTGATTGCTCAAAGTTGTTTTTAGATATATGTTGTCTCTGTGTGCACTGTCTGTTTGTGTGTTTTTATGGAAGTGGTTTTTAATCTTTGTAAACCACCCAGAGAGCTTCAGCTATGGGGCAGTATAGAAATGTAATAGATGCTGCCGCTGATGATGATAACAATAATAACAATAACAACAACAATAAATGTCCAGGGGTCAGATTTAGACTCAATTTTACAAGGAGGGAGTCAAGAATAGGGATGGATCTGTCAATCTCAGTCTTGCAAGGATTGTAGGCTTCTTCAAAGTCAAGCTCGTTCTGTTCTGTTTCCACATGAGCGGGTGTGTTGTTGTTCATACAGAACTTCATACTTTTTGTATGAAGGTACAGAGTAATTTACACATTTTTGTGCCCATTTCCTCCCAAGTACTTTACATTGCCGAAATGTTGTTTGGGGTCCACTTTTCTCAAATATATGCATTTTGTCATACTTTTCCATAACATGCACATATTTCTGTGCATTTTCCCCAAGATCAGTCTCATCAGAAAGCTCACAAAAATGTGGATTTTGGAATGCTGAAAGGCTTGGGAGGTGCAAATAGGGTAACTATATAAAAACAGCAACACCTTGATGGAGAGAACTTCTCATCCATCCTGATTCCAGAAGGACCTCCCCTCTCTCTGTCTCTGTCTCTGTCTCTGTCTCTGTCTCTGTCTCTGTCTCTCTCTGTCTCTCTGTCTCTCTGTCTCTCTCTGTCTCTGTCTCTCTGTGTGTGTTCTTGTGTATATGCATGTGTAGGGGACAATGTGTCCCTGCGTTCTTTTGTTCTTTGCCTCCCAAATTTCCCTGCTAAACTCTTACTCCTCTTCTGTCTCTCCCTCTCTCATCATAATGACATTTTGTGACATATTCTGAATGATCTATGAATCTCCATCCCTGTGTCTTCAGCTCAGCAATTTATAGTCTTCCATATAATTAGACAAAATTAATTTGGTTAAAATTGGTGTGGTGCTGATAAGTAAGGGAGAGAGGGAGGGAGAGAGGGTGGATGAATCTTCTTGAATTGCCAGGGCAGGGAGGAGAGTTCCAGCATGACACCACTACTTTCTGGCCTCCCATCTCGAAGCAGGATTAAATTGCTTTGACACAGATTCAAATTTTAATTTTAATACAATGAATCTCATTTCTTTGTGATGCATTGAATCAGGAAAATGAATTAGAAGAGGACAGGGTGGGGGGAGTGTATTCGTCAGACCAGAGTCTCATCCACTGGAGGTGCATTACCTCATTGTGAGAGAGATAACAATGAGTCATCTCCCATCCTAATCGTATTGATACATTCCAGTCAACACAGCCAGTCTGATGAAGAGGAGCCTGAGGAGGTTGAATTTATCAGGGTTCCACTCTTGAAGGATCCATGTTAGTGCTAGTTCCTTGAACGGCTTACCTCAAAACACAAGTAAAGGTATCCTGCCACTTCACATGAACAAACTCTACCTAGTTGTTGATTGATATACCACCTCCCTCACCAATTTAGCTGTTTGTCTGACTCTGAATGCATCCATTGGGTACATTGTGTGTGTTGGTGTGTGTGTGTGTGTGTGTGTGTGTGTGTGAGAGAGAGAGAGAGAGAGAGAGAGAGAGAGAGACCCATGTACACTGGATGGAGATAGTTCTGAGTACCAGCTGGATTTCATATTTTCAAAACTGAGGGATCAACCATTGTTTGTTTCTTCATCCCAGCCATCCTAGGGACTGTCCAAGGTGCAACCTGAAAGCACCACAGCACCTTGGAGAGCTGAATTTGAATGTATGGAACCAGGGCCAGCCCTACCATTAGGCAGAGTGAGGCAGTCTCCACAGGCAGCAGATCCTGGGAGGTGGCAGCAAGGTGTTGGAAGAAAAACCTGTGTGCCATGCAGACTATTCTTTGCCCCCTAAGTTAGCCTGTTTCATTTATCATCACTGTTGAAGACAGTTTCATCTGGCAGGCCAGTCGGCTTTCATACATGGAATGGAAGGGGGCACCATCTTGCTCTTTGCTTCAGGAAGCAAATATCTCGGGCTGGCCCTGTCTGCAACTTCCTCTCACATGCCATCCTAAGGGCCAAACTAAAATTCTTCAAATTGTCTTATTTACATAAGTGGAAGTACATGCAGCCCCCATTTGGATTGCAACAATGACATTCCAGGAAAGGGGAAGGAGGATTTAAGCTTTCCTTTCCCTCCCGCCCCACCCCGTTTTCATCCCAAGATACTACCCCTCCACTGGGTGGAGGGAACCATATCCATTGATAACAAAGGAGACGTTTTTATTTTTTTATTTTAACCCCTCCCCATCCGTGAGGGTGTGGAATTTCAGAATGAAAATGGGGGGAGGAAAGTTGAAAGGCCCTCTTCCTAGGGTGCCACTGTCTTGATCCAAATCAGGGCCACGTTTACACAGAGATAAACTGCACATTCTTCAGAGCTGTGTGTGATTTGAAGAACATGTTATTTGGGCCACCTTTCCCACCCTTTTGCTCTGTTTACCACTTAGCCTGATGAAGACAGTTCTGGAGAACTTGAAAGCTTGCACAACATTTTGTGACCTCTGAATTGGCCTGATAAAGGTATTATTTTTCTTAAGGCCAACATGGCTACCTTGGCTTCTTTTTTTTCTTTTGACAAAAAGGAATATCAATAAATAAAATGATGGCAACAGGCCCTGCAAACAGTCAAACCACTGCCAAGGACTGAGCTAAGCAACTCAGAGTGGAGAAATGTTCCTGGATCCATTAAGACGACAATCAGGAGAGAAAAGTCGGCATCCTCCTCTGGAAAAGATTGCAGAGCAGTGGCTGAAACCTAGCAGACTCCTTTTGGGATACAAGATATTATTTGTGAGGAATGCCACACTGCTGCGAACTCGTGGAATGATGTATCAGGAGTGAATCCCACATCAACCCCTGCCTCTAAAAAGTGTGTTGTGCAGATCACTGTGTGTTGTTTTCGGTTCTGGAAATGTACAGATCCCCTCTCACGCCCCTCTCATGTGTCACTCTGTTGTCCTCAGCTAAGATGGTTTTTGTGACACTACTATAAACTTCTGTGGAGGGGCAGAGGATGATGTCACAGGCAATCATGGTATGCGAGGTTAATACAAGAACCCTAGGGGTATTCAGAGAGCTTTGGATGTTTTTAATGTTTTCTTTTAAGGGGAGAAAAACCGTGTGTGTTCTTGATCGAAGGAACATTTTGTACATTTTCTAGGTGCTGGTGATGGGGAGATCCTTCAGTAAGAAGCACAGATGCTGTTTTCTGCTCTTTCACACCGTGAAACTAGCAATACTGTCATAGGTACGCAGAAGTCAAACCTCTGGGATAGACTGTATTTTTGTATTCGTATCCCAAGGTCTGCCAACCAGAGCCAGGTGCAAAACAGGGGCTGTGTGTGTACATGTTTGTGTGCGTGTGTGTGTGTGTGTGTGTTAGGGATGGGCGGACCCATCTCTGTCCAGGGTGGGGGGACCTCAACGACCCGCTCAGCGAGCCTCCCTGCTTGCCCTGCCCACCCGCTGAGTCACCCCTCCTCTCCACAGCAAAGATGCTCTCAAGTCCTTGTGCTTTATGCGCATGAGGGCTTCACTGCTGAGTTCTTGGTGTGGCCAGCCCCCAGAACTCTTGCCCTGGCCTCCTTGGGAGGAGGCCACAGCAAGAATGCTAGGGTTCCACTAGTGCCCTTCCTCCCTGTGTCGGTTGTCAAGGGCTTCCTTAACAGCTGGTGTGGGGAGGAAGGGCCTTCGTGTAGCAAGGAGGCCAGGGAGAGAGCTCTGGGGTGCCGCACACTCCCAGTTGCTTGCCAAATTCCGGGGCACTCGGTGGCTGGGTCTGTCAGCACCCAGGGCTCAGAGAGCAGGGTCCAGGAGGCCAGATGGGGGGGCATCGGATTCCACCCCCTTTTCAGACTCACACACTACCCTAGTGTATGTGTGTTGGGGGGGACGGGACTAGATGCAAAATGGTAGATATAAAATGACATGTTGGTTGGGTCTGGCAGGACTTGAAGTCCAAGTCCCTTGAACAACATGGACAAGCTAGGATGCAGGATGAACTGCATCCTAGAGTAATAAAGGAACTGGCAGAAGAACTCTCAGAACCGCTGTCTATTCTCTTTGAGAAATCATGGAGGACGGGGGAAGTGCCAGATGACTGGAGGAGGGCTAACGTTGTCCCTATCTTCAAAAAGGGTAAAAAGGAGGAACCTGGGAACGACAGACCAGTCAGTCTGACATCAGTCCCTGGGAAAACCCTGGAGCAGATTATAAAGCAATCAGTCTGTAAGCACCCTGAAAACAATGCAGTGATTACTCAAAGCCAACAAGGATTTGTCAAGAACAAATCCTGCCAGATGAATCTGATCTCATTTTTTGATCAGGTCACCTCCCTTGTGGACTGTGGGAATGCTGTAGACATCATATACCTCGACTTCAGCAAAGCTTTGATATCCTGATGAGCAAACTAGCTCAAAGTAGGGATGGCAGAGAATTCCGCCACGGATCTCGGTGAGGCCGAATGCCAGTGCATTCGGCCCCCCGAACTCCGTGGCAGAACGGCCTGCCCTCCCCCGCAGATCCCCCCTGGGACGAGACTTACCTAGGGCAGATCTTCAGGGCAGCGGGGGCTGCGGCGGCTGCGGTGGCTGCGGCGGCCGGTCTTCCAACCGGCTGCCACCGCCGCCATTTCCAGTGTTAAAAAAAAAGAAAGAAAGACATGATAGGCTACGTAAAGATTTACGTAGCTTATCATGGCTAGGTTAAAAAAAACAACAACGACGTGATAGGCCACGTAAATCTTTACGTAGCCTATCACGTCTGACTTTAAAAACAAAACAAAATGCGCATATGCAAATGGCAGCAGCTACGGCCGCCGCCATTTGCGTTCCTTATTTTGGCCCGTTTTAGTCTACGTAAATATTTACGTAGACTAAGATGGCGAAAATAAGGGGGAACGCAAATAGCGTCCGCTACGCTATTTGCGTTCCCTTTAATTTTGCCGTCTTAGTCTACGTAAATATTTACGTAGACTAAGATGGGCCAAAATAAGGAACACAAATGGCGGTGGCCGTAGCCGCCGCCATTTGTGTACGCGCGTGTTTTTTTTTTAAAGTCAGACGTGATAGGCTACGTAAAGATTTACGTAGCCTATCACGGCTGACTACAGGGATGCAAATGGTGGTGGCTATGGCCGCTGCCGTTTGCATCCCTGCTAGCCAGCGGCCGGATGTCCGGCTGCTGGCGGAGCCGGCCGGCGGCTCTGCAGAATCCCTGCGGAGCAGAGCCAGCTGGCCAGGATTCCAGGGGGAGGGACGGAGTGCCTCCCCCCCCAGCGGAACCCGGCAGAGCCAGGTAAGGCCACTTTCGTACATCCCTAGCTCAAAGTGGGCTAGATGAAACAATGATCCAGTGGATCCACAGTTGGCTACAGAATTGGACTCAAAGAGTGCTTATCAATGGGACCTTCTCAAACTGGGGAGAGGTAACGAGTGGGGTACCGCAGGGCTCAGTCCGGGGCCCAGTGCTCGTCAACATTTTTATGAATGACTTGTAGGAGGATGTGCAGGGAATGCTGATCACATTTGCAGATAACACAAACTTGGGCGGGATAGCTAATACTCTGGAAGACAGAAACAAAATTCAAAGTGATCTTGATAGACTGGAGTGCTGGGCAGAAAACAACAGAATGACATTTAATAGGGATAAATGCCAAGTTCTGCACCAAGGAAAAAGAAACCAAATATACACAGTTACAAGATGGGGGATACATGGCTCAACAACGCTACAAGCAAGAAGGATCTTGGAATTGTTGTAGATCACAAGCTGAATATAAGCCAACAATGTGATGTGGCTGCAAAAAAGGCAAATGCCATTTTGAGCTGCATTTATAGAAGCATAGCTTCCAAATCCCGGGAAGTACTAGTTCCCCTCTACTCAGCACTGGTTAGGCCTCATCTGGAGTACTGTGTCCAGTTCTGGGCGCCACACTTTAAGAAGGATGCAGACAAACTGGAGAGGGTTCAGAGGAGGGCAACAAAGATGATCAGGGGACTGGAAACAAAGCCCTATGAAGAGAGACTGAAAGAACTGGGCATGTTTAGCCTTGAGAAGAGAAGAGTGAGGGGAGATATGATAGCGCTCTTCAAGTACTTGGAAGGTTGTCATAGAGAGGAAGGCCAGGATCTCTTCTCGATCGTCCCAGAGTACAGGACACTGAATAATAGGGATGGCGGAGAATTTCTCCCTGAAACTTCGGGGGGCCGAGCGCCAACGTGTTTGGCCCCCCGAACAGGTTTCGGGGAGAAATTCTCCGCCCCCCCGCCCCCCGCCCCCCCCCCCGGGATGGGACTTACCTTTCCCGAATGTCCCTCCCGGCGGCGGGTCCGGCCGGTGGTTCGTCGGGTCTTTGTCCGGGGAGGGAGTGGCAGCCGGTCTTTCGACCGGCTGCCGCCGCCACCATTCCAATAAAAGAAAAAAAAAACGCCCCCGTGATAGGCTACGTGACGATTAACGTAGCCTATCACGGCTAGATTTGCAAAGTCAGCCGTGATAGGCTACGTAAAGATTTGCGTTTAGGCTATTTGCGTTGCCCTTATTTTCGCCGTAGTCTATGTAAAGATTTACATAGACGACAGCGACCAAATAAGGAACGCGAATGGCGGCTCCCTATGGGGGCCGCCATTTGCGTACGTGCTTTTTTTTTTTTTTTTAAAGTCACCCGTGATAGGCTACGTGACGATTGACGTAGCCTATCACGGCTGACTTTGCAGATCTAGCCATGATAGGCTACGTTAATCGTCACGTAGCCTATCACGGGGGCGTTTTTTTTTTTAACTTTTAATTTCGCGGCCGGGTGAGGCGAGGCGCCTCCTCCCCGGCCTGAATTTCGGCCGGGTGAGGTGAGAAGCCTCCCCCCCCCCGGCCTGAACTTCGCAGGGAGAGCAGCGAAGTGCCTCCCCCCCACCGCGAAAAGCTGCGAGACCAGGTAAGTGACTTTCGTGCACCCCTTGCTCTGACTTGGATTCCTGCATTGAGCAGGGGGTTGGACTCGATGGCCTTGTAGGCACCTTCCAACCCTACTGTTCTATGACTCTAAGCTGGAGGACACCAAATGTAGGAAGGCCACAGTAGGGAGTGCAATTTACTGCAGCCTTCTCACATCTGGTGACCTCCACCTTGGCCATGTTGGTCAGTGGACTCGAACTTCAACTCCTGCCACCCCCAACCAACATGGCCAACACTCAGGAATTATGGGAGTTGTAGTTAGGGATAGGTGAACAAACAATGTTTGAATTTGCTAGGATTCTTCCAACATCTTCTCACCGCTCATCTTGCGCCTGACTCTTGTTCGCGTTTGCAATTGCTGCTCGGTCTGTGTGAAGGGGAGACTTGTGAAAATTACGCAGAGATCAAATGGGATCAAATCTCCCCAAATTTGCTCAAATTTCGAGATTTGCACAGATTTTCTCCATAGACTGAAGTAGTACTGATTCCCTCTACTGGGGGAAATTTGCAAAGACTGAACGGAAATTGGGAACGAGACGAATGCGTGCACATGCCTGACAATTTGCCAATATTTTCAGCGAGCAAAACCCAGTTCCTCATACATCCTAGTTGTAATCCAAAACATCTGAAGGGATACTAATCCAGCTCTAAAATGGGTTAGTAGGGCTGCATAAAGACCTGATCAAAGGAGGCTAATTGTCCAGAAGAGTTGCACAAAGGCCTGGTCATAGTCAATTGCTTTACAGATGAGGAACACTGGAGCTGGGACGTAAGCCTCTAACACAAGTCCAGACATGGCAGAGAATTTGTTTTAGCTTTGACTTCTATCTTTGCTTACTATTGTTAAACTACTGGGAGTCAGAAACCCATGCCAATCTACTGTGAATCACCCAGAGATCTTCCAGTAAATCTTTACCTACCTTCTCTCCCTCCCCCGTGATGAAGGAAGATGAATGGGAAGTCACTTTTATCAAAGATGACTGCTCATTTACTAAGGGCACAATCCTATTGAGATAGTTGGTCACCTCCGAGGCCCTCTGAAGCCAGAGGTGACCGACTATCCAATGCAGGGCAGCTAAAGCACAGAGGAGAGGATTCCCTCTGTGTTCCTGCTGCCCTGAAATTTGCCTTAGACATCTGACTTTGGGCGTCTAAGCACAGCTTAGGGGAGGGGGCAGGAACAGGGCTGGAGATTGCATAGGAAGCTGTCTAAAACAGCTTCTGAGGTCTCCTCCTCTCCCCTCCCCTCGGAATGCCACATTTTCACCCTCTCCGTGCTCTGTGTTACAAGCAAAGAGAGGCATGCAGGAGCACTCATGGTAGCTCTGTCCACACTGGCTATGAGGCGGAGGGTGTGGGGAGCACCATTTCCTGGCTCCAAGCTTGTAGCGTTGTCCATGAGCTCGGAGCGGGGACTCCGAAAAATCCTATTTACCCCAGATGTTGTCTAGGGGACATAGGATTGCTCTCCCCAGATCAAGAGAAGTATTCAGAGTAAGGATACTTCCTAAATTCTACCCCTTTCTCCACAGATTTTGGAATTCCAAATCATCTGGCCTTGTTTCCAAAGTGGACCAGATATACGAAGAATTGTCCGCACATCAATTTTTGACTAATCCTCTTTTAAAGCCATCCTGGTTGGCAGCCATTTCTACACCTTGTAGCAGCAAATTCCACTGTTAACCCATGCACTGGATAAAACAGTATTTCCTCTTGTCTGTCCTGAATCTCTCACCCTTTGGCCTTATTGCACGATCCCAGGTTCTAGTATTATGGGAGAGGGAGAAAAAGACATTTTCCCTATCTGCTTTCTCCATATCATGAACAATTTTATGTGCTGCTATTTTCACTTACTTTTTTTTTTTCCAAGCTAAAAAGCCCCAGATGGTGTACCCTGGGAGTTACTTCAGTCCCCTGGTCATTTTGGCTGCCCTTTTCAGCATATTTTCCAGCTCTAAAATATCCTTGTTGGAGGTTCCTTGACCAGAACTGTACACAGTATTCCAGGTTGGTCACACCATAGATTGGCATTTCTTTGGGGTGGGCAGTCCACAGATAGTGTCGGGGCTGTTCATGGCCAGCAATCTGAGGTGAACCAGGAACCAGGAACCAGAAGCTGTGGAACAAGCCAAAAACCAGGGCTGAAGAGAAAACCAGGAACAGTGGATAAATCAGGAGGTGAGGTTGAGGTCCAAGCCAGAAATAAAGACTGGATCAAAGAATACAGGAACACGTCAGAGGTCTGCAAGACTATGTTGCTCAAAAAAGGCTCAGAAGGAAGAGGAAGCCCTTTATATCCCTTCCTTCCCAGAAGTACCGAATGGCCGGCCAGGGTAGGCGGACTCGGTCCAGGCCAGACGTTTCATCAATGTGAAGGCCACCATCAGCAGTTCAGTGGTTCACCACATGGGGAAGCTGTACACAAACTCAGCAGCTCCTAACACAGGACACCCCAGCTGAAAATAACCCCTCTCTGGTCATCAACTGCCTAAGGCCAGATAGATACAGAGGAGGGTACAAGCCAGGGATGACAGAGTTTGGGCAGGCTTGTGTGGGAGAATCAGAGCCCTCCAAAAACATATTGCTGCCTGAGGCACAAGACAAGACGGTGCCCTCCTATTCCATATACAGAAGACTGCTGGACAGTTGAAGCTTACTTCAATGCTTCGGGAGCACAGGGGAGGCTAACTTAGGGGACTCAAAGGGAGTGGTAGGGTAGGGGACTGCTACCACGACCCCAGCATCCAGTGTCTACATCTTGTGGCTTACATTTTATCCCAGTCTAAATCACCAGGGGGCTTACGTTTTACCCAGGGCCTAGTGGTAGGCTTGGCCCTGGATAAAATGTAAGCCCAATGGTGATTTTTTTTTTTTAAAGTCACAATTCTCCCCTCTACATAGGAACAAAGGAAGCTGCCTTCTAGCAAGCCAGACCATCAGCTCAGTATTGTTGTCACTGACTAGCACTAGCTTTTCAGGGTTTCAGGCAGGGGTATTCTCTAGGGCTGTGCACAGCCCCACCCCGCCCCACTTTGGGTTGCTCTGGAGGTCCTGAATTGGCCCCGACCCACCTCGGCCTGCTCCAGAGCCGGGCTGAGCCTCTTCAGGGTCCAGATCTGAAGCAAGGCCTAGAGACCCAAAGCCAGGGGTGCTGGCCCCACCAAGCGAGCCGCCCCCGCTACTGAGCCACCCCCATCCCGCCCCCTGCAAGACTCCCCATTCCTTACCTGGACCTGTCAGGTGCGTCTGCAGCAGTCTCTTCACCGGTGTTACCTTGTTTTTTTTTTCCCCAAGGCAACTCCTCTTACTGGAAGAAGAAGAGACACCATTTTGAAAGAAAATGGTGCCTCCCTCCAACAGTGGCAGAGATGGGTGTTCCCCAGTGGTCCAGGTAAGGAGTGGGGAGCTTGTGTGGCTGGACTAGGGATGTACGAAAGTCACTTACCTTTTCGAAGGGTGACATTTGTGGTGGGGGGGAGGCACTGCGTCCCTCCCCCCCGAAATTCTGTCCAGGGGGGAGGCGCTCTGTCCCTCCCCCCCCCAATCCTGGCCAGCCGGCTCCGCTCCGCAGGGATTCTGCGGAGCCGCCAGCCAGCTCCGCCAGCAGCCGAACATCCGGCTGCTGGCTAGCAGGGACGTAAATGGCGGCAGCCATAGCTGCCGCCGTTTGCGTCCCTGCAGTCAGCCGTGATAGGCTACGTAAATGTTTACATAGCCTATCACGGCTGATTTAAAAGAAAAAAAAACACGTGCATATGCAAATGGCGGCGCCCATGGGAGCCGCCATTTTTGTTCCTTATTTTGGCACGTCTTAGTCTACGTAAACATTAGTCTACGTAGACTAAGACGGCGAAAATAAGGGGAACGCAAATAGCGTAGAGCAAATAGTGTAGACTAAGACGTGCCAAAATAAGGAACGCAAATGGCGGCGCCCATGGGCGCCGCCATTTGCGTACGTGCGTTTTTTTCTTTTTTCTTTTAAATCAGCCGTGATAGACTACATAAACATTTATGTAGCCTATCACGGTGTTTTTTAAAAAATCTAGCCATGATAGGCTACGCAAATCTTTACGTAGCCTTAGCCTATCACTTGTTTTTGTTTTTTGTTTTTTTTTAACTGGAAATGGCCGCAGCAGCAGCCGGTCGGAGGACCGGCCGCCGCTGCCGCCGAACTGCCGCCGGAGCCGCTGCCGCCAGGAAGATCCGCCCAAGGTAAGTCCCGTCCCGGGGGGGTGGGGGGGCAGACCGTTCCGCCATCGATTTCGGGGGGCCAAATGCGCTGGCATTCGGCCTCCCCGAGATTCGTGGCGGAATTCTCTGACATCCCTAGGCTGGACAGCTGTCTGAGTCAGGCAGAAACACCCTGAAAGGGCTTTGGAGTGATCCAACCCACTTTGGGGCACTTCAGCCTGAGCCTGACCCTGTCTGGAACCACACTGCTTTGGCCTGAAGCACCCCAATCCACTTCAGGATTTGGAGACAGTACAGAAGCAGTGTACAGGCCTAGTATTTTCCACCCCTATCTGGAGACCCTGGGACCCTTTGCATGTAGAGCATGTAGCGATGGCATGGCACAGGTGCCCAATTCCATCTGGAATCTGGCAGTATCCCCCCACTGCCCGCACTCCTGAGCCTCTGACCATGCTCGGCAAGCAGCCTCACTCACCCCGGCAGCCGCATTGAGCTCCGCGGTCGCCATATTTTGAACAATGAAATGTCAGTCGCAAAAATGTGCATATTTGGGTATATGCGAAAATGCTCATGTTTGTGAATGTGCCTATTCATTCATGCATGGAAATATGGATTTGCAGGAAAATGTGCATTTTCGCACGTATGAAAATATGTGCATTTTTTGATCGCCATTTTATTTTTTAAAAAATGGCGATAGCAGAGCTTGATAAGGCTGCCGGGCTGAGCGCGGGCTGCTTGCTGAGCACAGGAGGGGCTCAAGTGTGGTTCAGAGACTGGCGAGTGGGGGCAGGGGCTGGGCAGGCACCTGGAGAACCCGAACAGGGGTGGGTTTGCACATCCCGAAGAGCATACGTTCTTCCACTGATCTACTGTCCTTCTCCTAATATTATATTATCTGTGTTATACTGTAGTATTAACCATTGTTTTATTATACTTCAAATCTCAAGCTTTCATATCTGGATCCCTATATTTCAAATATTTACTTCCTGCTTTTTATGCAGTGATCAAAGGCATAAGAAGCAGGAACTAAATATTTGAAATATAGGGATCCAGATATGAAAGATTGAGATCTGAAGTATAATTGATTAAAAATTTGCTTGATTACTTTTGGCTTCTGTGTGCAAAGTGCAATGCAAATTCTGCACACACAACAACAACATTAAGTGCAAGCTGGACAAAGCGAGCAGAAACGTGGAGTGCCCCTGATGGAGATCACATCACAAAGCCCAGTTGGACAATAACACATCAGGGAGCTTTTAAAGGCAATTTCTTATCAAATGTGTGTGATGGAAAAATGGATGTGCCTGCACTGTGTCAATTTATCCATCTCGGATGTAAAACCTCCAGGGATGTGTGTCAAAGACTGAGTACATATTGAAACAATTCTAACATTATCACCCCCTTTTTGGAACTAAATCCAAGTTTCCCAGCCATAAGAAAAGAGTCATAAATAAATATTGAGCAGTGGGTAGAGAGAATGGTGGAACTCATTGTATGCATGGGACAGCATAGCCTTTCTTGAGATTTGGGTTATGGTATGGGCCACTTCAATTATTCCTAGTAGGGACTGATGCATCTGTCCATTTCTCTTCCTCCTGCATTCCAATCTCTTCTTCTTTGCTTCCTGAATAAGAGAAATCACCAGCTTGCCTCTTCAGATGCCAGTCCGCAGCTCGCCACAATTTCCTGGCTCAATGAGCATTGACCCACACAAGCGTGGTGATCCCCAATCCCTCACCAAGCTGCAAAACGGTGGCTTGACTTTTTTTGTAAATCCCCATTTGTGCAAGTGGTGGCCGTAAAGTGGCTGTTTACACAAGATTGCAAGCGTAAATGGTCCATTTACGCCTGTATCCTTGCATAAATGGTTGCTTTATGGCCGCCATTTGCGCAAATGAAGATTTACGAAAAAGGGCAAGCCACCATTTTTATGTAAAATGGCAGCTCAGCTAGAGATCAGGAGGCTGCACACCTCTCAACAAGTGCCCACAGACGACCCAGGAGGGTGCCATATGAGACCAGTAGGTCAGGAGGCCAGCAGGGGTCTGATGAGCGGTGTGTAGCATAGTACCCAATGAGTTCATCCATCCCTACTCAACCCTTTCCCTCACTCTCTCTCCTCCCTACACTGTTCATTTTATTCATACTAGAATGCCCTCATTGGAGACTTTTGACTCCTTTTGCTTTCTTTCCTCTTCATTTTTTCTTAGCTCCTGGGAAACATTTGGGGCTAGTATGGGTGAAATGGCATATTGTTTTGTCACTGTGTAAGTTTGTTAAAAAAATGAAAAATCCATATTTCTGCGAGCTTTTTGATGCAGCTGATCTTGGGAAAAATGTGCACGAATATGCACATGTTATGGAAATGTGTGATAAAAATGCATATATCTGAGAAAAGGGCACCCAAATCAGCATTCAGCAAAGTAGACTACTTGGGGGAAAATTTGCAAAGAAATGTGTAAATGACTCCTTACCTTCATACATGAAGTATGACGTTCCATACTGATTTTTCTTTTCTTTTTAAGAAACAATAACACTTATGTGGAAATGGGATGGACCAAGCTTGACCTCAAAAAACCCACAGTCTTGACTAGACTGAGAATGAGAGCTCCATCCCTCTTCTTGACTCTCTCCTGTGCTACTCAGGGGTATCAGTAAAATTAGGGCTAAATCTGCCTCCTGGGCCACCTTCCTCCTCCCCCTCCCCCTCCCTCTCCTCCCCATAATCATAATCATCATAATCATTATTGTTATTATTATTTTGCCTATAAGTACATTTTTAAAAGAGAAAGACACTGAACACTGAAGAGAAGGACAGCTTTTGTCATAAATCCTCCAAGAACAAGTTAGAACAGAGTGTTTCCCCTAAAAGTGCAGGCTTGCCCACAACTTTCACTTCCCATGGAAAATGTTTCACATAACATCTCAGAGACTCCCCTGTTATGATCCTCCTGCCTGTTGAGGTCATCTGGCAGGGCCCTTCTACATGTTCTCTTGTTACGGACAGTTAGGACAGTTGTGGCTGGGACTGGGACCTTTGCAAGCACAATAGGCCAACACTCGTGGGCAAATGTCCAGAGAACTATTGTGCCTTCTGAGGGCCCAAATTCAGTAGTAGAGCTCATACCTTGCATGCAGAAAGTCTCAAATTCAAATTCAAATGTCTCCAGGTAAAGAATATATATCCCAGCTAACCCCATGATCTGAGTAAACATGCATAGGATTGTGCTGTAATTCTTTAATGCCAAGGGTCCAAGAACACTGGAAACAACAGGTTTTTCATTGGAAGTTCTCTTGAGGGAAGCCCCCTGCCACAGCTACTTGCTGAAGCATATGGAAACCCCAGGGCACTGTCTGTTCTCCTGGCTCTTTCTTTTTTTTTGGGGGGGGATGCAGTAAATATTTGAGTCAGTCAATCTTTAATCCATAAACACAGCTGGATTGAAGAAACAACCTCAGTGACTTCTAATTTAAACAACTGGGTCACCAAAAAAGCAAAGCTGCAGTAACCACTTTAGCTTCCTAAGGACAACGGGCCTTCCCAGAAAGTTGACATGACAGGCCTTGTAACTGCATCCAAAAATAAACGTACAATGCTAAGATGAGCTGTTTCTCAGCTTTTTAAGAACAGAGGGGAGGGAACTCAGGGAAGAGCAGGAAACCTGTATTGGGCGAAGCCAACGTTTCGTAGAATTCCCATCCGAGCTCCAATACAAAATATCATCCAGGAAAAGATCTCCCTTTTCCCTGTTGTCATTCTCGAAAAAGAGATTACATTAATTGGTTTATGGACAAGAACACCATTCCCTCAGTTTCACCCTCAACATAAGCCTCAGTGTACACTGTTTATATGTATAAGGAGATACAATATTACTCTTGGCCGGGCGGATAAATTTGGCAAAAATAAGAACAGACCAGAGCCATCAACCTGATTCTGAAATGTACTGATATTTCCACCACACCCCCACCCCAACACACACACATTCAAACTCAAGTTCAGATAAGTTCATTTTTTCATGCTATAAATGAAGTATCTCTTTCTGGTTCATTGCCATATTGAGGAACAAAACCAGAAATACAGCAGTTGGGATGCACAACTCTGTTTCGCTTTCTATAACATTCAGATTTTTTCAAGCACAAGTTTGTTCTTCCCTCATGTACATCAGTTTGCAATCTTCTTTTAAAGTCTGCCTGAACATTTGTTTGAATTTCCATGTGCATTTTTAAGCATGACCATTTGTTCTCATTTTTGTATGCATGTTTGCATGCAATTTTCCCAAATATATGCCATTTTCTATCCTATTTTCCTTAATATTTGCATCTTTGAATGCATGTTTTTTTTTAACAATATATGCATTTCTGTAGGCATTTTTAAATCGGAGAACTGCATTACAAAATTCAGACAAGTGCAAAAACAGAAGGATAATTGCTTTCCATTCATATATTATTTTGGGAAGTGCAAGTTAGGTTGGTTTGTATTAAAATGCAAACCAAACAAATTTCGCCCTCACCCTTCTCTGATAGAAGATTGGTTCCAGGTACTGTAAATGCTGGAATGGGACAACATGGGAAAAAGTGGGATAGAAATATAATGAATAAATCCTAACCATTTATAGAAACAATGGATTTCACGACTCTAAGACATTTCTACACAATGCTGTGAACCCGCTGAATCTACCTTCAATTTTGTTGCAGAACTGAGATCCGAGCATTACATGATGAGGAGTGTTTCCTTCCCTGCATTTCTGCTCAATAACCTCTAGGTGGCTCTGCAGTATGGCAGAGTAGTGCAAATACATAAGAGGAAATCCTGCTTTCTTTCACTTACACAATTAAATGCTGCATATTCCCTGCTCTGAAAAAGAAAAACAAACAAACAAACAAACAAAAACAACCCCACTGAAAGTGCTGGTTAGACATAGAAGCAAAATTGGAGTTTAGAACAACTTCTAAAGAACCTGTAAACAGCCATGAGTAGGGAATGATGAGTTCATAGTAAATGCCTCATCTAGAAAAGCCCTAAGATGGGGTGATGGCTAATAGCTTAGATGTGTGTGGATCAGTGGCTTTTAATGATGATGGTTAAATTGAATTTACACATTTGGAGTTACTATGCCTTTGAGCGCCTTTTTGGGGGGTCAACTTATAAGGTTGTTGCCTTCATAATATTCTAGAGTTGCAGGGGGGCATGTGGGCCATCTAGTCCAATCCAGTAGAGGATGGTCACTCCAATTTTGGTGGGGCAGTGAATCCATTCCAGGTTTCAGTCAGAACCAGCCAGAACTCTAAAGGAGCTACCCAAGGTGCTGAACCTATTTTGGGGATAAGGTTAAGCACCTCAGAAAGTTCCTTTAGAGTTCTGGCTGATTCTCACTGAAACCTGGAATAGATTCACATCCCCACCAAAAACAGAGACACCAGCCTCCACTAGTCCGATCTCCTGTTTGATGGAGGAACTCAAGAACCTGAGCATCCCCAGCAGATTGTAGCCCAACCTCTGCATAAAAACCTCCATATCTCATTGTCGAACTCTTCTTTCCATCAAAACATTTCTCCTCATTCTAATGGAAAAGTAACTTTCTGCAACTTCAGCCCATTAGATCTAGCCCTACTCTCTGGGGCAGCAGAGAACTTGCCTTTGCTGGCCCTTGTGTCCTACTTGGGTGCTTCCCAGAGGTCTCAGCCTGGTCACTGTTGCAAATGGGATGCAAGAGTGGATGGTCCAGCATGTTCTTCCTTATGCTGTTATGAAGGAAAAGTGTAATGTTTACAAGGATACTGTCAGGAGCGCCCTAGCTGCCTCTTGCAGTCCCCTCCAATAGCCAACTCAAGACACAGACGAAAAGGATTCTTTCTAAGGCTTTATTCCATTTACAACTTAATGACTCTTTCAGATGCTAATCACCAGCGACTAAGCAAGGAACTGCACTGGGGTAGTTAGCAGAGTAGCCTAAGCTCCAGGTAAGGCAGTTGGTCCCCGTTTGAAGGAGGAGAAGAATGGGAAGACTCTGAACTTATGGGCTATGGAGAGGTCCTTTACCCTTGGGTCCTCGTGATGCGACTGTTGTTTTAGCACCAAGCAGGGAAAGCACCTCCTCTTGGCACCCTCCATCTGGCGCCGCTCCCTGCATCTGCACTGAGCATCCAGCAAGCCCCCCTCCCCCGCTCTCTCGCTGCCAGGGTCACTATCTATCCCAGGAATGCAGGCAGGAGGAATCTCTCCCTGCCGCTGTGCCTGTGAGAGATGAGCGAGCTCCTCTCCCACAGGTTGTTGCTCTTCCTCAGAATCAGAACTGCTCTGGGGCTCTATGGGCTCAGTTTCCACCCTGACAGATGTGCGGCATTATTGTGTCCCCTGCTTGTGGTATAACCTCAAGGGATGGACTCCCATGCTTTTATATATGCACCTGTCCTCCTGCACCATTAGTTTGCTGAACCAACATTAAGGGGATGTGGGAATCTTTGGAGGTCCCTCCAGCAGCTCCACCTCCTACATTTGCCACCATCCCACCTTTTAAAAATACCTTTTGCATGTCACATGGAGATGCATATTTATCACTGGCATGGTAGCAGGGAGAGGGATGACCTTTGATGCTTCAAGGTTTACTGACCCCAAGATAGCATGTTTTAGGAATTGTCACATACCAGTGACATATGAACATCTGTGTACATGGAAACACTCTCTGTTGTTCCATGGTGGTCAGTACTGCTCCTGGTGCCTGAGGAGTAAACAGCTGTATATATACTCCCAGAGAAGGATAATGGATGTTCATAATTGTTGTTTGTTGCATTTATTAAAGCTCTTAGAGAGTTTGTTTTCCACAATCTTTCCATGGTTGTTGCCTTCATAGAATCTTAGAGTTGGAACTTGGAAGGGGCCTTGTAGGCCATCTAGTCCGATCTAGCGTTGCCCTTATTTTCGCCGTAGTCTACGTAAATCTTTACGTAGACTACAGGGACCAAATAAGGAACGCAAATGGTGGCGTCATATGGGGGCCGCCATTTGCGTACGTGCTTTTTTTTTTTCAAAGTCACCCGTGATAGGCTACGTGACGATTAACGTAGCCTATCACGGCTGACTTTGGAGATCTAGCTGTGATAGGCTATGTTAATCGTTACGTAGCCTATCACGGGGGCGTTTTTTTTTTTTACTTTCCTTGTAATGGCAGCGGCGAAAGACCGGCTGCCACCCCCGCCCCTGACGAAGACCCGACGAACCACCGCCGGGACCCGCCGCCGGGAGGGACATTCGTCAAAGTTAAGTCCCATCCCGGGGGGGGGGGTGGGGGGGCGGAGAATTTCACCGCCAATTTCGGGGGGCCAAATGCGTTGGCACTCAGCCCCCCGAAGTTTCGGGGAGAAATTCTCCCCATCCCTAGATTTTACACAGTCTGTACATCCCTAGTTGGGGGGCTAGTGGGTAGGGCTTTTGGAGTTGGGCCAAAGGAAGCCAGAAGTTGTAGTCCTTAGCCAGAGAAAGATTTCACTAGGGATGTACAAAAGTGACTTACCTTTCCGCGGATTATGTTGATGGTGGGAGGGAGGCGCTCCGTTCCTCCCCCCCGGAATCCTGGCCAGCTGGCTCTGCTTTGCAGGGATTCTATGGAGCCGCTGGCCGGCTCCGCCAGCAGCTGGACATCCGGCCACTGGCTAGCAGGGACGGAAATGGCGGCGGCCATGACCACTGCAATTTGCGTCCCTGCAGTCAGCCGTGATAGGCTACGTAAATGTTTATGTAGCCTATCACGGCTGATTTTAAAAAAAAATAAAAATGGCCGCCGCCATTTGAATTCTTTATTTTGGCATGTCTTAGTCTACGTAAACATTTACGTAGACTAAGATGGCGAAAATAAGGGGAACGCAAATTGCGTAGCGTCCATGGCCATCGCCATTTGCGTACGCGCGTTGTTTTTTTTGTTTTGTTTTTAAGTCAGCCGTGATAGGCTACGTAAATATTTACGTAGCCTATCACGGTGTTTTTTTTTTAAATCTAGCCGTGATAGGCTACATAAATCTTTACGTAGCCTATCACGGTTTTTTGTTTCGTTTTTTTAACTGGAAATGGCGGCATCGGCAGCCGATCTGCCCAAGGTTAGTCCCGTCCCGGGGGTGGCGGGGGGTGGCGGGCCGTTCCGCCACCGATTTCGGGGGGCTGAATGCGCTGGCATTCGGCCTCCCCGAGATCCGTGGCGGAACTTTCGTAGATCCTTAGATTTCACAGCTTTAAAAGCTGGCTTCACATTTGAGGCAACCTTTCCAGATCTCTCAAAAATCGTTTCCAATGCTGGCTCAGGAGAATTTCGCTGACGTCCTTCGGGATATCTTGCTGCTTCTATCCAACTGCTTGTCACCTCTCAGTATGAAGGCTTGTGATGGGCTACTCTTCTCTCCAATCCGTCCCCTTCAGGGGGAAAAAAAAAAAGAAGATGTCAGAAGTGATGCTTTCTTGCCAGATGTATTAAAATAGTCTGTTTATGAAATGTGTGTCTAAAGCTTATTCCTCCGGGAGGTCTAAAGAGGAATTTCCATTCCGGTGGGCCATTACCATCTGTTCTGATTGTTGAAGAGGGCCTAGATAACTTCCCGTCCAAACAGACTGAAGTGTTTCTGTCAATGTCTCTCAAGCTAAAAGTGGAAGCCTCCATGACTTCAATTTATACCTGTGCATGCTACCAATTAAAAACTGATGGCATGGAATACATCTCATAATTGAATGAGGCCAGCAACCTGCACCGGAGAAGTGTAACCATGACATTATAATAATCCCTTAATTCACCCAGTCAAGTCTATCTCCATTGACAAACGCAGAAGGAAAGCCAGCTCCTACCGTGATGAACAAGCCACTCCACCAGGTTGATTTGCTTCCTGTCCTAAGGGAACTGGAGGTGGCACTTGCTGCAAACCTGCATATGTTGATGAGATTAAGGGCTGGAGCTGTGCATTTGGTGGGGTGGGGGGTGGAGTACACAGCACAGCAGGTGTCAGTGGTGGACAGCAGTTCTCTGAGGACATTGGCTGCAGACCCCAGGACTGGAAGAAGCCACCACAGACCAAAAACTCAATGTGAGTCAATTCTCATATCTCGATGTGGGTTGTCAAACAATGAGAAATAAAGTTATGTATTTATGTGGGCGGGAAGGTGCTGTTGCACTCATGTTCTGCTTGTGGGTTTCCCATGGACAGCTGGTTGGCCACTGTATGGACAGAATGCTGGACTAGATGGACCCTTGGTTTGATCCAGTAGGGCTGTTCTGGCGCTCTTATATGCAATGCTACTAAGTATTTTTATATAGTGCATGGGAATGTTCAAAGCACTTCGCATGCATTATTCCTGTGGAACCCTTTCAACAATCAATACTGGTAGGGCAGTGTTATTATCCCCATATTATAGATGGGAAGGGTGTGTGTGTGTGGGGGGGGGCTTTAGATTTGCCTCTGTGCTCCCCCTCCAGCTCTGTTTACACACTCCCACTTCCTGGTTTAATCCCAGCCTGTTCCCTTTCCACCTCTTCCTCCCCCTGGACACAGGCCTTGTCCCCCATCTCCCCTTGTCCGTCCGTCCGTCCATCCATCCATCCATTTATGTATGTATGTATGTAAGTACGTATTACTTTTCTATCCTGCCTTTTTGTCCCAGCAGCCCAAGGTAGCACATATGTTCCTCCTCCTCTCCATTTTATTTTCACAACAACCCAGTGAGGCAGGTTAGGCTGAGAGTCAGTGACTGGCCTGAAGTAACCCAGTGAGCTTCATGGCTGAGTGGAGACTTGAACCCAGGTCTCCCTGTCCAACACTGTAACCATTACACCACACTAGTTCTTACCATACCCAGAGCCAGGGGGCTCACCCTTCCTCCTTCCCTTTCTCCTCCATTATCCCTTCAGTTTCCCCTACTCGTTCTTGTTTTTTTGCCCCTGCCCTGAACAGTCCCTCATCCTGATGCTTTTTTCTACAGTGTAGAAGCATTTTCTACAATGCTTTTTTCTTGGACCTTGTCCAAGAGCACCTCCATCCCCACAAGAACCTGGACCCAGTCCTGTATGCTTATTAGCTCAACTGGACCATCGTTCTGTGGAAGAGTACTGGCTTTCCATTCAGAAGGTCCTAAGATCAATCCACAGGATCTCCAGTTACAAAGAACTCAAGTAGGAGAGTGGGGGAAGAACCTTACCTGAGAAGCTAGAGAGATGTTGGCAGTCAGAATGGACAATAGTGGGCTATATAGATCATAGTAGGGATGCATGAGAAATTCCTTGCAGTTTGTTTTTTGACCAGAACCAGAACGTATCCAGTCCTGGAACCCAAATTGCGGTTGAAGTCCGTACATTTCCGGGCTTGCAGTGAGATTCTCGGAACAAACAGAAAATTGCATTCATTTCAAAAATGCATATAAAAAAATGTAGTTTTGAAAAATTGTTTTAAACAATGGGAGAAACGTACATACGTTTTGAACATGCACATGCATTTGCAAAAAAAAAAAATTCTGGGCAAAGAAAAATAAATAAGGCTCGTGATCTGATGAGGACACGAGTTGGAATGAATTTTGAGGCAGAATTCACAGAACCTCACAGAGCTTTGGTTTTGCAGTTTTGCGCATCCCTAGTTTGCAGCACACCAGGAGACCTCAGGCTTTGCGTGCAGAAGGCCGCAGGTTCAACTGGTGGCACCTCATGTTAAAACAGTGGTTCCCAACCTTGACCCCTCTCCAGTCTCCACTGGCCATGTTGGCTGAGGCTGACGGGAGTTGTAATCCAGCTGTATCTGAGGACTCAAGGTTGAGTACCACTGCATTAAAGGCTCACTGGTTGGAGAGAGACTTCCATCTGAGATCTTGGAGAGTAGCAGCCAGGTGGAGCAGTGCAATCTTCCCCAACTGGGTGCCCTTCAGATGGTTTAGACTGCGACTCCCGTCAATGCCAGTTATCATGGCCAGTGATCAGGGATGACGGGAGCTGCAGTCCAACCACATACGGAGGGCCAGTGAGTTCTAACCCACAATGAAGACTAAGAATGAAGGGTAGAGAAATAAATGGGCACAGTGAGGGTGGGGCAGCCAATGAATGACCCTTTCTTCCACCACTCCACCCCTTTGAAAGAAAGAGTATTTCAGAATCATCTTCAAGCCAAAGGTAATGATTCACGTTCTATTTATGGAGCCAGATTGGTACCTTTGGCACGCACCGCCTCTGGGGTGCTGGTGCGACCAGGCTCAACAAAGCATCCAGCGAGCTGCGAAATCAAGCCTGCATTTGATTTATAACCTAGCACAATAAAATTATGGTTTGTCGGACTTGTTTTGGCATTCTCATTACTCATGGAGAGTTTGATTATTTTTTTAAAAAAACAATTACCATAATTATGAAAACACTTTGAGAGTGAAAATGGCACTGGGAATAATGAAGGAAACTCACACAACTCACACACCCATTACTCTATAAAATTCATGGCAGGTTGGATGAGGGAGAGAGGTCGCTCACTATGAGCGATGACACCTTCATGCCGATGCGCCTATAGAATTAGCGTTACCAACCCATCTACATCTACGTGTTAACATATTGCACCCTCTTGTGTTCATATCTGATATTACTTCAGCCCCGCTGGTAAATATTAATTATTGTGTATGGTCAAGAGACTTCTTCTCCCCCTTCTGGTTCCCCCGCCCCGGTTAAACTAGTGAATATATTTCCTCTGCTGTATTAATGCACTTGCTGTCTGATTAGGATGGTGAGCTTTTGTATGACTCTGAAATGCAAGAAAACATTAGGAAAAAAGATTTCTTTAAATCCTATATAATGAGCAAATTTGTTCTCGGACCTCCCAACCAACGTAAAGAAGTGGAGATTGATGGCAGTATCCAATGTTAGTCTTACCTAGAGTGGACCCATCAAAATGGATGGGACTTAAGTCAGTAGTGACTAATAGAAGTCCCATTCATTTCAATTGGTCTACTCTACATAGGAGTAACATTGGCTAATGCTTGATGGTCCTATAGGCCCCTTCCAACCCTACTGTTATATGATTCTAATTCCCTCTAATACTAATATCAATATTCTGACAATGTTATATGATACTGAAAGATGTTAAGATGGTGACTAAAAAGCCTGGGAGAGAGGGAGGGGGAGAGAGAGAGACACACACACACACAGATTCTGGACAAAACAAATGACCACCAGTTTATACATTTTATAGCTTTAATTTTAAAAATTTTAATAGATTTTTAAAAATCAGATTTTAAAATGTAAAACATTTTTGGTATAAAACACCATCTTCAGTTACAAATAAGAGTATGCTGCAATACCACTTAAAAACTGAGCCAGGGCTAATCAGGACCAACCCAAGCATCAGTGAGGAAACACGGGTTAACAAACATGTACCTGTATTCAACCACCAATCAAGCCACATTAATAAACATCATTTTATCATCTCTGTCCCTGTCCCTGTCCCTGTCTCTCTTTCTCTGTCTCTCTGTCTCTCCCTCTCTCTCTCTCTCTCTGTTTCTGCTGTCTCCCTCTCTCCCCCTCTATCTATAGCTCTCTCTCTCTGTGTGTGTGTCTGTCGCTGTCTCTCTGTCTCTGTCTCTTTCTCTCTCTCTGTTTCTGCTCTCTCTCTCTCTCTCTCTCTCTCTCACACACACACACACTATCTCTGTGTGTGTGTGTGTGTGTCTCTGTGTGTCTCTCTGTCTCTCTCTCTGTTTGTGCTGTCTCCCTCTCTCCCCCCTCTATCTATAGCTCTCTCTCTCTCTCTCTCTCTCTCTCTCTGTCTCTCCCTCTGTCTCTCTCTCTCTTTTTGCTGTCTCCCTCTCCCCCCTCTATCTATAGCTCTCTCTCTCTCTCTCTCTCTCTCTCTCTCTCTGTTTCTGCTGTCTCCCTCTCCTCCTCCTCTCTCTCTCTCTCTCTCTCTCTCTCTCTCTCTCACACTATCTCTCTCTGTGTGTGTCTCTGTGTGTGTCTCTGTGTGTGTGTGTCTCTCTCTCTCTCTCTCTGTTTGTGCTGTCTCCCTCTTTCCGCCCCTCTATCTATAGCTCTCTCTCTCTCTCTCTCTCTGTCTTCCCCTGGTGCTGAAAGGACATTAATGGGGGGTTGCCTGGAGAATATCTTTAGGAAGAATGTATCCTAGGTGCTGGACCGCCACCACTGAAATTGCTCTCCCACTCAGAGGCACCCCCTATACCTCAGACTGATGGGGTGTTTGGAGAAGGGCCTCTGGTGATGCTCTAAAATAAATTAAGAATCCCAGGTCAGGAAGCTATAAATGTGGCTACCTGTGTATTGCTAAAAAGAGGAAATGCACAGGAAAGGCTGGTGGCTTCAGCGTCAGCGGGGCTGTGAATCGGCCCCAGGTTGCAGCCAAAACCAGGTAAAACTCTAAAGGAGCTGTTCAATGTGCTGAATCTATTTGGGGACTTGTGTCCAGCACCTTGGAGAGCTCCTTTAGTGTTCTGCCTGGTTCTGCCTGAAACCCGGAGTGGATTTACTACCCCACAGACATTGGCGCCACCAGCCTCCACTGGAAATGCAGCACTTAAAAAGGCTGGAGGGATTTCCCATACCTTTTCCATATACTACATTATATGGATAAATGCAAATTTAGAAATAATGATTGTCACTGAAGTAGAAAGACAATACATCTTACCCCATAGAGGGGAAGGCCATGACCAGGGGAGCTGGGTGCCGGCCACTCTGTCTTCTGTCCAGGTGCTGCTAAATGTGGATGGGGAAGTGGCAGGCCCTGGTTTCTGTTCCTTCTTAAGATCCCTTTATCTTTAAACTGGGTTTGGAATGGGCAGCCCTTCCAATAGAGGGCTGTCCTCTGTAAAGTAGGACACATGGCCACCCTCACAACTTATGCCATCCCTGAAAAGACTATAATTTGGCATGAGTGGACTGCCGGGGCAGAAGTGCGGAAGGTGCTTCTCACTGCTCACTGCTCCCCATTCCCTCTCCCCTCCCCATTGCCTTTTCCTTGTGTGTCGTGTCTTTTCTAGATTGTAAGCCTGCAGGCAGGGACTGTCTTCTTTGTTCACTGATTGTAAGCTGCTCCGGGAGCCTTTTTTGGCTGAGGAGCGGGATAAAAATACAGTCAACGAACAAACAAGGGCAGGGCAGCGCTCTTGTGCCATCAGCTCCTGAAGAGACAAACAAACAAATTGGAAACAGGTTGCCATTGTATGGATACCTGGAGTCAGGTTCCTAATTTTATCTAACATAAATAGATATGTTTTAAAAATGGCAACTCCCTGCAGTAAGAGTCAGCAGTTGGCAGCGGTGAGGACGGTGGTGGCAGGGAGGACAGCGGCAGAGAAGGCGGCGAGGACAGATGGAGGAAGGAAGGATGGGGGCTCCTGGGGTACTTAAGGCGGGGCTGCCAGAGGCTGCTCGGGAAGGAGCCTGGGGAAGGAGGACCAGCCAGCAGCTGCACCGGGTGATCCTGAGCCTGAGCCTGCTTCTGCCCCCGCCCACAGGTACTTAAGGCGGGGCTGCCAGAGGCAGCGCCTCGGCGTGCGCCTCGGCGTCGCGCCAAGTGCGACGCTAAGTGCGCACTTAGCGTCGCAGTTGGAGTCTCAAGATCTACCCACCTGCTTCTCCAGAGACACCAGCAGCCACAACACCAGCAGCAAACAGCAGCAGCAGCAGAGGGCAGCAGCTTTAAAGACCAGGGGAAGGGGCAAACGTGGACTATCTGCTCCTTCTTAGCTGCTGTTCTCTTTTATCTCTTTTATATTCTTTTAAACTGTTGTATATTTTATATCTTAATATTTTAATATGTGCCTGGGAGGACTATTGGACAACTCAGGGGGTGGGGGAGGTGCCACCATAACTGTGGTCACGGGCAGGGGGAGGTATGGCGTTGGGGGATTAACAGGCCAGCTGAGGAGAAGAGGGGCTAGACACCTTACAGCTGTCCCCTCCTCTGGTTCTTCCCCCAACCTGATGGTTCCTGGCAGCCTTACCAGTCTGCCCTCGGGTCTGGTGGTGCTGCTGCTGAATGCCAGGTTGGCCCAAAATAAGACCTCCCTCATCCATGATTTGATTGTGGATGAGGGGGCTGACCTGGCATGTATTACTGAGACCTGGGTGGGGTAACTGGGAGGGGTCACTCTCTCCCAGCTGTGCCCTGCTGGGTACTCGGTGCAGCACCAACACCGACTTGAGGGTCGGGGAGGGGGGGTTGCCGTGGTCTATAGGAATTCAATCTCCCTCTCCAGGCTTCCTGCTCATTCGAGTGCAGATCTTGAGTGTCTGTACCTTGTGTTGGGTACCCGGGACAGATTGGGGATTCTGTTGCTGTACCGCCCACCCCGCTGCCCATCAGACTCCCTGCCTGAGCTGACAGAGGTGGTCTCGGACTTGGTGTTGAGGACCCCCAGGATGATGGTCCTGGGGGATCTCAACTTCCATGCCGAGGCCGCTGTATCCGGGGCGGCTCAGGACTTCATGGCCGCCATGACAACCATGGGGCTGTCCCAACATGTCATCGGCCCAACGCATATAAAAGGACACACGCTTGATCTGGTTTTCTCGACTGGGCAGGAGGATGGTGATCTGAAAGTGGAGGAATTAACATCTGTCCCTTTGTCATGGTCAGATCACTTCCTGCTGAGGTTTAGACTCCTGGCGGCCTTTCCCCTCTGCAAGGGTGGGGGACCTATTAAAATGGTCCGCCCCCGGAGATTAATGGATTCCGATGGATTCCAGAGGGCTCTGGGGGATTTTCCTGCTGGTATGGCTGGTGCTCCTGTCGAAGCCCAGGTCGCTCTGTGGAATGCAGAGATGACTCAGGCGGTTGACACGATCTCACCCAAGCGCCCTCTCCCTCTGAGCAGAGCCCGGCCAGCTCCTTGGTATACACCTGAGCTGAGGGCAATGAAGCAAGAGGGGAGACGGCTAGAACGCAGGTGGAGGAAAACTTGTGCTGAGTCTGACCGAACACAGGTAAGAGCCCACTATCGAGCCTACTCTGTGACGGTGAGGGTGGCAAAGAGACAGTTCTTTTCCACCAGCATTGCATCTTCTCAGTGTCGTCCGGCGGAGCTTTTCCGAGTGGTTCGTGGCCTGTTATATTCTGGGCCAGGGAGAGAGACGGTGGAACCCTCGGTAGCACGCTGTGACGAGTTTGCGCGGCACTTTGAGGATAAAGTCGCTCAGATTCGTCATGAATTGGACACAACCATTAATGCAGTTCCATTGGTAGAGGCGTTCAGAGCACCGTCTGGTCCAGTTTTATTGGATGAGTTTCAGTTACTGAGGCCTGAGGATGCGGACAAGGTGCTTGGCCAAGTCCGATCGGCCACTTGTGTGCTTGACCCTTGCCCTTCATGGCTTATTAAATCAAACAAGGAGGGGTTGTCCGGCTGGGTCCAGGAGGTTGTAAATTCCTCCTTGAGAGAGGGAGTGGTGCCTGCTGCTTTAAAAGAGGCAGTAATTAGACCACTCCTGAAAAAGCCTAACCTGGACCCAGAGGATGTTAACAATTATAGGCCAGTGGCCAACATCCCCTTCCTGGGCAAGGTGCTTGAGCGGGTGGTTGTAGGACAGCTCCAGGCACTGTTGAATGAAACGGATTATCTAGATCCATTTCAATCGGGCTTCAGGCCTGGTTTTGGAAAGGAAACTGCCTTGGTCGCCCTGTGGGATGACCTCTGCCGGGAGAGGGACAGGGGGAGTGCGACCCTGTTGATTCTCCTGGACCTCTCAGCGGCTTTCGATACCATCGACCATGGTATCCTTCTGGATAGGTTGTCTGGGTTGGGAGTTGGAGGCACTGCACTACAGTGGTTCCGCCCCTACTTGGATGGCCGATTCCAGAAGGTGGTGCTGGGGGATTATTGCTCTGTGCCATGGCAATTGTGCCATGGGGTTCCACAGGGCTCTATTCTATCCCCCATGCTGTTTAACATCTACATGAAACCGCTGGGGGAGGTTATCCGGAGGTGTGGGCTGAGGTGCCATCAATATGCGGATGACACCCAGCTCTACCTCTCTTTCTCATCAAAACCAGGTGAGGCAGTGGCTGTTCTGAACCAGTGCCTGGGCACGGTAATGGACTGGATGAGGGCCAATAAACTGAAACTCAATCCAGACAAGACGGAGGTACTGTTAGTGGGTGGTTCGTCTGCCCGGCTAGGTGATATTCAACCTGTTCTGGAGGGGGTTGCACTCCCCCTAAAGGATCAGGTTCGTAGTTTGGGGGTGCTCTTGGATCCAGAACTGTCACTTGAGGCACAGGTGAACTCAGTGGCATGGAGCACTTTTTATCAGCTTAGGCTGGTATACCAACTACGCCCTTATCTGGACAGAGATAGCCTAGCTACAGTTATCCATGCTCTGATAACTTCTCGTCTGGATTACTGCAATGCGTTATACGTGAGGCTGCCTTTGAAAACAGTCCGGAAACTTCAGCTGGTCCAAAATAGGGCAGCAAGATTGTTAACAGGGACTGGCCTGCGAGCTCATATTACGCCAGTACTTTTCCAGCTGCACTGGCTGCCAGTCCATTTCCGGGCCCGATTCAAAGTGCTGGTGTTAACATTCAAAGCCCTTAACGGCTTGGGGCCAGGTTACCTGAAGGATCGCCTCCTCCCATATGTGCCTGCCCGGACCTTAAGATCATCATCAGCGGCCCTTCTCTGTGAGCCCCTGCCAAAGGAAGTGAGGCGGGTGGCTACTAGGAGGAGGGCTTTTTCTGTTGTGGCACCCCGGCTCTGGAATGAGCTCCCTAGTGAGGTTCGCCTGGCGCCTACATTGTAGTCCTTTCGGCGCCAGGTGAAGACCTTTTTATTTTCCCAGGCATTTTAGTTTTCTAAATTTTTATCTTTGCTGTTTTAAATCTGTATTTTAAACTCCTGTACTGCTGCTAGGTTTTATTGTGGTTGTATTGTTATATTGTGGTTTTAATGTTCTATATATTTTAAATTGTTTTATTGTGTGTTGTTTGGTTTTAGTTTTTGTGAACCGCCCAGAGAGCTTCGGCTATTGGGCGGTATAGAAATGAAATAAATAAATAAATAAATAAATAAAAAACATGCTGGGTTAGCTTGTCCATAAACATGGGATCCCCTTCTGACACTGAAGGGGCTGTCCTAGGACAGGTTCCCTGGGCTATGTAGGGACCGGACCCAGCACCTGTGCAGAGAAACTCCAAAAGACGTGGGAACTGGTTTGGAGTCAGAGGGGGAGGCCAACAGTCCCAGAGGGAAGGTGGTCCAGGTGCAAATTCATCAGTCAGAAGGTACCCAGCCAGGGGCCTCTTTGCCTGAGCTGGAGAAGGAGGGGTTAGAAATAGGCAGTCGCAGGGTGAGACATCAGGCTAGCCGAGAGGAGCAACATCAGGTCATACGTTATTCTGAAAGCCTGGCCATGCAGGGAAGGTCCCTCTAGAAAGACCCACCTTCAGGGAGGAGCTTAACCAGCTGCTGTCATAGAATCATAGAATAGTAGGGTTGGAAGGGGCCTACAAGGCCATCAAGTCCAACCCCCTGCTCAGTGCAGGAATCCAATCCTGTCAGCTGAGTGCAGCTAGAGGCAATAAATCACCGGCTGATAACAGGGCTGTAAACCTGTCCGAGGCTGGGAAGTAGGGATGTCAGAGAATTCCGGCACGGATCTCGGTGAGGCCGAATGCCAGTGCATTTGGCCCCCCGAAATCCGTGGTGGAACGAAGTCCCCCGCCCCCTCACCCTGCGAAAGGCGCGCGAAATGGGACACTTACCTGGTGCCGTTCGCGCTGCTTTGCGAATGGCGGCCGCGTCTGTGGCCGCCATTTGCGTTCCCTTTTTTTGCTGTGATAGGCTATGTAAATACTTACGTAGCCTATCACAGCTAATGCAGGGATGCCATTTGTGTCCCTGCAGAGGCCGTGATAGGCTACATAAATATTTACGTAGCCTATCATGTCAAAAAAAGGGAACGCAAATGGCAGCCGCCGTAGCTGCCGCCATTTGCGTTCGTGTTTTTTGGCTGTGATAGGCTACATAAATATTTACGTAGCCTATCACAGCCAAAAAACAGGAACGCAAATGGCGGCGGCCGTAGCGCCGCCATTTGCGTCTGCAGGCTCCACACGGCGCCTGCGAATGCACCTGGCTGGCAGCTCTGCCGAGTTGCTGTGGAGCGGGGCAGGCTGGATCAGGATTTCGGGGGGGAGTGTGGAGCGCCTCCCCCCCCACCGCGAATCACCCCATTGAAAAGGTAAGTGACTTTCGTACTTCCCTACTGGGAAGTAGGGATGTCAGAGAATTCCGCCACAGATCTCGGGGAGGCCGAATGCTAGTGCATTCAGCCCCCCGAAATCGGTGGCGGAACGGTCTGCCCCTCCGCCCCCCCGGGATGGGACTTACCTTGGGCGGATCTTCCTGGTGGCGGTGGCTGAGGTGGCGGTGTGGCAGTGGTGCGGCAGCGGCAGCGGCTGCAGCGGCTGGTCTTCCGACCAGCTGCCACCGCCGCCATTTCCAGTTAAAAAAAAACAAAAACAAAAACACATGATAGGCTACGTAAAGATTTACGTAGCCAATCATGGCTAGATTTTTAAAAAAACACCGTGATAGGCTACGTAAAAGTTTCACAGCTGATTTAAAAGAAAAAAATGCACGTACGCAAATGGCGGCGCCCATGGGCACCACCATTTGCGTTCCTTATTTTGGCACATCTTAGTCTACATAAACATTTATGTAGACTAAGATGGTGAAAATAAGAGGAACGCAAATAGCGTAGACAGGGGTGGAGGACCCATTAAAATGGTCCGCCCCAGGCGTCTTATGGATCCAAATGGATAACTGAACGCGCTTGGGGATTCTCTGGGGCATGCCAACGGCCACTCGGTCGAGACCCTGGTGGGTGGCTGGAATGCCGCAATCACTGGGGCAATAGATCGGTGGCTCCGAAACACCCTCTCCCCCTGAACAGGGCTCGGACTGCACCATGGTTCAATCCGCGGTTACGAGCTCTGAAACAGGAGGTGAGACGGCTAGAGCGCTGGTGGCGGAAGTCTCGCTCCAAAGACGATCAGACACGGGCTAGAGCTGTATCTTCAGCCTATCACGTGGCGGTGAAGGCAGCAAAAAAGGAATATTATGCTGCCTCCATCGCGTCTGCAGGAGGCTGTTCCAAGTGGTCCGGAGCCTGGTCGGTCCTGTGGCTCCGAAACCACTGGAGCATTCTAAGGCCTCCTGTGAGGCTTTGGCAAGGCACTTTGCAGATAAAATTGATCAGATTAGGTGTGTTACTCTGCACGCTGTGGATACAGTTAGTGAGCAAGAGGCGGCTTGTGGCAAACTGGTTTTGTGGGATCGGTTCTAGCTTCTTCCTCCTGATGAAGTGGACAAGGTGCTTTCATCTGTAAGGCCGACCACTGCTTACTTGATCCTTGCCCATCTTGGCTCACTATGAGCTGCAGAGAGAGACTGGGTGAGGGGATCAAGGCGGTGGTGAACGCCTCCCTTGAGGAGGGAGTGATGCCATCAGCCTTCAGGGAGGCAGTGATAAGACCGCTCTTAAAGAAGCCCTCCTTGGATCCTCAAGTTCTGAACAACTTTCACCCAGTCTCAAATCTGCCATTTTTGGGCAAGGTGATTGAGCGGGTGGTGGCGGTGCAGTTGAAGGCACACTTGGAAGAAACTGATTATCTAGACCCATTACAATCGGGCTTTAGGCCTGGGCATGGAACAGAAACGGCCTTGGTCGCCTTGGTGGATGATATGAGGAGGGCTCTGGATAGGGGTGAATGCTCCTTCCTTGTTCTCCTCGACCTCTCAGCGGCTTTTGATACCGTTGACCACGGTATCCACCTGGACCGCCTGGAGGGGTTGGGCATTGGAGACACTGTATTGCGGTGGTTCCGGTCCTTCCTCTCTGGCAGGTACCAGAGGGTAGCACTGGGATAGGAGGTTTCGGACCTGTGGCCACTTACTTGTGGGGTGCCACAGGGTTCCATCCTCTCCCCGATGCTATTTAACATCTATGTGAAGCCGCTGGGGGCTATCATCAGGAGGTTTGGGGTGCAGTGTCATCAATATGCGGATGACACGCAGCTCTACCTCTCATTCAACTCTTCACCAAGGTTGGCCGTAGAATCCCTGTCCAAATGTCTGGAGATGGTGAGTGGCTGGATGGGGAGGAATAAGTTGAAGCTGAACCCTGACAAGACCGAGCTACTTTTGGTGGGAGACAAGAGGAGGCTGGGGGATGTTGACCTGGTGTTGAATGGGGTACGGCTACCCTTGAAAGACCAGGTCCGCAGCCTGCAGGTCATTTTGGACTCCCAGCTGTCCATGGAGGCTCAGGTGTCAGCTGTGAGCCGGACAGCGCTGTATCAACTCCATCTGATACGATGGCTGCGCCCCTTCCTTCCCGACCATCTGCTCCCATCGGTAGTACATGCCCTGGTCTCGTCTCGTTTAGACTACTGTAATGCGCTCTACGTGGGGTTACCCTTGAAGACGGTTCGGAAGCTGCAGCTGGTACAGAACGCGGCGGCTCGCCTGATTAAAGGCAGCCGCCGACGAGATCACATCACTCCAGTGCTGAAGGAGTTGCACTGGTTACCAGTTGTTTTCCAGGCCAAATTCAAGGTGTTGCTTTTGACCTTTAAAACCCTATATGGCTCCGGCCCGGCCTATCATAAGGAGCGCCTCCAGCAACACCAGACAGGCCGCTTAACAAGATCAGCCTCAGATGGCCTTCTCTCTGTCCCATCAGCCAGGACAGCTAGACTGGTGGGGACGAGGGAGAGGGCCTTGTCTGTGGTGGCCCCCACTCTGTCGAACTCCCTCCCTGGGGAACTCCGTCATGCCCCCTCTTTAATGAGCTTCCGTCGTGCATTAAAAACATGGTTGTTCAGGCAGGCATTTGGGGTGGGTTAGGGTATTTAAAAAAAAAAATTATGGTAGAATTTTATTGTTTTAAATTGTTTTATGGTATGTTGTACATTGCCCAGAGTGGCTGGGTGACCAGCCAGATGGGCGATTAATAAATTTAATAATAAATAAATAAATAAATACATAAATTTAATAAATAAATAAATAAATACATAAATACATAAATACGTAGACTAAGATGTGCCAAAATAAGGAACGCAAATGGCGGCGCCCATGGGTGCCGCCATTTGCGTACGCACGTTTTTTTTCTTTTAAATAAGCCGTGATAGGCTACGTAAACATTTACGTAGCCTATCACAGATGACTGCAGGGACTCAAACAGAGGTGGCTACAGCCGCCGCCATTTGCGTCCCTGCTAGCCAGCAGCCGGATGTCCCTGCGGAGCGGAGCCGGCCGGCCAGGATTCGGGGGGAGGGACGGAGCGCCTCCCCCCCCTGGCCAGAATTTCGGGAGAAGGGACGGAGCGCCTCCCCCCCACCACGAACATCACCCTTTGAAAAGGTAAGTGACTTTCGTACATCCCTACAAAGCGAAAAAGTGGCTTGTAACAAGGGATGTTTTACCCAGGCAGTGAGTCCAGAGTGTCGAGGCAAAGAGACGTCCGTGATCCGATCCGGGGTCCAAAACACAACAGGAAACACCAGAGGAAACACGAGCACAGCAGTGGGCAAGGTCCAAGGCTGAGGCTGAGAACTGGTATGTGAACGACTTTGTTTCTTCAGCGGTCTCACCCCAGCCTGCCCACCCTTTTTAATGGCCACGACTTGAGGCAGCTGTATCTAATCAGCCCACCTGCCCCTGAGAGCCTTCAAGAGACAGAGGCTCGCCTACGCTGCTCCTGGACATGCAGCTGCCTTCGCTCTGCAGGGGTCGGTGGCATTTTCGCCCCCTGAATCCTCTGGGGAGACTGCAACTGGGCCTGGAACCTCCATAGGGGGTTCAGGGGCTCGGGCTCCTTCTGTGCTGGTCCCTTCCCCTGGGTCTTCTTGAGCCTGTTCTTCCCCTTCATCCTTGGAGGAGTCCGAGGGGGGCATGACAGCCACTCAGGTTGTTGAAGAGACGGCCGGTGCCCGTTTCTGTTGCAACTGTCTAACAGTGCATTCACCAAAGGGGGCTGCTTGTCGCCAAAGCGGCCCAGTATTACGCAAAGCTGTCTAGGGACTTGGTACTTAGCGGCTGTTTGTGGATTCCAGTTGTGACTGGAATTTAACTGTAGTTTGCATAAAAAATCAATTACAGGTACGGTGCTTCAGCTGGCTTCCTGAACATCTGAAGCTTTTTCTAGAGGGTCTGGAGCCTTTCCTCACCCTTACGTGGGGCACTGGGAGCTCCCCATTTGCTGCACCCTCAGGGTTTGTTTGGGGTGTGTGTGTTTTTAATTCAGCCATCTCAAAAGCCCTTTGAGGAAGCTGGAAATGGTGACCATATTTTACGTATGGGAAGTTCCATGAATCATGGAACTCCAAATGAAGTCTTTCTTTCTTTCTTTCTTTCTTTCTTTCTTTCTTTCTTTCTTTCTTTCTTGCTTTCTTTCTTTCTTTCTTTCGTCCGTTCATTCTTTCTTTCATTCTTTCTTTCTTTCCTTCCTTCCTTCTTTCGTTCGTTCTTTCTTTCTTTCTTTCTTTCTTTCATTCTTTCTTTCTTTCGTTCTTTCATTCATTCTTTCTTTCTTTCTTTCTCCCCCCCCCACCATTTTTTTAAAGCAGGCTCAGGTTTTTTCCATTACACTCTAAGTCATTTCTAAAAAATCAAAAATCAAACGAAGGACCGGGTTTATACAGGATCAGCCCCCCCACTCCCCCATTATGCACACACACACATCTGTTCTGGCTTGCATGGGGCTCATGGTTATTTGAAAAAGTAGCCAGCCAGGCCCTAGTTCTCCATTTCCAGGTCGCTCTTGAGGTTTCTCTGCTCACTTCACAAGCAACTCTTTCTTTTCAAAGCATCATGAATGGATTTGGAGTTGGGGAGAGGGGATGGTTTTCCAACCACAACCACCCGATGCCAGGGCTATTGGGGGGAGGGGGGGCAGTCCTTTGGCAAGATGCCCTCAGAAGGCCCTTCAAAGGCTCTGCCCAATTCCTCACTGCTATTGCTGCTCCCCATTGACTTACACCATTTCCTTCGGGGTCCACCCAGCCACCCCGAGGGAGAGGGCAAGGTGATTGGAGGCTGCCGCTCCTCTTCCTTGCCTTGTCACTGCTCACTTGCTTAGAGGAGACATGTCAAGAGGCTGTGACCACAAGGATAAGGAGAGGGAGCTGCATGGGCCAGGGGAGTCCTCTGACCCGCCACACCTCGCTGAGGTGTGTGGGCCTCAGCAGCTGCCCAACCACACCGGCCCTGGTGTTCACGGCTCGGAGGCTGAGCCTGTCCCTATGTTAGCCTGTCAAGTGCCCAGCCTCAGGTCCCTTTTGTGATTGGTCAGAGAAGCTGAAGTGCAAACAATTGCTTTTACATTTGGAATCCATGAACAGCCGCGAAGTACCAAGTCTCTTGAGCGACACAGCAATGGAACCAATTACTTAGGAAGGTGGTGGGCTCTCCCACACTGGAGGCATTCAAGATGAAGCTGGACAGTCATCTGTCAGGGATGCTCTGACTTGGATTCCTGCACTGAGCAGGGGGTTGGACTAGATGGTCTTATATGCCCCATCCAGCCCTACTATTCTATGATTCTATGAAGCTGGACAGCCATCTGTCAAGGATGCTTTGACTTGGATTCCTGCTTTGAGCAGGGGGTTGGACTCGATGGTCTTATAGGCCCCTTCCAGACCTACTATTCTATGATTCTCTGAAGCTGGACAGCCATCTGTCAGCGATGCTTTGACATGGATTCCTGCACTGAGCAGGGGGTTGGACTTGATGGTCTCATAGGCCCCTTCCAGCCTACTCTTCTAGGATTCTATGATTCTAGATATTGCATCAATACTCTGGGTGTGGTCTTGCTGGCTTTACATGGCCTCTCTGTAGCAGCTATGGGGCTCTCAGAGAAAGGGAGACTCGGAGATAGACGAACAAACATGTTTTCTTTAGTAGCAGTCCTGTTGTCACTGTCTGGCATACTTGGGCACTTGTTACGAGTCCAACGCCCCAGCAGTGCCCACTGTCACCAATAGCTGCACTTGTGGGCAGTTACAATCCACCATTTTAAACTTCCCCAAATGTTCCCAAACATATATTGGCCCAGAACTTTGGGATGCTGCTGCCCTTAAGGAGATACAATTGGGGGTGACTTTTCTTTTCTTTTGGGGACCAAAGCAAAATAATCTGTTGTGCCCAGGCTTTGCAAATGTTCAGTTGCTTTTGTTGTTTTTACCTTATTGGCTTGTTTGCTGGTTGAATAGCTTGTATGCCTCCAATTTTGTAATTTTATTGTTGTTATTCTTCTGTTCTTATGATGTTATGTACAATGGTCTGTGGGTGCAGGGCCAGCATGCACGGAGACATTCAGTGCAGTAGGGATGGCGGAGAATTCCGCCACGGACTCCAGTGACGCCAAATTCTAAAGAATCTGGCCTAGGGATGGTGGAGAATTTCTCCCCGAATCTTCAGGAGGCCGAGTGCCGACGCATTCGGCCCCCCGAAAGTGTTGGGGAAATTCTCCGCCGGCCCCCTGCCCCCTTCCTGGGATGGGACTTACCTTCAGCAAATGTCCCTCCCGGCAGCGGGTCCCGGCGGCATTTTGGCGGCATTTCGGCAAGGGCTGGGGCGGCGGCCGGTCTCCCGACCAGCTGCCGCCGCCGCCATTACAAAATACAAAAGTAAAAAAACCCCCACACACCTGTGATAGGCTACGTGATGATTTACATAGCCTATCATGGCTGACTTTGGAAATCTAGCCGTGATAGGCTACGTAAATCGTTACGTAGCCTATCACGTTTTTTTTTCCTTCACTTTTTCTTTCACGGTCGGGGAGACGGGGCGCTTCTCCCCGGCCTGAATTTCGGCCGGGCGAGGCAGGGCGCCTCCCCCCCCGGGCCTGAACTTCGGGGGGAGAAGCGAAGCACCTCCCCCACACCATGAAGCAAGCTGCGGGACAAGGTAAGTCCCTTTCGTCCATCCCTAATTTGGCCCCCCGGAGTCTGTGGCAGAACGGACCACTCACCTCCGCCACCCCATGAAGTTTGTGCCGGCTGGATCCTACCTACCGCTGGCCAGGTCCGGGTCCAGGTCCATCCGCTCACTTTGCTGCCGTCCACTGCTGGTCTGCATATGCAATGATAGACTACATAAAATCTTTTTCGTAGCCTATCACAGCAAAGACCAGGGACACAAATGGCATAGCAGACACCATTTGTGTCCCTGCTCTTTGCTGTGATAGGCTACGTAAATCTTTACGTAGCCTATCGCGCGAAGGGACAGGGACGCAAATGGTGTCCGCTACGCCATTTGTGTCCCTGGCCTTTGCTGTGATAGGCTACGTAAAGATTTACGTAGTCTATCATGGCAAAGAGCAGGGACGCAAATGGCGTCTACTACGCCTGACGCCATTTGCGTCTGCAGATCGGCAGCGGACGGAAGTCCGGCAGCGGACGGACCTGGCTGGTGGCTCTGCGGACTCACTGAGGAGACGGCCTGGGAGGATTGTGAGGGGAGGAACAGATCACCTCCCCCCCCACACGGACCCCCCAGCAGACTCGAGTGAGTGGGGTTCATACACCCCTAAGTGTAGGTGTGTGGGGTCTACATGTCCCTTAAGGCAGAACACCTGAACAGGTCTCTGGTTGACCAAGGTTCTCATCCCTACGTTGGAATCCTTATGTATGCAGAAGCATAAACTTACAGGTTGATGCTGATTATACACTGGACGGGGGCATGGCTCGTATGTGCAGCATAATCAAAATGCTGGGGCTAGCACAGCTTATGACACATGCAACCTCTTCATGTGTGCAGAACCAGAGGCATCCATAGGACTTCTGTGTTGGGCACTCAACGCCTGACTGAATGTGCTCGATCCTCATGCAAAGCACATTAGTCTTTATATGAGAGGGCTGGTCGGTGTGTGTGTGCGTGTGTGTGTTCTTCCCTATGGGTTGAAACAAACAAGAGGGGAGAGACCCATGCTCAGAGGTGGTTAGGGATGTCAGAGGACTCCATCTGGGGAGTTAAGTTTGCCCAGCTTTCAGCAGCTCGCCCCCCCCCCCGACTCCGGCTTGCTTTGTCGCCTAACATACATTTGCCTCAGTTATCCAACATGTGGCCCCAACTTGCACAATGTTTTTATGAGAGAGAAACAAAGACACAAAAGTTCCCGGATTTTGGGAACATGCCCCAGCATGACTCAAAAATCCAAGCCAAGCTTGGCGGGGGGGGGGGGTAGGGAAATCCGGCTAGGCAAAAAAAGGGCTGGATTTCCCAGTGACGAGCATCCTTAGAGGTGGTATGCCACTAAATACCAATTGCTGGAGAGCATCAACAGGGAGAGGGCCATTGTAGTTGTTTCCATCTTGCGAGCTTCCTGGTGGCATATTTGGCCACTGTGGAAACAGGATGCTGAACTCGACAGACCCAGCCTTCCCCAATCCAGTGCACTCCAGATGTTTTGGACTACAACTCCTAACATTCCTGACCATTGGGCATACTGGCTGGGGTTGATAGGAGTTGTAGTCCATAATAGCTGGCAGTCACCAGGTTGGAGAAGCCTGTGAGAGAGTGTGGCTGTGATCCAACAGAGCTCTCCTTATGTTCTTTGACATGATCCCCTGCCAAAGGAAGTGAGGTGGGTGGCTACCAAGAAGAGGGCCTTTTCCGCTGTGGCCCCCCCTGGCTGTGGAATGAGCTCCCTAGAGAGGTTTGCCTGGAGCCTACATTGTTCTCCTTCCAGCGCCAGGTGAAGAGCTCTTTATTCTCCCAGTATTTTAGCATTTTAGCTTCCTAATCTTTTAGCTCTGGTGTTTTAAATCTGTATTGCAACTCCCTGCTTTGCTGCCAGGTTTTAATGTGGTTGTAGTAGTCTTATATGGTGGTTTTAAGCTTTCATGTTTCATATTGTTTTATACTGCGTTCTGTGGTTTTAATTTTTGTGAACCACCCAGAGAGCTTCGGCTATTGGTAGGGGTGTCAGAGAATTTCTCGCCGAAACTTCGGGGGGCCGAGCGCCAACGTATTTGGCCCCCCGAAGTAGTTTTGGGGAGAAATTCTCCACCCCCCCTGCCCCCTGCACCCCCCCTGGGATGGGACTTACCTTTCCCGAATGTCGCTCCCGGTGGCGGGTCGCAGCGGCTGTTCAGCAGGGCTTTGACAGGGGCGGGGGCGGCAGCCGGTCTTTTGACCGGCTGCCGCCGCCGCCATTCCAAGAAAAGTAAAAAAAAAAAACGCCCCGTGATAGGCTACGTGACGATTAACGTAGCCTATCATGGCTGACTTTGCAGATCTAGCCGTTATAGGCTACGTAAATCGTCACGTAGCCTATCACGGGGCGTTTTTTTTTTTTTTACTTTTCTGTTGAAGTTCGCAGCCGGGGAGACGGGGCGCTTCTCCCCGGCCTGGATTTCGGCCAGGCGAGGCGGGAAGCCTCCCCCCCCCGGCCTGAACTTCGGGGGGAGAAGCGAAGCCCCTCCCCTCCACTGCGAAGCAAGCTGCGAGACCAGGTAAGTGACTTTTGTACATCCCTAGCTATTGGGCAGTATAGAAATGAAATAAATAAAAAATAAAATAAAATAAAATAAAATAAAATAAAGTTACTCACACAAGGGCTGGAGGGCTAGAAGGACAAGACACAACAAAGTTGGAAGGAAGAGGAAGGAGTACATCTTGCTGGTTGGGGATTCTCTTTAGCGTTGCTCAGTTCAAAGTAGGGTTGTATGAAACCCTGCTTACCTGGCTCCGCCGGGTTCCGCAGGTGGGGGGAGGCAATCCATTCCTCCCCCCAGAATCCTCGACTGGGGGGGAGGCGATCCGTTCCTCCCCCCTGGAATCCTGCCCAGCTGGATCCGCTCCGCGGCCAGGCTGCAAAGCCGCTGGCCAGGCCAACCCACAGCAGGGCCTCCAGCTGTCGCGGGGCTGGTGTGGACGCAAATGGCGTCCTGTGTAGGGGACGCCATTTGCATCCCTACGCCAGCCCGTGATAGGCTACGTAAATATTTACATAGCCTATAACGGCTAAAGCAGGGACGCAAATGGCGTCCCCTATGCCATTTGCATTCCCGCTTTAGCCGTGATAGGCTACATAAATATTTACGTAGCCTATCACGGCAAAAAAAAAAGGGAACGCAAATGGCAGTGGCTATGGTGGCCGCCATTTGCGTTCCCTTTTTTAGCTGTGATAGGCTACGTAAATATTTACATAGCCTATCACAGCAGGAAAAAAAAGGGAATGCAAATGGCGGCCACTGTAGCCGCCGCCATTTGCGTTCCCTTAGTTTTGCCGTGATAGACTACATAAATAGTTACGTAGCCTATCACGGCTTCCGCAGGGACGCAAATGGTGTCCCTGTGTTAGCTGTGTTAGGCTACGTAAGTATTTACGTAGCCTATCACGGCTATATCGAAGAAGTGAATGGTGGCTGCAGATGCGGTTGCCATTCGCAATGCAGTGCGGACGGCAGCAGGTAGGTGCTCAGTTCCAGGCCCATTTCGTGGGTTGGAGGGGCAGGGGCCTCCCGTTCTGCCACAGATTTCGGAGGGCCAAATGCACCGGCATTCGGCCTCACCAAGATCCGTGGTGGAATTCTCCGCCATGCCTAGTTCAAAGCTTAGTTCAAAGCCAGTCTGAGGGTATAAAAAGTCCCCAGGTGGATCAGACCAAAAGTGCATCTAGTCCAGGGATAGGAAAGGTGAGGGCTTTCCTATGTTCTTGGACTACACCTCCCATCACCATTGGCTACACTGGAAAGGCTGATGGCAGTTGTAGTCCAATGACATCTGCAGGACTACAATTTCTTCACACCTGATCTAGCTGATGGTTATCATCATCATCATTGTTATTATGGGATGTCGGTTGCTGGGAAATTCGGTTCATTTTTGGCTTGACAGAGTATGTACGGCTCTGCAGTATGTACGGCTCGCTTTGTGTCTGAGAGCTGAGCTGCAGACTGTTCCCCAAGTTCCAGGAAATTTCTCCACCTTTTCTTATTGAAGGTTCTGCAAGTCACCCTTTTTCTTTCTTTGCAAAATGGTGACTGTGAGAACAATGGGCACTTAGAAATGTCTCAAGGTAGGTGTGGGCAGATCGGTTAGTGGCGGGAGACATAAACAGGTCTGGGGGCATGCGAGAGGGGCCAGCGGCTGGGCAGGTGCCCGGACAATGCAGATGGGTGTGTGTGTCCATCTATCCCTAACCTTGGCCTCTTTTAAAGAATTCAGTGGGGGATCCATATTGGATCTTCAAAATTGGATCCTCCCCATCGGGATATTGCACTTACATACGATGTTGTGCTTGCAAATTCCCCTTTTGTTGTTGTTGGTTGGGCATTGTTCCCTCCGCAGGGTGAAAATCACTTCCTCGAATTGTCCACTTCGGGAGAGAGGCTTTGCTTCTTTTCATTGCTGTTTGCTGGCATGTGAAAAGAGAAAGAAAAGGCAATCCCCAGATGACCAGGCCACATGTATGTTGTGATGTGTAATGGGCTGCCTCCATCTAGTGGTTGCTCAGGAAAGCACATCTGACAGAACAGAGATATCCTGCTTCAAGAACATAACAGCAGCCCTCCTGGATCATACCCAAGGTCCATCCATCCCACCATCCTGTTTCCAGCAGTGCCTAGTCAGATGCTTCTGGGAAGACCACAAGCTGGACATGAAGGCAATAGCCTTCTCTCTCTCTCTTCTCCTGATGCTTCCCCCAAACAACTGGTATTTGGAGGTCAAGCTGTTTTTGAACATATAGGTTCTATTTAGCTATTATGATTAATATATTTTAATAGAGCTAGGCTCCATGAATTTGTTTGTTCCCCTTTTTGTTGCAGCTTTGACTAATCTTTTTAACATTTCTCCAGCTAGTTTTAATCAGATGTGCTAAAAGGTTGAGGTGGCTCCTTAGTGGGCCATGAAAAAGGACTGAAATACTTTGAAAGGGAAAATGGTATAAAAATGTAATAAATAAATATGTAAATAAGTGCCTTGTCTTTTATTGTACAATAATTTATCAAGCAGCCTGTAGCCTCCTCAGCTTCCTGCAATTCAAGCACAGCCCAGGGGGAGACATCATGAGGTTACCCCTCCCACAGGGCTTTTTTTCAGATCAGGAAATGTGGGCAGCCTGTGATGCAACAAAGCAATGGAGAGGTGTATAATAGAAATGTGGGTGTGGGGGGACCCACCTTACTGCGCCCTTGATCACCACCTTGTAGTGATTAGGTAAGCCCCCAAACACACTAAGGGCACCATCCTATTCAGATAGGCGGCCGCCTCTGAACTTGGAGGTGGCCGCCTATCCAGTGCAGGGCTGGAGAAGCACGAAGGGGATCATTCCCCCCCCCATGCTTCTCCTGCCCTGCATTTTCTGCTAGACAGCGGATTGTGGCTGTCTAGCCGCAGGAGGGCAGAGCATGGGAGGAGGTGCTGTACGGCACATTGGATGTGTCGTACAGGCATTTCCACCCTTCCTGCCCTAGAACACACCCTCTTGTGAGTGTGGAGGACAGGGCTGTTCCACGCTGCCTCAGAGGCAGCACGGAAGTGGGAGGAGGTTGGTTCCCAGAAAACCAGATATCCTATTGCTGTCTAGCCACTGTCTAGTGGCCATAGGATTGCTCCCTAAAATAAATTCGAAATAAATTCTAAAGTGCCCTGAGAAAGAGGCAGAAAAATGGAAGTAAATGGAGAAATCTGCAACAGAACCAAATGAGCTTGGATTTTCATGAATCTGACCAGTGGATTCCACAGCAGTCCGGCTTTTCCCCTGTCAGACAGATACCACTGACCTGTGGGCCATTTTTCTAATTTTCCCAAATTTTGCACAAATTTTGTCATAGAAAAATATGCAAAAGAAAAAGAATCTAGGTGCCTAAATGGACATTTCCCCCACAGGCTAAAGCATGAAAATGTGCATCTGGGGGACTTTGCTCATTTCCCCATGTGCAAATTTGCACAAGTTCAGAAACAAAAGGATTCTGATTCCGTCAGTGGGTGGATGACGGAAGAAAAGGTGCCTGACGATCCGCAAAGCACAGATGGAACAGATTTCACACCATCTGTCCATCTCTAGTTATAAGCATCAGCATCAGAGAGAAGATGTATCCACGATCACCCCTTGGAAAGTAAACATTTGGAAGAACCTGGGGAAAGTGCTGAACTCTGAAGAATGAGAAATAAAGCTGAGCCAACATTTTAAACAAGATGTTTTTCTAAGAAACATTCTGAGATTTTTTTCTTTCTTTCCCTGCCCCTTAGAAATAGATGGCCACTTGACAGAACTTTATCCACCATTTCTGTGCTGACCCTCCCCCATGCCCCAGAATGACACTAGATCTGGGGCATTGTGCAGGATGGAAAAGGGTGGCCAGGTTGCCAACACATTTGCCGCTTTTGACAACTGCAGTGGTAGCACTAAAAACAAAACAAAACCCTAAGGAAAAAAAAGAAAGCAGCTGTGCTACAGCACTTCTAATGATGAGCCTAGGGATGTGCAAACTCCCCCCCCCCGTCTAGGTTCTCTGGATGCCCACCCAGCCCCTGCCCCTGCTTGCCGGTCCCCGGACCACACTCGACCTCCTCCCGTGCTCGGTGAGCAGCCCGCACTCACCCCTCATTGAGCACCGTGGTCGCCATTTTTTTAAAAAAATGGTGATTTCAAAAATGTGCATGTCTTCGTCTTGCGCGAAATGCACATTTTGCGAAAGGTGCATATTCTCCTGTGTGAAATGAGCAATTTTGTGAAGGCGCGTATTTGTGTGTGTGCAGAAATTGGTATTTTTGGGGAAAAAATGTGCATTTTCACACATATACACATTTTTGCGATTGCCATTTTATTTCTAAAAAAAATGGTGACCGTGAAGCTCAATGAGGCCACCAGGGTGAGTGCAGGCCGTTTGCTGAGAGAGGGCAAGGGGCAAGCAGGGGCTGGGGCTCGGCAAGTGGGGCTCGGGGATGTGGGCAGGGGTAGTTCTGCCAGATTCCTGGACTGAATCGGGCACCTGCACCATCCCTAGGTGAGCCCCACCCCCAAGTAACTGTAGGAGAATTTCTCCTCCCCCTGGAGAAGTTTGGTGAAATGGTTCCCACAATTTATCTGCCCACAAATAAGGTGAGGTATTTCATGAGACTATTTGTGCACAGCTGTAATGCAAATGAACCCTTTGCCACCACTGCAACCTGGGCATTCTGGTTCAGGGTCAAATCCAAGAGTACACCAAAAATGTGAACCTGTTGCCTTCATGGGGGATGTAATCAGCACAGATTGAATCCCTATTGCCTTTTGACCAACCAGGAACATGCTTGCTTTGTTTGGATTAAGCTTCAATTTGTTTGCCCCCATCCAGTCCATGAATGACACCACATGCTAGTTTAGAACGAGAACAACTTCCTTGGATTTAGATGAAAGGGGGAGATAGAGTTGGGCATCATCAGAATACCAGTGGCACTGGCACCTACAATTCCAGGCAACCTCTCCCACCCCAGCTCTTTCATGTTAAGAACATAAAAGCATAAGAACATAAGCAGGGCCCTGCTGGATCAGGCCAAGGGTCCATCTAGTCCAGCATTCCATTCACTCAGTGGCCAACCAGCTGTCGACCAGGAACCCACAAGCAGGGCACAGGCACAACAGCACCCTCCCACCCATGTTCCCCAGCAACTGGTGTACATAGGCTCACTGCCTCTGGTACTGGAGGTAGCACATAGACATCAAAACTAGTAGCCATTGATAGCCTTTTCCCTCCAGGAATTTGTCCAACTCCCTTTTAAAGCCATCCAAATTGGTGGCCATCACTACATCCTGTGGTAGTGAGTTCCATAGTTTAATTATGTATTGTATGAAGAAGTCCTTCCTTTTATCTGTCCTGAATCTCCCACCAATCAGCTTCATAGGATGACCCCGGGTTCTAGTATTTTGAGGGAGGGAGAAAAAAAAAGTCTCCCTATCCATATTCTCCACACCAGGCATAATTTTGTACACCTCTAACATGTTAAATAGCATGGGGGACATGAGGGGACCCTGAGGGACATCACAAGCCAACAGCCATGGTGTTGAACAGGAATCCTCCATCACCACCTTCTGTAATCACCCCTCCAAGAAGGACTGAAGCCATCATATAACAGTGCTTCCCAGACCCATCTCAGACAGACTTGTGAGAAGGATATGATGGTCAATAGGATCAAAAGCCACCAAAAGGTCCAGCAGGACTAACAGGGGCAGACAGAGTTCCCAGTGTAGATCATCCATCAAGGGGACCAAAGCCATAACCAGGCCTGAAGCCAGATTGAGATGGATCTAGATGATTTATCTCAGCCAAAATCCCCTGGAGCTGATTTATCTCAGCCAAAATCACAAGCTCCAGCAGCTTCACCAAGAATGTACTAGAGACTGGCCAAAACCCCAAAACATATCCAGTACAGTGGGGTTCAGGGAGGGTGGCATGGGTTTCAGTTCAGTTCATTGTTTATATGAATTTACCCAAATTAGCAAACTTGGAAAGAACCTGAGATTCAAAAAATTCAAATGTGAGAGAATCCAACGTTCACAGATCCATTCATCTAGCCATTAGTGATTAAGGACCGTTCCCCTAAATGAACAGCAGCTTCCTGAAAGCTGAAAGCTAGTGCAAGAGGGAGCAGACTTGGTAGAGTCTCTTTCTTTGAAGTGATAAGTTTTTTACTTTGAGGGAGGGGGTTATATATGATGGACTTTTTAAAAATGGCACCTCCACCTGCAGTGTTAAATTGTATGGTCTATTATTCCACCTTAGGATTCCACCACCTCATTCTGCAGGTGCAGATAGGGATGGTGTGGGAGTCCGAGGAGGTGGTGTAGTCCAACGGAGTCCCCCCTCTGGCTTCCTGGACCCCACTCACCAGGTTGCAAGGGGCTTGCTCTGTGACTGGCGAGAAGCATTGTGAGACTGTCCATTCCCTTACTGAGCCACGATTGTGTGTACATTCACGGCTCCGTTACTGCCAGATATTTTAAGTTTAGTCTATGGCTGTCTCAAAGGGGCAACAACTCAAGATTACAGCATAAAGGGTACATATGCAAAGAGAAGGGGTGCAAATGGTGGCCGCTACGCCATTTGCGCCCCTGCTTTTTGCCGTGATAGGCTACGTAAATACTTACATAGCCTATCACGGCAAAAAGCAGGGGCGCAAATGGCGTAGGCGGCCACCATTTGTGCCCCTTCTCTTTGCATACGTACCCTTTATGCTACGTTATGCTATCACGAAGAAAGGCAGCCACGCAAATGGTGTAGTGGCCGCCATTTGCATGGCTACCTTTTGTTATGATAGGCTACGTAAATACTTACATAGCCTATCATGGCTTGACAGCTACACAAATGGTGGCCGGCGTAGCAGCCACCATTTGCGGCCGCAGCAGCCCGGCAGCAGCCGGAATTCCAGCTGCGGCCGGCCCCGGCTGGTGGCTCTGTGGAGTCGCCACAGAGCGGAGCCAGCTGGGGAGGATTCCAGGGGGAGGGACGGAGTGGCCCCCCCCATGGATGCCCCAGAATGGAGCAAGGTAAGTGTTTCGTACATCCCTAAAGTCATTGCCGCTTTAAGGCAGCCACAAACTCAACGTTACATACGCCAAACTAACCTGAGCTGCGATTTCTGCACACAATCATGGCTCGCAGGCTTGGTAAGGGGATGGATGGCCCCACAGCACTTTCCAGGGGATAGTTGAGCTGTCCTGCATCTTCCATGCAGCTTTCCTTAGAGGCTCCACCAAGCCTCAGAAAACTGGTGGGTGAAGGAGAACAGGCCAGTGAGGCACCCCACCCCCCTTCAGTAGCTTTGCACATTTTTTAGAAGTTTGGGGGATGCAGAGGGAGAGGTAAGAAGATGCATAGCAAATTTGCTGCCAATGCTGGAAAATAAACAACCTGTTTTTCATGGGACTAAATTGAAACTCGTATATTCCCCACCCAAACCATGTCCTTTCTAGATCCAGTTACCTAATCTCAGCACAGTCAGATCCCTCTTGCACATGCATGCTCACATATGCGCAGTCTCCATCATGGATGAAAATTGCTCTCAAGAAAATCAATGCCCTTCTCAAGGCAGCTCCGCTAAACAATGCACTTAGAAGAGAAAAACAGAGACCCGGCTGCAATGAGTCTATTCTCCCAATGATATAATCACAGAAAATGCTTCCCATCTCAGTCCTTGCAGTTGGCTTGCTGTGGGGTCTGAAGAGCTTGCACAATGCAGAGAGTTTGGTCTACATGATGGAAATTTCCACAGTGGTGGCATTGGGTTGCCATTGCCAACTACTAGCCAGGTTTGATCAGTAAAACCTAGGGGGATTTTTGAAATTATATTCATCTCAAATTCTCCCTGGATTTTGGAGCCGAGAATGACCTGGCCATCTGTCCAAAGTACAGCCAATAAATTAGAAATCCTCTGTTTAAATGGATTTGTGACTGCAATAAACCTTTCATGCTTTCTTTATTTCAGTTCCTTTTACATGTCCAAATTGTGTAGAGCGTGATCTTTTCACCAGAGCTTTCCATTCTTTCAGCTCATTTGTGTCTTTCCTCCCTCCACTGTATATTGCCAATGTACGTATGTGCTTTGAAAATATTCCATCTGTAGCCAAGGTTGCAGATCCAAGCATCGATGTTTCCTCTCTTACGAAATGGGGATCCCCAAATTCTGAAATCCCCAAGGAATTCTAAGCTCTGTCTAATCATATGTGTTGTTTTGCTCATGAGATCACAAAATGAAACCAGTGGCCTAGCAGGTATTTTATTCAGAGTCATGCTTCTGGTCCCAGAGAAGGCAAATGTTCAGTTCTGGAGTTTACTGGAAGGACAAATACTGGTTTGGGATCATGGGCCAGTCCCCCTTTTCCATCTAGTTTTCCTCATTGCTATGTAAGCAACTTCAAAAATGTCACTTCAACTACAACAGCTTAGAAAAAAAACCACTATTTTTTGACATTCATGTCCTGGAATTCAGTGCTGCCTCCCTACTGGAGGGAATTGCTGTGATCTTCGAACATCACTGGGTCCCCTTCAGCTATCTGATAAAACTCCTCTTTCCTTGGGAACTCATCACTGTTATATTTCTCCAGTTCTAGCAACTGGTAGCGTGAGTGCCTGGAAGCTCTTGACAAGTGACAAAGTACACAGCAAAGATCACAAAGACAAGCTCTTCAGAAGCAAAGCAGAGAGTTCGACCCAAGAGACTGACAGATCACTTCCTTAATCTTGCCTTTGATGGGGTGCTGGCTGTGAAACTGTTGAGAGAATTGACTCAGAGATGCCGCACTCTGAAGAACAGGCTGCATGGCTGGGTGGTCTCATCATGCAGTCCCAAAGCAATCAAGGAGATTTTTGCTGAGAGATTTATCAAGAGCAAAGTGTTAACATTAAAGAAAGAACTTCTAAACATCCTGAATGCTGATTCCCATTGTGCAGCATCGCAGGAACACAGACCATATCAGACTCTTGGTCCATGTAGCCCAGTATTTCCTACTCTGACTGGCAGAAGCTCTCCAGGAACTTTCTCCATCATCTGAGATCCTTTTAAGCAGAGGTGCTGGGGACTCAACCTGAGATGTTCTGCATACAGAGCATGTGCTCTGCCACTGAGCTATGGCCCTTTTGCTGATGCCTTCAATGTTCCAAGCCAGCATTGGGAATCAGTATTATGAAGGTCTAAAACCTAGCAGGGAACCCACCGCTGACCCCAAGAGCCCACTGGTCCTGTTTCTCTAACTAGGAGGTGGTTGGTCTCGATGGTATTGTAGGCCCTTTCCAACCCTCTGATTCAATGATTCTATGATCCCGTTCCTCCTTTTTGCTGACGATGTCTGTTCAGCTCTCCTCTCTTCGCAAGTGAGTGGCTGGGCCACATCACTTAGGATGGAGGGAAGATGGAGGTGCTACTTAGGGATGTAAGAACCCCGCAATTTCCGGTCGGGGGTGTGTGTCCGCTGCGGGGAAATCCAGGCCACTAGGGGCCCTGCGGATTTCCTGTAAGCCTTACCACATCTGTTGGATTTTGCAGGGTGGCTTGTGAGTGGGTAATGGCAGCCACCATTAGCCAATCATGGGGAAAATATGGCTGCAAATTGTAATTTACATTTACAATTACAGTTACGGCCGACCACCTGCTTACTTGATCCTTGCCCATCTTGGCTCATTATGAGCTGCAGAGAGAGACTGGGTGAGGGGATCAAGGCGGTGGTGAACGCCTCCCTTGAGGAGGGAGTGATGCCATCAGCCCTCAAGGAGGCAGTGATAAGACCGCTCTTAAAGAAGCCCTCCTTGGATCCTCAAGTTTTGAACAACTTTCGCCCAGTCTCAAATCTGCCATTTTGGGGCAAGGTGATTGAGCGGGTGGTGGCGGTGCAGTTGAAGGCACACTTGGAAGAAAATGATTATCTAGACCCATTTCAGTTGGGCTTCTGGCCTGGGCATGGGACAGAAACGGCCTTGGTCGCCTTGGTGGATGATATGAGGAGGGCTCTGGATAGGGGTGAATGCTCCTTCCTTGTTCTCCTCGACCTCTCAGCGGCTTTCGATACCGTTACGGGTGCACGAAAGCCACTTACCTGGTCTTGCAGCTTGCTTCGCGGTGGGGGGGAGGCGCTTCGCTGCTCCCCCCGAAGTTCAGGCCGGGGAAGGAGGCTTCCCTCCTCGCCCGGCCGAAATTCAGGCCGGGGGGGAGGCTTCCCGCCTCGCCCGGCCGAAATTCAGGCCGGGGAGGAGGCGCCTCGCCTCGCCTCGCCTGGCCGCGAAATAAAATGTTTTAAAAAAAAACGCACCCGTGATAGGCTACGTGACGATTAACGTAGCCTATCATGGCTAGATCTGCAAAGTCAGCCGTGAAAGGCTACGTTAATCGTCATGTAGCCTATCACGGGTGACTTTGAGAAGAAAAAAAAAAGCGCGTACGGATAATGGCGGCCCCCATAGGGAGTCGCCATTCGCGTTCCTTATTTGGTCGCTGTAGTCTACGTAAAGATTTATGTAGACTACGGCGAAAATAAGGACAACGCAAATGCCCTTATTTTCGCTGTAGTCTATGTAAATCTTTACGTAGACTACAGCGACCAAATAAGGAACGTGAATGGCGGCTCCCTATGGGGGCCGCCATTAGCCGTACGCGCTTTTTTAAAAAAAAAAACTTGTGGGGTGCCACAGGGTTCCATCCTCTCCCCAATGCTATTTAACATCTATGTGAAGCTGCTGGGGGCTATCATCAGGAGGTTTGGGGTGCAGTGTCATCAATATGCGGATGACACGCAGCTCTACCTCTCGTTTAAATCTTCACCAAGGTTGGCCGTAGAATCCCTGTCCAAATGTCTGGAGACGGTGAGTGGCTGGATGGGGAGGAATAGGCTGAAGCTGAACCCTGACAAGACCGAGGTACTTTTGGTGGGAGACAAGAGGAGGCTGGAGGATATTGACCTGGTGTTGAATGGAGTACAGCTACCCTTGAAAGACCAGGTCTGCAACCTGGGGGTCATTTTGGACGCCCAGCTGTCCATGGAGGCTCAGGTGTCAGCTGTGAGCCAGACAGCACTGTATCAACTCCATCTGATACGGCGGCTGCGCCCCTTCCTTCCCAACCATCTGCTCCCATCGGTAGTACATGCCCTGGTCTCCTCTCATTTAGACTACTGTAATGCACTCTACGTGGGTTTACCCTTGAAGATGGTTCGGAAACTGCAGCTGGTACAGAACGTGGCGGCTCGCCTGATTAAAAGCAGCCGCCGGCGAGATCACATCACTCCAGTGCTGAAGGAGTTGCACTGGTTACCAGTTGTTTTCCAGGCCAAATTCAAGGTGTTGCTTTTGACCTTTAAAACCCTATATGGTTCTGGCCCAGCCTATCTTAAGGAGCGCCTCCAGCAGCACCAGACAGGCCGCTTAACAAGATCAGCCTCGGATGGCCTTCTCTCTGTCCCATCAGCCAGGACAGCTAGACTGGTGAGGACGAGGGAGAGGGCCTTTTTTGTGGTGGCCCCCACTCTGTGGAACTCCCTCCCTAGGGAACTCCATCATGCCCCCTCTTTAATGAGCTTCCATCGTGCATTAAAAACGTGGCTGTTCAGGCAGGCCTTTGGGGTGGGTTAGGGTATTTTAGAAAATGTTTTTATTGTAGAATTTTATTGTTTTAAACTGTTTTTATTGTATGTTGTACATCGCCCAGAGTGGCTGGGTGACCAGCCAGATGGGTGATTAATAAATTTAATAATAAATAAATAAATAAATAAAGCATTTCCTTCTATTTGCGCCTGTTTATGCCACAAGTTACATAGAAGAAAATGCTTTACGGCAGCAAATGTTAACCATGCAGTGTGCCTTAACCACCCTGAACAACCCAATAACAAACCAGGGGTTCTCAAGGCGGCTTGTTTTAGAAAAATAAAATAACCACTGCATGGTTAACAAGCCACCCAGTGGAAAATGTCCTGAGTTCAGACAACACATTACCCACAGCTCAGCAAACAATCCATGGTTCAACAACAGCCCACACTCACTCACTGAGTGTGGGCTAGCATGTTGTGTGAACCCAGACAACGCAAAGGAGCATGGGTTTATTTTTAAGGAAGGAACAGAAGCTAAAAGGGAAGAGGTTCTGCCCACCTCTGAGAAGGTCCTGGAGTTAAAATTCACTATAGCTTCTGACATGCTCCTGACTGATGTTCCACTTAATCACTTAGAAAAAAAATGCACTAATTAGGATGCGGGCCCGTTCATAGGAGGCTTGAATGACTGGCAATGAAATGGTTCCCAAATGGCAAGTAAATATTGATGCTGACTTGCAGGCAGTTTATGAGGAAGACATTCAAAGAAAAGAACAGTTTAACAGAGACTTCAAGGGACCATAAGAATTATCCCCCCCGCCGCCCAATGTATGCATTAATACCAGAGGCTGCTGACTATCAGATCATTCCCATGGTTATATGTAATCTGGGATGCACTGTTCACAAGCCCACATCTATTTATTTTAAATTGAACCATCCAGGATCAATCCTCCCCTTGATTTGGTCCTTGTTGGGACCAGGCATGTCTTGAGTACTGGTTGAACTGCCCCCTGCAGTGTAACTCCAAATTTTATTTCAGGTGGGGTGGGGTGAGCAAGATGCCTTCAGCACCCCCTCCTCCTTGCCATGGTCTCCACTGTCCATTTGCTTTCATCTCCCTGTGGTCCAATCCATACCTTAACCCTAACCCTAACCCCAGAAGGAGAGAGCAACGCCAATGGGAGATGCTTTTCTTTCTTGTTGCTCATATCTCCACTTTCACACTCAGACAGGGTGCTATTTAAGGTAGCCATTTTGCGTAAAATGGACATTTATGTAAAAAGCTTACCTGTGGCTTTCCACAAAATGGCGGCTCATGGTAAGTGGGATGCTGCATTCCTCTGGTCGGGTGTCCATGGACTGTCTGGTTGCTCGTGCCATGTGCCAAGCAGGGTTGGGCGGCTGGCGGGGGTCCAGTGAGTGAAGAGCGAGCCAACGGTGGGTGAGTTCGGTCATCCCCAGTATTAACTGCGCCAAAATTTCTCCAACGAGAATTTCTGAGTCTGAGAAATTTTCTGTCAGTTTTATCCCCCATCCCTCAAAAATGAAATGAAAAGAAAAAAGAACTGCTGGAGAATTCTGCTTCACCCTGGAGAATATTTAGTGAAATGCTGCCCTGCCCCAATTTTGCCAGTTGCAAACAGCATGGAGAATTTGGGGAAGCCATTTTTGTCCAGTCCACTGTACAACTGAGGGACGTACATTTTATAGTTTTAGGTGTACCCTGTATGCCTAGGATGTTTCAAGGTGTACGCCCAACACTGTGAATGGCCTTTGATAGATAGATGTGAGAAAGGAAGGGGGGAAATAACCCATTTCTCCAAAGGTGAAAGGGGCTTGCTTGACACGTACTGTATTATCTTCTTGGTTCCAAGAGAAGACCTTTCTGCTCTGCCAGTCCTTTTAAACTCTGGGCTGCAACTCCCTTTTTGGTTGCTATCCTCTATATTAGCTGGAAGTAAGACCCATTGAACTCCGTAGGGCCTACATCTGAGTAGACATGTATAGGATTGCACTCTTGATTGCTCGTCTATTCTATTGAACATTGATTGCTCTATTGCTCTATTCTATTCATTGTTGATTGCTCGTCTATTCTATTCTAATTTTGTATCATTTTTCTTGTCCTTTATCTCACTGTGAACTGCCCTGGGAACCAACTGGTTGAAAATCAGTATGTAAATGCCTAAAATAAAAGGAAGTGGTGGGGAAAAAAGATTACATTTTACATTGTGATCACTAGATGGTGCAGTTGCCATGACCATTTCAAAAGCCTTCTGTTGAGCTTCACTTTCTTCCTGTTGGCTACCCGCCTAGATGGAGGAGTCCAAGGAACTCGGCAAATTTTGAACAAAAAGAGCTGTTTTGCACTTTACACAGCAATCATATTTTCTGCAGGTGGTGTTTCTTGCAGAAAACACAGCTGCATGGAGAGCTGATGTGGCATTGTGCATGTAGTGTAAGACTAGGGAGTCCTGAGTTCAAATTTTACTCAGCCATGAACATTCACTCCTTGGCATTGAGGCAGTCGCCATCTCTGAGCCTAACCTACCTCATAGGGTTGTTGTGAAGATGTCAACCACAGAGGGGTTTTCCGATACTTAACAGTATATAAATTAAATATCACAAATAAATAAACAGGATAGATAGATAGATAGATAGATAGATAGATAGATAGACAGAGATAGGGGGTGAGTGGGAGAGTATCAGTAGTGTTACTGTGTTAAATGTCACTGCAGTGTCATCACTGAGAGACTGAGATGGTTTGGGTTTCTGGGAACCGACCTTGGAGCTCACGCTCCGAGATTGGTTCCTGGAGAACTGACCTTCCCCCTCTTCTGCGCTGCCTCACAGGAGGCAGCGCAGAACAACCCTGCTCTCTGTGCTCAGAAGAGGAGCACAGAGTGTGAAAAACAGGGCATTCTGGGGGGCGTTCCGGGGCGGGGAAGGCAGAAATGCCAGTACGACACATCCTAGGTGTCGTGCTGCAGCCTCCTCCCCCGCTCCGCCTTCCCACGGCTAGGCAGCCGAAATTGGCTGTCTAGCCGCAAATGCAGGGCAGGAGACACGTGGAGGGGATGATCCCCTCCGTGATTCTCCTGCCCTGCATTGGATAGAAGAGTTTGGAGGCGGCTGCCTGTCCCCATAGGATAGTGCCCAAAGTGGCTCCATACAAACCGCAATCCCTCAGCCCTTGTGCATTATGGGAACAATGGCAGCAGCACCGCCACCAATTGGTGGATGGGCGTGGGACTGTCCACAACTGAGGAGAGGGAGGCGGAGTTTCCAGCTTCATACTGCTTTGCAGCTGCTCCTGCGCCTCATAACTCTGCAGGAGGCTGGGTGCGCACTGTTCCCCTGGCCCACCCATTCTCTAGGGGCTGGGAGGAAGATAAAAGGGACACCATTATTCATTGCAGAACTGCACAATATCGATCCCCTTGAAATGAGTCGCTCTCAGGTAGGGATGCCAGAGAATTCCAGCACGGATCTCGGTGAGGCCGAATGCCAGTGCATTTGGCCCCTTGAAATCCGTGGCAGAACAAAGCACCCGCCCCCCCAACCCATGAAAGGCGCGTGAAACGGAGCACTTACCTGCTGCCATCTGCGCTGACTTGCAAATGGCGGCCGCCCTGCGGCCGCCATTCGCTTCTTCATCATAGCCATGATAGGCTACATAAGTATTTATGTAGCCTATCACGGCAAGCCCCCCCCAAAAAACAGCGTACGCAAATGGTGGCAGCTACAGCGGCCGCCCTTTGCGTTCCCTATTTTTCGCCGTTTTAGCCTACGTAAATATTTATGTAAGCTATTACAGCGGGGGGGGGGGAAAGGAATGCAAATAGCACCCACTATGTTATTTGTGTTCCCCTTTTTTTCACCGTAATAGCCTATGTAAATATTTACATAGGCTAAAAAGGCGAAAAATAGGGAACGCAAATGGCAGCCACCGTAGCCGCTGCCATTTGCGTACACTGGTGTTTTTTTTGGCTTGCCGTGATAGGCTACATAAATATTTACGTAGCCTATCACGGCAGCTTCGCTGGATGCAAATGGCGGCCACTATGGCGGCCGCCATTTGCATCCGCAGCAGCCCATCCGTGGCCAGAACTCCAGCTGTGGACGGCCCTGGCCGGTGGCTCCACGGAGCCGCTGTGGAGTAGATCTGGCCCCACGAGGATTCCGGGGGGAGTCTCGGGTTTTTCACAACATCACCCGCCCTGTTTTCTCTCGGGCTTCTTCCGAGAGATGGGCTCTTTGGAATGGGATTTCTGCTGTGCTCCAAGGATGCCCTTCGAATGAGTGAGATCCACTTGAAGACTGGAACTGATGCCACCGGCACCCTGCACACGTCAGTTCTGCAGGCCTGGATCCCGAGCCGATCCTTCCATCCGGAAGCCTCCAGGTGCCACCGAAATCCCACTGCACAGATCCATCATCCCAGCATGATCCTGAGCTCTTCCTTCATGCCTCAGCAGGCCAGGCTATCTGGGAATGGAGCCGCTCATTGTCATTCATGAGCAGCCGGAAGGATGCGTTCCTCTGGGATCGCACAAATGGATGTCTCATGGCTGCTGGGCAAAGTGGGAGACATTCCCTCATCGGTGGCGGTGCTGACAGCCACTAACGAGACAAGGAAGTCGCACGCGGACGGGCCATTTGATCTGCCAGTTGCAAAAGGAGGGATCCGTAATGTTGGCAGGAGGCCCTCAGCACTCATGCGCGGGAGGAGCATTGGAGGAAACACAAGAGCCTCGCTCGAGCTGGAAATACGATTCCACTGCCAATGGCTTCCACATGTGTCACTTGCTGCGAGGAAGGAAGAGAAGAAGGAAGGGGCTAAGTCAGGGCTGGTGCAACGCTGCCCAGCCCCTGAGATGGGAGGTTGTGCTTTGCCCCCCCCCACCCTCCTGCACCTCCTCCTTCCCCCTCTGCTCCTGCCTTCTCCCCCCAGTCCCTCCCCCCCACTTGCTTGCCCCCTCCCTGGCAATGATAATGATGGGGCTAGTGACGGCAGCTGCTGCCTGCCTTCCTCCTTCTCCCCCCCGCCGTGACAATGATGACAGTGGCAGCTGGCCACCCACCTTCCCCTCCACTGCTTCTCTCTCTTCTCCTCCACCCCACCATGGTGATGGAGGCAGAGGCTGCCCTCCCCCAATGATGACTACAATGACAATGGCCACCACCCTCCTTGTCCCCTCTGCTGCTGCCTTCTCTTCTCTCCGCCCCCCCCCCGCCACCCCAGCCGTGACAACCTACCCTCTCCTTCTCATCATCCAGCTCTCCTACCTTCCTGGGTGGTGGTCGCTGCCTCCCTCCTCCTCCTGATGATGGTGGAAGCATGCAGGGGCTTCACCCCACTTCATCGAAGGCCCAGCCCTGGGTTTGCTTCAGAATGGTTTTCAGCAGAGAGAGACCACAGGTTGCCAAAGACGAGTCCCCGGGATCCTGATGGAATTGCTCTGGAAAGTTACCATCATTTAATATTTGGCCCCTCGCTATCTAATACAATATTTGGGCTAGATGAAGGACTACATTTTCTCATTTAAACCTGCTTACTTACTCAAGTCATCAGCTGAGGGTCTGCTTCATCTCCCACCACCCTTGGGAACGGACAGGGCCTTTTCAGCAGCGGCAGCCAGATTGTGGAACTCTCCCTGAATGTGGAACTCCCTCCTTGCATGGATGTTCATGTCGCCCTCATGCTACAAGCCAATTGCTAGACTGTCAAGACTGTTTTATTTTGCCAGGCCTTTGGGCTTGAGTCATTTTCTCTCACCTTGCCTTTATATTATCAGTTTATTCCAATATTGGTTTTGTTGTGAGAGAGAGAGAGAGAGAGAGAGAGAGAGAGAGAGAGAGAGAGATACACACACACACACACCATGTTTTAAAGGTCTGGGTCATTTTGTATTGTAGTAGCGTTTAACTCCCTGGCCCCACCCTGTTTCCCCCAGCCACTGATAATTTGGCGGCTTCCTGGCTCTTGTGCAAATTTTCCCCATTCTAAAAGGTGAACTGACTCTCCTAAGGCTTAGCTGCTGGCAGGAAAAGCTACAATATACTGGTGTTTTGTGTATGTTTGACCCTGCCCCCTTTGCCTTTGGCCCCACCCACCACTGGAATGTGGTTCTTGAGGGCTTTTCCAAAATTGGAATTTGGCCCTTGGGCTGAAAGATGTTCCCCAGCCCTTATCTAGGGATTTGGCTCCATGGTTGAACTGCTCTTACCTTCAAGACATTCCTCGTAATATTTTACCAAATATATCTCCTATAACTTAAGCCCAGTAGAGCTCTCCCTGCCCCCTGGGGCAAAAGAGAGCAAGCCTTTGCCCTCTTCGATGTGACAGCCCTTCAAGTGGTCACTCCAAGAAGCTCCCCCCCTCTCATTTGCTGTGGAGAGAGAAAAATAAAGAGGGAGGGAGGAGGAAGAGGAAGAGGAAGAAGAAAAGGTTAAGCACTTTGGTCAGGATTTGTTCAGGGAAGAAGTTCCCTGCCCCAAGTGGCACTGGTAGGGACTGACCACAGGCTGTAAGACTGCCCCCCCCAACTGGAGGGCCCCTAAATGACTACAGGCAGTAGGACTGGGGCTTCAAAATGATTGCAGTCCTCAAGGGCCCCAAAAGAACTATAGGCCTGGAGAGCCCCAAAATTACTACAGCCTCGGAGGGCCCCAAAATTACTACAGGCTGCAGGACTGGGGCCCCCTGCAGTCTGGAGGGCCCCAAAATGCAGTTGCCACCACTGCTTCTGCTCCCTCTCCTCCCCTCCCCTCTCGGGGGGAAGTTACAGTAGAGGGTGGGCATGCTGTGGATTGAAGCTGCAGTTGTCCCAAGCACCATCATTTCCAAACAGGGCCTCTAGGGGACAGACTGTGGAGGACATCTTGCTCAAGGCCCCCTCTGCCCAGGCATTGCCACTGCCCCCTGCCCCCCAGCAAAATCTTCTCGCATTTTTGTCCAGAGAAACTGCATCAATCCAGTGCTAAATCGATTCAACCCAAACAGCGAAAAACGGTTGGCAAATTTATCCTCCCCTAGGGGCAATCCAAGGAAATTGTCCCCCTAATTCCTCCGCCCGCAGATAGGCTGGAGAATGTTGAGAGGCCATTTGCGCACAGCTCTAGCTGAATCTGCCCTCTTCCTTTCCACATGAAATGTGATCATGCATTTCTCGCATGGGTTAGTTTGGATCCTAGTTATACGGATTCCCTTCCCTCTCGGAAAGTGTTTGGTCCCAAGTATCTTCCTTTACGTTACAATCCCAAAGTGAATGACTGTTCCTAGGCTGGGTCACTCTGTCTCTGAATCGTCAGAGAATGCCCAAGTGCCGGTCTGCTGGCCACTTTGACGGTTCTCAGTTGACAAAGCCATGAATGAGTCTCTCTCTTACTCACCCATCGCCGTCCCCAGAAAGACAAGATACTGGTTGTCGCAAGCTTCTGTTCTGGTAGGTCAGTTAGTACTTCACAAACGATGTCCAATCCTGGTGATGGTGGTGGTTGTTTTTAGTGGGGGCGGGGGGTGCTCCTTTCAAGAAGCAAGTCCTGAAGAATGGTGTGAGAGTAGCAAGGGAGGTTCACCTAGCAATGCCCCCACCATGCACACATTGGATAGGTTGCTGGGTAGCCCCTCCATTCGCTCTTGGTGTGTGCCCCAGTCTGCCCACCTAATGTTTGCAGCAGAAACCCATCTCAATCGACTGCACATTTAGACAGCCCGCAAAGGTCTTTCCAGTTCTAATGTACAGACATAGAATTCCTCCATGTGAAGGAGACATTGATGGGCCCGGAACCTGCTGACTTTTCACACAGAGGCCACCACAAAAAGAAAAAGAAAAGAATAGAAAAAGATAATGGAGAATATTTAGAGAAAATTCTGAAAAGGACCCTTCTTTTTGCAAGCAAGGGGGTGAGGTGGACGTCGGGGAAAAGAAAACCTCCAAAAATGTCTGAGAAAAAAAAAAGTCTTCTGAGAAACGTTGGGCATCTCTACACCAGCCTACTAAAATGGGGCTTTCTGCTTCCATTTTAAATGCAGGATCACAATGACTCCCTTTTTCACGTGCTCCCCTTCCCCCCTCCTTCTCCCGATATCTGAGTCTTCCATTATCTTTTATTGATCTCATTCCTCTTGCCGCTTTTCCTCTTTTCGTGGAGGAAACTCAAGTGGAAGTTGGGGAAAATTGATGGCTCATTATCTGAGATCTATTTAAAAATGGAACCAAGGGCATTTAGTGCAAGAGACTCCCTGGTGGGTCACGGCAGGGTCACGGCGTCATGTAAAGAGCCTGCAAACTTCCATGAAGGAGCAATCTCAATCTCAGGATAAAAGCTCCGTGTGAAGGAGCCCTTTTTTGTCTCTAAAACAGACATAGATGCTGTGTTTTGACTGAATGCTTTTCATGTCTTCCCCCACAAGAGGTTCTACTCTGGACTCAGCCCTAGTACTGCAGATGGAGAGTGCCCCTCAGAACAAGCAGCTTTTTCCTCTGTCATAATTGGCAGGAAGATATTGATCCATCAAACCAGGCTTCATTTGACCTCCATAATGAATCTGTTGCCATCCCGTTCTCTCTCTCTCTCTCTCTCTCTCTCTCTCTCTCTCTCACACACACACACACACACACACACACACACACAAACATACACACAAAGACAGTCAGGCACTTTTGCTGGTCCCCCTCAGAGCTTTTCTATTCTCTCTCCTTTTCTTTTGTTAATTTGATGCCCAGCAGGCATCCTGGTAGCTGAGGGGAAGGGGACGAAGGAAAGGTGAAAAGACGGAGAAGGAAAATGAAGAGGGAGGGGCGAAATATCAATGGGAATGTCAGAAGAAGAAAGACCCCACAAGGCAGTGGAGCAAAGAGGGGGAAAAAGGGGGCCAGAGGAAGGGAAGGATGGAGGGTGTGAAGATCTAGAGAAAGGGAGAAGAAATGAGTGGAGGGTGAGCCAAATGTTCTCTTAGCCTAGATACCAGCCTGAGGTTTAGATTTTGCTATATAAAGAAGGAATCAATGGTTGGCCGCAGGCCTTGCTCTGGCAGAGATTCTCTTTCTGATCTCATGTCCAGCATCTGTCAGCATCTTTTGAGAGGCACCATTAAGAAGCAGAACGCTTAACAGTTTGTCTTGGCCTCTGTGTGCCACACCACCCCCATCATCAGCTACTGGGGAAGGGAAAAAATGGGATAGTTGCTCAGAGATGGAAAGGAGACAAGGTACAGGGGGTGAGGGGGCAGAAAGGGGGGGCAAAGGGAGTGGGAGCAGGCAACACAACACTGCTTTGTCCTCCTCCCACCCCAAACCGTAGTACCACAAATAATATATGGATGCTAGTTCGGGCCTGTCTTCCTTGGTGGTGCCAGAGTCCATCGCAAAGAGCCAAGGGTGGCTGAAAATTGCCTTGTGAGGCATCTCTACTAAGTAAGGGTCATTTTCCAGAGGATTCAGAGATTTACAGCCTTCTGCAACACAGACTGTTCTCAGCGCTCCTTGTTTCCTGTCAATAAATCCAGGCAAATGAGAGGAAGGGGCGGGGGGAGGTTTCCCAGAAGCCAAGCCTGTGGTTTAGTCGCAGAGTGCCACCAGTGGATTTATAATCTGTCTGGCCCCGCTTTTCAAAGATCCTGAATCCTCTGGAAAACGACCCTTACTTGGAGGTGCCTCAAGGCAATTTTCGGCCATCCTTGACTCGTTGCGATGGTCTCTGGCACTACCGAGGAAGACCAGCCCAAACCAGAAACCATATTTTATTTGTGATGTTATGGTTTGGGGTGGGAGGAAGACCTATGGCTGGAGGAGCCACTCCTTTCCACTGGAGGAGTGGAAAGCAAGCTTCTCTTCTCGGTTCTGCATGCAGGGATTTGGTGGTGGAATCCTGGGCAAGATGCCATCAGTGGGTCTACTTCCCTGGACAGGTTCACCTCTCTCTCACCACTGTCCAGTCACTTATCCTCTTCCTCTGGATCCAATCTGCCTGGCCACCCAGAAAGGGCGGGCAGGCAGGGGGGGGGGAAGGCAAGGAAGAGCACCTCAGCATCTTGCTTCTGTCACTACAGGTGAGTGCAGGTGAAAGGAGCAGTAAGTGTAGAAGGCTCCACAGGATTTCTGTTGGGCCCCCTGCTGAAGTTCAGGCCCTGGCAATTGCCCACTAATGCCAGCTCCTGGCACCTCTCTTCCCACTACTGAAGTGAACAGGGCATCAACAGAGGCAGCACGAGGCAAAGTAAGTGAAGTCTGGTGAAGGCAGTGTGTGGTGAGTGCTGTTAAGGAAGACAGAGTGGGAGACTAAGTGAACAGAGCTGTGGGTGCAATCTGCCAGCAAGTGCTCCTGCATAAGCAGATGGGAACAGAACGAGAGCATGGCCATGCTCCCAAAGGAATGGCACAGGGAATGTGCCCTTCGCCCCCAAGTAGCTGTAATGACAAAAGCAGTAATGTTGTGGTGTGTCGGCTGGCCCAAGACATTTCGCTGCCTGAGGCCAAGAAGAAGATGATGTCTTCTCCCATTCCATGTTCAAAACCCAACTGGAATGGCAGATGAACCTGTCTTCAACACTGATGATGGGGCAGTGTCCTCCGATGCTCCTGAAGGTAGCAGGCTAACTGATGGGGTGCAGAGCAGGCTGGGTGGTGCACAGCTTTCTCCTCCTAGCACATTGCTGCTGCCTCCTAGAATTGGCTGCCTGAGGCAACTGCTTCGCTCCGGCTAATGGTAGGGCTAATCCATCTTGGATTAGCCTGATCCATGCCAGGGAAGAACGCTCTCTCTGTCATCAGGCCCTGTGTGGGAGAGTAGAAAAGGGTTCTTGGGGCAGATTCCAAAGGTGAGTGTGGGAAGTCCACCCTGCATGGGCCCTCCTTCCCCAGCTACTCCTGGTTTTGAATCTTGCACCTTTCAGTTCCTCATAGATGAAGCTCTCCCTTCCACAAACCTCTCCTGCTGTTAGCCGTTCCATCAGATCATAGCAGAGGGAGAAAGAGAAGGGACACAGGCCACCATCAGCTCTTCTGAGGATCTAGCTTCCACCTTTCATCAGTTATTTCCTGGCACCAGTCATGCCATCTAGTGTTGTGCCAAAAACAGAATATAAATTGAATGGCCAGATTAAAAATGTGAACAAACAACAAATGAATATATTTCTGCGGCTTCTAATTAAGCTTCTTTTAAATTTAATTTATGGTGTTGATATAGGCTGACTAATAAGCAGGTTTTCTGGGTTGCTCACAAAGATAAACACTTTAAAATGCAATATTAAAATAACATCCTCACCATAAAACAATAAATTACTGGTGAGATTATCCAGCAACAGTTTGTGTTGCTGTGGCCTAGCTCTAGCTTTCTCCCTGGCACTTTTGCTTTCTGTACGCAGTGATTATTATCGAATGGAGAAGACCCCTCAATTTCAGTGGTACAGCTCTGATACATGTTTACCTCTTCAGTGACAATTACGTCTGAATGTCCAAGAGAAGATTCCTAGCCTAGCCTTCTCCCTGACAAGCTAGCTTTCTTTTTGCAGTGATTTTATTTTACGCTATGGAGAAACATTCAACCACATGACCCCCCCCTCCCCCCTGAAGCTTGAAGCAATACAGATCCGAGACAGGCTGATGTTGATCACCCCAGAGATAACTAACATGATGTCTAGTTTGGTGCTTAGTCTCAGAGGGAGCGATCCTATGGCCCAGAGCCTAGGAGGCCATCGGCTAGTTTGGATTCCTGGATCTGAGGCTGGAGACAGTCAGTGCTCCTACCTGAGAGCCAGGAATCTGAGCTGCCGTCCTGTTCACTGCCGGTGTGGTGGTGGGCATGCTGGGGCTTACAGAGGCTTACAGCCATCCCCAAAGGATTGCGCCCTTTGTACACTAGCTGTACACTAGCGTCAGACAGAGACCTGCCTTTCCTTTAAAAAATGGACAGTGAGCTGCATCATTGCCACGCAGTCATGTGGTTTTATATTTGAGATAAACAGTGAGGAAAGGGGGAGACCCAGGAGAGACATTTCTTCCACTGTGTGTTTATTTTACAATGACTGAAGGTTTTCCAAATGGAGAATTGTTTAATGAGTTTTACAGAACTGTTGGACTTCCTCGGTCATATGCAGGCACAATGTGACTTGTATATATGAGGGGCCAACTCCCAGCGCCTGGACTCTCAAACCAGGTCAGCATGACTGGATTTTCTTTTCTTGTATATGATCGGGGTAGGGGGAGAGTTCATTTGTTTCACATTTTGATGTGAACCAACCAAATTGGCCCTTCTCTAACCCAAGACACACACTGGAACACAATCGTCCTTTGGCTTTTGTACCTCTCTGATTTTTGTGTCAATTTTCTTTTAAGAAATCCACAGACTGATGTGGAAACAGGACAGAATGACTGGGTAATACATTCAGAACTTCTTATTTAGAAAATAAAGATGGCTAAGGAGAGGCAGCATGAGAAAGGTTTTAAAAATTGCGCAAGATGTAGAGAAATGGGACAGAAAGATAAGAACATAGGAAGAGTGCTGCTGAATCAGACCCAGGGTCCATCTAGTCCAGCATTCTCTTATTTATTTATTTATTTATTATTAAATTTATTAATCGCCCATCTGGCTGGTCACCCAATTCACACAATGGCCAACCAGCTGTTGACCAGGAACCCACAAGCTGGGCATGAGTGCAATAGCACCCTCCTACCCATGTTTCCCAGCAATGGGTGTACATAGGCTCACTGCCTCTGGTACTGGAAGTAGCACATAGCCATGAGGACTAGTAGCCGTTGATAGCCTTCTCCTCCAGGGATTTGTCTAGCCCCCTTTTAAGGTAAAGGTAAAGGTGTCCCCAACCAGTCGTGTCTGACTCTAGGGTGCGGTGCTCATTCCCGTTTCTAAGCTGAAGAGCCAGCGCTGTCCGAAGACCCTTCCATGGTCATGTGGCCGGCATGACTGAACACCGAGGTGCATGGAACGCTGTTACCTTTCCCACCGAGGCGGTACCTATTTATCTACTTGCAATTTCTTGCTTTCGAACTGCTAGGTTGGCAGGAGCTGGGACTGAAGACGGGAGCTCGCTCCGTCACGCGGCACTCGGGTCTCGAACTGCCAACCTGCCGACCTTCCGGTCTGCAGTTCAGCGTCTTAACCACTAAGCCACCATGGCCCCCTTTCAAAGCCATCCAAATTGTTGGCCATCACTATATCTTGTGGTAGCTCATGCCATGGTTTGTGCTGAGTGAATAAGTCCTTCCTTTTATCTGTCCTGAAATCTCCCACCAATCATCTTCATGGGATGACCCCTTTGAGAGAGAGAGAAAAATGTCTCCCTATCCACTTTCTCCACACCACGCACAATGATGATTTAGAGACGATACGACAACAAGGCATAGCTGGTAAGTCACCCCCATACTTTCGACTGACATTAGTTGACCAGTCAACTGACTGCTGTCCCAACCCTATAGACACGAACAAGGCTGTTGAGGAATAAAACTGGTTCTTGTTCATGGCTCCTGTACAGTCCCAAACTCAGGCACGGTGTCATTTATTTGACATTTTCCACTCTCCTACTGCTTTGCCAGGCTCAGCTGTATCCCACTAGTCTTTGTTTCCATGACTCTTTCATTCTTTCCTGATGCTGGTCCTCGAGGGAATCAAGTTTTGCGATGCTTCTTCTCTGTAGGGGAAAGTCTCTGAGTTCTTGAAATCTGTCCATGTTTCCTTCCTAGATCTGAATGACTCAGAGGGTGATGCCGGTGTGTGTGTGTGTGTGTGTGTGTGTGTGTGTGTGTGTGAAAAGAATGTTTCCAGATGGATTCCAGCTTGGCCCTCTGATGGGTGGGTCTCTCTCATAGCCGCCTCCAGTTCACCCATTGCCAGCATGTTCTGCTTGTGAGGAAGGCTCTGAATTCAACTGGGCTGTACGAATTTCTACCACAGAGATCTAGCACCTGATAGAATCTTCAATGAACAAAATGGCTAACAGTGGACATTTTTGCTACCCTCTGCAAAACTCGCCTGTAAAGGGTCTACAAATATGCATTCCTGTTTTCCTCCCCATCCCCCCAAAAAACTCTTCTCATTTTCTTCCCTCTTGACTCAGGGAAAGATTGTAGCTCAAAGGCAGAGAACATGTTTGCATGCAGAAGGCCCTTATGCCCTCTGTCTGAGTCCCCAGAGAGCTTCTGCCAGTCGGAGTGGACAGAACTGGGCTAAATGGACAACTAGTGTGAACTCATACAAGGCAGCTTTCTATGGCTCTTTGTCCCTTCAATAGGCTCAATAATATCATCTCTTTAGATTGGTCGAGAGTTTGTGTTCCCTGATCAGCTACATTCCCTGAATCCCTGTAAGTCTAAAGAAAAAGTTGAGCTTATTCATTTCCTTACAGCAGAGTGAGGGCCAGTGATTCATTTTACCTAAGCAAAATATGTTCTGGTGCCTCATCTCTTGCACCAAACCCAAGAATTGTGAGGTGCCTCCACCATGCCCATTCAATCCAACTCTAGATTGGAAGGAGCTCATTGCCTCAGTCATCTGGCACCTGCTAGGACCCCTGGTTTGCATTCCAGTGAGCTCTGGATCTTGCTTCCACAAGATGTAGTGGTGGCCACCAGCTTGGATGGTCTTACTCTTAAAAGGGGGTTAGACAAATTCCTGGAAGAGAATTCTATTAATAGCTACTAGGCTTGATGGCTACATGCTACCTCCAGTACCAGAGGCTGTATGCCTATGTACACCAGTTGCTGGGGAACATGGGTGGGAGGGTGCACTCGCATCCTGTTTGTGGTTTCCTTATCAACAGCTGGTTGGCCACTGTGTGAACAGGATGTTGGACTAGATGGATCCTTGGTATGATCCAGCAGGGCTCTTCTGATGTTCTTCTGATGCCACAATTCTGCTTTTCCCACTCTAGGCCTTGGGATCCCATGTCTGTGCTTCTGCCTGTTCATTTATTGGAAGGTGGAAACTAGAGCTTTGCACAAATGGCCTCTTGAAATTCTCCACCCTATTTGTGGGGAGAGGAATTGGGGTGGGTGGGCATTTCACAGAACGTCTCCAGGGGGAGGAGAAATGCTCAAGAGTTTCTTGCAAGTATGGCTCACGTTTGGCTGGGGTTGTAGCACAGCTTTTTTCTCTCTCTTTTTTATAAGCAACAGCATCAAGTGTGCTGGCAGGCTGTTCCCCATTCTACATCCAGCACAATGCAGGTGTGTGTGTGTCTGTGGCGGGGGGTAGTGTTTTGTCTCGCTCCAGGGAAGAAGTGGAGCTAATGCTCTGCCAAAATCCATGCTCCAGTTTCCTCCTGAAAGTTTTCTGTGAAAGAGGCTTCCATTGTTCTGCCACATTTTCAGGGCACTTCATAATTTATTGCTGTGGTGCTTTTGAGCTTTCCTAATCACTGTGAGGCGGCTGAAGGGATGTGTACTAGAAAGAAAATGCACACGCATCTCCCCATTGCTCTACAGCCTCCCAGGCTAACTGTGCTACCTTGATCTGAAAAAGGCCTATGGGAGGAATTTCTTCATTATGTCTTCCCCTGGGCTTTAACTGAGATGTGAAAAGCCAAGGAGGCTACAGGCTGCCAGAGAGATGATAGTACAATGAAAGAAGGACACTCACACACACTTCTCAGCCACCTCTTAAGGAAGGTAACCATTCAGAATTTCTCCAGATTTTGTCCTCCTTTGAATTTCTTTTCAAAAGCATTTTGTCCCCCTATCACATTGAATGAGAATGGTTGAAAACAGTGTGGGAGAAATTTTCGTCACAGCTCTGGTGGAAACTGTATTGAGTCCATGGAGACAACTTAAGTAACCTGAGGCAGCTATCTATAGGCAGCTATGACCAAACTATCTTGAGATAGTTTGGTCATTTCATTTGTCTATCTGTACATCCATCTTCACCCATTGATCAGACTCTTTCTCCACCTGACACTGTGCATACTGCTAAGAAACCCCACTCTTATCTCCAGTCATTGAAAGGAGGCAAGAGTGGGGCTTCCTTTCCCTGCACTAGAGAAACTCTGCCTTTCTCTTGCACTAGAAGAGTGGCCAGGGCCAGGGCCTGGGAGAGGACATCCACTAGGGATGTCAGAGAATTTCGCCATGAATCTTGGGGAGGCCGAATGCCAGCACATTCGTCCCCCCAAAATTGGTGGCGAAATGGTCTGCCCGTCCGCCCCCCCCGGGACGGGACTTATATTGGGCGAATCCTCCTGGTGGCGGCGGCTTCGGCGGCGGTTTGGCGGCGGTGTGGCAGCGGTGTGGCGGCGGCGGCGACAGCTGGTCTTCCGACCGGCTGCCGCCACCACCATTTCCAGTAAAAAAACAACAACAAAATAAGATGATAGGCTATGTAAAGATTTATGTAGCCTATCACGGCTAGATTTTTTAAAAATACCATGATAGGCTACGTAAATCTTTACGTAGCCTATCACGGCTGAGTAAAAAAAAAAAAAAGCGCGTACGCAGATGGCAGCGCCCATGGGCGCCACCATGTGCGTTCCTTATTTTGGCACTATTTGCGTTCCCCCTATTTTCGTCGTAGTGTACGTAAATGTTTATGTAGACTAGACGTGCCAAAATAAGGAACGCAAATGGCGGTGCCCATGGGCGCCGCCATTTGCGTACGCGCTTTTTTTTTTTTACTCAGCTGTGATAGGCTACGTAAACATTTATGTAGCCTATCACGGCTGACTGCAGGGACGCAAATGGCGGCGGCTATGGCCGCCGCCATTTGCGGCCTGGCCGGCCAGGATTCAGGGTTGGAGGGATGGAGCGCCTCCCCCCCCAGCCAGAATTTCGGGTGTAGGGACGGAGCACCTCCCCCCCACCGCGAATCAAATTTTGTTAAAGGTAAGTGACTTTCGTACATCCCTAAATCCACAGGCTGGATGGGGAACCTCTGAGGGCAATCATAAGAACACAAGAAGAGCCCTGCTGGATCAGGCCAAAGGTCCATCTAGTCCAGCATTCTGCTCAAACAGTGGCCAGTCAGCTGACCACAGGGAACCCTCAAGCAGGACACGAGTGCAACGGCACACTCCCACCCATGTTCCTGAGCAACTGGTGTACATAGGCATACTACCTCTGATCCTGGAGGTAGCATATAGCCATCAGTACTAGTAGCTATTGATAGCCTTCTCCTCCAGGAAGGTTATGAATGTTTACTTACAAGTAAGCTTATTTACCCTATGGATGTTTACTTACAAATAAGCAACATTGTGTTCAAAGGGCCTTACTCCCAGGTAAGTGGGTATTGTATTGCAGCCTAAGGATACAATCCTATACCCATCTCTGTGGGAGTGAGCCCCATTGAACTCAGTGGGACTTACTTTGGAGTAGACAGGTTAGGTATAGAGTCACATTGTAATTCATCAAAAATTAAATGTCTAACACAGAGGATTGTTATTATTGATAATATTGCTTAAGGCTGCAAAGGTATGCACACTCACATGACAGTAAGCTCCATTGAACAAGCATGTAACAGTTCAGGTTGGTATAGGCTATATTTTTAGGTTGCTCCCCTCCACCCCTAGAAGCCAGTGGTGATGCCATGAATTTTGTTGATACTTATCTGCCAACAGGTTCCATGTCTCATTCAAAGTTTCCCAGGAGCCTTCAGCTCACTACCAGCTCCTGTGTCTGTGGAGAATGCCACCATTCTTCCTAATATGGAATGCCTAATAGAAAGGAGATCACAGGAAGAGATCTGCCTCATTTGTAGGATTCATTATAATCTATGCAGCAGATACACTCCCCCACCTTTTACAAGGATGGACTGAATCTTTATTAGAGTTTTCATGCTCCTTCCTTCCAATCTTTACCTTTAATTTGGCAGGTAACCCTCTTTGACCACAGGCAGAAGTAGGGTTTTTATAGAATCATAGAATAGTGGGGTTGGACGGGGCCTACCAGACCATCGAGTCCAACCCCTGCTGCTCCATGCAGGAATCCAAGTCAGAGCAACTCCGACAGATGGCTGTCCAACTTCATAGCATCATAGAATAGCAGGGTTGGAAGGGGCCTATAAGACCATCGAGTCCACCCCCCTGCCCAATGCAGGAATCCAAGTCAGAGCATCCCTGACAGGTGGCTGTCCAGCCTCATCTTGAATTCCTCCAGTGTGGGAGAGCCCACCACCTCCCTGTCTTCAATCAGTCTGCCGTTTCCTGATCATTTTCAACAGGTTTTTGGATTTGGGAATGAACTCTCTTCCCAAAAGCTTCCAGTCCCTGGTGTTTCACAGTGCTCACTGCCAGAACACAGTCAGTTCTTCTACTCCCTGACAACAGCCACTACCACTTGGGTTGGACCTGGAATTGGTTCTGGATGTGTTTCTGTCAGATCTCAGGGCTAGAGCTGAAGGAGGAAAGAGGCCATAGTGTAGTGCAGCTTTCTCCATCCAGATGTTTTGGATTTCAACTCCCATCAGCCCCATCCATCATGTCCAGTGGTCAGGAATGCTGGGAGTAGGAGGTAAAAACATCTGGAGAGCACCAAGCAGGGGAAGGCTGCTCTTAGGAGTACAGATCTCCCTGAGTTGTGTGTGTTCTTGCCTCTTTAGTTATTCTTGGATCCTGATTTCTGACTTGCTCCTTGACCGCAGCTCCTAGATTATCCTTCAGTCCTGAATACTGGCTGGCCTCATGGCTCTTGGCTCACCCCAGACTGCTGCCTATGGCCTACCCTGACATCTGGAAATGATGCCACAGCTTCTGTTCCATGTCTGTCTCCAGAAACACATGGATACCAGTCAAAAGGCATTTCTAAGACACCTTGGGCCTTTCCTCTCATGCCATTTCCTGACTGAACTCTGAGCTCACTAGAAATTAGTTGGCTTTGGATCTGTCGCTACCAGAACAGACACCAAATTCTGGCTGGGATAGCATTTGGCACCATCCTGGTTTGCAGAAGCTGCCATTTTACCATGGCATCCAAACATGTTTTCAATACAAATGTCCTACGGTACTTCTGAAGCATGGATGGGGAACCTCCAGCCCATGGAACCTTACCTGGCTTCCCATTCTAGGCTCTGCCCATGCAAGGTAAATATTCTTTTTTTTCCAAAAAAGCTCCCATTGGCTCCAATGAGAAGTTTTATTCTAGATAACTGCTGTGCAGAGGGGGTATCTCTCTCTCTCTCTCTCTCTCTCTCTCTCTCTGTGTGAGAGAGAGAGAGAGAGGGAGAGAGAGAGAGAGTACCCCCACTCACCTTTTGCTTTAGCCCCACCCATCGGGGCATGTGGAGGTTAGCTGGAAAGATTAGCCATGATGAAACGTGGCCCTTGGACTGAAAAAAGGTCTCCCACCCATGTCCTAAATATGCTCGGGTTAAAGTTCTGGGAAGTTTCCATACAGAGGGAGTTCCATAGGTATGGTGGATATTGTCAGGCCTTGGCCAAGCACAAGGTGGGCTGGTTCTGGTGCAGTCCAACTAAGGTCCAAATGGCCTCAGGTGGATGATGTGGTCTAAGACAAGCCAGTGGCCAGTCACATCCCAGGGTGGGCAGACAATCACTGTTCAGCAGTTTTTCTTGATGATGAACTGCTTAAATGTATGAGCTGACCCATATTTTAGGGCTCTAAAAGGCCGGGTGTTAAATCTGGAAAAGGGATGTATGAGGAATCGGAGGAAACTCTGTCTGCTTGTGAGTGGTGAGAGCATTGTCTCTAGTACTTTGATATTTTCATCCTCAACACATCTGCGATGAGATCACTGAAACCACAAGTAATGAAGTTAAACAAATCCCTCACCTCACCTGTTGTCTGTCCTGCTGTATGTCTGGGGGAAATGTGGGAGATCCACAGGGAAGCTCATGGTCAGGGAGCAAATCAACAGGAAATAAAATAGCTCATTTCTTGTTTGGGTTCGGATCTCCATCTGCAACTCAGCCATAGGGTCTCCTGACAATTTTCATGTGTGTTACGTTATTTTTCACCACTATTTCAGAATCATGATATAAAGCAGGCATTCTCAAGCTGGGACTCCATCTTCTCCATCTTTTCCCAGCTTGAAATGATTAGGGATGGCGGAGAATTCCGCCACGGATTTCAGTGAGGCCGAATGCACTGGCATTCGGCCCCCCAAAATCCATGGCAGAATGGCCTGCCCCCCCTGCTCCCCGCAGATTCCCACCGGGACGAAGCTTACCTGGGGCGGATGTTCCGGACGGCAGCGGCTCCAGCAGCGGCTTCGGCAGCGGCTGGTCTTTCGACCAGCTGCCGCAGCCGCCATTTGCATTCTGGTCTTTGCCGTGATAGGCTACATAAGTATTTACGTAGCTGATCATGGCAAGCCAAGAAAAAAAAACAAAAACGGTGTATGCAAATGGCGGCGGCTATGGCGGCCACCATTTGTGTTCCCTATTTTTCGCCATTTTATCCTATGTAAACATTTACGTAGGCTATTACGGCAAAAAAAAAAAAAAATGGAACTGCAAATAGCGTAGTGGGCGCTATTTGCGTTCTTTCCCCCCCCCCGCCATTTTATCCTACATAAATATTTATGTAGGCTTTTACGGCAAAAAAAAAGGGGAACGCAAATAGCACCCACTACGCTATTTGAGATTCCCCTTTTTTTCGACGTAATTGCCTACGTAAGTGTTTACATAGGATAAAACGGTGAAAAATAGGGAATGCAAATGGCTGCTGCCGTAGCCGCCACCATTTGCATACGCCGTTTTTTTTGGGGGGGCATGCTGTGATAGGCTACGTAAATACTTAGGTAGCCTATCACGGCAGCCTGCAAGGATGCAAATGGCAGCCACTATGGTGGCCGCCATTTACATCCACAGCAGCCTGTCTGCGGCTGGAAGTCTGGCTGCGGACGGCCCTGGCTGGCTGCTCCGCGGAGCCACCACGAAGCAGAGCCGGCCAGGCAGGATTCCGGGGGGGGAGGACTGGATCGCCTCCCCCCCCGTCAAGGATTCCGGTGGTAGGGACGGAGCACCTCCCCCCCCCCAGCGGATGCCCCGACTGGAACCAGGTAAGGGCTTTGTGCATCCCTAGAAATGATTGAGAAAATGAAAAGAGAAGATCAGCAACTGTGGATAGGGGAGTGCGTAACTCAGCAGTTGAGCGCACGCTTTGCAGGCAGAAGTTCCCTGCTTCAATCCCTGGCAACTCCAGAAAGAGCTGGGAAAAACTCCTGCCTGAAACCATGGAGAGCAATCGCTGCCAGTCAGTGCCAACAATACTAGCCAAGAAGGACCCATGGTCTGATTGGGATCTCTTCACATCTGAGGTTATTTTAGCCAGATCGTGCTTCTTTAATCACTGGTTTTCAGTTTAGATGACACCGAGCTCTCCTCCTGCTATCTCACAACTTTTCCCGCATTATCTGAGAACGTTGAAAACCCAGCATTTTCTGCGCTTGCAATTGAAATCATCATTCCCCCCCCTGTGTATTTCCCCTTTAGCACATTGTCCTGCTTTGTGCGAGCATGTGCTGGGGGGGGGTGTTGCTGGGGGGTGTTGAATAACATTGCCATGACAACAAATTGGTGGGAAGGGGGGCAGATCACTGACTGCTTCTGGTGACCGTTTCTGCATCTCTCCCTTTCCACTACAGGCTCCAAGATCCCCTTGAACACAACAATGCTTACTTCTGAGTAAACTCATTGGCTGTAAGGCTTTCCTTTCCTGGGAATAAGTGCCATTGAAATCTGTGTGGCTTGCTTCTGAGTAGGCATGCACAGGAGTGCATTGCAAGTCTACTTAGAGTAGCAGTCTTAAGTCCTCCCATCCCCTTCAATGCATTTACTCTGAACCTCCCCCTCCCATTGACTTCACTGACTGCTTCTTCTCCCTGTTGCTCACCAGATCAATGGGCTTTTTTTCCTCCCAGGGTGGATGGGGGAGTCTCACTTCTCAGCCACGCAGGAGAAAGGCTGGACAGTTAGGATTTCAAGGGGTATTAAAAGTGCCTTTTCTCCTCCCCTGAATAAATGCATCATGCAGAGCTTGGAATGGTCATTTTTAATAGTTTCCTTTTGGGGTGCGGAGTTGTTTTAGATAAGGCAGTAATGCTGAGGTGGTTTTCCATAGTACTCCTTCCCACCTAGCCATCCACTATCTCTTCTCCTAGCCCACCTTGCAGGGGTGTTGGGAAGCCAGAATAAGGGGGAAGAGCAACAACAGCACTGGGGGGGGGAAGCAAACTGGGTCTAATGAAGAAGGTGTCCCCCCCATGAAGTGGTCACCTGGGCAGGGGCTGCTAGGGATGGCTTGGTGCATTGACTGTATACAAGTCCATTTGTGGATTTCTTACTTCCATAGTTGGGAACCCGGAAATCAGTATACCCTTCAAACTCGGTAGCGCAAGAAGTATACTGCATTTAATTCCATCACACACACTGCCATATTTAGCAGAGAAGAACTAGCAGTGCCAGCAGCCTCGGGATAAGCCACCGAGAAGACTCCCTCTCCCTAGGAAGAAGGAGAGGGCCAACTCCCACAGCCCCCTATCCAGGCCACTAGAAGGGCTTCTGACTTCCCTCCTGCTGTGGAGGAGTGGAGGAATGCGGTGGAGCCATCAATCTTGTTACAGGGACCAGTGATCAGGGCAGGGGAGGGGGTATAGAGCCAGCAGCCCCCTCCTGTCCTGATTGTTCCATGTAGCTCGGCCCAGCCATGGAAAGATATAATGTGGAGGGATGGGCTAGGAGGGATGCCTGTATACAGGGCCAGCATAATTCCCAGAAGGGATCTGGATCTGGAATCAAAAGATCTGGTTAGTAGTGGGATAAAATGCCAGGTGTGAAGACAGGCTTGGTGTAAGGCAGCTACCTATGTTCCTGGGCAGCTTCTCTACCACTGTCAGATCTGGTCCCTAGGCAGGCAGCAGTCTGAGGTGGTGGCTTAGGAAAGAGGAGTCATGGGAAACCAGTAGTCAGGGCCAAAGAGGAAGTTGGAAGGCAAGACCTAGCCCATCGTTCCCCCAACCTGTGCCCTCCCGATGTTTTGGGCCACCACAACAGCCCGAACAAGCATAACCAATGGTCAGGAATGCTGGGAGGAGGAGTCCAACACATTTGGAGGGCTCCAGGTTGGGGAAGACTGGTGAGTGCTGAGAGCATTACCTCTGGTACTTCGGTATCTTTTCCATTGTTGATTTCAGAATAAGTCACTGCAGCTCGCCAGGCAAAGGGGGTTCAATAGTCAGCAATGAAACTGAAATACTAAACTGCCTTATATATCGACACTGAGCATTAGTCCACCATCAGGATGGGCCGCCAACCCGCTGATGTCCAGTTCAGGGCGGGTCTGCCTTAGGGAAAACTAGGCCTGTGGATTTCCCTGGAGCCCTGTCATGTCTTCCAGAGTTTGCAGGGTGGCTCTCCCTCTTTCTAAAACCCGCAATAGGCTAATGGTGGCTGCCATTAGCCCATCTTAGGAAAATTGCAGGCGTAATTGGCATATTGTATGCCATTTGCGGTGGTAAAGCACTTACTTCTACCTAAATTGCCACCGTTTACTCACTATGATGGCTAAAATCAAACAAAAACATGTTTAGATTCCTTCAAATCAATTGGCTAAAGCTCCCTTAACTCTGCCTTGGATTGTGGTCCATGATGGTCTTTTTTAAATAAAGCAAAACAAAAAGCCCCGGAGGGAAAGGTGACCATATAAATGTGCCAGGTTTCCATTCCATTTCTTTGCTTGTCTGTAGTGACCCTGGCTCATGCAGTTTGTTCCCTCAGAGATATTCTCCCTCTTAGCTAATAAAATTATTTTATTACACTGCCAGTGCATTTACTCAGATGAACTACATTATTCCTGCTGGGACAAGAAGCAGATAGAAAAGAAGTCTTGGCCAAGACTGGAACAATTCAGCTCCTTGAAGTAACATTTATGAGTTCTGTTCTGGCTCAGTTCTTCTGCTTTTCCCCCTGTCCCACAAATTCATTGTGCTTCACACATTAATGGTTTACCTCACTGGTTGCTTGCTGCTGCTGCTGAGTTTGCCTCTAGGTAGTTGTCAATTATTTAAGTTCAGACGTATTTTACTGGAGGAGAACAGGCCTTTTGCCTGTGATAATGGCTAAGGCGAGTGAAATCCAAATGATGCACACCGAGCTCAGAACTGTGAGCATCTCATCTAGAGTTGTGCACAAATGGCTTCTCAGAATTCTCCAATCTCAGGACTGGCCCTACCAGAAGGCAGAGTGAGCTGGCCACCTGAGATTGTGTGGCACTGTGGGTTGTGTGGCAGCCCCCAGGCCATCCCACCAGAGCCCCCCTCCTATAGCCATTGCAACAGAGCTGCATGAATCACACAGCCCGCCCTATGCCCCCAAGGCTAGCCTGCTGCCCTCAGATGCCCCTGTCCTGTCAGAACAATTGAAGGAAGATTCAGCTACTAGTCCAGTTGATTTCTGTTCGTAGAACAGTGGGGGGGGGGGATCTTGTCCTTTACCCCAGGAAGCAAAATGTCTTGGTACAGCCCTTTCCACCTGTTATGTGGACAGAGAAATGGGACGAAATAGGAAGGAGATTTCACTAAAAATTATCCAGGGGAAGACATAATTCTCCACCAGTTTCTTGGGGCCCCCTCTTGCCCCCTCCAACATTTATTTACAGTGTTTAGTTAGCTAGTTATTTCTATACCACCCAATAGCCAAAGCTCTCAGGGCGGTTCACAAAAATTACAACCACCAAGCGCGGCATTAAAAAAATATAAACTATGAACGCTTAAAACCACAGCATAATATTACTTCCTCTTCTGTTGCCGCAAGTGAAAGAGGCAGCAACAACTGTAATAGCAACCTGGCTAGCATTTTGCATCCTCCGCAGTGCCTTGGATCTAGCAACAGTCAGGGGCAGTATGGGGAAAATAAGATGGCTGCTGCAAGAAGACGGAGGACGAGGAGGAGACGAAGAAGAAGAAGAAGAAGAAGAAGAAGAAGAAGAAGAAGAAGAAGAAGAAGAAGAAGAAGAAGAGGGGAATGTTTGCAGAACATTCTGCAGAATGCTCTTCTTTTTCTAGGAGGTTGTGAGAAAGAGAAATCTCTTTTTTTTCCCCCTTTGGAAAAATGTATCCTGAGAAGTTTCAGCTCAGACAGCAATAGATCCTCCCCCTCCGAATGGAGTCATATCAAGATTCTTTTTGTGTGGTGTTTTAGCAATGCATGGGAGCAGAGGTATGTACAAGCAGAACACCACACACAAGTGTCTCAGTGCATTCATTTGTACAATCACATCCCTTTGGATTGCTTTTTTGGTAGTGTATTGTGTGCATACAATGCACATCAGTAATGCAGACAGGGAGAAAAAGATGCCAATGAAGTGAAGGAGAAGAAAGCTGTGGCAATCTGTGCATACTGCAGTTCTGGAACTCTTTACCGAAATTCCCTAGTTAAATCCAAAGTCGGGAAGAGTTGAACTCAAGGCAGGAATTCACAAGAATGTCATTGCTGTTTGAGAAACAGACAAAAATGCCTCACTTGCAAACGTATTCACATTTTTCAAGAAAAGCTTGGTCATTCTCGGGTGTTCACAAATTGAACTGCATCCTTTTTGGAAAATGTGCACTTTAAAATGTGTATTTTCCCAAAAGGATGCATTTTCATATGTTAACCAATGGGAGGGGGTGCAAATGTGTGCTCAGAAAAATGCACATCTTTCCTGTTCAGAAAAGAGAAGGCACTCACAGTCACATTTGGGAATGGGAATAAGACCTGGGTGAAAGGGGCATCGAGCTGGAAAATGGAGGAAGTCCATGAGCTCAAAATCACTTGCTTGCCCTTCCTCCCTACCACAGGGCAGGTCAAACCTGTGGGTGATTAAAGAACAACATGGGGAAATTATGCTCATCATCCCAAACTGCAAATTATTTCAAAACAGGGTCAAGATATAAAGTGGGACTCTCGCATGGGATAACTGACAAGCCAAGCTTAGACATATTGTTCTTATATTGGAGGCTTCTTCATGATGATCCAGATGCAACATGCCAAGGACAGAGGGAAGGTACACCACAGCAGACCATGTGTAAGAAAAGCACTAAAGCTGTGTCCTTGACCATGTGGCCAGCAGAAAATGCAGAGCTAAATTAAAACTGCATGGCTTATACTGAGTGGACTCACTTAGCATGCAAAATGTCAGATGCTGAGAAAGGGTAAGAGCTCATTAGAAGCACACAAGCGTTTCTCCAATGTAGGGTGACCAAGTGTCCTATTTTAAAGAGGACTGTCCTCTGTTTCAGCTTTCCCCAACGTGGTGCCCTCCAGATGTTTTGGACTTCAACTCCCATCTGCCTCAGCTCGCATGGCCAATGGTCAAGAATGCTGGGAGTTGTAGTCCACAATATCTGGAGGACCCCAGGTAGACGAAACCTGCTCTGTTTGAAGTCATCCTGTATACAAAGTGCTGTCCAGTCCCAGTCTGTGGTTTAAAAAGAAAGTTTGGTTCCTTGGAAATCTGCAGATAAGCCTCAGCCCTTTGCAAGGTGCCTGGCTGGTTTGGAAGGTAAACAATATCAACATGTTCCAGGGAGCAATTCCTTGAAAATTCTTGCAGGATGGCAAACAAATTTGTAAGGATGGACAGCACCTGCATCTAGGTTCCCTGGGTGCCCACCCAGCCCCTGCCCTCACTCACAAATCCCCAGACCCTTGCTCGAGCCCCATGCCTGCTCACTGTTTAGGGATGGACAGATTGCGTACTGTCTGCTCCGCGGCATTGTCCGCTGCGGGGGAGGCAATCCATTCCTCCCCCCCCCCGGGATCCTCTGGAGCGGCTCCTGTCCTCAAGGATTTTACGGAGCCGCACGCCAGCTCCATACCACTTCCAATATGGTAATGGCGGCCACCATTATCATATTGTAGGGTCCGGAGCCACTGTGCTGTTCCAGAGGGAATCTTCTGAAGGTGGAGGTAAGTGATCCATTCCTCCGTGGATTCCGGAGGCTGGATTCGAATCCGGCCTCATTTGGGTCCATGGCAGAATTCTCCTCCATCCCTAATGCTGAGCCACCCGGCCCCTGTCCATCTCTGCTGCAATCGCCCTATTTTTTTTTTTCAAAACTTGATGATCGCAATATTGTTCACATAGACATATATGCAAAATGGTGCCATGAATCTTGCGTATATGGGTGATCCACGGTGCCATTTTGCATATAACTCTATGTGCAAAGATGTGCACATAGACTTATATGCAAAATAGCACTGTGAATCACCCATATATGCAAGATTCACAGCACCATTTTACATATTAGTCTATGTGCATAACGTTGAGGCTGCCATGTCAAAACATGGTGATTGTGGTGGAAGTGGATGGGGCCTGGGTAAGTTGTAGGCAGTTTGGTGAGCATACAAGGGGGTCAAGCAGGGGCAGGGGCTCAGAGGGAGCAGCTCAGGGGGTGCCAGAATCCCAGACCAAGCTGGGCACTTGTGCCATCCCTACAAATTTGTTTAGTTCACATTTAAATGCAAACTTTCCTAAGTTCACACTAATTGCCCTCATGTCTTGCTTACGTATTTCCCAGAGGTGTCTGGTTGGCTACTGGAGAAAAGGACATCCTGGACTAGATGGGTATTTAAACCACACGGGGCTTTTATCCTGCAACTGAGATTGGTTACTCGCAGAAGTTGGTGGGTCCTTTACATGATGTCATCTACCTCCAGGGTGTCTCCCACGCTAAATGACCTTTATCCCATTTTTTTTTAAAGATTGGAGATAATGAGCTATCAAATTACAGTGTGTTGAGTTTCCTCATGAAAAGAGGAAATCCCACAATAAGAGGAGCTAGACCACAGCACCATCTAGTGGCTGTATAATGAAACATATAGAACATGCTGATAACAGGGAAAAAAAGGGTGGGGGGGGAGCATGTGTAACGGGAACCCGCATTTAAAAGAGAAGCAGAAAGCCCTGGTAAAGTTGTGGGGTTTTAGGCTGGTGTAGAAATGTTTTTAGCCTGATCCCACAGGGCTCTTCTGATGTTCTTATCAAGGTTTCACGAGCTGAGATGCTTTGTTCCCCATAACTCCCCTGCCCCCAACCACACACACATACACACAGCTATTCCCCCCCACCCCGCACTGGACTATCATTCCTTGTTGCATTTGGGCATGTGCAGCCAAGATGATGTCATTGTCATTCTACCCCCAGTCCCCAGTCCCCATTTTTCCCTTTTTGCTACAGCCTTTCTTTTTGCCAAAATGTCTTTAAATGGCTGGAAACCATCCTGAATGAGCAATGGCTTGTTTAAAAGGCTTTGTGTCAAGGGGTCAGTTCTGCAGCTGGGGGGGGGGGATGTGCCAGTGACTCAAGGGGAAAGCAAAGGGATTCTTTCTCCCAGGGAGGGGTGACTCATGGCTCCCCCCCCCCCAGGCCTTCTATTCAGAAGTGTGAATTCCTTCATTGACTTGCAGATCTTGTTGAGGCTATGATTTTCCTCCTAGGAAATTTTACAGTAAGATTTCTGTAAATAGGAGAGTATGTGGGGTGGGGTGGGGTAGGCGTGCGGGGAGATTCCTCCTTTGTCTGCATGTGCTGAGTTTTCCATGATTTGTCCCTCCTTGATAGGGGAGGGAGAGCTATAATCTCCTTTTTCTCAGACATTCTCCTAATCCTTCCTTTGCAGTCCCTGTACAGTAATTAACCCATGCATCCACACAATTCCTTCCGAGCTGGAGGTTAATGAGGGTCCCCAACATTTTTTTTTGTTGGCCTTGCTGTTCCTGCTGATGCGCCTTTTAGCAACAGTCTGATGTGCAGAGAAGGAACAACAGAGCTTATCTCATCTGTGTTTCCATAAGCTCCAGATGTCCCTGTCGGCCAGAGATGGTCCCTGTTTCTTGGTAAACCTGGCTCCTGTTTTCTCCCCAGGTTTGCCCTTTGAAGATGCCTTGCAAACATATTGTTAGCGAAAATCCTAAAGTTCAATGCTGCTGCTTGGAAGTGGCGGTTATCACTATTCACCACTTTTTCCTTTGTTAGAGGAGTGACTTCATTAGAGCTGTGCACAAATGGCCTCTTGAAATTCTGCACCCTACTTGTGGGCAAAGAAATTTGGGAGACAATGTCACTGAATTTCTCCAGGGTGAGGAGAAATTCTCATCAGCTTCTCCCAGCTAGGGCTCCCCATTGACAGGGCTTGTAGCGCGGCTTCTTTCTTTTTTTCCTAAGGGTTTTGGGGGCCGACGTGCTGCAACAGCATCAACTGTCTTGGCAGGCTGGCCCCCATGTACTGCCATGTATGTCGGTGGGGGGGCTGTGCTGTATCTAGCTCCAGGGATGAGGTAGAGTTAGTGCTTTGCCAAAAGCTGTTCTCCAATTTCCTGAAAGTTGCCCCCCACACACACCCCATGAAAGAGATTTCCATTGTTCTGCCTCATTCAGGATGTTTTATCATTTATTTTTGTGGCGTTTTTGAGCTTACCTAATCACAGCTAGTCTCCCAGGCTGCCTGCATGTCCTGGCCTGAAAAAGCCCCATGGGAGGAATTACCTCATGATGCCTCAAACTGGGCTTTAATTGAAGTGTAAGAAGCTGAGGAGGCTACAGGCAGGCAGCCAGAGAGATTATTGTTCACTGAGAAAAACAGGACACTTCTGCTCACACCTCAGCCACCTCCTAAGTAAGGTAAGCCCCAGAAGCCCAAACCCAACCTATGAGAATTTCTTCAAAATGTCTTCACCATTGAATTTCTTTTCAAAAGCAACGTCTCTTCTATCAAATTGACTGAGAATGGTAAGTAAGTAAGTAAGTAAGTAAGTAAATAAATAAATGTGGGAGAAATTTTTGGCAGAGCACTAGATGTAATTGCCTAGGATAGTTGCCTGACATTTCCTTAAAGGGTTAGGAGATAGTTGGCACTGTCATTATTTGTTTGAAATGAGAGAACACCATCATCAGAATGAGAAGAAGTGCACATCCCCAGAGCAAAGAGGTGGGATGGATGGGAGATGTCTTTGTGAAGAACTAGCAGTTTTCCAGTTTGGAACTGAGGGGCCAACCTGCACCTAACGTTAATTGCTTTAACATCCCATGTTATCCCCTCATCCCATGTTATCTGCAGAGGTGAGCAGGCTTCAGGCTTGCGAGGTTAGCTTTTTACCAGAGCCCTGGGCCCGGCCAGCATGGGCAATGGCCAATGGTCGAGAATGCTTTCACTGCTAGCTGATAGCTGGGTGGAACACTAGAGGAGAATGTTCACTGTTATAAGGGGGCTTCCTTTATTACTATGGAACTCCAGATTCAAGGAGACTTTTAGCTGAGGAGAATATCTGAAGTTCTGAACATCCCTAGTTGTCTTGCAAGCCCAAGTCCTTAGTTCAATGCCTTATTTTACTGGGCAGCCCTCTGACTCCATTGAACTCATTTCAAAACTCATCCAGTTAGTATCTGAACTGTAGACTGGTAAGAGAGGTCATATAATGTGTTATTTGGATGCACAAGCTTTCCAGTCAGAACATGCATTTTAGAAATATTCGCAGATATTTTACAGCCTTCTCTAGCTCACCAAATGACGGATTTCTGGTGGCTCATACTTGCCTTGGAAAAATATTTCTGAATATTTTTGAAATATTTCTGAAATGTTTGAATATTTCTGAAACATTTGAATATATATTTGAATATTTGAAATATTTCTGAAATGTTTGAATATTTCTGAAATGTTTGAATATTTCTGAAACATTTGAATATATATTTGAATATTTGAAATATTTCTGAAATGTTTGAATATTTCTGAAATGTTTGAATATTTCTGAAACATTTGAATATATATTTGAATATTTGAAATACTTCTGAAATGTTTGAATATTTCTGAAATGTTTGAATATTTCTGAAACATTTGAATACATATTTGAATATTTGAAATACTTCTGAAATGTTTGAATATTTCTGAAATGTTTGAATATTTCTGAAACATTTGAATATATATTTGAATATTTGAAATATTTCTGAATATTTTTGAAATATTTCTGAAATGTTTGAATATTTCTGAAACATTTGAATATATATTTGAATATTTGAAATACTTCTGAAATGTTTGAATATTTCTGAAATGTTTGAATATTTCTGAAACATTTGAATATATATTTGAATATTTGAAATACTTCTGAAATGTTTGAATATCTCTGAAATGTTTGAATATTTCTGAAACATTTGAATATATATTTGAATATTTGAAATATTTCTGAAATGTTTGAATATTTCTGAAATGTTTGAATATTTCTGAAACATTTGAATATATATTTGAATATTTGAAATACTTCTGAAATGTTTGAATATTTCTGAAATATTTGTATATTTCTGAAATATTCTGAAGTGAATATTTCTACTCATTTGCACCCAATCTGGTCTCCATTATTGACAAGAAGAAAGATGTGTCATTTTAAAAGAAGGATCATTCCTCTTTTGATATTCACATCTATTCTTCCCCTACAAACAGATATGAACAAGTGCTTTAAGGGAGTAATCATTCAGATTTTTGGCTGTGCTGCTTCGAGGTTGTGTTTATTGACTCCATAAATCCAGACCAGCCGTACGCCTCTTGGGAGTGAATTTACAGGATAGGGGCCACCACTGAGAAGAAGCCCCTATCTCAAATGCGGAAATGCCTGACAACCTTACTGATCTTGGTGACAGGCCAATGAACAGGGCCTCTGTAAATAATCTTTAAAAATGGACAGATTCATATGGGTGAAAGCACTCAATGGCCTTAAAGGACAAAATTAGCACTATTTATCACAAAATACACTTTTCTCTAAATAAATTTTAGAAGTAAATTTCAACATAAAATAATTTCATCTCAAAAAATCTGTACTTGCACTGATGTACATGCCTCCAATTTCCCTGGAGTTTATATTCCCATGTAAGTATACTGAGGATCTAGCTTAGGCTGCAATCTGATACAACGATGGTATTTACTTTGGAATAGATATTAATTATAGGATTGTGCTGTTAGCCTCACCCCTTTCAACCTAGACTACTTGTGTGAGAATTGCAGACTTCTCTATGATAGAAATGGACGAACTGAGGTGTGACCCTCTCCTATTCCTAAAGATGCATTAGAAAAAGAAAAAAAGAAAGGAAAAAAAGAGGAAAAAAGTCAATGTCCTAGAATTTAATAAAACCAAACAGTAATTAAATCCATAAATAATCCCATAGGCTTTTGCCAGGAACATATCTCTCTCGGATTGCTCAATGCTTGGGGGGCATACCAGTTTCCTTGCAAGAGATCTTTGTTCGGTACATTTAGTTTTTGTTTACAGTTCTGGATGTACCGTTAATAAGAGAGCAAGTAAGCTTAGGTATACAACTGGGTGTCTTATGACTTCACATTCAAAGGTGATTCTCCTTTCACACAGGGAGATTGTTGCTAAGGTTTTAAATACAGCTGAAATAAGTTAGGGGGATCATCCCCCCCCCACACACACACATGTGATTTTCGGTGCAATCATTTTTTTTTTTATCATGAAATTTTATGTTATTTTATTTTATTTTGAAATAAGGTTAACAAAATACAGGCAACAAAAAGAATGTACATAATAATAAATCTAAATCATGAAAGAAACACAGGAATTCACCAATTATATGTCTTAGGCTGCAAAAGATATGCTTATGGAACATCTACAACAGAATGACCTAAATTGGAGCTCAGTATAGAATGAAAGTAAAAAAAAAAAAGTTCTACAACATATAAAAGGAGCGTACCTAACTGTATGTCATTTTCTGTGTGTGTATTAATCAGAAAAAAGTACAGCAAACTGTACTTTGTTGGAACTTCATCAAAAGTTTGAAGAGCCAGTGTGGTAGTGGCAAGAGGGTTGGACTAGGAGCCGGGAGATCCGGGTTCTAGTCCCCACTTGGCTGCAGAAGCCCACTGGGTGACTTTGGGCCAGACACAGACTCTCAGCCCAACCTATGTCACAGGGTTGTTGTTGTGAGGATAAAATGGAGAGGAGGAGGATAATGTAAGCCACCTTGGGTTCCTTGCAAGAGGGAAAAAAGGTGGGATATAAATGCAATAAATAAATAAATAAATAAATAAATTTTAGGGATGGAGGGGGTCCGAGCAGAGGGTAGAGTCCCCCCACCCAGCCACCTGGACCCTGTTCACCAAGCTGCAGGGGGCTCACTTTCCTGCTCGATGAGTGGCAGGAAGAAGTGTGAGGTTGTCCGTCTCCTTACTGAGCTGCAATTGTGTGCACAATGGAGGCTCAGCTACTTCTGCATATCTAAAGTTGCATCTCTGGCTGCCTTCAAGGGGCAATGACTCAAGACTACAGGCGTAAAAGGCCTTTTACACCTGTAATCTTGAGTCATTGTCCCTTGAAGGCAGCCAGAGATGCAACTTTAGATATGCGGAAGTAACCAAGAGTAGCGATTGTGTGCACAATTGCAGCTCCGTAAGGGGATGGATGGTCTCTCGGTGCTTCTTGGGTGATTGCCGAGCTGCCCTTTAGCTCCTGCAGCATGGTTCGCATGGGCGGGCTGTGACAGTGGTTCTGCAATCGCCCAAAGGGACCAGACAGAGGCAAGTCCATGTCCATCCCTAGCCTCAATATAGGAAAGGAGTGGAAACCATGGTGCCGTATCATTCTTCAAGTTAGGATTCCTTGCTCCCTGCACATTTACAGGGCAATCCTATGCATGCCTACTGAGAAGGCCAGATCAACACCTTGTGTCACGTCATTACGATCCCATCAAACCCCGAGTCTTATGAGTATCCTATGCACAGAGGGAGGTGCCTTGTGCCTCCTGCACTGAATTTTAGCTAGACAGGCATTTTAGCTAGACAAGGAGAGGGAAGGAAGGAGGCTGGGGCAGTGCAAGCCAGCCATCCCTGCCTCCTCCCCTCCCTGCCCCCAGGAATGCCTCCTTTCCCCTGTCTCTGCACTCCATTTACCGAGTGTGGAGAGGCAGCTGGCATGGTTCTCTCTATGCTGGCTAGAAGTGGGAGGGAGTGTAGCAGTCTCCTCACTCTGAGCTCAGAGCCCTGTCTTCATCTTCGAGCACAGAGCCAAGAAACTGAAAAATCCAATGTCCCCCAGATGCTGTAGGGGACATAGGTCTGCTCCCTTAATTAATGTATTCCAAGGTGATAGTGTCCACTAGTCTAGTCTTCTTTCTCTATTTTCTTCTCTCTGTCTCTCCCTGCCTCTGCCTTGGGCTTTTATCTTAAAATTAGAGTTTTTCCCTCCTCAACTCCAGCCAATCAGGAGGGTAGTGTTTTGTTCACCTTTGCTCTAAATTTCTTTCCTTAAGATCTTCCTCTGACCTTCAGTTGAGCCTCCTACAAACCTTTTGTTTTCCTTCTTCCTCTGCATACAGCCTGGGTCCTATACGGTAACTAAACTTTTGACCTCTTGGTTGAAACTCACCAACACACACACATGTGGGCGCGTGCACACACATGCAAACACACAGACACACACACACAGACAGAGATATAGCCCCATGATATCCCCAACCCAAACTAAATACAAAGATGTTAATTGTACCTGTGAAGGAACAGAACTATCTGAAGACATAGAATCATAGGGTTGGAAGGGGCCTACAAGACCACGAGTCCAACTCCCTGCTCAGTGCAAGAAGCCTGATTCCCAGGCGGTCTCCCTTCCAAGTACCAGGGCTGACCCTGCTTAGCTTCTGAGATCAGGCGCATCCAGCCCTTTGCTCTACTGAACTATGTTACACATTCAAAAGGGCAATGGCCAGTTCCTCCAGTCTTCAGGTGGAAGCAAGACCTGGATCTTTTCTGGTTAGTTCAGATGCGAAGGACTTTGTTTGGTCCACTTTTTTAAGTGACTCATGCATGCCAATTTTAGGGGGAAATGTGTACAAAAATGCCTGTTTTAGGGGAAATGCATGTATCTATATCTATATCTATATCTATATCTATAGACAGATATAGATATAGATATAGATATAGATATAGATATAGATATAGATATCATATAGGTATATAGGTGTGTGTGTGTGTGTGTGTGATTTAGGGGAAAATGTGTTCACTTTAAATGCACATTTTCATACTTCTTAAAAGTTGCAGAAACAGGATGGAACAGTCTTCAGATTGAACACCTGTGAAACTGACATAGACCACATAGTACTCTGCACTGATTCATAGAAATAAACCCTAGTCAAGATCAGGGGAATATGTATGTATGTATGTATCACATGGGATATATCCCATGTGATACATAAATATCAAAAGGACTAGCAGAGGTCCTTGAATTGCAACAACAACAATAACAAAAAAGAGTACTGATCTACTTGTTGTTTTGCAAAAGATGGACAGCCCTTTCTGGATTGGAGCATTTGGGATTAGGGATGTACAAATCCCCTACCTGCCAGTCCGGGGGGGGTGTCCGCGGGGGGGGGCAATCTATTCCTCCCCCCGGAATCCTCTTCAGCTGGCTCCGCTCCACAGCGATTCCGAGGAGCCGCCAGCCGGCTCCGAAGTGCCAGTGATATGCCTGCCATGCCGTATTGCTGGCTGAAGGGGACTACTGACTGCAGATGCAAATGGCGTCCAGAACGCCATTTGCATCCGTGCTTTTCATTAATGCAATAGGCTACGCAAATATTTGCATAGCCTGTCGCATTAATGAAAAGCATGGATGCAAATGGCGTCCCGGACGCCACTTGCGGCTGTAAAGGCCTTAGTTTAAGGTAAATGCAGCCATTTACGACTGCATTTACCTTAAACTAAGGCCTTTATGGCCGCAAATGGTGTCCCGGATGCCATTTGCATCTGCAGTCAGTCCCCTTCAGCCAGCGATACGGCTTGGTGGCCGTGTCGCTGGCAATCCGGAGCAAGAGGATCCGGCCGAAGAGGATTCCGCACGGAGGCGGGGGTAAGTCTTCCGTCCTGCCACAGACTCAAGGGGGGGGGGAGGATTCTTTAGAATCCGGCCTCATTGGAGTCTGTGGTGGAATTCTCCGCCATCCCTATTTGAGATACCATATGGGAACTTCACATTTCTAAATGATTCCCAAAATCAGCACATAGGAGAAGCAATTCCTGACTACGATGTTTTCCAGGGGAAAACCCTGGCTTAAGTAATTTTTTAATGCATTTCAGACCCAATTGTTGTATTCCCCTCCTACCTTTGGCACTGCAAAGCAGCAGAGACATAATTTTACACATATAAATACCAAATTGTTTTGTCTTAAACATAAAATAAAATATCATGGAAGCAGCGAGTGGTCAGAATTCAGTTTAGTTCCTGGACTCAATGTCCCTCTGGGTTTTTAAAAATATATATTTCTTGTTGTTGTTTTTCTGTTCAGTGGAGTGAAAATTCAAAATTCTGCTTTAATAGTGGTCAGGGAAAGGCTAAACCCTGGCACTGTAAATAAAGTTAAGGTTGACATTTGAGCTGCAAGACCTGCAGGAAGCAATGAAGTGGTTCTGCCAGACTTGAATCCACTTAAATCTTAAGGGAGAGCTCAGTGTTTGAAAATGTGATATTATTTTTCGAGCCACATCTGAGGACCATTTGGTATTGTACTTTGTCTATCAATTCAAAACAGATGATTAACTTCTCATTTCAAAGAAAAAGAGGAAGAAAGGCAAGTGTGCCAAACTCCAGAGTCTTCTTCCTTTTCTTTGTTGATTTCCGTTTTTTCCCCTCCCTTGAAAAATTCCCTGCAAGGAGAAAAAAAAGGCCTCTTTGTGAGAAGGGCCCTTCTCATGAGAAGGCCTTTACTCATGAGGAGCCTTCCTTTGAAGATGGGCACTCCTTCTCACAGTGGCTGTTTTGACCAGCCTCTTGAGATGCTCTCAGGGGCCAGGTGGCCACTCTGTCTCTGTCTCAGAGGCAGTGTTTCCCTTCTTTTTTGGGGATGGTTCTACTGCAATCTCCCCCAAGAAACCAGGCTCCTCCTGGTATGGACTACCCCTTGATGCCAGTTGCCTCTGAGAGCTCTAGCTCCTCCTATGGAGAGGATTCCACCACCTGGGGAATGACAGCTAAACTTCCTAATGGTAAGAGATGTTCACCAATGGAACAGACTGTTTTGAGAGGTGGTGGAGAGTTCTCCGTTGTAGGAGGTATCAAGCAGAAACTGGGTAGCCATCAGTCAAGGAAGCTGTAGTTGCATCCTGCTGCATTGGAGGTCCTACATTGTGCAGGGGATTGGACTGGAATGCTGTCCACAGTCCCTTCCAGTTTTAAGGTTCTGTTTTTCTAAAATTCTGTTTGAGTCATGTTTTACAGATGTTCAGAGGCACTCTTGCATATTGGTGTAATACAGCACAAAAAGAACCTCAATACACCTGTATGTACACTCATACATGCCTGCAGATTTTGTGGTGTTTTAGCAATGCACACATGCACACTAATGATAGAGGGGGATACACAAATGAAATGAAGCTAGTGAAAGCAGCGGCAAACTCCATGTACACAGAATTCTGCACAAAATTCAGAAGTATAATATAGAATGATGGATGGTGGCTTATGCACTGTCCCCCCCCCCCCACACACACAAACATGGTGTAACCAACCAGCAGCATCCTCCACTGAGAGCTAAGAAATGACAGCCGGGAGCTGCTGATACCATCTGCCCGATGTGGTCTACAAGACTCAAGAAAGTGTGCTGATTAAACTGTAGTGGACTGGAGACTTTTGCCAGGAGTTGCCAGGCCATGTGGTGAATGACTGAACTGCAAGTGGCAGTTTCTAAAAAAATAATAATAATAATACTGTCAGACCCTGGATTGTCCCCATCCATTCAGGTTGCCCACTGCATCCTCTTGGAAAGGAAGGAGCATAAAATTGTTTCCTGACCCAGTTGAGTCTTCCTTGAGCAATATGATGCTCCTTAGCTTTGGTCTGTTTTGGAATTCTTGACTATTAAATGGTCCAGCCTCCTGGTATGTGCCCTGGTTCTGACTTGCTTTCTGGCTGGCCCAGACTTCTGGGTTGCCCCATGGCTCCTAGTTCCAAGTTCTAAGCTCCTGGCTCACTTTAGATCGTTGCCCACAGTCCAGCCCTGACAACTTTCCAAAAAAGTATTTGCATGGAATTTCATATTAAAATAAATTAAAAAATGTGTATGTGAGCGTGTGTGTGTGTATTTGCAACAAAGGGAAGAACAATAAGTCAAGGTGTGTGTCTGTGTGGCTGTGGGGAACTCATTCACTACAGACTGTATTATACGATGGGTAAGACTGTGGGACAATTAAAGTCAAACAGCCAAAGGAGAAACTTACCAATTATGGAGATAGTTTCACTGTGTAAGTTATGTTGCTAAGTTACTCCTGCATAAAAAGAGCTTCTGAAGCAATTGCATACAGCAGCAAAGTTGTTTATTGCACATAATTGGAAGTCTCCCAAGCAGCCGTAGATTGATCACATTTGGGAGACCATGATTATGTGCAAACTTACTTAGTAAGTACAACAGGCATGGAATTACACTTAAACACACAGACACAACAAAAATTGCTTTCATACTACCAATTCAAGCATTCTTGGGCATTCCGGTATGGTAAAAAATAGGCAGGGGAGGGGGCAGTGGTGGCTGCTATTCTGCCACATAGAATCATAGAATAGTAGTGTTGGAAGGGGCCTATAAGACCACTGAGTCCAACTCCCTGCTCAATGCAGGAATCCAAGTCAGAGCATCCCTGACAGATGACTGTCCAGCCTCATCTTGAATGCCTCCAGAGTGGGAGAGCCCACCACCTCCCAAGGGAATTGTCGTCTTGCTCTAAGAGTCAGGAAGTTTTTCCTGATGTTCAGCTGGAATCTGGCTTCCTGTAACTTGAGCCCATTATTCCATGTCCTGCACTCCGGGATGATGAAGAAGAGATCCTGGTTCAGACAATTATCATAGGCTAAACAAGCCACAGTGGCATGTTTAAACCACAGTGCTCCATAATCACTATGGGTTGTTGTTGTTGAGTTATTTGAGGGTTATTTTCCCCCTCAAACTGTTGTGCCACTTGAGTTCCAGTGGTGTGCACCACAGCTTAAACAAGCTACCGTAGCTTGTTTAGGCTATGACAATCATCCAAACTGGGCCATTATGGGCATCTCTACACCTGTAATATACCTCTCATTCATGATTGGCCACTCACAGGAGTTTATGGGTCCATTACATGATGTCATCATCCTCCAATGATTTTCCTGCCATTTCTCCCTGCCTATCTCATGTTATCCCCAAACAGAAAAAAAGAGTATTTTTTTCAGCCTGTGCAACAGGAGCATCATACCTGTGTATTTCTCCCATAGCATGAAGAAACTGCTGTGTATGTGCAGCTGTGTGCAGTTGTTTTGGTTTGTTGGGGGTGTGGTCATGATGACGATGGCAGTAACATTGGGATGGTGGGCATGTCGGTGTCAGGATCTCCTTGGCAGCCTCTAATCTTCAGTCTAATCCAGTAGCCAAGTCCAGACATAGACAAAGGGATTCTTTTCAAAGCTTTATTCCTTTTACAATTTAACAACTCTACTGTCGGCGACTAGCTATGAGCAGCAGAGTACCTATGCCCTGAGTTGGAACAGTTGGTCCTGGTTTGAAGGAGAATCACTTGCAGACCCTGAACTTATGGGCTAGGGAGGGTCCCTCCCCTTTTCCCTTGGATCCTCTGGGCGCAATCTTTCCTTGCGTGCCAACCGGGCACTACGCCTCCTTTCTGCGCCCTCCATTTGGCGCCGCTCCCTGCATCGGCGTCGCGTGTCCAGCAAGCCCTCTTCCCACGCTCTCTCACTCCCAGGACCGCTATCTATGTCAGGAATGCCAGCGGGAGGAATCTCTGCCAGCTGTTGGCCCTGGAAGGGATGAGCGTGCTCCTCTTCCATGAGTGACTGCTCCACTTCAGAATCAGAACTATTTTAGGATTCTATGGGCTCAGTGTCCACTCTGACAGTCTTGCCACCATGGCATGACTAAATGCAGTGCACCAACTTTGGCTCACAACATTGGCTGCTTACTTCACAGCACAGAATGGCCAGTATGCCAGCATTCCAGCATTTTGCCAGGAAGCTGGTGCCTGAATGGGCAGGGTTCAGGCTGGTTGGTGGATGTTGCCGTCCACCCGCATTGTGTGCCAATGACAACCAAACCACCAGTAATCTGCAAGGGGAGGAAAAGGGGTACGAACCAGGGAGGACATTTTGTGATGCCCCCAGTGAATGTAATGGCTTTAGGGATGCACGAAAGTCACTTACCATTTTGTGGATCTGCTTCATGGTGGGGGAGGAGGCGCTCCGTCCCTCCCCCCAGAGTCCTGCCCAGCCGGCTCCACTCCATGGGGATTCCGCAGAGCTGCTGGCCGGCTCCGCCCGCAGCTGGACATCCAGCTGCTGGGCTGGATGTAAATATTCACATAGCCTGGGCTATGTAAATATTTACATAGCCTATCATGGCAAAGTAAAAAAAAAAAACATGTATGCAAATGGCAGCGGCTATGGCGGCCACCATTTGCGTTCGCTATTTTTTGCTGTTCTAGCCTACGTAAATATTTATGTAGTCTAGAACAGCGAAAAATAGCGAACGCAAATGGCGGCCGCCGTAGCCGCCGCCATTTGCGTACGCTACACCTGGCCATGGCCAGCCAGGAGACCAGCTGCTGCACCCGCTGCCGCACCCACTGCCGCCGTACTCGCCACCACCCCGCCCACCACTGCACCCGCCGCACCCGCCACCGCAGCTCTCCCACCACCGCCACTGCCGCCGAATCTGCCACTGCCGCCACACCCGCTGCCGCCGCCGAATCTGCCACCGCCACCAGTGCATTCGGCCTCACTGGAATCCATGGCGGAATTCTCCGCCATCCCTAAATGGCTTTTTTGCGGAAAAATAGCCACCCCATGTAAAGGGAAGGAACAGAACATAACGAGATAAGAAACAACTGTGTAAAGGAGCCCAATCTAATCCCATGATGAAACTGGATGGAGAAAGCCCCAGTATTGATGCCCCTGTGTGATGAACCCCTATGTCCGGAGAATTCTGGGCAAAATAGAAGTGAAGCTAAAAAAGAAAGAAGAGGGAAGGAAGGAAGGAAGGAAGGAGAATGGCATGTTACTGCCTCAGTAAATGGTAACCACCTCCACCCTGAACTTTCTGGATAATTTTGGCCTCCTCCTTTAAGAATCACTGAATTCCCCACCGTTGCCACCTGTGAATGGGTTGGCAAATGGAAGGGGGGCAGTCATTCAGCCCTAGCTAGAACTACAAAGGCACATCCTACCTGTCAGAGTTGCAAATTGTGAAAAACAAAACAAAAACCTGGACAAAGGAGCCAGGGCTGGGCTACAGGCAGGTACAGAGCAAGACCGAGGAGGCAGAACTCACAAGCCAGCTGTCAGCAACAGGAGTCAGTGAATACTGCTGTTGCCCTGGCAAACTCTCAGCCTAAACAGGAAGCCTATACAGACCTTCCTGCTCAGGAGGAGCCAAGGGGCAGCTGTGTGGTGGGGGCGGCACCACTCAAGAGCATTTCTGCCCAGGAAATGCTCCATCCTCCAGTCCCAGCGTCTCTTGAGATTCGGCAGCATCACAGACTATGAATTCTCAGTTCTAGCCCCAAGAGTTTCCAATAAAGGAATGCTTCTGTAATATCATACAATCATGGAATCATAGAAGAGTAGGGTTGGAAGGAGCCTACAAGACCATTGAGTCCGACCCCCTGCCCAATGCAGGAATCCAAGTCTAGGGGTGCACGAAACCCACTTACCTGGTCTCGCAGCTTTTCGCGGTGGGGGGGAGGTGCTTCGCTGCTCTCCCCCTGAAGTTCAGGCCGGGGGGGGGGGAGGCTTCCCGCCTTGCCCGGCCGAAATTCAGGCCGGGGAGGAGGCACCTCGCCTTGCCTCACCCGGCCGCGAAATAAAAAGTTTTTTTTTAAAAAAAAAAAACGCCCCCGTGATAGGCTATGTGACGATTAACGTAGCCTATCACGGCTAGATCTGCAAAATCAGCCGTGATAGGCTACGTAAATCGTCACGTAGCCTATCACGGGTGACTTAAAAAAAAAAAAAGCGCGTACGCAAATGGCGGCCCCCATAGGGAGCCGCCATTCGCGTTCCTTATTTGGTCGCTGTAGTCTACGTAAATCTTTACGTAGACTACGGCGAAAATAAGGGCAACGCAAATAGCGTTGCCCTTATTTTCACCGTAGTCTATTTACGTAGACTACAGTGACCAAATAAGGAACGGGAATGGCGGCTCCCTATGGGGGCCGCCATTTGCGTACGCGCTTTTTTTTTTTTTTAAGTCACCCGTGATAGGCTACGTGACGATTTACATAGCCTATCATGGCTGACTTTGCAAATCTAGCCATGATAGGCTACGTTAATCGTCACGTAGCCTATCACGGGGGCGTGGGGTTTTTTTTAGTTTTATTGGAATGGCGGCGGCGGCAGCTGGTCGAATGATCGGCTGCCGCCCCCGCCCCTGATGAAGACCCGACGAACCGCTGCCGGGACCCGCCGCCGGGAGGGACATTCGGGAAAGGTAAGTCCCGTCCCGGGGGGGGTGCGGGGGCCGGGGGCGGCGGAGAATTTCTCCCCGAAACTTGTTCAGGGGGCTGAACACGTTGGCACTCACCCCCCCGAAGTTTCGGGGAGAAATTCTCCGCCAACCCTATCCAAGTCAGAGCATCCCTGACAGATGGCTGTCCAGCCTCATCTTGAATGCCTCCAGTGTGGAGGCATATGTAGCTGTTAACATACATATAGAGCTGGAGCTAAAATCCAAAGGGTGAGTCATTTTTGTTCTTATAATCCTTGTTTGCCGTAAGGAAATGTATAATATAGAAACAAGGAGTCATTCCTTGGACTTTCCATAAATAACTTCCCTTCCATTCTCTCCCTGAGCACCAGTTGACTTATGGTTTCCCACCCCGGTAAATCCTTTTGCATTGTAACGTCTCCAGCTCCTGGTTTTAGCAGTTTGTTAATGGTCTGGAAAAGGGAACCTGGAGTGAGTCATCCCCAGCCTAGACAAACAGTGGTCTGTGGAGAATGCTCATTCTCCCTCTCATGGGAGGTTATTTTACTCTTTAATTTTGGAAATCTGACTGTAATTACAACAGGAAAAGTTGGGGCTGGGGGCTGGATGGTTTCGTTCTTTTCTTTTTTTCTTCATTTTTAAACATGATGTCAGAATTTCCACTACTTCATAAGGAACCCACCTCTACTCCATCTTTTCTTAAACAAGAACTGTTGGTTCTTTGCTTACTTTCTCATACTTTGGCTGGGAAGTGGGACTAGGGGAAGGGGGAGTGGGGGGTGTCTCTGTATTCTTTTTACAACGAGCAAGGCCTTGCATCAACTGATGGATGGAGTGAAAAGCAGCTGGGCCTTGTCTGCCATGGAATGCAGCAGATGACTTGTTGCACAGCATGTGGTCAGCATCTTATCCAACTATATGCCAAAAAGCCACCTAAATCCATAGCCCAGGGAATACAATTGTAGCATCAGATGGGACTAAATCTTTACCTGGAATTCCTCCCCTATGCGAGGTGGGAAACATGCCTTCTCTCCCCATTCATGTAGCATGCCTGTTTGTCCTCCAATCCTACCAGAAATCCCCAGGTGAGTATAAAATACATAAAGGAATAAAATTCAACACATATAGGTTCAGATTGTGTGGCAGGTATCCTTGACAAAATCAGGGAATTTACCTTTGATTGGGGCCTACATTTTTTATCAATGACAGTGACCTGAAATGGGGTTCTTGAAGAACATTGAATCCCGAATGGAAAATAGGCAAGGAGAAATTCCTCTCAGGCATAGGGCAAAAGCAATGAACAAACAACCCCCTTTTGCAATATGCGGGGAAAAAAGATGGCATTTAAGGAGAAAATCCATAAAAATGTAATTCTGGAATTTCCCAAAAGCACCAAGTTCTGGTGGCCAACATGCCCAAAGCCCAGCTTTGGTGCCAAGGATATAGAATCCAGTGACTTGGAAACAGTATGTGTGTTCCAAAGGAATTTGTCCCCTTAGTAGAGTTTTTACTGTTTGTAAGCTTTGGGAAGTGGAACTTTCTGATGCTCAGGCAGAGTTTGGTCTTAAAAGATTAAAAAAATAATCTGTGCAGTACAAGGAGTATACTTGTTCTCTACTGACCCAGAGCTTAAGTAACAAAAGGGTAGATTTTAGTTCAACCTTAGGAGAAACTTCTTGATGGGAAGAACAGTTTAACAATGGAGCCCATTACCTGGCAGTAAAAATGTACGAATCAGTCCATATCTGGTCCACGTTAGTTTTGCATGTCTTCAATCATAAGTTCATTCAGTCCAATTTCTGCATCATTCTGCAATTTTTAAACACATACACAGACATTTATTTTCATATACAACTTCCCCTAACTTAGATATTTTATAGGCAACTACTACTATATATGCATTTTTGTACACATCTTTCCATAATATACAAATTTGTTGTACACAATTTTTGTTTATAATTTATTTATTCATTACATTTAAATCCCACCTTTCTTCCACTGTGGAACTCAAGGAGGCTACATCTGGTTCCCAGGTGGTTTCCCCTCCAAGCACTGACCAGGCCCAGCCTTGCTTAGCTTCAGCAAGGTGGCTGCCTCATGTGCCTTCAGACCATGCCTTGAGTCTGAATTTTTGAGCTGAGTACTGCAGCTGCACAACGTGATTAGAGGGGCACAATCTGAAGGATAACTCTGTCCCAATCTGCATATTAGTCGAGGAAGCGTGAATGAGGTTGGTCACTTGAAAATGTGGACCAAACAAAATTCTCCTGCTTACCTACCTACCTACCTACCTACCTACCTACCTATTTATTTAGTTTCATTTCTATACTGCCCAATAGCTGATGCTCTCTGATTGGTTCACAAAAATTAAAACCACCGAGTGCAGCATAAAACAATATAAAATATGTAAGCTTAAAATCACAATAAAACAGTACAACCAGAATTAAACCAAGTAGCAATGCAGATATTTAAAATACAGATTTAAAACACCAAAGCTAAAAGACTAGGAAACAAAAATGCTAAAATACAGGAAAAATAAAAAGGTCTTCAACTGGAGCTCGAAGGAGTACAACGTTGGTGCCAGGCAAACCTCTCTAGGGAGCTCATTCCACATCCTGGGGGAGGGGGAGCAAAAAAGTCCCTCTTCCTGGTAGCCACCACCGCACTTCTTTGGCAGGGGCTCACGGAGAAGAACCTCTGAGGATGATCTTAGGGTCCAGGCAGGAACATATGGGAGGAAGCAATCCTTCAGATAACCTGCCCCCAAGCTGTTAAGGGCTTTGAATGTCAATACCAGCACTTTGATTCAGGCCCGGAAATGGACTGGCAGCCAGTGCAGCTTGAACAGTATCTTGGGTTGCTCTCCCACACTGTAGTTCTTCAAGAAGGGTTTAGACATGGGGGTGCTCTAGCTCATCATTTCCTGGATCACGCAGGGGATTGGACTAGGTGGCATATAAGGCCCCTACAAACTCCATGATTCTATGTGTCAGCTCTGGACTTTGCTATATGATATCCCCCCAAATATCTTGCTTGTTGGTTATTGCCAAATCAAGAAGGACATAATAATGCACAAATGTGAGCTGATCAATTTCATCTGGGAGTGGAACTCGAAAGAGAGAAAGAGAGAGATCTATGATCCAGCCTGGATGGGAAAACGGTAATTCAGGTCGAAAGGAACATGGGTGAGATATTTTCATTTAAAAGGAAAAGGAAAAACAGAGCTGCATGTCATCAGCATACTGATGACAACACATTCAAAGAGTCCATATGATTGCACTCAATGGTTTCATGTAGGTGTTGAACAGGATGGGGGACAAAACCGCCCCCTGCGGAACCCCATACTGGAGAATCCACAGGGCTGAGCAATACTCCCCAGTCACCACCTTCTGGAACTGGCCATCCAAGTAGGAGCAAAACCACTACAATGCAGTACCTCCCACTCCCAACTCAGACAATCATCCCAGAAGGATACCATGGTGGATGGTACTGAAAGCTGCTTAGAGATCAAGGGAAATCAACAAGACCATACTCACACTGTCTCTCTCCCAACACTGGTCATCACGCAAGGCTATTATTTCCATGCCAAAACCTGACCTGAACCCTGAAATGGATCCAGATAATCAGTCTTATGCAAGAGCACTTGGAGCTGGTTGGCAATGGCAGCCACCTGTTCAAGGACCTTGCCCTTGAACAAAATGGCATTTAATAGGGACAAATGCCAAGTTCTGCACCTAGGAAAAAGAAACCAACTGCACAGTTACAAGATGGGGGATACATGGCTCAACCACACTACAAGCGAGAAGGATCTTGGCATTGGTGTCGATCACAAGCTGAAGATGAGCCAACAATGTGATGTGGCTGCAAAAAAGGCCAATGCTATTTTGGGCTGCATTAATAGAAGCATAGCTTCCAAATCCCAGGAAGTACTAGTTCCCCTCTACTTAGCACTGATTAGGCCTCATCTGGAGTACTGTGTCCAGTTCTGGGCACCACACTTTAAGAAGGATGCAGACAAACTGGAGAGAATTCAGAGGAGGGCAACGAAGATGATCAGGGGACTGGAAACAAAGCCCTATGAAGAGAGACTGAAAGAACTGGGCATGTTTTGCCTTGAGAAGAGAAGACTGAGGGGAGATAGGATAGCACTCTTCAAGTCCTTGAAAGGTTGTCACAGAGAGGAAGGCCAGGATCTCTTCTCGATCATCCCAGAGCGCAGGACACAGATTAATGGGCTCAAGTGACAAGAAGCCAGATTCCATCTGATCAATAGGAAAAAGTTCCTGACCTTTAGAACAATACAACAATGGAACCAATTACCTAGGGAGGTGGTGGGCTTTCCCACACTGGAGGCATTCAAGATGAGGCTGGACTCTGGACAGCCATCTGTCAGGGATGCTCTGACTTGGATTCCTGCATTGAGCAGGGAGTTGGACTCGATGGCCTTGTAGGCCCCTTCCAACCCTACTATTCTATGATTCTATGATTCTATAACATTTGCCACCAGCCTAAAATTATTAAGATTTTCCAGGTCAAAGGAGATCAAGGGAATGTCTTGTTCACAAGGGGAAAATGCATGTGGGGAAACATATTTAATGTGATGATAACCCACTAACACAGAAAGCTGAAAAAGTCATCACTCACTCAAAAGCCATATTGGCATCATTTGGATTTGGAATGACATGGTGAAGAAAAGACTACAACTTGCTGGTCAAATGGTTCTCCTTGATTGCATCCTGGCCATCTCTTTCTCCCTTCACTAGATGCTTCTCCTTTGGTGATCAGGAAATTGAAGACATCAAAGACTATTTTCTGAAGCTGGGAGAACACTGGAGTAGGTAGGGTAATGTCATCTGGCAGCCACCATCCTATGGCATACAGATGTGCTGGAGAGTAGACACCTGTTACCTTGATGTTTTTGCTCTTTGGCTGAAGAACACATCAATCGTATGAAACACACACAAAAAAGCCTGAGTAAAGTTGGTGGGGGGTGGGGATAGAAGGTGTCCATCTGGGCCAGTTTCTCCTTCTGCTGAAATCGGCTATTTATAACAGACTCATCTCAGTTTGAGAACTCTTTGAGATTTCCCCCTTTGTTTTTATCAGCAAAGACTGTAGCACATGTTTGAAATACATAACTGTGCTTTCATGTGCCATTGTAAGGTCCAGAAACAGCTAGGCCAACCATGACTTCCCTACTTAGCTGGGTGCCTGGATGCTGGGGGGTAGAAGCAAGAAATACAGATGTCATTACACCCCACCCCCTTGTCTGAGGTAGGGATGGGGAAGAAGTATGTTCACTTCTCATTTTAATGTGATTAAAATTTCATTCTTTCATTCATTCAGTTTTTACCCTGCCCAATAGCCAAAGCTCTCTAGGTGGTTCACAACATGATAAAACATAATATGAAACCTTTAACATACATCTTTTTAACATTTGGAAACAATTTAAATCAATTAACAATAAAATTACTAAGGCCCTATAAAAACCTAATACTAAAAAGGTTATACCATCTGCCTCCAAATGCCTGGAAGTAGAGGAAAGTCTTCACCTGGTGCCAAAAAGATGTCAATGTTGGTATGAGGTGGGCCTCACTGAGGAGAGCATTCTGCAATTGGAGGAGGCCACCACTGAGAAGACTCTCTCTCTTCTTGCCAGCCTCTGAACCTCCCTCAAAGGAGGCACTCAGAGGAGGGCCTCAGAGGTTGACCATAACGTACGGGAAGGGATGTGAGAGATGCTCCATCAGGTATTGAAGTGCTAAGCTATGTAAAGCTTTATTGGTCAAAATCAGCACCTTGAATTGGGCTTAGAAACACAAAGAGACAAAATCTGGCTGATGTCGCTCAGACATTCTGGTCCCTGTCATCAATCTGGTTGCTGCATTTGCAGAAGCTGAAGCTTCCAAGCTGTCTTTAAAGGCGGCCCCATGGAGAGCACACTTTTGAACCAATATGCAAACTGAAGCTATTCTTGAACGTCTGGTCTTCTCTGAATTTTGCAGCAGAGTTCTCCAATCAAAACAGGCATACCAAAATGTGTATATTAAGGGAATGTGCCCACACAAAAAGGTGTGTATGAGGATTGCTGCCATAACCATAGAACCATAACCAATCAAACGGGACAAATTAGTTCATTTCTAATCTGCAGCCTAAGCAAAAAAGATGTTATGCTTTCTACTGAATCCTGTGACAATCGCCGCCCCCATGAAATTTAGTATTTGAAAGCTTATGAAGCATCATACATCATGTCTGCAGAAATGAAAACAAGCATGAGATGCTAACAAGCCTAAAGGTGTAAGCCTGTCGGGGTGGCTGCAAGCCTCCGAATTCAGGGGCTTATGGCCATCCAGTGCAGTGATCTTCACCTCAGCGCTCCTCCAGCTCTGCATCTTGGCTAGACAGGCTTTTTCACCCATCTAACTGGGGCTCTGCGGAATGGGAGGGAAGTTGGCTGGGGAGGCCAGAGGATTCTTTGCAAGCTGGCCTCCCCAGTCCCTCCCCACTGGCTAGCCCCCTTTCCCTTCTCTCCGAGGTCACCTTTCTGACCTCGGAGAGGCAGCCAACGAGATTCTCTCCACACCAGCTGCGAAGGGGAGGGGGAGAGAAGCTCGGATTACAGGCTCCAAGGTCAGAGCGCTGACTCTGAACTCAGATCCAGGAATCCCAACTTTCCTATGGCCTCCTCAGGCTCTGTCTAGGGTCGATAGGATTGCTCCCTCAAGCACTCAAAATCTGAATGGTGAAAGAGGCAATTTTGGTGGATTTCAAATATTTGTTTCAGCTTTTCAGATGCAGGTATACTATAATGAAAAGCATTCTATAATCCCCACTGGTGTTCTTTCCTGAAGTTTTCCACTCTTTTGGAATCAAGTTTCCATCCCCATTCTTGATTCTTTCTCAAGTTGTAGGGACAGAATCCCTGTCAACATTTTTTTTTGGTTATTATTTTTGAATTATCATTGCAGGAAACAAATCCCATTCTGGTTTCCCCCCATACACTTACGAAAACAGCTTCTAAACAGATGGGACTGTCATGCACATGTTCTGGCCTGTCAAAGTGGTATTATATTCCTTAATTAGGAGGTGGCTGAGCAGTGTGTATGAGTATCCTTTTCATTGTATGATCATCTCTCTGGCAGCCTGTAGCCTTCTTGGGTTCCTACACTTCAATCAAAGCCCAGGGGAAGACATTATGAGATAAGTCCTCCCACAGGGCTTTTGCAGATCAGGGGCATGTTTCCAAGCTATCGGCTTCACTTCATTTGCACTTTGTTGCGATGTTTCCCCAATCACATCTTCTCCTTTTCCTGTTTCCACAGCCCTCAAAGTCTCGGCTTATCATTGTTGTAGCCTGGGGCTCTGTGCTGTTTTCACTGAGCTCTAATCAAATCATTTTCTTGATGGCTGGGTGGAGTCTGGGTGGAGTCTGGGTTGGGTCTGATTACCTCATCCATGTTCCCACCTCCTCAGCCATGTTTCCAGGACAACAGAAGGAGAAGTTAATGGAGGAGTACCGGATTTTTAAAAAGGAATCAGCTTTGCTGTGAAGAGAGGCTTCCCCCCTCTCCCCCCTTTTCTCCTTTCCCCTGAAAGTCCAGATGCACCTGCATTTCAGGAGCAAGCCTCACTGAGCACAATGGGAGTTACTTCCAAGTAGACACACATATGCTTGTGCTGGGAAAGGGGGGAAACACCAAGAGGGAAACCAGCCCCCATTTTAACCCAGAGGACTTCATTGACCACAATGGGACAGTAAGTGGTATGTTGTGGGAAAGAGAGCCATAAACACAAAGACAGAAACCAGCCCCCATTGTAACCCACAGGATATCTATAACAAAGCTGTGAAGTACTTTCTTCTTAAGGCAATTCATCGGAGCCTCATAATCCCGCTTGGTCATACATAGGGATGGCGGAGAATTTCTCCCCGAATCTTCGGGGGGCCGAGCGCCAACGCATTCGGCCCCGCGAAATCGGCGGTGCTATTCTTTTAAACCATCCAAGAACTGAAGTTCTCTGGGAGGTGTACATTAAAAATGTTAAATGGAAACATTAAAACAAACAAACAAACAAACAAAAACAAATACTGCACAAAATAAAACCAAGAACATATTATTTGAATATTGCTTAATGAAACAATGGGTTTGGTTCCTTGCTTCTTCTTCCAGTCTTTCTCTCTTCTAAGCCCATTGCTTCCTTTCATCCACCAGTATGTTTCACAATACAAAGAAAACATACTGCCTTGCAATGATTAGGTAAGCTAAAAACAAACGAACTACAAGCATAAATTTTAAACCCCCTGAATTTTATTAATAATTTATTTTATTAAATAAATAATTTATTTTATTAAATAAAGAACCCTTTAGGGAAATTGGAGGACAGATTTGGTGCGCTCAGCCCTAGCTGCGCCTCTTCCCTGGAGCCAGACGCAACACTGACCCCCTCACACCTGCATGCCATTGTGGTGGAAGCACAGCCCCCAAGCCTCAAAAATGGTTACCAAAAAAAGAGAGAGAAGATGTGCGGCAACCCCTGCCAATGGTAAGCCCTCTCTGTGAGAAGCTGTTGAGAATTTCTTCTCCCTCTGGTAAAATTCAGTAAAATTGTCTCCCCATTTTCTCTGCCCGCAAATAGAGTGGAGAATTTTGAGCGGCCATTTGCACACAGCTCTAGTCTCGAGCCACCAATTTCAGAGAGCTTGCATCAAGTTGGTAATGATATAGAGAGTACATTGGAGGAACCTGTGCCCCTTCGAATGTTGCTAGACTACAACTCCTATCTAGGGATGGCGGAGAATTTCTCCCTGAAACTTCGGGGGGCCGAGCGCCAACGTGTTCGCCCCCCCGAACAAGTTTCAGGGAGAAATCCTCCACACACCCCTGCACCCTGCACCCCCCCCCCCGGGACGGGACTTACCTTCGCCGAATGTCCCTCCCGGCGGCGGGTCCGGCCGGCGGTTCGGCGGCTGTTCGTGCGGGGCGGGAGCGGCAGCCCAATCAAAGAAAAACAAAAATGCCCCCATGATAGGCTACGTGACGATTAACGTAGCCTATCACGGCTAGATTTGCAAAGTCAGCCGTGATAGGCTACGTTAATCGTCACGTAGCCTATCACGGGTGACTTTAAAAAAAAAAAAGCACGTACGGATAATGGCGGCCCCCATAGGGAGCCGCCATTCGCGTTCCTTATTTGGTCGCCGTAGATTTACGATTTTAAAAGATTTACGTAGACTACAGCGACCAAATAAGGAACGCGAATGGCGGCTCCCTATGGGGGCCGCCATTAGCGTACGCGCTTTTTTTATTATTTTTTAAGTCACCCGTGATAGGCTACATGACGATTAATGTATCCTATCACGGCTGACTTTGCAGATCTAGCCATGATAGGCTACGTTAATCGTCACGTAGCCTATCACGGGGGCGTTTTTTTTTTTAAAAAAAACACTTTCGAGTTCGCGGCTGGGCGAGGCGGGAAGCCTCCTCCCCAGCCTGAATTTCGGCTGGGGCGAGGTGGGAAACCTCCCCCCCCCAGCCTGAACTTCGCGGGGGGAGCAGCGAAGCGCCTCCCCCCCACCGCGAACAAGCTTCGACGAAAGGTAAGTGACTTTCGTCCACCCCTACTCCTATCAGCCTCAGCCAGCAGGGCCAGTATTCAGTGATGATGGTAACTGTAGCTCATCAGCATCTGCAGGGACAGATACCCTGCCCCTGGAGCGCAGGAATGCATTTGTATGTACGTATGTATGTATGTATGTATGTATGTAGAGTTTTCTTCTCTGTATTGGATCATTTGTATTCCTTCCTTCCTTCCTTCCTTCCTTCCTTCCTTCCTTTCATATTTATACTGCCCTTCATCCCTGTGTACAATAAATAATAACACAGACACAATAATAAAACAATGAGTAAATTCCATTAAAAAATAAGTTAGATTAAAAATGCCTGAATGCTCATTATTGGCTCATGCACACTGTTTCTCTCTCTCTCTCTCTCTCTCTCTCTCTCTCTCTCTCTCTCTCTCTTAAAATTAATAAAAAGGGGGAAGAAGTAAAAAGACTCCCACCCCCTGTTTGATATGTTGAAATGCACTCATCATCAAATCTGTCTTCTTAAGAAAAAGAAAATATATTTGTAGAACTGGGTCCAAATGGATTTGTTGATGTGAGAGTTCCAAGGATTTCCTTTCATCATTTTGACGGTTCTTGATTTTCCTAGAAATTCAGGTGAACTCTGAATACCTTCAAAAGAACAACATTCATCATCATTAAGCTTAAAATGTTGTTTCGGAATTGGAGAGTATCAGTTCTGATCCTGGAAAAAAGTAATAATTACAGTATTTCTTGAAAGAGGCATTATTAAACCTTTAGACTAGCTCACTCAAATGGTAGGGTTACATTTCATATTCACAGTGAAAAGTCACAGTGCGTATAGATTGATACAATGATTTCAGTATTTTTAGCAACCACAATGTTACCTAGATGAGCCTTCCACTCTTGGACCTGAGTGGTCTCATGTGATGGTAACTGACCGAGAAAGGGATCTTGTGGTCATGTTGGATAGCTCAGTGAAAACATCGACCCGATGTGCAGCAGCTGTGAAAAAAAGCAAATTCCATGTTAGGGACCATTAGGAAAAGGGTTGAAATGAAGACTTCTGATATCATAATGTCTTTACACGAACATATGGTGTAACCACACTTGGAATATTGTGTACAGTTTTGGTTTATTCATCTCAAAAAGGATATTGTAGAGCTGGAGAAGATGCAGAAAAGGGCAACCAAAATTATTGCTGGAGCAGCTCTCTTATGAAGAAAGGTTACAACTTTTATGTATTGATTGCATTTATATCCTGCCTTTTATTTCTCTTGCAAGGAACCCAAAGGCTGGGATGAGAGTCTGTGACTGGCCCAAAGTCATCCAGTAAGCTTCCATGGTCAAGTGGGGACTAGAACCCAGATCTCCTGGCTCTCAGTCCAACAGTCTCACCACTACACCACACTGACTCTACACTATGGTTGGCGGAGAATTTCTCCCCGAAACTTCGGGGGGCCGAGCGCAAACGTGTTCAGCCCCGCCGAACAAGTTTCGGGGAGAAATTCTCCGCACACCCCCCCCGGGACGGGACTTACCTTTGCCGAATGTCCCTCCCGGCGGCGGGTCCGGCCGGCGGTTCGGCAGGTCTTCGTCCGGGGCGGGAGCGGCAGCCGGTCTTTTGACCGGCTGCCGCCGCCGCCATTCCAATCAAAGAAAAAAAAACAAAAACGCCCCCGTGATAGGCTACGTGATGATTAACGTAGCCTATCACGGCTAGATTTGCAAAATCAGCCATGATAGGCTACTCAATCGTCACGTAGCCTATCACGGGTGACTTTAAAAAAAAAAAGCTCATACGGATAATGGCGGCCCCCACAGGGAGCCGCCATTCCCATTCCTTATTTGGTCGCTGTAGTCTACGTAAATCTTTATGTAGACTACGGTGAAAATAAGGGCAACGCTATTTGCATTGCCCTTATTTTCGCCATAGTCTACATAAATCTTTACGTAGACTACAGCAACCAAATAAGGAACGCGAATGGCGGCTCCCTATGGGGGCCACCATTTGCGTACGCGCTTTTTTTTTTTAAAGTCACCCGTGATAGGCTACGTGATGATTAACGTAGCCTATCACGGCTGACTTTGCAGATCTAGCCGTGATAGGCTACGTTAATCGTCACATAGTCTATCACGGGGGCGTTTTTTTTTTTTTAAAAACTTTTGCGTTTGCGGCCGGGCGAGGCGAGGCGCCTCCTCCCCGGCCTGAAATTCGGCCGGGTGAGGTGGGAAGCCTCCCCCCCCGGCCTGAACTTCGCAGGGGGAGCAGCGAAGCGCCTCCCCCCCACTGCGAACGAGCTTCGAGGACAGGTAAGTGACTTTCGTCCACCCCTACTCTACACCACACATTTGGGGCTATTTAGTTTAGGAAAAAAGGTAGGGGTGCACGAAAGTCCCTTACCTGTTCTCGAAGCTTTTCGCGGTGGGGTGGAGGCACTTCGCTGCTCCCCCCGCGAAGTTCAGGCCGGGGGGGAGGCTTCCCGCCTCGCCCGGCCGAAATTCAGGCCGGGGAGGAGGCGCCTCGCCTTGCCCGGCCGTGAACTAGAAAGTTAAAAAAAAAAAAAAAGCGCGTACGCAAATGGCGGCCCCCATAGGGAGCCGCCATTCGCGTTCCTTATTTGGTTGCTGTAGTCTACGTAAAGATTTACGTAGACTACAGCGACCAAATAAGGAACGGGAATGGCGGCTCCCTACGGGGGCCGCCATTATCCGTACGCGCTTTTTTTTTTTTTTTAAGTCACCCGTGATAGGCTACGTGGCGATTTACGTAGCCTATCACGGCTGACTTTGCAAATCTAGCCGTGATAGGCTACGTGAATTGTCATGTAGCCTATCACGGGGGCGTTTTTTTTTTCTTTTATTGGAATGGCAGCGGCGGCAGCCGGTCGAAAGACCGGCTGCCGCTCCCGCCCCGGACGAAGACCCGCCGAACCGCCGGCTGGACCCGCCGCTGGGAGGGACATTTGGCAAAGGTAAGTCCCGTCCCGGGGGGGGGGTGCGGGGGGGGAGGGTGCGGAGAATTTCTCCCCGAAACCTGTTCGGGGGGCCGAACACGTTGGCGCTCAGCCCCCCGAAGTTTCGGGGAGAAATTCTCCGCCAACCCTAAAAAAAGGCAAGTAAGGGGGACATGATGATAGAGGTGTATAAAATTATGCACATTGTGGCAAAAGTGACACAGAGCTGTGCGTCTCCCTCTCTCAAAATACTAGAATCTGGGTCATCCAATGTGACTCAATGGAGCGAGATTCAGGACAGATAAAAATAAGAATTTCTTCACACAGCACATACTTAAAGTATGGAACTAGCTACCATAAGATGTGATGGTGGTCACCATCTTAGATGGCTTTAAAAGGCCATCTTCAACAACTAATGGAGGATACGGCTATTAATGGTTACTAGATGTGATGGTTATATACTACCTTGAGGATCAGAGACGGCATGTCGGTGAATACAAGTTGCTGAGGAAGAAGAACAGGAGAGGGCAATTGTCCTCAAGTTCTCCTTGTGGGCTTTCCAAAGGATTCTGTTTGGCCACTGTGGAAACAGAATGCTGGACCAGATAGGTGTTTGGTTAGAATCATAGAATAGTAGGGCTGAAAGGGGCCTACAAGACCATCAAGTCCAACCCCCTGCTCAGTGTAGGAATCCAAGTGAAAGTAGGGATGTACGAAAGTCACTTACCTTTCCGAAGGGTAACATTTGCGGTGGGGGGGAGGCACTCTGTCCTGTCCTTCCCCCCGAAATTCTCTCCGGCCGGCTCCGCTCCGCAGAGATACTGCGGAGCCGCCAGCCGGGGCCACCCGCAGCCAGATATCCGGCCGCTGGGCAGCCTGCAGGGACCCAAATGGCGGCGGCCATAGCTGCCGCCATTTGCGTCCCTATATTTTGCCATGATAGGCTACGTAAGTATTTACGTAGCCTATCATGGCAAAAAACAATAACAACAGCGAACGGAAATGGTGGCGGCTACGGCGGCGGCCATTTGTGTTCCCTTTTTTTTTTTTGCTGTAATAGCCTGCATAAATATTTAAAATGGCAAAAAAAGGGAATGTTGTAGCCACCACCATTTGCGTTCGCTGTTTTGTTTTTTGCCGTGATAGGCTACGCAAATACTTACGTAGACTATCATGGCCTTTGCAGGGACGCAAATGGCATCCCTGCATTAGCAGTGATAGGCTACGTAATTAGTTACGTAGCCTATCATGGCTATAATGAGGAAGTCAGCGCAGACAGTAAGTGCTCCGTTTCGTGCGCCTTTCGTGTGTGTGGGGGGCTTCATTCCACCACAGATTTTGGGGGGCCAAATGCACTGGCATTCAGCCTCACCGAGATCCGTGGTGGAATTCTCTGACATCCCTAAGTGAAAGCATCCCTGACAGATGGCTGTCCAGCTTCTTAGAATCATAGAACAGTAGGGTTGGAAGGGGCCTATAAGACCTTCAAGTCCAACCCTCTGCTCAGTGCAGAAATCCAAGTCAAAGCATCTCCAACAAATTTGTGGTATCTTCTTTTGTTCTTATGTTATGGTCTGGTCTTCACACAGACTCTCACACACAGACACCATGACAGGCAGATGTAGAGTTCAGAGCATGTGACTGGGACTAGGGGTGGGGTGGGGGCTTGGGTGGTATCTAATTGGTGCCACTTTCTTGATGGAAGACATCCATCATCAACGGAATGGGGAGGGAAGATTTTCAGTGATTCCCCACTCCCCTGCTGCTCACTGTGCCTCCCCAAGATCTACTCCAGAGGGTTGGAAGGCCCTTTTGAGCAATGCAGGAGATTTCATGCTGGGCTTCTTTCAGCAGAGGAATACCAATTGGATACCACCCAGAATCAAATTCCCACTCAGCCATAAAGCTCACTGGATTATTATTTTATTTAGTATTATTTTATCATGTATTCCTTGTCTGTCTTTAAGGGCACAACCCCCTCAAGGTGAATTACACAATATAAAATCAGATACAATTGCAAAATCATAGAAATCAATAAAATAATAAACACAGGCAATGATAACAGACATCCAGCCCTAAAACAGACTAAAAATTTTTACAGCTAAGAAATTCATCAGCATAAACAACAATTCAAGAGAAAGCTAATGAAAACAAATGAATCTTCAGAGCTTTCCTAAAGGCCTTCAAAGACTGGGGCCTGATGGATGACCCTACTGTCTCTTTCAGCCTAAGACAACCTCACAGGATTGTTGTGAGAATAAAGTGTTTGTGTGGGGAGACAGGCGCAAGAAGACAAGCATTGTGAACTGCCTGGAGCTCCTTGTAGGAAGGATGGGAATGAAAGACAATCCAATTTTGTTACTTAGAAGAAGTGTAAAAGCCAGGCATTATGGACATTTTCTTTGCTTATACTGATCAGAGATACACACAGATGTTCCATAGATTTGCTTTTCCTCCTTATTCAAAAATCTGGCAATTCCACCTTCTAAAGACAGACAAGATGAGCTAATAGTGGTTCCCCCTTCCTTGTCTCTAAATACTATGATCCTATAATGTTTGCTACTGAATGCACCATAATGTTCTGTGTAATATTATCCTCTTGCTATTTGGAGGCAGCTTTAAGGAAACATCACTGCTTCTCCTGTAGACATTTGTTTCTTTTTTCCTATGCAGCCACCACATTCTGCTCTCCATGGTCTAGATTCTTGTATTTCATTCCATCCACATGACATGAGACAGAAGCTGGGAATGTATTTTTCCTCTTCGTGGCCATTTCTTATAGTTCTGCCACATCCACTTTACTCATCTCCACAGCCACCACTCTAAGCTGTTTACGTGTGTGTGTGTTCCTTTTTTTTTTTTTTCCCCCCTTGCCTTGGTAGGAAGATATCACCACAGGTGAGTTCTCTTCTGTTGAAGCAGATTCCAATCTCTGAAATTGCTACTGCAGAAAGATGGGGAGATGTAAATACCCTTCTTTGACAACCAGTACCTGCTCCTAGGGATGTATGAAAGTCACTTACCTGTTCGCGGATTATGTTGATAGTGGGGGGGGAGGTGTTCCGTCCCTCCCCCCGGAATCCTCGCCGGGGGGGAGGCGCTCCGTTCCTCCCCCCTGGAATCCTCCGCGGCCGGCTGTGCTCTGTGGCAGCTCCACGGAGCAGCCGGCCAGGCCCGGCCAGGCCAGAGCCATCCGCAGCCGGATTTCCGGCTGTGGAGGGCTCTGGGTAAAAAAAACAAAAAACAAACCACGTACGCAAATGGCTACGGCCGCCGCCATTTACGTTCCTTATTTTTGCCCTCTTAATCTATGTAAATATTTACGTAGACTATGACGGCGAAAATAAAGGGGAACGCAAATAGTGTAGTGGGCGCTACTTGTGTCCCTTTTTGATTCCCCGTTTTAGCCTACGTAAATATTTATGTAGGCTAAAATGGCGAATCAAAAAGGGAGGCAAATAGTGCCCGCTACGCTATTTGTGTTCCCCTTTATTTGTGTTCCCCTTTATTTGTGTTCCCCATCATCAACATAAATGCCCAGAATGGAGAAGGCCTTTTCTGTACGATCAGGAACCTCAGCCAATTAGGAGCCTGCAGAGCAATGGAGACATGGGCAATACAAAGAAGAAAACACACAGCACCCTCGGCCACATCACAATGATAAGACAGTACATAAGGGAGAAGATGCCAGAGAGGTGAACTGACATCATCGCCTGTCCCTGCCTGCCGCTTCTCCATTGCCTCATCCATCAGCCAGAGAGGCAGCAGTTGCAGGGAGGCTGCAGATAAAACACGCATCTCCAACTGACCGTTCGTTCCCTAGGGCTGCAGCCTCTCTCCGTTCCCATCACCAGAGAACCAAGAGCCCCTGGGACCCTGCACACCCTGCCTCCCAGGAAGAATGCCACGGTGAGGGGAAGACCATCCTGGCCCAATGCATCAGCCAGAGATGTCTTCGCTTTTTTCCTCCTCCCTCCCAATCCCTTTTTCTTTGGTGTCATGTCTTTGAGATTGTAAGCTTGAGGCAGGGATTGTCTTAATATTAATCTCTGCAAGCCACCCTGGGAGCCCCTTTTGGTTGAAGAGTGGGGTAGGAATGCTGTAAATAAATAAGTAAAAATAAATAAATGAGCAAGTAGGCCATGGCATCTGCTGCTCCTCCTCCACACCACCACCGTTGTCTGGGCCAGAGCAAGAGGCAGGTGAAGAAGCAGGTTGCCATGGTGAAGAGGAGTACAAGCCCAGAGGGCTCTTGTCAATGGACCTCTGCCATGGTGTGGGCCCTTGGCAGTGGCCCAGCTATGTCTACCCTTGACACTGGCCCTGATGACAAGAGAAACGGATCGGTTTCTACTGTGGAGGGTAGTGCTATATCTTGGCCAAACATTTTTCACAAAATCTGTCCTAGAACATAGGTTGTGACTAGTGCAATGGTAGGAAAACTCTGGGCCGTGGGTGAAATGCAGGCCTTCAGGCCTCTCAATATGGACTTCTGGATGCTTCGGAGGGCACGCACCCTCACCACTGCTTTGGGCTAATGTTGTTATTTAGGCCTCCTTCTCTGTCCCCTACCTACAAAGCTGATGGTGGGGACCTTGTACAAGTTTGGGGTGGCGGGGGGGGGGATTTTCTGGCTACAAATGTGTCAGGGTGGACACTGAGCCCATAGAATCCCAGAGTAGTTCTGATTCTGAGGAAGAGGAGCCGCTTTTGGGGGAGGAGAGCGCTCATCCTTCCCAGGGCCAACAGCTGACAGAGATTCCTCCCACTGGCATTCCTAGCATAGATAGCAGTCCCGGGAGTGAGACAGCGCGGGAAGCAGACTTGCTAGATGCGCGACGCCGACGCAGGGAGTGGCGCCAAATGGAGGGCGCGGAAAGGAGGCGTAGTGCCTGGTTGGCACGCAAACAACGGCTTCGCCCAGAGGATCCAAGGGAAAAGGGGAGGGACTCTCCCAAGCCCATAAGTTCAGGGTCTGCCAGTGATTCTCTTTCAAATGGGGACCAACTGTTCCAACTTAGGGCATAGGTACTCTGCTGCTCATATCTAGTTGCTAACAGTAGAGTTGTTAAGTTGTAAAAAAGGAATAAAGCTTTGAAAATAATCCCTTTGTCTGTGTCTGGACTTGGCTACTGGATTAGACTGAGAGAGGCCTCCAAGGAGCCCTTGTCAAAAAGCCTTCTTTTTATTTATATATTTAACCATTGCACACTGAACAAAGGTAAGAGTCACATCTGTAATTCTACCGACTTTTGACTCTGGCCCCTCCAACATTTGTCTCTGGCACCTGAACTACTGGGTCACATCTTGTGCTAAGAAAGGTCACACCAATGGGTCACCACAACATTTGATTTATATATATATATATATATACACACACACACACACACACACACGCACACATTCCTGCGCTGGCGAAATTCAATATTTATTCATTTATTACATTTCTAATCTGTCCCATAATTGATGTTCTCTGAGCAGATTGCAAACAGTTAAAAACTAAAATGCCATAGAAGAGTTAAAAATATAAAACACAATACAAATATTTGAAAGGATAAAATACAGTATGATGCAAAAGAATAAGCAGCATAGGAATCAATAAAGTAGCCATAAGAATCTAGAACTAGGTCTCTAAAATGCCTCGGAGAAAAGAAAGCTGTTTGTCCAGAGCAGATGCACCAGGTGAACCTCTTTGGGGAGTTTATTCCATAAATGTGGGGCCACCACTGAGAATGTCCTGTCTGTTGCAGCCAGCCATCTAGCTTCCCTTGGTGGGGGCACCCGGAGGAAGGTACCCCACCAAATGAGTAGGTATTTATGGAATTCCTTCATTTATTAAATGTATATACTGCCCAATTGACAAATGACCTTGGAGTAGTTTACAATAATAAAATAACCAAACAACAGTAAAATAACAACCAACAAAGCAACACAATGGTACTATGAATGGAATTTTTGTTTTAAAAACGATAATGAAAGTATTAACAAGAGAGCAGTAAGACTGATTATCATAATAGAAAATTGAAGATTAAGTGACAGCTGGAAGGCAAAGTTCTTAGCATGTGTAGGAGCACCCTAGCTGCCTCTTGCAGTCCCCTCCAATAGCCAACTCAGGACACAGATGATGAGGATTCTTTCCAAGTCTTTATTCCTTTATTCCTTTATGACTCCTTCAGAATACTAGTAGCTAGCACCAAAGCAAGGAACAGCACTGGGGAAAGACAGCAGAGTAGCCTAAGCTCCAGGTAAGGCAGTTGGTCCCTGTTTGAAGGGGAACCACAGGAAGACCCTGAAGTTATGGGCTATGGAGAGATCCTCCCTTTTTCCCTTGGGTCCTCTGGACACGACCATTGTTTGCACGCCAAGCGAGCAGAGCGCCTCCTTTCGGTGCCCTCCATCTGTCGTTGCTCCCTGCATCTGAGCCGAGTGTCCAGCAAGCCGCACTCCAGCGCTCTCTCACTGCCAGGGTCACTATCTCTCCCAGGAATGCTGGCAGGAGGAATCTCTGCCAGCTGCTGTGCTTGTGAGAGATGAGCGAGCTCCTCACCCATGGATTGCTGTTCCTCCTCAGAATCAGAACTGCTCTGGGGCTCTATGGGCTCAGTTTCCACCCTGACAGCATGACATCTAAATGCATACAATGAAGATGTCAGGCAGATCTCCTTAGGAAGGACTTTCTAGAGATTTCACAGATGGAGGGGACACTAGTGAAGGCCCTGTCCCTTGTAGCCCCCAGTCACACCATTGTGGGGGGCACCACCCAGAGAACAGCTTTCAAACATGCCCTTGTTTAACAGGCAGTAGAGGCTGGTGGCTGCAATGTCAGTGGGGTAGTGGATCTGCATCTGCTCTGGGTTTCAATCAGAGCCAGTCAGAACTCTAAAAGAGCTATCCAAGGTGTGCATTTGTCAGTTTCAGTTTCTCCCTCCTCCTCCTCCTCCTCCTCCTCCTCCTTCTATTCTCTTTCCATACCATTTATGAAGAAGTTTGTCAATTTTGGTAAGTTCTCATCAGAAAGCACACCAAATGAAATTCACCCCCCTCCCCACCCAGTCTGCACTACACATTTATTCCAGTTCTATACTAGTTTATAGTGATAGGTCAAAAGATCTCTCTCCCACACACACTTTTGCAGGGCCATTTGTCTCCCATGAAAGTGGAAGGGGAAGGCTAGACAATGGGGTTTTTTTTTTGGGGGGTGCAAAATCTGATAATGTGGGGGAGAGGGGAGGGACTTACCATTACGAGAGGGCTGTGGGTTTCTACTTTTTGCTTTCTTCCGTTAACAGGAACAAAAATATTTCCTCTGCTTCAAGGGCAACAGAGCTGCAGCGAACAAGGCGGTGGATTCCTTGTTGTTGCAACATGATGCAGCAACATTCCCAGGAGGAGGCATTAAATGAAAAAAATAAAAGAAAAGATGGGTGCCTCCATTGTCTTCCCCTAGTTTTAATGGTGCCTAATGGATAGCAGCATCAACAGCCAGGGAATGCACTAAGTGGGTAGAAAATTCCTCCTTTAGGGCAGCAGCACAGAAATATCCCAGTATGTGTCTAACTGAAGAGAAGGCTGTGCAGTTAAGCCCAGCTCAGTTATGACTTCATAAAATAAATGCAAACAAGTGCAAAGTGCAATGCTATGCATGTTTAGAGACAAGAAGAAAAAAAGTCCTACAGCTCCCAGCATTCCCCAGCCAGCCATGCTGGGAGTTGTGGGAATGGATTCCCGTTCTGGGAATGCTGGGAGTTGTGGGACTTTTTTCTGCATAGGATTGCGGCTGAGTACAATTACACCCTGGGCAGTCCTCCAAGAGGCATTGTGACCCACAACATGATTAAATATGCTGGGAATATAGCAGTCATGTTTGGACTAGCAAACAGCTACCTGAGAGAAAGTGATTTGGAAGAGGCAATTTTCAGGTTACTGCTCAGAGGTAAAGCAGGAATGGAAAAAGCAGACATTTTTGGTCAATAACCCCACAGTCTCTCTCTCTCTCTCTCTCTCTCTCTCACACACACACACACACACACACACACTTAGATTAGGTCTCAGAGCAGCATGTCTTCAGGTTAAACCCCACTGAGAGCCTTTTTGAACAGTCTTCAGTTTCTCTGTCCATTGGGAAGATTAGATTCCCTGGAGAAGCCAAATGTGAAGGCTGCTGAAAGTCATGCTAAATTTTCATCTTCAGTCAACCAATGCAAGAAAGGAGGGTCAGCGTGGCATAGTGGTGAGTGTGTTGGGCTAGGACTGGGCAGGCCAGAGTTTCTTTGTTTGTTTCATTTCATTTCTCTACTGCCCAATACCTGAAGCTCTCTGGGCAGTTCACAAGAATGAATTAGTTCAACTCACCCTTCAGCCATGATTCTCATTCGGTTACCATGGGCCAATCACTCTTGGAATGGGCAAATCAGTCCATGTCAGTTTCACTCTCTAGGAATGGACATTTTGTCCATGTCAGTATCACATGTATTCAGTCATAAGTCTGTTCCATCTAGTTCCACGTCAGTCTGCAGATTTAAAAGAAAATGCACAAGAATGCATTTATTTATTTATTTATTTATTTATTTATTATATTTTTATCCCACTCCTCAGCCAAAAAAAGGCTCCCAGAGCAGCTTGCAATCAATGAACAAAGACAGCCCCTGCCCGCAGGTTTACAATCTAAAAAAGACACACAAGGAAAAGTCAATGGGGAGGGGAGAAAAATGAATTAGGTAGACAGTCAGCAGGGCTGGGATGGCCCTGTTCCCCCCTCTCATCTCCCAAAGGAGGGGCAGTCCAACTGGAGCAGGCCCTGATGTTCCCTTGGCCTGCTCCCTCGCTCCTTCTTCGTCCCCACAGGGCCATGGATGTCAGCCCTGTGGGGCGGGGGGGGGGACTCCAACTGGAGCAGGCCCTGATGTTCCCTTGGCCTGCTCCCTCGCTCCTTCTTCTTCCCCACAGGGCCATGGATGTCAGTTAGCCCTGTGAGGGAGGGGGGTCCAACTGGAGCAGGCCCAGTTCATCCAGGGAAGCATGTTCATTTTCATATGCAATTTCCCCTAACATACATATTTTGTACTCAGTTTCTCCTAATATGCAGTTTTGGACACAGCATTCGCTAATATACACATTTTGCTGCACAAGTTCGTAGCTGAGAATGGCATTTCAAAATTCAGAGGCATGCATGGTCTGAAGGGTAACTGTGTTCCAATCCACATATTAATCTAGAAACTGTGAATGAGGTTGCTACCACTTATCAAGGTAAAAAAAGACCCCTCGAGGTGAACATTTTTAGATTGTCTTCTGCCCTCAGAGAACTTAGTTGAAAACTCTGCCCCAGTTTCACACCCTGTCAAGGGAGCCATGAGAATGACGGGCCATGTTTGGCACTAAAGCCTCCACTGCTGATGTGGACAAAACGACAAGTTTCACACTGCATGGGCCTTAGGACAAAGCTTGACATCCTTATGATACCTAGCATGCAGGTACATATCATGTTTCCTCTTAATTAATTACACGAGACAGTGTGATGCATTGGTTAGAGTCTTAGACAGTGACCCAGGAGTCCCTGATTCTAGTCCCCACTTGGCCATGAAGCTCATTGAGTGACTTTGGGCCAGTCACTGACACTCAACCTAAACTACCTCACAGGGTTGTTGTGAGGATACAATGGAGAGGAGGACCATTAAGCCACCTTGGGTTCCTTGCAAGATGGAAAAAAAAGGTGGGGTACAAATGCAAATATAACTAAGGTGTGTGTGTGTGTGTGTGCGCATGTAGAACATAAGGATGTCAGAGAAATCCACAACAGAACCATATGAGTTCAGATTTCTATGAATCCAACCCATGGGTTGTGCAGCACACTGGCTCTTCCCAAGTTGCACAGATTCCATGGACTTGAGGACTATTTTTTTTTAGCTTTCTAGATTTTGCACAAATTTAGCCGGGCAAAAATATGTAAAATTAAAAACAAAAACAAAAGCACTGTCTGAGAAGGTGCATTTCCACCCTAAGCAAAAGGATGAAAATGCACATTCAGGGGGATTTGTGCATTATGAGGAATTTGCGCATTTTTGGGGGGTGCACATTTCGGGGGGATTTGCAGAAATATGAATTTGCACAAATTCAGGCAATTGGGGGGAAATCAGATTCTGTCAATGATTGGATGACAGAACAAAAGGCACCTGACAATCAGTGAAATGCAGATGGAATGGACTTTACAAAATCTGTACATCCCTAGTAGTGGGTAATAGGGGTGTATGAATGACTTACCCCGTTCCGCTGGTGCCGTCCACTGTGAGGGGGGGAGGCGATCCGTCCCTCCACCCCGGAATCTTCCCCGGCCAGCTCGGCTCCACCGTAGCGGCCGCCATTTGTGTCCCTGCCTTTTGCCGTGATAGGCTACGTAAATATATATGTAGCCTATCACAGCTACCACAGGGACGCAAATGGCATAGCAGCCGCCATTTGCGTCCCCGCCTTTTGCCGTGATAGGCTACGTAAATATATATGTAGCCTATCACTGCTAAAGTGGAATGATAATGGAGGCCACAGACCGGGGCAGCCAATTGCGGGGTGGCGGATGGCCGACAAAGTTAGGCTCCGTCCTGGGGGGATTCTGTGTGGGGGGGTGGGGATTGCTCCGTTCCCCCACGGAATCCAGGGGGCCAGAATCTAAAGAATACAGCCTCACTGGAGTCCATGGCGGAATTCTCTAACATCCCTAGTGGGCAATATTAATGGGAATTCAGCGCACATCCCATTCCACCCTTTGTATCTAAACAACAGCCCTGCGTGTGCCTAGAACACTTAGTGCCTTGGCGTCAATTGGGACTTTTTATCCCCTCGCATCATGGAAGCAGGGTGTGTGTCTGTGTCCAATCACACTGGGAAGGAAAGAGGTGAGCTTCCAAATGCTGCATTCTTAGTACAATCCCCCCCCCCCCAACATACACACACACACACACACACACACACACCTGTAATTAATTAATTAAGGGAAAAGTGGATATATAGCTGCATGTTACAAACTAGTTTGGCCTTCTGTTCATGTCCAGCAACCGCTGTCCTACCCTCTGGAAATTGTAACCTTAAACCTCCAAACTAGAGACCCAGATACAAAAGCTGGTCTCTGCGAATGGTTCTGAGACAGATGCATATACCACCCCGGGTAGTAGATATTGTCTCGGCATCTTGTATCAGCCTGGGCTTCGAGGTGGGAACCACTGTCTGAAAAGCCTCCATGTCAAATCAACCCATGCAAAAAAGAACACCAGCACAGCACACAAAAGGCAGGATCTCAAATAAGACCGCTGAGTGAAAACAGATACTACGAAAATAAAAGTTTGTACATTCTCTTCACTGTAAGAGGATGTAAAGTAAATAAGATGCATTTAAAAAAAAACAACCAATCAGACTGATGTCTCCTGGACATCCTTTGGGTTTAACAGGTTGCCAAGTCTCAGGTTTGAAATGAAGTTTCAAGTTCTTTTATCCTTCTTCTCATTTTCTCCTGGGGAAAGAAGGAGTAAAATGTCCAGGTGAGCAAGCGTAATCAAGAGGACAGGCTGTTTCCTGTTTGGGTAAAGAGCCTTTGCCGTTCACTCTCCCCTCTTTTGTGTGTGTGTGTGTGTGTCCCTCAGGCTCTACTGTTAATGGCCTGGTACAGGGCCGCCCAGAGGAATCTGGGGCCCGGGGCAATGGAATTTTTTTTTGCGGGGGGGGGGGGTGTCACACACAAAAATTACAATCGTTTTGAAATTATATATAATTGAAAGACCATAAATCCCATAAAAGTCCCAGCTTCTCGAATAACTATAGTATATATATAAATACTGACATAATTAAAAAAGTAAATATCAAAAAATTTGTACCAAATAGCTAATTATTACTATGTTTAATCTTTCTTCAATAGGTAATTAAAAATGTTTTGGACCTAATGTTAAAGCGGGTTTGGAGAGCAGGGCCTCCTCCATTACTGGGGAGCATATTTTCATGGTTAAATGTATTTTTTCTCCTCCTACAAATTGTCAATTTTTTTAAAGGAAATTTTGGTGAAAAAAATTGTTGAAAATGTACTATTTTTCATTTACTTAAAATTGCTGGGAGGAAAAGGTATATGGCTGTATCCCCTTACAGCTGCCCCTATCCTCCATTCTCTACTCCTAGAAGAACTATACTCACAGAGCTTTCAGAAGCATAGTAACCACTGCCAGGAAGCATTCCAGAACCACGTTCTGAGCTGCTTCCTCAACTTGTTTTTGTCAGAAGTCTGGAACAGAACAAAATATTAATACAAAACAGCATGAGCTGATAGTCCTGCTCAAAACAAGAAATAAAACACTATGCCCTGTACTATTGTAATGCTATGCGTAGTCAAGCATGCAAGATTTATTACACTAATTGTGATTTCAGAATGAAAATGCATACAATTGAAATAAGGCCGATGAGGTTCACCACATAACCAAGCGATGTGGAGTAAGGATTATTAGCAGACGTTCTGTGATCATGGGTGACCTTTATAGGAATAATAATTGAAAAGTTGCCCTTGGATATTTGGTCACAGGCTTCTTTTCAAGTGTGGCCCAGAAAGCAGAAAAAGGAGGAATTTAGCCAGAAATATGTGTTCTAAGGCAATTTATCAATGACTGGAAGGAGGTGGGGGGAACCCATTTGACATACAGGAAAATGGAAGCAGCAGCAATTGAAGTCAATGCTGAGTATGGGTTGCATTATACTGGGTTTAAATCAATAATTTTGACTAGCAAATAGAAAACAGGAGGACTTTAGCCAGAAATGTGTTCTAAGGCATTACTTTCCACCACTAAAAGAAACAAAGGGGGGGGGAAGAGTAATACACCCTAGAGTAATAAAGGAACTGGCAGAAGAACTCTCAGAACCACTGTCTATAATCTTTGAGAAATCATGGAGGACGGGTGAAGTGCCAGATGATTGGAGGAGGGCTAATGTTGTCCCTTTTTTTTTTACCCTTTAAAAAGGTAAAAAGGAGGAACCTGGGAACTACAGATAGGGATGTCCGAGAATTCTGCCACAGACTCCAAGGAGGCCAAATTCCCTGGAATTCGGCTTCCGGAGTCCGTGGCGAAATGATCCCACACACCTCCGCCTCCTGCTGGACCATCGCAGAGCCGAATCCTCCTCAACGGCAGCTCCATTTTGCAATCAATACGGCTGCCATTGCTTTCCTTATAGCTGCTGAGCAGAAACAGGGAATGATCAAGACGCAAATGGCATCCGCTACGCCATTTGCATCCCTGTTTTTCCTCACGATAGCCTAGGTGTCTGTATTTATGTAGATATTTACATACGTAGCCTATCACCAAATCCTGCCAGACAAATCTGATCTCATTTTTTGATCAAGTAACCTCCCTTGTGGACTGTGGGAATGCTGTGGACATCATGTACCTCAACTTCAGCAAAGCTTTCAACAAAGTGCCCCATGATATCCTGATGAGCAAACTAGCTCAAAGTGGGCTAGATGAAACAACGATCCGGTGGATCCACAGTTGGCTACAGAATCGGACTCAAAGAGTGCTTATGAATGGGATCTTCTCAAACTGGGGAGAGATAACAAGCAGGGTACCGCAGGGCTCAGTCCTGGGCCCAGTGCTCTTCAACATTTTTAGTAATGACTGGGAGGGGGAGGTGCAGGGAATGCTGATCAAATTTGCAGATGACATAAAATTGGGTGGGATAGCTAATACTCTGGAAGACAGAAACAAAATTCAAAAGTGATCTTGATACACTGGAGTGCTGGGCAGAAAACAACAGAATGACATTTAATAGTAATAAATGCCAAGTTCTGGACCTAGGAAAAATAAACCAAATGCACAGTTACAAGATGCGGGGTACGTGGCTCAACAACATTACAAGAGAGAAGGATTTTGGAATTGTTGGCGATCACAAGCTGAAGATGAGCCAACAATGTGATGTGGCTGCAAAAAAGGCAAATGCTATTTTGGGCTGCATTAATAGAAGCGTAGCTTCCAGATCCCAGGAAGTACTAGTTCCCCTCTACTCAGCATTGGTTAGGCCTCATCTGGAGTACTATGTCCAGTTCTGGGCACCACACTTGAAGAAGAATGCAGACATGCTGGAGAGGGTTCAGAGGAGGGCAACAAAGGTAACCAGGGGACTGGAAACAAAGCCCTGTGAGGAGAGACTGAAAGAACTGGGCATGTTTAGCCTTGAGAAGTGAAGACTGAGGGGAGATAGGATAGTGCTCTTCAAGGACTTGAAAGGTTGTCACAGAGAGGAAGGCCAAGATCTCTTCTTGATCATCCCAGAGTGCAGGACACGGAATAATGGGCTGAAGTTACAGGAAGCCAGATTCTACTGAACATCAGGAAAAACCACCTGACTGTTAGAGCAATATGACAATGGAACCAATGACCTAGGAAGGTGGTGGGCTCCCCCACACTGGAGGCATTCAAGACTAGGGATGGCGGAGAATTTCTCCCCGAAATTTCGGGAGGCCGAGCGCCAACGTGTTTGGCCCCCCAAACAAGTTTCGGGGAGAAATCCTCCGAACCCCCCCCGCCCCCCGCGCCCCCCCCCGGGACGGGACTTACCTTCGCCGAATGTCCCTCCCGGCGGCGGGTCCGGCCGGCGGTTCGGCGGGTGTTCGAGCGGGGAGGGAGTGGCAGCCGGTCTTTCGACTGGCTGCCGCCGCCGCCATTGCAATAAAAGAAAAAAACAAACAAATGCCCCCTGACAGGTTACGTGACGATTAACGTAGCCTATCACGGCTAGATTTGCAAAGTCAGCTGTGATAGGCTACGTCAATCGTCACGTAGCCTATCACGGGTGACTTTAAAAAAAAAAAAAAGCGCGTACGGATAATGGCAGCCCCCATAGGGAGCCGCCATTCCCGTTCCTTATTTGGTCACTGAAGTCTACATAAAGATTTACGTAGATTACGGCGAAAATAAGGGCAACGCTAGATCTGCAAAGTCAGCCGTGATAGGCTACGTCAATCGTCACGAATGATAGGCTACGTAAAGATTTACGTAGACTACGGCAACCAAATAAGGAACGCGAGTGGCGGCTCCCTATGGGGGCCGCCATTAGCGTACGCGCTTTTTTTTTTTTTTTTAAAGTCACCCGTGATAGGCTACGTGACGATTGACGTAGCCTATCACGGCTGACTTTGCAGATCTAGCCGTTAATCGTCACTTAGCCTATCAGGGGGCGTTTGTTTGTTTTTTTAAAAACTTTCGAGTTCGCGGCCGGGCGAGGTGGGAAGCCTCCCCCCCTGCCTGAATTTCGGCCAGGGCGAGGCGGGAAGCCTCCCCCCCCCGGCCTGAACTTCGCGGGGGGAGCAGCGAAGCGCCTCCCCCCCACCGCGAACATCCTTCGAGGACAGGTAAGGGGCTTTCGTCCACCCCTATTCAAGACGAGGCTGGACAGCCATCTGTCAGGGATGCTTTGACTTGGATTCCTGCATTGAGCAGGGGGTTGGGCTTAATGGTCTTGTAGGCCCCTTCCAACCCTAATATTCTATGATTCTATGAAAAACAGACTGAGGAGCATTATATAGCACCATAAAATGGAGGCCAGGCATGAGCCTCAGTTTATTACTTCAAGCAAGCATAAGGAAGGACAAAAACACCTCCAGTTTAAAAACAGTTCAGACCGCCCCCCTGCGCTCCATTCCCTTCCCCAGTTTATCCAGAATTGCAGTACAGAGAAAGCAATTTCTGGCAGAGACCACTTATCAATGACTGGAAGCAGGGTAGGAGAGGGGGAACCCATTTCAAACACAGAAAAACTGAGGCAGCAGGCAATTGAAGTCAATGCTGAGTCTGAGTTACATAATTACAGGAGATAGATAGATGATAGATAGATAGATAGATAGATAGATAGATAGATAGATAGATAGATAGATATCAGCAAATACAGCGGATACAAGACAGGAGGAATTTAGCCAGAAATATATGTTCCAAGGCATTACTTTGCACCACCAAAAGAAGGGAAAGGGTAAAAACAGGCTAAGAAGCATTGTATAGCACCACAAAATGGAGGGCAATTAATTACTTAAGGCAAACATAACGGATGACAAAAAAAGGCCTCAATTTAAAACCAGTTCAGACCCCCACCTCCACCTCAATTTATCCAGAATAGCAACACAGAGAAAGCAATTTCTAGCAGAGGCCGCTTTTTTTTTCTTTTCACAGTCATTGGGAGGTGGTGGGAAGAGGCGGGGGAGGAGATGGTGTAAACAAGATGGGGACAAAAAAAAATTGTTGCATTTTACAACCCAGCACCATCTACAAATTTCTCCAGATGCAGAGACTGGAAAGATTTTTTAATGAAGAACATACCGGTATAAATACGAAAAAAAATAAACAGTGATGGTCTGGTCTGGTCTCTTCTCCCCGCTCCCCCTTTCCACACATGAAGAAGGTTACAGGGGAAATAAGGCAGATACTGTGCCTCAGTCACTGCATGTGCTCCATTCAACTGGGCTTGGACTGCCCAACACACTGACAAGTGGCCCTGATTGGCCACTGACTGGCCAGCCAGCCATCTTCCCCATTTACTAGCCGTCAATCAGCCAGCCTTCTTCCTCTGTGTGACCCCCCAACATTGCCCCAAAGTAGCCCTCCCTTGCAGAAGGAAGGGGTCCTCTTTGATTGGCCAGCTCAGGCTAACTGCCTGAATTGGCCCTATTTTTTGTGGCACTTCCCCTCTTCGTTAGGGGGGCTAGCACTGCCTAGCGCTGGGCTCCAGGCAGACTCCAAAGCCTTTCTGGTCCAGGGAAAGGCTCTGGAGCTTCAGGAACATTCTGAGCATGTGCAAGCATGTTTTACGATGTTTTTTAAAAATGTTCTCCTTGGGTCATGTGAATGGCTCACATTTTATTAAAATAAAATAACGCTTGTCTGCCCCCTCCCCCCCACTGCATGGGGCCCAGGGAAAACTGCCCCCTTTGCCCCACCTACCCCTCTGGGCAGGCCTGGCCTGGTACAAGCAGGCTCTACCCCTAACCTGCCAAGTGCCATCATCTGCCCTCACAAGGGGCTTCACCCCTACCCACCAGGCTCCAGCCCCTGATCTGATAGGCCTTTAGGCTCCCAAGTTCCACCACTTCCATCTCCGGGTCTGACCTGGCAACTCTTTGTAAATGAATCATTTTGTTTCACTGGGTACTTAAAAGCAAACAAAGAAATTTCCCCTTGGGAAGCAGAATTTAAAAGACCTCAAGTTTAAGAACATAAGAAGAGCCCTGCTGGATCAGGCCAAGGGTCCATCTACTCCAGCACTCTGAGTCTGTTCACACAGTGGCCAACCAGCTGCACACAGGAGATGCACACGCAATGTGCCCAGGAGGTGAACTGGCAACCACATTCTCGATGCAGTTTGTTTCATTTGTGGCATTCCGTAGCAGCCTCAAAAGCTATTGCACTTGTAAGTGTTAATGAATTATGCCACTGAGAATCAACTTTGAACTGTAATTAAAAACAGAATTGAGACATGTTGGGTGCTTTAAATCTCAATTCAACCAACTGAGAGAGGGAGAAAGAGAGAGAGAGGGAGAGAGATTTGATATCCAGGGAGGTATTTTTTCCTCTGCTACGGCATGTTGCTGTGTTTTTGTTTCCACATGGTTCCTACATTTTCCACTGGGGCAGCCAATGTCAATCCTATCCTATTCCCCCTTTTCCTCCTTGAGAAACTTCAGTGCTTTTCCTTCAGGATGCCATATTCTGTATGATCTGCAAGAGGACTTTTTTCTGAATACTTGGGACATGGGTGGGGAAAAGGCTGGTCACTCTGGCCTCCTCCAGGCAGCCCACGCAAAGGTTGTGCCAGCCAAGTCCTCGCACTCTTTTCCACCGACCGGGGAAGTCAGAAGATTGGATGGGTCCCCAGTCACAATAGCTCCAGGAGCCTGTTACCACGCAATAACAGATTTACATGGGATCATAGAATCACAGAATAGTAGGGTTGGAGGGGCCCTATAAGACTGTCGAGTCCAATCCCCTGCTCATTGCAGGAGTCCAAGTCAAAGCATCCCTGACAGGTGGCTGTCCAGCTTCATAGAATCATAGAACAGTAGGGCTGGAAGAGACCTATGAGACCATCGAGTCCAACCCCCTGCTCAATGCAGGAATCCATGTCAGAGCATCCCTGACAGATGGCTGTCCAGCCTCGTCTTGAATGCCTCCAGTGTGGGAGAGCCCACCACCTCCCTAGGGAATTGGTTCCATTGTCGTATTGCTCTAACAGTCAGGATGTGGATGGCATCGCACCCAGGCTTTCCTGTTGAGGCAGGATCTTCTCTGCTCCGAACAGCTCCTCACCATAAAGCCACCTCTTTTGGTGGAGAATCCAAACAGGACCTCCCACTACCACCAAATAACATGGCACATGTGTTTAAATAATAGCCTTTGCTTTTATTGGTTGGGTCTCACAGATGCCGATTTGTCAATGGTTTGTTTGTTTGTTTGTTTTCCCCTCCTGTACTTTTTTGCATCTGGGATGCAGTCTAAATAATTCGATTTAATATGCATTATTAACAACAACAGCAGCAGCAGCAGCAACAGTGATCAAGGATGGAAAAAGGCGAGTAAAGGGGGACATGATACACATGTCCAAAATTATGTATGGCATGGAGAAAGCAGATCGAGGGTTTTTTTCTCCCTCGCTCATAATACTAGAACCCCAAGTCAACCAAAATGAAGCTGAATGGTGGGAGATTCAGGACAGATAAAAGGAAGTACTGTTTTTACACAGGGCATAGTTAAACTGTGGAATTCTGGACCACAAGATGTGGTGATGATGGCCACCAACTTGGACAGCTTTAATTCATGGAGGATACGGGTATCAGTGGCGACTAGCCATGATGGTTATGTATTACGTCCACTATCAGAGACAGCACGCCTCTGAGAACCAGTGCTAGGGAACATCAGCAGGGGTTTGCAGTTGCACTTATGTCCTGCTTGTGCGCTTCCCATGAGCATCTGGTTGGCCACTGTGGGAACAGAATTACGGACTAGATGGGTGTTTGGTCTGATCCATCATGGATCGTCTTGTGTTTTTATGTTCTTAATGTCATAAACGTTATTTATTTATTTAATGCATTGCATTTCTATACCGCCCCATAGCCAAAGCTCTCTAGGAGGTTTACCAGAGTTAAAACATTCAATACAATATACAAATTTTAAAAGCCATCGACCAAAAAGCACATGAAAGAAAGCACACAGACAATAGACACAAACAACATATAACTACAACCAACATTGAACCATCAGTCATAACTGAAGACACATCCAGGACAGATTAAAACTCATCATGTGCTGCCAAATGCCTGGGAAAAGAGGTAGGACTTAACCTGGCACAGAAAAGATAATAATGTCGGCACCAGGTGGAGCTTGTCGGGGAGCTTGTTCCACAGATGGGGGGCCACCACTGAGAAGGCCCTCTCCCTCGTTGCTGCCTTCCAAGTTTCCCTTGGAGGAGGCACTCGGAGGAGGCACTTGGAGGAGGGCCTTAGATGTTGAACATAGTGTATGGGTAGGTTCATTTCGGGAGAGGTGTGCCATTAGGTATTGCGGTCCCAAGACATATAGGGCTTTATAGGTTAAAACCAGCACCTTGAATTGAGCTTGGAAGCATATTGGCAGCCAGTGTTATGCACCTTGGTCTCCATCCAGCCAAATGTAAGCACTTTTCAGAGCCCTACTGAGTTCATTGAGAGACTTAAGTGCATACCTACTTCCTCCACTTTCTGGAAATCCTATGTACATATGCCACCTTGTGTTCCATGATGAACAGAAGATGCCATAAAAATGTACTAAATGGTTACACCAAGGATACCTGCTCCCCAATCAACCTCCCAGGGTGTAAGAACTTCCTCAGAGGCCCTGCTGTCTCAGTGTGGATAATTGAGTGAGCATGAGTGACAGGGCTTTCTTGTTTATGGTACCAAGTCTTTGGTGATCCCCTCCCTTTGGAGATCCGCTTGGCTCCTTCTGTAGTTCCATGGTAGACCATGTGCTTTGCATGCAGATCCCCAGAATCTCGGGGTAAGGGTGTCAGAAACGCCTTGGCAGCCTCTCTCAGTAGATTCCAATAGCCAACTCAAAACACAGACAAAAGGGAATTCTTTTCAAAGCTTTAATCCCATTACAGCTTAATGACTCTTTCAGATGCTAATCACCAGCAGCTAAAGCAAAGAACAGCAGAGTGGACTAAACTTCAGGCAGGCAGTTGATCCCCGTTTGAAAGGGAGTCACTTGAAGACCCTGAACTTATGGGCTAGGGAGAGATCCTCCCTCTTTCCCTTGGGTCCATGGGAGGCGGCCGTTGCTTGCGCTCCAAATGGGCGCTACATCTCCTTTCTGCACCCTCCATCGCTCGTTGCTCTTTGCGTCTGCGTCGAGCGTCTAAGAAGCCACCTCCCACACTCCCTCACTACCCGGGTCACTAACTATCTCTGGAATGCCGGCAGGAGGAATCTCTGCCAGGTGCTGAGCCTGTGAGGGATGAGCTGGTCCCTTTCCCATGGATGGCTGTTCCTCCTCAGAATCAGAACTGCTCTGGGGCTCTCTGGGCTCAGTTTCCACCCTGACAAAGGGTGGGAAATATTCCTTTCTGAAACCCTGGGGAGCTGTTGCCAGTCCAGAAAACATTCCTGAGCTAGAAGGACCAATGGTCTGTCTTGGTAAAAACAGCTTTCCATGTTACCCTATATATTTAGGGTAGGGCCATGGCTCAGTAGTAGAATGCATACTTCACATGTTGAAGGCCCACAGATTCAATCCTGTCTAGTCCAAATAGCCAATATTGCTCTAGATGGATCAATGGACTAACTCCGCGTAAGGTAGTTTAATGTGGTTATCATTTTACTGTAAGCTGTTGTAAAGGCTATTTTATTAGAAAAGCAGGATAAACATGTTTTAAATGGACACAATCCATGAACATCTGACTTTTCCATCCAGTCAGTGTGCCTGATTTGGGGGGTGTCATGGTTCCCCTTATGACTTCGACGCCCTGAGCAACTCCTTAATGATCTCTTGCCTCCTTAAGAGTCCCACCTTCCTTCTTTTACTTTCCTCTTTCCAGTAACATGGGGTTTAGGCTGTAGGCATGGGGTGACTGGCACTCTAGGCACAGGGTTTAACCACAACAGTTCACTGGTAAATTGAAGCCAGCAAATCACAATTAAAGGCATTTATGCAATAGAGCTGAGTGTAGGGATGTCAGAGAATTCTGCCACAGATCTCAGTGAGGCCGAATGCCAGTACATTCGGCCCGCCGAAATCTGTGGCGGAACGAAGCCCCCCCGCCCCCCACCCCATGAAAGGCACACGAAATGAGACACCTACCTGCTGCTGTCCTCACTGACTTGTGAATGGTGGCTGCGGCCGCCATTTGCTTCATCACTATAGCCGTGATAGGCTATGTAAATACTTACTTACGCCATTTGTGTCCCTGCAGAAGCTGTGATAGGCTGCGTAAGTATTTACGTAGCCTATCACAGCAAAAGTAAGGGAATGCAAATAGTGGCGGCTATGGCAGCTGCCATTTGCATTCCTTTTTTTTTTTTGGCCGTGATAGCCTACGTAAATATTTACGGAGGCTATTACGGCAAAAGAGAGGGGTGCAAAAGGCATAGTGGCTGCCATTTGTGTTCGCTGTTTGTTTTTTTGCCGTGATAGGCTACGTAAATATTTACATAGCCTATCACGGCAAAATACAGGGACACAAATGCTGGCGGCTACAGCAGCTGCCATTTGCGTCCCTGCAGGCTGCCCAGTGGCCCTCCCCCCCACCGCGAATGTCACCCTTCAAAAAGGTAAGTGACTTTCGTACATCCCTAGCTAAGTGATACAAAAGGCCTTAAAAGAAAATAAAAAGTTGCAAAAGACTTCTCCAAGCTGCTGCTTCTTGCTCCCTCTTCAGGCTCTGGTCTCCCCGACTCCACTTTTACTGGGTCTCTCACTCTTTATATGTACCTCCTCCCTCAAAACGAAAAGTATTGCTTCAACCCTGAAGAAATGAAACTTAACTGGGGAAATGAAACTGAAACTTAACCAGGGAAATGAAACCACTCCTTTCCAGGATACCCCTTCCCAACAAAACCTCCAGGCCTCTAGGCCTAACCTTTTTACCTTGCCTCTGTAGGCCTCAAACTTCACAAAGGAAACTACTATCTTGGGATGTATGATCCTTCTCACTTAAAAAGCACACACCTTGATGTGTGGGTGCCCTCAAAGAGAAACCATGTTGAGAGATGACCACATCCTTATCTTGTCTCAACCCTGGAAAATGAGTGCACCAAATGAGGAGGCGGCTTAGAAAGCAAAGAGGTTAGCACAACCTGGCCTAGTAGGGTGACACTTACCATTTATTTGGGGAGCTGCTGCAAGCCACCTCTGAAGTGCAGTAGGGCTGTGAGTGGAACTCTTACTGCAGGGCTCTTCCCAGAGAAGTTTTCTATGGTTTGCAGCCATGGGAGGTTGTCTGAGAAGCATTTGCTGTGTTGTGTCTCACTGCTTTGGTATTGTTCCATTGATAGTTGGAAGTCTGTTTTTATGCCCATCCATCTTGTCAGAATTTATCATCTCAGCAATGTCCACTGATGTATGGTCCTGAACAACTTCATCCAGAGATCAAAGCAGTGCTCTGTTTTCTTTTTCCTCTTTCTGAAGGAGTTCATTTCTTTCTTCATAAGAGATTTCTTTCTTCGTAATATGATTGCCTGTTCTGTGTGTGTATGAGTGTGTGTTGCAGATTAGTTATGAAGAACTCAGCCAGCTTCTGATTCTGATTCACCAGCAAAGCATTCTCTGTAACCAAACGCATACATGATTAATGAATTCAACACCACATTTCACAACTGAAATAATAAATCCACAGTCTTAGGGCATACGCTGCCAGTCCCAGGGCCTGGGTTAAATGTGTGGTATGGTCTTTGTGCATGAGGAAAAGTCTGGTCTGAGCATTACAAAGCTATGCTGGATCCCATGTGCGAGAGAGCGGGGGGTTGAGATCTGACCACCATGTGCCTCAGCCGTCACAAGATGCTGTTTCATCGAGCCAAGCCAGCATGTCCTGGAGCATCCATAATTCCACTCAGTATGACAGGCTGACCCTGTTCCTCAGAAGTCCCCTTACCCAGCAGGAGGAATCTCCCATGTGGCAAAGTCCCTGATTGCATGGAGAGAGCCAATATATGTATACAACTTGCTTTGGGAAGAGATGGGCTCTCCTTTGATGGACTTATTTCTAAGCAGAATGTGGATGGCCATCTGATCTGGCAGAGATGCTGTAGTTGCATCCTGCATTGAAGATCTAGCGCTGCGCATCCTGCGCTGAACAAGTACAGAGGTAGGCAACCTGATGCCCTCTGTATGCTTTGGGTAACAGCTCCCATAAGCCCCAGGCAAGAGGGCCAAATCAGGGATTATGGGAGTTGTAGTCCAAAACATCTGGAGGGCATCAAGTCACCGACTCCTGACGCAGGGAGTTGGACTAGAGGACCTCTAGGGTGCCTTCCAATTCTAAAATGCTGAGTCTGTGATTGATGTCCCCTTCATGGAACTGTCATGAGAATTAGTGCTTAAAATACCCACCTTACTGAGACGATTGTAATATATGTGGCCATCAGAAGGGTTCAGTCTCTGGGGAGGATGCTTTTCTTCTTACAGCCAATCAAAAGGCTGCCCTCCTCCCATCTCCGTGGTACAACCTTGTAATTCCTCCTCCTAAGGGTTCACCTGGGCATGCATCTTCAGCACCTAATGTTACCAGGACTTGTTCCTTGCTTAATTTATTGCTCCAGTAACAGTAGTGGCAACCTTGCAGTGAAGAAAATGCTAGTGGAAGGACAGAATGTTTTTGTGCTTAGTTAGAAGACAAGCAAAATGATACTTTTAAAATATGTACTGAATGACAGGCATAGGAGAGCTGGTGTTTCCATTAATGATGGTCAGGCCAGATTTGTATAAACTGGCATCTGGAGGAAGCATTACCCACAGCCACTACATTAGGAATTCGTAGCAGGATAATTTTCAGCATCCCGATGTTCAGGCCCTAAGGTAAGCCACTGAGGAAGCTGCAATTCCTTTCTCACAGAGAATAATCCATTCCATTCTTCCCGAAGAAGGGGAATGAGGAAAGGTTGTAACAGCACAACGGGACATCCAGAGATCTCTCGGCACCCTCCGCGTCTTGCATTTCAGAGCAGTTGATGCTGACAATGCACAAGCATTGCTGAGAAGGGATAAGTATAGTATTCTGAAGTAGGGATGTTGAAGAAATTGTCCACAGACCCCAGTGAGGCTGGATTCTATTGAATCGCCCCCCACCCCGAAGTCCACTGAGGATCAGATCTCCTGCCTGCACCTCCTGGAGGAATCTAGGGATGGCAGAGAATTCCGCCACGGATCTCGGGGAGGCTGAATGCCAGTGCATTCGGCCCCCCGAAATCTGTGGTGGAACGGCCTGCCCCCCTGCGCCCCCACGGATCCCCCCGGGATGAGACTTACCTGGGGCGGATCTTCCGGGCAGCAGAGGCTGCGGCGGTGGCTGCGGCAGCTGGTCTTCTGACCAGCTGCCACCACCGCCATTTGCAGGTTTGTTTGCTTTTTTACACCTAAAAAAAAAGGCGTACGCACGCAAACGGCGGCGGCTACGGCCGCCACCATTTGCGTACGCCTTTTTTTTTTTACCAGATGTTTTAGGCTACGTAAAAACTTATGTAGCCTAAAATGACTGGGTTAAAAAAAAAAAAGCGTACGCAAATGGTGCGGCTATGGCCGCCGCCATTTGCATTCCTTATTTTGGTCCGTCTTAGTCTACATGAATAATTAGGTAGACCAAGACGGCAAAAATAAGGGGAACACAAATAGCGTCCACTACGCTATTTGCATTCCCCTTATTTTCTCCGTCTTAGTCTATGTAAATATTTATGTAGATTAAGATGTCAAAAATAAGGAACGCAAATGGCGGCTTCTGTAGCCGCCGCCATTTGCGTATGCGTTTCCCCCCCCCCCAGAGCCCTCCGCAGCTGGAAATCCGGCTGCAGACAGCTCTGGCCTGGCTGGGCCTGGCCGGCTGCTCTGCGGAGCCGCCGTGGAGCACAGCCGGCCAAGGAGGATTCCGGGGGGGGAGGAACGGAGCACCTCCCCCCCGTCCAGGATTCTGGGGGGAGGGACGGAACGCCTCCCTCCCCCCATAAACATAATCCGCAAAAAGGTAAGTGATTTTCGTACATTCCTAGAGGAATCCTCTCCGGCTGCCATTGCCGTATCTCTGGCTGGACAGATTGACTGAGGACGCAAATGGCGTCTGGGACGCCATTTGCGGCCATAAAGGCCTTAGTTTAAGGTAAATGCAGCCATTTATGGCTGCATTTACCTCAAGCTAAGGCCTTTACGGCCACAAATGGTGTCCCAGACACCACTTGCGTCCGCAGGCAGTAGTCCCCTTCAGCCAGCGATATGGCAAGGTGGCTATATTGCTGGCACTTCGGAGCCGGCCGGCAGCTCCGCGGAATTGCCATGGAGCGGAGCCGGCTGAAGAGGATTCTGGGGGCGGGGGAGGAATGGATCGCCTCCCCCCCTACATACCCTGCCCCCGGAATGGCAGGTAAGCCTTCCGCCCATCCCTATTCTGAAGTTATCCACCCTATTTGTGTGCTGTGAAACTGGGGTTGAGGGGTTGCTGAATAATTTTGGGGAGAGGATGAAATTCTTCAACACTATATCGAGAGGCAGCTTAACTTTAGCAGCAGTGCAGCATCTCCTAGGGGTGGACGAAAGTCACTTACCTTTTCTCGCAGCTTGTTCGCGGTGGGGGGGAGCGCTTCGCTGCTCCCCCCGCGAAGTTCAGGCCGGGGGGGGAGGCTTCCCGCCTCGCCCGGCCGAAATTCAGGCCGGGGGGGAGGCTTCCGGCCTCGCCCGGCCGAAATTCAGGCCGGGGAGGAGGCTTCCCGCCTCGCCCGGCCGCGAACACAAAAGTAAAAAATAGCGTTGCTCTTATTTTCGCCGTAGTCTACGTAAACATTTACGTAGACTACAGCGACCAAATAAGGAACGGGAATGGCGGCTCCCTATGGGGGCCGCCATTATCCGTACACACTTTTTTTTTTTTTTTAAGTCACCCGTGATAGGCTACGTGACGATTCACGTAGCCTATCACGGCTGACTTTGCAAATCTAGCCGTGATAGGCTACGTGAATAGTCACGTAGCCTATCAGGGGACTTTTTTTCTTTTTTCTTTGATTGCAATGGCGGGGGCGGCAGCCGGTCGAAAGACCGGCTGCCGCTCCCGCCCCGCTCGAACACCGGACGAACCACCAGCCGGACCCGCCGCCGGGAGGGACATTCAGGGAAGGTAAGTCCCGTCCCGGGGGGGGGGTACGGGGGTGCGGGGGGGTGCGGAGGATTTCTCTGCGAAACTTGTTCGGGGGGCCGAACACGTTGGCGCTTGGCCCCCCGAAGTTTCGGGGAGAAATTCTCCGCCATCCCTAGCATCTCCCCTCCCCTCCACCCCATCTGTATCTGTATCTGTATCTATCTGCTGCTACAAACCATGGGTTCCGGCCAATATTAGCCCTACTTAGAGTAGACCTATAGAAATGAAACCAAACTGTAATTACTCATGACAAATGAGGTAAGCTCCAAAAGCAAAAGGAATTCAACATTCTGCCTCAGAGAAGTGGAAGCCTCAACACAGTTGATGCTGTTGCCACGTAGAAAAGCAGTGCAATAAACCAAAAAAATAACCCTGAGGAAAAAAGAAAGAAGCTGTGCTGCAACCCCTTCCAACAGTGAGCCCTCTCTGTGAGAAACTGTTGGAGAATTTCTCCTCCCCTATGAGAAATTCAGTGAAATTGTCCCCCTAATTTCTCTGCCCACAAATAGGCTGGAGAATTTTGAGAGGCCATTTGTGCCCAGCTCTGTTTCATTCTCCTAATCCTGGATACTGAATTAATGAGGAGAAATTCTAAAATATCAAGTGAGCAGATCTGCAACTCCTGGACCAATGTGCAGCTTAGAACTTAGTTATTCACCAGTGTTCAGCTTCCCAAATGTCCTAACACAGTTTATTATGGCACAAAAAAACTGTATCAATGTGTATTTGGGGAGAAAAGATATTTAGAAATATGTATTTAAAGATATGAATTTTTGGGATGTATGAAACTCACTTACCTTTTCGTGGAATCTTTTGCGGCGGGGGGGGGGGAGGCGCTCTGTCCCTTCCCCCGGAATCCTCAATGGGCGGGGAGGCGATCCAGTCCTCCCTCCCCGGAATCCTCGACGGCCAGCTCTGGGCCATCCGCAGCCAGATTTCCGGCCGCGGATGGGCTGCTGCGGACGCAAATGGTGGCCGTCATAGCGGCCACCATTTGCATCCTGCCAGGCAGCCGTGATAGGCTATGTAAGAATTTACGTAGCCTATCACGGCTAACCCCCTCCCCCCCAAAAACACCCAGCGTACGCAAATGGCGGCGGCTACAGTGGCCACCATTTGCGTTCCCTTTTTTTCGCCCATTTATCTTACGTAAATATTTACGTAAGATGAAATGGTGAAAAAAAGGGGGACGCAAATAGCGTAGTGGGCGCTATTTGCGTTCCTTTATTTTTCGCCGTTCTAGCCTATGTAAATATTTTTACGTATTTTTACTCACTGGAATCCGTGGTGGAATTCTCTGCCGTCCCTAATGAATTTAAGGATACATTTTTGTTCAGAGCCTTCCCTGCCCCCGCGCAAAAACAATATGAAAGTGACTCTTTTGTACCCATTGTCTTTTTTGCCTCCACATTAAGTTAACCTCTTTTATTACATGGGACTTCAAGAAACCCAAAACCTCACATCACAACTCTAATGACTGCAACATCCATTATTCTGAAGACACGATGGGTGAAAGAAAGCAATGCAACCTTGGGCAGGTCCCAGTGATATGAACTCAAACTGGCATCGCCGATGTTCCCCGTAGGTTGTAGCTCCCTGCTGTGATGGTTTAAAATATTGTGCTGCCATTTTCACTGGGAAGATGTGCCTGAATGTGGCTGAAAGGTATTGGCTGCATGCTTTTATCTCCAAATCAAATATTAAGGACCATTTGAAAGCTTCTGAGGAGCTCAGCACTGGCTACCAAATGACTTCGTTTTGTAAAATGATCCTTTTTCCAGCTCGTGTTGTTGATAAACAAAGGAATCATTGCTAATTAATGAACTCTGGAGCACAGGTACAAAGAAGAAAATTGACTCAATGGGTTGCTGCCATTGATCTGCCTTACGTTACCACACTCATTATGGGGGGGGGTGCGTGCAGGGGGGAGGAATGATTGAAATGCTGAAGCAGATCGCAGCTGAAAGTAAACATCAGCTAAAAGACCAGCGGCCCTTAATGTCTTATCCAAGCGGTCTGGCTTCAGATCTTAAAAACCCAAGATGGAGATTTTAATTTTATATGATGCACAGCTTGAAACACAACAGCAGCTAGCCAGCTCCTACTGGGAAGGACAGGGGACAGAACTGAAACACATGCATTTAATACACTCCATGCAGCTGTTCCACCTTTAGTTCCTTTGCCCGAGGAATTGTCCCTACCACTAGAAGAAATTAGAAAACAACGAAGGTGCTCATTACACTGTGGGTTTTGTTTTCCCCTCGTCTAATCTTCTGAAATATCCTCACCATGGACGTCATTCCAGGGAAAACAAAACAAACCCCCTCCCTTGTCCATAATCCCAAACATAAGGCCATGGCAAGTACATTACCACCAGTAGGAACAGTATCAAGAGAAGTTAAATACCAATAGCGGTATTGCTGACACTCCTACTATAGCTAGTAAGTGCTGCATCAAGTTTTTATGGCTATGAGTATGCTCTGAAAGACACACAGGGGCAATCTACATTACAACTTTAAACTGGTTTCAAACCGGTTTATCTAAAGGGATCCTGCAGTTTCATGAGGGTACTGAGAAGTCTTTGCTAGAGACCCCTGTCCCCTGCCCAAGCAGCCCCTCTTCCTAGAGCTACAATTCCCAGAATTCCTGTATTTGGTAGCTGTAGTCGCTAAAAACAGGTTTTAAACCAGTTTAAAGTTGTAATGTAGATTTCCCCACAGCCCACCTTTATTTTTATACACTGTTTCATACCTGTTTTTGCTCCTTTTGGCAGCTGCTTTGACACCAGATCTCTCTCTGTACCCCCCCTCCATCCGTCGTTCTGTCATTCTGTCTATCATCTATCTATCACCATCGATCTATCTGATCTATCTTTTTCTTTTTCTTTTTTTTTTTAAGAGGGCTCTTCTTGTTAGCTTTTTGATCCAGCCAATCAGCGATCACAACATGACCTTACATAGCCACATAGAGCAATGTGATGATGTAAATAAGGAGAGGAGTGCTTCCTGTTCTCACTCTGAATGGGCAAACATCTCCCCCCCCACTCTGCAGGCCTCTTCAAATGTGTCCAAGATGGGGCAGTTGTGGAGGGTCTGAAGTTTCTTCATGGAAAACACCACACATTTCAGCTCAGCTGTACGGCAAGTGCCACCTACTATGAGAACTCCTTCAGGAGCTTCAGCTAAGAAGTAAGGTACAAAAAAACAAACACAAAACACTATTAAATATAATAGGTTTTTAAAATGTAATATTAATATATTTACTTCTATTATACAGGAAGCAGGTTGACTCTGTAAGAATTTGGTGCCACGTAAGGACCACAGTGCTGTGCCATAATCTGTCCTCCAGTTTCCTGATTTTTTCTTCCTTGGTGAAAGAGGGTTCCATTTTCTTTCCTCATTCTCTGGAGCTTTAGAATTTATTTTTGTGGTGGTTTTGAGCTGTGCTATCTTTCTTTCTTTCTTTCTTTCTTTCTCTCTTTCTTTCTACTACACATCTCGCCATGACTCTGCAGCTAGGGATGTACCAAAGTCACTTACCTTTTCTAAGGGTGACATACACGGTGGGGGGGAGGCGCTCCGTCCCTCCCACTGAAATTCTCTCCGGCCGGCTCCACTCCATGGAGATTCTGGGCAGCCTGCAGGGATGCAAATGGCAGCTGTCATAGCTGCCGCCATTTGCATCCCTGTATTTTGCCGTGATAGGACACGTAAATATTTATGTAGCCTATCATGGCAAAAAAACACAAAAAACAGTGAATGCAAATGGTGGCAGCTGCAGCTGCCGCCATTTGCGTTCCCTTTTTTTTTGCTCTGATAGGTTCCATAAATATTTACGTAGCCTATTACGGAAAAAAAAAAGGGAACACAAATGGCGGCCACTACACCATTTCCACCCCTCTCTTTTGCCGTAATAGCCTACGTAAATATGTACGTAGGCTATCACAGCAAAAAAAAAAAAAGGGAATGCAAATGGCGGCCGCCATAGCCGCCGCCATTTGCGTTCCCTTTTTTTTTGCTGTGATAGACTATGTAAATATTTACGCAGCCTATCACGGCTAATGCAGGGACACCATTTGCATCCCTGTGTTAGCCGTGATAGGCTACGTAAGTATTTACGTAGCCTATCATGGCTATAGTGATGAAGGGAATGGCGGCCACAGACACGGCCGCCATTCGCAGAGCAGCGCAAATGGCACCGGGCGCCTTTCGTGGGGTGGGGGGTTGGGGGGCTTCATTCCGCCATGGATTTCGTGGTGGAATTCTCTGACATCCCTATCTGCAGCATCCCTGGCTGCCTGCATGTCCTGAACTGAAAAAGCCCTGTGGGAGGAGTTAGTTCATGACATCTTTCCCTGGGGTTCATGCGAGGCAGAGGGAGGTGGGAAGGCTGCAAGCTGCTGGAGAGATGTTTAGGGAATCTGGCCTCAGGAATCTTCAGCAGATCGGGACCACTTACCTCTGCTCCAGGAGGACTGGAGGCGGAACGGCACTCGGTTGCTTCTTCCAACCAGAGCCGTTCGCCTCCTTCCTGTCCCTGACGATTGCCTTTACAAAAAATGTCTTTAAAAAAAAAAGGGGGGGATTAGGAAGATGTGCCCATAGACTTATACACAAATAGAGTCATGAATCTTGCGTATCAGTCTATAAGTCCATAGGCTTATACACAAGATTCACGGCTCTATTTTGCGTATAAGTCTATGGGCACATCCTGCTGATCGCATGTCCTCGTGTCCTTCCTGTGGTCTTCCCATTGGGGCAACTGGTTGGCTACTGTGGGAAACAGAACACTGGACTAGAAAGGCCTTTGGTCTGATTTATCCAGACTCTTCTTCTGTTCCCATTTTAGATTTGGGGGGTTCTATATCTTTTCTCGGCTAGGGCAGGAGCACTTCTCCCACTCTCCCTGCAATGTTTATTTCTTCTAGCTTGATCCTCTAGCATATCAACAACATGTCTCATGCTTTTGCAGTGTGGGTAGGGCAACATTAATAAACCATGTCAGAGCATCTCTGCAGGGGGAAAAAAAGGCAAAAAAAAGTTGCAACTGAATCTGACAAATTAAATGAAGTGAACTATCAAAGCCTTGCTTAGGGAATCTCTGGAAAAACTCAAATGGACTCTTGGAAAATCTGCACCTTTATAGCTCCTTGGGGTTCTACAAACTCTCCACCATATTAGTATCTGTCTGTCTCGCTCCCCTTCACAGTGTCTGGACATTCCTGTTTCTCCACATTGGCCCATTCCTTTTTCTTTCCTTGACCAGCTAGGAGAATAACATGAGCTGTTCTCAAGCAAGGGGGGGGGGGTGCCTCTCTCTCTCTCAGCAGAAATTATGAGCGAACAGTGACCAATGGTGAGTTCCTACATACAGCAGCTTTTGCTCTGAGGGCTTTGAGATAGACATGGGAAGCCAGCCAGCATTAACGTCAGTTTTGGCTTAGCAGATGACAGCCTGAATTTGCAGCCAGTGAGAGAAAATGTCTGGCAAAGATCTGGTGCGTCGTATAGATAAAATGGACATAGGTTCTGGGCAGCTGGTGTAAGCTGAGTTATTTGAGGCCATTGTCTGAAGTGTCTTTTTTCCAGGATTAAAAAAGAAAGGAAGAAAAAACTGTGGCCCCATCATTCCAGATGTTTTGGACTCCCATTAGCCCCAGCCAGCATGACCAAAGATCAGGAATGCTATAAGTTGTAGTCCAAATGCAGCTGGAGGGTACCAAGTTGGAGAAAGCAGGCTTATCCTGGGGTGATGATTCTGCCCAACTTCACCTTGGCTGGAATACACGAAAGACTGTGCAAGTTGGGAGCATGTTGGGGCTGATGGTAGAACTGAGACCAGCTGGAAGGGCATTGCTGATGTGTGTGTGTGAAAAGACTCATCCTGGAATGAGTGCAGGACCTGAGTAGGGATGTATGGACTGTGTAAAATCCACTCTGTTTGTGTTTTGAAGATTGTCAAGTGCCTTTTGTTCCATCATCCATCCACAGATGGACGCAAATATATTTTTTTCATCATGTGGAAAAATACGCAAATAATTATGTAAATATTTACGTAAGTATTTACATAATTTACCCCAGTACATAACATTTAGTGTATTGTCCCCTATTCCATTCTGCATTTCCTCAGCAGAAACGTATGTATTTTTCTACAGATTTATTTGCATAAATTTCAGGAAAGTAACAAAATCATCCGAAAGTCCACAGACTCCGCAGGGCCTGAGGGGGTCGGCCTGTAGGGGATTCCACAGGTCGGATTCTTAGAAATCCGAGCTCATCTAGTCCATCTCGAATTTCTCCAGCACCCCTAGTGGTAAACAATAGGCAACTGTTCTGCTGAGGGATGGTGAGCTCATATTTGCAGGAGGAGACCTCTGCATCCTGGTGTCATGCGTTAAGAGGAAGCTTTGTGCAGGTGGGGCGAGATGGCTGCTGGAGTTTCTGGAGTTCAGAGACCTGGACCTCTGTGATGTTATGTCCCAAACAGACATTTAGTTTTATTTAGAACCTGGTGTCCAACCTTTTTGGAGGCCAGCCAGCAGGGCAGACTTCAGGCTTGTGGGAAGGGATGTTGGAGGCATCCATCCAGGGGGTTGGGCCCTCTGAGGTTTGGTCAGTTTGGTTCCCCAGAGTCCCAGCTTGCTGGTCCATGGGCGGGCTCAGCTCTCCCAGTGTGAGTTGGCTCAGTTTAGACTCTGGATAAACCCCTCACTCTCTCCTTGCCGATGCTGCTGACACCAACAAGGAGAGCGTTAGGGGTAGCACTCAGCGGTGGAGGTGGCAGGGTGGGAGCCAAGAGGGGAGTGCCATGGTGCTTCCCTCCCAGCTCCCATTCTCTTGCTGTTGCTGCTGCCACTGCCAAGCAACAGAGGGAGGCACAGTTGCCCTGTGGTGGCATCAGTGGCAGCAGGATGGGAGCAGAACTGGCACTGGACTTTCCCACCTCCGGTCATTTGTGCAAGTCTCCCTTCTTCCTGCCAACAAGGCCCCATGCTTGTGGCTATGGATGTATGGATTATGTCAAATCCTTTCCGTCTGTGTTTTGTAGATTGTCAGGCTCCTTTCATTCCATTGTCTGCCCATCGATGGAATCAGCATTTTTATAGTTTCTGAATTTGCACAAATTCACATTAGCACAAAGTCACAGTTGCGCAAATTCACACATGCAAAAAATGCGCAAATCCCCCTGAAATGTACATTTTCACATTTAGACTATGGGGGAATGCACCTTTTTGGCCGTTCTTTTTTTTATTTTGCATATTTTTCCACAACAAAATTAGCGCAAAAATGGGGAAAGTTAGAAAAGTGGTCCACAAGCCTGAAGAATGCTCCCAGCAGGGGGGAAGCTGGTCTCTTACAGAATCTATGGGTCAGATTCATGAAAATCAAACCTATTTTGGTTCTGTTGAGGATTTCTCCCTATTTGTTTCCTGTGGGCAGCTGACCACTGTGCAAGTAGCATGTTGGACTAGATGGACCCTTGTTCTGATCCAACAGAGCTCTTCTCATGTTCTTATGTTGTGTTCTTTTGTTCTTACTGCTGCTAGAATTAGTTCCCAGTCAGAGTTCAGGCCTATATTCTAGGCTTCAGGGAGATGGAGATGATATCCTCCCATAAGCAACTCAGCTAGGAATCAGTGTGAATTTCATTTCTGTTTTAATGAGAATGTACCAAAATTCACAAATATTCAGGATGGAAAGAATGTGATGGGGAAAAACCCAGAACGTGGAAGCAAGTCTGACAGATTTTGTCCATCCAGGCCAAGAGCTTCGAGTGCTTAGCTCTTAAAAGTCTGGCTTTGGATTCCTTTGCATTCAACCACATTTATGGTGATAAATTTTTGATTGCCACTTCTTCTTTTTCTGACAGGCTCCTTATCTTTAACAGCTAGATGGCAGGCAGGCACAACATGGTCATCTCTAGGGATGTGGGAGAACATTTCAGTTTGCAAATCACACCAGAATGCCCTGTTTGCAATCCCGATCATGAACAGGAGCACACTTTCTCAAAAAACGTGTGCAAATTCCAAAAAAGTGCTTTCACTTTGCTAAATGTGTGCTTGAAAAAAAATCCTGAAAATGGCATGCACATCTTTTAAACTGAAGAGAGATGGTTTTCCCATCCCTCGTCCTCTATGCTCAGAATTGCTGTACCTGTCGAATATGGCTGGCGCAGATGGGAAAGAATGTCCTTTGTTCATTGTTTAATATGAATGCATCAAAATTGGCAAATTTGTCCATATTTGGGACAAGAAAGAACTTGATTTTTTTTTTTAATGAATGCAGGAGAAAATAGGGATGTACGAATCCCTTACCTTGTGGTCCGTGGGGGGTCCGCCGTGGGGGGGGGAGGCGATCCATTCCTCCCCCCTCCCGGAATCCTCACCAGCTGGCTCTGCTCCGCGTTGACTCTGCAGAGCCACCAGCTGGCTCCAAAGCCCCAATGATATGGCTCCCATTGCCGTATTGCTGGCTGGACTGACGTACTGTGGGCACAAATGGTGTCTGGTGTAGTGGATGCCATTTGTGTCCCTGCTCTTTGATGTGATAGGCTACGTAAATCTTTTCACGAAGGAACAGGGATGCAAATACTCCATTTGCGTCCCTGTTTTTTCATGCAATAGGCTATGTAAAGATTTACGTAGCCTATCACATCAGCAAGCAGGGATGCAAATGGTGTAGTGGACGCAATTTGCATCCACAGTCCGTTGGTCCAGCCAGCGATAAAGGCAATGGCAGCCGTATCGCTGGGGCTTTGTGGCCAGCGGCAGGCAGGATCCAGCTGGCGAGGGACTTTGTGGGGAGGCGGAGGTAGGAGATCCAATCTTCCATGGACTTCGGGGGGCCAGATTCAATAGAATCCAGCCTCAATGAGGTCCATGGAGGATTTCTCCAACATCCCTAGGAGAAAACAAAACTGACAGATTAGGGATGTACAGACTCTGTAAAATCCACTCCATCTGCGTTTCACAGATTGTCAGGTGCTTTTTGTTCCATGGTCCACTCACAGATGGATGCAAATATATATATATATATATATATATATATATATATATATATATATATATGTCATTCAGAAAAATATGCAAATAATTATGTAAATATTGACATAAGTATTTATGTAAGTATTTATATAATTTATCTTAGTACATAATATTTAGCATATTGCCCCCCGTTCCATTCAATGTTTCCTCAGCAGAAACTTACGTATTTTCCTACAAATATACATTTCGGGAAAGTGAAAAAATCATCTGGAAATCCACAGATGCCATGCAGCCTGAAGGAGTCACTCTGCAGCAGATTCTGCAGGTCAGATTCTTAGAAATCCAAGCTCATTTTAGTCTGTCTCAAATTTCTCCAGCATCCCTAAGACAGAGGTATTATGTATGTAGGTAGGTATGTATTTAAGACACTTATATCCTGCCCTATATCATTAAGATATCAGGGTGGTGTACAGATAGAATCAATTTAAACAGTATAAAACAATATATAATTTAGACAGCTAAAACCAATTTAAATAATAATACCAATTTAAAAATCAAAAACAATAAAACAGCCAAAACAGTGTGCAACTTTAGAGAATTCAATTAGCCCTCAAAGGCTCTGGTGAAAAGCCATGTTTTTACTTGGTGCCAAAATGAAGCCAACATCTGTGTCAATTGGGCCTCCAAGGGGAGGGCATTCCATGATCGGGGTGCCACAGCAGAGAAGGCCCTCTCGCATGTCCCACCATAGTCTATATCTTGCACTGGTGGGATGCAGGTTGGTCCATCCCTGGTCCCACCCACCCACCTCACTCCTTGTGATCCCAGCTTGGAGTAGACGAGCTGTTCCCTTAGGGCTTCTGGATGGTTTTGTCAGCTTGTCCTTTCCCCTAGGGAGAGATGACTGTGTGAGACATGAAGTGGGTGGATCCAAGCTTTAGCACTTTGATTCCTACACCACCAGTGTTCTGGTCCATCAGCCAGTGAGTTAGACCAGGATCTGCGAGGAAAGGTGATCCATCTAAGCTTCAGTGCTATCATGAGTGTTGTCAGCTGATCCCCATAACCTGACGATGATCAGCTGACCTCCCAGACCAATAGAGAGGCACCAGGCCCTATAAAGCCCTTCTTCCAAGGCTGGTCCAGCAATCTAAGCAACTCCTTTCACTGAATAACTATGCCGTCTCCCCCCCCCCTCTCCTTTTACTTGCCCACACATTGAAGACGGATGCAGGAAACCACCTGTCTATGGCACGGTCTCATTCTGAGGAAGACCAATGTGGAAATGATACACTCTCAAGCCAAGAACAGCTGCTCTCATTTTCTTTCCCCAGTTTAATAAATCTTTTCCGTCTGATACTCTCCCCTGTAATATGGTGCAGTTATTACCAGGGAAACCGATAAACACTAGACCTAACAAAGTGGTTTTTACGTCTTTCTCGGTTGGCTTGAGCGCATCCGGCCTTTCGAATTCTTTCCTGCTCTGATGTATGTGATCAGTGAAGGGGAAAAAAGGATGTATTTAAGTGCAACTCTTAAGTGCCATAGGAGAAAAGATCTAAAAATCAGGATGATGTATTTCAGTGCCTCTGTGATGTCTGTGTTTGCAATGCTGGAGAATGTCATTCAGTCCACAATTTTGAGTGAACTGGACTAATTCACACTGATATACATATTGGAATGCTGTTATCCTTTGGTTTGTGCAGTTCTCTGAATTTTGAGATGAAGTTGTTGGCTCAAAAATATGCATTTTAGGAGAAAATGTGTACAAAACTCATATTTTTGTGTACAAAAGCCCTCCTCCGTGTCCCACCAGTGCAAGATATACACTATGGTAGGACGCAGGAGAGGGCCTTCTCTGCTGTGGCACCCCAGTTGTGGAATACCCTCCCCTTGGAGGCCCAATTGGCACAGACATTGGTTTCATTCTGGCACCAAGTAAAAATATGGCTTTTTATCAAAGCCTTTGAGGGCTAAATGCATTCCCTAAAGTTGCACACTGTTTTAACTGTCTTATTGTTTTAGATTTTAACTGGTATTAGTTTGTTTAATGGTTTAATATGCTCTAGGTGTTTAAATGATTTATTGTTTTATACTGTTTAAATTCATTCTATCTGTACACCACCCTGAAATCTTAATGATATAGGGCGGGATACAAATGTTTTTAATTATCGTCATCATCGTCACCATTTATGGGGAAATGTGTACAAAAATGTGTCTTTGTGGAGGAGATCTGTACAATTCAAATGCAATTTTGAGTGTGTGTGTGTGTGTGTGTTTTAAACAAAACAAAACAGAAAATGGGCATGGAGGTGGGGGAACCCAATGAGGAGGTGTGAGCATGTAAGTGATCATGGAATATTGGCTGATAGTTGGGGGATAAAAATGGAAAATGGGGCAGGAGTAGGAAATGGAATGGAAAATCCTGCACGAGGGCATAGCTGGCTGTCTGGAACCCTGAACAGGAGCATTCCACACACGGCAACATTTTGTTTCAGTTTCCCCTTCTAACTGCCCCAATAAGGATACCAACCTTGTTTCCTGCATTGACAATTCTACCTTAATTTTTATTGGATTTATACCACAAACAATTTCAATTTTGCATCATTTCTCCCCTTCCTCCCACCATTTCCCCACCCTTCTTTATTGTGGGTAGATCATTTTAAGTCACCCTAGGGTTTATATACCCCCTCCCCCAAGTTATGTATAGTGTAGTAGAAATGTTGGCTTCTCAAAGGGAATTCAAGTTCTGTTAGAGTTGACTGGGTGATCTGGGTCACGTAGCATCCCAATCAATTGTGGAAATCTGGGATGTGCTAATTAAAGCTGATGGCCCAGAAGATCTCATATGGAGGAATGATTTCAGGGCAGCATCTGGGTAGCTGAGTGAATCCATGACTTTTTGCTTATGCTTAGAAATTGAATGTCATTCAAGGGAAAGCTGCCAGACTCCTGCCCTGATGACAGAGGAAAGATCCCAGTTTCCCTTTCTGCCTCCCATCATGTATCTCTCTAGGGCATTGTTCACACATCTGATATGTCCTGGTTTTCTTTCGCGTCTCCCCATATATCATTTTGTCCAAGTGAATCCCCACTTTCAAAAGCCTTGTTGAAGGTTACAGCCTTTTGTCTTGGCTGCTTTAATCCATTCCCAGGGATGGTGCAGGGGGAACTTACCTAATTTCACATGTGTGAACCTATATAAAAATCAAAGATCAGTTATCCTGCAAAAGTTGCTCTCCCCCCAATGTTGTGATGGAGTTCTCCAATCCAAAAATGCATACAAAATGTGTATATTAGTGAATATAATGTTCAAAAATGCATTATATTCAGAAAATGGCTTGCAAAAATGTATATATTTGGCAAAAATCCATACAAACGTTCTTGCATTAGTAGAAATATGCACAAAATGCATAGACATTTTCATAGAAACCTAACAACAACAACAACAACAACAACAACCCCTCAGAGTTCAGGCTGAGCCAATCTTAAGACTGGAAAAATTCTAAAAATTCAGGACAAACCATATTTGAATAAAATGAGAAGCAGAGAGAAACCAAAATGGACAGATACCTACCCCAACATATCTGCACTTTGTAGCTATTGCATCCCCTTCATGGATCACTGCCTTTTTGTGGCAAAGGGGCTTGCGTAACTCAGTGAAGCCATAAGCTATGCCGTGCAGGGCCACCCAAGACGGACAGGTCATGGCAGAGAGTTCTGACAAAATGTGGTCCACTGGAGAAGGAAATGGCAACCCACTCCAGTATTCTTGCCAAGAAAACCCCTGGCACGTATCACAAGGCTAAAAGAGATGACGCCAGAAGATGAGCCCCTCAGGTCGGAAGGTGTCCAATATACTACTGGGGAAGAGCAGAGGGTATTTCCAAGTAGCGCCAGAAAGAGTGAAGCGGCTGGGCCAAACCTGAAAGGACACTCAGCTGTGGATGTGTCTGGTGGTGAAAAGAAAATCCGATGCTGTAAAGAACAATATTGTTTAGGAACCTGGAATGTCAGATCAATGAATCAAGGTAAGCTGGAGGTGGTCAAACATGAGATGGCAAGATTGAACATCGACATCTTGGGAATCAGCGAACTAAAATGGACAGGCATGGGCGAATTTAATTCAGGTGACCAACGTATCTACTATTGCGGGCAAGAATCCCTTAGAAGAAATGGAGTAGCACTCATAGTCAACAAAAGGGTGGGAAAGCAGTACTGGGGTACAATCTTAAAAACGATAGAATGATCTCAGTACGAATCCAAGGCAAACCATTCAACATCACAGTAATTCAAGTCTATGCCCCAACCACTGATGCTGAAGAAGCTGAGGTTGATCGGTTCTATGAAGACCTACTACAACACCTTCTAGAACTAACACCCAAAAAAGTTGTCCTCTTCATCATAGGGGATTGGAATGCTAAAGTAGGAAGTCAAGAAATCACCGGGATAACAGGCAAGCATGGCCTTGGGGTACAAAATGAAGCAGGACAAAGGCTAATAAAGTTTTGCCAAGAGAACACGCTGATCATAGCAAACACTCTTTTCCAACAGCACAAGAGACGACTCTACACATGGACATCACCAGATGGTCAATATCGAAATCAGATTGATTATGTCCTTTGCAGCCAAAGATGGAGAAGCTCTATACAGTCAGTCAAAACAAGACCTGGAGCTGACTGTGGCTCAGATCATGAGCTTCTTGTTGCAAAATTTCGGCTTCAATTGAAGAACATAGGGAAAACCACTAAACCATTCAGGTATGACCTAAATCATATCCCTCATGAATATACAGTGGAGGTGAGGAATAGATTTCAGGGATTAGACCTGATAGACAGAGTGCCTGAGGAACTATGGATGGAGGTCCATAACATTGTTCAGGAGGCAGCAACTCAATCCATCCCAAAGAAAAAGAAATGCAAGAAAGCAAAGTGGCTGTCTGATGAGGCTTTACAAGTAGCTGAGGAAAGAAGGGAAGCGAAAAGCAAAGGGGGAAGATTTATCCAACTGAATGCAGAGTTCCAGAGAATAGCAAGGAGAGACAAGAAGGCCTTCTTAAATGAACAATGCAAAGATATCAAGGAAAACAATAGAATGGGAAAGACTAGAGATCTCTTCAAGAAAATCGGAGAGCTCAAGGGAACGTTTTGTGCAAAGACAGGCATGATAAAGGACCAAGAAGGCAGGGACCTAACAGAAGCAGATGAGATTAAGAAGAGGTGGCAAGAATACACAGAAGAACTATACAGGAAAGATCTAAATGTCCCTGATAGCCATGATAGTGCGGTCACTGAACTTGAGCCGGACATCCTCGAGAGTGAAGTCAAGTGGGCCTTAGGAAGCATTACTAACAACAAAGCTAACGGAGATGACAGTATTCCAGCTGAGCTATTTAAAATCCTAAACGATGATGCTGTTAAAGTGCTGCATTCAATATGCCAACAAATTTGGAACACTCAACAATGGCCGCAAGACTGGAAAAGGTCAGTTTACATTCCAATTCCAAAGAAGGGCAATGCCAAAGAGTGCTCAAACTACCGCACAATTGCGCTCATTTCACATGCCAGCAAGGTGATGCTCAAAATCCTACAAGCTAGGCTTCAGCAGTATGTGAACCGAGAACTACCGGAAGTACAAGCGGGGTTTCGAAGAGGCAGAGGAACTAGAGATCAAATCGCCAACATTCGCTGCATCATGGAGAAAGCAAGAGAATTCCAGAAAAATGTCTATTTCTGCTTCATTGACTACACTAAAGCCTTTGATTGTGTGGATCACAACAAACTCTGGCAAATTCTGAAAGAGATGGGAGTACCAGACCACCTTACCTGTCTCCTGAGAAACCTGTACGAGGGTCAAGAAGCAACAGTAAGAACCGGACATGGAACAACCGAGTGGTTCAAAATTGGGAAAGGAGTACGACAAGGCTGCATATTGTCACCCTGCTTATTTAACTTATATGCAGAGTACATCATGAGAAATGCCGGGTTGGATGAATCAGAGGTCAGAATTAAGATTGCTGGGAGAATTATCAACAACCTCCGATATGCAGACGATACCACCCTAATGGCAGAAAGCGAAGAGGATCTAAAGAGCCTCTTGTTGAGGGTGAAAGTAGAGAGTGCAAAAGCTGGTTTGAAACTCAACATTAAAAAAACTCAGATCATGGCATCTGGCCCTATCACTTCCTGGAATATAGAAGGGGAAGAAATGCAAGCAGTGACAGATTTCACTTTCTTGGGCTCCAAGATCACCGCAGACGGTGACTGTAGCCATGAAATTAAAAGACGCTTGCTCCTTGGGAGGAAAGCTATGGCAAACCTAGACAGCATAGTAAGAAGCAGAGACATCACCTTGACGACAAAGGTCCGTCTAATCAAAGCTATGGTTTTCCAAGTAGTAACGTATGGCTGTGAGAGCTGGACTATAAGGAAGGCTGAGCGCCAAAGAATTGATGCTTTCGAACTGTGGTGCTGGAGAAGACTCTTACGAGTCCCCTGGACTGCAAGGAGGTCAAATCAGTCCATCCTAAAGGAAATCAACCCTGACTGCTCATTGGAAGGACAGATCCTGAAGCTGAAGCTCAAATATTTTGGCCACCTAATGCGAAGAGAAAAGTCACTGGAAAAGACCCTGATGCTGGGAAAGACTGAAGGCAAAAGGAGAAGGGGACGGCAGAGGATGAGATGGCTAGATAGCATCACCGATGCAATGAATATGAACTTGAGCACGCTCCGGGAGAGAGCGCAGGACAGGAAGGCCTGGCGTGCTATGGTCCATGGGGTCACGAAGAGTCGGACACGGCTGAACGACTGAACAACAACAACAACAACAAAATTTAAGAACATAGGAACAAAAGAAGAGCCCTGTTGGATCAGATCAAGGGTTCATCTGGTGGTCCAGCATTCTATTCAGACAGTGGCCAACCAGCTGTCAAGCAGGAACCTACAAGCAGGGCATGAGCACAACAGCACCCTCCTACCAGCAACTGGTGTACATAGGCTCACTGCTCCAGGTCTGTGAGGGCCCATGGAAAATACACCCTCACTGGCCCCCCTCCATCAGTGAGTCTACCTTCTCCCCACCCTTGGCACCAGATGCTCTTGCTCCTTGTCCTCATCATTGCTTGCTTGGCAGGCAGAGATCCAGAGAGCAAGTAGGCAGTGTTATCTGCTGTTCCTCCTCCTCTCCACCACCATTGTCTGGTCCAGAGCAAGATACAGTTAAATAAGCAGGTTGCAATGGTGAAGAGGCGGAGCAGGTCCATGTGTTTTTTCATGGACTCTTCCTGCCCTTGATGCTGGCCCTGAATGTAGCACATCCAAAAACCTTGGTGAACCTCTGCCAAAATGGCACCTTAAGTGAGAAGACCATTTAATGTAGGAGGCTGCCTTATACCAGTTCCATCTTGCTCAGTATCGTCTATCTACACTGACTGTCAGCTGCTCTCCAGGGTTTTAAATACAGGGATCTTTACCAGCCCTGCCTGGAGATATCAGCGATAGAACCTGGGACCTTCTACATGCACACCATGTACTCTTCTGCTACTGAGCTACATCCCTTCGCCAAAAGTTCAGCTGCAGGAAGATTGGCCAATGCCTGGGTGCATGATCTCAGAAATTATTCACAACGCTATGTTTGCATTCATGTGTGCCTCCCTGGTTCTCTGCTGGCTGCAACTGGAATTGGTATCAAAAATGGAAAGCTTGTTTTTTGAGTGGGCTCGGGAAAGCTGAGGGGAAGTAACTCCTGAAACAACATTGAAAAAAATGGAATATGCGAGAGGAAAGACAGGAACCGGTGAGGGCATTTTTAATATCCCATTTCCCCAGAAAAAGATTCGCTTGTTCCCTTGCACATGAAGCCATTAATGTACGGCCAGCCCTATCCAGTAGCAGTAAGATGGGGAGGGGGGGGGGAAGGGGACTCTGATCAACAAAAGAACCATTAAAGACTGTTCCATACAAAAATATCTTTGAAAAAGTAACATCTAGGCTCCTCCCTGGAAACTTCTGACTGATTTACTGTCAGTGCTGGACAACCCCGTTTTCCAAGAAGTCTGTTTATCCTGGCAGTGGAAATAGACGATCGATTCCACGTGAACACACTTTGAGTTCCCTTTTGAAGTAACTCTTGAAAGTCCATTGCATCACTAAGGTACCTGTTTTGTTTTGTTTTTTCTGCAGGAGGGGTAAACAACAATTCCCCTCCCTCCTCCCACAATGCATTGGTTCACCTGTTATGTGGAAGACAAGGAGTTGGCTTTGGCCTACAGCCTGTTCTGTTGCCTGGAAGCCTTCAGATTCAAGCAAGTGCTTGGGAAAGCAAAGGACAATTAACTGAGAGAAATTCTGTTCAGCTGCTGGATTCTTTCTACCAGTATAAAGTGTTGAAGAATATGGCTGGTGAACATTTGAAGGAGTGGCACAGAGAAGATGAAACTCATTAGTAGCATATGTCTTCCTTGTTGATGTTTTAGCTGACAGCAACAGTAGGGGGGCAAATTGAAATTCCTTTTTATAAACAATTATTACATGATGACTTAAAATGAATTAAGGACTGTGGGAAACCAAAGGGCTGTAAGGAATCAACAAATCTGGTTATGTTTAGATTGTAAGGATGCATGAAGCCACCTGCCTATTGAGAAAAGTAGTCATAAACAACAACTTCTTCTTCTTCTTCTTCTTCTTCTTCTTCTTCTTCTTCTTCTTCTTCTCCTTCTCCTCCTCCTCCTCCTCCTCCTCCTCCTCCTCCTCCTCCTCCTCCTCCTCCTCCTCGATTATCCCAGAATGCAGGACACGGAATAATGGGCTCAAATAACAGGAAGCCAGATACCGGCTGAATATCAGGAAAAACGTCCTGGCTGTTAGAGTAATACGACAATGGAACCACTTACCTAGGGAGGTGGTGGGCTCTCCCACACTGGAGGCATTCAAGATGAGGCTGGACAGCCATCTGTCAGGGATGCTCTGACTTGGATTTCTGCATTGAGCAGGGGGTTGGACTCAGATGGCCATCTTCCATCTTACTACTACTACTACTACTACTACTACTTCACTGCAAATTCCTTCACTGCAAGCATCATGACACTGCAAGTGTAATGGCTGGAAGTCAGACTTATGTGCACAGAGGGAAGCAGAAGTTGTAAGTATGGTCAATTAATATCCGAAATGCATCCTCAGCAGGGATGAACAGAATGGGACAGTTCTGCTCCATAATTGCTCAGGATTCCAGCATCCAGTCAGTTCCTTCTCTGGTTAAATTCCAATCTATATACTATTATTTCTCAAGTGCCTAAAATTGTACTGTAAACCCCCCAAACCAGGCAGGTTCTGCCCTCAGCCATGCAATCTGAGACAAGGGTTAGTGGGAAAGGTTTTGGGAAGGGGGTTAGGCTGCAGTCCTGTCCTTTACACTCTTACCTGTGAATAAGTCCCATTGAACTGGGTGGGGTTTACTTCTGAGTAGATATGTATAAGATTGCAGTGTAAGTTTCATTATGGGGAAGAATGGCCCCGAGAAGGTAGTTGCAGGAGAAAAGAGACCAAAGGGCAGTTGGGCCTAGCTAAGCCGATGGAATGAGCATCTTATCTCTCTGCTCCCCCAGCAGCAGCCATGTGGGAATTTCATATATAAAAGAGTGCAATCCTATGCCCGTTTAGACAGAAAAAAAAGCACTGTTATTTCTCTAGCCTGGTACTTCTTCTTTCCTCATGCAGCCCTGTTATCTCTTCTCTTGCCTGTGGTGTGGTATAGCTGGAGCCCTGATAAATTACAGCAGGTTGAGGAAGGGAATGGGATGACAGGGTTGGGGAGTGTCTGGGCAAGAGAAACTGTGGCTGCCTCATCTTCTCCAAAATCAGGAGATCCAAATGCTCTCTGCTGACCCAGAGGACAGAACTAGACCTAATGGGCTTAAGTTCCAGGAGAGCAGATTTCAGTTGAACATTAGGAGAGGAGTTTGACAATGAAGCTGATTACCAGGGCCAGCCCTACCATTAGGTGCATCAGGTGGCAGACGCTGGGGATCACAGAGCTGTGTGTGCCATGTGTCCTACCATGTTCCCCTGAAGCTAGTCCCTTGCCCTCAGGTGTAGTGGAGGCTGTTTTCATGTAGGGATGTATGAAAGTGACTTACCTTTCGTGGATTATGTTGATGGTGGGGGGGAGGCATTCCGTCCTTCCCCCCGGAATCCTCAACGGGGGGGGAGGCGATCCGTTCCTCCCCCCCGGAATCCTCGATGGCCAGCTGTGCTCCGCGACAGCTCCGCGGAGCAGCTGGCCAGGCCCAGCCAGCCCAGAGCCGTGCGCAGCTGGATTTCCGGCTGCTGAGGGCTCTGGGAAAAAACAAAACAAAAAACCGCATATGCAAATGGCGGTGGCTACGGTGGCTACGGTGGCTACGTATGCAAATGGCGGCTACGTAAATCTTTACATAGGCTAAAACGGCAAATCAAAAAGGGATGCAAATAGCGCCCGCTACGCTATTTGCGTTCCCCTTTATTTTCGCCGTCATAGTCTACGTAAATATTTACGAAGACTAAGATGGCCAAAAATAAGGAACGCAAATGGCGGCAGCCGTAGCCACCGCCATTTGCTTATGTGGTTTTTTTTTTTTAAACCCACCCAGCCATGATAGGCTACGTAAAGATTACGTAGCCGATCATGTCATGTGTGTGTTTTTTTTTACCCAGCCATGATAGGCTACGTAACTCTTTACGTAGCCTATCACATCTTTTTTTTTTTTTTAACAAGACTGGAAATGGTGGCAGCAGCAGCCGGTCGGAAGACCAGCCGCTGCTGCAGCCGCCGAAGCCGCCGCCGGAGCCGCCGCCACCTGGAAGATCCGCCCCAGGTAAGTCTTGTCCTGGGGGGGGATCCAGGGGGGGGGCAGACCATTCCGCCACGGAGTTCGGGGGGATGAATGCACTGGCATTCGGCCTCACCAAGATCCATGGCAGAATTCTCTGCCATCCCTATTTTCATGTAGGGATGGACAAAAGTGCCGTACCTGATCCCGCAGCTTGCTTCGCGGTGGGGGGGAGGCGTTCCATCCCTCCCCCTGAAATTCTGGGCAGGGTGGGAGGCACCCCATCCCTCCCCGCCAAAATTCTGGCCAGGGGGGAGGTGCCCCGTCCCTCTGGCTGAAATTCTGGCCGGGGGGGAGGCGCCCCGTCCCTCCGGCCGCGAATCTCATCTCCTGCCGAGACACAAATGGCGGCGGCCGTAGCTGCCGCTGTTTGCGTCCTGGCCTGCAGTCAGCTGTGATAGGCTATGTAAATCCTTATGTAGCCTATCACGGCTGACTTTGGGGGGGGGAAGCGCGTATGCAAATGGCAGAGCCCATGGGCGCCGCCATTTGCGTTCCTTATTTGGGCACGTGTAGTCTACGTAAACATTTACGTAGACTACGGAGAAAATAAGGGCAACGCTGCGTTGCCCTTATTTTCGCCGTACTCTATGTAAATGTTTACGTAGACTACACGTGCCCAAATAAGAAACGCAAATGGCGGCGCCCATGGGCTCTGCCATTTGCATACGCGCTTTTTTTCTTTTTTTTTCCAAAGTCAGCCATGATAGGCTACGTCAGGATTTACATATCCTATCACGGTGTTTTTTGAAAATCTAGCCGTGGTAGGCTATGTAAATCTTTACATAGCCTATCACGTTTGTTGTTTGTTTGTTTTTTTTACTGGGAAATGGCAGTGGCAGCAGCCGGTCAGAAGACCGGCCGCCGCCGCCGCCGAACCGCCGCCGGGAGACGCCAGCGCCAGGGACATTCGATAAAGGTAAGTCCCATCCCTGGGGGCTGGCGGGGGGGGTGGCGGACTGTTTCTCCACCAATTTCGGGGGGCCGAATGCGTTGGCATTCGGCCTCCTGGAGAATCGTGGAGAAATTCTCCGACATCCCTATTTTCATGTCACCAATGTTACCAGTCTAATCAGCTCCTGTATATGGAATGGAAGGGGGTACCCATCTTGTTCTTTGTGCTGTCTTGTTCTCTGCCAAATCCCTAGAGAGAGTATCCCTCTCTGAAGAACTTCAGGAAAAGGCTGGTCGGCCATCTGTTGGAGATGTTCTAACTCTGGATTTCCTGCACAGAGCAGGAGGTTGGACTTGTTGTTGTTCAGTCGTTCAGTCGTGTCCGACTCTTCGTGACCCCATGGACCATAGCACACCAGGCCTTCCCGTCCTCCGCTCTCTCCCAGAGTGTGCTTAAGTTCATATTCATTGCATCGGTTATGCTATCTAGCCATCTCATCCTCTGCTGTCCCCTTCTCCTTTTGACTTCAATATTTCCCAGCATCAGGGTCTTTTCCCGTGACTTTTCTCTTCGCATTAAGTGGCCAAAATATTTGAGCTTCAGCTTCAGTAGCTGTCCTTCCAATGAGCACTCAGGGTTGATTTCCTTTAGGATTGACTGATTTGACCACCTTGCAGTCCAGGGGACTCGTAGGAGTCTTCTCCAGCACCACAGTTCGAAAGCATCAATTCTTCGGTGCTCAGCCTTCCTTATAGTCCAGCTCTCACAGCCATACATTACTACTGGGAAAACCATAGCTTTGATTAGATGAACCTTTGTCGGCAAGGTGATGTCTCTGCTTCCTACTATACTGTCTAGGTGTGCCATAGCTTTCCTCCCAAGGAGCAAGTGTCTTTTAATTTCATGGCTACAGTCACTGTCTGCGGTGATCTTGGAGCCCAAGAAAGTAAAATCTGTCACTGCTTCCATTTCTTCCCCTTCTATATGCCAGGAAGTGATGGGGCCAGATGCCATGATCTGAGTTTTTTTAATGTTGGGTTTCAAACCAGCTTTTGCACTCTCCACTTTCACCCTCAACAAGAGGCTCTTTAGATCCTCTTCACATTCTGCAATTAGGGTGGTATTGTCTGCGTGTCTGAGGTTGTTGATAATTCCCAGCAATCTTAATTCCAACCTGTGAATGTGATTCATCCAACCCGGCGTTTCTCATGATGTACTCTGCATATAAGTTAAATAAGGAGGGCGACAATATACAGCCTTGTCGTACTCCTTTCCCAATTTTGAACTAATCGGTTGTTCCATGTCCGGTTCTTACTGTTGCTTCTTGACCCTCATACAAGTTTCTCAGGAGACAGGTAAGGTGGTCTGGTACTCCCATCACTTCAAGAATTTGCCACAGTTTGTTGTGATCCACACAATCAAAGGCTTTAGTGTAGTCAATGAAGCAGAAATAGACGTTTTTCTGGAATTCTCTTGCTTTCTCCATGATGCAGCGAATGTTGGTGATTTGATCTCTAGTTCGTCTGCCTCTTTGAAATCCAGCTTGTACTTCCGGTAGTTCTCAGTTCACATACTGCTGAAGCCTAGTAGCTTGTAGGATTTTGAGCATCACCTTGCTGGCATGTGAAATGAGCGCAATTGTGCGGTAGTTTGAACACTCTTTGGCGTTGCCCTTCTTTGGAATTGGAATGTAAACTGACCTTTTCCAGTCTTGTGGCCACTGTTGAGTGTTCCAAATTTGTTGGCATATTGAATGCAGCACTTTAACAGCATCATCTTTTAGGATTTTAAATAGCTCAGCTGGAATACTGTCATCTCCGTTAGCTTTGTTGTTACTAATGCTTGCTAAGGCCCACTTGACTTCACTCTCTAGGATGTTCGGCTCAAGTTCAGTGAGCGCACTATCATGGCTATCAGGGACATTAAGATCTTTCCTGTATAATTCTTCTGTGTATTCTTTCCACCTCTTCTTAATCTCATCTACTTCTGTTAGGTCCCTGCCTTCTTTGTCCTTTATCATGCCCGTCTTTGCACAAAACGTTCCCTTGATATCTCCAATTTTCTTGAAAAGATCTCTAGTCTTTCCTATTCTATTGTTTTCCTCCATTTCTTTGTATTGTTCATTTAAGAAGGCCTTCTTGTCTCTCCTTGCTATTCTCTGGAACTCTGCATTCAGTTGGGTATATCTTCCCCTTTCTCCCTTCCTTTTCACTTCCCTTCTTTTCTCAGCTACTTGTAAAGCCTCATCAGACAGCTACCTTGCTTTCTCGCATTTCTTTTTCTTTGGGATGGATTGAGTTGCTGCCTCCTGAGTCCTGAACAATGTTACAGATCTCCATCCATAGTTCCTCAGGGACTCTGTCTATCAGGTCTAATCCCTGAAATCTATTCCTCACTTCCACTGTATATTCATAAGGGATATGATTTAGGTCATACCTGAATGGTTTAGTGGTTTTCCCTACGTTCTTCAATTTAAGCCAAAATTTTGCAATAAGAAGCTCATGATCTGAGCCACAGTCAGCTCCAGGTCTTGTTTTGACTGATTGTATAAAGACATAATCAATCTGATTTCAATATTGACCATCTGGTGATATTCATGTGTAGAGTCGCCTCTTGTGCTGTTGGAAAAGAGTGTTTGCTATGATCAGTGTGTTCTCTTGGCAAAACTCTATTAGCCTTTGTCCTGCTTCATTTTGTATACCAAGGCCATGCTTGCCTGTTATCCTGGTTATTTCTTGACTTCCTACTTTAGCATTCCAATCCCCTCTGATGAAGAGGACATCTTTTTTTGGTGTTAGTTCTAGAAGGTGTTGTAGGTCTTCATAGAACCGATCAACCTCAGCTTCTTCGGCCTCAGTGGTTGGGGCATAGACTTGAATTACTGTGATGTTGAGTGGTTTGCCTTGGATTCGTACTGAGATCATTCTATCATTTTTGAGATTGTACCCCAGTACTGCTTTTCCCACTCTTTTGTTGACTATGAGTGCTACTCCATTTCTTCTAAGGGATTCTTACCCGCAATAGTAGATATGTTGGTCACCTGAATTAAATTTGCCCATGCCTGTTCATTTTAGTTCACTGATTCCCAAGATGTCGATGTTCAATCTTGCCATCTCATGTTTGACCACCTCCAGCTTACCTTGATTCATTGATCTGACATTCCAGGTTCCTAAACAATATTGTTCTTTACAGCATCGGACTTTCTTTTCACCACCAGACACATCCACAGCTGAGTGTCCTTTCGGCTTTGGCCCAGCTGCTTCACTCTTTCTGGCGCTACTTGGAAATTCCCTCTGCTCTTCCCCAGTAGTATATTGGACACCTTCCGACCTGAGGGGCTCATCTTCCGGTGTCATCTCTTTTAGCCTTGTGATACGTTCCATGGGGTTTTCTTGGCAAGAATACTGGAGTGGGTTGCCATTTCCTTCTCCAGTGGACCACATTTTGTCAGAACTCTCCACCATGACCTGTCCGTCTTGGGTGGCCCTGCATGGCATAGCTTATGGCTTCACTGAGTTACGCAAGCCCCTTCGCCACAACAAGGTAGTGATCCATGAAGGGGAGGTTGGACTTAATGGCCTACAATAATTCCCCTACTATGACTGTGAGCATGGCAGGGATAAATTATGGAAGGGTTCCCCCCACCCCACCCAGGAAAGTATCCATCTGAAGCAGACAAAATCTTCAGAATTGGAAAACCACAGCAACGAAGGTTTTTATACAGTTTAGACATATCCATCTCTAACAATACAGGGAAACTAAAATATATAGGGACACTTGGGTAGGCAACAAGATTACAGACGTTTTGAGTGGTGATGCAGAAAGCAAAGTCTTTAAAGCCCCACATGGAAATATGGCAGCCCTGTAATGCAAAAGGCAGTACCTTGTTTTGGGGGCATTCTCCACAGATTACTTGATGCTGTGTATGTGTGTGTGCATGTGTGTATAATGCATTGGTTTTACTCCCATGCAAAAAGTAAAATGGTTTCTTCCATGGCAATCTATGACAAACTTACCCTGAGGTAGGGATGCTGGAGAAATTAAAGAGGGATTAAAATGAGCTCGGATTTCTAAGAATCTGACCTGCAGAATCCACTGTGGAGTGCCCCCCTCAGGCTGTACAGAGTCTGTGGACTTTTGGATGATTTTTTTTTTAACTTTCCCAAAATTTACGCATATAAATCTGTAGAAAAATATGTAAGTTTCTGCTGAGAGAATGCTGAGTGGAATGGGGGACAATACACTAAAAGTTGCGTACTGAGGTAATTGCTGTAAATACTTACGTAAATACTTACATAATTATTTACATAAATATTTCCATATTTTTCCGCATGACGAAAAAAAATCACATCCATCTGTGGGTGGCTGACAGAACGAAAGGCACCCGACAATCTGTGAAACATAGATGGAGCGGATTTTACACAGTCTGTACATCCCTAACCTGAGGCGATGCGATGAAGGAGGTTGAATTGCAGACAGAGCCAAGCTGGTTCCCTGGAGTAGGCAGTAGAGGAGGTTGCTCAGGGAAGCCAAACATTTAGGAACTATTTATTGTATGAGTGGCTGGAGAAAGCATCTAAGAAGACTTTTTTTGGCTTTGCTGAGGGCAGAGGTTTTGTACCACAAGCACCACAAATGGAAACCCATGTGCTGTTTTGCTGCCACACCCTGCACAGAGCTGGTCAGACCGCAAGTTTTCAGACCAGAGTTCTGTGAAAGACAATGTAGCCTGGAGCGTTCTTAAATAATGGAGAAGGCACTGGCTACATAACCATCACAAACTGAAAAGTCAAAGCAAGCTTGGGAAAAGAATTCAGGGCACCTACCATGGTCACAGAGAGCTGACTGAGGCATCAAATAATGCATGTAACACATCGGATTTGAGAGAGAGGGAGAGAATGTTTGAGAGTTTACACCTTACCTCCGCTTTCCGTACCCTGGTGGCCTCCCGATGTTTCAGACTGCAACTCCCATCATTTCAGCCAGCATGCTTTACCTAGCTTTGTCTGATTCTAAATGAGCACTGTCTAACCATTGGCTCAGTTGCTGAGGTGTCAGGGAATGTTTTTACCTGTTGAAACATTGGCCCTGCTCACACATAATGCTAAGCCATGGTGGTTGGGGAATTTCCAGTAACCACGGTGGCTAAGTGTGTTGTGGGTGGGGTGGGGAGATAACCATGTTCTACATGGTTCCTAAGCCACCCCAGGTAACCACACCTTGCAAAAGGGTTAAGGGACCCCGGGGAGGCTTAATGTGTCATCTGTGGGGCTCCCTGGTGGTTAAAACAGGCTCCAGAGGACCTCCAGACCACAACCATAAAGTCTGCTGGCTAGACTGTCTGCTAATGCAAGCGCCGCTCTAGCTGCTGCAGACATTTTTTAAGGTTTCCACAGCCTTTAGGGATGATAGAGCGACTGCCGAGAGCCTGTTCATGCTCTGGAGGATGTCGGGATGCAAGCAAGCCACTCCAGTAAGCTTGCCAGCTAACTATGGAGCGGGGAGTTAGCAGAACCACACAATGCCAGAGGGTTCCCAGTCTTGTGACAGGCCCACATGTACTGGGTCTGCTAACCACCCCCTCCATAGTTCCCGAAACCACCCTCCCCCAGTGCACATATGAATAGGGCATATTGAGTCCCCAAGGTTTGCAGACATATGGGGTTGCTATGAACAGTTAGTGGGAAGGCATTCACAACTGGGCATGGAGAACCTATATTAAAACCAAACTACACATCCCTGATTCTGTGCAGCTAGGGACGTGCAGACTGAGGAGAGACTGAAAGAACTGGGCATGTTTAGCCTTGAGAAGAGAAGACTGAGGGGAGATAGGATAGCACTCTTCAAGTACTTGAAAGGATGTCACAGGGACGATGGCCAGGTTCTCTCCTCGATCATCCCAAAGTGCAGGACATGGAATAATGGGCTCACAAGTGACAGGAAGCCAGATTCCGGCTGAACATCAGGAAAAATGTCCTGACTGTTAGAGCAGTACGACAACGGAACCAATGGCCTAGGGAGGTGGTGGACTCTCCCACACTGGAGGCATTCAAGCTGAGGCTGGACAGCCATCTGTCAGGGAGGCTTTGACTTAAGATTCCTGCATTGAGCAGGAGGTTGGACTCAGTGGTCTTATAGGCCCCTTCCAACCCTACTATTCTATGATTCTATGACTGTGTAAAATCTGCTCCGTCTGTGTTTCGCGGATTGTCAAGTGCCTTTTATTCCATCATCCACCTCCAGATGGATGTGAATATTATTATTTTTTGTCATACGGAAAAATACACAAATAATTACGTAAGTACTTACACAAGTATATACATAATTCGTCTTAGTATGCAACATTTAGCGTATTGTCCACCAGTCCATTTAATGTTTCCTCAGCAGAAACGTACATATTTTTCTACAAATTTATATGCGTAATTTTCAGGAAAGTTAAAAACAAATTAAAAAAATCCCGAAGTCTATGGACTCTGCACGGCCTGAAGGGGTCGCTCCACAGCAGCAGCTGCAGGTCGAATCCAATTCTTAGAAATCTGAGCTCATTGTAGTCCATTTCGAATTTCTCCAACATCCTTATGTGCAGCTCTCCGTTGCTTTCAACATTGCCATACCTGTGTCCTCCTAATTGGTAGCGTTGGTTCTTCATTTAGCATGTCACAGAGATTGTTGTGTGAATAGATCTGTTATCTGGAGCTCCTGTTTTATACTGGAGGGCAAATTACAGTCTCTCAACAGCTGCTGCCTCTCAAGAACCCTGGCACAGCTTTCACCTGCGTGGCCTGCTGGACACACTTGTCTTCCAGACTTTCCAAACATCCAGCTCTCACCTGACCTCTTTTGCTCTCCTGCTTGCAACAGGATTCCATATAGAACTTTAACAGCTTTGCAGGAGAGGCAGAGGCTGTTCTTCTTAGCAAGTTTTGTCTTTCTGACTTTGACAAAGGCTGCTTCTCAACAGCCATTTGGGTGGGAATTCACAAACTTATCCATCAGTGATATTTATTTTTCTTTTTTCTTTCTGTTTTTTTCCTGATGATGTCCCTAGAGCAGCCTTCCCCATCCTGGTGCCTCCCAGCTTTGTTGGACTACAGCATGGCTGGTGGGGGATGCTAGGAGTTGTAGTCCAACACACTTGGGCTACAGCAGGTTAAAGAAGGGTGGCTTAGAGGATAGATTTGGGTTGTTTTCCCCCCTCCCCAATTTCAACAGTCAATTCAAAGCTCACAAGTTGTTCAGTAACAGTGTGGCACTACATGTGTCTACTCAGAAGGAAGCTATATTGAATTTGGTAGGATTTTCTCCCAGGTAAATGCATACAGGATTGCTGCCTTAGAAACCCAAATACTCTGGGCAGTTAAGGGTGCAAAAAAGTCCTACAACTCCCAGCATCCCTCAGCCATCCATGCTGTAGTCCATACTGGCAGAGGGACGTTGGGAGTTGTAGGACTTTTTTCTGTCTAAAATCATGTAGGGAGGAAAAGGAGCTAAGCTTCCTGGCCTTCAGTCTCCGGTTCTCCAAGTCTCCCTTCCTTGTCCGCTTCCTACCTTCCTGCCAAAAAAGGCACAACCCCTCTAGGGTTGTATGTGCAGTTTGTTTTTTTTTTAATTAGTGCTGTACTGAAAATTTATCCACCTTTTTTTTTTTACCGTTCTCATTCAATTTGATAGAAAAGAAATGGCTTTTGAATAGAAATTCAAAGGAGGAGAAATTTCGGAGAAATTATCATGAGTTGGGCATGGGGTTCTTGTGCTTACCTTATTTGTGAGTTGGCTGAGGAGTGTGTGTGAGTGTCCTGTCTGTCTGTACAGTAATCTCTGTAGAAACCAGTAGCCTCCTTGGCTTCCCACACTTCAGTTAAAGCAATCACGAGGAAGACATCATGAGGCAATTCCTCACATAGAGCTTTTTTCAGTTCAGGAAGTGCAGGTGGCCTGGGAGGCTGCAGAGAAACAGGAAGATGTGGAACACAGAGAGAAAACACAGCATCCTGGGCCACCTTGCAGTGATTAGGTAAGCTCAAAAACCAAAAGAAATTCAAAATTCTGCCTCTGAAAAGTGGACGCCTCAACACAGGCTGTTGCCACCTACAGAAGCAGTGCACTAAACTAAAAACCCTCACGGCTAAAGAAAGAAGCTGTGCTACAACCCCTGCAAATAGTGAGTCTTATCTGTGAGAAACTGTGGGAGAATTTCTCCTCCCCTAGGAGAAATTCGATGAAATTATCCCCCCAGTTTATCTGCCCTCAAATAGGCTGAAGAATGTTGAGTGGCCATTTGTGCACAGCTCCAGTTTGGAATGGGCTCTTCCTTTCTTCAATGTCATCTCATTGCCCCCCACACACACACACTTCCCTGCTTTTCAAGCCCCTACCTGTGAGCTTTTCTCCATTTCTACACTCATCATTCCTTACTAACTGTTATTTACAGGTTCTTTATACATCTTGACTCTTCAGTTTCACTTCTGCTTATTTTGGAGCAGTTTTTGTTGTTGTTGTTAATGTTTTTTAGAGCAGGGAAAACTGAGAACTATTTGTGAAAGTGAAAGAAAATGTATTGTCCTCCTTCTCTAATTGTGTTATTCTGCTATAGCACAGCACCACCTAGAGGTTATGTAGTGGGAACGCAGGAAAGGAAAGGTCTTTGTGGAGAGCTCAGATCTCAGTTTGGTGACAAAACTGGAAATAGATAAATTGGATTAACAGCCTGGTATGGTTTGCATGACAATTTGAACACATTTCTCCTAATGTGTACCTGATGTCAGTTTTGTACACAATTTTCCCTGATACACACAGCATTCTACCGGAAACCAGATTCCGTCTTAACATCAGGAAAAACGTCCTGATTGTTAGAGCAATACGACAATAGAACCAATGACTTAGGGAGGTGGTGGGCTCTCCCACACTAGAGGCATTCAAGACGAGGTTGGACAGCCATCTCTCAGGGATGCTTTGACTTGGATTCCTGCATTGAGCAGGGCCTTGTAGGCTCGATGGCCTTGTAGGCCCCTTCCAACCCTACTATTCTACGATTCTATGATTCTATGACATGCACCTGATCTGCTCAGCTTCACTTTCTTTTGACTTGAGGAGCTCCTAGTGTGGCTATGTACACATTGCCAAAACAGAGGGAGAAGAGAACATAAAAGGGGGGGGAGGGGAAAAAGAGAACATAGATTTACGTATGATTTGTATAAGCTGTTGTATATGTACAGCTGCAAATGTAGAAAAAATGACTACAATTTAAATAGAAATGAATCCAGTGGAGGCTGGTGGCACCCCAGTGACATTGGAGCCACCCACCAGTCTCCACTGAATGCAGTGCATCAGATCTCACCATAGCAGCGAAGGTTATGACCAGGTGAGTTGATACCGGTTGCGGACGGCTCTGGCCTGGCTGGGCCTGGCCGGCTGCTCCACGGAGCTGCCGCGGAGCACAGCTGGCTGCGGAGGATTCCGGGGGGGGAGGGACGGAGTGTCTCCTCCCCCATCCAGGACTCCGAGGGGAGGGATGGAACGCCTCCCCCCCCACACAATCAACATAATCCGCGGAAAGGTAAGTGATTTTCGTACATCCTTATTGATACGTAACTCCAAGGTGTCAGTTGCTCTCCCTTCCTAGGGTTCCGTTCTCTTTAAACCAGGCTTGGACAGCCCTTCAAATAGAGGGCTGACCTCTGAAAATCAGGACACCTGGCCACCCTCGACGCTCTATTTCATCAAAGCAAATGCTTCCAAAAAGTGGAATAAGGAGGCCAATAAAATGAAATGTTTGTGAACATAAAAAAAACGTTTACACAGGTTACATCCAGGTGTCCATTCCGTTTTAAAGAATACAAAGAATGATTACTTCAAGTCCCATAGCTGGCCCTGGGAAACCACAACATTTTTTACCATACTATGACAGCTACCTGATGATTTTGGCATACATGCTTGCGAGTGGGTGTGCGGGGTGCGTGTAAATCACACCCTGCCTCTCACTCCTCCTAGGGGCCTGCTCTAGAAGATGAATGCCCTGGTTTCCACACAGGAACATTTTTTCTCTGGGAAACTACTTCACCAGCCATTTCCATGATTTCCTCTTACTGGGCAGGGAGAAGAAAACAGGCATTTGTCTGCACTGGAAGAGCATTCCAAAAGTTTAAGAAGCCTCTTGTTTAAGTCCGCTCTGTTTCCATCCAAGCACGGCCAAAACCCAGGAGAAAAAGCTACGTAACAGCAGCGCTCACAGCCTCAGCATCAAAAATATTGTGGCAATGAGCTGGGGGGGGGGGTGAGGCTTGCTTCTTTATAATGCCCCACTCAGGTGTGTTTTTAGTTTTTGAAAACTCCTGGACTTGATGTGGACAGTCCTTCTGCTGTTCTTAAGCTTGATCATTTGTAATGCCTCTGCACCTAATGATTTTATTACCACCTAGCACTTCTATAGTTAATCACCTAGCATTTTCATAATGGGTACTTGTAAGAAAACTGTCCTGTTATTTCTAGCACATTGCACTTTCAAGGAGCTGGCTGTTGGGTATATTATTTCATTTGTTGATTAATATCTGACTGATCTGTAAGCTTTTACTTTTCTAGCTGTGCATGCTAGAATTTTTATTAGCCCTGTGACACTGACATTTTAGGGATGTTGGAGAACTCCATTTGGGGGTGGAGTCTGATGGGTTTTCCCTGTTCCATTTACCCTGTACTTAACCGTGATAGGTCCCTGTACTGAAGCATCCTTGTACTTAACCGTGATAGGCTACATAAATATTTACATAGGCTAGAATGGCAAAATATAGTAGGGATGTACGAAAATTCTGCCACGGATCTCGGGGAGGCCAAATGCCAGCGCATTCAGCCCCCCCAAAATCGGTGGCGGAATGGCCTGCCCCCCCCGCCCCCCCTGGGTAGGGATGTACGAAAGTCCCTTACCTGAACCCGAAACTTGATTCGTGGCCGGGGGGAGGCACTCCATCCCTCCCCCCGAAATTCTGGCCGGGGGGAGGCACCCTGTCCCTCCCCCACAAAATTCTGGCTGGGGGGGGAGGCGCCCCGTCCCTCCCCCCCGAAATTCTGGCCGGCGGGGAGGCGCCCCGTTACTTCCGCCACGAATCCTGGACGGCCGGGACGCAAATGGCGGCAGCCGTAGCTGCCACCATTTGCGTCCCTGCAGTCAGCCGTGATAGGCTACGTAAATGTTTACATAGCCTATCACGGCTGAGTGAAAACAAACAAACAAACCGCGCATACGCAAATGGTGGTGCCCATGGGGCATAGACGCTACACTATTTGCGTTCCCCTTATTTTCACTGTAGTCTACGTAAATGTTTACGTAGACTACACGTGCCAAAATGAGGAACTCAAATGGCGGCGCCCATGGGCGCCGCCATTTGCATACGTGCGGTTTTTCTTTTCTTTTCACTTAGCCGTGATAGGCGACATAAACATTTACGTAGCCTATCACGGTGTTTTTTAAAAATCTAGCCGTGATAAGCTATGTAAATCTTTACATAGACTATCAGTTTTGTTTTGTTTTTTACTTGGAAATGGCGGCGGCGGCAGCCGGTCGGAAGACCGACCGCCACAGCTGCCGCCGCCGCAGTGCTGCCAAACCGCCGCCGGAGCCACCGCCGCCAGGGACATTCACACAAGATAAGTCTCATCCGGGGGGGGTGGGGGGCAGACCGTTTCGCCATGAATTTCGGGGGGCCGAATGCGCTGGCATTCGGCCTCCCTGAGATTCGTGGCGTAATTCTCTGACATCCCTAAGGGGCTATTTGCATTCCCCTTATTTTTGTTGTCTTAGTCTATGTAAATCTTGACATAGACTTAGACGTGCCAAAATAAGGAACGGAAATGGCGGCGGCCATGGCCACCGCCATTTGCATACATGCGTTTTTGTTTTTGTTTTTGTTTTTTAGTCAGCCGTGATAGGCTACGTAAACATTTATGTAGCCTATCACGGCTGACTGCAGGGACACAAACGGCGGTGGCTATGGCCGCCACCATTTGCGTCCCTGCTAGCCAGCGGCCGGATGTCTGGCTGCTGGCGGAGCCGGCCAGCGGCTCCGCAGAATCCCCACGGAGCACGGCCAGCCGGCCAGGATTCCGGGGGGGGGGGAGGAATGGAGCGCCTCCCCCCCCAGCGAGGATTCCGGGGGGAGGGATGGAATGCCTCCAACCCAACCATAAACATAATCCGCAAAAGGTAAGCACCTTTCGTACATCCCTAAAAAATAGCGAACACAAATGGCGGCCGCCGTAGCCACAGCCATTTGCATACACTTTTTTTTTTGCTTTGCCATGATAGGCTACATAAATATTTACGTAGCCTATCACGGTTCAATACAGGGATGCAAATGGCATTTGCGTCCCTGCTGCCCAGCGGCCGGATGTCCGGCTGCGGACGGAGCCAGCCGGTGGCTCCGCGGAATCCCCGTGGAGCGGATCCGGCCGGGCAGGACTCCGGGGGAAGGGACAGAGCGCCTCCCCCCCCACCGTGAAGCAGATCCGCAAAATAGTAAGTGACTTTCGTACATCCCTAATTAGCATCTGTTTGCCTCTTTAGGGTAAATGGAATTAAAGCCTTGAAAAGCAGCCCTTTTGTCTGAATGTTGTTTTGGCTATTGGAGTATTCAGTAGGCTACAGGGGAACCTTGACAGGCAAGGGTTTGTGGGGACATTGTGCTGCAATGGCATCAACTGTCTGGCAGGCCAGCCCCCAGTTTGCAGTTTGCATCCACTGCAATGCAGGTGGGGGCAGTGTTGTGTCTGGCTCCAGGGACGGAGATCGTGCTCTGCCCCAATCAGTTCTCCAATTTCCTGAAAGTTTCCTCCCTCCCCCCCAAATGAAGAGACTTCCGTTGCTCTGCCTCATTCAGCATGCTTTATCATTTATTTTAATGTGTTTTTGAGCTTACCTGATCACAGCTAACCTCTCAGGCTGCCTGCACATCCTGTTCTGAAAAAGCCCCATGGGAGGAATTACTTGATAGTGCCTTAAACAGGGTTTTAATTGAAATGTAGGAAGCTGAGGAGGCTACAGGCTGCCATAGAAATGATCGTACAATGGGGGGGGGGAAAGGGACATTTGCACTCACTCCTCAGCCACCTCCTAAGGAAGGTAAGCCCAAGAAACCCATCCCCAACCCATGAAAATTTGTCCAAAAAGACTGAAATAGACTGCAAAAGACTGAAATACCCATACCACCCTACATCAATTTGGAGAGACTATTTTATGGGGGGGGGGGTGTTTTAAGAAATAGATTCACAACACAACCCTGATCATGAGTAAGGGGTGACGTTACTCAGAAATCTTAATTAGCTCATCAATTTACAAATCTAGTATTGCAAACTTAGATAAAAGTTCTCTGTTCTTTTTCAAATTTCAAAATAGCTACAAATATTTGTACATGTGGATCACCAAAGTGGATCTTGGGGAATTGACTGTGCATGATATGGTTGGTTGGTTGTTTTTACAAACCTATGCATCACGACATAATGCACCAGAATGCACAACCTTCTGTGACTGGCTATTTTCATCTGTGCTTCATTTACTTCACAAAGTAAAAGATTACACTAACCAACATCTGAACATGTGCGAAAATGTTGGAGTTTGGACTCCTAGTCATGCAGACTATGCAGAAACAGAAATCTAAATTAGCCCATAGCCTTGGGTTGAATTACGAAAACATTCAAGTTTGTTGGATTTAAAACTGGGCTCATTACAAATGTGAGAATGACAAACCTACTAGTCTTGACCTATGAACCAGCCCATTTCGATTTTTGGTGGCATCCCAAGTTATTATTATAGTGCTGACTGTTTTTCTTGGTACTGACCTATAAAGGCAATGCTAGAAAAATACCATTATTAAAATCTAGAAGCTCTGAAACTTAAAACTACTGGTATTACTTCTACGACTACAACACAGCTCTAACAGTGCAGTCCTATGGCTATCTACTCAGAAGTAAGACCTACTGCATTGAATGGAACTTGCTCTGGGGTGAGTGTTTATAGGATTGCAGTCTTAAGAAAGGGATCTCTCTGAAGGATTTGATAAGTATAAGTACCAGGCTTTTCTACAGGAAAATGTCTGTGAGTACCAAAAAACTGCCATCTAGCTTTCTCCCTAGATGACAGCAGAAAAGCAAAGTTACCTTAGGTTTAAGCTGAATCATGCAGGCAGTTCAAAGAGTTGTTTCAAAATGCAGATATTAAAAAACACATGACTTGGCTTATCTTTTACTACTTTCCATTGTTCTTGCACCTTTTTTCTGAGGCAACGGGGAAATAAAGTCACACAAAAGTCTTTTCCTGACATGATTGAACATTGTTCCATTTTCCAGATGGCTAATTCTGCACATCTGCCCTCTCTCATCTGGTTCCAATTAGATTTTAACTGATTGGAGCATTTCACTGGCACATCACAGAGTCATTACTGAAACAGTCTCACAATCTTCTTGTCAGCTTCTTTGTCTCTTTCTCCTGCTCTCATGGCTGTGTGTCTTTGGGAGACATCCTGCCTTGCCTCACATCTTCATGGCTGCAAAGCCACTTACTGGGCAGTAAGTCCCACTGATCTTAATGGACTTCTGATGGACATAAATAGGATTGGTTTGTAAATCACCAAGCTCACAAAAATGCTTATATTGGAGAAAACAGCACACGAAAAAGACACACATTTCTATAAAATGTGTTTTATTTATTTAATACATTTCTACACTGCCTTTCAGCCAAGGTATCCCGTGAAGGTTTGAGGCCTACAGAGGCAAGGAAAAGAAATAGGTCAGGCCTAGAGGCCTGGAGTTTTGTTGTTGTTGGTGGTGGTGATGGTGGTGGTTTTTGCTGGGAGAGGGCATCCCTGAGAGGAGTAGTTTCATTTCCCTGGTTAAGTTTCATTTTCATTTCTGCAGTTAAGTTTCATTTCTTCAGGTTTGAAACAGTACTTTCGGTTTCCAGGGAGGCTGGTATATAAAGAGAGTGAGAGGGCCAGCAAGAGCAGAAGCAGAGAGACAAGAGCCTGAAGAGGGAGCAGAAAGAAGCAGCCTGGAGAAGTCTAAGTACAGCTAGGGTAAAGGAACTTGACTTTTGAAACTTTTATTTTCTCTTAAGGCCTTTTGTATCACTCAGCTTTATTGTGTAAATACCTTTAGTTGTGATTTGATTTACCAGTAAACTGTTGTGATTAAACCCTGTGTCTAGAGTGTCAGTCACCCCATGTCTACAGCCTGCCCCCTCCATTATTGGAAAAGGGAAGGTAAAAGCCAGAAGGTGGGACTCTTAAGGAGGCAAGAGATCCTTAATTACTTGTTCAGGGATCCAGGTCAATGGTGGAACCCTGGCACACCCAAAGGTGGTTTACAATTTTTAAATACTGAAACAGACGAAGAAATGTTACCCCCCCAAAAGCTCTGAACCTCAAAACACACATCGGAATATAATTCTCTTGGGCTGACCGAAGGTCTCTCCAGGAGCTGATGGCAAGCGCTCCCCGGCCAGGGCTTCACCAGTTCTTGCTTCCCTGAGGGCACACTGGTGTGAAGCATCCACAGGGAAGTTGGGGAAAGGACTGCCTCAACAGTTCTCTCAGTTCTTTCCCTTCAAGAGCTGATGACAAAAGCTGCCTTCCTGGGCTTCTCTTCTCTATATTAGGGGAAAATGGTTTCAAATACGTACATTGGGGGGGGGGGATTGCCCACTTAGTGGCCTTCTTTCAGTGCCAGGCTAAGACCTTTCTTTTCTCCCAGGCTTTTGAAGACCATTATGGAACAAGAGCAAGCTATGCTGGTCATGTTTAAAAATCTCTTTAAGACTGGCACTCAGAACATCGAGACGTGATGCCACGCCATAGTTCCCAGTGAAATTGTACAGAAAGAAAAGATGGCAGGCATGAATTCATCACCACACCCTCTTTGGAGGATGAAGGTCCCGTGAAGGGATGCGGTGGGATCGTGAGCTGCTCTAAGAGCCGCTTATTAGATGCGCTGACACTTTCAGGAAATCCTTGGTGGTCTTGTTTCCCTCCCTGACACTTCCCTACTTCTGAGGGAAATTCTCTGGGATGCTGCCATGGGCTTTCAGCTTGTACCCAAGAAAATGAGTGATGTGGAATCTGTATCTTCTTCCATGGAAAATCATGAGAAGACCTCAGATTATGGTTTAAGCACACATGCCAACTAGCAGAAAGGCCCCCAGCTGTTCTGGCTTGGTAATGAAAGCCTTGCCTTGTGGCTATGGTCTTGCTTGGCTTAGCTTTCTGTCTTTTGCTTCTCCCTTTCTGAGGGGAACAAGGGATCAAAGTAGGTAACCCTTTCAGTGCAATTGCCAGTGGATGTCCTTCTGAGAACACATAAGTGGCCCATCAGCATCTTCTAGTAACATTCTTTCTTCCATGGGGTACCCACAAGGAAATCACATGCTTCTGAGGTCAGTAGACATGGATTGGAGGGAGGCCTGAGAGCCCAGAATCTCTCCTTTTCCCCCTTTAAGTACAGAACACATCGCAGAGGGCTAATGACATTCCCTGCTTGGAGGGAATTGACTGCCTGGATCCCAAAACAGAAATCCTCCTGTCAGGAGGCAGGATATGCTGCAAAATTTTGTTGCAGGTGCTACTTGTAGCTAGGGATGTTGGAGAAATCCACAACAGGACCAACTGAGTTTGGATTTCTATGAATCTGACCTGTGGATTACATAGTGAACTGGCTTTTTCCCCGTCAGGCAGATTCTGCAGAATTTTGTGCAAATATTGTCGTAGAAAAACATGCATTTTTTTTTTTTTAATGGCCAAAATTTCATATTTCCCCATAGGCTAAAGCATGAAAAGGCACATTTCAGGGGAATGTGCGCATTTTTGCAAGCACCAATTTGTGCAAATTTTGAAACAAACAAACAAACAAACATCTGATTCCGTCAACGGGTGGACCACAGAATGAAAGGTGCCTGGCAATCCACAAAACATAGACAGAACAGATTTTACTAGTGCTGTGATGAAAATTCTCCCCACATATTTCTCGACAATTGTCATTCTATCTGATAGAAAAGAAATTGCTTTCGAAAAGAAGTTCAATGGTGAAGAAAAGTTCGGCGAAAGTTGCATGGGTTGGGTTTGGATTTCTTGTGCTTACCTTACTGGTGCCTGAGCAATGGGTGCAAGCTTCCTCTTCCACCTCCTTGTTCTTCTTTCATCGTACAATAATCCCTCCTTGGCTTCCCACCCATCAATGAAAGCACAGGGGAAGACATTCATGAAGTAATTCCTCCCATGGGGCTCTTTCAGTTCAGGAAGCGCAGGTGGCCTGGGAGGCTGCAGAGCAATGGAAAGATGGAGAGAGAAAACCCACACAGCCCCCTCGGCCCCCTCGCAGTGATTAGATAAGCTCAAAACCACCACAAAAATAAATTATGAAACACCCTGAGAATGAGGAAGAACAATGGAAGCCTCTTTCACAGGGAAAGAAAATTTTCAGGAAATTGGAGGACAGGCACAGCACTCTCTGCGCCTCTTCCCTGGAGCCAGTCACAACACTGACCCCCTCACACCTGCGTTGTGGTGGATGCAAAATGGGGGCCAGACTGCCAATACCGTTGATGCTGTTTCAGCACAAAAAAAATGCAAAAACCCGTATTGAAAGAAAGAAGCTGTGCTACAACAACTGCTTCCAATGGTGAGCTTTACCCGTGAGAACCTGTTGGAGAATTTCTCCTCCCCCTGGAGAAATTTGGTGAAATTGTCCTCCCAATTTCTCTGCAGAGAAATAAGGTAGAGAATTTTTAGAGGCCATTTGTGTGCAGCTCTAGATTTTACACGATCTGTACATCCCTATTTGTAGCATATACCCTTATTGTTGTCTTGATCCACCTTGGCTCTCCTGATATTTTTAAGCTGCGTTTCCTTCAAGCAATGTTTCCACCATTGCAATTCCTTTTTGTGCGGAACCTCTAATGAGCTTTCACAGCATCCCAGCGCTCGGTGGAACAGTTTACAAAGACCCTGCACTGTGCTATAGATTCATTCATTCATTCATTCATTCATGTCATTTCATTTCATTTCTTTTCATTTCTATCCCATTTTTTTCCATCTTGCAAGGAACCCAAGGCAGCTTACGTTATCCTCCTCCTCTCCAGTTTATCCTCACAACAACAACCCTGTGAAGTGGGTTGGGCTGAGAGTCTGTGACTGGCCCAAAGTCACCCAGTGAGCTTCCAATCTGGATCTCCCAGCTTCCAGTCCAACACTCTTGCCACTACACCACACTGGCTCTCAGTAGATTGATTCTCTGCAAATAATGAGTTACTTCTAGCCTAGATAGTGCTTTAATCTGAGGTCCTGATGTTGTCAGGATCTAGGGATGGGCAGATTCCCTACCTGATGTTCTGGGGTAGAATCCACCTGTGGGGGGAGGCGATCTGTCTCTCCCCTTGGAATCCTCTTTGGCCATCTCTGCTCTGAGGCTATTCCATGGAGCTGGCCACTGGCTCTGTATCGTTGGTGATACAGTCGCCATTGGCGTGCCGCATCGCTGGCTGAGGGATCTCAGGATAGCCTATCGTGGGGAAAAACACAGATCCAAATGGCATAGTGGATGCCATTTGCGGCCATAAAGCCCTTAGTTTAACGTGATTGCAGCCATTTACGGCTGCATTTAGGTTAATCTAAGAGCTTTATGGCAGCAAATGGCATCTACTATGCCATTTGCATCTGGAGATCCCTCAGCCAGCAATACGGCACACCAATGGCAGCCGTATCACCAATGATATGGAGCCGGCCGCAGGGAGGATCTGGCTGAAGAGGATTACGGAAGGAGGTGGAGGTAAGGGATCCTTTCCGCCATGGACTCCGGAGGCTGGATTCTATTGAATCTGGCCTCATTGGGGTCTGTGGCAGAATTCTCTGACATCGCTATCAGGATCCTTATCAAAATAGATTCAGGGTAAGCCAAAGTGAGCTAAAGTCACAAATGGATCAATTTAACAGTTTATTGATTACACATCTGATAGCATAGCAAATGGATGCAAAATAAAGCAAGGCAATGAACCTCACATGTCCCATGGGCTGACCAGAGCTGTCCAAACAATCGGGTCCCAATCAAGATAGATGGGATGCCTCTCCATGGACTGATAATCAATTCTCCAAGTTGGCATGTGCACTAGGGATGGCATGGGCACCTGATTCCATCCAGGAATCTAGCAGAACCCCCCCAACATGCTAGCACCCCTGAGCCCCACTCTCTGAGCCCCTGCCCGCTCTTACCCCCTGCCTGTGCTCAGCAAGTGGCCTGCACCCTCCCTGGCAGCCTCATTGAGCTCCTTGATCACCACCTTTTGAAAAATAAAATGGCAACAGCAAAAATGTGCGCATTGGCATATGCACAAAAATGTGCATTTTTGCGATCGTCATTTCATTTTTTAAAAAATGGTGACTGCAGAGCTCGACAAAGCTACTGGGGTGAGTGTGGGCTGCTTGCTGAGCATGGGGAAGGGGTCTCGGGTGTGGTTCAGGGACTGGTGAGTAGGGGCAGGGGCTGGGCGGGCTTCCAAAGAACCCAGACAGGTATGGGTTCGTACATTCAAAATGTGCACAGATGCCCATTGGAGCAAGACCACCTCAGCATGGTTTAAACAATGCTTATATACCTTTCCTTCCATGCCCTAGTGGATGCATAAGGCATCATAGTCAAGAGAGCACATTTTCCTTCCTCCACGGTAGGGATGTACAGACGGTGTAAAATGGTCTGTGTTTTGCGGATTGTCAGGAGCGTTTTGTTCCCCTGTCCATCCACAGATGGATGCGAATATGATTTTTTTCCCGTCATGCGGAAAAATACGCAAATCATTACGTAAGTATTTACATAATTGACCTTAGTATGTAACATTTAGTGTAATCTCCCCCATTCCATTCAATGTATCCTCAGCAGAAACTTATGTGTTTTCCTATGAATTTATATGCGTAAATTTTGGGAAAGTAAAAATATATATATATATCCGAAAGTCCACTGACTTTGGGTGGCCTGAGGGGGTCGCTCTGCCACAGATTCCGCAGGTCGGATTCTTAGAAATCTGAGCTCATTTTAGTCCGTCTCAAACTTCTCCAGCGTTCCTACTAGGGATGTACGAAAGTCACTTACCTTTTCGCAGGGGTGATTCGCGGTGGGAGGGAGGCGCTCCGCACCTCCCCCTGAAATCCTAACCCAGCCGGTTCTGCTCTGCAGCAACTCTGCAGAGCCACCGGCCAGGTGCCTTCGCAGGCGTCTGGAGCCTGTGGACGCAAATGGCGGCTATGGGGGCCACCATTTGCATTCATGTTTTTGGCCATGATAGGCTACGTAAATATTTAAAATAAAAATATTTTTATAAAAATATAATAAAAGTAAAAATAATTAGGCTACGCAAATGGCGTCCCTGCATCAGCCGTGATAGGCTACGTAAGTATTTACGTAGCCTATCACAGCCTAAATGAGGAAGCGAATTCACCATTCGCAAAGCTGCATGAACAGCACCAGGTAAGTGCTCCATGTCGCGCGCCTTTCGCATGGTGGTGGGGCGGGGGGCTTCGTTCCACCACGGATTTTGGGGGGCCAAATGCACGGGCATTCGACTTCACTGAGATCCATGGCGGAATTCTCTGACATCCCTAGTTCCTACTCAGCAGAAAGAGGAAGGAAAGTTTGAGTTTAAGGCTCTCAGCTCATCAGGGAGACATAACACTGAGCTCTTATCTGAGGGTCCAGAGCGACCTGGCAAGAATGAAACTGGCACCAGCACTCCCATGTAAGACAGTCTACTTAATTAGACTGGAAGCTGCCTCCTATACTTTGTTAATACTGGCCTCTATGCTCCTAACAAACTGTGTAGATCATGACTGTGGAAACTCACTGTGCTCTTCGCCATCTTCCGGTGTAACCCACTACACTTGGCTGCTATAACTGTCCTTTGTCCTGCTCCTGGACAGACACCAGAAGGAATGGCACCAGTGCTACTGGGCTGCCGGTCTTGGGCACGGAGCCAAGCGGGTCGTGGCCAATTGAGCACTCTTCTGACACATCTCTGGTGTTCCTGTGCAATTGGGACATGTCAGTTTCAGCATGTCTGTTATTATGTGGTTCCAAGAGATCCATTATGCTCCATCAGACTGTGACATTGTGGGAATGAGATGACAATGAAATAAGGGCTGAGGGCACCTGGCATTCTTAATGCTTGTTGCAGGCTGTAATTGGCTGGTGTGTGTTCCAGTGTGCCCAGAGGGGGTTCTATCATGAGTCTGTACATGCTAATTAATAGATGAAAGACTCCTTATTAAAAAAAAGAAAAGAACAAAGAATGGTTAACATAGAGATGTGTGTGGAGCAGAGGGGAAGCACTTCATAATGTTGCATATTTTTGAGTGTGGTCTTCTCACTCTCAGCCATAAATAGGGATGTATGAATAGTGTAAAATCTGCTCTGTCTGTGTTTCGTGGCTTGTCAGGTGCCTTTTGCTCCGTCGTCTCCTCATGCATTTCTTTTTCTTTTTCCCACCACGCAGAAAAAGATGCAAATAATTATGTAAGAGGTTTCGTGACACTTTACATCATTTACCTCAGTACGTAACTTAGCGTATTGTCCCATTCCACTTTTCCCCAGCAGAAACATGTGTATTTCCTAGGAATGAATTTGCATAAATTTCAGGAAAGTTAACAGATAAATAAATCCAGAAGCCCATGGACTTTGTGCAGCCAGAGGAGATTCGGGTGGGTGCGTGGGGTGGAAATCCAGGGGGGAAAAAAAGAGATCCAGAATCCCACGGACTCTGCATAGCCAGAGGGTGGTGCTCTGCAGCGGATTCCACAGGTCGGAGTCTTAGACATTAAAATTCATTTTAGTCCATCTCAGTTTTCTGCAGCATCCCTAGTGAGAAATTCATTATTGAGTCATAGAACTATAGAGCAGGGAGGGACCTTGCAGATCATGTAGTTCAACCCCCTGCTCAATGCAGGATCTGCGGTGCAGAGTACAGCATCCCTGATAATGGGCATTCAACCTCTGATTAAATTCTCCCAGCAAAGGAAAGTTCATTACCACCCAAGTCAGGCTGCTCCACTGTTGAACAGCTCTACCCATTAAGAAGTTTCTCCCTAAGTTTAGCTGACATCTGCTATCTATCAATTTCCACCCATTAGTTCTAGTCCTGCCCTCTGGAGCAATAGAGAACAAATTATCTCCATCTGCATTTCTTTAAATGCATGTCACCATGGTCCTCTCTCTGTCACTCAGTCACAAATTCCTCGTAAGAACATGAGCAGAGCACGGCTAGACTAGACCAAAGATCAGTTAGGCATTCAGAGGCATGCTCCCTTGGAACATGGAGGTTCGATTTAGCTACCCTGGTTCAGAATGTCAGAAGAGTCCTGCTGGATCAATCGAAAGGCCTATTTAGTCCTAGTCCAGTATCCTGTTTCTACTTGGGATGTCGGAGGAATTCATCCAGGGGGTAGAGCTCACTGAGCTTTCATTAGCTCAGCCCCCTGGACTTTGGCTCATTTTCCTATGAGCTGGCCCAGCTTGTTCTGCATTGAGTTGGACCAGTTTGGATTTTTGGTTTTTAGAAATTTGCGTAAATAGTGATTTGTGCAAATTTCAGTTGCAATTTGCTGACATTTCAGCCGTAATTTGTGTGACCTGCACAAATTTCGGCCACAATTTTACACAAATCGCTATTTATGATAGATAGATAGATAGACAGACAGACAGACAGACAGACACACACACACACACACACACACACACACACACGACAATGACAAAGTCCCTGGATTTCAGGAAGAAACCTGTGGCTTGGCTCGCAAATGCAAGCTGAGGGTGTCACAGAAATCCAGCGAGCCAAAAAGGGCTGGATTTCCTATTGACAGACATCCCTAGTTTCTACAGTGATCAGTCAGATACATATGGTGTCAATATTCCCTTATCTCACACTTCACTTCAATGCCCAAACATACACAGACGCTTCAGTCTACAGCTTTTAATCCATTACTTCACAGGGTCATACACATACAAATTCTCAGAGAATCTTTCTATCTACAAGTAATGCCTTCAGGGGATCCAAATGGAATTTATGAGAATTGCCAGCCATTTGAAGAGGGAGGTGATCTTGCTAGCCTAACTTAAGGGGGGGAGGTCCTTCTCTTGTCGTGAGGCCTCTAAGCGCAGCTTCTCACACAAGTGCAAATGAGTAGACCGTCTACGTTCCGCCCCTGCCTTCTCTCTCTTTGCTCTGGATCTGTGCCTGGCATCTATTAGGTCAGCCTCCTGTTTGCTGCCTCTCATGGGTCAGGGTGTGTGTGAGGAGGGACCCTCAAGCTCAGCCATCTGTACGTTTGTAACCTGAGAAGCAGGTCTGCTCATTTCTGGACTAGCCTGGGAAAACACCTCCCCATGTGTCTGATGGTTCTCCTTCAGAATCTGAACTGCTATCCCACTCCCTGTGCTCAGAAACACCCCTGACATATGGGAAGTCTACAAGGAGGAGAAGATGGCAACAGCCTTTTCCCACTTAGGTTCCTTAGCAACTGGTATTCCTTAGCAACCGGTATTCCTTATTAACTGGTGTTCAGAGGCATGCTACCTCTGATCTTGGGGGTAACATATGGTCATCATGACTAGTAATAGGATGTGAAGGCAATGGTTCTCCTCTGCTGTTACTCCCAGCAACTGGCATTATTTATGCATGTACAAATACACTACTCATCATTTGTAGCTTCTCTGCCCCAATAATGCAGAGCCCTGCTGGTTTAAACCAAAGGTCATATAGTCATAGAATAGTAGGGTTGGAAGGGGCCTACAAGGCCATTGAGTCCAACTCCCTGCTCAGTGCAGGAATCCAAGTCAGAGCATCCCTGACAGATGGCTGTCCAGCCTCGTCTTGAATGCCTCCAGTGTGAGAGAGCCCACCACCTCCCTAGGTAACTGGTTCCATTGTCGTATTGCTTTAACAGTCACAAAGTTTTTCCTGAAGTTCAGCTGGAATCTGGCTTCCTGTCACTTGAACCCATTATTCTGTGTCCTGCACTCTGGGAGAAGGTCCATGTAGTTCAGCCTTCTGTTTCCAGCATCAGCAAGTCAGATGATTGCAATGGACTTTACTGTGTAGTATATGCAGAAGCTTCTCATTCTACCATGGACCAGTGATGCCACAGTGTCACACTGTAGGATGGCCTTGGGGCATGTGTTCCAGGGCATGATCTGAGGGCAGATAATGTAGCCAGTTTGCTGAAAGACGCAGTCTGGTCAGGGCCTGGGAGGAGCCATGCTGGAAGAAAAGTGGGTGATAAAAATGTACTAAATAAATAAAATACATGGGGACTGCATTGCAGAAGCCTCACAGAGCTTTTAGAAGCTGGATTCCAGGAGGTTCAAAGGCAGGGTTCCAAAAGCTGAAATGAATTCTAGGAGAGCACACTATTAGGTTTGTCTGACACTCAGATGAACAATCCAGCTCTGCCAAATCTTTTATGGAATGGAACAGTGCACTTCTGTTGTATCTTTCCTCCATGCCCCCTTCATCCACCTCCTTTCATATCTCTTTCCTCCCTTTCTCTATTCTCCTCCCCTTCCTTTTCCCAGCTGATGTCTAGTTTCCCAATCTCTCAGTTCCCCTATTTCTTGAACTATCTTCTCACTCTGCTTTTTAAATCTCAGCCTCCCTGCCTGCTCATAAAGTTCCTCCTATCCTTGTATTATTTCTCTAAGTCAAAGTCACAGTTAACTTCTTTCTTTCTTTCTTTCTCTCTCTCTCTCTCTCTCTCTCTCTCTCTCTCTCTTTCTTTCTTTCTTTCTTTCTTTCACCAATATACCACTTAACAAAAGAATTTACCAAAGTGTTGCATGTACCCAAACATAAACGAAATAAAATACAATATAAAAATAGTATAATATCCATTTCAATACATACTTGACGAAGAGTAACCAGCAGCATGCTCAATCAACAACAATCATGAATCTAAGCTTGGCTGAAAAGAAACATCGTCATCCTCATAATTACCATGCACCTCTCCTCTTTGAGTCCTCTCCATTCTTCATACTTGGAGCCATTGAGACTCCAGTTTACACTGAGTTTCAAGCCAGATTCTTCAAAGTAACTGTGTTGATCACAATGGGATGAAGATGGGACAAGGGAGGAACGCCTACAAAGGAAACTTGGCCACAGTTCTTCCCACTAGTCACCCATGGGAAGGCTATACTAATGTGGCTGGGCTGGGCATCTGACCAAAGAGTAGCTCAGAGATAAACCGAATTGTAGCACATTCCCACAAACACACAATAGGAAAGAGGGCACAGAGTACAAGGCTAAAATATGTAGGTGGAAAATCCACACAAAATAGGGCAAGGCTTGAAGGAGGCCTTGCCTTGGCTCTAGGTAGAGCTGTCTCTTGCAGCTAAAGCTGGAACATGTTCAAACTCCTCAGGTTTCAGCAGAAAAAATAAGGGGTTTCTTTCAAAACAGAGTTTCAGTTAGAGCTGTGCATAAATGGTTTCTCAAACTTCTCCACTCTAATTGTGGTCAGAGAAACTAGGTGGGATGGGGGGCATTTCACTGAGGAAAACTTCTCCAGAGTTTCTCAGATGTGGGGCTCATCACCAGCAGTGGTAATACCCCAGCTTCCATCTCGTTCTCCTGAGGGTTTTGGTTTTTAGCCCTGACCCTGGAAGTGGCAACAGCAGCAACTCTGCTGGCAGCTTGGCCCCCATTCTGCATCCTCCACAATGCCCCAAACCTAGCGTCATTCTCTGGCTACAGTCATGAAAGAAAGAAAGAAAGAAAGAAAGAAAGAAAGAAAGAAAGAAAGAATCATGATGCAGCTTTGACAAACCCTAGATAATTAGCTGAAGAGATATAGGAGCCCTGAGGCCTGTGGCTTTCCTGTGGAGCATGTGTAATGTCTTCTGTTTCAGAGACGGCATGAGGGCTTTGTGTATATACATCCTATGGGATCCTCCTAAAACCCCTTTGATTCAATGGAAGAAGCCTATTTTCCCTGCCAAAAGCTTGCTGTCCTGAATTAATGGCTTGCTCCTTTTGGTGGTGGGATTTATTTTTTGCACATGCCAAGGCTTTGAGTCTTTGACTGTGAAGCCAGGTTCTCCTTGACTGGTTGTGATTAGAGGCTGAAGGATGAAATAAGGAACCTGGAAACGGTCCAACCGGCTTCTACGGTGGCGTCTCGACTTAGACCTCTTCTCTGGAAAACATATTCTATTGCTCATTTTCTCCAACACTCAGGGTAGCCTTGGTAAGCTCTTCTGTGTGTTTTTGGAGTTGATAGAATTAGACAGCAATCCTATGGTTCCTGGGAGAGCACCTCCGGAGCCCATAAAAACCTTGCTCATAAAAACCTTGCGAGGTCAGAGATAGAACTCTGGTCTCGGAAGGGGGAGTCTGTCCCCCCTCCCCTGCTCATTCACAGCCAGTATGAACTGGACTGGCTTCCTCTCTGAGGTTGGAAACTTGACCTCAGAGAGCGGGGGAAGGGGTCTTCTGGTCAGTGGATAGGGGAGGAAATTGGAGAGGCCAGGATATGATTTCTCCTGAGCCTCTTCCACTCCTTCTTCCTCTGAAGCAACCTCACTAGATTAGGGATGGATGGATTCATGTCTGTCCGGTCCCTTCGGGTGATCACCAAAAGCCATTGTTGCAGCCCGCCCACACAAGCCATGCTGCAGGAGCTAAAGGATGGATTAGAGACTGGCCGAGAAGCTCTGTGAGGCCACCCATCCCCTTACTGAATTGCAATTGTGTGCATAATCATAGCTCTGTGTTACTTCCAGATCTCTAAAGTTGTGTCTATGGCTGCCTCAAAGGGGCAATGACTCAAGATTACAGGCGTAAAGGGCCCTTTACTGGTTGGTGGTGTTAGAGGTGGTTTGGTACAGACATTTTAAAACAGTGTAAGAATGCAACTGCTTCTTTTCCAGAGTGTGCCACCATATCATTGGCATGCAAGATAGCATGAGAAGAATAAAAAAAAAGCATTGGTGGATGTAAAATAATGAAAACCTCTGGGTCCAGGATGAACAGGAGATGGATTAATTAAATGGATGGCAGAGTTTGGTAGAGTCGCCAGAAATTTTGGAACAGAAGCACTACACACACATTCCTTTTGTGTGTGTTTTGCAAATGTCCACAGCAAGTCTAACAAAAAATGAAACTAGAGCTAATCCCAAGTAGATGAGTGTGAGTCCCAGAATCCTACATGTTCTGACGGCACAATTGGCCTTCTAGTATGTTTCAATTACAGCTGAGCCAAAATTGCTCAGGACAGATTTTTCTTGGAAAATTTCTGGGGGTTTTCTTTTTCTCACCCCTGCCTAGGGATGGACAGACCCATCTCTGACCAGGGCATGAGGCAGCTCGATGAGCTGCCCCCCCCCGAGCTCGTGTGGCCTGGTCCTGCTTGGCAAGCCTCCCTGCTTGCCCCGCCCACCTGCCGAGCTGTGCGAGCTGCCCCTCCTCTCTCTGCCAAGGACTCTGGAAGTCAAGCCCTTGTGCGCTGACGGTGCTCTGGCTTGGATTCCTGCATGGATCAGGGGTTGGACTAGATGGGCTTATAGGCCCCTTCCAGCCCTACTCTTCTATGATGCTATGATTCTATGAAGCTGGACAGCCCACTGTCAGGGATGCTTTGACTTGGATTCCTGCACTGAGCAGGGGTTGGACTTGATGGGCTTATAGGCCCCTTCCAAACCTACTGTTCTATGGTTCTATGGTTCTATGGTTCTGTGGTTCTATGGTTCTAAGGTTCTATGCTTTATGCACAGAAGGGCTTAAGTGCTGAGTCCCCAGTGCAGCCAGTTCCCATCACTCTTGCCCTGGCATCCTCCCAAGGAGGCCAGGTCAAGAGCACTGGGGTGCTGCCAACACCCTTCCTCCCCATGCTGGCTGCCAATGGCTTCCTTAACAGCTGCCATGGGGAGGAAGGGCCTCAGCAGAACCCCAGCACTCTCACCTGGCATCCTGGTCACCGAGCTCCGGGGCACTTGGCAGCCGGGTCCACCAGCATCCCCAGGGCTCGGTGAACCGGGTCTGGAAGACCGGTCAGGGAGGAGTCCATCAAACTCTACCCCCTTTTTGGACTCCCACACCACCCCTACCCCACCCCCACCCTGAAAAAGAAGTTCAGAGTTTTCTCCAAATATCCTCCATCATTTCTTGGTGCAGCGCCCACCATTTCCCCTCTTCAATCCTCTGGAACGATTCTAGGTCTGAAGTATTGTGGGGCATACAACAAACAAAACAAGAAACAAACAAAAACAAAATCTTGGGGGAAAAGAAAGAAACCATGCTACTGTCACTGCTAATGATGAGTCCACCCCTGAGAAACTATTGGGAAATTTCTCCTCCCCCTGAAGAACTAAGGTGAAATGTCCCCAATTTTCCTACTTAATTTCCCTAATGCCCCAAATTTTCCTAATGCCCCTAATTTCCCTACCAAATTTCCCTAAATGCCCCTAATTTCTACCCCAGGAGAAATTAGGTGAAATGCCTCCCCCACTCCTCTGCCCCACTCACACCATATGATATTACTCTACCCAGAGATAGGATTGAGAATTTTGAGAGGCCATTGGCACACAGCTGTAGTTTCAACTCAGGACTGATGGTGATGCAAAGTGGTATGGGTAAGGATGGCAATGGTGATGCAAAGTGGTATGGGTAAGGATGGCAATGGTGATGCAAAGTGGTATGAGTAAGGATGGCAATGGTGATGCAAAGTGGTATGGGTAAGGATGGCAATGGTGATGGAAAGTGGTATGGGTAAGGATGGCAATGGTGATGGAAAGTGGTATGGGTAAGGATGGCAATGGTGATGGAAAGTGGTATGGGTAAGGATGGCAATGGTGATGCAAAGTGGTATGAGTAAGGATGGCAATGGTGATGCCAAGTGGTATGGGTAAGGATGGCAATGGTGATGCAAAGTGGTATGGGTAAGGATTTGTGCAGTGATGACACAGGCACTGCTCAATAGGTGCCTGACACAGTAGCACAGATGTCTTATTGATTTGTTTGCATTAGGCAAGTTCCCTTGGCCTCAACACACCATCACTGCAATTGTATCATTCATTCCTAGGAACAGCCTATTCTGACTGTGATGTCATGTGCATCTGTTGGTAAGGTGAGCAGCCATGTCACTTCCTTTTAGGGGAAATGAAAGAAATGGTAGCCTGTTTCCTCCATTCAAAGGGGGATCTCCTGTTTCTCAGGTGTGCCATCAACTGGATAGTTCCAGAACCTGAGAAGCTGCAGAATGAGAAGAAACATGAATTATTTAACTCAGCAGGTATTTTCAATGTGGAGGTGAGAGAAGATGAAGGGACAATTCAATTCCTGCCCCATAAACAGCATGGGAAACCAAATCTGCCAGCATGCCATTTTGCCCTGAAGAGAAATGGATGAACAACTGTGATACTCATAGTTATCCTTCCATTTTTCTTCAGTGGAAAATTCCCTTCCCCTCTTTTCTTATCCACTGTTGATAATGATCTGATCTGAATGGAAAGCTCGATGGTTTTGATTACAGATTCTGAAATACATCTCTCAGGCCTTTGTGCCAGGAGCAATCCACAAAGTTCCTTAGGGGTCTAGAGCTTGCACACAGGGCCTCTCAAAAGAAGACCATTTCACCCAATTTCTCCAGCGATAGGAGATATTCTCCAACAGTTTATCGAGAGTGGGACTAGTGATGTAAAATCCATTCCGTCTGCATTTTGCAGATTGCCAGGCACCTTTCATTCCATCATCCGCTCAGCAACAGAATGTTTTTTCCCCAATTTGCACAAACTTGTACTTGTGCAAATTCACATTTGCAAAAATGTGCAAATCACCCCCCAAATGTGCAACTTCCCCCCAAATGCACTTTTTCACACTTTAGCCTATGGGGGAAAATGTGCATTTTCAGTCTTTTTTTTTTTTTTTTTGCATTTTTTTTATTACTAAATTTGTGGAAACTTCTGGAAAGTTTTTTTTTTTTTTTAATGGTCCACAAGTTCATGGAATCCACCTGACTGGGGAAGAGCTGTCCTGCACTCTGGGGTGATGGAGAAGAAATCCTGGCCTTCCTCTCTGTGACAACCTTTCAAGTACTTGAAGAGCGCTATCCTGTCTCCCCCCAGTCTCCTCTTCTCAAGGCTAAACATGCCCGGTTATGTCAGTCTCTCCTCATAGGGCTTTGTTTCCAGTCCCCTGATCATCTTTGTTGCTCTCCTCTGAAACCTCTCCAACTTGTCTGCATCCTTCTTCAAGTGCCATGCCCAGAACTGGACACAGTACTCCAGATGGGGCCTAACCAGTGCTGAGTAGAGAGGAACTAGGACTTCCCGGGATTTGGAAGCTGTGCTTCTATTAATGCAACCCAAAAGAGCATTGGCCTTTTTTGCAACCACATCACATGGTTGGCTCATATTCAGCTTGTGATCTATAACAATTCCAAGATCTCACTTGTAGTGTTGTTGAGCCAAGTACCCCCCATCTTGTAACTGTGCATTTGGTTTCTTTTTCCTAGGTGCAGAACTTGGCATGTATCCCTATTAAATTTTGATGTGTTGTTTTCTTCCCAGCGCTCCAGTCTATCCAGATCACTTTGAATTTTGTTTCTGTCTTCCAAGGTATTAGCTATCCCACCCAATTTTAGGTTCTTCAATCTATGTGTGTGTGTGTGTGTGTGTGTGTGTGTATGTATGTGGTAAGGGCCAGCCCTGGTGGTAGATGCTGGGGTGTGGGCAGTCAGGGGGCAGGAAAAGGTGGGACAGCCATTTTGTCCTTTGCCTCGGGCAGCAAGATGTCTGGACCCACCTTTGTGTTTCACCCATCACCAATCTTGGCTGGTTGGCTGCTAGGCTGTAAAATGGTTTCATCTCCGTCTCTCATTGGCTAGCATTGGTAGGGGACTAGCTGTGGAAAGCAATATTGCTTTGGCAAAGGTCATTCTAGTAAAAGCTGCTAGTGTACACTGCTGGGGATCAGGGATAGCTCAGAAGAAAACAAGCCACGGACACCCATACTCTGGAAGCGACTTACTCACTTGTTGCTTTTAGTGCTGGGTTCTGCTAACTTCTCTGGTTTGGGGCCCAGTTTGGCCAGGTGCACATCTCTGGTACACATTGGCACCAGCGAGATCAGACCTGTGAGATCATGAAAGGGAGAAGTCAATTAATTATTCCTCACCCGGCAGACACTTCTTTGGACTCTGAAGCAAAAGGTCTAATGATACGGATGTTGCACATGTAAAGATAATGCCAAGTCAGCCACCTTTACATAGGCAAAAGTGACTTCTCAACACATCTTAAGTTACCCTTTTGCACATACCATCCATTAAAAAAGTTAGTTCTCCTTTCTCTGCATTCTTTCCATCTGTGCTTGTTAACTTGGCTAGTCTCTGGTCTACTCGAATATATGTGTTCTATAAACACTGTCTCAATCCATGTCATGCATCCAGCAAATAGGCTGTTAGCCCTACACCCATAAAATAAAAAAGAAAATTATTCATTTATTTCAATCATTTCCACCCAGCTTTTAAAAATATCTCTCCCCATACCCACCCCAGAAAAAAGTGGCTTCCTAACTCAGAAATAACAGCAATAAAAAGAATTCATGGAGAAAGCTCAGAAACACTGAGTCAATTCCAAACTAGAGCTGAGATAAGTTTTTACTTTTTACCCATGGCTATTTATGGGTGTGCTTCTGCATCTTCTCTAGAAGAAGCAAAGAAAGAAGGGAAGATCAAGGTAGCAATGTCCATTGCAGGGAAATCTGGCCCTTTTGGGGCCTGACAGATCCCTGCAGGCACCCCCCCCCCCGGCTTGCATTTGTGAGCTGAGCTGCGGGATTGTTCCCAAAATCTGGGAACATTTTCAGGGTGTGTGTGTATGTGTAAAAAGCAATTTGTGCAAATTACAGCTGCAAATTATGGAAATTGTGGTCACAATTTGTGCAAATTACACCAATTATGGACACAAATTATGGCCGTGATTTGTGCAAATTATGCTTGTAATTTGAATAATTTTTTGCAAATGACGACCAAAATGTGTGTAATTTGTGCAAATTGTGGCTGTAATTTGTGGGAATTGCTTTACACAGATAAACCACCACCACCACCACCAACAACAGAAATCGGGGAGCTGGCCTGTGTTGATGTAGATCAAGCTGGGCTAGCTTGCAGGAAAGTGAGCCAGAGTCCAGGGGGCTGAGGTGAATGTATCTGAAGGAGTGCCTCCAGCAACACCAGACAGGCCGCTTAACAAGATCAGCCTTGGATGGCCTTCTCTCCGATCCATCAGCCAGGACAGCGAGGCTGGTGAGGACGAGCGAGAGGGCCTTCTCTGTGGTGGCCCCCACTCTGTGGAACTCCCTCCCTAGGGAACTCCGCCATGCTCCCTCTTTAATGAGCTTCCGCCATGCATTAAAAATGTGGTTGTTCAGGCAGGCATTTGGAGTGGGTTAGGGTATTTTAGAAATATGACGTTTTTAATGTAGAATTTTACAGTTCTAAACTGTTCTATTGTTGTACATCTCCCAGAGTGGCTGAAAATAGTCTGATGAGGACCGAGCAGTGGAAAATGGTGGCTCCAATGTCAGTGGGATGGTGAATCTGTTCCGGGTTTCAGCTAGAACCAGTCAGAACTCTAGCACCTTGGAGAGCTCCTTTAGAGTTCTGACTGGTTCTGGTTGAAACCTGGAGTAGATTCACTACTCCACTGACATCAGAGCCACCAGCCTCCACTGGGACTGAGCATACTCAGTGGCACAGTGTGTGTGTGTGTGTGTGTGTGTGTGCACGCGCGCGGGGAGATAGAAAACTAAGGGGGTGATGGAACAGGTTATATTGGGAGAGGACATGGCTTGCTGGATAGAAGACTGAACAGGAACACTCCACGCTGCAACATTTTGTTGCAGGTCCCACCTGTGGATTTGCAGTGTCTAGATGTTCAGGCTGTCCTTAAACCCAGCATGGTTTTAGAACATCCATCATGCAGCCACATTGCAGCTGCTTTTTTCTCTGCAGCTGAGCTTTCTCTGTCTCTGCTTCGTCTCACCAAGGTGAAGGAACAAAGCCCCCAACAGGCTGTCTAACTCACCTAAAATCCAATGCAGCTTAATTTGTGGTCTTTGTTCCTTCTTGGTGGTCTTTCTCTGGGAATGATCATCTTGTAAACAAGAAAAGAAATACAATGGTACATGTGCTGGCTCCTTTAGAGCTCTCTTTTCTTTTCTTTTCTTTCCTTCTTTTTTTCTTCTTTTTTTGGGTGTGTGTGTGGCAAATAATACTAGTTGCAAAATTCTACTCAGTCTGCAAATTCCACTGGAGGAACTCCCAAAGGAAAAAAAAAGAAAAGAAAAAGCCAGGACAGACTTTTATTCTGTGTGTGTGTGTATGTGTGTGTCTGTGTCTCTCTGTGTGTGTGTATGTGTGTGTGCAGAGGAGGGAGGTCAGCAAATGGTCATTATGGTATCCAGTCTAATAGCATGAAATGGCTTAAAAAAGCAGAGAAAGAATAAACTCACATGAGAGGTTTATACCTGTCATAAATTTCAAACAAACAGAATGTCAAACAAAGGCAAGTAAGGAATGAATGGAGTGAAGGAAGTTGATAGGGAAGACTCTTTCTTCTTTTCTCATAATACTAGAACCCCAATGGGCTAATCCCATGATGGTGATTGGTGGAAGATTCATGACAGATGAAAGGAAGGATTTCTTGAGGCTCAAAGCCCTATGAGGCCTCGAGGAGAGACTGAAAGAACTGGACATGCTTAGCCTTGAGAAGAGAAGACTGAGGGGAGATATGATTGATAGAGCTCTTCAAGTCCTTGAAAGGTTGTCCCAGAGAGGAAGGCCAGGATCTCTTCTCGATCATCCCAGAGTGCAGGACATGGAATCATGGGCTCAAGTGACGGGAAGCCAGATTCCGGCTGAACATCGGGAAAAACTTCCTGACTGTTAGAGCAATTTGACAATGGAACCAATGACCTAGGGAGGTGGTGGGCTCTCCCACACAGGAGGCCTTCGAGATGAAGCTGGACAGCCATCTGTCAGGGATGCTTGACTGGGACTCCTGCATTGAGCAGGGGGTTGGATGCAGTGGTGTTATAGGCCCCTTCCAACCCTACCATTCTATGATTCTATGATTCACACAGCACATAGTTAAACTATGGAATTCACTTCCACAAGATGTAATGATGGCCACCAATATGGATGGCTTTAAAAGGGGGTTAGACAAATTCATGGAGGAGAAAGCTGTCAATGGCTACTAGTCCTGATTGGTATATTCTGCCTCCAGTATCAGAGGCAGTATGCCTATGTACATCAGTTGCTGGGGAACATGGGCAGGAGTGTGCTGTGCTATTGCACTCATGTCCGACTTATGGGTTTCCACAGGCAGCTGGTTGGCCACTGTGTGAACAGAATGCTGGACTAGATGGACCTGCATTCTGATCCGGCATGTCTCTTCTTATGATACCATTGATTCCAAACAAAGACTGGGCACTACAACTATACTGGGGATTTTCTTTTTTACCACTACATATTTCAACCTACAATCATGAGGACTAGAATCCCATTTGTGTGTCCTCCAGTTCTGGATTATGAGAGGTAGCTGTGCAAAAAGCGGCTAGGGGAAGAAACACTCAAGCATAATTCTGGAAGTCTGGGTTCAATGGCTTCATGCCAGAGGGCTAAGGGGACATGGGAGATGTTTAGTCTGCTTCTCAGTACATTTCTCTGTGTATCAGCATGAAAATAAAGAAAATGAAGGCTGTTTCCAACTACACATGCACAAAATTGTGAAACAAAACAACAACAGAAATGGAACTATGGGGGATTCCTAATGTTTTGATTCCATTTCAGAAACAAGACCAATTCATTTGAAACTCCAGACTTTTGAACCTCCAACCTGCAGGGAGAATATCCGGACAATGAGAATTTGACAAGCATCTCTCCCAGCAAGTATGATAGTGAATTGTGGTGTCTCTGTGTGTGTGGATGTTAGTAAATAAAAATCTGCTGGAAAGTGGAGCACACTCTTACCAGAAGAAATATGGTAAAGGGGTCTTTTACAAAAAGAAGAAGAAGAAGAAGAAAGGACCTTGAATACGGGAAGAAAGCAGATAAAACTAATGCCAACTTTGCAATTCTTCAGACTCGGAGCTTACAGGAAGTTTCCGCATTTAGCGATTAAGCTCCTTTCCTTTCAGGAAGAATGGGCTGGCTATTATTACACTCCAGACATGTTTCATTTCAACTGCATAAGCCTCTACCCCCCCCCCCCGCTTTCTTTGGAGAAATGCTTGTTGTACCGACATCCCTTTTGAAGCAATGCCAATAAGGAGAGAGAGAGAAACTTTTTACGGGACAATTAGGCCTCACTTTGTTAAATCCAGGGGACCGTTTAATGATGCCATAGTAAACAGTATAACCTCCCCCCTACAACACACTTTATTCAAGTGGGGAACCCATCTCTTTCAACTGCAACCTATATATGTGACTGATTAATCTTGGGGGCTGCCTGGGTGGCCATAATAATTATGTCTCCAGTCCAAAGCTTAATGAGAGTGGGAAGAATATAGAAAGCAGAGGGGGAAATTATCTTTCTGTATGTTTGTCTGCAATCCCACCTTTATGTTTAGGCTGTGATGCTCAAAAGCATAGACTTCATAGAAGCCCGAGTAGCTTCAATGCAACCTTTTGGGACAGTTCTTTGAGGACTACACCCATGCTGTACACACATTCTAATTGTATTTCACACACACACACACATACACACACACACACACACACACACCCCTCTACCTTTCTTTCATCCAAGGGGACTCAGAGCAAGGATGTACGTTTCATGGCTTGGGATGTTTATTTATTTATTTGATGTGATTTGTACCCTGCCTTTCTACCAAGTAAATGGCTCTCACGGTGGCTTGCAACCATAGATGAATAAAAGCTTGATATAAAAGCGAGACAACAAATGCATTAAGGGCACAATCCTATGGCTGCTAGACAGCAGCTGGATGGCCATAGGATTATTGGATTTTCAGGAACTGACCTCGGAGCCTGTGCCACAAGGTTGGTTCCCAGAAAATTGACTCCCTGCCCCCGCCCCCACCACCTCATAGGTGGAGTGGATCAACCCAGGCTCCATGCTCTTATGAGCAATGTGGACTGGGATGAAAGGGGGCGTTCCCGGGGACGGGGAGGGGCAGGGACCAGCAGGGACCTTGGGAGGGCCAGTCCAATGCTTCCTATGTGTCGTTCCCCCCTCCCCCTGATGTGCCATGGCTAGAAAGCTGAAATAGGCCATGTAGCTGCAAATGCGGGACTACTGGAGCACAGAGGCGAAGATCCCCTCCAGACTCCACCCACCCTGCATTGGATAGGTGGTATTTATTTATTTATTTATTTATTATTAAATTTATTACTTGCCCATCTGGCTGGTCACCCAGCCACTCTGGGCGATGTACAACATACAATAAAACAGTTTAAAACAATAAAATTCTACACTAAAAACATTTTCTACAATACCCTAACCCACCCCAAATGCCTGCCTGAACAACCACATTTTTAATGCACGATGGAAGCTCATTAAAGAGGGGGCATGGCGGAGTTCCCTAGGGAGGGAGTTCCACAGAGTGGGGGCCACCACAGAAAAGGCCCTCTCCCTCGTCCCCACCAGTCTAGCTGTCCTGGCTGATAGGACAGAGAGAAGGCCATCTGAGGCTGATCTTGTTAAGTGGCCTGTCTGGTGCTGCTGGAGGCACTCCTTAAGATAGGCTGGGCTGGAACCATATAGGGTTTTAAAGGTCAAAACCAACATCTTGAATTTGGCCCGGAAAACAACTGGTAACCAGTGCAACTCCTTCAGCACTGGAGTGATGTGATCTCGCTGGCAGCTGCCTTTAATCAGGCGAGCCGCTGCATTCTGTACCAGCTGCAGCTTCCGAACCATCTTCAGGGGTAACCCCACGTAGAGCGCATTACAGTAGTCTAAACGAGAGGTGACCAGGGCATATACTACCGATGGGAGCAGATGGTTGGGAAGGAAGGGGCGCAGCCGCCGTATCAGATGGAGTTGATACAGTGCTGTCCGGCTCACAGCTGACACCTGAGCCTCCATGGACAGCTGGGAGTCTAAAATGACCCCTAGGCTGTGGACCTGGTCTTTCAAGGGTAGCCGTATCCCATTCAACACCAGGTCAACATCCCCCAGCCTCCTCTTGTCTCCCACCAAAAGTACCTCGGTCTTGTCAGGGTTCAGCTTCAGCTTATTCCTCCCCATCCAGCCACTCACCGTCTCCAGACATTTGGACAGGGATTCTACAGCCAACCTTGGTGAAGATTTGAACAAGAGGTAGAGCTGCGTGTCATCTGCATATTGATGACACCGCACCCCAAACCTCCTGATGATAGCCCCCAGCGGCTTCACATAGATGTTAAATAGCATCGGGGAGAGGATGGAACCCTGTGGCACCCCACAAGTAAGTGGCCATGGGTCCAAAACCTCCTCTCCCAGTGCTACCCTCTGGTACCTGCCGGAGAGGAAGGACCGGAACCACCGCAATACGGTGTCTCCAATGCCCAACCCCTCCAGGCGGTCCAGGAGGATACCGTGGTCAACGGTATCAAAAGCCGCTGAGAGGTCGAGGAGAACAAGGAAGGAGCATTCACCCCTATCCAGAGCCCTCCTCATATCATCTACCAAGGCGACCAAGGCTGTTTCTGTCCCATGCCCAAGCCTGAAGCCCGACTGAAATGGGTCTAGATAATCAGTTTCTTCCAAGTGTGCCTTCAACTGCATCGCCACCACCCGCTCAATCACCTTGCCCAAAAATGGCAGATTTGAGACTGAGTGAAAGTTGTTCAGAACTTGAGGATCCAAGGAGGGCTTCTTTAAGAGCGGTCTTATCACTGCCTCCTTGAGGGCTGGTGGCATCACTCCCTCCTCACGGGAGGCATTCACCACCGCCCTGATCCCCTCACCCAGTCTCTCTCTGCAGCCCATAATGAGCCAAGGTGGGCAAGGATCAAGTAAGCAGGTGGTCAGCCTTACAGATGAAAGCACCTTGTCCACTTCCTCAGGAGGAAGAACCTGGAACCGATCCCACAAAACCGGTTTGCCACAGGCCGCCTCTTGCTCACTAGCATGCAGAGTAACGCACCTAATCTGATCAATTTTATCTGCAAAGTGCCTTGCCAAGGCCGCACAGGAGGCCTTAGAATGCTCCAGTGGTTCAGGAGCCACAGGTCACCCCCTTTCAGAGGTGGCGACCTATCCCCATAGGATTGCTCCCTAAAAGCACAATTAAAGACACAACGGTAACCAAATAAAAACAGTGCCCAACCCAACAGACCTACTTACATGCCAAATGCCCGCTTGAATAAAAATGTGTTTGCCTGCCAGCAGAAGGAGAGATGCAATAATCTACCCTCCCTCGGCAGGGAGATCCACGGCCTGGGAGAAGCCACTGAGAAAGACCTCTCTCATGTTGCCACCAAAGGCACCTCTAACTGTGCCAGTGCTCAAAGGCGTGTCTCTCCCAAAGATGTTATAACCCTGGCAAGCTCATATGGGAGAAAACAATCTTTCATGGAGCTTGATGCCAGGCCATATAGGGCTTTATAGGACATAACCAGCACTTTGAATTTTGCCCAGAAGCAGACCAGTTGCCGGTGAAGCAAGCTGCTGTGACAAGTGACTCACGTGTTCCCTGGAACTGACCCTGGTTTACAATCTGTCTGCAGCATTCTGGACCAGCTGTTCCCAAAAAGTTTTCTTTTCTTTTTTTTCAGATACATGTCCGTATCTGAAGAATCATCTCTTCCCATGTGTGCTACCCCAAAGCTTGGGACTGTCATATCTAATGAGGTATAGTGAGTGGATATGAGACAAAGAGTCCTTTCAGTATTGGCCCCTTGATTGAGGAATGCTCTCCTCAGAAAGGCCCACCTGGAACCTACATTCACATCTTTCCTGGTGCCAGGCAAAGACCTCTTTTCAAAATGGTCTCAGGCCTTTTAAATTTTCTTTCTTTCTTTCTTTCTCTTTCTTTCTTTCTTTCTTTCTTTCTTTCTTTCTTTCTTTCTTTCTTTCTTTCTTTCTTTCATACAAGGATATATGTCCTGACCCTTCTGGTGCTGACGGCTGCTAACGTCAATTAAAAGCACAATAACAAATTTAGGATATATATATATATATAAAATAGAGGCAAGCACAGGAAATAAAATTTTACCAGTCCAATAAAATGAATGCCTGACTGAACAGGAAAGTTTTTGCCACTCGGCAACATACTGTTATACATGTTCAGCTCTTTCTTCCCCCGTCTTCAGTTTTAAAGTGATTTGTTGCTGCATTTCCGTGCAGTTTTACAGTGATTTGTGATTTTTACAATGGAATTATCCTGGCTGCATTTTTTGTTGTTTTATTGGGAATCTTATTTGTTTTCCTCTGTGTAAACTACCTGAAGGATTTTGGTTGTAGGTCAGCCTAGACATTGTATAAACAAACAATAAACCAAATTATGGACTGAAATTTTGACACTTTGAACATTCAGTCCAGTTCAGGGGTGGGTGGGGGGAAAGCAAGGTGGAAGTGGCTGAAATAATGACCCCCTTTGTCTTACTTCATCACTGCCACCTGTAGGGATGTCAGAGAATTCCGCCACAGACTCCAGTGAGTGGAACGGCCTTCCCCCCCCCGCCACCCCACAGAATCCCCCCGGAATGGAGCTTACCTGGCGGCGGATGTGGCGGATGCGGTGGCAGCTCTGGATGGTCTCCTGGCCGCTGGTGGCAGGCTTAGGTGCAAATGGTGGCAGGCTTAGAGGCCACTATTTGCAGCCGCAGCAGCCTGGCTGTGGCCAGAATTCCGGCTGCGGCCGGCCCCGGCCACCGGCTCTGCGGAGTCACCATTGAGCGGAGCTGGCCAGGGAGGATTCTAGGGGGGAGGGACGGAACGCCTCCCCGCCACCGCCAATGCCCCGGAACGGACGGGTGAGTGGGATTCGTACATCCCTAGCCACCTGTGCTTTGTGGTGGTGGCATCAGGTGCTTCTCTCGGCTCTGCTAGGGAAACATGAGAAATTCAGTAACAACTTAGTAATATGAAGATGACCCACCCTCTTACTGCCCTGCAATTCAGCAATGGTCATCTAATCTGACCTGTATTTGTTGCCTTTCAAAGTCCTGGGATATTTTAGCCCAAACTTCATCTCCATTTTTGCTATGGGGTTTTAGCCTGATGACAGCCTTGTGGAGCAGATTAAGCTAAGAGATAACAAGAGCAAAGGGTTATCTCATGGAATGATTCCCTGATGGTGCTGCCAGGGAAGGAGCCCTATGGCAACTGGTCTCTGCCAGGCCAATGGAGCGGGGCTCACCATCTCAGCTCTCCCTCTGGTATGGACAGGTAGAATGGTTACTGATGGAGGCAGTTCTTCTTGGAAGGGAGGAGCCAAGTGGTGGTTGGTGTGTTGAAGGGTTGATGTCACTGGCAAAGGAGGACAATCAGGGTGACGGTAGGGATATTGGAGAAAACTGCAATGGAACCAAATGAGTTCAGATTTTTATGAACCTGACCCACAGATTCTACAGCGGACCGGGTTGTCCAGACTGGGGATTCCATGGACCTGTGGACCATTTTTCCAACCTTCAAGAATTTTGTGCAAATTTCATCATAGAAAAATGTGCAGAATTTTTTTTTTTAAAGGCCAAAAATGTGCATTTTCCTCATAGGCTAAAGGGACAAGACAAGACTTATAGGGACAAGACTTACCTGGGGTGGATCGTCAGGGTGACGGCGGCTCCAGTGGTGGCTTCAGTGGCAGCGGTGGCTGGGGCGGCTGGTCTTCCGACCGGCTGCCGCCGCTGCCATTTGCAGTCTTGTAAAAAACAAAAACAAAAATGACGTGATAGGCTATGTAAAGATTTACATAGCCTATCATGGCTGGGTTTAAAAAAAAAAAACCCGCATACGCAAATGGCGGCAGCTACGGCCGCCGCCATTTGCGTTCCTTATTTTTGGCCATCTTAGTCTACGTAAATATTTACGTAGACTATGACGGCAAAAATAAAGGGGAATGCAAATAGCGTAGCAGGCGCTATTTGTGTCCCTTTTTGATTCGCCATTTTAGCCTACGTCAATATTTACGTAGGCTAAAACGGCGAATCAAAAAGGGATGCAAATAGCGCCCGCTACGCTATTTGCGTTCCCCTTTATTTTCACCATCATAGTCTATGTAAATATTTACATAGATTAAGATGGCCAAAAATAAGGAACGCAAATGCTGGCGGCCGTAGCTGCCACCATTTGCATACGCGTTACCCACCCCCCGAGCCCTCCGCGGCCGGAAATCCGGCTGCAGAAGGGTCTGGCCTGGCTGGGCCTGGCTGGCTGCTCCGCGGAACTGCTGCGGAGCACAGCTGGCCGTGGAGGATTCTGGGGGGGGAGGAACGGATCTCTTCCCCCCATCGAGGATTCTGGGGGGAGGGACGGAACGCCTCCCCCCCGCCATCAACATAATCCGCGGAAAGGTAAGTGACTTTCGTACATCCCTAAATTGGGAAAGGACTTGATCTTTCTTTCTTTCTTTCTTTCTTTCTTTCTTTCTTTCTTTCTTTCTTTCTTTCTTTTTTCTTTCCAAACAGGCTGTTTGTTTGTTTGTTTGTTTGTTTTAGCTCTAACATTGTGATGAGCAAAGGCCTGCTTGCAGGGTAAATTCTGTGCTTTGACGTTCTAGACCCCGAGCATTTTTATTTCCAGGGCGTCCTTCATCTGAACAGAAAAATTTCAAAATAGAGCTGGAATGAACCGAAGTGAGGATCTAGTTTTGTGAAAAATTTGGCAGAATCAAAATTTTCCCCACCCCCCCATCCCCTTTCTGCAATTTCCCAGGGATCATTGCAATAAGGCCAAGAAACTACTGAAAACTCAGAATGATCCCAGGTGCACATGGGTTAGCTATGTGAATAGTACAGGAAGCAGTGCCTTCACCCTGACGAGCTTTGCTTGCTCTTAGCCATAGACATGGTTAAACATGACCAGATGAGACATCATCATGTTCTGTATGTGACCCCTGAGTGGCGGGAATCAAACAGAGGAAAGAAACAGAGAAACAGAGGGAGGCAGAGGGGAAAAGTGGCTGTGAACATTTGCAAGGAAAGGAAAGTTTCCTCCTGTGCAAGCACCGAGTCATTGCTGACTCCTAGAGGGACGCCGCTTTCGCTGGCATTTTCATGGCAGACTGTAGTGGGGTGGTTTGCCATTGCCTTCCCCAGTCATGACTACCTTTCCCCCAGCAAGCTGGGTACTCATTTTACTGACCTCGGGAGGATGGAGGGCTGAGTCGACCTGAGCCGGCTACCCAAGACCCAGCTTCCGCTGGGATCGAACTCAGGTCGTGGTGGGGAGAGTTTCGGTTGCAATACTGCCACCTACCACTCTGTGCCACACGAGGCTCATTGAACATTTGCAAACACCCACAAAAAAAGGGGAGGGTGAAGAGATCTGAGAGATTCTACCCTCTCAAAAAACATGCATTTTAAAACAACAACAACAAGCCAGACAATATTTGCCTTAGTGATATTTGAAAACAGGAAGGACTGGCTTACATGGTGTACACGGTCCTCGTCCTCTTCACTTTCTCTTCACAACAGCCCTGTGAGGTAGGTTAGGCTGAGAGTCAGGGATTGTCCCACAGTCACCCAGGGAGCTTCATGGGAGAGTGGAGATTCAAACTAGAGGATTATGTGGAATGCAGGAAGAAGTGAATATCCACCACAACCTGAGACAGGTAGAAGAAGACTAGGGATGTACGAAACACTTACCTGGCTCCACGCTGGGGCATCCACGGTGGGGGGAGGCACTCCGTCCCTCCAACCAGAATTCTCCCTGGCTGGCTCTGCTCCGCAGCAGGTCTGCAGAGCCATGGCTGGGCTGCTGCAGCCACAAATGGTGGCCGTCATAGTGACCGCCATTTGCGTTCTTCCAGGCTGCTGTGGTAGGCTACGTAAGTATTTACGTAGCCTACCACGGCAAAGAGCAGGGACACAAACGGTGGCTGCTATTCCGTTTGTGCCCCTGCTCTTTGCCGTGATAGGCTACGTAAGTATTTACTTACTTAGTATCTACCACGGCAGCCTGGAAGGACGCAAATGGCAGCTGCTATGATGGCCGCCATTTGCGACCACAGCAGCCGGCTGAGAGACCCGCCACCACTGCCGGAGCCACCGCCGGAGCCACCGCCGCCTCCACCTCCACCCCAGGTAAGCTTCATCCCAGGGGGATTCATGGGGTGGCGGGGGGAGGGAGGCCATTCTGCCACGGGTTTCAGGGGGCCGAATGCCAGTGCATTCGGCCTCACTGAGATCCGTGGCGGAATTCTCCGCCATCCCTAATAGAAGACACTGATTGGGTTTTAAGATGCCTTGTGCTTTATGTCATGCACACTTGGCGTCAGGCGTCCCTTGCTTCTCAGTACACATTCACCCATCTCCAGCCGCTGCCCCATGGTTTCAGCACCATGGTGCTGAACAGCAACACTGCTAGACATTTGCTGAACTACCAGCATTTCAGAGGCTTGTTACGAAGAAGTAGGGATGGCGGAGAATTCCGCCACGGATTTCAGTGAGGCCGAATGCACTGGCCTCCGCCGCCATGGAGCAGCGCCGGCCCAGGGAGGATTCCGGGGGGAGGGACGGAGCACCTCCCCCCCACCGCGAATCCAAGCTGCGAAAAGGTAAGTGACTTTCGTACATCCCTACGAAGAAGCCAGCTAGCTCTGCTGGATGCTGGATGTTGTAACCAACGCTGTCTGATATAGGGTGACCAGTCCCAAATCAGACCTAGGATCTAAACAGAGTTGGAGTGATGAGGCTGAGCACAAGAGCTTTTCTAACCTTATATTGCTTTATTGATCACACCAATAGCATACAGAATTTGCACTTCAAATCACAGATTGTTGTTGTTCAGTCGTTCAGTCATGTCCGACTCTTTGTGACCCCATGGACCATAGCATGCCAGGCTTTCCTGTCCTCCGCTCTCTCCCGCAGTGTGCTCAAGTTCATATTCATTGCATCGGTGATGCTATCTAGCCATCTCATCCTCTGCCGCCCCTTCTCTTTTTGCCTTCCATCTTTCCCAGCATCAGGGTCTTTTCCAGGGAGTTTTCTCATCGCATTAGGTGGCCAAAATATTTGAACTTCAGCTTCAGTATCTGTCCTTCCAATGAGCAATCAGGGTTGATTTCCTTTAGGAATTGACTGATTTGACCTCCTTGCAGTCCAGGGGACTTGTAAGAGTCTTCTCCAGCACCACAGTTCGAAATCATCAATTCTTCGGTGCTCAGCCTTCACTGATACCAGATATAAATGGAACGTTGGCCCCTATGCAATCATACTCACCACTCACTACAATGGGAGGCCACAAAGTGAGACTCTGCTCCAGAGAATACGAGGTCCCACGATGCTCACCTTTTGTGATGTCCTGAGAACTCCACCTGGGTCTGTTTTCAAGCCCCCTTTATACCCATTTGTTTACAGTCATGGAATGACTTCTCAGATGCTTCCTGTTACTATCCTGCCCATTCGACATTGACTCACAAATCAGAAAACTGTCTTATTGTGGATGGTGCAGGGTGGGATGTCATGGGAGTCTGAGAAGGGGGTGGAGTCTGATGGGCTCCCTCCCACCTCACCTCGCAGACCCCTTGAAAGGCTGTCACAGAGAGGAAAGCCAGGATCTCTTCTCGATCATCCCAGAGTGCAGGACACGGAATAATGAGCTCAAGTGACAGGAAGCCAGATTCCGGCTGAACATCAGGAAAAACTTATTGACTGTTAGAGCAGTATGACAATGGAACCAATTACTGAGGGAGGTGGTGGGCTCTCCCACACTGGAGGCATTCAAGATGAGGCTGGACAACCATCTGTAAGGGATGCTCTGACTTGGATTCCTGCACTGAGCAGGGGGTTGGACTCGATGGTCATATACGCGTACGCCCCTTCCAACCGTACTATTCTATGATTCTATGATTTGCCAAGCCACCACCATTACTGCACCTGCTCATTGAGCACCCGTGTGGTCTGCGAGCACCCAGCAGTCACCCATCCCCTTAGCAAGCTGCAATGTTGTGTAAAAATGGTGGGTTGGGGTTTTCTGGATACGTAACATTACCTTAATGGAGGCTGTAAAGGCGCCATTTATGCAATGTTACACGTGTGAATTGTCCATTTATGCCTGTAATGTTGCATAAATGGCCCCTTTATGGCCACTGATCATGCAGCATTGACTTCTCAGGAGAGCCCGAGCCACCAATGTTGCACAAAATGGCAGCTTGCTACAAGGGTGGACAGCTGCTGGGTGCTCGCCAAGTGGGTCCATAAGTTCCCTGCAGCTCAGTGAGTGGGTTCCAGGAGGACAAGTGAGGGGGAGTCCATTGGACTTTGCCCCCTTCATGGTCTCTTGCAACATCCCTACTGATGGCATGATTTCTGGGACCCCTAATACCCCATTACTCACAGCCTTGCTGGAACCCACCACCATTCATACAACAGGAACCCATTCACCTACAAGACGATCCATACAGTGGAGACATAAACAGGGATACATAAACTAAATTGTAAGCCACAAAATGGGCTGTATAGGTGATTACAATGTAATAAGGACAATGCTAGTTCATTGAGGCATATGTTGTGGGCGTGCCCCATAGTGGCTTCTTTTGGGTTGGAAGTTATTTCTGGTATAGATTTGTGATGAAAGCGGGTGTATGTGCACTTTTAAATTCCATCCCTGTGGTACGAAGATGAACAGATAGACAACAGAAGTGTATACTGAGAGCCCTTACAGTTGCAAAAAAAAAGACTTATACTACAAGCTTGAAAGAAAGTCACCCCCAAACCTATCACTCAATGGACTCACTGCTCTTGCTACATTTCAGTGTTCTCCTACAACTGTTGAAGTCATATGAATGCTTATTTAGATATATGGACTGCTTCTCTCTCTCTCTCTCTCTCTCTCTCATATCTGTCTATGAAATGGAAGTGTTAAATCCCCCCTTTCTGTTCTTTTTTTCTTTTATTTATTTTCTTTTTCCTGTATCAAAGGAAATGTCAGTGATTACTGTATATCGATATGTTTTATGATATGAATTCCCCCCCTTTTGCTGTGTTGTTGTTGTTGTGTTGCAAAAAGAATTAAAAAAAAAAGATGACAAAACCTGGGAGTCAGTATCTGAAGTGAAGGGAACCATGAATATTGTATTCCACTTGGGGTGGTGAAGCCTCTGACACCAGATGGCTGAGCTGATGCAATAGTAAGGAATATTCACAAATATTCCAGCTGCTCAGGGAACAAAATTTTCTGAATATATGCAGCCAGTTTTTGTGTGACAAGAGGAATTTAACAGGTTGGGTCAAATGTCAGCTTCATACAGGTTCTAAGGACAAAGGTATATTTCTGAGGGAGGCTTAAAATTGGGAAGAGGAACATAGAAGTACTGGAGGTACAGGGCAAAGAACCTAGAGGCATGGTGACTGAAGGAAGGGTGCAGAGCATTCGGGGGACTAAGAATGAGGAACCTAACATTTAGAAGTTCCATCAGTGGAAGATGATACACTTTTGTGGTTTCAACAGCCAAGACAGCAAAGATGGACTAACTTCAGCCTTGTGTGCTGTACTTTTTTTCTTTTTTTTAATGAATTCTTGTGGTCCACCAATGTGTTTTAAATTTATATTGCATTAATACATACTGAGGTTATCTTAACAATCAGAGCACAATTAATTCTTGTTAATGAACACAGGAATTTGCCTTATAATAAAACAGACCATTTGCCCATAGTAACGGAGAGGACACTCACTTGTTCCACATTTTTAAGTGATCTGACCTAATTCACACTTCCCAGATTGATATGCCAATCAGAATTCTCTTTGGGGTGGGTTAGGGTATTTTAGAAAATGTTTTTATTGTAGAATTTTATTGTTTTAAACTGTTTTATTGTATGTTGTACATCGCCCAGAGTGGCTGGGTGACCAGCCAGATGGGCGATTAATAAATTTAATAATAAATAATAAATAAATATTTAATAATAAATACAAAGTTCATGGCTCAAAATTGTGTGGAGAAATGCATGTATTAGGGAAAGGTGCACACAAAAACACATATATTAGGGAATGCTGCATACACAAATGCACAGATTAGGGAAGGTTAAGAACATAAGAAGAGCCATGATGGATCAGACTAAGGGTCCATCTAGTCCAGCATTGTGTTCACGTGGTGGCCAACTAGCTACCCACCAGAAACCCACAAGCAGGACATGGGTTCAAGATCACCCTCCTGCCCATGTACATCCATAACTGGTGTACAGAGGCATACTGCCTCTGATACTGGAGGTAGCACAGAGCCATCAGGACTAGTAGCCATTGATAGAATTCTCCTCCAGGAATTTATCTAATCCCTTCTTAAAGCCATCCAAATTGGCGGCCATCACTACATCTTGTGGAAGTGAAATCCATAGTTTAACCCTGTGCTTAATGTCTGAAGAAGCCCTTCCTTTTATCTGTCCTGAATCTCCTACCCATCAGCTTCATAGGATGACCTCACTGGGTTCTAGTATTATGTGAGAGGGGGGGAAATGTCCCTCTATCCACATTCTCCACACTTTGCATAATTTTGTACACCACTATCATTTCTCCCCTTACTGTCCTTTTTTTTCCCGAGCAAAACAATCCAAGCTATTTTAACCTTCCCTCCTAGGGGAGTTGTTCCAGCCCCTTGAGCATTTTAGCTGCTCTTTTCTGCACTTTTTCCAGCTCTACAATATTTTTTTTTAGGTGTGGACCGTGTGGTTACCAAAAACGTGCATGAACAATGTGTATTTTTTGGGGGGGAATTGCATGGGGGGGGGGAAATTGAGGGGAGGGGCATGTTGGCTGTTGCAGTATTTAAGGTAATCATAGAGGAATGGAGGCCTTGCAAAGAGGCCTCTAGAAAAACCTTCCTATCACTGCTACCAGGCAAATGAGAAGGTGGCTCTTAGGCTGGGGTTCATGAGCTCACTAAGAGTGGGGAGAGACTTTTGGACCCTGTTGCACTCCTGCTGCTGCCTTTGGGAATCCAAGAAGCTCAGAATTTTGGAACTGGACTTGGAAAATACTAGGGATGTACGAAACCGCACTTACCTGGCTCCGCCGGGTTCCGCAGGTGGAGGGAGGCAATCCGTTCCTCCCCCTGGAATCCTCGACGGGGGGGGGGGAGGTGATCCATTCCTCCCCCCCCGGAATCCTGCCCAGCTGGCTGTGCTCCATGGCCAGGCCGCAGAGCAGCCGGCGGGGCCAACCCACAGCGGGGCCTCCAGCCGCTGCCAGGCTGCTGCGGATACAAATGGCGTCCTGTGTAGGGGACGCCATTTGAGTCCCTACGCTGGCCCATGATAGGCTACATAAATATTTACGTAGCCTATCACGGCTAAAGCAGGGATGCAAATGGCGTCCCCTATGCCATTTGCGTTCCCGCTTTAGCTGTGATAGGCTACGTAAATATTTACGTAGCCTATCACAGCAAAAAAAAAAGGGAACACAAATGGTGGCCGCCGTAGCCGCCGCCATTTGCGTTCCCTTTTTTTTTTGCCGTGATAAGCTACGTAAATATTTACGTAGACTATCACAGCCTCCGCAGGGATGTAAATGGCGTCCCTGCGTTAGCCATGATAGGCTACGTAAGTATTTATGTAGCCTAGCATGGCCATTCGAAAGATGCGAATGGTGGCTGCAGACGCAGACACCATTCGAGGAGCACCGGAACAGCTGACAAAAGTAGGCTCCGTTCCGGGCCCATTTTGCGGGGTGGGGGGGGCGGAGGGCTTTGTTCCGCCATGGATTTCGGGGGGCCAAATGCACTGGCATTCGGCCTCACCGAGATCCGTGGTGGAATTCTCCGCCATGCCTAGAAAATACAAGCTATTTTCTGATGTGGGAGGTGGGGGAGGCAGCAGGATAGCCAAGTTTAACAATCTCTGCTCTGAACTGAGCTGAGTGCTTTTCTTCCATTACTAGTACATAATGTCACTTACATCATATTGGATTAAGAACACCATTCCTGGGCAAAATCCACCAAGCCAAATTCTGAGCCCAAGTGGAAAATATTAATTGATAGTCTCAAGGAAAGCTTACTCAACAGCTCTATAGACTTGCAATAGTTCTATAATATGGAGATCAGCTTCTCTTGTTCTGCTTGTGTGTGATAGTTAGGGATGTCATGTTAGAGAATTCCACAATGGATCTTGGTGAGGCCAAATGCCAGTGCATTTGGCCCTCCAAAATCCATGGCAGAACAAAGCCCCTGCCCCCCCCAAGAAAGGCACGCGAAACGGAGCACTTACCTGCTGCCGTCCATGCTGACTTGAGAATGGTGGCCGCGCTGCAGCTGCCATTTGCTTCCTCATCATAGCTGTGATAGGCTATGTAAGTAATTACGTAGCCTATCACGGCTAACGCAGGGATGCCATTTGCATCCCTGCGGAGGCCGTGATAGGCTACATAAGTATTTATGTAGCCTATTATGGCAAGCTAAAAAAAACAACAGCGTATGCAAATGGCGGCGGCTACAGTGGCCGCCATTTGCATTCCCTTTTTTTTGCTGTTTTAGCCTACATAAATATTTGTTGTTGTTGTTTATTCGGTCAGTCGCTTCCAACTCTTCATGACTTCATGGACCAGCCCACACTAGAGCTTCCTGTCAGTCATTGCCACCCCCAGCTCCCCCAAGGTCGAGTCCGTCACCTCCAGAATATCATCCATCCACCTTGCCCTATTCCTTTTGCCTTCCACTTTCCCTAACATCAGCATCTTCTCCAGGGTATCCTATCTTCTCATTATGTGGCCAAAGTACTTCAACATAGTACAAAGTACTTAAGTATGAAGTATTTCAAATATTTACGTAGGCTAAAACAGCAAAAAAAGGGAACGCAAATGGCAGCCGCTGTAGCCGCCGCCATTTGTGTATGCTGTTTGTTTTGTTTTTTGCCTGCAGGCGGCCCAGCGGCCAGATGTCCAGCTGTGGGCGGCCCTGGCTGGCAGCTCTGCAGAATTTCCGCGGAGCAGAGCCGTCCGGGTCAGGATTTTGGGGGGAGGTGCGGAACGCCTCCACCCCACTGCGAATCACCCGTCGAAAAGGTAAGTGACTTTCGTACATCCCTAGTGATAATAAACGGCCTTTTGTCATTGTGGATGGGGCTAGAGTAGGGATGATAGAGAATTCCTCCATGGATCCCGGGGGGCCGAATTCCAATGAATTCAGCCCCCCGGAATCCATGGCAGAATGGAGCAACCCGCCCCACCACCGCGCGGAAGCCCTGCGAAATGGAGCCTACCTGGCTGCGGCTCCGGCTCCGGCTTCAGCTCCGGCGGCAACTCTGGCAATGGCGGCGGCAGCGGCTCCGTCTGCTGCCGGGCTGCTGTGGACGCAAATGGTGTCCTGAGTAGGGGTCGCCATTTGCATCCCTATGGCAGCCCGTGATAGGCTACGTAAATATTTACGTAGCCTATGATGGCTAAAGCAGGAACGCAAATGGTGTAGGGGACGCCATTTGCGTTCCTGTTTTAGCCGTCATAGGCTACGTAAATATTTACGTAGCCTATCTAGGGATGGACGAAAGTCCCTTACCTGATCCCGCAGCTTGCTTCGCGGTGGGGGGGAGGTGCCCCGTCCCTCTGGCCGAAATTCTTGCCAGGGGGGAGGCGCCCCATCCTTCCGGCCGCGAATCCTGCTGTCCTGCCGGGATGCAAATGGCAACAGCCGTAGCCACCGCCGTTGTTTGCGTCCCTGCAGTCAGCCGTGATAGGCTACGTAAATGTTTACGTAGCCTATCATGGCTGACTTTGAAAAAAAAAAAGCGCGTACGCAAATGGCGGCGCCCATGGGCGCTGCCATTTGAGTTCCTTATTTGGGCACGTGTAGTCTGCGTAAAGGGGAACGCAAATAGCGTTGCCCTTATTTTCGCTGTAGCCTACGTAATCTTTACGTAGACTACAGCAACCAAATAAGGAACGTGAATGGCGGCTCCCTATGGGGGCCGCCATTAGCCGTACGCGCTTTTTTTTTTTAAGTCACCTGTGATAGGCTACGTGACGATTTACGTAGCCTATCACAGCTGACTTTGCAAATCTAGCTGTGATAGGCTACGTTAATCGTCACGTAGCCTATCACGGGGGCGTGTTTGTTTTTTTTTAGTTTTATTGGAATGGCGGCAGCGGCAGCCAGTCGAAAGATCGGCTGCCGCCCCTGCCCCTGACGAAGACCCGACGAACCGCTGCCGGGACCCACCGCCAGGAGGGACATTCGGGAAAGGTAAGTCCCGTCCCGGGGGGGTGCGGGGGGTGCGGAGAATTTCTCCCTGAAACTTCTTTGGGGGGCCGAACACGTTGGCGCTCGGCCCCCTGAAGTTTCGGGGAGAAATTCTCCGCCAACCCTACCAGCTGGCGGCTCCGCGGCCTGGCCGCGGAACACAGCTGGCCGGGCAGGATTCGGGGGGGGAGGAACGGATTGCCTCCCCCGCATCCAGGATTTCAGGGGGAGGGACAGCGCACCTCCCACCCACCGCAGATGTCCCTGGATGAAACCAGGTAAGTGTTTCGTACATCCCTAGGCTAGAGTGCTAAAGGTTTGCAAATGAGCAAATCACATGCTTCTCTTAATACCCTCTGAAATTTAACTGGGAAACAACTTTGAGAAGCTTCCTGCATGATGAGTATTTTAAATTGACTGGTGTTTGTCATACACTGTCCTTTAGTTTAAATGGGGTGCAACACCCCCTCCTCTCAGTTAATATTGTACGCATCATGAAGGGCTGGATAAGTGTCAGATACTTTCAATTCAAGCTTCGGCTGATGCAGCTGAAAAGAAACTTAATGCACATTTAAGGGTGGTTTAGATGCTTGCAAGAACATTAGGGATGAAACCTTCTTAGTATTTTCCTGGATATTTCTATCTATTCAAACATCAGTATCATATACTCAAAATACTCAGTCTGTCACTTTCTCTGTTTCTATCTCTGCTTCTGTCACTGCCTCTGCCTCTGTCACTGTTGCTGTCTCTGTCTCCATTCCAGTGTGCCTAGCTGGGTCTTTCCACCATTTTGATTCCCACAAAATGCATTGTTCTAGGGCATTATGGGAAATTAAAATACTGGCTAGGACCAGCTGCCTGGAAATGCTCAGAGAACTTCTTGGACCACTATGGCTGCCATTGCTGCTACCCCCTGCTAGGCATGCTGCCAGCTAAGCCCACCAGGTCCCACTGATGTAAGAGGGGGTCCTATTGATCTGCTCACAAGGCTATGTTCTTCACAAATCTGTTCTGTGAAATAGCTACACCTACCTCAAATTGCCAACAACAACAACAAAACGGCTCTCTAAAATAATTAGTTTCCACCTAATTTTAGTTGAAAAGGTTCTAGCTACAATTAAACAGTCTTCCAGATTAATATTGGTGCATTAAAGACCTAATTGCCTCACCCCAAGAAGACGACATCCCACAAGCTATCAATAGGCCCTGAATGTAATGGACTTTCTGGTCCTAGCTGTGCAGTTAGGTAGCTTTATAGACACTGGACGTAGCTAGGGAAGGCGGAGAATTCCGCCACGGACTCCAATGAGGCTGGATTCTAAGAATCCAGCCCCCCGGAGTCCATGGTGGAACAAAAGACTCACCTCCGCCACCCAAGGGAATCTGTGCTGGCCAGATCCTACCTGCCGCTGACCGTCCGCTGCCGTCTGCTGCCGTCCGCTGCTGCCTGTCTTCGGATGCAAAAGGCATCCAGCATAGTGGACTCAATTTGCGTCCCTGCCTTTTGCTGTGATAGGCTACATAAAGATTTCCATAGCCTATCATGGCAAAAGGCAGGGACGCAAATGGAGTCTGCTATGCTGGAAGCCATTTGCGTGGCAGCGGCCAGAAGTCCAGCTGCGGATGGGCCCGGCCAGTGGCTCCGCGGCCTCGCCGCAGAGCGGAACCAGCTGGGAAGGACTCTGGAGGGAGGGATGGATCGTCTCCCACCCGATGGACCCCTTCAGCAGACTGGTAAGTCTGTTTTGTTCACCCCTAGAAGTAGCAGCCTGACACCCCCACCCAGATGGTAATGTGTATTATGCCAAAAGATGGTAGTCCATCCCTGTTGCATCTGGGGACCCTCCTGCTAATTATGTTGAGAGGGGCCCTGGACTTCTGCCCCAAAGGCTTGACCTCCAATGGCACCATTGTTTGGGTCCCACCCCCCAAGTTCAAGGCAGCAGCTTCTTTTTACCTTCCCAGGATACAAAGATGGGGCAAAGCAGGTAAAAGTACTCTGCCATTAGCTCTTTCTCTTTCTTTCTTTCTTTCTTTCTTTCTTTCTTTCTTTCTCTCTCTCTGTCTCTCTCTCTCTCTCTCACACACACACACACACACACACACTTTCTAAGAATGGATGGATCTGTCACTTTCATTTTGGTAAATTCTCACACATCTGCACTGGCCAAATTCAGTAGGTACATTGTTAATTGTTGTTGCTGTTGTTAGTATTAGCAGTATTAGTAGCAATATTGGCAGTATTTATTAATTACATTTCTATACTGCCCAATAGCTGAAGTTCTCCAGGTGGTTGACAAAAATTATAAACCATAAATACAAGATAATAAAACAGTGATATAAAATCTTTAACATACAAAATATTAAAAATACAATTTAAACAGCTAAAACAGTTCCAGTAAGTTTCTGGACCTGATAAAAACAAGTGATATAAATGCCCCACCACCATATGCTCTCAAATGCCTGGGAGTAAAGGGCATTCTTAACCTGGCGTTGAAGAGATGACAATGTTGGAGCCAGGTAGACCTCAGTGGGAAGGGCATCTACCATTGGGGGGCCACCACCAAGAAGGCCATCTCCCTTGCTGCCACCTTCTGAGCCTCCCTTGGAGGAGGCATTTGAAGAAAGGGCTCAGGTGTTGACTGCAGTGTCTGGTGAGCTTCATGTCGCAAGAGGCAATCCATCAGGCTCAGAATGGTCTGTCAAATCATACATGGAGAGGACCACGTTGTGCTCCCAGCCCTATAGTTATTAAAGTTGAGGAACCTGTCAGAAAACAAAATTGGCAGCTCTGATTCAGCACCGCAAAAACTATTTAATATACAGGGATTGAAAGCCAGACTTTTAAGTGTCAAGCATCCAAAGCCCTGGCCCGGAATGGGCAAATCTATCAGTTCTGGTTTCTTCCACATTATTTTTTTCTTAAAATAATAAATAAATAAATCTCAAGTTCTTTCCATCCTGAATATGAAGGCATTTGAACTGCTCTGTAAGTTCGTATTAAAAAAAATGAACTGAAACAAAATCTTCACCCATCACTAGGGATGGACGGACTGTATAAAACCCATGCTGTCTGTGTTTCATGGATTGCCAGGCACCTTTTTTTCCATTGTCCCTGCACAGACCGATGCTTTTCTTTTTTGTCATGTGGAAAAATATGCAAATCATAACGTGAGAGGTTTCATAAAAATTTGTGTAATTTACCTTAGTACGTAAGATTTTCCAGATTGTCCCCAATTCCATTCAACTTTTCCTCTGCAGAAATCTGTGTATTTTCCTGTGAATAAATATGCATAAATTCTGGTGGTAAAAGCCACCCAAAAGTCCACGGACTCCACGCAGCCTGAGGGGGTCACTCCACAATGGATTCCACAGGTTGCATTCTTAGAAATCCGGACACATTTTAGTCTATCTCAAATTTCTTTCCACCAGCTAAACAATCTGCTAGATATTCTAAGACAGATGTTTGTGTCCGGATCACTTCCTGTTTCCACCCAGCAGCGGTCGGACGGCAATGGCGGCCATATTGCTGGTGGAACAGAGCTGGCTGGTGGCTCCGCGGAGTCAACGCAGAGCGGAGCCAGACGGTGAGGATTCCGGGGGGGAGGAACGGATTGCCTCCCCCTCGGTGGATCCTTCCGCGGACGTAAGGTAAGGGAATTGTACATTCCTAGTTCCAGGACATGGTCTGAAGACAGATGAGGTAGCCACCTTGATGAAGCTAAGCAGGTCCGGATCTGGTCAATGCTTGGAGGGGAGGCCATCTGAGAAGTGCATGCAGCAGTCACCTACAATGCAAGAAAAGTGGGATATACTGTACATATAATAAAGAATTCTTCTTCTTCTTCTTCTTCTTCTTCTTCTTCTTCTTCCTCTTCTTCTTCTTCTTCTTCTTCTTTTTCTTCTTCTTCTTCTTCTGTTATTGTTATTATTGAGGATTCTCCATCTTGCTGGCTCTATGATACAGCCAATCAGGACTTGTGAAGGCCGACATCATGGTGCTATGTAGCCAAGCAGAATTGGCTAAGGGACAACATCACAAAGTCCATCAGAGTGAAAGCAGTATGTTCTGCCCTCACTCTGAATGGGAGAAAATGTTCACTCCATTTCACAGTTCCCATTTATCACTGGAATCCAGAGAGGGGGCATTGTGCAGGGGATTTTTTTCTCTCTCAAAATGTGCCCATCACCTTTTTGTTTCAGCTCTCCTGAGAAATATCCCTAAGGCCACAACTCACATTTGGTCTCGCTTCATTGTTTCTGTTCTGAGCAGCTACAAACCCAGGATAAACTGGGTTCTTTTTAATCGTTGCAAATACTCTGGCAAAGAGATGTCACATGGCGCCTCTGCTCCCCTGCACCAGCCAAGCACAACACTGATGGCTTCCCAGGCGGTCAGCCAGCCAGACTCGGACTCCTTACCTGGCGACCTGCCACGCCACCGGCTGCATGGCCGAACAGCCTGAAGTTATCTGCATGCAGAAGAGAAAGGAATGGGAAACCTCCTTGCGCCAAAGGCACAAACCGTGTTTCCATTCTCTGCTTGCCAAATGACAGAAGCAAAGGTTGTTGCTGGAGGGAGTGGGATTCAGGCTTTGCAAGGCAGCTGGTCTGCATTAGGCAGGGTTGGGAGAAGTGGGCCCGATGCTAAACCATGTTTAGGGGCCCCTTCCTGAAGTAGTCCGATTTGCTCCCCCACCAGCCTTCAGGCACAAATGGAGAACCACACCAATGCTTATGCATGAACTGCTGCTCTGCCTTTTCATTTATATCTAGGGATGGCAGAGGAATCTGACTGGGGGGTCAAGTCTGCCAAGCTTCTGGTGGCTCACACACACCCCTGCTGGACTCCATCTCTCTTGACCGCGAGCAGGCCTGACTCGACCTGTGTCAAGCTGGGCCAGCTGGCGGGCTTCTGCCGCTGCCCTTGCCAGCCACTGTGCACAACACCCTCCTCGCTCGAGAGAGTTGTGCAGAGGGTGGTCGCACCAGTGGAGGAAGGGAGGAAACAAGATGTGATTCTGCCTTTCCTGCCACCACTGACCATTGTGCCCAAGGGTCTCCTTCTCCCTGCCGGGGCCTGGCAGGGAGAAGGAGAGACAACTGTACACAGCCATTGCTGTCGTCAGTTCTGTCAGCATCAGGGAGCCCGTGGCTCGGCTCATGACTGCAAGCCGAGAAAGGGGCTCTGGGGAAATCTGTTGAGCCCCAAGAGGGCTGGATTTCCCTACACCACACATCCCTGTTTGCAACCTGTTAAAATGTCCATCACTGCCATAGGCAGAGGGTGGTGAAGGGAGGGCATATATCTTGCAATTATCTCTGATTATGCATTTGTATATCATTTCTAAAGCTCAGCCAAAAGTTGGCAGGCTTACATTTTCAGCTTGGAAAGAGTACATGGAGCATGTATGTGGTGTGTGTTACTAAACAGCCCCCCTCCCTTATCACCTTTTATTATCTCCTTTGTCACCACGAGGGCCATGATCAGACATGGGATGGTGTGAGAAGGAGGGTCAATGTGTTTCCTGCCCTCACAAGCAAAGGGCTGGATGTGCATCATGTGCCCGATCTTGGCTGATCTCGGAAGCTAAACAGGGCCAGCCCTAGGGATGGCGGAGAATTTCTCCACGAATCTCGGGGAGGCCGAATGCCAACGCATTCGGCCCCCCCAAATTGGCCCCAAAATTGGCCCCCCAAATTTGGCCCGCCACCCCCGGGATGGGACTTACCTCCCTCAAATGTCCCTCTCGACGGCGGGTCCCGGCAGCGGTTCGGCGGGGGCGGCGGCCGGTCTTCTGACCGGCCGCCGCCACCGCCATTACAAAATAAAGTAAAAAAACCCAACACACACGTGATAGGCTATGTAACGATTAACGTAGCCTATCATGGCTGACTTTGGAAATCTAGCCGTGATAGGCTACGTAAATCGTTACGTAGCCTATATCACGGCGGTTTTTTTGTTTTACTTTTGTATTTCGCGGCCGGGGAGACGGGGCGCTTCTCCCCGGCCTGAATTTCGTCCGGGCGAGGCGGGGCGCCTCCCCCCCCAGCCTGAATTTCGGCCGGGTAAGGCGGGGCGCCTCCCCCCCCGGCCTGAACTTCGGGGGGAGAACCGAAGCGCCTCCCCCCCACCGCGAAGCAAGCTGCGGGACCAGGTAAGTGACTTTCGTACATCCCTAGGGCCCAGCCCTGGTTAGCACTTGGATGTGAGACGGCCTGGGAATCAGGCTTCCTGCATTGATCAGGGGGTTGGAAGCAATGGTCTTGTAGGCCCCTTCCAACCCTATGATTATATGATTCTATGGCTTCATAAAGATATTATGTAGCCAATGAGATTTGGCTTAATGTTATTTTTATCTCTATCATTTTTTTTAAAGAAGAACTTCTCTACCACCATTCAGCATAGCTTCTGCAGTGGTTTACAGAAAGAAAAGAAAATACAAATAAAACATAATGAACACATTAAAACAAATGAACAAACAAACAAACAACAACAAACAGTGGCATCTGGCAGCTCCAATTTCAGCAGGGGTATTATCCATTCTGGGTTTCAGATAGAAACCTTGGACAGATCTTTTAGAGTTGTGGCTGGTTCTCACGGAAACCGAGAATGGATTCACAGCTCCACTGAACTCAGAGCCAGCAGCCCCCAGTGAAAAAAAGAGTCATGGATACATTAAAATAAGCAGATAAGTCTGGTACTGAAAAAATAAGTATGTTGGCCCCAGGCAAACCTCTCTGGAGAGGGAGTTCCACAAATGGGGTGCTCTCTCTCTTCAGTCACCACTTGCTTCACCACAGATGACAGGATGATCTAGAGGCGAACCTCAGAAAATAGTTTCATTTATAAAATTATTAGTTGCCTTAACACCCCCACCCCCAGATGACATGCAAATTAAAAGTAGGGCTGTCAGAGACATCTATTTGGGGTGTGAAGTTTTATGGGTTTTCCAAGGCATGCCCCTTCAAGACTTCATTTTGGTTCCCACTGCAGTGCCTGACTCAATCCACAGTGACGTGGGCCAATCTGTCGATTTTCCTGGAAGTCTCTGAACATTTCAGGGGGGAGTTCTGCAATTTGTGGAAATTTCTGAGAAACTTGAAGAAATTACATCTGAATTCATGCAACTTGCACAAATGCTGCCATAATTTGTGCAAATTATTCAGGAATGTGGGCAAATCGCAGAACCTCTACCCCCCCAAAAAAAAAAAACCTGCAAAAAGGTTTGGAGAACAGCCCGCGGCTTGGCTCACATATGCAAATGGAGTAGAACATGCCATGGAACTCCGTCAAGCCAAAAAAGAATCAGGTTTCCCAGCTATGCACATCCCTAGTTCAAACTTAAAACAATATCATAACAAGCAAAGGACATAAGAAAGAATTTAAAACAGGAGAAAAACGTCTTCAAAAAAAGAGATTTAAAATCACTCAAATGCTCATCAGAACAAATGTTTTAATGGCCCACCTAAAGCGAAACAAGGACAGGGACAATCTGTTCTCCTGAGGGAGGGTGTATCACAGTCTGGGTGCTACCACAGGAAAAAAAGCCATGTCCTCTGTTCCCACCAATATAATTTATCTTAGCAGGGTATGAAACAGGGCCTCTGAATCAGATCTTAAAGTACTGGCTGGCTTACATGGGAAGAAACTGTCCATCTGATATTTTTCCCCAAACCGTTCAGTATACTGATTCAGTCCTATTTTGGTCTATGGAGGAAATTTGGTCAAATTATGAAGTTTGTGCAAATTTGGAGATGTCTGTGTGTATCTCCCATTCAATCGCTGCTTGATTTGCGCAATGGGATTCAGGGATGAGATGAGCGGCAAGATGCTGTTCGGAAAATCCTAGTGACCTCGACCATAGCTCATTCTCCCATCACTAAATGAGGGTGATGGATACGACCCACTCCCCATGTCAATGCACAAGGGGGGTTGTTTCACTACTCCTTGTCAAATGGTTTTTCAAGAAAGCCAAACACTCTCCCGGTTCTTCAAGCATTCAGCACCAATGCTCCAAAAACCCTAGGGGGTAGGGATTTGTACACACCTGGTCTATTTCTTTCATATATCATATAAAATAGTCAGTAAAAAACTTTCACATATCATATACAAAACTCAGTAAAAAAAAAACAACGGTATGTCCTTGCCATTGATAGCTGAAGATTTTGCCAATTTGGATGGCTGTCAAAGTTCTACTGAATGGGAGATGTGGGCTAATACAGTGTGTGTGTGTGCTTGTGTGTGAGGGGGTGGGGAGTGCACACATGAAATTGGTCCAGAAAGTGTTCCCCCCTGTTCATTTTCTGTTTCCCATTTCAGCCTCGATGGGACAGAAACAGATTACAGCAGGCCCCCTTCTAATTACCTTTCCTAAGCTGCGGAATTGACCTGTAACGCTGCCTCCACAGCAGTGAACTTTCTCCCCCTGTTCAACTCAATGGCTCATTGTCCCACTGCCTCGCTCCCTCCTTCTCTTCTTGCTGCCTTCAGCTGCTTGTCATTCTACAGAAATGCTGACTGGGAGGCAAGAGTTTGCTCTGGAGACAACTGACGCTTATTGCTTCAGACAGACAAGGGGTTTAACTCTCTCTCCCTTGGGAAAGTGAAGGCTTGCAAGGGAAAAAAAAGAAGAAAAACAGCAGAGGCCAATCTGCATGTCAGTGAAAGATGAGCTAAGCTTTTCTCTGGGCATATAATCTCATGGACCACTGGAAACTGCAGGCCACCAAGTGGGAAGCAAAGCAGATTTGCTTGGAAGCCTCTTCTCATATTGCTTGCAGCAGATCAGGGTTTTTGTGATCACTTGTGAAACAGGAAAGAGAGAGAGAGAGACAGAGAGAGAGAGAGGAGAAAGACAGACAGACAGACAGACAGATGAAAGGAGGAGGAGGAGGAATCATAGAATCATAGAATAGTAGGGTTGGAAGGGGGCTACAAGACCATTGAGTCCAAGTCAATGCAATGCTCAATGCAGGAGTCCAAGTCAGAGCATCCCTGACAGATGGCTGTCCAGCCTTGACTTGAATGCCTCCAGTGTGGGAGAGCGCCCCCCCCCTCCAGGGAATTGGTTCCATTGTCAAATTGCTCTAACAGCCTGGACGTTTCTCCTGATGTTCAGCCGGAATCTGGCTTCCTGTCACTTGAGCCCATGATTCCGTGTCCTGCACTCTGGGGTGGTCGAGAAGAGATCCTGGCCTTCCTTTCTATGACAACCTTTCAGGTACTTGAAGAGCGCTATCATATCTCCCCTCAGTCTTCTTCTCTCCAGGCTAAACATGCCCAGTTCTTTCAGTCTCTCCTCACAGGGCTTTGTTTCCAGTCCCCTGATCATCTTTGTTGCCCTCCTCTGAACCCCCCCAGTTTGTCTGCATCCTTCTTCAAGTGTGGTGCCCAGAACTGGACACAGCACTCCAGATGAGGCCTAACCAGTGCTGAGTAGAGGGAACTAGTATTTCCTGGGATTTGGAAGCTATGCTTCTATTAATGCAGCCCAAAAGAGCATTGGCCTTTTTTGCAGCCACATCACAGACTGCTTTCTCTTCCTACTGTATACCCCCCCCCAAAAAAAAAAAACCCCACACACGTGGGATAGAAAAATGTACTTGGAGAAGAGAGGCTGCTATTCTGAGAGAGAGAGAGGAGACAGAAAGAAGAGAGGAAGAAAAGAGGAGAAGGAGGAGGAAGAAGAAGAGGAGGAGGAGGAGGAGGGATGAGGAGAACAAAGTACCTGTGAACATAGAAACTGCTTCGCCTTACTACTGTGTAACCCTCCCCCCAAAAAATTGGGGATAGAGAAATGCACTTCCATGAGAGAGGCTAGCTTCTGCACTGACGAAGCTCCTTCCGCTCCTGTGTTGATGGAGCTCTTGGCAAAATCCCATCCCTTTTTTTCATGATGGTCCCACCCAAGGCTTGTGCAGGTCATGGGACATATCATGACAGGTGGGCAGCAGTGAGTGACTCACATCTGCTAACTTTGTTTCTGGCAATGATGACACAGCTTTTCTCGGGAAAGAAGGCGACCTTGCAGAACTTCGCCAAATATTCGTCACCGCCTCTCTTGGATTGAGGCAGCCATTATTCCACCACCACCCCAACACGCGCACACAATTCCTTGCAGCAGTGGTATGTCTGGGGCTTGATGGAGGATGTAAATTGGTGGTCAGGTTGCAGATACGGTTGCTGTAGTTGCTAGGGATGGCAGAGAATTCTGCCATGGACTCCAATGAGGCTGGATTCTAAAGGATCCTGCCCCCCTTCAGTCCGTGGCAGGACGGAAGACTTACCCCCGCCTCCGCGCGGAATCCTCTTCGGCCGGATCCTCCGGCTCCAGATTGCCAGCGACACGGCCACCGAGCCATATCACTGGCTGAAGGGGACTGACTACGGACGCAAATGGCATCTGGGACGCCATTTGCGGCCATAAAGGCCTTAGTTTAAGGTAAATGCAGCTGTAAATGGGTGCATTCCCGTGTCCCTGCTTTTACGTGATAGGCTACACAAATATTTGCGTAGCCTATTGAGTTAATGAAAAGCACGGACACATGTTTTTGTGAACTGCCCAGAAAGCTCCAGCTATTGGGCAGTATAGAAATGAAATGAATGAATGAATGAATGAATAAATGGCGTCCAGGATGCCATTTGCAGCCGTAAAGGCCTTATTTTAAGGTAAATGCAGCTATTTGTAGCTGCATTTACCTTAAACTAAGGCCTTTATGGCTGCAAACGGCATCCAGGACACCATTTGTGTCTGCAGTCAGTCCCCTTCAGTCAGCGATACGGCATGCCAGCCATATCGCTTGCACTTTGGAGCTGGCCAGCGGCTCCATGAAATCACCATGGAGTGGAGCCGGCCGAAGAGGATTCCGGGGGGAGGAACAGATCGCCTCCCCCTCTCTATGGACCCCGCCCCCGGACTTGCAGGTAGAGGATTCATACATCCTTAGTTGTTGCACATTGCAATAGTGGGGTGGCGGGGGGACTTTAGGAAGAAAAAGAAAGGAGCTGTTCTACTGCCACTGGTAAAGGTGAGCCCAAGATGGGTGGGGGGCTGTTGGATAATTTCTTTTCCTTCTGGAGAAATTTGGTGAAATGATTGTCCCAATTTCTCTGTCCACAAATAGGGTGGCCAGTTCTGAGTGGGCATTTGCACACGGCTCTACTCTTGAAGTCCTTTGTTCCTTGTTCTCCTGAGGGACTATGTTAGATTTCCAGAATTCCCCTTGGAGACATTCTGTACACATGCTGTTCCACAAAATCCCCACTCAGCTGCAGGCTGTTAGGTAGCTATCCCAAATTTTATTAAAGCAAATTTATCACAGGCTTCCATCCTTCCTTCACCATGCTTTTGGGAGCTGCTGAATATTCCAGATTGATACAATGGTCCAAATCTCTGTTTTCATTTTAAAGGGAGGAGATCTTGGTGTTATGGCACAAATTGTGGCCATAAATATGCTGAACTTGCACTGCTTGGCTGTTAAGCATATTTAGGGACACAATTTGTGCAAATAACACAAATTATGGCTCAGATTTGTGTAACTTACACAAATTATGGCTACAACTTATGTAAATGTTGATTTTAAGAGGGAGAGGAAAAAAACACCCATAAGTTCTTGGATTTTTTTTGCCGGGGGGTGGGTGGGGGACACAGCTCGACTCACAAATACAAGTCATGCCAGGGTAGGGATGCTGGAGAAATCTGCAACAGAACCAAACAAGTTTGGATTTTCATGGCTCAGTCAGACCCACAGATTCCTCACCAGACCAGCTTTTCCCCTCTTGGGCAGATTCTGCGGACTTGTGGACCAGTTTTCTAACTTTCCCAAAATGTCATCAGAGAAAAATACACGAAATAATGTAAAAGATGGCAAAAAATGTGCATTTCCCCCCATAGGTTAAAGTGTGAAAATGTGCATGGGGGGAGGGAATTTGCACATTTTCACATGTGTAAAATTGCAGAAATTTGTATTTGTACAATGGAGAATTTGCACAAATTTGGAAACTAAAAAAAAATAAAACAATAAAATCTGATTCCAGTGATGGGTGGATGACAGAACAAAAGGTGCCTGACAAGCCATAAAATACAACAGAATGGATTTTACACCATCCGTACACCCCTAAGCCAGGGACTCCGGGTAAATCTGGTGAGCCCCCAAAGGCCCGGATATCCCCATGACGGCCATCCCTAATGCAATCCTTGAGCTATCTGAAATCAAGACAGACTCTTAATCTTAAGGAAAGTTGTTGTTTTGAGAAAAAAGCTCAGGATTAAATTCCAGAGCATCCAAACTTGACTTCTGGTTGAAGTTCAGCCTTCCCTACCCTGGTGCCCTTCAGATGTTTTGGACTTCCACTCCCATCAGCCCCAGCCAGCATTGGCAATGGTCAGGGATTCTGGGTGTTGTATTCCAAAAATCAAAAGGGTATCAGATTGGGGAAGGCTGCCTTAGGTCCTTCAGAGATGGGTAGTTGGCTCCTATTTAGCCTTGCCAATTGTTGTAGAGGAAATATAGCCTACCATCACTGCAGCAGAAGCAGCATTTAATGACAGATAAATGGGGAATTGTTATCTGGCTCCATTCTGCCTCTCATTCACACTCTCAAAACTAGGGCTGCAAAGATTCATTGATTAGTTGGTTAGATTAATCCAGCCAGCCCTGATCTGGGGCTCTCCATATGTGCTTGACTACAATTCCCATCATCCCCAGCCACTGTGGAATGACCCCCCCACACACAGACACGCACACACAATGATGTATTGCATCTGAGATCTGATGAAGCAAACTTCTTCAAGAACCTTTTACAAAACCCAAATTTCCCAGATGAAGTGGCCCCAAGAAATCTGTTTCATATTCAAGTTGTCCTGAAATGTTATTGCCAGCTTAGTTTGGCTTCCCACACCTAAAGAGAAAAAAGAGAGAGAGAAAAAAGCATTGCCCCACCACTTTCAAAATGTCAGTTACTCTGTTGGGGTGTGTGTATGTGTGTGATGTTGAAATCCTCTTATGCAACCCTGGAATTCATGAATACAACACAGGGAAGAATCCAGTCTCCAAAGAAAGGAAATGGATTTTGATCTTCTCCATGTATAAATGCCATGTCACCAGCTGCCACATGTTCAGACCACCAGGAGTTTCTATAAAAAAAAAAGTCATGGCATCCAGTAAAGCGCATAGACAGAAACATTAGGTCTATTCCCTAAACAGGCCTCAGCCTTTCCCCAGATAAGGGTCTCTTACCATCATACCACCCAAGCGTCTGTGATGTCTGGGATGTTCTTGGCTTGACCATGTCTCTCTGCATTAAAGTTTGTCCCTCTCTGAACCTTCTTCCTCTTGTCAAGGCCCTAATTTCCAGTCTTTTGCTCCACTTCTTCATAACATTGCCTGAATCAGTAGCCCTCGCCACATGACACTCAAGCAGAGTGTGAGCTGAACTGCTTCCATGGGCCCGGTGATCCACTGGGTGATGGTAACATGGGTGTGGGAAGAAACCATGGATGGAATCTGCATGGCTTCCCTCCCCATGTGGGGGTGGGGTTACAGCCAGTGGTAGGCATGTACCTTGAGTGAAAAAGGTCCCAGGTCCAATCCCCAGTATCTTCAGGTGTGGCTGGTAGGGATGTATGGATTTCCCACCATCCATTCCAGTGGGGAATCTGTGGCGGGGGGGAGGCGATCCGTTACCCTGCCTGGAATCCTTGCGGAGTGACTCCACTCTGAGAGGGTTCCACAACGCTGAGGGCCACCCTGTTCCACCGTCCGTATGCCCCAGATTCCCCTGTATATTTTCGGCTCCCTGAACTTACAAAAATAATTCCGTAAGTATCGCCGAAAAATCCTTTTTGCATACCCGCCGTCGGTCTCTCCATTGCTTTACAGCCTCCTAGATTGTGTGCACTTCCTGATCTGAAAAAGCACTATGGGATGAATGACCTCATGTTTCCTTCCCCTGGGCTGTAATTGAAGCGTGGGAAGCCAAGGAGGCTACAGGCTGCTGGTGAGATCGATGATTGTAGAATGAAAAAAACAGGACACTTGGGCACACTGCTTGGCTACCTCCTACGTAAGGAAAGCATTAAGAACCCAAAGCCCAACCCAAGAGAATTTCTCCGAAATTTTCTTCACCATTGAATTTCTCTTTGAAAGTCATTTCTTTTCTCTCAAATTGAATGAGAATGGTTGGGGGGGGGGAATGTGGGAGAAATTTTTGCCATAGCACTAATTAAAACACGTTTTTAAAATATGTTGATAAAGCAATAAAATCGAAAGAGAATGAGCAAGGCTACAGAACCCCTCCATCATATATGAAAAATAGTACCATAGAGTGATATTAGAGGCACAGATCAGTCGAGGCCAAAGGCCTGACAAAATTGTGTAGTCTAGAAGGTTTGTAATGTAGGGTCCATTCCAAACCCCAGAGGGAGGGAGTCCCACAGCCTTGGTGTGGCTACTTAGAAGGCCCTGTCCGATCACTGCCAACTATTCTTCTGATGGTGGTGGGTCATGAAGCTACTAGTAGCAGTAGTAGTAATTTCATTTCTATACCACCCCATAGCCAGAGCTCTCTGGGTAGTTTACAACCATTCATAAAAAATACACCAATGTACAAAAATGCAACATGATAAAAGCAGTCTATTTTTAATGCACACAAATTAAAACAATATAAACAGCTAAAAACAATATTAAATAAACAATATTTTCCCAAATAGACCTGTTCAAAACAGCAGACGTAGATGCCCCATTGTATATCATTAAATGCCCAGGAATAAAGAGTGGCCTTTATGTGGTGCAGAAGAGGTGACAGTGTTGGCACCAGGCGGGCCTCAGTGGGGAACTCATTCCACAGTTGGGGGGCCACCACTGAGAAGGCCCCCTCCCTTGTTGCCACCTTCTGAGCTTCCCTTGGAAGAAGGCCTCAGATGTTGATCATAGTGTCCAGTCATGTTCAAAGCAATGGCATCTTAATGAGAAGGCAGGTCTGTATGTGGCTCTTCAGAAATCCTGGGCCCAATTCATATAGGTCTTCAAGGTAGGGATGGCGGAGTATTTCTCCCCGAAACTTCGGGGGGCCGAGCGCCAACGTGTTCGGCCCCCCGAACAAGTTTCGGGGACAAATCCTCCGCCCCCCCCGCCCCCCCCAGGACGGGACTTACCTTCCCTGAATGTCCCTCCCGGCGGCGGGTCCGGCTGGCGGTTCGTCCGGTGTTCGAGCGGGGCGGGAGCGGCAGCCGGTCTTTCGACCGGCTGCCGCCCCCGCCATTGCAATGAAAGAAAAAAAAAACAAACGTCCCCTGATAGGCTACGTGACGATTCACGTAGCCTATCACGGCAAGATTTGCAAAGTCAGCCGTGATAGGCTACGTGAATCGTCACGTAGCCTATCACGGGTGACTTTAAAAAAAAAAAAGTGTGTACGGATAATGGCGGCCCCCATAGGGAGCCGCCATTCCCCTTCCTTATTTGGTCGCTGTAGTCTACGTCAATGTTTACATAGACTACGGCGAAAATAAGGGCAACGCTATTTGCGTTGCCCTTATTTTCGCCGTAGTCTACGTAAACATTGACGTAGACTACAGCAACTAAATAAGGAACGCGAATGGCGGCTTCCTATGGGGGCCGCCATTCGCGTACGCGCTTTTTTTTTTTAAGTCACCTGTGATAGGCTACGTGATGATTCACGTAGCCTATCACGGCTGACTTTCCAGATCTAGCTGTGATAGGCTACGTGAATCGTCACGTAGCCTATCAGGGGACGTTTGTTTTTTTTTTACTTTCGTGTTCGCGGCCGGGCGAGGCGGGAAGCCTCCTCCCCGGCCCGAATTTCGGCCGGGCGAGGCGGGAAGCCTCCCCCCCCGGCCTGAACTTCGCGGGGGGAGCAGCGAAGCGCTCCCCCCCACCGCGAAAAAGCTGCGAGAAAAGGTAAGTGACTTTCGTTCACCCCTACTTCAAGGTGATAATTGGGCATTAGCATTGTGCCCAGAAATGAATTGTTCCATTTTGTGGGGAGGATGGAGATTGTTGTTGTTCCATATTGCTGTTGGAGTTGAAATGATATCCAGTCAGTCCTTCCCACTTTACAGATGTTGGCAACATCATTTTCATAATGAGCTGTCCCCATTTCACGTCTCCCTCTGTTCTTTGCTAAGGCAGATTTCATCACAAAAGACTGGAGACGAAGGGGGCGCCTGCTCTTGGCTTATAAAGTGCATGTTAGTGGCAGAGAAAACCATTATCTTTCTTCACAGTTAATGCCCCAACCCCTCTTTTCCCCAGAACCTCCTTGAATAAGCCTATGACTATCTTAGAGAAAGCATTTAGATCCTCTAAGCCAGAGGGAAATTCTCTACTGGGCATTCTTGTTATTCTCTTCCATCCCGGAGGCCTGGGCAATCTCCCCATCTCCCCCAGACCGCCCCCAGCTTTCAGTCTGCCAAGCTTGAGAAGAATAGACTATTCAACCCCAATGTGCAGCATTTGCCTTGATAGCATCTCGAACGAGCCTTGTCGAAAATAGGAATCGACATCGCTTCTTCTGTTGCTGTGAAACCACAATGGTCTTAATGGATGCCATCTTTTGTACTGGAGATGCTTTGTTTCTTTCTTTTGTATACAATTTTCTGCAGTGACACCTCCCCCTACCCACTGCAAAAAATGCAGATTGCTTTACATTTCCAGCGCTTTCATTCCTCCCTCTGCCTTGAGGATGTATCTCCCCATTTTAAAACCTGCCATTCTATAACCTGCTTCTTCTTGGGGCCGAGGAGAGCTTTGGGAATGCAATGGCTATTTCTATGCTCCACATGTTGTGAAATGAAAATGCATTCTCTCTCACTCCACGCGTGTGCACGCACGTGCACACACACACACACACACACACTGCATGTACTTTCTCTCACTAACATACACGCACACTTAACATCATGGATAAAGTAGGTCCTTAAGTGAAGTGTAAGGTATCTAGAGGAGCTGTTTCCATGGAATGTTGTCTCTGATGCAGTTTTAAAGATGGCATTAAAAAAATTTAGAACATTAGAAGAGGCCTGCTGGATCAGAATATGGGTCCATCTAGTCCAGCATTCTGTTCACGCAGTGGCAGACCAGCTGTCAACAGGAAACCCAAAACCAGAACATGAGAGCAACAGCACCCTCCCACCCATGTTCCCCAGCAACTGGTGTACATAGGCATACTGCCTCTGATACTGGAGAGGGCATAGAAACATCAGGACTAGCAGCCCTTGATAGCCTTCTCCTCCAGGAATTTGTCTAGCCCCTTTTTAAAGCCATCCAAATTGGTGGCCCTCACTACATCTTGTGGTAGTAAATTCCATAGTTTGACAAGAAGAAGTCCTTCCTTTTTTAGACAATTTCAGTGGGAAGGATAAGCTTATTGTATACATTAATAGCAAACTCATTTTATATTAAAAGGCAGCCTCTGAATGTTTTATATAAATAAACAATTGTTTCCAAGTACCAATCCATCAAGCCAAAATGGTGCCATCTATGCGCAAGAGGGAGGTATTCTCATAGTGAGGCAGGGGTTTTGCAGAATTTCAATAGCATAAGGATCCTGCAGGTTGCATTTTTTTCTTCTTTCTCCTTTTTTATGTTATATTGTAATAAAAGTGCGTATTTATGTGTGTATGTGTGTGTACACATATAAATGTATCTTTAGATATGATATTACTTAAAATATACAAATGATTTGTTCCTATTTTTATCCTTTTCTCAAACTTTTTTTCCTTTCCCCTTTTTATTGATATTATTATTATTATTATTATTAATATCATTATGGGATTATTATTATTACTATTCCTTGTTGGCTAAACCTTTGATGTTTATTGATACATGTTGACTGAATGGTAATTTATGACCAATGGAAATGGACTGTTTGCTTTTATTCATGTGCTATAAGACTGTTTGGATAGTTGGTTTGTTCCTATTGAAGTTTAATATAATTCTTTTTTTTCTTTTGTCTTTTTTGTCTTTTCCTTCTTTTGCTGTCCTCTCTTTTTTTCTTTTTCTTGGAATTCTGTAATGTTGGAAGCTGAAGATTCTGATTATATTGTTGGTAGTGTATTTTATAAAAATAAAAGAAAAATAGATTTAAAAAGAAAAAGAAAAAGGATCCTGCAGGAATTCAGTGTGTGCGGATTTCACGGTGTCTTGACCGGATCCCCACCTCTCATACCAGTGGCTTGGGGGTCCAGACTTAGTGATGCTTGGAGTGTGCCCATTGAAATCAATGGGACTTTAGTTACTCATCACTAACTAGTCCCATTGATTTCAACGGGTCTATCCCAAGCTCCAGCAAAGGAGATCGTTACCTTGTTGTGGTGCTGGAGCTTGAGCAGCACCTCAATGATGTCATGAGCTAAACCGCGAAGGGACATCCAAGATGGGAAGGTCATGGCAGAGAGGTCAGACTAAATACGATCCCTGGGGAAGGAAACGGCAACCCACCCCAGTATTCTTGCCATGAAAACTAAATGGATCAGTACAACCAGATATATGTTGGTATACCATTGGAAGATGGGACTCCCAGGTCAGAAGATGGTCAAAATGCTACTGAGGAGGAACAGAGGATAAGTTCAACTAGCCCCAGATGTGATGACGCAGCTAGCTCAAAGCCGAAAGGATGGCTAGCAGCCGATGGTGCTGGTGGTGAATGACGAATCCAATGTTCAACACACCATAGGAACCTGGAATGTAAGACCTATGAGCCAGGGCAAATTGGATGTGGTTACTGGGGAGATGTCAAGATTAAATATAGACATTTTGGGTGTCAGTGAACTGAAATGGACTGCAATGGGCCACTTCACATCAAATGACCACCAGATCTACTACTGTGGACAAGAGGACCACAGGAAAAATGCAGTAGCCTTCATAATTAATAATAGAGTGGCTAAAGCAGTGCTTGGATACAGTCTGCAGCACCTACTGGATAGTATGCCAAAAAAAGATGTTATTTTCATTACAGGAGACTGGAATGCTAAGGTGGGTAGTCAAACGACACCTGGAATTACAGGCAAGCATGGTCTGGGAGAACAAAATGAAGCAGGACATAGGCTGATAGAATTTTGCCAAGACAACTCACTGTGCATAACAAACACTCTCTTCCAACAACCTAAGAGACGACTTTATACATGGACATCACCAGATGGTCGACACTGAAATCAGATTGACTATATCATTTGTAGCCAAAGGTGGCGGACATCTATGCAGTTGGTAAAAACAAGACCTGGAGCTGATTGTAGTTCAGATCATGAACTTCTTATTGCACAATTTAGAATCAGATTAAAGAGAATAGGGAAGACCCACAGATCAGTTAGATATGAGCTCATGAATATTCCTAATGAATATGCAGTGGAGGTGAAGAATAGATTTAAGGGGCTAGATTTAGTAGATAGGGTTCTGGAAGAACTATGGATAGAAGTTCGCAACATTGTTCAGGAGGTGGCAACAAAAAACATCCCAAACAAAAAGAAAACCAAGAAGGCAAGATAGCTGTCTGCTGAGACACTGGAAGCAGCCCAAGAAAGAAGGAAAGCAAAAGGCAACAGTGACAGGGGGAGATATGCCCAATTAAATGCAAAATTCCAGAGGTTAGCCAGAAGAGATAAGGAATTATTTTTAAACAAGCAATGCGCGGAAGCAGAAGAAGATAATAGAATAGTAAGGACAAGAGACCTCTTCCAGAAAATTAGAAACATGGGAGGTAAATTCCAGGCAAAAATGGGTATGATCAAAAACAAAGATGGCAAGGACCTAACAGAAGCAGAAGAGATCAAGAAAAGGTGGCAAGAATATACGGAAGATCTGTATAGGAAGGATAATAATAGCGGGGATAGATTTGACGGTGTGGTCAGTGAGCTACAGCCAGACATCCTGAAGAGTGAGGTTGAATGGGCCTTAAGAAGCATTGCTAATAACAAGGCAGCAGGAGATGATGGTATCCCAGCTGAACTGTTTAAAATCTTGCAAGATGATGCTGTCAAGGTGATGCATGCCATATGCCAGCAAATTTGGAAAACACAAGAATGGCCAACAGATTGGAAAAAATCAACTTATATCTAGGGATGGGGGAGAATTTCTCCCCGAAACTTCAGGGGGCCGAGTTCCAATGCATTCGGTCCTCCGAAGGTTCAGGGAGAAATTCTCTGCCAACCCCCGCCCCCCCCAGGATGGGACTTACCTTTCACGAATGTCCCTCCTGGCGGCGGGTCCCGGCGGCGGTTCGGCAGGTCTTCGTCAGGGGCGGGGGCGGCAGCCAGTCTTTTGACCGGCTGCCGCTGCCGCCATTACAAGAAAAGTTAAAAAAAAACCAAAAATGCCCCTGTGATAGAGACTGAAGCTTGGCAGACTGAAAGCTGGGGGCGGTCTGGGGGAGATGGGGAGATTGCTAGATTTGCAAAGTCAGCCATGATAGGCTATGTTAATCGTCACTAGGGTTGGCGGAGAATTTCTCCCTGAAACTTCGGGGGGCCGAGCGCCAATGTGTTCAGCCCCCCGAAAAAGTTTCGGGGAGAAATTCTCCGCCCCCCCGCCCCCCACACCGCCCCCGGGACGGGACTTACCTTTCCCGAATGTCCCTCCCGGTGGCGGGTCCCGGCGGCAGTTCGTCGGGTGTTCGTCAGGGGCAGGGGCGGCAGCCGATCATTCGACCGGCTGCCACCGCCGCCATTCCAATAAAAGTAAATTAAAAAAAACACCCCCGTGATAGGCTACATGACGATTAACGTAGCCTATCACGGCTAGATTTGCAAAGTCAGACGTGATAGGCTACGTAAATCGTCACGTAGCCTATCACGGGTGACTTTAAAAAAAAAAAAAGCACGAATGGCTAATGGCAGCCCCCATAGGGAGCCGCCATTCGTGTTCCTTATTTGGTCGCTGTAGTCTACGTAAAGATTACGTAGACTATGGCGAAAATAAGGACAACGCAAATAGCGTTGCCCTTATTTTCACCGTAGTGTACGTAAATCTTTACGTAGACTACAGCGACCAAATAAGGAACGTGAAAGGCGCTCCCTATGGGGGCCGCCATTAGCGTACGCGCTTTTTTTTTTTAAGTCACCCGTGATAGGCTACGTGACGATTCACGTAGCCTATCACGGCTGACTTTGCAAATCTAGCCATGATAGGCCACGTTAATCGTTACATAGCCTATCACAGGGGCTTTTTTTTTTTTACTTTGCTTGTAATGGCGGCAGCGGCAGCCGGTTGAAAGACCGGCTGCCGCCCCCGTCCCTGACGAAGACCTGCTGAACCGCCGCCGGGACCCGCCGCCGGAAGGGACATTTGTGAAAGGTAAGTCCCATCCCGGGGAGGGGGGCAGAGAAGTTCTCCCCGAACAACCTTCAGAGGACCGAATGCGTTGGCGCTCGGCCCCCCGAAGTTTCGGGGAGAAATTCTCTCCCATCCCTAAGTTCAAACTATCGAACAGTGGCACTTATTTCACATGCCAGTAAGGTAATGCTCAAGATCTTGCAAGGTAGACTCCAGCCATTCATGGAACGAGAATTGCCAGATGTACAAGCTGGGTTTCGAAAAGGCAGAGGAACTAGAGAGCAAATTGCCAATGTCTGCTGGATAATGGAGAAAGCCAGGGAGTTTCAGAAAAACATCTATTTCTGTTTTATTGACTATTCTAAAGACTTTGACTGTGTGGATCATAACAAATTGTGGCAAGTTCTTGGTGGTATGGGGATACCAAGTCATCTTGTCTGTCTCCTGAGGAATCTGTATAACAACCAAGTAGCGACGGTAAGAACAGTAGGGATGGCAGAGAATTTCTCCCCGAAACTTCGGGGAGCCGAGCGCCAACGTGTTCGGCCCCCCGAACACGTTTCGGGGAGAAATCCTCCGCACCCCCCCCGCACCCCGCACCCCTACCCGGGACGGGACTTACCTTCACGGAATGTCCCTCCCGGTGGCTGGTTCAGCCGGCGGGTGTTCGAGCGAGGGGGTAGCGGCAGCCGGTCTTTTGACCGGCTGCCGCCGCCACCATTACAATGAAAAAAAAAAAAAACGCCCCCTGATAGGTTACGTGACGATTCACGTAGCCTATCACGGCTAGATTTGCAAAGTCAGCCGTGATAGGCTACGTGAATCGTCACGTAGCCTATCACGGGTGACTTTGAAAAAAAAAAAAAAAGAGTGTACGGATAATGGCGGCCCCCATAGGGAGCCGCCATTCCCGTTCCTTATTTGGTCGCTGTAGTCTACGTAAATGTTTACGTAGACTACGGCGAAAATAAGGGCAACGCTATTTGCATTGCCCTTATTTTCACCGTAGTCTACGTAAACATTTACGTAGACTACAGCGACTAAATAAGGAACGCGAATGGCGGCTCCCTATGGGGGCCGCCATTCGCGTACGCGCTTTTTTTTTTTTTTTAAAGTCACCCGTGATAGGCTATGTGACGATTCACGTAGCCTATCACGGCTGACTTTGCAGATCTAGCCGTGATAGGCTACGTGAATCGTCACGTAGCCTATCAGGGGGCGTTTTTTGTTTTTTGTTTTTTACTTTCGCGTTCGCAGCCGGGCGAGGCGAGGCTCCTCCTCCCCGGCCTGAATTTCGGCCAGGCGAGGCGGGAAGCCTCCCCTCCGGTCTGAATTTCGGCCAGGCGAGGCGGGAAGCCTCCCCTCCGGCCTGAATTTCGGCCGGGCAAGGCGGGAAGCCTCCCCTCCGGCCTGAATTTCGGCCGGGCGAGGCGGGAAGCCTCCCCCCCCGGCCTGAACTTCGCGGGGGGAGCAGCGAAGCGCCTGCCCCCCACCGCGAACGGCCTTTGACGACAGGTAAGTGACTTTCGTCCACCCCTAAAGAACAGACCACGGAACAATGGACTGGTTTAAGATTGGGAAAGGAGTACGGCAGGGTTGTATACTCTCACCATGCCTATTCAACCTGTACACAGAACACATCATGCAACATGCTGGGCTTGATGAAGCCAAGGCTGGAGTTAAAATCACTGGAAGAAACATTAACAATCTCAGATATGCAGATGATACCACTTTGATGGCTGAAAGCGAGGAGGAGCTGAGGAACCTTCTGACGAAGGTGAAAGAAGAAAGTGCAAAAGCTGGGTTGCAGTTAAACCTCAAAAATACCAAGATTATGGCAACCAGCTTGACTGATAACTGGCAAATAGAGGGAGAAAACGTGGAGGCAGTGACAGACTTTGTCTTTCTAGGCACAAATATTACTGCAGAAGCTGACTGCAGCCAGGAAATCGGAAGACGGTTACTTCTTGGGAGGAGAGCAATGACAAATCTGGATAAAATAGTGAAGAGCAGAGACATCACACTGACAACAAAATTTCGCATAGTTCAAGCAATGGTATTCCCCATAGTAAGCTATGGCTGTGAGAGCTGGGCCATAAGGAAGGCTGAGCAAAGGAAGATAGATGCTTTTGAACTGTGGCGCTGGAAGAAAATTCTTAGACTGCAAGAAGATCGAACCAGTCCATACTTCAGGAAATAAAGCCAGACTGCTCACTTGAGGGAATGATATTAAAGGCAACACTGAAGTACTCTGGCCACATCATGAGAAGACAGGATACCCTGGAGAAGATGCTGATGCTAGGGAAAGTGGAAGGCCAAAGGAAGAGGGGCCGGCCAAGGGCAAGATGGATGGATGATATTCTGGAGGTGACGGACTCGACCTTGGGGGAGCTGGGGGTGCCGACGGCCAACAGGAAGCTCTGGCGTGGGCTGGTCCATGAAGTCATGAAGAATCGGAAGTGACTGACTGAATAAACAACAAAACATCCCAAGTATGGCTAGGCCTGGATGCAACCCAATCTGCAAATAGCAACTTCTTCTTCTTCTTCTTCCTATTATTATTATTATTATTATTAATTATATTTCTATACTGCCCCATAGCTGAAGCTCTCCCTAAAAACATCCCAAAATAAAACAGCACAGCTTAAAAACAGTATACAAAAGTCAGCAAAAGAAACAGGAGGTCTCAGAAGGGAAGGCCCGCTGCAATAATAGCCTTTAATGCCCTCTTAAAAACCTTCAAAGAGCTCAGCAGGCGCATTTCAACCGGCAGGTCATTCCACAACTGAGGAGCGGCGAAGGAAAAGGTCCTCTTGCATGTGGCTGCCAATCTCACATTAGGCAGCCTCAACAGAGAGCCCTCAGAGGACCTCAGGTGGGTGACTGGGATGCAGGAGAGAAGGTGCTCCCTAATTTTACAAAATACTTTTTTTTAAGTGTACAAAGGGCATGAGTAACCTCAAACAGAACCCATAAAAGTGTCTTATATCATTCTTCTCCTGTTGGAATAGCATAAATACAAGCACACACAGCTGTGCAAGTCATCCATAACTCTGCAAGTCATAACATAACTATCCATCAGACTGACTGAGCACTTCTCCAAATGTTGGGACACAGTTCTCAGCTCAAAACACACGTGCGCGCGCACACACACAAAAGCAGGGATAAAAATGTGCCTTCTGAGAGAAAATACGTTCAATTCTTTTAAAAATGAGTATTTCCAGGCAGATTCCCTGCCCAAATTGGCAGACCACTGTGGAAACGGGATGGTGCAGTGGAGGCTGGTGGCGTCAGTGTCAGTGGGGCTGTGAATCCACTCCGGGTTTCAGTCAGAACCGGTCACAACTCTAAAGAAGATATCCAAGGTGCTCTACGAGGGTGGCTCGGCAAGGGATCGGGTGGCAGCGTGTCGTTCACCAGGCACCTCTGGACTACCCGGCGACTCCCCGGTGAGACAATACTGAGTTAGACGGGCCAACAGTGTGATTCAATACAAGGCAGTTTCCTATGTTCCACTGCAGTCTGCTTCCCAGGGGCTCTCCATTCTCTTTCCCATGTTGGCCACCTGAGATCCCTTACCTGGAGATGTCATTGATTGCACCTCAGACTTTTTTCATGCAGTTGCGGAGCACACGCTCTAGCACTGAGCTCCAAGCCATCCATCCTTTGTCTCTCTCTCCCTGTGTAGGTTCAGGGTGATGTGCCTCTTGCCCCCTCTGGCATTGCAACCCTGTTTAGCAGAAGAGTGTGCAGCAGTTCTCCCTCCAATCTTCTCTTTGCATGTTGGGGCAAAGAATCCCAACCTCAAGTATAGCCTGACGGGATCTGAGCTAGCAGTGACCAACCAGGAAAGAAATCTTGGGGTTGTGGTGGACAATTCAGTGAAGATGTCAACCCCGTGTGTGGCCAGTGGCCACTGTAAAAACAGGCAAACTCCATGTTAGGCATAATTAGAAAAGGAATGGAGACTAGAACTACCAATATCATACTGCCCCTATAGAAATCTATGGTGCAGATTTGCTACACCATAGCTAGCAACTTTGGAATTCGCTACCACAGGATGATGGCCACCAATGTGGATGGCTTTAAAAGGCTTCCTCCAGGAAAAACAAATTCCTGGAGGAAAAGGCTATTGATGGCTACTAGTCCTGATGGCTATCCATCAAGATAGTACTCCAGTACCAGAAGCAGTGAGCCTATGTACACCAGTTGCTGGGGAACATGGGTGGGAGGGTGCTGTTGCTCTCATGCCCTGCTTGTGGCTTCCCAGTCAACAGCTGATTGGCCAGCACGTGAACAGAATGCTGGACTAGATGGACCCTTGGTCTGATCCAGCATGGCTCTTCTTATGTTCTCTTCCATCATTCCCTAATAAAATAATAACATTACATTCCAGAGGATGAGCTGTATTAGCCAGTTGCAGCAAAAAAATAAAGAGTCTTGCAACATCTTGAAGATCAAAAGCATTACAGTGGCATCAACTCTTGTGGGCTGGAGACTACCTCATCCAGTGTGTGTTTACCAACCAGTTGACATTGTGAAATCAACCGAGGAATGTGATTCCAACACTATCATATTTGATTATTCAAACATGGCTAGCCTACAACCAGTGTGGAAACGTGCCTGTAACAGTCTGGAAATGATCTAATTATGGAAGCAGATGATTAAAACAACGTGTTTTGGCCCCAGCTCAGCAACTCTGAAATGTCAACTCCAATCCTTTATCCAAAATTAGATGTGCTACTATTTTTGAAACAAAGCAATTGTTGAAACATTAGTGATTGTACTTTTAGGCAAAAAGCTGTAATTTGATCTAGGCTGTGATATTCCTGTGTGACTCTAGTGAATACAACAGCAATAGGAATGAACAACCGACTCCTGATTATCACTTGTCATATCAACAACTGCCTGGAAATTTTCCTAGTGCTTGGGGTTGGATCTCACTAAGTTCCAACAGTTCTTCATAAGAATGTAAGTGTCTTGCTGGGATACACCAAAGGCCTATCTATCCCAGCATTCTGTTCCCACAGTGCCCAGCCAGATGCCTCTGGGAAGCCACAAGCAAGACATGAGTGCAATAGCCCTCTCCTGCTGTGTTATTATTCAGAAGCATACCACCTCTGATCCTGGAGGTACCATATACCCATCATAACTAGCAGCCATTGATAGCCTTATTCTCCATGAATTGGACTAATCCTCTTTTAAAGCTGTCCAGATTAGGGGCCATTATTATATCTTGTAGCAAATTCCACAGTTTAACCAGTTTAAGTGTGTGCTGTATGGAGAAGGACTTCCTTTACTGTACTTGCTTTAACATACCCAGCCTTGGGATGCTTCCAAACTATTTATTGATAAAGGCATTTATATATTACCCTCCAGCCCTAGAAAGGGTCCCCAAGTTGGTTTGCGACAAGTAAAGTATTTTTAATGATGTATAATGATAGATTCATAGAGTTGGAGGAGGACGGGTAGGCCATCCAGTCTTACCCTCTGCTCGATACATGAAATCCAGAGCTGCAGCCCAACATATGGCCATCCAGACTCTGCTTGAAGAAGACCTTTACAATGAAAAGATGGAGGAGGCTGTGCCAGGCACACATTATAGTGCAGTGACAAAACATGTGCTTTGCATGCAGAAGGTCCCAGGTTCAATCCCTGGCATTTCCAGGTAAAAGGGATACAAAAAAACACTTACTTGATTAGGGATGTCTGTCGCTAGGAAATAGGGATGGCGGAGAATTTCTCCACGAATCTCGGGGAGGCCGAATGCCAACGCGTTCGACCCCCCGAAATTGGTGGTGAAATTCTCCGCCACCCCTCCGCCACTCCCCGGAATGGAGCTTACCTCCTTCGAATGTCCCTCTCGGCAGCGGGTCCTGGCGGCATTTCGGCGGCATTTTGGCGGGGTGGCGGCGGCGGCCGGTCTTTCGACCAGCTGCCGCTGCCGCCATTACAAAGTAAAGTAAAAAAAAAAAAAAGCGCGTATGCAAACGGCGGCGCCCATGGGCGCTGCCATTTGCGTATGCGCTTTTTTTTTTTCAAAGTCACCCGTGATAGGCTACATAAAGATTTATGTAGCCTATCATGGCTGACTTTGAAAATCTAGCCGTGATAGGCTACGTAAATCGTTATGTAGCCTATCACGTGTTTTTTGTTTTTTTAAATTTACTTTTTTTATTTCGCAGCCGGGGAGATGGGACGCTCCCCCCCAGCCTGAATTTCGGCGGCGAGGGATGGGGCGCCTCCCCCCCAGCCTGAATTTCGGCCGGGAGGGGCAGGGCGCCTCCCTCCCACCAAGAACTTCGGGGGGAGAAACGAAGCGCCTCCCCCCCACCGTGAAGCAAGCTGCGGGACCAGGTAAGGGACTTTCGTCCATCCTTACTAGGAAATCTGTTTCATTTTCCACTCAACAGAGTTCCATGCATGCCCAACATGGCTTCCATTTGCTGTCTCAGCCATTCCCCCCAAAAAAAACTTTGGGAACATTTGTGTGTGTGTGTGTGCGTGCGCATGCAGCGAGCTGTAATTTGTGCAAATAGAGATCTGTGTAATTTGCAGAGGCAATTTGCACAATGTGCGGCCATCATTTGAGTAATTTGCACAATTTGCACAAATTACACAAATTTATGCAAAATTCAGCGATAATTTGCCCAACTGTCAGGGTTGGATCAGAGCCCAGAGAGCCCCAAAGGAGTTCTGATTCTGAGGAAGAGCTAGAAACTGCGGGAGAGGAGCCTGCGTGCATTTCAGAGGAGCAGCCAGGGGGAGAGCCCCTCCTGGTACACATTCCTGAGAGTGATAGTGACCGTGGCAGGGAGAGGGAGAGGCAACAGCAGTTTCTGGATGCTAGGCGCCGGCGCACCCTCAAGCGTGAGAAGGTGGGTGCTTGAGGTAGTGCTCAGCCCACTTGGTGCGTCGGCAACAGTGGCGCCCCGATGCCCCATGGGAAAGGGGTGGACTATCTCCTCCTAGCTCATAAGTACAGCAGTTCCCTGCTTTCCCTTTCAAACAGAGATTAAGCTGTCAGGAGGTCATTCCCTGTTGCCTTCTGAAATCCTCAGGTAGCCAGAATCAACACACAGACAATAGGGCTCTTTTCCAAGGCTTTGTTCCCATTCAACCTAATGACGCCTACAGATGCTAAGTGTTTGATCCTACGAGTGAGACTTAAGAGAGCTGCCTACTCGGGGGTTCTAGCCTTAGGAATCAGTTGATCTCCATTCGGAGGGGAAGGTGGGAAACCTCTGAACTTATGGGCTAGGAGGAGAGAGTCCACCCCTTTCCCATGGGGCATTGGGGCGCCACTGTTGCCGACACACCAAACAGGCTGAGTGCCACCTCTCAGCACCTACCATCTTGCGCTTGAGGGTGCAATCAGAACTGCTTTGGGGCTTTCTGGGCTCCAATCCAACCCTGACACCAACTTAAAAAAATACAAAAAATCCATGAACTGGCCCAACTTGATGCAGATGGAGTTGGGCTCAACAGTGGAAAATGGACCAAAGTCCAGGGTGCCAAAACAAGCTTGTCGAGCTTCATCCCCCAAACAGATTCCTTTGACATCCCTATGCCGGATGTTCACAGTAGAGAGTACAGGGATAGATGGATGGATAGATGAGAGAGAGAGAGAGAGAGAGAGAGAGAGAGAGAGACTAATCTGGCTCCTACTGTTACCCACCTCCACCACCGGGGATTTCAATCAGCTGGTCTTCTTTGTGAAATGGAATCCATGCCTTAGATATGCTCCTTTTTTAGTCCATTGGAAAAAATACATAAACAAATCTGAATACTGTGCAGAGTATAGCACATCAACAGCAGCGAGCAGCCTTCAGAATGCTGCATGTGGGCCTTGAAACATGGAGGACGCAATCTTGATGAGAGTGTGCAAACCATCTCTGTACGCGTACGGTGCACTGCTCCGAAACCATTTGCCACAGCATTCAGTACCTTCCTGTCATTCATGTCTCCCCCTCCCACCATGTTACATGCTGCTAATATAAATGTGTTCATTCATAAAGCACTGCCAAAAAAAGAAAAGAAAAAAGCAAACAGTGACAAGGGGAGCTTCCTCCAGTCAGCTTCGGAAATGGCAATGGATAAACAGAGCTATTTCACCTTCACTTGGGAAATGAGTGTTGCTGTTTCCAAGATTAAGGGAAGATTGGGTGTCATTGCCAGAGTTTCTGGATTGAGCCTTATCATACTTTACTCCATCCCTTCCCCAAGGATGAGATGCACAAGGTGTGATTTCATGAAGCACTGAGTGCCTCACCAGTGTGTGTGTGTGTGTGTGCGTGCGCGTGTGCATAAGTTCCATTTGGACATTACCAGCAAGCACAGGAAATAGGGTGTGTGTTTCCTGTTCCACTCTCAGGAAATGTAGGATCTGTGTGTGGCTGCCCCAAGTGGTGAACCACTGAACTGCAGGTGGCACTTCTCAGTGAAGTACCTAAGTAGACTCTTCCTACCCAGGCCGGCTGCTGGATCCTCTGGACATCCAAAGGATTCCTGTTCCAAATTACCCTTGTTCAAGCAACATGGCCCTGAGCTCTGATGTGTTCCTGCATCTTTGGTTATTCTTCTGTCCTGACTTCTGGCTTGCTCCTCAGTTCTGCCTCCCAGTTTATCCTTCAGTCCTGAATTACTTGTTGCTCCTGACAGCTGACTGGTTCCACAGTTCCTGGCTCACCTCAGATTGCTGCCAGCCTTCTTGACATATTCTCATGCTGTGTACCTACCAAGGCAACTCTGAGTCCCATAACCAACAACCAAGTTTCCCCTATTGTCAGCCCTTGGTCAGTTTTCCTTTATCAAGGTCAATTCTCCTTACCTTTCAATGACCAAGAAGTTCATTATCTTAAACAGATAACTACGTGCTCTTTCTTGACCCCAAGTCTGAATGATGATGATGATGATGATGATGATAATAATAATAATAATAATAGTAATATAATAATAATAATATCAAATCTTGGGAGTCTTGAACTCCAGATGAGGTAGCCATAAGACAGCAAAAGGGGATTATTACGAGGTTGGATTTCATTTCCTGCCAGAATGCCAAAAGCTTTTTCTGCTTCTTTTATTTTTTGGTCTTTGGATAAAAAATGTTGACATGGCAAAATCAGAGTCAAAAAATGCTTTTCTGATGTGGAATGTGCAGAGGATCAGTTGCCAGCCCTGTGCCCTTACTGAAGGATCTGCGAGCCCCAAGTCCCTTGCAGCACAGAGGAGAATTTCCCAGGATTCTCAAAGGGACACACTTGCACATTCTTCACTGAAGCCTCATTGATTTCCACCCCCAGAAAACTTTCGCTGAGAGAGAAGTTTGAGGCCCCCCTGGCACAGGCTTTTGCCTTTGGTTCTGTAAGTTCTTGGCAACAAGGAGGAATTGCTGGGGTTTTGCTAATGAGTTCAATGATCTTTTAGAAAAGAAGTGGAGTCCAGAAGGACTATGCAATACCCAAGCTGAAGAAAGGGAAGGGTTCTCCAAGTTAGCAAAGGTTGAGGCCTGGCAGTTGGGAGTCACTGTGTGTTCCCAGTGCTTGAATGTATGGACAAAGGGCATGTGACCTTCTCTATCAAGAAACATCTTTTGTTCTGCATAACAAAAGTGGGAAGTGGAAGGAGAGAACTTCCCCACTGTTGGTTTGGAAATATGCCCGTGTTAGGAGAGGTGGAGCTGGTGCAACAAAAAAACGCCAGTAAGAATGTAAGAATTCTTTGGCAGAATCAGATCCATGCCTGTCTTGCTCAGTGTTCACTTTCCAAGTGTTGCCAGGGGCAAGAGGCAGTTCTGGAGATGAGAAAGGCAACTCCCAAACTAGAACTGAATCAAAATTTATCGAATGACTCCCCCCCCCGAGAAAATATCTGAGATGTTTGTTTTTCTCACCCCCCCCCCCGAGAAAAAGAGAGCCAGTTTGAAGAATATTCTCTACCATGTTTTGGGTGATGGCCACTATTTCCCCGCTCCTACAATGCCCCAGAATGATGTTAGGCATTGTGGAAGATGTTAAATGGAGGCCAAGAAAGAAGCTGTGCTACCGCCCCGGCTAATGCTAATGTTGTGTTCCACCTCTGAGAAACTGCTAAAAAAATGATCATCTTGGTGGAGCAATTTGGTGACATCCCCCTCCCAATTTCTCAGCCCACAAACTGAGTGGAGACTTTCAAGAGACCATTTGCCCACAGCTGTGTGCCAACCCCCTCACCCCCACCCCACCCTGGATACTTAGGGGTTTGAGCAGATTGTTTCCCCCACTTTCTCCACCTTCCATTGGTTAGCTAAGATGGGAAGCAGGATGTTCAACTAGATCAACATTCCACAGTGTCATCCCCTCCAGATGTTTTGGACTACAACACCCGGCACTCTAGACCATTGTCCACACTGGCTGGGGCGGATAGAAGTTGAAGTCCAAACCATTTGGAGGGCACCAGGTTGGGGAAGACTGAACTATATGGGTCCTTGGTCTGATCTAGCATGACTCTTCTTATGTTTGTAAGGATTGCATAAAACTCTGTATACCAAAAAGTGCTACAAATGTTAAAAATACAAATGATCTGAAATAAGCTTCAATGGACCGATTCTGCCCTGCTTGCACTGGCTGCCTGTATGTTCTGAGCCAAATTCAAAGTGCTGGATTTGACCTATAAAGCCTTACACAGCTCAGGACCACAATACCTGATGGAGCGCCTCTCTTGGTATGAACCGACTCATATACTACGCTCAGCATCCAAGGCCCTCTTCTGGGTGTCTCTCCTCCGAAGGAAGCTCAGATGGTGGCAACAAGAGAGAGAGGCTTCTTGGTGGTGCCCCCACCCCCCAACTATGGAATGATCTCCCTGATGAGGCCTGCCTGGCACCAATATTGTCATTTTTTTGACCCCAGGTTAAAACTGCCCTCTTCTCTCAGGCATTTGGCAACATACAATGAGTTTAAATTAGGTCTTGGACTGTCTTTAGCTGATGGTTCAACACATTGTTTTTAGATGCGTGTTGTCTATGTTATCTGTTTATATGGTTTTGTATAAATGCTTTTCTTTTTTTGTACTTTGCATAATGTGTATCAATGGTTTTTAATTTTTGTGAACCTCCCAGAGAGCTTCAGCTATGGGGCAGAATAGAAATATAAGAAATGACTGAAAAGATTGAATTTCTTAGATGAAATTCTTGCTTTATTTTTTTTCCTACCTACCTTGGTCGATTTAAGCATCTTTAACACAAGGAACAAAGAGAGCACTTCATACTTTCCGGGTATTTCCAGGTCTGTGTCTGGATCTCATAAGGGATGAAGAGGCTCTTTATTGGTTTTTGCAAATTCTTGGGGGACCTTTTGACAAGTTGACAACCCTGGTTTCATTTGCCCTGTTTTGTCTGTGCTTTCCTGTCTCAAAGAAATGGAGAATATGGAAGGGGGGGTGGTCAAGAAGAGACCAAGAATCCCTCAGTGGGCCCCTTGGATATTCAATCCTTCAACATGCATTCACTGATATTAAGAAGAGAGTTGAAATTTATGGGCTGGGCAATGTAGGGATTGGAGATGCCATAATTGTGAATGAGTTAACTCTTTCACCCTTGCAGGGAGGCGGTGTTACCCGCAGACACAGTTCAGCTTTTGACTGGGTGGGCTGATAGATTTTGCAGGGCTTGTTGATGCCCTATCCAAAAGCAGACATCTCATACACAAGCACCCATCCATGGAAAGGCAGTTTCCTGAGGTTATGTCAGACTTCCACAAGAACGTGTTTATCGGGAGACAAATCCAGTAAAAAAAATAGGAATGGAGGAGAAATATGTTCAATTTACATTTTCCTAAATTTGCAGTTTTGAACCAGTACAGAAACCAAAACTTCTTTGAAATTTCCACTTCTCTGCATTTTGCAGTGATCTCCAGTGTGTAGAAACATTCATATATTAGTGGGAAATGGGCACAAAAATACATGTATTAATGAAAATAATGTTTAAAATGCATTATATTAACACAAATGCTTGCAAAAAGTCTATTTTATTTATTCATTAATTCATTGCATTTATATCCCACCATTTTTTCCTCCAAGGAACCCAAGGTGGCCTCCCCTTCCCATTTTATCCTCACAACAACAACCCTGTGAGGTGGGGTAGGCTGTGAGTCTGTGACGGGTAGCGATGTACCTGTTTGCGGATTATGTTTATGGTGGGGGGGAGGCGCTCCGTTCCTCCCCCCTGGAATCCTCTAATGACTGGCTGTGCTCCATGGAGGGCTCTGGGTAAAAAAAAAAAAAAACCCGCATGAAGGGGAACGCAAATAGCGTAGCGGGTGCTATTTGCGTCCCTTTCTGATTCACCGTTTTAGCCTACGTAAATCTTTACGTAGGCTAAAACGGCGACTCAAAAGGGGACGCAAATAGCGCCTGCTATGCTATTTGCATTCCCCTTTATTTTCACCGTCATAGTCTACGTAAATATTTACGTAGACTAAGACGGCCAAAAAGAAGGAACGCAAATGGCAGTGGCCGTAGCCGCCGCCATTTGTGTACGTGGGTTTGTTTGTTTTTTAAAACCCACCCAGCCATGATAGGCTACGTAAAGATTTACATAGCCTATCACATCTTTTTTTTTTTAGACCCACCCAGCCATGATAGGCTATGTAAATCTTTACATAGCCTATCACGTCTTTTTTTTTTTTTTTACTAAGACTGGAAATGGCAGCAGCGGCAGCCGGTCAGAAGACCAGCCGCCGCAACCACCGCTGCCGCAGCCGCCACCGCCCAGAAGATCCGCCCCAGGTAAGTCTCGTCCTGGGGGGGATCCGCAGGGGGGCAGGGGGATCCTCGGGGGGGCAGGGGGGCAGGCTGTTCCTACACAGATTTCGGGGGGCTGAATGCACTGGCATTCGGCCTTACCGAGATCCATGGCGGTATTCTCTGCCATCCTTAGTGACGGGCCCAAAATCACGCAGTGAGCTTCCATGGCTGAGTGGGGACTTGAACCTGGAACCCCTGGCTCCCAGTCCAGCACTATCACCACTACACCACACTGGTTCTCTGCATTATTATTATTACTATTGCATACAAAAAAACCCATGTATCAGGAGTAGGGATGTATGGATGGTGCAAAATCTGTTCCGTCTGTTTTGCAGATTGTCAGGCACTTTTTATTCCACCATCTGCCCATTGCCAGAATCAGATTTTTTGTTTCTGAATTTGCACAAATCCTCATTTGTGCAAATCTGCATTCGTGCAATTCTGCACATGTGAAAATTGCACAATTCCCCCAAAATGCACATTTTCACATTTTAGTCGACAGAGGAAATGCATATTTTTGGCTGGGTTGTTTTAATTTTGTGTACTTTTCTATGATGGAATTTGGGAAAGATAGAAAACCAGGCGGCAAGTCTGTAGAATCTGCCCAACAGGGGACTTGCAAGTCCGTAGAATCTGCCCAACTCAGCCAGTCCACCGAGTTTCTGCAGGTTCAATTCATGAAAATCTGAACTCATGTGGTTCTGTTGTGAATTTCTCCGACATCCCTAATCAGGAGAAATGCACACACAAATGTATATGCATTTTCATGCAAATTTTTAAATTAAAAATTCTCAAAGTTTTGGATGAATCAAAGTGAAGATTGGAAAAATGAAAAACTGAGAGAAACCATAATTGGTAGATTTGTCCATTCCTAGTAAAGACTTTTTTTTTAATAGAATGGACCTGATTTCAAAGACTGTAGAAGAGAGAGAGAGAGAGAGAGAGAGAGAGAGAGAGAGAGAGAGATCTGCTACTGCTTCAGTTACCATTGCTCCAGGATCTACCTACATCATATAGGAGACCATGAGGAGGTTCTCCTCCTCTAGGGATGAAAATACTTGGTGCTCATTAGTCTTGGTTGCTGGGTAGCTCAGTTCCACTGTGTGTGTGTGTGTGTGTGTGTGTGTGAAGGTATTGCCCCCTATGGCTATTCCAGAACAATGAGAGAGCAAGAATTGGACCATCAATTAGAATTCTCATTCTCAAAGCACCATGTGAGTGTTAGTCAACTTGTGTCTGGACTGTACCTCTTCAGAGTGCAAAATTCCCTTCCCATTGAAAACCAGAGAGAAGACTTCAAGGCTAGCCTCCTCCCTTCCATCTTGCCAATGTTCTTCCAGTGGTTTCGATCAGGCTACCACTATGGCCTGACTGTACCAACAGGGTGGGCTGATAAGTCCACCCCACCTGCCCCACCCCACACACACATTTTGTGCAAAGTTGTATCACTGCCAGTTTTTCTACAGTATTTCCTGATTGCTGCTTTTTGGTGCATTGGATGGTTACATTTTCAATGTGTATTGTCTTTCTCATGTTGAGAGGCTGCTCTGAATGCCATATGGGCAGAAAAAAATCCATGGTATACATTCCTTACCCATTAAAGAGTTTGCCCACCACATCTGCTGATTCTGAGAAGTCAGCCTCAACCGAATCCCACAGATGGATAAGCCAAAGTACTCCTGTGTAAGGGCAGACACAAAAGCCCACAACCCATTTTCATACTAGAGAAAGAAATCCAATGGATTGGATATATCCCCCACATTGTGGTAGAGGATATAGTTAACCTAGCTGGGATAGCCCTTTGAGAAGAGAACAGAATTCCTTGTTTTCTGATGAGTCACAGAACCACAGCCTCCCACAGAGAACAGCTGCCAACATGAGACAATGGTTTCTTGCTTTGACCAAAAGTCATTTCTAAAAAGAGTGACACAGAGGGAATTAAATGGGTCATAGTGAAAAAGTTTTATCTGTGCACCCTTGATCTGCCATAGTGAGTTGTCCCGTTTGATTATGGCCATCAAACTGAGATTGGGATGTGTGAGAATTTTGCTTCAGTTCACAAATCATCCAAACTTGACCTGTTTGCAACCACAAATGCAAACAGGAGTGCATTTTTCAGGGGGAAAAAATTGTGCATTCCCAAACTGGCAATCCCATAAGAAAAACCATAGTTTTTTTTGGGGGGGGGGATATGCATGTTGAAATACACATCCCGCCCCCAATACACATGTTCATGCTTTAGTGAATAGGTGAAATGTGAACGCTTTTGAAAAATATGCATCGAAAAATTCTAATTTCCCATTCAAAATGCACACTTTTCCTGATCAAACAAACAAACAAAAACAGGTAGGAGGTAGCAAATGAAAATGGGAGGAAGCCAAACGAAGCTTTAGAGTGAATTTTGGAGAATTAGCAAATTTAAACATTCATAGATCTCCCATCCCGTAATGAGACCCTTGAGGATCATTGCTAGGCAGTTAGTTAACTAAATGCATATCCTGCCCTATCTGGAGGGCTTAGGAAAACTAACAACAATGATGACTGTGTACATGGCTTCCTCTTCCTTAAAAGGATGATGAAGATGATAATAGACCACATCACTGGATCCATGAGGAGAAAAGCTCTCTTTGTGGGGTGGGGTGGGAGGACACAGAATTTAAAATCATACTGTCTCTTACGGATCTAGTTACCTTATAAAAGTGCAATCCTATTAGGGATGTACGGATTGTGTAAAATACATTCTGTCTGTGTTTCACAGGTTGTCAGACGCCTTTTGTTTCATCATCTGCCCATCAACAGAATTGGATTATTTTAGCCTCTGAGTTCCATAAACGAATCAAAGTGGAGGAAGTGGAGGCTGGTGGCTGCAATGTCAGAGGGGTGGTGAAATGTGCTTTGGCTTTCAGTCAGAACCAGTCAGAACTCTAAAGGAACTCTCCAATGTGCTTTACACACACACACACACACACACCTGTTTTATTTATTTTTTAAATCTGGCTTGGTGCTCTGAACTGGTTGGGTCTAGACACCATTTTGATTTGCCATGAAATGCCTCTGGCATAGCATTATTCCAGGACATTGTAGGGTATTAACACAACAGCCGGATTCAGTCACATGGGAATACTGAGAGCACTACCTGAAACACATTGTCTTCAGGTGAGCCTGCCAGGCCCTACATGTGGGGAAGCTCCACCCAGAGTTAACGTTCATCCAGGGCCTCCTCAAGGGATCCTGGGATCTCCAAAGTGTTCCACTCTTCATTCATGTGCTACAATGGTTCCTTTCTCACAGACATGGCTCCAGAGCTATTTGAGAGAGACAGAGAGAGAGAGAGAGAGAGAGAGAGAGAGAGAGAGAGATGCCGACATGATTTTCTCTCAAGGGAAGGCAGTATGCTACACTCGTCTCCTCCTAGAGGGCTTCCCATACAAAATTTTGGTCAGTGTATGAAAGGGAATGCTGGACTAGATAAACCTTTGGACTGATCCAGCAGCAGTCTTCTTATGTTCTCCAATGAGGCAGAAAGACTTTTCCGTGATTGCGTTAGTTTGCAAACTGAGGGCTTTGTGGACCCGTTCCTGATCTATGAGCTCAGTGGTTCCTCCCCTTCCCCCTCTGTCCATGAAGGCAGGAGGGAGATGAGGCCTGGCTTCGGATTCCTTCTTGTCATAGATACAAACTGTTCATCTTTATTGTTTTTATTCTTTTCCAGACCATGAGGGGCTCTAGGGAAACAAAACAAAACACAACATTTCCAGGATTCCTCCTGACAGGAACTGCTGATGCCACCACGGAACACTTCGACCACAATTCCTTACGCAAAATGGTCATTGCTCCAAATCCTGTGCGGTAACAGCTCTGGCATCTATGTGTCTGCCTTTGAAGCCGATAGAACCCCGCTAGGATTGCAGAAGGGGTGCCAAGTCCTCCCCCACTAATGTCACCCCCCTGCCGCCATGGATTAGCAGCCTTTTAATCACTTTTGCTTTTGTCTTTGTCTTTGAATTAAATAGATGATCTCATGCACTGTAAAGGCTTGATTTGTGCCAATATCCAAGTGGAATCATCGGATCTGTAGAAGCACAATCAAGACAAGCACCTCTGAGAAGCTCCAGCAGGGGTTATTAGGATGTCAGCTTAAGTGTGAAGGAGTGAGCAAAAGAGCAGGCATAGATGGTGATTTAGAAAATAACTACTTTAATTGGGATAAAAGATTGGGATATCTGTCGCTGGGAAATCTCATTGTTTTTTGGTTCGATAGAGTTCCGCAGCATGCACAACTCACTTTTCACCTGCGAGCCAAGCTGTAGGCTGTTGCCTGAGCTCCAGGAATCTTTTTTAGGGATGTCAGAGACTTTCTTCATGAATCTCGGGGAGGCTGAATGCCAGCGCATTTGGCCCCCCGAAATTGGTGGAGAAATGGTCTGCCCCCCCGCCCCCACCCCGGGACGGGACTTACCTTGCTCGAATGTCCCTGGCAGCGGCGGCGGATCCGGCGGTGGTTCGGCGGTGATTCAGTGGCGGCAGTTGCTGGTCTTCCGACCGGCTGCCGCCGCCGTTTCCAAGTAAAACAAACAAACAAACAAACATGATAGGCTACGTAAAGATTTACGTAGCCTATCACGGCTAGATTTTTAAAAAACACTGTGATAGACTACGTAAATCTTTACGTAGCCTATCACGGCTGACTTCGAAAAAAAAAAAGCGCGTACGCAAATGGCGGCGCCCATGGGCGCCTCCATTTGCGTACGCACTTTTTTTTTAAGTCAGCCATGATAGGCTACGTAAACATTTACATAGCCTATCACGGCTGACTGCAGGGACGCAAACGGTGGCGGCTACGGCCGCCGCCATTTGCGTCCTGGCAGGAGACGAGGTTTCAGGGCTGGAGGGATGGGGCACCTCCCCTCCGGCCAGATTTTCGGTGGGGAGGGACGAGGCGCCTCCCCCCGGCCAGAATTTCGGTGGGGAGGGACGGGGCGCTTCCTCCCCGGACAGAATTTTGGAGGGAGGGACGGAGCGCCTCCCCCCCACCGCGAAGCAAGCTTTGGGATCAGGTAAGTGACTTTCATCCATCCCTACTTTTTTTGCATGAGGACAGTTCTGCAATTTGTGCAAATGTCTGAGCAACTTGCCCACGTTCCTAAGCAGTCTGCACAAGTTGTAGCCGAATGTGAGCAAATTAGAGCCGAGCACGTGCAAATTGCTGCCAAACTTGCGCAAGTTGTGCAAATGCGGCCGTAATTTGTGGAAATTGTCCAGAAATTTGTGCAGATTGCAGACCCCCCCCCCACAAAATCGCTGGGAAATCAGTGAACTGGCCCAACTCTCTGCAGATTGAGTCAGGCACTGCAGCAGGAACTGGAACAAAGTCTGGGTGTGGGGAGCGTAGGAAAACTCATCGAACTCCATCCCCCAGATGGATTTCTCCAACATCCCCAATAAAAATACAATATATCTCACCATAGTAGGCTCAGTAGCTTGACTGCTGCTCAGTCTGCTTTCCAGGTGCTAACTGTGGGTGGGTGATTTCCAGGCCATTGCTGCTCTACCTTCTTAGGGTTATTTACCTTTAAAGTGGGCTTGGGGTGGAAAGTCCTCTGAACAGAAGATGCCTTCAAACAAAGGACTCTGACAGTCCTTCAAGTAAAGGATGGTCCTCTGTAAAGTAGGACCTATGACCACCCTAGAGACAAGGCTACTGAAAGTTCCCACTGTCCCCAGCTGAGACAGCCAGTGTTTGGATTGCGAGGGAAATGGTGGGGGAAGGGGGTTAATGACCCTCCATCCTACCATTTTAAGTAGAGCTGTGCACACATGGCCTTTGAAATTCTCCAGCCTATTTGTGGCAGAGGAATTTGGGGGGGGGGATTTTCACCACATTTCTCCCATGGGAGGAGAAATTCTTTGACAATTTCTCACAGGTAGGGCTCACCATTGGCAGGGGTTGCAGCACAGCTTCTCCTCCTCTCCTTCTCCTCCCTCCTCTTCCTCCTCTCCTTCTCCTTCTCCTTCTCCTTCTCCTTCTCCTTCTCCTCTTTTCCTCTTCTCCTCTCCTCCTCCTCTCCTCGTCTTCTTCTTCTTCTTCTTTCCCCAAGGGAGGTTGTTGTTGTTGTTGTTGTTATTTGCACTGCCATTGCAAGTGGCAACAGCAGCAACAGAACTGGCAGCCTGGTGCCCATTTTGCATTCTCCACAATATGCCATTATTCTGGGGCAATGTGATAACTAAGGAGGGAAGGCAAAACTCACCCCCAAATGGGGTAGAAATCCAGGGAAATTTTGTGAAGTGGTATTTTATTTCTAGAGGGCTAAGGGGAAAAAAATCAGGACCTTCCTGAGAAAAACACTTTCTGGGAAATTTTGGTTGAGCTCTAGTAGACATTCTTTAAGGTTCAGCGCTTTCCCCAGGATCTTCCAAACGTTAAATTTCTGAGGACAGATTCCAGAGACATCTTGTCTCTAAGGTGCAGAGAGATCCATATAATTAATGAATCATAGAATAGTAGGGTTGGAAGGGGCCTATCAGACCATCAAGTCCAACCCCCTGCTCAGTGCAGGAATCCAAGTCAGAGCATCCCTGACAGATGGCTGTCCAGCTTCACTTTGAATGCCTCCAGTGTGGGAGAGCCCACTACCTCCCTAGGGAATGGGCTCCATTGTCATATTGCTCTAAGAGTCAGGAATTCTCCCCTGATGTTCAACCAGAATCTGGTTTCCTGTCACTTCAGCCTGTTATTCCATGTCCTGCACTCTGGGATGATCGAGAAGAGATCCTGGCCTTCCTCTCTGGGACAACCTTTTAAGTCCTTGAAGAGCACTATCCTATCTCCCCTCAGTCTTCTCTTCTCAAGGCTAAGAGTTCTTTCAGTCTCTTTTCATAGGGCTTTGTTTCCAGTCCCCTGATCATCTTCATTGCCCTCCTCTGAACCCTCTCCAGCTTGTCTGAATCCTTCTTAAAGTGCGATGCCCAGAACTGGACACAGTACTCCAGATGAGGCCTAACCAGTGCTGAGTAGAGGGGAACTAGTACTTCCTGGAATTTGGAAGCTATGCTTCTATTAATGCAGCCCAAAAGAGCATTTGCCTTTTTTGCAGCCACATCACATGGTTGGCTCATATTCAGCTTGTGATCGACAACAATTCCAAGATGCTTCTTGCTTGCAGTGTTGTTGAGCCAAGTATCCCCCATCTTGTAACTGTGCATTTGGTTTCTTTTTCCTAGGTGCAGAACTTGGCATTTATCCCTATTAAATTTCATTCTGTTGTTTTCTGCCCAGCGCTCCAGTCCATCAAGATCACTTTGAATTTTGTTTCTGTCTTCCAAGGTGTTAGCTATCCTGTCCAATTTTATGTCATCTGCAAATTTGATCAGCATTGATCAGCAATGACAGGCAGGACACTCATGCACACTCCTGTATATCTCATATACAAGGTAAGGACAAACCCTGAACCCAACCCAAGAGAATTGCTCTGAAATTTCTTCTCATTTCCATTTCTTTTTGAAAGCATTTTTTTTTCTATTAAATTGGATAAGAAAGGTCAAAAGTAATGTGGGATAAATGTTCGGCACAGCACTAATTTTAAACCAAATCATGGCCCCACCCAAGGAGACCTCTAAAAACAGTACATATGGAGTGGGGGCATCACAAAAGAAAAGGTGGCTCAGGTCCCCTCTGGTTCCTACCCTATACTTTCTGAAACAGGGAAGAACCCATTCAGAATCCCTCCCCCTTCCATCTCTCACTCTGAAAGGCACATCTGCTCATGGCTTTGAAAGGCAGTGACTGCATGAACTCCCAAGTCAATACATCAGGATTCATTCACATCAGTCCAAGTCCTCAACTTTGCAACTGGTGAGTCAGCAAACAGGGGATGGACCGGACATCTTTTGTGTGGGCTAGATCATGACTTTTGCTTCTTCTTGGATTTTGCAGGCTCCATTCCAGGCCACGGAGGAAGGCAGCTCTTAATGCAGTGACCCCAACCACTTCCTTTGTGTGTCTCTGATCCACCTTCTGGTTGTGGTGATATTGGGCCTCCACCAGCACAGCTTGTAGATGTACTCATAGACCAGCGTTTGCTTAGCTTGTTGGGATCTCATGAGACTTCCCATAATAGAAGCTGCTGACCTCCAAATTTCCTAAGAAGTATGGTCTGTCGGGGATTCAGACTGCAGCCAAACCTGGAGGCGGATTCATGCTGACTTCAAGCTGAGAGTGAAATAATAATAATAATAATAACAACAACAACAACAACAGGGGTTTTTTAGACTGCTTTTAGATCTGCACACTGTTTAATTTTGCTGTAGGTTTTAGCTTGCTTTTAATGTGCTGCTTTACTTTGACACTTCGCTGCTGAATTTATCTTGGTTTTTATTCTGTGCTGTTTGTATCATTGTTTATTGTTTGTATTTTATGCTGCACACCACCCAAATAACTCTGTTTATTAGGCAAGAAACATTAACACATACATGGGAACATACCACTGGTTCCAGGCTATATGGTCTGAAGCTATGTTATGCAAGAACCTAGCTGAAGCTATGTATAGCTGGGTCCTGTCTCTGGGGAAGGGATGGAGGAGAATTCCACCATGGATTTCAGTGAGGCCAAATGCACTTGCATTCGGCCCCCTGAAACCCATGGCAGAACGGCCCCCCACCCCCCTACCCCCCCGTGGAATCCCCACAAGGACAAAGCTTACCTGGGGCAGATGTTCCTGCAGCAGCAGCTCCGGCGGCGGCTCCGGCAGCAGCGGCAACAGCGGAAGCTGGTGTCTCGGCCGGCTGCTGCGGACTCAAATGGCGGCCACCATGCCATTTGCATAGCTGCCTTTGCCATGATAGGCTACGTAAATACTTACGTAGCCTATCATGGCAAGCAAAAAAAACCACAGCGTACGCAAATGGTGGTGGCTATGGCGGCCGCCATTTGCGTTCCCTTTTTTTTGCTGTTTTAGCCTACGTAAATATTTACGTAAGCTATTATGGTGAAAAAAAAGCGAATGCAAATAGCGTAGTGGGAGCTATTTGTGTTCCTTTTTTTTCTGCCATAATAGCTTACATAAATATTTATGTAGGCTAAAACGGCGGGGGGGGGGAAGGAACGCAAATGGCGGCCACCATAGCCGCCGCTATTTGCGTACGCGGGTTGTTGTTTTTTCTGGAAGGCTGCCCAGTGGCCGGATGTCTGGCTGCAGGCGGCCCCGGCCGGCGGCTCAGCGGAATCTCCGCAGAGTGGAGCTGGCCGGATTAGGATTTCGGGGGGAGGTGTGCAGCATCTCCCCCCCACCGCGAATCACCCTGTCGAAAAGGTAAGTGACTTTTGTACATCCCTACTCTGGGGGTTGGTGGCTGGATGGAAATCCACCTGGAAACCACATAAATCCCAACTGTGATTTACAATGGATGAAAAATGGGGTATACATCCCTTGGCTTTTTGGAAGGGTATGAAAATGCACCTTTCTAATCTAGCCTTTTAAATTTTGCATTTGGTTTAATATTCTAAAATTCACTGTTTTAATATTCTTATTTTTGTGGTTTGGGGGTTTAAATTGCTGTGCACTCCCTTGATTGCTTTTTTTTAGCAAGTAAGGCAGCATATGAATGTTAACAATAAATTATAATAAAGAGCAAGTGGGTTCTCCAGCCACTGTCCCTGCCAGTTTTCTATCCCCCCCACCAGCATTCTATGCCCACTGAGCAGGCTCTATCCTCACTGGCTTGTGGCTTGGGGATATGTGCAGTGGGGCAGGGAATCCGCTTCGGGTTTCAGTCAAAACCAGTCAGAATTCTAAAGGAACTACCTAAGGTGTGAAGCACCTTAGATAGGTGTCTCTCCTTAGAGTCTCCCCTTAGGGTTTTTTCAAAAAAACAAAACAAAAACCTACTTCTGCCAACCTCAGGGTTCCATTGAGCCTGCTGTCAGGGTTGCCTCTGAGCACAGAGACTGGCAGAGTAGTTCTGATTCTGAAGAGGAACTGCAAAATGTGGGGGAGGACGTTTCCCAGGCTCCTCGAGACATGGAGAGACAGACTCCTCGGGTTTCAAAAGCCCAGCTGGACAGAGAGGGCCCCTCTTCACACATCCCTGTGAGAGATAGCAAACAAGGAGATGTGGGGCTCGGAGAGCCTGAATTCTTAAACACCAGGCGCAGGCACAGAGCCAAGAGGGAGATGGCAGGGGCAGAGCTTAGACGGCCTGCCCAATTGGCCCGGTAGGAACAGCTGTGCTTAGATACCTCAAGAGAGAGACGGAGATCCCCCCCACCCCTTAAGTTAGGATAGCAAGACCACCTTTTCTTCAAATGGTGGGCAACTTTTGTAGCTTTTCTTTGAACTCCCTGAAGGCATTTCCTTTGCAGACTATGAGTCACTGGCAATTTGCATCTGTATGACCCTTTGAATTAAGTGGAATAAAAGCCATAGATTTGAAGCCTCTTGTCTGTGTTTTGATTTGGATTTTGAAGTTTCCAGCAGGGGCAAAGGGAATCCTGACACCTGCTGACACCTCGCTCTCGGTGTGGGTGGTGCTGTTTTGGCTACATCAGGACCAGCGCTCAACCAAATTCCTGAGCCACCCCAGATCTGATGGCCTCAGCATGGAAGCTAAGAGCTCACAGAACCATCATCTTCAGGGAACCATCCGAATAACTGTGTCATGGTTTGCATATTGCTTTGGGAAATGTGGATTAATTACTCCTCCATCCCCCTAATCTGAAAACCAAGCTCTCTTACTTTATGATATTTAGGACTTTTCTTCCCCACACTACCACCCTCAGGACTAGAACCTTACTTGTGAAAAATGTTCCTCATTGTTTAATCTTATTTTAAGCAGATATCCCACCCCTGCAGTTAACAGGCCCTTGAACTAGGCTTGTTATTACCCTGGTTACCAAGAAGGCAATAATATTCAATCCACAGGGAACTGAGGCAGCAGTTACATCAGCTGTTTCCATAGAGCTGATAAGTCTGTTTTTATCTCAGTGTCTGGAAATCCAACATCAGACACACCTGGATGGACCATTTGGGCTCTTCTACAAAATCCCTCTTTGTCCTAAAATCAAGACATCAGACCACATCTGCTGGGGGGGGGCGGGGAGTGAGAATAGTCAGACGTATTTGTCACCAGTTGTGTGTGTCTGTGTTGGTGGAGAGGGGGGCAGTCTATAAGAGAAGGCTGGAATTACATGTGCAATAACCTTCTAATGAGACAGAGATGTTGTAATACAAATCCACTCTAGTGAACAATAGAAAAGGTGCTGTGAAATTTGGAAGGCCATTGGAGGGCCGCTGTTGGATTAGTGCATAGGTCATTCCATAAGCTTGAGAAACCTTCCCCCTCCTTTCGCTGTTCCCCCAGTTTATAACAGGTTAAGGAGAGGGCAAAGGGACTTTAATGAGGTGAAATAACAGATTTCAAGTTCATTGAAATTACGAGTATGCCAGGAAGGGAAATAAAGCAGCTTTCAGCTGTGACACCTTCTCTGAGGCACGACAGACAGCGGACTAATGTTCTGCTCACAGACGAGGCTTTGCGGAAGGCATTTAGCGATTAATTAGCATGTTCTGTCTTCATTTTGATGGGCAAAGGAAATTGTTTGGGGTGAGATCATCTAATGAAAGCTTTGCCAAGGGAAAAAAGACCACTGAATGCTTCCTGTTTACAGACGGGACTTTCTTTGGGTGAATGGAAAACTTGCCCTCCCACAAACCTCTGCATTGATTTACAGATGAAGCCCCTTCCCTGTTTTGATGCAGGAGAGGCATGCCTCAAAAACCAGACCAGACAGAGAAACACATTGTCCAAGACCAAAGAAAGCATGTAGACTTCCAATCTTATGCTGCAAATCCTATCAGTTTCAATGGGATTTGCTTCCAATCAACATATGGATGGTTTATTACACCAGTACTTTTCCAGCTGCACTGGCTGGCTGCCAGTCCATTTCTGGGCCTGATTCAAAGTGCTGGTATTAACATTCAAAGCCCTAAATGGCTTGGGGCCAGGTTATCTGAAGGATCGCCTCCCATATGTGCCTGCCCAGATCTTAAGATCATCCTCAGGGGCCCTTCTCTGTGAGCCCCTGCCGAAGGAAGTGAGGTGGGTGGTGACTAGGAGGAGGGCCTTTTCTGCTGTGGCACCCCAGCTGTGGAATGAGCTCCCTAGTTACGTTCACCTGGCACCTACATTGTATTCCTTCTGGCAGTAGGTGAAGACCTTTTTATTTTCCTAGGCATTTTAGCATTTTAGCTCTTTAGACTTTTAGCTTTGCTGTTTTAAATCTGTATCTTAAATCCCTGCACTGCTGCTAGGATTTATTCTGGTTGTATTGTTTACTGTGGTTTTAATGTTTTATATATTTTGTATTGTTTTATGGCCCCTTCATGGATCACTGCCTTGTGGTGACGAAGGGGCTTGAGTAACTCAGTGAAGCCATAAGCTATGCCGTGCACGGTCGGCAACCCAAGACGGACAGGTCATGGTGGAGAGTTCTGACAAAAAGTGGTCCACTGGAGAAGGAAATGGCAACCCACTCCAGTATTCTTGCCAAGAAAACCCCATGGAACGTATCACAAGGCTAATGGTCCATGGGGTCACGAAGAGTCGGACACGACTGAACAACAACAACAAAATAGTTTTATGGAGTGCTCTTTGGTTTTAATTTTTGTGAACCACCCAGAAAGCTTTGGCTATTGGGTGGTGTAGAAATGAAATACATAAATACATAAATATATAAATAAATATTATTGTAAGCTACTTTGAAGACCTTGTATGGATGGACAAACTATCAGTTTCTTTTTCTCCCGAGTTCTCAAGTTGTTTCTATCCCATTGATGAAGACATTCCTCAAGATGACATCACACTTTCATGCACCCAGATTTGGCTCTGTGCTGTTGTCACTACAGGAAGCCCATTAGAGTGAGGGTAATGCGCTGTACTGCTCACAGGGAAAGTCCTAGCCAATCAGAAATCACTCAAAGAATGAAAAAAAGTTTCTCAGACCTTTCATAATGATCCCCCCCAAATGCCAAAAGCAGCCTTGACTTTTAATTGGCATTAAGACTCAAATTTGCAGGGGGTTTTGAACTGGTGACATGAAGGATTCAAAGGGATTCAACCTCTGTACTGCCAGTCAGGGCTGGCAACTGAAAACCAGTCACATCAGCCAAAGAACCTTCTTATTCTTATACCGGCTGAACATCAGGAAAAACTTCCTGACTGTTAGAGCAACACGACAATGGAACCCATTACCTAGGGAGCAGTGGGTTCTCCCACACCGGAGGCCTTCAAGACAAGGCTGGACAGCCACCTGTCAGGGATGCTCTGACTTAGATTCCTGCATTGAGCAGGGGTTTTATTTATTTATTTATTTATTATTATTAAATTAAATTAATTAAATTAATCGCCCATCTGGATGGTTACCCAGCCACTCTTGTAGGCCTTGTAGGCCCCTTCCAACCCTACTATTCTATGATTCTATGATTCTACTCTTACACCAGAGCAGCCCAAGTAATACTCCCTGAAATCTATAAAAGCTTCCAAGTTACGTTTGCTCACTGGATTATGCAACTAGAAATTCTGTTCTTACTAGTTACAGGCCCTCATTTCCTTTTTACCCCTTTAGACTCCAGTTGTAATTTCACAGGAGCTCAGTTAGACATTTTCGGAACATGGCCGTGTGTTGGAATAGCACTGGCAGGAGATCGCACCAAGAGTAGAGATTATGGATGGATGGACTCACCTCTGTCTGGGGTGCAGGGGAGTTCGACAAGCTGTCCCCCCCCGCTCGCGTGGCCTAGACCCAATTGGTGAGCCTCCTTGCTTCCCCCCCCCAGTTGATGCATGTGAACCACCCCTCTTCTGTGCGCCAAGGACACCGGCAGTGAAGCCTTTTTGTTTTATGCACACAAGGGCTTGACTGCCAGAATCCTTGGCATCACGCATGTCCCAAGTGCTCTAGCCCTCTCCTCCTCTCAAGGAGGAGATGGCTAAAGTTCTTGGGGCACCGAGGACTGTCCTGCCCCTTCTGGCCATCAAGGACTTCATTGACAGAGCCAGAAGAGGCTGGACAAATCCTCGCTGCAGCTCCCAGCCACTTGCTGAGCTCTGGGGCACTAGGCGGCCAGGTCTGTCAGCTGCCCATGGTGTGCTGAGTAAGATCCGGCAGGGCAGGTGGGCACTGGGGAGTCTGATGGCCTCCTAGACCAACCTGAGTGCTTGTGATCCCTAGTAGAAATGTAAGAAAAATAAGTTTCAGTTCATTTTTTATCAGGATATACCCAGCTCGCACCTTCCAGACTGAACACAGACTCGAATGCAATCTGTGGTCAATGTCCCTACATTTCCAAGCTTGCAACATGATTCACACAAAATGCATTTGAGAGCATGCATACATTTGAAAGATGCACATGAAAAAATGCGTGTTTTTGAAAAAAATGGACATAAACACACTTTGATCAATGGGAGAAGAATGCACATATTTTAAAGATGCATATAACTGATGTGTACATTAAAAAAGGAGGAAACTAAGCTAAGGACTGGGGAGAGAGTGAAGAGATCCCCTGCAAGGGATACTAGAAGATATAGTAGCAAAGGAAGCTGCCCTGTACCAGTTTTCACCAACCTGATGCCCTCCAGATGTGTTGGACTGGAACTCCCATAATTCCCAGCCAGGGTCTGGAAGGAAACAAGTTGGGGTAGACTGCCCTATATCAAGACAGGCTATTGGTCCATCTAAGCCCAGTATATTGTCTACACTGACTGGCTGGGGCTCTCCAGGGTTTCAGGAAGGAGTCTTTGCCAGCCCTACCTGAAGATGCTGAGGACTTTGAACCTGGAACTTTTTGCATGCAAAACATGTGTTCTACCACTGGGCTACACAGGTAATAAAAATGATAATAAAAAATGAATAAAAATACAGCAAGAATCATTAGGGAGGATCTGAGATGTCAAAACTGCTGCCAAATTGACAGGAAAGTGTTGTGTGAAACAGGATGCTAGTTGGATTGGAGGGGTGGGGGATGTAGAAAAGAAAGATCTGGATCTTCCTTCTGTTCCAACATAGGAAACTGGAGTTCTCCATTCTTATTCTACTCAAAGAAATGGAACTTGCAGACATCACAAAAAAGGCACATCTGAGAAAGACATTCAGACAAAGGGCAAATGGCAAAATGCCCCCAGGAGTCCATAAGTCAAAGACGTGGGCCCAACTGGTTGGAAGCATACTAATTCCTTTAAGCTAGTATTTTTCCCTGCCATGCAGGGGTACAACAACCCTATTTCTGGATACTTTTATTTGGAAGGGACCGAAATCAAGGACACCTCTACCATGAGGAGCTGTGTCTGACAACACAGCCATAATTCATGGGACAGGCCCACAGAGAGCTCAGAGACTGTCTGGTTTCAGATCCTTACATATACACACTATTACGAGAGAGAGCTGAAAAGAAGAAACTTTGTATTGCTTCACAGTATGTATTTCTGGTCATTCGGATGTGTTAACAGATGATCTGAAGTGTGGTTAAGAGCTGGCCTTTGGGCATATGAGTTAAGTGTGGGATACATCCCAATGCAGAAGATGTAAGAGGAGTTTCTGAGTGTGTGTGTGTGTGGGGGGGATAGGAATGGGTGAGAATTTTGTTTGATTAGAATTTACAAATGTCTTCATATTTGGGACAGAAGGAACTTGAGATTGAAAAACCCTCAAACCTGGGAAACCCTCAAACTTGGAGCGTTTAGCTCTTTAAAATCTGGGGTTGATTCCTCTGTATTTAACCATGTTTGTGATGAACAAGGGCTGCAACCTCCCTTTTTATGACAAGATTCTCAACTTTAACACGTATAGGCGAATAGGGATGTCAGTCGCCAGGAACCCATTTCGTTTTTGGCTTGATGGAGTGCCCTGGCATGCCCAACTCAGCTCACATTTGCAGACCAAAATCCAGCAACCAAACCAAGGGAAGCTTGTTGAGCTTCCACTGCCCCCCCCCAAAAAAAAAACATGAATTCCTCCAACATCCCTAATGGCAAACAGCTAAATAGGATGGTTGTATATAGTGGTTAATTGTTTTAGCTGTTTTAAATTTGTATATTTTAGTTCTGTTGTAAGTCACCTTGAGTCTTGTTTTGTTTTGTTTTGTTTTGTCATGTTCTGTTTGTTTTGGGAAAGGTGTCTAAAAAACCTGGCACCCTTCAGATGTTTTGGAGTAGAACTTCCATCACTCCATTCCAGCATGATCGATGGTCAGGGCTTATGGGTGTTGTGGTCCAGATCACCTGAAGATCACCAGGTTGCTCACCCCTGTTCTAAATACACCAAAACTTTCCATAGATAATTGGCAGGTGTTGTTTCTATTGCCTAGTTTTAAATGATTTTACTGTTTCATGGCTGTGGTTCTTGTGTCTTTCCTCAACTGAATTGTTTTATTGTGTCTTATTGCTCTTTTATGTTGATCTTTACAAACGGCTAAGTTTGAATATGATTTTACAGTAGAAATATCAGGTTATGCTGATGTACTATCTACAACCCTGTTTGGACAGAGATACCCTTGTGACAGTTACGACTGAACGACTGAACAACAACAAGGGCAGCTAGATTGCTAGCTGGGATGACCCAATGTGATCAAACCATGCCAGTACTTCTCCATCTGCACTGGCTCCATTTCTGGGCCCAATTCAAAGTGTTGATTTTAGCTAGTGATGCTGTCAAATAAGTTAATGCATTGGTTGAAACTCAGCTGTTCATAATGCTCACCTTTGTTGTGAGCCTGGATCGACGTATCATAAGGAAATCAGAAGACCTTTACTTCTTGGGAGGACAGCAATGACAAATCTTGATAAAATAGTTAAGAGCAGAGACATCACACTGACAACAAAGGTCCGCATAGTTAAAGTAATGGTATTCCCCGTAGAAACCTATGGCTGCGAGAGCTGGACCATAAGGAAGGCTGAGTGAAGGAAGACAGATGCTTTTGAACTGTGGTGCTGGAGGAAAATTCTGAGAGTGCCTTGGACTGCAAGAAGATCAAACCAGTCCATACTCCAGGAAATAAAGCCAGACTGCTCACTTGAGGGAATGATATTACAGGCAAAACTGAAGTACTTTGGCCACATAATGAGAGACAGGACACCCTGGAGAAGATGCTGATGCTAGGGAAAGTGGAAGGCCAAAGGAAGAGGGGCCAACCAAGGGCAAGATGGATGGATGATATTCTGGAGGTGATGGACTCAACCTTGGGGGAGCTGGGGGTGGCGATGGCCGACAGGAAGCTCTGGCGTGGGCTGGTCCATGAAGTCACGAAGAGTCGGAAGTGACTGACCGAATAAACGACAAAAATTAAGTTTGAAATTGATTGTGAGCTTTGGATCATGTGCAGTAAAGTAGTTCTAGGGATGTGCAAATCAGCAAAATGTGAGCTCATCAAAGTTCTCCAAATTCTATCTTGAAGCTTGTTCCGACTCAAGTCTATATCATAAAAATCCACCTGCATTTTTGTGTGTTTTTTTTCTCAAATGTGTACATCCGTTGTGCACACCTTTGAAATGTGCACATGCTTCTCCCATAGATTAAAGCGTATTTGTGGGCATTTTTCAAAAGTACCAATTCTTTTCACTCACATTTTTTTTCAGATGTATGTGTGCTGTCGAATTTGGGTCCTCAAATTGCATCGCAAACTCAGAAATCTGCAGACTTTGTCTACAGATTGCATCTGAGTCCATGTTTGGTCTGGAAGGTGCAAACTGGGTGAATCCTGATAAAGAAATTAACAAATTTCTCATACATCTCTAAGTTGTACACAGACACCCCCCTAAATTTTCAGTCATCCTACCACTTAACCCCCCCCCCCCATTAACTTGAAGCAGTCTCATTAGCTGCTTCCTTTGTCATCCTTGCCACCACCACAACCGCTGCTCTGGCTCTGAGGAGGAGGAGAAGGTCTCTGCATGTCCATCTTCATGCCAGCAGCTGGTGACAGTGAGTAAACATTACATGGCATCATCACACAGGTGGGCCACATGAGACCAACCTATCAGAAAGGGGCCACATAACATGATGTCATGCTACACTATCCAATTCCAAAACTACAGCTCCCAAAATGCACCTTGATATTATGCATGTGCAAAAACTTGTATACACAGAATGAGATTTCATAGTTAAGGAGAACCCTCATCTGAACTCACATGGATGACTGTGTTACTTTCTGAGTAAATAATGAATTCTTTCAGGGTAAGTTCACCTATCACTCGTTTTAACCATTGAAGCCCTAAACAACTTGGGGCCAGGTTATCTGAAGGAGTGTCTCCTCCCATATCTACCTACCTGGACCCTATGGTCATCTTTTGAGGCTCTCCTTTGGGTGCCCCCACCAAAGGAACTGAGGGAGGTGGTTACAAGAGAGAGGGTCTTTTCAGGGTGATACTCAGTCTGTGGAATGCCCTCTCCAAAGAGTTTCGCCTGGCACCTGCATTATAGTTTTTTCAGTGCCACCTTTTCATTCTTCCAGGCATTTTAAGAACTGTTTTGAGTGCTTTTAGATCATACAGCTTTTATTTAGCTGCTGGTTTTACTTTGCTTTTGTGTGCTGGAGTGTGTGTGTGTGTGTGTGTGCTGACTTTATCAGGATGTTATTATGTGCTGTTTTTATTCCTTGTTTTATTGTCTTAATTTTATGTTTTTAATTTTCTTAACACTGTGCAGAGAGCTTGGGTTATTGGGTAGTCTAAAAGTGCAATCAATCAATCAATCAATCAATCAGAAAAATAGTTTTTTTGTGTGCATTTTCAATTAATTCGTTAAAATTGACACATGGTTGCATAGATGGTCTGTTATTTCACCTTTTCACACAGATTCAAAACAAAGTCATCTAACAATGCAACCCTGAGCATGTTTACTCAGAATCATGTCCCGTTGTACTTAATGGAGCTTACTCTCACATAGGTGATGGGCAGGACTGGAGCCTAAATGCAGGTCTCTCACAATACTAGAACCCAAAGGGGTCATCCCATGAAGCTGACTGAGGGGAGATTCAGGAGAGAAAAAAGGAAGTCCTTCTTCACACAGCACATAGTGAAACTATGGAATTCATGTTCACAAGATGTAGTGATGGCCACCTATGTGGATGGCTTTCAAAGGGGACTGGACATATTCCTGGAACAGAAGACTATTGATGGCTACTAGTCTTGATGACTATATTATACCTCCAGTATCAGGCACAATATGCCCATGTACACCAGCTGCTAGGCAGGAGGGTGCTGTTGCACTCGTGTTCTGCTCATGGGATTCCCAGGGGCTGTTGGTTGGCCACTGTGTGAACAGAATGCTGGACTAGATGGACCCTTGGTCTGATCCAGCAGGGCTTGTTGGATGTTCTTTTGTTTACATAGGTACATTAAAGATATCTAAGGCTCTGCTGGCTCCTCCAATCCAGCAAGAAAGGTGGGTCTTCCCATACAGCCCCATCTCAGCCTATCCAGATTAAAAAAAAAAGGGGAACTGCAACCCAAAATGCTGCAGTGTGAGGTGCTCCTTGTTGGGGTTCCAGCCAGCTGCGCTTTCTTCCAGGATACTCCATTCCACCAACGGGCAGTCAGCATCCCATGTCTACTGAGCATCCTCAGACCTTGTTGATCAGTTTGGGGTCTCCCCCCCCCACCTGCCCAATTGAGAGATCCCCCCCCCCGAAGTTGTTGTGTATGTTTTTACTTCTGCAAACCTAAAGGTTGAATACCTCTTTTATAATTATATCTTAGCGCAAAGAAATGTAGTGGTCGAAATACACAGTGCCAGAGATCTACTGGTGGGGAAGGGTATGGGAATTAATAGACGTTTTACAGATACCTCCCCAGCTCTTTGCCTGGGACCTTCAAGAGCTAGGATTCAAAAGTCTTCTGCCAGGTTTGGGGGTTCCCCTAAGTTTGCTGATTCCTCTGCTTGTATGCTTTCGTGTGCACTTAAGGATCTGCCCTTGGAAATTCCAATTCTGGCCACGTTTTCAGTTTCACCCACTCAGAGAGGAAGGCTTCTTCTGGGCATGGAGTAAGCATTTTTGTGTGAGGAACAGATGACCCAACTCTGGGTTCTGCCTGGATGATCCTGCTTGGAGTGGATCCTGCCTGTTTCCCATTCCTGCTTCCTGCCATAAGTGCCTGCCAGGTGGATCTAGGCAGGCAGCCCAGAACAAAAGTTGCAAGACTTTCTGACCTAACCCCCCTCCCTCACACAAATAGGGATTAGCCTTCCCAATGGAAATTCATCCTTGAAACAAAATTAACTCTCAATGAGAACGGTAGACCAGTGGACAATGAACATGTGAAACGGCCTTATACCAGCACAATCCCCTGGTCCATCTACTCCACATCTTCCTCCTCTGATGGATGGAGGCTCATCAGGAGGGATGCTTACAGAGTCTGCCTCTGATGGATTCCAACCTAGATATCCAGATTCCATTTTATTTATTTATTTGCATACCACCATATCTGCTTAAAAACTACCAAGGTGGCTTGACCAGATACATTTATCTCTAGTTAAAAGGAGCAGGGAGCAGGTGCTGTGAAGAGACTTCCGCCTGGAGCTTGTTGGAACGCAACTGTCAGCAACAGTAGACAATACCAAATTACATAGGACATGTAGGAAGCTGCCTCATACTGAGTCAAACCTTTGGTCCATCTAGCCCCAGTATTGTTGTCACTGACTGGCAACGACCCTCCAGGCAAAAGGATCCCCCCCTTCCTTTCTTCTTTATAGCCATATTTGGAGAAGTTGGAGATTGAACCTGAGACCTTCTGTACCCAAACTATGTGCTCTGCTACTGATCTATGGCCCTTCCCCCTCTTTTTTTTAGCCAGATGTATCAATGGTCTGACTTCTGCTGTCCCTAAAATAGAGACAGTTGGATTGTCTGTATATGAAAAACCATAGAAAGACCTAACATTCAACTTGGTAGCATCCCCATCTTCCTGTAAATGTTAGATTTTCAGTGGCTTGTTCCTTTCTTTGAAGCAACAGCAATTGCGCTAAATGGCATAGTCCACAGACGTGATGAGAGAAACACATGCTTCTGGGGTATGAATGTTATTAACAGCGGCTGTGGCAATACCTCCGGTCAATCTTCTTGCTGCTATTGGGCCAACATGTTGCTACAAAAGGATTAATTTATTAGCTGAGATATGGCAATGCATCCTTCCTAAAATCCCATTTTTGCTTCACTCGTGGTTTACACAATGGCTTTGGTGCAATTCCGTTCACATCAGTCATTTTTTGATCTTTTTTCTGCATAGCCACCCAAATCTCCAGAGTCCATGAATGTGTTTAAACCATCAGTACATATGGTAGTAGCCTGTTCCAGCGAGGGCAATCTGTGCCAAAACTGAAGCTGAGCTGAAACTTCTTGTTGCTGTGGTTGGTGTTTGCAGTAATAAGCCAACGTGGTGTAGTGGCGAGAGTGTTGGACTGGGAGCTGGGAGATCTGGGTTCTAAGTCCCCCCTCGGCCATGGAAGCTCACTGGGCGACTTTGGGCCAGTCACAGACTCTCAGCCCAACCTACCTCACAGGGTTGTTGTTGTGAGGCTAAAATGGAGAGGAGGATCATGTACACCACCTTGGGTTCCTCAAAGAGGAAAAAGGGTGGGATAAAAATGTAATAAATAATAAATAATTATAATGGGGGGGATTGATTAAAACAAACATACACATACCCCCCTTTTCTCTTTGGAACTCCTTGTAAAACTGTTGGCTTATTTATTTAAATTGTCCTCACTTGCCCTCACTCATTCTCACTGTACCCTCATTTACCCTCAGTGATGTCAACATATGCCCAAATATGATTAGCTACATACTAGTGCCGTGAGGGCAGTGGCATCTTGCTCACTGCGTGATTGGCTGGGAAAGGAAGAGGAAGTCCTCTTTCCTCCTTCTCACTCCTCAGCTTGCCCTTGTTGGATGTGTGGCTTTCAAGAGGAACTTCCTGTGTGCCCCCAAATACGCCTCAGAGATGTCTCTGTCCTTTCCAGAGTTCTGGCCTGCAAGTTACTCATGCCCAGAGAAGAGTATACCTCCAGCCACTACAGTTATAACTACAGTAAAATTTGGACCAAGTGCGTAGGTGCTTTGGAGTAATGATGTCACTGAAATGTCTTGAAAATATGGATATTGGGAGCTCCTTAAAGTCCTCCTCTGGCTCAAACTGTTATCTGAGATGGAGAAGGAAAGGTCCTTCTGCCATGCCTCCATCCCATCAACCCACCCACTTACTTTCCTTGCCATTCCACTGTGGAAATAAGGAGGAAGAGAGGGAGGTGTGTGTCTCTCCTTCCCTCCCCTCTTTGATGCCTGCAATGTTGCTATGGCTGTGAGCCAAGCACAGGAAACAGTTTCCCCCACACTTCAGTAGCTGAAGACAGAGAAGGGAGAAGACAGAGGTTTGATAAGACCAACAAACTTCCTCTGGGGGTGATTGGCTCATCCTTCCACATAGCCTCGTGCTTTGCATGATGTCCTCTAGATGAGAGCTCAAGTGTCATCTTGAACTGACTGCCTCGATGATCATTTTCTGTCATTTCCATCTTTAGTCTATAAAAGGGAAAGCGGTTAATTGTGAAGGTTCTGCACTGTTTTATTATCTACTGACGAACATCCCTAAGACATTTGTCTTTTGCAGAGCGGGGGGAATAAGCGGGGGATTTACATGCCGTACATTCTGTAGTATTGAAATCATGTAGAGTCAGAGTTCTGGCCTCTGGATAAAGCAGCTTTACTGCATGACAACTACTTTTCAATGTAAATTAATTGGCTGACGGTTGAGGAAACAGTAAAGTGGCCTCACATGACCTGACTAGCAAACTCACATATGGAGGCTGAGCCAGCTAAGAACTTCCAGAATGAACTGCAAGTGGTGTGGGTGAAATGGAGGCATGACAACAGAGGCCAATGGGTGGCACTGCAAAACAGAGCAGAAGATTCAAAGGTGATGGCTTATTGGTTGTGAAGGAGAGGTGGTGGTCTCCCTGAAAGAGTTTCTATTCAAGCTTTGCTATTCTGTAGGCCACCTGGTGGTATGGGGTGGAGCCTAGCTGTGCCTAGCGAGGGCAGAAGATGGCTCCTGGCCCATTAGGGAAGGCCTCTGACTTTGCCTGCTTCCTTGGTGTGGAGCTTGATGGACAAAGTGTGGGATATGGCGAATGGAGGGTGCTCGTGTCCTTCTTGTGGGCTTCCCATTGGACAGCTGTGTTGGCCACTGTGTGAACAGAATGCTGGACTAGATGGAACTAGGGATGTCAGAGAATTTCTCCATGAATCTCAGGGAGGCTGAATGCCAGCGCATTCGGCCCCTGAAATTGGTGGAGAAACGGTCTGCCCCCCCCCCCGGGACGGGACTTATCTTGTTCGAATGTCCCTGGTGGCGGCAGCGGCGGCGGGAGGTTTCGCGGTGGGAGAGATGGGGCACCTCCCCTCCGGCCAGAATTTTGGGGGGAGGGACGGAGCACCTCCCTCCCACCATGAAGCAAGCTTCAGGATCAGGTAAGAGACTTTCATCCATCCCTAGATGGAACTTGGTATGATCAAGCAGGGCTCTTCTCTCAAGCCAATCAGAAAATAGCCTGCTGTGCTCCCTTGATTTTGAGAGGCTCTAAAAAGAAGGATGGCACCTTGAAACTTACATTCAACTCCTGAGGCTTGGCTCCCCTGCAATGGAGCCCAGAAACTAGGGATGGACGAAAGTCCCTTACCTGTTCTCGAAGCTTGCTTCGCGGTGGGGGGGAGGCGCTTCGGTTCTCCCCCCGAAGTTCAGGCAAGGGGGGGGAGGCGCCCCGCCTCGCCCAGCCGAAATTCAGGCCAGGGGGAGGCGCCCCATCCCTTGCTGGCGAAATTCAGGCCGGGTAGAAGCGCCCCGTCTACCCGGCCGCAAAAAAAAAGTAAAAAAAAAAAGCGCGTACGCAAATGGCGGCCCAATAGCATTGCCCTTATTTTTGCCGTAGTCTACGTAAATCTTTACGTAGACTACAGGGACCAAATAAGGAACGCAAATGGTGGCGCCCTACGGGGGCCGCCATTTGCGTACGTGCTTTTTTTTTTTTTTCAAAGTCTCCCGTGATAGGCTACGTGACGATTTACGTAGCCTATCACAGCTGACTTTGGAAATCTAGCCGTGATAGGCTACGTAAATCATTACGTAGCCTATCACGGGGGTGTGTTTTTTTTTTTAATTTCCTTGTAATGGCGGCGGCAGCAGCTGGTCGAAAGACCGGCTGCCGCCCCCACCCCTGACGAAAACCCGCCGAACCGCCGCTGGGACCCACTGCCGGGAGGGACATTCGTGAAAGGTAAGTCCCATCCCGGGGGGGGTGGCGGGGGGGTGGCGGAGAATTTCACCACCGATTTCTGGGGGCCGAATGCGTTGGCACTCGCCCCCCCAAAGTTTCGGGGAGAAATTCTCCCCCATCCCTACCAGAAACCATATTTTCTTGTAAAATTCCAGACCAATCCTGGCTATGTTTTGGGGTTATACATGTTAGAACACACGAATCTAATGAGAGTTTCTCTAGGAACAATTTGTGACACAGCCTGCAGGATCATCTGACAGAAAATGCATTCCTCATTCCCAAATGGCCCAGCCAAGAGCATTTAAGCTCTGTGAAGGAAAAAGTGCAGAGGAGGGCAACTAAAATGATCAAGGGGCTGGAGCATCTCCCTGATGAGGGAAGGTTACAACAGCTGGGATTGTTTACCTTGGAAAAAACGGTTCCCGAAATTAACCTACCCATACACTACATTCAGCATCTAAGGGCCTCCTCTGAGTGCCTCCTCCAAGGGAAGCTTGGAAGGCAGCAACAAGGGAGAGGGCCTTCTCAGTGGTGGCCTCCCATCTGTTGAACAAGCTCCCTGAGGAGGTCTGCCTGGACCCAGCGTTATTATCTTTTAGGCACCAGGTTAAGACCTATCTCTTTTCCAGGCATTTGGCAGCACATGATGAGTTTTAATCTGTCCTGGATGTGTCTTTAGTAATGACTGATAGTTCAATGTTGTTTTTAGCTATATGTTGTTTGTGTATATTGTCTGTGTGCTTTTACATGCTTTTTCGTAAATGGCTTTTAAACTTTTTTTGTATTGTATTGAAAGTTTTAACTTCCCTAAACCAGAGAGCTTTGGCTATGGGGCAGTATAGAAATGCAATAAATAAACAAACAAACAAATAAATAAATAATAAAGGAGGGTAAGGCAAGACTTGATAGAGGTCTACAAAATGATGCATGGTGTGGAGAATGTGGAGAGGGAGACATTTTTTTTTCCTCCCAGGTCCAAGTCCGTACTTGGCCATGAAACTCATTCAGTGACTTTGGGGCAGTTATTGACTCTCAGCCTTACCGACCTCACTGGGTTGTTGTCAGGAGAAATTGGAGAGGACGTGGATCATGTAGGCCAGCTTGGGCTCCTTGGAGGGGGGGAAAAAAAGCAGGATATAAATGTAATAAATAAATACATAAATCTGGGCTGGCCCTACTTTCAAGGAGATTGAGGCAGCTGCCTCTGGTAGCAGAAGCTGGTGGTCTGGGAGCAGTGGTGATGTGCTGGAGGAGAAAGCTGTGAGTGCTGCATGATCTGCCCTGCACCATCTAAGACAGTGTGCTCTCCAAGTATGGTAGAGCTAGGGATGGGGAAGAAATCCTCCACGGACCCCAGTGAGGCTGGATTCAAAAGAATCTGGCCCCCTGGAGTCCGTGGAGGATCAGAAGACTTACCTCTGCCTCCACGAGGAATCCTTGCCTGCCAGATCCTCCCTGCCGGCCAGCTCTGAAGTGCCAGCAATACTGCATCTACGGCTTTTTACCTTAAACTAAGGCCTTTACGGCCGCAAATGGCATCCCAGACTCCGTTTGCGGCCCCAGTCAACCCGACCCACCAGCGATACGGCAATGGCGGCTGTATCACTGGGACTTCGGAGCCGCCCAGTGGCTCTGCAGACTCGCCACGGAGCGGAGCTGGCCGGCGAGGATTTCGGGGGGGAGGGATGGATCACCTCCCCCCACTGCGGACCCCCATGGAGTCCAGGTAAGGGGTTTCGTACACCCCTAGGTAGAGGTAGGGATGTACGGACTGTGTAAAATCAGTTCTACTTGTGTTTCACACATTGTCAGGCACTTTTTGTTCCATTGTCCGCCCATCAATGGAATCGGATTTGTTTTAGCTTCCAAATTCGCACAAATTTGCATGTGCGGAAATGCACAAATTCCCCTAAATGAGTATTTCACACTTTAGCCTATGGGGAGAAAGCACATTTTTGTCTTCTTTTTTAAATTATTTCTGCATATTTTTCTATGACCAAATCCACTCAAAATTCCTGTCAGAAAAACGGTCCACACACCCACGGAATACGTCCGACAGGAGGAAAGCTGGTCTGCTGTGAAATCCTCGGGTCAGATTCATAAAAATCTGAACCCATTTCATTCCGTTGTGGATTTCCTCAACATCCCTATGTAGAGGAGTCTGCCCTACAGCTGGTGTTGTGACAAAACACAACTTCCAGTCCAGCTAGCTTCTGTGCGTGGAATGTGGGCGGTGGCGGAAGGTCATCCTGTCCTTTGCCTCTGGCAGCAAAATGTCTTGGGCCGAACCTGCTTCAAGGAGTCAGTGGGGGTTAAAAGGAGCGTGAGAGATTTGTGTTGTGCTCTCCTTGGCACAGTCACAACTGGGAGAAGAAGCGGTCCCACAAATTCATGGATGCCTGAGGGCCCAGGAAAAGCTGCTGTCAGGCCTAGTGTGGGTGAACAATGCCAAAGGGAGGGAGAGAGAGAGAGAGAGCATGCAAGAGAGGGCAACATAAATGAAGAGGCATTTTGGGGGGGGGCAGGCATTGCTAAAGTATTGTTGAACATAAGGCTGAGCTGAAATTTCTCATAAGACATTTTTCGAAGAAAATGCCTAAGATTTTTCTTTTTATCACCCGCACCCCAGAAAAAAGGCCACTGTCTCCAAATACTCTCCACCATTATCATTATTTTCTGGGGGGGGGCAGACCCCCCCACACACACCCAACAATGCCCTTGAATGAGGCCAGGCCTGGGACAGCGTGGAAGATGCAAATATGTAGTCACTGCTGTGCCTAAGGGGGGAAACTCTTAGGTAAAAAGGAAAGCAGCTGTACTATTTCCACTCCTAATAGTAAGGCCCACCAAAGGACTGTGTAAAATGCACTCTGTCTGTGTTTCATGGATGGTCAGGCACCTTTTGTTCCGTCGTCCGCTCACAGACAGATCACAGATGTGGATTTTTTCATCATGTGGGAAAAAATACGCAGATAACCATGTAAGAGGTTTCATAACAGTTTACATCACTTACCTTAGTATGTAACATTTAACATATTGTCCCCCATTCCATTCCACTTTTCCTCAGCAGAAACATGTGTATTTTCCTACAAATAAATACGTGTAATTCCAGGACAGTTAAAAAATAAATAAATGTGGAAGTCCACGGACTCCGTGCGACTTGAGGGGGTCGCTCTGCAGCAGATTCCACAAGTTGGATTCTTAGAAACTAGAGCTCATTTGAGTCCATCTCAAATTTCTCCAGTATCCCTAGTCCCAACCCTGAGAAATAGTTGGTGAATTTCTCCTCCCCCTGAAGAAATCGGTTGAAATGGCTACCCTAATATCTCTGCCCTGTCATATGTTCCATGGGGTTTTCTTGGCAAGAATACTGGCTAATAGCATCACTGATGCAATGAATATGGACTTGAGCACACTCCGGGAGAGAGCAGAGGACAGGAAGGCCTGGCGTGCTGTGGTCCATGGGGTCACGAAGAGTCGGACACGACTGAACGACTGAACAACAATATTTCTGCCCACAGTTTCTCTCCCCTAATTTCTCTGTCCATTTGTGCACAGATCTAGGCTCATTTTATGATCCTCCTTTTTACCCAGAGCAGCACTACAGCATATTCCTTGAATTTCCCCTTGCATCTTATACCAACTACCTTGCCACCAAGGGTGCCACCATCTGCCTTTTTATGCACATACTTTGTACATCACTAACAACTGTTTGCAATATTTCCCCTGTTATAAAACATAATTTCCCCCATTTCCGTCTTTGATCTGAACTATATCTTTGAAGTCTCTGCTTATTCCCTTTTCCAAAGATGTGGTTTGCTGGTAATTTGCATTGGGAAATCTCTTCCCCTCAAGATCCAGACCCAAAGGAATTAATTTTCTCTCTCTGATCCCCAATCACTGTCAATAACTGGCTTTGGTCATGCTGCAGCTGGAACAGCCATCCCTCCCCCCCCCCCCCCGACTGAATGATTATCAATGTCATCATGTTGGAAACTTGCAATGAGGTATCAAATATGTGCATTGTTGGAAATGAATTTCATGTTTTTGTTCTAAGATCATGGCATCTGGTCCCATCACTTCCTGGCATATAGAAAGGGAAGAAATGGAGGCAGTGACAGATTTTATTTTCTTGGGCTCCAAGATCACCACAGATGGTTGTAGCCATGAAATTAAAAGATTCTTGCTCCTTGGGAGGAAAGCTATGGCACACCTAGATGCATTGGGAGGAAAGCTATGGCACAGCAGAGACATCACCTTGCTGACCAAGGTCCATCTAATCAAAGGTATGGTTTTTCCAGTAGTAATGTATGGCTGTGAGAGCTGGACTATAAGGAAGGCTGAGCGCCGAAGAATTGATGCTTTCGAACTGTGGTGCTGGAGAAGACTCTTACAAGTCCCCTGGACTGCAAGGAGGTCCAATCGGTCAATCCTAAAGGAAATCAACCCTGACTGCTCATTGGAAGGACAGATACTGAAACTGAAGCTCAAATATTTTGGCCACCTAATGCGAAGAGAAAAGTCACTGGAAAAGACCCTGATGCTGGGAAAGACTGAAGGCGAAAGCAGAAGGGGGTGGCAGAGGATGAGATGGCTAGACAGCATCACCAATGCAATGAAGAAAGCTATTTGCATCCCTGTTCATGCGATAGGCTACGCAAATATTTGAGTAGCCTATCACGTCAAAAAACAGGGATGCAAATGGCATAATGGGCTCAATTTGCAGCTGTAAAGCTGGTAGATTAACCTAAATGCAGCCGTAAATGGCTGCATTTAGGCTAATCTACCAGCTTTATGGCCGCAAATAGCGCCCACTACACCATTTGCGTCCGGAGACTGACTTACAGCGATATGGCACAGCAATGGCTGCCGGCCATATCGACATTCGGCAGTGATGCAAAACAGGCGGCTGGCTCCGCAGGATCAATGTGGAGCGGAGCTGGCCTGGATGGATTCTGGGGGGATGGGAGGATCGCCTCCCCCCGAGGGTGGATTCCCCCGCAGAATGACAGGTAGGGAATCTGCCCATCCTTAGTGCTGTCTCTGTCTCTGTCTCTGTCTCTGTCTCTGTCTCTGTCTCTGTCTCTGTCTGTCTGTCTGTCTCTCTCTCTCTCTCTCTCTCTCTCTCTCTCTCACACACACACACACACACACACACACACATTTTATCTTGTTCTAGATTTCTTCCCCTTTCTCTCTCTAGCTCTTTCTGCCAACCCCTTTCTCTTTCTTTCTCTTTCTTTCTTTCTTTCTTTATCCCCCCCTTTCTCTCCCCCCGCCCCCAGCACATTGCCCAGAGGGGACAGGGCACTCTTGCCAGTGATCTGAGCTGATCACTTGCAGAGGGCATATGAAATTAGGCTGAGTGATGCTCGCGTCCTGCCGGAGGCTTCCCACCCCTGATCTACAGTGGAATCTAGTTCTTTGTGCAGCATTTACAGAGCCTCTGGGGGCTATGAACACAACCTTGGGCCACACCATTTATTAAACAGATGACCATATTTCCTGCAACAGAACAAACTCAGGCAGTAACGTGGAGTTTGTGCCCTTGTTAGCATCTGGCAAATGTTCTTTATGTTGCTTCCAGAAGAAAAGGAATAGTTTTTGTTTTTGTTTTTAAAGGGAAGGGGGGTATTTAAAGCCAACAAATGCTCACGCATGACCCTGCCCCAGACAGCACTTTGGACCGAAGAGCGGTTGGGTGATGGTCCATGACTGTAGCCAATAAGCAAACATTGTGGGGGTTGTGTGATGTTGCACAGCAGCTGCGATAGACTGGGCCTCTGTTGTGCTACATCCCTTCATAGTGTTGTGCTTAACTGAGTGTTACCTGACTTTGATGTTCTCCATACGGCTTTGGCATTCCATCCTGTTTATGTGTCCTGACAAGGAGAGAACAGATCTGTTTAACGTCCCCTGTGTTTCTCCACAGATACTTCGAAAGATTACATTGCAAATCACCCTCACGGTGGGGATTGCGGCTACCCGGACCACCAGCTAGCCAACTCACAATTGCCACATGGAATTGCTTGCATACTAGTAGACATATTGGCAATGGCCAGAGATCTGGGAAGCCTCTGTCCTGCCAAAGAGAGTGAGATAGGGTCTGGAGACTGTGCAAAGTATTTGATCTACTCTCTGATAGATCTTTCACTTTTTGCCCTCTCAATGTGCAACCATAAGAAGTCATAGGAACCTGTCTTACACGAGGTCATACTATTTGTCCAATGTTACCTACTCTAGCCTTTCCCAACCTGGTGTCCTCCAGAAGTTTTGAACTAGAACTCCCATCAGCCCACCCTTGGTAAAGGATGATGGGAGTTGTGGTCCAAAACATCTGGAGGGCACCAGGTTGGCGAAGGGTGGTCTACTCTGACTGGTAGTGGTTTTCCAGAGCCACAGGCAAGAATGTTCCTCACACCTTTTTAATAGTACATCACTGGGGTTGAACCTCAGACCATCTGCAAATGGACATAAGGATGTGCCTGAGCCAGTCAGTCCATTGGGTCATCTTATGGATTATCTGGATCCATTTCAGTTGGAGTTCAGGCCAGGTTTGGGCACGGACACAGCCTTAGTTGCTGTGTATGATGACCTGTCAGGTCTAATCCCTTAAATCTATTCCTCACCTCCACTGTATATTCATAAGGGATATGATTGAAGTCATACCTGAATGGTTTAGTGTTTTTCCCTACGTTCTTCAATTTAAGCCGAAATTTTGCAATAAGAAGCTCATGATCTGAGCCACACTCAACTCCAGGTCTTGTTTTTACTGACTGTATGGAGCTTCTCCATCTTTGGCTGCAAAGGACATAATCAATCTGATTTTGATATTGACCATGATGTCCATGTGTAGAGTCGTCTCTTGTGCTGTTGGAAAAGAGTGTTTGCTATGATCAGCGTGTTCTCTTGGCAGAGCTCTATTAGCCTTTGTCCTGCTTCATTTTGTATACCAAGGCCATGCTTGCCTGTTATCCCGGTGATTTCTTGACTTCCTACTTTAGCATTCCAATCCCCTCTGATGAAGAGGACATCTTTTTTTGGTGTTAGTTCTAGAAGGTGTTGTAGGTCTTCATAGAACCGATCAACCTCAGCTTCTTCAGCCTCAGTGGTTGGGGCATAGACTTGAATTAATGTGATGTTGAATGGTTTGCCTTGGATTCGTACTGAGATCATTCTATCATTTTTGAGATTGTACCCCAGTACTGCTTTTCCCACCCTTTTGTTGACTATGAGTGCTATTCCATTTCTTCTAAGGGATTATTGCCCACAGTAGTAGATATAATGGTCACCTGAATTAAATTCACCCATGCCTGTCCATTTGAGTTCGCTGATTCCCAAGATGTCGATGTTCAATCTTGCCATCTCATGTTTGACCACCTCCAGCTTACCTTGATTCATTGATCTGACATTCCAGGTTCCTAAACAATATTGTTCTTTACAGCATCAGACTTCCTTTTCACCACCAGACACATCCACAGCTGAGTGTCCTTTCGGCTTTGGCCCAGCCGCTTCACTCTTTCTGGCGCTACTTGGAAATTCCCTCTGCTCTTCCCCAGTAGTATATTGGACACCTTCCGACCTGAGGGACTCATCTTCCAGTGTCACTAGCAATGGGGAACATCCTCCACCACACTGGAAGGCAGCAGTACAGTAGCTTAGGTGGTGCAAGGCAGGCCATGTAGCCCACAGCTCTCTCCTCCAACACCTTGAGGTCACCTCCCAGCATCTGCCACCTGAAGGGACTGCCTCACCCTGCCTCATGGTCAGGCTGGCCCTGGCCTGAAGGAGGAGGTTCATAGCTTGGGGGTTCTCCTGGAGCCATCTTTGTCACTTGAGGCTCAGATGGCCTCAATGGTACAGAGTGTGTTCTACCAACTTTGGTTGGTTGCCCAGTTACACTCCTACCAGGATAAGCAGGCTTCAGTAGTCCACACGCTGGTAACCTCCAAGTTAGATTACTACAATGTGCTCTACGTGGGGGCTTCCTCTGAAGATGTTACAGAAGCTACTGCCTGTGCAAAATACAGCAGCTAAATTGATAATGGGACCAGAAGGTCCAAACACATAACACTGCTTCAGGCCCACTTGCACTGGCTGCCTGTACATTGCTGAGCTATATTTGACCTATAAGGCCTTACATGGGTCAGGAGTGCCTCTCCCAGCCTGAATCTGCCATATAGTATGTTCATCATTTGAGGCCCTCCTCTGAGAGCCTCCTTCAAGCAAGAAGGTAGCAACAAAGGAGAGGGCCTTCTCAGTGGTGGCCCCCCGATTATGATCTCCCCAGTGAGGCCCACCTGGAAGCAACACTATGTGTGTAGGTAGAAGGTTGCAGTGAACAAGGTTGGGAAAGGACTGCCATGATCCATGCCTTCCTAGTACCCAACTGTCAGTCTTAGTTAGCTCTTTTCATTTGTTCCCTTACCCATGTATGGTGAACGTATGGACGAGGGCATCTGCAGTGTCCAACAGGGACACCTACAAGCCGCACCCTGGGCCTACTCACATTCAGCCGATTGTGCCCAGATCAGGGATGTGGCTAAGAAATGCAACTCTGCTCTTGCTTGCTGAGCACCTGCACAGTCAGAAATTTACATATTTCCACCTACAAATTGTGTATAGTTCCAGGAGGTGAAAATTGGATAGTCTCATTCTCAGGGCTCCCCTTATGACCTGGACCCCCTCCCCGCAAGCAACTCCTTAAGGATCTCTTGCATCCTTAAGAATCATACCTTCTTTTTTTAAACTTCCCCTTCCCAGTAACATGTGGTTAAGTCTGTAGATATGGGGTGACTGACACTCTAGACACAGGGTTTAACCTCAACAGTTTATTTAGTAGATTTAAAACAAGCAATGTACAACTAAAGTTATTTACACAATAGAGCTGAATGATAAAAAAAGGCATTAAAAGAAAAGAAAATTTGCAAAATGCAAGTTCCTTTACCCTAGCTGTCCTTAGATTTTTCTAGGCTACTTCTTCCGGCTTGCTCTTCAGACTCTGCTCTCACTTCAGGCTCTGGCTGTCTCTGTTCTTACTGGCGATAGATGATAGATAGATAGATAGATAGATAGATAGATAGATAGATGATAGATAGATAGATAGATAGATAGATAGATAGATAGATAGATAGACAGACACACACACACACACACCCTCCTCCCTCACAACTGAAAGCACTGCTTCAAACCTGAAGAAATGAAACTTAACTAGGGAAATGAAACTGAAACTTAACCAGGGAAATGAAGCTACTCCTCTCAGGGTTACCACCTCCCAACCAGAAATTCCAGGTTTCTAAGCCTGACCGTGTTTGTTTGTTTGTTTTTCCCTTTGCTTCTGTAGGCCTCAAACCTTCACACTCATATTAAAATGCGAACCTAGCTGATTTCTCACTCATCCCTTGACTAAATACCCCACTGCCCTTTTCTGTCCCCCTATACTCCTAAGGATGCAGCCTCCCATTCATGTAGCATGCCTGCTGTATTAAGCAAGTACTCTTTGCAGTAGCAGCTCCATGCCAGAATTGTGCAAACAGTTGTCAAGGCCTCTTAACAAAGAACTCCAACAGCCCTGCGTGGCTTCAGCCCCTTGATTCCCTTCTGACTGAACCCTTGAAACAATGATTGAGCAAACCTCCTCATCTCATCCCATAATAGATTTGCTTCCAACATCTCCATTAGCAAATGTGAGATTCTTGGAAAACCCTCATCATCAATTATACTGCAAGATGATGATGGTGGAGGATGAAGCCTGAGTTGTGGAATTCTTCCACTGTCCTACTCACAGCTGAGCTCCTTCTTCTGGCATCCCTATAGTCTCAAAATACATTTGGAGAATGACCTCAGATGTTTGAGAACTGAGATCGCTTGCCGCTGACACAGAACTAGGACTTAAGAAACTACTGATGCTTCTGGATACATCAACTGAGTCATGGCAGTTCTCACAGAAGTCAGTGGCATCCCTCCAGTGTGTTTCCCCAGAGCATCATCCTCTGGAAGGTGCTGGGTGGAAACCAATTCTGACTCGTGTATCTGAGAATGCCACCGGTGATGAGGTGCTTGTCTCCCAGAGCAGAAGAGCAGAGGTTGCACAATGATTCAGCTGCAGTTGCATCAAAGACAGATCACAGCAAATGGTGGCCAGACTGTGTGGATGTGGGCCAGACCAAGGTTTAATTAAAAGCACTTGCGAGAGATGCAAGGATGCAAGGATGCCTTTAGCAAGTCAGCATTACTCACTTCTTAAGAGAATGTTGGCTGCTGCTGGGACAATCCTCTTTTAGCTGTGCCATTAGAGACAATCATTCTTTTATTAGTTTTATCTCATCCTGTCTGTATCATAATGGGGTTCAATGACATTGAATAAGATGTTATGCATAAACTCATTGTAATGCATCAATAACCTTAGGAGCATTTATGGTGTGTGTGTGTGCGCGCGCGCGCATATGGAGGGGCAGTATGCAAAATCCACTTCTCTCAAGGCTTTTGTGCAGTTTGCTTCCTTAATGGCTTCCAACGGCTGGTGGCTACTAGCATTTGAAAGTGTCTTCTTTCTTTCTTTCTTTCTTTCTTTCTTTCTTTCTTTCTTCCTTTTTTAATGCTTTTGAAATTATTTGTCTTGTGAACTTATTGTGACACAGCTTGGGTTGGGGCGGCCATCCCAGCATCTCTCTGGAATAATTTAGGTATAGGAAAAATCGCTCAAGAGAAGCAGCGGGCGGATTTTGAAGGTGGCCACAATCACGCAGGAATGTTCTGCTTCGAGTCCTTCCAGGAATGGAAAGAAGGAACAGCTACTTAGTGGGAAGAAAACATATGTTCCAGTGTGTTGCACATCTGGCCTCCATCTTCAGATCTCGTCCATGTAGCGGAGAGATTCTTTTTCACCTTATTACATATTTATGTTAGAAGGTATCATTTTCAGCCATGATTACTGACATATCGCTTGCTCTCTCTTTTCCTTCTCTTTTGGAAGAGAAAGGCCCCATTTTCTGCCTTTCATTTCTTGGTCTGCTACAGAAGTCGAGACAAAACCAATAGGGACTGAAACGGAACATTTCTGGGGAAGGATGTGGCGATTGACGCCATCTGCATTCTGTGACGCTGCCACTTGGTTCTAATAAGGTGATCTGGAGTGTGTCAGCACTACTCAACCAGACCTTCCAGTGCCGGAGGGTTGGGGGGAGTGGGGGGAGGGAGGCTTCTGAGAAGTTTTGAGGACTTTTTCTTTTCCTTTCTTTTTCTTTCCATGCTATAGCCTGAAGCCCATCTTACGGGAAAGTTGCAGTCAGTAAAAGCTGGAAGTTACTGGAATTCTGCCTTTTTCCTGGTCTTGCAGTGAGTTTCTTGAGCATTCTTATTAAACTTGGCGGAAACAGGTGTGAAGAATTCATCTCTTCCCCTCTGGGGCTTGTTCAGACACACTGACTTACTTGGGTTGTGTAAGAAACGAATGGGCTTCTGTCTGGCGCTGGTACCTCCATCTGCTTCTAATTAGCTGTACATAATGTTTGCCTACCCCCACCCCTTCCTAAGCAGTGAAGTAGCAGCTAATACAGAGGGTAATCAATAGCTCTACCACCACCAACACACTGCATAAGTGCAGCTAGCATTGCTTCTGAGTTTAATTATTAGTTTTGAAATGGAATTTAGGATGGCTATTGTGGTTCTGACAGGTAAGACTCCTGATCTAGTTTTTTATTTTGATGTTTTTTGAGAAATTGAAGCATGTGAGAAATATGAGACAAGAAATAGACAATATAGGGTTAGGCAATTTGATGCCCCATGGATGTTTTGGACTACAACTTCCATCAGCACCAGCTGGATGTGCCCGATCTCATCTGATCTTGGAAGCTAAGCAGGGTCAGCCCTGGTTAGTACTTGGATGGGAGACAGCCTGAGAATCAGGCTTCCTGCACTGAGCAGGGGGCTGGACTCAATGGTCTTGTAGGCCCCTTCCAACCCTATGATTCTATGACCCCCAGCACAGGGCTGGATGCACCCAATCTCAAGTGATCTTGGAAGCTAAGCAGGGTCAGCCCTGGTTAGTACTTGGATGGGAGACTGCCTGGGAAACAGGCTTCCTGCACTGAGCAGCAGGTTGGACTAGATGGTCTCGTAGGCCACTTCCAACCCTATGATTCTAGGATTCTAGGATTATGGGAGCTGTAGTTCAAAACCTTTGGGAGGCACCAGTTTGCCTACGCCTGAGGAGAAAGAAAAACGGCTCATAAAAATGTGGGAACATAGGCTACATAACCATTTGTATTGTCGAACACATCAAAGGCTATGTTAGTAATGCACAGAGAATGTATGGATCCAAGCCATAATATATTAAATGATTAAAAAAACCTGGCTGGTTTAAGACCAGAGTTAGGCTATCTCATGTTGGCTCAAGCTCCACAAAGCAGGTTAATTGTAAGCTAAGGCTGGCTGATGCCTTCACAGACATGCCCTGTGATCAGTGACAATATTGCTCAATGTCACAAATGGTGCTTGCTTACAACTTACACTCCATGCACCCACTCTTTTCCTTGGCCCTTCAGGCCAAAATCCAGATGGGGAGAATGGCATGCCTTTGACTAGGGATGGCGCAGGAGTCTGAGCAGTGGGTGGAGTTTGCTGTAGCCCTCCCCCACCCAGCCACCTGGACCCTGCTTGCCGGGCTGCCGGGAGCTCACTTACCACCTCGGTGACCAGCGGGAAGCTCTGCGAAGCTGTCCATCCCCTTACCAAGCTGCAATGGTGCTTACAATCATGGCTCTGGGTTACTTCCGCATATCTAAAGTTGCGTCTATGGCTTCCTTAAAGGGGCAATAACTCAAGTTTACAGGTGTAAAAGATCCTTTAGGCTTGTAGTCTTGGTAGGGATGTACGGACTGTGTAAAATCTGCTCTGTCTGTGTTTCATGGATTGTCAGACGCCTTTCATTCCATCATCCGCCCACAGACAGATTCGATTCTTTTCGTCATGCGGAAAAATACAGAAATGATTACGTAAATATTCACGCAAATATTTATGTAAGTATTTACACAATTTAACTCAGTACGCAACATTTAGTGTATTGTCCCCCATTCCATTCACCATTTCCTCAACAGAAACTTATGTATTTTTCTACAGATTTATATGTGTAAATTTCAGGAAAGTAAAAAAAAAAAAATAATTCGAAAGTCCACGGACTCTGCATGGCCTGATTGGGGGGGGGGGGGTGCTCCGCAGTAGATTCCACAGGTCGGAAATGGCTGCATTTAGCTTAAACTAAGACCTTTACAGCCACAAATGACATAGTGGACACGATTTGCGTCTGCAGTCAATCAGCCAAGCCAACGATATGGCAATGGCAGTCATATCGCTGGCACTTCGAAGCCAGCTGGCGGCTCTGCGGAATCACCGTGGAGTGGAGTCTGCTGGCCAGGATTCCGGGCGGGAGGGACGGATCGCCTCCTCCCCCTGCAGACAACCCCCCAGGAATGGTAGGAAAGCCATCCGCTCATCCCTAATCCCTAGTTAGTTTAGAGATGGGATCGCAGAGAACCAGCCATAGCCGACAGTGCAGGGTTAGATGGATTAAGGGTATGAATATATAGGGCTGAATCTAAATGGCTCCCAGATTTTTCAGCCCCTTTCACAGGCAGTGAATGTGGATGGTGGCATTTTTGTTAAGTTTATTGGGGTGTGACATTTGCTGTCATGTTTGGGAGTGGCTCACTTCATTGCTGCCATATCTCTTCTTTTGGTGGCCCAGATGCAATTTTGTTTCCCCCTAATGCCCTAGATTTGATAGCATCACCGATGCAGTGAATATGAACTTGAGCACACTCCGGGAGAGAGCAGAGGACAGGAAGGCCTGGCGTGCCGTGGTCCATGGGGGCACGGAGAGTCGGACACGACTTAACGACTGAACAACAACAACAGTGCCCTAGATTTAGTGTCATTCTGGGACATGGTTGTGGGGGGGGAGGGAGTTAGGACTACCATTTCCCCCCCGCCAATGCCAGCTGCCATCCCACCCCAGCCAACACACATAACACAATGCCATGAAATAATGCTAGCATGTCAGAGGAAGAGGTCTGCAGTTGTTAATGTCGCCATTCCTAGAATCAGTGTGGAAAAGGAGAACAGCCACTGCCCACCGCTGCTCCCCACACTGATGGCACATTTCACCCACACCTCAAAAAAATCCCTCTTATTCAGGAGGCTTAAATTTCACCATCCCGCCCCCTATTGTCCAAAAGGTCTCATGGGAGCTCAAGTCACAAGAAAGCACCTTGTTATATGGTCCCAAACTCTTTACACCACGCTTACAATGGTGGGGGTGTTTTCTGATTCATGCTTTTGATTGGATTCCTTCCTGCCCAAGGGTGGTGGTGCTGGTACAGTGTTGTGGGCAAAGAGCAAAATCTTAATTTTCTTCACTCCTGTACAGCTACTGAAAGGGCTGGATGTGCCTGATCTCGTCTGATCTTGGAAGCTAAGCAGGGTCAGCCCTGGTTAGTACTTGGATGGGAGACCACCTGGGAATCAGGCTTCCTGCACCGAGCAGGGGGTTGGACTCCAACCCTATGATTCTATGACATCGAGCAAGAACTTGTCTGATCTTGGAAGCTAAGCAGGGTTGGCCTTGGTTAGTACTTGGATGGGAGACAGCTGGGGAATCAGACTTCCTGCACTGAGCAGGGGGTTGGATTCGATGGTCTTGTAGGCCCCTTCCAACCCTGTGATTCTATGATGTCAAGCAAAGGGCTGGATGCACCCGATCTCATCTGATCTTGGAAGCTAGGCAGGGTCAGCCCTGGTTAGTACTTGGATGGGAGACCGCCTGGGAATCAGGCTTCCTGCGTTGAGCAAGGGGTTGGACTCATGGTCTCATAGGCCCCTTCTAACCCTATGATGCCATGATTCTATGATACTGTGATGGCAGCTCAATCATGAATTCCAAGGTGCCAACATTCCATCCCCCTGCCCCTCTATGGTCTTAACTTAGCTGAGCACTGGTCTGGGACAGAATTGCTGAAGATGCAGCAGCAAAGCAACAGCACTGCTGCAACCTACTGGAAGGGATTCAGGAGGGCAGCTGTCTTTAATAATCAAAAGAGCCCAAGTTAACCACAGAGAATGTGAGTAACTTGAATCCCATATGCTTGGAGGTTTTCCTTCAGTCCCTGAAGAAGACGAAGCAGGATATGAGCAGAGGTGTACATGGTCTTGCCGGAAATGCTGAAAGAAACACGAGGAGTTATGTCTCCCTGTGCTCTCTTTGTCTGCCTTGAGGAGTGAGCTCATCAGTTGTGGCCTCCCACCATGACAGGAACCGGAGAACCACGCATGACCCAGAAAAGTGCAGGAGCTGAAGAGATTGTGTGCTCGATGGCTTAATCAGGGTGCTTTCTGTCAATCCCATGATATATGGAGCTAAAGGAAGTATTAGAAAAGGGCACATGAGATGAATAGGGGTTGCATTTTTGTACTGAAGGAAAGCTTAGGGCCACAGCTCTGCACTTTGTACCGTGTGTGTGTGTGTGTGTGTGTACATGCATGGGACAACATGCATGCATTTGAAAAATACACATGACAAAGGTGCACTTTTGAAAAGTGCACACAAAGGTGTTTTAATCAATGGGAGATGAATGCACACATTTCAAAGATGTGCACAAGTGATCCTTACATTTGGGAAAATACACATGCAAATGTGAATGAATTGTCCTGCAAAACAAAAACAAACAAACAAAAACCCTCGACAACAACAACAAAGATTACAGTCTGATACAGCCACAAGTACTACTTCCCCGTAGTAACTTATGGCTGCGAGAGCTGGACCATAAGGAAGGCTGAGCGAAGGAAGATAGATGCTTTTGAACTGTGGTTCAAAAATTGGAGGAAATTTTTGGAGGAAAATTCTGAGGAAAATTCTGAGAGTGCCTTGGACTGCAAGAAGATCAAGCCAGTCCATACTCCAGGAGATAAAGCCAGACTGCTCACTTGAGGGAATTATATTAAAGGCAAAACTGAAGTACTTTGTGGCCACATCATGAGAAGACAGGATACCCTGGAGAAGATGCTGATGCTAGGGAAAGTGGAAGGCCAAAGGAAGAGGGGCCGACCAAGGGCAAGATGGATGGATGATATTCTCGAGGTGACGGACTCGACCTTGGGGAAGCTTGGGGTGGCGATAGCCGACAGGAAGCTCTGGCGTGGGCTGGTCCATGAAGTCACAAAGAGTCAGAAGTGACTGACTGAATAAACAACAACAGCCGCAAGGTGGAATAAGCTTCAAGGTGGAATTTGGAGAACCTTGACAAAACTGAGTTTTGCTCATACACTCCTCCCTCTCTAAGGTCTGGCATGTCATGTGCATCTGGTCTTGCTCTTTTGTCCTGACTCCAGTCTTCTCTTCTGATTTGACCTTGGATCCTGATGGCATTTTGGTCCTGAGTTCTCGTTACCAGCTCCTGATTTTCACCAGACTGCTGCTCAAGGCCCAGCCCACAATCACACACACACACACTTGCACACACACACATTTAGCCTGTCTCCAAAATGTATACATTATAACAAACTCAATCTCATTTTCTTAAAAGATAGAACTGATGGAGAATCTGTGTCCTCTAGTGAAACTGATTGGTACTAGGTGTGTGATTATTATTATTATTATTATTTTAATAATTAAGTATTTCTTTCTATAACCTTTAATTGGCTTATGGAATTCAACAGCATAATATGTGGCAATGGCCATTTGCTTAAAATGGCTTCTCAAAAAAGCACTGGATGAACCCACAGAAGATAGTTCTGCTAATGGAAATTAGCAAAGATAGCTCTTTTTAAAGTGAACCTTTGTTTAGAGATGGCACATTTTGCCTGATCACAATGCTAGCAATATAAAACTGGGGATGGCTACTTACTTATTTGACAGTACATTTGACTTATTTGACATTATCCCAGACATGTTTACTCAGAAGTCCCACTATGTTTAATATGGCTTACGCCCTAGTTGGTGTGAGTGGGATATAAATAACATATCAAAACAACAAGTAAAGGTGTTAAAACAGCAAAGATAAGGACAGAATAGCAACAACAGGATCAAACCAGTTCAGGTAGTATTTTAAAAAAGGAAGGGTTCTTTGCCTGGCACAAAAAGGAGACAAAAGTGAGGCACTTGAGTCAGAATTTGACTTTCCTGCACATTCTTATAAAATGGACATCATAGAGACCACCCAGAGATTTTAGAATATACATCTTAGAGCACAGCTGACATTTCTTCGTAGACATTTTTTCTGAGATTTCATCTCCCCCCCCCCTCAAAAAAAGGAACCTTTTTCAGAATTTTATCTGAATATTCTCCACCATTTTCCCCCTGGTAGCCACCATTTCCTCCCCAAAATGCCGGAATGACACTAGGGCACTGAGAAATGTCAGCCAGACTGCAATTACCATTTCTGCTGCTGCCAGTTCCAGCAGCAGAAACAAACCATCAAAAACAAATGGAGGAGAGAGAAAAAAGTGGTGCTACTTCCAGTGGTGATCCCCACCCCTGAGAAACTGCTGGGGAATTTCTTCTGCCCCTGTGGAATATTCAATGAAATGATGTTCTCCCTTCACCATTTCTCTGCCTACAGATAGGGTGGATGATTTTGAGAGGTTATTTTTTTATTATTTGTGCACAACTTTTGCAGCTCCAAGATAGAGTTTCGCCCCTTTAAAACCCCACAAGCTCTCAGCTAAAGGATGGGGCTTAAGAAATCCACAGACTGGCACCATCACTTAAGAGCTCAGTTGGGCTGTGACCATTGTTGAAGCAATGTCTGCTTTCCAAACGAGCTCTCCCTGGTCCTGAAGCCCATGATCATTCTCTGCTACCAAGAGTCACCTGCTACCAAATGATCCTTGCCCTGACAAGATGTGCATGTTATTTGCATTGGAGAGCCCTGCTAAAGAGGTTCCATTACTCAGTAGCAGAACAAGTGTTTTCCATGGTGATGAACCTTGGTTCAGAACCTGTTATCGCCACTGAAAGGACCTTGTGTAAGGGTGTTGTGAGGAACTGGGTAAAGCTGCTTGAAGAGGTGGGCAGCTGATTTCTATGAGCAGAATCAACATGAGAAGCATGGCACAACTTGGGCGGGCCTTCTGTCCCAATTTTGTTCATACAATCCCTTGTTTTCTGTTACTCTGCATGGAGGGAGCCTCCCCTCTAAGCAAATTGGCAGTAAAAAATGTACTCAGCCCAGTAGCATCTTTTCCTGGCCAGCACTGCTTCAGTTCTGATAATCCACCTCTATACATAGCAAGAGAAAACACCTATACAGATTGGCCCAAAAGTAGGTATACAGTTGTTTAGAATGTTGATGGGAGGGGGGAGAATGTGTGAGTAGAAGATGTGTGGGTGGAGTCAGAATGACAATTGGGAAGAATGAGTGACAGGGAGTGACAGTTAAATCATTTAAGTGTAAAGAGTGAGGGGAGTGAGGCCCTTAAGTAGGTACACAGTTGTTTAGTTATTTTTTTTACTGATATTGTGATTGATGGCAGTGAACTTGAGTCAAGAACAAAGAAAGTGGATTCTAAAGCAGTACTGGAAGACTGAAAATTATCTCCCCCTCCCACCAACAATCTAAACAACTGTATACCTACTTTTGAGCCACTCTGTATGTGCAGCAGGAGAAAACAATCAGAACGCAAGTGTCTCTGTGCTGGATATAGGGATGCCAGAGGATTCCGCCACGGATCCCGGTGAGGCCAAATGCCAGTGCATTTGGCCCCCCGAACTCTGTGGTGGAACGGCCTGCCCCCCGCCCCCCCGTGGATCCCCCCCGGGACGAGACTTACCTGGGGCAGATCGTAGGGATGTACGAAAGTCACTTACCTTTTGACGAAATGTGATTCGAGGTGGGGGGGAGGCTCCCCGTCCCTCTCCCCCAAAATTCTGGCCAGGGGGGAGGCGCCCCGTCCCTCCCGCCGCGAATCCTGGCCGGCCGGGTCTGCAAATGACGATGGCCGTAGCCACCACCGTTTGCTCCCCTGCAGTCAGCCGTGATAGGCTACGTAAATGTTTACGTAGCCTATCATGGCTGAGTAAAAAAAAAAACCATGCATATGCAAATGGCGGCGCCCATGGGCGCCACGATTTGCGTTCCTTATTTTGGCATGTCTAGTCTACGTAAACATTTACGTAGACTACAGCGAAAATAAGGGGAATGCAAATAGCGTAGACGCTACGCTATTTGCATTCCCCTTATTTTCGCCGTAGTCTGCGTAAATGTTTACGTAGACTAGACGTGCCAATATAAGGAACGCAAATGGCGGTGCCCATGGGCACCGCCATTTGCGTATGCGCGTTTTTTTGTTTTTTGTTTACTCAGCCATGATAGGCTACGTAAACATTTACGTAGCCTATCACGGTATTTTTTAAAAAATCTAGCCATGATAGGCTACGTAAATCTTTACGTAGCCTATCACTTTTTTTTTTTTTAATGGAAATGGTGGTGGCGGCAGCTGGTCGGAAGACTGGCCGCCGCAGCCGCTGCCTCCGAACCTCCACCGAACCACCGCCAGAGCCGCCGCCGCCAGGGAGATTCACCCAAGGGAAGTCCCGTCCCGGGGGGGGCAGGGGGGGCAGACCGTTTCACCATCGATTTCAGGGGGCCGAATGCGCTGGCATTCGGCCTCCCCAAGATTCGTGGCGAAATTCTCTGACATCCCTAGGCAGATGTTCTGGGTGGCGGTGGCTCTGGCGGCAGCTCCGGCAGCGGCTTTGGTGGCAGCTTCGGGGGCGGCTTCGGCGGCAGTGGCTGGTCTTCCGACCGGCTGCCGCCGCCGCCATTTGCAGTCTTTTCTTCTTTTTTTACAGAGGCATAATAGGCTACATAAGTTTTTACATAGCCTATCACATCTATGTAAAAAAAAAAAAAAAAAGATGAAGGAAAATAAGGAACGCAAATGGCGGTGGCTGTAGCTACCACCATTTGCATACACGTTTTCCCCCCCCCCCTTACGCAGAGCCCTCCACGGCCAGAAATCCGGGTGCGGATGGCCCTGGCCTGGGCCTGGCTGGCTGCTCCGCGGAGCCACCGCAGAGCACAGCCGGCTTTCGAGGATTCTGGGGGAGGAGGACTGGATCGCCTCCCCCCCGGCGAGGATTCTGGGGGGAGGGACGGAGCACCTCCCCCCCCAGCAGAACCTGGCACAACCAGGTAAGCGGGGTTTCGTACACCCCTAGCTGGATATAGAGGAGGGGAAGCTACCCCAGCCATGCAGCCAGCCTAGAAATGCTGGCAGAGAAGGGAAGGAGCATTGTGTCCCTCTGCCAGTTCACAAGGAATTGGGGCCCTAACAGCATTCTTGCAACCCTTGCACCACCCTAGGGATGTTGTGGTCATCTGGTTGGGGCTCGAGGCTCGGCAATTTCTTGCCAGCTCAACCCCCCAGATGCCAATCCTCAGACCCTCACGCTTGCCTAACTCAGTGCGTGCCAAGTTGGGGCAGCGTGGCGGTCCCTGCTTTCGTGGAAAATGGCAGCTCGTCCTTTTACATAAAGGGCCCTTTTGCACAAATGGAGACCGTAAATAGGTCCATTTCTGCAAAATTACAGTCATAAGTGGTCTAAATAGATCCTGGGTAGCCAGGATGGGAGAAACGTCTTCCTGAGCTGCTAGAGAGACTCAGCCAGCCAGAACAGACAAAACAAACCCATCTTCAATTACATTTTGTTAAAAATAGCTGTGTGGGGTGTGGCAATTCAGGGGAAGGGTGCAGGGGGGGGTTAACCCTTCCCTGCATGCTTGCTTGCTTGCTTTCTATCTATCTATCTATCTATCTATCTATCTATCTATCTATCTATCTATCTATCTATCTATCATCATCCTCATCTATCTGTCTATCTATCTTCTGCCTGCCTGCCTATCTATGTCTGTCTGTCTGTCTGTCTGTCTGTCTGTCATCTATCTATTTATTTTTATTTATTTATTACATTTATATCCTGCCTTTTTTTCCTCCTTAAGGAACCCAAGGCAGCGTACATAGTCCCCCCCCTCGTCTATATTATCCTCACAATAACAACCCAGCAGGACTCTTCTTATGTTCTTTTCCGTTCCAATCCCCTCCATCCCCCAGCTGCTATAATCCATGGAGGAAAAACAAACAAAGAAACAAACAAAAACATAAAGGTACACTGCAGAACCTAGCATAGAGCTAAGGCTGTAAACCAAATACCTGGGTTCTTGGGAAATACCTGGGTTCTTGGGAAATGTAGATTCCCATGACTACTGATGACGACATCTGAGGCACACTGATATCCATACTGGGCTCAGGCACTATTTTCTAAGTGTCATGGGAAGTAATTCTGAGCATGTGTGGTTGCCACTTTGAGGGCCCCCCCCCGCCCTGGGTGGGGGGTAGAAAGGCAGGAAATAAATAAAACAATACTCCATCCCCAGCATCTGGCTGCTGCAGCTTCCAGCCCTGAGTAGGGATGACAGGGAAATCCAAAACTGATTCTAATGACTTCAGCTTTTTATGAATTCAACTCATAGATTCCACAGCAGATGAGCATCTTCCAAGTTGTGTGGATTGTATGGACTTGCAGGGCATTTTATTGCTTTCCAGAATTGTGCGCAAATTTAGTTGTACAAAAGTATGAAAGTTTTGGGAAAAAACATGAATATATATGCCATTTTTAAAAGGCATTTCATACATCTCTGATCTCTTTTCAGCCTCTGTTGTGTAGCACTCTTTTTTTTGGGGGGGGGCAGTGCTCTGCTGATTGATTGTATTCTGAACTAAGAAAAATACCCAAACTGTTACATGCCAGTGAAAGTTACAGAAATTGCAGTGGATGTTTTTTTCGGGGGGGGGGGGCGCTGTTCTAAATAGGGAGGATCTGAATGAGCGAACGATGGAACAAAAAACATCTGACAATCTGTGAAACACTCAGAGAATGGATTAATGCACATCACACATCAGCACTGCTTTCCCCTTAGTTTGTTTATTTATTACATTTCTATACCTCCCAATACCCAAAGGCCCCTGGGCAACTTCTCTGGCTCTACAAAGATCATGGGTCTCATGCAAATCACATTCATGTCAAGGCATAGGTCTCCCATGGGCAGCTGGTTGGCCACTGTGTGTACAGAATGCTGGACTAGATGGACCCTTGGTCTGACCCAGCAGGGCTCTTCTTATGTTCTTATACTTTGAAATTGCATCCATACAGGCTTCTTTTCTCTACCAGCACCACTGGGTTCAGCATCAAACTCAGCTTCTCTTTCCACACATTCTGCTTCACCACCCCACAGCAGTAAAATCCCAAGAAAAGGGCAAGTGTTTTCCCTCCCCATATGCACACAGAAAATCACATGCACAAACTAGTCCCTAGGTTGGCTAATGGCTTCAGCATGTGTGCTCAGGCTGGATGTATAAAATTATAGGCTGTCCATCCACCCCATAGCGGCTCTCTCCTCCCCAGTTTCTGTGCATTGCTAATGGCATTGTGGAGCAGTTAAAAACTGATGCTGGTTGACCATTTACAATTATACTGTGATTTATCACTAGCTAAAAACTAGCTTTTAAATTATTGTGACCACACAGGACTTGCAGAGTTGCTGAGTCAGCAGAGAGTTGGTAAAAGGAGTGCTGTAAGAAAAAGTTCTGAATTATTATCATTTTAAGTAGCCCTGAATCAAAATGGACACCCATCCAACGTCACTGCCCTGTTTTCAGACTGCAAATCAGACAGGTCGGGGATATAGGCGTGAACCATGGGGCAAAGTTAAAGCAGTAATCATGGAAGGTGAGTTTATTATGCCTACCATGGCAATATCAAGACCAGATCAGAACTGGATGAGAGCTCTTCCTCAGAAAAAGAGGTCACTGTGCATCTCTACACCAGCCTAAAATTCTGCAATAATGGGGCTTTCCGCTTCCATTTTAAATGCAGGATCACAACTTTACACCCTCTTCCTTTGCCCCCTCCACTCCCCCCCTTCTCCCTGTATCTGAGTCTTCCATTATCTTTCATTGATCTCACTCCTCTTCTTGCCGCTCTAACTCTTTTCACAGAGGGAACTGAAGCAGAACATAACGGGGTAATTTGATAGCTCATTTTGTGTGATGTATTTAAAAATGGAACAAAGGGCATTTAGTGCAGGAGACGCCTTGGAGGTTCACGGCATCATGTAAAGAGCCCGCAAACTTCTGTGAAGGAGCAATCTCAATCGCAGGATAAAAGCTCCGTGTGAAGGAGCCCTCTGTTGCTGGCTCCAGTAGCCACAACGTTCAGTGAAAGTCAGCAGACATCAACAACCTGCTCTCCCCTGAGATCACTAGCTGAGAAGATACCCTGTTTGGAAAGGCTCCAGATTCATCTTGACCCTAGATATCTCCTTACCATTAAGGTACTGATCTAGGCCATGCAAAAGTGATGGTGTGAATTGTGCAAACAGTAAAGGTGAAGATTAAGGGGAGACCCTTTCCCATAATATGCACAGTTTTGTACACACTTTCCCTAATATATGCAGGGGGGGTTGTGAATGTTTCTGGAATGGGGCAGGTCAGTGGAGAACACATAAGGGAGCTCTGCTGACCTGGCCCAATGGAGGAACAAGTGTTTCCACTCATTTCAGGGCTTCCTCTGGACTGGGAAGCAGTAGACGTATGTAGTGCAAGTGGACGGTCCCTCTCAAGTGGCAGCATCATCGGACCCACCACTGCACAGCAAAATCAGCGAGGTGCCAGAGTATCAGCGGAGGAGACTTTGGGTTGGATCCCATTGAATTCTGCCCAATAAGTTCAGGAAGTGAACATTTGGGAAGTTCACATTAAAATGCAAACTCAACAAATTTCTCACCCATCCCTAGTCCTGAGAATGCCTTGAAGTTATTATTCACACTCATGCCTGGAGGTGATTTGCCAGTGACTGTAGGGCTGGCTGGCCCAAAATATTTTGCTGCATGAGTTCTGCAAAGTAGCCTTCTTTCCTCCTTCCTTCCTTCCTTCCTTCCTTCCTTCCTTCCTTCCTTCCTTCCTTCCTTCCTTCTCTCTCTCTCTCTCTCTCTCTCTCTCTCTCTCTCTCTCTCTGGCTTCTCTTAATCTCTCTCCTTCTGGCTCCTCTCTCTCTCTCTCTGGTCCCTCTTTCTGTGTGTGTGTGTGAGAGAGCGCGCACATGCTTTCATGCACACATTGGGGGTGAGAGATTGTGATGGCAAGAGAAAGAACAATCTTCTGAGAAATTTCAACTCAGCTCTCGTTAGACCTCAGATCAAGCTAGCTCCACATTCAAGGGAGGTCCTTCCATCTAGTTTAGCTTTGCTGAAGCACTGCTGGTTTACACAAGGGGACGGGGAGAACTGACAGCAACAGTAATGTCAGAATGCCCCATGCACTGCATGGCATGTCCATTGCTCGCCGCCACCCCATCAATCAACATCCATGCCTGTGATTCATTCCATCCCAATGGGTTATCCTACCTGTATTTGCAAGAGGTCTCCTGGTAATGTGGCGTGTCAAATTCCAAGGACTACCTGCCTGTCAGAGGGTGACTCGGAAGTCTATTCCTTTTCACCAAGGGCTGTAAATTTGTATAAATACAAATACTGGATGTATTTGCTGGGGGGGGGGGGTGTAAATAGAAAAACGGTGCATTCACTTCTATAAACTCAGTGATCCCTTCTGATTACATCCAAATTATGACATTGTGGGATGCACAGAAACAGACATCAGCACACAGCAAATGGCGCACCTCTTAATTCGTAGCTAAGGATTTGCCTTGCATTAAACTGCACTTGTGTTTGAGTGTATTTGCATTTGCCTGTGTTTACGTGCACTTGCATGCAGTTTAATTGCATTGACCTTGCTTTTTGACAGAAGCACAGATGCCTCAGATGTATAACAGGGACAGTCAAGAGTGATCCATGCCCACCTCCCAACTGGGGATGGATGCATTTGTCAGTTTCACTTCCTCCTACATTCAAATCTGTAAGATCTCAAGTTCTTTCCATATGCAGGGATGTTAGAAAATCTCATATGCAGACATGTTAGAGAAATCCACAATGGAACCACGAGATCAGATTTTTATGAATCTGACCTGTGGGTTCCACAGTGGACTGGCTTTTCCCGTTTGGGGTGGATTCTGTGGACTTGCACACCATTTTTCTAACCTTTGGGAATTTTGCACAAATTCTGTTGTAGAAAAATATGCAAAAATACCAAAAAATGGCCAAAAATGTGCATTTACATTTACGCCATAGGCTAAAGCGTGAAAATGCACACTTTGGGAGAATTTATGCATTTGGGGGGAATTTACACATTTTTACACAAGCACATTTGCACAAATTCAGAAACTAAGAAAAATCCAATTCTGTCGATGGTTGGATGATAGGTACTTGACAATCCACGAAACACAGATGGAATGGATTTGACACAATCCGTACATCCCTACTCATATATGAAGACATTTGAATTTGGGTGAATTCATATTAAAGAAAAGAAAAGAACTGAAAGACAGTTCTCATCTATCTGCACAAGCTGAGTTCAGTAGGTACAGCTATTCCCAGCCTGGGCAGGAGCATATTTTACCTGCTTGCCTTATAACTGTTCAAGAGGAGGAGCCTGTCAGAAGAATAATTTAAAAAAGAGGTGGCAACCCTGATTCAGCACCATAGATATGGCTAAACATGCAGGGATTCAAATCTCAAGTTCTCTTCCATCCAGTTTATGGAGAAAATTGTGGATTTTGGTATGTTCTTATCAAAAAAATTAACCGAACAAAATTCTCAGCCACCCATACTCCTGGTTGGTTTACTATAATATGTTGAATGTGGGACTGCACCCCTGAAAACAGTCTGGAAGCTGCAGTTGGTACAGAGTCTAGCTGCCAGGATTTTGAAGCTTCTGGTGTCTTCAGATCATATCATACCAGGGGGAAAGAGAGTTCCGGTAGCTAACATTCCATTTCTGAGCCCAATTTGAAGTGCTAGTATTGGCCTTTAAAGCCCTAAATGGATTGGGAAGTCTGTATATGAAAGAGCATACCCATACCATCCTGCCCACACTTAGATCACCAGCTGAGGTCCTGCTTTGTGTTCCCTCCATATTGGAGTTGAAGCAACTGACAAGAAGACCGAGGGCCTTTTTAGCTGGGGCTCCCCTTTCATCCATCGAGGCTGGTGACCCCAATGTCAGTGGGGTGGTGAATCCACTCCAGGTTTCAGTCAGAACTAGGGATGCTGGAGACATTTGAGATGGACTAAAATGAGCTCGGATTCCTAAGAATCCAACGTGCGGCATCTGCTGCGGAGCGACCCCCTCAGGCCTCACGGAGTCTGTAGACATACGTTGTTGTTTTTTTAATGTTCCCAGAAAAGAAAAGATGCACGTTTCTGCTGAGGCAAAGTGGAATGGAACGGGGGACAATATGCTAAATGTTACGTACTAAGGTGATTTATGTAAATCGTTACGAAACCTCTTAGGGAATTCTTTGTGTGTTTTTCTGCATGACCAAAACAAACAAACAAAAATGCATCCATCTGTGAGCAGATGATGAAACAAGAGGTGCCTGACAAATTATTTATTTATTTAATTATTTCTATACCACCCAATATCTGAAGTTCTCTGGGCAGTTAACACAAAAATAATAAAAAAAATTAAAAAATCTGCAAAACACAGGCAGAGTGGATTTTGCACAGTCCCTGCATCTCAAGTCAGAACCAGTCAGAACTCTAAAGGAGCATCACACCTTGGAGGGCTCCTTTAGAGTTCTGACTGGTTCTGATTGAAACCCGGAGCGGATTCACTGCCCCACTGACATCGGAGTCACCAGCCTCCACTGCCTTTTATGGAATGTCATCCTTAGGGCGGCTAGCCTGGAATCAACACTGTTTTCATTCAGGAGCCAGATGAGAACTCATTTTTATTCTCTGAAGACCTTTACATTTTAGGCATTGTTTAAAGGTTATCCATGTTTCTGCTTTATCTGCCAGTTGTTTCATGAGGCGTTTTTATCACTGTGACATTTTAATTGCATATACAGTTCTAATTTTGATGAAGGGCATGGTGTAGAAGTCAAAAAATAAATGGCTACATTGGTGAACAGCTCTTTGATTAAGAATGTTTGGGGCTCAGTCTGTCTTCTGTAGGGATGTTAGAGAATTCCGCCATGGACTCCAATGAGGCCAGATTCTTGAGTCCGTGGCGGAACGGACACCCACCTCCACCACCCTGCAAAGTTGCCCTGGAACAGATCCTACCTGCCATCTGCAGGTCTGTCTGCTGCAGCCCTGCGGAAGAAAATGGTGTCCAGCATAGCGGACTCCATTTACGTCCCTTTTGTTTCCCATGATAGGCTATGTAAAGATTTATGTAGCCTATCACAGCAAAGAGCAGGGACGCAAATGGCATCCACTACACTGGACGTCATTTGCATCCCAGCAGCCGGAGCCAGCCAGCAGCTCTGCGGACTTGCCATGGAGCGGAGCCGGCCAGCAAGGATTCTGAGGGGAGGGACGGATCACCTCCACCACCCCCCCGCAGAACCCCGGAGGACTCAAGGTAAGGCTGTTTCATACATCCCTAGTCTTCTGCCTTCTGTGATGTTGGGGGCAACCAAAAACAGTTTCCACACAGCTGGAGGTTGCGTGTCATGGAGGTTGCAACTACGTGGTCCTCTGGATGTCCCACCCAGCTCTAGTATCTCTCCAGCACCTCTCTTTGGCCAGAGTTAGCCAGTTGGGTGGTGTACAGAACAGTCAAATTCTGGTCCAGCTCAGTTTTCATGTGTATTCATCTGTAAGTCTATTCTGGCCCTGTTTCCATGTCAGTCCGTAATGCATTTGTTTATTTGTTTGTTTTTTTAATGCACCAAAAATCAGATTTTGAAGATATTTAACACATAGCATTCCACAGAGGGTTTTAGCTCTGCTGTTTTAACTTGGTATTTTAAATCTCTGCATTGCTGCTAGGTTTTACTCTGGCTGTACTTTTATACTGTGGTTTTAAGCTTTTATCTTTTATATTGTTTTATGTTGTGCCTTGAGCTTTTAATTTTGGTGAACTGCACAGAGAGCTTCAGCAATATGGAGCAGTATAGAAATGTAATAAATGGCTAAATAAATAAATAAAATATTATGTTCACAAAATAAGCATTTTTGGATGCATGTTACCCTAAAATAACACATTTTGATACAGATTTTGGTACGTTTTTGAGCTGAGAACTGCATCACAAAATTTGGAGGAGTGCAAAAAAATAAAAACAAAACAAGGATAACTGAAGTCCAATCTGCATGTTACTCTGGGAAGTGCTAATCAGGCCAGTTCACTTCAAAAAATGCAGACAGAGCAAAATCCTTGAGCATCCCTAGCAGAGCTGGCTGACCCTGCTCAAGCAAACTCCAGTCTTTCAGGTCACCAATTGATATATGGTAATGTATTTATTTTAAATTTGTTTATTTAAACATTAATAGGCTTCCTTTTGAAAGCAAAGCCACCATCAGGTTATTTACATTAAGAACAACCATAAAACACAATATCACATTTCAATTTACAAACCTGCCATTTGAAATAGCGGTCTGAAACAAATTCAGCAACACCACATTATACATTTAGTCAGCTTATATAGACTATATATGAAACAATATGGCAGTTTCAAATCAGCAGTGGTATAAAACCGTCAAGAGAAAGTAACCCGGAATCAGTGGGTCTTCCCAGATCATTAAAAAACTTGTACTAATGGACACACAGGTGCCAGGGTGTGGTCTGAAGATGCACAACGCAGCCACCTCGCTGAAGCAAAGCAGGTCTGGGTCACTGCAGCAGAGGTGAATGGGAATAGTACCATATCGACCAGCTGTGGCCAGCCTTCAGACTTGCCGGATCTGCTCTGATTTTACCAGAACCCCAAGATCCGCCGACTGAAATGATATCCATTTAGAATTAAATAATTCTGAGTTTGTTTTGAGTACCAGACCTGAATGCAGCTCATAGATTCATAGTATCATAGGGTTGGATGGGGCCTACAAGACCATTGAGTCCAACCCCCTGCTCAATACAGGAAGCCTGATTCCCAGGCAGTCTCCCATCCAAGTGCTAAGCAGGGCTGGCACTGCTTAACTGCCGCGATCAGATGAGATTGGGCGCATCCAGCCCTTTGCCCACACTCTGGTCAGTGCTTGGAGGGGAGACCACCTGGGAACCACATGTAGCCACCTTGAGTTCCATGATGGAAGAAAGGTGGGATATAAATGCAACGAATACATACTAACATACATACATACATGCATACATACATACATAAATCCATTTTGGAGGGAGTTTCTACAACTATAGAGCCAACACCAAGAAGGCTATGACTCTCGTGCCCCCCAATCTGATCAATCTTACAGACAGGCCTATCAACAGGGCTTCCAAAGCTGATCTTGGAGCTTGGATAGGTTCATATGAGTAAAAGCAGTCCTTCAAATCACCAAAGACCTGGTGGGTTGTGAACTAGGGTGGTACGTAAAAGGACAGAGGTTGTTCAGGATAGAATATCACAGGTCAGAGCTACAACCAGATCACTGATTTTTTTGTTTGTTTCTTGCCTTTTTCATAAATGCACAGTGTATAGACTGGTATGGTCCGGAGACAACTGGGTTCCATCAGCAGGATGACACCGTTGGATATAACCTGAAAAGAGCTGTTTGACAGTGGAAAAGACTGTCTTAGGAGGTGTGTGTGTGTGTGTGTGTCTTTTACTAGCTATTTAAGTAGAGGCTGGATTGCCACCATCTGTCAGGGATGCAGTAGTTATATCCTGCATTGTAGAATCTGCACTGAACAGGGACTATTTACACCTATAATCTTGCATAAATGGGCTGTTTTATGGCTACCATTGCTGTAAAATGGCCCTTTCCATTAAAGTCCAAGCTGCCATTTGTGTAAAATGGCAGCCTAGCAAGAGCCTGGGAGGCTGCATGCCCAGCAGGCAGCTCTCAGCATGCAGCACAGTGTCTGGTAGTCAGTGGGGGGTCTGGCGAGTGGCATGCAAGGCGGGCTGGGTTGAGTCCATCCATCTTTAGCCAGAACTCTAAAAGACCTATCCAGGTTGTTTTGGCCCACTGACAACAGAGATAGCACTCTCCACTGGGATAAGCACATCCTCTTTTGAAGATCCTCCAAAGGGCTGCTTTTGCATACCCCTGCCCTGTCCCCCGTGATTATTATTCTGAAATTGACAGTCTTAATCCCCTCTTAAGGGGCAATTATCCTAGCAATTGTCACCCCATTCTGCTCAGAAATAAAATTATTGGCAGTTCTCTCTCTCTCTCTCTCTCTCACACACACACACACACACACACACACTCAAAATATGAAGGTACGCAGCACAAAAACCCTTGCACCTATTTTTTCTGACTTTGGAAAGGTGACCCCCCCACCCCCCGGGCTGCAACTATCATCCAGTCCTGTGCAAGAGAGAGCAAAAAGTTGCAGACATTTTCTTTTCCCCCAGTGGGAAGCACAAAACTTCAATTTTCTGAACCTTGGCTTAGTTTCTGTACCAAGTTGAAGCAGACCGGCTCCAACTCAATCTGAGCAGAAGTGGACCATTTTTGAAAGTGCTGAATTGGATTGAAACGGGGGGGGGGTGGTTGGTGCATGCCTCTAGTGCTAATTCATCATGGGTGCAAATAGGAGGCTGGTCAATGGAAGTTGACCATACATCCTGTATGGGATCATTGGGATGTAGTAAAAGGGCAGGATGCTGGGTTAATGGAATTGGTGGGAGGTCCATTAGGGTGACCAACCATTGGGGTTGGTGTGGCAGAGGACAAGGTGGATGCTCAATATTCTACTGATATTCCTGGAGGAGTACAGGAGAAGGGCACGTGTGGTGCTTGGAGGCAGTGGAGCAAATGTTCCGGGGGGGGGTGTTGGGGGGTGCTCTCTTTGCCACAAGAGAGTGGGGGACAGGCAGAGGGTCACTGCCCTATTTGCCCCAAATGTAGAGCTGCCTCTGAGAGTGACCATGTGTCCTACTTTACAGAGGGCAGTCCTCTGTTTGGAAGGATCTTCAGTTTGATGGGCTGCCCAGTCCAAGTTGGTTGAAAGTTAAAGAACCCTAAGGAGAGACAACAGCAGGGGCCATCAACATTTCACAGCTGGACTGCACCACAGCACACAGGTCATCTGGCCACAGTTTTCTCTGGTGAGATGTATGGTATTTCTATTTAAATTATATTTATTGTTTCTAAATTTGCATCTATACAGGTATATTAGCACATGCAAATCATATACAAATCTGGGTCCTCATTTGTCCTTTTTGGTTATGCATTTTTTCCTCTTTTTCTGATCATGCATAAATGGTCACCCTGTCTGGTACCCAGAATTAGCATCACAGTGCTAAGTCATCATGCATATTTAGGAGGCTTGCCAATGAAAATGCCCACTCCCACCCCCCAGCAGGCTTCAAAACAGTGCTGGAAAGGGTGTATGGAATGTATTACAAAGGCAAGGATGCTGGGAAAAGGTTGAGGTCATTGTTGGGAGGCTCATTTGTAGGGCCAGTTAGCTGGATTTCACCTGTTCTCCTTCCTTCAGAAGCTCATGTTCAAGTTGAGACAGAGATAAGATGCCCTTGGTGTGTTCTGAAGAGACTGGTGTGGTCTGGAGACAACTGGGATCTCTGGAATGTGTGTGTGAAAGAAAGAGGAAAGGAGGGAGGGTGACTGCTGGGGCAAACAGAAGCCTTCACAAAAAGGAACAGGCTATCTTTCCTTGCATGCCTCCCTCCCAGGCACACAATCCCCCTCTATTAGATCTTTGAAAGAGAAAAGGAGATAGATCCCTCACCATTTTTCCTCTTCTCCCTGTGGCTCTCTCTGCCTTCCCGGTGCACGTGTGTGTGTTTAATCTCTTCTTCTTTGGGCCTTCAGTTTTCACATTTCACTCTCCTCATCCACAATAGCTGCATGCCAGCAGAAAATGAGAAATGTCAAGTTTGCATCTTTTTCTTAATTGCCCCTAACTAGCGACTAAGAATATGGTACTTTTCACCACTGGGAAAGTTCGCTTCTTGGGAAATCAGTTCACATGCGCCTGTGTGCACACGTGTACACAACAAAGATATGAGGCAGTCAGATAAGAATGTGCTGGCCGGTCCTGGCAGCCTCAGTGATCTAATGTGTCCTGGGATGGATGGATGGGTGGGTGGGAAAGTTAACCAAAAAAAAAAAAAAAGTGGAAATATGCAGTGTTCTCTTAATAGCACACAGTGTAGAAGCCCTTGGGGAAAATATTCTCCCCCTTTGAGTCATTTGCTGCATTGAATTGACTTTCCTACACACACACATACACACACCCCTCTTAGTCGGGTGGAAAAGGGGAGGCTATTTCTTCCTTTCACCATAAATTACATTGCATTCCAGTGTCTTTTGTTCCTGTGTTCCTCCTATATATATGAATGCTGGTGTCTTTCACAGGCAAGTACAGAATCCAGAGGGAAGCTGTGCCTTTAATTTACCAACTGAAAACTGGTGAACAGCCTGTGCCTTGAAGGCATCCCATTACACTGGAATGAGCTAAGGATCTGGGCTCAGCTATATAAACCAGCAGAAGCTGCTTGCTTCTAGCCACAGTTTGCCTTGCTGTCAAACATCTCTCTCTCTTTTGTTCTCCTTTCCTCTCTCTGACTCACATCTGTCCTATAGATGGGGCAACTTTACTGAGTTTTCCTCAAGGCAGAAAGTACAGCAAGAGGAAACTGGCTTGTTAAGCATCCAATTCAGCAGATGGAGACTGGACAAAGTGGGATGAACTAATATATACCAAAGACAATAAGGTAAGTCTTCCTTCCAACTCTATGGCATTGGGGAGCTGAAGGGGGAAGTAATTATTTTAGAAAATGTTCCATATATATATATATATATATATATATATGCACACATACACACACACACACACACACACACACTTCTAAGCTGCCAGAGTTTTCATCTGGAGATGTTTTCCAGCTTGGGATATATATGCACGTTTAAAAGTTTGCGTCTGTTTTGCAATGTCAGATGAGATCGGAGCTGTGTTTCCATGGTGCTTCTGTGGATGCATGAATGACCCAATGAATGAAATGAATGAGAGTTGAAGGCTATTTTCAAGGGTGTGCGGACAGGCACACCACAAAAATTAAGGTGGCAAAGTAAGCAGACAGGGGGAGTCACACTGGGGTTGGGTTGGAAGGAGGGGGGGGGGTCCATTGAGGTGCCCCAAATGAGATCTATATGTCAGAGACTTCGAGGCACAAAGGAGGCGGGCCCTTCTCATTGGACATGCAGCATTTAAAAATGCAAAACAATTAAATAGTGCATTGTAAAAGTCCCTCTCCTCCCCCCTCCCCCTTCAAGCTTGTGGTTGGACTGGACTCCAATTTCTTTCTGAAGTCTAGAAACGTGTGTCTGCCTTCCAGACCAAAAGATTAAAAGAGGAGTTTTGGCACGTATCTCTTTAATTTATACTATTGAAACCAGAGGGCAATCCATGGCACAGGAGGATTTTTTTTTTTTTTAAGTTCCTTCTTTTTCTACCACTCTAGACTGGTAGAAACAGCCTGCTTTTTCCTCAGGCAGAGGTCTGTCATTCTCATGCTTTATTCAGTTCCACGCTTGCTTTTCTATTGACGGGCTGAATAGTACATCTGTGTGAGCTCGGGATCTCTAGTATTGAATGAAAAAGGAACTGGGGGTGTAGCACTTGGCTGAGCTGAAGCGCTGGATATGACTTCTAAACTTGCAAGGACCATATGTAAAGCTTTCGTGGCAGGCTGTGGAATGCATTAATGGAACATTTTCTGGCTTCTTTTTTTAAGCACGTCTTACTCTTTGCATTACACAGGGCAGATTGGAGGCTACGTGCCTGATCCTGTGTGTGTTGATGTGGAAGTAACTCCACTGAGTCTAGTAGGGCTTGCTTTCAAGTAAGTGTGCTTAGACTCACAGCCTATATAACAGTCATACACAAGTAAATACTTCAGGTTTAATCCACTCTAGAGATGCCACCGGATTCTTCCTAAAGTGGAATTGGTTGTCTCATTGGAGGCATTTATACAAAACATGCCTGGAGTGTTAAGGGAAGTTATCAAAAATATTTTTGATGAATGGTTTAGGGTGCAATCCCATGTCCATGTTTAGGCTGAAGAAAGTCCTACATCTTCCAGCATTCCCCAGCTGGTAATGCTGGATGGGGAATGCTGGGAGTTATGAGACTTTTTTTCTCTCTGTCTAAACATGGACATGGGATTGCACCCTTAAAGATGCAATCTTCTAAACACGCTTACTAAGGAGAAATTACCTTTGGGAACAATGTAACTTCCTTCTGCAGGAATATAGCATCATAGAGTTGCATGGGATCTGGGAGGATATCTACTAGTCCAGCCCCTGCTTAATGAAGGAATCTTGCAACTATGTGTCACACCATTCATTACAGCTAGAGAGATTTGTGCAAGCATTTGTACCTTTTGCTCAGAATTAAAGCCCCACTTTTCTCAATGAAATCACTCCAGATCACTCAAGTTTGCAACACTGAGTCTGCAGTCACTTGAGTAAGGCTCCTTGATCTTCACTTCTGAATAAACATGCATCTGCTTCAGCTTTTACTTTGGAGTAAGCCCCACTGAACTCACTTGTGAAGAAAGCAGCATAGACTACACATCATGTATGCTCAAGTACACATGACTCAAAAGTATTTAGCACTGGCTGGATTGTACGATAAATTTCATGGATAAGTTCAGGTCATAGTCATAACCACTTCTTCATCAGCTCCTCCTTATGAAGAAGTCTTTAAAAAAGAAAAGAAAAAAAGCCAGTAGTCTACATAGGTCTAAGTCCTGCACACCCTTATTTGGAAGTAACTCCCATTGAACTCAACAGGGCTTACTTCTGAGTAGACATGCATAGGATTGCATTGCCAAGTAGCTAAGAAGTGTGAGGGTGTGTGAGTGCTTATAATTCTTCTTTCAGCTCCTAGTTCACTACTGAGTCTTATTTCACTCTTGTGACAGTGGTAGGAGGAAGAAACACAAAACATTTCTAATTCTACCAGTGGCTTTTGTTTGAGGCAGGCAAGTAGTAAGTTATTTATGGCACATGCTTGGATCAGGTGGATGTGCTTAAAGGCAACCAGTTCAGTTTTCCTTGGTGAAAAAGCAGCCTGAATTGCTGCTGTGCAGTTGGAGAGTCTATAGAAAGGCTTTGGGGGTGATTCTAAATTAGAAAGAAGTGTCTGGATGCACCCGATCTCAGAAGCTAAGCAGGGTCAGCCCTGGTTAGTACTTGGATGAGAGATCGCCTGGGAATCAGGCTTCCTGCACTGAGCAGGGGGTTGGACTCGATGGTCTGGTAGGCCCCTTCCAATCCTATGATTCTAAAATAGGGGTAAGCACACTTTAGGCTTATGGTATCTGTGTTGTTTCTCACTAGAACCAACCAGAGCCAAGTGCAAAATAGCAAGAAGGCAAATATAGCCTTGTGGAACAAAGTGACTCTGAGCACATGCTCAGCCCAGGATTTGGGTTTTTTTTGCAACAGAACTAGAGCTCAAACATCCAATCCTTTCACACACTCATCTCCTGTTTTCCTTCAAGTTTCCTTGATTTCAGCACCCTCAGGAGGAAAAATGGGCTTTCTCTCATCAGTATTGTTAAATGATTATGAGTCAGAAACTTTTACTTGTCTACTACAAATCATCTGGAGGTAGACCAGTGGATCCTGATCTACCTTCTGCCTGGCCATGTTCTAAATAACCCAAAGAGTTTAGCAGTGGCAAGATGGAACTGCAATTTTAGAAGGGAAACAAACCCCTACACACAAATTACTATTAGAAGTGGGGCGGGAGGTGGAGAATTAGCAGACCCCCTCCACCTTTATGAGTTCCCACTGCTGAAGCCAACTAATTTTAAGAACATAAGAAGAGCCATGCTGGATCAGACCAAGAGTCCATCTAGTCCAGTATTCTGTTCACATGATGGTCAACCAGCTCCACACCAGAAATCCACAAGCAGGGCACGGGTGCAAGAGCACCCTCCTGCCCATGAACGTCAACAACTGGTGTACATAAGCTTTCTGTCTCTGGTACTGGAGGTAAGACAGAGCCATCAGGACTAATAGCCGTTGATAGCCTTGTCCTCCAGGTATTCATCTAACCCCCTTTTAAAGTCATCCAAAGTAACAGCCATCGCTACATCTTAAAGTATGGAATTCACTACCTCAACTATGCGCTCTGTGAAGAACTCCTTCCTTTTATCTGTCCTGAATCTCCCGCCAATCAGCTTCATGGGATGACCTCAGGTTCTAGTATTTTGAGAGAGGGAGAAACATGTTTCCCCCCCCCCTCCACACTTTCTCCACACTATGCATAATTTTGTGGACCTCTATCACGTCTCCCCTTACTCTTTTTTTTCCCATGCTAAACAATCTCATCTGTTGTAACCTTCCCTGCTAGGGGAAATGCTCCAGCAGCCTCCAGCCCACTGATAATTTTAGTTGCCCCTTTCTGTACTTTTTCCAACTCTATGATATCATTTTTTTAGGTTTCGATATGGTGACCAAAACTGTACACAGTACTTAGGGGGAAGCTTGGAAGTGTTTCTAGGATGATATGTATGTATGTATGTATGTATGTATGTATTGACTGCCTTTCAGAGCAGAAGCCCTCCCAAGGCAGCTCACAGCAATAAAATACATTAAAAAAAAAGAATCTTGTGTAGGATGTGAGGTCATGCATTAAGGACTGTGACCCAGTTTATGTATTCCGTTGAACCTCAGACAAAGCTTTTCTTGGACTTTACCACTTCAGACTCAGGGGAGGACATGTGCCTGATTATTCACCCCCCACACACACACACACACTTATCCCTCTATATAGGGAACTAGTATGTTAAGTAGAATGCTAGGTTGAACCCTTCTTCCTGACATCTAGTTTTCTCTGTGCAGGGGCACCATTCAAATGTGTGAATGCAACCTGGGGCGGCACAGCCCAGGAAAAGTGTTACATCTGGGTTCTGCTGACTGTTTAAATTGGCTGTGTAGAGGGGGTGTAAAAGCTGTGAAGAATAGAGTTGTGACTGACAGCATTTCTAAAGCTAGGATCCCCACCACCACCACCAATTTGGTTTGACTGCTGTGGTTGCTGGCTGACTTCCATGAATATGGAAGTTCTCCATGGGGTGGACTGGGATATAAGAGATTGAGAGAAAGGAACTGAAATGTGTGGGTTCTGCTTATGAAGCTACTGTGGATGAATCACTTTCCTGTTTGCAGGGAGGGGGTGCTCCTTCAAGCAGGGGAGTGTCTATTAACTTGATTTCCGACCCTCTCCTCACACTCAGGATCAAATGGATTGCCATATTTAGCATTTGGAAGGGTGTTTTTTTTCCTCCCTCTGGCCAGGTTTGCCTTGTAATTGCCTTTCTGTATAGTTCCATTCTACTCACAGTGGGGAAGGGATGGAACTTATTTTGGATGGAAAGTTGGACTAGATGGCCTTTGGAATCGTTACTGCTCTACAGTTCACCTGTGTGCCCAATCGAGTTGACATGTTCAGGAAACAGAAGTGGAACAGCCCTTCCCTTGGGCTGTACCACTTCAAAATGCTGGGTGGAGGAGTCTGCCTGTGGAAAGCTCAAACTTTCTTCCTGTGGAAATCTAGCACGTCAGGAGAAGAGTTCTGGCACTGGTTCTCCCACATATGCTAGTTCGCTACACGTGGGGAGAATTTTGCGGAGGGGAAAGAACTCTAATGTCCAAGCACTCACCTGCAATGAAGTGGTAACTTCCCAGGAAGGCTGTGCTGTGTATGTGTGTTGTGGGGGGGGGGGGCAGGAACAAGTATCTCAGCTGAATCTACTATTTCTCTAAGCTGTCAGTTCATGTGGAAATATCTGCTGCACACAACACACAATCTGGTGAGCACATATATCAAATGCAGGATGTGGACCAGAAAGACACTGCTGAACTGAAAGGGTTTAAATATCCAGATCGTCTTAAACCTGCAGGGTTAGAAAGAATCACATCATTTCCTCACTCAAAGGTCAGACCCCTCAGCTTTCAAAACGTCATAAAAAAAAATATACGCACAAACATGCACCTTCACAAAAATACGCGTTTCACACATGAGAATATGCACGTTTGCAAAATGCACATTTTTACGCATACAAAGGCAAGCACATTTTTGTGATCGCCATTTTGTTTTTTTAAAAATGGTGACCACGGAGCTCGACGAGGCTGCTGGGGTGAGTGTGGGCTGCTCGCCAAGCATGGGAGGCACTCAACTACAGTCTGGGGACCGGCGAGCAGGGACAGGGGCTGGGCAGGCGTCCGGAGGACCCGGACGGAGGTGAGTTTGCACATCTTTAGTATCAACTGACTTGAGTGATACATCGTCTTGTATTGTTACCTTGAGGGACTCAGTTCTGCCTCTCATCTTTTTTTGTGGTTAAAAAATACAAGGCCAGTTGCGAAAAGAAGGCAAGGGTCTGGAGCCTGCATGCATGCATGCACAGACACACACACATGGCACCTTGCAGGTACCAGCATAAGAAATACCCTTTTGACTGCTAGTTCACAAGAAACAAAGGAAGTACAGTATTGATTGAGGAAAGGAACCTTGAGAACCGAACAAACCAGACATGTCTATTGTGGCTCTCTTTGGGTTTCCACCTGCAAATGGTGTGCAAAGGGAGACTTTCTGTCCTGAATTAAAGGATACTCCCAGTCTGGCGGCTGCATTCTCTTCCATCTCAGATGCTCCCTGCCAGTAGTAAATTCATTCCACATGTGGGGAAAACTAAAACCTGGGCACATGTCCAGGAAATCCTGAAATCCCCCTCCCCAACTGTGATGTAAATAAACCAGAGTGGAGAGTTCCTCTCCCCTGACAAGGGGATGTCTGTCTGGCTAGAAGGTTGTGTAGGGTAGATGCAGACATATCCCCCACACCACCACAGATAGTTCTTTTACAAACTGAAAGGAGCCTTGACATGTCCTAAGCCATAATAACTAGGGAGAGCCAATCATGTCTATCTAATTAAGATTAAAACATACATTTTGTTATGCAGAAACTCCAGCTTTCTTTCTCATGAGAATGTTTTCTTGTTTAATTACAAAATGCTAGTGAGCTCTAAGAACTTCCAGGTGGGGGAGGGGGAAACCCAAAACCTCTGTGTGAATAGACTGTGACCTGCTTCACACATTACATTTTTCAGATGAATAGATGCCTACAATTTTCATGTGTGTTTTAAAGATCAGTTCCAAAAATCAGAAGTGCTATGCACCAATTGGCCATTTTGAAATGTGTGTGTGTGCATGCGCGCGCATGTGCGCGCATGTGGACTGGTGGCTGTGATGTCAGTGGGCAGTGAATCTGCTCTGGGTTTCAGTCAGAACTCTAAAGGAGCTATCCAAGGTGTACCTTGGATGGCTCTTTTAGAGTCCTGACTGAAACCCGGAGTGGATTCACCACTCCACTAACTTCTGAGCCAGCACTCTCCACTGGGGGGGGGGGCGTGCATGCATGCGTGCGTGCATGCTTATATACACACTTACACACAGGGCATTTCTGCACCAGCCTAAAATCCTGCATTTAAAATGGGGCTTTCTGCTTCCATTTTAAACTCAGGATCACAACTGACTCCCTTTACATGTGTTTCCTTTTTCCCTTCCCCTTCCCTCCCCTCATCTGAGTCTTCCATTATCTGTCATTGAACTTGTGCCTCTTCTTGCTGCGTTAACTCTTTTGATGGAGGAAACTGGAGCAGAACACAACGGGTTAATTCGATACCTCATTATCTGTGATCTATTTAAAAACTGAACAAGGGGCGTTTAGTGCAGGAGATGCCTTGGAGGTTCACAGCATCATGTAAAGAGCCGGCAAACTTCCATGAAGGAGCAATCTCCATCACAGTATAAAAGCCTGGTGTGAAGGAGCCGACACATTTCTGGAGCCCAGGATGGCTGATCAATGTTCACGTGGATGTTGTTGGACCTCCCTTTATTCTCCACTGTGGGCTATGCTGGCAATGGCTGGTGGGAGTTGCAGTCCAAATAGCATCTGAAGGACCACATGTTGCCAATGCCTGCTAGATGTGAGAGTAAATCCTGCTTTGTTGAGGCTGTGGAATGTGTGGAGGAACCCTGTAACGTTCTGTTTTCGGAGGGGGGGGGGAGATCAAAATCAGTGTTAATACAACTAGTCCTGCATCTGCACATAGTTGGTGTCAGACCATTTTGAGATCTTGTCTTCCGAAAGAGGACTCTGCTGCCTTCTCCATATGGAGTGTTACTCACAGAAGGCTCTTTCCATAATTTGACTGTTGGCTACATTTATAGCTAAATTTATATGCTGGGTTGTTGTTTTTTCTGTCATCAAGGCTCTCAAAACAGCTTTACAACCAGTGTGGTAAAGTGATTAGAATGTTAGATTAGGACTTGGGAGACCAGGCTTTGAATCCCCCATTCAGCCATGAAGCTCAGTGTCAAAAGCAGTTGTTGGTTCCTCCCCCAGTCCAAACTGCCATTTGCCCCAGTTGTGAAATAATAATAATAATAATAATAATAATAATGGCACTTCTGAGGAGGGGGGGTTTGAAACGGTATGGAGTAAAGGTGTCCAACCTGTTCGGGTTGGTGGGCCACATTTGGAATGCTGAGAATGTGTCGTGGGTGCTCTTAAACTGAGAGGAGGGGGATGCCTATTCATAAAATGGCTACCATGGTGGTCATAGCTGATTGTGAGACACTCATTTCCTAGAAGGCAACCTGGTGAGACTAAAAGAAAAGTCAAGACTTCAAGTACAAGGTGGGGTCTGAGCTCCAAAACACTCAATCATGCTTTTTTGGATCAAAATAAAGATGGTGCTGAAGGGCAAACACTTGCATTGCAACATGCCAGATTTCCAGTTTAATTTTTTTTACGTCTTTAAAATAAAATAAGAATCAGGCAGGGCATGGAGCTTGGCAGGCACAAAGAGAGGTGTCTGCTGCAGTTCACAGCAGGGCCTCATGTGAACCACTCTTTGGGAACAATGGATGCTACTTTATACTGAGAGAGACCACTGGCCCATCTAGGGCGGTATTGTCGACACTGATCAGCAATGGTTCTTCAGTATTTCAGGAGACTTTTTTCCAGCAGGCATCTTTCAGGCAAACCTTAGGAGTAGGGATGTATGAGAAATTCGTCTCAGTTCATTTTTTACCAGAATTTCCCCGGTTGGCCCCTCCCAGAACCGAACACGGACCTGGGTGCAGTCTGTGGTTAAAATCCATACATTGCTGAGTTTGTGATGCAATTCACAGGAACAATTGTATTGAACAAACAGCCCTAATTTCAGGGCATTGTGGGGAAATGCAAAATGGTACCCGGGTGCCAAAATACTTGTTGTTCTGGGCACTTGAACTGGAAAAAAACCACACAACCCTTAAGAAAAAAAGAAAAGAAGTTGTGCTATGGCTAATGGTGAGTTTCAACCTTGAAAAACTGTTCAAGGGTTTCTCCCCCACCATAAAAAGAATGGTGAAATCCCCCCCCAACACATACAAACACATTTCTCTGCCCACACATAGAGTAGAGTATTTCAAGAGGCCATTTGCTCACAGTTCTAAAAGTCCAACCTTAGCCATAGCCTAAAGGATGGATAGTTTTCCCTTCTGTTTTATTTTCACTGACATCCATTTCAATATGAACTGTAAACATGTCCCTTCTCTAAAACTCTTCTGTCTTCGCTAAACATGTCCAAAGGGGGCCTTCTGCCTCTCCACAAAAGTTTCCCGTCTTCTTCCCTGGAGTGCTTCTCTGAACCCATTCCAGCTTGTCAGTCAGTTCTCAAACAGAAGATGCTGCTCAAAATAAAAATCTTCCATGTTGAGTAAGAACAGAAACATTACTTCTGCAGCCCTAGAGATCATGCTTCTGTTGCTGACTCATTTTTTAGTTTGTTGTCCATTTATAGTCCCAAACTAATGTTCTAGCCAGTTGTCATAACCAGCCAGTCTGGCCAATACTTGTAAAGAGTGCTTATCTTGCTCCTTATCGCAGCTCAGCTCGTATGCATATTGTGGGGCTCTAGATCTGCTCTTTATTTCAGGGTTCTAGATTAACTGATCTTGTTCATTTAACAAAATAATGAGAGATGTAATGCAGACAATGCCCCTTTGAGGCAAATTATGTGGGCATGTCCTGTGGTGGCTTCTTTCAAGTTGGAGCCCCTTGTTCATATACATTTTGTTCTTGAAAAATCTGTGATAATTGTGGATGGTCGTGCACTTCTAAATTACATTGCTGTGATGCAGAGATGAACAAATAGATGGCTACAGTAGACATTGAGAGCCCTTACAGTTCCAAAGAGACTCATATTTCAAGCGTGGCAGGATAAACACTCACCCAGTGGTCTGAGGACCTTACTGCTCTTGCTCTATTTGAACATATATTCTATCATAGAATCATAGAATTGTAGGATTGGAAGGGGCCTATAAGACCATTGAGTCCAACCCCCTGCTCAATGCAAGAATCCAAGTCAAAGCATCCCTGACAGGTGGCTGTCCAGCCTCACCTTGAATGTCTCCAGTGTGGGAGAGCTCACCACCTCCCCAGGTCATTGGTTCCATTGTCGTATTGCTCTAACAGTCAGGCTTCCTGTCACTTGAGCCCATGATTCCATGTCCTGCATTCTGGGATGATCGAGAAGAGATCCTGGCCTTCCTCTCTGTGGCAACCTTTCAAGTCCTTGAAGAGCTCTATCCTATCTCCCCTCAGTCTTCACTTCTCAAGGCTAAACATGCCCAGTTCTTTCAGTCTCTCTTCATAGGGCTTTGTTTCCAGTCCCCTGCTCATCTCCATTGCCCTCCTCTGAACCTTTTCCAGTTTGTCTGCATTCTTCTTCGAGTGTAGCACTCACCCAGGTTTTATATCCATGGAAGACAAGTGACTGTAGAGTAAACTCAATCAATCAGCAATGTGTAAGAGTAGTCTCTCTCTCTCTCTCTCTCTCTCTCTCTCTCTCTCTCTCTCTCTCTCTCTGTGGGGTGTTGTGTGTGTGTGTGTGTGTGTGTGTGTGTGAGGCAGAGATCTTTTGTATAGGGATGGGTGAATGAGTGCAAACAGGAAACTTGCATGAATTGAGCAGCGATTGAACCAGAGGTCTGTGCAAGTTTCCCCAAATGTGAACAACTTTCCGAATCCTAATGCATGTAATTTTCCTCCTGAATATGTGTCGATTCAGTCTACAGAGGAAATCGGTACAAATTGAGCTGGGGAGTCAAGAACAAGAGGAACGCGAGCACATGCTCGGCAGTTTACAAATATTTACAGTGGACACATGTTTGCGCTCATGTTCAGAGCTTCGAATGGGTCGTGCTCACATGTGAACCGCCCAGAAAGCTTTGGCTATGAGGCGGTATAGAGCTATAATAAATGAAATGCATGAAGCGTTCCATGAGCAAAAACAAAATTCTCATACATCCTTACCTTTGTCTGTCAACTGAAGCATGATGTACGCACAGACACGTGTGTGTGTGGCCCCTTTGAAAAATGCAGGAGGGAGTGGCTGTGCAGGTGCTCTGGCTGCAAGGGGAGATTGGACATTTCATGCATCTGCATGTTGCACTGATGCTAGCCTGGGGAAAGACTTCAAAGGCTATATAAGGCCACCCTGCCCCTCCCCAGCCCCCTCTTTTGACTAGTGGAGCCCACTCTCCCTTCAGGAAACATTGTAAGACTAGTTGGCATATGGGCCAAGTGGGGTTTATGCATTTAGTGCCTACATGTAAATTAGTTTAAACTTGCAGACTTTGACTGAAATACACTTAGTGTGGGAAAGCATGCCTTCTTTAAATAGGAATTGATCTGGTCACAGGAATATATGGGGAAAAATGGAATAAGTAGATATTTGGGTGAGAAACAGGGAGATTGGGTTAACCTCTCTCTCTCTCTCTCTCTCTCTTTCTGTGTGTGTGTGTGTGTGTGTGCGCGCGCGCACACATGACACATGCAAGTTGAGTTGCCACATAGCTCAACAGTTTAGTCCAAATTTATTGTAGTTTATCTTTATGTCATCTCATTATTCCTGTGTGTACTCACTTTTGTCTCTGAGAAGCTGGAAGGGATGTGACTTTAGTCCAAGGTCACAGCTACTCACACTGCTGCTGGGCCAGGAAGAAAAAAAAGTTATGCGGGCTGGGAAGGAATTAGGAGAGGTGCTTTTGTCAGAATGCTGGGATGAAAATGTGGGCATGGGAATATCTACATCAGCCTTTGCCAAGTATTTTGGACTACAATTCCCAGCATGCTTGGCCATTGGCTATGCTGGCTGGGGCTGATGGGAGTTGAAGTCCAAAGCATCTGATGGCCACCAGGTTGAGTAAAGCTGATCAATGCAGATTGTTGAGATTGTGATTTTATTATATGACCTGAGTTTGTGGAAGATAATAAGGCAGGATGGTGACAACCTTGGGTCTCCCCCCCCCCTGCTTTCTGTGAGCTCCCTCCACCATTTTATTTTATTTATTACATTGTTCTCTTCAATATGAGTGTAGATTTGGGGAGTTCATGCTGACTTCACTTAGCATTTCCTCTTTTTTTTCTTTTGGGAGGTGGTAGGGAGATGGTTGCTTTTTTGTTTCTCAAAGAAATGGCCACATGAAGACCATTTTCCATTTTCTGCTCTATCCCTCCCCCTCCGAGAAGGCAAATTCTTGATTTCAACATCTCTGACAGAACTAGGCCATCTAGCTGAGGGTGTGAGCGATCTCTTAATGGGAACCTTCTAGGAACCACTTCTGTGGTCTCATGGGTGGTAGAAAATGATTTTTCTTGTTTTTTCAAATTTTAAATATACTAGTACCAAGGACAGAGGAGTTCTGATGGATGCAACATCAGCTGAGCAACCCGGGAATGATTTAGCGGGGGGGGGGGGATTCTCACCAGGGAAACTTGTCTTAGAATCATATAATGGAAATGTTTAATTCATTTTTAAGCCATTTGTGTTCCTGATACAGGAATCCAGGGAAGAATATCCAAAAACATTGTTTGCAGAGCTAGGTAGCAATGTAACAAAAAGATAACTGAATTTTCAAGCATTCCCCACGTCCAAGTTCCACACTAAGCATTAGCCTGGCCATTGTCCATGGTGCCTGAGGCTGATGGGAGTTGAAGTCCAAAACACCTGAAGAGCACCAAGTTCAGGGAAGCTGATGGATGGGGCTTCATGTCTTTCTCTGAATTTTGTTGTGGTGACCTGGAGTAGAATCCAACATAAGTCCTCCTTAGAGTAGACTGATTGACATGAATGGGACTTAAGTTAGTCAAGACTAAGTTAAGTTCCATTCATTTCAATGGGTCTACTCTATGGAGGACTTAGTTGGATTTTACCTCTGCTGTTTCCAGTCTTTATGGGGGTGAGGGTTGCTTGAAGTTGACTGTCTGAGGCCCCTTCAGTCAAGCCCTGGAAACTGTCGTAATAGGATCAGGCATTACTTTGCCATTGAAGGAAAAGCTCTCCACTTCACAATCGATATGATCGTTCTACTGGCTTCCACCTCATCTACTTTTTTTTCTTGGAATAATATGATTACAAGCCGATACCCGCCTTCTTGTTCCCTTTACAGCTTTGCCAAATATATTCATAATTAATGTAGATGTGTAAACCCTTTCCATTGAACTGGGCAATAAACTGAAGAAATTCCTGATGTCCACATTACAGACAGACCAAATGAGGTTCATATAGTGGAATAACCATTCAAAAATAGGATTAGTAGTTTAAACACCCACTTTTCCAGAAAGGCTGTTATTATGAATCCATGATCATGCTTTTTGGAAACGATTCTACAGATCCTGGAAATGAAACTGCAGCCTTATGTTTAAAATTGACATGAGTTGCTGTGATTTAGTCAGGAGAGAGGGGGAAAAGAATTACAAGTTCTGTAAGTATGAAACTGAGGCTGTAAAGGGCTTGGCATAATTTGAAATGAAGTCATTGAAAAAAATGAGCTCCTGACCATGTGTAACTTGGCAAAGGAACTTTCCAGAGGCAAATTTAGAAAGCTGTAGATCTCATGCCAGCTAGGCATATGTCTTTCCTAAAGGAGGGGTAGGATGATGGGGAAGCGTCATGCACAGCTGGAGTGCTGGGGGTGATGGGATATGTAGTCCAACACATCCTGATGGTGCCATGTTGGGGAAGGCTGCTCCAGGGCATATTAGGCAGAAAGCAGATGTTTCATGTTTGACCTATTTGTTCTGAGCCATGCTAGTTCTGCTCTGTAGAACAGCTGTTTGGGCACTTTCCATAAGACGAACGTGACGTTGACGGAGGGGAAGCTATGGGCAGTCATCGTGGCAAATCACCCCAGGTTGGCTGGATTCTGGGTTTGGAAGAGGAGTTATGAGGTTCATGAAGAAAAGCAACTGAAGTGTGTGTGTGTGTGTGTGTGAGAGAGAGAGAGAGAGAGAGAGAGGAGGGGGTGTTTCTAAGATTCAGGTATTACGATGGGACCACAATGGGTGTGCCAGGGTGCCCAGGTCTGCATCACCTCCTTTGAGGGCTTGCTCCTGATGGTTCCACATGGACCTATAGCCTGATTGGAGTCCACCAGGAGAAGAGCCTTCAGCGTAGCGGTCCCCTTTCATTGGAACTCCCTACCCCTGGAGGTCAGGCAGGCACCAACACTGGGTAGTTTCCGGTGCCTCCTGAAAACAGCACTGTTCCAGGAGGCATCCCTTAATTGACCAGTTTCGTTCTTATTGGCATTGTGTTTTTTAAACGAGTATAGTTTTAATGTCGTGTTTTAATCTTTTTATTCTTTTAGTTGTTGTTGTTGTTTGTAGTCACTGTTCCGGAATCTGCTCTAGATATGGAGTGGTATAAATATTTTTGTTAACAACAACAACAACATGTAATTGTGTATTTTAGCAACATACATTTCCAATGCATTCTCTCCCAGTCATTGGTGTAGACAGGGTTGGTTGAGAATTTTGCTCGGGGGGGGGGTGTACACACACACACACACACACACACACTTACCAACATTTCCTAATGTCTTCATAAATGTGACAGAAAGACTTTTTATTTTTATAGTTTGTTTGTTTTTTAAGGCTGTGGGAGAAAGCAAAACTGTAGGTAGGGTATGGCTGGACCAGGCTCAAGTTAAACTAAGGGGCAACCCAAAAGCAAGTCAACCAGCAGGGAACATCCCAAAGCACAGTTTTATCAGGCAAGAGGGAGCAATCCAAAAGAGAGGTCTGAAAAGCAGCCAAGGCCAAAACACAGATAGTCAGATACAATATCCAGTCCTTCTTCTCCATCTTCTCCTCCTTCTCCTCCTCCTTCTCCTCCTCCTCTTCTCTTAGTGTGAATGGCTTGATTATTGTCAAGACATTCATGGGCAATAGAAATGGGGTGTTACCAGTATGCTATTTTTATCTGCAGAAAGTGGGAGAGCATGCTCATCTCTTTAAAAAGAAAAGAAAAGTGAATCCAGATGTTTTACCTGTGGTTTTGTAAGTCCTCATAGGGCCAGTGTCATGGGTTGTCCTTTGGGGGCTCCTGCTAAGGCTCATCCTCCAGCATGGGACCCCTAAGGATGTCAGAGGAATCTGGTTGGGGGTGGAGCTCGATGAGCTTTTATCAGCTCAGCCCCCTGGATTCCATTCTGTCTTCTGCCAGCTGACCCGACTAGATGTGCAATGAGTCGGGCCATCTGGCAGAATTTCCGTGAATAATACTGTATTCGCATTAAAATTGTTCAGATTTCTGCTGCAAATTGCACACATTTGCGCAATTCCTGCAAATTAGGGTCATGATTTCCACAAATTACACAGGCTCGCACAATTTTCAGCAAAAATGTGTGCAAATTTGCACAATTTGCAGCCATTATTTGCGCATATCTCTACTTGCGCAAAGTACAGCCGAGCCCACCTCTGTTAAAAGTCCCCAGAACTCAGGGAAACCATGCAGCTAGGCTCGCGAAAGCAAGCCAAGTTGGGAGCGTGACAGAGGTCTGGCAAGCCTTCAAAGAACTGGATTTCCTAGCAATAGAACTTCCTAAGGGCCACAGTGCTGGTCCCCAGTCCCCCCTGACCCTGCCTCTGCTCTTTCTTGCTGACGTTGCCTCGCCAAGGTGTGCAAGTTGGAGGCAAGAACAAGGAGAAGCAGCAGCATCGACCTCGTGACTTTCCCTCTCTTGGGCAGTGGTGTAGATTGAGTCCAGATCCAGAAGGAGAGGACATGGGTATGCAGTGGAGACAGTGGTACAGATATGGGGCCATTCATTGTGGGGGGGGGTGGTACTGAAGGCATCTTTCTCAAGGATCCACCCCACATTCTGGGTCCTGATCCTACAAGCAGAGGCCAGACACCTCCAAGGCAACCTATCGCTGTTTGCACAAAGTGCAAACATCATTTTGGGTTTTGCTTTGGTTTTTTTATTGTTTTTTTTTAATTGGTGTGTGTGTGTGTGTGTGTGTGTGTGTGTGTGAAAATCCATGCTCAGTGCATGTTGATTGAAGATCAGATTTTTACAGGGCACAGCAGCACTCTCCAATGTGCCTGAAGATGATGAGACCGAGAACGAGAGAGAGAGAGAGAGAGTTTCCAAACAGAAACCAGCAAGGGGGGGGGGCTCTCTTGCTTTCCAGGGAGTCATTTCAAGTGGCCTATTTCCATAGTCTATTTTCCATTTTTAAAACAGAGTTCTCCTTTTCCGCTTTCAGTCTGAGTGTTGCTGTTCATCACGCCGAGGTGACCTGCTGTTTCCAATCTATGGCTTTTCTCTAGATTGTATCTGCCTGGGGCTCTTTGTGGGCGGGCCCTGTGGAAACTGGAATAAGATGATTGCTTTGCTGATGAAGGGAAAACTCACCAGTGGGTGATGAACATTATTACTCTTCCTGCTTCCACATTTGACATTGACTGTGTTTCATGTCTTCATGTACATTCTTAAGTAACTCTACATGGCTGATTGGCTTTGCACCCTGCTGGGTTTTTGCACACAAACCCGAAAGCTTCCTGCCAGCATGCTGGCTGGGTTTTGTCATCTGCCACTTTCTATCCTAAAGTAAGCCCTGTCTAAGACTATATTTGGAGGCTGCTGGCTCTGATCTCAGCTGGGCAGTGAATCTGCTCCAGGGTTCAGTCAGAACCAGTCAGGACTCTGAAGGAGCTGTCCAGGGTGCTTATGTTCTGACTAGTTTTGACTGAAACCAGTTTTCCCCACTCCACTGACATCAGAACCACCAGCCTCTACCAACTGTAATGCCCAGGAGGTTTGGGTGGAGGGGCCTCAAAATGGGAATCCCCCCAGCTCAGAAAGGTGCTCACCACCTCGAGTGACCCCCACACTCCTTTTAGGGTGCTCAAACTCCCATGAGAATGGATGCAGGCAGAATCAGTGGTACACCCAAGGTAGGACTTGGTGGCAGACAGAGGGCCCCCGAATGGACCTCAGCTGGCTTATTTGGAAATAAGTGAAGTAATGTGTGTTGCCATCTAAAAAACACCCCCAGCCCCGATGACACCATTCTGTCCCATCTAAAGATCCCTCACCCCCATAAGACCTTTCAGTCCAAAGTCTAACATTACCTAGCCACACCAGTGAATTCTATTTGGCTCCTCCTGTCCTTCAACTGTCAACTGATAGCAGCTGCTCCACCTGCCTGCAGCAGAGGGAGAGATGGGACAGTGGGGACTGCTCCATCAGTTCTGCTGAGAGACCAGCTCCATCCGTGCTGCTGCCAGTGTAGAACATGGGGGAGATGTCCAGGGCACCCTCGGCAGAATGGTCAGGAGGGCCCCAGAAATGTGGCTTCCCACATTATGAAGGAAATGGAGTAATACACATTACCAGTGGAGGCTGGTGGGTCTGATGTCAGTGGGGTGGTGAATCTGCTCTGGGTTCTAGTCAGAACCGGTCAGAAATCTAAAGGAACTATCCAAGGATTCACCACCCCACTGACATTGGAGTCACCAGCCTCCACTGCCAGCACTCTGGTGCCTTAGCACACTAGGCAGACGAGGCTGTTGATAAGAAGAGCGCCCTCCATGAGTGCCAACTGGAAGTTCTTGTGAGGAAGATCGCATTACTCAAACCCAGAAGGAAGCCCGTTTATACTCCTTCCCAGTGGAACCTGGCGTCTCTGATGTTGGTGGGCAGTGAATCCGCTCCAGGTTTCATTCAGTACCAGTCAGAAGAACTCTAAAGGATATATCCAAGGACAGCTCCTTTATAGTTCTGACTGGTTCTGACTGAAACCCGGAGTGGATTCCCCACCCCACTGACATTGTAGCCACCAGTTTCCACTGCACATTACCATCTAAAGTGGGTGGTATAAAGCCATTAAGCCTAGAGTCTAAAACAGGGATGGGCAACTCACGGCCCTCCAGACGTTTTAGCCTACAACTCCCATTGGCCATAGTCAACATAGCCAATGGTGAGGGATGATAGGAATTGTAGATCAAACATCTGGAGGGCCACAAGTTGCCCAGCACTGGTGTAAAATTATCTAATTGAACCACTGGGCAGAACTGAGGAATACAAGCAAGCTATGTCTATGTCTGCCTTGAATGTGCATGAACTGCTCCTTCTGCCTCTGGCCAAAGGACCCAGAAAGCTGAACCAAGGCTGAGGAAGGCAACTCAACAGGTGCTCCAACTCCTGGGAGGAGTGCCTTCTTCCACTGAGGCCTGGGATTACAAGTCCCATAATCTTTGGTGGGAAATGTCCATGGAAGATAAGGCTATCTATGGCTGCTAGTCACAATGGCTATATATTACTTCCAATATCAGGGATTGCATGGATGCTGTGTTATGCCAGTTGCTGGGGAACATGAGCAGGAGCATGCTGTTACCCTCATGTCCTCCTTGTGGGCTTCCCAGAGGCATCTGGTTGGCCATTGTGGGAGCAGAATGCTGGACTAGATTGGTCTGTTCTAGAAGGGCTCCTCTTATGACCCTCTGTGCATACTTTTTGTGAAGACCCCCCCCACACACACACATATACATACACTAACTCAGCCGTTAGTGTCATTGGGGAAGGGTTTAAATATCCCTATAACCATCAACTACAGAAGTCGGTGCAGACAAAGAGTTGGGTGAAAGGAACGCCATCCTAGAACCTGAGAGATGATCAACTGTGCTTTGTGCTCCCCCCCCCTTCATCGTCGTCTTCTTTTTGGGTTGATGCCAAGCCATCTTGGCTACTTCCCCAAGAAGTGGAGCCTTTCACAGCTGAAGACCATCCACTGTGGCCATGAATCTCTGACTGGTCTGGGTTATGTCAGATAAACTTTGAATGCTCTATAAACACAGTTGCTTTGAGTCTAAGTAGCACCAAGGAGTACATTATGTAATGGTTATATTTAGCCAGCCAGATTTTGGAAAAAGCCATGTTTTTTTCTAAATACAGGAATCTATGCTCTCCTAATAAGTCATTCCTGGAAATGAGACAATCAATTTAGTTCTGTCTGAATAAACGACCGGTATATATAATACCGAATTAGACACTCTGTGCTCATGTCTCAGTGTTTAATCTCATGTAAATCCTGTTAATTGTGTGTAATTAGCACCAAATCAATGTGACATCTCAGCTGGAGATAGCCCATTACCAGGCGATGGAAGACGTGCTGAGTTTTACTTTCACCCTGGTTGCCACTCTCTAACCGTTTCATCGAGGAGGTGGGCAGGTGGGACGGGAACATTCGTACCAAATAGGACTCCAGCTTCTCCTAGCAAGACAGGATGTCAACTTTCTACCATGCCATGCCAATGCCATGCCATGCCAACTACATTTAGCAGAATAATATGGAGCAGCCATAGCCCAGCTGTAGAACACATGCTGAAGGTGCCAGGTTCACTCTCCAGTTAAACTATCTTACCTGCTAGGGCTTGGAAAGAGCTTCTACCTGATCATTACCAACTACTGCTCCCTTGGTAGAGGTTACTGGGCTAGCTGGCTCGGGTCACTAGAAGGTAATTTGTGCATGGATTATGTGGATGAGCTGTAGCTCAGTGGCCCACTAGAGTTATGCAGAAATGGACTCTCACAATTTTCCACCCTGTACCTGGAGGATATCCAAACTGTGTTCTCATGCTTTTATCATTCCAAATCGAGTTCCTTTTTTCCCACTGATTTGGAGACAGAGTCATTTTTTCCTCTATTTGATGGCTTCATGTGGTGAATGCCTTTTGAAATCCTATCCACGCCTGCTCATCATTAGTGCATATAAACAAAGGGATTCATTTACATGCATCCTCAAAGAACCTAGGCAAAGGGTCCTGCCATGCACAGTCCCCCCGCCCCCTTTGTAATGGGAGAGCCCAGGGATGATACTAATCCAAATGATGGCGGTGGTTCTGGTGTTGTTGTTGTTTTAAAGTAGAACTGACAGGGTTGCCAGATAATGACCCGGCAGCTTTGGCTTTAACAATGCACAAGCAGTGACAGAACTTGTCACTGGCATGCTTCCAGCCCCCATTCCTTCCCAGATCCCTCTGCTTCTCTTTCTCCCCTGTCTGCTGCAGCAAGAGGGACTTCACTTCTGCCTCACACAACAGATAAGGGAGGAGGAGGAACAATCGGTTCTGGGAATGAATAGAGCAGGATGAATGTGGCAGCAACCTTTTCCACCGCAAAGTTGCAATATTATTTATTTATTTATTTATTTATTTATTGCATTTATATGCCACCTTTTCTCCTCCTCAAAGAACCCAAGGCAGCATACATAATCCTTCTCCCCTCCATTTTAGCTTCACAACAACAATCCTGTGAGGTAGGTTGGGGTGAGAGTCTGTGACTGGCCCAAAGTCACCCAGTGAGGTTCCATGGCCGAGTGGGGACTAGAGCCTGGATCTCCCAGCTCCCAGTCTAACACTCTCACCACTACACCACACTGGTTCTCAATCTTTGGCTTGCAAACTGGGGCCAGCCCCAACAGCAGGAGCTTCTTGTAGCTAAGATCATAGTATTGCGCCACTGAATTAGCTGTAATCATAGAAGTTTAGAAAGTTTTCAGCAAGGAGAGCATGAACAAACTAAGAATGATTTGCACTTAATTTGGGGCTTGGATACATACGCCTGACTACAAACGTACACATCCCTAGAAAGATGAAGTGTGTATGTACCTCATTTGTGATACTTGTCCCTTTCAAATACATGAATTGAGGGCCCAATGCTTTCTGGATCACTGCTCCTGTGTATTTTCAAGGAACAACCCAAACTACATGAGTGAGCCCTTCATATCTGACGAGGAGCACATGTAGTCTGGATTCAGACATGCCTAACTAAATAAAAAACAGTTAAGTGATAATTGGTTCTGAATGAATCAGTCACTGCTGATAACCTTTTTATGGGTTGTCAGCAGTGGGTTAGGACTTGCATGGGTTAGAACCAGAGAAGCACATGAGTATGTCTGCTGTATGCCACCCCAAAATCTTGATCCAGTCATACACAGAGTCACATCGAGACTGTGTTTTTGTGTATTTATTTCTACAAGCTCATGTGAACATCGGCAATGACAGGGAGAGAGACAAATGCATGGTAGGAAAGGAAAACAGTCATGCTTTCACATACACCACTTTCAAAATGAATGTTAGGAATTCTCCCACTTAAAACCAGAATTCAGAAGTAGTGGAAGGTGTTGCAGAGTGAACCAGAGAGAAACAGAATAGCAGAAATCCTCAAATCCCTAACCATTTTTTGGGGGAGGGGTCACTTTGTCCCCCCAACATACACTTGTGAAGAAACGAGTTGGTAGTTGGATTATGGCTTTGGTCTGGAACTTATTTATTTATTGCATTTATATCCCGCCTTTTTTCGTCTTGCAAGGAACCCAAGGCGGCTTACGTTATCCTCCTCCTCTTCATTTTATCCTCACAACAACAACCCTGTGAGGTAGGTTGGGCTGAGAGTCTGTGACTGGCCCAAAGTCACCCAGTGAGTTTCCATGGCCGAGTGGGGACTAGAACCCGGTTCGTTCAACACTCTCGCCACTACACCACACTACACCAAGTTGAGAAGAACATGCAGTGTCCTCAACTTGGATCACACCATGCTGGTTCAAGGCATTGTATCAGCCAGCTTGCTGATCTCTGCCTTTCAGTACCTTAAAGGTGAGGTGGGGGGGGCGATGTACCTGTCTGCTCCATCCCACCTCATTGGTCAGTGTTCAATGGACTAAATGTAGTTCTCCATTCCCATAACCTCTCAAGCTGACAGGCAATGAAAGATAGGTTGTGGGAATGACTCTTTGCCTTCAAGGTCAAGTGTTCTCTCCACTAACTTACCTATTTATGTGCCTGCATTACCTTACAGTTGGGACCAGAAATGGAAATAGCCAATCAGCAAGCACCAAATAGACAATCAGTCAAATACTAAAAGGTACTAAACATTATTGAGTAGGCAAAAAAGGTAGTTCTTGAAATAGCAGAGACCCTCCCCTCATTTCTTACCTAAGTCCCTAATGGGCAACGGACTAATCTCATGCTGGTGACTAGGGGGTTGGGGTGTGGGTGCGTTGGGTTACTGCACTGGATCCAAAGCAGCCAGGCTGGAGATGGTGATGCCTTAAATTGGTGCATGAGGTCCCCTTCCTCGCCAGCCAGACGTGGGAATGCTCACTCTGCATGTCTCCTAGAGGACAGAGTGAGAAAAAGTGCTTCCTTCTGATCTTCGAGGGATCAGCATTCTCAAATGCAGGGGAGCTCAAGAAGGCACAGCATCTTCTGCTAGTTTAGAAAAAACCATGGCAGCAACATATACAAGCACATCAAAAAGCTTCTCACTCCTGCTGTGTCAGAAGCCACAATCCTCTCAATCTCTCTGTATTTTTTTTAAACTTTTCAAGATTCTCTGTGTGTCTTTTTTCCCTGCTAAGTGCCAAAAGATGGCCCTGGGCCCAGAGTCTTTTGGCAGAGATCTGTGCTGCTAGCAGTCTTTCTTTGAACTGGGTGAGCCATTTCAAGCTGTTCCTCGTGAAAATCCATCCTGGCCGCCAGTGTTCAGGTTTTATTAATCTGCTCTAATGAGGTCCCTTGCATCTCATCAGAACATGCACGAGTGAGCTGACCTCACCGACTTCTCTAAGTTCCCACACCAAAATTGTTTGGCAGTTTGAAATATATAGGCAGAGAGAAATTGGCAGGGGTTAGAATAGGCTTCTAAATAAGCCCTTTAGTTGTTTTAAGGCCTCTGATTATCAGTTGATTTCAAGGACTCCAGACAGAGTAGAGATATAGGGGAGCAATTCATTCAGTTCACAATTTAGTGTGAACTCACCTAATTTTGCATTTGTGAACCAAAACTACATATCCTTTGAAATTCACACTTATCTGAATTGTGCAATGGAGTGCACCATTACCATTCTTTTTAATGCATACCCAAATTTGTACAGTAGTGAAATGGGCAGACCAAATACATATATTAGTGAACATAACGTTCAAGAATGCATTATAGTTGGAAAATTACTTGCCAACAAAAGGAATATGTTAGGCAAAATTGCATACAAAAAGGCATGTGTTTGAAGAAATATGCACAAAAAGGGATAAGTATTTACATGCAGAGTTTTTAAACCAATTGTAAGATTGGTAAAATTCTCAAAGTTCAGGACAAATGGAACTTAAGACTGGAAAAAAGAGAAACCAAAGCCAACAGATCTGTCTGTTCTTGCTCACAGCATTGAAGCTGGCGTACCATGACCACCACTACACACACACACACACACACAGCACTGATCACAAACTTAGATAAACTCCAATGATGTTTGGGATCAGCTCATCACTTGAGTTCAGGATCTGGGACGATGAGCTACCTAGAATGGTGTATGCTCAAGCCTCAGAACAGTCTTTACTTGCTCAAAGGAAACAGTACCTTAAAGTCATGGTGCCAACATTCAGGAATGGGGGGCTCGTAATTACAGATGGTGCAGGAGCCCCCAAAGGGGTGGAGTCCGACAGACTGCTCGCCGAGCCCTGGGATGCTGATGGACGGACCCAGCCTCCAAGCGCCCCAGAGCTGGGCGAGCAGCTGGGAGCACCATAGCACCCCAGAGCTCAGGAGGAGGCCAGGGTGAGAGCACTGGGCCTGGCCACACCAAGGACTCAGTGATCAAGTCCTTGTGTGCATAAAGCACAAGGGCTTGACTGCCGGAGTCTGTGTCGCAGAGAGTAGGGGCAGCTCACAAGGCATTGTGGCCAGGGAGGATCGCCAAGCAGGTCCGGGCCGTGCAAGCTGGGGGAGGGCAGCTCATCGAGCTCCCCCACTCTGGATAGAGATGGGTCTGTCCATCCCTACTATTAATTATGAACTCTGAGTGCATTCCCACCCCCCACCCCCCGACTGTCGAACGAGCTTCCCAGAGAGACTGGCTTGCTGCCTACATTGTGCTCTTTGCGGCACCAGATGAAGGCCATTTTTTAAATTCTCCTGGGCATTTTAGTTCTTCAGTTTGTTGTTTATCTGGTATTGTATTTTACATTTTTTCACTGCTGCTAACTTCTCATTGGTTATCATTGTTACTTTTATATTGTAGTTTAAAATGTTTACATTTTATATTGTACTTTATCATCTGTATTGTATTGTCTTGCATTTTATGGTTGTGTTTGTTGTGAACTTTCCAGACAGTTTCAGCTATTGAGTGGCATAAAATGTAGATGATGATGACGATAATAACAATAATAATAATAATAATATCCAGTGATTATGAGCAGAGCTCAAACACTACTGACATTCAGGCTTGGCTCATAATCAATTAACCAGTGTATTCACTAGATTCCCCACCACCACACCGCAACTCCCCTTCCCACTTACCTTGTGGTAGAGGTGGGAATGGGAAGAAGTCCTGGGAAGCCTCCCTGCCAGGACACCATTCCTTGCTCCCTGATGCCTTGAATCTTCCAACACAGTATCACAGGAGCCCTGGGTCCTGAGAAAAGTAGTTCTCAAGGTTTCCTGCATCTTTAGCATGCGTCTCAGGTGCTCTGGAACCATAAGACTCTGCAGCTTCTTATACCTGGGATTTGTCTGGGATGTGAAGGGGTGTTTGCTCATCAGCACCATCTTCTTCCTGCCTTCCCAGCTCTAACTTCTTTAGGCTCAGTTCAGGCTCCCAGCTCTGACGTCAAGAACCAGGACTGGCCCAAGACATGTGGCTGCCTGAGACAGAAAACAAGATCCCCCTGCCCCGCCCGCCCCATGCTCAAAAGCCGATTGGACTGGCAGATAAATCTGTCTTCAACACTGATGATGGGGCAGTGTCTTCCACCACACCACAAGGCAGCAGGCTAAATTAGGGGGTGCAGAGCAGGCCGTATGACCCACATTTCTCTTCTCCAACACCTTGCTGCCATTTCCCAGCATCTGCCACCTGAAGGAACTGCTTCACTTTGCCTAATGGTAGGGCTGGCCTTGTTAAGAACCCTGAACAGGAGAACACAGGGTACTGCCACTAGGGTGGTCATGTGCCCTGCTTTCCAGAGGACAGTTTCTTGTTTGAAGGTGTCCTCTATTTGAAGGGCTGCCCAGTCCAAGTCCAGTTAGAGCTGGTGAAACCTAAGAAGGGAGAGAAACAGGGGATGCTCATCTATAGTTAACACCTGGGCAGCAGACTGAGTAGAAGACACACTGTGCAACTTGCCCAGAATGTATTGTATTGCCCTGGTGAAAGTGGAGAGTGCAAAAGCTAGTTTGAAACTCTACATAAAAAAAAAAGCCAAGATCATGGCATCTGGCCCCATCACTTCCTGGCATATAGAAGGGGAAGAAATGGAGGCAGTGACAGATTTTACTTTCTTGGGCTCCAAGATCACCGCAGATGGTGACTGTGTAGCCATGAAATTAAAAGATGCTTGCTCCTTGGGAGGAAAGCTATGGCAAACTGAGACACCATAGTAAGAAGCAGAGACATCACCTTGCTGACAAAGGTTCATATAATCAAAGCTATGGTTTTCCCAGTAGCAACATATGGCTGTGACTGTGAGAGCTGGACTATAAGGAAGGCCAAGTGCCGAAGAATTGATGCCTTCGAACTGTGGTGCTGGAGAAGACTCTTACGAGTCCCCTGGACTGCAAGGAGGTCAAATCAGTCCATCCTAAAGGAAATCAACCCTGAGTGCTCATTGGAAGGACAGATACTGAAGCTGAAGCTCAAATATTTTGGCCACCTAATGTGAAGAGAAAACTCCCTGGAAAAGACCCTGATGCTGGGAAAGATTGAAGGCAAAAGGAGAAGGGGACAGCAGAGGATGAGATGGCTAGTTAGCATCACCAATGCAATGAATATGAACTTGAGCACACCCCGGGAGAGAGTGGAGGACAGGAAGGCCTGGCGTGCTATGGTCCATGGGGTCATGAAGAGTCAGACACAACTTAATGATTGAACAACAAACCACAAAAAAACCAAGATTCTGGCAACCAGCTTGATTGATAACTGGCAAACAGAGGGAGAAAATGTGGAGGCAGTGACAGACTTTGTCTTTCTAGCCACAAAGATTACTGCAGATACTGAATGCAGCCAGGAAATCAGAAGACGGTTACTTCTTGGGAGGAGAGCAATGACAAATCTTGATAAAATAGTTAAGAGCAGAGACATCACATTGACAACAAAGGTCCACATAGTTAAAGCAATGGTACTCCCCATAGTAACCTATGGCTGTGAGAGCTGGACCATAAGGAAGGCTGAGCCAAGGAAGATAGATGCTTTTGTACTGTGGTGCTGGAGGAAAATTCTGAGAGTGCCTTGGACTGCAAGAAGATCAAACCAGTCCATACTCCAGGAAATAAACCAGACTGCTCACTTGAGGGAACGATATTAAAGGCAAAACTGAAGTACTTTGGCCGCATCATGAGAAGACAGGATACCCTGGAGAAGATGCTGATGCTAGGGAAAGTGGAAGGCCAAAGGAAGAGGGGCTGACCAAGGGCAAGGTGGACGGATGATATCCTGGAGGTGATGGACTCGACCTTGGGGGAGCTGGGGGTGGTGACGTCCGACAGGAAGCTCTGGCGTGGCCTGGCCCATGAAGTCACAAAGAGTCGGAAGCGACTGAATGAATAAACAACAAATTCCTAAATATGTATCTAGACATACGGATAGGAAAGGAAAAGGAAAGTTTCCTCCTGTGCAAGCACCGGGTCATTATTGACCCCTAGAGGGACACCGCTTATGCTGGCGTTTTCATGGCAGACTATAGCGGAGTGGTTTGCCATTGCCTTCCCCAGTTGTGACTACCTTTCCCCTACCGACCTCGGAAAGATGGAAGGCTGAGTCGACCTGAGCAGGCTACCTGAGACCCACCTTCTGCTGGGGTCGAACTCAGGTCGTGGAGAGAGTTTCAGTTGCAATACTGCCACCTACCACTCTGTGCCACACAAGGCTCTAAGACATACAGATAAGCATATGCAAGTCTATGTCCTCTTTGGAGTCCTCTTTTCTCTGGTCATTATTTGGAGGTGTATTTCCTCATGGGGGGGGGATTTTAGCTTGAGTCCCTTAGTATAGGAATGTCAGCACTTCCAGTCAAGTATCCTACATTCTGTTTCATTCAGGATTGATTCTGGTTTTCGTTGTGTATTGAGTTGTGACCAGCACTACAGGATCCAAGCAGGTCGTACAAACACAATTGTTATTGTTCAACCATTCTGTAAGGTTTATAATGGAGGCAGCATAGGAGAGATGTCTTTTGTATGGTTCCTTCTCTGCCATTTCTCAATCCTAGCTTAGCCTTAGTGAGTGCTAAGCAACAAGAAACATTTAGAAGGGCCCTTCAGAAACAGACATCAATAGCAGATGATCACAAGTCTCCCTGTGTGGTCTATATGATGCATTGAACTGTTACAGACACATACCAGAAGGACAGGAAAGAATGTGGAATTGGTTCCATAGTTGAGATCTGGCTATTTTTTTTTTACCATGTATTGTGTGTGTCAAGAACTCCAACACATGAACCGGGAACCCTTTGATGTGATTATTTATGGGTGGAGGAAGTGAGTAATAATTAATACATATAAACACAGTAACGTTACATATCGTTAAATTTATAATGCTAGATTTATTGAAATGAGAGGGTTCTGCCCTTCAAGGAGGTCTAAACATCGTTTTAGATGATTGATAGATAGATTACAGAAATAAAAGCATTGATAGATAGTGAAGATTTCCATAAGTCTTCTCAGTTAGCCAAACCATCTTGACTCTTGAAGCATATGCAAAGCATCAGATAGAGAAAATAAAAGTTATAGATGAAGATAAGGTCAGACAACCTGATGGCCTCCAGATGTTTTGGTCTACAACTCCCATAACCCATTCCCATTGGCCATGTTGGCTAGGGCCAATGGCAGTTGTAGTCCAAAACATCTGGAGGGCACCAGGTTGACAACTCCTGGTCTATACCTAGATTTATTCACTAAAGTGAGGAAGGTCTCCACACCATTTTGAGCTCTCAGCATTAACCATTATAGTCGGAAGGGATCACTTTTGGAGATGGCTTTGCAAATAAGTTTGTGTTACCACTTTTCCTCTGTCATCATGGCCTTAGTTTTCATCAGCTACCTGGAGACAACCTCTCATTATCTCAGGCCAATAGTTCAAACACCTGGTAAAGGCCATCCCAAGATGGAAGAAAAGTGATTTTAACATAACATGTGAAGGGCTCTGCTGGATCAGATCAGAGGTATGCTCATCCATCATTCTGATCTCCAGGGAGGCCCGCCAGATGCCTCCAGGAAGCCAACAAGCAGGCATGAAGATAACAAACCTCTCCTGTTGATGCTCCCTAGCTACTGGTACTCAAAGGCATGCTGCCTCTGATCCTGGAGGTAGCATATTGTCATCAGGACTAGCAGTTGCTGACACCCTTCTCCTCCAGGAATGTGTCTAATCCAATTTTAAGCCATCCAAGTTGATAAACATCATGCAGACAATGGGGCTGTTCACACAACACAGTGACCTGCTCTCAGAGGTTGAATGTGGGCAGTTGTTGAGCTGTGGTTGTTTGCTGAACTGTGTGTTAGCGTGTTGTATGAACCCAGGACATTTTCCACAGGGGGGGGTTGTTAACCATGCAGTGTGGCTTGTTAACCATGCTGAACAACCCAACAACAAACCATGGGTTCTCAAGGTGGCTTGCTTGAGAAAAAAAAAAATAAGCCACACTGCACAGTTAACAAGTCACCCTGTGGAAAATGTCCTGGGTTCAGACAGCACACAAACCCATGGTTCAACAAACAACCCATGGTTCAACAACAACCCGCATTCAACCACTGTGTGTGGGTCAGCGTGTTGTGCAAACCAAGTCAGTGAATTCCATAGTTTGACTGTGCACTGTGGGAAACAGAGGAAATTGGGAAGTGTATACAATATGGCAGAGGGGGCACAATTATGGCCCTGGGTCCATTTGCAGCTTCCCAAGGCCTGGGTTGCACATGCCTGCCCACCCCCTCCAAGGGTTCCCTGACATACCCAGGGTGAATTTCCTCCCCCAGTGATTCTGATACAGATGGCTCTTTCCTCTCTACAGGAGCATGTGCAGAGGCTCTTCCAATCCCAGTGATCCTCATGAAGATGTATGAAGATCAGTGGGGTGTGTGCATAATTTTGATGTGTATGTGCACATGCGCTTGGCTATGTCTGTGTGTGGCTCCTGAACCCTGAGCCAGCAACAGATACAGTCCTCTGGAGGAAGAAAGTTGTGCAGCCCTGCTATAAGGTGAAGCAGGGGAAGACAACCTGGTGTCCTCCCACAATTGGATCACCCTTACCATTGGCAAGGCTGGCTGAGGCTGATGAGAGCTGTAGTCCCAAGCACCTGCATGGCACCAGGTTGCCTACACCTCTGGGAAATCGTATTGAACTCTGTGCGACTTCTACTGCAAGTCTCTCTCACTCCTTTTTGGTATATGAAGGAACTTCAAACACACCTGAAGAACCAGATGGGTAGAGATGGTCATTTTCCAGATGTCAGTCATGACTCCAATCCCTGCCCATTTGGCTCTGATTTCTTTCACAATAGATTTTAAAATTCAGCTTTGTCTGATGCTGAAGGAAGATAGTCTATTTATCGCCTTCCTGTTGCCGGAACAGCTGGAACTGTAGGGAGAAAAAGAAGGAAGAAAGGAAGAAAGGAAGAAATTGAAATGACTCTGTCAATATGCCTTTTGTCTGACTGTTTGGGCACTACCCTACACGAGAGCAAAGATAAGCAACTTAGTGTCCCCTAAATATTTTGGATTACAATTTTCATAATGCCTCACCGTTGGCCATACTCATCGGGTCTCATGAGAGTTGTAGTCCAAAACATCTGGAGGCCACCAGTTTGTCTACCCTTGGGGAGGGGGCATAGCTCAGTGTGATAGAGCACTTGCTTTGCATGCAGAAAGTCCCAGGTTTGATTCCTGGCTTCTCCAGGTAGGGTGAGGAAAGAATCCTGCCTAGAACCCTGGAGAGCCGCTGCCAGTCAGTGGTGACAATACTGGGCTAGATGGGCCAATGATCTGACTCAGTATAAGGCAGCTTCCTATGTTCCTAGGAACTAGAGTGCACTACTAAACACTGACCTGCATAGAAGTCTTCAAAATCCTTTAAACCTTTCTTATATCTGGAAGAGCTGTAAACCACTGCCTTGTTGGCCATCAAGGCTCACAAAGCCTATCTATGTAGCCCATATCTCTGGACTAATGACTAGCTATGTTTAACTAATAATAATAATATTAACAACAACAGCAACATCTGTTGTTTCTTAACAACAACGTGAAGCACCTTCTGGAGGTATAAGCAAGGTAGAATCTGTAAATGTTTATGAAAGTCTTGAGTCATCTTTGACAATATACTGGTGGTTTTGGGACTCTTCCTTGGCTTTGGGTAAACAGCATATCAAATGGATTATCTTAGGGGTGAGCGACATGTTATACTAGTTGCCTGATAGTTTTCTTTACTTTAGTGTAACTGTGCACAGCTGATTGGATCAGGACCAGCACACACTGGGAGGGGGAGGATTACATCTTCCCCCTGCATGAACTCCCCCCCCCAAACTCGAGGGGGGGGTAAAATTGAAGTCAATTGACATTTTCTCCCTTGTTTACCCCCCACCCCGCCCCAGGGTGGAATTTCAGGGGGAAATGGGTAGTATGCACTCAATATGCCCCTCAGTATGTACTGGTCCCAATCCAAATCAGGGCTGCATGCAGTTACACTCAAATAAAGAAAACTATCAAGCTCAGCTACACGCTACACTATTAACATAAGGTATTATTCCTCGCCAGTTAAGAGAACGTCCATTCCAATGGCTATTTCAGAAACAGACACTCCAGCCTTACCCTTTTGTGAAGAGTTCAAATTCATCCCTGTTCTTGACTATCCAGGAGGCTGTAGTTAACAGGGTGAGGCCTTCATGTGGCTGGTGAAAGGACAGATGTCAATAAACAGTGCCCTGGTATAAGGAATACTCTGTTCTTTTAAAAACAAAACACCCAACTTTTGCAGTTATATGGATGTAAAAGCTGCTGTTCTTCTTCCTTCGGGAAGCTAAAATGTAAAAATAGCTCACCTGGGCATTTCTACAGCCTAAAATCTGTAGAAATAAATTTAAAATGGGGCTTTCTTCTGCTTCCTTTTTAAATGCAGGATCACAACTGACTCCTTTTATGCACACTCCTTTTCCCCCTTCCCCTCTCCTCCCCGTATTTGAGTCTTCCATTATCTTCCATTGCTCTCACTCCTCTTCTTGCCGCTTTAACTCTTTTCACGGAGGAAGCTGAAACGAAACACAACAGGGCAATTTGATAGCTGATTATCTTCGATCTATTTAAAAGCAAAACAAAGGGCATTTAGTGCAGGAGACACAGTGTCACGTAAAGAGCCCGCAAACTTCCGTGAAGGAGCCATCTCAACTGCAGGATAAAAGCTCCATGTGAAGGAGCCCCCTGTCTGGCAAAATGGCTCTTTCATCATACTTAAGTCATTGTGGAACAGACACTGGCCTCTTTCTTGCCTCGCTGGCCCCAGTAGAATTAATCTGCTCTGCTTTTGGAGCTCTGTGTTTTATTATGTAAAGGAAACCAGAGCTATTTGGAAATTGGCATTACAAGAGGCCAGCGCCTTATCCTATGTCAGCTGGTGCAGAATGTGGCAGCTCGCCTGATTAAAGGCAGCCGCCGGCGTGATCACATCACTCCAGTGCTGAAGGAGTTGCACTGGCTACCAGTTGCTTTCCAGGCCAAATTCAAGGTGTTGGTTTTGACCTTTAAAACCCTATATGGTTCCGGCCCAGCGTATCTCAAGGAGTGCCTCCAGCAACACCAGACAGGCCACTCAACAAGATCAGCCTCGGATGGCCTTCTGTCTGTCCCATCAGCCAGGACAGCTAGGCTGATGAGGACGAGGGGGAGGGCCTTCTCTGTGGTGGCCCCCACTCTGTGGAACTCCCTCCCTAGGGAACTCCGCCATGCCCCCTCTTTAATGAGCTTCCGCCATGCCTTAAAAACATGGTTGTTCAGGCAGGCATTTGGGGTGGGTGAGGGTATTTTTAGAAATGCGATGTTTTAATGTGGAATTTTATTGTTTTGAACTGTTGCATTGTGCATCGCCCAGAATGGCCAGGTGACTGGCCAGATGGGCAGTTAAGAAATTTAACAAACAAACAAATAAATAAATGTCATACTGAAGAGTTTTTATTTTCAGACATCGTTTCGCCATATCATGCAAATAAGTACATTGTACCAGTGGCCGACACTCTGGCTATCTCCCCCGAGGGCCCAAGCTCCTCCTGGTCTTCTGGCATGGGCAGCTCCTTAATGCTGTCTCTGGGAACTCCAGATCTTCCTCTGAACAGGATTCTTCCAGTGGGGGCATTTTACAAATGCTTAATTCCTAGATGATATGGGACATAGATGCACGTTGCAGGCTTGTCCCTGGGTGAGGTTGTGTCCTGGAGTTTTTAGCTCCCCACACATGTTTCTAGTTCTTTTTTTGTGCTTGTGGAACATTGTACTGATCTGGATTATTATGGTGGATGGATAGGTGGTGGCGTCATCACATCTGTGGAGGGGGGGCATTGAGTTAGAATTCCTCCCCTGTCTAAAGGCCTACCCAACCCCCTTCTGTCAGCAGCTCTCTGAGATATCCGGAGTTGACTGTTATCCCCAGCCCTGGTATATGAGACTTTTTAAACCAGCAATGCCAGAGACCAAGGGGATCTCTACACCTCAAGTTTATTGTGCACTCATGGTTGCTCACTCACTGAATTGTGTGGGTCCATTACATGATGTCGTCGTTGTCCAGTCATTATTCCACTATTTCTTCCCACCTATCCCGTGTTATCCTCAAATGGAAAAAAATGGGGTGTTTTTTCCAGATATGCGCAAATGGAGCTCCATGTCCTCCCCGTGTATTTCTCCCCTAGCATGAATGAAGCACTGAGTGTGGTTGTTGGGGGTGTGGTCATGATGTCGAAGGTGGTGACGAAGGTCTGATGGGCGTTCAGCCTTCCTGCTCCTGCGCCATTTTGGCTCCTCGCCATTTTCAGCCTGCCTGTTCAAAAAAGAGTGGCAGAATGGCAAGGGGGGCAGCAGAGGGGCTGAGTGGCAGGGACTGGCCGAAAGCATGGAAGAGGGAGGAGGGGCTGGGGGAGAGCGATGGGGGGATTTCCGCATATCAGTCCCTGTCCACCAATAATGTGCAAGGGGAGGGAAAGGGGCAGGAACCCAGGTTCAGCAAGTATCCCTGAACCTAGATCATGTGGAATGCCTCTTCATGGAAATAGGGATGGCAGAGAATTCCGCCATGGATTCCAGTGAGGCTGAATTCTAAAGAATCCATGGTGGAATGGCCCCCCGGAATCCGTGGCGGAACAGTCTCCTGCCCCCTGCCCCCACCGTGGAATCCCCCCGGGACAGCACTTACGTGGGGCAGATGCAGTGGTGGCGGCAGCTCCCGCGACAGTGGCGGCTCCGGCAGCTGGTCCCCTGGCCGGCCGCGGCCGGGCTGCTGCTGCCGCCATTGCCATCCTTGCAGCCGTGATAGGCTATGTAAGAATTTACGTAGCCTATCACGGCTACCCCCCCCCAAAAAAACCCCAGTGTACGCAAATGGCGGCGGCTACAGCAGCCACCATTTGCGTTCCCTATTTTTCACCTATTTATCTTACATAAATATTTACGTAAGATAAAACGGCAAAAAAAAAAAAAAAGGAACACAGATAGCGTAGTGGGCGCTATTTGCGTTCCTTTATTTTTCGCCATTCTAGCCTGTGTAAATATTTATGTATATCACAGCTGCCTGGCTGGACGCAAATGGTGGCCGCTATGGCAGCCGCCATTTGCGTCTGCAGCAGCCCATCTGCAGCCGGAAATCCATCCGCAGACGGCCCTGGCCGTCTGCTCCGCAGCCTGGCCACAGAGCAGAGCCGGCTGTCGAGGACTCCAGGAGGGAGGACCAGATCGCCTCCCCTCTATCCCCCCCGACCGTGAAAGATTCCATGGAAAGGTAAATGAGTTTCGTACATCCCTACATGGAAACATAACACTATGGGAACAGCCATCTGCAGAGAAGGAAGAGCGTGTAAAGGGAATCAGTTGTGAGCCTTCATTTAAAACAGAAGTGGAAAGCCCTGTTTTAAATGCAGGATTTTAGGCTGGTGTGGAAATCCCCCATGCCTGCAACTTCTTTATAGGAGCGCAGTGGGTCAAGCTGGGAATTGGGGGAGTTTGGTATTCCAAACTCTCTAGTTCAGAAATCCATACTCCATTACAAACACGGTCCAAGTCCCTGTGAATTGACACCTGGAATGTAGCAGCGTTCATAGTAGCACCGTGCCAAAGATTTCTCCCACATTTTTTTTGACCGTTCTCATTCCATTTGATAGAAAAGAAATTGCTTTTTAAAAGAAATTCAAAGGAGAAGAAATTTCAGAGAAATTCTCATGGGTTGGGTTTGGGGTTCTTGCCCTTACGTTACTTATGAGGTGGCTGAGGAGTGAGTGCAAGTGTCCTGTCTTTCATTGCACAATCATCCCTCTGGCAGCCTGCAGCCTCCTTGGCTTCCCACACTTCAAGTAATTTCACATGGTGGCCGCCTTCCCTTTCTTCCCCACAAATGAAATGCCCCAGAACAATGCTAAGTATGGGACATTGTGAAGGATATAGAATGAGGGCCAGACTGCTGATGCAGTTGCTGTTATTTTCACTTGCTACGGTAGAGCACTCCCCCCCCCCTGCAAATAACCCATAGGAAAGGAGAAAGAAGCTGTGCTACAGCCCCTGCCAATGGTGAGCTCTACCTGTGAGAAACTGTTTAAGAATTTCTGCTCCCCCTGGGGAATGCCAGTGAAACTATTTCCCCAATTTCTCTAGGTGAAATAGGCTGGAGAATTTTAAGAGGCCTTTTGTACACAGCTCTAGTTCACACCCGCTCTCATGACCATACCCCACCAGTTCCCCCAGCTTCTAAGCCAGCTTTCACCAACCCCGTGCTCTACAGATGTTTTGGACTTCATCTCCCATCATCCTTAGGTAGCATGACCTAAGCTCAGAAATGCTGGGAATTTTAGTCCAAAATGTCTGAAGGGCACCAGGTTGGGGAAACGGTTCTAAGCAAACATATATGTCATCAGTTTCTATGTTGTGTTGTTTTTATTGTTGGGTTTTTGTTCAATTTTTTTTTTTAACTTTGTGCACCACCTAAAGTATTTCTATATAGGTGGGTTATAAATTTAATAAACAGCAATAATAATAATAATAATAATAATAATAATAATAATATCATCACTTCCCTGGTTCAGTTGGAGCTTCTAGCAATGCCCCCTAAAATCTAAATGGCTTAAGTGCAGCATATTTAAGGTCTCTCCCCTTCTACTTCATTATGCCCTTGATGGTCTTATTCAGCGGCAAACTGATAGCTTCCTCATTCACAGCTGACATCTTCCTGGAGGTCACCACACTGCCATGGTATTGGTTTCATAGGGATCTCACATGTTCCATGTAATTTTAACTGTTGCAGGACAATCAGGAGTGGGGAGAACTGAACAGCACCGTTGGATCGGAGAGGGGTCTTTTCATTTTCCTTTGAATTCTGCATACATCAAGCAAAAAGAGCGTCCCGAAGGATCTCAACCTCAAACATGGGCCTCCCTACATGGGCGCTGGCCTTGATTGCCATCTCTTTGCTCCATCAACATGTTCACGGTGGACTCATCAAGAGGATTATTCGGCAAAAGAGAGAGGCAGGGCTCAATGTCACATTGCCAGAGGACAACCAGCCTGTGGTCTTTAACCACGTCTACAACATTAATGTCCCCGGGGGTTCCCTTTGTTCTGTGGACTTGGACCCAGCAAGTGGCGACTCTGAACTCAAATCTCAGATTGAGCCCAGCAAACACTATCAGGAGCACATGTTGAACGAGGAAAACCAGATCGTCTTCACGCACAGGATAAACATCCCACGGCGTGCGTGTGGCTGTGCGGCGGCCCCTGACATCAAGGAATTATTAAGCAGGCTTGAGGAACTGGAGGGACTGGTATCTTCTCTAAGAGATCAGTGTGCCAGTGGAGCTGGGTGCTGCCCCAGTGGACAAACAGTGGAAGGTATGGTAGAGAGACAATGGAGATGGTGAAAGGAGGGTGGGTTAACTTTTGGTGCTCGGCTTCAGACAGCAAAATGTCCTGATTCCTGAGCCAAAATCATGGTTACATAGGAAGCTCAGGGCCAGAACAGTTTTGTTCTCTTCTCTTCTCTGAGCTGTTATTCGTTCATTCATTTCATTTCTAATGCCACCCAATAGCTGAAGCTCTCTGGACAGTTCCCAAAAATAAACCCCCAAAGTACAACATTAAACAATCACAATGATGAAAGCGTAAAACTACAATATAAAAGGACAACCGGAATAAAACCTAGCAGCAATGCAAAGATTTAAAATACAAATGTAAAGCAGCAAAGTTAAAAGGCAATAATGCTAAAATGCTGAGAAGATAAAAAGGTCTTCACCTGGCGCCGAAAGGAGTACAATGTAGATGCCAGGTGAACCTTTCTAGGGAACCCATTCCACAGCCAGGGGGCCACAGCAGGAAAGACCCTCTTCCTGGTAGCCACCCGCCTCACTTTCTTTGGCAGGGGCTCCCGGAGAAGGGCCCCTGAAGATGAACTTAGGGTCCAGGCAGGTACATATGGAAGGAGGTGATCCCTTGGATTCAAAGCCCATTTAGGGCTTTGAATGTTAATACCAGCACTTTGAATTGGGCCCGGACTTGGACTGGCAGCCAGCGCAGCTGGAAAAGTACTGGCATGATGTGATTTATTCTGGGGGTGGTTAACCATTTCATCTCATTCCATCATCATATATGCTAATAGCAATCGCAGTCGTTGGAGTGCTGGTTCTCATGAAGCAGAAACAGCACCACCTCATGCACAAGAGGGATGTATCAGCAGACCTGGAGATACCTTAAGGTTTGCAGAAGTACCAAAAAAAAAAAAAAGTTGGTAAAAAAAAAGGCATCAGAGGCAATGTCTGTCAGGAGATCTCTGGTGACCACTCTCATGAGAACCTCCCACAACTCAACCTAGTGAGTATTGAGCATGCTCAGTTGGCATCCCATGCCTCACTGCTGTCGGGTGGGGTGAGGTTGGGGATGACAGAAAACCAGGAGGAAGGGGGAATGGAATGGAGTATCCTGAAAAGGACCACTCTCCACTGCAACATCTTTCTGCTCTTTCTTGACACTCCAAATCAACTGCCTCGCTCTGCCTAATGGTAGGGCTGGCCCTGCGGGATATCCAGATCAATGCTAGGGAACATCCTTACGTTCCTATTGACATTTGAAGCAGGGGAAATGTATGTGACAAATGATGGGGATGTGCTATAGCTGAAGTATGGAAAGATGTGCCATAAAGTAATGGAAGGTGTGGTGGGGAAAGATGTGGCAAGGATGTGGAGTATGGAAAGATGTGGTGGGGATGTGCCATAGCTGAAGTATAGAAAGTTGTGGCAAAAAGTATGGAAAGATGTGGTGGGATCATAGAAACATAGAATAGTAGGGTTGGAAGGGGCCTACAAGGCTATCGAGTCCAACCCCCTGCTCAATGCAGGAATCCAAGTCAGAGCATCCCTGACAGATGGCTGTCCAGCCTCATCTTGAATGCCTCCAGTGTGGGAGAGCCCACCACCTCCCCAGGGAATTGGTTCCATTGTCGTATTGCTCTAACACTCAGGAAGTTTTTCCTGATGTTCAGCCAGAATCTGGCTTCCTGTCACTTGAGCCCATTATTCCATGTTCTGCACTCTGGGATGATCGAGAAGAGATCCTGGCCTTCCTCTCTGGGATAACCTTTCAAGTACTTGAAGAGCGCTGTCCTATCTCCCCTCAGTCTTCTCTTCCCAAGGCTAAACATGCCCAGTTCTTCCAGTCTCTCTTCAATAGGACTTTGTTTCCAGTCCCCTGATCATCTTTGTTGCCCTCCTCTGAACCCTCTCCAGTTTGTCTGCATCCTTCTTAAAATGTGGTGCCCAGAACTGGACACAGTATTCAGATGAGGCCTAACTAGTGCTGAGTAAAGGGGAACTAGTACTTCCCGGGATTTGGAAGCTATGCTTCTATTAATGCAGCCCAATGTGGTGGGGAAAGATGTGGTCAGGATGGGAAGTATGGAAAGATGTGGTGGAGATGTGCCATAACTGAAGTATGGAATGATTCCCAGATGGTAAGTAAAGTGCTTTTAAAATATGTGCTCAGTATCAGCTAGGGCATTAGCTAGATGCCTACAGTCAGGCATTATTTGGCATCTGCCTAAAGCCAAATGTCTCCGGGGGAGCAGAAATTCTCCAGCAGCTTCTCAGGGGTGAGGCAGGCAGCTCAGCATGAGCAGTGGCAGTAGCATAGCTGCTGCTTCTTCTTCTTCTTCTTCTTCTTCTTCTTCTTCTTCTTCTTCTTCTTCTTCTTCTTCTTCTTCTTCTGTCCTCCTAAGGTTAGTGTTGTTTTTGCTTGCAAGTGACAGCATTAACAACTGTGTTTATTTATCGTATTTATGTCTTTTGTGTTTATACTGCCCAATAGCTGAAGCTCTTTTGGCATCTTATTCTTGGCCACCATTTTGTATCTTCCACAATGCCACAGACAATCCTGGGACATTGTGGTTGTATGGCCGGGTGGGTGGCAGCCACCATACAATGGTGGAGAATACTGGGAGAAAATTCTGTAAAGTGGCCTTCTCTCTGTTTGAAAAATAAAAATCTCATGATTTCCCCCCCTCAGAATAATATCTTCAGAAAAACATTGGTTCTGCTATAGAGTATAGCATTGACTTGCCAGGGCCTAGAGGGCTTTCAGTCTGTATTAGTTCAGCAAAAAAGGGGAAGAAGAGGAAGTGCAGTAGAGAAAGGTTGCTGGCGGATAATGGGTACAGGATGTATTTATTTCATCTATTTAGTCTCTTTAATAATAGATATCCCATATTTCCAAATATTTGTCAAAGAGCCTCCCAACACATCCAGAACACAAAATGCATAAAACATTCAACATTTGAAAACAAAATCAATAACAAGTCCCATTAGCAGTCTCCCCCCAAATAATAATAATCTCTCACCAATGTGACTGGTATTTTTTTTTATGACTCACCTCAAATGGTGTGCCTGGGGAGTTGTATATGTTTGTGTGTGGGGGGGGGAGGCTGGTGTTGGCCTTCCTGAGGCATCAGGCCTGCTGATGGTAATTAATGATGCATACCTGGGCTTGAGGTTTTCCAATTCAAGAGTGGCTTAAAAATACTTGTAATAAATGGCAGAATCAGCACATGTATAGAAAATTACAGCAAAAGGACCAGTCCAATAAAAAAGGGTCTTCCGCTGATACTCCAAAAACATCAGAGTTAGCACCCTGCAATCTCCCTCTGGTGACCACTCACTTAACCTCAGTAGACAGGATAATTCACCACATGATCTCGGGATGAAAGCGAGTTTGTACTGATTCTCTGAAGGATCAGGTAGTCCTTCAGAGATAACAGCTGACTGGTAAGATGAAGTCAAGAAGCCCTTTCCTCTCCTGTGCTATCCTTGGAAGAAAGAGCATATGTTGTCTTTCCGCTGTGTTGGGCTTTCACTGCTTCTCACTGTTGCCACCACCTCTTGCAAAAGATTATTAGGAAAGGGCAGTCTGTGCTGATCATGTGAGGCAGGAGGAAGGGCTGATGCGCAGTGGGTGAGTGAACTTACGGAACTTTGTTTTCCCATAATATATTGAAAATGATGGTTGAGGCTGAGAAAGAGTAGCTTGCCTAAGGCCACCTAGTAAGACAGAAGATTCAAATCAGGGACATCTGGAGAATCTGGAGAGCTCAATCTCTTAGACTCTACACTACTATATCTCCTCTGATGACTTTGGGCAAGTCCTAAGCTCAGAGCCCAGGAGCACATAACCCCATGAGTAACACACTGCACAAAAAGAATCCTGGGCAATCAGGCCTACCATTGCACCATGATTGTTTTCTATCTGCCCTCCCTCTCCCCTCACCTCCATATATAATCATTGCAAGTGTAGGCAGCAGTAATGCCACAGAGGACAATGATTCAATTGAACCCAAAATGTGGTCTGAAGGCACATGAGGCAGCCACCTTGCTGAAGATAAGCAGGTCTGGGTCTGGTCAGTGCTTGGAAGCGAGACCACCTGGGAACCACATGTAGCCACCTTGAGTTCCACAATGGAAGAAAAGTGGGATAGAAATGAAATAAATAAATGAAATAAATAAATAAAGCTATGTCAAGTTCTGGTTAATTCAATTTCAGGATTTAATTTTAGTAATTGTCCAAGTTTAAACCAGAATTCAGAAGGAACACTCTGCATAGCAGAGGGATCCACAGGAACCATAAAAGAACAGAACAGGGGAGATCCCTTGGTCCCTATATCCCCTTACCCCCTTTTTATTGCCATCATTGGGGATAACATGCTTTCTTGTTTCACTGGTATAGGTCGCGTTGATGCCACGCCATACTGCAGTGGGCGGGGAAACTACAGCAATGACATCTGTGGCTGCATCTGTGAACCTGGCTGGAAAGGACCCAACTGCTCTGAAGCAGAATGTCCCTGGAATTGCAACGGTAGGGGCCAGTGCATCAATGGCAAGTGCATTTGCGATGAAGGTTACACTGGGGATGACTGCGGACAACTGACATGTCCAGGGGACTGCAATGACCAAGGCAAATGCGTCGACGGGCAGTGCGTGTGCTTTGATGGATATGCTGGAGAGGACTGCAGCCAGGAGGTCTGCCTGGTGCCGTGCAGCCAACACGGAAAGTGTGTGAACGGACAATGCATCTGTGAGGACGGCTTTGGCGGGGCAGACTGTAGCCAGCCCCTGTGCCTCAACAACTGCAATAACCGGGGGCGGTGCATGGAAGAGGAGTGCGTGTGTGATGAAGGTTACACCGGCGAAGACTGTAGTGAGCTGATTTGCCCCAATGACTGCTATGACCGAGGCCGCTGTGTCAACGGGACCTGCTATTGCGAAAGCAGCTTCACCGGGGAAGACTGCGGCGAGGTGGCCTGTCCCAGCAATTGCCACAACAATGGCCGCTGCGACAATGGGGCATGTCTCTGTTATGAAGGCTTCACAGGGGACGACTGTGGCAATCGGAGGTGCCCCAACGACTGCCACAAACGTGGCCGTTGCATCGACGGGCAGTGTGTGTGCGGTGAAGGTTTCTTGGGCATCGACTGTGGAGAAGTGAGGTGCCCCAACGACTGCCACAAACGTGGCCGTTGTGTTGACGGCCAGTGTGTGTGTGATGAGGGCTTCATGGGAGAGGACTGCAGTGAGCTGCGGTGCCCCAGCGACTGCAGCAACCGGGGCCGTTGTGTTGACGGGCAGTGCGAGTGTGATGAGGGCTTCATGGGCCCAGGCTGCAGAGATCTAAAATGCCCCAACGACTGCCACAACCGAGGGCGGTGTGTCAACGGGCAGTGCGTGTGCGACGAGGGCTTTGTGGGTGAGGACTGCGGCGAGCTGAGATGCCCCAATGACTGCCACAGCCGTGGACGCTGTATCGACGGCAAGTGCGTGTGTGATGAGGCCTTCACTGGGGTCGACTGTGGTGAGCTGCGGTGTCCCAGCGACTGCAATGGCCACGGACTCTGCATCCACGGCCAGTGCATGTGCGATGAGGGCTACATGGGCGAAGACTGTGCTGAACGGACCTGCCCCAGTGACTGCCACAACCGCGGGCAATGTGTCAATGGCCAGTGCGTGTGCAATGAAGGCTTTGTGGGCGTCGACTGCCAGGAACTGGCCTGTGTGAACAACTGCAGTGACCGAGGCCGTTGCATCAATGGGCAATGTGCCTGTGATGAGGGCTTCACTGGGGTGGACTGCAGCCAACGCCAATGTCCCAAAGAGTGCAGCAACCGAGGGCAATGCGTCGATGGCGTGTGCGTGTGCGATGAGGGATACCAGGGGCCCGACTGCAGCAAACCTTCCTGTCCTAACAACTGCAATGATCTTGGTCTCTGTGTCAATGGGAGATGTGTCTGTGAAGAAGGCTATGTAGGCGATGACTGCTCAGATAGTAAGTGCAGCTGACACATTGGCCAGCATGAAAATGGTCAACCTTGACACAAGATGTGGCATAAGTGCCATGCCCATAATTTATGTATCCGTTTGTGCACAAAGTGGGTTGTGGCTTCTAAAACACATGTGAAGGTGGCATAGTAGAGATTTGGTTGTGTTTCTACACATGTAGACATACTTTGCCCCCTGTCCCCATGTACATTCCTATAGGAAAACCATCATGGGGCATGACCATCCCATTGGATCAGACCATAAATCAGCCATTCTTTATGTGACATAGTGTCATTCCAGGGGCATTCGGGTGGCTGGGTGGGGGATGGCAGGTGGTGATGATCAGCCAGGCACATCTGGAATCTCATAGTGACCAACCAGGTACCTCAGCAATCTCATAAGTGATGGCCATCCCTTGTTCCTAGCACCTGCATTCAAAGTTATACCTCTGAACATGGAGGTTCAATTTATTTATGGTGGCTCTTACGCATTGATAGATAAGTGCTCTATGAAGCTCCTTAATAATTCCTAAAGCCATCTCAGCTCATGGCCATTACATCTTCCAGCAGTGAATTATATAAGTTCAGTAGCCATTGTATACATGAGCAATGTTGTTTCTTGTGTCCAAAACAGCTCTATTGAATCATATTAATCTCCTTCAAAATCCATAGAAAATTCAAGATGGTCCCCTACAGATCCCCATAACGCTTTCAATTCTTGAGACATACAATCCCTTCTCCTGTTACATTTTTAACCAATAATTTTATATATGGTTGAAGTCCCTATCCCATACCCATAGCCATGGGGTGAGCAACAGCAAATACATCAAACTCTCTCTCTCTCTCTCTCTCACACACACACACACACACACACACACACACACACCCTACCAAATCAAATGCCCTCTTCCACAGATAATGCTACCTCCATCCTCTTTAATCTCCTATATTTCCCATGGGCTTCAGAACACAAGGGTTAAATATACTCCATCTAAATTCTAAAATACTAACCTCAACTCTTGCAGAAAAGAATGCAGTCCTACTTAAGGACTAGCAGATTTCCTGTGGCAGAAACTATTTATTGTTAAGGTGCCACAAGTAGGATGGGTAGATGCAAAAGAGAACAGGGGCTCCTGCACCTTCATGAATTTCAGCAGGTCTAGCTTGTCATGGAAGATGCATTTGCTAAAAATCCCTCTTCTACACAAAGGAACAGGAGACCTGTCCATTCTTGCATCTGGCCACCCTAGCCACAACATGTCTTCTTCTTCTTCTTCTTCTTCTTCTTCTTCTTCTTCTTCTTCTTCTTCTTCTTCTTCTTCTCCTTCTTGTTTGTTTCAACTGATAGACATGGTTGTTGTTGTTGTTGTTCAGTCATTAAGTCATGCCTGACTCTTCGTGACCCCATGGACCATAGCATGCTGCTCTGCACATACAGCTTCTTATCGGCAGCTGGCTGGGGCAAGAAGGAAGTTGGAACTGAGCAATGGGCTCAGCAAAATCATCTTCCTTAAAGGCAGCCTAAAAATAATTACAGAAATCTGGCATAGTCCTTTTTAGACTGTACTATGTTGCATAGCAGGTGGGGGTGCCAATTTTGAATGCTCCATTACAATAAAAGCAACAACAAAACCCAGACTCCCTACATATACAATTCCATTGCATCAGTGGCAAAGAACAGGCATGATTCCCACCTGCAACAATAAAATACATAAAAACAGTTACAATATTAAAAGTGATAAAACACATAAAAACAATAAAAATAACAATAAAAGCCAACAATAAAACTGACAATTATGTTAACAGTAGCAACAGCAACAGTAGCAGTCATATCAATAGAAGGCCAAGGTAAAATAATACGTTTTCAAGGCCTTCTTAAAAGTCTGCAATGACAGAGCATGGTGGACATCCAAAGGCAGCATGTTCCAAAGATGTGGGGTCACTGCAGAGAAGGCCCTCTCATGTGTGTTCACCCACCTGACTGCTCTCACAGGTGGGCAAGTGAGAAGGACCTCTCTTTCTGATCTTAAAGTGTGGGCAGGCTGATATGGGTGTTGGCGGTCCTCCGAGTAACTTGGTCCCAATTTGCTTGCTTGCTTGCTTCCTTTCTTCCTTCCTTCCTTCCTTCCTTCCTTCCTTCCTTTCTTGTTTGTTTGTTTACATGTGGGATGAGGGGAATCCTTGAAAACAAAAAGACAATTCCCCATCTGTGGTCCAAATGGTTCCCTCCAGTGAGCTCTCTTTCACTCTCACATGATTTTACTGCATATGCAGCTCAGCCCATAGTACAGCATAGTTGAGTCAGTTTTACAAATGCAAGTCCTTTGGTGACTATTTTTTTTTTCTTATCTTCCTGCCAGTATCTCCTCCAAAAGATCTGATGGTTACAGATGTGACAGATAAGACTGTCAACTTGGAATGGAAGAATGAAAACATCGTCACTGAATACCTCATCACTTACATTCCAACTGGCATTGGTGGCTTGGAGATGCAGTTCCGTGTACCTGGCAACAAAACGTCGGCCACCATCCGTGAGCTTGAGCCTGGTGTGGAATATTTCATCCGTGTCTTCGCCATCCTAAAGAACAAGAAGAGCATTCCAATTAGTGCCCGGGTCGCCACCTGTGAGTACATCAAAGGCCAACAGAACCCTCTTGGCAAACTTGTTTGTTGACAAAATGATTTCTGTAACATGGAGAACGTGGGTGTGTCTCTGTTAGTTTCTACGTTTTCAAGAGGCTTAGCCTCAACATAACTAATGATGCTGGTGAATTTGGAATTAGGCCACTTCAGAATCCTTCTCCCAAGACATCTCCGATATTTTCACATGGCTCATACTGAGTTTTGTACCTACCACCCTGCCTACCAGTTTACTCCACTCCCCAAGCAAATTTTCACTCGTGAAGGAGGGGAACTGGCCATGGGGAAGATTCACTCTTAAAAAAGAGCTCTGATGGGCTTTATCTTTAAGGCCTTAATGTTCCTGAACATGCATTAATTTTTGATGTGGTAGGTAGGTTGTATAATTTCCTCTGCTTCTCAGTTCAAAGAATTGAGGTGGGAGGCAGAGGAAGCTACAGAACCAATGCCACCCTGGCAGGAAATGGTAACACCCATGCATGTCCAAGCCTATAGGAGTCCTGTCACCTTCGAGTAGGGATGGGTGAACATGTAATATCTGAGCTCACTGAGGTTGTCTGAATTCTTGATTGAAGCTCATTTTGCTTCATTCACATTCCCAAATGCCAGTGTCTTTTTTTTTTCCCATCAAGAAACAATATGTTATTTTTTTTTTAAGTGCGTATTTTCCCCAGTCGAAAATGTGCATTTCCTCCCATAGGCTAAAGCATGAGAACACAGATTTTGTGGGGAAATTTGCAGAAGTGCACAAGTGTGCACATGCACATTTTTCAACATGAATGCAAGTTCAAGAAACTGTGAGTTTCCTGAGGGCTGTGTCCCTGCTCGTTTTCGCATGTGGGGTTGAGAACCGGACATGTTTGCATGATTCGCAAACAGGAATGAAATTATGGTACTCCTTCAAGCACCTTTAGTATGAGCCAAGGGTAGGAGATCTGTCCTGTCTGCAAAAGCCCCTCCACACAACCAGTGCCTCCACCCCCCCCCCCGATTTAATAAGTTCAGGGGAAGACTGTGTGTGAGGGGATCTCGCCAGGAGAGCTGAAGTCACGTTTCTCAAGGTTTGGGTTTTCCAAGTTTGCTCAGACAGACCCCCAAACCTAAGAATTTCCTGAGAAACCTCAGGGAAAAAACCAAAAGAATTGGGTGATTTGGGAGGAATTTAGCCATCACTAGATACAGTAATTACAGGCTCAACAATAAGGGAAGGGAACATGTTTTCTTTTTCTCACCCTGCCCTTTGACTGTGCCAGGGGGAAGGCATTAATCATGGCCATTACTCTGATTTAGCTTTGCCCATCACCACAAAGCCAAATCTGAGTGAGGGAAATGTTTCCTGCCCTTACTCTAATGTCATATTGTATAGCCAAATTGGGCAGGGAGGGATGGCACCATGCAACAGAGGGGAGGGTGGTTTTTGCCAGTTGTGTTAAGTTGAGCAGTCCCTTTGTGCTTGTTCATAGCCCCTCCACCAGGAAATGCTAATGAGGAGCTCTTTGCAGCTTGAAAATAGGGTGTTGAAGTTGGAGAGGCTGTTTTGGCTCCCCTTTTGAGTGGTGGTAGAAAATACATGTGTTAGTCTGTTTCCAGTGTGTCACATTCCCTGTTTGTCTCTATGAATTTCATCATACTGGTTTACAACTAGTGTTCTAACATATAATTTAATTACATTTCCATAACACTCAATACTCTACAATATTGTGTGCATATGTTTGAACTGTTCTTTCATGGATAATGTCCTCCATTATTTGAATGGATGTTGTTCTTCTTCATATCTTCTGTTACCTGATCACAGAGTGCCTGCGAAGAAATGTAATTTATTCAGGTGAAACCATACCTCATGCCCTTTCTTTCTGCTTGTGCTTCTCAGACTTGCCTGCCCCAGATGGTTTGAAGTTCAAATCTGTTAAAGAGACATCAGTGGAGGTGGAGTGGGATGCCCTGGACATTCCATTCAGTGGGTGGGAGATCGTCTTTAACAGCCTGGTAAGGAAGAATTCAATGCATGAGTCTTTCGTTGTGACTTGAAAGATCTGGCTTCCATTCTTGCTTCTTAAGATATCAATGGATTGACCCTTGCATTGCAGAAAGAAGAAGACAATGGGGGAATAAGGAGCAGTCTGAAGAGGCCACAAACATCATATCTGCAACCTGGCCTGGCTCCAGGACAACAGTATAATGTGTCTCTTTATGTTGTGAAGAATCAGACCAGAGGACCTGGCCTCTCTAGAATAGTGACAACAAGTAAGTAGCCATTGGATGTCATTCGGCTATGTCAACTGAGAAGGCAAATTAAGGAAAAGATAATTCTCTGCGTGTGCCTGCAGTGGCTGTCAGAACTGATAACTTTTACAGTCACCCAGAACCTTCTCACCATATGGAGGCTTTTTTTAGAGTGACTATGAACACCAGAGCAATATATGTTTTTAATTATTTATGCATCTATGAATTCCCCACTCTTATCTTACAGAAGGGGCAATGTGTGAGTTCTGAAAAGTGTTCTACCAATTTTGGAATTGTGTTCTATGACTGTATTGGCATTTAATCAAGAGGTACAAATGCTTGGTAAACTTAAAGCAAGACTTGTTTCAGGTCATGATTTGAGGACCCTCAGCCCCTCAGATAAATTTTGCTAAGCTGATCAATGTGAATTTAACACCCTTCAAAATTCCTGTGGGTCATAGAATAGTAGGGTTGGAAGGGGCCTATATGATATGGCTTGTTGTATTCAAATGTTTTAAATTCCTGCCTTGTCTTTTTCTTCTGCACCAGGACTTGATGCCCCCAGCCAGATTGAGGCAAAGGATGTTACAGACACCACAGCTCTGATCACATGGTTTAAACCCTTAGCTGAGATTGATGGTGTTGAGTTGACCTTTGGGCCCAAGGATTCCCCAGGGGACCGAACATCAGTTGACCTCTCAGAGGACGAAAGCCAGTACTCCATTGGCAATCTGAGGCCACACACAGAGTATGAGGTGACACTAGTGTCCCATCGTGGAGATATGAAAAGCGACCACATGATAGAAACCTTCGTCACCGGTGAGAAATTGTCATTCTCTCTAGTTCCCTTCCACTCAGCTCCAATCCACGCCTGTAATGTTGTGTAGATCTCCCTTTATGGCCACAATCTACAAAACATTATCTTCCCAGAAATGCCCCAGCTGCCAGTGTTGTGCAAGATGGTGGCTCGGGGAAGGAGCGTGAGGGCTGCTGGGCACTCGCAGACTCCACAATGCTTGCAGACGTGTCTGGTGAGTGCTGCATGGTCCGTGAATGGGAGTCAAGGGGTGAGTGAGGGGGAGCCCGTTGGACTCCACGCCCATATCGGGTGCCCACAACATCCCTACGAAACACCAATTTCCCTGAAGGCAAACTGGTGTTGCCCATGAAAACGCACACACACACACAATACCCAAGCAAGTCATACAGACACACACATCAACCAGGCAAAACATATACCACACCCAAAAAAACAAACCACCTACCCCACCCCTACCCCCAACAGGAAAAGAACACACACAGGCAGGCAAAACACCCCCTTGCTCCCACCACCCCCTCTGGCCGACCAGAAAGTTCCATACCACCCATCAACTTACATTTTTCTTTTTTCTCTCAGTGGCTGGGCACACTTCATAATGAAGCATTTGGCTGCAACACCCCCCCCCCGCCGCCCCAATTGTTGTTGTTGGGGGTGGGGAGAGGCATTCTTGGAAATGAAGTTGGTGGTGGCTAACCTCATGGAGAACTTGTTTTTAATTTAAAACATCAGGAGGGGCTGGGAGCCTGGTGGGTGTCAAAAGAGGTGCCTGCAGGCACATTGCTCTGATGTGGCTACAGTAGGGATGTATGGATCCCCTTACCTCGCGTCCATGGGGGGGAGGAAGGCCGGGGGGGAGGCGATCCATTCCTCCCCCTGGAATCCTCAACGGGGGGGAGGCGATCCGTTCCTCCCCCCTGGAATCCTCAACGGGGGGGAGGCGATCCGTTCCTCCCCCCTGGAATCCGAGCTGGCCGGCTCTTCTCTGCGGAGCTGCCAGCCGGCTCCATCCTGGCTCCTACAATGTTCTCCGGAAACAAATGGTGTCAGCTACGCCATTTGTGTCCCCGTTTCTTCTTGCGATAGGATACGCCTCTCTATTTACATAAAGACTTACATAGCCTATCGCGTGAAAACCCAGGGACTAGGGATGGCAGAGAATTCCGCCACGAATCTCAGTGAGGCCGAATGCCAGTGCATTCGGCCGCCCAAACTCTGTGGTGGAATAGCCTGCCACCCCTCTGCCCCCCCCCCCGCAGATCCCCCCCGGGACGAGACTTATCTGGGGCGGATCTTCCGGGCGGCGGCAGCTCCAGCGGCAGCTACGGCGGCGGCTGGTCTTCTGACCAGCTGCCGCCGCCGCCATTTCCAGTGTTGGGGGGGGGGAAGACGTAATAGGCTATGTAAATCTTTACGTAGCCTATCACGTCTGACTTAAAAAAAAAAAAAAAAACACGCCCGTACGCAAATGGCGGCTATGGCCGCCGCCATTTGCATTCCTTATTTTGGGCCGTCTTAGTCTACGTAAATATTTACGTAGACTAAGTCGGCCCAAAATAAGGAACCCAAATGGCGGCGGCTGTAGCCACCGCCATTTGCGTACGCACATTTTTGTTTTTTGTTTTAAAGTCAGATGTGATAGGCTATGTAAAGATTTACGTAGCCTATCACGGCTGACTACAGGGACGCAAACGGCTTTGCATCCCTGCTAGCCAGTGGCTGGATGTCCGGTTGCTGGTGGAGCCGGCCGGTGGCTCCGCGGAATCCCCGTGGAGCAGAGCCGGCCGGCCAGGATTCCGGGGGGAGGGACGGAGTGCCTCCCCCCCCAGCAGAAGCCAGTGGAGCCAGGTAAGGGCAATTTCATACATCCCTACCAGGGGCGCAAATGGCATCCACTACGCCATCTGCGTCCCTGTTTTTTCATGCGATAGGCTACGTAAGTGTCTACGTAAATAGAGACACATAGCCTATCATGAGGGAAAATAGGGACGCAAACGGCGTAGCGGATAGGGATGTCAGAGTATTCCGCCACAGATCTCGGTGAGGCCAAATGCCAGTGCATTCATCCCCCCGAAATCCATGGTGGAACGGCATGCCACCCCTCCGCCCCTACGGATCCCCCCCAAGATGAGACTTACCTGGGGCGGATATTCCGGACGGCAGTGGCTCCAGCAGCGGCGGCGGCAGCTGGTCTTCCGAACGGCTGCTGCCGCTGCCATTTGCAGTCTGTTCCCCCCCCCCCATTCATGATAGGCTATGTAAAGACTTACGTAGCCTATCATGTCTGGGTTTTAAAAAAAGGCGTACACAAATGGCGGCAAAAATAAAAGGGAATGCCCACTACGCTATTTGCGTTCCCCCTTATTTTCACTGTCTTACTCTATGTAAATATTTATGTAGACTAAGAAGGCCAAAAATAAGGAACACAAATGGCGGCGGCCGTAGCTGCCGCCATTTGCATTCACGGTTTTTTTTTTAACCCAGACGTGATAGGCTACATAAGTCTTTACATAGCCTATCACGGCTGAATATAGGGACACAAACGGCGGCGACTACGGCAGCCACCATTTGCATCCCTGCTAGCCAGTGGCCGGATGTCCGGCTGCTGGCGGAGCCGGCTGGTGGCTTTGCAGAATCCCCGTGGAGCGGAGCCGGCTGGCCAGGATTCCGGGGGGAGGCGCAGAGCGCCTCCGCCCCGGCGAGGATTCTGGGGGGAGGGACGGAGCGCCTCCCCCCCCAGTGGAACCCGGCGGAGCCAGGTAAGAAGGGTTTCGTACACCCCTAGTAGCAGATGCCATTTTTGTCTGATCACTTACTTCCGGGTTCCGCACAGATGGCGGAACAGAACCGGCCAGGGGCAGATATTCAGTCCGGAGAGGCACAGGTAAGTGCATTTGTTCCACCGCGGACTTCTGGAGGCCAAATTCACTGGAATTAAGCCTCATTGGAGTCCACAGTGGATTCTGCAGACATCCATAGCCTGCAGTCCTGATGGCTCTATGCTACCTCCAGTACCAGAAGCAGTCTGACTATGTACACCAGTTGCTGGGGAATATGGGTAGGAGCGTGCTGTTTCATTCACGTCCTGCTTGTGGGTTTTCCATCGTCAGCTGGTTGGCCAGTGTGTGAACAGAATGCTGGACTAGATGGACCTCGATCTGATCCAGCAGGTTTCTTCTTATGTTTGCATGTTATCTCAAGCAAATCAGAAAGTAGCCTGCCCCCCTCCCTTGTTTCTGAGTGGCCCTGAGAAGGGAGAAAGAAGGTCTGATCCAGCATGGCTCTTCATATCTTTTTAGTGGTGCCAATGGGCACCATGTTGGGGACCCCAGCTCTATCACACTGATATGAAAAGTATTCTGCCATGGTGAAGAGGTGGCTCATAATTACTGAGCCAATTCTGAATAGACTTGAGTTCATTCATCTCCAGGGGAGGCAGGTGGCTCTAATTTCATTTTGGGGGAGATTCCATTCTGGGTTTTAGTTACAAGCAGCCAGAGGTCTAAAGGAGCTATCCAACATGCTGGAGCCATTTTAGGAATAGGCTTCAGCAGCTTGGATAGCTCCTTTAGGATTTTGGGTGGCTGTCACTAAAACCCAGAATGGAATCTCTGCCCCACCTTCATTGGAGCCACCAGCCTCCCCTGCACATCTCATAGGAAAAGTACCTAAAATTGCTTTATCCCAGGGCCCTGCCCTAAGATTCTGCATGGGGATGCTTGCCCAATTTGATCTTTCCAAAGTCTGATGAAAACTGATCTGATCCTCTCTTTCTAGACTAATGTGCAGAGCAGAACATAATTATCCCATCCTTCTGCACACTGACCCATCCTTCTGCATAGTGCATACTCAAAGTTTGCTAACAAGGACATTACACTCTTCCTTCTCCTTTTGCCTAGATTTGGATGCTCCAAAAAATCTGAAACGCCTCTCTCAGACAGATAGCACCATCACTCTGGAGTGGAAGAACAGCAAAGCAACCCCTGAAACTTACAGGATCAAGTATGCCCCCATTTCTGGTGGTGATCATGCGGAACTCACCGTGCCCAGAAGCAACCAAGCCACAACCAAAGCTACACTCACAGGTAAAATTGCTGGAAGGTTGGGAAGTTACTGCTGAACCAAATCTTTATATATGTTAATCAGTAACTAAAGCACATGTGATTTAGAGAGCAATCCTATGTCCTCTAGACAGCGTCTGGGGGAGATAGGATTTTTCAGTTTCCCAGCTCAGAGCTCATAGACAGCGCTATGAGCTTATAGCTGGGAAACGATGCTTCCCACCCCCTTATAACTTTCCAGGAGAGAACTGTGCCTCCTCCTCCGTGCCCATAACAGAAAGCACGGAAAGGTGAAAATGGGGCGTTCCTAGAGGCGGGGAGGAGAAGAGACCACAGAAGCTGTTTTAGACAGCTTCCTATGTTGTCTCCAGCCCTGTTCCCACCCCTTCCCCAAAGCTGCACTTAGACACACAAAAACATGTGTCTAAGGCAAAGTGCAGGACAACTGCAGCATGGAAGGAATCCTCTCCTCCATGCTGCTTCCACCCTAAATTGGATAGATGGTCACCTCCGATTTCAGGGGAGGTCGGAGGCGCCCATCTATCTCTATAGGGTTGTGCCCTTACTGACATTTCTTTAATCAAGTGGCAGTACAGTTCAATTTGTCTGGCTCACATTTTAATGCAAACTTACCTAAATTTGTACTTTTGTACTAATATGTGAACCAAAATTCAGTTCTCCTTCAAAATGTGCTCTTCTCCGCATTTTCCAGTGGAGTTCTCTTATCAAAAATGGTGTACAAATATGTGTATATTAGGGAAAATAATGTTAAAAAATGCTTTATATTAGGAAAATTCCTTGCCCCCCCAAAAAAAAGTATATTAGGGAAAATCATGAACAAAAAGGCAAGCATTAGGAGAAATGTGCACAAATATGCTTACGAATTTTCATGTGAGCTTTTTTCTTTAAATCTCAAAGTTCAGGACAAACCGAATTTGAGATTAGAAAAATTCTCAGTGTTCAGGATGAACCAAACATAAGATTGGGAAAACAAGAGACTGATATTTAACAGATTCATCCATCCCTAAGTGATGACGTGAATAAATTGTTGTTGTTGTTAAGGTTTGAGGCCTGGAACAGAATATGGCATTGGTGTGACAGCAGTGAAGCAGGACAGAGAGAGTGCTCCGGCCACCATTAATGTGGGAACTGGTAAGAAAACTTCATTATAAGAAGGAGAAGAATCTCCTGTCAGGGATCTCAGAGTTTAAACCAGGACCTTATAGAACCTGGCCTAGTGAGCTACTGTACTACATGTGTATTGTAGCCAGTCTTCATAGCCCTCTCCAGGCACAGAAAGGAACAGTGTCATACAACATTGCCCCCTAGGATTGGCTGACAGTATGAAGCCTTTGGACTGGTCAGGCCTGATATAGGTACTAGAAATCTGGCCTCCAGATTGCTCATTTTGGCCTCCATCTCTTCCACCTTAAGATACTGAAGTCCGGGTTCCTGAACTGGAGAATATATTATTTGGGTCTAGATTCATGTCACATCATCCACAACCTCAGTCTGGCCCCTACCATCTCCATTATGAACTCGCTAGAATAATAAGGCAGGCCAGCAAACAGAGGCTCATGATAGGTATCTCTGCCCAGTTGTGCTTTCTTGTGAGCCTTTCTCTAAAAGGCTGAGAACTGAGAAGACAGTAAGACCTTAAACCATGACTATCACCACGTGTCTAAAGCCAGTACTTTAGTATACAGCTGGAGATCCATTAATATGGTAATTGGATTCCAAAGATGCAGACCAGGAGTGGGTAACTTGCAACTCTCAGGCCCTGTGCACCCTTGGCCCAGTTTTAGAAGCCTTTTGCAAACCATCAGTTCAGACCTCTAGACAGAGAGAGTTGTGTCCCACCCCAGCTGGTGGGGGAGACAGAAAGAGAAATTGCGGTGGACTCATCCGCTTTTGGCTTTTGCCCCAGCCACTGCCATCCTGCAACTGCTGACAGATTACCCCTGAGGAAAGACAGCCCTCAACAGAAAAAAAGAAGGTTCCACATCCCTGCTTTAGGCAGACCTCTTGAAAGGCACACTGTTTTCATTGGACATGCTCCACATTCACACAGGCAGTGCTCTACTGTTTTTTGGCACTGAGCCAGTGAACATTCATAGTATCATGTATGTTTTTGTAATCCCATGCATGAGAACAACTCATTTATGCATGCTTATGACTACAATGCCCATGATGCAGCGCCCATAGCTGAGGGAAATTATGGCTAATTTCAGAAACATGCCAACGCAAAGAGGACTGGATGAAGTCTGTAAGGGCATCTAGAACTGTGAGGTCAATTGGGCTCAAATTGGATTGGCTCAGATTAAGATGAATTATCCTTTACACCCCCACCACCCAACTGCAATTCCTACTGCCCACTCCAGCCAGCCAGCATCAATCCTTTTTCTTCCCACTCAGAGAGCTCCCAAACCCCCACTCACCCACTGATTTCAGAGTGAAATGTGACCCAGAATAGAATACTCAGCTCCTAGTTGAGGAAAGTATTACAAGCCCCATACTCATATTTCCAAGAAGAGTGATGTCTTTAGAGATCCCCCCCCCTTAAAAAAATCTGTCCCTCTGGGTAAGAAAGGTGTTATTCAAGGTGGAATGCCTTCTGGAGGGGCTGCAGGCAATTAAATAAGACTTTTTTCCCCCCTGCAGTCCCCTGCTTAAGGCAATGATGACTTTGTGCCTGTGGTGAGTGCTCCTTACTCTTGGCAATACAGGTCGGATACCAGTTTGCACGATAATTTATGTGCATGGATGGATTACCATGCATTGCCTTCCACTAGACAGGACTATCGAAACAGCCTCTTCTTCCTCAGCACAAGCCACAGCACATGCCACATGATCCAGATCAGACTGTGAGCTAACATGCTCCTCGATACACTGATGAGTGCAAAGCTCCGGATAGCTCACCGAAGTGAGACAAACTAAGATTTAACGTGGGAGAAATCTCATGCCAGAATTCTTCTGAGGGGCCTACATTTCCAAATCAGGGAGAAGTTGCTTAGTTCTGGTGTGCACCAAGCCATGCAAGTTCAGAGTACATAGTGCCCTTTGCAAGTGTTGTGATATGCCCTTGGCAGGAACCATGAGATAAACAACAGGCTTATCCAGGAATTTTCAGTGCCCTTTGCTGTGCCCTTTGCAGTGCCCTTTGTAAGTTGCTTAGTTCTGACATACATCAAGCCATGCATGTTCAGAGCGCACAGTGTCCTTTGCAAGTGTTGTGATGTGTCCGTTGCAGTGCCCTTTGCAGGAACAATGAGAGAAATTACAAGCTTTTCCAGGAATTTGCAGTGTCCTTTGCAGTGCCCTTTGTGACATGCCCTTGCCGTGCCTTTTGTAAGTTGCTTAGTTCTGACATACATCAAGCCATGCACGTACAGAGTGCACAGTGCCCTTTCCCCTTATATCAGCATCTTTTCTTATTGGCACTCTGCCCATCCTGGAATGGAGAGAGAAACTAGGAAATTAGTATATGGGTAGGACATGCATTTCTGTATGTTTTCCCTCCCTCTTGAAGCCAGCCCTGAAAAGGAGATTGGCTTGACCTAAAAAGCTCCTTTTTAGTCACTTGAAAGTGGTGGCCAACCAATGATTGGCAATAGGAATGTTTTGGACCACAAGCCACCATCTGCCTACCACTGTATCTTATAACAGGGAACATTTTCCAAGTGACGCATACAAATGGGAACCAAGTGATGGGATCTGACTGAGGTTAGCTAAGAGATCCCGCCCCCACGCCGAACAACATATAATATCTTAATTAGGGGAAATGAAGACTTCATGTTTAAAAACAGTTCCTCTCACACACAGAACTGGATAATCCCAAGGACTTGGAGGTCACAGATCCTACAGAAACCACTCTCACCTTGCGCTGGAAACGACCCCTGGCCAAGTTTGATCGCTATCGCCTGACTTATGTGATGCCATCAGGGAGGAAGAATGAAATAGAGATTCCTGCAGATAGCACATCTCACATCCTGAGATCACTGGATGCTGGAATAGAGTACACCATCAACCTTGTGGTGGAGAAAGGCAGACACAAGAGCAAGCCCTCAACTGTGACTGGTACTACTGGTATGTGACATTGTTTTCCTTGCATCGTCTTCTGATTCCTCTGTTAACCAGCTGCACTTTATTTTTTCTAGTGTTCCTGGGGCTTTTCAACTATAAACTATATTGGTTCCACTGTGAAGGAGGTCCTTCATGTGGCCCTTCTATTGATGCAAGAAATGGCAGGGGGATATGAAGCAGAGCCTCCATACACATATATGGAGTGGCTATATTGACATGCTGATGTGCAAACGTACCGTGAAAAAACGTTGGTGTGAATGCTAGAAAATCCCACAGGGTTTTTTGAGCATTCAGCAGGAAAGCTGAAACAAACAACTCCTCCCAATCAAGTCATATAAGTGGGTAAAACATGCCCCTCTTCCCACCACTGTTGCCAAGTAAATTAATATGCAAGAAGAAGAAGAAACTTTGGTGGCAACAAGGGCTTACTAGACATCTGAGAGGCCAAGTAAATTAATATGCAAGAAGAAGAAGAAACTTTGGTGGCAACAAGGGCTTACTAGACATCTGAGAGGCCAAGTAAATTAATATGCAAGAAGAAGAAGAAACTTTGGTGGCAACAAGGGCTTACTAGACATCTGAGAGGCCTTACTAGGTTCCTCCTTAACAGGAAATTGCTTATGATCAGGAGCACCATTTCCTGCCAGGGAGCATGAGACTCATTCATTCATTCATTCATTCATTTTACTCTTCCTCTGCAAGCAGCAGGGGAAATCCCCTGCTGCTTTTTTGAGCCAGAGCCAAACTCAAAGGGGTCTGGGCTAGGGATGTACGTATTTTGTAAAATGTGTTCCATTTGTATTTAATGGATTGTCAGGTGCCTTTCATTCCATCGCCTGCTCACTGAAGGAAGCAGATTTTTCCCAATTCCCCAGATTTGCGCAGATACACCTTTTGTGCAAATTTGTGTTTGGGCAAATTTGCATTTCCAAAATGCGCAAATCCCCCAAATGCGCAAATCCCCTCCAATGCACATTTTCATGCTTTAGCCTATGGGAGAAATGCACATTTTCAACTAGTGTTCTTTAATTTTACACATTTTTCTACAACTAAATTTGTGTAAAATTCTGGAAATTTAGTCTGCAGAATCTTTGTGTCTCTGGAAAAGCCAGTCTACTGCAGAATTCATGGGTCAGATTGACAGAAATCCAAACTCATTTGATTCTACTGTAGATTTCTCTGACTTCCCTAGTCTGGGCCCATTTTATCATGGGGTGAGACATTTTGAATGATAAGGAGTTTGTACTGAGGACTCCCACAATTGTGAATGCTGCTCATCATAAGATGGGGGCAGCTGCATTTGTCCATTCAAACATCACCTCCATTCATGGATAAAGTAGGTGAGGGGGGGTCTTTTTTAATTTTTTTATAAGGGTTATAATTGGTGGAGGGGAGCTGATCCTCTTTCATCACCTTGGGTAAAATCCAACACAGGTCCTTCTTAGAATGGACCCATTGAAATGACTGGGACTTCAGTTACTCATTCAAATGGGTCTCTGGAAAAGACCCTGATGCTGGGAAAGACTGAAGGCAAAAGGAGAAGGGGACGGCAGAGGATGAGATGGCTAGATAGCATCAGTGATGCAATGAATATGGACTTGAGCACGCTCCGGGAGAGAGCGGAGGACAGGAAGGCCTGGCATGCTATGGTCCATGGGGTCACGAAGAGTCGGACACACAACTGAATGACTGAACAACAACTCTAACTGGATTTAAGTTGGATTTCACCTCTTATCTCCTTCACGTCACTCAATTTTTATCTCCATGTGGCCCATTTCTGATATTGCTCAGCTACCCTAATCATCAATGTGCTCACACGTTTTGTTGCAAAAATTGAACCCATATCCCACTCTCTATGCTGTTTAATACATGGCTTGGGCAAGCACATGCACAGAAAGTTCCATCCCCAAAGACTAGCCATCTAGTACAGGGGTAGGCAGCCTTTTTTGGTCCATGGGCACATTTGGCAATATGATAACTGTCCTGGGCACCATCACAAAATGGCTGCCACGGCAGGCATGGCAAAGGACAAGTAATCTGCCCAAAAGACAAAGAACAAAGCAGAGTTGAACCCACAGTTCGCAGCACCAAAAGAAAGTCTATTGCACAGCGATTCCAGTTGCTGGTGAGAACATGAGTTAATTTGAAGCAAACAGACAAAAATAAAACAAAAAACAAAACAAGCGGGAGGATTAGAGCACTTTGGTGGGTGCAAAGAAAGGGGGCACATCCTTCTGGCACCACATTGCCTACTGTCACATTCCCTTGGCCCCCACCTTCCTCATGCACACACAGACAAGAAGAGAGGCTTCAGTCTCACGTCTTTAATTCACTATCAACCGGTTAATTACAGATGCAAATCCCCAAAGACTCTCAGGCTACAAAGGAATAACAGCAGGGAATCCAAATGGGAGCTACTATGTTGCTAGCAGTTTGAACAGGGACGTGCTGGCTAGAATAACTTAGGGAGGGAAACCCCTCCCATCCAGTGATGCTCCCCTACGTCCCCTACGGGGTTGACCATCTGAGCTCTGCCTCTAACTTTTCCCACTTCGCTCTGTGCTTCAGTCTAGCATCCCTCAGATCATGCCCCACACTCCCCTCCTCCTCCTCCTCCTGGATTCTCATGGGGGGAGGGCTTCAGGCCCAGCCATCTGGGTGCTAGCATCCTGAGAAGCACACCTACCCATATCTGAACTAGCTGGGGAAGATGCCTTCCATGGAGCTCAGGATAACAGATACCGCCCCCCCTTAACCTTCACAACATCATCAGGTCAAGCTGAGCTTCGTGGCTTTGGGTGGAAATTTGAACCTGGGTCTTCCCCAGTCCTAGCCTGGGATGCTAACCACCATGCCACGTTGGCTCTCCTCCTGATGAACTTACCCCATTCATTTGGATAGCACATTTGTTCACATACTGACTTCTCTTTGATCTAAAGAGACCACCTTTTTTCTGGACTGAAGAAGTACAGTTCCATCTGACTCGAGGAAAACCAGTGTTCTGCTTTGTGTGACAATCGATACAACTGTTTCATGCTCCCCACTTCCCATAGCAATAGTTCCAGAAGTAGCCTTTGAAAGGGTTGGCTGCCTTCTGAAGAGACAGCACTGGAGACTCACGGTTCCTTTTTGTTTTGTTTGTTTGTCATATTATGTATTTGTCAGAATACAAGCTAAGCATGATAGAGCTGTCCGTTAACCCTGCAGACAGTCCTAGACTTTCAGACAGCATCCACCCCCACCCCTCCCTGCCCAGCAAATGGCATGCCTTTGGAGCCAGCTGAAAAAAAAATGCAGCCCTCCATTTCCTTTGCTCAGTACATCCTAAATGCCAGACTGTCTCTCACTTGCTCCCACTCAAGCAGGCGAAGTGTGTCTAGCGGCTAATAGCCACCAGCCATCAAAAGCCTTATTGTCCACATAAGCAAGCCTCATCTGGCCATCAATGCCTATTAAAAATCCTCTGTCACTATTACACTATATAAAAGCCCAGAGAAGAAGTTGGCCCTTTGCTTGACATGATCGTGACACATCTCCTTGAGACAGACTGCCCTTACTCTTGTTATCTTCCACCTTGCCACCTCTTCTGTTTTGTAGATCCATGCCATTTGGTTTGAAGAGAAAGATGTCACCTGCTAGCGTAATTTTTCCTCCATAGTAGAAAGAAAAAAGGGGGAAAAGGAAAGAAAGAAAGAAAAGAAAACAACAGTGAGGGGGTTGCACTGGGATTCTTTATGACATTCAGATCCTTGCTATGGACAATATGCACCATATATAGAGAAGACAGAAGCTGGAATCTTCACTTAGGCTAGAGTATAATAAATACTGGGATTTCATTTTTGGAAGGAATGTTTATAGCCATGTATCTGTTGTTCTTCCAAGAAGCTCTCAACTCCAGCCTGTATTTACTCTTTATTAATCTACCTGCTCTGTCTGGCTACCGTCCCCTAATCTAGGCCTCTACATTTCTCATATTTATTACATCTCTGTCCTGTTCTTCCTTTTAGAAAGCTCAGAATAGCTACTCAGGTCTCCCAGTCAAAGTTCATGCTCATTTCACTTCAACATCAACAGTGCAATAGAAGCAGACCATGGGTCTCTTAGAAATGGATGATGATAGCTACCCAGTTTGCATTACTTTGGCTCAGCAAAAAGCTGAGTTGCTCCCTGAGAAATTTAAAAGAATAGTTTGGCCTATTTCCAAGCCAATTCTCCCCCCTTCCCTCCCACCACACTTCCCAGTTCCAGGAGCAAGCCGTGGCAGACAGGGAAAGAGAATGGAAAGCATTTTCTCCCCACCTATACCAGCAGTGAGCGAGACGAGAGCCAGCAAAGCATTCAAGGGTCGTCATGCTCAACTCATACTTGAGGTGAGCATTACAAGCCTCCGAAACTCATACGTCTAAGCCCAGAAATAAGAGTCTTGATGACATCACTTGTTCTTGCATTCCTTTCTTTCATCTAACTCCTTTGTTGCTTTTCTCATGATATGGCTGGAACAGAAAGGATCTGATGGACAGGAAAAGTCACCTGCACTCCCGGGCTTCAAATGCTGTATCGGACGCCAGGCCCAAAGGTCCTCAGAGTTTGGTTCCTCCATGGCATATTGGCAGTTCGTTCTCCTTCTCTAGCCCCGTGGGGCCAGTTCAAATCCCTGCCCTGTTGCCAGTGGGGCAATAGAGGCTGTACCTTACTAAGGGAGGGAGACCTGCTTTGCAATGCAGATGTCGGCCATGGCCTTAGATTCCATTGCTGGTATCTTAAAAAGGGATCAGCTAGAAGGTGATTTTTGTGGATTGCCTAGAGAGCTTCAGCTATTGGGCGGTATAGATAGATAGATAGATAGATAGATAGATAGATAGATAGGAATGACCTTTTCCTGACACTCTGGACCAGCCTTCCCCAACTTGGTGCTCTCCAGATGCCTTGGACTGCAATTCCCATAAACCCCAGCCAGCATGGCCATTGGCACCAATGGAGGCTGGGGGAGCCCCCTGGACACTGACTAACATTCAGAGTAGACCAGGGTAGGGGCAACCTGGTGCCCTCCAGATGTTTCAGACTACAACTCCTATCAGCCCCAGAGAGCATGGCAAATGGTCAGGGTGATGGGGGTTGTAGTCCATCACTATGTTCCCTACCCCGACTTTAGCCCTTCCTTCTGGCTACCAGAGTCAAACTATAAAACCAAACTGGGATGTTCTGAGTGTGAATTGAACGGACTGAGTGCCATTCTGCAGGTGCTAAAGTAAAGTCATGTTCTGCTCATGTATCTGCTGTGTAATTTAATCCCCCACCTCTTTGTTTCCTGCACCAATGCTGTTTTTGCATTGGTATTTGTTGGATCTCTGAAGAAGTGGTCCTTTAAAGGGATTTCTTCACCAGTCTGATAAAAGTACAATCCTATGCATGTTTACACAGAAATATTGTCTTACAATTCCCAGCATTCCCCAGCTGGCTGGGGAATGCTGAGAATTGTAGCACTTTTTTTCTGTTTACACATGCAATGCATAGGATTGTGCCCCAAGATGACTCTGAAAAAAAGATGGTGTCATCGTTACCCTTTTAGCCTTACCATATTGTTACATGTCTGTGAAGTTGAAAGTATGCTACACCACAGGGATAATGCCTTAGTTACTAATCAATCTGCATGGTGCCTAAATAAGCATTGACATTTGGAGCATTTCTACACATGGCTTTTGTTGTGCGCTCATGAGTGGTCACTCACATTTCTTTTGTGGGCCCTTTACCCAACCTCATTGACCTCCAAGGCCCCTCCTGTCCCTGCTGGCCATTATAGAGGCTTAATTCTCTACAGGGAGAATGTGATAAGAGACTTCAAAGCGCAAGAACTTTCCCGTGAAATTCTGGAGTTGCGCTATATTGCTGCACCACCTAGTGGCTGTATAATGAAACATATAAAATTTGCCCAGAAAGAAAGGAAAACAAACAAACAAATAGATGAAACCACGTGAAAAGGAGCCGATCTTAATCCTGCAAGGAATCTGGAAGCAGAAGCCCTGGTAAGGGTGCGGGATTTTAGCCTGATGTAGAAATGCTCTTGGCTTCATTTTACGGAATGTTTGAGATGACACTCTTTCAGCGCATTGACAATAGCCATAGGCCATCTCTTGGCAGAATGTCGAGGTGCTTAAATGTTGCAAGGAGTGAATAGAAGCCAAACCAAGCATGGCGTTTGGCTTCTCCTCTTCCGTGAATTGTGCATGATGATCATTCTCAACACAACATAATTGTTCTATTCGTAAAGAGATATCCTGGAACTCAGTAGGGATATGAGTCTGTCACAGCAAACACAACAAAGAGGCTTCCGTCACTGCATGATGCCTTAGCGCCCATGCTGATGCATGCACAATAGAGACAAGGTGTGACTATTTGCATCCCCTTTCAGAGACTCAATGGGTAGAACAGCTTTCCCCAACTGGGTGCCCTTCAAATGTTTTAGACTTCATTGCCCATCAGCCACAGCCAGCATGGCCAGTGATCAGGAATCCTGGGAGTTATAGTCCAAAACAACTGGAGGGCATTAGTTTGGGGAAAACTAGGGTAGAGACTCTAGGGAAGAAGTGGAAATCGGAAGCATGATCGTGCTAGCAAATCACACAACAGTTATAGGTTGTTCGTGAAAGTCAAGTGAAAGTCACATTTCAGAGAATGTGATTTATCAGGGAGAAGTAGCAACAGCAGCAGCAGCAACAACAACAACAACAACAACAGAACTATCCCCAGTAAACAGGGACAGTTGGAGCGTGCACACCTGCCATTTGCTTGTGGCTGCAGGAAGATTAGTAGTAGGGGATGAGCTGTCTTTCCAGAAAGCACACCCATCCTTCCTGATCTTCTCATTAAGAAAAGCCTGAGATGTTTTTCAGGAGCTACAGCATTCCGCAGAACATAGTCCTTTAGGGAAGAACTATAGCTCAATGGCAGAACACCTACTTTGCACGCAGAAGGTCTCGGGCTCAATCGATGGCACTGAAGCCATGGAGAGCCAATGGTAGTCAAGGTAGACAATTTCAGGGATGTGAAGACCCAGAAAAAAGAAGAAAAAAGGATCCTGGAAATACTGGGGCAGGGGGGTGGGGAACAGAAAGATTATTTGTAAAAACCCTGCTTTCCCCCCATTTCTGCAGGGATTTTTGGAAAATTGGGGAGGGTGGGAGAGGGTTTTTCCTCAGTTTTTTTTGCTGCCCCCCCTTTTTCCAGTTTTTTTTTTTTTTTTCCTTCTCGGCCACCCTTCACATAACCACACCACATGGAGCAAGGTGGGCCAATGTTGAGATTCAGTATAAGACCATTTCTTATAGCTGGAAAATGACAACCCTAACCCTTAGTAGATTCGATGTCCTTCACGTGGCATGCTCTTAGGTTTCCTTCCAAATGAGTTGCATTATGCTTTCAAAGCTTTCCATGAGAGATGACCTGCTCCCAAATCATTGCCCCTGGAATTAGTCTTTTTAGAGGCACTCATGATGCATGGAAGTTCTCTGCATGCTCTGGAAACATAGCATCGATTCTCTCTTGGCTAGCATGTGTAGAGAGATGATGTGACTGCTATTGACGATGTGCATGCAGAAATAGCAGTTATCCAGCCCCACGGCATGTATGCCTCAGGGAAGAAGTGTTATTTATGAAGAAAGAATGCCATTTACTGGGGGTAGAAATATTTCAATATGTGATGTTTGCTCTAGTGTTAGGGAATGGGGTGGTAAATAACAGAGAGCTTTAGCACAGAGCTCTTTCCATGAGAGCCTAGTTATACTAGGCTCTCCCTGCATGAGAGCCTAGTTATATGTTGATAATGATGAAATGGCACATTCCTCCTTGGATTGTACCATTTCAGAGTACCTGAAAGGGGGGAGGGGACTGCATGATTGAATACAGAATTTCCTGCACATAGAAAAATAGCATGGAATTGTGTGGGATTCAAACAAGAAGTCTCCCACTCCATCTTGAAGTGGTACAGTCCAAACAGGGCTATTCATTTTTTTTTTCCCTGACAACTGCATCTTCTGTTCTTCGCTGCCTGGAGTTAAAGCTGATTTGGGTGTACCTACTCTAAATAATGCTTGCAGACACTAAATTTAGAGCCAATTCTTTATATAGGGTGTGTGTGTGTGTGTGTGTGTGTGTGTGTGTGTAAAAATTGGTACTTTCTTTTTGTATATAGGACAAATTCTCCTTGTTTTAATGTTTTAAAAGCTTGCAAGGGAAGTGGCCAAGTGACAATGCTTGAAGAACTGATTTATTTATGGTTTTTGTCCTTTTTTTTTTTTTTGCCAATTCCTCAGTGAAATGACATGATCAGCACCTCACGGACTAATGTATGGATCAGACTTAGTCATTCACCAAATTTCCTACTTTTTCGAATGTTGTGACACATTTAGTTGCGTTTTTAAATAGTATTTGAATGCATATTTCAAGAGGGTTTAGAAGAAATTGCAGATTCGTGCAGAAATAGAACAGAACAGAATTATGGGTTACAACATGTGGAAGTGGCATGTCCCAGAAATACACAGATTCATCCTTTTCTAACTGGATGCAAATGTAAAACTGGGAATCTTTGTTTTCCCAAGCATCTAGCTCCATCCTGAATTGGCCTGCTTCATTTCTTCTGCTCTGAATTGGCCTATTGTAGTTCTTTGCCTGGTTCACTTAGCCCTTTCAGGGGATGCCATTAACAGCAAAGGTCCCTGCACTTTCAACTTGGCTCATTACTGCCTTACAGTAATAGCTTTGGAAGAGCAAATATCAAATTGTTAATAGCCACCATAAAGCGATGGTCAGAATCCTTACAAGACCCCGTGAAGTATAATTAATGCTTGTAAAACCATTTCAGTGGAAATTGCTCCCTAAATTGCCTTTGAGTTCCTGCAACTTAATATTTTTGGGTTACATCTGTTTTCTTGGCTGGGTTTTCAGGTATCCTCTGGAAATCTCATCCTAGGGCTCTCTCATAAAGCAAATCTATATGGCTGTGTGAGTAAGCGAAAGAGAGACGAGCACATAAATACGTAACTAGTTACACGTGGGACTCATTAACATGAAAGCTCCAATCGGATGGTGTCTTGTCATCCTTTGGTTACTTTGGCCTGCAAATTTGATTAACCAATTGGCTCTCTGTCCTTATTCAGAGGAAGAACCTGAGCTGGGGGATTTATCAGTCTCAAAATTTCACTGGGATGGATTCCAGCTCACCTGGACAGCAGCTGAAGGGGCCTACGAGAGCTTTGTCATACAGGTGCAGGACTTGAACCAGACAGAAGATGTGAGAAATCTCACCGTTCCAGGCAGCTTCCGATCTATGAATATCACTGGTCTCCTGCCAAATACTCTTTACACAATCACCCTTTATGGTGTAACTCAGGGCTACAGAACAAAGCCCCTCTCAGTTGAATCCACCACAGGTATCTTTTTACATTCATTCACCTGATACAGTCTCCCTTTCTTTGATTTATTCCTTCCTTCCTTTGCAGAAAGAGAGGGGCATCTATTCCATCCTGCACCACTTTCCTTCCTCTAATGGTCAGCATATCTCCTATAGCTTGGATGTTTAATTTTGTGGTAACTTCTCGAGCTTTGGAACAGTTTACTAGAGAAGCTAACTAAGCCACCAATTTATATGCTATTTGCTCCCCTACTTTTTCATGTGAAAAAAGAAGAAGAAGAAGACAAATCAGGGATTAATTGATTGGGATATTATGTGAAGAACATTCTTAACAGACCTGAACTCCTAAAATGAGCGGAATTAAGGTTTGGCTCTGGATGAAAGTAAAATTTTCCATCCTGAAAGCCCAAATCCTAAATCTCTGGGGGCTGGCTGAGTGGTATTTCACACATGCTCAGAGGCACTCTCTCTGTGTGTGTGTTTTAATGAGCTACATGTATATATGTCTTTCTTCCAAGGTTCATAAGGCAGCACCCATGGTTTTTCCCCCCTCACTCACATACACATCTCATCATCACAGCAATTCTGTGAGGTAGTTTAGGATGATAGTTACTGAAGGTCATCCAGGAAGCTTCATAGCTGAGTGGGGATTTGAACCCAGTTCTGCTCTAGTACTCTGCTCTCTATGCCATGCTGCCTCTCTTTATTATCCTTCAATTCAGAGTTGTGCCCCTGGCATTGAAAAAAGAGCTTGGGGGCAGCCTTCCCCAATGTGCTGCCATCCAGAAGTTTTGGACTGCAGTTCCCATCATCCCTGACCATTGGCCAGGCTGTCTGGGGATAGCTGGACTCAGTGGTCTTATTGGCCCCTTCCAACCCCACTATTCTATGATTCTATGATTCTAGGTGGAGTCCAAAACATCTGGAGATCGCCAGGTTGGAGAAGGTTTTTCCAAGTTTACGCTCTTGAGAGCTTCGGCCCAAATCCTTGCTTTCATAATTAAATCTGATTGTTTTGAATTTCCTCCAGTTCCCTTTGTTGTACATTTTGAGACGTTGTTGCTACATCTTCTTTAATCCATTGCAAAGCCTGCTGTAATGTTGTAGAACAAACATCAGGGTCATGCTGCTTGCAAAACACGCATCGAGACATTCAATGTGTTCCCGCTGCATTTGGCTGTGCTGCCTCTAAGCTTGCCATAACTTGCCGTTTTCCCATTTCCACTGAAGGAGCCCATGTGAGACAGTTTTCCCTTCGATAAACCTTGGAGAGGATCTACATGCCCACAGCTTTGCCAAGTCTCTCTGCTTTTGCATCTTTTGTTTTAACTTGCTCTAGCAAACTCCTGTCCAGTTTGGATAGCCACCCAGATGTTCTTTTTTCTCTGAGCCTCAGCCTGCTCTATCAGGAAGCTTGAAAATGCAAGCTCCCGTTTTCCCCACAATGCCCCTTGAAAGAAGGTGTTGTGTGTGTGTGTGAGCTATCAGCCAACTGCAAGGGGGCTATGAGTTTTCCTCCCCCCCACCTTGAAAGTTGCATCCCATCCCCCAAAAGCTTGGACACCCCCCCCCCCGCAATTCACTTCCAGAAATAGGACCAGAAAATAGCAGGGGGAGGAATTTGGCCCAGCCTTAGAATAAGGTGGTAGAGTTCTGAGGTAGCAGAGTGGACTGTACCACTTCAGAATGAAGATGGGTATTGCATTTTTGAATGTTTAATTATCCTCCTCCCTGCAAATAGAAAACTAAAGCAGCAGGGAACAGGGTGGGCTCAAGCCTTTTCCCATGATGTGCTAATGTTTATTTACAGTGAGATCTGTACATAGCAGAGCATTCAAAAATGGAATCACCCAATTGCAATTTGAAGTGGCATTCTAATACCTCATGATGCTGTGTGCATAGACCAGGTTACAGACAGGGGGAAATTTTAATGGGACTCAAAATACCCAATATGTGGGGCTTGCCAGCTACCCATGCTTTGGGCAGACTAGTATGGCTGCAATCCTATATACACTTACCATGGAGTAAGTCCCATTGAACTCAATGGGGCTTACTTCTGAGTAGACACATCTAGGAGTGTGTTGCTAATTTCCAGTAGGAGCTGCCTGTGTTGATCTACGAAGTAAGTTCTGCCATTAGCATATGTCATTTTCTAACAACCTGAGAATGATCATGAAAGAGTCACCTGCATGGCATTTTCAAAGAAATGCTTATGGACTGGTTTGGGTTTCTCTCTTCATAATCATTTTGCAATATTCATATTTCCTTTTCTGGGGCAAACTCATGATCTAACTTTTCAAGCTTTCCTTCTTGGTGGATGACCCGAAAGACACCCATAGAGGAGATACAGCTCCAGACCACCCTTTGCTGTTTTCATTTATTGTTGGGTGGACTCCTCTAGACTTGACGCAGAATTGGTATTTTCAAGCTTCCTTGGGAGCATTTGGAAAATCTCTTCCATTTCCCAAGAGTTCTCTCCCTGCACATAAGGTTGAAGAAGTCTTATGAGTTTTGCTTTTGTTATTGATGAAAAGTGCCTCTGTTGCTGATCTAAGCCAGGGTATTCCTTATCTAAAACATGCCCAAGAGATGTCAATCCACCCTTTCATTGAGAGAGACACCACGGAAGGAGACCCATCGTGCATTCTGCTTTGATTTGCATGGCAGCTGAGGATATTCTCATCTTATGCCGAGCATCTAACTCTGTGTAGCCTTGTAGCTTTTCTCCTCTTGCCTGCTTGAGCAAGCACATTGCAAATTTTGAAGTCAAATCAAACTGGAACCAGCTTCAAACTTTCACTTTAAAAAGTTCAATATTTTTTTCCCCTTCTTCAGCATTGAAGCCAGAAGTCGGCGATCTAACCATTTGGGGCATTACCCCTGAAAGCGTCAACCTTTCCTGGACAACCACCAATGGAATCTTCGATATCTTTACTATTGAAATTATTGATTCTAACAGGTTGCTGGAACCCATGGAATATAACATCTCAGGCCATTTAAGGACTGCTCATATCTCAGGGCTCTCCCCCAAAACTGATTTCATTATCTACCTCTATGGAATCACACGTGGTTTCCGCACTCAGGCATTAACTGCTGCTGCTACTACAGGTATAGAATCCTACCTCATATGCTAACACATGTGTTAATTGTTCTTCAATCTACTTTTCAGGGCCTGCCTCTTCCCTGTTTATTCACTTGTGCTTTCTTTTGCCTTCCGATGAACTGTGGAAATGGGCAACCAAAATGTAGGCAACTTTCTCTATAAAGAAAGACTACAACATCTGGGGCTTATTAGTTTAGGAAAAAAAGGGGGGTGAATAAGGGAAATATGTGATGGAATTATTTAGGACATTTCTACACCAGGCTAAAATTCTGCAACTTTTCTGGAGCTTTCTGCTTCCAGCCTCTTTGTGAGATTATGATAGGCTCCTTTACTTGGCGGGCACATTATTTGAACTGAAAACGTCCTTTCTTGGCAATGTTCTATGTGTTCCAATTGTACAGTGCTACCTAGTGTTAGCGCAACGCCGCCATTTCACACAGCTGATGTTTCTCAATAAAAATATTGAGAAACATCCCTTATCGCTTTATCTCTGATCTTTTTGTAAGTGGGATAAAGCTCAAAAAGTGTGAGAGATGTCCTGGAGGTTGATGACGTCATGTAAAGGACCTGCAAATGTCCGTAAGCAAGCTATCTTGATTGCATGGTATAAGTGTTCACCAGTCCCACATCCACACAGACTATCTTAGCATAATACAAGTAAGCCACACTTTTCTTGTGTAAGAAAGATAGCAGTTCTACTCACAAATATTATTGCATATACAATGCAGCACAGAGTTTCAAAGGATGTTTGTTCAGTCCATTTTGTGTTCCATTACACAGGCAGGAGAGAGAGAGAGAGCAAACACCCTCGCTCCCAGCAAGGGTGGAGATCAGAGAGAGAGGGGATGGGGAAGGAAGGGGGGGGAGTAAAAGGAAGAACTCACAGGAAACTGCACTGCAGGCTATAGAGATCTTAGGCCTAGCTGTGGTCAAAATGCCCATGAACTAACTGCAACAGCATCCCCTTCCAGTAACTTGCAGATGTGGTTGCAATGTCCCCAACAATATGAACTAGGTTGATAAATTAGGCATGGTGAAGAGGAAGTGGATGGAGAGAAGGTTTTCTCCCCTCTCGCATAAATTCTAGAACCTGGAGTCATCCAGTGCAGCTGAATGGTAGGAGATGCCAGACAGACAGAAGGAAGGACTCCTTCACACAGTACATAGTTGACTTATCAAACTTATTCCATAACTGATTTGCTGCCATCAGCTGTAGTGATTCCCACTGACTGAATGGGCTTTAAAAGGAGATGAAGTAATGTCATGGAGGACAGAGCTTTCAATGGCTATTAGCATCCCTCTGATACCAGTTGCTAGAGGCAAAGGCATGAGATGGCTTTTGCCCTTGTGTCCTGTCTGTGGGCTTCCCAAGAGGCATCTGATTACCCACTGTGGGAAAGAGGATGCTGAACTAAAAGATATGCCTTCGGTTAGATCCATCAAGGCTCTTCTTATGAGGAGCAGCAGCTAACTTCTCAAGAGGTGTATGTTACATTGATTGAAAAGGGAAATGAGAATAGAAACACTCATTAGCCTGCTGGAACATTCCTCTTACTTCAGCTGCAATGGAGTGGGCTATGTAGGTTTCTAAATCCTAGTTTGTACTGAGATGTTTAACTGAGCTCTGGGCTATACCACATCAGACTAAAGGGAGGAGCTCACGTAACTGAATACTCTCACATTCTATATATACTACACACATCCCTCTGCAATTACCATGTGTAGGATGGGGATGTGTGAGAGATTTACTTCGTTGAGGGCTTTCTTTAACCCAATTTGCACCTCTTGACAATTTCTGACAATTTGCAGTCAGAAATCCATACATTTCCAAGCTTGTGATCTGTTACACACACACACACACACACACACACACACTGGAAGAATAGGCCGGGGGCAGGGGGGGCAAGGGTAGATTTATATGTGAAAGGATGTGTGTGCGAGTTCCATCTCCAGAACCAGAAACAAATTCCTGACCTCAGAGGCAACTTGTTCCACAATTCTGTATCCACCTTCCTGAGCCACAATTTGCATTTGGCTCCAGTTGGTGGGCCTTCATGTTCTAGTAAAAACAAAATAGATCCCACAAGTCTGAGATCTGCCCACACCTGTTGTTGTATTCAACGTTGAGAAGTTTTGCCAATGTTGATTCCGATGTGTGTGTGTTTTTTTTCTCCTCCTCATAGTAGCTGTACCTCTCCTTAGCAAACTCACAGTTTCCAATACTACCTCTGATGGGCTGTCCCTCACGTGGGAAGCACAGGATTTGGCCTTTGACCATTTTCTCTTAGACGTTAGAAACACCAACAACCGGTCCTTGGACTCCCAGCTGCACACAGTGCCAGGGGACTTGCGGAGCTTTGTCCTCACCAATCTAAGACCAAGCTCTAATTATACCCTCCAGCTTCACGGCCTGGTTGATGGGCAAAGTAGCCAGACTTTGACGACCCTGGCTACCACAGGTATATCACCTCCAAGGTTTGCTTTTTCTGTGATTCCTTTTACTCTAAGTGCAATCTCCTGAGACACTCTGTTCCTGTCTTCTGTTGGAAGTGAGTAGGGCTGTCATTTCTTGGAACTTGTAAGGGAGGACAATGTCACAACTGTTGTGTCCCCACAATTAAGGGCATTCAATGAATGGAACCCTGATCGGTTCTTTTATATATGCACACATGCCAATCTAGATCACATCCCTTTTTTTCTGTGTGCATATATAGATATAAATATATAGATGTGTGTTTGGGTACAACATACATATATGTGTATATAAATATATGTATATGTACTTGTTCCAGTTGTTGTCTTTCTGGATCTGATCTGCATCATCCATCATTCTACTTCTTCTGTCTTTTTTTTTTCCCCTGCCTTGTCTTTCTCCTTACAAGGCCTGGTTATTCCAAGACTCATGTCTTTCTGGGAAATGGTCCTTTGCATGCAACCTTTCTTTATGGATTGTGCTAAACAGCCAATGTCTGCTGTTGGGTCTAGAAGAAGTGAGCCCGCATCTTGGTTTTTTTGTTTCCAATATTGCAATGCATCGACCAAAGACAGGGGAAGTTGCATGAGTCTTCCAAGAGGCTTCTCTGCCTGACATCTCTGCATAAATTAGGGCATCAAGTCAGTAGCTGGAATGGAAAATGAAAGCCCAGCTCTTCCTTGAGGTGCAACCCAGAGGACTGTTACTTCCACCTTTGTCCTTGATGTCTTAGAGAATGGGACTATCTATCTGACACATCTTCTGCAATGCCAGAGAGTACTTTGGCAATGAACACCTCCAAGATATTCTTAAGACTTTTGCCTGATATGATCCTCTCAATGAATTGCATGCAGGTGCCTTTGCTTTGATCTGAATGCAAACGCATGCTTCGGAAATGTCCAAATGGAGCACAAGTGAAGGGGAAACCGTTTTTGACTTGCATGCAAGTCTGATGGCACCGTCTGTTCTATCTGTTCTACCAGCTTCAGGCAACCTTGTGTTCTCATTGAATGTCTTTCTTTCATGAGTCTTGAGCATTGGGGTGGAGGAGGACACGCAAACACTGCTTGTCACCCTTTGGCAGCATGCAGGCAGTTCTAGCATGAGTCCTTAATTGGGGTCACCAAGGCATCATTCACACAGCAAACATAAGTGAAGCAAGTACGGCCTGCTGTAAGTACCCCCACATCACTTCTGCTTGTATTCCCATTCACACCGATCTCTCCTTCTCCCCCTACACACACACACACACACACACACACACACACAAATTCACACACAAAGAAAGCTTACTTTGGGGGGAGGAGAAAGGGGAGGCTCTCGTAAAGAAGGGTGCCATGGCTAAGCATCCTGTGGATGTTGTTAGGTAATTTTAGACTCCTGGCCTTACAATGACCTTTGTGGTTGCTAGAGACACCCCCGGCCCCATTTCCTGCCATGCAGATGTCCACCAGTAATGCCTGTTTCTCTCCACTTTTTCTTCAGAAGTTGCATCACAGCTGGGCATGCTTTCACTCACAAATGCTAATGCCAACACCTTCAACCTCTCCTGGACTGCAAGAGATGGGCCTTTTGCGAAGTTGGCTGTAAATGTTAGAGATTCTTCTCAATCCCAGGAGCCTCAGAAGCTTACAGTTTCAGGGGAGGCTCACGACAGCCTTGTCCCTGGCCCAGTAGATTATACTGATTATGACATTAACATTCAGGGCACGACCACAGGCAGGGACCACACTGATCCCCTCATCTCTTTGGTGATGACAGGTACACATTTAAGTGCCATTGGCGGGGGGTTGTTTTGATTTGTTTCCTTTAGTGATGTGCCAAAAATTTCTCCCACATTTTTTTTTCTGACCGATCTCATTCAATTTGATATAAATTAAATTGATTTTGAAAAGAAATTTGAAGGAGAAGAAATTTTTGAGAAATTCTCATGGGTTGGGTTTGGGGTTCTTGTCCTTCCCTTACTTAAGTGATGACAGAGGAGGGCACCTGAGTGTCCTGTCTGTCATTGTACAGTCACCTCTGTGGCAGCCTGTAGCCTCTTTGGCTTCCTGCATTTCAATTAGAGCCTTCATGAGGAAGATGCCATGAGGCAATTCCTCCCATGGGCCTTTTTCAGTTCAGGAAGTACAGGTGGCCGGGGAGGCTGCAGAGCAATGGAACGATGTCTAACAGAGAGAGAAACAGCACCCTAGGGCCCAGCCACCTTGCAGTGATTAGGTAAACTGAAAAACCAAAGGAAATTCAAAATTCTACCTCAGAAAAGTGGAAGTCTCAACATAGTTGATGCTGTTGCCACTTGCAGGAGCAGAGCAAAAAACCAAAACCCCTCAGGAAAAATGAAAGAAGCTGTGCAGCACCCCCTGTCAGTAGTGAGCCCTACCTGTGAGAAACGGTTGGAGAGTTTCTCCTCCCCTAGGAGAAATTCAGTGAAATCCCCACCCTCATTTCTCTGCCTACAACTAGGCTGGAGAATTTTGAGAGGCCATTTGTGTACAGCTCTAGCTTCATTATGGCTTAAATCAAGGGTTGCCTGGTTTTGGTTTTGTTCTAAACTGAGCCACTGTTAGGCAGTGGGCAATTTCAAATTTTGATCCTAATTAATTACTTAATTAATTAATTTTACTACATTTCTGTACCACCCGAAAGCTGAAGCTCTCTGGGCAGTTCACAACAATTATGGCAACCCTGTTAATTCTGCATTATCAAAATAATCATATTGAGGGCAATCTATGGTGAGAGAGTTCCACCCAGCATGCCCAATGGTTAGGGATCAGTGCAGCTGTTGACCAACAACATCTGGAGGGCACCAGGTTGGAGAAGACTGATTTAACTTATTTCTAGAATGCATCAGGATCCACATTGCTTTGATTGTATTCTGGCCAGTGCCCTACACTCAGCCATGCTGCAGCCCTATGCACACTTACCTGGGATCAAGACCCATTGAATCCAATGGGGCTTACTTCTAACTATATGGACCTTACTCCCAAGTAAGTTCTTACTGGATTGTAACCCATCAGTGCAATGTAAAGAATTGCACCATTGGCTTACAACCCTATGCACACTTACTTGGGAGTAAGTTCTCTTGGACTCTGTGAGGCTTTTGTCTGAGCAAATATGTTTAGGATTGCATTGTTAATGTTATACAGGTGGTGGCTGTACCATGTCACTCACGATGGATTATGCATATGGTAGTGAACAATAGCTGCATAAACCAACCCAAGATCTTTCCTTACAATCCCCATCTCCATCAAACTGAAGCTAAAGGAAGGTTGCGAACATAAAAAGAAAAATTAGAATAAACCTAAACTGAAACTCAATGAACATTGAAAACAGCAACACTAAACAGACAAAAAACCCAAAAAACAACAACCAAAAGCCACCCATAATTAAAGTCTGCTGAAGGCTTTAGCAAAAAATAACAATTTTCACCTGGCATCTAAAAGAAATAAAGTGCCAGGCAATGTTCTGGGGTGGGTGGGCAGGCAGGCTTCCACAGTTAGCTTGTGGGAAGCTCCCATCTCAAATATATTTTAATATGATCCCACTTATCTTACCAGTTGCACTGCATCCCACTGTTAAGAACGTAAGACAAGAGATGCTGGATCAGACCAAGTGTCCATCTAGTCCAGCCTGCTGTTCACACTGCAACTATTGTAGACTGCAGTAACCATGATGCAGTACAATTGTTAGGGAAGGGGATATGTGCAAACCCCCCCACAAAACCCCTGAGGACGAGGACCTATATATCCATTAGTGCTGTTCTACTAATGTTAAGTACTTACGCAGCCGCTGTTGACCACATCACACAACCGGACTGTGAGTTAAGTGAGCTATTCACACAGTCTATGAAGTATAGAGATATTGAGTGGTATGGTATATGAAACAACCCCTTTATATAAGTTTCTTCATAGAAAATACCACAGCATAATCGTTGCTATTTTTTTTCCTTTTCTGAAAACCTGTGGTTTATATCAGGTTGAGCATCTATCCGTGTCTAATTCAGAGTTTCTCATGCCTTTCCCTTCTTTCAGAAGTGTTGCCCCCACTGGAAAACCTCACTGTCTCAAACATTAATCCATATGGGTTTACAGTGTCCTGGATGGCATCAGAGAATGCCTTTGACAGCTTTCTAGTCATCGTGGTGGATTCCGGCAAACTGCTGGACCCCCAGGAGTTCCTCCTTTCGGGAGCCCAGCATCAACTGACACTTAGAGGTCTCATTACTGGCATTGGCTATGAGGTTGTCCTTTATGGTTTTGCCCACGGTCGCCAAACGAGGCCCTTAAGCGTTGTTGCTCTAACAGGTATTTTTGAACACAACCGGAATGTTCACTTCCTTCCTCTCTCCTCACTTTTCTCCTCTGGAAGCTGTTTCATGTAATCTCCATTTGCCAAGCCATCCATAGCTTCCCTCATCACTGGCTACTGACACATCCACTAACGTGACTTCATTCTCCTCTTTTTCTAGATGTTTCTTCTGTCTCTCAGAGGGCCAAAATGAAGGGAGTGACAGCAATTGGATATTGCTTTGTCACCCTATCCAAAGGGTGGGCTCTGATGCATCTTTATTTTATTACTCCTTTTTTATTATTCAATGTATACCCCTCACTCTGACTTTGAGAAAACAGCTTACATGAGGTGCACAGAAGAAAAAGAAGAAGTTGTCCCCTATCCAAACAACAACCAAGTTCATACTTGCTTAGCTTCAACACTGCTAGAGCTATGGGAACTCCTAGGGCATTCATACGTTCCTTATGGGATCAGTCAAGCTGAACACTGGTGAAAAAAAAGTGAACATGGTGGTTGATCAAGTATTTTAAAGTGGGCACCTCACTTCCAAATCCAGCACTCCATCCATGAAATTACATCGAGATCCACCACCATATTGTCTTTAGCAGTGGCTTTCAATAAAAAGGAGATCAAAAATAGTTTACTCTGTGAAGGAAGAACTATCTAGCATTCTTCTTCAGTAGTACAGGCTATAGGTGACTCCAACCTTCATAAGTTTCTTCTTCCATGATGTTCCCATGTAATGGCTTCACACACAGAAGAGAGAGACAAGTCGATCTGCAACATTACCATGTCTTAACCAAGTTGCATCCATAGTCAACAACTTCTCATCTTCCATGTAGGCCAAGATCTTCAGCTGCATTGGACACTCTCGGAAATCATGTTATATAATTAACTTATATCCTGCCTTCCTTCTGTGGTACTCAAGGCAATATATGTAGGGTTTCCTGGCAGTCTCCCATCCGTACACTGAGCAGACACCGACTTGCATCATGTGCCTTCAGAACATACCATGGGATCTTGGTCATGTCCTTAAAAGAAAACTTGACTGTACTCTGTAAAGGGCCATGCACACTTTATCATCATCACCACCACCACCACCACCACCACCCAGAAATAATGGGCTCAAGTTACAGGAAGCCGGATTCTGGCTGAACATCAGGAAAAACTTCCTGACTGTTAGAGCAATAAAACAATGGAACCCATTCCCTAGGGAGGTGGTGGGCTCTCCCACACTGGAGGCATTCAAGACGAGGCTGGACAGCCATCTCTCAGGGTTGCTTTGACTTGGATTCCTGCACTGAATAGGGGGTTGGACTCCATGGTCTTGTAGGCCCTTTCCAACCCGACTATTCTATGGTTCTGTGATTTGATGATGATGATGATCTGGTCCAGACTTGTAATGATTTTAGCCCAGTGTTCAAAAGCAGCACTGACCACTGCAGATGAAAGGAGGGCAGGACATGTATGAGCCATTTAATGATGTTCATACCTAACTTTGCATTGCAGAATTCTATACAATTACAGAAATCTGAGCTTGAGGGAATACCTGATTAGACTATATATCAGCCACACCTATCTTTTTTTTTTCTCTAGTCCTTTTTTGAAACATTGTATTAGTTCAATTCCTAGCATAGATTGGTTCTCCAGTCCTTAGCTATACCTTTAGATGTTCACCCATATTCAGTTATAGAGTTTGCTCTCTCCCTCTCTCCCTCTTTCTCAATTTGTGCAAATCTTGGGAAGTCAAGCAGAAGCCTAACTGAGAAAGATGGAAGGTGATGCAGGTGTCTTTGTAGTGTATAGCATTGTACACCTACAGTGTTATGCTGATACAGCTTTATTAAGATCCTTCCACCTGTAAGTAGAAAAGAAGTGCCCTGCAGGGTCAGACTAAAGGTCCATCAAGCCCAGTGATCAGTTTCCATCAGTGGCCAGCCAGATGCCATTGGGAACCTCCCAAGAAAGGTGGGATTGTAATGGCTATCCCTATTGTTTGTACCCAGCATTCCACTTTCATAAACAGGGGTTCCATTAAGCTCTTATGGTTAATAGACATTGATAGATCTGTACTCGCTTTATTAAAGACACCGGTTAGAATCCTGTTTGAATTTGAGTTACATCCTAAAGCTGGGTTCAGATATGCAATTATCATTCCAGATTCACTTTGTGTGAGTGTGTGTATACATATTCTGCCTTAATGTGATGCAGAATGCATGTCCAGATATATCATCATGTTATGTAATTCAGCAATAACATTCTACAAAAAATCCCTTTTCTGTGCTTTTTGGTGGCATGATATATGCAGATGAAAATGTATGCAAAGTTCAACAGATCCTTGGAAACTTTTGCCAGATCCTCAGCTAAAACGTATTGTACCTGGTGGTGGTGAAGCTCTGGCACTGACTGGCTGAGCTAGAGTGGTGGAAAAGGTAGTCTATTTACAATCCAGCTACTGTGAGGAAAGGGAACATTGTCAGTTCCGCTGGGATATTTTAAACCACATACAAGTGGTTTAAGGACTTGGAAGAGGTCCAGAGATGTAGGTAAACTAAGGAACAGAGAGCTCAGGGACAAAGGAGGCTGAAAGGGTGGTGCAGAATAGTCACTGGACTGAGAAAGAAGAACCCCCAAAACTGCAGATGGAAAATGAGACTGGAGGAAATGAGAAGAAGAGAGGCATGTCAAATGACAGACCATTAAAGGAGGAAGTAAAGGAAACACTGGAGGGAGCAACAGGTGGTGAAGTTGGAACATTTATGAACAGAGGAGCCAAGAAGTAAGTAGAACTCGGGCATAAGTGTGAAGTAGAATTGGTGTAATGAACATAGTTCTACATTAAGGATGAGGAGGAGAGCAGATTGACAATAACGCTGGGGTCAAGTGAATATATAGTGAGACAGATCCAGATTAAGTAATACCTTGAGTAGACCCATTGAAATCAATGGGACTGATTTTAGTCATGGCTAATGTAAGTCCTTTTCACTCACTCTGGATCCAACCCATTGTCTTTGCTTGTTGTGGAGCAAAATGTAAGTAAGAAGATTTCAGCATGGGAAAATGCACATTCCAACCTACCCTACAAAGAGGCCAGAGAAGAGTTTTCTTTAGGAAAAAAACAATGGGGTGTTACATTGGTTCTATTGGTAGGGAAGCAAGTTTCCAAGTCATGCAGAACTCTTCAACATGAAGAGAACAGTTTCATGCCTCTCAAGAGCTTGCTCCAGTTGATCACCAATGTAAGTAAGAGTCAGCCAGGCCATCTTGAGTCCTAGTTGTCTGTAGGATTAACCAGCTAACCACTTGCAACTTGTTGGAAGAAATGCCCTTTCAAAATGCCATCTTAGGGTGTGTGGTTCACACACACACACACAAGTTCATCACTCACTGTATCTAGTGATGGTTTGTGCATGTAGGAAACAGCCATCACATATCAAACACCCATCACCTCACATCATCGCAGACACAAAAATACTTTACTGAACTCAGTTCATCACTTAAGACAATTCACATATGCAGAGATCACCAAGAGTTGAATAAAAATGTTATTTTACTTAGTGGAGAAATATTTTAGGGACTGGTTGGACTTTGTTTTGCATTGGGCTTGGAAATATATTTCCTAGCCCAGTTCATCCCCTCCGCCCCAGCACCAGGGAGGGAAGGAGGTGCTTGGGTTTCAGATTACAATCAAAGCCAAGTTAGAACATTTCCGTCTGGCATCATGTCCAGCTTGGAATACAGCTGCTCAGTGTCAGCTGGGCAAATTCACATTCGGAACCAGATAATTCGGTGTGATATTGCCAATTACGTTGTGTCAACCAAGCAGCAAAAGCACGGTGAAAATCAGGAGACTATGAAGAATTGGAAGCGGGGGGAGGATTTTGTCCAGAACTATAGGAAAAAGGACTCCTTTGATGTGAACTTGAAAAAGAAAAGAAAAAAAAGAATATCTAGGTTATTTACAATGGCTTTGCTTATAGCTTTGTAAAAAGAGTGGCAAAAGGATAGGTGACTCCGATGGAAGACAGAGTACCAGTGAACATCAGGCTTACTACCAGCATGTTTAATATTGCATGGCAGGGGGGACTGGTGGGTTTATATATCCTTCAGTACTGCTTTGGGGTCCTTGGACCACACCTCCACCCACATCTTTCGTTGGGAATGTGTCTTGCTCTTAATCTCTGAATGCATTTTTCCCCCCTTTTTGGATAGCAGACCCAGTGTTCTCACTTCTTTGAACTTGTGGCTGGAACGTTCACATCCTAACCTGACTTGGGGGACAACCACCTCGGAGTTTTCTTTCCTCTTCTCATCTCTTTCTTTTTCCAAAAAAAAAAAAAGGACATTAAAATCTCAATTTCCCCCCTCCTGCTTTCTTTCTTACCCCCCCCCTTTCCAATTTCAGAAGCAGAGCCTGAAGTGGACAACCTTCTGGTGTCAGACGCTACCCCTGATGGTTTCCGTCTGTCCTGGACAGCAGATGATGGAGCCTTTGACAGTTTTGTTCTTAAAATCAGGGATACCAACAGGCTCTCGGACCCTCTGGAGCTCATTATACCAGGCCATGAACGTACTCAAGATATAACAGGGCAGAAAGAAGGCACTGAATATTACATTGATCTGTATGGAGTTACCAGTGGACGCCGTTCCCAGCCTGTAAATGCAATCGCTATGACAGGTATTGTCTGCGTCGAGCATGACAAGGAAGAGAACGGCATGATCCACCCACATGCATGAGTGTGTCTTTCACATCTCTCTCCACTCAGTGATTTGAAGCAAAATCCATAGAGATGTTCTCCTATGCAAGCCTGATTCAAAAGACTGGCAAATACTTCAGCTGCCCCCTCCCCCTGCAGGATAAATCCCTACTCCTATCATTCCATATAGTTCTGATGTTCAGGCTGTGAGTGCTATTGCTTTCGTAGCCAAAACAGTACCACCCATGCACAAGAGGGAAGTATCAGCAGGATCAGAAGATCTCCAAGGGTCCATCTAGTCCAGCATTCTGTCCACACAGTGGCCAACCAGCTGCCTATGGGAAACCCACAAGCAGAACATGGGTGCAACAGCACCCTCCTGTCCATGTTCCCCAGCAACTGGTGTACAGGGGTATACTGGCCCTGATACTGGAGGTAGCACATAGCCATGAGGACTAATAGCCATTGATAGCCTCCTGCTCCAGGAATTTGTCCAATTGAAACCATCCAAATTGGTGGCCATCACTCCATCTTGTAGGAGTGAAATCCATAGTTTCACTCATACAACCTTCCCCAACTTGATGCCTTCTGGGTGTTTTGGACTACAGGTCCCATGATTCCTGAGCATTAGCCATGCTAATGGCAGCTGAAGTCTAAAACATCTGGAGGGCACCAGGTTGGGGAAGGCTGGTCTAATATAACCTTTACCCAAACAACACACATCCGCTGGGCTTTTAAATTAGTGGAGGACAGACTGTTGTAGAACATATGAATGTACCATAGGAGAGAAGAGACCTCAGCAAGGTGTAATGACAGCCTTGGGCAGTAATTGTTAGTATTGGAATAAGGATGTCATCGCCATCAGTTAGGGATGGCAGAGAAATCCGCCACGGACTCCAATGAGGCCAGATTCTTTGGAATCTACCCCCCCCCAGAGTCTGTGGTGGAATGGACTACCCCCCCTGCCACCCCCCAAAATCCCCCCCGGGACGGAACTTACCTGATGGCGGCTGGTCCGGGTCGCCGTCTTCTACTGCTGGGCTGAGGAACAAAATGGTGTCTGGTGTAGGACACCATTTGCGTCCCAGCTGTTGGCTGTGATTGGCTATGTAAATATTTACATAGCCTATCATGCCATTTGCATCCCTGCCATTGGCTGTGATTGGCTACACAAATATATACATAGCCAATCACAGCCAACGGCAGGGACACAAATGGCATCCCCTATGCTGGATGCCATTTGTGTCCACAGACCAGGTGTGGCCGGAAGTCTGGCAGCGGCCAGAGCCAGCTGGCGGCTCCACAGACTCCCCACAGAGCGGAGCCGGACAGGGAGGATTCTGGGGGGAGGACCGGATCTCCTCTCCCACCTGCGGATGCCCCAGACTGGAACGGGGTAAGTACTTCGTACACCCCTACCATTGATGTATCCCTGTTTCCATTTGTAAAATGTTGGAAGGTATGAAGTCAATGCTCTTGCATAACTCTCATTCTTTTTAACAAGGATTGTGCAGGAGAACTTCTTGGTCAATTGTGCACCTGGCTACTAACAATTCAACACCACTCCCCACCCCATTTCTAAGGGTCCTTTACTTGTGTTCAAACCTCTTTTTTGTCCATTGATCTGATGGAAGATTTTCATGGAATAGGCTCATGTCAGGATTTCTCTGACACCATTTCCTCTATGTTCAGGCTGTGAATGCCAATTCTTAGGTAGTTAAAATGGCACCATTTAAGCATAAGAGGGAGATATCAGCAGGCTTGGGGAGAACTGTAAGGTTTGGAGAAGTACAAAAAGCAGGGGGCAACTAAGGAGGACTCCAACAATGAGGAGAAGGTGTCATGGAAAATTGTACAGTGGGCAAATTGAACAGAGGAGCTGAAAACCAGAATAGGATTTTTCTGCAGGTCCCACTTGTTCTTTATAGATTGTAAAAAAAATTGTAATACTCAATGAGTATTTGAAAGGTGATCTATACAACAGCACACTGCAGACCTGTTCAGTCTTCCAGGTTTTTGCTGAGAAAAGCCTACGCATAATCAGTAGTCCATAATCATTATTTCTTTGTTATGGATACCACCCTCTTCTACAAATGTAACCAGAGCAGTGTACAGCAGAGGGACTGCATTATCTCTCAGGTCTATTTCTCACTGAGAGCGGTGAACTTGTGTCAGGGCTGTGCCACTTGAAATGGTAAATCATTCTGTGGGTTTTCCCTCCAGATTAAACAATAAAAATAAAAAGATTCATGTGCATAGAAAACTAGTCTGTCAAGAAGAAAGGTTCTAGCTGAGCTTTCCTCTTGAAAGGAAAGCTAGCACTAGCTTTCTCCATGCAGGGGTTTATATTGCTATATATTTTTAAGATGGAGGAGCATTTCATGATGTGAGATATGTTAGCACTGTTCAAGTACTTGAACGGTTGTCACAGAGAGTAAGGCCAGGATCTCTTCTCAATCATCCCAGAGTGCAGGACACGGAATCATGGGCTCAAGTGACAGGAAGCCAGATTCCGGCTGAACATCAGGGAAAACTTCCTGACTGTTAGAGCAATATGACAATGGAACCCATTCCCTAGGGAGGTGGCGGACTCTCCCACACTGGAGGTATTCAAGACGAGGCTGGACAGCCATCTGTCAGGGATGCGTTGACCTGGACTCCTGCATTGAGAGGGGGTTGGACCCGATGGTCTTGTAGGTCCCTTCCAGCCCTACTATTGTATGATTCTATCATGCAGCCTGAACAGGCACAGCCCAGACACAGACAGAGAGAGAACTAGGCTTTGTTTGATATAAAGCATTTGTAAGTTTGAAAAGAGGTATTAGGTTAACATCTGACGCCCCTATGTGAAACATCCAGTCATCCCTGGTTGGTTGGTCTTCCTTTGGACTGATTCACCCAAGAAGGATAGCTATTCAAGAAGACTGACTTTACTTGTTAAACAATAATTCCCTTTTTCTATTGACTTGTACTAAATTATGGAAAGACATTGATAGCTATTACAGTCCCTCTATCCTGCCATCTGTGTCAGCAGCAACATATACTTAGCCCTTTTCAGAAAAGATTTAGGAGCCCAGAAGTTACTCCATGAATAAGTTGGTAATAAAACAGAGGCCATTAAAATTCCCGACAAAATAGCTCACGAATGACACAGAAAGTTGCAGAGCTCTGTGGGAGTCATAGCCTTCCTGGTTCCTGAGGGAAGCATAATTAGCTGTTGATTTAGAGCCTTCTGCCCGCTTAAGACTTTTCATAGTTTCTTTTCTTTTATTTTCTCCTTTGATGGTAATGAAATGTTTTCCAAAGCCAAAGAAGGAAGCTGTGGAGGGATTAGGCTTCATCTTGTTTCATAGAAACTTCTATGATGGTAATAGCATCACATAAGCATGGAAGGAAGGAAGGAAAGTTGGTTCTAGAGCTGAGCCAACATTCAGAAGACATTTTTCTCAGAAAATCTGTTTATCCATTATTTATTTATTTGAAGTATTATTATGCCTCTCCTCAGCCAAAAAGGCTCCTGGAGTGCTTTACATAAAATCAATTTTAAAAGACCATTTCCTCCCCACATCCCCCAATGCCCTATAATGGCACATTGTGAAGGAAGCAAAATGGCAGCCAGGCTGTCAATACAGTTGCTGCTGCCATGCATGTGCAAAACCTTTGGGTGGGTGGGGGAGGTTAGAGACAGAAGCTGTGTTAATGTCTTTAAAAAATCATGTTGATGTTTTCTTTGCTGTATTTATCATTTTCTTTGTTATTTTATTTTTGCTTGATTTTTTAATGATTCCAAACTGCCCTAAGGGCATTTGCCAGTTGGGCAGTATATACATCAAACAAACAAACACATACTGCCACTACTAATGGTGAACCCCACCTGCAAGAAACTGTTGGAGAATTTCCCCTCCCACCAGCGAAATTAAGTGAAATGTGCACACACCATTTATCTGCCCACACATAGGGTGGAGAATTTTGACAGGTCATTTGCACACAGTTCTAGGTCGGTCACAAGAGAATGTGCAGAGGCCCACCCTCTAACCTGTCCTTGCAACCTTGCCCTTTTATTTATTTATTACATTTATACCCCACCTTTCTTCCACTGTGGAACTCAAAGTGGCTACATGTGGTTCCCAGGTGGTCTCCCTTCCAAGCACTGACCAGACTCAGAATTGCTTAGCTTCAGCAAGGTGGCTGCTTCATGTGCCATCAGACTATGCCCATTTCCCCCAAATGTCACCAAACTGAAAGCTTCAAGTTCAGCAACACTACCAACAATCCAAAGTAATCAATATATACATAAGTTTTGTTCCTCAAATGCATGTTCTCCGTCCTTTCTTGAAGTTCTTCTGTTCCCGAATCCCAGCTAACCATCTGCATGGGCAGATGTTTGGGGTGACCTTGCCATGCTTTTGAATAAACCACAGCTGTACAAATTTGCCCAGCTGCTTTGGAGGAATGTTCTTTAGAACCCAGAGGTTCTCTGGGCATTTCTTCTCCTCTTTAATTAATTAATTTATTATTATTAAATTTCTTTATCACCCATCTGGCAAGTCACCCAGACACTCTGGGCGATGTACAATAATACAACAGTTTAAAACAATAAAATTCCACATTAAAACATTGCATTTCTAAAAAATCCCCTAACCCGCCTCCAAGCGCCTGCCTGAACAACCACGTTTTTAATGCATGGCGGAAGCTCATTAAAGCTTCTCTTTTAGAAAGGGTTTAAAGCTAAACCTTTCTCTTTGCGTGAGTTATCATAGAGCTGGGATGATGATGGGCAGGGAATTAAGAGGTGTGAACTCATTTCCCTTGGGGGAACCTCCCCACTCCTTTTGAAGGGGGGGGGTTCCCAAACATCTTTCACTCCCAGTCAGGGCTGGATTAATTGCTATGCTAAGTCCTTTCTAGAATAAAGCCCCAGCAAATTCAAAGCCCCTCCAGTGGTCTATGCTCATTGTTCTCTCCAGGTTTGGGGTGGGGGGGCTTGGACAAGGCACTCCTCCCTCAGTGAGGCTACCTCCTTCTCACTCTGATGGTCACCAGCGGCCATTGCTCCTCATCTTCTCTCTCATCACTGTTGCTACTTACTTGCTTAACAGGCAGAGAGCCAGGGGGCAAGCTGGCCGTGGCATCTCCTACTCCCCCTTCTCACCACCTCCATTGTCTGGACCAGAATGAGAGGCAGGTGAACAAGCAAGTTGCAATGGTGAAGAGGAGGAGCAAGTCCAGGGGGCTCTTGTCAGTGGGCCCCTGCTGGGGTATGGGCCCTCGGCAGTTGCCCGACCATGCCTACCCTTAACTCCGGCCCTGTCTACGTTATCTGAACTTTGGCATTTCTCAGTGCAAAAGACATGGGGAATATTTCTCCTTGTCTTCTCAAGTTTCCTGGAGATGATATTTAGGTGGTGTCCTGGAGACTAAGGAACAGTGTCAGGACCCATGCAAATGCACGCGGCTAAAGTTGCTCCATATACGTAAACCATTGAAAAAGCTAAAATGAAGTACCAAAACCTGTCAACACAATAACCAAATGAAGTAATGTGTTCCCTTTGCCTCCTGGCTTATACACTCTGCCTTACTGTTGTGTGGTCAAGGATAATTATTTTCCTTTTTTTGTCCTGATCGCCTCTTCTCAGTAGTGCCGTGCCCATTTCACCCGAAATAAGCAAATGTTAAAACCCCAGCTGACAATCCGCTCAGTAGGAGATGCGACATGTGTGCCCATCATTGAAGGTAGATGAGACAATGTAACCTGAGAACAGAATAGCCCTGCTGGATCAGGCCTAAAGTCCATCTCTTCCAGCACCTAGTTTCCCACAGCAGCCCATCAGTTACCTCTAGGACAGGGGTGTTGAACCTCAGGACTGTGGGCCAAATATGGCTCCCCTGGGGTCCTGATCCAGCACTCCAGGGGTCCCCAAATGCCTTCTGGCCCCGCCCCCTTTCACCCAACTGCCAATCATTTGGTGGTTGCCTGCTTTTGTGGCAATTCTTCCCATTCTAAAAGGTTGAAATGCCTCTCCAAAGGTGGTGTTTTTGGTGTGTTGGCCCCAACGTTTTTTGTGTTTGGCCACACCCAACACCAGAATCCACCCCCCCACCCCCCGGGGGTTCTCCAAAACTGAATTGGGCTGAAAGTGGTTCAAGGCCTCTTCTTGAGGAAGTCCGCAAGCAGGGGGAAACAAAGGGAACAGCCCTCCCCCACAAATGTTCCCAGAGAACGGTTACCCAGGGGTACACTGCCATGCTTAAAGGCTGTGGACAGGCCATTCACTTATCCCATCCTTTATATTATAGCATAGTATACTAAGTTCGTAGAGCTCCTAAATCCTTTAATATGACTCCAACCATTGTACTTGCCTGACAAATCTAAAATCCACTGTCATCATCCCACAACCCAGGTTGCAATGGTTTTAACTGTCACTGGTATTTTAGTTTTGATTTGTGATGGAATGGTATCTTAAGGCTGCTGTTTTTAGTTAGTTAGTAAAATCTGTGTGTGTGTGTGTGTGTGTGTGCGCATGTGAATATATATATATTTGTTTCATGTTTTTAGCCTTGAGAAGAGAAAGCTGAGGGGAGATATGATAACAGTCTTCAAGTACTTGAAAGGTTGTCACAGGGAGGAAGGCCTGGATGTCTTCTTGATCATCCCAGAGTACAGGACGCAGAATAATGGGCTCAAGTTACAGGAAACCAGATTCCAGCTGAACATCAGGAAAAACTTCCTGACTGTTAGAGCAATACGACAATGGAACCAGTTACCCAGGGAGGTGGGGGGCTCTCCCACACTGAAGGCATTCAAGACAAGGCTGTACAGCCATCTGTCAGGGATGCTCTGACTTGGATTCCTGCACTGAGCAGGGGGTTGGACCTATAGTCCCCTCCCAACCCCACTATTCTATGATTCTATGATTATATTATCTTTTTCTTTTCTTTTCTTCTTTGTAAACTGCCTTGAGAAGGGTTTTGTGGTGTGTGTGTGTGTTACCTTTAACAGTGATATAAAAATATCAAAGTGGAAATAAAACTTCGTAATATTGAAGCAACCAGCAAAATGTCACTATATGAATGCCTAATATTTTCAAGTGCTATTATTGAAAACTTGACTTTGATTGAAAGGTAGAAAAAGAAAAAGAATCCTGTTTTAAGCAGGTTCACTTGGGTGTAGGCTCAGCATTACAGCCTTAATCTTCCATTCTTGCTGTTGAATTTTAGGGTTATAGTAATGTTAACAGTGCTAATGTTCCAAATTTTATGAATTTACTCTTGGGGGTTTCTTTCATTTTTTTAAAGCACTCATAATTCAATATTCTTCACAACTGGAAATAATGAAGAAATTTCAAATTTGGATTTCTCAAGCAAACTCATTTTTCTCCCTCCCAAACATGTTGGTTGAATTTTAACTGGCCGATCTCCATCGTGGCTTTTAATACGGTTTGCATGCATCTGGTATTTGTCTCTCGTTTACTAATAGATATCACTTGTGTGGGCTGTTTTTTGTTTTTTGTTTAAACACACACACACACACACACACACACATATTTATATATATATATATATATGCCAGAGTTTCTGTCATTGCAACTGGGGGAAAATCCATTTACAACTGTAAAGCTGAATATAAACTTCGGAGTGCCCGATTTTCTCTGGGTGCTGGAAAGCTCTTCCCCTTTCCTTGACAATTTGACTTTCCAAAATCCATTTCAGACCATGGCAAAAATGTAGTTTAGAAACTTGTAAACTTGAACGACTTTGACTTGCATGTGGTTATATCATTACCTATAACAAGTATGCAGGGACATGTAAACAATAGGAAGGCAGTCTATGTGCAAAGCAGACGGGTTATTTAACATCTACCACATTTTTCATGCAATGAGTAGCTGCTAGTGTTGTGCCAAAAATCCTTCTTTATTTTGCCACAACCATTCTCATTTAATGTGATGTAAAACAAACTGGTTAAAGAAAAGAAAAATTCAAAGGAGAAAAACAATTTTGGTGACATTTTCATGCATGGGGCTTGGGATTTTCAGTTTTCCACTTAGTTATGAGGTGGATGAGGAGTATGTGTGAGTGCCCTGTCTTTCATTGTACTATAATCTCTGGCAAACCTGCAGGCTCCCTGGCTTCCCACACTTCAATTCAAGCCCAGGGAAAGACACCAGGAGCTAATACCTCCGATGGTGCTTCTTATGTTCTCATGTTCTTTGGTTCAGGAACTGTGTGGGCAGCCAGGAAGGTTGCAGAGCAATGGAGAGAAGTGTAATGGAAAGTGAAAACGAAACCCCACACAGAATATCTTTAGCCACCTCAAAGAGATAAAGTAAGCTTAACCCCCCCCCCCCAAGAAATAAGAACATAAGAAGAGCCATGCTGGATTAGACCAAGGTGCCATCTACTCCAGCCTTCTGTTCACACAGTGACCAACCACTGTATCGATGGGAAACCCACCAGCAGGACATGAACGCAACAGCACCCTCCTGCCCATGTTCCCCAGCAACTGGTGTACATAGGTTTACTGCCTCTGGTACTGGAGGTAGCACATAGCCATCAGGACTGGTAGCCATTGATAGCCTATTCCCTCCAGGAATTTGTCTAACCCCGTTTTAAAGCCATCCAAATTGGAGGCCATCACTACGTCATGTGGTAGCAAAGGCCATAGCTTGACTATACACTGTATGAAGAAGTCCTTCCTTTTATCTGTCCTGAATCTCCCCCCAATCAGCTTCATGGGATGACCCCTTTGGGTTCTAGTATTATGAGAGAAGGAGAAAAGTGTCTCCCTATCCACATTCTCCACACCAGGCATACTTGCGTACACCACTATCCTGTCTCCCCTTTCTTGCCTCTTCTCCAAGCTAAAGAAATTCAAATGCTAAAGAAATTCTAAAGCATTCCGACTGAGAACAAGGCAGACAAATTGAAGGCTCTTACATGGGGAAATAAGACTTTGGAGGACAGATTTTGGCACAGCACTATTATTTACATGTGACTCTGATCAATATGATGGCGCTTGCTCCATGAACCCAACACTGTGGCAAAAACTGCCCCCAAGTCTATGTGGAGTGGGGAGACAAAAGCAACATTTCAAACTGTTTTGAAAATATACTTGATCATTGCTATATGTCCACATGAATTTGCGGGGGGGGGGGCTGTATATGAATGCCTATGCATGCACACACACACACACATGCGAACACATTGTAGTCACATCCTGCATTGCGGTTTCTGCACTGATCAGGAGATTGAACTAAAGGACTAAAATCCTTTCCACCCTTATGATTCTGCATTCATGATATTGTTGACACGTTAGCCTAAATATACACCCACATACCTGTAGGCACCTTATGCATGACCTGTACCCTGGAGAAATTGAGGGTAAGGATCTGCTGTAGGTAGCATGTGCATGATTTGCCATTTCTTGATAGGGTCCTGAGCAAGAGCCATAGGACCTTGTATGATGGTGCATTCCTATGCATGCCAACTCATATGTAAGCCCCATGGGCTTCAATGTGTAAGTGTGTATAGGATTTCAGTCTGGTTCCTCCATCCAGGCCAGTAGTATTGTGTACATTGTCTAGTGGCAGTCCTGCAGGGAGAGAGTATTTCCCATCCCTGCTATCTAATCCCCATTTTAACTGGAGGTGCCAGGGACTGAATCTGGAACTTTCTGCATGCAAAGTGGGTGTTCTCCCACAGAGCTATGACCCTTCCCTCTTTTGGAAGGCTTGCCTGTGATGCCTTCAGAGATCTCCAGAGCTCCAAAATAGAATACAGAGACTGCAAAATTAGCAGAGATTTGTGAACCTCCTTATTTGATGGTGACAATGCTCATGCTGAAACATTGGCCAAATGTCCCATCTGAGCTGACCTATTTCAAAAGAAAGATCACTGTGGAGTTTTAAACTCATCATCTATGATTGCCTGGGGGACAGTCTTAATGTGTGCACTCTGATCTTGTCATCGGATAGAGAGCTCTGGTGCATACACAGAGCTCTCCCAACTGCAATGTCTTCTCCATTCAGGTCAACAGATGGACCTACTCCACATGTGCATTTCTCTGCATATAAAGAGTGGTGCCCTTTGCAAAAATGAGTGGAGTTCCTCCACTCACTGGAGTAACTCCACTCCAGTGCAAGAACTGTAGGTGCGTGTGTCTGTGCATACCTGTATCTCAAGTCTGGGGTAATGTCACCTGCATCTATATAACATCGAGGATCATGAAGAGTTCATTTTGCATGCAAGATTTGTTCGGCTCAGCTGTATCCCTTGGTAGAAGATATCTTAGGATTTCAACCTTAAGGTTCTTTTGAGCTGTTGTTCTTGTTTGGCATGTATGAGTGTGCGGTGTTCGATGTGACTGCATGATTGTTGTCAGAATCAAAAACATGGCCATAAAGAGACTTGCTTGGAAACAGCAACAAACACCTTTTTGGTATGGAACTTTCCATTCTAGTCATGACACTGGATCAAATATTTATTGTAGCTTTAGCTCCTGGATTAGAGATCTGAGACCAAATGTTTTGCCAGCCCCCACAACCCATCAGATGGGCTGATGAAACCATGCATTAACTCCTTTTTGTTTGTGTTCATGTCTTTCTCCTTGGCTAGCTATGGGATCTCCCAAGGAAATCACTTTCTCAGATATTACTGAAAACTCAGCTATGGTCAGCTGGACGGCCCCACGGACGCGTGTGGACAGCTTCCGGATTTCCTATGTTCCAGTTACAGGAGGTGAGAGAGAAGGAGGGTGCATGAATGGGTGTGGCAAACTATGCTGGTAACATGTCTTGAATGTTGGAAAATCAATTCAGAAAGATCTTCTTTTTGACTTGGCCTCTTTTGAACCTAGCACCTTGAGTACCCTCATACATTCATGCTTCTGTCTGGTCCAGGTCCCCCTAATGCTGTGACAGTAGATGGAAGCAAAAGTAGGGCCAAACTGATCAAGCTGATCCCTGGTGTGGAGTACATTGTCAGCATCATCTCTGTCAAAGGTTTTGAGGAAAGTGATCCCGTTTCTGGATCTCTGACCACAGGTATGTACAAGGAGGAAATGGTGATGAATAGACCATCAGTAGGAGTGACACTTTACAGGGCACAAGAAGACAGGTCTCTGCTTCAAGGAACTTGCAGTCTGCAATTCAACACAGCAGAAACAGCAGAGGATGGAAAGGGAAGCGTGGGTGTGGGTAAACAGAGGACCCATGTGTGTGGTTGTTTCAGTTGCATGTGCTCAGACTTAATCACAAGTTGAGTTACAGAAGGGCATGGGAATGAGTGGTTTGTGCCAAAGGATTCATAGAAAAAGTTGGTTTGGAGGAGGGGGGGTGGATTTGTTCAGTTTGCCTATTAATGCAAACGTAACTAATTTCACACTTTCAAATCAATATGCAAGCAGAAACTCAGTTATCCTTCAAAATTTGCACTTTTCTGAATTTTGCAATGGAGTCATCCAATCAGAGAATGCTTTCAAAAATGTGTATATTAGGGAAGGGAGCACACAAAAATGCATATATGTATTAGTGAAAAATGTTAAAATGCATATTAGGAAAATTTCTTGCAAACATCTGCATATTATGCAAAATTAAATATAAAAAATAATGAGCTGGGAGAAACGCGCACATAAATGCACATGAATTTTCATGCAAACTTTTCATGGCAAAACCCTCTATTTTTTCATGTGAAAAAAATCTCCTGTGTTGAACTGAACTTAAGACTGGAAAAATGAGAATGTGAGAGAAACCAAAATTGACAGTTGCTTCCATTCCCCTAGCTTGAAGGAGGAGGGATTTGAAGGAGATCAGAGATCTGTCATCACACACGTCTTCTGGGAGGAAGTTCCAAGCATATGTAGACAGCAAGAGAGAAAGGGCAGAAGCATTTGAGGGAGCAGAAGAACTTTGAATGGCATGGAAAAACACTGTGGAAATATAACCTAAAAACATTTATATTGTGCAATCACTCCTTTGATTAATCAGAAAGGAGGCCTCTGAAGACCCAGAGGTTGATGGAAGGTTATCCTTGACATGTATTTTGCCTTCCCCCCATTCCACCTGCCCCCAAACTTGAGTTTTCTCCAAGAAAATATTTGGAACTGGAATGGAGAGTGAGCAAGAGAGGTGTAAGCTGAGAAAGATGAATGACACCAGATACAGAATGCTTAAGCCAATAGTCCCTCATAATGCTGGAACAGAATCAGTTTTGCTTTGTTTCAACATGTTTTTTAAAATCACGGTCCATAATGACCTCCCATCCTCATGTTGATGATAATTCTTCCATGTCTTACGAGGGCTGGTGCCCATTTCTTTTCGTGTCTTTAAGTTAGCACATTTGAGACAGCCAGTTTTTCTCATTGGAAAGTTGGGGCATGGTCAGCTGAAAGGTCATGTGTTGTCAATTGACAATCATGGAGTGATCAGGAAGAGCACAATATCCATTCCAATTTGTTGTCAGGAGGGGGTATTATTATTATTATTTATTTATTGCATTTATACCCCACCTTTTTTCCCTTGCAAGGAACCCAAGGCGGCTTACATTATCCTCCTCCTCTCCATTTTATCCTCACAACAACAACCCTGTGAGGTGGGTTGGGCTGAGAGTCTGTGACTGGCCCAAAGTCACCCAGTGAGCTTCCATGGCTGAGTGGGGACTAGAACCCGGATCTCCCAGCTCCTAGTCCAACACTCTTGCCACTACTAGACTCTCAACATTTCTAGGAGGCAATCATATTTAGCACAATTCTTTGTGTTATTTCTTACTCTTCTAATAAATGAATAATTTAACTGATTCAAAGGTCTACATTTCACATTATGCTGGGAGATCCTGGATTGATCTCCTGGTTATTTTTTTTTTAATGACTGAAAGCTGAGTGAGATCTTCTTCTTCTTCTTCTTCTTCTTCTTCTTCTTCTTCTTCTTCTTCTTCTTCTTCTTCTTCTTCTTCTTCTTCTCCTCCTCCTCCTCCTTCTCCTCCTCCTCCTCCTCCTCCTCCTCCTCCTCCTCCTCCTGACGTTTAAGAGCAATGAAACAAAACCAAAAATCCCTCGCTCAACTTCCAGGCACTCACCAGGCAAAAGCACTGGAAAGCCCCAAGGGAAGAAATCTTGGTTAAATCCTCTATTATTTGTTTGTTTGTTTGTTTGTTTGTTTGATTGATTGATTGATAGATTGATTGATTGATTTCTATCCCACCTTTGTACCAAAAATGGCACTGAAGGCAGCACTCTAGGGGGCTTTTTCAAAAAGCTCAAGCAGCCAGAGAGGCTGCAAGGACAGAACGGGGTAAAAGAGTCAAAATAAAAACCACACGTGAACCCCTCAGCACCCTCCTTCCAATAAGGCAAGCACTGAAACCCTGAACCTTGAGACATTTATCTGAGATGCTCACCCCTTCCCACAATCTTTGGGTGCAATTAGGGGTGCTGGATAAATTTGAGATGGATTAATGAGTTCAGATTTCTAAGAATCTGAGCTGCAGAATCTACTGTGGAGTGCCCCCCACAGGCCATGTGGAGTCCGTGGACTTTTGGATGAGTTTTTTTTTTTTTTTTTACTTTCCCAAAATTTATAAATCTGCAGAAAAATATGTAAGCTGAAGAAATGTTGAATGGAATGGGGGACAATACACTAAATGTTACGTACTGAGGTAAATTATGTAAATACTTACATAAATACCAATGTAAGTATTTAAGTGAATATTTCCATATTTTTCCACATGACCCAAAAAATAAATAAATATTTGCATCCATCTGTGGGCGGATGATGGAACGAAAGGCGCCTGACAATCTGCGAAACACAGACGGAGCAGATTTTTACACAGTCTGTACATCCCTAGGTGCAATTTCTTTTTACCCCTCTCCCCAATGAAAGGGTTGAAAATAGCTTGGAAAATTCTGCACAGTGCTAATTAAAACATTAACAACACAGTTTGAAAGTTTAAATTAAAAGGATATTCTAACAACCAAGAAAGTGGGTGACAGTCGTACTCATAGATCTTGTCTTGAGGGAGTACATTCTACAGTTTGGGAGCAACACAGGAGAATTCCTTGTCACACATGTCTAACAAATGGGCCTCTTCAGGTAATGGTGTCCTCGAAAGGGTCTCTCACGCAAATCTTAATAATAATACTCGAGCAGGTTGGTAGCAAACTGCTTCAGCAGGGCCAGACCAAGACATTTTGGTACCTAAAGCATAGCAGCAAATAGTCCCCCTCCCCTCCCCAAATCAAAGTACATACTATCCAAAGCCAGTCAAGTTCTTTTGGTACATTAGGCAGAAAATCCCATAAGCACCACTCCCCATCTCTGGCAGTAGAAATACAATAATAACTAAGTAAACAACTAACAATTTGCTGCCATTTTAGGACACCCCAAAATCTGCTGCCTGAGGCGACTGCCTCACTCTGCCTCATGGTAGGGCCAGCCCTGTGTTTAGGGCTTTAAAAATTAAGACCAACACCTTAAATGCAGCCTTGACAGTGATTGGCAAGCCAGTGCAGGTCTTTCAGGAGAGGGTGTAATACTGACCTGATACAATATTTCTCCAGTCGATCAACTGATGTGTGTATTTGAATATGTATTTATTTCATTGCATTTCTATACTGCCCAATAGCTGAAGCTCTGTGGGCGGTTCACAAAAATTTAAACCAAAGAGCACACAATAAAACAATATAAAATATATAAAACATTAAAACCACAGTATTGCAATACAACCAGAATAGAAGAACCAGAATAAAACCTAGCAGCAATGAAGGGATTTATTAAAATACAGATTTTTAAACAGCAAAGCTAAAAGTCTAGAAAGCTAAAATGCCTGGGAAAATAAAAAGATCTTCACCTGGTGCCGGAAGGAATACAGTGTAGGTGCCAGGTGAACCTCGCTAGGGAGCTCATTCCACAGCCGGGTGGCCACAGCAGAAAAGGCCGTCTTCCTGTTAGCCACCCTTCTCTCTTCCTTTGGCAGGGGCTCATGGAGAAGGACTCCTGAGGATGATCTTAAGGTCCGGGCAGGCACATATGGGAGGAGGCAGTCCTTCAGATAACCTGACCCCAAGCCATTAAGGGCTTTGAATGTTAATACCAGCACTTTGAATCAGCCCCAGAATTGGACTGGCAGCCAGTGCAGCTGGAAAAGTACAGGCATAATATGAGCTCACTGGCCAGTCCCTGTTAACAATCTTGCTGCCCTATTTTGGACCAGCTGAAGTTTCTGGACCGTTTTCAAAGGCAGCCCCACGTATAAACGCATTGCAGTAATCCAGATGAGAAGTTATCCGAATATGTGTCTGTTATGACCAGTGAAATGCCACCTTTATCTGTCTTGTCGTGATATTGCATTCCTTGTGCGTGCGTGTGCTTGTGTCTCCTTCTCTTCAGCTTTGGATAGTCCATCAGGACTAATGGCAGTGAACATCACAGATTCTGAAGCTTTGGCTGTGTGGCAACCAGCAATTGCTGCTGTTGACGAGTACGTGATTTCCTACATGGCTGTGGGCGGTAAGTCAACATTGCTCTGCAGCAGGGCTCTGCACATTCTGTGGTTCTGCACTGTGGTTCCTTGGTACAAAATGCTGACGTTTACTGAAATGCTGAAACCAAGAGCAAAACTGGAAAACTCAGATTTCATTTTGTTAAAGGTTTCTGGCCCTTCATGTCGGGAAGGTAGACATGCCGGTGTAATCTAGGGATGGCGGAGGATTCTGCCACAGATTTCAGTAAGGCCGAATGCGCTGGCATTCGGCCCCCTGAAATCCGTTGCGGAACGGCCTCCCACCCCCCGCCCCCCTGCGGATTCCCCCCTGGACGAAGCTTACCTGGGGTGAATGTTCTGGCGGCAGCGGCTCTGGCGGCGGCTGGTCTTTCAACCAGCTGCTGTGGCCGTCATTTGCATCCTGGTCTTTGCCATAATAGCTTATGTAAATATTTACGTAGGCTAAAACTGTGGGGGGGGGGGAAGGAACACAAATAGCGCCCACGACGCTATTTGTGTTCCCCTTTTCTTTTGCCATAATAGCCTATGTAAATATTTACGTAGGCTAAAACGGCGAAAAATAGGGAACGGAAATGGCAGCCGCCATAGCCGCCGCCATTTGCATATGCATTTTTTTTTTGCTTGGCTTGCTGTCATAGGCTACATAAATACTTATGTAGCCTATCACGGAAGCCTGGCTGGACGCAAATGGCAGCTGCTTCAGAGGCCCCCATTTGCATCTGCATCAGCCAGTCCGCGGCCGGGACTCCAGCTGCAGACGGCCCTGGCCAGCGGCTCCGTGGAGCCACCACAGAGCAGAGCCATCCGGGCAGGATTCTGGGGGGCGGAGGACTGGATCACCTCCCCCCACATCGATGATTCCGGGGGGAGGGACAGAGCATCTCCCCCCACACCACGAATCAACTCCGTAAAAAGGTAAGTGACTTTCGTACATCCCTAGTGTAATCACAAAATTCAGGGTGGGGGTTGAGCAGGATATCCAGTAGCCAGCGGGTTATTTTCAGTGCCCTCTACAGCAGTGGAGACTGGAGACTGGTGGCTTCGATGTCAGGGAGTGGCATGAATCCGCTCCTGGTTTCAAGCAGAACCAGTCAGAACTCTAAAGGAGCTATCCAAGGTGCTTCAAACCTTGGATAGCTCCTTTAGAGTTCTACCTGGTTTTGCCTGAAACCAGGAGCGGATTCAGACATACACAAACCCCGACAGTGGAGCCACCAGCCTCTACTGTTCTGTACTGGATTAGCTGAGACAGAATTAAGTATCCAAGGGATGCAAACATATCCATATTTCCTTAGGTATATAGTTCCCACTCTTCCTCCAAGGATCTCTGAGCTACATATGTAGTCTCCCTCCCCCCATTTTATGCCCATATTAGTCCTGTGAGGAAAGTTAAGCAGAGAGAGGGGGGGGGAGGGAACAGGTGGTTGGCCCAAGGTCGCCTGGGAAGCTTTCCAGCGGAGTGTGTGTGCCCATGTGTTGCATGCAGAAGGTCCCAGATTCAGTCCCTGGCATCTCGTAGAACTGAAACCCGGTAGTGCCATTACCAGTTGGTGCTGGCAGGACTGAGCCAGATAGTCCAATGGTCTGACCTAGGGAGGCAGTGGGCTCTCCCACACTGGAGGCATTGATTCAAGACAAGGCTAGACAGCCACCTGTCAGGGATGCTCTGACTTGGATTCCTGCACTGAGCAGGGGGCTGGACTCGATGGCCTTGTAGGCCCCTTCCAACCCTACTAATCTATGATTCTATGCTTTGACTTGGATTCCTGCATTGAGCAGGGGGCTGGAATCAATGGCCTTGTAGGCTCCTTCCAACCCTACTATTCTATGATTCTATGATTCTGTGACTCAGTATATGTTCCTATGGGATTTCAGTCTGGGTCTACCCAGTCCTTTGACTCTCAATATTTACTAACGTTCAGCCATAATGGCTCCCAGTTCTCAAACACTGCAGGACTTTTTGCAGTGTAGAATTCCTCTACATCCAGTACATCGGGACAGATCTTTAGAAATTCTTTACAGAGCACAGGCATTCTTTGCTTTCCCTGACCTGGTGCCCTAGAGATGTTTTGGGCTACCGCAACCATCATCGGTGACCACTTGGCCACCCCGGGTGGGGCTGATGGGAATTGTAGACTGAAACATCCGGAGGGTGCCAGGTTGGGGAAAGCCACCAACGTAACTGTAAAGCAAGTCTCTGAACATGCATGGGATTCTTTGTCACGCTGATGGCACTTGACGATGCTCTGAAGGGTGACCCCAAGGTGGGCTAAGCCACTCTGCACAGAGCTTGTCCCAAGGCGTAGAGATGGTGTGGGAGTCCTGTAGAGGAGGCCAGGGCGATAGCGCCTTGGACTGGACACTCTGGGACTCGGCCTGCCTTTGCTGGCTGTCAAGGGCTTCCTTAACTGGTGGCATGGGGAGGAAAGACTTTGGCAGCACGTGGCACTCTCGCCCTGGCCTCCTTGGGAGGAGGCTAGGGTGCAAGCGCTGCAGGCTGGCTGTGCCAAGGACTCAGCAGTCAAGCCTTTGTGTGCATAAAGCACAAGGGTTTGACTGCCGGAGTCCTTGGTGCAGAGAGGATGGGTGGCTTGCATGGCTCGGTGGGTGGGCAGGGCAAGCAAGGAGGCTCGTTGAGCAGATCCAGGCCACATGAGCTGGGGGGGGCAGGTCGTCAAGCTCCCACTGCCCTGGATGGAGATGGTCCTGTCCATCCCTATCAAGCCCTCTGGTATGGTGTAAATGATGTCATCAAACCCCACCGGAGGCCTCCTCCAGTCAGTGGAAGCTGGTCGCTCCGATGTCAGTGGGGTGGCGATCCGCTCTGGCTTTCGGTCAGAACCAGTCAGAACTCTAAAGGAGCTATACAGGCCTAATAGTCTGCACCAAGCATGTCCCAAAGCAAGTCCTGGATGTGATTTTGCAATCAGCCCACTCCAAAGATAAAGCAAAGATACATCTGGCTTGGAACACAGTTGAGGTGACATTTGGCAGCAGCCTGAGTCTAAGTAGAGTGCATTGGAGATGCCTCTTCTCCAGACTGGTCCACCTAAGTTAGCCAATGGGAACAATGCATGCAAACAGGAGGAATCCAGAAGCCACTTCACAAATGCACCGAACAATTCTGAGTTGCTCACTGATCAATTGAGCTGTTCTTCTTTGTGTTTTAGAGCCAGAAGTGACTCAGAGCGTCTCAGGCAACACTGTGGAATATGATCTCATTGGCCTCCGTCCAGCCTCTGAGTATACCCTCCGGATCTACGCTGTGAAGGGACCACAGAAAAGCACTATTATCTCCACCAAATTCACAACAGGTACCTTGGGGCTGGGCAGGCTTGATCCTACCATAGGTTCCAAATGAAGCTAGCTTGCGGCGCTAGAATAAATATACTGCTAGAACAGATATACCACTACAACAAATATACTGCACAGGCTCAGGGGCTCCAGAAGCAGGCATACGTCTTTGCATGAAGTGATCACTTGGGATTGGGAACAAGGTTTCCATGAGGGTTTCTAAAAGACTGTAGATTGTGTGAGGACAATTTTCTTCAGGTGACAATTCAAGGGTTGGTGGGGTCACCAATGAGAAGACCCTGCTCTGTCCACCCATCAATCTTATATCAGATAAGGCAGGAACTTTCAGATTAGTCTCTTCCCACGTATCTTTAAAGGGTTGGGAGAGATGTAGGCAGGATCAGGGTTTCTCTTCAGTTTTATTTTTTGCAGAGCATCTGAAAGATTTTAGGTGCTTTTGAGATAGTAAGTCACAATAATAACAACGTGAACCAGACCAAAGGGAACAGAGCTTTGTGGGTATGATCCAGCACCTCAGATTGCATCTGGAGCCCAAACAAAGTGGGGGTGGGAGTGAGAAATGAAACTGTAATGAAGCTGACACATGTAATTGAGGATTTCCCATTGCTCAGTGGTAAAAAGACTAGCTTTGAACATAGAAGTCCCCAGGTTAAATCCCTAGAATCTCCAGTTTAAATTATTTTTGGTAGGAGGGCCAAGAGGGGGGGGGGAGAAAGAGAAAGAGTAAGAGAAAGAGAAAGAGAAATGGAGGGAGGGAGGGAGCCTAGCACAGATGTCCCCAACATCTGATGTCCTCCAGATGTGTTAAGACTACCACTCCCATCATTCGCAGCTAGGTTGGGGAAGGTTGGCCTAGAGCAACATTCCTTAACTTCCAGATGGTTTTCACTACAACACCTATCTTCCCTGACCGTTGGTAATGTAGGCTGGGAATGATATAGTCAGTGGAGACTGGTTGGTCCAATGTCAGTGGGGTGATAAATCCTCTCCAGGTTTCACTCAGAACCAGTCAGAACTCTAAAGGAGCTCCCCAAGGTGTGGAGAACCTTGGATAGCTCCTTTAGAGTTCTGACTGATTCTGACTGAAACCCAGAGTGGATTCACCACCCCACTGATGTCAGAACCACCAGCCTCCACTGGTTATAGTTCAAAATATACAGGGCGGTATAGGGCAGGCTCCCCAGATGTCAGGGGAGGTTGCCATAGGGAAGGCGCTGTCATTCAGAGAAGACAGTGTGGGGTAGATGGATAAGTAGCTCAAGGTAAAGCATCTTCATATATTTGTGTAACTAGATTAAAGCGGAACCCTACTGTGCATTTAAAACAATTATATATTTGCTCCCCATCTGCCCGCCCTCTTCCCTAATTGCCCGAAAAACCATTTGGGGGTTTTGAGACTTCCTGTAAATTGGAAACCCCTTGATTCCTAGCAGGAAATGACACCCTGGGCATCATTTTCAATCTAGCAAGATGGCAAACCCTTTCCTGTGCAGTAGTGACCTCTTCTGGCTGTCTGTTATCCCCTTTCCCAAGATAAAGGCTCCCCCCACCTTTCTTTTTTGCTTGGAATTGGTGTTGCACTGGCAGGGAACAGCAGGAAGGGTGGAATGCAAACTTCAAGTTGAGCCCAACTCAAAGGGCTTCCTGGCTGAAGTTGAGCCCAGCTCAAAGGGCTTCCTTGGCTGACTTAAGGGCTTCCCCAGCTTCCTTTGAGCCCAGCTCAAAGGGCTTCCTGGCTCCAGTTGCACTCAGCTCAAAGGGCTTCCTTGCCCAACTTAAGGGCTTCATTGCCCAGCTTAATTTGAGCCCAGCTCAAAGGGATACATGCCTGAGTTAAGGGCTTCCTTGTCCAGCTTCCTTTGAACCCAGCTCAAAGGGCTTCCTGGCTCAAGTTGCATCCATCTCAAAGGGCTTCCTTAAAATAGGGCCGGTCTTTTTGAGCAGGGTGAGTTTGCATTTTGAGCTTTCCCCTGCCAAAATCTCACGCCATCCCTAATTTAAACATAATAATGGGTTACAGAAACCTTCCCCAAGCTGGTTTGCTCCAAAAGTGTTGGACAACCATCTCCATGCTGGCTGGGGATGATGGGGATTGTAGTCCAATACACTGGGTGGAAGCCCGGTGAAGGGAGGGTGGGTTACAATTACAAGTGAGATTTGCACTGATGTTGTTCCATTTTGTGTGGTTGATTTGCCCCAATCTTCTTATCTTGCTACTAGGCATTGATGCTCCAAGGGAGCTGACTGCCACCGATGTTCAGTTCGAAACGGCACTGCTGACGTGGAAGCCACCCCGTGCCTCTGTCACGGGCTACCTCCTGATCTATGAAGCCATCGATGGAAAGGTCAAGGTAAGTGTTTGGGTCCAGTATGACAGTCTCCACTTCCATTGTCCAGTAGGGATGTCAGAGACATCCATAATGGAACCAAATGAGTTCAGATTTTTATAACCCCAACCTACAGATTCTGCACTGGACCAGCTTTCCCCCTGTTGGGCAGATTCCATGAAATTGGGGACGGTCTTCTAACTTTTTCAAATTTCACACAACATTTGTTGTAGAAAATTATGCAAAAAGAAAAGAAAAGTGAATTTCTCCCACAGGCTAAAGAATGAAAATTTGAATTTGGGGGAATTTGTGCATTTGGGGGAATCTGCGCATTTTCACACGTGTTGATTTTCGCAAATCTGGAAACATAAAAGAAAGAAAACCAATTCTGTGGATGGGCAGACAATGGAATGAAAGGCCCCTGACAATCCACAAAACACAGACAGAATGGATTTTACACAAACCATACATCCCTGTTGTCTGGTAGAATGTTATATCATAATGTAGCATCTCACCAAGGGACACTCAGGGAGGAGGAAAAAAAATGCAGTGGCAATCTGGAAACAGTGTAGTGGAATGCCAACGAGTTTCACAGCCCCATCATCAAAATTCGCCCCTGCCCTGGAATTTGCTGAAATCCCTCTCCACAATTTCATGGCCTAATAAGAAGAAGATGATTGCAAATGTTTGGAGGTGATGGCTAGATCTATTCAAGCATGGAAAAGACTGCCTCGGGAGATGGTGGCCTGTCCTCCACCAGAGGTATTGAAGCAGAGGCTGGAAAACCATCTGTCAGGGATGTTGTAGTTGCAAAGTTCCTGAACTACGGGGCTACACTAGATCACCTCTAATGTTCCTTCCAATGCTCAGATGCTGTGACAACCCTTCCTATATTTGTCTTTGGTTTGTAAGAGTCTTGGAATTGTGCAACCAAATTGTTTTCTATGCCAGTGAAGGGCCTTTTACACCATTTGGGATTGTCTTCTAAGAAGTGAAAAAGAATCCCATTGGAAAACACTAACAACCCTTCTCGCCATTCCATGCAGTCATGTTCACAGTGGGGAACATATCTAAATGTTTGATGCACTCCAAACATGCAACTGTAATTAGTGCATGTGTCAGCCATACCAGTGCCTGCCGCAATCTGACATTTTAGCCATTCCGCTTCAACATTTTCATATGAAACATTCGTTTTTGGACCACATCTCTCCTGCTTCCAATGGGGAGGGTAGCAAGTGAAGGTGCTAGCAAGGACAGCAATATCCTCATCCATCATTGAAACCGTTTTCTTAAAGCAGCATGAATGATTAATCAAAGGGCAGCTGGGATATGTAAAAAATGTAAGAGCTCGGTGGTTGCTCGACAAAAAGTGGTTCTCCATTATTGATTCTCCCCACAGGAAGTTATCCTGGGACCAGAGACAACTTCCTACAGCTTGTCCGACCTGAGTCCATCCACTCAGTACACGGTGAAGTTACAGGCATTAAACCAGAACATGAAGAGCAGGATCATCCAAACCATTTTCACCACAAGTACGATATGTGCAGGGTTTGGGGCATATGGGAGATGGCACTCACAAAGCAAAACTGGCCTGTATCTAGGGATGTCAGAGAAATTTGCAATGGAATGAAATGAGTTTGGATTTTCATGAATCTGACCTGTGGATTCCGCAGCAGACCAGATGCCCCCTGTCTGATGGATTCTGTGGACTTGTGGACCGGTTTTCTAACTTTCCCAAATTCTGTGGAAATTTAATTGTAGAAAAATATGCAAAACACACACACACACACACACACACACACCCCACAGCCCAAAATGCACATTTCCCCCATAGGCTAAAGCATGAAAATGTGCATTTCGGGGGAATTTGCACATTTTTGCACATGCGAAATAAATAATCAACCGTAACAACAAGCAGTATTCGGCACATGATTCATGAAAATCACAACTAAGAAAGCTCAGCAGGTAAAACTTAGCCAAAACCTACAGTTCATTACATTGAACAAATGCAAGCTGGAAAAAGTTACTCTTTAATGTCCCCTTAAAGGCCAGCAAAGTGGGCACTTCCCATTCCACAGCTCTGGGACCACCACAGAAAAGGCCCTGCTCCTGGTACTCCCCCCAACCTACCTCACAGAGTTGCTGTTCTGAGGATAAAACAGAGAGGAGGAGAATGATATGCACCACCTTGGGTTCCTTAAGGAGGAAAAAAAGGCAGGATATAAATGCAATAAATGAATGGATGAGTGAATGAATGAATGAATAAAATAATGCATATTTTGGCTCTCAGGTGCTGATCTTAAAGCTCAAGCAGGCTCATATGGGTGCAGGTGATCCTTCAGATAAGGGTCAAAGCCTTATGGAGAGAGGGTGCAGCCTGGAGGGTGGGGTTGGGAGAGGAGACAGTGAAGGAGGAAAAGAAGAGGGCATGTGAGGAGGACAAAGGAGAGCAGGATTGTTTGGGACAGACAACAGGGGGCTGATTCAGCAAAAGAGGTGCAGGGAGACTGGGACTGGACACTTACATGTCTACATCCAGTGGTGTCAGAGTAAGGGTGTCAGAGGAATCCAGATGTGAGGAGAAGCTCGATGAACTTTCTTTGGCTCAGTCCTCTGGACTTCAGCTCATTTTCCACCAGCTGGCCTGGCTCGATCTGTGTCAAGTTGGGCCAGTTTGCAGATTTTCTGTATCTTTGGGGTTTATTTGCATAAATAGTGATCAGATTTCAGCCACAATTTGTGTAATTTGCACAAGTTTGGCAGCAATTTACTCAATTAAAAAAAAATACAGAGAAAGTTCCCAGATTTTGGGAAAAACCCGCAGCTCAACGCACAAATGTGAGCTGAGTTGAGCATGCCGGGGGACTCTGTAAAGTGACAAACGAAATGGATTTCCCTGCGATGGACATCTTTAGCTGTGTGAAACCCAGCTTAAGGCCCTTTTCCTGGGTAGAAGAGAACCCACGGCAACCCACGTGGAGCTGGGTACTCAAAGGCTGATTTGCTCCTCTTCTTTGCAGCTGGACTTCTTTATCCCTACCCCAGAGACTGCTCCCAAGCTCTGCTGAATGGAGAAACAGCCTCTGGCCTCTACACAATTTATTTCAATGGGAACCAGTCTCAGCCGGCAGAAGTATACTGCGACATGAGTTCTGATGGAGGCGGATGGATTGTGAGTTTGTATCATTTTCTTCCCTTATTATTGACGTTCATTGACGTTTACATCCACCCATTACTGAACTTTGTATCTCACCTTTCTACCCCAACAAGGATGGGATCCAAAACAAAGCCTGGGTGAGCTGATTTAATGTTGCCACTAAGGATGTCACCACTAAGGATGTCAGAGTAATATGCAATGAAACCAACTGAATCCAGATTTTCATAAATCTGAGCAGCCGATTCCACAGTGGACCACCTTCTCCCATCTGGCAGATTTGGCCAACCTGAGGAATATTTTTCTAACTTTCCCAATTTTGCACAGATTTTGTCCTTGAAAAATAGGCAAAATGTTCAAAAAAGACCAACAATGTGCATTTCCCCATAGGCTAAAGCGTGAAAATGCACATTTGGGGCATTGTGTGCATTGGGGGGGGGGGATTTGCACATTTTTGCATGTGTGAATTTGCACAAGTGTGCATTTATGCAAATACTCATTTGTGCAAATTCAGGAACTAAAAAAATCTGATTCCATCAATGGGCAAACTGTGGAACAAAAGGCACCTGACAATCTGCGAAACACAGACGGAATGGATTTTACACAATCCATACATCCCTAGTCACCACATTTGTTTCTGGGCTTCTTAAAAGCAATATGACATGACGGCCCAGTATGAATTAATGCACTTTACAATGTGAAAAACAAAAGCAGATATTAAAGTATACCTTATAAATGAGCTGGCTCAACAAGCTTCACAAACTAGATAAATGCCATGCTTGCCTGAAGAGAAGCCATTCTGAAAAGCTATTCTTTGAAATATCAAAGCACACTCCGTATGAAAGTGTAAAGCTTTTTGACTGCTGTTGTGCCCAATGCAAATAATTTCCTTTTGATGCATGAAGGGCCTTGATTGGAATAGTAAAATAGCTCTGTTTGCTCATTCATTGCCCGCAATCAGTTATGGATCACTTTCCAAAACAACATTTTTCATTTCCAGTTGTGTTTTATGTGCATGCAAATCATTTGTAAAATATGGACAGCTGCAAACACTGATTGTTTTGAGCCGAAATGTTTGCTGCTCTAAATTGGCTCTGCTCTATCTGCCATGGATGGCCAGCTTCTTTAGCTGGTGGGATGGGGTGGGGTGGGGAATCCTCCCTGGAGAAGTTGCCAAAACTTCCAGGTCCTCCCTGGAGATCCTCCCTGGAGAAGTTGCCAAAACTGTGCACTTTGGTTGGGGAGTATCCATCATATCCCTCCCCTGGCAGAAGTGATAGGATTTCGCACCCTTGGCCAAAACTGTGGCCTGAATTAAGTCGCTGAAGGAGCGGCCAGGAAACTGATTCTAACCTGGGGTAGGATGGCTACAAGAGAACAGAAGAGAACCATGAAACACTGAGGCAGGGCCAACAGCCAATGGGTTACCAGCTCAAGATATACAGGTCTCACCTTATTGTTGAAGAAAGAACACCCATTTCAGCGATGGATCAAACAATCATATTGCTTCTTGTTGTGACCTGCTTTGTTTATCATTTGGCCCAGATTATATTTTGCTAATGTTTTTGCCAGTGGTGAAGTGCTTATGTGAGGGCTCAGTTTAATGCACCATCTCTCAATCCCCTTGGCAATGGCCCATTCAAACCATGAGGGTGGACCCTCCATGCAACCTCTTGGCTATAGGCAAAAGCACAAGGACACAATTTGGACCAGCCTTCCTCAATGTGGTGTCCTCCAGATGTGTTGGACTACAACTGCCATCATCCCAGCTAAAATGCCCAACTGTTCATCAGCTCCAGACAGCATGGCCAATGGATAGGGATGAAGGGAGCTTTAGTCCAGCAACTTCTGTAGGTCCACAGGTTCTCCACCTACAGTGAGTGTAGACAATCCTGAGCTAGATGGGCCAATGACCTGACTCAGTGACTGGGTTTACACAACACACTAACCCACACTCAGTGCTTGAGTGTGGGTTGTTGTTGAACCATGGGCTGTTTCTTGAACTGTTTGTTGTTAGCATCTTGTCTGAACCCAGGACATTTTCAATGAACCATGCAGTGTGGCTTATTTTTCTCGAACAAGCCACCTTGAGAACCCATGGTTTCTGGTTGGGTTCTTCAGGATGGTTAACAAGCTACACTGCAAGGTTCACAAGCCACCCTGTGGAACATGTCCTGGGTTCAGACAACACGCTAACCCACAGTTCAACAAAAAAAACCCACAACTCAACAACAACCCACACTCAAGCACTGAGCATGGGTTAGCATGTTGTATGAATACCCCAGTATAAAGTTGCTTCCTAAGCTCCAGAACAGATTTGCTGTCCACGTGAGCAGACCTGACCTCCAGACTCCAGTGCGTAAACGTCCTCTGTGATCAAGTGTAAGCTTTGCACTCACAAGGTCCCAGGTTCCGTTTGCTGTGAAGTCTGAGGCTTTACAGAGCTGCCAATAAACATAGCAGGCAGGCATACTGGGAATCTGGAGTTTGCCACTGTCCCATTCATACTCTAAAATAGCAGTGTTTGTTTGGGGTGCCCTCAGGTGTTTTTAAGACGGCAGAATGGATCAGAGGATTTCTACAAGAATTGGAGGACTTACGAGGCTGGATTTGGAGACCCAAAGGGTGAATTCTGGCTAGGTACGTAGTAGCTCTTCACACAATACAGTAGGAACTGTCCCTTTCAATTTGTGGTGAACACCCCATCTGACCTCCTATAGCTCCTCCAAGGCTTAATTTCTGCCAAGGTTCCCCAGGGCTTAGCCACTTCTACCACCACCACCAGTACCTTCCCATTGTCAGAATTCTCCTCTCATTCATCCCAAAGCCATCATATAAAGAGTTCCTCTGAGCATGGGTAGAGTTCCTGCCTCCCCCAACCTGGTGCCCTCCAGATGTTTGGACCACAACTCCCATCACCCCTGGTGATGGAGCATGATGGTTGGGGTGATGGGAATTATAGTCCAAAGAGCACCAGGTTGAAGAAAGGTGGGTTACTCTACCTCTCTATGTGTTCCTCAGGTAGGGAAGGCAGAGAAATCCACCATGGACTCCAAAGAGTCCGGATTCTTTAGAATCCAGCCCCCTGGAGTCCGTGGCGGAATGGACTACCCCCCCAAATCCCCCCGGGACAGACCCTACCTGGTGGCAGCTGGTCTGGGTCCATCGTCTTTGTTCCGCAGCCATCCGCTGCTGGGCTGCAGAACAAAATGGAGTCCGGCGTAGCAGACACCATTTGCATCCCTGCCCTTGGTCGTGATTGGCTACATAAATATTTACGTAGCCAATCACGGCAAAGGGCAGGGACGCAAATGGCATCCCCTACACCTGATGCCATTTGCGACTGTAGCCTGGCAGCAGATGGAAGTCCGGCTGCAGGCGGCCCCGGCCGGCGGCTCCACGGACTTGCTGCAGAGTGGAACCAGCCAGGGAGGATTCTGGGGGGAGGGGTGGATCGCCTCCTCCCCAGCAGACCCTGGAGCAGAACAGTAAGTGGGGTTGATACACCCCTTTTCTCAGGGCACCGTCCCTCCCAGAAGCTTCCCACGTCATGTAGGATCACACACAGCTGGTTCTGGGAGGAGACAGTCATGGCTATCAGCCAGCGAGTGCCATCCAGAGTTGCCACTGCAGCCACTCCCCCACCCCACAAAATTTTTTGCCAGTATTCCTGCTGCAAGATCAGCAAAATCCCCTTCCTCTTCTGCCACATGTGAATGGGGTAGCAAAGCAGAGGTGGACATCTCTCTCTCTCTTTCTCTCTCTCTCTCTTTCTCTCTCTCTCTCTTTCTCTTTCTCTCTCTCTTTCTCTCTCTCTCTCTCTCTCACACACACACACACACACACACACACCACACCATGAAACTGGAAGGGATGTTGTCATGATGGGTTATTTTACTGTCTGATGTTTGGAGCTTTAGCAGACAGCTATCATTTTTTCATGGCTAGGAGGAGAGAGAGAGAGAGAGACTGAGAGAGAGAGAGAGAGAGAGAGAGAGAGAAACCTTTAGCATAAGAGGTTGTGATTCTGCCTCCAGAAGGCTAGTGTCATAAAAGGTGTGTCTGAGTGAACTACAGCTTGATGGCCAGGAGATGACAGAAGCAGCACCCACCTAGTGTTTAATTGTTCTCTGTTCCCTCTAGGTCTGGACAAACTTCACAAAATCACTTCCCAGGGCCAATATGAGTTGCGTGTGGATTTGCGCGATCATGGAGAGACGGCTTACGCCCTCTACGATAAGTTTACTGTGGGAGATGCCAGGACGCGCTATCGGCTGAAAGTGGATGGATATAGTGGCACAGCAGGTGCGTTTATTTGTTAGACATACAAGGAGAAGGAACAGCACCAGTGGAGGATGGCGGGTGGCAGCTCTGATGTCAGTGTGGTGGTGAATCGGCTCCAGGTTTCAGTCAGAACCAGTCAGGACTCTAAAGGAGGCAGCTCTCCAAGGTGCTTCACCTTTTTGGAAGTGTAAGGAAAGCAACTCACAGTCCTTCCACATAAAAATCCACTCCTAGCTGTGCGAGTTTTCTTCATTTCAGTCATATAATTTAGATGAGGATTCATTTTGTTGTTGCTATTGTTAAACAATGGGGAGACCGAAATCTTTGCTGATCTACTTCACAAGAACCAAGGATCTACCGGTAGATCCCAACCTACTTTCTGCCCTCTCCTGCCCTACAGTGTAGAGGCACGCATCTGCTCCCCCTTGCTGACTTCAGTCCTTGTCCCCATATGATCTCATTCTCTCCTAGCCCCCACCCCACTATCGGTAACACAGCCTCCGCAATTAACTGCCTTGCTTTAGAAACAGGAATGAAAAGGCACTAATGGATCCTTTAATCCAAGACGCCACCCCACTCGAAAACATGACATCCTGACCTAACGCATCACATACCTCTCCAATCTTTAAATGTACACTTCTGACTGGTTCTGAAACTCAGAGCAAATTCACCACCCCACTGACATCAGAGCCAACAACCTCCTCTGATGGGCACCTGATACCTTCTCTTACTGTTTACTGAAGAACCAGGTCATCTTCTTCTACTACGATCAGCATCAGCATCATCGTCGAAGTCTCTTGCATTTAGGGATGTATGAATCCCCTACCTGCCAATCTGGGGGGAGGGGGTCCACAGGGGGGGAGGTGATCCATTCCTCCCCCCCCCCCGGAATCTTCTTCAGCCGGCTCCGCTCTGTGGCAATTCCGCGGAGCCGCTGGCCAGCTCCGAAGTGCCAGTGATACAGCTGCCATGCCGTAGCGCTGGCTGAAGGGGACTACTGACTGTGGACGCAAATGGTGTCCAGGACACCATTTGCAGCTGTAAAGGCCTTAGTTTAAGGTAAATGCATCCATTTACAGCTGCATTTACCTTAAACTGAGGCCTTCACTGCCGCAAATGGCATCCTGGATTTGCGTTTGCAGTCAGTCCCCTTCAGCCAGCAATATGGCATGGCGGCCGTGTCACTGGCAATCTGGAGCCGGAGGATCCGGCCGAAGAGGATTCCACGCAGAGTGGAGGGTAAGTCTTCTGTTCCGCCACAGACTCAAACTCAGGAGGGGGGGGTGCTCATTGGAGTATGTGGTGGAATTCTCTGTCATCCCTACTTGCATTTATATTTAGCGAAGGGTGAACTTACTCCATCAGAAATTGACATTTTAGCCCACCGCATTACGAATCCAGTGTGTGGCATGCTCAGGCGAAAGTTCTCTGTTCTTTCGAGATCTCAAAAAATCTACTGATTTTTGCACAATTCAAATATTTCTTCAGACGTGCATTGTTATTGTATCGTTTCAGATCCAAAAATTTAGAGTGGTTGGCTTGTCTAAAGAGCAACTAATGATGCAATCCTATGCATGTTTAAACAGAAAAAAAGTCACAATTCCCATGCTGGCAGGGGCACGCTAGGAGTTGTAGGATTTTTTTTCTGTCCCTTGTACCCTAAAGGGTGAAAGTAAATCATGCCACACACACAGGCATTGCAAATGAGACATTTACATTTCCTTCAGGATGTAAGGCATTACAGCAACTGACTTCGGGGCATGAATAAAATGGCAGAGTTTGAATGCTTAGCCATACAGACCACACGGACACAGAAAAAAAACATGAAATAACTGCTAATCTATCTCAGTTTGAATGACAAACATATAAAAAGTTTGTTGGATCAAAGTCCAGACTCATTACACATTCAGGAATTATGAAACTAATTGATTCCACGCACAAACTGACCAATTCTGAGTTTCAGCAGCATTCCTCTTTATACAGATGGATGTAAAGTCTTGCATTTAGGTACAAAAAATCACAAAGTGTAGGCTGGAGCAGACCTGAGTTGGCACAGTAGTCCATGTGAAAAGTACCTTGGTGTCTTAGTGGATCGCAAGCTGAATATGAGCCAGCAGTGCAATGCAGCAGCAAAGAAAGCTAATGCAATCTTGGGCTGCATTAACAGAAGCATAGTGTCCCGATCACAGGAAGTTACAGCCCTGCTCCATTCTGCACTAGTCAGGCCACATTTGGAGTACTGTGTCCCAGTTTTAAGAAGGACACTGACATGTTGAACCGTGTCCAGAGAAAAGCAAGCAGGATGGTGAGGGGTCTGGACACTAAGCTCTATGAGGAGCGGTTGAAAGAGCTGGGAACATTTCGCCTGGAGAAGAGATGATTAAAGGGAGACATGATAGCAGTCGTCAAATATTTAAAGCTGTCATACAGAGGATGGAGTGGAATTGGCCTCTGTTGCTGCTGCACAGGGAAGGATTACAACCAAAAGGTGGAAATTGCAGAGAAGCAAATTTTGGCTAAGCATTAGGAGAAATTACCTAACAGTGAGACCTGTTCAGCAGTGCAACAAATTGTTTCAGGACGCAGTGGGGTCTCCTTCGCTGGAGGTATTTAAGCAGAGGCTGGGTGGCCATCTATCAGGGATGCTGTAGCTCCACCCTGCAGTACAGAGCCTGCATTGAGCAGGGGGGTGGACTAGATGACCTCTGAGGTACCTTCCAACTCTATGATTATTTTAAAGCTCAACATTGGGGCACTACAGGCTCTCTGAAACAACCCCCAACTCATTGTTTTTCTCTGTGCCTTCTGTTTTATGGACCTGATGGTGTTTTCTTGGACTCCCTTACCGTTAAATGTCGTTCTCAAGCCAGTCGGAGCAGAGGCCTTGCTTCCTGCCCTCAGGCTACGGGCTTGTTAGTGGGGAAGCACTTTGGATTGCTCCTTTGGAGTTCTGACTGGTTCTGACTGAAACCCAGAGCGGATTCACCGACCCACTGACATTGGAGCTACCAGCCTCCACTGCCCTCTGCACGACATCACCTCATTTGGTTTTGGTCCACAAATCTGCATACCTGACCCCAGGATTGGTGCTGTCGGTGGGTGGGATATATCTTTGGTTTCTGCAAGCGATTCTAGGCCCTCTCTTTATAATATTGACTTGGTATGTTTCCATTTTAAATTCATCTCACGCTGGGTGATGCACCACTTGTTAGGGCAGGCTTTTCCCAGAATGTAAACGAACAGCGCGAGTCCAGCAATGTTTCCCATGAAGCTCTAACTACCTGTCACGAATACAGTTTACAATAGCGAGCACCACAGCCTCGGCTGCCAAGAATGTGCTTGGCGTTCCCCCATCGTAGCAAGCTGGATACCGTGTGCCAAAGCCCGGAAAACGTTGTCGAAGACCACATCTGCTTTCTCGCACGGGAGGCCAGCCAACTTCTGCAGGGTCCTTCCAGTCTTTTCTTCGCCCCACCCTCTAGTGAATCGTGTCCTGGCAAATACAAAGCATCAGAGAGTACAAATCAGGGTGATTTCGTTCCCCTCCCTAAAAATGTGGGAGCCCAGAGACCAGACTTTGCTCTGGAAAGTCAGGGTTCTAAATGAAGCAGGGAGCATCCATGAGTAGAAAAGGCTCCGTGCTGCAGAGGTTGCCCATCCAATGGAATGGAGGCCTGAATAGATGGGGGAGCGAGGTTGCAATGCAGGGGATGGGACTCATTCCCACTCTCTTTCTCGTGCAATTCTAACTGCATGGGGAATGCACTTTAGTCACCCCCCCCCCAAATTAGAATACCCCTAATATTGTAACTTTTCCACATAGGGATGCTGCTCCTCTTCCCAGATCATCTCGGTTGCCCTTTGCTGCACCTCTTCCAGCTCTGCGGTAATAGCAGAAAGGTCGGGCAGGTTCCAGATCCAGAAATAGCATGGGAGTGGATGAAAGGCCCACTTTGGACATCCTAAGGCTATGCTACACCCAAGTCCCATGCCCAGGGGCCTCTGACACACCAATGGAGAGGCTCCCTCAGCTCACCAGAGGCCTACATGAAGTCAGTGGAGTCTGGTAGCTCCGATGTCAGTGGGGCAGTGAATCTGCTCCAGGTTTCATTCAGAACCAGTCAGAACTCTGAAGGAGCTATCTAAGGTGCTTCACAAGTGTCAAGTTCCTTCGTCCTCCCCCTTCGCAATCAACACACTCCAGGATACCAGGCTTCAGGATAGGGATGGCGGAGAATTCTGCCACGGACTCCAATGAGGCCGGATTCTTTAGAATCTGCCCCCCTGGAGTCCATGGCGGAATGGAACACTTACCCCCACATCTGTGAGGAATCCTCTTTGGCCAGATCCTCTGGATCCGGATTGCCAGCGATATGGCCGCCATGCCATATTGCTGGCTGAAGGTACTGACTGCAGACGCAAATGGCGTCCAGGATGCCATTTGCAGCCATCAAGGTCTTAGTTTAAGGTAAATGCAGCCATTGTGTCCGCAGTCAGTACCCCTCAGCCAGCTATACAGCATGGCGGCCATATCACTGGCAATCCGGAGCTGGAGGATTTGCGTCCCTGCTATTTGCCGTGAGATAACACAGAGCTTAATGAAATGAATTAATGAATGAAAACCGCTAATAATGAATGAAAACAGCTAATGAATGAAAACAGCTAATACACACAATTACAAATATCAATAGAGGAGCAGAAGTGGACAGTAGAGAAGTTGCCAGCAGTCTGGGCAAGAACTTTAGGGCCAGGCTACCTTGCAGGGATGCCCCTACATGGGCTTTCACGCATAGCCAACCTGATGGAGCATCTGAGCTCCACCTCTAACTTCTCCCACTTCGCTCTTCGACAGACCCTAGCAACCCTCACGTCACACCCCTCACTCTCCTCCTCCCCCAAAACCTGGGTTCTCATGGAGGAGGAACGGGGAGGGTTCAGGCTGAGCCATCTGTGAGTCAAGGTTTTGGGAAGAAGGCCTTGCCATGTCTGAGCTCACTAGGGAGGGAGCCTCCCCCTGTTCTGGCTGTTCCCATTCTGAATCTGAGCTGCTAGACATCTCCACGTGGATTTTGGTTTGTCTCCCCCACTTCCTCCATACAGGTGATTCCATGACCTACCATAATGGACGGTCCTTCTCCACCTATGACAAGGACAACGACTCAGCCATCACCAACTGTGCGTTATCTTACAAAGGGGCTTTCTGGTACAAGAACTGCCACCGGGTCAACCTGATGGGCAGATATGGGGACAACAGCCACAGTCAAGTAAGTTGTTGTCTTGTTGTTCCTATTTATGTTATTATTTATTTTATTTACTATGTTCAAATGACCACCAGCTTCCCCACAGCACAAGGCTGCTTAACAAGATCAGCCTCAGATGGCCTTCTCTCTGTCCCATCAGCCAGGATAGCTAGAATGGTGAGGATGAGGGAGAGGGGTGGTGGCCCCCACTCTGTGGTGGCCCCCACTCTGTGGAACTCCCTCCCTAGGGAATTCTGCCATGCCCCCTCTTTAATGAACTTCCACCATGCATTAAAAACATGGTTGTTCAGGCAGGCATTTGGGGTGGTTTAGGGGTGTACAAAACCACGCTTACCTGGCTCTGCCGGGTTCTGCAGGTGGGGGGAGGCGATCCATTCCTCCCCCCCCCAGAATCCTGCCCAGCCAGCTCTGCTCCACGGCCAGGCCACAGAGCCGCTGGCCAGGCCAACCCACAGTGGGGCCTCCAGCCGCTGCCAGGCTGCTGCGGACGCAAATGGCATCCTGCGTAGGGGATGCCATTTGCATCCCTACACAAGCCTATGATAGGCTACTTAAATATATACATAGCCTATCACAGGCTGGCGTAGGGACGCAAATGGCAGCCGCTATGACGGCCACCATTTGCTGCCACAGCAGCCTGGCAGCAGCCGGAGCCGCCGCCTCCAGAGCCGCAGCCAGGTAGGCTCCATTTCACGGGGCTTTCGCAGGGTGGTGGGGCAGGGGGCTCCATTCTGCCACGGATTCCAGGGGGCCGAATTGACTGGAATGCGGCCCCCCTGGGATCTGTGTCAGAACTCTCTAACATCCCTAGGGTAGGTGAGGGTATTTTTAGAAATATGATGTTTTTAATGTAGAATTTTATTGTTTTGAACAGTTTTGATTATTGTACACCCAGTAGCTGGGTGACCCGTCAGATGGGTGATTCATAAATTTAATAATAATAATAATAATAATAATAATAATAATAATAATAATGAAAAATAAGTCCCCCAGGTGGATCACAAAACAGATACAACAGGAAAATCCAATAGGAAAGCATAAAAAATGATAAAAACTAAAACACAACTGAAACATAGACTAGAAACTGAGAGACCCGGACTTTAAAACATGAGCAATGTAAAAAGCCTGGGTCACAGGTAGGATAACTTGGTGCCCTCCAGTCCCATAATCCCAGAACATTGCCCATGTAGGCTGGGTCTTATGGGAGTCGTACTCCAAAACATCTGGAGGGCAGCAGGCTGCCTACCCCGAGCCTGGGTAAATCAAAAGTTCTTCGCCAGACACCAAAAAGACCCAGTGGAGGCGTGTGGCTCCGATGTCAGCGGGGTGGTGAATCTGCTCCAGGTTTTAGTCAGAGCTCTAAAGGAGCTGTCCAAGATGCAGAAGCATGTTGGAGAGCTCCTTTAGAGTTCTGACTGGTTCTGACTGAAACCCAGAGCAGATTCACCGCCCCACTGACATCAGAGCCACCAGCCTCCATTGGTTGGATTATTACATTGGGTTTGTTTTTAATCATTGGCTGGGAGTGATACATGTATGTTTGTGTTTGTGTTTGTGTACATGTATATGTATATGTATATGTATATGTATATGTGTGTATGTGTATATACAGGGTGGCGCAAAAGTAGGGATACAGTTGTTTAGAAAGTTGATGGGAGGGGGAGAGAATGACTGAGTAGAAGATGGGTGGGTGGAGTCAGAATGACAGTTGGGAACAGGGAGTGACAGTTAAATCAGTGAAGTGTAGAGAGTGAGGGGAGTGAGGCCCTTAAGTAACTAGGTATACAGTTGTTTAGTTATTTTTTTTACTGATATTGTGATTGATGGCAGCGAACTTGAGTCAAGAACAAAGAAAGTGGATTCTAAAGCAGTACTGGAAGACTGAAAATTCTCTCCCCCTCCCACCAACATTTTAACAACTGTATACCTACTTTTGGGACACCCTGAATGTATGGGTGTATGTATGCATGTGTATGGGTATATATATACAGTCAGGGCCAGAAATATTGGAACAAGGATAACTGTTTTGGCAGTTGGCCTCTGTACACCACCACATTGAAGATGGAAGGAAACACACCCAGATGGGAGCGAAGTCAGGACTTTCAGCTGTAATTCAAGGGGTTTGACAAAAGTGGGGCACTAACCATTCAGGAAGTACAGCCAGCGGCATAAATACACACCCATCGTTGGTGGCTCATAAGTAATGGAACGAATGGCTGACAAGCAGCTGCATGGCCAGGTGTGGCCTGTTTCCTGGGTACCCCATGACCAATCAAGCAGCTAAAAGGCCTGGAGGTGGTTCTGAGTGTTACATTTGCATTTGGTAGCTGTTCACTGGAACTCCCAACATGAGGTTCAAAGAGGTGTCCACACAAGTGAAGGAGGCCATTGTTAGGCTGAGGAAACAACATAAACCCATCAGAGAGATAGCAAAAACAGTGGGAGTGACCAATACAACACTGTGGAACATCTTGAAAAAGAAGGAATTAACTGGCAAGCTCAGCAACAGCAAAAAGCCTGGAAGACCACGGAACACACCTAAAGTGGATGACCGTAGAATTCTGCTCAGGGTGAAGAGGAACCTTTTCACATCATCTAGCCAGGTCAAGAACGCTCTTGTGGAGGTAGGCATGTCATTGTCAACATCTACAGTCAAGAGACACCTTTATGAATGTAAATGCAGAGGCTTCACAACAAGGTGCAAACCACCAGTGGTAACATTCAAGAACAGACAGGCCAGATTAGCCTTTGCCAGCAAACACCTAAAAAAGCCTGCCCAGTTCTGGAATAAGATTCTTTGGACTGATGAAACCAAGATTAACTTGTACCAGAATGATGCGAAGAGAAAAGAATGGAGAAGGAAAGGAACAGCTCATGATCCAAAGCATACCACACCATCTGTCAAACATGGTGGAGGCAGTGTTATGGCATGGGCATGTATGGCTGCCAATGGAACCGGGTCACTGGTGTTTATTGATGACCTGACTGCTGATAAAAGCAGCAGGATAAATTCTGAAGTGTATAGGGCTAAACTTTCTGCTCAGATTCAGCCGAATGCTGCCAAACTGATAGGACGCCGCTTCATATTGCAGATGGATAATGACCCAAAACATACAGCAAAAGCTACCCAAGAGTTTCTCAAGGCAAAGAAGTGGGATGTTCTTCAATGGCCAAGTCAGTCACCTGATCTCAATCCAATAGAGCATGCTTTTCCCTTACTGAAGAAAAGACTGAAGGCAGAAAGACCCACAAAAAAGCAGAAGCTGAAGGCAGCTGCAGTAAAGGCCTGGCAAAGCATCTCGAGGGAGGAAACTCAGCATTTGGTCATGTCCATGGGTTCCAGATTTCAGGCAGTCATTGACTGCAAAGGATTTTCATGCAGGTATTAAAGGTGATCCTAAGTTAGGGATGTACGAAAGGCACTTGCCTTTCACGGACTATGTTGATGGTGGGGGCGGAGGCGCTCTGTCCCTCCCCCCGGAATCCTGGAAGGGGGGGGAGGAACGGAGCGCTGAATTACAGCTGAAAGTCCTGACTTCGCTCCCATCTGGGTGTGTTTCCTTTCAACTTCAAAGTGGTGGTGTACAGAGGCCAACTGCCAAAACAGTTATCCTTGTTCCAATATTTCTGGCCCTGACTGTATATATATGTATGTATGTTTGTATGTATGTATGTTGTATAATACTTTAAAAAAGATATTGGTTAGCCAGCTTAACACACATTCTGGGAAATATGGTGATATAGAAGGTTCTTTAGAAATAAAATGAAATATATAAACACATGCCATGCAGAACAACCCAAACCTTTAGATCTTCTTCAGAAGCCCTGCTCTGAATACTCCTCCCCGTCCCCAGCAAATGTAGTGAGGCAGGTCACAGCTATGGCAGGGATGTCAAACCTCTTTTAGCCCGCGGGCCGAATTGAATTTCAGAGAACCTCTTAGGGGCTGCATTCCAGCGATGGATAGAAGAGAGGGCTGGGCCAAAATCAAATGAGGCGGTGCCAATGTACTAATAACACAAGGAATACCAGCATATTTTAGCTTATGGGCACAATCCTATGCATGTAGACAGAGAAAAGGCCTAGAAGTCCCAGCATTCCCCAGCCAGCATGGCTGGCTGGGGAATGCTGGGAGCTGCAAGCCTTTTCTCTGTCTAAACATGCATAGGATTGTGCCCTTAAGCTCTTATTGTCTGCAAGTAAGACTTAGTTGAGGGATCTCAACCTTTCAGAACATTTAAAAGCTGAGAAACCACCACATAATCAGCAGACAGGGGGAAAGGAGTGGGGCTAGAAAAAGGAGGCATGGCTATCTGGGGACCTCCCGAGGACCAGACTGAGACACCAGGCAGGCTGGATTTGGCATGTTGACCTGAGTTTTGACACCCCTGCACTAAGGAGAGGGCCTTTTCAGTAGCAGCACTCCCAGGTATGGTAGATTCCATACCAGCTTGGAAAGAGTTACCTTGCCATGTTCATTGATATTCACCTGATGCCCCTGCTTGTATTTTTCAGGGTGTCAACTGGTTCCACTGGAAGGGCCACGAATACTCCATCCAGTTTGCAGAGATGAAACTGAGACCTTACAGCTTTAGGAATCTAGAAGGGAGGCGAAAGAGAGCATAAATCCTCCCCCATAGGCTTGGCACAGACAGAGAGAGAGGGAGAGAGAGAGAATGAGTGGTCAAAGGTTGTTGGGTCCTTTCCCCCATCCCCAAAAACTGGGGAAGGGAGATTAGCAGTGAAGACGGAAACTTAACCAAAGCATCAGTGTTGCTTGACCTAACTTGGCTCCTTTGACCATTTTGTATTGGGTGGGGGTGGGAAAGCCTTCAAAACATAGCATGCTCTGTGGAACATCCTTCTTCTGTCCGCAGCTGGCTTTGCACCAAAGATGACAATCTCCAGGGAGGGGCGGGGTGGGGGCATTTCTTTTTCTCAGTGGGCTTTTGTTGGCATACATCTTTTGGTGTGGGCTCAGAAGAGCAGCAATGGGATGAAAGGACACCAACTATCAGTTCCTTTTTTAAACAACAACATGTTTCTTCTTCACACACACAAATATGTGTCACTATTGTGATCATTTTTACCCATCCTTAAGCTGGTCATCTGGAAGTATCTGTGTGTGTGTGTACCTGTGTATATATATATATATATATATATATATATATATATATATATGTGTGTGTGTGTATATATATATATATATATATATATATATATAGTGTTTGTGTGTGCGCTCATGCGCATGTGTGTACCACAAAGAAAAAAGGAGGGAATGGAAGCAAACGGACCAGTTTAAACATTGCAGCCTAAAATTAATATTATTAATATAATGAAAAAATAATAATGCTAAGGACGATGATGATAATAATAAGCTAAAGATTGTCATCTTTTTTTAAAACATGCTTTCCAAAACACAGCAGGACAGTGTCTGATTGTAAATTTTTTTAAAAAAAATAAAATAAAAGCACAATTTTACTTTTACAGAAATCTCCAGTTTTCTTCTGGTGTTGTTGTATTGTGTTGTGCGCAGCCAAGCGGTGTGTGTGTGTATCTATAGATATATAGATATAGATATGGAAATGCCATAGGTCAGTGGTAGAGCCTCTGCTTTGCATGAAGACCAGATTAAATCCCCAGCATTCCTGGTACATTGGTTGGAATTGGTAGATAGCCATGGTTTTACAAAAGGTATCCATCCCCAGGAGATGATCAAATTGACCATTTCTGAGGTTTTCAGACATGCCTTAAAAATTGTTCTAATTGTCTCCTGGGACATAGTCACCATTCTGGCTCATTCCCATTGCCTTCATTCACAAGTGAAGGCTTTGTTCTCCTCCAGTGAAGACCTAACCTAACACATGCCTACCTGGCTAGTGCTGGAGGACAACTGTTCTTCTTCCCTCCTCTAGAAAGCATACACTTCTGTACTGGTACTGGTGGATGCAGTTCTCCAAGAATGTGCTTCTCCTGTGCACAGGTGACCCATGAAGCACATGAGGGCTGAAATGCACAGCTCCCCGTTCAAGTGACACCCGCATTTCTGTTTGTGGAAAGCCACATTTAACTCATTCACCTTTCACAGGTGAAAATGGGGGTGCTTTGTAACATCCCTCCTCCCATACTGAGATGTAATGACTGAGCTCCTCCTTGACCCAATTTTTGATCTTCCACTGATTGAAAAACCAAGAGGCTGGTAGTTCTTTGAGTTAAAGATACACTGGGACGGGGCGGGGCAGGGCGGGGCGGATCATTGTCTCTCATCAACAGTTCAAAATGCACAGCCCCCAGTTCAAGTGACACCTGCATTTCTGTTCATGGAAAGCCACATTTAACTCATTCACCTTTCACAGGTGAAAATGGGGGTGCTTTGTAACATCCCTACTCCCATTTGTTCAGTCGTTCAGTCATGTCCGACTCTTCGTGACCCCATGCATGGACCATAGCACGCGGCGCCAGGCCTTCCTGTCCTCCACTCTCTCCCGGAGTGTGCTCAAGTTCATATTCATTGCATCGGTGATGGTCTAGCCATCTCATCCTCTGCCGTCCCCTTCTCCTTTTGCCTTCAGTCTTTCCCAGCATCAGGGTCTTTTCCAGAGAGTTTTCTCTTCGCATTAGGTGGCCAAAATATTGGAGCTTCAGCTTCAGTATCTGTCCTTCCAATGAGCACTCAGGGTTGATTTCCTTTAGGATGGACTGATTTGACGTCCTTGCAGTCCAGGGGACTCGTGAGAGTCTTCTCCAGCACCACCCTACTCCCATATTGAGATGTAATGACTGAGCTCCTCCTTGACCCAATTTTTGATCTTCCACTGATTGAAAAACCAAGACGCTGGTAGTTCTTTGGGTTAAAGATACACTGGGGCTGGGCGTGCCATGGCATGGCAGATCATTGTCTCTCATCAACAGTTCAAAATGCACCTGTGCCCTGCAGTGAGTGAAATGGCCACAGTGCCTTAGTGTTCATGCGTGTGCAATTTAGTGCATGTGTTCTGGAGACAAGATGCATCTCACGGACACCTCACACAAAGAAAGAGAGATTTAACTTCTATAGCAGGGGTGCAGAACCAGCAAGGAGGGGGATGAATGGCCCCCACCAGGCCCTCTGCAGGCCTGATGGTGTCAGTGGATGTGACCACATTAGGGATGTACAAATCCCTTACCTGGCTCCGAACAGGGGCATCCGTGGGGGGGGGAGGTGCTCCGTCCCTCCCCCCAGAATCCTGCCCGGACAGCTCCGGACGGCCGCAGACGGACATCCGGCCGCTGGGCAGCCCTGCAGGGATGCAAATGGCGGCTGCCATTCACATCCCTGTATTGAGCTGTGATAGGCTACGTAAATATTTACATAGCCTATCACGGCAGGGGGGCGGGGAACCCAGCATACGCAAATGGCAGTAGCTGCCGCCATTTGTGTAAGCTGGGGTTCCCCCCATGCAAATGGCATCGCTGCATTAGCTGTGATAGGCTACATAAGTATTTACGTAGCCTATCACGGCTAGGAAGAGGAGGAAGCAAATTCGCAAAGCAGCGTGGACGGGAGCAGGTAAGTACTCCATTTCGCGCACCTTTCATGGGGTGGGGGTGGAGGGGACTTCGTCCCGTGTGCCTTTTGTGGGGCGGGGGGTGGGGGCTTCATTCCGCAATGGATTTCAGGGGGCCGAATGCACTGGCTTTCAGCCTCACGGAGATCCGTCGCGGAATTCTCTGACATCCCTAGACCACATCCACTGATGCCATCAACCCCATGGATGTGTTTTGCCTTTCTCTTTTCTGAGAGAGGCACAGTGTGTCCCATGCCTCTCAGCATGGAGAAAGGGACTCAGACAGTGCTGAGTCCCAGCCAAGTCCCTGGCTTCACACGGCCCCCAGCATCACCCCGGGGGGATCATGCAGCACATACAGCCTCTCCTCCAGTGCTCAGAAGAGTGGCTGCACTTCCCTGCACTGGCCAAATCCCCCACCAGCCACATCCCCACTTTTATTTCTGATCTGAGATTGGAGAAATGTCACAGCTTCCTCCAGAAATATTTCTCCTGGGTGCAGAACTTGGGGACCAAGCCCCTTCCCCTGGAGGACCCCAAGAAGGCTCTATAGTCTGGACACAGAACCTCTGCAGGCTGGATTAGGCCATGGGCTCAGGGTTCCAGATTCCTATTCTATAGTCAGGGCGCAATCCTGAAGAAGGGCAAAATCTCAAGCAACCAGTGAAGGCAGGTGGCTCTAATTTTGGTGGGGTTGTAACTAGGGATGGTGGAGAAATCCGCCACGAATGCCAGTGAGGCCGGATTCTTTAGAATCTGGCCTCCCAGAGTCCTTGGCAGAAGGACTGCTCCCCACCACCACCTTGTGAAGTCCAGTCAGGACAGAATCTACCTGGTGCCAGCTGGTCCAGTTCCGTCCGCTGCCATCCGCAGCCATCCGCTGCCAGGCTGCGGACACAAATGGTGTCTGGCATAGCGGATGCCATTTGCATCCCTGCTCTTTGCCATGATAGGCTATGTAAATATTTAAGTAGCCTATCATAGCCAAGGGCAGGGATGCAAATGGCATCTGCTACGCCAGACGCCATTGGTGTGGCAGCAGACGGAAGTCCGGCTGCAGACGAGCCCTGCCGACAGCTCTGTGGACTTGCCGTGGAGTGGAGCCAGCCGGGAAGGATTCCAGGGGGAGGGAGGGATTGCCCTCCCCCCCCCAGCAGCTGCCACAGACTGGATGGTTTAGTGGGGTTCATACACCCCTAGTTGTAACCCATTCTGTTGTTTCAGTCAGAACTCTAAAGTAGCTCTCCAAGGTGCTGAACCCTCTCCCCAAAATAGGCTCGGTGCCTTGGATAGCTCTTTTGGAGTTCTGGCTGGTTCTGACTGAAATAGAATAGGAAAAAAAGATAGAAACAGCACCACAGTGAAGGCACAAAGAGAAGGGCACGCTCTGGTGCTTATAAAAATGATTCTTTTTTTCAAGAAGAGCTAATTAAAGAATCATTTTTTTTTTATAAGCACAAAAGCGTCTCTCTCTCTCTGTCTTTGTGCATGGTTCTGACTGAATGGATTCACAGCCCCACCAAAATCAGAGCCACCAGTCTCCACTGTTAGCAACTCACACTAACAATAAAAAGAGACCCCCCCTCCCCCCCCAACACACACATCTAAATAGGAACAGAATAGACAAAGCAAAGGAGCAGACCTGGCCCAGGAAATGGGGGCTGGCCCAGGTAAATGTGGATAAGGGAGGACTGAAACATGTTTGTGCATGTGTGGGATGAGTGACCCCCCCCCCAAAAAAAACACAACAACATACATCAAGTCTTGTTTCCATCTGGGTGGGTATCAGAACTAAAAGAGGGGGAGGACAGTAGTTTGGATTAGCTGTAACAGCTGTTCAGGATTCACAACCACCTGTGTAAATATCTTTGTTCGATATAAGAACAAAGCCTGTGTGTTGTTCCCTCTGCACCATACTCTTTGGATAAAAGCCAATAAAATATATTGTGTTGTCCTATGCCAATGCCTCGCTTCGTATTATGTGCCACTTCCATGTTCTGCCATTGGCTGCAGCTGACATTTAGTGTGAAAAACAAAACAAAAATGCTAGGGCCTGTGCAGCAGGGATGGGCAGAAGGTCGTTCAAGATTTACTGGTAGGTCTTCAGGTGGTTTGCAGGAGACCAGGGAAGACTTCCGGCTTGCAACCGCTTAACCGTAAAAGTATACTGCTGAAATGAAAAGAGAGAGAAAAAAAAATTCAGGATAACCGGCAGTGTCTTTTTGTGTGGAAGATCTGTGAGGATGATAATGAAGATGTCATTATTTCGATTCCCATGTGTGGGATCTGATCTGACCGAGGCTGTGGAGGCAAGCGAAGGACTGATGGGGGATGGTGGGGCTAAGTCAGGCTGCCTGCCCACCCTCCGGGCTTTGGGACCCAGTCCTCCCTCAGGTGATCTGGGATATCCTTCGCTGCTGCTGCTCCCAGTTAGAGTGACACACACACGCACCCCCATGCAGCCGCTTCCTTTGCCCTCAGAGGGCTGAGCCTAGGGGTTGGCAGTGCCTTCTTTGCCATTGGCCCTGTGGATGCAACTAGGACCCTTCTTCCAGGGCTGTGCTCATCTCCTTGGTGGCTGCTGTTGTTTTTCCATCAGATCCTCTGTGTTGATCCAGTGCTCAGTAAAGAAACGAACCCATCCGGGGTGTGTTTTATTATCCATGGTAATATTTCTGCTTCCAAAGATGCGGGGGGTGAGGGGAGTTGCCTCTTCATTAAACAGAAAATAGGGGAGACATGTTTCCCAGCTGATGGAAAACCTCAGCCTAGACCTGCCCTTGGGGCTTGGGGGTGGGGGCCTCGATTCCATGGTTCGCCTGGGGCATCAGTTGCTGGCACCTAGTCGAGAGCCATTCCTATATGAACAGAGCATAAGATAGGGATGTTGGAGAATTCTGACACAGACTCCCGGAGTCCGTGGCAGAAGGGGGCAATCCCCACCACCACCCTGCGGAATCCCCCTGGGACGGAGCGTACCTGGCGGCAGCTCCTGCGGTGGCTCCGGCGGCAGCTCGGGTGGTCTTCTGGCCGCTGCCAGGCTGCGGCCGCAAATGGCGGCCTCTATGCCGGCTGCAATTTGCATCCCTCCCGAGCCGTGATAGGCTACGTAAGTATCTACGTAGCCCATCATGGCTAACGCAGGGATGACATTTGCATCCCTGTCTTTTGCTGTGATAGGCTACGTAAATATATATGTAGCCTATCATGGCTAATGCAGGGACGCAAATGGTGTAGCAGCCGCCATTTGCGTTCCTGCCTTTTGCCGTGATAGGCTACGTAAATATATATTTACATAAATATATATTTACGTATATATATATATATATATATATATGCCGCCCACAGAGGTCCGGCTGTGGGCGGCCCTGGCCCAGCGGCCCTGCGGAGTCGCTGCAGAGTGGAGCCGGTCGGGGAGGATTCCGGGGGGGGGATGACAGAGCACTTCCCCCCCACCGCGGATGGCCCCAGCAGAACAAGGTAAGTGTTTTGTACAGCCCTAGCATAAGAGGAGGCAAGCAGGAGCACCTACGAGGCATGGCTTTGCTACCCCACATCTGACCCCCAGAGAGAGAGAGAGAGAGGCTCACCATGCCACCCAAATGCTTCTCTTCCCACTAACCTCTGTCTCACTTGCTCCTTGCCTCTGTCTTTCCAGCAAGCATTTTTTTCTTTTCAACAGCAGATGGCAGACATGCTCCGCTTTGGTGAGCAAAGAACCCCTTGGAGCTCGGCAGGCCACAGAAGGCATCTGCACAAAATCAACCCTTGCCTAAAAATAGCAGGGGACTCAGGAATTGTTTGTGGCCACCGCAACATTCTCTGTGGTTTCCATGCACTTAGGAATCTCGCGGGAGTCCAAGAGGGGGTGGAGTCCAGCGGACACCACACACACACACACTTGGCCTCCAGGACTCCCGTGTGTGGACTGCTGCACGCAGCTGACTCAGCGCACAGCCTGTCGGTCGGGATGTTAGGGAATTCTGCCACGGATCTCGTTGAGGCCGAATGCCAGTGCATTCGCCCCCCCGAAATCTGTGGCGGAACGGCCTGCCCCCCCCGCCGCCCCCGGGGATCCCCCCTGGGACGAGACTTATCTGGGGCGGATCTTCTGACCGGCTGCTGCTGCCGCCATTTGCAGTCTGGTCATTTGGGTTTTTTTTGTTTTTTACAGAGATGTGATAGGCTACGTAAAGACTTACGTATTCTATCACATCCCGGTTAAAAAAAAACAAAAACGTGTACGCAAATGGTGGCGGCTACGGCCGCCGCCATTTGCGTTCCTTATTTTTCGCCATCTTAGTCTACATAAATATTTACGTAGACTATGACGAAGAAAAGAAAGGGGAACACAAATAGTGTAGTGGGCGCTATTTGCATCCCTTTTTGATTCGCCATTTTAGCCTACGAAAATATTTACGTAGGCTAAAACAGCAAATCAAAAAGGGATGCAAATAGCTCCCAGTACGCTATTTGTGTTCCCCTTTCTTTTCTTCGTCATAGTCTACGTAAATATTTATATAGACTAAGACGGCGAAAAATAAGGAACGCAAATGGTGGCAGCCATAGCCGCCACCATTTGCGTACGCGTTTTTGTTTTTTGTTTTTACCCAGAGCCCTCCGCGGCTGGAAATCCGGCTGAGGACGGCCCTGGCCTGGGCCTGGCCGGCTGCTCCGCAGAGCCGCCGCGGAGCAAATCCAGCCATCGAGGATTCCGGGGGGAGGGACGGAACGCCTCCCCCCCACCATGAACATAATCCGTGGAAAGGTAAATGACTTTCGTGCATCCCTACCAGACGGGCAAGTGTGGTTTTCCTTGCTGGTCCACCCAGCTGCTATTTTATGTAAAAATGGTGGCTCAGCGTTTTTTTGTACATCCCCATTTAGGCAAATGTAAAGGCGCTATTAATGCAAGACTAAATGCTCAGCAAGGGACCAGGCAGTTGTGCGCCACTCGCCAGGTGCCTGTGAGCTGGCGAGGAGCTCCCTGAGCATCGCAAGCACAGGCAAGTGGATGGTGGGGGGGGTCCAGTGAGTGGTGCATGGCACAGGACCCAGTGAGTTCATCCATCCCTACTCACACTGACGCCAACTCTTTCGATCCAAATTGATGGAGGACGTACCTAACAATGAATGGCTCTCAGCCATAATGGCTACAGGCTGATGGTCATGTGGATGTTTCATTATTTCAGCCAGTAAGAGACTGGGACAGAATGGGGAAAAAAGCAAGGTGGGAGTGCGAGCAGAGATTTTTTAAATCAAACTACAAATAGTCAGAATCAGTGATTAAAAACTTTAATCATGAGAGCTAGCAACCCGAGGGGATGCACTGCTGAAATTAGAGAATCTGGTCTTTCCAGGGATCGATCTAACAGCCCCAGGCTCTGATTTCCACCATTGTCCTGGGCCCCATCCACATGGAGATGCTTTCTGACATGATTCTATGTAAAAACGGATTTTCACCATTTCAGATTTACTCCTTCCATGGCACATCTTGTCAGGTAATGCAGTGTATACTGGGGGAAAACCACTGTCTCAGGGCAAACGTCAGCAGTAGAGACCACACTGTTTTGTGCATATGTCGGCAGAGTCACATGACTGAACAGCACGTGATCAACAAATTTCCTTCCTTCTTCTTGTTCCTTTTTTTTTGGGGGGGGGGGTTTGGTAACATTCATTAATCTTGGTGAGAAAGAGTGGTGTTTTTTTTTTTATCCCAAAAACAACCTGCTGACTTTCTCGAGAGTAAGCCTTATTGAACAGAATGTGATTTACTTCTGAGCAGACCTGGTTATCTATGCCAGCCCGTTGTTCCTTGAGGAAAAGAAATTTAAATTATCATCCTTTCATCTGTAAGCCTGGGAGGATGGCTTCCCACCCCTTCTCTCTGCTCCTTACATCTGAGTAGACATATTTAGCCAACACCTCTTTGTCAGCAATAAGCTGCTTGGTACCTGCCCAATCTTCCTTGCCGCAAATGGATGCTGTGGGAAAAGAAACACAAGAAAAGGGTCAGCCTGCCAATGGTGACCCAACGTCAAATCACTCTCCCAAAAATACATGTGGTAAGCAAATTTTATTTGGGGATATGGGGCACACTCCAGTGGAATGGTGCGAAAGCCAGGTTAAAGGGAAAATGTGGCACAAAAGGCCTTTGTGAAAAATGCAGGTTTTCGGCTGGAAAGGATGGGTTTGCCGCAGAGTAGCAACGACATCATGTGTCATAGACAACTGTGAGCTGCAGTAGCACAGGGGAAAACCTCCTGTGCAGATGGGCCCCTGGCTTCCATACTTCTTTATTCCTCAGGTCCCTGGCCCCATATCTACCTATCTATCTATCTATCTATCTATCTATCTATCTACCTACCTACCTATCTATCTGCCACCTTGTCACGAAGCCTGAATAACTAGGGATGGCAGAGAATTCCGCCATGGATTCCAGTGAGGATGAATTCTAAATTGAATTCTAAAGAATCTGGCCCCCCAGAATCCGTGATGGAACGGCCTCCTGCCCCCCCCGCCGCCCCCACAGAATCCTCCCGGGACGGCACTTAACTGGGGCGGATGCGGCGGATTCAGCAGCGGCGGCTCCGGCAGCTGGTCTCCTGGCTGGCCGCGGCCGGGCTGCTGCCGCCACCATTGCCATCCTTGCAGCCATGATAAGCTATGTAAGAATTTACGTAGCCTATCACGGCTAACCCCCCCACCAAACCCAGCGTATGCAAATGGCAGTGGCTACGGTGGCCACCATTTGCGTTCCCTATTTTTTGCCATTTTATCTTACGCAAATATTTACGTAAGATAAAACGGCGAAAAAAAGGGGAATGCAAATAGCGTAGTGGACGCTATTTGTGTTCCCCCTTTTTTTGCTGTTTTATCTTATGTAAATATTTACGTAAGATAAATTGGCGAAAAATAGGGAACGCAAATGGTGGCCGCCATAGCCGCCGCCATTTGCGTACGCTGGGTTGTTGTTTTTCTGCCCAGCCATGATAGGCTACGTAAAGACTTACGTAGCCTATCACGGCTGCCTGGCTGGATGCAAATGGTGGCTGCTACGGCGGCCACCATTTGCATCCACACCAGCCAGTCCGCAGATAGAAATCTGGCTGCGGACGGCCCTGGCCGGCTTCTCCGCGGAGCCGCCACAGAGCAGAGCCGGCCGTTGAGGATTCTGGGGGGGAGGACCGGATCACCTCCCCCCCATCGAGGATTCTGGGGGGAGGGATGAAGCACCTCCCCCCCCAAGAACAGAATCCGCAAAAAGGTAAGTGACTTTCATGCATCCCTACGAATAATGAGGCAAAGTGGGCTTATTCGGAGCAAAAACCTTGTGATAGACATGGGTCAGAGCAGTGCTGAGGCACCTTGGGGTGAAGCGCACCCCCACATACACATGAAGCACCTCCTCTGCCTCATATATTCAGAGCTCTACGTAATGCTTGAGCCGTTCAGACTGGCTGTCTCCAAAATGTATCAACTTCTGAATGCTCGCACAGAGGGGCATGAGGAGGAGGAGGAGGGAGGGAGGAAGGTGGAGGGATGGGGAAGGCAAATGGACACTGGAAGGCAGGGGAGGAGGGAAGGCAAGCGCATGAGGAGGAGGGAGTGTGCTTTGGCGAATAGGAACTCTCGGCCAGAACTGATGCCAGCAGTCTCCAATCAGAGAGGGTGGTGGAGGAAGGGGGTATATATGCTTCAGCGAAAAGCTGTGTTCAGTTATTGCGCGAGATGTGTCTTTGGGAGAGGGCTGGTGTATGGGTAGATGATCATGTGCGTGTGCATTTCTTGGAGTTGTTTGTTTTTGATAGCCATTAGGCTTTCCTCAATACTTCAATTAAAAGGAAATAGATTGGTTGCAGTGGGATCATTTCCTCTCTCCTTGCTTGACCGTCCCCTTTGGGATGGTGTCTTTGCAGCACCCCTTCCGGCCACCTTCTCCTATTTCTTTCTACCTCGGACTCGTTTGTTATTTGTCAATGGGAAAACGCCAAAAATGGGCTATCTGGATATCCGAATCTCGAAGCAGAGGAGGGATGAAGCGATCCAAGGCAGATAGGGGTCACTTCGGAGGATCCGAAGCGGCACCCGAAGCAGATCGAGGGGTCCGTGCACAGCCCTGCTATCTATCTATCAATCGGATGAGGCTGTCTGATGACAGTGGGGCAATGAATCTGCTCCAGGTTTCAGTCAGAATTCTAAAATAGCTATCCAAAGGTTTGTTGCACCTCGGATAGCTCACTGAGAGTTCTGACTGAATCCCTGAGAGGCTTCACTGCCTCACCAACACTGGAGCCACCAGCAACCAGACTCCACTGCTGTCTGTCGGTCTGTCTGTCTGTCATGTACATTCAAACCACTTAACATTCAACCCAGCTGTGACCAGTGATTTTAGGGCATGGTAGGCAACATGGTGCCCTCCAGCTGTTTTGGACTACTACTCCCATAAGCCCCAGCCACCACGGTGAATGGGCAGGAATTGTGGCTGTCTCCCAAAACATAGGAAGAGTACCAGGTTCTCTTCCTCTGCGGTAGCCTTCCCAAACCTGGTACCATCCAGATGTTCTGGACCAACTCCCATGAGCCCTGGCCAGTATGGCCAATGCTCAGGCATGCTGGGATTTATAGTCCACAACATCTGGAGGGCACTAGAGTAGAGAGGGCTGCAATGGAAATTGGGTCTCTCTATTAATAATAATAATAATAATAATAATAATAATAATAATAATTTCTATATTATAATACTAGGAATAGGATTAGTAATATTTCTGGCTGATTGATTTTAAGCTTTATTATTATATAGTAGCTAAAAGGCATTATATGGCCAATGGAAATGAACTGTAAGCTTGCTTCCCTGTTATAAGCCTGAAGATACAATATTGAAATTGATTAATTATGCTGTATTGATTTGTAAGATTGGTAATACTATAGGTATAATTTCTAAGTAGAGTGATATTTGAAGGTTATGGGTAATGTAGTTTAAATTTAAGTTTGTTATGTAATCTTTTGTTTATATTTTGCTCTGTTTTCTTTTGTTTTGTTTCTGTTTCTTTCCCCTTTGTCCTCCTCTCTCCTTTTTATATTTTTTTCTTTTCCTTCTCTTTTTTCTCTATTTTATTATTGATGGGTCCTCTTAAGAATACTGTAATGTTGGAAACTGTAGGAGATGATTATGTTGCTGGTGTTCCTTATTTCATTTATAAAGATAGAAGTAGAATAGAAGGTATTATCAAAAAGAAAATGAGTCTCTCCTCTCTCGTACCTTTAGTAGAAGTGTGAAAGAGAAGTTTTCGGAAGATGAAGCTTTTTGCAGCTCTGCGGTGCTTTAATGGGACATGCTGCATGTGCATTCATTCTCTCTTCTCCAGAACTAGTGCTGTGCCAAAATTCCCCCCCACACACGTTTTTTCTGACCATTCTCATTCAATTTGATAGAAAATAAATTGCTTTCGAAAAGAAATTCAAAGGAGGAGAAATTCTGGAGAAATTCTCATGGGTTGGACGTGGGGTTCCTGTGCTTACCTTACTTACGAGCTGGCTGAGGAGGGTGCCTGAGTGTCCTGTCTGTCATTGTACAGCAGTCTCTGTGACAGCCTGTAGCCTCCTCGGTTTCCTGCATTTCAGTTAAAGCCATCATGAGGAAGACGTCATGAGGCAATTCCTCCCGTGGGGCTTTTTCAGTTCAGGAAGCGGGTGGCCTGGGAGGCTGCAGAGCAATGGAAAGATGTGGAACAGAGAGAGAAAACACACATACAGCACCCTGGGCCACCTCGCAGGGATTAGGTAAGCTCAAAAATACCCCCGAAAGAAATTCAAAATTCTACCTCTGAAAAGTGGAAGCCTCAACACAGTTGATGCTGTTGCCACGTACAGAAGCGGCACAATAAACCAAAAACCCTGAGGAGAAAAGAGGGAAGCCATGCTACAACCCCTGCCAATAGCGAGCCCTATCGGTGAGAAATTGTGGGAGAATTGTTCCTTCCCTAGGAGAAATGTGGTGAAATTGAGACACACACACACACACACATTTCTCTGCCCACACAAATAGGCTGGAGAATTTTGAGAGGCCATTTGTGCACAGCTCAATGCGGAACTATACATGTTCTCTGTTGGGTCCCTTCCAGCCTTCTTCTTGGCAAGCTGCCACCATATTTCATATTTGCAACCCTGTCTCCCCCACCCCCACCCCCCACCCCCAGATATCACGGGTATAATATGATTGGAGCAAGGGAAGATGTGAAACCACCAAAGTGAGGCCAGCCACAGCCAAGAGTGTGCTTTGCAATCAGCTGGGGTTTTCATACCCAGCCTCACCATCTGTTCGCTTTCATGAGCAAATCACATCATGCGTTTGCACTGGCTTGCAAGGATGCAGCTGGCAATGAAGAAGCAAGTTGGCTCAAGGGTGAGCGTATTGACATGGCTGCTACTTTAATTTAGGTTCTTGTCTCGGAAATTAAAGGCACCATTTCCTGTGCCTTTACTGTAAGTCCTGTGCCTAAGATAGAAAAGAGGACAGACACAACAGAGGGCTTTGATCAATGATTTCATCACTGCCGGAGAAATATAAACTGCCAAGAGAGCATCGGTTCTTGGGCGGTATAGAAATGTTACAAGTGAAATGCTGCTACTTGCATGGTTGTTTTTCTTCTCCCTCCCTATTCCTTTTTTTTCCCTTTTGTGTTAGATAGAGACCTGGAGGCAGGGATTGTCTCATCTTTCAATATCTGTACAGCACTTAGACAATTTTAGTCCCTTTATAATAGGACAATGGAACCAATGATCTAGGGAGGTAGTGGGCTCTCCCACATTCAAGATGAAGCTGGAGAGCCATCTGTCAGGAATGCCTTGACTTGGACTCCTGCACTGAGCAGGAGGTTGGACTTGATGATCTTATTGGCCCCTTCCAACCCTACGGTTCTATGATTCTATGATTCTATGAAGCTGGTCAGCCATCTGTCAAGGATTCTTTGACTTAGATTCCTGAACTGAGCAGGAGGTTGGACTCGATGGTCTTATAGGCCCCTTCCAACCCTACTATTCTATGATTCTATGTTCATTATTTATTATTATTATTTATTACATTTCTATACCGCCCCATAGCTGAAGCTTTCTGGGCGGTTTACGGAAGTAAAAACATTAAAATACAATATACAAAGTTTAGAAACCATTTACATAAAAGCCTATGGGCAGTATATACCAACAACATATAACTAAAAACAACTTTGAGCTAAAAACATTTTCTTTTCTTTCTTTTTTTAAAAAAGAATCCAACATTAAAACCACGCAGCTTAAAAACAGTATTCAAAAGCCATCAAAAGGAAGAAGAGTTCTCAAAAGGGAAGGCATGCCGGAATAATAGAGTCTTCAATGCCTGCTTAAAAGACCTTCGAAGAGGTCAGCAGGTGCATTTCAACTGGCAGGTTGTTCCACAACTGAGGGCTGGCAAAGGAAAAGGTCCTCTTGCATGTGGCTGCCAATCTCACATTAGGCAGCCTCGGCAGAGAGCCCTCAGAGGACCTTAGGTGGATGACTGGGATGCAGGGGAGAAGATGCTCCCTAAGATGATGACAACAATAACAACAAGCCAAGGTCCCCAACTCACTGGGGGTCCCGGTTTGCACTGCAGTATGGGTGCTAAGCCAGGAAGGCTGTGAAGGAGGGGGTCCGAGGCTGCAGCCAGCTGCTTATGGCTACTGTCTGGGCTTGCAGGGGGTAGGGCTGAAGAAGAGGCCTGGAGGGATGAGTGTTCCCTCCTGTCCATTCCTCAGATACTTCAAGGGCTGGGCCTCCTCCTCACTTTGCTGCCTTAGACCTACCCAAGCCACCCTACCCTAAGTAAGGTTGCCCATTGCTATGGACTGCTGTCAACCGCCAGTTGACGGCGCTGGGAAGGAGTTTTACCTGGGGATCAATTGGCTCATTTCACAGGGTTTTGCCTTCCTCACAGCAAAGTAAGTCACCTGAAATGTCAGTGATTGAGCACCATTGTCACAACTTTAGTACAGATGGGATTGGGCTGGATCCAAGTGAAGGGGAAAGGGGGTACATGCCCCACTGCCCAGGGAACGGGGATCCCTGGGGGTGGGCCACAGGGATCCAGCCCAGCTCAGGGGCTGGCATGCCAGTGCCACACCCAGGGGAGCAGCGGGAAAACATGTGAACGGCCCACACCATGGCATGGTCAACCCCATGCTCTGGCCAAAACCTCCCCTTTGGGACTACCCAGCACTCAGACTGGGAAGTGAATTGGTCAGCAGGTGGGCTGGCCAATGACCAGATCCAACCCTGTACCACGTCAAGCTCTGCACTGTAACCAATAATGTTGTGGCCAGTTTATAACCCCACACTGTCTCGATGTAGTCATTGCTAGACCTTCCTGGGGCAGCCACCCAGTAAGTGCTCCGGACCCAACAACAACAATTCATGACCCACCCCTACTGTTAATTGCTGCAGTGTGTCTCCTCACTGCTGCAACTTCGTAGCCAATTCTTCTCCCCATCCCAGCTGTCTCCCTTCCCTGAATGATCCCGGGAAATCATGGGTCATGGAATAAACATGATGCCATGCAACCAATCAGATTTGGCTACCTGATTACGTCATGAAGGAAGTTCAGAGTGAGGGCAGGAAGCATAGTCTTCACTCTGAATGGATGTGGGAGTCACACTGTTGTCAGATTTGCTCTTTCTAGTTGACTTCCCCCCCAATCAACAATGGGGACAAGTTTCAGGATGGGGATGAATGTTCATGAAGGTCCATGAAGGTCTTCTACCATTTCAGTTAGCCCCTATTAATATCTTGATTGGGCACACAAGTGGAGGGCATTTAAGTGAACTCTATTACCTGGCATAATATAGTTTAGTTTTGTCTAAACAGTAGAAGTCTTGTGAAACCTTAAACGCTAACCGAATTAATGTGGCATAAGCTTATATGGACTGGAACTCATGTCCTCATACATCTATTCCACTGCGTATACACTACACCACACACATTTCATTCTAGTCCATGAAAGCTTAAGCCACGCTCAGTCTGTCTAAGGTGCCGTGAGACTCCTTGTAGTTTTCTTTTCTTTCTTTTCCTTCAACAGAGAAAGAGGGATACCCTCTGGAAATTATGCCCTACAGTGCGTAACAGCCACAAAAACAGCAATGACCAACACATGACTGAGATCAACAGCACTTTCTATAAAGGAATGGCTGTCTAAATGCTGGAAGGTCACTGACAAGGTTGGTTTTCCACAGCATTACTGACAGCTCTCCACCATTTCTGCAATACTCCATTTTCTACTAGGGCTGTGCACAGACCCAGCGATCTGCTTCAGATGCCGCTTCAGATCCTCTGAAGTGACCCCTATCTGCCTAGAATCAATTTGGACCCCCTCGACTTTGACTCAGATCCGAATCCAAAGCGAGGTTCGGAAATCCGGATCGCCCGTTTTTGGCGTTTTCCCATTGACTTGCATGGGAAAACACAAATGGTCATAACGTTTTTTAGTTTTCATCATACAGGCATGAAATCTGGGGACCTCTCCACTCCCCTGGAGAAAAGGCCACCTGCAAAACTTCAGGCAGTTTTGTAGGGATGTCAGAGAATTCCACCATGGATCTCGGGGAGGCCGAATGCCAGCGCATTCGGCCCCCCGAAATTGGTGGCAGAATGGTCTGCCACCCCCCGGGATGAGACTTACCTGGGGCGGATCTTCCTGGTGGCGGCGGTTCCGGAGGCGGCTCCAGCGGCAGTTCAGCAGTGGCGGCTGCAGCATCCGGTCTTCCAACCGGCTGCCGCAGCCACCATTTCCAGTTTAAAAAAAAAAAAAATAGACGTGATAGCATAGACTACGTAAAGATTTACATAGCCTATCACAGCTAGGTTTAAAAAAAAACGTGATAGGCTATGTAAATGTTTACATAGCCTATCACGGCTGACTTAAAAAAAACAAAAACAATGTACGGACGCAAATGGCAGTGGCCACGGCTGCCGCCATTTGCATTCCCCTTATTTTCGCCGTCTTAGTCTACTTATTTTCGGCGTCTTATTTTCGCCGTCATTTGCGTACGCGCATTGTTGTTGTTGTTTTTTAAGTCAGCCATGATAGGCTACGTAAACATTTACGTAGCCTATCATGGCTGACTGCAGGGACGCAAACAGCGGTGGCTACGGACACCTCCATTTGCGTCCCTGCTAGCCAGCAGCTGGATGTCCGGCTGCTGGTGGAGCCGGCCGGCAGCTCCGCAGAATCCCTGCAGAGCACAGCTGGCCGGCCAGAATTCCGGGAGGGGAGGAATGGAATGCCTCCCCCCCCATCCAGGATTCCAGGGGGAGGGACAGAGCGCCTCCCCCCCCCACCATCAACATAATCCGCGAAAGGTAAGTGACTTTCGTACATCCCTACAGTTTTGCCAAGTGGTGTTGGTGCTAAAATCTGATGTTTTCCAGAGCTGTAACTCTCTGTCTCCATGCACACATGTGAAACCTGGCCCCTCCCAGCCCCCCTTGATGGCACCTCACCCACCAAAGTCCAGGCCGTTTAGCCCCCTGCCTTGTGTACTAGGCACAGGTTGAATTTGATATTCCCAGAAACTCAGACCAAGCTCTGGAGGGAAAGTGTGCTGAAGCAGAGTTCATTCACTATCCCTAATCTTTGCTGCAGGTTTCTTTGAAGTGCAAAACAAACCTTATTCAGAAGAATTGCTGGCTCAGCTCCAGCTGCTGCCGGGCTGGTGCGGACGCAAATGGCTTCCTGAGTAGGGGATGCCGTTTGCGTCCCTATGGTAGCCCGTGATAGGCTACGTAAATGTTTACATAGCCTATCACGGATAAAACGGGAACGCAAATGGCATAGGGGACGCCATTTGCGTCCCTGCTTTAGCCGTCATAGGCTACGTAAATGTTTACGTAGCCTATCATGGATAAAACAGGAACCCAAATGGCATAGGGGACGCCATTTGCGTCCCTGCTTTAGCTGTCACAGGCTACAGAAATATTTACGAAGCCTATCACGGGCTACCATAGGGACACAAATGGCATCCCCTACTCAGGACGCCATTTGCGTCCGCACCAGCCCGGCAGCGGCTGGAGGCCCCGCTGCAGGTTGGCCCAGCCAGTGGCTCTGCGGCATGGCCACGGAGCGGAGACAACCGGGCAGGATTCCGGGGGGTGGGGAATGGATCACCTCCCCCACTGTCGAGGATTCCGGGGGGGAGGAACGGATTGCCTCCCCCCACCTGCGGAACCTGGCGGAGCCACGTAAGCAGGGTTTCATACACCCCTACTGAATATACACATTACCTGGCAGGCCAGCTGGAATATATATATATATATATATATATATATATATATATATATGTATGTATGTATATGTATATATGCTTTTGTTTATTTCTAGCACACACTAAATGAGTATGTGGAATGCATCTTGAATGAACACGGTCAGTGCCTAGCCCAGAAGGGCCACTGATTTTTGAATGCTGGAAGCCTCCATCTGGTGGACCCATACTTCCCCCACCCCCTCTCCTCCATGGTGGCCTGCACGCCTGCAGGCGTTCCAGAGCCACTGCCAGCCTGATGCTGGTCCCTGATGCTGTCCTGCTGGGACGTGGGGGCCTCTTCCCCGAGCAAGATGGATTGGTGCTGCCTCCTCACATGCAGGAGCAGGCTGCTGGTGCTGTAGTGCCCGGGCTGTTTCCCCCTGCTCAGAGGCACCTTGGAGTGGCAGCATAGGGCAGTGCTGAGATCCGGTCCCCACTTGAAATGGTCCCACGCAATGCTGCCCTGACATTCTGGGGGAGGAGACGCAGACCGCCTGCCCTGACTCTGGGGGCTCACCACAGGAGCAGGGCAAACAGTGGGAGAGGGGTGAGGTGCTGCTCCTCTTCCAATACCCCCTGGCGGATCTCCTCCTCTTCGCCCTCCACCACACTGAGGACATCAGTCTCCTCTGACCTCTGACTCTGATGCTCTGACTTGGATTCCTGCATTGAGCAGGGGGTTGGACTCGATGGCCTTGTAGGCCCCTTCCAACCCTACTATTCTATGATTCTATGATTCTATGATTCTATGACCTAACATCCTTCAGCGAGCTCCCCTCTTCCTCTACAGAAGGAGATGCTGCTCCGCCTTGGGCAAGAGTGCGACTGCTGCACCTGCCCGCGCCAGCCTCCTAATGACAGCAGCACCTCGCCCACCTCTGCCCTTGCCAACAACACCCCGAAGATGCCTCATATAGCACTGGATTGCTTTGCCACACTGTGGAGTGTTCCTGTACACAGCATTCCAAGTGTGGTCACACCACAGATTTCTGTAAGGAGAGTATGAGCGTCGTAGTTTTATTCTCAATTCCTAACATGGAGTTGGCCTTTTTTTACAGCAGTCACACACTGGGTTGACATTTGCATCGAGCTGTCCACCACAACCCCAAGATTTCTTTCTTGGCCGGGCACACCGCTAGCTCAGGTCCCATGAAGTTATACTTGAAGTTGGGATTTTCCTTTTTGCCCCAACATGCATCACTTCTTTACATTGCACTGCATGGATGCTCCAATGGATGCATTTGGATGCTCATTCTCCCAGTTTGGAGAGAGCCTTCAGGAGCTCTTCGCAGCCCCTTTTGGTTTTAACCACCCAAAATGATATGTGCCTGTAGGCAAACTTGGTCACTTCACTGCTCACTCCTAATTCCAGGTCATTTATGAACAGGTTGAAACACCTTGGTCCTTCTAATACCGATCCCTGTGGGATCCCACTGTTTACTTCCCCCCATTGGGAGAATTTTAGGGGTGTATGAACCCTACTCACTGATCTGCCTGGGGGGTCCGTGAGGGGGGGAGGTGATCCGTTCCTCCCCTCAGAATCCTCCCCGGCCAGGTCCGCTCCACGGTGAGTCTGCAGAGCTCTGTCCGCTGCCCTGCCAGTGTGCGGATGCAAACTTCGTCCCAGAACAACCCTACCTGGCGCTAGCCGGGTCTGCATCCGTCCGCTGAGTCCTTGCATCCGCTGCCGGTATGAGAATGCAAATGGCGCCTGGCGTAGCAGACCATTTGCATCCCTGGTCTTTTCGTGATTTGCGTCCCTGATCTTTTCTTCTAAAGAATCTGGCCTCATTGGAGTCCGTGATGGAATTCTCCACCACCCCTAGAGAATTTACCGTTTATTCTGAGTCTCTGCTTTCTGTAAGAGCAAGACAAAATGCTCTGAATATTGATAGGAAGCTCAGCTGTGAAATGGATGCTAAGACACAATTTAGGAATGGCATAGGTATGGCACAGGCACCCGATCAGGTCTGGGGATCTGACGGCCCCCCCCCCTGCCCACTGCCCTGAGCCATGCCTGCTGAGCCCCCTGCCCTTCCTGACACCCTCCCCCACCCACCAAATTTCCCACACTCACCCCAGGCCCATCCAGCAATCTCCGCTAAGGTAACCTTGCATATATCAGCCATTCACAGCGCCATTTTATGGAAGAGCAAATGCGTCCATATCAGTGCCTGCCATTTTTTTCCTGCAAAATGGCAGGCACAAAGATCACTGGATGGGTCCAGGGTGAGTGTGGGTGGCTCAGCGAGTGGGGGGATGGGGGGTGCAGGTCCAGGGGCACATGAGCAGGAGCTTGGCAGGTGTCCAGAGAACCCAGATGGGCAGGGTGCCCTTCCATCCCTACCTGGGCATGTCCTCGCTAGACTGAAAATGCAAGCACACACAAATAGTACATATTCTCCAGCTGCCTGACATTTCTACAGATTAAGGATTCTTTTCCACCGGGAGGGGGGGGGGGGGATACATTTCCTGAGTCATTGCCTGAATCATACAGCTGTTCAGATTCTCTGCTGGAAAGGCGTCGGTAGGTCTATTTTCATCCAATCAACGCTGATTGTAAATTCATTTACCCGCTTTAATGCTACTCATCCAATATAGCTTGGAAGCTCAGGAAATACATGTATCCTTCCGTGGGTTCTGTACAATCTTGGTCTTACACAGGTTGGCAGATTTTTTGAGGTCAAGCTCATTCAGTCCCTTTTCCACATGAGCTTGAAAGATACACACACACACGCACGCACACAATCATAAGGAAATTTGTATGCATTTCCTATGATGTATGAATGAATGTATGCATTTCCATGCACATTTTTAAATGCACCTTTTTTCTCTTTTTCTTTTTTTGGAAATGTACCCATTGACTAAAGCATATTTTTGAATGCATTTTTCTGTGTGTACTTTTCAAATCCACACCTGTTGTGGAACAGCTAGTTTGTTTTGCATTGCAAGCTTGGAATATGTGGATTTCTGCCTGCAAATTTTGTGTGGATCCGTGTTCAGGTCTAGGAAGTGCAAATTCTGTAAATCCGTAACAAAAGCTTGACTGAGCGAATTTCTCACACATGCCTAATAAAGATCAAACTATCAGATCAAACTATTTGTCCAACAGTGGGAAACACCAACCTTCAGGGAGCAAAAAAAGAAAGAAAGAAAGAAAGAAAGAAAGAAAGAAGAAGCAAAGGTTTAAAAAGATGATAAACATTGACCTTTATAAAATATCTTCATTGAGAGAGAGAGAGAGAGAGAGAGAGAGAGAGAGAGAGAATCCCAACATGTTCTGAAAACAACCTTCCTCCCAGGCACAGGAATACAGTCCTTTTATTAACAGTGGTGGAGTTTGGCAATTTTAGATGCTGAATTTAATGGTCTTGTGTTGTGGGGGGGGGGGTGTTAGACAGTGATGGGTATTACTTTATTCACTGCAAAATGTGGTAAGCCAGTCCTGCTACTTTTTTGAGTAAGTATGGGCAAATTTGTCACTTTCAGTTTCTTCCACCCACATTTGTTTTTTGGGGGGTTTTTTAAACAGTTCTTTCTGTCCCATTTATAAAGATTTTTTTTTTTTTTGGAAATGTCTTATCCAAAAATAAGCCAAATTATATTCCCACCCATCCCTACATTTGGGTGCCTTCCTACTGGTTCTAATGAGTGTGGCTTTGGACGTCTGGGATGGCACCACTATCAAGACAACAGCTCCTTCATTTGTAAATATTTCTCCCAAGGAGGGTCATTTGCCTCTGATACAGAAAGAAGTAGTGGTAAAGCCTCCATTGGGTGTGTGGGGTGAACACCTTTCCATTCCTCTTAATGAATAATTATCAACCAGTTTCGAACATTCCTTTTGTTCTTGTCCTTTTTGGGGAGAGTCTGTGGTGGAACTGCAACTTCAAGGGCTCTTAATGAAACTGATTATCTTGTTTCAACTCAGCTGGATTTTTATCCTGGGCTTAGTACAGGCAGTTGCCTTGTGGTGGGAGAGAGACAGAGAGAGAGATGATGTAAACCACCTGATCTGCCGTTGAGGTATGGCTCCTATTTGGATTTGTAGATGTCTTGGAAGAAAGAAAACTTTGAGACATTGCAGAGAAACACTGCCCCCCCACCGCCATCTGGGTGGCTTTGTGTAAGACAAGATGTCAAGACGGTAGACAGTTGTGTATTTTCCAGGGAACTTGGACATCCTTAGCATTGTGAAATACAATGTCTTCGGGGACTCTTGTCTGTGAGACCTCACCGCTTCTAATCCCACACAGCAACACAATAAGTAGAATGAGGCCAAAGACACATAGCTAGAACGTATCTCATTTCCCGAGATGAGCCCTTCCCATCAGCTCAGTCTGGGCCACAGGAAGTCAGATGTCTTTGGCAGTTCACTTCTAGGGATGGGTACATTTGCTAGGTCCATTCTCATGGACTTTCTCTATTTTCCACCCTCAAGTCTATTCTATGCTGGTTCAATGCAAACTTTAAAAAAATGAACATAAGAATGTAAGACGAGCCCTGCTGGATCAAACCATGGGCCCTCCAGTATCACAGGCAGTATGTCTATGTACACCAGTTGCTGGGGGACGTGGGTGGGAGGATGCTGTTTCACACAGGTTCTGCTTGTTTCCTGCAGGCAGCTAGTTGGCCACTGTGTGAACAGAATGCTGCATTAGATGGACCCTTGGTCTGATCCAGCAGAACTCTTCTTATTCTATTCACACAGTGGCCAACCAGCTGTGGATGGGAAACCCACAAGCAGGACATGACTGCAACAGCGCCCTCCCACCCATGTTCCCCAGCAACTGGTGTGCATAGGCATACTGCTTCTGAGACTGGAGGTAGCACATAGCCATCAGGACTAGTAGCCATTGATAGCCTTCTCCTCCAGGAATTTGTCTAACCCCCTTTTAAAGCCATCCAAACTCGTGACCATCACTCTCGGTCTTGTACTTGCCCAGTTAACTGCCCTCAAAAGTGGGCAGGCGAAAGGGGCTTCCATTGCTGATCTTCAAGTGCAGGCAAGCTAATAGAAGTGAAGGTGGTCCAAGTAATGTGGTCCCAAACTGTTTAAGCCTCTAAAGGTTAAAACCAGGGATTTAAATTGGGCTCAGAAACTCACTGGTAATCAGTGTTATTGGTGCAGTATAGGTGTTGTATGATCCGACAATCTTGCATCCACCAAGCTGCACCAGCTGAAGTTTCTGAACCATCATAAGAACATAAAAGCCGTACTGGATCAGACCAAGGTCCATCTAGCCCAGCATACTGTTCACACAGTGGCCAACCAGCTGTGAATGGGAAACCCGCCATCAGGACATGAGCACAACAGCACCCTCCCGCCCGTGTTCCCCAGCAACTGGTGTACTGCAGGTAGCATAGGAAATGAATCCATATGGAATATTTTAAGGACTTTATAAAAGTGATTTGGGTTGCACATGTTTCAAACTGAACACATTTTTTGGTATCCATTCATCCATTGAGCAAAGTGTGTTTGTGCACATTTTTGTAATCGATGCTTTCCTTTGCACACTTCTGAAATTCATCCACTGTTCATTGGCCATGTTTGTTATGTTCCATGAAAGTTGGCACAGGTCTAGAAATGTATGGATTTTCGGAACAGGGACTGGCCTGAGCGCTCATATTACGCCAGTACTTTTCCAGCTGCACTGGCTGCCAGTCCATTTCCGGGCCCGATTCAAAGTGCTGGTGTTAACATTCAAAGCCTTTAACGGCTTGGGGCCAGGTTACCTGAAGGATCGCCTCCTCCCATATGTGCCTGCCTGGACCTTAAGATCATCATCAGCGGCCCTTCTCCGTGAGCCCCTGCCAAAGGAAGTGAGGCGGGTGGCTATTAGGAGGAGGGCTTTTTCTGTTGTGGCACCCTGGCTCTGGAATGAGCTCCCTAGTGAGGTTCGCCTGGCGCCTACATTGTATTCCTTTTGGCGCCAGGTGAAGACCTTTTTATTTTCCCAGGCATTTTAGCATTTTAGCTTTCTAAATTTTTATCTTTGCTGTTTTAAATCTGTATTTTAAACTCCTGCACTGCTGCTAGTTTTTATTGCGGTTGCATTGTTATATTGTGGTTTTAATGTTTTATATATTTTAAATTGTTTTATTGTGTGTTGTTTGGTTTTAATTTTTGTGAATCACCCAGAGAGCTTCGGCTATTGGGCAGTATAGAAATAAAATAAAATAAATAAATAAATAAAATGCAACGTGTGTCACCCAGTTGCCCAGCACTGCTGCTTTGCATTGCCACTGCAGGTGCATCAGTGAAGGAGGGTGGTTCCTGAAGGCTCACTCCAATCCTGAGTTTGGACCTGAGCTGCTGATTATTTCAAGATTACTTATCACAGCATTTCTTTCCATGCCCCCCCCCCGCCACCCTCTCTCACACAGTATGACATCTCCTAGGAAGATCTGTTAGATCGGGCAGTCAGATTCCAGGATACAAGAAGCCAGGCTGTTAGTCCAAGTGGGCCAGTGGCAGGTGAGGGATCAAAACCAGGCAGGGGTCATCTTTCAGAGCAACAAAGGAGGCCTGGAAAGGGCTGATGCAAGTGTGTTGGCAAAACTGAGGCAGGAACCAAGATCTAAGGGAATGGGAGCTTTCATGGTGGTGTCATGCTGGAGACAAGTTGTTCAGACTGAGGAGGAAACTTTGAAGCTGGGGCTTTATAGGGCTTGGTGGATGGGGATGGGCTCTTGTGGGGACATCATCTGATGGAATGCTCAGGTAAGCTGGTACTGCAGCCTAGGGCACTCTTGAAGCACACAGTACATTCTGCCAGGTTTGAACAGGGATGTTGGAGAAATCATCCAGATATCCTCGTACACATGATCCTTTCCTGCTGCTTCTAGCAATCACTTCCAGGATTACTGTGTGTGCACATGTATGTGTGTGTGTGCATGTTTGTGCACAGGTCCTTGTGTTTTCATGTGGCTATGTGCATATAATGCAGCCCTCCAGGCTTAAATGTAGTGTGCATCCCCAGTCAATATAAACTGCAGACCATATGGCAAATTACTTGGATGAGACCGCCTGGGAATCAAGCTTCCTGCACTGAGCAGGGGGCTGAACTCCATGGTCTTGTAGGCCCCTTCCAACCAAATGATTCTATGATGTTGAGCAAAGGGCTGGATGCACCTGATCTCGTCTGATCTCGGAAGCTAAGCAGGGTCAGCCCTGGTTAGTACTTGGATGGGAGACAGCTGGGGAATCAGGCTTTCTGCCCTGAGCAGGGGGTTGGACTCAATGGTCTTCCAACCCTATGATTCTATGATTCTATAAAGCTTCCAGGGGAAACAGAAACCACCGTGTGCTCTTTTGCACCCAGTTGCCGTCCTGCTAAGACAAACAAACAGAAAGAGAAGACTTCTGAGATTCGTCAGCACTGTACCTTCCATGCCTCACTAAACAAAACCACAATGACTTGTCTAGGGGTGGAAAAAATAAGAATAGATGCTAGAAGCCTGTCTTCCCCTCATGGCAATACAAGCCTTTTCCTAAATTCATCTAGTTTTTCCCTAACACTAGCACATTCATTGCACCTTTAGCACACTCATGGGGGATACCCAACTTCAAAACAGTTTTCCCCAAGTTTCTAGGAAATGCTAACACACACACACACACACACACCACTGAGACTGTTAGTTTCTGATGAAGTTAGGGACAGGGGAGGGGCAGACCCCAAGAAGGAGGCATGACACTTCTAAGACAATGCAGCATTTGTCGGAGGAAAATAGGAACCTACTGATGATAGTCTTGTTCTCATACCAAAGACCACTGCCTGATGCTTCCTGCCCACCCCCAGCTCCCCACTGATCACACATTTCTGAAGGCTTGGCTCCATCTGCTTTGACACTAGAGCCAAGCCAAATTTCTCAGAGATTCCTGAGATTCCCCCACCCATTTTCACACCCTCCACCCTGAAGAAAAAAGAAGGCCACATTGCAGAATTTTCTCTGAATATTCTCCGCCATTTGGGGTTGAGGCAGTCTCTCCCGCTCCCATGACCCAGAACAATGGTATGTCTGAGGCATTGTGGGGGCTGCACAATGGTAGCCAGGCTGCCAGCAGGGTTACTGCTGCTGCCACTAGAATAGGAATGTATGACCCCCACCCCACCCCCAATATCCCTCTCCCTGCCCTCAAAGAGCTTTTCTACTTGAGCCATTTATTGTACGCTCATCATTCCCTACTCATGGTTGTTTATGGGTTCTTTAGATGATGTTGCGACCCTCCCGTTTCTCTGTTTTTAAGCTGCACTTTCAGCAAGGTCTTTTTTAGAGCAGGGAAAATGCAGTATTATTTCCAAAAGTGAAAGAAAATGCAATTTCCACAGGTGTAATTGCACTATTCCACTATGTCAAACTGCCACCTAAAGGTTATGTAGTGGGAAAGCAGGAAACACTCTTCATGTAGTGCTCGGATCTCAATTCTGCAACAAAACCAAAAGTGGATTCAGCAGATTAACAGCCTCGTGTAGAAAAGCTCTAAGGCCACAACCTCCCCTTGAATGTGAATAGAACTCTTTGCATGATCAGGAAACCTAACCCCTCTCTGCCTGAGAGCCTAGAGAGTTGCAGCCAGTTAGAGTAGACAATACTGGGCTAGATGGAGAAATACTCTGACCTGGGATAAGGAAACTGCCTCTGTAAACAGGATATAGTCATGGTAGAAAGTACCATTTTAAGAGGGTGATCCAGTGGAGGCTGGTGGCTCTGATGTCAGTGGGGCAGTGAATCTACTCTGGGTTTCAGTCAGAACCAATCAGAACTCTAAAGGAGCTATCCAAGGTGCTTCACAGGTGCTTCACACCTTGGATAACTCCTGTAGAGTTCTGGCTGGTTATGAACAAGAGCCAGAGCGGATTTCCCACCCCACTGACCTTGGATCCACCAGCGTTTTTACCAGTGTGTGTAACAGGGTGAGGAATGCAGGGATGTTTCTGAAATTCTGCTTTGAAAGAAGAGGAGCCCAAGTGACAAGTCACTCTAGACCCCTTTTATATCAGCCCACCATAATAGCTTATTAGCATGGTCAGAGCCAATCTGCAGCCAGTTGATATCAACAGCAAAGGAACTGTGAACTTATTTTAAGTTCTTTAGATAGTAGACCCAAACCAGATGGTATGTCATACACATGGCTTCTGCTGACCCATAGCAACTTAAGAAGCTGTCTTATACCCACTTCAACCCCCACACTGTTGACAGGGAATTTAAAGAAAAAGAAGCAGCTGGCTGGGAAGGTTTAAACCTTCCCATAACAGTAAGAAGAGGGCCCAATCTGGATCAGGAACCCATGCACTTACACAAAAGAAAATAAAAGAGTATCAGCTGCATACTGCATATGTAAAGAAGTGTGCAGTTTAGTCCTAACTGGGCAAGAATCCATTTTTTCCCCTAGTTGTGCCCCCAATGTTATTGTCATGTATTTGCAGTGGGGCTTGCTGTTGGAGCAGAAATATCTGGGTCCAAAGGAGTGGTTTTGTGTTGCTGTGTGAATCTCATGATGTTAAAATAGCTTGCCTCAAATAACCCTTTCTGTGAAATGGCTTGCTGCTGTCGCATACAACCGTAGGTTCAAGAGACTGCTTTGGTGATGTTCTGTGGGCCAGAGACCCCTTCCCAACCTTTGCTTTGAAATCATGATGTTAAAGTAAACTTGCATACCTTTGGTGGTATGGGCCGCTTCTATAGAATACCACTTTGAGTTTAAATGAGTTGTTTTCTGTTGTTGTATGGATCAAAAACACCTCTGCTAAACCTTTGCTTTACACTCATGATCTTTACCTTCACTTGCCTGCCTCAATTTGCCCTTTCTGTGCAATGGGTTTTCCTGTGGATCAGGCAAATGTGGTTTCCAATTAATGCTTTTGCGTTGATCGTGGTTCAGGATCTCTCTTTCTCATTTCTCTCTCTCTCTCTCTCTCTCTCTCTCTCACACACACACACACACACACACACTTTTTTCCCCTTTCCTCCCCCCCCCCTTTTTTTTGCTTTGTACTCAAGATTTTTAAGTTAACTTGACTCAGTTTGTCCTTTCTGTGCAATGGATTCCTGCAGTGCAGCAGACTCTTGAGTGCCTTTTCTGACCCCTTGGCTCCAACTACTGTTAGCTGACCTCCCCTCAACCGCACCAGCCCCAGTGGGCACTAGGTACCACTGGCTACAGAGACTACATGAGCCTTTACAGAAGAGGAGGAACAAGAAAGAACTGGCACACCCCAAACCAGAGCAAGTGATCCCAAGGAAGAGGGAGAGCACAACGCAAATGTGCTGAAAAGGAGAAAGAAAGAAAGAAAGAAAGAAAGAAAGAAAGAAAGAAAGAAAGAAAGAGAGAGAGACGAGAAGAGAAGAGAAGAGAAGAGAAGAGAAGAGAAGAGAAGAGAAGAGAAGAGAAGATTGCCTCCTCCTACCCAAGCAATCAACCTGTAAGTTACATCTCTGGTAGATTTTTCCAATTTGGGTCAGATCTGGGTCAGACTGCTACTTGGCAAACATTTCAGCTTTATTTGTTTGTTTGTTTATTACATTGATATGCCACTTTTTCCCTCCTTAAAGAACACAAGGTGGCGTACATCCTCCTCCTCCGTTTTATCTTCACAACAACAACCCTGTGAGGTGGGTTGGGCTGAGAGTCTGTGACTGGCCCAAAGTCACCCAGTGAGCTTCCATGGCCAAGTGAGGACTAGAACCCAGATCTCCCAACTCCCAGTCCAACACTCTAGCCATGACACCACACTGGCTCTCTGGCTATATGAAGAGGATCACTTCCCTTTCTAACTTACGTGCACCTCAATTGCCTTATATCCTCCCAATTCCATCTAACCTAGATGGCTTTTTCAGTGAGCAACCAATCCTCTCACCATACCAACTGCATCAGAAGTAGGCAGAAGTCCTTACCTTGCTTGTTTTTCTTTGAGTTTCATTTGATGCATGGCGGTAGCAGAATTAACTGCTAGCCAATTAAATCATATCAAAGACCAAATACAACAAGAGCGAGTGCAATTTATTCCAAGCCTGTGTTGGAGCACAAGGCCTTTGAAGCACTTCTCTCTGCTGATGCCATCAGAGATTGTATCAAGGTTCTTTTTATGTAATGTGTTACCAATGTGCAGCGAAGGGCTGCATGCATACCTCGTTAAAAAAAATGGAACGATAATTTTAAAAAAACAAACATGATGGGATCATACCTGTCAATTTGTCTTTTTTTCTTTTGGAGTTTTATCAATGCATCCAAGCAAAGAGATGTATAGATTGTGTAAAATCCATTCCATCTGTGTTTTATGGATTGTCAGGGGCCTTTTCTTCTGTCGTCTGCTCACTGGGATCAGAATTTTTTTGTTTCCAAAAATCTGCACAAATTTGCATTTGTGCAGATTCATATTCGGGCAATTTTGCATGTGTGGAAAAGCACAAATTCACCCCAAATGCACATTTTCACACTTTAGTCTGGGGGGGGGGGTGCACATTTTGTACCCGTTTTATTTTGCGTATTTTTCTACAACAAAAGCTGTGAAAGTTAGAAAACTGGAAGTCAATGGAATCCACCCAACAGGCGAAGAGCTGCTCACTGCGGAATCTGAGTGTCAGATTCATGAAAATCCAAACTCATTTGGTTCTGTTGCTGATTTCTCCCACATCCCTACCCATGTGTATGGAAAGCAAAAGAGGGGAACTGATGGAAATGAACAGAAAGCTCCAGTTGTGGAACTGGTAGGTTCCACAACTCTAAGGTAGATAGATGAACTTGATGGCTTCTAACAAAACAAAATATCACCTAACTCCTCTGTTCTAGGTTCATGAGAGCTGGTTTTGGCAAGCTTAGTCATGAAGGGTTTGTGAGTTATTTTTCAGGAAAAGGAGTCTTAGGTCCATGCTACGCCCTGAATTGCTGAGTCCCCAAGGAGTAGTCTGTGCAACATAGCAGACTGGTGAAAATGACACCAAACCATGCTTATGCATGTATGTGCATGTTTGCCTACACACACACACACACACACACACACACAAACACACACACGATGTATGCAAATGCCAAGTGGAAATGACACATTGGAAATTTCTGATTGTAGTCACAAAGCACCAGCGCTCAAAAGCACAGAGTAAGGTAGATTTTTATCTATTGCCACAGAAATGCTGAGGCTGATTTCTCAAATTTCCAAAACCTGAAGTCCTTCCCCTTGAGGTTTTCGGTTTCTTTCACAACGCCCACCTTCATCTCCTCCATCTCTGTTGATTTTCTTCTATTTGCTTTGGCTTTCCTGTGTTGTGTTGTTGTTGTTGTCTTGCTCTGTCCCTTTAGATTTTAGAGTGGGTAGGTTCCTCCCCCACCCCCCCACCCCCCGAGCTGCTTATGAGATTTTTTGGCACCTCAATCTCTCTCCAGATTTTCAGTTTTCTGAATGGCCAAGTCTTCTTTCAAGAGCATCACTGATGCTTTAGGAATCCACCATTCTTCTGTGTTGACATTTGACTTGATAGTGAAGTTTGCCTTTGCACAGTCTGTTGCAGCTTGACAGGGATTTTGCAGAAGGAAGGATTTATGGTGGAGGAACCACAGCTTCCTAAGGCTGCTGGGTCATGCCAGCCAGTCCAGAAACTTGGTTCCCTTTCACTTTTTTATTTTCCTTTTTTTAATTCCCTTTGTGCTGAGTTTCCACCCCCACTTCATTTCCCTTGCTTTGACACCAATGGGAGGGAAATTAACTACATCAGCTCCAAGGCTGTAGAAGTCCCTGCCCTCTGTGTTGAGTATGTTGGGGAGACAAAAGAAGCATCAGATTCTGTGGACTGATGGCCCCTGGAAAGCTCTCTGTTGGGATGGCAGGGCTTTCCACTGCTGTACTGGGAAGGCCTCCACCTGCAGACCTCCATCTCCACCTTAACTGGTGACCCCTCAAGAAGCTGGTGTGACACTTTAGTATATAAAAAATCATAAGATCATTCTTTCTCTCTTTCTGCTACGGCTGAGGGAAAGAGTTCAGAATCTACATTTCACAGTGGAATCAAGTGCTATGGCTGAACTTCTGATGGACCTTTTCTTGGTTTCAGATTCATTGAGTTGGTCGTATCTATCCATGTTTGGGGAACCTAAAAATATTTCTACCAGCCTGGGAATCGATTGCTCTTTAAAGGTGTGTATAATTCTCTGGGAAGCTATCTGGGCAAAGGCCTTTGTCTAATTTTAAACTATGGTTTAGTTAATTTATTTCCCCCAAATGGAGGAGTTTAAGCCTGTCTGTGGGTGTCTGAAATACCAAGAAGATTTGTAGCATCTAGGAGAAGCTTGATCCCCCAGAAACAAGGTTTTGTTGACTCATACCATTTTTCAGTACATCTTTGAGAATATTTCAGACATAACTTCCATGGAGATCACAAATGTGCCATTAGTTCATCATTTTATTGCAGGAGTGGGTTTCTATTCTGAGTCATTAGCAAAAAGCCCTGTCCAAAATGTAATTAAAAAGTCACTCTTTGTGGTATAGAGACTGTATACTTTTGGCTAAAGAATATATATCAACTGTTGAATCCAGATTTAGGCATACTTGGAGGAGACCCATTGAAATCAATGAGTCTTATGTCAGCCATGACTAATTTAAGCCCCATTCATTTCAATGGGCCTAGTCTAAATAGGACTTCTGCTGGACTATACCCAATATGTGCAGACCCAGAATTCTATGAGGAGAAGAAAAAAAAAAGATCTTTTTAAATGTCTGTATATTTTCCACATTTTCTATTACAGTGCAACCTAAATATGTCTACTCAGAAGTAAGTCCCACTGAGTAAAGTAGTGCTTACTGTGTATAGGATTGCAGCCTAAGGGAGCAAACCTATGGGTATAGGAAGCCGCCTCTGAACTCAGAGGTGACTGCCTATCCAATGCAAGGCAGGCACAGCGCAGAGGGGATCTTCTCCACCATGCTCTGGCCACCCTGCATTCAGGGCTAGACAGCCAATTTTGGCTGTCTAGCCTCAGGACCTCAGCGCGGGGGGGGGGGGGGGGAGGCTGGACAACACATAGGAAGCATTGTACCAGCCCTTCCACACTCTCTGCCCCCAGGAACACCCCCTTTTGCCCTGCTCCACACTGCTCTTACAAACACGGAGCCTAGAGATGTTCTGTGAGGGGGTGGGGAGGGGCAGGGAGGCGGTTCTCTGGGAATCACCCAATCCTATGGCTGTCTAGCTGCTGTCTAGCAGCCATAGGATTGAGTCTGTCTCAATATCTGTCTGTTTTCCCCTACCACCACCACCAGAATGAAGTCATGACAAGATAGTTGAATACAAGGGCCAGAAGGTAACATGGATCTTCAACAAGCCTGACATTTAATGAAGAAATGCCATTTCTTTTCTTTCCGGGGGGGGGGGGAGTCCTTTTATTTTTACTCCTTTTCTCAGGAAAAAAAAAGTCTGAGAAATTTCAGCTCTCTTTATAGTATTATTAAACATCAACAGTTTGCTGCAGCTTCCGATGGGTCAGCTCATTTACACATTTCTCCCCTCTCTACATTACCAATGTGTGTGATTCGAATTACGGTTCTATCACGCTTATTTTGTTTGTGGCAATTTACCAATATGCAGGTACACATCTATGCATCGATAAAATATTAATATACAAAATTGATAAATATGTTTACTCCAGGATTGTCTTTTTTTGCAGGATGTTATTAACATACGCATGTATACACATCAGTTATGCAAAAAGGGAAGGAAATGCAAATGCATATATCTTCCCAGACTTTGAGATCCATCTTTGGAGGCCTTCTTTGAGTGCCCCCATCAAGGGAGGTACAGTAGGTGACTCCTAGAGGGAGGGCCTTTTCAGTGGTGGCACCCCAGTTGCAGAATCTTCAACCCAGAGGCCCAGCTGGTCCCTACCTTATTTATTTATTTATTTATTTATTTATTTATATCCCTCCTTTTTTTCCTTTTGCAAGGAACCCAAGGCGGCTTACATTATCATCCTCCTCTCCATTTTATCCTAACACCAACCCTGTGAGGTAGGTTGGGCTGAGAGTCTGTGACAGGCCCAAAGTCACCCAGTGAGCTTCCATGGCTGAGTGGGGACTAGAACCCAGATCTCCCGGCCCCCAGTCCAACACTCTCACCACTACGCCACACTGGCTCTCACGCTGACTACCTTATAGTCTTTTGGGTGCCAGGTGAAAACCTTTATATTTTCTCCGACTTTGTAAATATTTTAATCATTAAAAAAAAAAAAAACGCTGTTAAGATCTATTTAAGAACCTTTTGTGCTGCCTGTTAGAAAGCTTTGCCTTATGGATTTTATTCTCTGATACATAAGAGTTTGTTTCTTAAAATGTATCATTTCTTGTTTTTTTCAAAATGTTTTAGTTGTATTCTATCCTTTTGCAATGCAATTCAGAGCATGTCTACTCAGGCACAAACCCTATTGAATTCAATGGTACTTACTTACTCCCGGATGTGTGCATAAGATGTCAGCTTATTTTGCATGGTAAGCCACCTAGAAAACCTTGTAATTGTAATAAATGCTGCTAGTAAATAATAATTAATAAAGCTGGAGAAAACTGGATGGGCTCTGCTCAACTCTGAAATTAACTTTAACCCCTGGTTAAACTGGAGTGATGAAGGAGAAGAATGCAACACAGAACGAAGTCCCAGAACAATAAAGGGACAGTTCATAACTTTAGGCTCTGAGGAGTGAGGACAAATATCCACTATTTCATATTAGATATGTGATATTTGATCTCTGAAAGCATTTGGCAGTTCTGATCTCTCATCTGACATGTGTAGATATATGGTATATGAATGTGAGATACAATATTTGAATTTTAGATATTTGACATCTGACAGTATTTGATATTTGGCTTTTTGGATTTGAGATCCTGCATTTGTTAAACTGTGACAGTTTAACAACTCGTAATTTGCTATGGTTTCAGTTTGATGTTGATATTGTAGTTCTGCCAGGGTGGATGATTATCCCAAACTTCCCCCCTATCCAGTTCTATTTGGTTTACTGCCCTTTTGTCGGGAGTCATCAGGGCTGTAGAATTAGAACACCTCACCCTGGGGGCAGCTTCACCAGGCGGTGAGCCCCCAGGACAGTCTTCAAACATCTGCAGAAGATGGAGCAGATTTGCTCGCTGTTGCTCCAGGTGGCAGAACGAGAATCAATAGGTGGAAATTCAGAAACTTCCTAGTAGAAGGGCTTTTCAGCAGTGAGACAGGCATCTCACATCTTTACCTGCTTTAGGGAGGCAGTGGGCTCTCCCACACTGGAGGCATTCAAGATGTAGCTAGACAGCCATCTGTCAGGGTTGCTCTGAGTTTTGGATTCCTGCATTGAGCAGGGGGTTGGACTTGATGGCCTTGTGTTGTTGTTGTTGTTCAGTCATTCCGTCGTGTCTGACTCTTTGTGACCCTATGGACCATAGCATGCCAGGCCTTCCTGTCCTGCGCTCTCTCCCGGAGCGTGCTCAAGTCCATATTCATTGTATCAGTGATGCTATCTAGCCATCTCATCCTCTGCCGTCCCGTTGTACATGGCCTTGTAGGCCCCTTCCAACCCTACTATTCTATGATTCTATCTTCGGGAGGCAGTGAGCTCTCCTTCAGTGGAGTTATTCAAGGAGAGGCTGGGCAGCCATCTGTCAGGGAACCTGTAGCTGCATATGATCCCGCATGGATCCTGTACTCTGATTCTATGATGGTAGCATGGAGCAACCAGTGAACGCTGGGGGCTCAGATGTCAGTGGGGCGGAGAATCCATTCCGGGTTTCAGTCAGAACCAGTCAGAACTCTAAAGGAGCTACCTTGGATAGAGTTCTGACTAGTCCTGATCAAAACACGGAATGGATTCACCACTCCACTGACATCAGAGCCAGCAGCCTCCACTGGGAGCAATGCCCTGGGTAGTAAAGTGTTTCCAGGCTCTGGACTTCCCTTATTCATCCAGACTGGTTGCTGGGCCTGGCTAGGCTAGGCTAGACGAGATATAAAAGTCTTTCCTGTTCAGCTGCATTTTGCTTGGGCAGCAATCATTCATTTATTTATTTATTTATTTATTTATTATTTAAAATAGTTGTATCCCACCCTGTATCATTAAGATCTCAGGGCAACACAGAGATAAAATCAATTTCAACAGTATAAAACAATACATAATCTGAACAGCTAAAAACATATTAAACCATTAAGCAAGCTAATACCAATTTAAATCTAAAACAATAAAACAGTTAAAACAGTGTGTTGCTTTAGGGGATGCATTTAGCCCTCAAAGGCTTTGGTAAAAAGCCATGTTTTTATGTGGCACTGGAATTAAACCAATGTCTGTGCCAATCGGGCCTCCAAGGGGAGGGCATTCCACAATGGGGGTGCCACAGCAGAGAAGGCCCTCTCCCACATCCCACCATAGTGTATGCCTTCCCTGGTGGCAAGCAGAGGAGGGCCCCTCCAACAGATTTCAGGCAGGCATATATAGGGGGAGGCGTGCCCTCAAATATTGAGGTCCCAAGCCATTTAGGGCTTTAAATGTCATCACCAGCACCTTGAATTCTGACCGGAAGTATATCGGCAGCAAGTGCAGTCCTTTAAGGTTGGTGTTATGTGACCTTTGTGAGATGTTCCAGTCAACAGACTAGCTGCTGCACTCTGCACTAGCTGCAACTTCTGAGCTGTCTTCAAGGGCAGCCCCACATAAAATGCATTGCAGTAGTCTAACTGGGAAGTTACCACACTTGCACTACTGAGGCTAGGTTATCCCTGTCCAGGAAAGGCCATAGCTGGTGGATCAGCCAAAGCTGGCCCCAAGTACCCCAGGCCACAAAGTCCACCTCGGGCTTCAGTGACAGAAATGGATTTAGGCCTGCTCCCAAGCTATGTGCCTGCTCCTTCAGAAGGAGTGCAACCTGGTCCAGGACAGGTCACTTACCCAATTCCTGGACTCGGGAACCACCAATCCATAGCACTTCCATCTTGTCAAGATTCAGCTTCAGTTTATTGGCCCTCATCCAGCCCATTACAGCCTCCAGGCTGCATGAATACAATGTATGTATGTAATGAATGTATCCAGCACCTTCACGGCCCCAGCTGACTCCAGCGACAAGGAGAAATAGAGCTGAGTATCATCAGCATACTGGTGACACCCCACCTCCAAACTCCTAATGACCTCACCCAACGGCTTCATATAGATGTTGAACAGCATGGGGGATAGAATAGAACCCTGTGGCACCCCACAGCTTAATAGCCATGGAGTAGAAGAGGAACCCCCCAATACCACTCTCTGGAATTGGCCCTGCAGGTAAGGGCGGAGCTACTGTAGAACAGTGCCCCCAACCCCCATCCCACAGAGCCGATCCAGTAAGATACCATGATCAATGGTATCAAAAGCTGCTGAGAGATCCAAGAAGATCAACAGGGTAGCACCCCACCCCCATCTTTCACCTGGAGTAGGTCATCAGTCAGAGCAACCAAGACCATCTCAGTGCCATACCCTGGCCTGTAACCAGACTGATATGGGTCCAGAGAATCACTTTCCTCCAAGAATGTCTGAAGCTGACAACAAGCTTCCTGGTTCATTTCACCTGACAACAAGCTCACTGGTTCTGCCGTGTTTCAGTTTGTTGTTTAGCTTTGACTTGTGACTTTGTCCCTTGGCTCTCTGTCAACCTTGATGGTTCTGCTGCGTTTCAGTTTGTTGTTTAGCTTTGACTTGTGACTTTGTGCCTTGGTTCTCACTTTGTCCCTTGGCTCTCTCTCAACCTTGCTGGTTCTGCTGCGTTTCAGTTTGTTGTTTAGCTTTGACTTGTGACTTGGTCCCTTGGCTTCCCACTTCCACCTTGACACATATGTGCTGATCCCTAGTACAATCTTGTTTCCCCAACCCCTGGTTCCACACTCCACTCCGATAACTGCATATAGTCCAGCCTTGACACCATAGGGAAATAAAGGTACTGGTGATTGAGTGTGCAAAGCCCTGTGCAAGTCGCTCAGGGGGGGGGGGAGGGAGAGAGAGAGAGAGAGAGAGAGAGGTGGAGAGGTGGCTGGATTCACTGCAACGTATAAACAAACTCAAAGATTTACCTATGAAGGCAGCATGGAGCAGTGGGAAAACAGACACACTTTCTCTCCACCGCTGCAGCAAAGGCAGATAGAGATGAAACTGACAAGAAGTTTCAAACTCTTGGTGAGATGCATCTCTACAGTGAAAGGGTTTCTCTGACTCACTACAGGGCAAGTGAATCTTGTCAGTTTCAGCACTTTTCTTTGCTGTCTTTGCACACGATCCCAGTTCAAGGCAAATGTACATTATCTGTATAGTCCCCTCAGGAAAAAAGCACAGAGGTTGACAAGACTGAGAAGCTGGGAGAAGACAGTTCACTGTAGCGGCAAAACAAACAGATCAGAATGAGACAGGAGAAGCCCCTTTTCTGTACATGTGAAGGAAACAAACTTTGGTGGGGAGAAACTCTTCTTCACAGTGGAGGTGGAACAGACGAAGTGTTAGCTTCAAGTTACTTTTCAGTTTCATCTCTACAATAAAAAACACTTTCCAAGGCTCACTGTAGAGGTGGGAGAATGTGTGTGTCCCCTCCGCCATTTCTCCCAATGCTTTTGGAAGCCTTTGCTGCAGTTGGGGCTAGATAACTTAGGTGTTATCCCAAGATTGTTTGTTTATTTAAGTATTTTTAAACCCATTCTTCCACCAAAAAGGTTGACCGAGCAGCTTATGTAAGATCAATAAATAATTGATCTTGATAGGCTGGAGTGCTGGGCAGAAAACAACAGAATGAAATTTAAAAGGGATACATGCCAAGTTCTGCACCTAGGAAAAATAAACCAAAGGCACAGTTACAAGATGGGGGATACGTGGCTCAACAACACTACAAGTGAGAAGGAACTTGGAATTGTTGTAGATCACAAGCTGAATATGAGCCAACCATGTAGGGATGTTGGAGAAATCCGCCACGGAATCCAGTGAGGCCGGATTCTTTGGAATCCGGCCCCCCAGAGTCCATGGTGGAACAGCCTCCCCCCACACCGCCACCCCCTGAAATCTCCCTGGGATGGACCTACCTGGCGGCAGATGCGGCGGCGGAAGCGGCGGATGCGGCAGCGGCAATGGCAGATGCGGCGGTGGCGGTGGCAGCGGTGGCTCCGGCTCATCTTCTGGCTGCTGCCGGGTTGCTGTGGCTGCAAATGCGTAACTATTTACGTAGCCTATCACAGCAAAAGGCAGGGATGCAAATGGCGTAGCGGCCGCCATTTGCATCCCTGCTTTTTGCCGTGATAGGCTAAATAAATACTTACGTAGCATATCATGGCCTAATGCAAGGACAGAAATGGCAGCCGCTATGACGGCCACCATTTGCGGCCACAGCAGCCCAGCAGTGGCTAGAAGTCCAGCTGCGGCCGGCCCCGGTCAGTGATTCCACGGCCTTGCCATGGAGTGGAGCCAGCTGGGGAGGATTCCAGGGGGAGGGACAGATCACCTCCCCCCCATCGCAGACACCCCGAAACGGAACCAGGTAAGGGATTCTTACATCTCTACAACCATGTGATGTGGCTGCAAAAAAGGCAAACGCTATTTGGGGCTGCATTCACAGAAGTATAGCTCCCAAATCCCAGGAAGTACTAGTTCCCCTCTGCTCAGCACTGGTTAGGCCTCATCTGGAGTACTGTGTCCCATTCTGGGCACTGCATTTTAAAAAGGATGCAGACAAACTGGAGAGGGTTCAGAGGAGGGCAATGCAGATGATCAGGGGACTGGAAACAAAACCCTGTGGGGAGAGACTGAAAGAACTGGGCAAATTTAGCCTTGAGAAGAGAAGACTGAGGGGAGACAGGATAGCGCTCTTCAAGTGCTTGACAGGCTGTCACAGAGAGGAAGGCCAGGATCTCTTCTCCATCATCCCAGAACGCAGGACATGGAATAATGGGCTCAAGTGACAGGAAGCCAGATTCTGGCTGAATAGCAGGAAACACTTCCTGACTGTTAGAGCAATACGACAATGGAACCAATTACCTCAGGAGGTGGTGGGCTCCCCCACACTGGAGGCATTCAAGACGAGGCTGGGCAGACATCTGTCAGGGATGCTCTGACGTGGATTCCTGCACCGAGCAGGGGGTTGGACTCGATGATCTTGTAGGACCCTTCCAACCCTATTGCTCTATGATTCTATGATTTTAAGACAGCCCCTACCCTCAGGGTTACAGTGTAATAGGTAAGAGATAAAAGGAAAAAAAAGGAGGGGGGATAAGGAGCAAAGAGGAAAACAAGCAAATGCAGGCACCAGTTTTTGAAGTTACCGAGTTTTTCTAATGACTGGCATGCATGGAGACAGTTTGGGAAGAGGGAAGCCACATGGATCTGGTGTCTCTGCAAAGCTGATGCAGAGGTCTCTGCTCTCTATCTCTCCCCATGCAGCCAGGCAGAATGGCTGCTGCTAGGGAGAGGAGAAGCCAAATGTTAGCTGATAGCAGAGTCCAACTTTGGAGATCTTGATGTACAAACTGTTGCACAAACAGGAAGAGAGGTGGAAAAAAAAAACACAACTTCATATTTTGGAGAGGGGATGCTCACATGTGCACCGAAGATGCTGTGGAATTCTTTGGATACCCTGCCAGCTTTGTGGATCTCTGATAGCATCGGGTGGAGAAGCAGAAACATCTGTGGAAATAAAGGGACAAGCTCCACATATTTGGGGTGGCAGTGGGGGTATACGCATTCCTAAAAATAGAGATGAATCAGCAGCCTCTGGGAATCCAGATCTCCAGAGTAACAAAGGGGAACTCCTTCGATGTGGCTGCACCCTGCGGTTCTCTGAAAGCAAAGGAGGGGAAAAAAAGAAAAGAAAGATGCTAGCTAGTGATATGTGAAACAGGAAGTTGCCAACCAAGAATGGTTCTTTCTACCGAAATGTGACAGCAGGGTTGCAGAAATCTTCAGAGCAGAGATAACAGAGCTGGGCTTTATGCTTTGTTTTATGTTACCTACCGCCGCCAAGCATCAGGCACCAAATCCCATCCTAGTGGAACCCAGGAGCCCAGAAACGCCTTCTCTTCTCTGAGTTGGTAATTGACTCACCTCCCGCCTTCAGATCTCCTGTCCTATTCTTCCTACGACAAGCAATGAAACCATTTTTTTCCAGATCACATGAGCCAAGGTGTGGGGGAATCTTCTCAGGAGCAGAGATTCATAACCGGAGGTGATCAAAGGATGATATGGGGCAAAACCTTGAGGACTTTATAAAGGGATGAACTATCAGCTGGAGCAGAATCCTTTCTTACCAGTGAATTGTCCTCAGGAAGTGGCCAGAGATATGACTGAAGAAAGTGTGACCAGGCAGCTCACTGCCCCAGTCAACACATACATCTATTTCATCATTGCTTCTCTTACTATCTGTCTTCTCGCAGCTCTGGGAATTATTGTGGTCTTAGTACTTCAACGGACGGTAAGTTACTTCCTGATTATGTCCTTCATCTCTTTTCACTCCTGTTTTCCAGAGAAAGTGCTGGATGCCAGGTTCCAAGGCACACCATTCATTATTCCAGGCTTGGCTTAAGCTGGCTCATGAAAGCCAATGCTACTGTAAAAGGCCAGCCTACTGCATTGCAGAGGGTAGGTTATTGTTGGGTGTGATGTCCAGGTTGAGATTTTGACTCAAAGCTGCTTGAAATGTGGCAAAGTTCCTTGAAGGTGAGTACTGTCAAAATTAAATTGCAAGCCCCTTGCAGCAGGGACCTTAATTTTGTTTCTGTTACTCTGTAAAATACCATGTAATTGGGTATCTATCTATCTTACCATAGACAGATGCCTTAGACAGGAACCAGTGGAGGCCGAGGGGCTCTGATTTTGTTGGGACTATGATTCCATTCTGGGTTTCAGTCAGAACCAGCCAGACTCTAAAGGAGCAATCCAAAGTGCTGAACCCTATCCCTAAAATGGGTTCAGCACCTTGAACGGCTCCTTTAGAGTTCTGGCTGGTTCTGACTGAAACCCAGAATGGAATCATAACCCCACTGAAGTCAGAGCAACCAGCCTCCACTGCCAGGAGAGACAATTTAATCTGTCTATTCCAGTATTGTCTGCCTCAACTGATAGTAGCTCTCCAGGGTCTCAGGCAAAGAAGGGTCTTTGCTGTTGCTTGCTACCTACAGTCCTTTTACCTGGAGAACCCCAGGACTGAACAGGGAACTTTTTGCATGCAAATGATGCACTCCCACCACAGCACTATGGTCCATTCATCTGTGTGTGTGTGTGTGTATGTGTGTCTATCTCTATCTATCTATCTATCTATCTATCTATCTATCTATCATCACCTCTCTCTCTCTCTCTCTCTCTCATCTCTCTCTCTCTCTCTCATCTATCACTCATCTATCTCTATCTCTCATCTCTCTATCTCTTCTCTATCTCTCCTATCTATCTATCTATCCTCTCTCTCTCCTCTATATCTATCTGTCATCGATGTATCTGTCTGTCTATCTATCTATCATCTATCTATCTATCTATCATCTATCTATCTATCTATCATCTATCTATCATCTATCTATCATATGATTCATATCTATCTATCATCATCATCAACAACAACTATCAATCTATCATCTATCACATGTTTATGGCTTTTAAAATGTTTGATTGGCTAAAAAGGTGCAGATATATAATGCACTCAGTTAATGTGTGCACCTTTTTATCTGAAGAAAAAAAAATATTTTAATAGATGTGCTCTCTCCCTCTTCCCCCTCTCTCTCCAAACAACGCATACCTGAGAAAAATATGTTAATGATGAAATGTTCAGCTTCTGCCTTCCTCAGAAACACATTTGGGATGTCAAAGGTATACCATCCAAGGTAGTCCTTTGAAGAACTCTCAGGATGGAGAGTTTTTAAAGATTTTTGTTGAAAGAAAAGCCAAGAGCCAGTTTGAAATTAAGTGTGGTCTTCCAGATGAACACTATGGGGTGTGAGGGACTTGAACCTATACATCTAAATGTTCTCTTTTCCTTCTACTCTCTCTGCATTTGAGGGTTGGTCTTTGAAATATAGGGCAAAATCCAACGTTAGGAGAAATGACTTTCTTCCCATTCCCCCCAGCATGTGAAATGGCACGCCGTGTGCTTCATGGGGTTGTAATGCTCTCACAGCTGCACGTAGGTGCATTAAAGACAAGATCCATCTGCCTCCTGCTCCCACAATCCTAGAGACCGAAGGAAGGGGTCTGAAACATAAAGGAAAGGAAAACAACTCTAGGAAGTGACACTAGCATTTTAATTAGGACAGGTAAAACTACTTCTGCTCCATGTCACTCGTGCATGTGTTCACCCCCAAGTCAGACCTATCCCATTTCCACATGAAACTGTGAGGTTGTATGTGTGTGTTTAACAAATCTACCTAAAACATGATGTTTAAATGTGTATTTAAATCCTTCTGTAATTTTAAAGCCTATTTGGTCTCAAAATACACATTTCTACGCACATGTTTTCTCAGAAGATGCATTTTAAAATGTATTTTGATATGTTTTTGAGCCAAAAACTGTACTGGAACATAGGAGAAGTGCAAAAGCTGGTGGTAACCAAGTTCAGCTCTGTACAATCATCTGAGACATTCAGGATAATATCAATTTGTTATCAGAATTTGGAAACATATTCCAAACCCTAACCATAAACCATTTAAAAACAACTTACAAGAGCCGGTGTGGCGTAGTGGCGAGAGTGTTGGACCGGGAGCCGGGAGATCCGGGTTCTAGTCCCCACTCGGCCATGGAAGCTCACTGGGTGACTTTGGGCCAGTCACAGACTCTCAGCCCAACCCACCTCTCAGAGCTGTTGTTGTGAGGATAAAATGGAGATGAGGATTATGTATGCCACCTTGTGTTCCTTGGAGGAAAAAAGGTGGGATATAAATGCAATACATACATACATACATACATACATAAATAAATAAATAAATAAATAAATACCAGGAGTGGGGAACCTGTAGCCCTCCAGATATTGCTGGGCTACAACTCCCATCATCCCTGGTCATTGTCTATGCTGTGTGAGGCTGACAGGAATCTGAGTCCAAGAACATCTGGAAGGCCACCAGCCCTGACTTACATCGATAAGTTTAGGATGCTTTACTACTCCAAGCTAAGTGAATCTTAGGATAGTAAAATGCCCCTGAAACAAATCACTGCATGTGCCATTAGAAGCAGGGCACTTCAGTCTTCTTTGCTAGGTCTGTGTTGTGGTTGTTTTTAAATCCCACTATGTTTTATTTCATTTTATTCTATTCTATTTATGACACGATTTTTTAAGCCTCTTTCCGGTAGTCTCTCAAAACAGTTTACAGAAAGGATAAAGACATAAAATGTGACAATAGGGGCACAGTAAAAATAGTCATTGGTCGATTATAACCATACTGGCAGTGTCATCTTTCAGGGAAGGCCTCTGTAAAGAAGTAGGACTTGAGTAGACATATAAAGATCAAGAAGGAAGTTGCCTGGGTAATGTCATTCAGTAGCATGTTCCCAAGGGCAGGCAGGTACTGCAACACTAAGGGAGCAATCCTATGCAGATAGGCAGCCACCTCCAAACTCGGAGGTGAATGCCTAAACATTTCAGGGCAGGAGAAGCATGCGGATCATTCCCTCCGTGCTTCTCCTGACCTGCATTTTTGGCTAGACAGCCACTTTCAGCTATCTAGCTGTGGGACGGCGGAGTGGGGGAAAAGGCTTCCAGATGACACATAGGATGCATCATACTGGCATTTTTGCCCTCCCTGCCCGGAACACCCCTGGCATGCCCTGTTTCTGCCGCTCCGCACTCCTCTTGAGAGCGCGGAGGATGGGGCTTCTTCATGCTGCCTATGAGGCAGCATGGAAGGGGGGGAAGGTCAGTTCTCTGGGAACTGACCTTGGAGTGTGGGCTCTGAGGTCAGTTCCCAGAAAACAAGATATCCTATGGCCATCTAGCTGCTGACTGGAGGCCATAGGATTGCTCCCTCCATGTGCTATTACACATAGTCTAAGGAGAACCTCAGAAACATGTGGCATCATCAGAAGTACCCCTCCTGAGAACTGCAAGGACCAGGCAGGGGTATTTGTTAACATTGTCTGGGACAAAGAAGTACTCCAATTGCAAAACTAAATCAATTTCTTGGGATATTTTTGTTTTCAGAATGAAAACTTTTTATGAGCACTTATTTCTGCTTTTTTGGTTCTGTTTTGATGGAAACAAATTACTCCCATGCATTGTATTGGCTGGGACAAAACAAACAAACAAAGGAGGTGCAGGGAATGCTGATAAAATTTGCAGATGACACCAAATTGGGTGGGATAGCTAATACTTTGGAAGACAGAAACAAAATTCAAAGTTATCTTGATAGACTGGAGCACTGGACAGAAAACAACAGAATGAAATTTAATAGAGATAAATGCCAAGTTCTGCACCTAGGAAAAAAAACCAAAGGCACAGTTACAAGATGGGGGATACGTGGCTCAACAACACTACAAGTGAGAAGGATCTTGGCATTGTCGTAGATCACAAGCTGAATATGAGCCAACAATGTTGGCAAATGCTGTTTTGGGCTGCATTAATAGAAGCATAGCTTCCAAATCCCGGGAAATACTAGTTCCCCTCTACTCAGCACTGGTTAGGCCTCATCTGGAGTACTGTGTCCAGTTCTGGGCACCACACTTTAAGAAGGATGCAGACAAGCTGGAGAGGGTTCAGAGGAGGGCAACAAGGATGATCAGGGGACTGGAAACAAAGCCCTGTGAGGAGAGACTGAAAGAACTGGGCATGTTGAGCCTGGAGAAGAGAAGACTGAGGGGAGGTACGATAGCGCTCTTCAAGGACTTGAAAGGTTGTCCCAGAGAGGAAGGCCAGGATCTCTTCTCAATCATCCCAGAGTGCAGGACACGGAATAATGGGCTCAAGTGACAGGAAGCCAGATTCCGGCTGAACATCAGGAAAAATGTCCCAACTGTTAGAGCAATATGACAATGGAACCCATTCCCTGGGGAGGTGGTGGGCTCTCCCACACTGGAGGCATTCAGGATGAGGATGGACAGCCATCTGTCAGGGATGCTCTGACTTGGATTCCTGCATTGAGCAGGGGGTTGGACTTGATGGCCTTGTAGGCCCCGTCCAACCCTACTATTCTATGATTCTAACAAAACCCACCCCAATGGCAAAAAAAACAATAGTTTTCTGGGCTGTTTTATGCCCCAGACACTTCTTTGCTTACAGAAAGAAAACTTTGAATAGGAAATGGTTGCAATTTGGGGACATTGTTTACTATTGGGCAAGCGATAATTTCCTAGAAGGACTACATTGTAGGTTTCTGTTTGCGTAAATTCTGCAACAAAAAGCACACTGGGAATGTAATTGCAGCCCTAAGGTCTGGATGCAGCTAACATAGCATCCCCAAAACACAAAGGTAGGGGAAAAACTGGAGGGATGGTTTGCCAGAAATATAGGCCAGAAAGTAGTCCATGGTCAAATGGGGACACTTGGAGCATATGGCCTCTCATTTTCATACTACATTCATAACTGCAGCACCTCAATAGGAGTGAATGGTCATGGAGTGGGGGAGAAACTCAAGACGTTTACACAGAGATGCCATTGAAAAGTGGGGGTACACCTGCTCCTAAATCCATGGAACCATGAGTTCTTTTTATTGGTCACATTAACGTGTGATATAATATTGATAACTGGGCTACATACATGAAAAACCTTCTAGTGGAATGTCATTTATCCCCTGAAAGATCTTGTTTGGGGCTAAAGGGAATTAGGATAAACACAAACATCTCCTGCCTCAAATTCAGATAAAAAAGCAAACCCTCCTGTTCATATTTGACCACACAAATCTTAAAAATCACTGAGAGTAAGGAGTGCCCAATTGCCAACATTCAGGGCATGAGATGGGGTAAATGGAGACTGAAAGAACCATGATAATCTAACAAGAATTGGAGTGAGCCTGAGGTGAGGAGTGAATTATTGGAAAAAAGGAGGGTAAGGGGAGACATGATAGAGTTCTACAAAATTATGTATGGTATGGAGAATGTGGATAGGGAGACATTTTTCTCGCTCTCTCAAAGTACTAGAACCCCATGGGGTCATCCTATGAAGCTGATTGGTGGGAGATTCAGGACATATTAAAGGGAGGGCTTCTTCACACAGTGCAGAGTTAAACTAAGGAATTCACTATCACAAGATGTAGTGATGGCCACCAATTTGGATGGCTTTAAAAGAAGTTAGACAAATTTAATTGGGAAAAGCTATCTATGGCTACTAGCCTTGATGTCTATGTGCTTCATCCAGTACCAGAGGCAGTGAACCTATGGACACCCGTTGCTGGGGAACATGGGTGGGAGGGCACTGTTGCGCTCATGCCCTGCTTGTGGGTCCCTGGTCGACAGCTGGTTGGCCACTGTGTGAACAGAATGCTGGACTAGATGGACCCTTGGTCTGATCCAGCAGGGCTCTTCTTATGTTCTTAAGTTCATATTCAAAGGTATGTCAGAAGGGCGTGGAAGCTGGTGGCTCCAATGTCAGTGAGGCGATTGATTCTAAAGGAGCTATCCATGGTGCGGAACACATCGGAGAGCTCCTTTGGAGTTCTGACTGGTTCTGACTGAAATCCAAGTGGATTCACTGGCCCACTGACATCAGAGCCACCAGCCTCCACTGCAGAAGGGGTGGGAGCAGCTCCAATTTAATTGCGTTTTGATTTTGCTATGTTGCATAAGCCACCTTGACAATCCTTCTGGATGAAAAGGTGGTGTGGAAATCAAATATATAAACAAATAAACAAACAATATTCTCCTTGTGTGAATTCCCCCCCCCCCCGCCGCCCAATATTACCCGTTCAAGCTACTGCTTGGAGATTTTAAAAAGAAAAAAGAACTCATAAAAGTACTTGATGTAGTCAATTGTTAGATTTGCATACCACACAACCAGCAAATGTCCTCGAGGGGGTTTACAATCACAAAAGACCAAAAAAGACAACAATAAAAGTAGCAAAGTAATACCACATTAAACATTAAAATATTAACAATATTAAATGCATTAAGGAGCCAGCAGTAAAATTAATATTCAGAGCACCAGATTAAAGTTTAAATGCCTGCTGGAAAAGGAATGTCTTAACTTGGGGTCTAGATGTATTCCGTAAACAACTAGTTCAGTGTAGTTAATATGTAGTTCTTAGGTAACGTGACTGCATTGAAATTCATCCACAAGAGTTCTTGTTCTTCTCGAATTTGATCAAGTCGAATTTGACAAGTGTACTTCTGAAAAGTTTTCAAAATTCCATGGGTCAAAGGTGAATTCTGACATGGGGCCAAATTTTAGATGTAGGTAAAATTCCATTTCAGCTGTAGCCTACCCATAATTCAAGCACAGCATGGTGATTAAGGCAATGAACCTAAAGGCCTCACTCAAGAGCCCTTGAAGTTCACGTGTAGCAGCAGAAGTCAAATGGCCAATTTAATTTATTTCCTGCTTGTTCTCCGAGGACTTGAGGGTACAGAAACCATGGATGTCGGACCACATGGAGATCTCCAAGTTTCTCCATGTCATCTTCCAGGAAATTAGGTGTCAGCTGTATTCTGCAATGGAACCATTGCTGCACAGGGTTACATTATAATTTTATTAGTGTTTACATTCAAAACAGAAAGAAATCATTTTATGAGATTAGCTGGAAGTCACCCTCTCAAATAGAAAACATCTTCTCCCACCACCACCACCACCTGTGTGCAAATTGGTTGTGCTGTGACAGCAATCTTATCTACGCTTACCCTACAACACTGAGGTCATCCACACAATATAAGTGAAGCCAGCAAACCAATCCAGTAGAGTCAGCAAACCAGAATAGAATATTCAGCAGAACAATGAATAAACCTGAATCAATGATTTCACAATCATTCAGCAACATATCCTATGACTATATTTAGATCTTGGCAAGATTTTAATCCACCCACATAGTACTGTCTGGTTCTACTTCTTCATAGACAATGCTCTTCAGGCTCTCTCTTTCTACCCCAGTCTGTGGCCCCCTGCTAATGTCACAGATATTTATTTTGTTTTTATTTATTATCACATTTATATCCTGTCTTTTTTCCTCTTGCAAGGAACACAAGGTGGCTTACATGATTCTCCTCCTTCTTATCCTCACAACAACTCTGTGAGGTAGGTTAGGCTGAGAGTCAGTGACTGGCCCAGAGTCACCTATTGAGATTCATGGCTGAGTGGGGACTAGAACCCAGATCTCCCAATCCCCAGTCCAACACTCTAACCATTCTAGTGATGGCCATCCCTTTAGTTGGCTTTAAAGGGGGATTGGACAAATTCATGGAGGAGAAGGCTATCAATGGTTACTAGTCCTGATGGCCTCCAGTATCAGAGGCAGTATGCCTATGTACACTGGTTGCTGGGGAACTTGGGTGGGAGGGTGCTGTTTCAAACATGTCCTGCTTGTGGGTTTCCTGTGGGCAGCAGAGAGAGAGATCAACAAGGAGGCTCTGGATCCATTGTGGATGCCTTCAGTCTTACTGTAAAATATGAAAGAAATATAGAAAGACAAACAACAGAGTATTAAAAAATATATTTAAGCTAAACGTTTCAGCTTCTGCCCTCATCAGTAGCTACAATACACATGATTAACAGCACAGCTACTGATGAGGGCAGAAGCTGAAACATTTAGCTTAATTTTTTTTCAATACATTTTTGATAGTCTTTCTACCTTGTGTGTGTAGATGATAGATAGATAGATAGATAGATAGATAGATAGATAGATAGATAGAAGAGATAGATAGATGGATGGATGGATAGATAGATAGATAGATAGATAGATAGATAGATGGATATAGATGATAGATTAGATAGATTAGATAGATAGATAGATAGATAGATAGATATAGAAGATAGATTAGATAGATAGATAGATAGATAGATAGATAGATAGATAGATAGATAGATAGATAGATAGATAGACAGACAGACGGACAGATGGACAGATGGATGGATGTTAAATAGAAGATAGATGATAGATAGATAGATAGATAGATAGATAGATAGATAGATAGATAGATAGATAGATAGATGATGGTAGATATAGATGATGATGATGATGATGATGATGATGATGACAACGACAGACAGACAGACATTCAGACAGACAGATGATAGTCTCATCACATTAGTAGATGTTCAGCCCCATGCAAATCCTGATCTGCCAATGGGGGCTTTTTGCCAGACTCTGTGCACAAGAAACCCTTTGCTACACAGGGCATCCTTTGCAGCAGACCCTTGCCAACCCACCCCCATTTTCTGCAGAGACCTAGGCCTGCAGTATCAGTAGGGTCAGGAGAATCCCAAAGTTTTCAGAAATACAACAAAATTCCCTCTAAGACTGGGGGGGGGGGTTGTCCATAAAGATGTTGAGTGTCTGTTGTGGTGGTGGTGGGGAAACTGGAGTGAAGAGAGGTGGGATGGAGTGGAAAAGAGCATTGCTGGCTGGAATCCTGAACAGGAGTACTCCACATGGCAACGTTATGTTGTAGGTTCCACTTGTTATCTTGTACCATCCACAACTCAGCCCTGGCATTGAGAACAGGTTCCAGGGCTGGATCTAGCTAACCCTACTTCAACACACTATCTGTAGCACAGTCCTCTTTCCTGTATCTGGAATCCAAATGTATGGGAGGAACTTCTCTATGGAGTCTTGTCATGATGCTCTGGTATCAAAGAGACACGTGCATCTCAGAACCATGTCAATGAGACCCAGAGTAGCCCAAGACATTTTGCTGCCAGAGGCGAAGGACAAGATGGTGCCCTGCTGCCATTCAATGTACAGAAGCCAATTAGACTAGCAACTGAAGCTTTCTTCAGTACCACCAATGGGGTTGCACCCTTCACCACCTCAGAGGAGAGCAGGCTAGGAACATAGGGACATAGGAAACTGCCTTATACTGGGTCAGACCCTTGGTCCATCTAGCCCAGTATTGTCAACACTGACTGGCAGCGGCTCTCCAGGGTTTCAGGCAGGATTCTTTCTCACCCTGCCTAGAGAAGCTGGGAATCGAACCTGAGACCTTCTGCATGCAAAGCATGCACTCCATCACACTGAGCTATGGCCCATCTTACTAGCTGAAGGGCACAGGTTAGCTTAGGAGCTCCATCTGCTCCCCATCCCTCAACATCTGCTGCCTGAAGTGGTTACCTCATTCTGCCTAATAAGAGGTCAAGCCCAGTGATGTACCCACTTCCCACCCACATGTCAGCTTTCTCCTGCATCTGTTGAGATTTGCGTACACAGGGATCATGTCACTGGCCACACTGACGCAGCTCCAAGACATAGCATAGAAAGAGAAACCATACAGGGACATGACTCCCAGGCCTAGTTATGAATTGGGCCTCAGAGGCTGGCTACATATTACATTAATTGCATCAAAAGCAGGCACATGAAAGCCAGGGTTTGACTCACTGTAAGCAGCCTCTATCTTTTCTGCTATTTATCTCTGCTTATCTGATTTCTCCTCCAGAGGACAATCAGAGAAACAGGGCTGGCTCAGTGCCACAGCACATGCTTCACATGTAGAAGACCCCAGTGCAATGCATCTCCAATTAAAAGCAGGGATGAGTGAAAATGTTGTCCAAGTTCAAGCACGTACAATATGGTCCCCTCCATGCTGGGAATAGCTGTATCTATTGGATTTGGCCAGTGCAGATGGGCGGAAATCTCCTTTGTTCCTTTTAATTTTTATAAGACCTTACCCAACCCAAATCCTCAAATGTCTTCAATAATGGGGCGGGAAGACCTTGAAATGTAATGTGAGAGTCAGTGAAAGTGACAGATTTGTCTGTTCCTAGTTATACATGCATATGTTTATTGTTTTTAGTCATAGGCCATTGCAGAACGACAAGCACAAAAACACCCATCAGGATGAGTGTGAATGTAATCAAGAAGAGCGACAGAAAAAGACACATTTCATTTAAAAACATTCACATTTAGAAAAACGCCTTTGAACTTCCACATTTAAAATACATCTTAAATCTGACTAAAATTGCTCACAAAACCTGAGAGCGAAATGACCGCCAGAAAAAACACTGAGCTGGAAATGAGAGAAAATTACACCTACAGTTTAAAAACACTCGAGTTTAAAAGGGCGCTTGAAACTTGCTAAAATTCCTCACAAGGATAGTCCTGTCAGATCACCGAATCCCCCTTACACTCCACAGCCGTCTCACTCAGGGTTCTCACTCTAATTTTCCAAAGGCCCCACACCTTTGGAACAAGCTGCCATTGGAGGTCTGCCATGCTCCGTCATTGCAGGCTTTTAAGAAGGCCTTGAAAACATATTATTTTACCACAGCCTTCTCTTGATATGACTGCTGTTGTTGTTTTTTGTTGGTTTTATTGTCAGCTTTTATTGTTGCTTTTATTGCTATGTAATTGTGTTTATGTGTTTTATCGCTTTTAATATTTTAGCTGTTTGTATGGATTTTATTGTTGTGAGCCACCTTGGGAGGGCTTCTACCCTGAAAAGCCAAGAAATGTTTTAAATAAATAAATAGCCCCGTGGCGTGGAGATTCCACATCCCTTTTTCTAGAAGGGCTATTCTGACTCAGTATAAGGCAGCATCCTATGTTCCTAGTTGTCCCTAGAGCCTGGGAGTGAGATGAATGGGGACAAGTATGTACTAAAGAGAAGATAAGCATAGTTCAAGAACAGAAGGACAAAGGAAGCTTGGGGATCTCCTAGGGATGTATGGATTTGGTAAAATCCATTCCATCTGCATTTCCCAGATTATCAGATGTCTTTTGTTCTGTCGTCCACTTATTGGCAGAATAGGACTTTTTTCAAATATCTCAAATTTGCACAAGTTCTCATGTGCACAAAATCACACTTGCAAAAACATGCAAATCCCTCCCCCCACATGTGCAAATCTCTCCAAAGTGTGTATTTTCATGCTTAACCTATGGAGGAAATGTGTGTCTTTGGCCAGTGGCTGTTGTTTTTTTTTTAATGTATTTATATGCGACTACATTTGCATAAAATTCTGGAAAGTTTTTAAAAAATGGTCTGCAAGTCTGCAGAATCTGTGATACTTGGGAAGATGTGGTCCACTGTGGAATCCGTGGGTCAGATTTGATTCATTTGACTCCATGGTTCCATTTCAGATTTCTCCCTAGGCTCCTCCTTCCTTTATACAACTTAATTAAATACAACTTAATTTATTTACTCTCTCTCTCTCTCTCTCTCACACACACACACACACACACACAACACAATAGTATTCCAGTTCCCCAGATACAGGCATGGGAGAATTTGTCAAGCTTGATTTCTCTCAGGTTATCATTTCTCCACTGCTAAGTAAGAATCAGAATATTTTATTGTATGTGAGTGAGTGAGTGAGTGAGTGAGTGAGTGAGTTCTATATGGCCCAATAGCTGAAGCTCTCTGGGCAGTTCACAAAAATTACAGCTATAAGGTGAAGCATAAAACAATATGAAATATAAAAGCCTAAAACCACAATATAACAGTACAACCAGAATAAAAACCTGGCAACAATGCAGAGATTAAAAATACAGATTTAAAACAACAGAACTAAAAGATAAAATGCTAAAATACTGGGAAAATAACAAGGTCTTCACCTGGCACTGAAAAGAGTACAACGTAGGTGCCAGGCGAACCTCTCTAGGGAGCTCATTCCACAGCCAGGGTGCCACAGCAGAAAAGGCCCTCTTCCTAATAGCCACCCACCTCACTTCCTTTGGCAGGGGCTCCCAGAGAAGGACACTTGAACATGATCTTAGAGTCTGGGAAATTACATACGGTTCAGATAATCTGGCCCCGAGCCATTTAGGGCTGCGAATGTTAATACCAGCACTTTGAATTGGTCCCAGACTTAGACTGGAAGTTAGTGCAGCTGGAAAAAGTACTGGTGTAATGTGATCATCTCATTGGTCAGTCCCTGTTAATCACCTTGCTGCCCTATTTTGGACCAGATGAAGTTTCTGGACCATGTTCAAAGGCATCCCCACATAGAATGCATTGTAATAATCCAGATGAGAGGTTATCAGACTGTGGATAACTGTAGCTAGGCTATCTCTGTCCAGTTAAGGGTGTAGTTGGTATATAGCCATTACAAAAAACAGAGCATCATGTAATAACAGAACATAGGTAGAAATCAAGCTAACGAATCACCTGCAAAGTCAACTGCAAGAGCATTCAGAGTGATCGCACAAATACGTTTTGCAGCCTTTGCATACAGGGCTGTTTTGCATGTAACATAGGGGTCGTAATCTGACAGTAGCCAGCAAATATTCACATAGATACTTTTACCCTGTGAGGTTGCCAAGATCCACCTCAGGGATCTCTCCCTGGGGTTTTGATATAGATGGCAGTACAGCAAATAATGAGGAATTTCCTCAACCTCTCCCATACCACAGATACAGAACCATAATTTTCTTGGAACATGCCTATATCTTCCATCCAAAATTGCTGTGGGCATGGTTTTGACTTGAGCCATTGCTGAATTCAGACTGTCCAATTTCCATATTTGAGTGAGCTATTTTTTTTTAGAACATTCGTACAGATTGTTGTATGCATTTTTTTCCAAAATATATGCACGTTTTGATGCATTTTTCAAATGCAGACCTTGTACACACTGTTTGAAATGCACATAAATCTGGTAAGTTTGCATTGAAATGCAAACCAAACTAATTTCTCACCCATCCCTACCAGGATTAATACCCTTGAATGTCCTTGCATGAATACATATGTGTAATATGCATAGTGTGTGTGTGTGTGTGGCATGTGTGTATGTATGTGAACCATTCATATGCAGCCAGTCTGAGAACAAGTAGATAAAAATATAAAGCCAGAATGAAGCATAAACAACAACAATTCACAGAAAGTCTTCAGCCAGGAAAACTCAAGATATCCCCTCATCTAACAGACTCCAGAAACCACCTGAAATAGTGGAAGAGACTTACAGCTCTTATGGATAGAAATAAGGAAGGGATTCTTCCAGGCCTCATTCCAGAGCCAATTGCAATAAAGGCTCTGTTAGGGATGTCAGAGAAATCTGCAACAGAACCAAATGAGTTCAGATTTTCATGAATCTGACCCACAGATTCTGCAGCAGACCTGCTTTCTAACTTTCCCGAATTCTGTCATAGAAAAATATGCAGATTAAAAAAAAAAAAGCGCCAAAAATGTGCATTCCACCACAGACTAAAGCATGAAAATGCATACTTTGGGGGGATTAGCAGCACATCTGTGCACATGTGAATTTTCACAAATTCAGAAGCAGCCCTCCCCCCCGATTCCCGCAATGGGCGGATGACGGAATGGAAGGTTCCTGGCAATCCGTGAAACGCAGACAAAATGGATTTTACACAATCCGTGCACCCCCAGGCTCTGCTCCTGATAGTTAGTTATTGCACTTCTTTTGCTAAGAGGGTAAACAGAATAAAGGCTTGATACCTTGATTAGAGGCGTATGGAGACTCATCCAGGGAGAGGATGGTCCATTAACCCTTGGCTACACATTACATTTAGCATGCCGGGAAGTCCCATCATGTTAAATCTCTGTTCAGGACACTTCCTTACCAACAGGGAAAGAAAGCCACAAGGGGATGAATCCAGTCACCCAACCTATCTGACCACTGGAGTATCAGGAAGGGCTATCAAAGGCTTCCTCTTTGGGCCGGGACTTTGCCTGAGCAACAAAGTCTTCCTGACTCTGGTTTGCTTCTAGATGTCCTTTGGCTCTGACTTCCTGGCTCACCTCTGATAGCAGCTGATGGCTTGTCCCTGATAGGTGGAAGGTGCTTGATAAACTTGTTCTTTGTGAAGTCTGATACAAACTGACATGCTGATCCAGCCCCTCTCAATTAATGTGCAGAACAGAACATACTCATCATTTGGATTTTGCAGTTCTCCGATTTTTATGATGCCATTCCCAGCTCAAAAAGGAACAAACAAAAAAAGTATCAAAACGCATTTTCAAATCCATATTTTTAGATAAAATGTTTTTAGAAATGTGTATTTTGAGAGAAGATATCTTCAAAATCCATATTTAAATATGTATTTAAATGCAAATGTTCGTATTTATTTATTTCCCTTCTATATCACCCAATAGCCAAAGCTCTCTGGGCAGTGCACAAAAATTACAACCACAAGATGCAGCATAAAAGAATATAAAATATGAAAGCTTAAAACCACAGTATAACAGTACATTCAGAATAAAACCTAAAGGCAATGCAGAGATTTAAAATACAGATGTAAAACAGACTAGGAACTAGGCCGCCTTGAGTCCCAGTATTGGGGAAAAGGCGGGATATAAATAAATAGAAGAAGAAGAAGCAGCTAAAATGCTAAAACACTGGAAAAATAAAAAGGTCTTCACCTGGCACTGAAAGGAGTACAATGTAGGTGCCAGGAGAACCTCTCTAGGGAGCTCATTCCACAGCTGGGGAGCCACAGCAGAAAAGGCCCTCTTCATGTGGGTTTTTAAAACAAAATGCAGATTAAGGCCAGAACAGGATGATGCATGTAAAAGTGACAAAGAGCTGAAATAGAGTGTTTTAATATTTGTACTTCATGTTTTTAATTTATGGTACACCACCCAAAAGACTTTGGTCATTGGGTGGTTTAAAAGTACAGTAAATAAACAATCCATGTGATTTGGTAAGAACCACACCTAGACAAACACAGGGAGCTATTAATAAATTGGACATTTATTAAATTGAGAGGAGTCCTTTTCATAGGTTTTCATCCTCATGGAGACTGAACAAGTGGAGGAGGGAGTGGGGTCACGCTGTTGACTCTGCCCTTTACTGGCAACCTCAGTAGCCTTGCACCCTGTTCTCACCGAGGAGTTGAAATGGGGGCGCCAAAATGTATACAGCTGCATTTGCATAGGTGTCCCATGCAATCGGAGGTCCTGTATGATCAGAGTTCATGATTGCATGGAATATCTACACACATACAGCTGAATGCACAGGAGTGGCCTGGCCTTTACGGGCCTTTGGCTCTATGTACAAAGGGGAAGGAATAGAGTGCAATGATACTGGGATCATGACCAGCACATACTTTTACTCTGTATGTGGGGGAGAAGTTATGAGAAGAACCTATAATCCATTATTATTCCAGTGATTTTTGATTTGAGAACAACAAAGAGGGTGCATTCTAAATCTTCCCCCATCCATGCACACATGTGTGCTTTCTCTCTCACCACCACCCCCATGATAACGTTATGTAATGGAGGAGATAAACTTATTTTGCTTGTCAGCTGATGGTTGAAAGACATCTTTGGCTCCTTGGATTCTTTGTAAATGTGGGCACCCTTCATTTGTAATGAAATATTATCCTCCCTCCCAATGCCTACTGTAGGGTACGTACCAGTGACGTTGTATGGAACAGCTCATCCCATTTCAAATTATAGCATTCAAAAAGAAATCAGTTTTGTCTTTGTGGGGGCGGGGGGAATGGGAGGAAAATAATGATACCAGGGAACAAAAACTGTCATTCTTTCCCTTGGGTGTCTCTTGCAATCAAAGTGAAGCAAAACGTGTGTGCTATCTGTTATGTTTCCCCATTAGGAGGCATTCCAGGAGGTGTATGAGATGCATTAATGCATGTAATTTTCTTGAAAAATCACCCTGAGAACGCAACAAGCCATCAGCCCATCCCCTCCCTCCTCCTCTGTATTCAGTAAAGTCTTGGGAGGTGATTGTATCATTCTAATATGAGTGTCTCAATCATTTTTTTTCTCCGCATGTTGCTTCCTTGGAAATCAAGAACAGAAGAGCTGTCATCCAGCTCAATTTCACAGTTCGAGACCATCCGTCTGATATTATCTTGCTTGTGTGATAAGTGACACAGAATGAAAGTCGGTGTTCACGGCTTGGAGCATTCTAGAGATTAGACATGCTTTGTATTATGTCAGACAAAAACCTACTTTTCGAATGAGGTCAAAGGGAATAAAAGATGGGTAATGCAAGGTGGCCCAAGGATTGGCCTAGGGTTCTTTTGGTTGATCCACATAATTTGATTGATTGATTCTTTTATTTATATATATATATATGTATATATGTGTGTATATATATATATATATATATATATATATATATATAATTATATTTTAAAAAAATAATTAAAAATTAAAAATTATTTTAATAATTAAATAATTAAAAGGAACAACAACAACATAAACACACAATACACATACACTAAAATATCTCTTAAGATTGTAAAATATCTACCTTTGGCTCCCTTTACACAACAAATGCTTATTACTATTCTCTACTTCTTATCTTAGTTGTGTATCATACACTGAGTTCACAGACATTATCTCATTTCTCTCCTAATTTTTAACAACAACAAAAAAGGACTAACCATCTCAAAGTTCAAAATCCACATACATAGATATCATTTTCTTTATTTCTTGTACAAATTCTATAAAAGGTGTCCAATCTAACATAAATTTAGTTGTTGATCCTTCTTTAATTATAGTAGTAAGTTTTTCCATCTCTGCCAGCTCCATCATTTTCATGATCCACTCACTCATAGTGGGTATTGTTTCATTCTTGCACTTTTGTGTGTACAATAACCTTGCAGCTGTTGTCATGTAGAGAAAGAGGGTTCCCCCTTGTCTTTTACGTGTTTATCTGTTAGACCCAATAAAAAAGTTTCTGGCTTTAATTCTATAGTAGTCTTTAATATTCTTTGAACTAAAGACTGTATTTGTTTCCAGAATATTTTAGCTTTTTTACAAGTCCACCATAAATGATAAAACATTCCATCCTGATCTTCACATTTTCAACATTTTCCAGAAACACGCTTATACATTTTAGACAGTTTAAACGGTGAGATATACCATCTATACATCATCTTATAAAAATTCTCTTTAAGATTTATACATAAAGTACATTTTAGATCTTTTCCCCACATACTTTCCCACCCTTCCATTAATATTTTATGACCAACATTTTGTGCCCATTTTATCATACAATCTTTTACTTGCTCATCATCTGTCCCATACCTTAACACTATACAGTTAACAGTAATACAGTTTAGCAATAACATGTTCATCATTTGTACACAGTGCTGTTCCAAACTGAGTGATTGATTGATTCTTCTAAAATGTATTAACCACTTTTTATTGTGAGATAATCCAAAAAGCACAATAAAATCATACAAATATTGACCAGTAAAACAGTAGCATAGCAGAGAATAGCAAAACAGTTAAAACAACAGTTCACAAGAAGCAGCAACACCGTTGCGATTGAAGGCCTTGATAAACAAGATAAACAAATAGGTCTTAGGTGGTTCCGTAAGCTTGTACGACTTGGTGTCATCCGTATATGAGCGGGGAGGGCGTTCCAGGGTATCTGTATCATGAACAACATCACTCAGATTGACACATATCAAACCCCAGGCAAAGGCAGGCCCATCAAGAAGGCATCTCCACTACATCTTATCCAGGGAGGTACATAAGGACTGCTTTGCTGGCTCAGACCATGAAGCAATTGTCTGGCATTATGGTCCCAATAGATGTCATCCAAATTTTTGTGAACCACCCAGAGAGCTTTGGCTATTGGGCAATATAGAAATGAAATAAATGGGGAAAACTACCTCCAGAATTGGTGGTTTGCCACCAGATTTAGGCAGGAAACTGTTATGGGGGCTTAAACATGGCAAATTTAGCTTGAAAACAAGCTAAACTTGTCCCAGCTGCAGCAGGATTGTGACCCACAAAGAGGGGGGAGATCCAGGGAGAAGTCACCCCTGGACTACCCCCCAAAGTTTCCCACCCTTGCCTCAGAAGGAGAGTTGTTCCAGCAAAAGACTGCAGCTACCTAAGATGTTAAGGAGGCTGTCAGGATGAGGCCTTTCAGAGATTCCACTCCTGCTGACTGCAGTTCTTATAGGGTCCATGGTTATTTCTCTAGCCCCAGGCTCCTGTGTGGCTGAAGGACAGGAAAGTCTGTGTGACAGCCATCCTTGAAGACTTAGGTTGTGGGAAGAACTATGTCCTCAGGCCGGGAAGGTATATAAGAGGGAGCCAAGGGTTCTCCTTGAAGTAGGGCAAATAGTGGGTTGTTAGATACAGAGTCCTCCTCAGGGTGATGTTGGGTTTCCAAGCTTTGAGGCACCCCCCCTCCAATCTCTGGCTGGCTGAGAAAGTGGCCAGCTCCCCACAGCCCAAAAGACTCCCCATGGAGAGTCCATAATCTGTAAGGCACTGCATCCATTCCAGCAGAGTTTTGCGGCTTGGGTAAAGGAGCATAGCCAAGCTGCTTGACTGTTCCTTTAGAGAAGTAAAAACAACAACAACAACAACAACAACAACAACACGGTAACCCTATAAAGGTTTCTGGCTAAAAATTATTTATGGCCCATGCAAGCCATTGCTCACCTACCCAGAAGAGAAACGGTTGGACGTCACCATCAAATGATGTTGGGGAAGAACTTATTTCCTTATCGAAAGTCACAGGAGGTGATGGAAGCAGATCCCTCACTCAGCACTGCAAGCGTGTGGTTGCTGACTGGTTATCCACCCCCACATTTGGGAGTGGGCTGCTAATGAGAGTGAAGGTGGCAGGGAACCAGTCAGCAACCACACACTTGTATAGTACTGACAGTGGTGCTTCCATCATCACTTCCCATCAGTCTCTGGTAAGGGCAGGAATTCCCCTCCCCACTCCATCACCCAGTCATGGCAGCCAGAGGTCCCTGTTAAAGAATCATTTCATCAGCTGCTGCTCTATTGGGAAATCTCTAGAGGAAATAGTTGGCCCATGTGACGTCATACCAAGCAACCATTGCAGTGAAGTGAGGGAAGGGGGCGCAGAGACTGTGAATACCCCAGAGTCTGTGGCATCAGAGTGCTCTGGCCTGTGTATCCATGTAAAGCCAGTTTCTTCTGCCAGGAATTCTGGATATACTAATCTTAAAGTGGTTTTTATCTTTTATCTTTTATCGGGCCCATGAAAATCTGAACTCATTTGTTTCTGTTGTGGATTTCTCCAACGTCCCTAGTTATGGTACATTAACATCTGGAAGGAAACAGGTTCCCCATCCCTTCTGTTGCAAGGGTTGGCTCTGCCTTGAACTCTACCTCCCATGAATTATGCCTTAGCTAGTGGAATGTCTAAAGTGAGTTCTGGAACAGAGGGTGAGCTATTCGCTCTAAGGCCTATGCCCACAGAGGTCTACCTGCAGAGGCTGTGCCTGAGACAGGACTGGTGGGCTCCATGTGTCATTGGGGCTGGGCCAGAGACATGACTCACAGCCATTTTCTGCTTGTGTTGTCCTTCCATGCACGTAGCAGGTGAAGCCCCCTTGTTACAGGTTTATGAGAGAGAAGGAAAGGGGGAGAGAGAGATCTTTTCCCCCTGCCAAGACAGCTGTCTGTCTTCTCTCCCTTCTTCCCATGTCATTATTGGTGCTGGGAAAGTATTCATTTGGTTCACACTTTCATGTGAACTTACTTAATTTCACACTTTCAAATGTAAGACATGAACCAAAACTCCGTTATCCTTTGCAATTTGCACTTCTCCAAAATTTGAAATTGAGTTCTCCAATAAGAAAAGGTATACATTAGGGGAAAGTGCACACAGAAATGTGTGTATTGGCAAAAATAATGTTCAATAATACATTATGCTTGGAAAAACAAAAACAAAAAAGTGTCTATCAGGCAAAATTACTCACAATTGAGTAATGATTAATTGATTAATTAATCCTGATTAATTAATCAGGAGTAATCAGGAAAAATGGGAGGAAATGTATATGGATTTTTGTGTGAATGTTTTTTTAAAAAATCACAAACTAAACTTCAGATTGGAAAAATGGGGGGAAAAAACACAGTAAAACCAAATTTGACAGATTTGTCCTATGTTCTGCTTCCAGTACCAGAGGCAATGAGCCTACCAACACCAGTTGCTGGGGAACATGGGTGGGAGGGTGCTGCTGCACGTGTGTCCTGCTTGTGGGTTCCTGGTTGACAGCTGGTTGGCCAGTGGCCACTGTGTGAACAGAATACTGGACTAGATGGACCCTTGGTCAGATCCAGCAGGACTCTTCTCATGTTCTTATGTCCATCCTGGACCCTAGTTAGAATAGAGCTGAGCTGAAATTTCTCAAAACACATTTTTGGTGGAGAGAATATGTGAGAGTCTTCTTTTTCTCACCCCCTGTCCTGAGAAAAAGAAGGCCACTTGGCTGCATTTTTCTAGTTATCTTCCACCATTTTATGTGGAGGCAGCCATGCCACTCCTACAAGGCCCTGGAATGACAGCAGGTCCAGGGATTTTAGAGAGGATATAAAATGGTGGTCAGGCTGCCAAAACTAGTAGCAGCAGTCACACATGCACACAAAAGAAAGAAAGAAAGAAAGAAAGAAAGAAAGAAAGAAAGAAGCTACTGGTGAGCCCCACCAATGAGAAATTGGGAGAAATAGGTAGTGGGAGTGCAGTAAACCCCACATGAGAATTAATCCAATCCACTCTACTCTCAACTAGGGGTGTCAGAGAAATCCACAACAGAACCAAATTAGTTTGGATTTTTGTGACTCTGACCCATGGATTCCACAGCGGACCGGCTTTTTCTTGTTGGGTGGATTCCATGGACTTGAGGACTGATTTTCTAACTTTCTCATAGAAAAATGTGCAAAATAAAAACTCAGCCAAAAATGTGCATTTCCTCCATAGGGTAAAGCGTGAAAATACACATTTCAGGGGAATTTGCACATTTGCACACATGGGAAATCGTGCAACTGCACATATGTGCAAATGCAAATTTGTGAATATTTGGAAACAAAAAAAAACCCTGATTCTGGTGATGGGTGGACAACGGGATGGAAGGTGCCTGACAATGGATTGTGCAAAACAGATGGAATGGATTTTGCACAATCCGTTCATCCCTACTCTCTCACCTGATGGAAAGATGAAGATCCCTTCTTGCTTTACCCAGAATATCATATTCCTCTTGAAGTGTCCCATACAAGGGATGGGATGGAATTTGTTGTTTTGCATTTTGACATGAACTGTGTTATTTTGATCTTCCGCAAATATTACATGAACTAGAGCACAATTATCCTCCAGTGTTTTGTGAATTTTGTGGATGATGCACTCCTCCAGTCAAAACATGCATATACAAGTGTGTACATTAGGGACAGTGGCCCCAAAATGCATACCTTGGGGAAATTTCTCAAAATTCTCAAACTGATGTGGAAATGAGACAGAACAAACATGTTTGTTTGTTTTTTGGGGGTTGTGGTTTTGTGTTCTTTTGTTTGTTTGTTTGTTTGTTTGTTTAGGTGAATGTAAAAGAAAGTGAAACAGACAGATTTGTCCATTTCTGCTCAGGTCACCTATGGAGTGTCAAGCCCAATTTGAGCACCTGGACTTTAAAAGAAAAGAAAAGAAGTCATCCTAAAGGGATGGAATTTCACTGAAACATAACCAAGAACAATGAATGCAATGAACAAACATGTATAGGTCATTACAGATCTAACTTTCTCGCCTTTTCCTGTCTTAAAGGGATCGACTGCACAGTGTGATGGGCAGAGCACAGAGGCGCAAGGCACAGAGACTATTGAAACAGGTAAGAGTTTTTAAATACAGACACATGAAGTAATGCAGCCAGCCCAGCCTCACTCTCTGTCCTACTGCAGCCCACTAACAGCACACCCGCTCTGCAAGAAAAAGGTCCCAGGAATCTGCAGGCAGGGTTGGGAAAGTCCTTGCCTCAAACCCTGGAGAGCCGCTGTCTGTCAGTGTATAATACTGGGCTAGTTGGATCTAGGGTTGCTGGAGAAATTCGATATGGATTCAAATGAGCTCAGATTTCTAAGAAACCGACCTCTGCAGAGCATCCCCCTCCGGCCGTGTGGAGTCCGTGGACTTTCGGATGATTTTTGTTCAACTTTCCTGAAATTTACACATATAAATCCATAGAAAACTACGTATGTTTCTGCTGAGGAAACGTTGAATGGAATGGGGGACAAACAATAGGCTAAATGTCACATACTGAGGTAAATGATGTAAATATTTACGTAATTATTTCCGCATTTTTCCGCATGACAGGGAAAAAAATCACATCCGTCTGTGGGTGGATGATGGAAGGTGCCTGACAATCCGCGAAACACAGACAGAGTGGATTTTACACCGTCCGTACATCCCTAGTCGTATCTGGCTCAGTGATCTGGTTTGTACCATCACTGCAGCCCACCACGGTTTATTTTAGTCACGACGAGCTGCTGCCCCCACGGGCACCAAGTTCAAGCACTGGCCATGGCTAGTCATGTCATCCGAAACCAGGTGGCAGGGGTTGTTTGAGGGTTAAACAACCAACAAATAACCCATGGTTATTTGGAGAGCCAGTGTAGTGTAGCTGAGAGCCGGTGTGCTGTAGTGGCAAGAGTGTTGGGCTGCGAGCTGGGAGATCTGGGTTCTAGTCCCCACTCAGCCATGGAAGCTCACTGGCTGACTTTGGGCCCAGTCATAGACTCTCAGCCCAACCCACCTCACAGGGTTGTTGCTCTTGGGAGGATAAAATGGAGAGGACGAGGGCCAGGCACACCACCTTGGGCTCCTTGAGGAGGAAAAAAGGTGGGCTATAAATGTAATAAAATAAATAAATAAGGTCAATTGTAGAGTTGTTTGAGGGTTGTGTAACCCTCAAACAGCCCCTGACACCCAGGGTTGGATGACACAACAAACCCTGAATAAAAGGTCGGAGAGACATCGCAAGCCAGTGTAGGGAATACTGTGGTAAAGGGACTGATTATCTTCCTTCATGTAAGGCAGCTTACACATTTATGCTTCATCTCTGCTTGGGGCAACCTGATGGGTGCCATTCTGGCAACAGGATCCCCTTTAAAAATAACCTCTTCCGTTGATAGCAATCCAGACACAGCTGGCACCAGATTCCAAGGGGTCATCGGCATAGTGCTGCTGAAGGGCTTTGTACCTAGGGATGCTGGAGAAATTGAGATGGACTAAAATGAGCTCAGATTTCTAAGAATCCGACCTGAGGAATCTGCTACGGAGCGCCCCCCTCAGGCTGCGTGGAGTCCGTGGGCTTTCAGATGATTTTTTCTTTTTTTTACTTCCCCAAAATTCACGCGTATAAATTCATAGGAAAATACGTACGTTTCTGCTGAGGAAATGCTCAGTGGAATGGGGGACAACACACTAAATGTTACGTACGAAGGCAAATTATGTAAATACTTAGGTAATTATTTGCATATTTTTCCACATGATGAAACAAAATGCATCTGGCTGTGGGCGGATGACAGAACAAAAGGCACTTGGCGATCCGCGAAACACAGATGGAGCGAATTTTACACAGTCTGTGCATCCCTACTTGCATCCTCCTGCCACCAAGGCTGCCTGCCCAAGTCACCCATCTGCCACCAAAGTGCCCCCACTCTAGCTGAAGCAAAGCCCCACACCCCACCAAGCACCTTGCCAACCCATGACAAAGGCAACTGCCCAAGCCACCCACCCCAAACCCACCTGCCCAAGCCACCCACCTACCTGCCTGCCCAAGCCCTCAAAGCCAAAGCTGCCCACCCTACCATCACTGCTGCTGCCAGCCAGCCCTTCCTCCCTCCCTCCTTTTTACCACTGGAGGTGGCAGTAGCAGTACCCACTGTTCCTCCTCCTCCTCCATTTGGCCCAGCCAGCCCTGTTTGCAAAAGAAACTACTACAGCAGCCCACTGGACAAGCCTAGTAGGCTGGTGCCACTCCATTTCAAAGTAAAACTTCGTTTAAAACCTTACATGTGAGTAGCTGTGATCTGAACCACTGAGACGCTGCCTTTGGAGGTGGGATGGCCAATGACTGCACAGGGGAGGTGAAAGGGTGGTCTTTTTACCGCTCTAGTGCCTTAATTGGCCATACTCCCCACACACACACTCAATTGTGTCTGATTGGCCCAGACACAATTCAGACTGTGTCTGAACCAATCAGGCGCTGCCTTTGGAGGTGGGACGGCCAATGACAGCACAGGGGAGGTGAAGGGGTGGTCTTTTTACTGCTCTAGTGCCTTAATTGGCCATACTCCCCACACACACACTCAACTGTGTCTGATTGGCCCGGAAACAATTCAGACTGTGTCTGAACCAATCAGGCGCTGCCTTTGGAGGTGGGACGGCCAATGTCGGCACAGGGGAGGTGAAGGGGTGGTCTTTTTACCACTCCAGTGCCCTAATTAGCCATACCCCCCCCCAACACAATTGTGTCTGATTAGTCCAGACACAATTTGGATTGTGTCTGAACCAATCAAAGACAAAGCAGTGTCTGCTTGGTTCAGGACAGGTGCTGCTACTCAACCTCATGGCTCAAAAAAGTTTTAATTGGAAATGGAGTGGCGCGGGCCCGACACACTCTTCCATCCAGCTGCCGCGGGACTTCCTTTTGCCAGTGGGGCCAGCAGGCCAAAGAGGAGGAGGAGCTACCCTTGCCACAGTGACAGCCCGGCCTGGCATCAACTGCAGCAGGACCCTGGCTAGGCACAGCTGGGCTCTTTTGAACCGCTGGCCCTGTCGCCCTCTGACACCAGACCTGAATCCAGAGAGCGGATGCATTAGACCGGAGCGCCGCTATCCCATCCTATCTAGATTGATGAATTCAGTTTTAATAGCACTATAATGGTTGCCCTTTATTTGAACCGGTACTGGCAACGGAAGATGAATGACATTTTCCAGTGCTGGGGGAAACCGCATTGCTATGTGATCATCGTGCCATTACTCTCTTCTTGCCGTGGCTTTGTTAACGTCACTGCAAGGTTCTTGGGGAAAACCATTGTGCTCTGTAGTTCTGCGTTAAGCAAGATCGATTCCTTACTCTGTAGCATGCGTCCTGTTGTCCTCGAGAGACCTATAAATATGTGACATGAACCAAAACATTTCAAAAGAGATCTACAGACATGGGTGTCTACTGAATTTGGCAAGCCTTTTGGTGATTTTTACTTTGCAATGCATTTGACTGTCTGCCAATATCAGAGACAGGTAGATTTTAGAACCTAAGAAGAGCCCTACTGAATCAGACCAAGGGCCTGTCTCGCGCACCATTCTGTTCACAACCAAATGCCTGTGGGAAACTCACAAATAGGACACGAGTGCAACAGAACCCTCCTGAAAGTGTACCCTAACAACTGGTATACATGAGCTTCACCCCCCGCCCCCACATCCTGGAGGTAAGTACTTCACCATGAGGACTAGTACGCACTGATAGCTTTATCTTCCTTGTCTAATCCCCTTTTAAAGTAATCCAAATTGGTGGCCCTCACTACCTCATGAACTCTGTGCTATGTGAAGAAATCCTTCCTTTTCTCCGTCCTAACTCTCCCGCCAATCAGCTTCATGCGATGACCCTGGGTTTTAGTCTTTAGGCTTGTGGGATTGACTTTGCTTTTGTTTCTTGTTTTCAGTAGAACAGCAAGGGTGACCAGCTGAGCTAAGCACAAAATAAAATAGTGGCACAGGAGGGCTGGGAAACAAGAGCCCTCTGAGGGCTAAAGCAGACATTACTTTCAAGATGTAGCTAGCAGCTGTGACTTTCTTCCATTTTTACAGTAGAGTAAAAGGGGGAGGGCATTTAGATTGTGACCCTAGTGTGGGGGTGGGGGGACTTTCCCCTTTTCCCCTGCAATGGGCCCAGTCGGGAACTGGCTCCTACACCTACTCTACAGGGCAGGAAATGTTGTAGCTATGTCTTTAAAGTAATGCCTGCTTTTGACCTTAGTTCATGTTCAGCACAGGAAGCTGTTTTTAGTACCAGACCTGGAGCTTGCTCACAAATCCTTTCATACATAATTCTGCTTCTTTCCCCATCCACCCACCTACCCCAAGCTTTTTATATATATATATAGTTTTAGCAGCCTAATCTAGAGGAAAATTTTGTTTTTACTATTGTTAAAAGATCAAGGGTTGGAAATCTGTACCAGTCTCCTGCTAATCAGCCGGAGATCTGCTGCTAGATTGTGATCTATCTTCTGCACATCCCTGGTCTATAGAAGCCCAAGCACTTGAACCATCAAAAATTTGGCCCAAATTTGGGGGCAGAGAGGAAGAGGGGGTGAAATGGTCTCCCCTATTTGGGGAACTCTAGAAGCCAGCCTGACAGCTTCAAGAGGTCTGAGAAGCTCAATATCACTATTGAAAATAGACAAAATACACACACACACTGGACAAATGTGGAGACTTCTGTATGCAGCAACTCAGTGTATCTCACTCCCCTCATTTTAACCAATGAAGATCTGGAATATTTATTTGTTGCATGTATACATCCTTCCTTTCTTCCATTGTGGAGCTCAAGGCAGTGTACCTAGGGACCCCAGGTAGTCTCCCATCGTAGCAATGACTAGACCAGCTTTCCCCAACCTGGTCGCCTTCAGATAGGGAAGGACAGATTGTATGAAATCCATTCTGGTTTTAGTGGATTGTCCAGCCCCTTTCATTTGGTCATCCATGCATTGACAGAATCAGGTTTTTTGTTTCTGAAATTCAACAAGTTCATTTTAGCGTCGGTGCAAAAATGTGTACATCCCCACCCCACCCCACCGTCATGTTCAGGCTTTAGCCTATGGGGGAAATGTGCACTTTTGGCCAGTCTAAATGTATACATACGTATACATACATACATACATACATACAGTGCATTTTTCTACTAGGAAATTTGTGCAAAATTCAGGGAAGTGAGAAAAACATTCCACGAGCCCATGGAATCTGTCTGATGGGGAAAGTCAGTCCACTGCAGAATCCGCTGGTCAGATCCATGAAAACTGAACTCATTCGGTTCCACTGATGATTTCTCCAACATCCTTACCTTCAGATGTTTTGGACTTCAACTGCCATCAGCCCAAGCCAGCATGGCTAATGGTCAGGAATGCTAGGCATTTGTTGTCCAAAACATCTGGGAGGCACCAGGCTGGGGAAGGCTGGAAGGGACAGAGTCTTGCTTAGCTTCACCAAGTTGACTGTGTGCAGGGTGTCTGCAGAGGAGAGACCCCTCTATCCATGGACAATCAGGATTCTAACATCTTGGGGAGAGCTTCCATGGATGGATGAGGCTCTACCCTGCAGATGGTAGCCCTCCATTTGGAGAGGGCAATGGGTATGGCAAGAAAAGGGGTGGAAATAGCACAGTCATCTCCACCCCCCTCCTTGTGCACAGAGCTTACATCATGTGAGGACAGTGACTGTTAAACCACCACCACCACTGGGAGGAGAAGAAAAAAGCTGGGCTACTACAGCCACTGCTAATGGTGAGCCCCACCCTTTCAGCAACTGATAGAGAATGTATCCTCACCCTGGAGAAATTATATGAAATGGTCCCTCTAATTTCTCTGCCGACATATAGCGTGGAGTATTTCTCGAGAGGCCAGCTGTGCTGCACAGCTCAAGCTCGAAATGCGTTTCTTCGAAGCCCCACACCCCAGGAATGCGGCAGCCCCACTTAAGCAAGGGAGTCTAGCTACCGGCGGAGGCTGGGGTAGCTCCAATGTCAGTGGGGCAGTGAAACTGCTCTGGGGTTCAGACAGAACTCTAAAGGAGCTATCCAAGGCACATTGGATGGTGTCCTGCTTTGGCTGTAGGAAACTCTGATTGTAGTGAAGTTGGGACCCCTTCCAGCCTACAGGTGGTTAGCCAATGGCATTCAGGCTTCAACAGAGGTGGTCAAAACCCAGGCAGAAGTCAACACAAGCAGTCAGACAGACAGACAAGAGGATCAGGTACCAGTAAGTGTGGTCACAATAACAAGCAAGAGGTCAAACACAGTAAATCAGTTGAGGCACAAACTGCTTGGCTGGGTTGATTCAGAGCTATTGCAAGCACCCGATAGATCCTCATCTCTTAGCAGAGTGCTACATACTATTAAATCACCTACAGGTACTTAAAGGCAATTTTACACACACATGTACGGTAATGTACACACACACATACACACACACACACAGCTTAACTATCCATCATCAAGGGGTAAATTGGAAGCAACCTATCAGCATTTAATTGAGATGAATGTATTGCTGGATAATTGAAGAGGTTACTGGGATGGCATGCATTGGCATGGTGCAAGTAAGGGGGTAGGGAGAGAGAGATGGCCATGAAATTAATCAGTCTAGAGATGGGGCCAATGGCATGCGTTTCCATTCATTTATCCTTTTTTTTTTCTTCTTCTTCTCTAAAAGCATCACAAGCCTCAGAAAAGTATGGCTTTTGAGGTCTAAATTTATTCATGTTGAGGTTCAGGAAGTGTAAACTGAATAAATTTCTTGCCCATTCCCTACATTCCCTAGGGAGGTGGTGGGATCTCCCACACTGGAGCCACATTCAAGATGAGACTGGACAGCCACCTGCCAGGGATGTTCTGACCTGGATTCCTGCACTGAGCAAGGGGTTGGACTCGATGGCCTTGTAGGCCCCTTCCAGCCCTACGATTCTATGATTCTATGCAACAATATGTTGCAGTGTAGCGTGCCATCCATATCCTCTTCTAGGCCGGCCAGCCAGCCACCTATGCAACCTTCTAGGATACTCCATTCCATCCCGCCACCCAGCTGTCAGTCAGCTTTCTGTGGTCTCTGAGCATGCTCAATACTCATCGGGCTGTTTGGGAAGTCTCCCCTTCCTTAATGTGCTTTTCCTACTAAATATTTGTTTTGTACTTGTGTACACTTTGATGGAGGGAAGGACCTGATGGAGTTGGCTTTTAAGCAGAGTCTCAGAGTGCCCTTGCTTTCCTTCCAAACCTTGTTGCAGCCTGATGGAATGAAGCCACTACCTTGTATTATATTTCACTCTGGCAGAAGCTTTTCCCAGCCCTACTCAGCTTCCTTTCAGTTGGAGGCAGGGCTGGCCCAAGATACTTCGCTGCCTGAGGCAAAGAACAAGATGCCCCCCCCCACCTTTCTTCAACATCGAATATCTGTGTTCAGCACCAATGGATAGGACAGCATCCTCTACCACACCTGAAGGCAACACACTAGCTTAAGGGGCATAGGGAAGACCACATGTCACACAATTCTATCCTCCATCAGCTTGCTGCCACCTCCTGACATTTGCCACCTGATGCAACAGCCTCACTTTGCCTAATAGTAGAGCCAGCCCTGATTGGAGGTGCCAGGGATTGAGTAGGGATGTACGAATTCTGTAAAATCCTTTCTGTCTGTGCTTTTCTGTGATTGTCAGGTGCCTTTTGTTCTGTCGTCCATTCACAGACAGATTTGATTTTTTTTCTATTATAAGAAAAATATGCAAATTGCAATAATTTACATAATTTACCTTAGTATGTAACATGTAGCATATTGTCCCCCATTCCATTCATCTTTTCCCCATATATTTATTTTATTATTATTTATTAAATTTATTAATCCCCCATCTGGCTGGTCACCCAGCCACTCTGGGCGATGCACAACATATAATAAAACAGTTTAAAACAATAAAATTCTACAATAAAAACGTTTTCTAAAATACCCTAACCCACCCCAAATGCCTGCCTGAACAACCACGTTTTTAATGCACAGCAGAAGCTCATTAAAGAGGGGGCATGATGGAGTTCCTTAGGGAGGGAGTTCCACAGAGTGGGGGCCACCACAGAAAAGGCCCTCTCCCTCATCCCCACCAGTCTAGCTGTCCTGGCAGATGGGACAGAGAGAAGGCCATCCAAGACTGATCTTGTTAAGCGGCCTGTCTGGTGTTGCTGGAGGCGCTCCTTAAGATTTACCAGTCTCTGCAGAAACTTCTGTATTTTCCTACGAATAAATGCGCATAAATCTTGGGAAAGTTAAAAAAAAAAAAAGATCTGGAAGTCCATGGACTCTGTGCAGCCTGAGGGGGCTGCCCTGCAATGGATACTGCAGGTCAGAATCTTAGAAATCCCAGATCATTTTAGTCTACCTTGAATTTCTCCAGCATCCCTAGGATTGAGCATATGACCTTCAGCATGCAAAACACATGCCCTAACACTAAGCTATGATTCAACTAGGCCGGTATTGTTCATTCTGACATCAGTGGGGCTCCCTGCGGACTTCAGGTTCTGGTCAAGAGCAATGGTTTCCTAAAAAACTAGCGCGCTCCTCCTTTTTACACTGTTGTCATGTCTCCCTCCGACTCCTCCGAGGATGAAGGGGGATGGCAGGCTCCAGACCCAGGGAAGGGAGCAGCAGAGAAGGAGCCTGAGCCCCCTCACCTCCTGTGGCTGTTCCTTGCCCAGCTGCCATTTCCCCAGATGATTCATAGGGTGAAATGCCACCGGTCCCAGCAAAGCAAAGGCAGCTGCATGTAAAAGAACAACACCTGTCCATTTAAGGCAGAGAGGTTCTCAGAAGCAAGAAGACTGATTACATGCAGCTGCTTCAAGCAATTAAAAGCAGGAAGCAGGCAGGGGCAAGGTTGTTGGAGAACAATGTCACTTTCACATGCCCGATCGTGTCAGCCTCACTTTGCCCGCAAGCCTGAACCTCAGCCTTGCTCGTGTTCCCTTGTGTGTTGGACTTTGGAAAACAGACTTATCTTTGCCACATTGCCTTGGATTTGAATGAATGAACTGGTAAGGTTTCTGACTTCAGCGTCCTTTTCCCTCTCCTAGCCTTGAACAGGTTTATCACCCTTTTATCAGCCAGTGAGCTGGCAAGACCTGACCACTACAAACATTGGTGTTGGTTTCTTTCACATCTTGCCCTCCTAGCAGCCCTTGATTAGTTCTCCAGCCACACAATCCCTAATCAAAAGTAAGTCCTGCTAACCTCAGTGGGGCTTGCTCACAGTTAAGGACTGCAACCTTAGCTGCAATTAGGGATGTACGGAACACTTACCTGCCATTCCGGGGGGGTCCTCAGTGGGGGGAGGCGATCTGTCCCTCCCCCCAGAATCCTAGCCAGGCGGCTCCACTCCGCAGCAATTCTACTAGCCTATCGCGTGAAAAGCCACAGACGCAAATGGCATAGCAGATGCCACTTGCAGCCGTAAAGCCCTTAGTTTAAGCTAAATGCAGCCATTTAAGGCTGCAAATGGCATACTGGACTTCATTTGCATCCGGAGTGGAGTCAGCATCAGCCAGTGATATGGCAATGGCAGCCGTATCACTGGCGGTCCAGAGCCAGCAGCGGGCAGGATCCGGCCAGTGAGGAGTTCAATGGGAGGCAGGGGTAAGTATTCTGTACCTCCATGGACTCCGGAGGCCGGATTCTTTTGAATCTGGCCTGACTGGGGTCTGTGAAGGAATTCTCCACCATCCCTAGCTGCAATACTCCTTTACAAATTTAATGATACATAAACAATCCCATGCATGGGCGAAAAAGTCAAGCACTATCTTAAAATCACTGTTAATGAACTACAAGCCTCCTCCCACCCATTGACACATACAGCAAGGAGCATCAAAGCGTTGGTAATCCCTGATGGGGCAACATTTCTAGTTGCAACCAGTAGAGGGCCCTGTACTCTTGCATTTGAGAAATGTATTGGCGGCCAGGTAGATGGGAGCCAGAAATGTGCCACAGAGGTGAAATCCATGACCTGCACTGGGACTGCAAACATTGAACCATCGCTTCCGATTGCAGATAGTGTCCAAAAAAGTTATTCTTAATGGAATAATAAAGGAAGTTTATTCATTCACCAACAAACCCAGATGGCCCCTTTTCATTGAAGGGGAAGCTCTAACATATGCTAAACATGCACAGATTCCTCCTTCAATGCAGTACAACCAGAGGAACAATTCCCCATTCCCGTTATTTTATTGTTGCTCTGATGTTTCCCACCCTGCAGTTCTCTCCCTCCCTCCTGAATTCCACTTCAACTGAGATGGTTTCTAAAATTCATTCCAAAGTTGCCTTTGGCCGGATTTAGTAGGGCCCCCCCTGTGTTCTTAATGAATGAGAACAATTAGGCAAAGTGATGCAATGAGTAATGCTCCTTCTCAGGGTTCCAGGAGCAAGTCATGCCTTTTCTTTGGAAACCTGGGAGGGGTGGGAATAGGTTTCCCATTCCCCCACCCTCCAACAGTCACCACTTTGATGGCCTTTTAGCAGATAAGGTGGCATATCAGCATTAATAATAAATTACAATGAACAGCCAGCATTCCGTGCTCACACAGCATGCTCAGTCCCATTAGAGAGTGCCTTCTCCCTTACCAACCTGCCTGGTCACTGAGGTCATCAGAGAGCTCACTCCTGGTGGTTCCACATGGACCTATGGCCTGATTGGAGTCCACCAGGAGAAGAGCCTTCAGTGTGGTGGCCCCCTTTCTTTGGAATCACCTGTCCCTGGAGATCAGGCAGGCACCAACAATTCATTGTTTCTGGCGCTTCCTGAAAACAGCACTGTTCCAGGAGGCATTCCTTAATCGACCAGCCATGGTTTCTACTGGCATTGTGTGTGTTTTTTAAAGTATAAATTTAATGTGGTGTTTTAATTGTGAATAATTTTACTGTTTTATCTTTTGTGTTCACTGTTCCGAAATCTGTTCCAAATGTGGAGTGGTATATAAATATTGTAAATATATAAATAGATAAAAATAATAATAAAGGCAGGGTAGGCAATGTCTTGGGTTGGGGGCTGCACTGACCCCAGAATTCACCAGGGGCTGCACCCCACCCCACCCACCCCCTAAATTGCCTCCAAATTTGCTACCACAGTGGTGGCAGGGGCAAAAAGGGATTGATTTTGCAAGGAAACAAGTCATGCACAATTTTCCCTACAAACTGTGCATATGCTAATGTATACATGTATAGAACAAATCCTAGAAATAATTATAATAATTTAGATAGAAATATGTCCTTATAGCGGGGAAGACTCTAACCAAGGGACCTGTGTGTCTGTCTGCTCAGTCTGCTGTCCAGGTACTAACTGTGGATGGGCAACTTCTTCAGGGTCCCTGCTGCTCTCTCTTCTTAAGGTTCTTTATCTTTAACCTGAACTAGGACTGGAGAGCTCTTCAAACAGAGGCCTCCATCAAATAGGGACTGTCCTCTGTAAAGCAAGATACAGGTCCACACTATTAACAGGTGATGAATTCACTGGATAATGGAAGGCCTCCCTCAAATCCTGGGGGATATGTGGCTCAACAACACTACAAGCAAGAAGGATCTTGGAATTGTTGTTGATCACAAACTGAATATGAGCCAACAACGTGATGTGGGCTGCAAAAAAGGCAAATGCCATTTTGGGCTGCATAGCTTCCAAATCCCGTGAAGTACTAGTTCCCCTCTACTCAGCACTGGTTAGGCCTCATCTGGAGTACTGTGTCCAGTTCTGGGCACCACACTTTAAGAAAGATGCAGACAAGTTGAAGAGGGTTCAGAGGAGGGCAACAAAGATGATTAGGGGACTAGAAACAAAGCCCTGTGAGGAGAGACTGAATGAACTGGGCTTGTTTAGCCTTGAGAAGAGAAGACTGAGGGGAGATATGATAGCACTCTTCAAGGACTTGAAAGGTTGTCCCAGAGAGGAAGGCCAGGATCTCTTCTCGATCATCCCAGAGTGCAGGACATGGAATCATGGATGCAAGTGACAGGAAGCCAGATTCCGCCTGAACATCAGGAAAAACTTCCTGACTGTTAGAACAATACAACAATGGAACTGATTACCTAGGGAGGTGGTGGGCTCTCCCACACTGGAGGAATTCAAGACGAGGCTGGACAGCCACCTGTCAGGGTTGCTCTCACTTGGATTCCTGCACTGAGCAGGGGGTTGGACTCGGTGGCCTTGTAGGCCCCTTCCAACCCTACTATTCTATGGTTCTATGATTCTAAATATGTCATCAGCCTTGCAGGACCATGTGAGAGGTGGCTGGCTTAACACTTTCCTCTTTGTAATGGTTGTTGTCAGTCTGACTTTGGCCCAAATCATTTCATCTCCAGGTCTTTAAGATATGTAACGAAAGCCTTCATGTAGAGACTTACATGGAAGACCTGGGTTCAGCTCCCCACTCCAGCATAATGCTCGTGGGGTGACCCTGGGTCAATTACTATCTTTCAGCATTGCCTACCTCACAGGAGTGTTGTAAGGCTAAAAGGGAAGTTCAGGAGCACTGCGGAGGAAGTGTGGGTGAAAAATAATAATAATAAATTGCATATTATTATAAGTATACTATAATAAACAGCTGCATGATCAACTTGGTTCTGGGAAGATCATTGGATCAACACAAGAGTCTGACAGTTTCAAGTGGCAAAAATCAAACGAAATATGATTTTTCTTTTCTTTTTTCTTTTTTTTAATGTAATGGAAAGCTTCAGGAGAGAGCATGAAGCTTCAGGAGAAGCCAACAGCATCTGATAAAGCAGCTGCACATCTTGAAGGTCAGTAAGGATATTAAGCAAAGCTGAAGTTGGGGGAGGAACCAAGTGGGAGTACTTGCCAGGTCAGGCAACACAGGTTGTCCCAGGTACTATATGAAGATTCTCCAAAAATACTGCTAAAGTAAGCTTCCCACTTCTCTGATAGCATCTGAGCTTCTATTGAGAAGTTATTTTATTATTTATTTAATTTCTTAATTGCCCATTTGGCCAGTCACCCATCCACTCTGGGCGATGGACAATAATATAAACAGTTTTAAAACAGTAAAATTACACATTAAAACATCATTTTCTAAAATTTCCCTAGCCCACCCCAAATTCCTGCCTGAACAACCAAGTTTTCAATGTGTGGTGGAAGCTCATTAAAGAGGGGGCATGGCGGAGTTCCCTAGGGAGGGAGTTCCACAGAGTGGGGGCCACCACAGAGAAGGCCCTCTCCCTCATCCTCACCAGCCTAGCTGTGCTGGCTGATGGGACAGACAGAAGGCCATCCAAGGCTGATCTTGTTGAGTGGCCTGGCTGGTACTGCTGGAGGCGCTCCTTGAGATAGGCTGGGCCGGCACAGTATAGGGTTTTAAAGGTCAAAACCAACACCTTGAATTTGGTCTGGAAAACAACTGGTAACCAATGCAACTCCTTCAGCACTGGAGTGATGTGATCATGCCGGCAGCTGCGTTCTGTACCAGCTGCAGCTTCCGAACCGTCTTCAAGGGTAACCCCACGTAGAGCACATTACAGTAGTCTAGATGAGAGGAGACCGGGGCATGTACTACCGATGGGAGCAGATGGTCAGGAAGGTAGGGGCACAGCTGCCATTTCAGATGGAGTTGGTACAGTGCTGTCCAGCTCACAGCTGACACCTGAGCCTCCATGGACAGCTAGGAGTCTAAAATGACCCCCAGGCTGCTGACCTGGTCTTTCAAGGGTAGCCATACCCTATTCAACACCAGGTCAACATCCCCCAACTTCCCCTTGTCTCCCACCAAAAGTACCTCGGTCTTGTCAGGGTTCAGCTTCAGCTTATTCCTCCCCATCCAGCCACTCACGATTTCCAGACATTTGGTCAGGGATTCTATGGCCAAGCTTGGTGAAGACTTAAATGAGAGGTAGAGCTGTGTGTCATCTGCATATTGATGACACCGCACCCCAAACCTCCTGATGATAGCCCCCAGCGGCTTCACATAGATATTAAATAGCATCGGGGAGAGGATGGAACCCTGTGGCACCCCACAAGTGAGCGGCCACGGGTCCAAAACCTCCTCTCCCAGTGCTACCCTCTGGTACCTGCTGGAGAGGAAAGACTAGAACCACTGTAATATGGTATCTTCATTCAATGCCCAACCCCTCCAGGCGGTCCAGGAGGACACCATGGTCAACGATATCAAAAGCCACTGAGAGGTTGAGGAGAACAAGGAAGGAACATTCACCCCTATCAAAAGGCCCTATCCCATAACTTCCTGTATCCCATACAATACCATATTCCAGAATTTATTTTCATTTCTTTCAGCAACTGCTGAACCCAGCTCCAACCAGAGCTGGTGGTAAAATCCTATTTGTTTGGGGTTTTTTTTTTCTTCTTCTTAAGTAGCTGCTTGTAACATTTACATAACTGCATCAAATTCTCTATTGCTTCTGGAGTACTATCAGCTCTTAAAGATCTAACTGAGTGGGCAATCTTCCATTTTGCTCATCTGTATTCTCCTTTGAACCATCCTCTGCACATTTTTTAACTAACTTTGGGGGCTTTGGTTGTATAAGAACACATCTTAGGGGAAAGTAGGGATGTACAAATCCCTTACCATGCCGTCTGCGGGGGTCTGCTGGGGGGGGAGGCGATCTGTTCCTCCCCCCCCCCCCGAAATCCTCACTGGCTCCAAAGCCCCAGCAATACGGCCACCATTGCCATATCGCTGGCTGGACTGACGTACTGTGGAGACAAATGGTGTCCACTGTAGCAGATGCCATTTGCGTCCCTGTTTTTTCACGCAATAGGCTACGTAAAGATGTACACATACATGCTGCTTGAGAGAGAGAGAGAGAGAGAGAGAGACTTGAATCCCCCAGGAGACTCACTGATTCACCACTCACCCTCTGCCCCAAGGCTGCAGAGAACTTGCCTGGGTAAAGAGCTGATCCTTATCTCACTTAGAATCCGGAAACAGAAGTCCCAGTAAATTCTGAAATAAACAGCCTTGTGTGATTAACCCCTTCGTACCTTGAGCGATGTATTCTACAGCTACAATAGGCTCCAGGTTTTCTCCTAGCATACATCCAATCTCTACTTTCAATAGTTGGTGATCATTCTCAGGTGGTCTTCTTTCTCCTTAACCCTAAAATTCTCCAAAAATGGTATGGGAAGTGTTCAGATTAACATATAATTAGTAAGACTCCCTCCTTTAATAGAGGTGAACGTGTATTCACCCTCTGCATCCTATGGGTTTTACCAATGCAGATTCTAAGTTGAAATTTACATATCAGCTTAAACACATTTAAGCCTGTTCTGTTTACCTAATTATCTAGATATTTCCTATTTGTGTCTATAAGGTCCTCTGCAGGAAGTCTCAATTTCCCATAAAGTACTATATCTGAGGCTCCAAGCTGACATTAAAGTCCCCCATCGATAGTATTTGAGGAACTGGCAGAAGACATTGGATAGCTTCCCGGATCTCATCCAGTTGCTCCCGAATGTTAAATGAATGCTTCTTTGCACCCCTAGGGGGTGTATAGACATTTACACAAAACAGATGCTTCTCCTTTGGCCATATTAATAATAGAACTAATATATTCAAGCATTCATTACATTTTAACACTTCAACTGTTGCTTCTAACTCGACTGAAATTAAAATTGCTTGTCCCACTGTAGTACATCTCATCTTTTCTATCTGTATTGCTGGCCCAACATGAAATATACTCTTGTAAATACATTTTATTTGGGTCAAGGAGCCAGGTTCCCCGTGGACACACAATTAGAAAGCTTTGCGGATATTTAATGACTGCACTGTCCATGATCGTATTTAATCAACCTGCAATATTCCAGGAAAGTATTTTCATAATTTTAGTGGTTTCAAAGCTATCCCCCTGCGCCCCCCCCCCCATTTAACTAGTCAGGGTTTTCTCCTTTCCCTATGGTTGTTAATTTTACTCAATGTCCTCTTGGGACGATGATGATCGATACTCAATGTCTTCTGATGGGAGTTGTAGCCTTACTACATTTGTAGATTTCAATTTTCCCAACATGTTACTGGTCTGACCTGGGGGACCTGATGAATTACAGGGATTTCTCAACTCATCTGAATTTCGAAAGTGAAAAACCCTATATTCCTCTGCAGTCCAGTTCTTATGTGAAAAAATGGCAAAATTAAATTATTTCCAAGCTGGAACAAACTTGATCTCTGCGGTAATTTCTACTAATTTCTACTATGGGCTTAGTTAAGGGAGGTTTCATTGTCTGAGAGGGGAAGACAGATTGAGAATTATTGGTTGCCCACATAGATATCAAATCCTTTTTCAATTCCTCCAATCTTGTGACAATCTTCCACTGTTCTGCAGCTGGCAAAGCCCCACAGATTTAATTAAAGCTTTTTTTCTTCTGGAATAGTAGAGATCCTGTTTCTTTGTAGATGATCATCTGTCATCCCTGGGCTTTGTCTAAACTGTGTCCTTTATCAGTAATCTTCTTCAAAGAGGGATATTGTAAGTTTGAATTTATAGGCAATAGTGATTTCACAACCAGATTCCTGAATACACCTGTGGGGTACACACCCTTTTGGGAGAGCAGATGCTTTGCACTTAGAACTTGTGAGGGGACCACTGTATAATTAAATATCAATAGTACCCCGATATCCTGGTGGGCTTTGCATCCAAACTTCAGTGCTCCAATCTATGGTCTTTTGACTTCTTTGCAATAACGTATATAAATGTAGCCTGACCATATACTTAGAACCCCTTTTTGGTATACAACCTTTGTAGGGAAAGATATTCAGCACAACCTTCTTTGAGTCTGGAACCAAATGAACTGAGTCTTCCATCATAATTAACTCCTCACCTATAACACTCTTAGAAATCCTTTCCCTTGGCTGACCCAGTGAAGCTTGTGCCTTCTCCTGGAACAAAAGTACTGCTGAAGTTAACTGTTCTATTTTTACTGATATAGTATTCAGTTGACTATAAATATCTCCCAGAGTCCTAGCCACCAGGTAATACTGATCCCCTAAGGTCCTTAAATCAAAGCTCTCTATGAGGGGTACCTACTTTCCCCCCTCTTTACAGACACATTGACGTAGACCTGCCAGATCCCCAACTTCTTCTTTCATTCCTCCATCTGTATTCTGTCTTAAAACTTCAAATCTGGAACTACAAAATCTCTAGATGGGGGTAAACCTTTCTTGGTAGGAAAAAAGAAGAAGTGTCTAATCTGCTCTGCTTAGAATCTGGTAATTTATGTTACTCCATCTCCACCTGGACATGTGTCCTCTGATCCATAATATTTTGCCAAAGTCTATTATAACTCAATATATCTGAGATTAAAACAATCCACACATGCCCGTACTAGCATGAGATAAACCCCATCATACCCACATGCATGAAAATTGTGTTTATGTGCGTGCACATATATATGTATGCTGACGATAGAGAGATAGAGAGATAGAGAGATAGAGAGATAGAGAGATAGAGAGATAGAGAGATAGAGAGATAGAGAGATAGAGAGATAGAGAGATAGAGAGATATAATCAGCCAATATCAAATTAAAACAAAAGAAAAAAAACAATACAAACAACAATCAATTGTTAAAATAAAAAAACCTAAGGAACAGAAGAAACCTAAAATGACTCTGGGAATCCATCCTATCACTTTGCTTTACATTTATCAAATAACTGAAACAGTGCATGTGCTCCAATTACTACATACCAGATGTTTAAACTCTTTTTGGCTCTTATGTTGATGTCACAGTTCAGGGTTTCTTCAAGCTCACTCCCATAATGACACATTTCAACCTCAGCTGCAGGAGGGGTGATAAGAAAGTTTGCAACGGTTTATAGCACCTTGTAGAGATCTACTAGAAATTTCTCAGTAGTTTCACCCTTCCTTGCTATTCCAGACTGTTTTATAAACGAGGTAGTTCAGGGAGTTCTTGCCTGTGATCTTCTGATTTCCTTTCAGTCAGAGGAATACCCAATAAGCAACTTCTCTTGGAAACACAAGTCTTATCTAAACCTTTAGCATCTTCAGCACACTGCAGTTAATCAAAAGGCAAATGAAAGCTTCCTCCCTTGTAACCACACAGTAGATACGAGGTCCAGTTAAGGGTCTCTGTGTTTGGCTTCATAGATCTGGAAAGTTTGTTATCAAACTCACCCAGAATATTCATACTACTCTAAGCAGATGTCAGCCAGGTTAAGAGAGAGTGAAAATGAGAGTTTCATCTAGCGAAAATTTTAGACAAAGCTACTTTGCTCAGATTTCCCCCACAAGGCCACCAGCATCCAGTTGATCCAGGTCAGGTCAGCATTATTTTTAAGATAACATACAAACTGGAGAATATCAATTTCTGGCATTTGCTCTCTTGTTCCTCCTCTGTCTCAGTCTCTAGTCTGTGTTTCCATCCCCTTGAAATCAGCTGTTTTGTTTTGACTATATTTCACAGGATAAAGAAAAATTCTTCCACCAATGGTATATTATCACATATGTGGTCTGAGACAGATTTGGTTGACTTCTCTGAATTTTGAAATGCAGTCCCCCTATCAAAAACATAGTGGGAATAACATTAAACATGCAATATATCAGGAAAACTGCTTGAGAACAATGTGTATATGAGGCAAACATGCATACAAAATTGCATGTAAAGGAAGAAAATGCACACAAAAATGCATATGAATTTTCATGTGAAAAGGAAGTTTAGGACAAACTGAACTTAACTGGAATAATTCTCACTGTTTGGAATGAAGTGAATTTACAATTGGGGGGGGAAAGGAGAAATGGAGAGAAACCAAAACTGACAGATTTGCCTATCTTAGGTCATTCATAAACAGTGCCATCCCACTTCTGCATTAATATGCACATTTCTTTTTTAAAAGATCTGCATGAAAATGTTATATTAATACGTATTTAAATATATATTTAATGACAATTCCTTTAATTATTTTCAAAATAGTATTCAAAAATGTATTTTATCTAAAAGCACACACTTCTAAATCCTTCACAATGCCCAGACCTAGTGTCGTTCCAGGGCATTACTGGAGAAAAATGGTGGAGGCCACCAAAAATGGTGAAGAATATTTGGAGAAAAAAAATTGAATGTGGCCTTCTTTTTCTAGGGCTGAGTGGGAAGGAACTCTTCCCCCCCCCCCTGAAAAATGCCTCCTGAGAAACTTCAGCTTAGCTCTAGACAGAATGGCTTTCTTGGACATGAGGGCCTCCTGTGTCCTTATTGACCTGTGGGGTCTGCTCACTAACTGTATTCCTTCTGGAATTGCAGCCTAGAGGAAAACATTAGTCCTAATCCAGTCGCTTTGCTGAGGAACTGGAGTGCTAATGGTGTAGGAGTTAGGGCACCCAAGACCAGCTACTCGAAGTTCTGGTGAAAGATTCCCTTTGGCACCTTAGAATATATGGGGTTCTGGGGGGGAGGGGGTGTTTTGGAATATATGCTTTATCAACTGTTGGTGCATCCTGGTGCAATTGTAAAAAATATCTGCATACTGTGATTTGACTCTGAATATCAATATCTGTCTAGGATGCATCCCTTCTAATAGGTGCTTTTCATAAAAATAACATTTGCCTTGTTCTTCCCTTTCCCTCCGTCCATAATTTAATGAAGGTATCCCCTGTGGGGTACAATGCAAGGCATTGTCCTTTCTGGATGAGCTTTCAAATGCTGCTCCATTCTGCTATTAAATGAACCAAAGGAATGGGGATTAATATAACCCATTTGATACATGTGACGCCCACAATTAATTCAAACTGGAGAGCCATTGAAGAATCTCGATGGATTCAGGGGGTGCAGTGATGCATATTGCCTTCCCCAACTGGATGCTCTCCATGTTTTGGACTACAATGCCCAACAGTTCCAGCCATTATTGGAAATGGTTAGGGTATGGTGGGGGAGGGGGTTAGGCCAAAGCACCTGGAGGGAACCAGGGTTACTAGAATGAGGGGTCATCTCATGAAGCTGATTGTGGGGGAGGAGATTCAGGATATATCAAAGGAAGGATTTCTTCACACAGTGCAGAGTCAAATTATAGAATTCAGTACCACAAGACGTAGTGATGGCCACCAATTTAGATGTCTTGCAAAGGGGGTTAGACAAATTCCTGGAGGAGAAGACCATTAATGGGCTACTAGTCCTGATAGCTATGTGCTACCTTCAGTACCTGTGCAGTATGCCTATGTGTACCAGTTGCTGGGGAACATGGTTGAGAGGGTGCTGTTGCTCTTGTGGCCTGCTTGTGGGTTCCCAGTTGGCAGCTGGTTGGCCACTGTGTGAACAGAAGCCTGGACCAGATGGACCCTAGGTCTGATCCAGGCATGGCTCTTCTTAGGTTCTTATGACCCAGATTGGAGAAGGCTGTCCTTGCCATTCCAAAAAGCTAAGGGGAAATAGTCTAACAATTAGTTCCCATGGAAACACATCACTGGTCTACTAACACTTTTTTGCGGGGCACAGGTCAGAATCTCTGGCTAGTTATTGTCTTAGGGCAACCTCCCCCAACCCAGTGCCCTCCAGATGTTTTGGACTTCAACTCCCATCAGCCACAGCCATCATGGCCAGTGGCAAGGAATACTGGAAATCGTAGTCCAAAACAGGAATCTGATAGGGAACCCATAACAACATGTTAGATCTTGACAAGAAATATGTGACCTTCTGCAAAGAGAAAACTCCCTGGAAAAGACCCTGATGCTGGGAAAGACTGAAGGCAAAAGGAGAAGGGGACGGCAGAGGATGAGATGGCTAGATAGCATCACGGATGCAATGACTATGAACTTGAGCACGCTCCGGGAGAGAGCGCAGGACAGGAAGGCCTGGCGTGCTATGGTCCATGGGGTCACGAAGAGTCGGACACGACTGAACGACTGAACAACAACAACATGTGACCTTCGGTATGCTTTTGTACTCTTAGGTACAAGAGTACATTCCATACCAAATAGAAAGAAGATAATATATATCATAGAGTATCAGTAGGCAATGTGGTAACCATGGGCACCAGGGCACCCTAAAACACTTCTCTTGGTACCCACCAAGGTGCCTTACCCCTCCTTTCTTCTTCTTCTTCTTCTTCTTCTTCTTCTTCTTCTTCTTCTTCCCCTCCTTCTTGCTCTTGCTTCCTGTTTAGCTGCCATCTCTGAGCAAGTGAGCAGTGAGAAGAGAGAGGAGAAGGCACAGTAACATCCACAATCCTTGTCCTCCTCCTCAGAAAGGTGGTGAAAACTGAGCACAGAAGGAGAGGCAAGCAGAAAGAGTGGTGAGGAGATGGACACATGCATGGATGGTGTCATACCCCCAGACTCAGAAGCTCAACAGCTCCCTGAGGAGGACTCCAAAAATGATGAACCACTGGTTCCTCCATTTCAAGGAGAAATCTTGGCACCCCTCATATACTTTCCAGGCCTGAGAATGCAGGTCTTCCTCAACCTCAGACCCTGCAGATGACTTCCCCATGCCTTCTCCTGACCCTCAGCTGCATAGGAGAATAAGGTTGCATAAATAAAAATGGGCCCCTCAAGGGCTATAGTGAGCATTCAGTGGGGGCAGAGCCTGAAATATCTGGACCAGACAGGCTTCTTAAGACCTCAGTTGCTTGAAGTCCCTTGCTGGGACAACAGCTTTCCTGGTGAGGAAAGTATCTAGACAGTATCCCCTGTAGAAAGCTGTTCAGGGTCCTGATAATTCTTTACCTTGCTGTGACTCTGCTCTCATGGACCTACCAGACATGACCCTGTTTTATTGGACATGACCCCATTTCTACCTGACACTGAACCCTTTGGAAGTGTATAAGCACTATAGGCTCCTTCCCTGGGCATCTAGCCACCCCAGCATGGAGCAGGGCCACTGAGGACATCTTACCCAAGGGCCCATCACTGCTGGAACCATCACTGCTATTGGGTTCCTGATTTTTCCATGTGATTAAGTTGACATTAAGCCAATATGTTTATTGCCATGCTTTTAAATAAGATTTATCATATATGTAATATTTTAAAAAGTGTTTGTTCTCATTCTCTCCCTCCTTCCCCCCCCCCACGGTTCTCCAGTATTAAAGCCAATCAACCAGCCACAATTGAAGTGGATTCCTGAAGGCATTCTGTACAACATCCAGTACAGTGATGATGGAAGCTTGGTGATCGAGATGCCTGGAACATATTTCATCTATTGCCATTTGTACTTTTACGCCACCAAGTGTCAAAACAACGTGACTGACATAAAGCTAGAACTTCTTCTCAACAAAACTCCCATGAAGGAAATGGTACTCACATTGTGCAGTTCTCGGGAGGAGTGTGAAGGGATAAGCCGTGACAGCTTCATAGGTCTTCTGGTGGAACTGAGGAAGGGAGATCAAGTAGCAGTGCGTATCAACCCATTCAAATATTTGGATGTGGAGTCCTTCCCCAAAAACAATGTTTTAGGAGCCTTCAGGTACTATGGTGAAGATGAGGGGTGGTCCTTCCTTGAGACAATAACTGGAAAATTCATTTAATTAAAATCATAACAATGACCTGCCATTTATTTGTTGCACTTGAAGGAGCCATGATAGACTTGATAATCATTATAATCATTATGCTGAAGATCTGTCCATTGTCACCGTCACCGTCATCATCATTATTAGGATCTGCAATGGGTGCAGAAAACCCCAAGCCAAAGGTACTTCTGTTCTTACAGAAGAAACAAGCAGTAAAGACTAGACTGGAAACAGAGAGTGGATGATTTATTTGTTGGGGGGGGGGGATCTCAGGTTCTATGTCTTTCCACTCACACTCTAGGAGGAAATATATGTTATGATCCAAGCCAAGCTAACCATTTATCACTCCCATTGATTTCAGCAGGAGGGATTTACAGTACAATCCTATACATGTTGATTGAGAAGTAAATCCCACTAAGTTCAATGGGACATTGCCAGGTATGTGTAGAGCAGGGGTGGAGAATCTTCCCCCTGTTGGTGTCTGTATTACCTCAGGAGAAATCTATTAGGTCTGGAGTCCAGCAGGGGACATGGCTAAGGCTGCAATCCTATGTATGACAGAAAAAACGGCCTACAAGTCCCAGCATTCCCCAGCCAGCATGGCTGGCTGGGGCATGCTGGGAGTTGTAGGCCTTTCCTCTGTCTAAACTTGCATAGGATTGTGTCCTAAAATGCCTAGATGGGCAGACTTATGGATATGAGCTGCTGCGCTCATGCCCTGCTTGTGGGTTCCTGGTCGACAGCTGGTTGGTCACTCTGCGAACAGAATGCTGGAAAAGATGGACCCTTGCTCTGATCCAGCATGGTTCTTCTTGTGTTCTTATATGACTCTCTTCCCTATGTTCAGTACACAATGGATGTTTGTTGCTTCTAAAGGTTGGGCCTACAGACTTACCAAAGATTGGCCGGTGTGGCCACAGAATCCATTCTGTGTGTGTTTCGCAGAATGTCAGGTGCCCTTCATCCCGTCATCCACACATTACGGGTTCCTGTATTTGCACAAACGCACATTTGTACAAGTGTGCATGTGCAAAAATGTGCAAATCCCACACACACACATTTTCATGTTTTAGCCTATGGGGAAATGCACATTTGGGGCCAGGTTTTTTTTAAAAAAATCCATATTTTTTTACAACAAAATCTGCGCAAAATCTCTGAAGATTAGAAAAATGGTCTGCAAGTTGGCAGAAGCTGCCCAACAGGGGGAGATCCAGTCTGCTGTGGAATCTGTGGGTCAGATTCATAAACATCTGAGCTCATTTGGTTCTGTTGCGGATTTCTCTGACATCCTTTACACAGAATGCTGTACTGATGGGCTATCTAGTCTTTGAGTCTTCTCATGTTCTTATGGGTGGGGGGGAGAGATTTGTATCCAGGCATTCTCTTTCCCGCTCTACCAGATTTGTAATAGAGGGACACACCAGGATGGAGTAAATCATATAAATAACCCATACCAATAACCTGGGTTAGTGTGGGGGCAGGGACTGTGGTGAAGGGGTAGGCTGTTAGGAGAGTCAGAATCCAGAGGTCTAGACTGAGGGGTCTGGAGGTTTGCATTTGGCCCATGGGCTAAAGTTACTCCATTGTGTTGTATAGAATTGTAGTCTTAAGTAGGGAGGGATGGACTCCCCCCATCCAGTTTCTCCGGGCATGCACCCAGCTCCTATTTGTGCACTCCTGGACCCATGCTGAAGCCCCATGCACACTCATTGAGCCACCTACTCTCACCTGGGCCCCATCGTCCAGTGATGTGATCTCCATTTTGAAGGGGAAAAAACGGCAATCGTGAATGTGCACACATCTAGTTGTACCCAAAATGGTTCAGTGAATTGCCTATAGATGCAAGGTTACAGGTGTAAATGGGCTATTTCTGCTGGTACTTTTGTGTATGCGGGTGATTCATGGTGCCATAGGTCTCTGTGCACATTTTGTGCGATCGCCATGTGTGTTTTTTCAGAACATGGCAATCGTGGCGCAGGAGGATGGGCCCAGGTGAGTTCAGGGGGCTCAGCAAGTGCAGGGGGTGGGTTTCGAGCAGGGGCAGGGGCTCAGCAGGAACAGCTCAGAAGGTGCGGGTAGTCCTCCGGACTCCCTGACCAAAATAAGTGCCCGCACCATGCCTAGCCTTAAACTCATACTACTCCCTCCCATTGAAATCAATCGGACTTCAGTGTGCTTTCTTTGGGATGGATTGACCCCCTTCTTGGTTTTATACTTTTATACTGCAATGCTATGCATGGCTACACAGAGAAGAAAGTATTATCATGTCTAATAGGAATTACTTCTATGTATGGGATTTCAACCGTAGTTATTGGATCTTGCAGAATCCCACCTCCTCCTCCAACCTGAAGTTTGACAGAATATAGAAGGTGACTTCTATACAGCTAAACCTTCTCAAGTTCCTCTTCCAAAATGCAAATAGGGAGAAGTCACTGAACTCCTGAGTCTTCTTGAAGCAATCCATCAACTAGCCACCAGTCAAATGCAATACTGTTGTCGTGCCATGGGTTCTTTTTCTTTTCATAGATAGATAGATAGATAGATAGATAGATAGATAGATAGATAATTATGGATATCTATATACATCATAGAATCATAGGGTTGGAAGGGGCCTACAAGACCATTGAGTCCAAGCCCCTGCTCAGTGCAGGTAGCCTGATTTCCAGGCGGTCTCCCATACAAGTATTAACCAGGGCTGGCCCTGCTTAGCTTCCGAGATCAGATGAGATTGGGCGCATCCAGCCCTTTGCTTAACATCATAGAATCATAGGGTTGGAAGGGGCCTACAAGACCATCGAGTCCAAGCCCCTGCTCAGTGCAGGAAGCCTGATTCCCAGGCGGTCTCCCATACAAGTACTAACCAGGGCTGACCCGGCTTAGCTTCCGAGAACAGATGAGATCGGGCACATCCAGCATATATATATATATATATATATATATATATGTGTGTGTGTGTGTGTATATGTGTGTGTGTATATATATATATGTATGTATGTGTGTGTATGTATATGTATGTATATATATATATATATATATATATATCCATAATTTGGCACAAAAGAGAAATGGCTTCCTTGTTTTTATAAAACACCTGCCTTGGTTAAATGTCATTCAAAGGGCTTTCAAAGCTGCTTGAACTTGATGTGTCTCTTTTGTGACCTTACCCAGAAATAAAAGGTCAGCCAAGAGATGCTGGGTAAGCTAGGGTCACAGCTGTATTGATTACAACACAGGACAACTGCCATGGTAGGTGGTGTGGTGTGGGTAGAGTGATGGTATCAGTTAAGGGTGAGCATTGCTGGCTCCTTAAGTCAGAGACAGTACCATGACTATCTCCAACCTCTGGCCACAGCTTTGGTGTGCAGGGGTGCCTTCCCAGGTCACAGCCCTTGGGTCTCACAGTTTTAAGTGTGTGGCCCATTCAGGTCCCTAAGGGATTCCTTTCCCTGCCTTCTGTCCCACATCCTTGGTTGGGAGGTCACAGGAATCCAGTTTTGCCTTCTTGGTGCCTCCAGGTCATTGCTGATCACTCTCCCCTATGTGCCCTATCCTATTACAGATGTCCATTGCTACAAAATCTGGCCCTCTTGAGGCTTGCCAGACTTCCACCAGTGAGTTATCTGCCACTTCCAAAGCCCTGTTGGCTTGTGCTGACTGGGGTGGAGGGGGCCGCAGAATTACCATTTTTGTTTCTGTCAGTTCTAATCCCCCCTATGCCAGGTCCAGCTGGTATATTTGAAGGGCCTGAACCTGGCACCTCTCAGGGGAATGAAGGGGCCTCAGATATCAAAGATCCTAGTCCGCATGCACCCTAGCCCATCCCTGGAACCCCACTTTTGGGGACTTGTTACCTGTAGAAACACCACCGGCAGTTGATCTCCACCTGTAGAGCTTACATGCGGGGCCCTGGAGTGGACACATACACACACACACACACACACACACTGATGGTATGCCTCTACCAGTAGACAGGGTCATTCACCCCATCCTGACTCTGCCATCCAGCAGATCCAGGGGTTGGACCACGCTCTAAATTCCAGCAATCAGGGGGTCTTCTTTTCAACCAAATCTAGACTAGAATGTGGCCAAAATGTGTTCAGTGGACAATTTTCTGTTTCATTAATTTTCCCTATTTTTAGTTCCATTTTTGAGGCTTGCCTCTTTTGCATTTGGTATTGCCTCTCTCTCTCTCTCTCTCTCTCTCTCTCTCTCTCTCTCTCTCTCTCTCTGTCTCTGTCTCTGTCTCTCTGGATTTCTTTCTGGTGAAGATCCCAGTGAAGACAGTTTGATTCCATGCATATTTCAATAACTCTGGCCTCTTCTATTTGTATATTAACTGTGGGTGTATATATTGACTGCTGCTATTTATATTTTATTCTACCCGCCTTTTGACAGTGAAGGTTCCAGCAAGTACTCCATTTTGTCTGGGCTCTTTTATTTGTTGGTGTATATATTATATTATATTTGTGTTTCATTCTTGTACTTTCTTGTATTCCTGTGGTGGTATGATTCTATTATTTTAATATTGTTGTGATTTTCCTTGGGTCCACTTGTTGCAGAGAGTCAGGGCAGGACACCTTGTTCTGAGTGAACAATAAATCAATCAGTAATAAAGAGTTCAAATGTCACACAAAGAAGCCTGAACCAGTGTCTTTCCATGTCCATTCCTTGCTCTGTATACAATTCTGAGCTGTTCACAGTCTCTTACTCAGGGATTAAAAGGGTGTTTCTGGAAAGATTCTCTTAAGAAGACAGCACAAAGGCACAACACAAGAGGAAAATGTCCCTCTGTGTTGACTTAGCAGGTTTTCACTGTCCCATAACTCCTGAGTAGAATCAAGGAAAAAAGAAACACATCCCAAAATGAAACTATGATTTCCTCCAGAAAATGTCCTATTACGGAGCAATATTTTGTAGAGATTGATTCTTGAGTAAGAATAGTTCATAGCCAAGCATGTTCACTGGAATTGGCCTGGAACAGCAGGTTTGGAAGGGTAAGACTATCAACAGTGGGTTCCTGGCTTCCATCGAAAGGTCATAGTTAATGGCTGGGCCCTTGAGTGTTGTCTTTGGATGACACCAGTGGTCAGGGCCCTGGCTGCCTCCATGTTCTTTATGCCCATTTCCAGAAACATTAATCTCACAGGCAATCTTCTTTGTGTGTCTGGGTTAGATCCAAAACCCCTTCTCTTGCCAGAGGAGGATGTATGAGCACAACAGCAAATGTGGAACCTTTCACTCTTTCTCCTCCTCCTCAGCTCCAGCCTCATCACTGGTCTCTTGTAGAAAAATGTTTGCTTCCTATCATTAATATCATACATTTCAAAGTTTGCACATTTTGTGTTTGCTGGTGTCAAGCTGACTATTTTTCATGGCTGTTTCCAAATGTTAATGCTGGGACAAAGTTCCCTCTCTATTTTCATGGTACATTTCTCCTCTCCATTCTCCCATGCAACTGGAAACTGTCCATTTCTGGGTGGGTGGGAGAATTTCTAATACATTTTCATATTGAGGGTCTTCCTGGATTTACTTTCTCTTACTTTATAGATGAGATGCTTGAAAGTATTTTTTTATTCTTGTTTTACACGTTAGAAGAAGCCTCAGCACCATCCTGGAATGGCCTCTTTGGAGAATTTTCTCCAATTATTCTACACAAATTTAATAATGATAGCATATAAATAGGTATGAATAAATATACAATACTCTGCATTCCAATATATTGTAAAGATTTACATTGTAACAAATAATCCATATGGATCCTAGCCAATATCAACAAGGTTGAATACCACCTTCAGGTCAATTGATAAAAACTCTCTTTAATATGCATACACAGTTTTACTGGAGGTATGCATGTCTGGATCAATTTCTAGGTTTCTAATGATAGTTCTCCAGAGAAAGCCTTTCCCATTTCATCTGATATTGATTTGTTCATAACCCATGTTTAATAATCATTGTATATATGGTACTTCATATCCCTTTAGACTTCTTAGAGAATTTTAGTTTTTCTTTCAAAATCACAGCAGTCCCTCAGCCATATTTTTATTATTGTTGTTGTTGTTGTTATCCCACCTTTTTCCCAATACTGGGACTCAAGGTGGCTTTACAACATTAAAATTTATACAATTAAAACCTATAAATAGAAATATAAATTGCTGTTGTTGTTCAGTCATTAAGTCATGTCCAATTCTTAATGACCCCATGGACTATAGCACGCCAGGCCTTCCTGTCCTCTGCTCTCTCCCAGAGTGTGCTCAAGTTCATATTCATTGCATCAGTGATGCTATCCAGCCATTTCATACTCTGCCGTCCCCTTCTCCTTTTGCCTTCAATCTTTCCCAGCATCAGGGCCTTTTCCAGTGAGTTTTCTCTTCGCATTAGGTGGCCAAAATATTTGAGCTTCAGCTTCAATATCTGTCCTTCCAATGAGCGGTCAGGGTTGATTTCCTTTAGGATTGACTGATTGGACCTCCTTGCAGTCCAGGGGACACATAAGAGTCTTCTCCAGCACCACAGTTCAAAAGCATCAATTCTTCGGCGCTCAGCCTTCCTTATAGTCCAGCTCTCACAGCCATACGTTACTACTGGGAAAACCACAGCTTTGATTAGACGGACCTTTGTCGGCAAGGTGATGTCTCTCCTTCTTACTATGCTGTCTAGGTGTGTCATAGCTTTCCTCCCAAGGAGCAAGCATCTTTTAATTTCATGGCTACAGTCACCGTCTGCAGTGATCTTGGAGCTAGGGATGTCAGAGAATTCTGCCACGGATCTTGGGGAGGCCGAATGCCAGTGCATTCGGCCCCCCGAAATTGGTGGCGTAAGGGCCTGCCCCCCGTCCCCCCCCCCCCCGGGATGAGACTTACCTGGGGTGGATCTTTCGGGCAGTGGCGGCGGCAGCTCCAGCGGCAGCTCCGGCAGCGGTGCGGCGGCGGCCGGTCTTCCGACCGGCTGCCACCGCCGCCATTTCCAGTTGTTGTTTTTTTTAAAAAAAGACATGATAGGCTACGTAAAGATTTACATAGCCTATCATAGCTAGGTTTTTTAAAAAAAACCATGATAGGCTACTTAAATGTTTACGTAGCCTATCACGTCTGACTTTAAAAAAAAAAAAACCGCGCGTACGCAAATGGCGATGGCTATGGCTGCCGCCATTTGCGTTCCTTATTTTGGCATGTCTTAGTCTACATCAATATTTACGTAGAGTAAGATGGCGAAAATAAGGGGAACGCAAATAGTGTAGCATCTGCTAAGCTATTTGCGTTCCCCTTATTTTCGCCGTCTTAGTCTATGTAAATCTTGACGTAGACTAAGACGTGCCAAAATAAGGAACGCAAATGGCGGTGGCCATGGCCACCGCCATTTGCATACGTGCGTTATTGTTGTTGTTGGTTTTAAGTCAGTCGTGATAGGCTACATAAACATTTACGTAGCCTACCACGGCTGACTGCAGGGACGCAAACGGCGGCAGCCATTTGCGTCCCTGCTAGCCAGCGGCCGGATGTCCAGCTGCTGGCAGAGCCAGCCGGCAGCTCCGCAGAATCCCTGCGGATCAGAGCCGGCCAGCGAGGATTCCAGGGGGAGGGACGGAATGCCTCCCCCCACCATCAACATAATCCACGAACAGGTAAGTGACTTTCGTACATCCCTACTTGGAGCCCAAGAAAGTAAAATCTGTCACTGCTTCCATTTCTTCCCCTTCTATATGCCAGGAAGTGATGGGGCCAGATGCCATGATCTTCATTTTTTTAATGTTGAGTTTCAAACCAGCTTTTGCACTCTCCACTTTCACCCTCAACAAGAGGCTCTTTAGATCCTCTTCGCTTTCTGCCATTAGGGTGGTATCGTCTGCATATCGGAGGTTGTTGATAATTCTCCTGGCAATCTTAATTCCGACCTGTGATTCATCCAACCCGACATTTCTCATGATGTACTCTGCATATAAATTAAATAAGCAGGTCGACAATATACAGCCTTGTCGTACTCCTTTCCCAATTTGGAACCAATCGGTTGTTCCATGTCCAGTTCTTACTGTTGCTTCTTGATCTTCGTACAGGTTTCTCAGGAGACAAGTAAGGTGGTCTGGTACTCCCATCTCTTTAAGAATTTGCCACAGTTTGTTGTGTTCCACACAATTAAAGACTTTAGCATAGTCAGTGAAGCAGACATAGATGTTTTTCTGGAATTCTCTTCCTTTCTCCATGATCCAGTGAAAGTTGGCAATTTGCTCTCTAGTTCCTTTGCCTCTTTGAAACCCTGCTTGTAGTTCTGGTGGTTCTTGGTTCACATGCTGCTGAAGCCTAGCTTGTAGGATTTTGAGCATCACGTTGCTGGCATGTGAAATGAGTGCAATTGTGTGGTAAGAAATATAAAAAGAAGTGTACAAAAGTTAAAAAATATAAGTAAATCATCAATATTAAAATTGCAAAAATATCAAAACATGAAAAGACAACAAGAAAAATAGGGGATTCCCCCCAAATCCAAGCCAGAGACAGGGTCCTGGTGCTGGCCCAGAGCCTGGATTGGGCCATATGCAGACCCTGTGGGAGTCTGGCAGGAGTTCTGGAGGAGAAGACGATTCACACAAGATGTGGCCGGATCCCCCTGCTCTCTCCTCCCACTCAAGGATCTCACACCCTGGCAGAGCTGCCGCATCCCTGGTCCTTTGTTGCTGTGGCTTTATAGCCATCTTCTTTGCATTTTTTGATGAATAAGATGAGCCCAGTCACCAGCAGGACAGAAGCAGCCACAACCACCAAGACAGCTCCAGCAATGAGACCCAAACTGTATGCAGCACTCCTCATGAAAGCCTCCTTCCCATACGCCAGTAAGGTCCGCAGTCACTCCACACACTCCCACTCCAAGTAGGCCTTCAAGTGTTGGGAGTAGGCTAGATTGGCATCCCGCTTCCTCTTGAAGACCTGGGCCATGGTGCTGGCAGCTGTCCAGGTGAGGGTCTCCTTGTCCAGGCTGATGTAGTCTTGCCCATCGTAGCCGTATTGCATGTACCTGCCTCGTCACCCATCCACCCTCAGCTCACAGCTGTCCATACACTGCCAAGTGTGGGAGGCCCTGCTCTGGTTGTGGTGGTTCTGCGGGGTCCCCAGCCCACCCTGAAACCTTGGCTCAGAGTTCAGGGCCCTCTGCCTGTTCTGCTCCCAGAAGTGGGCATGGTCCCACTCGATGGCCTTGATCCACAGCACCCGAGCCTGCGCCCTCTTTGTGAAGCTGCCATAGCGAGCGAAGAGATGGTCATCCAGGGAGCCCTCTGCAATGAACTCGGGTAGACCACGTATTATTATTTCTGTAATAGTTCACTAGAAATCTGACTCACTTGAAAATATTGGGGGGAGGAGGAGAAGGAAGCTTATTGCATTCCTTGTTTGATCTGGAAACAGGTTTCAACTACTCTGGACTTCCTAAATTGTAACATAAGAACATCAGAAGAGCCCTGCTGGATCAGACCAAGGGCCCATCTAGTCCAGCATCCTATTCACGCAGTGGCCAACCAGCTGCCCACGGGAAACCCACAAGCAGGAAACAAATGCAACAGCACCCTCCCACCCATGTTCCCCACCAACTAGTGCACATGGGCATACTGCCTTTGATACTGGAGGATGCACATAGCCATCAGGACTAGTAGCCAATAGTAGCCTTCTCCTCGAGGAATTTGTCTAACCCCCTTTTAAAGCCATCCAAATTGCTGGCCATCGCTACGCCCTGTTGAAGTGAATTCCATAGTTCAACTACACATGTCAAGAAGTCCTTCCTTTGATCTGTCCTGAGTCTCCCACAAATCAGCTTCAGGGGATGACCCCATTGGGTTCTAGTATTATGAGAGAGGGAGAAAAATGTCTCCTTACCCACTTTTTTCACACCATGATAATTTTGTACACCTCTATAATGCCCCCCCTTGCCCTCATTTTTCCCAAGCTAAACAATTCCAGCTGTTGTAACCTTCCCTCATAGGGAATTTGCTCCAGCCCCTTGATCATCAGCCCCTTCCAAATATCTTCTGTTTCCCAACAAACCTTTCATATCAAATTCTTCATTTGACTGTTATGCAGCAAAATGTGATAAACCTATTTACTGCAGTATTCTTCACAATTTTGTGTGTGTGATGGCCACCTGCCCCCTACCCCAAAAATTAGAAATCAGAAAGAAACTGTCGAGAATTTCCTCTCCCACTGGAGATATTCAATGAAATGTGTGTCCCCGACCCTCCATTACTCACAAATAGGATGGATAATTTCAAGAGGCCATCTGCACACAGCTCCGATGGGTATGTACTGTGTTTGACACAGCTTTCAATGCATTTGGGCCTATTTTCGCCATCAACATTGCCATGTACAAGTGCATGACAGACACACTGATAAAACATGATAGCAGCAGCACACAAAAACAACCTTGATGTAACTGAACCATTGGATGTATCGGGATTCCTTTTTGTGTGGTGTTTTACTGATGAATGCAGAATGTCACCCCCAAAATGCTCGTTTCTTTATTTACTCAAAGCATGTATTTATACTTCATGCTTCAATGGAGTGGCTCCCAGAGCAGCTTACAGATAAATAAAAATGTGACACTCCTTGGCTACAGGCTTGTAATATCAAAATATGTGACCAGGTCCAACCCAAGACACTTTGCTGCAAGAAGTGGAGCAGCAAACCCCCCCACCCCCAATAGCCCAAGGTGCATAGTATCCAAAAGCCAGCCACGTTATTTTGGTACATGAGGCAGAAAATCCATTCATTTATTTATTTGTGATATTTATATACCACTGAATATAATAAAACATTTCAGCAGTTCACAATAAATACAGGTACCTCTGAGAGTGTCGGACTAGGAGCCGGGAGATCCGGGTTCTAGTCCCCACTCAGCCATGGAAGCTTGCTGGGTGACTTCGGGCCAGTCACAGACTCTCAGCCCAACCTACCTCACACAGGATTGTTGTTGTGAGGATAAAATGGAGGGGAGGAGGATCATGTAAGCCACGTTGGGTTCCTTTCAAGAGGAAAAAAGGTGGGATATAAAGGCAATAGATGGATGGATGGATGGATGGATGGATAGATAGATCGATCGATCGATCGATCGATCGATAGATAGATAGATAGATAGATAGATATTTGTTGCTCTTTTATGACACCCTAAATCTACTGCCTGAGGTGTCTGCCTCACTCTGCCTCACTTCTCGGTTCCACAACCCACTGCAGGGGTGGAGGACCCATTAAAATGGTCCGCCCCAGGCGTCTTATGGATCCAAATGGATTCCTGAACGCGCTTGGGGATTCTCTGGAGCATGCCAACGGCCACTCAGGCAAGACCCTGGTGGGTGGGTAGAATGCCACAATCACTGGGGCATTAGATCAGGCAGCCCCGAAATGCCCTCTCCCCCTGAACAGGGCTCGGACTGCACCATGGTTTAATCCACAGTTATGAGCTCTGAAACAGGAGGTGAGATGGCTAGAGCGCCGGTGGCGGAAGTCTTGCTCCAAAGATGATCAGACACGGGCTAGAGCTGTATTTTCAGCCTATCACGTGGCGATGAAGGCAGCGAAAAAGGAATATTATGCTGCCTCTACCACGTCCACAGACTGCTGTCCCAGGAGGCTGTTCCAAGTGGTCCGGAGCCTGGTCAGTCCAGTGGCTCCGGAACTGCTGGAGCATTCTAAGGCCTCCTGTGAGGCCTTGGCAAGGCACTTTGCAGATAAAATTGATCAGATTAGGAGTGTTATTCCATGCACTGTGGATACAGTTAGTGAGCAAGAGGCGGCCTGTGGCAAACCGGTTTTGTGGAATCGGTTCCAGCTTCTTCCTTCTGATGAAGTGGACAAGGTGCTTTCATCTGTAAGGCCGACCACTGCTTACTTGATCCTTGCCCATCTTGGCTCATTATGGGCTGCAGAGAGAGATTGGGTGAGGGAATCAGGGTGGTGGTGAATGCCTCCCTTGAGGAGGGAGTGATGCCATCAGCCCTCAAGGAGGCAGTGATAAGACCGCTCTTAAAGAAGCCCTCCTTGGATCCCCAAGTTCTGAACAACTTTCGCCCAGTCTCAAATCTGCCATTTTGGGGCAGGATGATTGAGCGGGTGGTGGCAATGCAGTTGAGGACACACTTGGAAGAAGCCGATTATCTAGATCCATTTCAGTCGGGCTTCAGGCCTGGGCATGGGACAGAAATGGCCTTGGTCGCCGTGGTGGATGATATGAGGAGGGCTCTGGATAGGGGCGAATGTTCCTTCCTTGTTCTCCTCGACCTCTCAGTAGCTTTTGATACCATTGACCACAGTATCCTCCTGGACTGCCTGGAGGGGTTGGGCATTGGAGACACCGTATTGTGGTGGTTCTGGTCCTTCCTCTCTGGCAGGTACTGTCAGGATGGAAACTGAGCCGACAGAACCCCAGAGCAGTTCTGATTCTGAGGAGGAACAGCAATCCATGGGAGAGGAGCCAGCTCATCCTCACAGGCACAGAAGCTGGCAGAGATTCCTCCTGCCAGCATTCCTGGGAGAGATAGTGACCCTGGCAGTGAGAGAGCACTGGAGGGGGGCTTGCTGGACTCTCATCGCAGACGCAGGGAGCAACGACAGATGGAGGGCGCAGAAAGGAGGCATAGCGCTCGTTTGGCGCGCAAGCAATGGTCACGTCCCGAGGACCCAAGGGAAAGAGGGAGGAACTCTCCCTAGCCCATAAGTTCAGGGTCTTCCCATAATTCTCCTTCAAACAGGGACCAACTGCCTACCCGGAGCATAGGCTACTCCGCTGTTCATTGCTTAGTCGCTGGTGATTAGCATCTGAAAGAATCATTAAGTTGTAAAAGGATTAAAGCCTTGAAAAGAATCCTTTGGTCTGTGTCTTGAGTTAGCTATTGGAATAGACTGAAAGAGCCCACCAGGGCATTCCTGACATGTACCAGAGGGTAGCACTGGGAGAGGAGGTTTTGGACCTGTGGCTGCTCACTTGTGGGGTGCCACAGGGTTCCATACTCTCCCCGATGCTATTTAATATCTATGTGAAGCTGCTGGGGGCTATCATCAGGAGGTTTGGGGTGCAGTGTCATCAATATGCGGATGACACGCAGCTCTACCTCTCATTCAAATCTTCACCAAGGTTGGCCGCAGAATCCCTGTCCAAATGTCTGGAGATGGTGAGTGGATGGATGGAGAGGAATAAGCTGAAGCTGAACCCTGGAAAGACTGAGGTACTTTTGGTGGGATGTTGACCTGCTGTTGAATGGGGTACAGCTACCCTTGAAAGACCAGGTCCACAGCCTGGGGGTCATTTTAGACTCCCAGCTGTCCATGGAGGCTCAGGTGTCAGCTGTGGGCTGGACAGTGCTGTACCAACTCCATCTGATACGGCGGCTGCGCCCCTACCTTCCCGACCATCTACTCCCATCGATAGTACATGCCCTGGTCTCCTCTCGTTTAGATTACTGTAATGCACTCTATGTGGGGTTACCCTTGAAGACAGTTTGGAAGCTGCAGCTGGTACAGAATGCGGCGGCTCGCCTGATTACAGGCAGCCGCCGGCGAGATCACATCACTCCAGTGCTGAAGGAGTTGCACTGGTTACCAGTTGTTTTACGGGCCAAATTCAAGGTGTTGGTGTAGGGATGGTGGAGAATTCCACCACAGATTCCAGTGAGGCTGGATTCTAAAGAATTCTCTATTTTTCGCCGATTTATCTTACGTAAATATTTACGTAAGATAAAACAGCGAAAAAAAGGGGGAATGCAAATAGCGTCCACTACGCTATTTGCGTTCCCCTTTTTTCCCGCCTTTTTATTTTACGTAATTATTTACATAAGATAAATCAGTGAAAAATAGAGAATGCAAATGGCGGCCGCTGTAGCCGCTGCCATTTGCATACACTGCGTTGTTTTGTTTTGTTTTTTATGTTAGCCATGATAGGCTACGTAAATTCTTACATAGCCTAAAACGGCTGTCTGGCTGGACGCAAATGGCAACCGCTATGGCAGCCGCCATTTGTGTCTGCACCAGGCTGTCCACGCCGGAAATCCAGCTGTGGACGGCAGCCTAGCCGTGGAGCGGAGCCGACCGTCGAGGATTCCGGGGGGAGGGACAGAGCGCCTCCCTCCCCCCAGCGGATGCCCCGACCAGAACCAGGTAAGTGATTTGTACATCCCTATGGTTTTGACCTTTAAAACCCTATATGGTTCCGGCCCAGCCTATCTCAAGGAGCAACTCCAGCAACACCAGCCAGGCTGCTCAACAAGATCAGCCTCGGATGGCCTTCTGTCTGTCCCATCAGCCAGGACAGCTAGGCTGGTGAGGATGAGGGAGAGGGCCTTCTCTGTGGTGGCCCCCACTCTGTGGAACTCCCTCCCTAGGGAACTCCGCCATGCCCCCACTTTAATGAGCTTCTGCTGCGCATTAAAAATGTGGTTGTTCAGGCAGGCATTCGGGGTGGGTTAGGGTATTTTTTATGATGTTTTTAATGTAGAATGTTATTGTTTTAACTGTTTTGTTGTACATCACCCAGAGTGGCTGGGGGACCGGCCAGATGGGCAATTAATAAATTTAATAAATAAATAAACAAACAAACAAATAAACAAATAAATAATAGGGCTGGCCCTGGATGTGACACAAATGGGGAGGTGGAAAGGGGACCAGGGGGTGTGGGAAAGGAACACAAGAAAACTCAGGCACCAGTTCTTAATGTTATAAGGTCCTCTTCTAATAATGACCAGATGTAATAGAAGCTGCAATAGAAGCTGAGCTTCTATTACTGTGCTTTTCAATAACCCTCCCAAGGATTCTGGAGAGATCTGAACCTGTTGACTCATCCTTTCAATGTCCTTTTGACCAGTTCCCTCATTTTTGAGACATTTCCTCTTTTAAACTCAAATGTGATGGTGTTGGACTTCCTTGGCAATTTTTCACTTGTGTATGACACTGTGGCCCCTGTTTCCACTTGGTTCGACAATACACACTAGGCCCTGGCTGTCACTAAATTCAGAGATTTCAGGGACAAGAACCACAAAATGCTCTGTGCAGGTGACCATCTGTGTATATGTCCATGCAGTTACCTGACTGGAAAAATGTGTGCACATATAATCTAAAAACCATCTCCCACTCAACATGCACCTCACACTCTAAGTATTGCAAATGACACAGAATTGTGCAATAAATACAGGTGAGAGCACAATATCCATTGCCACGTGGAAAAAGAGCTGAAATTCAATTTAAAACAAATAGCAGCCCGATGACGCCTTGGAAATAACAGGGGCTCCTGCGTGGATGAGGCTTTCCGTTTTCTGAAGGAACCCTTCCTACCTGTAGCTTATCACTCTCAGGATGTTTTGGACTACAACTCCCATCAGCCATGAGCAGTTAACAGGGCTGGCCCTACCATTAGGCACAGTGAAGCAGTAGAATAATGATGAGCAATAAATTATTCTGCCCAGCTTGCACTGGCTGCCTGTACATTTCTGAGTTCAATTCAATGAAACTCATGGGGGCATTTCTCCAGCCCCTTGCTAATTTTACTTGACCTTTTCTGCACTTTGTCCAGTTATTTTTTGTAATTGCTCTTTAGCACTGGTTGTTGCATCAGGGCTCATTTTACCGGGGAATGCCAGAATGGGCCAAAATGACATTTCCAAGCCCCACTCTGACTCCTTCCAATTTTAGCAGAAGCATGGACCCCGCCCCCCTACATACACACACACACGTCTTCTAAATGGGGGCATCACCAAAGGTAAGAGGGCCAGAGGGCAAGGCCCTTTCTGCCCCCCACCCCAATAAGTCAACCACTGTTTTGGACAATTATGCTGGGGGGAAACAACCAAATCTATTATTATTATTATTATTATTATTATTATTATTATTATTATTACATTTATATCCCGCCTTTTTTTCCTCCTGAAGGAACCCAAGGTGGTGTACATAATCCTCCCCCTCCTCTCCATTTTATCCTCACAACAACAACCCTGTGAGGTGGGTTGGGCTGAGAGGCAGTGACTGGCCCAAAGTCACCCAGTGAGCTTCCATGGCCGAGTGGGGACTAGAACCCGGATCTCCCGACTCCCAGTCCAGCACTCTCGCCACTACACCACACTGGCTCTTATTCAGTCAACTGCCCTTTATAACTGCCTATCCTGTTTTTGTGAGGAAATCAGCTTCTTCCTGGAGACAACCTCCCTTTTTCCTCCTCCTCCTCCTCCTCTGCATTTTAAGTCAATATTCGAATATGGAACAAGCATGCTCTTACTCTGATTAGCGACGCCCCGGTTTCACTTCGTAACACAGCAGTAGCATGAGTGGGCACTTGCACAATTTGTCAATGCAGGAAGGCCACACAGGCCCCATCCAGTGAAGCTAGTGTTGTGCAATGGCTGAGGAGTTTGATGAGTTTAGGCAAATCAGTCTGGCACATGGGAACACATTCCTCAGTCTAATTCCATTGCCCCATTCCTAGCAAAGCAAAGCAAAGGAGATATACCTACACAAGTCGCTGGGGAACATGGGTGGGATAGTGTTGTTATTATTATTATTACATTTATATTCCTAGCAAAGCTAGGAATACATGTTTCCCTCCCACTCCATTCTGAATTCTGTTCAAGCCTTTGGAGAAAACCCCAAATATGTTGTCATCAGCCAGGCCAGGAATAATGCAATGAGGCCTGGGTCGTTGTATTAACCCTGTTGAGAGTCATGTGTAAATTCAGCTTTCTTTGCCAGTAGAAAAATTGCAATTTTATGTTGGCTTAACTAGAAGCCAGCATGGAACAGGATAGCTTTTCCCCTTAAACAGAACGTTCTTAGAGCAGCTTCATTGACATAAGAACATAAAAAGAGCCATGCTGGATCAGACCAAGGGTCCATCTAGTCCAGCATCCTGTTCACATAGTAGCCAACCAGCTGTTGACAAGGAATCTACAAGCAGGACATGAGTGCAACAACACTATCCCACCCATGTTCCCCAGCGACTTGTGTAGGTATATCTCCTCTGGTACTGGAGGTAGCACATAGCCATCAAGCCTAGTAGCCATTGATAGCCTTCTTCTCCAGAAATTTGTCTAACCCCCTTTTAAAGCCATCCAACTTGTTGGCCATCACTGCATCTCATCACAACAGTCCATAGCCCAAGCGTCATTTTGTTGTGTGTGTGGGGGGGGAGGGGGAACAGTTCAAACCTATTCCACAGTCTTCCTCTCACATATATACCATGATCTCATCCCATACATTTCAGTCTCATGACCCATTAAAGAAGAGTTTCAATCCTGAATTATGTTTTCTAGATTTTTAAAATCACTAGAGATGTTGGAGGAATCCATTGAGGGGGTGATGTTTGCCAAGCTTTCATCAGCTTGGCCCCACAGACAGACTTTGGCTCTCTTATCCACGAGCTGACCCAATTCAATGAAGAATGACTCAGGCCAGTTCAAGGATTTCCAAAGGGGGGGGGGTCCCTTTAAATCAACATTTATGGAAATTGCAGCTGCAATTTGAGTAATTTGAGAAATCTGGCCCTTCTTAGGCTGGTTGGATTTCCCCAGAGCCCCTGGCTCGGCTTGCATTTGTGAGCCACTTTGTGGACTTTTTCCCAAAATCCAGGAGCTCTTCTTAGGGTCCCCCCCAGCCCTTAAATAGACATTTAAGCAAATTGCAGCTGCAATTTGGGTAATTTGCACAAATTGCAGCTGTAATTTGCTTAATTTGCACAAATTGTAATATGCTTAATTTGTGCAAATCATGGTCGCAATTTGCGCAAATTGTATATTACGGCCACAATTTGTGCAACTTAAGCAAATTGCAGCCGCAATTTGTGTAAATGTCTATTTAAGGGCAGGGGGGACCCTGAGAAGAGCTCCTGGATTTTGGGAAAAAGCCCACAAAGTGGCTCACAAATGCAAGCTGAGCCAGGGGCTCTGGAGAAATCCAGCGAGCCTAAAAAGTGCCAGATTTCCCAGCAATGGTCATCCTTAAAAATCACATCATGGACAACATGCAGAAATCTCTCAGACTACAAGTCCTAATTTGACTGGACAAGGCCATACTCTCTGTTCTAGAGAATGGGCGGGGCCAGCAACTCCGTGATCAGAATGTTGCTTTTTCTAACCTTGCTTCTGATTGACTCCCAAAATATCTCACACGATCTGACAACAGGTACACAGGGACAAGGGTGAGATCTACCCCACATGTCACTTCGATACGACCCCATCAGGGTGACGCCAGATCCCTCTTGCGCATTCATACCTCCTAGCGCACACAATGACATTTGTTGTAATCTTTGGGATAATACAGAATAAAAAGCGGGAAATGGCACTAGAAAATCAGTATACGGAAGGTGCAATGTGCCCCAGCAGTCAGCAGTGCACTTCAATACTGATAAAAAACACTAGTGTAGATCTAGCCAGGGAAGTATATTTCCATAAATATCCATAAATATCTACAACTTTTTTCTCATGATAATGGAGTTGCAGCACACCCCTCCTCCAGATCTATGGGCCAGCAGAGGTTGGTTGCTCCAATGTCAGTGGAGCGGTGAATCTGCTCCAGGTTTCAGTCAGTACTCTAAAGGAGCTCTCCAAGGTGTTGACTGAAACCTGGGGCAGATTCACCACCCTGCTGACATAAGAGCCACCAGCCTCTGCTGCTCTGGGCCCTAGTAGCATACCCTCCCCTCATCCCCCAATGCTTGGGCCCTTCTTGCGTGGTACCTTGATTAAAGCCGGAGTCATAGAATCATAGTATCATAGAATAGTAGGGTTGGAAGGGGCCTACAAGGCCATGGAGAATCCTCGGGCTAGCTGATGTCACTGCCTCAGGCCCAGTTTCTGGTGCTCCGATGATTACCCAGAATACCGTTCAGAGACCTAGCATCGCTGCAAGGCTCTGAGGGTAATTGCAAAGGGAGTTGAAGTCCAAAACATCTGGAGGGCACCGGGTTGGGAAAGGGCTGGCATGGCATTGACACTACCCTATTGAATGTGGATATTTATTAGGCTAAAAAATATTTACGTAGGCTAAAACAGCGAATAAAAAAGGAATGCAAATAGCACCCACTACTCTATTTGCGTTTTACCCAGCCATGATAGGCTACGTAAAGACTTTCGTAGCCTATCACGGCTGCAAGGATGGCAATGGCGGTGGCAGCAGCCCGGCTGTGGCTGGCCAGGAGACCAGCCGCCGGAGCCGCCGCCGGAGCCGCCGCCAGAGCCACTGCCACCGGAACCGCCACCACCGCATCTGCCGCATCCGCCCCAGGTAAGTGCCATCCTGGGGGGATTCCGCAGGGGGGGCGGGGGGCCATTCCGTCATGGATTCCAGGGGGATCCATCCTCACTGGAATCCATGGCGGAATTCTCTGCCATCCCTAGTCAGTGAACATACTGTGTACAGGCAGGCAGGTGAGGGGGAAAATGCCTTCAGTGATGTGTAACGCCAAGGAGTGATTCCTTGGCTGGAGAATACAGGTGTTGAAAGCACACTGGAGTTTGTAATCTCTGTAAAACGTCAGAGTGTAGTCCATTACTTAGAGGCCTGATACACTGCCAACTAAACAAATAGGGGTATCACTGCTGGATCAATTCCCAGCGTGGAAGGTCATGCCCATTTATATGTCGGTTATATATACCATCCATATGCTTTTCTCTAAATGTTTTTTAAACTTTGCATATTGTATTTTAATGGTTTAACTTTTGTAAACCACCCAGAGAGCTTTGGCTATGGGTTGGTATAGAAATGCAATAAATACATTTTATTGTATTTATTGTATTGTATTGTATGTGTGTATGTATATACACACATACATACATACATACATACAGTATTTGCACTTTTATAGCCCACTTTTCTATTTTCAGGGAAATGCTCAAAACAGCAAACGAAATGGGAATCTGCCATAGGCAGCTTGCCCTCATCCCCTCTCACATTGCTGAGGCCCTTTAGCTACTCAGAGAAAGGGCACTTCTTTGCATAAAAATAATAACTGAGTCATGAGCATCAAATTATAAAAGCGAGGCAGAGATCATAAGTGCACTCCCTTGACGCTTAACTCCATCAAACCTGATGTGTTCAGACAAGCGTGCCCTGGCTCATCACTGATGGACACCACTCTATTTTACTGTTGGATTGCTTGCTCTGAGTTGTTGACTGTGTGTTGTGTTATATTGTTCGGTATGTACTCAAGCTGCAGTTTTTGTAGTAAAAACGCCCAGAGATGGTCTAACGCGTGGAACAAATCTCACGCTCACTCCCCTGAAATACATTTAGCCACTTCTCCACCCCAATTCCTTTTTTTATTTTCCAGATGATGCCATTGATTGAATTCAACCTCACAATAGTACCTTTAGACTCCCAACTTGCAAACAAACAAACCAAACACTCAGGCAAAACAATCCTGATGGGTCAGGAGAGAAGGGGAACTTCTCGCACCAGCAGAGCAGAAAGGGGGGGCTCCCTGCCCCCCACTTCCCACTCCCCTATTTTGCTGATGCTCCTGCTTTGTTGTGGTTTTTATTTTCCTTCCCATGGGTCCTGATGGGGGAACAATGAGCACACAGACTCCACCGGGGCTGTTGCAATTCCCCCACCCCCTGCCCCTACCATGAATCAAGTCATTTTTCATTGCAATTTGCAAAGGCCAAATTACTTGTAAATCCCTAATTTAAAATACACCCACACCAGAAACAGAAAGAGAAACAGAAACAGAAAGAGAAACAGAAAGAGAAAGAGAAAAAGAAATAGCCTTTTCGGCACATTCAATTTCATTTGACAAATTCAATTTTAGCACATTCCTGTTGGCACATTCAGTTTTCCCTTTTGGGTTTCCTTTTGGCACATTCCCTCTTTACCAGGGACCATCTCTGTCTCCCACTATTCATCCCTGGTAAAACACCATCTCAGTTTTCCCTTTTAGGTTTCCTTCTGGCACATTCCCTCTTTACCAGGGACCATCTCTGTCTCCCACTATTCATCCCTGGTAAAACACCATCTCAGTTTTCCCTTTTGGGTTTTCCTTGTTAACATTTTATTATTGTACATTGCTCAGAGTGGACAGGTGACCGGCCAGATGGGCGATCAAGAAATGTAATAAATAAATAAACATTTTTTCACTGTGACTCATGTTGTCATTCTTTAGGGACCCTTTTTTTCTCGGGGTCTCAGATGTTACATCTCCAAGTAGGGGATGGATGCATCTTGGTTGAAGTACACCTGGACATTGGTGTGGCACGTGTACATCAGGAGCAGTAGCTTTCCAGATGATGTTGGACCTAAACTCCCATCAGTCTGGGCCAGCCAATAGTCAGGGAAGACAGTAACTGTAGTTCCACAACATCTGGACAGCCACAGATTCCACTCCCCTGACATACATGAACATTACAGCATGTACTGCTGCACTTTGTGGCATTTCACATAACATCTCCAGTGACTTCCTGCATGGGGAGATGGTCCAGGGGCAGCACAACCTGTGTTTGGCTTAGGGATGTCAGAGGATTCTGCCATGGATCTCAGTGAGGCCGAATGCCAGTGCATTCGGCCCCCCAAAATCCGTGGCGGAATGAAGCCCATCCACCCCACCACCCTGCGAAAGGCGTGCGAAACAGAGCACTTACCTGGCGCCGTTCGCACTGCTTTGTGAATGGTGGCCGCGTCTGCGGCCGCCATTCGCTTCACCATTTTTTCCGTGATAGGCTACATAGATACTTACGTAGCCTATCACAGCTAATGCAGGGATGCCATTTGCTGTGATAGGCTAGGTAAATATTTACGTAGCCTATCACGGCAAAAAAGCAGGGGCGCAAATGGCATAGTGGCCGCCATTTGCACCCCTGTCTTTCGCCGTGATAGGCTACGTAAATATTTACCTAGCCTATCACAGCAAAAAAACAGGAACGCAAATGGTGGCCGCCGTAGCCACCGCCATTTGCGTCCGCAGGCTCCGCAAGCTTGTGAATGCACCCGGCCGGCAGCTCCGCGGAGTTGCTGCGGAGCGGAGCCGGCTGGGGTAGGATTTCGGGGGGAGGTGCGGAGTGCCTCCCCCCCACTGTGAATCACCCCTTCGAAAAGGTAAGTGACTTTCTCACATCCCTAGTTTGGCTTCCTTCGGATCATCCTTCCCCAACCTGGTGCCCTCCAGATGTTTCGGACTACAACTAGGGAGAAATTCGAGACAGACTAGAATGAGCTTGGGTTTCTAAGAATCCAGCCTGTGGAATCTGCTGCAAAGTGACCCCTTCAGGCAGCGTGGAGCCAGCCAACTTTCAGTGTGTGTGTGTTTTTAAAAACTGTCCTGAAATTTATACATATTTATTCGTAGAAAAATATGCAAGTTTCTGCTGAGGAAAAGTTGAATGGAATGGGGAACATACACTAAGTTTTACATACTAACGTAAATTATGTAAATTGTTATTAAACCTCTTACTTATTTGAGTATATTTCTGCATGATGGGGTGGGGGGATCATCTCTGAGCGGACGACAGAACAAAAGGCACCTGACAATCCACGAAACACAGATGGAACGGATTTTACACAGTCCCTAAATACAACTCCTATTTCTCCTCCTTGGCCATGCTAGCAGGGTCTGATGGGAGTTGAATTCCAAAAGATCATCTTCAGTGTCCTTCTCCAGGAGGCCCGGCCAAAGTAGGTGAGGTAGGTGTCTACTAGGAACGGGCCCTTTTTCTGTTGTGGAATGAGCTCCCTAGAGAGGTTCACCTAGAACCTACATTGTGCTCTTTCTGGCACCAGGTGAAGACCTCTTTGTGCTCTGGCACCAGGTGAAGACCTCTTTGTTTTCCCAGGCATTTCACCATCCTAATCTTTTAGCTCTGATGTTTTAGATCTGCTATTGCATTTTACTCTGGTTGTACTTTTGTCTTGTAGTTTTAAGCTATTATATTTTATATTGCATTTTATGCTGTATTTTGCGGTTTTAATTCTTGTGAACCACCCAGAGAGCTGCGGCTATTGGGCGGTATAGAAATGGAATGAATGAATGAATGAACAAACAAACAAACATCTGGACGGCACCAGGCTTGCCACCAGATTTAGGCAGGAAACTGTTACAGAGGCTTAACATGGCAAATTTAGCATGAAAACAAGCTAAACCTGTCCCAGCAGCAGCAGGATTGTGACCCACAAAGAGAGGGGTTCCAGGGGAAAATCACCCTTGGACTACCTCCCAAAGTTTCCCACCCCTGCCTCAGAAGGAGAGTTGTTCCAGCAAAAGACTGCAGCTACCTAAGACTTTAAGGGGGCTGTCAGGATGAGGCCTTTCAGAGATTCCACTCCTGCCAACTGCAGTTCTTATAGGTTCCATGGTTATTTCTCTAGCCCCAGCCTCCTGTGTGGCTGAAGGACAGGAAAGTCTGTACGAGAGCCATCCTGGAGACTTAGGTTATGGGGACTGGTCACAGTCTTCTCCACTATGGTGATATGGATAGTAATTTTAATTCAAATTAAAGTAGTTATTTCAAAGTTCCTAATCAGCACATGCAAACGCTATGGAAATCTGTGACCACTTTTGCGGAATGCATGTCCTCGCTTTTGGTGATGCTGTCATAGCTTATGCACTGGCAAGCAGCATGCACACTCCTAGGAGGTGGCTGTCCTGCCTCACATCTAGGGATGTACAGATTTTGCTAAATCCACTTTGCTAAATCCACTCCATATTTGCTAAATCCTCTGTTGCCCAGATTGGCAGGTGTCTTTCATTCTGTCATCTGCTCATTGATGGAATCTGATTTTTGGTAGGAGAACTTGGTTCTCCCTTTGCTGATTCACATGTGCGCTCTTGAGGACTCGTGCACTTGCGCAAATGTGCTAATGCTAATTTGCAAATGCACGTTTGGAAAATCTCCCCCAAAGTAGGGGAAAAAGTGAAAATGTGCAAATCCCTCCACCCAAATCTGCATTTTCACACTTTAGCCTATGGGGCAAAATGCTCACTTTTGGTCGGTGGGGTGGTTGTTTCCTCCCCCTCTCTCTCCCCCCCGCCCCGTATTTGTGTATAACTATATTTGCATACAATTCCAGAAAGTTGGGTTTTTTAAAAAATAAAAATAAAAAGTCCATGAGTCTGCACAACTTAGGAAAAAACCAGTCTGTTGTGGAATTTATAGGCTCATAGAAATCTGAACTCATTTGAATCCGTTGAAGATTTCTCCAACATCCCCACTCACTTCAAGCCTTTACTCTAAGATACTTCCAGCCATCAGTTAACTCTCATCTCAGCTTCTATCACCCTCTGTCCATAGTCCATAATATTGCTTCTTTTTTACTTTCACACAACATCTTATACCACCCCCCTTGGTTTGGGAGGTGTTTTCTTCTCAAAGCTCTGATGCCTGACACTCAAGCGGGACTGCCCACCCACAAACTCCCATTGATGAAACTGTGACTGCCCAGACTGGGCCATTCATAGATGTAATTTTCCTAAGAAAGGAGTGGCTGCTATTATAGGGCAATTGTTGTGTGCGTGTTTTCCCCCAACATATCTTTTTTTTCCTAAAACCACAAATATCCTCATTTGCTTTTAAATTAACCCAAGGCTATTCAATACAGTAGGAAGAGCCCAGTTTCAACAATGGTGCTATAGTGGGTGGAAGTAAATCCAGCTGCCAGGAAGGGTTTTTTTTTCCTTTTTTTTCCTGATAGCTTTGGGTTAGTTAGATAACTTTCACTGCCTTTTAACAAATCAACACCCACCACATTCCACGCCTGTTCAGGCACTTTCGATCTAAGGTCAGGTTTCTCACCTGAAAAGGTTTTCCCCAACGAGAGAAATTTCCCCTAATGCATTTTATGCATGACATGGAACCTGGTGGAGCCTGTAAGTCAACAAACATAATGACATAAGAAGGAGAGCCCTGTGGGATCAAGACCGAAAAGAGGTATCCAGTCCAGCTTGTTGTTCTGTGCCAGCCAACTAGAAACCTCTTGTGAAGCCACAAAGCAAGAAATGATCACAGTCATGGATGGGGGAGAAATTTGTTCTGTTCATATTGTAATGTGAACTTGTCTAATTTCAAACTTTCAACCCAATCTGCAAACCGAAACTCAGTTATCCTTCAAAATGTGCACTACTTTGCATTTTTCAGTGGAGTTCTCCAGTCCAAAAATGTGCACATAAATGCATATATTAGGCAAAATAGCAATCACAGATACATTATATGGTCCCAGGGCATAGTCTGAAGGCACAAGAGACAGCCACCTTGCCGAAACCAAGCAGGTTTGGGTCTGGTCAGTGCTTGGAGGGGAGACCACCTAAGAACTATGAGTTCCATAATGGAAGAAAGGTGGGATATAAATGTAAATGAATGAGGAAAATGCCTTGCAAAAATGTGTATGCTAGGCCAAATTGCATGCAAAAAGGTATAGATAGATGTGCACAAAAACACATACAGATTTTCATGAAAATGTTTTTAAAAATCTCAAAGTTAGGGACAAACCACATGTAAGACTGGAAAAATGAGAAAACAAAATTGATGGATTTGCCCATCCCTGATGAGGCCTTTGACCCTTGAGGTAATTTATAGCCACTGTGATTAGAAGCCATTGATAGTCTTATGCTCCATGAATGTGTCTAATTCCTTTTCATAGCCATCTGTTTTTGTGGCCATTTCCACATCTTGTGGTATTGAATTGGAAGGGATGTCTCAGGTCTTTTTGTCCACTCCCTTGCTGATACAGGAGACCCATTACCACAGCATCCTGATAAATGGCCATCCAACCTCTGCTTAAAAGGCTCTAATGAAGGAGAGGCCACTGCCTTCCATCGCAGTTTGTTCCAGTGTTGAATAGCTTGTACCAGTCCAGCAGGCAGTTCTTCTAATATTTAGTTGAGATCCTCTTTCTTGTAATTTAAACCTTGGGTTTTGGCCCTACCCTCTGGAGAAACAGTGAACAGATTTGCTCACTCCACCATTAATGTGACAACAAACCTTCAAATATTTGAAGATAGCTATCAGATTGCCTCTTAAGCACTCTCTCCTCATTGGACCTGGTCTCCAGGCCCCTCACCATTTTGTCATCTCTCATCTGGACATGTTCCTGCAGTGTCCTGAACTGGATACAGTATTCCAGGTGAGGTCTGACCAACGCAGAATACGGTTGTGGTGTATGGTCTATAAAGCATTTAAAAGGAGATTGGCTATAGCCACTCCTCCTCCTATAACTCAGTGGGTGGGACTTAAATTTTAAATAAACAAATAAGCAAATAAATAATAACAATCGCATTCAAAACAATTTTCAGAGAAGAACATTATGATGAAATTATTTAGGGTGTGGGGGTGGGGTTCTTGTGCTGACCTTAGTTATTAGGTGGCCGAGAGGGGTGGTGGTGGGTGTCCTGTGTTCAACTGTACAATCACCTCTCCAGCAGCAATCTGCAGCATCCTTTGCTTCCACCACTTCAATAAGGGGAAGACATCATGAGGTAAGTCCTCCCATGGGGCTCTTTTAGATTCAGAAGTATGGGAAGTCAGGGAGGGTGGGAAGTGATAGAAGGCTGTGTAATAGGAAGCAGGGCAGGGGGCGGGCATTGGCCACCTTGCAATACTAAAGGAAACTCAGAAACACCACCCAAAGAAACTCTACATGCCCCGAGAATGAGGCAGAAAAATCCAAGCCTCTTTCATGGGAGAAGAAAGCTTTCAGGAAATTGCAGGATGACCCCCAAACACCCAAATTATTTATTTATTTATTTACTTGATTTGTGCCCTTCCTTTCTACCAAGAAAAATGGCACTCAAGGCAGCTTACAATCATGAATAAAACTTCTTTAAGGGCATAGCCCTAAACACGTTTAGATAGAAAAATGTTGTTCATTTGATTATTACAGAGAATCCAGAGGCTGTGGCATCTCAGGCTCTGCCTATCATTCTCACACTGGGATATCCCCTCTTTGGTTACCTTTTTTTCCCCTGTGCTCTGTTTTCTCCTGACTTGCTCCTCCTAAATTCCTATTTGAGTAGGGTGTTTCCTACAGCAAATTGTATAACTGAAGCATGCACAGATTATCTCACCCTTCCTTTCTTTCAGTTAGCTTCTCTTTCTCCCACCCCCAGGGTTGAAATTTCTGTCTGAAAATTTATATGAACTTACCCAATTTGCACCTCTTGATCCTACAAGCATGCACTTACTCGCAGAAAACTGCACTTTTGAGAATTTTGCAATGCAATTTGCAACTGAAACAACACACACACAAAATGCATACAGTAAGGGAAAGTGCACAGGAAAAAAATGTATACATTAGGGGAAACTATGCACAAAACATTGGGTGCCATGTGATGTAGTGGTTAGAATGTTGGACTGGGACTCAGGAGAGCCAGGGTCTAATCCCTGGCCATGAAGTTCAGCGGGTGACTTTGGGTCAGTCACTGACTCTCCGCTCATGGGGTGGTTATGAAGACAAAATGAAGAGGATCATGTATGACGTGTTGTGCTCCTTGGAGGAAAGGTGGGATATAAATGTAACAATAAATAAATAAAACACATTATACTGACTTGCAAAATGTACACACACTAAAAAAAGTGTATACGAACATGTGCCTGTTAGGATAAATGCACACACATATGCATACAAATTTTCATGCAGGCTTTGTGTGTGTGTGTATGTATATGTATATATATATGTATATGTATGTATGTATGTGTATATAGATAGATAGATGATAGATAGATAGATGATAGATAGATAGATAGATAGATATAACCTAATTCACAATCTGATGCAGAAAAAGGCTGAAATGAATGGACGATCAGGAAAATGAGAAACTGGGGGAAATCAGAATTGACAGATTCACTCAGACCTACCCAACTCCAACCTCTATGTTACTGATGCACACGTAAGCATTGATAAAACACCGCAAGAAAGCAATCTTGACATGATTACAGCTATGATGATATTGAGGTTCCTTTGGTATGGTGTTTTACTTGTGTATTTATGCACATTCACATGAAAGACGTGCACCACAAAAGAATCTTGATACGACTGACTGTATAGTGATACCAAGGCACCATTTGAGCATTCTAAACTCCACACGCACACACACACACACACACACACACACAGAGAGAGAGAGAGAGAGAGAATTGGGAATGGGTCTGCTAGTTCTGCTTCTGCCCCTTCCATTGTCATTCTTATCAACCCCCCGCCCCCATGAGATAGCAGGCAAATTCTGCTCTACTTGTGAAGTCTTCCAATGTGATTTAGAACTGGGGTTGTGTCCAACTGACAATAAAGATTTCTCAGCCATCTCATTCACCTTGAGATCAGCTGCTTTGTTTCAGCTATATCTAGGAGGCAATTCTCATAGGAAAGAGAACATATATAAGTGTGGTCACCATTTTGTCTCCCCCCCCCCCCAGAAGGCCCTATTCTGAGGGTGTTTTTGGAAATCCAGAAAGGCAACCACCATTAAAAAATGGCTGCCTCCTCAGGGAGGGCCACCATTATATTAGACAGCAGCTGAATATTTACAGGAAGACACTCACATCGCACACACACTTTAACATTGTGCCTCTTGAATAAAATGAGCTGCTTGGAGCCATGATTTGCACATTAAGAAGAACAGTGATTGAAGCAGGTTTCTGAGAAATATAAAATCGTCCTACTATTTTTAAACCTGGAGCGGGGCGGGAGTTATGTGTGGATTTCTCTCTTTTTAAAAACAAAGTTTAAAGGTCATCCCATACTGTTGGGGAGGGGAGAGAAGAAGGGGGAACCAGAAACTAACCATGCAATTCTATGCATGTCTAATCAGAATTAAGCCTCTCTGACTTCAGTAGGACTTACTCCCACATAAAAGTGCTGAAGAATCAGCAAACAGTTTTGGAAAGTTAAGGAAGGGGCCATTCCTCAGAATCGTCTCTCCTCCAACGACGGGGTCAATCACGTGAATTTTGGGCTGAATCACTGTTTCTCCCCAGCCCTGTTTAAAACTCTGGAAGATCCAGTCTCCAAATCACATGCTGCAATCACGCTGCAACTCATGGTCAGCGGCATGGACGACAATGGAGACGGCAGAACTAGCCCACTCTCCCTTACTTGATTCTAATCGCATAAAGCAGGGGTGAGCAACATGCAGCCCCTGCTACCCCTCCCCAAATTTGGGGGGGGAGCTCCAAAATAATCATATATATATATATATATATATATATATATATGAATGAATGAATGAATGAGAAAAAAATGGTTTCTGGAGCAGACAGAACACCAAAGGGGTAAAATTAGCTTGTTTGCAATCTGATTTTGATTCATTTGGTGTTGTTCCATCACCGCTCCAGGTGCTATTTGGGGTTTGGGGTTTTGTTTTCTTCTTTCCACCCTTGGGGGGGGGGGTCTGTGAGGATGTTGGGGGGGGACTAGCCCCCAGACCTCCCAAAGTTGCACACTCCTGATTTCACGGATTAGAAAGCCTGAACTGATGGCTTAGTTGCATTGCCTTACCAATCCACATCTGTATATCATGATGGTGGTTTGTGTGTATATGCACACGCAGCAGAAGGCGTGAATGAACTGAATGGGGAGGCAAACTGCATGAACAAAATGGAACAACAAAGAATTCCTAGTTCACCCTCTAATAGAAACAAATTGCTAATTTGAATTCCAACATCTCAGGAGAAATTTGTGTAACAAGGATTTAGGGTGTGTCCCAACCTCCCGTCTCTCTCTTTTTTAAAAATCTGGTTTGAGGTATTTTTTCTGACTTTTTTGTTGCAATGGCTTGTGGTTAAGCCAAATAAAAAATGCCTGTTCTATTCTATTCTATTCTATTCTATTCTATTCTATTATGTTATGTTGACTTCTTCAATGCATCGGAATTGCCATTCTCTCTGGATTGCTTGCCTCAGTTTCTTGGTCGCAATGCTATTGTCCTGTCAGTCAGTTCCTTCCTGGTGGAATATTCAGAAGGTATTACATTCCCCCTGAAACCACTAACTCCTCTACCTAACTTTGACAACACAAGATGGGCGATGTGGGAGTAAAGAGGGAGATGACTCAACTTGGCAATTTCTTTCTTAAGCTCTTCAGCCAATACCTTTTGATATCTCTGTATAGATTCTGGTGTAATGGTTTCATCGACGTCAGAGCGTGATACAATCTTTCCCAACCCTATTGCTGGAGATCCTCTGAGGTGGAGCACTCCATGTGGATACCTCTTCTGCACGTAAAGCGTATGCTTGGCTGCTGAGTGATGGCTCCTCCTGTCACGAAGTTACATTATATTGAATCAATTAATTGGTCTTGCCCAGCATTGCTTGCTGCGTGAACCTGCAAAGCTCATCACTGAGATGTGTTTCCTGGAGAAGCAAGAGAGTGAACCTGTGACCTTCTGCCTGCAGAACTCATGATGGTTCTGCACAATGGCTTGTTTCCCAAACCTCACAGATTAGATACTGATATTGATATCGATATTGATACACACATTGGAGGTCAATGGCTCTGAGTTTCGTGGGGCTGTGAGACTCTTCTGGGTTTCAGTCAGAACCAGCCAGAGCTTTAAGAGAGTTATCCAAAGTGCTGAACCATATCCCCCAAATAGGTCCAGCACCTTGGATACAAATACAAATTATCTTTTATTATGGTCATTTAGGCCTGTTCAAGTTAAATTACACAGACAAATACACAAATATCAGGACACAGGTGACAATTCCTTCAGTTTAACTAATACAGCCAATCAGCTTGGCTCTTGTTCACATGGTGATGAGAAAGAAATTCATCACCTGTTCAGTGACCTGTGGAATCTTATCCAAAAGACAATTGATTGCCAGTCTTTCATCTGGATGTCCTGGGAAGCTGGTCAGAAGAGGAGAAATTATACAGCGTCTCAAGTCGGAATAAAAGTTACAGTATAAAAGTACATGTGTCCGAGTTTCAGGGACTCCTGTTTTGCATGGACACAACCTGTTTTGAAGTGGAATTTTTTAAAAAATTGCCCTGGAGTTCTACTGTTGGTAAACATTAAGTCTTCTGAGTACAAATGCTCTATGAGCAAGTATATATATATGTATGTATGCATATATGTATATATATATATATATATATATATATATATATATATATATATGAGATGTCAGATAAGAAGATGAGGTACCATAACTTGGCAGGATCCCATGGGCCATGGGAGAACAAGTTCTGTTAGCCAGAGAGTACAAATCTTGTCTTTCAATATCATATAATCTCTGGACAACAAGTATGGAGGCTTGTTATTGCTCAACCATTAGAAGGGATTAAAAAAACACACCAATCGAGCTAATTTTATGCAAAATTATATGGGACCATTTACTACAGTGTGAGCCTGTTACAAAAGGTATACCAAACTAGACACTGGTGAAGAAAAATGCAGACATAACCAGAATTTCAGTGCCTGGGCCCACGCTCTGGTGTCAACAAATCCTATGCCTGTTTCCAAACCCATGGCTGCTCCGAAGTCTGGGAAGAATACTGTGACCACCTTGAGTGTAATAAAAATGAACAACAGCAGCTGCACTGCAATTTGCAAAACTGAGAGCATGCTTGCCTTGTGAGCACCTTGGATAGCTTGTTTGTTTGTTTGTTTGTTTGTTTGTTTAAAACATGTATTGGCTGCCTTTCAGGGCAGAAGCCCTCCCAAGGCAGCTTACGGAAATAAACTTTAGAGTTCTGACTGGTTCTGACTGAAACCCAGAATGGAATCTCAGCCCCACCAAAATTGGGGCCACCAGCCTTTGCTGGATACACACATACGCAAGTCCATTGCTCAAGCACAAGTCCATTTCATCCTGGTACACACACACCCCTTCAATTTTGTCCTCACAACAAACCTCTGAGGTAGGTTAGGAGGCTGAAGGCCAAACTAGATTACATTATGGAGACTAAATTATGGAAACTTTTGGCATCCGACCACAGGTCTCTATCATCTCACTGAGGGTTCCCTGAGAGATTGTGACTAATTCATAGAATCAAAGAATCATAGAATCATAGAATCATAGAATCATAGAATAGTAGGGTTGGAAGGGGCCTACAAGGCCATCGAGTCCAACCCCCTGCTCAATGCAGGAATCCAAGTCAGAGCATGCCCGACAGATGGCTGTCCAGCCTCGTCTTGAAGGCCTCCAGTGTGGGGGAGCCCACCACCTCCCCAGGTAATTGGTTCCATTGTCATATTGCTCTTACAGTCAGGAGGTTTTTCCTGATGTTCAGCCAGAATCTGGCTTCCTGTCACTTGAGCCCATGATTCCACGTCCTGCACTCTGGGATGATCGAGAAGAGATCCTGGCCTTCCTCTCTGTGACAACCTTTCAAGTCCTTGAAGAGCACTATCCTATCTCCCCTCAGTCTTCTCTTCTCAAGGCTAAACATGCCCATTTCTTTCAGTCTCTCCTCAGAGGGCTTTGTTTCCATTCCCCTGATCATCTTTGTTGCCCTCCTCTGAACCCTCTCCAGTTTGTCTGCATCCTTCTTAAAGTTAGCATAAGGTATAAGGCTTAAATTCAAGTGCCTTCTTTTTATATATATACTCAGAATTAGGTCCCCCTGCGTTTAATAAGGCTAATTCCCATCTAAGAAGGAACAGGATTGCAGCCACAGTGACCTTCATGACAGATTACAGATGTGAACCCAAATTTCCCTATTATACCACACCAGCTCTCATAGCATGGTTACCAGAAGTTACAATGGCTAGATGCTACCTCCAGAACTGGAAAAAATAGTTGCAGAGAAACAATAGCAGGAGAGGCCCAAATGTCTTGTGAGGTTCCCTCTGAAGTAGAAAGTCCATTCTCTTTGGAGTGATTTCAACTACCTTGGCAAACTTTAAAGGCCTTGGCTATGGGATCTGGAATACGGATCTGGGAGAAATTCATTCAGCTCACATTCTAACATGCACTTACCTAGTTTCATACTTTCGAACCACTGTGCATACCAAAACTCAGTTATCCTGAGAAAATTTGCACTGTTCCAAAATTTGCAATGGGGTTCTCTAATAAAACATGTGTACAAAAATGGGTATATTAGACAGAAAAAAAATAATGTTCCAGTATGCATTATATTAGGAAAACTACTTGCCAAAGATGTGTATACTTGACAACATTGCATATAAAATGTACACAAGAGGAGAAATGTATAGAAAAATGCTTATGAATTGTCAGGCAAACTTTTTAAAAAATATTCTCAGAATTTGGGATGAATCACACTTAAGACTGGAGAAGTATTCAAAGTGTGAGACAAATGGAACTTAACAGTGGAAAAGAAACTGAGAGAAACTGAAATACATCCATCCCTAGTCTGTAATTTCTTCCTACATTCCTACATTCTACTTCACTTGATGAAATCACTCATCTCGGGAAAACTTGTTTACCCTGGAAGAACTTGTTCGCAAGTTCTCTGAAGTGACCGTTCTGACTCAGCATTTGCAGATTAGCAACATAACTTGGAAAGATTTAACTACCACCTTTTTGGTCTCTTGTATGAAGAAATCTAATTATTATTTCTTTTTTCCTTTCTCATGGTACAACACTCCTCAAATTTGTGTTGATCACAGTATCATATTTCGACTTCCCTTTTACCCGTTTGTGAAGCCACAATCCTTGGCCATTAGTATTCTTAGGAAGATTGCTATTTAACAATCCAGAGTGAGGAGACATGATAGAGGTGTACAAAATTATGCGTAGTGTGGAGAATGTGGATAGGGAGACATTCCCCGCCCCTCGCCTCTCTCAAAATACTAGAACCCAGTGGGGCCATCCCATGAAGCTGATTGGTGGGAGATTCAAGGCAGATCAAAGGAAGGGCTTCGTCACACAGCACAGAATTAAGCTGCAGAATTTGCTGTCATGAAATGTAGTGATGGCCTCCAATTTGAACAGAATGCTGAACTACATGGACCCCTCGTCTCATCCAGCAGGGCTCTTCTTAGGTTATGTTCTTAACTGATGTCTCTATTTATTTATTGTATTTATAGCCTACCTTTTCTGATAGCATACATGGTTCTCTCTCTCTCTCTCTCTCTCTCTCTCTCTCTCTCTTGCATGCACACAAGAACAACAACAACAACAACACATTTTATCCTCACAACAACCCTATGAAGTAGATTAGGCTGAGAGATAGTGACTAACTCCAAGGTCATCCAATAAGCTTCCCCACTGAATGAGAACTAGAACCTTGGTCTTCCCAGCCCTAGTCCTAGCACACAAACCCAGCCTTCCCTAACCTGGTGCCCTTCAGATGTTTTGAACTGCAGCTTTCATCAGCCCCCCCAGGCCAATGGACAAGGAAGGTGGGAGCTGTAGGTCTAAACATTTGGAGGGCACCAGGTTGGGGAAAGGCTACTCCTACCACTACACCATACTGGATTGAATGGAATCTCCTTGTTAGGACACCGTTTCTCAGTAAGTTGAATGGATACAGCTATGAGGGCATGGAGCACATGACCCTTCCCAGAAAAGGGGAGGGCCTGGTGTACAGTGTGTGTGAGAGAGAAATAGCATGTGGAAGTTTGGAAGATAACAGAGAAAGAGAGAAAGCTATCAATTGTCTGGAAGCTGGAACATAGGAAGCTGCCTTCTACTGAGTCAGACCGTGGGTCCATCTAGCCCAGTATTGTCAACACTGATGGGAAGAGGTTTACCAGGGTTTCTGGCAGAAGTATTTTCCAACCCTACCTGGAGATGTCAGAATTTGAACCCAGGACCTTCTGTACACAAAGCATGTGCTCTATCATTGAGCCTTTTTTCCCATCCCTGAAGTGCTTTGGGGGTAGGAAGCTGCCTCATACTGAGGCAGATCATTGATTCATCTAGCTCAGTCTTGCTTCCGTTGACTGCAGTGGCTCCCCAGGGCTTTAGACTTCTCTTTCTCTTTCCTATATGCCGGTGCTTGAACCTGGGACCTCCTGCATGCAAAGCAAGGGCTCTACCCAATGAGCTATGGCTGTTTGCCTCCACTTATGCACTGCCTGCATTATTATACATAAAGCAAGGATGACCAAGAATGCTGTAAGTCTCTTATGTGCTCTCATTTAGCGGAAGCTAGCTACGCCCTCATGATGCTACTCCAAGAAGCTCTCACCATTCTGGGAAGTGGCAAGTTCAGAACATTAGGAAACAGATCAGTCACCTGTGGTTTTGCAAGACTTAATGGCCTGCTCCACACTTTCATCGGTTTCCATGTCTGAGTCAACCTGCCATTTCAGTTTCTCCTGGTAGTCTGCAGACATAGTGGTTCCATCTCTTTCTTCCTACTTGCTCCTCCAAGCTTTGGATGAGCCCTTCTTTGGATCTGGCTAGGGATGTTGGAGGAATCCATTGGGGGGGGGGTAGAGATTGGTGGGTTTTTGCTGGGGGGGAGCTTTTTTTTAGCTTCCCTAATCACAGTGATGTGGCTGAGGGTGCCGTTTGTGTTTTCTCTCTCCATCACACATCCTTCCATTGCTCTGCAGCCTCCCAGGCCACCTGAGCTTCCTGAACTGAAAAAGCCCCATGGGAGGAATTGCCTCATGATTAGGGATGTCAGAGAATTCCGCCATGGATCTCGGTGAGGCCGAATGCCAGTGCATTCAGCCCCCCGAACTCCATGGTGGAATGGCCTGCCCCCCCCCCCGTGGATCCCCCCCGGGACGAGACTTACTTACCGGCAGCTTTGGCGGCAGCGGCAGCTGGTCTTGGAAATCAATATATATATATTTACATAGCCTATCATGGCTGGGTTTTTTAAAAAAAACCGCGCATGCAAATGGTGGCAGCTATGGCCGCCGCCATTTGCTTTCCTTATTTTTGGCCATCTTAGTCTACGTAAATATTTACGTAGACTATGACGGCGAAAATAAAGGGGAATGCAAATAGCATAGCGGGCGCTATTTGCGTCCCTTTTTGATTTGCCGTTTTAGCCTATGTAAATATTTACGTAGGCTAAAATGGCGAATCAAAAAGGGACACAAATAGCACCCGCTACGCTATTTGCATTCCCCTTTATTTTCGCCATCATAGTCTACATAAATATTTACGTAGACTAAGATGGCCAAAAATAAGGAACACAAATGGCGGCAGCCGTAGCCGCCACCATTTGCGTATGCAGTTTGTTTTTGTTTTTTTCCCTCAGAGCCCTCTGCGGCCGGAAATCTGGCTGCGGACAGCTCTGGCCTGGCTGGGCCTGGCTGGCTGCTCCATGGAGCTTCCATGGAGCACAGCCGGCCACGGAGGATTCCGGGGGGGAGGAACAGATCGCCTCCCCCCCACCATCAACATAATTCGTGGAAAGGTAAGTGACTTTCGTACATCCCTACTCATGATGTCTTCCTCATGATGGCTAACTGAATTGTGGGAAGCCAAGGAGACTACAGGCTGCCAGAGAGATGCATGTACAGTGAAATACAGGACACTCACGCACACTCCTCAGCCATCTCATGAGTAAAGGAAGGACAAGAACCTCAAACCCAATCCATGAGAATTTCTCTGAAATATCTTCTCCTTTATTTTTATTTTTTTCAAAAACAATTTCTTTTCTATTAAATTGAATGAGAATGGTCAGGAAAAAAAAAAAAAACATGGGAGAAATTTTTGGCACAGCACTAGTTCTAACCTCGATTCAGTGGTACAGAAAAACAGCACATTTTGGCTTGGACAGATTCAGAGCTCCCCCACCCCTCCCTGCTTCAAGTCAGATCTAAATCTAAATCTCAGTTGGGAAATCCAAATTTTCTTGCTTCCTGAGTAGAATTGGAAATCAACAAACAGATGATAGATGATAGATGATAGATGATAGATAGATAGATAGATAGATAGATAGATAGATAGATAGATGATAGATGGATGGACAGATGGATAGATAGAAATAGAAGAGAGATGAGAGATAGGTAGAGAGAGATGAGAGATAGAGAGAGATTATGATATAGATAGATGATTGATGATAGATAGATGATAGACAGATAGATAGATAGATAGATAGATAGATAGATAGATAGATAGATAGATAGACGGACAGATGGATAGATAGAAATAGATAGAAGAGAGATGAGAGATAGGTAGAGAGATGAGAGAGAGATTATGATATAGATAGATGATAGATAGATAGATAGATAGATAGATAGATAGATAGATAGATATAGATAGAAGATGAGAGATAGGTAGAGAGATGAGAGAGAGAGAGAGAGAGAGAGAGATTATGATAGAGATAGATAGATAGATAGATAGATAGATAGATAGATAGATAGATAGATAGATGGAGATTCTGTTTGTCAGAATTGGGTGAAATTTGCAGGTGTACTAGGCCCTTAGGAGGGTATATCTAACCATTTCAAACCAATACGCAAAGGGAGGGTTTTGTGCTACATGCCTTAGAAAAAAAAAATAAGAACTTCTGATAACGTTTTTATCATTTATTAGCAGAATGGCATTAATATTTCAGGGATAGTTGCCCCTTTCTGAGGGGATCAAGCCTGCCAAATTTGAGATGAATGGTCTAGGGACCTTTGTGCAAGAGCAGCCAATTTGAGGGTTTCCAAAAAAATGAAGTGCTTATTCCCCTGAGTTTTTGTTTTGTTTCGTTTCAGGAGGAAGCCGGTCCTTCCTCCTGAATGCCTATTGGAGAGGGAGAGGTCACATGTTCTCCTGGGAGTTCAGAAGGAACTGGTGGGCTGGAGAAGAGTCCTGGGCTCCTCCAAGTGCAGGGGGTGTTTTTTTAAAAAAGAAAAAGAAAAAAAAGACCCCTCAAGAATTGTTGTTCAGTCGTTCAGTCATGTCCGACTCTTCGTGACCCCATGGACCATAGCACGCCAGGCCTTCCTGTCCTGCGCACTCTCCCGGAGTGTGCTCAGGTTCATATTCATTGCATCGGTGATGCTATCTAGCCATCTCATCCTCTGCCGTCCCCTTCTCCTTTTGCCTTCAGTCTTTCCCAGAATCAGGATCTTTGCCAGAGAGTTTTCTCTTCGCATTAGGTGGCCAAAATATTTGAGCTTCAGCTTCAGTATCTGTCCTTCCAATGAGCACTCAGGGTTGATTTCCTTTAGGATGGACTGATTTGACCTCCTTGCAGTCCAGGGCACTCGTAAGAGTCTTCTCCAGCACCACAGTTCGAAAGCATTGATTCTTCGGCGCTCAGCCTTCCTTATAGTCCAGCTCTCACAGCCATACATTACTACTGGGAAAACCATAGCTTTGATTAGACGGACCTTTGTTGGCAAGGTGATGTCTCTGCTTCTTACTATGCTGTCTAGGTTTGCCATAGCTTTCCTCCCAAGGAGCAAGCATCTTTTAATTTCATGGCTACAGTCACTGTCTGCGGTGATCTTGGAGCCCAAGAAAGTAAAATCTGTCACTGCTTCCATTTCTTCCCCTTCTATATGCCAGGAAGTGATAGGGCCAGATGCCATGATCTTAGTTTTTTTAATGTTGAGTTTCAAACCAGCTTTTGCACTCTCCTCTTTCACCCTCAACAAGAGGCTCTTGAGATCCTCTTCGCTTTCTGCCATTAGGGTGGTATCGTCTGCATATCGGAGGTTGTTGATAATTCTCCCAGCAATCTTAATTCTGACCTCTGATTCATCCAACCCGGCATTTCTCATGATGTACTCTGCATATAAGTTAAATAAGCAGGGTGACAATATGCAGCCTTGTCGTACTCCTTTCCCAATTTTGAACCACTCGGTTGTTCCATGTCCGGTTCTTACTGTTGCTTCTTGACCCTCGTACAGGTTTCTCAGGAGACAGGTAAGGTGGTCTGGTACTCCCATCACTTTAAGAATTTGCCACAGTTTGTTGTGATCCACACAATCAAAGGCTTTAGCGTAGTCAATGAAGCAGAAATAGACGTTTTTCTGGAATTCTCTTGCTTTCTCCATGATGCAGCGAATGTTGGCGATTTGATCTCTAGTTCCTCTGCCTCTTCGAAACTACACTTAAAAAGGTATGTGGAAACCCTGTCCCGCTCCCCGAGGAGCAAATTCTCTGAAATTTCCATATCTCCCAGCCTCTTTCACCAGACTTTTCATTTTGCTCTCACCCCCCATGAAATGCTGAAAATGGAAGAATCAACATTTTGGGCACAGCATTAGTTTTTATTTTTATTATTATTTTTCCCTCCATCCCAAAGTTATTGTTGGTTGATTTTTTCTACAATACCTTCTGAATTGTTGTACATGTTAGAAAAACATATCAAGACACACGGCTCTAACATTCAGTCAGCCTGAGGATGGAGCCAGGTTCATGTGGCTGTGGAAAACATCAGGTTTGTTGATGGAAGCGCACCGTTTCCATCAGGTTTCTGGGAAAGTGACAATCATACAGCATCATGTGCCGTACGGGATTCTGCTGAGGTAGAAAATATGGGCACGTGACATGTGAGTAAGCTTGGCTCAGCTCCTCATGTTCTAATTTCCTTTCCAATGATGCAGTCCCATCCTTCCCCTTTTCTCCCAGCCATGTCAGCTGTATTTAACAATATGCCCTTCAGTTTTTCACATCTGAGAATGGGAACACTCTTGTGCACTTCTAAGGGATGTAGGTCAGTGGTAGAGCACATGCTTTGCCTGCAGAAAGGACTCCTGTCCGAGATGCTGAGGAGTAGGGATGTACAGGGATGTGCAGTAGGGAAGCTAGGGATGTAGAGATTGTGTAATATCTGTTCCATCAGTGCTTCGTAGGTTGTCTTGCTCCTTTCGTTCCATCATCCACAGAATTTGGGGGGTTTTTTGTTTCCAGATTTGCCTAAATTCACACATGCAAAAATGTGCAAATCCCCCCCCCCCATGTACATTTTCACGCTTTAGCAAAAGGTGGGAAGCACACATTTTTGGATGTGTTTTTATTATTATTATTATTATTATTATTATTATTATTATTATTGCATATTTTTCTATGACAAAATTTGCACAAACTTCGGGAAAGGCAGAAAACTGGTCCACAAGTCCTTGGAATCTGCCCAAAAGAGGGGAGGCCGGTCCACTGCAGATTCTTCAGGTCAGATTCATGGAAATCTGAACTCATTTGGTTCTGGTGAAGATTTATCCAACATCCCTAGTTTGTAGACCATGGGTTGACAATCTGGTGCCCTCCAAACATTTTGGACTACAGTTCCCATCAGTCTGAATCCAGCATGACCAATGGTTGGGGATGACAAGGGTTGTAATCCAAAACATCTACCCCTGACCCTCGCCCATGCTGACTGGGAGCTGATGGATGTTGAAGTCCAAAACATCTGGAGGGCACCATGCTACTGTAGATAATACCAAGCTACATGGACCAATGGTGTGTGTGATATGGTTTAAGACAGCTTCCTGTGACATGCTCTGCTCCAACTATGTTCAGCCCTTTGCTATGCAAAACATGAAGTTAATTGCAATAGGGAAGTCCATTTAGCAAGCCAAAAAGTCAAGCAACATTTTACAGGGCAAACACAGAATTTCCAGAGAGCAGACAGAAGTGTAGAATCAGCATCAAAAAGGCAGTGTCAGGCAGACATCCAAAGGTCAATAACATGGTGGTCCAAACACAAGTCACGACTAGGGTACAAGATAGTGGAGCTGAAGGAACAGCATTGTTTCCAGCAAAGGCTAGACTGATAATGCCAGCTTATATTACCACAGCTTCCTGATACCTACCTGTAATCGCCCCAGGAGTGTAACCAAGTCACCTGTACTTTTAGAGCCTAGAGATCCATAATGCTTGGCTTAGGTTCATTATAAGTGCAATTCCCTTGCTAGTGGGCCTCTGAGCATGTGAGATGAGTCAAAGGTCGATAGCGTGGCCTCAACACATTCCATGCTAATGAAGGCTAGTATCTTTTCAGGGCCTGGGATGTGCCTGAGAAGTGAGGCTATGTTTATGCCTAGTTACAGGTGGCTGTGCTGGGAAAATTCTGATTGTTTTCCTCCTGAACAAACACTGTTAGTCTATGCTGGGAAAGTTGCAGATGAACGCTAATTAATGCTTGCTTCTGCCATGCTGCCTCACTGCTGACATGTATGGTATAAAACCCATTTTACCCCATGGCTCTGGGTTCAGAGTAGCTGTCTGATCCAACCATTGAGTACACCTGTGTGCTGTAAGTACTCAATAAAGTCTCCTTGTAAGCAAACCTGGGTCTGGCTTATCATTATCTCGGCACCTCCAAACCTTAGCAGATCAGGCCGGGGCACACACTACCCAAAGCTCAGCTGCAGTATATTACAAGCCTTGCTCCTGAGGAGTTCCCTCTTCCTGAGGAGTCCTTCTTTGGTGTGGACTAGTTCTTCTTAAATGAGCCCTACTGTTGTGTCTTTTAAGGCAACAATGTTCTCTGGTACTGGGTGGGTGCTTGGCCTCTGTCTGTGAAGAACTCCTCTCTTCCAGTGGATACAGGCCCAATGGTCCCATCCTCTCAGGGCCCAGGCTCCCCCATGTCTCCTGACAGGCTCCATGGCTTTATCTGTCTCAGGGAGTTCTCGCTCCTCAGAGAAGGAGGAGGATCCCTGTGACATAACCCTCCCTCATGTGCATCTGCCTCTGCTTTGGGACAGCTGTCCTCACTGTCTCACAAGCTTCAGCCCCTAAATTCACCAGGTAAAAGAGACACCCAGTATGCCCAACTGGTTCCCTTTATCCAACCAGGAGAAGTACCAGGGAAATATAAACACTATTGGTAGTGCAGAAAGATGAACAAGACGTGGGATTCTATAATTTAAAAACAAATTAAAATTATTTAATATAAGAGATGTTATATCTTATAATCAATCACTCAGTTCTTGGTCTTACCCTACCTGCTCTACCCCTTCTAACTCCTCTTCCCACAACCCCGCTATCTAGATGTAGCTCCATCAATCCCTAAGGCCCTATCTCCCCTATCTCCAAGCCCTATCTCCCCTACCTCCAAGCCGTATCTCCATCTCTATCTCTAAGCCCTATCTAACCAACTAACTGTCTGCTCCTGCCTTTTATAAACTCAGTCTCCACACACACACACACACACACACACACAAGTCTCTCCCACCTTTTCTTCACTCGTGACCAAACAATTAATCCTAACTTTCCTGGGTTCTATTTAACACAGCAAACACATGGACACATTAATATAGACTCCATATGGCAAGCATTGTGATTTTGTCACAATCCCTCTAGCAGGTGTATGGAATGACCCCTGTTCCCAGAACCAGGATTATAGCCTGAATATATATATATATATATATATATATATATATATATATTTCTTATTCATTCATTCATTCATTCCGTTGTTTGATTCTAATGTTAGTGCTACTTAGGGATGTTAGAGAATTCCACCACGGATCTCAGTGAGGCCGAATGCCAGTGCATTCAGCCCCCCCGAAATCCATAGCGGAACAGCCTGCCATCCCCCCCACCCCCTGTGGATCCACCCCGGGATGAGACTTACCTGGGGTGGATGTTCCGGACGGCGGCGGCTCCAGCAGCAGCTTCGGCAGCTGCGGCTGGTCTTCCAACTGGCTGCCACCGCCACCATTTGCAGTCTCATCTTTCTTTCTTTTTTTACATAGATGTGATAGGCTACATAAAGACTTATGTAGCCTATCACGTCTGGGTTTAAAAAAAAAAAACGCATATGCAAATGGTGGCGGCTACGGCCGCCGCTATTTGTGTTCCTTATTTTTGGCCGTCTTAGTCTACGTAAATATTTACGTAGACTAAGACAGCGGAAAAAAAGGAATGCAAATGGCGGTGGCCATAGCCGCTGCCATTTGTGTATGCGTTTGTTTTTTAACTCAGCCGTGATAGGCTACGTAAGTCTTTACGTAGCCTATCACGGCTGAATACAGGGACGCAAACAGCGGTGGCTACGGCAGCCGCCATTTGCGTCCCTGCTAGCCAGCGGACGGATGTCCGGCTGCTGGCGGAGCCGGCTGGTGGCTCCGCGGAATCCCCGTGGAGCGGAGCCGGCCGGCAAGGATTCCTGGGGGAAGGGATGGAGCGCCTCCCCCCTGTCAAGGATTCCGGGGGGAGGGACAGAGCACCTCCCCCCCCAGCGGATGCCCCAATCGGAACAGGTAAGTGATTCGTACATCCCTAGTGCTACTTACAGGAGTTCCATTGAAATGAATGGGACTTAAGTTAGTCAAGATTAACTTAAGCTCCGTTCATTTCTATGGGTCTCTTTTAAGTAGGACTAGTGTTGGATCCAACCCATTGTATTTACAGGAAGCTTATCAAAGACATTCTCTAGGCGTCATAACATTTTAAAATAGAATAAAATACAAAGCCCTAAAAACACAATGAAATATAAAACCAAAACAATAAAAATACAAAAGCACATACACAAAGCACATTTAAAAAAAATACAGTATACAACCAACCTAATAAAATACAGCAAAAATGAGGAGAGAAAAACAGCAAGGGAATAAATAGGAGTTCAAAACCATGAACAGATGGCAGAGGGTGCAATCCTATGCATGTTTAGGCAAAAAAAAAAAGTCCTACAACTCCCAGCATTCCCCAGCCAACCATGTTGGCTGGGGAACGTTGGGAGTTGTAGGACTTTTTTCTGTCTGAACATGCATAAGATTGTGCCCTAAAACAGTGAAGATATAAAGGCCCTAGGTTGCTCCCCTCTGCTGTTGCATCCATACTTGTCTCACTTCTAATAGTACTAATGGCCAAACTGGACATACCGTTCATGGATTGAATCCAATTTATAGGATTGCTTTTTTGTTATGTGAACAGCAGCCATGGGAAACCCTGAGCAACCTTGGGACCATGGAGGGGAGGGGGGATTGAGGGGGGGATCATCAATAGATGCTTTCCTTGAAATGGAAATATATCAGAGTTTTTTGGAGAGTGTGATTTTTGTTGAGTCTATGCCAGGGAGAGAAGGAATTAAACTCCCCATTCGCATGTGTTTTAACTTGATGTTGTTCAGGCTTCTTCTCAGCTATTGTTTGCATAACAACAACAATGACGATGACGACGACGATGATGACAATGACGACGATGACAACGACAATGACAACAACAACAATGACAACGACAACATATGGGTGTTGATTGCATTCCATTATGTCTACTTTGTCCCAAATATTGCACTGGGATGAAGGTTCTGCCATAAGCAACTATTTCCTCTTAATGCCAGATATTAGGTTTGGATAGAAAGGGGGTGGGGGGAACCAATCCAGAAGAACAAGAAAGAAGGCATCAGAACACAATAGGCTGGTGACATTGTCATCTGGATTCTCTGAACCAAAAAAATAATAATCAGGCTGTGAGCTTCTTTGATGGAGTTTGGGCAACAAAGTATAGTCCCCAGCTGCAATCACTACACATCCTGAAGTCCCATGTCTTCCATGAGGCTTGAGATTTGGAGGGTCCTTTATTCACTCTGGTCCTACCTGGGTTAAATATTCCATTGAATTCTCCCCGTCCCCAATAAATTAGATGCTGGGAGGTAGCTTGGATCCATTTTTGCAGGTAGGCAACTAAAGAATTCTGAATCATCTGTATTAGGTGCATACACATTTGCTATAGCATATTTCCAGTACCCATCACTAATATCAGGAATCCGACTTGCTTATCCCTCAGCATGTTTCTTATTCAATTTCTCCAGGACACATACCTATAAAATGTGGCAGGACTGAAGAAAAGAGATCCTGGCTTTACAGAACCACAGTCATTGCTAAATGCATCGTAATGCAGAGTTGGAAAGCCACCAGGTCCCCTGAATTAAAGAGAGAGAAGGAGGGATAGAAATGTCAACAAAACAAAAAGGAGGAAAGAGGGAAAAATGCAGCTACATAGATTTGTTTATATCAATTGAATGCATGTATCTATCATCTATCATATTTATTTATTTATTTATTTATTTATTTCTTCCAACCTAGCAGTTCAAAAGCAAGAAATTGCAAGTAGATAAATAGGCACTGCTTCGGCGGGAAAGGTAACAGCGTTCCGTGCACCTCGGTGTTCAGTCATGCCAGCCCCATGACCACGGAAGCGTCTTCGGACAGCACTGGCTCTTCGGCTTAGAAATGGAGATGAGCACCACACCCTAGAGTCGGACACGACTGCTTGGGGACACCTTTACCTTTTTTTACATATATATATATATATATATATATATATATATATATAATCTATCGCTTTCTAAGAATTATACATAAACATCAACAAAAGCGGACAAATATCCATAGAAGTGTCCATTCACATGTGGCATCTATATACTACCCATTCAAATGTTGAAAGCATTGTTAGGTCCTCAATCCATTGCATTAAAGGACAGTGTGTGTTTATCCTTCCAATGTTGTAGTATCAGTCCTTTAGCTGTCAAAGGGGTGGGGAGAATCCATTTGCGCTGGCTGTGCATTAACTTCCAGGAAACAGGTAGATAATTTAAGAGGACATGTACATCAGTAAATATTTAATAGTGTTTCAGTACAAGGTTTATCCATATAATAACCGCCTCCCAAAAAGAGGCAACTATTAGGCATCGCCAAAACATAGTATCATAGAATCATAAAATAGTAGGTTTGGAAGGAGCCCCTAAGACCATCGAGTCCAACCCCCTGCTCAGTGCAGGAATCCAAGTCAGAGCATCCCGGACAGATGGCTGTCCAGACTCATTTTGAATGCCTCCAGCATGGGAGAGCCCACCACCTCCCTAGGGAATGGGTTCCATTGTTGTATTGCTCTAACAGTCAGGAAGTGTTTCCTGCTGTTCAGCTGGAATCTGGCTTCCTGTCACTTGAGCCCATTATTCTGTGTCCTGCATTCTGGGATGATCGAGAAGAGATCCTGGCCTTCCTCTCTATTTCAACCTTTCAAGTTCTTGAAAAGCGCTATCCTATCTCCCCTCAGTCTTCTCTTCTCAAGGCTAAACATGCCCATTTCTTTCAGTCCCTCCTCATAGGGCTTTGTTTCCAGTCCCCTGATCATCTTTGTTGCCCTCCTCTGAACCCTCTCCAGTTTGTCTGCATCCTTCTTAAAGTGCGGTGCCCAGAACTGCACTTTTACAGTTTTGCGGGGGGGGGGGGGTTAACATATGGTTAAAAGAAGCATTAGCTGTGTTACACCTCCAGCAATTAGCCAGCTTAGACAAAACATCATTAGAGAGACTTTGTGGCATCCAACAGACACAGAACAAGAGGTGTTGTTTTTTTTTTTTTGCTGAATAAGGCATAACCTGAAATCCATAGATGCTTCAGATACAGACATTAAGCAGTGATCCATTGAGTAGGAAGAAAAAATGGGACAATCCAGTTCCCTATTCCATTCCTGCTTAAGACACTGAGTATCATATTTATTCACTAATAATAAGTATTTATAACCATGGATTGTGGGCCGATATAAGTGATCACCCTCAATAAGTGCTTCCAAGAGCAAAGGAGACTCTGAAGCTACAAAAGCGGCAGGACCAAACCTAGATTCTAACAAAGTTGCAGTTTTGCCATTCAGCTGGAGCAGGCAAAATGTACTTTGCACATACAGCCAAGAATGATAAGAATTCATCATCAGCACCCTGATGTGAGTCAATGAGTAAAAGGTTTTTTGGAGCACACAGCTCATGAACAAATTGTTTAAATTAAAAAAAAGGGATGAAAGATAAACTCCAAAAATTCTGGCAGGACTATTTAGAACTATATATAGATTGAGTGGGGGAGGACAATGTCTTCCTCTCCCTTGCCACTTCCCTGCAATACGCCCTGCAATACTTTTTATCATACTCCGTACTTTTCTTTTCAAATTACCCCTTTCCTTTCTCCCATTCATTAGTTTCCTTCCTTCCTTCCTTCCTTCCTTCCTTCTCTCTCTCTTTAATATTGCAAATGGTTTACTATGTAAGACACAACACTTAACACAAGGCAGTGACTTAAAGGGAAGGTGGAGGAAAACACAGAAAACAGAGACTTTGGGTTATATGCCTTATACCAGCCACTATATAACTAGGATTTATTTTACTGTAAAACAAATAATCTCAAAAAAACCTTTCAATAAACAATATATAACAAAAAATATGAATGAGCAAAAGGACGACAAGTCCACACTTAATGGATGCCAGTTTCTCCTCCCACATTCAGTGGTTCCCCCCCCCCCATTTGTTTTATGAAGAAACAGATAGAAAACAACAGAAACAGATGAAGGAATTTACAAATATTGCTAAGTTCTTGTATATAAATGAAGGAACACATTCTCACACCTCTGTACTGGCCAAATTAAATCAGCACAGCTATGGAGGGGACCATGGAAAGGACCATGTTGTGTCTGCCCACCATGTACCTGTTCAAGATGAGGCTATCAGGGGAAAAAAGCCAAGAGGTGAAATGAGCACCACAAAACTGGTTGAATGTGCAGAGATTCAAAGCCAGACTTTTAAGAGCTAAGCACTCCAAGCCCTCTGCCCAGATGGACAAATCTGTCAGATTCTCTTTCTCCCAGATTAGGTTTTTAAGAGCACAATCCTGTTGAGATAGATGGCCACCTCTGGCTTCTTCTGAAGTCAGAGGCGACCACCTATCCAATGCAGGCTGGCTGAAGCACAGAGGAGAGGATTCCTTCCAGGCTGTGGCTACCCTGCAGTTTTCCTTAGACACACAGTTTTGGGCATCTAAGCACAGCTTCAGGGAAGGGGCAGGAACGGGGCTGGAGACTGCATAGGAAGCTGTCTGGAATAGCTTCCATGGTCTCCTCCCCTCCCCACCCCCAGGAACACCCCCTTTTTGCCCTGCCCATGCTCTGTATTACAAGCACGGACAGGCAATGAGGGGCAGCCTCAGCGGTTCTCCCTGCCCCGGTTACCGGGGGGGGGGCAGGGGAGCCTGGTTTCCCAGCTCTATGCCCATAGCACTGTCTATGACATCGGAGCTGGGAAACCAAAAAATCCTATCTCCCCCAGATGCTGTCTGGGGGACACAGGATTGCTCTCTCCATCCCAAGTTCTTTCTGTCATGTTTATGAGGAAATTTGCAAATCTGGGTAAGTTTCTTTAGGGCTGTGCGCAGACCCCCTGAATTGTCTCAGAAGGTGCTTCGGGGCTTCCGAGGTGGGCCTGATTTGCTTCGGGCTGATTCAGAGGGGCTCCAATCTGCCTGGGCCCCGAATCCAAGGTGGGATTTGGATGGCCAAATCCTACTTTGACACCCCCCCCAATTCCCCCACCATGCTGTGCAAGCCCCCGGCTCCTTACCTGGGCCCTCGGGACGTGCGCCAGCAGCCATCACAAGGAGTCATTGCTGTTGTCACTGCCACTGCCACCTCCACCTCCTCTGTCACCACTGCTGCTGTCGCCACCACTGTCACCACTGCCGCCACCTGCCACTGCCAGCTCGTGCGCCCTAGAAGCATGCCAGCTCTTGTTACAGGGAGTCACCATTTTTAAAATTGCAACTCCCTGCATTGCCATTTTAGAAATGGCGACTCCCTGCAACAAAAGCCGGCATGCATCCAGGACCCACGAGCTGGCGATGGCAGCGGCGGCGGTGGTGGCAGGAGCGAGAGCAGTGGCGGCAATGAGGACGGCAACTCCTCCTTGTGATGGCTCAGGTCAGGAGCTGGAGGCGCCAGCATGGCTGGGCTGGGGTGCCAAAGTTCCGAAGCACACCAACGTGCTTTGGAGAGCCCCCGACCTGCTTCGGGTTGCTTCGTACCCCCTCCACTTCACCTCGGAAGGGGCCCCAAGCGGCCCGCTTCGACTCAGGCTTTGGGCCTTGGGGCAAAGTGGTGCAAAGACCTAGTTTATATCAGAAAATGAACTGAGCAAAATTCTTACCCATTCCTACAGATGCCTAGTCTATCGCTTCAAGTGTGTGTGTGTGTGTGTGTGTGTGTGTGTGTGTGTGTTGTTGTTCAGTCGTTCAGTCATGTCCGACTCTTCGTGACCCCATGGATCATAGCACACCGGGCCTTCCTGTCCTACGCTCTCTCCCCGAGCATGCTCAAGTCCATATTCATTGCATCGGTGATGCTATCTAGCCAACTCATCCTCTGCCGTCCCCTTCTCCTTTTGCCTTTAGTCTTTCCCAGCATCAGGATCTTTTCCAGAGAGTTTTCTCTTCGCATTAGGTGGCCAAAATATTTGAGCTTCAGCTTCAGTATCTGTCCTTCCAATGAGCACTCAGGGTTGATTTCCTTTAGGATTGACTGATTGGACTTCCTTGCAGTCCAGGGGACTCGTAAGAGTCTTCTCCAGCACCACAGTTCGAAAGCATCAATTCTTCGGTGCTCAGCCTTCCTTATAGTCCAGCTCTCACAGCCATACGTTACTACTGGGAAAACCATAGCTTTGATTAGACGGACCTTTGTCGGCAAGGTTTTGTTTCTGCCTCTTACTATGCTGTCTAGGTTTGCCATAGCTTTCCTCCCAAGGAGTGAGCGTCTTTTAATTTCATGGCTACAGTCACTGTCTGCGGTGATCTTGGAGCCCAAGAAAATAAAATCTGTCACTGCTTCCATTTCTTCCCCTTCCATATGAGATATGTATGTACGTATGTATGTATGTATGTGTGTATGTATGTATGTATGTATGTATTCTCCCCTTCTGGCCTGCTCCTTACAACAGATCTCCAACTGCTATTATTTCCACTCTTGATGATGCAGAGCAGGAGGTGTGGTGGAGGCAGAAAGGAAATATACTTTGCCAATGCAGAGTTCTTGCCCTTGCTTGTGCTGGAGGTTCTGAGAGCTTACTTCTAAGTAGCTATGCATAAGTCACAGCCTTATAGCACAAGCCTGCACTGAATGAATGAATGAATGAATGAATGAATGAATGGTTTTTTATGGTCATATGTTTTTAGGCAAAAGGCAGGTACAGCTGATTAAGAGTAATTAAACACTAAATTGTAAAATGGGGTGAATATAAGGTAAGGTAAAGGTGTCCCCAGCCAGTCGTGTCTGACTCTAGTGGGTGGTGCTTATCTCCATTTCTAAGCCAAAGAGCCAGCACTGTCCGAAGATGCTTCCGTGGTCATGTGGCTGGCATGACTGAACACCGAGGTGCGCGGAACGCTGTTACCTTTCCCACCAAAGCAGTACCTATTTATCTACTTGCAAATTCTTGCTTTCGAACTGCTAGGTTGGCAGGAGCTGGGACTGAAGACGGGAGCTCACTCCATCATGTGGGACTCAGGTCTCGAACTGCTGTCCTGCTGACCTTCCAGTCTGCAGTTCACTGTCTTAACCTCTAAGCCACTGCAGTCCCAGGGCCAACGTATTTCCCCCCTAATTTTCATTGGAATAAGAAAAAACTTGCAACCTTCTCAGTGATGTTCGATGAGTAATCTTTCAAACAAGCCATCACTAGCATTTCAAAAGATAGTCCTGGAATACCTCTTCATAAGGAGAGTCAGCTCCTCCCTGCAGTCTATACAGATTACAGTACAGAAGAACATTATTGGAAGTGCACACACACAGACATTTCTTATTAGGGACATGCCTATATTTGTTTTCTCAGAAATCACACTCTGTTCAAGGATGCTTACTTCCGAGTCAGTATGCATAGGATTGCAGCCATGGAACCTAATCCTTGTCATGTCTATTTGCAAGTAAATCTGCCAGGTTATTTCCAAGGGAGTATGCACAAGATTGCTCTGTGAGGTTGCAATTCTATATCCAATTCTATATATATCTCTATGGGACTAAGGATCCTTGAACTCAGTGGAACCCAGGAGACATGTGGACTTTTTGCAGTGTTACTCAACAAGCATCTTTCTGAGTCATCACAAAGTGCAGAGTGGCCTTCCCAAGACCTTATTCCAGGAAAATCCCATTCTCTTCTCTCTCTGCACCCCCCTCCCCGCACACACACATACACAATTTGAACCACCACCACCACTTTTTGCTATGTTTAATTTCCTGTCTGCGTAAGACTTCCACGAAACTCAAAAGTTAGCTCACTCACTCATGACTTCCACTTGCCACTTGGTAATGAAAACATTACAATGTTGTTACACTTTTGGATCAATTCCTCCCCTAACAGGGCCAAGACTGCAACCTGCATTTTCTGTTTTAAAAGTTATACTTTCAGAAGTTATTCCTGAGCCTAATTCATCCCAAGGCAGTCAAGAGATCTAGACCATTCTCCTGAGTTTTACATTCATGTAACAGTACAACCCTAAATAAATATTATATTACATTACATTACATATTATATATGCCCCAAGGGACATTGAATTCAATGGGTAAAATTCCACATAAATCATACTTAGAGCAGACTCCTTGAAATAAGAACATAAGAAGGGCCTTGCTGGATGAGACCAAGGGTTCACACCGTGGCCAACCAGCTGTCGATGGGAAATCCACAAGCAGGACATGAATGCAACAGCACCCTCCCGCCCATGTTCCCCAGCAACTCGTGTACATAGGCTCACTGCTCCTGGTGCTAGAGGATGCCCATAGCCATCAAGACTAGTAACCATGGATAGCCTTTTCCTCCAGGAATTTACCCAACCCCCTTTTACCACCATCCAAATTTGTCGCAATCACTACATCCTGTGGTAGCGAGTTCCATAGTTTAACTCTGCGCTGTGTGAAGAAGCCCTTCCTTTGATCTGTCTTAAATCTCCCCCAATCAGCTTCATGGGATGACCCCATTGGGTTCTAGCATCATGAGAGAGGAAGTAAAATGTCTCCCTACCCTCTTTCTCCACACCATGCATCATTTTGTCCATCTCTATCATGTCTCCCCTTACTTGCCCCTTTTTTTACACACTATACATTTATATCTCTGTCTCTGTCTCTCTCTGTCTGTCTGTCTGTCTGTCTCTATTATCTATATGCATGAATATAGAAAATTAGCAAGAGAGAAGGCGTGTTTAGAAGGCCAACACTGCAACCTGCATTTTCTGTTTTAAAAGTTATACTTTCAGAAGTTATTCCTGAGCCTAATTCATCCGAAGGCAGTCAAGAGATCTAGACCATTCTCCTGAGTTTTACATTCATGTAACAGTACAAATGTCCTCCCTTACATGCTAGCTTTCCATGAGTAAGGACGTTTTGCCACAGAGGAGCATTATTTATGCGCACAACCCCATTCTGAAATGGTATCATCCCAGAAGGGTTGTACCACTTGTGGTTTCCCTTTGCCCTCCAAATGTGTAGATTGGGGCTGAATCTACACATGGCAGTTATACTGTTATCATACCATTTTCATTACTACTGGTGCCCATTGGTGTCATGTGTACCAATAGTTATGATAACGGTATGATAACAGTATAAATGCCATGTTGTCAGGAGCACCCTTGCTGCCTTCTGAAATCCTCAAGTAGCCAGAATCAACATGCAGACAAAAGGGCTTTTTTCCAAGGCTTTATTTCCATTCAACCTAATGACGCTTACAGATGCTAATTGCCTGAGCCTAAGTGGAAAACTCAAAGGAGCAGCCTACCAGGGGATTCTAGCTTTAGGGAAGCAGTTGGTCTCCATTTGGAGGAAAAGCATGGCAATCTTCTGAACTTAAGGAGTAGGAAGGGAGAGTCCACCCCTTTCTCATGGGGCATCAGGGCACAGCTGTTGTCATTGTGCCAAACGGGCTGAGAGCCTCCTCTCAGTGCCCTCAACCTCCCACTTGTATCTGCGCCTGCGCCTCACATCTAGAAGCTCAAGTTGTCCCTCCCTTTTCCCTGCCAGGGTCACTGTCGCTCTCAGGAATGTGAGCGGGGGGGGGGCTCTCCCTCCAGCTGTGCCTCTGAGAAAGGAGTGGGTTCCTCTCCCATGGATTGCATCTCTTCCTCAGAATCAGAACTGCTTTGGGACTCTATGGGCTCAGATCCAACCATGACATATGTGTAGATTCAGTCTAACTCCAATGTATAGATTGCTATGGGTTGCTTTGTGTTGGTTTGCTAAGTATGCACCACCAACACCCAGGAAGAAGGTTATTTTTAGAGCAGAAACAGAAATTGTGCAAGATAAGCAAATTATCTTGTTAAGATCCTTGAGAGACATGTGGGACATCATTACGCAAGCACTCATTTCGGGCAGTGGACAAAGGGCTGTCTCAGTAAAGAGGAAAGAATTTCCCTGCAGTTCCACTCCTCTGTTGTTGGAGCATGAAAACCAGCCACATATTTTGGTTCTTCCATTCATTGGCATTTCTCCCACGTCCATCTACATTGCCAAAACACTGCAAGCAAGCAATTTGATGTAATTACTCAGCGTATGCATTGTTACACACAGATTTATTTATTTATTTCTGTGCTGCCCAATAGCCGAAGCTCTCTGGGCGGTTCACAAAAATTAAAACCAAACGGCACACAATAAAACAATTTAAAATATATAGAACATTAAAACCACAATATAACAATACAACCACAATAAAACCTAGCAGCAGTGCAGGAATTTGAAATACAGATTTAAAACAGCAAAGCTAAAAGTCTAGAAAGCTAAAATGCTAAAATGCCTGGGAAAATAAAAATAAACATGGCACCGAAAGGAATACAATGTAGGTGCCAGGCAAACCTCACTAGGGAGCTCATTCCACAGCCGGGGTGCCACAACAGAAAAAGCCCTCCTCCTAGTAGCCACCCGCCTCACTTCCTTTGGCAGGGGCTCCCGGAGAAGGGCCGGTGACGATGATCTTAAGGTCCGGGCAGGCACATATGGGAGGAGGCGATCCTTCAGATAACCTGGCCCCAAGCCATTAAGGGCTTTGAATGTTAATACCAGCACTTTGAATCGGGCCCGGAAATAGACTGGCAGCCAGTGAAGCTGGAAAGGTACTGGTGTAATATGAGCTCGTTGGCTAGTCCCTGTTAACAATCTCGCTGCCCTATTTTGGACCAGCTGAAGTTTCCGGACCGTTTTCAAAGGCAGCCTCACGTATATCGCATTGCAGTAATCCAGACAAGAAGTTATCAGAGCATGGATAACTGTAGCTAGGCTCTCTCTGTCCAGATAAGGGCATAGTTGGTATACCAGCCTAAGCTGATAAAAAGTGCTCTGTGCCACTGAGTTCACCTGTGCCTCAAGTGGCAGTTCTGGATCCAACAGCACCCCCAAACTATGAACGTGATCCTTTAAGGGGAGTGCAACCCTTAGATGAACCACCCACTAACAGTGCCTCCGCCTTGTCTGGACTGAGTTTCAGTTTATTGGCCCTCATCCAGTTCCAGTCCATTACCGTGCCCAGGCCCTGATTCAGAACAGCCACTGCCTCACCTGGGTTTGATGAGAAAGAGAGGCAGAGCTGGGTATCATCCGCATATTGATGGCCCCTCAACCCACACATCCGGATAACCTCCCCGCTCCCCCAGTGGTTTCATGTTAAACAGCATGGGGGATAAAATAGAGCCCTGTGGAACCCCATGGCATAATTGCCATGGCACAGAGCAATAATCCCCCAGCACCACCTTCTGGAGTCATCCATCCAAGGAGGAGTGGAACCACTGCAGTGCAGTGCCTCCAACTCCCAACCCAGACAACCTATCCAGAAGGATACATAGCAAAGGGCAAAGGGCTGAACATGCTTACAGGTTCCCATCCTCCTTCAGGCCTTCCCAGTCAGCATGGGAAGATTTGGGTGGACAGGATGAGACAGGTGTGTGGAACCCCACGGCTCCTCCATGGATAATCTGGATAGGGCTTCTTTGTACATTCAAATCACGTTAATTTTTTGCAGGTTCGTTTCAGTGCACAGGCACATAGGAGAAACTTCACCAAATGAATCTCGATGCAGTCATGCATGCAGACATGCAAGCAAACACACCAAGATGGTTTCCTCACAGTGTTTTATCAGTGAATTAGTAACATACAGGGGAGGAGGGGAGACATGAAAAAACTGAAGGAATCGAAAGGGCTGGCCAACTCCAAACCACCATGTACAATGTCTGGAAATCAACACTGGAATAATAGAGAAGTTTCTTGGATGAATCTGTCTGTTTTGCTTCCTATAAAATTGGCATTCCCCCACCCCAAGCACAAGTTTGTTTTTCCCATCCCATTTCCACATCAGTTTGCAATTAAAACAACAACCGAAAAAGGGTTGGTATGAAAATGTGTACGTTTTCCTCTGATATACACCCTTCCTTTGCAAGCATTTTCCCCAAATATATCCCTTTTTTGCACACTGATTTAGTACCATATTTTGCCTAATATACTTTTTGTACAAAAGTTTCCAAAATGTCAGCATTAAATTTTAATCTGCGAGCTGTATCATGAAATTGAAATTCAGAGATACACAAAAACCAACGGATAATTGCATTCCAGTTCTCGTTAGTCAGAAACAGAAAGAACCTAAATCCTTGGCAAACTGTGTATGTTCTAGTTCGGGGATTTATTTTTAGAAATTATCCTGCTTGAACTGCAGTTCAAGGGAAGTGGAATTCAGGGTAGAGGAAACATGCACAACAGCTTTCAAACCTGGTGGCCTCCAGAACTACAACTCCCAATATTCCGAGTCATGGATGAGTAATTGTGTGGGTTGATGTATGGACCCAGAGGTATGTGAAAATTATTGCCCTATTCCATTGCTAATATCCCCTTTGGGGGCAAAGTGCTTGAGCATGTGGCTGGGCAGCTTCAGACATTCTTGGAGGAAGAACTAGGGATGTCAGAGAATTCCACCTCGAATCTCGGTGAGGCCGAATGCCAGTGCATTTGGCCCCCCGAAATCTATGGTGGAATGGCCTGCCCCCCTGCCCCCCCACGGATCCCCCCCGGGACGAGACTTACCTGGGGTGGATGTTCCGGGTGGCGGCGGCTCCGGCGGCGGCTTCGGCAGCGGCAGCTGCCGTGGCTGGTCTTCCGACCGGCTGCCACCGCCGCCATTTCCAGTCTTGTCTTGTAAAAAAAAAAAAATGATGTGATAGGCTATGTAAAGATTTTCGTAGCCTATCATGGCTGGGTTTAAAAAAAAAAACAACCTGCGTACGCAAATGGCGGCGGCTACGGCCGCCGCCATTTGCGTTCCTTATTTTTGGCTGTCTTAGTCTACGTAAATATTTACGTAGACTATGACGGCGAAAATAAAGGGGAACGCAAATAGCGTAGCAGGCGCTATTTGCGTCCCTTTTTGATTCACCATTTTAGCCTACGTAAATATTTACATAGGCTAAAACGGCAAATCAAAAAGGGATGCAAATAGCGCCCGCTACACTATTTGCGTTCCCCTTTATTTTCGCCATCATGGTCTACGTAAATATTTACGCAGACTATGACGGCGAAAATAAAGGGGAACGCAAATAGCGTAGCAGGCGCTATTTGCGTCCCTTTTTGATTCACCATTTTAGCCTACGTAAATATTTACATAGGCTAAAACGGCAAATCAAAAAGGGATGCAAATAGCGCCCGCTACACTATTTGCGTTCCCCTTTATTTTCGCCATCATGGTCTACGTAAATATTTACGCAGACTATGACGGCGAAAATAAAGGGGAACCAAAAGACGGCCAAAAATAAGGAACGCAAATGGCGGTGGCCGTAGCCTCCACCATTTGTGTACGCAGGGTTTTTTTGTTGTTTTTTTTACCCAGAGCCCTCCGCGGCCGGAAATCCGGCTGCAGACGGCTCTGGCATGGGCCTGGCCGGCTGCTCCGCGGAGCTGCCGCGGAGCACAGCCGGCCGTGGAGGATTCCGGGGGGGAGGAATGGATCGCCTCCCCCCCGTCGAGGATTCTGGGGGGAGGGACGGAATGCCTCCCCCCCCCACCATCAACATAATCCGCAGAAAGGTAAGTGACTTTCGTACATCCCTAGGAAGAACGTCTGAAAAGAACATTATCTAGACCCACTTCAGTCTGGTTTCAGGCCAGGGTACAGCACTGAAATGGCCTTGGTCGCTCTGACTGATGACCTACTCTGGGTGAAAGACAGGAGAAGTGCTACCCTGTTGATCTTCCTGGATCTCTCAGCAGCTTTTGACACCATTGATCATGGTATCTTACTGGATTGGCTCTGCAGGATGGGAGTTGGGGGCATTCTGCCACAGTGGTTCTGCACATATCTGCAGGGCCAATTTCAGAGAGTGGTATTGGGGTGTCCTGTTCTACCCCATGGCTATTAAGCTGTGTGGTGCCACAGGGTTGTATTCTATCCCCCATGCTGTTCAACATCTATATGAAGCCGTTGGGTGAGGTCATTAGGAGTATGGGGGTGGGGTGACACCAGTATGCTGATGATGCTCAGCTCTACTTGTCCTTGTTGTCAGAGTCGGCTGAGGCAGTGAAGGTACTGGAGCAGTGCCTGGAGGCTATAATGGGCTGGATGAGGGCCAATAAACTGAAGCTAAATCCTAACAAGACAGAATCTGTGTGGATTGGTGGTTCCCAAATCCAGGAATTGGGTAAGTGACCTGTCCTGGACATGGTTGCACTCCCCCTGAAGGAGCAGGTGCATAGCTTGGGAGTACTCCTAGGTCCATCCCTGTCACTGGAGCTCCAGGTGGACTCCATGGCCCGGAGTACTTGGGGCCAGCTTCAGCTGATCCACTGGCTTTGCCCTTTCCTGGACAGGGATAACCTAGCCGCAGTAGTACATGTGCTAGTAACTTCCCAGTTAGACTACTGCAATGCACTTTATGTGGGGCTGCCCTTGAAGACAACTCAGAAATTGCAGCTAGTGCAAAATGCAGCAGCTAAACTGCTGACTGGAACATCTTGTAAACATCATATAACACCAGTTTTAAAGGAATTGCACTGGCTGCCAATACTTTTCTGGTCAGAATTCAAGGTTTTGGTGACAACATTTGAAGCCCTAAGCAGCTTGGGACCTCGATATTTGAAGGAGCAGCTCTCCCTATATATGCCTGCCCAAGGACTGAGATCTGCTGGAGGGGCCCTCCTATGCTTCCCCCTAGTGCTAGACATACAATATGGTGGAACGTGGGAGAAGGCCTTCTCTGCTGTGGCACCCCGGTTGTGGAATGCCCTCCCCTTGGAGGCCCAATTGGTGCAGACATTGGTTTCATTCCAGCGCCAAGTAAAAACATGTTTTTTTACCAAAGCCTTTGAGGGCTAAATGCATCCCCTAAAGCAGCATACACTTTTAACTTTCTCTCTCTCTCTCTCTCTCTCTCTCTCTTTTTAGATTTTAATTGATATTACCTTGTTTAATGGATTGATATGTTTTAGCTGTTCAAATTATTTATTGTTTTATACTGTTTAAATTGCTTTTATCTGTACACTGCCCTGAGATCTTAATGATATAGGGTGGGATAGAAATGTTTTAAATAAATAAATAATAAATAGCCAATATGGTGTTCTAATCCAACACATTTGGATAGTGTCAGGTTGGGGAAGACTGATGAAGGGGAAGGAAGAGGGGGAGGGGGAGGGGGACAAAGTAGGAAAGAAGGAAAGAAAAAGGAAAACATGGGAAGAAAAGAAAGTCAAGGGAAAATTCAACTGCCTGTGAGCAGGAGAGGAGAAGAAGCCAGAGAGATGAACAACCATCATTGCCTTTCCCTGCCAGCTGCTTTTCCATCATGAGCCAGGCTGGTCTGGGCCTCCTGAGTAGGAGAAGAAGAAGTAATGAAGTGTTACCATCACCATATCTCCAAATAGGCAGTTCTTTACTGTATAATTTTTAGTGAATTGTTTGGGTGTTTGCAGGCAAACACTGAATTTCTTATGGGCTGAGGAGCAGGGAATAATCCTTTCAGTACAACTAGGTGTGCTCAGAGCAGAAAAGGCGGGTGGTAAGGCGTACACTGGTTAGGGCTGGGTGGCAAGGGGATGTTTTAATCAGTGTGGGAGCCTGGTAAGAGGCCAGCTGACAAGTTGATCAGATGGATGAATAATAGTGTGGGTTGATGTACGATTGATGGTGACACCTCAGGATGGTTCTTGCCTAGAGTGTGGTGGGTCTCCCACCATTGAGATGTATGTATGTGTATTTAGGTAGGGGTGAGTGTGTTTGATGAGACTGTGGCATGTATATTGAGGCTGGGAGATGTTGGGTGTAGAGGGGAGGTATGGAGTGAGCCTTGATAACTGTGGTAAAGGGAAGTAGGATTTGGTCATGAGGAGGAAGTTGGGTTATCAGAGGAAGAGGTGAGGTAGATGGTTGCTGGCTGAGACATTCCTGCTCTGGGTTATTCTCCAGTTTCCACCTGTCAAAACTGAACAACAACAACAACAACAAAGGGAAGTCTGCCTCAGCTTTCGCCAGTTGTCGTCACTGAATCCCAAAGCTTCAGCCCTTTTCCTTTGCCTCAAGGAGACACCCAATAGGTTAACTGATTTGCTTTAACCAATACAGGAGAAGTAACAGGAAAATAGACTTTTCTATTTGGTAGCATTAATAAATAAAACTGACACATGGGATGGAGATACACACACACATACACACACACACACACAACTAACATCTTAATAAATACAGGAAGAATTATATAAGTTACTATTTCATCATCTTATACGTATTCCTAACCTACCTACCCTTTCTAAACCTTTCACCCGTAACCTCACTAGTCATACATTCTCTGAATCCCTAAACCCTATCTCATTATTAAATGGTCTGTTCTCTCCATTTAAACTCCTTAGGATTCTCTCACTCACTGGTCCCTCCTACCTTACACACACACACACACACACACACACACACACACACCAATGTTCCATTAGCTCTAACTTACCTGGATAATGCAATGAATATGAACTTGAGCATGCTCTGGGAGAGAGCGGAGGACAGGAAGGCCTGGCGTGCTATGGTCCATGAGGTCACGAAGAGTTGGACATGACTGAACGACTGAACAACAACAACCTGGATAACATTTTACAATTCAAACACAAACATTGACATTATCATGCATATCTTACACAGATCTTGGCCCTTTGAATCCCCCCTCTAACATTCATCCCGTTCTGGATGTTCATCCTGTTCTGGATGAGGTTGCACTCCCCCTGAAGGAGCAGGTTCATAGCTTGGGGGTTCTCCTGGAGTCATCTTTGTCACTGGAGGCTCAGGTGACCTAAGTGGCACCAAATGCCTACTACCAGCTTTGGTTGGCAGCCCAGCTATGCCACCAGAGATATCTGCACAGGGATAACCAGGCTTCAGGAGTTTATGCTCTGGTAATCTCCAGGTTAGATTACTGCAATGCACTCAACGTGGGGCTGCCATAGAAGACTGTTCAGGAGCTGCGGCTTGTGCAAAATTCAGCAGCCAGATTGACAGCAAGGGCCAAGACTTCTGAGCATATAAGGCCAATTCTGGCCTACTTGCACTGGCTGCCTGTACATTTCCAAGCCCAATTCAAAGCTTTTTAAAGCCTTGCGTGACTTGGGACAGCAATACCTGTTGGAGTGCTTCTCCCAGTATGAACCTCCCTGTACACTTTTGATCAACATCTGAGGCTCTCTTCAGAGAACCTCCTGCAAGGGAAACTCAAAGAATGGCAACAAGAGAGAGGGCCTTCTTGGTGGTCCCCCCACCCCTTTGTGGATTGCTCTCCCCACTGAGGTCCACCTGGCACCAAGACTGACATCTTTTCAGTGCCAGGTTAAGACTTTCAGTGCCAGGTTAAATCTATTCCCAGGCATTTGGTAGCATATGATGGGGCATTTACATCAGTTGTTTTAATTGTCCCGGTATCTTCTCGTAACTGTTTTTAAAATTGTTTTTAAATGTTGTATGTTAAAGATGTTATTTTATACAGATTTTATGATGATGTTATATTGCAATTATCCTGTATTTGTGACATAGGCCAGAGGGTTGTATGTGGGGACGGTGGGCGGAGTTGCTGTGATTCATAAAGGTACCATCTTCCTCTCCAGGAAATGTCTTCCCCTGAGTCAGGCTATGAGGGCTACTTCCTCCAGTTGGGCCAAAGATGCAGATTGGGCTGCTGTTGGTGTGCTGCCCAACCTACTACCGAAGAGCATCCTTGACTGAGACGGCTAAAGTCTGATGCTAAGTGATCTCAAGTGTGATATTAGAGAACTTTAGGACAATTGTCCTGGGTGCATTCAGCATTCATGCCAAGCCCACCATGAGTGGGCCAGTTTGGGATTTCATGGCCCCCATGACAAAGGTGGAGCTGTCTCAGTTAGTCATCATTCCATCTCTCAGGGTTCCCCTTATGACCTGGACCCCCTGAGCAACTCTTTAAGGATCTCTTGCCTCCTTAAGAGTCCCACCTTCCTGCTTTTCCTTCCCCTTTCCAGTAACATGGGGTTTAGGCTATAGGCATGGGGTGATTGACACCCTAGACGCAGGGTTTAACCACAGCAGTTTCCTGGTAAATTAAAGCAAACAAATCACAACTAAAGATACTTACACAATAGAGCTGAGTGATACAAAAGACCTTAAAAGAAAAGAAAATTTGCAAAACGCAAGTTCCTTTACCCTAGCTATACTTAGACTTCTGCAGGCTGCTTCTTCCTGACCTGCTCCCTCTTCAGGCTCTGATCTTCCTGACACTGCTTTTACTGCCTCTCTCACTTTCTTTATATGCCCTCCTTTCTCAAAACTGTACTTCATCAAACCTGAAGAAATGGAACTTAACTGGGGAAATGAAACTTCTCCTCTCAGGGATACTCCCTCCCAACAAAAACTCCAGGCCTCTAGGCCTGTCCTTTTTCTAGTTCTTGTCTCTGTAGGCCTCAAATCTTCACACCAACCAATAAGGCAGGATTTAGATTTACCCTTGATTTGGTCTTAGCCTCAGGGGGTGAGAAGGATGGTTTGGATATAAGAGGGGTTGTGGTGACTCCATTCTTATGGTCCGACCACTTAGACTCATAGAGTTGGAAGGGACCTCAGAGATCATCCAGTCCAACCCCCTGCACAATGCAGGCTCTGCATGGCAGGGTCCAGCTACAACATCCCTGACAGATGGCCATCTGCCCTCTCCTAAAATACCCCCAGTGAAGGAGAACTCACCATCTCCTATGGGAATCTGTTCCTATTCCTGGTGAAGTTTGGTTTTGCAGCATCCATTCCACCCTGCAGGGGTGAGGGGCCCATTAAGATGATACCCCAACTGAGACTTATGGGATCTGATGGATTCCTGAATGCTCTGGAGGATTTTCCAGTAGCTACAGCAAGTGATCCGAGCAAAGTGCTGGATGTGTCTGATCTCATCTGATCTCGGAAGCTAAGCAGGATCAGCCCTGGTTAGTACTAGCATGGGAGCCTGCCTGGGAATCAGGCTTCCTGCATTGAGCAGGGGGTTGGACTTGATGGTCTTGTAGGCCTCTTCCAACCCTACAATTCTATGAAGTCAAGCAAAGGGCTGGATGCACCCAATCTTGTCTGATCTAGGAAGCTAAGCAGGGTCATCCCTGGTTAGCACTTGGATGGGAAACTGCCTGGGAATCAGGCTTCCTGCATGGAGCAGGGGGTTGGATTCAATGGTCTTGTAGGCCCCTTCCAACCTTCTAAGAAGGCACGCATTCTATGTGCCTGATCCTGTCAAGGCTCTAGTCTCGCTGCAGAATGGCAAGATGCAACAGGCCATCAACGTGATTGCTCCTGGGTTCCCTCTCCAATGTTGTGGAGCCCATGTTACTTCCTGGTTCTCTGGAGAGCTCTGAGCAATGAAACAAGCTACAGAATGGCTAGAACATGGATGGTGGTGGTGTAAGACTCCATGTGAGGCTGGCTGAACATGTTAGAGCATACAATTGTGCCTACTGTATGGCAGTGAGGGCTGCAAAAGCTCACTTTGCTGCCTCAGTTGCATCCTTGAGTAGCCAAGCCATCCATCAGAGCTTTTCTGGATGATACAGGGATTATTGACATCTGTCCCAACAAATAGGATGCTACAACACTCAGAGACCTGCTGTGACCATTCTGGAGAGCATTTAGAGGACAAAATAGTTCGCCTTCACAATGACCTTAATGCTACAGTTGTGAGGTCCAAATGAGGTGCCCAATGCACCATCTTATCCAGATTGGTGGGATCAGCTTCAGCTTCTGCAGCCTGAAGAGGTGCAGACAAGACACTTGTATCAGTTCAACCCGCTACATCTCTTCTCATCCCTTGCCCATCATGGCTTATTCAAGCTACCTGAGTGGGATTGACTGGATGGGACCAGGCAATGAAGAATGCATCTGTGAAGGTCTGAGTCCTAAAGAGGCAAGGAAAAGAAAAGGGTCAGGCCTAGAGGCCTGGAGTTTCTGTTGGGAGGGGGTATCCCTGAGTTGAGTAGTTTCATTTCCCTGGTTAAGTTTCTAAGTACAGCTAGGGTAAAGGAACTTGTGTTTTGCAGTGTTTATTTTCTCTTAATGCCTTTTGGATCACTCAGTTCTATTGTGTAAATACTTTTAATTGTGATTTGCTTGCTTTGATTTACCAGTAAACTGTTGTGGTTAAACCCTGTGTCTAGAGTGTCAGTCATCCCAGGCCTACAGCCTAAACCCCATGCTACTGGGAAGGAGAAGTATAAAGGAAGGAAGGTGGGACTCTTAAGGAGGCAAGAAATCCTTAAGTAGTTGTTCAGGGGGTCGAGGTCATAAGGGGAATCCTGACAGCATCATTGCATCAAGGGGTGGTTTCTACTGCCCTCCCTGTATCAATAGGTTTATAATAACCACTGCCCAAGGGTGAATACCCCTTTGGGGGCAAGTTGCTCAAGAAGGTGGAAGTGACACAGCTATGGCATTCTTGGGATACTGACTGTCTAGACCCATTCCAGTCTGGGTTGCAGCCTGGTTACAGAATGGAATTAAGAACATAAGAAGAACCACGCTGAATCAGGCCAAGGGTCAATCTAGTTCCACATTCTGTTCACATAGTGGCCAACCAGAAACCCACAAGCAGGATATGAGTGCTTGTTCCCCAGCAACTGGTGTCCACAGGCATACTGCCTCTGATACTGGAGGGAGGTAGCACATGACCATCAGGACTAGTAGCCATTGGTAGACTTCTCCATAAATTTGGTGCCCCTTTAAAGCCTTCCAAAGGGGTGGCCTTCACTATGTCTCTGCCTTGGTTGCCCTGATGGAAGACCTTTATCAGAAGAGGGACAGAGGTGGCTCTGTTATTCTTACTTGATCATGGTATCATCCTGGATCACCCCTTTGGATGGGGGGCTGGGGCACTGTTTTGCAGTAGCTCTGCTCCTATCTACAGGGCAGAGTCCAGACAATAGCACTGGGGAGACTGTATGTTGGCCCTCTTCCAGTCTTGCTGTGAGGTGCCTCAAGGTACTATCTTATCTCCAATGCAATTTAATATCTATATGAAGTTACTGGGTGTGGTCATTAGAAGCGATTTGGGGCAAGGTGCCATCAGTATGCTGGGAACACCCAACTCTGTTTCTCCATCCCATCTGAATCAGAAGACCCATGCACTACCTAGATCAGTGCTTGAAGGCCGTTGTGGGCTGGATGAGGGCCAGTAAGGTGAAGCTGAATCCCAACAAGATGGAGTCACTGTGAATGAGTGGTTCCCACATCCGGGAATTAGGGATCCCCCCCCCCATTTTGGGGGCCACAGTGGCTTAGTGGTTAAGACACTGAACTGCAGACCGGAAGGTCGGCAGGACAGCAGTTCAAGACCAGAGTGCCACGTGGCGGAGATTTAGGGATGTACGAAACTCTCTTACCTGTATCGAAATTTGATTCGCGGTGGGGGGGAGGTGCTCCGTCCCTCCCCCCAAAATTCTGGCTGGGGCAGGAGGCACTCGGTCCCTTCCCCCGCCTGAAATTCTGGCCGGGGGGGGAGGCGCTCCATCCCTCCCCCCCCAAAATTCTGGCCGGGGGGGGAGGCGCTCCGTCCCTCCACCCCCAAATCCTGGCCGGCTGTAGCCGCCGCTGTTTGTGTCCCGGCAGTCAGCCGTGATAGGCTACGTAAATGTTTACATAGTCTATCACGGCTGAGTGAAAAAGAAAAAAAAAACTGTGCATATGCAAATGGCGGCACCCATGGGCGCCGCCATTTGCATTCCTTATTTTGGCACATCAAGTCTACGTAAACATTTACGTAGACTACGGCGAAAATAAGGGGAACGCAAATAGCGTAGCGTCTACGCTATTTGCGTTCCCCTTATTTTCGCTGTAGTCTACGTAAATGTTTACATAGACTAGATGTGCCAAAATAAGGAATGCAAATGGCGGCGCCCATGGGCGCCGCGCCGCCATTTGCGTACGCGCGGTTTTTTGTTTGTTGTTTTTCACTCAGCCGTGATAGGCTACGTAAACATTTACGTAGCCTATCTCGGTATTTTTAAAAAATCTAGCTGTGATAGGCTACATAAATCTTTACGTAGCCTATCACATTTTGTTGTTGTTGTTGTTTTACTGGAAATGGTGGCGGCAGCAGCCGGTCAGAAGACCAGCTGCCGCAGCCACCGTCACCAAACCACTGCCGAACTGTCGCCGGAGCTGCTGCCGCCAGGAGGATTCGCCCAAGGTAAGTCCCATCCCGGGGGGGTCGGGGGGCAGACCGTTTTGCCACCAATTTCGAGGGGCCAAATGCGCTGGCATTCGGCCTCCCCAAGATTCATGGCGAAATTCTCTGACATCCCTAGATGGAGTGAGCTCCCGTCTTCAGTCCCAGCTCCTGCCAACATAGCAGTTCGAAAGCAAGAAATTGCAAGTAGATAAATAGACACCGCTTCGGCGGGAAAGGCGACAATATTCCGTGCACCTCGGTGTTCAGTCATGCCGGCCACATGACCATGGAAGCATCTTCGGACAGTGCTGGCTCTTCGGCTTAGAAATGGAGATGAGCACCACACCCTAGAGTCGGACACGACTGGTTGGGGACACCTTTACCTTTACCTTTTACCCCCCATTTTTAGCATATTAGCATTCCAGATTTGTTTTGTTTTTTTGGCTCTGCTGTCCTAAATCTCCTATTGCATTTTTTAAAAACTTGCACCGCAGCTAGGTTTTACTCTTGTTTTATATATATATATATATATATATATATATATATATATATATATTCTGTAGTTTTAATCTATTATATTTTATATTGTATTTTCTGTTGTATTTTTGTGGTTTTAATTTTGTGAACTGCCCAGAGAGCTTTGGCTATTAGTCAGTGTAAAAATGAAATAAATACATATAAACAAACAAAAAAACAAACTAGCTCAGCCCATGTTTGGAAAATTTGGTTGCGTTTCCCATATGTGAGAACATTTGCTCTTAGCTCTGCTTTCATTTCCATCAGGCTCCCATCCTGAGGCACCAAGAACAGGGTTCCCTCAAGCAATGGCACCCACACTCTGAACAGCAAAACAGAGGGTATGAGGTTTTCAGAACTACATTTTTTAAAAAACAACAAAAGATAACCTGGGGGTACAGGACCCCTCCCCTTCATGGATCACTGCCTTGTTGTGATGAAGGGGCTTGCATAACTCAGTGAAGCCATAAGCTATGCTGTGCAGGGCCACCCAAGACGGACAGGTCATGGCAGAGAGTTCTGACAAAATGTGGTCCACTGGAGAAGGAAATGGCAACCCACTCCAGTATTCTTGCCAAGAAAACCCCATGGAACGTACCACAAGGCTAAAAGAGATGATGCCGGAAGATGAGCCCCTCAGGTCGGAAGGTGTCCAATATACTACTGGGGAAGAGCAGAGGGTATTTCCAAGTAGCGCCAGAAAGAGTGAAGCGGCTGGGCCAAAGCCGAAAGGACACTCAGCTGTGGATGTGTCTGGTGGCGAAAAGAAATTCCTATGCTGTAAAGAACAATATTGTTTAGGAACCTGGAATGTCAGATCAATGAATCAAGGTAAGCTGGAGGTGGTCAAACATGAGATGGAAAGATTGAACATCAACATCTTGGGAATCAGCAAACTAAAATGGACAAGCATGGGCGAATTTAATTCAGGTGACCATCATATTTACTACTGTGGGCAAGAATCCCTTAGAAGAAATGCAGTAGCACTCATAGTCAAGAAAAAGATGGGAAATGCAGTACTGGGGTACAATCTCAAAAACGATAGAATGATCTCAGTACGAATCCAAGGCAAACCATTCAACATCACAATAATTCAAGTCTATGACCCAACCACTGATGCCAAAGAAGCTGAGGTTGATCGGTTCTATGAAGACCTACAACACCTTCTAGAACTAACACCAAAAAAAGATGTCCTCTTCATCATAGGGGATTGGAATGCTAAAGCAGGAAGTCAAGAAATCACTGGGATAACAGGCAAGCATGGCCTTGGTATACAAAATGAAGTAGGACAAAGGCTAATAGAGTTTTGCCAAGAGAACACACTGATCATAGCAAACACTCTTTTCCAACAGCACAAGAGACGACTCTACACATGGACATCACCAGATGGTCAATATCGAAATCAGATTGATTGTGTCCTTTGCAGCCAAAGATGGAGAAGCTCTTTGTTGTTTATTCTGTCAGTCACTTCTGACTCTTCGTGACTTCATGGACCAGCCCACGCCAGAGCTTCCTGTTGGCTGTCGCCACCCCCAGCTCCCCCAAAGTCAAGTCCATCACCTCCAGAATATCATCCATCCATCTTGCCCTTGGTCGGCCCCTCTTCCTTTTGCCTTCCACTTTCCCTAGCATCAGCAACTTCTCCAGGGTATTCTGTCTTCTGGAGCTGACTGTGGCTCAGATCATGAGCTGCTTCTTGCAAAATTTCGGCTTAAATTGAAGAACGTTGGGAAAACCACTAAACCATTCAGGTATGACCTCAATCATATCCCTTATGAATATACAGTGGAGGTGAGGAATAGATTTAAGGGATTAGACCTGATAGACAGAGTGCCTGAGGAACTCTGGACGGAGGTCCATAACATTGTTCAGGAGGCAGCAACTCAATCCATCCCAAAGAAAAAGAAATGCAAGAAAGCCAAGTGGCTGTCTGAGGAGGCTTTACAAGTAGCTGAGGAAAGAAGGGAAGTGAAAAGCAAGGGAGAAAGGGGAAGATATAGCCAAGTGAATGCAGAGTTCCAGAGAATAGCAAGGAGAGACAAGAAGGCCTTTTTAAATGAACAATGCAAAGAAATTGAAGAAAACAACAGAATGGGAAAGACTAGAGATCTCTTCAAGAAAATTGGAGATCTCAAGGGAACGTTTTGTGCAAAGATGGGCATGATAAAGGACAAAGAAGGCAGGGACCTAATAGAAGCAGATGAGATTAAGAAGAGGTGGAAATAATACACAGAAGAACTATACAGGGAAGATCTTAATGTCCCTGACAGCCATGATAGTGCAGTCACTGAACTTGAGCTGGACATCCTAGAGAGTGAAGTCAAGTGGGCCTTAGGAAGCATTAGTAACAACAAAGCTAGCGGAGATGACAGTATTCCAGCCGAGCTATTTAAAATCCTAAAAGATGATGCTGTTAAAGTGCTGCACTCAATATGCCAACAAATTTGGAACACTCAACAGTGGTCACAAGACTGGAAAAGGTCAGTTTACATTCCAGTTCCAAAAAAGGCAACACCAAAGAGTGTTCAAACTACTGTACAGTTGCACTCATTTCACATGCCAGCAAGGTGATGCTCAAAATCCTACAAGCTAGGTTTCAGCAGTATGCGAACCAAGAACTACCGGAAGTACAAGCTGGGTTTCGAAGAGGCAGAGGAACTAGAGATCAAATCGCCAACTTTCACTGGATCATGGAGAAAGCAAGAGAATTCCAGAAAAATGTGTTTCTGCTTCATTGACTATGCTAAAGCCTTTGATTGTGTGGATCATAAGAAACTCTGGCAAATTCTGAAAGTGATAGGGGTACCAGACCACCTTACCTGTCTCCTGAGAAACCTGTACGAGGGTCAAGAAGCAACAGTAAGAACCAGACATGGAACAACCGATTGGTTCAAAATTGGGAAAGGAGTACGACAAGGCTGCATATTGTCGCCCTGCTTATTTAACTTATATGCAGAGTACATCATGAGAAACGCCGGGTTGGATTAATCACAGGTCGGAATTAAGATTGCCGGGAGAATTATCAACAACCTCAGATGGGCAAATGATACCACCCTAATGGCAGAAAGCGAAGAGGATCTAAACAACCTCTTGTTTAGGGTGAAAGTTGTTGTTGTTCAGTCGTTCAGTCGTGTCCGACTCTTCGTGACCCCATGGACCATAGCACGCCAGGCCTTCCTGTCCTCCGCTCTCTCCCGGAGCGTGCTCAAGTTCATATTCATTGCATCGGTGATGCTATCTAGCCAACTCATCCTCTGCCGTCCCCTTCTCCTTTTGCCTTCAGTCTTTCCCAGCATCAGGGTCTTTTCCAGAGAGTTTTCTCTTTGCATTAGGTGGCCAAAATATTTGAGCTTCAGCTTCAGTATCTGTCCTTCCAATGAGCAGTCAGGGTTGATTTCCTTTAGGATTGACTGATTTGACCTCCTTGCAGTCCAGGGGACTCGTAAGAGTCTTCTCCAGCACCACAGTTCGAAAGCATCAATTCTTTGGTGCTCAGCCTTCCTTATACTCCAGCTCTCACAGCCATACATTACTACTGGGAAAACCATAGCTTTGATTAGACGGACCTTTGTCAGCAAGGTGATGTCTCTGCTTCTTACTATGCTGTCTAGGTTTGCCATAGCTTTCCTCCCAAGGAGCGAGCGTCTTTTAATTTCATGGCTACAGTCACCGTCTGTGGTGATCTTGGAGCCCAAGAAAGTAAAATCTGTCACTGCTTCCATTTCTTCCCCTTCTATATGCCAGGAAGTGATAGGGCCAGATGCCATGATCTGAGTTTTTTTAATGTTGAGTTTCAAACCAGCTTTTGCACTCTCCTCTTTCACCCTCAACAAGAGGCTCTTGAGATCCTCTTCGCTTTCTGCCATTAGGGTGGTATCGTCTGCATATTGGAGGTTGTTGATAATTCTCCCAGCAATCTTAATTCCGACCTCTGATTCATCCAACCCGGCATTTCTCATGATGTACTCTGCATATAAGTTAAATAAGCAGGGCGACAATATGCAGCCTTGTCGTACTCCTTTCCCAATTTTGAACCACTCGGTTGTTCCATGTCTGGTTCTTACTGTTGCTTCTTGACCCTCGTACAGGTTTCTCAGGAGACAGGTAAGGTGGTCTGGTACTCCCATCACTTTAAGAATTTGCCACAGTTTGTTGTGATCCACACAATCAAAGGCTTTAGCGTAGTCAATGAAGCAGAAATAGACGTTTTTCTGGAATTCTCTTGCTTTCTCCATGATGCAGCGAATGTTGGCCATTTGATCTCTAGTTCCTCTGCCTCTTCGAAACCCAGCTTGTACTTCCGGTAGTTCTCGGTTCGCATACTGCTGAAGCCTAGCTTGTAGGATTTTGAGCATCACCTTGCTGGCATGTGAAATGAGCGCAATTGTGCGGTAGTTTGAACACTCTTTGGCGTTGCCCTTCTTTGGAATTGGAATGTAAACTGACCTTTTCCAGTCTTGTGGCCACTGTTGAGTGTTCCAAATTTGTTGGCATATTGAATGCAGCACTTTAACAGCATCATCTTTTAGGATTTTAAATAGCTCGGCTGGAATACTGTCATCTCCGCTAGCTTTGTTGTTACTAATGCTTCCTAAGGCCCACTTGAATTCACTCTCTAGGATGTCCGGCTCAAGTTCAGTGACCGCACTATCATGGCTATCAGGGACATTCAGATCTTTCCTGTATAGTTCTTCTGTGTATTCTTGCCACCTCTTCTTAATCTCATCTGCTTCTGTTAGGTCCCTGCCTTCTTTGTCCTTTATCATGCCCGTCTTTGCACAAAACGTTCCCTTGAGATCTCCAATTTTCTTGAAGAGATCTCTAGTCTTTCCCATTCTGTTGTTTTCCTCAATTTCTTTGCATTGTTCATTTAAGAAGGCCTTCTTGTCTCTCTTTGCTATTCTCTGGAACTCTGCATTCAGTTGGGTATATCTTCCCCTTTCTCCCTTGCTTTTCGCTTCCCTTCTTTCCTCAGCTACTTGTAAAGCCTCATCAGACAGCCACTTGGCTTTCTTGCATTTCTTTTTCTTTGGGATGGATTTCGTTGCTGCCTCCTGAACAATGTTACGGACCTCCGTCCATAGTTCCTCAGGCACTCTGTCTATCAGGTCTAATCCCTGAAATCTATTCCTCACCTCCACTGTATATTCATCAGGGATATGATTTAGGTCATACTTGAACGGTTTAGTGGTTTTCCCGACGTTCTTCAATTTAAGCCGAAATTTTGCAAGAAGCAGCTCATGATCTGAGCCACAGTCAGCTCCAGGTCTTGTTTTTACTGACTGTATGGAGCTTCTCCATCTTTGGCTGCAAAGGACATAATCAATCTGATTTCGATATTGACCATCTGGTGACGTCCATGTGTAGAGTCGCCTCTTGTGCTGTTGGAAAAGAGTGTTTGCTATGATCAGCATGTTCTCTTGGCAAAACTCTATTAGCTTTTGTCCTGCTTCATTTTGTACCCCAAGGCCATGCCTGCCTGTTATCCCGGTGATTTCTTGACTTCCTACTTTAGCATTCCAATCCCCTATGATGAAGAGGACATCTTTTTTTGGTGTTAGTTCTAGAAGGTGTTGTAGGTCTTCATAGAACCGATCAACCTCAGCTTCTTTGGCCTCAGTGGTTGGGGCATAGACTTGAATTACTGTGATGTTGAATGGTTTGCCTTGGATTCGTACTGAGATCATTCTATCATTTTTAAGATTGTACCCCAGTACTGCTTTTCCCACCCTTTTGTTGACTATGAGTGCTACTCCATTTCTTCTAAGGGATTCTTGCCCACAATAGTAGATATGATGGTCACCTGAATTAAATTCGCCCATGCCTGTCCATTTTAGTTCGCTGATTCCCAAGATGTCGATGTTCAATCTTGCCATCTCATGTTTGACCACCTCCAGCTTACCTTGATTCATTGATCTGACATTCCAGGTTCCTAAACAATATTGTTCTTTACAGCATCGGATTTTCTTTTCACCACCAGACACATCCACAGCTGAGTGTCCTTTCGGGTTTGGCCCAGCCGCTTCACTTTTTCTGGCGCTACTTGGAAATACCCTCTGCTCTTCCCCAGTAGCATATTGGACACCTTCCGACCTAAGGGGCTCATCTTCCGGCGTCATCTCTTTTAGCCTTGTGATACGTTCCATGGGGTTTTCTTGGCAAGAATACTGGAGTGGGTTTCCATTTCCTTCTCCAGTGGACCACATTTTGTCAGAACTCTCTGCCATGACCTGTCCGTCTTGGGTGGCCCTGCACGGCATAGCTTATGGCTTCACTGAGTTACGCAAGCCCCTTCGCCACAACAAGGCAGTGATCCATGAAGGGGTTAGGGTGAAAGAGGAGAGTGCAAAAGCTGGTTTGAAACTCAACATTAAAAAAACCAAGATCATGGCATCTGGCTCCATCACTTCCTGGCATATGGAAGGGGAAGAAATGGAAGCAGTGACAGATTTCATTTTCTTGGGCTCCAAGATCACCACAGACGGTGACTGTAGCCATGAAATTAAAAGACGCTCGCTCCTTGGGAGGAAAGCTATGGCAAACCTAGACAGCATAGTAAGAAGCAGAGACATCACCTTGCCAACAAAGGTCCATCTAATCAAAGCTATGGTTTTCCCAGTAGTAATGTATGGCTGTGAGAGCTGGACTATATGGAAGGCTGAGTGCAGAAGAATTGATGCTTTCGAACTGTGGTACTGGAGAAGACTCTTACGAGTCCCCTGGACTGCAAGGAGGTCAAATCAGTAAATCAACCCTGAGTGCTCATTGGAAGGACAGATCCTGAAGCTGAAGCTCAAATATTTTGGCCACCTAATGCGAAGAGAAAACTCTCTGGCAAAGACCCTGATGCTGGGAAAGACTGAAGGCAAAAGGAGAAGGGGACGGCAGAGGATGAGATGGCTAGATAGCATCACTGATGCAATGAATATGGACTTGAGCACGCTCTGGGAGAGAGCGGAGGACAGGAAGGCCTGGCATGCTATGGTCCATGGGTTCATGAAGAGTCGGACATGACTGAATGACTGAACAACAACAACAGGACCCCAGAATGGCCCAATGATGACTGAGCATGCTCAGTGAACACAGGATGCTGACTAGGGTGGGGGGGGTAGAGTGGAGCAGCTGGAATTCTGGATAGAAGCACTCTACACTGCATCATTTTGTTGCAGTTCCCACATCTAGGTCCTTATTTCATCTGTGAAATGTTGGAGGGCATGCTCCATATAATAAGGTCAGTCGATATTATTCACCCCATATTGCAGAAGAAAAACTGAGGCTGAGCAGGGGCTCCTCTAAGAAGATAAGAACTTAGAAGAGCCCTGCTGGATCAGGCCAAGGGTCCATCTAGTCCAGCATTCTGTTCACACAGCAGCCAACTAGCTGTTGACCAGGAACCCACAAGCAGGGCATGAGCACAACAGCACCCCCCAAACCATGTTCCCCAGCTTACTGCCTCTGATACTGGAGGTAGCACATAGCCATCAAGACTAGTAGCCATTGATCGCCTTCTCCAGGAACTAATGTAGGATGGACAAATCGGTCAGATTTGCTTTCTCCTACATATATAGTTTTTGTTTGTCCATTCATTTTTAAAATCTCGCATTCTTTCCATCCTGTTTATGAAGACATTTGTGGATGTTTGTAAGTTCTTATAAAATAATGAACATAACAAAATTATCAACCATCAGCACTGGCCCAAATCAATAGGTACAGCTATTCCTAGCAGCTATTTCCTGATTAAAGGCAGCCGCCGGCGAGATCACATCACTCCAGTGCTGAAGGAGTTGCACTGGTTACCAGTTGTTTTCCAGGCCAAATTCAAGGTGTTGGTTTTGACCTTTAAAACCCTATATGGTTCCGGCCCAGCCTATCTTAAGGAGCGCCTCCAGCAACACCAGACAGGCCGCTTAACAAGATCAGCCTTGGATGGCCTTCTCTCTGTCCCATCAGCCAGGACAGCTAGACTGGTGGGGACGAGGGAGAGGGCCTTTTCTGTGGTGGCCCCCACTCTGTGGAACTCCCTCCCTAGGGAACTCCGTCATGCCCCCTCTTTAATGAACTTCCGTCGTGCATTAAAAACGTGGTTGTTCAGGCAGGCATTTGGGGCGGGTTAGGGTATTTTTTTAAAAAAATATGGTAGAATTTTATTGTTTTAAATTGTTTTATGGTGTGTTGTACATCACCCAGAGTGGCTGGGTGACCAGCCAGATGGGCGATTAATAAATTTAATAAATAAATAAATAAATAAATAAATAAAATTCCTAGCAAGGAGAGGATCATTTTGTACCAGCCTGCCATGTAGCTATAGAGGAGGCTGGTGGGTCCACTGTCAGTGGGGCAGTGAATCTGCTTTTCTGGGTTTCAGTCAGAACCAGTTAGAACTCTAAAGGATAGAGCTCTGCACCTTGGATAGCTCCTCTAGTGTTCTGACTGGTTCTGGCTGAAACCCGGAGTGGATTCACTGCCCCATTGATACTGTAGCCACCAGCTTCCACTGGTGGCTATTAAAGACAAAATGCCCATTTAAAAACGGAAAGGAGTGGCAACCAGAATTTAGCATGGCAAACATAGCTGAATACACAGGGACTGAAACCCAGACTTTGAAGAGCTAAGCACTTAAACATCTCTGCTTGGACATATGGATTTGTCAGTTTCAGTTTCTCCCACATTTGATATGCAAAGAAAGAAAAAATCAAGTTCTTTCCATTCTGGGTATGAGGGAATTGGTGAATGTTGATCCAATTAAAAGAAACAGAAGTACCAAATGAAATTTGCACCCATCCCTAAACGAATGCAGGGCTGGGCAGAGGATGGATAAGGATCTATCAGTAGATTTCTGGGTGATACACAGTAGATCACCAAGGGTTTCTGACTCACAATTGTTTAACAGTAGCAACAGACCCACTACCGCACCCTGCCACAGCCAAAGAATTAGGCTACTGAAACAAAGAAAGCGTGGTGGAAAACCAGTCATGGATTTTTGTGTGAAATTACTGCAAGCTCATTCCTGGTACTGAAGTGAGTGAAAATCCTGAGCTGAGATGCACTGCAACATGCCATGTTCCTTAATCCACCCCTTTTTTCAAAGCCACTATTTTGCACTTGACTCCAGCTGATGGATCTCAAGGTTTGGGAGGGGGCTGAAGGGGGGAACCAAAGTGGATATTGCAAGCTTGACCCCCCCCCTCCCCCGCATCCATGATTTTGATCAGGGACTTTCTAATTCAGCTTCTCCTGACCTGATGCCCTCCAAATACGTTGGGCTACTATTCCCATCGTTCCTGTAAATGACAGGAGCTGCTGTTAGGGAAGTCCAAACCAGCAAAACCACAGCTCCACATTCCACCTCAATGCTTGCTCCAATTTGTGTCAATATCAGATTCCAAGCTTTGTTGTTGCTGTTTTCTTTTCACATGAAAATTTGTGTGTATTTTTGTGTGCATTTTCCCAAATGTACACATCAATGGTATGCATTTTTTAAATGAACACATTTTTTCCCTCACTGCTTAAAGCATGTTTGTGTGCATTTTTCAAAAGTGCATGGTCTTTCAAGCACATTGTTCACATTTTCAAACACATGGGGGGTGGGGTCATGAATCGCATCACTGGCTCAAAAATTTTCCGACTTCAACTGCAGATTGTGGTCATGTCTGTGTTCAGTTCTGGGAGGTGTGGATTGTGTAAATTCTAGTCAAACGCGAACTAAAACAAATTTCTCATGCATCACTAGTTATAGTCCAACACATCTGGAGGCAATGTAGGAAATTAAAGCCCATACAGCAAAAATATGGCACAAATATGAACATGCTTAAGTTAGCCTCACATTGACCAACATTTCACAAGAGATGACTTGAGCATTAAGTATAAGCAGGCACAGAAAAAGAGGAAGTGGTGACGGAAGACCAGAGGCACATAAAAGGGGGAACTAACCCACAAACATGGGAACTAAGGGTGGACAAAGAAACATGGAATCAGTGACATCATTCAATTAGAAAATGTTGGGGTTCACAATCAGATAATGCCAGGCTTCAAGGAATGTGTCAAAATCAAAATCGAGTGTGCTGAGACTAATAGAAAAGGGTGCTGGACCGATGAAGGCCTCGGAGCTGGTTCACACCTAATGACAAGCCAAAGTATTGGTTGAGTATGGATTGTTGTTGAATTGTGGGTTGTTGTTGAATGATTATGTGTCACTATGGTTTAACTATGGATTGTTAACCATGAACACTCCAGGAAGAGTATCCATGGTTTGTTGTTGGGCTGTGAACTCTAATCCCAGCAAGAAGGTGCTATTGCACTCATGTCCCATTTGTGGTTTCCCACAGGGATCTGGTTGGTCACTGTGGGAACAGAATGCTGGACAAGATAGGCTTTTCGTCTGATTCAGCATGGTTCTTATGTTCACATGTATCATTCTCTAATAGTCTTGGATTGATTTGCATTCTGTTGGTAAATGTTAGAAGATACAAAGGGCTGGATGTGCCTGATCTTGTCTGATCTCGGAAGCTAAGCAGGGTCAGCCTTGGTTAGTACTTGGATGGGACACCGCCTGAGAATAAGGCTCCCTGCATTGAGCAGGGGGCTGAACTCAGTGGTCTTGCAGGCCCCTTCCAACCCTATGATTCTATTATTCTAACCCTTCTGTGTTCACTTATAAACTTATTAATATTGTAATATTACTATTAACTTATTAATATTGTTTAACCCAAAAGCTGGTTGGAAAACCATGAACCACAAATTCCCTTGCAGGCAAGGTGAGGTTTGTAGGAGTCATCTAAGCAGACAGTATGCTTTAGCAAATCAAACTATTGATAAATAAAATCCTGCAAGCACCAGGTGGACAAAAGCTGTTCTAATCCACAGCTTGGGTCTACATCACACCATCTCTTAAGAGGGAGGGAGGGAAAACAAAACACTTGAGGTGGAAAAGGGAAATTTGGAGGTGGTTCATCAAAAGGCCACCAGAGTCTCCGAACAAGGCTGAGAGACTTTGTGGATTGGATTGCGGAAGCCTATTGTGATTTCATGGGCAGAGAGGAAATAACACTTGGCAGTGAAGAGTTCTTGCCTCAGCTTGTGCTGGAGACACTTTCAAACATCATCTGGCACAGTGGATGTGATCTGAAATAAGAAGGAGACACACCCTCCTCCTCGCCCTTGTTTGTGATGTCATCATGCCCCTGTATTGCTATTTTAAGCCAACAGTTGAAAGGGAAAGAATGTATTTGTGGGGGAGGACGGGAAGCAGCTCATCCTTAGCATGTCCTTGCAATCGCAGCAGGGCCAGTAAAGCTCCCCGGGAAGGTGGGTAGCTCTCTAACGCTCCGCATTCTTAAGGCCAGTCTCCCAGCCCTGGCTTACATGCTTCCTGCAATGGGATGAGCCCTCAAGAGATGGGTCAGATCGCTTCAGTGCCCAGGGGCCCAAAAATGGAGAAGGCGCCACCCACAACTATACATTCCATAAAGGTAAAGGCGTCCCCAACCAGTCGTGTCCGACTCTAGGGTGTGGTGCTCATCCCCATTTCTAAGCCAAAGAGCCAGCGCTGTCCGAAGACACTTCCGTGGTCATGTGGCCGGCATGACTGAACACCAAGGTGCACAGAACGCTGTTACCTTTCCCGCCAAAGCGGTACCTATTTATCTACTTGCAATTTCTTGCTTTCGAACTGCTAGGTTGGCAGGAGCTGGGACTGAAGACGGGAGCTCACTCCGTCACACGGCACTCAGGTCTCGAACTGCTGTCCTGCCGACCTTCCAGTCTGCAGTTCAGCATCTTAACCACTAAGCCACCGCGGCCATACATTCCATACCTGTAATTTAAAAAAGAATAACACTAAATCATTGTCCGTTCGCTGCTCAGAAAAGGCACCTGTCCCCTGAAGCAGACTTCCTCACCCTGCTCAGTGGCAAAGCTGACCACAAGAACTCCTGCTACATGAGCGGAAGCCATTCAGAGGTCATTGTTAACAAATGTATGTAACTCAGCATCATTAAAAACAAAATAGAAAAAAAAAACATTCAGGGAGAGAAGGTTTGAACAGAGAAGCCACAAGGGGAAGGGTAGCTTAACCCTTGTTCCACACATTCCGTCTCTGCTCCAAACTGTCTCCCCCAGTGGATTGTCCCAACGTTGGGTTCAAAATATGGGTATGCTCACATTCCAAACTCTGTTGGACAGGGGGGCAATACAGGTTTATTCAGAGTGAAGAAAAGACAGATGGGGAAAAATCTGAGCGCTCCTTCCTCACCTCTCCACTCTATTCAATCCCTTCCCCTTGAAGATACTTTTTTTTAAAATTAAATAAAATCAATGAACAGAGCATGATGTATTTGGGTGTAACATGTAGCCAGACCAGGAATAGGCAACATGGTACCCTTCAGATATCTTGACTGCAAGTCCTACCAGCCCCAGCCAGCAAGACCAGTGGTCAGGGATTATGGGAGTTGTAGTCTGAAGCATCTAGAAGGTATTGGGTTTCCACAAACCCTGTTATCCTCACATCAACCCTCTAAGATACATGAAGATGAGAGACAGTAATTATTAACCCAAGGTTCTCTATACGCTTTGTGACTGAGCAAGAATTTGAACTCCAGTCTCTCTCTTCAATCTATGTTCAAGACACTAGCCATTACATCACACTGGGAATATCAGATATGATATACACAGTGGAAACTTGTCAGGGTTCCACTTATGACCTGGATCCTCTGAACAACTCCTTAAGGATCTCTTCTCTCCTTAAGAGTCCCACATGCCTTCTTTTAAACTTCCCCTTCAGTTAACGTGGGATTTAGGCTGTAGGCATGGGGTGATTGACACTCTAGTCACAGGGTTTAACCACAACAGTTTACTGGTAAATTAAAGCAAGTAAATCACAACTAAAGGTATTTACAGAATAGAGCTGAGTGATACAAAAAGCATTAAGAGAAAATAGAAGTTGCAAAACACAAGTTCCTTTACTCTGGCTGAACTTGGACTTCTCCAGGCTGCTTCATCCTGCTCCCTTATCAGGCTCTGGTCTCCCCAACTTTGCTTTTACTGGCTCTCTCACTCTCTTGATATACCCTTCTTCTTCAAAACCAAAAGTACAGCTTCAAACCTGAAGAAATGAAACCTAACTGGGGAAGCGAAACTGAAACTTAACTGGGGAAAGAAACTACTCCTCTTAGGGGTACCCCCTCCCAACAACAACAACATCAAAACTCCAGGCCTCTAGGCCTGACTTTTTTCTTTCCCTTGCCTCTGTAGGCCCGAAACCTTCACATCACCTATGCCTTATCTACTCAGAAGTAATTCCCTTTGAGTTCAATAGGGCTTACACTCAGGTAAGTGAATCTGGATTGCAGTCCAATTGAGCCAAATCAATGACTCACCTGCATGAGGTACAGTGCTGTGCGGCATCAAAAAAAATTGAAATAAGAGATCACAGACCCCCTTTTGTTACATGGTATCTCTCCTTGTAAGCTCAAGGCAAGGCAACTGCTAATGTAGCTCTCTTCCTTTTAAGAAGATGCCAACAAATGAAATATGTCGGTATAACAAGTTAATATAGTATCAGGATAACAAGTTCATAAAATAATAAATTTATTTTAAAACCATTTAAGGATTCAATAACTTCAGACCATGGTCTGAAGGCACATGAGGCAACCACCTTGCTGAAGCTAAGCAGGTACTCTGGGTCCGGTCAGTGCTTGGAAGGGAGGCCACCTGGGGGCCACATGTAGCAACCCTGAGTTCCATGATGGAAGAAAGTTGGGATATAAATGGAAAAATAACTAATAATAATAACAACAACAACAACAACAACAACAACAACACAACATATATAATTTAGGGGGGAAAAACACCTTTCAGTTAACAGCCAAAGAAAACAAATCCCTTTTTAAAACCCTCTTCAAAATGACAACAGTTGGAGTCATACATATATATTTTTGGAGGGAGTTCTATAGAGCACAGACCACCACCAAGAAAGCCCTATAATAACTAGTGCCTGCCAACATTACAGATCTTAGCAGCGGGCCAGCAAGTAGGGTCTCCAATGCCGATCACAACCAACCAGGAGGTTCAAAAGGGTGTAGGAAGCCCAGCAAATAGCACATTCAAAGGCAAATAGCACCTTCAAAGGCAAATAGCACAGTTGGGAGGGGGGCAGTTTTCACAAGGAAAATGCCAAGGGGGAGGGAAAGGGTTAACATCCCTCTCCTCTCCCCCCCCCCAATAGCGCAGTCCCAGTGGGATTAGGGCTCTTCTCAGTTGTTTTCTTATGAAAGAAAGAGAGCAGACAGCCATAAAAACACGTTTTAAAGTCTAGCATGTAGTGTGACTTTTCTTAGGAACCAAGTTAAGCTGCTCGCTCTCTCGCTCACAGAGGGGGGGGGGAGATTTCCATTCTGTTTTGATAGGCACTAGACATTTCGTTTGACGGTTGTTCTTTCTGGCATTCGAAGAAGAAACGGGAGACTCCTTTTAGTGGCCTCATTTGAGGTGGAAACAACTGCCTCAATGGTTACTTTCATTAAACAATTGGAAGTTAGAAACCTTTGCCAATGTACTGCAATTCCACAGCTCTACCAGTTGATCCCAATTAGGAATGTGGAAGAAATTTGTTCACTTCATACATTGATACTAGCTTATCCAATGCACACCTCCCAGAACTGAACAAGGACTCAAATGCAATTGTACGCTAGACAGCTGGTGATCTGATTCTTGCACCAACAAAATATGTATTCCAAAATCTATGTATGTCTGAATAAAGGGCATGAAGAAATGCATACGTTTTAAATAGGCATACAAACATGCTTTCGCTAATTGGAGAAAAATGTGTACTTTTCAAAAATGCACACCCCAAATGTATACATCTTTAAAAATGTGCATCAAAAGATGTACACATTTCCATGCAAGAAGGGGAAAAAAAGTTGTCATCCATTACATACGTACATGAGATCAAATTTTGAAGGAGAAATCAAAGAACCTAAACAAGCTTGTGTTTTGCTGATTTGCACATCCCTAATACAGAGCTACCATCTGCCCACTAGAATAATCTGTTTTCTATAGTCTCTGACTATCGGGCAAAAACTGCCAGAACTCCTGATCATCACTGTGAATCAGCACATGGCCAGACTCTTATTCTCTTCCACTTCTCCAATGTGTTTTGCTGGAAACAGAGCAAAACATAGACAAGGTAACACCAGCTCTCCCTTAGTCATTATGAATAGCAAAGGGTCCAAAACAGTTATTTCAGTACCTTACTCATGACTATGGACCTTACTCAAAAGTAACTCCCAATAACACTTGTCTGTAGACATTGTTTCATAGTTGAGACGTAGTCATCCCTCACCCCTGGCTATACTGGCTATACCTGATGGGAGTTTATTTATTACAATTTTTATTACATTTTTATATTGCCCAATAGATGAGGATCACAGGGCAATTCACAACAATTAAAACCATAAAATACAAGACAATAGAATATAATATAAAAGTTTAAAAGTTTAACACTGCAATATAAAAATAATAACTAAATAGAGATCTGATAGTGCTGTTCAAGTACTTGAAAGTACTTTCAAGACTGTCACAAGAGAGGAAAGCCAGGATCTCTTCTCAATCATCCCAGAGTGCAGGACATGGAATAATGGGCTCAAGTTACAGGAAGCCAGATTCCGGCTGAACATCAGGAAAAACTTCCTGACTGTTAGAACAATACAACAATGGAACCGATTACCTAGGGAGGTGGTGGGCTCTCCCACACTGGAGGCATTCAAGATGAGGCTGGACAGTCATCTGTCAGGGATGCTTTGATTTGGATTCCTGCATTGAGCAGGGGGTTAGACTCGATGGTCTTGTAGGCGCCTTCCAACCCTACTGTTCTATGATTCTATGAAGCTACCAGTAATGCAAAGATTTAAAATACAATACCAGATACAAAATGGAAACAGAAAAACTAAAATGCCTGGGAGAATAAAAAGGTCTTCACCTGGCACCAGAATGAGTTATGCACCAGACAAACCTTTCTGGGAAACTCATTCCATAACCATAATGCTGCAGCAGCTAAGGGCCTCTTCTTAGTAGCCACTCATCTCACTTCCTTTGCCAAAGCCTCCCAGGCAAGGACCAATGTAGCTGATCTTAGGGTCTGGCCAGGTATATATGGGAGGAGACGATCCTTCAGGTAACCTGGCCCCAAGCCTTTTAGAGCTTTGAATGTTAGTACCAACACTTTGAATCGGGCCCGGAAATGGACTGGCAGCCAGTGCAGATGGAAAGGTACTGGCATGAGACGGTCATATTGGCCAGCCCCCGTTAACAAGTTTGCTACCCTATTTCAGACGAGTGGAAGTTTCCGGTCCATTTTCAAAGGCAGCCCCATGTATAATGCATTGCAGTAATCCAAACAAGAAGTTATCAAAGCATGGATAATTTTAGCTAGGTTATCTCTGTCCAGGTAAGGATGTACTTGGTATTGAAAATGAGGTTCTGACTTTGCCCCAATGGGCAAGAGAGTGTAACAAGAGCTGACTTAAAGCTATTTAAAAAGTTGAATATGTTTGAAAATATATTTTAAAACTTAAGCAGGAAAGCAGTGTTAAACAAATGTCAACTGCCCTAGTTATCTCTTCATTCCACAGAGTAACCAGGGCTTCGACAGGACTGCCAACTATACCAGCAGGAAAATCCTCCAGAGCCCTCTGGAATCCATTAGAATCCATTAGCCTCAGAGAGTAGACCATTTTAATGGGTCCTCTGCCCTTGCAGAGGGGAGAAGCTGCCAAGGGTCTAAACCTCAGCAGGAAGTTGCAGGCCAAAACATCTGGAGGCCACAAATTGCCCACAGGATGGGGGGGGGGATTTGTTTGGTTCACATTTTAATGTGAACTCATCTAATCTCACTATTTTGAACCAATACACAAAGAGAAGCTCACTTATGTTTCAAAATTCACATCTGTCCAAATTTTATAATGTAGTCCTCCAATTAAAAACAAAACAAAACACTGCATACAAAAAAGTGTATATTAGGGGAAAGTGCATACAGAATTCATATATTTGTTAAAATAACACTAAAATGCATTATTTTAGGAAAGTTTAGTGTGTGTACAAGAATGCAAACTTAAAAAAAAAACTCAAAGCTTGGGACAAACTGAATTTAAGATTGGAAAACGTACATGAGAAGCCCAAACTGACAGATTTCTACATGCCTCCCCCACCCCCTGCCCTGCTCCAAGTTAAGGTCCATAAGAATCCAAAGCAAACCCAGTAATGTGAAGCAGCTGGGACAGAAAAACCTAGGAGCACCTTTCCCCTTCCCCCACCATAAAAATACAACTGTAAAAATTGGAATAACTATCGATGTGCCACTTTTTCATGACTAGGGATGTATGGACTGTGTGAAATCCGCTCCATCTGTGTTTCACAGGTTGTCAGGCACTTTTTTGTTCCACTTTTTTGCCCACAGACAGATGCATTTTTTTTTTTCCATCATGAGGAAAAATACACAAATAATTACATAAAAGGTTTCATAAAAATTTACATAATTTTAGCTTACTACATATCATTTAGCATATTGTCCCTCAATCTGTTCCACTTTTCCACAGCAGAAACATGCGTATTTTCCTATGAATAAATATGCGTGAATTTGGGGACAGTAAAAAAATACATCTGAAAGTCCATGGACTCCATGCGGCCTGAGGGAGTCACTCTGCAGCGGATTCTGCAGGTCAGATTTGTAGAAATTTGAGCTTATTTTAGTCTGCCCCAAATTTCTCCAGCATCCCTATTCATGACACCCCAAATCAGCTTCCTGGGCCAGCCGCTCACTCTGCCCAATCGTAGGGCTAGTCCTGGGCTTTAGTTTGATCCAACAGAGCTCTTCTATCTTCTCCACACCCCTGAGTTGAATGATGCAACCACGGGGCTAATCTGACTTCTTTCATGTCTGGCTATGAGGCAAGAATAGGCCTCATTGTGAATCAGCCTCTAGAGGGACTCCTGATCTCTTTCACTTCTCCGAATATGTTTTGCTGGGAACAACAGCTCTCCGCCCGCCCCCCCCCCCGCATTTTAAAGCGAAACATCAGCAAAACAAACCAGTTCTTCCTTCATCACGGTGACCAGTAAAGGCTCCAAAACAGTTATAGCAGACAGAGTGTCTGCAAAAGAGAATCCCAAGAACCACTGTCTGTAGACATTGTTTCATAGTCTAGACTACCCTGCTTCAGTCTGGTGCTCAATACCAAATGACCCAAATGTGTTTCAACATACAGTCATCCTCAGTGGTCTATTACAAAGGACATAGTCCAGTGTATAAAGGGTACGCCAAAAAGTGAACAAGCGTATGTATGCAAACGCATCACATACAACGGATTCCTCGCTAACATGATGCACTGCAGTAGTTAAACCGAATTAAAAATCTTGCCAAACCTCCTCTGGGACATGTACTGGCCAGGGCATGCACATGTTATGATATTAAGTAAACTGCACGGGGGTGGGGGAAGTCTCCACTATAAGGAACTATTTTTGAGGATGGCAAGAAACTGCAGTAGTCATACAGATGGTTAACCAATAAGAGAATAGGGTAAGTCTGGATGCTGCTTGAACAGGGGGCCTTCAAGCTATCCATTTGAAGGCCAAAACATCTGGAGATTGCCAGGTTGGGGAAGGCTGGTGTAGGTCATGGGTTGCCAATGCAGGACCCATGGGTGAGCTGGCCTGCTGTCACTTCACTGACTTCAATAGAGGTGGGGGGAAGCAAAAAATAAAATGGCTGGAGTGGGGAGGAAGCCCATCCCTCTTCAAGGATCCTTAGGGCAGTAGGGTCCTTGGCAGTGACTAAGCTGTTCCCTCTCCAGCCGTTTTTTTTGGCAGGGAGGGTACTCTTTTCCCTGCTTCTGTTCAAGTTAATGGAATGATATGCTCCATTGACAAGGATAGAGGTGCGTGTGTGGGGGGGGAATCCCTTGTCAAAAAAGATAGCACAGTCCAGAGAGAGGTGCAAGCCAAGTTGGAATCCAGAGAGGAGGGTGCTCCCAACATTTTGGGATTGGCCATCTCCCCCATGGCAATTTGTGGGGGTACCTGGGACACCTTTTTTCAAAATGTCAGATGTGTCCCAGGGCCCAGAATGCCTGCCCGTTGTCTAGACCATTGGTCTCGTAAGCAGGGATGGGGAACCTCTCAGCCTGAGGGCCAAATTCAGTTCAATTCAAATTCAGTTTAGGAGAAGCTCTTGGAGGCCATATTCCATTGGAGGTTGGAGCCAAAGGCAAAAAGGGGCCAAAATGCAAAATAAATACATACCCATCATATTTTAAAGTGCTTACTGCCAGTAACAAAGCCTTGTGAGAGGCCTTTTGATCCATTAGAGTGGGGAAAAAACAGCATAAAAGCCAGGAAACCACCAAACAATAGGTGGTTGGAGAAACTCATGGGGCAGGAGTCACCAGTGGAGGCTGGTGGACCTTGGAAGGCTCCTTTCAAGTTCTGACAGGTTCTGACTGAAACCCAGAGCTGATTCACTGCCCCACTGACATCGGAGCCATCAGCCTGCACTGGGCAGGATTGGGACCCCCGGTGGGCCAGATGTGGCTCCTTGATGTGAAGTTCCCCACCCCTACTCTTAAGAAAGACTCACACTGGTTTGTAGGAAGCCATGGTAGAGTCAGGACAGTTGCTGAAACCTCCAGCAGCGGGACAGAGCCAGGCTGGTCTCCTTTGGTGGGCATCCCAGAAACATCTCACTGGCCGCTATAGGAAACAGGATACTGGTTTAGTCAGGCCTTTCATCATTTTGCTCCCTGATTTCAGTGATGTAACCACAGAACAAATCTGTTTTCTGTACTCTCTGCCTATGATGCAAGGACAGCTGGTATTCGTGACTGTCATTGTGAACCAGCCCATGGAGACATTCCTCTTCTTGTTCAATCCTCCCAATGTGCTGCATTGTAAACAATTTTTTTTTGAAGCAAAGCATAGGCAATGTGACCCCAGCTAGTCCTCTGCCAATAGCAAAGGTCCAAACAGTTATAGCAGACCGTTGCAGTGAAGGTACCCTAATCAAAAGAAAAACCCAATGCTCTGTAGGCATTGTTTCACAATCTAGACCAGGTCTGGGCAACTCCAGAGGGTCCATTTTCACCTCTCGAATCAATCTCCCTGGGCCTTCCCTTCCTGTGGGCCACACTCTTGCCATTGGACACATACACCACAGAATTCCTCAGGGCAGAATAGGGGTATGCGGATTCTGTAAAATCCATTTCATCTCTGTTTTATGGATTGTCAGGCACCTTTCATTCCGCCCATCAACAGAATCGGGGTGTTTCTGAATTTGTGTAAATTTGCACATGCAAAAATGTGCAAATTCCCCCCAAATGCACACTTTCGCGCTGTAGTCTATGGGGGAAATACATATTTTTGGCCAATTCTTAATTTTATTTTATGTATTTTTCTATGATGAAATTTATGCAAAATTCAGGGAGGTTAGAAAAATGGTCCACCAGTCCGTGGAATCTGCCCAACAAGGGAAAAGCTGGTCCGCTGCAGAATCCACAGGCTAGATTCATGAAAATCCAAACTCATTTGGTCCCGTTGCAGATTTCTCCAACATCCCTAGGGTGGGAGCAACAACAACAAATATGGTGGTTTAGCAGAGTGTGAGTGGCAAATAACTACGGAACAGTAAGTAGGTCAAATGTAGCCAGTGTGGTGTAGTAGCTAGAGTGTTGGACTGGGGGTTGGGAGATCCGGGTTCGAGTCCTCACTTGGCCATGGAACCTCACTGGGTGACTTTGGGCCAGTCCCAGACTCTCAGCCCAACCTACCTCACAGGGTTGTTGTTGCAAGGATAAAATGGAGAGGAGGAGGAGGATTACGTACACCACCTTGGGTTCCTTGAGGAGGAAAAAAGGACAAGATACAAATGTCATAGATGAATATATATATATATATATATATATATATATGAATGAATAATGTTCTCAAGCTACATTTGACCTTTTCACCATTCAGTAGCAGTAAACCAGTGATTTTTTATTGATTTTTTATTTTTGCCCCTGCTGCTGTACCACCAATATTCAGTGAGAGGCAGCAGGGGTTGGTATAGGGCACACTGGGTGAGGAGGGGTGCATGCAGCCTGTGGGAGTGGGTGTGTGTGTCCACCCCGGTCTAGCCCATCAGTCCCTTACCAAAGAGTTTTCTACTGTCTTGTACACAGCCGACAGGACAGCTGTTGAAACCTCTGGCACCTTGACAGAGCCAGGCCAGTCTCCCTTTGGTAGGCGTCCCAGCATCTCATTGGCCATCATTGGGAAATAGAGCCTGGGTTAGGCAGGCCTGTAGCACAGCTGGGCCAAGACATGCCCCTACCTGAGACCAAATAGTTCATTACTCCCTCCCAAGTCAATTACCCAGATCCAGTCAAGTTATTTGATGCCTGAAGTAGATCCCACGAGCGCCTCTCCCCCTCCCTTGCACTAAAAACACAACAATCAATTGAATCATGATCAGTTTGCTGCCTTTTCATGACACCCGAAGTCAGCTGCCTGAGGGGGCACCTCACTCTCCCTAGTGGTGGGCAGGCCCTGGCCTTTCACTTCATCCAGCAGGGCTCTTCTTATGTCAGCCCTTCTTCCAGCTACTGCCCCTGTCTGCTAGGATAGGATGTTGCTGGATGGAGAAGCGTGACCACACCTCAGTGGTGGAGCACATGTTTTGCATGCAGAACACCCCAGCTTCAATCACAGGCATCTCTGGGTTGGGCTAGGAGAAAGATGACCATCTGTCAGGGGTGTTTCTGAGCACAGGGAGTGGGATAGCAGTTCAGATTCTGAAGGGGAACCGCCAGACATGGGGGAGGTGTTTTCCCAGGCTAGTCCAGCTATGACTGGGCCGGCTTCTCGGATTACAAACACCCAGCTGGCTGAGGATGAGGGTTCCTCTTCACACACCCCTGTGAGAGACAGCGAACAGGAGGAGGTGGGGTTTGGGGAGTCTGACCTAAAAGACGCCAGGCACAGAGCAAAGAGAGAGAAGGCAGGGGTGGAACTTAGACATCTACCTGATTGGCCTTGCATGAGAAGCTGTGCTCAGAAGCCTCACGAAAGAGAGGGACCTCCACCCCTTAAGTTAGGCTAGTGAGACCGCCTTCCTCTTTGAACAGTGGGCAACTCTCTTAACTTCCTTTTGAATTCCCCTGAAACCATTCCTTTGTAGACTGAGAGTCACTGAGAATTTGCATCTGTATGACCCTGTGAAGTAATGGATTAAAACTGTAGACTGAAGCCTCACATCTGTGTTTGTTTTCGGCATTGAAATACCAGCCTAGGACTAGCCTGGGAAAACACCTCCCCCATGTCTGGCAGTTCTCCTTCAGAATCTGAACTGCTATCCCACTCCCGGCACTCAGAAACACCCCTGACACCATCTGAAACCGGTGCTCCTGTCAGCCAGGGTACACCAGCGGAGGCTTGCAGCTCCAATGTCGGTGGGGCTGGGAATCCGCTCCAGGTTTCAGTCAGAACTAGTCAGAACTCCAAGGTTCTGCAAAGCACCTTGGATAGCTCCTTTAGAGTTCTGACCGGTCCTGGCTGAAACCCGGAGCAGATTCCCAGCCCCACTTATACTGGAGCCATCAGCCTCCACTGGTGTACACCAACGTCCCACAGCCTGGTGCCTTCCAGATGTGGTGAACTGCAACCCCCATCATCTCAAGCAAGCATGGTCCTGTGGGGCTGGGTATGATAGGAATTGTGGTCCATCACATCTAGCGGGCAATAGGTTGGGGAAAGCTGGTGTAGACAATGCAGAGCTCAATGAAACTACAGCTGAAGTATAAGGCATATTCTGTGTTCCTACTGCATGTAGCTATTGTGTTATTTGAATTCTCTAGCTTCCATGCAGCTATTTTTTGGTGCTACATTCACACATATGTGGAAGCACATATCACCTCAGTATCTCCCCTTTGCTCACATGCCCATCCTCCTTCTTTCCCTCCTCAGGAAAGTGGTAGGGGTGCAGCTGGCATGCATGGGACCATTGCGGGCATGCCTCCTACATGTGTTCTGGTTTCCTGTTAAGGCATAATGCTTGAACGGGGTTTACACTGCAATATGTTTGCTAGTGTGTTCGATGGTAGTGGTCTCCAACGCCTATTTGTTGATGTGATTGTCTCAAGAAGAATTATGAACCTTTGTTTGAAGGTTTGGGAACTTCATCATCAACCCCACCTAGGGATGTTAGAGAATTCCGCCACGGATCTCGGTGAGGCCGAATGCCAGTGCATTAGGCCCCCCGAAATCTGTGGCGGAACGAAGCCCCCCGCCCCCCCACCCCATGAAAGGCGCACGAAACGGGACACCTACCTGCTATCGTTTGCACTGCTTTGCGAATGGCGGCTGTGTCTGCGGCCACCATTCGCTTCTTCATTATAGCCGTGATAGGCTATATAAATACTTACGTAGCCTATCACAGCTAATGCAAGGATGCCATTTGCGTCCCTGCAGAGGCCGTGATAGGCTACGTAAGTATTTACGTAGCCTATCAAGGGAAAAAAAAGGGAATGCAAATGGCAGCGGCTACAGCGGCCGCCATTTGCGTTCCCTTTTTTTTTGCCATGATAGGTTACGTAAATATTTACGTAGCCTATCATGGCAAAAGACAGGGGCGCAAATGGCGGCGGCTATGGCGGCCGCCATTTGTGTCCCTGTGCAGGCTGCCCAGCGGCTGGATGTCTGGCTGCAGGCAGCCCCAGCCGGCATCTCTGTGGAGTCGCCATGGAGCGGAGCCGGCCAGGGAGAATTTCAGAGGGAGGGACGGAGCGCCTCCCCTCCACCGCGAATGTCACCCTTCGAAAAGGTAAGTAACTTTCATACATCCCTAATCCCACCCCTCTGCTTTCTAATTCAACATTATGTTTTATTCAAGTGAAAGTTTTGCAGAGCTTTCTCCATCTGTGAAATCTCTGCTCCTGCCAAAGGAAGTGGGTGTTGCGCTCAACAAGTTCCTGTTTCCTCCCAGGAACCCCACCACACTCAGACCACATCTACTGGCTGCCTGTTCCATATTGTTAAATCCCTTCTTCTTCTTCTTCTTCTTCTTCTTCTTCTTCTTCTTCTTCTTCTTTTAAAAAAGGTGGAGGAAGAAAGAAAATAAAGGAGAATATTACACATTTTCTTTACAATGTGCAGGAAACCTGCATCGAGCGTTTCTAGGGTCAATGATGGCATTCTTCAACTGCTATTCTTTATTCTGCTCTACTCTAGTCTCAGTGTGTGTCATTGATGCAGTCTGTTCTGCATTTGTCCCCCCGGGCTATCCTCTGGTGTGTCTCTGACCTGGGCAGCATATGACAAGGATTCAATTCTTGTCTGCCATGTTGGATTCTCTGCTAGCTACCTGCTTGTCCCTTACCCAGGTTTATGGCCTCATCACTATTTTCTTGTGCCAGATTCTGTCCTATTTTGTTAGAGGATGGACCTTCACTGTGTCCTTGGGCTCTAGGCCTAGAACAGAGGTAGGCAACCTTTTGGGTCTGTGGGCGCATTTGGCACAACCCCAAAAGGGCTCCCATGGGAGTTGTAGTAAAGGACAAGTAACCTTCCCCCACCAAAAAAAGGCAGAGATGGGGTCTGAACTCAACACACTTAAGAACACCTTTGAACCAAGAGTTTTCAGCACTAACAGAAGCCTGTTTCATAGCAATCCCAGCTGCCAGTCAGAAAATGTGTTGTTATTGTTATTATATTTATATTTATATTTATATTTATATTTATATCCCGCCTTTTTTCCAATACTGGGACTCAAGGCGGCTTTACAACATTAAAACTTATACATTTAAAACCTATATAGAAATAGAAATACAAGTGTACAAAAGTTAAAATATAATTCAATCATCAATATTAAAATTGTAAAAATATCAAAACATTAAAAGACAACAAGAAAAATAGTACCCATCCATCATATTTTCACAGGTCCAGACTAGTTATCCCCAGAGGCCTGCTGGAACAAAAAAGTTTTTACATGCCTATGAAAGCATATCAAGGAGGATGCCACTCTCGCCTCCCTGGGAAGGGAGTTCCAGAGTCTTGGGGCAGCCACCGAGAAGGCCCTCTCCCACGTTCCCACCAGGCATTACTTCAAGAAAGCAGAAGTGGGAAGGGTAGAGCACCTTGGTGGACACCAAGAAAGGTGTCCAGGGTGCACTGTTGCCCATGGGCACTACATTGCCTACACCCGGGTCTAGAATATCCCTGGTTGGTTGCTTACAATAAATATTCTGTCTCTGTTGCTGCTGCTCCCTCAGTTCACCAAGAGATGCCCATGAGAACCCTGGCTCTGATAGCCCCCCGCTTGTTTCCAAAGGTTTCTTGGTTCTTCAATTCATTAATCTTTGTCCTGGACCTAAGTTTAGGACATGGAATTGAATGTTTCAAAGATCTAGGCCTAATCTACACTGAAGCGTCTTCCAACGCTGATGCAATTTAATAACACAATTGTTTGAATTCGCATTTACTCCTCTTGTGGTACACGTTGCCAATTCTTGCAGTGTAGACTTGGTATTAATCCTCCTATCATGAGGCAAATGAAAGGTTAAACCACATTACGTTTGGTATATGTAGGCAGAGATTCATGACATCAACATAACGTCATTAACTGTTGTGACACCATTTGACCTGCTCTATCATGTCACACACCAGTTCAATGTCAGTATAAATGTTATAGCAGGATGATGAATCTCACCTTTTCCTGTCTTTTTCTTTTTTCAGGTATACCTTCTTCTGCAGGCTCCACCAGTGATATGTGCCCACTCGTACCTGCAAAATGGATCTCGAGTTATTGCAGGTGTGTCTACCAGGGATCGCCCTTGTACTGGGAAATATTAGCACTCTCTTAAGAATGTATATTGGCCTTGAAACAAGACATGCAAGGATATGGAAGCACGGGCAGTCATGTTTAGAAGGAACTGTGTTGGTGTATCCTTCTACGCAGGGATGTACTAACACCTCTGGTGTATGTTTCCATTGCACAACAGCACGACCCTTGTATTAACACATAAGTTGAAATAGTCCCTAGCAACGTATGTATCTTAACGTATAGTCACTGTGACTATATTTCCTTTGATGAGAGCAATACAGTGGACATAGAATCATAAAATAGTAGGGTTGAAAGAGGCCTACAAGACCAACCCCCTGCTCAGTGCAGGTATCCAAGTCAAAGCATCCCTGACAGATAGCTATCCAGCCTCGTCTTGAATGCCTCCAGTGTGGGAGAGCCCACTACCTCCCTAGGTAATTGGTTCCATTGTCATATTGCTCTAACAGTCAGGAGGTTTTTCCTGATGTTCAGCTGGAATCTGGCTTCCTGTAACTTGAGCCCATTATTCCGAGTCCTGCACTCTGGGATGATCAAGAAGAGATCCTGGCCTTCCTCTCTGTGACAACCTTTCAAGTCCTTGAAGAGTGCTATCCTATTCCCCCTCAGTCGTCTCTTCTCAAGGCTAAACATTTCTTTCAGTCTCTCCTCATAGGGCTTTGTTTCCAGTCCCTTGATCATCTTCGCTGCCCTCCTCTGAACCCTCTCCAGCTTGTCTGCATCCTTCTTCAAGTGTGGTGCCCAGAATAGCTGAACCACAACCTGTTTTCATGTGGATGTTCATTGGAGTATATACTAAGAAGTATAGGAAGACATTTGATAGAACTGTCTGTAAATAGAGTGCACATGAAGCAACTGAAGATCAGAGAATTTCTCATCTTAACTTGCTTACACACCCATCTTGTTCCATTTCTCATTACTGGACTGTGTGAGGACATAATAATGAAACAGTACTATGGTGGCACTAATGGTCATTTAAAAGGTTTTTTCTTTCTTTAAAACAGTGTTGCTTTAAACAAAGAGTGTATCACTCAGGCACATCTAAGACAGCCTTCTATTTGTATTTTATTTCTTATATTTATATCCCGCCTTTCTTCCATCATGGAACTCAAGGTGGCTACATGCAGTTCCCAGGTGGTCTCTCCTCCAAGCACAGACCAGACCCAGACCTGCTTAGCTTCAGCTAGGTGGCTGCCTCCTGTGCCTTCAGACCATGCCCTGGGACTTCTTTTGGGAAGCCCCTAGGAAGAGGAAGTGTTTTGGCTGAAAGTAAACAGAGATGGAGGATTTCAATTTAAAAAGAACACCCACATACAAGGTGGTGAGCACAATTCATTTAAAAAAAACTTATGTATTTATTATCAGAATATACTACGCTGTGTTTTTATTTATGAAAATTCTGCGACTCTTTGCAGACGATGAAAAAAAAGCCGCATGACAGCTGGCTCTGCAGGACCTCGTGGTGCCGTTCCACAGAGGATTCCATGGCATGGACTGAAGGGAATTCGATCCCATTTCAGTCCATGGTGGAATTCTCTGACATCCCTACTTCTACATAACTCATTCACCCCCATCAAATGGCATCAATTCATTGGAGTGAAGTGAACCTACAGAGACTGAAGATACACCAGTGGTGGTGGGTTTTGCCTGCAGGTCAGAATTGGTGGGACAATTTTGTTCTCCAAGTTTGGACAAGAAGCAATTCAAAATGAATCTCAAGTCAGGCATTTTAGAATGTCCTGTCCTCTTCAATCTAGCCAAGGAGCTAAGGTGAATAAACTAGCAGAGGACAACGGACATGTTTTAACCAATTCTAGTTGTTAAACAAGTGGCGATATCTATATGGAGACTAGCCAATGTGTGCATATACAGAACAGCATCGTAACAGTTCAGAGTTGGATGAATAACTATTGCGGTAATTGCTGTAAAAATCTGCCTCACAATAGAACATCTGTTGCTGACTCACAGAGTGAAACTTGGCAATGTGCATCTCTACAGATGCACAGATGCATAACATATAAAGTACTGTATAATATTATGGCTAAGCTTTAGTATTTAAATATGTGCTGCACGACAACTGAAATTAGTGTGCCCTTTTCAGCAATGCATGCAACTCCTTTGCTGAGGGAACTGCACTGGCTGCCTATTCACTACCGGGCCAGGTTTAAGGTATTAGTACTAGTGTAAAAAGGTAAAGGTGTCCCCAACCAGTCATGTCCGACTCTAGGGTGTGGTGCTCATCTCCATTTCTAAGCCGAAGAGCCAGCGCTGTCCGAAGGCGCTTCCGTGGTCATGTGGCTGGCATGACTGAACACCAAGGTTCACGGAACGCTGTTACCCTTCCCACTGAAGCAGTACCTATTCATCTACCTGTAATTTCTTGCTTTCGAACTGCTAGGTTGGCAGGAGCTGGGACTGAAGACGGGAGCTCACTCCATCATGCAGCACTCAGGTCTCGAACTGCTGTCCTGCCGACCTTCCGGTCTGCAGTTCAGCAGTGTCTTAACCACTAAGCCACCGCGGCCCCAAATTTGTACTAGTGTACAAAGCCCTAAACAACTTGGGACCAGGATACCTGAGAGAGTGCCTCCTTCCTTACCAACCTGCCTGGTCACTGAGGTCATCAGAAGGCATGTTCCTGGTGGTTCCACATGGGTCCAGTAGGAAAACAGCTTTCAGTGTGGTGGCCCCTTTCCTGTGGAACTCCCTGTCTTTAAAGGTCAGGCAGGCACCAAGGCTGAATTCCATCTGGAGCCTCCTGAAGACATTATGATTTCAAGAGGCCTTCCTTGGGTAACCAGGTGCAGTTTATTAAATTTGGCCTTTGGGGTACTTGCCCTTTTTAAAATGTTTTAACTGTTTTAACATGGTGTTTTATTCTTATATCTTTGCTGTTCACCACTCCAAAATCTTTTGATGTGGAGTGGTATGTAAATATTGTAAATAAATAAATAAATAAATAAATAAATAAATAAATAAATAAATCCTACTCTTACTGGGAATGCAAGAGGGTCAAATGTTTTAACTGTTTTAACATGGTGTTTTATTCTTGTATCTTTGCTGTTCACCACTCCAAAATCTTTTGATGTGGAGCGGTATGTAAATATTGTAAATAAATAAATAAACAAACAAACAAACAAATAACTAAATTCCTACTCTTACTGAGAATGCAAGAGGATCAACTTTGCCTGAAATATGAACACGTCTTTTGCATTCTGTACTCTGAAAGCTAATATCTGTCCTGTCATTTTTTTATTTTTATTATTTTTTCAGATAATGAATGGCTTTGGGAAAGTTGGATTTCCTCGCTGTTTAGGGGCAATTGACTGCAGCCCCATTTCCATTGTCTCTCCAATAAGGCAAGGGGATGATTTCATCAACTGCAAGAATTTTTTTCCATGCTTTTCGGGGAACCACAGACCACAAGGGATGGTTCATGGACTTTGAGGTGGGCTGGAGTGGTAAAAACCACAATGTCTGTGTGTTCCATAAGCCTGTTCTGTTTGAGAATGTGGATGTGGGAGTCTTCCTCCCAGAAAACCCCAGTAAAACTGCTTCTGGGTACAAATTCCACCTCTCATCTCAGCTGATGGGGCATACCCATTAGCAAGTGGTTAATGAAACCACAGGGAGGAACCATCGACAGATGCCACCTGCACTTCAACCAGCTGGGCTTGCAGCGTAGTAGTGGAGCATAACTTTGCTTTGAAAGACTCAGAAGTCAAGTCGCTGGTGTTGTTTAATGGCAAGGCTGGAGCTCGCTGAACAAAATCAATGTGGTGTCACTTATAACCTCCTCTGTCATTCTCCACAATGTCTGTGAAACCAAGGGGTTCACAGTCCATGAGGACCTTGATCCAGTAGATCGCATAGAGCTTGCCACTTGGCGAGTGCAGATGGGGAATGAAATCAGGATGCATATAGAGGAGGGGGTGTTCTAGAAGTGTCTACTTTTATCAGTGGTGTAAATGGTTCTTTAATGTACCTGGTTTAGTGGGGGGGTTTTACATTGACTGTCACATTATCTTTATTTTGTACTCTTAATAAATCAGTATACTGCAGTATATTAGTCTCTGTCTTTGTATTACTTGTATAAAAAGGACAGCATATGTCAGCTGACTTGTATAAAAAGGACAGGATATGTCAGCTGACTTGTATAAAAAGGACAGGATATGTCAGTGAGTCGACTCCTCCTGGAATGTGGGTCAGTAGAGAGGGTGGTTATGAACTTGAGCACACTCCGGGAGAGAGCGGAGGACAGGAAGGCCTGGCGTGCCATGGTCCATGGGGTCACGAAGAGTCGGACACGACTTAACGACTGAACAACAACAACAGAGAGGGAGGTTCCCAGATCCTCTTTACTGATGATCCACATCTTCAGGAAGGTCTCTACAACCCTTTTTACTTCTGGGTCCCCCTGGAAAGCAAACACAGTGCAGGACAAAATTCAATTTCATGGCCATCCTCCCTCACACACACACACTGTCAGGCCTTGTTACTTTGTGTCACTGCAGGAGCTGTGGGAGAGGGCAGGGAGGTCACACTGGGAGGAGAGGAGACCAGCAAGTGAGTAGTTAGTAGACTTAGGTAGGAGCATACCTACAAGACCTTGTACAGTCAGTTACATGTTATCCCTCCTATCCTCGGCAGTGCCTGTATATGACTACACTGCTGGAATGTACTGTATGGTTGACATGATGGATATGGTAATGTCTATGACCGCTCTCAAGTCCACATCAAGCGGCACCAATAGAAGCGATGATGTCGAAAAAACAACGCTGGTGTGTCCCTCATGCCTCATTTATCATTGTAATAGTAGGGACTATGGTGCAGCCCTGTTTTAATAGAAGTATACATAGAGGACTTCTGGTTTTATTGCTAATGTGTAACCCCTGTTACAGTTTAAAGCATGAGCTACTGATGCCCACATCATGCACCACAGATCACTGTTGCGCTGAAGAGTCATGAAGGTACCCCACTATGTGCTGTTCCCATATTAACCTCTCCAGAGATTAATCTCTCCAATAATTTATCCAAGATTAATCTTCCCAGAAGGTGCGTGTGAGGATTACATTCTGGGGTGGATAGTCATTAAATACACATTGTGCTCATGGAAAGAGTAACCAAGCTGACGTTTATCTGTAAGGCCAATGTCTATACAGAGATGTCACTGTGCCCAATTCTGTTCCTAACATAACAATTAATAGCCCAGCTATGCACATGACTCTAAATGTGGCCTAAATTCTATTGATTTCTAAACCCAGATAGATTTAAGTTTTCCAGTGGGTGTAGCACTGACACGACCTTCGTTTTCCTGCTACATCTTCTCTAGCACTTAGGAACCAGGCAACCTTGTATGAACAAGGGAAGCTGGATATAGACCCTTCACAGGAGGACAACAAAAGTGAGCAATCAATACTTCTAGAATCACTCACACCTGAACCTCTGTGTTATAACTTTAATTCCCTCCAGACTGTTACATTTTCAGTGTAGAAGCAGTCAACAGTGTACCTGACCATTGAAATTTGTACTGTCTGTATTGCAATTCTGCTCTATGTCATTGAAGCAACATCTAGCAATGCTTTTTTTTTTCCTGGCATGATGCACTCCTTTTCATTACCAATGGGACTTCTGGGAGCAGGGCCTGACGTGAAGTCAGCTATTCTGATTTTGGTAATGTTCAACTTGGAACTGTGATGCCATATGTGCCATATGCAACCATTACTTTGTACACACAGAAAAACGGTTTTGCTCTGTTACAATTCTTCTTCTCCTCTGTTTGAACACCTTTTGCACCACAAATCAACAGATGAGTCACCCGAGGAATGGGAGGGGCCAGATGAAGAGCTGGTGGAGGAGAGGAGAAGGACCATGTAGGTGAGTTCCTTTCCACAGTGAGACGGTACCTTGCGTAACGACAGATTGTGAGAATGCATCATGCGTTACTGGACAGAGAGCAGTCCAGCATGGTGTTAGTTCAATGGGGGAATATGGCACTGCAAGGAGATCAAAATAAGTATAATTCCGCTTCAATTATGAAACCTTTCCTTTAATCATGTCTCATACTGTGAACTCTTACTGACAGTCATGGCATTCCTATTTGCAAGAAAGTGCAAAACAAATATTAGAAGAAAAAAGGTGTTAATAACAGTTTGTCATATATGCGCTAACAAATTTATCTCAGGACCTGAACTGAACTTAGCCATGAACTTGATGTTCACCACTGTAGTGTACTAATGGGTGTACTAGTAATGTCCAACTTCTCCATTTCACCCTAACACAGCCTACAGTCCAACTTGCATGTCACATTGCACCAACAATTTGTACACCGCCATCCTCTCCCCCCGTAAACCGATCACGTATGTTCAGTATTATGAGAAATGTTGTCTGTGCCTAAAATGCACTGTGGATTTCTAAAGTAATTACCCAAGTTATGAGTAGCCCACCTTGAAAATGACGTCTTCTGCCTGAGTAAGACAAGGGAGAAGAGAGGAGCTGGAGACCTCTCATGGGGCAACATAGCTTTATAAATATCTTTGTTGTTGTTGTTCAGTCGTTCAGTCGTGTCCGACTCCTCATGACCCCATGGACCATAGCACCTTCCTGTCCTGCACTCTCTCCCGGAGTGTGCTCACGTCCATATTCATTGCGCCGGTGATGCTATCTAGCCATCTCATCCTCTGCCATCCTCTTCTTTTGCCTTCAATCTTTCCCAGCATCAGGGTCTTTTCCAGTGAGTTTTCTCTACACATTAGGTGGCCAAAATATTTGAGCTTCAGTATCTGTCCTTCCAATGAGCAGTCAGGGTTGATTTCCTTTAGGATTGACTGACTGGACCTCCTTGCAGTCCAGGGGACTCGTAAGAGTCTTCTCCAGCAACACAGTTCGAAAGCACCAATTCTTTGGCGCTCAGCCTTCCTTATAGTCCAGCTCTCACAGCCATAAGTTGCTACAGGGAAAACCATAGCTTTGATTATACGGACTTTTGTCGGCAAGGTGATGTCTCTGCTTCTTACTATGCTGTCTAGGTTTGCTACAGCTTTCCTCCCAAGGAGCAAGCGTCTTTTAATTTCATGGCTACAGTCACCATCTGCAGTGATCTTGGAGCCTAAGAAAATGAAATCTGACACTGCTTCCATTTCTTCCCCTTCTATATGCCAGGAAATGATGGGGCCAGATGCCATGATCTTCGTTTTTTTAATGTTGAGTTTCAAACCAGCTTTTTGCACTCTCCACTTTCACCCTCAACAACAGGCTCTTCAGATCCTCTTCGCTTTCTGCCATTAGGGTGGTATCGACGGCGTATCTGTGGTTGTTGATAATTCTCCCGGCAATCTTAATTCCGACCTGTGATTCATCCAACCCGGCATTTCTCATGAGGTTTTTGTTGTTGTCGTTCAGTCGTGTCCGACTCTTCATGACCCCATGGACCATAGCACGCCAGGCCTTCCTGTCCTCCGCTCTCTCCCGGAGCGTGCTCAAGTTCATATTCATTGCATCAGTGATGCTATCTAGCCAACTCATCCTCTGCCGTCCCCTTCTCCTTTTGCCTTCAGTCTTTCCCAGCATCAGGGTCTTTTCCAGAGAGTTTTCTCTTCGTATTAGGTGGCCAAAATATTGGAGCTTCAGCTTCAGTATCTGTCCTTCTAATGAGCAGTCAGGGTTGATTTCCTTTAGGATTGACTGACTGGACCTCCTTGCAGTCCAGGGGACTCGTAAGAGTCTTCTCCAGCACCACAGTTCGAAAGCATCAATTCTTTGGTGCTCAGCCTTCCTTATAGTCCAGCTCTCACAGCCATACATTACTACTGGGAAAACCATAGCTTTGATTAGACGGACCTTTGTCGGCAAGGTGATGTCTCTGCTTCTTACTATGCTGTCTAGGTTTGCCATAGCTTTCCTCCCAAGGAGCAAGCATCTTTTAATTTCATGGCTACAGTCACCGTCTGCGGTGATCTTGGAGCCCAAGAAAGTAAAATCTGTCACTGCTTCCATTTCTTCCCCTTCTATATGCCAGGAAGTGATAGGGCCAGATGCCATGATCTGAGTTTTTTTAATGTTGAGTTTCAAACCAGCTTTTGCACTCTCCTCTTTCACCCTCAACAAGAGGCTCTTGAGATCCTCTTCGCTTTCTGCCATTAGGGTGGTATCGTCTGCATATCGGAGGTTATTGATAATTCTCCCAGCAATCTTAATTCCGACCTCTGATTCATCCAACCCGGCATTTCTCATGATGTACTCTGCATATAAGTTAAATAAGCAGGGTGACAATATGCAGCCTTGTCGTACTCCTTTCCCAATTTTGAACCACTCGGTTGTTCCATGTCAGGTTCTTACTGTTGCTTCTTGACCCTCGTACAGGTTTCTCAGGAGACAGGTAAGGTGGTCTGGTACTCCCATCACTTTAAGAATTTGCCACAGTTTGTTGTGATCCACACGATCAAAGGCTTTAGCGTAGTCAATGAAGCAGAAATAGATGCTTTTCTGGAATTCTCTTGCTTTCTCCATGATGCAGCGAATGTTGGCCATTTGATCTCTAGTTCCTCTGCCTCTTCGAAACTCAGCTTGTACTTCTGGTAGTTCTCGGTTCGCATACTGCTGAAGCCTAGCTTGTAGGATTTTGAGCATCACCTTGCTGGCATGCGAAATGAGTGCAATTGTGCGGTAGTTTGAACACTCTTTGGCATTGCCCTTCTTTGGAATTGGAATGTAAACTGACCTTTTCCAGTCTTGCGGCCATCGTTGAGTGTTCCAAATTTGTCGGCATATTGAATGCAGCACTTTAACAGCATCATCTTTTAGGATTTTAAATAGCTCAGCTGGAATACTGTCATCTCTTCTAGCTTTGTTGTTAGTAATGTTTCCTAAGGCCCACTTGACTTCACTCTCTAGGATGTGCGGATCAAGGTCAGTGACTGCACTATCATGGCTATCAGGGACATTCAGATCTTTCCTGTATAGTTCTTCTGTGTATTCTTTCCACCTCTTCTTAATCTCATCTGCTTCTGTTAGGTCCCTGCCTTCTTTGTCCTTTATCATGCCCGTCTTTGCACAAAACGTTCCCTTGATATCTCCAATTTTCTTGAAGAGATCTCTAGTCTTTCCCATTCTATTGTTTTCTTCGATTTCTTTGCATTGTTCATTTAAGAAGGCCTTCTTGTCTCAACTTGCTATTCTCTGGAAATCTGCATTCAGTTGGATATATCTTCCCCTTTCCCCTTGCTTTTCACTTCCCTTCTTTCCTCAGCTACCTGTAAAGCCTCCTCAGACAGGCACTTTGCTTCCTTGCATTTCTTTTTCTTTGGGATGGATTGAGTTGCTGCCTCCTGAATGATGTTACGGACCTCCGTCCATAGTTCCTCAGGCACTCTGTCTATTAGGTCTAATCCCTTAAATCTATTCCTCACCTCCACTGTATATTCATCAGGGATATGATTGAGGTCATACCTGAATGGTTTAGTGGTTTTCCCTACGTTCTTCAATTTAAGCCAAAATTTTGCAATAAGAAGCTCATGATCTGAGCCACAGTCAGCTCCAGGTCTTGTTTTTACTGACTGTATAGAGCTTCTCCATCTTTGGCTGCAAAGGACATAATCAATCTGATTTCAATATTGACCATCTGGTGATGTCCATGTGTAGAGTCGCCTCTTGTGCTGTTGGAAAAGCGTGTTTGCTATGATCAGTGTGTTCTCTTGGCAAAACTCTATTAGCCTTTGTCCTGCTTCATTTTGTACACCAAGGCCATGCTTGCCTGTTATCCTGGTGATTTCTTGACTTCTTACTTTAGCATTCCAATCCCCTATGATGAAGAGGACATCTTTTTTTGGTGTTAGTTCTAGAAGGTGTTGTAGGTCTTCACAGAACCGATCAACCTCAGCTTCTTTGGCCTCAGTGGTTGGGGCATAGACTTGAATTACTGTGATGTTGAGTGGTTTGCCTTGGATTCGTACTGAGATCATTCTATCATTTTTGAGATTGTACCCCAGTACTGCATTTCCCATCTTTTTCTTGACTATGAGTGCTACTGCATTTCTTCTAAGGGATTCTTGCCCACAGTAGTAGATATAATGGTCACCTGAATTAAATTTTCCCATGCTGTTCGCTGATTCTCAAGATGTCGATGTTCAATCTTGCCATCTCATGTTTGACCACCTCCAGCTTACCTTGATTCATTGATCCTACATTCCAGGTTCCTAAACAATATTGTTCTTTACAGCATCAGATTTTCTTTTCACCACCAGACACATCCACAGCTGAGTGTCCTTTTGGCTTTGGCCCAGCCACTTCACTCTTTCTGGCACTACTTGGAAATTCCCTCTGCTCTTCCCCAGTAGTATATTGGACACCTTCCGACCTGAGGGGCTCATCTTCCAGCGTCATCTCTTTTAGCCTTGTGATACGTTCCATGGGGTTTTCTTGGCAAGAATACTGGAGTGGGTTGCCATTTCCTTCTCAGTGGACCACATTTTGTCAGAACTCTCTGCCATGACCTGTCTGTCTTGGGTGGCCCTGCATGACATAGCTTATGGCTTCACTGAGTTACACAAGCCCCTTTGCCACAACAAGGCAGTGATCCATGAAGGGGAGAAATATCTTTGCACACACACAAAATCTTACACTGTTCTAACTAGTCAGTGTTAACTTTTTCCTGAAATGACATGTGCTCTTTCTTCTTTTCTTTTTAAAGCTGAGCCCTCAAGTATTGTTATGTAACAAAAGGTAGTTGGTAATATTAGTGGTTGTGTGACACAGGACTACACTCATGATATGAGGGTAACCTCTGGATCACGATGGGGAGTACTTCTCAAGTTTTTCAGGGGATGAGGTTCTCTTTTATGCTCAGTGAGGGATCTCTTGGGTGTTGAAGTGAGAAGTGGCAGACCTTCAGGAGAAGAAGCCCTCACTGAAGGAGGTGAGTTCTGTACAGTGGATGTACTACACAAGTAAAGGTTACCAGCAACTGCTCTGCTCATACTGACTGCAGCACTGTCAGTGGTAGATGTTTGTGGTCTCTCTCTGCTCTCTCCAAATTTGCCCAGAATTCCCTGCAACAAGGTACACTGATGACCTAGAAATGCTAACAAAGCTTTTCTATCTTTCCTTACTTCAGCATCATCCTCAATAATGTGGTGCATGTAATTGTTAAAGGGTTCCACATCCCAATCCATTCTTTCCAGTAAATGGCTGTTCTCTGCAGTAGTGTGGCACAGAATGTGATCAGTATCTTCACTGGAACCCTTTCCAGTCTTCCTGTTCCTTGGCATTGCTCTTCTAGTTGCTGGAGACAGAGTTCATTATGACTGGGAGTGCCAGTGCCTACAATTGCACAGGGAGAAAGAGATGCATATAAGTTCCTTGGAATAATATTACAGTAGCATCTCAAATCTCTTAGTGCCACCATAGGTACTGTATCATTATTATGTCCTCAGTGCAGTAATGAGAATGGAACAAGATGGGAGTGTAAGCACATTAAGATGAGAGATTTCTCTGATCCTCAGGTGCTTCATGGGCATTCTATTTACAGACAGTTCTACCAAATGTCTTCCTATACTTCTTAGTACATGCTCCAATGAACATCCACATGAAAACAGGTTGTGGTTCAGCTGTTCTGGGCACCACACTTAAAGAAGGATGTAAACAAGCTGGAGAGGGTTCAGAGGAGGGCAGCGAAGATGATCAGGGGACTGGAAACAAAGCCCTATGAGGAGAGACTGAAATAACTATTTAGCCTTCAGAAGAGAAGACCGAGGGGAAATAGGACAGAGCTTCTCATTTACTTGAAAGGTTGTCACAGAGAGGAAGGCCAGGATCTCTTCTTGATCATCCCAGAGTGCAGGACACGGAATAACGGGCTCACGTTACAGGAAGTCAGATTCTGGCTGAACATTGGGAAAAACCTCCTGATTATTAGAACAAGACAACAATGGAACCAATTACCTAGGGAGGTGGTGGGCTCTCCCACACTGGAGATATTCAAGACGAGGCTGGACAGCCATCTGTCGGGGATGCTCTGACTTGGATTCCTGCATTGAGCAGGGGGTTGGACGCGATGGTATTGTAGGCCCCTTCCAGTCCTACAATTCTATGATTCTATGATTCTATCTCCACTGTATTGCTCTCATCAAAGGAAATCTAATCACAGTAACTACACATTAAGATACATACACTGCTAGGGACTATGTCAACTTATGTGTTAATACAAGGGTTGTGCTCTTGTGCAATGGAAACATACACCAGTGTTGTTAGCTTGCACTTCATCCCTACAATAGTTAGTGAGAAAAAAGTCATATATACATTAAATAAACAAACAAACAAACAAACAAATAAACAGTACCTGGCAGTACTTCCTTCTCCACTCCACCTTTTCCCCTCTGATATTTTTGCTGATGCTTCAGTAAATCCACATGCTAGCTTGAGAGAATATATATTGGGCAACTTCTTAAATATTGGGGTGAGCCTTGTACTGCAACACAGACCTTCTGTGTTGCTTGGGTTTCTCCTCGACAGCTGTTGAGTTTTTTCCTACCTTGGCCAATAAAATCTCTGAAGACCAATAAAATCTCTTCTGTACTCCAAGACAGAATTGTGGTTTATTTCTATAGCACATCAGGACATGTGTCTGCGGTGCCGGGTATGGAAACCTGCAATAAATTACTGACTGCATGTTGAGTTAGTGAGGAGTAGAAAGTGAGTTAGAGTATAACTGAATGGGGCAATAATAAACTAAGTAATGGACCGAATCTCCTACTGAAGAAGCAAGACTGGGACAAGTGATGGTATTTGAAAGACATCTACACACCCCACCTTCCAGCTCCTACCAAGCACGTGGGCCTGCTTTTGCAATGGAAGAATTGCATCATGTCTGTGCTGATTTCACAATGATTAGGAACAGTATAACGGAAGATGCATATTAAATTTGGATGTCTTTGGGAGGATACATTTCTTTTAGAGACATATGTGAACAGTGGAAGGTACTCCCTAAATAAAAGAAAGGTATGAATTGCAAAATGAAGGGCTTAAAAACATCTGTTGCTCACCCTAACACAATACCAACTGCAGTGTGAGGCCATCACTGCAGGAAAGTCGTTAGGAAGGGCAGTTTCTGAGCTAGTAAAAAACATTACAAATATGGTTGATATCCATATAGCTTGAAATGAGCATATTTGTATTGGTGGATCTTGTCCATTATATTTTGCATTGTCGCTTATACAGTGATCCAAAGGAATGGTTTGTGGTACCCTTAATTGAAAAATCCTCTTACCGGAGACCTTCGGATATGATTTTCTATCTCCTAATTGTTGTTGTTGTTCAGTCGTTCAGTCGTGTCCGACTCTTCGTGACCCCATGGACCATAGCACGCCAGGCCTTCCTGTCCTGCGCTCTCTCCCGGAGCGTGCTCAAGTTCATATTCATTGCATCCGTGATGCTATCTAGCCATCTCATCCTCTGCCGTCCCCTTCTCCTTTTGCCTTCAGTCTTTCCCAGCATCAGGGTCTTTTCCAGGGAGTTTTCTCTTCGCATTAGGTGGCCAAAATATTTGAGCTTCAGCTTCAGTATCTGTCCTTCCAATGAGCACTCAGGGTTGATTTCCTTTAGGATGGACTGATTGGACCTCCTTGCAGTCCAGGGCACTCGTAAGAGTCTTCTCCAGCACCACAGTTCGAAAGCATCAATTCTTCGGCGCTCAGCCTTCCTTATAGTCCAGTTCTCACAGCCATACATTACTACTGGGAAAACCATAGCTTTGATTAGACGGACCTTTGTCGGCAAGGTGATGTCTCTGCTTCTTACTATGCTGTCTAGGTTGGCCATAGCTTTCCTCCCAAGGAGCAAGCGTCTTTTAATTTCATGGCTACAGTCACCGTCTGCGGTGATCTTGGAGCCCAAGAAAGTAAAATCTGTCACTGCTTCCATTTCTTCCCCTTCCATATGCCAGGAAGTGATGGGGCCAGATGCCATGATCTTAGTTTTTTTAATGTTGAGTTTCAAACCAGCTTTTGCACTCTCCTCTTTCACCCTCAACAAGAGGCTCTTGAGATCCTCTTCGCTTTCTGCCATTAGGGTGGTATCGTCTGCATATCGGAGGTTGTTGATAATTCTCCCAGCAATCTTAATTCCGACCTCTGATTCATCCAACCCGGCATTTCTCATGATGTACTCTGCATATAAGTTAAATAAGCAGGGTGACAATATGCAGCCTTGTCGTACTCCTTTCCCAATTTTGAACCAATCGGTTGTTCCATGTCTGGTTCTTACTGTTGCTTCTTGACCCTCGTACAGGTTTCTCAGGAGACAGGTAAGGTGGTCTGGTACTCCCATCACTTTAAGAATTTGCCACAGTTTGTTGTGATCCACACAATCAAAGGCTTTAGCGTAGTCAATGAAGCAGAAATAGACGTTTTTCTGGAATTCTCTTGCTTTCTCCATGATGCAGCGAATGTTGGCGATTTGATCTCTAGTTCCTCTGCCTCTTCTAAACCCAGCTTGTACTTCCGGTAATTCTCGGTTCGCATACTGCTGAAGCCTAGCTTGTAGGATTTTGAGCATCACCTTGCTGGCATGTGAAATGAGCGCAATTGTGCGGTAGTTTGAACACTCTTTGGCGTTGCCCTTCTTTGGAATTGGAATGTAAACTGACCTTTTCCAGTCTTGTGGCCACTGTTGAGTGTTCCAGATTTGTTGGCATATTGAATGCAGCACTTTAACAGCATCATCTTTTAGGATTTTAAATAGCTCGGCTGGAATACTGTCATCTCCGCTAGCTTTGTTGTTACTAATGCTTCCTAAGGCCCACTTGACTTCACTCTCGAGGATGTCCGGCTCAAGTTCAGTGACCGCACTATCATGGCTATCAGGGACATTCAGATCTTTCCTGTATAGTTCTTCTGTGTATTCTTGCCACCTCTTCTTAATCTCATCTGCTTCTGTTAGGTCCCTGCCTTCTTTGTCCTTTATCATGCCCGTCTTTGCACAAAACGTTCCCTTGAGATCTCCAATTTTCTTGAAGAGATCTCTAGTCTTTCCCATTCTGTTGTTTTCCTCGATTTCTTTGCATTGTTCATTTAAGAAGGCCTTCTTGTCTCTCCTTGCTATTCTCTGGAACTCTGCATTCAGTTGGGTATATCTTCCCCTTTCTCCCTTGCTTTTCGCTTCCCTTCTTTTGTGAGCTACTTGTAAAGCCTCATCAGACAGCCACTTTGCTTTCTTGCATTTCTTTTTCTTTGGGATGGATTTCGTTGCTGCCTCCTGAACAATGTTACGGACCTCCGTCCATAGTTCCTCAGGCACTCTGTCTATCAGGTCTAATCCCTGAAATCTATTCCTCACCTCCACTGTATATTCATCAGGGATATGATTTAGGTCATACCTGAACGGTTTAGTGGTTTTCCCGACGTTCTTCAATTTAAGCCGAAATTTTGCAAGAAGCAGCTCATGATCTGAGCCACAGTCAGCTCCAGGTCTTGTTTTTACTGACTGTATGGAGCTTCTCCATCGTTGGCTGCAAAGGACATAATCAATCTGATTTCGATATTGACCATCTGGTGATGTCCATGTGTAGAGTCGCCTCTTGTGCTGTTGGAAAAGAGTGTTTGCTATGATCAGCATGTTCTCTTGGCAAAACTCTATTAGCTTTTGTCCTGCTTCATTTTGTACACCAAGGCCATGCTTGCCTGTTATCCCGGTGATTTTTTGACTTCCTACTTTAGCATTCCAATCCCCTATGATGAAGAGGACATCTTTTTTTGGTGTTAGTTCTAGAAGGTGTTGTAGGTCTTCATAGAACCGATCAACCTCAGCTTCTTCGGCCTCAGTGGTTGGGGCATAGACTTGAATTACTGTGATGTTGAATGGTTTGCCTTGGATTCGTACTGAGATCATTCTATCATTTTTAAGATTGTACCCCAGTACTGCTTTTCCCACCCTTTTGTTGACTATGAGTGCTACTCCATTTCTTCTAAGGGATTCTTGCCCACAATAGTAGATATGATAGTCACCTGAATTAAATTCGCCCATGCCTGTCCATTTGAGTTCGCTGATTCCCAAGATGTCGATGTTCAATCTTGCCATCTCATGTTTGACCACCTCCAGCTTACCTTGATTCATTGATCTGACATTCCAGGTTCCTAAACAATATTGTTCTTTACAGCATCGGATTTTCTTTTCACCACCAGACACATCCACAGCTGAGTGTCCTTTCGGGTTTGGCCCAGCCGCTTCACTCTTTCTGGCGCTACTTGGAAATACCCTCTGCTCTTCCCCAGTAGCATATTGGACACCTTCCGACCTGAGGGGCTCATCTTCCGGCGTCATCTCGTTTAGCCTTGTGATACATTCCATGGGGTTTTCTTGGCAAGAATACTGGAGTGGGTTGCCATTTCCTTCTCCAGTGGACCACATTTTGTCAGAACTCTCTGCCATGACCTGTCCGTCTTGGGTGGCCCTGCACGGCATAGCTTATGGCTTCACTGAGTTACGCAAGCCCCTTCGCCACAACAAGGCAGTGATCCATGAAGGGGATCTCCTAATAGATATGGATAAATATGTGACTTGGCGTGTAGCTCTCTTTGCCATTGCTCCCAAGAAGATCAGAAAGAAATATATAGCAGAGATAGACATCAGTTGCAAAGGAGATGACTGTATTTGATTTACACCATATCACTTTTGGAGCAATGACAGATTATTTTTATAATTTAAAATTTTATATGTGTTATATGTATTATGTGTAATCCTGGTATTTGTTGGTTCTTTCTCTTCGTGTGCGTATTTATACCATGTTACTTATGGAGCAATGGCAGCCTATATATATATATATATATATATTCTTAAATATTGTACCTTATGTGTTACAGATATTTTTAATCTTGGTATTCTTTGCTTTGTTCTTGGTGTGTGTGTATATCTTATGCAAAGGCCATTGGCCAAAAGCAATAAAATTGGATTAGATTGATTGGATATCCATATATGCAGTGGTGAAGAAAGAGAGGGAACAAAGCAGACATAAGGAGGTGGCCTTCTCAATTTATTGATGATCTCAATTCGAATTCAGACTAAGCCATTTAACATCACAGTGATCCAAATATACGCCCCAACCACAGATGCTGAAAAAGCAGAAATAGATCAGTTCTATGAAGATCTGCAGCACCTACTGGATAGTACGCCAAAAGAAGATGCTATTTTCATTACAGGAGACTGGAATGCTAAGGTGGGTAGTCAAACGACACCTGGAATTACAGGCAAGCATGGTCTGGGAGAACAAAATGAAGCAGGAGTGCAGGACATGAAGGCAGAGGAACTAGAGACCAAATTGCCAATATCCGCTGGATAATAGAGAAAGCCAGGGAGTTTCAGAAAAACATATATTTCTGTTTTATTGACTATTCTAAAGCCTTTGACTGTGTGGATCATAACAAATTGTGGCAAGTTCTTGGTGGTATGGGGATACCAAGTCATCTTGTCTGCCTCCTGAGGAATCTGTATAACGACCAAGTAGCAACGGTAAGAACAGACCATGGAACAACGGACTGGTTTAAGATTGGGAAAGGAGTACAGCAGGGTTGTATACTCTCACCCTACCTATTCAACCTGTATGCAGAACACATCATGCGACATGCTGGGCTTGATGAAGCCAAGGCTGGAGTTAAAATCACTGGAAGAAACATTAACAATCTCCGATATGCAGATGATACCACTTTGATGGCTGAAAGCAAGGAGGAGCTGAGGAACCTCATGACGAAGGTGAAAGAAGAAAGTGCAAAAGCTGGGTTGCAGTTAAACCTCAAAAAAACCAAGATTATGGCAACCAGCTTGATTGATAACTGGCAAATAGAGGGAGAAAATGTGGAGGCAGTAACAGCCTTTGTCCTTCTAGGCTCAAAGATTACTGCAGATGCTGACTGCAGCCAGGAAATCAGAAGACGTTTACTTCTTGGGAGGAGAGCAATGACAAATCTTGATAAAATAGTGAAGAGCAGAGACATCACACTGACAACAAAGGTCCGCATAATGAAAGTAATAGTATTCCCCGTAGTAACCTATGGCTGCAAGAGCTGGACCATAAGGAAGGCTGAGCGAAGGAAGATAGATGCTTTTGAACTGTGGTGCTGGAGGAAAATTCTGAGAGTGCCTTGGTCTGCCAGAAGATCAAACCAGTCCATACTCCAGGAAATAAAGCCAGACTTTAGGGAATGATATTAAAGGCAAAACTGAAGTACTTTGGCCACATCATGAGAAGACAGGATACCCTGGAGAAGATGCTGATGCTAGGGAAAGTGGAAAGCCAAAGGAAGAGGGGCCAACCAAGGACAAGATGGATGGATGATATTCTGGAGGTGACGGACTCGACCTTGGGGGAGCTGGGGGTGGCGACGGCCGACAGGAAGCTCTGGCGTGGGCTGGTCCATGAAGTCATGAAGAGTCGGAAGCGACTGACCAAATAAACAACAACAAGTCCCATTCATTGCAACAGTTCTATTCTAAGTAGGACTTTAGTTGACGTCTACCCTTTGACTTGGACCCACTTTGATGCTTTGCAAAAATGGCCTGCTGTAGCTCAGACTAATTTGGAGTCGGTCCATTTCAACTTGGGAAATCCAAAAATGGCACTGTGTTTTGTTTTACTCTTGGTCAGAAATGAAATAATACCTGCAGGCATAACAGCCACTTAGGAGGGGATTACGCCTGCCCATGGTCAGAAAAATAGGTGCAAGGCTCTTCACACTTCACACCTTTATATTTTGATTCATGAAAAGGCATTCTCAGAGACTTCTCATGACATGGCTGCTTGCTTCTGCCTCAGTTATCAACCAAGGTCCTATCTTAAACCAAACTCAACAAGAAAAAACAAAATAGGTTTAAGGAAGTTTATAAGTAACTGAGGATAAAAATGCAGCTACAATAAAACAAACTTTAATGAAATAACTAGACTAAAGTACAAAGTATAAATAATGTTCATAATTTTTTTTTGATAATACTACTATAAAATCATGCAAAAACAAAAACTTGACATAGTGACGTTACTGGTTTCACAATAGGCTTTTCTGAATACAATCCCAATGTACTATTAGCTGTACTAATATGTATTATTATTAATAATAATATGTATTATTATTAATATTAATAATAATATGTATTATCAGCTGTACAAATACATATTAACCCAACCCAAATGTATTTCAACCATTAAGGTCTTGATCAGTTGAGGAGGGGGGAATTTGGCCATAACTATAGCCCAAAGAACAGCAATAAACTGTATGAGATTGACTTGTCAAATAAGTACCTGCAAGGCAAAAATATATAGAAAGTTACAGATACCTGGGGTAGCCTTTATTTATTAAACTAGGCACATAAATATAGACTGATAAAAGTTTTCTTTACCAATAGGTCTCTGCTATATCACCTGTATATTCCGTCTGCTTGTGGGCAATATCTGAATACACGGAGGGGGAAGGGGACCCACCATTCCCTCTTGTTTCTAAGGTGTATAAAAAGATGCAAACCCATATGGTGTTAAGTAACTGAAAGTAACTTGACTACAAATAAACGAATTGTAAGCAATCCAGACCAAAGTATTCTCACCAGAGCAGAAGGTTTTGAGTTGAGCATCCATGTGCCATCCCATAAGGTAAACAAAACTGTAGATAAGGTCCTATTTTTTAAAAAAAGTCTAAACACTGCAGGCTTGGGTACAATTAATAATCAATTATCCTGAGGTTATAGCTGTTAAATACCAGCCATAGCCAAAACCTGGTACAGCCATGTAATCAGCTCATTATGGATCAAATAGTCACAGTAGTTTACTCCTAGATGGATCGCTTGCAAGGCCCAAAGGCTCTATGTTTGAAACCATGTGAAGTCCCCTTCAGGGCACACACAGGACTGCCTCACCATCAGAGCCCCAGAGTGGTTCTGCTGCTTGCTCCTGTTGTCACTGCTAGTCACTCACCTCCTCCCCACAGATCTGTTCTACCCAGTGGCAGAGGGTCGGGGTTATTATGAGTCAATACTCGGCTCCATTTCATGTGCCTATGCACTAGAGACAAAATGCATACACACACGCCTTAGAAATTTAACTGCTAGAGACAGGAGGATGTGGCTGTATCCTGATACATGACAAGTCCTGCAACTCAGACCAACACAATGATAAAGTAGAATACCCCCAAATTAGCAACTGTGATTGGAAATTATGGACTTGCTCTGATTAGTAGGGCCAGTGTGGAGCATATGGTATTTTGCTTTAGCTGGACCTTATCAGCTAAGAGAGAAAGAGAGGGGGAGGAAGGAAAAGAGAGAGTGAGAGAAAAGGGTGTCAGAGAGAGAAGACTTCATAAGATAGAGAGAGGGGGGAAGGAGTCTGAGAGAGAGAGAGAGAGAGAGAGAAAGGGGTGTCAGAGAGGGAAGAGTTCAGAAGAGAGAGAGAAAAGGTTGTCAGAGAGAGAAGAGTTTGGGGGGGGAGAGAGAAAGAGAGAGAGAGGCACTGCCCACTTTTGGCTCTGGCCCCACCCACCACTGCTCTTGACTGGAAAACACTTCTGCATTCCTGCTATACAGTTAGCTGCAAGTAAATCCCATTGAACTCAGTGAGGCATACATCTCTGTAGGCATGTATAGGATTGCACTGTTAGTGATGCATGTCTCTCCACCAGCAAAGTTGCATGTCTTTTCATCTTGTTGGAAAGTGGGCATATGAAGCTGCCGTAGAGAGAGCTGGATCCTTGATCTATCTAGCCCAGACCTGTCTCCTTTTTTGACAGGCAGGGGCTTTCCAAGAGAGGGCCTTTCCCAACATCTGTTACCTAAGATCCTTTAATGGGAGATGCCAAGGACTGAAGGGGGGCATTCTGCATGCAAAGCAGATGGCCTACCATTCAGCCATGGCTCCTCCTCTAGTTCTGTACTTGAAGAAGAAGAAAAATCAGCAACCTTACGAAATTCCAAACAAACATGACAAACACACTAATACATTCTTTTTCCTCTTAAACCATTGGGTATCTCTACAAAACCCTGAAGGGCTATCATGTAGAAGAAAAGAAAGACTTGTTCTCTGCTTCCTTAAGGGGTTGGACTCAATGTAATGGGCTATTCAGGAGGGTCCATTCCAGGTGAACATCAGGAGAAACTTCTTGACAGGAAAAGCAGATCAAGAATGGAACTCATTTCCTACCTGGAAGATGGGTGGGTTCTCCTTTGCTGGAGATCTTCAGGCAGAGACTCGACAACCAGCCACTGGGGATGACCAAGTTCTTGATTTATTGCACCAAGCAGAGAGTTCTTTATTTATGTACTTGCTACATTTATTCATTTGTTTGTTTATTACATTTCTGTACTGCCCGATAGCCAAAGCTCTCTGGGCGGTTCACAATAATTAAAACCACAAAGCACTCCATGATAAAATAGGATATAAACATTTATAATGACAGCATAAAATAAAAACAAAAACCAACGAGGAAAAAGCTAGCAGCAGTGCAAAGATTTAAAATACAGTAACAGATTTAAAACAACAGAAAATGAAAGACCAAAATGCCTGGGAAAATAAGGAGGTCTTCACTCCTTTGGCAGGGGCTCCTGGAAAAGGGCTTCTGAAAATGATCTTAGGGTCTGGACAGGAATATATGGGAAGAGAATGTATATGGGAAAACTTTCTCCCATAGATCATATATACTGCCTTTTCAGCCCAAGATGGCATACATGATCACCTTCTCTCCATTTTATTCTGTGAGGTAAGTCAGTGACAGAAAGTCACCCAGAGTGAGATTCATGGCCAAGTGGGGATTTGAACCCAGTTCTCCCCTGTCCTAATCCAACACTGGAGGGAAGCCTTCTTCACCTTGGGAGGCAACAGGAGAGGACTGAAATTCCCTGATCCTGTTGAGGCTGCAGGCTGCATCCAAATCCAATGTACATCCCTACTGTTTATTTCCAGTTATTTCCAGAATGTCTTGTGGATTTTTTTTAAAGCATTGTGTTATTTTAGCACAAATGGTTTTATGTTGTGCTTTATTCTCTTTTGCTTTTATGATTTAATATTATACTTTATTTTATTTAGTTTTAGTTTTTGCAATCCACTCCGAGGTCTGTTATTGGGCAGATAAAATGAATAAAAAATAATAATTTCGCAATGAATCTGGTTGTACTTGTCATAGAATACCTGCAACTCAAACTTATTGTACACATTTTACATTCCCCAGTGTGGTCCCCTCCAGATGTTTTGACTATAATTTCTAACATCCCTGACCACTTGCCATGGTGGCTGAGGCTGATGGGAGTTTTAATATCTAGTGGGCACCACATTGAGGAAGGCTGAGATAGACAATTATGGGGTAGGTAGGGGACTGAATGGAAGGGAAGATGGTGCACACCATAATATTAAATTTTAAAAGTACCACAACAGGAACAGGGATCAGAAAACAGACTTGGGATAAGAACATAAGAAGAGCCCTGCTGGATCAGACCAAGTGTCCATCTAGTCCAGCACTCTGTTCACACAGTGGCCAACCAGCTGTCAACCAGGAACCCACAAGCAGGGCATGAACACAACAGCACCATCCCGCCCATGTTCCCCAGTAACTGATGTGCATAGGCTCACTGCCTCTGGTACAGGAGGTAGCACATAGCCATCAAGACTAGTAGCCACTGATAGCCTTTTCCTCCAGGAATTTGTTGAACCCCCTTTTAAAGCCATCCAAATCAGTGGCCATCACTACTTCCTGTGGTAGCAAATTCCTTAGTTTAACTTTGCGCTGTGTGAAGAAGCCCTTCCTTTGATCTGTCCTGAATTCTCCCACCAATCAGCTTCATGGGATGACCCCACTGGGTTTTGGTATTATGAGAGAGGGAGAAAAAAGTCTCCCTCTTCACATTCTCCACACCAGGCATAATTTTGTAGACCTCCATCACGTCTCCCCTTACTCTCCTTTTTTCCAAGCTAAACAAATCCAGCTGTTGTGACCTTTTCTCATAGGGGAGATGCTCTGGCCCCTTGATCATTTTAATTGCCCTTTTCGGCACCATTTCCAGCTCTACAATACCTTTTTTTAGGTGTGGTGACCAGAACAGGACACTATTCCAAGCATGGCTGCACCATAGATTTGTGGGGGGGGGGGGTAGTGAAAAGCTCTGATCGTCCACTATAAGAAAAAGGATATCAGATTAGATGGATCCTTGGTATAATTCAGCAGGGCTATTGTTATTATCTTCCCACTGAGAACATATTTGTCCCAGCCCCGCTGCAGTAATGGTAAATGAGTGTTCTCAGTGGAATTGTTATGTACGTATGTATGTATCTGTGCATTTATTATTTATAGTATCTGTATACCATTCCACATCCAATGATTTCAGAGTGGTGAGCAACAGATAGGGTAAAAGAATAAAAACTGTGTTAAACTAATTACTATTTTTAAAAAGAAACAAGAGTTCTGATAAAACCGTGGCCGGTCACTTAAGGAAGTCTTCCTGAAATAATCATGTTTTCAGGAGGTACCAGAAGGAATGCAATGTTGGTGCCTGGCTGACCTCCAGAGACAGGGAGTTCCACAGAAAGGGGGCCGCCACACTGAACTACAAGTAAATTGAAGTAATGAAGTGGTGACCTACTGTCTTGTACATGTAACCACTGGAATTATCCAGAAGGCCTCTACTCATGACGAGAATATTCCAATAGAGCAAGGAAGTTAAGGCAATTTCCATGTTGGGGTAGAGCTACCAAAAGAATTGGAAATAAAGTTTCCACTATCATGTTGCCCATATGAAAATCTATGTAAATCTATGTAAATCTAGTGCGGCCACACTTGGAATACTGTGTCCAGTTCTGGTCACCACACCTAAAAAAAAAAGGTTATTGTAGAGTTGGAAACAGTGCAGAAAAGAGCAACTAAGGGCGCAATCCTATGCATGTTTAGAGAGAGAAAAGGCCTACAACTCCCAGCATGCCCCAGCCAGCCATGATGGCTGGGGCATGCTGGGAGTTGTAGGCCTTTTCTCTCTCTCTAAACATGCATAGGATTGCACCCTAAAATGATCAAGGGGCTGGAGCATTTCCCCCATGAGAGAAGGTTACAACAGCTGGGATTGTTTAGCTTGGAAAAAAGGAGGGTGAGGGAAGGCATGATAGAGGTGTACAAAATTATGCATTGTGTGGAGAATGTGGAGAGGGAGACTTTTTTCTCCCTCTCTCATCATAATATTAGAACCCAGTGGGGTCATCCCATGAAGCTGATTGGTGGGAGATTCAGACAGATAAAAGGAGGGATGACTTCACACAGAGCAAAGTTAAACTATGGGATTCACCACCTATGTCTCCATCATCTTTAAGTTTCATTTATCTAAATGTTGTGATTATGAGCAGGGGGACGGGGGAGGGAGTGTGGCTGAGTGACTGACAGGTCCACTGTCAAGGGCTCCTTGGAGGGCTCTCTCAGTCTCATTATTCTTTGTTTACAACTTAATAACTCTACAGAGCAACTAGATCTGAGCAGCAGAGTACCTATGCCCTAAGTTGGAACAGTTGGTCCCCATTTGAAAGGGAATTACTGGCAGACCCCTGAACTTAAGGACTAGGGAGAGTCCCTCCCCTTTTCCCTTGGATCCTCTGGGCGCAGCTGTTGTTTGAGTGCCAACTGGGCACTACGCCTCCTTTCCGCGCCCTCCATTTGGCGCCGCTCTCTGTGTCTGCGTCGCGCGTCCACCAAGACTGCTTCCCGCGCTTGATCACTCCCTGGACTGCTATCTAATCTAGGAATGCTGGTGGGAGGAATCTCCGTCAGCTGTTGGCCCTGGGAAAGAGGAGCGCACTCCTCTCCCAGGAGCGACTGCTCTTCCTTAGAATCAGAACTACTCTGGGATTTTATGGGCTCAGTGTCCACCCTGACATCCACATTCTAATCCTAGGCCATATTTTACCAGGGGTTCCAATCACTGTGCTTTGCAGGAGGGCAAAGAAGGGACCGTGAGATGGTCATTCCTCCAATATTGCCACTGCACCTATCCTCCTGAAAACTTGGCAGTTTCTTGCCTGGGGACATCTGTAGGATGTGTGCTATAGCCAAAGATCTCAGGGCAACATACACAATAAAAGCAAAAAAGAATAATACCAATGAAAAAGCCAATAATAAAGCACATCAGAAAGTATTGTTTTAAAAGCGGCAATAAAAATTCAACATTTAAAAATAAAAATAAAGACAGAACAACCAAAAATATGGAGACGATCATTTTAAAATGCAGCATCAAACATATTAAAAATAAAGTAAGCAGCAGTTAAAATACTTTTTTAAAGGCTTGGGAGAATAAAAAAAGGTATTTGCCTGGAGCCAAAAAGTCAGTGAAGTGGGTACCAGGCAGACCTCCCCAAAGAAGGCATTCCACAATTTGGGAGCCACCACAGAAAAAGCCCAGGCACAAATAGCCACCCACCAGATCTCAGTGTGAGGGGTTCTCAGAGCAGGGCCTCAGATAATGATCTTAGGACCAGGGCAAAAACATATGGAAAAAGATGGTCCTTCAGATACCGTGGTCCCAAGCCAGATTGTGTAAGTTATCACCAGTACCTTGACTTGACATAATATGGTCATAACAACCAGTTTCAGTCAGTACCCTAACTGCCATAGTTTGCCCTAAATGAAGTTTCCAAACTGTCTTCAAGGGCAGACCCACGTGCAACACATTGCAGTATTCTAACCGGGAGGTTACCAGGGCATGGATCACTGATGCCAGGCTGTTAATAATAACAAGGTAGAATGCTAGCATAAGAACCACAGGCATACCAAGGCCAGGATTCTCTTCCCACAGAGGCCAAGCAGACACCCATGGAAAGCCCACAAGAACATCACGTGGGCAATAGCATCTGACCACTTGTAATCCTGAGCAACTGGTATACAGAGGCATATTTCCTCTGATACTGGAGGGGGCATAGAGACATCAGGACTAATAGCCATCAATAGCCTTATCCCCCATGAATTTGTCCAATCTCCTTTTAAAGACATCCAAATTGGTGGCCATCGCTACATCTTTGTGGTAGCGAATTCCATAGTTTTAACTATGCACTGTGTGAAGAAGTCCTTCCGTGTATCTGTCCTGACTCTCTCACCATTCATCTTTATGGAATGACCCTGGGTTCTCGAATTCTGAGAGAGGGAGGAAAAGTTCTCCCTATCCACTTTCTCCACCACGCATAATTTTGTCTCCCCTTACCCCCCTGAGCAGCATGATGGGGGGGGGGACATTTAGCCCATGGTCTGCACGTTGCCCACACCTTTTCACCCCCTGGGCCCTTTTCCTCTGCTCCATGCAGTATCAGGAAAAAAAATATCTGCCAAAATTCAGAGGCAAACTGCTTCATAGCCCCCCATAGTGCTAACGGGGTTAAATTTAGCTTGCTGTCGAGGTAAATTTGTGCCTTCTAGCAGTCTGTAGTATTAAAAGCAGCATAATTTTTCTTTAAACTTTTTTTTTTTTTTTGGCTGCCACTGAATTTGGCAGTATAATGGGAGAAGGTAGAGTCTAGATGTGGTTCATGAGCCATGTGCTGCCCACCCCTGCTTTAGGGGGAGTGCAACCCCTACCAGAAGAGGTTGAACACCACTTACCCAGACAGTTGAACAACCCACCAACAGTACCTCCATTTTGTCTCGATTCAGCTTCAGTTTATTGGCCTTCACCCCATTCATTATCATAGCCAGCTGATTACACACTTTTATTGCCTCACCTGAGTATGATGAGAAAGGGAGGTAGTGCTGTGCATCACCTGCACACTGATAACACTGCACCTTAAATCTCCAAATGACCTCACCCAGAGATTTCATGTAATGTTAAATAGCATGGGGGAGAATATGGAACATTACGGGACCCCAAAGCATAAATGTAGGGATGGATGGGCGCCCCCACCCTGGTCTGGGTTCTCTGGGCAGCTGCCAAGCTCCTGCCCGTGCTCGCACACCCCCAGACCTGGGCCCGAGCCCCAGCCCCTTCTCACCAAGCCGCCTGCGCTCACCCTGGGCCCATCTGCTGAGCTCTGCAGTCACCATTTTGCCACCAAAAAAAGGAAAAATGGAGATAACAACAATGTACGCATTTGACCTTACACAAAATGGCGCCATGAATAGCTGATATCTGCATGACTGCAGGCATAAATGGGCCATTTACGCCTGTTTTTGTTGTTTATTTGGTCAGTCACTTCCGACTGTTCATGACTTCATGGGCCAGCCCACGCCAGAGTTTCCTGTCGGCTGTTGCCACCCCCAGCTCCCCCAAGGTCGAGTCCATCACCTCCAGAATATCATCCATATTTACGCTTGTAATCTTCCATATATCAGCGTTTGTGGTGCTATTTTGCATAAGATCAAATGTGCACATTTTCATGATCGCCTTCTTCTTGCAAAATAGTGATTGCAGAGCTCACCGGATGGGCCCAGAGTGAGTGCAGGGGAGGAGCTTGAGCAGGGCAGGAGGCTTGTCAGGTGCCATTTGGGGCAGTGGGCAGGGGGAGTCCACCAGATTCCTGGACCCAATTGGGCACTCGCTCCATCCCTACATAAATGCTGTGGGAGGCGAGAAGAAGACCCAGGCAGCACCTTCTGGTAATGGCCACCCAAGCTGAGGAGAACCACTGCAAAGCCATACCATCCAGAATATTAAAATATAGAGGGGCACAGCACAGAGACCCCTACACCTATTTTTCTGACATTTGGCAGGCATAATCCTCTCCTAATGCCTATGATGTCTGTAAGTATCATCAAATTCTCTTTTTTACGGGGGGGGGGTGACATCTTCACCGTATCATCATCATCAATCATCATCATTTTGCTATTACAGAGGGAACTCCATTAGATAAACCAAGGAAAGCATTTCATCTTACCAATGATAACAGAGAAAAGTTATAAACTTAATCAAACTCATACCAGTGAAATTGCCCCTAACAGTAAATAAGGTTGTATATTGTTCTAATATAAAATAGAGTCCATTTTTACATTAAACATTTATTTGCTGATCATCCCTCTCTGACTCTGATCATATCAGCCATATCCCAAACCTTCATACACCATTCATCAGTTGTTGGAGGATTAACCCTCTTCCACCTATATAACCTATGGCCATATATGAACCGCTGTCAGTAAGGGCACAATCCTAAATAGATAGACGGCCGCCTCCAACCTCAGAGGTGACCACCTATCCAAAGCAAGGCAGGAGAGGCACGGGGGGATCATTTCCTCTGCTCCTCTCCTGCCTTGCTCTTTTTCACTAGACAGCTGTTTTTAGCTGTCTAGCCAGGGGGGGGGCAGGCTGGGAGAGGAAGCTGCCATATGACACATAGGATGTGTAGTACGTACAGCTCCACTCTCTCTGCCCAGGGACACCCCCCAGCCCCACCCCTTTTCAGTCGCTCCGCTCTCATCTTCCAAGTGCAGAGGACAGGGCTTCTCCGCACTGCCTCCAAGGCAGCGTGGATGACGGGGGAGGTTGGTTCTCCAGGAACCGACCTTGGAGTGCGGGCTCCAAGGTCAGTTTCTGGAATAGACCATATCCTATGGCCTGCTAGACAGTGTCTAGCAGCCATAGGATTGCTCTCTCCATGAATTATTATTTCTACATCATCAGTTGGAACTCTATCTACCAAATAAAAATCAATGAGCCCAAAGAGAGCTCAGCACCACTTTCATGATTTCATCTTTTTACCATCCTCCAGAAATTTACTATCATCCAATTCTGATTGGGAGAACAAGAAGAAAGTGTTCTCTTAAAAAAAAAAAATGAAAAACGAAAAACGAAACCATCATAGTCAGCAGAAAGCATGAAACTTCCAGTTTTCTAACCTCAGCTCACGTTCAGTACCAAGTCAAAGCAGATGGACTCCAAAATGGTCCAAGCTGAAGGGGGCCATTTTCTGAGCACCAAATTGGGGTCCAAATTGAAGCTGGGGGTTGTGTACACCCTGATTTAAAAATTATGTTGTGGCAGGGGCAAAATTGTGATATTACACTTGCCGACTTCCTGTCAAAGTGACATAAGGAGCTGACATAGAAGGCTCTCAAAACCGAAGATACGAGTGGCAGAGCTGAATCAAGGGTGAAAGCTCAGGAATGAGTCAAGCGTCAGAATCTGGGAAGCATGCCAAGAGTAATAGCGAGGAGAAACCATTGTGGCTTTGGCAAAGTCCCACACTGAGCAGGAAGTCCTTATGATCCTTCCTGTTGAGGAAAGCCAACAGCCAGCCTGCGTGGGCAGAAAAACTGCCACCACCCCACATCTTGGAACCCTTCCCTGCTGGGTGAGAAGCTGTAGCTGACAGGCATAGAAGAGAAGACATGAGTCTTTAGCAGTAGGGCCGGCCCTAACACCTTGGTTGTTAACACCGCCCTACTGGAGACCTCCTTTAGAGTTCTGACTGGTTCTGACTGAAACCTGGAGCAGATTCACTGCCCCACTGACATCGGAGCCACCAACCTCTACTGCTCTGGGGAGAAGTATTGTTTCCTTGTCATTATTATCAGTGTGTATGTATGTATGTATTTATTTATTTATTTATTGTATTTTTATCCCACTCCTCAGCCAAAAAAGGCTCCCGGAGCGGCTTACAGTCAATGAACAAAGGAGTCAGTCCCGCCTGCAGGACACATATATGAACCGCTGTCAGTAAGGGCACAATCCTAAATAGATAGACGGCCGCCTCCAACCTCAGAGGTGACCACCTATCCAAAGCAAGGCAGGAGAGGCACGGGGGGATCATTTCCTCTGCTCCTCTCCTGCCTTGCTCTTTTTCACTAGACAGCTGTTTTTAGCTGTCTAGCCGCGGGGGGGGGGGCAGGCTGGGAGAGGAAGCTGCCATATGACACATAGGATGTGTAGTACGTACAGCTCCACTCTCTCTGCCCAGGGACACCCCCCAGCCCCACCCCTTTTCAGTCGCTCCGCTCTCATCTTCCAAGTGCAGAGGACAGGGCTTCTCTGCACTGCCTCCAAGGCAGCGTGGATGACGGGGGAGGTTGGTTCTCCAGGAACCGACCTTGGAGTGCGGGCTCCAAGGTCAGTTTCTGGAATAGAAATCTAAAAAAGACACAACACACAAGGAAAAGGCAATGGGGAGGGGAGAAAAAAGAATTAGGTAGACTGTCAGCAGGGCTGGTGGGATGGCCCTGTTCCCCCTCTCATCTCCCAAAGGAGGGGGAGTCCAACAGGAGCAAGCCCTGATGTTGTTGTTGTTAATGTTGTTGTTGTTGTTATTATTGTTATTTCTTTCAATTTTCACCTGCCTTTCTACTCCCAAAAAAGTGGCTTAAAATCACTAATAAAACTTGATAAAAACAATAATAAAACAAAGACCATAAACACAATTTAAAACAATTAAAAATAAAATAACAGAGCAAAAACACCCTCTAACCCAACAGACCCAGTTATGCACCAAAGGTCCACTTGAATAAAGCAGTCTTTGCCTGTGAAGCAAACTCCATTATATTCCTGTTGTAATTATAGTGCTATGACTTAACTGAGTTTAAAATCCAGATAGTGGAGGCTGGTGGCTCTGATGTCGGTGGGGTGGTAAATCCGCTCCAGGTTTCATTCAGAACCGGTCAGGACTCTAAAAGGAGCTATCCAAGCTGCTCCAATGTTGGTGGGGTGGTGAATCCGCTCCGGTGTTCAATCAGAACCGGTCAGGACTCTAAAAGGAGCTATCCAAGGTGCTCCAATGTTGGTGGGGTGGTGAATCCACTCCGGGTTTCCCTCAGAACCGGTCAGGACTCTAAAAGGAGCTATCCAAGGTGCTCCAATGTTGGTGGGGTGGTGAATCCGCTCCGGGTTTCACTCAGAACCAGTCAGGACTCTAAAAGAGCTCTCCAAGGTGTGGAGAACTCCTTTATACTCCTGACTGGTTCTGACTGAAACCCGGAGCAGATTCACCACCCCACCGACATCAGAGCCACCAACCTCCCCTGGTGGAGGATCCTTTTCCACCACCAGTATTGAAGTAAGACTCAGCTGGCAGTCCAGTCAGCTTCTCTGCACAAAATGAGAAGGCATTGCCTTGTCCTTTGCCTCAGCCATCAAAAGGGCTTGGGCTGGCCCTGTTTCGCAATGTGCAATGCAGACAGTATAAGCATACAGCAGCCTCCTCCAACATGGTGCTCTCCAGATGTTTTGGACAACAGCTGATAGCTGGACATGCTGCCTGGGGCCAATGGGAGTTGTAGTCCAAACAATCTGGAAGGCACCATGTTTGGAGAGCCTGATATCCAGTATTTCATCAGGTCTGGTGCGAGGGGTGAAAAGGCTTGGGCAGCCCCAAGCCCTCCAGCCCCAACCCAAGCACCAGTCTGACAGACCCCGGCAGCGAACTTGCATGGCTTCTGCAAAGGTCAGTCCTGTCTCACTAACCTTTCAGAGTTCTTTGAGAGTGCCAATAAACACCTGGACAGGGGTGATCCAGTAGACATTGTTTGCTTGGAGTTCCAAAAAGCCTTTGGGAAGGTCTATGAAATTATGCAAAGTGTGGAGAATGTGGAGAGGGAGACATTTTTCTCACTCTCTCAAAATACTAGAACCCCATGGGGTCATCCCATGAAACTGATTGGTGGGAGATTAAGGACAGATCAAAGGAAGGACTACTTTGCACAGCACATAGTTAAACTATGGAGTTTGCTACCACAAGATGTAATGATGGCCACCAATTTGGATGGCTTTACAAGGGGATTGGACAAATTCCTGGAGGAAAAGGCTATCAAAGGCTACTAGTCTTGATGGCTATGTGCTACCTCCAGTACCAGAGGCAGTGAGCCTACATACACTAGTTGCTGGGGAACATGGGTGGGAGGGTGCTGTTGCGCTCATGCCCTGCTTGTGGGTCCCTATTCGACAGCTGGCTGACCACTGTGTGAACAGAGTGCTGGACTAGATGGACCCCTGGCCTGATCCAGCAGGGCCCTTCTTATGTTCTTCTTATGTTCTTTGACAAAATCCCTCAGCAAAGACTCCTGAGCAAACTTAGCGGTCATGGAATAAAAGGTCTTAATGGTCAGTAACTGGTTAAAGAACAGATAGCAGAGAGTAGGAATAAATGATAAACTCTCCCAATGGAGGAATAGAAACAGTGGGATCCCTTGGGGAGCTGCACTGGAACCAATGTTTTTAAACTTATTCATAAATAATCTGAAATTAGGAGTGAACAATGAAGTGGCAACGTTTGCTGATGACAAGTGTTTTTAGCCAGTGAATGAAGTCTCCATCCTAACTGACATTTAGCCACTGCTAGCCATAGAGGTATTTTTTTAAAATGTCATTGCCTGGAGAACAGACTTCCTGGTTCATTCTCATGTTCATATTTTCTTTTTTTTTTCTTCTTTTCTTTTTCCTTCTTTCTTTTTTTGGGGGGAGGTGGGGGAAGCGGTTACTGTCCAGCAACTGAGAAATTGCTGAGGGTTGGGCTCGTTGGTCTTATAGGCCCCTTCCAACCCTACTAGTCTATGATTCTATGAAATCAAAATATTAATGTAACTCTCATGCCCTCTCGATCCAACAAAAGCTGTTTTAAATCTGTATTTTAAATCTCTGCATTGCTGCTAGGTTTTATTCTGGTTTTATTCTGGTTGTATTGTTATATTGTGTTTTTAATGGTTTTATCTTTTATATTGTTTTACTGCGTGCTTTTTGGTTTTAGTTTTTGTGAACCGCCCAGAGAGCTTTGGCTCTTGAGCAGTATAGAAATGAAATGAAATGAAATGAAATGAAAGAATGAATGAATGAATAAATAAATAAATAAATAAATGATAGCAGCAAAGATATTTTTGCTAACACCGGCCTTACTTCATAAGTGTGTCCTCCCCCGAATCTTTAAACATACATACATACATACATACATACATATATACCATCCACACAAAAGGTCTGTCATTATTATACCCATAGTGTAGGGTGGTGTCACTTGTGGCTGAGAAAATATGGGTTATAAGAGCTCTATAAACTATTCCAGTGTTATTATCACCCATATTGCTCAGAGTAGAGCTGAGAATGGGGGGTGGGGGGAGAGTAGTATATGACAACCCTGCAGTGTAGTTCAGTGTTGTTATCCAGCTTCTTGCCATGTCAGGGTTGTTGCTGTTTTGTTTCAGGAAAATCTGCTCAGGGGGATAAAGTTGTAGCAGCACTATTGGGGCTGGGGGTGATTAATTGCTTTCTGACCCATGGGGGGAAATTGTGTGTGCGTGTGTGGGGGGTAGAATTCGATTGCAAAAAATACCTGAAGGGAAAGTGTTCTGTACCTGCCCCCTGTGTTTCTCCTATCAGCTTTGGAAGCCCCATGCCTGCTGTAACTCACCCCACAATAACTGAAACATCTATGTGTAACTTGAGCCTCAGATTTGTTGAACTGCAGTTTCAAATTTGGCAGCAGAAATTATTACTTGAGATCTATTTATTTATTATAAATAAATAAATTACAGTGGGGGGAGTGTTGGGGGCCAGAACATACCGAGGCTGGGCGGCAGGCACTGGCGGAGCGCTAGGGGCAGGCCATGCCAGGTAAGGGGAACAAGGGAGAGATGTGTAGTATCTGTCCCCTGCTCCGGGCCTGTCCAGAGCCAAAGGATGGCTGGGAGAGGCGTGACCCCATCTTCTGGCCTTCGTTTGCTGCTCTGCAATGCCAGGTCTGTTACCCAGAAAACCTCCCTCATCCATGACATGATCCTGGATGAGGGTGCAGACCTGGCATGTATTACGGAGACCTGGCTGGCCGAGGCTGCTGCTCCAACCCTTGCAGCCAAGTGTCCAGCTGGATTTTCGTATGCACAGCAGCCGAGGGCTGGGGATCGGGGAGGGGGAGTGGCTGTTATCTACCGAGAGTCCTTGGTCTTCACCAGACCCCCTCTCTGGGAGACCAAGGTTGCTGAGTGCATGTACTGGAGGTTGGGCCCGAAGGGCAGTCTGGGGATTCTGCTCGTGTACCATCCACCCCGCTGCACGACTGACTCCCTGGCCGAGGTGCTTGAGGTGGTCTCTGATGTGCGTGTACAGTCCCCTAACTTACTGGTGTTGGGGGACTTCAACGTACATTCGGAGGCCATCCTCACAGGAGCACCTCGGGACTTCATGGAGACCATGGCCTCCTGGGAGCTGCACCATATTCTAACTGGGCCCACCCATGTAGCCGGTCATGCACTAGACCTTGTGTTTGTTTCTGGAGAAGCGGGGAGTGATCTGGAAGTCGGGGGTATATCCACCACACCCTTGTCATGGTCAGATCACTATCTGGTGATGTTGGACTTCTCGGTTCCACAACCCCTCCGCAGGGGTGGAGGACCCATTAAAATGGTCCACCCCAGGTGTCTTATGGATCCAAATGGATTCCTGAACGCGCTTGGGGATTCTCTGGGGCATGCCAACGGCCACTCGGTCGAGACCCTGGTGGGTGGCTGGAATGCCGCAATCACCGGGGCATTAGATCGGGTGGCTCCGAAACGCCCTCTCCCCCTGAACAGGGCTCGGACTGCACCATGGTTCAATCCTCAGTTACAAGCTCTGAAACAGGAGGTGAGACGGCTAGAGCGCCGGTGGCAGAAGTCTCGCTCCAAAGACGATCAGACACGGGCTAGAGCTATATCTTCAGCCTATCACATGGCGGTGAAGGCAGCAAAAAAGGAATATTATGCTGCCTTCATCGCGTCTGCAGAGTGCTGTCCCAGGAGGCTGTTCCAAGTGGTCCGGAGCCTGGTCGGTCCTGTGGCTCCGGAACCACTGGAGCATTCTAAGGCCTCCTGTGAGGCTTTGGCAAGGCACTTTGCAGATAAAATTGATCAGATTAGGTGTGTTACTCTGCACACTGTGGATACAGTTAGTGAGCAAGAGGCGGCCTGTGGCAAACCGGTTTTGTGGGATCGGTTCCAGCTTCTTCCTCCTGATGAAGTGGACAAGGTGCTTTCATCTGTAAGGCCGACCACCTGCTTACTTGATCCTTGCCCATCTTGGCTCATTATGAGCTGCAGAGAGAGACTGGGTGAAGGGATCAGGGCGGTGGTGAACGCCTCCCTTGAGGAGGGAGTGATGCCATCAGCCCTCAAGGAGGCAGTGATAAGACCGCTCTTAAAGAAGCCCTCCTTGGATCCTCAAGTTCTGAACAACTTTCGCCCAGTCTCAAATCTGCCATTTTTGGGCAAGGTGATTGAGCGGGTGGTGGCGGTGCAGTTGAAGGCACACTTGGAAGAAACTGATTATCTAGACCCATTTCAGTCGGGCTTCAGGCCTGGGCATGGGACAGAAACGGCCTTGGTCGCCTTGGTGGATGATATGAGGAGGGCTCTGGATAGGGGCGAATGCTCCTTCCTTGTTCTCCTCGACCTCTCAGCAGCTTTTGATACCGTTGACCACGGTATCCTCCTGGACCGCCTGGAGGGGTTGGGCATTGGAGACACTGTATTGCGGTGGTTCTGGTCCTTCCTCTCCGGCAGGTACCAGAGGGTAGCACTGGGAGAGGAGGTTTCGGACCCGTGGCCACTTACTTGTGGGGTGCCACAGGGTTCCATCCTCTCCCCGATGCTATTTAACATCTATGTGAAGCCACTGGGAGCTATCATCAGGAGGTTTGGGGTACAGTATCATCAATATGCGGATGACACGCAGCTCTACCTCTCATTCAAATCTTCACCAAGGTTGGCCGTAGAATCCCTGTCCAAATGTCTGGAGACGGTGAGTGGCTGGATGGGGAGGATTAAGCTGAAGCTGAACCCTGACAAGACAGAGGTACTTTCGGTGGGAGACAAGAGGAGGCTGGGGGATGTTGACCTGGTGTTGAATGGGGTACGGCTACCCTTGAAAGACCAGGTCCGCAGCCTGGGGGTCATTTTGGACTCCCAGCTGTCCATGGAGGCTCAGGTGTCAGCTGTGAGCCGGACAGCGCTGTATCAACTCCATCTGATACGGCGGCTGCGCCCCTTCCTTCCCGACCATCTGCTCCCATCGGTAGTACATGCCCTGGTCTCCTCTCGTTTAGACTACTGTAATGCGCTCTACGTGGGGTTACCCTTGAAGATGGTTCGGAAGCTGCAGCTGGTACAGAACGCGGCGGCTCGCCTGATTAAAGGCAGCCGCCGGCGAGATCACATCACTCCAGTGCTGAAGGAGTTGCACTGGTTACCAGTTGTTTTCCGGGCCAAATTCAAGGTGTTGGTTTTGACCTTTAAAACCCTACATGGTTCCGGCCCAGCCTATCTTAAGGAGCGCCTCCAGCAACACCAGACAGGCCGCTTAACAAGATCAGCCTCAGATGGCCTTCTCTCTGTCCCATCAGCCAGGACAGCTAGACTGGTGGGGATGAGGGAGAGGGCCTTCTCTGTGGTGGCCCCACTCTGTGGAACTCCCTCCCTAGGGAACTCCGTCATGCCCCCTCTTTAATGAGCTTCCGTCGTGCATTAAAAATGTGGTTGTTCAGGCAGGCATTTGGGGTGGGTTAGGGTATTTAAAAAAAAAAAAATTATGGTAAAATTTTATTGTTTTAAATTGTTTTATGGGGGTTGTACATCGCCCAGAGTGGCTGGGTGACCAGTCAGATGGGCGATTAATAAATTTAATAAATAAATAAATAAATAAATAAATAAATATTATGCTTTTATTCCACGTTTTCCTCCCAAGAGCCCAAAGTGGTTTACACAATTCTCTTCCTCTCCATTTTATCCCTACAACAACCCTGTGAGGTAGGTTAAGCTGAGAGTCAGTGACTGGCCCAAAGTCACCCAGGGAGCTTCATGGCTGAGTGAGGACTAGAACCTGGATCTCCCGACCGAGTCCCAATCCAACATTCTGGCCACATTCAGATGTTCGCCGCAGCCCATGGTCACTTAATTAAGCCACGGTGGGTTATGGCGCATGCCACCTGGCTTGTGAATATTCAAGCCATGACAATGGCTCATCGTGTCATGAGAACCCAGTGAGGGTGGGTTGTTGCTGTGATTAACAAACCACCCAGAATCCATGGACTGTTTTAGAATTGTGGGTGGTTTGCTAACCAACAACCCAGGCTTGCTGAGTTCAGATGATACAACAAGACACAGCCACTCATTCAATATTCACAAGCCAGCTAGCACACACCAGCATGCAATGCAACCCACCATGGCTTAATGAACGAACGAAGCCACAGTGGGTGACGTCGCATGCTGGCTTGTGCTAGATGGCTTGCGAATATTAATTCAGCCATGGGGGGCTGCAGCGATTGTCCAAACCAGGTCTCTATCTGCTATGTCACACTGGCTGTCTTGACTTCGAACCATTCACTGAGCCACACTGAGATGCAGCTCGAACATAGGGGAAGGGACAAGCAACTGGAAATTAAACTGAGGCTGCCTGCAACCCCAAGCATGCTGACCTGAAAGATAAATCCATCGAAATCGATCGACAGAACCTATTTCAGAAAGCGTAACTTGGATTCAGACTAAATTGAAGGCAGCCTGCAGTCTTGTACACACACTTCCATTGAACTCGGTGGGGCTCACTTTTCAGGAGACATGTATAGGACAGCACTGTTCCCATTGATTACAATAGGACTTAGATTCGACAGTCTTGATGTGTGGTCTGCTCAGAGAATGACCCCCCCCCCTTGAGTTAAATGGGACTTACTCTCAGGTAAGTGGGTGGGGGTTGCAGCCTTAATTACATTTGGAGCACCAAATATTTCCAATGTCACATATAAGCTCTTAAGTTTTATATCACATTTTATGATGCATTTGTGGTTTAAATTGTTGTGAACAGCCCAGAGAGCTTTGGCAATTGGGTGGTATAGAAATCCAATCAATCAATCAATCAATCAAGAATATATAGTTTGGCCCTTTGACCAAAAATAAAATAAAAAAATCAGTATTCGAGAGAGTCAACATTTGTCTGCATTAAAGCATCCTCGTCAACACCATCATCCCCTCAATAGCCTGGATAATGAGGAACGCTTAAACATATATAAGGCCTGACCAGTATAAGAATAATTGGGATACCTTAAAAAATAATTGTTGATATGGAAGACTTGGACTTAGCTATGATTCTTGGAATTAACCATGATACTTGTGGCTCAGCTCACCATCTCCTTCTACTGGAAGAAGAGTGTTTCTCTGCCTTTCAAGGACTGGGGCCGTAGCTCTGTGGTAGAGCCCCTGCTTTGCGTGCAAAAGGTCCCTGATTCAATCCCCAGCATCTCTAGGTAGGGCTAGGAAAAGCCCATCTGAAACTCCAGCAAATTACTCCCAGTCAGGTAGGCCAGCTTTCCCCAATCTCATGCCTTCCAGATATGTTGGACTGGCATTCCCATCATCCCCAGCTGGTGTAGAGAGTGCTGACTGAGCTAGGTAGGACACTGGTCCAGGAGGGAACATCCTATGCTGTTATGCAAAACCAGATTTGTCTATTTCCGTGAAATTACAACATCACTGGTGGCATTTGTGGCATCCAAGTAACGTTTGGATTGTTTTGCACAGGATTCCTCTTGTTCTGTAAGGTTTTGGAATAGCATAGCACAGTGTCATGATAATGTGCAACGTAAGCACTGCTTCCCTTTTCTGTCGGGAAGTGAAAGTATATGAAACAACATGCCAGATTCAACTCTTGGACATCTTTTGTTTCAAAAAAACTCCCACCATTTACCTATATTGATCTGGGAGGAGGGAAAACAACAGATTATGAGATACACTTGGATATTTTATTGTGATAACTTTTTCATTGATATAACAATGACACGGAACAATACAGGGTCCCATAACTAACGCAATTGGCATTGACATGTAGTAAGTTGCTAAATATACACACTTACCTGGAAGCAGTGGGGCTTGGTGGATCCGAGTCTGGTGGGGCTCCGAATCCATTCTGGGTTTCAGTCAGAACCAGCCCAAACTCCAAAGGAGCTATCCAAGGAACTATCCACTTTGGATAGCTGCTTTAGAGTTCTGGCTGGCTCTGACTGAAACCCAGAATGGATTCACAGCCCAACTGAAAACGGTGCCACCAGCCTCCCCTTGCCTGGAAGTAAGCCTCGTTTAACTTCTCGAGACCTCCGGCTATTTTATTTATTTCTAAACGATTTATCAACAGTCTTTCGGGACGCTTTCCCACACAAGGCAGCACGCACAGTGAACGTAACACACGGAATATCAAATTAAAATCCACATCGCACACTTCAAAATGAACAGCAAAACCACCACGAAGATCCACTGGTCGAGGAAACATAAGCCACCGAGGCCCCACGCCTGCCGGACGTCCGAACCGAACCGGCCACGGTTTCCAAACCACAACAAGCCACGGGTTGCGCTGCCTGACGGCCACCCTTTGGAGCACTCAGCAACCCTCGCGTAACCCTAACCCTGTGCGTGTCTACTCAGAAGGAAGCCCCGCCGACTTCAGGGAGGGTTCCTCCCAGGTAAGTGCGTCCCAGGGCGATCCTATGTATCTCGGCTTGCTCCGGCTTAAGTGAGGATAAGATTGCAGTCTACTTCTTTTGCGGCTCCGTCTTCTCCTTCTCCTTCTCCTTCTCTTTCTTGTTCCTCTTCCTCCTCCTCCGAGGGAAAACAACTCGGGAAAACGCGCAAAGGGAGACGCAGAGAGACACGCGCGCCCACCAAAGGATGTCGCCTTCGTAGAGGAGTGTCGGCCACATTCCATCAGGTCGTCGGCTCCCCACCCCCCACCCCGCTCCCGCCACCCCGGCTCCGGGTTGCTCTTTGGCGCAGACCGGGAGACGCTTCTCCGCAAAGCTTGCGCGACTCCTGCGAGTTTCTGCCGGCGCGACAGAGAAAGGTCCCTGTCTCCCTCTCTCTCTCTCTCTCTCCCCCTCTCTCTCTCTGTGCGTGCGTCGCTCTCTCGTCTAGGCTGCGGCTCCGCGATCCTGTTCCCTCCCACCCCGGAGGGGTTTTCCTCGCGCTACGAAACTTGCTCCCTCGCTCGCTCGCTCGGGCGGCTTCCCTGCTTCTTCCCTTCCTTTCCCTTTCTTCCCCCCCCGCCCCCGCCCCCCCCGTAGGTGTGGCATCTTCCCTCTCCCTCTCCCTGCCTCCCTGCCTCCCTGCCTCCCTCCCTCTCTCTCTCTCTCTCTCGCTCTCGGGGTGTGCTGCTCTTGGCCTGTTGCGTGATGGAGTGGGATGGTTTTGCCTCCCCCCCACGCCCCGCTAAGTCCAGCGATCTCTCTATATATATCAAACTTTCTCCATGCAGGACCCAGAACGCATCCCGAGGCAGAAGGGAGAATACAGACCCTCCGGATCCAAGCAAAGGGCGTCCGCTCCCCGACTCTGATCGCACAGCGGCCGGCCGGATGCCAACGGGGAGGGAGCAGGTATTCATGGAATGCCCCGAGGCGGCATTCTCGCCCGCGGAGGAATGGGCGGCGGCTGAGCGAGGCTTCAAGTGGCCCAGGAAGCCAAGCCAGGGTGACTTCAAGAAGCTGCGGGGCTTGCTGATCTTCTGCCTCCTGTTTGAGCTGGCCTTGGCTCTCCCGGTGCTGTACCTTCTGCACAAGAACCTCAGGTCCACACAAGCCCACCTTGACAAGGTAAGGACCCAGAGGGTCTGAGCCTAGCGACCCAGGACACCATTGGTCCATCAGCTCGGGATGCGGCAGCCGCTCTCCAAGGTCTGGTTTTGCAAGAGCCGGCCTCCTCCGTGGCTCTTAAGGCCATCCCATTTGGATGGCTTTAAAAGGGGTTGGGGGCTGGACAAATTCCAGGAGGAGAAGGCTATCAATGGCTACTAGTCTTGATGGCTATGTGCTACTTCCAGTACCAGAGGCAGTGAGGCTCTGTACACCGGTGGCTGGGGATCATGGGCAGGAGGGTGCTGTTACGCTCGTGCTTTGCTTGTGGGCTTCCCGTGGGCAGCTGGTTGGCCGCTGTGTGAACAGAATGCTGGGCTAGATGGACTCTTGGTCTAATCCAGCAGGACTCTTCTTATGTTCCTGTATTCTTACCTAGAGATGCCCCCGGGGGACTGAAGCAGGGTCCTTTTTCCGCATGCAAAGTCTGTGCTCGACCACCGAGCTCGGAACACATGCATGAAGCCCTGAAGAGGGAGAAGGATCTCTGGAGAGGGTCAGGGTGAGCTCCAGAGATTTCAGTGCAGGCTCAACATTTTGGAACTGGGGCCGAACTAGGGCCGGGGTGGTTGCGGGGTATATTGGTTTTTGAGGAAGTGTGCATTCAGGGAAGTGGCCATGCATTCTTTCCATTCATTCACTGTTTTCCCCTTCTGCAGTGTGTGTGTGTGCTGCAATGTTAATATCACTGTTGCGGAACGAAATTCCAGTTGCATCGCACCCCAGTCTGTATCACATCCAATCAGAATACGGGACCAAATCTGAAATATTACTAGCATTAAGAGGAGGAGGCGTAGCAAGGTTGCAAGGAAATCAAAGAGTCTCAAAGATTGGCACGTGTGACCATGACACATAAAAGAGGCCATTCATTCCTCACAACAGCCCTGAGAGGCAGGCTAAGCTGAGATGCAGGGAATGACACAAGGTAACCCAGTCAACTGAATGCCTGGCAGGAATTTGAACCCAGAACTCTCTACTCCATGTCTTGCAACTCTGTCCACTATGTTGCCCTTGCTCTCTAGAGCGCTAGAGCAGAGTGTTCCAACCCAGTGCCCTCTGGAGTTATTGTACTACAACTCCCATCCTCCCCTGCCAACAGGGTAGGGATGATGGGAGATGTAGCATGCTCCCTATGGAAGGCACCAGGTTGGGGAAGGCTCTGCTTGAGGATAGGGGTTACCACTAAACTGAGCTAGAGATGGGGTCAAACTCTGCCCACATTGGAATCTCTTGAGCCGGCCACCCAGTTCCTGGTTAGGGTAGATGCATTTCTGAACTGGGCTTGAGACCTGCTATTTTCCAGAGTGTTTTGGACTCAAGATGGAAAAATAAAAGAAGGTTTCCAGTACAACGGGGGGTGGGGGGAGAGTGGGTTGCATCCTCATCTTCCGTGGAAAACTTGGGCAGTGGTGTAGTGGTGACATTGGAAGTGTAGATGCTCATCTGACATAGTCACCTCCCCAAGGAGTCCTCATAACCTCAGGAGGCAGCTGTGTCGATTCAGATCTATAGGCACAGAGATCACATGCCAAAGAGCAGCAGTCCATAGCATAACTCCCCATTTACTAAGAGCTGCTAACCATCAGAAGAGCGAGCTTGAAATGGGCAGTGTAGTGATTAGCATGTTGGATTTTGGCTGGGGAATGCTGAAAGTGAATGAGAACCGGGAAAGAGAGGGCCCATGTCCCCACAGTGGTGCATAAGAGCTCCAGCTCAAGATTTCCCAGGGGTTTCTATTCCCAGCAACAAAAAGAAACAACCCATCACAAAGCCAACAACCCATTTCTAGCCCTTTTCATCATCTCCACACCAAGCCATGCCAAAATACTTTACATCACAACAGGGAGAGCTCACAATGTATATTGGGGCTGGGAAAATCCCTTCCTGCCCCCTGCTTCTGTGAGGATTGTGGAGCAATGCAGCTTAGCTCAGAGGGGGAAAAAGAAGTATAAAAGGGGAGGGCATGTGTCGTTATCTCTGTTAAATCCCAGGGTGTTGATCCCAAGACTTCTGGCTCCACTACGCCGCTGATCTTGGGGCATACAGTCTAGCCCAACAGCCCTTAAGAAGCAGAGCTGTGCACAAATGGCCTCTTGACATTCTCCACCTGACTCATGGGCAGAGAAATCTGGGAGACAATTTCACCGAAGTTCTCCAGGGGGAGGAGAAATTCTCAGCAGTTTCTCCCAGGTAGGGCTTGTAGCACACCTTCTTTCTTTTTTTCCTCAGGGTGTTGGGGGTTTTAGAGCTGCAACAGCATCCACTGCAGTGCGGGGGGGGGGCAGTGATGTGTCTGGCTCCAGGGACAAGGTGGATAGGGGTGGGCGGATCACTTGCCCCGTTCTGGCTGGGGGGTTCCACGGGGGGGGGAGGCGATCCATCCCTCCCCCCAGAATCCATCCAGGCCAGCTCCACTCCGAGGTGATCCTGCAGAGCCAGCCGTCGGCTTCGCAGCGCTGGCGATACGGCCGGCCACCATTGCCGTGCCGTATCGCTGTGCTCAGTCCGGATACAGGATCACCGCATAGAGGAGCTGGCCTGGGTGGATTCCAGAGGGGCGTGCTCCGTTCCACTACAGACCCCAACGGGGCCGGATTCTTGGAATCCAACCTCATTGGGGTCCATGGAGGAATTCTCCAAGATCCCTAGAGGTGGAGTTAGTTCTCTGCCAAAATCTGTCCTCCAATTTCCTGAAAGTTTTCTCTCCCCATTCTCTTCCATTGTTCTGCCTCATTCAGGATGTTTTATAGTTTATTTTTGTGGTGTTTTTGAGCTTACCTCATTACAGCTAGCCTCCCAGGCTGCCTGCATGCCCTGATCTGGGGAGTGGGGGGGAAGCCCTATGGGAGGAATTACCTCATGGTACCTTAAACGGGCCTTTCATTGAACTGCAGGAAGGTGAGGAGGCTACCGGCTGCTGGAGAGATGACTGTGCAATGAAAAACAAGACCCTTGTGCTCACTCCTCAGCCACCTCCTAAGTAAGGCAAGCCCACGAAACCCAAACCCAACCCATGAGAATTTCTCCAAAATTTCTTTGCCGTTGAATATCTTTTTGAAAGCAATTCCTCTTCTATCAAATTGAATGAGAATGGTTGGAAAAAATGTGGGAGAAATTTTCGGCACAGCACCGTTAAGGAGCGCAACATCCTTGCCTCACAACCTGAGGTTCTCTGTTTCAGCAGATCTGAAACCTTCCATCATAGGGCAGACTCCATGGGTGGGAGGTCTCTGATCCAGCCTTATCCACAAAGACACTATCCTGCTCCACTGGAGACCTTTGGGGTGTGACTGGGGGGAGGGAGTTCCAGCACACCGTTCCTCACTTCACATCCCAGTGGCCCTCTGAGGCAGTGAAAAGGCTGCACTGATATCTTCTTCTCCCCCAACCGAAGACCTGCAGTGCCTTGGGTGTGATTCATGATCCCGCTGCTCTGGAGCTTTGAGCGGAGAGGACTTGTTTCATTCCACTCTCCGTCAAATCTCCAAGAAGTGGAACGATGAAGTTCTGATCAGATGAAGAATATTTTGGCTGTAGGCCTGTGATGCAATTTGACTAGTAGATGAACTAGTATTGCATTGGAATGTGCATTGGAATGTGCATGCGTTGTAGGTAAACATATGCACACAGATGTGCTGTGCATCCTCTGATTTCCCCCCCGCCTAACCTGCAGAAGGCATTATGCATCCATCTGCCAAGTATCCTCCCCTACCCCACCCCCACCCCCAAGCCAGAATGTAAATTGGATAGCACTATATACAAGCAAGGGTTCAGAGAACTATCTGTGACACCAGAACAGCATTGACATAAAAAACCAAAGACGGCAAATGACCATAACATATCCTACAACATGTGATGTGGTAAATTTCACATTGATTTGCATTCTTTTGCTGGCAGTCTTCCTGATGAATAGTGTACCGATACCCACTACATTTCTGGCACTTGTCATAACATTATACTGTGAGTGGCTTGTTGCATAAATCTCTGTTAAGACAAATTGTATGAACAGAGGTCACAGTGAATGAGATTACACATTAACGTAATTGACTGTTTTCATTCAAGCAAATGCAAATCCAAGATACAAAAACAGGTGGCGTCATAGCCATCGGATGCTGCCATCCGGGCCTCTGCCAAGTTGAAAGAGTGCAACTTCATTGGCCTGGCAGCAGTGTGCAGTCCTTGCTCTGTGTTATTGATAAACTCTGTCCACACAGAGAGTGGAAACTGTGATCTGTGATCCAAGATATGACCACATGGATAGGGGACATAAGCCAGTGGTAGAGCACACGTTCCTGCAAGCAGAAGGCTTAACACGGGTGTAGCTATGGGGAAACACAATTACCACATAGAATCATCGGATCCTAGGGTTGGAAGGGGCCTACAAGACCATCGAGTCCAACCCTCTGCTCAGTGCAGGAAGCCTGATTCCCAGGTGGTCTCCCATCCTAATACTAACCCTGCTTGGCTTCCGAGATCAGACGAGATCAGGCGCATCCAGCCCTTTGCTCGACGTCATAGAATCATAGGGTTGGAAGGGGCCTACAAGACCATCCAGTCCAGCCCCCTGCTCAATGCAGGAAGCCTGATTCCCAGGCAGTCCCCCATCCAAGTATTAACCAGGACTGACCCTGCTTAGCTTCCAAGACCCTGCTTAGCTTCCAAGGCGAGCCTGACATGCAGAGCAGATCTTATGTGGAGTTAAAACATTGGTCCATCTATTTAAACCAGCTGTCCCCAACCCGATGCTCTTCAGATACCTTGGACTACAATTCCCGTCACCCCTGACAATTTGGTTGTGCTGCCTGGGGCTGATGGGAGCTGTAGTCCAAACTGTCACCCGTTTGAATGAAGGTTGATCTAGGCAGTGCTTTCCTTTCCCTGGCAGTGGACTGCCAACATCTTCAGGAGGCAGTGTTGGGACAAGAAAAGAAAATTATTGGGGGAGAGGGCACAGAAGGGGTAAAGTGAATTTGGGGTGAAGGTCATGCGTCATCCTGCATGTTTGATTTTTTTTTTTTGAGGGAGAGAGAGAGAATAGATGTTTCATATTAATGCTTCCAGTCCTAACCACTTTTGAAATAAGTAGCGTTGATTTTGGTGGAGTTCGTTTTCAAGCAAGTGTGCTTAAACTGGTGGGTTTTTTAACCAGATTACACAGGACACCAGCTAGGGAGGCAGTTGGGAGAAGCTGATTTTTATTTTCATTTTCATCTGTCTTCACCACAGAAGATGTAAGAGAGATGCCTGTGCCTGAATTGATTTTTCAGGAAGTGAGTCTGAGGTAGGGATGTCGGAGAAATCCTCCACGGATGCAAATGAGGCCAAATTCTGTTGAATCCAGCCCTCCAAAGTCCATGGAGGATCGGATCTCCTACCTCCGAAGTCCTCACCAGCTGGATCCTGCCTGCTGCCGGCTCCAAAGCCCCAACGATATGGCTGCCATTGCCGTATTGCTAGTTGGACTGACGTACTGTGGACACAAATGGCGTCTGGCGTAGGGGATGCCATTTGCGTCCCTGCTGTTTGACGTGATAGGCTACGTAAATCTTTACGTAGCCTATTACGTGGAAAAACAGGGATGCAAATGGCGTATTTGCGTCTCTGTTCCTTCACACGATAGGCTACATAAAGATTTATGTAGCTTATCACGTCAAACAGCAGGGACGCAAATGGCATCCCCTACGCCGGATGCCATTTGTGTCCACAGTACGTCAGTCCAATATGACAATGGTGGCCGTATTGCTGGGGCTTCGGAGCCAGCCAGCAGCCATGCAGAATCGCCGCAGAGTGGAGACAGCTGGCGAGGATTCTGGGGGGAGGGACGGATCGCAGACCCCGCCCCCAGACACACACCCCGCCGGAACGGCAGGTGAGTAATTCATACATCACTAGTCTGAGGAACAGATGGCAAATAGTGGTGACAAAAGAGGAAATTCTTGACCTTAATGACACCATGAAAGCTAATAAATCACCAGCCCCAGATGGCATCCATCCTAGAGTTCTCAAAGAACTCAGCTGTGAAGTTGGGGATCTTCTAACAAAAATATGTAACATGTCCCTAAGATCAACCTCTGTACCAGAGGTACAAAATGGCTAATTTTTCCCAGGTTTTAAAAAAGGGATACAGGGGAGGGGAGGCGGTCTAGGAAATTACAGGCCAGTTAGCTTAATGTCTGTTCTGGGTCAATTAGTTGAAAGCATGATTAAAGGTAAAATTAGTAAGCATATAGAAGGAGAAGCCCTGCTGAAAAAGAATCAGCATGGCTTCCACAAAGGTAAGTCCTGTATCACTAACCTCTTAGAGTACTTTGAGAGTGTCAGTAAACATGTGGAAAGGGGTGATCTGGTAGGCATTGTTTACTTGGACTTCCAAAAGGCTTTTGACAAAGTCCCTCACCAAATACTCCTGAGCAAACTTAGCAGTCATGAAATGAGAGGACAGGTCCACTTATGGATCAGTAACTGGTTAAAGAACAGAAAGCAGAGAGTAGGAATAAATGGTAAATTCTCCAAATGGAGGGATGTATACAGTGAGGTCCCACAGAGGATCTGTACTGGGACCAGTGCTTTTCAACTTGTTCATAAATGTTCTGGAATTAGGAGTGAGCAGTGAGGAGGCCAATGACACTAAATCATTTAGAATAGTTAAAACAAAAAGGAATTGCAAAGAGCTCCAAAAGGATCTCTCCAGACTGGGAGAGCGGGCATCAAAATGGCAAATGCAGTTCAATGCAAGCAAGTGTACAGTGATGCATGTTGAGGCAAAAAATAAAAATAAAAATCCCAACTTCATGTATGCAGTGATGGGATCCGAGCTAATGGTGACTGATCAAGAAAGAGATCTTGGAGCTGAGGTGGAAAGCTCAATGAAAATGTTGACCCAGTGTGCAGTTGCTGTGAAAAGGGCAAATTCCATGTTAGGCATAATTAGGAAAGGAATTGAAAATAAAACTGCCAACATCATTCTGCCCATATATAAATCTATGGTGTGACCACACTCAGAATACTGTGTATAATTCTGGTCGCTGCACCTAAAAAATGATATTGTAGAGTTGGAAAAAGTACAGAAAATGGCAACTAAAATGATCAAGGGGCTGGAGCAACTCCCCTATGAGGAAAGGCTATGACATCTGGGACTATTTAGCTTAGGGAAAAAAAAGTGAGTAAGGGGAGATATGATAGAGGTGTACAAAATTAAGCATGGTGTGGAGAAAGTGGATAGCAAGACATTTTTCTCCTTCTCTCATAATACTGGAACCCAATGGGGTCATCCCATGAAGCTGATTGGTGGGTGTCAGGGTGGACACTGAGCCCATAGGATCCCAGAGTAGTTCTGATTCTGAGGAAGAGGAGTCACTCCTGGGAGAGGAGTGCGCTCCTCTTTCCCAGGGCCAACAGTTGACGGAGATTCCTCCCACCAGCATTCCTAGCTTAGATAGCAGTCCTGGGAGTGACAGAGCGCGGGAAGCAGACTTGATGGACACACGACGCCGACACAGACAGCGGCGCCAAATGGAGGGCGCAAAAAGGAGGAGTGGTGCCCGGTTGGCGCGCAAACAACAGCTGCACCCAGAGGATCCAAGGGAAAAGGGGAGGGACTCTCCTTAGTCCTTAAGTTCAGGGGTCTGCCAGTAATTCCCTTTCAAACGGGGACCAACTGTTCCAACTTAGGGCATAGGTATTCTGCTGCTCATATCTAGTTGCTAACAGTAGAGTTGTTAAGTTGTAAAAGAAGAATAAAGCTTTGAAAAGAATCCCTTTGTCTGTGTCTGGACTTGGCTACTGGATTAGACTGAGAGAGGCCTCCAAGGAGCCCTTGACAGCGGGAGACTCAGGACAGATAAAAGGAAGTCCTCCTTCACACAGTGTATAGTCAATCTATGGACTTTGCTATCACAAGATGTAGCAATGACCACCAATTTGGATTGTTTTAAAAGGGAATTAGACCAGTTCCTGGAGGATAAGGCTATCAGTGGCTACTAGTCCTGATTAGGGATGGCAGAGAATTCCACCACAAACTCAAATGAGGCCAGATTCCAGAGAATCCGACTTCTGGATTCCGCGGTGGAATGGCACCACTTACCTCCATCTCTGGAGGATTTAGTGCAGAGCGGTTCTCTGGCTCCCTATACGAGGCAATATGCTAATTAGGGGTGTACAGATTCCCTACCATCTGTTCCCGTGAGGAATCTGTGGGGGGGGGAGGTGATCTGTTCCTCCCCGCCCCCCAGAATCCTCTGGAGTGGCTCCGCTCCATGAGGATTATGGGGGGGGGAATGGCTTGGGGTCCGCTTACCTTCCCTCCTGCCAGCTGGAGCCGTTCGCCTCCTCCCTGTCCCTACCGATCGCCATGTCTTTTCTTTAAAAAAAAAAAAAGCGATCGGCAGGATGTGCCCATAGGCTTAGACGCAAATAGAGTCATGAATCTTGCATCTACGTCTATGTGTCCATAGGCTTATATGCAAGATTCACAGCTCTATTTTGCATCTAACTCTATGGGCACATCCTGCTGATGCTGATCACCATTTTTTTTTTTTTTTTTTAAGAAAAGACATGGAGATCGGCAGGGACAGGGAGGAGGCGAACAGCTCTGGCTGGCAAGACGCAGCCGAGTGCCATTCCACCTCCAGTCCTCCTGGAGTGGAGGTAAGTGGTCCCAATCTGCTGCGGATTCCTGCAGCAGGATTCCAAAGAATCCGGCCTCTTCTGAATCTGCAGCTGATTTCTCTGACATCCCTAACGCTAATGGCAGCTGCCATTAGCCTATTGCAGGGGAAAATACAGACATAAATGGTGTATTGGACGCCACTTGCGGCTGTAAAGCCCTGACTTCGACCTAATTGCAGCCATTTATGGCTGTATTTAAGTCAAAATCAGTGCTTTACAGCCACCAGTGGCATACAATATGCCATTTGCGTCTGTATTTTTCCCAACGATAGGCTAATGGCAGCTGCCATTAGCGTATCACCTTGTATAGGGAGCTGGAGAGCCACTCCACAAACTGCCCTGGACATGGAGCAGCTCCGGAGGATTTCGAGGGGCCCTGAGCAGCACGGATGGCCCCTCTATGAATCCCCCCCCCGGACCGGAAAGTGTGGGGTTCGTACTTCACTAGTCCTGATGGCTACATGCTACCTCCAGTGACAGAGGCAGTATGCCTATGTATACCAGTTGCTTGGGACCATGAGCAGGAGGGTGCTATTACACTCATGTCCAACCGCAGGTATCTGGTTGGCCACTGTGTGAACAGAATGCTGGACTAGACCTGGTCTGTTCCAGCATGGCTCTTCTTACGTTTTTATGTTCTTATTTTAATGACCAATGTATGATTCTATTATTGTTTGAATAAGTAAATCACCTATCCTTCCAGTAACCTCAGGAGTTCAGCAATGGGGCGGGGTGGGTGGTGGAATGTGCAAGTCATCTGGTGTCACCAGTATCTGAAAAGGTTCCCAAGAGCTGATTCAATGATACGGTTTCCGGCATAATTCCTTCCTTTGTAATCATGAAAGTTCCTTTCTAATAATGCTAACGTGTTTGAGGGAAATGCATCCTGCCTATGATAAGATCTTTGGAGGAGTTCCTTCTTGAGTACCATGAGTAGGAGAAATACATTATTCATTTGCAAAAGTCAGGGCCTCCTCTGTGGTGGTGCCCTGATTTCACAATGCCCCCAAAGCACTGTCCTTCCTTAATCTTTGGCACCACATCAAAATGTTATTTTTTTGCCCAGGTATTTTCTTTTTTAAAAAATGTTGTAATGGACTGGTTTGTGTGTGTGTGCTGGTTGAATAGCTTTTTATGCCTCTTATTTTGGCTTTTTCTCATTATTAGATGGGATTTGTCTTTTTATAATGTTATATATTCTGCGCTCGGATCCCTTGTGGATGAAGGGCGGTTTATAAATTTTAAAAACAAAGAGAGAGTGAGAGAGAGAGAGAACTCAAAAGCTTGCACACTTTATGGAATTTTGGTTGGTCCTAATAAAGGTATTGTCTAACTATGGATTTGGAATTTTGGTTGGTCCTAATAAAGGTATTGTCTAACTATGGATTTTGGATGTTTTTACTCATGGATCAGTATGAATACCTTTGTTTTGATTTTAATGAAATGTGACTCAGCTGTATTTGTAAGAACATAAGAATAGCCATGCTGGATCAGACAGAAGGCCCTATGTAGTCCACAGAGTATATTATCTGCCACCTTTCAAAAGCAAGTATTAGAAACCCAGATGGGCAGACACAGATGGAAAGCAAGCAAGTGGTCTGTGCAGAGCTGTGGTTTTCAAACTTTTGAAACCTTCAAGGAACACATGTCCGTTTGCATGCTGAAAAAAACTCTGTGCTTTGACAAGAAATTCAGGATGAGTTCTTCCTGGGGAATGGAGCCCCCCTTACAGAGCCATAGTATAGGTAGAGATGCCAACCAACTGGGGTTTATAATTATGCTAGCGTGGCATAGTGGTTACAGTGCTGGATTGGGACTCGGGAGACCTGGGTTTGAGTCCCCGCTCGGCCATAAATCTCACTGGGTGACTTCGGGCCAGTCCCTGACTCTCAGCCTAAGCTACCTCGCAGGGTTGTTGTGAGGATAAAATGAAGAAGAGGGTCCCTTGCCAGAAAAAAGGTGGGATATAAATGTAATAAATAAATTATTGTTCTTATTAGTACTAGTGGTAGCATTCTATTATTATTATTTCTTTGAAAGGTTCAAGAGGGGATTGCCGCTAACCTTACAAGGCAGCCAGTGGTGTTCCATCTCCCAACCCCTGGGTTTTTTTTAACTTAAAAACAAAACAAAACCCTGCACCGTCCTGCCTGCCGAAATGGCTGCATCCCTGCAATGGCGGCTTTGGTTGGACTTTCTGCTAAGCCGTTTCTCTGTCTCTCAGCCAGACCTCCCTCACAGGGCTGTCATGCTGCTCTAACTCCTTGGAGGCAACGCATGACACAAGGATGCTGTCATGACCCGCTCCCCATTTCTTTGTGGGGGTGAGAAGTCCCTGGAACAGTGCTTACCCGAATGAGCTGCCTTTGGCAGGCAGATCACTGGAGACGTGTTGCGTGTTGTGATAATTGATCTAGTTACAAATGTACAAGCGGAGCGCAGACGAGGCAAATAGCTTAAGCACTCCTGGGAAGGCAGCAGACCCACTGTCCCGGATAAGATCCGCAGAGGGGCACCCTAAGTTGCTTTCAGGCCTCAGCTAATTCTCAGCCTTTCCCCTGTTCACACAGCACACTAACCCTCACTCCCTGGCTGAGTGTGGGCTGCCATTGAACCATGGGTTAGTGTGTTGTCTGAACCCCGGACATTTTCCACAGGGTGGCTTGTGAACCATGCAGCGTGGCTTATTTTTCTCAAAAAAGCCTCCTTGAGAACCCATGGTTTGTTGTTGGGTTGTTCAGGCTGGTTAACAAGCCACACTGCATGGTTCAGTGCAGCCACACTGCACACTAACCCATGCTTCTAGAAACAACCCACAGCTCAACAACAGCCTACACTCAATGACTGAGTGAGAGTTAGTGTGTTGTGTGAACCCAGTCTCTGTGTCTGAAATTTGTTTCTCCCCCCTCCCCTCCCCTCCCCCCTCCCCTCCCCCCTCCCCTCCCCTCCCCCTCCCCCTCCCCCTTCTTCTTCTTCTTCTTCTTCTTCTTCTCCTTCTCCTCCTCCTCCTCTTCCTACTCCTACTCACTCACTCACCTGCCTTAGTCAATTGGTGGTCACCTTCTCTTGGGGAATACCCATAGCTCAGTGGCTGAACACATGCTTTGCATGCAGAAGTTCCTGATTAAATCCCGGGTATATCCAGTTACGTCTGGGAAAGGCTTCTCTCTGAGACCCTGGACAGCTGCTGCCAATCAGTGTAGACAACACAGAGATAGATGGGCTGATGATCTGATGTTGTATAAGGAGGCTTCCTCTGTTATGATTTCATTCAGAATCATGAGGATCAGAATCTTACTTTATTTTGAGGTGCAGGACAATAACTCAATGGTAGAGCACCTACTTTCCAAGCAGAAGGTCCCTGGTTCAATTCCTGGCATCTCCAGGTAGGGCTGGCAAAGACTCCTAGCTGAAATCCCAGAGAGCCACGCCCAGTCAGTGTAGAACAAGGGTAGGCCACCAGATGCATTTCCAGAGGTTTTTGACTACAACTCCCATCATCCACAACCACTGCCCATGCTGGTTGGGGTTGATGGGAGCTGTAGCCCCAAACATCTTGAAGGTGCCAGGTTGTTCACCCCTGGTAGATAATACTGAGGGAGATGGGCTAATAATCTGTCTCGGGCTATAACAGCTTCCTATGTTCTTGAGCTGACAGCATTCACATTCCAAACATTCCAGTTACGATCTTTGCATATCTCCTATTTACGGGACTTCTGGAGTCATTACAAGGCAATTTGCTTGGGGGGGATGTGGGAAGCATGTCTAGGCCAGCGTTCATAACAATATTCACAAGAACATAAGAAGCTGCCTTATACCAAATCAGACAGTTGGTCCTTCTAGCTCAGGAGTTCTCCAAGGGCTGGGAAAGGGCCCTTGCCTGAAACCCTGGAGAGCTGTTACCATTCAGCATAGGCCAGTGGTTCTCAACCATGGGTCCCCAGATGGTGCTGGACTACAACACCCACCAACCCCAACCATCAGGGCCATGTTTGGGAGTGATGGGAGTTGTAGTTCAACTCCATCTGGGGGCCCAGGTTTGGGAACCACTGGCCTATGCTGAATGGTAACAGCTCTCCAGGGTTTCAGGCAAGGGCCCTTTCCCAGCCACACCTAGAAATGCCGGGAATTGAACCCAGGACTTTCTGCATGCAAAGCAGGCACTCTGCCCTGCTTATGAGCAACAGCGAATAATCCAATCTGGTGCACAGCAGCTTCTTTGACCCAGTGCTGGCATGGGAGCACAACTTCAATCTGGAAAAGAGTTTGTTGGGGAGGATTAACCCTAGGGATGTCCATTGCCAGGAAATCCGGTCTTTGGGAGGCTCACTAGACTTTCACAGCACACCTGACTCAGCCTACTTCCCTGAGTTTCAGGGACTTTTACTGTATTTTTTTGTCCCAGCAGTAATTTGCGCAAATAGAGATGGGTGCAAATCACAGCCGCAAATTGTGCAGATCTGCATAATGTGTGCAAATGTTAGCTGGAAATTGCACCAATCTGCATAATTCACACAATTTACGGCCGTAATTTGTGCAAATGTCTTTTTAGGTCAAAAAACCACACCAATTTCAGAAATTCCATGAGCTGGCCCAACTTGTTGCACACTGAGTCGGGCCAGCTGGTGAAAGACAGAATGGAGACCGGGGGGCCGAGCCAACAAAAGCTCCACCCCACCCCCCAACTAGAGTCCTCCGACATCCCTAGTGAACGCCTGGTCACCAGGTGTCATGGCCAGGTGTCACCTTCTAGAGCTGAGCTGAAATTTCCTTGAATTCATTTTTTTCTGAAAACGTTGCTGACATGTTTCTTCCCACTACCCTAGGGGAAAAAATGCAGAATTTTCTCAGAATATTCACCACCATTGATTATCTTTTGTGTGTGTTGGCCAAGCCCCCCCCCCCCCCGCCACCACCCACAATGCCCTGGAACAAGTCTAGGTTTGGGGGTATTGTGGAGGATGCAAAATGGTACACAAGCCAACAAGAGAGTTTTTGCTGCTGCTGCCACATCCAGTAGCAAACACATGCTTACAAACATGCCCCTTAGGAAAAAAGAAAGAAGTTGTGCTATCGCCATTGGTAGGGCCAGCCCAAGATGCTTTGCTGCCTGGGTTGGAGCAGCAAATCCCCCCCCCCCGATATGTTGTATTTCAACACCAGCCAAGTTATTTTGAGGGAGAAAATGCCACAGGGACCTCTTATCAGGAATGCTTATCAAATTTGCAGATGACACAAAATTGGGTGGGATAGCTAATACCCTGGAAGACAGAAACAGAATTCAACGTGATCTTGATAGGTTGGAGTGCTGGGCAGAAAACAACGCAATGACATTTAATAGGGATAAATGCCAAATTCTGCACCTAGGAAAAAGGAAACCAAATGCACGGTTACAAGATGGGGAATACTTGGCTCAACAACAGTACAAGCGAGAAGAATCTTGGAATTGATGTCAATCACAAGCTGAATATGAGCCAACAATGTGATGTGGCTGCAAAAATGGCAAATGCTGTTTGGGGCTGCATTAAGAGAAGCATAGCTTCCAAATCCCAGGAAGTACTACTTCCCCTCTACTCAGCACTGGTTAGGCCTCATCTGGAGTACGGTGTCCAGTTCTGGGGACTGCACTTTACGAAGGATGCAGACAAGCTGGAGAAGGTCCAGAGGAGGGCAACAAAGATGATCAGGGGACTGGGAATAAAGCCCTATGAGGAGAGCTGGGCATGTTTAGCCTTGAGAAGAGAAGACTGAGGGGAGATAGGATAGCACTCTTCAAGGACTTGAAAGGTCGTCACAGAAAGGAAGGCCAAGATCTCTTCTCTATCATCCCAGAGTGCAGGACAAGGAAGAATGGGCTCAGGTTACAGGAAGCCAGATTCCAGCTGAACATCAGGAAAAACTTCCTGACTGTTAGAGCAATACGACAATGGAACCACTTACCGAGGGAAGTGGTGGGCTCTCCCACACTGGAGGCATTCAAGACAAGGCCGCTGGACAGCCACCTGTCAGGGATGCTTTGACTTGGATTCCTGCATTGAGCAGGGGGTTGGACTCAGTGGTCTTGTAGGCCCCTTCCAACCCCACTATTCTATGATTCTATGATTGTAAGGCAGAATCAAAGCAGCCTACAATTTTGAGGGATAGGGTTCAGCACCTTGGATACTTGAAAGGTTGTCACAGAAAGGAAGGCCAGGATCTCTTCTCGATCATCCCAGAGTGCAGGATACAGAATCATGGGCTCAGGTTACAGGAAGTCAGATTCTGGCTGAACATCAGGAAAACCTCCTGACTGTTAGAGCAATATGACAATGGAACCACTTACCTAGGGCGGTGGTGGGCTCTCCCACACTGGAGGCATTCAAGATGAGGCTGGACAACCACCTGTCAGGGATGCTCTGACTTGGATTCCTGCGCTGAGCAGGAGGTTGGACTTGACGGTCTTATAGGCCCCTTCCAACCCTACTATTCTATGATTCTATTCTGTGATTCTATGCCCCTTGCTGGCAATGAAAATCCAACAATAATAAATGTAATAACGAGCCTTTTGCTGCCCTTTCATGAAACTGCAAAGCAGCTGCCTGTGGCAGCTGGCTTTCCCATGGCAGGACCAGCCCAGGGCACCACTGATGGTGAGCCCCACCTCCCCACATACCATCACATCCTTTCTCCTGGAGAAATTTGGTCAAATCCCGCCCCCTTCCTCTGCCTGCAAACAGGGTGGAGAATTTCAGCAAGGTAATTTGTGCACAGCTCTCATTCCTTCCATTCTGTAAGCCCGCCCCGGCAGCTGATAAGAACTGGCATGAGCGAATGACAGATGGATGGATTCTTAGCGTCATTTCTTTTGTGCCAATAAAAATAGTTAATGTCACAGGAAGCCTTAACGCATTTGGTGTGACTGACTGAGCTTCTGCTCTTTTCCTACGTCAAATTAACAGCTTGCGTGCTTCCCTTTTCAGGTGCCAAATGCAGAATACCGTGAACCACAAAGACAATGGGCAGCGCCAAATTCTTATTCCGATGGCTCTGGTGAGTTTGTTTTATCGACCGTGTTGTTGACTGTGATGTGCGCTCTGAGAAGCAATCCTTTCCTTCTGGTCACAGATGATCCCACCAGTCAGGGGCAGGCATCGCCATAAGGAGACATAGGATATGGTTGTGGTGGGACTGCAGTTCCGCAGGCAGACGCCTGCTTTACGCATAGAAGGTCCCAGGCTGGATCCCTGACATCTCGATTTGATAGGGTCTTAACTAGTGCTGTGTGCAAACAGGGCCAGTCCAAGTCATTTTGCTGCCCGAGCAAAGGACAAGATGGTGGTCCCTCCATTCCACCTACAGATCTGATCAGGCTGGCAGTTGAATCTGATTTCGACTCTGGGGATGGGACAGCATGCTATTTGTACCTCAGGGCAACAGGATAGCTTAGGGGGTACAGGACAAACTGTCTGATACACCTCGCTTTGTCCTCCAACAGAGGGGAATGGCCAGGGGGCTGCCATTCCCCCTGCCTCCAGACCATCAAGCCTCTGCTAGGAGGCGATCTCCTCACTCTATCTAATGGTGGAACCAAACTGGTGGGCAGATGGCCTCTCAGAATTCGCCACCCTATTTGTGGGCAGAGAAATGTGTGGGGGCAGGGGGACCATTTCACAGAATTTCTCCAGGGGAAGAAGAAATCCCCCGACAGTTTCCCTGGGGTGGGGCTCACCATTAGCAGTGATAGGAGCAGCTGCAGTAGCGGGAATTTTGTTGGCCACCTGGCAGCCATTTTACATCCTCCACAATGCCTGGACCTGATATTGTTCTGGGGCATTGGGGGCGGGGGGAGAATGGCAGCTGCCACCGAAGCATGAAGGAAAATATTTGGAGGAAATTCTGTGAAGTGGCCTTTTTCTTACGGGCGGAGAAGTAAAACCTCAGACATTTTCTCAGAAGAAAAGCTCTTTTGAGAAATTTTGGCCCGCCCCCAGGAGGCACAGCTAACAATTGGTCAGAGGCTACAGCATCTCAATCGGCAAATGTTTCCAGTGCCCCTTTCCCACCCAGTCCCTGGAAACATCACACTCTTGCCAAACATCTGCAGATGTTTTTGTCTTTTGTCTTCTGACAACGTTCACTTTCATGTGTGAAAGCAGATATGTCACATCAAGGCAAGGGTGGTCCTTTTTTTAGCAGGACTGGAGTCATGACATCTGGACTCATACATTGAAACTTCCAGTGTCAGCGTTTGGCCAAGGAGGGGGAGCAGAATCCCACTTTTTTTTCCCTATATGACTGATACAGATTCAGATGTAAACACAGTCAGATCATTGGTCCATCTAGGCCAGTACTGTTGACACTAACTGGTAGGGATGGCGGAGAAATCCGCCATGGACTCCAATTAGGCCAGATTCTTTAGAATCCGGCCCCCTGGAGTCCGTGGCGGAATGGACTACCCCCCTCCCGCCACCCCCTGAAATCCCCATGGGACGGACCCTACCTGCTGCCAGCTGGTCCGGGTCCGTCCTCTGCTCCTGTCCATCTGCTGCCCCCGACTGTGGCCCGCAAATGGCATCCGGTGTAGGGGACACCATTTGTGTCCCTGCTCTTTTCGGTGATAGGCTTCGTACGTAGCCTATCACGAAAAGAGCAGGGACGCAAATGGCATCTGCTACGCCATTTGCGTCCCTGCTCTTTGCCGTGATAGGCTACGTAAATATTTACATAGCCTATCACCAAAAAGAGCAGGGATGTAAACGGCATCCCCTACGCCGGACACCATTTGCGGCTGCAGCCTGGCAGTGGATGGAAGTCTGGCTGCGGGCGGGCCTAGCCGGCGGCTCTGCAGACTGGCTGCGGAGCAAAGCTGGCTGGGCAGGATTCTGGGGGGAGGGACAGATCACCTCCCTCCCCCCCCCATGGATGCTCGGACCGGAACAGGGTGAATATTCCATACATCCCTACTAAGCGGCTGTGTCTTTCCAGGTTTTCAGGCAAGATTTTTTTTTTCCTAAGCCTACCTGGAAATGTTGAGGATCGAACTTGGGACCTTCTACTTGTAAAGCAGGTGCTCTTCCACCGAGCTATAGTCCCTCCCATCTGCCTTATATCATGTCAGACTATCTACTGATCTCTCCTTCATTATTCTACACCCCAGTAGCTAGGGATATATGGATGGTGTAAAATCCATTCTGCCTGTGTTTCATGGATTGTCAGGTGCCTTTCATTCCGTTGTCCACCCATCGACGAACTGGATTTTGCTTTGCTTTCAAATTTGCGCACATTCACATCTGCACAAATATACACTTGCAAAAATGTGCAAATCCTGCCAAATGAGCATTTTTACACTTTAGCCTGTGGGGGAAATGCACATACTTGGCCATTTTTAAAAAAAATATATTATTATTTTGCATATTTTTCTATGACAAAATGTGTGCAAAATTTGGGAAAGCTAGAAAACCAATCCACAAGTCTGCGGAATCCACCTGACAGGGGGAAAGCCGATCTGCTGTGGAATCCATGGGTTGGATTCATGAAAATCCAAACTCATTTGATTCCATTGCAGATTTCTCTGACATCCCTCCCAGTAGTTCCCCAGCAGACATTTTTTACATCTCGACACCTTAGGGACTGATCTTGGGACCTTCTAGCATATGTTGTCCTGAGAGCCCTGCATCACCTCCACCCTGTATTATGATATGAAGCTGCATTACATCAAGTCCACTAGTTCAGTGGTTCCCAAACTTTTGTATCTTACCTCCCAGCAATCATTCTGTCAAAGAACCTGAGACCCGCTATGATAGAAACAAAAAGCCCATTTTTTCTGAGAAGAACATTTATAGGCTTACAGGCATCCTGTTATTACAGCAATCATTTACGGCAAGTTCTAAGGCCATAAAAATTGCCATAGTATTGTTGGGAGTAAATTTTATCACTACAGCTTTCAAACACAAACAAACAAAATAATAATTTCATTCGTCATTGAAAATCATAATAATGCTGTTGAGCATAAATTTTACTGCTACAGTAACTGTAAAAAGCAAAGATAATTAAAAACATCAGTAGTAATACAGTATATCGCTATGCCTAAAACACAAACAGAAATAATAATCAATTAGTAGTTTAAAAGTCGGGATGTCCCAGATTTTGTGAAATCCATCCTTTGTGTGTTTCATGGATTGCGCAGTGTCAATCATTCCGGCATCCATTCACAGATGGATTCAATTCTGTTCGTTATACAGAAAAATAGTCAAATAATTTCATAAGAGGATTCGCAACAATTTACGTAATTTATGTAACACTTAGCATATTGTCCCCCATTCCATTCAACATTTCCCCGTGTATAATTACCAGTCTCAGCAGAAATGTGCTTATTTTCCTATGAATGAATTTGCATACATTTTGGGAAAGTGAGAAAAAAAATCCGAAAATCCACAGACCCCATGCATCTTGAGGGGGTCGGTCCACAGTGGATTACACGGGTTGGATTCTTATAAATCTGAACTCATTTTAGTCCATCTCAAATTCCTCCAGCATCCCTATTAAAAAGGGTTACTACTTGCATGCCAAAAGGTCACAGATGGATAATCCATGGCAGGTAGGATCATGGCAGGAGATGGTACATCACTCTTGCAAGTGGATGTGGGGATTGAGGGAGAGCGAATTCTTAGTAATTGCTATGAAAACCTTGCATCCCACCCAGGTTACTTCTGTGACCCACTGGTGGTTTTATTTATTTATTTATTTCATTTATATCCCACCTTTCTTCCAACATGGAACTCAAGGTGGCTACATGTAGTTCCCAGAGGGTCTCCCCTCCAAGCACTCACCAGACCCAGATTTGCTTAGCTTCAGCAAGCTGGTTGCCTCATGGGCCTTCAGACCATGCCCTGGGTATGTGTACCTTCAGTTGAGAACCAGTGCACTATTCCATCCAGACCATTATTGTCTACTCTGATCAGCTCTCAAAAGACTTAGCCTTGCTAGAGGAGAGCCAAATGTCTCCAAAGGCATTTTTCTGCGGAAAGAATTCTGAGATTTTCTTTTTTCTCACTTCCCCACTCCATCCCCTTCTGCCACTTTGCAGAATTTCCCCCAAATATTTTCCACCATGTCTTGTTGGTGGCTGCCATCCCCCTCCCTACCACACCACACACACAATACCCTGGAATGACCCTCAGGGCCAAAACAGTCCACTTAAGGTGGTTGCCTCAATAAAGACCAGTGTCGAAATGCGCTCGGAATTCAATTGGTGCAGCTGTTCCTGTTTTGATTTTGGCTCCCAACATACATTCTTCCCAAAACATACTAAACCTGAATACAAACCACCAAAAAACATTGCATTCCAAAGTTAAGTTGTAAATTTATTTACATAGCAGCAGTGGTTAAAATGACAACTTAAAGAGCATATGCCAGCACAATTCTGAATTAAAAACAGATGCAAACAACAGTCTATTTTAAAACAAGTTAATGGGAGAGTCAAATACATTTCCCATAAGAAGGAGCTCCACAGTAATGGGGCCATCGCTAAGAAAACTGCCAGGAACTCTGTCTAGCTGACTAAGAACAGACTGTCTGATTGCTGATTCTTGTAAGCCACTCAGGGAATCTTTTGACTGAAGAGTGAGATAGAAATGCTTTGAATGAATGAATGAATGAATGAATGAATGAATGAATGACATGAGCAGCAGGAATAGTATGTGTGTCAGGGGGTGTAAATTGGATTAGATGTGTGATGCTGGGATCCCAGCACTGGGATCCCCCATGCTCATTTCCTGATATAAATTCCATCCCCAAAGCTATCAGCTGCACTGTGGCTAAAGGTCAGGAACCTGACTCCTCTGCTCTGCCTGCTTATAGCAACTTCACAGAAGGAAGAAATTGGGGAAACTATGCCAGGAGTTGGGGGGGGAGTGGGTTACCTCATGTCCTTCAGCACCACATCCCTGATCTCATTCATCTCTCTCTTCCATTACTCCATTCCCAGCTGTGTTTAAGAGCAATAAAAATAATATTAAACCTCCCAGATGTTCCATTTGCCATGGAATCCAGTGAGACTGACAATGCAATTGTAGGCGCATCTGTTCAGTAGGTCCAACTGAGTTCAATGGGGCTCGTACCCACATAAGTTAGTGCAGGATTGCAGCAAATTTGACTTTCTCTCTCTCTTTAATTTGCAGATCCAGATGTCAAGCCAAGGGTCCACCTTACACGTAAGTGTATGTCTATGTGTGTCTGCACAATTGTCTGATAATATGCCACCATATTACCATATGCTGCAAAGGGCTCCTGTACCTTTTAAAAGAACTGGAGTCCTGCAAGGACTGGAGATGGTGGGATGTATCATCTGGTGAAACACTTGGAGGTACAGCACCCCATCTCTAGGTGGACAATCCTAAACAGTAAAATATCTGGAAAAGCCAGGAGAAGCATTGGAGGGGAGAGAGAAAGAGGGGATGAATCACAGAATTGGGAGGAGGGGAGGATCAGATACTGGCCTCCCTGCTGACAGCTACAAATGTTGGTCCCTGGAGAATCCGGTTCTTTTTTGGCTTGACAGAGTTCCATGGTGCACACAACTCAATTTGCATCTGTGAGCAAATTATAATGTAGGCTTTCCCCTTATAATGTAGGCTTTCCCCCAAACTCCAGGAACTTTTTTGCACACTTTTGGGGGAAGGTTCCACAATTTGCCCAAATTGCAGCTGGATTTGTGCAAATTATGCAAATGTGGCTGGAATTTGCACAAATTCATCCCTAATTTGGGCAAATTCATCTGTAATTCATGCAAATTCATCTGTAATTCATGCAAATTCATCTGTAATGTACATAAATTGTTCAGAAATTTGTGCAGATTTCAGAACCTTCACACAAAAATGTGCACAATTCCTGGAAAATCTACAAACTGGCCCGATTCACTGCAGCTCAAGTCGGACACCACCGTGGGAACCAAAACAAAGTCGGGGGGGGGGAGCCTAGGAAAACTTGTGGAACTCCACCCCACAAACAGATTTCTCTGACATCCCTACTGTCGACACAAAGATCTTGGCTTCAGTCTTGCTGGCAATGCCCATTGCTCATCATTCTATAGGTAAGCAGGAAGTGAAGAGGCAGGACTTCCTGTTTGCTAGGGATAAAAATGTCTACCCCTGGGCAAACAAAGGAAAAGCATGCAAGCTGTTGATTTAAAACAGACTTTAAAAATATGCATAAATTAAAACGTTCCTTATTTATTTTAAACATTCTCTGCTTTTATCTATCCAAATTCAAAATGGTAAAGAAGAAGAAAAAACCTGCATTCAAATTTCCTCTCTGCCTGCCCTTGCCCTCTCACTATCTGGAAGATGTCACCTTCCTACACACTGATGGGTCTTACGTTGATGGGCTTCTGAGAAACAGAGTTCCACAACTGTGGAGCCACCACAAAAAGGTTCTGTCTCTGGTACCAGCCAAACGGATATTACTAATGATGCACCAAGGAGCACTTGATGCCCATCTTAAGGCTCAAGAAGGTTCAAATGGGTGCAGGTGAACCTTTGATGTTGATCTAGTGCTGTGCCGATACTTCTCCCACATTTTTTCAATGATTCTCATTCAATTTGATAGAAAAGAAATGGCTCTCGAAAAGAAATTCAAAGGAGGAACAATTTGGGAAAAATTCTTGGGTTTGGGGTTGGGTTTGGGGTTCTTATGCTTACCTTACTTAGGAGGTGGCTGAGGAATGAGTGCAAATGTCCTGTATTTCATTGTATATTCATCTTTTTGGCAGCCTGTAGCCTCTTCGGCTTCTTTCACTTCAATTGAAGCCCAGTGGAAGGCAACATGAGGTAATTCTTCTCATAGGGCCTTTTCAAATCAGGAAGTGCAGGCAGCCTGAGAGGCTAACTGTGATTAGATAACCTCAAAAACACCACAAAAAGGACTTATAAAACACCCTGAGAATGAGGCAGAATAATGGAAGCCTCTTTCATTGGGGAAGAAAACTTTCAGGAAACTGGAGTACAGATTTTGGCTCAGCATTAACTTTAACTCTTCCCCTCAGCTAGATAGAACACTGTCCCGCACACACACACACCTCTGCATTGTGATGAATTCAAGGGGGCATTTGATGCTGTTGAAGTATGAAAACCCCAAACCCCCTCATGAAAACAGAAAGAAGCTGTGCTACAAGTCCTGCCAATGGGGAGCCCTAGCTGGGAGAAACCATTGTAGTGTTTCTCCTCCACCTCGAGAAATCTCATGAAATTGTCTCCCAAATTTCTCTGTCCACAATTCACAAATAAGGTGGAGAATTCTGAGAGACCATTTTTGCACAGCTCTCTGTTGAACTGCATGTATAGGAAGGTTCACACGAAGGAGGCAGTTCGTAAGGTCATGTGAGGTTCAATACGTACCACAGGCTAGAAACCCCACAGCACCTTTGAACACTTTCAACATCAGCGAGAGGATTCATATGTTTTGGAAATGCCCAATGGCTGCCTTCTTTGGGGAGGTAATTATCATATGGATAAACTTTGTATTGGAAAGCTTTTTAATATTTACTGATGCACATATTCTTTTAAGCTATTTACCTGCGTAACACACAGTAAGTGTACATGGATTTTTAGCACCCTTTCGCTGCTGAAAGACTGATACTACAATACTGGAAGGAAAAAACACTCACCACCTATAATGAAATGGACTGAAGACTTAACACAACACTAGCAACATTTGAAAGAGTGATGCATAGATGTCACTTGTGAATGGACTTCTACTAGGATATCCGATCTGCTTTTACTGAAGTTTATGTGTAAATTCCCCCACCCCCCAAAGTTGTAATATTTGAAACTGAGGACTTTAGAGTATGTTGTTATATTTTCAATTTGGGGGGTTTGTTATGTTTTGGTTTGTTTATTTTGTTGAAACTTGCAATAAAACATTGATTTAAAAATGCCAACTAAATGGAATTGCTTTGCCTTTTCAGCGGATGGGTCAAAACAACATCCACATTGTGAAGACGAACTTCCAAGCCTTTACTGGAGAAATGACAGATCAGACGAACCAAACCAGATTGAGTACGAAAGCGGTCGCTTGACAGCCCCAAGGGATGGAGATTACTTTGTCTATGCTCAAGTCACGTTCCTATGTCCTGATGGTAAATGTGAAGAAATATTGTACTGCAACAAGAGTGCAGCAAACAGTACTCAGATACAGCAGGTGATCACAAAAATAAGCCCGATCTATGGTGGTGGCCCAAAACCAATATTGAAAGCCAGCAGTACCATTGATAAGAAAGATCAGTGGAAGAAGACACTTTATCTGGGTGGTGTCATCTCACTAATAGAAGGTGAACAAATAATGGTTAATGTTAGTAACCCTGCACTGGTGGACGGTCGCACTCCGGAAATAACATTCTTTGGTGCTTTCTTGATCTAGCTACCCATAAGGAATCATGAAAGGGCAGGATGTTCGACTCAATGGTCTTGTGGGCCCCTTCCAACCCTATGATTCTATGATACTTCTACGATACTTCTATGATTTTCTGCCAGACAAAATTTGGATTTGTCATTCTGCTACTTGGTGTGCCGTTTGTGGCTAGGGATGCTTCCAAAACTATTCTCATTCAACATTTTCCCCCTGCTTGGGAATTCTGGATTACTTGATCTTCTTTCTGAACAGGCACTGGCACATTTGGAATTATTTCTGGATGCTGTAGAGCAGCCTTCCCCAACCTGGTGTCTTCCAAATGTGCTGGACTACAAATCCCATTGGACTACAAAGCCACTGTGTGGCTCCAGTAAATCTGGAGTGTGCCCGGTTGGGGAAGGCTCTTGTAGGGAGTGCTGTGCTTGCTCAATGTGCTGCGGTTACTTCTGTTTATTTTTGTCTCTCTCTTGCACACTGCATTGCTGATGAACGTCTTGATTTGCTCATACCTACAGTTGCATCATGAGTCTTTTGTGGAGGCTTTTTTCAGTGATTTACCAATGCATTTGTGCACTTCTGTGCCTTGAAACACATGTGCACATACACACAGAGAACCAACCTGTGGAATGGCATCTCACCAATGCACATGAGCCCATATGCACATGAGTAAAACACGGCATAAAAAGAATCTTGATGTGATTGTATGTATGATTGTATGTATGCATGGACTGGCACATGAACATCAGTAGTGCAGAAGGCAGGGAGGAAAATGTGCATGAACTGAAGTGGCAAATTGGTCATAATCCCATTCCAGAATTAATTGTAGCAACTTTCTTCAAGTTAATTAGAGGGCTGTCCCCATGGATGATCTGCTGCAAATTGGGAGCATTTCAAGGGAGGCAGTGGCAGATGACGTCATGGCCAGTCGGCAGCCACTCCCAGATATTTCTGGTGGAAAAGCCAGATTTTCTGAGACTACTTTTACACTATTTTATTTCTTTAATTTAAGTTCTCCACAATTCTGGTGCTGTATGCCCCTATCCTCCACATTTACATTTACTTGATAGCCCTGCGCAGGGCTGTGTCTTTCAATTGGCTGTGATCTCATTGAGCCTTTCCAGCCTTCAGAATCACCCCACACTCCTATTTCACCAGTAATCGGCCTCCGTGATGATGCACTTCTCTGACATTTGAATTACTTCGCTTCTCCATTGTTGTGCTAAATCACATCTCTGATATTGTTTGAAGTCACTTCTTTGATGTTATGTAAAGTTAGGGATGTACGAAAGTCACTTACCTTTTCGATGGGGTGATTCACAGTGGGGGGGAGGCACTCCGCACCTCCCCCTGAAATTCTAACCTGGCTGGCTCCACTCTGTGGAGATTCCGCAGAGCTGCCGGCCGAGGCCGCCCACAACCAGACATCCGGCCGCTGGGCAGCCTGCAGCCAAAAAAAAAAGCATACACAAATGGCGGCGGCTACAGCAGCCACCATTTGCATTCCCTTTTTTTTGCTGTTTTAGCCTACATAAATATTTACATAAGCTATTATGGTGGGGGGAAAAAGGGGGGACACAAATAGCATAGTGGGCACCATTTGTGTTCCTTTTTTTCTGCCGTTTTAGCCTATGTAAATATTTACGTAAGCTATTACAGCAAAAAAAAAAAAAAAAGGAACGCAAATAGCGTCCACTACGCTATTTGCGTTCCCCTTTTTTTCACCGTAATAGCTTACATAAATATTTACGTAGGCTAAAACAGCGGAAAAAAAGGGAACACAAATGGCGGCATCCTGCTACAGGATAAGAGCAGACAACTCTGCCTGAGCAGATCCTGATGCCTAGGTCTGATCTCGGAAGCTAAGCAGGGTCTGCTCCCTGGTTAGTACTTGGATGGGAGACCGCCTGGGAATCAGGCTTCCTGCATGGATCAGGGGGTTGGACTCGATGGTCTTGTAGGCCCCTTCCGACCCTATGATTCTATGAGTGTGTGATCCTTGATATCAGAAAAAGAGTGTAGAGATCGCACAAGAACATCCTATTTTCCAGTGTAAAATGCATCAGGTTATGGAAACATCTTTGAGGCATTAGGGAGAGCAAGTGTGGCTCAGAAACCACAATGGTGAGTGGAAGGTTTCCAGGACTTATGCGTGTGGTTCAGAGAGCTGCATAGTTTACTAGTAAAGCCCAGCTAAAATTAGCATATTTGCAAATGTGTCTGATGTATATGCATTGCAAAATTCATCTTTTTTCGGCCCAGAATTTGGAGTACTTTGGTGAAGAGTTTTGGTTGTGTTTGTTTTTTGCATGAGTTTACTTTAGGCTAGGCTACTCACTTCCCCGTTTTTCATTTTCGAGGCCTAGATATGACCCTAAGGAGCATCCTATGGCCACTAGACAGCAGCTAGATGGCCAAAGGATATGGTGTTTTCTGGGAACCGACCTCGGAGCCCATGGTCCGAGGTTGGTTCCCGGAGAACCAACCTCCCCGCACTTCCGCGCTACCTCAGAGGCAGCACAGAACAGCCCCATCCTCTGTGCTCTCAAGAGGAGCATGGAGCAGCTGAAAAGGGGCATGGCTGGAGGTATTCTGGGGCAGGGAGATCATAACTGCCTGTACGACACATCCTATGTATCATACAGTAGCCTCCTCTCCTGCTCGCCCCACCACTCCCCGCAGCTAGACAGCCGAAATCGGCTGTGTAGCCAAAAAAGCAGGGCAGGAGAAGTGCGGAGGGAATGATCCCCTCCGTGCTTCTCCTGCTTGTGCCCTAAGACAAGGTTTTTTTTTCTAATTGTGAAGAAAAATTACACTTAAGGCCATTTCATTGAAACTTGCCCAAATGTGACATTTTTAAATCTAAGTGTGGAACAACTCAGCTGTTGTTGATGAATAATGAATAATGATTCATTTAATGACTCAGTTAACAGAAGAGGCTTTTTGGTGGAAGGACAGATATTTTAGTTTCATTTTCCTCTCATGGGGAGTAATTAGTTATGCATGAGCTAAATTACTGACATGCTAATCCTACTCAAGGCATGTATATTTTGAAGAAATGAATTAGGGAGGCAGGATAATTGTAGTGTAAGAAATGAATGAAATATTGGATTGGATGAAGAACAGCCCTCTCCACCAACTAGAGGGTAGGCTACCTGGTGCTCCCCAGATGTTTTGGACCACAACTCCCATATTTCCTGATCACTGGCTCTGCTGTCTGAGGCTATAGGCCAAAACATCTGGAGAGCAGCTTGTAACAGCCAAATTTTCTTTAACAGCCAAGCATCACCGCCTAAAGCCGACACAGGAAACCTGCTATGGGTGGCCCTCCAGATGTGGCCACCCTTCAGTTCCAGTCAGCATGAACAATGGTCGAGGTTGATGGGCATTGTATTCCACAGGTTTCTCACCATTAGCCTAAGGCCTTTACCCTACAAATTTTATTGCTGAAGCCCCCATTCCTTCTGTATTTGTTTACTGTCCTATAGCCTGTGCTCCACTTATTTAAAATCCATATTTTCATTTGAAAGAAACAGCTTTGGGATAAAGATATATGCTAGAAAAAAATGCTTGTCCAACAATATATTATCAGTGGTTCAAGATATATCTCTGAAGCTGGCAGGGTATGAAATAACTATATTCCGTGGTGCTTTTGTACTATGTTTATGTTTGTTTTTAACAATCTTATTTTTCTAAGAATAGGTAGGAAGGTAGGTGAGTGGTAGATAAAGAAAGAGGTAGATAGGTAGGTAGATAAGTGTATATGCTAGAAAATAATCTCATTAGGTAACTCATATCACTTCAGAAAGAAGATGACAGATGGAAGATCTATTACACGATATTTAATATTTCTTGGCAAACCCCTTTATACAATTTACAGTTCAATCCTGCACATATTTACTTCAAAGTAAGCCCCACTTCGTTGAGTTGGTCTTGTCTAAGTATGCATGAGAGAATGCAATCTTATCCACATCCCTTCAGAAGTAAGCCCCATTGAATTCCATGTGACATACTCCAGGGTATGTGTGTATAGGATTGCAGCCTTTAATTTTGTTCTAGGGCAACAACAGAGGTCACCAGCTGTCCATAAGTACAGCTTGTCTGTTTCCCCAGAATCTTTTGTAATGAGTCTTTTTTTTCTTATCGCCAAGGTTTGCCAAGCCCTGTGACACCCACCATGGTCCCCTGAGTGTTCATGCACTTGCTCCTAGCTGCCTGTGCATCCTCAGAGACAGTCTGTATCCTGTACTCACTGAAAGATTTAACTTAATCTGAGACAGGAAAGACCAGCATCCTCAAAAAATAAAAATAAGGACACTTATTTATCAGGAAAAGAGATCAGAAAATAGAGAGACTTGCTGGGAAACAGTTCTCCATGCGAAATTGTGTAGGGATGGCGGAGAATTTCTCCCCGAAACTTCGGGGGACCAAGTGCCAACGCATTCGGCCCCCCGAAATTGGTGGGGAAATTCTCCGCCGGCCCCCCGCCCCCCCCCAGGATGGGACTTACCGTGGCCGAATGTCCCTCTCGGCGGCAGGTCCCAGCGGCGGTTCAGCAGCGGTTCGTCGGGGGCGGGAGCGGCGGTCGGTCTCCCGACCGGCTGCCGCCACCGCCATTGCAAAAAAAAAAATAAAGTAAAAAAAAAACCACACACCCGTGATAGGCTACGTAACGATTTACGTAGCCTATCACGGCTAGATTTCCAAAGTCAGCCGTGATAGGCTACGTAAATCATCACGTAGCCTATCACGGGTGACTTTGGGGGAAAAAAAAAGCACGTATGCAAATGGCGGCGGCCCATGGGCGCCGCCATTTGCGTTCCTTATTTTGGCACGTCTAGTCTACGTAAAGATTTATGTAGACTACGGCGAAAATAAGGGAACGCTATTTGCGTTGCCCTTATTTTCACCGTAGTCTACGTAAATCTTTACGTAGACTAGACGTGTCAAAATAAGGAATGCAAATGGCGGTCCCCATGGGAGCCGCCATTTGCGTACGCGCTTTTTTTCCCCCCCAAAGTCACCTGTGATAGGCTACGTGACGATTTACATAGCCTATCACGGCTGACTTTGGAAATCTAGCTGTGATAGGCTACGTAAATCGTTATGTAGCCTATCACAGGGGGGGTTATTTTTTTTTCATGGCCGGGTAGACGGGGCGCTTCTACCCAGCCTGAATTTCGGCCGGGTGTGGCGGGGTGCCTCCCCCCCCCACCTGAACTTTGGGGGGAGAACCGAAGCGCCTCCCCCACACCGCGAAGCAAGCTTCGAGAACAGGTAAGGGACTTTCGTCCATCCCTAATTGTAAGCTACTGGCAAACTTGGCCCTGATCTGGAAAAGGGGATCACTTCGGGGGGGGGGGGGGATAGCTACTTGTGCATCACCAACAAAGAGGACACCGACTTGCATAAAATGTGCATATGCTGATTTACCTATGCATAGAAGGAAATGTAGAAAGAATTTGACTGATTTAAATAGGAATTCGATACATCCCAGACTACAGTCGACAAGGCCACAGTGACCAAATATAGGACTGTCCTTTATATAAGAGATAGGGGGAATGCCTCTTTCAGACTACATTTGCCAGCTATGAGAGATGGGGGGGTGCCTCTTTCAGACTGCATTTGCCAGCTATGAGAGATGGGCGGAATGCCTCTTTCAGACTGCATTTGTCAGCTATGAGAGATGGGGGGGATGCCTCTTTCAGACTGCATTTGCCAGCTATGAGAGGTGGGGGGGATGCCTCTTTCAGATTGCATTTGCCAGCTATGAGAGATGGGGGGAATGCCTCTTTCAGACTGCATTTGCCAGCTATGAGAGATGGGGGGAATGCCTCTTTCAGACTGCATTTGCCACCTACTGTTTTTTATAAGGTATTGAAAATAGTATATGTACGTACTTTAAGGGGTGGGGGGAATAGCCCTCTGCTGCCCAGGTAATGTGTGTGTGAGAGGGATCTTTTATGCACGTACAAGTTTTTTTACAATGCCGTCCTATGCATGACTGCTCAGAAATAAGCCTCGTTGAGTTCAGTGGGACTTACTCCCAAGTAATTGTGTATAGGGTTTCAGCCTGGATCATTTCATCTAATATTGTGGTCTTAAATTCCCATGATTCTGCTTGTGCAAGATATTGTGCAAAGAGAACTAGAGCCTTGGGTTTCGGTTTCACTCTTCGCACACGAGGCTTTGGTGCAAGGCATAAATCAGCCCATCAGGGAGTGGGAGGCAGTTTTTGTAAGTGGACAGGCACCTCTGCATCCAATCCAATATTCATTCCACTCAGAACCTTACTCATAATCCAGAAATCATATATCAGACATCACATCTCTACTATATAATTCCACAGATTCACCTCAGAAAACAACTTGAGACTACAAAGCTGCCCTCTCCAGCTGGAACAAATTTTGCCTTGGTTATATGCTACAACTCTCTCACACACACCACCCCTCTGGGCTGCCATCATCTGTCCACTGGGCTTCTGTGGGAGGTTATTTTCCCTAGGTCTACTGCGGGCAGTAGTCCCACTGTAGGAGTGACGCTGATTTCTCTCTAATTGGCTCTTCTTGTGTCCCATATTTCTGACTCCTTATCGGACCAAACTGATGGTTTGCTCTAATCATATCATGCTGTAGAGTCAGCAGGGATGACCATTTTCATGTGTATTCACAATCCACTTTAAATGTTATGTAGAAATGCAGAATAATTGTTACTATTTTCTTTTGTGTATTCACAATCCACTTTAAATGTTATGTAGAAATGCAGAATAATTGTTACTATTTTCTTTTGTTCTTATCAAATATACATTGCATCAAGTGTGGAGAACCTTCTTTTTTTTTTTGTCAAGAGCCACATTCCCCTGAGGAACGTGAGGGGTTCTATGCTAGCACTGAGCAGGATCAGAGCAGCAGTGGGTGGGACCAGAACAACAACAACAAAAAAATGAGTGGTTTTCTCTTTCTTTCTCCCTCTTTCTCTCTCTCTGCTACACCACCTCTGTGTGTGTGTGTGCCACACCATCTCTCTCTCTCTGCTGCCCCATCTCTCTCTCTTTCTGCCGCCCCATCTCTCTCTCTTTCTCTCTCCCCTTCTCCCCCTATCTCTGTGGGTTTAATGCAATTAATCCAGGGGCCTAACTCAAGTCACAGGTTCCCCACACTTGATTTAGGCAGAAGAATAACTTAATGTGAATCAATGTAATTTTTTCCCCATCATGTGATCTTCAGGCTGTCTCTGTGTATGGGGAAAAACATGTAAAGTATTTTTTAAAAAAAAATTATTAAAAATCAAATAAATAATTCATCTCCTTTGCTTTTATTGAGTTATTTCTTCTTCTTCAAAATGGACCCCTGAGGTCTGCACATGCATCAGAATGAGGCTCAAAAGAAGCTAGATTTTGAGTAAAAAGGATGTACCCTTCAGTAGGGATGTCAGAGAATTCCCCCCAGATTTTAAATGGGCTCAAATTCTGACAAATTCTGACCACGGAATCCTCCAAGGAACGGGTCGGCCAGGTTGACCCAGACTGGAGTTCACGCGGCCCCAATTTTTTTTTCTCTGCCAAAGGGTGGATTTTTCGAAAATAATTACGAAAATAAAAACATAAATTGGAAATGGAGGAAGAAAGACCACGAGCAGCTTTACCCTTTTTACGAGGCATTTTCTGGAGGCTTTCTTTCGCTGGGGCTGAGTCGTCCATGGAAATCCTCCATCTTTTCTGTTTATTATCTGTGGAGGTGAGGTGAGGTCAGATCAGGTCAGGTCCGGTGAGGTGAGGTGAGGTCAGGACAGCTCCGGTGAGGTCAGGTGAGGTGAGGTGAGGTGAGGTGAGGTTAGGTGAGGTCAGGACAGCTCCGGTGAGGTGAGGTGAAGTGAGGTGAGGTGAGGTCAGGACAGCTCCGGTGAGGTCAGGTGAGGTCAGGTCAGGTGAGGTGAGGTCAGGTGAGGTCAGGTGACCAGAAGTTACGCAGGGAATCCCCGTGAAGGGCTTTACTCTTACGGAGAAAGAGGGCGTGCAGAAAGGATTTTTTGGCAGGAATTACGAAAGTATGTAAGTTCTGGAGCCAGAAAAAAGGGGAATCCAGGGCAGGTGGATGGTGGAACAGGGCAGCCCTCAGCTCTGCAGCATCCTCGCAGAGTGGGGCCACTCCGTGAGGATTCCAGAGGGGAGGAACAGATCACCTCCCTCCCCCCATGGATTCCCCACTGGAACAGATGGTGGGGAATCCGTACACCCCTACCTTTGAGTAGGGATGGCGGAGAATTTCTCCCCGAAACTTCGGGGGGGCGAGCGCCAACGTGTTCGGCCCCCTGAACAAGTTTCGGGGAGAAATCCTCCGAACCCCCCCCGCCCCCCGCACCCCCCCTGGGACGGGACTTACCTTCGCCGAATGTCCCTCCCGGCGGCAGGTCCGGCCGGCGGTTCAGCGGGTGTTCGAGTGGGGCGGGAGCGGCAGCCTGTCTTTCAACGCTATTTGCGTTGCCCTTATTTTCGCCGTAGTCTACGTAAATCTTTACATAGACTACAGCGACCAAATAAGGAACGCGAATGGCGGCTCCCTATGGGGGCCGCCATTAGCGTACGCGCTTTTTTTTTTTTTTAATCACCCGTGATAGGCTACGTGACAATTGACATAGCCTATCACGGCTGACTTTGCAAATCTAGCCATGATAGGCTACGTTAATTGTCACATAGCCTATCAGGGGGCATTTGTTTGTTTGTTTTTAAACTTTCGCGTTTGCAGCCGGGCGAGGCGGGAAGCCTCCTCCCCGGCCTGAATTTTGGCCGGGGCGAGGCGGGAAGCCTCACCCCGGGCGTGAATTTCGGCCGGGGTGAGGCGGGAAGCCTCCCCCCCTCCTGAACTTCGCGGGGGGAGCAGCGAAGCGCCTCTCCCCACCGTGAACAAGCTTCGGCGAAAGGTAAGGGACTTTCATCCACCCCTACCTTTGAGTCACACAAGAATTCAATAGGACGAATTCCTACAGGTGGATCAAAATCACAATGATGCTTTACATGAAAGCAGATTCAATGATTTAAAAGGCATCCATGCAGTATTGGGGGAAGGGGGCACGCACTGGGGAGGGATCAGAGATTAACAGTGACCTTCTGTGCATGTTTTAATCAGATGGAACACTGAGTTCAATGTGCTAATGAATCAGCAAAATTAATCAGTGGAATAAAGTGTCTGTGTTGAGAAGAGTGGGCAGGGTTCACACAAACATTTCTCCTCAAAAGACGAGGGCGGTTTTAGAACATTTTGATTGAATCACTGTTATTGCTGGCTCTAAAACACACATGACGAGGGAGGGAGAGAGAGAGAGAGAGAGAGAGAGACTTGTCATGGTCCCTCTTAAAAACTGGAGAAAGCTATAGAGGAGTCAGGATTCATCTAAAATTAGGAAAATTGAGAGGTTGGGTTTATAAATTTCATCACGGGTCATGAGCACTGCTGTTCATTTTTTATTTACAAAATGTCAATGGGAAAGAGTTCCAGAATCCATTTTGGCTCTCATAAAACTATTACCCAAGTCTGGATTTTGGATGTTTTCTTATGGCCAGCAAAGCTACTTTAATAAAAATAACAAAGAGTCTTGTGGCATCTTAAAGAGTAACAAATTTATTATGCTGTAAGCTTTCAGACACAGTCTACTTCATCAGATGCTTTTAGTGTTTGAAGTATTACTGAATCACTCACAGGGTTATACATCACTGTGGGATGCATTGTAATGGATACATTGAAAACATGAAATATTTGTAGTTTCATTGTGCATGTGCAAAGTGCTTTCAATCTCTTCAACTTTGGATTTACTTGTGAGTAAACATGCTTTGAGAGGAGTAAGACTGCAGCATGTTGGATTTTCATGAATCTGACCTGTGGAGTCCCACAGCAAACCAGCTTTTCCCCTGTTGGGCAGATTCCATAGATTTTCTGGCTGGCTTTCTGTCTTCCCTGAATTCTGTACAAATCTCACCATAGAAAAATATCCAATTAAAAAAAAAAGAACAGCCAACACTGTGCATTTCCCCCTTAGGCTACAGTGTGCAAATGCACATTGGAGTGGGGGTGGGGATTTGTGCACTCCCAGATGTGTGAATTTGCGCAATTGCGTATTTGTCCAAGAGCGAATTTGCACAAATTTGGAAACAAAAAACCTGATTCTGTTGATGGGCAGATGATGGAACAAAAGGCGCCTGACAATCCCTGAAACACAGTCGGACCAGATTTCACCATCCATACATCCCTAGAGAGGAGCTTTGTGGTTGTCAGTGACAGAGCCTCCCCTTGACAAGGAGAGACATGAAATCCCATTACACATGGGAAAGATTTTTCAAAAGTGAATGAGAAACAATATCTTGGGTGTGTAGCTGCTCTCATTCCAGAAAGAGTTCTCGGATATCATTAGGCAGTCCAGGGGGGGCGGGGGGGTTATAGGGATAATATCTACATTTATCAAAATGTGCCCTCCATGTTTCCATGGGTGTTTGGTGCTCTTTCAGTTGCCCGTTCTACAGGGTGTTTCAAAATGATGGACCCAATTTCAAAGCAGTATATTTCACGATGGCAACATATTACACTTACACCAAAAGTTACAAATGGTTTAATGAGTTATCAAATTTTACTAACCATTTTGTAAGTGCTCTATGTGCCCTCCACCTGCTGTACACACAATATCGAGACGATAGTTGAATTCTTGGGCTACGCTCAAAACTCTCTTGAATTCTTCTCATGTTTTCCTCTGAAGCGTGTGGTCGCCCCGCGCTCTTCCCCTTACATAAACAGCCTGTTTCCTCAAATTGTCGGTACCAACAACGAATGCTCTTTGGCATTGGCGGATCAACACCAAAACGCTGTTGAAACGCACGCTGCACTGCGATTGCGGATTCAGTCTTGCTGAACTGCAGAACGCCTTGTGTTGCGCGATCGCCATCTTGCAAATGACTGAGGCTAGCGGCTGTTTGTGCGCTGAGAGAGGCATCTAACGGTAATCATTTGAAACTCTGTGCCCCACCCTTTCAAGTGGTGAGAGTTTCATTCATGGGCGGTTCGTGGTTGCAGAGATATAGCGATTTCAAATCGGGTCCATCTTTTTGAAACACCCTGTAAATTTTAGGGATGGCAGAGAATTCCGCCACGGATCTCGGGGAGGCCGAATGCCAGTGCATTCGGCCCCCTGAAATCTGTGGCAGAGCGGCCTGCCCCCCACCCCCCCGTGGATCCCCCCTGGGACGAGACTTACCTGGGGCGGATCTTCCGGGTGGCGGCAGCTCCGGTGGCAGCTGCGGCGGCAGCAGCGGCGGTGGCTGGTCTTCCGACCGGCTGCCGCCGCTGCCATTTACAGGTTGTTGTTGTTTTTTTACACCATGTAAGTTTTTACGTAGCCTAAAATGTCTGGGTAAAAAAAAAAAAAAGTGTACGCAAATGGCGGCGGCTATGGCCGCCGCCATTTGCGTTCCTTATTTTGGGCCATCTTAGTCTATGTAAATAATTATGTAGACTAAGACGAAGTAAATAAGGGGAACGCAAATAGCGTCCACTACGCTATTTGCATTCCCCTTATTTTTGCCATCTTAGTCTACGTAAATATTTACGTAGATTAAGATGTCAAAAATAAGGAACGCAAATGGCGGCCTATCACGGCTCCCTGGCTGGACACAAATGGCGGCTGCTACGGCACCAGCCAGTCTGCGCCAGCCAGTCTGCAGCCGGAAATCCAGCTGCGGATGGCTCTGGCCTGGCCAGCTGCTCCGTGGAGGTGCCACAGAGCAGAGCCGGCCATCGAGGATTCTGGGGGGCAGGGACGGAGCACCTCCCCCCCAAACAGAATCCGCGAAAAGGTAAGTGACTTTCGTACATCCCTAGCATCAGGGTCTTTTCCAGTGAGTTTTCTCTTTGCATTAGGTGGCCAAAATATTTGAGCTTCAGCTTCAGTATCTGTCCTTCCAATGAGTAGTCAGGGTTGATTTCCTATAGGATTGACTGATTTGACCTCCTTGCAGTCCTTGTAAGAGTCTTCTCCAGCACCACAGTTCGAAAGCATAAATTCTTGGGTGCTCAGCCTTCTACTCAGATCATGCCTTGTTTGTGTTGTGTTTTTGTTTTATTTGTGTTTTTGTTTTTCAGGATGCTGTAATAATAAATTTCCTTAAAAAATAACTGGGAAAATCAATGATAAAAAAACCCCTAAGACCAGAGTTAAAGCCATGTTGGTTCAAGTTCCACAAAGCCAGGAAAGCTAAGCCTGATTTCGGTCTGGAAGGGGGGTGACTTTATCTCCACCTTCTCCCCTCAAGAGAGCAAATCATTGTGAGTAGGGATGGTTGAGAAATTTGCTCCATCAAAATCTTCAATCTATCCAATTCTTCTTAAACAGATTTACCTGATCGGTACCTCCCAGAACCCAATCCAATTTGCACTCAAAAATCCAAACATTTCTGAGTTTGCAAAGCCTCCTGTGAAATGCATCCATTAGTAGGTGCATATTTGGAAAATGCACAAAGAAAACTGCAAACATTTCTAAAATGCACACAATGAGTCTAAAAATGCATACAGTTGAAAAATGCACACTAAAAATGCACACTAAAAATGCACACTAAAAATGGATATGTTTGATGAAAAAGGAAAACAAAAAATGTGCACAAATGTCTGTGTGAAGGGAAAACACACCATAACTTAGAAGGATAGAACGAGCTTCACAGTGGAAAAATGAGAAACTCGATGTGACTGAGACTGACAGATCTGCCCATCCCTAAGCCTAAGTTAGTTGTATCTCCGAGAATCTCAGACAAGATCAGTCTGAAATCAGGGAACAAGAGCTGCCCTAAAATTCTAAAGGCGGAGTTGTATCTGTTGGGTCAAATTCCACAAAGCCAGGAAATTGGAAGCGAAGACTGATGCCTTAACAGATGTGTCCCATGCTCAGTCATGATGTTGTTGCAACTGACTCCCAACTGGCAATGAAATGGCAAAAACAAGATGATTACAGAACAGACACATGTACAAGCTGAACACAGAAACAAGATGAATACAGAAATGAGATGAATACAGAACACACACACATGCAAGTTGAATATAAAGCAAACTGAATACAGAAACAATACAGAAACAAGATGAATACAGAAATAAGATGAACAGAGAACACACACACATGCAAGTTGAATATAAAGCAAACTGAATACAGAAACAATACAAAAGCAAGATGAATACAGAACACACACAAAACAAAAACAAAAAAGAGGGGCAATTGTTTGCTCTGATGAGCTAGCCATCCTAAGTCTGAAACCAAGCCTCTGGTGTCAAATTTACAAATGAATTCCAAATTAGTAGCTAATCCACATGGAACAAGCTGGAGTTCTCCCTTTTCAGTAACAAGTGCAACCAAAGCAATCATGACTCAGTTAAACATTCTTAAGAGTGTTTTAGTTTGGTTTGATGAGAGTGGTTTTTAGGGTCAAGTTTACTAACACAGCTGTCCCACTCTACTGTTACATCTCTGGCTACAGACCTGAGGCTGGTTCAGTAACCAATACACAAACTGCACACAGCTTGAACTGAAATGGCACTTCCCAGATCTAGGTGAGGCTACCTATATAAGCCTACAGTCATGGGGGCGGGGGGGGGGGAGAGCACTGACAGGCACGAAGGATGGAGAATGCCTGGAGGAGTACCTTTCCAGGGTCCCCCTCAAACCCAGAGTTGGCCCTGCAGACAGAGATCCTTAGCATAAGGAGAGGAATGCTAGAAGTACAAAATAATGCCCCAGCTTTCATCTGTGTACAACCGTGAAAAGTTTGGGGACATTCAAAACATGACTGGGGAAAAATGTGCAAAAATGAGAAATGTTTTTGTGATCTCCCTAAAAAGGAAACTCGGGAGAGGGGAGGGGAATCTGAGTAAGTGTGGTTCTGCTCTTGGCTGTACTTCCCCGTATTTTCCAGCACAGTTGGTTCCACTATGATGAGTGGCTTTCCAGAAATCTCGCCTGCGCAACATCAGTCCGTCACGTCTCAGCCTGACACTTCCTCAGCTGCGTATGCGTTACACTCAGTGGCCATGGAATGTTGACTCTTTTGGGGAGAGTCAAATGAAGTACGAGGAGGAATGGAATGAGGAGGTTGGAATCCTGAACAGAAATGCTCCGAACTGCAACATTCTGTTGCAGGTCCCACTTCTATGCATAAACTGGTATAACGTTTACAAATTGTCCTCCAGATTCCAACTAAGAGTTCAGAGTCTGTAGATCCAGAAGCTTGACAAAAGGGAAGACTTCTGGATTTACAGACTCAGAACCCTTAGTCCCAATGGCCTTAATCTGGAGGACAATCATAAGCGTTGCACCACTCATATTTCTGTTTTTTCTCCTAAGGAACATTTGTCTCCAGGCATTCCAAACTGCCACTCTGGTATCCATTTAACAGCACAGCTACTGATGATGGTGGAAGCTGAAATGTTTCACTTAAATATATTTCTTTAAAAACTCTGTTGTTAATCTTTCAGTCTGTCTTATATATTTTACCTTAAGAGTGACTTTGTTCATAGTGTATCCAGAGACTCCTGTTGCTTTCCTGTTGTGCTGCTTTACCTCTATATCTATATCTATATCTATATCTGTCTATAGATTCTTAACTTTTATCCCACATTTCTTTTGAAAAGCTTGAGATGGCATTTTATGTTCACAACAACCCTGTGAAATAGGTTAGCCTCCACACACACACACACACACACACACAGATCACTTTTATTTTTAAATGTTTGATTGTGTGTGTGTGTGTAAAATGTAAAATGTTTACGTTTCTTTGTAATATACTGTAATGAGATTACAGGTAATCAAGATAATCTCACAAGGTTTCCCACTGCCCCCCACAACAACTTTGGGTCCATGGTTGTAAAAAGGAGAAACTGAGTGGGTTAAACTGGCTGGACAAGTTGAGACTGGAAGTTTCTCCATTGTTACAGAGGTTAGCTGAGCAATGGCTGTCTTCAGTGATTGTTATTGATGAGTTTGGAAGTGGGGTGACTTTCTCCCTACCTTCTCCCTTCTCCTTAAGGAATGTGTTTATTTGGAGAGAGGGTAACAAGAGAGCAAATCATCATGAGCAGGGATGGTTGAGAATTCACTCCATCAAATTCTTCTCGAACAGATTTACCCAATCGATACCTCCCAGAACCCAGATCCAATTTGTGCTCAAAAATCCATACATTTTTGAGCTTGCAATGCCTTCTGTGAAGTGCATCGATTGACATGTGCACATTTGGAAAATGTGCAAAGAAAACTGCATACATTTCTAAAATGCACACAATGGGTGAATGAGTCTAAAAATGCATACATTTGAAAAATGCCCACTAAAATGCATATGTTTGATGAGAAAGGTAAACAAAAATGTGCACAAGTGTCTGTGTTAAAGGGGAAAAGCACCATCACTTACAAGGATAGAATGAGCTTGGCAGTGGAAAAAAATGAGAAACGCGATGTGACTGAGTAAGGATGGACGAAAGTCCCTTACCTGGTCTCGCAGCTGTTTTCGGTGGGGGAGGGAGGTGCTCCATTTCTCCCCCCGAAATTCTTGGCGGGTGGGGAGGCGTCCCGCCCCTCCCTGCCGAAATTCTGGCTGGGGGGGAGCGCCCCATCTCCCCGGCCGCGAAAGAAAAAAGTAAAGTGTAAAAAAAAAAATGTGATAGGCTACATAAATTTTTACATAGCCTATCACAGCTGACTTTGAAAAAAAAAAAAAGCATGTACGCAAATGACGGCGCCCATGGGCGCCGCCATTTGCGTTCCTTATTTGGGCACAGGTAGTCTACGTAAAGATTTACGTAGACTACGGCGAAAATAAGGGCAACGCAGCATTGTCCTTATTTTAGCCGTAGTCTACGTAAATCTTTACGTAGACTACCCGTGCCCAAATAAGGAACGCAAATGGCGGCGCCCATTGGCACCGCCATTTGCGTACGCGCTTTTTTTTTTCAAAGTCAGCCGTGATAGGCTACATAAACTTTTACATAGCCTATCACGGTGTTTTTTGAAAATCTAGCCGTGATAGGCCACGTAAATCTTTACGTAGCCTATCACATTTGTTGGTTTGGGGTTTTTTTCACTTGGAAATGGCGGCAGTGGCAGCTGGTTGGAAGACCGGCCGCCACCGCTGCCAAAACGCCACCGCAGCACCGCTGACACACCGCTGAAATGCCGCCGGGAGCCGCCGCCGCGAGGGACATTCACCGAAGGTAAGTCCCATCCTGGGGGGATGGCGGGGGGGTGGCGGACCGTTTCTTCACCAATTTCGGGGGGGCCAAATGCGTTGGCATTCGCCCCCCCAGAGATAAGTGAGAGAAATTCTCTGACATCCCTATGACTGAGACTGACAGATCCCTAAGCTTGAGTTAGTTGCATCTAGGAGACTCTCAGACAAGACCAGACTGAAGTCATGGAATGAGAGCTGCCCTAGAATTCTAAAGGGGAAGTTGTATCTGTTGCGACATAGTGCTATGAATCTCCACCTATGCTCAATCTCTATATTTTTAAATAAACCAAATATTATAAAATCCCATAATTCTCCAGTGACCTCATTGGAAGAATCCCGAAGGCCTGGGTGCGTGCTCACACCCCCAGAGTTCTCACTACTTGGAGACCTGGGGTGCAAGGGCATAATAATATAGTTGATCCTGACATTTACCTTCACATAGCTTTTTAATTTGGGGAAGGAGGCGGTCAGTGATTGGCATGGGGAAGAATTTTGTTTGGTCCACATTTTTATTAAGGGAATCTGCATTCCCAGGCTAATACACAAACCAGAACACATTGATCCTTTGGATGGCACACTTCTCTGAGTTTTGTGATGCGGTTTGCAGTTCAGAAATTACATACAAAAAATGCATTTATTAATTGCATACAAAAGTGGCATATATTCGGGAGGATTGTTTAAAAATGCACCTGCTAGTGAAATTGCATACAAAAATGTGGATTTTAATTCAGGTTTAAAAAAGAATCACAGAGTGATGCAGAAATCACAGGGAACAGACATTTAGTTGAATACATGTGAAACTGACATACCAGAAATGGACTGGTTCATCCATCTGTGCATAGGGATTATTTTTCTTGATTTTGGTCAGCTTTCTTTCATGCTCCATATGAGAAGGATTCCCCGCCCTATCCAGAAAATCAAACTATCAATATACTTTTGCTGTCTTTCTATAACTGAAAACCTTGTTGGAGGGGCTTTGATTGGCCATCCCTTTCTCATAATCCCTCCCTATGACTTCTGCACTAGAACTACACACACTCGGTAGCACATTCCATGAACCTAACCTAGGGCCAAGCAAAAGGAAGGTCAGTAGGTGTCTGGATGATTTCCAGTAAATCGGCAAGGGGTCCCAACTCCCAATGGCTAAATAACAGACCACAAACTTTCTTCTCCACACCGCTGCTCTTGAATCAGGCTGCTGAAAGCAAGAACACCTGAGAGGGAACAGGAGTAAAGATGGGTGTGAAAGGATTTGTGTTCAAGCTCCCATTCTGAAATGGAAAAGAAATGCCTGGGCTATTTGGAGGCACCTTGTTCGTTAAGTCTATGCTTCCTTCACCAACCCAATTCCCGAGTCACTGTTTGCATCTGGCTCCAGCTGGTGCGTCTTGAGTTTCTAAAGAGCAAAGTAGATCCATCAGGTCTAAAGACTTCCCACATCCGACCTCACATTTGTATTAATCCACTCAACATCAACCCTAGATCTCTTTCCTGATTAGTCATTGCCAGCTCAGACCCTATCAGGGTGTGCATGTGAAATGGGAAAATGGAAGCAAACGATTTTGTTTATCCTTCTATCCCTTTTTCTTCTCATTATGAATCATGGACTTCTCTTTTGTGACCTTTATAAAGTCACACGCTTGTTCATCAAAATATTCCCTGTTGCTTAGGCAGTAAGACTCCAGTAGTGATAATAAGGGCAGTATTATTGTGGCGATTAGCAGCTGGTCATCAAAATTCAAAGAAAGGATGCATCAGGCACGGGGCATTTTAAGGAGGGGTTCTATTGTGTGGTACTTTACTTTTGGAAGCATTTTATCTTGATTGTATGTTATGCCTTTGATGTTTTGTTTTGTATGTTTACTCTAAGCAATAAAAAGTAAAGACTTTTTATATAAGTATATAAAATGAACTGGAAAAAAATGGATGTTTTAAGATGTAAGCTAAATCATGCTTTATGATGATTGAGCCTCCCCAGATGCCACCTGGGATCATTTGCTTCCCCCTTCCTTCTCCTCCTACAAGGAGGAGATCGAAAGCTTCCACTTTGGTTTTCGATTAACCATCGTTTAGTGTGTCATCTGAACCCGAAACTGTGCTTAATCTTTATCTTTATATATATGTCATTGTTGTTCAGTCGTTCAGTCGTGTCCGACTCTTCGTGACCCCATAGACCATAGCACGCCAGGCCTTCCTGTCCTGCGCTCTCTCCCGGAGCATGCTCAAGTCCATATTCATTGCATCAGTGATGCTATCTAGCCATCTCATCCTCTGCCGTCCCCTTCTCCTTTTGCCTTCAGTCTTTCCCAGCATCAGGGTCTTTTCCAGTGACTTTTCTCTTCGCATTAGGTGGCCAAAATATTTGAGCTTCAGCTTCAGTATCTGTCCTTCCAATGAGCACTCAGGGTTGATTTCCTTTAGGATTGACTGATTTGACCTCCTTGCAGTCCAGGGGACTCGTAAGAGTCTTCTCCAGCACCACAGTTCGAAAGCATCAATTCTTCGGTGCTCAGCCTTCCTTATAGTCCAGCTCTCACAGCCATATGTTACTACTGGGAATATATATATATATATATATATATATATATATCCCTTTCATGGATCACTGCCTTGTTGTGGCAAAGGGGTTTGCATAACTCAGTGAAGCCATAAGCTATGCCGTGCAGGGCCACCCAAGACGGACAGGTCATGGCAGAGAGTTCTGACAAAATGTGGTCCGCTGGAAAAGGAAATGGCAACCCACTCCAGTATTCTTGCCAAGAAAACCCCATACAACATATCACAAGGCTAAAAGACAGGAAGGCCTGGCGTGCTATGGTCCATGGGGTCACGAAGAGTCGGACACGACTGAACGACTGAACAACAACAAATATATATATATATATATATATATATACACACCCACACACACACACACACATTGTGTGTGTGTGTATATATATATGTGTGTGTGTGTGTGTATATATATATATATATATATATACTGTATATATAATTTTTTTAAAAAAAGAAAAACACAACACAACAACAACAGAAACAGAAACACAACAACAATACACATGCACTAAAATATCTCTTAAGATAGTAAGATATCTACCTTTGGCTCCCCTTACACAACAAATGCTTATTATTATTATTCTCTAGTTCTTATCTTAGTTGTATATCACACATTGAGTTCACAGACATTATCTCCTTTCTCCTAATTTAAACAACAGAAAAAAGAGAATCAACCATCTCAAAATTCAGAATCCACATACATAGATATCATTTTTCTCTATATCTTGTACAAATTCTATAAAGGGTTTCCAATCTAACATAAATTTAGTTGTTGACCCTTCTTTAAGAAACTGTGCTTAATCTTGACTATGGTGAGCAGAAACAAGCCTGCTTCACAAAATATGCTTTGAAGGTGGCTTCTCCTCAACAACCATAGTGAAGATTAACGATGGTTTGTCCAAGTTCAGACAACATGGCAAACGGTGGTTAATCACAAAAGCAGAAGCTTCCAGATTCTTCTGCATGGCCATGCTGGAGGAGGAAGCAGTGGAAAGGGAAGCATGTAAACCCAGAGCAGTTTAGGCGTACGTCTGAACCAGCCCAATAATTTCTAGTGCTATGTGCCAAACATTTCTCCCACTTTTTCTTAGATGTTTTTCATTCAGTTTGATAGAAAATAAGTGGCTTTCAAAAAGAAATTCAAAGAAGGAACAATTTTGGAGAAATTCTCATGGGCTGTGTTTGGGGTTCTTGTGCTTACCTTACTTAGGAGGTGGCTGAGGAGTGTGCGTGAGTGTCTTGTATTTCACTGTACACTCATCTCTCTGGCGGCCTGTAGCCTCCTTGGCTTCCCAAACTTCAGCTAAACCCATCATGAGGAAGACGGCATGAGGCAATTCCTCCCATGGGGCTTTTTCAGTTCAGGAAGTGCAGGTGGCCTGGGAGGCTGCAGAGCAATGGAAGGATGTGTTATAGAGAGATAAAATACATGTGGCACCCTCAGCCACCTCAGTGATTAGGTACACCCAAAAAGACTACGGAAAGAAATTCAAAATTCTGCCTCAGAAAAGCAGAAGCCTCCACACAGTTGATGCTGATGCCACCTACAGAAGCAGTGCAGTAAGCCAAAAACCCTGAGGAAAAACAAAAGAAGCTGTGCTGCAACCCCTCCCAATAGTGAGCCCTACCTGTAAAAAACTCTGGGAGAATTTCTCCTCCCCTAAGAGAAATGCGGTGAAGTTGTCCCCCCAATTTCTCTGCCCATAAATAGGCTGGAGAATATTGAGAGGCCATGTGGGCACAGCTGTAACCATTTCAGTCTTTTGATGTTACCCTTTTAACATGTGCCTAATTTCACTCCAACATTTCCTATATACCAGAGACAGTCCCTGTGTTTTGGTTACTGTCCCTGATAAATGTAGGGATGATGACAGAGAATTCCACCATGGATCTCAGTATTCAGCCCCCCGAAATCCGTGGCGGAACAAAGCCCCCCCACCCCACCACCCCGCGAAAGGCGCACGAAACAGAGCACTTACCTGGTGCCGTTCGCGCTGCTTTGCAAATGGTGGCCACGTCTGTAGCCGCCATTCGCTTCCCCATTTAGGTCGCGATAGGCTACGTAAATACTTACGTAGCCTATCACGGCTAACACAGGGATGCCATTTGCATCCCTGCGGAGGCCGTGATAGGCTACGTAAGTATTTATGTAGCCTATCATGGCAAAAAAAGGGAACGCAAATGGCGGGCGCCATAGCTGCCGCCATTTGCATTCTTGTTTTTTTGCGGTGATAGGCCACGTAAATATTTACATAGCCTATCACGGTAAAAAAAACAGGGGCTCAAATGGCATAGCCGCCGCCATTTGCATTCTTGTTTTTTTGCCATGATAGGCTATGTAAATATTTACATAGCCTATCACGGTAAAAAAACATGAACGCAAATGGCCATAGCCACTGCCATTTGCGTCCAGCCATCCACAGGCTCCGCACGCCTGCAAATGAACCCAGCTGGCAGCTCCGCAGAGTTGCCACAGAGCGAAGCCGGCTGGGTTAGGATTTCAGATGTATCGTGAATCACCCCTGCAAAAAAGGAAGTGACTTTCGTACATCCCTAGATAAATGCCTCTCCTGGTGTTGTCCCTGTCTTTTTTGCCTTGAGGGGAGGTGGGAATGTTAGTTTGAGTCACTAGATCTGCATTGCTTTTGGTTTCACCTACCCACCCACCTAATCCAGATCTCTAGAAGTTAAGGCTGCAATCCTACTCTCTCTCTCTCTCTCTCTCTCACACACACACACACACACACACACCTCACCCCTAGGAGTAAGCCCCAATGAACTCAATGCAGCATACATCTGATCAGACATGCATAAGGTTGCTCTGTAAATCTCTGAACTGCGGCAGGGGGAATGCAGATTGTCTCTGCACTTAACATGAATACAAATAAATAAATATTAAGGTACTGTGCAGTTTACAGTTTGATATTTAACACCCTCCTCCTCCTCCAGCTCTTGTGTCCATATCTTTGAGGCTGGAAAACTTACCAAGGTGAACTGGAGGCAGAAGATGTGTCCATAGACCGAATAGAACCTATTTTCCCACCAGAAACTGGGAAAACAACTCTTGGAATCAACAGTGGGAAACTGACCCTTCATGCATAATTTTGGCCAAAGAGAAGGCCCTCTGGGGTTTGCCCTCTGGGATTTCAGGCTTGTCACCCCAACCCCAATCTCTGGAGTGCACACACACAAATGTACTCTGCCTTGGCCAACTCTGCTTTTGCCTTCATCTTTCCCTTTCCCCAAAGTAGGGTGTTGGCTTTTTGTCTGCAGGGAAAGGGGAGGATAAGATGGTGCCTCTGGACACAACACAGGCTTCCTGAACAAAATCAGAGCCTAAACACAGAACGCCGTGCCTGCCTTGATTCTGCATGCAAGAATTCCAGCAGCAGCCCTTCCCGAACTGACTTCGATAACAGCCTTCCAATGCTCCTGTCATGCAGTTCCTGGACAAACTTCCTAGAACACCCTTCCCCACACCTGGTGCCCTGCATATGCTTTAGACGCAACCCCCAGCATCTCTTAACTATTGCCCATGCCAGTTTGGGAGCCCCAAACATCTGAAGGCACCAGTTTGGCGATGGCAGTCCTAGGGCATCATAACTTTCCTCAGCCTTATAATTCACATGCGCTCCCCAGTGACATTTTTTTAAAAAACATACCATGCAAATAACAATACTTCTGCCTCTTGAATTAAGTGCTCAGGAGATGCCTAGAGCTTTGTGCTCACCAACTTTCTCTAAGTACAATCCCAGAGTTGCTGTTCCTTTCTGTTCCTCTCTGTTTCTCCAGTTTTGGGTTATCCTACACAACTCCGCTATTCAGTGCTTTTTCCCTCAGGAGATCTTGAACGTTCCATTGATAATCCTCCCATCACTTTATTATGGTTGTGACAACAAGAACCTCCTGGAAACTCACCTTCTTGTCTCCAAGAAGTGAACTGTTGTGCGATGTCCTGACTCCTTGAGATTTCGCTGTAAGGACATCAAATCCAACTCTGCTTTTTCTCCGTACAGTTTTAGAGCTGGCTTCTTCTGCTCACTTGCAGAGCAGACTGTTATTTTTCTTGTGCCTCTTCCAACCTAGCTAGCCAAGATGCCACCTCCTTCTGCAGCAATTTCCCCCTGGGCGGTTCTGCCTGGCTTTCTCACTGTGAATAAACAAAAGTCTCACCATAATCACTTCTGGAGTTCTGCTGGTTCTTCCCTAAAATATCCCCTGAGATGTAACAGTTGACTCCATCCTTGATCCTCAGCTTTCTTTTGCATTCTCCAGCATGAGCTGCAGGGTGAATAGCAGCACAATGTCCTATGCAGGTTTATTCAGAGGCAAGTTCTACAATGTTCACTGGAGCTTACTCCCAGGCAAGCATGCACAGCATTGCAACCTCAGGCTGTCATCTACAGAATTCCATCCTTTTTAATATCTCTAGCAGTGGAGGCTGCAACAACTTTACAAGCGATGGAGAACATGACCTACAACAACTACAAGGCACAGCCATCAAGTCTAAAGTCTTCCCATGTCCAACCTCACATTTTTTGTATTTTTACTCTAAGCAATACAGAGTAAAGACAGTCAGTATATAAAATGAACTGAAAAAAATGGATGTTTTAAGATGTAAGCTAAATCATGCTTTATGATGACTGAGCCTCTCCAGATGCCACCTGGGATCATTTGCTTCAAGGAGGAGATCGGAAGCTTCCACTTTGGTTTTCGATTAACCATCATTTAGCACGTCATCTGAACCCGAAACTGTGCTTAATCTTGCCTATGGTGAGCGGAAACAAGCCTGCTTCATAAAATATGCTTTGAAGGTGGCTTCTTCTCAACAACCATAGTGAAGATTAACCATGGTTTGTCCAAGTTCAGACAACATGGCAAATGGTGGTTAATCAAAAACGGAAGCAGAAGCTTCCAGTTTCTCATTCAATTTGATAGAAAAGAAACGGCTTTCGAAAAGAGATTCAAAGGAGGAACAATCTGGGAAAAATTATCATGGTGCTGAGCTGTGTCCTCTGAGCTCTTCAATGTCTACACCAGTGGAGACTGGTGGGTCCGATGTCAGTGGTGCTGTGAATCTGCTCTGGGTTTCAGTCAGAACCAGTCAGAACTCTAAAGGAGCTCTCCAAGGTGAGAATTTTTGGAGTTCTAGCTGGTTCTGACTGAAACCCAGAGTGGATTCACCACCCCTCTGACATCAGAGCCACCACACTCCATGTTTTCTAGGTTGTTAAGAATAAACAATCTTATTTATTTAAGATATTTTAGGTTGCCTTAAAGAGTAATTAAAAAAAAAAAAACAGCCTGCCAAGGCAGCTTACAAGATAAAATGCAACAGTTAAACACTAGTTAATAAAGCCTGTGGTAATAATGAAACCAAAAAATACTAAAAGAGGTAAGGCAGTTGGCTACCAGGAAAAGGGCATTTTCTGCTGTGACGCCCCAGTTGTGGAACAAACTACCTAGAGGTTCGCCTGCCGCCTACATTGTACTCTTTCTGGCACCGAGTGAAGAGCTTTTTATTTTCCCAGTTAAGAGAAGGAAGGTGGGACTTTTAAGGAGGCAAGAGATCCTAAGGAGTTGCTCAGGGTGTCCAGATCATAAGATACCGCAAATTATACACTTTAAAACAAAAACCTAGAGATCATGCCTGTTTACCTAGGAAGATAATGGGCTCTCCCACACTGGAGGCATTCACAATGAGGCTGGACAGCCATCTGTCAGGGATGCTCTGACTTGGATTTCTGAACTGAACAGGGGATTGGACTCGATGGTCTTATAGGCCTCTTCCACCCTACCATTCTATGATTCTATGATGCCAACCTTCATTTTGTCCCACGATGAGAAAGGTCATCCATTTTTCATAGATCAGGTTCTGGGGGGGGGGGGTAGATCAGCTTTGGGGATGCACAGAAGTAAGGCTGCACCAGTTATTTGATGAGATGAAGCAATGAAAAACAGCAACATTAAGGTTTTTACATTTTACAAAGAGCAGAGGTAGACAAGCTGGTTCCCTCCCAATGTTTTTGGCTACAACTGTCAGAATCCCAGGCCAGCATGGTCAGTGGTCAGGGATACTGGGACTTGTAGTCCAGTGCACTAGATTGCATACCTCTGTTGTGGAGTCACAGAGTTGGGAGGGACCTCAAAGATTATCCTGTCCAGATGCTTCCCAATGCAGGAAATCCAATACGTCAGCCTCTGCCTCAAAACCTTATAATGAAGGAGAGCCCACTGAACACACAATGTTTCAGTATTCAACAACCCCAGCAGGAAATAACTGGCTTGCAGCTAGAACTCATTTGCCAAGTGACATTCTTGTTCTGGTGTCCAAGGTTAGTGAATTGGCTTGCCAGCATTAAATAGAATTTACATATGAACATATGCCACCTACCATTTCAGTGGGAAAGGGAAATGACATCACCCAAAGCTCCAAAGGGGGCCAACATGTGGAACGTAGCCTTCGGGGGGGGGGGAACCTGATTGCCAAACAAGAACTTTCCAAGTTGACATGGAAAAGTATCTCCTTCCTAGGGCTTTTCTACACCAAAAAACTCATGGAACAAGTACAAAGTTGGCTGCAAAGTCAGAGACAAGCCCAGAGCAGTTAGCAAGAAGCACACAGAAATGTCAGTAGCTGCAAACAAATAGTCAGTGGTAGTGACAATAAAAGCAGATCAAAGACAACATCTGTTATTTCTGGCATGTACTTTTTTATTTATTTTAAATGAACTGTGAGTTGCTATAGTTGTCATTTTTTGTTTTCGGTCCCTTCCCTTGATCTCTAGCAGTTACATTTCTCCTTTGGGAAAGAACGGTCTTTTCTCTAGTGCATATGTGCAAGAGTGCAACATTCATGAGTATGAAGGCACTCTTCATTGCACATCTTTCCATTTCATCGTACTGACAATTTACTAGGGATGTACGAAAGTGACTTATCTTTCGCGGATTATGTTGATGGTGGGGCGGGAGGCATTCCATCCCTCCCCCCGGAATCCTCGATGGGGGGGGAGGCGATCAGTTCCTCCCCCCCCGGAATCCTCGATGGCCGGCTGTGCTCCGCGGCAGCTCTGCGGAGCAGCCGGCCAGGCCCAGCCCAGCCCAGAGCCGTCCGCAGCTGGATTTCCGGCCGTGGAGGGCTCTGGGGAAAAAACAAAACAAAACCGCGTTCACAAATGGCGGTGGCTACAGCCGCCGCCATTTGCATTCCTTATTTTATTCCTTATTTTTGGCCATCTGAATCTACGTAAATATTTACGTAGACTATGATGGCGAAAATAAAGGGGAACGCAAATAGCGTAGCGGGAGCTATTTGCGTCCCTTTTTGATTCACCGTTTTAGCCTACGTAAATCTTTACGTAGGCTAAAACGACGAATCAAAAAGGGATGCAAATAGCGCCTGCTACGCTATTTACGTTCCCCTTTATTTTTGCCGTCATAGTCTACATAAATATTTACGTAGACTAAGACAGCCAAAAATAAGGAACGCAAATGGCAGCGGCCATAGCCGCCGCCATTTGCGTACGTGGTTGTTGTTGTTTTTTAAACCCACCCAGCCATGATAGGCTACATAAAGATTTACGTAGCCTACCAGGTCATGTTTTTTTTTAAAAAAAAACCTAGCCATGATAGGCTACGTAAATCTTTACGTAGCCTATCACATCTTTTTTTTTTTTTTAACAAGACTGGAAATGGCAGTGGCGTCAGCCAGTCGGAAGACCAGCCCCAGGTAAGTCTCGTCCCGGGGGGGATCCGTGGGGGGGCGGGGGGGCAGGCCGTTCCACCATGGAGTTCAGGGGGCCGAATGCACTGGCATTCGGCCTCACCGAGATCTGTGGCGGAATTCTCTGCCATCCCTACAATTTACACACACATATGGCACATAGCATGTGGTGGGGCCATGGGGGGATTCGGATTAGGAAACAGCAGGGAAGAGGAGGGTTAAAAGTGTCCTCCCCCAGCCTGCCATATCTGCATATACAAATTGCTGGTGATCTGATCAGAAAGAGAGAGACTGGGTTCAGACAACACACCATGGCTCATCAGGGGTTATTTAACCACCCATGTACCACCCGCAGGTGCCAAACTGCATGCGCAACCCCAGTTTGGAGGTTGTCTTGTTGTGTGCACCCAGCAAGTGTGGGTTATGCATAGGCGCATACAGATTTTGGGCTTCATCACACGAAGCTTTTATCCTGTGATTGAGTTTGCTCCTCCACAGAAGTTTGCGGGCTCTTTACATGACACCATGACCCTCCTGCACTAAATGCCCTTTGTTCATTTTTTAAATAGATGGCAGATAATGAGCTATCAAATTACCCTGTTGTGTTCTGCTTCAGTTTCCTTTGTGAAAAGAGTTAGAGCGGCAAGAAGAGGGGCGAGATCAATGAAAGATGATGGAAGACTCAGATACAGGGAGAAGGGGGGGGAGGAAGCACATGTAAAGGGAGTCAGTGGTGATCCTGCGTTTAAAACTGAAGCAGAAAGCCCCGTTTTAAATGCAGGATTTTAGGCTGGTGTAGAAATGCCCTTTGTACAACCCATTCTGTCTGCATTTCACAGATTGCCAGGTGCCTTTCATTTCATCGTCCGCCTTGCATAACCCTAAAACAGACCAAACTGCATATTCAAAATGGCAGCTCCATGCACCCCGCATGCATCACAGCTTCACCATGGGTTAAATAAACCATGGTGGGATGTCGTGTCATGCAAACAGCCCCAGTGAGAGAAAATGGAGTGCCCCTCCCCCAACTCACTTTGTTTCTGGCCCCGCCAACCACTGGCATGTGACCCCTGACACATTATGCTCAAGGGAATCTGGTTGGTGTCAGAAAGGTTCTCCATGCCTGGTTTATAATGAGCATCCTGGAAGGGGAGTATACTAGGTTTGCAAGGATGAATACCAGAATACTGTATGGCCCTATGTTAAGGGTGAGTTGGCTGAGTCACATTCTGTCATTATAATCAGAAATTGGGTGGAGGCAGTAGATTCTTATAGTGAGTAAATGGTTCAACAGATCGATCTAAAACTTGGTGCCATAGGAGAGGAAGGATTGACAATGGTCTGTGCCAATGTTGAGGTAGAAGAAGCAAGAAATTGCTTACTTATAGGAGTTTAGATTTTGACAAGTGCCAACAAGTAGTTTGACTGGCAATCTCTCTTTTCCCCCCATAGTATTGCATGGGGTTACATTTGTAGTAGCATTTCTCAATTTGAACAGAGTCTTCTGGGAAACAGTTCATTATCATAGGTAATGGAGAAGATGTAATATGTGCTATGTCCCAGAAGAAGCACAAAGCATTTGTAGGTTTTGAAAAAAAGTGAGATTTTTCACCCCATTTTAGCGTATAGAATTTCATAAGTTCTTATTTGCAGGGGGACAAAATGGAAGGTGAGTGCACCCCCCACCCACCCCCACCCTGCAATGGCAGCATCACAACAGTGTTTGACCCTGATGAGCCAATGTAGGGAGATCCTTTCTGAGGGACAGCATAAAATGAGAGACAGAGAGAGAGAGAATGTGGGGAGACTGTACAGGGCCATAGAAGAGGCAAAATCATGTGATATCTATCTAATATTATTAATATATGCATATGTATGTATGTATGTATGTATATATATACACATACATACATACTGTGTGTATATATATGTATGTGTATATATGTATGTATGTATGCATGTATGTATATGTGTATATATGGAGATGCAGATTGGCTGATTTTTTAATGATGACTCCGGAAACAACATTTGTTGTCGTTCAGTCGTTAAGTCATGTCCGACTTTTTGTGACCCCATGGACCATGGCACGCCAGGCCTTCCTGTCCTCCGCTCTCTCACGGAGTGTGCTCAAGTTCATATTCATTGCATCGGTGATGCTATCTAGCCATCTCATCCTCTGCCATTCCAGGTTCCTAAACAATATTGTTCTTTACAGCATCGGTCTTTCTTTTCCCCACCAGACACATCCACAGCTGAGTGTACTTTTGGCTTTGGCCCAGCCACTTCACTCTTTCTGGCGCTACTTGGAAATTCCCTCTGCTCTTCCCCAGTAGCATATTGGACACCTTCCGACCTGAGGGGCTCATCTTCCGGCGTCATCTCTTTTAGCCTTGTGATACGTTCCATGGGGTTTTCTTGGCAAGAATACTGGAGTGGGTTGGGAAACAGCATAGACCTCTACAATAAGGATCCTTTGCTACAGTTTCTGCCACCTGGAACTTGGACACCTAATATTAACAGGAATCCAGTCCTAGAAACCTTTCTCCTATCAGTGAACAGAATCATTAACAACCACACATCAATTCCTACTTATCATAACTATTCAAAAGAAGAAAGAATAGCCCTAAGAACCCTCCAGATAAGAAGAGATATTGTCATCAAGCCTGAGGATAAGGGTGATGCTGTCATGGTACTTAACACTCTAGACTACATAGCAGAAGGTCAAAGACAACTAAAGGATGAAAAAGCATACAGACTTCTTGACAAAGACATTACCACTGATATCAATACTCATATCATTGCAACTATACTAAAACTTAAAAGTAGAGAACTTCTAAAAGAGGAGACAGCTGATCTCCTTGTTAATCCTAATCCCACCCCTGGAAGGTTTTACACGCTACCAAAAATCTACAAAACCAGCAATCCTGGATGCCCCATATTCTCAGGCAACAACACAGCTACGGAAAGGATTTCTCTATACACTGACTTAAACTTACAAAACATGGCGCAAAACCTCCCATCATATATCAAAGACACCAATGACTTCTTACATAACCGAGTTTCTAAACAAGCAGTATCAATTCCACAACAATACAATACTAGCTACCTTATCTCTTTACACCCACATACCACATAATGATGCTTTTCAGGCTTTCAAAGAGTTCCTTTAAGTTAAGACCAGAAATTAATTCTAACAACCCTCCAACAGAGGTTATCACAACTTTGGCAACACCAGTCCTGAGTTGCAACAACTTTACAAGCAATGGGGAACATGCCCTACAACTACAAGGCACAGCTATGGGGATTTGCATGGTTCCATCTTATGAAAAGTCTATTTATGAGCAAATGAGAGACGAGATTCTCAAAAAGGCCATTAACAAACCACTTATATGGTGGTGATACATCGATGGCATATTTCTGGTTTGGACAAATGGCAAAGATTGCTTGGAACGATCTAAAAATTACATTAACTCCATTCATCCAACTATTAAGTTTGGATGCACTACTGATAACCCACACATCACTTTCCTTGATGTCCTTCTCACCATGGAAAACAACAAAATAGCCACTGATCTCTACAACAAACCTACTGATGCCCACACCTACCTTAACTAGAAATCCTGCCATCCTAAACATATAAAGAAAAGCACTGTTTATAGCTTAGCTCTCATAGCTTATAGCATTTGCAACTGCAATGCGTTATATGTGGGGCTGCCATTGAAAACAGTCCGGAAACTTCAGCAGGTCCAAAATAGGGCAGCAAGATTGTTAACAGGGACTGGCCAGCGAGCTCATATTATGCCAGTACTTTTTCAGCTGCACTGGCTGCCAGTCCATTTCCGGGCCCAATTCAAAGTGCTGGTATTAATATTTAAAGCCCTAAATGGCTTGGGGCCAGGTTATCTGAAGGACCGCCTCCTCCCATATGTGCCTGCCCAGATCTTAAGATCATCCTCAGCAGCCCTTCTCCGTGAGCCCCTGCCAAAGGAAGTGAGGTGGGTGGTTACTAGGAGGAGGGCCTTTTCTGCTGTGGCACCCCGGCTCTGGAATGAGCTCCCTAGTGAGGTTCGCCTGGCACCTACATTGTATTCCTTTCGGCGCCAGGTGAAGACCTTTGTATTTTCCCAGGCATTTTAGCATTTTAGCTTTCTAGACTTTTAGCTTTGCTGTTTTAAATCTGTATTTTAAATTCCTGCACTGCTGCTCGGTTTTATTGTGGTTGTATCATTACATTGTGGTTTTAATATTCTATATATTTTAAATTGTTTTATTGTGTGCCATTTGGTTTTAATTTTTGTGAACCGCCCAGAGAGCTTCGGCTATTGGGCGGTATAGAAATGAAATAAATACATACATACATACATACCAAAGAAGGATCAGTGAAATGAAAAAGTACCTTCTTCTCCGAGGATATCCTCTACCTGTAACTGATTGCAACATCCACCAAGCCTCCATCGTTTCTAGAGCATCTGTATCTTAACAGCTGATGAAGGCAGAAGCCGAAACATTTTGTTAGTTAAATTTGTTAATCACAATTACCTCTGTGTGTGTGCGTGCGCACACACAACATATATATATATATATACACACACACACACACACTAGTTTACAGACCCAGTTTCTCACAGATGGGAAAAGCCGTTGTTGATACAGTGAAGGCTGCAAGCAATCTTACACAGCTGTCAGAGCTGGACACATCCTTCCGGTCCTGTTTGAGTGAAGGGATGCCTGTATGCCTGTTGGCACCCCTAGGCATGACTCCTGCTGTGGTACACCCCTGTAGCCCCATGAGGGAGCAATTTTCCCACTTCATCCCCCTGAGGGAATTCCCCTGACAAGGTGTTGCCCCACAGCAGTAGGTAGGGAGGAGGCCTAAAATATATCTATAGTTTTGTTCAGGAAGAATGATCTCAGAATATATATTACACATCCATACACATAGCTCAAGGGGGCGGGGGAAACACCGCAAGAGAGAAGCTATGACAACGAGATGGCAGAACTGCCACATTCAGGTGCAGTCTACCACTGCAAGCACAAAATGGCACAAAACTAGCACAAAGCTTTGGCACAGGTGATACGATAATGTTGGTTTGGGGCAGGGGGGGTTAACTACGACTCTGCTTTTTGATGTATCCGTACACAGTTGTGGGTGGCAGCACAGAACTCAGGATTTCTGGTACAAAACTTTGGCATCTGTTTGGAAGGGATACTAGTTGGAGTGGAGGTCATAGTTCACGGAGCCAAAACCTGTTTGCATGGTAGTCTGTGACTGAACACAGAGGTTCTTTTTTCTAACTTCCTCCAGCAGCTTCTCTTTTGTGAAGACTCCCCACCCCATCCCGGAGAGGTAAAAAAACACAACAGTAAAAACATTCACAGGGAGGGGAGAATTTCTAAGACTTCTCACTGGGAAGCTGGGGAGGAGTTTCCTTTATCTTTTAAGTTAAGTTCCTTTTATTATACTTTTAAGTGTAGGAGGTGGCCCAGGGGTGTCTTTCTGGGCGGGGGGTCCCCACTTTAAAAATGTCCCGCACACTATTGCATTGTTGGAGGACTCTTAACGCTGAGGCTTTTTTAGCCAGCAATGCTTCCCGGAATGCTCAGGACACCGTGTGATATTACAAAGTCTCCGGAGCATTCAGGATCTGCCTCCTGGCAGAAAGCCTCAGAGTTCCCTGCTGCTATGAGCAAGAATGGGGCTTTGAATGCTTTGCAGAAGGGATTGGTCCCTCCCCACTTTTGTCCAGGTATGGGCACAAATTTTAGCTGCTGTAAAAAGCTGAATAATGATTTCCCAATCCTCCAACATGACTCCTGGTTACAAATAACCAAGCAACCCCATTAGAGCAGGTTACCCCAACCTCCCCCCCCCGAAGTGCTGGACTACAACTCCCATAATCCCCCAGCCAGTAGAGCCAGATTCCAGCTGAACATCAGGAAAAACTTCCTGACTGTTAAAGCAATACGACAATGGAACCCATTCCCTAGGAAGGTGGGGGGCTCTCCCACGCTGGAGGCATTCAAGATGAGGCTGGACAGCCACCTGTCAGGGATGCTCTGACTTGGATTCCTGCACTGAGCAGGGAGTTGGACTCGATGGTCTTGTAGGCCCCTTCCAACCCTACTATTCTATGATTCTATGATCCTGTGACCTCTAGAGGGCCCAGGTTGGGGAAGCCTGAATTAGAGAGCCTAAAAACAGGATAGCTGAAATAAAATTTCCAGTCATTCTTTCCATTCTTCAGACACGCCCAGGAACCATATGACTTCCATCCACTAGAATTGCATTATGGCCCCAACTAGTGTCATGGATCTTAATGGGGTCATTGTTCTACCAACTCTTATTCCCACACAATTCTGTGGGGGTTGGGCTCTAAACCCACTTGTTTAATGCCAGGTGGGTGTTTCCCAGAATATAAGTAACTCTGTTTGAATCCTTCAATGCATGCGAGTGGGCATGGGGAATCCCCCCTGTCAAAGACCACATTCCCTTGGGGGAAATTTCTGGAGGCGGCCTTTTAGTAAATGGGTCCGAAGCCAACAAGGGGTGAAACCAGAGCCAACAGTTAGCAGGGAACCCCTTTTTCTCTCTCTTTCTTTCTCCCCCTCCCCTTTTCCACCTTGCTCAGCAAGCTACCGGAGAAAGGGACAGCTTGCTCTCACCAGAGGTCTGAATTGATCACTTGCCAAGGTCTTTTGAAATTAGAGTGAGAGCTTCAGGATGCCCAGCCAAGCCTTAATATAAGTGTGGCTTAGGATGCAATCCTATGCAAGTTTAGACAGAAAAAAGTCCTTCACATTCCCGCATTCCTCAGGCAGCATTGGTGGCTATAAGGGTGCAATCCTATGCACATTTCTGCCTACATGTGCATAGAATTGCACTCTCATAGGTTTAAAAAGGGGGAGAAAAAGATACTCTCATGTTAGTGACTGCCTATCACAAATCTGAAGATGCATTTTCCTTAGTGGATGTAGTATGGGGTCTTGCAGTACCTTACATGACAGATTACTTATCTCCCTCTTGTGCTAATTTCAAATGACATTATTATTATTATTAATCATTATCAGTATTATATTAGAACAAATTCCCACTGCAAAAATTTTATTTATTTATTTATTTATTTCATTTCTATACCGCCCAATAGCCGAAGCTCTCTCAAAGTGCAAGAGACTCAAAGTGACTTACACACACAAGTACAGAAATCCCTAATTAATATAACAGAAAAAAACAAAAAACAAAATCAATAAAAAGTCAACAGCCTCCACTGACCAAGAGTCAAGAGTGATGGGAGGCATAGTTCAACATCTCGGGCCACAGGTTCCACACCCTGATCCAACTGATCAGTTGGTTAAACTCTGCAGTCCTAATGCAGTCACTTGCATTCAGGTCTAGCTGACTATCATCTTTTGCAGTCAGTACATGATGGAAAATACTGGGTTATGTTTCAAAGCTCACCAAAAGATTAAAACTGAAACTTGCTGGTTGCACTTTGGGAAGGATGAAGTGGCACTGTGTACCCTTCCTGACATTACGTGGGGCTATATTTCAAAGATCATGTGTAACAGCACCATCTAGTGACAGCCACCATGAGTTATGTGTTTCGTTAATTTGATGTATGTATTTGAAGCATTTTTACCTTTCTCTTCAGCTGAGAAAGGCCCGCAGAGAAGCTTACAAAGCTCATATTAAGACAGCTCCTTCCCTTAGGTTTAAAATCTAAAAGATATAACACACAAGAAAAGGGACATGGGGAGGGAGGAGGAAAACAGCAAAATCAGGCAAGAGTTCTTGCTTACAAATTTCTTACAATTACCAGCTGGGATAGAAACAGTTAAAAGAGTGGAAGAGCCAAAGGTTGCTGGTGTCTCAGCAGAGCCAATGCAGTGCCCTCTCTCTGCCTCTGCTGAAGCCTGATGGGTTGGTGGCTGCCATGTTTAGAGAAGCAGGTAACCCATATGAAACATGAAGTTCATGTTTTTCAAATCAGTACTTTTCAGGGGACCCCAGAAGTGGCAGGAGTGGGAGGAAACAAGGAAGGGTTACAAGGTTAAATTCTCAAGGATCCCAACTGGACTACAAAGACATGATTCATGAATGTTATACATGGGGAAAGAACTAGAAGTTCACTGTCCAGGGTGTGGCCTCTTCACTCGCAAGCTCAACTCTGTCTCTCTCACTCTCCTCTTGGTTCAGCCTGGCTCCTCCTCTCACAGCAGCCCTCTGTTCCCAAGACTCAGCAAGCAAGGTGGTACAGATAGCAGTCGGGTACTAGAAAATGGGCTGCACCTCTCTGTCTTCTTTATGAATTAGCCTTGGCTACAACAGAAGTCTTTTTTGCTCCATCATCCTTGGCCAGGAGATGGTGGATAAGCCCTTCAGGCCAAACACAGGAGAGGTTCTAGCCCAGTCCCTCTCCTGGGGTCCCTGATAGTCTTTCTGTTCAGTGTGGAATGAAGCCACCATGGAGTGTCCCATGAGTGTAACAGAAATGACACAGTCCTGAAGCTACTGAGTCCAGAGGAATCACAATATTTCCCTTAGGCCTGCTTGAAACAATGCATCCTCAAGCTCAATCAGACATGTCATGATTCTGGGTTTCATGCCTCTTTTGGAGAAATCCTCCTCAGAGGAAGACCTAGAGCTCCTGGAGGTAAACTGCAGCAAAGAACAACCCATGCCAAGAGATGGACCAGGAGGAACCTGGGCCCTTGGAGGGGATATCCAAAGCCCCGTCCCTGAAAGAGGAGGAGAGGTCCATCTCTTCTGAGGTGGAGGCTGAGCTTATGAGATGGAGGTTGAGCAACCACCTAGCCCTTGAGAGTGGCAGGGTCTCAAGAGACATGCCACAACCATCTCTTGTGATAAGAGGTGCCCAGTTGCAGCTTCTTGTAAGTGGCTTCTTGTGAGTAGGGCCTCCCTCATGAGGAGGACTTCTTCCAGAAGCTATACCTGGGTGTGGGCTGAGAGACTTGACTATATAAACCTTCCGTTGAGAACATCTATTGTGACTAAGAGACAGGAAGGGGGGACACGGACCAAGCCAACCAAAGTTGTGAATTCCTTGTTTGCATCTCATGCATAAGCACCAGACAACCCCATATCATACATTTCAACTTTAAAATGTTGCGAAACAGTACAGGAAGCCAAATTATTACTTCACCCATCCAAGAGGATGTGGTTTTCTTATCAAAACACTCTTGTGTATAATATGGGTTGTCCTTAAATTCACCAGCCAGAAGTGAACAACTGGAAAATAGACCATTTGCATTAACAAAAGTGTATTTACTAACTCCTATTGTTAATCATTTCCTTTTGACTTAGAAAGGCTAAAGCTTCTAGAAATATTCCATTGACCTTTCTGTTTGTTCATGAGTAGGGATGTATCTGTCTCTTTTGTTTTCTATGCTATCTGCATTTTTTCAAGCAAAAGTTTGTTCCATCCCATTTCTGCATCAGTCTGTGAATGTTTTTTTTTAAGTTCTTACAAAATGCACATTTTCATGCACATACTAATTTGCATTTTTGCTTTCACACTTCCTAAAGTACACTTTTTTTCAAGCACTTTCCCCTAATATATGCTTCTTTGAATGCCATTGTCCTTAATATACAATTGTTTTTAATTGGAGACCTTCCTTGCAAAATTCAGAGAAGTGCACGAACCAAAGGGTAATTGGGAAAGGAGAGTTAGGTTGGTTCGTATGACAATGTGAACCAAATGATTTTGTCCCTGTCAGGGTCCCCCTTGTGACCTGGACCCCTCGAGCAACTCCTTAAGGATCTCTTGCCTCCTTAAGAGTCCCACCTTCCTGCTTTTAAATGTCCCTTTCCCAATAATGTGGGGGTGATTCAGACACTTGGGTATTTACCACAGCAGTTTACTAGTGAATTTAAAGTTAGCAAATCACAACTAAAGGTATTTACAGAACAGAGCTGAGTGATACAAAAAGCATTAAGAGAAAAAAAAAAGCTGCAAAAATGCAAGTTCCTTTACCCTAGCTGTGCTTAGATTTCTCCAGATTGCTTCTTCCTGCTCTCTCTCTCTCTCTCTCTCTCTTCATGCTCTGGTCTTCCCCTCTTTTTATCCCCTCCTCCCCCAAAACCAAAAGTACTGTTGCAAACCTGAAGAAATTGAACTTAACTCAGAATACTGAAACCAGGGAAATGAAATGACTCCTCTCGGGGTTACCCCCTCCCCCCACAAAAAAAGACAACCCAGGCCTCTAGGCCTGACTTTTTCTTTTCATTTCCTTGCCTCTGTAGGCTACAAACCTTCACAGTTCCCATTTAACATGTTGGATTCAAAGTGGGAAGGAGCCATTCCTGCAGCCTGATCCTATGCACACTTACTCTGGTAAACCCCCCAAATTCAATGGGAGTTACTCCAAGCTGTACAGCTCTCCCATGTTTCGCATTCAGTGCTCATTCACTGCAGCATGTGGGGAAAAGGTGATGGTTGGTATTAGCAAGGCCATCTACAAAGACCATCTCCAAACATGGTCACAAAAATGCAGAATTAGAGGGAAAGTTACATGATGGGATCCATGTCCAGTTTTGAACAAATTTCCAAGCTTCTTCCAAAAGTAACAGTCTTTTGTTTTTGTTTTCTTACACCTCCATGAATGAAGAGACGCGATGGTTCATCTAGTCTGTAAGTTCTCACACCCATTGATTCTTATCCTATCAAAATCTGGAAGTACAGTCATGATTTGCCATCTAGTCTTGAAGTTCCTCCATCCATTAAACTTACTTGATTCTCGATCTGGAAGAGTAGCTGTAAAAAGAAGGAATTGTCTCAATCCTATATTCTAATTGCAGACTCTGGAACCCATTCCCGAGGGAGGTGGTGGGCGCTCCCACACTGGAGGCGTTCAAGATGAGGCTGGACAGCCACCTGTCAGGGATGCTCTGACTTGGATTCCTGCATTGAGCAGGGGGTTGGACTCGATGGCCTTGTAGGCCCCTTCCAACCCTACGATTCTATGATTCTACTCAATTCTCCAAGTGTGGATCCTTCTGTAGCCAAATCAACACCATCCACACAAAAAAGGGAGATAGCATCAGGCTTGGGTTTGCAGAAGCACAAGAATACTTGGGGTGGGGGGGAAACAGCTCAATGTGAAATAAAGCTATGCAGTAGTCACATAATATTAGCTGAATGGTGGATCCTGGGAGAAGGCAAGGCTTGCTGGAACTCTGAACTGGAGCCCTCCACAGAGCAAGATTTTGTTGCGTCTTATATCAGTCTATATTCTTTCCCTGGGGAAGGGTTCCAAGGAAATTCTGGACATGTTATTACTAAGTGATGATGAAAAAAATCATTTCTTTCAGTAGCTGATGGAGCTAAGTATTTATTCACAGGGTAGTTTTGTTTCTCCTAGCAGCCCGCACCATGGATGAATGGGTCCTGGTAAATGTGCTACTGTTCTGAGGATCATCTGTGACAAACTGTAATAATACTAATCTCCTTTGAACATTGTGCCTGGTCACCTGATCGGTGCATAAAAATGATGTTTTCTTCCCCTGTTTGTGGTAACCAATGGTTTTTAACAGAGGAAACATGACCTGACTCTGATAGTCAGTGGGTGTCTGTTGTCACTGGTTTTTGACAATGATATGCATTTGCTGCAGAAAACTCATGGAATGACCCTGTGTGGTCCATCATCATCAAAAGATTTTGGAGTGGTGAACAGCAAAGATAAAAGAATAAAACACCATGTTAAAACAAGTAAAACATTTTTTAAAAGAAACAGGTTCTGATAAGACCTTAATAAACTGTGGCTGTCACTCAAGGACAGCTTCCCAAAATAACAATGTCTTCAGGAGGCGCCAGAGCAACTCAACGTTGGCATCTGCCTGACCTCCAAAGGCAGGGAGTTCCACAGGAAGGGGGCCACCACAATGAAGACTCTTCTCCAGGTGGACTCCATCCGGGCCATAGGTCCATGTGGAACCATCAGGACCATGCCCTCTGATGACCTCAGTGATCAGGCAGGTTGGTAAGGGAGAAGGCGCTCTCTCTGGTATCCTGGTAAGGGAGAAGGCGCTCTCTCTGGTATCCTGGTCCCAAGTTGTTTGGGGCTTTGTACACTAGTACTAATACTTTAAACCTGGCCCAGTAGCAAATGGGTAGCCAGTTAAAAGGAATGGATGCCCAGGAAGCCTTAACTAATGTAGCATTAGAGACTGGGGTGATGAAGGTAGAGAGCAAAATCAACCCACTCATTGGACAAATGGAATACATCATCCCACTTACCCCCATCCTTGATTTCTTTGGGAAACACATCCTGTAGTTGCCAAGCAACCACATGATGCTCTCTTTGGCCAGAATGTGATGGTAGAAGAATATTTAATAGGGTTTAATATTTATTTAAAAATACAGGTGCATGTACAGCAAACTACACTTGCTGTAGCAAGTGAAAGCAACGTCTCAAGCTGACATAGGACCATTCATGTCCAGAAAGTACAATCACATGTGGTAACATGCAGTACAATTAATTGTAAGAAACTCTATGTAACAAGGATAGAAGGAACATGGACGTAGCAATGCTGTAATCACAGAGTCTCAAATAATAATATGTGATTCAGGCATGCAAAATGGTGTAACATCTACCATACAGAAATGAGTACAGTTCAAAAATGTGTCATTTTAACAATTAATAATAATGAGGGTAAACATACATAATTTATGTCTACCCCACAAGTATAATTGCAATTCAAAAATGTATCTTAATAGTAAAGGTTAACAATTTTAAGTATGCTCATACAAGAATGAATTCAGTTCATAAATATCACTTTTGAAGAAATAATAATAATAGTGAGCAACAGTAAGTTATCTGACAGCAACTCCAGAAGTTAATGGCATTTCTGTGCTTCATCAGAAGGATGAAACTATTGTTTATGTGTTAGCAATATGTAGCCAAACTGTATTCTTCTCAAACACTATGCCCAGTTCTGATGAAACAAGATAGGGAGGCAAAGATAACTCTCACAACAGCCTACAGCAGATGATGATGATGATGATATTTACTTATACCTTAGATAATTACCTGAGAACTTGAGAATGTTTGGGACAATTGATCAGAGTACTTCCATGACCATTTGTCACAAGCTATGTAAACTCCAAGGAAAGAAATATTGATATTGTCCTAAGATAACAAAATAACAAGGCAAACATTTAACATTCATGACTGATTACAGCCACTAGAGGCTTGCTAAATGTTAGCATCCAGAAGTTTTAATTTTACCAAGTATATTCCTGGTCAAATCTTGCTCCTAAGAGAAGAAAATAAATCCAAACATGTGGGAAGTAACCCATGGCTTGTAGAAGAGAGAATGCCACCAGGTAAATTTATATGGTATCATCAAGGTCAGCTGTAGTAATGTTAGTATAATAGTTAAAGAGACAAGGTAGCTATTTAGAGTTGTTATTATTATTATTATTATTATTATTATTATTATTATTATTAAATTTATTAATCGCCCATCTGGCTGGTCACCAGATGGGCGATTAAGTTAAGACATGGACTGTACACGTTAAGCTCCAATTGATATGGACACCACCAAATGGACATGGACACCAGTTAAGACATGGACTGTACATATTAAGCACTAATTGATATGAGGGACACGTAAGGATAGACGGATTGCTTACCGTCCATTCCGTGGCGTTGTCCGCTGGGGGGGAGGCGATCTGTTCCTCCCCCCGTGGAATCCTCCGGAGTGGCTCCACTCCATGACGATTCCACAGAGCCACACGCTGGCTCTGTACTGCTTGCGGCCGCCATTACCATATCACAGGCGGTCCGGAGCCAGTCTGCTCTTCCGGAGGGAATCCTTGGGAGGCGGAGGTAAGTGATCCGTTCCGCTGCGGATTCCAGAGGCCGGATTCTTTTTTTACTCATTTGGGTCCGCAGCGGAATTCTCCGCCATCCCTAGGGACACGCTGATATGCCTGCAAAAGAATGCGAAGAATTCAAGTAAAGAAAATCAGACAGATCTAACTTGTCATTTACGCCCACCAGAGCCATGGATTTTAGTTCATGTGTCCAGAAGGCTTCCCTCTTGGCCAATACCTCACATCGCATTTAAACACATCGCATTTAAAAGGGATCTGATGAATATGTTCCAAAGTTAAAAAAATTAAATGAATCAGGAAGATGATGTTGTTGCACAAATAAGGAAGATGACATTGTTGCACAAATCAGCTTTTCTGCTCTGTAATTCTTACCCTGAGCAGTCTGGAGGATTGTCCCATGTATAACTTAGGACAAGGACACCTGGTAACATAAATAACATGTTCCAAACTTCAATTAGTAAATAATCTTAAAGGATGCATACCTTTAGAAGCAGGGTTTGCTTGGAGATTGCATTCAGTGGCCTGTTTGCCCACTGAGGGAAGTCAGAGATGTTTTGTGGGGGTATAATCTTTCCTATTCTGCACACAGATAACAAGATTTCTATGGGTGGCAAAGACCTTTCATTGTAGAAGTGTCTGTAGCCTATAATGTCTGGCCTTAAGAGATAGCTGATAAAGTTATATGCTCCTCTGACAGTCATTGAGGTCCCCCCCCCCCACCCACTCTATACTTGGGCTTTTATACATTGAGCTTTAATAGATTATGTATTATTTCACTGCTTAGGTTTAATTTTTTTAATTTTATTTTTTTAAGAGAGACACTGTATGGTGTAGCGGCTACAGTGTTGGGCTGGGAGTTGGGAAATCCGGGTTCTAGTCCCCACTCAGCCATGAAGCTCACTGGGTGACTTTGGGCCCGTCACTGACTCTCAGCCCAACCTACCTCAGAAGGTTGTGGTGATGATAAAATGGAGAGGGGGAGGATTATCTAGACCGACTTGGGTTCCATAAGGAGGAAAAAAGGTGGGATATAAATGTAATAAATAAATGTGGGTTTTTTAATTAATGATGTCATGAGCCCCTTAGATCACTCTTTTAGGAAAGATAAAGTATATTTAAAAATAAAGAAATAAACAAATGCAGGAGAATCATAATACGGCTGAATTACAGCCTTCTTCTCCTAGGCAATGCTTCCCCAATTCTGAACTGTTCCAGCTGCACTGAAATACACTGGACCACTCATCGAGAACTGAGCACCACCACCCCTCACACACACATGCACCCAATAAGGACGGATGGGTCAGATTATTTTTGCCCCTTGTCAGTTTTGCATATATTCATTCTTAAATCCCTCCCCTCCCAATTCTGCATTAGTGTTCGCGTGTGTGTGTGTTTAAAAACTGCACAGAAGTTCATACATATTTTTATATTTGCATGGAAAAATGCACATTTTATACACATTGTATGGCAAAATACACATTTTAATATGCATGGTGAAATGCACAACTTTATATGCATTTTGGTTGCATTTTTAAGCCAAAATCTGCACCACGACATTCAGGGAATTGTGAAATTGGAAAGGGAACATTTTCTGATCCGCACATTCACTTGGAAGGGGTGGATCTGGTAAGTTTGCTTCCAAGTCTGGACTGAGCAAAATCCTTGTGCATCCCTAGTCCCAAGCGCGTGCACGCACACACACACACACACACACACACATCTCCCTTTCGAGTATCCACTGTACTTTGTTGTGCAGCTTACTCACAGTAGGAGTCATGCTGCCCATGGGGTTGTGATGAAGAGCAGGACACTGAATTCTGTAAGGTCCAACTGGAGAGGACCTACCATCTCCACACATGGTCCATAGTTGAAGGCCAAAGAGTCCATTTGGTTTTGCCCAAGAGTGCCCCTGGATAAGATATTTGAGAGGCTTTGGTCTCAGTAAATGTATTTCTGTGCACCTTAACAAAGTAGGCCCCTTATGCACAAGGAAAAGAGATCTTACAGGGCTACTGTGCCTGTTTCCCTCTCTGTCCACCCATCTCCCCTTGAAGGTTCACATACATTTCTCAGGAATAAGGCCAAAGGCATTAAAGTACTGTGACATAAGATAAGTTGGAATCTTTCCCCACCCTTCAAATACCAGAGCACACAGATCAAGAACCTAGGTTTTATTTTTTTAAAAGAAAATAAGTTTCAGTCAAGAAAATCAATATAGAGCAAAATGTTGGTTCTGGCTTCAGTTTGTATACTCACCTAATTGATATACTAGACTGGCTGGTTGTATCTTAACATGGCTACAGAAAATCCATAACAATAAATACAACCAAAAAGTCAGTTTGTGTTTTTAAAAAACAAAACATAAAGTCCCTCTCTGCCTTCTTGGAGAAGATGCAGCATGGAATCCAAAGAGAGCTTCTGCTAACTCCAGTCTAAAAAGACCCTTAAGAAAAGGGTGTATATTTCTAGGATGCTTGGCTGTGAAATGGATGGGGGCATCAGTGACTTAGGAATAGTTCTCTAGTATAGAATGTAAGATTGGGAATGTCTGAATTTGACAGGCCTTCTCGAAGATTATCCAGCTCAAAGCACATTCAGTGCCTGGGGTACAACAAAGATACAAAATGGTACCAACATGGCCCCTTCGAAATTGTGTCAGGTTGGCCCATTCAGATTTCCAGAAGATTCTGTGTGATTCCTGTAGCTTACCAATAGGGATGTCAGAGAAATCCGCAACAGAACCAAATGAGTTCGGATTTTCATGAATCTGACCAGCAGATTCTGCAGCAGACCTGCTTTCCCCTGTTGGGCGGATTCTGCGGACTTGTGGACTGTTTTTCTAACCACTGGGAATTTTGCACAAATTTCATCATAGGAAAATACCCCCCATTTTTTTTTTTAAACAACCAAAAATGTGCATTTCCCTCATAGGCTAAAGCGTAAAAATTGACATTTGGGGGGAATTTGTGCGGGGGGGATTTGCACATATTTGCATGTGAGAATTTGCACAAATCTGGGAACTATTAAAAAATCCAGTTCCATCGATGAGCAGACTATGGACCGAAAGGCGCCTGACAATCCGCGAAACACAGAACAGATTTTACACAATACCATGTTGTCCAAACTCTCTGTTTGGACTAAATGTGAAGTCCCTTCACAACCTTCTTTTATGCCTAGATTGGAAGGCTTTTATTTTTATACTGTATCTAACAGCCATGGGGGGCTGTGTTCCTGATTCATATTGGAGGAGTCATTTTTACTTCTGAATAAAGGAAAAATGGACTGGGAGCTGCATGCTACTTACTGAATGTAATAGTTTGACCCTGGACCTAAAAGACTGTTCTTCTGAGATTTCCCTCCAGCTGGGAAAACTAGAGCAAGATGGTGGCATTCAGTAAATGCATAAATTGCATCTAGGAAACTCCCCACCCTTTAACAAGTGCATGATGGTGAAAGGATTAAAGCCTTTCCACAATGCCACGTCATGCATTTTGGTGACAAATCGTTGCATTATTTCAGCCAAAGTATGTGGGGGGGAAATCCTGAGATGGTGAAAAACTGTGTTTGCTCTTTCCACACCATCAACAATTTCTCCTTTGAAATCTCTTGAATAATCGTAAGTGCCAGTTAAACAGAACAATGGGGATGGCAGAACCCACGGCCTTCCCATCAAAGCCTCTCACTCTTCTCTGGGGTAGACATGCGTCATGGCCTCCACCTGATGGTTCTGATGCGGTTAGCGTCCCAGTGACTTCAGTGCTGCAAATTGCTGAACTGCTCCATGAAGTCGGCACACACGGGAAACTGAAGTCAGCACTTTAGCTCGCTTCCTGAAGTTAGATCAATCTCTGAACACTGGGAGCCTTTTTCCCAGCATGCTGGGACACTCTTGACTGTCAGAGCAACCGCATGAGACACTGCACATTGAACCTGTGAATTCTGAAATGACTGGTCCTCTTTACCCAAGCAGCTTCTTTTTGTGTGTGTAGGCACATGGAGCAACTGTCTGTTGGCTTCTTCTGCTTCCTTTTGAACTATGTATATATGCTTAATGCTGGCTTTGGAGTTCGGGGGGAGGGCAGGAGAGCTTCCCCCAACCTGGTGCCAGTGGAGGCTGGTGGCTCTGATGTCAGTGGGGTGTTGAATCCACTCTGGGTTTCCGACAGAACCAGACAGATCTCTAAAGGAGCTTTCCAAGGTGCTCTAAAGGATAGCTCCTTTAGAGTTCTGACTGGTTCTGACTGAAACCCACAGCGGATTCACTGCACCACTGACATCAAAGCCACCAGCCTCCACTGCGTGGGTCCCTCCAGATGTCTTGGACTCCAATTCCCAGAAAGAGGGAGAGTTTCATAGAATCATAGGGTGGGAAGGGGCCTACAAGACCATCAAATCCAACCCCCTGCTCAATGCAAGAAGCCTGATTCCCAGGCGGTCTCCCATCCAAGTACTATCCAGGGCTGACCCTGCTTAGCTTCCGAGATCAGACGAGATCAGCCCTTTGCTCGACGTCATAGAATCATAGGGTTGGAAGGGGCCTACAAGACCATCGAGTCCAACCCCCTGCTCAATGCAAGAAGCCTGATTCCCAGGCTGTCTCCCATCCAAGTACTAACCAGGGCTGACCCTGCTTAGCTTCCGAGATCAGGCACATCCAGCCCTTTGCTTGTATAGCGGCACATCAGCAAAGCAACAAGGAGGCCCAGATCCACTATGGATGCAGTCAGTCTTAAGTTGAAACATACAAGAAAGATAGACAGACTAACACAGAGTAACTTCAAAATATATTTAGAGCTAAATGTTTCAGCTTCCACCTTCCACATTAGCTGTGAGATTAAACATACACTTGATGATCGCTATAATTAGGGATGTACGAAAGTCACTTACCTTATGACGAAATTGATTCGTGGGGGGGGGAGGCGCTCCGTCCCTCCCCCCCCAAATTCTGGCCGGGGTGGAGGTGCCCCGTCCCTCCCGCCATGAATCCTGGCCGGCCGGGTCTGCAAATGGCGGCGGCCGTAGCTGCCGCCGTTTGCGTCCCTGCAGTCAGCCGTGATAGGCTACGTAAATGTTTACGTAGCCTATCACGACTGAGTGAAAAAGAAAAAAAAACCTGCGCGTACGCAAATGGCGGCGCCCATGGGCGCCGCCATTTGCATTCCTTAGTTTGGCACGTCTAGTCTACGTGAACATTTACGTAGACTACGGCGAAAATAAGGGGAACGCAAATAGCGTAGCGTCTACGCTATTTGCGTTCCCCTTATTTTCGCCGTAGTCTACGTAAATGTTTATGTAGACTAGACATGCCAAAATAAGGAATGCAAATGGTGGCGCCCATGGGCGCCGCCATTTGTATATGCGCGGTTTATTTTTGTTTTTTTTACTCAGCCGTCATAGGCTACGTAAACATTTACGTAGCCTATCACGGTATTTTTCAAAAATCTAGCCGTGATAGGCTACATAAATCTTTACGTAGCCTATCACTTTTTGGGGGTTTTTTACTGGAAATGGTGGCGGCGGCAGCCGGTCGGAAGACCAGCTGCTGCAGCCGCCGCCGCCGCCGAACCACCGCCGAACCGCCGCCGCAGCCGCCACCGCCAGGGAGATTCGCCCAAGGTAAGTCCCGTCCCGGGGGGGGGCAGACCGTTTCGCCACCGATTTTTGGCATTCAGCCTCCCCGAGATTCGTGGCGAAATTCTCTGACATCCCTATTGCTATTTGAATTTATTTCCCCCTTCCCTCTTCATCCTCCTTTGCATCACGTCTGTTAGACTCTAAGTCTGCAGGCAGGCCTCTCTGTCTGTCTCTCTGTCTCTTAACAAAAAAGTTGTACAGCACCCAGATGATTTTAGGCACTTTGTTATTGTAAATAATAAAACAGGATATCAAACATTCATAAGAACATAAGATGAGCCTTTAGATCAGTCCAAAGGCCACTCTAGTCCAACAGCACCTCCTACTCCTTTTCCTAACAGCTGGTACTGAGCGGTATTATATAGTCACCATGCCCAGTGGCCATTGATAGCCTTCTTCTCCATGAATTTGTCTAATTTCCTTTTCGAGTCATCCAAGTTGGCGGCCACCTTTACATCTTATGGTAGCGAATTCCATAGCCTAACTATGTACTATATCAAGATATGCTTCTTTTTATCTGCCCTGATGTAGGCAAAACAATACACCAGCAACTGCAGTGTGTCAGATGACAGGCTGTGCATAGCATGACACCTTAGTATCCACTGGCATTTGCACTAGAGATAAGATGCAGTCACCCCCACCACCACATCACTCACAGACTGAACTGTTAGAGACAGTGGATGGGTCTGAATCTTGAAGGACTGCAAAGCTAGGAACGCATGTGGGCATTTTAAGATGGTATCTACAAAGGACAAAAACTGGAACAAAGCCAGGACAGTAGTTTTCCCAGGGAAAGCGATAAGGAGAGGGAACAGGACTATGGTCCTGTTCACACATAACACTAAGCTGTGAAAGTTAGCCTTTTCTTGCTAGCCACAATGGCTTAGAGTGTGGTGTGGGGGGAGAAAACCTTGTTCCTTGTGGTTAGTAATACACTCCACTAACCACCTCCTGCTAAAGGGTTAAGGGGCTCCGGGGTGGCTTATCGTGTCATCTGGTACCATTGGGGTGTACAGAAGCCTAGCTGAAATGCTCAGTAGCTGCCTGCACATGAACACTCTTGTTCATTACAATGGGACTTGATCAGGGCCCCTTTCCAGTGGGTCGTGTCCCCCATAGCTCAGTTCCGTCTCCCTCCCTGCTGCCCTTAATGGCGGCCCAAATCTACCTCTTTGCCTTGCCTCGTGGCTTTTATTGGCTTGAGCACATTAAACAGACATCTTCTTCCTGGTCCAAATCAGCACTCCACTCTGTAGATTTCAACACAAATAGTGCCCTATGTGCATGATGAACACAGCCTGCCATGAACAGGTTTTTCGAGCCACACCCAGGAGAATGGAACTCCTGTGTGCTGTGTGAGATTAACACACAAACCAATTCAATTGCTTCAGGCAGGCAAGATTCCACACAACAGAAGGCTGATTATTTGTACAACTCGGCTTTGGCAAATAAAAAGGAGGCAGGGAGGGGGTGGGGAGGGTGCACGTAGATATCAAATCTAAGGACAAGGCATGGGGATAAAATAAATAGGGATTTGACCATTTTGCAATGAACAGTTCATGGAGAGAGTGAAGAGAGGCACCACAAATACAGAATAATGGTGTGTGTGTTTGTGTTATTTGACCACATGTTTTAATTATTATTTATGGATACCCACACTGCTCTAGGGATGTGAAAATCCACCAATGTCTGGCCCAGGGGATGCCCATTGTGGGGAAATCTGGCCCCCTTAGGGCTTAACAGATTTCCCCAGAGTCCCTGGTGCAGCTTGCGGATTTCAGCATAATGTTTTCTCAGTAAAAAAAAAGCAAGATGCACAAATCACTGCCACAATGTGCATGTCTTGGGGAAATTAAGGCTGCAAGTAGTATATTTTGTGCAAGTTGCGGCCATAAAGTGCCTAGTAACATGAAAATTGTGGCAGTAATTTACACATAAATGAGCACTTCATAGCCGCACATTGTGTAAAATACACTAATTACAGCTCTCATTTGCCCAAGGTACACAGATGGTGACCACGATTTGCATAACCTGATGTTTTTGGCAGAGAAAAAGTTAAGCCAAAATCCGCAAGTCATGCCTGCAGAGATAGCCAGACTGCTGTGGATTCCGCAGGTTGGGTTCTCAGGAATCTGACATCATTCAGGTCCATTGAGGATTTCTTCAGCATGCTTACTCTGTTCCCTGATACTGCTCACAAACCCCATATGTCCAAGCTGACTAGTAGAGTGCTGTGCCAAAAATTTATCCAACTTTTTTTTCGATGATTCTCAATCAATTTGATAGAAAAGAAATTGCTTTTGAAAAGGAATTCAAAGGAGGAGAAATTTTGGAGAAATTCTCATGAGTTGGGCTTGAGGTTCTTGGGCTTCCCTTACTCATGAGGTGGCTGAGGAGTGTATGAGATTGTCCTGTCTGTCATTGCACAGTCATCCCTGTGGCAGCCTGTAGCGTCCTCTGCTTCCCACACTTCAGTTAAAGCCATTGTGAGGTAGACATCATTAGGGGTGTATGAACCCCACTCACCCCCGCCTGGGGGTCCACATAAACCAGGGACACAAATGGCATACGTAAAGATTTACGTAGCCTATCACAGTCAGGGGAAGGGACGCAAATGGTGTCCGCTAGGCCGGAGCCCATTTGCATCCAAAGACTGGCTGTGGCCAGAAGTCCGGCTGCAACCAGCCCCGGCCGGCGACTCCAAGGACTTGCCGCAGAGTGGATCCAGGCGGGGAGGGTTCCGGGAGGGAGGACCAGATCGCCTCCCCCCCCACCACAGGCCACTCAGCGGACTCCAGGTAAGGAGGTTTCGTACACCCCTACAATGGACGGATGTGTAATAGAAAGAGAAAACACACATGGCACCCTTGGCCACCTTTCAGTGATTAGGAAAACTCAAAAAGACCACCAAAAGAAGTTCAAATTTTTGCCTTAGAAAAGCGGAAGCCTCAACACAGTTGATGCTGTTGCTGCCTACAAAAGCAGTGCAGTAAACCAAAAACCCTGTGGAAAAAAGAAAGAAGGTGTGCTGCAACTCCTGCAAATAGTGAGCCCTACCTGTGAAAAACTCTGGGAGAATTTCTCCTCCCCTAAGAGAAATGCGGTGAAGTTGTCCCCCAATTTCTCTGCCCACAAGTAGGCTGGAGATTGTTGAGAGGCCCTTTGTGCCCAGCTCTGGACTAGAAGGACCTCTGTTTTGCTCACATTTAATTTCAGCTTGGTTGCCCTCCTCCAGCCCACCATGGTCTGGTCTAACACCTTTGTGGATGCAGTTGGAACACCTGACCCAACACCTGTTCCAACACCTGTTCCAATCCTTCCACAGCCTCCCCAGATTGGGTGAAAAGATGTAAACTGGGTACAACCTGCATGCTGATGGCAACCCACTAGGTACCTTGGATGGTCTCTCCCGCTGGTTTTGTGTAGATAAGTGTTCCCCAACCCAGCACCCTCCCATCGCTTTAGGCTACAACTCCCATCCCTGACCATTGGCCAGGCTGGCTGGTGATGATGGGAGTTGTAGTCCAAAACATCTGGAGGGCGCCAGGCTGGGGGAGGCTGGTGTGGATCAGTGAAGTTTGGTGGCTCCCAGATCAGTGGGACAGTGAATCTGCTCCAGTTTTCAGTCAGAACCAGTCAGAACTCTAAAGGTGCTTCAAACCTTGGATAGCTCCGTTAGAGTTCTGACTAGTTCTGACTGAAACCTGGAGCAGATTCACTGTCCCACTGACCTCAGAGCCACCAGCCTGCACCAGTGTAGATGTTAAAGAGCTCAGAGGACACAGCTAAGCACTACGGGTTGTTGTAAACCTAAGACCAAGGCATCAAGAAAGAGTCCCCCAGTACGACCATCTGAACCTTTCCTCCAGGAAGAAACCTAATCTCTCCTTAATCTCCATCCTGATAAAATAGCCTAGAAAGATACCCTAATTGACAGTCTCAAAAAGCACCGAGAGGGCCATCTGAAATAGCGGTGCACCCCTTCTGTCTTGTTCCCAGAGTAGATCATTAACAAAGTTGGCCAAATATGTTTCCATCAGAAAAGCAGAGCAGAAGCCAGATTGAAATGGCTTCATTGACCAGTAGAAACCTATGCGCTCTAGGGCTTGTTAACTCTTAAACTGGACCCTGTTGTGGTGCCTTTAACAGCAGCTCACTGCAAGGCCCTTCACAGGACATCATGTTCAGCTCCCTGTTGGGAAAGGGCTACGCATGCTGGTTTCTAAACATCACCTCTGTTAGAGACACAGGAGCAAGCAGAATTGGGTGTTTTTATGGCCAACAGGCAACCTAATGATTCTGCTACCAGCACTGAGGGCTCAAAAGCCCATGAACCAACATTCCAGTTCTGCCCTTGATATGCCAAGTTCTGGCTTGTCTCCACCCAGGTGCCCAGTATTCTTGAACGTGCTGTTTGAAAACCCAATGCTAAAATGGCATCTGGAAAGTCAAATTATGGCTACAGCTGCTGGCTTTAAGAAGGGCTTAGCAACGTCTGATGAAAACAAAAAAGCTCACTTTCTGAGAAGAGGCCATTAAGCAATGCTTCCTGGGAAGACTAAGGCCAAAAAAACATACAAGCATGTTGTGGTTTGAAGTTGACTTTCCCTTAAATCAGTTGAGTGTTATTACCATTAGCCAGTTATGCTATTCCCACAGTGTCAGTATCGACAGACCTTCTCCAACATGAGTAGAAAATATTCTCCCTCCTGCCTCCCGCAGATCCTGGCCCAGATGGCCTCAAAACTATAGTCAGATGGAATCCCATGAGCATCTTTCGATCCTCCCTGCCAACCCAGTGGAGGGTGGTCACTCCGTTGTCAGTAGGGCAGTGAATCCGCTCTGGGTTTCCGTCAGAACCAGTCAGATCTCGAAAGGAGCTATCCAAGGTGAGCACCTTGGATAGCTCCTTTAGAGATCTGACTGGTTCTGACTGAAACCCGGAGCAGATTCACCCACCAGTCTCCATAGTGCAACCCTTTCCTTCCACTGCCACTTGGCCTCCCCTGAAATTGGCAAGCTCACGATAACATCGCATTAGTTTCATTGCAGAGCAGTTTCACCATAAAATGGACAATGATTTCCACTAACCTTCTTTTGGGAAAGAATGGAGAAGGGTGGGGAGAGACAGAGAGAAGGCAACAGGAGAAACCAATAAGGCTTCCCCCCCACCAGCACCGGTTGCGTACTGGGAAGAGATGTGAAAAAACCCTTCATGTGCAACATTACAGGGAGGGAAAATTGTGGGTAGAATACTCAAAATAGGCTTCTAATAGAAGCCTTCTGTTCGAATCCTTTGCAATATACACAGACACACACAAAAAAAAAAAACACAGGAAGGCCGAACTGTCATTGTATATTTCCATCTCAATGGAGGGGCGGGGGAGCTCTCAAAGGCTGTAGGCCCTGTAGGATATTTTCTTGGGAGAAAACCCCACTGAAATCAGTTGGACGTTACCTCCGAATAAATGAAAGGAACATTACTCTGCATGGAAAAGAGCTGATTATTAAAGTATTACCTATTAAGATCTTTAAAAAACAAACCCTTCTTTGTTAGAGGCTGGCACTTTGGGAATCCCAGAATCAAAGCCCTCTGATTTCTGGTTCTCTCTGCTGTCAGCTTTACATGAGGGAGCACACAGCTGCTCAGAAACACCTGATCCCCTCCCTGTCCTCACCTTACCGTGAAGCAAACAATGGCGCTGTGGGAGTCACAAATCATCCTTCCTGCTTGCTTGTCACCCACATGACTAGGTTATGTTGCTGGGGCAACACCCTGAAGGGAGGGATGCCATGAGTTAGCAGAAAGAGGAAATACACTGCGGGCATAAATAAACCTGCTGATTGCAAAGAAAAGGGGGAAGGCACATACGCGCACACGCTCACGCACACACTCACCGGGAGAGGAAGGAGAGAGATACTACCTGAAGCCCAAAGAAACATGGTCTGAGTTATTATCAATGGTAAGTGAAGAACAGCTTTACCTAAAGCCAAGCCAGTTTTCGGTTACGAAGAGGGTTTGGAACAGTGAGCGAGGGTGGAAATCATAGAAAGGGGAACTGGTGTTCTCACTGGGGGTGGGGGGTTCCTCTGGAGCAGCTTTCCCCAGCCTGGTACCCTCCAGATGTTTTGGACTTCAACTCCCATCAGCATGGCCAGTGGTCAGGAATGCTGGGAGGTGGTCCAAAATATCTGGAGGGCAGCAGGTTGGGGAAGACAGCTCTGGAGTAATATCTTTCTTGTTCCTCTCTCCCAGGCATTACATTTTCCACTGCTACTAGAGGACCTAACCTGTTTTTTCCCAGTGTGGAGGGAGGGTCATTGCCTGTTGTACAATGTTAAAGGCACAGAATCTCTTCCAAAAAGAAGTTGGCAACTCTAATCCAAACTCGAAGCTGATTTCTTAGAAATCTTTTACCTGCTCCTATGTTTCCACATCCAATGTAGCTCGGAAGCACTTTGGACAGGAATGGCATCCTTCCTTGCATTCGGTACAAAGGAATCCAGTGTATACCAGATCAAACTCACTTATAGGCCCCTTCCAACCCTACTATTCTATGATTCTATGAAACTAACTCTCCATCCACCCCAACACTGTCTAGTCCAGGGACAGGCAGAAGGTAGATTTGGATTGGTTGGTAGATCGTTGGGCGATTTGCAGTAAATCAGCAAAGATTGCTGATGCCCAAATGTCTAACAATACCAACAGCAAAATGATTCCCTCTGGCCTGAAATTATACTACTAAAATAAAGAAAGCTTGTGGTATCAACCAGGAGTGGATTTTTGCATGGAAGGACTGTGTTCTCCGTTCAGTTCTGGTGCTCAAAATCAAATTCCAGGGCTCAGAATTCTTTAGTTTTAAGTGTATGCAGATCTTGGGGCTCTATTCAAAACCATAAGAACATAAGAACAGCCCTGCTGAATCAGACCAAGGGTCCATCTAGTCCAGTATTCTGGGCCATGTAGATCCTGAGAGCAGATGTTTCCCCACTTCTGGCCTACTCTGACTAGCAGGACTCCAGGGTCTCAGGCAGGGAGAGGTCTTTGCCAAGACCTCTACCCGAGATTCTTAACTAGAGATGCCAGGGATTAAACCCAGAATCTGCTGCATGCAAAACTTCTGCATGTGCGATACCACTGAGCAACAGTCCCTCGGGAAACTGCCATATATCAGGTCAGACTATGACTGGATTCGCACAACTCACTAAGCCACACTGAGTGGTTGAGTGTGAGTGGTTGTGGTTGAACCCTGGGTTGTCTGTTGAACTGTGGGTTAGCGTGTTGTCTGAACCCTGGACATTTTCCACAGAGTGTCTTGTTAACCATGCAGTGTGGCTTATTTTTCTTGAACAACCCACCTTGAGAACCCATGGTTTGTTGTTGGGTTGTTCAGGGTAGTTAACAAGCCCCCCTGTGGAAAATGTCCTGGGTTCACTTCAGACAACATGCTAACCCACAGTTCAACAAACAACCCAAGGTTCAACAACAACCCACACTCAACCAGTCAGGGTGGGTTAGCATGTTGTGTGAACAGCCCCTACGACTGGGTTCAGATGACACAAGGGTGGTTAATGAGCCACAGTGGCTTGTTAACCACCCCCATGCTGCTCAATTTACATAATTATCTTCCCAGGGTGGGGCTTATTGTGACATCCAAAGTCAGTAAGGGTGAGTGGCTGGGTTAGTTAACAAACCACCCACCAACCCTAGAACAGGTCATTGGTTCTGGGTGGTTTGTTAACCACTCTCGTGTCATGCAAACCGTCTCAGTGGCTAGGTTCAGATGTAACACTAAACCATGGTGGGTAAGCGGCCTGAGCTGCCCATGATGGGCGAGGATGTTGTGGAGGGGCGGGGGGATGACAAATGTTAATTCTGTATCAGGTTCCCAAGGATCAACAGGAGTAGCCCTCTACAGAAAACACCAACACAATTTGGAGCCAGTGTGGTGTAGTGGCAAGAGTGTTGGACTGGGAGCCGGGAGATCCGGGTTCTAGTCCCCACTCGGCCATGGAAGTTCACTGGGTGACTTTGGGCCAGTCACAGATTCTCAGCCCAACCCACCTCACAGGGTTGTTGTTGTGAGGACAAAATGGAGAGGAGGAGGAGGAGAAAGTAAGCCCCCTTGGGTTCCTTGCAAGAGGGAAAAAGGCAGGGTATAAATGCAATAAATAAATAAAAATAAAATCCCTCTGCCCAGGTTTTAAAAATACCGTGTCAAGATATCCCTCTGCCCCTTCTTCGATTCTGATGGGTGCGGCATTCCAAAGACTGGACAGTTTTCCAGCCATTAAGAGCTGATACAGCTTTTTATTGTCATGAGCTCTATTACGCCAAACTTTAGGGATAGGCCCATTCACAGTACTCGAGACAGTCAGGCTGGTAATACCATGAAAACCATTCATGTGGAGTAATAAAGTGGAAGTTGAACTAAATGGCAGATGTGATCATCCCAGCACTGTGAGAAGCACACCCCCAATCTCATTTTTGTGACCAGCTTGCATGTTATATGGAATCCCATTATTTCCCTCCCTACCACTGGTGTATTCTGCAAACTTCATCTGTCAGACCTTGAGGTTGCAATTATACCCTAATAAACATTTTGCTGCAGAATTTACTCAGAATCAGACCTACAATGTAGTCCCTTTAGGACATTTGTCCCCTGCACAGTAGTAAATAATGTCCCCAAATTTCAGCCACTCACCATTTACAGTTTTCTTGAGGCCTACCACAAATGGCTGGGACAAAAAAAAAAAAAAAAAAACTGCCACTAAACCCCAAACGAATCTTTGGTAAATGCTGGGTTTCTAAAAAAAAAAAAAAAAATCCAACAAAAAATTGATCCAGGGCCAAAAGTTTGAGCACCCATCCAGAGTGGTTGTTGTTGTTGTTGTTGTTGTTAAGACTAAAACAAGCTTGGGACAAAAAAAAAATCCCAAGAAATCTATTGATTTTTCTCATTGGTGTCCTTTTTTCCCATTGGGGTCCTTTTTCTCATTGGGGTCCTTTTCTTTCTCTCTCAGACAAAAAAATCCCAAGGAATCTATTGATTTTTTCTCATTGGTGTCCTTTTTTTCTCATTGGTGTCCTTTTTTCATGGGGGTCCTTTTTTTCTCTAAGCCAAAAAGTATCCCAAGAAACTATTGATCTTTCTCACTGGGGTCCTTTTTTCTCATTGGAGTCCTTTTCTCATTGGGGTCTTTTCTTCTCTTTCTAAGCCAAAAAATATCCCAAGAAATCTATTGATTTTTCTCATTGGGGTCCTTTTTTCTCGCTGGGGTCCTTTTCTCACTGAGGTCCTTTTTTTCCCTCTAAGCCAAAAAGTATTCCAAGAAATCTATTGATCTTTCTCACTGGGGTCCTTTTTTTCTCATTGGGGTCCTTTTCTCATTGGGGTCCTTTTTTTCTCTAAGCCGAAAAGTATCCCAATAAACTATTGATCTTTCTCACTGGGGTCCTTTTTTTCCTCATTGGGGTCCTTTTTTCTCATTGGGGTCTTTTCTTCTCTTTCTAAGCCAAAAAATATCCCAAGAAATCTATTGATTTTTCTCATTGGGGTCCTTTTTTCTCACTGGGGTCATTTTCTCACTGGGGTCCTTTTTTCCCGCTCTAAGCCAAAAAGTATCCCAAGAAATCTATTGATCTTTCTCATTGGGGTCCTTTTTTCTCATTGGGGTCCTTTTTTTTCTCTAAGTCAAAAAGTATCCCAAGAAACTATTGATCTTTCTCACTGGGGTCCTTTTTTTCCTCATTGGGGTCCTTTTTTCTCATTGGGGTCTTTTTTTCTCTCTCTAAGCCAAAAAAATATCCCAAGAAATCTATTGATTTTTCTCATTGGGGTCCTTTTTTCTCATTGGGGTCCTTTTTTCTCATTGGGGTCCTTTTCTCACTGAGGTCCTTTTTTTCCCTCTAAGCCAAAAAGTATCCCAAGAAATCTATTGATCTTTCTCGTTGGGGTCCTTTTTCTCATCGGGGGCCTTTTTTTTTCTCTCTAACCCAATGTTAACCTATTGGGATAAAATATGTACCAGGAAGGCTTTCAAATGAACCTGATCCAAGGAAGCAGACGTCCTCTGAAACAGAGGAGCAGACATCCTCTGTTTTTGTATGGGGTCATTTGACAATCCTGAGATACACTGGAATTTAGCTTGGGTTAGAATAAACATCTGCAATGTCATGTGTGTACTTTCTTTGCCTTTTTAAATGGGGCTGGGTGACAGAGTTTTCGACGTTAGAATAAATGGGGCTGGGTTAACACGTTGTCAATGTTAGTTGATTTCATTTCTATTTGTCTCACCAGCCTGCAGCTATGTGGCAGCAAGAATCAGTCGCTGCTGTTGCCACTGCTGCAAAGAGGAGGAGCAGCAGCAGGAAACTTTGTCCCAACCCAAGGACAAAGGTAAGTGGAACTGGAACATCTCTGTAGAACATCTGATTAAGAACCCTGTGGGGTCAGACCAAAGGCCAATTGAATCCACTGTTCTGTGGCACAGTTGCCAACCAGAGGCTTTTGGGAAGTCCAAGGAGGGCCAGAAGGTAATAGACTTTCCCCACTATTTCCCTCCCCAGTTTCACTCAGCAATTGGGATTTAGCAGGGTCCATTGAGTCACCACAGCACAGAAGCTGTGGCGGTTTCATTGGGTCACCATAGCTAAGAGCCATCGCTCGACCTCTCCTCCTCCCTGAATTGGTCTGAGCTCACCATCTAAGCTCCCAGACTCACTGCATCCCATGGGAGTGAATTCTGCAAGTAAATTATTAATATGCTGCATGCAAAAGAGTCGTTTATTTTGGCTGTCCTGGATCTCCTGCCTATCAGTATCCAACTTTGGGTTCATACGAGAAAGGAAGAAAAACATCTCTATCTCCACTTTCCTCCAATTTTTGACACCTCTATCATGCGCTACCAAGTCAGAACATGGGTCCAACTAGGTCAGGGTCAACTATACAGCTTTCTCCAACCTGGTGGCCTCCTGATGCTGTTGGACTACAACTCTCATGCTGGAGCAGATGGGCACCAGGTTGGAGAAGGTGGTTAGAGCAGCCTCCCTCCAAACTGGCCCCCTCAGGATGTTTTGGACATCAACTCCCATTAGCCCAAACCAGCATGGCCAGTGGTCAGACATGAGGGGAGTTGTTGTCCCAAAGGGCACCAGGCTGGGAAAGGCTGCACTACCTCGTGCTGGTTCTAGGTCCCTTGTGGGTAGAAAAGAACCTGCCTCAAGTGGAAGACTGGGATGAGATCCCCTCCACAGCTCCTGCAACCGTGTAAATAAATCTTTAACTATTGAGAGCATGTTGAGTGGCTCCTGGAGCTATTGTGGCTACAGGGGCTGGTGGGGCAACCCACCCACTCTTTGGATTTCCCAGGGCAATGGCAGGGTGGGAGGTGTTAATATGGTCTTGTTTAGCTTCACAAGCTGCTGCACCAAATGGGTTTGAAACACCCCAGTGGGTAACCAAGCTAAGTCCAAATGGGCAAACATCACCACCAAGATAAGATAAGAAGCATGAGTCATAACAATGCTAGAAACTCAAGTTGTTATCTCTCTAATTAATCTCATGTTATTCTTTCCCTGTACTTACACAGAAAGTTGCTAATGCTTATATAACTGCCATGCTGCTTCCTTTAACGCTGTAATTTTCTCAAATGAAGCATTACATAGATTTCAACTTACAATTTTGTCCGGGGCTATGTTTGCCTGTTTGGACTTAGCTTGGTTACTTAGTTTGGACTTAGCTGAGTGTTTTGAACCCATTTGGTGTAGGTCCTGGCGTTAAACGGGGCCAAATTAACAGGAGGACTTGGCTAACATAAAGTTTGCATGGGCCTGAAGAGGTAACCATTTCAGCGTTTGCCTCAGTGTTTTTCCCCTGAGAAAAAAACAAGTTCCTCAAAGACTGCCTATCCCAAATACGGAATCCAGAAGCAATAGCACTGAGGCTTCTCAGGCGAGAAATGACATAAGAGGGCTAATTAATTTCAATTGGTCAAACTCTTAGGAAATATTGCAGCTCTTGGGGGGGGCGGGATCACAGCAACATAAAACCGCGGAGGAGTATCTCCGGGAATATGACTTCCTTTATCTCCTTCTTCTTCTTCTTCTTCTTCTTCTTCTTCTTCTTCTTCTTCTTCTTCTTCTTCTTCTTCTTCTCTCTCTCTCTCTCTCCCTGTTATTAATTACCATTCTGTTCGAAGTTTGTTGTCAAAGCCATGTATGCCATAAACACATAAGAACAAAGTAGATTCCACTTCTGCTGTGTCATGCCATAAAACAAACAGTACCTAAAATGGGACCGGCAGCAATTCACTGCCAGGACACATTCCTTTCCGTTTCCTTGTGCAACGGAGGCTTCTCCCACCCATCTTCCCCTCCTTGGCCATGCTCATTTTCACCTACTAGACCTGGGTTGAAATTGCTTAGATTTTGGAGGAATGGGATTTCTGAGATTTCTGAGACCCCACCCCACCCCCTCCGGCAAAGAAGAAAGTCAATTTTGCAGGATTTTCTCCACATATCCTCCACCATTTCTTAACGGCGGCCGCCATTTTCTCCCCCAGAAAAACACGAGATCCATGGCATTGTGGGGGATACAAAATGGCAGCCAGGCCTGACAGGAACACAGAGCCGGCACTTTTTTTTAGTAGGGATGCTGATGTCATCTGCCTCCACCACCACCCCCCATCAGAATTCCCTGTTCCCTCTGAAATTAGCTGCAGTCTTCACAGTAGCTGAGGAAAAATTAATTTCCCCAGCAACAATGTATTCCTTGTGAATGGCCACCAATTTGGATGGCTTTAAAAGGGGGTTGGACAAATTCCTGGAGGAAAAGGCTTTAACTGGCTACTAGTCCTGATGGCTATGTGCCACCTCCGGTACCAGAGGCAGTGAGCCTCCGTACAGCAGTTGCTGGGGAACATGGGTGGGAGGGTGCTGTTGCACTCATGCCCTGCTTGTGGGTTCCCAGTAGGGATGTACGGATGCCGTTACCTGGGGTCCGTGGGGGGGGTCCGCAGGTGGGGGGAGGAAATACGGTCCTCCCGACGGAATCCTCCCTGGTTGGCTCCGCTCCGCGGGGAGTCCGCGGAGCTGCTGGCTGGCTCCGGCCGCTGCCAGACTTCTGGCCGCAGCCAGTCTTTTATGTAGCCAATCATGGCCAATGGCATGGACGCAAATGGCATCTGCTACACCGGACGCCATTTTGTTCCGCAGCCCAGCAGCGGATGGCTGCGGAACAAAGACGGCAACCCGGACCAGCCGCCGCCAGGTAGGTTCCATCCCGGGGGGATTTCGGGGGGTGGCGGGGGGGTAGTCCATTCCACCACGGACTCGGGGGGGGCAGATCCGGCCTCATTGGAGTCCGTGGCAGATTTCTCCGCCATCCCTAGTTCCCAGTGAACAGCTGGCTGGCCACTGTGGGCACAGAATGCTGGACCAGATAGACCTCGATCTGATCCAGCAGATCTCTTCTGATGTCCTTATGTTGTAATGTTGACTATTTGGGGGTGCCTTGGTCTTCAATGGGCAATTACGATACATTAGCTTTACAAAAGACCTGTTCCTAGCAGATGAAACCTCCTAGACCTGGTCTGTTGATATGGATCGATGCAGTTGCCTACGATCTTTGACTCTCCTTGGGGGTGCGGCTATGTGGATTGTCATGGTGAGCGCCTGCACATCAAAATTCACTACACTACTGTGCAGCAGTGGAAACAGCGACTTTTTTTTCTGGGGGCTGGGAGGAAAAAAAGAAGCCGTGTTTCTTGGGGAGTGTCAGGGGTGTTTCTGAGCACAGGGAGTGGGATGGCAGTTCAGATTCTGAACAAGAACCATCAGTCATGGGGGAGATGTGTTCCCAGGCTAGTCCAGATATGAGTAGGCCTGCTTCTCAGGTTACAAATGTCTAGATGGCTGAGCCTGAGGGTCCCTCCTCACCCCCTCACCCGTGAGAGGCAGCGAACAGGAGGTTGACCTAATAGATGCCAGGCGCAGGCGCAGAGCAAAGGGAGAGAAGGCAGGGGCGGAACTTAGATCGTCTACCCAACTGGCCTTGCATGAGAAGCTGTGCTTAGAGGCCTCACGAGAAGAGAGGGACCTCCCCCCCTTAAGTTAGACTAGCGAGACCGCCTCCCTCTTGAAACAGCAGGCAACTCTCGTAAATTCCATTTGGATCCCCTCAAGGCATTCCTTTGTAGACAGGGCATTTTTCTGAGAATTTGCATCTGTATGACCCTGTGAAGTAATTAGGGGTGGACGAAAGTCACTTACCTGTCGTCGAAGCTTGTTCGCGGTGGGGGGGGAGGCACTTCGCTGCTCCCCCCGCGAAGTTCAGGCCGGGGGGGGAGGCTTCCTGCCTTGCCCGGCTGAAATTCAGGCTGGGGGGGAGGCTTCCCGCCTCGCCCGGCTGCGAACTCCAAAGTTTTTTTTTAAAAAAAAAAACACCCCCGTGATAGGCTACGTGACGATTAACGTAGCCTATCACGGCTAGATCTGCAAAGTCAGCCATGATAGGCTACGTTAATCGTCACGTAGCCTATCACGGGTGACTTTTTTTAAAAAAAGCGCGTACGCTAATGGCAGCCCCCATAGGGAGCCGCCATTCGCGTTCCTTATTTGGTCGCTGTAGTCTACGTAAATCTTTACGTAGACTACAGCAACCAAATAAGGAACGCGAATGGCGGCTCCCTATGGGGGCCGCCATTACCCGTACGCGCTTTTTTTTTTTTTTTTTAAAGTCACCCGTGATAGGCTACGTGTCGATTTACATAGCCTATCACGGCTGACTTTGCAAATCTAGCCGTGATAGGCTACGTTAATCGTCACGTAGCCTATCACGGGGGCGTTTTTTTTTTTTCTTTTATTGGAATGGCAGCGGCGGCAGCCGGTCGAAAGACCGGCTGCCGCTCCCGCCCCGCACGAACACCCACCGAACCGCCGGCTGGACCCGCCGCCGGGAGGGACATTCGCCAAAGGTAAGTCCCGTCCCAGGGGGGGGTTCGGGGGGTGGGGGGTGCGGAGAATTTCTCCCCGAAACTTGTTCAGCGGGCCGAACACGTTGGCGCTCGGCCCCCCCGAAGTTTCGGGGAGAAATTCTCCGCCATCCCTAGAAGTAATGGATTAAAAGCTGTAGACTGAAGCCTCTCGTCTGTGTATGTTTGGGCATTGAAGTGAAGTGGGGGCTAAGTGACAGGGAGCTTCACACCCTGAGAAATGGATAGAGATTTTTTCCTCCCCCTGGAGAAATTTGGTGAAATTCCCCCCACCCCTGACACAAACACACACACAGCCACTGCCCACAAATATGGTGGGGAATTTTGAGAGGACATTTGTGCACATCTCTACCAGCTACACAGCACACCTGGAATCCCTCCTCCACAACAGGTGATGGGACAACCCAATCTAGAGGATGCACAGCAGCTTCCTCTTCCTGTATATTGGGAAATTAAGGCTACACTCCTATACATGCTTACCTAGGGGTAAGTCCTATTGAATGCTATAGGACGTCTTGAGTTGAAATGTATAGGATTGTGCTTTTAAAGGAGCATGAGCTTCTCCACATTACATTAAAATCCCCACACCCTTACCAGAGCTTCTGCTTCTGGATTCCTTGCAAAATTAAGATCGCCCTCCTTTACACGTGGTTGTTTCCAGTTCTTTTCTTCCCTTCTTGGCAAGTTCTATATGTTTCATTATACAGCCACTCGATGGTGCTGTGAAAAAGCAGGATTCTGGAAATTCACCAGAAATGTATCGAGATTCAAAGCATGATAAAATCTCTTATCGCATTATCCCCGTTGAGAATTATGTCACTATAATGGCACGGGAGGAGCCCTGAAGGTTGACGATGTCGTATAAAGGACCCGCAAAAAACCATGAGTGACCAATCACAAGTGCACAATAAAAGCCTCATGTAGAAATGCCCCATGTCTTGGGGGGTGGGGGCAGGTTCCAGGTTTCAAGATGGCAACTGTAATCTAAAACAGCCAGTACCTTTAATCACCACTGTGGCTGTCCAGTTATTTATTTCTTTATTTATTACATTTCTATACTGCCCAGTCGCTAAAGCCAAAGCAGATGTATTTTCATAGAATCATAGAATAGTAGGGTTGGAAGGGGCCTACAAGGCCATCGAGTCCAACCCCCTGCTCAATGCAGGAATCCAAGTCAGAGCATCCCTGACAGATGGCTGACCAGCCTCGTCTGGAATGCCTCCAGTGTGGGAGAGCCCACCGCCTCCCTAAGATTTTGTGCAACTGCAATCTTAACTCACAAATGCAAAACTGTCTGCCTTTACAGTTCTGCCCCTCTTTCTGCCAGCAAAAAGAAGAACTCATTTCTCTGCTGTGTGGACCAGAAATCAATTCTAGCGAATGGCTGGATCAGATATTTGATGCTTGTGACCTTATAAACAGAGCAGTCAAGCAGGTAGCAAGAGAGAGCTAGCTCAGTGGCAGAGCTCCTGTTTTGCATGCAGAAGGCCCCTGGTTCAATCCCCGTGCTCTTTGGCCAAAAGGATCAGGGACCAGGTGGTGCAGAAAACCTCTGCCAGTGAGAGTCAACAATAGGGGGCTAGATGGACAAATCATCTGACACAGTACAAGGCAGTTTCCTTTATTTATTTAATTAGTTTGTTGGTTGGTTGGTTGGTTGGTTGGTTGGTTGGTTGGTTTAATGTCCTGCCTTTCCACCACCAATGGTGCTCCAGGAAGCTAACAGCAATAAAATAGAAGTTAACATTCAAAATTATACTCAAAACATTAAAAAAAAGAAAAGAAAAAAGGTGGCTCTGATGCCAGTGGGGCAGTGAACCCGCTCCAGGGTTAAGTCAGAACCAGTCAGAAATGTAAAGGAGCTATCCAACTGCTTTGCAACTATAGTGTTCTGACTGAAACCCAGAGCAGATTCACCTCCCCACCAACATTGAAGCCACCTGCCTCCGCTGGTTAAAACTTTTCCCAATGAAACTGAAGTCAGCTTAGAATCATAGAAGAGTAGGGTTGGAAGGGGCCTACAAGGCCATCGAGTCCAACCCCCTGCTCAATGCAGGAGTCCAAGTCAAAGCATCCCTGACAGATGGCTGTCCAGCCTCATCTTGAATGCCTCCTGCGTGGGAGAGCCCACCACCTCCCTAGGTAATTGGTTCCATTGTCGTATTGCTCTAACAGTCAGGAAGTTTTTCCTGATGTTCAGCCAGAATCTGGCGTCCTGTCACTTGAGCCCATGATTCCATGTCTTGCTTTTGACCTGAGCTTGAAGGTCAAAAGCTTGTCCAGATGGGAACATCTCTGCCTGCTGGTGGAAGAGCGTCAAAAAGATGGACCTCACCTGGACTCCCACTCATCCCCACAAGGACAATAGAGTGGGTGGGGGTGTCTAAACCAACCTTTCACTGTGCTACTTGGGAGGAGGAAAGCATCTTCTGAATGACAGTGTACCTAACTGCAATTCCAAGGTGATCAGGAGGAAAAGCTAAAACCTAAGGGGAATTGATGCTTTCGAACTGTGGTGCTGGAGAAGACTCTTACGAGTCCCCTGGACTGCAAGGAGGTCAAATCAGTCCATACTAAAGGAAATCAACCCTGGGTGCTCATTGGAAGGACAGATCCTGAAGCTGAAGCTCAAATATTTTGGCCACCTAATGCGAAGAGAAAACTCTCTGGAAAAGACCCTGATGCTGGGAAAGACTGAAGGCAAAAGGAGAAGGGGACGGCAGAGGATGAGGTGGCTAGATAGCATCACCGATGCAATGAATATGAACTTGAGCACGCTCCGGGAGAGAGCGCAGGACAGGAAGGCCTGGCGTGCTGTGGTCCATGGGGTCACGAAGAGTCGGACACGACTGAACGACTGAACAACAACAACAACAACAACAACAAGGGGCTTTTTAGCTATGGAAAAAAGAAAGAAGAAACGTGCTTCTTATAAAATGACTCCTCCCTTTCACATCATCTCACTCAAGGTCAATTTTTGGTCAAGATCAAGTTTTTGCAAGAAAAAATCCTGTTCCAGTGTTGCTTTAAACAGCACAGATACAAAGACCTAATTATATGGTGGTACTACTCATATTGTATTAATGTATGAAAGACAGATATAGTTGTAGAAATATATGCAAAGTCCAAATTCCAATAAATGCTGTTGATACCACTTCAACCTCCAGCTACAAATCACTGGCAGAAAATCCATTCCAAAAAAGAGGACTTTCTCAAGTTCATATAAACGCATAGCTTTTAATTCCTCTGGAAGAAAAATCCCCTGAACAGTGCCTGAGTCATCAATGAGCACTAGCCCTCCCCAAATAGCACCATGATCAATGCAATTCTTCAAACTGAGTTGCAGGCAATTGCAAGGAAGAAAGGGTGTGGCCAGCTACTGAGCATGCAAGCCTGATCCAGGGAAGCAGGTGCCCTCTGAAAGTGCCCCCTTGCTTTTGAGGAGAGGGTACATTTCACTGCCCTGCGATACACTGGAATTTAGGCAGAGGGGAGCAAAGTGACAGACTGAGTACAGAGAAGGACAGGAGAGAGGAACAAGATGGGAGATGCTGCAGGGAGGGCGAAAGAGGGAGCCAGAAATGGAGTGGCAGGTGGGAGAAGGGAAAGGAGAGAACATAAGAACACAAGAAGAGCCCAGCTGGCTCAGACCAAGGGTCCATCTAGTCCAGCCTTCTGTTCACACAGTGGCCAACCAGCTGTCGACCAGGAACCCACAAGCAGGACAGGAGTGCAACAGCACCCTCCTGCCCATGTCCCCCAGCAACTGGTGTACACAGGCATACTGAAGAGAAGCATGGGGTTGCATAGGCCGCACCATGGGGCACTCAGAGAATATTAGACTCTAGAGCAGGTCTCACTGAACTTACTTGGGAGTAGGCCTCACTGAATTTACTTGGGAGTAGGCCTCACTGAACCTGCTTGAGAGTAGGCCTCACTGAACTCCAGGGGAGGCTGGTGACTCTGATGTCACGGGGGCAGCGACCCTGGATAGCTCCTTTAGAATTCTGACTGAAACCCGGAGTGGATTCACCACCACCCTGACATCGGAGACACCAGCCTCCACTGTTGACCCCTCCACACACACACACTTCACTTCTCTCAAAAGGTTGCAAGCTGCATGGGGGCGGGGGCTACTCATTCCGCAGAGTAGAGTCCTGTTCTTCTGCCCCAGTATCCTACCCTGATGGCACCATTGCACAACAGCACCACCTTTTCTTGGGGAGTCTCATTTGTCCCTGTTGGAACTCTCCTCGCTCTCTTTCTCTTGATAGAGAGACAGACAGACAGACAGACAGAGTTTTCCCAGGCTTCAAACAGGCTTCAGGTTCCTCCTCCATTATTTTCCCCCCTTTTCTCATGCAGATTCCCCAGTAAGTGGATGACAACGCCGGCCCAGAATGGCAGAGCCACGTGAGAAATGTAGCATCCCCACGGCGGCCCGGCCCATTGGGACATGAGGATAGAAGACCGCATAGAGCTCATCCAACAGAACAAGATCCTGTGCTGCTCCTGTTTGAGAAACTACAAGGCTGCTAAATCCACAAAGGGGAACTCCCTCTTGCATCATCACAGGCAATCATGAAGACAGGTTCTCAAACTCCCCATTGAGGGGAGATGAATGTGTCCGAATTTGCCCTGCCTGTGGTACCCATAGAGATAGGCCTTAAGAAGATAAAATGATAAATTGGGAGAAAAAGGAAACATGTTGCAATTATTAAAGGAGGATTTATATTGTTGTTGTAGGTCTTTGGTAGTCACTGTTTTCCCCATCTGGAATTATTTATGAACTGTATTACAACAGCACAAACATATAAGGGCACACTGAGGAGGAGAAAGCACTCCCCACCCCACCCCACCCCCAGACAAATAGCTCAGCCTTAATAGGACTGCGACCTTAAACATGCTGGACTCCATGAAAGCCAAGAGAATGTAGAGAAAATATGTTCAGGACGGGAGTGTTAACGTGAAATATACTATTACCAGTGGCATCTTCAGCAAAACGTTGCCATGTCTACTCACCCTTTAGAAGTGCTCAGTGTTCCAGCCAAATGTACCCTCCTGCAGGACACTCCATTACTCCCCCCCACCACCACCACCCAATGCTCTGGTTTTCTTTTCCAGCTGGCTCTAAGCATCCCATGAGCTCAACCTGCACTGGGCTAACTCGGTTTATTTTTGTTCCCTTAGATTTTGTTTTTAACAATGCTGTTTACTTCTGCAAACCTTGGCTTCCCTCCTGCCACGCTGAGATCTCCCCCTCTCATTTTCCCAAGGGCCTGTTTTTTGGCTACATAGCTGCCTGCAGTCCGTCTGCAGTCATCCCATGAGGTTTGCTATTAGGGGGAGTGATTTCTCTTTCAAAAGAAGCTCTTTCAAGCTCTCGCATATACCCTACTAAAGTAACACACTTTGTGCTTTCCTCCTGCTGGCTCTTGAACACAGGACCAAGCCATCTCCCGTGAAGTAGAAAGTACAGGGAAGCCTTCATGGGGTGAGTGTCCTTTGGCAGAAAGAGAACTGGAGGTAAATGATGTTTCCCCCCAAATATCTGTTCATTTACAGCTTGGAAAGAAAATAAGAGTGTAGTTCTAATCCCATAGGACAGCTAAGACTGGCCCAGCCATACCAAGGCAAGCTCCAGAGGGCAGCTAGGTTGGGCATTTGTCAGGGCCCCAAGACCAGCAAAGGTCTAACAGCGCTACCATTTTCACTTTGCACAGAGTGTCCAAGATCAGATGAAGACCAAGGGAATTCCCAGTTTGCCAGTCCCACTGCCCACCATCCACAGTACATAACTTCTAGAACCATCTCTTTTCGCCTCAGCCAGAACCAGTTCCCTCTACCCCCCAGAAACGGATGAGACTGAGATAATGCTTTGCAATTCTGACATGTCTGGAAAGGCAGGCAGGATTTTTTAATAGGCAAGGGTGTCTGGAAAGATCCAAGCATTGCTTAGACCTTTTCTGCAGCTAAACAAACTCAAGTTGACCAATCACTTTGGTCTCACGCTTTCCCAGTGAGAAGATGCAGCCTCCTACATGACTTCACATGACAAACAGCTTCACCGTTACAGTAAATATAGTGGGCTGAGATCTGGGAAAACTCCTTGAATCTGCTTCAAGAACTTGTGGCCAGTGGAAAGTATTCTGTCTGGGAACCCTGGACAGCTGCCATCAGCCATGTGTGATGGATGCACCATTGGTCTAATGGAGCAATACAGTTGCTCCTTCAAAGGAGGCAAAAGTGACTTCTGGAAAATTTCTGCTGGCCACCTCTGGCACATGGAAGACAGAGTGACTCACTGCTTTCCGCCCCAGACTGAAGCTCTCCTGCCTGTGCCAGTTGATACTCTGCATTTGGGACAATGCATTGGAGAGGTGAGTGCCATTTCACCCTGAACTGATCACCTCAGCTTGGACCAAGGGGAACGCTTCCCCAACACCAAGGTCTCGATGAATTGGCAGAGGCAGGGGGCCTGGCCGAGTGCTATGTGTCGTCCTGCAGGGACCTCTGGGAGCTGACTGCTGATCAAGAGCCGGACGTAATAGCCACCGTAGATCGTCAACAGCTGTCGGGCCATCACCTGAAAGGAGTCCAAGCATCAACATTTACTGAAGGCTTCTAATTGCTGAGACCAGGCTGTTTTCTAGCACCTCTCCCTCTGAAATGGCTGCCCCAGATTTGGTTCCGAGTTTGCCTTCAGCGAGGGTGCACAACATTTTCCGCCTCCAGGGCCGTGTGTGATGCTGACTCAAGGTTCATCCATTGCATCCCTATACCACTCTATGCCAATGCTCTCTGGACAGTTCACAAGAACCCAGGTCTGGGGTTGGGGTCCACAGGAATGTGCATGCGCATATACGTAAACACATATCCCAATAGGCCTGACACAGATCATATGTTCCTCAGTGGAAAGAGGGATCTGGAGGAGGGAGAGGAAAGAATTATCTGGGGAAATAAATTTGTCAGTGGGGTAGAGCCACAATTAAGGCCTGGGGGTTGGGGAGGTTGGGCACCCCTGGCCTTCAGTGGGGAATCTGTGGTTGCCTTTTTTAAAAAAAAATCATGTGCTTAGTGTGCAGCAGAGAACATTCCCCCTGGCCAATGCAAAGATTAAATTTTGCAGAATGCATTTGAGTTATCAGCTGTTTGGTAACAAAGACAACCTATTCCATTATGCTATCCCTTTCAGCAATCCCAGCTGGTTTCTTTTTAAAGGGAAAGAATTACTGTCAGTGAACTGATACTGATAATTCAGAAGCAGGAGAGGCCATTGCAGAGTAAGGGAATACGGCGAGCAAAGAAGTGCCTTTAGCCATGGGTACTAAACAAGGGAAAGGGGATCAGGCAATGCACCTTGCCAGTCTGTAAGGGTCTAAGGGGGCCCAGCTGGAAGGATAAATACAGATAGTCTAATCTGCTTACATTTACTTAACTGTATTAGTGAACAACTGGGTCGAACCACGGGAACGACAAGAAAATCCTGCAGCGTGGAGTGCTCCTGTTCAGGGTTCCCAGCCAGCCATGCTCTCTTCCACAGAATGCCATTCCATTCCCCATCTACTCCCCCCTTTTTTAATTCCTTCCCCTCCAGCAGACACTCAGCATTCCATGGCTCAGTCCTCACTGGGTCGTTTCAGGATGCTTCCCCACACACACACACACACACACTTACTTTAGGTTTATTTTTTCTAAAGGTGTTTTTGTACTTCTGCAAACCTCAGCATTCCTTCAAGCCTGCAGAAACCTCCTCCTTCTGTACAGAAGAAGGGGGTATCTGTGGGTTTGAGGGAACCTCAGTGGTGCCCTTTTGGCTACAGAAGAAGAATAACTCAGAGAATCGAGTTCCTTACTATAAGGCACTGTCTGCACCAGTACCAGCTCCAGGCTTTGTGTGGCCTTTGGGCAAGATGTCCTCAGCAGAGCCCCTCTCCAAGGGAGCTACTTCTTCTTCCTCCTCCTCTTCATTGTTGTCCACCACTGTCCACTCCCTTGCCCTCCCCGTCTTTGCCCAATGCACACTGCTGTCCAGAAGGAAAGATGGGGACTAGCAGTTGTCCCTTCTCCTTGCTCCCATCACCGCTCATTCTCTCAGAGAAGACAGGCAAAGAAGAAGAGTCAAGGAAGATCAGCAGCAGGGGGCTCTGAGAGTTGGCACTGCCCCCCCCCACTACCCAGGGTCATCCTATTGGTGGGATATTCAGGACAGATCAGAGGAAGAACGTCTTCACAAAGCACCGTTAAACTATGGAATTCACTACCATACGACATAGTGATGGCCACCAACTTGGATGGCTTTAAAATGAGGTTAGTCAAATTCCCGGAGGAAAAGGCTACTAGTCTTGATGGCTATGTGCCACCTACAATACCAGAGGCAGTGAGCCTATGTACACCCGTTGCTGAGGAAGATGGGTGGGAGGGTGCTGTTGCACTCATGCCCTGCTGGTGGGTCCCTAGTTGACAGCTGGACTAGATGGACCTTTGGTCTTATCCAGCAGGGCTCTTCTCATGTTCTTCTGTCTCACCAGGGGTAATGCCAGCATCTGGCCCAGAACCCAGCCAGCACGCTTTCTCGTATCTGTCTTCACAGGTCAAGGAGGTAGCATGGGAGGAGGCAACCTGCAGGACTTGGGCCTAAATTAAGAGCATAGGAAGATGCCTTATACTGTGTCAGACCGTTGGTCCATCTAGCCCAGGATTGTCAACACTGACTGGCAGCAATGGGTGCAGGCAGAAGCTTTTCCAGACCTACCTGGAGATGCCCATGTTCACACCTGGGACCTTCCTTCTGCATGAAAAGCAGGGGCTCTGCCATTGAGCTATGGTTCAGAAGCCCTCTGCATCCCATTAGTTCAGACCTCTGGCAAGAGCAATCTGTCCTTCCCCCAGCAGACCAGTGGGTGGGAGGAAAAGTAGGCAGAGACAGAAAGAGGGTTGCAAGAGGAGAGATAGAAGTAGGGATGGGTGAACTGCCCTGCCACTTGCCCAACCCTAGCCTAGCAGGCTCATGGGGCAAACCGCTGGAGGGTCCACAAGTGCCCGGCGAGCAGCGTCCCGCTTTCCCATGAGCCGCCATTTTACACAAAATGGTGAGTAAGCCTCTTACGGATATTGCCATTTGGCGCAAAATGGCGGATGTAAATGGTGCGATTTATGCAATGTGTGCAGGTTAAAAGGGTTTAAATAGATGATTTGCACATGCGATATTGCGTAAATTGTGCTATTTGCCTCCACCATTTCACACCAAATGGCAATGTCCATAAAAGGCTTGCCTGCAATTTTGCGTAAAATGACAGCTCACAGAGAAGCAGGGAACTGCGAGCTTGCCTGATTGAGCGTGCGCCAAATTGGGCAAGCCCAGGGGTCTGCAAGCTGGCGTCCCGGGGCGGGGGGTCTGAGCTGGCAACAACTTGCAGAGCTTGAGCCCCAAATCGTATTCCTCCAGCATCCCTAGAGAGAAGGACTGGCAGGAAAAGGGTGTCTCCATCCATTCCTGGCTTTGGCTCCATCCACCACCAGCATGTGGACTCCCACAGGTTAATTGCAAGGCAACACAGCTTTCAACACACACACAAAAGTTTCCCCACCCCTGTGCTAGAAACTCATTTGTTAAAATGAAAACTAAACAGGCAGAAAATGGTCCCGGGATATCCTGTTCAGCTCCTCCAGTCACCCACCCACCTACAGCTCTGGGCGGCTGTTCTGAGAACAGAGGTTTGTTTTTAAACTAACACAAGTATTATCAGCTGCAAAAGACTAAGAGTTATGACACCATTCCAAAGCTATTAACATTTCTGGCCCAGGAGAAAGCCTTTTCTAATCCAAGTGAAAAAGGAAACAACTTGAATCACGTGAGCGCTTCTGACTGGGCTTCAAAGTTTGTCCTGTCTGAACTTTCCCCTCACATCACAGCCAAGTAGGCCCAGCTTGGCTGGATGAGCTCAGCTTTCCTAGTAGAATGACGCCCAAGAAATGTGAGGCCCTTCCACATAACCCTGGGAAACATCACATCTCCCAGTTTCAATGGATTTCAGAGTCCTTCTGTCCCACTTCTTGCCACCCGCCTGCTGTTTCTCCCCCACCCTTGTGCATTGATAAGGCAATTTTTGGTATTTGTAAATAAGGGGTATTTCCTAGATACATGTTCAGCTGTGGAAATATCAAAGGGGATGCCTCATAGGCCAAAGTTCAAAAGGTACAGCAGTTCCCAGCAACAGTGGGGAAATTCAGCCACCCAAATCGCCATAACATCGGAGTCACGGCAGAAACAGCAGTCATCTTGCGTCAATGTACCCCCCGTGCCAAGAAATGCTTGCCTCTGGAGTTCCATCTGGGAGAAGATGGAGAAAGTCCCGGCAGGTCAGAGCGCCCCAGCTGCTATTCCTTCTCTCAGGCAGCAGCGGAGAATCCTCCAAAGAGCTTCCTGGCTTGTTTTCCAGGCTGGGAAGGATGGCCCTCTCTATTACAATGCAGACTTCACCCAGACCGTGCTTCAGAGCAGACTGAAAAGGACAGTGAGAAATGATATGCACCCAGGACAGCTATGCCACACAAGCAAGCCCCCCTCAGCAGTGCCCATTTTATTCTGCGAGCATTTTAATTCAGTGTGTGCCTATGTACAGGCGCACACACACGCATATGCACAGAGTCGATCGAGGCAGACAAAAGGGCTCCTTCAAACACATGATGCATAATGAGCTTAGGGATCCTTGCTGGGTTGGTAGCTGTAATACCACCATCCCCTACTACAACAGTTTTCAGTCCCATTGCCCCCGCCACAACGATCAGTCAGCATCCCACTGGGCATGCTCATTCCCCATTGAGCTTGGGGGGGGGGGTGTTCTAATTTCGTTTTGCATCAAGATATACTGAGCAGGACGGTATCCGGCCCCAGCTCTATTCCAAGAAAGAAGAAGATTTTTAACGCTACGTCCTATTCCACCCTATGGCTCGGACACTGCGAGTAGCTACTCACAGCGTCCAAGCCGTATGGTGGAGTAGGACGTAGTGTTAAAAATCCTTTAGTTTCTTTTTGAACATTGTACTTCTGCAAACCTCGCATGCTGATACCTTCCTCTTGTGCATGGATGGTGCTGTTTGGGCTTCCTAAGGGTCAGTAGTCAGAGAATTCAGAAACGTTTCTTATATATGGAAGACCCAGATTCAGAGGCCATGGGCAACGGAGCGCCAGCAGTGGAGGCTGGTAGCTCTGATGTCAGTGGGGTAGTGAATCTGCTCCGGGTTTCAGTCAAAACCAGTTAGAACTCTAAAGGAGCTATCCAAGAGAACCAGTCAGAACTATCCAAGAGAACTATCCAAGAGAACCAGTCAGAACTATCCAAGAGAACTATCCAAGAGAACCAGTCAGAACTATCCAAGAGAACTATCCAAGAGAACCAGTCAGAACTCTAAAGGAGCTATCCAAGAGAACCAGACAGAACTATCCAAGAGAACTATCCAAGAGAACCAGTCAGAACTCTAAAGGAGCTATCCAAGAGAACCAGTCAGAACTATCCAAGAGAACTATCCAAGAGAACCAGTCAGAACTCTAAAGGAGCTATCCAAGAGAACCAGACAGAACTATCCAAGAGAACTATCCAAGAGAACCAGTCAGAACTCTAAAGGAGCTATCCAAGAGAACCAGACAGAACTATCCAAGAGAACTATCCAAGAGAACCAGTCAGAACTCTAAAGGAGCTATCCAAGAGAACCAGTCAGAACTCTAAGAGAACTCCATCCAAGAGAACCAGTCAGAATTCTAAAGGAGCTATCCAAGGAACCAGTCATGACTATCCAAGAGAACTATCCAAGAGAACCAGTCGGAACTCTAAGAGAACTCTATCCAAGAGATCCAGTCAGAATTCTAAAGGAGCTATCCAAGAGAACCAGACAGAACTCTCCAAGAGAACTCTCCAAGAGAACCAACCAGAACTCTAAGAGAACTCTATCCAAGAGAACCAGTCAGAACTCTAAAGGAGCTATCCAAGGAACCAGTCAGAACTATCCAAGAGAACTATCCAAAAGAACCAGTCAGAACTCTAAAGGAGCTATCCAAGAGAACCAGACAGAACTATCCAAGAGAACCAAAACTATCCAAGAGAACTATCCAAGAGAACCAGTCAGAACTCTAAAGTAGGTATCCAAGAGAACCAGACAGAATTATTCAAGAGAACTATCCAAGAGAACCAGCTGGAACTCTAAGAGAACTCTATCCAAAAGAACCAATCAGAATTCTAAAGGAGCTATCCAAGAGAACCAGACAGAACTATCCAAGAGAACCAGTCAGAACTCTAAGAGAACTCTATTCAAGAGAAGCAGTCAGAATTCTAAAGAAGCTATCCAAGGTGTGGAAGTTCTGAACCAGCTCTGACTGGTTCTGACTAGGGATGTCAGAGAAATCCACAATGGAACCAAATGAGTCCAGATTGCCATGCATCCGACCCACCGATTCCTCAGCAGACCAGCTTCTCCCATCATGTGGATTCCACAGTCTTGCGGATCATTTTTCTAACTTTCCCAAATTTGGTGCAAATTTCATCATAGAAAAATATGCCAAAAAAAAAAAATCCAGCCAAAAATGTGCACTAAAGTGTGAAAATGCGCATTTTAGGGGGATTCGCGCATTTTCAGAGCCACCAGCCTCCAATCAGCACCAGTTATTTTGGAGGCGAATAGCAGGGCGGGGCAGACTGCTGCCTTCAGCCTCTCCTTGAGGGATTCCTGGAAGAACCAGAACACTGGACTAGATGGACCTTTGTATTCTGATCCAGCAAGGCTCTTGGGGTCTCCCGCCCCCCAGTAATGGTGCAGTGGAACTAGGCATCCAATCAAATAAGCAAACTGAGAAGGATGAATGTTTGTTTTTCATGCCCAGTTAGGACATGAAGCCTGAGCTGCGCAGTCGATCATTTTCTCTAGCAGGCGCCCCGACCCTCTTTCCGCTCAAGGGCCAAATTCCATCTGAGAGACATTCTCGGAGGCTGCATTCTAATGGTGGGTGTGGCCAAAGACCAAAGGGGCAGGGCCAAAGCAAATGGGGCAGGGCCAAAATGTCAGCATATCTCAGCTGAAAGTGCTTACACTTTCAGTGTAAGTACAGCTTTGGCGTACTCAGTTAGGCCGGTGAGTACACCTTAAGCGTCATCAATTACGGTATCGTCAGTTTGGCTTCCGCAGTCATCTGCTCCCCCTTGGAGACCATCTGCCTGATGACAAGCATATACTCACCTCCTGGCTCCTCTTCATTTCTGCCACGGAGTCTGCCAAGGAGCGAAGGCACGGTCCCACGTCGAAGTGAACAAACCACAGCTGAAGAAGCATAGAAGCATAGAATCATAGGGTTGGAAGGGGCCTACAAGGCCATCGAGCCCAACCCCCTGCTCAATGCAGGAATCCAGGTCAGAGCATCCTTGACAGATGGCTGTCCAGCTTAATAGAATCCTAGAATAGTAGGGTTGGAAGGGGCCTACAAGGCCATCGAGCCCAGCCCCCTGCTTAGTGCAGGAATCTCGGTCAGAGCATCCCTGAATGTGAGGGAAAGGGTTAAAGGAGTAGACTCCATGTCCTTGTGGATCAACAGAGCTGTGAGGGGCTCTCGGGGCATTCCTTGGTCACATCCTCTGGGCAGATCACAGAGAGTCGGGAATATCAGATGTTAAGTTAGAGCGCTGACCCCGAATCCTCCGAAAGTTTGAACCGAGGGCCAAACGTTGCATGGGGCTGTCTGTAAAACCTTGGCAAGAGTCAGGGGCCAGGTGGTCAGGTTCTGGGGCTTGGATTGGGTTTCAGGACCTGACGTAACGTCGTTCCTGATTCAGCTGGGATTCACAGAATCATAGTGTTGGAAGGGACTTTGAAGGCCATGTAGTCCAACCCCGCAGCCCCTTGCTCAACGCAGGATCTGCAGTACAAGATACAAGCTCAAACATGCCCTGCTGTATATCTCAGCCAGGATCCAGGTTTTGACTCCCACAATGCTCCACTTCCTTAGTGGAGCCATCCTCCTTTCTGGTACTCTCCATACTCAGCCTCCCCCTCGGCCTGCTGCCCAGAGGGACAGGGCATCAAGTCAGTGAGCAGGTATTGCAAGGTGCTGCTCCTTCCTCCTGCTGCTCACAGATGTGAAAGGTAGGCAGTGGGATCTGCCACCTCCTCACTCTCTCAGGCGCCAGAGCTCCTGCTGTCCCCACGACGTCTTTGCCTCATTCTTGCCACTGCTCACTCACTCCGAAAGGGAGAGCAGGTAGTGAGGGTGAGTGGGAGGAGGAGGAGGAGGAGCAGGAGTGGCATGAGGGGATTGAAAGTGCTGCCACCCCAGAGAGTGAGCCTTGGCAAGTGCTTGACAGTGTCTACGCCTGATGCTGGAACCATATCTGAGGACAAGCTCAGACTTGCCTGCTACATAGCCTATGCTCTGGAGCCATTCAGGGCCAGCCCTCCCATAAGGCAGGGCGAGGCAGTGGCCTCAGGCGGCAGATGCTGGGAGGTGGCAGCAAGATGCGGGAGAAGAAAGCTGTGAGCAATGCAGCCTGTTCTGCGCCCCCTAAGATAGCCTGCTGCCTTTGGGGAAGTTGGGGGAGAATGCTGTCCACTGCCAGCACTGAAGAAAGATTCAACTATCAGTCCAGTCAGTTTTTGTACATGGAATGGGAGAGTGCTCTATCTGGTCTCTCACCTCAGGCAGCAAAATATCTTGGGCCGGCCCTGGATCCATTCCTAAACCTTGTGTCCATTCCACAGATCAGATTTCCTATCCATATATAAGCAGGTATTTTGCCTGTAGACAAATGTCCTTAATATCTCATTATAAACTTTTATCCCACCAGCATTTTATCCCACCAATTCCTGAGAGTGTAAGGCGCTGGGGGCAGGAGACCAGGGACTCCAGCGACCAATCTCCAGAGCCCTACCCCCGTTGGATCCTCACGAGGCCAGGCAGAGAAGGCCTTATATGGCTGCCTTCTGGGAAGATAGTTCCGGCCTGCAAACACTTCCCAACTTGAACACTGTCAACTGACCCTCTGAGTCACTCGGGACATCTCGACCCCTAGAAAGCCCTTGCAGCAAAGCCAGCTCATCAATCTATGCCTTCTTGAACTCTTGCTTGAGTCCAGCCTGTCCACATGTATTATCGTTGTTCCTTCTGATCCTAGTTTATGTGCCTCCAAGCCAAATCCCAACAGCAACCCATCCTGGAGCCCGGCCAAGGCCTGGCAGCAACAAGAAACAACTATTTCCTTTGGCTGCCCTGATTTAAGCTGGAAAATATATCTGACATTTTGGTTTTGTCCTTGTTTTCATATGTGGATCCTGCAGGAACGGATAAACGGATGGATGATGTAGACAGAGAACCACCCACCAATTTAGTAGGAAGATGGATCTTATTTATTGCTTACTGACATTTGCATTTTAGTGATTTCAAATTGGAAATGAATTTATTTCTATAATACTGTTGGTTGTGAGGTTGTTGTTTTTTAAAGTCTAGCTAGAATAATCCCCCAAACTTGTCTTCACAAGCCTGGCCTGGCCTTATATTCTATATCAGTACCATTCCTAAACCAGATTATGTCCTATCATCCATGTCCAGCCAATCTTCCTGTCAATACAGACCAGTATTTTCTTAGGAGCCTTTGGAATGGAGTAGGTAGAAGTTCCATTTCCTGGATTCTTCTAGGAATGGGGAAGAAATGCATTCAGTTTGCCCTTTCAATCCAATATGCCAACCAAAACACAGTTATCCTTTGAAATTCATACGTCTCCAAATGTTGTAATGGAATTCCCCAGTCAGAAAATTTGTACAAAAATGTGTGTATTAGGGGACAGCACACACATATATTGGTGAAAATAGTGCTAAAGATGCATTCTATTAGGAAATGTACTTGCAAAATTGTGGACCAAATGCATGTCACAGAATATCTAAACTCCTTAAATGAGTTCAAGCCCCGGGTCCAGATGAACTGCATCTTAGGAAGTTAAAGGGCTAGTGGATGGACTCTCGGGCTGTGCCGAAAATTTCTCCCACATTTCTTCACCATTCTCATTCAATTTAATCGAAAAGAGATTGCTTTCAAAAAGAATTTCAAAGGAGGAAAAATTTCAGAGAAATTCTCATGGGTTGGGATTGGGTACTTGTGCTTACCTTACTTATGAGGTGGCTGAGAAGCATGCGTGAGTGTCCTGTCTGTCATTGTACAATAATGTCTCTGGCAGCCTGCCATCTCCACAGCTTCCCGCACTTCAGTTAAAGCCATCATGAGGAAGACATCATGAGGCAATTCCTCCCATGGGGCTTTTTCAAGTGCTGGGGCCTGGGAGGCTACAGAGCAGTAGAAAGATTTGTAATAGAGAGAGAAAACCCACACAGCACCCTCGTCCACCTCGCAGTGATTAGGTAAGCTCAAAAACATAGTTGATGCTGTTGCCGCTTGCAGGAATAGTGCAATAAACCAAAAACCCTTAGGAAAAAAGAAAGATCCTGTGCTACAACCCCTGCCCTGTGTATGAGAAACTGCTGGATAATTTCTCCTCCCCTACGAGATATGCAGTGAAATTGTCCCAATTTATCTGCCCGCAAATACCCTGGAGAATTTTAAGAGGCCATTTGTGCACAGCTCTACTGAAGCGCTATCTATTATCTTTGTGAAATCCTGGACAACGGGTGAAGTACTAGAGGACAGGATGAAGGCAAACATTGCCCCTATCTTCAAAGAGGGCAAAAAAAGAGGACGATCTGGGGAATTATAGACCATTCAGTCTGACCTCAGTACCTGGGAAGATTCTAAAGCAGATTCTAAAGTGCTCGATCTGTAAGCCTCTGAAACAAATGCAGTGATCACTAGAAACCACCATGGATTTGTCAAGAACAAATCCTGCCAAGCTAATCTTAGTCATCTCACACCCAAGTAGCTGAGAAACGGTATGCTAACCCTCTAGGGGAGTTGCGTGGACAGAGGATGGAAGCTGGCAAAGTTGTAACTCAGTAGCCCTCTAAGTTCTCTCCCCATAATAAATAAGAGCTCTTCACTACTGCTCTTTAGTCCAAGGGATATAAAGGTAGAGAAACTAGACACCCATCTAATTCAGATTACCAAGAGACCCTCTGCCCCAGAGTCAGGACTCTCCAAACATCACAGGAACAAAAATCAGTACACTAAGGGTGCAATCCTATGCATGTTCAGACAGAGAAAAGGCCTACAACTCCCAGCATGCCCCAGCCTGGCTGGGGCATGCTGGGAGTTGTAGGCCTTTTCTCTGTCTGAACATGCATAGGATTGTGCCCTAAGACTCTCTCAGCTTTCATAAAACTAAAAAGGCATAGATTTTTAGCCCTTAAATTGTGAAGTGTGCCATCTTTGTGGTAGGGATGGGTAGGGATGTATGGGTTATATAAAATCCATTCTGTCTGTGTTTTGTGGATTGTTAGGTGCCTTTTATTCCACAGTCTGCCCATTGCCCAAATGGTTTTTTTTTAGTTTCTGAATTTGTGCAAATGTGTATTTGTGCAAATACAAAATTGTGCCAATTCGCACATGCGAAAATGTGCAATTTCACCCCAAATGCACAAAAATCCCCCAAATGTGCATTTTCACATTTTAGGCCATGGGGGAAATGCACATTTTTGGCCTTTAAAAAAAAGTGTATTTTTTCTGTGATGAAATGTGTGCAAAATCAGGAAAGTTAGAAAACCAGTCTGCAAGTCCGTGAAATCTGCCCAACAGTGGAAGGGATGCTCTGCTGCGGTTCCCACCAGTTGGATTCATCAAAATCCAAACTCATTTAGTTCCATTGTAGATTTCCCTGACATCCCTAGGGATGAGGGGCAGGGGAGAGAGAGAATTTTGTTTGGTCTGCATTTTTAAACAAGCCAAACTAATGCACCCTTCCAGGACAAACATGTGGATTGGAACTAGGGATGCTAGAGAAATTCAAGATGGACTAAAATGAGCTCGAAGAATCCAACCTGCAAAATCCGCTGCGGAGCACCTCAGTCTGCACGGAGTCAGTGGACTTTGGGGTGATTTTTTTTTTTTTTACTTTCCCAAAATTTACGCCTATAAATTCGTAGGAAAATATGTACTGTAAGTTTCAGCTGAGAAAACATTGAATGGAATGAGAAACAATACGCTAAATGTTATGTACTAAGGTATATTATGTAAAGACTTGCGTAAAGACTTAGGTAATTATTTACGTATTTTTCTGCTTGACAAAAAAAAAAATATCCGCACCCATCTCTGACTGGACGACGGAAGAAAAGGCGCCTGACAATCTGTGAAACACAGGCGGAGTGGAGTTTACACAGTCCATAAATCCCTAATGGGAACACAGCAATCCTTTGGATTCTGCATCTCTCTGAATTTTGTGAAGCACTTCTCAGCTCAAAAAACACAATACAAAAAGTTATTTGTAGGTATATATTAGGGATATCTGTATATATTAGGGAAAGCTGCATACAAAAATGTGTGTGTGTGTGTTTAAAACCATTCACATGGTGAACTGGAACCTGGATGGAATGGACTTATAATGGGCTGGGTATTCACTACTCCCTACTTTGTGGTCGGGCCCTCTGCAAGGAATTACCTCTCTGGAGAGTTTCATCTGGCACCAACTTTATTTCATTGCAAGCATCTGGTTAAAACCAATTCTTTTCTCCAGAGTTTTAACGAAATCACAAGGATGTTTCTTTGATGCATTGGAAGTATATATATGAACGGACTCTGTTATTGGATTTTATTCCCTCATGATCTTGTTTTAAGATGGGTTTTCTGTTTCACTATTATATTATTGTGGCATTTGGGTTCTATTCTATATTTTCGGTCATACACCTTGTCAGCCATGGAGTTGGAATGCCAGCTAGTTAACCACCTATCACTAGGCTGCAGTCAAATGCCGTCAAATATTCTGCAAAACCAAAAATGCCACTATGTAGGTGTGTAGTGACTGGGAGCAGGGAGATCCAGGTTCTACTCCCCACTCAGCCGTGGAAGCTCACTGGGTGACTCTGGGCCCGTCACAGACTCTCAGCCCAACCTCCCTCAGAGGGTTGTTGTTGTGAGGCTAAAATGGAGAGGAGGAGGAGGATTATGTACGCCACCTTGGGTTCCTTAAAGAGGAAAAAAGGTGGGATAAAAATGTAAGATATAATAAATAAACTTATGCTTAGTTCGACAGTTAGTTAAAAATTTCATGATGGTGTCATTTGATAACAAGGGCAGGAGTGCGGGCTGCTTGCCCCTGAGCTTTGCAGCTAGACTTCCCCAACCTAGTACACTCTCCAAGTTTTTTGGATTTCAGTGCCCATCGACCCGGCCCAGCATGGCCAATGGTCAGGAATGCTAGGAATTGTAGTCCAAAGCATCTGGAGTGTGCCTAGCTAGGGAAGGCTGCATGCGACAGACAGTGACAAACCTACTCCGCCTGCTGGCCACCTGCTCTAACTGCAGGTATCTCTGAACAAAAGAGTGATATTAGCACTCAGCAGGGTCAAAGTTCACTGCCTCGATCCTCCCATGAGTCCATTGTACTTGCTGCAGGAATCAGGGGTTATCCCCTTCATGTGCTCTGGCTGTCCGCTCTGATAAGCTCCCATGAAGGATTAGATTATAGTTATTGTTAAAAGATTTTTAAACCAACTTGTAGTCAAAGATATCGGGGTGATGTACAAAACACCACGCCCAAATAAATGGTCAAGTGATCCTAACATACAATAAAAACAAAATGGAATATGGTCACAAAAGGCAGTAAAAACACAAAAGGGGGGGGGATAAACTAATCAGCTAAAATGCCTGGCAATTTTATTTTTTTTAAAAAATTGGCACCAAATACATAGTGAAATTAGTACGGATGAGCAAATCTGACAGTTTTGTCCTCATTCCTTCCCTCATTTCCGAACTGTAAGTAGGGATGATACAGGTGCCCCTTTTGGTCCGCTTATCTGACGGACCGCCAGTGCCCACGCCCCCTGAGCTGTGACCCCTGAGCCCTTCCCCTGCTCGCTGGTCCCTGGACCGCCCTCCTGCACTCAGCGACCAGCCCGCAGCTTACCCGGACCCGTCTGCCTCGGTGCCTATTGCCATGTTTTTAAAATGTCTATGTGGGCACATAAACTTATACAAAACAGTGCTGTGAATTGCCCATATACACAAGATTCATGGCACTCTTTTGTGTATAAGTTTATGGGCACAGATTGCCGATCGCCATGTTTTTAAAAAAGATGATGATTGGCACAGAGGCGGACAGGTCTGAGTAAGCTACAGGCTGGTTGCTGAGTGCAGGAGAGGCTCGAGTGCAGCCCAGGGACTGGTGAGCGGGGGCAGGGGCTGGGTGGGCACCCAGAGAACCTGGATGGTGGGGCACCCATCCAACCCTAAATGTAAGTTCATTTTGCCCTGTTTCCACATCAGTCTGTACATGTGCCCAATTGGTATGAACATTTGCACAACTCTCCCTAATGTATGCATTGGTGGACATCCTTTTCCTACTATGCACATATTTTGCAAGTGGTTTTTCCTTAATATAATGCGTTTTTGTACCTACGTTCCCCTAATATAAGCATTTTTGTGTCCACTATTTCTTAATAGATGCATTGATGTGAGTATTTGTTTTAGTTACAAACTGCATTGAAAAACTCTGAAAAGTGCAGATGACGGGGTGCAAACAGGTTCTAGCTCATTTGTAGATTTGGAGAAGCGAACTGGGTACATTTGTACAAAAATTTGGACCAGACAAATTCACTAAGTAGCAAACCTGTTGATGATCAAAATATGTATTTTTTGCTCTAATAAACTGAATATTTAAAAACTACCTGACCATCATTTGACCAATATTTACCAAGTCAATTGATTTTGTTTGACCAAATGACTAACTCTAATAATCTGCTTTCAGAAATGAGTATATCCATTGAAATGTGGAAAAGAATGTTCCCATGAATACCCATCTTACATTGCCTACTTTATTCTGTTATTGAAAACAGCTAGGAAAACACTAAATCTTAGCCACGTGACTCATGTCTCCCATTGACTTTGCCTTTCTAAAAGATAAAGAGCCAAATCAAACACCGAATTCAATTAGTTTCAAATGACTAAATAAGAGCCAGTGTGGTCTAGTGGTTAGTGTGTCAGACTAACCACTAAGAGGCCGGTGTTCAAATCTGCACTCATTCACATGGCCTTGTCATACAAATATTGGAAGCTGACTTAAGCTGAGTTAGATCCTAAGTCCATCTAGCCCAGTATTGTCAGCACGACTGACAGTGACTCTTTTTTTGAGGGTTTCAGGGAGGACTTTTTTCCTGCCCTACCTGGAGATAGCAGGGATCAACCCTGGGACTTCCTGCATGAGAAGCAAGCGCTCTACCACCGACAGCTACGGCCCTTGTTCTATGAGGAACTGTTGAAAGAGCTGGATATCTTGAGCTTGGAGAAGATTTAGGGGAGACATAACAGCAATCTGCAAATATCTGAAGCACCATCATGCAACAGATTAGAAACCTGTGGCCTTCTAGATCTTGCTGGACTCCATCACCCATCATCTACAGCCAGCATGGGTGATGGTTGGGATGATGAGAGTTGTAGTCTAACAACACCTGGAGAGCCACAGCTCCCCAAAACTTGCAATAGATGGAGCAGACTTGTTCTTCAGGACTAGAACTAATGGGTGGAAATTACAGGGAAGATGATTTTGGCTAAACATTAGGAGAACCTTCCTAATGATAAGAGCTGCTCAACAGTGGAATTGACTATCTCAGGAGGTGGGAGTCTTGCCTTCACTGGAGGTGTTTAAGACAAGCCTGCATGGCCATCTATCTGGGATGCTGTAACCGCATCCAAGATGGGATGCTGTTCCTACATTGGGCAGGGGTTGGATTTGATGACCTGCATTGAGCAGGGGGTTGGATTCGATGGTCTTACAGGCCCCTCCATGAGTCTATGATTCTAACCTACTTCACAAGATTGTTGCAATAAAAATGGGGAAATTCAGGAACAGCAGGATGGAAATGTGGTTAAAAAACTGGGAAAGGCTGAAACTCCAGGCACTGTACAAAGCAGGACTTATTCTGAATAGATATATATTATATCGGGCTGTAAATATGAACACGAAAAAATCAGATAGAATTTCCTGAGTGACAAAAATGATTTTTATAGTGTCCCCGTCATATACAATACCAGATGGAGATGGAAGTTATCTCGCCCAAAAAGGGTACCTGTGGGATGCTGCGATACTTGTCTGGGCTGTCTGTGAATCCCACCAGGAATTCATTTTTCATGAAGGCTTCATTGGCAGCGGCCAGCCTCATGTCAGTATTCATGTTCATCTGATAAATGAGAAAAAGGAAAGATGTTACTCAATGGAGGCAGGAGGGAAGCCATTTTGCAGTATCATGGACACGAGCAACGGCCATATTGGCTGGGAATTATGGACGGTGCAGTCCAACACGTCTGCAGGGCACCAGGTTGTGGAAGGCTGATGTAGAATAAATAGAGCTGTGCACAAATGCCCCCTCAAAATTCCCCAACCTATTTGTGGGTAGAGAAATTGAGGGGACAATTTCATCAAATTGCTCCTAGGGGAGGAGAAATTCTGCAACAGTTTCTCACAGGTAGGGCTCACTGTTGGCAGGGGTTGTAGCACAGCCTCTTTCTCTTTTCCTCAGGATTTTTATTTTTATTTTATTTTTTGGTGTATTGCACTGCTTCTGTAGGTGGCAACAGCATCAACTGTGTTGAGGCTTCCACTTTTCTGAAGCAGAAGTTTGAATTTCTTTTGGTGGAATTTTTGAGCTTGGTGGCTGAGGCTGCCATGTGTGTTTTCTCTCTCTATGACACATCTTTCCATTGCCCTGCCACCTCCCAGGCCACCTGCACTCCCTGAACTGAAAAAGCCCATTCATTCATTCATTCATTCATTTATTGCATTTATTGCAATTATATCCTGCCTTTTTTCCTCTTGCAAGGAACCCAAGGCAGCTTACATTCTCCTCTTCCTCCTCTCCGTTTTATCCACACAACAACCCTGTGAGGTGGGTTGGGCTGAGAGTCTGTGACTGGCCCAAAGTCACCCAGTGAGCTTCCATGGCTGAGTGGGGACTAGAACCTGGCTCTCCCAGCTCCCAGTCCAGTGAAAAAGCCCCATGGGAGGGATTGCCTCATGACATCTTCCTCATGAAGGCTTTAACTGAAGTGTGGGAAGCTGAGGAGGCTACAGGCTGCCGCGGAGATTATTGTATGATTTATTTATGTATTAATGGATTTATTACATTTTTATACCGCCCAATAGCTGAAGCTCTCTGGGCGGTTCATAACAATTAAAACTGTAAAATATGAAACAACACAGACACAATATAAAACTTTAAAAGTTTAAAACTGTAATATAAAAACAATCAAACAGACGCTAGCAGCAAAGGATTTAAAATACAGTACCAGAGAAAAACAAACTGAAAAACTAAAATGCCTGGGAGAAAAAAAGTTCTTCACCTGTCACCAAAACGAATACAATGATGACAGAAAGGACACTCATGCGCGCTCCTCAGCTACCTCATAAGTAAGGTAAGCCCAAGAACCCCAAACCCGACCCAGGAGAATTTCTCCGAAATTTCTCCTCCTTTGAATTCCTTTTCAAAAGCCATGTTTTTTCTCTCAGAATGAATGGGGATGGTCGAGAAGAAATGAGGGAGACGTTTTTGGCACAGCACTAAGAATGAATAATTGTAGAGTGGAGAGGGGCTCAGGCAACCATCTGCCGCATCTGGTGACCTGGCCCATTTGTCTGCCTGCCTGCTGCTTCTCAGGCTGTTTGCGAGCAGAATCGTTCCTTCCTGCAGCTAGAGTCGTGCCTACCTGAGGCCCAGCAAGAGGCTCCTTGACCGCAGAAGCATGAGGCAGTGCTGAGAGGGGCTCTGGCAGCCATCCGCTACATCTGGTAGGCACCTACTTTGCCTCAATTATAGAGCTGGAAGCTGTATCCCTGACAGACAGCCACCCAGCCTCTGTTTAGATACCTCCAGTGAAGGTCTCTGGAACAGGCCGGGAGGACGTGTGCAGCTCTCCACATACTGTCGGACGCCCATCATCCCTGATGCTGGCTGGAGCTGATGGGAATTTATTTATTTATTATTTATTTATTGCATTTGCAAGGAACCCAAGACAGCTTACATTATCCTGCTCCTCTCCATTTTATCCTTGCAACGATGACCCTGTGAGGTGGGTTGGGCTGAGAGTGTGTGACTGGCCCAAAGTCACCCAGTGAGCTTCCATGGCTGAGTGGGGACTAGAACCCGGATCTCCCAGCTCCTAGTCCAACACTACACCACACTGCCTCTCCATTGGAATTGTCAATATGTCATTAGAGTCCATTAGAATTGGACTCTAACGACATATCGAGGACCACAGGTTCTCTCCCCCTGCCCCCAGCTTAAGTCTCTGAGGCAGTTGGCAGGGTGGTTATAGTTCCATAAGGGTGCTGAGAAGTGTCTTTGAGGCGTCCCCCGGCTCAAACCGCTCTCAGAACTACAGGGCAGCATCCAGCAGTGTCATTCCACAAACTCAAGTAACGCTAGCAGAGCTCCGCCAAAGCTTTTCGTGATACAACCAGTTGAGCAAGGGGTTGCACCAGGGTAACACACAACCGGTTGCACAACCACGCTTCAGCAAACATAACGTTAGTTGGATTCTCCTCTTGCACATAGTTCAGAACCTAGTTTCCACTGGCACAACATCACTTGCGCTAACAGAATGACACAGACAGTTGAATACTACCCATAGTGTCCACAGAAAGGACCATAGCTCAGTGGCAGAGCACAAATAGTACCACACATAGCATCTCCAGATAAGGCTGGGAAAGACTCTCTGCCTGAAACCCTGGAGAATGGTTGCCGGTTTGAGTAGAACACTGGATGGCCCAATAGTTTGATTCAGCATAAAGTAGTGTCCTATATTCCTATCAACAGACTAAAGGCAGTCAACGCAACAGTATGGGGTTGGTTGCTACCAGCGGTATAGTGGTAAATTTTGAAGTGCAGGTGTTCCTCATGACAAGCCACTCCGCCAAGGAGAGTCCAAAAATGCAGGCAGCTGTGTTGATCCAGACCTCTATGAACAGCCACCATAGGCCAAACAGCAGCAGTCCATAGCATAATACCCAGTTCACTAGGATCTGCTGACAGTCATTGAACGGTGAGCTAGAAAAGGGCAGTGTAGTGGTTAGCATGTAGGTAGGAGTGTATGGATTCCCCACAAAATGGGGAAAATGGCAAAATTGCAAAATGGCAGCTCAGCCTATTCCAGAAAGGCTGATCTGGCTTAAATGGCAGCCACAAAGAGGCCCATTTATGCAACATTACGGGCGTAAATGGTCTCAACAGACCATTTACGCCTGCAGTGTTGCATAAATGGGCTTATTTACATCTGCCATTTACATAAAATCAGCCTTTAGGGAAAAGGATGAGCCTCCATTTTGCACAGAATGGCAGCTTGGCAGAACAGCGGGGTCTGCCGCACTTGCCTGACTTGGTTCACCAAGTTAGGGCAAGCATAGAACTCCATGGACTCCAGTCTGGGGGGGGGGGAGCTGGTGGTAATCCGCCAAGCTCAAGCCCCCAACCAGACTCCATTGTCATCCCTAAAGCCAACAACAAACCATGCGTTCTCAGAGAGCCTCGGCTATGGGGCAGTATAGAAATGTAATAAATGATAGTAATCATAGAACCATAGAATGGTAGGGTTGGAAGGGGCCTACAAGACCATTGAGTCCAACCCCCTGCTCAGTGCAGGAATCCAAGTCAAAGCATCCCTGACAGATGGCTGTCCAGCCTCGTCTTGAATGCCTCCAGTGTGGGAGAGCCCACCACCTCCCTAGGGAATTGGTTCCATTGTCATTTTGCTCTAACAGTCAGGACATTTTTCCTGATGCTCAGCCGGAATCTGGCTTCCTGTCACTTCAGCCCATTATTCCGTGTCCTGCGCTCTGGGATGATCGAGATAAGATCCTGGCCTTCCTCTCTGTGACAACCTTTCAAGTCCTTGAAGAGCGCTATCATATCTCCCCTCAGTCTTCTCTTCTCAAGGCTAAACATGCCCAGTTCTTTCAGTCCCTCCTCATAGGGCTTTGTTTCCAATCCCCTGATCATCTTTGTTGCCCTCCTCTGAACCCGCTCCAGCTTGTCTGCATCCTTCTTAAAGTGTGGTGCCCAGAACTGGACACAGTACTCTAGATGAGGTCTAACCAGTGCTGAGTAGAGGGGAACTAGTACGTCCGGGATTTGGAAGCTATGCTTCTATGAATGCAGCCCAAAAGAGCATTTGCCTTTTTTGCAGCCATATCACATTGTTGGCTCATATTCAGCTTGTGATCAACAACTATTCCAAGATCCTTCTTGCTTGTAGTGTTGTTAAGCCACGTATCCCCCATCTTGTAACTGTGCATTTGGATTCTTTTTTCCTAGGTACAGAACTTGGCATTTATCCCTATTAAATTTCATTCTGTTGTTTTCTGCCCAGCACTCCAGCCTATCAGGATCACTTTGAATTCTGTTTCTGTCTTCCAGGGTATTAGCTATCCCACCCAATTTTGTGTCATCTGCAAATTTGATCAGCATTCCCTGCACCTCCTCCTACAAATCATTAATGAAAATGTTGAAGAGCACTGGGCCCAGGACTGAGCACTGCGGTATCCCACTCGTTACCTCTCCCCAGTTTGAGAAGATCCCACTGATAAGCACTCTTTGAGTCCAATTCTGTAGCCAACTGTGGATCCACTGGATCATTGTTTCATCTAGCCTACTTTGAGCTAGTTTGCTCATCAGGATATCATGGGACACTTTGTCAAAAGCTTTGCTGAAGTCGAGGTATATACTCATCGAAGACTGAGCCAAAGTAGGAATTGAGCACTTCTGCCTTTTCTTTGTCATCTGTTATCATTTTGCCATCCTTATTTAATAGTTGAACCACCATTTATTTCCTCTGTCTTACCATGCATGTATCAGAAGAAAGCCTTTTTGCTGCTTTTAGCATCCCTCACTAACCTCAGCTTGTTCTCAGCTTTAGCCTTCTGGATGCCATCCCTGCAATTCTGTGCTGCCTGCCTGTACTCTTCCTTTGTTGCTTGTCCTTCCTTCCACTTCCTATATGTGTGTGTGTGTGTGTTTTGTTTCAGGTCATCTCTAAGCTTTTTGTGAAGCCACCCTGGCTTCTTCTGTTGTCTTCCAACTTTTTTTCTTGTTGGAATGGTTTGTAATTGTGCCTTTAGAAATTCCTTTTTTTTTAATTCCCACCCATCTTAGACTCCTTTTCTAATTAGAGTCACTTGCATGGGACCTTACTTATCATTGTTCTGATTTTATTAACATCAGCTTTCCTAAAATCCAGGATATGCATTTGGCTACACTCGGCTTTTGCTTCCTTTAGAACCAAGGATTCAAGTATAACATGGTCGCTTTCCCCCAGAGTTCCCATAACTGCTACTTTATCCACTAAGTCATCTCTGTTGGTTAGGATCAAGTCAAGGATAGCCGCCTCTAGTTCCCTCCTCTACTTTCTGTAGGAGGAAGTTATCAACAATACAAGTCAGGAATCTCTTGGAGGGGAATGTTTTGCAGCATTTGTCTCCCAACAAATATTGGGGAAATTGAAGTCCCCCATTACTACTACATCATGTGTCCTTGACACAATGGCTATTTGCACAGATGATAAACCGGACACCCTTGGGCATTATGTGTTTTCAGATTCAGGCTCACTGCCCAAGTCTGTCTCCACTTCACTCACGTTATGTTGACCTTCCCCATCTGCTCTATGTTGTATGCAGCAGTTTGTTCCACACTGGATTCTGAAGTGAAATGTGATGTGGGCTGTTCACTCATGGGATAGGCATAATGTGGGACTGAGGCCCTGACCTCAACATCCTGGCAATGGCCTGCTAGAGGCCGCTATTTTGTTCCTAGAATGTTCTAGAATGATACATACTGTGAAAACAAAATGGCAGCTATCAAGCAGTGGCCAACAAAATCAACCACTGTGTCCCAGAAAGGTCAAGCCCTTTCTCCTTCCCAAATGAGAGATGAATGAGATCATGAAAAGAACACTATTCATTACTCATTGCATTTGTTTAAGAACAAATGCATGTGGAACCAAATGCACATCCTTTGGTTCCATTTTTCATTTGTTATAGAATGAATCTACATAATACATTCTTAATGTCTAGGGACATACCGACTGTGTAAAATATGCTTCAACTGTGTTTCATGGATTGCCAGGTGCCTTTTGTTCCATCATCCATCCACAGATTGATGCAGATGGTTTTTTTTTCATCATGCAGAAAAATCTGCAAATAATTACTTAAGTATTTATGTAAGTATTTACATAATTTACCTCAGTATGTAACATTTAGCGTATTGTCCCCCATTCCATTCAGCGTTTCCTCAGTAGAAACGTATGTATTTTGCTATGAATATATATGTGTAAATTTGGGGAAAGTAAAAAAAAAATCGTCCAAAAGTCCATGGACTCCATGCGGACTGAGCGGGTCACTCTGCAGCGGATTCCGCAGGTTGGATTCTTAGAAATCTGAGCTCATTTTAGTCCATCTCAAATTACTCCAGCATCCCTACTAATGTCTGGTGAACCACTATGGAAATCACAGCTCAGTACAGATCCAGTCTCAGTCACTCAAAAAATCAAATTTTATTTGCACCAAGCCAATGGCCATTGCAATTTGTAGCAATATTCGTACAGGAATACATAATCAAACATAAAACCAGATACGGTCTCTTCTTACCTTATTTTGGCGATGATGGGTTATGAGTCTGATGGCCAAGGCAACCACAAATGCCACCACAGTGACCAAGATACTGACTTTCCAGGATTTTCCGATGGAAAACGTTTGCAGGGTAGTATAAAGATTGATCCAGAGAATCACATACAAAACCTGAAATGATAAGAGTGGGTGGTATATTTTAATGTGGCACAATAGCAGCTAGGCCTAGGGATGTCATGAGTGTCTGTTTGGGGGCTTGAGCTCAGTGGGTTCCCACCAGTTTGGTTCCCCAGATGCCAATCTGTGACTTCATGCCCAAGTGCCGCGGCCCCCGCTCCTTGCCCGAGCGGCGATGGCAGGATGGAAAGGCTTCCCATCCTGCCGCCGAGAGCAACATCCCTCTGTGCTGGTGCTCAGCAGAGAGGGATGCAGTTGCTTGGGGCAGTGGCAGGGGCAGCGTGCGCTGGGCCCCTACGAACCGCCAGCCAGCTCGCGTCTCAGCAGTTGGCAGGGTTCCGGCAAGCGGGTCGCGGGGCGGACTCACGAGAGTACACACAAGCCCAGCTAAGCCATTTCACTCCACACATAAGTGGCAAATGTGGGAGAGTTCTCATTTCCAACAATAATCCAAACAATGTTCAAAAGAGGACAGCCCAGCCACCAGAGCTCAGGAACCCAAACAAAGCTCATGTCAGTTTATACTGTCATCCAAAATGAAGGCTAAGTCTGGAGCAGGGAGATTGGACTCAGAGGATCTAGATCCAATTTATCCGGGTCGTTCTTGTGCTCGCAACCCTTGTGGTGTTGTCCCATCCCAGCAACAGAGAAGTGCCCTAATACAAGATACCATGCAGTTATTTTGGACCTCAGGAAACACCCATTTCCCCAACTCTCAATGATGCCATGCGGTCATTACCACTGTGATGGCTATCCCAAATGCCCTTGAGTTGTAGAATAGGTACTTTTTCACTTCCGGCTTCAGCACCGCACGTTGAATTAAGTTTTCCCACTGATCGGCTGTCATCTGTTTAGGTAACAACACAGTCATTATCAGTATATCCCAATGTAATGGCCACCATCCATCACAACATGGGGTGTGCTTAAATTCATTGGCATTGGTCTGGGCTGGACTGTGGCCACTAAGAGAAACTAGAACTCAGAGAGCATGTTCAGAGGGCTGTTTGGCCAGAAAATGGATCGGGCTCTGTCAAAATGCCCTCAAACATCAAAACGCAACAAGGGGAGGGGCTGCTGTTCAACTATACCCAGTTCCTCCCCCTATTCCTCTCTTTCCCCACCCTACCCCCAGCCAAAGCTTCTCAGGCAGAGAGATGGAGAAAGTGGCTTGAACAAAAGTGACTCATCTGGTCACAGCTCCCAATATCCCCATCCTCCCTGTCCACTGGAATTATTCACCAGAGATTATGGGAATTGTAGTCAATTTTTCATCACCCCAGGCATAAGCAGATGCCAAGGCATCCAGGAGATAACTGTGTGTCAAGGGCTCCTTGGCGGCCTCTTTCAGTCTAATCCAGTAGCCAAGTCCAGACACAGACAACGGGATTCTTTTCAAAGCTTTATTCCTCCTTTACAACTTAACAACTCTACTGTTAGCAACTAGATATGAGCAGCAGAGTACCTATGCCCTAAGTTGGAACAGTTGGTCCCCGTTTGAAGGAGAATCACTGGCAGACCCTGAACTTATGGGCTAGGGAGATTCCCTCCCCTTTTCCCTTGGATCCTGTGGGCGCAACCATTGTTTGCACACCAACCGGGCACTACGCCTCCTTTCTGCGCCCTCCATTTGGCGCCGCTCCCTGCATCAGCATCACGCATCCAGCAAGTCTTCTTCCTGTGCTCTCTCACTCCCAGGACTGCTATCTATGCCAGGAATGCCGGTGGGAGGAATCTCTGCCAGCTGTTAGCCCTGGGAAGGATGAGCGCGCTCCTCTCCCAGGAGCGGCTGCTCTTCTTCAGAATCAGAACTACTCTGGGATTCTATGGGCTCAGTGTCCACCCTGACATTGTGTCTGTGTGAAGGTTTGAGGCCTACTGAGGCAAAGGCTTAGAGGCCTGGAGTTTTCTGTTGGGAGGGGGTAACCCTGAGAGAAGTAGTTACATTTCTCCAGTTAAGTGTCAGTTTCATTTCTCCACTTAAGTTTGAGTTCTTTAAGTTTGAAGCAGTACTTTCAGTTTTGAGGGAGGAGGGTATATAAAGACAGCCAGTAAGAGGGGAGGGACAGCCATATCCTGAAGTGAGAGCAGAGTCTGAAGAGGGAGCAGGAAGAAGCAGCCTAGAAAAGTCTAAGGACAGCTAGGGTAAAGGAACTTGCATTTTGCAACTTTTGTTTTCTTTTAATGCCTTTTGCATCACTTAGCTCTATTGCGTAAATACCTTTAGTTGTGATTTGCTAGCTTTGAATTTACCAGTAAACTGCTGTGGTTAAAACCCAAGTGTCTGAAGTGCTAATCACCCCCATGTTATTGGGAAAGGAAAATGTAAAAGCAGGAAGGTGGGACTCTTAAGGAGGCAAGAGATCCTTAAGGAGTTGCTCAGGGGGTCTAAGGGCAGCTAGAGTAAAGGGATTTGTTTTCTGCAACTTTTATTTTCTTTTAATGCTTTTTGCATCACTCAGCTCTATTGCGTAAATACCTTTAGTTGTGATTTGTTTGCTTTAAATCTACTAGTAAACTGTTGTGGTTAAACCCTGTGTCTTGAGTGTCAGTCACCCCATGTCTACAGCCTGCCCCCTCCATTATTGGAAAAGGGAAGGTAAAAACCAGAAGGTGGGACTCTTAAGGAGGCAAGAGATCCTTAAGAAGTTGCTCAGGCGGTCCAGGTCATAAGGGGAAACTTGACAGTCTGCTTTCACATTTAAACACAAGCAGGAGGAGGAAGGGATGGCATGACAGCCTTCTTCCATTCATTCAAGGGTTCACTGCCATCTGTCTGCTGACCTGTCTGCCTGGTAAATGTTTTGTCTTTGTCTGGGGATGAGGTGCACAAGCAAAAAAACCTCCTGAAGCAGACTGGGCTCTTTCCCCGGATCCTACTCACCCAAACTGAGCAGAGGACTTTGGCATCATGAGCTCCCCTACTCAGTTTCTTGCAATGCCACTGTGATTTTAAAAGTGTGATGACTTGCTCTCTGTTGCACCAGGAAGCAGGACTAGAATGAATGGGCAAAAATTGCAGGGAAGCAGATTTCAGCTAGACATTAGGGAAAACTCCTTAAGGTTAGGAGCTGTTTGAGAGTGGGACAGAATGTCTTGGGAGGTAGTGGACTCTTCTTCATTAGAAGGATTTAAACCAGACCTCTCCAACCTGGTGCCCTCCAGGTGATTTGAACTACATCTACCATCATCCATAGCCAGAATGGACAATAGTCAGGAATAATGCAAGTTTTTGGTCCAAAACACTTGGAGGGTGCCAGGTTGGGGAAGGCTGAATGGCCATCTCTGAGGATTGCTTGTCACTGCATCCTGCATTGCATATTCTCTGTTGAGCAGGGGGTTGGACTAGATGACCTCTGTGGTCACTCCTGACTCTGTAATTCTATTGTTCTATATTTATATCTTGGATTTTCCTCTTCATATATAACCTAGGGATGGTATAAAATTAGTTGTCATTAAAATGTGTATTTATTTATTTAGTTTACATACATAGCACTACATTCCATGGCTGTTAATGGCTGTGAGCCTTCTGTTGTTCTAATTTAGGCTGCAATCCTGTACACATTTATGTGGGATTAAGTCCCACTCAACTCAAAGAGACTTAGTTCTGAGCAGACTAAGTGCTGTTAATGGGTTGGATCCAGACTCACTGAAATCAATGGGACAAGCTGGTCATAGCTTAACTTGAGTCACACTCAATTCAGTGGGAACTAAGTTAGTTGAACTAACCTGGTCTGGACCCAACCCTGTAATAACAATAAAAGAAGGCACCTGTTGAAGATTGCAGCCCACACAAAAAGGACTACTCATTCACCGAGATCTGGCTGATCCTGATTTTTCATCTTGTGCATAATATATACATGAGAGACGCGTTACACCTGGTGGCATTTTGTAAACAGCACTGCTTCTGCTCTGCAGGTTTCAACAAGGTGTGGGACCTCACCTGGATTCCCAAGGTCTTCAGTCTCTCTGCCCAACTATTCACATCAAAAGAGGTGGAAGAAGAACAGACTTCGTGAGCTCTGAGCACCAGAAGCACTTGCCCATTGAGGAGCTCTGGAAAGCAACCGTAAGGAACACTTAGCTTCAGTACTGAGGAGAGGCTGGGCCATAGCTCAGTGGTAGAGTGCCTGCTTTACATGCAGAAGCTCCCACATTCGGTCCCTGGCATCTCCAGTAAAAAGGACCAGGGAGCAGGTGGCGATGGGAAAAGCCCTCTCTGCCTGACATCCTTGGCAGCTTCTTGGTATAAGGCAGCCTCTTCTGTTAGTTGGGGAGGTACCGTAGCTCAGTGATCAAGCACATCCTTCGCAGACAGAAGGTGGCCCAGTTCAATCCTTGGCATCTCTGGTCAAAGAAAAGGAGCAGATAGCAGGGGATGGGAAGGGCCATTATTTGCCTGGGACATTCCAGTCAGAGTGGGCAATACTAAGAACATAAGATGAGCCATGCTGGATCAGACCAAGGGTCTTTCTAGTCTAGCATTCTGTGGCTGACCAGCTATCGACAGGAGACCCACAAGCAAGACACGAGTGCATCAGCACCTTCCCACCCATGTTCCCCAGCAACTGGTATACAAAGGCTTACTGATGCCGATACTGGAGGTAGCATAAAGGGGCATCAGAACTAGTAGCCATTGATAGCCTTCTCCCCCAGGAATTTGTCCAACCCCCCGTTAAAGACATCCAAATTGGTGGCCATCTTGTGGTAGAAAATTCCATAGTTTAACTATGTGTTGTGTGAAAACCTGGCTCAGCAGGCCAATAGTTTGACTCCATAGGGCAGCTTCCTATGTTCTTCACAAAAGGGAGAGTTCCAAATTTCTCCCCAGATTTTGGAGTTCTTCTGAATTACCTGTTCTTTTTTTCTTAGGTGGAATCGATGCCTTAGTATTCCTCCTTTGATCTGGGGGAGTTTTAATCCCACTTTAAGCATGCACATTTTTCAGTACATCATTGTCTCTCCCCCAGCCTCTACATTACTGTTGTGCATTAATAAAACACTCCAATCCCACCTCCACCCCCAGTAATCTCGATGCGATCATTGGAATTTCTGTGCAGAGTTTTTACCCATACATCCGTTTTTCAGTGTCAGGAGCTGCTGGATCTGAGATCAGCTACCCCATGTGGTCAGACGTAGACAGCAGCTTCTCAGTGAAGCATCTCCAGGCCCTGGACTGACCCTGCCCATTCAGGCTAACTATGGGATCCTCCTGCACAGGAAGGAGTATGACAGGGCATCCTGTTCCAGCAGAGCCTTGGCTGAGAAACAAGGATTTCATGAGCTCCAGCATGATCCCACATCCTTGGTCCTGACTTCTAGCTTGCTCCTTGATTCTCCCTCCTGATTGGTCCTTCCAGTATGCTGATGACACCCAGCTCTGTTACTCCTTCCCACCAGATTCCAAGAAAGCTGTTTCTGTCCTTAACCAGTGTTTGGCATCAGTGATGGACTGGATGAGGGAGAACAAATTGAAACTTAATCCAGACAAGACGGAGGTGCTCCTGGTCAGTTGAAAGGCAGATCAGGGAATGGGGATTCAGCCTGTGTTGCATGGGGTTACACTCCCCCTGAAGACTCAGGTTTGCAGTTTGGGGGTGCTCCTGGATTCAGCCCTAAGGCTGGATGCTCAGGTTTCAGCGGTGGCCAGGAGTGCTTTTGCACAGTTAAAACTAGTGTGCCAACTGCTCCCATTCCTGGAGATGTCTGATCTGGCCACGGTGACGCATGCCTTAGTTACAACCTGCTTGGATTACTGCAACACACTCTACGTGGGGCTGCCTATGAAGAGTATTCGGAAACTGCAGTTGGTTCAAAGAGCTGCTGCCAGACTGTTGACTGGGGCTGGTTAGCATACAACTCCCTTGTTAAAACAGCTTCACTGGCTTTCAGTCTGTTTCTGGGCACAATTGAAAGTGCTGGCTATGACCTATAAATCTCTATGCAGCTCCAGTCCAGGTTATCTGAAAGACCGTATCCTCCCTTATGAACCTGCCCGTGTTCTGAGATCTTCTGGGGAGGCCCTTTTCTCAGTCCCACCACTGTCGCTGGCACGTTTGGTGGGAACCCAGGAGAAGGCCTTCTCCGTGGCTGCCCCACAGCTGTGGAGCACCCTTCCCAGGGAGGCTAAGATGGCGCCCTCCTTGATGCGTTTCCAGAGGCAGACTAAAACATTCTTGTTCCAGCAGGCCTTTGGGACATAGTTGGCACCTGGGGGTAAGCTGCTAAAATGCTGTTTTAAAATGCTGTTTTAATATAATTTTAATTGTATTGTTGTTTAATTTATATTTTAACTTTTGTATATTTTCATATGTTTTAATTGTATATGTTTTAATTTTTGTAAGCCACCTTGTGTCCCAGTACTGGTATAAATACTGGTGGGGTATAAATTAATCATCAGCATCAGCATCCTTCAGTCCTGACTTGCTCTGCAGTCCATCCCACTACTGGGGTGTCCCATGGCTCCTGGCACCTGGATCCTGGCTCACCTCAGGCACACAACGCAGCCTTGACAATAATACCACACAGGAAGAAGCTTGTCACCACTGTACATGCAGGTCCTTGCCATGTGATGTTTTGCCAGTGCGTAGGAGCACATGGATGTATCGGTAACACACTAAAACAGGGGTGGGCAGAAGGTAGATTTCCAGACATTTGGGGCTTCAAGTCCCAGAAGCCCCTGCCAGCATGACCAATGATCGGGAACACTGGGAGTTGAAGTCCCAAACATCTGGGGTGATATCCAATGTCACCCTTGCATGAGTGGCCAAGGCATGCTGGTGGTGCATGGCCATCCCCTACCACTAGCAGTTGCAATGTCACACTTCCGGGGAGGTGAGGAAAGTGCAGCGAGGACAGAAATGCTCATTTCCAGAAGGGGCACAACCTGCCCCTTCCAGAACAAGCATTTACACTCATTGCAGTGTTTCCTTCCGGAAATGCTACATCACAACCGCCAGTGGTAGGGGCCCCCTGCACGCCACCACCCGCACAGCAGGGCTGCCCACACAAGGGTGGCATTGGCTACTACCCCCGGAGGTCTACGTTTTGCCATCCCCTGGCCTAAAATATACATAATCCTCTTGGATTTTGATTTTACAGATTCAAGCTGTGAAAGCAAATTTGGGGTGAAGACTTTAGAATAAAGTTTAGCAATGCACACTGGATGCAAGATTCTGGCACGTCGTCCTGCCATTTCATTAAGGCAGACTCTTCCTGGGGTGAACATGTAGACGCTTCAGTTCAAAGAGTTGCCATTACACACTTCCACGTCTTTGGAACATGTTCGGAACAGTCTTTGGAATGCGTTGTTCAAGATGTCATCAGACTGGGGACACATCTGCATGCATTTGGTGGGACTGCTTGCATGCCATGAAGACTAATAGTGAAAAAATATCCTGTTATCTCTTCAAAGCATCATTGGGAATGGGATTCCACTGAATTTGATGATGCCTCTTTTGTGCCATTTAAATAGGCACATAAAGACCATACCCAGATTGGGGTCATTTGGTTTTGTTTTTAAGACTAGCATAATATTTATTAGTGGTATTTCTGGGTATTATATTCACTGATTTGGATGTGCATTCACCTCATTTGGTTGGTTTGACTGATTATTTGTTTAGGAACACAGGAAGATGCCTTATAAGAGTCAGACCATCTCCAGGTAGCACTGGGAAAATCCCATCTCTACAACCCTGAAGAACTGGTGACAGTCATGGAAGACCACATCTGGGAAACTTGTGGCTTCCTGGATATTGTTGGACTGCAATTCCCATCATCTCTGGTCATGGTGGGTGAGGTTGATGGGAGTTGTAGTCTAAAGCATCTGAAGGGACCCAGATTGGGAAAGGCTGGCTTTCCCTGAATAGCAGTGGTGCCACATCATGGCCTCAGAAAGTGGTCTCTCCCCAGCCCTGCTACCCACACACCATTTTATCCTGGAGATGCCAGGGGCTGAACGTGCAATTTCCTGCATGCAAAGCACACAATCTACAATTGAGCTATCACCTGCAAATCGTACCCATCTCAGAAGAGACAGTAAAGCTAACCCAGGAATTTGAGCGGGGCGGGGGGAGAACTCTTCCTGATCCTAAGAATGCATCACTGAAGTATCACACCTGATCTTGTCATACAATGCCCTTCATAAATCTAGCCAGCTCATCATAATCATCAGCATTATTTATTGTTATTTTCTTTAAGGCATTGATTTAAATCTGTAGCCTGGTGCAATCCAAAGATATTGCAAAACCTTTACAATGTACAAAAATCTGCATAGAACAATTCACCATGACGGAGAAAATGCTTCTCTCTTTACCTCACTGCTAGCCATTTTGCTATGATTTCCCTTTCTGGCAACCAGCCATGCAACTCATTTACCTTTCTTCCAGGAATCTGAGAATTCCTCTCCTGGGCTCCTACAGTAAGAGACAGAGAACGGATGTGTCTCTTCCTCAGCCACACTTGCTTGGCTTTTGCCCCAAGCCATGATGAAGGAAAGTTTCACTCTGTAACTCCCGTAATCATACAGTGAAAGATCCCGCTGTCTGCATCTCCTGCTTGAATGTTGTTGTGTTGTTTACCCTGGAAAAACATCAAAGGGTAATCATGTCAATTCCTCTATACTGTGCCCAAGAGAGGGTAGAAAGCTGGAAGGGATGGTAGCACCTAAGATGGATGTCCAGCTGTTTGAGGTCTCTTCAGAAGCTCAGTTCCCAGAATTCTGTCACTCTTTCACAAATCTTTACTGAGTCATTCAGTGAAGCAATATTATGTTCGCAACAGTTGGGGTGGGGCGAGGTGGGGCGGGGTGGGGCAAGTCCTGGCTGGAGGCCCATTAATATATGCAACACAGCCCCAAATTAGCCACGCTTGGGAAAATGTAAAGGATTCCTCTTCTGCTCTATTTTAAGAAGCTGGATCTGCTAACACAATCCTCTGGCTTCTTTCTTGGTTTTGGTTTTTATCAGCACATGTGTTTGAATCCATGTGCATGAACATTAAGGCACCACCAATGGAGGCTTGTGGCTCCTATGTCAGTGGGGTGGTGAATCTGGTCTGGGTTTCAGTGAGAACCAGTCAGAACTCTAAAGGAGCTATCCAAGAGAACCAGTCAGAACTCTAAAGGAGCTATCCAAGGTGCTCTGCATCTTGAATAGTCCCTTTAGAGTTCTGACTGGATCTGACTAGGGATGTCAGAGAAATCCACAGTGGAATCAAATGAATTCATATTTTCATGAATAATCCAGCCTGGGGATTGCACAGCAGACTGTCTTTCCCCCTGTTGGGCAGATTCCATGGACTTGCAGACCATTTCTCTAACTTTCCCAAATTGTGTGCAAATTTTGTCATCGAAAAATTCACCAAATTTTAAAAACGGACAAAAATGTGCATTTTCCCCATAGGCTAAAGTGTGAAAGCATGCATTTGGGGGAAATGTGCGCATTTTCACACACAAAACACAATCCGCAAAACACAGGCGGAACAGATTTTATACAATCCAAACAGCCCTAGCCATGACAAGTGGGACCTGCAACAAACTGCTCCTGTTTAGGGACCCCAGCCAGCCATGCCCTCTTCCAGGATACTCCATTCCACACCAACCCCTCTCCAGTTTTCCATTCCCTACCCAATAAGACTTTGCATTCTATGGCCACTGAACTTGCTTACTCCTCATTGGGCTGCTTAGACCTTGCTCCTTTAGGGTGTTTTTCTAGAGGTGTTTGGTATTTCTGCAAATCTGGGGTCCCCCACATCTGCTGATATCTCCCTCCTGTATGTGGATGGTGCCATTTTGGCTACATGAAATTCCACATTTGGAGACATTTTTCTCCCTCTCTCACAACACTAGAAGCCAGTATGGTCATCCCATGAAGCTGATTGGTGGGAGATTCAAGACTCTCCCGCACTGGAAGCATTCAAGATGATGCTGGACAGCCTTCTGTCAGGGATGCTTTGACTTGGATTCCTGCACTGAGCTGGGAGTTGGACTCGATGACCTTGTAGGCCCCTTCCAACCCTACTATTCCATGATTGTATGATTCTACGATAACTTGGAACAAGTTCAGAGAAGGGCAACAAAGATAATCAGGGGACTGGAAACTAAGTCCTGTGAGGAAAGAGGGAAGGAACTGGGTATGTTTGGCCTTGTAAAGAGCAGACTGAGGGAAGATATGATATCACTTTTCAAGTACCTAAACAGTTGTCACGCAGAAGAGGGCCTCAACCTGTTCTCTGCCATCCAAGATTGTCGGACACGAAATAATGGGCATAAGTTACAGGAAGGCAGATTTCAGCTGAACATCAGGAAAAACTTCCTGTCAGAGGAGTCAGACAATGAAACCAGCTGCCTAGGGAGGTGGTGCACTGTCCATCGCTGGGGGCATTCAAGCAGAGTCTGGACAGCCATCTGACATGGACACATTAAATGGATTACTGCACTGAGCAGGGGGTTGGATTTGATGGCCTAAATGGCCCTTCCAACTCTATGTTTCTATAATTCTAACTCTTAATTTATTGATAGCTGCATGAATATGTATGGCAGTTTATTGGAAAACTTCACAAATGCCAACTATTTGTGAATGACTCAAAAATAGGGGGCATTGCTTAATTAAAGTAAATTTATTTCTTGAGAGGATATGTAAGACATCACATTGATCGGTTTATTGAGAGATGTCTTTTTTTAATACATTTGTTTGAATACTAATTTTGAAGGCAAGGTACAACCTCCCCCCCCCCGGCCCCATATCATGATTATCCACCCTCTGGAACATTCTCCCATGGGCAGTTCCAGAGGCAGAAACTGTGGCAAGCTTCAAATGCCTCTTGAAAATGTATTGTTTACACAGACTTCCCTTAACTTGTGATGAACTACGACACCGTTCTATTTGATTGTTGTTTTGCTGTGATGTTTTTCGTTAGTAATAATAATGTTATTGTTTAGCTATAAGCTAGATGGATGGATAGAGGGATAGATGGAAGATGGATGACAGACAGACAGACAGACAGACGAACATTCAGTCGAGCAACAAATTTAGCTCTCAATTTCCTGGCCTGCAGCACAAATACGGAAACATGCAGAAATCAAAATAACATAATCTTCATTATCAGACAGAAGACATACAGATTCACTAAGTCAGTTGTCTTCACTATTTTTCAATAAGGAACCACTTTGGCTCCAGGCGCCCCTGCCAAGGACACTTGGGGCCTTTTTTTGGGCTGCAAGGGACCTCTCCTCTCCCCCACCCCTGCATCAAGCAGTGACTCTCTGCAGCAGACATGCTGCAAGCCTTTTCTGCCCTTTCCTCCCCATTCCTCTCCACGTCCTCCAAGCAAGGCCTCAGTCTCCAAGTCAGCACACAGAGCAGGCAAAGCACGCAGGCAGATTTCTACAGGCTCACTTGGTCCTTGGATTGAGAAAGATGTTGCTCTCGTCACTGAGAGGGTGCTCTGCTCATGTCCCAAAATGTCCCAGAAATATTGCACTCTATCTCTCCCTCTCGCCTGCATGTTCAATTTTACCTCCACCTCCAGCACCTGTGCAGATGACTACTGCATTAACCAGTCACCTTGTTCTTTGCCGCTTGGGCTCCTCCCCCACCACAGCTAATTGGCTGGTTGTTCCTGTGTTCTCCTCCTCCCTCCCCGCCACCTTACAGCTGACGAGCGGCAGGTCTCCTGACTCCCCACCCCTGAAGTCTCCTGTGGTAGCCCAGATGACACCAGCAAGCAAAAAACAAGGCAAAGCAAGAGAGCCCCACCTGAGAGTGAGAAGCTACAGCAAAAAGAGGGAGAGAAAGAGACTGAATGAGCGAGAGAGAGAGAGAGAGAGAGAGAGAGAGGTGGGCAGAGAAGTAAACTTGAGGAGATTGAGAGCTACCAGAGGCCCTCAGGCCCTGCAGTAGAGAACATTGCACTAGGTATAACAAAATTCTTCCTGAGCCTGAAGTCAGCCATATATTTTTCACATAGGCCTTTTTATAAAGAGGACATTGGGATGTTTTTGATTATTTATTATTTTGCATTGCTTCAGATTGTATTTTATATGCATTTTAGTGTGAACCACTTAGATGTTGTATTATATTAAGTGGCACAGAAGTATTACAAATAACTGGCCAAAAGAATTGATTTAAAATACACATTTATTAAACAAAAATATCTAAAACTAAGTTAATTATGAATTACTGAAACTCCAGATGCAAAGACATGAAAACAGCTTTCTCAGAAAAAAGCACTATGGGATAGGTATAGGAGGTATAGAATCATAGGGTTGGGAGGGGCCTACAAGACCATCGAGTCCAACCCCCTGCTCAATCCTGATTCCCAGGCGGTCTCCCATCCAAGTACTAACCAGGGCTGACCCTGCTTAGCTTCCGAGATCAGACGAGATCGGAGGAGACCTGGGATTAATTAAATGCAACTGAATGCAAAGACAGTGGGCAGATCTCAACACTTCCTGTGTAAAAACCGATTTCATTATAAAGAGCATAGGGATTGTACTCACCTTTTTATATAATTCGGTATTGCATTTGTGGTTTTCAATTCAACATGAGCCTGACTGGCACGTGAAATGGCTGGCGGTGCATTACGTCGTGGCTCATTAATGTTAGAGCTGTGTGCAAATGGCCTCTCAAAATTCCCCAGCCTATTTGTGTGCAAAGAAACCAGGGGCAGGACAGGGGGTAATTTCACAACATTTCTCCTAGGGGAGGAGAAATTCTCCCACAGTTTCTCGCAGGTAGGGCTCACCATTGGCAGGGGTTGTAGCACGGCTTCTTTCTTTTTTCCCTCAGTTTTGGTTTACTGCACTTCTTCTGTAAGTAGCAACAACATCAACTGTGGTGAGGCTTCCACTTTTCTGAGGCAGAATTTTGAATTTCTTTTGGTGGTCTTCTTGAGCTTCCCTAATCACCGCGAGGTGGCTGAGGGTGCCGTGTGTTTTCTCTCTCTATTACACATCTTTCCAGTGCTCTGTGGGCAGTGGGGAAGCAGGATATAATAGGTCAGTTTACATCAGAGCTGTGCACAAACGGCCTCTCAAACTGTACCAACCCATTGTAGGGATGGGGGAGAATTTCTCCCCGAAACTTCGGGGGGCCGAGTGCCAACATATTCGGCCCCCCAAAGTAGTTTCGGGGAGAAATTCTCCGCACCCCCCTGCACCCCGCACCCCCCCCCCGGGATGGGACTTACCTTTCCCGAATGTCCCTCCCGGCGGCGGGTCCCAGCGGCGGTTCGGCAGGTCTTCGACAGGGGCAGAGGCGGCAGCCGGTCTTTCGACCGGCTGCCGCCGCCATTCCAATAAAAGTAAAAAAAAAAAAAAACGCCCCCGTGATAGGCTACGTGACGATTTACGTAGCCTATCACGGCTGACTTTGCAGATCTAGCCATGATAGGCTACGTTAATTGTCACGTAGCCTATCACGGGGGCGTTTTTTGTTTTTTGTTTTACTTCTTATTTCGCGGCCGGGTGAGGCGAGGCACCTCCTCCCCGGCCTGAATTTCGGCCGGGCGAGGAGGGAAGCCTCCCCCCCGGCCTGAACTTCAGGGGGAGCAGCGAAGCGCCTCCCCCCCACCGTGAAGCAAGCTGCGAGACCAGGTAAGTGGCTTTCGTGCACCCCTACCCATTTGTGGGGAGAGAAATTGGGGAGACAATTTCACTGAATTTCTCCTAGGATGAAATATGAAGAAATATGGATGTCCACGGAATCTGCCATGGACTCCAATGAGGCCAAATTCCAGTGAATTCGGCCCCCCAAAGTCAGTGGCAGAACGGATGCACTTACCTGTGCCTCTCCGGACTGAATATCCACCCCCGGCCGGTTCCATTCCGCCATCTGTGAGGAACTCGGAAGTAAGTGATCGGATGCAAATGGCGTCCGCTACGCCGTTTGCGTCCCCATTTTTCCTCGCAATAGGCTACGTATCTCTATTTACGTAGATACTTATGTAGCCTATTGCATGAAAAAAGAGGGACGCACATGGCGTAGTGGACGCCCTTTGCGTCCCTGGTTTTTCATGCAATAGGCTACGTAAGTATCTACATAAATACAGACGCGTAGCCTATCGTGAGAAGAAATGGGGACGCAAACGGCGTAGCGGACGCCATTTGCGTCCGGAGAGCACTGTGGGAGCCGGGACGGAGCTGGCCAGCTCAGATTCCGGGGGGGAGGGAACGGATCTCCTCCCCCCCACTGAGGATTCTGGGGGGAGGAATGGATTGCCTCCCCCCCCAGCGGACCCCCCCCGCCCCGTGGACGTGAGGTAAGGGGATCCGTACATCCCTAGAAATTCTCAAACAGTTTCTCACAGGGCTCCCTGTTGACAGGGGTTGTAGCACAGCTTCTTTCTTTTTTTTCCTAAGGTGTTTTGGTTTGTTGCACTGCTCCTGCAAGTGGCAACAGCATCAGCTATATTGAGGCTTCCACTTTTCTGAAGCAGAATTTTTATTTATTTATTTTTTGAGCTTACCTAATCCCTGCAAGGGGGCCGAGGGGGCTGTGTGTGTTTTCTCTCTCCATCATCGCACATCTCTCCATTGCTCTGCAGCCTCCCAGGCCACTTCCCATTCCTGAACTGAAAATGCCCCGTGGGAGGAATCGCCTCATGACGACTTCCTCATGATGGCTTTAACTGAAGTACAGAAAGCCAAGGAGGCTACAGGCTGCCACAGAGGTTATTGTACAATGAATCTCTGTACACTCCATGGTCACCTCATAAGTAAAGGAAGCACAAGAACCCCAAACCCAACCCATGAGAATTTCTTCGAAATTTCTTCTCCTTTGAATTCCTTTTCAAAGGCAGTTTCTTTTTGATCAAATTGAATGAGAACAGTCACCAAAAAAAAGTGGGACAAATTTCCAGCTCAGCACATGAATGCACATGTGTTCAGATGAATGTGCGCTAGGGACAAGGTGCATCTGACCCCTACTCTATAACAAGGGTGGGGAACCTCTGCCCGCCCCCAATGGCTAATGGTCAGGGATGAAGGGAGTTGGAGTCCAGTAACTTCTCGGAAGGCATATGTTCCCCACACCTGAATGAGGGACTCCAGGAAGAGAGTTGACAATGCTAGCAAGTCATGCTAACAACATTTTAACAGACAGCGATTGGCCAGAAACGGGGACCAGAAAATAGTGTGTGTCTCTGGTTGAACAGTGACAGCTGGAATAAGTATCTTTTACCGGGATGGAAGAATGGGAGGGCTTTGGATCCAGCAGGGGAATGGGAGAGGTTTGGATCTAGAATGCCTCCTTCTGGCCCTCTCCACCACTGGAGCAAGGACTTGGTCCTGCACACATGGTCTGTGGTCCTATGATTTCCTAGGCAATTTGGAGAGTTGCCTCCCAAGTAGGCTTTGCTGCCTTTTTAGGCCAAAGCATACGGGGAGTTCAGATCCCCCCCCCATGCACTGAAAGAACATGTTGGGGGGGTCACATGGGCTAGCCCCCTACTACCCACATGCACAGTGGCCATGGAGTACCCCATCACCACTGTATGCTCAATCGCCCAGCATGCAAAGGGGCTCTATGCTCATGACAAAATGCAATGGCCAGATTGATAATGGGGACCAGAAGGTCCGAACATATAAGACCGATTCTGACCCTCTCGCACTGGCTGCCTGTATGTTTCCGAGCCCAATTCAAGGCTCTGGTTGTAACCTATAAAGCTTTACACAGCTTGGGACTACAATACCTGATGGAGCGCCTTTCCCAGCACGAATCTACCCATACACTATGCTCAACATCTAAGGTCCTCCTTCGGCTGTCTACTCCGAGGGAAGCTTGGAAGACAGCGACAAGGGAGAGGGCCTTCTCGGTGGTGGCCCCCCAATTCTGGAATTATCTCCCTGATGAGGCCTGCCTGGCACCAACATTGTTATCTTTTTTTTGTTTAGTCTCTTCCCCTGTGCTCTGTATGTTTCTGCTACTTCTGGAGGGCCTGTGGTGGCTGCAAATAAATACCCAAGCAACTCTGGAAACCAGGTGCTTTCCATTTAACCAAGGCAGAACTCAGCATGCTCCACTCTCTCATGCTGGTGCAGTTCTCAAGGCTCCAACAGAGACCACCACCTGAGGTCAGCTCAGACCAGAAGGCTTGGCTTCCTAGCAACCCTGGAACCTCTTCTTTTAGAAATTAACCCACTGCAGGCCCTGATCCTGGTAGATGAAGGGATTACACCTTTATTTTCTGTTTATTCCACCACCACCACCACCACCCCTTCTTTTTTCATCACGCTTCTGCACAGAACTCAAAGGAGATGGTCCAGGGCTGGTCCAGCAGCCTCTGGACCAGCCCTGCTTGTCTGCAGAGAAGCAGGCTCTATCCAATTGTCGATCTATCCAGCAGCTGAAGGGAGTCCAAAAGCACAATGTGTGCAAGGAATGAGGAGGAGCAGAAAGGCATTGTGGGGCGGGGGGAGTGATACAGAACAGGTTCTACAGCTCTAAGGCCTGCAGGTCAGAGTTATAATACTGCTAGATTGACTCACACATGACTCGGTAGTGCACAGAAAACGCAATAACAAGGCGGACGACATCATAAAAGTCATTTTGGGGGGAAAGATACAGAACAGGTTCTGTACAGAACAGGTGATACAGAACAGGTGATACAGAACAGGTGATACAGAACAGGTGATACAGGTGATACAGAACAGGTGATACAGAACAGGTGATACAGAACAGGTTCTACAGCTCTAAGGCCTGCAGGTCAGAGTTATAATACTGCTAGATTGACTCACACATGACTCGGTAGTGCACAGAAAACGCAATAACAAGGCGGACGACATCATAAAAGTCATTTTGGGGGGGAAAGATACAGAACAGGTTCTGTACAGAACAGGTGATACAGAACAGGTGATACAGAACAGGTGATACAGGTGATACAGGTGATACAGAACAGGTGATACAGAACAGGTGATACAGCTCTAAGGCCTGCAGGTCAGAGTTATAATACTGCTAGATTGACTCACACATGACTCGGTAGTGCACAGAAAACGCAATAACAAGGCGGACGACATCATAAAAGTCATTTTGGGGGGAAAGATACAGAACAGGTTCTGTACAGAACAGGTGATACAGAACAGGTGATACAGAACAGGTGATACAGGTGATACAGGTGATACAGAACAGGTGATACAGGTGATACAGGTGATACAGAACAGGTGATACAGAACAGGTTCTACAGCTCTAAGGCCTGCAGGTCAGAGTTATAATACTGCTAGATTGACTCACACATGACTCGGTAGTGCACAGAAAACGCAATAACAAGGCGGACGACATCATAAAAGTCATTTTGGGGGGAAAGATATATTGAAGGAGAAACAGAGACCAAACCGTGGGATGGGGAGTCCGTCCTGTGCTGCCCTGAATGAGCCAGATATTACAGTGCCAGGATAAAACATAGATTAGCCCAAGGAGTGGACTGTTGTGTTGGAAGGCCTGTGAGCTCAGTTCGGTTCTGTTACTCGAAACAAATTCCTGGGCTCAGATTTTTTTTTAAAAAATACTGACTTACATCTCTTGCATCCAGCTCCAGTTGGTGGATCTCGGAGTTTTAGTCAAAACAAAACAAAACGACGTAGATCATGCAAGCCTCCCCCGCCACCCAATGTATGCAGTACTACCATCCCTTCCAACAATTTAGAGAAGAAAATGGGGACACTCACTCTTGTCTACTTGGACCATGCTGTTGTATCCAGGAAGAAGTCACTCTAAGGATCACTGTCCAAGACACACAAACACAGAGAAGCTGTCTCTTCTCTACCGTTCATTTACTCTACAACAGGCAGGAGGCTGAATTTGCTTCCTATTTCCTAGTTCCTTATTTCTGATTTCCTAGTTGCTTCTTCAGCCAAGCAGCCTGAAGGAGGAGGAACTGAGGCTTGTGTGTCCCTGCACCTCAAAATAACATTTGGACCTACCCTGGGAAGAGAATTGGCTACTGAAGGTCAAATGATAGTGCTTGAAGGTCACACTAATAACTAGTGCTGTGCCGAAAATTTCTCCCACATTTTTTTCGACCATTCTCATTCAATTTCATAGAAAAGAATGGCTTCTGAAAAGAAATTCAAAGATGAAGAAATTTCGGGAAAATTCTCATGGCTTGGGTTTAGGTTTCTTGGGCTTACCTTACTTAGGGGGTGGTCGAGGAGTGAGCACAAGTTTCCTGTTTTTCATTGTATGATCATCTCTCTGGCGGCCTGTAGCCTCTTCAGCTTCCTACATTTCAATGAAAGCCCCAGTTAAGGTACCATGAGATAATTCCTCTCCTAGGGCTTTTTCAGATCAGGGCATGCAGGCAGCCTGGGAGGCTGGCTGTGATGGGGTAAGCTCAAAAACACTATGAAAATAAATTATAAAGCATCCTGAATGAGGCAGAACAATGGAAGAGAATGGGGAAAAGGGGAGATAAAAGTTTAAAGAAATTGGAGGACAGACGTGAAGTACTAGTTCCCCTCTACTCAGCACTGGTTAGGCCTCATCTAGAGGACTGAGTCCAGTTCTGGGAACCACACTTTAAGAAGGATGCAGACAGATTGGAAAAAGGTTCAGAGGAGGGCAACAAAGATGATCAGGGGACTGGAAACAAAACCCTATGAGGAGAGACTGAAAGAAGTGGGCATGTTGAGCCTTGAGAAGAGAAGACTGAGGGGAGGTATGATAGCGCTGTTCAAGTACTTCAAAGGTTGTCCCAGAGAGGAAGGCCAGGATCTCTTCTCGATCATCCCAGAGTGCAGGACACAGACTAATGGGCTCAAGTGACAGGAAGCCAGATTCTGGCTGAACATCAGGAAAAACGTCCTGACTGTTAGAGCAGTACTACAATGGAACCAACTATCTAGGGAGGTGGTGGTCTCTCCCACACTGGAGGCATTCAAGATGAGGCAGGCTGGACAGCCATCTGTCAGGGATGCTTTGGCTTGGATTCCTGCATTGAGCAAGGGGCTGGGCTTGATGGTCTTGTAGGCCCCTTTCAACCCTACTAGTCTATGATTCTATGACAGAGCATGATCTCCACCTCGTCCCTGGAGCCAGACACAGCACTGCCTTCGCCTGCATTGCAGTGGATGCAAACTGGGAGCCGGCCTGCCAAGACAGCAGATGCTGTTGCAGCACTAAAAAAAACCCAAAACCTTGAGGAAAAAAGAAAAAAGTTGTGCTCCAAGCCCTACCAATGGGGAGCCCCACCTGGGAGAAACTGCTGAGAATTTCTCCTCCCCCTGGAGAACTTTGGTGAAATTGTCTCCCAGATTCCTCTGCCCACAAGTCAGGTGGAGAATGTCAAGAGGCCATTTGCGCACAGCTCTACTAATAACATTACCGCAATGACAAAAAGGGGGGACAGAATGGGGGGTGTAGATTCCCCAGGGCCAGAGATCTGTGGATAGGGGCTATCCCTGCACAACAGGGACAAGGGGAGTGAAGATAGGATGTAGCACTCAAAATGCCTAGCAATATGTGACCCTTCCCCCAAGAACCCATATGCTTTTTCCTTCTGTTAGACAACGGGGCTGTTCACACAGCACGCTAACCTACACTCAGTGGTTGAGTGTGGGCTGGTGTTGAACCATGGGTTGTGTGTTGAACAGTCAGTGAGTTAGCATGTTGTCTGAACCCAGGACATTTTCCACAGGGTGGCTTGTTAACCACCCTGAACAACCCAACAACAAACCATGGGTTCTCAAGGTGGCTTGTTTGTGTGAGAGAGAGGGAGGGGGAAGCCACATTGCATGGCCCCCTGCGGAAAATGTCCTGGGTTCAGATAACACGCCAAGCCATGGTTCAACAAACAACCCACAGTTCAACAACAACAACCCACACTCAAACACTGAGTGTGTATTAGTGTGTTGTGCAAACCCAGTCAATGTCTCTCTCTTAAACCTTTATGCACAAACTGTTCTCAGCGAGGCAGTTTGGTGATTTTAGACAGAGGACTTAATGGCCTTCTAGGACTACTGAGCAATTCCTTGCCTTTGCTATGACCATCCACCCATCCCTGCCCGATTACTCAAATGGAGAGAGCACGAGCTCATGGAAAGAGGGCCCTTCGCTGTAAGACGCTCCTCATCGTAAACAAGATCCATAGTTTCTAGGCATGATTCAGTTTCCTTGTAAGCCTCAATTAAAAACAAACAAGTCATCCCATTTGGAACTAACGAAGGGAAGGGCAAGGGGAAGAGAGAAATAGCTTACAAGCTGTCGTCTTTGTAGTGCTCTAATGCTGCTCCGCTCTCACAGCCAAGCGTTACGTTTTCTGTGGAATTGCAATAGTTTTAAAACCGGGATATGCTAAGAGGAAAACGGGTGTATGGAAAAACGAAAGACCAAACCAGATCAGAGAGTGTAAGACGATCCCCCCCACTCCACCTGCCCGCCCCCACCCCGTCTCCCTGCCCTGGCAATGGCAAACAAATGCAGTCATGTGTCCCTCAAATCCTCTGGCTGAGTTCCCTCTGTACAAATGCATCAGAGAGAAAGATGGGGAGGAGCGTTTGAACTGACTGGCTTCACTTTCAGATGGGGGCTTCTCACACTCCCAACAGTGAGAAGGCTGACGGAGGCCGTGTCAGTGGGGCGGTGAATCCACTCCAGGTCTCAGGCAGAACTCTAAAGGAGCGATCCAAGGTGCTGAAGTGTGAAAAATACTGAGCTAGATGGACAAGTAGTCTGGCTGGGTAAAAGGCAGCTTCTTATGTCTCTATTTAATCCAGCGCTTTCTTCAGAACCATGAGGCCTAGAATCTTGCTTTGTTTTTAGTTGGAGGACAATAACGTAGCGATTTTTAGCTGAAGGACCCCATGCTTGGCACGCGGAAGGTCCCAGGTGCAATCCCCAATATCTCCAGGCAGGGATGGAGACCCACTGCCCATCAGTGTGGACTCAGTATCAGAGGAGGCTGGTGGCTCTGATGTCAGTGGGGCTGTGAATCCACTCCAGGTTTCAGCCAGAACCAGTCAGGACTCTGAAGGAGCTCTCCAAGGTGCTTTGCAAGCTCCTTTAGAGTTCTGACTGGTTCTGAGTGCAACCCAGAGCAGATTCACCGCCACACTGACATCAGAGCCACCAGCTTCCAATGGCTAGAAACGTGGGCAGCAACCTTACCCTAAGTCAGGTTACCAGTATGAACTGGTCCATGCAGTTCAGTACTGCCTACTGGCGGTGACTCTCCAGAGTGCGAGAGAGGGATCTTTCCCAGCCCAGCCTGAAGATGCCAAGGATTGAACTAGGGACCTTGTGCATGCAAAGCAGGTGCTCTAGTAGTGCTAAGCTATTGTCCTTCAACTAAAGACAGAGTACGATCCCAGTCCTCATGATTCTGAATAAGGGGCCAAAGTAAACATAGGACACTGCCTTATACCAAATCACATCACTGGGAAGGGCTATATGCAGCGGAGGCAGCTTCACACCTCGGAGAGCTCCTTTAGAGTTCTGACTGAAACTCAGAGCAGATTCGCCGCCCCACTGATATCAGAACCATCAGCCTCCATGGAGAAGGCATGCTCCTGCCAGTAGTCAGGGTGGCCATCTGCTCTCCCCACCCCTAGCATCTGTGCCTTTAATGGCAGCATTGCCTGCAGCAATTAGCGATTTCTTAACAGCTTTGCATGACGTTATTAACAGCAAGCCCAAGATGTAAAAAACGACCCCACACTGTTAACATAGTGAAGCCAATCACACAGTTATAGAGACACATCTCATTCCATGATAAGTGGGGTGGCAGGAGTGGACTAGAAGTGGTGGCCAATAGAGAAGTGCTTGACGCAGGGGTGAGCCCACCTCAGGCTTGCGGAATCCACTTAGTTTGTTACCAGAATCCCAAGATCTACCAATCAGGGCCTGATGAAAAAGACATACACTTAGAATTTGAGAATCCTGAGCCCAGGAACTTGTTTGGAATGCCACCACTGAACAGAGCTCACAGGCTTCCTATGCAAAAATCCACTCATGGTTACCCTAAACTTTCTTTATTTCAGCAGTATGATTTTGGAGGGGGGGCATGGGAGGCATTTGGTTGCTGCTATTGTTAAACAACTGGGCGTCAGAAATCCTTGGTGATCTACTGCAAATCATGCAGAGATCTACTGGTAGATCCAGACCTACCTTCTGGGCTGAAGGTAGATCGAGACCTACCTTCTGCCCATCCCTGGGTTGCAGGACCAGCATCATGAGAGTTATAAGAACCAACCTGTTGGATCAGACCATCATCGACCCATTTAGTTCCACAGTATCCAGCCAGGTGCCTTCAAGGAGACCACAAAAATAGATGGTATCATGCCTCAGTGGTGCACAGATACCTTTTGAATGCAAAACATCACCATCACCATCATCATTGTCATCACCATCATCATTTATATTTATTTATTTATTTATTTATTTATTTATTTCTATACCGCCCAATAGCCGAAGCTCTATTCATCCCAACTGCAAGGTTCATTAGTGCCGGCCCCAGGGTTCATTAGTACATACACTAAAGAGTATGTATGTACTAATGAGACATACTCATTAGTATGTCTCTCTTATACCATCAGCAATGGAGACATTCCAGGATGCCATTTGTGAACTATCATCTTCGATTCAAAGCAGGGCTGGCATCAAGGTTGACACTGAGGGGCACTTGCTAAGGCCTGTGACCCAGTAGGGTGCCTGGTACCAACCCCCTGCAGCCCCCTGTGGCTTCGCCTCCTTACCATCACTGCTTCTTTTCCTGAGATGTGGGCAAGACCAAGGTTCAGCTGCCACCACTTATCTCCTTCTCTGAACAGCTATGTGCATTAGGGGCTAGGAGAGAGGGCAAGTGAGCTGTTGATGGTAAGAGAAGGAAGATCCATGGAGACATCCTAACCAAGGGACTTCCACAAAAACTGGAGCCAACACACAACTGGAGCCAACATATATTATTTAGGAGAGAGGGCAAGTGAGTGGTCAATGGTAAGAGAAGGAAGACCCATGGAAGACATCCTAACCAAGGGACTTCCACAAAAACTGGAGCCAACACACAACTGGAGCCAACATATATTATCTAGGAGAGAGGGCAAGTGAGCTGTTGATGGTAAGAGAAGGAAGACCCATGGAAGACATCCTAATCAAGAGACTTTCACAGAAACTGGAGCCAACACACAACTGGGGCCAACATATATTATCTAGGAGACAGGTCAAGTGAGTGGTCAATGATAAGAGAAGGAAACCCATGGAAGACATCCTAACCAAGGGACTTCCACAAAAACTGGAGCCAACACACATTAGAAAGTCCCCGTGTACAAGTGGGGCATGCTTCTGCTCACCCACGGGGAGTTGTTCTCTTGATTAAAAGGAGCATTTCAGTGACATGTCAATTAGCAATGCTTAGGAAATTCTCCGCATCTGAATTTGATCCCAGATTTTGACATTCAAAAGCACCTGCTCCTGTTTCTGGAATAGCGCTGATGCACTAGCAATCGGTCATTTTTCTTGTTCTGATTTCCGGACTTGGTTCATATCGCTGTGCATGCACAGTTAGCCATATGGTTTTTTATTATTTTTGTCTCCCCCCCCTTCAATGTGCACATTAATTAAAACAACCACACACACACACACACACACACACACACACAAGGAATCCTGATGTGATCAAAGGGCTGGATGCGCCCTATCTCAGAAGCTAAGCAGGGTCAACCCTGGTTAGTACTTGGATGGGAGACTGCCTGGGAATCAGGCTTCCTGCATTGAGCAGGGGGTTGGACTTGATGGTCTTGTAGGCCCCTTCCAACCCTAGGATTCTATGACGTCGAGCAAAGGACTGGATGCGCCTGATCTTGGAAGCTAAGCAGGGTCAGCCCTGGTTAGTACTTGTATGGGAGACTGTCTGGGAATCAGGCTTCCTGCACTGAGTGGTGGGTTGGACTCAATGGTCTTGCAGGCCCCTTCCAACCCTATGATTCTATGATCCCACTGGGATTCCCTTTTTTGCCATGTGATTTAATTAATTCACATATGAGCCAGTGCGCATCAATAGCCCATCAGAAAGCAAACAATGTACGATCTGAGCATGGCAGCAAACTCTGCCTACACCAAGTCCAAAATTAATGTTCTCCATGTTACATCAGAAGGCCAAGGAAGCCAAACAGGGAAAGAGCCAACTGTTGAAAGAATAATGAACCAGTTGTCATAACTGGAGCAGATAATTTGGCCCTCTTAAGAAGATTCAAACTAGCCATCCACAAACATTGCAGAAACGAGCAGTACAACTCACCCTCAGTGGATAGTGCTCATTGGAAGGACAGATACTGAAGCTGAAGCTCCAATATTTTGGCCACCTAATGCGAAGAGAAAACTCCCTGGAAAAGCCCCTGATGCTGGGAAAGACTGAAGGCAAAAGGAGAAGGGGACGGCAGAGGATGAGATGGCTAGATAGCATCACGGATGCAATGAATATGAACTTGAGCACGCTCCAGGAGAGAGTGCAGGACAGGAAGGCCTGGCGTGCTATGGTCCATGGGGTCACGAAGAGTCGGACACGACTGAACGACTGAACAACAACAACAAATTAAAAAAAACAGGTCAAAAAAGCAGTCTGTGAGAAAGGAAGCTTGTGTGTACTATGAAGAGGGAAGAGTGGATATGAGGGTTGTGTTTGCTGGGGCATCCCAAGTCTGAATTTTGCAAATAAATACAACATCATGTTCATTATCTCTGTCTGGGATGAGCAGACTGCTTACTTCCAGAGCTGAATTGATGAGATAAGAGGACCATCTATGCTTGGTTTCCACAGATGGATGGTGTTTATAGTGCAGCTGGCCAATTTCTCCTCTGTTAGGTGGCTTGCTGGCTGATAGCCAAGGATGTTTGGCTGATGTTTTCTCAATGGGGAAGGAAGTCTCTGAAATAACTTACAACTACTTATACTTGGAACTTGGCTTGAACGGATCATCTGAATGGCATAGTCATTACAGTCTGTAGAGTACAAGTCCCATCTTGTAGTTCGCTTCCTTTAATATTGTAGAAGTCTCTTTAAATTGAAATGGAATGTTTGCTTTCTACATGCCTATAACAGACTTTTCCACCTTGTTTCTATCTATTCCTGCATCTGACGAAGTGGGTTTAGCCCACAAAAGCTCATGCCTTAGTTATAAAACACTGTTCGTCTCTAAGGTGCCACAGACTCTTTTTGCTTTCATACCACAGACTAACACGACTGCCCCATTTGAACCTGTATTTCTGGATAGCCATCAGAGCTTGGAAAAGGCTCACACCCCTCCAGCTGAAGTGAAAGAGTTGATGGCATGTGCCTCCCAGATTGTATGAGAAGAAACCAACGTTTGTGGGTGCTCTGGCTGTTCCTGTTTATGAGGGACAGTCCCTAAGTTCTGCTATTTGTCCCTGGTAAATTAGGGTCAAACTACACCTTACTTTCAGTGTGTTTTCACTTATAGCAAAGATGGGGAACCTTTTTTCTGTTGAGGACTGCATTCCCTCAGGGACAATCTGCCAGACACTACATGTTGGCAGATGGCAGGACTAAAGGCAGTAGTCAGCAGGGGTACAATCAAAAGTGGGCAGGCCCACCCCCTTTTTCTCTCCCCCACATCCTTTTCTCTACCTCTCTTTCTGTTTCAGATACCCCATATCTGTCTCTGTTCGACACCCCTTCTCTGTCTGTCTCTCTCCTGGCACCTCTTTATCCCTTTTCTCTCTCTATTTCTCCCAGCACCCCTTATCCCCCCCTCTCTCTCCGGGCACCCCCTCTCTCTCCGGGCACCCCCTCTCTCTCCGGGCACCCCCCTCTCCCTTGGTACCCCCTCTCTTTCCTGGCATCCCTTATCCCTTTTCTCTCTCTCTCTCAGCACCCCTTATCCCCCCTCTTTCCTGGCATCCCCCCTCTTTCTCCAGGCAACCCCCTGTCTCTCTCCCAGCACCCCTTCACTCTCTTTTTGATACCATTTCTCTTTCTGAAACCCTCTTCCTCTCTCCTTCTTCCTCCTCACCCAGCAGGCAGCCAGGGGGGAAGGAACAGATAGCTCTTGCCAGAAGTCTGAAGTGATTGCTTTAAAAATTAGGCTGAAAGGTTACACAACAATAGGCCAAGAGCCTAATTAGGCCCTTGAGCCTCAGGCTACCAACCTTGGATATAGCTTAATTTGTTTGGTTGCTTTGGCATGTAATTCCATTTTGCTTTAATCTTCCCCTGTGATTTGCTTCCTTGCATGTGCCTTATGACTGATCAGCCTTTTATTTTCACCCTGATCACGGAGTTTCTCTGCCTTATATTCTGTTGAATTTCTGAGGAATTCAAGCACAGTTGCCAATGTTTCGTTATTATTTCCATATAAAAAGAGCAGAAATCACCATAACAATTCCTGATTGATGAAGTTGAAAGATGGTGTTGCCTTGTGTTCAGCAGTCCCAGGTGAGCTGCTCAATACAAACTGGATCTGGGGTGATGATTTCCATGTCAGGCTATGATTTACAGATCAGTGTTCCACCTTAACCGCACCTCTTGAAATGCTAGAAATCGAGCATGTTTACCAGCTTGGAAACAATGTAATACGAACGGATGATATTACTCATGGAAAATAATCCATGAGGATCAGCTTCAGATGCAGCAGCCAGAAGATTCCCAAAAACAGTACGAGGGGGAGAGGAGAGAAAAGGGTGAGTGGAGGAGAGCTGTCATCTTTCTCTGGTCACCTGTAGAGTGCCAATTTGCCTGACTTTACAGAGGACAGTCCTGAGGTCGAAAGGCACAGCCCCATGCCGGATTCAGTTTCTTGGTCACACTAAAAGCATGCTGGAACACTGGGAGACTCTGAAGACATGTCAGGAACTGCCTTTTATACATTAGGGTGGCCATGTCTCCTTCTTTACAGAGGGCAGTCCTCTGTTTGAAGGCATCCTCTCTTTGAAATATTGCCCAGTCCCTGTCCAGTTTGAAGAACTCCAAAGAAGGAGAACAGGGGCCTTGAAGTTGCTCATCCACATTTACCATGTGGACAAAAGACTAAGGAGCAGGTACACAGGGCCAACCTTAGGGGTGGATAGGGATGGCGGAGAAATCCGTCACAGACTCCACCCCACAAACTTTTGTCAGGACGGACCCTACCTGTCAACGACCGGGTCCGGGTCCATCATCTTCAGTCCGCAGCCAGCCACTGCCGGCTACGGATGCAAATGGCGTCCGGCGTAGCGGATGCCATTTGCGTCCCTGCTCTGTTCATGATAAATATTTACATAGATATTTACATAAATATAAATATTTACATAGCCTATCACGGCTATGTAAATTTACACGGCTATGTAAATTTATGTAAATATAAATATTTACATAGCCTATATATTTAAAAAAAAAGTAAAGGTGTCCCCAACCAGTCGTGTCTGACTCTAGGGTGTGGTGCTCATCCCTGTTTCTAAGCCGAAGAGCCAGCGCTGTCCGAAAACGCTTCCGTGGTCATGTGGCCAGCATGGCTAAACACCGAGGTGCACGGAACGCTGTCACCTTTCCTGCCGAGGCGGTACCTATTTATCTACTTGCAATTTCTTGCTTTCAAACTGCTAGGTTGGCAGGAGCTGGGACTGAAGACGGGAGCTCACTCCGTCACGCAGCACTTGGGTCTCGAACTGCTGTCCTGCCAACCTTCCGGTCTGCAGTTCAGCGTCTTAACCACTAAGCCACCGCGGCCCCTGCCTATATGTTTACATATTAGACATAAATATTTACATAGCCTATCATGGCAAAGAGCAGGGATGCAAATGGTGTCCGCTACGCTGGACGCCATTTGCATCCGCAGCCCGGCAGCGGACGGAAGTCCAGCTGCGGAAGGGCCCAACCGGCAGCTCCACAGACTCGCTGCAGAGTAGAGCCAGCAGGGAGGATTCTGGGGAGGAGGGACGGATCGCCTCCCCACCCACCCACCCCCCGCGGACACCCCGGACCAGACCAGTAAGTGGATTTTGTGCACCCCTGGGGGTGGATGAGACAGGCATTTGCCCAGCTGAAGGGGGCATCAAGGTGAGCTGAGGGACTGTTTTTTTTTTGTTTTTTTAATGTACTGTGTGCAGTGAGCTACGGTGGCCAAAAGCAAGTGTCTTTACCCTTATTGTCAAGGTTACAGTACTAACTACAAAAATGGTCTTCCTTCAGTTAGCTTTGAAGTATGTTTCCTTTTCAGTTCCCACTTTGATGTCATTTGTGCTAAGTAAAAATCAATGGAACACAGCTGAGCACTGAGCACTTCAAATACTGCAAACACTATAAGCACTACATAGTGCGGTTTGTGAACCACACACAAGCCATCTGGAGAACACATGCCTAGATGTTGGGTGTGAAGCTCTTAGGCCTACCGAGGCAAAGAGGAAAAAAGGGTCAGCTTGGAGGCCTGGAGCCTGGAAAAGTCTAAGGACACCTAGGGTGAAGGAATGTCTACTCAGCACTGGTTAGGCCTCATCTGGAGTACTGTGTCCAGTTCTGGGCACCACACTTTACGAAGGATACAGACAAACTGGAGAGGGTTCAGAGGAGGGCAACAGAGATGATCAAGGGACTGGAAACAAAGCCCTATGAGGAGGAGAGACTAAAAGAACTGGGCACGTTTAGCCTTGAGAAGAGAAGACTGAGGGGAGATAGGATAGCGCTCTTCAAGGACTTGAAAGGTTGTCCCGGAGAGGAAGGCCAGGATCTCTTCTCGATCATCCCAGAGTGCAGGACACGGAATAATGGGCTCAAGTGACAGGAAGCCAGATTCTGGATGAACATCAGGAAAAACTTCCTGACTGTTAGAGCAATGTGACAATGGAACCCATTACCTAGGGAGGTGGTGGGCTCTCCCATACTGGAGGCATTCAAGATGAAGCTGGACAGCCATCTGTCAGGGATGCTTTGACTTAGATTCCTGCATTGAGCAGAGGGTTGGACTTTACGGTCTTATAGGCCCCTTCCAACTCTACTATTCTATTATTCTATGAACTTCTGTTTTGCAAATTTTTTTAATGCCTTTTGTATCACTCGGCTCTATTGTGTAAATACCATTAGTTGTAATTTGCTTGCTTTAATTTACCAGTAAACTGTTGTGGTTAGCACCCGAGTGTCTGAAGTGCCAATCAACCCATGCCTACAGCCACATTATTGGAAAGAGGAAGGTAAAAGAAGGCAGGGGGGACTCTTAAGGAGGTAAGGTATCTTTAAGGAGTTGCTCAAGGGGTTCAGATCAGAAGCGGGAACCTTGACATGGGGTTTTTGAAGGTGGCTTGTCATCACCTGTGAACCTGTCAGTGTGACTTGTCAGCAGCTTCTTGGCACAGGCTACCGAGCCTCTGGCCATCTTGGAAAAATGCCACGTCCTGCCTCTCTCCTCCCTCATCAGTGATGTCCACCCCTTAACCAATACCGAAATGGCACTTGGAAATGCCTGTAACTCATTCACTACTTGTGGGGGTGGGGGCTTCTCAAACGGCTTTGTATATTTGTTGTTATTGTTGTTGCTATTCCTTTTCCCAGTCCTTCACAAATGCGCAGGTTCGCCTCTCTGCTATGTACGGTCTGCGGTAGTACAGTGTGAGAGGCAGTGTGGTGTAGTGGCTAGAGTGCTGAACTAGGAGCCGGGAGATCCGGGTTCTAGTCCCCACTCAGCCATGATGGAAGCTCACTGCGTGACTTTGGGCCAGTCACAGACTCTCAGCCCAACCTACCTCACAGGGTTGTTGTTGTGAGGATAAAATGGAGAGGAGGAGGGTAATGTAAGCTGCCTTGGGTTCCTTGCAAGAGGAAAAAAGGCGGGATATAAATGCATTAAATGAATAAATAAATAAATAAATAAATACAGTTGCCTTGTCGATGTCTTTGTAAATTACCTCCTCCACTCCAGCCTTCCCTTGAGAGAGCACCCTGAAAGATAAAGAAAAATGCTTGAGAAAGAAGTAATTGCTCCGAAAAGTGTTTGCGATTGGGGTTGTGGGGTGGGGAGGAGCCAATAAACGCCCACTTCTTAATTTCATCCTCCAGTACATCTTGAAGTGACACTTGTCAGTTTCCTCCCCACCACCACCCCGCTTCAGTGCTTTGATCCTGAACTCCAAAAGTGATGGCTGAACATGACAGAGCTATTGGGATGCCTTAGGGCACAATCCTATGCGTGTTTAGACAGAAAAAAAGGGGAATGCTGGGAGGTGTAGGACTTTTTTCTGTCTAAACACGCATAGGATTGTGCCCTTAAAGAGCAATTAAATGAATTCACAGAGAATTTCTTTCCCCTTAAATCACGATTAAATCAACAGACCTTAACTGAGTTCTAGAGAATTATGTGGGGGGGTTTTTATGAGCAGATGCTCTGGCCCATTCTCATTCAATAAACTGGCACCAGAACATTCCTGTATGCAGATTCATAAAACAGATGCAATTAATTTTAGAAGGATAGGCCAGGCCATGAAAAAGAAGGGTTACTCAGTATTTATTGTGTTAGGCTCACTTTGCTTTTCCCAGCTGTGATAAGTTCTAGGGGGCCAGCCCATATGCAAGGTGAGTTCCTTTTGGAAGGAGGTCACTGGAGGCTTATGGCGTGTTGTAGTTTTTATTCACTAATATACAGGTTGAGCATAGGTAGAGGCGCACAGCTTAATCCAGGGGTGGAGAACCCCCTAGATGTCATCAGACTCCAACTCCCAACATCCCTGATAGCTTTGGTGGACTGCATCCCACAGATTCACACAGACTCTTGTCTTCCAAACAAACCTAAGTTTTATTTAAATATAGCCTTTTCCACAGAGCTCTCTCAAGCTGTGCCCTCTCTCTCCTCAGGCCAGAAGCAGCGGGTGTTACCTTCAACTGCTTCCTGGCTCCTCCCAGGAAGCACACCCCATCCAGGCCAAATGCAGCCATTCTGTCATATTGATATGGCCATGCTGGCTGGGGATGATGGGCGTTGAAGTCCAACAATGTTTGAAAGGCCGCAGGTTCCCTACCCCTGGCTTCAACACTCCAATAGTGGCAAAACTCCACAGCTTTCACATCAGCTGTCCTGGGAGACAGCCAGGAACCCTAACAGGGCTACAAATCGAAGCCATGCAGAGAACAGGGATGTCTGGCATGGGGAAATCTTTCCGTCTTGGGTCTCAGTGGATTTTCCCCAAGCCCCCAGCTCATCTTGAGTTAGTGAGCTGAGTCATGGGCTCCCTGCCAGAACTTACGGCCTCCTGACCATGGTGGGTCGCTGTAAGTCTTGACATGATAGAGGTGTACAAAATGATGCACAATGTGGAGAATGTGGATAGTGTCAAGGGCTCCTTGGAGGCCTCTCTCAGTCTAATCCAGTAGCCAAGTCCAGACACAGACAAAGCGATTCTTTTCAAAGCTTTATTCCTCTATTACAACTTAACAACTCTACTGTTAGCAACTAGATATGAGCGGCGGAGTACCTATGCCCTAAGTTAGAACAGTTGGTCCCCGTTTGAAGGAGAATCACTGGCAGACCCTGAACTTATGGGCTAGGGAGAGTTCCTCCCCTTTTCCCTTGGATCCTCTGGGCGCAACCATTGTTTGCGCACCAACCGGGCACTACGCCTCCTTTCCGCACCCTCCATTTGGCGCCGCTCCCTGCGTCGGCGTCGCGTGTCCAGCAAGTCTGCTTCCCACGCTCTCGCACTCCCGGGACTGCTATCTATGCCAGGAATGCCGGTGGGAGGAATCTCTGCCAGCTGTTGGCCCTGGGAAGGACGAGCGCACTCCTCTCCCAGCAGCAGCTGCTCTTTCTCAGAATCAGAACTACTCTGGGATTCTACAGGCTCAGTGTCCACCCTGACAGATAGGGAGACATTTTTCTCCTTCTCTCAAAATACTAGAACCCAGGGTCATCCCATGAGGCTGATTGCATGGTTGGTGGGAGATTCAGGACAGATCAAAGGAAGGAATTCTTCACACAGCAGTCAAACTATGGAATTCGCTACCACAGGGTGGAGTGATGACCACCCATTTGGATGGCTTTAGAAGGGAGTTGGACAAATTCCTGGAGAAAAAAGGCTATCAATGGCTACTAGTCTTGAGGGCTGTGTGCTGCCTCCAGTACCAGAGGCACTGAGCCCGTGGACACCAGTTGCTGGGGAACATGGGTGGGAGGGTGCTGTTGCGCTCATGCCCTGTTTGGCCACTGTGTGAACAGAATGCTGGAATGCTCTTCTTACGTTCTAATGTCTTTCCTTCTCGCTCCCAGGCCCTGGGAGGGTGAAGGAGACATTTGAGCACACCACTGGGGATGCTGTGCCCAAGCCTTTCCTGCTCCTACCCTGGCGACTGACCAGCAATGGTGGAGGCGGGAAGGATGCCTGCTGCTGCGCACAATTGCTGTGCTGATGGTGTCAGCATCAGCAAGGAGAGTGCGAGGGTTTTGCGCATCAGGGTGCCAGAGGCAGAAGTCTGCAAGGTGGCCCAACTCAGACAGGTCAAGTCGGACAAACAAGCCAGAGTCCAGGTGGCTGAGCCACCGAAAGCTTGGCGGACTTGACCCCCATCCTCCCCCCCCCCCAGACCGATCCTTCTTCCATCTCTAGCAGAGAACAGCAATGAGTAGTACTATATGGAGGGGTCATTTTCCTTGGTGTGAGCCTTCCAGCTGTTTTAGACTACAACTCCCATCATTCTGACCACTGGCCATGCTGGCTGGGGCTGATTGGTCTTGTAGTCCAACATATCCGGAGGGCAACATGTTGAGGGAAGGCTGGAACAGGGAGATGCATATGCTCCAGCTGAATATTGAATTTATCAATATTCTGGTCACTGGCCCTGGTAAATTACTGCCTTTTGTGGATGATTGCCTAAAATTGTGTTAGTGTGTGAACACTGAAAGTTAGCATGTTCGGTCAAAGGCTAGGTTAGGCCAGGCCTAGACTATTCTCCCTGATATGCTAGATTTCTATGTACGGGGATCGATCGATCGATCTACAAAGGAACATTCAGTCACGTGAACCCTGGAAATGGCGGAGAAAAGATAGAGGCTGACTTTCTGAGCAAAGCCTGCCTGTATGCATGTGTGAGTTGCTTAGAACAGGCCTTTCACTGGGAAGGAGAACTGAGATTACGTCTCCCAGGCAATTAATTACAGCTTGTCGAAACAAGGAAGCATTTTGGCATGACCCGTTCATTGCTCATATCTCCTGCTATGGTCTGTTGCCCAGTTCTCCCAGGCAGATTTTGCTTACCAAGAGAGACGATATGGGAGGCCATGGGCTATATTCATCAAACCCTCTTTTCCCGTTTTACAGCCTATTGGTGCCGTTGTTTATGAAGCCCAAACTGCACCATCCATGTGCATGAGGGAGATGTCAGCAGGCTAGGGGAAATCCTTAGGTTTGCAGAAGTGCACAAAATAGATTAAGGAAGAAACCTAATTCGGGGTGTGTTTGCAAAAAAACTACCCAATGAAGAGCAGGTCTGCTCAATGGGCATAGAACGTTGACAGACTGTTTCGGGCAGGAGGGAAGAGAACAGAAAACCGGTGGGGAGAAATGACCTCCTAGAAGAGGGCATGGCTGAACACTTGCTCTGCAACACTTCGTTGCGTGCTACACTTCTTCCCGCTATTTCCGATGTTCAGAGGTGAGTGTCATAGCGTCTGTAGCCAAAAGAGCATCATCCACACCACACAAAAGAGGAAGGCATCAGTAAGGAGAGATCTGACGACGTTAAAAAAAATCTTGGTGGAGGGGACCCCAAAAAGGGGTCCCCCCCACCAAGATGAGGACTGAGCGTGTTGACGGACAGTTGAAGGGCAGGGGGAGGTGATGAAGTGGATGAGGGCATGGATGACCATCTGGAACAGTGCAAACAGGCACTCCACATCACAACATTTTAATATTGTGAACCACTGAGAGATGTTATTATATTCAGCGGTATATAAATGCCACAAATAAATAAATGAACAAACAAACATTTTTATCATTGATTTTATATGGAACTTTTAGAGATGCAATTCTTAGGAGATTTAAAAGTGCCTCTTCTGAGGGAAGCTTGGAAGGCAGCAACGAGGGAGGGGGCCTTCTCAGTGGTGGCCCCTCATCTGTGGAACAGGCTCCCTGACAAGGCCTGCCTGGCGCCAACATTGTTATCTTTTCGGTGCCAGGTTGAGACCGATCTCTTTTCCCAGGCATGTGGCAGCACATGATGAGTTTTAATCAGTCCTGGATGTGTCTTTAGTTATGACTGACTGTTCAAAGTTGTTTTTAGCTATATTTTGTTCGTGTAGATGATCTGTGTGCTTTTATGCCAATGGTTTTTAAACTCTGTATATTGTATATTGTATTGTTTGAACTTCTGTAAACCACCCAGACAGATTTGGCTATGGGGCGGTATAGAAATGTAAATACTAATACGAATACGAATACGAATAATAATAATAATAATAATAATAATAGAACCTGATGGAAGGAAGGAGATACGATATCTTGAAGGCACTTGAACAAACACATATAAAGGTGAAGATTTGCAAGCCAAAACACGCAAAGCTCTGGCATATCTCCTGTTAAAGAGATGAAGCAGCAAAGAAGCCACAGATGCGGGGGGGAGGACACACACACACACACAGAGAGAGAGAGAGAGAGAGAGAGAGACCCCACACACACAAAATCCACGGTAGGAGGACAAAAAGCCAGCTCATCTGTATTAACTGAAAAAGCAATATCAAAAGCTTTGACACAGACAGATCAAACATGCTGAAACATCTCATGGGATTATTATCACTATGCCTCCCAAGCAGGTTGCAAAAGAAAAAATCGAAATTAATAGAGGCACCCTTTTGCTATGTTTCTCTTCCTCAAGAGTGCAACAGTATTGCTTAAGATCTCAGTTTTCCAGCCCAGCCAATATTTTGGCTGCTGGCACGCCTCTTATCCTTCAACCGATGATTAGAAGAGTCAGATCCAATATTAGTTTTCTCAGCTGAGTCAGAAACCTACCTGTTGGCAACTTACACTCCCTGTAAGGAAGGCTGGAAGTGTGTTACCCTGTTTTTGTGGTCATCATGCCCTCGATTTCCAGTTTTCAGTCAGGTGGTGCTGTTGCTTAAGAATCTCAAACAGCTCCACCCAAACATAACAGAAAGACACGTCAGCAAGGTTGCGGGGAGACCCTGAAGATGACAGAAGCACAAAGATCTGCTGACAGCCCCCCGACCCGCCCCCCCGCCCCCAAGAGAATTAGCATGCTCGCTAGCTGCTGAATGCTGACTCGGGGTGGGGATGGAGAGGACAGAAAGGAATGAATGGGACCCTGAAAAACAGCACCCAACACTGCAACATTTCATTGCAGCCCCCCTTCTTATTTGCAGCCAGCCAGGAAGCACAAGAGGCTAACAGTGCAATTCTCAATGTGTCTACTCAGAAGGAAGCCCCATTCCGCTTAATGGGACTTACTCCCAGGTCTGCATAGGTTTGCACCCTAAAAATATGGCTGCGATCTGTCTGTGCCTAACAGAACTGTCAGAACAATGAAGACTTAAATCGAGCTCACTGGATCCTTAAACAGGTTGTAACAAGTGGAGTGCCCAGTTTCAGCATATTTCAAGTTACAGATGACTAACAGAAGAAGGCGGTAGCGATTCTGGAGAAAAAGTTAATTGAGACCTTTAAAAAAAACATACTGAAACTTTTATGGTTAGCCCAGTGCACATACGTACACATTAATGGGGCGAAGGACAACAAAACCCTATTCTTAAGCACTGCTCTCTTGCAGCAGGCATGTTTTTTGTGTCCTTCATTCTGAATCCGTGCTCCTATGTAAACTGGGTAGTGTGTTGTCGCTTCCTGGCTTTTGATTTCATTATTTTATCTGTATCTTAATTGCATGTATGCTGCTCTGGGAGCCTATCACCAAAAAGCTCCACCTTTCCCTCTAATACAAAATTCAGGTGGTGTCACCAGGGTTGGAGTCAAAATGGGGGAGAGGGTGAGTAACTGGAGGGAGCTATCAGCATGCATGCTCAGGGCTTTGCAGAAGTACAAAAATGCCATTAAAAAAAAAAAAAAAAGCGAATGGGACAGGTTTCCCCTGCCCCCATGCAAAACAGCCAGATGAGAACTGAGTACACTCAGTAGCTATGGAATGTTGAGTACACATTGGAAAAGAAAAATGGAAAAGAAGGGAGTGGGGGACTAAGGGCATCTCTACATTAAGTAAAAAACAAAAAAACACGCATCCTTTCCAGGGCTTTCTGCTTTTGCTTTCATTGTGAAATTACAATGGGCTTATTTTTATACAGCAGACACATGTTTTGAATAGAGAAAGCACCTCCCTACTCCCTGGCATGTATGCAAAGGAGCCGGGGGAGTCTTGTTTTCATGGCTTAACTTGTGCTGGACCGATTCCTCACAGCCCTAGGTACACTTACTTGGGAGCAAGCCCCATTGACGTCAATGAGATTTATTGCTGAGTAGACATAAGATCAGAGCCCCTTGGCGCAGAGTGGTAGGCGGCAGTAATGCAACCAAAACTCTCCCCACGACCCGAGTTTGATCCCAGCAGAAGCTGGGTCCCAGGTAGCGGGCTTAGGTCGACTCAGCCCTCCATCCTTCTGAGGTCGGTAAAATGAGTACCCAGCTTGCTGAAAGGTAGTTAGGACTGGGGAAGGCAATGGCAAACCACCCCACTATACAGTATGCCAGGAAAATGCGGAGGAAAAACAGTGTCCCTCTAGGGGTCAGTAATGACTCGGTGCTTGCACAAGAGGAACCTTTCATTTCAGACATACGATCACACTGTAAATCTGCACCCCTCAGCACATTTACTTGGATTAAGTCCCGCTGAACATAATGGGGTGCTCTGAATCAGCAGAGGATGTTGATTCTGAGCTTGGTGGGGCAGGGGATCAGATCCGTCTCCCTTGGTTGCAGGCAGGCATTTTACTCTCTTCTCCTTCTGATCAGTGATCATGGTTTGAATTGAGGACAGGCCTTCCTTGGCAAGTTTGTGGCACTAAGCCAGCATTACACACTCCAATATGGCGCCAATAACGTTCGTTATTAGTTTGTCTTCGATCTTTTCGAAAGCTTGATGAAGGGGAAAATGTGCGCGGGGCATCCTGGGGGTTGTAAAGGACCCGCAAAATTCCATGAGTGACCGATCACGAGTGTGCGATAAATCGCTCGTGTAGAGACACCCTAGGACATCTATCTCGGAGGGAACGAGGAGGAACATGAACGTCATCCGGAACACCTAGGAGCAAGAATGGGGAACCTAGGGTCTTCAGATGTTGGACTACAACTCGCCTCGCTCCTGATCATTGACTATATTAGCTAGGGCTAATGGGGACTGGAGTCCAAAAACATCTGGAGGACCCCAAGTTTCCCCACCGCTGCCATCCACAATTCAAGCAAAAAATGTCAGGTTGTTCCACTTCTTTGACAGCCCTAATAGCATCACGGGCATTTTGAAACAATCCATTCAACAAATACAACCACCCATAGAAGAGGCGCAGATGGTGGGGGATTTTTGTTTGTTTTTCTTTTGTGTAGCAAAAGGCACATGAGGAAAGAAACTGCCATTGGGCTACACCGTTCTTGCTGCCGGGCGATTCCAGGAAATTGCCAGCCACAGCTTTAATTGCGACACAGATAAGGTCATTATCAGACTCTGCAGTGCGAAAGTAAGCAAGCGGGATTCTCAACCAACCAGCTGCTGTATATCCAGTCCCTCCACCCAAACCATAATGGATGGGAAACATTATTTCCTCTCTTTCTCTCTCTCTCTCTCTCACGGCTCCATCATTTTATCAGAATTTTTTTCTTCCTTGAGAAACAGGGTGGATTGATTTAAATTAGGCAGAAAAAGGGCCCATTAAAACACACTTCAGTCAAGTTTTCAGACTGATATTTCATTGCGGGTGGCCGAACACGGTTATGGTTGGGTACACTATTTTGCACATTTCCTCACAGGAGCGAAAAATCATTTTTAGGGGTATATCCAAGCTCCACCTTGTCCGATCTGGCCCAGATTTGGCAAATTGATAGCTATGCAATTCTCCAGTGGATTAGCTAGGTTTGGTACATAACAAAGCTTATTCTGGAATGTTCGGGGGGGGGGGGAGGATTCACTGCTCATGTAGGGTCTCATGGATGGAAGGTTGGGTTGCCCTTTGAGATATAGGTCCATGGGGAATTCTTTTAACATATCGGCTACAGCTGAAAAACAAATGAGTGTGAAAATTCGAGAAAAGAGTGAAAAGGCATGACCAAGTGCTTGTCTCGTGATTGTGAAATCTGGATGGAAAGCTGCCACATTTGCCAGGCTGGGAGAGAACGGGTTAACTAACAGTGAGGTTGAAATACAGCAAAATCAGTCAAGGACTGGGGGAGATATGAGCTCCGCGCCCCCAATCCCATTTGTTTGTATTAAAGGAGGTTGGTTGGAGCCCTAGGAATGTTTGTGCTGAGCTGTGGCATGCAGCCAGGGGTGGGATTTAAAGGGACCCCATGGCAGAGCAGTTTGGCCCAGGTGAATACATCAAGGCAGGGAGAAGGAATTACCAGGGCTGCGCCCTGCCTCTGCAGAAGGGTGGTTGATTCACATTTTTTTATTATTTCCATGGGGTTGTGACAGAATAAATAGGGGTTAGGGGAATGCATTTCAGCCTGTGCTGCTACATTGTGGAGCAATGTATTTAGGCTAAGTGTGTGGGTGGGGAAGGGTTTGCAAACTGATACATTCTTGTGTACGTATGTGTGTGTGTACACACACAGTGCTTGGTGTGGGTGGATTCTATCCTTAATATAAATCATTTCCAATTCATGGTGCTGCAACTTGACACGTATTATTGCTGTTGCGATAGAATACACATCGGCATTATTTGCTTGTGTGTGTCCGGTGCTTTTAAACAATGGGATATATACAGCAGTCCTATGTAGGTCTACTCAGAAATACATTTCACTGAATCCAGTGGGACTTATTCTCATGCAAGTGTGTGTATGTGAAATGAGTTTCTTCCTCCCCTACTCCCCTAGCTTTCAATGAGTGGGCTCTGCCACAAACTGCTTTCACTGTGTTGTTATTCTGAAGAAATGTCTGGGAGGGAGGGAGGGTTGGTGGGCAGAACTGTAGCAAAAGGGCGGTACATAGCAAAACAGGCGTCCTTGGGCCCACCTCTGGTGAGCCCCTTAGCTCCTCCAGTGACCCCTGCTTTCTGCCCCACCAGTTCGATTGGCCATAAGCCTCCCCTGCAGAGACCTAGGTACACCCCCCAAAAAAAAAACTATCCCCCGCCCCTCCAACTGTCCTCCCACCAGCCTGGAACCCCCAGCCAAGCTCCCCCTCAGACCCCCCACCCCACCAGAGGTCCAAGCATTTCCCAGCTTTCGTGTGCTCAGTTCAACCATAACTCACAAACCACCGTAAGTTTTGCCCCTGAGAAACAAGGTTGCAAATTTGACCACCATGTTAATTTGCAGCTGGAGTACTGTTTAAGCCGTTTTGTTCTTACCATCAAGCTTTTGCACCTTTGCCACATTGCCTGTGCTTTGCATGGCTTCTTCTTCGTTTCATTTGGCCTCCCACCCCGGACACTTCTGCAAATGCCTAAGGGCTCAAGTGATGGAAGGAATCCATTTCCCTTTGCAGTGGCTTGATGGAGACGGAAGTCGCACAAGAGACTAACATCACTTCTGCAAAAGCTCCGTGCAAAAATGAAACACGGCCCAGCCTCTCTTCTTCCCCCATCCCACAAGACCTCTAACACATGATGCAGTTGACTGGCGAGATGCCTGCCCAAGCCCTTCTCCAGTCATCTGCATGGGGGCAGGAAAGAGACTAATCCCCGTTTCACTCTGTGCAGGGTTTTTGCAAAGCGGCGGAAGCAAGTACTTTATACCAAGGAGGCATGGATGTTCCACTCTTGAATTCTCTACACAGAGAACTCAGACTAGGGCCTTCGTCTTAGAGGACACCTCACTTGGTGACCACCAGACCCCCTGGCCCTTCTGACTTAAAAAACCAAAAAACTTTAGATTTGCTTTTAACTCTAAAATCATGAACTGGGAGGCTGGCATGCTGGAAAGTGAAGTACCTTCCTCCAATACCATGCCACCTTGATTTCCCAGATGCCTTTTTAGAATATGAAAATGGTGGGCATCTGCAGCCCCGTACTTTGCTTTGAGGCATGCCCAGCAAAACAAAGAAGTAGGCTGGGAGTGGTGGGGAGCATGCTAGGGGGATAAAGGATGGGCGAGCAAGGGGGATATTTTTCCTGCGCTGTGTGCGTTAGCCTCTCATGCAAATTTTGCCTGGCTTTTCTTTTTTGCATTTGGGGCGGAGGATTGCTCGTTTATTGTGAATGCTGTATAGGCATGATTTGTCTGTGTGATCTTCTCAGGGCCTCACCAGTTTGCCACCTGTGAAATGAGTATTTTGTTGTGCTTCAGGGAGATCAGGCGAAGATGTGACTTGACATGTGGCTCAGATCCCATCTCTGTCTGGTACTCAGTTTCTTGGCCAAGTTATTTGTCTCCTGAGCTTCACCAGTTTGCCGCCAGGGTAATGGGTGTTTTATGACTGGCCACGCCTACATCAGCAGCCATTTAGTGAATGGGCATGCCCCCCCCCCTTCATGGTACCCACAATACATTCTCAATACCCCAAATGTGTCCACTGGCCAAAAAAGGCTGGGGACCCCTAGCACAGGGGGAGCTCCATAATTTGAGAAACAATCCTTAAATGTGTTACAGATGTCACTGCTTTCCTTCACCCTTCCAGAGAAAGCGAGTACATTGGGAATATCAAGAGATCTAGCCTCTTGATGCAATTACCTGGGATCTTGACATGAAGTGGGATGCAATATGAACTGGTTAATGTGAATAACTTAAATCTAACTACACTGCTATCAAGAACCTGTGACTGATGAATAAGTCTTGCGGGCGGGGGTGGTGGTGAGAAGAAATCATTTTCAACAGATTCCAGATTAAGATCTTTACTTCTTTTCAAGCACCCTTAAGTGAAGGTTTCTAGTTCAAGTTAAACAGGAGCATATACAGCATATAATTGCTTAAACAGAGCCTACCACAAAAGTCACACAAGACGCCACACTAGTCTGTGTAGGTAAGGTCTACATCTTTACGAACCAAACCTTCATCGTTGTCTATCAGTGAGGCAGGAGTTGGGGGCATCACTTGCTAGAGTACCCGGTTCACACATTTACAATTTAAGAGGTATACAGAAGATAGCCTGACAGACTTCAAACCCTTCCTGACTTTCAAATACTTCTTGGGGGAAAAATGTCGATGTAATACTTATCACAAATCACCCAATATGAACCTTCCACGTTAAACTAGCACATCATAATGCACTTTTGGAACACAGAAGTAGAATATCTATCCATCAATCTTTGGGTGAGCTCCAAAACTGCTACCAAAAGGAGACGAGATGATGTTTCAGCAAAAAAAAAAAAAAAAGAGAGAGATTATCTACAACTCTTGGAAATAAGTTAAGATCTTTTACAAGGGAAGGGGCACAGCTAGAGTCGTCTTTGCTTAATACTTCCTGAAGGTGGAAATGCTCCCCTATCCATTGATGCGGAAGTTCGAGTGGATTTGTGGTTTGATGTCAAAGACCAAATTCAAGAGGCTGTTCAGCACCTCCTCCCGATTCTGCTGGAAGTTGTCGTGGAGCACGGTCATCTTCTCCTCAGTCTCCTTTTGCACTTCGGTGGTGGAGCTGCCATGGGAACCAAGAACCTGAGGAAATGAGAAAAAGGAAATGAGAGCATGGATTAAATAAGCTGCAACTGTATGCCTATAGGAACCTTATGGTCCTTTTTGGGTAATGTAGTGCCTCAGTACAACACAGACTAGTGGAGTCTAATGCACAGATAGTCATCACATAACTATCCATCCAAAATATCCAAACACAACTTCCAGACATACTGGATTTTGCAACTCCCGGCTGAAGGAGGTCAGGTGGGCTCCCTCTGTGTTATCCTTCTATCAGCAGGCAGAGAAGTTTTTATTCAGGCAGGACTTTGGCACGTAAGCTGGTTTGTTGCTGAAGGGGGGTTTAACCGGCTTGATGCTGTTTAATTCTTTTACTGTTATGTTTTTAGTTGTGTTTGTATCAGATTTGCTTTTAGGTTTTAATTAAAATTCTGTTGTTTCTTACTGTCACCTGCCTTGAGTGCCATTTTTGGTGGGAAGTGCAATATATATTTGATATTTATCTTGTGACTACAGAAGTCAAGTCAGTACTGGGTTATGTATCAGCCTGCAATATCATGAGGAAATCATCAACCCGCTGGAGGGAGACCTATAACCTGTGGTAGAAACTGGCCCCGCTCTATTCTGCCTCCACTTATTTCAGGACCATCTCGGCCTGCCTGGGTCACTCAATAAAACAGCTGGGGAGCAGATTCAGGGCAGGCAAGACTTCCTCAAATTCCATGCATTTGTGGAGTTCACAACTGTTAAATGGCTTTAGACAGCCATTGGCTTTAGAAAGCGATTAGACAAATTCATGGAGGAGGAAGAGGAGGAGAGGTTCTGTCTGTGTGAGTTAGCCATCATGGCTATATGGCATTCTTAATGTACCTCTAAATATCAGTTTCTGGGGAGCAACAGCAACAGACAGCTGTTGCCTTCAATTTATTTATTTATTAGACTAACAGACTGCCCAATAACCAGAGCTCTCTCTGGGCAGTGTACAGCTAAATTAAAAACATGAAATCAAAACAATTAACAGTGATTAAAACACCACATAATAAAGTCAAGATAAAATGGCAACCAAGGATAAAAACAGTGCAGCATAAAACCCATTTAAAAAAACAAAACAAAAACAATAACTGCGGAATGAAAGTGCCGAGATCTAAAAGCACTGAACAGTTAAGATTCCTGGAAGAAGAATAAGGAAGAATACCATAATGTCCATACCTGAAGTGCCAAGCAAGCCTCCCTGGGCCCTGCTTGTGGACTTCACAGAAGCCACCACAAAAGAGAGTATGTTGGCCTAGGCTTAAAATAGTGAAAACTAACTATATCCGTAATAATAAAAAGAGGACGTGTGTCTGTCCATCCCTGCCATAGAGCCAAGACCATGAAACCTAGACATCTGAAACTTGCCATACACACTTAGGCGCCCTACGGGTGTGTGCCTGGGGGTTATTTTACTTTTAAAAAACATTAATAGTAATGAATTGAAGCCTGTCCTTGCGGTTAAAGCCTGCAATAATATATTCAGCCACTAGGAGAGGACCTCCTTATTTATTTTTTATTTATTTATGACATTTATATCCCACTTTTTTTCCTCTTTTGAGGAACCCAAGGTGGCGTACATAACTCTCCTACTCTCCATTTTAGCCTCACAACAAGAACCCTGTGAGGTAGGTTGGGCTGAGAGTCTGTGACTGGCCCAAAGTCACCCAGTGAGCTTCCATGGCCGAGTGGGGACTAGAACCCAGATCTCCTGGCTCCCAGTCCAACACTCTAGCCACTACACCATAGTTGTAAGCCAGGAGAAATTGATTGTTTCCCTCGGCCTGCTACACACCTGTCTCCTCCCTGCTGCGGAGGGACAGCCCCCTCAAGGGAATGGGGTGGACAGACCACTCCCTTAAAGGGCTACAGGGGTGCCAAGCAGGCATGGCTTCACTCAACTGGGCGGGCACAGCGTGTTCAACTCTGATAGCTGCATAAGTTTGCTTGCAGCTGTCATTGCATCACCCTAAGGGCTATTCCTGCCTGTGCAAAGCCAGGCCCTTTCCCTAGTAACACAGTAACAATTAAAAAAAGGTCTTCACCATCTGGCAAAAAATGGGGCCAGCTTCATGAGGAAATGAGTTACACAATTTAGGTGCGGCCACTGAAAAGATCCTATCTCTTGCTCTAGCTAATTCAGCCTCCACCCTAGATGGAGCACAGAGAAAGGGGGAAAGAGCTGAGATTTAGCAAGCAGGTGATTTAACAAGTGGGACAGGAAGGAAGGAAAACTGGTTAGCTGGAATAAAAATTCTACCAACCGCTGCTTCCTTTGCTTTGAATTCTTTCTCCCTCTGCAGGCGATACTGCTCAATTTCAGCCTGGGCTTCTTCTTTTGCTTGCTTCAGCCGCCGGTTCTTCCCTTTTTCAAGAGAGGAGGAGAGACAAGAGGGTTGAGATATCAGACCAGTTAAGGAGCTTATCTCGGATTACACCGTAAACTGATTCAGTAGGGCTACAACAGCCTTTAAAGAAGTCAGGGACTGTCGTGCTAATATGTAACAAAAGGAGCCACAACAGTTGTCGATGGAAAACTGTCTCAGTTCCATAAATATTTGGAATGACTTCTTCACAGGAAAAATCCAAGCACTTATTTGACTGCTGTTGACCTCACAGCTTGTGAGGTCTCATTTATCTCAACCCCAGAGACTCCCGGGGCATTTTCACACACAATGGCTGGTATCCAAAAGTAGCTATTCAGCCTCTGCTTAAATACCTCCTGCAACACAGAACCCACCACCTCCTGAGGCACTCTGCCTCACTGTCAAGTAGGTCTTACCCTTAGGAAATTTCTCCTACTGTTTAGCCGAGATCTGCTTCCCTCCAGTGTCCACCCACCGGATCTAATCCTGCCCTCTGGACCAACAGAGTACAAATCTGCGCTATTTTCTGCATGACAGCCCTTCAGATATTTGAACACCGCTACCATGACTTCCCTTCATCTTCTCTTCTCCAGGCTAAACATACCTAGCTTTTGCAACCGTTCCTCATAGGACTTGGACTCTAGACTCTTCACCACCCCGGTTATCCTTCACTGAACATGCCCCACTTTATCGATGTGCTTCTTAAAATGTGACGTCCAGAACTGGACAACAGTATTCCAGATGAAGCCTGCCCAGCACAGAATAGAGCAGAACTGTGCCTTCTCACGACCCAGGTGCTTGGCTGTCGCCACTATTAACTTACACAGGTTTACATGTCATTCCCAACAGTTCTGTGAGGGAGTAAGATAAGCTTCCTTGATGAGCTTCCACTGGGCTTTAAACACCTGGCTGTTCAGGTGGGCATTTGGGGTGGGTTAGGGGTTTGTTTGTTTTTTTTAGAGCGCTGTTTTGTTCAGTTGATTATGTAAATTTGTTGTATTTCATGTTATTAGTATCGTACACCGCCTAGAGTAGCCGGGTAGCCATCTAGATAGGCAGCAAATAAATATAATTAATAAATAAATAAATAAATTAGAGAGATACTGAACAAGCTGTGCCGAAAGCGTCAACCTCTCCCATGGACAGCTGGTGTGTTCTAGTGACTAATTTAAGCAAGTCCCTTTCCGCTTTTCTCAGCTTATGACCAGCAATAATGGGAATCACAACACTGATGAATCTTACAGGATTGTTGCACATACTCCCATTCGACGATGTCTTTCTTAAAATATAGCACCTAGAACTGGGCACAGTATTCCATATGTGGCCTAGCCAACACAGAACAGAGTATGTTGCCGAAGGAAACACACCTGACTCCGGAGCTTTTTACCTTCCAGCGGGCAGCCAAATCTCATCCCTTTCTGCAGACATTTTTAGGCAGCGCCTTTTAAAATGAGATTCTGATTGCTGCTGGTGGATCTAATTTTCACCTGCGTTTTAATGACACTTTAAACTTTTAAAAGCATATTTTAACTTATTTTAAATGTGTTTTCATCTTTCTACAGCATTTGCAGCCTTGATATTTCCCCCACCCCTAAAAAGACAGAGCAAAAATACTAAAGATAAGTAAGCCCTTTGACTTGTGATCCAGCTCAAGGGAAAGGCAGTAAGCACAACCCCCCCAAAACCTGGTACAACTTGGAACATGACAGGTTTAGGCCAATCCCACGATGTGTGATTACCAGCTCAGTTTCTGTACATTCATGTTGGCCGTAACCAGTCTCTTAATCAAGACTGAGGATTCATTACAGCTCCCAAAGCGTAGATTATCAGACACTTCCTGATACAGTCTTCCCAACACATCACACAATCTCACTGCAAGATCCTTTTTCTGACCCTCTCCCGCAGAGCCCCTTGGAGACAGACTGTGGGCATTTCTGCAGCAAACAATGCATGTTAAAAAGGGGGGGGGGATATAATTCAGCCTCAGGAATTGTAATTGAGCCCAAGGTGGTATACAGGCCTCAAAGCTTGTCTGGTCCAAGTGCCTAGGCACAAGCCAGCCTTTTGACATCTCCACAGCTCAGCTTCAGTCAATCAACCCAGAACAATGCACCAAGCGGCTTGGGAGGCCATCTGCACCTCTAACACTGAGCAGCTGCAAACACCCCACAGGCTAAAAGCTGTTTGCACGAGCACATTGTGCAGAAGAACCCACAAGAGGGCTGTCAGATGGCTTTACTCTCAAGTAACCACAAGCGGAAGCTGTACTTAGACCAAGAGCAGGAGGGGGCAGCATGGACTTCCAGGTTTGCTTTCTTTTTTCTCCAATGGCTTCCCTCTTGTGCCACCATTCTTCCCTTTAAAAAGATGCCCAAAGATCTTTGGTCACTTTTTCCACGTAGATGCCGCCTAATGAAATCTAAGACAGGATAAGGCCACCAATGCAACTTCCCTTCCACTACCTCCCTGCTTCCAACGTTTGCTGGTACATCATCGGTGTTTCGAGTGTTTAGCTCCTTCAGACTCACCCCTCTAGACCATGATATAAAACCCCAAACTTCTCCAAAACGCATACCTTTCCCAGTTCCAATGACAGATTCAACCACGTTTCTGAGTATGTTCCTTGCCCTCTCCACTCCTACTACACAGCCTCTCCCTTGCATGCTCTCCTACATTAAACCCCAAAGTTCATTTTTTTCTCCTCCCCACCCCAGCCAAGTCTATATATACACCACCTGCTTCAGGCCCCTTCCACATTCATGTTTTCACATGGGAAAAATGGCTACAGGTCCTTGTATGGTGCTGAAAAGACAACTTAGGCACCAGAACAGCCTTCTCAAGGGAAGGCATTCCACAATCAGGATGCCACCAATAAGAAGGCCCTTCTACCCATACTCATCCATTACTATTTGTGTCATCATCCCCCCACCAAATTCTTATTTCTCCTAAAGTCCCTCAGTCAATGTTCTTCTTCATCAGATCCTGGCACCACGCTATCTAGTCCAACTCTATATTCTGTCCATGAATATTGTCCCTATCACAGCATATAAGCTTCAGCCTCATACGCACAACCCAAAGTCTCCTCCAATGGGGCTTGTCACACCTTCATGGGAGTGAACAAAGTTTTGTGGTCAAGCCCATGCTTTGCAGGAGAAGTTTGCTTGTTCAGAATCTAGCTAAAGAACCTTGGGCAGTCAGCCTGAAAAAGTATCTGCTGCTGCCACTCACAGAAGGTAGCACGACGCTAGGTGACCCAGTGGTGTGACCCCACATAAGGAAGGTTCATCTCCCAATGTTTCCAAGCCATTATTTCACCCCACGTATTCTTGAGTGCCCCAGGAATCTGGCCTAAGATACCACCAACCACAGTATAGGAGCCAGCTACTTCATCTCATCCAAGCCACCTGTCTATGCTTACACACACACACACACCTCTCCCTTTTCAAACACAAGGCCCTCCGTGCCAGTTTCTCCTTGCATGCCATCACATCAATACCCATCTGTTAAAATGGAAACACACAAGCAGGGCATGAGTGCAACAGCAACAGACCCCCGCCCATATTCCCCAGCCACTGGTGTACATAGGCTCACTGCCTCTGATCCTGGAGGTAGCATAGAGCCATCAGCACTAGTGGTCATTGACAGCCTTCTCCTCCAAGAATTTGTGCAAACCCCTTCTAAAGGCATCCGAATTGGTGGCCATCGCTACGTCTTGCGGCAGCAAATTCCGTAGCTGGAGTCTGCGCTGTCTGGAGAAGCCCGTCCTTTGATCTGTCCTGAATCTCCCACCTATCAGCTTCACAGGCTCTAGTACTTTGTGAAGGGGGCACGGGGGGGGGGAAGCCTCCCTGTCCACATTCTCCACAGCAGGCACCGTTCTGTACACCTCCACCACGTCTCCCTTTACCCTCCTTTTTCCAGCTGCTGTGGGAGGGTTTTGCAGCTTAAGGAAGCCCTTGAAACAGCACCAATGTCCAGAAAGGAAGCAAAGCTGCCTTCTCCAAGCTGACAGCCTCCCAGGTCTGAAAGGCTACCATCCCCAACAGCCCCCGGCCAGCATGGCCGATTGGCGGGGGTGACGGGAGGTGAAAATCTAACACACCTGGAGAGCAACGGGGGGGGGGGGCAGAGACAACGCTAAAAGAAGGAAACAGGCCACTAGGGCATGAGGGGGGCCACGCCGGGGGGCAGCCGCGGCCCCGCAGCCCCCCCCGGGCCAAAACGGGGGGCGGCCCCGCAGCCCCCCCCCGGGCCAAAACGGGGGGCGGCCCCGCAGCCCCCCCGGGCCACACCGGGAGAAGCGGCCCGCAGCCCCCCCCGGGCCACACCGGGAGGGGCGGCCCCGCAGCCCCCCCCCGGGCCAAAACGGGGGGCGGCCCCGCAGCCCCCCCCGGGCCAAAACGGGGGGCGGCCCCGCAGCCCCCCCCCGGGCCGCACCGGGAGAAGCGGCCCGCAGCCCCCCCCGGGCCACACCGGGAGAAGCGGCCCGCAGCCCCCCCCGGGCCAAAACGGGGGGCGGCCCCGCAGACCCCCCCGGGCCAAAACGGGGGGCGGCCCCGCAGACCCCCCCCGGGCCACACCGGGAGAAGCGGCCCGCAGCCCCCCCCGGGCCAAAACGGGGGGCGGCCCCGCAGACCCCCCCGGGCAACAACGGGGGGCGGCCCCGCAGCCCCCCCCGGGCCACACCGGGAGAAGCGGCCCGCAGCCCCCCCCGGGCCACTGCCCGCCACTCACTCTTCCGGGCCTCGGCGACCTTCTCGGCGGCCCTCTTCTCGGCCTGCAGCAGCTGCTGGATGCCCTGCGACTGGCTGGCCATGGCGACGCGGCGCCCCTCAGCTCCTGCCGGCCCCGCTCCGCTCCGCCGCCTCCTCCGCCCGCCGGAGCCGCGCGCCGCCGGGTCACGGGGCGCCGGGAGGAGGGGCGGAGCGCTGATTGGCAGGCGCGCCCGCCGGACTTCCGGACGGCGCCGGAAACGCCCCCGCGCCGCGCTAGGCCCTTTCTGCTCTATGGTGGGAGGCCCGAGCCAAACGCGGTCCCGCCGGTCCGGAAAGCGACACGCTCGCCCAGGGGAGCTCAGACGCGGGAAGAGCCGGGGCTTGTTTGGCTTCGTGGGGGGGGGGAGCGACTTCATTTTAGACCGGAAGTACCTCTAGCATCTCCTTTGGCCCCTCGATGGTTTTGCCACGCCGCGCTTCCTGCGTGGTCACGCGCCTCGCCACGCCCCTCTCCCTCTCTGTCCTTCTCCGCGTCCCCCCGAAGCTCTCACTGCGCAGACTCGAGTTTTGCTCCCTGGGAGTCTTAAAGGCGCTGCGAGACTTAGGGCGCGACCCGGTGCACGTTTAGGCCGGGAAATGCCCTGCCGCTCCCGGCACGCTGGGGCTTGTGGGGCTCCGTTCTGCCCGCAGCTCCCAGCATGCTCCGGCCAGCCACGCTGGGGCTTGTGGGGCTTCTTTCTGCCCGCAACCCCCAGCATGCTCCGGCCAGCCACGCTGGGGCTTGTGGGGCTTCTTTCTGCCCGCAACTCCCAGCATGCTCCGGCCAGCCACGCTGGGGCTTGTGGGGCTCCGTTCTGCCCGCAGCTCCCAGCATGCTCCGGCCAGCCACGCTGGGGCTTGTGGGGCTTCTTTCTGCCCGCAGCTCCCAGCATGCTCCGGCCAGCCACGCTGGGGCTTGTGGGGCTTCTTTCTGCCCACAACCCCCAGCATGCTCCGGCCAGACACGCTGGGGCTTGTGGGGCTTCTTTCTGCCCGCAACCCCCAGCATGCTCCGGCCAGCCACGCTGGGGCTTGTGGGGCTTCTTTCTGCCCGCAGCTCCCAGCATGCTCCGGCCAGCCACGCTGGGGCTTGTGGGGCTTCTTTCTGCCCACAGTTCCCAGCATGCTCCGGCCAGCCACGCTGGGGCTTGTGGGGCTTCTTTCTGCCCACAGTTCCCAGCATGCTCCGGCCAGCCACGCTGGGGCTTGTGGGGCTTCTTTCTGCCCGCAACCCCCAGCATGCTCCGGCCAGCCACGCTGGGGCTTGTGGGGCTTCTTTCTGCCCGCAACCCCCAGCATGCTCCGGCCAGCCACGCTGGGACTTGTGGGGCTTCTTTCTGCCCACAACCCCCAGCATGCTCCGGCCAGCCACGCTGGGGCTTGTGGGGCTTCTTTCTGCCCACAGTTCCCAGCATGCTCCGGCCAGCCACGCTGGGGCTTGTGGGGCTTCTTTCTGCCCACAGTTCCCAGCATGCTCCGGCCAGCCACGCTGGGGCTTGTGGGGCTTCTTTCTGCCCGCAACCCCTAGCATGCTCCGGCCAGCCACGCTGGGGCTTGTGGGGCTTCTTTCTGCCCACAACCCCCAGCATGCTCCGGCCAGCCACGCTGGGGCTTGTGGGGCTTCTTTCTGCCCACAACCCCCAGCATGCTCCGGCCAGCCACGCTGGGGCTTGTGGGGCTTCTTTCTGCCCACAGTTCCCAGCATGCTCCGGCCAGCCACGCTGGGGCTTGTGGGGCTCCGTTCTGCCCGCAGCTCCCAGCATGCTCCGGCCAGCCACGCTGGGGCTTGTGGGGCTTCTTTCTGCCCGCAGCTCCCAGCATGCTCCGGCCAGCCACGCTGGGGCTTGTGGGGCTTCTTTCTGCCCGCAGCTCCCAGCATGCTCCGGCCAGCCACGCTGGGGCTTGTGGGGCTTCTTTCTGCCCGCAACTCCCAGCATGCTCCGGCCAGCCACGCTGGGGCTTGTGGGGCTTCTTTCTGCCCGCAACCCCCAGCATGCTCCGGCCAGCCACGCTGGGACTTGTGGGGCTTCTTTCTGCCCACAACCCCCAGCATGCTCCGGCCAGCCACGCTGGGGCTTGTGGGGCTTCTTTCTGCCCACAACCCCCAGCATGCTCCGGCCAGCCACGCTGGGGCTTGTGGGGCTTCTTTCTGCCCACAGTTCCCAGCATGCTCCGGCCAGCCACGCTGGGGCTTGTGGGGCTTCTTTCTGCCCGCAACCCCCAGCATGCTCCGGCCAGCCACGCTGGGGCTTGTGGGGCTTCTTTCTGCCCGCAACCCCCAGCATGCTCCGGCCAGCCACGCTGGGACTTGTGGGGCTCCGTTCTGCCCGCAGCTCCCAGCATGCTCCGGCCAGCCACGCTGGGGCTTGTGGGGCTTCTTTCTGCCCACAGTTCCCAGCATGCTCCGGCCAGCCACGCTGGGGCTTGTGGGGCTCCGTTCTGCCCGCAGCTCCCAGCATGCTCCGGCCAGCCACGCTGGGGCTTGTGGGGCTTCTTTCTGCCCGCAGCTCCCAGCATGCTCCGGCCAGCCACGCTGGGGCTTGTGGGGCTTCTTTCTGCCCACAACCCCCAGCATGCTCTGGCCAGCCACGCTGGGGCTTGTGGGGCTTCTTTCTGCCCGCAACCCCCAGCATGCTCCGGCCAGCCACGCTGGGGCTTGTGGGGCTTCTTTCTGCCCGCAGCTCCCAGCATGCTCCGGCCAGCCACGCTGGGGCTTGTGGGGCTTCTTTCTGCCCACAGTTCCCAGCATGCTCCGGCCAGCCACGCTGGGGCTTGTGGGGCTTCTTTCTGCCCACAGTTCCCAGCATGCTCCGGCCAGCCACGCTGGGGCTTGTGGGGCTTCTTTCTGCCCGCAACCCCCAGCATGCTCCGGCCAGCCACGCTGGGGCTTGTGGGGCTTCTTTCTGCCCGCAACCCCCAGCATGCTCCGGCCAGCCACGCTGGGACTTGTGGGGCTTCTTTCTGCCCACAACCCCCAGCATGCTCCGGCCAGCCACGCTGGGGCTTGTGGGGCTTCTTTCTGCCCACAGTTCCCAGCATGCTCCGGCCAGCCACGCTGGGGCTTGTGGGGCTTCTTTCTGCCCACAGTTCCCAGCATGCTCCGGCCAGCCACGCTGGGGCTTGTGGGGCTTCTTTCTGCCCGCAACCCCTAGCATGCTCCGGCCAGCCACGCTGGGGCTTGTGGGGCTTCTTTCTGCCCACAACCCCCAGCATGCTCCGGCCAGCCACGCTGGGGCTTGTGGGGCTTCTTTCTGCCCACAACCACCAGCATGCTCCGGCAAGCCACGCTGGGGCTTGTGGGGCTTCTTTCTGCCCACAGTTCCCAGCATGCTCCGGCCAGCCACGCTGGGGCTTGTGGGGCTTCTTTCTGCCCGCAACCCCCAGCATGCTCCGGCCAGCCACGCTGGGGCTTGTGGGGCTTCTTTCTGCCCGCAACCCCCAGCATGCTCCGGCCAGCCACGCTGGGACTTGTGGGGCTCCGTTCTGCCCGCAGCTCCCAGCATGCTCCGGCCAGCCACGCTGGGGCTTGTGGGGCTTCTTTCTGCCCACAACCCCCAGCATGCTCCGGCCAGCCACGCTGGGGCTTGTGGGGCTTCTTTCTGCCCGCAACCCCCAGCATGCTCCGGCCAGCCACGCTGGGGATTGTGGGGCTTCTTTCTGCCCGCAGCTCCCAGCATGCTCCGGCCAGCCACGCTGGGGCTTGTGGGGCTTCTTTCTGCCCGCAGCTCCCAGCATGCTCCGGCCAGCCACGCTGGGGCTTGTGGGGCTTCTTTCTGCCCACAACCCCCAGCATGCTCCGGCCAGCCACGCTGGGGCTTGTGGGGCTTCTTTCTGCCCGCAACCCCCAGCATGCTCCGGCCAGCCACGCTGGGGCTTGTGGGGCTTCTTTCTGCCCACAGTTCCCAGCATGCTCCGGCCAGCCACGCTGGGGCTTGTGGGGCTTCTTTCTGCCCACAACCCCCAGCATGCTCCGGCCAGCCACGCTGGGGCTTGTGGGGCTTCTTTCTGCCCACAGTTCCCAGCATGCTCCGGCCAGCCACGCTGGGGCTTGTGGGGCTTCTTTCTGCCCACAGTTCCCAGCATGCTCCGGCCAGCCACGCTGGGGCTTGTGGGGCTTCTTTCTGCCCACAGTTCCCAGCATGCTCCGGCCAGCCACGCTGGGGCTTGTGGGGCTCCTTTCTGCCCGTAGCTCCCAGCATGCTCCGGCCAGCCACGCTGGGGCTTGTGGGGCTCCTTTCTGCCCGTAGCTCCCAGCATGCTCCGGCCAGCCACGCTGGGACTTGTGGGGCTCCTTTCTGCCCGTAGCTCCCAGCATGCTCCAGCCAGCCACGCTGGGGCTTGTGGGGCTCCTTTCTGCCTACAGTTCCCAGCATGCTCCGGCCAGCCACGCTGGGACTTTTGGGGCTTCTTTCTGCCCACAACCCCCAGCATGCTCCGGCCAGCCACGCTGGGACTTGGGCTTCTTTCTGCCCACAACCCCCAGCATGCTCCGGCCAGCCACGCTGGGACTTGGGCTTCTTTCTGCCCACAACCCCCAGCATGCTCCAGCCAGCCACGCTGGGACTTGTGGGGCTTCTTTCTGCCCACAACCCCCAGCATGCTCCAGCCAGCCACGCTGGGACTTGTGGGGCTTCTTTCTGCCCACAACCCCCAGCATGCTCCAGCCAGCCACGCTGGGACTTGTGGGGCTTCTTTCTGCCCACAACTCCCAGCATGCTCCAGCCAGCCACGCTGGGACTTGTGGGGCTTCTTTCTGCCCGTAGCTCCCAGCATGCTCCAGCCAGCCACGCTGGGGCTTGTGGGGCTCCTTTCTGCCTACAGTTCCCAGCATGCTCCGGCCAGCCACGCTGGGAGTTGTGGGGCTTCTTTCTGCCCACAACCCCCAGCATGCTCCAGCCAGCCACGCTGGGACTTGTGGGGCTTCTTTCTGCCCACAACTCCCAGCATGCTCCGGCCAGCCATGCTGGGACTTGTGGGGCTTCTTTCTGCCCGTAGCTTCCAGCATGCTCCAGCCAGCCACGCTGGGACTTGTGGGGCTTCTTTCTGCCCACAACCCCCAGCATGCTCCGGCCAGCCACGCTGGGACTTGTGGGGCTTCTTTCTGCCCACAACCCCCAGCATGCTCCAGCCAGCCACGCTGGGACTTGTGGGGCTTCTTTCTGCCCACAACCCCCAGCATGCTCCAGCCAGCCACGCTGGGACTTGTGGGGCTTCTTTCTGCCCACAACTCCCAGCATGCTCCGGCCAGCCATGCTGGGACTTGTGGGGCTTCTTTCTGCCCGTAGCTTCCAGCATGCTCCAGCCAGCCACGCTGGGACTTGGGCTTCTTTCTGCCCACAACCCCCAGCATGCTCCGGCCAGCCACGCTGGGACTTGGGCTTCTTTCTGCCCACAACCCCCAGCATGCTCCAGCCAGCCACGCTGGGACTTGTGGGGCTTCTTTCTGCCCACAACCCCCAGCATGCTCCAGCCAGCCACGCTGGGACTTGTGGGGCTTCTTTCTGCCCACAACCCCCAGCATGCTCCAGCCAGCCACGCTGGGACTTGTGGGGCTTCTTTCTGCCCACAACTCCCAGCATGCTCCAGCCAGCCACGCTGGGACTTGTGGGGCTTCTTTCTGCCCGTAGCTCCCAGCATGCTCCAGCCAGCCACGCTGGGGCTTGTGGGGCTCCTTTCTGCCTACAGTTCCCAGCATGCTCCGGCCAGCCACGCTGGGAGTTGTGGGGCTTCTTTCTGCCCACAACCCCCAGCATGCTCCAGCCAGCCACGCTGGGACTTGTGGGGCTTCTTTCTGCCCACAACTCCCAGCATGCTCCGGCCAGCCATGCTGGGACTTGTGGGGCTTCTTTCTGCCCGTAGCTTCCAGCATGCTCCAGCCAGCCACGCTGGGACTTGTGGGGCTTCTTTCTGCCCACAACTCCCAGCATGCTCCGGCCAGCCACGCTGGGACTTGTGGTGCTTCTTTCTGCCCGTAGCTCCCAGCATGCTCCAGCCAGCCACGCTGGGAGTTGTGGGGCTTCTTTCTGCCCACAACCCCCAGCATGCTCCGGCCAGCCACGCTGGGACTTGTGGGGCTTCTTTCTGCCCACAACCCCCAGCATGCTCCAGCCAGCCACGCTGGGATTTGTGGGGCTTCTTTCTGCCCACAACCCCCAGCATGCTCCGGCCAGCCACGCTGGGACTTGTGGGGCTTCTTTCTGCCTACAGTTCCCAGCATGCTCCAGCCAGCCACGCTGGGACTTGTGGGGCTTCTTTCTGCCCACAACTCCCAGCATGCTCCAGCCAGCCATGCTGCTGGGGCATGCTGGGAGTTGTGGGGCTTCTTGCTGCCTACAATTCCCAGCACACCCCAGCCAGCCATGCTGGGAGTTGTAGGACTTTTTTTCTGCCTAAACATGCGCAGGATTGTGCCCTTAGTGTTATTTTTGCTGCAGCAGACCAAGCTGTTACACGCACGCTGCCTCTGCGTGAGGCAAGATACATAGAATTGTGTTTCAGATTTGGACAAAATTGTTGCTCGTATTTGATCCTCAGCCATTTTATCCAAATAATGCGTTCAGTGTTTAGTTCATCTGTGCCACGCTTTCTCCTTTTCTAGGTTTCACATTCGTACATGTGCGGATATTATCTAAAATCTAAGGGACTATGCTTTTTTCCTTCAGAGTTATTTATATGTATGCAAATATAATTGATGTAATTAAGTAATTGATGCCTTAATTAAAACTTGTATGATTAATCACCTAAGAGTCAAGCTAGATGAGGCGATGGGGATTTATGAACAGATTGCCCATCTCTTTAATTTTTTGCAAAACAAAACCTGTGCAGGGGAAGGTGATGCATAGAAATGTAGGTCACTGGCTCATAGTGGTCTTTTTTCTTTCTTTCTTTGCAAAAACTTTATCACTGTAATATATTTATTGTTGTTGTTGTTCAGTCGTTCAGTCGTGTCTGACTCTTCGTGACCCCATGGACCATAGCACGCCAGGCCTTCCTGTCCTGCGCTCTCTCCCGGAGCGTGCTCAAGGTCATATTCATTGCATCCGTGATGCTATCTAGCCATCTCATCCTCTGCCGTCCCCTTCTCCTTTTGCCTTCAGTCTTTCCCAGCATAGGCCACCTTAAAGGTCACAATGTACAGTGTAAGCTTTCCAAAATTCTTCAGGCAAAATGGTAAAAGGAAAAAAAAGGGGAGGGGGAGGGAGAAAGTGGTTGACATTCAAGTCATGAAACATTATACAGGTCAGACTATTATACAGGTCAGTTTGGGCAGCCTTTTCCTACCTGGTGGCAGTGGCCATGCTGGCTGGGGAAGATAGCCACGTCTGGAGGACACCAGGTTGGGGAAGGCTGGTCCAGGGTCTCAGGCAGAGGCCTTTCCCATGATCTGCTCCCTAATCCGATGGAATCTGGAACTTTCTGCATGCGAGATATGTGCTCTTCTGGTGAGCTACTGCCCATCCACTCACATCAAGACCATGAAGCTGGGAGATGAGGGGTTACCCATTCCTCCAGTGCCACTTTCCCAGTGACCCGACCCCCCTGCCCAAGCTAACACCTCTGGGACTGGGATTCCCAGTAATGTGAAAGCTTTATCTGTTGAATTTCCACCTGCCAAGCAGCACAGGTGCTCATCTATCTAATAATATAAAAGGCCACTAGGTACAGCCTAAATGGGTCATGCTTCTGGAAATTAATTAAGAGCAATACCCTCTGTTTCCGGCATGAGGAGAGACCTAAACTTTCATTTCAATAAAAAGTAACAGTTTCTTTGGAAAGTAGAACATGCTGGATTTTGTAAAGTGCAATCCAGTAATCTCAAAACAATTTGGAGAGAGAGAGAGAGAGAAGCCACAAACAGTACACAGAAGAACCTCTTTAAAGAGAAGAAACTATGGTTTGAAGGTCATAATTCTGCTGAAGTCTAAAAACAACTGATGTAGCAGCTACCTGAGTCACTACAACACATGGTCTACAACCCCCTGGTGCTTAATGCTAGATTGTGTTGCAGCTGCAAGGTGAGTGAACAGCTTGTTACAAATGACCCTATTTACACACACAGCAGACTGTGATCTCTTTGCTAATCAGATTTCAGGGGATTTTGTACATAACATCAGATTCAGTGCCAGCCCTCCCTGCATTGTTAAGAATGCTGAGTTAACTGAGGAAGTACATGCTTTCTACCGTTTCAAATTCTTTCCACACTTCTGGTGCAGAGAAGAAACTTGGAGATGTGCCTACATAAGGAACACATGCGTTTCCCTAGAGGAGGGAGTTGTTGTTCAGTCGTTCAGTCGTGTCCGACTCTTCATGACCCCATGGACCATAGCATGCCAGGCCTTCCTGTCCTGCACTCTCTCCCGGAGCATGCTCAAGTTCATATTCATTGCATCGGTGATGCTATCTAGCCATCTCATCCTCTGCCGTCCCCTTCTCCTTTTGCCTTCAGTCTTTCCCAGCATCAGGGTCTTTTCCAGGGAGTTTTCTCTTCGCATTAGGTGGCCAAAATATTTGAGCTTCAGCTTCAGGATCTGTCCTTCCAATTAGCACTCAGGGTTGATTTCCTTTAGTATGGACTGATTTGACTTCCTTGCAGTCCAGGGGACTTGTAAGAGTCTTCTCCAGCACCACAGTTCGAAAGCATCAGTTCTTCAGCGCTCAGCCTTCCTTATGGTCCAGCTCTCACAGCCATACATTGCTACTGGGAAAACCATAGCTTTGATTATACGAACCTTTGTCGGCAAGGTGATGTCTCTGCTTCTTACTGTGCTGTCTAGGTTTGCCATAGTTTTCCTCCCAAGGAGCAAGCGTCTTTTAATGTCATGGCTACAGTCACCATCTGCGGTGATCTTGGAGCCCAAGAAAATAACATCTGTCACTGCTTCCATTTCTTCCCCTTCTATATGCCAGGAAGCGATGGGGCCAGATGCCATGATCTTAGTTTTTTTAATGTTGAGTTTTTAATTTTTAATGTTGAGAGGAGGGAGGCATATGCACAAAAACTGGAAGTGTGGAAAACATGCTGCACAGCCCATTCAGGTACCCAGCCTGCTGAAAAGCATGTTTTGAAGAGGGATTTGTGAATGAAAAACAAGGCCAGCCAAGTTGTTTTGGTACCTGAGGCAAGAAATCCTACAACAGCCTCTCCCCTTACCTGACAGTAAATATGCAAATAATTATGTGAAATAACTAACAGTGTGCTTTCTGCTCTTTCAGGACACCCCAAACCAGCTGCCTGAGATGGCTGCATCATTCTAATGGTAAGTAGCCATCCCTGATGGAAGGGGTATTGGTTGAGTGAGAACAGAGACAGTGGGAGCAGCATTGTGAAAGGCATAAGGACATGACAAGGTGAAGGTGAGCTTCTACAGAGCACAGAAACAAGAAGGTCACATACAATTAGATCCAGAGATCTGGTCGGATCGAAAACTGAGTCTTTATGCGTCACCTCTGTGTGTGACAATATTCAAAGCAAATTGCAAAAAAGCCAGAAATATTAAGGGTGCAATCCTATGCACGTTTAGCCAGGAAAAAAAGTCCTGTAACTCCCAGTGTTCTCCAGCCACCATGGGACTTGTAGGACTTTTTTTTCTGTCTAAACATGCGTAGGATTGTGCCATAAACCATCCAAACAATTAAAACCGATGAGGCAGCACTACCAATTAAAGATTATTTCCTTTGCCTCCAAAGCACAGGATCTCGCACAGAAGGGGAAGCTTTCCAAAATGAAAATATTGTTACCTGCCAGCAAACTGTATATCATAGGCTAGGGGTGGGCAAACATGAGTTTCAGAGCCCTAAAAAGTCAAATTTAGCTTGCAGACAAACTAGACTTGACCTTCTTGGTGTTTTGTAGTCCTCCACATGCCATTTTTGGTTTGGTTTGTTTTTTTAAAAAAAATTCAGGTTTTAGGAGACTGTAGTCCGGGGTATGTGTGCAGGGGGCGATGTCCAGGAGCTTAATGTAGGCCTATGGGAGCTCGGTAAATTTTCTGACATTGCTCCCTAGCCTAGAATTATCAAGCTTTGGTGTCCAACTGTATTCAGCATGGTAGATCAGAAGTCATGGAGGCCTAGACAAGAGGTGCTTCCAGACAGACAGCTTCTAGTGTTACCAATCAAAAGACATTGTGCAGCTATTCTATCTTTCTCTCCTTAATGGATTTTCTGTGGTAACAAAAAAGACAGAAGAAACGGAGGGAAAACTCAGGAGGAATACAAATGGAAGACAACTATGTCTGAACTCCCTCCCATAAAATTCCATGAATGAGGAAGTGCGATAGCACAATAAAGTGCTTACTCATTGGTAAGCACCTTGGGAGTCAGGTTTATTTATTAGAATATTGATAATCCATTAATTTTTTATTAAAAACAAAGGGCGGCTAACAAAACATATCACAAACACTACAAAAACACATAGAAACACGTTTTAAACCACGGATCAAACGAATTAGTAACCATGTTGATCATAGCAGGAGAAATGGGGTGTGGGAGGAATGCGATGGTGGGGGAGAAGATAATCAGGGCAACACAAAAGATCTCTGGAAGAGGACCACATTAACTTGGTGGCAGTAAGGAAGTAGTGAGGTGAACATCTTTAGGAATGGAGTTTCACAGCTTTGGTGCCATGGTAGAGAAGGCCCTGTCCTGCATCAACACCTGCCATACTTCACATGGGATGGGTACACCAAGCAGGGCCTCTGAGGTGGATCACAGCACAGAAGTAGGTTCATACGGGAGCAGATGTCCTCACGCTATCCTGAGCCCAGATTGTTTAGACTATTAAAGGTAAAAGCAGTACTTTTCACTGGGTATGGGTTGATGGGAGATATGACAGGGAGCCAGTATGTGGAGGTAAGGAATATTGCATTTGGAGCAAAGTGACGGAAAAGAGTGGATACTACCTTGCATATATTCTGGGTGTGTCCAGTAATTTAGTGGTTATGGCTGGAAGTTTATAGATGCTCAAATTTGACATGGGACAACTCACATGCCCTACAGTCTTTACATTACATTGGGGCTTATTCCAAGAACTTGGATTCTCCAAATTGATGATATTGCCCTTCTCAGATAATATCATTGGTTATTAAAAGGCTATTACCAGTTTGGAAGGACGTGCCCACTACAAAATTCAACTGCTGGACTGGGGCGATGTCTCCATTAACTAGTTGTGCAAAAGTCATGCACTTCAACCACAGAATGAAGTCATATACTTAACTTTCCATATGTAAGTAACATTTCTATATCTGTCATCTTCCATGGCCATCAGAATTTCCAGAATTCTATAAAAAAAAGATATTTAAATATAAACATTAAAGGACTTGGTGCAACTATACTGAGCATTTAATCATATCCCTCTGGTTTCCTGGCCCTTTTTCTGAAGGCATATGATAGAGGCATATCCTTCTGAAGCTACGCAGGTCTGAGTCTAGTCATTGTCTGGACTCTGGTGACATCTTTCACATTGAATCAGTTTGCACGACACGGCAGATTATCATGAGATACTTGACCCACAATTAGCTGCAATGCATGCGGAGTGCATAGGACTGCTGTTTTGAATATGCAACCTGCAATCGGGGGCTATGGTCCTTCATGCGAACCCAGCCATCATGGGTTAATTTAGGGTTAAACAACTCACATGTAACCTTCGATTAGTAGTTGGGTTATGTGTGGGTTGTTTAACCCTTGATGAATTCACAATGGCCAGGTTTGCACGACAGGCGACAACTGCCAAATGCCCTGATCAGAGGCTGCATATTCAAAGTGGCGGCTGTCCACAGTCGGCACGCTCTGTGGCTAGTTGTGGGTTAATTAACCCACAATAAGTCGCTGTGTCATGTGAACCGTCCTGTTGCTGAAAAAGAGAAGATGCATCACCAAAAAAGAGGACAAAAGAGGCCACCATTCTGCATAAAACTTGCATATGTTAATTTATAGAGAGTTGCACATTTAGAAATAATTACTCTAATTTTAAATAGAAATGTTATACATCTCAGCCTAGTGAGGAAAACTGAGAGCAGCTGATCTGTGTACCTACTGACTACCTCTCAGTCCATTAAATGCTGATGGACAACTTCGGGGAACCTGCTGCTCTCCCTTCTTGGAGCGCTTCATCGTTCCACTGGACCTAGACTGGACGACCCTCCAAACAGAGGACATCTTCAAACAGAGGACTGTCCTGACAGACATTCAAAGAGACTATCTTCCTCTGTAAAGTAGGACACACGGCCACCCTAAGATGGAAACCCTGTGTATACTTGCTGGAGGAAAAGTAGGATAGCAATGTAATATTCTTTCTTTCTTTCTCCTCCATTTCTCCCTTGGTTCTTAACTTACATACTCTGAGAACAATAAGTCTGAGAACAAGGAGGAAAGTTATAAGTCTGAGAACGTTTAACTTCCAACATAAGTTATAAGTCTGAGAACTTAAGTTATAAGTCTGAGTTATAAATTATAAGTTAGTTATAACTTATAAGTTAGTTATAACTTGTAAGTCTGAGTTATAAGTTAAAAGTCTGAGAAGTTATAACTTCTAACATAAGTCTGAGAACAAGGAGGAAAGTTCTGCCCTTTTTAAGATTCCTACTGTTAATGTAGAAGAACCTCTTCTAATAGGAGCAGTGTGGATGGAGGGTGTAGCAATCAAAGCAACCCAAGGAAAGATAACTGAATATGCAGAATCCCACAAAGTCTAGAGAAAGAGAGATGGGTTGTTAGCTTGTGTGGTGCTTACAAAGATTACAATATATTTCTGATATGTTAAGGAAAGTTTGGGAGCTTGAAGAAAGAATTACCTCTGAATGAATGAACAGAAGGCTGAGGAGCTTCTTTGATATATTTACTTATTTAAAAAATATACTTCTTTCTAAGCAGTGTCACCAAATCATTGTACAATTAAAAAAAATACAATTCAAGGAATAAACAATTAAATGCATCCATTCAAAGAAAGGATATCAACATCATAAACTAACAGAACCAACAGGAGTCAATCCCCCCCGCCCCCCGAATGAAAGAACTAGAGCATCCTCACTTGTCTGTGTAAGGCTTCAGTGAGGGAATCAAATGAGCAACCCATTGAAGGGCATTCCACTCTTCTAGGCCTACCATCAAAAAGGCCCTTATTACTGTAGATGTCAATCTGGCATCTAGTCTAGCATCAAGCCTTGCTAGCTGATCTCAGTCTTCAGGGAGGCTCATCCACAAGGACGAGTTCCTTGAGACACCCAGAACTCAGGTTGTGTAAGGCTTTAAAGGTCAAAACCAACACCCTGAATTAGGTTCAGAAAGAAATTGGTAACCAAGATAGAAAATACTGGAGCAATATGAAGATCACCCTTCAAGGCAGTGGCATTCTGCCTTAACCAAACCTTCTTCATGGACAGCCCCATTTAGAGCACAGTACAATTTCCAGCCTGAACATTAATTAAATACCTGGCCAAAGCAGGAGTAAAACACCATGCTTGAAAGGAGAATTCCAATTTGTCTACATTTAATGCACAAGCATCGGTGATTAAATTGCAAAATAAGCTGCTTCATTCCCCCTTTCTGTTGTCCAGATTTATCCCAGCACCGCAGTACACACACACCCATACACACGCACCAGCCAGGCATCGCTACTTGAACAGAGTAAATTGGAGATGCTGAAAATCAATCCTTGGCCCCTTCCAGCTCATCCATCAGTGTTCAAAGTTCCCCTAACAACAAACCTTTGGCTGTCAAAACTTGTTTTTCATTGTGGAGGGAGCCCCCAGGCTGTCCAGACTGAAACATTAAAGAGTTGCTAGTGCTGTGAAGCTGAAAACCCAAGAACTAATTGAGTTTAGGGGTGGGGAGAGGGGGCACCACACGCTGGAGCTCCAGGTAATGAAATTGCATTTCTGGAATTAATAGCTCGGATTAACCTGAAATAACCATGGCAACACACTAATCGTCAAGAACAATAAATCAGCTTCCCACACAGTCACAGGTGGTTCAAGGGTTTGGAGGACCTTGGGAGAGTGTTTTCGTACACTGTGTACAGGAGTATAAACACCTCAGGCATGATGCAGCCATGGAGGAGAAAGCCAGTAGCATGCAGCAGACTAGAGACTCATTTTGGTTAGGAACTATGGGAATGGGGAAAGTTCTGCCGTTTTTAAGATTCCTACTGTTTCCTGTCCTCATTCAGAATCCATCTATCATCCCTCCATCACATGCAGACATCACAACAATCATAGACACAGCTATCGCCCTTCAGCATAAGCACGTGTCAGAGCAAAGATACACGAGGTGTCAATATATAGCTGGGAGAGGCTATGTGTGTGCAAGTGGTGGGTATGTGAGAACTTTTAATTATGCAGCCATGATGTGAGAACAACTGATGAGCTTAGCAAAGCGAGGTGCAACAGCAGATTGCTTTGACCCCCTCATGGGGGCGGGGAAGGTAAAAGCACAGAGATTGACTTAAGATCAGCTACTTTACACGGGAGGACATGTGCGTTGAATTGAGGACTTCCTTTCTCCGCAAGTTCTATATGTTTCATTTTACAGCCACTAGATGGCACTGTGGATATATCCAATATATCAGATTAGCGTCCCTTATCAGGTTATCTCTGAACTTTGAAAAAGCAGGATAAAGGTCAGACGGTGCAGGAGACGCCCTGGAGGTTGACCACGTCGTGTAAAGGACCCACAAACTTCCGCGAGTGACCAATCATGAGCCTGAAATAAAAGCCTCTTGTAGAACTGCTCAGTGTCTTGCCCCTGAAGAAAGCATTGGCTGGGGTGCAATTCAGTCCCGCTTCATAGAGGACACTGTCCTGAACTTTTGGGCATATGGTTTGTGGTGACCCAAAGCTGCTTGTGGTGTCAGCACACCCCGCTCTGCATTCTTATCTACGTATTTTGGCTACTGTTAGCATGTGGGTGCCATGCTTGGCCGTGCCCAAATGTTGTGCCCAAACAAAGCATTTGGCCTGCTGTGTTTCAATTCCTCTCCACTCTCCTGGAGATGTGGGTTTATCACTTGGAGTGGCCAAAAGCTTATTGTGAAGTTCATAACCTCAGTTCCTGATTTGTTATTATCATCTGGGGTCATGTGGGTACGAATGTACGTCGCACAAAAACAACATTTTTTGATTGGAGGGGATTATTATTTCTCTTGAAGGGATTATTTCTCTTGAAGGCAATTCTCTTGCTCAGTCATGGAGATTTAGAGAGAGGGTAGTACAAAGCATATTTTGGGATGCGGGAGGCATATAAACATTAGATCCTTATTTGGTTTACCATTTGAGCTCTAAGGAGTCCTAAGGGATTAGTAACCAACTTGAGCAACGTTAGGGTGGAAGAGAAGGGGAATGAAGACAGTGGGAAAGCAGCAACATAGCCAGATGATCGCTTTGGAATCCTCATCTCAGAGCCTCAACATTCTCATTTCAGAACCTTTGTGCAGAGGGGAGATAAACTCTCCCAACATCCTTCCTCTTTCTCGAGGGCCAAACTGCATGTTAGATCTGTAATCAAATTTAACAACATTCTCGCTTTCTCTTTTTTGCTTGCTCTTTGCGTGTGTGTCCGTGTTTGCTAAATAGCTGCAAAGGGAGCAGTCAGGGCTGGAATTGAGGCACGTGGAGAGGGTGGGGTTACAGCTAGAGCTGTGTGCAAATGGCCTCTTGAAATTCTCCACCTGACTTGTGGGCAGAGAAATTTGGGAGACAATTTCCACGAATTTCTCGGGGGGGGGGGGGAATTCTCAACCATTTCTCCTGGCTAGGGAGGGCTTGCAGCACAGCTTTTTTTCCCCCATTTTTGGTAAGGGTTTTTTTTTTTGGGGGGGGGAGTTGTGCTGCAACAGCATCAACTATCTTGGCCTCTAGTTTGCATCCGCCACAAAGCAGGTGGGGGCAGTGTTGGGTTTGGCTCCAGGGATGCGGGGGAGTTCGTGCTCTGCCAAAATCTGTCCTCCAATTTCCTGAAAGTTTTCTCACCGCATGAAAGAGGTTTGCATTGCTCTGCCTCATTCAGGATGCTTTATAATGTATTTTTTGTGGTGTTTTTGAGCTTACCTAATCTCAGCCAGCCTCCCAGGCTGCCTGCACGTCCTGATCTGAAAAAGCCCCATGAGAGGAATTACTTCATGGTGCCTTAAACTGGGCTTTAATTGAAGTGCAGGAAGCTGAGGAGGCTACAGGCTGCCAGAGAGAAGATGGTACAATGAAACACCAGGACCCATGTGCTCACTTCTCGGCCACCTCTTAAGTAAGGTAAGCCCAAGAAGCCCAACGCCAACCCAGGATAATTTCTCTGAAATTTCTTCTCCTTTGAATTTCTTTCCAGAAGAAATTTATCTTCTATCAAATTGCATGAGAATGGTAAAAAAAATCTGGGAGAAATTTTCAGCGCAGCATTAGTTAATGCTTTTCTCCTGGGCCATGGTCCCAACAAATATCCCTCTTTGCTGTCAGATGGAAGCTGCTTATTGCTGCTAAGAGCAGCTTCCCTCTTGCACCAAATAGGAGTTGGAGGGGTTTGCTGCGATCGCACTTTGTGGGGAATGAGTTAAACTCTCCCTCCCTGTGTCCAGGAAGGGTTTTGATCAGGTTCCTCTTGCCTGCTACTTAATCCCCCCCTCCCCCCAAAAAAACAGGCCTGTTAAATGGGATCATTTATTTAACTTCAAGTGTAGTTCGGCCCCTCAAGTAGCAGCAATCACAGCTGTACTGACTGCCTTTCACAGCCAACATAGTTTCAAGACGTGAGGTTCTCCACCCTCTTCCAGATAGAATGTGTAATATCTGGGATCTGATCTCTAAATACTTTGGGGGGTTTTAAGGCTTAAAAGCAGTCACAAGGAGTGTGTGTGTGTGTGTGTGTGAATTTGGAAATTCCAAATTTGGGGATTTGGGGGCCGCGGTGGCTTAGTGGTTAAGACGCTGAACTGCAAACCAGAAGGTCGGCAGGACAGCAGTTTGAGACCCGAGTGCTGCATGACGGAGAGAGCTCCCGTCTTCAGTCCCAGCTCCTGCCAACCTAGCAGTTCGAAAGCAAGAATTTGCAAGTAGATAAATAGGCACCGCTTCGGCGGGAAAGGTGACAGCGTTCCGTGCACCTCGGTGTTCAGTCATGCCGGCCACATGACCACGGAAGCATCTTCGGACAGCGCTGGCTCTTTGGCTTAGAAATGGAGATGAGCTCCACACCCTAGAGTTGGACACGACTGGTTGGGGACACCTTTACCTTTCACTGCCACTAATAACAATTTTGAGGACGCTTTCCTGAGCCTGTGGAAATCTCAAAATAATACGGGTGGAATAAGTAGGGAGACCCTTCCCCAAATCATGTTCCCCATAGCCTTTTGAAACAGTGATAAAGGGGAGGCCATCAGGAAAGGTAAGAGACTAGCTCCCCTTTGCCCCCCGCCCCCGAGCAATGTGTGAGCGCAGGAGGGGTGGAATAAATAAATAGTTCACACACATTTCTTTATCTCATTGTCCAGCTCTGAGTTAGTTGGCTGGAGAAAGGACTTAATCACAACTTAGTCACCCATCTCCATGCATCGGTCACCCGCTGACTCGTTATGGGAGAGATGAATTGTCGTCTCAGACACTGGTGAGTGCTCCTTCCCATCAGAGAGCAGCACAGGAAGGGACATTCCAGTCCGCCACCATGACTTATTTTTTGTTAATTTTCCGAGATGACCTCTGGTCTGGGGATTTTCGGAAGGAACGAGGAAAGAGCACGTGTGCCGAAGGGTGTTTGTAAGGCTTTCACGTCTTTTCCTGAACATCAATTATTGACACGGCCAATGCACGTTTGCCAAAACACCAGCAGAGAAATTGCCTGCTGGTGAGGGACTACGATTTCAGCATGGTTTGAAAGCTGAACTACACAATAATGTGTCATTCTGACCTTCTTGCCCATGTTTATATAGGCCAAGGAGAATTAGATACCCTCCCACAGACAAAAAGGGGGGGCACTCCTGTGCAGAGCTGGCACCAAGAGTAGGCATGGTTGGGCACCTGCCAAAGGCCCACATCCCAGCAGGGACCCACTGAAAAAGGCCCCCTGGACTTGCTCCACTTCCTCACCATTCCAACCTGCTTGTTCCCCTTTCTCTTGCTCTGGCCTGGACAACAGGAGGAGCAGAAGATAGGATCATAGGGTTGGAAGGGGCCTACAAGACCATCGAGTCCAACCCCCTGCTCAATGCAGGAAGCCTGATTCCCAGGCGGTCTCCCATCCAAGTACTAACCAGGGCTGACCCTGCTTAGCTGACGAGATCCGACGAGATTGGGTGCATCCAGCCCTTTGCTTGTATTTGTCATGGCCTCCTTGCTCGCTGGCTCTCTGCCTGTCAAGCAAGCAAGTGGGAACAATGATGAGAAGGGGGACAAGGAGCAAGGCCAGCTGGTGACAATGGCAGTGAGAAGGTAGACTCACTGAAGGAGGGGGCACATTGAGGGTGCCTTGCCCAAGGGCCCTCAAAAACCTGGAGCCAGCAACGGACCACAGCTCACTGGGGGAGCACATGCTTTGCAGGCAGAAGGTCCCAACTTTAACACCTCCAGTTAAAAGGATCAGATGGGAAAGACCTCTGCCTGAGACCCTGGAACAGGAAAAGGCAAATCTGCCAATTTCAGTTCCGTTCAATTTCCCGTTTTTCCCATTCATCCAAATTCTACATCAATGTATGTGTTTGGTTTTTTTTAAAAGCATGGATATCCATATGCATTTTCAGGGGCACTTCTATAAACATTTCTGTGCACACGTTCTCCAGATATATGCATGGGGGGGGGGGCTTTGTTAATCCTTGCATTTTTGAGAGCTGCTTTCTCTATATTTGTTTTTCTGTTAACTATTTTGACAATTGTGTGCATTTTTGCATGCACTTCTCCATCGAATATGGATTTCTGTGCACCATTTTTCCTGAAGTATGCATTTGTTTCTTTGAGTGGAGAACTATGGCGCTAAATTTGGGAAAGTGGAAATGTTGGTGCACAACTCTGTTCTGATTCGCTCATTGGTTTGGCAGGGAGAATTTGGTAAATCCGCATAAAAATTTGGATGGACCAAATCTCTCACCCATCCCTACCCTGGAGAGACACTGCCAGTCAGAGTAGGTAAGATTGGGCTAGACAAATAAATAGTCCAACCTGGGATAAGGATGCTTCTTATGTCACTGAGTGTCTGTTCCTTCCCCACCCTGCCCATCTCTTACCCATTGCTGAGGCGCTTCTCTTCCTGTTGTAGATTTTATACATTTACTCTGCAGTTGCATGCCTTTTAAACACACACACACACACACACACACAGAATCATAGAGTTGGGAAGGTACTTCAAAGGTCATCTAGTCCAACTCCCTGCCTATGCAGGAAATCCGTTGCTACAGGCTTCCCTGGCAGGTGGCCATCTGGCCTCTGCTTAAAAACCTGTAATGAAGGAGGAGAGCCCACCACTTCTCAGAGCAGTCTGTTCCAGGCAGCTCATACCGTCAGGACATTCTTCCTAAGGTTTCATTGAAATCTCCTTGTAATTTGACCCCATCGGTCTGGCTCCTACCTTTTGGAGCAACAGGGAAGACATTTGCTTCATGATCTATGTGACAGCCCTACAAATATTTGGAGACGGAAATTCTGTCTCCTCTTAATCATCGCTTTTCCAGGCTGAACAAAAGAACATTTAGTTTCACAACAAATCTGGTTCTATGTTTTGCAAAATAGCTGAAGCTCAAACAACTTTCTGCAACATTTTCTGTCTGGATTGACAGTTATGGGGTGGGTGAGTGTAAAGAGAAGGAAGCAAGGAAGCAAATGCACTCTTGTGCATACACTTAACATTGTTTTTAAATAATTTCCAGAGGGGTAGCTCTGTGTGTGCTGCAACAACAACGACTTGTGGCACCTTAAAGCTTGACAAATTCATTCTGACATAAGCTTTCATGGATTATAGTCCTCTTCATCAAATGCATGAAATGTTGTCAAGAGTTTCAGCTATACATTCATGCTTGGGAGGGGGGTGGGTGGAGAATTATTTATTATTATTTATTACATTTCTATACCGCCCCATAGCCAAAGCTCTCTGGGTGGTTTACAAAAGTGAAAACATTAAAGTACAATATACAGAGTTTAAAAACCATTTACATAAAAGCATATGGACAATATATACAAACAACACATAACTAAAAACAACTTTCAAGAATCCAACAATAAAACAATACAGTTTAAAACAACACAGCTTATAAATTGTTAACAGTGACATCAGAGAGAAATTGAATGCAGAAAGTACTGACGGTGACAATCACATGATTAACAATGGCCATTCACCAAATGGTTGTTGTTGGTAACCCAAACTTCCTTGCACTAGGTAAGCCAATTAACACACATGTGTGATTAAAACAAAAAAACCTGTATCCTAATTTAAGCTGCTGGAGATAGAGGCACTGTGGTTAAGTGGCTAGAGTGTTGGACTGGGAGTTGGGAGATCTGGGTTCTAGTCCCCACTTGGCCATGGAAGCTCACTGGGTGACATTGGGCCAGTCACTGTCTCTCAGCCCAACCCACCTCACAGGGCTGTTGTTGTGAGGATAAAATGGAGGAGGATTATGTACACTGCCTTGGGTTCCTTCAGGGGGAAAAAAGTAGGGATAGCAGAGAATTCTGCCACGGATCTCGGTGAGGCCGAATGCCAGTGCATTCAGCCCCCCGAACTCCGTGTCGCAACGGCCTGCCACACCCCCCCCCAAGGATCCCCCCGGGACGAGACTTACCTAGGGCGGATCTTCTGGGCGGCGGCAGCTCCGGCGGCAGCTTCAGTGGCGGCAGCTGCGGCAGCCGGTCTTCCTACCAGCTGCTACCGCCGCCATTTCCAGTGTTAAAAAAAAAAAAAAGACGTGATAGGCTACGTAAAGATTTATGTAGCCTATCATGGCTAGGTTAAAAACAACAACAACAACATGATAGGCTACGTAAATCTTTACGTAGCCTATCACGTCTGACTTAAAACAAAACAAAACACGCATATGCAAATGGCGGCGGCTACGGCCGCCGTCATTTGCGTTCCTTATTTTGGCCCGTCTTAGTCTATGTAAATATTTACGTAGACTAAGACGGCGAAAATAAGGGGAACACAAATAACGTCCGCTATGCTATTTGCGTTCCCCTTATTTTCACTGTCTTACTCTACGTAAATATTTACGTACACTAAGACGGGCCAAAATAAGGAACGCAAATGGCGGCGGCCATAGCCGCCGCCATTTGTGTACGCGCGTTGTTTTTTTTAAAGTCAGACGTGATAGGCTACGTAAAGATTTACGTAGCCTATCACGGCTGACTACAGGGACGCAAACGGCGGCGGCTACAGCCGCCGCCATTTCTATCCCTGCTAGCCAGCGGCTGGATGTCCGGCTGCTGGCGGAGCCAGCTGCTGGCTCTGCGGAATCCCCGTGGAGCGGAGTGGAGTGGAGCCGGCCGGCCGGCCAGGATTCCTGGGGGGAGCGTGGAGCACCTCCCCCCCGGTGAGGATTCCGGGGGGAGGGATGGAGTGTCCCCCCCCAGTGGAACCTGGCGGAGACAGGTAAGGGCAATTTCATACATCCCTAGAAAAAAGGCGGGACAGAAATGTAATAAAATAAATAAATAAATAAATTGAACCTCTTGATGAATTGTTTTTAAAGGGAGCCCCCCAAATTTCCCCAAAGGCAAGCATGGACATGTAGGAGGGAGAACCCACCAAAAAAAAAAAAAAAATAGGAGGGAGGGAGGGAGGGAGGGAAGGAAATGGAGTATTCCTGATTCGTTCGTTCATTCATTCATTCATTCATTCAATGAATGAGTCACCTAGGGCGACATACAAAAAATAATGACACAATTAAAAAAAAAACATTCGCGTTCGTTCATTCATTCAAAAAATAGGCAGCAGAACAATAACACCTTCGATTTACAACAAACTAGAGGCTAAAACCTTAACAAGCATCCAACAAAACAGAGATCTAAAAAAAACCCCAAACTCAGAGAGTTAAAACCGCCATGGTAACACAAACATGCAGCATTTCAAAGGCCTGTGAGAATAAAAAGGTGAGTGCCTGGTGCCTTAAAGACATCGAGGGGGCATCTGATGCTTGTCTAGACAGAAGAAAAGTCATACAATTGCCAGCACACCCCCGCCAGCTTGGGTCATGCTTGGAGTTGTATGGCTTTTTTCTGTCTAAACATGCATAAAATTGTGCCTTAACGGAGGTGCCAGGCAGACCTCACTTTTCTGGGGGAAGACATTCCATAACTGGGAGGAAGGGGCTACTGCTGAGAAGGCCCTTCCTCATGTGGCCACCCACCCTATTGCAGCATGTGGGGTCATTTGAAGCAGGGCTAGTGACTATCATTTCAGGGCTCAGGTAGGAAACTATAGGAAGAGGCAATCCTTCAGATAGCATGGCCCAGAGCCATGAAGGGCTTCATAGGTTAAAACCAACACTTTGAATTGGGCCCAGGAATGGACTGGAAGCCTGGAGGTGATAGAATACTGCTTCAATATAACCATAATGCCAGTTCCAGTGAGTACTCTTGGAGTTGGAGCGAATCGATTACGGCTGAATCTACACATAGCAGTTTTACCATTATCATACTGTAGTGATAACTATTGGTGCCGAGTGCTGAAGGAGTTGCACTGGTTACCAGTTGTTTTCCGGGCCAGATTCAAGGTGTTGGTTTTGACCTTTAATACCCTATATGGTTCCGGCCCGGCCTATCATAAGGAGCGCCTCCAGCAACACCAGACAGGCCGCTTAACAAGAACAGCTTCGGATGGCCTTCTGTCTATCCCATCAGCCAGGACAGCTAGGCTGGTGAGGACGAGGGAAAGGGCCTTCTCTGTGGTGGCCTCCACTCTGTGGAACTCCCTCCCTATCCCTAGGGAACTCCGCCATGCCCTCTCTTTAATGAGCTTCCGCCATGCATTAAAAACGTGGTTGTTCAGGCAGGCATTTGGAGGTGGGTTAGGGTATTTTTAGAAATGTGTTTTAATGTAGAATGTTATTTTAAAACTGTTGGCATTGCTGTACATCACCCAGAGTGGCCAGGTGACTGGCCAGATGGGAGATTAAGAAATTCAATCAATCAATCCATCAATAAAATACAGTAGGATCATGGTAAAACTGCTATGTGTAGATTCAGCCTAGGAGTGCTGTTGGCAAGGGCGGATGCAGGAATTTATCTGGGGCAGGGTGGAGGAGGAACAAAGCTGCACACAGTGGTATGTGATTGGAATTCACATACGCAGCATACACCTGTATATCTACACATGCTTTGTTGCTGAAATTCGTATTCCATGAGGTGTAGAAGCCTACACAGAGTGGCAGAAATTCCAGAATTTCACAGCACTCATGTAGAAGCTTCCTTCAGTTATACTTCACACAAGGGTCATACACTCCAAGATATCGACTGGATAAATGCATGTTCCAGTCATGACAAAGAGGTTATGTTTCCCAGTGCCCTAAACAACTGTGCCTTAGAACAGTTGTTTATGGAATTGACCAGGGGAGAGGTGACCCTGTACTTAGTCCTATGTGGTGCTGCCCAAAACCTAGTGCGCGATGTGAGAGTTACCAAACCAGTTGGAAACAGTGAGGAGAGCGCTATCAGATTTAATTCATATTCAAGTGGAAATTTGCCAAGGAAGCCCAAAACAGTTACATTTGACTTCGAAAGAGGAAACTTCTCCAAAATGAGGGACTGGTAAAAGGGAAATTGAAACAGGGGAATCAAGAGAGTTAAATCTCTCCAAAATGCTTGGAGGTCACTCAAAACCATAATAGTAGGCAGTCAGTTAGGCCACAACCTATGCATGTTTAGATAGAAAGAAGTCCTACAACTCCCAGCATGCCCCAGCCAGCATAGCTAGCTAGGGAATGCTGGGAGTTGTAGGATTATTTTCTGTCTAAACATGCATAGGATTGTGCTTTTAAAATGTATACCGCAGGTCAGGAAGGGTAGCACCAAGTCCAAGAGGTCACCAGCATGGTTAACAAGCAGTGCCAAGGAAGCTATTAGAGAAAACACTGCTTCCTTTAAAAAACGGAAGGCTTGCCCAAATGAACAAAAAGGAACTCAAACGTGCACAAACGAAATGCCAACAGACAATACAAGATGCAAGAAAAAGAGCGCGTTTTGAAGAGCACTTTGCTAATAACATCAAGGCCAATTATAAAGAAGTCTTGAAGAGTGCAATCCTATGCATGCTTGGACAGAAGAGAGAGAGAGAGAAGCCCTACAACTCCCAGCAATGCTCCCAGCATTTTTCTCCCTCTCTCAAAATGCAAGAACCCAAAGGGGTCATCCCATGAAGCTTGATGGAGGGAGATTCAGGACAGATAAAAGGAAGGGCTTCTTCAGACAGCACAGAGTCAAACTATGGAATTAATTACCACAAGATGTAGTGATGGCCACCAACTTGGATGGCTTTAAAAGGGGTTTAGACAGATTCCTGGAGGAGAAGGCTCTCAATGGCTACTAGTCCTGATGGCTATGTGCTGTCTCCAGTACCAGGTGTGGTATGCCTATGTACACCAGTTGCTGGGGAACACAAGCAGGAGGGTGCTATTGCACTCATGTCCTATTTTTGGGTTCCCCACAGACAGCTGGTTGGCTAGACTAGATGGATCCTTGGTTCTTCTTATGTTCTGAAAAGACATCATGAGCTTCAACTAAACTTTTGGAGGGAGGGATGTTTAAAAAACAAAACAAAAACTAAGAATAAGAGGGGGGGGAACAGATGCACAAACACAGAACATTAGTATTAAGGATAACGTATGGGACATTTTATGGCTTCAGCGTTGTTATCATAACATTAGGGGCTGTGCATTTTGCTGCAGATCTCAGATTCTACAAAGGCTAAAGATTCTTTGTGTTTGTTTGTTTTTTAATGAAAGCTAGGAATCTGGGAATTATGGCTCATCCAGGGGGTGAAACTACTCTTTCCTGCAGATGCCCATGACTGTCTATAGCAGATAGCTTCTTCACACAGAGCTTTTGTCCTGCTATTGAGATTGGTTACTCACAGAAGTTTGCAGGTCCTTTACATGACGTTGTCAACCTCCAGGGCGTCTCCTGCACTAAATGACCGTTATTCCATTAAAAAAAAAAAAAAGAAAGATTGGAAATAATGAGCTATCAAATTGCAGCGTTTGAGTTCCACTTGAGTTCCCTCGTGAAAAGAGGAAAACCCATAAGAGGAGCTAGACCACAGCGCCATCTAGTGGCTGTATAAGGAAACATACGGAAGGCTCCGATAAGGGGGGAAAGGAGCGGGGAGGAAGTGCATGTAAAGGGAGACTGTCATGATCCTGTATTTAAAACGGAAGCAGAAAGCCCTGTTTAAAATGCAGGATTTTAGGCTGGTGTAGAGATGCTCTTGGGCTAAAACATTTGCCATTGCTGATTTTCTAACTGTGGAGCCTCTGATAAGCTTCTAGGGAAACTCCAAGGTTCTCTGGAGCACAGGTGGGAAACCACATGTGGATCCGAACCACCACTAGATCTGGCGCCTCCTTTTCATTCATGATGGTCCCCAGTTCTGGACAGCATGGCTCTTGTTAGGTTCTTAAACTGCCCACGCTGCTCTGGGACAAATTAATTTCAAAATCCATGTGGGGAAAAGATCTCAAAGGGGATACATATCCCACCTCAAGTGTAGTTCTCACCAGCAGAAGAGGTGGTACAGTTCTGTCTGGGCTGTACCACTTCAGCCTACAGGTGGGGGCTCACATGACTGAATGCTGCTCCATTAAAGGGGGAAAAAAACTCCCTTCACATAGAAAGCAAGCATGTCAGGGACAAGAATTCTAGGGCACCCTTCTCTCTATCATGCTTGTTTTTGACGTGGAGGGATCTTCTCATCCCCCATGGGGGAGTATTCCATCACATGAGCCCCTCCCTGCAATCTGAATTGGGACAGCCCTCCAGACACAGGCTTGCCTTCTGAAAACAAGGGCTCAGTCTTCCAGTTCTCCAGAAACGAAGAAGCAGCCGCCCACGCCACAAGCATCATCTTCAGGACAACACGACAGCCGTGTAATTGATATTTAAACATTTCATTTCAGCAGAATATCTCTTTGGCTTGATTAAGATGGCAGGTCTCCGTGCAGTACCCCTAAATGGCAGCTCGCCTCACTCAGGAAATGAAGAGTGAAGTTTCTGTCTGCATCTTATGCTTGGAAATACACCGGGGGGGGGGGGGAATCGGTCTTGATAGCAGTGCAAGAGGAGCAAATGGATTTTTTTTTTCCAGCCTGTGGCTTCCTCTCCTCCTTGGAAAGAACCCCTGTTTTCCCTCCATCTGAGATTCTGCTTGCCAGTGATCAAATAGGAATTAGCTGATTCCCCTCTGGAAATGTTTCTACAAAAGGCCAATGACATTGAAATTAAAGCAAGCGGGGATCAATTTTGCTGCGTCTGAAATAGGCTGTGCTCAATTTTGGCCTAATACGAGGAACTAAAGGCATGGCCAGAAGTAAATGGATTGAGATTGATGAGTTCAGAGATCTCAGCAAAGGAAACCTAGATTGGATATTAGGAAACACTGGGTAATGGAGGAGGGTACGAGCTGCCCAGAGGGGAGTCAATGGCCAAGCAGCTCACAGCTCAGAGGTGGAAAATCGGAGCTTTTCGGATCTCGTGAGCGGTAAGGAAAGCCTTCCGCAACCCGGTGCCCTCCAGAAGTTTTGGACTATGACTCCCATCAGCCCCAGATGGCATGGCCAGTAGTCAGGAATGTTGGGAGCTCTAGTCCAAAAGTTCTGGGGTGCTGCAGGTTGGGGGAAGACTGCATTCATAGAATCATAGAATGGTAGGGTTGGAAGGGGCCTATAAGACCATCGAGCCCAACCCCCTGCTCAGTGCAGGAATCCAGGTCAAAGCATCACTGACAGATGGCTGTCCAGCTTCATCTTGAATGCCTCCAGTGTGGGAGACACTACCACCTCCTTAGGTCATTGGCTCCATTGTCGTATTGCTCTAACAGTCAGGACGTTTTTCCTGATGTTCAGCTGGAATCTGGCTTCCTGTCACTTGAGCCCATTATTCCGTGTCCTGCACTCTGGGATGATTGAGAAGAGATCCTGGCCTTCCTGTCTCCGACAACCTTTCAAGTCCTTGAAGAGAGCTATCATATCTCCCCTCAGTCTTCTCTTCTCAAGGCTAAACATGCCCAGTTCTTTCAGTCTCTCCTCATAGGGCTTTGTTTCCAGTCCCCTGATCATCTGCGTTGCCCTCCTCTGAACCCTCTCCAGTTTGTCTGCATCCTTCGTAAAGTGCGGTGCCCAGAACTGGACACAGTACTCCAGATGAGGCCTAAACAGTGCTGAGTAGAGGGGAACTAGTACTTCCTGGGATTTGGAAGCTATGCTTCTATTCATGCAGCCCCAAACAGCATTTGCCTTTTTTGCGGCCACATCACATTGTTGGCTCATATTCAACTTGTGATCTACTACTATTCCAAGATCCTTCTCGCTTGTAGGACTGTTGAGCCAAGTATCCCCCATCTTGTAACTGTGCACTTGGTTCCTCTTTCCTAGTTGCAGAGCTTGGCATTTATCCCTATTAAATGTCATTCTGTTGTTTTCTGCCCAGCGCTCCAGCCTATCAAGATCACTTTGAATTCTGTCTTCCAGGACATTAGCTATCCCACCCAATTTTGTGTCATCTGCAAATCTGATAAGCATTCCCTGCACCACCTCCTCCAAGTCATTAATAAAAATGTTGAAGAGCGCTGGGCCCAGGTGCTCCATAGTGAAAGACCATAGAAGCTGCTGTGGACCTTGTGTCACTGGGGTGAAATGCTCCCCATGAAGCACTGTTGGGAACCACTGGACCTAGAACTGGGTGCCCTCAGCTGTGTTTGCAGCTGCCCCGTGTGATGAACCACTGGAACTGCAATTTGGAGCATCTGCCTGGGCAGTGAAGTCTTCTCAGGCTCTGGAATGACCCCATGGACTCAAGCCATCCATTTGGCCCTCCTAGACAGGAAGGGATGTAAAAGGCTTCTTCTTTGGCCTTAGCCTTGGCCTGTGCAATAGTAGTCTTCCTAACTCTGGTGTGTTTCTGTCCGTCCCTTGGCTCCGCATCCTGGCTTTGTCCCTCAATTCCACTTCCTGGCTTTGTTCCTTGGCTCTGAATCCGTGAGACAACTTCTGAGTCCTGGTTCCTGACTCCCAGCTCCCTTCTGATCATTGTCTACAGCCCAGCACTGACACTCGGTTCCACTACGAGGCAGATTGCCACGTTGAGCACTGGCTGAAGCTTCTCTACCATTAGCAAGGAGGGTGTCTTTACATGAAGCGAGCTGTCATCCATTTCTCGTGTTCAGCATCGTAATGTACTTCCAGTCACCGGGTAAAGTGATAGCATGGGGACATATCATAAAAGCGGGGAGCTGACAACAGTCAGCACAGCAGTACTCAGAACCACACAGGAGCATTCATAGTATCATAGAATAGTAGGGCTGGAAGGATAGCCTATAAGACTGTCGAGTCCAACCCCCTGCTCAATGCAGGAATCCAGGACAAAGCATCCCTGACAGATGGCTGTCCAGCTTCATCTTGAATGCCTCCAGTGTGGGAGAGCCCACTACCTCCTTAGGGAATTGGTTCCATTGTCGTATTGCTCTGTCAGGAAGTTTTTCCTGATGTTCAGCTGAAATCTGGCTTCCTGTCACTTGAACCCACTATTCTGTGCCTAGAACTCTGGGATGATCGAGAAGAGTTCCTGGCCTTCCTCTGTGACAACTTTCAAGTCCTTGAAGAGCACTATCCTATCTCCCCTCAGTCTTCTCCTCTCAAGGCTAAACATGCCCAGTTCTTTCAGTCTCTCTTCATAGGACTTTGTTTCCAGTCCCCTGATCATCTTTGTTGCCTTCCTCTGAACCTTTTCCAGCTTGTCTGATCACGCTCTCTCTGAGAGCTTGCTTGCTTGTATAGCCCCTAAGCCAGCTAGGGCAGCTTCCTCTGCTCTGCTCAGTTAGGATTCAGGAAACAGAATGAAACGCCCCGCCCACACAACTGCTGAGAGTAATCAGGCCATGCCCCTTAGTCCCAGCTCTCAGGACACGCCCCTTCAATTGCAACTCTCAGGAGCACATGGTAAGCAAACGGCGACTCAGAAGAGAAAGTCCCTGGGCTTACTCCAGCTCACTCACCACTTTGTTTCCTCTTCCACTGCAACTCCACTGCCAAACTCCTGTTTGGTCTCCCTGTTTGCTCACTCTGATCGCTCGCTCTCTGGGAGCTTGCTTTCTCCTATAGTCCCTAGACCAGCTGGGGCAGCTTCCTCTTCAGTGCTCACTTAGGAGTCAGGAAACAAAGTGTTGCTATTTAAGCATAATGACAGAGGTGCCTGCGTTTGTCTATCTAACCCAGTATTGTCACTTTTGCCTGGCAGTGCCTCTCCAGGGCCTGGGGCAGAAAGGAGACTTTTCCATCCCCTACTTCCTGATCCTTTCAGTCGGAGATGCGTGTTACAAGAAAAAAGATTTTTTTAAAAAAAATTGTTAAAAGAGTCATTAAAAGAGTCAGGTGAAGAGAAAGGAACAGCTGGCAATGTTTCAGTCACATATCTAAATTGAGAGCTGCTGGCAGAGCAGGGACCCTGAGCATTCAGTATCCTAAGTCATCCAGCACCAGTTCCCATCTTTAGTCCTCCTGACGCATTCAGGGAAGATGTCAGTGCATATGGAAACAAGCTCCCCCCAAACCAGCTGGGGTCTGGCTGGCACTTTACTCTTTTATTTATATGGCTGCCTTCTGGTCTCACTGGAAGCAAAAAAACAAAACAAACGGATTTTCCTTCCATTCTTTCCAGAGCAGCAAACAGGAGAACTTCCTCGGCTAATGATCTCTGGAAACAAAACGTCTCCAGCCGAGCTGATCTTTTAGCTCGCCAAGCCTGCGGCTAATGGAGCGGCTGGCAGAGAACACAACCTGCGCTCCTGATAATGCCCTGCTTCCGAGGGCTCTATTTACATTCCGTCAGAGCCTTCTTCCACCTCCCTTTGCTGCTCGCTATGAAAATGAGTTGCAATTAAGCCTTGCACATCTGGACTGATGCCAGTTCAACAATGGTAATGCGATAATTTCTTGTGTTTCCACATGCCAGTGGAAGGCAACTCCAAACGATCGTCAACAGACCTTATGACTGGTGGTAGGGAAAAGTGAGATCTGTGAGGGGGTCCTTGACCCAGCTCCTGGTAGCCCCATTTCCACATTGGTGGCTCTCCCATAAGCTGGGCTGGTAGGCTGGCCAAAAAAGCCTTCAGTCAGGTTTCCCAGTCCCCCCAGCACACACACTCGGGCAATCTGACACTGGACACCCAAATCAGTGAGATTTCTCTATTGCAGGAAATCCCATGGCAAAAGCTTAATGGTTACACTCTTCAGAAATCATATCGCTGATAGTCAGTAGCGATAGGCTGTATGTAATTCCAGAACAGTCCAAAGCTAAACACTACTACTGTGACTGAGATCCTCATCAACGTGGTTTCCCCATTGCCATCTCCGTGGCTCTGAACACAAGGGAAGGGACTCGGGATTCCTGGCGTATCTAACCCAGACAATCCATACATGGGGTTCCAAACCCCGGACAAGGAATGGGAATGATTCCTGGAATGATCCATCAGGCAGTCAAAAGGAGTAAATTCTTGAAAGGCCTAAACAAAACCACACCCACAGAGAGTTAGTCCAACTTTGAATCTTTTGTTGATAAATCCAGGCTACATGGTTGAGGCCTATCAAGACCAAGGGGAGAGTAACCCCTCCCCCCCACACACACACACACACAAGGAGTTTCGTGCCGCCACTTTTGCACTGGTAACTCCACGCTGCATGAGTCCAGGTAGAGGAAAGTCCAAAAGTCATAGATCAAACCCAGCCTCCTGGTACACTGAGCTGATGAGAAACGAAGACACACAATCCACAGCAAATGAGAGTCCAAGTCTACGAAAAGCCTCACAGCACCTTTCACAGCAAGTCTTTAGCAATCCAAAGTTCCAATTAATGGAGAGTCCATGCGCAGAATGCCTCCAAAAACCCAGATGATGATGGATCCAAACAGAGAAGGCTTCAGGCAATGAAGATGAGATATTCCTAGCAAAGGCTCTTCGCTTTTGCATCAGCTTAAAAGGGGAAGGTGTGACTGTGAGGCACCCACCTCCGGATTCCTTGACAGACAAGGGCCTTTAGCCTTTCAGCAAGGTCCCTGTGTAAACACAGCATCACTGCTCAGCCCTCCAGCATTGAAGCTTCAACCTGGACAACCCTTCTGCAAACCCCACCCCACCTCTGTCAGGTTCTCACGGACAGCTTCCAGCCTCCCCGCCTGCCAAGGCCAGACCAGCAGGTGGATAGGGGGCCGGATGACACCCCCCCCCCCCCGGCTCTGCTCTGAGAACACTGACAGAGAGAAGCTCACTCAGATTCTGACATTCCAGAGGCTGAATAGGCCCAAGCTCTTAATTCTAATAACATCTTAGCTATAAACTAGAGCTGGGCACCAATGACTTCTCAAAATTCTCCAGCCTATTTGTGGGCAGAGAAATTGGGGGGACAATTTCACTGAATTTCTCCTAGGGGAGGAGAAATTCTCCAACTGTTTCTCACAGGTAGGGCACACCATTGGCAGGGGTTGTAGCACAGCTTCTTTTTTTTTCTCTTTTTTTTCCCCTAAGGGTTTTTGGTTTATTGCATTGCTTCTGTGAGTGGCAACAGTGTTGTGGCAACAGTGTTGTGGCTTCCACTTTTTTGAGGCAGAATTTTGAATTTATTTTGGCGGTATCTTTTGAGCTTCCCTAAAGACTGTGAGGTGGTCGAAGGTGCCGTGTGTGTTTTCTCTTTCCGTTCCACATCTCTCCATTGCTCTGCAGCCTCCCAGGCCACCTGCACTTTCTGAACTGAAAAAGCCCCATGGGAGAAAGGGCCTCATGACGTCTTCCTCATGAAGGCTTTAACTGAAGTGGGGGAAGCCGAGGAGGCTACAGGCTGCCAGAGAGATGACTGTACAGTGACAGGCAGGACACTCACACACACTCCTCAGCCACCTCTTAGAACCCCAAACCCAACCCATGAGCATTTCTCCAAAAATTTCTCCTCCTTTGGCTGCCTTTATGTTAAAGAAAAAATCTGCAGTCCTACTGTTCTGGGGCCTTTCCTCATTTACAGCGGTCTCCCAGACTGCAACCATGTCATTGCTGAGAGGGTACGTTTTTAATTTTCAAGGTTCCATAGAACTCAATGAGGCATCGCCATCTAGTGGCTGTTTTAATAGCGCAACGATCCAATATATTTTGATACCTCATTTTCTCCGGATCTTTTTAATGTGGAATAACCGGGAAATACCTCTGAATGTGCCCTGGAGGTTGACAACGACATGAACAGGCCCTGCAAACGTCCGTGAGTGAGCAATCTCTTTGAATTGAAGTCCGTTGAATTTCTTTTCAAAAGCCATGTCTTTTCTATCAAATTGAATGAAAATGGTCTAAAAAAATGAGCGAGACATTTTCGGCACAGCACTGCTATAAACTACATCGCCCAATTCAGTGCTGAAGCTGGGTTCTGACACCTTCCAAGAGCATCCTGAAAAGATCCATAGGAAGATACGCCCTGTCCTCAGGCTTAAAAGACTCTAAAGGGAATGGGATTGGGAGGAAGGAGGGGAAAAGCAAACTTGTTCTTAGTCACAAAGTTCTTACAATGACCAGCTGGAATTGAAAACAATCCTGAGCCAGATGGATTCATGGTCTAACTTGGTATAAGGCTGCTGCCGGCATTTCTGTTCTCCGTCTGTTGTATGTTGCATTCATTTGCTTTGCGAAAGGCTCTCCTACACTGGATCCTGAGGTCAGGTCTGTTGACCAACTGACTGTAACAGTCCCCACTTGTGAAAACAGAAGAACATTCAACAGAATGGAATTGGGTTGCACTGTTTATAGAAAGTGCTGCCACTCGGATGTATTCACCAAAATTTACTGCCTGGATGGGCGGTTATGGCGTGGTGGAAGGGAAGCTGTGACTGGGTTTTTCTATTAGTGCATGGCTTTTCCTGTTGTCTGAATACAACTGTGCTTCTTGTCTTGTTCTGTACTGTTATTGTAGTTGGAATTGTTTTTTCCATATTGTGTTTTTCATATTGTATTTTAGATGTGATTTTAATATTTATATGTGAGCCACTTAGGGATCTTATAATATTTAGCAGTATATAAGTATCACAAATAAAGAAAATAAGTACACCAATATATTAGCATGCATGTTCAGTAGCGTCAAGATCCCATCTCCCACTTCGGATATTTAATTTCAAGAGATCCTGGGACACATTAAACCTCGAAGAATGACAATCCCAGCAAGTCAAGCTAACAAAAAAACAAGAGCACCCCAAACCATTTGCAGCCTCACTGCAATGTCAGGACAGTATTTTGCTATGGACCCTCCATGGTGAGTAGCAACCATAGGAATGTATGGAAACGATGTGTTTGGGTCAGGGCTGGCATTGGTCAGGCACTAGCTGAGGCCCTTGCTCCAGCTGGGGTCCCACTGCCCAGAGCACCCTGGATCTGCTCCTCCTCTTCGCTATTGCCACAGGGAGCTCCCCTGCCCTCTCCTTCTGGGACAAAGGGAGAAAGTGAGCAATAAGCAATGGTGGCAGTAAGAAGCATCATGTCAAGGGCTCCCTGGAGGCCTCTCTCAGTCTAATCCAGTAGCCAAGTCCAGACGCAGACAAAGGGATTCTTTTCAAAGCTTTATTCTTCTTTTACAACTGTCAAGGGCTCCCTGGAGGCCTCTCTCAGTCTAATCCAGTAGCCAAGTCCAGACGCAGACAAAGGGATTCTTTTCAAAGCTTTATTCTTCTTTTACAACTGTCAAGGGCTCCCTGGAGGCCTCTCTCAGTCTAATCCAGTAGCCAAGTCCAGACACAGACAAAGGGATTCTTTTCAAAGCTTTATTCTTCTTTTACAACTGTCAAGGGCTCCCTGGAGGCCTCTCTCAGTCTAATCCAGTAGCCAAGTCCAGACACAGACAAAGGGATTCTTTTCAAAGCTTTATTCTTCTTTTACAACTGTCAAGGGCTCCCTGGAGGCCTCTCTCAGTCTAATCCAGTAGCCAAGTCCAGACACAGACACAGGGATTCTTTTCAAAGCTTTATTCACCTTTTACAACTTAACAACTCTACAGGTAGCAACTAGATCTGAGCAGCAGCATCCCTATGCCCTAAGTTGGAACAGTTGGTCCCCGTTTGAAAGGCAATTACTGGCAGACCCCTGAATATAAGGACTAGGGAGAATCCCTCCCCTTTTCCCTTGAATCCTCTGGGCGCAACCGTTCTTTGAGCGTCAACGGGGCACTATGCCTCCTTTCCACGCTCTCCATTTGGCGCCGCTCTCTGCGTCTGCGCCGCGCATCCAACCAGTCTGCTATCGGTGCTGGGTCACTCCCTGGACTGCTCTCTAATCTAGGAATGTTGGTGGGAGGAATCTCTGTCAGCTGTGGGCCCTGGGAAAAAGGGGCGCGCTCATCTCCCAGGAGCAACTGCTCTTCCTCCGAATCAGAACTACTCTGGGATTCTATGGGCTCAGTGTCCACCCTGACACATCAGCACTGGGCTACGGCATGCTTGCTTGCCACCTCTCTACCTGGCAGGTAGTAGCAATGATGAGGAGCAGGAGGCACAGCAGCACCAGCTGTAGATGACAATTAGCTTTTCTACAAGAGGCATTTATTACGCTGTGAAGGTTTGAGGCCTGCAGAGGCAAAGGGAGAAATGGTCAGGCTTAGAGTTTTTTGTTGTGTGCGGGGGGATCCCTGAGAGGAGTAGTTTCATTTCCCCAGTTAAGTTTCAGTTTCATTTCCCCAGTTAAATTTCATTTCTTCAGGTTTGAAGCAGCCCTTTTGGTTTTGAGAGAGGAGAGTATATAAAGAGAGTGAGAGAGGCAGTAAGAGCAGAGTCAGGGAGACCAGAGCCTGAAGAGGGAGCAAGAAGCAGCAGCTTGGAAAAGTCCAAGTATAGCTAGGGTAAAGGAACTTGCATTTTGCAACTTTTATTTTCTCTTAATGCCTTTTGTATAACCCAGCTCTATTGTGTAAATACCTTTAATTGTGATTTGCTTGTTTTATTTATTTATTTATTTATTGCATTTATACCCCGCCTTTTTTCCTCTTGCAAGGAACCCAAGGCAGCTTACATTATCCTCCTCCTCCTCTCCATTTTATCCTCACAACAACAGCCCTGTGAGGTGGGTTGGGCTGAGAGTCTGTGACTGGCCCAAAGTCACCCAGTGAGCTTCCATGGCCGAGTGGGGACTAGAAGCCGGATCTCCCAGCTCCTAGTCCAACACTCTTGCCACTTCACCACACTGATTCTCTACTGGCTTTAATTTACCAGTAAACTGTTGTGGTTAAACCCCGTATCTAGGGTGTCAATCACCCCTTGCCTACAGTCTAAACCCCATGTTATTGGACAGGGGAAGGTAAAAGAAGGAAGGTGGGACTCTTAAGGAGGCAAGAGATCCTTAAGGAGTTGTTCAGGGGGTCCAGGTCATGAAGGGGAACCCTGTCATATGCACTTGTCATTCCCTACTCACAGTTGTTTACAGGTTCTTTAGACAACGTTGTAACCGTCCAGTTTTGCTTCTGTGTCTAACCAGCACTTTCGGTGCATTATTTTTAGAGCAGGGAAAATGCAGCATTTAATTGTGAAATCGAAAGTAAGTGCCATTTCCTCTTGTGGATTTATGCTATTCTGCTATACCACAGTGTCATCTAGCAGTTATGTAGCAGAAAAGCAGGAAAGGAAATGCCCCTCGGGTAGGGCTCGGATCTCAGTTCTGCAACGAAACCAAAAGTAGATGCAGCAAATTAACAGCCTCGTGTAGAAAAGCTCAATCACAGTGAGGAGGTGGGAGCCCTGAAGGACTGGGGCTCATACAGTGGGGAGGGCCCACACTGAAGGTGTCTCGTCCAAGGCCTCTCAAAACATGAAGCTTTGTCATTTAAGGCTTTTAGGATTTGGGCCAGGACCAGTGCTTGAATTATATGGTGGGAGGTCAGAGGGGGTGCGGTCACAGTGTGTTTTGTGCCTATGGGGGCAAACGGGGATACGAAGGGAGGACCAGGGTGAATTTCCCCAGCCTAGGTTTTAGCTGCTGTACTTTGAAGGCTATGTGAGAGGCACGCTTTGGCTAAAATGAGAAGGGAGACGCTTGTGGATTTCATTCATCCCCCCCCCCCAACACACACAGCTTTCCCCCCGTAAGTTGAACACTAGCCAGGACCTCACTGGAGCTGGTCTGGAATGTGAATCTCCCACCAACCCACCGCCCCCATCTGCATTCAAGAAGCAGAGTAAGTTGGTTGGTACACTGCTTTTTCCCTCCAAACAGGGAAGACTCACTTTATTTTGAAAGTACAGACCAATTTATGAGAAAGCAGAAAATTGCCCCAGGGCAAAGCAAGTCTTTCTGATCAACCTCTCTTGAGAGAGAAGTCTTTGAAACACAATATTTTCTGTGATGTATATTTACACCCACAGCAATATACTTGTTCAGGGTTTGTTGGTCTTTTTTTTTTTTTACTGCGCTCTGCTGTACTGAGCCAAATCAAGAACTTGTGGGGAAGCTGCAAAGTCAGCTTGGAATTAAAAGCAAAACCCAACGTCATAGTTTTGCTTTTTTAGATATAAGCTGGACTTTAAAAACACACACACACACACACACGTACGTTAGCATTCTTTCGTCTCTAAAGAGTGTGCTGTTTTGGCAGCATGCAATACCCAAGAGACTCTGAGTTGCTCAGTATGCGGGATCTAAAAATCAACAGCTTCTATGGGGAAAGTAATTAATAACAAGGCTGATGGAGAGAGTGCATCAAAAGCAAATTAAAAGTCTATGTTTGCAATGTGCAAACACCAGAGGGAGTGCCAGAAAACTAGAAACGCTGGTCTAGCCTTCAGCATCTGTGGGGAGTAGACAGCCAAGGGCAAACCTTGAGGGGGTTCTACATCAAAAGGGAAATGAGCATTTTAAAATAACAGATCAATCTGGAATTATTCCTTCTTTGAATATCTACGTGGTGCCACGTCCTTTCTTCCAAACTACAATAGGAGCCCCCTTGGATCACGCCAAATTTGCATCTAGTCCAGGGGCAGTAGGCAAAGGTAGTCCTACCTAGATTATGCCCATTCACTTCAATAGGTCTAGTCTGTGTAGGAGCACCATTGGGTACTACCCCAGAATTCTTGCTTCTCATTGTGGCCACCCAAACAGGACCAGTGCAAACAGGTTGTCTTCATTTGTATCACTGGCAACTCTGATTTCCATGGCCAGTGGTTGGTTGGTTGGTTGGTTGATTGATTTTACATGTAATTTGCAGGAAAATTGACAACATCAATCCCGCATTCAACAAATGTGGGGCGTGTGGGAGTGATTGCAATCATAGCCATGCACGCACGTTTAAGGTCTTATATGATGGGGCTAAACTGTGGGTGCAGAAGGGGGATCAAAGTTGTGAAACGGGCTGCAAATGCAGCACTCAAATTAAGGAGTTAAGAAAAGGCCACCCCTTGACTTCCCAGAGTTTTAACCATATCACACCCTCCCCACAGCCTTCTAAAACAGTCCCTAAAGGGGGCAATGAAAAAGGTAATGGGGGTTGAGGGGGGTCTCTCTCTGCTCCTTGTAACTGGAGGACTATATACATGCAATAACAGGAGTGTATTCAAAATTTATTTATTTATTAGATTTATTTTATTGCATTGCATTTATATCCCACCTTTTTTTCCTCTAAGGAACTCAAGGCTACTCTAAGGAACTCAAGGCTACTCTAAGGAACTCAAGAATAATCCCCCTCCTCTCCATTTTATCCTCACAACAACAACCCTGTGAGGTAGGTTGGGCTGAGAGTCTGTGACTGGCCCAAAGTCACCCAGTGAGCTTCCGTGGCTGAGTGAGGACTAGAACCCAGATCTTCTGACTCCTAGACCATCACTCTAGCCCCTACACCACACTGGCTTAAGAACATATTTAAGAACATAAAGGAGAGCCCCGCTGGATCAGACCAAGGGTCCATCTAGTCCAGCATTCTGATCACACAGTGGCCAACCAGCTGTTGACCGGGAAGCCACAAGCAGGACACGAGTGCAACAGCACCCCCCCCCCACGTTCCCCAGCAACTGGTGTACCTAGTCTCACTGCCTCTGATACTGGAGGTAGCACATAGCCATCAAGACTAGTAGCCATTGATAGCCTGTTCCTCCAGGAATTTGTCTAACCCCAATAGCCGAAGCTCTCTGGACGGTTCTCAAAAATTAAAACCACAACTACAGCATCAAACAATATAAAAGATAAATGCTTAAAACTACAGTATCAAAGCACAAGCAGAATAAAACCTAGCAGCAATGCAGAGATTTAAAATACAGATTTAAAACAACAGAGCTAAAAGACTAGAATGCTAAAATGCCTGAGAAAACAAAAAGGCCTTCACCTGGCACCAAAAGGAGTAAAATGTAGGCGCCAGGCGAACCTCTCTAGGGAGCTCATTCCACAGCTGGGGTGCCACAGCAGAAAAGGCCCTTTTCCTGGTAGCCACCTGCTTTACTTCCTTTGGCAGGGGCTCCCGGAGAGGGACTCCTGAAGATGATCTTAGGGTCCAGGCAGGAACATATGGGAGGAGACGATCCTTCAGATAACCTGGCCTCAAGCCAGTTAGGGCTTTAAATGTTAACACCAGCACTTTGAACAAATGAAGGGATGCCAAAGGTATTCCTCACCTGGGAAGGCTATTTCTTCTAGGACTAGCACTGCAAAATCATGTCCCCCCATCCCCTGCCCAGTGCTGCCCAGCAGCTCAGCCAATCAGTGCCAGAGATTTCTGGATCCCTGGCACAGGTGGGGGGTGTCCGAGAAGGTCAGAACTTCAACCCCCAGCATCTCTACTTGAAATGATCAGGTAACAGGTGCTGGAAAAGACGTCTCTCTCTGCCTGAGACCCAGAGAGGCACTGCCAGCCAAAGGTGACAATACTGGGTTAGAGGGACAAAGGTATAAGCTAGGAGGACAGCTTCCTGTGTTCCATGCAGGGCTCAGAAGGGAGGTGCACAAGCCAAGATCAGAGAGCACAACTGTCTCAGCCAGTGAGACTAATGTGGAGAGGCGAGCCAGGCAGAGCTAAAAGCGAGCAGCTGTAAATATTTATTCTCTTCTGCTGATGGCAACTTCCAAGATTTGGTTACTTGCTGTGGCAGAAGCAGCAGGGGCTGGACAGTGACTCAGACGGCCTGTGCGTGCTTTCAAGGACTCCTCGCTCTAAACACACACACATTAAACAGGGTGCAACCTGGCAGTCTCCCGCAGCTTTGGACTACAACACCCATTATTCCCAGCCAGCGTGGCCGATGCCATGTAGTCCAATACCTCTGACGGGCACCAGGCTGAGGAAGATGGGTCTATACGCACTCAGTGAGATGAAATGCTGAGTATAAGAAGGAGCCCCTTTCAAAATAAAAATGCCCAACTGGAAAGTGAAAGAGAGAGGACGAATCAGCTAGTTTGAATATAAACCTCCAGAACCACTCATCCTTCGCTGGTGGTGTTGGGAATGCCCTTGCTGCCTTCTCAAAACCTCAAGTTACCCAGAATCAACATGCAGACAAAAGGGCTCTTTTCCAAGGCTTTATTTCCATTCAACCTAATGACGCTTGCAGATGCTAATTGCTTTAGCCTAAGAGGAAAACTTAAGAGGGAGCGGCCTCCCAGGGGATTCTAACTTTAGGGAGTCAGTTAGTCTCCATTTGGAGGGAAGGGGCGGGAAGCCTCTGAACTTAAGGGCTAGGAGGAGAGAGTCCACCCCTTTCCCATGAGGTATTGGGGCACAGCTGTTGCCGTCACACCAAGCGGGCTGAGCAATCTCTTGCTTGTCCCTGCGCCGGCACCTCATGTCCAGAAGCTCCAGTTGTACCTCCCTTTCCCTGCCAGGGTCACTGTCACTCTCAGGAATGTGAGCAGGGAGGGGCTCTCCCTCCAGCTGCACTGCTGAAGAGTGTGCGGGTTCCTCTCCCATGGTTTCTATCTCTTCCTCAGAAACAGAACTGCTTTTGGGCTCTATGGGCTCCGATCCAACCCTGACAGGTGGTAAGGAAGTATTGATCAAGGCCATGGCGTCGAGCTTTGGATCGGTGTCAGGCATCACAGGGCTCAAACCAGGAGACTTTTGGAACTGGAATAGCCTCCACAGCTAGTGTGGGCTGGTGGCTCTGATGTCAGTGTGGTGGTGAATCCACTCCGGGTTTCAGTGAGAACCAGTCAGAACTTTAAAGGAGCTATCCAAGATGCTTTGCTGAAACCCAGAATGAATTCACCACCCCACTGACATTTATTTATTATATTATTTTATTATATTTCTATACTGCCCAATAGCCGAAGCTCTCTGGGCGGTCCTCAAAAATTAAAACCACAAATATGGAGTAATCTCCCTGATGAGGCCCCTCTGGCACCAACATTGTCATCTTTTTGGCACCATGTTAAAATTGCCCTCTTCTCTCAGGCATTTGGCAGCGTATAATGAGTCTCTTGATTGTCTCTGGCTGCTTGTTGTAAATTGTTTTAGATATATGTTGTTGTTTGTGTTATTTGTTTTATGTCATTATGTGAATAGTTTTTATATTCTATATAATGCATTTTAAAGGTTTTTAATTTTTGTGAACTGCCCAGAGAGCTTTGGCTATGGGGTGGTATAGAAATATCATAAATGAAATGAAATGAAGTATAGCATAAAAATAATATAAAACATGAAAGCTTAAAACTACAATATAAAAGTACAAGGAGAATAAAACCTAGTGGCAATGCAGAGATTTAAAATACAGATTTAAAGCTGCAGAGCTAAAAGGCTAGAGTGCTAAAATGCTGGGAAAATAAAAAAGGTTTTCATCTGAATTGAGGTGCCAGGCAAACCTCTCTAGGGAACTCATGCCACAGTTGGGGTGCCACAGCAGAAAAGGCCCACTTCCTGGTAGCCACTCACTCCAGTTCCTTTGGTAGGGGATCCCAGAGAAGGACCCCTGAAGATGATCTTAGGGTCCGGGCAGGCACATATGGGAGGAAGCGATCCCACCAGCCTCCACTGTCCACAGCCCTGTTCAGTTCCCCACTTCTGGAGAGGTTCACAGGTTGAAATGTTCAACACTTGTCAGAGAGCACAAAGAAAGCTGTTACTTTAGCAATGGTCTGGCTCAGTCTATATAGGAACTGGAGGCACTGCCCCTTCCTGGCTTTCAACCAGGCCCTGATCCAAGACAGCCACCTGCACAGGCTTCCCCATTCTCCTGAGTAGTCTTGCATAAAGGGTAGCCTTATGTGGCTAGCCTGGTGCAATGCCAGCAGCCCCCTGCCTGGCTCACTGCTCCGGTGGCCCTGGTGGCAATGAGGGAGGCGGTCCAAGATCCTGCTGAGAGCCTACACAACTGGTGTGGAGACCTCCCTTCCTGCAGCTGGAATGTCAGGTCCCACAGGCTTTCTAGGGTGGTTGAATTCTCACAGTTGCTGAGAGTACTGGAGTTTGCTGGAGGAGGTCCTGTTCCTCCTTTGAAGTGACCTCTGGTTCAGAACCTGGAGATGGCTGAACCTTGACAGCATCACCTGGGCTGGTGGCCAGAGGAGAGAACTGCAGGTCATTCTGGCCAGGAATTTTCCACAGCAACCCATAATCCTCCTGGCCTGGGACCTCAGGTGGTGCTAGAGGGCCAACCAGATGCTACATAGAGGGATATACATCTGTGAAGAGCTGGAAATTCCCTTCAGTCCAGGTAAGTCATTGCCGGGGAGCCCATCCCGTCCTTTCTCTGCTTTATGGAATGAAATTATCTAAGCGACGCACAAGATTAAAGATAAAACAAAGATTAACGCAACAACAAAATCAATACAACAAAAAGCCTCTGTGCTGTTTCTACTATAAGTGGGACATATATATGCCATATCTCTGGGTCTCTCTCTCTAGGCAGGGCATCAGGAAAGCCTCTTTGGATCTCTCTCTCTAGGCATGCATGTCTCTGTCTGTGTGCGGTAGAGATCCTCATTTGGGATGTCTGTGGCATCTTTTCTTTTCCCTCGCCTTTCTCAGTATGACAGTCTGGAATTGCTTGGTTAAACTCGCCTCGCTTTTCAAGCTCTGCGACGGGGCTGGACAGGATTTGGTGGCGAGGGAAAGAGCCAAAGCTCCCCTTGCCTGCTTCTGTCTCCTCCTCCCCCGCCCGCACCCCACCCCATAAGCGAGCGCTCTCCGGCGCTGAGACTACAAAGCCCTGCCAGGCAGAATGATGAATAAATATTTGAAAATGTAATTGGAGTCATTGGGGAGATGCAACGGGATTTAAACGATAGCATGGAGTGCCTGACATGTCTCTGATGCTTTGGCTAATGAATGAAAATGGAAGGAATTAGAGATGCCTCAGGAGGCATTAACAGAGCGAGCCCGGAGATCAAAGCCTCCAGTTATTCTTTTCCCTCTCTACAGCAGGGGGTGCAGAATCTGTGATCCTCCAGATGTGTGTTTGACTACAACTTCCAACATCCCTAGCTATAGGCCATGCTGACTGATGATGATGAGTTTTGAAGACCAGCGCCTAGAGGGCCCCATGTTCTCCATATCCTCTGCCGGACAAAATGGACAATTTTCTTACTTATTTATGTGTTTGTTTAAAGTATTTCTACACCACTCTTAAACTGAAAAGGCTCCCAGACCATCTTCCATTCAATCCACAAAATAAGACGGCCCCAGCCCGCTGGCTTACAATCTAAAAAGCCATGACACAAAAGGAAAATGGGATGAAGAGGGAAGAGGAAAACAAGCAGACTCTTGGCAACAAATCTTACAGTTAAATAGCCCTTTTTATAATGACCAACAGAATTGGGAACAGATCACAGGGAAGAGGAGCCCAACAGAGCTGGTGTTTCAGCAGGGTTCATGGAGCAGCCCTGCTTCCCATCTCCCTCTGCTGCAGCCTGATGGCATGGTATATCTTGGCATCTCCAGCTCTGAAGGAGGCACTAGCTTCCAGCCTACTCTGGCACTCCTGTGCAGTGGTGGTTAACATGAGCCAGTGTGGTTGCTTCGCTCTCCACATTCTGTTCTTTTTTGCACTGTCCACTCTTGCAGGAGTAGCCACTTTCCCATCCCTAGGTAAGCAGTGTGCATGTGAGAATGCCATCCCTTTGCTTTGAAGAAATTAATGTGGAGTACCTGCCAACTCCTGGTTGCAGACCATCACTCACCGGTGGCTGCTGGTGACTCCAGGTCTGGAGGGGCTGTGATTCCATTTAGGGTCTCACCACCAGCCAAAACTCTATTGGTGCTATCCAAGGTGCTGAAAGGTGCTGTCCAAAGTGCTGAACTGCATCCTCCCAAAATGGGTTCAGCATCTTGGATAGTGCCAATAGAGTTTTGGCTGGTGGTTACTAAAACCCTGAATGGAATCACAGCCCCTCTGGAACTGGAATCACCAGCCACCACTGTCATTATCATGGATTGGAACCCTCCCCCTTCAGGAGCTGCCAGAGTTTGAACTGGGGAAGATCTGTGTGAGAGGGCTCACATGAGTCCCATGTGGTGAGCCACTGAACAGCAGGTGGCAGCAACTGCAGCCCAGCTATTGGCTCTTCCCGAACAGGAAGGCATTTAAAAGGGCTTCCTTTCCCAGTTGAGGCTATCTCAAGCAATAACATTGTCTTGAGCTGTTTGGCCTCATTTATCCATAGCACTGCTTGTGTTGATTTTTTGATGACAGTGTCAAAGTGTTGCATCTGATGTGATGACCTCATGAACGGCCACATCCAAAATCACATAGTTTGCTACAGCCAACTGGATTTAATGGCTTCATGGACAAGTAAGGCAAGGGCAGTGAGGGCAAAAAACTTTAGCAAGTAGAAAATGCCAACAAAGAAGGGCATTCAAACAATGGGAATATGTTCATGGGTATCAAAAGTCATTGAAATCGGGAGGCAGTTTCTGACACTCCTTAAACAAACATGAAACAAGGTAATTAATTTCAGCTCTGCCATAGCAAGAAAAGTAATTAATCCGCATTATGCCATCACCTGCAATTGACAGATTGTTTGCAGAGTGATGTAAGTTCTATGCTTAGCATCAATTTGAAGAGTGAGCATGGCTGAAGCAGTGTGTAAGAGTCAGGGAGACGTTTGTCTTTCTGCTGATTGGGAGGTAAGCAATGGGCAGCCCTGTGTGACTTTACTGATGCAAAATTAATTTTAGGCAGAAGGGAAAAGAACAAACCAGACATACAGCTGATGAAATGTCTGAGCTTTGCTTCTTGATTTAATCAATGGCCACAGTTGCTTATTGCTTCAGACAGTACAAGTCAACAGAGTTTAGCACTTCATTAACCAATTTGGCATTATTCTGGATTCCTGTCTCCCAGATCTTTGAATGATGCTAACCATCTCTCCCCAAGCACCCTGTATAGACTCATTCTAGTCACCCCACTGAGTTCAGTGGGTCTTCCTCCCAATTCAGTGTGCATAGGATTGCAGCTGTAGGCATACATTGAATACAGATGATCCTTTACTGTAATGATAGTCTATCATAGTGTTCTGAGGCAGTCATCTACATTCCAAGGTGAATCTATATAGGAATATGTTAGTGTAATGCTTAATACTAGAGATCTACCAGACTGATTTTGCTCATTTTTAAAAAAGCTGAAGGTTGAGCAGTGTAGACCTTCAGAAAATTTTGAAACTTTGAAAAAGTTCAAAACTCAAGTTTTAATAGCAAAACAGTACATTTCTTGGCTCCATGCCAAACAATCTCCTATTGCTTTATGGTTCAGTGCCAGTTGATTTGTTCCACACCAAACAGCACCTGATCTGACATCATGTGTTTTCGAACTCAAACTTAAAGAAATGCTACATGATCTTTTTAAAATAACATCTTTGGTTTGTTTTCACCTTTGCCAGTTTATTTGTAGTACATTTATTTTAAAAGTATACAGTTGTTCCACTCACAAGGGAAATGGGCAAACATATTTTTACCCAATTATTCTCAGACTATTAGCCCCCATGGCAACACAGGGTTTACACTAGTTTATAATGATTAGCCAAGCTCCCCCCACCCTCTTTCAGACTGCAAGGGCTCTGAAGGAACCAAACAGGCCAGTGGTTAGTTTCTGGAGCAGTTAGGCAAAGATCTCAAGGGCCAGAAGAAGATGACATGGTTTAAGACAAGGGCATGGCCAGGTAGCAGACCAAGGTACATACTTCTTGGATAATTTGCTCCAATGGAGAAACCAAGCCTTGGAGTCTTCTTATATGAGGCCAGCAGGACCCCTCTTGGCTGCCCAGATCATCTGGCTCCTTCTGAATCTGAACTGAGTAGCTGCAGTTTCTCTTCCTGCTATTGTAAGGGGGGGGCACTGTGGAGCAGCAAGCCTCAAGCCACCCAGGCCTCGACTTTTAAGCAGAGAGTGAAGGGTGCTTGGGCTCTGCCGGTTTGATCCCCACCCCCGGCACCTTTCACAGCCTCAGCCCCACATCTGCAACATGGGGATAAAAAGTAGGACCTGCCTGCAACAAAACATTGTGGTATGGAGTGCTCTTCTCCATGGTGCCAGCCCAGCAGCCATACCCTACTTGAAGGTTGTCCATTCCATTTTCCCCCACCCCACCCCCTGGTCAGGTTTTCCACTCCCCACCCTTAACAACTTCTTGGTATTCTCTGGCTATGGAGCATGTTCATTTCTCATAGGGCTGTTTTGGGTTGGCCTCCCCCACTTTAGCCCGGGGGGGGGGAGGTTCTAAAGATTTTTTGTTGTGCTACTGAAACCCTTGACATTCCCCCAGACTCTCAGATCTCTCCCTCTTGTGTGTGGGTGGTGCCGTTTTAGCTACAGAAGCAGCCACGCTCAGAGAATTGAGTTTGCTCTTAATATATATGATCAGATACAGGCTTGCTGAGAGAATGAATATGAAGTGCCTTGACTGCTCAACGGATGCAGTACAAATGCCAAGCATCGTTATTATACTAGAGATCTCTTCAAGAAAATCGGAGATCTCAAGGGAACGTTTTGTGCAAAGACGGGCATGATCAAGGACAAAGAAGGCAGGGACCTAACAGAAGCAGATGAGATTAAGAAGAGGTGGAAAGAATACACAGAAGAACTATACAGGAAAGATCTGAATGCCCCTGATAGCCATGATAGTGTGGTCACTGAACTTGAGCCGGACATCCTCGAGAGTGAAGTCAAGTGGGCCTTAGGAAGCATTAGTAACAACAAAGCTAGCGGAGATGACAATATTCCAGCTGAGCTATTTAAGATCCTAAAAGATGATGCTGTTAAAGTGCTGCACTCAATATGCCAACAAATGTGGAACACTCAGCAGTGGCCACAAGACCGGAAAAGGTCAGTTTACATTCCAATTCCAAAGAAGAGCAATGCCAAAGAGTGTTCAAACTACCACACAATTGCGCTCATTTCACATGCCAGCAAGGTTATGCTCAAAATCCTACAAGCTAGGCTTCAGCAGTATGTGAACCAAGAACTACCAGAAGTACAAGCGGGGGTTCGAAGAGGCAGAGGAACTAGAGATCAAATCGCCAACATTTGCTGGATCATGGAGAAAGCAAGAGAATTCCAGAAAAATGACTATTTCTGCTTCATTGACTATGCTAAAGCCTTTGATTGTGTGGATCACAACAAACTCTGGCAAATTCTGAAAGAGATGGGAGTACCAGACCACCTTACCTTTCTCCTGAGAAACCTGTACAAGGGTCAAGAAGCAACAGTAAGAACCAGACATGGAACAACCGATTGGTTCAAAACTGGGAAAGGAGTACGACAAGGCTGCATATTGTCACCCTGCTTGTTTAATTTATATGCAGAGTACATCATGAGAAATGCTGGATTGGATGAATCACAGGTCAGAATTAAGATTGCCGGGAGAATAATCAACAACCTCAGATACGTAGTCGATACCACCATAATGGCAGAAAGCGAAGAGGATCTCAAGAGCCTCTTGTTGAGGGTGAAAGTGGAGAGTGCAAAAGCTGGTTTGAAACTCAACATTAAAAAAACCAAGATCATGGCATCTGGCCCCATCACTTCCTGGCATATGGAAGGGGAAGAAATGGAAGCAGTGACAGATTTCATTTTCTTGGGCTCCAAGATCACTGCAGATGGTGACTGTAGCCATGAAATTAAAAGACACTTGCTCCTTGGGAGGAAAACTATGGCCAACCTAGACAGCATAGTAAGAAGCAGAGACATCACCTTGCCGACAACGGTTCATATAATCAAAGCTATGGTTTTCCCAGTAGTAATGTATGGCTGTGAGAGCTGGACTATAAGGAAGGCTGAGCGCCGAAGAATTGATGCTTTCGAACTGTGGTGCTGGAGAAGACTCTTACGAGTCCCCTGGACTGCAAGGAGGTCAAATCAGTCCATCCTAAAGGAAATCAACCCTGAGTGCTCATTGGAAGGACAGATACTGAAGCTGAAGCTCAAATATTTTGGCCACCTAATACGAAGAGAAAACTCTCTGGAAAAGACCCTGATGCTGGGAAAGACTGAAGGCAAAAGGAGAAGGGGACGGCAGAGGACGAGATGGCTAGATAGCATCACCGATGCAATGAATATGAACCTGAGCATGCTCCGGGAGAGAGTGGAGGACAGGGAGGCCTGGCGTGCTATGGTCCATGGGGTCACGAAGAGTCGGACACGACTGAACGACTGAACAACAACATGTTCCTCAGTTCCTCCCTCACCTTCTGTCTGGTTTGTGGTGGTGTTGCAGCTGCAGTAAAAACAAGCCAGCAGGGTGATGTGTGTGTGTGTGTGTGTGTGTGTGTGTGTGTGTAATTGGGGGGTGGGTGGGGAGTTTCCTGCAAGATTTTATGACTCTAATTGTAATAAATAATATTTTTATGGATCCAGCTGCTAGCCAGCTCCATACACTAATTGCAGCAGGTTCTCCATAAAGGAATTGGGAAGGAGGAGAACTTTTGTCCAAAAATGTGAAGGGTGGGGGTGCTGGAAGTTCTAGGTAAAGGTAAAGGTGTCCCCAACCAGTCGTGTCCGACTCTAGGGTGCAGTGCTCATCCCCGTTTCTAAGCCGAAGAGCCAGCGCTGTCCGAAGACGCTTCTGTGGTCATGTGGCCGGCATGACTGAACACCGAGGTGCAAGGAATGCTGTTACCTTTCCCGCCGAGGCGGTACCTATTTATCTACTTGCAATTTCTTGCTTTCGAACGGCTAGGTTGGCAGGAGCTGGGACTGAAGACGGGAGCTCCCTCCGTCACGCAGCACTCGGGTCTCGAACTGCTGACCTGCCGACCTTCCAGTCTGCAGTTCAGCGTCATAACCACTAAGCCACCGCAGCCCCATGGAAGTTCTAGAGCTGTGCACAAATGGGCACTTAAAACTCCCCCATGGTGGGCAGAGCAATTAGGGTGGAGGGGAAGCAGTTCACCAAAGTGTTCCAGAGGGAGGAAAAATTTTCCGACAGTTTCTCAGGGATAGGTTTCACAACTAACAGTGGGGTAGCACAGCTTCTTTCCCCCCCGCCCCCAGGGTTTTGGCTGCAAGTGGCAGTGGCAGCTGTGTTGGCAACCTGGCCCTATGTTGCACCCCCCACAATGCTCTGGACTTCGCATCATTCCAGGGCAGTGTGTGTGTGTGTGGGGGGGGGTGACAGCGGCTGCCACAAAAAAACTGGTAGAGAAAATTCTGTGAAAAAATCTGCAAAGTGGCCTTCTCAGCTCTCCCTCTTGTTTCCATCCACACATCCCAGGGAGGCTGTGGAACTCTTGAGCCAGTGCCTGTGGACTGTCTGGGGATGAATTAGAGTGAAGAAGCTGACACTTAATCCAGACAAGACAAAGGTAATTGTGGATTAGGAAACTAACTGCTCTGGATGAAGATTTACAACTGGTGTTAGATGGGGTTGCACTCCCCCTAAATGACCAAGGGCATAATCCAGGAGTCCTCCTGGAGCCTTTTCTGCAGTGGCCCCACAGCTCTGGAATAAGTTTCCATTGAGGGACTGCCAGGCCCTATCATCACAGACTTTTAGGAAGGCCCTGAAAACTTCTTTACTTTGGCCTTCTCCTGATTATGTTTCATCTGACTGGGTCGTAGCTATAATGGTGTGTTGCAGTTTTTATCTTGTGCTGTTGTTTTTTGGAATATTTGCTGTTTTTATTACCACATCGGATTTTAGATATAGATATAGATATACAGATTTGCATTAAATTTCAGTAATATTAACAAAGCAAAATAAAGCAAAACCAAACCAAAATTGAAACTAAAATAAAACCAAGTCCATCAGGATTACATCTTCTTACCATACAGTTATGTCTTAATGGGTGTACAGAGGTCACAGGTAATTCTTGTCAGCGCTGCTAGATATTTTATTGGACAGACTCAAGATTATTCTTCATCTATTTTCTTCCTTATAAAAGCCATAGGGTTTTGTAGTGCAAGGGAATCAAGTACTGATGTTCTGTTCTGTCCGGAAATGTGATAAAGTCAAGCCATATTGCATGGAATGAATCGTGTTTGCTTTGACCCCTGGCCACCTTCAACATGTACATTTTTTTTGTATTATAGCAATTTGCCAGACCATGGCATACCAATAATCTAATCCCTGGAAGGTGAATCCCTTCCAAAACCTAGCTATTGTGGATCTGGCAGCTACAAGTAAATTAGTAATCAGCTCCTTACTGTTTAAATCACTGGCCTCCCCTATAAACAAATTTAATACTGTTTGACTTGGCATGTGTGGGATATTTTGGTTTGTAATATGGCCAGTCTCTGCTGCCACTGCCTTCCAGAATGCTTGGACTTCTGCGCAATCCCACCACGTGCCAGTACGTTCCTGACTCCTGGCACCCCCTCCAACACCGAGGAGAAGTTGAGTATGTCATAAGTGAGAGATGCCTACGATACCACCCATGGACTATTTTCGGGCTGATATTGATTTATATGGAAGCTTATCCCATAGTAGTTGCCAGTCATAGTCATCTACGTTAAAGTTCCAGTTTGTTTCCCACCAAGTTTTTTGTGGAGTGGTTAAATCAAATGTGAAATGCAGGAACTGTTTCTGCGTTACAGAAATAAATCCCCAGGTCTCTCCCTAGTTCCCTACCGTTATTTTTTCAAACATAGTTGGGCTTCTAGTGACAGCATCAGTATTACGCGAATGTTATCGTTGCATGCACTGAAAGGCAGCTCCAAAATATTTCAAACAATTTATAAATTGATTTTTTCCTAGAGGAAATCAGAAAAGTTTGCAGAAAAGTGTCATCTGAAAAATTCTGGCTCAGCTAGAGTTGAGCAAGTTACTTATATCATCTTTTCACTGAAGAATTCAGAGAAAACCACGAATCAACAGCAGCAGTGGGAACCTGTCCAGGACATGTGCTCTCAAATCCTCTTCTCAGCCTTCACGGATGCTTACTGTTCGCAGCTTATGTAGAGGCTCACAAAGTGAGACCGCAACAGGGGAAGCGAACTGAGGTCGTCAGAGGGCTTGCTCCTGGTGGTTCCACATGGACCTATGGTCTGATTGGAGCCCACCAGGAGAAGAGCCTTCAATGTGGTGGCCCCCTTTCTTTGGAATTCCCTGCCCCTGGAGGTCAGGCAGGCACCAACACTGCGCTGCTTCCCGCACCTCCTGAAAACAGCTCTCTTCCAGGAAGCCTCGCTTCAATGACCAGCCATGGTTTGTATTGGTATTCTCAATAATAATAATAATAATAATAATAATAATAATAATAATATTTAAATTCTTTTAATCTTTTTATTTATTATTTGACCATTCATGTTTTCCTTTTGGGAAACTGTTTTAGATGTGGATGGAACACAAATATTGTAAATAAAATAAATAAATGCCACTTTTTTTCTAACAGGCTTCTCACAGCGGAGGCTGGTGGTTCGGATGTCAGTGGGGTCGTGAATCTGCTCTGGGTTTCAGTCAGAGTGAGTCAGAACCCTAAAGGAGCTCGCAAAGCATCTTGGATAGCTTCTTTAGAGTTCTGACTGGTTCTGACTGAAACCCGGAGTGGATCCACTGCCCCAGTGACATCGGAGCCACCAGCCTCCACTGGCTTCTCCTCTTTATCAGCTACCTGGCAGGCAGATACATCATGCTCCATTCAGTGCTGGGAACAGCTTTCCTTACTGAATTTGGCTGGTGGAGATGGATGGAAATTTCATTTCAGTTCGTTTGGGGTAAGAATTTACCAGCATTCACAACGTTCTCCTTCGGGGTAGAAAGAACTTGAGCTTTACGTAATTGGACCGTGTGAGAAAACAAAACCCATAGATTTCCCATCATCCCCTGTTACCGGATCCTTTATCAGAGAGTCAGCCCGGGACCTTCTCCGTGGAAAGCATGTGCTCCCTGTTCCGTCTCCAAAGGTAGCCAGTGTCCAAAGAGGGGAGCAGATTGTGAGCCAATCTGCTAAGCCAGGATTTGGCCTAGAGGTGGAACTGAAACCAGCCGGCCGGCCTCCTTAATGCTCCACTTAAGAAGGCTCACGAGAGAACCACTGCCTCCCTGACTAATCCTTGGCTGTTTTGCTGTGCAGCTTTATGAAATTATGGCTCCAAGAGCTGCCCTTTGGAAAGAAGCCCTCTCTTGGCTCTGGGGCTGTTTAATCATAGACAGAATTAATAAAGTCTCCAGAGATGTTTGAATTGGCTACTTTAGGGAGGGTGATCTGGGGTGACCCCCCCCCCCCACACACACACACAATCAGCAAGTGGATTAAGCCAAGGAGAAGCACTCCACCGACATTTATCTGGCAGTGAGATCGCTTACTCGGGTAGAAATGAGCGTCTGAGCATGTGCTGAAGAGGCCTTCATTCTCCTCCCGGTTCTCACTACTTTTTGACAAGTGCTGGGCAAGGATGTCACCTGACCCTTCACCTTGCTGTGCACTTGTCAATCAAATCATCTGCTGAACGCAAGCCTTGAACACGCACTTGATGCATGAAGAGAATCCCCAAAACTCCCACAGTATCCCATGGTCAGCGCCTTCCGCTCGGCTGTGTGAAGGAAATACAGGGGGCTTGGACAGATTGTTCGACTGGAGTAGGGTAGTGCTTCCCCCACTTGATGCTATGCCAGTCAGACCCCCCAAACTGATGTAGTTGTACACTAAAACAGTTCAAATGTAAAAACATTTGTTTCGGGTCTGTTGGACGCCACAACGTCTTTTTAATAAAGGCTTGTCAAATTCAGCTAATTGTTGGAGGTGTAATGCAGTCAATGCTTCTCTTATAGAATCATAGAATCGTAGGGTTGGAAGGGGCCTACGAGGCCATCGAGTCTAACCCCCTGCTCAATGCAGGAATCTAAGTCAGTGCATCATTATTCATATGTTTTGGAAATGCCCAGTGGTTGCCTCCTTTTGGGAGGAAGTTATTATATGGATAAATTTTGTATTGGAAAGGACTTTAATATTCACTGATGTAAATGTCCTTTGAAATTACTTACCTGTTTCTTGGAATGTAACACAGGGTCAGCATAAATGGATTTTTCGTGCCCTTTTGGTTGCTAAAAGACTGATATTATGATATTGGAAGGATAAAAGCCCACCGCCTATAACGCAATGGACTGAAGACTTATCAACACTAGCAACATTTGAAAAAGTGGTATATAGGCATAACTTGCAGATGGACATATGTGGATATTTGGTCTGCTTTTACTGAAGTGTATGTGTAACCTATTTTTTTTTCTCTTTTTTCCCTTTTCTTCCTTTCTTGAATATTGTAATATTTGAAACTGAGGATTTTAGAATATGTTGTTGTATTTTTGTTGTTGTTGTTGTTGTTTTGGTTTGTTTTGGTTTGTTAAAACTCACAATAAAAAATTGGGGGAAAAAACCGTTCAAATGTGATGGAATGGGAGCAGCTCCCTTGTTCCAATGGGATCACTTTCCCATTTATCAATTGTAGTAGTCATGTTGACTCTAAGGAACCTCCAGGCTCAGTGGCAGTGTACCTTGGAATATTAATAACTAAAGATCAAAAACAGGAGCAACTGTTGCCTTTACGTCCTGCTTATGGGATTCCTGGGGACATCTGATTAGCCACTGTGAGAATTATGTTGAACTGCTGGTCAGATGCAGCAGCATTTTATTACGTTCTTTTTTGGAAACAAATAAATAAACAGGGGCAAAGATATACATTCCTGTTCAGGAAAGGGTGAAAGCTCAGCCTTCAAAGTGAAATTACATTGTTTAATTGGTGGGAATTGATTAATGTCAGTGGGATATGGTAACCTAGATCTATCTATCCATCCATCCATCCATCCATCCTATCATCTGTCTGTCTGTGAAGGGTTGAGGCCTACAGAGGCAAGGAAATGTTAAAAGATCAGGCCTAGAGGCCTCGGTTTTTCTGTTGGGAGGGGGTATCCCTGAGAGTAGTTTCATTTCCCCAGTTAAGTTTCATTTCTTCAGCGTTGAAACAGTACTTTTGGTTTGATGGAGGAGGGTATATAAAGAGAGTGAGAGAGCCAGTAAGCGCAGAGTCAGGGTGACCAGAGCCTGAAGTGGGAGCATGAAGAAGCAGCCTGGAGAAGTCTAAGGACAGCTAGGATAAAGGAACTTGTGTCAGTGGGATATGGTAACCTAGATCTATCTATCTATCCATCCATCCATCCATCCATCCATCCATCCATCCATCCATCCTATCATCTGTCTGTCTGTGAAGGGTTGAGGCCTACAGAGGCAAGGAAATGTTAAAAGATCAGGCCTAGAGGCCTCGGTTTTTCTGTTGGGAGGGGGTATCCCTGAGAGTAGTTTCATTTCCCCAGTTAAGTTTCATTTCTTCAGCGTTGAAACAGTACTTTTGGTTTGATGGAGGAGGGTATATAAAGACAGTGAGAGAGCCAGTAAGCACAGAGTCAGGGTGACCAGAGCCTGAAGTGGGAGCATGAAGAAGCAGCCTGGAGAAGTCTAAGGACAGCTAGGATAAAGGAACTTGTGTTTTGTAACATTTAGTTTCTCTTAATGCTTTTTGTATCACCCAGCTCTATTCTGTAAATACTTTTAGTTGTGATTTGCTTGCTTTAATTTACCAGTCAAATGTTGTGGTTAAACCCTGTGTCTGGAGTGCCACGCCTACAGCCTAAACCCCGCATTATTGGAAAGGGGAAGGTAAAAAAAGGAAGGTGGACTCTTAAGGAAGCAAGAGATCCTTAAGAGTTGCTCAGGGGCTCCAGGTCATAAGGGGAACCCTGACACTATCTATCTACTTTGCTTTTGGAAATGCTAAATGCACACACATGTGCTTATACAGGGAAGTGCTTGCCATATGGCATATTTTGTAATATATATATATATTAAGGGGAAAAGGGAGGACTTTTAAACCCACTGTGAACATTACATGTGCACTGTGGGAGGGGGATTACACCTTCTGCAATTGTTGACATTACCAGCACTAGCCAGTAGGTGCTAATGATCAAAGATGTATGCTAATTTTTGCCTGGGTTCATTTTTACTTCAAATCTGCCCCATTTGCAACTCCAAACAAGAACAGATGCACAGTTTTCCAGAAAAGGTCTCAAGTTCCTGAACTTGCAGTTGCATTAAAAAAAGCACACTTCTTAAAACGCATTTTCATGTTTTAGTCTGAATGAAAAGTGCATGTTTTGGGTGTGCGCTTTAAAAATGTGCACCGAAATTCACACTTTTTCAGTCCCCTCCCCCCCACACACACAAAAACCTTGTCTTAAGAATGGGAACAAGAAAAAACGAGCTCAGAGGTGAAAAAAGAATGAGTTTGAGCCTTGCTGATTCTCCCATCCCTACCTATGACAGTTGAGCAATGCCACACAGCACATGAATATTTCTCATAATGCATCAGCTGAGAGGGAGAAGTGTGTTTCATTGTCACCACCAAAATGTAATTTGAATCTCTGGTCTTTGACAACAGAGGTGTCCCCTGAATGGGGGATCACACCCACAGAACATTAAAGGAAGGGAATGGGGAAGATCTGGTCATCCCAATCTCATAGCCAAAGGAAGCTAAAGCCTGTAGCTAAAGCTAAGGCGTTGGGATACCATGGGCATGTTGGCTTGGGATGATGGGAGATGTATTCCTACTAGGGGTGTCTGGATGGTGTAAAATCTGCTCTGCCTGTGTTTGATGGATTGTCAGGCACCTTTTGTTCTGTCGACCGCCCGCAGACAGATGCACAAAACCCTTTTCCATCACGCGAAAAAAATACGCAAATAATCATGTAAGAGGTTTTGTAACATTTTACATAATTTACCTTAGTACGTAACATTTAATGTATTGTCCCCCCTTCCATTCAACTTTTCTTCAGCAGAAACCTGTGTATTTTCCAATGAATAAATATGCGTACCTTTCGGGAAAGTTTTTTTAAAAATCCAAAAGTCCATGGACTCCACACGGCCTGAGGGTGTTGCTCCGCAGCGGATTCCACAGGTTGGATTCTTAGAAGCCCAAGCTCATTTTAGTCCATCTCGAATTTCTCCAGCATCCCGAATTCCAACACATCTGGAAGGCTGGAGAAGGATGATTTAAGCTAATGAAGTCGCATTGGGTACAGTAGCCAAGCCAGGAGGTGATTCCAGAGTTTTCGTAAGCTTCCCCAAGCAATTAATAGCCTTTTTCGTCATCCACTAACAGATGGGAAGCAATGAGAAGATGGTGGCCAAATCTGGTAATCTGTTAATACGATTGGGGGAGAGGCACCGTCGAGAAGGCAAAGGATGGGTAACAAATCATGAATACAGCGGCATTTAGTCCTCAGAAGTACAGAACAGTCTCTTCTTGTTTGTTTGAGGACAGGTGTATCTGTGAAACTGGCAACCAAGTTTCATTTGCTAAAGCACCCATTGGGAACAACATTGAGAAAGCTTCCAACACTTCAGGCATAGTCAAAAGGATTTCTGGCATGAGGTGATGCTGGACCAGAGTTCTGGAGGAGGCCAAAACAAGATTATTGTGCTATATCAAATTGCTGGGTGAGGAGCAGTGGGTCTGCTGCAATTCCATGGGAGCAGGGATAAAACACAGACTGTGATGCCAGGCAGAGAATTTAGTTCCCTGGAAGCCTCAGCTCAGGCTCTCTCCAGAAGTTAGGTGATTGGCTACGAGGGTATGTTTGTATGTATGTACGTACTTATGCCTCATCTTGAGTACTGTGTCCACTTCTGGGCACCACACTTGAAGAAGGATGCAGACAAACTGGAAAAGGTTCAGAGGATGGCAACAACGATGTTCAGGGGACTGGAAACAAAGCCCTGTGTGGAGAGACTAAAAGAACTAGCCTTGAGAAGAGAAGACTGAGGGGAGACAGGATAGCACTCTTCAAGGACTTGAAAGGTTGTCACAGAGGAAGGCCAGGATCTCTTCTCAATCATCCCAGAGTGAAGGACGTGGAATAATGCACTCAAGTTACAGGAAGCCAGATTCTGGCTGAACATCAGGAAAAAACTTCTTGACTTTTAGAGCAATGTGACAATGGAAACAATTACCTAGGGAGGTGGTGGGTTCTCCCACACTGGAGGCATTCAAGACGAGGCTGGACAGCTATCTGTCAGGGATGATTTGTCTTAAATTCCTGCATTGAGCAGGGGGTTGGATTTGATGGTGTTATAGGCCCCTTCCAACCCTACTGTTCTATGATTCTATGAACCTGGACAGCCACCTGTCAGGGATGCTCTGACTTGGATTCCTGCACTGAGCAGGGGGTTGGACTCGATGGTCTTATAGGCCCCTTCCAACCGTACTATTCTATGATTCTATGATATTTATTTATTTGGTTGGTTGGTTGCTTTATATGCTGCCTTTCCTGCCAAGGAGCCCAAGTTGGCATACATTATCCTCCTGCCCCCCATTTTAACTTCACAACAACCTTGTGAGGTTGGTTAGGCTGAGAGTCAGTAACTGACCCGAAGTGACCCAGTAAGCTTCATGGCCAAGTGTTGACTTGAACCTGATTCTCCCCACTCCCAGTCCAACACTCTAACTATTACACCACAGTGGAACCTTTGCCATCATGGCACTCCAGTTTGGGGATGCTTTTAAAGAAATGTGCTCTGATGCTCTTGGTAGGGTGTGGCACGTGCTTCGTCCCCCATCCCCCATGAAAGTATGTCTATCCCTGGGCTAAGTAATATATACAGATGGCTCAAGACAATGTTTGCTGATCTGATGTTTCTCTATTGCCTGCTTAAATGGCCCAGGCATCGCTGTTTGGGGATGGAATCGTGTCAACAGATGGCAGGAATAGCAACTGAACGCTTTTTCATTTCATCTTCTCCACTTTTCATGGTCTGTCCTCCTAATGACTGTATTTCTGCTCCATGCAACAATGTACCTGTCACCACCACATAGATCACACATCGTGTGCACCTATCCTGCCTCCCAGTTAAGGACTTGGGAGATGCTTAGAGAACACTGCTGATTAAATGCTTCTACGCTACAATTAGATAATGAGTTACTATTCACAATAATGATCATAAAATGATAATATTGGTGATCATTATTCCTTTATTTCTTGAGAGCCTAGACCAAGTTTCTCCAGCCTGATGCCTTCCAGATGTTTTGGACTTCAGCTCCCACCAGCCCCAGACAGCATGGCCAGTTGTCAGGAATGTTGGGAGCTGCTGTACTGTAGGGCACCAGGTTCGGGACAGCTGGGAGAGACACCATAACTTGGGAATGTATTCTGGGGTAGCTTCACCAACATGGTGTCCTCCAGATGTTTGGGACAACAACTCTCATCATCTTCAACCAGTGACCATGCTAGGTGGGGCTTGAGGGAGTTATAGTCCAAAACATTTGATGGACAGCAGATTTGGGAATGTTGACCTACAGCATACTACTATGGTGTAGTGGTTAGAGCACTGGGCTTTCACCTTCAAGATCTGAGTTCTAATTCCCATCTTCTTGAGTAGTGTGGTGTATTGTCTGGACCTGGACTGGAGACACCCAGCTTTGAATCCCCACTCAGCCATGAAGCTCATTGGGTGTGCTTTGAACCAGTCACTCTTTCTCAGCTTAACCCTTCACAGGGTTGTTGTGAAGATTAAATGGGCTGACCCACCTTCATGTGTGCCAACTGGAAGTTCTTGTCAGGAAGACTACATTACAAACACAGCAGGAAGCCCTTTTATGCTCCTTCCCAGAGGAAGCTGGTGGCTCTGATATCAGTGGGTGGGGAATCCGCTCTGGGCTTCAGTCAGAACCAGTCAGAACTCTAAAGAAGCTATCTAACAAGCTTTAACTGTTTCTTGCAAGAGACTAAAAGGCAGGGTGGAAGGTGGAAGGTGGTGGCTCCAATGTCAGTGGGGCAGTGAATCTGCGAAGCAACTTGGATAGGAGGAGAATATAAGCTGCCTTGGGTTCCTTGCAAGAGGAAAAAAGGTGGGATATAAATGCAGTCAATGAATGAATGAATGAATGAATGAATGAATAAAGCTGAGTAAAGGAACATTGCATCCCAGAGACAGAACAGCCCTTTCAGCAATCTGTAAGGGGATGGAGTGGGCAGTTTTATTTATTTTATTTATTTACAATATTTATATACCACTCCACATCAAAGATCTCAGAGCAGTGAAGAGCAAGATAAAAGAATAAAACCCCATCATTAAAACAATTAGCACATTTTAAAAGAACAGATTCTGAACATAATAGGCTGCAGCTGGTCAGTTGTGTCTTGCTGTAATAATAAGGGTGTTACACCTGTGTCTTTATTCTCATCTGTTATATGTCAGATGTACACTTTTGAAAAACAAGCCCTGGTTTTTCATGTTGATCTCTCTCTCCCTCCCTCCCCCCGCTTTCCCCCTCTGAATTTATCAAAACCTAGGGCTTCATCACACGGAGCTTTTATCCTGTGATTGAGATTGCTCCTTCACAGAAACTTGTGGGCTCTTTATATGATGCCATGAACCTCCAAGGCGTCTCCTGCACTAAATGCCCTTTGTTTCATTTTTAAATAGATTAGATTGCAGATAATGAGCTATCAAATTAGCCCCTTGTGTTCCGCTTCAGTTTCCTCCATGAAAAGACTTAAAGCGGCAAGAAGGTGAAAGATAATGGGAGACTCAGAGATGGGGAGAAGGAGGGGGAAGGGAGTGGGAGGAAAGGAAGCATGTGAAAAAGGGAGTTGTTGTGATCCTGCATTTAAAACAGAAGCAGAAAGCCCCATTTGAAATGCAGGATTTTAGGCTGGTGTAGAGAAGCCCCTAGGGCCATTGCTTAATAAAAAAAAAAATACCTCTCCCCCCCCCCCGAGACACACACACCTTTAATACGAAGTTCTATATGCTTTGATTTCCCATGCCTGTGTTACCACTGAATGGGTTGTGAGGATCTTATTAGAGAGCATCTCTCTGACTTACAGGGGGTCAGTGGTAAGCACCTTACTACCAAGTCTCCACTCCGACATTTTGTTTGATGATAAATTGCTCCTTTGAATTCTCTTTGTGAAAAGAAAAGAAAAGAAAAATGCCTCACCTGCTCTTCCTGGTAATGCAGCTGCAATCACATAGATGAAGAGTTCAGACAAGCTAGAATCAAAGCCTGGCTGACTATTCCTTTGATACCTGGATGGCAGGTGGACAGTCCGGTTGGTTGATGTTTCATTGCTCAGCCAAGGGCTTCTTGAGAACTGGGAAGGGATATACCACCACTACCATTACCCAGAATGCAAGTGGTGAAGCCTCTCCTATTTCAAAAACTGCTCATTCTTGGAAAGGTAGCAGGTTAAGGAGAAGGGTTCTAGCCTAGCATATTCCCTGGAATGCTGTCTTCCTATAGGCATAGAGATTATGATGAAGTTGTTGATGGTGGTGGTGGTGGTGATTACCAGCCCTAGAAAAATGGTCCAAAGAAACATGCTATATAGCACTAGAACAAGGGTAGGGAACCTTTGTGGGTCTGTGGGCACATTTGGCAATTGGGCACCACCACAAAATGGCTGCCATGGGGCGCATGGCTGGTCACAAAGACCAGTCACTGTGCAGTCCAAAAGCATTTAAAGGAAATGACGATGGTGGCTTCTGGAGGCTGTCACTTTGTTTTAAAGTGATCCCAGCTGCCAGTAAGAAAATATGTATGTTTGTTTTTAAAAGTGGGAGGGGAAGGGTACCTTGGCAGGCACCAAGAAAGATGTCTGGGGATGCACTGATGCCATGTTGCCTACCCCTGCAATAGAAGGAGTCTTTTTCCTCTTCCCGATCCTGAGCCCAGCCACCCCCACCCCCGTGAGGCCTAAACAGGATTTGGGATGGGACTACAGCTCAGTGGTACAGCACCTGCTTTGCGTGCAGTAGGTCCCAGGTTTCATCCCCAGTATCTCCAGGTAGGGCTGGGGAAGACCCCTGCCTAAAACCCTGGCAAGGTGCTCCTAGTCTGTCAAAAGTACTGGGCTAGATGGACCAAGGTTCTGACTTGGTATAAGGGAGCTTGCTGTGTTCCTAGGACTACAAGGTTCCTGTTTCAGAGCACTCTTCTTAGAGGGTGAGGATGCAGTGCAACGTTGCCTTCTACCAGCTCAGGCTTGTATACCAGCCATGGTCCTAACTGGAGTGGCCAGACCTGGCCTGGGTTACCCATGCAGTAGTTAACTTCAAGCTGGACTACAGTAATGCACTTTACATGGGGGATGCCTTTGAAGACGGTTCAGAAACTTCAGTTAGTGCAACATACAGCCGCATGGATGCTACTGGGGACCAGAAAGTCTGAACAACTATTTGCTCCCATTGGAAGGATTGGTCTTGACCTTTAAAGCCCTAAATTGCTTGAGAGTTTAAGGACCTTAACATGTATGAACCTGCCTCTGCACTCAGATCTACTTTGGAGCCCACAAGTCAAACTGGTTTGGTTGGCGAGCACAAAAAAGTCAAGGCCTTCTTGGTGGTGGCTCCACAGTCTTGGAATTCCCTGTCAGATGATGTACCCTTGGCCTATTCAGTATGGTCCTTTAGGAGGGCCTTAAAATCCTATCCTTTCACTGCAGGCTTTCCTTCAGAATGTGAATGGCTTGTGTGATTCACAGCAGTTCTCCTCTAAGTAACTGTACACTTATCCAAGGCGTCTAAATGTACCTTCTCCTTGTGTATGTCACTCTGTGAGGGCTTGAAATGTGCACACTATAAAATATATCCAAGGACCAGCTAAAACAGTGCTCTCTAAATTGCTGGCCAAGTCCATTCTAGTGACTGCAAGACTAGCAATTATAAAGGTCTGGAAAACTAACAGAAGCCCTGACCCCAGACATATGGTACCAAAACATGTGGTAGATGGCTTGAGCTGAACAAAAATAATTCATCAAAGAAGACTGAACAGAGGGCAATCTAAACTAGATATTTGTTTTGTTTTGCAGTATTATTTTTTTACTCATGGAGAGAAGATGCAAGACGCTCACCACCATCTTGTCATTTGTGCTTATGGAAAGACGATTAAGGGTGCAATCCTTTCAGTGGTGACCCTGAAGCTCATAAGCCTCTGAATTTGGAGGCTTGCATGTATCCAATGCAGAGTGAGAGGCGTAGTGGAGGTGATGGTTGCCTCCGCCACACCTCCCACTCTGAATTTTAGCTAGACTGATGGCCTTATTCGCCCATCTGTTGGGGAGCTAAGGAGGGGGATGGCAGGAGAAGCCTGTGGATACAGCGTAACCTGAGCCCTCTCTTCCCTGCCCACAGAAATGCCCCCTTTACCCCCTCTCCGAGGTCACTTTTGCAATCTCAGAGAGACAGCTGGCACAGGTCTCTCGATGCCGGGTGCGAGGGGTAGGGGCGATGAGCATGGATTCCCAGACCTGAGGTCGGAGCGCTGTCTCCAACCTCGGAATTGGAAATCTGAAATATCCTATAGCCCCCAAAGGTGCCATAGTTTGGATGCGACAGTACTGATCCCTAATTCAATGATCTTCATACTTGGTGGGTTGGATCCCGCTTTAGTCATACAGTAGATCCACTGAAACCAATGGGACATGTTAGAACTAGCGGTGTATGAAATCCCACTTACCTGTGTCCGTGGAGGGTCCGTCGTGGGGGGGAGGAGATCCATTCCTCCCCCCTGGAATCCTCCCCAGCTGGCTCCGCTACGTGGCAAGTCTGCAGAGCCACCGGCCAGGGCCGCCTGCAGCCGGAGTTCCGTCCGCTGCCGGGCTGTGGCCACAAATGGTGTCCCACGAAGGGGATGCCATTTGCATCCCTGCTTTGCTGTGACAGGCTACGTAAATTTTTACATAGCCTATCATGAAAAGAGAAGCGACACAAATGGTGTAGCAGATGCCATTTGCGTCCCTGCTCTTTGCCATGATAGGCTACGTAAATATTTACGTAGCCGATCACGGTTGAAGCGGGGATGCAAATGGTGTCCGCTATGCAGGACGCCATTCGTGGCCACAGACCGGACAGCAGACAGCAGCGGCTGGTTCCGGACCCACCAGAGGTAGGTAGGAGCCGGTCCACCAAGACTTCGCAGGGTGGCAGGGGGGATTGTTCCGTTCCGCCACAGACTCCGGGGGACTCACTGGAGTCCATGGCGGAATTCGCTGCCATCCCTAGTTAGAACTAACTAAAGTGCCATTCTCTTCAGTGGGTCTACTCTAAGCATGGCTAAGTCTGGATCCAACTGACCACATTTCCCCGCACAGTACATTCAGGAGCTGAATTACGGAATGTTGATTGTGACACGTCTTTGCACATCAAGATTGCACCTCATCTAAATCCTGTAAATAATGAACTGTAAGTGTTGTTTTCTAATCATTTATTACATGGATAGTTTTCTGATCATTTATTACATGAATAGAATTTCAGAAGGAGAAAATTGTCTTATAAACACTATGAATGAATGAATGAATGAATGAATGAATGAATGAATAGGGTTGCATCCAACAGTATCCCTCTGTCAGCAGAATGGACCTCACTGGTGGATCAAATTCTCCCCAAAGTCCCCTTACACCCCCAAATCTGCTCCAGAACAGATCTGGGGTGTGTGCAGGAGGAGGGAGGAGGGAAAGGAAGCCCCCATTGCACAAGTAGAAGTCTGCTCACTTAACATTGGATTTAGCCCACAAATTACAGTATAAACAAATATAAATAAAGCTTTGCCCCATCAGTGTGTGTGTGTGTGTGTGTGTGTGTGTGTGTGTACATTATGAACCATTTTTAATTATTTGGTTATTTTCCTCTCCCTTTGGAACACTTCCATTTAAACCCTTCTTTCATGTTACTAAGAGATATTTGCATTACTAAGTCTCTCTTCTTTCTCTCTGTTTAGCAGAAGTGGTTTTCAATCCACAGTGGTGGAAAAGGATTAGATTTAATTTATCAGAAGTTTCCACAGTAGCGGAATAATTCATTTTCTTTCTGCGATGGGATGAAAGGGCTGCAACAGCTTTATGTTGGGATCCATTCTGTTTCCTCAGCACTCCTGTCGGGTCACTTGGCACCCTGTTAAAAGACAAAAATGTCCACACAGAGATTGCTAATTATAATTTGGAGGCTGATGCTGAGTAATGAAGAAACAGATGGTGAGGCTCAGCGTAACGCAGGGAAGGGACAGTACAGCATTAACAGCAAAGAAAGAAAACAAGCAAGACAAAGATCAGGTGTAACAGGCATAATCCAGACTGTCTTTTATATTTTAAAAGTTGTTAGCCAGAGGCAGACTTGGATGGCAGTCCTTCTGGCAGCTGGACTGGAGTCAACTCCTTGAGTCTGTGCTTGGCCGGTGCCAAGGGCAGGAAGTGCTGGGCACCACACCCTGGCAGGGGACCCACTGTTGGTCCCCAGAGTCTCCTGGCCCTGCTATTTCTCCTCCTTGATGTTGCTTCCTGCTCACACTCTTCCCAAAGACACAAACCATGACCAACAGGGAGATGGAGAAACATCCTCTGCCATGCATTCTCCCTCAGGCCATTGGTGTAGATTGGGTCCAGTGGGACAGGGCAAGCAAATGGGCAGTGGTGACATAGAACATAAGAGCTATGCTAGATCAGACCAAAGGCCAGTCTAGTCCAGCATTCTGGGAAGCCCGCAAGCAGGACATGAACACAATAGCATGTGCCAATGGCTTTCAGAGTCATAATGTCTCTGATCCTGTAAGTAATACATAGCTATTATGACAAGTAGCCATCATGGCTATCGTGACATGGGCAAGGAAGAAGGGACCCCACTCTGGCAGGGGGTCCACTGAGGGCAAATTGCCCTAGCTCCCCCTGTCCCAACCAAGAGTCCTGCTCCTTGACACCTTGCAAGGCCAATATCTGCTGAAGGCCTGCACTCCAGGAGGGTTACATTGCAGAAATGCCAGCTGACCAGACAAAACCTTAGAATCCTAGAATAGTAGGGTTGGGAGGGGCCTATAAGACCATCGAGTACAACCCCTGCTCCATGCAGGAATCCAAGTCAAAGCATCCCTGACAGATGGCCGTCCAGCTTCATAGAATCCTAGAATAGTAGGGCTAGAAGGGGCCTATAAGACCATCGAGTCCAACCCCCTGCTCAATGCAGGAATTCAAATCAAAGCATCCCTGATATTTCTGGCCTGCTCTTGGGCCATGTGTGTATGCATTTAAAAAAAGAAGAAATATCTGTCCCCCCTTTCAACAAAGGTTGTTGAGGTGGCCAACACCCCAAGAGCAGAACGTCTTCACCCTGGTGGTGGGACTCCCCCCCCCCTCCCCGCTCAGATATGGTCAGTGCCACATCTTACAAGCTTTCAGGGCCAGCTGAAGACCTATTTGTTCACATAGACTTTTGACTGCATCTACATTGCTGCATCTTGTAAAGTGTCTCTGTTCCCTCCTGTTTTGCTGTTTTACCAGTCAATATTTGTATGATGTTACTATTTTATCAGTTTTGTACCCCGCTTTGAGACCATTTTATCATGAAGTGGCTCATATATTTAATAAACGAATAACCAAACAAATGTGGAAAACACAATCGCTGTGTGTCCAAATGCTAAAAGAGTCACAATAGGTATTTTTAAATGTTGACAACTGCGGCAAAAAAACACAGCAAAAACAGCGGGCAGTCAGAGCTCTGAGAAAAGGTCAGAGATCAAAACCAACTGGGAGCCTGTGCAGTTGCCATTTTAATTTAATTTAACTTAATTTCTTATATTTCTATACCTCCCCATGGCCAAAGCTCTCTGGGTGTTCACAGTAATTAAAAATCTATACAAAGTTAAAAAAAAAACCCAATTTACATAAAAAAACCATATAAACAGATAGCACACACAGACAAAGTATATCTAAAAACAATTTGTTAAACCATCAGCCAAGATAATCCAGGACCTAATTAAAACTCATTACGTGCTGCTAAATGTCTGAGACAAGAGGGCAGTTTTAACCCAGTGCCAAAAAGATAACAATGTTGGCACCAGGCTGGCCTTGTCAGGAAGATCATTCCACAATTGGGGGGCCACCACCAAAAAGCTCCTTATGTAATCAGAGGGATATGATCCTCTTTGAGGCATTCTTTGATTAATGCTCTGTTTGCCTCTTTCTTTGTAGTTTCTTTGCACTTTTTACAAAGTCAGCCCTACACAGAGGACATTACAATCGTCTGAGTGAGGTCAGCCTGATCCTGTAGCAACAGCAGCAGTGTGGCATGGGACTTCCTTCCCTCTCCGTTTTGTCTATGTGAACTGCCAATTTGGTATCTTATTCAAAAACCAAAGGAGATTTCTAACCATAAGGAGACTATTGTACATGCCTAGAAGTGAAAACACCAAAGAATGTGGGAGCTGTGTTCCTCTGAGGAATGTCCCAGAGGAGACAATTATTAGCGTTCGCATAGCAACTGCATCACATACATTATCCTTCTCTTTAGTGTTCAAGGTGTGAGTGCCAATTGCTTATGTAGCCAAAACAGCACCATCCAGGCGCAAGACTGGCAGGCGTGCAGGAACCCCAAAGTTTGCAGAAGTACAAATAATCTTTAGGGGGGACCTTACAGGGTGTAAAGCCCCTCCCCCACATCAGCCCAATGACAGCCAAGCATGCTCAGCAGTCACAGAATGTTGATTGGATGTGGGTGGAGGGAGATGGAAAACTGGGGAGGGGGAATAGAATGGAGAGCCTGGAATCCTGAACAGCAGTCCTACATGCTGCAACACTTTGTTGCAGGTTCCTTCATCTGGCTGTATTGACAAACCCATACAGTAAGCAGATCAGTATTAGCTAGGACTACACACCGCTTCGGCCCGAGGCCCGAACCCCGAGTCGAAGCGGGCTGCTTTGAGTCACTTTGAGCCCCTTCCAAGGCAAAGCTGAGGGCCACGAAGTGACCAGGAGCGCCAGGTCCTTACCTGCCGCCTCCACCACCGCGTCCGTCGCAGCTGCCATCGCGGTCACTGCTGTCATCCTTGCGGGCGCCGTCATCCTTGCCACCTCTGTCCTCGCCGCCTTCTCTGCTGCCATCCTCGCTGCCGCCAACCCCTGAGGGCTGGACGCACATGCTGACCCTTGCTGCAGAGTTGCCATTTTGAAAATGGCAACTTCCAGGTGATGACGGCAGCGGGGAAGGTGGCAGCAAGGTAAGGGGGTTTGTGCGGGGGCATCAGCCCCCCCCCAAAGCGGGTTTCAACATCCGAATCCTGCTTTGGGTTCTGGGCCAAGTTGGGTCAGCCCCCCCCCCCCGAATCTGCCTGAGCCTAATCGGGCCCATCTCTGAAGTCACAAAGCAGCTTCCGAGTTGTATCGGGGGGGGGGGGTGTCCCTGCACAGCCCTAGTATTGGCCCCTATTGCAGATGGGGGAGTGAGGCAGAGAGAACAATTTGCCTAGGGTCACCTGGTGAATGTATAGCAGAGGCGAGGTTTGAATCTGGTGGAATGTCCTGATTTGTAGCTCAGTCACTGCACCAGCTCTGAAGTGATGTACACACACTCCCCTCCTAAATTCGGAAGCCAACCAAGAAATCATGATGTTCCGGGACAAGGATTCCAAACCAACAAGGGGGTTGTGGCTTTACATGACAAACCTTTCAAAGCCTCCGTTTCCCCAGATATAAAATGGGCACCCGAAATGACCTTCCCCGTGGGTCAAAGGCATCCATGGTGACCATCGAAGGGCATTGCAAATTAGTACTGGCAAAGGTGGCGTAACGCCAGCTCAGAAGAGTTTTGGGAGCCTTCCTTCCCGCGTTGCTGCCGCCGACGCCAGGCAGTGCCCCCAGCGAAGGTACTTAACCTTTCGCGCCCGATCGGGCTCCAAATTAAAACTCCCATCCGCTTTTATGGGCACTTACGGGCGCGTTTACTGCTGTGACCCACGCACTCCTGTAGGCGCAGCGTCCTTAGAGCTAATTGGCTGGCGTTTTCTAAAGCACTTTGTAGATGGAAAGCGCTCTGTAAATACCAAAGCCTTTTTTCTTATAATTAGGCAGCCAGAGCTGAGGAACATAAAAAAAAACACACTCGGCTTCCTTTGCATACAATTAATCCTCGCTTTAACAACAGCAGTTTCTCAAATGCATGGCATGTACATTTCATGGCGGTGGTGGGGAGTGATCCTGCTCAATCTAGGGCTTTGTTTAGGCCAGGGGGCACCAAGCCCCCCTCCCCCCGAACCTGTTTTAAAGTCCCTGGGCTCAGAAGAAAGCTTGTGTGCAGTGTTTTCTCTTCATCACAAAACCACAATCAGCAGCATCCTACACATTTGGGCCTGAGCTGAGAGGCACTGGTAGAGGTCTAAAACGCAAAATGGCCTGCTTCAAAGATGCCCCCTCTGCCCTGGAACCTCCATGTCTGGAGGCAGTCTATCTCCAAGTACTAGGTTGCTGGGGACAGTGTCAGGGAGGGCTCTTGCCTCCGTTTCCTGCTTGTGGGTTTCCCAAAGGCATCAAACTGTGGGATGGACTGTTCCAGCAGGACCCTTGACACGATGCTCTTCTAATAAGAGCCGGCGTGGTGTGGTGGCTAGAAAAACACTGACCTTGGATTGGGGAGTTCTGGATTCCATTCCATGCGCAGCCACAACGCTTGCTGGGTAAACCTGAACCTGTCACCAGCCCTACCTCACGGGGTGCTGTGATGATAACTTGGGCGGGGACCCCATGCACAGTACTCCTAGCTCCTTGGAACAAGGCCAAGTTACACAAATTGGAGTGCGAAATACGGCAGTGGGCAGTATTTTATCAACTGAAGTGCAAAATGCATTCTGTACATGCTCAGAAGCCTCTTGACTTTTAAAATGTCCACATCTTTCAAATAATTAGGGCAATGGATTTTCAGTACAGTACCTGGAACATGAAGTACAGTCTAAACCTGGCTCAGCCATTCGGTGTTCAGGTGGCTGCAGTCTGTAAAGCAATACAGACTGCAGCTGGGGCTCTCTTCTCTCCCCTCCCAGGCCTCTTGTGCCTTTAACACTTGCTTCACAGGCAGGAATTCAACAGGCGCTGCTTTGTCATGAGTTTCATCTGTTGAATTTCTGCCTGTCACACATCTTTCAACAGTCCAAGAGTCCTCCTGCATTTGTGTGAGTGCTGGGGGTGGGGGGACATAAAAAGGCAGGAGCTGCCATCCTAGCCACCTGGATTTCTGCATTAGTAGGCAGGAATTCAGTTGGTGCAGCTGTTTGGCAAGTGCTGGAGGGAAGCTTCACCCATTGCATTTCCACCTGTAATCCTTCTTTAAAAGGCTTGAGCTGTAGGCTGTGGCGTGTGTGAAGGCGTGGGAACGGACGAACCAGAGAGGAGACCAGAAGAGAGGAGAGAAGAGGAACAAAAATGGAGGCACCTCTTTCAAGATCTGTCATTCGAGCACCTGGACTGCTTCCTAGTAGGCAGGAAAACAACTGATGCGGCTTTGGGTTCAATGGGCAGGGAAAGCCTCACCTGTTGGATTTCTGCCTGCCATCCCACCCCACCCCCCCGGTTCCTGGGGGAGGAGTGGAGAGGGGGGAGAGAGAGAGAGAGAGAGAGAGAGAGAGAGAGAAACTGAATGAGCCCTCTCCGCTCTTCCCCTCCGGGTGCCGGGTCAGGTCCTTTCCTTGCACACGCCGAGGCAGGCCGGGCTCCCCCCCGCGAGCACCTTCGCCGAGCCGGACAGCATCAGGCCGTCTCCCGGCAACGAGGGAGGCGCGTCACTTCCTGAGCAGGCGCCGCCGAGAGCTCGGCCCCAGCGCGGGCGGTCGGGCGGGCGCGCAGGCGAGGCGCCGCTCAACAGTTTCGCAAACTCCGGACCGGGCTCGGGATCAGCTCGAGGGGGGCTTTTTCCTGTCTTTTTGGCAAGCCAAGAAGCACAGATGGAAGAAAATTGAGAGCAAGAGGAAGGCGCAAGAGCGGGAAAGAGCGGGGGACCATCCGTCGGGGTTCCCAGCACCTGGCGAGAGTTGCCGACCAAGGCGCGGACCGAAGATTCCAGGACTTCCTGGCGGGGAAAGCGGCGACTTGGCCGGGAGGGTCCACAGAGGACGCCCCTGTCCGCCCCGCTCCGCTTGCGGCAACAGCAGCAGCGCCCCCCCGGCGGGGAGGGGGCCCGACCCCGGGGGAGGAGCCGCCCCGCCGCCCCAGAGCTGGTCGGGAGAGGGGCCGCGGCTGCGAGGGGCGCCTTCTCCTTCTCCCTGTCCCGGCGGAGCGGCCGCAGCCCGCATCTCGCCTCCGGGGCGCGAAAGTGGCGGCGGCTCGCTCTTCCTCGGCGCCTTGGAGGAGGAGGAGACGACCGGTGGGGGGGAGTGGGGGGGCCTTTTCTTCCCTTCCCTCGCCGCCTCGCCCCCCTTCCCCTTCCCCGATGGCTGCCCTGCCCTCCGGCTCGCCCCTCGCGCCAGCCGAGGCGAGGAGAGCGGGGCGCCCGCCGCTGAAACCGGAGCCTCTCGCCGTCTGAGCGGCGGCCGCGCGCCCCGTGGGCGCCCCGATGCCCTGACCCCCGCGCCGCTCCCGCGCCTGCCCGGGGCCGGCCCTTGCGGGAGGCGGCGATGAGCGCGGATCTGGGCCGCCTGTCCGTGGGCTCGCGCGCCAGCTCCGCGGCGCCCCCGTCCCCGCCCCACCCTTTCGACGCGGCGGCGGCGGCGGCGGCGGCGGCTCCGGGGGCGCGCGGCGGCGGCGGACAGCCCGCCGGCGCCCCGCCCGGCTCCGCGATGCGCCTGCTGTCGGCCAACGTGCGGAAGCTCCACGGGGCGCTCAACCTGCTGCTGAGCGAAGCAGAGCGCGAGCAGTTCATCCACTGCCTGAACGTCTACCACTGCCGAAGGAACGTCTTCGACCTGGTGCAGACGCTCAACGTCCTCCTGGACGGCTCGGAGAAGCGGCAGCTGCTGCCCATGCTGCGCCTGGTCATCCCCCGTTCGGACCAGCTCCTCTTCGACCAGTACACCTCCGAGGGGCTCTACCTGAAGGCGCGCTTCTCGCCCGCCAGCGGGGGAGGCTCCGCCGGCCTCGACGGCGCCGGCTCGCCGAGGACCGCCCTGCCGGCGCCGGCCGCCGCGTCCGCCCGCGCCCCGCCGCCCGCCCCGGCTGCCCGGCTCTGGCCTCCCCCGCCGCCGGCCGCGGGGAGGACCCCGCGGGACTTCAGCTCCGCCCGCGACGGGACAGCTCCCCCGGGCTCGGCGGAACTGCGCGGGGAGGTCCGGCAAGTGACCCTGCGGAGGAATAAAGCCCACGAGGGTTTGGGCTTCAGCATCCGAGGCGGGTCCGAGCACGGCGTGGGCATCTACGTCTCCCTGGTGGAACCGGGCTCCCTGGCCGAGAAGGAAGGCCTTCGGGTCGGCGACCAGATCCTGACAGCCAATGGCGAGCCCTTGGACAAGGTGACCCACGCAGAAGCCGTCAAGGTGAGGCAAAACGCGAGCCCTGGCTGGCAAAGGGGGGGGGCTCTCTCCGGCCACAGCGATCCAACCTACTTCTAGCAGTTGTGGCGGGTGTTTTGTGGGGCGGGGCACGGCTTGTCAGGCTGGATCAAGGAGGCAGAATCAGTGGGGTCGTCGTCGAATCAGAGGGCTTCGATCAGGAGCGGTCGTGGAGGATGGTGGCCCCGATGTCCGTGGGGCGGTCAGAATCCGCTCTGGGTTTCAGTTTCAGTTCCGCGCCTTGGGTAGCTCTTTTGGAGTTCTGGCTGGTTCCGACCAAAACCAGGAGCGGATTCACCACCCCACTGACATCGGAGACACCAGCCTCCACTGGAAAAAAGATGGCAGAACCAGTGGGAAAATTCCGGAGGGTTACAAACGGAAGGCAACGTCGTCTGGACATTGTCTTATGGTTATGGTTGATTGCGTGAGATGGCTTGCTTGAAGCTGTTTTAGATATATGTTCTCTTGTGTATATTGTTTGTTCATGTGTTTTTATGTAAATGGCTTTTAAACACTGTATACTGTGTTTTTAATCTTTGTACATAGCCCAGAGAGCTTTGGCTATTGGGTGGTATAGAAATGTAATTAATAATAATAATAATAATAATAATAATAATCTGGATCCCCTGTAAAAATTCCATGAGTGAGGCCGGTTGGTCACACAATAAAAGACTCAACTGGAAGCACCTTCAGCTTAATGATCCCAAACTTGGGATCGAAAGGGAAGTTGATAAAATGGGTAAAATCCCATTTATGCCAGCCTGGGTGTCTTGGAGGGTGGGATATAAATACCTTTTTTTTTAAGGCTCCCCAATTCAAAGGTTCAATTCAAAGGTGAGTAACACATAACACTAAAGAAGGGATATACAGTTCAGTTCAAAGGAAGATCAGTGGCACAGCTAAAAATAACCCCTGTTATGCAAACCCTGACTTCCATCTCCAATTAGATAGAACATGGTCAGTTTCACTCCCCAGCTTTATGAAACACACACAACTCCAAGGTAATTTTTTTACAGAATCTGTCCCATCAACTGCCATCTGCAATTATGTGGTAAACCCCCAAAATGGGGGGTGGGGTGGGGTTACAGTGCCTGCAAAGGATGCTCAGGTTCAACCCTTTGGAAAGTGTCCAGAGGAGAAGGGGGGGGTTCTTACAGCCGCTGCTCAGAACACTTCTGCATATTCCCTTCCTCCCCAAATATGGCACTGAAGTGTCATTGCAAAAGAGTGTTCTTGGTCCAATGCAGAGCTTGGGAAGTAAACAGAGAAAAATCACTAAGAGCCAAGCTAGACATGATGTTAATTGTGTGGATGCCTAATTGTGGCTTTAATTTTTGGGAACCTCCCAGAGAGCTTTGGCTGTTGGGCATTATAGAAATGTAATAAACTAATAAGCTTTGGCTGTTGGGCATTATAGAAATGTAATAAACAAACAAGTAAATGTACATTTTTTCTTATTTTTGTAAATGTAGTGAAAAGCCTCTAAGTAGGGGATAAGGAGGGGGAGTTTAACTCTTTCTCTTGCTGCCACAATCATGTCCAAAACTCCCTCTCTGAAGCTGCTATTTGCATTTCAAAGGACACCCCCCACACACACATCAATAATGTCCTGTCTAGTTCAACCATCTGTTTAAAGGTTTTTGTAGCAAATTAAGCATGACATCAACACCCAATAAAGCCACGATCCCGACCCTGGTATCCTGCAGATATTTTTTTACTACAATTCCCAGGATCCCCAGCCAGCATGGCCAATGGTCAAGGATGCTTGGAGTTGTAGTCCAAACATATGGAGGACACCAGGTCGGGGAAGGCTGCTATAGATTTAAAAGGGGTAATGGTTATTGAATTGCATTTATATAGTCTACTCTGATCTCCAGCATCTCAATAAAGAATGAGCTTGATTCTAAGAATAACAATATCAAACATTCATATACTGCATGCTCAAGCATTCAAAGCTCATGCTCTCTCATACATAATGTAATGCTCCTGCATAGAAAAGAATACAGATGAAAGCACATAGAAAACCAGCATGTCAAGGAGAGAGATTCTAGCCTAGCCTTATGCCTGACATGCTAGTTTTCTATGTGCAGGGTTCTACATGTACATTTGTGGGAAGGAGCATGGCATCACATGAGCCCCACATTCATATACTGTGTGCTCAAGCATTCAAAGCTCATGCTCTCTCATACATACTGTAATGCTCCTGCATACAAAAGAATACAGATGAAAGCACATAGAAAACCAGCATGTCAAGGAGAGAGATTCTAGCCTAGCCTTATGCCTGACATGCTAGTTTTCTATGTGCAGGGTTCTACATGTACATTTGTGGGAAGGAGCATGGCATCACATGAGCCCCACATTCATATACTGTGTGCTCAAGCATTCAAAGCTCATGCTCTCTCATACATACTGTAATGCTCCTGCATACAAAAGAATACAGATGAAAGCACATAGAAAACCAGCATGTCAAGGAGAGAGATTCTAGCCTAGTCTTATGCTTGACATGCTAGTTTTCTATGTGCAGGGTTCTACATATACATTTGTGGGAAGGAGCATGGCATCACATGAGCCCCACCACCACCACCCATAGAGAAACACGGTCTGGTACAGCCCAGACACAGGTTACACAGCTCAGTGACAAGTAGGCAAATGTTTGTACCGGCTCCCTCTTCTAGGTGCGACTTGAGATGCCGCTGAAATGCTGGTGTAGTATGCTTCAGCTGCCCTCCCCTTCCACTAGGGGGCAAGCTGCCACATTTTGCACCAGTTGAACCTTCCAAATCTTGTAGGGTAGTGTGCTCCTCTTACACACACACACACACACACACACACACGAGAATGCATAACAGTAATTTAGTGGTTGACCATTAATAACAGTAGCTGTATCCCCATTTTCTGATTGAACAGGGTAGGATACCAACTGGGATGGAATGTGGATAATTTGTGCCTGTGAGCAGGAAAGTGTTTGAGGTGATTCATCTCCTTCCCATTTTTTTGTCCCACCCCAAGATTTTCCACTATGATCCCCCACCCCACCCCACACACACAGCCTAGGAAATTGCCTGGTTACTAATAGTGTGCATTCATAATCATAGGCAACAAACAAATTATTTCATTAATGCTTTCTATAATGAGTACTGCACTGCACCAACATAACTATTTCTTGTTTTTCTGAACTTCAGAGGTACATGCCATGACTTACGTAGCCCAAATGGCCCCACCCATGCACAAGAGGGAAGAAACCTCAACATTTGCAGAAGTACACACACACAAAATATGTACCCCAAATGCAGCCCAATGCAGGATGCTCAGTATTCAGGGAACACTGAGTGCTTGTTGGGGGGCAGGGGGCAGAAAATCTGGGGGATGGAATGTAGTATTCTGGGGGATGGAGAGTATTATTCTGGGGGAGGGCATGGTGGAGTTGTGGTTTTATAGCATCTGGTGATGCAAGTGTGCAAAAGGCTGTGCTGAGCCTATTAAGAGTACTCAACAGCTGGTTGGGAAAGCAGGGTTTAAGCTACCGATGTCAATATCAGGGAGTTTAAGATGTTGTTGTTGTTCAGTCGTTCAGTCGTGTCCGACTTTTCGTGACCCCATGGACCATAGCACGCCAGGCCTTCCTGTCCTGCGCTCTCTCCCGGATTGTGCTCAAGTTATATTGATTGCATCAGTGATGCTATCTAGCCATCACATCCTCTGTCGTCCCCTTCTCCTTTTGCCTTCAGTCTTTCCCAGCATCAGGGTCTTTTCCAGTTACTTTTCTCTTCGCATTAGGTGGCCAAAATATTTGAGCTTCAGCTTCAGGATCTGTCCTTCCAATGAGCACTCAAGGTTGATTTCCTTTAGGATTGACTGATTTGACCCCCTTGCAGTCCAGGGGACTCGTAAGAGTCTTCTCCAGCACCACAGTTCGAAAGCATCGATTCTTCGGCGCTCAGCCTTCCTTATAGTCCAGCTCTCACAGCCATACATTTCTACTGGGAAAACCATAGCTTTGATTATACGAACCTTTGTCAGCAAGGTGATGTCTCTGCTTCTTACTATGCTGTCTAGGTTTGCCATAGCTTTCCTCCCAAGGAGCAAGCGTCTTTTAATTTCATGGCTACAGTCACCATCTGCGGTGATCTTGGAGCTCAAGAAAGTAAAATCTGTCACTGCTTCCATTTCTTCCCCTCCTATATGCCAGGAAGCAATGGGGCCAGATGCCATGATCTTAGTTTTTTTAATGTTGAGTTTCAAACCAGCTTTTGCACTCTCCTCTTTCACCCTCAACAAGAGGCTCTTGAGATCCTCTTCGCTTTCTGCCATTAGGGTGGTATCGTCTGCATATCGGAGGTTGTTGATAATTCTCCCGGCAATCTTAATTCCAACCTGTGATTCATCCAACCCGGCGTTTCTCATGATGTACTCTGCATATAAGTTAAATAAGCAGGGTGAAGATGGGACCCTTGTAATTTCCTCCAAAAGCCGATGCACTTCTTTCAAAATGTGATCCATCAGGAGCCTTTAAAAAATCCCTAAAATAAGAAATAAGACATTCATCTAATTGTATAGCATAAGAAGCAGTTAACCATTCAAAGATGTTTGCAAAGATTCAGTTAAAAGAAGTGTTTCCTTTACTGGATGAGCTTTAAGCAAAAATGCAGTGGAACATTAGACTTCAGCCTTATGGGATCTACTTTGTTTTGTACTAGTACTTCAAAATCCACCAACCAGAGCCCAATGCAAAAGGCATACACTTGGGGCCTGTTCACACAACATGCTAACCCACACTCCGTGGTTGAGTGTGGGTTGTTTTGAACCATGGTTTGGTTTTTTTTGGACTGCAGGTTAGCATGTTGTCTGAGTGCAGCGTGTTTCCCACAGGGGGGGTTATCTGAAAGCCAGGGAGGCTTGTTAACCACCCTGAACAACCCATCAACAAACCATGGGTTCTCAGCATGGCTTGTTCGAGAAACTAAATCACACTGCATGGTTAACCAGCCACCCTGGCTGCATTCAGACAACACACTAACCTATGGTTCAATAAACAACCCACAGTTCAAAACAGCCCACGCTCAACCACTGAGTGTGGGTTAGTGTGTTATGTGATCAGCCCCGCAGAATTAAAGAATTCTGAGCCCAGGAATTGATCAGAGGCCACAGTCTTTCCATGCAAAAACCCATAAATGGTTACTTTAAGCTTTCTTCATTTCAGCAGTGGGAAGGGGAGGGAGGGGAAAATAATTTTGCAGCTGTTCTTGTTAGATATTTGGGAGTCAGAGATACTTCCTGATTTACTGCAAACCACCCAAATATTTACCAGTAGACCAACCTTCTGCCCATCACTGCCCTTGAATGGTTAAATTGGGGAGAGTTCGTTCCATATTGCCCCAAATCCAGAAAGAGGCAAGTTACAAAACATTCCTGAATGCGCCATAGGCTGCCTGGAAAACCTTAGGCATAAGCCCTCACTGAAATGTACAAAGGGTTATTGAAGGCTCAGCTAAGCTTGGGCGCAGTTTGTGCAGGATACATTCCTAGTGGATCAGGCCCTTTGTGTGAAGGTTTGAGGCTGACAGGGGCAGCGGAAAAGGGGGGGAAAAGGTCAGGCCTAGAGGCCTGGAGTTTTTTTGTTGGGAGGGGGTATCCCTGAGAAGAGTGGTTTCATTTCCATGGTTAAGACTTAGTTTCATTTCCCCAGTTAAGTTTCATTTCTTCAGGGTTGAAACAGTACTTTTGGTTTTGTGGGAGGAGGGTATATAAAGAGAGTGAGAGAGCCAATAAGCACAGAGTCAGGGAGACCAGAAGAAGCAGCCTGGAGAAGTCTACCTACAGCTAGGGTGAAGGAACTTGCATTTTGCAACTTTTATTTTCTCTTAATGCCTTTTGTATCACTTAGCTGCATTGTATAAATACCTTTAGTTGTGATTTGCTTGCTTTAATTTACCAGTAAACTGTTGTGGTTAAAAACCCCACGTGGCTGGAGCATCAATCACCCCATGCGTACAGCCTAAACCCCACGTTACTAGAAAGGGAAAAGAAGGAAGTTGGGACTCTTAAGGAGGCAAAAGATCCTTAAGGAGTTACTTAGGGGATCCAGGTCATAAGGGGAACCCTGACAGCTTGCAATGCGATTTGTTAGTCTTTCTGTCACCCTGCAGTCATGGGCTGATTCTGATAGGTAAGGAAGACATGCCAAGGAAGCAGCCTTTCAGGTGTCACTAAACTGGGGAAAGTAAGGCCTTTCCACAGGTTTGCCACTGAAAAGGGTTCCACAGCCAATCCTGGCTTCCCAGTGATAATGCAGACACTAACTGGAGTTCGCATTTTCCATTGTCAAGTGTATGCTTGAAACATCGGTGGACACTGGCTCATGCATAGGTGAAAAGAGTCACTGATACAGAGAAGAGAGATCACTGTAAAATGGTTTGATTTAGATGTTTTAGCTTTTGCCGTCATCAATAAAATGTAGTTGTTGGGTTTCAAGAACAGGAACTTGGTGCTCAAGAATACAAAAGGAGAGAATTCTCAGGGAAGGTATAAGTGCAAGAGATTTTTAAAAGAGAGAATGATGTGTATGTATTGTGCTCCAATTTATAACTATAGTGTTATTGTTCATCCTATTCCCAGAAACTCTCTCCCTTTCTCTTCTAGCGTCTCATAATAGAAAGCCATCCAATCCTTAGATCACTAGAAAGCAGAGAGAATTACTTTTGGTTATACCAACGGAACATTAACACCTATGCCTTTAACTTGGAAATTATACCTAAATTTTTGCCCATGTTTTTAATCCTTTTCCTTAACCCTCTCCTCATTCTTGAAAGGATCACGTTCTAAACCAGAGTGCTCAGTATCACCGATAAAGGCAGAAGACAAGAGCCCTCTCTCTCCTTCCCATGTCCTTTTGTCAATCTCCTTTCAACCTATAATTTCTGCAACTGATTCTTAACAACAGGATGAAGCCAAAAGATTCTTTTCAGAGAGGGAGAGAGAGAGAGAGAGAGAGCGTGGCTAAATTGCTATTAGCTGACCTGAGCTCCTGGGATAGGCTGGAACGTTGTTTATTTAGATTGATTTGCAAGTTATAGGAGCCTTACACCTATACAGGAGTCTGCACCAAGTCAGATTTGTTTTGCCACATCTCCCACAGCGTGCACACGCATGCGCGCGCGCGCGCGCACACACAAAACCAGTGAACGTAATGCTGTTTTACAAAATGGTCTGATGAGCCCCATATTATCTGTTGAATTCCCCAAAGTAGCATCTGGCTAATGCACATTACAGAAAAAAAAATTACTAATTAACCAACACACACAAAACAGCTCTGGTCCATATTGTAGCCTTGCTGTGTAACTGAAAGAAGGACATTCACAGGCAAGTAAAGTCATCCTGCAAGTTATTTGCCTTCAAAAAAAAAAGAAAAGAAAAAAGAAAGAAAGAAAGAAAGAAAGATCTGTTTACAAGAAGACACACAAAATAAGTCATTGGGGAGGGAGAAGAAAGGAAGTAAGCAATCTGGATATTCATATTTATAGCCCCTGCTAGGAACAACACCACACTGGGATTAGTTGTTAGCCTCCCAGATGTTCAGCTTTCCAGCCTACCTAGACAGACCAAACTACATGTTACTTTGAAGATGTAGCTAGCCTCTGTGGCTTTTTTTCCCCTACTCAGAAGTAAGTGCATGGCCTCTGATCCAGATTGGAAGCCTACCATGGCAGATAGGGAGCTTTGCCCCCTCTGTGGTCCCAATCCATATCAGGCAGGGGGAGTCAGTGACTGCTATCCAAGGTGGGGAAGCTATCCAAGAACCAAAGCTAAAGGAGCTATCGAAGGCACGGAAGGTGTCCAAGAACCAGAGCTAAAGGAGCTATCCAAGGTGGGGAAGCTATCCAAGAACCAAAGCTAAAGGAGCTATCCAAGGTGCAAAAGGTGTCCAAGAACCAGAGCTAAAGGAGCTATCCAAGGTGGGGAAGCTATCCAAGAACCAGAGCTAAAGGAGCTATCCAAGGTGTGGAAGCTATCCAAAACCAGAGCTAAAGGAGCTATCCAAAGTGCAGAAGCTATCCAAGAACCAGAGTTTTGACTGGTTTTGACTGAAACCCAGAATGGATTCACCGCCCCACTGATGTTGGAACCACCATCCTCCACTGGACACCCACAAGTGAGGCATTATGGCTACAGCCCTCCCCTGGTGTCTTCCCCCCAGCTACTGGCATTCGGAGATATATACGTTGTTATTTGTACTTTAACATGTAAAGTTTACACCTGTAAATTTGGAGGTTCCATTTATCTTGGTTATCAAGATTTGTAGCTGGTTAGTGCTCCTCTATGAATTTGTCTAATCCCCTTTTAATGCCATCAGACCCAGTGGCCATCACTACATCTGGTGGCAATGATTTCTGTAGAACAATTCTTCCTTGTATGGAGAAGTCCTGCCTTTATTCTGTCCTGAATTTTATTTATTTATTTATTTATTTGTTTGTTTGTTTGTTTGTGGTACTTGCATACCACTGAATATAGTAAAATCCCTCAGCTGTTCACAATATTAAAATACACTGATGCACAATATTAAAAACACAGCATTAAAAGCACAGGATTAAAACAACTACTGTAAAAACAATTTAAGTAGCAGCAAAATGAGATGGCATGATTAGTACTTAACAGTCCAGGGAAAGTCTGAGTGAAAAGGAGAGTGTTTAGGAGGTGCTTAAAAGATACCTCCACTTTGCCTAAACTGATGAATCTACTGCTCATCAGTTTCATTGGGTCACCCCAAGTTCCAGGATTATTAAAAGTGGGGGAATATTCTCTCTGTCCACCTTCTTCACAGCATGCATGACTTCATAAAGCTGTATCATATTCTGTGATCAGCTCTTTTCTCAAGAAGCAAATAGTTCCCGATCTCATAAAACAATAATCTCTGCATCTTCTTAAAACTGCAAACAAGATGGAAGTATTTATTCCAGCCCTGGAAAGCCATTTTCCTTATCTGAGGAGAGATGCCTTTAATAAAAATAACAAACACTTACCACTTTGGTAAATAAGCAACACTTGACCACTTTGGTGAATGTTGGACAAGTCGCTGTGCAGATGTAGAATGTTTCTTTTTGTGCCAGCAAGATGGAAGGAAAAATGTTGCAATGCCAGGTGCACTGGAAGGATGCAAGTACCGATTCTCAGAATAGTCTGGAGTAATATATTTAACATCTCTGTACTTCAGTTTACCTGACACGAACATAATGGTAATTACATTTGCTTTCTCTCCTTGTGTGGAGTTTTGTGTCATTAATTAGCATTTATATAAAATACTTGGGGACCCTTATAGCAATATTGCTGAGCATATGTTCCTGCTCAATATTCTTGCTATATAATCTCATCTGGTTAGGGTTCTATTTTTATTTTTCTTATTATTGTGATCCCTATGTCCCTTGATCTGCTTTCTGTGGAATCAGCAAGAATGAAAGAACGGATATGTTGGACATTTTCATCCCTGCTGCCAAAACGTTCCCGATAATTGTATCCCATGGATGTGCCTGAATTCATGCCATTAGGGGACTCTGTGGTTGGTTGAATAAAAAAGGATTTGCATGGTTTGTCTTAATGGTCCTGAGAGAAGCTTGCCCTTTTTCTGAGTGTGATTTTTCTGTAGCCAACTCCAATGGTTTCCTTTTGAAGGCTTCAAAGCTGAGTTGAATTGCAGTTTTTTGTATGGGAATTTTTAAGGTATCTGACATCTACCAAGGGAAGGAAGGGACGGTAAAGCTAGAATATCAGGCAGCAAGATTGGGATACTGGGGGCTTTTTTTTTTTTTTTTCATAAATAGAAAGTTTCACAACTTGAGGTTACGGTTTGCATAATTTGTGCAAATTGTGGCCATAATTTGCTTAATTTCTGCAACATCTGGCCATAATTTGCATAATTTGTTCAAATTATGCAAACCATAACCACAGGTTGTGCAACTTTGTACTTATGGGAAAAAATGGAAAATCTGCAAGCTGGCCCAATGCAATGCAGATTGACTTGGGCCAGCTAGCAGGGAAGCAAGCCGAGGTCCGGGGGGGGGGGCAAACTCATAAAAGCTCAGTGAGCTCCATCTGCCAGATGGATTCCTCCAACATCTCTGGCTAAGGCCCAGTCAGGGCTAGGCCATGGGCAGCATGCTGAAGTGAGCCACAAGCTGAGAAAAAAAGAGTCAGAGGAGAAGTCAGAACAAGTCAGAACTGGTGGTCAAAGCTGGAGGCAGAATTGAGGAACAAGTCAGGAGTCCAGACCAAACTACAAGCAAGGATGCAGGAACATGGCAGAGCTCAGGAAGACCTTGTAGCTCAAGCAAGGAAGCCCTCTTACATCACTTCCTGTCCAGGAGGACCCAGTGGCCAGCCTGGGTGGGTAGAACTAGTCCAAAATCAGAAGGTTCTTCATTGAGAAGCTGCCCCACCCCACTCTGCCCAGTTCAGTGGTGGCCAGAAGGCCTCTCCCCTATTCCTAGGTGCCAGGGAATTGTGCTCCTAGCTCAGTGGCTCAGCAGATGGGCTTTGCAGGAAGCCCCAGGTTTGATCCCTGGCATCTCCAGGTAAAGGATCTGAGGTGGCAAGGCATGGAAGGATCCCCAGGTAAAATATTGGAGAGCTACTGCTCGTTGGAGCAGACAGCACTGGGCAAAGTGGATCAATGAGCTGATTCAGTATAAGTCAGCTGCATAATAGGAGAAGTCATAGTTTAGAGATGGAGTACATGCAGAAGGTCTGAGGCTCAGTCCATGGGACCTGCAGTCAAAAGATCTCCAGTTGCAGGGCTGGGAAAGACCTTGGCTTTAGGTCTTGCTAAGCTGCTCTTGTGAAAGTAAACAGTATTGGGTTAGATGGACCAGTCTTCTGACTTCCTATAAGGTGCCTTCATATGTTCATCCTTTTAGATCAATCTTTCTCAGTGTGGTGCTCTCCAGATGTGCTAGATTGCAACAGCTGTCACCCCAAGCCAGCTGTCTGGGGATGATGGGAGTTGTAGTCTGAGACATGTGGAGAACACCAGATTGGGGGAGGCTGCCTTAGATAGGTCAGATCCACTAGGGCTATTGGTATGCTCTTGAGGTAGGAGAAATTGCTACCACCACCACCCCCGACACACACACATTTTGACTTGTTCAGTTGTAGTCCCTGTAGAAATCATATCTGTTGATGATGCTGTGGAGTTGCTCTCTCATTGCTGTGAGGTCCTTTAAATGGATTATCTCATTCCTTTTTTCATGAAACAACACTCAAAGAAGATCTCCTTCCTCACCCAGATGGCTGCAGAAACAAACAAACCCAGGTTTTACAGCAGTGTGGTATTCGTTGTGAAGAGATGTCAAAAAATTCCCAGGCTTGTGTTTACGCTGTGCCTCAACAGAACAAACAAAAGAAAAATCAAGTTCTGCTCCAAGAAAAGATGGATTTCTTAGTATATATTATGCTAATTAAGTACGTCTGTATTAAAGGGCTTCATTTGCATAAATTAGCCAGCTTCTGTCATTATGGGAGAGGCAGGGCTCTGAAGCATACATCTGGTCAATCCATGGCCATGTCAGTTTCCCAGCTGCAACTTCTAGGGCTGCTGAAATGTCAACAGGCATTGCTCATATACTTTCAGGCTTCTCTTTGCTAGCTGAAAGGGTAAAATATACTTTAAAAAATCAAGCCCACATTCTGCGCTCGCATCCTTGCGCTGCTATCGCAGAATAACACCGATCATTGCTGATGCTTTTTCACAAGAGGGCTGTCACTTTGTTCCAGCATGTCAGTTTTGTTATTGCAAATCCTGCTTCCTGCTCCTGCATTCCCGTGCTGTCCTCCTCTTGAGGACAGGCACTCAGTTCCGTCCTCCATGGTCATGTGATGTAACACCCCCTCTGGAATAAGCAGGCTGAATTTGATTTGACAATCACTGGCTGAAATCTGCTCCCAAGGTTCCTTCAGTATATGACGTTCCTCCGCTGCAAATGAGAATGGAGGTTCAGCTACTGTGAAGTTTATGCTGCGGGGCGTAAGTTCAAAAGCGTACTCGGATCAGAACTAAAGAAAATTTTATGAGGATTGTTGCTCTTGTTATTTTGGCCTTGGTTTAATGGTGGATAGATGTATGAAAATGAGATGCAGCGTTTAGAACTAGGGCTCAGTCAAAGTGTCCTACCCCTTTCAGCAATTTGTTGTGGGCAGCTTCAAAATGTGTCCTATCCCTTTCAGCAGTTTCTTAGGGGTTGCTCCAAAACCATTCACCCAATCAAAGCAAAGGCAAAACCGATCCAAGAAAGCATTGTATTTCTTCTCCATCAGCTTTGTTTTCCTGCAGTGATGTCATCATGAAGCCGAATCTGATTGGCTGTGCAACATTGCAATATCATCACATTCCTGATGTGAAGGTTTGAGGCCTACTGAGGCAAAGGGGGAAAAAAGGTCAGGCTTAGAGTCCTGGAGTTTTCTGTTGTGAAGGGGGTAACCCCGAGAGGAGTAGTTTCATTTCTCTGGTTAAGTGTCAATTTCATTTCCCCAGTTAAGTTTCATTTCTTCATGTTTGAAGGAGTACTTTCAGTTTTGAGGGAGGAGGGTATATAAAGAGAGGGAGAGAGCCAGTAAGAGCAGAAACAGCCAGAGCCTGAAGTGAGAGCAGGAAGGAGCATCCTAGAAAAGTCTAAGGACAGCTAGGGTAAAGGAACTTGCATTTTGCAAATTTTATTTTCTTTAAATGCCTTTTATATCACTCAGCCCTGTTGCATAAATACCTCTAGTTATGAATTGTTTGCTTTAAATCTACTAGTAAACTGTTGTGGTTGAACCTTGTGCCTAAAGTGTCAGTCACCCCATGTTTACAGCCTAAACCCCATGTTATTGGGAAGGGGAAGTTTAAAAGAAGGAAGGTGGGACTCTTAAGGAGCAAGAGATCCTTAAGGTTTGCTCAGGGGGTCCATATCATAAGTGGAAACTTGATGCCCTATTATGATTCTTCATTGGCTGGGATCACCTATGTGGCTATTCCCAGGAACAAGACTCAGGAATTATATGGGGACGAGGTTGGGCATACTGCAGCAGAAAGATGAACCGGTGAATATTTGGAACAAATATTCACATAACTTATGTTTTTTTTCAAGGCCCATTTTTGCCTCTTCTCTGAAATGGCTACTTATATCCTAAAATAGAAACAGGCGATGTTTGACACAGCTCTATTTACAGCTAGTGTTCGAAGAGAAAGAAGACTGCTCTAACACAAGACGATAAATCTGCCTCAAGATGTTTTTAGCACTGTCCTATCCAGAGAAGTTTACTTGAAGTTATGAGTGTCCAGTAAGCTTTCTGGACACTGCTTCATGCTGCAGTGTCATGGGTTATAGATGACTTTCCACAAATCTCGAAGGAACTCCTCCCCCCCCACACACACACACCAATCTTTTTTTCACTTTAAGCTTGTAAGAAATGTCAAAGGAAGTAGGGATTGAATGTGACCACTTCTAAGGGACTGGCTGTTTTTGCAGCAAAGATTTCTGCAGAAGACAGTCTCATTTATTGTGACTTTATGGTGTCCGATACATATATTTCTGAAGCTGGCAAGTCTATATAATATTTACGATATAAATATAAAAAATATTTATAATATATAATGCAGGGGAGGGGTGGGTGGATGGTAAGCTAGTCTCATTTCTGTGGAGAGCACACAATAATATATCAGGTCCACAATTGTATATCCACAGTGTATATCAGATCCACAATCAGATGAAATTGGAATGATCCACTTCCAAAGGCAGCAGGTGATGATATATTAGCCTAGCAAGGAAGATAGGTTGTCTTGGTGTGTGTGTGTGTGTGTGTGTGTGTGTGTGTTAGAAGCAGTTGCTTTCTGTAGCAGGAACGCGACTCATAATCTTGACTGAGTCTGAATTCCGTAGTATTGAGTTTGCTTGTGAATTCTCACCCAGCAACTTCACTTTGAAGCCTTTCTTTTTTGTTGGAAGCATGATGAATCCAGTTCAGTGACAGAGTGTCCAGGAAAAATAAACACTTCCTCTGTGGTTTCTGAATGTTGCCTTTTTGATGTCAGGTTTGCATCCATCTATCCTCTTGTGTAACAGGAACTGACATATTTACACTGGATGAACAAAAGAAGGTCATTATTGGTGGCTGATACTGTTAGAGGTTGTGCAAGTTAATGATCCCAACAGCATCAGTATTTGGACCCGCAATAGTAATTCTTGGGTAGATGGGGGAAGAGTTGTCACTGGGGTCAATTGAAGCAGATTTTCCCCCAGCCTTCTGTTTCACTGCATATTTGCAGCCACTTCAGCAGTTAAGTACTTCTCTGATGTACAATCACGCTGCAAGGGGAAGAAAGGTGTTCCAATTTGCAATGGCCAGTGGTCCCAAGCAAATAAATGACACTGACTTGAAACTATTCCTTTTCACTTTGGTGTGTCCACACCTACTGAGATTTAATTTGTTGGTGCTGTTTACTGTTAATGGAACTCTGCTGTTTGAGAAGGTCAGCATTAATGCATATGGTTCATTAGTGGTACTGAATACCCATTCCAGGTTGGAATAAGCAGATTTCCTTTGTTCCACTCCTTAATTGCCTGTGGTTTTGTTCTGCCTGGTGTTCCATCATTCTCTCTATCTCCAATATTCAGGCATGAGTGTTGATGCTTATGTTGCCCAAATAACGTCACTCATGCCCAAGAGGGAGGTTTCAGCAGGCTTGGGGCAACCCCAAGGTTTGCAGAAATATAAAACATCTTTAAGGGGGGAACCCTCAAAGGGGAGAGTGGGATACCCCCAAACAGCTCAATTAGGACTGAGCATGTTCAGTGGGCATGGAATACTGATTGAGTGTTTGGGGGGTGGGGGAATGGAAAACCAGAGGGGAGAGGAAATGAAATGCAGTATTCCAGAAGATGCATAGCTGGCATCCAAAACAGGAACACTCCACACTGCAACATTTACATTTCAATCCCATTTATTCCTGCTGAATAACTCTTATATTTCCGCCAGTGCTAAGCCATGGATAAGCAGGCTGGAGTGAGTAAGGAGCTGGGAACCAGGAGTTATGGGACACACTGGTAGTAAGGACTAAAGAGTAAGTGAAGATCACGGGTGAAATCAAGATGCAGGACTGGGGAGTAAGTCAGAAGTCAGGACTGAAGAACAACCAAGAATCTGGGAACACACCAGAGCTCAGGAAGACCATGTTACTCAAGCAAGGCTCAACTGGAACAGGAAGCCTTCTTACATCACTTCTTGTCCAGGAGGATCCAATGTTCACCTGGATGGACATAGTTGTGCTTCACCAAGAAGCTTCTACCTGCAGTTCACCTGCTCAGCACACGGGACAGTTATCCACAGATCCCAAAAGCTCCTGGACGTTCCTAATGCTGAGGTGGGAGGACAGAGATAAAGGAACCAAAAGTTGCCATGTGCTATGCATGCACAATGCTCTGAGCACCATTCAGAAATAAAGAACAAAGCAATGGAAAATTCCTAATGCTCCAGTTGCCTAATGGACCAGTTCATCTGGAACTCCAAAGATCTCAGGAGAAGCTCAAATGAGGAGAAGTTTAGAAACATCTCCAGTTAGGGATGTTGGAGAAATCTGCAATGGAACCAAATGAGTTTGGATTTTAATGAATCTGACCCACAGATTCTGCAGCTTACTGGTTTTTCCCCTGTTGGGCAGTTTCTGCAGACTTGCAGACCATTTTCCAACTTCCCTGATTTTTGCACAAATTTCATCTGTAGGAAAATATGCAATAAAAAACCCAGCCAAAAATGCAAATTTCCCCTATAAGCTAAAGTGTGAAAATGCACATTTGGGGGGAATTTGCGCATTTTTGCATGTGCACATTCATGTAAATGCGCAGCCGTGCAAATGCGCAGCCGTGCAAATTTGGAAACTAAAAAAAACCCCTCCTATTCCGTCAATGGGCAGATGACGGAATAAAAGGCACCCGACAATCTGCAAAACACGAATGGAATGGATTTTACACCATCTGTTCATCCCTATCTCCAGTTTAAGGTGGGGGGGACTGCCTGTAACTGAGAACAGTTCTACAGCCTAAAGACTGTGGGAGAAGCTGCAGAACCATCATTGTTCGACATGGGCTGCAGAGCAGATTTTGCTAGGTGCCAACAGTTGTTGGCTGCTTCCGAAACGATGCTCCATAGTTAAAACCAGCAGTAAACAAAGTCTTTTTTTGCCAGATGAATAAAAGCGACTAACACAGTGGGACACAGGTAAAGTGACACTGTCTATTCGTGGAGCTTTACACACTTATTCCATTCTCGCCTAGCATCAGGTGGCTTCCAATGACATGTTCTATATGCTGGTTTAACACACCAGTGCTGCAATCTGATACGATGAATGCATCTCCTAGGGCAGGCTATGGGGGGGAAAGCTAGGCTGTGCCAGTCATTCATTCTGACAAGTGGGTGGGTAAAAACCTCAAGGTCTCTTCTCCAAGTCTTCTAAAAACTTTACAGGATGCTTAACTTTCCATCAGCAGAGGCAGATGTTTTTGTTTGTTCTGTCTCTCTTTTTAAGTGCCACTTGTTTCAGCTTGAATCGTATTCTTCCTTCTACAAATGGAGACGAGCTAAAATATACAGGGATTGTTCCCCCACCCACCCCCGCACGCTTTCTTGGCTCTCCCTGTCTAGCTCTGAAAATAATACTGCCATATATCTTTTTTCTCCTGAAAGCTTTTATAAAGATGTGTCACTTTTTTAGGATGGAACCTTAGTGCCAAGATAAGACAACCCCTAAATCAATGCAAAAGAGACGAGGAAGGATGGCCTGTGTGTACAATTCACTGTTCCACGGTGACCCGTTCTGAATGACCCATGCGGTTTTCACCATGGCTTTGCATCCTGACTTGCAACCAACCCTTCCCCCACCCCCTCAACCTGGGTCTTTCCAGATATCTTGGACTATGACTCGTATCAGCCCCAGCCAGAGTGGTCAACAGTCAGGGATGATGGCAGTTGTAGTCCAAAGCATCTGTGTTGGGGAAGGTGATGTTTGTATGTAACATGAACCACAGTGAAGGGAGACCAAACATCCTTAGCCACATGAGCCTTCCTGAAGTTTTAGATTAAGGTTATTGTCACCGTCATCTTCTTTGGATGCCAGAAGTCATCTTCTTTGGTATTCACAAAAAGCAGGGCCTTTTCAGTGGTAGTCCCAGGGCTCCAAAATGACCTCTCAGAGATGGAAATAGGGACCTACTTATGACACCCCTGTTCTCATACCAAGGATTATGGCTCAAGGACTCTCCCCTATCACCACCATTGTGAATGGGCCAGAGACTCTACTCTATATTCATATCCTCAGCATTAGACCATCTTCCACCCACTTAAAAACCAATGGGGTCTTTCTTCGGTGGGTTAAATATGTATCACAAAATTGCAGTCAAACATAGGAAGTTACCTTATAATGAGTCAGACCATTACACAGTGGAGGCTGGTGGCGCTGATGTCAGTGGGGCAGCCAATCTGCTCTGGGTTTCCATCAGAATCTGCTCTGGCTAGCTCCTTTAGAGTTCTGACTGAAACCCGGAGCGGATTCACCACCCCACTGACATCAGAGCCACCAGCCTCCACCGCCATTACTCCAACTCTGCCATTGCCTACACCAGTCTTCCCCGGCACCCTCCAGATGTATTGGACTACAATTCCCATCATTGCAGATCATTTATTTATTTATTTATTTATTTATTTAATTTATTAATCGCCCATCTGACTGGTCACCCAGCCACTCTGGGCGATGTACAACCCACCATAAAACAATTTAAAACAATAAAATTTTACCATAATTTTTTTTTTTAAATACCCTAACCCACCCCAAATGCCTGCCTGAACAACCACATTTTTAATGCACGACGGAAGCTCATTAAAGAGGGGGCATGACGGAGTTCCCTAGGGAGGGAGTTCCACAGAGTGGGGGCCACCACAGAGAAGGCCCTCTCCCTCGTCCCCACCAGTCTAGCTGTCCTGGCTGATGGGACAGAGAGAAGGCCATCTGAGGCTGATCTTGTTAAGCGGCCTGTCTGGTGTTGCTGGAGGCGCTCCTTAAGATAGGCTGGGCCGGAACCATATAGGGGTTTAAAGGTCAAAACCAACACCTTGAATTTGGCCCGGAAAACAACTGGTAACCAGTGCAACTCCTTCAGCACTGGAGTGATGTGATCTCGCCGGCGGCTGCCTTTAATCAGGCGAGCCGCCGCGTTCTGTACCAGCTGCAGCTTCCGAACCGTCTTCAAGGGTAACCCCACGTAGAGCGCATTACAGTAGTCTAAACGAGAGGAGACCAGGGCATGTACTACCGATGGGAGCAGATGGTCGGGAAGGAAGGGGCACAGCCACCGTATCAGATGGAGTTGATACAGCGCTGTCTGGCTCACAGCTGACACCTGAGCCTCCATGGACAGCTGGGAGTCCAAAATGACCCCCAGGCTGCGGACCTGGTCTTTCAAGCGTAGCCGTACCCCATTCAACACCAGGTCAACATCCCCCAGCCTCCTCTTGTCTCCCACCAAAAGTACCTCGGTCTTGTCAGGGTTCAGCTTCAGCTTATTCCTCCCCATCCAGCCACTCACCGTCTCCAGACATTTGGACAGGGATTCTACGGCCAACCTTGGTGAAGATTTGAATGAGAGGCAGAGCTGCGTGTCATCCGCATATTGATGACACTGCACCCCAAACCTCCTGATGATAGCCCCCAGCGGCTTCACATAGATGTTAAATAGCATCGGGGAGAGGATGGAACCCTGTGGCACCCCACAAGTGAGCGGCCACGGGTCCGAAACCTCCTCTCCCAGTGCTACCCTCTGGTACCTGCCGGAGAGGAAGGACCGGAACCACCACAATACAGTGTCTCCAATGCCCAACCCCTCCAGGCGGTCCAGGAGGATACTCTAGGATTTCAAGCTGTCCAAGCCGTATGTGGTAATGGAACCTTTGCAAGCAAAGCCAGCACTCTACCCTTGAGCAATTGAAGATCCTGAAAGGAACATCGGAAGCTGCCTTAAAGCAAGTCAGAGTGTTGGTTCATCTAGCTCAGCACCGTCTGCACTGCCAGACAGCAGCTCCCCTGGATTTCAGAGAGAGGGCTTTCCCAGCCCTTCCTAGAGATGTTAGGGATTGAACCTGGGACCTTCTGCCAGCAAAGCAGGTGCTTTACCACTGAAGTTCAGCCCGATCCCCAATTGTCCTGCAACCTTTTATCAATGGTCCCAAATAGACCTCATCATCTGCTGCCTGCACATCAGCAGTCTGTGCCCTGCATAATGTTCTAGTGTCAATGTACATGTTTTTGTAGATGCGTGTGCACTTGGGACAATATTGTCATGCCTTCCCTTGATGCTGCAGTCTCAGAGGAAGAATCTGATTCAGAGATAGAAGAATCTGATTTAGGGCCTAGACACGTTTTGAATGGTTGGGGTGCTGGGAATTCATCTCTGCCTGGGTTCAGAGTAGACTGCAGTCAGGAGGAGGCAGCCACCCCTCCTCCCCAGTAGCCAGGGCTAGCTACTGGGGAAATGGCCAAATGGCCCACACCTGAGTCATTCCTTGATAAGACATTCGAGGGTAGGTTCAGCTGAGGAGGGGTGTGTGTGTGCCCAAGGTGGGATCCCAGACAATGCCATAGGCTGAAGGAGGTAAGAGGAAAGACAACCCATCGGGAGGACCTTTGGGGGAAAAAAAGGAAAGGTTCCTCCTGTGCAAGCACCGGGTCATTACTGACCCCTAGAGGGACGCCGCTTTCGCTGGCGTTTTCATGGCAGACTATAGCAGGGTGATTTGCCATTGCCTTCCCCAGACAGGACTACCTTTCCCCCAGCAAGCTGGGTAGTCATTTTACCGACCTTGGAAGGATGGAAGGCTGAGTCAACCTGAGCCGGCTACCTGGGACCCAGCTTCCGCTGGGATCGAACTCAGGTCGTGGGGAGAGATCGGTTGCAATACTGCCCCCTACCACTCTGTGCCACACAGGGCTCAGAGGACCTTTTGACTTTAGGGTAAATGCTCCCATTGGCAGGATTAACAAGTGAGGAATCCTAGTCACCCCACCCCTGCATAAAAGCTGTCATACAGGCAAATGAGGTTATGGGTTGTGTTGCCCCAGCCATGGGCGTTGAACTCTTAGGTTAGAGGTGCTGAGACAGTGATAAATCAGATTCAAACGTTTACTTAAAAGGAGACTTTATTGGGTAACTTACAGCACACAGGCATATCCAGAGGTTGGATCAGACAGCTTCTCTGGACCACGAGCCGTTGGGTCAAACGGGGTTTATATCATACATACCAGTGTGGTGTAGTGGTGAGAGTGTTGGACTGGGAGCCAGGAGATCCGGGTTCTAGTCCCCACTCAGCCATGGAAGCTCACTGGGTGACTTTGGGCCAGTCACAGGCTCTCAGCCTAACCTACCTCACAGGGTTGCTGTTGTGAGGATGAAATGGAGAGGGGGAGGATAATGTAAGCCGCCTTGGGTTCCTTGCAAGAGGAAAAAGTCGGGATATAAATGCAATAAATAAATAAATAAATAAATAAAATACATGTCAGCAATGAGGCAGCATAACAGCAGCAAGGGCCCCTAGCGTTCCATCCCAGCATAGGCCAGCAGTGCCTGGTTCTCAAGCACAGCCACCTATGATGAGCAAACACATAGCTTCACTTCTCAGGCACGGCTTGATAAGGTTTCCTACTCATTAGTAAAGAATGCTCTGAGAAGGCTCTTATCGGCCCTTTGAATCATCTGCACATGCTCAGAGGCTTACTAGCAAGGGGATTGCACCAATAATGAACTTAAGCAAGCATTATGGCTCTCTAGGCCCCTCTAATACTATAAATGACTTGGCTGCGCTCCTAGGGCCAATACATGAGTACAATGCCATTGATCCCAGACACACTTTTGCTTGGACTACTCTAGAACCTTGAACTATTGCCTGCTTGCCTTGGGACCCAGTCTTGGATTAAACTGCTGGACTTTAAGACTCTGCTTCTGGCTCCTGATTGGATTATCTGAGTTTATTTGAACTTGGGGCGCACAAAGGACTCTGATCCATCGACTCTGTAAAAGTGCCTGTGTTTGTGTCCTGCTGTAATAAAGGAATTCGCTGTTGCTTTAAGACATGTTTGGCAGTTGCAAGGGAGCCAGGGCTGACACCCCACACTGCAGGAGACATAGGGGGAAAAGAAGAAGAATTCTAGCAAGTCAAACCCACATGTTTTTAAGGGATGCCGTCTTAAGATCCAAACAGTGCTAGTGATTTACCAGGGATAGGACTGGAAAACAGGGTCGGTCCTTAGTAAGTAAGTAGAAAGTGCAAAAGCTAGGTTGCAGTTAAACCTCAAAAAAACCAAGATTATGGCAACCAGCTTGATTGATAACTGGCAAATAGAGGGAGAAAACGTGGAGGCAGTGACAGACTTAGTCTTTCTAGGCGCAAAGATTACTGCAGACACTGACTGCAGCCAGGAAATCAGACGACGTTTACTTCTTGGGAGGACAGCAATGACAAATCTGGATAAAATAGTGAAGAGCAGAGACATCACACTGACAACAAAGGTCTGCATAGTTAAAGCAATGGTATTCCCCATAGTAACCTATGGCTGCGAGAGCTGGACCATAAGGAAGGCTGAGCGAAGGAAGATAGATGCTTTTGAACTGTGGTGTTGGAGGAAAATTCTGAGAGTGCCTTGGACTGCAAGAAGATCAAACCGGTCCATACTCCAGGAGGTAAAGCCAGACTGCTCACTTGAGGGAATGATATTAAAGGCAAAACTGAAGTACTCTGGCCACATCATGAGAAGACAGGATACCCTGGAGAAGATGCTGATGCTAGGGAAAGTGGAAGGCCAAAGGAAGAGGGGCCGACCAAGGGCAAGATGGATGGATGATATTCTGGAGGTGATGGATTCGACCTTGGGGGAGCTGGGGGTGGCGACGGCCGACAGGAAGCTCTGGCGTGGGCTGGTCCATGAAGTCACGAAGAGTCGGAAGCGACTGAACGAATAAACAATAACAACCTTAGTAAGTACAAACAATTGGGGCATAGAGCATGAACATTCTGGATATAAAAGCAGGCAAAGGAATTGTCCTGCAGCCTCAGAGGGCCACATCTGATAAAGCCTCACTAAAACAATAGTTCAGCACACCACCCTGGATTGGTTCTTCTGCCCAGCTGTCATTTTTTTAAAATCAAAGGTAGTAGAGATGGCTGAGAGATGGCTCCAGGCTTTGCCTTTGAGTCGAGAAACAGCTGCAACTGTATTCTGAAAAGAGGAGTCAGGAGAGAGATTGCAAGGAAACAAATTGGAGACAGACAAAGACAGGAGAGCAACATCCAGAAAGAGCAATTTGTGGGTGCCTCTCAGGCTGAAAGCTTGAACAGCTCACTTTCAGCAGCTCTGTGTAAGAAGCTTTGGCTGTTGGCTGTGCCAGGCTCAGGTTGCTGATGGGCAAAATCCGTTCTTGGGGGGTTGCTTTGTTTTCCATGAGGTGCATTCATTCAGCAACGTTCTTTTGGAACATTCATCCCGCATGCCGATTATGCCAAGTCGACGTCGCTCTCTCCCATTTCACAATCAAATCTCCTAGTAATTATTTTAATGTTCCCTTTGCTTGGCTGCTGGGTGGAGTGACCTTTCTAAAAACCAGCAGTCGTCCTCTCCATGTTCAAGTGAGCTTAAAGTGCCTCTTGGTACTTGGGGGTGGGGGGAACTTGGCACTTGGGGGTGGGGGGAACCTTATTGCATATTGCGAGGGAGTCACAGTAAAAGAGGATGTGCAGGTCTAATTGGCCTAGAGCAATGGCACCTGCCCAGAAACTTCTAAGGAAACCAGTCTTGTTTACTTGCTCTGCCACATTGCTCAATTAATTGATTTCGACCCAACTGACAAAGATGACACATTAAAACCCATCAGCCTCATGGTCCTGAGTTCATTAGGAGTTCACTGAATGGTGTGGGTAGTGGGCTCTCCCACACTGGAGGCATTCAAGATGAGGCTGGGCAGCCATCTGTCAGGGATGATCTGACTTGGATTCCTGCACTGAGCAGGGGGTTGGACTCGATGGCCTTGTAGGCCCCTTCCAACCCTACTGTTCTATGATTCTATGATTTGCTTTAAACCCTCTGCAAGGGAAATTGCACTTTGATTTTTAAATGCCCTGTAGTCTGCCCAAAAGTGAGCCAGGGGTCGATCATTGTTTTCCAAAACAGTGGCTGGGGTGGGACAATGATGTGTGTCTTTTTAGCTGATAAAGGATGAAGGCTGGGGGTTGCCCAATGAATGTGGATCTGGACCTCATTGGAAAAGAGATACACATGCACATTTCCATCAGTGCTATGGATACTGTTGCCTCAGATGGGAGCCAAAGAGCCCTGGAGAGGCACATTTGGAAAGGGAGGTGTGCGGTGGGTTGTAGCAGTTGGGAAGGGGTGGAGGAGTGAAGTGGTCAAAGTGGGTGTGAGAACTCAATGGTTGGGAAGAAGAAGTTGTATCAGAGGTGAAAGAACCAGACAAATTCATGGAGGGTGGCTACAGCCATGATGGCTAAATACAACCTCCCGCTTCAGAGGCAGTATGCCACCAAGCACCTAAAAACATAAGAAGAACCCTGCTAGATCACACTAAAGCCTATGTAGTCCAGCAGCCTGTTACACACAGTGGCCAGCCTGATGCTCCTCTAACTTCCATTGGCTGAGTTGATCTGATGCCATGGCAGCCTTATGCCAGGAGTGGAGCGCAAAGAGGGAGCCTTTGGAGACCTCCAGAATTGAGTTCTAAGGCCAAGGATGTGCATTTTAGAAAGGAAATCATATACATAGCCTTTTCCTTAGCATGTGGTTGAAAAGTGAAGGTGTGCATGTGTGAGAAGCAAGCAGTCCCTGACCTTGAGGGGACCAGCTCCACCTAGACGAGGCAGAAAGAATGGGCACATTAGATTAGAAATGGAAACAGATTAGATGTACGTCCAGGGCCCAGTTTCCCCTCCCTCCTGACTTTCCTCCAAACCCCCTTCTTCCCCTTCCCCTGTCCTGCTTTTCCCCTGTCCCAGCTGACATCTTCTTTCCCTTGGTTTTGAGTTCTCAATAAACTTAACCAAAGAAACAAAGAGGGATTTGACTTCAACTGAACTGCACAATAAGAAAAAAATAATGTATCATTCCCCCTCCCACCTCCCTCCAACTGAAATATGTTTGGGAAGATAATGGAACTACATCATGCAGAAATAATTCATGGTTGAATGTGTTATTTCTTCATCTCCCCTTGCAAAGACCGAAGGAGTTTCATTACCTCCTTCCTTGTTTCAACCACACTCGGGCAAATTACATAGCTTTTATGGCAGTGCTGCCTGGGTCGACAACATTCTCAAGCAGTGCTGTTCAACACTGAGTCGTCAATGGTGTGGTTGGGGAAGCATCTGATAGCTGGAATACTTTTTTTTTTTACATTTAGAATTGATAAAGCTAATCAGGATCTGCAACAAAATATGTTGTGGTGTGGAATGATCCTTTTCAGGGTGCAAGCCGGTCATGCCTTTTCTGGTGATACTCCATTCCATTCTGCCCCCTTTGAGTACCTTTGAGGTCTCTTCTCTCCCCTCTTTCTTCCTACAATTACATTCTGAACTAAGGATCAACCTTTAGTTTATTGACTGTCTTGGTGAGAAGCTTGGAGAAAAGGCGAGTGAGGGGAGATGTGAGAGAGATGTACAAAATTATGCCTGGTGTGGAGAAAGTGGAGAGGGAGACATTTTTCTCCCTCTCACATAATAGTAGAACCCAGGGGTCATCCCATGAAGATGATTGGTGGGCAATTCAGGGCAGAGAAAAGGAAGGATTTCTTTGCACAGTTCATAGTTAAACTATGGAATTTGCTACCACAATTATTATTATAATTAATTAAATTTATTAATCGCCCATCTGGCTGGTCACCTGGCTACTCTGGGCGATGTACAAAATATGTAATGGAACAGTTTAAAACAATAAAATTGTACAGTAAAAACATCATTTTCTAAAATACCCTAACCCACCCCAAATGCCTGCTTGAACAACCACGTTTTTAATGCGCGGCGAAAGCTCATGAAAGAGGGGACATGGCGGAGTTCCCTAGGGAGGGAGTTCCACAGAGTGGGGGCCACCACAGAGAAGGCCCTCTCCCTCGTCCTCACCAGCCTAGCTGTCCTGGCTGATGGGACAGAGAGAAGGCCGTCCGAGGCTGATCTTATTAAGTGGCCTGTCTGGTGTTGCTGGAGGTGCTCCTTAAGATAGGATGTACAAGATGTGGTGATGGCCACCAATTTGGATGGCTTTAAAAGTGGACTGGACAAATTCATGGAGGAGAAGGCTATCAAAGGCTACTAGTCTTGATGGCTATATGGAACCTCCAATATTGAAGGCAGCATGCCTATGTACACCAGTTGCTGGGGAACATGGGCAGGAGGGTGCTGTTGCATTCATGTCCTGCTTGTGGGTTTCCCGTGGGCAGCTGGTTGGCCACTGTGTGAACAGAATGATGGACTAGATGGATCCTCAGACTGATCCAGCAGGGCTTTTCTGAAGTTATTATCTGGAGGGCACCAGGTTGAAAATAGCTCATCTGCTCTAACAAGCAATGGCTCACCAAGTTCTCGGATAGAGAGAGGTCTGCCTATCTCCCTCCACCCCAATTTTTTAAACTGGCGATGCCAGCAGGGCTCTTCTTAGGTTCTTATGTCTGTGTTTAGGGGAGGTGTCTTTCCGCAGCTCCATGAGTTGAGTGGACGTAGAGTGTTTTTCTTGGGATGGGCCACGCTCAGGACAAACAATGCATCTTGGAATCAAGGCCAATAGAGGAGGATGGGTCCTAGCAGCCAGCTATGTATATGTTCCAAGATAGAATTTGGGCTGCAGAATGCATCTGGAGAGGTTTGAGCCAATGTATCTAGCCATCCACAAGAAAATGGGAGATGTAGGATGGGGGGGATGTGAAAAATCCCTAGATGTTGGATCTGTACCTCTGCTTTGGCACAGGCTGATGCAATGGAAGCCAGCTCAAGCAATGTCTTCCCCATCCATCTCTGTCAAGCCTCAGGTAAGCGCTAGTACAAGCCACCACCAGAGGGCAGTTCTGTTCTTGCAGGTAAACGAGGATCCACTGCGCCAGAGGAAACTGACATGGTTGAAGACAGGTTGGTGGTCAGGTTCTGGTATATGGCATGTTTCTGCCTGAGGCAGAGCAGCAAATGTTTCCCCACCACCACATCCTCAAATCAAATTGCCTAGCACCCAAGGTCAAGTTTTTTTATAGATCTGAGGCAGAAAATCCTGCAAGCACCCCTCCCTGGCAGTAAAAAAAAAAAAAATGCAATAATACTTTTATTGAGACTTTTATTTGTTCTATGATATTACGAATAGTTTTATCGTTTATAGTTCTATCGTTTATAGTTTTATCACTAGTTTCATGAAGAGTTAATTCAATTTTTCTGCTTTTTCATATGAACAACAAGGAACAAAGGGCAAAAGTAAAAAAGAAAGGGGAAGGAAGAAAAAAGAGAGGAAGAGAGAGAAGGGACAAGAGAAGGAAATATAAATTAAATAACTTCACAATTTGCTGCCCTGGAGTCTGCGTTGCTACTCAGTGAGGAAGTTGCTCAGAATGAAGAGCTGATTTGGACCAAAAGTTTTATATCTCCTGCTGTGTCCCTATTGGCCTGTGGGATCAGGTGACTGCATTCAGGCTAGAACTGCATCCCAGAGGGTGCTCCTCTTATCAACACAGCCCCATCTCCCTAGTGTGCTGATGCAATGGGGGTGATATGCTAGTGCGAGGCTCAAGCCAGCTCCCCTTAGAGAGGATGTCCCGATGAACTCTTAAGCAAGTTAACTTGTGTGTCTTTTCATGTCTCTCGTGTCCATAACGAAAACTCACTCCTGGGCAAAAGAAACATTTTGGGGAGTAGGCCATGTTGCCTCCTTTTCCTCCTGGACTCTCTCCCAACGTTTCCCTTCCCCTTCTTGAAACATTTGACCAACAAGATCGGTTTCAAAGAGCATCCCATCTTTCTTCTTCTGCTTACTTTCTGGAGCGAAATCAGGCTGAAGGTCGTCTGTGCCGCCACAGACTTCGTTCTTAATGTCTTTCTCCGTTTAATTGGGCCCACAAGGCTGAGCACTACCATAGTGCACCCGATTACAGCTCACCTCTCTCTACTAATAGCATAAAAAACAGCCCTAGGCTATGTGGAAGCAGCTGTCTGGCCAATGAGATGCAAAAAGGGGGAGAGAGACAGACACAGAGAGAGAGAGAGAGAAAGAGAGAGAGAGAGAGAATCTTGCTTCACAGTCTGGACAAAGAAGGGCAGCCTTTCCTTAATGTGGGGCTGCCCCTCTGGTTTCCTTAATGCGGGGCTGCCCCTCTGGTTTCCATATCCAGCTGCCTCATAGGCTGTCCAGAGGGTAGGGGCCCTGAACCTTTAATACGCATGTGGAATAGCTTGTTCGTTGAATGCACATGGCATGTACTTGCATGGACATGGGATGTTCTTGCATGCATATGACATGTTTGTTGCATGGACATGGCATATTTATTGCATACATGCAGCATGTTTATTGCATGCATGTGGCATGTTTGCTGCATGCATGCAACATGCTGGTTGCATGCACATGGCATGTCTGTTGCAGGCACATGGCATGTTCTTGCATGCACATGACATGTTTGCCGCATGTGTGTGGCGTGTTTGCTGCATGTGTGTGGCATGTTTGTTGCATCATACGGCATGTTTGTTGCATGCACGCAGTATGTTCCTTGCATGCACATGCATGTCTGTTGCATGCACATGGCATGTTCTTGCACACACGCGGCATGTTCTTGCATGCATATGGCATGTTTGTTGCATACACATGGCTTGTTCATGGCATGAATGTGTCATGTTTGTTGCATGCAGGAGTCATGTTTGTTGCATGCACGTGGCATGCTTGTTGCATGTGCTGTGCCATGCATGGCGACTGCTGCTGCCCATGAGGCACGAGGACAAGGCAGGCAAGCACAGTGGGAAGGCAGGGCGGTGCTGGCAGCACAGTGGGCAGTTTCTAGTGAGCAACCTATTCCGAGGAAGGCTGGAGACGAGCTGCCTCCAGTCCGGCCCAGGGTTGCAGAACCTGCAGCTCTCCATGCTGTTGGACTCCACTTCCCATGAGCCAGCCTGGCCCATGTCAAAGGATGACAGGAGCAGTGGTTCATCGCCTTCTGGAGGGTCAAAATCCCCCCACCTCTGTACTACTGCCCACTTGCTTGAAGAATGTGGATTCTTCAAGGGCCAAATCCCTGGCCAGATGGAGGGACTCTTTCCTCCTCTCCATGGCTTCCTGCATGGCGCACTCCCTGTGCCTTTGCGCAGGCATGCAGGAAGTCTTCTGCTCCTCAGGCACAGGGCATGGCACCCATATGCTTGCTCTCTCAGAAGACTCCAAACCACCAGCCTCAGGCTCAGTGCCAGGAGCCCCATCCAGTTCCCCAGCTGTGTTGGACTGGACCAGCGCCTCCTCTGCCTTGGAGCTTGAGGCTGGAGTCACGGGAATGCCTACGAAGGGGTCTTTCAAACCACGGAGATGGCAATGTAGCGCAGAGCAGTTTGCCCACACACCACATCCTGCTGCTTATTTGGTCATGTTCTCTGCACGCCTGGCGCCTACCTCATCCCCGCTGCGCTGCTGACTGTGTTACCATCCAGCGCCTTGCTTACATCAGTGTCGTTACACCAGTGTGGGCCGGATGGGTGAGCAAATGCAGTGGATAGATGCACCGTGAACATTGAGAAGGGCAGGCATTTTCATGGGTGAACACTTTCCTTGGGTGAATGTTTTCAGGTGAAAAGCACAGCTGGAGGTCTCTCTCTCTCTCTCTCTCTCTCTCTCTCTCTCTCTCTCACACACACACACACACACACACACACCACCATATCTGAAAGACTTCAGTCTTGTATTTTACATCCTGTTTCATTCCATTTTGCTCCCCTTTGTGGCCTCTCTCAGCATCTGCCACTTTGGAGCATTTTTAAAGGCTTCTTTTGCTGGCTGCATGATCTAGCCAATCAGGGATGAAGGGACATGGCAAAGGTGGGTAAATTGATGCCTGGAATAGAGAAAGTGGATAGAAAGATGCTTTTTCTCCCTCTCTTATAATACTAGATCCTGGGTTTATCCCATTAAGCTAAGATTCAGGACCGACAATAGGAAGCACTTAAACAGTTTGGGACCAAATTACTTGAAGGACTGCCTTCACTGATGTCCACCTGCCCAGACTTTAACATCAGCAAGAGAGACCATTCTCAGTTGCCCACCTGTGAGAGCAGATAGGTGGGTGACCACACCTGAGAGTGCCTTCTCTGCGGTGGCCCCACACCTCTGGAATAAGTTGCCATTGCAGGTCTGCCATGCTTCATCATTGCAGGCTTTTAAAATGGCCTCAAAAACATATTATTTTACTCTGGCCTCCTGATACGATGGCTCCCATTGCTGGTTTGTCGCTGTTCCTATTGCTGGTTTTGTTGTTGGCTTTTATTTCTGTTTTTGTTCTTGCTTTTATTGCTGTTTTTATTGTATTCATGCTGTTTTATTGTGTTTTTATCCCTTTTAATATTGCATTGGTTTCATATGTTTTGTCATTGTGTGTTGCTTTGGGAGGGCTCCTGCCCTGAAAAGCAGCCAAGAACTATTTTAAATAAATAAATAAGTGTTTTTAAAGTAAGGGATTCATAAGTATAATCAAATAGAGACTTCTTCACACAGCACTTAGTTAAATTGTGGAATCCACTACCACAAAATCTATTGATGGCCACCAACTTGGATGGCTTTAAAATGAGATAAGACAAATTCTTGGAAGAGAAAGCTATAAATGGCTTTTAGCCATGATGGCTTTGTTATCTCCAGTATCAGAGGCAGTATGCCTATGCACACCAGTTGCTGGGGAACATGGGCGGGAGGATGCTGTTGCATTCGTGTTGTGCTTGTGGACTTCTCATAGGCATCTGGTTGGCCGCTGTGGGAACAGAATGCTGGATTAGATAGGTCTGATCCAGGGCAGTTCTTACCTAGCCAGCCTGATGAAGTCACACACCAGCTGGATTTGGCTATGTGATGACATCATGAAGCCAAGTCAGAGGGAGAACAATGTTTCCTATCCTCACTCTGAACAGGAGAACATTTTCACCCTGTTTTGCAGTAATCATCCCCCACCGAAGCCCAATTATTGCCAAAACAGGAGGACCTGTCAGAGACAGTGGATTTGGTTCGTGAAATACACCCTGCTCAGATTTAGGATCACCCAGGCCTAGAGCTGTCAGAGATATCTGCAACAGAACCAAATGAGTTTGGGTTTCATGAATCAGGGCCATGGATTCCGCAGTGGGCCAGCTTTCCCCCCAATGGGTGGATTCCATGGACTTGCAGACCGGTTTTCTATTTTTTCCAAAAGTTGTGCAAATTTCGTTTTAGAAAAATGAGCAAAAACAACAACAGCAACAACAACCCTGGCCACAAATGTGCATTTCCCCCATAGGCTAAAGTGTGAAAATGCACATGGGGGGATTTGTGCATTTTTGCACATGCAAAATTGTGCAAAAGCGAATTTGTGCAAATTTGGAAACAAAAAACTTGCGATTCCAGCAATGGGTGGATGGCAGAACGAAAGGCACCTGCCAATCCATGGAACACAGACAGGACAGATTTTACACAATCTGTACATCTGTACCCGGACCATATGCAAGTAAATAAACATGTATATGGTACTCTGACTTCATGTGCGTCTAGCATCACCCTGAATAAGGCTACCACCCTGATGCCGCCTGCATGCTAACCATGGTCTCTCAATCACACATCTGAAGGTTTGTTGTGAATGGAACTGTTGGCAGAACAAAGTGACACGCTTTGATTTGTCCCTCTGGGCCTTTATTGTTTAAAATGCAGGGGGGGGGGATCATTATGCGAGAGGATGCATTTACAAATCCCTTTCTCCCAATGGGTAGTGCTCTGGAATCCATTGTGGTTAGATCAAAGGAGATTTTGTGAAGGAACAATATGTTGGGCTGTAGTTAAGGCTGCTTGCATCCCACTGTGAATCATGGAGGCATTGCCACCGACCCGATGAATTGCGCTAAATTGCTCATTTCATTAAGGGTGTGATTAAGCAACTGGGCTGGCTCCATGCAAGAGCGGGTGGCAGTGCAAGGTGGTGGGGGGCTCATCAGGCCACCAGAAAAGCACCCAGTGATTAATAGGCATTGATTTATGGCATCTGCAGTCCTGCAGAGGGAAAATACATCAGCGATATGAAAAAGGCTCTAAGTTCTGTTTCCAAAGAAGGTAGGAACTGTTGGGGAGCAAAGAGGAATGTCAGAGCAAAAGGAAAGAAAGAAAGAAAGAAAGAAAGAAAGAAAGAAAGAAAGAAAGAAAGAAGCCAGAGCAGTACTGAAACTAGAGCAGGAAGAAAGGGTGGGGTTCTGGCACAGTCCGAAGAAAAAAGCAAATTGGGAATCAAAAGGCATGTAACATAATGAGCTGAAAGTTCTAGAGGAGGAGGAGAACTTCCAGATGGAGAATTGAAGGGTTGAATTTCAGGGGACTTCGGGGTGGTGAAACTGTGATTGGGGGTGGTGATTTTTTTTTTAAGAGGTTTGGCGAGGGGCTTCCCATTTGTGGGCGGCATAGATCTTTTTATTTTTAGGCTCTTCTTTTGCCAGCTCTGGGACAAGCAGGAGCCACTATTTTTTGGTTGTGGCTACTGTTCCTGCCCACATCCAGAATGCCTAGAATGATGTAACATGCAGGGAACTTTGGGAAATAGAACATGGCGGCCAGCAGCTGCCTTAGAAAAGCTTTGCTATGACCGTCGTCTCAATAGCAGCAAAAATAATTAGAAATGGAGTGATCTGGTTCCATCCACCGATGCTTAGCTCCTCCCCACCGAAACTCTTCTGAAATTTTGCCACCTGCCCCAGAATTCACCAACCCCGCCCCTCCCATAAAATTCACCAGTCCTCACTGGGGTAGAAAATTCCTGGGAGGGATTTGGGGCTCAATGCTATGGATAGCTACTAATACCATATGTAACGTCGTATTTTCTTATAAGTTTGGGAACAAATAGACATATTTTCAAGATAGCCAATGAGAAGCCAGAGAACAACCAGCAAAGAGGCCACATCAGAGAAGAAGGTTAGGCAGAGAGCAGTGTCATTTTAACTTCTCATGGGTTCTGTGACTGTAGCCTGACACAGGACAGCACACGCTGCTGCTGCATGTTGTCGGTGGGAGAAGAGAAAATTGGAGGCCTGCTGTTGCTGACTGAATGACAGCCTCAGACAGGATTTGGGGAGGGCAGGGGTATAGCTCAGTCACTTCTGCTGGTTTACTTGAGCTGTGTGATCACTGGCAGTACACATGCTTCAGATAAAGATGTTCCCAGGTTCAATTCCAGGCATCTCTAGTTAAGAAGGCATCTTGGATAGCAGGGCTGAAAAAGAGTTCTTCCTCAGAACTCAGAGAGCGGCTGGTAGTCAGAGTTGAAAATACTAGGCTAGACGGACCAATGATCTGAGTTGATCATGGCATCTGGCCCCATCACTTCCTGGCATATGGAAGGGGAAGAAATGGAAGCAGTGACAGATTTTATTTTCTTGGGCTCCAAGATCGCTGCAGACGGTGACTGTAGCCATGAAATTAAAAGACGCTTGCTCCTTGGGAGGAAAGCTACGGCAAACCTAGACAGCATAGTAAGAAGTAGAGACATCACCTTGCCGACAAAGGTCCGTCTAATCAAAACTATGGTTTTCCCAGTAGTAACGTATGGCTGTGAGAGCTGGACTATAAGGAAGGCTGAGCGCTGAAGAATTGATGCTTTTGAACTGTGGTGCTGGAGAAGACTCTTACAAGTCCCCTGGACTGGAAGGAGGTCAAATCAGTCCATCCTAAAGAAATCAACCCTGAGTGCTCATTGGAAGGACAGATACTGACTCTGAAGCTCAAATATTTTGGCCACCTAATGCGAAGAGAAAACTCTCTGGAAAAGACCCTGATGCTGGGAAAGATGGAAGGCAAAAGGAGAAGGGGACGGCAGAGGATGAGATGGCTAGATAGCATCACCGGTGCAATGAATATGAACTTGAGCACACTCCAAGAGAGAGCGGAGGACAGGAAGGCCTGGCGTGCTATGGTCCATGGGGTCACAAAGAGTCAGACATGACTGAACAACAACGTTAGGATGACTTTTTAGGAAGTGCCATAGCAAGGAGGTAGTCCACATGCTTTGCAGGAAGATGTCCCGGTGTCTCGATCATCTCCAGTTAAAAGGGTAGGGAAATTAATAGGCAAGATGGTCTTTATCTTCAAATATTTCAAAGGCTGCTACATAAATGATGGAGCAAATCCATTGTCCCTTGTTCCAGTGAGTAGGACCTGAACCAACAGGTTATAAGAAAGTGGCTTTTGACTAAAACTTAGGAAGAACTTCCTGGCAGTACAAACTGTTCAGCAGTGGAAAGGATGGCATGAGAAGGTATTTGGAGTTCGTTGGAGTTTTTAAGCAGAAGTTGGTGAACTCAGAGATGGATAGTCTGTTTCTGACCTGGCCAGTTTTGCCTGAGTTCATGCATTACATTTTTCTCCCTTTCTCTTAATACTAGAACCCAAGTGGGTCATCCCATGAAGCTGATCATTGGGAGCTTCAGGACAGATAAAATAACTTCTTAACACAGCACAGAGTTAAACTATGGAATTTGCTACCACAAGATGCAGTGATGGCCACCAATTTGGATGGCTTTAAAAGGGGGGTGGACAAATTTCTGGAGGAAAAGGCTATCAGTGGCTACTAGTCCTGATGGCTGTGTGCCACCTCCAGTATCAGAGGCAGCATGCCTGTGTACACCAGTTGCTGGGGAACATGGGCAGGAGGGTGCTGTTTCCCACATGTCCTGCTTGTGGGTTTCCCATCAACAGCTGGTTGGCCACTGTGTGAACAGAATGCTGGACCAAATGGACCCTTGGTCTGATCCAGCATGGCTCTTTTTATGTTCTTATAACTCCGTTCTGTCCCGGTTATGCATCAAAGCTGATTATTTTTAGAGTCATGATTTTTTTTTAAATGTATCTTTTCACAAAATACACATTTTGGTATGCATTTTATCCTAAAGTGGTTAAGACGCCGAACTGCAGACCGGAAGGTCGGCAGGACAGCAGTTCAAGACCCCAGTGCTGCGTGACGGAGTGAGCTCCCGTCTTCAGTCCCAGCTTCTGCCAACCTAGCAGTTCGAAAGCAAGAAATTGAAAGTAGATAAATAGGTACCGCCTCGGCGGGAAAGGTAACAGCGTTCCGTGCACCTCGGTGTTCAGTCATGCCGGCCACATGACCACGGAGGCGTCTTCGGACAGCGCTGGCTCTTCGGCTTAGAAATGGAGATGAGCACCACACCCTAGAGTCGGACATGACTGGTTGGGGACACCTTTACCTTTACATATTATTGTGTGCATTTGAACCTCAAAGACACCTTTTTAATGTTTCTTGAGCTGAGAACTGCATTTCAAAATCCCGAGAACTGTGTAAAATGAAGGGTAACTGAGTTCCACGCATCGAACTAAATCTTGTAGCAATTGGTCTCCCTTTGCACTTGCCCATCTGTTAAAAGGAACTTGCATTAAGGTCACACATTTCATCCCCCTTCCCTTGCTCCCACCTCCTTTTCCACAATGACCAGTTGTTCGGCAGCTTCCCAACTTTTGTGCAGTTTTTTTCCCCATTCTAAAAGGTTGGAATTTCTCTCCTAAGTGAATGACAGTAAGAGCTTTAAGCTAAAATATGCTGGTGTTTGGAATTGTTGCTCTCAGGCTGAAAGAGGTTCAATGCTCCTGCTTTAAAACACACGCTAGCCTGAGTTGCTGGATGGGGATACCATTGGGAGCTTACTCTGGTGATAAAACTGACCAATTAATTATGGCATTAGGTTGGATTCCCTGCTATCGCTGGGTACCCGGCTGGTGAAAGTGTTTATTGACATAAATGAATCTGCATGACGGATGGCAGATGTCAGAGCCACTGATCCTAGCAAATAAAAATGCTGTATTGCAAATCCATTTAATAGAGCCTCAAGCTGCCGACTGTCAGTCTATTCCTATTTATGACATGACAGAGTAAAAGGGAGTCAGAGAAAAGATGCTATTTTAAAAGCATGCACTGTCTTATTTCCTACACCAACTCTCTCTCTCTCTCTTTAATGAGGAAATTTGCTTAAATCATAGTAGACTTGACAGATAATTAAATTATTGCATTTTGAAGAGATCAATAGCCTTCTGAAATCTCTCTAACACCTCTCCTTTTTGGCTCTCATTCCTCCTAATTGGGCATCCTGGCTGTTATAATCTAGCAAAATGCCTGCTACCATGCCAGTGAGGTTGTGGGGTTCAGGGGCCAGGTTGTATGCTGGAAGGACCCCTGATTGGGGGAATGCAGTACATTATTCTACACACAGGTTCATGATGCCCGTCTGCAGGATCTCTGGTGGTGAAAATCTGGGCTCCTAATGTCAGGGGTGGCAGTTTCCCCTTCTTTACCCATGTGTCTCTGCACACCTAGGCTGAATCGACACATGGCAGTGTTACCATTATCATAGTGCAATGATAACTACTGGTGCACATGACCCAGTTCATCATTTTCCCTATAGGAGTTAATTGTCACATAGGGACAAAACAGATGACTTACTGGTGATGAGTGGTATAGAATCATAGAATAGTAGGGTTGGAAGGGGCCTACAAGGCCATCGAGTCCAACCCCCTGCTCAATGCAGGAATCCAGGTCAGACGTCAGAGCATCCCTGACAGATGGCTGTCCAGCCTCGTCTTGAATGCCTCCAGTGTGGGAGAGCCCACCGCCTCCAGAGGGAATTGGTTACCATTATCATAGTGCAATGATAACTACTGGTGCACATGACCCAGTTCATCATTTTCCCCGTAGGAGTTAATTGTCACATAGGGACAAAACAGATGACTTACTGGTGATGAGTGGTATAGAATCATAGAATAGTAGGGTTGGAAGGGGCCTACAAGGCCATCGAGTCCAACCCCCTGCTCAATGCAGGAATCCAGGTCAGAGCATCCCTGACAGATGGCTGTCCAGCCTCATCTTGAATGCCTCCAGTGTGGGAGAGCCCACCACCTCCAGAGGGAATTGGTTCCATTCTCGTACTGCTCTAACAGTCAGGAAGTTTTTCCTGATGTTCAGCTGGAATCTGGCTTCCTGTCACTTGAGCCCATTATTCCATGTCCTGCACACTTTGGGCTATTTTTACTCTGGGCTTGAGAATATTCCAGGGAGGAGGGAGCTGTTTTGATGGCAATATGTATTACTTTGCTTATTTTAAAATGTGGTAAGCCAGCCCTCCTGTTCATTCTGCTGAGTAGGGCACTGGCCAGCTGCCCGAAGGTCCTACTGCTGCTGCCAGGGATACATGAACAGTTCTCCCACCATCTTTATTGATGTTTTCAGCAGAAAGATGACAATTAAATAAACGGGACTGGCAAAACAATAAACGTTGCAAACTGAAATCCATCTGTATCAGTCAACCATCTGTATCATTGGGAAGATCCGATTCACAAAATAAAATATTCAGTTCAACAGAGACCACAGATGGTGAACGTTTGAAAGAAAACAAGAGAAAGAAAAGAGGAAATCACTCCTTCTAATAGCAAACTCAGCTGGTCAGTGCTGACAGGACTGTAGCCAAAATGGGGGCCACTGACAAACAAGAGGGAAATATCATCAGCATGGTTGGGGAACCCCAAGGATTACAGAAGTACCCCCAAAAAAGCTTTTTGGGGGGGAATCTGCAGGGAGCAGGTCTAAAACCCAGAATGCTTTCTAACTGCTGGGGGGAGAGAAACAATGAAAGATGGGGTGGAATGGAATGGAACAGAGTATCATGGAATAGAGCAAGGCTGGCTGGAACACTGAAGAGCAATAGAATAGAATAGAATAGAATAGAATAGAATAGAATAGAATAGAATAGAATAGAATAGAATAGAGCAAGGCTGGCTGGAACACTGAACACTGCTGGCACTCCACACTGCAACATTTTGTTGCAGCTCGCTACATGCATTTTCAATCAAAGGGGCCTCCCACAGCTTGCTTGCTTGCTTTATTTATTTATTTATTTATTTATTACATTTATATCCTGCCTTTTCCCCCTTTTTAAGGAACCCAAGGTGACATACATAATCCTCCTCCTCTACATTTTATTCCGGCAACAACAACCCTGTGAGGTAGGTTGTGCTGAGAGTCTGTTACTGGCCCAAAGTCACCCAGTGAGCTTCCATGGCCAAGTTGGGATTAGAACCTGGATCTCCCAAATCCCAGTCCAACACTTACTTACTTACTTACTTACTTACTTTATTAATTTCATTGCTTTACTGCCCAATAGCCGAAGCTCTCTGGGTGGTTCACAAAAATTAAAACCAAAGAGCACACAATAAAACAATACAAAATATATAAAACATTGAAACCACAGTATAACAGTACAACCAGAATCAAACCTAGCAGCAATGCAGAGATTTAAAATACAGATTTAAAATAGCAAAGATAAAAGTCTAGAAAGCTAAAATGCTAAAATGCCTGGGAAAATAAAAAGGTCTTCACCTGGCACTGGAAGGAATACAATGTAGGTGCCAGGCGAACCTCACTAGGGAGCTCATTCCACAGCTGGGGTGCCACAGCAGAAAAGGCCGTCCTCCTAGTAGCCACCCACCTCGCTTCCTTTGGCAGGGGCTCATGGAGCTTAGTGGTTAGGACTCTGAACTGCAGACCGGAAGGTCAGCAGGACAGCAGTTCGAGACCCGAGTGTTGTGTGATGGAGTGAGCTCCCGTCTTCAGTCCCAGCTTCTGCCAACCTAGCAGTTCGAAAGCAAGAAATTGAAAGTAGATAAATAGGTACCGCTTCGGCGGGAAAGGTAACAGCATTCCGTGCACCTCGGTGTTCAGTCATGCCGGCCACATGACCACGGAGGCATCTTCGGACAGCGCTGGCTCTTCGGCTTAGAAATGGAGATGAGCACCACACCCTAGAGTCGGACACGACTGGTTGGGGACACTTTTACCTTTACCTTTACATTGAGAAGGATCCCTGAAGATGATCTTACGGTCTGGGCAGGCATATATGGGAGGAGGTGATCCTTCAGATAACCTGGTCCCAAGCCGTTTAGGGCCTTGAATGTTAATACCAGCACTTTGAATCAGACCCAGAAATGGATCGGTAGCCAGTGGAGCTGGAAAAGTACTGGCATAATATGAGCTCGTTGGCTAGTCCCAGTTAACAATTTAGCTGCCCTATTTTGGACCAGGTCACACTTTTCATCCCAACATGCTTTCTGGACCAAGCTAAGGGGCTTTCTCTTGGAATCAGCAAAATGCCTTGACAGCTCATCTGTTACATCATCTTGGTGCCTCCCAGGCTTCCCACAGAACACACCAAGGGCGAACTTACACTGCTGGCAAAATCCTTAGAATGACAGCAGCATAAAACTGGAAGGGTCTTCGTAGGGCATCTAGTCCATCCCCCTGTTCGATCCAAGAAATCTAGAGCCATCCAGTGGTGGCTGGTGGTTCCAATTTCGATGGTGCTTCAGGTTTCAGTCAGAACCAGCCAGAATTCTAAAGAAGCTATCCAAGATGCTGAAACTATTATGGGGATATGGGTCAGCAACTTGGATAGCTCCTTTGGAGGTCTGGCTGGTTCTGACTGAAACCCAGAATGAATTCACAGCCCCACCGAAATTGGAGCCACCAGCTTCTGGCAGCAGTGGTCCAGGCTCTCCAGCAAAAGTCTTTTCCACCTGCTACCTGGATCTTTTAACTGGCAATGCCCGGGACTGAACCCAGGACCTTCTGCATACAATGCGTGTGCCCTGCCCCTGAGCTGTGGTCCTGTCCCATACACTCTCCTGCGGTTCTATCAGCTCTCCTACCAGCATATTTACTGTTACTAGATTCTGCTTGCCAGGCCCACAGCCTGCATCAAGGGTAGGCATGGTTGGGCACCTGCCGAAGACCCATGCCTCCACAGGGGCCCACTGACAAGGACCCCCTGGTCTTCCTCTTCCTCTTCATCTGCCTTGTTCTCCTTCTCTTGTTCTGGCCCAGACAACGGTGGTGGTGGTGAGGAAGAAGAGGAGCAGGAAAGAGGAGAAGCAGGAGAAGGAGATGTCACTGCCTATTTATTCACTGGTTCTCTGCCTGTCAAGCAAGCAGGTGGTGGCAATGATGAGAAAGAGGTGGAGGCAGAGCTGTGCGCAAATGTCCTCTTGAAATTCTCCAGCTGACTTAAGGGCAGAGAAATTTGGGGGACAATTTCACTGAATTTCACTCCTCCAGGGAAGGAGAAATTCTCCACAGTTTCTCCCAGGTAAGGCTCCCCATTGGCAGGGCTTGTAGCACAGCTTCTTTCTTCTTTCCTAAGGGTTTTTTTTTTGGGGGGGGGTCTTCGTGCTGCAACAGCATCAACTCTCTTGGCAGGCTGTTCCACAGTTTGCAGTTGCATCCAGCACAATGCAGGTGGGGGCAGTGTGGTGTCCAGCTCCAGGGATGAGGTGGAGTTCATGCTCTGCCAAAATCCGTCCTCCAATTTCCCAAAAGTTTTCTCTCCCGATTCTCTTCCATTGTTCTGCCTCATTCTCAGGTCAGCCTGTAATTTATGTTGAACTGCTTTTTGTGGGGGTTTTGAACTTCATCACAGCCAGCCTCCCAGGCTGCCTGCACACTCTGATCTGAAAAAGGCCCTATGGGACGAATTACCCCATGACCCCTTCTACTGGGCTTCAACTGAAGTGTGGGAAGCTGAGGAGAGATGATTGTACGATGAAAAACAGGACACTTGTGCTCAGTCCTCCACCACCTCCTAAGCACGGTAAGCCCCCAAAACCCAACCCCAACCCAGGAGAATTTCTCTGAAAATTCTTCACCATTGAATTTCTTTTCGAAAGCCATTTCTCTTCTATCAGATTGAATGGCTGGGAAAAAATGGCTGGGAAAAAATGTAGGAGAAATTTCTGGCACAGCGCTAGGAGAAGGAGCAGTTGCAGGTGGTGACCATGGTGGTGAGAAGGTAGACTCACTGAGGGAAGGGGCCCATTGGTGTCATCCACAAAAACCCAGAGCTGGTACTTCCAGGGCCAGCCCAGCCATGAGGCAAAGTAAGTCATCTGCCTCAGGTGGTGCCTGCTGGGGAGGATGGGGAGCAACTGCAGGGTGACCTTTTCTTTGCTCCCTAAGGTAGCCTCCTGTCCTCAGGTGTGGTGGAGGATGCTGTTGTGCAACAAGTGTTGAAGCATCACAGCTGCCAGTCCAGTTGGATTCGATATATGGAGCGGGAGGGCATGCCATCTTGTCCTTCACTTCAGGCAGGAAAATTAACTCGGGCCAGACCTAATGCTTCCTTGGTATGTTAGCAGTAAAAGACCCCTGGCTGGAGGACTCCACATCATTACCCTTGTAGTTAGCCAGAAACTGCCCCCAACAGATCCATTCGCATCCTTTTCTTCTTTTCTTTTTTTTGCAGTTTAGAAGCCAAAAGAGATGAGCTCAGAAGATGGGGAAGGGGGGAATTGGAAGGGTTGATGGCTGCTATATTTGCTCAGGGCGATGTATCTGACACAGTAGAGAAATGTTCTGGGGTCTAGGTGAAATTGCTGCTCTTCCATTTTGGCCTTCTTCTCCTTTAGCAATTGTTCTCTAAGGATATGGAGCACACTGTTCACTGGGTAAGAAAATGAACAGCAGATGTGTCCATTAGTTCTTCTTTTCTTTGTCCACCTTGACAAGTAAAGTATGTTTCTTGCCTTGCCATCACTCTCAGCTGTTCCCTAGTTATCAGTGACTAAAATAGAATCAACAGGAAGTAAGTCGGGGGGCACACAGAGAGAGAGAGAGAGAGATGAATGCAGACAAAGGAGGACATCAGTTGACAACGGATACAGCTCTGCCTAGGTCCTGCATTTGGCTCCTTTTGTCTTGAACCACAAGGCATGAGAGTGGTTGTTCAATCAGATGCGTATCTCTCTCCCTCTAATGTCAAACTCAGATGGTAAGTGCCAACAGCAATGTAGTCAAAATAGGGCCACAGGATGGGCAAATCAGCATATTCAGAGAAAACCCAAGGTTTGCAGAAGTACAAAAAACAATAAAAATAAGGGGAAAATACTGAAGAGGGCAAGGAACAAACAGCCCATTGAGGTCTGAGCATGCTTGGTGGGGGCAGAATGTTGTAGAAGCTAGTAGCTAATGTGACTGGTGAGTGGAAAGTGGGTCACCAGAGGTGGAGCCAAGAACACCTAGCTTGCTACACAACCCTCACAAGTGTAGCCACACAAGTCTTTGTTTACACAGTTCAACCCACCAACCCCACCTCCCAGATATTTCTCCAGAGTAAGAACACAGAGAATACAATTTCCAGTGGAGCCCACTTCTCCAAAATTGAAAGCAAAGGGGTGTGGGAGAGCAAGAAACCCATTCCACACACTGGCAAACTGAGGCAGCAGGCAATTAGAGCCAATGGCCTGGTTCATGGCTCGTCATGTCTCACAAACCCGGCGAGGGTGGTTTGTTGGTGTGGTTAGCAAACCACCAAACCCCGTGGCTTGTTTCAGGATTGTGGGTGGTTTGTTAACCATGCCAACAACCCACCGGGTTCGCATGACATGACAAGCCATGGTGCACCCCTGCTGTGGCTTGCATATGCAAAATGGCAGCCTGTGCATGTCACGGAGCCCTGTGTGAATGAGCCCAGAGTGACCTGATGTGACATGCAGACAGTCCCAATGACTGCAAGAGAGAGTTTGGGCATGGCCCAGCAAGCATTAAACTGAGGAATTTAGGCAGGAATATGTGTTCTAAGGCATTAATTTGCACCACCAAAAGGAAGGAAAGGATTTTTAAGCCCACATGTTCACAACGTGACTGAGATGGCAGTATGCCTATGCTGAGATGGCAATACGCTGACTATACAGCAAAATAAAATGGTACTCAATGAGATTCATTAGTTGAGCCAAACAAAATGGAGGCCAAAACCAGGCCCGAATTTACAAACAGTTCAATGCAGAAATGCCCCACACCTGACAAATTTATCCAGAGTAACAACACAGAAAAAGCAATTTGTGGCAGAGCCCACTTCTACAAGAAAGCCATTTGACACACAGGCAAACGGAGGCAGCAGGCAATTAGAGTCAATGATTGCAAGAGAGGGATATAAGCCACTTTAAGCCATTTTATGATTTTTCCAGGTTCCCAAATGCATTATAAGCCATTTATGATCTATCTGGATTAACACATGCACTATTGGCCAGTTTATGATTTATCTAAATTCCCAAATGCATTATAAGCCATTTTATGACTTCTCTGGACTAGCACATGCATTATAAGCCATTTTATGATTCCTCCGGACTAGCACATGCATTATAAGCCATTTTATGATTTCTCCGGACTAGCACATGCATTATAAGCCATTTTATGACTTCTCAGGACTAGCACATGCATTATAAGCCATTTTATGATTTCTCCAGACTAGCACATGCATTATAAGCCATTTTATGATTTCTCCGGACTAGCACATGCATTATAAGCCATTTTATGATTTCTACAGACTAACACGTGCGTTATAAGACAGTTTGTGATTTTTCCATTCTCACACATGAACTATAAGCTAGTTTGTGCCCTTTTCCATTTATCTCACAAAAATATCAGCTAGACTCACCAGTTGATTATATACCCCTGTCCCCCACCCTGCTGAAATTAATTTACATACCAGGATCGTCCTGGGCTGGGCTGGCTCCTCAAAGTGAATGGAGAAATAGCAAGCAAGCAAACAAGCAAATTATCTCTCTCTCTCTCTCATTCTCCTTTTCCACCACTTTTCCAGCTTTGATTGCCTGGCTTGGCTCAGCCAGTAAGCTAGGTAGCATTGGCCCCATGGGCGACTAACCCGTCACACAGAAGATCCCTTCCCTTGCAGAGGGATGGTTCTTCTCTGATTGGCTATAATTTTCTATAATTATGTATATATGTGTGTGTGTGTGTGTGTGTATAAATTTGCCCTAAGGCAGCTGAATACACCCCACCACTGGCAACCTCAAAAAGCCTTTCCCCTGTGAGGAAAGGCCTTGCACATGCACATACATGAATGTCAGGGTGGAGACTGAGCCAATAGAGACCCAGAGCTGTTCTGATTCTGAGAAGGAACAGTGATCCATGGGAGAGGAGCTCGCTCATCTCTCACCAGCACAGCAGCTGGCAGAGATTCCTCCTGGCAGCATTCCTGGGAGAGATAGTGACCCTGGCAGTGAGAGAGCACTGGAGGAAAGCTTGCTGGACGCTCGGCACAGATGCAGGGAGCGGCGACAGATGGAGGGCGCCGAAAGGAGGCACTCTGCTCATTTGGCCCTAAAACAGCGGTCACATCCCGAGGACCCAAGGGTAAGAGGGAGGATCTCTCCATAGCCCATAAGTTCAGAGTCTTCCTGCACTTCTCCCTCAAATGGGGACCAACTGCCTTGCCTGGAGCTTAGGCTACTCTGCTATCTATCCCCAGTGCACCTCCTTGCTTAGTCGCTAGTGATTAGTATCTGAAAGAGTCATAAAGGAATAAAGCCTTGGAAAGAATCCTCGTCATCTGTGTCCTGAGTTGGCTATTGGAGGGGACTGTAAGAGGCAGCAAGGGCGCTCCTGAGAATGCACAGTTTAAAAAAAGAAGTTGTCAGACTGAGAAAGAAAACTCTCGATGCAGTGGCAGCAGAAAGAGGAGGAGCAGGAGAAGAAGGAGAGCAGCCGGCTTCCAGAAAGGAAAGCCTGTGGCAGCACGGCAAAACATTTTTTTAAAAAGAAAGGAAATAAAGATCGGGCAGGGGGAGGGGCAGTGGAAATTGAATGGAGTATCATGGAAGAGGGCATGTCTAGCTGGCTAGAAATAGGTCCACCTCACACTTTGTTGTAGATCATGTGTGTAACCTGTGGCCCACCAGAAGTTTCTGGGTTTGAACTTGCACCATACGCAGCCAGCAGAGCCAATATCTAGGAATCATGGCAGTTAGGAGTCGAAAAATATCTGGAGAGCTACAGGCTCCCCACCCCTGATTTACACTCTCAGTCAGGAGATGGTTATGATGGCCTTCTTGAGGGGAGAATGTTTTGTAAAAGAGCCTCATTTTTTTTAATGGCCTTCGCATACCACCTTGCCAATACACAGCCATCTCAAGCCCCTTTCATCAGCATGCCTAATTATGTTCTTAAATGCAACGTTCTCTGACAGATAAGCCTCATTGATTCAGAAACGATTCCTGTGCATTTAGATGCTTGCTTAAGTGTTCTGTTGAGAATGGGACAATGAAATGCACTCATTCCCATGAAACTGGCATCATGGATAATAGCACTTCCTGTAACGAGAGAGAGATTTGCACCTCTGCCACCACCACCCCCAGTTATGTAGTGTTATGTGCATCCCACATCCATGAGCTACAAAACATTCCGGGGACAGATGTTCTCTTTCAGGCAGCCGAAGAAACTGCTGAAGAAACCGTCAAGCCTAGTTGGAGCTGTGCTAGGAGACTGGAAGAGGGGAGGTTCCAGAAGTGTGGTCAGACAGGTCCAGGGTCAGATCTAGGATAGGCAGAACCAAGAAATTGACAGCATTGTGGACAGCTCCAAGCTGGCTGGAAACCAGACAAGTTTATCTGTTGCTGTAACAGCTAGCAGACTCAGAATGGGTCTTAAATAGGGTTTTGGCTTCTTTTAAGTCTGGGTTCTCCAGTGTGGGGCCCATGAGCGCCAGTGTGCCCACAGACACCTCCTTTGGTGCCCACCAGGTTTTTGCCCTGCCTTATTTTATTTCTTAAGCGCTAAAAAAAAAAAACGGGGGGGGGGGGAGACTGGCATGCTGCAAAGTGAGATGCTGCCCTCCAGTGCCATCTTTATTGGGGTTAAAAATAATGGCTTTGTCTTTTGGAGCTCAGACCCCCCACCTCTGCCTTGTACTTAAGTTTTTGGACACGTTACTTCTCATTTAATCTCAACAGTTTGCCTTCTGGGAAATGAGTGTTTAGTGACTGGACCTGCCCCCCCCCCCATGGCAGCTACTTTGTGACAGAATACACAGCACCCTTCTGTAATTCCAAATGTTCCTACCAACCAAAAGGGCAGGGGACTCCTGGTTGAGGTTGTTAACTCTGCTCTCACATACACACTGAATGAGATCATCTCCTGCCTGCTCTAGAAGCTTTTGACTGCAATGACATGGAGGCGACTGCAGTGTGATGGTGACTTTGGAGCTGGAGACCTTCAGGTCTGAGGGTGGTAATGTGGCCTCCTGCAGATGGGCTTTTCTGGGGAAGAGGGATCTGAAGATGTAGTGATCTGAAGATGTGGGAACCTTGAAATGTGCTTCTGGAGGCCAGTTGCTCTTTCTGGTCTGAAATCTTCTCTATATTGGAGGCCTCTTTCCGTGAGGAGGGGGAATTGGAGCACTGGATCCTGACAGCGGCGCCATCAGGCTTTGGCTTGCTTTGGTGAAGGGAGCACTGGAGACGCGTAGTGTTATTGTGATGCTGAATTTATTTACGTATGAACAAGTTGGGCGCAAGTGAAGGCGAGCCAGCATGCACACTCCTAGCAGGCAGCAGATCTGCCGCTTCACATCTGATCTCCAGAGAGAGGCACCCTGTGCACAAAATGCCTCCACCCTTCATCCAACCCTCTGCCTTCCTTTCAGTTTCTGTCTCTCCCAAGAAGGCTTTGTTGCTCCACACTGGCGAGAGCTGCTGGGTCTGTGTGCAGCTCCCCCGGGTGGTGAACCACTGCATGGCGGGTGGCTGCTTCTCGGGGGAGTTCTTTCAGGCCATCGACTGACTCCGCCCACCCAGGCAAGCCACTGGACAGGAAGAAGTACACAAGAGCTTCCTGTTTCAGTTGAGTCAGATCAACTTAACCCAGTATTGCCTGCTTCAGCTAGCAATAGTTTTCTAATATCTCGGGCAGGAATTCTTCCATGCCCTGCTGGCTGCCTCAAATCCTTTAGATTCCTGCATTGAGTAGGGGGTTGGACTCGATGGCCTTGTAGGCCCCTTCCAACCCTGTTTTGTTTTTATTCAGTCATTAAGTCGTGTCCGACTCTTCGTGATCCCATGGACCATAGCACGCCAGGCCTTCCTGTCCTCCGCTCTCTACCGAAGTGTGCTCAAGTCCATATTCATTGCATCGGTGATGCTATCTAGCCATCTCATCCTCTGCCGTCCCCTTCTCCTTTTGCCTTCCATCTTTCCCAGCATCAGGGTCTTTTCCAGTGACTTTTTGCATTAGGTGGCCAAAATATTTGAGCTTCAGCTTCAGTATCTGTCCTTCCAATGAGCAGTCAGGGTTGATTTTAGGATGGACTGATTTGACTTCCTTGCAGTCCAGGGGACTCATAAGAGTCTTCTCCAGCACCACAGTTCGAAAGCATCAATTCTTCGGCGCTCAGCCTTCCTTATAGTCCAGCTCTCACAGCCATACATTGCTACTGGGAAAACCATAGCTTTGATTATATGAATCTTTGTCGGCAAGGTGATGTCTCTGCTTCTTACTATGCTGTCTAGGTTTGCCATAGCTTTCCTCCCAAGGAGCAAGTGTCTACTATTCTATAATTCTATGATTCTATGACCTAGAAGTGCCAGGGACTGAACCTGGGCCTTTCTGCATGCACAGCACAGACTCTGCCACTGAGCTATGACCACAACTCTCTGGTGCCTAGTAACTGAGGAAGGGTCTTTCAGGAGCTGCTATATCTGTATGCAGCCCCCCCATGTGATCAGCCACTGAACTGCACTTGGCAGGTTTTCAGTAAAGAATATCCTGGTCCTGACTCTACCCACCCAAGCTAGCTATTGGATCTTCCTAGACAGGAAGGGGTAAGAGAGGGTTTCCTGTTCCAGTCACTGGTGCAGGTAGGGCTTGACCTTGGGGCCTAGGTCCAGAGCCCTGCCGCCCAACACACACACCCCATGACCACGCAGAGAGAAGTAGATGAGGGGGGCGGTCTGACAGAGCCTGTCAGAACTTTAAAGGAGCTATCCAAGGTGGTTTGGCACCTTGGATAGCTCCTTTGGAGTTCTGGCTGCTTTTGACTGAAACCCAGAGCAGATTCACCACCCCATGACATCGGCACCGCCGGCTTCCACTGGCCAGTGGAAAACAGGCCCAGGGCACATGCTGGAGCCCACTAGGGCTGTGGTTGTTTGTCACAGCTTCCTTTTTTCATATATATATATATATATATATATGGTCAGCAGGTGGCCTGGGGGGCAAGCCCATGGCTACAGATGTTCATTTTACTATTTATACTTTAAAAATATACTGTCCATTTCTATCACAAAATGGTACTCGTTACCAAACAAATATGTTTAGCATCAGGACAGCAGGGGCAAAGTCCATTTTATTCCCATAGCCAGGATGGTATAATATAAGTGAGTCTGAAATGTGAGAGTGTACATGGTCAGCGTATTTCTTTCTGTTTTTATCAAGGTTGGCAAACAGTGGTTTTTGTTATTTTTTTCTGCCTGCCTGCCTGCCTGCCTGCCTGCCTGCCTGCCTTCCTTCCTTCCTTCCTTCCTTCCTTCCTTCCTTCCTTCCTCCTTCCTTCCTCTCTCTCTCTCTCTCTCTCTCTCTCTCTTCTTTTCTTTTCTTGGCACCAGCATATCAGAAATGATGTCAGCGGAAGCACTTTGGACAGCTCCTTTGGAGTTCTGACTGGTTCTGACTGAAACTCAGAGCGGATTCACCACCTCACTGACCTTGGAGCCACCAGTAGGGATGCTGGAGAAATTCAAGATGGACTAAAATGAGCTCAGATTTCTAAGAAGCTGACCTGCAGAATCTACTGCAGAGCAACCCCCTCGGGCAGCGTGGGGTCCGTGGACTTTCGGATGACTTTTTTACTTTCCCAATATCTACGCATATAAATTTGTAGGAAAGTACATAAGTTTCTGCTGAGGAAACATTGTATGGAATGGGGGACAATTTGCTAAATGTTACGTACTAAGGTAAATTCTGTAAATACTTACATACATACTTTCGTAATTATTTGTGTATTTTTCCGCATGACAAAAAAAAGAAATTGAATCCATCTGTGGACGGAGGGCAGAACAAAAGGCACCTGACAATCCATGAAACACAGACAGAATGGATTTTACATAGTCCGTACATCCCTAGCCACCAGCCTGCACTGAATGATGTCAAACATGGAATGGCGATGGGGGTGGGGAGAAGAGAGATGTTACTTCTCTGCTTCACAAGCATGGATAACTAAATGGATATCTACACATGGGTATCTAAAGACCATCCACCACCCAATAAGACCATTACATCCATGGTCTAAAATCCCTAGCTATACCACCATTTCCATTTGAGCCTTTGGTCTGAACTAGCATGGCTCTTGGACAAAATTGTAGTCTGTCCACAGCCTTTAACATGGTAGATAAGAATATCCACTATTCTCAGTGTGCCCTTGAATACTGGGGAAGAACAGTATCGCCCTCATGTCCAGCATGTGGGCTTCCCATTGGGGGATGCAGTTGGCCACAAACGGAAGCCGAATGCTAGGACTAGATGGACCTTTGGCCTGATCCAGTATGGCTCTTCTGATGTTCTCATGCTTCTATTGATATCTACAATCCTTACCCTGGGGATATGATGTTTCTCAGCTCCGCTCACCCCAGCTAATAACAGAGGGAATTGATGGATCAGTTTTCTCTGGCAATTAACTTCTCTGCCTATCACTGCAGGCTGAAGTAAGCAAGAAAACAGAGTTTGCAAGGGCTGGAACAGGAGGTTTTTTCCAGTGGAGACTGGTGGCTCTGACATCAGTGGGGCAGTGAATCCACTCCGGGTATCAGTCAGAACCAGTCAAAACTCTGAAGGAGCTATCCAAGGTGCTTTGGTCTGATCCAGCAGGACTCTTCTTATGTTCTTATGACAAGGAATCACCAGACATTGGGACCAGAAAATAGGGACAATGGGAGCTCTTCCAATCCATCTGAAGTAGGTACCCACAAGGGAAGGCCACCCCATGGCCAACTCCATGTGTGGATCAAAGCAGGCCTTGCAAACACAACTGTCCTTTATTGCTGCATAACAAGTCTGGGAAAAACTCCTATGAGCCACTGCAGCTTGTAAACTCTAGAGGTTGGAAACTCCGAAGTATAGCTCAAGGGGTCCAAAATGTGCCAACTTTGAACCACAGCACCCCTTGGCATACGTGACACTCCACTCCACCCTTACAAAGCTCCACCCCCTTGCTGGAAAAAGGTGGATCTTAAAGGACCAACCCCCTGGCCTGAACAGGGGCACTGGGTTATCCGCTCCTTATTTTGAGGACCAAGGTCATGACAGGAATATGCAAACAGGCCAGAAACAAGCCTTCTCAGCCTTCATGGACTCCATGCTTATGGTGATAAAAAGTGGGATCATGGGCAAGACACACCCAATGGGTCCCCTCCATCAGTGAGTCTGCCTTCTCACCACCATTGTCACCAGCTGCTATTGCTCCCCCTTGCTTGCTTGGCATGGAGGGAGCTGGTGAGCAAGTAGGTAATGGCATCTCCTGCTGCTTCTTCTCACCACCACTGTTGTCTGAGACAAAGTGAGAGGAAGGTGAACAAGCAGGTTACCAGAAACTCTCATCAGTGGGTCCCTTCTGGTCTGGGGACTCTCAACAGGTGCCCAACCATGCCTACTCTTGATGCCAGCCCTGTAGCATAGACCTCTGGCTGGTTTCAGAAGGAGATCTTCCACCACTGGAGGCCATCTAGCCCATGTGGGTCCTATTCTATTTGACAGTTGCCACCAAAACTCACTGTGCTCATGAGCGAGACTTGTTGTGTGAGCAGCAGTTGGGAGATACCCCAGGGTTACCTTCCTAACATTAATTTTCTTTTGCCAGGAAATGAGACATCCTGTCATTTGAGATGCACACTGGAAAGTCACAAGGACATCCAGATTTTGTGCCTGGCTGGAGCTCAAGGGCTGTCTTTCAGATGGAAGGGAGGGAGAGGAGGTTGGACATATTGTCAAAATTCTAACTTATGGACTAAGAATATCCACTATGTTCAGTGTACCCTTGAATACTGGGGAGGAATGGTATCACCCTCATGTCCTGTGTGTGGGCTTCCCATGGGGGGATACAGCTGGCCACAAACAGAAGCAGATGCTAGGACTAGAAGGACCTTTGGTCTGATCCAGTATGGCTCTTCTGATGTTCTCATGCTTCCATTGATATCTACAATCCTTACCCTGGGGCTATGATGTTTCTCAGCTCCGCTCACCCCAGCTAATAACAGAGGGAATTGATGGATCAGCTTTCTCTGGCAATTAACTTCTCTGCCTATCACTGCAGGTTGAAGTAAGCAAGAAAACAGAGTTTGCAAAGGCTGGAAGGTTTTTTCCCAGTGGCGGCTGGGGGCTCTGACGCCAGTGGGGCAATAAATCCACTCCGGATTCAATCCAATTCTTACTTCTAGACTAATAATTTTAGATCTCTCGCCCACACACATATCCTCCAATGTTTCACAGGAGAAAGCAATGACGCCCCTGTAACATTTCTATTGTCCACACAATGCTCAGTCCACACTGGGCTGTTTTGGGAGTCCTCCCTACCCTTTGGGGCTTTTCCTGCCATTTTTTCTTTTGTTGCATTTCTGCAAACTGTAGGCTCTGGTGAACCTGCTGATACCTTGTACATGGGTGCTGCTGTGTTGGCTACATAAACCCCGGCGCATCAGAATTTAGTCTGATTTTTATTTATTTATTTATTCATTCATTCATTCATTCATTTCATTTCTATACCACCCAATAGCCGAAGCTCTCTGGGCGATTCACAAAAATTGAAACGGATCCCAGTTAGTTTGATCCAGTGCCCTAGCCAGGACTTCACACTGGCTCATAAACAGTTATCTTTGATCTGATTAAAATCTAAGGACACTCCAACTGACTAGCAATCAGACTTGTACAAAAAGGAAAAATCTAAGCATGTCGGCGACAAAGTTTTAAAGCAACTGAATTTTACAGCCGATTACACTCATAGCACGTTATAAGACTAGCTGGAGATGAGTTCAATTGAGTTTTAGAAGTCAGATTGCTGCTTGAGTATCTTTTTAAATTGTAATAATATTTTTGGTCATATTATTTCCCCCCCAAAATACGTTTTGCTGATTCCTGTGGGATTTGTGCTTTCCGTATTGCGAATGAACTTTTTTTTAATTCCCGATTTATGATTTTTGAAATATTTTTGTGTAATGTGTTTGAAAAGAGCCATTTGTGGGTTTATGAAATTTTCAGAGTGAACAGCTTGCATCCAGAAGACTGAGTGGAAGGAGAAAATGCACTGGGATCCTTCTGCAAACTCTTCCACAACCTAGCGGAAGACTTCTGACAGCACAGGGCTGGAAATGCAAGGATGAGGGTTGCGTTACCTTATGAGAAACTGTATGCGAACAAGGAAGCTGCACTCTGTACCGCAGCCTTACCTAACCTTGTGCCCTCCAGATGTTTTCAACCACAACTCCCAGCATTCCTGACCGTTGGCCATGCTGGCCAGGGCTGATGGGAGTTGAGGTCCAAAACATCTAGACAGCACCGAATTGTGGAAGGCTGCTGTAGCATATAGGCACAAGAAGAAAGAGACATTGTCTACTTCATTGGTCCACTGAGCTCAGTATTGTCTACACTGACAGGCAGTGGTTCTCCAGGGTTTCAGACATGGTTCTTTCCCAGCTTTGCTTCTTCAGGCAAAGCAGGGGCTCTACCACTGAGCTATGGCCTGTTCTCAGATCAGGAACATATGAAGCTTCTTGATACTATGTTAGACCTTCATTGGTCCATCTAGCCAAATATGGTCTATATCAGGGACAGGCAACCTGGTGCCCTCTGGATGATTTGGACTATAACTCCCATAAGCCTGAGATAGCAGGGCCAATGGTCAAGCATTATGGACTGCATCAACCAGCAGCAACTCTCTGGGGTCGTAGACACAAGTCCCTTTCCCAGCCCTCTCAGGTGACACCCTTAGAGCTGGTTATGCAGGAGACTGAACCTGGGAACTCTAGTATGCAAAGCCCCTGCTCCACCACCACACTACAGGTTTGACTGGCATCTAGCTTCCGTTTCAGTTGGCTGGCTCTCACTTTCTTGCTGATGTGGTCCTCTGGCATCAATGTCTTTCTCCACATCTCTTAGGCCCTCAAGGGCTCCAAGAAGCTGAACCTGTCAGTCCACTCAGTGGGGCGCATCCCTGGCGGCTATGTTACCAATCACATCTACACATGGGTGGATCCCCAGGGCCGGAGCATCTCTCCTCCAACAGGCCTGCCGCAGCACCAGAGCAGCTCCCTGCGTGAGGACAGCGAGAAAAGGAGCCACCTCCAGCTTCTGCAGGAAGGAGATGAGAAAAAGGTGAGTGCTGCGGAGACTGGGGGGGATGCATGCAGAGCACCACTGGACCACTGTAGAGCACCTGTTTCTAGTACGATACGTCATTAATCATCAATCATCAATAATTAACAGGATGCACAGAGTGCCAGTTGCTCTGTGTTGCACCATCCATATGACCTTGCTTGCATGCTCAGGTTATCACCTGAGACGCCAGGTCTAGGGTGGGCCTTCCACCCTCAAGTTGCTGCTGGACTACAACTCCCATCATCCATGACTGACTGGGGCTGGTGGGATTTGTAGTCCAAGGAGATCTGGAGGGCCGCAACTTCCCCAGCCCTGCCCTACCCTACACCAGGGGCTGCTGTCATTGGAAGTGAAGTTGTTGACCCTGTAGCTGTCAAGCAATCCCAGGCTCAAGAGCACAGTGTGTTGTTATGGGGTCGGCTACCTCTCCTGCTGCATCGCTGGCAGCAGAGTTTCCCCCTTAGAGACAGCTGGGGTCTATAGGATCCCTGGGACAGACTACTTCTAAACCACATCTGCGCAAGGCCCTCTCTCCCTTTGGAATCAGTCCCTGAAGAAATAAGACATGCCACAAGGCAGTTCCTGTTAATGGTGTCATTGGGATACATTTGGAATACATATTTGTTCAGCACATACTGCTCCCCTCCATTATAAATTGCACGCCATCCTCCCTCCCCCCACAAAAATCCTTCTTTGGCTCAGATTATGGTTCAAGCTGGTGTGCCTCCTTTATGCGCTCTTGAATACTGCAACCATGACAGCTGAGTGCTTCTAATGGACTTAGGTGCTTGGATACTACATGTCCCAGGTGCTCCTTGTGCCTGGGATACTTGCTCAGCTGTGTCCCAGACTCAAGGAGCCCTGGGAGTCCATGTCATTTCTAGCATACTGGATCTCAAGCATGGACTCGGGAGTCTTGGGAAACTATGTTTCCTAGGCACCCTGGAACCCGGGATGCTGCTATGGTAGTGTTCTAGGCACCAGGAAGGCATTTGAACAGAGGCCTCTAGCAAGGTCTTCTCACCACTGCTGCTGTCTCCCCAGCATTGACACCAGGGGCAGGGCAAGAGGGGCACAGGGCAGGGTTTAGGGCAGGGGGTGGGCAGGCAAATGTGGCCCTTGGACTAATTTCAAAAGCTCTCTGCGAGAGACCAGTTCAGACATCTGTCATTCCCCTGGCAGTCTGTTGAGTAGAGAGGAGAGGAGAAAGAAGAGGAGAGGGGAGAGATGGTTGGCCCTGACAGATTACCCCTGAGGGAAGGTGGTCTTGGCAGGAAAAAAAAAGAAGTTGTTCCCTATCTCTGGTTTAGGGCTGCAGAGCTCACCTGGGGGCTTCCAGGAGTGGAGTGGGCTCATTTGGACCCCGTAGAATCCTGACAACATCATAACTGGGAGCACAATGGCTGTGAATTCAGTGTTTTGTTTTGTTTCCAAAATGAGCTGTTTTGAGGGAGGGAGAAAAATGCCTGAGCTGAACTCAGTGTTGCTGTTTTCAAAATGAGCTGTTTCCTATTTTGGGAGTGGGGGGGGAGTGTTCATTTGCCAAGCCCACCTCTTAATCGAGCTGCAGGGAGTTTGCCCATCCCTAGTTCTCATGTTTGTCTAGCTGAGAAAAGGGTGGCAATGGGCCCAGGCTGAAAACTCCTGCATTAAAATGGACGTTTTCCTTTGTGCTGGAGAATGCATCCTTCACCAAACACATCCAGGTCGGTCTCTCTCTCTCTCTCTCTCTCTCTCTCTTTCTCTCTCTCTCTGTTCTTCCCTACAAAGGAGAGGCAGCTCAGAACAACAAAGCTCAGAATCATTGAGAGATGTTTGGTTGTTTTTAGATTAGTCTACTGTTTAACAGAACCCTGGCCATGCTCTTCTCTGATGACATAAAAAAAGAGATCCCTTTGTCTCTTCTCTTTTTTAAAAAAATCTCTGTCAGAGCTTGAAATGCAAACACATCAATGTGCCATCACCCATTCCAAAATAATAATAATAATAATAATAATAATAATAATAATAGGAGGAGGAGGAGGAGGAGGAGGAGGAGGAGGAGGACACTGTGGTCTTCTGGTTAAAAATGTGGGGCTTATTCCAAGGCAAAGCAGGAGTTCATTTTCCTAGAAAGGAAGTGCTTTCTTGCTTGCATGGGCTAATATCCAACATAAGTCCTACTTAGAGTAGACCCATTGAAATGACTGGGATCTAGTTAGTCATAACTAACTTAAGTCCCATTCATTTCAATGGGTCTACTCTAAGTAGGGCTTACACTGGATTTTACCCCTGGTTATATAACTAGCTCAAATTTCTCAGAAGACCACCTTGCAGATTTCTCTCCAAAGATGCTCCTCTTCATCCCTGATTCTTCCTTGCAGCAGCAGCAGCAGCAAAAAATTAGGAAAAGAGAAGGAAGCTGTCCTAATGGTGAGCTGCATCCTTGCAAAACTGTTGAAGAATTTTGGGAGGCTGTTTGAGCACAGCTCTAGTAATATCCTGATCAAGGCTTCTTGAAAATGGGAGTCATTTCTCAGCCTTTGGCACCCAGTATATAGACCCCATTGCAAGGATAGACTGAATTTCAACAGTACTCTGATGACCATTTAATCATCCACTTTTCCTCCCACCTTCCCTCCCTCCCTCTGACTCTCTGTCACACATACCACATTACATTATAGCCATGAATGAGCTCTTATTGATTTGTTTGCTTTCAGTGGCTTGGTAAATTCTGAGCAAAGGTTTTAGAAATGTCAGTGATATTTCCTTCCACTGCAGTCATGTCCCACACTGGAAGAAGGTATCGAGCATTTTTTATTCTGCCTGGGGAAGTGAACTATTTGACTGACTCATACCTAACAATGGAGCAAGGAAGACTCAAAGCTGAATAACATGTTGAAAAATATCACCTTTTGTAGTATAGCCCTCCCAGAACAGATCCCTTGCATAATTTCAAAAAGCACACCTTGCACCTCAGATGAAAGACAGGGATGGAAATCTTCCTTGTATGCTATCTTTCCACAGGCAGGGTTTGTTTGATTTACAGAGTTGCCCAAGAGTAGGTATACAGTATAGTTTATTTGCATTTATTGCATTTATTGCATTGTTTATTACATTTACATTTGTTTAACACTGTTTAATCTCATAAGTGCTCGAAATGTATTCCATCAACGTTGCAACTTTCCTACAACATGTCCTACAACACCTTCACTGGACAGTGCACCCCCCACTGTGACACCTGGCTGGTTCAGTTGAGATGTGATAGTCAAATGAGAATTTCCATCTGCCCAATACACACAGTTATGCCTGTTCATGTGGCCTGACAACTTGAAAGAAGCCTCATCTGACTAGATTATCTTATCAAGAAGGTCTGGTTCATTAGAGATTTGGTTATGCCTCCTCTCACAGAATTGCAACCGACTGTCTGGGTCATCCTCCAGAAGACCAGGTAACAGTCTTGGACGGTACGGCTTCAATTTCAATTTACGCATTAAGCGTTGCAAGGACGTTGTAGGTATGGATAGCTGCTTAGACGCACGTCGTGTGGACTTTTCTGGACTGTTCACAAATGTCAGAGCAACTGTCATCTCATTTTCCTCTGTCATAGACGTCCTAGGATGTCCAGATTTCGGTGCATTAGCCACTGCACCTGTTGCTTCAAATTTATCTCTAATATGATAAATTGTCAGACGTATTGGTGGAGGAGTGTCAGATGCTTTTTGGCGTGCTGTGCGCACCCGCTCGGCATTTTCAGTCTTCCAGTACTGCTTTAGAATCCACTTTCTTTGTTCTTGACTCAAGTTTGCTGCCATCATTCACAATATCAGTAAAAAAAAAAATCAAAACAACTACCTACTTGAGGGCCTCAGTCCCCTCACTCTCTACACTTAACTGATTTAACTGTCACTCCCTGTCACTCCCTCTCCCCAGCTGTCATTCTGACTCCACCCACTCTTCTTCTACTCACACATTCTGTCCCCCTCCCATCAACATTCTAAACAACTGTATACCTACTTTTGGGCCACTTGGTATATTGATGTAGAGATCCCCCACATGCATTCTGAAGTGGTATAGTTCAAGGAAGGCTGTACTATGTAATAGCATTAACTGATCACAGCCCCCAGGGCTCATCCAGATGGCAGCATTCTCCCAGAGGGGTTTATAGGTTTTAACACTGAACCAGAAGCAGTAGAAGAGAAATGGTTAAAACACGGAGATACCGAGTTGCTAGGGAAGGATAGATTCCACAGCAGTCACTGTTTCACCTGTACATTTGGGCTAGCAATGATAAGCACAGAGCTCGTTTTGGTCTGCATGGAGCTGGGGTAGCCTTTATATGAAAGCACCCTCTAATTCAACCATCCTCCAAACCTGGTGCCCTTCATAGAATCATAGAATAGTAGGGTTGGAAGGGGCCTACAAGGCCCTCGAGTCCAACCCCCTGCTCAATGCAGTAATCCAAGTCAGAGCATCCCTGACAGATGGCTGTCCAGCCTTGTCTTGAAGGCCTCCAGTGTGGGAGAGCCCACCACCTCCCCACGTAATTGGTTCCATTGTCGTATGGCTGTTACAGTCAGGACGTTTTTGCTGATGTTCAGCCGGAATCTGGCTTCCTGTGACTTGAGCCCATTATTCCATGTCCTGCACTCTGGGATGATCAAGAAGAGATCCTGGCCTTCTTCTCTGTGACAACTTTTCAAGTCCTTGAAGAGCGCTATCCTGTCTCCCCTCAGTCTTCTCTTCTCAAGGCTAAACATGCCCAGTTCTTTCAGTCTCTCTTCATAGGGCTTTGTTTCCAGTCCCCTGATCTTATTTGTTGCCCTCCTCTGAACTGTCGGACTGGAATTCCCAGCATTCTCAGCCATGATGGGAGTTGCAGTCAAACATATCCGAAGGGCACCAGGTTGGGGAAGGATGCTCCATCTGAAGGGCTCTCCAGTCCAAGTCCATTTTAAAGATAAAGAAACCTAAGAAGGGAGAATGCTTGGAGTGGCCTATTGAGAGCACCCAGATAGCAGACTGACCAGCAACCCTGGTGTCACCTGACTTTATGGACCAGGAGCATTCTGGGCTGTTATGTGAGCATCCCAGCTAGAACGGCCTGCTGTTCCATCATCCAATCAGCAGCCCCAGTGGCTCAGAGAGACAGTGGCTGCAGTACAATGCTACTGATTCGAGACCACAGTGCCTGACACCAGCAATGATGCAGAGCACCTGTGTAATACCACAGAAGTCTCTGCTTTGGGATGAGGAGTATGAAGCAGTACTTAGGCAATTGTGGGGAATACGCATGTGCAACAGCATGCAGCCTTTGGGTCAGCAATGCGAAAACCGCATATCTCACCGGGACTGCCCAAAACACGCAACTTCGGCATGCTGGCAGGTGGGAATAGTGGAACAGGTTGTTTTGCACGAGTGCAAAGAATCTAACATTTCAAAGTTGTTATTTTTTTAAAAAAAAAAAACACCCTCAAAGCTATATGCTTGAAAATGATGATTGTATATATCAAGACATCTGGGCCTCGCTCGTTCATGGGAGCATCAAAATGCAGACCAGATTTCATCTTTCTAGCTCTCGTATAAGCACATTAACAGTTTTGACACTTAGTCATGTACTTAGGCAAGTGTTAGATAGGAGAAATCCAGGGCACGTGTCGTTCGAGTTACTTGATCGCCAGAAAAAGACTGGAAACACGGCTTTGGTTGAATGATGTTTTTGCAAAACTTGGGGACATGACGCCTCCCTCACCATAGGGTATTCCAGAAGCCAAATCACTCCGATGACAGAACAGAAGGATCTGCATGCTCCCCTTTTCCACACTTATTCATTCATCCAAAGATAATTTTAACTTGCCTTTGGGGGCACTCTGCCCTCACAAGGCAGTTTAAATAAAGGTTTAAAGCACACAAAAATAACAATTACAATGAGCAGAGCAATCTTAACCACAAAATGTAAGGTACTGTTGGGTTCATGCCAGCAGGGCAGAAGGAGAGGGGTATTTTTCTTCCCACCACCACCACTTTCTTCTCTGATCCATCCTTCCTTCCTTCCTTCCTTCCTTCCTTCCTTCACTTTTTCTCTCCCCTTGGTTCCAGCGGGAGACAAAATAAGCATGTCAGCTCCAAGACTCCATTTCCATTCCAGGGACATGTCAGTGTTTGGACCCAAAGCTTCCCTCTCTGCCTGCAGTCCTCCATCTCCACACTGAAGAGAGAGATTTGCTAAATCCTATGGCCCATGCATAGGACCATAGGTCCCATAGCTCGACCTTAGGGGAGCTGGGGGTGGCGACGGCCGACAGGAAGCTCTGGCGTGGGCTGGTCCATGAAGTCATGAAGAGTCAGAAGAGACTGAACGAATAAACAACAACATGGCCCATGCAGCACCCTCCTGGGGACCATCGGATTGCATTAACCATTAATTTTAAAAACATGAATTTGAAACCACCAGCAGCTAAAATGCTTCAAGCAGTTTAATCAAATCAAAAGCAGACTAGATTTGCAGGGAGGGTTAAAAAGAGTTTTCAGGGTTTTCCTTAAAAACCAGTCGTGACAAAGCCATACATATTTCCTTGGGAGGGAGTTCAAAAAGTGTGGAGTGCTGGTGATTCCAGTTCCGGAGGGGCTGTGATTCCGTTCAGGATTTTAGTTCCCACCAGCTGAAACTCTAACAGTGCTATCCAAGGTGCTGAACCCTATCCTCAAAATGGGTTTAGCACCTTGTTGTTGTTGTTCAGTCGTTCAGTCGTGTCCGACTCTTCGTGACCCCATGGACCATAGCACGCCAGGCCTTCCTGTCCTGCGCTCTCTCCTGGAGCATGCTTAAGTTTTAGCACCTTGGATAGCACCATTAGAGTTTTGGCTGGTGGTAACTAAAAACCTGAACGGAATCACAGCCTCTCTGGAACTGGAGCCACCAGCCACCACTGGAGCCACCCCTGAGAAGCCCCTGTACACACTTTCCTCCAACCTGATAGCTCTTGCCAGTGGGCCAAAATGCAGAGCCACAGAAGCCTATCTCAGTGCTCAGCCATGCTCAAAGAGACACAAGCGGTCCTTTAGAGAACCTGGTCCCAACCCATTAAACGATGTCAACCAGGGTTAGATTTGATGAGCAGGCTATTGCATTAACAGCCTGGACAATAGGGGAAGCCACACATATGACAGAGTGGAGGGATGGATTTCCATTCCTGTGTTTAGCAACCCACCACCAGCCACCTGCCCTCCCAGCCAGAAGAAGTGGGGCAGGGGATGCTGCACCGCCATCGTTGCCAGCACCAGGGGTATCTGTGCCACCTCGCTTTAGGCAGCAACATGGCTGGGCCTGGGGCTGGCTACACCAGTTTCTGGGGAACATGGGTGAGGTGGGGGCGCTGTTGTGCTCATGCTTGTGGGTGTCCCATGGGCAGCTGGTTGGCCACTGTGTGAACAGAATGCTGGACTAGATGGACCCTTGGTCTGATCCAGCAGGGCTCTTCGTAGGTCCTTATGAGAGAGATCTATTGGCAGCCAGGACAGGATGCAGGACTCAAGCTTGATTTAAAAGTATAAAATCAAAGGCAATTTCAAAAATTATTTTTTAATGGAGCTGGAAGGTTGCCTTTCATCAGCATTCAGAGCAGGGAAAAAGGCCTTGGAGGCAGCCAAAGTTTCTCAGCTGACACTGCTCAGTGAAGTATTAATACCAAGGTGGGCTTGGTTTTGTCAAGCCACAAACCAGCCTTGTTTTGCTGCTTTTGATTGCTACCACAAAAGACACCAGCAGGAGAGTGGCCCAGCAAGAGAACCAAAACATGAGCACAAAATGCAGGAGATTTGAGTCAGTTCCCCAACTATTGCCCTCTAGGGAGAAAGCTCAATGCCGCACTCACAACATGCATCTAAGAGATGGTGGTTCCCTCTTTGTTCTCAGTGTCCCATCCTGCACCACCACCCCTTTCTCCTTGTCATGCCAGTTCTTTAAATTATCCCATGCCTCTGAATTCCATTTTATCCAGCTGTCCTGCTGAGAGGTCCAATACTATCCCAACGCACTTCTGACTTCCTCAGCATGGTTAGAATGGGGCTCTCCCTACCCCATACAGTTTTGACACCTAATCAACTGTTGAATCCATGGAAGCATCCTCCCTCCCTCCCTCCCTCCCTCCCTCCCTCCCTCCCTCTTTCTTTCTTTCTTTCTTTCTTTCTTCTGCTTTTAATTGCACAAAGCATCTTGAAATTAACAAAGACACTTTCAAATAAGTTCTTGAAGAGGAGACTGGGGAGGAGTCTGGGATTCAAGCTGAGAGACAAGGGAAGGGCAACAAAATGCAAAACAGCCCAGCAGTTGAAGGTAGGGTGATTGATCTAATTAGGTTTATGTACTGCTCTATTCCAAGGCCTCAGCGTGCGTCACACAAATCATATCATGAATTATCTGCATCCCCATCCATCCGAAAAACCTTCTATCCTATATTTCAAGTCAAATAGGCCCCCACAGGGCCAGCCTAACCAATAGACAGAATGAGCCCCCACCCAAGCCCACCTTCAGGCAGCTGCTTTGGTATGTCATGAAAGGGCAGCAAATCATTAATGATCAAATACCGCCCCATATGTGGAACTCCCTGCCTCAAGAGGTCACATCATTCTTCCCCAACATGGCAGACTTTAGATGTTTTGGCCTTCAGCTCCCATCAGCCCAAGGCAATATGTCCAATGATCAGGAATGCTGGGAGTTGACTGCACTGTGTGAAAAGATTTTTCTCACACAGTGCACAGTCAAACTATGGAATTCACATCCACAAGATGTAGTGTTGTCTGGCAACCTGGGTGGCTTTAAAGGAGGATTAGACACATTTATGGAGGATGAGGTTAAAAATGGCTATTTATTTATTATTTATTTATTTATTTCTATACCACCCAATAGCCAAAGCTCTGGGCAGTTCACAAAAATTAAAACCAAAGAGTGCTGAATAAAACAATACAAAATATATAAAACTTTAAAACTATAAAACTTTAAAACCACAGTAAACAATAAAACCAGAATAAAACCTAGCAGCAGTGTAGGGATTTAAAATACAGATTTAAAACAGCAAAGCTAAAAGTCTAAAGAGCTCAAATGCTAAAATGCCCGGGAAAATTAAAAAAAAAGTATTCATCTGGCGCTGGAAAGAATACAATGTAGGTGCCAGGTGAACCTCATTAGGGAGCTCATTCCACAACCTGGGTGCCACAGCAGAAAAGGCCCTCCTCCTAGTAGCCACCCGCCTCGCTTCCTTTGGCAGTGGCTCACGGAGAAGGGCTGCTGAGGATGGTCTTAAGGTCCAGGCAGGCACATATGGAAGGAGGCGATCCTTCAGATAACCTGGCCCCAAGCCATTAAGGGCTTTGAATGTTAATACCAGCACTTCGAATTTGGTCCAGAAGTGGACTGGCAGCCAGTGCAGCTGGAAAGTACTGGCATAATATGAGCTCATTGGCCAGCCCTTCGTAGTGACTTGTAGCCTAGTCTCATAGGCTACTAGTCATGGGAGCTAAATATTACCTCCAGGGTCAGAGGCAGTATGTTTCTCACACCAGTTGCTGGGGACCACGAGTGGGGGTGGGTGCGGGCATTGCACTCAGGTTCTGCATATGGGCTTCTCATGTGGACATCTGGTTGGCCACTGTGGGAACAGAATGCCTTTGTTCTGATCCAACATGGCTCTTATGTTCTTTTCTTTTATGTTTATTTTTGTACGGTTTGGAGAATTTAGTAAAATTAAACTTGGAGGACAATTTAGTAAAATTTGGGATATCTTTATATCATCTGTCCATCTATCTATGTATCTATCATCTGGCTTTATATCATCTATCTATCTATCTATCTATCTATCATCTACCTACCTACCTACCTACCTACCCATCCATCCATCTATCATCTACCTACCTACCTACCTATCTATCTATGACGTGTATAATAAAATCATGGTTCTCCATGCAGCTATGTACCCAGTTATGTGATAACATGGCAGGGAAAGGAGCACAGGGAACCAATCATAATGCATTAGCTCTGCAGAAAACTGTAATGGTTTTCAAGGAAGCGGGTGGCAGCGGGAGTCACACAAACATTCACAGACTATTCAGCAATTTCAAAATGAGGACATTTTGCATTGAACATTAAATCTCATGAAGATTTCCTAGCAGTCTGTGTAGAATTTAATCTCAGAGCTGAATACATCAGCGGCACGATTCATGGTCAGAATCATTGACAGAAATGTTCCCTCCATCCATCCTTTCTAGGATGGTATCTGTTGCCTCGTTTCACAGGTGTACTTAGGTGAGAGTGTTAAATCTTGCAAGGCAGGTGTTAAATGGAAGTGTCAGCTGCTGCTGGGGATGGGGGGAGTATACTCCCACCCCACCCCATGAGCTAGAAGGAATGTTTCTGGAATCTGTTAGCATCTGCTCTGGCCCTCCATCCCTCATCACTTTCTGAATCCATCGGCCATGAGCAAATCTTTGTATCCTATGCTGGGGATCTCGCATTGGGAGCCATGGTGTTCAGCTGCTGATTGATTATCCCCCCCCCCTATCACCAGGGCTGTACTATTGATCAGGGAGAGAACTGCAGGCATTTCACACCTGTCCAGGATTTTCTGGGTCTTGGAAATCATGTGATCTCAGAAAGCCGATCCCTGACCACTGCTAACTACAAAACTCCCAGATCAGCACCACTCCCTTAGTCTGGACAGCTCAACCTTGAGAGAGGCCACCAGACTACACCTCTGCACTGCCAGCCTAACCATGCATATTCCTGCCTGCCTGCCTGCCACAGGTACCTATTGGTAGAGGAAGTGCGCTGCAATGGTTGGAGTGTTGGCTTAAAGCAAGGAGATCTACACTGTCAGATTATCAGTTTTGCTATCTGCCACTTGCCTGGGTACTGCATGTACTTACTGGTAGAGCTAGCAGCTAGAGTGCTAGACCGAGACTGTGGAGACATAGATTCAGGGGCACCTGATGACTTCAGTTCCAGAGGGGCTGTGATTCCACTCAGGGTTTTACTTAATACCAGCCAAAACCCTAATGGCACTATCCAAAGTGCTGAACAGCACTATCCAAAGTGCTGAACCCATTCAGCAGATGGGGTTCAGCACCTTTGATAGCACCGTTAGAGTTTTGGCTGGCGGTAAGAAAAACCCTGAATGGAAACACCGCCAGTCTGGAACTGGAGTCACCAGCCACTGCTGCCTAGATTCAGATGTGTGCTGCCTGATTACCTATGTGCCTGGCTGCCACCTGCCTCACACTTGCCTGCCTGCCTCACACAGGTACCTACTGACAGGAGCAGTGTGGTATAGCGGCTAGTGCAGCCTTCATCAACCTGGTTCCCTCCAGATGTGTTGGATTACAACTCTGATCATCCCCAGTTAGACTGACTCCCCTGACCCCTGCCCCCCCTCTCTCTCCCCCTAACCTGCCTGAAATAATTGTTGTGAGGATAAAATGAGAGGGCAGAAAGCCTCTCTCTGCTTGGAGAAAGGGACCCCAAAGACATCAGGGAGAGGCCCACCTCCTGGCATCATCTGGCCCCCAGGCTGGAACATTTCTCCCAACCCTGAGATACAGCATCCTGAGCTCTTGGGAAGAAGGGGAGAGCCATTGGCTCTGAGCACCTGAGACCTTATTAGACATGACAACACCTGTGTCGCCAACATGAATTCTTGGATGTCGGAGAAGTCCAGAATGGGTTCAAATGAGTTTGGATTTATATGAATCCAGCCTATGGATTCTGCAGTGGATGGCTTTTTCCACATCATGTGGATTCTGCACATTTGTGGACCAGTTTTTCACTTTGGGGAAAAGATTTGCACTAATGCCCATTGGCACTAATGTTCATTAGTCCATTAGCACAACTGTGCATTAGTACTAATGTGCACTTGTGCAAATGTGCTAATGCACACTAGTTAACTAATGTACATTTGCACATTTGCACAAGTGCACATTGTGCGAATGTGATTTTACACAAATGAGAATTTGCACTGATGCAAATGCACACACAAAGAATGAAATTCTGGTTTTAAAAAGTCCGATTCTCTCAGTGAGTGGACAACAAAATGAAATATGCTTGACAATCTGCAAAACATGGATGGAACAAATTGAACAAAATCTGTACAACTCTAATTACCACCAATATAGCTTTCCCTCTGAATGGCATAATTTCACCATTAATAAGATCAGAAGTAGCACAGGCATTGAGAAAAGAAAGCATCTCTCCAAAATCAAATCTTTTTACCTCTTCTTCAACTTATCTGCAACTTCAGTTCTGCTATAATGTCTACTGGCTGTGAAACTCCCTAATTAATATGGGATTAATGCACTTCTGTCCCCAGTTTAGCAATAAAGGGTGTCTGTCTCCGTGGTTGCGAGCCTCCTGGAAAAGGTTTCATAATTCTTCCATCCATTTTGCTCAGATAATTGCTCCCCAGCCTAAGGAGAAATAAATTCACTCCTTCGGTTATCTGATTCCTCTGAGCGCCTCGGCTTGGAGCCCACAGACGCGTTTTGTCAATAAGGCATATGCCGTAATATTTAAAGGAGGGGGAGGGAGTTTTTCTCAGTGTCTGCCAAAGCTGTACCAAGCTGGAATTTTAATCGAAATCAGATCTGTGCCTTGGGCTTTCTCTCGAGAGCCTTTGGTATATTAATTTGACTGCAAAAGGCAATTAAAGTATTTGTCATCCCAGCTGGGACTGCAGTCCCCGCATGTCATGATGGAGGACTTGGGAGTTCAGCGACACATATTTGTACTTTAAGTGGAAGACTCAGTTGCTTGAACTACCCTCTGGAGCAGCTTTCCCCAACCTGGTACCCTCCAGATGTTTGGGATGTTAACTCCCATCAGCCCCAGACAGCATGGCAAGTGGGCAGGGATGCTGGGAGTTGTAGTCCAAAACATATGGAGGGTGCCAGCTGGGGAAAGGCTGCTCAACAATTAAGTATGGTTTGCTTACTCATCCTCAGAGCTCTGATTCAAGCAGGTAAATGTCTGAAGGAAATATGACAAGGGAGTGTGCCTGATAGAAATGTAAGAACTGCCTGGAGAGGGTGGAGAAAATAGTTCTCTCCTTCTCTTTCCTTCTTGAAACAGTAGGAGCCATTCTACACTTGCATAGCAGCAAAGTCAGAATTACAGTCCAGTATATCCAGGATGGCTGATAAGAGGAATCAGTTTCCTTCCCTTATTGAGAGCCAGTGTGGTGTAGTGGTGGGAGCTGGGAGATCCAGGTTCTAGTCCCCACTCAGCCGTGGAAGCTCACTGGGTGACTTTGGGCCAGTCACAGACTCTCAGCCCAACCTACCTCACAGGGCTGTTGTTGTGAGGCTAAAATGGAGAGGAGGGGGATCATGTACTTCTGCAAACCATGGGGTTCCCCCAAGCATTCCCAGAACTCCGTCCTGTGTGAGGCGGATTCTGTTTCGGCTACGTAAAGAGTGGCACTGAGAGAAATGAGATTACAATTCATTTGGACAGCCATCTGCCAGGGATACTCTGACTTGGATTCCTGCATTGGGTAGGGGGTTAGACTCAATGGTCTTGTAGACCCCTTCCAACCCTACTGTTCTATGATTCTGTGATTCATGTATTGCTTGCACTGGCTACCTATATGCTTCCAAGCTCAATTCAAGGTGCTGGTAACTTATAAAGCCCTACATGGCTTGGGACCACAATACCTGATGACATGCCTCTCCCAAAACAAACCTTCCTGTACTCTCCATTCAGCATCTAAGGTCCTCCTCCAGGTGCCTCCTCTGAAGGAAGCTTGGAAGGCGGCAACAAGGGAGAGGACTTTCTCAGTGGTGGCCCCTCATCTGTGGAATGAGCTCCCCGACAAGGCCCACCTGGCACGAACATTGTTTGGGTGTCTCTTTTCCCAGGCATTTGGCAGTACGTGCTGAGTTTTAATCAGTCCTGGATGTGCCTTATGTTATGGTTGACTGTTCAAAGTTGTTTTTAGTTTGTGTATACTGTCTGTGTGCTTTTATGTAAATGGCTTTTAAACTTTGTATGTTGTATTTAATAAGTTAATTGATGATGATGACGACGATGATGATAATAATAATGTATAGGATGATTCTTATTTAGATTTCATGTACCCTCACTCTGCAGAGTTTCAAGGGGGCAGGAATAGGTTGCCCAGTGCTGCCCAGTCTCTGTGGATTTCTTGACAATGCTCCATAGCATCTTTTCCCATTTCTTATATACATGATGGTCCTATATTTGGGGGAGATGCTTCCTGAATCATTCATCTCTCCCCCTCTCCCTCTGCTCAGCTGCCTCCCTTTTCCTCTTAGATTAGGAACAGCTCTGCCTAGCGACTGCCTGAAGCATCCAGTGTTTTGATTCCTGCCGCCCTTCCCACCTTGGCTTCCAACTTCAAGGATCCTTTAATGCTGTTATCCTTTGTTGTTTTGTTCAAGGGGGTCCTTGAGGGTCACCTGTGTAGCTACGGCTTCTTTCTCAAGTCTCTGGCTATGAACCGGCTCGGGGAGGAAGGGAAGATGGGGTCAGGTTGCTGCTTACATCAAAACTTGGCATTTTCTTTTTTGTCTGTGATGACAGGTGTTAACACAAGAACAGGTCCTAGAGAACCAGAGTTGGAATAAATCAGAGTGGCATGGATTTTTCTCATTCTGCTTTGCTCTTCTCATGCTGACTTTGCACTTTGCAAAGCACCCTGCACACTTGCGCCATGTGGGGTGACCTATCAGCAGTGGAGTCTGGTGGCTCCGATGTCAGTGAGGCCATGAATCCGCTCCGGGTTTCAGTCAGAACCAGTCAGAACTCTAAAGGAGCTCTCCAAGCTGCGAAGTAATGCACATTCCCATCTAAAAAGGGGGGATAAGATAATTAAGTCCAGAAAGGGGCCCCCATAAGACCATTATGTTCCGAGTCTAAAATTGCCTAAGTAATTTACCTAACACAATTATGCTTGGGTTATCATGCTTCTCCGAAACTTGTGACACAGTTCTCTGATCAAGGCATGCAAATAAAAACGCACCCCCAATATGTTAGGCAATATTGCACACAAGAGGAAAGGTGCTTGCAAAAAATGTGTTTATTCAGGGAAATTGTGTACAGAAATGCATATGCCGGGATGAGGTGGCCAAACTTGTGCTTGAAAAAAATGTGACTGCTAGAGAAAGCAAAACTTCTTTACATGGCAATGTGCATTATTTCATTCCCTTCAAATGGTCTTATGGGCAGGGGCTTTTTAGATGGTAATGTGTATTTCTGCACTTCAAAATATGAAAAAAACAGGCCTACTGAATTTGGGAGGTGTATCAATCTGGAGACCTGATCCACTCAGGGTCCAATTAGAACAGATTCTGGATGAAACAAGACCACTTGTCTAAAAGAATGAATACATTGATTGAATACATGGTTGTAATATGGAGGCAGAATATACACAGTAAATACAGGAGAAAGCTTACATACTCCCCTACATTCAAAATCCCCTCAATGGGTGCTTCCCCTACAGTTTCTGGGCAGGTGGGCACCCTTCCTCCTCCCAAAGTGAGATCAAAGAGCAAACCAGCCTGATGGGTTTTATAGGTGTCTCTCCTCAGTTCCAGAAACTGTCAGGAGAATCAGAGGCTGGGAAATAAATCACTCCTCTCTCAAAAGAAGGGGGACCTCTCCTTCAGTTTCTCACGGGATTATGAAACAACATCCTTAAGAGGCCAATGACTCTTGTTCCCCCTCTCTGACTCCCTAATATGCTGTGTGCAAAGAAGAAATCGACTTCTAGCATGGCCACAAAAAATGCCCAATATACAGGGCTATACAGGTCTCTGTGCACTACAAACGGTGTATCAGATGCTGTGGGAGTTCACACCTGACTCCTTGCCCTTGTTCCAAAACCAAAACCAGTTCAGGAGGCCCCCTGCTTATTCTGCTGAAGGTGTCCTAGACACCTGCCCCAAGTCCTTGCCCGAATGAGACACTGCATTTAGGCCCCCAAAGAAGCATTTCTCTCTCCCTCTCCCTCTGTCTAATTAAACAGAGTAATGAAACCTTATGTAAGGGCGGTCTCTGAATCTTGGTTGTGTGATCAAGACATCACCCAAATCCCAGGGTCTGAACAAGTCACTTCCCTGCAAAGAAATGTGTGCAAGCTGATGGGAGCTCTAAACTTAATCCTTTCTTTCTTGGCACAGGTGAACCTAGTACTGGATGAAGGGCGGTCTCTGGGCCTCATGATCCGAGGAGGAGCTGAATACGCTCTTGGGATTTACATCACGGGGGTAGACAAGGGTTCTGAAGCAGAAAGCACTGGGTTGAAGGTGAGCTCTCTTGTAGTGGAAACTCTTTCCACCTTGTAGTGGAAACTCTGGGACTTAGATGGCACGCAGCAATCTTGCTACGGGTTCTGGCTGCTGTACAATGACCATGTTATGCAGTGGTAGACTCCTCTATGTCTTCTTGGAAAAGAGAGTTAATGTTGGATTAGGGTTACTGGGGATCTGCACTGTTGGTTTCTCTCCTTCCTATTTGTTGTCACCGGAATTATGGCTAGCTAGGTGGCCAAGTCAAATGTAAACCAATAGGGACTAGTGAACTCCACTGACGAGTCCTGGGTATAGTAGCTGCATCACTCCCTCTATTTCCAGTGTCCCGAGGTGAGTGCCAGTTGCATATGTTGCCAAAACAGCACCACCCACACAGAAGATGAGGGTGTTGGCAGGCACAGGGGGATCTCAAGGTTTGCACAGCCTCTGTTTGGCCTGCCTCTAGTAACTGGCTATACGTGTACCTGTGAATCAGTACTGGGGATTGGGGGGGGGGACTTGCAAGTGGACGGAAAGAACCAAAAGCCCCCCAAAGCACTGGTGCACGAGTTCTAGAACTGATTTTAATAATTCTTCCAAGTTAAAACGGAATTCGGGAGAAGTAAAAGCACAGAGCACACCCAAAGAACATACTAGAATGGAACAAGTGGGATCCTGCAACAAAATGTGGCAGTATGAAGTGCTGCTGTTCAGGATCCCAGCATCTCCATTATATTCATCCTCCCCCAGTTTTCTGCCCCCCATCAGCAGTTTTCTGTTTTCCTCCCCACGCGCCCACTCCTCCTTGGCCAGGGAGACTGGTGGGTCCAATGTCAGTGGGGCAGTGAATCCACTCCAGGTTTCAGTCAGAACCAGTAAGAACTCTAAAGGAGCTCTCCAAAGTGCAAAGTTCTGACTGAAACCCAGAGCAGATTCACCGCCCCACTAACATCAGAGCCACCAGCCTCCACTGTATATATATGGCAAATATGCAAAGCAGCTTGGGTAGCTCTTAAGAGTTCTGACTGGTTCTGACTGAAACCCGGAGCAGATTTTCCACCCCACTGACATCGCAGCCACCAGCCTCCATTGCTCCTTGGATTGTTCCAAGGACGTCCGCCACCCCTGCCACCTTTTTACCTAAAGACTTTCCCCCCTAAAGATTTTATTAGTTTTCCAAAACAAGATTAAACAAATCAACAGAAAGAGAGGAAGAGAGACAGAAAGAAAGAATAAAAAGAAAGAAACCTCAGTATGTTTCTTTCTTTTTATTCTTTCTTTTGTTCTGTCTCTCTTCCTCTCTTTCTGTTTAGATAAGTAGATTTAAATCTACTTATTGACAGAGAGTCATACATTTAACATCCATCCATCTTTTCCCTTTGCCTCACAACCCAAAATATGGGTGAGATCCATATGCTGCTTGGAGTTTTTCTTTCTCATTCTTCACCACAATAGATTAAATTTAGTCTTTTTTCCATAGTCTGAGGAAAGACTTTGACACACGCTGCTGTTTATGTCCTTGAATAGTATATAATATCCTGCCATATTTTATAAAAGTCAGATGTTTAGCTAGTTTCAGTTGGTACATCAAGTTTTCTGCCATGGCTATTTACCACAGTTCCATATATCAAAACTTCAATGTTAGAATTTCTACAGTTTTCCAATGTTTACCTATGGCTCTTTGGGCTGCCATCAGCATGAACACAATTAAAGGAGCAATCCTAGGCACGTTTAGATGGAAAAAAATCTTACAACTCCCAGCATGACCCAGCTAGCCATGTTGGCTGGGGCATGCTGGGAGTTGTAGGACATTTTTATATCTAAACATGCATAGGATTGTGCTCTAAGTTCTTGGATGTCACTTTGCATGTTGTTTTTCCCATATTGTTAATCCTGTCAGTGCTGATGTAACATGTATGGTTTGATATGTACCTGACTGGGCTGGTTCACCCTCCCCCCGATGCACAAGTGTGTGTTCTTCCTAAAGATTTTTGGTACTCCTGAAAACCTTGGGGTCCCCCAAGCCCACTGATCCCTCCATTTTGGCATGGGTGGTTCCACTCTAACTACATCAGGAGCAGCTACGGATATACGGATTGTATAAAATCTGTTCCATCTGTGCTTCATGGGTTGTCAGGCACCTTTCATTCCATCATGCTCCCATCAATGGAACTGGGTTTTTTGTTTCCAAATTTGTGCAAATTTGCACCTGCAAAAATGAGCAAATCCCCCCAAGTGCGTATTTTCACACTTTAGCCTATGGGGGAAATGTACATTTTTTGGCTGGGTATTTCTATTTTGCGTATTGGTTCAAAATTTGGTAAAACTCGAAAGCTGGTCTGCAAGTCTACGGAATCCAGCGTACAGAGGAAAAGCCGGTGCACTGCAGCGCATGTGCTTTCATGGGCTGGACGCATGAAAATCTGAACTCATTTCATTCTGTTGAAGATTTCTCCAACATTCCTAGAAGAAGCACACAGATACTTTGCTGTTGGTATATATGATGGGGACAAGAGCTCCTCTGTATCTAATCCCCAGAGTTGGCTTCTTGTGAAGCCTCTCCCCTGGATTCAAAGCTGCCTGCCCGGAAGGTGTATCGACAGTCTCTGCCTGGCACATTTGTTGACAAGATTCTAAGAAGGATTAGCAGTGATGTGTGGAGCAGCCTCCATTCCATTCATTTCAGCCCAAATGTCATGACAATTTTCATGCAACAGAGCCAGAAAGTCATCAGATGCGTCGTCTCCTGAGCTCCCTTTCCCAAATCTTAAGGATGCTGACTTGAATTCAAACCTATTTTTAACTTGTAGCTGCTATCTTTATCTTCCATTTTTGATAATACCAAAATTGAATACAAAGAGAAAAAGTGGGGAGGACAGCTGGGGGGGGGGGTGTCACAAAGTGTTCTCACTACCCAATGGCACTTTTCTGTTTATTTCTTGATCCATGTCTACCTGACCCTTCTACTTCTTCATCTGCCTGAGAGGAAATTGCTTATTTCCTTCCTGGTCCACTCAGTTACCTGTCTTTGTAAAATGACAACCTGTCTGATGCAGGCAGCAGCACATTGGTTTCAGGGAAATGACAGAAAATTATAACTGCAGGCATATGAATAACATGACCTTCTATGAGCAATAGCTTTGACTGATCATTATATTAACCATTGTCTCCCCATCCATCTTTTCTTCTCCATATCAGAAAGGAGGGGGGACGGGAATTCATAAAGATTCTCTTGGTCTAATCTCTCTGACATCCTTTCCCAACCTGGTGCCCACCAGATGTTTTTGAGTACAAATCGCATCATCCTCAGCCAGCCTGGCCAATGGTTAGAGGTGATGGGAGTTGTTGTTCAAAACATCTGGAGGGTGCCAGGCTGAGGAGGGCTTCTCTATGCTCTCTCTCTCTCTCTCTCTCTCTCTTCTTCCACCTGCTCCCTTGAAGTGATTGAGGATGTCTTGCTGTTATGTACAATGCAAACAGTGCCAGAATATGGGTTGCTTTGCAAACTGGGGCTTCTGCTTCCAGATCTTTTATGCTGCTCTCCATCAAGTTATTTTCCTGATTGTCAACCTTGAGTGAATCTGTCCTGCAGCGATTTGTCTGCTGAACAACCTTGAACATCCAAGGGAGGTGGGCTGGATACCTTAGGGTGTGTCCTCGGACTATGGGTGGAGTTGACCAAGCTTTTTGGCCTTCACCATCACTCCACAGGAATGAAAACCTAGTTTTCTCCAATGTGGCCAACTTGTGGCTGAACTTTATTATTTCTAACAGCGGATATAGTTTGCAGGAGGTGAGTTGCAAGCAAGTCACTCATATAGCTCATGAATAAATGTTGCTGATGGAGAAGAGGAAACGGGGGAGGAGAAGCCAGGTTGAACGTTTTCAAATTAAGTTTGGTGGTAGAACATCTGCTTCACATGCAGAAGGTCTCTTAAGGTCAATGTCTGGCATCTCCAGGTAGGATCCTTGCCTGAAATGCTGCTAGAGATGTAACATTTCTGGAAATGTTGAAGCCATGGGGCGGGGGGAAATCCACCCCCCTCTGTTTCAGGGGTAAATTGGAAATTTGGAGGGGGGGAAAAGCAATACTTAGTTTTGGCACGGAAATAAAGAATGGAAAGAATAACTCTGCTGAGAATCTTACAGAGAGGATTAAAAAAAAAATTCCCCATGGCTTCATTATTGCCAGACATTTTACATCTCTAGTCTTTCTATAAAAGTGTTCTTATTACATAGTTTTTAGAAATCATTTTTTTGGGAGGCGGGGGGAGTAAAGGTTGGGTGACAGTATATAAACACCCTGTCCTAAATTCTTCAAGAAAATATTTCATAACCTAAACCTGTTCAATTTTCCCAGGTTTTTTTTTCCCCTAAGGGTCCTTGGAGAAAAAAAATGGGGAAAAATAGTCCCGTCCCCCCCGTATTTTCTGTTTTTTGTTTTGTTTTGTTTTTTTCCAGGGCCTTCACACCTCTATTGGCTGCCTGTCAGTGTGGACAATACTGCCCTAGATTGCATAAGGCACCTCTATATCTTCCTCAGACTGTTAGCTAAATTTGGTGTGGGCGGGAAACTGCCTTCTGTTTTTATTTTTATTTTTATGTTGAATTGGGGGCCAGGACTCACTAGCTGTTGACCCTTTTTATTCTTCTTCTCCTTACCCAGAATGCCCCAGAATGGCTTTCCTGCACCTGCATGTCGAAGGGAACAGTAGAGATGATGGGGTGGGATGGGATGCTCATCCTTCATGGCTGGTTTTGTCATTGAGGAACTCCCGCATTTCACGGAGCACAGACTGAACACCGCTCTGGCAGACTGCTTGTGTGCTTGCCTTTCTCTTTGCCTTACTTCCCACAGTGTCATTTGCTGACTGCAAACAATGCTTCCAAGGATGCACATGAGGGACAGTTCCTGCTGGGTAGCATGGGAGTTGTTGCTTTTCCATGTTCCCTGTGGGAAAAGGACAGATGGTGGGGGGGTTAGTTTCTGCAGCAGAGAGCCAGATCAAGATGTTACAGCACCTGGCTTGGCAGGAGGGAGGTGGGCAAAGGAGACTGTATGGTCCTGTCGAGCTGCTTTTCTGGCTCCTATTGCTGAGCAATTCATTCCTTAGACACACACTGAGTTCTCCTGTGTGTCTTCCCTCCCGGCACCCCTTCCCTCCCGGCACCCCTTCAGACAAGAAGGCCTCGCAAAGGGTTGGTGGAACTTTCTTGTGTTTGGGCCCCAGGAAAGTATAACGAGAACAGCAGCTCTTCTCTTTGGGAATGAAAGTGGATGGTGGAGGCTGGTGGCTCCGGTGTCAGTGGGGCGGTGAATCCTCTCCGGGTTTCACTGCGGACCAGTCAGAATGCTACAGGAGCTATCCAAGGTGTGGAGGCACCTTGGACAGCTCCTTTAGATTTCTGGCTGAAACCCAGATCAAATTGGCCGCCCCACTGACATCGGAGCCGACAGGCCCCCACTGAAAGTGGATCTCACAGGGCCTGAGTGGATCATTAGAAACCAAGGCAGCACTTTGCAGTCTGTCTCAGCTGTGCATTATTAATTGCTACAAGGCCTTTTATAGCATCGCACACTGCTTCGTGTCACTCCACGGCATGAAGTTGCAAAGCAGTGCGATTTCCGTGCTGGGTGGGTCAAAGCTAATGGGGATACCAAGTCTCCCAACACGTCCTCATCCTTTCTCCTTCCTCTCGCCATCCCTAGACCTCTTGTTACAAAAGGATAACAATGCAAAAAAAAAAAAAAATCTAAGGCAATTCATTGAAACTCCATAGCTGTCTTCTTTCCTTTTCTTTTCTTTAAAAAGAAACACACACACCATGAAAATGTAGCACTTCTTAACAGGAAAATGATTTAAAGATTTACAAGGGCAATACCATCCTTTATTTTGTAGGACTACGATGTCGTTTTAGGATATTTATTTGTTTGTTTGTTGCATTTCTATCCTGCCTTTTTTCCTCCAAGGAACCCAAGGTGGCGTACATAATCCTCCTCCTCTCCAATTTATCCTCACAACAACAACCCTGTGAGGTAGGTTGGGCTGAGAGTCTGTGACTGGCCCAGAGTCATCCAGTGAGCTTCCATGGTCAAGTGGGGACTAGGGGCCCATGAAGGATGTCTGTATTCACATGGTCCTAGGCTGCTAATGGCAGTGCAGGCCTAGTTCCGCACTACGTGCAGAAGTTAAACATTTCCCCCACGTCGTGGCATGGGGTATCTAAATGTTTCCTGCCAGCTGCCTCCTCATTAAGGAAGGCTCCCATCTCCACATCTCTATTCCGTATTCATTATTTGGTATAATGGATCTGTCATTTCTCTGTGTTCATGTCTTCTGCAACCTTCCCTCTCCCTCCACTTGCCTTTGCCACCATGTGCTGCTGATGGGTTTCTCTCCCCCAACGCCTCCCCACTTCCTACCACCCTTCTTCTGACCTCTTTTACTTGTATTTTATGCACTGGGAGAGAACTGCGGAGAATCTCATTTGTGGCACACCATCAATGTGAAGGAAGGCCTTATTCCCTTTCCTTTACATAATCGATCACCTGCCCCCCTTTAGGAAACCACCTCCCATAAATTGAGCAAATGTTCTTTATACCTAATTTTTAAAGCAGTGGTGGTTTGCTTAAAAGATGAGTGGAAATTCTCCATTTCGGGCAGGGGAGGGGAGAGTTGTGGGTTTCCAGATGTTGGGCTGCGATTCCCATTACCCGTGACCAGTGGCCATGCTGGCTGGGGCTAATGGGAGTTGGAATTGAACAACATCAGAAGGACCCCCAGGTTCCCTCTTCCTACTTTACTGTCCTTAGGGTTGCCTACTCTGCATCTCACTCTTCCCGAACTGCAGTGTAACTAGAGCCCTATTCAGGCACGACACCCACATGGCTAATCACCATGTGAGCAGGGAGCACATTTCTAAATTTGCATCTATCCATATGCAAATTAGCCTATGTACAAACATAAGAAGAGCCCTGCTGGATCAGACCAAGGGTCCATCTAGTCCAGCACTCTGTTCGCACAGCGGCCAACCAGCTGCCCACAGGAAACCCACAAGCAGGACATGAGTGCAACAGCACCCTCTTGCCCATGTTCCCCAGCAACTGGTCATGTAGGCATACTTCCTCTGATACTAGAGGTAGCATAGAGCCATCAGGACCAATAGGCACTGATACCCTTCTTCTCCAAGAAGTTGTCTAAGCCCCTTTTAAAGCCATCGAAATTGGTGGCCATCACTACATCTTGTGGTAGCAAGTTCCATAGTTTGACTATGTGCTGTGTGAAGAAGGACTTCCTTTTATCTGTCCTGAATCTCCCACCAATCAGCTTCATGGGAGGACCCCTTTGGGTTCCAGTATTATGAGAGAGGGAGCCTTTGAGGGCTTTCAGCAATGTAGAGTGATGGGGTGGGGGGAATCCATTGGACAGTGTTGCTTGGTATAAGAACATAAGAAGAGCTCTGCTTGATCAGGCCAAGGATCCATCTAGTCCAGTATTCTATTCCCACAGTGACCAACCAGCTGCCCATGGGAAACCCACAAGCAGGATATGAGTGCGACAGCACACCCCCCCCCCCGCTGCCCATGTTTCCAAGCAACTGGCATACATAGGCCTGCCTCTGATACTGGAGGTAGCATAGAACCACCAGGACTAGTAGCCATTGATAGCCTTCTCCTCCAGGAATTTATCCAACCCCCTTTTAAAGCCATCTAAATTGATGGCCATCACTACATCTTCTGGTAGCCAGTTCCATAGTTTGACTATGCACTGTGTGAAGAAAGACTTCCTTTTATCTGTCCTGAATCTCCCACCAATCAGCTTCATGGGATGACCCCAGGTTCTAGCATTATGAGACAGGGAGAAAAATATTTCCCTCTCCATTTTCTCCATGCCATGCATAGTTTCGTACACCTCTATCATGTCTCCCCTCACTCTCCTCTGTAAATGTGATGCATTTGTGTCTTCTTTTGTCCTCCCTTCTGGTGATGCATTTCCTCTTCTTTGGCAGTGTCTATGTGGTTTCCACAGGTGTGCCAACTAGATCTGCCCCTTGGCATCCACCTAGGCAGCACAGACATCTGCAAGGAGGGACCCTCTGGGTGTACAGCTGTGTGCACGTAGGCTCCATGACATTGAGAATCCTAGGCACCCAACCTGGTGCCCTCCAAATGTTTTGGACCTCAACTCCCAACAGCCTCAGCCAGCATGGTCAATGGTCAGGAGTGCTGGGGGTTGTAGTGTGAAATGCCTGGAGGGCACCAGGTTGGAGGAAGCTCTGCTATGCCATCAGTCTCCCCATGGTGTGGAAACATTTGGCTATGCAAAGGGTCCCTTCCTGCAGATATTAATGTTTTATGCGTGGAAACCAGGGGCAGGGCTGGTCACACATTGATTGACCAGGTGGCCTCATGCCTGGGTAGGACTTAGGAGGATTTCAAACTTTGATTCTGGTACTGGAGCACACACAGTTTGTCTTAGCTTTCAGGTCATGCTGTTCATTGCATTTGTTTCACACACACACACACACACACACTCACACACACTTACCGATGCACATGTGTTCATTGATAAAATGTGGCAAAAATGGCAGTGTCGTGTACGCATGGTTTTCATGAAGGTGTTTTTTTTGTGCAGTGCTTTACTAATACGTTCAAAAAGCTTATTTATTTACTTATTTCATTTCTATACCTCCCAATAGCCGAAGCTCTCTGGGCGGTTCACAAAAATTAAAACCAAATGGCACACAATAAAACAATTTAAAATATATAGAACATTAAAACCACAATATAACAATACAACCACAATAAAACCGAGCAGCAGTGCAGGAATTTAAAATACAGATTTAAAACAGCAAAGATAAAAGTCTAGAAAGCTAAAATGCTAAAATGCCTGGGAAAATAAAAAGGTCTCCACCTGGCGCTGAAAGGAATACAATGTAGGTGCCAGGCGAACCTCACTAGGGAGCTCATTCCACAGCTGGGGTGCCACAGCAGAAAAGGTCCTCCTCCTTGTAGCCACCCGCCTCACTTCCTTTGGCAGGGGCTCATGGAGAAGGGCTGCTGAGGATGATCTTAAGGTCCGGGCAGGCACATATGGCAGGGAGCGATCCTTCAGATAATCTGGCCCCAAGCTGTTAAGTGCTTTGAATGTTAATACCAGCACTTTGAATTGGGCCCGGAAATGGACTGGCGGCCAGTGCAGCTGGAAAAGTACTGACGTAATATGAGCTCACTGGCCCCTGTTAACAATCTTGCTGCCCTATTTTGGGCCAGATGAAGTTTCTGGACTGTTTTCATACCTTAAGAAAGACTGCCATTGAGTGTTTCTTCCTTGGACAAGCCACTGCTGTCTTCCTGAGCATGGATTCTGTTTTGTAATCTGCGTCTGAATTGCCCAAACCAACCCAGCCAGGAAAGCAGAATGAAAAAGAAAGAAGGAGAGAGAGTGCTTTCAGTGCTTTAGGACTTGGAACAACAATACAATTGCTATTGGCAACCAGTAACACACACCTTGAAGGACCACATCAGTTCACAGAACAGTTCATGGCCACCTGATAATTTGAAGCTCAACAGTTGCATTTTAAAGTACTATCCTTTGGGTTTAAAATGTTATCATCATTGGCACTGGGCTCTAAGGCAGCTGGGCATACACAGCACTTAAAATCCCATCCGAACTGGCTCCAGGGTCAGGGTTCAGTTCTGGGGCAGATCCTTTCTTTTCTTTTTTTTAGTTTTTAAATATGAATACATAAATTTCCCTATATCCATAGCAATGAATACATGTGAAATGCATATATATGAAAAGAGAACTTAGTAGCAATTAAACATAGGCTTCAATGAGAGTGCACCAGTTCATCAAATAAGCACCCCTGTGGAGGTGGTGTCTTTGTGCCATCCATTCAAACGTTGAAAGCGTTATAATGTCCTCAATCCATTGCATTAATGGAGGTGAGCCTTCATCCTTCCAATGTTGTGATATCAGCCTTGTAGCTGTCAAGAGGGTGTGAAGAATCCATTTATGTTGACCCTTCATGCTAAAACATATGTTTAAAGGAAGTATTAGCTGCATTGCACCACCAGCAATTAGCCGAATTAGACATCAGAGACACATTGCAGTGTCCAAAAGACACAGAACAAAAGTTTTGCTGAATAAGACACAGCCTAAGATTCATAGATGAGATAGGTACAGACACCAAAGCGACATTCCACTGACTAGGCAGAAGGGGACAATCCAATTGCATATTCCTGCTTAAAATCCTGTATATAATATTCATTCACCAATAACAAGTATTTATAGACATGGATTGTGGGCCGCTTTTCCTGACCAGTCTCAGTAAGTGAGAGCCAGTATAGTGTAGTGGTGAGAGTGACGGACTGGGAGCCGGGAGATCTGGGTTCTAGTCCCCACTCGGCCATGGAAGCTCACTGGGTGACTTTGGGCCACTCACAGACTCCCAGCCCAACCCACCTCACAGGGTTGTTGTTGTGAGGATAAAACGGAGAGGAGGAGGATAATGTAAGCCACCTTGGGTTCCTTGCAAGAGGAAAAAGGCAGGATATAAAGGAAATAAATAGATGATGATGATGATGAAGATAGATAGATAGATAGATAGATAGATAGATAGAGCTTCCAATAATGACAGAGACTCTGGTGCTGTAAAAACAGCTGGGCCAGTCCTAGATACCAAAAAATGCTGCCATATTGCCATTCAGCCCTAGCTGGCAAATCATATTTGGCACACAAGAGAGAAAAGGACATAAACCCCTGCTCTGGGACAGATCTCACCATTCTTTGTCTAATGACTTGAAAGAGAGACACCAGAGTGAAACTGCTGAACTAGAATGTTTCAGCAAGTTTGACTTTAGCCACTTAGGACTCAATCAAGACTAGGGTTCTTGCTCCCAATTGTTATGGATGATGGTATTGATGATCATTTCTGCCATAATCATTAGCATCATCCACCTTCATTGGAGGAAGGGCAGGATAGAAACATAGTGTTTGTTGCTGCTGCTGTTTTATTATTTAAAATGTATTACGGTGCAGTCCTAAAGCTGTCCAGATACTGGCTGAGGGGCCATGAGATGTGCCTGCTCTGCTCTGCTGGTGGACCAGGATGCCACTGGTGGAATAGGACATATCCTGCCAGAGCATGCACACACACCCCAGTATGTCTGCAGAAAGATTCTCAGGTGTAGATGTCTTGCCAGCAGTATCTCAACAGCATTGGGGTGGAAAATGGGTTTCAACTGTTTTCAATGCGGCTCTCTCCCTAGTAAGTATGTGTAGCCCACATGATGGGAGTTGTAGTCCAACACAAAAGAAGGGCACCAGGTTGGGGAAGGTTGTTGCAACCTGGGCCAGTTTTTTTTCCAGCTGCTTGGCGGGTCGAGACAACTCCCAAGCAAGAAGAATCTACTGGCAACTTTCGTGCGTCAAGGTAGATGAGACAAATAGCGTGAAATGAGAAAAATAGGAACCGAGCAGGGTTTCTTTTAATGGACTTGTGGGGTTCTCAACAACAACAACAAGAACAAACAACTCTCAACACATCTAATCCTTAAAAACAGAGTTATTTAAAGTAACAAATCATTCAGCTCAGAATCAAAGCATTAAAGAAGATAGATCATGGTATGTTCCCCCTGCTTTTAAATGAACAAGAAAAAATCAGTTTAAAAAAATCTGGCTGAATTGAAGTCTGCAGTTAAAGCAGAGACATTTTTAGAGCACGGATGTTATTTATAAAAAGCCATGCGAAAAGGAGACAAGGGAGAGGATGTGATCTCAATTCAGTGCAGCCCCAAAGCAAGACAGGATGTGGTGGGGGAAGCAATGTCAAATTGAAATAATAATAACCATCATATGACTGATTAGTATCACAGTTCCCTACAGTGCCCCAGAAAGCCTTCGGCTACATTGGAAGCACATGCTGTGAAATGAGAGGAAGAGAGAAGGAGAGTTTGGGCTAATTTACTTGTTGATCATTCTGAGTCTCCACATACCAATCCAGCCCACTCTGTATAATTCTGCCCTGAGCTGGTCATGCTAGAGTGTGACAGCATTTTGAAACAGAGTCAATTAATTCATTGCTTGACAGATACAAGTGAGACCTGCAACAAAATGTTGCAGTGTGGAGTGTTCTTGTTGGGGGTTCCATCCAGCCATGTCCTCTTCCAGGATATCCTATTCTATTTCCCTTCCCCCCCCCCCGTTTTTTATTCCCACCACACACCCACACATCCCTTAACAGTCAGTCAGCATTCTGTGGCCAGTAACCATGCTGTTTTTGATGTGTTCCCCTCCGCTTTAGGGCTTTTCCCGGTCTTTTCTTCTTCTTCTGCAAACCATGAGGTTTCCCTGAGCCTAGTGATACCACACTCTCGTGCATAGTTGGTGCCATTTTGGATACGTAAGGATCCTTGCTTTGAGTGTGAGTTCACTATTAGGAGGAAGGGTTGCAAGAGGAGTGAAGTGTGGTGTGGTGTCAAGAGAAGAAAGGGAGAAGAACCATCTGCAGGCTTTCATATAGCTAAATGTATTTCCCTGGTGGACCCACATGGTCAGCTGCAATTTTGAAAAGTTGCTTGATTAATGGCTTTTGATGGCTGGTGGCAACTAGCTATTGCTCACACCCCACCTGCTTGAGTGGCAGATGAAAAGAAACAGTTTTGGGGACTTGGGATATAGCCAATGAAAGCATTTTTGCAGCTGACTGGTGGAGGTGGAGTGTGTGTGGGGGGTCCCAAAGGTGTGCCATTTGCTTTGGGAGGAACTGATGCTGCTCAAAGTCTTGCACTGTCTGTCTGAGGTGCCTGTCTGTCCCCCACCCCACCCAGTTCAACTTGTTTGCTATCACAAAAATGCCAGAAGTCTCCAGTTTGCCTCCCCATGTTCAGCCTACCTCCTGTCAATTTTCCTCACCCCACCCCCCTCATGCCCCATGATTCCTAGAAGGGAGCAGAAGAACACTATGTATAATGCTACTGGGAAGAGTCCAGCCTTTTTCTTTGCAGACCCAGGCTTGGTTTGTTTTGAAATGGCAGCATTCATCCTGCCTCCTGCAATGATTGACTGGATGGCACTAAGCTTGGCAGATGATTTATGGCCCCACTGACTGAGGAAAAGAGCAGCCAGTGCTGAAAGGTTTGCCCTGTCACTCCCCTCCTTCAACAAAAGGAACCCCCTGACACACAGCAAAAGGTCTTTTGGCTCATTGCATTGCCTACAGATAGAGTAGGGGAGCAATGAACAAAAGGGTTTTGGAGTTGTTATGATGTTAGCAGGGAAGGAGGAAGCACCATGTCTTCGGGTCCTTGTCAGGAATGTGTTCATTCTCTGCTCCATCTCCCTTCCCCTCCAAAATCCACCAAGAAGGGGGAGAAAAAAGCAAAGCAATACAGATGGTCTGCATGAACAATGAGAATCAAACCAAATGTCTCCCATTTCTTTGTCCGGTGTTCTGCTGCTGAGATCAAAGCTTCCAAAGAATGTTTTCTTTTAAAAAAAAAAAAAAAATCTGCAAGGACAGTAATAAAATGCAGTGTGGAGAAAACACAGAGAGAGAGAGAGAGAGAGACCCCCCCCTCTCAATCTCTCTCTCGTAATACTAGAACAGCTTTCCCCAACCTGGTGCCCTCCAGATGTAGTGTATTACAATTCCCATCATCCCCAAAGACCACAGTGGGAACGATGTCCGCTGAAGCTGATTGGCGGGAGATTCTGGAGGGAGAACAGAAGGAAGAACTTTGTGCAAAGTGCATTAGGGACTCAACGAAACCCAAGATGTAGTGGCAGCCAGTAGCTTAGATGGCTTTAAAGGGGGATTAAACTAATTTATGGAGATAATGGCTCAGTGGAGACATGAGGCTCAGGGTCACTCTGCCTCTCAGCGGTGGTTGCTGGAGGACAACAACAGGGAGGGCTATTGGCTTCGTGTCCTCCTTATGGGCTCCCTGGAGGCATCTTGGTTGTCGACCCTGTGAATCAGGATGTTCGATGCGATGAACTTCTGGTCTTATCCCAGTGGAGACTGGTGGCTCTGATGTCAGTGGGGTGGTAAGTCCATTCTGGGCTTCAGTCAGAACCAGTTAAAACTCTAACTTCACACCTTAAGAGTTCTGACTGGTTCTGACTGAAACACGGAGTGGAAATAACTGCCGCCCTGGCATCGGATTCACCAGCCTCCACTGATCCTGATGGGTTCGTGCTTGGGAGGGGAGGGGGCAGGACAGAAAACCTGGAAGAAAGAGAGAGAATGGAATGGAATTCCATGTTGCAGCATTTTGTTACAAGCCTTTGTGGATAAGAACATCAGAAGAGCCCTGCTGGATCAGACCAAGGGTCCATCTAGTCCAGCATTCTTTTCCCACGGTGGCCATCCAGCTGCCCACAGGAAACTCAAAAGTAGGACATGAGTACAACAGCACCCTCCCACCTGTGTTCCCCAGCAACAGGTGTACACAGGCTCACTACCACTGATACTGAAGGTAGCACATAGCCATCAGGACTAGTAGCTGCTGATAGCCTTCTCCTCCAGGAATATGTCCACCCCCTTTTAAAGCCATACAAACTGGTGGCCATCACCACATCCTGTGATAGCCACCAACAGGAGATAAGCTGTTCTAAGGTTTTCCCCTCTTGCCATTTCCCAGTGCAAAGTCAGCCTCCCAAGTTGCTGATTAACCCCTGGGGTGGGATGGAGGGAGATACAGGGTTCCTGTGTCTTTCCTCCCATGAGCAGTGGTGGTTGATGACTCCAGTTCCGGAGCGGCAGTAATTCCTTTCAGGGTTTTAGTTACCACCAGCCAGTGCTCTCAAGGCACTGTTCAAGGTGCTGAACCCATTTTGGGGATACGGTTCAGCACCTTTAGACTTTTGGCTGGTGGTACCTAAAACCCTGAATGGAATTACTGCCCCTGCGGAAGTGGATTCACCAACCGCCACTGACTGTGAGTGAAAAAGTGGTGTGTGTGTGTGGGGGGGGGGTGATTTTGAGCTGGAAGGGGCCCAGTCGAGAAATGGTGATGGGGTCCAGTGAAGAAAGGGTGAATCATTCAGGGTTTCAATTTTCCACAGCTAGGCTTGTTACGTCCTGGTTCTATCTATGCAACCTTCTCCCCACCCCTGCAGCCCACAAATTTGTACCTATTCTTGAGTGCATTTTTCAAATGTGCACATTTTTGTATGCAGGCACACATTGACTAAAGCACATCCATGCACATTTTAGAAATGTACAGCGCTTGTTGCTGTTGTTGTTGTTGTTGTTATTTTGCAGAAAACATTGCACTCTCGGGAACGTATAGATTTCTATTTGCAAATTACATTCACATCCATGTTCAGGTCTGTGAGGCAGGCATTAGGCAGTCTCGCATAAAAATGCAAACCCAGCCATTTCTCTCCCACCCCTAGTTAATCACCTTTTCCCCACCTGCCCTAATTCTGTTCCACCTCAGCATGCCCCAGACTGCTTTAGGTTTAAAAATCAATATGAAGGAGGGAACAAAGAAGGAACAATCACAGAGAACTCCACACAGTGTGTAGTTTGAAGTTTAGGTCAAATTGAATTGTGAGGCGCTGGGGGCACAGCGCAAACGTAGGCTGGAGAAAAGGCAGGGGCTGTTACTGCGAACAGTTGGAGAGCCCTGAATGGCATCAGCAGGTGTGGCGAGACACTGAATGTGCAATTCTGGACTTCCACAGAAGTCTAATCAGAATCCCTCCCTGCAATGGAGGCTGGAGGCTTCAAATCCAGTGGGGCAGTGAATCCATTCCAGGTTTCAGTCAGAACCAGTCTGAACTCTAAGGGAACTATCCCAGAGTGTTCCAAGCTGCTTTGCTTCACACCTTGGAGAGCCCCTTTAAGGATTCTGACTGGTTCTGACTGAAACCTGGAGCAGATTCAGCACCTCACTGACTTTGGAGCCCCCAGCCTCCACTGTCCCCCCCCCCCCCGATTTGTCTGTGTGACTCGACTGTGGCCTGAAAGCCTCATTTCCAAGAAGCGAGAGAAGTTCCCAAATGACTATAGTACATTAGCATGTTTATTGATACTTCGAGGAGGCCTTTCTCCATACTCCATCTCTGAAGGTAATACATTTACTATTGACAAATGAGAGAGCCTTCTCTGGAGTGGGGCTGAGACATTAGAATAGCTTCCAATGGGTGGAACGCTCAGTGTCAGCATTGGCCTCTTTTGGGTGCCAGGTTAAAACCATTTTTAAAAATTTACCTGGGAGCTTTCCATATTCAATTTAAATGCTTGTATTTTAGCAGGTTGCAATGGATTATATGTGTCAGGAATGCCCTTGCTGCCTTCTGTAATCCTCAGGTAGCCAGAATCAACATGCAGACAAAAGGGCTCTTTTCCAAGGCTTTATTTCCATTCAGCCTAATGTCACTTACAGATGCGAATTGCCTGAGCCTAAGTGGAAAACTCAAAGGAGCAGCCTACCAGGGGATTCTAGCTTTAGGGAAGCAGTTGGTCTTCGTTTGGAGGAAAAGTACGGCAAGCCCCTGAACTTAAGGAGTAGGAGGGAAAAGTCCACCCCTTTCCCGTGGGGCATCGGGGCGCAGCTGTTGTCATCATGCCAAGTGGGCTGAGCACCTCCTCTCCGTGCCCGCAACCTCCCGCTTGTCTCTGTACCTGTGCCTTGCATCTAGAAGCTCAAGTTGTCCCTCCCTTTTCCCTGCCAGGGTCACTGTCACTCTCAGGAATGTGAGCGGGGGGGGGGCTCTCCCTCCAGCTGCACCTCTGAAAAACAAGCGGGTTCCTCTTCCATGGATTGTATCTCTTCCTAAGGATCAGAACTGCTTTGGGACTCTATGGGCTCAGATCCAACCCTGACATCATGCCTCTCACTGGTAGTGGGTGTGATCTGTTTAGGTTTTCTGTGATCTGTTGTGTCCCTGGGCTCAGAGGCTCAGCAGCTGCCCCCCCCCCAAGGAGGACTCAATGAGCCACTTGCCTTCCCACTTCTGGAAGAAACCTTAGCACCCCTTCATATACCTGCCAATCCTGAGGATGTAGCTGTCCCCTCAACCTCAGTCTCTATGGATGACTTCCCCACACTTCACTTGTTTCCTCAGCCACACAGGAGCTTGAGGCTGCAGAAATAACCATGGGCCTTTAAGGGCTACGCTTGGCATCCCGTGAGGGTGGAGCTTCTAACATTTCTCACCCTGCAAGCCTTCTTAAGGCCTCAGTTGCCTGCAGTCCCTTGCTGGGACAATAGCTCTCCCTATGAGCAAACACTCCAGTCAGTCTGCTGTCCAGGGTCCTGACAGTTCAGACCTTGCTGTGACCCTGCAGGACACCTCTCTATCTGCCACTGAATCATCCAGGAGTAGAGATGCATGGATTTTGTTAAAACAGCTCCAGTACCAGTTCCCCTCTACTCAGCACTAGTTAGGCCTCATCTGGAGTGCTGTGTCCAGTTCTGGGCGCCACACTTTAAGAAGGATGCAGACAAACTGGAGAGGGTTCAGAGGAGGGCATCAAAGATGATCAGGGGACTAGAAACAAAGCCCTATGAGGAGAGGCTGAAAGAACTGGGCATGTTTAGCCTTGAGAAGACTGAGGGGAGATAGGATAGTGCTCTTCAAGGACTTGAAAGGTTCTCACAGAGAGGAAGGCCAGGATCTCTTCTCGATCATCCCAGAGTGCAGGACACGGAATCATGGGCTGAAGTGACAGGAAGCCAGATTCCGGCTGAACATCAGGAAAAACGTCCTGACTGTTAGAGCACTGTGACAATGGAACCCATTACCTAGGGAGGTGGTGGGCTCTCCCACACTGGAGGCATTCAAGATGAAGCTAGACAGCCATCTGTCAGAGATGCTTTGACTTGGATTCCTGCATTGAACAGGGGGTTGGACTTGATGGTCTTATAGCCCCCCCCCATCCCTACTATTCTATGATTCTGTGATCTGTGTTTTGTGGATCGTCAGGCATCTTTTGTTATCTTGTCCTCCCGGTTTTGTTAATGAACAAGCAATAATATCTATTGAACTGTTGGGCTATAGCTCAGTGGCAGAGCACCTCAGTTGCATGGAACAAATCCCAGGTTCAAGCCTCAGCATCACAAGGTAGGTCTGGGGAAGACTCATGTCCAAAGCCCACAAGACTCACTGCCAGTGCTGGATGGACCAATGGTCTAACTCAATGTAAGACAGTTTCCTGTGTACTCATATTGCCTTTTTAAAGGCCTCCAATACCTTCTTCTCCCCTCTTTGTTCACGCTCTCCACAGGTTGGAGACCAGATTCTGGAGGTGAATGGTAAAAGCTTCCTCAGCATCCCCCACGATGAGGCCGTCAAGCTCCTGAAGTCCTCACGTCACCTCATAATGACAGTCAAAGACATTGGGAGGCTACCTCATGCTCGGACCACAGTAGATGAGACCAAGTGGATCGCCAGTTCGCAGATCGGGGAGACTGTGGTCAACCCATTAGGGTTTGTATACCTTAAAATATAGACTAATCAGACTGTTCTCCCTTTGAGAGAGAAAATTGCACCTGTGTCTTAAGTCCCAGCTTGTTAGGAGTCTTGGAGGACTTTTATGTGAACAGAGGGCCTGGTCTCTTAAACGTTGATGTCCACAGGTTTATATTTAAGGTAGGTTTTTTGTTGTTTCTTTTTAAGCAAGACTTCAGGGATGGCATTCACATGCAAATCTTTGAAATCCAGATCCTGGAAATGTTGCAAATTCTTGTACAATACTTCATTTCGGCTGGATCAAGAGGACAAAATTGTGAGTGTGGAAGGAGGGGAACAGTTCCCCTTGCTGATGGGGCAAGCAAGATGCACTCCCTGAGTTGGCAAATTCTGAAGGATGTTTCATGGCCCCTTGCAGTGCAGGAAGAGATAGAGTACTGTGGAGGCCAATCTGACTGGCTATGTAGCACCATGACATCATTTCATTAATTACATGATCCCTGATTGGCTAGGACAGGGGTGAGGAACCTCAGACCAGGTGCCAAACACAGCCCTCCTGGAGGGCAATCTGGCCCTCTGGAGTTTCCCAGATTGCCATGCCTCCTTTCCCTGGCCACACCCCTTTCCCTAACAACTAATCATTTGGTGGTTTCCTGGCTTTTGCATTCTGAAAGGTTGAAATGCCTTCCATTAGGCTTAGTTACTGCCAATGAGAGCTTTCGGCTACAATAGGTTGGTTGGCCGGTTGGCCCCACCACTTTTGCCTTCAGCTCCCAAAAGCTTCTCAAAAATTGTATTCAGCCCTTGGGCTGAAAGTGGTTCCCCACCCCTGGACTAGGACCACATAGTGTGTTACCAAATCCATCTTATATGGGGTGATCAGTCCCACTCAGACCGGGCATCTAAAAAGAGTTGGGGTAATGCGGCTGCACACAAGAGCTCTTCTCATCTGACATTGCTTTATTGATTATGCCAATAGCACATAGAGAATTTGCACTTCAAATCACAGCTATTAGATATCCTAGAAACAGAATTTGGTCCCTAGCCAATCATACTCATCTCTCACTCCAATGGGAGGCCAACCCCACTCAGTGAGACTTTGCTCCAGAGATTATGGGTTCTCAAGGTGTGCCCCTTCCTGATGTTACAGGAACTCTGAATTGGGCTGATCTCAGGCCCACTTTTATATCTGTCAGTCTACAGTCTCCGCATGGCCGTTGACCTGGCATGACCTCAAGATCGGTTTGGCTGTCGACCTCCTATCTATTAATCCACAGTTGCTGCAGTCTCTCACAGACACTGAACCACTGATGCACAAGTCAAGAGATGGTCTTATTGCTGAGGGTGGAATGAGCTAGGATGAGCTGCCCACAGACCTAATTGTTACTCCACAGGATGTTGCAAGGGCTATTTTGAGGATGCTGCGATTGCTGACATGGCAGTGGTGGATCTCACACAGTGAGGGTCTCTTCACCCTGCTTTCAGAAGTGCTTATGGCATGGCTTCTGAGACCCCCTAATACTCCCAGCCTTGCTGGAACCCATCATCATCCATACTACGGGAACCCATTCACTTAAAAACGAATATGAACTATGGATACATAAATGCTGATACGTACACGATAACACACAAAATCAAATGTGACACGCAAAATGCAGTGTGTAGTCTCACAGGCGATAGACTAAAATGGTGCTGGAGAAGCAGGAGAAGAGCAGTGGCTACATAGTATCATGACATCATTTCATTCATTACATAATCCCTGATTGGCTACAATCACATAGTGAGAAAGATGGAAATGGTGCTCGAGAAGCAGCAGAGAAGGAGGAACAAAGTAGCTATAAGCAGTAACTCCCCCTGTAAAAAGTATATTGGGTTTCCAGTGAGTTTTGTTGCTTTTCTTTTTCATGAGTGAAAATTAATTGCAGCCCTAATTTATGGGACAAACCTTGTTATGGCTATAATGAAAATAATGATTCAAAGACACACGGTTTTTTTTTCATATTCAATTTCTTTCAAGACTCAGTAGCTAAGATCTCCATCCACTTTGATTTCCCATCTTCAGCTTGGTGCTAATGATGGCTATCTTCGCTCTAGGGTCTCTGGGCATCCCACGGCAGAGGTGACAGCAAAGGTAAGGAACCTTCAGCCAGGAGAGGTCAAAGGAACACTTTGGAGGTTCTGTTCTGTCCTTCAGATCAAACAGGTTGAGAAACTAGACGCAACCCAGGTCAATTGTCCAATGACAGTTCTGTTCCCAATGGAGATAATTAAGATCTCTCAGCTATATGTGACATTAAAGGTATCTTGGCATCTAAACTGGAATTCAGGTGGGGTGGAACTAGGGATGAAGGAGAAATTAATTTGGTTCACATTTTAATTCGAACTTAACTAATTTCACACTTTCAAACTGATACATGAACCAAAACCCAGTTATCCTTTGAAAATTGCATATCTCTGAATTTTGCAGTGGAAGTCTCTGAAAACTATACATTGGGGGAAAGTGCACATAAAATGAGTACACTAGAGAAAATAGCATTAAAATGCATTGTATTAGGAAAATCATTTGCCAGAAATGTGTATATTAGGGAATATTGCAGACAAAAATGCACGTATTAGAAGAAATGTGTACGGGTTTTCATACACCCTTAAAAGACAAAAAAAAAAAACCCTCAAAGTTCAGGATGATCAAACTTAGAACTGGAAAAAAAAAAAAACTATAAGCAACTGAAAATGACAGATTTGTCCATTCCTAGGTGGAACACAAGGCAGAAAGAACCCAGAATGGGATAAATCCACTAATCCTGGGGTGAGCAATTTTGGAGGGTTGGGGGGACCATGGTTCTGCAGAGAAATGAGGCGTGTGTTTCTCTTGCACCCCATTTGTCTGTAAAGCCAGCAATTCTTAGCTGTACCTGCATGCTTCTCACAAAAGCTCCCCAGTGCTCAGGTTTTCTTCCATCGGGACCGCGCGCAGAGAAGAGAACATCGGCACCGCCATTCAGATGTTTGTCCCCTCACCCGCACTTTGTCAGAAGCTGTCAAAAAAAATCTGCAGTGGTTGGCTGACCCAAGCCTCATGCCCCCAAGCACCACATGGAAAATTCCAAATCACCAGCAGTTTTGGCAGTGTCCAAGCTCTGCTTTCGCAAGGATTTGCCCTTTTAAATGGAAATTGGCCGCTACATCGTGCAGGTGGCACTCGCTGATAAAGAGATTTACAAGGGTCTTTCTTTGGCGAGTTGGGTTTTGCAGTCTGAATGGTTTGCTGGCACTGCTTCTGATGCTGCCTCCCTGGCAAAAGTCTCATTACAAGCTGTTTGCATCCTTAGTATGTCGGGAGGCAGCAAAACTGACGTTGGCCCACTCGCAAAAACATCATCAGGTTTGGAGTCGCTTTGAAGACTCAGGCTGCAATCCTCTCCGCATTTACCCACCTTTTAGAGTAAGCCCCACCTTTTAAAGTATCCTCCTCCCGGGAGACTAACAAAAGCCAATAAAATACATATATTGGGCAATGAAGCATTTAAAAAGGGCCAATAAATTAATGACTAAAGGGGCAATTCAGAGAGCCAGTGTGGTGTAGCAGCTACAGTGTTGGACTGGGAGTTGGGAGATCCGGGTTCTAGTCCCCACTCAGCCATGGAAGCTCACTGGGTGACTTTGGGCCAGTCACAGTCTCTCAGCCCAACTGTCAGGGTGAACACTGAGCCATAGAATCCCAGAGTAGTTCTGATTCTGAGGAAGAGCAGTCACTCCTGGGAGAGGAGTGCGCTCCTCTTTCCCAGGGCCAACAGCTGATGGAGATTCCTCCCACCAGCATTCCTAGCTTAGATAGCAGTCCTGGGAGTGACAGAGCGTGGGAAGCAGACTTGATGGACGCGCGACACCGACGCAGAGAGCGGCACCAAATGGAGGGCGCAGAAAGGAGGCGTAGTGCCCAGTTGGCGCGCAAACAACGGCTGCGCCCAGAGGATCCAAGGGAAAAGGGGAGGAACTCTCCCTAGCCTTTAAGTTCAGGGATCTGCCAGTGATTTCAAACTTTCAAAAATCAAACTGCCAGTGATTTCCCTTTCAAACAGGGACCAACTGTTCCCACTTAGGGCATAGGTACTCTGCTGCTCATATCTAGTTGCTAACGGTAGAGTTGTTAAGTTGTAAAAGAGGAATAAAGCTTTGAAAAGAATCCCTTTGTCTGTGTCTGGACTTGGCTACTGGATTAGACTGAGAGAGGCCTCCAAGGAGCCCTTGACACCAACCTACCTCACAGGGTTGCTGTTGTGAGGATAAAATGGAGAGGAGGAGGAGGATTATGTATGCCACCTTGGGTTCCTTAAGGAGGAAAAAAGGCGGGATACACATGTAATACACAAATAATAAATAATTAATTCTAAAGTCAGCTGGAATCTGGCTGAGGGGAAAGGTCTTGCATCCCTCCACTAGAGGAGACAGAGGTATGCTGGCAGGATGACACTCGGGTCATTGGAAATCCGGGCACACCAGTGGGTAATGCCATGTGTGTGAATTGGGAAACATGTGGAATGTCAGCTGTGGGTATGCAGACACCATGTCCAAAGCCCCCTTGTTTCCCCAAAGTGTCCACAGGGACCCCAGGACTCTACACCAGCCCTGGGACTGCTGAAGTTAATTCCCTCTCATTAGCTACAATGGGGGGAGGGGAGAAGAAGTTGCCCTCCACTTCCCACCCTGTCTGCAGCGAAATGACAGGGCAATGGATGCAGCATTGCTCCATCAGCAGTTCTCTCACCTAGGGATGTTCGGACTGTGTAATGTCTGCTCTCTCTGTGGATCGTCAGGCACCTTTTGTTCCATCATCCGCCCACAGACGGATGCTATTTTTTTTTTTTTTGTCATGCACAAGAGTCTTCGTAAGAGTTTACAGAATTTACCTCAGTACGTAACATTTAGCGTATTGTCCCCCATTCCACTCGACTTTTCCTCGGCAGAAACTTGCGTAACTTCCTACAAATAAATATGTGTAATTTTCAGGAAAGTAAAACAAAAAAAAAATCCGAAAGTTGGCAGACTCCACGCGGCCTGAGGAGGTCACTCCGCAGTGGATTCCACAGGTCAGATTCATAGAAATTCGAGCTCACCTTAGTCGGTCCCGAATTTCTCCAGCATCCCTACTCCCACCCTCGCCACTGCTCTGCCCAACAGCAGCAGTTCACAGATGGAAGACAGTACAAAACCATCAGACATATGCTAAGTGAAACCAACAGGCTTTTAAAATCCATTTAAGAGTCATAAATGAAGGGTTGTTCACACTTCCTGGGGGAGAGAGTTACAGAGATGGCGGGCCACCATTGCAAGGGCCCTGTCCATGTTATCCGCCAATTTGAAGGTGCTTAATGGTAGGCCAGACAACAGGGTCTCCGAGGCTGGTCTTGGGACCCTTACAGGTGAGTACAGGTTCAGCTGGCCCTTCAAGTGACCTTCAAGTGACCCACCACTTGAAAGCTTTAAAGGTCCAAACCAGCACTTCAAAATGAGCCTGGAAGCCAATAGGCGACAAGTGCCATGGAAACCAGAACCTCCCCAGAGAACTAGGACCCCATGATCAAGAAGATCCCCACCCTCAAATGAGAGGGGACCTGACCCATAGGGGAGAGGCCCAAAGCCCAGTATTAGAGCAAAGGCTATGCAAAAATATCCTGTCATTGGCACTCAGCGGTGCAGTGATATATTAGAAGGAGATAGATAGATAGATAGATAGATAGATAGATAGATAGATAGATAGATAGATAGATAGATAGATAGTTGTTCAGTCTTTAAGTCATGTCTGACTCTTTGTGACCCCATGGACCGTAGCATGCCAGGCCTTCCTGTCCTCCACTCTCTCCCGGAGTGTGCTCAAGTCCATATTCATTGCATCAGTGATGCTATCTAGCCATCTCATCCCCTTCTCCTTATGCCTTCAATCTTTCCCAGCATCAGGGTCTTTTCCAGTGACTTTTCTCTTCGCATTAGGTTCTGCCATCTTCTGTGGAGGTGCTGTTTTGGCCATGTATGAATTGTTCTGAACCGCCCAGAGAGCTTCGGCTATTGGGCGGTATAGGAAATAAATAAATAAATAAATGTAAGGATCCACACTCAGAGAATGAGTTTGCTACTGTCTGTCTGCTGCCTGCCACAGGCCTCCAACAAGTGTCCCTCCCCACAAAATTAGGCTGCCACAATTCACCCAGCAGGAGATACAATTATTCCCTGGGAACAGGGCTTACCTATTAGTATATAGGACTCTTTCACAATCAGGCAATAATGATATAGGAGACAGACCTCCCTTGAAGGAACAGTTCCTATGCCATCTTTGCAATACCAGCAGCTCTTTCAGGTTTGTGCTCAGGGAACAAAAGAGAAGGGACCACACTAATAGTGGGGAAAACAATGCCAGAGACAAATCCAATTAGGTCAAATTATAATTTCATGAATAATTCCTGACATGTTCTGAATAACTTTGTCGGAGAAAATTATTCTTCGGTTGTTAAACAGATGCAAAGTTTGTATTTCCTTTCTAAGCATCCCTAATCATTTCTGAGAGTCCCCCAGACCAGTTGCTAGGAAGCAGTGAGGGAAGATGGCTTTGAAAGAGGATAAGATACGTTCACAAAAGAACGGTCTATCGACACCTATAAGCCACGAGGGCTTAATGGAGTCTCCATGCTCAGGGGCAGGCTATCTCTGAATACCAGCTGTTGGGGAGTAAGGTGGCCTTGTATCCTCCTTTATGGAGGGTTGTCCTCTATTTGAAAGGCTGCCCAGTCCAAGTCCAGTTTAAAGATAAAGAATCCAAAGAAGGGAGGGCAGACAGGGCCATTGTCTTTGCTCAGCTACAGGGAGTGCTGAACAGCAAGCTGAGCAACAAGCATCAGTTTTCTGCCAAGAATTCTGGGAGTTGTAGTCCCACCCAAGCTGAACAGAAAAGATGCTTTGCCAAGGACTGGAAGTCACCACTGTGGAAGCCTCTTTCTCCCAAAGTTAGGTTTGGGGTCCTCGGGGTAGGAGAAGGGAGAGAGGGAAGCAGGTGCTACAGGAGTCTTTTTCTTTTTCTGAGCTCTCAAAAAACCTGGACCCCTTTTGGGGTGAAGGGGAAGGATCCTAAAACCAGCATCCTAAAACCAGCAGTTGGCAATTTGTGGCTTCCAGATGTTGTTGGACTGCAAGTCCCGTCAGTCCTGGCCAGCATAGCCAGTGGTGAGGGAACGATGGGAGCTGTCGTCCAACAACATCTGGAGGGCCATAATTTGCCCACCCCTGCCTAAAACAAATTTGCCTGCATTCCAGATCTTTTGGAATCTTGGCCAGCAACGAGGTCTGGATCCATCTTCAATGCCACAGCAACCTCCTGCATCAGCATTGGCTCGCATGATTCTTCTGAAACCCAAAAGATTGCCGAGAGGCCACTCACTCTGAAACCTCTTGAGGGCAATCAGCTTGGTTTTAACTGAGGGGCGCCTTGCAATGACTGCTCCCGGCTTAAGGACCACAGACTCCGCTTGGCAGCCTTCTGCTGATCTCATTCCCATTTGTGGTGCTGATGTGGTTGTTCTGTGTGGTTTTGTTTTTTAAGGTGTCTCCAAGCTTAAGGTGAGGCAAAAAATGATGTGAAGGTTTTCATTTTAAAATGAAGAGGGCTCCCTCAGATACCTGACATTGGAACGCAAACCTTTTGCTTTTAAAATTGGAACAGTGGAGGCTGGTGGCTCCAATTGCATAGAATCATTGAATCATAGAATAGAACGGTTGGAAGGGGCTTCTAAGACCATCAAGTCCAACCCCCTGCTCAATGCAGGATCCAAGTCAAAGCATCCCCGACAGATGGCTGTCCAGTCTCATCTTGAATGCCTCCAGTGTGGGAGAGCCCACCACCTCCAGAGGGAATTGGTTCCGTTGTCGTATTGCTCTAACAGTCAGGACATTTTTCCTGATGTTCAGCTGGAATCTGGCTTCCTGTCACTTGAGCCCATTCTTCTGTGTCCTGCACTCTGGGATGATCAAGAAGAGATCCTGGCCTTCCTCTCTGCGGCAACCTTTCAAGTACTTGAACAGCACTGTCATATGCACAGACCCACCCATTTCAGTGGGTCTGTGCATATATTCTGGGTTTCACTCAGAACCAGCCAGAACTCTAAATGAGCTATCTAAAGTGCTGAACCCTTGTATGCCTCGGCTGTGGGCTGCTAAGGTTTGGAGGTGCCGAGATAATGATAAGCCAGACCCAGGTTTGCTTACAAGGAGACTTTACTGAGTACTTACAGCACACAGGCGTACCCAATGGTTGGATCAGACAGCTTCTCTGAACCCAGAGCCATGGGGCAGAATGGGTTTTATACCATACATGTCAGCAGTGAGGCAGCATGGCAGAAGCAAGCGTTAATTAGCGTTCATTTGCAATTTTCCCAGTATAGACTAACAGTGTTTGTTCAGGAGGAAAACAATCAGAATTTTCCCAGCACAGCCACCTGTAACTAGGCATAAACGTAGCCTCACTTCCCAGGCACATCCCAGGCCCTGAAAAGATACTAGCCTTTGCTAGTATGGAATGTGCTGAGGCCATGCTATCGACCTTTGACTCATCTCACAGGCTCAGAGGCCCACTAGCAAGGAAATTGCATTGATAATGAACCTAAGCCAAGCATTACGGAACTCTAGGCCCCTCTAAAACTACAGATGACTTGGTGATACTCCTGGGGCCATTACACTCCTATTCCCCAAATAGGTTGACTGAAACCCAGAATGGAATCCCCACCAAAATCAGAGCCACCAGCCTCCACTGGTTTGAAATTAATCTGAGATGGGAAGGACGAAGAGATGGTATATTCCAGAGGATGGCTTCCTGTGGGAAAGAGAAGCTGTAGTTTAGTGGGAGAATGGATGTGCTGCATACCAAAGGTCCCAGATTCAATCACCGGGCATCTCAAATTAGAATGAACAAGTAGCAAGTGATGGGAACATGCTCTCTCGCTCTCCTGTGTCAGAAATAAACTCTTCACTATGGTACCTTATGTTCTGCAGCTATCAAAGAGGAATTATGTAACTTTTATGAATGATACAAATGAAGCTATCTTGCACAGTGTCATGTGTTGCAGAATTAATTCTGCAGTGTATATTTAAATTCTCTTTTGCAGAATCTTGTCTGCTACTGCTAGTTATTTTGGGCAGGGTGGGAGGAGATCAGAAACTATACAAGGCACTGAAACCCCACTGTCTAACCACTGGGAATTCTATTTAGGAGGCAACCGTATACTAATTTACTCAGGAATATATCCTCATGGAACTTACTTCTGAGTAGATATGTGTAGGATTGAGCCCGTCGGGCTTCTCCGATGTTTCTAGGAATTAACCAAATGGTTTTAAGCATATCTGCACAACATAGGGGGTCAAAACTTTTTGTTTTTAAAGGAAAGATTCTTACAGTATTTCTTCACAATCATCAGAGCTAGAAACCTGATTTAAAAACAAACAGAAAACAGAAAACAGAAAACAAAAGCTAAACCTCTTAGCTCTATGGCTGAGTGCATGCTTTGCATGCAGAAAGTCCCAGGTTCAATCCCTGGCATCTCCAGTTAAAAAGATGTTGTGAGAGATGCATACGTGTGTTGCAGAAGGTACCATCTTAGGAGTTGACTCCATTTGTGCATTAAAATAAAAAAATGACAATTAATCTGATCTAGTGGAAAGAAGTTTCCTCTGGTATTGCCTACATATTGTATGTTGCTGTTCTTGTATGTCACCTTGGGAGGACATGGCCTTTAAAAGGAGCTTATACATTCTTACAATAAATAATAGATAAGCGATATCCCTATTCTTATAACTGTATGCGTATTGATATATTTATAAGTATGCTTCCTTCTTCAGAAGCATTGCTTCATTCATATGAGTACTGATGGAGAGGATTGGTTAACTGATGGACTTGGGTTTCTGTCTGTATTTGGGTGATGGACCTAATAAATACATTTTCCATCCCTGTTGTTTCTTCTTCACCCAGCCATCCTTTTATAGAGGCCTGGCAGGATCCCAGGTAACCTTGAGCAGTCTGGTGAACCAAAGCCGTGTGATGTTGGAGGAACAAGCACGTCACCTCCTGAACGAGCCTGAGAGAGCCACCATGGGCTACTACCTGGATGAATACAAAGAGAACAACATTCCAGTTGATGCTCTTGTCATGGCTCTCTTTGAACTGCTCAACACTCATGCCAAGGTTAGATAGCAGAGACTTAGAATGGGGTGGGAAGGGCAGGATTAACCAATCAGGGTTTAGGGCTTATCCAGGCAGGGAGCTTCATCTTACCTGACTTTTCAGCATGAGGATTCATTGAAAGCAGGAGAATGGAATTGCATACGCTTGGATCCATTGATCCCATCCCCATCCTTCTATGAGCATTTGGCATAGCCTCTGAAAGAGCCTGTGCACATAAGTTCTGTACATGCAATCAGGGATCCTTTGGTAGGCCAGGTCCCTGATTGTTTGGGCAGAGAATCACCAAAGAATAACCAAGGTCTTCCTGAGCTCCGGCATGTTCCTATATACTTGGTTATTCTTCGGTCCTGACTCCTGGCTTGCTCTTCAGTCTTGACATCTGGTTTATCCTTCAGTGCTGACTTACTCTTTGACCATGCCTACTGGCTGGTCCCATGGATCCGGAATCCCAACTCCTGCCTCACCCCAGACTTCTACCTACAGCCCAGCCCTGACAAGTTTAGAGCTCAGCTCAACTCAACTAGTTACGCAGACTGAGGGGTCCAGCCCAGGTTTAGCACCTGCATAAACCCAGATGGAACCCTACTGGCTCCTCAGAACATCTCATCACCACTGGGCTAAAAGCTGCAGCACACTGTCTGGCCTGCTTCAGGGGTGGAGCTGCAGAGTTCAGGCTAGCACTTCCCTCTCCTTGCAGTCTGTCCTAGAAGTGTGGTGCCTTACAAAACATGAACCTAACCAGTGCTAGTTGAACATGGCTAATGTCAACTAAAGCAGCCTTTAGTTGTGGGAATCAGAAGGAATCAACACTTGCACTGAGTCTTTTTGTGGGGAGGGGGATAGAAAGGTAAGTTTTGAATGTCAAAATCGATGAAACAGCTCATACAGCCCTGCAGTTTGCAGCCATTTGGATGAGTCCTTTAAGAGTGTCCTACTTACCTGGTAAATGCTTGCAGGGTGAGTGTGCAACTGGGTCTTTGCAGGGCTCTGTTTAAAGATACCCATCTAACAAAGGGATATCCTATGAAAGACGTGTGAAGGGATTCCATGTAGCGCAGCCTTCCTCAATCTGCTGCCCTCCAGATGTTTTGGACAACCCCAGTATTACTGATCATTGACCATGCTGCCTGGGGCTGATGGAACTCCTAAACATCTGGAGGGCACCAGGTCGATGAAGGGCTGTGATAGCAGGCCCCATGTCAATACTCAGTCTTGCTGTCTTTGCTCCACAGTTCTCACTCTTATCTGAGGTGAGGGGAGTGATATCTCCTCAAGACCTCGACCGTTTCGACAACCTGGTCTTGAAGAGGGAGATCGAATTCATGAAGGCCCGGCAGCCCTCGGGGACAGGGACAGTTACAGACTCCTACTCCGTGATGTCTTGCAGTGACACCGTCTCTTCCACCGGGAGCCATTTCACTTCCACCACTGTCAGTTCGGCCCGGGTAGGTGTGTTCACCTCTCTGCTCGAGGCCTGACATGTGCCGTGGTTATCCATGTCCTCATGCATGATGCTAAAACAGGAACAGTCCAAGACTTTTTGCTGCCTGTGGTGAAGAACGAGCCAATGCTCACCTTCCCATTCCTGTTTCTTTGATACTGGCTATGGGACAGCATCCCCTGCTGCGCCTGAAGGCAGTGTGCTAGCTTAGGGGGCACAGGGCAAGCGGTATGGTACACAGCTGTCTCCTTTAGCCTTTTGCTGCTACCTCCCAGCATCTGCCACCTAAGACAGGCACCTCATTTTGCCTAATGGTAGGGCCGGCCCTGTGCTAAAAGTGGCCCCTGGTAGCTTTACCTGGCAGTGGCAAGAGCAGCAGTGCACCAGATGGGGGGCGCTGCACTACCACCATTTGAATTTCCCACAGTGCCCCTGGGCAATATTATAACAGGGCCATTGTGGGGAATTAACATAGTAGCTTTGTGCAGCCACCCTAGTGCTGCCCAGTGTGCTGGGAGGGGGAAAAAATGAAGGGGGTGGGGAAGGTGTCAGTGACAGGCCCTGCTGAGGCCCTGGCAACTGCCCAATGATGACAGATAAGAACATCAGAAGAGCCCTGCTGGATCAGACCAAGGGTCCATCTAGTCCAGCATTCTGTTCACACAGTGGCCAACCAGCTGCCCACAGGAAACCCACACGCATGAGCGCAACAGCACCCTCCCACCCATGTTCCCCAGCTACTGGTATACACAGGCATACTGCCTCTGATACTGGAGGATGCACATAGCCATCAGGACTAGTGTCCTACTTACCTGGTAAATTGATAGCCTTTTCCTCCAGGAATTTGTCTAACCCCCTTTTAAAGCCATCCAAGCCGGTGGCCATCGCTACTTCCTGTGGTAGCGAATTCTATACTTTGACTCTGTGCTGTATGAAGAAGTCCTTCCTTTGATCTGTCCAGCATCTCCCACCAGTCAGCTTCATGGGAGGACCCCCTTGGGTTCTAGTATTTTGAGAGAGGGAGAAAAATGTCTCCGTATCCACATTCTCCACATCATCTCCACATTCTCCACATTTTGTAGACCTCTATCATGTCTCCTCTTATCTTCCTTTTGGTAAGGGTAACCACAGATGGTGGCACCAGCCCTGGGGAAAGGATCCTGCTGAGCAACCTCTGGCTTCTTTCCACCAAATCACCCCCCCATCTCCTCCCCCACCCGCTGCACTGTTTTCCGAATGTTTGGTGCAGACCCAAGTTCCCAGACCTGTGTGTTTTCCACGGAATGTCCAGTCTGGCTCTAGAAGTGAGCTTTTCCTAAAACCTTTGTAGGGTAGCTCTGGTAGATATGTAGCAGTGGGGTGGGGGGAGGCCTTTTCAGGCTCCGACCCATTTGTACATAATGTGCACATGGTCACCTGTGCCTGCTGGATCTCCCTCCACCCCCTGTCCCCTTCCAACAGCCTTCTCATAGCGCATAACTGTATAAACCTCTCTCATGTCCCTCTTTAGTTAACTTAACTAATAGTGGGTCTGTGCTGGTGCAGCCACGAGCTTGAGCTCCTCGATGAGATTCTTCTCTCCACGCCTCCCACCTCTTTAAACTGTTTCCGCTCACAACCTTTTCCTCGTTTCTGTGCAATAACACGGGGAAACCTAGACATCTGGGTTTTCGTCTAGCCTCCCTACATCCCCCCACCCCTTCTACCCTCCCAGCAGGCAAGCGTCATTGTTGCAGCATCTCCGAGACCTCAGCCCATGCACCCTCTAATTAAGCAAGCATCATTGTCACAATATCTCCGAGACCTTGCCACACGCACCCTCTAATTAAGTTAGCGCAATCACCTCTAAGTGTGCAGCTTCGAGGCCATGAAATCAATTTTCCGCCCGTAAAGCACCTTTCATCATAAATGCATTAGCAGGCTTGGAGACTGAAAGCCTCTTTTAATCAATGGAGGTGGCTCAGAGGAAGGCATTGCTAAGGGGTGGTAGTGGAGGTGTGTGTGGGGAGGCAGTGTCCTGGAATGTGGGGTGGAGATGAAATGGGGTATGTGGCTGGTGGCTTTCCTGCCTATTCCCAGGGAGAATTCCCCTTCTCTAAGGCCTTTCCCACCCCAGCAGGAAACACCGTCCCCACACACAGGCACGCTGCCGCCACGAGCTTTAAGGCTCAGGTCCAACCCACATTCAGTCCTCTGTCTGCGGGGACACACTTCTTTACAATATCACCTGTATTGTTTCCTTTGTTACCTTCTCCTTACATAGCCAAAAGCAGAGGTCGTTGGATTTGGTTAAACAAATGAACTGTATTAACTGCAGCAGATAAGTTACATGGGAAGCTGCCTTATACTGAGTCCATTTAGCCCAGTATTGCTGACACTGATGGGCTGCGGCTCTCCAGGGTTTCAGGCAGGATTCTTTCCTTGACCTACCTGGAGAAACTGGGGATTGAACTTGGTGTCAGGGTGGAAACTGAACCCAGAGAGCCTCAGAGCAGTTTGGATTCTGAGGAGGAACAGCAATCCATGGGAGGGGAGCCAGCTCATCCCTCATAGGCTCAGCACCTGGCAGAGATTCCTCCTGACAGCATTCCTAAGATAGATAGTGACCCTGGCAGTGAGGGAGTGTGGGAGGGGGGCTTCTTAGATGCTCGACGCAGATGCAAAGAGCGACGAGCGATGGAGGGCGCAGAAAGGAGGCGTAGCGCCTGTTTGGCACGCAAGCAATGGCCGCCTCCCATGGACCCAAGGGAAAGAGGGAGGATCTCTCCCTAGCCCATAAGTTCAGCATCTTCAAGTGACTCTCTTTCAAATGGAGATCAACTGCCTACTTGAAGCTTAGGCCACTCTGTTGTTCATTGCTTAGTCACTGGTGATTAGCATCTGAAAGAGTCATTAAGTTGTAAAAGGATTAAAGCTTTGAAAAGAAATCCTTTCATCTGTGTCTTGAGTTGGCTATTGGAATCTACTGAGAAAGGCTGCCAAGGCGCTCCTGACACTTGGGACCTTTTGCATGCCAAGCATGTGCTCTATCACACTGAGCTATGGCCCCTCCTATTATTATTCAAGTTATTGAATAATAAACCAGTAACTCTTAATGGTTCTATTAATATATGTTCTTTCATACCCAGTACTCTAGATCACACTCTCAAACAATCACTTCACAAATCACCACAGACCTCTCTCCTTCAATTCTCAGTCCTAAAATCTTATCTGTATCCCTATCTCTGATCCCTATCAAGTCATATCCCTGTCTGACTCACACAGCACAGCATACAGTTTATATAACACAACACTTCACCCCACCCCCTTCACTCACACAGCACAGCATACAGTTTATATAGCACAACACTTCACCCCGCCCCCTTCACTCACTCAGCCAATGATCACACATATGCAAATCCACCATTCTTCCTGTCACTCATCCCAGTCTGACCCTGGAGATACTCAGGATAGACATAGACTTATAGCAGGAATACATTATTATACTTACAAACTCAATAGATAGAGATAGAGATAGAGATAGAGATAGAGATGTAACATCACATGGCCCTTTCTCAGAGGTACACTAGAAATATTGCTGGCCCTTTCCATCTCTCCCCATCCCAATATTTGTTTGTTTAGAATGGAAGAACATCCTGTTGGCTCAGAACATTGGTCCATCTAGACCAGCCTCCTGTTTCCCACAGTGGCCAACAAGATGCCACCGAGATGCCCACAAGCAGAACATGAGTGCAGTAAACATCTCCTTCTGTTCTTCCAAGCAGCTGGTCCTCAGTGGCCATATACTGCCTCTGTATGAGGAGGCTGCATGTAGCCATTGTGACTAGTAGATATTGCTACACTGATCCTTCATAAATTGGTCCAATCCCTTTTCAAACAGAATCTAAAGCTAGTGCCCTCGCCAAATCTCATGGCAGTGAGTTCTATCTATTATGTGCCATGTGAAGAAGCATTTCCTTTTTGCCCATCCAGAATCTCCTGCCCGTCAGTTCTGTCAGATGACACACACACACCCCACCCCAGGTTCAAGCATTAAGAGAGATGGAAGGAAAGCATCTCTCCTTCCACTTTCTCCACACCATGCATCATTATTTGTTGGTTGTTCTATACATTTCTGTGCCACCCTTCAGCCAAAATGGATCCCAGCAACAAAAGCATGCAAAGAGCAAAACCATCGATACAATAAACCAAAAACAAATCAAATCACAATTTTTTTAGAAAACAGCAATTCAAAAGCAGCAGCTTCAAACAGTTGCTGTATGAAATACCCATAGTGCTTATTAATTCTTTTTCATGGTGGCACATTCAGAACAAACAGAAAGACTTATTCACACATAGTTAAACGAGATGGTAGGATGGCCACTGGATTAGATGCCTGTAAAGGGGGTTATTCATGGAGGATAAGGCTATGAATACCTACTGGTCATGAGGCTGTGTATTTACCTCCAGCATCAGACACAGTGAGCTTTTGTACACGAGTCATTTATGGTGTGCTTGTTATTCCCTACTCACAGTTGTTTACAGGTTCTTTAGATTACAATGTGACCCCCCATTTTTGCTTCTGTTTGTAAATAGCACTTTTGGCAAGGTTTTTTTTTTTAGAGCAGGGGAAACAGGGTATTATTTCTGATGTTGGAAAGAAAATGTTGTTTTTACTAGTGCATTAGTGCTATTCCGCTATACTGCAGTGCCACCTAGAGGTTATCTAGTGGAAAAGCATGGAATACTCCTCATGTAGTGTTCAGATATCAGTTCTGCCATGAAACTGAAAAGAGATGCAACGGATTAACGGCCTTGTGTAGAAAAGCCCAGTATGTTCCTATTTGCCAGTTGCTGGGGAACATAAGCGGGAGGACACTATTGTCTCGCTAGTGTGTTTTCCATGGGCATCTCATTGACCACTTTGGGAACAGAATGCTGGACAAAATAGGCCTTCAGTCTGATCTAGCAGGGTTCTTCTTGCTCAGCTGATGATGGTGGGGGAGTTGATACACCACATCTGGGGCTTGTATTCCTTGCTTGTTTTACCTAGCTTCTAACCTATTTCTTTTCCCACACCCTTTATTATTATTTTTTAAAATCCTCAATTCATCCTCCCAGGAGCGACTCTTGTGGCTAATTGACCTCATGGAGGTAAGCAACTCTTAATTGGCACTGTTGTGGTTTGGTGTCTGCCAGCGAAGTGTGGGGAGATCTAGCTGGATGGAAACTTAGGGCCAGACTAGATGTGATGTTTGTCATTTAGGGCGCAATCCTATGGCCGCTAGACCATAGCCATAGGATTTTTCATTTTCTGGGAACCAAGCTCGGAGCCAGAGCTCTGAGGTCGGTTCCCAGAAAACCACCTCCCTGTCCCCCTCCACTGCCACCTTGTAGGTGGTGCCATTCGTCCCCAGCTCTGTGCTTGGAAGAGCAGTGTGGAGCGGGGAAAAGGGGGGCATTCCTGGGGGCGGGGAGGGGAGGGGATGGCAGAAGCACCATTACGACTCTTCCTATGTGCCGTCCAGCCTCCCCTCGCCCAAGATCCAAGGTGCCCCAATTAGCCGAAATCGGCTGTCTAGCTGCAAATGCAGGGTCGCCAGAATGCAGAGGAGAAGATACCCTCCGTGTTCTGCCTGCCCTGCATTGGATAGTCGGTTGCCTCTGAGTTCAGAGGTGGCCAAGTATCCCCATAGGATTGTGTCTTTAATGAGCCCTGGTGGACAAGATTTTTTTTAACAAATACCATGCATAGGGGAGAGAGGTTAACCCTTTGCCCCTGCCATAGTCCCAGCTGGAACTGGGGGCGGGGGCTGCACCTGCTATTCCATGTGTGGGGCGGCATCTCCTGAACTCCCACTTCAACAGGTGCATTTATGAACACATTGCCCCCTAAAATTCACACGTGTGTGCCTTTTCTGAGCCGAGAACTGCATCAAACAGAGAAGTGTCTAGTCCAAAGGATAACTGTCTTCTGATCTGTGTATTGGTCTGGAAAGTGCAAATGAAAAATGCACACCAAACAAAATCCCGCAAGTTCCCTCATTTACACCTGAAAAAAAATCGTCTTCTTGCAGACAGCCAGTGTTTCCATGGCATTTTCTTTCTTGCACTGTTGATACCTACAGTGCTATCAATCCCCCCCCCGCCCCCACAAATTGGTGTTTCACTCATTGTATGGTTTACACAGCTGAGGGGTGGAGGGGACAGGCAGGCAGATGTACCTTAAACTGCCCCCTTACTTCTTTCTCTCTGTGCCTGACCACATAGAAACCATGTGGCCAGGCCTTCTCATCACCTCCCCACCTAATGGTTTTTCAGATCACAGGCGGGTCCTGTAAATGGGCCATTAATTGTGTATGGTGATCATTGGCAGCTCATTGCTCAGTCATGGGGCGGCATTGATTTCTAATTGGCCTTAAATGGAACAAGCCTCAAAGGGGACAGTGCAAGAATGTTTCTTCTCTTCCTTGTGTTTTTCCAGCTATGGAATGATGATGCTTGTCGGTTGAAAGATTGACAACGATTTTTTTAAAAACGATTTTGGGACCTCGGAAGCTGCCTTCTGCCGGGTCAGACTGTTAATTTATCTAGCCCGGTATTGTCTGTTTTAACTGGCAGTCACTCTCCATGCCTATTAATAAGCTCACTCTCTTGTATAGGTCAGTGACAGAGCACACACTTTGCATGCAGAAAGTCCTGGGTTCAGGGCCTGACATCGGCACTTAAAAGACCTCTTGTAGTGGTTCCGTGAAAGACTCCTGCCTGAAACCCTGCAGGGCATCTGCCACTCAGTGTTGTCTAGGATTAGACAAGCCGGTGCTCTCCAGATACTTTGGACTACAACACCCATAAGCCCTAGCCAGCTTGTCTAATATCAAGGATTGTAGTCTGAAGTTGTAGTCTGAAACATCTGGACAGTGCCAGGTTGCCAATTATTTTATCAATAGGCAATGTTTCTCTTGGCTATTCAGAGGCAATGAACATACCAGTGGGGGAAGGAAAGAAGTTTATTTACCTAACAAAGGCTAATATAGCAAGAAAAGATCAAGACGATTCATTCAGAGCATACAGCATATGTTCCTTCAGTCACTGGGAACCCCGTATTCTTATCTTATGTTCAGCAAATCAGATAAGAGTGGTGATGAACAGCTCCAAAGGGCTGGCCCATGGTATCTGTCAACTCAGCCCATGGAGAGGTTCTCAGTCTCAAACTTCCCTCTGAGATCTATATTAGTGCTGTGCCAAAAATTTCTCCCACATTTTTTTTGACGGTTCTCATTCAATCTGATAGAAAAGAAATTGCTTTCGAAAAGAAATTCAGAGGAGGAGAAATTTCGGAGAAATTCCCATGGGTTGGGTTTGGGGTTCCTGTGCTTCAAATAGACGTAAGCCAGGCCTGCACAAGAAATCCAGGCATAGATGTAAGCCAGGCCTGCACAAGAAATCCAGGCATAGACGTAAGCCAGGTCTGCGCAAGAAATCCAGGCATAGATGTAAACCAGGCCTGTGCAAGAAATCCAGGCATATTCAAGCGTGGACATAAACCAGGCCTGCGCAAGAAATCCAGGCATGGACGTAAACCAGGCCTGCGCAAGAAATCCAGTCATGGATGTAAGCCAGGCCTGCGCAAGAAATCCAGGTGTGGACGTAAACCAGGCCTGCGCAAGAAATCCAGGTGTGGACGTAAACCAGGCCTGCGCAAGAAATCCAGGCATAGACGCAAGCCAGGCCTGCGCAAGAAATCCAGGCGTGGACGTAAACCAGGCCTGCGCAAGAAATCCAGGCATGGACGTAAACCAGGCCTGCGCAAGAAATCCAGGCATGGACGTAAACCAGGCCTGTGCAAGAAATCCAGGCGTGGACGTAAACCAGGCCTGCGCAAGAAATCCGGGCATGGACGTAAACCAGGCCTGCGCAAGAAATTCAGGCGTGGACGTAAACCAGGCCTGTGCAAGAAATCCAGGTGTGGACGTAAACCAGGCCTGTGCAAGAAATTCAGGCGTGGACGTAAACCAGGCCTGCACAAGAAATCCAGGCGTGGACGTAAGGCAGGCCTGCGCAAGAAATCCAGGCATAGACGTAAACCAGGCCTGCGCAAGAAATTCAGGCGTGGACGTAAACCAGGCCTGTGCAAGAAATCCAGGCGTGGACGTAAACCAGGCCTGCGCAAGAAATCCAGGCATAGATGTAAACCAGGCCTGCGCAAGAAATCCAGGCATGGACGTAAGCCAGGCCTGCGCTAGAAATCCAGGCTTAGACGTAAGCCAGGCCTGCGCTAGAAATCCAGGCTTAGACGTAAGCCAGGCCTGCGCAAGAAATCCAGGCATGGATGTAAGCCAGGCCTGCGCAAGAAATCCAGGCGTGGACGTAAACCAGGCCTGCGCAAGAAATCCAGGCATGGACGTAAACCAGGCCTGCGCAAGAAATCCAGGCATGGACGTAAACCAGGCCTGTGCAAGAAATCCAGGCGTGGACGTAAACCAGGCCTGCGCAAGAAATCCGGGCATGGACGTAAACCAGGCCTGCGCAAGAAATTCAGGCGTGGACGTAAACCAGGCCTGTGCAAGAAATCCAGGTGTGGACGTAAACCAGGCCTGTGCAAGAAATTCAGGCGTGGACGTAAACCAGGCCTGCACAAGAAATCCAGGCGTGGACGTAAGGCAGGCCTGCGCAAGAAATCCAGGCATAGACGTAAACCAGGCCTGCGCAAGAAATTCAGGCGTGGACGTAAACCAGGCCTGTGCAAGAAATCCAGGTGTGGACGTAAACCAGGCCTGCGCAAGAAATCCAGGCATAGATGTAAACCAGGCCTGCGCAAGAAATCCAGGCATGGACGTAAGCCAGGCCTGCGCTAGAAATCCAGGCTTAGACGTAAGCCAGGCCTGCGCTAGAAATCCAGGCTTAGACGTAAGCCAGGCCTGCGCAAGAAATCCAGGCATGGATGTAAGCCAGGCCTGCGCAAGAAATCCAGGCATAGACGTATGCCAGGCCTGCGCAAGAAATCCAGGCGTGGACGTAAACCAGGCCTGCGTTAGAAATCCAGGCATAGACGTAAACCAGGCCTGCGCAAGAAATCCAGGCATAGACAGAAGCCAGGCCTGGGCAAGAAATCCAGGCGTGGACGTAAGCCAGGCCTGCACTAGAAATCCAGGCTTAGACGTAAGCCAGGCCTGCGCTAGAAATCCAGGCTTAGACGTAAGCCAGGCCTGTGGAAGAAATCCAGGCGTGGACGTAAGCCAGGCCTGCGCTAGAAATCCAGGCTTAGACGTAAGCCAGGCCTGTGCAAGAAATCCAGGTGTGGACGTAAGCCAGGCCTGCGTTAGAAATTCAGACTTAGACGTAAGCCAGGCCTGTGCAAGAAATCCAGGTGTGGACGTAAGCTAGGTCTGCGCAAGAAATCCAGGCGCAGACGCAAGCTAGGCTCCCACGTGCTTTTGGAGCACTGAAGAGAACAACTGTGATGCGCCCCAGGCTCCTCGATAGGCAATCTTCCGCATTTCCTCTACACCGTGGTGTAGGTGATGCAGAGTCAGATGGGACAATGGTCTGATTTGGTGCAAGTCAGCTTCCTACGTAACAAAAGCAGTTCTCCGCTGTCACTGACCTACGATCCCTCTGTCCTGGGAGTATCCATTCTGGCCAGCTCTGGCTTAGGCTCTCAGGCAAAGAGTGCCCTCTCTCATCCCTGCAATCAAATGTCTGTTTTAACTGAAGATATGAGGGGTTGCAGTCTGGGACCCTTTGTATGCAAGGCATGTGTTCTACCACCCAGCCAGATCTTTTCATGGAACTAGAAGCATAAAACCAGCTAGGGAGGCAGTTGGACCATTGGATGACAGTGAAGTTAAAAGACAGCTGAAGGACAAGGAGATCGCAGAGAAGCTGAATGAATTCTTTTCATCCTTCTTCACTGCAGAAGATATAGGACAGACACCTGTGCCTGAACTGATGTTTTCAGGAAGGGAGTCTGAGGAACTGGGGCAAATAGCAGTGACAGAAGATGAAGTTCTCAACCTTATTTTTTTTAATACAAAATTTTATTGAATTTCAGTAAGATTAACAAAGCACAGTAAAACAAAACAAAACAAAATAGAAACTAAAATAAAACAAATCAGGTTACATCTTCTTACCATATAGTTATATCTAATGGGTATACAGAGGTCACAGGTAATTCTTATCAGTGCTACGAGATATTTTATCAGAACTATGGTAAACTTTACTGATAAATTGAAAGCAAAAATATCACCAGCCCCAGATGGTATCCATCCTAGAGTTCTCAAAGAACTCAGACATGAAATTGCTGATCTTTTAACCAAAGTATGCAACATGCCCCTAAGATCAGCCTCTATACCAGAGGACTGGAAAATGGCTAATGTAACATCACTTTTCAAAAAGGGATCCAGGGGGGATCCAGGAAATTACAGGCCAGTTAGATTAACGTCTGTTCCTGGTAAATTCGTTGAAGGCATTATGTGAGAGTCAACGCGGGTGCTGAGACGGGAGCCATTTAATATTCTGCTTTTTGCTTAAATGACTACAAATGACAGGAGCCAAAGAGTAGAGCAGAACTGAATAGACGGTGACAGACATTAACGGACTTGTTTTCCCCTGATGCTGGGCCACTGAGCATCCAATTGTCCTTTAAAAAGAGAGTACCTGTCAACATGCAGTCTCAAAAAACCGCATCAGCTCTTCACGGCACAGCACTTTATTTTAAAGGCATTGCAGACAATTCCTAGCCACAGGCTGTTTCCCTTTAATGATGTCTTGTTCTGCTACTGTGAAACAGTCTGCAAAAGAGAAGTTGTGTGCTATATGTATGGGAGGGAAGGAAGGAAGTCACAAAGAACAGGCGGTTTGTATGCAGGAGATGTATCTAGAACTATGCACTAGGAATCATGACAGCCAGTGTGGTGTAGTGGTTCAAGTGTCAGAGTAGGACTGGGAAGACCTGGGTTCAAATCCCCACCCAGCTGTGGCACTCATTGGATGACCTTGATGCAGTCACTCTCTCTCACCCTAACCTACCCCACAAGATGGTTGTGAGGATAAAGGGGGGGGGGACCCATGTATATTCCTCTGAGCTCCTTCAAAGAATGGTGGGTGGAATTTAAGTAAATATTTTAGAACAGGGGAATATGTTTTCCCCAGGTAATGACAGATGCTCTGATCCAGAGGCTGCAATCCTAAATGCCCTTACCAGGGAGTAACCCCGACTGAGCCTGAATGGGGCTTCCCTCTAAGTAAACATGCCTAGCATCGTGATCTAATGTTGTGGTTTGTCTTAACTGTGATTAACTCACTCTGGATCAAAGCTTCTGCTACTACCTGGGGAAACATTCTTATGTGTTAGACGTTCACTTAGATCTAGAACTTGCAAATGGCAGGTGAGGTGGACGACTTGTTTCTTATTCTGAACATTTTGGGGATAGGGTTCAGCACCTTGGATATCTCCTTTAGAGTTCTGACTGGTTCTTGCTGAAACCCAGAGTGGATTCACCTCCTCACTGACATCAGAGCCACCAGCCTCCACTGGTCAAACACTGGCTTTGAGATAACCCTGCAGGAGGAAAAAAAAGTTCAGTGCCACAGGAACCTGACAGTTTCCCTGGCTTCTCAAGAATTAGAGCTAAAAATAAAACACTCCCTGCATAAGTAGGTGGCCTATTTGGCTGATGGGTTTCCAGATCCCAACCATGATACCCTCAACGTTCAGAAGGGAGCTTTTTTATTCTCTCCATGTAAGTTTGGTCTTTTAATAGATCCATGTGGATGTAGGGTTAAATTCTGGCCAGTCAGCATACGGATGACATTTTGGTGAATTCCCCAATGTTAATTAAATCAGCAGGAGGTGTCTGTCTTCTCTGGTTGTTCATTTCTAGCAAACTAGCTCAAAGTGGGCTAGATGAAACAACAATCAAGTGGATCCACAGTTGGCTACAGAATCGGACTCAGAGTACTTATCAATGGGATCTCAAACTGGGGAGACGGAATGAGTGGGGTACCGCAGGGCTCAGTCCTGGGCCCAGTGCTCTTCAACATTTTTATGAATGACTTGGAGGAGGAGGTGCAGGGAATGCTGATCAAATTTGCAGATGACACAAAATTGGGTGCGATAGCTAATAACCTGGAAGACAGAAACAGAATTCAAAGTGATCTTGATAGGCTGGAGCGCTGGGCAGAAAACAACAGAACGAAATTTAATAGGGACAAATGCCAAGTTCTGCACCTAGGAAAAAGAAACCAAATGCACAGTTACAAGATACTTGGCTCAATAACACTACAAGCGAGAAGGATCTTGGAATTGTTGTAGAGAATATGAGCCAACAATGTGATGTGGCTGCAAAAAAGGCAAATGCGATTTTGGGCTGCATTAATAGAAGTAGAGCTTCCAAATCACATGAAGGACTAGTTCCCCTCTCCTCAGCATTGAGCATTGGTTAGGCCTCATCTGGAGTATTGTGTCCAGTTCTGGGTGCCACACTTTAAGAAGGATGCAGACAAACTGGAGAGGGTTCAGAGGAGGGCAACAAAGATGATCAGAGGACTGGAAACAAAGCCCTATGAGGAGGGACTGAAAGAACTGGGCATGTTTAGCCTTGAGAAGAGAAGACTGAGGGGAGATATGATAGCGCTTTTCAAGTACTTGAAAGGTTGTCACAGAGAGGAAGGCCAGGATCTCTTCTCGATCATCCCAGAGTGTAGGACACGGAATCATGGGCTCAAGTGACAGGAAGCCAGATTCCGGCTGAACATCAGGAAAAATGTCAGGAAGGACTGTTAGAGCAGTGTGACAATGGAATGAATTCCCTAGGGAGGTGGTGGACTCTCCCACACCGGAGGTGTTCAAGACGAGGCTGGACAGCCACCTGTCAGGGATGCTCTGACTTGGATTCCTGCATTGAGCAGCGGGTTGGACTCGAGGGTCTTGTAGGCCCCTTCCAACCCTACTATTTTATGTTTCTTTTTCCCCACCCCCCTCCAGTACATACACTTTTCTGATTGACAGTCGCCCTTCTCCCTTGCCTGCTGGAGAGGCGAACTGGCTATTTAACATTTGCTAATTTTTGCTGGGCTCCGCTGATTCCATTGATTCATTCTCAGCCGTATTTTGACATCTGAGACTTGCATTGCGGCTGTAATTATAATTATAAAGTTGTGGGGGGAGGAACATCTGGCACCCATGTACAGCTGAGATGCGCTGATTCAGGGACAGGGAGAGGGTGATGTGGATGGGAGGGGAGGGGAATGCAAAACATGGGCAAGAAGAACATAAAAATGAGTGCTGTGCCGAAAATTCTCCCACATTTTTTTTTTTTGACCATTCTCATTCAATTGGATAGAAGGGAAATTTTCAAAGAGAAACTCAATGGTGAAGAAATTTCAGAGAAACTCTCGTGGGTTGGGCTTGGTAAGGACTTACCTTACTTATGGGGTGGCTGAGAAGTGAGCACAGGTGTCCTGTTTTTCACTGTACAATCATCTCTCTGGCCGGCTGCAGCCTCCTCAGCTTCCCACACTCCAATTAAAGCCCAGTTTAAGGTACCATGAGGCAATTCCTCCCATAGGGCTTTTTCAGATCAGGACATGCAGGCAGCCTGGGAGGCTGGCTGAGATTAAGCTAAGCTCAAAAACACCACAAAAATACATTATAAAGCATCCTGAATGAGGCAGAACAATGCAAGCCTCTTTCACGGGGGGAGAAAACGTCCAGGAAATTGGAGGACAGATTTTGGCAGAGCACTACCTCCACCTCGTCCCTGGAGCCGGACACAACACTGCCCCCACCTGCTTTATGGTGGATGCAAACTGGGGGCCGGCCTGCCAAGACAGTAGATGCTGTTGCAGCACGAAGAGCCTCAAAACCCTTAGGACAAAAGAAAGAACCAGTGCCCCAAGCCCTGCCAATGGGGAGCCCCACCTGGGTGAAACTGCTGAGAAAGCTGAGAATTTCTCCTCCCCCTGGAGAACTTCGGTGAAATTGTCTCCCAGATTTCTCTGCCCACAAGCAAGGTGGAGAATTTCAAGAGTTTCAATTTCATTTGTGCACAGCTGTAATAACAATTACAGGAAGGGCTATAGCTGTCTGTGCTAGAGTACGTGTTTTGCATGCAGAAAGTCCCAGGTTCGATTCCTGGCTTCTCCAGGTAGGGCGAGGAAAGAATCCTGGCTGAAAACCTGGAGAGTCGCTGCCAGTCAGTGTCGACAATACTGGGCTAGATGGACCAAGGGTCTCACTCAGTATAAAGCAGCTTCCTGTGTTCCTGTGTTCCTGTGTACATTGCTGGATCAGGCCATACTCCTTTCGTTACAGCCAGTGACCATCAAGAGGCCTCTGGAAGTTCACAAGCTGAGCATTTATTTGTTATTATGCTTGTATGCTGCCCAACCGTATAAATAGCGCCCTGGGCGAGGAGCGGCTTTGCTGCCCGCCCCATGGTCAGTTTTGCAGGGCCACCCAGAGGATTTATGGGACCTGGTGCAGATGTGATGTCCATCGAGAACGACGTTGCTCTAAACCTTGATCTCTCAGCCACTTTGCTTCAGTTTGCGCAAGCCAAAGTTCGAAAAGCCACATTCTGAGCGGTGGCAGTGCGCTGTGCAACACAGCAGAACCATCACAGGTTTTACTTCCAATATTATTATGTTTTTCTTTTGTAGCAGTTCCTATCTTTTGGTAAATTTCTTTATTTTAGAATATCCATTATTTTTTATCTTTAATGATAACAAAGAAAATATATAATTATGGAGAGCTCCTTTAGAGTTCTGACTGGTTCTGATGAAACCCGGAGTGGATTTGCTGCCCCACTGACATTGGAGCCACCACCTCCACTGTTCCACACTGCAATATTCTGTTGCTGGCCTGATCTCATGTGTAATATAATCGTTCCTTTCCTTCCCTGCTGCTAGAATACATCGGACTTGGAAGGGGGCGGGAATGGAAGCCAAAGCAGTGTCAATGCCCTGCCAGACATCTCCCTGGTAAGATGCGTTCTTGTCTTTCTTTTTCTCCTCCTCAGTAGTACTCCCAGCTCTAGCAGGATCACGAAACGTAATCAGGCTGCCACACAAGACGCAGCAAAGCTGTATGTTTTAACACAGAGAATTAACATAAATTGGTATTTCATTTCCATGAACACAACCGACACTAGGGAGAACATCTGGCATTTATCGCACAATTTTCTTTCTCTTAGACGCATTTTTTACTGACATGGGAGCAGTTTTATTCTGTCCCTAAAAAATCTTCACTGTGGACTAGAGTGTTTATTTAGCCAGATGTTGTGCAGACAATGGAATGGCACAAGCTTGTAATGCACAGGTGCCTTAGTGGCACAGGTAGCATGGTTTTGTGATTCCCATGGATTGCTGAATTTGAGCCAACAATGTGATGTGGCTGCAAAAAAGGCAAATGTTATCTTGGGCTGCATTAATAGAAGTATAGCTTCCAAATCCCGGGAAGTACTGGTTCCCCCTCTGCTCAGCACTGGTTAGGCCTCATCTGGAGTACTGTGTCCAGTTCTGGGCACCACACTTTAAGAAGGATGCAGACAAACTGGAGGGGGTTCAGAGGAGGGCAGCAAAGATGATCAAGGGACTGGAAACAAAGCCCTATGAGGAGAGACTGAAAGAACTGGGCATGAGAAGAGAAGACTGAGGGGTGATAGGATAGCAGTCTTCAAGGACTTGAAAGGTTCTCACAGAGAGGAAGACCAGGATCTCTTCTCGATCCTCCCAGAGTGCAGGACATGGAATCATGGGCTCAAGTGACAGGAAGCCAGATTCCAGCTGAACATCAGGAAAAACATCCTGACTGTTAGAGCAGTACAACAATGGAATGATTCCCTAGGGAGGTGATGGGCTCTCCCACGCTGGAGGCATTCAAGACGAGGCTGGACAGTCACCTGTCAGGGATGCTTTGACTTGGATCCTGCATTGAGCATGGGGTTGGACTTGATGGTCTTATAAGCCCCTTCCAATGCTCCTATTCTATGATTTTATGATTCTGTGGTATGACAGGTGCAGGTAATGGAGTGATCCCCAAAGTAGGTGCCTGCCAAGCAAATACGTTTGGGGAAGGCATTGCACATTTTGGATGCAACCATAAAATAGGCCCCATCTCTGTTTAACTAAACATCTCACCCCGGATGGGTAAGACATTCGTTGGGTTGGAATTTTAATGTGAGTGCTATGAACTTGCACTTCCCAAACCTAAACACAACTGGAATGCAGTTTGGAGTCAAAATCCATACATTTCCATAGTTTGCAAGTGTTGTGCAGAAATTCATACATTTCCAAAACTGTGAGCAGAAAACGTGAACATTTCAAAACATGCACATAAAAAAGTTCTTATCTGGGAAAACATGCAGAAAAATGGCTCTGTCCATTGGAAACATCACTTTTTTCAAAACTGCGCACATTTCCAAAAGTGTGTACAAAAATGCACACAGTAAAAAGGCATACCAAAAATATGCAATTAAAAAATGTTCATGAAAATCCATATGCATTTTCATGTGTATGGTGAGGAGTGGGGGTGGCGGGGAGAGAGAGATAATTCACCATCACATGTGGAGACAAGATGGAACAAAGTGAAGACTGGGGAAAAAAATGAGAACCTGAGCAAAATCGAAGCTTGAGAGATTTGCCCATCCCGACTGGTGCCTGTGTCTGGGAAGCATTCACCTGCTCCCACTTTGGGGATTTAGGCGGGTAGGCCTCCAAAAGTGCAGGCACCCGGGGCAAGGCGTCATTGGATGATCTCAGTATATGAGACATGGGATAGAATTCAGGCATGCTTACTGCAGGTAGCACGAAAGCTCAATGGCCAAACACCTGCTGTGTTTGCAGAAAGTCCCAGGTTTGGTCCCTGGCACGTCCGTTTGCAAGAATCATGTAGCAGGTGGTGAGAAAGGCCTCAGCCTGATATCCCAAAGAGGTGCTGCCAGTCAGAGCAGACCATATTGGGCTGGAGGGGGGGGGGGGCAACTGGCCTGACCTAGTATAATGAAGCTTAATTTGCTAGGGAGGGGCCATAGCTCAATTGGCTGAGCACTTGCTTTGCATCCAGAAGGTTGCAGGTTCAATTGCAATAGCTCCAGCTAAAGGAAGGGGGGCAGTCCAGGGACCAACTACCCCTGCACTGGACCACAGCAAACCTCACTGCCCCTGCTGCTGAAAAAAAAGGGGGGTGCTTAGTCACAGTCTGCCACCGAAACAAGCTCAGTTTGTCTATTCTAAGCCTCTGTAGCTACTATGGGGATGTAGAATTATGGATGAAAAATGGACTCCGCCCTGCTCAGCCTGCCAGAACGGTCCATTCATGCCTCTACTCTTGCGTAAACAGTGGCTTTTCAGCCACCATTTACGTAAAAAACCTTATGCGCAGAATAACGGGCCTCCCCATTTACGCAAAATGGCTCGCTGGGGGACCAGGAGGCCGCACACAGGGGTGGGCAGGGATGGCAGTTCAGCGAGTGCTCGGCGAGCGCAAACGGGGGTGAGTCCATCCATCCTTACATGGAATAGACATGAATAGCTTGAAATTGCCCATGCCAAGCCTCCCTAACATACATAGCCTTCAAATGGACCATTTTACCTTGTTTTCCAGCTACATTTTCCCTTCTCAGCCTCCATGGAATGTAACTATTTAAATTCTTTTTCTAGCAAAAAATAAAATAAAAATAGGAGTGGCAGGGGGTGATGGGGGATGACAGGGGCCCTATTGGGGGGGCAGCACAGGGCACATTTGGCCCATGGGGCACACATTGCCCATCCCTGAGTTAAAGGCTCAGGTCGCAGGTGGAGAGAAAGGCCTTGTCCTGATATCCCCAAGAGCTGCTGCCAGTCAGAGCAGCCCGAAGTGGGCTAGATGGGCCCATGGTACTGCTTGGTCTGAGGCAGCTTCATGACTTCACCACTTTTGGACCTCGAAGACAGGCAGGCGAGCTACGGCCAGACTCTGCAAAACCGTTTTTGTCTCCGGTTTCCTCAGGACGATGTCTCCTCCTTCCCTGAGGGACCTCCTGCCTTCAAGCCTCCGCCTCCCACCTCTTCTCCTCAAACGGCAGCAGTCCCCTCTGCAGGGAAAGGCACCCTCAAGCGGCCGTCTTCCGAATCCTCCCAGTCGGGCCTGTTCTTCGTGGCACCCCGGAACCCCACGCCGCCTCCCAGCCTCTCCGAGAAGGACACGGGCAGCACCGCCTCCTCCTCTACCACCACGTCCTCCACAGAGGATTCCATCGCCAGCACCATCTACGCTTCTGTCTCCCACACCTCCAGAAAGCTCCTGGATGCCCACTTGCTCTTGGTCAACCAGCATCCCATTGGGCCCTTCCCACGAGTCCAGTCACCAACTCGGTTGAAGAATCCCTCTCTGGAGAGCCTTGCAACCGGGCCCCTCCCCAGCCCCAATGCACTTTCCCCTTCCCCTCCGCCCCCTCCATCCCAACCAGCTCCTCCCCCTCCCCATGAGAAGGGCAGCCCAGAGGCCGCGACCGCCCAGCACTTTATCATGGTGGAGGTACATCGGCCCAACAGCGAGCCAGATGTGAACGAAGTGAGGTCTTTGCCCCAAGCCAGAGGTGAGATCGTCTTCTGTAGGCACTGGTGTCCATTTGTTACTTTGCTGCTATATTTATATCCTGCCTCACAGCTCAGACACGTCGATTAAAACACAATGCAATCAATAAAAGGATAAAAAAGCAAAGGGCTGGACTAAAGTCAGCAGGCAGCTAGGGGAATCACAGAAAGGGGGAGGGAACGAAACCAGACCAAATGTTTTGGACAGGACACTGAGATGCCAATAATGAGGGGGCCAATTAGACTGCCTGGCCTAGGGAGTTCCACAGCCGGGTGCCACACTCAAGAAGGCTGGCCGGGGCATGCTGGGAGTTGTAGGGCTTTTTTCTGTCTAAACATGCATAGGGTTGCATCTTACATCATTACATGATGTAAAGCTGTCATCATTACATTAGCAAAGCTGTCTGAGCCGGTGACCGTCATCCCATTCTTGAGGCAATGAAACACATCCATTAGCAGACAAACAGAGGACTCGACTCATTCATATCAATAAAAGGAGGGGTGAAATTTCTGTGCCCACCAACCAAGGGTCTCCAGAGAAGTACCGTCCCTAAAAAGAACCAGCTCCTTTTTTTGTCTGTGTGATGAACTTTGCAAAGCAGATTCATACGTCTGACTCTTCTTCCCCCTGGTGGTGGTGTTTGCTGACTACATCCCCATCTGTTTTTTCTTATAGATGTTTTTAACTTCCTGCTAGGCTGGGGTGGTTCTTTCTTTCTTTCTTTCTTTCTTTCTTTCTTTCTTTCTTTCTTTCTTTCTTTCTTCCTTCCTTCCTTCCTTCCTTCCTTCCTCCCTTCCTTCCTTCCTTCCTTCCTTCCTTCCTTCCTTCCTTCCCACTGTTCTAACACAACAGAAAAGAGGACAGGCCCTAAGATACATAGCATGTCAGAAAGCAACGATCACAGGTGCCAGTGTTCTGTGGTAGAGCACATTCAGTGGTACAGCCCTCACCCGTAGTCCATGGTGGTACAGCCCCAGATGCTATATTATTATCAGGTGAAAAGAAAGAGGCATTCTAACCCAGCCTCATCCCTGACATGCTCATTTTCTAAGCAAAGGGAATTTATTTATTGGGGGGGATGAAAGAGTGATGCCATGTGAAGCCCCACCTGCATTCTGAAGTGGTACAGTCCAGCCTAGAGACGGCTTTGGTGTGTTTGGTTGTTTCTTAAAAAAAAACAACCTCAAGTTCTTTCCATCACATTTATGAAGCAATCTGTGAATTGTGGTAAGTTCTTACCAAAAAAATGGAATAAGACCATTTCTCCCTCATCCACACAGCTCCTTTCGAGTTCTGACTGGTTCTGACTGGAACCTGGAGTGGATTCATCACCCCACTGACATCGGAACCCAGCCTCCACTGCGCTCTTGATCTGATTCAGCAAGGCGCCTCTTACGTTCTTAAAAGCATGACCTACAGTAAAATGTTGCAGCACAGAGTACAGCATCTGTCAGCCATGCCTGCCTCCATTCCGTTTCCCCTCCCACCCAGTTTTCTGAGGGTTTCACTCCCAACAGTCAGCATTTCTTGGCCACTGAGCATGCTCAGTTCTCATTCAGTAATCTCCCCTCCACCCACCCCTTTTAGGATTTGTATTTCCGAAAAAAAAAAATTGTACTTCTGCAAACCAAGGGGTTTTCCTGCGCCTGCTGATATCTCCCTCTTATGTATGCTACGGAAGGCACCATATCAGCAATATTAGCAATGGCACTCATCCCTGAACATCATAAATAAAGGGAATGATAAAAGATTAGATAAAACTTTGGTCTGTCCACAGCCCTTAGCCATGCACACACGCTCTCGCCTGCTGTTCATTTACTCTGCAATGGCATTCCTGCGCTCGCTGCGGAAGCAGGGATTTTATCTCTCTTGACAGGGAGTAATAGGTGGGAGAGGGGAGGGGAAGCTGTGCAATGGCAGTGTGCATCCATGCGCAAGCATTGATGTATATGCGCACTAGAGCCAAGGCACAACTACAGTCTTGAGGAGGGGCTGATTCTGAATCTGTCCACTAACAAATGGTACTAAATACATCTCCATCTCCACAAAACAGGGACAGGGGGGCGCTGAACTTCGGGATCATGTCAGGACAGTCAGTAGATGTTGACAGCTTGCCTAGTGCTAAGTTTGGTTAATTTAGATTCTTGTGCAGGGCGTGATAGAGATCAGAGCTTGTTCTGAATGCTGCGTCTCTCTGTCCCGCCTCATCTCTCTCCTGTGTGGCTTTCCTAACAGCCTTTCTCCCATTGTCACCCAGCTTCCACGCTCTCCCAGCTTTCAGACAGTGGGCAGACCCTCAGCGAGGACAGCGGCGTGGACATTGGAGAAGTGGAGCTCAGCGCCAAAGACAGAAGCCGGCTGCAGGGTGCCATAAAAAGCCGGAGCCCCCAGGAAGCACCAAAGGCTGATGGGCCAGTAGAGGCAGGACCCAAGCCGGTAAGGCACATCCCTGGGCACCGGTTCTAAGCCACCATGTGAAAGCGATGCCTCGCTCAACTTGCTTTCGGCTCTCTTTCAAATTTAGTAGCTGCCTCCAGCTTCAGATTATCTCCAGTGAAGCTGAAACAGCTGTCTAGGGGCCAAACTATAGATGCAGGTCTGTGTCTTGTGAATAGGTGAGCCACCAAATTCTTGCAAACCAGGATGGGCTGGTCGGGGCGGTGGCAGTGGCGGGGGTGGGGGTTAAATGCAGCATGGGCAGACCGGGAAGGGCTGATCTAACATGCGCGTGCGCGCGCGCGCATGTGCACACACACACACACACACACACACACTTTAGCTATTTTTCTTCTGGGGGATGCTAGCAGCTTGAAAGGGATGTGTGGCCAGAGGAAAGGTTCAACACCCTCCACTGGCCATTTATGTGCTTGAAAGACACCTCTCATAGCATCAAGACTTCGCTGTAAAGATTTGGCACACCTTGGCTTGCATCACAGAAGGGAAACAGGCTATGAAGCCATTCCCCACAGCACCTTTTTAGGTGTACACCAAAGATTTTTAGGTGCGCACCTACAATTGTAATGTATGAATGCAACAAATGCGCTCATTGGGCAGCTGAGATTGGCTCCAACTCCGAGATGGGTGCACACTCCATGGTTAACCCGCTGTGTTAATGCTGCTGTGCAGTGTGTGAAGGCACCCTGTGATGTTACAGACATATTATACAGGAGTCTTTCTCCAATAGCAGGATGGAAGCTAGTAGAGGTAAAAGCCCTATATGGTCTGGCCCAGCCTATCTCAAGGAGCGCCTCCAGCAACACCAGACAGGCCGCTCAACAAGATCATCCTCGGATGGCCTTCTTTCTGTCCCATCCACCAGGACAGCTAGGCTGGTGAGGATGAGGGAGAGGGCCTTCTCTGTGGTGGCCCCCACTCTGTGGAACGCCCTCCCTAGGCAACTCCGCCACGCCCCCTCTTTATGAGCTTCCGCCACACATTAAAAACGTGGTTGTTCAGGCAAGCATTTGGGGTGGGTGAAGGTATTTTTAGATGATGTTTTAATGTGTAATTTTACTGTTTAAAATTGTACTGCTGTACATCGCCCAGAGGGGCTGGGTGACTGGCCAGATGGGAGATTAAGAAATTTAATAAATAAATAAACAGACTTGGCCACTAGAAGGCAGCATGGACCATGTTTTTAAGTTCTAAAGGCGGCGTGGCATGGAGCAAGGGAAGAGATGGTTCACACTCTGTTTACTCAAAGGTGATGGCACTGAGAGCATTCTGCACATGCCTAGAAGCACTCTGCTCCTACGGTGTTTGATAGGGTGATGAGACTCTTAGGTTGGGAGTTTTGATCTTTCCAAAATATACCTGAACCGGTGTTTGGAGATGGATCTGGAATGGATGTGGGCAAACAAAATGAGACATAATCCAGATATGACGGAGGTTCTGCAGGTAGGGAAACTGACCAATCTGGACCGAGGAATACATCTGACCGTAGATGGGGCTGAACAACTCTGGAATGATCATGTGCGCAGTTTCGGTGTGCTCCTAGACTCTGCACTAATGGGACACTCAGGTGGCAGTGGTGGCCAGGAGTACTTTTTACCAGCTTAAACTGGTACGCCAACTGCGACCCTATCTGGAGAGGGAGGATCTGGCCTCAGTCATTCACACCATGCTGACATCCAGGCTAGACTACTGTAATGCGCTGTCCATGGGGCTGCCTTTGAAGACAGTTCAGGAATGTCAGTTGGTGCAATATGCAGCCACCTGGATCTAGGTAGAAGCTAGACGATCTGCTCATACGACACCGATACTGCGCCAGCGGCATTGGTTCCCAGTGTGTTTCTGAGCCCAGTTTAAAGTGCTGTTTTTAACTTTTAGGGAGCAATCCTATAGCTGCTAGACAGCGGCTAGATGGCCATAGGATATCTTATATCTTATATAGAGCCGGCGTTCCAAGGTCGGTTCATGGAGAACGGATCTCCCCCCAATTCCGCGCTGCCTCGCAGGCAGCGCGGAACAGCCCCGTCCTCCGTGCTCGCAAGAGGAGCGCAGAGCAGCTGGAAAGGGGCGTGTCAGGGAGTTCCAGGGCGGGGAAGGCGGAAATGTCTGTACGACACATCCAAGCCTCCCCCGCTCTGCCCTCCTGCAGCTAGACAGCTGCAACCGGCGGTCTAGCCAAAAATTCAGGGCAGGAAAAGCACAGAGGGAGTAATCCCCTCCGTGCTTCTCCAGCCCTGCATTGGATAGGCGGTCGCCTCTGAGTTCGGAGGGGACCGCCTATCCCCATAGGATTGCGCTCCTAAAGACTTAAATGCTTTGGGCCCAAGATATTTGGACTGCTTTCTCCTGTACCAGCCTGTCCACACTTTGAGGTCATCAACAGAAGCCCTTCTCACTCGCTCACCACCAAGGGCAATTAGGCTGTTGAGTACAAGGAAGAGGGCCTTTTCAGTGGTGCCCCCACATCTCTGGAATCAACTTCAATCAGGGGCTCATCAGGCCCCTTCTTTGCAGGTCTTCAGGAAGGCCCTGAAGACCCACCTGTTCTTATTGTCTTTCCCATAATCTGTGGGTTGTAGGATATATCGGTGTAATTTGATTTTTATAGTTTTTATAGTATTTTTATTTTATACTTATTGCTTATTTGTATATTTTTTGGTATGGTTTTTATTCCATTCGCTGCCTGAAGAGGGTTTTTACTCTTAAAGGTGGCCTACAAAATGTTTTAATACAAAATAAACACATACATAAATAAATAAATAAAATAGACGGAATCCCAGCAAGGTGCCTCAGAGGGTAATGAACGAGATCGAGCGACATGTTTTAACATGTCCCATCTTGATTTGTTTTCTGTTTTGTTGATGGCTTATTTGCAGTGGAATGTGTTGCCCTCACAAACCTGTGAAAACCTCTTATCCCATTTCCCAGATGGAGAAAACTGAGGCTTTGATCCCAGAGGTACCTACTAGGAAGCAAATCCCATTTTGAGGGTAGTGGGAGATACGTCCAAGTAAAAATACATGGGATCGGGCAGAGAGAGAGAGAGAGAGAGAGAGAGAGAGAGAGAGAGAGGAGGAGGACGAGAGGTGCAAGCAAGAGACAGTGTCATATGCTCAGGAAAGGTTACCCAGCAAGCTGCACATCTTGGTCAGGGGACTGGATCCGGGTGCCTCATGTCCGCCACACCGCTCTCTCTCCAGCCACTGCCCTACCCTCTGGCAAATGCTCTTTTTCTCCCCTGCTCCACCACAGCCAGGCCTCCTGGAGCCCACGTCCCGCCTGATCCGTGTGGCAAAGAGTGCGCCGACGCTGGGCATTGCCATCGAGGGGGGAGCCAACACCCGGCAGCCGCTGCCTCGGATTGTCACGATACAGGTAAGGGAGGTAGAGATTGAGGCCACCAATCACAGGTAATGCCTTCTTGGGGCAACGGCACTGCTAGCCATGGACCTAGGAGAGCTCCTTTAGAGTTCTGACTGGTTTGGATTAAAACCTGGAGCGGATGCCCCACTGACATCGGAGCCAGCAGCCTCCACTGGCTGGCACAAGAAGGCTGCAGGAGCAACCAGTCAGAGCGGAAGTAGCAGCAGCATCTCTGCTCGGACTGGCAAGCCCGAGCAGAGCCCTTCTCACACTAGTAGCGGTGTGCATTGCTGGTCAATTCATTCAAGCCAAGTGAGCAGTGACTACATCGGGAAGCCATTGATCATACACACACACACACACACACCCCGCCACAATCACATCCTCCCCTAGAAGCATTGAGATGAACTGAATGACGATTGCTCGAAGCGGTCCCTGGAAGGGGAGAGGGGAAAAGAACCGGCGAGAGCACAATCCTAGGTATATTTACTCAGAAGGAAGCCCCACTGCGTTCAATGAGACTTGCTCCCTAGTCAATGTGCATAGGAGTGCAGCCAGAGGCAGCATGGTAAGGCGATCAGGCAGCTTGCAAAGAGTCATCCTGTGGCCACATCTCCCCAGCCCTTTCCTGGCAGCCTTAATTCAGTACAAGTAACTGCTGAGGAGGGATAGAATCATAGCATCACAGAATCATAGGGCTGGAAGGGGCCTACAAGACCATGGAGTCCAACCCCCTGCTCAATGCAGGAAGCCTGATTCCCAGGCGGTCTCCCACCCAAGTACTAACCAGGGCTGACCCTGCTTAGCTTCCGAGATCAGACGAGATCAGGCGCATCCAGCCCTTTGCTCATGTCGGAGGACTCTGCAATGGAACCAAATGAATTCGGATTTTCATGAATCTGACTCACAGATTCTGCAGCAGACCAGCTTTTCCCCTGTCAGGTGGATTCTGTGGACCCGTAGACCAATTTGCAAACTTTCCCAAATTTTGAGCAAATTTCGTCATAGAAAAATACACAAAAATTTAAAATCCAGACAAAAATGTGCAGCCCCCCCCCCCCCCGCCGATAAGTTAAACATGAAAATGCACATTTGGGGGAATTTGCGCACTTCTGCACGTGCAAATGTGCGCAACGTGCATTTGCACAAATTCGGAAACGAAAAAACCCTCATTCTGTAGATGGGGGGACGACGGAATGCATGGTGCCTGACAATCCACCAAACAGAGATGGAATGGACTTTACACAACCCATCCATCTCTACTGCTGAGTAAACATGCAGGGCACAATCCTCTGCATACAACAAAGTGCAAATGGCTATTAAGGAGCATATGTGTATAGACAGAATCGTAATCACAATTTCACATATATCGCTTTTCCACAAAAAGTGCCCCAAATGGCTAACGAAACCGCAATTCAAAAACAAAAAGCACAGCGATACATCATTACAGTAGTACATCAATAGTACAATAGTATTTACAGTAATAAATGACTTATGTCACTACTACTAACACTATAACATTTCAAATTAATTACAAAAGAGGCAACACCAAACAATACACTATATTAATTATTACTTTTCAGTAATATGTAAACCAAAAGCAAATAAACTAAATCTTTCCTATGCATTCAGGCTTTAATAAACACTGCAAACAGCTACGCCAGGAAAACAAAATTTTACAAATAGAAAAATGGCAATGCAGCCACCCCAATTTTTGAGGCGACTGTGCCTTTAAATATCCAGGGACACTTTTCGTTGGTTCCATGGGAGGGGACAGGAACGTGGCTGGCGATGGCATTTCCACCAGTGCTGCATTCTGTGTGTGTGTGTGTGTGTGTGTGTGTGTGTGTGTGGAACCTAGGGATGGGAGAACCAGGGAAGCTCAAGCTCACAGAAATTGTCTGTACTTTACTACAATACTCAGCTTGGCTCCCTCCTGTTCCTGTTTGCAACCTGTTTTTTTTAGGTTTGTTCAAATGGGGAAAGTGCACATTTCAAACAGGACTAAAGCATGGAGCTGCACAACTTTAAAATGCACAACTTTAAAAGTTGTGCACTTTAAAAGTTGTGCTTTTTTTTAAGTGCATGTTTTGTGAATGCAAATGCAAGTTTGGGAATTTGCCAACATTTTCAGAGAATGCGTGCTGCCATTCTCATTCACATTTGGGGTTGTGAACAGGGCGTTTTCAAGTGAAACAAACTTCAAATTCTCATACATCCCTAGGCAAAGCAGATGCGAACAGCAGCTTTGGAGGGAGTCCGTTTTTTGTTGGGAGTGCAGTGCAGAGTGAAAGCCATGAACCCCACCTTCCCTGTGTGCTACTGTCTGATCCCTCCCATCCGATTCCCCCCCGTCTGATCCCCCCCGTCTGTTCCCCCCACACGCACCCATAACTGCTCTTTCTTCTTCTTTTTAATAAGACCCATTTAAGACAATCACACGTTTAAAGTTGGGCCCTTAGTTTTATTGTTTTTATCAATTGTTTAGCAAATTTTTTTTTGGCTATTGATGGTAAGCTACGCTGGTCATTTCTGTAAGAAAGAGAATGGCGGGATACACACATACGCACGCGTGCATGCACACACACACACGCATATATATATATATATATATATACACACACACACGCACACACACACATACACACACACACACACAATTTAAAGCCAATCTTGCATTCAGGGAGAGGCTGGCTGTGAAAAGATTAGTCATAACTTTATATATACACATAGTCTCTCTCTCTCTCTCTCTCCTTCTCGGAACTCTTGGGCCTGCAGGCTGAGAATTATTCATCTCTAACCTTTGAGGCGTGCTTCTGACTAATAAGTGACATTAGAGATCATACCTGCTAATTCTTACCCAGCTTCCAAATGCAATTTGTAGATCGAAAGTGGAAGAACGATTTACCTACATTCAACGTCTCATTCTTGATTGGCTTGTTCATTTCTTTGTAACAGTGAAGTGGTGGAGTACCAAGTACCGCTACTTAGTACCGCTACTTGTGGGTACCAAGTACCGCTACTTAGTACCGCTGCTTGTGGAGTACCGGTTGTGGAGTACCGCTGCTTGTGGTACTGACACTCAGAAGAGGTCAGTTTTCTTCAACCTGGTGCCCTCCAGATGACTCAGGTGACAACTCCCAACATTGCTGACCATTGGAGGGCACCAGGGCACCATTGGCCAGGTGGACTAGGGCTGATGGAAGTTGTAGGCCAACAACAACTGGAGGGCCACCAGTTCCCCAGCTCTGACTTATGGTACCCTTGTATTTTTTATTATTTTTGAGCATTCAAGTGGAGTTTATTGGAAGCAAAGAAACTCATATGGCAGTTCGGGAGGGAGGGATGAGTCTATTTTTAGTTGCTTATGTTGAAGCATAAGGACATTGCGTCCAATTTCCACATCAGTCTGCAAACTGTGTTTCTTTCTTTGTTTTTTAAAGCACAACATTTTGCAGTTATTTTTGTATGCAATTTTCTCTAATTAAACATTTTTATATGCAAGTTTCCCTATTATGCACATTTTTGAATGCAATCTCTGAGCCGAGGACTGAATCGCAAAACTCAGAGAAGTGCGTAATCTGAAAGATAACTGCATTCTAATCTGCAGATTAGTCCAGGAAGTGCGTATTAGGTAGCTTCTTTTAAAAAATGTGGACCAGATGAGATTATCCCTGCTAAATTTGCACCTGCTTTCCAACATGAGCTTCGATCCATTCCTTCTTGAGAATGTCTTGATGGCAATGATGCCACAAGATGATGCAGTCATTCCCAGGTAGGAATGCTGGAGAAATCCACTGCAGACTCAAATAAGGCTGGATTCCCAAGAATCCGACCTGCAGCATCCACAACGGACTGGCTCTGCTTACCTCTGCACCCACCAGACTCCACACAGGACAGCTTCCAGGTTTTACAAAGACAAGGTTGCAAATGGCAGCCTTGGGAAATGACAGCCTTGGGACCTTGGGAGAATTTTGGGCGGTGAATTGCTGCTGCTATTATTGTTGTTGTTGTTGTTGTTGTTATTACATTTCTATACCACCCAATAGCCAAAGCTCTCTGGGTGGTTTACAATGGTTAAAAACATTAAAAATAGAGTACACAGACATTAAAAGCCATTTACATAAAAAACACATGAACAGACAATATACACAAATGAAACATCTATCTCAAACAACTTCAAACAAACAGTCTCAAAACAAACAACCATAACCATAAGACATTCCAGGATCGATTAAAACTTATCATATGCCAAATGGCTGGGAGAAGAGAAAGGTCTTAACCTGATGCTGAAAAGATAATAATGTTGGCACCAGGCAGGCCTCATCGAGGAATGATCCATAATTGGGGGCCACCACCAAGAAGGCCCTCTCCCTTGTTGCTGTCTTCCGAGCAAAAAAATAAGTACTTGTAGAGCTGCAATTTATGTAGATGTAAATGTTTTACAGCTGCAAATGTCATAAAATACACAATTCACTGCCATAATTTTCCCAAGGTACTTGAATGGCAGCTGCCATTCGCAGACCTTGCTTTTTTTAAACCGGAAAGGTGCCCTGCAAAATCTGGCAGGCACGCACAAGGCTCTGAGGAAATCCAGTGACCCCAAGCAGCCCGGATTTTCCCCCAGCGGACCCCATCCTGGACCAGACTTCGGGGGGTTCACCCATCCCTATTCCCAAGGGCATTTTGGGGACAGGATTTAAAAAAATATATATTTTAACCGAGAATGGCACTGCGAGTGATGCTCCATCATTCCCATTGGGCCATTCTCAGTCAGGAACTCCACTGATGCAATCTTCTGCCCCCTCATACCTATTGTGGTATATCCCCCTCCCCTGATTATTTTAAAAAAGAAACCTTTTCTGACTTCTGATCACAAAAAACTTCAGAGTCTGTTTCCACACACGTACACCCTGAAATGCTAGAAAAAGCTGGGCAAATGACCACAATTTATATCAAGGATAGGCACCCTGGTGTCCTCCAGATGGTTTGGACTACAACTCCCATACGCCCCAGCCCTCATGGCCAATAGTCAGGGATTGTGGGAGTTGTAGTCCAAAACATATGAACGGCACCTGGCTGCCTACCACTGTTTTATACAGTAGATCTGTGTGGATTTTGATTGTAAGCCGTTTTGGAGCTGGGTTTGGCTTAGGGATGTACGAAAGTTCTGCCACGGATATCGGGGAGGCCGAATGCCAGCGCATTCAGCCCCTCAAAATCGGTGGCGGAATGGCTCGCCACCCCTCCGCCACCCCCCCCGGGATGGGACTTACCTGGGGCGGATCTTCCTGGCGGCGGTGGCTCCGGCAGCGGTTTGGCGGCTGCGGCTGTGGCGGCCGGTCTTCCGACCGGCTGCCGCCGCCACCATTTCCAGGTTTTTGTTTTTTTTAAAAAAAGTGATAGGCTACGTAAAGATTTACATAGCCTATCACGGCTAAATTTAAAAAAACCCACCGTGATAGGCTACGTAAATGTTTACGTAGCCTATCACGGCTGATTAAAAAAAAAAACACGCGCGTACGTAAATGGCGGCGCCCATGGGCGCCGCCATTTGCGTTCCTTATTTTGGCACGTCTTAGTCTACGTAAACATTTACATAGACTAAGACGGCGAAAATAAGGGGAACGCAAATAGCGTAGTGTCTACGCTATTTGCGTTCCCCTTATTTTCGCCGTCTTAGTCTACGTAAATGTTTACGTAGACTAAGACGTGCCAAAATAAGGACCGCAAATGGCGGCGGCCGTGGCCACTACCATTTGCGTACGCGCGTTGTTTTTTTTAAGTCAGCTGTGATAGGCTACATAAACATTTACGTAGCCTATCACGGCTGACTGCAGGGACGCAAACGGCGGCGGCTACAGCTGCTGCCATTTGCGTCCCTGCTAGCCAGCGGCCGGATGTCCGGCTGCTGGCGGAGCCAGCCGGTGGCTCCGCAGAATCGCTGCGGAGCACAGCTGGCCAGCCAGGATTCCGGGGGGGGGAGGAACGGAGCGCCTCCCTCCCCGGCGAGGATTCCGGGGGGAGGGACAGAACGCCTCCCCCCGCACCATCAGCATAATCCCTGAAAGGTAAGTGATTTTCGTACATCCCTAGTCTGGCTAGAAAGCAGGGTGTAAATATAATCAGTGAACAAAATGCTCTTTTGCAAGCCCCTCAGCACTGCCAGGTGAATTACTCCGCCAGGTGAAACGTTTGAGATAGGCTCCTTCGAAACAGCAAAACCCTTGACCATAAATGAGCTCTTTTCATCTCCGTCTTTTCTCCTTCTTCTTTGTTCTCTCCTGACGGACTGCAGAGAGGAGGCTCTGCCCACAACTGCGGGAAGCTGAAGGTGGGTCATGTGATCCTGGAAGTGAACGGCGCAGCCCTACGAGGAAAGGAGCATCGCGAGGCGGCTCACATCATTGCCGAGGCCTTTAAAATGAAGGACAAGGACTATGTTGATTTCCTAGTCACCGAGTTTAATGTCGCACTTTAGGGGTGGGGCAGCTGACAGCCCCAAAGCCAAATGAGAGTGAGAGAGCGAGAGAGAAGGGAAATAGTAGGGGTTTCAAGAGGGCTGACGCACATAGCTTGGCGTCTGTGCACCGTCACACCCTCAGATAACTCCCACGTGAAACCCAGCACCCAAAACACATGCAGGATCTCCTACCAAATAGGCTTTGGGTTGGTGCACCGGCACTCAAGGCAACTGCTCTGCTAAGGTATCCCACCGCTCACACCACCCCAAGACTGATCAGCCTGGCTAGAGAGTCTGAGCAAAGGAATGTGGAGAAGAAACACAGAGAGTTGCTCCTGGTCATCATTCTTTCCATAGATCATCCTCACCTGGTTGGTAAACCATTATTTTAGATGCCCCGTCTCTGCCCCTTTGTGCTTGAATGACTTGTCCAGCCACCCGTCGGAAAGCCTCACCTGCCCTGTCTAGCTCCTCCTTCCCTCCCTTTGCATCTTACGGAAGCACCAACGAGCTGGAAGGGGGAAGAGCCATGTGTTGCCCCAACCCCAAGAGCCAAGCAGTGCTAGGGGATCAGAGAGAGCAGGAATCCCGAGAGGGGCGGCCCATGATGTCAGCATCCCTGCCAATCAGAAGTGTAGTGGCACATTCAGAAGTGCTAGGTCCCTTCCTGACAGTCCCAGCCATGCCCCCTCACAGCCACGCCCCTTCTACGATGGTACAACCTTGTAAGATAACACAGCCTTCAACTGGGATCCAAACACAGTGCAGCTGAGAGTAAGGCGGGGTATTTCAATTGGACGGCTGAGAAAAAAATGCAGGGGTGCTAATCTTTTTCACCCACTCACTCACTCACTCACTCACCTGAAACATTTTAGATTTTCAAAATATGATACTCTGTGGAAGTTCGAAAGCAAGAAATTGCAAGTAGATAAATAGGCACCGCTTCGGCGGGAAAGGTAACAGCGTTCCGTGCACCTCGGTGTTCAGTCATGCCGGCCACATGACCACGGAAGCGTCTTTGGACAGCACTGGCTCTTCGGCTTAGAAATGGAGATGAGCACCACACCCTAGAGTCGGACACGACTGGTTGGGGACACCTTTACCTTTACCATTTATGGAAGCTTCACCCTCTGAACTCAGCCGTCACGGACAGATTCCTTCTCATTTAAACAGCCTCCTTGCACGCTCCCTTAGCGCCCCAGCATTACCCATTAACCTCCCCTAAGCTCCTTCATTATATCCCCCCTGCCAACAGAAATGTCCACACACCCAGCTGGATTGGAACTACATACACACACACACAGACACACACACAATGGTGTAGTGGTAAATTTGGAAATGCAGGAGCTCATTGTGACAGCCTCCAAGGGCAGTCCAAAAATTTCAGGCAGCTATGTCAATCCATATCAACAAACCAGTTCTAGGAGTTTTCATCTCCACCAGGAGAATGTCTTTGGTGAAGCTAATAGGTCTTAATTGCCCGTTCCAGACTAAGTCATCCCAGATACTTTCCATTCCGACATGGAACAGTATATTGTTGCTTGGAAAATTCATTCCCCCCACGGCTACAGTGAGGATCGCAGGTAAGCTCAGAGGGAACAGGGAATTTTGAGGGGGGTGGCAGATGACATCAGAGTCCCCGCTAATGAAAAAGTGCTGGGGCTGCGTCCCTGCAAGAGGATGCACCACTGTAGAAGATGGAAGAACCTCCAGGGGGCGCCACCTCTAATGTGTTGAGATGTAAACTCAGTGACCCACCTGGAGTGAGGTTCCCCCAACCTGTCTTCAAACATTCACAGCCAGCAATGGAGGATGCCTTGTAAATGGCCAGCAGTATCACTGTATTTATATACGAAAGAGCTTGTGCTTTTAATTTTTCAATAAAGCGAACACGTTAGAAAAAGGCGACTGGTGTTTTGTCTGATGGATCCATTTAAAACATTTATGAACCCCTTTTCTATTCAAATGATATTCGATGTGGCTTAATATTCAAAACGGGTTCTCAGGATGCAAGATAGAATTTATTATAAGAAGCCTGACGCATTTTGGCCTTTTTCTTCTTATTTTAGGCCTTCTTCAGGGGGCTGTAACGTAAATGATAATACAATTTACAAATAGGACAACACATAGTTAAAGCATTACTGCAATACAAATTGCCACAGGGGCTAATACATGCATAACATTATTTTAAAAATCATATAAAACCTACTTTATTCCTAAAAATAACAATAAACATACAAAATATTAATAATCAATAATAAATGATTTTTAAATTAATGTTATGCATGTATTAGCCCCTGTGGCAATTCGTATTGCAGTAATGTTTTAACTCTGTGTTGTCCTATTTGTAAATGTTATTACCATTTATGTTACAGCCCCCTGAAGAAGGCCTAAAATAAGAAAAAAAAAGGGCCGAAATGCGTCGGGCTTCTTATAATAATTTCTATCTTGCATCCTGAGAACCCATTTCTCTTCTTTGTGATCTACTTTGGATGCTCACCTCCTTCTGTTTTCTTAATATTCAAAACAGCAGTTGTAAAAACAAACAAAACAGCAGAAACGCTGACTATAAATTGTTCAGATCTTTTCAAATTGAAAGTGTGTGTGGGGGGGAATAACGAAACTGACAGTGACAAAATGGCAGCTTTCAGATACAGGTGGTATAAGCTGTTAAGAAGCATCAAAAGTTGTGGTGAACAGAAAGGTTCCAACTCTTACGCTGTAGCAAGGTGGGCTACATCTGACTCAAACATTTCATTGATCAATCCATGCAAACTCCATGCAGCAAAAGCCTTGGCTTGGAAGATTCACATGAGTGGAAGCAAGTAAGTGTTTCTTTTTAGCTGCCGTTAAATGCATGAAAATGCGCAGTTTATAAAACCAGCTGGAAACGAGGCCCCCAAGACTCCCCCGTGTCCCACCGAACAGAGTTTGGATGAATTGGCCTAAATGTAACTCAGAAATGTAATGCATCGTGAGAGGAAATAAAGCTATGGTAGAAAGAAGATTTGCAAAATAAGGGTGCAATCCTATGGGGATGGGCAACTGCCTATCCAATGCAGGGCAGGAGAAGCACGGAGGGGATCATTCCCTCCACACTTTTCCTGCCCTGTATTTGCAGCTAGACAGCTGATTTCAGCTGTCTAGCCATGGGAAGGTGGAGCAGGGGAGGAGGCTGCCATAGGATGTGTCTCATCGGCATTTCCGCCTTCCCCGCCCTGGAATGCCCCATTTTGGCCGCTCCACACTCCTCTTCCGAACACGGAGCATGGGGCCGTTCCATGCTGCCTGCAAAGCAGCGTGGAAAGGGAAGAAGGTCGGTTCTCTGGGAACTGACCTCAGAGCATGGGCTTCGAGGTCGGTTTCCGGAAAACCACATATCCTATGGCCCTCTGGCTGCTGACTAGTGGCCATAGGATTGCTCCCTCCCGGTCTTAAAAAAACCCACACCTTTATGGAGACATGTTTTATATGCTTAACTGTGCAAAAGCCTTAACTGAGTTTCAAGCAACAAAACCTTAATAACAGCAAACCTAAATATACACTCAGAGAAACAGAAATAAACGTTGACACAATGATGTTTTTTAATGGGAAATAGGAAAACAGAACCACAGTTAATTGAAAGTTCAGGGCCGGCTGTAGGGGTGGGTGAGCTGGGTAATTGCCCTGGGTGCCGAGCTGAAGGGGGGTGGGGAGCTAAGCTGAGATGAGGGGAGATGCCAAGCGGAGCTCAGTGGATGTGGTGTTTTTTTTAATGTACTGTCTGCAGTGAGCCAGGGTGGCAAAAAGCAAGTGACTGCAAGCTTTCTTTCAAGGTTGTGCAGGTTGTTGGGGCACTAAGCACAAAAATGATCTTCCTTCAATTAGCTTGAAAGTATGTTTCTTTTTCAGTTTCCACTTTGATGTCAAAAACTAAGATCATGGCATCTGGCCCCATCACTTCCTGGCATATAGAAGGGGAAGAAATGGAAGCAGTGACAGATTTTATTTTCTTGGGCTCCAAGATCACTGCAGACGGTGACTGTAGCCATGAAATTAAAAGACACTTGCTCCTTGGGAGGAAAGCTATGGCAAACCTAGACAGCATAGTAAGAAGCAGAGACATGACCTTGCTGACAAAGGTCCGCATAATCAAAGCTATGGTTTTCCCAGTAGTAATGTATGGCTGTGAGAGCTGGACTATAAGGAAGGCTGAGCGCCGAAGAATCGATGCTTTCGAACTGTGGTGCTGGAGAAGACTCTTACGAGTCCCCTGGACTGCAAGGAGGCCAGATCAGTCCATCCTAAAGGAAATCAACCCTGAGTGCTCATTGGAAGGACAGATGCTGAAGCTGAAGCTCAAATATTTTGGCCACCTAATGCGAAGAGAAAACTCTCTGGAAAAGACCCTGATGCTGGGAAAGATTGAAGGCGAAAGGAGAAGGGGACGGCAGAAGATGAGATGGCTAGATAGCATCACTGATTCAATAAATATGAACTTGAGCATGCTCCAGGAGAGAGCGGAGGACAGGGAGGCCTGGCGTGCTGTGGTCCATGGGGTCACAAATATTCGGACACGACTGAACGACTGAACAACAACAACGTGCTAGGCAAAAATCAGCGGAACACAGCTTTACCTTGAAGCAACGTTCCTGAGCACTGAGCACCTCAACTACTGTAAACAATAGAAGCACTATATAAATCATAATGAAATAAAGCCGTGAGCTGTAAGCGGTCAGCTGGGTACCTATTTTATTTGTAACCATTCTTTATTATTTTTAAAGATAAAAATAATGGATATTCTAAAATAAAGAATGCTTGCCGAAAGATAGAAACCGCTACAAGACAAAAAGGATATTGGAAGTAAAACCTGTGATGGTTCTGCTGTGTTGCGCAGCACGCTGCCGCCACTCAGAATGTGGCTTTTCGAACTTTGGCTTGTGCAAACTAGCACAGCAGCTGAGAGATCAAGGCTTTGAACGGTGTCGTTCTCGATGGACATCACATCTGCACCAGGTCCCATAAATCCTCTGAGTGGCCTTGCAAAACGGGGGGTGGGGGGAAGCACCAAAGGCACTCCCTCTCCAGGGCACAATTTAGCCTAGGACCAGCCCTGTCGATGTTCATCCCTTTTTGTTTTTCCATAAAATGAAAAACAACCACAATAGAAACAATCAATAACCTGCATAAGCTATTAAACTCTGTGTATTGATTTCCACTCTGTATAAATTGTGTATTAACTCTGTATGAACTCTTATTATTTTTCTAATAAACATAAATATGCGAGAGCCCTGCTTCCTCAAACCCAGGGTCCACCCAGCCCAGAATCCTGACAGTATCTTCCAAGCCACTGGTGGAAGTCCAGAGAGGTAATAGCCTTCCCCTATTATTTGCCTTCCAGGAAGTAGACGACGTAGAACCTCCAGGCTCAGTGGCTGTCTACCTATAAATAAGAACATAAGAAGACCCCTGCTGGATCAGACCAAGGTCCATCTAGTCCAGCATTCTGTTCACACAGTGGCCAATCAGCTGCCCACGGGAAACCCACAAGCAGGACATGAGTGCAAGAGCACCCTCCTGCCCATGTTCCCCAGCAACTGGTGTGCATAAGGTATACTGCCTCTGATACTGGGGGCAGCACATAACCATCAGGACTAGTAGTCATTAGATACCTAATAATACCCAAGGCTCAGTGGCTGGGAACTTTTGCCTCTATGCCCTGTTTGTACAGACTTCCCAGTTGCCTCTAGCTCAGGGGTTGGCAGACTTCAGGCTTGCGTGATCTACTTTGGGTTTTATTAGAACCCTAAGAACCACCAACAGAAGCCTGGTGGAAAATAGTGGCCCAGGCAGGTGGATGTACACTAAGCATTAAGGGGCAGGGTGCCTCTGAGCACATGCTCAACCCAGGAATGTGCCATCGGTATAAAAAGTCTTGTCACATGAAAATCCGCTGCAGTTTTCCCTCAAGCATTCTTTTTCAGCAACCTAGTGTAGAAGCAATGGGTCTTTTCAATTGTTGGTCTCATTAGATAACTGGGAGTCAGAAATCCACGCCCACCTAGTGAAAATCACCCAGAGATCTATTAGTAAAAGATTCTCATCTACCTTCCACCCATCCCAGCTTTAGATGCCCACAGTGGAGCTACCAGCCTCCACTGACATATTGTGGTAGCAAATTCCATAGTTTAATTACACTGGGGGGGGGGGAGTGCAGAAAAAGGCAACTACAATGATCAAGGGGCTGGAGCATCTCCCCTACAAGGGAAGGTTATAACAGACAGGCTTGTTTAGCTTGGAAAAAAGGGGGGTAAGGGGAGACATGATGGAGGCCTCCAAAATTATGTACAGTGTGGAGAAAGTGGATCGGGAGACATTTTTCTCCCTCACTCATCATATTAGAAGCAGGGGTCATCCCATGAAGCTGATTGGTGGGAGATTCAGGACAGATAAAAAGAAGGACTTCACACAGCACGTAGTTAAAACTATGGAACTCCCTGCCATAGGATGTAGTGATGGCCACCCATTTGGATGGCTTTAAAAGGGGTTAGACAAATTCCTGGAGGAGAAGGCCATCAAGGACTACTAGTTCTGACATTCCTAAGCTGCCTCATCATCAGAGGCAATATGCATGTGTAGCCCAGTTGCTGGGGAACATAGGTGGGAGGGCGCCTTTGCACTCGTGTCCTACTTGTGGGTTTCTGGCCACCAGTGGGCTGGCCACTGTGTGAACAAAAGCCTAGACTGGATGGACTCTTGGCCTGATCCAGCACCGCTCTTCTTACATTCTTACATATGCATGGTGGGAAAAAGGACCTCTCTTGCTATGTCCTGATCATCCCACTAAACCATTGCAGTGGTTAATCAGATAATCCCGTTGGGTACTAGTATGATGAGCGAGAGAGACAAACACCTCTGATCCAGTTTCTCCGCACAATTTGTATACCTCTAGCCAGTCTCCCCTTACTCGCCTTTTTCCTAAGCGAAGTAGCCCAACCTTTCCCCACAGGGGAGTTACTCCAGCCCCTGCACCCTTGCCCTTTTTCTGCCCCAGCAGCAAGGCCCACTGAAATCCGTAGGGCTTTTGTTGTTGTTTATTCGCTCAGTCGCTTCCGACTCTTCGTGACTTCATGGGCCAGCCCGCGCCAGAGCGTCCTGTCGGCCGTCGCCACCCCCAGCTCCCCCAAGGTCGAGTCCGTCACCTCCAGAATATCAGCCATCCATCTTGCCCTTGGTCGGCCCCTCTTCCTTTGGCCTTCCACTTTCCCTAGCATCAGCCTCTTCTCCAGGGTAGCCTGTCTTCTCATTACGTGGCCAAAGTATTTCAGTTTTGCCTTTAAGATCATTCCCTCAAGTGAGCAGTCTGGCTTTATTTCCTGGAGTATGGCCTGGTTTGATCTTCTGGCAGTCCAAGGCACTCTCAGAATTTTCGTCCAACACCACAGTTCCAAAGCATCTATCTTCCTTTGCTCAGCCTTCCATGTGGTCCAGCTCTCGCAGCCATAGGTTACTATGGGGAGCCCAGTATAGGTTACCCAAAGGGCTTACACCAGAGGAATCCTCCTGGAATAACAGCATCCCCTCCACCGCCCCCCCCCATTAGCTTCCACGTGAAATAGCCACCTTGGAAAACTCCCACCCCCTAGAAAGAAAGAAAGAAAGAAAGAAAGAAAGAAAGAAAGAAAGACTCTGATTGGCCCGAGCGTCAGCCTGCAGGCAAATAGGGCTCCGCCCCGCTGCCTCCCCCGCTGCCCAACCCTCAAGCCGGGAAAGTCCGACAGCCACTTTCTTGCGCGCCGAAGACAGGCTCCCGCTTTATGCTAACGAGGGCCGGCTCCGATTGGAGGAGCGCCTTGTATTATGCAGATGACCTTGCAAGCTCCTCCCTCTCCTTCATCCCCGGCCATCTGCCTAGCTCAGCATTGGGGAACTATTGTTAGCCGCCAACTTACAACTCCAGGAAATTGGCTAAGCGGGCGCAAGGAGTTGCTTTGGGATTTTGTCTCCCCGCCCACCTTTGCAAGCTGCAGCTGGAGGAAGAGGAGGAGGAACTTTGCAAGGGGGAGAGACCCCCCCCCCGCAAAGCTGATTTATCTGTCCAGGTGAGCAACTGGGTGCGTAGGGGGCTCAATCCAGCGGTACCCCCGGGTTCCTTCCCTTCGCTTTCCATCCTTCTCTCTCTCCTTCCCAAAATTGCTTTTTGTATTTGGATGGTGTGGAGAGAAGGCAAGGGTCTCTCTCTCTCAATCTCGCTCTCTCTCTCTCTCTGCGCCCCCCCCCTAAAAAAAATATCTAGCGAGGCTTTGGTCCTCTTGGTATCAAAAACCTCAACCACTTGTAGAAGCGGGACAAAGCGTGGCCCCAATCTGTCCCCGATTGGGGAGTTTCGCTCTCCTCGTGATGTTCGTTTGGCGACCGTGTCTGACTTCCCAGAACGCAAGGATTTGGTTGCATTTTAAAAAAACGAATGACTCCTTCTTCCCCTCTTTTAAAACGCGCAATCGCTGCCGCATAATGCTATGCCTGCTTATTATTATTATCATCATATTATTATATTTATTCATATCCCGCCTTTTCCCCCATACTGGGACTGCTTACTCGGGAGTAAGCCCTCGCCGTGTTCAGAGGCGGGGGCTGGCTCCCAGGTAAGCGTGCAGGCTTCATGAGGGCTAGGAGCGTGCGCTGTCTCTTGGGTGTGGTGCGTGTGTTTGTGCGTTACTCGGGGCTGGAATCGAACCTGATGTTGCTGTAGCTACATCTTCGAAGGCGGGGGGGGGGGGGGAGGAAGGCATCGCTGGCGGAGAAGTTTTGTTAGTTGCAAGCTTGCTAAGCAACCGAAAGGGACACTCCGGGGCTGGTGAGTTAATCAGCTTGCTTCTCCTTGTAAGAGTGTTAAGACTTCCCTTCTTAACCACAAGGGAAGAGGTGTAGAAAGGAGAGAGAAAGAAGCTGCGTAGTTACTAAGGCTGTGATCCTACACACTTAACTTGGGAGTAAATCCCACTGAACTCAATGGGACTTTTCTTTCTTTTTTTAGTAAGGCTATTGTTCAGAGACACCATGGTGCTGTGGCACGTCGCATGCATATATTGCTTAGCCACAGTGAATGACCCTGGGCTGTGTAGTAGTATTAGCTAAACCAACAGTTCGTGCATAATTACTGTTTCATTTTTGATAAGCAGTTAATGTAGCTAAGAGAGCAATCCTATGTCCCCTAGACAGCATGTGGGGGTCATAGAACACTTCAGATTCCCGGACCCGCAGTCGGACACACCGCGCCGACTTCGGAGCTGGGAATCCGTGCTCCCCTCCCCCCTCGCAGCCACGGCGGACAGAACCGCGTCAGCTGTCTCTCCAGGATCAGAAAAGTGACCTCGGAGATGGAGCAGGGGGGTGTTCCGGGGGAGGGGACTGGGGAGGCTGGGATACAAGCTATCCTGAGTTGCTTCTCCCGCTCTGCTTGGAAGCTTAGATGCATCGGGTGAAGAAGTAATAGAATTATGCCCGGATAATACTATTATCTCAGCATTCCCCAACATGGTGCCTTCCAAATGTTGTAGATGAGACTGTCCTTCAGCCCCAGCCAGCATAGCCGATGGTCTGCGATGATGGGAGATGTAGTCCACATTTTTAGATGTTTTCCGGTGCTTCCAGATGAGGCTTTTATTGTGCAATTGTCCTGCCTCGTTGGCTGAATGGAGTGAGTGTGTGTCTAACCTTCCCATGTTTTCCCACCCTTTCTTCCATCTTTTTTTCTTACCAGCAAAAATCCATTTGGGGGGAAGGATGGAATGGCTGCACAGTGAATGCGCTTTGATCAGCAGTGCTAGGAGCTGTCTATTTGAAAGCACCTTGGCATGGCAACCCAATGCAAGTTTACTGAGAAATAAGTTGCACTGTGTTCAGTGGGGCTGACTCCTAGGTAAGTGTGCATAGGATAGTAGCCAAAGGGACCAATCCTATGCATGTTTAGATAGAGAAAAGTCCTACAACTCCCAGCATTCCCCAGCCAGCCCTTCTTATTTGACTGTATGCATGGCTGGCTGGGGAATGCCAGTTCAGGAATATAAGGAAATATAAGGGAAAGCATGTAGGGTGTATTCTACCCAGTTGCTCACTAGGAAGTATTATTAGTATTATATCAGAAGTATACTTGGCACGTTACAGAATACCAGAGGACGGATCTTTGCTCCACGAAGCTTACAATAAAAAAATTCGGCACAGGAGAAATGGAAGAGGAGGTAAATAGGGAAAAGAATGTTCCATTGTTTCAGTTACATCATATCCTCAGGCGTAGTTGCGGGCATACAACACAATCCTGTATGTGTCTACTTGGCAGTAAGTCTCCTTGACTGCAGCAGGTCAGACTCCCAGGAAAGTGGACATAGAATTGCAACTTTGCAGGTGGGGATGGGAACTGGGCGGGGTGTGTGTGTGTCATAGGAGCCATGGGTTTTGAGGAGGGGCTTGAAGGAATTGAGAGAGGTGATACCAAGCATACGGACAGCAAGGGAGAAAAGGGCAGAGTCTTCTGAGGGACTAGGATACTTTGGGGCAACGGTGAAGCTAAAGAAACAACTATCGCAGTCAGGGATATAAGAGTGGTGTTGTATTTATGCTCTGGCTAGTCTGCTGAGGTTCACCATCCCATAAGGCCCCCTGCTTGCAACATTTCTAGTTGGGGGCCGGGCCACTCAGGTGAGCTTTACTGCTGGGTGGGGATTTGAACCCAGGGCTACCTGGTTCAGATTTACTTTGGAAACACTTGGGGATTTGCACGTACTCACAGGGGGAGGAAGGATTTATTTACTTGGTATGGCAGAGCCCTCCCCTCTCCCACCCCATCCCCTGCTCATGCCTTATCAAAAACTGCTTCTGAAACTCCTTTCAGTATCAAAAGTTGTTTGTCACGAGGCCAGCAAGAGGGGCGGTAGCTAGGGAGGAAATTTTTTTTATCTGAATGGGCATGTGGAACAAATAATGGGATTCTTTGGAGAGTGTTTGACAGCCTTTGAAACATTTTGAGAGGTTGATTGCTGCTAATAGTCCTATTTTACAGACGGGGAAACTGAGGCTGACAAATAGCAGCTTGGAATCTTAGCAGGGTTGCCAACACAGAACAGACCACCCCCGTCTCTGCTTTTAAGCAAGCCTTTTCTCACGGGGTCTCCAGATGTTGGCTACAACTCCCATAATCCCTGACCATTGCCCATGCCGGCTGGGGCTTAGGGGAGTTGTAGTCCAACACATTGGGAGGATACCAGGGTAATAAAGCCGACACCCTGGCTCCACTGGTTTCTAAGATTGTATCATATTTTTCAACCAGCCTGTCCAATTGTTTCGGATTTATTGAAATCTGTCTATGCTTGGTTAATACTCCCCACTTACAGCTGGCTCTTTCTGCCTGCAGTGCACATATTAAGAATATCTGTCCCTTGTAAGAAAGCATGGAAGATGTGGGTATTTTTAAGATGTGAAGGGCCAGATCATTGGCAGCATTGGGAGGAGTAGTGCACGTAGGCTCTGGACTTAATGGCCACCCCCTGTAGATGGTAATGTGCAGTTCTAGGTTTTTGTAGGCCTGTGAATAACACTGGCTCCTCTTCAGCCTGCTTCTTCAGCACCAGCCCTTCCTATTCTTTATTAAGCCCTCGTTTCTGGGGGCCCTCCTCATTTACTCTGCTGAGTGGACACCCAGGCATCTGCCCCTAGGTCCTGTCCTGATGGCGCCGGTGATGGGGCTTCCCTTGAAACGCAAATCGCAGGACTTTGGTCAGCTCCCCCTCCCCGCCCCCCCATTATCCTAAGGCTGCTCAGACTTCCCCGTGGCTGTTGGTGATATTTATACCCCCCCCAGTGTACACGTCAGTTGCATATACAATTAATGTCCCGCCTGGTTTGGCCTGAAGAATCGCCTCTTTTCCTTATGTTTCTTCTGAGGCCCGTTCCCAGTGTCCCTTAACTTAGGAGGGTATCTGCAAGAGCCTTCCCTGTGTTGGCCCCCTTGCAGACTTCCTTCCCTAAGGAGGCCTCCCTGACTCTTCCATAGCTGGCTTTTCTTACATGTGGTTTTTCCGCCTCTCCCTCCTGCCTCCCATGCTCTCCATCCCCCTGAGCTCCTGAAGGCATACAGCTCTAACTGCCCCTAGCGAGATGAGTTGTTCTCCTCCTTTTTGGAAACTCGCCTTCTGATTCTCTGTAGAAGTTGACACTGGTTTTTTGTTTTACTGTTCTGTGGCTCAGCCCTTCCTTCTCAGCAGCCGGAAGTTCATCACAACATAGGACACTGCCAGTGGAGGCTGGTGGCTCCAATGTCAGTGGGGCAGTGAATCTGGGTTCCAGTCAGAACTCTAAAGGAGCTTTGGATAGCTCTTCTGGAGTTCTGACTGAAACCCAGAGCAGATTCACTGCCCCACTGACATCAGAGCCACCAGACTCCACTGGCATCTGTCTCAGTCTGACCCTTGTGGTATAACCGTCCCTCCAGACCAGTACAGCCTACTGTGAAAGGCAGTGGTTCTGCCGGGTCTCGGCAGAGAAAGATCCTTCCTAAACTGGAGATGGCAGGGACTGAACCTGGGACCTTCCACAGGCAAAGCAGGTGCTTTCCCACTGAGATACACTGCCTCCCCCATGAACTGTGACATCACAGCAGCTGACTCAATGTTTTCAGGTGGAGGCTTGCAGTTAAGTTGACTGGAAGTTTTAAAACCTCTTTCTTTCTTGTTTTCTCCTGAAATTTTATTTTATCTTGAAATAAGGTTAACAAAATAAAGGCTACCAAAAGAAGACAATAGGGGGAAAAAAAGCTATGCCAATATATATTTTATATATATATATATATATATATGTGTGTGTGTGTGTGTGTGTGTGTATATATATATATATATATAATCATTTGGGGCTCTTATTTGCCTGTTCCTTCCTTCTTTAAATTGGCATAGTGGTTAGAGTGTTGGACTAGGGACCAGGGAGACGAAGGGTCAAACTCAGCCAGGAAGCTGACTAAGTGACCTTGGGCCAGGGCCGGCCCTACCATTAGGCAGAGTGAGGCTGCAGATGCTGCTAGGGGGCGCAGAGCAGCGGCAAGACAGAGCCGTGTTGCCAAATGGCCTCCTCTGTGTTCCTAAGTCTTCGACAGTCGATGCTGGGAGTGTGTTTGGGGGGGGGGGACTGATGGCAGCCAATCCCCGCCCCCCCGCCTGCCCTGTGTCCCTTGAGTCAGACTGCTGCCATGAGGTGCGGTGCAGAATGCTAACCCATTGCCACTGGTGAAGCAAGATTCAGCCGCCAGTTCATCTTCTCCTTTTCCGCAGGCAGAAAAATGTCTTGGGCCAGCTCTGTGTTGGTCCAGTGTGGCATAAGCCTTGGTTCAAAGATTCTCTCAAACTTTGGTAACTACCGACAACCTGTTTACTGTGCATACAGACAGATTTTTCTTACAACTGGATGCCATCTAGAGGTAGTTCAGTCCTTCACTCTGATATGGGTAGTACAGAATTCTGTTTCTTAAGAAACATTCTCTCAGACGAGATTTGTCTTTTTCCTACCAAGTATTAGCATAACGTACAAGAGTGTATGTATACATAAGTTCAAACACATGAAACATCTAACATCCGTCTTAAACAAGGTCACGTGCATCTGCTAGTTCTCAGTGATACTCAGTATCAAGCTTACCATGTTGACTTTACAGGCAACACATTAAGAAAAGCTGATCTTAAAGGATAGCTTCCACTGATGCGTGTTTTGAGTCTCCTTGGTATACTTTTTGGATGCTAGACGATATGTCTATGCTATTCTTACTACAGTTTATATTTCTTATCCCCAAATTCTAAAGGTAACCTTTCTGCTTTAAATCTTCATATGTCTAAATAAGATTATCGATTTTTGAAGTTTCTTATCGAGATTAATGTGCAGACCAACATACTTATGCAAACATGTTAGCATTCTTTGACATGTTACAGGTAATGTTTCTGACACAAACATATTCCTTGGACATCATCGTGTCTTGTGAGCTTGTTTTTCTGACATATTTACTGTCTGGGATGAGGCCACTTGGTCATTTCTCTGATGGCCCATCTGGCCTTATAGTTTTGTGATGTTACTACTAAGTGAGAGCCGTAACCTTAAATTTAACATTGACGCTTCCTTAATCTGGATTCCTTTTCAATCAGTGAAAGGGTACTAATGATCTATTTCTAATATATAATGGTCTCTCATCTGACAAACCTCAGAGATGAGACTTTTTTTATTACTCCTAGGTCAGAAGACTATACTGGGTGGTATTGGGCAGTGATTTTATTTTCCATAAGTCTCTTGGAGGCATTTGATTATAGAATTTCTTAACTGAGTAGCAGGGGTAAGGCGATGAAAATATGAAAGGTTTGCTTGATCTGCCATGCCAGTCTCTCCGTCATTCTCTCTCAGCCTAACCTACTCTGGAGGGTTGCTGTGTGGAGAAAATGGGCTGGGGGCAAAGAACTGCATGAGCTACTTCGAGTTCCTTGGAAGAAAGTTAGATATAAGTTGTAATAATTAAAACTAATACATAATCGAAGGTATGTCCCTGATGATATACTTCCAGCCTTAATGGGATTGCATAGACTTAGAAGTGTTTCTGTTTGCAATCAAAACCAGAATTTTATCATGGGTTGCTCAGCCAAGAGAGTGTTTTGCGTTTGGTCTAAACTTGAGACTCAGAAGCTCAGATAAGTGGCGCACACTGCGAACCTTGATTTCAGTTCTTAATGCCTGGGGTGACGTGTGTATGTGTATTACTTAGGCTTTGTTCAAATGAATGGCAACCCCTGCAGTCTACCCCAGAGGTTTCCAGATGGTACGCAAACATGTTTGGGAGAAATTATTTAGGACAGAATCCACGTGAAACCCTCTCCCCAGAGCAGTGGTGATGAAACACACACACACACACAAACCCCAAATAATGCAATGTTCATATGAACAGCTGGTTATAGAAGAAAGGAGACATTGTGAGTTATAATGTCCTGGCTTGACAGTTGCAAATGCTGCTACAGTTTCCCCAACCTGGCATCCTTTTGATGTGTTGGGCTGCAGCTCTCACCATCCCTGAGGCTGTGGGTGATGGGAGTTGTAGTCCACACAAATCTGGCAGGCACCATGTTGGAGAAGGCTGGGGCGGTGCTGGGAGGGAGGGACCAAAGCTCTGGCTCAGGAGGTGACAGTTTGATGTGTCCGTGCAGTGTCTGCAGAGGGCTCCTGGCTTGATGGGTGAGTAGCTGATTTTCCTGGTCCCGGGTTCAGTTCCCCACATCTCCAGGTAGCAGGCAGGGCTGGTGAAGGCCTGTGGTTTGCTTGAGACATTACAGAGCTGTGGCTACAAAGGAAGTGAAGAGACAAGAGTAAGAACGGAAAGAATGTGAATAAACTGGTAATCCCCAAACTGGCGCCCTGCAGGTGTGTCAGACTACAGGTCCCATCACCCCAGACAATGATTGTTGCTGGTTGGGTGATGGGAGTTGTAGTCCACCAGCTGCAGAGGGCACCAGGTCGAGGAAGGCTGAAATAAGCATAGTGGGCTGGAACCAGACTAAAGGCACAATTCTAGGCATGTTCAGACCAAAAAAAAAAAAGCCCTACACCTCCCAGCTTTCCCCAGCCACTGCTGGCAGTTGTAGGATGTTTTTCTGTCTAAACATGTGTAGGATTGCACCTGAGGTTAGTTGAACTTCATTCTTCTCATTGAGATCAATAGGGCTTTAGTCGTGACTAACTTGTCCCAATGGGAGGGTTCACACTTAATGCTAACCCATAGCTTTTAGCACTATGTGCACATGCAGAAAGGAACCCAAAAGAACTCTGGGGCTTGTGTGCTCCCCCTTCCCTCGCCTCTCATAGAATCACAGAGTTCGAAGGAACCTCAAAGGTCATCTAGTCAAACCCCCTGGTGATGCAGGAAATGTACTAATGCAGCATCCCTCATAGGTGGCCATACAACCTCTGCTGAAAAACATCTAATGAAGGAGAGTCCACACGCTTCCGAGGCAGGCCGCGTGGCCCAGGATGAGGAATAAAGCAGGATCCAATTCCTGGCTCGTTGTTATGTGCAAACCAGGACTTGTGGTTTAAAATAAACTCTGATCCAACTTTCCCCAACCTGTACCCTCCAGATGTACCAGAATAAAGCTCCCATCATCCACACCCAATGGCTGTGGATGATGAGGGTTGTAGTCTGCCCTATTTGGAGGGCACCAGGTTGGGGGAGGCTGATTTAGTCCATTGCTGAACAAGCCAACTGCAAACCTGGGATTGTTTAGCCAGCTTCTTTTAAAAAACACAAAAACCCAAAGTAACGTTTATTTGTAATGATGATTCCTGGTTTGCGCGTAATGACAAGTCCGGAATCTGCAGAAGTGCAACAGAATCATGGTGTATTCCTTGTCCCGGCCATGCAGGGCAAGGGGAACAAACCCTTGAGTCTTCACGTGCCCTCTTTTCTGTGTGCGCATGCTGAGCCAAACGATGGCTTAGCATTGTGTGTGAAGCCATCCACCGATTTCAGCGGTACCTAGGTTCTACTAACTGAATCTGGATCCAGCCGAGTCACAAGACAGGAGAGAGAGAGTTTCAACTCTGCACTCAGTGTCCTACTTTTCTGTGATTTCATTAATTGACACTGGGCTGTGTTTTGTTTCAAGTTAAATGGTTCTCCGAAGGGAAACTGTGTGCCTTTTTAGCGTTTCTGAAAATGTCAGGAAACGAGCACAAATGAGCCGGCTTTACTGCTCTCATGTGAGAGCTGACCCTCCAGAAATGTGCAGATGTGGGTGGCTTAATGTTTTAGTTCTATATTTAGCATGTAGCGTGTGTTTGTTTCTGTCATGTAAAAAAATCTCATTGAAAAGGGATTCCTTTAAAATGAATGAGAATGTGAAAAGGACAGCCGTGCTGGATCAAATAGCTCTTACCCTAAGGATGTTTCTCCTAATGTTTAGCCAAAATCTGCTTCCTTGCAATTTCCACCCCTTGGTTTTCATCCTGCCCTCTGGAGCGGCGCAGTACAGGTTTGCTCCATTTTCTGTATGTCATCCTTTCAGATATTTGAAGCAGAGCTGTGCGCAAATGGCCTCTTGAAATTCTCCACCTTACCTGTGGGCAGAGAAATTTTGGAGAACATTTCACCAAATTTCTCCAGGGGGAGGAGAAATTCTCAACCGTTTCTCACAGGTAGGGAGGGCTTGTAGCATAGGGGTGTGTGTGTAAGGGGTGGGGGCAGTGTTGTGTCAAGCTCCAGGGATGAGGCAGAGTTCACACTCTGCCAAAATCTGTCCTCTGATTTTCTCCCCCCCCCCCCGCGCCACCATGAAGGAGGCTTCCATTGTTCTGCCTCATTCAGGATGTTTTATAGTTTATTTTTGTGGTGTTTTTGAGCGTACCTAATCGCAGCTACCCTCCCAGGCTGCCTGCGTGCCCTGATCTGAAAAAGCCCAATGGGAGGAATGTCTTCATGGTGCCTTAAACTGGGCTTCAGTTGAAGTGTAGGAAGCTGAGGAGACCACAGGCGGCCAGAGAGATGATTGTACAGTGAAAAACAGGAAACTTATGCTCACTCCTCGGCCCGAGAAAGGTAAGCCCAAGAAACCCAACCCCAACCCAGGAATTTCTCCAAAATTTCTTCCCCACTTAATTTCTTTTCAAAAGCAATTTCTCTTCTCTCAAATTGAATGAGAATGGTTGAAAAAATGTAGGAGAAGTGTTAGGCGCAGTGCTAATTTGAAGACCGCTATCATGTCTCCCATTAATCTCCAGACTCCTCAACTTCCTAGTCACTATCCTGGATATGCTCAAGTTTGTTAAGGTGCAGTCCTATGGAGATAGTCAGATGCCTCCGGACTCGGAGGCGGCCGATGATCCAATGCAGGACGGGAGAAGCATGGAGGGGATCCTCTCCTCTGTGCTCTATCCACCTTGCATTTGCGGCTAGATGGCCAATTTTGGCTGTGTATCTGGGGACGTTGGAGTGGGAGGGGGGGAGGCTGGGCGGCGCATAGGAAGCATCATAACGATGCTTCCGTGGTTCCTTCCCCACCCCCGGGAAGGCCCCCTTTTTACCCGCTCCATCCTGTGGTTGTGAGTGCGGGCACAGGGAAGAACCATTCTGCCTGTGAGGCAGCAGGGGAGGGCTGGGGAGCACAGTTTCTGGGAACCAAAAAACCCTATGGTGTCAGGCACTGCTTGCAGCCATAGGATTGCTCTCCCCATGTCCTTTTTAAAAAGTGGTATCCTCTCCTCTCCTAGACTTAGCCTCCATGAATTTCCATCCTCTTTTTAAAACTATCCAACGCTTCTCTCCCCCCTGCCCGCTTCCTGTGACACTATGTTCTTTTTTAAAATAATGACTCTTCTATCTGAAGAGTATGCTACTTTCTTAACAGGCTGCTCATAGCTTTTCACATTAAAGATCCCCAGTGCGGGGAAAATGGGGTTTCCTTTGGATGGAGTGTGACTGGTTTGAAAATCAAGGTTTTTAGATGGATTATGGTTTGGGATGAAACATGTGGTTTAATGCCGTTAGCTTAAAAAAAAATATTAAATCATGCAGAGATAATGTGTCTGGGTTTTTAAAAAAGCGTTCCTTGCCAAGAAATTACAACCATGTCCTGATGATGTTTCCTTGGAAGTAAGCTGGTCTCAAACAAATGAGACTTAATTCCCAATAAATGCTGTTGAGATCAGGCTGTTGATGAGGTCTAGAAGACTTCTCCAAACACACTTACATACTCACAAAGTATAGGTTTTGGATGGAAATGCTGACATGGGGTTAAGTGATAGGAGACGCAAGCTAAGTGGAGGGGATGTGGTAGGGCAATTCACAACTTTGGAAGATGGTAATTATGGCCTGGGAGAGAGACAGAGAAAGAAAGTTTGCGAGTGCAAGAAGTCTTATCCTCTGTTCAGTGCTGACAGGGCCATTTTCTGCAGGCTTCCAAAGTATGTCAGGGAATTTCTAGGCCAGACTTCCCCAACCTTGTACCCTCCTGGCCATTGGTATGGAACTGGGTATGGTAGCCAGGAGAAAAGAAGACTGATGGGGTATGGGGCATGTTCCCCACCAGTTGCTGGGGAACATGGGAGTGAGGGCGCTCTTGTACTTAAGTCCTGCTTGTGGGCTTCCCACAGGCAGCTGGCTGGTCACTGTGAGAACAGGATGATGGATTAGATAGGCCTTTGGCGTCAGACCCTTTCTGCATGAGGCATTTATTGTGCATTCGTGATTCCTCACTCACTGTAATTTACATGATGTGATGTCTTCATCCTGCAGGGCCTCTCCCATGCTTTGCAAACATTTGCATGGGGGGGGGGGTTGATCGGGGAAAGTCTGTTATATCAGGGAATGGCAGAATGAAACCCTAGTGTAGTTGTGCAATTCTGCTGTACCACAGCACCACCTAGAGGTTATGTAATGGAGCATATAGAAAGGCAAAGAAGGAAAAAAACACACACAGAAAAAATGTGTTGAGGATCCAATCTTAAACCCACAAAGGATCCAGAAGCAGAAGCTTCGGTAAAGTGGCAGGATAAAAGTCTCATGTAGAAAAGCCCTGATTCAGCAGGGCTCTTCTTATGTTCTTATGGGAGACATAATAGTACTCTTCAAATTCCTGAAGGGCTGTCACATAGAAAAGACAAAGACTTGTTCTCAACTGCCTCATAAAGCACAGGTAGATCTAATGAACTTAGGTTATGGAGGTAGCTTTTGGTTGAACGTTAGGAGAAACTTTGTGATGGGCAGAGCTGTTGAACAAAGGAACCAATTAGCTACAGAAGCAGTGAACTGTCCCTCTCTGGAGATCTTCAAGCAGAGACTGTTGGGGATTCTGTAGTTCTGGAATTCCTGCGTCGAGCAGGGGGCTGGACTAGATGGCCTTCAAGGCACCCCCAACAATACTGTACAAAGAAATGCATCATCCCAATTGTGCTATATAGTGGGCCTGGAAGGGAAAATATCCCCCCACCTTTGGATGGATTGCAACTGGTTTAAATCAATGTTTAAAAAATCAACGATGGTGTGGGATTTAATGTGTATGTCACAGCTGCAAGTTATCCCTTTTTTGTTTTATAAATTATACACAGATAGGTAGGTAGGTCTTCCTGGATTTTAAAAATGTCCCTTGCCAAGAAATTGCAACCACATGTCCTGATCTTAAATCCTGTTGAGCTGGAAGCCAACTGGCCTGAAATCAGTGAGACAGACTTCCAAGTCTCTGCAGTCACGACTGGGCGATCCGTCTTCTGAATGTGTGAATTGCAGAACCCTGTGACATCATTTCCCAGATAATGGAGCAGGGAGTGGTGGGAGATTTTAAGAGCCCCATGTGAAAAGCAGGATCAGCGACAGGAATGTCCAGAGACTGACCGTGAGTCATCGCCGTATCATGCCTGCCGACTGTTTTCATGTATCGACAACAGTCCCCATCATCTGGGACCTGTCACAGGTAAATCAGTTTAGAAAATACAGGCTAGTCAGCCCGGATCATAAGATGAGCCCTGCGGGATCAGATCAAAAGTGTATCTAGGCTGACATTTTGTTCCTACAGTAGCCAACCAGTTCCCCACATGTAGACGTGGATGCAGTAAGCCTTCTCCTGTTGTTCCCCAACAACTCGTATTCAGAAGCACATACCGTACCAGTGGTTGTAATTTAGGATGCAATCCTGTGCACGTTTAGACAGAAAAAGGTCCTACTTTTCCCCAAATTCTCCAGTCAGCCACGCTGGCTGGGGAATTCTGGGAGTGGTAGGACTTTTTTCTGTCTAAACATACATAGGATCGTGCCCTTAGAGACATTTCTTACAGGGAACATAGAGAGGGGAGTTCCAGCCCTGGAGGTAATACATGGCCATCATGACTAGTAACAGTTGATGTCTTTCTCCTCCTTGAATTTGTCTAATCCCCTCTTAAAGGTGCGCAAGGTGGTAGCCGTCACTAGATCTTGTGGTAGCAGATTCCATCGTTTAACTCCGCCATGTGTGAAGATGTCCTTCCTTTCATCTGTCCCGAATCTCCTGACAGTCAGCTTCATGGGATGAGCCCACTGGGTTTTATTATTATGAGAGAGGGAGAAAATTGTCTCCCTGTCCATTTTCTCCACACCAGCCATAATTTTGTACACCTGTATTATGACCTGATCCTGGCTAAAACTCATGGTTTCCCAGAGTCTTTAAAACGAAAAAAAAATCCTCCTTCTTCTTTCCTTGCAACTCAGACACAAAAAACATCTGGAAAGGAGGGGGATACGAATGGGGGTTGTGTGTGGGGTGCTGCGTTATCCTGCTAGGATTTCCTCTTTTTTATTTGGTGCCTCTTTGGCTGACACAGAGCTTGGCTGCTTTGTGGAACGCTTGTCTGTGGATGCTGGAGATGGATCTGTGGCTGGGGAAGACAAATAATCAGATTAAGGCAGCCAAGCTGACTTCTCTGAACAGCCTACAAATGGGGGGAAGGAAGGGATTTCCTCTTGCTGGCTTTTTTTTTTTTTTAATCACGCATTGAGGCCAGAGGGAAGAGAGGTTTCTGGGTAGAAACCTTGTGTAGAAATTCACAAGTGTAGAATTTTGTGTAGAAATTCTTGGTAGTTATTTAAAAAAGCTTGGCATGAAACAGGGAACTGAATCAATCTGTATTTTGGTAGTAAGAATTTTACTTGCTTGATAACTGGTGTGCCCCTGATCTGAATGTGAGAAATCAAATGCTGGTGTTTTGGATTGTCTGAACCTGACATTGAGCAAACAATATAGAGAAGGCAGGATAAAAGGTATTTAAAAACTTGGAAGTACTATATAATTTTGTTACACTATTAGAGTAATATAGCATAGTTAGGAACATAAGAAGAGCCCTGCTGGAACAGACCAAGGGTCCATCTAGTCCTGCATTCTGTTCACACAGTGGCCAGCCAGCTGCCCATGGGAAACTCACAAGCAGGACACGACTGCAACAGCACCCTCCTGCCCATGATCCCCAGCAACTGGTGCGCATAGGCATACTGCCTCTGAGACTGGAGGTAGCATAGAGCCATCAGGAACAGTAGCCGCTGATAGCCTTCTCCTCCAGGAATTTGTCTAACCCCCTTTTAAAGCCATCCAAATTGGTGGCCATCACTATGTAGGAAGTTGTCTTATACCAAATCTGGCTCAGAATTGTCTCTATTGACTCATAGCTGCTCTCCAGGGTTTTAGACGGGCATTTTCCTCGTCTTCTCTGGAGTTGCTGGGGACTGAACCTAGGACCTCCTGCATGAAAAGCATGTGTGCTACCACTGAGATGATTATTTATTTAGGGCGCAATCCTATCGGGATAGGTGGCCGCCTCCGAACCCGGAGGTGACCGCCTATCCAATGCAGGGCAGGAGTAGCGCAGAGGGGATCTTCCCCTCCGTGCTTCAGCCGCTCTGCATTCATGGCTAGACAACCGATTTCAGCTGTCTAGCCACGGAAAGTCGGAGCGGGGTGGTGGTGGACGACATATAGGAAGCGTCGGAAAGGCACATCCGCCCGCCCCACCCCTAGGAACACCCTGTTCACGCTGGTCTATGCTCCTCTTATGAGCGTGGAGTGCGGGTGGAGCCCACTTCCATGCTTCCTACGAAGCAGCGTGGGAGCGGGTGGAGGTTGGAACTGACCTATATATCCTATGGCCATCTAGTCGCTGACTAGCGGGCGTAGGATTGCACCCTTCAAGTGTTTTTATCCCGCTCCTCAGCCAAAAAAAGACTCCCGGAGTTGCTTACGTGCAATGAGTAAAACAAGACAGTCCCAGCCCACAGGAAAATAAAGTAGGATGCTAGTCTTCACGGTCCTGAATGAAAAAGTAACATCGGAAGCTGCCTTACACCCGGCAGACCATTGGTCTATCTAGCTCAGTGTTGTCGACACCGCCTGGCAGCAGCTCTCCAGGGTTTCAGGCAGGTCTTTCCTAGCCCTACCTGGAGATGCTGCCAGGGATTTTGAACCAGGGACCTTTGACATATGAAGCACGTGCTTCACCACTGACCATTGCACTGGCACATCTAGGATTCTATTGTCTATTTATTTAATGCTTTGAAACATACAAATGATACTCTCTGATGTGGTGCACTCTTCCTGATCAGCAAGCTGAGGCTGGTATTTTTTTACCCTGTCAGGGCCTCTGGAAAGATGAGTGTGATAACCAATGAGACTAGCATCTGATCACGCAAAAATGCATTGTATGTGAACTGTTAATTACACTGACGATGAGGAAGGTGATGTGCAATGTTTGTGGTGGACCCATTTTTCGATCCAAGCCAGTTTCTCAGAATGGCTCTGGGTCAAATCACAGGTTAGCCCTAGCCTTCCTCAACCTGGCACCCGCCAGATGTTTCGGCCTCAGTGGAGACTGGTGGCTCTGATGTCAGGGGTGGTGAATCAGAACCAGGTTTCACCACCGGGTTTCAGTCAGAACCAGTCAGAACTCTAAAGGAGATATCCAAGGTGCACATCAAGGTTGGAGAAGGCTGATCAAAATCAACTTCTGGTTTGCTTCCAGATTCGTATTCTGGAGAGTCCCAGCCCCTCTGACTACAACATTACGGGGCTATTGTGTTTTATCTGCTGATGTTTGAAGGTTGCTCTGATACTGACAGCAGCTGTGATAAGTCACCCAAAAGCTCTGAAGCAGGAAGCTTTCTGTGCGGTCCCCGCTGCAGTTGCTGTCGAGGCTTGCAAGAAGTGATCCGACTATACCGTTCTGCTGGTATTTTGTTGCTTTTAGTCATGGCCTTCCTTCCTCTTTCCCCATCCACTTTCTCTGTCGCAAGCATTGGCAGTTCTGCTTCCCAGTTTCATTTTTTTTGCATTTTGGTTTGACCCATCTCTGCAGCTTCAGTCCAAGTAGCATTTTACTCCTGTGCTGTCCTTGACGAGAAAACAGGGGGAGATGCCTTAGACCAGGTCAGACTCTTTGTCTATCTAGCCCAGTATTGTCTCCTCCAAGGGGAAGCAGCTCTCAGGAAGAGAGCCGGTCTTTCCCCATTCCCCACAAAAAATCCCAATGAAGACTGAGCATCCTCAGTAGCTACAGAATCCAGTGACTGTTTGAGAGTGATGGGATGGCGTATTGGAGAGCAGCAGAGCAATTCACAGAGTGCTCTACTGTTTACAGAGAAATCAGGAGAGGGGATCTTTGTGCCAGATGTACGGGACAGGGGTTAGCTCAGAGCGGGGCTGGGGAACGTATGGGCCTGGGGAGCATGGGCTGGGGAATGTGTGGATGATGGGAGTTGCAGTGCGACAATACCTGGAGTGCTGCACGTTCCCATCCCTGGTTAAGAGAAATCAACATTCTCTCTCAAAGCCCTAGATCACGGCCAGATCTGTCTCTAGCCATAGAATCACAGAATTTTAGAGTTGGAAGGGATCTTGGAGGTCATCTAGTCCAACCCCCTGTTCAGTGCAGGATCCACAATGCAGGATACACCTACAGCTTCCCTGACAGTCTGCCTATGTTTAATTACATCCAAGATGCTCAGCGTGCATTTGATGAATTCTGGGCCAGGATGCGCATTTGCATCTAACATTTGGGAAGCACCCCAAATAGGAATTGCCAGAAGGATGAACATTCATGCCAGCAGTGTGCATGGATCCCTCCCTGAACGTAATTCCTCAGGCTTCAAGGCAAACTCAAAAGTACTGTGGCACAATCTGATCACAGTTTTGATAGGTTTGTAGGGGGTCTAATCTCTCTCTCTCTCTCTCACCACGCGATGCTCATAGCAAACGGTCCCGGCGTGGATGAAGTTGTGATGGGAACAGAAAGCCAGAGAATTCTCTGTCCCTGATGCCACTGATTACGCAGCAACTGGTTTGTTTCATGAGTGTGTACGTTGAGTGTGCCAAGAGGATGTGATGTGTCTCATGTGAGCAGCAGCTGCAGCACTCCTGCTCTCCACAGAAGGCCCAGCTAAGCCTCCCCTCTCCACAGCTCTCCTGCACCGTCCGTATGTGATAGCAACATCCTTTCTGCAGCTCAAGACTTCCTCTGGCAAAATGGCCCTCTGGTGCTAAGAAATATTTTACTTCAAGGGAGGGGGCAGGAATCTCACAGCTCAGCAAGCAGTCGCCACGTTGAACTTTTGACAGTTTCGTTTCCGAAAATAGTGACGGGGAGGAGAAAGAATGATGATTCTGGCCTCTTCAATCTCATAACGCATGAGAAAGCTCCCAAAGATTACTGGTACTCAGAAAGTTCCCTCCATGATTGTTTTCTCCCCGGCCTGGGGTGGGGGAGAAGCAAGGAGGGTCATTATTAATAAATAAATATGTAATATTCACAATCCATAACTAATAAATACCATTACAAATGAATAAATAATATTTATAAACAAATAAATAATAAACAAATAGTGAATACAATTACAACCATTACATTAATTAATAATAACTACGTATTAGCTATTTATTAAGTGATGGTGACATTTCTGTGTACCTTGTCTTTGTTGCTGTGGAGATACCCTAACCCCCTCTGTTTCCCACATACCCCTAAGTACAGGATTCGATTTTTGAAAATCTAAATAGCTGCTGCTTCTTTTTTTAATGGTAACTGGGATTCTTAGCGATAGGTTTTCTGCCACCACAATTCCGTTCTGTGTCATTTTCTGTGCTCCTGCCAAATCACAGTGTAACTTGGCCAAAAACGTGACTACACCTGCTGGCTTAGTTTGCCCACTTCTTTCATTGGGTACAGCAAACCTCCAGATGTTTTGGACTACCCTTCCTAGCATGCCTGACCATGCTGGCTCAGGCTGATGGGTGTTGAAGTCCCAAACATCTGGCGGGCACCAGGTTGGAGAAAGCTGGCGTTCAACAAGTGGGAGTTAAAAAAAAACCATAAGGGGTCGTGTATTTGGATATAAGGAGGAAGGGGGTAAAGAATAAGAAATGCAGTTAATGCTTCTAATGAGGGTCAATGCCTCCGCACTTGATCTGGAGCGAATCGGCAAATGAAGCGTTTCATGTTGGACACAGTGACCTGCATGCTGGCGTGTATTCAGTGGCTGCTTAGAGGACAGCCAGTGGTGTTGGTCCAAACCCCGGCAAACTTAATTGTATTGCACCAAATTTAACAGGACTAAAGGTTCAGAGACAGAAACTTCCCCCACCCAAGGTTTGGCAAGCATTAAATACAATAATGGTCAGCTTTTTGTAGTGTTTATATAGCTGATTGGTTGATTTTTTTCCCATTTAGCTGGTGCTCTGTCGGTGTTGGTTTGGTTCCTGTTGAATGTTTGTCTGTCACCCCACCGTTAAAAGGCACAGAGCCATGAAAACATGAGGAGAGCCTTCTCGGTGGTGGCTCCCAGGTTCTGGAACTCCCTGATAAGGGAGACCAGGTTGGTTCCCTCTCTGTTGTCCTTACACTGGCAGGCAGAGATGTTTTTTATCCAGGTAGGCCTTTGGCATGTAAGCTGGTCTGCTGGGGTGAACTAGCTGGCTGCTGGCTATGTCTTTTATTCTTGTGTTTCTAATTGTGTTTTTAATTGTGGAAATGGTTCTGGAGGAATTAATGCACTATTGATTGTGCTGTCCACTGCATGCTTGTCCTCAAGATAGTGGTTTTGGTCTCACCTCATGTCACAATGTAGTGGGTGTCCAGTTCTGAATATAATAATCCACCTGCTATCTGATGAGCAGGACTACATCTCTTATCAAGTTGCATTGTATGCAAGCGCAGCAAAGAAAATTAGAGCAAGAACTTTGAATGAGAGGGCCGTCGACTGTAAGAGGGATGCAACGATCTGATCCGACTAAGCTTGTGAGGAATTTTAGTAAGTTTCAAGGTCTGTTTGAAACTTGAGCGTTTTTTTTAGATTGCAAGTGTACTTTTGTCTTATTTTTATCTCCGTGTTCTTATCGGCGATGATTTCACTGTCAGACTTCATCAGAAATTTCAGTAAGATTCGAAGTGTATCCAAAATGCGAAGGTTTTAAGATGTATTTCTAAATGCAAATGGTTTTAAATTAAATGTGTCATTTTCCCCCTTTCATTTTTATTCGTATTTGTATATTACCCTGAAGGATGCCTTTGTGCTTTGTTCTGAGATGGCCCTGTGCCTAAAAGCAGTAGACATATGACGATATTGTGTTTTTTAGCTGATTTGTTTTTTGTTATTTATTCCATTTATAATAGCCCAATAGCTGCCGTTCACTTTTTATGTTATGTTTTAGCCAAGATTTTATTTGAACGCTGTTTTTGGTGGAAAGATGGGAAAGATGCTTTTTTCAAAGAAAGGAACCCTCCTGGAGCGCACAGGAGTGCCATCTAGTCCCGCATCACTAAACCACCATGCTTAGCGAGATGCCTCCAAGTTTCTCACAAGTAGGACACGAAGGCAACCACTTTCTCCCATCACTGCTCTCTAGCCACCAGTCCTTGGAGGCCTACTCCTTCTGAAGCCTGAGGTTGCATGTAGCCATCATGACTAATAGCTTCTCAAGAGTAAAAAGGTGTCCCAGCTTTCTCCAGCCCTGATTGACACCTGCAGATGCCAACTCTGCCAACTGGCTGAGCTTCCATTGCCTATGGTTTATCTCTGCCAGTCACCCTGTTTTTGCTTTGTTTTTGTCTTTTGTCTTGTTTATAAGCTGGGAGATTTTTTTTTAATGGTTTCCTTGGAAAGCATTGCAATAAGCAAGCTAGCCATTCAAGAGGTTGGATTTCCCCGAACATGAGAAATTGATTTTGACCTGTCGTGCCACTTTTATGGGTACCTTTAATTTTATTTCTTCAGTTATTTACAACACTTGCATACCGCTCTGCATCGAAACAGATTCCGGGGCAGTGAACAACAAAAAGATGAAATGATAAAAAGATAAAAAAGATGAAACACGATGTTAGAATTATTCCTTAAAAAAACAGTGCCAATAAAACCGAGGCTGGTCAACCAAGGAAGGCTTCCTAGAAAAGAGCAGTTTTCAGGAGGCGCCGAAAACAACCCAGTGTTGGCACCTACCTGACCTCCAGAGGCAGGGAGTTCCACAGGAAGGGGGCCACCACACCAAAGGCTCTTCTCTGGGTGGACTCCAGTTGGGCCATAGGTCCATGTGGAACCACCAGGAGCATGCCCTCTGATGACCTCAGTGATCGGGCAGGTTGATAGGGGAGAAGGTGCTTTCTATGGTATCCTGTTCCCAAGTTGTTTAGGGCTTTATACACTAGGACCAAAACCTTAAACCTGGCCCGACAGCTAATAAAAAACCTGACTGAGTATGCCTAGGACTTGGACGTTTGGTTATTATTTATTTACAACATTTATATACCGCTCCCCATCTAAAACAGATTCCTGAGCAGTGAACATAAGAGTTAATAAAGAAGATCAAAGATGAAAACACCATATTAAAATGATTAAAAACAGAATGTCAATAAAAACTGTGGCTGATCATTGAAGAAAGGCTTCCTGGAACAGAACAGTTTCCAGGAGGCGCTGGGAGCAACACAGTGTTTGTGCCTGCCTGACCTCCAGGGGCAGGGAACTCCAAAGAAAGGGGGCCACCACACTGAAGGCTCTTCTCCAGTTGGACTTCAGTCGGGCCATGGGTCCGTGTGGAACCACTAGGAGCATGTCCTCTGATGATCTCAGTGACTGGGCTGGTTGGTAAGGGAGAAAGCGCTCTCTTGGGTTATGCAGCTTTTGGCCTGTTATGCAGCTTTTAATCTCTTGTGTTGGAGAAATCTGACCTGTTGGATTTAGGAAAGTAGGAACCAGCCTTATCTAGACTCAGGCTACTGGTCCATCTAACTCAATATTGTTTACACTGACTGGCAGTGTCTCTCCAGGGTGTCAGAAAGCCCTGCCTGGAGAGGCCAGGGATTGAGGATGGAATCTCCCGCATGGAAAACAAGTGTGTGCTCTGCCATTGAGCGATTTCCTTTCGCCTCAAGATAAAGTAAGATTCCAGTCCTCAAGATTCCGGATACAGGGCTGAACTAAATAGAAACATAGCAGACTGCCTTATACTGAGTCACACCATTGGTCTATCTAGCTTAGCATCGTTTACATTGACCGGAAGCGGCTCTCCAGAATTTCGAGCTGAGGTCTTTCCGCTGGAGATGCTAGGGATTAAATTTGGGACCTTCTGCCTGCAAAGCAGGTGCTTTGCCACTGAGCTATGGCTCTTGCATGTAGGTAGTCCCCCCACCCCACCACCAAATTCACAGGTGGCAAAAATGGGGGATGAAGCATTTTGTTGATTTTTCAGGGTGTGTGATTTTTTTTTAATTGTTTTGCAACATTTGGTGCGGGGATGTTTACCATTGGTGGCAGGCAATGGTTTCTTGTCCCATCCCCTTTCTTGCAGGTACCACAAAGAGCCCTGCTGGTACCACCGAAGGCAGCAGCAAAAAGTTAAAAAAAAGTAGAACAGGGGAGGAAGAGAAGCTGTTGCAGTTGGCCCAGAACAGTGAGCCTTGCTTCTGAGTAAACATGCGTAAGATTGTTCCGTAAGCATGATTCAGCCGCCTGCAAACCTTCCAAGAGTAGCTTTAAAAAAATCTAGGAGGCAGATTTGAAGACAAGTTATCAGCATTAGTGAGTGGAAATTTTTGGTTTTGCATGTGTCTTATTTCTTAATATTAGCTCTGCTGCTTCATAGATGGGGCAGACCACGGCTGCAACCGGAGAAGTTGTAAACGGAGAGAGGGAGAGGTCAGCTGCCTCTCTGAGCAGAACAAAATATGGTGGGGGCGAGCTCCTGCAGAAAGACATCAAAATAGGCCTCTCATTGGCACAGAGTCACCTCTTCTCAAAGGCTACTGTGATTCAAGCAGCCGGAGAAAAGAGTACAAGAAAAGCTACACGCTTGGGGCTTGAAGAAGGACAAAAAGGGCAAGTAAAGAGGGACACAGCAAAGGTTTGTAAAGTTAGGTGCAATGTGGAGAAAGTGTCTGGAGCTGTTTTGGGGAGCCTGGGGCCCTCCAGCTATTGTTGAACACCCACTTCCATCAGCTGTAGCCAAGCATGGCCAGTGATCAAGGCTGATGGGAGTTGTTGTCGACGATGGTCATTGTTGTCCAACCATATCTGGAGGGTCACAGGTTTCCCATCCCTGGGCTAGAGAGACCACTAGAGCAGAACTAGAACCACTGGGTGGAAATGGCGAGGAAACAGATTTTGGCTAAATAGTAGGAGAAACATCCTAAGGTCAAGAGTGGTTTGGTAGTGGAGCAGACTGTCCGGGAAAGTAGTGGGCTGTCCTTCACTGGAGGTAGTTAAGCAGAGGCTAATCAGTCATCTATCAGGGATGCTGTAGCTGCATTGCAGATCCTGCACTCAGCAAAGGTTGGTCTAGATGACCTTTGTGGGACCTTCCATCTCTATGATTCCAAGTTTCCCTTCCTTTCTCATAATCCTAGAACTTGGGGTCTGGCCAATGAAATGGATGGGTGGTAGATGCAGGACAGACAAAAGAAAGGAGCGCTTTTCATAAGGCGGGATGAACCTAGGGGAATCGCTGTCACAAGATGTGGTGATGGCCGCTGGCTTAGGCAGTTTTAAAGGGGAATGGACAAAATCATGGAGAAGAGGTATATCGATGTGTCTTAGCCATGGTGGCTAAACGGAGCCTCCATGTTTAGAAGAAGTCTGCCTGAATACCAGCTGCAGGGATGTTTCAGAATGGGAGGGAAGCTATGTGGAAAGCCTGCTGCCCTCTTCTTCTGCTTGTGGGCTCTCCATTGGGGCATCTGGCTGGCCTCTGTGAAGAACAGGTGAACTCCAGCAAAGTAGTGAGATCTCCTTGCAGGGGAAACAGTTACCTGTTGGGTTTCTGCCTGTCATACAGCTTTCAAAGGCACAGAAACTCTGCCTGAAGAAACAGTGGCATCCCTCCCTTATACTAGACTTTTTCCTAGTCTTTAACCAATCGTTATGTTCACGATTACAGTAATTGAAGAATGCTGAAAAGGCAATTATTGTAGCTCTTGGACCTTAAAAGCTGTGGTGTGCAGGTGGCAACCAAAGGCCCCAGTCCAGCCCACCTATGGCCAAATGTGCCCTCCCGGATCAGGAAAATCCTGTCCGGCGTTCTGCTTCCAAGATACCTTAGGAAGCTCACAAGCAAAGTGGGACGGCATCAGGGCCCTCCCCCCCATTTTTCCCCAGCAACTGATACTGAAAGATATACTGCTTTTGCACATGGATGCTTCATGTGGCTAATAACCCTGGATAAACTTCTCGAATATGTCTCTTTCTATTAAAAACAAAAAAAGGGGGGGGGGTTACTGCTGTCATCTCCCCTAACCTGGAACCCTTTTCTACAATCTCAGATGCAAATGCACTCTGTTCATACTCTGACATACTTGCTTCACAAGACTGCAGAACTGAGCTGCAAATTCTAGGGCTGAGCCCTGTCACAGGTTAAGCCTTGCATGGGAGAGGTGTGAGTGAGGCCATCCAGGAGGCATTTGGATGAGCCATCCTTTTGGCATCTCAAGGTTCCTCTCTCTGAGGGCCATTTACCAAATCCTGCTTGTGCTGCGGTCATATTGCTGGCTGTCCCTATTCAGGAACGGCCAAATCCTCCCATGCCCAGCCTACAGGTCGACGCTAAGTCCCAGGGTTGTGCCTATGTCACCGCTCCACTGAAGTGCAGAATAATCACGGAATCCAACTTCAGAACCTCGGCATTCTTCTTCATTTCTTTTTTTTAAAAGGCAAGTTTCTAGACCTTATCATTTTGGAGATACATTCAGAAGTGTTTGTGCCGTGCCTGCCATAACCAAAAGCAATAGCTGAATCAGTCAGTGGCTGATGCAGGGGAAGGCAGGGAACTTAGGTGCCTTGACAGACTCCCTTTTCGGAAAGAGCAAAAACAAAACCAACCCCAACAACAAACTACATCCAATAGTAAATACTGCAAGAAAACATTTTGCATAATAAGAGACATTTTTGATGTTGGCTTGATTCATGCAGGCTGCACAACGATGCTCTTCTGATTGCCGGAGCTTGGCTTACTTTGGCAAAGGGCTTCTGACTGTTGAACCAACACCAGTAGCTGTCTCTGGAACCAATATTTGATGTGCCACAATGAACAGGTGATCATGTTGACCTCCATGCCACTAAACGTTTTTCATGCTGTGTTCTGCAACTTAGTGCTCTCCAGATATGGACTACTGCAGCTCTTATCAGCCCCAACTAGCGTGGCCAATGGTCAGAGGTGATGAGATTTGTAGTCCAAAACATCTGTAACTGCACCAGGTCAGGGAAGGGTCAGTCGGTGGCTGGCCGCCTAGGGCGCTGGGTGGTTGAGTAAGGATTTGAACTTGGATCTCCCTGGCCTTTGTCCAATGCTCTAACCACTGCACCACACTATTTGTACCTTCACACAGACGTTTGACTGAGTTCTCCTCTTCCACCGCCTTGGAGACAGCCAAAAGCAATGAGACATTGATGGAGAGGTTTTCTGTGTGAAAGTCCCTGGAGATGAACGGAAACAGAGTCTCTCTTTAAAAGAGTCTTCGAGTGCGATGATATGCATGTTTATACAGAAAAAGTCCTACAACTCCCAGCATCCCCCAGCCAGCATGGTTTGTAGGGTTTTTTTTCTGTCTAAAAGGATCGCACCCTTTATGCATAGTACTTAGAGCTGTGCCGAACATTTCTCCCACATTTTTTTCGACCATTCTCATTCAGTTTGGTAGGAAAGAAATTGCTCTCAAAAAGCGATTCAAAGGTTAAGAAATTTTGGAGAAATTCTCATGGTTGGGTTTGGGGGTTTTGAGCTTACTTTACTTATGAGGTGGCCATGGAGCTTAATTTACTTATGAGGTGGCCATGGAGTGTACAGAGATTCATTGTACAATAATCTCTGTGGCAACCTGTAGCCTCCTCAGCTTCCCGTACTTCAATTAAAGCCATCCTGAGGAAGACGGCATGAGGCGATTCCTCCCATGGGGCTTTTTCAGATCAGGAAGTGCAGGTGGCCTGGGAGGCTGCAGAGCGATGGAAAGATGTGCGATGGAGAGAGAAAACACACACAGCCCCCTCGGCCCCCTCGCAGGGATTCGGTAAGCTCAAAAACAAAAAACCAACAGAATAAAAATAAAAATTCCGCTTCAGAAAAGTGGAAGCCTCGATATAGCTGATGCTGCTGCCACCTACAAAAGCAGTGCAATAAACCAAAAGACCCCAGGAAAAAAAGAAAGAAGCTGTGCTACTACAACCCCTGTCAATACTGAGCCGTCTCCGTGAGAAACTGTCGGAGAATTTCTCCTGCCCTCGGAGAAATCCGGTGAAATTGTCTCCTCAGTTTCTCTGCCCACAAATAGGCTGGAGAATTTTGAGAGGCCGTTTGCGCACAGCTCTAGCATAGGTATGCCTCTTTAGAAACTCTTGCTTCTGAGCCCTCGATGGGCTGAATGGTTTGGAACAGGCACACATGCGAACAAACAATACCCAAGAAGATCTCGGAGGGGGGGGGCATGTCTGTCTGTCTGTCTCTCTTTAAAAGAGCTTCCTGCTTCTGCTTTTGAGAGACACCAGAGGCGGAAATGTGGGGGAAGAGAGAGGAGAGAGAGACACCCACGGTCTCTTTTGCTTCTGACAGCACAGCCGCTGAAGAGTTTGAGAGAAGCTGGGCTGGAAGCAGACTTCGTAGTGTTAGGGGGGAAAGTCGTCTGTGATGGGAGCTTTCAGGGCTCTGTGGTCCCAGAAGCAGCGAAGGAAAGGTTTCTACAATTGCCTCGTATCTGGGTGTTTCTGCTTGGTTCCTCACCAGCGAGTAAGTCGCTCTGTCTGTCCTCCCAGCCTTTTACTGGCTTTGCTTATTTCGTTTCTGCCTTTTCTCCAAGGAGCGTAAGGTTGAGTTCTCCTCCTCCCTCCACTGCTGCCGTATTTTATCCTCACGACAACCCTGTAAGGTAAATTGGGGAGGGGGGAGGAGACAGAGAGAGTGTATGTCTCATCGGCCCACAATCATCCAGAGAACTTGATAGCTACATTGGGGTTGAAACCTGTCCTTGACCCAGTCTTCCTCCCCCTGGTGCCCTCCAGATGTTTTGGACTTCAAATGGCCTTCATCCCACACTCCATCTCCTACACCACACTGTCTCATTTCCTAATCGTTTCTCGGGTGTCCGGTTGGGCGAGGGCCCACTCAGATATCGGAGTCCTTTCTGCAGAGCTGACGTGCTTGTGGTTTTGCTACGATGCTTTCAGAGCTGGTTCTGCGACACAAGAAAGGGAAGCAGCCGCGAGAAGGGCCCTACAGAGGAAGGGAAGGCAGTATGTGCAAAATGGTCCTGGAAGAGCTTTAAAAAAAGACTGGATGGGTTGCTGGAGGTGGCAAGCAACCTGCTGAGACCTTGTTCCCCTGTCAGGTTCTTGTGAATTTTAGTTTCTAGGCAGCCCTGCCCAGGGGATTCATAGTTGGTAACGTTAAAAATGGTGCACGCACGATAATACTTTGAATTTATAGGTGTAGCTTTTGCGCATTCAAGAGGCATACGTGATCAGAGGGCCTATTCGCACATTACGTGGCAGCAGATCCAAGTTTGCCTCTGTAAACAGAAGAGAATACCACATCCACCCCTCATGCCCTGGCAAATGTACCTGTATGGCACATGTACCTGCTGCATTTAGCCCTTGCACACTGGATTCATACATGCAATATTTGGTGTGTATACTTTTAAACGCATTACATGAAATGGATGGATTGATCACACTGATATCCTGCCTTTTCTCCTCCTCAAGGAACCCAAGGCAGTGCACATAATCCTCCCTCTCTCCGTTTTATCCTCACAACAAACCTGTGAGGTAGGTTGGGCTGAGAAGTCTGTGACTGGCCCACAGTCACCCAGTGAGCTAAGTGGGGGGTTAGAACCCGGGTTCCCCGACTCCTAGTCCAACACTCTAGCCACTACACCACACTGGCTCTCAAATGTATTTATTTATTTATTTATTTGTTTGTTTATTTATTTATTTAATTTCTATACTGCCCAATAGCCGAAGCTCTCTGGGCGGTTTACAACCCATTGTGAAAAATGTACCCATTGTGAAAAGCAGATGGGTGGGGAGGTTGATTCGGATTGGGATCGTGGTGGAGGCAAAGGCTTAAAGCCCATCTCCCCCCATGCCACAGTCTCTATCTGGCTCCCCCCTGCCCCCTGTTTCCACGCTGGCAGTTTTAAAAAATCAGACGCTCAGTGCCAAACATGTGACTGACATCACATCTAGTTTGGGCCTTACATCACATCTAGTGTGCAAAGGACTGCAGCCAGAGCAATGGTGTGTGACGTGTATTAAATGCTTTTGAATCTATTGAGTGTTACTATTTCATTCCCTTAGAAGAAATGGACAAATGGGGCTTAGACATATTAAGACTCAGAAGTTCAAAACAAGTAAACAGGATCTTCTTAATCTAGAAGTCCTTTCATATATGTTAGGTATGAATGAGTGTGCAACTCACATGTGTGACCCTCACAGAGTTGTATTAAGGTAGACATGTTGGCTTCCTGGCCAAACACGTGTGTGCTCTCATTGCATGTGATTATACCCACAAGAGCTCCATGTGAATTTCTTCACATTATTTATTGCTGCAAAGGAATTTTGAAGCGTGTGGCTGGGATAGGATACAGTGGAATTTACTTAGGAGTAAGCATGTATGTAGGCTTGGGCTCCTTGTCACTTTTATACTGCTGCACATTCTGGCTGAACAATCTATATTTACCTCTTCAGGTCTGCCTGAGAATTTTAGTAAATATTGACTTGCAGTTGAACTCTTTCAGTGCTTATGTGATCAGTCTTCATTAATGTGCAGAGGAGCTGAACTCTTATTCGCAAATAATTCTGGTCTGGTTTTTAGTTTCTTGTTTTTGTGCTCAGCTCTTGAAAAGACTGTCTCACACTGACATTTAAATAGTCGTGAATAGAGCAATTAACTGCTAAAAATATTAACTTGCAGTTGAACTCTTGCAAAGCTTATGTGGCCAAGTTTCATTAATGTTCAGAGGAGCTAAACTTTTATTTGCACAGTGCTCTGTTTTGGGTTTTGTGCTCAGCTCTTGCAAAGATTGTCTTCCACTGATATTTAAGAAGCATCAGTGGAGCAATTAAAATGATCCTAATCAGAAAGGAAACAAACCTAACCCCAAAGTGGGTGGGAGAATGTAGGTCAATGTTGTTAGCTGTAATTTATCCACAGAAGTTAAGTTGAATCTCCATTTCTATTTTCCGTATGCTAAGACAGAATGATAAGACAGAAGAGAGAATGTTCAACGTTCCCCTTAGCATTTTCATGAATTAACTCTCTTGCTTTAAGTTATTACATGTGTTCATTCAGCATGCCAGAAGTCTGTCCAGGCCTGCCTTGCCGAGCTGTTGTTTGCCAAGCCATTGGTTAGAACAGTGCCTGAATGTTCTTCCGTTATATCCAGTGCCAGGCATTTTGAGTTTCCCAAATCCAGTAGATTTTTCTTGCTGCAAATTCTGTCAGTGTGGATTTTAATCTGCAATTAAAGCTTTAGTTGTTCCTTTTCTGCCTTTCACTTCCCTGTCCTGGATTGGCTGTCCCCTTCTTAAAATACCCAGTGAGGTCTTGTTTGCAGCCATAGAATGGTTTTGAGTGGCTCTGTTAGGTTTTATTTTAGCTCGAGGTTGCCACGGTGATAGGAGGGACCGCACAAGATGTCGCTGGGGATGCGAAAGAGATTATGGTACTAGATCCGACCTACTCCAGGTAGCATTCTAAAATTTACATGAAGGAACTAAGATGAGGGGGATACAGAGTCACTGTACCTGGCATTCTTTTTCTGCCTGGTGTTGTTTACGCTGTCTACCACCGCTCCAACGAATAGATTCACATTATCTTTTAGGATTCTGGAGTCTCGGCAGCAAAGGTAACATAAAGGTAGGAGAGAAATCAGTTTCTTTAATGGTTGTGTTCAGGTGTAGGATGACTCCCAGAAAACAGGATCTGATGTGAGCACCTGGGAGGGGGGATCTTCAGAAATCTTGTGATTTCTGCAACAGGCTGCTGCTTTTAACATCACAGCAGTTTGTTGAAATTCCTGCCTGCCCAGTACAAATATCCACTTAAGGATACAACAGGGTGTTTGCCATAATTCAGAATAATTTATGAGATGGAAAATCTGGCATTATGATAATCCGCTCTGGCCTTCCCCAACCTGGTGCCCTCCAAATGTTTTGGACTACAGCTCCCATCAGCACCAGCCTGCATGGCCAATTTCAGGCATGATGGGAGTTATAGTCCAAAATATCTGGGGAGCACCAGGTCGCAGAAGGCTGATCCACACTTCCTCTAATACACACACATGAGTGCACACATTTCTCGCTCTTATGGAGGCAAAGGCAGGCTCAAAATTTTGCAGGCCACGCTTGCTGAATCGTCAGGAGCTGGAGCAGAGGGTGGACAAGATTTTGCGGTGGTTGAGAATGGAGCTTCAGAGCCCTGATAGCTCCTTGCTTCTGTCTGTGATGGGTGATAAAAAATCTAGTTTTTTTGTACAGGCTTCAGAATTTGACTGTGGGGAATTTGGGTTCCTTGGTTGCAAAATTGTATTTGTTCAGGCTATGGAGAAAGGGGGTGCATTGTATAGTACCATTATTATTATTATTATTATTATTATTATTATTATTCTCCTCCTCCTCCTCTTGGGAGGGGTGGGGGTGACTTGTGAGGGGTGGGGCTTTAGGGAACATAAAGGGAAGGCAGCGTGCAGGATTACCAGAGCTGAGGTGACACTAGGGATGTCAGAGAAATCCACAGTGGAACCAAATGAGTTCAGATTTTTATGAATCCAACCTGCTGTTTCTGCAGCAGGCTGACGTTTTCCCTGTCAGGCGGATCCCGTGGACTTGCAGACCATTTTTCTAACCTTTGGGAATTTTGTGCTCATTTTGTCATAGAAAAATAGGCAAAAATATCCCTGCTGAAAATGTGCCTTTCCCCCATATGGCAAAGTGTGAAAATGCACATTTTGGGGGGATTTGCTCATTTGGGGGATTTGCGCATTTTTGCATGCGCAAATTTGCGCAAGTGCAAATTTGCGTGAAGTCGGAAACTAAAAAAAAATCTGATTTTTTCGATGGGCGGATGACGGAATGAAAGGTGCCTAACAATCCATGAAACACAGATGGAACGGATTTCACAGAATCTATACATCCCGAGGTGACACTGAGGCAGGGTGTGTGTGCTGCATAAAGAAGAGTTGCACAGGAGAGAGAAATGCAGTACATGCAGTATTATATTGAGAGCACTGAACACACAAGATGACAGTTTCTTAAAAGCCTCCTTGGGCGATGGGGCAAGAGAAAGAAAACAATAGCGAATAATGGAGGGTGAGCGTTAATGGATCCTTCTCAGCCAAGCTAGACTGAAACAGCCCCAGCAGCTGAAAGAGGAACCCAGCAAGGGTGGATGTCTGTCTTACTTTACAGAGGACAGTCCTATATTTGAAGAACTATTAGATGTAGGGAGGGGGAGTTCACACTAAGCACTTTCGAAGCAATGTGCAAACCGAAAGTCAGTTATTCTCTGAAATTCATACTTCTCTGGATATTGCAGTGGAGTTCTCCCATCCTCAAAAATGTGTATGTTAGGGGGAAACGCACACAAAATGCATATATTTGTGAACAGAACATTACAAATGCACTGTAACAGGAAAATTGCTTGCAAAAGATGTGTATATTAGTCAAAACTGTATACAAAAATGCATGTTTTAAGAGTAACACATGCAAAAATGCTTATGAATTTTCACGCACATTTTTAAAAAATAATCTCAGCGTTTGGGACAAACTGAATTTAAGATTAAGAAAATGAGAAACCAAAGCGGTCAGTTTTGTCCACCCCTAGAGAGAGGACAGTTCTCTATTTGAGAAGGTTCTACTGTTAAAAGCAGCCTAAAAATAAGTTTAGATGGACAGATAGATTGGAAGGGTTGTCTGTGCAAATTCGGTTTAAAGATAAAGAACCTCAAGAAAGGAGATACATATTTGCATCTTTACATATATAAATTAGCATATGTAAATGTTATGCAAAGTGGTGTCCTCACTTCCTCATTTTTTGGTGAGTTGCGTTGCCCTTATTTTTTGGTGAGTTGCGTTGCCCCTATTTGCGTTGCCCTTATTTTCGCTGTAGTCTACGTAAATCTTTTACTAGACGTGCCAAAAGAAGGAACGCAAATGGCGGTCCCCATGGGAGCTGCCATTTGCGTACGCGCTTTTTTTTTTTCAAAGTCACCCATGATAGGCTACGTGACGATTTACATAGCCTATCATGGCTGACTTTGGAAATCTAGCCGCGATAGGCTACGTAAATCGTTACGTAGCCTATCATGGGTGTGTGTGTGTGTTTTTGTTTTGCCTTTTTTTTTTGCGGCCGGGTAGACGGGGCGCTTCTACCTGGCCTGAATTTCGCTGGCGAGGGATGGGGCGCCTCCCCCCCGGCCTGAATTTCGGCCGGGCGAGGCAGGGCGCCTCCCCCCCTCGCCTGAACTTTGGGGGGAGAACCGAAGCGCCTCCCCCCCACCGCGAAGCAAGCTTCGAGGACTGGTAAGGGACTTTCGTCCATCCCTAGTTAGGAGAGAGTTTAGGTAGGAAGCGCTTGGGGGATTTGTTTTTCTTTTTTGCCTCAGGTGCCAAAATAACCTGGCTGGCCTTGGGTGCTATGCACCTTGACTTAGAGATGTGGGTTCCATGTCCTCCTCTTCCACCCAGAACTAGCCCAGGATATTTTCCTGCCTGAGATGGAGGACAAAATGGCTCCCCGCACCCCACTTCAGATTCCATGAACAGAATCTAGACTGGAAGTTGAAATTTGCTTGAAGATTGGTGATGGAACAGTGTCCTCTACCACACCTGAGGCCAGCATAGGGGGTGCAGGGCACAGACAGCTCTGTTCTCTAACATCTCCCTGTCACTGTGCGTCCCACAGCATCTGCTGTCTGAAGCAACCGCCTCACTCTGCCTAATGGTAGGGCTGGCCCTGCCTCTGCCTGCCAAATGTCTGGTGCCAGCCATATCCTCTTCCCTAAGCTCAGGGTGAGCTGGAAACCCTAAAAGGCCAAGCACAACCCCATTTGAGTGGACAGAGTCCCTTGTGGGGTCTTGAGGCCCCATCCGCATCTGTCTGAGTGTCATGTGAGGTAGAGAATTGCCCCTGAAGATTGGAGGTCCAGATTCAACACACGCACATAGCCCATTTCGCTGAAGCAACCTCATTGAGAGAACCCAGTAACAGCCCACATGCCTTCAGTCTATGCCCATGACATGGCTTTTGATCAGATTTCATCTGCACCCTTAGATTACACCCAAGTTTTTTGCTGTTGGCATGCATGGGAGCTCATGGTCCCCAACCTGGCGCCCTTCAGATGTGTTAGACTAAAACATCCATCATCCCCAGCCAGCATGGCCAATGGATGATGGGAGTTGTAGCCAACACATCTGGAGGGGGCCCATTTAGGGGAGGCTGTTAATAGTCCGAGTGTGTGTATGCACTAGAAGGGAAGATTTGCAGCAGAGGAAGACGGAAGGGCCCTTAACCATCTCTGGGGACCCTCACCAGTGCCCAATCCTGCCGCCCGCTGATGTGCAGAAGCCCAGACCCAGGTTCAATTAATGCAGTTGTTGTTTTTAATGGACTGTGTGAGTGACGCTTTTGAGTTATTGCCTTGCTTGCTAGCTCTGGAATCAATGGGATTTCTTTCTCTGCTGGAATAAATGGAATCTCTTCCTGAGGCTGGAGAGGAGACACTGTTCTGTTTTCCACTGCTGCTCACTTAACCCACGGTAAATGGCACAGCCTGAGACGGGAATGTCTGTGTGTCTCCAGCTGTACGGGGGGGGGGGGGCAGAAGAGCTGGGGGGGCTGCAGAGAAGGGAGTGGGATCCATTGTACAAACTGCTCTCAGCTGTGGGTGACGTCAGTCGGTGTTCACTGCTTCTTTGAGTTTGAATGAGTTGATTTATGACATTTGTATCCGAAGAACCTCCGGGCACCATACATAAAGTTTCTCCTCCCCCTGCCTTAATTTTCTGCTCACAACAGCCCTGCGAGGTAGGTTAGGCTAACACTGATGACTGTCAGCTCACCCAGTGAGCTTCTGGCTGAGTGGGGATTTGAACCCGGGTCTCCCAGGCCTTAGGCCAATGCTCTACAGTGCCCTACAGATGTTTGAACTATGATTCCCATAAGCCCCAGCCAGCAGAGCTAATGATCAGAGAGCTTTGGCTATGGGGCAGTATAGAATCATAGAATAGTAGGGTTGGAAGGGGCCCACAAGGCCATCGAGTCCAACCCCCCGTATAGAAGTATAATAAATGGGATGAATGAATGAATTCTGCAATATGTGAAGAAGTCCATCCTTTTGTCTCTCCTCAATCTACTACCTGCTAATTTCAATGAGAAAGATGTTTGAACTATGATTCCCACCAGCCCCAGCCAGCATGGCTAATGGTCAGGGACTGTGGGAGTTGCACTCCAAAGCATCTGGGGGACTTATTCTCCTACAATCTGGTAGTGCTGCCTTTTTAAAGTTCCCCTGATCGTCTATTTTATTCTCTCTGGTCGGGGAAAAGCCTCACATCTCTCATGCCTCTAATGTAGAGAAAGCAGTAAAGGAGTGACCCAATCAAATTTATAGCAGGGTCAGGGGGAATGGAGAAAGTGTGGTTAGTCATTACAGTATCGGACTAGGTATGGATAAATCTTTCCATTTCAGTTTCCATTTCTCTCAGTTTCTCATTTTTCCCATTTTAAGTCCGTTTCATCCCATTTCTGCATCACTTCGCAATTTTTTTTGTCTACATAAATATTTGTCAATATTTTCATGCATGTTTCTCCTAGTATTTGCATTTTTGTATGCGGTTTTGCCCAATGTACACATTTTCTTTGCAATCAGTTTTCCTCCATAGGGTGCACTTCTGTACATTGTTCTCACTAACCTGAGCATTTTTGTGCACACGTTTCCCTAATGGACACATTTTTGTGTGTGCACTTTTTGACTGGAGAACTGCATTGCACAATTCGGAAAAGTGCAAACATCAAAGCAGAACTGCATTTCGAATCACATACTGGTTTGGGAAGATTTGCAGTGCGAATCTGCGAATTGGGGAAGTTTGCCTTAAAAAGCAAAGTGGACAAATTCCTCTCCCATCCCTACATCAGGTTGAGAGTAACACCATCAGGTTCTCCAAGGTAAAGTTACAATTCAGGGAGCGTTACCAGCAAATTTGGTCCATCTCGTCCCCTGCTTTGTCCCAATTCTGTCTCTAGAAGGCAGTCTAGGCTACTGTCCCTCTGGATGATGGGCTGTTGGAGCGTATGTCCCAGGCTGCTTTAAGACTTTGCAACCTCTCTCTTTTGAGAAATGTCACTTTTGAATGAAAGTGGTGAAGTGGGATTCTGCTCTGAGAATTGCCTGAGCCAACTTTTCCGACTGCCATTAAATCTCTCTCTTGCCTTTTTCCCTTCTCAGCCTGGGGGCAGGATGTGTGGAGGAACTGAATAAAGCCTGAATCTGACCTATTTTCCCAAGGCACAAACCTCCCCTCTTCGAGCCCTCCCTCCAGCTTCTTGGCAGAAGCCACGATGAAAAGGCGCAAGTGAGGCTCTCCCCCTGCCCTGCTTTTGCCCCGGGAAGTTATTCTGCCACGCTGCACCGCATCAGTCCACTTGCCAGGGACGGCAGGCGATGGCTGGCGCAGCTGGCGATGGTTTGGAATGGCAGCGGCAGCCCCAACAGGAGGAGGAGGCAGAAGAGGAAGATGAGCTTGAGGGATGTGTGGACCGGAATGGAGCCCTGGACTTGTGTCGTTTTGCAGGGAATATGGATCGGTGGGACATCTCTTCCTCCTCCCACGACATCTTGGAGGATGCTGGACTGCTGGAAGAGCTGAAGGACTATCAGGACCCTTTGGCAGAAGACCAACAGGGCTTTGACCTCAGTGAGCTTCAAGATTTTGAATGCACAGGGAAAGCTGACCCTCTTAGTCCCCCACCCGGTGAGTAGCCCAGGGGATCTGGGTGATAGTTTCCCAGGAGTGTTTCTTGCATGAACCTCACTCAACTGAGTGCAGGCTGTGTGATGGACGAATGGGATTCTGAGCAACAGTACCTCCTAGGCAGAGCTGTGTGTATGCTGGAATGCCTCAAAAGCACAGAAAAGCACAGGATTTAGCTTCCCGAGAATTTCTGCTTGTGTTTGTTTGCAAAACAAAAGCACGTTTCTAGCCCTTAAAGCTAAGAAGATCTGCTTAAAATATACGGGCCAGAGAGGTGGCTGGATAAGGTTTTCAGTGGTTGTGGGTGGAGCTTCATGGTATTCACCCCTCCTGTGACCATCAACGCTGGACTGAGTCATGTAAAATGGGAGTGCTTTATGCACATTTTCTCAATTTGCTAAATTTATACAGACGTCAGAAATTCAGCTGCAACTGGTCTGGAATTTGGATTGCCTGCATGCAGAGGGACATGATAGATGTATGTTTATAAACACTGTTCCCCCCTCCCTCTCCCACAATGATAGAACTCAGGGTCCATCCAGTGAAGCTTATGGGCAGGAGGTTCAGGAACAGACAACTGGCAAATACATCTTTGCCCAATATGGAATTAACCTATATGGAATTAACCTATAGAACTTGCGTCCCCATGATCCAGGGAATTAACTGACTTAGGTGGCTTTAAAGGGGGAATTAGGCCACCCATTATCCACGAATTTGTGTCTCAGTATCCACTAGCTGTGGCTAAATGGAGCCTCCACATTCAGGGGCAGTATGCCTTGGAATACCAGTTGCTAGAGGCAACACGGAGAAGGGCTATTGCCTTCCTGCCCTCCCTGGGGGCTTTCCAGAAGTAGCTGGTTGGCCACTGTGGGAGGGTAACCTTGTTAACAACCTTGCGGCCCTATTTTGGACCATCCAAAGTTTCCGAACTGTCTCCTAAGGCAGCCCCACATTGCAGTAATCCAGACAAGAGGTTACCAGAGCATGGATAACTGTAGCCAAGCTATCTCTGTCCAGATAGGATGTAGTTGGTATATCAGCCTAAGCCGATAAAAGGTGCTCTGTGCCATGGAGTCCTCCTGTGCCTCGAGTGACAGCTCTGGATCCAAGAGCACCCCTAAACTATGAACCTGATATTTTAGGGGGAGTGCAGCCCCCTCCAGAACAGGTTGAACACCGCTTAGCCAAGCAGACAAACCACCCAGGAAGACTCCCTGCTAATCAAAAGTCCTCAACTCTGCAAGTCCTGGCTGTGCTACATCACTCCTCCTGAGTGTGATGCAATTCTTCTTGCCAGCCCCATGGTTATGCAGGCAACTGGCTGCCCAGGCAGCTGTGCACACATTGTAGTACATTCAGTAAGTAACCGTCATTCACTTGTGGTTGCCCCCGCCCCCTGGCAATATGCACAGCAGCACCTTTGAGATATAATTCTGAAAGAGTCCCACCTCAGCTCCAAGCTTGCAGTCATATAGAAGACAATATATACAACTTTGCTTAATGAGGAAGGATTTGAAGTCCTTCCCTAGATTTTGACCAAGCTGTGTTACCTTAGATGGGACGACTTCAAATTCCATGTGTTTTAGTCTGGGTGTTATGCTGGCTTTGAACTGAATGTAATATTTTAAAGTCTATAAGGATGCAATCCTATGCATGTTTAGACAGAAAAAAAAGCCCTACAACTCCCAGCATGGCTGGCTGGGGAATGCTGGGAGTTGTCAGACTTTTTTCTGTCTAAACATGCATAGGATTGTGCCCTAAGTTGCTTTGAGCTACATCTGGGGTAGGCAACCTGGTGTCCTCCATATGTTTTGGACTACAGCACCCATCCACCCCAGCCAGTATGGCCAATGGACAGGCATTATGGAAGGTGTAGTCGAAGACATCTGGAGGTCACCAGCTTGCCTACCCATGACCTGTATGATAAAATCAATGTGGGATGTGAATCAATGAAGTATTTATAAGGAGGATGCGATAAAGCCCTTGTTTCCCCCCCATAACACCTAGAGGATGATGGAAGTCTGGAGGACCTAGGTCCAGTTTCCCACTGGCACCATCACGGAGACCAGCAGCTGGGCATCCTGGAAGATGGCGTCAACCGAGGCAGCTCTGAGGGCTTAGAGAAGCAAGAAGGGACGTGGGATGCTGGCAGTGATGCAGAGACCTACCCTGAGCTTTCATACGAGGGCCAGTATGGTTCGGAGTTTAGCGCCAGTCCGGAGGCATTGAAAGATCCCCTTGTTTTATATAAATGCAGCAAATCGTACAGCTTTACCTCAGACGGTGGGGAGGAGGAGTTATCGGAGCACTCCAACCTCAGCCCATCTCCCTCCAGGCCTCCTCCAGAGTGCACCCGCTTGAAAATTGATGTCTTTGACACTCGGAGCTTGTGCAGTGACAGCCAAGAGTTTCCCGATGAAACAGAGCTCACTTCGACCTCAGGAAGAAGCCCAGAGAGTCACCTGCTCAGTTCTCCAGCAGGTTCCACGCAGTGGAGCTGTAGCCCCTTGGACCGCCTGTCCCAAGATTTTCTTCAGAATTCACCCAGCATTGATGCTGAGACCTTCCCAGAATCCTCCCGGGAAGAGAACCTGGGCCAACCCGTGCCAGCTGTTCTCAAAGGGGGCACTGCTGGCACAGCCCGAACAACCCCGTGTTCTCCTTTAACCACGGCTAAGCCCAAGGAGAGACTTCTGAATTCAAACGGGGTGACGGAGATGCCTCACACCCTGAGGCAGCCCGAGAGGGCGCGGGCGTTGAAAGCAGATGTGCCTCGTGGGCTCCCGTCCAAATTCAGCAGGCAGTCAAGATCTCTGAGCCCCCAGCGGACCACAACCCGGAAAAGGGCGGGAGGGCCTGGTTCGCGTGGATCTGTCCAAGCGAGACATTTGAGCCCGGTCACAAGTGACGCCACGCAGTACGGCCGAGGGCAGCTCAACTACCCGCTACCAGATCTGTCCAAAGTGGAACCTCGAGTCAGATTCCCCAGGGACCCCCAAAGCTACCATCCGCCCCGGGGAAGGACTCCCCCTGCCAGATCCAAAGATTCTGGGAAGCCGGTGATCTTCAAGTCTCCGGCCGAGATAGTCCGCGAGGTGTTGCTGAGCAGCGGGGAAGGCTCCTCCACAAAATGCTCAGCTCCCACTGTCTCTGTGATTCCTGAGGAACTGAAATCCCCGAGGCAAGCCACAGAGCTCGTACATCAGCTTCAGGTAAGGTCTTCAGTGTGTATCGTGACATTTCTGAAGCCACGCAGTGACCTAATTTCTCACTGAGCCCAAGAAAGAAAGAATCGACTCAGGATGCTGGACGACGTTTTATTAGTAAAAAAAGCCCGACACATTTCAGCCTCTTTTTTTATATACGTATAAGGCCTTCTTCAAGGGGTTATAAAAACATCTGCAGAGATACTTATTACAAAATGTCTCCTGCTGTAATTTGCTGGTGATCTTCTCAGATAGCGAGCGAGGAAATAAGTCAGGGGGTTGCATGATTGCAACTATTAGATGCTTCTCCATAAAAATTTCCCAGCATATAGACAGTTATCATGTGGGGGAGAAGATTCTTCTCCCTGATGTGCTAGCTTTCAATGTGGAGGGATTTTTTTAAAATGGTATGGAAGAGTATTCTGTTGTGTGAGCCATCTGCCATCTAAAGTGGATCATAGATGTGAATTTGTCACCATGGCGAGATCTAGGCCACCATGTTGGTAACTAAAAAGCTAGCTGGTGTATACACAGTAATCCAAACTCCTGTGTTCTGCACCAACAAAAAGGATCCCGCAACCTGTACAAATGATGCAAATCATGCCAATTTGCTTTTATTTTGCATAATTTTATTGTGCATCAGGGGCAAAGGGTGATGCATGGCGATCGAGCCATGCCCTGAAAATCTTTCTTATGCATGCACACATACCTCACATACACGGTTTCATTTGGCAAAGCCCATGTGCTTCCAGGCCTATTTCACAATCATGAGGTCTAGAAACGTACTCTCTTTTTAAAGCAAGTCAGAGAGAGAGAGAATGAAAAGGAGAGATTCTGTGATCAGAATACACACAGGTAGGCTTGAAGTCTTCCTCAGCTATCTATCTGGCTCCCAGGGTTTCTGTAAACCTCACTATCATCACACCTAGAAACTTGTATTTTTAAAAAACAAATACAGTTGGAGGTTCTCAGGCTGTTGGATGCTGTGCTCACCTGGTGTTGCTAGTCATGGGAATAGAAAATAAGAGCATCAGAAGAGCCGTGCTGGATCAGACCAAGGGTCCATCTAGTCTAGCATTCTGTTCACGCAGTGGCCAACCAGCTGTCGACCAGGAACCCACAAGCAGGACACGAGTGCAACAGCACCCTCCCACCCATGTTCCCCAGCAACTGCTGTACATAGGCTCACTGTCTCTGGTACTGGAGGTGGCACATAGCCATCAAGACTGGTAGCCATTGACAGCCTTCTCCTCCAGGAATTTGTCCAACCCCCTTTGAAAGCCATCCAAATCTGTGGCCATCGCTACATCCTGTCGTCGCGAATTCCATAGTTTAACTATGCGCTGTGTGAAGAAGGACTTCCATTGATCTATCCTGAATCTTCATGGGATGACTCTGGGTTCTAGTATTTTGAGAGAGGGAGAAAAATGTCCCCCTATCCACGTTCTCCACACCATGCATAATTTTGTAGACCTCTATCATGTCTCCCGTTACCCTCCTTTTTCCAAGCTAAACAGTCCCAGCTGTTGTAACCTTCTCTCACAGGGGAGATGCTCCAGCCCCTTGAACATTTTAGTTGCCCTTTTCTGCACTTTTTCCAGCTCTACAATACCTTTTTTTAGGTGTGGTGCCCAGAACTGTGCACCAAGTATTCCAAGTGTGGTTGCACCATAGGGCAGTATGATACTGGCAATTTTATTCTCAGTTCCTTTTCTCTTCATGACTGGAACAGAGACTTTGATATATGTGTGTTTGGCTTTATGTTCTTAGAGGCAGTGGAGGAGTTCTGCCTAGTTCTGACTGAAACCTGGAGCGGATTTACTGCCCCCCCACAACATCGGAGCCATCAGTCTTCAGTGCTTGAGGGACAGATCTGTGTCAACAGCTACTGGCCTTGATAGCAGAATGGAACAGCTATGTCCAGTAGCAGCATACCTCTTCACTCGCAGATGCTGGGAACAAATAACAGGGAAGGCTGCTTACTTTGTGCCCTGCCTGTCGGCTTTCTGGCTGGCTGCTGTGGGAAACATGATGGTAGACTAGATGGTGTGATCCAGAAGGGCTTTTTGTGTGTTCGTATCATTACCCAGCTGGCAGTGGGGATGGCTACAATTCTCAATGGACAAATAAGAATCTAATGTATGTCATCATTCCCCTTCCCGCTTTGTCTCCTTTTTTTCAGGAGGACTACCACAAGCTGCTGACAAAGTATGCCGAAGCTGAGAATACCATTGACCGGCTACGCCTGGGTGCAAAGGTAGGACGCTTCTGGGGTGGCTGAGCACTTTCTTCTGGTGTATTGTCCTCTCTGCTTCTGATGCATTGTGGGTGGATTGTCTCTGGCATGGACAGCTCTTGGCCGTGTGTGCTCAGGTGGCCTTTGGGGAGGGTGCCATCCTAAATGTCACAGCTCAGCGATGGAGCACGTGCTTTGCATGTAGAAAGTCACAGGTTTGACCCCTGCTGGTTGGAGCAGACCAGGGCTGGGCAGATGCGAAGCTTGCTGGAACCCTGAGAGACACCTACCAGAGCCAGGTACAAAAAAGAGGTCCTGGCAGGTGGGCAAACGCTAAGCCAAAGCGGCACCCGCAGGCACCGAAAGAAGCTTTTAATTTTTCCCATTGTCTTAGGATTTGTATGAAATGCATACAGCTTTCTAGCAATTATATATGAGCCTCAACAAAAGTGGACCAAATATCCCCACAAGTATCCATTTTAAGGTGGTGTCTCTCACCGAGCTCCCATTTTACGTAAAAAGAGCAGCTCGGTCTTCTTCGTAAATCCCCGTTTACACAAATGGCAGCCGTAAAGTAGCCGTTTATGTAAGATTACAGGCATAAATGGACCATTTACTCCTGCAATCGTGCATAAATGGCCCTTTTACAGCCTCCATTTGCATAAATGGCACTTTACGAAATGTCTATGTGAATTTTTATGTAAAATGGCAGTCTGGTGGACCAGCAGGGACCTCTGTGCTTGCCCAGCTCAATGTGTGCCAAGTTGGGCAAGCCCGGTAGTCCATGGACTGGAGTCCAGGAGACCAAGTGGTGTGGGGACGCCACCCTGCTCTCAGACTCCTGCAACATCCCTAGCCAATATGCCACCCTTTCAGGTATTGAAAGCGTTGTAAGGTCGTCAATCCATTGCATTATAGGAGGTGAGCGTTTATCCTTCCCATTTTGTAATAGCAATCTTTTAGCTCTCAAAAAGGTGCAGAGAATCCATTTACCCTGACCGTTTGTTAATTTCCATGGAGCAGGTAAATAATTTAAAAGAGCGTGTACATCAGTGAATATCAAAAGACTGTTCCAGTACAACATTTATCCATGTAATAACCTCCACCCAAAAAGAAACAACTACAGGTCATTGCCAAAACGTATGTTCAATAGAAGCATTAGCTGTACTGCACTGCCAGCAATTAGCTGAATTAGAAAATCCTTTATGAAAGAGACGTTGTGGTGTCCAACAGACACAAAACAGAACTTTTTGCTGAATAAGATGCAGCCCAAGATCTATAGAGGCGAAAGGGAGATGCCAAAGCAGCGACCCACTGATTAGGCAATCGGTGGTGGTGCCCAGAGCAGTTTCTCAAATTCCCAAGTGTGCCCATGAATCTGAAAAGGTTGGGGATCCCTGCACTAAGCATTAAGGAACGGGGTGCCTCTGAGCACATGTTGAAGCCCAGGAGTTTGTGATCAGTACCAGAACCAAGCTCACAAGACCCTTCACATAAACATCTATCCTAGTTTCCCCCCAAGTGTTTTTCAGCAACCTAATTTAATAAGGCAAAAAAGTATTTAGGGTTGCTATTGTTAGACAAGTGGGAGTCAGAAATTCTTGACGATCTACTACGAATTCCCCAGAGATTGTCAAATAGATCCCGACCTCCCTTCTGTCCTGCTATAGAGTAGACCATACTAGGTTAGATGGACCACTGCTCTGTCTCATCATTTCAGATGTGCATAAGCCTAGCCTAAGGCATAGAGGCATTGTGGTGTAGTGGTTAGAGCAGGGGTGGAGAACTTGTGGCCCTCCAGATGTTGTTTGACTACAGTTACACCATCCCTTACCGCTGACTGTGGTTGATGGGAGTAGGAGTAATGACATCTGGAGTCTCCCCATTCCTGGGTTAGCGTGTCAGGGAGACTCTGGTACAGATCTTGCTCTGCTGTGAAGCTCACTGGATGAGTGACCATGGGTCAGCCACTCTCTCTCAGCCTGAACAGGGCTGTTGTGAGGATAAAAGGACATAAACGTGTATGCCACCTTGAGCATTTCGGAAGGTCGGGAATAAAAGTATAATGAATAATAAACAATACTTCTTAAGGAGACAGCTGACCTGTATCGGGGCTGTACCATTTCAGACTCACATGATGCAATTCTCCCCTGTACAAAAATTAAAAAAAAATCCCTACACAATACAACAATGGAACCAATTGCCTGGGGAGGTGGTGGGCTCTCCCACACTGGAGGCATTCAAGATGAGGCTGGACAGCCACCTGTCAGAGATGCTCTGACTTGGATTCCTGCACTGAGCAGGGGGTTGGACTCGCTGGTCTCATAGGCCCCTTCCAACCCTACGATTCTATGATTCTATGCACATGCTCAGAGGAACCTAATCATTCCTTCAAAAGCTCCCAGGGATGACAGCAGCTTTTTTTATTTACTTAAAACATTGATATGCTGTTTACTATTCGAAAGGAAAGCACAAAGCTGTTCACAGAGCTTTTGAAAACAACAATTCTGGGACTGATTTCTGCCTCCTGATTAAGCCAGAGCAAGGGACATCTCAGCTCTGCGCAGCTCCAGCCCTACTATTAGGCAGAGTGGGGCAACCAGCTGAGTGAGCAGATGCTGGGGGGAGGGGTGGCAGCAGCAGCCACTCCCAGATGTTCCTATCCTCCTGAACTGGAATTGGTGATGCTTGGTTGTTGCTAACCTGGGTTGGCTGGCTCTTGCCGAGTTGCTTTCTCCCAGCATGTTGAGAAAGCCCCTGCCTGAGTGAGCAGGCAGAAAGGCAGCTAGGTCCAAGCCATGCGCTCCAGCAAGTCATCATGCATGCAGATGGTTTGCTCTGCTTGTGTAGGGATGTATGGAGTGTGTGAAATCCATTCCATCTGTGTTTCGCGGATTGTCAGGCGCCTTTCATTCCGTCCTCGGCCCATCACCAAAATCAGATTTTTTTTCGTTTCTGAATTTGCACAAATTCGCACATGCAGAAACGCACAAGTTCCCCCAAATGCGCATTTTCATGCTTTACCCTATGTGGGAAATGTGCATTTTTGGCTGGGGTTTTTAATTTTGCGTATTTTTCTATGACGGAATTTGCGCAAAATTCACAGAGGTCAGAAAACCAGTCCGCAAGCCTCCCGACAGGGGAAAAGCTGATCCGCTGCAGAATCTGTGGGTCAGATTCATAAAAATCCAAACTCATTTGCTTCCGTTGCGGATTTCACCGACATCCCTGTGCTCTTGTGTCCCATGCTGCTGCTGCTTCACAGCATCTTTCTCGGTGAGTAACAAGCAGGCTCCAGGCAGAGCTGAGCGCGAACAGCATTAAGGCATTGGAGGCAGGGCCGGTGTTAAGGTTGTGCCTGGCCAGGCACCTGCCCAGGGTCCACACCCCGGCAGAAGGCCCATGGACAAGAGCCCCCGGACCTGCTCCTCCTCTCCACCCTGGCACCCTGTTTGTTCCCTTGCCCCTCGCTGTGGCCCCGACAACAGAGGTGGTGAGAATGGAGGAGGAGGAGATGCCATGGCCTGCATGCTCACTGGCTCTCTGCCTGGCCAGTCAGCAGGTGGTCTCAATGATGAGGAAGAGGAGGAGGACTGGGTACCAATGCGGGTGAGAAGGTAGATTGAGCGGAGGGGGGAGGTTTGTTGTGCTGTCCTGCCCAAGGACCCTCCAAAACCTGGAACCAGAACTGGTTGGAGGACAGAGCTGAGTGTGCCATGCAGCATGTCCTATATGACGCCCCCCCCCGCCACCCCACAAGCAAGCCGGCTGCCCTCGGGTACAGTGGAAGATAGAGCCCCAGTGCCCCAACACTAATGTCTGAGTAAAGACAAGATCAGCCTCAGATGGCCTTCTCTCTGTCCCATCAGCCAGGACAGCTAGGCTCATGAGGACAAGGGAGAGGGCCTTCTCTGTGGTGGCCCCCACTCTGTGGAACTCCCTCCCTAGGGAACTCTGCCATGCCCCCTCTTTAATGAGCTTCCACCATGCATTAAAAACATGGTTGTTCAGGTAGGCCTTTGGGGTGGGTTAAGGTATTTTTGGAAATCTGATGTTTTTAGTGTAGTATTTTATTGTTTTAAATTCTTTTTTTGTACATCACCCAGAATGGCTGGGTGACCAGCCAGATGGACGATTAATACAATTAATTAATTAATTAATAATATTAAACGTCATCTTGCATTCTGTCTGCCTCTCAGGTGCGTCTGTACTCTGACCCTCCGAAGCCCAGCCATGGGGTACAGATGGGGACGGTAACTCAGGCTTCCAAGGTCATAACCTTTAGCATCCCTCAAGTACGGTCAGTGAAGGTCTCAGGAAGGCCCGGCCCAGCAGTGGATGCTGTTCGGAATCCAGGTAGGTCTAAGAGATCTACACACCATCCTCCTTCCTATCTTCTTAAGCAGCAACATTGTTTTCTAGGACATTCATTTAAGGAAAGACGATAAGGTTTGGGTGAGTAATTTATTGGCTGGATCTCAAACGTCAATCAGTAAAATATCGCAGCTCCCTCCCTACCACCCCCCCACCCCCCAAATGCCATCACATGATGAATGGTTTAGGGAGGGGAATTGGTGTATTTATTATTTCTTTATTTTATTTTTATTTATCACTTGTACATGTGGCACCTGTAAAGCAGGTTCAATAGGTGTCACACAATCATTTTAAAATAAAGCAATAATGCAATCAAATGCAAACGAAGATCGAAAAGTTCAGCAATACAAAACCAACATGATACAAATACAGATGCAAATACAAAAGCCCAACCTGGTAAAAATGCAATGCAAAGTTGGTAAAATATGGTAAAACAATGAGGAGCTGAAACCAGGCCTGGGAATAAAATGGGAGATAAAACTGCCAACATGTCATAGGGCTTACCGTTATGTCAAAATTGTTGGCAATTTTGAAATTGTGAGATCGTCAGGACAATGCATTATTATTGCATGAAAATTAAAATGGCTTTAATTTGACATTCCCCAGAGAATTTGGGTTAGTGGGCAACTAACAAACACAAAAAATAAATCATTCAGTATTGGTGGGGATGGGGCAGGAATGCAGTACTTGCAGTTCAAGATTTCCAAAGTATACATTTAGAAATCTTGTCGATTTGATAATAACGTCGGTTAGTCATTGTAGGTTTTAAAAATGAATTATTTGCTCTTTCAGCGAAGTATTAATGACTCCTTCATATTTTGTTTTCCTTAGCTTGTGTGCTATTTTTGTATCCGTCATTCCAATGTACTTCATGTTAAGTGGTGGGAAAAGAGAAAATAAAACCAAACAACCCCATGAAGACTGAGCATGCTCAGCGGGCAAGAAATGCTGACGGATGGTTGGGGAGAAAAAGGGAAAACAGGGAATGGAGTGGAGTGTTCTCGAAAAGCACATGACTGGCTGGAACCCTGTACAGGAGCACTCCACACTGCAAGCGTTTGTTCCAGGTTCCACTTGTCTCTTCTAAATGCAAGTGATCTGGAACTGGCTCCGTGATCCCATACAAAGGAAATCTCTCTGTTTTCCCCCCTGAGCAGCTCACCTGGAGAAGATCTTACTAGTTTTAGTGATCCCAGTTCATAGATAACAAGGGTTTTGTTTGTTTGTTGTCTGCTTTAATTTCAGGACTTCCTGGACAGCAGGCAACGACCTCCACCTTTCACGATTCCACAGGTGCTGGCATTCCCAAAGCAGATGGAGTTTCTGGAGCAGATGGCGTCACCTCTGCAGAAAAACCCTTCTTGGGAGATGAGTTGACACAGATGTTGGCTGCCCAAACAAGGAAATTTCAGGTTCAGGCAAGTTGGAGCCAGCAACCAATGGGGAATGGAGGTGGTGCGAAAGAATTGAATCCCCCTCAAATTGGGAGAGCGGGGTACAAGTTCAGCAGGGAATTCCCATTTAGGGTGGCATCTGGTGGAGCTTATCCCACAGTTAATCTGTAACAACTCAAGCCACCCCAATAAAAAAAATTGCATTAGTCTTTAAGTTACCATGCAACTTAAAAAAAAATTCAGGTGGAAAATAGCTCAGTCTATGCATCATACAGAATAAGGTTTCAGAGTTCTAGACTGCTTTAGCCTGCAAGTGCCGATTCAACAATTTTTGAATTGTTTCCTGCATGTAGTAAACTAGAAGTGTAAGGAGAGAGCAATCCTAAACCTCTCTAATATTCTCATTTTCTACATGCAAGGAGATTGGTTGGTTGATTACTTCAGCAAGCATGTGGGATGCTATAGATTCCTGTATTGGGCATTGGGTTGGTCTAGATAACCTCTGAGGTCTATTTTAACTCTAAAATCCTATGGTTCCAAAAATTAGCACATCAGAGAGAGATTTAGCACAGCCCTCTCTCTGATGTCCTAGTTCAGAGTTGGGCAGATTTCAGGCTTGTGGGAGCTATTTTGCTTTTTTACTAAAACCTCAAGGTCTACCCACCAGAGCCAGTTACAAAATGGTGGCTCAGGGAGCAGAGTCAGTTAACTATCATCAGTTATGAAGCATACACAGGAATATATACAGATTTAAGCTAGCAAAGATCAGAAATTTTTTAATGAGCTTCCACCACGCACTGAAAACTTGGTTATTCAGGCAGGCATTTGGGGTGGGTTAGGGTATTTTTAAATAATGTTTAATGTGTAATTTTACTGTTTTAAATTGTACTGTTGTACATTGCCCAGAGTGGGCAGGTGACCAGCCAGATGGGCGATTAAGAAGGTAGGTAGGTAGGTAGGTAGGTAGGTAGATAGATAGATAGATAGATAGATAGATAGATAGATAGATAGATAGAATATCACAACACCATAAAATTGGCCAGCAGAGCTGAACAAAGACCTGGTCGGGGGGAAACAAAAACAATTAGTACTCCTGCTTTACAGATGGGGAACATACTAAGTCTGAAAGATGAGCAATTAGCACAAGGCCATCCATGGCAGAAGGTTTTTTCTTTCTTTCTTGCAACATTACTTGCTGTCATTAAAGTACTGGGAGTTCCAAAAAACCCTTGGAGATCTACGGCAAATCAGCCAGAGATCTTCAAGTACATTATCTGCCTGCTCCTGCTCTAGTTTTCTATGTGCAAAAAAATTGGTAGCTGGGGAACATTCAAAAACATGAGTCCTTCCCAGGAAATAAACACACACACACACACACACACACACACACACTGAATTCTCTGAACATGCCCAATTTCTTGTGCAAGATCAACTTGTCAGATGCAGTGCTATCATTTTCTAGTTGGGGGGAAATCATTTTGACCCCATCTTGGTTCACTGTTTCCTGGAATGACCAAAGTAGAAATTATTCTCTGGCTTATCCAAATGCAACAGCTCCAGATCAGCATTTGTTCTTATTACTGAACGTAACTTTATGTACTAAAATTGTTGTCTTCTCCCTGATCATGTAAATTAAGTAATAAATACATCCTTTGGATGACTGGAACTAATGGAAGCACAAGACGTGACTGAAAATGAATGCACTGCATTTGAGAAGTTTGTTAAATAGAGTTGTGCAAAACAGGAAGACAAGAAGGATGTCAATGTAGTTTTGTTGTTGTTGTTCAGTCTTTAAGTCGTGTCCGACTCTTTGTGACCCCGTAAAACCTAAGTCTTAGTGAAATGGATGTGACTGTGAAACTTTTTTTTTCATTTTTTTTTTTCCAGCAAGGGCAACCCTTCTCAACCTTCAGCCTTCCTCCTAATTTCTGTTTCCAGAGTAATCACTGCCCCCTTCCTCCACTGGCAATCTGAGGTGTTACAGCCCAGAATCTCAGCTCCTTACTCTGCATAACAGCTGCATGGGATTCAAAAAAAGCTGGGTGGGGTGGGTTACAAAAGTCAGGGGCATGCTGATAGGGCAGGAGTGATGTTTCCCCCTTCTCAGAAGCTGTGATGGAGGAGAGGTGGGAAATATCTTTTCCCTTTAGGTTTGGAGAATCAGCACAGTTTTGGTAAACCAGTGGTATGTTACAAGTCAGTTCAGCTTGGGGTAGCACGCATGAGAATGAGGGGGAACATTATAGAAAGGCTGTGTGATCTGCAACAAAATTTTGCACTCTGTGAGTGAAATGGTCTCCCATCCAGATGTGGCTTTGCTCAAGAGAGTGTGTGGTCTTCTGGTTTGGGAGGTAGTGGGTAGGGACATTATGATAAATTAGTTTCAGTTCATTTCTGATCAGGATTTACCCAGCTCGCACCTTTTGGATCCAACACAGACTCAGACACAGTCTGCAGTTGAAGTCCATCTATTTTCGAGTTTGCAGTGTGATTCACAGACACACCCCTTTCTTTCAACAGCACATGTACACTTGAAAAAAGCGTATGAAAAAATGCATACTTTTGGAAAATGCGCACAGATACGCTTTAATTGGTGGGAGAAGAATGCATACATTTCAAAGATGTGCACAATTGATGCATACGATTGGAAAAATGCACTTCATGCGAAAAGAAACAAATAAAGCTCATTATCTGATACGTACTCAAGTCAGAATGGAATTTGGAGAACTTTGGCAAGCTCATATTTTGCTGATTCGCACATCCCTCATGGTGGGGTTGGACCAGATTGGAGGTCGTTTGCTTTTCATATAGCGCAGCCCATAATGATCCCTCTGCTCATAGCAATTGCATTATCTCTCTTTTTTTTCTTCTTCTTCTTCATCAAATGCTCATTATCCTTACTAGCTTAAGAAACACACCTGCACCCTTTCAAGATCTCAGTTGATATATGGGGCTTCTCTTAAATATCAGCCCCCATTTTATATCTCAGCCCTTGCGAAACTAATGTACACACCCGCTTGCTTTAATCGATTCGCGGTAACAATGGAATCATAGTGGAGAGAAAGGGAGACAAGTGGGTTCATTTTGTCGTGCTTGTTTGGCCGCTAATTGGGCATGGAACCCAATTAGTGCTAATGTTTCAATTAGCACTGTCAAGATGGCATGTAAAAAGGGGAGGGGATTGCTGCTGAAGAAACCAAGCTTAATTGTAGACACTGTTAGGAGTCAGGTGGGTATTTTCGCTGGCTGTTTTTCACCCAGTCTCTTGACACCATGACCAGCTGTTGATCTTTGCACCATGTCTTCTTTGTCATTTATTTATTTTATTTCAGGGATCTGTGCTCTAAGTGGTCTTGCAAAGAATTTAAAATCACCATAAAACACATTAAAGCAACTCCACAATATATTAGGGGTGGGACTGTCACTCAGTGCTAGAGCCCCTGCTTTGCATGCAGATGGTCCCAGGTTCAATCCCCAGCATCTCCAGGTAGGGCTAGGAAAGATTCCTGCCTGAAACCCCGGAGAGCTGCTGTTAGTATTGTGACAATTGTATTGTGCCTATACAGTATTGTGCCGAGAATACTAGGCCAGGTAAAGCAATGGTCTGACCCCTATAAGGCAGTTCCCTATGTAAAAGAGCCATGTAAATGTGGTCAGCAGAAATAAAGACAACCACAAAGCAATGTAAAGGCTTCTCTTTCTGTTTTGCAGCCTTAGTTTTAATTTTTTTATGTTTGCGGTTTCTTAATTAACATCTCCTTTACATTATGTATTCAGTAAAGGTGATCTTTATTTTTATTTTTTAAAGCAATTTACAGAAGATAAATTGGTAACTTGGCAAAGATATACGCATTCTCCAACACAGTCTTGTAGGTTGTTAATTCCACTCTTCCCCAATCCACACATCTGTGCTAGGTTAAAAAGTTGTTTTATTGTTCTTAGCCTTGGTACTTGGTGAATGTTTGAAAGCAGTTTCTCCATATAGAATACATTTTTGTGCATGCTTTTCCTTAGCAAACTCAGTTCATTATTTGCGAATGACATCCCAGAATTTGGAAAATTATGGGCATCACTGTATAACTGCATTGTGGTTCACATGTAGGCTCAGGAAATGCCAGACTGGGAAGTTTGCATTGAAATGCAACAAAGCACATTTCTCACCCATTGTGCAGCCAAGTGCCACCACCACATAACCCTTCCTCCTCACCCACTAGTCACCTGGGGGCACCTGAAGCAGTTGCTGAAAATCTTAGAGTATGGACAGGCACCTGTGGACATGAGCCATCCCTCAGGTGTCCCAGTCCCAAGGGCTTTGAAGTTCAAAACCAGCACTTTGAATCTATCCCAGAAATGAACTCGGATCCAGTGCAGCTGATGAAGCACAGGTATCACACAATCATTGGGTTGTATACAATGTTAGTCCTACTTTGAGTAGACCCATTGAAATGAATGGGACTTATATTAGTCATGATGGTTCTACTCTAAGTAGGACTAACATTAGATATGACCCGTAACACCCACTTAACAGCCTTGCAGTTGCATTTTTAAGGAACTGCAGTTTCTGAATTGTCTTCAAAGGCAGCCCCATGTATAATGCATTACAGGAGTCTATTCTGAAGGTTACCAGGGCACGGATCGTCGACAGCATTACATGCCCTGCCTTAATGACCCCAATAATAACGATGGGTTGTTTCCGCAATCTATAATCCTTTTGTTAAATAGAGGCAGGCAAAGTCACGGTCGTGCTCAGCGTTAGAAATATTAAAACTCTACACCTAGGTGATCCAAATTCTGTTTAAACATCTCCCTTAAAAAAAAAAAAAACTAAACTAAACAGGAGAGTCTTAAAGCAAAAGCATTATTAAACCAGAGCATTTCAACACTGTATTCACCCAGATGGTTTTAAGATAAGGTCCAAATACTGGGCAGTTATTGAGAGAAGGTGTTTTGTTTTTTAAAGGTGGGGGCTATGCAAATGGAAACTGTAGGCTGATACTTTATTATGAAAACTGTGGGGGGGGGGAAGCCAGGGGATAGAGGAGAAAAAGGTGGACTTCAGAATGGATGGTGGAGGGCTGGTATTTCTGGCATTTACAATAGGCAAGGTGTCAATAAAGTGTTCTGCATGTTTTTCTTTAGGTGGAATCGTTGAGGGAGTTAATTCAGACTGGGAAGCTGACACCTCAGGACCAGCTAAAGGTACCACAGGCCTTTTCTGTCTGCTTGAATGAATGTAGCTCCTTTTCTGAGTAGATCCTGTGGTTTGCAGGAAATATTGAATGGAGGAGGTAGATGAGGAGGAGGATTGGGAAAGGACCAGAAGAGGAAGGGCTCAGCTCGCTGGTGGTCAATCTGGGGGGATCCCCCTCCCACACACATATCACAGCTCACCCTATTCAGCAAGGTCTCCTATGTAACATTTTAAGGGGACCGGAGGGGCTCCCATGGGAAGGAGGAGGCAGGGAAGTCCCATTTCCACGAGAGCATTTGATCCAGCATAAATCTGGATCCAATCTATTATTATCCATTGGATCCAATCCATTATTATTCAGTGGGATCTGCAACAGAATGTTGCAGTATGGAGGGCTTCTGTTCAGTGTTTGACCTGCTCCAGTCCATTCTCCCACCGACCTTGTTTTTCATTTCTTCCTCCAACAGTGAATCAGCATTCCATGGTAACTGAGCATGTGCAGTCTGTATTGGGCTGTTTTTTTCTCCTAAATGTTATGCTTCTGCACACGTTGGGGTTTCTCAAAGCCTACTGATAACTCACTGTTGTGCATGGGTGTTTCCACTTTGGCTACATAAGCAACGGCACTCACATCTTGAACACTGGAAATAGAGGGAATGATGTTTGTTATTAACCGGTGAGAACTTGTCTTCCAGGCACAATTCAAGGAACTAATTCTGACTGATAAACCTCAAACAATTCGGGGCATTCCTACTTGACAGGCAATCTAAGCATTCCAAAAAAGCTTGTGTGGGATCCCATGTTTAAATGCTGCCCATCTTTGTGTGTGGAAAGCTAGCATGTCAGGGAAAAGGGCTCTAGATTAATATTTGACAGCATCTTGAAGAACACTCAGAAATTAACCTCTTTTAGCACATGGCTTAAATAGAAACATAACCATAGAACCATAGAATCATAGGGCTGGAAGGGGCCTACAAGACCATCGAGTCCAGCCCCCTGTTCAGTGCAGGAAGCCTGATTCCCAGGCGGTCTCCCATCCAAGTACTTACCAGGGCTGATGCTGCTTAGCGTCCAACATCAGACAAGGTCGGGCGCATCCAGCCCTTTGCTCGCCATGTGTAAGCAACATCCATGTGAAAACTTCACCATGGGAGAATGGCTGGGAGAATTCACCACAAGGTGTTTCTCATATCATTTGCATAGTAGCGGAAATGCAGTCTTGTTGCAGCAGCACCAGAGTAGAGTTTTTCAAATTTAAGGATGCCGCCCGTGACTGTAATTGTCCCATCCCATTCCAGTGATGGGACAATTGGTCACTCAGAATTCTCTGCCTCTTCCAATATCGCTGTCCACTGTAGGGGTTTGCAAGGCTAAAGGAAGCCCAAGATGCTCTAGAGCAGGCGTACCTGCAGGCCCGAGATGAGCACCGGCAGCTGCAGAACCACCAGAAACCTGTGGGAGTGCTGGGAGACTTTGACCCCAATCGGTACGTATGTAGCACACAGGCTGATCATGCTAGAAGGGATCTCCCAAAGTCGTCATAAGGAGAGACCGAAAAAGGTTCGTGGATGAAGAAGCAGAACACACCAATTGTAATGGTTAGTCTTTCAGCGGATTCATTCCTAGCATGCCAGTGGGGCCAGGCCTGTGTCATATCAAGTACCTTCAGCCCACCCTCTTTTTGGAGAGGGAGGTGGGACTGCTTTTGAGCATCCCATCTGATAATAGCATAGGAAGAGTCCTGCAGGATCAGACCAAAGGCCTATTTCATCCAGCATCCTGGATGAGGCAATGCCAAGACACTTGGGGCATTTTTTTGCGGGGGGGGGGATAAAGGCAGGGGACAGGATAGGATGCATGATGTGGGGAAGCTAAATAGAGACTCTCCCCCCTCCTCTTCTGATAGCACTAGAGCTCAGGGTGACTCAATGAAATTGTTGTAGGCCTCAAACCTTCACACCAAGCATTTGTTTTGAGTACCAGAACTGAATGGAGCTCACAGTCCTTCCATGCACAAATCCACAGCTGGTTACCGCAACCTTCCTTTGTTTCAGCAGTATAATTTAGGGCAGGGTGATGGTGGGGAGACATTTTGTTGCTGCTGTTGTTAAATAATAGAAGTGAGAAGTCCTTGCTGATCCACTGCGGATCACCCAGAGATCTACCAGTAGACCCAGATCTGCCTTCTAACTTAACTTCTGAAATGAATTGTCACAAGATATGAAGATGGTCACTAGCGCAGATGGGGATTAGAGAAATTCATGGAGGAGGGTCTGTCAATGGCTATCAGCATGGTAGCGAAGTGAAACCTCCACCTTTAGAGGCAGTATACCTGTAAGTACCAGATGCTGGGGGCAACAAGAAGGAGGGCTAATGCCTTGATACCCTGGTTGTGGGCATCCCAGAAGCATCCAGCTGGCCACTGAGGGGAAAAAGAGTGCTGGTCTACGTGGACCATCTAGTCTGATCCATAGGCTTGTCTTACATTCTTAAACTTCAGCTGTTCCTCTTTCACTTTCCCCCCATGTATTTTCTCCCCATGTATTTTTTTCCCCTCCAGAAGGGAATGGTTGTGGAATTAGGTGATGCTAATTGAGACTGTTGAGTTGGCTTGCTCCGTGGGATGTCACTGCCTCAGCCTCCTCTTCTCTTTGTTGTGCCGGCGGTTTTCCAGAGCGGTGGAAGGAGAGATCTTCCAACTGGAGATGCGCTTGGAGGAGCTGAAGGAGGGGATCGAATGGGCTGCATGGAACCAGCCAGCTGCTCGGGACAGCTCCGAGGCAACCGCTGTCGCATGTCCCCTACCTTTCCCGACACTTGTTTCCAAAGCACAGATGGGATCACCGACGCCATCTCTTCAAGCCCCAATCCCAGCCGTCCGCACACCCTACCCTGAGGTTGAATGCCATGCTATTACTTTTACAGTCTTTTCTTGAGTGAGGGAGTGGTCGAAAGGATTTCTTATAAAGGGAATTGTAGAACCATAGAGCTGGAAGAGATCTTGGAGGTCACCTAGTCACTGCAAGCACACAGCCATGTGCTGTGTTATCTGCATCCATTACATCGAGAGGCCTACACCATTCTGAGGCAATTGAAATCTTGGCCTATCAGATCAAAAGTCTTGGGCCCAAGTTTGAGTGGCCTTTGGTAAAGTGCCCTCTGGTGGTGGCCTCTTCCTATGTGGGTGAGTCCTCGGGGACTTAGCTAGTGGTAGCAGCCAGGTAAAACCGGGGGGGGGGGCTGCCATTTTAATTTCCCAGAATGCACCGCCTTCCTTGGAACAATGCTATGTCAGGGGCATTGTAGGAGATTAAAATGGCTCTTGTTGGAACCAGCCACTCAATGGTGATCCTGCTCAATGCAAGAATCTTGCAAGGACAGAATCCATGACCGATGGCTGTCTGGCCTCTAGGGATGTTGGAGAAATCCACAATGGAACCAAATGGGTTTGGATTTTTATGAATCAGACTGGTGGATTCCACAGTGGACCAGCTTCCCCACTGTTGGGTGGATTCTGCAGACTTGCAGACTGTTTTTTTTCTAACTTTCCCGAATTTTGCGCAAATTTTGGGGTGGCAAAATACACAAAATAAAAGAACCTGGGCAAAAATGTGCATTTCCCCCATAGGCTAAAGCATGAAAATGCACCTTTGAGGGGAACCTGCACATTTTTGCAAGTTTTAAAATGCGCATTTGCATAAATATCAATGTGTGCACATTCGGGAACGAAAAAGAAATCCGATTGACAGAGCAGGTTTTATACAATCCATAAATCCCTGCTAGCCACAGACTAAATGTCCCCGGTGAAGGAAAGCCCTGCACTTCCCAAGGCAGTCTGTTCTTCTGCCAAACAGCTCTTACCTTTAGGACGTTTCTCTTAAGTTTCAGCCAAGATTTCCTTTCTTGCCATTTCCACCCATTCCTTAGCTTTAGAGGTCTCCTCCCAATGCTGACACATGCACACCCTGATCAGGACTCCAAGATGGTGGCACTTAAATAAATACCTGCCTAGCACCGTTCAGGGTTTCTCATTCATGCGATTGCTTGCTAGGCCCCCTTCCCCTTTGTGGTCACGAAGACCCCACCATGCAACCGTCTGAAAAGGGATGCTCATCAGCTCCCGTCATGAACGCGTGCGTTTCTAAATGATGGGGGGAACCTACGTGCAGAGAGGAGACTCCCTGGTACAACATGCGTTCCCCAATGTTTCTGGTGGGCAGAGCCAATGGGCATGGCTCTGTCTTCCCCCACGTGATTATGCTTTCATGGAAGAGCCTGAAGGAGGGCTCCTGTCTAACTATGGTGATGATCAGTAGCTGGTGGATCAGGCCAATTCTGGTCACTCCAGTTCCCAACCCCTTTCCCTCAAGTATATTTAATCTCTCCAATTATTTATAGGATGTACCTTATCTGGGTCTTCTGTGTGCACCAGTACTCCAGACTGATTCTCACTGGCCATTTGCCGATGTGCCCTAGCACAACTCTAATTTCTGTTTCATTTCAAAAATAAGACAATAAAAACGTCTACGGTGTTACACCGTTTGCCACATTTTTGCTTCTTTTTTCCCCCTTGGAGAGGAATTTAGGGAGGCTTACTTTTGGCGCAGGCCTCACAGGTCTTTGCTGTTTGCTTTTCAGGCCCCTGTTCCCAAGAACGGCCACTGTCGAGCCCAGACGGATGCGGACATGAGCTCTGTCAGCGATGAGACCGAGGAGGAAGGAGGAGGCCTCCCGGAGCCCCTTCAACTCATGCGGCTCCAAGTGGAGAAGGACTTGGATCACCTCCTGGACCAGTAAGTGAATGAGTTTTGCGCATGTCGAGGTGAATAATTTGCACAGGTGCAATCCATGTAGCACACATGTGCAAATGCCTTCTTTTTTTTAGTCTGGTGTGATGTGCATTCTATGGTGTGCAGAAAGTTATATCAGGCACAGAAATCCCCCCCCCAACACACACACACACACACACACACACACACACACACACTCTTGCACACAAGCTGCAAAAGTAGAGGGGAGATTTTGGTGATTTTCATGGGCGTAAGAGGTGACATTCGCCCGCAGAGCCACGGAGCTTTTCCCTCACTAGGATGCCCTGGAGACAGTGTCGTTATCTGTCTGTTTCATTTTCAGACAACAAACACTGTCATTTGTCATCTTGTAAATGGATGAAATCAATCCATATTGCCATTAAGGCCTTGTGCTGTGTTATCTGCATCCGTTCAGTCAGTGATGGAGGGTTAAGATGATGCCATTTTGAGGCAATTGAAATCTTGGCCTATCAGATCAAGAGGCTTGGGCACAAGTTTGAGGGGCCCTGGTTAAGGCTCCCTCTGGTGGTGGGCCTCTTCCTAGGTGGGTGAGCCCTGGGGGACTTAGCTGGTGGTAGCAGTCAGGGAAAATAGGGAGGCTGCCATTTTAATTTCCCAGAATGCACCTCCTCCTTCGGAATGATGCTATGTCAGGGGCATTCCGGGAAATTAAAATGGCAGTTACCAGACCCAGCCACTCAGTGCTGATGGGAGCACCAGAAATATATTTTTGAAGGGGGCCCAGGATAGGCACCCATGAAAGGCACTGGGCCCCCGTCAGCTGTGCAAGGATACCACATGCTGGCCCCAGGCCTTCTCAGGATATATTGAATTGTTCAAATATTCCAGCAGTATGCACCATGGGCTAAACTGGGGAGAATAACCAAACATCCTAGCAACAGCTCCCTTTTCTGTCAACGTTTGTTTGTTTATTACGTTATTTATATCCTTCAGGATAGAAATCCTTTCGAAGTAACCTCAAAAGGCACTTTTAAAAAACACAATACACAATATCAACATATAACACATGAGTTTGGAATGTATGCAGTTCACAGCTTGCCTCACCGTTGGCTATACTGGCTAGTTGCCATCCAACAAAGGCTACGAGTTCCCACCCCTGATAGAATAAGTCATCAGGACTTCCCAGGGGACAGCTGTTGACAGCTGGCTCTGTGGGAGGGAAAGGACAGTCCAGCTGGACAGAGCAGGCAACAAGGCAGTCTAATGTTATACTGACCTCAGCCTCAAAAATTCTTACAACTCTGGGGGGATAGAAATACATGTGTTGTTGTCAAATTGGTCTAATACCCCCCACCCCCACCCCCAAGTGGTTGACTCCAGCTAATAATTTCTGATCACGATTCTCAGATTACAGATAAGGTGGTTTTGTGCAGCTGCAAAGTTTTAGTAAAATAATACTGTTCCGCCAGCCTGATACTCTGGGGTTATCTTAGGTCTCTGTTTCAATTTTTGTGTCATCATGTATGCCAGGGGCCCTCAGTGCAGCACCTGTGAGCACCATGGCACCCCCAGGACCCCCAGTGGTGCCCACAAAACTCTCCCCTCCCTGCCCCCTTCACAAAAATTGTTTGAAGAAAAGCCTTGGAAAATGTTGGGGCAATCTTTCTCTCCCTTTCTAGCCTCTAGCCTTTCTAGCCTCTAGCTGCCAGCCTCTAGCCTCACTATTCCCCACTCCTCTTTAGCTTACTGTTTGCTCCCTAATAGCTTCTAGCCTTGCTCTTTCTCTCCCCTCTACCCCATTGCCTTGCTATTTCCCCCTCTCTCCCTCCCAGTCTTTAGCCTTGCTCTTTCTCTCCCCTCTCCTGCTTTGCGTTGCTTTTCCCCTTCCCTCCCAGCCTCTAGCCTCACTATGCCCCCCTCCTCTTTAGCTTCTGTTTCCTCCCTCCCAGCCTCTGGCCTTGCTCTTTCTCTCCCCTGTACCCCATTGCCTTGCTATTTCCCCCTCTCTCCCAGCTTCTAGCCTCGCTATTCCCCCCTCCTCTTTAGCTTACTGTTTTTTCACAAGGCTAAAAGATACGACGTTGGAAGATGAGCCCCTCAGGTCAGAAGGTGTCCAAAATACTACTGGGGAAGAGCAGAGGGAATTTCCAAATAGCACCAGAAAGAGTGAAGCGGCTGGGCCAAAGCCGAAAGGACACTCAGCTGTGGATGTGTCTGGTGGTGAAAAGAAAGTCTGATGCTGTAAAGAACAATATTGTTTAGGAACCTGGAATGTAAGATCAATGAATCAAGGCAAGCGGGAGGTGGTCAGACATGAGATGGCAAGATTGAACATCGACATCTTGGGAATCAGCGAACTAAAATGGACAGGCATGGGCGAATTTAATTCAGGCGACCATTATATCTACTACTGTGGGCAACAATCCCTTAGATGGAGTAGCACTCATAGTCAACAAAAGGGTGGGAAAAGCAGGACTGGGGTACAGTCTCAAAAATGATAGAATGATCTCAGTATGAATCCAAGGCAAACCATCCAACATCACAGTAATTCAAGTCTATGCCCCAACCACTGATGCCGAAGAAGCTGAGGTTGATCTGTTCTATGAAGACCTACGACACCTTCTAGAACTAACACCAAAAAAAGATGTCCTTTTCATCATAGGGGATTGGAATGCTAAAGTAAGAAGTCAAGAAATCACCGGGATAACAGGCAAGCATGTCCTTGATGTACAAAATGAAGCAGGACAAAAGCTAATAGAGTTTTGCCAAGAGAACACGCTGATCATAGCAAACACTCTTTTCCAACAGCACAAGAGGCGACTCTACACATGGACGTCACCAGATGGTCAATATCGAAAACAGATTGATGATGTCCTTTGCAACCAAAGGTGGAGAAGCTCTATACAGTCAGTCAAAACAAGACCTGGAGCTGACTGTGGCTCAGATCATGAGCTTCTTATCGCAAAATCGGCTGAAATTGAAGAATGTAGGGAAAACCACTAAACCATTCAGGTATGACCTAGAACATATCCCTTATGAATATACAGTGGAGGTGAGGAATAGATTTAAGGGATTAGACCCGATAGAGTGCTTGAGGAACTATGGATGGAGATCCGTAACATTGTTCAGGAGGCAGCAACTCAATCCATCCCAAAGAAAAAGAAATGCAAGAAAGCAAAGTGGCTGTCTGATGAGGCTTTACAAGTAGCCGAGGAAAGAAGGAAAGCGAAAAGCAGGGGAGAAAGGGGAAGATATACCCAACTGAATGCAGATTTCCAGAGAATAGCAAGGAGAGACAAGAAGGCCTTCTTAAATGAACAATGCAAAGAAATCGAGGAAAACAATAGTATGGGAAAGACTAGAGATCTCTTCAAGAAAATTGGAGATATCAAGGGAAAGTTTTGTGCAAAGACGGGCATGATAAAGGACAAAGAAGGCAGGGACCTAACAGAAGCAGATGAGATTAAGAACAGGTGGAAAGAATACACAGAAGAATTATACAGGAAAGATCTTAACGTCCCTGATAGCCATGATAGTGTGGTCACTGAACTTGAGCCAGTCATCCTCGAGAGTGAAGTCAAGTGGGCCTTAGCAAGCATTACTAACAACAAAGCTAGCGGAGATGACAGTATTCCAGCTGAGCTATTTAAAATCCTAAAAGATGATGCTGTTAAAGTGCTGCACTCAATATGCCAACAAATTTGGAACACTCAACAATAGCCACAAGACTGGAAAAGGTCAGTTTACATTCCAATTCCAAAGAAGGGCAATGCCAAAGAGTGTTCAAACTACCGTACAATTGTGCTCATTTCACTTGCCAGCAAGGTGATGCTCAAAATCCTACAAGCTAGGCTTCAGCAGCATGTGAACCGAGAACTACCAGAAGTACAAGCTGGGTTTCGAAGAGGCAGAAGAACTAGAGATCAAATCACCAACATTCACTGGATCATGGAGAAAGCAAGAGAATTCCAGAAAAGCGTCTATTTCTGCTTCATTGACTATGCTAAAGCCTTTGATTGTGTGGATCACAACAAACTGTGGCAAATTCTTAAAGAGATGGGAGTACCAGACCACCTTACCTGTCTCCTGAGAAAGCTGTATGAGGGACAAGAAGCAACAGTAAGAACCGGACATGGAACAACCGATTGGTTTAAAATTGGGCAAGGAGTACAACAAGGCTATATATTGTCATCCTGCTTATTTAACTTATATGCAGATTACATCATGAGAAACGCCGGGTTGGATGAATCACAGGTCGGAATTAAGATTGCTGGGAGAATTATCAACAACCTCAGATACGCAGATGATACCACCCTAATGGCAGAAAGCAAAGAGGATCTAAAGAGCCTCTTGTTGAGGGTGAAAGAGGAGAGTGCAAAAGCTGGTTTGAAACTCAACATTAAAAAACTAAGATCATGGCATCCGGCCCCATCACTTCCTGGCATATAGAAGGGGAAGAAATGGAAGCAGTGACAGAAGAAATGGAAGCGGTGACTGTAGCCATGAAATTAAAAGACGCTTGCTCCTTGGGAGGAAAGCTATGGCACACCTAGACAGCATACTAAGAAGCAGAGACATCACCTTGCCGATAAAAGTCCGTCTAATCAAAGCTATGGTTTTCCCAGTAGTAATGTATGGCTGTGAGAGCTGGACTATAAGGAAGGCTGAGCGCCGAAGAATTGATGCTTTTGAACTGTGGTGCTGGAGAAGACTCTTACGAGTCCCCTGGACTGCAAGGAGGTCAAATCAATCAGTCCTAAAGGAAATCAACCCTGAGTGCTCATTGGAAGGACAGATCCTGAAGCTGAAGCTCAGATACTTTGGCCACCTAATGCGAAGAGAAAACTCCGTGGAAAAGACCCTGATGCTGGGAAATATTGAAGGCAAAAGGAGAAGGGGACGGCAAAGGATGAGATGGCTAGATAGTATCACTGATGCAATGAATATGAACTTGAGCACACTGCGGGAGAGAGCGGAGGACAGGAAGGCCTGGTGTGCTATGGTCCATGGGGTCACGAAGAGTCGGGCACAACTTAACTACTGAACAATAACAAGTTTCTATTCTTGCTCTTTCTCTCCCCTTGACACCATTGCCTTGCTATTTCCCCCTCCATCCGGGCCCCCACGGCAGCCATTATGTGACTAGCCACATCCTCCATGGGAGCCATTTTGTGGTGGTGCCCACAGCAGTTTCTCAAATTCCTCAATGTGCCCACAGGTCCAAAAAGGTTGGGTGTAATGTTGTGTGTAAATGTCGTACGTGTAAGGTGCTGATTGGTGATTGTAATAACATTTATCTATCTGTCTAATAATATGGCTACTCCATTTGGTACCAGCTATGGTTTCCAGAGCACTCTTCAAAGGGGCAGCCCCATGTCGCAGTAGTCCAAGTCTGGCTGTCACCCATTCTGCCCATAATACCTTCATTTCGGCCCTCCTGCTTTTTGTGTGTGCCCAGTTTTTCACTGGAGCACCAGAGACCCTCTGCAACTCTAGCCTGCTATAGTCTGCAAGTGAACACTTCAGACCCTCTGCAAAGCAGCCAGATCAGACCTGTGTTAATGGATGGGGATAAAAATGGGGAAAATCCAAAATGGAGGAGGAGATGTTGGGGGCAGAAGCAGGACAGACAGGCAGGCGGATTGGGTCCTACAGAGACAGTCAGAGAGCCATGCAATCCTGCAATGGTGCAAACTCTGCCCACTTTTGACTCCACCCACCATCAGATATGACCTCCCCCAATTGACTTTTCCTATGGGTCAACAACCCAACAACCCTACATGGGGGAGGGAAAGATTTCCCCAAGGTCAGGAAGCAACAGAGGCTGATCTGCTTAACCAGTTGACCAATTCATCTCTTGTCCCCAGCTATAGCAGCTTCAGGTCTTTGCCAGCGGCCATGAGCTTGGAACAGCTGCATTCCAGCAGGCAGAACATCTCCGCAGAGGAAACAGATGGGGCAGCCACTAAGGGTGCTGGGACAAAGGATGGCTCCCTCCAGATGGTGTCTAAAGATAAGAAGACCGCTCTTATCTCCTCCCGTTTGAAGTAAGTCTTCTAGAAGAAGAAACTGTACATCAGCCATACCCTGGAATACCCAAGGCACTGACTCCACCAGTAACAGTGTTCCCCTGACATGTGTGAGCCAATGTAATGTAGTGGGTAGTGTTAGACTTTGCCTGGGGAGACCAAGGTTCAAATCCCCCTTTCACAATAAAATTCGTTGTGTGACATGAGTCAAGCAAGTCTTTTGCAGCCTAACATAATACACAAGGAGACATGAGAAGCTTTGAAGGGGGTGAGGGATCATGGGATCTACATCTCCCATGAACCCCAGTTTCCTTAGATGCTCTGCACATGCTCAGGAGCATCAAAGATGCTTGTGGAACCTGCAGATCAGGACCCCTCCCCCAAAGGCATGTCTCCATACACCAGTGTATTTTCCTTTAGAAACAGACTTTTTTAAACATGTTTTCTTTTTTCGAAAGCAAGATAAGACATTAGATAGCTAAGAAGAAAGCATGCAATCAAAAATGTAAACTGAAAGGCATAATAGGAAAAAGTTGGGGTTTTGCATTAAGGTACTGCCAGTTAGTTAAGTGAGGTCTGTGGGTAGGGGAACAAGGAAAAGAGCAACTGACTTACAGTAACTATAACAGATTAAGGGTTGGATCCAGGTTCTGCTTTCTGTGAGAGAAAGGGCTCTAGTTGAGGAAGGTCCTTCCATCCAATTTTTGGTGATTCCCCCCTTCCCCGCAAACCACAGCTCACTTCATTCAGAAGGGTCTCCTCACTCTCTGGGTTACATTTTCAGGGGGGTTCTGGGGCTGCCATGGGAAGGAGAGGGCAAATAAGTTCACCTCTGCCAACATAGTTGATCCACTGTAAATCTGGATCCAGCTTAATAAAGATATACACATTTGTATTCCAGAGGAACACAGCTTGCTCGAGGGAAGAGCTTTTCAGGATTAATTATACACCAGTATTAAAAAGTAAAATGGTAATTTGGCTCAAAGAGATTATAACTTTTACTTATTATATTGATATCCTAACCTTCCTCCACATTATTCAGGGTGGGGTACGTGGTCCCCACCTTCCATTCTGCTCAACAACCCTGTTATGTTAGGTTAGATTAAAAGAGAGAGACAGAGACTGGCCCAGTGTCACCCAGCCGAGGTTCATAGCTGCGGGGGGATTTGAACTCAGGTCTGCACAGGCTGTATTTGGAGTACTGTGTCCATTTTTGGGAACCACATTTTAAGGTGGACACTGAAAAACTGGAGCACATCCAGAGGAGGACAACTTGGATGGTGAAGGGTCTAGAAATGAATTCCTATGAGGAATGATTGAAACTGAGCAGGGTATGTTTAGCCTGGAGAAAAGAAGATGAAGGGGGAAACATGATAGTGGGCTTCAAAGATCTGAAAGGCCATCATGCAGAAGATGGAGCAGACTTGTTTTCTATGGCTCTGTTGTTTTCAGTGGGTGAAAATCACAGGGAAACAGGTTTTGCTTTGGGAGGTGGTGGGCTCTCCTTTTGCTGGAAGTTTTTAAGCAGAGGGTAGACAGCCATCTATCAGGGATGCTTTAGTTTCAAGATTCTGCATTGTCAATCCTGTACTAAGCAGGAGTGGGGGTGGACTAGTTGACCTCCAGCGCACCTTCCCATTTTAAAATTCTATTATTCCTATCCTGGTCTGACGTTCTGACCGCTACACTGCACCATACTGGCTCGCAAAGACTGTCGGGAGACATTGGCGGAGACACTGCCATGGACATGCCAAGATGTGACTAAAATTAGAAGTGGGGTTTGCTTTTCTAGCCGTGCCTGTTCTGTGGAGTCAGCCCACCAAACAAACATGCCTTTGCATTCTCTCTCTTCCTTCCCCAGAGTAGGACAAAGCTTGCTTTCTTTCTTTCTTTCTTTCTTTCTTTCTTTCTTTCTTTCTTTCTTTTTGCTTTTTGGGACTGTTTTTTTGCACCGCTTGCTAGTCTGAGCTGGCAGGAAAGATGTGGAGGGAGGAACTATGGGAGCAGAATATGGGAGAGGCTGAAAAGAGGAGGAGGGGAGGAATTTGACGGGAAGGAAATGAAAGCTCAGCCTGGAATCTTAAGGGCTGTGGGGGTGGCCGTGAGAGCCAAGTATCAAAGGCTCGCTCTTTTTCTTTCTTCACATGTTGTTTGCTGGAGGCCTGAGGCGGACCGTTTTTCCATCTGATGATCAGGTTTATAACTCTTCCCCTCCCTCCCTTCTTCTGCAAAGGCCTCAAGGACCCCCTTTGCTGGTCAGGCTCATGAAAACACAGCTCTGATTTACAGAGGTTGGAATTCACGGGCCTCCGCATCCCTCACAGGGGATCTGGCAGGGACAGCCTCTCAGGGGCTTGTTAGAAATCCTTCCAGGTTTGGGTCCTTTGCCACTGGAGCTCTTGGAAGACCCCTGGACAGGGCTAAAAATAATAACCACAACAACTTTGCTCCCATCAAATGTGGGAAGCATATGCAAGGGTGCGGAACTGTGGCGTGGGGACTGGGGAGAAATTCAAGAGGAAGGCCAGGAGAAGGACCTTAATTTGGTGGAGGGACCCAAATTAAGAGCCAGGCTGCAGCTTTCTGGTTAATTTTCTTAAATTTCTATCTTTCTGGCAGGGCTCCTGTACCATTTATTTATTTATTTATTTATTCATTCATTCATTCATTACATTTATTTTTTACATTTCTCTATGGCCCAACAGCCAAACTAGAACTACTATCTTGGCTGCCCCTTGGTTTGAGGACACTGTATTGGCTTCTAAGAGCCATTAGCTTGTTGCAACATCAGTTGTTTCCTTGGAACTTCCCAAGAGATAGCCTCAAATCAGGGGCAGCCCTGAAAGAGAGAGGCCATTGAGAGCAAAGCCTTGTGGGTAAACATTTCCCAGAATGCTTCCGGTGCCCTACTTTGTCTTCTTCAAAGCATTGGAACGTCTTTGACCCAAATCTCTTTTTTGGGAAGCTGCAGAAGCTTTGAGGTTCTGAAGTCTGTGTTTTCCCCATTTCTGATAGGGAGCCCCAAGAAAGGGAACCTCCTGGAAGGGCTCCTGTTGGAAAGCTACCAGGAAAGCCCCAGCAGGTGCCCTGTCAAATCCACAGCGTGCCCCCTTCCCGGGTGGAGGGGTCCGTTCCTCAGGAGCCAGCTGAGAAAAGGAGGCCCTCTGCTGCAGTTCATAAGGCAACCTCCAGGAGGCAACAGGAGCTGCTCTCACCCCACAGCAGCATGGCCAGTGTTGCTGGCAGCACTTTTTCTGAACACGTAGCCCAGAAGTCTTTCCAGAAGACCAACACGGCCATGCCCGAGGTAAGTGTTGCTTGGTGTGGTTGGCACTCATGGCATTGCCACTAGGGATGTACGGGTTGTGTAAAATCCATTCTGTCTGTGTTTCGCAGATTTGTCAAGCTCCTTTTGTTCCATCGTCCGCTAATCAAAAGACTCAGATTTCTTCCCACTTCTGAATTTTTCACAAATTTGCGTTTCTGCACATGCAAATTTGTGCAAATTTGCGCTTGCAAAAATGTGCACATCCCCCCAAATGCACATTTTCATGCTTTGGCCTATGTAGAAATGCACATTTTCAGCCATTTTTTTAAAAATGTGTATTTTTCTGTTACTGAATTTGCACAAAATTGCAGAAGGTTAGGAAAATGGTTCACAAGTCCATGGAATCTGCCCGACAGGGGGAAAGCCAGTGCACTGCAGAATCTGTGGTCAGATTCATAAAAATTTGAACTCATTTTGTTCCATTGAGGATTTCTCCGACATCCCTAATTGGCACTGCTTCTTAATAAATTGGGGTGTTTAGGAATTCTGTCACAGATTCAGGTGTTTCCAGTGCTGACAGGTTCCACAATCTGAGAAATTTAACAGTGTGGCCCCACCAGATAAAGGGTTGATCTCAGGTCCTTAGTAATACTGTTGTCAGGAGCCTTGGCAAATTCCAGTTCCCGGGTATCTTTGCCTGGGGACATTCCAGTTGGTAAGGCTTTAGAGCAGTAGCTCCCAACCCAGAGGCTGTTGGACTTCAAGTCCCATCATGCCCAGACAGCATAGCCAGTGGTCGGGGAGGATAGGACTTGCAGTCCAATGACATCTGGGGACCCAAGGTTGGGAAACACTGCTCGAAGTCTAACGAAGGCCCAAGGAGCTGGTGTGTGTCGCCCCCACCCCTTGGTGGAAGGTTTGCTTGGGGAAAAGAGCTTGGGGTGGGCTTTATTATGTTCCCATTGGACATGATCAGGAGCACGATGACAGCTGGAGGTTGGACCAGGACAAGTTTTGAAATGAGCTCATTTGGGCACGGTACAAATCAATTCCAAATTAGCTCATTTTAGGACAACCCATTCCGAATCTATACCAGGGGAGGGGCATCTTCCCTGCCACTGCTTGTGACCCATGAAGCTGGAAAACATTTGTCTATTGTCAGCCAAACCTACCTCGCAAGGTTGGTGTGAGGATCAAATGGGTGGGAAACCATGGGCTCTCTCCCAAGTTGCTTGAAGGTAACGGCATGATAAAAACATAATAGGTCAGTATAGAGCCAGTGTGGTGTAGTGGTTAGAGTGTTGGACTGGGAGCCAGGAGATCTAGGTTCTAGTCCCCACTCAGCCATGGAAGCTCACTGGGTGACTTTGGGCCAGTCATAGACTCTCAGCGCAACCTACCTCACAGGGTTGTTGTTGTGAGGATGAAATGGAGAGGAGGAGGATTATGTACGCCAGCTTGGGTTCCTCAAAGAGGAAAAAAGGTGGGATATAAATGTAATAAATAAATAAAATATAGCACTTTCATTGCTGTCATCACAATACTTTTGGGCAAGAGTCCATGCACGCATCTGGCTCCAGGTGTCAAATCTTCAAGAGATGAAGAGAAATCCAAGTCACAAACATGTATGTGAGAATTGCCCCAGAAATTGTTGGATGATGCCAGCAGTGCTTAGGTCAGCCTCTTCCCTCCATTGCAGGATCCGCGCATTGTGTCCCCAGAGACGGACAGTGGATTTGTTGGGTCAGAAGCCAGCAGGGTCTCCCCTTTGGCACAGATGCCAAAGCATCGGTCATCCCACTTCAGGTATGGAAACTTCCCTTCTCTCCTGTCCTCTCATCCTTATTTTCTCTTCTACCTTTTCTACCTCCTCCCTCTCTCTCTCTCTCTCTCTCTCTCCCCCCCTTGCCCAGATCTTCCTTCCTTCCTCTCCCATTCTTTTGCCCATCTTCTTTATTTCCCTTCCTACTTCTTTTCTTTCTCCCCTTGCTTTTCTTTCATTCCTTTCTCCCATTTTCTCTCTCTCTTTCCCTTCCTACTTCCTTCCTTTCTTCCTTCCTTCCTTTCTTTCCCTTCCTACCACATTCTTTCTCTCTTTCACCCGCCTTTTCCTCTGAACTGCATAAATCCTGCAATTGTGTCCCCCTTTGAGGTGATGATAAACAGGGGGAAATATATGTGAGATATCTGAAGACAAAATTAATTAAGTCAGGAATTATCAGAAGATACAACAATATTTGGGGAGAGAAAAAGAATGAGGGAGGATCTGGAACAAGAAGTCAACAAATTGATGCAAGCTTTGAAGCTTTAAAAAAATGTTGGAAGATCTGATTGTGGATCTCCTGAATTATGTTTGTTTTAGCCCTTCAGTGGCTTAAAACAAAGAATAAGGTTGCAATCGTATATTCAGTTATGTGGGAGTCCACTCCACTGAACCAAATGGAATTTGTTTCTAACTAGACTTGTATAGGATTGCATTGTTAGGCAAATTAATGAAGGATAGATGTATTGCAGATTTTTAGCCTGGATGGCCAGAAATAAAACCTTCAGAGGCAGTATCATTTCCTTTATTTCTAATATCCAGGTTGTGGGTGCCACTCATGCGGTCAAAATCGTATCACCCATGCACATGAAGGAGGTATCAGCAGGCTTGGGGAAACCCCAGGATTTACAGAATTTCAAAAAATATATATTTAGAACAAAAAATCCTAAGGGGAGAGGGGCAAAACAGTATGTTCGGTGGCCACAGTATACTACAGTCAAAGGGAGCGGGGAGAAACAGCAAATATGGGCAGAGGAGACTGGAATGGAGTAACTTGGAAGGGGGTGTGGCTGGCTAGCTGGCTGGAACACTGAACAGGAACACTCTGTGCTTCAAGATTTTCTTACAAGCCCCACTTGTTATACTACTGAATAGTACATGCTAACGACAACTGAAAAAGGGGATAGCTATGAACTTAATCTGGTTATAAGTCTCTCTGAGGAACCTGTTAGGACAAAGCTTTTGGGGGGCCTGACCAGCCCTGACAATCCTTGGGTTCTTATATGGGGTGAATTAGGTGGGGCAATGCTTGGGAAGGCTGGGAGGGAACACACAGCTAAGCAGGAGCTTGAAGACCCACTTGGCGATGCCACGTCTCTGTCTTGTGTCCAGGTCCTGCAGCACGCTGGGAAAACCAGCCGTGGATGACGCGGCCCTCCAGCCAGTGCTGCCGCAGAAGCTGCCTGTGGTGATGGACTTGTTGCCCAGGCACATGGCACCAGAGAGCGGTGCCCAGAGGCACAGCCTGGCCAAAGGACTCCCCTTGCGAATTAGCTCCCCTCCCAGGTGGAGAAACAGCCTCGCCAATGAGATGGAGCCAAGCATGGACAGCTGTGAGTTCCTTGCTTTGAGTGAGTGAGAAGCCCCGTTTCACGCTCCCCACCAGCTTCAGCTGTCCAAAGGTCTCCTGCTCCCTCAAGCATCTGCTGCCCCTTATGCCTGCCTCCCAGAATGCCTCTCGGTGATGCCCCCCCCTCTTTCTTCTTTCAAATACTCCCCTCACCCTCTTACCCTTTCTAGGAAGGTTTTGGCACCATCTTTGTCACCAGCTGTGCAATGGCAGCTTGTGACTCCGGTTACGGAGGGGCGGTGAGTCCATTCAGGGTTTTAGTTACCACCAGCCAGAACTCTAACGGTGCTATCCACAGCACCAAACCCATTTGGGGGATAAGGTTCAGCACCTTCAATAGCACCTTTAGAGTTTGGGCTGGCAGTAAGTAAACCCAGAATGGAATCACCGCCCCTCTGGGACTGGAGTCGCCGGCCGCCACTGCCTCTGTGGGGTGGGTGGCTGACATAACCGCATTTTCTTGCCCTCTTTTTCCAGATCCCTCCCCTCCTTCTGTTATCTCCCCTGAGGGAGAAATTTTTTGTCAGAGAAGGGAAGGGGGACGGGAAGGGGAAGAGAAAAAGAAGGGGAGCGTGTGAGGGAGCGCATGGCGGCAGAGAGAGAAAAGGGGGCGGCAGAGAAAATGGGATGGCCCCACCCACTGCAAGCTCTGCCCCCACCCACTTTGGGCTTCCATGCACCACTGGCTCTCCCCCCCTGCCCCGCCCCTGAAATGCGGCCCTCGACATTGAACACGTTCCCCACCCTTGCTCTAACATGCAAACCTTCACTGTCTGCCTCTGTCTCCCTTTTCACCAGCTCACACCGACTCAGAGGCCGAGGTGCATGGTGAGCTTGCCACGGACAATACTGCCCCTGATGAGATGAGACCTTCGCCGAGTTCCTCTGCCGCTTCCCTCTCCCTGACCCAAACGCGCTGCTCCAGCCTCCTTGACTCCCGCTTAGAGCGAGAGTAAGTGTGCCCTTGGGTGGGGGAATGGTTGACCATTCACTGGGTAGGCCGGAGTGGGCAGACATCAAGCTCAAGGGATCTCTTTGGTATTAGAACTCTGAGATCCACCCACCAGAGCCTGGGGCAAAAGAATGAAAGAATTCTGGGCCCAAGAATGCGTTTTGAGCACCAGCACTGAATAGAGCTCACAATCCTTCTGCACTGTTACCAAATATGCTCCTTTAGACACATGTACAAACCTGATGACTTTTAGGGGTGAAGAGGGGTCACAGTACAAGCCTCCCAGTGGGGTCGCCACAGCGTTAGCCTGCCGCAACCAAAACTGTGGAAAATCTAATTTAAAGGTTCATAGCTTTGTTGCAGCATAACTTTTCAGGGACTACAGTCCATTTTATCAGAGTCCCTCTCCATTTAAAGAACATTTGTCTTTAAGTTGCCAACCCTTAAACCAGATTCATAGAATAGTAGGGTTGGAAGGGGCCTACAAGGCCATCGATTCTATTAGTGCTGTGCTGAAAATTTATCCCACATTTTTTTCAACCATTCTCATTCAATTTGATAGAAGAGAAATTGCTGTCGAAAAGAAATTCAACGGTGCAGAAATTTCAGAGACATTTTCATGGGTTGGGCTTGGGTTTCTTGGGCTTACCTTAATTAGGAGATGGCTGAGGAATGAGCACAAGCGTCCTGTCTTTCATTGTACAATCATCTCTCTGGCAGCCTGTAGCCACCTGAGCTTCCCACACTTCAATTAAAGCCCAGTTTAAGGCACCATGAGGTAATTCCTCCATAGGGCTTTTTTCAGATCAGGACATGCGGGCAGCCTGGGAGGCTGGTTGTGATTAAGTAAGCTCAAACACAACGCAAAAAGCAATTCAACATAAATTCCAAGCTGTCCTGAGAATGAGGCAGAACAATCGAAGAGAGTCGGGAGAGAAAACTTTCCGGAAATTGGAGGACGGATTTTGGCAGAGCATGAACTCCACCTCAACCCTGGAGCAACACCCAACCCTGCCCCCACCTGCATTGTGGTGGATGCAGACTGGGAGCTGGCCTGCCAAGACAGTTGATGCTGTTGCAGCACGAAAACCCCCAAAACCTTTACCAAAAAAGAAAGAAGCTGTGCTGCAATGAGGAGCCCTACCCATGAGAAACTGATGAGAATTTCTCCTCCCCTCTGGAGAACATTGGTGAAATTGTCTCCCAAATTTCTCTGCCCACGAGTCAGGTGGAGAATGTCAAGAGGCCATTTGTGCACAGCTCTAGATTCTATGCCAAAGGTAATGGGCCACCACTGGTTTCCCTGGGCCTCTGGTGGTGTTGCTGTGCCCCGTAGGCCTTTCCTCTTGGGCCAAGGGCAGTAAACATTGCCAAGGATGCCGTTGCTAAGACACCGCTGCCTCTGATGCAACCAGGAAACAAGAATTGTGTTCCAGAATAAGGACATGTCTTTGGATATGGAGAGGGACTGGAAAGTTTGCTGAAGCTCCCGGGGGGATCAGGGGGTGGGTGCACACTATGTCACCTCAAAATGCCTCCACTGTGTGCACGCACACACACACTCGGCCCCATACAATTCTGTGAATCAGGCAGGGCAGTTTCACAAGAGAAGCCTCATCTGGAAGCAGCCAAAGATAACAAAAGCATCAGATAGTATTCAGCACTTCCGGACAAACCTAAAATTCACTTCCAATGTTTTATTGCATCTGTATTACTCCACCACCTTCTGAGATCTAATCATATATGTCATGGTCATGATATTCGCCATATCCCATATTTTTACTAGCCCCCAAAGTACTGGGGTGGCTGGGTGGAGGGAGCATGTCTCCTCTTTCTTCTAAATCCTCCCTCTTCCCCTACCACAGCCCTTCCTCTCCTTTTCTGGAATGTTCTTCAAAGTAAAGAGGTGGTGGCGGGGGAAACCTGGTACAGTTCCTTCAGGGCAAGGAAACTTCAGAAGGCAGCATTTTAACTCTTTTTTTTTTTTAGGAGTACGTTCTCTAAGCTCTGGCAAGCCTGCATTTGACTAGCAGTTTGGGAACTCGACAGCACGCTTAGGAGTTAACTCCAGTGGTCAAAGCATTCCATCTGCACCTGGTTGCACTTTGCAGTTAAATGTGTAAGAACCGTAAACAAGAGGGCCTCCCCGAGAAGTGAGGGCAGCTAGGAATCCCCAACTCCCTCATCTGGCTGATCTGCCCCTGAAATGGTTCAAAATCTTATTCCAAGTTTCATTAGCAGAGCTACCATGATTTCATAGGGATACATAAACAGCACCAAAAAGCACAGGTTGTGGTTGTACTTGCAGAGGAAGTGAGAATCTTGACTTTTTTCAAATACATACATACATACAGGACAAGCTCCTAGTCCTTATGGTTGAGAAGACATATTTATGTATTGTATTATATTTATTGTTTGATGGTTTATGTATTGTATTATATTTATGTATTATGGTTGAGAAGACGTATTTATGTATTGTATTATATTTATACCACCCAGTAGCCGAAGCTTTCTGGGTGGTTCACAATAAGTACTATTTAGAAGTGTGGGGACTGCACCGGTCGGAAACTGCAGAAACTGGGCAGTTTCCATAACACTTCCAGTGGTTTGGGGGTTTGTACCACACTTCATGGGTTTGTATGACTCCCACGACTAGCAAAACCAGAATGAAATTATGCAGAAAAGTTGTAAAATAATGCTTTTGCATAAGGGAGAACATACATGTTCGTTCGGTTTGCGTAGTGTGTACAGTTTGTTGATATTTTTTCCTTCCTTTTTTCGGATTTGGGTAGCCAGATACAGATTGTAACAATACAGCTCTGTTCGCTACCTTTTTTGTGAACCGCCCAGAGAGCTTCGGCTATTGGGCGGTATAGGAATGGAATGGAATGGGATGGATGGATGGATGGATGGATGAATAAAATACCTATTATGATTACCAGTTGTAGTGGCCATCCCTGTTTTTAACTGATCCTGCATGGTTTTATTTTCTTGTCCCCAATCCAGCCAGGCCATTGCGGCTTTGCAGAACGAAGTCTTACAGCTGAGGCAAAGTCTAGAAGAGACCCTCCACTGGCCCTCCGGTCACCCAAAGCTGTCATCTTCCCCGTGTGCCACTAGGCTCCAGATGACATCCCATGGCTGTGCCCGCTTCTCCAGAAGTACCAGTCCGATGGGGTAAGCGATGGATGGGGCCGGCTTTGGGGGCCCCTGGGCAAACTGCTCTTTAGTGGTGTCCTTTCTCTGTCGCTGGCTCCTGGTGGGCTCACCTGGTGGGGGCAGTGGGCGACAGCAGTGGGCATCAGTGCTCCGAGCAATGCAGGGCAGCCTCCACTGTAATTTCCCACAATGCTGTGACATCACTTTATTTCCCAGAATGCCCCTGGCATCACTCCAGGGCATGGTGGGAAATTCAGTTAGACTCAGCTGCTCCATGCTGCTTGGAATGCCAGGCTTGGGGGTGGGGGGGGGAATTAAAGGGAAGCCCAGAGCAGATGTTCTCTCTGTTGCCATCTGCTGCCCACATCATGTGACAGATGCCAGCTTTGAGTACCCACAGCATACTACAGGTTTCTTCAGGGGAAGTCATGACAGATAAAACTAGTATAAACTTGTAGTGTGGATAGGACCCATAGACTGAGCTGGTTCTCTGGGAATGACACAGGAAGAACGTAATAGCGGTGATCAAAATGGCTCACGGGAGGCAGATTTGCAGGGGACAGAGTGGGGGGTTGTAGTGGAAAAACAGAGGGCAGGTGAAGCACCCTCCTTGCCCACCACATCTCCCCTTTAAATTGCCCCAGCCACTGCCCCCAACCCCTCACCACTTTGCAGGGTGGGGGCACAGGATTCTCAGCCCTGGGTTTGGTCATGTAGGGAATGATGCATTGTGCATAAACTGATTCCCCATATCCCAGGTCTGACTGCTTCCCCATCTCATCCCCTAGCAAAACCAGAAAAAGCACGGTTGAATCCAAGGATCCAGCTCTGGCAATCAAACCCGAAGGGCAGGCGAGGAGGCTGTTGCTCCCCCGAGATGGGACTCAGCAGGATCTCCGTAAGTCACGGATTTTTTTCTGTGGTGTATATTAGTCTAGTTTGGTGGTGCAAGGAGCTCCAACTCAGGGTGTGTACAGATGAGCCTTTAAACAGGATTTGCTGTTGCGGCTCCTGTTCTGCAGTGCAAGTCCGGTGTCTCCTACCCCTCCAGCTTCATGACGCAAGTGATCATGATGTCACATGGGAACTAGCCAGTCGGTGCTGTGCATAGCCCGCTTCTGCTCCAAACTGGCAGTGCTCATTTCCTGAGCATGATCCCGGACTAGGAATTTGTACACCTGTACACAACACTGTGAGTGCTTTTCCGTGGTGTCTCAGCCACTCAGAGAACATCTGACTCTATGCATGCATAACCCAGTCTGAGGAGCTGCAGTATCCCCTCCTCTCTTTGTTTCCAGCCCCTTCAGAGTTGGACTCCTCCCTGCTGAAGCCCCAGAAAGGAAGGCACCGGGAAGCCACTGCTTCTAGGATGAAACCCCTGAACCAGCCCATCTTCCAAGGGCCTTACACAGGTGAGGAAAGGTCATCCGAGCCTACTGTGTGTCTACCAACCTGATACTCCGAGATGGCTCTGAGAGGTAGCAGCAGGTTGGACAAGTAAGGCTGGGACAATCTTCTCTACTGTCAAAACTGTGGTCCAAATATAGGGCGTTGGGAGCAGAGCCTGCCTCCTCCCCCCCTTTTGCATTTTGGGGGTGGGAGCGATTTTCTGGGAGAATTAATGGAGCTCCCTTGGCTGGCTAGTGGCCTGCTATTTTCCCCCATGTCTGAGAGGCATTTTGGTGTGGAGAGGAATGGTGACCTCCAGTGGCAAAACAGCAAATGGGGATGTGAAATTGGGGGCGGGGGCAGGGGTTGTACACTGTGCTGTGCATCCAAACCTCTGGGACCCTCCTCTGAGGGAGGCTCGGAGGGCTGCAACAAGCAAGAGGGCCTTCTTGGTGGTGGCCCCCCATTTATGGAATGGTCTCCCTGATGAGGCCCTGGCACCAACATAGTCATCTTTTTTGTGCCAGGTTAAAACTGCCCTCTACTCTCAGGCATTTGGCAGCATCTAATGAGTCTCTTTGATTGTCTCCGGGTGATTGTTTTAGATATATGTTGTTGCTGTGTGTGCTGTCTGTTTTATGTCCTTACATGAATGGTTGTATACTTTATATGAAGTATTTCCATCGTTTTTAATTTTTGAGAACTGCCCAGAGAGCTCTGGTTATGGGGCAGTGTAGAAATATGATAAATGAAATTAAATGAATTTTGGCCAAGCCTTATGGGCCAGTATCAAAGATGGAAATGCAGCATTTGCATCCGCAATGGTGGAATGATCAGCTGATGGAGGCAAACCTCGGGGCTGCAACAGGGCTGCTCCTGCCATTAGACAGAGTGTGGCAGATGCTGGGAAGCAGCAGCAAGGGGATGGAGCTGTGGGCCATGCAGCTTCCCCTGCTGCCTTCAGGTGTGCTGGAGGAGGAGGCCACCCTACGGTCAGTGATGAAGAAAGAATCAGCTGCCAATCCAGTTGGCTTTTCAGATATGGAATGGGAACGGGTGCCATTGCTTTGCCTTGCAGCAGTGTATTTTGGGTTGGTCCTGGGCTGCAGCCAAGATGGTACTATCCTTTCTGCTGCTTAGAACAGCTGTTTTCTCTCCCCCTTGCCAGGCAACTCTAGGATATGAAGTCTTGTGGGGGCAGAGGAGGTGTCAGGAGCACTCTGGCGGCTTCTCCCAGTAGATTCCAATAGCCAACTCAAGACGCAGATGAAAGGATTTCTTTTCAAAGTTTTAATCCTTTTACAACTTAATGACTCTTTCAGATGCTAATCACCAGCGACTAAGGCAAGGAACAGCAGGGTGGCCTAAGCTTCAGGTAGTCAGTTGATCCCAGTTTGAAAGAGAGTCACTTAGACCCAGAACTTATGGGCTAGGGAGAGATCCTCCCTCTTTCCCTTGGGTCCATGGGAGGTGGCCGTTGCTTGCATGCCAAACGGGCACTACGCCTCCTTTCCGTGCCCTCCATCGCTCGTCACTCTTTGTGTCTGCGTCGAGCATCTAAGAAGCCCCTCTCCCGCATTCCCTCACTACCTGGGTCACTATCTATCTCTGGAATGCTGGCAGGAGGAATCTCTGCCAGGTGCTGAGCCTGTGAGGGATGAGCTGGCCCCTCTCCCACGGATAGCTGTTCCTCCGCAGAATCCGAACTGCTCTGAGGCTCTCTGGGCTCAGTTTCCACCCTGACAGGAGGTCCCTAACTAGAGAATCTTCAGCACCCTTGCCGTAAGACAGTTCCCAGAGTTTGTCAGGTGGGTGGTGGGACTGTCAAACTAGCATAAAAGAGAGATATGAGCTTGTAGCGAAGACATGCTTAGGGGGCAGCACAGCATGAGTCCCTCCCATCTACCTGAACCATAACATTCCTTCATGACCTCTCTGCAAACAGCTGATTTGTGCAATTTCCTCCCCCCATTGAGCTGGATCAAGACCCACATCCACCGAGCCATTTGGTCATGGCCAGGAGTGCCTGTCACGTTTCTTTTTTGGTTTTGATTCCGTAGGGACGCGGTACCCCTTTTCGACCCTGGAGCCCCGAGAACCAGTGGCCCCCGACTGCTCTACTCCCTGCTCCCGTCGCCAAGATGTCAAGTCGCGGCTCGGAGAAGTATCAACGAATGAGCCGGACGTCAAGGAGACCAAAGGTGTCAATCCACCAGAGTGGGCTGGTTATGGCTTGTGGACAGTAGATTGCATTTGTTCATAGGCAGTAACATCTGGAAAGGAGACAGCCGCCATCACCTGGCGGTAGAACACACACCTTTCGCCCAGGTTCAATCCTTGCTTCTCTAGTGCAGAGTGAAAATCTCACAAGGCTTCGTTCCCCTTAATGCCAAACCCAATGATCCCATACCAGACCTCTCCGACCCAGCACCCTCCAGATGGGTCAGACTACAACTGTCTGGGGATGATGGGAGTTGTTGGAGAAGGCTGTCCTACACAATCTGGAACACAGAGTAGGATAGTATTCCTAATGCCCAGAACAACAGAATAAGCAGCCCAGCTTCAGAGAGCAGGATGAAACTCCAAATCAGCAGATCTCCCCACTCACATTAACCTGTTGGCAGAGTTCACACAGCTAGATGGTTTGTACAAGCACATGTGAAAATCATCAGCTGATGGCGATCATAACTTTTCCCGTGATTTCTGTTTTTCACAATGCTGGTGCTTAGCAACAGCTGAGCAACAGGAGAGGTGGAAAGCTACAGGAACGATTTCCCTCAGTTAAATGTTAACTAATACCTGGCTTATTTCTAGGTTCTTAAATATTAGGACTTCCAAGCAATTCTAATTTAAATGCATTGATATAGTGTTGGGAGTTGCTGCAAGATTAGTCTGAGCTAGGTAACAAGGTAAAAAGTAAAAAAGAAGAAGAGGAAAACCTTGAAAAACCTTGAAGCGGATGCTTTTTAAGGAAGGAAATGAATTTTTAAAAGTGAGACATAGCTTTTCCTTATTAAATTTGTAACAGTGTAATCCTAAATATGCTTGCTCAGGAGTAAGGCCCTCTGTTTTCAATGGGACTTACTCCCATGTAAGTATGTCTAGGATTGCAATCCAGCAGTCCAATCCTATGGGCCAAGGGACCATAGGAAAGATTGGATCTCCCCCTCTGAGGTTGGAAGGGGGATCTGAACAACAACCCCGCTGCCATGCCCCTGTGGAAAGTTCCATGGCCATCACTCTTCCAGAGTCCAAAGGGGGAAAGGGAGAGGATGGGGGTGGCATGGGCCGAGTGGGCTCCCAACCACTCCCCCAATCTGGAACAAACTTTACACCAGCCCTGTTGCTGGTGTAAAGAATTCCCCTCCCATTTCAAGTGAACGCTGCTCCTTCCTCAGTTCTGCCCTGCCATAGGAGGCCAAAGGGTGTTGGATATTTCAGACGCTCCCCCTTAAGCAATAGAGTTGCCCTCTAAGTTAATGACTACTTATTAGAAGGAAAGGCCACCTATAATATTTTCTTATTTATGGCCTTCCAAAGTCTGTCTTTCATTAGCTGCTTTCCGGTCTGGGTTTTGTATACTAACTGGGATGGGGATAATGGGGGATGGACTCCCCTTTCCCAACCCCTCAGTTTGAGTTGGAATTGGGTTTGGTAAACCAAGGTATTTGACAAAAGAAACAGAAATAGGTCCTGAGCCCAATTCCAGCCTCGTTGCCCAAATGTCATCAGGAGTGTGACAGTGTCTGAACACCTCCCACCCCAGAAGGCTGCCCTGCCAGTCCTTTCTACTGATTTAGCCATGGCAGTTTAGGATGTACTGCAAGCCTTTCTCCATGGTGAACCTGGGAAATGCCATTTTATTTGTTTGTTTGTTTATTTATTAAATTTTTTAATCGCCCATCTGGCCAGTCACCCGGCCACTCTGGGTGATGTACAGCAATACAAACAGTTTTAAAACAATGAAATTCCACATTACAACATCGCATTTCTAAAAATACCCTCACCCATCCGCAATGCCTGCCTGAACAACCACATTTTCTATGCGTGGCGGAAGCTCATTAAAGAGGGGGCATAGCGGAGTTCCCTAGGGAGGGAGTTCCACAGAGTGGGGGCCACCACAGAGAAGGCCCTCTCCCTCGTCCTCACCAACCTAGCTGTCCTAGCTGATGGGACAGAGAGACGGCCGTCCAAGACTGATCTTGTTGAGCAGCCTGTCTAGTGCTGCTGGAGGCGCTCCTTAAGATAGGCTGGGCCGGAACCATATAGGGTTTTAAAGGTCAAAACCAACACCTTGAATTTGGCCCGGAAAACAACTGGTCACCAGTGCAACTCCTTCAGCACTGGAGTGATGTGATCACGCCGGCAGCTGCCTTTAATCAGGCGAGCCGCCGTGTTCTGTACCAGCTGCAGCTTCCGAACCGTCTTCAAGGGTAACCCCACGCTGAGCACATTACAGTAGTCTAGACGAGAGGATACCAGGGCATGTACTACTATTTTCCCATGGTTCCCATGTCCTTTCAATATAGTGACCAGAGGAGCTGGCCCTAGGCTCTCTGGCCTCTGGAGCACCGTCAGAGTAGTGTTCCAGGTATCAGGCAGGGAGGCCTTCCTGCTGCCACCACCATCAGAACAGGAAGGCAGGAATGAGGCCTGAGGAAGATTTCTTCTCCGGCTGGGATTGCAAGCAACTGTTACGAAGGGGTGAGGTTTGTATTCTGAATCTGGAAATTATAAACCTCATAGGTGATGGATGGATAATCAGGCCAACCTTGGTGTAGCACAGCCTTCCCCATTCCGGTGCCCTCCAGATATTTTGGACTATAGCTGCCAGCACTGCCAACCGTTGGCCATGCTGGCTAGAACTGATGGGAGCTGAAGACTGAAACATCTGGAGGGCACCAGGTTGGGCGTGGCTGATGTAGAGGATGAGATTAGATTAGGCTACTTTGCACTTGTAGCTAGGTGCAAGTTTGTTGTCAGGCTTACTGAAATAATTGGCCACAATCCATAGAAAGGTAGTTCTGACTTATATCCCAGTCCTGAAGGCACCGTGTGAATGTTCTAAAAGTTCAGTATACAGATGTAGCTTTCTGTATATTGCACTTCTAGAACATTCACACAGTGCTTCCAAAACCGGGATATAAGTTAGTCACAGCTACCTTTCTATGGATTGTGGCCAATTATTTCAGGAATCCTGACACCAACCTTGTAAGATAGAGGAGTATCATTCTAAATTGCAGATGAAGAGGGGTATGTGCTGAGACTGAGAGTGGGGCGGGGGTGTTGCCCAAAACCATCTAAAGTGTTCTGTGCTGAGATGAGAATCAAACCAGGGACTTTCCAGTTGGTTCACAGTTCAGTATCTTAGCTGCTTTACAACATTCGCTCAAGTGGCTTTTTGATCCCCCCCCCCCAGGGTATGATTTGGGTTCTTTGTTCTAGGGCCAAGGATGGAGCATCTGTGTACTGATTACCTTTGTCCCTTTTTAGGCTGCGACTGCCCAAGGGATTCATTCACACTCCCCCAGCACAGCACTCAAAAGAAGACTGAAGCACCATCATGCCTCCTGTGCGACAATACCAGGAACCCCAAGAACAAAACTGTGCATGGTAAGAGAACATTTGACAAGGTGAAGACAGAGGTGAAATTTGAGAAGTGAAGACAGAGGTGAAATTTGAGAAGTGAAGACAGAGGTGAAATTTGAGAAGTGAAGACAGAGACTATTCTATGTGCGGTGGGAATCCTCTTGACACACATTCTTTGCCCTAAAACCAAGCCTGGTGTCTGGGACCTCTCACTGTGTGAGGTCATTTTGGGCAAAATCTGCCTGTTCTCTCAGGCTGCGTCCTCAGAGCTTTGTTTACAAGGTTCAAATTATCCTAAAGGCAATCGAATAGGAGAGGGGGAGCCTTGTCTCTCTGTCTTTTGTGTATCAACTCTACCTGTTTTCTCATTCCCCACCCCCACCCCAGGGGTAGATCATGGCAGAGAGACTGCCCCAGCACAAAGCACCGGAATGCAACAGAAACTTGGCAGCTATCATCAGCCACAGCAGCCTGGCCTCTGCTATTTGGCAGTCCCATCACCAGCTACCTCGATCGGTTTCATCCCCACGATTCCCTTGGCATATCCTCTGTCGCCTGTAATGTAAGAATGGCTCAGCTGCTTTTGATCAGAGAGAATTCTTGGAAATACAGGTTTTCCTTTACAGCTTGACTATCTCACCGTAGCTATTCCAATAAACATTTATTTGTTTATTTACTTAGGGCACAATGCTATGCCCATTTAGAAACAAAAAGCCTACAACTCCCAGCACTCCCCAGCCAGTATGGCTGGCTGGGGAATGCTGGGAGTTGTAGGACTTTTTTTCTGTTTAAATGTGCATAGGGTTGCACCCTTACTTCCTTAAGTTATACGCAGCCTTTCAGGGCAAGCATTCCCAAGATGGCATACAATAAAATAAAAATAAAACCAAATAAAACTGCATCATAAATTATGAATAAATAGCTGCAATAAAAGCGCCAATAAAAGCCAGCAACTGATCAGTCAAAGGCCTGGCAAAACATGAAGATCTTCATGGCCTGCTTAAAACTCTGAAGTGAGGGAGCCAACCCAAGTTCTCTGGGGAGAGAGTTCCAGAGATGTAGGGCCACCACTAAAAAGGCCATGCCCTTGGTACCCCCCAGTCATAGCGACGGGCCAGTGAGCAGGGCCTCTGCGGTCAAACGCAGGGACTGGCTAGGCTCATAAGAGTGTAAGCAGGCATTCTCAATCCTCATTGGGCAGCTGCTTTGGGTATGAGGGGAGGGGCTGTCCAAAGATGTAGCCAGTGAGGATTCCATGGCTCAGTAGCCACAGAATGTTGAGTGTCAGTAGGAGAAGAAAAAGAACGGGGTGGTCTGGAGGAAGTGGGATGCTCTGCTCAAACTGCTTACAAATTATAGCAGCCGCACAGAAGCTGAGGCCCTTGAGATGTTGCTGGATGACAACTCCCATGCTCCTCAACCATGCTGACTGGGCTAATGGGAGTTGGTGTCTGCAAACATTTAGAGAGGCCATAGGTTTCTAATATCCTGGAGGACAGCGTGGCTGCCTGATGGGCAGGAACCCTGAAGAAGAGCACTCCCGCTGGGAGGTGAGGATACGCTGCAACATTTTGTTGCAGGGCCCATTTGTCATACTTAATAGCCATTAACAGACTGCCCCCCCCTCCAGAAATTCATGCCATCTTTTTTTTCCCCATTTTGAACCTCCTGCCGATCTGTTTCATGCAGCACGTGAGCGCAAGCTGTAACACAAGCCTTCCCTAACCAGGTGCCTTCCAGAGGTTTTCGACTCCCTGACCATTGTTCAAGCCAGATGAGGCTGATGGGGATTGTAGTCCAAAGCATCTGGAGGGCACTACATTGGAGAAAACTGTTCCAGTATCATGAGTGGGGTGGGACCTGTCTCCTTTCTTTTGCATGATGCGATTGCAGAATATGCACCACCTCTACCATTTCCGCCTGCTGAACTCTGCACACTGGATATCATCTTCTATCTGCCCCTGTGGCTGGGTGGGCAGGGAACTGCTCTGTGGAGCGCACAGTGTGGGTTCTGGCTCCTGCCAGCTCCTTTTCTTTGGGGAAGGATCATAGCTCAGTGGAAAAGCGCAGAATGACTGGGTTCGCACAACACACTAACCCAAACTCAGTGGTTGAACCATGGGCTGGTTATTGAACTGTGGGTTAGCGTGTTGTCTGAACTCAGGACATTTTCTACAGGGTGGCTTGTTAACCATGCAGCATGGCTTATCTTTCTCGAACAACCCGCCTTGAGAAGCCATGGTTTGTTGCTGGGTTCAGGGTGGTTCACAAGCCACCCTACCTGGTTCACACACCACCCTGCGGCAAATGTCCTGTGTTCAGACAGCATGCTAACCTGTGTTCAACAAACAACTCCCATTTCAACAACAACCCACACTCAACCACTGAGCGTGGTTAGCATGTTGTGCGAACAGCCCCAATGTCAGAGGTTCAATCCCTGCATTCCTCAGTTAAAAGGATAATATAACAAGTGACGGAGATGTCCTTCTCTATCTGAGACCTGGGGAGCCCCTCTGTATCAAAGCAGGCAGTGCCGGGCTAGGCAGATGGTCTCACCTAGTACAAGGGACCTTTTTCTGGGTAGAACTTTATTGAGTCCCCCCATTTACTTCCTCCTTGCCAGTTATTGTCCTCCACCAGCAGCTACCTCCACCTCCACCCCAGTTGGTCATCCCATTTCCAACTCCAGCAGGCATCAGGACACAGAGCTGAAGACCTGGGCTTCTTGGCAGCGCCCACGAGGAGGTCACCGCTGCTCCCCAACCCTTGAGGATGACGGCAGCCTCCACGACCTGAACTGGGCTCTGAGCCGTGCTGTGGAAGCCGCCAAAGACATGAAGTTTACCGCCAAGCGGATGAGCCGGTCTCTGACTTGGGAACTGAATAAAGCAAGGAGTCTGCGGGGTTCCTGCCTCTTCTAACAAGAGAGGAGTCGCAAGAAAAAAGCAAAGTGAGAGGACCAGTGTGCAGGGGAAGAGTAATATTGTTGGGACATTCCCAGTGCTTGTGGCAATACCGTAGCCCCTTAATTTGGGGGGTCTCCCTCAGTAGCATTCTCAGGTGCCCAAGAGAGTCCCAAACATCATGGGACTTCCCAAACCTGAGCTTGAGAGGGTCTAGAGAAGAGGTTGCCTCCCACCTACCCTTCCCTCAAGTGCGCTCCACTGAAGTCAGCAAAATTTAGGAAAAAGCTTCCTGCACTTTTGTTCCTGCCCTGCTTGGACAAGTGACATCACTTCCTGTTTCTTGAAGTCACCACTTCTGCCCTTGCTTTGTGCTTCTTCCCAGAGATGGAAGGATGACCTCTGGCAGCTTTGGGAACAAGTCATGAAGCTGAGTTGTGTTTATAGGGAAGGGATGCAGAAAGAAAAAGTAATACTAAGTGCTGTTACTGTTTTTGAAATATAGACATTGGGGACTGGGGCATTGTCTTAACTTGGATCAGGGTCCTGTGAATCCTTATGAAAACCCTAGATCTTCCAGCCCTGGATGTCTTCATCCATTCCTCTTCCAACAGCTTTGCTCTTTCCTCACCTCAACTGTTATTTTGCCTTCAGTCTTAAAACTCCTTTGTTAGCTCATCGGCAGAAGGTTGTACATGATCTCTCAAGGAACAAAGACATCTCCTGTTGCACTGAGGGGATGAATGGGGCATTTGCCTCTTCTTCGCTGCTTTGGTCAGGAATCCAGAAAACATGAAGGAACATTTTAAGGCCCCTGTGATTGACCGGGAACCATCGCTGCTTCTGCCGTAGAACAATTTCTACCTTAGCATGCTTCTTCTCCTAGGAAAGCCATCTTGAGAATAAGCCCCAGTTAACAGCTGATCCTCCTACAGCAAGGCCTGCCTCTTCCATGCTGTTGATCAATCAATATTCTTCATTGTAAATCTATTTGAAGGTACCGCCACATCAGATGGACAGAATGGATTGGGTTGAATGTCACCAAGAAGCTGAATCAGCCGTAAGAACTTTTGAGTCAGCTCTCTCAAAGGGATGACATCCCGTCCTACTGTGGCAACACCTACCTCAGGTCTCGTGTGTGTGTGTGTGTGTGTGTGTGAGAGAGAGAGAGACAGACAGACAGACAGACAGACAGATTTTGCAAAGGGAGATGGTGGTGGACCATTTTTAGAGAGATGTATTTTTTCTGAACGATGTTTCTATTCTTTGCACATGTCATTCCAATTGTTGTTTGGTTTAGGGTTAAGGAAAAGAAATGAGGGATGGGCTTTGTTTCAGCCCTCTATCTCTTGTTTCCAAGGGCTGCAGAACCTGTTTTGCCAGAATTCAAATTCTTTGTGCCCATTATGGGTTGTTTTTTAATCTTCTAAGGGTGCAATCCTGTCCTAGACTATTCAATGCAGGGCAGGAGAAGCACAGAGGGGATCGTCCCCTCTGTGCTTCCCCTGCCTTGCATTTGCAGCTAGACAGACGATTTCAGCTGTCTAGCCACAGGAAGGCAGAGCAGGGGAGGAGGTGCCGGACGACACATGGGATGTGTTGTGCCAGCATTTCCGCCTTTCCCGCCCTGGAACGCCCCATTTTGGCCTCTCCGCGCTCCTCTTCTGAGCGTGGAGCTGTTCCGCGCTGCTTGCAAGGCAGCACGGAAGCTGGGGCGCGGGGAGGTTGGTTCTCCAGGAACTGACCTCAGAGCACGAGCTCCGAGGCCAGTTCCCGGAAACCCACATATCCTATGACCACCTAACCACTGACTAGCGGCCATAGGATTAGGCTCTAAACCACTTATGACCTTGGAGTGTCCAACTTCCCATATGCATTTGCCAAGAGAATGCAGCAGTCAGGGCCAAGCAGGTGTAGAAGTTATTTAGCAGGAAATGTAAGGCACATTTTGCCAGTGATCATCACAGAGTTTTGATCAACATTGAGACACCCAAAGTAGAATATCACCTCTTGATAAGACATGCTGTCCTTCCAGCTACCACCATCATTGCTTGATGAGGCAGGTCCCCTATTACATCTCTCATCAGACAATAGACTGTTTCTTTAAACCATTAAACAAATTCCTCCAAGGAAGACCAGTGAAACGTATCTAGAATGATCTGTTAAATCAGGGGTGGGCATCAGGTAGATAGATAGATCTCCCAGTGATTTGCAGTCGATTGGGAAGGATTTCTGGCTCTCAATTATTTAACAACAGCATTGACAAAATGGTTCTCCTCCAGCCCTAAGCTGTAGTGCAGAAATGAGGAAACCTTGGGGGGTAAACAGGAGTGGATTTTTGCATGGAAGGACTGTGACCTCGGTTCAGTTCCAGTCTGGAAAACACATTCCTGAGCTTGGAATCCTTTAGAGACAGAGTACTTGTCTTTTGCAACAGGCTGCGCTTGGTCAATCTCAGGGGTTCAAGAACCCCTTTCCAAGGAGTTCTCACAAGCCTGAAGTCTACCCACCCCTGTATTAAATAAGTACTTCATAAATAAAGACTGCTGCATTCTGTGTGGGTTTTAGTGGAACTCCCTTTTCTTACTGTCCACCATCCATCCATCCATCCAACAGCCTCCTAAGCTGTCATCTCAATTCTGTTGATGCCTTGAGTGCCTTAAAAGCGTCAAAACACACAGCAAAGACAGTGTGGGGAAGGAAGGTGTTTCCACATACAATGACACACAGGAGTTCCATTTTATTACTGGTAGTTTTAACGACAAACATTAACTTTTAAAGCTCATCCCCTCCCCAAGCCCTCTATGTTATTGAGAGGGAACAATATTGTTTACCGCAAGAAGGGTAGGGCGCACGCTCATCACTGAGGACAGCTCAGTGCCAATTTCAGCAGCATGTCCGTGTTTTGGTGCCTCCATGAGATCTAGAAGAGCTGAACCTGGCCTGCCATCTTTTTTGCTCCAAAAAAGACTACAGAAGGCCATGCTTCCTGGGGCTGATGGGATTTGATGTCCAAAACATCTGGGGAAAGTTGCTCTAGGGCCAGTCCAAACCAAAAGGGCTCGACACCACTTGCAAATGGGCTGATGGCGCAATTGTATGGTGGGAGAGGAAGAAGCCGAGATGGAGGGACTGTCAAAACTCTCAAGCCCTGCTGAGCTCATCCCAACAGGCGGTGGGTGGCGTTCTGTGATTTTCTCTTCTTGTAGCTGTTTTTCACCTCCAGTGTTCCCCTCTCTCTCTCTTTTTTTTTTCTTTTTGGCTTATTTATTCCCACACACACAAATTGAGAGCAAAACATAAAATACTCTGTCTTATGTAATATAATTGATTTCAGAGATTAAGGGCTATAACCATTGCATTTGGGGAACTTTCCTTGGATTTCCATTGGTCCGAATAGAAGGAGAAATATTGATGCTAGTTTTAGAGGTTGCATATTCTCCTCCCACCCAATCCAGGAGCTTATCGGGGGAACAGGACAGCTTTGGATCTAAAGCTTTCCCACGTTTGTTCCCAGTCCAGCTCCTTTTTGTCGTTACCACTGTCAGAGCACCAAGGGCAGCTGAGTTTCTGGACCTACAACAAGGAGGCTTGTAGTCCTCTGCCCTTGGACCTCCCTCTATGGCCCCTGGAACACCCTTCCAGGAATCATAGCGTCGCAGCCTTAATTTGGAGTGTTTAGGGGTAGAAAATGTTAATTTTCATAGAATCAGAGTTGGAAGGGACCTTGGAGATCATCTAGTCCAACGCCCTGCTCAATGCATGTGTAGACATATACACACAGGTGAATTGGAACTGCAGCCTGATTAAAGAAATGTTATTGATTCGCCTATAGCTTCAAGTTGTTTATGGGAAAAAGCAGCATATTTCCTTTGAAGTTAGATCATGCATAGCAGGCATCGTTTCAGAAGAGGTATTCTCCCCTGCCCCCACCAGTGTGTATGAGAGAAAGGAGAATGCATCTTTTTTTTATAGGGACTGGGTACGTCAATAAAAAGCCTGCATGTGTGTGATATGTAGACTAAGTGGCCCAATTAATTGGGGACACCTTTTTTCGCCAATTAAAAAATGTTTTAATTTATTAGAGCTAATCGTTTAAGCATTGCAGCCCTAAATGTGAATGCAGGAAGCATCCTTATATTAAAGCAGGTGATCATTCTATCTAGGCCCGGTGGTGCTTACTCTGCCTAGCACCAACCCTAATCTCAGGCCTAAGGTGATGCCTAAGGGTCTTATTTCTGAGTAAACATTCTTAGGATTGCACAGTGCAATGGCCATGCTGGCTGGGAATGATGGAAGTTGTAGTCCAACACACCTGTAAGATACCAGGTTGGGGAAGGCTACCTTTAGCCAGTCACAAATAAATTTTGTAACCCAGGCTGTGTGTTTGCAGGGTATGTGTGTGTTTTGTTAGAGCTATGACAAAACTGTGAAAGGGGCATGGGGTTAGCATTCTCAGCATCCTTTTTTTCTTACTGAAATAGCATCATGTTTGGAGAAATCTAGTGCATAAGAGTGTTTTTGCTAAATAAATGATTTTTGGTGCATGTTTGGTCTTGCTTTTAAAAAATTTCAAAAGCTAAAAAAACTTTACATAGAGAGTGTGTGCACAAGTATATAAGAATGGTCTTGTTGGTTAAGATGAGGGATGTATGGAGTGTGTAAAATCTGTTTCCTCTGTGTTTCGCAGATTATCAGGCACCTTTTGTTCCATCATCTGCCCATCAACGGAATTGGATTTTTTTAGTTACCAAATTTGCACACATTTGCATCTGCACAAATAAGGCATTTGTGCAAATTTGCACATGTAGAAATGTGCAAATTCTCCCCTAGTGCACATTTTCACACTTGGGAGAAATGCACATTTCTGGCTGGTTTTTTTTATTGCATATTTTTCTACGATGAAACGACCCCTTCATTACCCTGACATACCCATGTTAGACTCTACACCAGTCAACGTGACAGTATAATTAACTCCCTCGGATTGGATGCAATGGGAGAGGATAGAAATGGCCATCTACTCACACATACACCAAAGTAGCAGGAGTTAGAAAATGGTGGGAGCTTTTCTATGGATCACACATACACACACTCGCAGTGAATCGCTCTGTTTATAGCTCTTGTTCGTCCACATTTAGAAGTATAGAGAACCCTTACTTCTACAGCACGGGTGCAGAACTGTTTTATGGTGGGTACCAAATCACCGCCACTGCACCAGGACCTCCACAGGCTCAGTGATGTCAGTGGGTGGGGCTATGGGTCTGAGGCTGCTATTTACACAACAAAAAATATTGGTCACCTTTAGTTTGGCCCTCAGGGATGATTAAGAAGTATACTATGAATCGCCAGTGGCCAACGACCCACATTTTTAAGAAACAGCATCCTAGTCCAAGAAGAGTTGGAGTTGACTTTGTGAGGTAGGCACCCATGTATTCAAGAAGGAGGAGGCTGGGTGGAAAACACTCTGAACACTGCGAGTGACCTGTTAAATTATGCCCCACTTACCATCCTCCCTGCAACCCACCGGTCTCAGTCAATCCTCTTTTACTTCATTGGACAGGACAGCAAATCTTTATTGACTCCAAGTGCTTTTAAAGTACAGAAGAACAGCTATACAGAGATGACACATTTGTGCTTCGACAGTTCCAAACATTGAAGGTTCAAGAATTAAAATGATTTCCGCAACAGAACTTTTCATATTTTTTCCTCCTTTTGATAAAGTATCATTTTAATATAAATAACTGATAGAAACAACAAAAACATAACAATCTAAATAAAAAAAGGAGACCCTGAAGCAGTTGCAATGCTAAATTTAAAAAAGGGGGATGCAGGGAAGAAAAAAAATGGGGGTGGCTGACGAAACAGTTACCAGTGCAAAATGAACACAGCCTTTGCCCTAAGAATATATTATAATATGGGCAAGGGAGTAGAGGTAAATGGACCACAAGTACAGTAGTAAATAGGAAGAGGTTTTTTCATCTTCTCTCCACTGAGATATTCTAGGACAGCCTTACCCAACCTACCCCGTCCCATGTATTGGGACTATAATTCCTATTTTCCTGTGGCATGATGGGAGTTATATTCCAATATATCTGGGGGGGGCACCAATTTGGGGAAGTTTGTTCTAGGAAGAGAAGGTAATGCCCTGGGATAGATAGGTGGGGAACAACCAAAGATAGCAAGAGAACAAAAGAAGCATTTCCCTTAAAAATATTTTAAAAAATAAAATTACAGTAAGCTAATGCAGAGCAATGTAAAAAGGACCAATTTCACCACTTTACTCCAAGCCTGCAATGACAGCACGAAACACAATTATTGAATTCATATACATCCAGTCTGCAGTGTGGGGGGTCAAAGAGGAGATTCATAAAGGGAAGGAGGGGATTTTTGGTGCCTGCCACAGCCAGCGACATTTCACTACTGGATGACGATGGCAAAAAGAAAAAGGAACCCATAAGGTACAAGGCAAAACCCAATCAAGAGAAATTGCATTATTAGCAGTTGGGGAGAGGGGATGAAAGGATCCAATCAAAGTCAAGCTTTTAACTCTATGTTTTTAAATTCCACACTTTGACCAGGATAGTTAAACCACACACTTAAATCCTTGCGTTTTGAATGTAATGGGATGTAGCAGTATTTTGACTGGGCTGTTATTCGGTTTTTGGTACCTTTTCATTTTTTTCTCCCAAATCCACTTTCCTACCTTTATTTTGATACCAATACCAAAAAAGGCTCTCATTCATTTTATTTCATTTTTACCATCCTGACAAGACAGGGAGAAAGAAATTGGCCACAATCCAATCCAGAGCTGAGTGTGCCTTTAAGCCCATTTTAAAGCAGCAGGCTTAAGCATGCTAGGTTGGATCCACATAAATGTCAGTGGGACTTATTTTAGTCTTGAATCATGACTTCACTTGTCCCGTTGATTTCAAGGGCCCTACTCTAAGCATGGCTAAATCGTGTGTGATGGATTGTGACCAAATTGGAGGTTTGCAGGGGCTCCAATAGAAGAAGTAAAAAGAGCAATAAAGGTATTGAAGATTACTGGCAAAACATGCCCTCCAAGCTAACTGTATTACTTTCTGCAAGCATCTCAGTTTCTCTTTCCCCATCTCTTGCTATTCGGGGCAGCGATCCTTCGTTATTCTTTTGAATCTGTTCCCCTTCCTGGCAATTTTCAAGGCTTCTTTGCCTTTCAACACTGCAACATCAACAGCAACTGCCGCCACCCACAAAACCTTCAACTCAGTGAAATGGGAGGCCCCCCCAAAACGTGCTTGCAGCCTTCCACAAGTTCAACATCATGCAATCACCAAAGCACCCTTTCACAGCAGTGTGGGGGGAAAGGACCGGTCACTGAACTCTCCATCACTGACAACAAAAGCCCATTTTCAATCGGACCATCCTGCAAGCTTCTCTTAGATACGCAAAGCAAGTATGGGCCACCATTAATTCCTGGAAGTCAGCTGGCATCCTTCCTTGCCCAAACAGACTTCAAAGGCTCCAACATGCTGATTTGGCATCACCCATTTCTGCTCAGCAGCCTCAGGGAGAGGTTGGAGATAAGACTATAGCACTGTGGGGAGCAGTGGTTTGAGAACACACATCTGTTCCTTTCGACCTGCTGCTGTCAAATAGGTGGGAAACGTTTTTGACGTAATACGGAAAACCGCCGACCCTGTGGAACAGATGCAAGTGTGCCGCCTCGGTGCATCGTGATCCCTCTTTTAAACTACCCTCTCAGAACACAAACAAAACACAGTTGCTTCTCTACAGAGTCAGTGCTGTAGCTATCTACAGACAGAAAGAAGAAGAATCTTCCCCTTGCAACATGGTCTACTGTTCCACCTCTCCCCCAGGTAGACAGTTTCCGCCATGCATGGGTGTGCGTACATCGGCCCTGTCTCTCACCTCTCTCCATGTGCTACTTGCCCGCAGGAACAGAGGGAGCAAGAGAGCAAAGTAAGAAACAAGCCGTCTACACTACAAAGTCTACTGTTTTATATTAGGCGAAAAGGAGCTCCCTCCAAACAATCCAGGAATCATCATTTCAAGAGAGGTTTGCTCTGGGCCAGCCTTCCCCAGATGTGTTAGACTACAAGTCCCATCATGCTGGGCAGGGATGGCGCAAGTTGCAGTCCAACACCAGGATGAGGAAGCCTGCCACAGAGGCTAGCACTCCCCTCTCACCAAACTACAATTCCCAGGATCCAATAGGGGAATGGATGGAGGACTGGCTCTTAAACCTGGAGAAGTCTGTCATGAGGCTACGCTTTAGCCGCCTGTTGCCTTACGCTATCACAGGCTGGAAAAGCTTGGCACCCTCGCAGACCCTGCCCAATTTCCCATCCCCTTCCTGCCAATCTCCAGAAGGTGAAATCAGAGACAGTATGGTGTAGTGGTTAGACCACAGGACTTTAGCCCAAGGTGAATTCGAACTTTAATTGTATTCGTTTTAATTTTTGGAAGCCACCTTGTGTCCCAGTACTGGGGAAAAGGCGAGGTATAAATAATATAATTATAACAACAACGACAACTCAGGTCTTATCATTATCTCTCAGCCTAACCTTCCACTATAACAGGCCGGAAAAGCTTGGAGCCCTCACAGACCCTGCCAAGTTGACCCCCCCTTCCAATCCCCTTCTTGCCATTCTCCAGAACGTGATATCAGAGATAATGGTGTAGTGGTTAGACTGTTGGACTTAAGGCCTGGGTTCAAATCCACTTTGGGCTGGTCACTATCTCTCAGCCTAACCTTCCTCACAAGATTGTTGAGAGCATAAAATTTCCAAGTGCTACTCGGAGGAAGGCTGGGATTAAAAATCTCATCAATCAGTGGCAGGATTCAGAAATAAAGTGACCCCCCCCCCCGTTGTTGTTGTTTTGCACCAGTGCTAAACTGAGAATCCAAGAACACTCATTTGCTAACTTCCTCTGGCCAACTCTGGAAAACCATAAGTGGGCACCCTAAATGTGGGTGAGATGATTGATAGATAGATAGATAGATAGATAGATAGATAGATAGATAGATCGATCTAGCTAGCAATGGTCCTTTGTGTGGATGGGAGCGGGGGCACAAGTCCTAAGGAAGGCTGGTTCAGAGATGTGGAATTGCAAACACAACTGCATTTAACATATTCCTTCAAAAGTGGGGGCAGGAAGCAACCAAAGAAAACCCAGTGAAAACGCCTTCCAGAAGCCAACCACCTACACACTGATGAACTCAAGGAATACAAAAGCAAGACGACACTCCCAACAACAGCAGAGCCAGTGCAGGGGGCGGGGGGATGGGGGAGAAAAAGGGACAAATTACAGTATTTCCAAAACGCAAGCAAATTCCAACGCATAGGAAAGAACATTCACAGTTTGCATCTGAGGTTAGGTACAAGATCACATAGCCATAAATATAAGTCACGAGCATTCATCCATCCAGGCAGAGGAAGAAAAAATAAAATGAAAAATACATTATTTAAAAAATAATCAGCATCACTGTACAATCGCCAAGGACAAAGCGATGGGTTCTTCGGAGATGGGAGTTTGGTTTTTGCCGTTTATTTCATCAGATACATACGGAGATATCTATATTACAGAATAGATTATTGTTTTTCCCCCTTTAGACACAATGCATTTTTTTTTTGTTGTTGTTCCTGTCTTATTTACCTTTGCTTCAAATGGAGGGCAAAGGAGCTGGGAGGGAAGGGAAGGAGAAGTTCCACCAAAACACAAGAAGAGGGCAGAAATGGATCCATGGCCAGCAAATTAAACTTGGACAGCAGAGCCAGGAAAATGGGAGACACAGAGGTCATGTCGCTACTTTTGGGGTGGTGAGGGGAATAAAGAGGGAGGGACTGTGTGTGTGTGGGTTGGTGGGTTTTGTTTGTTTTTTAACTGCTGCTTTCTTCCTCCGTTTTATTCAGTTTCTTCAGCGTGTCCAGCAGTTTCTGTGGGGTGAGGATATGGGTGGAGCCTGCAAAGGGGTGGGAAGGGAGGGGAAGACAAGAAAGAGTTATTAGATTTCTGATAGGTTTATCAGAAAATGGGGAGGGGGAGATTAGCAGTCTAAAGGGAGTGGGCTTAAGTGACCCAGGATGGGGAGTTTGGGGGAAGGGGGCTGTCCCACCCATTACCTGAGCAAACTTACCCAGATGCCCCACTCACAACCACTCAAGGTAACAGTTATGTTCTCAAAGTGTAAGATCCTTTCAAGAGATTGGGGCGAAAATGGGGCGAAAATGGTCACCAACACCCACAGGATTGCACATGCGAGTGCCCCAGTAAGACAGAGAAACGGGCATGGTAATATGGAGGGAGGATTTGTGGGTCCCTTAATGTGTGACCCCTCCATGCAGGTGTAAAATATCACTGTGGAGGTGGAGGGGGAGTCCACCTTTGCCACTGGGCATCTTACCTGTCATGGGACAGCACACCAACTTGTTTTATTTTTATTTGGAAGAAATGCTTGCAAAATGTAAGCCTATGGAACTACAATTACACCTAGTGCAGAACAACAAAAACAGGTAAGGAAATCAAAATTGAAACCAAAACAAAAAATATCACATGGAGACCTTTCCGAGAAGTGCAGTGAAGGAATGAGGCATGGGGTGTGCAGTTTGCTGGGGGTTCATGGATGCCGGTGTCGAGCGCGGAGAGAGAAGTGATTGTGTGGATCATGAGCCCACGCATGCAGTGGTGAGGGGCGGGCCTTTTGGAGGAAGGACTGCCCCTTCCCCTCCCCCTCTGGGGAAGGAGGGAAGAGCCAAATTAAAATAGTATCATCTGTACTTGAAAATGTGCATTGTTTTGAGATATGGAGAAGAGGGTGGAAGGTGTTGAACAAGAAACATATTGCCAGAAGCCAGACTTTTCAGCACACCTGGACAAAATCTGCATTGCTGAAGATACGAAGGACACACACACAAAACCCATCATGGTAATTTGGATTTGCTTTGTGGTGGGGGGATGCGGGGATGAAATTCCCTTCTGGGGGCACCCAGTGGCAGCCATAGGGCTATTTTCCCTTACCAGTCAGTAGAGGACCATACAGTTGAGAAGAGGGAGGGAAAACCGTGGAAGAGATGGACAGCCTACATTACCCAGTACTAAGTCAAAAAGACATGGTTGGCTGTGACACTCAAAGAACGCAGAGGGTCCTCGCCCTAGCTCTGCGGCCCTATGGTATCATGGCAACTGTGCTCAGTGCAACACCGGAATTGTCCCTCGGGGTGGCTTACAAAACACCCCATGTGCCATTAACCCCACAGAGCTCCTTTTGAGCGGGGCATTAGGCTCCAATCCTATACACACTCAGGTGTAAGACCCATGGAACTCAACAGGATGTACTTCTGAGCAGACATGGATAGGACTGCAGCACAAGACTGCACTGGCATCTCTACTTAAAAAAAAAAACCCAAAATGATCACAGATGGCAAAGCTGAGATAAGCTTCTGCCCAGAATCTTGAAGAGCATCTAACAGACCATCGAGAGAGGCTAAATGGACCAAAGGCAGCAGCTCACCCCTTCACCATAAAACAAGGATCTTTGGCCAAAGGAGCAAGCGACAAAAACTGATGGCCCCTTAGAGGGGATTGTCTGCTATCCCCCCGCCAGACCCCCTGCCACAACTGTCTTTAAGTACGTGCCCTTCTCCCCTTCCCCTTGCCTGACATCGCATTTCATGTCAGCCGTAAGGAGATCTGGTCTACCCAACCAGCAGAACAGGCTGTACCATTTCAATTTGCAGGTGTGTGACCTCTAATATGATGAGGCAAGCCGAAAGGAGGCATTCCAGGAAAGGAGACATTCCAGGAAAGGAGGCATTCCAGATACAAAACAGAGGACCTCCCTCAACTGTTGCGAATGGAACTCCCATGCCAATCGCGCTCGGCCAAGGATGCTTCAGAATATGGTCACACAACCTGTTTACACCACTGGTTTACTGCTGGTTATCTCACACTACTGCTGCTAGCGGGCCCCACATCCCACACGGCCTGGAGTTTTGCCCTCTTGTGCACCCTCACTCCTGAATTGTCATGGCGGCCTTCGCCAACTCAATGCCGTCCAGACGTTTTGGATGACAACTCTGAGCATTCCTGACCATTGCCCATGCTGGCTGAGGCTGCTTGGGGAGGAAGTCCAAAACATCTGGAGGACACCAGGTTGGGGAAGCCTGGGCAAAGTTTTCTGACTCTCAAACTGTTTGACAGTAACAATGAAATTACTTTCCCCATCCAAAATTCAGCTCCTGAAATGAAGGAAGCTTGGAGTACCTAGGAGGGGACTTCTGTGTGAAAGGACTGTGAGCTCAGTTCCGTTCTGGTAGCCAACACTGATTCTTAGCCTCAAAGGCACCCTGTTCTTTGATTCTAAGTGTTATCCTTCTGCATCTGGCTCTGGTTGGTGGGGCTTGGGATTCTAGTAAAACTCGAAGTTGATCCGACAGGCCTGATATCTACCCATACCTGGTACAGACCACCAGAGATCACACAGGAGGAGATGGCCAATAAAATTCCAAAATGTTTCCAAATGGATTTGCTCCCAGCCAAGGAACTTTGAGGACCACAGTTTGGTGAAGGCCCACTGTGTTGTGCAAAACCAAATTCTTGGGTGCAGACAATGGCTCAGGAGTGACTGATGCTGCAAGAGGGCTGAAGCTAAGCAAGTGTCGGCTGGGTCAGTCCTGTGGATGGGAGACCATGACAACCACCACGGTAAAATAAAAACCCCAATAATTCCCAACACCTGTACAAAGCTACAATTCCCAAACATCCTTGGGGGGCGGGTGGGGGGCCGAGGGAAGCGATGACATTAAAACCCAGCCTCAAACCCCCAGTGTAGGGCTGTGGTGACAAACAGAAGCTTCCAAGGTAAATGCACGAGGCGGCATTTCGTCAGGCCAAAGGGATGTTTCCCCACTGCCCCGTTTCAGGTTAAAGATGACGACAATTCAGAAATGGGTAGCTGTTCAGATGGCAAGTTCTGGCTAAAAGAGATTCATGGTATAGGATTTGATGGAAGCAGCGTTGGGCACATTTTCAAAATTGTAGTTGTAAAAACCGCAAGCATTTTCTCATCCAAAGAACCCAAAAACGGAAAAAAGAAAAAAAAGAAAGAGAGAGAGAGAAAAGGAGGCGGGGAGAGACAGGGAGAGAGAGAGAGAGAGAGAGAGAGAGAGAAAGACGTGATGTAAGAATCAAAGAAGCCCTTCCGAGGGAGAAAGAGTTTCTTTTCTGTAGTAAGCTGCTTTTACTTTTTTTGCTTTCTTTGGCTCTCATTCCATTGTTGGAGCCTTCTCCTCAAAAGTTACCCTAGTGGAATCTCTGAAGTCGGGGTGCCTCAGATCCATGAGAAATTTGTTGGGAGTAAGAATGTGAGTAGAACCTGTGAGAGAACAGAGTGTGGACTGACTCCTTGCACAGAAAAAAAAAAACAGTCAGAAGGAACATGCTCCCCAAAAAAGAAGATTTAAAGGCCTTACGTATTTCATATCATCAGAGGTTATCGGTACAAAAGCCAGTGAAGATGTGTGAAGAAGCCAATGAGAGACAGACACTCACCAAGAGACAAAGAGAAACAGACCACGATGGATGGACGGACAGTCGGGGAAGTATTGTTACAGCATGCACAGAAATGCAATAGAGAAGGCTGGGTTTTGGCAGTCACCGTCGGGCCTCCGTGAACTGTGTTTGCAGCACAGATCTGTTTGGAGCTCAGGGCCAAACTAGACATCATATTTGGCTCCTAATTTGCCCTTGCGTCACTGATTTTTTTAAAAAGAAATAGCTGGAAATTGGGTGTCGGGGAAGAAACCGGATGGGGACTCTGGCATGAGAGAAGGAAGGGCTTTGAGCCTTGGTCCCCACCATGAAATCATCCCACCCCACTTTCCTCCCATTACAGATAGCAGGCACAAGGGGGGGTTGATTCTGATCAGGGCCACAGCAAGGTCAAAGAGTTGAAGTCCCCCTCCCTCCATGTCATGATTCCAATCTGGCTTTCCCCCACGCCACGCAGGCCAGCTATTTTGTTTTTAAAAACCAACTATGCAAGGGCAGGCCGCATGACAATGTCACATCTACGTTTCATCCTTGGATGCGTGGCTTTGGGGGCATCCAAGCACTGCATCCCCCCTTGCACAATTCCCATTCTCAGCTTTCCCAAATCTGATGCCCCCCAGATATGCACATCTGGAGGGTTCCAGGTTGTGGAAAGGTATCCTCAGGGAGGTGGGGGTAAAAACCTCTACTCAAGGTCCTGATCAAGCCCTCCTACAGGTGCTTAAAAAAAATCGCTGGACAGGTTGCATTTAACAGGACATATCGTTTGGTCAGATGTTTATAGCAGCTGCATAGCCAGTAGAAATCAACAGGAGAAGCTTTTACCTGTATGAATGCCTGGTGATATGTATGTATGTATGTATTTATGTATTTCCTGCCTATTTTCCTCCTTAAGGAAGCCAAGGCAGCATACACAACCCTCCTCCTCGTCTCCATTTTGTCGTCAGAACAACCCTGCGAGGTGGGTTGGGCTGAGAGTCTGTGACTGGCCCAAAGTCACCCAGTGAGCTTCCATGGCTGAGCGGGGACTAGAACCCGGATCTCTCAACCCCCAGTCCAACACTCTAGCCATCACACCATGGTGGCTCTCTCCCATTTGGCGATAGGAAAACCATGACCAGCTGCTGTCTGCCCACCATGCCTCTGTTAAAGATATATCATCTCTCTAGCAGTCAGGTTCAGCAGTGTTAAACATCCCAGTTTCAGGTGGCAATTATAGTCCGCTATTTCTTGAAAGTGAGATCGAGGACTTCCCTAAGTCACTCCTGTATCTGCCAGTACTGGCAACCATCTTGTCTAAGGGTGGACTAGAGTGTTGGACCAGGAGCCAGGAGATCCGGGTTCTAGTCCCCACTCAGCCACGGAAGCTCACTGGGTGACTTTGGGCCAGTCACAGACTCTCAGCCCAACCCACCTCACAGGGTTGTTGTTGTGAGGATAAAATGGAGGAGGACTACGTACGCCGCCTTGGGTTCCTTAAGGTGGAAAAAAGGCAGGATATAAATGAAATAAATAAATAAATAAATAAATAAATAAATAAATAGTAAAATGCACAGGAATGACAGAACAAGCCCTTCTCAAGTCTTGGGGCGGAGAGAGGCATCAGGGTCTGGGAGGCGGAGGGCATTTCTCCCAGAAAGCTGAAGGCAGTTTGAAAGAAGGATTGGGGCTCATGGTGTATACATTTGTCCCAATTTTGCCTCTAGTAAAACAGCCTACACAAGCTTTCATTTCAGGGCTGTTCACATGATACAACAGCTCACTATGGGTTATTTCTTTAACCCATAGCGAGGCTGCAATTCAGACAACCCTTCTTGTCTGACAGCCGTTTTTGTCACCCAATTTCTCCTGCCTGGATTAGTTTTTGATGGCTGGCTCTTGTTACAGCAGTGTTTTACTTTGTGTGTGTGTGTGGTTTTTTTTTTTTAATGGTTATGATGCTTCATCTATTGCTGCTCTTGTCTGTAGTGTTCTCCGGTTTTAATTCCATTTTGTTTCCAGTCACTCACAAGCCGCTTCAGAGACCGAGAATTGACACGGCAACGCTGACGTGAATGCATAAAAGAAATCGGGCTGGTCCAACATTGTGGGAGGCCCGGAGGCGGAATGCTGCCACCCTGAAAGAGTGCGAGGTAGCGCCTTGACAAACATTAAGAAACACCCGTGCAGCTCTCACAGACTGCAGAGCGGAAAAATGCATTGTTAAACGTCAGAAGCTACATTTGAGAAGTTACCCGCCACATACACACAGATGCGTGCGTGCGCACGCGTGCACGCACACACACATGTACACAGAGGGGGGGAGAGGGGGGAGAGAGGAGGGGGAGAGAGGGGGGAGAGAGGAGGAGGGAGAGGGAGGAGGGAGGAGGGAGAGGGAGGAGGCAAGAGTGATGTAACACGGCTGACCAGATATATGAGATGTGAGGTGGAAAGAGAAAGAGGGGTAAGTGTCACAGGGGAAAGCAAGCAGGGGAAAAATCCAGTGAGCAGATGAGTGTGAGAGCCAGACATCAGGGTTGCGACCAAGGTAAGCTTGGTGTTACAGGGAGCAGCTGACGGAGGTGTCAGCCATCAGGACAAGGAAGGCCAATATACAAGGTCTGAGCACAAAAAGGCCTTCCAGTGCCTCTGTTATTAAGGCTACCCCAGTTCCCATAAGCCACTACAGGCCTTTATCTGATCGGTGCAATTAACCTGGGTTCCTGGGCTGTAAAGCTGGGCTGGAGTTATGGGGGAGGGGGGTTGCACTTTAGGGGATTGGGGTGAAAATGCCCCCACCCCAAAGATCAAATCAATCTCTGGGGTGGAAAGAAAATTCTAAAATCTTTCTGGATGGTGGGGTCTTTGCATTGTCGTTGCAATAGGACATTCTGAGCTTCTCCACACCGGGTATTTTATCTCACAACTTTACTGGGGCTGCTGCTTCCGGATTCTTTGCAGGATTAAGGTCGGCTCCTTCACACACACACTTCCTCTTTATCTGCAATTTCTATATGTTTCATTATACAGCCGCTAGAGGGCGCTGCTGTTAGGGCGCAATTCCCTCTTTACATGGACAAATTCAATTCAGGGTTTTTATCGCCTCATCTCTGTTCCAAATAAAGCCACGGAAATGGACGGACAGCACGGGAGAGGCACTGGAGGCTGATGAGGTCATGTAAAGGACACACAACCTTCCATGAGCAACCGATCTCAATACCGGGATAACAGCCCCGTCGGCAGAAGCCCCCTCTTAAGGAAGTTAGAATGCTGCTGGGCTGCTGCAGGCAGCCAAGACAATGCTTGGAGTGACAGCAGGGCATTTTTCTTCCACAAAAAGAAAGCCAGCCCTCAGCCACCTCACTTTTCTTAAAGGTAAGACTCAAAAGAAGCCTGAGAATTTCACCTGACTGCCCACCACCGAAAATTGCCAAATATCTCACACACACTTTCGTGGAAGGCCAATGCTCCTGTGAAAGGCGGATATTCAGTTCAGCACTGTGCAAGTGAGGACTCACACAACTGAACGCTGCTCTATATATAAAATGATGTCACTGCATGCAGAAAATTAGCATGTCAGGGTTAGTTCAAGGCTAGCCTCCCCCCAAGATGCTAGTTTGCTACTTGCAGGGATAAGTGTGTGTGTTCAGTCACATGAGCCCCCATGCACAGTCAGATATAGACCAGCCCAGGCGGAAAAGCTCAATGAGAATAAAGCTAAAATCACATCATGAAGTGGGGCTGCTTTTCCTGCCTATTGTTTCCTTCACCTACTACAGGGCAGAAACATTGCCCCCTGACCTATACGTATACTATACACATGGGGGTAGGAATCTGGGAACATAACCACAGGTTCTGTCGCATAATGTTTGATGCAACACTGAACCCACAGATGTCAGGGGACAAGAAGATGGCCGGGTCCAGGAGATGCTGGTAGGGCCGTCTCCCTGGCAGAAATCAACAAGAACAGTATTACCATCATGCCAGAGATTATGGGATGTATAATTGGGGCGCCCTACCAAGTGGGAAGGGATGCTCCACTGAGGCGTCAGACCATGTCTACTGCCACAGGCCCTGGGGGGTGGGAGGGAAAGGGTCAGCGGCAGTGGGCGCTCGATGTGCAATTTGAGCAGGCCCAGCTCGCAACCAGGCCCTGCTCACGAGAGGTCAAAACAGGGGTGCTCCCTTTCACACACACCCTGCCAATGGCGCTGCAGCACAGTCCCCTGCATGAGGACTAGTGTGCTGTAGAAAATAATAACGGTTGTAAAAGTTGCGGCTATGTAGCAGGGGCAAGGTGAGGGCAGAGCGGACTTCGTGGAGAGCTTTCCGGAAGAGTCATCCGGAGACTGGATTTTGCCACAGTCGGGGCAGGTTGTGAGGGGGAAGCGAGGCGGGGAGAAAGGTGGAAACAAAGACGTGCCACATGGAGCCAGCGAACGTGAGGCGGGGCAAAGTCCAACTCCGCCCACCACGGACTCACCTATTAGCACCTCCCACTTCCCACTGGCTTGCGAGACCTCATAGGCGCAGCGCATCTCGCTCAGGCCCACGCCCCCCAGGATGAAAATGATGAGGCGGGGGCCACTCCTGTACTCCCCAGGGGCCTTGTTCTTGTGCCAGTGGCCATAGCGGGCACTGGATTCCGGGAAGAGGAGGAAGGGAGAAGGAAAAAGAAGAAGAGACCATGCAGAAGTTCGACTCACTTTGATTCACAGAATTGTTTCTTTGACTGTTATGTACATTCTTGGTTCATCGCTGTCCTAAGCTGCACAACGCTTGTCACATGCAACCAAAACCTCGTTGTACTGCGATCTCTCGTTTACAGCTTCCTGTGAAGAAGCCATCTTATGGACGGCCAATAAATGACCCTTCCCATATAAATCTCTGGATATACCTCAGGGGTGGGGAACCTGTGGCCCTCCAGAGAGACGACAACTCCCATCAGCCCAAGCCAGCATGGCCCACCCCCGATATACATACATTAACCCAGCCTTCCCCGACCCGGTGCCTTCCAGGCGTTTTGGACAACCGCCAGGATCCCTGACCCCTGGCCATGCTGGCTGAGGCTGATGGGAGCTGAAGTCCAAAACATCAGGGGGACTCAGTTTGGGGAAGGCTCTATTGTTATCCTTACATCAATTCAGTAAAGTAGGCCAGTGTTTCTGTTCCTCATATTGCAGAGGAGGGAACCTGAGGCCGAGAGAGAGCGGTTTGCCTAAGGCCTCTGTGTCCTGGCAGACGCAAGACCGAACGGGGGGGGGGGCGTTCCAATTCATAGCTCTGTGTGTGGGGCTTTGATGCAAAAATAGGGTGGGCCATTGGCCATGCTGGCTGGAAAGGGTGGAAGCTCTAGTCCAACGCCAGGTTGCCCTCAGACACGACGATGACTTCCCGCCCTTCTGACTGCAGAAATATTCTGCTACACACCTGCTTGATCCAGATGAGAAAAACACTGTCTTTCCCTCTGCAGCAGCCTTTAAAGCCCCCTTGGCAATCATGCATCCCTCCTCCACACCCAGTTTACCTGGATTCGTTCCAAGTACACCAGAGTTAACTGAACCATGCTGCAGTGCGCTGCAGTGCCCCCAGCAGCAATTCCCTGAATACTTTAGTTGCTTTAAGCTGTGCTTTTGTACAAAAGAACCACAACCCAGGATGGGCTGGGGGTGCAATAAAATAGGGGGAAGGAGCAGCCCAAGGTATGCCTTATGGCTAGTGCTGCCCCCCGAATATGAGGTGAGATGGGTTCTTCCTACCTGACAGCTGTAGTGCTGAAGGAGGCCGAGGAACGGGTGGAGATGTAAGGGTAGTGCTTGGTGTCTAGCTTATCCTCAATGGCATCCTGGAAAGAGAAGAGCAAGAGGCCGGTGTCAGGGTTGTCTCTGAGCCCATAGAGTCGCAAGACAGCTCTGATTCTGAGGAGGAGATACAATTTGTGGGGAAGGAACTCTTTCAGACTTCAGAGGCGCAGCTGGAGGGGGACCCCCCCCACTCACATCCCTGGGAGCGACAGTGACCCAGGCATGGAAAGGGAGGGACAACTTGAGCTTTTAGACGCAAGGCGCAGGCACAAGTGAGAGATTGCAGGAGCCGAGCTGAGGTGCTCAGCCCGATTGGCTCGACATCAACAGCTGCGCCCAGAGGCCCCACAGGAGAGGGGGAGATCTTCCCCTCCCACCCCTTAAGTTCAGAGAGTTGCCACATTTTTCCCAAATGGAGATCAACTGACATCCTAACCCTTAGAAACCCCTAGATGGCTGTTCCTTTGTAGTTCCTCTGAGTCTCAGGCAATTAGCATCTGTATGCTTCATTAGGATGAATGGAATTAAAGCCTTGGAAAGCAGCCCTTTTGTCTGAGTGTTGATTCTGGCTATTGGAGGATTCAACAGGCAACAGGGGCATCCTGACAGCCGGCCCTTTGGGAGCAGTTCTGCATGTGTCCCAGCCAGCTTGCTCCAACAACCTTCCCCTCGGAGCCTCGCCGGCAGTCTTTGAGTGCTTCCATAGGCAGAGCTTTGGGTGTGTCAGACATATGTTAAAAAGAGGCCCACAGTGGAAGGGCTTGGAATGCTCTTCTTAATGTACACACAGCTGCAACACAGCAAGGGTCAGAATGCTGCTATTTGCTCCTCGCCACTGGGTGCTCAAACCTGCAGCCCAGCTCTGGCATTTTACCTCTCTGTTCCCACTGCAAGCAGTAATAAGAACATCAGAAGAGCCCTGCTGGATCAGACCAAGGGTCCATCTAGTCCAGCATTCTGTTCGCACAGTGGCCAACCAGCTGCCCATGGGAAACCTACAAGCAGGACACGAGGGGAACAGCACCCTCCCATCCATGCTCCCCAGCAACTGGTATACATAGGCATACTGCCTCTGATTACTGGAGGTAGCACAGAGGCATCAGGACTAGTAGCCACTGATAGCCTTCTTCTCCAGGAATTTGTCTAACTCCCTTTTAAAGCCATCCAAATTGGTGGCTGTCACTACATCACGTGGACGTCAATTCCATAGTTTGACTCTGCGCTGTGTGAAGAAGCCCTCCCTTTGATCTGTCCTGAATCTCCCACCAATCAGCTTCATGAGATGATCCCCTTGGGTTCTAGTGTTATGAGAGAGGGAGAAAAATGTCTCCCTATCCACATTCGCCACACCATGTATAATTTTGTACACCTCTTTCATCTCTCCCCTTACCCTCCTTTTTTCCAAGCTAAAAATTCCCATCTGTTGTATGCTTCTCTCATAGGGGAGATGCTCCAGCCCCATGATCATCTTAGTTGCCCTTTTCCGCACTTTTCCCAGCTCTAAAAAGTCTCTTTTTTTAGGTGTGTTGACCAGAACTGGACACAGTGTCCCAAGTGTGGCCGCACCCTAGATTTGTATAGGGGCAGTATGATATTGGCAGTTTTATTCTCAATTCCTTTCCTAATTATGCCTAACATGGAGTTTGCCTTTTTACAGCAGCCGCATGCTGGGTTGACATCTCCATCGAGCTGTCCACCACAACCCCCAGATCTGTAGTTAGGCCTGGGCCTTGGGGTTAAAGTTCATGGCCCTGCAGCTACCAGAGCCCCTCAAGAGACCACCCAGAGAGCAGCAAGTGGGAAAGACAGCAGAAGCAAACTCCAAGTCATGATGGTGCTATGATCTGAGTGCAAAATGCAAAACTGCACACGCTCAGGGCATTTTTATTTTTAAATCAGAGTTGTCAAACAGCTTTGTTGTTATTGTTCTAACATATCAGGAATGTAAAAGGAGTTGTAAAGCATAGAATGGTGGGGCAGGGGCAAAAAGAAATGTTAGTTGCATGCTTCACAACTGAAGTAATACCAGGTGGCCCAAAAGTAGGTATGCAGTTGTTTAGAATGTTGATGGGAGGGGGAGAGAATGTGTGAGTAGATGTGTGGGTGGAGTCAGAATGACAGTTGGGAAGAGTGAGTGACAGGGAGTGACAGTTAAATCAGTTAAGTGTAGAGAGTGAGGGGAGTGAGGCCCTTAAGTAGGCATACAGTTGTTTAGTTTTTGCTATTTTCTCCCACATGTTACACAATGTTGTAGTGCCACAACTCAGAACCAGGGCTAACTTTGCCGAACTGCTCTTCCAACAAGATGGGGCACCTCCTCATTATGCTTTTGCAGTAAGGGACTATCTTGACAACACCTTCCCACAGCACTGGATCGGAGGACGTGGTAGCATTGAATGGCCACCACGTTCACCCGACTTAACACCAATGGACTTCTTTTGGGGGGGCATAGTAAAGAATAAGGTTTTTGAGAGGAATCCCCAGACAGTGGACAAATTAAAAGAGTTCATCTTGGAAGCATTTATGGACGTTAATGGAATACATTTTGAGCACTTACAAGATTAAACAGCGTTAAACAAATGTAAATGTAATAAACAATGTAATAAAATGCAAATAAACTATACCGTATACCTACGTTTGGGCCACTCTGTATACAGCGGCCATCTAAAGGGGAAGGGGTTCATAAGACCATTAAATCCAGAGTCAAAAATTACCCAGCTATAACACTGACTGCAAGCCTGGCAGAGCTCTGTGGCTCAAGGGCGCCATCAGGGCTGCAATACCAGCCTGCCCGAGGGCACCACCAGCAGACCCCAGCAAGGGCCAATCCTGGTCCCTATAAAGCTCTACTTGCTCCCCAGTCTGAACTTTTTATCTCTTGTGCGAGAACGCTGCTGCTGCCCTGGATCTTGGCCCAACGAAAGGGTGGCCTAATTTTGGGGGTCCCGAGAAAGAGAGAGAGAGAGAGAGAAGGTCCATCAGAGAAATTCAGAACAAAGAAGTATTCAGATTCCTTGGGAGCCAAACGACACATTGCATTAATATTGTAGCCTGTAGCTGAGGGTTAGGTTTTTCTAATGTAGGCACATGCAGCCCCGATTCCGATCAGGACCACCATGCACTGGGAGGGGAGGATTAGACCTTTTCCTCCATGGGGGGAGGGGGCATTAATAAAATGGGGAAAAGCCTCCGTTGATGCCAATGGAGAATTTTTTTCTTATGTTAATCTCCCTCACACGCACACACACACACACACAGCAGGGGATTTCGGAAAGCAAAAAGTTTAATCCTCCCCTCTCGGTGTGCAGTGGTTCCAATCCAACACAGAGCTGTGTGTCCTGACGCTAGAGTAAAGAAAAAGTGAACCCCCAGCTACATGCTACGCGATTAGTGTAAGATGCACAGTCTTCTGTGCCTCAGAACTTGACCTTGGCCTGCCCTTAATAATGCACCCACTACTGCCCCCCCTTTGTTCTGCATTTTCCTACTCTGGAGTCCAACCCCTGCCTGTTTTGAACCATATTCCTGCCTCTGCCCTGCTTCGACTGACAACCAGCCCCCATCCCAGATTCTGGAACCCAGTGGTCCTGCATTGCTGCAAATTCCACCCACGTTGGGCTCTGGCCCCACCCACTTTTGACTCGGGTCCAACCATCATGAGCCCTGGACCCCAATGGACTTGTCTTGTGGGTCAATGCCCCTTCACAGGAAAAAAAGTCTAGTGCCTGGCTCACTCGGGCCTGACACCCTGAAGCCAAAGCGTCTGAAACAGAAACAGTATAATCTCATTGCAGGCAACCTTCTGCCAGGTGATTCGCAGTGGCCACTGTAGAATGGATGGATTTAAAGAAAAAAAAAGGATTAGACAAATGTGTTAATTTGGTCATGTTTAACTTCAGAACCTATATAATTTCCTTAAATAAACAAGCCCTGAACAAGATACCTGAGAGAGTGCCTCCTTCTTTACCAACCTGCCTGGTCACTGAAGACATCAGAGAGCAGATCCCTGGTGGTTCCACATGGACCCATGGCCCGGTTGGAGTCCAGCAGGAAAAGAGCCTTCAGTGTGGTGCCCCCCTTCCTGTGGAATTCCCTGCCTTTGGAGGTCAGGCAGGCACCAATATTGTGTTGCTTCCGGCACCTCCTGAAGACATTGCTATTTCAAGAGTGAGCAGCCGCGGTTTATTAAATCCAATCTTATTGGAATTTGTCATTTAAAAAAATGTTTTAACTGTTTTAGCCTGGTTTTTTATTCTTTTATCTTTGTTGTTCACCACTCTGAAATCTTCTGATGTGGAGCGGTATATAAATATTGTAAATAAATAAAGCATTTAAAAGATTTCAATTTACTTTTTTGCCTGTGGCGATGTTTGCCTGTTCAGACTTAGCTTGGTTACCCACCAGAGTGTTTAGAGCCCAATTGGGCTAGGTTCTGAGCTTAAACAGGCCTGAATTAACAAAATGCAGAGAGGGAATATAACTTGATCAATAGTTCAGTCACAATTGCTAGAAAAAGAAAAAGAAAAGCTTCCATATTTGGTGGCTGCAAGTGTTTATTTATTCTGTATTTGTCTGTAGGTTTATAACCCCACCTTCGGACTTTAATAAAATCCATAAGGCAGCTTACATTAAAAAAAAGAAAAACAACTAGTATTTTTAAAAATAAAAACTACCACAGATATAACAAAGCAAAACAGAGTAGTAATAAACCAGGGAAGTTACTATAGATCAAAGGCCTGTGGAATGTTTTAAAAAGAGTCTTTACATGATCCAGCACCAGAAGAATGCCTCCAGAGAGGGAATTTAACAAATGGGGGTGCCACCACCAAGTAGGCACTGTCCCTGGACAACCTGCTGAACCTCAGAAAGTGGGGCCACCCAGACCAGAGCCTCAGACAATGATCTCTGAATCCCAGGGAAAAACAGAGCAGTTGCCTCCCTCATGCCCCTATTTGTGAAGGTCATAGGAGTAGCTGGGATGGCCACAGGTGGAGTCAGAATGCTGGGTTAGATGGAGCTGTGCTCTGATCCATCAAGGCAATCTCTCATGCATTTATGTCCTTAGGAAGATATGCCCCTTCCCCAACTCCAGATCCTCACCTCCATGATGTCCTTGACCACTGGGGTCCATCGGGAGAGCTGGTAGGTCTGCTCGCTGATACGCTCCTTCCGTTCTGGTTTGCTTCTGCGGCGTAAGGTGGACTGAGCACAAGGGAGACAAAACACAGGAGGGCATTGGTACACAAAACACTCGCCTGGGATTTGGCTGGATTGAACCCTAAATGGGTTCTTTCTCGCCCTCTCGGGCACCTTGTGGACAGGCTGCCTACGAGCTCAGATTCTAGACAGTACTCACAGCCCTTTAAACAAAAGAAGTCCAGAGACCAGGTTAGAAGAAGGACTTACGTCTGTGATGATGGGTACTCCGAGGTGGGCCATGTTGGTGATGATTTCGCTGTCTTCGGGTGGGATCTGCGCGTGCTGGATCAGCTTGTTTAGGTTCTCCTCGGTGATGCCTGGAGAGGGGTGAGGGAACCCCACAAGAGAGGCCATTTCACAAACAGTAAAGGTTTGAAGTGCATTCACAAATGGTGGTGTTGGGGTGAATTTTGAGCTCATATGCAGGAGGAAGAGAGGGAGAAAGGGTTCTTGGGTGCATGTGAATGTCTGTATGTGTGTATAGTGTGTGTGTGTACGTGTACGCACCCATATATATATTAGTGCTGTGCTAAAAATTTCTCCCACATTTTTTTCGACCATCCTCATTCAATCTGATAGAAAAGAAATTGCTTTCAAAAAGAAATTCCAAGGAGGAGAAATTTCGGAGAAATTCTCAGGGTTGGGTTTGGGGTTCTTGTGCTTACCTTACTTACGAGGTGGCTGAGGAGGGTGCCTGAGTCTCCTGTCTGTCATTGTACAATAATCTCTGTGGCAGCCCGTAGCCTCCTCGGCTACCCGCACTTCAGTTAAAGCCATCCTGAGGCCATTCCTCCCATGGGGCTTTTTCAGTTCAGGGAGTGCAGGTGGCTTGGGAGGCTGCAGAGCAATGCAACAATGTGTAATAGGATGCTGGGTGAAACAGATCTTTGGCCTGAAAACACACACGGCACCCTCGGCCACCTCGCAGGGATTAGGTAAGCTCAAAAATACCACCAAAAGAAATTCAAAATTCTGCCTCAGAAGCGTGGAAGCCTCAATGCAGTTGATGCTGTTGTCACTTATGGAAACAGTGCAATAAACCAAAAACCCTGAGGAAGAAAGAAAGAAGCTGTGCTACAAACCCTGCCAATGGTGAGCCCTACCTGTCAGAAACTGATGGAGAATTTCTCCTCCTCTAGGAGCAATTCAGTGAAATTGTCCCCCCAGTTTCTCTGCCCACATATAGGCCGGAGAATTCTGAGAGGCCCTTTGCTCACAGCTCATATATGAGAAAGACACAGAAAGACTAACAGAGTATTAAAATATATTTTAAGCTAAACGTTTGGATTCCGCCCTCATCAGTAGTAGTGGTGTTAACAGCTATATATGTGTGTGTCAAATGAAATACTCTTTATTACAGTCATTTAGACCTGTTCAAGTTAAAGTACACTCACAATTATACAAATATCAGCACACCGACTACGATTTCTTCAATTTAATTAATACAGTTGTACTCTTGTACACATGGTGATTAAGAAGAAATTAGCCACCTGTTCAATGAGATGTGGGATTTTATCCGAGAGACAGTTGATTACCAGTCTTTCATTTGAAAGACCTGGCAGGGGAGACACCTTGATCATGAAGGAGGTTCGGATAAACCAAGTCACTCAAGGAAGGCCTCCTGAAATAACAATGTCTTCAGGAGGCCGCAGAAGCAACACAACGTTGGCACCTGCCTGACCTCCATAGGTAGGGAGTTCCATAGGAAGGGGGCCACCACGCTGAAGGCTCTTTTCGAGGTGGACTCCAGTTGGGCCATGGGTCCGACTGAAAGTTGGACTGTAAGACTTTCTCCCAGTGTTTTTCTCTTTTATCGTTCATGGAGGGGAAGGATAAAAACATATCTCTATGACACCCCACATGAAATTAGGGTGAGGATCTAGGGATGTACGAAAGTTCCGCCACGGATCTCGGGGAGGCCGAATGCCAGCGCATTCAGCCCCCAGAAATCGGTGGCGGAATGGCCTGCCCCCCCTGCCCCCCCCGGGATGAGACTTACCTTGGGCGGATCTTCCTGGCAGCAGCAGCTCCGACGGCGGTTCGGCGGCAGCGGCTGCAGCAGCTGGTCTTCTGACTGGCTGCCACCACTGCCATTTCCAGTTAAAAAAAAAAAATGTGATAGGCTATGTAAAGATTTACGTAGCCTATCACAGCTAGGTTTTTTTTTTAAAAAAAGTGATAGGCTACGTAAATGTTTACATAGCCTATCACGGCTGACTTTAAAAACAAAACAAAACACGCGCGTATGCAAATGGCGGCAGCCATGGCCGCCGCCATTTGCGTTCCTTATTTTGGCACGTCTTAGTCTACGTAAACATTTACGTAGACTAAGACGGCGAAAATAAGGGGAACGCAAATAGTGTAGCTACGCTATTTGCGTTCCCCTTATTTTCGCTGTCTTAGTCTATGTAAATGTTTACGTAGACTAAGACGTACCAAAATAAGGAACGCAAATGGCGGCGGCCATGGCCGCCGCCATTTGCGTACACGCGTGTTCTTTTTTCTTTAAGTCAGCCGTGATAGGCTACGTAAACATTTACGTAGCCTATCATGGCTGACTGCAGGGACGCAAACGGCGGTGGCTATGGCCGCCGCCATTTACGTCCCTGCTAGCCAGCGGCCGGATGTCCGGCTGCTGGTAGGGCCGGCCAGGATTCCAGGGGGGGGAGGAATGGATCGCCTCCCCCCCCATCCAGGATTCCGGGGGGAGGGACGGAGCGCCTCCCCCCCCCACCATCAGCATAATCCGCGAAAGGTAAGTGATTTTCGTACATCCCTATGAGGATCACAGGTACCCCAACCTAACGCATCTCCTACCATTCTTGAGGAAGATATAGAGCAGGATGATACGGATCTTGTCATAGGTGCTGACATTCGCATCAAGCAGGATTGGGACAATGGCTCGCATGGGGTCCTTGATTTTCTCTCCCTCTGCATCTGTGCCCATGGCCAGGTCCTGGAGGGGAGATAACATCCATCAGCACTTACCCACCTTGGCCCCACAGGACTGGCCCTCCTCTCCCAGCTGATGTCAATCAGGGAGGGAGCAGGTAAGGCAATGCTATATAGTTAACCTTTTTCATTGAGGACAGGAAAAGCCTGCATTAAAGAGACATTAAAAACAACACTCCCTCCATAGAATCATAGAATAGTAGGGCTGGTAGTAGGGCTGGAAGGTGCCTACAAGGCCATCGAGTCCAACCCCCTGCTCAATGCAGGAATCCAAGTCAGAGAATCCCTGACAGATGGCTGTCCGGCCTCGTCTTGTCAAGTATGTACCTAATGTTGGACATGCACTTTTTTTTTTTTTTAATTTTCGGTGGACATGCCCCTTAGCACAAACAGATGGTGGGAGTTGTAGCCCAACACATCTGGAAGGTGCCAGATATGGGAAAGGTTGATACAAAGTAATAGGAAATCATTTAAACCGAGTCCCTATGATTTTTTGTTATGCTTACACAAACTCTCTGGAGTTCAAGCATTTAGCAGACAACGCTTTGACAACACAAATGAAGATACAAATAAGTATGTCTGGTTGAGTAGGAAAAGTATGACCTTCATGATACTGCAATGATGGCTAAGTTCTCATAGACTGAAAAGGGAGACAATCCTGCCCCCCCTCCCCATATTGAGAATTACTGACCTTTTATTAAAAGGAAGACAAAAACGTGTGCACTTGTAAATATTGAATACAGGTGGGACCTGCAGCAAAAATGTTGCAGTGTGGAGTGCTCCAATTCAAGGTTGCAGCCGGCCAGGCTCTCTCTCAGGATACTCCATTCCATCTCCTGATTTTTTAAAAAAATTGTGTTTGGGGAGGAGGGGGGTTTCCATTAAAAAAAAAAGCACCTCTGCAAGCCTTGAGGTTCCTCCCCCCACCTGCCCTGCTCCTGCTGATACTTGCCTTTGTGTATGTGAATAGTGGTGCCGTTCCCTGTGTAAAGATCTACACCTGACTTGGATTCCTGCACTGAGCAGGGGGTTGGACTCGATGGTCTTGTAGGCCCCTTCCAACCCTACTGTTCTATGATTCTATGATCTGCAGAACTGAGTTCGCTTTTACAATGTAGAACAGCCTTTTCCAACTTGGTGCTCTCCAGATCACTGTTGTAGCACAGGCAGAGCTGGCAAATAGCAGGGATGCTGTATCATCCACCATCCCGCTCCCCCCAAATTACCTGTTCCCTTTACATTTAGCTGCAATCCTCTTAATAGCTGGAAGGCCGGGGGGGGGGGGGGAGATTCTTTCTAGCAACCATAGATTGCTCATTGTTGTAAGGCAAAGTATTTTGTTGTTATGTCACACTTTATTTCTATGCCGCCTTTGAGCCAAAAGGCCCCCAAAGCAGCTCACAAAAATATACAAATAAAATATTCAAACGATATGTGAAATACAAGTTTAAGGCAGAAATATCACAACCACCATTTAAAACCAAACAAAAAACAAACAGATAAAGCCCTAAGCCCAAACATACCTTCTACATAACCAAAAGCAAAAATGAGTGTTGTGCTGAAAACGTCTCCATTTTTTCGACCATTCTCAATCAATTGGATAGAAGAGAAAAGAACTTTGATGGTGAAGAAATTTCAGAGAAATTCTCCTGGGTTGGGTTTGGGTTTCTTGGGCTTACTTACTTAGGGGGTGGCCAAGGAGTGAGCACAAGTGTCCTGTCTTTCATTTTACAATCATCTCTCTGGCAGCCGGCAGCCTCCTCAGCTTCCTACACTTCAACTGAAGCCCAGTGGAAGGGCTCATGGGGTAATTCCTCCCACGGGGCTTTTTCAGACCAGGAAGTGGAGGCAGCTTGGGAGGCTAGCTGTGATTCGGTAAGCTCAAACACACCATCAAAAGAAATTCAACATAAATTACAGGCTGTCCTGAGAATGAGGCCGAACAATGGACGCCCCTTTCATGGGGGAAGAAAACTTTCTGGAAACTGGAGGACAGATTTTGGCAAAGCTCTAACTCCTCCTCAGCCCTGGAGCTTGACACAACACTGCCCCCTCAAAGACCTGAATTGTGGTGGATGCAAAATGGGGTCAGCCTGCCAACACAGGTGATGCTGTTGCAGCATGAAAACCCGCCCAACCCTTGCCAAAAATGAAAGAAGCTGTGCTACAAGCCCTGCCAATGGGGAGCCCTCCCTGTGAGAAACTGCTGAGAATTTCTCCTTCCCCTGGAGAAATTTGGTGAAATTGTTTCCTAGATTTCTCTGCCCACAAATAAGGTGGAGAATTTTGAGAGGCCATCTGCACACAGCTCTGTTCAAAACTTGCTCTGACTCCACACACAGCTGTCCCCCCTGAATGCCATGCCAACATGGACTGCCTTGTTTGACCATAACTTGAACCTGCTCTACCAGGCCTTGCATTGCTTGACCCCGCTTTGTGTCACCTGGCTCTCATTGCTGTGAACCCCTCATTTGGACCAGAATCCTTGTTCTATCATCAACTGGAGTGGAACACAAGGATGAGTTCCCCAAACATTAACTTATCGATCTTCCATGACAACTGCTCCTGTTTTCCACCATCCCCTTCAGCTGATGGATCAGGATTCCTTCCGATACGGCCCTCCCCACATAATTGAAAAATGCAATTCAGTGTTGTTTGGCCTTCCTTAGAGCAAATTAAATCTACCTTTAATTAAATCTACCTTTAACCCATCAGCAAAAATGCCAGAGGAGAGCTGAAATAATCCATGGCTCCTTTTAAGGTTTCCCAGGCAGGGGAAGGGACAGAGCAGATGATGGGGGGAAAATTGCCTTTGTTGGAATAGCATCTCTCTCCTGAAGCAATGCCTCCCAAGCTGCAGCTCCACTCTTGCTTTTGAAGTCTCCAGGTAAGGGGTGGGTGGGAGAACAGGTAGAATAGCTCACCCTTGACAGAACAGCACCTCTCCCCTGAAGCGGCACCTTTGGGGTGGCTTAGACTTGAATGGGAAATTAAGACCCCATCAGCTTCATAAAAGACCTGTTCCTGGTGGAGATGGAACTGGTAGAACTGGTTTGTTGATATGGTAGAATTGGTTTGCAGACACAGCTGCCTGCAATTTGGGGGCTCTCCTCGGGGGTGTGGCTTTGGGGCCTGTCATGGTGCATTTGCACCATGACGCCACTGCTCCAGATAGTTTGTCCTTCAACTCCCATTAGCCCCTAGCCAGCATGGGCAGGGGTCAGGAATGATGGGATATGTAGTCCAAAACATCTGGAGCGCATTCAGTTGGCGAAAGATGATGTAGAATGATATGTTAATAGAGCTGTGCCCATGTGCTTCCATTCTACCCTTCTGCATCAGAAGGGCAGGCTAGACAGCAAGGCTGCCTTCATCCACCCGCCTGGGACCAACCACCATTTTGGTTCCGGCCCTCCCTGCTTGCGGTCAAAGATAAAAGCCCAGATCCCCATTTTATGTAATTTTTGTTTCATCTTGAGGGCTTTTTAAAGTTGAAAAGCGGGCCAAAAAAGAAGACGACCCAAAATAGATGACGCAGACACACAGCAAACGACTGTGTGTGTTTTCTGTTGAACAATGACGGGTGCAATCCTATGCATGTTTAGACAGAAAAAAAGTCCTACAATGTCCAGCATTGTAGCTGGGGCATGGCTGGCTGGGGAACACTGGGAGTTGTAAGCCTTTTTCTGTCTATGCATGCATAGGATTGCACCCTAAATGTAAAAGAAAACCTTCTCCATCTTACTTGACGCCTCTCGCAACCGCCCACGCATCAGCCGGGATACGTAAAAGACTTCAGGCTGCCAGGAAAGGGACCTAGCTTGGCTCAGTCAGAAACCAGAAGCCTACTGAAGGGCAATCTGGAGGATGACACACCCTGCTGCTACGTACCCCCCCACACACCTTTCACGGATTCAGGTTTTTACAACAATAGTACACCATGTACCACGTTTGAGGTGCCCTACCTCTTGGGGGGTGCAGGGAGGGGGAGAAGCCATTGGAAGGCTTCTTAAATCAATGCAGATAAAGCCCTGATACTCTGGAGGGAGAGGCTTTGGTACACATATTTCCCTTTTGGTGGACGCCACACCTATCGTCATTTTCCTGTAATTTACGTAGTTCTCTTTATTTTATTCATACGGAACGTTAAAACAGAAACGCAAAAGGTGACCCAGCAAGAACACACTCCATTCTTGAAGGACAACGGAGAAACGCAGCCTTTGGCAACATTGCTACCTGTTTCCGAGACTGCTGCTGAGGTCTGCCAAATTCTGCGATGATTTATAGAGGGGAGCAGGGGAGATGCCAAAGTGCTGACGGAACAGCACGGGCTTTCTGTAACGTCCTTTCATTAGCACAACCTGCCTGCCTGCACGCACGCGGATGCACACACAGCCTCCTGAGCAGTGTTTGCTCAAGCCAACTTACCTGTTCAACTCGGCAGAGCTTGTCGACAGTGCCTTGGTAGTGTTTCATACAGTCTTCAGCCAGGTGGAGGTGAGTGGAATACTACAGAGACACAGAAACAGCACATTGCTCGTTCTTACCAAGGGCACTGAATCTCTTTCAGCCTGAGGGGCGCATTACGTTTCAGAGAAGCTCCCGGGGGCCGCGTTCCAGTGGTGGGTGGAGCCCAAAGCAAAGGGAAGCAGCCAAATGCAGAAGGGGTGGGGCCAAAGGCAAAAAGGGCGGCCCCCAAAATACCAGCGTATGTTCCTTAAAGCTATTACTGCCAGTAACTCATGCTTTGAAGAGGCATTTCAGTTAGCGCTGTGCCAAAAAGTTCTCCCACATGGTTTCTGACCGTTCTCATTCCATTTGATAGGAAAGAAATGGCTTTTGAAAAGAAATTCAAAGGAGGAGAAATTTCGGAGAAATTCTCCTGGGCTGTGTGCGGGGTTCTTGTGCTTACCTTACTCATGCGGTGGCTGAGCAGCGTGTGCGTGAGTGTCCTGCCTGTCATTGTACAGTCATCTCTGCGGCTGCCTGCAGCCTCCTCAGCTTCCCACACTTCAGTTAAAGCCATCATGAGGAAGACGTCCTGACGCCATTCCTCCCATGGGGCTTTTTCAGTTCAGGAAGTGCAGGTGGCCTGGGAGGCTGCAGAGCAATGGAGAGATGTTTAGCAGAGAGAGAAGACACACACAGCACCCCCGGCCACCTCGCAATGAGTAGGTAAGCTCAAAAATAGCACCCAGAGACATTCAAAATTCTGCCTCAGGAAAGTGGAAGCCTCAACACAGTTGTTGCTGTTGCCACTTGCAGGAGCAGTGCAATAAACCAAAAACCCTGAGGAAAAAGAGGAAAGAAGCTTTGCTGCACCCCCTGCCAACGCTGAGCTCTATCTGTTAGAAACTGCTGGAGAATTTCTCCTCCCCTAGGAGAAATTTTGATGAAACTGTCCCCCCACTTTCCACAAATAGGCTGGAGAATTTTGAGAGGCCACTTATGCACAGCTCTAATTTCAGTCTTTCGGAATGGGGGAAGAACTGCACAAATGCCGAACCATCTGTGGTCAGAGGAAGGGGGGAACCCCAGAGGTCTGGATTGGGACCCCAGGCGGGTTGGATTTGGCTCTCAGGTCTGCAGTTCTGCACCCGGTACAATATATACACAAGCAGGACCTGCAACAAAACACTACCCTGTGGACTGCTCCCGTTCAGTGTTCCAGCAGGCCAGCCATGTCTTCTTTACGGATGCTCCATTCCGTCTCCCTCCCAGCAGATGTTTCTGTCTCCCACTACCCCCGCAGCAGACATGCAGCATTCTACGGCCACTGGGCATGCTCAGCCCTCACTGGGTACCATTTTGGCTAAAAAAGAGAGCAGCACTCAGAGAAGTGAGTTCGCTATTAGAATATATACATGATTAAATTTATACCCCTACGCTTTCCTTCGAGGAGCTCAACACAGTGTCAGTGCTTCTCCCCCCACCTTATTGTATCTGCACAACAACCCTGTGAGGTAGGATAGGCCAAGAGAGACCAAGATGAGAGCCAGTGTGGTGTAGTGGCCAGAGTGTTGGACTGGGAGCCGGGAGATCCGGGTTCTAGTCCCCACTCGGCCATGGAAGCTCACTCACTGGGTGACTTTGGGCCAGTCACACACCCTCAGCCCAGCCTATCTCACAGAGTTGTTGTTGTGAGGCTAAAATGGAGAGGAGGAGGATTATGTAAGCCGCCTTGGGCTCCTTAAAGAGAAAAAAAAGCGGGATAAAAATGTAATAAATAAGTAAGTAAGTAAGTAATAAATAAGATCACCCGGTAAGCTGTACAGCTGCCTGGGGATTTGAACCTAACTCTCTCTGCAGCCCTAGTCCAAAACTCAAATTGCTGCTGTGCACAGGATGTCCTGGGTAAGCCTTTGTTCTAAAAGGGCAGCTGAGACATTTTCCATCTGCAGAACGTACCTTACTGAGTTCCTTCTGATACTGGGGCATCTTCTTCAGCATCTGGGAGAGGTCCCTCATGGTCGTCTGCAAGTCACAAACAGAGAATCAGAACCAGCAACATGCCTTGTTTCCAACAGTTGGAGACAGAACTGTAGACCACACGGGCCTCCGGTTTGATCCCAGCAAGGTAGTTCTTACGCTCCTGTGGGTGGGCAGGTTTTATTCTTGTTTTGTTTTGTTTTTTAAATCTTACTGGCCAAATCTGATCAGATCAAGGTGGCTCTCGGAAAGTTAGGAATCATAGAATAGTAGGGTTGGAAGGGGCCTATAAGACCATCGAATCCAGCCCTTAGACAGGAGCTACGTAGATCGCCATCTTTACAAACTATGGAAGAGCTTCCACACGTTGTGTCGTTCATTCCCTCAGCCAGCCTCCACCAGCTATTATTTACAGCCTCCCACCCCACCTCTGTCGTCAGACTCTCATTCCAGGTTTCCTTTGCTCAAAACCAGGGCTCACCACAAAACTAATAAAAAAAATCAAATAACTTCTGGCCTGCTGACTAGTGCAGCACACTATAAAGGCAAAAGAAGGGTGGGGTGGGGGGCCCAAGTTACAATTAAAAGCTGCCAGATATGCCCTTTTCCAGGATACTCCATTGAATTTCTCCTGCTCCAATCCCTATTTTCACATCCCCCTCCCCAACAGTCGGATTTCGGTGCTCACTGGGTATGCTCTGTCACCACTGGGCTGTTTGGAGTTTCCCCTCTCTGATGGGGTGGTGGCAGTTGTTTTCGCTTAACATTTTTTGGTGGGGAAGGGTTCCCACAAACCTGCTGATAGCTCCCCCCTTTTTTGTGTGGGCAGATTCATTGTGGCTACATAAGGATCCACACTCAGAGAAGGAGCCATTATCTAGATTATTTATATATTTCTGTGGTTTTGAATGTTTGTAAAACATTCTTCCTCTCTCCCTCTTGCTCCCACTTCTAGTCCTCTGATCAACCTGAGGCCGCCCAACATGCGGTTCTAAGCCGAACCTCACCTTTTCGCCTGTGTTCATCCTTTTACTGGAAGAGAAGTCCTTCAGAGAGCGGGTGACCTCCCTGGAAACAGAATGAGCACCAAGAAAGTCAGGAATACTTTCAGCCCAGCTGAATCCATCTCCGTTTTCCCAGAGTGCAAGGCTCTAGCCGTTGGGGGATTTCACAGGGGCCAGGAAGACTGACAAGCTCTTTCCCGAAACGTTTCACTGAATACTTACATGTGCACACACAGGGGTCAGAAGCCAACACAGGAAGTTAAGCCTACATAAGCCTATCGAATCTGTTGGTCTTATAAACACATTGTCCTGGCATAGCATAGTAGCTAAAAGACAAAGCTACAAGTCAGGAAGTCCAGGGTTTGAATCTCACCTCTGCCATGAGCCCAAGAGGTGGTCTTAGGCCAACCACTCACTCTCAACCTCAACGTCTCCTCCATTTGAAGTAAGGGGATGGGAATACCAGCATACCTTACAGGGTCATCGTAAGGATTACAACTAGACAATGCATGTGGATTGCTTTGAACTCTTGAAAATGCCATACAAATGTTAGGTCCTATTAATTAAATTATTGTGTTACATTAAATATATATTTTAATGAGATAATGTAATATTCTATAACATTCCATTAAAATATATTAGTGTGTGTGTGTGTGTGTATGTGTATATAATAGTGTGTGTGTGTGTGTGTGTGTATACACACACACACACACGGGGGGGAGCCTTTTACTGGTAGAGAGATGAGAGAAAAATACAGTCTGCATCCAGGGAGAAGTAAATGTCATTTCCTGGGTGTTTGGCACTTTAATTCATTCAAGGTTTAATGCCTTTTAATCAATTCAATACACTTTAAATCCTACCAGAGAGCTTGTATATGGGGTTTGTGGCCTTGCATCATTTTATGACACACACACACCTCCCATTGTTCCTCCCCTCCCCTAATATTTCTAGGAAAATGCCCAGAAATCTTCTTCACCAACAGGAAAAACCGCCAGAGTGCTGCGTGCCGGACAGAGTTATCCGGGCCCCATGGTGAGGCTGGAAGAAGAGCTCTTACTGGGACACCTCGGCAATGTGCTTGTGGCGCAAGGTGACCCAGAGGTCATCGTCCTCATCCAGCAGAACCTCCTTGACCCGAGCCTCCCCAATGCCACTTGTCTCATACCTACAGAGAGAGAGAGAGAGAGAGAGAGAGAGAAGGTGGCTTCACACAGGCAGGCAAGGGCCACATTGTCTTAGTTATTTTGAGAAAGGTCATCCTAAGAATTTTTGAGCTGGATGGGGCTGCGGAGGAGGTCATGTAGTCCAACCCCTTGCTCAATGCAGGAATCCTGGTGATACATGTATTTGCCACAGCAAGCATCAGCTCAGAAAAAGCATCCCCTCCTCCTGTGTGTGCAAGAAAGGGGAATGCCTTGTCTCAGATGGTGCTTGCCTCCCGGCTGTTTTTATAAGCATTTGCATTTCATAGAATCATAGAATCACAGAATAGTCGGGTTGGAAGGGGCCTATAAGACCATCGAGTCCAGCCCCCTGCTCAGTGCAGAAATCCAAGTCAGAGCATCCCTGACAGATGGCTGTCCAGCCTCATCTTGAATGCCTTCAGTGTGGGAGAGCCCACCACCTCCCTAGGTAATCAGTTCCACTGCTGTATTGCTCTAACAGTCAGGAAGTTTGAAAAACTAAGTTCTGTTTCTAAAAGAGATCTGGATCCATTTCTATCGGGCTTTCAGCCAGGATACAGGACTGAGACTGCTTCAGTCACCTGGGTGGATGACCTACGTTGAGAACTGGATGGGGGCAATGCGGCCCTCCTAGTTCTCCTGTTCCTCTCAGAAGATTTCAGTACCATTGACCGTGGGGACTTTCTGGGCTCCTGGCAGGGCTGGGCCTTGGAGGAACCTTGCCATAGCTCTGGTCCTTCCTGTCAGGTCATATCCAGAAGATGGTGTTGGGGGACTATTGTTTGACACCACCACTGTTCATCTATGATGAACCACGGGGTTCTGTCCCATCCCGAAAGTTATTTAACATCCACATGAAACCAGTGCTGTGCGCAAATGGCCTCTTGACGTTCTCTACCTGACTTGTGGGCAGAGAAATCTGAGACACAATTTCACCGAATTCATCCAGGGGGAGGAGAAATTCTCAATCGTTTCTCCCAGGTAGGGCTCCCCATGGGCAGGGCTTGGAGCACAGCTTCTTTCTGTTTTCCTAAGGGTTTGGGGGGTCTTCGTGCTGCAACAGCATCACCTGTCCTGGCAGGCCGGCCCCCAGTTTGCGTTCCACTGCAGCGCAGGTGGGGGCAGTGTTGTGTCCGGCTCCAGGGACGAGGTGGAGTTCGTGCTCTGCCAAAAATCTGTCCTCCCATTTCCTGAAAGTTTTCTCCCCCCATGAAAGAGGCTCCCCTTGTTCTGCCTCATTCAGGATGCTTTATAATTTATTTTTGTGGCATTTTTGAGCTTACCTAATCACAGCTAGCCTCCCAGGTTACCTGCACATCCTGATCCGAAAAAGCCCTATGGGAGGAATGACCTCAGGGTGCCTTAAACTGGGCTTTAATTGAAATTTCTTTTCGAAAGCAACTTCTCTTCTATCCAACTGAATGAGAACGGTCGAAAAAAGCGTGGGATACATTTTCGGCACAGCACTACACGAAACCGCCGGAAGAGGTCATCTGGAAGTTTGGAGTGAGATGCCATCAATGAGCTGTTGACACTCAGCTCTATGTCTTGTTGTTACCTGACTCCAAGGGAGCAGTCAACACCCTTGAATGTTGCCAGGGTTCGATAATGAGGTGTATGAGCTCAGGTTAAATGCACAAAAGACAGAGGTGGGATTGGTCAGCAGAAAGTGTGACTCAGGGACTGGGATTCAACTTGTTCTGGATAGGGTCACGCTGCCCCTGAACAACTGAATTTGTCGCTTGCGAGTACTCCTGGATCCTACACTGGTCAGTGTGGCAGCAGTGGCAAGGAGAACATTTGCACAACTACGTCTGTTGCATCAGCCGCAGCCTATCCTGTCTCAATCTGATCTGGCAACAGTTATCCATGCCTTGGTTACGTCAAGATGAGACCACTGCAAGACACTCTGTGCTTTAATTGATGCAAAATGTGGCAGCTAGGCTGCCAACCAGCGCAAAGTATCGTGATCATATCACACCAATTCTGGAAGATCTGCACTGGTTGCCAAGTGTTTCCCTGGCTCAGTTCAAGGTGTTGGTTTCAGCCTTTAAAGCCCTAAATGGCTTAGGGCCTGGGTATCTGAGGAACCACCTATCTCAGTATGAACCTGCTCAGTTATTAAGATCAGGAGGAGAGGACCTGTAGAAGACACCTATGCTTACAGAAGCCAACTTGTTGAGCACACGGGAAAGGGCTTTCTCCTGTGTTGTTCACAAACTCTGGAATGCATTTGCTTCGGGGTTGCAATGGGTCCCTGCTCTCTCTGCATTCAGGAAGGGGGTTAAGAGTAAGACGCATCTTTTTTATTGGGGCTTTCAACATTGTCGTTATGGTTTTTAAGGTTGTTTTTAACATTTTACTATCTCTTTATGATCTTTGTTTTCTCCAGTTTTGTAAACCACCTTGGTTGGTTCCAGAAAGGCAGCATAGAAATGCAATAAATACATACATACATACTAAAACTCTGCTGTTCAGTTGATTGGGGACAGCTTTTTCAGTCAATTGAAATATATCCATCTGTTAGATTAACACTCTTGATCGACAAAAAGAAGCAACCGTGATTTATCAGTTACACATTGCAGCCCCTATACTACAGCAGCCCCTGTTAGAAATTCTAACCCCCCAACCTCTTTTGTCAGAGTTTTCGTTTCGCCCCCATCCCCTACGGAATGCCCAAAATGGAAGAATCAAAGTGTCTGTCACAGAGCTAGTTTTTATTCTTACATCAATTTCACTAGGTGACTTCAAAAGGTTATTGGGTTGGATCGCGGATCTGCGTTCCACGAAAGGAAGGGCTCCATTCGCAGAAGGTCCATCGACCCTAATTTTGGGGAACCCTTTCTCCCCCGACATACCACAGCTCACCCCATTCAACAGTGTCTCCTGACTGTGCAGCATTTCTAGAGGACTGGAGTGCAGGGACTGGGGGGAGTCCACTTCCATTAGTACAGTTGATCCAGCATAAAACTGGATCCAGTCCTTAATGTTATGGGAACAGGGGCCTGGAACAAGCACGCAGCTAAAAATGGGAGCTGATTTCAAGGGGAAAGACAGTAATGTGTGTGTGTGCATGTGTGTCTATATGGTATACCTACATGTATATGTAGTGGAGGTGGGTGGCTCTGATGTCAATGGGGTTGACCCGCTCTAGATTTCAGTCCAAACTCTAAAGGAGCTTTCTGTCAGATCTGGATCATCCTTTCCCTTCACAATCAACACCACAATAGACAAAGCTTCAGGCTAATACAACTTTAATTTGCCAGAGCCTAGTCTCTCTACAAATGCAGATTAAAGGAAAACTCTCAGGCTGCTCCCAGGCTCTAAACAACTAATTAACAATCTCTAAGCAGAGGAGATGAGCCAGAGGGAGAGAAAGTCGCCGGCCGTTTGTGGTATAAACCGCTTGGGCAAGCTAGCTTTGCAGTGATGCCCTTCCCTTAGGGCAGCTCCCTCCCTATGTTGGCTTCTAAGTGTGGCTATCTAGGCAGAGCATCTGAGCCATGCCAACTTTTCCCGCTTTGTGTCATGCCCTAGCATCTTTCAAGTCACACCCCTCTTCCTCCTCCTCCTCCTCGGAAACTTGCATTCTCATGGAGGAGGGAGGGGCAGGGACTCAGTCGGGGCCATCTGTTGGCCAAGGTCTTGGGAGGACTCTCTTCCAGTGTTTTGGCTCACTAGGGATGGTCCCTCCCCTGGCCTCCGATCTACCTGCTGCTCCAACTCTGATTCAGAATTGGCACTGTCAGACATCTCCAGGCATTTGGACTCTTCCCTGACACTACCCAAGCTGCAAAGCACCTTGGAAAGCTCCTTTAGAGTTTTGACTGAAGCCTGAAGCAGATTCACCATCCCACTGACATTGCAGCCAATCGCCTCCACTGTGTATATGGATACCCACCCACACAGGCACAGCTGAACTTATTCTGATGTGACAGCTAGGAACTGAAACCAACCGTGTAAATTAATGGCCCTTACTTGTAGACGTCATTCTCAATTGGCAGGAGATCATAGCTCATGGCTTGGAAAGTCAGTTCATGCAACACTGGGGAGCTGGGGTCGAAGCCGCGGTCTAGGATGATGAGTTGGGAACGAGCTTTGTCCGGACCCTGGATGAGAAGGGGGAAAAAAAAACCTCAGACAGACTGTCCTCTTTGCCTCTAAGAGATCATACAGCTTATTTCCCATCAGCTGGAAGGCTGGGCATCTCTTTTTAAGGCGTATGCCTGCACCACAGCTTTTCGACCATGCATGCAGCCCTTTCGCCTTCCCTTCAGGCGAGCCCACAAACCAGGAAGTCTTCAATTAAATATAGCTTCCAGTTTCATCGGAACTTTGGATCCATTTGGAACAAGCCAGTATATTAAACACACTTCAAATTGGCTTGTTTTGAACCTGGTAACTCTCATTTCTCCAGTTTGGACAAACTGGGAAACTACAGCCGACGGAAGATTTCCTGGTTTGCCAGCTTGCATGACAGGAGGAGCAAAGGGGGTGCAGGTGTAGCCAAAAAAGCCCAAGATACAATTGCCCAATTCTCCCAGTATGGGCTGAATGACAAGTGATGCTCCCTGACACAAGTGTTTTCCCAAGCATTTGCTTTTTTTTCTTCTTCAACAAATGGAGCCATGGATGTTGCAACCTCGAGTGTTGAATGAGCACAGGGTGGGGGAGGGAAGAAATGAACTTTCCCCTTTCCCCTCCTAAAGCACCACTTGTCCCCCTCCAGCCACTTTTCCTTCTTTGTGAGGGAGAAGATACAAGTGTGTTTCATGGAAAACAAAATAATTATTTAAATAAATAAATAAATAAATAAATAAAGGCCACACAACTGAGTGTCATTTGGCCCACTCGGCGGTTGCAAACTGGTTTGATTTCCACGATCACCAACAAAACAAAAGCCTTGTCATGAACCATTCTGGAGAGAAGTTCACCGCCTCTAATGACAACAGCAACAGCAAAAGGGTGCCTGGGTCACAATCGGGAATTCTGTTAGTGCACCGTCCACTCCACTGCGTGACATTCTGCCTTCCTAAGAAAGCTGGGGTGGTCTCAGCACTGGTGTTGGACTCTCCAGGGTTTGTGTTGCTGGGGGTCTTTTAACGTTCATGTAGAGACTGCCCTGGCTGAAAATGGCATGGCTTCCTTGGCAACCATGGGATGGTCTCAACTGTATTCTGGCCCTATGCTCTGAATGTTCCACAAGCAGAATAGCAGGATAACAGCAGCAAAAATGATACTAGTAGTAACAGCAGCAGTAGTAATTACTACTAAATTATTATTATTACTACTACCTATTCTTACTACTACTACTATAATACTATTGTAGAGGTAGTATTCTTGTTACTATTACTACTATTGCTGTAGAGGTAGTACTAATAGTATTAATATAATAATAATGATAGCAGTAATAATTACTACTATATTATAGTAGTAGTAATTATTACTGCTATTATTATATTAATACTATTAGTACTACCTCTATAGTAATAGTAGTAACAGTAATGAAAATAACCATGTTGCCTCTGATACCCCCAGGTTATCCAGCATGAGTTGAGAGATCATGCCATTTTCCCCAGACTTGTCTAGGATGCCCAGAGGGTTCTGTGGGACTAGAATGATAGAGCCATGGGCACGTTGAGGGGTTGGCTAGTGCTGGGCCTTTCATGAAGGACTGAAGTTCATCTGCCCCACCCTCCCTGGTTAAGGAATAGCCGGGGTATCTCCAAAATCCCAGAGTCAGGTACATGATTCACTCTGCTACACTGAAGGCCTCGCTCACCTCACCCATAGTTGGGTCATCAGCCTTGTACGCATCCAGTTTATCCTGAATCAGCTGGGACAGCATGGCGTTGTCTTTGTAATCCCTGCCGAAAAGTGGGAAAGGGGACACAAGTGTTCTTTAAAGACAGAAATGGCTTCTCCGTCTTACAAAGGCTTTCGATGATGTTAAGTCAGGACACAGAACAGACCCACAAACACAACAGATCAGCTCGCTTTAAGAAGATATGAGCTACACTGCTGAACCAGACCAGGATTCCTCTCCCCAGTCTCTCATTATCCTGCAGCATCCAGCCAGGGGCCTCCAGAAAGCTCACATCTAGCACAGGAAGGAGAGTACATTCCCCAGTTCATCCAGATGTTCCATCTGCCATGGCTACCACTGATAAACCCATCCTCCATTAATTACACTGGTGTCCAAATAACTGGGAATAGGGCAGAAGCCCTTGGGAAGATTCCATGTCTGCTCTTGGAACTGAAATTCGATGCAGAGTGCATCAGGATGAAGGAGGAAACGAAAAGAAAACCACCACCACCTCTTCTGCTGTTGAGCCACCACCATCATTTCCCCTTCCAATCAACAAAGGGAAGGTGGGGAGGGCACTTGGGAGCCCAGCACTGGGTTCAAGCAACACATTAACCCATACTCAGTGGTTGAGTGTATTCATTTTGGGGTGAACGGGGGAGAAATCCATTCATTTCAGGGTCGGTATGAGGGGAGCCTGGTCAAGGAAGGAAGGAAGCTTGGAGTAACCAGGAATGGTTTTGTGTGTGGAAGAACCATAAGTTTTGTTCAATTCTGGTGCTCTAAACAAATTCCTCGGCTCGGAATTATTTAATTCCAAGTGTCCGTCTTTTGCGCCAGGTTCCAGCTGGTGGATCTCGGGGTACCAGTAAAAAACAGTAACAAAATAAAACCAAGATAAGATTCTTCAGGTCTGAAGTACGTTCATCTCTGGTAGGTGGCTGTAAAAGGGGCCAAAATCAGTCAGCCAGAACCAGTCAGAACTCTGAAGGAGTCCAAAATGGCCACGATACAATTTTGGCACCAGGCGAATATCTTTGCCAACTCCCTTCCCCTGACAGCTTTCTAATCCTCTGTACCTGCTTGGAGTCTTTTAAAAACTATTCTGCTGACTGCAGTTATATTGCTCATTTAATACCATGGTGTTTTTATTTTCTTGGTGCAACAATTTTGTCGTCGTGTGTTTTCATTAGTTTTATTCTCATATTCACTTTCCGTAAGCCACTTTAGGAATCTGCTGAAGGGTGGCATATAAATCGAATAAATACATGAAAATATTATTTCATACAATCATAGAGTTGGAAGGGGGCTTGGAGGTCATCTAGGCCAACCCCCTGCTGAGTGCAGGATCTAGAATAGCTCCTTTAGAGTTCTGACCAAAACCTGGAGCGGATTCACTGCCCCACTGACATCGGAGCCACCAGCCTCCACTGACATTCCTGGAGGTGCAGAGGTCTGTCAATGGCTATCAGCCATGATGGCTAGATAAGCCTCCATGTCCAGAGACAGAGCTTCCTGCAGGGGCATCAATGTGTGAGAGAGCTATTCTGTCATGGGCTTCCCTGGAAACATTAGGGTGGCCACTGTGGGAAATAGGATGCTGGGTGAAACAGATCTTTGGCCTGATCCAACAAGGCCATTCTCCTTAGAGCAGTGCACAAACGGCCTCTCAAAATTCTCCAGCCTATTTGTGGGCAGAGAAATTGTGGGGGACAATTTCATCACATTTCTCCTAGAGGAGGAGAAATTCTCCAACCCTGTCTCACAAATAGGGCTCGCCACTGGCAGGGGTCGTAGCACAGGTTCTTTCTTTTTTCCTCAGGGTTTTTGGTTCATTGCGCTGCTCCTGCAAATGGCAACAGCATCAACCGTGGTGAGGCGTCCACTTTTTTGAGGCAGAATTTTGAATTTCTTTGGGTGGTATTTTTGAGCTTACCTAATCCCTGCGAGGTGGCCAAGGGTGCCGTGTGTGTTTTCAGGCCAAAGATCCGTTTCACCCAGCATCCTATTACACATCGTTCCATTGCTCTGCAGCCTCCCAGGCCACCTGCACTCCCTCAGCTGAAAGAGCCCCATGGGAGGAATGGCCTCACGACGTCTTCCTCAGGATGGCTTTAAAGTGTGGGAAGCCGAGGAGGCTACAGGCTGCCACAGAGATGTCTGTACAATGACAGGACACTCATGCACCCACCTCACAAGTAAGATAAGCAGAAAACCCCCAAACCCAACCCATGAGAATTTCTCCTCCTTTGCATTTCTTTTCGAAAGCAATTTCTTTCCTATCAAATTGAACGAGAATGGTCGAAAAAATGTGGGAGAACCTTTTGGCCCAGCACTAGTTCTCCTCCCAATTGTTTCCAAGATGAGTCTAAAAGAGATCTGAATGTGGCCACGGAACAAAATAAATTTCTGTGTGTGTGCGAGGTTTGGTTCCAGGGTTCAGGCTGCTTCTTGAAGCTCGCTGTCCAGGAGCCAACTCACCCTCTGTATCGGACGGCCGGGTATTCCTTCAGAGTGGCACACAGGGTGGCGATCTGTTCCGCCAGGCGCTCCAAGATCGGGTTCTTCATCTGGGCCTTGTGGGGGCTGTAGAAGCTCTGGAAAGAGTCAGCGGAGTCCAAGGAGTAAACCTATAGTGGGCATCAGAAGAACAGGGGAAGATGAGGAGCAGAGATGGATGGGATTATTTAGTAATCATGTCGGCTGTCAGAAAGGCTATTAGCAAGGTAAAAACAAAAGGCCAAACAGAATGAGTGTTCACCAGTCCCACGTTCACACAGGGCTATCTTATAACGATAAAAGGAGACCCCACCTTTCTTCAGTGAAAGAAAGGAAGCAGTTTGACTCACAAATATTCTTGCATATAAAATGCAGGCACAGGGTAGAGTTTCAAAAAGTTTGTTTAGCCCATTTTGTGTTCTATCACAGCAGCAGGAGCAAAAAACAAAAGTGCTCCCAGCAATGGTGGAGGCTGGGCGGGGAGCGGGGAGGACCCAAAGGAAGAAATCACAGGAAACCACACTGTAGGCTATAGAGATGCTAAGGCTGGCTGTGGTCAAAATTCCCATGAACTAACGGCAGCACTGCCCCCTTCCAGTAACTTACAGACGAGGTTGCAATATTCCCAACAGAGATGTTGAGACCAAGATGCTTTTGATTTGAAAGAGTAGGGAGCAAGTACAGGAGCCAGCAAGCCCTCCCTGCAAGTTTGGCCCATGATGGAGTTTGGGGACCACAGGTACAATTGCAGGCTACCAGGCTTACCTGCAAGCCAATTTAACTGAAACCGCTATTGAGGTCATTCAACAGTGATAGAAACAAACTCTTGACATTTATTCATACATTATATTATTTGATGCACCCACCCCGATGTCCCTTCCCCCCACAGCTTTTTAATCCTCTGTACTTGCTTGGCATCTCTTTAAAAATATTCTGTTGACTGCTCCTACACTGCTCATTTAGTACTGCTGTGTTTTAATTTTCCTGCTGTAATGTTTTTTTCATCGTGTGTTTTAATTTGTTTTATTCTCATCTTAACTTTTTCTAAGCCACTTTAGGAATCTGCTGAAGGGTGCCATATAAATCAAATAAATACATGGAAATATAATTTCATATAATCACAGAGTTGGAAGGGACCTTGGAGGTCATCTAGGCCAACCCCCGCTGAGTGCAGGACCTGCAATGCAAGATCCCTGACAGATGGCCCTCCGGCCTACCCTCAGTGAAGGCTGGTGGCTCTGATGTCACTGGAGGGGTGAATCCACTCCCAGTTTCAGTCAGAACCAGACAGAACTCTAAAGGAGCTATCCAAGGTGCTTTAGAGTTCTGACTGAAAGCTGAAGTGGATTCATCACCCCACTGATATCAGAGCCACCAGTCTCCACTGCTATGCTAAATATCTCTAGCGACACAGAGCCCACCACCTCCTGAGGAAGACTGTTTCGCTGTTGAACAGCTGTCGCCCTTAGGAAGTTTCGCCTAATGTTTAGCTGAAATCCGCTGCCCTGCAATTTCCACCCACTAGTCTTGTCCTGCTTTCTGGAGCAACTGTTCCGTTCCATCTTCTGCATGATAAGCAATGGCACTCGCTCACTTGGTTCACACGATCACCACAGAGCACCACGGCTTATTTAAGCCATGGTAGGTTGTGGCTCATGCCGGCCGCCATTTTGAATTTCCAAGCCGTGGCACACACACACCATGGCTTGTTGTATCGTGCAAACCTAGGCATAGGGATGCTGGAGAAATTTGAGCTCAGATTTCCAAGAATCCGACCTACAGAATCCACTGCGGAGCGACCCCCTCAGGCCGCGCCAAGTCCGTGGACTTTGGGATTTTTTTTTTTTTAATTTTCCCAAAATGTACACATATTTATTCATAGGAAAATACACAAGTTGCTGCAAAGGAAAACTTGAATGGAATGGGGACAATATACTAAATGTTGCGTACTGAAGTAAATTGTTATGAAAACTTTTACATAATCATTTGTGTATTTTTCCACATGGCGAAAGAAATAATAATTCGCATCCGTCTGGGAGCGGATGGAACAAAAGGTGCTTGATAGTCCATGAAAACCAGACAGAGAGGATTTTACACAGTCTGTCCATCCCTACCTGGGCGTTGTGGGTTATGCTTTCAGTGGGGTGTTGTAGAGTTCTGCGAGGGTTGTTTAACCCCACAGTGCCTGGGTTCACACACAACAAGCCACGGTGTGTGCGTGCCGTGGCTTGCATATTCAAAATAGCAGCCACCACGAATCATGAAGCCCCGTGGGTTAATTAACCCATGGTGACTTGTCATGACATGTGAACAGGCCCACTACCCGAACATTGGAAGTAAAAGGAATGAGCTTCAAATGCCTATCATATATTTAATAACTGTAGTTAGAAATAATTTTCAAGACAATAGAAATCTAATATGACATCTAAAAACATAGACTAGTTGATAAAGATAGCAGATATCGCAGCTTAACCCTGTTTTGGACTACAGTGCCAATCATCCCTGACTGGAGCTGATGGGAGTTGTAGTCCAAAACATCTGGCAGGCAGCACGTTGAGGGAGGCTGGGATACAGTGTTTACAGCGAAATTCACTATTATCAAAAGTAAAACAGTAATTTTGCACGATGTGTGAATTATAACAACTAGTGATAGGAGTATCTCAATATGTGACTAACACAGTTTATTCCATATTTTAACTTATTATGGCCAAGGAATACTGAACTAAAGGAAATGCAACATGCAAAATGGATTAAAAACACCACGTAAAATAGTTTCTATCACGTTTTAATATTTATATTAAGACAGTATCTCTTTTATTTTTCCCTTCTGTATTTCTGTATCTATTCTCATGATATACGATCAACTTTGTAATGAGAGCGTAGGAAATATTTTTAAAAGGAAAAAGGAAATAGGTGATAACATTAGCAGGTATGAGTGTGTGTGAGTATGTAAAGCTGTTTGCTCCATTTACGCCCCCGCCCTCCTGGTCGGCCATCAGCAGCTCAGCTACGAGGCAATGCCACTCCCGAGCGACAATAGGTTGCTTTTGGAGGGCGTGTTTGTCCAGAGAAAAGCAACCTGTTCGGTATTTATGGCTTTGCACGCACGCCTGCCATCTGTCCCCAGTCACATCCCCCACCTCTCACCCCAAGACAGGAGGGGCGGTTGTGTAGCAGATGGCCGAGGGGCTTTTTTCATCACTCATTGGACACCACCCAAGATTGGCCAAGGAACCAGCCAATGGTAGAAGGGAGAGCATAGAATGAGGGTGTGAGGCTGGCGGGCCGGGGGGGGTGGAGTAGGACTGCTAAGTCCACAACAGAGGATCAGTAGCAAGAAACAAATCAAAGATGACAAGCCCGAGAGGGCAGGAAGGGGCAGGGGGAGACAACTTCCTTGCCCAGAAAGAGATTAATCTCTTATTAATCTAGTCTCTCAATTGTGAGCTGTTACATAATCCCATAATCCTCCCCTTTCTGTGCAGGCTTGCACAACTTGAAAGACACGCAGTGAAGCTCTTAGCCAAGCATGCTCACCCACCCGCCCACCCCAAACTCTATTCCTGATTCTCTGTGAGGCTCCCAGGAAGAAAAAACAACAACAGAACATAGAAATTATCTCACCGATTTGTACAAGAAGTGCAGAGCCTCTTAAAGACAGACGGTGTGGTGTAGTGGTTAGAGTGTTAGGCGAAGAGTGGTGAAAGCTGGGTTCAAACCCACCAGTTGGCCAAAGCACACTGGGCAGCCATAAGAGAGTCACTGGCCACCTTCAGACGTAAATAATAAGCTAAGCTAACAAGGAAGCAAAAGCTCGCTGTTGACATACAAACCCAGGCTGTCCTAAGAAACTGGAATCCAAAGCCAGGGTTTGAAGGTAGTTTCCCATTCCTGGATTCTTGGGACAGAGACAAGACCAATCCCAGTTCGGACATCAAAGGATGCTTTTGGTTTCTGGAGAGTTTAGCCACTCCCACTCATGGGAGGAGCCAAGCAGAGGTGTTCAGGTACCACCAGCATGCTCCTCATGACTGAAAAGCCATAATTTTCACCAATGCTGGCTTATTGTTACGTCTGAAGGCAGCCAATTTCCCTCAGCCTAACCTACATCACAGGGTTGTTGTAAGGATAAATTGTGGGGGACTTGCACATGCCTTTCTGATCAATTTGGAGGGGGGAGAGGTAAGAGTCATAATAATCTATGGTGGCACAGTTAACCTACCTTCATCAGAAAAGACAAAGCACAGGGGTGCATGATTTGTTTATTTGAAAAAATAGTTTCCTGCCCTACAACAGAAATATTTCTGTCCCCATGGTAGGTAATGGACAATCATACACTGTGGTAATACACTAAAAATTAATGATCAAATCAGTCACCTAGAAGGGTTCAGTTACCCCCCTCTCTTTTAAGCTTTGGACGAGTGCCTAGGACCTTTTTATTTCACCAAGCTTATGGTGGAGGTACAAATGTATGGATGGTGTAAAATCCATTCTGTCTGTGCTTTGCAAATTGTCAGGCGCCTTTTGTTTGGTCATCTGCCCATCGCCAGAACTGGATTGGTTTTGTTTCCGAATTTGCGCACATTCAAATTTGTGCAAATGTGTATTTGCGCAATTTTGCATGTGCGAAAATGCACAAACTCCTCCAAATGCACATTTTCACACTTCAACCTATGGGGGAAAATGCACAGTTTTGCTGGGTTATTTTTAATTTTGTGTATTCTTCTACAACAAAATTTGCACACAATTCGGGAAAGTTAGAAAACTGGCCTGCAAGTCTGCAGAATCCACCCAACAGGGGAAAGCCGGCCTGCTGTGGAATCGCAGGTTGAATTCACGGAGATCTGAACTCATTTGGGTCTGTTGCGGATTTCTCTGACATCCCTAGGTGCAGGCTACTATCCTCCTTGCCCATTTTTATGCTGAACTGTTTGATCTGTTGTTGTTGTTGCTTTTTCTCTGTGTTTAACGTATGAAACCCATTGCAGTAAGTTCTAATGGTGCCCTCAGAAGCAATGGAGAACAAGCCTGCTCCATCATCCGCAATGAGGGCCCTTCAAATATTTGAAGACCACTACCCATGTCTCCCCTTCACCATCTCTTCTCCAGGCTAAACATACCCAGCTCTTTCAACTGCTCCTCAGGTCAGATACATCAACACAGCTGGATGATAAAAGCAACAGCCTTTCCAGATGACGGGCTCATTGAACTAGAAAAGCACCATGCTTACCCAGTTGCTGCACAGGATTGAACCATTCCACCCCCCCCCCCCGGCACTTGAATTGTAGGGAATATCACCTGGGGGTGGGGGAAAGATTAGTTCTGCAGGAGAACTTTGCATGCAGAAGTTTCCAGGCTGAACCCCTGCTTTCTCCAATTAAAAAAAGGTTCTGGTAGTAGGTGGTGGGTAGAGCTTTGTCCAAGAGCTTGGCGAGCGTCTCCCAGTCAGAGGACACAATCAGCTGGGTTCAATCAGGGCTGGAGAACTGGCAGCCCTATGGATGATGCTGGACTGTAACTCCCATCAGCCATGCTGGCCAGGGATGATGGGAACTGGAGTCCAGCAGCAGCCAGTGGGCCACAACTTCTTCAATCCTGGGCTATACGGACAAATAGTCTGACCTGGTGTAAGGGCAGAACGTTTTGCATGCGAAGCACGGATTCTTACTACTGAGTGGTGGTCACGCCCCAGTAAGGTTGCCCCCCCTTCTCCCCCACTTGCAGACTCACCTGCGACTCGTAGGGCAGAAAAGCAATGTTGATTTCTGTGAGGGTTTTGATGACTTTCGCCGCACGGGATTTGACCAGCTCGTTGAACAAGGAATCGGGGCAAGCTGAAAAGGGGTGAAGACACCCACTGCAGTCAGACACGGATCCAAAACCATGTGGGTGCCCCAACGAAGGCAGTAAGACATGAGAGCACTCCTCCTCTCACTCGCTTGCTCAATCACTCAGACACGCAAAAGGATCAATATAGGGAGAGATAGAATCATAAAGTTGGATAGGACCTTGAAGGTCATCTAGTCCAACCCCCCTGTTCCATGCAGGATCTGCCATGCAGGGTGCAAGTTCAGTTTCTCTGACAGATGCCTCTGCTTAAATATCTCCAGCGGAGAGCCCACCACTGCCTGGGGCAGCCTGCTTTGCTGAACACCTCTGACCCTTAGGAATGTCTTCTAATGTTTAGCCAAAACCTGCTAATGGCAATTCCCCTCCCTTGGTTCTAGTCCCACCCTCTGGAGCAACAGAAAACAAATCTGCTCCATCTTCTGCATGACACCCCTTCAGGTATGTGAAGACTGCAACCTTATCTCCCCTTCATCTTCTCTTCTACAGGCTAAACAGTACCTAGATGTAAACACCTATGCTGACTTCTAATTAGCAGACAAATTTTCGGATAAGAGTTAGTTAACTTGACTGGGCAAAAACACTGGCATGGCAATGTGAGGGGAAGGCAATTGTTTTGGAAAATAAAAAGGGCCATTGTATACATTATGATCAGAATTCTGGGCTGTACTATTAAAGAATACAGTTGGGAGTATAAAAGGGAACCATGTCTTTAAATGCATCCTTACGCAGAAATCTCCCTACATGTAGTGAACTCAAACTACAGGGAAAAGGCTACACTAAACTTCTCTGCCTGACATGCTCACCTTTTACATGCAGGGAGGGTGTCTCAGTTCTGATTAAACTTTTTTTTTTTTAAGGGAGCATTCAAAAACGTGACAACCAAACAGACTTCTGCACTGAAGTGGTACAATCTAGAACTCTGCCATCCAAACCCTACCATCTCATTTTGCTCAGCATGTAGATCGACTCTGATCTAAACGATATTCTTTCTTTTTCATGACCTATTTGTTTAAATGTAACATTTTGAAACAAATAAAAAGGGGTAAAAATAACTCATTCCATTTTTATGACAGAACTGAAACACTGAAGAACTTGAGAACAGACGTATATGCAGTTGCAGGTGACGAAATTATCAGAATCAAGTAAGTCTTAAGGAGCGCCTCCAGCAACACCAGACAGGCCGCTTAACAAGATCAGCCTCGGATGGCCTTCTCTCTGTCCCATCAGCCAGGACAGCTAGACTGGTGGGGACGAGGGAGAGGGCCTTCTCTGTGGTGGCCCCCACTCTGTGGAACTCCCTCCCTAGGGAACTCCGTCATGCCCCCTCTTTAATGAGCTTCCGTCGTGCATTAAAAACGTGGTTGTTCAGGCAGGCATTTGGGGTGGGTTAGGGTATTTTTTTAAAAAAATTATGGTAGAATTTTATTGTTTTAAATTGTTTTGTGGTGTGTTGTACATCGCCCAGAGTGGCTGGGTGACCAGCCAGATGGGCGATTAATACATTTAATAAATAAATAAATAAATAAATAAATAAATATAATTCCCTTAATATTTAGCATTACAACACAATGGGCTGGTTTGGATGCAAACCATAGTTTAAGAACAGGCCAGCTGGGCTGGCATGCTCTCTCCCTATCTGATGCAACTGCATGGAGTTTGGAAGCCTTTTGCTTCCATTTTTTATTAATAACTTGCTGTGTCATGCAAACCCAGATGAAACATGTTTAATGTTAACTATGGTTAGCTGGGACAAGCCAGCTTCAAACCACAGTTTATGAAGCTGGCTTGTTCCCACTAATCATAGTTAAGATTAATTGCAGATTGTCTGGGTTTGGACTACACAGCAAACTGTGGTTCATCTAAAATCTAAGTGAAAGCGTCCGTTCTCCTCGCAGCCACGCCAGAGGAGGAGAGGGGTGGGGGGAGTGCACGACTTCAGGAGGGAGAGGACAGGTTAGTTCTCGTAATTCTACACCATTTTTTAGCATTACATCTGAGCATGGCCAATATGGGAAAGAGAGTTCTTTCTAATGATGATCAAACCCCCGTTTCTTCAATTGCAACAAGCTTGTCTGTAAAATTACTAAAAATGATGGCAAAACGAAGAGATTTCAAATGCCCAGATCTTAAGTACGTAGACTTGACAAAGAAGTAGGGTCTCACTATTTCTTTCTGGGAAAATCCCTTTGCATATCGAAGGATATGCAAAGAATATTCACGTAGTGCTTCCAAGTGTGCAAAAATGTTTCACATGGTATCATCTAGCTGTAATCCCAAATGACAACAATCCCAAATGACAACACTAGTAATCAATATTATTATATCCCACATTGTACACTGGGGGTGGGGGAAGTGAGGCTGAGAAGGAGTGGCTTGCCTAAGGCAAGCTAGCAAGTTCATGGCAGAGTCAAGATTCAGTTGAAGGGCTTCCTGGCTCGTAGGTCATTCTCTTAGCCACTACGCCGACACCAGCGCCCTATGGAATTGTATTCTCCAGCCTATGAGGCTCAGTATTGTTCGGTGCCACACTGCAGACGTTGAAACCTATAAATCAGGGATGGGGAACTCCAGCTCCCATCATTCCTGAACATTGGCAGTGCTTGTTGGGGCTTATGGGAGTTGGAGTCCACCGACATCTGGAAGACTAAAGGTTCCCCACTATAACTATCAGTTATGGAAGGAAGGAGGGAAGGAGGGAAGGAAGTTTCCAGCATACTTACAGTCAGTGAAGAAGACATGGGCAGCTCGATACTTGGCATTTGGGGGTTCCTTGAAGTCACCGATGAGAGACTCGACAGACTGTGAGTAATAAGGAGGGGGAGGAGAATGTAATATTTCAGTTTATTTGTCATCAGCCATGTGAAGATTTGGATGGAAATGAGTCATTTAGGGAGCAATCCTATGGCCGCTAGTCAGTGGCTAGATGGCTATAGGATATGTGGTTTGGGGGAAACCGACCTCGGAACCTGTGCTCTGAGGTCGGTTCTCGTAGAACCAACCTTCCCCCCCCCATTCCACGCAGTCTCGCAGGCAGTACAGAACAGCCCCGTGCTTGGAAGAGGAGCATGGAGCGGCCAAAATGGGGTGTTCCGGGGGCGTTCTGGGGGTGGGGAAGGCGGAAATGCCAGTACGACACATCCTATGCATCATCCAGCAGCCACCTTCCCGTGGCTAGACAGCCGAAATCAGCTTAGCCGCAAGTGCAGGGTAGCTGAAGCGTGCCGGGGATGATCCCCTTCATGCTTCTCCTGCCCCAAGTTTGGAGGCGGCCACCTATCCCTATAGGACTGCGCCCTTAAACTGTTTTCCAAAGTATTTCTTTCCCTCCTTTCTGGATCCTTCAGAATGGTTCTGTCCAATGCTCAAAGTTCTAACTAACCACCATCATAGGAGTGCGGAGTGGGGCGGTGGGGGGGGGGAGAGGATTTTCTCCAAGGTCAGATTGCTTAGTGAGCCATCTTTGTTTTGGCTTTCTCCTCCCCCATCCATGCCCCACCGCCAGACTTGAACCTCTTGGTTCACGTGAAATGGTTCTCTGTCTTTGGACAGTTTCCTCCCGAAAAGGAACAGGTGACTCTGTGAAGTTCAGCTTCATTCACTTTCCCATTTCCAACCTTGCATTTGTTCCTGCATTGGTTTGCAGCATTGCCATTCTTTCAAAGGCCACCTGCACATCAATGCATAGGTGTTTTCCTGCACCTTTCTCCAAACACATTTTTGGCAAGCAATTCTGCCCCCAAGAGAATGCGTCTCTGCACATGATTTTCACGAACGCAGGCATTCTTGCATGTATTTTTTTAATCAGAGAACTACGTGGCAACATTTGGGGAAAGGGTGAATATCGAAGTATAACTGCATTTCAGATCACATCTTGGTTTGGGCAGGGTAGATTAGGTCAGTTCACTTTAAAAGACAAACTGAACAAATGTATCCCTCAATTCCCAGCCCCAAAGCACAATTCTACTGGTTGGGAGGGGGCCATAAGGAAGCCCTCCCCAATCTGGCACCCTCCAGATGTTTGGGACTTCAACTCCTATCAACTCAAGCCAGCAGGACCAATGGTCAGGAATGCTGAGAGTTGTAGTCCAAAACATCTGGAGGGCACCAGCTTGGGGGAGGCAGGAATAAGGGGTTTCTAAGTATACCGCACAGCAGTAGAGGAAGGGCCCATAGAACACTGTTGTCAGGAGCGCCCTAGCTGCCTCTTGCAGTCCCCACCAATAGCAAACTCAGGACACAGACGACGACGATTCTTTCTGAGACTTTATTCCGTTATGACTCCTTCAGATACTAATCACTAGTGACTAAGCAAGGTACAGCACTGGGGAAAGATAGTAGAGTAGCCTAAGCTCCAGGTAAGGCAGTTGGTCCCCGTTTGAAGGAGAACCACGGGAAGACCCTGAACTTATGGCCTAGGGAGAGATCCTCCCTCTCTCCCTTGAGTCCTCAGGACGCGACCATTGTTTGCACACCAAACGAGCACTACACCTCCTTTTGGCAACCTCCATCTGTCGTCGCTCCCTGCATCTACGTCGAGCATCCAGCAAGCCTCCCTCCAGCGCTCTCTCACTGCCAGGGTCACTATCTATCCCAGGAATGCTGGCAGGAGGAATCTCTGCCAGCTGCTGTGCTTCTGAGAGATGAGTGAGCTCCTGTCCCACGGATTGCTGTTCCTCCTCAGAATCAGAACTGCTCTGGGGCTCTATGGGCTCAGTTTCCACCCTGACAACAGTTAGAGCACATAGTCCCATGTTCAGTCCATAGCAGTGGAGACTGGTGGCTCCCACGTCCGCTCCAGGTTTCAGTCAACTCTGAAGGACCTACCCAAGGTGCTTTGTAAAGCACCTTGGATAGCTCTTCTGGAGTTCGGACCAGTTCTGACTGAAGCCTGGAGCGGATTCACCGCCCCACTGATGTCTGAGCCACCAGCCTCTGCCAGCTCCATCCCCAATTGGGTTTTAGACAGGCAGTGAAACCCATACTGTTTTGTTGGGCCTTTGGCTTTGGCTTTCGTTGGGCCTTTGGCTTTTGGCCTTTGGCTTTTGTTGGGCCTTTGACTTTCTGACTGAAGCCCGGAGTGGATTCACTACCCCACTAATGTCCAAACAACCAGCCTCCGCTGGCTCCATCTCCAATTGGGTTTTAGAGAGGCAATGAAAACCATACTGCTTTGTTGGGCCTTTGGCTTTCGTTGGGCTTTTGGCTTTTGGCCTTTGGCTTTCGTTGGGCCTTTGACTTTCTGACTGAAGCCCGGAGCGGATTCACTGCCCCACTGATGTCCGAGCAACCAGCCTCCACTGGCTCCATCCCCAACTGGGTTTTAGACAGGCAGTGAAAACCGTACTGCTTCATTGGGCCTTCGGCTTTTAAAATGGGTTTGGCATGTGTCGACTGGAGAGCTCCGACGGGCAGAAAAGGGATGAATACATACTTTTAATAAATAAAGCAGACGACTCACTGCCCACTCGCAAATATTTGTGGATTTCAAACCATGGTGCACCATGAACATTCCAACCCTCACTGCCCACTCACATCCACACTTCTGCGCAATTCTGTGCCGGCAAGAAGCCTACCTTCTCCGACGGGGTGATGAGGTACACAGCCTCCAGACTTGGCAGCGGCTCTCGGCGCTTGTTGATGTCTTCCACGACTGGACCAGGCAGCACACACACACACAAAAGAGGCGACATAGGAGAGTGAAAACACAACAGGTACCAAGAAGGTCGCAAGCCCAGCAACTCCACAATTGGTCATTCGCTTTCGCTCCTCTCTGGCCATCAGAGGACTACCTGTGCAAGTAGGAAACTGCCTTTGCCCCATTGCTCTCCGCCCCACATAGCCAGAGCCAGGGGCTGATGGGGGCTGGGCAGTTGCTGGAGCTCTGGCTTGTTAAGGGGCCCACCTGCCAGGCATTGGGGGGGGGGAATCTTTGAGGATTTCCCCAAGAAGGGGAAATTAAGAGACAGAGTGCCAGACTAGATGTGACTTTTATCACATAGGTAGGTGTCGCATAGCTGTTTTTTCTTTGCCCAACTGTTGACATGAGGGTGGGAGGGAAGCCAGCCAACAAAATCGGGACTATGGCGACGAGGGAGGGGGGCTTTAATCTTTTGCCTTCTGCTGCAGTCCCAATGAGGCCCAACACGCTCAGTTGCATTGGGAGGGGAAATGCCCATTGGAGCACATGGAAGCTTTTTGTTCCAGTGCAAACAGCAGATGCAGGGGACTTAATCCAGACTGGAAACGCTGGGGGGGGGGAGAGTAAAAGCCCCCCTACCCCCACACTACAGTCGTGATCTGGCTCCCACTCTCCCCAACACACACACAGGCTATTGTTTTTTAAAAAAAAAACACAGCGACACAATGCCAAACGGCGTGATACAAGTTACACCGAGTCTGGTCCAGAAATAACTCCGTAGATGTAAACGTGGATGTATTGGCTCCAGGAGCGTAGCCAAGTCATTTGTAGCGTTAGAGGGGCCTAGAGATCCATAACGCTTGCTTAAGTTCATTGTTGGTGCAATTCCCACGCTAGTAAGCCTCTGAGCATGCGCAGATGAGTCAAAAGGCCGATAACAGCCTTCTCAGTGCATTCCTTGCTAATGAGGAGAGTCTTTATCTCTGATGTGCCTGGGAAGCAAAGTCTGTTTACAGGTGGCTGTGCCTGAGAACCAAACACTTCTAGCCTATGCTGAGAATGGAGGCTAGGGGCGCGTCTGCTGAAACGCTGCTTATTGCTAACCTGTAGAGTATAAGACCCATTGGACCCAGTGGCTCGGGGTTCAGAGAAGCTGTCTGATCCAACCATTGGGCATGCTTGTGTGCTGTAAGTTACCCAATAAAGTCCTCCTTGTAAGCAAACCTTTGAGTCTGATTCATCACTATCTTGGCCCTTCTAACCTAAGAGTTCAACGCCCACGGCCGGGGCGACACAGTGGGAAGGGATCTCCAAACGCTGCACTCACTTGTTATCCCCTCGGTCATGATGTCAGTCATTTTACAGCAGGAAGAGAGCATGCGCATGCTGAGCTGATCTACCACCAGCACCTGCGAAAGACGAGGAGCAGAGAGAAAGATCACACAAGACTTCCCGATGTGAGGCTTGGATGGAATTTGCCCAAGGCAGCCCGTCAGATATTTTGGACTACAACTCCCAGTACTCCTGACAATGGGCTATGCTGGAGGTGGCTGATGAGAGTGCAAGTCCAAACCCTCTGGAGAGCACCAGGTTGTTAAGAGAAGCCTGGCCTAAAATATGGCCCTCCTTCCCACCGAAATGGCTCAGAGGAAATGAACATGATGGAGCGCCCAGCAGGCGCTCCAGTGCATCAAGAGACCTTTTTCAGCAACACAACTGGAAAGCCCTTTCCTCCTGGAAGCCCTTTGGATTTGGTGCTCCAATACGGCATGCACATAATCAAAGCATTGCACCCCCACCCCCGCAAAAAAAACCCCCCAAGGACTAGAAACTTAGAGGTTCCATTCTTTGGTTTTGCTTCCATTGAAGTGGTTTCTCAGGATGCCAAATCCTGCATCAGGTCTTGTATGACAATTCTGTGGGATGCACACATCCTGCATCTACCAAGAGACCACACTGAACTCATCCTTCTCCAGTAAAGCGGGACAAAACTGCAGGTGCTTAGTCAAAAACTGGGCACAACATAACCGCCTATGAATGCACGTGTGTGCTGATGCCCGCCAGCCCGCAATCTATTCTGATCAAGCCTCTCACCTTCCATTCTCCCTTCTTCTTCACCTTCTTTATCACATCGGCCATAATTTCTGCAAAAAAAGAAAAGTGGGGTTCAGGGGAAAAAACAACAATCACTCCATGACTTCTTCACAACCCCATGGATGGGATCCATCTCCCGTTCTTTCACCTCACTGATGTTGTCTCCTCCCAAAATAGGGTGGCCATGTGTCCTACCTTACAGAGGACGCTCCTCATTTTGAAGGGCTCTCAGAGGACAGCCCTCTCTTTGAAGTCGCCCTCTGTTTGAAACCCTGTCGAGTCCAAAGCCGGATTAAAGAGAGGACGGGAAGGCCTGGCATGCCTTCCATGGGGTCACGAAGAGTCAGACATGACTTAACAACTGAGCAACAACAACCATAGGAAGGGAGACCAGAGGCCTGGATGTTGCCCATCCAGTTAGCGCCTGGACAGTGGGCTGAGAAGCAGGAACTCGGGAGGTCAGCTGGTCATGGTTTTCCCCATTATGGTGAGATATATTCTATTTCTGCTTAAATTAAATTAGTGCTGTGCCAAAAATTTCTCCCACATTTTTTCGACCATTCTCCTTCAGTTGGATAGAAGAGAAATTGCTTTCGAAAAGGAATTCAATAGTAAAAAAAATTCAGATAAATTCTCATGGGTTGGGGCTTGGGTTCCTTGGGCTTACCTTACTTAGGAGGTGGGCAGGGAGTGAGCACAAGCGTCCTGTTTTTCATTGTACAATCATCCCCCTGGCAGCCGGCAGCCTCCTCAGCTTCCTACACTTCAATTGAAGCCCAGTTTAAGGCACCATGGAGGTAATTCCTCCTATAGGGCTTTTTAAGATCAGGATGTGCAGGCAGCCTGGGAGGCTGGCTGTGCTTAGGTAAGCTCAAAAACACCAGAAAAGTAAATTCTAAAACATCCTGAATGAGGCAGAACAAGGGAAGTCTCCTTTCATGGGGGGAGAAAATTCAGGAAATTAGAGGACAGATTTTGGCTCAGCACTGACTCCACCTCATCCCTGGAGTCAGACACAACACTGCCCCCACCTGCATTGCAGTGGATGCAAACGGGGGGCCGGCCTGCCAAGACAGTCAATGCTGTTGCAGCACGAAACCCCCAAACCCCTTAGGAAAAAAGAAAGACGCTGTGCTATGAGCCCTACCAACGGGGATCCCTAGCTGGGAGAAACTGGATACTTTCTCCTCGTGCTGGAGAAACTGGGTGAAATTGTCTCCTAAATTTCTCTGCCCACAAGTAAGGTGGAGAATTTCAAGAGGGCGTCTGCGCACAGCTCTAGTCTAAACGATGTAGTAATTCTCCAAATTTTAATCTACATGTATCAATTAGCACATACTTATTATACGCAAGGAGGCATCCTCTTTTTTGGCATTGTATAAGTGGCCACCCTACCCCCAAAGCAGGTTTTGGCCTAATTCTCACAGTGGTTGCAAAGCGGCGATTGGAGCCTCCAATCTGGTGCCTGTGGGCACCAATGTACCCACAAACACCTTCTTTTTATGTCCACCAGGTTCCCTGCCACTCCTGACTTTTAAAAGAAATGATAAAACGTATTTCTTGTTAACCAGGAGGCTGTAATCATGCACAGAAAACCTCTGCCTCCTGTGAAATGCGTATTTTGTTGTGTTTCGAGTTGGTGAATATGTGACTTGGCATTTGGGGTCTGTGTTAAAAAATATCTAATGGCCTGCGATACCTAACCTCGACAGAGAACGTACATTATAAATTTAGGAACAGAGGCGGAGATCTTTTTTGTGCCATGTAGGTTTGCTTCGATGTTGTTTGCAAAAATTCATTCTTTGATATCCCCACCGGCACCCCTACTACGCACAGGGGAAGATATGGTGCAAATCCTGCAGTGTCAGTGCAAAGCATCTTGGTGGTGGGTGTTTTTTTCTTCTCCTCCCACCTCCAGTAATATCCCAGCTCTGCCTTCTCTCTCCCTCTCCACCATAAAGCAAGTGCAACAAAATTGAGGGGTGGGAAGATGGGAATGCTTTTGTAGTCTCCAGTGTGACATTGACTAGTCATTAGAATGAATGCATGTAACTGAATCTTTTTCTTGATTGTAAGCAGGTCCCCCCTGCCTTTCAAAATGCAAATTTGGTTTCTTCATACGTGATTGCTCTGATTTGAGGAAGGGGGGGGGCATTTGGGGCTTCAACTCTACTTCTGCCTTGTACTCAGTTCCTTGACCAATTTACTTGTCTCTGAGACTCATAGTTTGCCTTCTGTGAAAAAAGCTGCTGGTGTAGAAAACTGTGGGTTCAAGAGTGGCTTGTGTGTGTGTTTTGGAGCTCAACCCCCACTTTTGCCTTGTGTTTAAGCTCTTGGGCAATTTGCTTCTCTTTTAGCCTCACCAATTTGCCTTTTGAGAAACTGGGCCATGTGTTTTGTGATGGGTCATGGCCACCATGGCAGCCATTTTATGAGAGCACCCACAACACTCTCTCGGCATTTCAAATGTGCTTACGAGCCCCCAAAGTACCATGTGAGACTGCAGGTGGGGCTTACATGACCAAATGCTCCTTTGTACAACAAAAAATCCTGCATGAAGAAAGCAAGCATTTCAGGGGGAAAGATTCCAGGCTGCCCTTCTCTCCTGAAATGCTAGTTTTCCAAGGACAGGGATTTGTTGTTCATCATCATATTTATTAGTCAGGCATCCATAATACGAAAAACAGAACAAACACAGCCATGTTCAGAGTATGAGCACAGCTTAGCTTGCCACCTTTAGATCTAGTTTTAATAGCCATGTTCAAAACCTTGGCAACTGTTAAAGTTACATTGGTATCCAAACAGAAAGCGAGCAAAAATCCGTCAGAGTGGTAGGATGGGGAAAGCATTCAACCCTACAGTGGCCACGTTCACATGGAACATCAAGCCAAATTCTGGCAAACTCTGGTCTTGGTGTCCGGCATCGGTAATTGATGGTATGAGCTTGGGGTCCTCCTGGATCAATCATTGTCATTGGAGGCTCAGGTGGTCTCCGTGGCATGGAGTGCCTTCTACCGGCTTCAGCCGATAGCCCAGGTGCAACCCTATCTGGATGGGGATACCCTAGGATCAGTGCTCTATGCTGCGGTAACCTCTAGGTTAGGTTACTGCAATGCATTGTGTGTTGGGCTGCCTTTGAAGATGGTTCAGCAACTGCACCTACTGCAAAATTCTGCAACCAGGCCATTGACTGGGACTAGGGCAATGTGAACATATGAGTCCACTCCTGGTTCACCTGCACTGGTTCCCAATTTGGCCCAGAAACAACTTCACCCAGATCCAAAGGACTGGTTTTAGCCTACAAAACCCTACATGGCTCAGGACCCCAATATCTCAAAGATGACCTCTCCATCTATGAAACGGTCTCTGAGGTTGGCTTCAGAGGCCCTTCTCTGTGGGCTCCCTCTAAGAGAAGCTTGCAGGGTGGGTGGGTGGGCAGGGCAGCAGTTTGGGAATGGGCCTTTTCTGTCTTAGCCCCACATTTCTGGAACACTCTCCCCAGGGAAGCTTATCAGGTGTCGACACTCATCTTTTCGGCGTCAAAGACATACTTATTTTCCTGGGCTTCTGGACATTAGTGATGGTCAAAGTGATGTGGCTAATTCTGTGGCATTCATCTAGGCTGAGAGGGGGGTGGGTGGGGAGATCTTGTGTCGTGTGAACGAACACTTTTCATACTTTCTGATTACGTTTTTATAATGTTTATTTTATTTTTTTTATTGGGCTGACTATGGCTTACATGCATCGATTTTGAGAGTGTTGGACTGGGAGTCGGGAGATCCGGGTTCCAGTCCCCACTCGGCCATGGAGGCTCCCTGGGTGACTTTGGGCCAGTCACAGACTCTCAGCCCAACCTACCTCACAGGGTTGTTGTCGTGAGGATAAAATGGAGAGGAGGAGGGGAGAATGCAAGCCGCCTTGGGTTCCTTGCAAGAGGGAAAAAGGCGGGATAGAAATGCAATAAATAAATATTCATTACGGATTTCTGTATTGAGGTGTGTAAGTCATTTTGAGACTTTTTGCACTAAGAAGTGACACATACAATTCATCATCATCAGAAAGCAGCCCGTTTGCTCCTGCTTTGCTCCTCCCACCAATACAAGCTGCTAATCTAATCAGGAATTATTTGTTTGGCATCTTGTCCATACAGGAGATCCTTGCTTATTGCCCCCAAACAAACCAGAATTTGTAAGCCAAGAACATACCCTGGTTTAAGAATCCTGGCTTGTGAAAGGAGCAACAAGCCAGCATCCCAGGTCGAGATGACATGTTAGCAAATGATTTCTGGGTTCTTTAGCAGCTCACAGGAGGAGCCGAGTGAAATCAGGCAGTTTGTATGCTAGGTTTCGGCAGAGTCCTGGCTTACCAGTCTGTGTGAGCATAGTGTATCAGAACCGGGAATGTCGGAGAAATCCACAATGGAACCAAATGAGTTCAGATTTCCATGAATCTGACTGGCGGATTCTGCAGCGGACCGGCTTTCCCCCCGTTGGGTGGTTTCTGCTGACTGGCGGAACTTTTTTTTTTTTTAATTTTCCAAAATGTTGTGATTGAAAAAATATGCAAAATAAAAAAAAATCTGGCCCAAACTGTGCATTTCCCCCATAGCATGAAAACACGCATTTGGTGGAATTTGTGCATTTCCGCATGCATGAATTTGCACATATGCACATCCATTCAAACGTGAATTTGCATACATTTGGAACCTAACACCCCCCCACCGATTCCGTCGATGGGCGGACAACAGAACGAAAGGCACCTGACAATCCGCGAAACACAGACGGAACAGATTTTACACAATCCATACATCACTAATTAGAATTCAAGATTAACCTTCCCAGTGGCATTGCCTTGGTAATTAGAGGACAGAATGCCCCCATGGGAAGGATATTACTTCATCACATAGCATTGCTCCCAGAAGGATTTGGGGGAGGGGGGAGGCGGCTTCACCCATGATTCCTGTGTTGCAAGGGTTGTTTAAAACATTAACAAGATAAATTATATACTGCTAGGTTTTATTTTTGTTGGCTCTCCTCTTGAGGGATGATGATCAGAAAGCAGAATATGCATTTATCCAATATACTGATAGTGAAGCCATTCGAGTATAGATTCGAATGTAACCAAAATAGCACCAACCACACACAAGCAGGACGTATTAGCATGCGCGGTGTTACCCCAAACTTTTCGGAAGTACAAAACTATAGAGGGAAACCCCCAAAGGGGAATGAAAACATACCTCAAAGAGAACTGAGCATGCTCAGTGGGCACAGAAAGATGACTGGGGAAGCAGGACATGAAATATCTTGAAAGAAGGCATGCCTAAGTGGCTGGCACCCTGAACAGGAGCATGCCACATTGCGACATTTTGCTCGTAAATAATAAAACAAACCCTGCTCCTGCCTACATAAGACTGATCCTGGTTTTTAAATTAAGATTTTAGGCAGCATTTAAACCACAGTTTCCTGGTTTGGAGCACATTGGGAAATGTGATTTAACAAATCAGCAAGCCAGACATGCACGAGTTGAGGAAAGGGAGTGGGGAGTTTATGGCTCATTCCCACTCCAACTGACCAAAGTACAGTTGAGCAGCAGTGAGGGATGATGGGAACTGCAGTTGAACAACATCTGGAGGGCGACATATTCCCCATCCCTGACTTAAAGTGTGGTAAGTGCTGCAGAGAAAATTATAAACACAAAACTGCAATTCGTTTACCCAAGAGCTAAAAATCTATGTATCAGTGAGAACAAAATTAAGGAGGAGGACAGAATTCTAGAAATAAGGAAAAGCAAGTGAGAAAGGAGACAACAACGGGAAGAAGGAATCCACAGTACAGCATGCTCTACCTAAATGTGGCATCATCATTTACGTTGAGCTCAGCTGACGCTGGCTGCCAGTACACCAACTCTCTCCTCCTCAGAAAGAGGCCTCTAATCTGACACATGGAGACAGACATGAGTGCCTCATTTAGAAACAAGAACCGAGTGGCTCCAGGCAACTGCTTGTAATCCAAAGCAAATCGTATTTTGCCTCTCCATTTATGGATGGCTTATGCAAGCAGAGGTGACAAACCCCAGCACGCTGGGCCTCTGTATACCTAACTCACATTCCACTTCCACCTTCCAGGTTTTTTTTTGGGGGGGGGGAGCCTTTAGCAGGATGCCAGGGTGCTTCCAGATGAGCCTTTTATGGTGTATCTCCCTGCCCCATTCACAGAATTTCAAAGGGGGTCCAGACAACATCCATCTGCCATTTGTAGCCCTCCCATATTTTCCTGCTGCTTCCTCCATCTTTTTCCCTTACCAGAAAAAAGAAAAATCCATGGAGGAGGAAAAGACGGAAGAGCTCCACGTTTGCCCTTCGATTGGTAGTGCTGGGAGCTCTCCACCTCGAAATACCGCTAGCTTCCAAGGAACATTTGTTCCTGCAAAACCACATTTGGAATTGTCACTCTGGAGATGGCAGACATAGGATGGCAGCCCACGAGAATTCTTCTAGAAAGATCCATAAAGAGGATAACGGATTCCCAATAACTCTTGTTCTTTCCAGATCCTTCTGGAAGAATCCACATGGATATTCAATTAATAATACGTTATTAGTTGAGGTAAGGAAAATAAATGTGTTTGCCTTAAATAATAAATACTTGTTCCCATGGTTTTTAATGTTCCTTTTAGTGTTTTACTCAGTTTTTATTTGATTACTGGTTTTGTTTTGGTTTTTGTGCACCCTCTTGGATGATTTCCAGAAAAATGGCATAGAAATACCATAAATAAATAATCCCCTCGCCCCAAACAAAATATTTGTACCAGCTTGGGGCTCATTCTAAACTTATCTTGTAGAGGCAAACATCGACACAAGAAGAAGCCCAGTTGCTCTCTTCCACAGCAGTGCCATTACCATCACCATGTTTTGGGGGGCCTCCACAGCTCTCTATGAATTTCACCTCAGTAAACTCCCTCAGTGTCCACATGATGTGCAATACATTTTGGTTTCACTTTTAAAAGCTTCCACTTGTGTTTCTTCCAACAAATACGTTCTCAGACAAAAGGAGGAAACCCTTCCCCGCTCCCTTGCAGGGAGAGCGGCAGGCATTTCCCGTAACACCGTGTCGCAAACCTTCTTTCTGCTTGCTTCATCGGGCTCGGTAAGAGAAGCATCAGGCCCTGAACCACAGGCTTGTGTCAACTTCCTCTCCGCTGGGCCTGGTCTCCACAGGGAGCAGAATGAGGTAGAAGGGTGGACCATACCTCCTCGGATTGCAGGTGGACACACACATATCATTTTTTTAAAATCGTTCCCCCACATGTTTTTAAAATCTCCTTGTGAGTAGAACACACATCAGGGAGAAACCAGCAGATTGAAGCTGCACCATTCTATCACCTTGTTCTGCCAAACGTGCTCTTCCTAGCTTCCAATGAAGCCAGGAAAGAGCTAAAACAAAATTCACCACCGTACGTCGTCCATTTCTGGTTCAGCAGCTCTTCTGTATTAAGACGTTGCCAGGAGCTGTGCAGAAGTGCTGGGTTACAGCTCTCCCAAGAACTGCTCTGACTGTGGAGAGGTTCCATAGCCCAGTGGTAAAACACTGGTTTTGTGTACAGAAGGTCACAGGTTCGATCCCTGGCATCTCCAGTCCATGGAGAAGACCTCTCTCTTTCTACCAGAAGTAGAAGACCACCTCTCCCTATCTACCAGCTGTGCAAGTGGCTGGGTTACAGCTCTCCCCAAAACTGCTCTGACTATGGAGATCACACGTTCATGTGGTCAAGTGCCCTTGGCCATGATCCAATGAACAGGGTAACTGATAATTTCTGGGAGGAGCTGCTCTCCTACTTCTACATCACAGCTGCTTCCTAGTTCCTCACCTGTTCAAACTCTCTCACACACACACCTGGAGAGTAGGACAGAAGCATCACTTCCTCAAAGCCCCCACAATAATCTTTCTCTGTGCTAGAGGCTGGGGAGGGAGCAGGGAAGAGAGAAATACACCATACGACTTTCCTCATCCCAGAGAAAATCCAGCGCACCATCTCCTCGCTAAGGAAGGTGAGCCAGGAAAAGAGGCGCGTAGAGAAACAGTTATGCTCCCGGGGTTCGGAGCACCACAAGGGTGGTGTTCCAACCCTCTTGTCCTGGCCCAGTAAGGGCAGGATTGGCAGCTACCTGTAACACTTCTGTGCAGGCCTTTTTGGCAATGCAGAGAGACATGCTTCCTGTACACTGGGAAACAGCCAGCAGACAGGCAAGTTATCTGAAAGGCTGAACCAACATGGATGTTTCTGGCAAGCCCAGGTGGGCATCTCCCACTCCCGACATCCCTTCCCACCCCTTCTTGCTGCAAAGAAAGGCAAGCCGTGAACAAGACAGGCACACCGGCAAAAGGACTGTGGGACCCTGGGTGTCCAGAAAGGCAAGAGGAACCAGGGCGGCTCCAGCTTTTAGGGGGCCCTGGCAAAGTGCCATCAGGTGGGCCCCTTTTTCCATCTGTGGCAGGCCGTGATGGGTTCATCCAGCGGGGGCAGCAGCCATCCTCCAAGAAGCAACAGCCAGGCAGCTGGGTCTGGTCCCCCTGATTTCCCACAATGCCCATGACACAGCATCCCTCCGAGGGTGGCCATTTACACATGGCTAACAAGGAGGACACGCATTAGCAAAGAAGAGGACAAAAAGAGGTCATGCATCTGCATATCATTGGCACGTGCTAATGTATTTGTATAGATGCAAATTTAGAAATGAGGGCTATAATTTAAAACAGAAATACAACACATTTCACTATAGTGCTGCTAACTGTTGCTGAGCAAATCTAGGCTCCCCTTCCTGATGGTTCTTTAACTTCAAACCAGCCCTGGACTGGGGAGCCCTTCAAAGAGAGGATGGCTTCAAAACAGTGGAGGCTGGTGGCTCCGATGTCAGTGGGGCAGTGAATCCACTCCGGGTTTCAGTCAGGGCCAGCCAGAACACCAGTGTGGTATGGAGTGTTAAACTGGGAGTCGGGAGATCCGGGTTCTAGCGCCCACTCGGCCATGGAAGCTCGCTGGGTGACTTTGGGCCAGTCACACACTCTCAGCCCAGCCTACCTCACAGGGTTGTTGTTGTGAGGATAAAATGGAGAGAAGAAGGATTATGTACACCACCTTGGGTTCCTTCAGGAGGAAAAAAAAAAGGCGGGATATAAATGTAATAAATAAATAATAAATAAAATAAGATAAAGGAGCTGTCCAGCTCCTTTAGAGTTCTGACTGGTCCTGACGGAAACCCAGAGTGAATTCACCACCCCACTGACATCGGAACCACCAGCCTCCACTGCTTCAGAATAGAGGGCAATCTTCTGAGAGCCCTTCAAATAAAGGATCGCCCTCTGTAACAGAGGGCACCTGGCCACCCTCCAGAGCATTGTGGGAGATAAAAGGTTGACGATACCAAACTGCCCAGTTCTGTTTGAAGCACTGGATCAGGATGTTGTTGTTTTTTTAAGGAGGGGGAGGCATGCAGAAAGCAGGTGCCAGAGGGGGGCCCTACCAGGCCAATGGAAGCCCAGCAGCTACCCAAGGATAACAGGTGCTGGTCCTGGACAGGAAGTTGGAAGACAGACCAAGATAACAAACCCTAGAGGAAATGAGAAGTCAAGTCAGCCGCCCACTCAATTATGGCTTCCTCTCATAGGCTTCCCTGACAGATAGATTCATAGAATAGGAGGGCTGGAAGGGGCCCACAAAACCATCGAGTCCAACCCCCTGCTCAATGCAGGAATCCAGGGCAGAGCATCCCTGAAAGATGGCTGTCCAGCCTCGTCTTGAATGCCTCCAGTGTGGGAGAGCCCACCGCCTCCCGAGGGAATGGGTTCCCCAACCATGTCCCAGGGGTGGGATGAAACCTCCTGGAGGCATCAAGACATCTTACGTCCAACACAGGTTGATGGGCGCTTTCCTCTTTCCAAATGTGCATGGACGTTTAGGCTGCAAACAGTGCAAGATGCTGTGGGCTTGATTCAGAAGTGCTGCTAGGTTTAAGGGGCCCTTCACTAAGCCCCCCTCCCCCTGCTTCTCCCTCGCCCCTCAGTGTCTCTCTGCCCCTGTACACCCTTGCACCACAGAGGTGTAGGATAGTGTGATTTCCCCGTCATGGGCCTGCCACCTTCACGCAGCCTTTTGATTCAGTGCCAGAAGTTTGGGGCTGCGCATCACCTTTGTTATTCATCTCTTTACCACGGGCAAAATCTTGCATAAAGGTTAAAGGAGGGATAAGGCAACTTGCGGCCCTCCAGGTGTTTTGGCCTACAACTCCCATCATCCTCACCACTGATGATGCTGGCTAGGCATGATGGGAGTTGCAGGCCAAAACATCTGGAGGGCCACCATTTGCCCACCCCAGATATAAAGGTTTATAATCAGGGTGGGGATATTCTAGATGACTGGAGCAGACTCCAAAGAGCTAGCCCAGCAGCAGGCAGTACAGTGTAATGGCTACAGCTGGAATGAAGCATTACATGGGAAACGCGGAGCTGCTGACACTTCATTTCTCTCATACTGCAGATGTAAGTGGGGACAGGGGCATAGGCCAACGAGAATAGGTAAGCCCCCAACCACCCTGCCCCTTCTCCTCTGCTAGTGCTCCCCCTTCCAGCCCTTAGAACAGGGGTCCCCAAACTTTCTGGACCCATGGGCACATTTGGGAATTTCAAAAACTACCGTGGGCACCTCCACAAAATGGCTCCTGTGAAGGATGTGGCCAGTCACCTAACAGCTGCCATAGGGGCCTGGCTAGACAAGAGGTGGGTGAGGGAAGAGAAGTGGCAAGGCTTGAGGCTGGGAAATGCATCGAGTTGCATCGTGCCCCCCCCAGTCTTCTTTTATTCATGCAGACCATTCCCCTTTATGCGCTTGCTCTCCCCTCTCCCAGCCTCTATCCCTGCTATTTCTCTCCCTCAACCCCTTTCCTCACTATTTCTCTCCCTTCCCTGTTCCGAGCTGCCTTCTTTCTCTCCCTTCCTACCTCCTAGCCTTGCTCTTTCTCTCCCCTTTATCTTGCTGTTTCTCTCCATTCCCAGCCTCTAGCCTTGCTATTTATCTCCCCCGACCCCTTCCCTATTTATCTCCCTTACCTATTCCTAGCCATCTTCTTTCTCTCCCTTCCTAGCCCCTAGCCTTGCTCTTTCTCTCCCACTCACCCCTTTATCTTGCTGTTTCTCTCCACTCACAGCCCCTAGCCCACTATTTCTCCCTCCCACCTCTTTCCCTCACTGTTTCTCCCCCCTCCTAGCCTCTAGCCTCACTCTCCCCTCTACCCTTTTGCCTTCCTTTCTCTTCCTGCCCACTGAACAGTTGATCAGCAGCTGGAACAGGAAGGAGAACCAAGCACCCCCATGTTTTGCAATTTATTCAAAAGACATTTGAATAAATGTGAATAAATGGCAGGAAGAGCTTTGCGGGCACCAGTGGAAGTGTCCGCAGGCGCCATGTTGGGGACCCCTGCCCTAGATTGCCCAGGCCTTCTGACCTCAGAGCAGCTAAGCCAATGGCAACTAACGGGGATGCGACGATATGAGCTGTCGAGGCCCCTCTGTTGCCTGCAGTCTGCCAAAATGAATGCTAGTCTTACACATTATTAGACACAGAGCAGCAATTGGGCTTGTTAGTTCTACAAGATATGCATCTTTAAGCAACAGCATCCTAGGTGCCAATACATGGACTGTAGGAATATGCGACATGGCACCCTCCACCCCCAGCCACCATGACTGATGCTAAGGCAGCTGTAGTCCAAAACATCTGGAGGGCACCCTTGGCTTACAAGCTATGACGGACAGGAGATTGGCGGAAGAGGGTGGGGTAGGTGTGAAACAGTATTGGAGGGGGTGCCGCAGGGCTTCCCAGGGTCAGCCTGATTGACTTGACTTCCAGGGGAGAGGCAAAGGGAAGGGACGGACTGCATGGACAAGTGTCAAACCCCCTAGCCATCACAGAATCAGAGTCGGAATGGATCGTGGAGGTCACTCTCATGCAACCGGATGCTCTGATTTGCTCTCCCACACTGGAGGCATTCAAGATGGAGCTGGACAGCCACTTGTCAAGAACGCTCTGACTTGGATTCCTGCATTGAGCAGGGGGCTGGACTCAATGGTCTTATGGGCCCCTTCCAGCCCAACTATATGATGATTCTCGGGGGGTGCAAGGGGGGCTGAGGTAAGACAATGTTCTTGTTTATTCCCATGTTTTAAAAAGTACCATCCATGACAGGACAAGCAGAGTGTCTTCAAAAGCAACCCTTTCAGGGCAAATGCATAGAAATGAAGGGAGAAGAAGAGAGGAAGGGGACAAGGAGAAAAGGGATAGATCCAATTCCTCTGCAGCAGACATGATCTGGCCCCATCAGCCGTCTCTCTTGCAGTGCTGTTGATCCTCCGAGCTGCACTGCAGCAACGCTCAAAGCCTCCCTGTTTGCTTTCAGCTCAGGAGTGCCTAATAAAAAACCAAGCCGAGGGGAGGGAGGTTCCAGGGGGATGAAGAGGGGGCTATTTGCCTGGGAATTGGGAGGGGGTCCTTTAAACAGCTTACACACGCACGCACACAACTGGGAGGGGGCACTGAAAAGGCTTCCTTCTTCCAGACACCGATTTATTTTTTTAATATGTGAAAGGAGCTTCCCCCCCCCCTTTTAAAAAAGCAGGGAGAGCAACCTTTTCCTCAACATCCTGCAGGAGAAACACCTTGACCTTGAGAGGGGAAGGAACTAGAGAGCAGCCTGATACTGGGTCAATATGAAACAACCCTAGGGCCAGCCCTGACATTAGGCAAAGTGAGACAGCTGCCACCTTGTGCAGCAGATGTTGAGGTGTAGGGAGTGGCTGTGAGGTGATGGAGAACAGAGCTATAGGTGCTATGAAACTAGGCCTGTGACCACCTAAGCTACCCTTCTGTCCATTACCCATCCCCAGTTGTTCTTTCCCCCCATCTCCAGTAGACATTCAGCATTCTTTGGTCACGGAGCATGTTAATCTTCATTGGGGTGGGATTGCCCCCTTAGACTGGTATCTCTAAAGGGTTTTTTTAGGTACTTATGAGCACTCCGTAGTTCCCCACAGCACAACACCTCCCTTTTGTGTCTTGATTACGGTCAAAACAGGACCAACCCATCAGCATTGAGTTCGCTACTGGAGGGAGTTCGCTACTGGAGAGAGTCATGTTGCACAGGGGTGCCACAGAGAATATCTTCCCTTTGAGGATTGGAGCACAAAAGCCTTGGATGGGTGGATGTTTGTTTCTTAAAACATCTGCTTATTTACAAATGTGCAGCTTGAGCAGGGCTTACGTGGGAGCAGGAGCAAATACACACGTTTGCAGCAACATCAGGTTAGTCCTCCTAAACTGCTGCTTTCCTGTTGATCTACACTTTTAGTGACGCTGTAGAATCCCTCTGGAACTGTACCATTTCAGGCTGAGGTGCTTCTCACATTAAAAACAAAAACAAAACAACAACAACAAGTAGGACCTGCAATGAAATGCTGCAGCGTGGAGCACTTCTATCCAGTGTTCCAGTTAGCCAGCCATGCCTTCCATTACGACACACCATTCCATTCCCCAGCATTCTGTGGATTATAAACACTTTCAGTTCTCTTTTGGCTGGGTTTTTTTTTGGGGGGGGGGTCTCCCTGTAAGGGAGGTTTCCCCCTAAAGATTTTTTTGTACTCATAAAACCTTGGGGTTCCCCTGTGCCTGCTTATATCTCCCTCTTGTATCTGAATGGGGCCATTTTCGCTTTGCAAGCAATGGCACTCATGCCTGAACACTGGAAACAGAGGGACGGATAGACTGATTGCAGTTTGATTTCTGGGTGGTGTACAGGCAAATTAAAAACATAAAATGCAAGCAACAAACAAGGATAAGAACAGCACATAATAAAACCAAGAGAAAGAAATAGCAAAGGGTAAAAACAAAGCATTACATAAAACCGAAGTAAAATGGTGTGGAGGTCTAAAAACAGTTTGCAAAATGCATTTACTGGGCACTGGAATGACCAAGGTTTTCACAAGTACAAAAACAAAAGAAGTGGGACACAGTGGGACACCACACCCTCACCAAAACCCCAGGCAATTGGCCTGCTTACACTCAACAGACACACAATGCTGTGGGAATGAAATGGTGTCTCATAACAAAGGGCATGGCTGGCTGGCTAGAACTGAACAGGAGTACTCCACACTGCAATACTTTGTTGCAGGTTCCACTTGTTTTCTTGTTATTAATGTGAAAACATGTAATACTTTAAATATATATACTTAAAGGTAGTGAGGATGTAACACTACTGTATAGTCAGGCGATAGCTTGGCACATAATGAAGTTCAGCCAGTGTTTGTAGGCTCTTTCTCTATAACCATGAGGACTAGATGCTTCCTTCACAGAAATGCCCAGTTTTTCAAGATACCAAATTCTACACCCCATACTGGCTCCTCTATTTGTGTAATGACATGATGGAACCATAGAACATATGCAGTCCACCTCCAGACACGGGTGTTTTTGTTGAAGCAAGCCAAACTCATGCCCGGCACATCTACACCAGTCACATAGCCACATCAAAAGATGCATTCAGTGATCCTTGAATGCACCTTTTCCTCTATCACAGAACTAAGACCCCTCTCAGCACTGACTGCACAAGTAGCTATGAGACTCATGGCTTAACACAGGGGAAGGCAACCTGGTGCCCTCCAGCTGTTTTGGACTACAACTTCCAAAAGCCCAGCTAGCACAGCCAGTGGTCAGGGATCATGGGAATTGTTGTGCTAAGCATCTGGAGGACACTAGGTTGTCCACCCCTGTCTTACTGCATCTCTGCCTTAGAATCATGAATACAGTCATTTTATAGATGCATATTCTTCACGCCCAGAGGGCTGCCGTCTACCCTGTTCTATTATGGCATAGTTAAGGATCTGTATACTGTTTGAACTTATTGTATTTGTGACAACTTCTGGCTAAGTGATAATGAGTTGACTGATGGCTCATTTATCGATATAACCCAAGTTCGAGAAACGACAACAAAAAGTATATTGTAGAGTAGGGGAAAAGTGCACAAAAGGGCAACGGAGGGAGCAATCCTATGGCTGCTAATTAGCGGCTAGGTGGCCATAGGATATGTTGGTTTCTGGGAACTGACCTTCCCCTCCCTTCCCATGCTGCCTTGCAGGCAGCTCAGAACAGCCTAGAGCTCAGAAGAGGAGTGTGGAGCAGTGAAAACGGGGAGTTCCAGGGCGGGGAAGGTAGAAATGCTGGTGCGACACATCCTGTGTCATCCAGCAGCGGCTTCCCCCACTCCACCTTCCCGCGGCTAGGCAGCTGAAATCGGGTGTCTAGCCGTAAATGCAGGACAGGTGAAGCACGGAGGGAACGATCCCCTCCACGCTTCACCTGCCCTGAATTGGATAGACGGTCACCTCCAAGTTCGGAGGCGGACGCCTATCCCCATAGGATTGCGCCCTAAAATGATCAAGGGCCTGGAGCAACTCCCATATGAGGAAAGGTTACAACATCTGGGACTGTTCAGCTTAGGGAAAAGGCAACTGAGAAGAACTCTTTTGTTTTTACTCATAGGCAAATTTAAACTGTTTTTAATCCATTGATTATAACACATACGATTAACCGGCTATGATGTCTATTAACTGTGCAGCAGCCCTAATTCCAGTAGGTCTTATTTGGCCGCCAGATTCACAGCACTAATCGGGGATCTTTGCACACCCATCTTGAGAAACTGACTGATCCCGTGGTAAGTTAGTGAGTTACACATGACCCCGCCTCTTTCGCTACCAAAACCCTAATTACAGTCTGGATCCAAGACTTCCGCTAACACTCCTACGGGAATCAGCACCCAAGGGGAAGAAAGAACGAACAAACGAAAGAAAACAAACACCACAAATATGTCATTCAGATACATAAATCCTCTTTTTAAATTCCACAGCCACTCTTACAGCAACTGCCTTTTATCAAGGAAGGCTTTTATCAAACAAGTCAGTCGGTGGTGAGGAAAAGTGCAGAGATGTCGGTGGCCAGCACTGAAAGGGAGGAAATAACCACATCCCAGAGACGACAAAATATCAGGAAGCTGCAGCTGGAGGGAGCCGTCTCAGAGTCAAGGCCCCCCAAAGATAAACACAGGCGGAGGTCAAAACGTCTCCATGGAGCCCTCGTGGAACCACAAGAGTGTTGACCGCAAAGGAGATTTCGCAACAGGATACACAAAGGCGATTGCAGGAGAGAAAGTGAGCACACTAAGGAAAGCGTCAACTCGTGCTATGTTCACCTCACCAAAACAAACTGACCCTGAAGATACCAAAGCCGGCTACTGAACGCTGGCCTAATGGCCGCCTTCATTCCGACACCACTTCTCGGCCTAATTCCAGGAGCCCAAACTCGGTACAATAAAGACACATCATCTGCATTATTCATTGTTCCCCAACCTGGTGCCCTCCAGATGGTTTTGGACTTCAACTCCTCTCAGCCTCAGCCAGCATGACCAATGTTTAGGAATGCTGGGAATTGGAGTCCAAGACCTCTGGAGGCACCAGGCTGAGGAACTCTGGGAATGCTTCTTTTTTGAAACAGGAGTAACAGAGGAGCCTAATATGGATTAGACCCACAATGCAAGGAAGTTGACCCCTTGTGACACTTTCCCATTGAAAACCCTGCCCATGCAAACAGACCCAACTGCTGCAACAACGCTTTCCAAGGGGTAAATCGCAGCTTTGGTGGGGAAAGACTATTTTCAGTGCAGACCCAGTGCTGGGGAAAGCGTCAAAAATAGAGCTGTGGGCATAAGCGGCCTCTCAAAATTCTCGAGCCTGTTTGTGAGCAGAGAAATTGGGGAGACAATTTCGCCACCTTTCTGCTAGGGGAGAAGAAATTCTCCAGCAGTTTCTCACACATAGGGCTCGCTAGTGGCAGGGGTTGTAGCACAGGTTCTTTTCTCCTCAGGGTTTTTGGTTTACGGCACTGCTCCTGCTAGTGGCAACAGCACCCACTGTGTCGAGGCTTCCACTTTTCTGCGGCAGAATTTTGGATTTTGTTTGGTTTTTGAGCTTACCTAATCCCTGCGAGGGGGCCGTGTGTGTTTTCTTTTCCCGTTCCACATCTTCCCATTGCTCTGCAGCATCCCAGGCCACCTGCACTTCCTGAACTGAAAGAGGCCCATGGGAGGAATGGCCTCATGATGTCTTCCTCAGGATGGCTTTAACTGAAGTGTGGGAAGCCAAGGAGGCTGCAGGCTGCCACAGAGATTATTGTACGATGACAGACAGGTCACTCGCGCACCCTGCTCAGCCACCTCCTAAGTAAGGTAACCACTAGAACCCCAAACCCAATGCATGAGAATTTCTCCAAAATTTCTCCTCCTCTGAATTGCTTTTTAGAAGCCATTTCTTTTCTATCAAATTGAATGTCAATGGTCGAGAACAATATCAGAGACATTTTCATCACAGCACTAGTTAAAAACATTCCATCTGCATGCCAGGGTCCCAGTCTGGATCAGGCCATCCTGCAGGTGTGATTTAAAAGGAATACCAGCCCATGAGACAAACAATGAGGTGTTTTGACACCAAGTCATATTTGGCCTCTCCTGAAGCAGTAAACCTGTGTCTGGCTTGCACCTCTTTGAACTGTAGGCAAGGACTCCCAGGATGGAATGGTCCATGCAGGGGAAATCCCATGCGTAAAAAGGTAGCATGTCAGAGGGAAGGCTAGGATAGAATGCTTCTTCCTAAGGTGCTAGCTTTCCACATGCAAGGTGTTCATACTATTTTAATTTTTGGATGGGGGAGGATTCAGTTACGCAACTCCTACCAGCAGTCAGAAGCAATATAGCCTGGACACAAATTTACCCTCTCTGTGAGAACTAGGCTGCTGTCCAAAATCAGGTCGGGGCATCAGGTAAAGCTCAGTTTGAGCCAAGGCTCAGCCTTGACAAAGTATTATTTAGAGTTAGTGCCGAACGCAGCAGTTTGGCTATTATCCGGAGCTGCCCCTTTTCAGCATGTAACTCCTTTGCTGAGGGAACAGCACTGGCTGCTCATTCGCTACTGGGCCAAGTTTAAGGTTTTGGTACTAGTGTGCAAAGCCCTAAACAACTTGGGACCAGGATACTTGAGAGGGCGCCTTCTCCCTTACCAACCTGCCCAGTCATTGAGGTCATCTGAGGGCCTTCTCCTGGTGGTTCCACATGGACCTATGGCCTGACTGGAGTCCACCTGGAGAAGAGCCTTCAGTGTGGTGGCTCCCATCCTATGGAACTCCCTGCCTCTGGAGGTGAGGCAGGCACCAACACTGGGTTGCTTTTGGCGCCTCCTGGAAACAGCTCTTTTCCAGGAAGCCTCCCATGGTTGACCAGCCTCGGTTTTATTGGCACTCTGTTTTTTAAAGAATAATCTTGATATCATGTTTCTTCTTTTTACCATTTGTTCATTTTATCTCTTGCTGTTCACTACTCCTGAATCTGTTTAGATGTGGAACCGTATACAACTGTTATAAATAATACATACAAAAACAACAGTGCCTCTGGGCATGTTAGGGGAACAAAAACCTCACCACTAGGTAATCTCCAACCACCATTCATCCCTGGGGCAGTGGGGCAGTTAGGTCATTTCAGACTCTGGATGTAATGGTCTAACAAGGCAGCCCTGCCCTGTCTGGAGGCACGCCTACTCATTCTGCTGAGTGAAGCCCTGCATGTCTGCCCCAAAGTCCTTGCCGTGATGGCAACGCTTCTCTGGGATTATGGGGCAAAGTTTACAGGTATGAGGATGTCACCTACAGGTCAGCTTTAGCCTCAGAACCTTTTGGTTTAAAAATTAAAAGCACAGGGTCGGGTATTTTCTAGTGTAGGCCGTTCACCATGGAATTTGTTTTCTCCAAGTGTCTGCCTTTGCAAAGTCCTTCACGCTGTTTTAATAAGTGCCCAAGGGCTTAAAAAAAAAGATTCCTCTCCAACCCTTCCATGCCCTACTATAACTAAGCTTGTGTGCATGGAACTGGAATAATGGCATATTCCTCCGTTTACCTCTGCCTCCACTTCCCCTCTTGTTTCTTGTGATGAACGTTAGATTGCAAACTCTTTGGCAAAGGGACTCATTAAAGCCCCCTACATCAGCAGTAGGCAACCTTTCTGGGCCTGTAGGCACATTTGGCAATTTGAGAAACTGTCCTGGGCACTGCCACAAAATGGCTGCCATGGAAGGCATGGCTAGTCACTGTGGAACCCACAGGCTTTTATGGAAAATGAAGTTGGCAGCTGCTGGACTCTCTCATTTCACTTGGAACCAATCCCAGCTGGTAGTAAGAAAATGTGTTAATACTTTGTTGTTTTTTAGAGGGGGGGGGCTCTTGGTGGGGGCCAAGAAAGGTGTCCAAGGGTGTATTGGAACCATGTTGCCTTCCAAGACCTATACACTGACGGTGTAATAATACGTTTGATGTCTGCATGAGAGCCCAGAATTGGCTCTTTGGTGCAGACATCAACAACCTTAGAATCTGAAGTTTATATTTTCACTGTATGTGTAAATCTCACTTAGTATTTTGTAACCCAATCTAAGGGTGGGAGGGGATTGTTGTATAGTTTTGCATTTTGTATAACATAATTTAAAAAAAATTAAGAAATACAGAAGATATTAGAGAATGTGCAGGGTGTTTTGCAGAGGTCTGAGACTCTGAATTAGATCTGTTTCCTTAAAATAAAGACAATTTTTTAAAATAAAGGGAGAGGAGAGAAACAATCTCAGAATATGTTATTTTACTATTTAAAAAAATAAAAAGAGTTACTAGCCCTTATGGAGGCAGAGAGAAGCTTCAGAAGTTTTTGTGAACTACCCAGAGAGCTTCGGGCATTGGGCAATATAGAAATGAAATAAATGAGTGGGCAAATGGTCCCTATGAAGCCTCCAAAGCCAGAGACAGGCTGAGGAAGATGATCAGCAAATAGGATGCCAAAGAGACCAATGTTCTCAAAAATAAGCCCATCTGCAACTCTTCCCCCCGCCCCATCATAACAAAGCTTGACTTTTCGGTATAGAAAGATTGGTAGCGTATAGACACACAGGCCTAAGTAAGACTACTAGCAGAAACCGAGACAACATGGCGGAAGACCCTGGACAAGATATTGATGGACTGGGTTTCCCCAGTCTTGGGCCATGTCTGGTTTGGTAGGAAGAACAGTGGCATTCTGCCCCATGGTGCTACTATTGTCAGAACAAATTCAGACACACATGTGTTATGTTAAGACCAGTCAGCACAAAGGCGAATCTCTAATAAAAGCCATCTCGTAGACAGGAGGGATGCTAGATTTGGTGCATAGGTCCCAAGGGTGGTCATGGCCACAACAGTAAGACCGTAAGAGAGCCCTGCTGGATCAGACCAAGGGTCCATCTAGTCAGAGAATCATAGGGTTGGAAGGGGCCTACAAGACCATTGAGTCCGACCCCCTGCTCAGTGCAGGAAGCCTGATTTCCAGGCGGTCTCCCATCCAAGTACTAACCAGGGCTGACCCTGCTTAGCTGACGAGATCAGGCACATCCAGCCCTTTGCTCATCCAGCATTCTGTTCACAAAGCGACTAACCAGCTGCCTGTAGAAGACTCACAAGTAGGACATGAATGCAAGAGCACCTTCCCACTCATGTTCCCCAGCGACTGGTGCACAAAGGCATACAGCCTCGAATAGTGGAGGCGATATATAACCATCAGGACTAGTAGCCATTGAGAGCCTTCTCCTCCATTAATGTGTCCAATCCCTTTTAAAGCCATCCAAATTGGTGGCCATCCCTACATCTTGTGGTAGCGAATTCCATAGTTTGACTGTGCGCTGTGTGAAGAAGCCCTTCCTTTTATCTGCCCTGAATCTCCCACCAATCAGCCTCATGGGATGGCCCCACTGGGTTCTTGTATTATGAAAGTGGGAGGAAAATGTGACCCTGTTCTTCACACCATGCATAATTTTGTATACCTCTGTCATGTCTCCTTGTACTTGCCTTTTTCTAAGCTAAACAGTCCCAGATGTAACCTTTAGGGGAGTCGCTCCAACCCTTTGATGATTTGAGTTGCACTTTTCTGCATTTTTTCCTATTCTACAATATCCTTTTTGAGGTATGATGACCGGAGCGGTACACAATATTCCAAATGTGGTTGCATAATAGATTTCTATCAGGGCAGTATGATCTTTCCTTCCACCAATCGAAGAGTCTCTCCAAAAGGATGTTCTGTACACATCAGGCTTGAAAAGACAAAAAGAGTGTGCTTCTTTGTGCAACGTATAATTAACCTATGGAATTCCCTGCCACTTGCTGTGTTAATGGCCAGTGGTTTAGATGTCTTTAAAAAGGGATTAGAGAGACTGATTGCAGAGAAACAAGGAGATCTACCAAAGGCCAACCGTTCAGCTATATTACCAGGGCCAGCTCTACCATAACATGGGCTCATGTACCCACATAAGAGCCAGGGTGGAAAACAGGCCACTGGACTGGATGAGCATTTGGTTATGATCCAGCAGAGCTCTGGCTATGGCCATAATCAAAGGCCCTGGAACCATATTCCAAATCATCATGGCACATTGGAAGAGGCAGCAGTAGGGCCCTGATATATTTCATGTGCCTGTGGCCCTCCAGATGTTGTTGGTCAGGAATGCTAGGAGTTGTAGTCCATTGACCATGCTGGCTGTGGCTGATGGGAGTCGATGTCCAAAACCATCTAGAGAACACCAGGTTGGGAAGGATGAGAGAATGGATCCCAGATGAATATTTCTGGGAAGGGCATTGCATAATCAAGGAGCCACTCCACATAAAGCTCTGTACCCAGTTGCCAGCCAAGGCATTGCCTGAAGACACATGAGGCAGCCACCTTGCTGAAGCTAAGCAGGTCTGGGTCCGGTCAGTGCTTGGAGGGGAGACCACCTGGGAACCACATGCACCTGCCTTGAGTTCCACAATGGAAGAAAGGTGGGATGTAAATAAATAAGGACAAAAATAAATAAAATAAATAAATAAATAAATAAATAAGGACAAAATTCAGGATGGGCCTGATGATCTTTCAAATCATTTTAAAGGGTAGACCCAGACTACCTAGCTATTATCTTAAGGTCACAGTATTTAAATTTTTAATTTTGTTAGATTATCAGAAAGTATATAAAATTAGAAAGATCTATCAGTTTATTTTGTTTATTTTAATCAAAACATGATATATAAACACACCCCAATAAATAGATGGCAGCAGGCTTCAGAGCCCCCCAGATATTTTGTTATATGTTTTGTTTGGCTGACCTCTTGGCCTGGAGGCTTGATGGACAATGCAATGGAACCACAATTTGACATAACATGTTGGGCTAAATTGCTGAATTGACGGTTTGTTCAGTCTGCTGAAGCGCAGAAAAGTCAGTCATTTAGCAGCAAGAGAAGGATACTGTATTGCAGCGTATCTGTGGGAGCTTTCCTTCATCTTGAGTTAGAATTCCACCCCCCAATCTAGCTTACAAAGGAGGATGCACCCAGGTGATCATCTCATTAAATAGGTGGCTTTATACAGGTATCAAGCAGATGATCCGCTATTATACACGTGTCACCTGCCTATAAAAAAACACTTTTGAGACATCTTTTTAAAAAGCCTTGTTAAGAGAACTCCCTAGAACAGGGTTGTCAAGTCTGCTTAATTTTCACATCACACGATAATACCAACAAAAACCATATTGCTGTCCTCCTTTTATTCTGAGTAAGGTTATTTGTTTCTACTGCAACAGCATGGAAGAGAAATGTGTAACAGAGCTAGATGTCACGAAACACAGACACTTGGCCAACACTTCCCACATTGCCCTGATCCAATCACGGGCTGGATCCAGTTTTAGCTCTACTTAAAGCAAACCCATCAAAATCAATAGGATTATGGTAGTTATGTCCCATTGATTTTACTCTGCCTACCCTACACATGACCAAATCTGGATCCAGGTCGAGGTTTCTTAGGTGCCCTACTATACTGTTTGCACATCCTACTGATGGTTATTTTTCAGCAAGATGGAATGAAACACGCACACAAAAGGCTCTCTGTTTTCGTTCCACCCTCTCCAAATATAAATCTTGCAGCATAAAAGCAGGAGGCCAATTCCATCCTGCCTTGCAGAAAAAGAATGGTGTTGGAGTGAGAAACTATCACACTTGTTCCCTAGCAGCACCTGATCTCCTGATCTCTGAGCTTCTGGAAATAAAAACACACAACCCTGATGCAGAAATGCCAATCAGCTCTCTGGACAGGTGATTTAATGGAACAAAGCAGGCCATAAATCTAAGAGGATCATTTCTCCTCCAGTACCCAGCCAATGCCAAGTCACACCATCACACACCAGCTCCAACCCAGCCTCATCTGACTGCAGCATTGAGCCTGTGTCATAACATGGAAGATGCAGCCTTGTACATCCTGAAATGTATAAAAGCTACCCCTGCTTTCCATTTCAATCTCTTCTCCATCTACAATTTTGCGCCTCCCATTTCAAAGAAGAAGCCAAAAAAAGTATTAACCTGTTAAATTTTAAGAAAAACCACTGATATATTCTTCTGGACAACACTGCCTTTGAAATATGGCTTATCTCTAACTGCTGGAGACAGCAAAGGGATTTAAAGAAGCCATAGCAACAGAACTCTGCTAAAAGTAGCCACTATTTTATAGTCGGGACTATTTATTTATGTGTGTACCTAAAAGAAGTTAAAAGACACTGTTTCGTTGTCCGCATGCAAGAAGGTTATACTTTGGTGATGGATTACCTGGTATGTAGAAGCATATTAGTATGTAGTTAAAACACTGATTTTTTTTCCCTTTAAAAAAACCTAATAATTTTGTAATATAAGCAAGGCAACCTCCCTATCTCTGGGGACAGACACACAGCTGCCTGAATGTACTTTAAAATGCATAGATCAACCCCCAAAGCAGGGGACCAAAAATAGCATTTCTGTTCCGTGTGCAAAGCCCCCCCACCCTTTCCTCAAATCAAAGCAATCACATATGAAGAAACCAAATTCACATTTTGAAAGGGGAAGGGGGGAACCTGCTTACAATCAAGAAAAAGATTCAGTTACATGCATCCATTCTCATGACTAGTCAATGTCACACTGGAGACTACAAAAGCACTCCCCTCTTCCCACCCCTCAGGTTTGTTGCACTTGCTTTATGGTGGAGAGGGAGAGGGAGAAAGAAGGCAGAGCATATTATTGGAGGTGGGAGGAGAAAAAAACAACCACCAAGATGCTTTGCACTGACACTGCAGGATTGGCACCATATCTTCCCCTGTGCGTAGTAGTGTGTGTGTGTGGGGGGGGGGGGGGATATCAAAGAATGATTTTTTGCAAACGACATGGAAACAAACCTACATGGCACAAAAACGAGCTCGGCCTTTGTTCCTAAATTTATAATGTGTATTCTCTGTCGAGGTTAGGTATCACAGGCCATTCGTTATTTCTTAACACTGAGAAATCTGTACGCGGAAACACCATCCTTCTCCCTCCATTGATACACGTACAGTGGATATATTTCATTTCATATGCACTAATTTAAACAAGGGAAACGCTACGTGGCTTTTTCTCTCTCGCCCCCACCCCCTCCATTTAAAGACAAGGCGAGGGTCGAAAGCAAGGGGGGGGGACTCAAGAACACCCCCCCATGCTTTTGCTGCTCCCCCCCCTCCACACAAGCACACTGCAGAAAAATGCCAGCAGCATCCCTCCCCCGCACTCCCCCAAGAAAACAGCAGAGACGGCTTAGATTTGTCCCCCCACCCCCGCCGCCTTTGGATTTGCTACTGCTCAGACAAGCTCTCCTCCTTACTCCCCGACCCCACTCCCATCCTAAGCCCAACCAAGGCTGTTGACGATTTCTGGCTAGAAAGTGTCGGGACTTCATTTCTCTGCTATAGTTCTTCTTCTCCCTGCCTGGATCCGCCACCCCGCTCCCCTCCCCGCTTTTCCGTTGCATCCGCCATAACAAGAATATTATGTCTTTCTTTAAACCCAACAATACGAAAAAGAGCTGCTTAATGGTCGTCGGGGGCTCGGGGTCTTTCATTTAAGGGGAGAGGCGAGGGCTTTATTTCCCCTAACGCGACGCCCTACCATCCGCCACCCTCCCCCAGGACTTTCTGCAGACGGACAAAATCTCTTCCAGCGTTGCAACTCCCCCGCCTCGATCTCGAAAGCTCGCTCCAGCAACCATTCTTGCAATCGGGGAGGGGGGGCAGCCATCGGGGAAACGGGGGGGGGGAAGGAATCCCCCTCCTCATTAAATCAAAGAGGTGGGGGGGGAGGAAGAGAGATTAAAGAGAAAAATAAGTTGACTCTTACTTTCGCCCACCACAGCCTTAAGGCCAGCGGGTGCCATGATGCCCCTCTTGGGGGGGGGGGGAGCCGGGGGCCCCTCTCGCTTCTTTTCTTTCCCTGTCTCTGCTGCTGCTGCTGTTTCCCGCTGCTGCTTCGCTCAGATCCTTGCACACTGCTCTCCGACTCGTTTCTCAGCTGACTGCAAAGGGAAAGGGAGGAGGGGAGGCGGAGGCGGTCCAGGCAGGGCGTGGTCGGATTGTGATGCTGGCAGCTGATGCTGATGCAGGGAGGCTGGAGGTGCCGAGGCGACGTCACGCCCGGCCGGGCCAATCAGCGAGCCGCCTGCTCAGCATCCACCGCCTGGCCTGCGGCTCTGCCATGGCCGGGTCCGTTAAGGGGAGGAGCTGACAGCTGCACACACACACACACACACACACACATATATATATATATAATCGTCGCCTCAGCTGCTGATCGCGTGTGTGAGCGCCAGTAAAAGTGCAACACAGGGTTCCCCCAAAGAGAGAGCTCGTCGCACTAACAAGCCAAAGGCATTCTACCCTTTCCCAACCTGGGGCTGTCCAGATGTTTGGGGCTTCAGCTCCTATGAGCCCCAGCTGGCGTAGCCGGTCCGGAGGGGGCAAAGGCCAGATCCGCACCTGGTGTCAGAGCATTACGATGCCATCGTGGTAACGCCGCATCCCTCTTGTGCATTAGCGCCTCGCAGGACGCACGGTGACATTTGTTGCGGTATTTGGGATAAGGTGGAATAAAAAGCAGGAAGTAACGCTACAACAGTGGTGCATTGAATATGTGATGTGCCCCAACAGTTATTAGTGCACTTCAATACCGTTATAAAGCAGTAGTGTAGATCTAACCTAAGTTGGGGGAAGCTGCTTTTCCTCCTTAATGGTTCCCCCTGCCCCACTGGTAAGAAAAAAGACAGAAGCAGCACTGGGAAAAGCACAGGAGGGCTACAAAGTGAATGAGGCAGTACAATTGCACAATAAAAGCCTCGTCTGGAAATACCCCATGCCTGTAGGATATACTTAAGATATTTTACTAGAAGAACCCCCTCAGTGATGTCACTGAGCTCATCAGAGGGCATGTCCTGGTGGTTCCATGTGGACCCATGGCCCAGCTGGAGCCTATCAGGAAAAGAGCCTTCAGTGTGATGACCCCATTCCTGTGGAACTCCCTGCCTTTGGAGGTCAGGCAGGCGCCAACCTTGTGTTGTTTTCAGTGCCTCCTGAAGACGTTATTTCAAGAGGCTTTGAGTGACCAGCCACAGTTTATTAAGTTCAGAATTTATTTTAATTGTTTTAATATGGTGTTTTATTCTTGTATCTTTGTTGTTCACAGCACCAAAATCTTATATATGTGTGTGTGTGTGTGTGTGTATATATATATATATATATATATATATATATATGTTTAATAAATAAACTCCCGAGATCCACCAAGTGGAACATGGGGCAACAGACACATGCTAAGAATGAATCCATAACCCCTATTAGTGAACTACCTTTAAAGGTCTCAAAAATGTACATGCTTTTGAGAGCTCTGGAAGATGTTTGCTATTTGTGTGACTTAGAATTAAGGCATTCTGAGCCTAGGGATTTTATTATTTATTGCATTTATTGCATTTATATACTGGCCAATAGCTGGAGCTTTCTTGGCCAAAATTTGTCTGGAGAACCGGAACTGAAGAGTTCACAGTCCTCCCACATAAAAATCCACTCCTGGTTACTGTAAGATTCTTTTCCTTCTTAATTTCAGCAATATAATTTGGGGCACTGAGCAATGGCGGTAGTCATTTTGTTGCTCATATTGTTAAATAATACTCTTATTTACTAATACTGTGTCAGAAATCTTTGACAAATCTACTGCAAATCACCCAGACATCTATCAGTAGATTCAGCTCTGGCTGTGAGAGCTGGACTATAAGGAAGGCTGAGCGCCGAAGAATTGATGCTTTCGAACTGTGGTGCTGGAGAAGACTCTTACGAGTCCCCTGGACTGCAAGGAGGTCAAATCAGTCCATCCTAAAGGAAATCAACCCTGAGTGCTCATTGGAAGGACAGACACTGAAGCTGAAGCTCAAATATTTTGGCCACCTAATGCGAAAAGAAAACTCTCTGGAAAAGACCCTGATGCTGGGAAAGACTGAAGGCAAAAGGAGAAGGGGACGGCAGAGGACGAGATGGCTAGATAGCATCACCGATGCAATGAATATGGACTTGAGCACGCTCCGGGAGAGAGTGCAGGACAGGAAGGCCCGGCATGCTATGATCCATGGGGTCACGAAGAGTCGGACACGACTGAACGACTGAACAACAGCAACAACAACACTGACAAACAGCAGCTGTCCAGGGTTTCAGACAGAGCTCTTTCCCAGTTTTATCTGAAGATGCAGAGACTGAACCTCAGACCTTCGGCTGACAAAGCATGTGCTCTACCAGTGAGCTCTTGTTCTTCATCTGAAAACAAAGATTCCAGTCTTCACAGTTCTGAATAAATTTATTTATGTATTACATTTGTATCCCACCCAATAGCTGAAGCTCTCTGGGCGGTTCACAACAATTAAAGCCATAAGATACATAATGAAATACATTATAAAATGTAAACAGTTAAAACTACAATATAAACGTACAAGCCACAATAAAACCTAGCAACAGTGCAGAGATTTAAAATGCAGTAACAGATTTAAAACAACCGAGCTAAAAGGACTAAAATGCCTGGGGAAATAAAAAGGTCTTCACCTGACACCAGAGAGAGTACAACGTAGGTGACAGGCAAGCCTTTTGGGGAAGCTCATTCCACAGCTGGGGTGCCACAACAGAAAAGGTCCTGGATAAAGGACTGGATTACATAGGAACACAGGAAGCCTCTGTATATGGAGTCACACTATTGAATCATCCACTATTGTCTAAACAAGGATTAGACAACCTTTTTGGACTATGGGAACATTTGGCAATGTGAGAAATTGGAGGATTATGTACACCGCCTTGGGTTCCTTGGAGGGAAAAAAGCCAGGATATCAATGCAATAAATAAATAAATAAATTCCCCTGGGCACTACTACAAAATGGCCTCCATGGGAGGTGTGACAAAGGACAAGCAACTTACTCAAAAGACTGAGTACAAGGCAGAAGTAGAATCTGAGCATTGAGCAACTCTTTTGAACCCACAATTTTCAGCACTAACAAAGCCTATTTCGCAGCAAAATGTGTTAATCTTTTTTTTAAAAGGGGGGGTAAGGCATCTTGGTGGGCGCCAAGAAACGTGTCTGGGGGTGCATTGGTGCCTACGGGCACTGCATTGCTTACCCCTGTCCAAAACCCACTAATAGCAGCTCTTTTACAGCCCTGCTACCTAAGATACTAATCAAGAATTGACCCCAGGGCTTCCAGTTTAAAAAGCACCTGCTCTACCAATGACCGGTGGTTTGGGATCATGGAAGTTGTAGTCCAAAGCATCTGGAAGACACCATAGTGGGGAAGACTGAAATATTTTCACTCATATTTATACTTGCTGCGCACGGCCATCTAAAGTGGAGGCCCATAAGATCATGTGCAAACCTATGCACATTTAGAGAGAAAAAGGGCCTACAACTCCCAGCATGGGGCAAGCTGGGAGTTGTAAGCCTTTTTTCTGTCTAAACGTGCCCCCTAAGTCCAGCATCTAAAATGACCTAGCTGCACAGTGGTCATCGGAGGAGTGCACTGCAACAGTTAACGTCAGTAGTATAAGTAGTAAAATGGGCTGAAGTGACAGGAAGCCAGATTCCAGCTGAACATCAGGAAAAACCTCCTGACTGTTAGAGCAGTACGACAATGGAACCAATGACCTAGGGAGGTGGTGGGCTCTCCCACACTGGAGACATTCAAGACAAGACTGGACAGCCACCTGTCAGGGACGCTCTGACTTGGATTCCTGCATTGAGCAGGGGGTTGGACTTGATGGCCTTGTAGGCCCCTTCTAACCATACTATTCTATGATTCTATGATTCTGTGAAGTACAGGAAAAAGCAGGGCCAGGTTTGAAGCCCCCCTGGCAAAGTGCCCTTGGTGGGCCCCCATCTGCCTTCAGTGTCCCCGCTGGTGGGGTTACTTATGGGAGTGGGCAGCGTGATGGTTCTTTATAGGACAATCTGATATAGGTATTGGACAAATTCCAGCAGACACTGGTAAACGGTACTAATATTTATCAATGGTAAGAGAATTACAATTTTTATGAACATTAACCACAAAGCTAGAAATACTCTAATATCCCTGCAACCTCTAATAACCCTTTAACTATTGCAACAGTTCACTTTCTGACTTTTTTTGTCATTGGAGATCTGTATCTTGTTCTTTTAGACAGTTGATGATCTGTGTCTGTCTCGTTCTTTAGCTGCAGGCCTCCCAATCTACTTGCTCTCATGGTCATTCTGTCCCTTGTCATTCTCTCTGCATCCAGTTCTTCACTGTCCACAGTCCAAAACCAGTTTTGTCCCAATCTTACTGGCCAACTCAGCTCCCTCCTCAACCGATCTGGCTAACCTCCCCTCCTTCTTTCCAACCACCTCTTAACAGTCCCACGTCCTCCTTCCCAACACTCCATTATTGCCACAAACAGCAGCAGCCATACGGCTGCTGTGATCCACCTACCAATTTGATCCACCTACCAATGTGGAATGGCTCCAGGGCATTGTGGGTGATTGAAAATGGTAGCTACCCAGCCTCCCCCTCTGCTTCTCCGTACGTCGGGGTCCAGAGGATAGGGCAGATGGGCATCACAAGAAGAAGTGTCAGTGCTGTGTCTGTTGGGCCTGGCTGGGTTCCAAGACAGCTGGCTGAGGATGCTGGATGTCAACAGTGTATGTGGGAAAAAGACAAAGGTAATGTTTTCAAGCAAACAGGAGAGCTCACAGATGATGTTTAGCATTGTGTGTAACGTGAGAACAAGCCAACAAACGGGTGCAAAAGTGGGAACACAGTATACTCGGACTGCACACAGCGGTGTACACATTTATTTCAGTCAAAACAACCCTGTGCAGCCCTGCTCAGTAAAGTCAAAAGTAAAAGTTACTCACAAAAAAGCCGGCGACCTAAACAGCAGTGTCACCTGCAAACTGGAAATAGCTTTCAACTTGAGGGCTACCTTATTTACAGCAAAAACTCTCTCTATATATCTAGTCAGAAGTATTCTCATCAAGTTCAATGGGTCTTAGGTTATTCGGTCAATTAGCAGTCACTGAGTTAGTTCCTTTGGGTTCTTCAGCTTCTGTGATTAATTGGATGATGGGAAAAAGTTCTGTTTTGACTCACAAAAAATTAATTATACTGATGAGCTCTCCAGCAAATCTTGGCATCGCTCAGTGAAGGAAGGCCCAGCAAATCCAGCACTGAAACAATGTTTGTTTGTTTTTAAAATCCAACAACTTTGCACTTTACCATTCTGCATAAACTAAATGTAAATGAGTTAGAAGTGGTATGAAAAGACACCAATTTATGAACATCTGGGCACCTTTTTTGATATGCAGATAATAATATTGATGACTCTAGCGTGGAAATCTGTAGGAATGAAATGTATAGGTCTGTTGTGAGGATATAATAGGAGAGGAAGTACCGTGAGTGCTTTGGATGGGATAGAAATTAAATAAACAAATATACAAACAAAAGATATGACCTGTAGGTTAACACAAACAACAGTGGATGAGTGATGGATTGGGGCTTTCTGTGTTTTCCTCCTTCCTCCATGTTAATTACTCCCTCTGTTTCCATTGTTCAGGCTGTGTGTGCATAGGTTTATTATAACCAAAATGGCACCACCAACACACAAAAGTAGGATTGGAGGAACACTGAGTTTTGCAGAAGTACAAAACATCTTTAGAGAAGACCCCCCCCTTCCAAGCGGGGGGTGGGGAACCACGACAGTCAAATGAGGATTGAGTGTGCTCAGTGGGCACAAAATGCTGACTGACTTGCGGGCAGGGACAGAAAACCTGGGCAGGGGGCTGGTAATGGACTGGACAGAGTCCTGAACATTGCAACATTTTGTTGCAGGTCTGCCTTGTTTTGTCATATTTTATTGATGCTTTCCTGTTGGGTGAAGCATTATGGGGCTTATAGCAATATAGCAACAGCACTTTCTGAAATTGTGTGTGTATAAGATGATAAGAAGAGCCATGCTGGTTCAGACCAAGGTCCATCTAGTCCCGCATTCTGTTCATACAGCAGCCAACCAGCTGTTGCCAGGAAACCCACAAGCAGGATACGAGTGCAACTGCACCCTCCTGCCCACGTTCCCCAGCAACTGGTGTACATAGGCTCACTGCTACTGGTACTGGAGGTAGCATAGAGCCATCAGGACTAGTAGCCATTGCTAGCCTTCTCCTCCAGGAATTTGGCAGTTTTATTTTCAATTCTTTTCCTAATTACGCCTAACATGGAATTTTCCTTTTTCACAACACTGAAAAACACTGGGTTGACATTTTCATCAAGCTGACCACAACCCCAAGATCTCTTTCTTGGGGGAGGGGGGTGCATAGATGTATTTGTGTGTGTGTGTGTGTGTGTGTGTGTGTGTGTGTGTGTGTGTAGCTAGCCAGGGCTATGCAATGCCCCTGACACACACCCATCATCACTTTGATTCACACTAGGCCTCCCTCCACCCCAAAGCACACACATTTCCACCAACCTACACAAGTTCCCTTCGCGTTCGCATATTAAAAAAACCCTGTGTTAATCTAAAATAACTACCACCCTCTAGTGGCCTAGAATTGACACACTGTCTTAGATATGCCAGAGGAGAAAGGGTGATGTGTGAGATAAACCGAGGACTGCCAGATGCAAGAGAGGAAAAAGGGGCTTGTGCACCTTTAGTAGTTGTATAGAAGAGGGATTTTCAGCAGGTCTAGCTTGTCTTGGCAGCTATGCTTCCTAACATTCCCTCTTCGGCACAACTATTAAAGGTGCAAAAGCCCCCTCTTCCTTTCTTGCATCTGGCCATCCTAGGTACAGCCTATGCAAACTGATCTTGTATGTACCCTTGGCTCCCAATAAACGTGGTGCCCTTCAGGTGTGTTGGACTACAAGTTCTGTCATCTACAGCCAATAGCATGCTGGCTCAGGATGATGGGAGTTGCAGTCAAAAACATATAGAGGGCACTGGATTGGGGAATGCTGATCTACTGCAAAGAAAAAGATGCAAATTAACACATGCATGTAGGGATGTGACTATGAACTTGACTAACTGCTCAGTCTTATACATGTCTGCTCAGAGGTAAGTCTCACTGAGATCAATGGGGCTTACTCCCCTGTAAGTGGGTATAAGGATCGATATCTCTCTCTCTCTCAGAAATATATATATATATATTTCTGACTAGACAATCCAAAAAAAGCAACAAAGAATAACACATTTTAACAAGATTAACAAAAACAGGGGTGAGCAGAAGGTAGACCTCCAGACCTTTTGGACTTCAACTCCCAGAAGCCTCTCTTGAATGGCCAATAGTCAGGAATGCTGGAAGGTGAAGTCCTAAACATCTGGAAATCTACCTTCTACCCAGCCCTGCTAAATTAAAAAATAAAAAGATCAGTTTATATTCCACAATATATTGCATAATGTACAAATTATTCAGCTTGTAATGATTTTCATTCTCTTTCCAAGTAATCCCTCCAAAATGAAATGTGACATATTGGCAGTCTCAACAAAGAAAGGTCTTTGTGCACCTAAGATAGGAACGGAGACAAAGTTTCAGTAAATAAATCTTATTTTGACAACCCTCTAACTATCCTGTCTTGGTGTGTTAATTTCTCTATCAGAGCAATTTAGAATCATAGTGTCATAGGTTTGGAAGGGGCCTACAAGACCATCGAGTCCAACCCCTTGTGGTCTCCTATCCAAGTACTAACCAGGGCTGACCCTGCTTAGCTTCCGAGATCAGACGAGATCAGCCCTTTGCTCGACTTCATAGAATCATAGGGTTGGAAGGGGCCTACAAGACAATCAAGTCCAATCCCCTGCTCAGTGCAGGAACCCTGATTCCCAGGTGGTCTCCCACCCAAGTACTAACCAGGGCTGACCCTGCTTAGCTGCCGAGATCAGAAGCATCCTTCTGTCTTAAAGGGCTTTAAAAATGTATGTGTTGACGTGGTTTGCATGTCACCTGAACCCCCATGAGTGGATTTCCCCATGTTGGAGAAAATCTTGTTGGGGTGGCCGCTGCCATTTTGAATATTCGAGCTGCAGTGGAGGCGCGTGGGAGAACCCGGCGAGGGTGGGTTGTTGGGGGACTTGACAAGCCACCCACAACCGTAAAACAGCCCATGGGTTCTGGGTGGCTTGTCAAGCACCCCAACAACCCACCCTCACCGGGTTCACACGTAGCGACAAGCTGCAGTTTGCATGTCATGGCAAGCAAGGGCAGACTTGGATGGCTGCTGGGCTTTTGAAATTTCCACTTTGCTTCAGGATGCAGCATCAGGTCAGTTGCTGCAAAGGCGGAGCAGACTGCAGCTGCCTGCGGGCTGTCTGCTGCATCCATCTCCTTTGGCTGAGAAATGAATCAAAAAGGCAGGGAGGCTGAGGGCCAAGACAGGAGCTGGCAGAGACAGGATGCTTAAGTAGAAGGCCCAGTAAAGTTTCCCTAAGGTTGATGGTGGATATCTCGCCCAGGAGTTTCAGCAGCCCCAATCATCAGAGGAAACGATCCCCAAACCGGAACCATCATCTGCTATTCAGTGTGTGAGAGTTTCAGAGAACAAGCAGGAGCTGTGTGGGATTCTCCTGTTCACGGTTCCAGCCAGCCAGCCATGCCCTCCCTCACCATACTCCATTCCATTTCCCTGTCCCACCCCATTTTCTGTTCCTCTCCCCACAACAGTCAGCTGAGAGCATGTTCAGCTCTCATTGGGCTGTTTTGGGGGAGGGGGTTCTCTTACCATTTTTAGGATTTCCCCCTCCCATATTTGTTGTACTTCTGCAAATCTTGGGGTTCCTAAAGCCTGAAGAAGGCTCTCTTTTGTGCATGGGTGGTGCATTGGCATTCATATCTAAGCGCTGGCACTCACGCACGAACATCAGAAGTAGACAGAATTGTGCTGCAACAGAGCCGGCTACTAGTGGAGCCTGGCTGTGCCCTCTACCACAGCTCTAGAGAAAATATTTGGGTAGATACATTTTTGGAATGCTCGAAGGCATGGTGTGACTGAGCAGAGAATGAGCCATTGTGGTGCAGGCAACAGAGCAGTAGAATGACGGAGATTCCGGTTCAAAACCCTACTTAGACATGACTAGCAATTTCGAGCGAATCAACTTCTCTCCAACTAATCTACCTGTCAGGGTTGTTGTGAGGATAAAAAACAGGAAGACAACCATATCCGCTGCCCTGAACTCCTTGGAGGAAGACAAGATAGTAGCTCCCCATAATAGCAAACTCAGGTGGGGGGTGCTAACAAAAATGGAGACAAAGCCCAAGATTTGCACTTATTGTGAGTGTGTGTGTGTGTACCCCTCTCCCAAAAAGTTTAATTGCTCAATTGGGATTTTCCCTGTGCCACTGCCATATCCGAGCTTCCTCTCTTTTCATAGTTGTGTAGAAGAGAGAATTTTGGAAGGTGCAGCTTCTCTAACTCCTCCTGCTGTACGATATGACAAGGTGGAATTTCAGTTTTTGTTCATCTCTTGAGAGGACGGGAGACCTCTCTCCTGCTGTTTCCCCCCTACCGTTAATGAAAATCCTCCTCCTCTTACTCCCCATTTTTTCATTATAATTTTTTATTCTGTTTCCCAATACAATAAATAAAGACAGGTACAATATTTCAACTCAACACATATGTGTTACCAAATACTGATTGATTGATTGATTGATTGATTTAGCTATAGTTGCTAAACCATCTGGCTGGTACCTATTCTAATTGATAAATGGTATCCAACTTTTTTTTTTGGGGGGGGGAGTCTGGATGGAGTTCAATCTTCCCTCCCTTAGCAACTCATAACTTGTTATTTTATTCATCACCATGGCAGTCCAAATCTTCTTTTTCCATTCTGCCAAAAACAGTATTCATGTTGATGACTAAGCTTTTGCTAAGGGGATGCTTGCAGCTATTAACATAAAATTCACCATCACTGCTAAATCTCTAAGGATCTGATCTTTAATATCACCATAATATCACCCAGGGGTATATAGTTGTTGGGAACAATTGCAATTCATAGCCTGTAATTTCTCTGATGTTGTTTATTGTCTTCTTTCAATATTCCTTAACAGGATTATCTCAATGCCATCACATATGGGCAAAAGTTCCACTTCCAGCACCTATCTGTTACTGCTGGGAACATCCTAGAGATGCTGGATGGTGTATAATACCACATATACAGTATATTATTTTATAGAAGCTTTCTCTAGAAGTCACATCTCGTACATCCCTACAAATTTTTGACCAGACATATTTCCATTGCTCCTCTGAGATTATGCTAAATTCTCTTTCCCACATCTGTTCCATTATCATGTATCTCTCTCTACTAATATTTTATATACATTGGACAATAACCTTTTCTGTATGTTCGAGCTCAATAACTTCTCAAATGAAGTATGAGGACTAGCTGGGTCTATTCCCCTGAGGGAAAGCAAGAGCCAAATAGAGCTCAGTTGTGCAACTGGGTAATTTAGGCTCTGGATTTAATGGTTTTACAGCATGGGCAGGTAAACTGGTGCCCTCCAGATGTTTTGGACTACAACTCCCATAATCCCTGGTCATTGACTATGCTGGCTGGGGTTTATGGAAGTTGTAGTCCAAATCCTCTGGGGAGCACCAGGTTTGCCTACCTTTGTGCCCCACCCCTCTTTAGATGGTAATGTGTTGAGTTTCAAACCAGCTTTTGCACTCTCCACTTTCACCCTCAACAACAGGCTCTTTAGATCCTCTTCATTTTCTGCCATTAGGGTGGTATTGTCTGCGTATTTGAGGGTGTTGATAATTTTCCTGGCAATCTTAATTCCGACCTGTGATTCATCCAACTCAACATTAAAAAAACTAAGATCATGGCATCTGGCCCCATCACTTCCTGGCATATAGAAGGGGAAGAAATGGAAGCAGTGACAGATGTTATTTTCTTGGGCTCCAAGATCACTGCAGACGGTGACTGTAGCCATGAAATTAAAAGACGTTTGCTCCTTGGGAGGAAAGCTATGGCAAACCTAGACAGCATAGTAAGAAGCAGAGACATCACCTTGCCGACAAAGGTCCGTCTAATCAAAGCTATGGTTTTCCCAGTAGTAATGTATGGCTGTGAGAGTGGAATATAAGGAAGGCTGAGCGCCGAAGAATTGATGCTTTCGAACTGTGGTGCTGGAGAAGACTCTTACGAGTCCCCTGGACTGCAAGGAGGTCAAATCAGTCCATCCTAAAGGAAATCAACCCTGAGTGCTCATTGGAAGGACAGATACTGAAGCTGAAGCTCAAATATTTTGGCCACCTAATGCGAAGAGAAAAGTCCCTGGAAAAGTCCCTGATGCTGGGAAAGATTGAAGGCAAAAGGAGAAGGGGACTGCAGAGGATGAGATGGCTAGATAGCATCACCGATGCAATGAATATGAACTTGAGCACACTGCGGGAGAGAGCGGAGGACAGGAAGGTCTGGTGTGCTATGGTCCATGGGGTCACGAAGAGTCGGACACAACGACTGAACAACAACTCTGCATATAAGTTAAATAAGCAGGGCGACAATACACAGCCTTGTCGTACTCCTTTCTCAATTTTGAACCAATTGGTTATTCCATGTCTGGTTCTTATTGTTGCTTCTTGACCCTTGTACAGGTTTCTCAGGAGACAGGTAAGGTGGTCTGGTACTCCCATCTCTTTAAGAATATGCCATAGGTTGTTGTGATCCACACAATCAAAGGCTTTAGCGTAGTCAATGAAGCAGAAATAGACGTTTTTCTGGAATTCTCTAGCTTTCTCCATGATCCAGCAAATGTTGGTGATTTGATCTCTAGTTCCTCTGCCTCTTTGAAACCCAGCTTGTACTTCCAGTAGTTCTCAGTTCACATACTGCTGAAGCCTAGCTTGTAGGATTTTGAGCATAACCTTGCTGGCATATCAAATGAGTGCAATTGTACTCTAGTTTGAACACTCTTTGGCATTGCCCTTCTTTGGAATTGGAATGTAAACTGACCTTTTCCAGTCTTGTGGCCACTGTTGAGTGTTCCAAATTTGTTGGCATATTGAGTGCAGCACTTTAATAATCTTTTAGGATTTTAAATAGCTCAGCTGGAATACTGTCATCTCCGCTAGCTTTGTTGTTACTAATGCTTCCTAAGGCCCACTTGACTTCACTCTCTAGGATGTCCGGGTCAAATTCAGTGAGCGCACTATCATGGCTATCAGGGACATTCAGATCTTTCCTGTATAGTTCTTCTGTGTATTCTTTCCACCTCTTCTTAATCTCATCTGCTTCTGTTAGGTCCCTGCCTTCTTTGTCCTTTATCATGCCCGTCTTTGCACAAAATGTTCCCTTGAGATCTCCGATTTTCTTGAAGAGATCTCTAGTCTTTCCCATTCTATTGTTTTCCTCGATTTCTTTGCATTGTTCATTTAAGAAGACCTTCTTGTCTCTCCTTGCTATTATCTGGAAATCTGCATTCAGTTGGATATATCTTCCCCTTTCTCCCTTGCTTTTCACTTCTTTCGTCAGCTACTTCTAAAGCCTCATCAGACAGCCACTTTGCTTTCTTGCATTTCTTTTTCTTTGGGATGGATTTAGTTGCTGCCTCCTGAACAATGTTACAATAAAACCAAGCGCCTTGGATAGCTCCTTTAGAGTTCTGACCAGTTCTGATTGAAACCCAGAGTAGACTCACTGCCCCACAGACATCAGAGCCACCAGCCTGCACTGTTAATGTCTGTTGCTTCATTTACTTCAATATGTGGGTTAATAACTGGGGGAATGTTCAGATTTTTTTGTCTTCTTGTTTACCCATTTTAAAAATAAATTTATCAGCTGCCATTCAGGCAGGAATCCCTGTCCAAATGACTGGAGACAGTGAGTGGCTGGATGGGGAGGAATAAGCTGAAGCTGAACCCTGACAAGACCAAGGTACTTTTGGTGGGAGACAAAAGAAGGCTGGGGGACGTTGACCTGATGTTGAATGGGGTATGGCTACCCTTGAAAGACCAGGTCTGCAGCCTGGGGGTCATTTTGGACTCCCAGCTGTCCATGGAGGTTCAGGTGTCAGCTGTGAGCCGGATCGCGCTGTATCAACTCCATCTGATACGGCGGCTGCGCCCCTTCCTTCCCAACCATCTGCTCCCATTGGTAGTACATACCCTGGTCTCCGCTCGTCTAGACTACTGTAATGCGCTCTGCGTGGGGTTACCCTTGAAGACGGTTCGGAAGCTGCAGCTGGTATAGAACGTGGCGGCTCGCCTGATTAAAGGCATAGATCTGGCGAGATCACATCACTCCAGTGCTGAAGGAGTTGCATTGGTTACCAGTTGTTTTCCAGGCCAAATTCAAGGTGTTGGTTTTGACCTTTAAACCCCTATATGGTTCCGGCCCAGCCTATCTTAAGGAGCGCCTCCAGCAACACCAGACAGGCCGCTTAACAAGATCAGCCTCGGATGGCCTTCTGTCTGTCCCATCAGCCAGGAGAGCTAGACTGGTGGGGATGAGGGAGAGGGCCTTTTCTGTGGTGTCCCCCACTCTGTGGAACTCCCTCCCTAGGGAACTCTGCCATGCCCCCTCTTTAATGAGCTTCCGCCATGCATTAAAAACATGGTTGTTCAGGCAGGTATTTGGGGTGGGTGAGGGTATTTTAGAAAACGTTTCTATTGTAGAATTTTATTGTTTTAAACTGTTTTATTATATACTTTGCACCTCGCCCAGAGTGGCTGGGTGCCCAGCCAGATGGGCGATTAATAAATAAATAAATAAATATGCCCTCTCCCCAGACAGCATACGAGGTTTGTTTTTAAACAGCAGGGCAATTAAAAAAACAAACTTCATAATGCCTAAAACAGCAGCAAGATTTAAAAAAACACACACACCAAACAAATGAACTACACCCCGTGCAACCCTACCTATGTCTACTCAGAGACATACATCCCATTGAGTTCACCTGCTATGGGCAAGCCAATTATCTCCATGAGGTCTGGGGGCATGATAATCCAAAATATATGACGGGCACCGGGTTGCCTACCCTGGAAACGGAGACTGCGCACGGCAAATAGGAGCAATATTGCAGGATTAGAACCAGCCCTGCCAGCGTTCCTGCCAGCTGCTACAGATGTTGCATCTGGGCTTGCCGAGCAAAGCATCCTGGGAGCTGCAGTTTGAAAGTGGCCGATTCCTCTTCCTTTCTTGCTTTCATTTAGGAAACGTCCAACCAAGAAGAATCGCGCAAAACTGTGCAACCGCAAGCGGCGCTTCATTTCGTAATTATGCATGGCTTCTTTGCAACATCTGCTAGCTTGCAACCCCGCTGTGGGGCTCCTGAAAGAGGAGGCGGATTTTGCCCACAAGCAACCCACTTTTTCTCTGCAATATTGAGACCCGCGCGCGCACCGCCTCTCGCAGAGTAAGTTAGGGGCTTGTGTGGGCCGTTTGCCCAATTCTCCTCATTAAGACAGAGGGGTGGGTGGGTTAAAATCGCGCAGCAATTCGGAGGCACGGACTACAACCCCCAGGATGCCGCGCGCCCCGGCCCCACGTGATCCTCGCAGAAAGCTACTGTATCTTTTAGCTACAGTAGCTGCATTTTAGCCACAGGCGGAACCCGATCCCGGGGAAGGAATTGGTGCGGTGATTGCCAGCGGCTTTTGTCGCACCTCGCGAAAAAGCAAGCAGCAAAACGAAAAGAAAAAGCAAACGCGCAGAAGAAGAAGAAGAAGAAAAATCAAGATGATGCCGGTAAGCCTGTTTCAGATTTGTGGAGGGTTCGTCTTGTTTCTTTTTACTGTGAGTAAATTAAAAGCAAGAGTTCGCTGCATGGAAAACTGTCGTTGGCGGAGTAGTCGGGTCTCTCGGTATGAAGGTTGACGTGCTTTATCCCTGCCCACCCCAAGACTGATCAAATTTCATGAACGTATATAAACTTATAAACCTTATATCCCGCCCCACGCCAAACCTGATCAAGTTTCCTAACCAAATTCAAGGTAATCCTTCCTTTCAGTGTAATGTCACTCCCTATGCAAACAGAGCTTCTGTTTAGACTTTGACTGCATCCTAATGTAACGTCAATCCACATGAAAGCAGAGCTTCTATCTAGATTTAAGCGCACCCTAAGAATTTCCACCCATCGCTGTTTCGCAAAGAGAGTCTGCCTTATTTTTTCTTCCTGCTAACCCCATGACCCCGTCCTGTTTGGGGGGACATGTTTAATATTGGTGTACACACAGTGGGCGAGAGCACAGTTCTTTCTGTTTCAGCCTTTCCCTGGTCTCTAGAAGTTATTTATTAAAATATTTTATTTTAATTAATAATTTTTTTAATATTTTAATATTGTAAGAGTAAGATACTCTTTATCTTACAATGCCAGCGCAGAATGCAATGTTTAATTTAAAAAAAATATCCTACTATGATATACAGTAAAAACGACAAAAGAGTAAAAGTCAGGGAATGCATAAAGTAGGCAGTCATCTCAGCCAGCTGTTAAGTATTTAAGATGTACAATTCATGTCTGCTCAGGGGTAAGTCTCATTGAGTCTGGGTAAGTGGCTAAAGGATCGTAGCCTAAATCTCTGAGTGGGATGGGGGTATGGATCTCGGGTGTGGAGCTAAGGTGGTCAGGTCAAAGAGAGGACCAGCCTCTAACACCTTTTAAGAGCTCTGTAGAACAGGAGTGGGGAAACACCGGGCATGAGGGATCTACTTTTTTTTTTTTTTTTACTAGAATCCGAAAATCCACCAAAAGGGAGCCTTCTGCAAAAAATGTCCACTTAGAATTAAAGAATTCTGAGCTTAGGAATTTGTTATGAATGCCAGAAGTGAACAGAAGTCGCAATCCTCCTGCAACCAAACACAGGCCTGGTCACCCCAATCTTTCTTCATTTCAGTGGTCTAATTTAGGGAGGGGGTCATTTTATTGCTGCTGTTGTTAAACAAATGGGAATCCTTGCTAATCTACAGGACACCCCCCCCCCCAGGTCTACCAGTAGATCCAAATCTACCTCCTGCCCCAAGCCCCTGCGGTAGAAGAGGGAATGTTTGCACAAACTGCACCTGCTGAAATTCCCTCTTCTAGACAACTATTAATAGTTGCAGGTGCACTCTCCTTTCCCCCCCTTTTTCCTTCCATCTGGCCACTCTATCCAGCGTGTGTGCATGGCCCTGCAGTGCCACTGTGCATGCATTCCCATCCATTTCCCCCATAACCACCTACGCAGCCAGACAGGTTTCTCTGTTTCAAGACAAGGCTACTGCAGGCCAAATAAAGAACAGACAGAGAAGAACCTTCTGCAGTTTAAAATAGTACGTATGGATCTCAGACAATGAACCTTGCTGTGATCCCTGGTGATCCTATTTTCTGATGTGAAGCATTAGAGGGTTTATCATCTGTTCCAGAGGCATAGTATTGCAGTCTGGGTATTTAAACGGTGTTCTGAGTGCTCCGTTCGATATCTTCTTCGTGATTAGTCCCATGTCGCAGACAGAAAAACTGAGGCTGAGGGATTAGCGGCATGCTTAAGGTGCTGGGCAGTTGCGAGATCTGAACGGAAGACTTCCCAATCAGATTTCGCACATATAGCCCCCGTTGGTTCGTAGTCGCATCCCTACATTTGTATGTTAACCTGCATCTTTTACTATATTGAGGGCCAAATGCACACACAAGATCAACTGACGTGGATGGTTTACCTTAGGGTGGCCAGCTGCAAAAGAAGACACAACCCTTTCTGCTGTGTAGAAGGGGAAATGTCAGCAGCTGTAAGGTCTAGGGGACATGGGCATACGAAAGAGAGCTCATTTGCCTTCAGGTCCCATAATCTTTCAGAGGCTTTTGACCATTGTTTGAACTGGGAAATGGGACGAGATGGGATGCTGTTCTGCAGGCCGGTTCTTTCGATCTGGCTTGATCAACTCTTTTTCTGAAGGCAGTAGTGGCCACTTTGCCTATGTTGCAGGGTACCCTAAAAGCGTACCCACATATGGTTTCATCTTGCCTTGCAAGAAAATCAAATGGGTTGGTTCTGGACTGGACTCCTATACCCACTTACCTGAGAGCCAGCCTCATTGAACTCAGTGTGACTTCCTTTTGAGCAGACATGTCTAGGAGTGCGCAGCAAGGTAGCTAAACTTACGTTTCTGCTGGAATCAGTGGGACAAGTCAGGATTAACTTGTCCCATTTATTTTAATGAATGTAATCCGGATCCCGCCCAATAAATCGGGTTGTGATCCAAGCATGCTGCCTTTTTGGAAATGAGTTCCATTGAGATGAGACAGCTCCTTCCTTCCAAATGAACACACGCTAATTAGGGTCGGAGAAGAAGGTTGGGTGTAGCACTGAGTAATCTTAAAGGAGTTTTTTAATTGATAAAAAAAAATACCATGTGCTTCTTTCCTGATTGCCTTTCTCAAGAGACACTCGTCTCATGTGATGGGACTTTCCCAATGCATCAGAAACTGGTTTTGCTTTTCTGGCAAACAGATCATACCAGCCTTCCTTTCCAAATGTTTGGGATGACAATAAGCCCCAACCAATGGTCAGGAAGGCTGGGAATTTGATACAGATGTTGGGGCAGACCGTGTTGCGTTTGCATCTTAATCCTAGGTCTGGGGAAGGAAGCCCCACTTAAATTTCTGTAGAATGCAAGGGTGCATTTGGTAAAGTGGGTTTTAGTCTATGAAACCTAATGCCACAGTAACAGTGCACGACAACTCTGAAGCAAGTCTCACTGAGTTTAATGGGGCTTACTCCCAGGTATTACTCCTATTTGCTACCGGGCCATATTTAAGGTTTTGGTATTAGTGTAAAAAGGTAAAGGTGTCCCCAACCAGTCGTGTCCGACTCTAGGGTGTAGTGCTCATCTCCATTTCTAAGCCGAAGAGCCAGCGCTGTCCGAAGACGCTTCCGTGGTCATGTGGCCGGCATGGCTAAACACCGAGGTGCACGGAACACTGTCACCTTTCCTGCCGAGGCGGTACCTATTTATCTACTTGCAATTTCTTGCTTTCGAACTGCTAGGTTGGCAGGAGCTGGGACTGAAGACGGGCGCTCGCTCCGTCATGCGGCACTCGGGTCTCGAACTGCTGTCCTGCCGACCTTCCAGTCTGCAGTTCAGCGTCTTTAATCACTAAGCCACCGCGGCCCTAAACAACTTGGGACCAGGTTGCCTGAGAGAGTTCCTTCTCCCTTACCAACCTGCCTGATCACTGATGTCCTCAGGGGGCATGCTCCTGGTGGTTCCACATGGACCTATAGCCCGACTGGAGTCCTCCTGGAGAAGAGTCTTCAGTGTGGTGGCCCCCTTCCTATGGAACTCCCTGCCTCTGGAGGTCAGGCAGGCACCAACACTGTGTTGTTTTCGGCGCCTCGTGAAGACAGCTCTTTTCCAGGAAGCCTTCATGGTTAACCAGCCTTAGTTTTTTTTTTTTGACATTGTGTTTTTTAAAGAATAATCTTAATATCATGTTTCTTCTTTTTATCTTTTGTTCATTTCATCTCTTGTTGTTCACCACTCCAGAATCTGTTTAGGAGAGCGGTATACAAATGTTGTAAATAAATAAATAAGTCCGAGTAGAATGGCAGCCAAACTCTATTAAGTCCTTATGGATGAGGATTCTGAGGGGGGGGGGGTGAGAGAGAGAGGCAGCTGATTTTAGATGTCTGAAAGTGTTAGTTATTTAGGGTGCAATCCTATGCATGTTTAGACCCCCCCAAAGGCCTTCAACTCCCAGCATTCCCCAGCCAGCCATGCTTCTGTCTAAACATGCATAGGATTTTGAGCCCTTAATTTATTATTAAATTCCACCTTATTGGGATTTGTCTTTTTAAAAAATGCTTTGACTCTTTTATCCTGGTGTTTTATTCTTTTTCCTTGTTGTTCACTGCTCCCAAATCTTCTGATGTGGAGCGGTATATCAATATTGTTAATAATAATAATAATAATAATAATAAAGGCAGGGGTAGGTAAACTGGTGCCCTCCCGCTGTTTTGGACCACAACTCCCATCAGCCCCGTCAGCATGCCCAGTGGTCAGGGATTATGGGAATTGTAGTCCACACAGAGTCGGTGTAGTGGCTAGAGTGCCGGACTGGGAGTCGGGAGATCTGGGTTCTAGTCCCCACTCGGCCATGGAAGCTCACTGAGTGACTTTAGGCCAGTCAGTGACTCTCAAGCTAACCTCCCTCACAGGGTTGTTGTGAGGATAAAAATGGAAAGGAGGAGGATCATGTAAGCCACTTTGGGTTCCTTGGATACAGATGTAATGACAAATAATCAAACATATACTGTTCAAAAAGGCCTCCTCCAAGATCTCTTCTTAGTTGTGGCAGCTGTTAGGAAGGAATGAGAGCCAGTGTGGTGTCGTGGCAAGAGTGTTGGACTGGGAGCCGGGAGATCCGGGTTCTAGTCCCCACTCGGCCACGGAAGCTCCCTGGGTGACTTTGGGCCAGTCACAGACTCTCAGCCCAACCCACCTCACAGGGTTGTTGTTGTGAGGCTAAAATGGATGAAGAGGAGGAGGTTTGTGTATGCTGCCTTGGCTTCCTTAAGGAAGAAAAAGGAGGGATATAAATGTAATAAATAAAACATCTGGAGGGCACCGAGTTGCCTGTGCCTGAGCTGCAGGAACACCCAGTACATTTAGGAGAGACAAGAAAAAGGGCTTCTTTGTATGATGCTGAATTAATTTAACATATGGAACTCGCAGCCACAAGATGGGATGATGGCTGGTGCTTCATTTGGTTTTGAAGGAGGCTAGACTTTTTTGGGGGGTGGGGGTCGGTCAATAGCTGTTGGACACAATAGCTAGAGCCCGTTCAGAGGCAGAGTTTCCCCTGAATGTGAGGTGCTGGGGACCACATGTGGGAGGGGGCTGTCCCCCCCTCCTGTCCCGCTTTTAGCTCTTTGTACTAAGCATGAAACCTGCTTGAAGTGTTTGCACAATTCTCCAGCTGATTTGAAGTCACAACTTCCATTCAGGAACCTTTGCAAATAAGAGCCCGTTGTCATTGTTTTCCCAGTCCCAGCAACCTCGTGACCTGCCACCACCCCTCAGCAAGCCCAGTCTTGTGTCTTAAGTGCCTGCTCAGCTCCCGGGTCACAAAAAGCAGGGCCGAATCGCGAGGGCAGAGCATGGCCTTGGCGCGTTTTCTCCACTGCAAAGCTCGGGCATGGCATGCTAACGTTCTACCGTCATCTGACAATGTCCAGAGTGCCTCTCCCTCAACTTTAAATAACCCCAACAGCAGCCCCAACAAGCTGAGATCCGAGGCCTGTTCACTCTTTTTCTTGGGTTTGCCATGAAACGTGCATGCCGACAGGGGACAGCAGCCAACCCTGACCCTCTGGTGTGTGTATCTTGAGCAATACACTTTTGGCACTTTTATGGGAGTGTACACCTAAAAATGTACATGTGTGCTTTGGCCCTTAGGCATTTACAGTCCGAACAGTGACAGAAAGTAGGCGACGGCCCAGGGGCACTCTCTCTCTTTCGAGAAGCTGGCTGTTGCACAAGTCGACTTCCTTATTTCATGCACAGTGGTTCAGTGTTACATATCTTAGTCAGTTCTGTGTGTGTTTTTGTTTAGAGATTCAACACAACGTGCAGCATTTCTGCCTGGAGATCTGACCCAAAAGTGGCATTAAGCACAAGAAACCGGTGTTACTGGAATATTGACTCCGGGAAGCTGGCATTTGCACAGCTGCCAGTTTCACAGTCTTCCTTCGGAGCTCCAGAATTGAGCAATGCGATGGAATAAGATGCCAGATAATCATAGGGTATGATGGAAAAAAAATAGCACATGATCAAGAGCTTCCTTGTGCAGAATGAGACCTTTGGTCCATCTTTACCAGTGCAGCCTACACTGACTGGCTGAGGCTCTCCAGTTTTCCTAAATCAAAAGAAGAGCAAGATGCTAGTCCTCACCACTGAGGAGTGGGGAGGTAGTTTGAAAGCAAACGTGGACCTCCTGAAAGGACTGCAGTTTAAGAAAGCAGAAATTAATTCCATTGTCCCGCTGTCAGGATTGGAAGTCAGAGTAAGACTCTGTTTCTGGACTGACAAAAGGAAAGACTTCTTCACATGGCACTTATTTATTTATTTATTTAATTTATTAATTGCCCATCTGGCTGGGCACCCAGCCACTCTGGGCGATGTGCAAAGTATATAATACAGTAAAAGCATTTTCTAAAATTCTCTAACCCACCCCACATGCCTGCCTGAACAACCACGTTTTTAATGCACGGCGGAAGCTCATTGAAGAGGGGGCATGGTGGAGTTCCCTAGGGAGGGAGTTCCACAGAGTGGGGGCCACCACAGACAAGGCCCTGTCCCTCGCCCCCACCAGTCTAGTTGTCCTGGCTGATGGGACAGACAGAAGGCCATCCGAGGCTGATCTTGTTAAGCGGCCTGTCTGCTGTTGCTGTTGCTGGAGGCGCTCCTTAAGATAGGCTGGGCCGGAACCATATAGGGGTTTAAAGGTCAAAACCAACACCTTGAATTTGGCCCAGAAAACAACTGGTAACCAGTGCAACTCCTTCAGCACTGGAGTGATGTGATCTCGCCAGAGGCTGCCTTTAATCAGGCGAGCCGCCACGTTCTGTACCAGCTGCAGCTTCTGAACCGTCTTCAAGGGTAACCCCATTTAGAGCGCATTACAGTAGTCTAGACGAGAAGAGACCAGGGCATGTACTACCGATGGGAGCAGGTGGTCGGGAAGGAAGGGGCGCAACCACCGTATCAGATGGAGTTGATACAGCATTGTCCGGCTCACAGCTGACACCTGAGCCTCCATGGACAGCTGGGAGTCCAAAATGACCCCCAGGCTGCGGACCTGGTCTTTCAAGGGTAGCTGTACCCCATTCAACACCAGGCCAACATCCCCCAGCCTACATACAGTAGATACTGTGCTATGGCATTTGCTCGCACAAGACGTGGTGATGGTCACCAGTGTTGATGGCTTTAAAAGAGGATTGGACAAATCCATGGAGGACAAAGTGATCAAAAGCTACCCATCCTTATGGTTATGTATTGTTTTCAGTATCAGAAGCAGTATTCCTTTCCGTACCAGTTGCTGGAGGACATGACCGGGAGGGTGCTGTTACCCTCACTGCCTGCTGGTGGGCTTTCCATGGACACTTGTTTGGCCATCGTGGAAAAGAGGATGCTGGACTAGAGAGCCTTTTGGTCTGATCCAGCATGGCTCTATTGATTTATTTTTACTATTTGTATACTGCTCCATACCTCGAACAGATTTTGGAGCGATGAACACAAGAAACAGTAAAAGGATGAAAAGATTAAGACACCAAATTAAAATTATGCTATAAAACAGAATACCAATAGGAACTGTGACTGGTCAATTAAGGAATACCTCCTGGAACAGTGCTGTTTTCAGGAGTCGCCGGAAACAGCACAGTGTTGTTGCCAGCCTGACCTCCAGGAGCAGGGAATTCCAAAGAAAGGGGGCCACCACACTGAAGGCTCTTCTTCAGGTAGACTCCAGTCGGGCCATAGGTCCATGTGGAACCACCAGGAGCAAGCCCTCCAATGACCTCAATGACTGGGCAGGTTGGTAAGGGAGAAGGCGCCCTCTCAGGTATCCTGGCCCCAAGTTGTTTAGGGCTTTGTACAATAGTACTAAAACCTTAAACCTGGCCCGGTAGCGAATAGACAGCCAGTGCAGTTCCCTCAGCAAAGGAGTTACATGCTGAAAAGGGGCAGCTCCTGACAACAGCCAGGCTGCTGCGTTCAGCACTAACTCCAGCTTCCGGAGCAGCCTTGAGGGCAGCCCCGCATAGAGCGCATTGCAGTAATCCAGTTCTGAGGTTACTGGCGCCGGGAACACTGTGGCCAAGCTATCCCTTCTTACATTCTTACAGCTTTTCTCTCAAGTGTCAGCTTATTTTTGTTCCTCCTTTTTGAACGTATAATTTCTGAATGTTGTTGGGGTCTGTCAAATCTAGGTGGGCCGCAGGCAAGTTTTGGCAACTGGAGCTAAAATGGGAAGGTCTGACTGACGACAGTCTGGCTGGCTCCCAGTTGTGAAATAGGTTCCACAGCTCCATCACAGTGAAGAAAGCAAGCGCATTGTTATCCATAGATGTCTTGCCAATACCTCACTTATGTTTTGCTATTTTTGTGCCTCCCCTTTTCCCTTGCCCATCTTTTGCAGATGCATTTCTTCTTCTCAGACAAAGTGGTCCTTCTGTTTGACTTCTGGAATGTTCACAGCCCAGGAGGTAAGAAGGAAAACAATCTTATCTCTAAATAAATACCAGCTGCTGATTCTTTGTGGGCGGAGAAGATCGTATGAAACCTTAGCTTCAGAAAGGTAGAGGAGAATTATGAAGGGTTGCTCTGTTTCACGCCTCTTTAGATCGCAGCCTCCTTAGAATGCTTGACTTCACAATGTTTTCCAGGGCCAAAAAAGAGGCAAGCTCAGCCATCCATGCTGGGTCAAAGACCGATGGCACATCCAACCCAGTTGTCGTCCAGCCCAACCTGTGGTACCTCCCAGCTCCACACAGACTCCAAGTCTTGTAAGAAATACTGTTATGGAAGGTCATGGGCCAGTAAGGTCACATTCGGGGAGCTTTCCCAAACCTGGTGCCCTCCAGAGGTGTTGGACTACAACTCCCATCATGGCCATGTTGCAGCTGATGGGAGTTGTGGTCCAACACATCTGGAGGGCACCAGGTTGGAGAAGGGCTGTTAGACTTTGGACTGGATGGTCTTATGGACACCCCTTGCTTCCTTTAGATCGTAGTGTGTGTTCCTCTCCTCATTTCAAAATATGCTGCTGCATTTGGGGGTCCCTCAATGCCTGCCCTGCCGGCACCACAAAGTGGAGGTGGGGTATTGGGAAAAGAAGTACATGCCTCACTTTCTTAACAAGACCCAGAAAGATTAACGCAGGTGGGGTGGCGGAGCGGGGGGAGGCAGGGAACGCTTGCATAGAAATTGATCTGGGCCATGGGAGCTAGAAGGAGCAGCTTTTAAGTGGTCCTTGGATGCTTACCTGCCTCCATAGGTGGGCCCGGTCCTGGGCCCTGTACTCTTCAACATTTTTATTAATGACTTGGATGAAAAGGTGGGGTTATGCTCATCAAATTTGCAGATGACCCAAAATTGGGTGGGATAGCTCATACCTTAGAAGACAGAAACTTCAAAATGATTTTGATAGGTTAGAAAGCTGGGCAGAAAGTAACCATAAAATTGAACAGAGCCAAGTGAAAAGCTCTTCATTTAGGAAAGAGAAATCAGATGCAGGGGGATAAGATGGGGATGCCTGTTGTGACAATAGTACATCTGAAAAGGATCTTGGAGTCAATCACAAGCTGAATATGAGTCAGTGGTGTCATGTGGCTGCAAAAAAGGCAAATGCAATTTTAAGTTGCATCAATAGAAGTGTACATTTAATATGACGTATTAATACTCTGTTGACCGTAAATAAAGACTGATTGATTGACCCAATAGAAGTATAGTTTCAAAATCACAGGAAGTTAATAGTTCCCCTCTGCTCTGTCCTTGTCAGACCTCACCTTGAATACTGTGTCCAGGTCTGGGCACCACGCTTTAAGAAGAATTCAGATGAACTGGAATGAGTTCAGAGAAGGGCACCAGAGATGATGAGGGGACTAGAAACCAAGTCCTAGGAGGAACGATTGAATGACCTCCATACATGCTGAAAACGAAGCAGCGAAAGGGCCAGTTCTAGCCTCCGTAGGGAAGAGAGTTCTGAAATCATGGTGCCACCCCAGAGAAGGCCCTGTCCTTCATCAACCTAGCCCCTCTTGGTGGTGGGACATACTGAAAGGCCTTCAAACCAGTTCTTAAACTATGAGCAGGTTCACACGGGAGGAGGCGATCTTTCAGATATCATGGTCCCAAACCACCTTAGAAAAATCTGGGGAAAGGCTTAATTGCAGCATACACATCCTTCCAAGTCTGGTTATACAGTAAGAAAGGCAAAGGAGATGCTGGCAGGCAGGCCAGGAGTCTGTGTCCCTGTATTTTGTCTGTGTCCCTTTGGGACAAGGAATCTGGCTAGTTCCAGCCAAGCAGCTTCAGCTCTCCTAGGGAGTTCAGATTAGCAGTGATTCTGTCTTGGAGACCTCTGTGGTTTGGCGATCCAAGCCAGCAATCAGACTCCAGGGCCATGTCATTTTGAGCAGAAAGAAGCCAGAATGAAGCTTCCCTTTTTTCAAGAGTTGGGATGACAGGGTGGGGCTGATTCTGGGCCCAGGAAGTGGGCTGCACAGTCCCTGGGAAGCAACCCGGTTCCCCTCTCTGGCCGCACACTTTGCTCCAAAACAAACAAAAACCCTTGAGGCCAGTGTTTGCCGAGTGGCAAGTCTGTTAAGCTTACTGCTTGCAGGTAGTCATGAAACATGGCCCAATCTCCTACTTTGCATTCTGTGAGCTCTCCACAAGAAGAATTAGTCATGCAAATACCTGCATTTTCTCTCTTTCTTTCCTGGGTTAAATGGGGGAGAGAAATTTCTTCCATAAAGATCTGGACAACTGACAAAGCCCCTGTGCTGTCTGCACTGAGCGGGCAGCCTCTCTCTTTAAACTGGAGATGCCGGGAATCGAACCCACAGCCTTTGGAATGTGAAGGGTGTGCTTTCTCCCTGAGTTGTGATCCACCTAACCAGGTTGTGTCTGCTCCAGCTGGCTAGGGTCTGAGGAAGGCATCTTTCTCAGCCCTTCTGCTGGCGATGGGAAGGGATTGAACCTGGGGATGCTTGTGTAGTTGCTCTGTGAATTAGAATTTTATGATTTTATCCACTCAGGTTCTTGGTCAGAGGTTCCTCCCAGCCGGGCCACTTTTTAGACTGGAGATGCCAGAGGCAGACCCTGGGACGTTCGGCCTTCGAAGTGTGCACTCCACCACTCTGTTCTGGTCTCTCCCATGGGTTGGATCCAGTCTTAGTTGTGGGGGTTAGACTAGATGATCTCCACGATCCCTTTCAACTCTATGATTCTGTGATCTCCTGCTACCTGATATTTCTAACTGGACCTTTAATGTTTATTAATATGTGTTAATTGAATGGTAATATATGGCCAATGGAAATGGATTGTTTGCTCCCGTTCCTTTGCTATAAGACTGAGGTTATGACTCTGAAAGATAAGGTTCACCGTTTATGGTGCAGCGGACTGAAGATTTAATAATACCTGCAATGTTTGGAAGAGTGCTGTATAGGCATAATCTGCAATTGGAATTATATTTGCATATTGGGTTTGCTTTTATTGAAGTTTAGATATAATTCTCCCCCCGCTTTTCTCTCTCTTTTTTCCTTCTTTTGCTATCCCCCCCTTTTCTTCCTCAGAATACTGTAATGTTGGAAACTGAAGATTTTGATTATGTTGTTGGTATTGTTTATTTCATTTATAAAAATAAAATAAACATAGATTAAAAAAAAAAAGATATTTCTAACTGGAGCCACCAGGGATTGGGTCTGGAAATCTGCACATGAAGCGTGGACCCTGAGCTGCACCCCTCCCCAAATGGTGATAAGGAAGTGCATGAATACTCTGTAAAACCATCTCTATCGGCACACCTATTTTTCTATGGTAGCCCTCTAGGATGCTGCAGCATCTGCAACGTCGGGGCAGTACGAGCACCTCAGAGGTTACCTGGGAAGGGGTACCCCCAAATGGGGAAACCTATACTATTGGCATCCTGTACTATTTTAATTGTTGGTATTTTAAAAAAATAGTGGGCTACGTCACTGGAATTCAGCCTGTATGCAGAACACATCATGCGACGTGCTGGGCTTGATGAAGCCAAGGCTGGAGTTAAAATCGCTGGAAGAAACACTAACAATCTCCGATATGCAGATGATACCACTTTGATGACTGAAAGCGAGGAGGAGCTGAGGAACCTCATGACAAAGGTGAAAGAAGAAAGTGCAAAAGCTGGGTTGCAGTTAAACCTCAAAAACCCCAAGATTATGGCAACCAGCTTGATTGAGAACTGGCAAATAGAGGGAGAAAACATGGAAGCAGTGACAGACTTTGTCTTTCTAGGCGCAAAGATTACTGCAGACGCTGGCTGCAGCCAGGAAATCAGACGACGTTTACTTCTTCGGAGAAGAGCAATGACAAATCTGGATAAAATAGTGAAGAGCAGAGACATCACACTGACAACAAAGGTCCGCATAGTTCAAGCAATAGTATTCCCCGTAGTAACCTATGGCTGCGAGAGCTGGACCATAAGGAAGGCTGAGCGAAGGAAGATCGATGCTTTTGAACTGTGGTGCTGGAGGAAAATTCTGAGAGTGCCTTGGACTGCAAGAAGATCGAACCAGTCCATACTCCAGGAAATAAAGCCAGACTGCTCACTTGAGGGAATGATATTAAAGGCAAAACTGAAGTCCTTTGGCCACATAATGAGAAGAAAGGACACCCTGGAGAAGATGCTGATGCTAGGGAAAGTGGGAGGCCAAAGGAAGAGGGGCCGACCAAGGGCAAGATGGATGGATGATATTCTGGAGGTGACGGGCTCGGCGTTGGGGGAGCTGGGGGTGGTGATGGCCGACAGGAAGCTCTGGCGTGGGCTGGTCCATGAAGTCACAAAGAGTCGGAAGCGACTGAGTGAATAAACAGCAACACGTGACTGGAATACTTAAGCGTGCTCTCAGTATGGTAGATGAAAAGGCAACGGCCAGCTTGCGCAGAAGTTTTGTGAGGGCAGGCAGCATGGCACCACTGCAACCCCCCTGCCCCCGCCACCAGATTGGCCCTTTGCCTGCCGCCTAACACAGTGCAGCACGTTGATCAACTGAATCTTGTTGGGGAGCGGGAGCAGGCAATCGGAGGCACAGGGCTTCAGGCTTGCTACTGCCCACAGGTTTTTGAGTGAAAGTCACCGCAGAACCAGAAGCTCTTGCTTCTCGGATAGACCGCTTTCTATCCGAGAAGCGAGAACTTTGGTTAGTTTGTGGGGGTTTTTTAATTGTGTGCATCCTTATAAAGCAGTGGAGGCTGGTGGCTCCGATGTCCATGGGCCACTGAATCCTCTGCAGGGTTCAATCCGAACAAGTCAGAACTCTAAAGGAGCTATGCAGGGGGCCAAGTACCTTGGATAGCTCCTTTAGAGTTCTGACTGAAACTCTGAGCAGATTCACCAGCCCACTGACACTGGAGCAACCAGCCTCCACTGTTCCGAAGGTCCACAGCCACTCTTTGCTCACTCTAGATTTTATTATTTGTTTCCGACAGGGGTCGGCCCAAGACTCCAGGGTAACCCCACATTCCCTACCCAGAAATGATTGATTCTGTTGTTTGAATTTTGCAGCATCGCTGCAAAATGCTTTTTAAAAACAACCAAACATCGTTTGCACTCGTCCTCCTTCTGATGAACAGAAGAGCACTATTGAATGCTGAACTGCCTTCTTCCTTCCTTCCTTCCCATCCCAGCCTCACCCCCTTGGAAATCTCACTCAGCCTCCTGGGGGCGGCGGGGTGGCTCAGGTTTCGCCAGGCACCGCTTTAAAAGCTTATCGAACAGCAAAGCAAAGATTTGCAGGACGCCGATCCCCACGCATGGTAGCTCAGCCTGGTTTTGCACAGGGTGGCCACAGGGGTGTGGGCATACACCCCACCCTGTCTCAAATCATCACCCTTTTTGTTCTGGCAGGAATGGTGCTCTCGGTGGTGGTGATCATGCTGATGGCGGTGCTGTACGAGGGCGTCAAGGTCGCCAAGACAAAGCTGCTCCAGCGTGTGATGCCGCCCATCGCCACCAGCATCAGCCAGGAGACATTACGAGAGCCAGAGGGGGCCTCTGACAACACGAGCATGGGGCAGCCAGCCGGCACCCTGAGGAAGTAAGACCAGTGGAGGAGGGGGTGGGCAGTCCTGTGCCCTTCAGGGAAGGGCGCCTGTTGTATTTTGCTTGGGGCCAGCCTTGCCGTTGGACAGAGTGAGGCAGCTGCTTCAGGCAGCAGATACCAGGGGGCGGCAGCAGTAGTCCCCTTCCACTGAGTCTCCTCACCTAGCCGGCTTAGTGTCCACTAAGTTACCCAGCTGCTGTCAGGCACAGTGCAGAATGTCGTTCCTTCGCCAGTGTTGGAGAGAGATTCAGCGGCTAGTCTGGCCAGATCCTATATGTGGACAAGGCAAGGGGCCACGTCATCCTTTCCCTCGGACAGCAAAACATCTTGGGCCAGTCCTGTGTCTCCTCAATGGGATAGACCCATAGCTCAGTGTTGAAGCATCTGCTTTGCATGAAGAAGGCAATGGGGGCTGGTGGTTCCCATGTCAGTGGGGCAATGAATCTGCTTTGGATTTCAGTCAGAACCCTAAAGGAGCTTGCAAGGCACCTGGGATAGTTCCCTTAGAGTTCTGGCTGAAACCTGGAGTGGATTAACCCTCCCACTGACATCCGAGCCACCAGCCTCCACTAGCAGAAGGTCCCAGGTTCAATCCCCAGCATGTATGTATGTATGTATGTATGTATTTCACTTCTATGCCACCCAATAGCTGGAGCTCTCTAGGCAGTTCACAAAAATTAAAACCTCGAGGTGCAGCATAGAAGAATATCAAATATGAAAGCTTAAAACCACAATATAACATTACAGCCAGAATAAAAATGTAGCAGCAAAGCAGAGATTTAAATAGAATCATAGAAGGGTTGGAAGGGGCGTATAAGACCATCGAGTCCAACCCCCTGCTCAGTGCAGGAAACTAAGTCAAAGCATCCCTGACAGGTGGCTGTCCAGCTTCATCTTGAAGCTGCCTCCAGTGTGGGAGAGCCCAGCACCTCCCTAGGGAATGGGTTCTATTGTCGTCTTGCTTTAACAGTCAAGAAGTTTTTCCTGATGTTCAGCCGGAATCTGGCTTCCTGTCACTTGAGCCCATGATTCCGTGTTCTGCACTCTGGGATGATCAAGAAGAGATCCTGGCCTTCCTCTCTCTGACCTTTCAAGTCCTTGAAGAGCGCTATCCTATCTCACCTCAGTCTTCTCTTCTCAAGGCTAAACATGCCCAGTTCTTTCTGTCCCTCCTCACAGGGCTTTGTTTCCAGTCCCCTGATCATCTTTGTTGCCCTCCTCTGAACCCTCTCCAGTTTATCTGCATCATTCTTAAAGTGTGGCACCCATAACTGGACTTAGTACTCCAGATGAGGCCTAACCAGTTCTGAGTAGAGGGGAACTAGTACTTCCTGGGATTTGGAAGCTCTACTTCTATTAATGCAGCCCAAAATAGCATTTGCCTTTTTTGCAGCCACATCACATTGTTGGCTCATATTCAGCTTGTGATTGACAACAGTTCCAAGATCCTTCTCACTTGTAGTGTTGTTGAGCCACGTATCCCCCATCTTGTAACTGTGCATTTGGTTTTTTTTTTCCTAGGTGCAGAACTTGGCATTTATTCCTATTAAATGTCATTCTATTTTTTTCTGCCCAGCGCTCCAGCCTATCAAGATCACTTTGGATTCTGTTTCTGTCTTCCAGGGTATTAGCTATCCCGCCCAATTTTGTGTCATCTGCAAATCTGATCAGCATTGCCTGCACCTTCTCCTCCAAGTCATTAATAAAAATGTGGAAGAGCACTGGGCCCAGGACTGAGCCCTGCGGTACCCCACTCATTCCCTCTCCCCAGTTTGAGAAGATCCCATTGATAAGCACTGTTTGAGTCCGATTCTGTAGCCAACTGTGGATCCACCGGATCGTTGTTTCATCTAGCCCACTTTGAGCTCGTTTGCTCATCAGGAGATCATGGGGCACTTTGTCAAAAGCTTTGCTGAAGTCGAGGTATATTATGTCCACAGCATTCCCACAGTCCACAAGGGAGGTGACCTGATCAAAAAATGAGATCAGAATCGTCTGGCAGGACTTGTTCTTGACAAATCCATGTTGGCTTCGAGTAATCACTGCATTGTTTTCAAGGTGCTTACAGGTGGATTGTTTTATAATCTGCTCCAGAATTTACCAGGGATTGATGTCAGACTGACTGGTCTGTAGTTCCCAGGTTCCTCCTTTTTGCCCTTTTTGAAGAAATAGACAACATTAGCCCTCCTCCAGTCATCTGGCACTTCGCCTGTCCTCCATGATTTCTCAAAGAGAATAGACAGCGGTTCTGAGAGTTCTTCTGCCAGTTACTTTATTACTGTAGGGTGCAGTTCATCTGGCCCTGTAGATTTGAATACAGAATTAAAACCACAGAGCTATGTAAAAGACTAGGAAGCTAAAATACTAGAATACTGGGAAAATAAAAAGGTCTTCACCTGGCACCAAAAGGAGCACAACGTAGGTGCTAGGCGAACCTCTCTAGGGAGCTCATGCCACAGTTGGGGTGCCACAGCAGAAAAGGCCCTCTTCCTGGTAGCCACCTGTCACAGGATGCTGACTGAGAGTCTGGGGTGGAGGGAGAAGGCAGGAGGGGGAAGGGTTATTGGTTCGCCACTAAGGTCAGTAAGGTTGGTGGGTGCTAGAGGTAGGCTTGGTTCACACATAATGCTAACTCATGGTATAGGTTGAATTCTGGATTGCCGTGATGTACAAACCCAGCCACGCTCTTCGGACAGCGCTGGCTGTTCGGCTTAGAAACGGGGATGAGCACCGCACCCTAGAGTCGGACACGACTGGTTGGGGACACCTTTACCTTTTTTTTTTACGAACCCAGCCACGCTAATAAACCATGGCATTAGCCACGCTAATAAACCCAGAAAGAGAACCCATGGTTTGTGGTTGGGTTATGAACCTTGGGTTGTTTAAAACATGGGTTGTTACATGTGAACCCAGAACCATGGGTTGTTCAGGGGTTGTTTTGCCGGGCTACACAGGCAGCAGGCAAGAGTGGTAAAAAAAAACAATAACCCCAGCTTCTCTTCATGCCAGTACTACAGTGCCGCAAAGCCATTTGGGATACAGGGTGTGAGCAGGCGGAGGAGGAGGGAAACAAACAACCCAGGGATTGAGAAAACAAACCACAGTTTGTGCGATCATCTGCCAGACAAACTCTTGGCAGGGCAACAAACCACGAGTTAACCATGCGTTAAATAAATCATGGGTGAGCGTTCTGTGGCTTCATACATGGAATTCCCTCCCATAAGATATATGTTTGTCCTCTTCTGTGGTTGCTTTTAAGAGGGTTTTAAAAACTCAGCTGTTCTTGCTGGCTTTTAATTGAAACTGTTTATAGTAGTCATAGCCGATGGATATTTTGAAATTGCATTTTATTGACACTGGCCTTAATTGCTTATATTTAGTGATGTTACTGATACGTTAGTAACAGTTTGTATGGTGCAAGCTGGTGCCTTCCAGATATTTTGTATTACAACTCCCATAAGCCTCAGCCAGCATAGCCAATGGTCAGGGATTATGGGAATTATAGTCCAAATCATCTGGAGGGCACGATGTTGCCTGCCTTCATGCTTTGGGAAAAATTTGGCCTCGAGCGGTGGCTAAGAAATGGATTAATGGGAAAAAATAAGAGAATAGAATGGAGTATCATACAGGAGGGCATGGCTGGCAACCTAAACAGAAGCACTCCATGCTGCAGCTTTGAGTTGCAGGTCTCACCTGCTAAGTCTGGAATCTCCTAGTTTTAAAGTGGAAGCCAAGAGACATGGAATACAGGTCAGAATGAAGCCAAGGCCCAATTACGTGAATAGTGTTGTAGTTTATATAATATATTTTAATTGTTTTTTAAATTTTGTGAAACACCCAGAGAGCTCCAGCTTTGGGGAGGTATGGAAATATAATAAATGTAATGAAATAACAGGAGGGGAGCGTGCTCTTTCCTAGCACATTTAGGACGCTGCAAAGCCATCTTGTGCCATACATGTGTGTGCAGATGGGACCCACGGCTTGAGCTAATCTTTGCTTGTTTCTTCTTTTGGGAAAGGTGGCTCCCGTGGCACGTGGCCCAGTCCCTGCTCCACGTGGTCCAGGTGGTCCTCGGTTACCTGGTGATGCTGGCCGTGATGTCTTACAACACATGGATCTTCCTGGGCGTGGTCGTGGGCTCGGCCATCGGCTACTACTTGGCGTACCCGCTGCTCAGCATCAGATAGCAGGACTGGGAGCTGCTCTCGAGGAGGCTTAAACGGTGCAAATTGAACTGGCCCCTGGGTCAGGAGCTGATCCATGAGGCTTGGCACAAGCTGGGGAGTGGAGGTCGCCCCAGCGGTGGTTCCACGATTCTCTCTCTCTCTCTCTCTCTTCCTCAATCTCTCAGCCGGACTTGATCTCTGACTTCCACATCCAGGATATTTAGAACTTCCGATGTTTGTAGAACAGCATTTTTGCTTCCACTCTGACTTTTAAAGTGGTTTTCCAAGGGCCTTTGAACAAATGCCAGAAGGCTGTGCCAAGGAGGTTCTTCCGGCTAGGATTGATGCTGTGTACACGGACTAAAACCACTTGTTTTATCTACTCCAACCTTCCCTGACTTGGCACCAGCTGGGGAGTGGAGGTCGCCCCAGCAGTGGTTCCACGATTCTCTCTCTCTCTCTTTCTCTCTCTCAGCCGGACTTGATCTCTGACTTCCACATCCAGGATATTTAGAACTTCCAATGTTTGTAGAACAGCATTTTTGCTTCCACTCTGACTTTTAAAGTGGTTTTCCAAGGGCCTTTGAACAAATGCCAGAAGGCTGTGCCAAGGAGGTTCTTCCGGCTAGGATTGATGCTGTGTACATGGACTAAAACCACTTGTTTTATCTACTCCAACCTTCCCTGACTTGGTTCCTGCTGGGGCTACAACTTCTATAATCCCCAGCCAGCACAGGCTAGGGCCATGCTAGAAAAAGATGATGGGAGACAGTGGAAGCTGGTGGCAGTCGGGTGGTGAATCCGCTCCAGATATCAGTCAGAACTCTAAAGGAGCTATCCAAGGTACAAAACATAGCTCCTTTATTTCTTTTCTTTTCTTTTATTATTTATTTATTTATTTAAAACATATCCTGCCGTATATCATTAAGATCTCAGGGATGGAATCATCGAATCATAGGGTTGGAAGGGGCCTACATGACCATTGAGCCCAACCCCCTGCTCAGTGCAGAAAGCCTGATTCCCAGGCGGTCTCCCACCCAAGTTCTAACCACGGCTGACCCTGCTTAGCTTCCAAGATCAGCTGAGATCAGGCGCATCCAGCGTACAGATAAAATGGATTTAAACAGTATAAAACAATAAATAATTTGAACTGCTAAAAACATATTAAACATTAAACCAGCTAATACAAATTAATCTAAATAATGAAACTGCTAAACAGTGTGCTACTCTAGGGAATACATTTTGCCCCCAAAGCTTAAAAGCCATGTTTTTACTTGGCACCAAAATGAAACCAATGTCTGCACCAATTGGGCCTCCAAACGGAGCGCATTCCACAATCGGGGTGCCACAGCAGGGAAGGCCTTTAGAGTTCTGACTGAAACTCAGAGCGGATTCACTGCCCCAGTGACATGGGAGCCAGCAGCTTCCACTGATGGGAGTTATAATCCAACACATCTGAAGGGTGCCACGTTGGGAAAGGCTGGTCTACTTTTGACTGTTAGCATGTTGCAAAGGTCTCCAGCAGTGGGAGGGAGCTCTACTAACCCTATACTTGGAATCATAGAATAGCAGGGCTGGAAGCAGCCTACAAGACCATTGAGTCCAACCCCCTGCCCAATGCGGGAGTCCAAGTCAGAGCATCCCTGATAGGTGGCTGTCCAGCCTCGTCTTGAATGCCTCCAGTGTGGGAGAGCCCACCACCTCCCTAGGGAATGGGTTCCATTGTCGTATTGCTCTAACAGTCAGGAAGTTTTTCCTGATGGTCAGCTGGAATCTGGCTTCCTGTAACTTGAGCCCATGATTCCATGTCCTGCACTGTGGTATTATTGAGAAGAATACTTCAGCAGATGGCCGAGATTGAACCTGAGCCCTTCTCCCTTCAAGCCATGTGCTCCGTCTTTTGAGTTCCATTCTCCCACGGCCCACCGGTTATTGTGGGGATGAAATCCAGTGAAACAGACAGGCGGTCGGTTCAATGTGTACAACAACAACAAAAGAGGGCTTCTTCACAGACTGCTTAATCAACCTGTGGAACTCACTGCTACAAGATGTGGTAGATGGCTTTAAAGGTGTGGGTTATGGTGGAAGGGAGAGCTGACACGAATTTGTGGAGCAGAATTCCATCGGTGGCTATTAGCCATAATGGCACTGTGACACATCCATGTTCAGAGGCAGTATAGCTGCAAGTAGCAGATAGCAGGGAGAGCTATGGCCTTTGTGCCCAGCTTGTGGGCTTCCTAGAACGACCAGTGTGAGAAACTGGATGTTGGACTAAATGGAGCTTTGGGTTGATCCATCAAGCTTCTCAGGTTACAGCCAAATTACTGCATTATTTTGCTTCCTGGTGGTGGTGCGATGGGGGTGGGGAGGCTCTGTGAGTGTGAGAGAGACGCATCTTATCCCATTGTCTTGTACCAGAATCTCTCCTCCTACAGAGAGTTATATTCATGGGCAAATGTCAACAGACAATATGGGAACAGTAGATGCAGGCCTATACCTCTTTGGGAGCAAGCGACCAAGAGAGGAAGACCCTCCACCAGGAACAGGGGCAACATTAATTTGGTTTGCGTTTAAATATTAATTAATTTAATTAATTGGGTTTGCGTTTTAATATTAATTAATTTAATTAATTGGGTTTGCGTTTTAATAACTGCGGATGTAGTTTGTAGTTCCCAAACTAATGCGTGAACCAGAAATTAATTATCCTCTGGGTTGTTTTTTTTTGCACATTGACTTTTTTTTTTTTTGCAATGCTCTTATCAAAACATGTGTACATTAGGAGAAACTGCAAACAAAAATGTGTAAGAATTTCCATGCAGACTATTTCAAAAAATTGTGGACTGATGCAGAAGTGGGAAGGAAGAAATTTGTGCTTCAAAAAAAAAATGTGAACAGTAGAGGAAGTGACCGATTCTTCCATCCCTGCCTCCACTCTGAGTAGTAGGAGGGTGCTAAACGGCTCTGTTAGAAGACAGGGACTTGGGGAATGCCTGACACCATGCCAGTGTTCTCGGCTTCCCAAGCAATACCTTGCAGGATGGGGAGAGGTCATAGAACAGCCTCGTTGGAGGCGCTGCGCAAAAATAGGCTTGATTTCCCAAACTGGTGGCTACGTTCACACTCTTGGTTGAGGCTGTCAGCTTCTACACCTGGGTTGGGCAACTTGTGGCCCTCCAGAAGTTTTGGCCAACAACTGCCCTCATCTCTCTCCATTGGCTATGCTGGCTAGGGCTGACAGAGGTTATAAGCTAAAACATCTGGAGGGCAGCAAGTTGCCCATTGTGGCCCTACAATTAACACTTTAGGAATTCGAAGTCGCATGTAGGTTTTCTGGGCAGTGGTAAAGCTGTCTTGTCAATGCGACATGGCGTGTGTGTAAATATCCTGTGTCTAGACATCTTCCAGGATGTTTACACAACCTTGGGAGTTATTTTGGCCAAGCCATGTGCAGCTTGGCTCACTTCCTAGAGTTCTCCAAAGAGAATCCTTTGTTCTGCAAGCACCTGGAACCATCCTGCCTCCTCCTTGCTCCACTCACAGGCAAAACGGGTAGGCTTGGGTGAATACGGAAGCTCAGCTGGTCATGACTATTATGTGTAGATCAGCCTTCCCCAACCTGGTGCCTTCCAGATGTTTTGGGCTACAACTCCCAGCATTCATGAACATTGTGACTGGGGCTGCTGGGGGTTGAAGGCCAAAATCATGTGGAGGTCACCAGTTTGAGGAAAACTGGAGTAGAGTGAAGCCTGAGCCCCCTGACGCTGAGCCCTTCTGCATTTGGCAGCATGACACCAACTTGAGCGTACACAAGACTCATTTGCTGCATACAGAAGTCTCATGTGGAGATGCCATTGTGTTAAAAGTTACTGTTGACAAGGGCTGAAGTCAAGCAATGTGGACTGCTTCTGGCCAAACGCTTGAGCATATCTAAACATATGAAGGAGCCTTTACACAGATTCAGGCCGCTGGGCGATTTAGCTGAGATCATCTGTATGCCTGTCTCCAGGGTCTGGGGCAGATGTCCTCTTCCCCGTCACTTGATCCTTTTAACCAGAGATGGTGAGGGTTGAACCTGGGACCTTTTGCATGCCAAGCCAGTCCCACTGAGAGACAGCCCTTTGTCCGGTGGCCGCTTGGAGGGAGACCCCATGTACATCACTAGGAACTTCACCACGGACGGGACGTGGGATATCGGTCTCCTCAATTGTGTGAACTGGGTGTTAGCACAGGTAGTTTGGAAAGGATTCAAACATTGTCCAAAACCAGTTGGATGAAGGAGGCTGGAACCAGCTTTAAATTAGTTTAAAAGTGTGTGTGGTGGGATGGGATGACCCTCAACACACAGCTGGTTCAGCCTTGGCTTTCCCCATTCTAAAGCAGTATGAATGGCCACACTGGGTTTGGGTGAAGACTGCAGGCATGGACTATGCGAGCCTGCCGCAACCTGGTACCAGTGGCGGCTGGTGGTTCTGATGGCAGTGGAGCGCTCTGGGTTTCAGTCAGGACTCTAAAGGAGTTGTTTTGAATGGCCACTCACCCCTTCCCTGACCATTGGCTGCGCTTGCTGGGGTTGATGAGAACTGGAGATGGCCAGTCTTGGAAGATGGATCCTAGCTCCTGACCTGCCACAGACTCAGATGGTTTAGGGCAGGTTATCTGCTCCACCGAACCTGCACAGATGGGATTTTTGTGAAGGAAACACAGGCTATAATGGCCTTTACAAAATTAGAACTCAGGGCTCGGTGGTGGTGTGGTGTTGCTTTAACTTGAAGGCATCCACTCAATTGAAAACGCTACATAAAACCAGTGTGCTACAGAATCTGATACCAAATCAGTGTCAAATATTAATTTCTTATTTATAAATCCGTTTTTATTAGTGCACTTCTTAGATCCAGTGTCTGATTTCCAAGTAAAACGGTTGCTCTGCTTGTTTTTGTTCTGTCTGCAAGCACCCCTTTGTCTCCTCTTTCTGTGCGCCGTTGACTTCCCCGACTTGCAGCTGTCAGGATATTACAGTGAAAATGTGGTAAGCGCTGTCGGGGAGAAATTATATGTTTCCGCTTCCAAAACGAGCCCCGGTCCACCTGCCCATTTTAAAGGATGTTAAACGTTCATAGTGCAAACCAGGAACAAAAAACACGTGCCGGGCTTAGAGAAAGAGACTAGAGCAGGGGGAAGTAAACTGAGTGCCCTCTCCAGATGTTTCGGACTACAACTCCCACAATCCCTGCCCACTGGCCATGCTGGCTGGAGCTAATGGGAGTTGTAGTCCAAAACATCTGAAGGGCTTGAGGTCGCCCACTCCTGGTTGCCTGATTCAGAGGACACGTCTTGAATCCTGTGGCTTGCTAGAGACAAAGCTAAATTGCTTGCAGGTCTGCGTGGCAAAAGGGGACATTATTCCTCACTCCTGTGCCCCCCCCCCCACACACAAGGATGAGCTTTTCACTTGCTTGTGTTATCAGAGCACAAGTTCTGCAAAGGAGGAGACAGGCCATGCTGACATTAAATAAAGCAGGATTTTATTATTAATATATAAGCACATTTTCTTAAACATTTGGTATAAGATTTGCAATAAACTATCTTAGAAAGGTGTGTGTGTGTGTGTGTGGGGGGGGGGGAGACGACAGACTTTGGTTCCCGAGAATAAGGCACTTTAAAAACAAATCAATGGCAGAGTGATTCTCCCCCCGCCCCCAACCATTTTCAAGAGAAGTTAACAACGGTATTGAACAGGCACATGGAAACTGGAATGTTACTACAGCAGCAGGAAGCGTGTACATGGGCTTGGTTCATGGGTCGTATCCCCATCAAAGTTTTCCTATGTCCATTTTGAAGGCTCAATGGTGCTTCTGTACAGGCATTAAGATGCCCGTTTCGAATCTGTGGAGAGCCTTCCTAGGGCCTGTGCCCCACCCGCTCCCTCCGACATGAGCCTTTGTCTTAAGAGGTCATCCTATTGCTACCAAACCCCAATCGGTTCAGGGCAACACCGCCCCCCCTTTGCTTTTCCCATGCATAAAGATCCTGTGTGTTGGAAGACAGCGACAACTAGGCCCAGCTCAACCACCCGGGCAGAGCCAACAGGATCAACGTTTCCATCTCCAAGGAGGAACATGCAGACAGACTTATTCTTTGCTGCTCCGTTTCCTCAAAGTCAACCCACATTTGTGCTCATTTAGGGCAGCTGCAAAAGGTTACTTCTCCCACATACAGAGAGATCACACGGCAACTTTCCAACCTATGGGGTGGCATGGGTGGAAGTCACCCTCTGTCATCAGTGAGGCAAAGAGCAGGAGGGACCGGCGGAAAACACCATTTTGAATGGTCTGACACCCCCTCCAGAATATACAACATCTAGATACAGCTGGGAGCAGCTCTGAGGTGTGGTTCCGTGGTCAAAAATCTGGATCTCCTTTGCCTTCTTGTCAAGTGAAATCTCTTCAAAACTCAAGGGAGAGCTACTGAAGACCGAATGAATGACCTCGTGTAACATGAGGGGAAAGCCTGGAAGCTCAAGAAAGCAAAGAAGAGAAGCCAACGGTATTCCCTCTACCCTCCAGGGGTAAAATGTGGATTAAAATTGGTATTTGTAAATCCAGTGCTACTACATATAAACCTTAACCGTCTCTTCCAGCTGACAGACAACCCATTTCACAGAACAAGGAAGGAAGATTAAGGCCTGCATCCCTCAGAACCAGCTTTGCCTGAAGAAGGAAACATTTCATTAGTTTTCAAAGGAAGGGCTTGTGTTCTCTTATCGTTTACCTTGCCTATAAATTGCAGGGGGGTGGAAGGGAACACTGAACTCCCCACCTTTCCTAAATGCACGTTGCCCTCTACAGACACACAAGGGGCAGAGGTTGCCTGAAATTTGGAGGGATATGACATTCCATCTGTGGGTACCAGCAAGTACCAAAACTTTAAGAAGCAACCTGCCAGATCCCTCCAAAGCCATGGAAGATGCACCCTTCTCACCCACCCCCTTACCCCCACCACCACACACAGACAACATCACTACCACCACAGCCCATGAGAAAGCATGCAACCAAACTCCACCCTATCAGACCTAGAGTTATGCCTTGGCCAAGTTCTTGCAACATCTCTGTGGCCTGTTTCAAAGCCCCCCCCCTACCAAAAAATGAGTATATCTGCAGGGAGATGGAGAGAAATGCACACATCATATTCCTATTATCTCTCCAGGTGGGCCAATGGACACATGAGAGAGGTGCTTATCTGGTTGCTTGTATTTCAGGAAAACAAGTAACTTGGAAATCCATGGCCCCTCTGTCAGCACCCCCCTCCCCAAAAGTTAAAAAGACCTTCAGTGGCCTTGCTCATATCCACGTATGCTCACCAGTCTCTGCAACACAATCACCTCACCAGACCTTCAAAACATGCCACACCTGGTTTCTCTGGCCTACACTCAGCCCCTTTGTTCTCAAGCCAAAACTTTGCTAGCTCTGCCCACTAAGCACCGCTCTCTGTCTCTCCCTGGAATGTTGCAAGGGAGTGGGGGGAAGACGGCCACTCCTGAAGGGACTCATCTTAAGACACAGCTGGGATTTGAGATGGGGACATCTCTGCACTGGCCCTGGGAAGGGTAGAGGGAGGGACGCAGGAGACCAGATCTGCCAGCCTGCAACTGTTGAAAGTGGGAGAGGGGAAGAGGAGATAACCCTACCGGTAAAGAAGAAATCAGCCTCTATCGTCAGTAGGGCAAAGGGAGAGGGAAAGGAAAAAGGGGGCAAGAAGGGCAGATTAAGCGCACGGCCAAGTTATGGGACAGGAAGCCAGACTGGAAGAGATCCGGTAAAGATGGAGGATGCAGCTCCCGCCTCTGGTCCGGTGCTCCAGGCATATGTGGGCATCCGAGATGAAGTGTATTTTCAGCGGAAGGGATGTGGGGGAACACACATAACCCCAACGACCCCAGTGCGCAAGAGAGAAGGGAAGGTGTGAGAAATGGAGCAGGGAAGCCGCCTCGTTCAGGGCTACAGCGGGAGAGGGGCAACTGGAGCGCCTGGCAGTCTCCTTTCTGGGGCTCCACCCTGCCATTCCACCACCACACCTCCCCCAAAGGCAACCCTCCTCCAGGGGGATCAACTGCATAGAAAGTCGAGGAGGCCGCCAGATCAGTCGAGATGCTCTTTGTCCCCATGCCCTGCCCTGACCCGTCCCTCCACTTTGTCCCCGACTCCAGTCTGCCTTTGGTGTTTCCATGGCCAAGAGGAATTCTCTTGTGTGAGGGGCCTGGCCTAGAACTGAGTCTGCACCCCTTCGCTGTCATCTGCAGCCCCCTGGCTGTTCTCCGATGGCGGCTCCATTTTCGTCTCACAGACCTGAGATGCCGCCACCAATTCCTCCTCCCCCGTCTCCTTATCACTGGGCTCTGGGTGGTCAGCTCGGGCTTCCCCGTCAGCAGCTGGGGGAGGCGGTTGGCTGGGAGAAGCGGGCGTGGCGTCTGAGGCTTCCTGCTCCTCCACCGGGCGCCCGGCGAAGTGTTCCGGGGGACGGTCGTCCACCACCCGGGCAGCTTCCTCTTCGTTCCCCACCCCGTGCTGCGTGGTCCCTTGGCTCTCTTGGATCACGGTGCCGTTGCTCAGCTGTTCCTCAGCCTTCGCACTGACGGCGAGGGGGGCCTCTACATGGAACTCCTTCACCAACATCGTACGGAGCTCCTTCACGCTGTCAGGGGAGCTCTGGCTGGGAGGGGTAGCGCAGCGATCCACCTCCTCTGGCCCCAGCTCCGTCACATCCGGGGACCCCTCCAGGGAAGTCATGTCGTAAGGCAGGGCCCCTTCGTCGACATGGATGACCGACACCACTTGTTTGGCTCGGCGCTGCTTCTCGTCCGACGAGTCTAGGTCTGGCGGGCCGCCAAACTCCTCCCCCCAGTCAATGGGTGTCCCCTCGGCAAGCAAGTGCAGGTTGGGGTCGCTGTTGTGCATCACGATGCTGTCGCGGTAGAGGTTGTGTTTCCGCTGCACCGCCGCCTCCTTCACGGCTGAAACGGTTTACAAAAACAAACAAATAAAGGGATGCTCATGCAGGATAGGGAGCCTGATGCCATGGCCGGGCCAGCGTTTCAGGATGCTCGCGAGCCGGGATCAAAACATGAAGATCCGAGCCGAGCGCAGGGAAAAACCTGCTTTCAGATGTTTAAAGTACTGAATCGTAAACTGAAATTTTAAATGCAACTACTCATTTTGGTTTGAAGTTGGGATTTTGATCTTGAATATGATTATAGTCCAAGCCTTCCCCAGCCTGGCGCCCTCCAGACTGTCTTGGTGGGGGATGATGGGAGCTGAATGCTGTTTGGAGAAGGCTGCTTACTTCTAAAAAGGCAATGGCAAGTCCCCTCTTCAAAGAGGCATTCCTCCCTGGGCGAGAGAGATGTGGAAAGCCTCTTCTATGAGGATTTCCTGCTGCAACACACACAGTAAGCAACGTTGAAAAATAACAACGAAGTATATAGGTTTTCTTCTTTAGAACCACTTTTTCCACATATGCACATTTGTGCTTATTTCATCAATCAACCCTCATAGGCTCAAATGAATTAGGATTTCTTTAGGCAGGCAACAGCTCGTAAACAATATAGGATACCCCAACCAAATCTGGGAGAGCGGCATCTCCCAGGAAGGTCCTGCCACCATGATCTCTCTGCTGCGTCCCATGAGAGTGCTGAAGCCGAGTTAGCAAGACCACAGAATTACAGTCAGGAGGTGCCTTGGAGGGCATCTAGTCCAACCCCCTGTTCACTGCAGAAGGACAGTCTAAGCGAAGGGGAGCCCACCACCTCCTGAGGCAGTCTGCTCCACTGCCGAACAGCTCTTAGGGTCAGGATGTGTTTCCTAATCCTAATATTCAGCGGAAATTGGCTTCCTTGTAATTTCCACCCACTGTCACTGCAGAGGGTAAGAATAGCCTTCTCCACTCTCTGCTTGACAGCCCTTCAGTATTTGAAGACCGTTATCATATCTCCCCATAAACTTCTCTCCCCCAGGGAAAACATGCCCAGCTCTTTCAACCATTCCCCACAGGACTTGGTTTCCAGACCCTTCACAATCCTAGTTGCCCTCCTCTGGACACCGAGTTTCTTACCCTCTTTCAAAAAATGTGGCACCCCGAACTGGACTCAGTTCTCTAGATGCGCAGGATTCTGCAAAGTGCTGAAGCTGGGTTAGCGGGGCCATGCAAAAAAGGGGCCAGATGGATTCCCATCTATCAAACTACACTCACGTATACAAGAGTGCAATATTTCGTCCTTATCTCCCTAAGGACGAAAGCTGCTCTCCTCTTACCCATCATGATGTCTTTCATGACAGAGTGCAGCACCACCTCTTCATATGTGTTCTCCACCAGGATGAAACAGGCAAAGTCCTCAAAAATCAGCTCCTGGAATCTGGCTAGGTCCTGCGAGGAGAAAGTGCAGTTGGGAACTAGTGGCAGAGAAAAGACAGGGACACCCCACCCACAGAAAATGAAGCCCAGGTCATAGCCTCTCTAGCTGCGGCAGCTTTTTAAAATTGTTCCTTCTATTTCAGATGTTCAGGGTGTGAGTTCTGATGCTTATTTAGCCACAGAACGTTAAGCCAGGGTGGTAGGGCATGGTTTGACAGTGCAGAATGCAGCCGCGTTACTGAAGCTAAGCCGGTCTGGGACTAGTCAGTGAATGGAAGGGTGTCCAACTTCATTTATGCCACCTTGAGTGCCACAATGGTAGAATGGTCAGGTATAAAATATACTACATAAATAATATAAAATAGAATTCTGCACCAAGGAAAGCAGAATTTCTGCTTTAATAGAATTAAACCAGGATCAGAATTAATTAGAATTATGTAATTAATATTAATGTCCTTAATGGAATTAAAGGCCAATGGTAGAAAGGCCGGGTATAAGATGTACTACATAAATAATATAAAATAGAATGCTGCACCAAGGAAAGCAGAATTTCTGCTTTAATAGAATTAAACCAGAATCAGAATTAATCAGAATTATGTAATTAATATTAATTTATTTAATAGAATTAAAGGCCAATGGTAGAAAGGCCGGGTATAAGATGTACTACATAAATAATATAAAATAGAATGCTGCACCAAGGAAAGCAGAATTTCTGCTTTAATAGAATTAAACCAGAATCAGAATTAATCAGAATTATGTAATTAATATTAATTTATTTAATAGAATTAAAGGCCAATGGTAGAAAGGCCGGGTATAAGATGTACTACATAAATAATATAAAATAGAATGCTGCACCTAGGAAAGCAGAATTTCTGCAATCTTCAGTCACACTGCAAAATGTAATTTGCTTCTGTGCAACAAGGAGGAGAGGCCAATGAAGGGGCAACAGAAGCTTCCAGTGTTTCACCAGGCAATGACTGCGTATTTTCACCTATCTTCTCAGTCTTAAGGACTAGAAGTTTGATTCACCCTTAAAACAAAAAGGTCCAGATTCCTAGAGAGTCAAACATGGCAGCCAGCACCGGAGTCCCCCCACTTTTGCGGTGTGATTGTGAGCATTACTTCTGAGCTTCCGGGCCATCACTGGCTGGGTGCCACCGGAAACAGACAGCTAGACTTGGGTGGAGCTGGGTCAGCCAGCAAGCCAGTTTTATTATTTCTTTATTATTGATTTGTTACATTTCTATTCTGCCTTTCCTCCAAGGAGCCCAAGGCAGCGTACACCTTGTCCTCCTCCTCCCCATTTTATCCTCACAACAAACCTGTGAGGTACGTCAGGCTGAGAGGCAGTCACTGGCCCAAAGTCACCCCGTGAGCTTCAGGGCCGGGTGGGGACTTGAACCTGGGTCTCCCAGTCCAGCACTCTAACCACTACACCACACTGGCTCTTTAGGGAGCCATGCAGAAGTCAGACTCAAGAGGCCGAGAGAAAGTCCATAAGCCAAATGTGTAGGGAGAGGAGGGAAGGAGGCTTCCTGCACTCTCACACACGTGGGCCCCCACTTCCTGTCAAGGACCCCTCCTTACCCCTTTGCAAGTGGGCACCAGCTTCTTCAACAGGAAGGGAATGGTGATCTGCAGGAGGGCTTCCCGGAAGAACTTCTTTCTCACCGTGCTGCTGTCGTAGTCATATTTCTGGCCAAGAAGGAGGAGGACGAGGAGAAGAAAAAAGACGTACAGTCACATCACCAGGTGGGGCACCCAAGGATGAAATGCAGAGAGTGACGTTGTACCACATCAGACTGTTGGTCCATCTAGTCTGTCTGCTCTAAGACCGAGGAGCGCTGGCAGAAAATTTGCCACCCCTCCGCTTGGCTCCCCCAACTTTGCACCCCAGGAATGGAGTGGCAGCATTTCAGCCCAGTCCTAGACTAGAATCTCTGGGTTTCAGCTGGTGCCAGCACAACCTTCGGTACGACAGGTTGTGCCAGCAGCACTGGAACCGTCTTGCAGGGTGGGGAGAAGACAGAAAGAAAAAGAGGGAGGGGAAAGAAGGAAGACAGGGAAAAGGGCAGGTGTAAGAGGACAGGTGTTCTGTGTGTTGCCTGTTTCATAGAATAGTAGGGTTGGAAGGAGCCTATAAGACCATCGAGTCCAAGCCCCGACCATTGAGTTCTCCTGGGGAAACACAGATTAGATGGGAGCAATTGTTTTGTCGAGCGTCCAGCTCCTTCAGATGCCAGGCTAGCAGCCTGAACCAGCACAAGCTCAACCATACTCAGAAAAGGGCGAATAAATGATCAAGGGGCTGGAGCATCTCCCCTATGAGGGAAGGTTGCAACAGCTGGGATTGTTTCGCTTGGGAAAAAGTCTAGTAGTGGGAGACCTGATAGAGGTGAACAAAATTATGTACAGTGTGGAGAATGTGGCGTTTATCTACCTAGTTTAAAAGACTGGGGGCTTGGAGCTCAAGACATTTTTCTCCCTCTCTCAAAATACTAGAACCCAAAGGGGTCACGCCATGAAGCTGATTGGTGGGAGATTCAGGACAGATCAAAGGAAGGACGTCTTCACACAGCACAGCGTCAAACTATGGAATTCGCTACCACATGAAGTAGTGATGGCCACCAACTTGGATGCCTTTAAAAGGGGGCTAGACAAATTCCAGGAGGAGAAGGCTGTCAATGGCTACTAGTCCTGATGGCTCTATGCTACTTCCAGTACAAGAGGCAGTGAGCCTATGTGCACCAGTTGCTGGGGAACATGGGTGGGAGGGTGCTGTTGCACTCATGTCCTGCTTGTGAGTTCCTGGTCAACAGCTGGTTGGCCACTGTGTGAACAGAATGCTGGACTAGATGGACCCTTGGTCTGATCCAGCAGGGCTCTTCTAACATTCTTAAACTCGAAGCTCAGCAGGCAACCTTACCTTGATCACACGCTCCAGGATGCGTTGGATTGTCTTACATAGCTCATCTTTACTCAGTGACTTCCCCAGCTCCTGATGGAGAAGAGTCTCAAAGGTGTAGACCGTATCGTCCATTTGCTACATCAGAAGGTTTTTTAAAAAACACAACATGGCAGTGTCAGGGATGATTTCCAAGAGAGGCAAGGGTGTGTTGCACCGTAAGTCAGTATGTTCAAGACATCCTCTAGACCAGGGATGGGCAACTCGTGGCCCTCCAGATGTTTTGGCCTACAACTCCCATCAGCTATAGCCAGCAAAGCCAATGGTGAGGGATCATGGGAGTTGTAGGCCAAAACATCCGGAGGCCTACAAGTTGCCCACCCCTAGACGTCAGGGAGAGGAGGGAGGCAGCCACACGTACATAGTAACCAGGGCTGCAACGTTTAACTGAGCAATCTGGTTAGATTAAGCAAGTGACCTTGCTCAACCCACCGATTAAAAAAAACCTTTATGATAGGCTAAAAAGATGCCCTGATTACTTGGCCTCTCTCTGTGTATGCTCGTGTGTTAATACAAATGTGTATTTAAAAAGTGCAGATGGTAGAATCCCAAAGAGGAATTCCCCCTGCTCACACACATGGAATGCCTCTTCTAATGCATCATCTAAGAGCAAGGAAAAGTATAGCTTTTGCTTCAAAACGATTGTGAACACCAGGGGTGGGGACACCCACAGCCCTCCAAATGCTGATGCATTACAACTCCCATAATCCCCAGCCACTGTCCATGCTGGCTGCAGCTGATGGGAGCTGGAGTCTGGACAGGTTGCTGGTTTACACTCATGTGCAAATTTAATTGATTCATGGACTTGAAAGTCATGCGATGAATTTGCTAAGATTTCTTTAAATTGGATGAAGCAGCCCTAACAATAAGATTCTAATTCTGAAGAAAGAGCACCCCTAAGAACGTTCTGCAGGGGCTGGGAGGGAGGAACCAGTGTGACACTAAGTCCCCGAAATAGCACATGTGGAATCCACTACTGTAGGTCAGCCTGCAAGAAGCCAACCCAGAGCAGGTTGACGGGTTGCTCCCATCCCCTTACACCCTCACGTGAGCTGGCAATACATTGAAGAGCTTCGTGGCATCTAAGGCAGTCTTACAGATTGGGTAGCGCTTGGCTTCAGAGCGGATGGCCAAACTCCAAAGCCTGAATCTTCAAGGATGCCGTCAAAAGCTCCTGGTAGAAAACTTCTGCATATGCACTACCACTGAGCAACAGTCCCTCGGGAAACTGCCATATATCAGGTCAGACTATGACTGGATTTGCACAACTCACTAAGCCACACTGAGTGGCTGAGTGTAGGTTGTTGTGGTTGAACCCTGGGTTGTCTGTTGAACTGCGGGTTAGTGTGTTGTCTGAACCCTGGACATTTTCCGCAGAGTGTCTTCTTAACCATGCAGTGTGGCTTATTCTTCGCGAACAACCCACCTTGAGAACCCATGGTTTGTTGTTGGGTTGTTTTATTTTATTTATTGCATTTCTATCCCACTTTTCCGCTTGCAAGGAACCCAAGGCACCTTACATTATCCTCCTCCCCCTCTCCATTTTATCCTCACAACAACAACCCTGTGAGGTGGGTTGGGCTGAGAGTGTGTGACTGGCCCAAAGTCACCCAGTGAGCTTCCATGGCTGAGTGGGGACTAGAACCTGGATCTCCCAGCTCCCAGTCCAACACTCTTGCCACTACACCACACTGGCTCTCAGGATGGTTAACATGCCCCTTTGTGGAAAATGTCCTGGGTTCAGACAACATGCTAACCCACGGTTCAACAAACAACCCACAGTTCAACAACAACTCACACTCAACCACTGAGTGTGGGTTAGCATGTTGTGTGAATCCAGTCTTTGTGTGTGCGTGCGTGCGTGTGTGTGTGGAGGGGGGGTGGGAAAGAGAAGAAGCCGCTGTGCCACACCGCAGAAAAAAGCCTGCAGCCATCCCTTGCCCACCCCCCCCCCCGGTGAAAATTGCCAGAATGCCCTCCCTCAGTTGCTTCCCCTACCCTCTGTGAATGGGTTTGAGAATTGGCGGATGGCATATCTCAATAGCCCAGTGTAACACAGAGATAATTTTGTTCCTCTCTGGAGGTCCTCTTCCAGATCCCCCACTCCCACCAGCTGCCATCAAAGATACGATGTAAGTACCCAAAACAAGGCCCAAGACTTGGGCCAAATGCCTGAGAGAGGTCGGCACAGCCCCAGCATGGCTCGCTTTTAGATGGGCACAGCCCCAGCGTGGCTCGCTTTTAGATGGGCATTTAGATGCTTTTATTTCAGTGAGCATTTGCAGAGCTTGATCTTTATGGGGTTGCTGCCTTTCAGGTTCGGTGTTTTCACTGAGGTTATCAGTGCTGAGGGGAAAGAGTTGTCTTTACTGTTGTGGTTTTTTATGACTATTTGTGTGTTTTAATTATGACTGTAACACGCCCCCCCCGCTTTGAATGTTGTGTAGAAAGGCGGGTTATAAATCATGATAATAACCTATGGAACTCATTGCCACATGTTGCATTGATGATGGGTACAAACTTGGAGGGATTTAAAAGGGGGATTAGGCAAGTCAATGGCCATTAGTCCAAGCAGACCTTATGATGTTGTTGTTGTTGTTCAGTCGTTCAGTCGTGTCCGATGCTGGGGACAAAAAGGCCCTTTTGAGCTGGCAATAGAACGTTGGATGAGAGGGGCCTTTGGCGAGATCTAGAAAGGCTGTTCTTATGATGCTTCCTACCTGCCTCATCAGGATCTGGGCCCGCTGCTTGAACACCGAGGCACTGGACACATCGAATCTCTGCTGCAGCCCTTCCAGCTTCAACTGGTCCATCTTCTCGTAGCAGGACTGCATCTTGACAGTGTGGAAAGCCAGTTGGGAAAGCTTCTCCATGTACTGGGAAGGCAGGGGAGAAGAGAAAGAAAGCCAAGGTTTAGAAACCGAGGCAGCAAGAAGAACCTGCTCGTCAAAGGACAGAGACTAACCCCCTTCCTCCCCTACAAACCTGCCCGGAACTTCCCAAGACAAAAAGTCCTGCCACAAAATGTTCAGTGTGGAGCATTCCTGTTTAGCATTCCAGCCAGCCTTACCCTCTTCTGGAATACTCCATTCCGCTCCCTCTCCCCCAATAGGCAGTCAGCACTCTGTGCCCCAGCATGCTCAGCCCCTCCTTGAGCTATTCTGTATCCTCTCCTCCTCTCAAGCTTTTTGTACTTCTGCCAGCTTTGGGGTTTCCCCCAGCCTACCAATTCTCCTTTTTGTGGTGGTGCCGTTTTGGTGACATGTTAAACATCTACAAACTTTAAGCCATGACCGCTGAATTACTGGGCACAACCAAAACCCCCCACAACACATAGGTTTTATGTTTAGGAGGGGTGACAGAGAGCATCTGCTTTGCATGCAGAAGTTTCCAGGCTCAGTCCCTGGCACTTCCAGTTAAAAGAAACCAGGTAGCAGGGGCAGGAAAAACCCTCCCTCTGTCTGAGACCCTTGCGAGTCACCACTGGTCACAGGTGCAAATCCTGGGCTCATTGGACAAAAAGTCTGATTGGGTAAAAAGCAGCTTCCTAAACAAATGAGTGTTGTCTATATCACATAGGCAACCTGGTATCCTCCAGATAGCTTGGACCACCACACCAATCATCCCTGACCATTGAGGATGATGGCTGGGGCTGATGGGAGTTGTAATCCAAAGTATCTGAGCAGCAGCACACTTCAGGGAGGTTCTTCGTCATTTCCGTCTTGTTTTGGTCATCTCTCTGCAGCCTTCGACTGATCTAGCAAGACCCTCCCTCCAAAACACCTGTTCTTCCATCCCTCGTCCCCCTTCCCCAACACCTGTTCTTCAGGACCCTCCCTGCAAGATACCTGTTCTTCCATCCCCTGTCCCCATCTAAAGATAGATAGATAGATAGATAGATAGATAGATAGATAGATAGATACTTTATTGCTTAAAGCCATAGGCCACTACAGTGTACATTAAAAAAGGAGAATAAAACAGTCCAGTCCAGTAATATATTTGTATATACATAAATTCACACATCCAACAGAATCATCCCCACTAGGCTGTTTGGGCTTTGGCACATATTTTCCTTGCTGCCAAGGCAATTTTTGCTACCTGGAGAGTGGTAAAAGCATCAGTGCCAGAAAAAAGGACACATATCTGTACTAAGGGCGGTCTATTTGAGAGGCACTGGAGAATGATGGCAAGAAATGTATGCCTAGGATGGCCATAGAGGGGACATCTTAGTAAGTAATGAGAGACATCCTCAACCTCCCCAGACCCACAGATACAGAGTCTCTGATGGACTGGGGCCCTGTCCCCATCTGTTCTTCCATCCCTCATCCCCCATCCCCAACACCTGTTCTTCAAGACTCTCCCGCTGAAACACCTGTTCTTCCATCCCCCATCGCCATCTTTTCTTTCTGCATTGGGACCGCCAGCATCAGTCTTACCTCCCCCAGCTTCTCTGTTCCCCCTTCGTTGACAATGTTCATGTTCAAGTCGGTGACCTCTTTGAAGAAAACCTCCCGCACCTCGGCAAAACCCTGGCTGGTGGGGATCATCAGAGCCTCCAGGATGGATGAGATGTAAGGCTGGACGTGGTTCCGGACACAGACCTCGGCTTTGGAGAAGACGGAGGCTGGGCGAGGAAGCAACAGGGAGGTTGGGACCATACCCACCGTCTCTACCCCCCCCCAATCTGAACACTCTCCGAATGCGGGTGGACCGCCACATGTTAAGAGCTCAGTTGACCCTTCACTCTGCTCTCCCTCCCTTTGGGGAAGGCAAAACTTCCCAATGTTAGGTTAGAAAACAGGTGAGTCATAACAGGGAAACAGAGGTAGGCAAGGGACTCTGGTCCATATGCGGTGGGACTGTCCCCAGGTTCAACACTTCTGGTCTGGAGCATTTGGGGTGATTTCAGGTCTTGCTGGTTGCATCCTTGCGCCAGATCCCCTCCTAACACTGCTATCGCTAAAGGATAATGTGAGAGGGAATTTGCCACATCGTGAAGATGTCCTGTTTTTGTTTCTGGTGGTGCGCCTAGAAATAGTACAACAATGGAAAACAGGTTCCAGCTGCACGATGCAGGACTGCTTCACCAATAGCTGGAAAATCACACTTTCAGGGCTCTGCCATGGTGGGTTAGTGTCTCTGAGAGGGGTGGCCAAACACGACCACTTCATAGAGATCTGGTTTCCCTTCGCTGCATTTGTCAACAAAGGGACGGTGGTCTATAAGCCTCCGATACCTGAAAAATCATTTTGGAAGGATCTGCTTAAATGAGGGGTGCCCTAAGGACATTCTACTGTTAACGTAACTCAGATAAGAATGGGAACACAGTTTCTTTTTATTTTGTTTGAATAGTTGACTGTTATTTGTTGACTATCAGCTCATTGTACTGTGAGCAATAATTGAATAAAACAAAGTTTAAAAAAACAGGGGTAGGTGAGCAAAGTTAAAAAAAACAAACCCAGAGGTAGGCAAACAGAGTTAAAAAAACAGAGGTCGGCAAACAAATTTAAAAAAACCAGAGGTGGGTAAACAAAGTAAAAAAACAAACAAAACAGAGATAGGCAAAAAAACTGAGGTAGGCCCTCCACATATTTTGGACTACAACTCCCATTATGCCTGGCCAGTGGTCATGCAGACTCGGGGTGAAGGGAGTTGCCCTCCAGATGTTTTGGACTATACAAGGTTGCCCACGACTGGGATCATGGTATATAAAAGTATGCATGGTGTGGAGGAAGTGGACAGAGAGAACCTTTCTTCTCCTCTCCTCATACTAGATCCCAGGCTCATCCAATAAAGAAGAATGTTGGGAGATTCAGGACAGACAAGAGAAAATACTTCTCCACACCGTGCACTGTTAAACTGTGGAATGTGCTACCAAAAGATGTGATGGCTACCAACTTGGATGGCTTTAAAAGGGGATTAGATACATTTATAGCGAAATATTCCCTCCAATATCAGAGGCTGTACGCCTTCGAATACTGGTTGTGGGGGAACACAAGCTGGAGGGGTGCCACTGTACTCATGTCCTGCTTGTGGGCTTCTCATCGGGGTTCTGGTCAGACACTGTGAGAGACAGGGCTGGAACAGATCAGCCTTTTGTCTACTCAGCACTGGTTAGGCCTCATCTGGAGTACTGTGTCCAGTTCTGGGCACCACACTTTAAGAAGGATGCAGACACGTTGGAGAGGGTTCAGAGGAGGGCAACAAAGATGATTAGCGGACTGGGAACAAAGCCCTATGAGGAGAGACTGAAAGAACAGGGCATGTTTAGCCGTGAGGAGGGAAGACTGAGGGGAGATAGGGTAGCCCTCTGCAAGGACTTGAAAGGTTGTCACAGAGAGGAAGGCCAGGATCTCTTCTCAGTCATCCCAGAGTCAGGACACGGAATAATGGGCTCAAGTGACAGGAAGCCAGATTCCGGCTGAACATCAGGAAAAACCTCCTGACTGTTAAGAGCAGTACGACAATGGAACCCATTCCCTAGGGAGATGGTGGGCTTTCCCACACTGGAGGCATTCAAGACGGGGCTGGACAGGGATGCTCTGACTTAGATTCCTACATTGAGCAGGGGGTTGGGCTCGATGGTCTTGTAGGCCCCTTCCAACCCTACTATTCTATGATTCTATGATCCAGCTTCAGGCCTCTTCTTATGAAGCCAGGCAACTGAGCAAAGATGGAAAAGGGGATCTGGAAGCCCCCTCTAAGTGGCTCGCCTTTCCCTACCTCGGATTTTGCTGGCCAAGTGCTCCTTGGACTGGATGATTTGGTCCATGTCAGTGCGGATGGTGCTTCGCATCTGGGGACTCTGAAGCTCACATTTCGCCATCGCCGCATCATAATGGGCCTTTGTCTGGTCGTAGACCATCCTGTACACAGCATCGGAGACCTAGAAAAAGGAAGGTTTGGAGGCAGGATAGGGAAGGGGAGAGAGAGGGCGGCTTCGTGAGCAGTCTTGAGATCCACGGGGTCACCCATCCAGACAGGGATTTTAATCCTTGAAGGTAGGCAACCTGGTGCCTTCTGGATGTTTTGGACTACATCTCCCATCATTGCTGACCACTGGCCATGCTGGCTGGGGCTTATGGGAGCTGTAGTTCAAAACATCAGGAGGGCATCAGGTTGCCAACCCCTGCCTTAAAAGGTTGCGTACCAAGGCTGTAGCAAACAACCAAAAAAATAGATCCACTCTGCAGCTCAAGACAGAACGTGTGCATGTGGGGGAATTATAACAACTCATTTTAAGCTGTGTGTTCACACACACCCCAGTCACCTCTGAAAGTTAATATTTTGCGGCCACACAACTCAAATTCTGCAGTCAAAAGGAGAGCTGAATTCTGCAGGCAAAACAAATTAGGTCATGCGAATTCCTATAGTTTGCATGATTTATCCTGGTAGGGGACAGGTAGGAAACGTGTTCCCTCCAAATGATTTGGACTACAACTCCCATCAGCCCCAACTAGTATGGGCTGTAGTCAGGAATCGTGGGAGTTGCAGCCCAAAACATCTGGAGGGGACCAGTTCGCCTACCCTTGCACGGACATCATGAGGAAAAGCAGGGCACAACAGCGGGGGCTTCAAACCCCAGTCCCCAAACCACTACAAGTTTTACGCAGCTGCTCTGTTGCCCTCTTTAGCTGCCACTGCCCACACACTTCAAGAATGTCTACACAGACATTCATAAGGGCTAGAAGCTTGATTTTCTTTTGTGAAATTGAAATTCCTGGAAGGTGAATTCTCAGCCCAGTTATCCATTTCTGTACCTTCTTGGCATGCCTGCATACCCAAACCCTGGCATATCATCTGAAAGTAACCAGAAATTTGTGGGGTGGGCATGGCAGAGATGCAAGGAAAGAAACTGAGGGGAAGGAAGAGGAAGACAGGGCACTTTCGACAAGGTGAGACATTGGTACACTAGAGGGAGTGTTCTAATTCCAAGTCAGGCTGAGAAGTAGATGCTGGGAATGGAAAAGTTGTTTTAAAAGGTGGTTTCTGCCCAGTTATTTTTAAAAATGGCTCACGTGGAAATATTTATGTTGGGTTTTCTCTCTCTCTCTCTCTCTCTCTCTGTCTCTCTCTCTCTATATATATATATATATTTCCTTCCCACCCAAAGTCTGACATTCAGGGCCAGAATTCTCTTACGGTGAGCTAAAAGTGTATTTACTAAACATAGTCTGGAGAAGGGCAGGCCCCAAAGAAACTGGGTTCCATCCTACACAATGGGCACCGCGGAATCTGGTATGGCAGGGGGCAGAAAGTATTCTTTGGGAGTTGGGGGAGTGACAGAGAGAAAAGGAAGATTATTTGCACTGGAATGAGGCTGGAGTTAAAAGAACAAAACAGAAAAACAGGAAGGCTTGTTCCGTCAGGCCTTCAAGGTGAAATAGGATTAAGGAGGGTGCGGCTCAGAGCAAAACCAGCCAGCAAGACAACCGAGAGAGAAAGAGAGAGAGAGAGATGTGTACACTTTGCGTGGAAGAAGTAAAAACCTCCATACCAATTGAAGCCAAGATATGAATATTAGAGTTGATTATGCTAGTTGAGGAAACCCAGATGGACTTATTTTGCACCATCTATCCAACAACTCTTCCTACGGCAATTTGAGGATCACCAGTCCCTCCTGAGATTTCTCCTACGGGCAGCCCAGGTTCGCACGCCAAAAGGACTAGCCACTTAAATATGAAATGGTTCTCAGGGCACTGTGGGAAGAACTACATGCAGAGCTCCCTGGACCCAGTGTTTGAGGGAGTGGGTATGCAGAGGAGCGTAGCACCTTCGTGGACTGCACAGAGAAGGTCCCCGGTTCCATATAGCCATTATTCCCTCTATTTCCAATGTTCAGGAGGCAACCCACCCCACACACACACACGAGAGAGAGGCATTTTCATGCCCCACTGGAGGGAACTGAGGATAAGCTACAGCTCCCAGAGGCAGATAACGCCAAGACGTTGCCCATGTCGGGAGATCTGGGGGAACCTGGGCCCTCAGGGAAATCACTGCTAGTCCATCCCTGCAGAAGGAGGAGGGGAGTTGCGCCTCTGAGAGTGTTGTCACTTCAAAAGGCAGGCCGGTAGGGCTGCTTTGAGAAGAAGTGCTCAATTACAAAGGAAGACTCGTCAGGAGCAAGGCCTTCCTCCTGAGTAGGACTTTTGCCAGAGGGCCTGTAACGCGTTGCAGCTGAGCCCTGGGTGGGGCCCAGGAGCTCTGGCTACATAAGTGTTCATTGCTGGAACAACTAAATTCTACCAGCTCCAGTGCTTCGTACCTTGTTTTCCTGACCTTGCCTTGTGACTGAACCTCTGCGCTACTGACCCTCGGACTCCTGCTCGACTCTTCTTCTTCGACTGTGCATTGCGTCTGACTGCTTAACTGTGCTTCGACCTTTGCTTCTTTCTTACCCACTCCTGCCTTAGCTTGATCCCACACTGGACTGAAAGCTTTGTGCTTGACCATTTGCCTACTTTCTTGCCTCGCCCTGTAATTTGCTCTAATGCCAAGTCTGATTTAGCCATAGCAGGACAGCCACCGGCAGGCTTGGGGGGAACCCCACGGTTGGCAGAAGTTAAAAAAAGAAAAAAAAAACCTTTAGGGAAAAAAACCCTAAGGAAGGGTGAAGAGAATGAGTGTGTGTGTGTGTGTGTGTGTGTAACAGAAAACAGAGGGCAAGGGGAGGAAGAGAATGGAACAGAGTGGCTGGAATCTTGAACAGGGGCATTCTGCACTGGAACATCTTGTGGAAGTGAGTTCCATCAGTTTATTACACACTGCTAGCTTTGGCACGCACTCAGCACGCGCTCACCTGGATCCACACCCGGTGCCTCTCCTGGGCTTTGCCCTTCAGCCGGGGTCCAATCATGTTCTTCAGCTCAGGAAGAATCTCCTCCATCACCAAATTGCTCAAGACCTGGATGGGTGAAAGAAGCCTTCAGTGACCAGCAACCTCCAAAACTGTATATTGTTTCGCAGGATCTTCTCTTCTCTTTGTTCTTTGCTGCTCCCCTTCAAATCCCCCCATCACCCCCACCCCCAATCTTCTCATTCACAAAAGGCCCAAAGCTTGAGAGAGCCAATTTGCCCCAGGACAAAGTGCATCACATGAAGCAGATGGACACAGGGTTTTTCTACATGAAGCTTTTTAACCTTTACCGAGGCTTCTGCTTCCCGTTTCTTTACAACAGAGCTGTGTGCAAATGGCCTCTTGAAATTCTCCACCTTACATGTGGCAGACACATTTGGGAGACAATTTCACCTAATTTCTCCAGGGGGAGGAGAAATTCTCCACAGTTTCTCCCAGTTGGGGCTCCCCATTGGCAGGGCTCGTAGCACAGCTTCTTTCTTTTTTGGTAAGGGTTTTGTGGGTTTTTGTGCTGCAATAGCATCAACTGTCTCAGCAGGCTGGCCCCCAGTTGCATCCACCATGATCCAGGTGGGGGCAGTGTGGTGTCTGGCTCCAGGGATGAGGTGGAGTTAGTGCGCTGTCAAAATCTATCCTCCAATATCCTGATTTTTTCTCCCTCCATGAAAGAGGCTTCCATTGTTCTGCCTCATTCAGGAGGTTTTATCTTTGTGGTGTTTTTGAGCTTACCTAATCACAGCAAGCCTCCCAGGCTGCATGCACGTCCTGGTCTGAAAAAGCCCTATGGGAGGAATGACCTCATGGTGCCTTAAACAGGGTTTAATTGAAGTGCTGGAAGCTAAGGAGGCTACAGGCAGCCAGAGAGATAATTGTACACTGAAAAACTGAGAGAGCCAGTGTGGTATAGTGGTGAGAGTGTTGGACTGGGAGTCGGGAGTCAAGTCCCCACTCGGCCATGGAAGCTCACTGGGTGACTTTGGGCCAGTCACAGACTCTCAGCCCAACCTACCTCACAGGGTCGTTGTTGTGAGGATAAAATGAGAGGAGGAGGATTATGTACGCTGCCTTAGGATCCTTATGGAGGGGGAAAAGGTGGGATATAAATGTAATAAAATAAACAAATAAATAAATAAATACTGGACATTTGCACTCACTCCTCAGTTATCTCCCAAGTAAGGTAACCCAAGAAACCCAAACTCAACCCATGAGAATTTCTCCAAAATTTCTTCACGACTGACTTTCTTTTCAGAAGTAATTTCTCTTCTATCAAATTGAATGAGAATGGTAGAAAAAAATGTGGGAGCAACGTTCGGCACAGCACTACTTTACAAGAGTAAGATCTGCTCCTTTACACATTTTTTCCCCAGGGTTTTTCTTTCCCTGGCTTTTTATAGGTTCCATTTTACAACACTAGGTGGCACTGTGGTACAGTGGAATTCCACAATTACACAGGATTCCTACGGCTCTATAGAGGCCATGAAGAAAATAATACCACACATTCCCTGTTAAGGGAAAAAGACGTGATGACAGTTTAAAAGCACGGGAGAGGCTGGTAGAGGACAATAAATCCACAAAGGCCCCACAAACTACCACAAGTGAGTAATTGCAAGCACACAATAAAGGCCTCATGTAGAAAGGCTCACTGCCACCCCTTGCAAACAGGAAAGGCTTGGGCAATAGTCAGGTTTTCTAGAACAAAAGTGTCAATCTAGTCCAGTGTGCTGTCAACAGCCAGATGCTTCCAAGTGGGACCAAGTCTGCTGCTCCCCTCCCACAACTTGGTGAATGCATAATCCCCAGCCATTGGTCATGCTTCCTGGGGCTGATGGAAACTGTAGTCCAAAACTTCCAGACAGCTCCAGGTGGAAGATGTGACCGGCCACGATGCACCCTGCATTGTCAAAGGCAAACGAAGCAGACACTCCCCAAGTCAGCATCACGGTGTCCATTCTTGTGCAGGTTTGTCCAATCAACGAGCTCATACAATTAAACCGATGTAAGAATTATTCCGTTCAGTGACTGCACTATTCGTTTGTGGCATTGGCTCCTCCCACCTTCCCCCAGCTGGCATCCCTCGGGGTTGTGTGGCTAAGATGCTGATCCTCTCCAAGACTCACCTGGCCTTCGTTGCCACAAAGCATGTCCCAGGTGCCATACTGCTCCTTCGACTGGCGGTACATCCGGACGGCATCAGTGAATGCAGGTGCCTCCACTTTGGAGTCCTCTGAGATTCCTGTGAGGGGAAAAAGATCGGCAAGTCAGTTCATTTATTTTAGGAGGGTGGGAATGAAAGGGAGATTAGAACCCTGTTTTGGCCTCCAATTCCCATCATCCCTCACCTTTAGCTATGCTGGCTGTGGCTGATGGGAGTTGTAGGCCAAAACATCGGGAGAGCTACCCATCTCTGGGACAAACATTAAACCAGTTCTTTCACCAAGAAAGCCCTATGATTTCATTTATTTATTTGCAACGTTTGTATACTGCTCCTCATCTAAAGAGATTCCAGAGCAGTGAACAAGAAGAGACAGAAGAATAAAAAGATAAAAAGAACAGAACACAATTTTAAAATTATTGTTTTTAAGAATGGAGTGCCAATAAAAACTGTGGCTGGTCAAACAAGGAAGGCTTCCTGGAATAGTGCAGTTTTCAGAAGGAGCCGAAAATGACACAGTGGTGGTGCCTGCCTGACCTCCAGAGGCAGGGAGTTCCACAGGAAGGGGGCCACCACACTGAAGGCTCTTCTCTGGATGGACTCCAATCGAGCCATAGGTCCATGTGGAACCAGCAGGAGCATGCCCTCTGATGCACTCAGTGACCAGGCAGGTTGGTAAGGGAGAAGGCGTTTTCCACTTTTCCAGACTGAAAAGAGGTACAGCTTTCCTGCACACATTTCTCTCCACGGCACTACCGTGAAAATGCAGCACTATAGCAATGGGGGAAGGTAGTAGCACCTAGACAGGAGAGTGAGGCAGTCCCTGAAATCCTCACCTACCAAGTTGGACTGGGAAAACTGGGTCCCCAATGAAGACCAAAAGTATGATGGAACCTCCAACCTAAGGTGGGTCAGACCAGGGCCCTAAACTACCATTTTATTTTGTCTTTTTAAAAAGTCATTTAAAAAGAAGAAGAGAAAGTGTATTTATTGAATGTATAACTGGCTTTTCCTCCAAGGAGCTCAGTGTGGCATCCCTGATTCCCTCCTCTTCCACATTATCTTCATAAGAACCCTGTGAGGTAGTCAGGCTGAGAGATAGCGACTGGAGCTTCAGAGGCGAGTAGGGATTTGAACCCAGGTCTCCCCAGGCCTACTCTAACCTCTATACCAGGCAATGTGGTGCCCTCCAAATGTTTTGGACTATAATTCCCTGAATCCCTGACCATTGGCCATACTGGCTGGGACTTATCGGAGTTGTAGCCAGGAGTGTCAGAGAAATCCACAATGGAACCAAATGAGTTCAGATTTTCATGAATCCAGCCTATGGATTCTGCAGCGGACCGGCTTTCCCCCTATTGGGCAGATTCCACAGACTTGTGGACCAATTTTCTAACTTTCTCGAATTTTGCAGAAATTTTGTTGTAGAAAAATACACAAAATTTAAAAAAAAGAAACTGACCAGAAATGTGCATTTCCCCCATAGGCTAAAGCATGAAAATGTGCATTCGGGTGAATGTGCACATTTCTGCACATGCATAAATGTAAATCTGCACACATTCGGGGGGGGGGGGAATCCAATTCCTTTGATGGCTGGACGGCAGAACAAAAGGCGCCTGACAATCCGCAAAACACAGATGGAATGAATTTCACACAATCCATACGTCCCTAGTTGTAGCCCAAAACATCTGGGGGGCACCTTTGCTTTATACTCTTACTTACACTATGCTGGCTCTCGAGAGGGTAAAACCTGAAAAATGGGATATTGAGAAAAATAGGGAGAAGAAGGGGATTAAAAGAGAGAAAGAAGCAAAAAGAGCAGCGCATATGGGAAACCAGCAGATGGACCCGGCTTCGCACAGGTGGGAATAGCCTTTACGCTGATATACTGAAGCCTTCAAGCAAACTTACATAGCTGTCAGAGTAGGACACATTGTGCCTGCCCTATCTGAGTGAAGCTCACTGACACCCCTAGGCACAGCCCCTGCCCTGAGGGGTCTGAACTTCCCCACAGCAGGGGGAGGTTCAGAAGTATAAATGTGTCCCTTGATGTACTAATCTGTCATGGCTTCAAACTGTATGCAGTGCAAAGCTATGTGCTGGTGAAGTCTCCCCTGGCGGCTGAAAATCTAACTGCAGGCTTCAACCACACAGACACACTAAAATTAATTAAAATTAAAGCATTTTAAAAACAAAATAACCCCAAAGTGCACATTCCTCGGGTCCCCTTAGTTTATATGCCACATTTCAGGTGTCTAGCTTTCATAGTCTTGGAGCTATGGCGATGACAGAGAGACAGACAGACAGTGACACATCCTCTTTTTTATTGTAAGTAATGTATGTATGTATGTATTACATTGATATCCCACCTTTTTTCCTCCTTAAGGAACCCAAGGCTGCTTAGGCAATCCTCCTCCACCATGTTATCCTCACAACAACAACCCTGCAAGGTGGGTTGGGCGGAGAGTCTGTGACCAGCCCAAAGTCACCCAGTGAGCTTCCGTGGCCGAGTGGGGACTCAAATCCGGATCTCCCGACTCCTCGTCCAACACTCTAGCCACTACACCACACTGGCTCTCAAGTAATCATATGGGTATGCTTAAAATCTGCTCGCCGCAGTGCTGAATCGTCATGTCAAGTTTAGTTGGAATGGATCACCTGTATTCATATAATCATAGAATAGTAGGGTTGGAAGGGGCCTACAAGGCCATCAAGTCCAACCCCATGCTCAACCCAGGAATCCAAGTCAGAGCATCCCTGACAGATGGCTGTCCAGCCTCGTTTTGAATGCCTCCAGTGTGGGAGAGCCCCCCACCTCCCTAAGTAATTGAAGCAGTAAATCTGTAAAAACACGGATCGGCCGCCATTTTGTTTCAAGATGGTGGATAAAATTGCCACTATGCCTAAAACCATCCCAGACAGAGGAAGAACAAATCCTAAAGTCTCATAACGATCAGATGTCAGACATACAAACAAACAGTTCCTTTCATATATGTATAAGAAGAAGATGACGTGAATCCCACTTAGAAAATTGGGGTTAAAGTTGAGTCCATGGTCTAAAAGGCGAGGGTGAGGAGAGTAGGGTACTGACTGGCACAAAAAGTCATCCCACTAGAGGTTTCTGGGTAGGCTCAGAGGAGTCTAGTTTCAGCCACAGGACTATTTGGGGTCAGGTTCCTTCCAGACAGGGTAGAGAGGCTGGAAGGATTTGCTTTCACCCAGGGCATGCAGCTTGGCTCGCTTGCGTGAAGTCACCTGGAGCCCTACGTGTGCTCTAAAGCACCTTCCGCTGCCCTGCAGTGGCTCTCCAGCACCCAGCATGGTCTAGGGAGAGAGCAAGTCCACTTGCACAGAGGCGGTCCGGAAGGGTTGCAGCCCTGCACCGCAGCAGAATGTATCCTTCTGGTCCCCAAGTAAGTTCGCAACCATTAAAAGATCACGGTCAATTTACAACAGGAGCCATACCAGCTTGCAAGGGACAGGGAGTGGGGGTGGCGGGGGGAGAAAAATGCAAGGCGGCTCAGGAAATCAGGGTTAAATCCACAAAGGAAGATTTATGTCTGGAGGCCCAAGCTGGCGGAAGTGAAGTCTCAGAAAGGAAATTGCCACATTCTGGCAGCGTTATGGGGAGGGGGGAGGAGAGAAAGTGATGAAAAATAGGATGACGGGAGGATGAATCACAGGCAGCACATGATTTCCAAAAAACTGACAAAACCAAAAAGAGAGAGGCACCCCCGTGGGGTGGAAGGGGTGCCTTCTGTGCTGTGGCTGAGATGCCTTCCGAGTGATTCATAGGAAGGGGTTGGGGAGGGGTGGGCTTACTTTTGCCCGGTCCCTTCTTTTTCCGACCCCTGCTTGGAAGAGACCAGGCCGCTTTGTGGGTGGGGAGCGAGGCCAGGAGATGGCCGGATCTCACAGGGGAAAGGCCAAGGTTGCACTGGCAAAATCTACCACAGTGGTGTAACCCACTCTCCTTTGGGAGAAGCGGGGGGTGGAATTAGAGCCACCCTTTCCCATATCATTTTAATGACTCTAACTGGCAGCCAGCCGTCACAGAGCACCGGAGGAAAAGGGAGGTGGGGGTGGGCAAAGAACTCTTTCTCTTTGCGACATTGGTCTCGGCATGCCTTTGGCTTCTCTGTAAGGGGTAGGGGGTGGGAGGGAGAAACTGGCTACTGGAAAGCATTCACAAAAGAGGTGTGCTGGAGAGGGGCAGTGTTCTCCCACTGGGTAAAACGGGAGATGCCGGAATCAGAAAGTGCATTTTTCTTGTCTTCAGGGAGAGTGAAGGAGGTATGCAGGATGTGACCGTGACACTCAGGGTTACGAAGACCGTCTCTCCCGCCAGAAGGATGCTGAAGTGCCAGATGTTGTGGCCAAGCCGTGTGTGTGCGTGAAATCCAAAGGCTTCGTTTCCTTCCCCCCACTGCCCCCTCCAAATCCAGTGCCGCCACCTACCCATGGGTGGGCCTTAGGGCATGAATGCGCCGTGGGAGGCGGAGGGAGGAAAGAGCCTCAGGACGTCATGCTACCATTTGGCAAACGAGGGCAGCGTCAGCTGAGCCTGGAGCAGCTTCAAAGGCAGTGCAACCATTTCCCCTTCCCGCGTCAGTGGCAGAACGCATGCGGGGCACGTACGGCAAGCCCCGTGGCTGGATCCCTAACATCTCCTCTGAAGCCCCGTGGAGGTTCAACCTTCCACAGCCACCCTGCCACAGTCCTGCCTGGGGCTGGACCACTCTGACCACAGATAAAGGAGACCCACCACCATCGGCAGCACGTTTGGTGGTGACGCAAAGGAGGGCCTCCTCCGTGGTGGCTCCCAGGCTCTGCACTCTTTGCCGAGGGAGGCTAGCTTGGCCCCCTCGCTGCTGTTCTTCCACTGGTGGACGAAGATGGTCTTATTCAAGCAGGTCTTTGGCATGAAAGCCGGTCTGCTGATGAAGAGGGCTTCGAAAGAGACGAAAAGGCGGGATAGAAGTTCAAAATAAACGGGAAACTGCTGGTCTTACATGTGCACAACCCCCCCCCCACAACAAAGTCATGAGGATGATATCCCCTGACTCCCTGGCATTCAGCAGGCAGGGAGATTTTCAACAAATGACATCCCATGTGCCTGCCAAGGCAGTACGGTTCACTCAATGAGCCTCTCTCAATATTTCAATCATGCGCTCAGGGAGTAGAGCTGGAAGGGGAAAAGGAGGCGATTCTACCTAGAATCAAAGCTACAGCCTCTCTGATAGATGGCTATCCAGCCGCTGTCTGCGTACCTCCAGTGAAGTAGAACCCAGCAGCTCCAGAGGCAGACTGCCCCACTGTCAAACAGCTCTTCCCATCAAGACATCCTTCCTAATGTTTAGCCGGAATCTGCTTCCTCGCAAATTCCACCCACTGGTTCTAAACCTGCCACTTCAGCTTGGATAAAGAGCTATTTGCATCTCACAAATGAACCATAGCAAAGGGCAGTGTTTGGCAATTTCCATGTAAAAAGAGAAAGAGCGGAGAGAGAGAGAGAGAGAGAGGGAGAGAGAGAGAGAGAGAGAGAAGGAAACTGCATTAAGATTCTAGTCCTTATGGCTACAGAAGGTAAGGCTAAAAACTGTAGGCACTCCTGCAGTCCAACTGCAATACCTTTGACTTCACTTGTCTTTATCTTCTTCTTCTTCCTCCTCCTCCTCCCCCGCCCACTTGGCTAAGCGAAGACAAGACTCTTCAAGGCTCTTGGCATCTTCCAGCTGACCCCACAAGCCACAATAAAGATGCTAACCCAAGATTAGGACACCAGAGCCAATCAACCCCATACTTGAGAGCAGTACAGCACAACACAGTGGTCAGTGTTTAACCAGGGGGATCTGGGTTCGAATCTCCACATGCCACAAAGCCCACTAGGTGAATCAATTATAACAGTAAGTAAATAAACAAAGAAAGAATAAATATAACCTCTCAGCCTAACCTGCCCTGCAAGATTGTTGCGAGAGTAACACACGTGTCTCCTCATGTGTACACATGCACGCATATACACAAAGCTCCATGGAAAGACACAATCTAACCTAATGTCCAGCAGATGCTTTGGACCACAATTCCCATGATCTGTGTCCATTGGCTGTGGCTGATCAGAGCTGTAGTCCAACACAACTGGAGGATGCCAGGTTGTGGGGGAGTTTGATCTCAAGCATCAGAAGGAAATAAAATAAATGAAGCAGCTCTGTCCTGTACCAAATTTCTGCCCCCTTCCCACTTGGGGAGTGGTGCTTATCGATAAACTCTCCCTCTTTATCAGCCACCCAGGAAAGTCATCCAGATCTCTCCCCTTCAGAACCATTCATGGTAGGCGACGAATACCACTGTAGCCATTTTGCTACTGGCTTTAAATTAATTTATTATGTAGGTTTAAATGTTGCTGTCATGGTGTGTGTCTTGGTTGTTGTTGTTTTTTTTTTAATGGATCCTATTTTAAATTGATGTTTGGAAACCCCTGGGGGACGGGGGAAGAGGAGAATTCTTTTTGAAGAACAGGGTATACATTTGTAAAGGAAGAAATAAAAGACGGAAACCCAGTCACGGGGTTCTCAACTGCCCTTCCCCTCCTGCTCCATTTGACTTTGCCTCATCTGGTCAGTTCTTCAACAGCCAGCCAAACCACTGCTTCATATAGGAAGATGGCCGCGGCACAAGAAAACGAACCTTGATGGCAATACCATAAATCCATATGCACTCTGCAGCCGAGCGCGAACTCCCAAATGCTCCAGCTCAAAACGAGAGAGGGAGACAGGGTGGCTATTGTGAGCAGGGCCAAGGGCTCTGCCCAACTCGGGAATGTCAGAGGGAGTTTCTCCCCAAGGGAGGGAGTGGGGGTGACGGATGGCCTTTCACTCACGGAGCCGCGTTAAGGCTATCCCACCCGCACAGAGCATTCCACACGGGCCCCAGAGCAGGAAACCTGCCAAGCCAAGGGATAGAGCGAGATGGGTGGGGATGACCGCGTACAAAATGCCACCCTCTGCCAACAGGGCCTCACCCTGGGCTGGGCAAACTTCCCAGCCTGCAGAGAGGTGTGCACGGTGTGTGTGTGTGTGTGTTTCGACCCTGCCAGAACACGTTAAGGGCCTGCTCAGGATGTGTGTGGGGGGTACGACAGGTTGCCATTTCGAAACGGGAAACAGCGAAAGGAGAGACGGACGTTGCTAGGAGAGCCTTGAGCTTTGAGCAGCTTGCCAGACTCTCCTGTAAGGGGACACCAGGGAAGGAATAACCCTGTCCCAGGGGAAGAGAGAGGCTCACAGCGCAGGTAGATTCTCAGAATTTAAATAAATCAGTATTTGATTCTGTGCCCACACAAGAGCAGTGTGTGTGTGTGTGTGGGGGGAGGCAGGGCAGGTTGCCACAGAGGAAGGTGATGCATTAGATGTTCTGAAAAACAACACTGAAAAACACATTATGTTAAGTAGTAATTTGTCACATGTTTACCCCTTCTCTAAGTAGTTCAGGGTGGCACCCATATGAGGCTTGTATCACAGCCACCCTGTGGAGGTAGGCTAGGCAAGAGCAAGAGACAGATATGCCTAAGGAAAGCCCATGAGCTCAATGGCTGCAGGGGGATTTGAACTCAGGTCTCCATGGGTCAAGTCCAATTCAATATTCACTACACCTCCCTCCCTCCCTCCCTGAGCCGTTCTACATGAGGCTTTTATTGTGTGATCATGCTTCCTCACTCACAGTAGTTTGCAGGCCTTTTACATGACACCATCATCCTCCAGGGCCTCTCCTCTGCTTTGCAACCATTACTGCAATTTTTACCCAATGAGGAAAGTCTAGTATTATTTCTGAATGGCATTCTAGAAACCTAGTGTAATTGCATCATTCCACTATTCCACAGTGCCACCTAGTGGTTGTGCACTAGAACATATAGAAGAGAAGAAAAAAAAAACCTGGAAAAACCCACGTGTAAAGGAGCCAATCTTAATCCCGCACCTTGGATAGCACCTTTAGAGTTCTGACTGAAACCCGGCGTGGATTCACCACCCCGCTGACATTGGAGCCTCCAAGCTCCACTGACTGCTAATAATAATAAATACATCATAATGATAAACAAAAAACAGAGCATGATTGCAAGACACTGCATGCCCAGTTGGTAACTTTGGACCCCTCCTGCTCTCTTCAGAAGCATCCCTTTTGTCCAAGCAGTCAGGCATGTGTTGGAAGGAGACTCATCCATGGAAAAACTCCACACTGTAAATTGTTCCAGCTGCCATTCATTCTCTCCCCCCAGCTTCTCTCTGAAGCTGGTCAGAGGCCAACAGAGAGTCTGGAAGGCACCAGATTGTGTAAGCCTGGGTTTGGGTGTTGGTATTAGATTGAGGATGTGAAGAGAAAACTCTTTGGAAAAGACCCTGATGCTGGGAAAGACTGAAGGCAAAAGGAGAAGGGGACGGCAGAGGATGAGATGGCTAGATAGCATCACCGATGCAATGAATATGAACTTGAGCACGCTCCGGGAGAGAGCGCAGGACAGGAAGGCCTGGCGTGCTGTGGTCCATGGGGTCACGAAGAGTCGGACACGACTGAACAACAACAACAACAACAACAACAACAATTAGATCGAGGAGTCCCAAGCTCAAATCTCCACTAAGCTATCAAGTTTGCTAGGTAATTTTGGATCAGTCTCTCACACACTCACTCTCACTAGCATACCTCTCAAGGTTGTTGTGTGGATTGGAGGGGGACAGATGTCACCCTAGGAGGAAGGGCAGGATAAAAATGTAACAAAACAGGAGGCGTAAAGGAGCATTTGTCTACCGTACAGCAGAAGCATGGGGTCTGGGACTGAATGAAGAATACAGAATCTGGAGGACTTCAGGTTTTGTTTAAATTTAAAATAGAAAGCAAGTTCCTGTTTGTGTATATTTTAGATTTGCAAGTATACGGGGGAAGTCCCAGAAATCTGAGTGTGACACTGGAGGTGGTTAATTACACCCACACAACTACCTACCTTGAACCAGGAGGAAGCTGGTGAAGAAGAGCAAGCAGGGGGGCCACATCCGAGAGAGAGAGAGACAGACAGACAGACAGACACAGAGAGACAGACAGAGACAGAGACACGAAGACACAAACACACACACAGAGAAACAGAGACACAAAGACACACACACACACAGAGAAACAGAGAGACAATGACAGAGAGCGAGAGACAGGGACCCAGAGAGAGACAGGGACACAGAGAGACACAAAGACACAGAGAGGGAGAGACAAAGAAAACAGAGACACAAAGACACAGAGAGAGACAGGGACACAGAGAGAGACAGGGTCACAGAGAGAGACAGGGACACAGAGAGACACAAAGACACACACAGAGGGACAGGGAGAGACACAGAGAGACAGCAACACAGAGCAAGACAGGGACACAGAGAGAGACAGACACACAGAGAGAGAGACACACAGAGAGAGAGACAGAGACCGCCAAGCCTACCGTTGTTGCAATGGCGCACACAATCCTGGAAGACAGCTCTCCACTTCTCCTGCTCCTTGCCGGTCATCAAGCAGAAGTAGTAGTGTCGGGCGTAAGGGTGCCAGAGGATGAGGGGGAACTGGGTAGGGCATTTCAAGATGGGGGCATTGCCTGATTTGGGTGCGGGACCTGAAACAATGAAAGGGAGAGGGAGATATATTTATGTAATTTCACATTTCTAACTCACCTTTCAGGACACACTGCCATCACAAGGCGGCTTACAAGAATCATGGACACACATCATCAAATCCACTAGTTTATAAGCAGCAGCAATTAAAAACAAAAACAAATCAAGCACAGCACATTAAAATTAATCAAATACAAGCTGGAATGCAGACATCTTTTAATGGTCCCTTAGCGATCAGCAATGGTGGGGCTATACGTATTTCCCTAGGAAGGGAGCTCTAAAAGTGTGGGGCCACCACTGAAAAGGCCCAGTCCCTGGGACTGATGGAGCTTATTTGAGATGGGATTATGAAGAAAAATGAAGCCGACCCACAATGGCACAGCGCCCCATTTTCAAAGCTTGGATCAAATCATGCAATTTATTCCAGCCTGGAAAACACACACAAGCACACATGCAGAAGTCCCAAGGAGAACACAAAAGGATCCAGCCAAATAGGAGTCTTCCTGTTGCTGCTCTGCATGATTTAGCACTCTCGGCTTGCCTCCTTCCAATATGGGCAAATTGGCCACACCTCTGTGCCATCACAGGGGTGCAGCAGGATTATCTTAGCCTCAGAGAAGGCTGCCCATCACATCTCTGCATGTCACTGTTCACAATCTGGAGGACGGCGCAGAGACAGAGTCCTCACAGGCTGAGCAACCCTACTACACACTTCATGTCAGGCATGGCTAGATCATTCAAGATCACTGTGAATGCAGAGAGGTGGCAAGAACCACGCACCCTCGGGGAGCTTACCTGCCATGCATCTGCATGAGTTGTTCTGGGTTCACTGCCTAGTTAGGAGACGCAGCTCAGATCAGTGACTCATATACAACACAGAAAGAACAGGCTCCTCCAAACGCTGGCAGTATTTACATAGTGTAAACCTTTCTGGGTGCAAGGCTCAAGTATGCCCTCAGTTTTAAAATCAGAAAATAAAAAGTTTCCAGAGCTAAGCAGAGATTTAGGAAAACACTGCCTTTTAACCAAGAGCCTTGGGTGAGGGAAATTGTGACTTTCCACTTGTTGGACTCCAGTGCCGATCAGCCCCAGCTAGCCTGGCCAATGGCCAGGGATGATGGGAACTGTAATCAAAAATTTGGATAGCCACAGGATCCTCAACCCTGGGGTAAGAATATCCCCCTTAATATGTGTGTGTGTGTGCGTGTGTGTGTGTGTGCGTGTGTGTGTGTGCGCGCGCGCATAATTAAATAAACAAAAATAGAATTAAGTAAAATATACAAAAATGACATTATTCATGATACAGTCATTAACTTAACTATTATTTAAATTCTAATACAATTAATCCTCCCTGTTGATCATCTTATCCTGCTCCTAATTCAACCAGATCAGACTAGCCATCTTAATATCCTTTTGTCCACTGAATAATTCCTAGATTTAATCCAAATTGTTCCAGCTAATGTAGATGTTTTGGCACAGTAATAGGGGGCAGGGGAATGTGAATGATTCATTTCCCCCCTCATTTTTGCAACAAGAAAGAGGGAGAGGGGCATACCTTTCTAGTTCTCTGTAAAAGCATCCAGATCCTTAAGCAGAAGTAGACTTTGGCAATATTAACCCAACATCAACCTGTCCCACGTTATCTGAAAGACCACCTACACCTGTATGAGCCCGCCCAAGCATTACGATCAGTGTCAGAGGCTCTTGCTCTCTGACCCACTAGCAAGAGGCATTAGGCTGGTGGGTAAACAGAATAGAGCTTTCTTGGTGGTGGCCCCACACCTATGGAACTCCCTCCCCAGGGAGAAATGTATGGCCTCATCACTGCTGGCTTTTAAAAACAAACAAACAAACCTGAAGACACATTTATCCCAGACTGCATTTGGTGCTTGAAAATTTTTTGTTGCTGCTGCTGTGTGTTGCATGCGTGCGTGTTTAATCGTTATGTTCATGTTTTATAATATTGTAAGCCACCATGTGAGGGCAATGCACCCTGAAAGACGGTCTGGAAACAATTCCATTCCATTCCATTCCATTCCCTCACTCACTAATAGCATTGGTGCCTTTATTCTGATTTCGTATTTTTTTAAAATGTTTATTGTGCTGTGAAGTGTCTTAGGAATCAATTGGTGTTGAGAGATGGTGTAGTATCATGATTACAGCCATTTATCTGGGAGGAAACATCACAAAACTCAACAGGACTTACTCCCAAGTAGAGGGGCAAAGAACTGCGCCATAACAGAAAAAGCTGCAAACCACAAAGTCCCCAGTTCAAATCTTGAAGGCTAATCTTAATAAGGCTAATAAGTTTCAGCTCTTGGGCAGTATAAAAATGAAATAAATACATAAATAAATAAACCAATCTACTTTGCATAGTCATTTTAAGGATTACAGCTAGAGAATGCATGTGAAGCACTTTGAACCCCTGTCAATTATTATTATTGAAGGGTGGTGTAAATATAAATAAATGCAATGTTTAGAGGAATTTTAGATGGGTGATACTTGGCTCAACAATACTACAAGCGAGAAAGATCCTGGAATTGTTGTAGATCACAAGCTGAATATGAATGTGGCTGCAAAAAAGGCAAATGCTATTTTGGGCTGCATTAATAGAAGTATAGCTTCCAAATCATGTGAAGTCCTAGTTCCCCTCTACTCAGCACTGGTTAGGCCTCATCTTGAGTACTGTGTCCAGTTCTGGGCACCACACTTTAAGACGCATGCAGACAAGCTGGAGAGGGTTCAGAGGAGGGCAATGAAGATGATCAGGCGACTGGAAACAAAGCCCTATGAGGAGAGACTGAAAGAACGGGGCATGTTTAGCCTTGAGAAGACTGAGGGGAGATAGGATAGTGCTCTTCAAGGACTTGAAAGGTTGTCACAGAGAGGAAGGCCGGGCTCTCTTCTCGAACATCCCAGAGTGCAGGACACGGAATCATGGGCTCAAGTCACAGGAAGCCAGATTCTGGCTGAACATCAGGAGAAACCTCCTGACTGTTAGAGCAAGATGACCATGGAACCAATTCCCTAGGGAGGTGGTGGGCTCTCCCACACTGGAAGTATTCAAGACAAGACTAGACAGCCATTTGTCAGGGATGCTCTGACTTGGATTCTTGCACTGAGCAGGGGGTTGGACTCAATGGCCTTGTAGGCCCCTTCCAACCCTACTATTCTATGATTCTATGAATTCGCATATTCGCACACACCTTGCCCAAAACAACACCAAAAGCCACACTTGAATTCAGGAATTGGAACAGAGGGGCAAGGGATGCAGGCGACGGCAGCACAGAGGGCCGGAGAGATGTTCCTGCCCCCGAGGACAGGCCAATGTGCAGCCCATCTGTGCTTCTGGATTGAACTGCCAATGGCAGAAAGCTGGAACATCTGGAAGCTGGAACATCTGGAAGCCTTAGTATCTTTCCGGCAAGAAGGATGCAGCAGGCAGAATCCCTTTTGCCAAGTGCCCATCATGTGAGGTTGCCAAGTCGTGCCTCACACCAACAGGACGCAAGCGACAGGAGTCCATATTCACTTGGGTTGCACCACTGTTCATGCACTATGATGTCTCCTAGGCAAAATGGCGTGAGCAGCTGGACAGCGGGACAGAGCACCTCAGGAGGTGGTGGAAGGATTTAAGCAGAAGCTGGATGTGCATTGCCTGTCGGGCATGCTGTAGTTGCATCCCACACTGCAGATCTTGCATTGAGCAGAAGGGTGGACTAGATGACCTCCACGGTCCCTTCCAACTTCCTGAATCTCCTCCCTGCTCCTGATCCTCTTGGGGCGGCTCAGAAAGTAGACTTTGCTCACGGCCAGGGGTCTGACTGGTCAGATTGGGCAGTGTCCTTGGGGATTTTCCAAGCATGCATTTCAGCCTGCTTGGAGGGCCATTTCAATTACTTCCTATGGTTTGCAGCCCTGCCTCACAGTCCTAACAGCTCCCAAGTGGCTTTACAATAAAAACAGAATTAAAGCAATTCACCGTTACAGCCACTCAAATCTGAAAAATAAAACAGAAGTCGATGGCAAAAAAGGTTTGCAACTGCAAAGACTTCTGGAAAGGGCAGAGCACACATCCAATGCGCATTGCATCTTTGTGATCTGCCCATGCTGGGGACCTGCGATGGCTCTCCTTCCTCTTGCCTATGGCTGGCAGACAGATAAGGTGGACACTCCCCTCCTCCCATGGCTGGGTCTGGGGCTCTGGCTGACTCACGGTTGTCTTAGGGCTGCTCACACAACAGCCAAACACAGGAAGTGACTGTTGGAGTAGCGGAAAAGGCAGTTGCTTCTTCCTACAGCAGAGATGGGGAACGTGCGACCCTCCAGATGTTGCAGGACTGCAAGTCCCATCATCCCCACCCATACCATTGGGTATGCTGGCTGGGGCTGATGGGAGTTGCAGGCCAGCAACATCTGGAAGGCCAAACATTCCCCACCGCTGCCCTAGAAGATCCTCTTCCCGCAGTGACCATCAGGGCTATTCTAGGAGGTGGAGAGCCTGCAAGGGGAGAAGGGGAAAGGGGTCGAGCCTCTCACCCTCTTTACGAGTGGAGATGTACAAATGGATCCATGGCCTGCACCATGGGCTTGGTGCTCCTCCTTCTCTCATGCATTCAGATGCCTCCCCCCTACACCCAAGCAGTCCCTTGCTTGCTGTGGCATTCGAACCAGGCACACAATAGTTACCGCAAACCATAGTTTGCCTCCAAGCTGCCATTTCCCCAGTTTGGCTTTGGTAGCGAACAATGGTTTGCGGCAACCAGAGCCTGCCCAATTTGGACATCCTGGAAAACTTGGGATGGATGAAATCGGAGCATGGGGGCGGGGCGGGGGGAGAAGGAGCACACTGCCCTGAAAGCTACTCACAACAGCCAAACCTAGGTTTGGGCCTTCTGGCTGAAAATCAGACTACTGTTTAACAATTGGGTGTGCTTTAATACGCGATCAAAATGAGTTTTTAAAACAGATAAATCTAGAATTTTTTTTTTTTCATTCTACTGCAAACACTGCAGGCATAGTAGTTACACATCCTGCTCGCGCCCTTGTTTTCTCTCCGTACAAACTTTACTGCTCTACTCTCGGTCCAATTAAGTAGCCTCGGCCACCGCCTGAAGAGGTGACCTCATTATTCCAAGTGGGAACCTGTAGAGCATGGCCAGCTTCTCTCTGAACAAACGTCTTTTCAGCCCACTGGAAAAGGACACCCTCATTCCACCCCACCCACCAACCGCATTCCCTCACCGCTGTGCTTTACAAGTGGCTGACACAACAGTTTGTCTCAAAACTTGGTGACTCACGCAAGGCCATGCAGCTGACTTGCTTCTCCTCATTAGCCCACGGATATTTGTCTGGAAGTAACCCTTCTCTCTGTCCCCATTCCACAAAAGAGGGAGAAAATGTGAGGCCATACCTATCACCACCCGACACCCTCACCCTCACCTTTCCAGACCTAAAGCTAGCTCCCTGAGAACCAGACGTTATTTAGGAGAGCTTCACTGTGGCCACTGTCACACCAGGGCATGGGGAAAAAATAGGCAGCCATAAAAGCTCTTCCCAGTGGAAAACCTCTGGACAACATCGCTTGGCTTTTGCTCTAAAGAGACAGAGGTTTGGCTTGCATAACTCACTTCTGCCTGGTAAGTATGCTGAAGTTTCACAGAATCATAGACTAGTAGGGCTGGAAGGGGCCTACAAGGCCATCGAGTCCAACCCCCTGCTCAATGCAGGAATCCAAGTCAGAGCATCCCCGACAGGTGGCTGTCCAGCCTCATCTTGAATGCCTCCAGTGTGGGAGAGTGCACCGCCTCCCTAGGTAATTGGTTCCATTGTCGTATTGCTCTAACAGTCAGGATGTTTTCCCTGATATTCAGCCGGAATCTGCCTTCCTGTAACTTGAGCCCATGATTCCGTGTCCTGCGCTCTGGGATGATCGAGAAGAGATCCTGGTCTTCTTCCCTGTGACAACCTTTCAGGTACTTGAAGAGCGCTATCCTATCTCCCCTCAGTCTTCTCTTCTCAAGGCTCAGCATGACCAGTCCTTTCAGTCTCTCCTCATAAGGCTTTGTTTCCAGTCCCCTGATCATCTGCATTGACCTTCTCTGAACCCCCTCCAGCTTGTCTGCATCCTTCTTAAAGTGTGGTGCCCAGAACTGGACACAGTACTCCAGAGGAGGCCTAACCAGCGCTGAGTAGAGGGGGACTAGTATGCTGCACACGAGTGCAGGAGAATTCTTTCGCCAGTGACGTATTCCTGATCATTCAAACCTGTCCCCAAGAATTCAAAGAGTCTTTTTTTTAAAAAAAAAAAAAAAGAGGAAAAACCCACCAACGGAGCAGAGGAAGACAAATAAAGCTTGTGGATCAACATTATCACTTGCATCTGAGACAAAGTTGGGAGCTGGATGTGCAGAAAGGCCCTGCTGTGCACTTGAGTGAGGGGAACTCTACAAGGCATGCACATAAATAAGGCATGTACGTAAGTGGTGCCTCCCACAGCTCTCAAACAGATAGTGACTCCATGCCCAGTCCTGCCTTCTTCCCTTCCTTCCTTCCATACCTAAGGGACACATCTGACCACGATCAAAAGAGCCAGATTCAACTTGAGAAGCTTATTCTTGGCCCGGCCTTCACCACAGTTCTTGCCACCCAATTCTTCAGCTCGGGCTTAAAAGATGAGGAGAAGGAAGCCACTGGATGGGATTTTGCATGCCGACAAGCAAGGTGGGTTTGCCAGCCCGGTCAGCTAGCCCATTGCCCTCAAATGTCCACATGCCCAGGCACTGAACAAAACCCAACATGAAGGTCAGGAGAGATGGAAGAGCCCCCAGCTGTGAAAGAACAACAGAGAGCAGAAGGTTGTTCTCAGAGGAAAACTCCTCCCTGGAAAGAAGCACCAAGGAGCATCTCTTGTAGGCCAGGGATGGGGGATGTGTGAGCCCTCCAGATGTTACTGGAGTACAACTCCCATCATCCCTCACCGTTGGCTATGCTGCCTGGGGCTGATGGGTGTTGCAGGCTACCAACACCTGGAAGGCTACATGTCCCCCACCCCATACTCCTCTGTGCCTGAAGGATGAGTTGGAGCAATCCAGGTCTCCAAGTCGAACTCACCTGGCAAGTTGCTGTTGACCAGTTCCAGATACTGTTCCAGGGAGGTGAGGATCTTGTAGCCAGCGCTGTTGATGAGGATTCGGGGCTGCAGCCCCCGCTCGAAGGCCTGTGGGAAGGGGACAGTCACACGTGAGCCCTGCAGTCCTTCTCACAACCTCACCATCACACTACATTTATACGCCCGCCTGTCTTCCATGGAAATCTAGGTGGTGTTCATGGGGTTGTCCTGGTGGTCTCCCACCCAGCCGTTGTGCTTAAGAACACGGGAAGCTGCCCTAGACCAGGTCACACTGTTTACTCTGACTGGTGGTGGCTCTCCAGGATCCCAGGCAGAGAAAAATCTTCCCCCATCACCTGCTCCCTGGTCCTTTTCAACTGGAAATGCCAAGGATGAAACCTGGGACTTCCTGCACGCAAAGGCCCACTGAGCCCTGGTCCCCCCTTTTAGGTTGTTGAGTCGTGTGCCTTGAAGACCACAGCTTGAGCAATGGGCTAAAACACTGTTAGGCCAACATTCAGCACTGTGGGCGTGATTATTCAGGATAGATCAAAGGAAGGACTTCAAACTATGGAATTCGCTACCTCAAGATGTAGTGATGGCCACCAACTTGGATGGCTTTAGAAAGGGGTTGGACAACTTCATAGAGGAAAAGGCTATTGATGGCTACTGTGCTTGAGGGCTATGTGCTAACTCCAGTACCAGAGGCAGTGAGCCTGTGTACACCCGTTGCTGGGGAACATAGGCAGAAGGGTGCTGTGGCACTCATGTACTGTTCGTGGGTTTCCTGCAAGTAGCTGGTTGGCCGCTGTGTGAACAGAATGCTGGACTAGATGGACTCTTGGTCTAACCCAGCAGGGCTCTTCTTATGTTCTTATGATTCATCTTCTTTAAACTGGGGAGAGGTGAGAGGCATATATGGTAGAAGAAGTTTTGAAAGCTCTCCCTTAGACTACGGAAGAACTTTCAAACCCTTTCCCCCCACATATGCCCCCCACCTCTCCCCCAATTTAAAGAAGACGAATAATCACACCTACAGTGCTGAATGCTGGGTTGTTCATCCAGCTAGGGGCCAGAGAATAAATCAGCTCCCAGCCACATCCAAAATATTCAAAGATGCGAAAGTCACTTTTTGGGTTGCGGCGGGGGAGAGATGGCAGCCATCTTAGTGGAACACAACGTTTGCATGCGAAACCCAGGGAACGGCCTTATTTTGACTCGCTGGTGCCCTCCAGATGCTTCAGACTACAACTCCCAGCATTCCTGATCCTAGGCCTTGTTGGCTGGGGCTGATGGGAGTTGCAGTCCAAAACACCTGGAGTGCAGCAGGTTGCGGAAGGCTGATCTAGAATGAACTACTGTATACGCCGAGTGCCAACAACTTCCAAGGTCTCAGGCAGAAGTCTACTGAACCTGAGATCTTCCGTGTGGTTGCCAGCCCTGAGTTGTGGACATCTCTGAGAAATCAAAAGGAAATCACAAGCCAGCCTACCCCTTCCTGCATGGCGATACATCAGCCAGGCTAAGCAAGTTAGAGGGCACAAGATGTCCTAATCCAGAAGTCTGCATGGCCGTGCAGAGTGCTGCTCCCGCTGCAATTATCCCCAGAAGCCGCTTTGAAAAACACAAGAGATCTCAAAAGGCACTCGGATGCCTACCGAGAGAGCTCCCATGGGGCAGGCCCCTCTCTGCCCAAACGGCTGCCCTCCCCCCTCCACCCACGTGAAGCAAGGGAGGGCCTCACCAGCTTATTCTCGTACAGCACCAGCCCATAATTGTGGGGGACGACGCTGAAGCGGTTCCTCCACTTCTTGTTTTCTTCCAAGTACTGGAAGAGGTTCCCCGAGAAGATGGTACGGTCCTCCAGCGGAACCTAGAGAGGGAAAGAAAGAAGGAAATATTGTGAGCTGGGGGGGGGAAAGGGTGCAGCGGGGATGGTTAGGGCTTTGGTGGCAGGCATCATCTTAGAAGATGCTTGCTTGCTTGCTTTCTCTTTCTCTCTCTCTCTTTCTCTCTCTCCCCCCTCTCTTTCTCTCTCTCTCTCTCCCCCCCCTCTCTCTCTCTTTCTCTCTCCCCCCTCTCTCTTTCTCTCTCCCTCTCTCCCCCCCCTCTCCCCCTCTCTTTCTCTCTCTCTCCCCCTCTCTCTTTCTCTCTCTCCCCCCTCTCTTTCTTTCTCTCTCTCTTTCTCTCTCCCTCCCTCCCTTTCTTCACTTCTCTCTCCCTCTCTCTCTCTCTCTCCTCTCTCTCTCTCTCTCTCTCTCTCTCTCTCACACACACACACACACACACCTCTTCCAAAATGGCGTATGGTGTGTGTGTGATCTTTTTTCTGTTGAGGGCCAGTGGAGAGAGCAGCCAGAGCCAAAAGCGGGTGGCCCCTTTCTCTCTCTTTCTTTTGCCACCTCCCCTGCTCCTTTTCTCTCTCTCATGCTTTCTCCCTGCCACCCCTTTTCTCCCTCTCCCCCTCACTCCTTCCTACCCATTAGGCTGCTGGAGAAGGGACAGATCATTCTTGCCTGTAGTTCGAAGTGATCACTTACGGAGAGCTTCCCCCCCCCCCAAGTAACAATGAACAGTAACAAATCCAAATACACTGCATGTGAGTCCATTTCTTTACAGTCTTTCTGATCACTCAGGACCTCTATTTGATGCAAGCAAGATTATCTGAGAAAGTGATCCCTAGTCATCCTAATAGATCACACCATAGAGTTCCATATGTCTTAGGAGGTTGTTGTGTGTATTCTTCTCAATATTCGCAAATTCAATAAATGGATACCATATTCCATAAAAAGTGTCACTTCCTACTTGGCCTCTTTGAACTTGAAGATGTTCTCCATTAGTGCAAGGTCCCAATTTTTCTGTTTCCACAGGATAAGAGAACGTTCATCTGCTGATTTCCATTTAGCAGCTATGACCAACCTGGCTGCTGTTCAGAAGACAGCCAGGAGCTCTTTGTGTATTAGAGTCCATATAAAGAGACAGTGGTCCCAGTTTTGCAGATAGCATTATATCTTGTTGTGCGACCGCACTGGCAAAGGCAAACACATGGATCCAAATCCTTTGCACCACTGGGCAATCCCAGCACACAGGCCGGGAGGTGCCTCTGAGGCACCACCCCCCACCCCAAACGATATGGGGCCATTCTATCCATCTACCATAATCCAAGCTAATAAAACTTGCTACAAGTAGAAATGTGTGCGGAGCCGACAACACAAGCACACAACCTCATCCACAGACTACACATCAAGCCACATAAATATACAACAAGCATATACACAGCAGTGTCAAGGAATTAAACATTTGTAAAATGAGTATATTTTTCTAGCTTGCCTTTAGACTAAAAAAGCTTACCTGCGATACAGAGGGAATGCGTCAGTGAAATTTAATTTTGTAAATGTTTATGCTGCTTTATGTCAACCTAACACAAGTAAAAGGTGAAATACTGAGGCCCCCGAGACAATAACAGCTAAGTAGGCCCTCCCTGCACTAACTTCCAACCCCACTCCGCAACTCAAACTCATATGATTACATTCATTTTTATTCATTCTATTGGACCGCATATCAACATTAAAGGCACGATTCTATGCATGATTAGACAGAAAAAAATCCCACAACTCCCAGCACTCCCCAGCCAGCATGGCCACGTATCAACATTAAAGGCACAATCCTATGCATGTTTAGACAGAAAAGAAGTCCTACAACTCCCAGCATTCCCCAGCCAGCATGGCTACGTATCAACATTAAAGGCACAATCCTATGCATGTTTAGACAGAAAAGAAGTCCTAGAACTCCCAGCATTCCCCAGCCAGCATGGCCATGTATCAACATTAAAGGCACAATCCTATGCATGTTTAGACAGAAAAGAAGTCCCATAACTCCCAGCACTCCCCAGCCAGCATGGACATGTATCAACTTTAAATGCGCAAACCTGTGCATGTTTAGACAGAAAAAGTCCTACAACTCCCAGCATTCCCCAGCCAGCATGGCCATGTATCAACATTAAAGGCACAATCCTATGCATGTTTAGACAGAAAAGAAGTCCTACAACTCCCAGCATTCCCCAGCCAGCATGGCCACGTATCAACATTAAAGGCACAATCCTATGCATGTTTAGACAGAAAAAAAGTCCTACAACTCCCAGCATTCCCCAGCCAGCATGGCCACGTATCAACATTAAAGGCACAATCCTATGCATGTTTAGACAGAAAAAAAGTCCTACAACTCCCAGCATTCCCCAGCCACCATGGGGAATTCCAGTTGCCACAGGCAATCAGGAGGGTGGCATGGATTAAGGGGTATGCTCCAGATTTGGACCTTCACATGCTCTGGAAGCCTCGCTAGCAGGATGTTAGGTCAGAGTAATAAATCAGATCTTAAGCTTTAACTTAACATAAGAAGAGCCCTGCTGGATCAGACCAAAGGGCTATGTAGTCTGGCATCCTGTTTCCCACAGGGGTCAACTGGGGGCCTCAACGGGAAGCCCAGAAGCAGGACATGCGCACAACAGCTTAAGCTCGTGTTCCCCAGCAATTAGCATTAGGAGGCACGCTACCTCTGACTGTGCACACTACCTCTGACTGTGAGGATTCCACAGGTTAACTATGCACTTTCATGCTTGCAACGGCACATCCCAAAGTTAGCACTTAGGTTGAAAGATGCAGGCCACACACACACTGCATGGCGTGCAGAGTGTACACACGGAGTACACTCCGCACACACGCAGGGGTGCATTCCACTCCTCAAGAAGACAAAGAAAAACAAATTCTCACACATAAATTCAGAAAACTTCATCCCCCTCCACCCCGAATGCTACAAGGAATTGCCTAAGGGTGCAATCCGATATGCACACTTACGAGGGAGTAAGTCCCATCAAACTCAGTGGTGCTTATGTGCCTTTGCAGAAAAGGGTAGCAAAGGGGATCACAGGGTTGGTGAAGCTTCCCTATGGGGGGAAGGCTGAAACCTTTGGGCTTCTCAAGTTTAGAAAATGGAACCTGCAACAAAATGTTGCAGTGCAGAATGTTCCCTGTTCAGGAATCCAGCTGCTCTATTCTATTCCTCCTCCCTCAATTTCTGTTCCCACCCCAACAACTGTCAGCATTCTGTGCCTACTGAGCACACTCAGTCCTCAATGTGCTGTTTGGGGGGTGGGGGTGGGGCACCCTGGGGCATAAGATACTGGGGGCCAGCTGGACCTTTGCTCTCAGCCAATGGGACAATGGGCATTGCGTAAAACTCTAGGCTGGCCCCCAAAGCCCATTCACAGAACTAAGACCCCCCATTCCGATCCAGGCCTACCAGCGTTGGGTTCTTTCTCCCAAGAACTGCCTGCCCTGGGAACGTTCTCAAACAAGGTTTGATGTCAACACCCGATCAGCCCTTCAGCACCCAAATATCAAAAACACCGCCTCTGTAACATGGGGGGGGGGACTTGTAGCCACCATGGCTATTAGCCTCAAACACACCCATCTTGCATGAGGTTTGGTTGAGTTACTTTTAAGAACGGCCAGTGGAACATAATGGCTAAGAACAGAAAACCTGGTTCAGATCTTACTTCCGCTAGACAGGCAGCCACAAGCCTCTCTCCTGCTGCCTTCTTAGTCCCAACTTCAAAGGGGGGGGGGAGACTGGCCTGCCTCAGGGGGCTGTTGTGAAGATGCACGGAACACTTGAAACGTGCCAAGTAATTATTACACCAGCGACCATCAAAATATCCAGAGGCAGGGAGTTCCACTGGTTGGGTGAAGCGTGAAGCGGTGTTGCTGGCCTCAACCCTGCCACCCATTAATTTCCGCAGAAGATCCTGCATTTATGCATTCTGGTTACACCGGAATTTAGTCACTCCTGGGCTTTACCAATTAGTTCTTTCTCTTTTGCTGTTGTTATTGTTGTTGTTAAGGCAGTCTTTGAGCAATTCTGGGAGTCCCACAGCAAAGATCTCCCCATGAGTCAGGAGCATTCACTTCCTCAGTGGGTTTGGGTGACCAAGGAACATAAAAGAGAAATAAACACACACAGAGACATCTTGCAGAAAGCACAAGCACAAATACTGAAACATCGCCAAAAAGGACAAATAGAGATTGGCAACAAAAAGGAGAAGGAAAAGACAAAAAGAGTGGGCACAGGGACCAGGGGGTGGGGAGGAGAGAAGCTAGCAATCCTAGACTTCAGCCTTCCTCAACCTGGTTTCCTCCAGATGGTTTGTACTCCAACTCCAATCAGCCCCAGCCAGCACAGCCAATGGTTAGGAATGCTGGGAGTTGTAGTTGAAAGCAACTGGAGTGTGCCCAGTTAGGGAAGCAATAAGCCCTGCTGAGTGCAGTGGGACTTGCTCTGGATCATTCGCGTTGGTCTTTGAGCGGCTTGGCATGCCAATAAGCGTGTTTCACAGCAGGGGTTGATATGGACGATGGTTGTCTCACAGTCATATCCCCCTTCCCACAGCGAGGGGATGTAGAAACCTCCCCGTATTGGGAGGTTCGAGGAACCAAGCCTCACATCACCTCACACCGCAGGTGGAGGCTCAAGTGACGGGATGCTCCTCAGGGCAAAACAAAGATGATTCCCTGCACATACAAAGCTAGCATATCAGGGGGGAGCCTAGGCTAGAACCTTTCCCCTGACACACTAGCTTTCTATGTGCAGGCAGAAGCATTCACATGAGTGCTATGTGCAGGCAGAAGCATTTATATAAGCTTGTTTCACAGCAAGGGTTGATATGGATGATGGCCGTCTCATATCCCACTTCCCACTGCGAGGGGATGTAGAAACCTTCCCTTATTGGGAGGTTCGAGGAAACAAACTTCACATCGCCTCACACCTCAGGTGGAGGCTCAAGTGACGGGATGCTCCTCAGGGCAAAACAAAGATGATTCCCTGCACATACAAAGCTAGCGTATCAGGGGGGAGTCTAGGCTAGAACCTTTCCCCTGACACACTAGCTTTCTAGCATTGAGCAGGGGGTTGGACTCGATGGCCTTGTAGGCTCCATCTAACCCTACTATTCTATGATTCTATGATTCTATGTGCAGGCAGAAGCAATCACATGAGCGCTATGTGCAGGCAGAAGCATTTATATGAGCACTCCTATTCCATCATGCTTAAGGACTGCCTTCATCGCTACGGTGCTGCCCATACATTCAAGATCTACTTCAGAGGCCATGCTTGTGTGCCCACCAGAAAAATAGGTTAGGCTGGCGAGCACCATAGATAGAGCTTTCTTGGTGGTGGCCCCAACAGTTATGGTACTCTGTTCTGGGGTTGATTCTCACTTAACCCCTTCAGTACCCTTGGAGGGAAACAAACCCTCTCTCTTTGCTGCAGCCTTTCCTCAAGGCTGTGAATGGCAATTCTCCTCTTAGTAATAGTACAACAATGTGATCTTCTCTCATTTCTCTCTGTACATTGCTCTGCAAGGGCCTGGCTCTCAAAAGCAGCTTATAAATACTGTGCATAAATAAATACAAATATGAGACCCTCCCTCCCAGAGGCTTATCACCTCAGTGAAAACTAGGCCAGAGGATGTTTATGGGAGACAAAACACACACACACAGAGGACTATCCAGTAATAAGACAGGCACAGCCAACATCCGCCCTCGCCAAGGTCACCCTCAGCCACAAGGGTGGGGCACCAAAAGGGTGCTTATTAAAGCCCAAATGCTTGTTTGCTGCAGGGCCCCCCGCGATAAACAGGAGGCCAAGGCAGACACAGCAGAGGGACAAAATTCAAGATGCACCCTTGGCTGTTTACGCACCCCAGAATTAAAAATGGATCTACCCCATTTCAAGAGACAGGATGGCAGACAAAAGAGCTCTCATTTGCAGCTCAGGGTTAGACAGGAAGCAGACGGAGTGGGCAAGCCAGCTGCCACATCCAGGGGAGGGATGCTCTGGGGCAGGGAGAGGCAACCTGGTGCTCTCCAGAGGTTCTGGGCTATAATTCTCATCATCTTCAACCAGCATGGCCTATGGTTAGGGATTATGGGATCTGGAGTCTATAAACATCAGAGGGAACCAGGTTGCATACCTCTGATTTAGTTAGGACAGAAGACTCAATTCTGGATTGGCCTTTTTAGTCCTCAGATGGTGATGGCCAGAACTGCTTGCCCATGCGCATATACCAACTAGTCATGCTTCCCATTTTCCTTCTGCACCCTGGCGTGGGAGCAATCAATGCAGCATTTGCTACTGCTTGCTCCGGGGGTGGGGGGGAGGAGGTGTCAGCCCTTGTGTCTGTTTTTGCTGTGGTCCCATGCTCGACTTGAAAGCAAATCACAGGCCACAAATGTCGAATCACTTCCCCACCCGATGCACATCAGGTTATTACCCTTGTAATTAAGAGGAAGAAAAAGCAAAGCTGATGGTTTGTTTGCCCTTTGTAAAACTGTGTTTGCCTTTGCTTTGCTTTTTTTTTTTTAAAAAAAAAACACCAATCTGCTTTTAATACGCAAGTTTCCAGCACCAATTTGAAAGAACGGCCATGTTGATGCAACCAACTCAAGTCAAATAGCGACAGCGCCTTCTTACAAAGCAACAACACACAGCATAAAATAAACACAGTGGTGAAGTCAAACAAAACGGCAACGGCACACCATGTAAACAGAAAAGAAAGTGACCTCTCAGACCATCCAACTGCCTATTAAAAAGCTGGGGTCTTAACCATGCACCCAAAACCTCACCAACAAAGAAGGTGCCAGGTCCACCTTGTTAGGGAAGGCACTACAGCATGAACAGGGTGCCACCACCGAGAAGGTGCCTTGTCTTCGAAGGCCAGAGCGCCCAGGGAAGGACCTCCTATGATGATCACCATGTCTGGGCAGATTCGTTCGAGAACTCGCTGTCCTTCAGATAGGAACATAGGAAGCTGCCTTATTCCAGATCAGACTATTCTGTCCACCTGGCCCAGTAGTATGTACTCTGACTGGCAGTAGCTGTCCGCTGTATAAAATCTATGTCATTCCCATCAACTGCCACCTGATCTTTTAACTGGAGTTGCCAAGAACTCAACCTGGGATTTCTGCATGCAAAGCAGATCCTCTGACAATAAGGTGAAGCCCTCCCAGAATACCCGGTTTGCAACCCTATGTATGGAGAAGGCTCTTACGAGTCCCCTGGACTGCAAGGAGGTCAAATCAGTCCATCCTAAAGGAAATCAACCCTGACTGCTCATTGGAAGGACAGATACTGAAGCTGAAGCTCAAATATTTTGGCCACCTAATGCGAAGAGAAAACTCTCTGGAAAAGACCCTGATGCTGGGAAAGATTGAAGGCAAAAGGAGAAGGGGACGGCAGAGGATGAGATGGCTAGATAGCATCACCGATGCAATGAATATGGACTTGAGCACGCTCTGGGAGAGAGCGCAGGACAGGAAGGCCTGGCATGCTATGGTCCATGGGGTCACGAAGAGTCGGACACGACTGAACAACAACAACAAACCCTATATATGGTTTTCAACATTTGGCCCAAACCTGGTCATTTAGACAAGGCCTTCGGCTGAAAAACGCACCCCCCCTTTTTATAAATACGTTAAGGCTGTTTTCCTTTCTCTGTGCCTTCCTTCATTTCTGAGCTCCAGGAGTTGCTGTTTTTATTGGTTTGGATTTTTTGTTTTTGTTTTTCATGGTGCTGGCATCTTCTGTTGGTTGTTTAATATATTGTATCAATTCAGTTTTACTGTATCTATGCTTTACTGTTGCAAGCTGCACTGAGTTTCTCTTGGGGTGGGTGGGTGTGAGAAACGTGGGATAGGTTTGAAAAAGAAGGACATAAAAATGCATTGTATCTGTATTTTGTTATTGCTAATCCCCTTTAGCACTTTTTTTTAGTGGATCAGTGGGTATAAATTAAATAAGTAAAAAAATAATAATACAGAAACAAAAGGGATTTAGGCTGCAATCCAATGTACCTGGCAGTTTCCTAACTCAGAGACTGCAGAGTATCCAATCCAATTTTTGCCTCCGTGCTCCAGCCGCCCTGCATTTCTGCTAGACAGGCAATTTTGCCTGTCTAGTAGCGCCACCTTGGAGGGAGAGGGAAGGAGTTTGGGGCAGCCATAGGATAGGCTGTAGAAGAGCTGCTCTGATCTCTCCCCACATCCTCTGGGAATGCCCCCTTTTCCCCATCTCCGTGCTCCATTTTCTGAGCACAGAGAAGTAGCTGGCACAGTTCTCTCTGCACTGGTTACGAGGGGGAGGAGGCAGGGAGTGCAATTTCCTTGCTCCGACCTCAGAGCCAGGAAACCAAACTATTCTATGCCCCCACCAGACACTGTTTGGGGGGCAGAGGATTGCTTCCTTCAAAGCACAAACCAGCACTTTTCGAATCATGCTTCCAACCAAATAGGAAGAAGCAGTGGGATTATTTCAATACTGGTGGGATACCCGTGAACCCACTGCATTCTCCACTAGCGGAGGTTTTCAGAACAGCCTTGTGGGGCTGCCCCACATACAATGTATTGCAGTAGGCTATGCTGGATGGTTAATAGGAAACAGACAGTAGTAGCATCTATAATCCAAGTTGGGGATACTTATTATCCAAGTATAGCCCTATGGGATCTGAGCTAGCGGTGACTGACCAGGAAAGAGATCTTGGGGTTATGGTGGACAGCTCAGTGAAGATGTCAACCCAGAGTGTGGCTTCTGCAAAAAGGGCAAACTTCATGTTAGGCATAAGTAGAAAAGGAATGGAGAATAGAACTGCCAATATCATACTGCCCCTATACAAATCTATGGTGCGTCCACACTTGGAATACTGTGTCCAGTTCTGGTCACCACACCTAAAAAAAGATATAGTAGAGCTGGGAAAAGTGCAGAAAAGGGCAACTAAAACAATCAAGGGGCTGGAGCATCTCCCCTATGAGAGCAGGTTACAACAGCTGGGATTGTTTAGCTTGGAAAAAAGGAGAGCAACGGGAGACATGATAGAGGTGTACAAAATGATGCATGGTGTGGAGAATGTGGAGAGGGAGACATTTTTCTCCTTCTCTCAAAATACTAGAACCCAATGGGGTCATCCCATGAAGCTGATTGGTGGGAGATTCAGGACAGATCAAAGGGAGGGCTTCTTCACACAGTGCAGAGTTAAACTATGGAATTTGCTACCACAGAAGGTAGTGATGGCCACCAATTTGGATGGGTTGAAAAGGGGGTTAGACAAATCCCTGGAGGAGAAGGCTATCAATGGCTATTAATCCTGATGGCTGTGTGCTACCTCCAGTACCAGAGGCAGTGTGCCTATGTATGCCAGTTGACGGGGAACATGGGTGGGAGGGTGCTGTTGCACTCATGCCCTGCTTGTGGCTTCCTGGTCAACCGTTGGTTGGCCACTGTATGAACAGAATGCTGGACTAGATGGACCCTTCGCCTAATCCAGCAGGGCTCTTCTGATGTTCTTATCCTTTATATAGGGGTATCGAACCTCTTCAGGCCCAGGACCAAATTCAGCTTTGGAGAAGCTCTTGGGAGTGGCATTCGAGTAGTGAGCAGGGCCAAAGACAAGAAGGGTGGGGCCAAAGATACCAAAACATCATGTTTTAGCTCAAGGTGCTTACTGTCAATAACAAAGCTTTAGGGAGAGACATGCTAACCTTTTAGAATGGAAAGGAATGTGTGCAAAAGCTAGGAAACCACCAAATGACTGGTAGTTGGAGAATGAGGGTCCCACAGGAAGTGGGTGTGGCCATTAAGGGAATCCTAGGGGGCCAGATGGGGACCTCAAGGAGCTGGATTTGGCCCACGGACCTGAGACGTCCTTGCTTTATGTACTTGCTTTTATATTCTCCAAAAGGGTTTTTGTTAAAGTGGGTGGGCAAAGAAAACAGCCATTGTCGCTTCCTTGTCCCAGTAGCCCCCAGTGGAACCCAAAATCCATTTAAAGTGCTGGTTTTGACCTTTAAAGCCTTAAATAGTTTGGGGCCAAGATACCTGAAGGACTGCCTTCACCCATATCAGCCTGCCTGCACTTTAAGATCAGAAAGAGATGCCCTTCTCACTGGCCACCCGTGAGAGCAGTCAGGTGGGTGACCACATGTGAGAGGGCCTTCCTTCTCTGTAGTGGCTCCGCACTTTTGGGACAAGTTGCCATCGGAGTTCTGCCATGCTCTGTCATTCTAGGCTTTTAAGAAGGCCTTGAAAACTTATTATTTTACTGTGGCCTTCTCTTGATATGATTGCTCTTGTTTCTGTTTTTACTCTTGTTGGTGGTTTTAATGTCGGCTTTTATTGTTGCCTTTATCACTATTTTATTGTGTTTATGTCTTTATCGCTTTTAATATTTTAACTGTTTTTATGTATTTTATTGCTGTGAGCCGCCTTGGGAGGGCTTCTGCCCTGAAAGGCGGTCAAGACATGTTTTCAGTAAATAAATAAATTTCACACCAAGCACAATTTGCCCTAATGGAGTCCTCCACTCCATAAAGGAAGGATGGTAGCTCAGTGGTAAAGCACTTGCTTTGGATGCAAGAGAGAGATCCCAGGTTCAGTAAGGCATCTCCAGATAAGGCTGGGAAAGATTCATTTCTGAAACCCTGGAGAACTGCTGCCAGTCAGTGCATGGTGGACAAGAATATGTCAGATGGAATAACTGTCTGAGTCAGCATCACACAGCTTTCTGTGTTTCATCTCATAACTGTTACAAGCTGCAAATGTTGAGACACTTCATCATATCCAGCTTTCTCTCTCCCACTTCTCTGTCTTCTGTTTTGCTTAACATCCAGCTTGATGAAGAATTTTCGGGGACAGGGAGGACTGGACCGTGGGGCGGGGGGTGGGGGGAAGAGCCTAAACATTTGCTCACTACTTTGTGGTATTTTAGTTGCCCCCCATACATTTTTATTAAAGAAATTCTATTACCCAAATGCAGCCTCTGGATTTTCTTTTCTTAATGGACCAACACAGCTACCTGCAATTTTGGAGTGCTGCTTTCTGTTTACCCCATCACTTGGGGGCCCATAAGTGGTTCGCCACTATGCGTTATAATCTCTTGCAAACATTGCCCCATATAACAATATTGAATTCATTCACTGGGTGTAGAACCTTATGTAGCCCAAATGGCACCATACACGAACAAGAGGGAGGTATCAGCAAGTTCAAGGTAACCCCAAGGTTTGTGGAAGTCCAAAAAAATATTCCCAGGGGAAGGGAAACCTCCCCGAACAGCCCAATCAAATGGACACTCAGCATTTTGTGTCCACTTGATTGGGCTGTTTTGCGTGGGTGGGGAAGACATAAAACCTGTGTGTGTGTGTGTGTGTGTGTGTTTGGAATGGAGTATCCTACAAGAGGGCATTATTGCCTGGCTGGCACCCTGAACTCCATGCGGCGAGATTTCGCTGCAGCAAGTTCCCACTTTTTCAATTATTTTCCAGCATCAAAATGCTAAGCATAATTTGTCTGCCCCTTTCGATAGTTGGTTTTTCTTGCCTTTTACGAAACAGCGGCATTCTTGAATGTTCAGTTTTCATTATATTTCATACAAATGGATTTAAAGATAGCTCTTTTTGCATAGCACCCCCGAAGAAAGATTTCTGTATTTGAGATACATTGGGCTCCATAAATACACTTCTGTGCACCCAGAGTCATCCACAGTCCTTTCTCTGCGTTTGGTGCCAGCCCATCTTGTTCTTTTCCTAGCCTGCAGTGGTGGTGGTTGCAGGGTGTGTGTATGTTGGGGAGAGAGATCTTCCAGAGTCCCCAGCTGGTATCGCAACATCTCCTTCCACCCACCCCATGCTCTAGGGTAAAGTCTGTCAGCACCTGGAATGGTATGCAAAACAGAGCTGGAGGCCCGTCTGCTACCAGCTCCGTGGCATCCTGTGCCGAGGGGTGCTGCAGGACTGCAAGCGCGCAGGAATCCGTCTGGATCAAAGGCTCAGGACAGATGACACACTGCACAGCCTGTCCGCGTCTGGGCGTCGCTTGCCCCGTGGCAGACAGACAGGGTTGCAATTAAGCTCTTAGGGTGTTTACACTGAGAAAAGGATGGAAGGTCAGCCGCAAAGAGACATCACTGATGCCGTTTTGGAGAAGGAAAATAAAGGAATAACTCTGGCTAACAATACAAACAACCAAACAAGGGGTTCTCTAGCAGCCTCTGGTTTCAATTTAGCCCAGTCAAACACAAACAAGCTACTGTTCCCGCAGGAGAATTTAAAGTGCCTTTTGACAGATAAAGCCAGCCTCGCAAGTTACTAGTCCACAATTAATTAACTAGCCCACTTGACTGAACATACCAATGCAAAAGGCTGGATGCGCCATATCTTGTCTGATCTCAGAAGCTAAGCAGGGTCAGCACTGGTCAGTACTTGGATGGGAGACTGCCTGGGAATCAGGCTTCCTGCATTGAGCGGGGGGTTGGACTCGTGGTCTTGTAGCCCCCTTCCAACCTAATGATTCTATGATGTCGAGCAAAGGGCTGGATGCGCCCAACCTCATCTGATCTCGGAAGCTAAGCAGGGTCAGCCCTGGTTAGTACTTGGATGGGAACCGCCTGAGAATCAGGCTTCCAACATTGAGTGGGGGGTTGGACTCGATGGTCTTGTAGACCCCTTCCAACCCTATGATTTTATGCTAGCCATTTCTTGTACACAAGCCACCGGAACCAAAACATCTTAACTTTCTTAGCCGGACAGTCATTGATGCAACGGTGGGCACCCTGCGACCATGGCTGTCTGCAGGATTTTTTTTTTTCCAGGGGGCGGGGGGAAGCTACACAGCAGCATGCAATTGTAATTCGCATGCATCAGGTGCGCCACTACAACACACCTGCACATTTTCCCTGTGTGCGCGCTTTGTGGCTTAGCGTCACATTCCATGACATTTAGAAGCCTACACAAAGCAGCAGAAAATCCCAGGGATTTGATAGCACTAAGGCAGAGGAGTATTCTAGTCAAGTTTCACACAAGAGGCATCATGAACTCCAACAAAGCTTTATTTGGAGTGAAGGATATTTAAAAAATAAACTACGAACAAGGAAAAAAACACACACAAAACAGATGCACACAGTACACCAGTCTTCAGATATTGGATATCTTATAGTATCCTATTTATTCCTTTGATTTGTACCTCACTTTTCCAACAAGAAAAATGGCACTCAAGATGGCTTACAATCCTAAATAAAACAAATGCATTAAAACGCAATTAAAAGCACAACAATAATGGAACAAAAACAGCACCCAACCCAACAGACCCACTTACACGCTAAAGCTCTGCTCGAATAAAAACATCTTTGCCTGCCGGTGGGAGGACAGCAGAGAGGGAGTGAAACTAACCTTCCTCAACAGGAAGTTCCACAGTTTGCGATGGCTACCGGGAAGACCTCTTTCATGTCCCCACCAAACACGCCTCTGAAGGCGGCTGTCTTGAAAGAAGGGCCTCCTCCTGAAAATCTGAAGACTCAGGCAGACCCATATGGGAGAAGGTGGTCTTTCAGGTAGCCTAGTCACAAGCCATATAAGGCTTTACAACTCATAACTAGCACTTTGAATTCTGTCCAGAAACAGATCGGTAGCCAGTGGAGCTGTTAAGAACATCAGAACATCAGAAGAGCCCTGCTGGATCAGACCCAGGGTCCATCTAGTCCAGCATTCTGTTCACACAGTGGCCAACCAGCTGCCTACAGGAAACCCACAAGGAGGACATGTACAACAGCACCCTCCTGCCCATATTCCCCAACAACTGGTGAACATAGGCATACTGCCTCTGATACATAGCTGTCAAGGGCTCCTTGGAGGCCTCTCTCAGTCTAATCCAGTAGCCAAGTCCAGACACAGACAAAGGGATTCTTTTCAAAGCTTTATTCTTCTTTTACAACTGTCAAGGGCTCCTTGGAGGGCTCTCTCAGTCTAATCCAGTAGCCAAGTCCAGACACAGACAAAGGGATTCTTTACAAAGCTTTATTCTTCTTTTACAACTGTCAAGGGCTCCTTGGAGGGCTCTCTCAGTCTAATCTAGTAGCCAAGTCCAGACACAGACAAAGGGATTCTTTTCAAAGCTTTATTCTTCTTTTACAACTTAACAACTCTACAGGTAGCAACTAGATCTGAGCAGCAGCATCCCTATGCCCTAAGTTGGAACAGTTGGTCCCCGTTTGAAAGGGAATTACTGGCAGACCCCTGAATATAAGGACTAGGGAGAATCCCTCCCCTTTTCCCTTGGATCCTCTGGGCGCAACCGTTCTTTGAGCGCCAACCGGGTGCTACACCTCCTTTCCACGCCCTCCATTTGGCGCCGCTCTCTGCGTCTGCGCCGCGCATCCACCCAGTCTACTATCTGTGCTGGGTCACTTCCTGGACTGCTTTCTAATCTAGGAATGTTGGTGGGAGGAATCTCTGTCAGCTGTGGGCCCTGGGAAAAAGGGGCGCGCTCATCTCCCAGGAGCGACTGCTCTTCCTCCGAATCAGAACTACTCTGGGATTCTATGGGCTCAGTGTCCACCCTGACAACAACTTAACAACTCTACTGTTAGCAACTAAATATGAGCAGCAGAGTACCTATGCCCTAAGTGGGAACAGTTGGTCCCCGTTTGAAGGAGAATCACTGGCAGACCCTGAACGTATGGGCTAGGGAGAGTCCCTCCCCTTTTCCCTTGGATCCTCTGGGCGCAACCGTTGCTTGCGCGCCAACCGGGCACTACGCCTCCTTTCCGCGCTCTCCATTTGGCGCCGCTCCCTGCGTCGGCGTCATGCGTCCAGCAAGTCTCTTCCCATGCTCTCTCACTCCCGGGACTGCTATCTATGCTAGGAATGCCAGTGGGAGGAATCCCTGCCAGCTGTTGGCCCTGGGAAAGATGAGTGCACTCCTCTCCCAGGAGCGGCTGCTCTTCCTCAGAATCAGAACTACTCTGGGATTCTATGGGCTTAGTGTCCACCCTGACAATAGCCATCAGGACTAGTAGCCATTGACAGCCTTCTCCTCCAGGAATGTATCTAACCCCCTTTTCAAGCCATCCAAATTGGTGGCCATCACTTCATGGTATGGTAGCGAATTCCATAGTTTAACTCTGCACTGTGTGAAGAAGTCCTTCCTTTGATCTGTCCTGAATCTCCCACCAATCACCTTCATGGGATGACCTTGGGTTCTAATATTATGCAAGAGGGACAGAAATGTCTCCCTATCCAACAAGGGAGTCACATGCTGCCTGTAACCAGCCCTGGTCAACAGTCTGGCTGCAGCATCCTGGACCAGCTGAAATTCCTGAAGACTTTTTGAAGGATGTAGAGCATGTTGTACAACTAGGACATCCGTGACAGGGCTGGATATGGTCTGAGACAGGCCCATGGTTGACATGGTGACCATGAAATCCTGAGACACTCCTGACAAGGTAGCCTCAACATGAATTTTGAAGTCCCCCAAGGCCACAGGCTTTGGGGTCCTCAATTCTACACTTGAGACCACCTCAGTCAGCTCAGGCACAGAGACCACAGGGCAGCGGAGTGGAAGGTACACCAACAGAATCCTAGTCCTGTCTTGGGTGCCCAACACCAGGTGCAGACACTCAAAACTGGTTGACTGTTGGATGGGGTATCTAACCAGAGGGATGGAATCCTTATAGACCAAGGCTACTCCTCTCCCCACACCTCTGGTTGAGCTTGGGCCATGGTGTGAACAGAATGCTGGATTAGATGGACCCTTGGTCTGATCCAGCAGGGCTCTTCTTCTTATGTTCTTATGTTCTAAGAAACCCTGGTGGACACATTTGGGAGAGACAGACTCCTCCCCAATCACCCAATCAGTTTTCAGTGGCACGGGCCAGGTTGGCCTGTTCTTCAGGTATAAGGATGACACAACCTTTCCCCCTAGCTGGCCTGACATTCATCAGCAGCACCTTCAGGTTAGAGGGGACCGCAGGCAAGCCACCAGAATTACTGAGGCTGGGAGGTGGGCTGGAAGGGGATAAAGCACACAGATGTCTCAGTCACTGCCCCCAGTTGGCACACTAGCCTCAGCTGCGCAAATGCACTCCTGGCCACCGCTGAGACCTGGGCATCCAGGTTCAAGGCCGAGTCCAGGAGTGCACCCAAACTGCAAGCCTGAGTCTTCAGGGGAAGTGTAACCCCATCCGGCACAAGATGAATCCCTATTCTCTGATCTGCCTTTGGACTGACGAGGTGCACCTCTGTCTTGCCTGGATTAAGCTTCCATTTGTTTGCCCTCGTCTGGTCCATTACTGACATGGGATGCTGGCTTAGAACTGTAACGACTTCCTTGGATTTGGATGGAAAGGAGAGGTAGAGTTGGGTGTCATCAGCATGCTAGTTTTTCACAAAACGAATGGGCAGAATGGGGGCTGCACAGTTTGACTCCTATCTTAGGTTCTACAGGGGCTAGTGACTTGCTTTTTAGAAGAAGAAGAAGAAGAAGAAGAAGAAGAAGAAGAAGAAGAAGAAGAAGAAGAAGAAGAGCAGGAGGAGGAGGAGGAGGAAGGAAGAAAGCTGGGAATCTGGTGATTTGGGGAGATCAGCTGCCCTGCTTGCTTGCTTGCTTCCAGATGCCCATGTTTGCTGCTCACAGTCTAATTTCAAAAGCCCTCTGCAAGCGATCAGTTCAGACTTATAGAATCATAGAATAGTAGGGTTGAAAGGGGCCTATAAGATGACCGAGTCCAACCCCCTGCTCAATGCAGAAATCCAAGTCAGAGCATCCCTGACAGATGGCTGTCCAGCCTCATCTTGAATGCCTCCAGTGTGGGAGAGCCCACCACCTCCCTCGGTAATTGGTTCCATGGTCGTCTTGCTCTAACAGGAAGTTTTTCCGCATGTTCAGCCAGAATCTGGCTTCCTGTAACTCGAGCCCATGATTCCGTGTCCTGCACTCCGGGATGGAACTCTGCTGGGTAGGAAGAAGAATTAGAAAAAGAGGGAGTGGCCAAGATTAAAGTGGTCACCCATTCAGAGCGAGGGTGGGAAGCACTGCCTTTGCTCTAATTTGGCTTTGCATCACCATTATATAGGCTGGGGATCACCTCAGCAGAAGCCCCCCATTTAGAGTACAGGGAAGTGGTGCTGAAAAATAGCTATGATCAGAGAAGGTGAGGGCTGAAAAATGTTTCACCCCAAATTTTGATGCCACTCTAGATTAGCCTTCTCCAACCCCCAGTGCCCTCCAGATGTGTTGGACTGCAACTTCCATCACTCCTGCCACTGGCCCTGCTGGTTGGGGATTATGGGAGATGTAGTCCAACACATCTGGAGGGCACTGGGGGTTGGAGACGTCTGCTCTAGCCTATATCCAACAGTCTCTCAACCTTGTTGAGAGAGTGAGAGAGCGAAAACCTCTTCCCTTCCTCTTACTGAATTCCCCCCCTCTACAGCCCCAAAATCTGAAACAGCCCCCTCCACAAGTGCTCCTACAGACCTGCCCTATGTCTCAGAAGGTCCCTTTCCCACCCAGCCCTAAAACAACACCTCCACTGCTTATCTGAGGCACACAATCTCTTTCCCCTTGCAAAAAATGGGAACGGTTCCAAACGCACCTCCTCAAATCGTGCTGGATCTCCTTATGGGGTGCTCAGGGTGGGAGGAAGAACAAGTTTCTTTTCGGCACTGAAAACACACACTTCCCAGGGGATAGGCAGGAGTCATGTCAGGTGAACACCGCTTCTCCCACCACAACTCTCCCAGGGGCCTCTCGGAGTATCGCCACCATCTTCTGGGTTTTCACAAAGCATGCTGAGGACGTGACGGCTCAAGTTTGTTCATTTTTTCCACCTCTTTTCCTCTCTGAGTGCTATTTGGAGAGGCTCGCGTGTAAAATTAAACCCGAGGACGCTCGCAGAATACAATGCCTCATTAACTACTTGGGCTGCCTGCCAAGTCACAGCGAGAGAGAAAAGGAAGGAAACGGACATCAAAAGCCGGCCACAAGGAGGACAGCAGGGTCAGGAAGCCAAGGTGGGTCTCCTCTGGATTCCCAAGGGCTGGTGGTAAGAATCCCAAAGCAACTCCTTGCCAAGCCGGGTTGGCTACCCTACTGCACATGAGCTACCTGGAACGCCAAGCACCATCACACCAGGCCTTTCTAGAAGGATTTAGAAGAGGATGCAGAATAAGCGATGAGTGCAGTGCAAGTCTGTGAAGCTTTCAGGCCTACAGAGGCAAAGGGGGAAAAGGTCAGGCTTAGAGGCCTGGAGTTTTTGTTGGGAAGGGAGCGACCCAGAGAGGAGTAGTTTCATTTCCCTGGTTATGTTTCATTTCCCCAGTTAACTTCCATTTCTTCAGGTTTGAAACAGTACTGCTGGTTTTGAGGGAGGGGGGTATATAAAGAGAGCGAGAGAGACAGTGAGAGCAGAGTTGGGGAGAGCAGAGCCTGAAGACAGAGCAGGAAGAAGCAGCCTGGAGAAGTCTAAGTACAGCTAGAGTAAAGTACCCTGCGTTTTGCAACTTTCCTGTTCTCTTAATACCTTTTTGTATCACTCAGCTCTATTGTGTAAATGCCTTTAGTTGTGATTTGCTTGCTTTAATTTACCAGTAAACTGTTGTGGCTAAACCCTGTGACTAGAGTGTCAGTCACCCCATGTGTACAGCTTAAACCCCACGTTATCGGAAAGGGAAAGGGAAAAGAAGGAAGGTGGGACTCTTAAGGAGGCAAGAGATCCTTAAGGAGTAGTTCAGGGGGTCCAGGTCCTAAGGGGAACCTTGACAAAATCACTACTGACTCCTGTGGAACAGCCACCCTGGATCAAAACACTTTCACACCATCTCCTGTCTGACACTTTTTAGCAGCAAGGTAGTTCAGTGCTCAATGGCCCAAAGGCCAATGTGTGGACATCCAGGGGAACTTGGCCCTGAATTCAATCATGTGTCTTGATTACATTATCATGCTGCCTTTCCTCCAAGGAGTTCAGAGTGGCATACTTAGAGATCTCTCTCCCACCCCTGCACAAGTTTTATCCTTAAACAATCACCCTGTGAGGTAGGACAGGCTGCAAAAGACAATGATTGGTCCTAAGTCACCCAGCAAGCATCATGGCAAGTGGAGATTTGGACCTGAGTGGGGGCGAATACTCACGCTCAGCCTTCCCCAACTAGGGGCGCTCCAGATGTGGTGGACTACAGCTCCCATCATCCCATAGCAGGGGGTGATGGCAGTTGTAATCTGGTGGTTGGGCTAACGACACCACACTGGCCCAGGACATCTAAATGACCAATCAAAGAATCAAAATAGCAGCGGACTGGACCTCCTTCTCATAACTAGTGTATAGATAATACTAGATAATATTAATAATTTTATAAGCATTTCTACAGCACTCAAAGACCCTTCTTGATGTTATCTCAGCAAACCTTACAACAGCCCTGTAAGGTAGGCCAGCGTTCATACCCCCATACAGCAGATGGGAGCTTGCTTGAAGCTTCCCAGCGATTTCAAGGCAGAGGGAAGATCTGAATGGCAGACTTCTTGGCCCGCGGCTCTCGCTCTTCTCCATTTTACCAGCCCTCCGTGGAGACAACAGACAGGAAGAAGTAGCACCTTCTGCCCACCCTCTCTCCCACAGGTAGGCAACCTGATGTTTTCCAGATGTTTTGGGCTACAACTCCCATCAGCATGGCCAATAGTCTAGGAATTTGGAATTGTAGCCCCACACAGAGGTTGCCTACATCTGCTCTAGGCGATTATTCATGCTCCCCCAACTTCCCAGGTGGGGAGAACAACCTCTCTTTTTTGGCTACCCTCCCTGAGGTCACAGAAAGCATCCCACCCCCACCCCTGCCCCATCCCATCATGAGCCAGGCATCAAAAAGACCCCAGCTTTAACCACTACAAGCAGAGGGAGCCGGGATCATAGAATCATAGAATAGTAGGGTTGGAAAGGGCCTACAAGGCCATCGAGTCCAACCCCCTGCTCGATGCAGGAATCCAAGTCAGAGCATCCCTGACAGATGGCTGTCCAGCCTCGTCTTGAACGCCTCCAGTGTGGGAGAGCCCACCACCTCCCCAGGGAATTGGTTCCATTGTCGTATTGCTCTAACAGTCAGGAGGTTTCTCCTGATGTTCAGCCGGAATCTGGCTTCCTGTAACTTGAGCCCATGATTCCGTGTCCTGCACTCTGGGATAATCACGAAGAGATCCTGGCCTTCCTCTCTGTGACAACCTTTCAAGTCCTTGAAGAGCGCTATCCTATCTCCCCTCAGTCTTCTCTTCTCAAGGCTAAACATGCCCTGTTCTTTCAGTCTCTCCTCATAGGGCTTTGTTTCCAGTCCCCTGATCATCTTTGTTGCCCTCCTCTGAACCCTCTCCAGTTTGTCTGCATCCTTCTTAAAGTGTGGTGCCCAGAACTGGACACAGTACTCCAGATGAGGCCTAACCAGTGCTGAGTAGAGGTCAGCAGTAGTTAAGTTGGGAAGAAAGACAAGACAACCTGTACACAAGCCTTGAGAAAAGAAGGCATATATCCCAAAACAAGACAGCTGCTTTCCTTGGGACAGGATCCCAAACTATGAGCATGTGCTGGACTGCTGAACCAGGGCACCAGGATCCAAGCCTTGCTCCAGCAATTTGCATTTTGTTCTGGGGCACCTCCAGGTCCCAGAAACAAGTGCAATGATAATGGAGTTGAAGGTGGTTTAGGACCAATGTGGCCTAGTGGTGATTCTGGGTTAGCAGCAATGCATTCCTAAGACACCAGGAGAGGGCAATCCATCGTCATGATCTAAAAATGCCTTTATTTCAGCAATACTTATAATGGAGTAAGAACGTCTTCGGAGCTGATTTTAACCATCTAAGCAAGAAGATGGAGGCAGGGTGAAGAGGAGGGTTATTACTTCTCCAGAACTTTACCGAGAAACTCCATTGTTAAAAGGTGATGGGTCTCTGCCACAAGAAGCTTACAGTCCCAAATTCCGCCAGTCAGGAAAAGGACAGAGGGAGGGATGTTTTATAAACATTTTTTTCTTTACATGAAATAAATGCGATGCATTAAAAAAACAGAACAGTTTTGGATTGGCATTGAACAATCCAAATTGAAAAAAGAAAAAGAAAGACTCAGAAGTGTGGACAGAGGGCCCAGTCCAACAAACGTAGCACCCAGGCAGCTGACCTTAAAACCCTGAGATCTGATCAGAGAAGCTCCTGTCATACCAGTTCTTCTCCATGTTGGTGCCATGGATGTGGTCTGAGGGCACATGATGCAACCACTTGAAGCTAAGCCAGTCTGGGTCTGGTCAGTGCCTGGATGGGAGACCACCTGGGAACCCTGCCTTGAGTTCCATGATGGTAGGATATCATGTAACTGTGCTAAACAAATAAAATTATTAGAAGATATAATCGGCCTGGCTTCTACTCCTAAGGTGGGAAAACCTGCTCATTTTTATTTGCAGCATTCAGTTGAACTTACTGAAAAAAGCTGTCCAAAAATCTTAAACCCTGAAGTGAATCCCTCTCCTTACTGCTGTTGCAACCAATAACTCTTTCTCCAGTCCTCGCAAGACATTTCAGAGTTTCCATCTCCAGTGCTTGGATTCAAATTTGCATTCTACCTCCTCTGCCCTTGCAACACCGGCAGGTTCAAGCCAAATCCCTCCTTTCTGATAGAGTATTGAAAGGGGAGGGACCATAGCTCAGTGAAAGAGCAACAGCTTTGCATGTTGAAGGCCCCAGGTTGAACCTCCAGCGTCATCAGTTAAAAAAGGACCAGGTAGCAGGCAACACAGAAAACCCTTCTCTGCTCAAGACCAGTCAGAGCAACGCTGCAGTAGATGGGCAAAGAGTCCAGCCATTTTTGCCAAACCCCAACGCACACACAGCTACTTGAAGAATACCAGCCAACAAGCTAGGAAGATGATGACACCCCAGCCAATATGGAATTGTGCAGGTTTTGACTTGGCCATGAGCCAAGCGGAGTGGGTACCTCCTTGGCAACAGAATTCAATTAAAGACAAACAACCATAGGGTGTTGACCAGCACTTTGGTAAACCATAAACCTTCTCCTACTACCCAAGTCTTCCCACAACACCAGCTGAACACTGACCTCTTACACGCACACACACACACACCCCAACACCACGTTTCCCCCCACACAATGGCATTTAATGCAGACAGTATGCACTATCCAAAATACAGGTATCTTTTCAGGTCGACTCACCACACCGAGAGACGAGCGAGGGCAGAGGTCCTCCAAAAGACAGAATTACGGAAGTACATGATTTCATGTGGGACCAGTGTCTCAGCAGATGCCCTCACGGCCATCCACCCACCTTCTAAAACCACCATCTTGTTGAGTGCCAACACTGCCCGCGGTCATCTCATGCCCTCAAATCCATCAACTGACTTACCTTGCGGTGCAGTAGCTGAGGTTGAGGCCCGCCACTGTCTTCGATCTCATACCGGACACTGTTGAAGAGTGCAACACCATACTGTTCCTCATAGAAGCGGCAAAACTCTGCAAGGATGTTCCCAGTCTTCTCTGCAACACAAAGAAATAAATATATGTGTAAAGAGAGGAATACAAGGAAAGCCCTTTGAAGTGGGGAGGAAAGTGAGATCCAATTGTTAGCACCAAAGCCAGATGAAGAAGATCAGGGGCTCCTTCACACTGAGCTTTTATCCTGCGACTGAGATTGCTCCTTTACGGAAGTCTGTGGGCTCTTTACATGACACCATGATCATTCAAGGCGTCTCCTGCACTAAATGCCCTTTGTTCCATTTTTAATAGATCTCAGATAACGAGCTATGAAATTACCCCAGTATGTTCCGCTTCAGTTTCCTCTGTGAAAAGAGTAAAAGTGCCAAGAACAGGAGTGAGATCAATGAAAGATAATGGAAGACTCAGATATGGGGAGAAGGAGGGGAAACAGGGTGGGGGGAAAGGAAGTATGTGGAAAAGGGAGTCGTCGTGATCCTGCATTTAAAACGGAAGCAGAAAGCCCCGTTTTAAACGCAGGATTTTAGGCTGGTGTAGAGATGCCCGAAGTGTTACCAATGCCAGAGCAATTCCTCTTTAAAATGGGGGTTCTAGGGGCATAAGGCTTCAGTGCAAGCCTCCCTCCGCAGTGTATATTTTTGCTGCCACACCTGTTTAATGTTCCTAGAAGCTCTGAGAGTCCCGGTTCATGGCAGATGCCAATTTTCCTCAGGAGGCAAGCACAACTGCTTCCTTCCATTGCTCTGTGACCTTGTGGGTGATCGGTTAATAAATACAGTGGCAGCCCAGCAACTGGGGACATGATCCCTGATGCCAGCAAGTACCTGGGCAACTTGAGGAAAAGACATGATGCAAATGTAATGCATAAATAAGAGAGGAAGCCAAAGAAAAAGCAAGTCGAGCTAAAATAAGCTGTGCTTTGGAATGAGAGCATCCTGCACCTTAGTAAATCAAATGCTCCATTGGCTGTGAATGATGGGAATTGCAGTCCCATCTGGAAGGTGCCAGGATTGGGGAAGATGTCTGGCCTTGCTCCGCATCTTGCCCAACTATGACGACAAATCATGCAGAGAGCTGTTGACGGGAGGCCTTGTGACTTTGGGTGGGTTCCCTAGAAATCAACAGTTTGAAAAACAAAAGAAAAAGAACACAGATCTTGAATGCTGGGCGAATCTCCTTATTTAGCATTTTTGGCCTCTTCCCAGAAACCAAAACCTCCCACAATGAAGGCAGGAAGTTATGCCCATAGAAGTTTCAAAGAGCCAATAGTCAGAAATCAGCATTCTCCAAACTCCCGGCATCTCCTCTCCTCTCCATCCCAACAATTTAAAAATTGGCAGCAACAGCGAGGAAGGGAAGAGACCACCTGTTGGGGTGTGGTCCCCAGCATGTGCCTGACTATGCCAACCTTGGAGGAGTTCACCCCCTGTTGGTCTAGGCATAGCTTCCAAATCGAAAAGAGACAAACTCTGCACAGCCATTCTGACCCGGAGGCTAACGGACAGCCTCCTCTCAGAGGAAGTTGCTCCAAAGCAGATTCTAGAACAGGCTGAGCCCTGAAGGAAAGCGAGACAGGCTCCTTGGAAAGACACAGCGGGTCATGCAGAGACACACAGCAGACCGGCCTCCTCTGTGGATCACTACCTTGGGTTCCATGGAGCGTTCATTTATTTCGGTTCATTTATTCTGTTTCCATACTGCCCCATAGCTGAAGCTGTCTGGGTAGTTCACAAAAATCAAGCTTGGCTTTGCCCAAGTTGAGTCAGCTCTGCCCAAGTTGAGTCAGCTCTGCCCAAGTTGAGTCAGCCTCCCCCAACAGGGTGCCTGCCAGATGCATGGGCTACAGCTCCCATCATCCCCAGTCAACAGCTAAGAGACTGAATTGTACGTCACTAAGTGCCACACTTCTCTCAGCCTTGGTCCCTTTCCCTGCCTCTGTCTGCAAATATGGGGATATTATTGACCTATCTCACAGGGTTGTAATCATGAATGTGTTCTTAAAAACAAAATGTTTTCCTTGTGTTTCTACCTGCCTTGTTTTTTACGGGGGGAGGGGGTGGGGGCGGGGGCGTTGAGGGGAGGAGGTTATAGTTTTATTGCATTTTATTATACTTATATTACTGTTAGCTACCTTGAGCACCATTTGGTAGGAAGGCAGCTATAAATTTAAACAAAAGCAGCAAAATGATGTCCTCTGAAATGCTATACCAATTGTAAGTATTGGGATAAGTCTAACAATGCCTGGACCATATATGGAAAAATTCAGAAGCAATTTCTCGTCATCGAAGGTGGCGGACCTGTAGCCCTCCAGATGATGTTGGACTCAAACACCCATCATCCTGGACCATTGGCTATGCTGGCTGGGGCTGATGGAGTCCAACAACATCTGGAGAGCCATGAGTCCCCCACCCCCGTTCTTCACTGAACACATGTGCAGAGATGCAGAATAGATCACCTAGGCTGTAAGGGCCTTGAACACGATCCGCAGGAATGTTTTCATACGACAGCCCCGCTGAAACTAATAGTTGTGCAAGAGCACGGAACGTGCACCAGAGAACTTCCCAGTAGACCAGCCATCCCCAACCTGGTGCCCTCCAGATGTTTTGGACTATAACTCCCATCAGTCCCAGCCAGGATGGCCAATGGTCAGGAATTCTGGGAGTTATACTCTGAAACCTCTGAAGGGCATTAGTAGGGATGTACAGATTGTATAAAATCCATTCCATCTGTGCTTCACAGATTGTCAGGCACCTTCCGTTCCGTGATCTGCTCATTGCCAGAACTGGATTATTTTGTTTCCAAATTTACGCAAATCCATATTTGCAGAAATGCGCAAATTTGTGTGTGCAAAAATGCGCAAATTCCCCCCAAATGTGCACTTTCATGCTTTAGCCAATGGGTATTTTTGGTCAGGTTAAAAAAAATGTGTATTTTTCTATGATGAAATCTGCACAAAATTCGGGAAAATCAGAAAAGCAGTCTGCAAGTCGGCAGAATTGGCCCGACGGGGGAAAGCCAGTCCCTTGCATAATCGGCAGGTCGGATTCATGAAAATCCAAACTCATTTGATTGCGCTGCATGTTTTTCCAACATCCCTAGGCACTGGGATGGAGCAGGCTGCATAAGACCACGCTTCTCAGTCATCACAGCTGTAGTCTCTGACTAATTTGGCATATGCTCAAAAAGTTACATAGTTTCTCTCGCTCGTCCAACAAGAGTCCAAATAAAGGCTCGTTTCATACCGCAGGAGGTATCGTGGGTTCTGTGAGTTTCCACAATGCAGGTAGGCACATCAAAACAAAAGAGGATGGAGAGAAGAAAATATTTGTGGGTCGTTTCTTCCTCACGTAGTTGTCCTCCCAACAGGGATTTTTCACCCCAAACCATTGGGTAACATTCCCCATTTTTCCCCAAATCCGTCTGGTAACATTAATATTGCATACAGAGAACGAAGACCAGTGTGGTGTATGGGTGGGGGGGAGGAAACAACAAATTATCATCTCAAAATGCAGGCAGCAATGTCCCAGGAACATCCAACCAAGCCAAAACACACAGTGGTTTGTAACATCCAGTGAAGGTTTTAGGCTGGCTCTACAAGCCTTGGGCTGCAAAATGGAGAGTGAGACCTAGAAATGCATGCAATCTACCTTCCCTGAATTATTATCTCATAAACCAGACGGGTAAAGCCGCAGTACAAAGGAAAACCAAGGTTAGATGGATAGGAATGGGCAAACTTGTCAATTTCAATTTCTTTCATTTTCTCATTCTTCCAATCTTAGCTTCATTCTGTCCCATTTCTGCATCAGTTTGTGATTTTTTTTTTAAGATGCCCACCCAAAAGTTCTGTGCACCTTTTCCGTGGTCATTTCTCCAAATACACACAATTTTTGGTAAGCCATTTTCCATAATGAAATGCATTTTTGTACATTATTTTCACCGATAGGCACCTGTTGGTATGCATTTTCCCCTCCCCACAATCACAAAATTAAGAGAAATACTGAAGGAGAATTGCATCTCAGTTCACATTTTGGTCCACAAAATGCAAATTAGGTGAGTTTGTCCAGCATCCTGTCCCCCATGGTGCCCAGCCTGATGCCCTTGCTTTTACCCCCCCTCCACCAACTAGTATTCAGAGGTATACTGTCTCTGAGCCTGGAGGTTCTATTTAGTTACCATGGCCAACAGCAGTTGATTGAGACCCTCCTCCTCCATAAACATCTGCAAGTCCATGTTACCACCTATCTCATCCAGTGCCCATCACCAAATCCCGTTGCAGCCAGTTCTGTAAGTTAACTCATTGTGCAAAGTAGTATTTGCTTCCCGACATTCCTGGTCAGAAGGAACAAGAGGGACCTCCAAAGTGTGGCAGTGTGGAAAGCTCCTGTCCAGGGTTCCAGCCAGCCCTGCCCTTGTCCCAGATGCTCCATTCTGTCCTGCCCTGCCCTTGTCCCAGATGCTCCATTCCACCCTGCCCTGCCCTTGTCTCGGATGCTCCATTCCACCCTGCCCTGCCTTTGTCCCGGATGCTCCATTCTGTCCTGCCCTGCCCTTGTCCCAGATGCTCCATTCCACCCTGCCCTGCCCTTGTCTCGGATGCTCCATTCCACCCTGCCCTGCCTTTGTCCTGGATGCTCCATTCCGCCCTGCCCTTGTCCCGGATGCTCCATTCCGCCCTGCCCTTGTCCCGGATGCTCCACTCCAGCCTGCCCTGTCCTTGTCCAGGATGCTCCACTCCAACAAGCCACGCTCTTGTCCAGGATACTTCACCACCATTCCACCACTTCCACCACCCGCCCCCAACAGACACTAGGCATTCTGTGGCCATCAAGCATGCTCAGTCCTCACTGGGCTGTTTTGAGGAGGGGTCCCCCTAAAGATTTGGGGCATTTCTGCAAACCTCGGGACCCCTGCGCCTGCTGTGCCACTGGGCTACATGATAATCCATGCTCAAGGTGCTGTATGATACAGGAAGGCCCATATTTGCTTTTATCTTTCATTTTCATCCACTTGGGAAATGTGAAGCGTCTCCTGCGACATTCAAACGGGGCCTTCAAAGTCACCTGATGAACTTTAGTCAAGTGCGGGTCTGAAGCCGAGGCACCCCAGTCCTAATGCGGCCCAGCCTTTCCTAACCTGGAGCCCTCCAGATACGTTGGACTGCAAATCCCATCATCCCCACTGGCTGGGGGCGATGGGAGCTGCAGTCCAACAGAGGTTGGGGAAGGCTACGCTAGCCACTACAACACATTGGCAAATTAAAGATTGCAGCTCTAGAAACTACAGCAGCAAGGGCATCCCAGGAAAAAAGTGCCCCCCCCCCCGAGCTTCTTGTGGGTTCTTCTCAGTCATACTGAAATGGAATGTGAGGCAGATGATACAGAGCCTTGGTGAAGTAGCTTATCCAGCTTGTGTCGTAATGCACAGCTCAATGCCTCTGACTCCAAGCTTCCTCTTGAACATTTCAAACCCGGGGAGAACATGTGGTTTCTTTGTAGGTCAAGGATCCCAGACGGCTGTGACATGCAAGGAAAAGACAAACACAGACACACGCGGCAGCGTCAAGAAATCCGGGCTGTCAGGGAAAGCCTAAATCTTATTTGTTGAAAGAGATGGAGCTCCTGGTGCGTACAAGGCCAGGAAGACTCTAAAACAGGCTTCCCGGTGGACTCCAGATGTTTTGGACGACAGCTCTGGTAGCTCGGGCTAATGGGAGTTGAAATCCAAAACATCTAGAGGGCTCCAGGTGGGGAAGGCTGTAAAAGGATGCTTTTCCCACCCCTTTTGGGATCACCAAAGGCCTGTTTCCAATTCTCCAAGAGAACCCAAGAGCGGCCCTGTTGAGTCACCACCCGAGGTCCATCTCATTCAGCACCCTGTTTCCCCACAGTGGACAACCAGATGCCTGCAGGAAGCCCTGAAGCAGGACAGGAGAGCAATACCAGCATGACCCCTTTGAAAGAACATACACCCCTTGTCATTTTTCCCCAACATCTAGTGGTACAATGCCTCTGAAGATGGAGGTACTGTTTAGCTAACAGTCATTGGGGCTGTTTACACAACAGGCTAACTCACACCCAGTGGTTGATTGTGGGTTGTTTTGAACCGTGGGTTGTTTGCTGAACTGTGGGTTAGCGTGTTGTCTGAACACAGCACGTTTTCCGCAGGGTGGGTTATCATGTTGTCTGAATGCAGCCAGGGGGGCTTGTTAACCATGCAGTGTGACTCGTTAACCACCCTGAACAACCCAACAACAAACCATGGGCTCTCAAGTGGCTTGTTCGAGAAAAATAAGCCACACGGCACGGTTAACAAGCCACCCTGGTGCGTTCAGACTGCATGCTAACCCATGGTTCAACAAACAACCCACGGTTCGAAACAACCCACATTCAAGCACTGAGTGTGGGTTAGCGTGTTGTGTGAACAGCCCCCGAGACTATTCTCCATCAGTCTACTCCATCCCTTTGCTTATTCCTCCCTAAGTCTTCCAAGCCAAGTAGCTGTCACTGCGCCTCATGGTTGCAAATACGATGCATCTGATAAACATCTGCTTCTGCTTTGTTTTTGTCTGCTCCCTGCAACCCCACTGCTACCACTTTGCCCTATTTGCTTCCAGCGAGAAGACTCTGGGGTTCCATTAAACAAACATACAAACAAAGCAAGTGGATCCCACAAGCCTGAAGTCCACCCACCCCTGATTTAACTGATTAAAGATTCCAACCTCTAATTTATGTATTGTGTAAATAACCACCAGCTTAGGTATTCAAGTCACTCGGTGTGGACACAACCTCTTCTTCATAAGCACTGCATCAGAAAGGAGGGTCTGGGAGAGGGCGAAGTATGTACAACAACAGGGACTGGGGTCAAGGGTGTGAAAGACGACGCACACACATCCACACGGAGTCATCTCAAACAGGCAACCATCAGTTCCGCTTTGTGGGGATCCCAGTTCCTTACTGGCTTAGTCACAGCGTTTCTTTCCTAACTGACCTCACAAGGGCTGGGGGAGCTGTATTTTCTTCAGAAAGCAGGAGGATGATTCATAGCCCAAAACTGCAAACCATGCAGGGTATTAACAAGGCCAGAAGAAAGCCATGATCCTCCTTTGGTGCTGGTTATGCAAAAGCAGCAGCGTAGTACCGCGTAAGAGAAGGGATGCACAATCCAGGCTGCCCCCTCCCCGAAGAATGCCAGCTCAAAATGCGCCTTCCCTGCCCTGTTCCAACAGACGTCCGTGGAAGAACCAGATGCCAGGACTGCGAATAGCAGGGAAGCTTTACAGATGTTTTGTACTTTTCCTCTGTTTTAGGCCAGCTCACGACTAGCACAGGCACACATAGGCTAAAAATAAAATTGTGAACTAGAAACTTACGTGGGCTTACTTGCGAGACTGCTTTAGACACCACCATACTCCGCCCAATCCTGTTTGCGTTGCCATGTGCCTGGCATTCGTCTTTGTGTGCTTAAAGTGAGAGATCTGTTTCTCTACATGGTCTCCCCGCACACACCCACACAGTTGCACTGCATCATAGGCTTTAGTCTCCAAACTTGTGTTTGTGTTCCAAGATCAAGAGATAGGTGGTCTGGTAAACAAAGTGGCATCACCAGAACTTGGTTGCTACAAGAAATGTACCAGAAAATCCCTTCTATGGATTGGGCTTTTTAACGTACCATGTGTGTCCTGGAAGGAATGCCATTCCTGAACACGGTATGTGGTGCCACCTCTCTCCCCAAATCCCTCCTCAAAACTAATTGTCTGCTGCTAGTCCCGATTGTCAATTGAATCAATGTGAATTCAGTTCAATGTGAATTGAATACAGCCTAATGACTGTATTAATTTGGGGTCCTGACCTTGTCTGGACCCTTACCAGATGAATACCAGAGGAGCCCTCCTTACCTTCAGCCCTCCTTACCAGAGGAGGGCAGTGAAGATGATCAGGAGACCGGAAACAAAGCCCTATGAGGAGAGACTGAAAGAACTGTGCATGTTTAGCCTTGAGAAGACTGAGGGGAGATAGGATAGCGCTCTTCAAGGACTTGAAAGGTTGTCACAGGGAAGAAGACCAGGATCTCTTCTCGATCATCCCAGAGCGCAGGACACGGAATCATGGGCTCAAGTGACAGGAAGCCAGATTCCGGCTGAACATCAGAAAAAATGTCCTGACTGCTAGAGCAATACGACAATGGAACCACTTACCTAGGGAGGTGGTGGACTCTCCCACACTGGAGGCGTTCAAGATGAGGCTGGACATCCACCTGTCAGAGATGCTCTAACTTGAATTCCTGCATTGAGCAGGGGGTTGGACTCGATGGTCTTATGGAAGGCCCCTTCCAACCCTACTTCTCGATGGAAGGCCCCTTCCAACCCTACTTCTCAATGGAAGGCCCCTTCCAACCCTACTTCTCGATGGAAGGCCCCTTCCAACCCTACTATTCTACGATTCTAATACATTTGGCGTCACAAACAGGATCTTGTGAAGAGTTGTGTCAGGTTCTTTGCCCTGCTTTATTTCTGCATCCATTTACCATTGCATGTGTCATCAATAACTGTTAAACTGATCCATTTGTGGCTTTGCCCCACTTCAGCTTATCTCAAATCCATTTTGGTGAGGATCCTGACAAGGTTTAGACCCCAGATTAATACACCAGCACGTCATGGTTTCATCACCAATTGAAACCACGCTGTGACGCACTTTCAACTGAAACCATTACCTTCCTTGCAATGTCTCCTCTGCTGTCAACATTTTGGGTTGTAGGCTTGCTGGCTGTTCTTTCCCTCCTTGCTTATTTGACTCTGAATTAGTGCCATCGACACCCACAGCGCTTTACGGGGGGGGCGGTGTCAAGAGGGCAGACACGGCTCACTCCTTCACCCCAAAAGGAGGACCCTCTCCCAGATTTGTTCCAGCCACATTGCAAACTATGCAGACCCCCCGCTCCTTTCCCGTTTTCCGCATGTGGGCCTCCAAACTTTTGACACGCATAGGTGCCAAACCCAATAACTAGACTAGCAGGTTTGGAAGCGAGGGACTCTTGCCAATAGAGGGAAAGGAAAATAGCTGCCACCCCCTTCTCTTTTTCTCTGTCTTAAAAAAAAATCATGTGAAAATGAATATGTTCTTTAAATAGCCGCAAAAGTGGCTCAGTGCCATCAGCTGACCTGGCAGCAGGGAGACAGCAGGACATAAGAGACAGGATGCTGCTGGATATGGACTGGCTGAAGCCAGCTGCAGGTTGAAAGAGGAGGCGGCGGCGGAGGAGAGAAAAGAGGAACGTTTTCGTCCATTCCTGTTCCAAGTTTACACAGCAGCCTTGTCAATAGCAGCTGGTTTCCCAAACAGCCTCTGATTGCTGCTTGCATCCTCCCAGCACCTGCGGCAGTGTGTTCAGTTTTTAACCTACCTTTCCACAGTCTGCACTCAAGACGGCTTACAAAACAAAGCTTCCCTTGGATTATTAAACATCAGCCACATAGCGGTAAAATTAAAAAGCTACCCAGCAGAAATTAATAATCCAAACCACGACAAATTGCCGAAAGCAATAGCAGAATTCAAGTTGGGCTACCAGGGGTGGGCAACTTGTGGCCCTCCAGACTACGACTCCCGTCAGCCCCAGCCAATGGTGGAGGGTGACGGGAGGTGCAGTCCAACAACATCTGGGAGTCATCTCTGTGTTAAACAACGAGCTCGGGAACGTAAGATAGCCTTCACCTGGTGTATACTATGACCACTATGCCAAGTGGACGCTTCTGGGGAGGTTGCTCCAAAGTCAGGGGGCCACCACGAAGAAAGCTGTGTCCCTAGTTGCCACCTGCTTAACATCTGGAAGCAAGGAACTCCGGGGTAGGGCCTTAGATGAGACTTCGACACTGGCCTGGTTTAGATTTAACAGCAAACCACAGTTGGTTGTTACAAGCATACCCGGTGCCAGGGGTCAGCATGGGCGGGCAGCCGCTGAGGACCCAGGGACATGAAAGGGCCCATTTCAGCCACTGCGCTGCCTTCCTTGTCTTCCTCCTCCTTGCCCCATTTCAAAAGAAAGATTTATCAACTTATATTTTGAGTAGCTGCAATCTGAAGCAATCTGATGATGCCTTTTGGGCGAACAAAACCAATGAGCGCACAGGATAGTTTTTACATCAGTCCTGGGCCCTCATTGGCCATGTCTCCTACCACCACCACAAGACTAACGTTATTTTTCCTTTCCTTTTTTAGCTCTGTTGATTTTTTATCATACTTTGCTCTCCGTTTCCCATTTGATTCAGTTTTGAACATATTTGGCGTTTTAAATGCCATGTTTGGTTTTTATTTCGTTTCGAGTATTGCCATGTTTTTACGCTTGTTGTTTTATCATGTGAACTGCCCAGAGAGCTTTTCTTGTAGGGCGGCCTACAAATAATGCAAATAAAATTAAATTAAAAAGTAAGGATGTATCCACAACCCTGGCCCAGCTGCGAAAAACATTTCCAGAAACCTTCAGGCGGGACGCCCCTGGAATGGGAATGTACGTTCAGCCTAGGCTCAAGATATTTATTTATTATTAAATTTATTTATTAAATTTATTAATCGCCCATCTGACTGGTCACCCAGCCACTCTGGGCGATGTACAACCCACCATAAACAATTTAAAACAATACAATTTTACCATAATTTTTTTTTTAAAAAAAATACCCTAACCCACCCCAAATGCCTGCCTGAACAACCACGTTTTTAATGCACGACGGAAGCTCATTAAAGAGGGGGCATGACGGAGTTCCCTAGGGAGGGAGTTGAGAGAAGGGTCACCATATGAGAGAAGGGTCACCATCACAGCAGGCCAAACCACAACCATGCTGTGATCATTCACGACAACGGCGGATTGATGGTTTGGCAATCGTTGGAGGCTTCCAGCCCAGCCTTGCACGGAGTTACTGGGTGTGGGGATAAGCATGCACAACTCCAATGCTTCCTCTTCTGATGTTGAAGGGCAACTGGATCATAGAATCATAGACTAGTAGGGTTGGAAGGGGCCTATAAGACCATCGAGTCCAACCCCCTGCTCAGAGCAGGAATCCAAGTCAGAGCATCCCTGACAGGTGGCTGTCCAGCCTCGTCTTGAACGCCTCCAGTGTGGGACAGCCCACCACCTCCCTAGGTCATTGGTTCCGTTGTCGTACTGCTCTAACAGTCAGGAGATTTTCCCTGATGTTCAGCCGGAATCTGGCTTCATGTCACTTGAGCCCATTATTCCGTGTCCTGCACTCTGGGATGATGGAGAAGAGATCCTGGCCTTCCTGCCTCCGACAACCTTTCAAGTCCTTGAAGAGCGCTATCCTATCTCCCCTCAGTCTTCTCTTCTCAAGGCTCAACATGCCCAGTTCTTTCAGTCTCTCCTCACAGGGCTTTGTTTCCAGTCCCCTGATCATCTTCGTTGCCCGCCTTTATGGAGGCACTTTATGGCAGGCACTTGGGTAGAGGGCGAGTAGCACTCTGCTTGGCTGATGCAAGCACAAAGGGAAAAGTCTTGATCAGCAGGAGAGAAGGGGTACCATAAACAGAGGTTAGAATATAAGAGCTGGATGAGACCCACGGTTCATCCAATCCAGCATTCTGTTCCCCCTGCCCATGGTGGCCAGGAAGATGCTTCTAGGAAACCCATAAGCTTGAAGATAACAAGTTCTTCCCCACTCTTTGTTTCCCATAGCAACTGGTATTTTTTTTGGAGGTAGACTCCTTCTGAACCTGCAGGGTCTGTTGAGCTAGCACAATTGAGCCCCCTCCACAAGTTTGTCTAATCCCCTTTAACAGCCATCTAAACCACATCCTGTGGCAGTGAAACGGAGTTAATCCTGCATTCTGTCCTGAATTTACTGCCAAGCAGTTTCATTAGATGAACCCAAGTCCTGGTATTATGGAAGAAGGACATTTTTTTTTTTTTTATGGTTACCAGAATGAGATCCATTGGGTTGGAACTAGAGTTAGACATGCTTAGAATAGCCCCACTGAAATCAATGGGTCAAGTTAGTCATGACTTAAGTACCACTGAAGGGATCTACTCAAAGCAGAACCAAGTCTGAATCCAAACCAGTATATGCAGCATAGTGACAAAGAACAATTATATATATATAAAAAAATTTGGGTAACCAACTACAATTGGACTACAATTCCCATCACCCCAGCCAGCATAACGAACGACCACGCTGGCTTGGAATGATGGAAATTGTCATTCAAGACGTCTGGAGGGAACCAGATTCCGGAACACTGCATTATACCGTGTCGAAAACTGAGCACACTACAGTTTTCCAAAGGGACCAAACAAATTAAAATGGTTTATTTTTCTTTCTCTAACCTGAATAGCTCAGGCTAGCTTTATTAGCTCAAACTGAAACTGAAAATATTTCAGATTCCTGCACTGGACAGAGCAAACTATTTGGGTCTAGGAAGCTGCCCTATTAGAATTCAGATCACTGATTTATCTAGCTCAAAATACTCTACTCTGGCTTGCAACACTTCTCAAATGGGGCTCTTTCCCAGCTCGGCAACCTTTGCCTTCATAAGGGCTAGAAACGTGTGTGTATGTGTGTGTACTTTAAAGAAAGTGTAGATCAGCCTTACTCAACTTGGTGCTCTCTAGATGTTTTGGACTACAACTCCCAGCATTCCTTGTGCCCTGGCCATGGTGGCTGGGGCTGATGGGAGTTGAAGTCCAAAGCATCTGGAGGGCACTAGCTCATGGAAGGTTGTTCTAACTGGGGACTGAGCTGTTGCGCATGGCAAACGTGTTCTCTGCTCCTTTCCTTTAAATCTTCTACAGGGCAGCATATGTATATATAAATATATAGGGGGCTGGGATGACCTGGGACCTGAAGTCTTTCCAAGCTCTGCTTGAGCTAAACAATCCAAATAAACATTTGGCCACACTAGAAAAAAGAAAACCCTCTGCACAGCTGTTAGCCTCAGAAACAGAAGGGGCAGCAAGGGAACTGCAAATTGCAGTTCAGAACAAAATCTCCTGGGGGGTCTAAGGAGAAGCCTGGAAGGTGAAAGAGAGAAAGAGCAAGCCCTGAAGGCAAAACAGAGTCATTTTCTTTGTCCCTAAGGTTTCTTCGTCCCTCCCCTGCTGCTTTCCTGGAAAGGGGTGGAGAGAAGATCACCCAAGGGCAGTAACCTACCAACCGGCGATTTTCCTAGGAGGCAGTTCAGAAGGTTACCTGCTCCTGGGTGCAGATTGTGAACAGCGATCAGCATGAAGTATATGAGGAAGGACAGATCTGGTGGGAAGACGTGGCTATGTCTTCACCACGGAGGGGCAAGTCCACTTGCTCCCCAGCCATTACAAGTCCACACAGCTATACAGGCATCTAAGGTGAATCATATCTACCAACCTGGGATCCCTGCAAAGAGCAGGAAGGCATTTCAAAGCTCACTGGGTCTTCTCATCCTCATCCCATAATCCTGTACATACCAATCGCAAACTCATTCTCCGAGTGCAGATCCTTATGTAGCCAAAACGATACCACCCACACACAAGAGGGAGGTAGTAGCAGGCTCAGGGGAAGCCCCAAAAGATTTTTTTTTTGGGGGGGGGAACACAACAACCCAAACACAGCCCTATGAGGACTAAGGGCTTCTCTACACCAGCAATTTATTGCATGCTTGTGATTGGCCACTCACAGAAGTTTGAGGGTCTGTCACATGACAGCCTCGACATCCAGGGCCCCTCCCACGCATTTTCAGGTTTTTCCCACTGTAAAAAACACGGAGCTAAATCAAGTCTTTAAAAAATGTGCAGAATTGGTAGCATGTAATGCCACATAGCGCTGTATTTCACCCACGAGATGGCGCTGTCCCGAGGAAAACAGTGCCAAAACGGAAGGTTTCAATTCAAACCACATGGTCGCCCATGTCCACCCGTATAATGGAACTGATTGTAATCCCCCAAAGAATCCAAGAGCAGAACGTCCGGTAAGGCAGCGGGATTTTCCATTAATGTGGAGAAGCCTAAACATGCACAGCTGCCACAGAATGCTGGCTGACTACTATGGAGGAAAAGATGGAAAATTGGGAGAGGGGAGAGGATGGAATGGAGTATCCTGGAAGAGGGTATGGTTGGACAGTGACCTGAACAAAAGCACTCGATGCAGCAACATTTTGTTGCAAGTCCCACATGTCAATACCAACGGTCCACATTGGATCTCTGCTGGTCCCTCTTTCCCAGGATCTTCCTTTAACAGCAGGTGTTGTGGACTAAAACCTGGGACCTTCCGCTTCCAAAGCACGTGTTCTGTCACTAAGCTGTCATCCTTCTGCTTAGCAATTCCTTTTGCCTCTTTTAAAATGTCAGCATTAGCTTGCACCTCCAAGTCTTGCTAACCAGGAGCCCTCCATTTATTCTTGCACCGAGAACGCTGGATTTGTTACCAAGAACATTCTACAGACACATTTCGAGGGGAAGGGCGGGGGGAGAGAGCCAGGCTCATGTTCCATTTTCAATTACACACAGAAGAAATGTCAAAGAGCGTTTCCATGGTTTTTATTTTATTTTTTTAAGGGTCCCTTCCCAACTATTCTTTGTCCCTCTTTACTCCAAGGGAGAACGGAACAGGAAGAAACTGAGAGCACTCACTTACGCTTTGGATTCCATCAGCAGAGAGGGAAAAGAAATCTAGCGATAAAAGATTTCCAGCCAGCTTCAGACATGAGCTATTTACAGTATTTCCTGCTTTCTTTCCCCCTGCCCACGGTGGAATGTATCCATTCCAAGAGCTGAAGCAGGAAGGCTGTTAGCCGCAACTTGCAATGGCTGGGAGGGGGGACAAAAATTTAAAAGGAAACATTTGCTTAAAGGTAGAAACTCCTTTGCATCACTCCGCAGACAACTGGACAGGTGAAAGGCCCCAAGGTTGGAGTTTCGGATTACGACAGCAAATGATTTAGAGACAGATCTTCTTGTGTGAAGGGGGTGCCGGAGGGGGTGGGGGTGAGAGCAATCACATCAGAACCATGTGTACATTACCCTGGAAGACTGAAAAAAATCTTGCACCTAAGTAATCCAAATTCCGGACTAAAAGCACTGGATTCTGTGAACTGGATACAACTCCACTGTATGTGTATACAACTCCACACACCCTTTATTTGCATAGATTCCACAATGCTTACTCTTTTTCTTACCTGTTCTGGGATGGGGCAGGGAGAAGCATCACGTACTGGAGCCTCCCTGGAGGCAAGGCCCTATCTCAGGTGCAGAATGCACTCTTGTTCACCCTCTGCAATAATCCTTCTGATTAAAGCCATGAGACTAGATTCGCACGCCCTTCCATAAAGCTGCAATCCTACATGCGCTTATGGACGAGAGGTGGGGCGGGGTGATATTTCCATTCTTTGTGGCAAAAACGTTTGAGGAAGAGTTGGAGCTCAGCAGTAGATCACATGCAGAAGGCCACAGGTTTGATCCCTGACATCTCCAGGGAGGGATGAGAAAGACACCTGCCCCAAACCCTGGAAAGCTGCTGCCAGTCAGTGTAGACCAGGGTGGGAAGACTTCAGGCTCGTGGGATCTACTTTATAGAAACCCAAGATTTACCAACCAGTGCAAAAGACAGATACGTAGAACTAAAGAATCCCAAGCCCAGGGATTTCTTTTTTTTTATTATTATGTTTACTGAGTTTTAATCACTTGTTTTCAATATGATCAATGAGCACATAAAATATTCTAACAAAACACAAACATTACATAGGAAATCCAGTTACAATCAACAGGGATCACAGGAGTTTCAATGTATTAATAACATTATATTTATCCACAGAGGTTCTTCAGGGGTTTAAGATTTTGTTGTGATTATCTAAGGGAGCAATCCTATGGCTGCTAGTCAGCAGCTAGACGGTCATAGGATATGCCGGTTTCCGGGAACCAACCTTCCCCCCACCACCGCTGCCTCGTAGGCAGCTTGGAACCACCCCGCGCTCAGAAGAGGAGCATGGAGCAGCGAAAATCGGGTGTTCCAGGGGGCGTTCCGGGGTGGGGAAGGCGGAAATGCTGGTATGGCAGCCCAAATCAGCTGTCTAGCTGCAAATGCAAGCCAGCTGAAGTGCGGAGGGGACAATCGCCTCCGTGCTTCTCCTGCCCTGCATTGGATAGGCGGTCACCTCTGAGTTTGGAGGCAGCCACCTATCCCCATAAGATTGCGCACTAAATGTACGGGGTGTTTCAAAAAGATGGCCCCGTTTTGAAATCGCTATATCTCTGCAACCACGAACCGCCCATGAATGAAACTCTTACCACTTGAAAGGGTGGGGCACAGAGTTTCAAATGATTACCGCTAGATGCCTCTCTCAGCACACAAACAGCCCCTAGCCTCAGGCGTTCGCAAGATGGTGACCCCGCAACACAAGGCGTTTTGCATTATGCAGTTCAGCAAGGCTGAATCCGCAATCGCGGTGCAGCGCGCATTTCAACGGCCCCCAAGATCTCCAGATGTTACACCCTGCGACTTTTTCTTGTGGGGAATGTCAAAGAACGTGTTTTTGTGCCACCATTACCGACTAATCTGGATGACCTCAAAAACAGAATCACGGCAGCGGTGACTTCAGTGGAAGAAGACACTTTCAGAGGCGTTTGGGACGAATTCAACTATCGTCTCAATATTGTCCGTACAGCAGGTGGAGGGCACATAGAGCATTTATAAAATGGTTAGTAAAACTTGATAACTCGTTAAACCATTTGTAACTTTTGGTGTAATTGTAACATGTTGCCAATTTGAAATATACTGCTTTGAAATTGGGTCCATCATTTTGAAACACCCTGTATAATTCCGTATCTGTCATGCTGGTGGTTTTCTCTGGGAACCTTGATTATTAATAAAGTCAATGGATTTATACCCTCCACCTTCCATATTTCTATGCCTGCAACAGTGTGTTTCCTGGAGCAAAGGGTCAGGGTGTGCATCTGGCAAACGTGACTGGGTCAGAAATGGCCAGCTTCATATGCACAAGTTTTTAAATGTGAGTGTTAGCCACACTTTGTGCATTCAGTGCAGGTAACACACACCAGCAAACATATTTGCATGTCGGTGCCCGAGGTCCCTCTGATTTTAGTGGCGGCCTGATCCCCCCCCCCAACAAACATTGGATCAGGCTGCAAAAGCCTCTTTGCATGTTATCCTTTCAGAAGCTGCAACAGAGGAAAGAAAAGAAAAACACGCCCAGCTCAGGTGACACAGCAGGAACATGCCTTCTTGGCAGCCCCTTTGGGACACGGTTAATCTATAATTTAGTAAATGTTTAGCTGAGCTCAAACCTCTGCAGCTTGCTCCCCCTGCCCCTGGAACCCAGGAAATATGCAAGTTGTTTGCCAAGCCAAGTCGCCAACCTGTAATTCCCTCCCCCACTTTTTTAAATAAAGGCCTCTACTATGCATCCCCTTTCAGTTTATACACATCGCCAGTTTTATGAATAGACGGAAACAGATTTTCATCTCGGTGCAAACACAGCAAAACAAAAGCCACAGAGTCCTTTTACACACACACCCATCTCTAGAGGCTATGCCACTTCCATGTGTAAACACCAAAAGCAACCTCCGTACCAATTCACACTCTGCCTGAGCACTATGGCAAGCACAGCTCCCCTCCGAGAGAGGCAGCACCGAGGGGTCAGCTTACACAATTCAAAATACATCACCCATCCAGACAGAGGCCCGGAGCTTATCTGTGCAAAGATACCTCAGGTTCTAAAGCCACCAGAATTTCATTGACGGGATGCATTGTTCAAGATATCGGCACACCCAGAAAGAGGTGGCATGCACATATTTCTCTCTAGAGAGACCATGGTATTTAAGAAAGGGGGGTGGGGTGGAGAAATTGGTGGGGTTAAAAAAAAAAAAAAGATGAATCAACTCAAATTTCAACTGATTAATCTATCTGGGGCAGATTTTAAAAACAGGCTGTGAGTTAAGGACATGCTGGTTTAATTTGTGTTTATGTTACTGTAATAGAGATCAAAGAGGATATTAAAAACATTAGAAGGAGAGGCCAAGAAGCAGTAACTTTTATTTATTAAATTATGAGATTACACCTCCTTTACTATTTCAAAAATGGAACCTTTTGAGTGGTTGGTGATATGCACATTTCAGTTGGCTGATCTGTTAAAAAGCAGGCAATTAAATAAAAAGAAAAATCAGTCAACAGGCCTAACAAAGAAAAATTATGCTCCAAAAGTAATCCAGATTTTGCACCAAGCAGAACTGTATACCATGACCTAAGCAGGTTATAATTAAACAAGTGCTGGTATATAGAAAGACATGCTATATACAAGCTCTGATACAGATGCTCTGATGTCCTGCTTCTTGACCAATGTAAGTCCTGCTTAGTTATTTTTATTTGTTTAAAATATTTCTAGGCCGGTTTTCAGGGGAGAAACTTAGGTCCCCTCACCTAATCTTTTGGCTTCTAACATTTCACTGCTTTGGCAAACAAATTTGAACCTTATTTTCAAACCCATAAGGACTAGAAACTTCCCCCCAAAAGGTTAAAAATGTCAAGTTATATGCTCCAGTACCATAGCTCAGTGATAGAGCACCTGCGGTGGATGTAAAAATGTCCAGGTTGAATCACCAACTTCTCCAGTTAAAGGATCAAATGTGGAAATGATGATGCGGAAGACCTCCGGCTAAGACCCTGGAGAGCCACTGCCTGAGTTGGCAATACTGGGCTAGATGAACAAATAGTCTGGTTCGGTATAAGAGAGTTTCCTGTGCCTACATTTCTATGTTTGCACCATGGGACTGAGGGACCCCAACAGCTGTGATAACAGTTCCCTTGATGTCACACAGCATCCAAGTCATTAAGTGCTTTCTGAATGGAACAGCCGGAACACTTACTTCCTCCATACAGCCTTTTTCGTGGACAGTTTACTCACACATGTCCTGCATTCTCATTAAAATACCCCGGCCGTTTTTTTTCCCGCAGGGACAGAGAAGGGATACCTGAACATGAAACCCAGGGCATTCGTAAAAAAAACCCATCCCGAGGTCCTAGAAATTCTGCACAATGCCATGCATTTAAGGTTTCAGGAAGCATTGCCAACTTTCAGTTCTATCTTTTGAAAGGAAATGTTGGCATTCTCAGAGGCATTCGGAGGCTGAAAGAAAACTCTGCACTTGCCCAACTGCAGAACATACGGCACTCTCAACCCCATTTCACCATGGGGCAGGGGAGAGACCATGATAAAGGCCCTTCTCTATGTCAAGTTTATGGCTGAGGTGGACCTTAAATGCAGGAGCTAGGTTCAGCTGTCTTGCCCTGATAGTAGGTACCTCATCCAAATGCCTGGCTTAGGGGCTCAATGCATTCTGGGATGCCGGTTTTGAAGCAAGACCAAGAACCCCGCTATAGACTTATAGACTCATAAGGTTAGAAGGGGCCTACCAGACCATCGAGTCCAACCCCCTGCTCAATGCAGGAAGCCTGATTCCCAGGTGGTCTCCCATCCAAGTACCAACCAGGGCTGACCCTGCTTAGCTTCCGAGATCAGACGAGATAATGTGTTCTCACACATGCGGACAAATGCCACAGGGCAACGGATGAAGCTCAAGAGCAGATAAGGGTACAAGAACCGGTTCGGGCAGAGGTAGGGCGAGCCCATCTTCTCTTCCACCAGCACCACGCCTGTTGTGAATCAGCGAGAAGAAGAATACCTATTGCCTAATGTGTTGTCCTCCAACCTCTCTGTCATTTCTGAAAACCTGCCTAGGGTCTCTGCGGGGGAATCAGCCCATGAACAAATTGCAGAGACGAGGAATCACTGCTGATCTAATCACTGGGCCAGACCTTTAGTTGATGCAGACCAAAGGCTTTATCAATGCTCACAAGGGGGGTAGTTTTGGAGCAACCAGTCTCCCACGCTTTCAGCAAGTTGACTGAAGGTATTGTTGCACTCATGCCCTGCTTGTAGGTTTCCTGTGGGCAGCTGGTTGGCCACTGTGCGTGGACTGATCCAGCAGGGCTCTTCTTATGTTCTTACGTTATGTTAGCTTCCTGTAACACACAAAGCTAGTAGTCCAGTCCCCCAAAACACCAGGATAGGTGGCTCAGACCAAGACATTGCCTTTCTTTTTGCAGGAAGCATGCAGAGAACATCACTGATGGACACAATCCAGAAAGAAGGTCTCTTGAGCATGCCCCTTTTGTTTCAGTGGAGTTTGCATCAGAGGGAAATATAGGTAGCCCGGATCTCGCTTACAGGCCTCCAATTACACACTGAGAATGTACTGCTATCTCTAGTGAATTTGAGGAAGAAGAAGAAGAAGAAAATACAGAGCTGCATTACTCTCTCTCCTTTTGCTTCTCATCCTAGTATGGATAAAAGATTGCTTGAAGGAAAGGGTGCAACCAAGTAAGAGTAATGATTCACAGTAGCAATATGGCACAGTCAGCTACCAAAAACATTATGATGGATCTGTCTTACTACGCAGAGTGTTTATTATTTATTTATTTCCTTTCTATACTGCCCAATAGCCGAAGCTTTGTTTGGCTCACAAGGTTTGCCATGTTCAAAATACCAACCTCGTTTAGAAGGTTATCCTCCGTTTCCTTTTAACTGAGAAGAGCCCTGATCTTACAAAAGTTTGACATGATTCCAGCAGTTGTTTTGGAAGGGCCATTGCCCTTGTCCCATAAGAATTTAAGAAGACCCATGCTGGATGAGACCACTCCAGCTGCACAGTGAGCAACCAGATGGCCTTTGGGAATCCCACAACTAGGACGTGAATGCAGTAACACTCTCCCATTTGTGTTCCCCAGTAGCTGGCATACAGAGGCATACTGCATCCAGTCCTGGAGATAACACACAGGCATTGTAACATACAGGCATCATAACTAGTAGCCGTTGACAGTCCTAACCTCCATAAATTTGTCTAATCTCCTTTTCAGCATATCTGTGTTGTCAGCCATCAGTACATCTTGTGATAGCGAATTCCGTAGTTTAACTACATGCTGCATGAAGTTAATCTTTTATCTTTCCTGAATCTCCCCCCATTCAGCTTCATGGTTCTCCCTCTCCACGTTCTCCACATAATGCATAATGTCATACATTCCTACCCTATTTCCCCTGACTTGTCTTTTTTAAAAAGCTAAACAGCCCCCCAAATTGCGACCCTTCCTCATATGGTCATTTTGGTTGACCTTTTCCATATGAAGTCAGTTTGTGTTTATGGCACAGGAGAAACAGAGGACCTTGTACCCTTTATTTTTAAAAAATGTCCCACCTCGCCTGTTGTTTGACTAGGTCAGATCCACATAGTTTTTATTTATGTTAGCTAACTGAAGAAATATCTTTTAAAGCAGCAGCTTACGCTTTAGCATTAATTAAAGATTGTGCTGTTTTTATTGAATAATACATTCCAAATTGCTACCATAACTGATTTTGGCTGAGGCAGCTTTTGCACATTGCTTCAGTTTGTAAGATATGGGTTCCCATTCTGTTTTTGTACTTTTGTTGCTTGAGGGGTTTGAGTGAACAATGTCCAACATGCCAAGTAACCAGTTGAGTCCTGAAGATGGATGCCTTTAGAGTTCAAGATCCATTGGATCACCAAGATCAGCCTCAGATGGCCTTCACTCTGTCCCATCAGCCAGGACAGCTAGGTTGGTGAGGACAAGGGAGAGGGCCTCCTCTGTGGTGGCCCCCACTCTGTGGAACTCCCTCCCAAGGGAACTCTGCCATGCCCCCTCTTTAATGAGCTTCCGCCACACATTAAAAACGTGGTTGTTCAGGCAGGCATTTGGGGTGGGTTAGGGTATGTTTAGAAATACGATGTTTTAATGTGAAATTTCATTGTTTTAAACTGTTGAATTATTGTACATCGCCCAGAGTGGCCGGATGACTGGCCAGATGGGCGATTAAGAAATTTAATAAATCAGTAAATAAATAAAGACAGCCCCTTGCCTCAACAGATAAATCCACCTCTGTTATGCAGCTATCACAGGGCTACCTCCACAGAGGAAAGCAGGAAAGCCATGAGGAATGCTTTCCCAAAACAACCTCCCACGGCCGCCTCAACACTTCAGAAAGTTTTCAGCCAGCAGCCCCCACTAAGGCCTAGTCTGGGAGAGAAGACCACCATCCTGGTTGCTAGGCAACCACCATCACTCCCAGACCTCCCATACAAACAGCAGGAGGAATATGGGGTGGGCACCTAGCTGTGCCTCCCCCAATTGCCAGGCAGAGGGGGAAGGAGCAGGGGCTCCCAACACCCCAAGCACTGAAACTCAAGTTCGGAGCAACACACCCCACTTGCAATCCTGCCAAGCAGAGATCTGATTTATGTGAGTGCTTTTACCTAGGCAAGCTTCGATGTTGCCTAGCGTGCTGCTTATCGTTAGCAGAGGAAGAGGAGGAAAAGGAAAGGAAAGGCACGAATGCAGAAATGAGAGAAAGCCTCCAAGGTGCACTGAGGTCTCATTCATTCAGTTCAACGCGTTTCAAACACCCTTTTTTTTTTTTTGGCCAGGGGAGCCAGGATCCCTTTGTAAGGCAGAGTACATAGAAAAAGAGAGAGTTACTTTGTTTTACCAAAGCGCCCCTGACAAAGAGCGCATTCAAAACATGTAGGGCAGAATATATTATCCTTTAGTGTATCCTGAAGAGAAGGTTTCTCTTCTCTCATTTCTGCCCCCACATTTGCAGACTCTGGCCCAGAGGAAGCTACCTGTTACGTATAGAAGTTGTTTGTCCGTGTGGTCTGCTATTTTTGTCCCCTATGACTGGCATGTTTGTGCCCTCAGGCTTTCAGGCAGAGAGAGGTCTTTTCCATGCCCTACTATCCGATCCTTCAAACTGGATATGGCACAAAGTGAGCCTGAGACCTTCTGAATGCAATGCTTGAGCTATGTTTCCCCTCCCTTACCGTGCTAATGGAAAACCATAGTGCCCACACCACACGCAACGGGGCTGTCTGAAAAGTAAACACAATGTTAGAGTACGAGGACCACGTGGAACCTCGCTTTTGCTAAATCTGCTGGCAAGCATAGGCCAAAAATCTGGATGTCTGCTTCTCTTCTTTTCGTAAAATAATAAGGGGCACAGAAGGCATCCAGAATCCTCCAGCCATTTTGAGAGTTCCACGTGAAAGCAGCCTCATGGGATATATGATTTAACAAGACAGTCTGGAGTTTGGCATTTTCCCAGACTTCAGGAGCTTCTAGAACAGGGAATACACACACCCTCGGGGAAAAGAGAGATTGCTTCCTGTTGGGAAAGAAAGGCCTTCCTGTACGTAATGAGCGTTCTACATTTGGCGTTAGCCCTTTGCTAGCGGACAGGACCACACGTGCTGGGCCCCTGCAAGACTACAACCATTTGCAAGATCGGGGCGACTAAAGCCCTGGAATGATCGGCATTTCCTCTCGGGGTATGTCCTCCAAACATCCTACAGCTTTGCCAGTTTCAACGCAGCATGCCAAGTTATACATCCCTCCACAACAGACATGGAGAGGGACTTCTGAGAGGGACTTAATGTGATCGTTTCGGAACGCAATTATTCCCCAAGACCCTGATATACTTACCCCAAGGCAGCCATGTAATTTGCAGCTTGCCTGGGGCAATTCACAACTGCTCTCCAGGCTAGCAACCAAGTGGTGTTACGTGCTGTGTAAGAATGACAGCTGTGCACAGCACGCACACACACACAGTCTCCTCCTTTCTCTCTGCCTCCCACCCACAACAGGGAAAGAATACCCAAGGCACACAACAAGGCAGCCCTGTACTACCCTGTTCCTCTGGACCTTTAAGGCCAGAAGAACCTCAAAGAGCTACCCACAGTGCTTCCATCTATTTAAATACAGGGCCCTGCTTGACCAGCTGCAGACGCAGCATCACACATGGGACATATTACTACTATGTCTTGCTTTGAGTGACCAGAGCAACAACATCCTCAATCCCTACTTACAAGGCTTCAAGGGAAGTGGACTTCCAACACCAATGTCGAGACCCAATCATAAGAATGTAAGAAGAGCCATGCTGGATCAGAACCAGGGTCCATCTAGTCCAGCATCCTGCTCACCCAGTGGCCAACCACCTGGTAACGGGAAACCCGTAAGCAGGACACGAGTGCGATAGCACCGGTGTCTCCGTTAAGGCCAGTCTCTCTTGGCCCAAAACCGCCTACAGTGTGACCGTCATGAGCCACGCAATCCGCACAGCCACATTTCAACAGCCAGAACAGATGTGTCTTAGCGAAAACAACACAGAACTTAAAACCACCATCAGCATACCTAGCTGCGCACCAAAAACCATAACTGGAAACTGCTCAGCTCCTTGACACACCGCCCATGCAGCTCGCCTATTTCTTGAGCACCCTTGACTCCAGTTTTAATGGGTCTCTGAAAATGATGCCCATCCAGGAGATGTTGTGCCTGCAGCCAGCCAAACAGCGCCTTGCGTTTCAATACGCAGCAGCACTCCGGCAATGCACATGTAGCTTCACATACATTTCTAGCCATAGATAGCTAGAACAGGGTGGTATCAGTTTGTGGGTCCCTACATCACATACAAAGGCAAACACTGGCTGGAAACCATCATTGGCTGGAACCAATGATTCCACAGGGCTCTATTTTATCCCCCATGTTGTTCAACACCTACATGAAACTGCTGGGGGAGGTCATCCGGAGGCGTGGGCTGAGGTGCCATCAATATGCAGATGACACCCAGCTCTATCTCTCCTTTTCATCAAATCCAGGTGAGGCAGTGGCTGTTCTGAATCAGTGCCTGAGCACAGTAATGGACTGGATGTGGGCGAATAAACTGAGACTCAATGCAGCCAAGGCAGAGGTACTGTTAGTGGGTGGCTCATCTGCCCTGCTAAGTGATGTTCAACCTGTTCTGGAGGGGGTTGCACTCGCCCTAAAGGATCAGGTCCATAGTTTGGGGGTGCTCTGTGATCCAGAGCTGTCACTCGAGGCACAGGTGGACTCAGTGGCACAAAGCATCTTTTATCAGCTTAGGCTGATATACCAACTACATCCTTATCTGGGCAGAGATGGCCAAACTATGGTCATCCATGCTTTGATAACCTCTTGTCTGGGTTACTGGGATGCATTATACATGGGGCTGCCTTTGAAAACAGTCCAGAAACTTCAGATGGTCCAAAACAGGGCACCGAGATTGTTAACAGGGACTGGCCAACGTGATCATATTATGCCAGTATTTTTCCATCTGCGTTGGCTGCCAGTCCATGTCTGGGGTGAATTCAAAGTGCAGGTATTAACATTCAAAGACCTAAATGGCTTGGGGCCAGGTTACCTGAAGGATCGTCTCCTCCCATATGTACCTGTTGGGACCCTAATATCATCCTCAGCAGTTCTTCTCCGGGAGCCCCTGCCAAAGGAAGTCAGGTGGATGGCTAGCAAGAACAGAGCCTTTTCTGCCGTGGCACCCTGGTTATGGAATGAACTTTCCAGAGAGGCTCACCGGGTGCCTACTTTGAGCTTTTTCCAGCACCAGGTGAAAATCTTTTTATTTTCCCAGGCATGTTAGTCCTTTAGCTCAGTTGTTTTAAATCTGTTATTGTATTCTAAATCTCTGCATTGCTGCTAGGTTTTATTCAGGTTTTTACTTCATGTTATACAGTAGTTTTATACTTTAAATTTGATAATGTATTTTTACTGTACTGTATGGTTTTAATTGTTGCGAAGGCCCCAGAGAGCTTCGGCTGTTGGCCGGTATAGAAATCTAATACAGAAATACAGAAATTTAGAGCTTTCTTTTGGGACTAGTTTATGTTATCCAGGGAGGGAAACCAGATATGTGAATTATTCCCACATGCTTCATTCTCCAGGCCATAAGGTTAATGGTGCGAAGGCAAGGATATGGCGCATACACCGCACATGGCATTTTCAAGGGGACTAACACATGGGAATGACCCCACCCTCAAATACAAAACACAGCCGAACTTTGGTCAAGATAAACATACGAAAATTTACACATATGCAGGCATATCTTGCATCGCCACCTCCTCCCACTGATGGCAGGTTCAATATCCAAGTCTTGCCAGTAAGTTGCTAAACATAGCAATGTGCAGATGTGAGAGAACAGTCATGTCTCAGTGCCGCCTAGAGTGCATTAGGGGTGAACAAAAACACTAAGCCACCCCTGTAAGTTGCCCGCAGAGTTCAAGCAGGTCTCTTCCCGGTCCTTGCATCAAGCGATACCTCCCTGTTAGTGTTGAGACAGGTTTCGACCGTTTTCCCGCTGTGAGCGTGCCAAAACATCCGGAAGCAGGCAGAAGTGCCAAGGCAGAGACCATTATTGTCGAAGGCGTTGGCAACAGCTTTGCACAAGCTGCAAAAACCCTGAAGCGCCATCTGCAAGGATTAGCCATTCTTTTATTTTCATTCATTCATTCATTCATTCATTCATTCATTCATTTCTTAAATGTCTTAATCGCCCATCGTAGCCAGTCACCCGGCCACTCTGGGTGATGTACAATCGAGCAAACCGTTTAAAAAGAATAAAATTACACATTAGAACATCATTTTCTAAAATTTCCCTCACCCACCTCCAATGCCTGCCTGATCAACCAAATTTTCAATGTGTGGCGGAAGCTCATTAAAGGGGGGCACGACGGAGTTCGCTAGGGAGCGAGTTCCACAGAGTGGGGGCCACCACAGAGAAGGCCCTCTCCCTCGTCCTCACCAGCCTAGCTGTCCTGGCGGATGGGACAGAGAGAAGGCCATCCAAGGCTGATCTCGTTGAGCGGCCTGTCTGGTGTTACTGGAGGCGCTCCTTGAGATAGGCAGGGCTGGAACTGTATACGGTTTTAAAGGTCAAAACCAACACCTTGAATTCGGCCCATTACATAGGTTGCTATCTCATATCTCACCCCAAGAGGTTTATCTTTTTGGAATCATTTTCACCACCGCCCCTATTTTTTTAAAAAAAGAAGTTAGACTTGCATATTTCCTGGCCAGACAGGAAATAATCTCAGATTTTTCCATATATTCATTCAAATAGCCAGGTTTTGGGGTAGTTTTCATCCATTTAGGAACAGCTGCCAATTTACTCTCTCTCTCTCTCTCTCTCACACACACACACACACACACACCCCACAGATGAACCCCAGCCTTCATTCAAACTCTGTTTTAAGTGTCCATTTTTGCCATGAGCTGCCATTTTTAGGTTTCCCCTCCTATTAGGAGCCTTTGAGCTTGTCATATGTAGCAATATAGGGACAGCTGACTTGCTCTTAATATGAGAAGAGGGAGGGAGCGCATCTCACAAAATAGTTACCTAGGTATCCATCTGCTTCTTGCCACCTCTCATGATACATGGGAATCACTTTGGGCCCAGCACAAGGGTGAAAATCTGTTGACCTCCAGGTGTCGGTGGACAACAACGCCCATGACTTGCAACCATTGGCCATGCCAGATGAAGTGACAACATCTGGAGAGCCACAGATTCCCCACCTCTGGCCTAAAGGTTTCTGTGCATATCAAGCTTCTGCAGGGACACAGAATACCTGCAGAATGTGGTACAAGATGAAGAATATATAGTTTCCTGGGAATCCCAACCTTTAAAAACAGAAGTAGCAAGTGAGCATCATGTTTCTAGTCCTCAAAATTCCATAGGGGTCAGGGATCAGTGGTAAACTACATGCAGAAGAAGTTCGTAAGATCAGCTGTGGCATCTCCATTCAGGGCATCTCCGGTAGAAGGGCTGGAGATGACCTCTGCCTGAAGCCTTGGAGAGTTGTTGCCACTCAGAGCAGACCAGGGGAGGGCAACCTGCGGCCCTCCAGATGTGTTGGCCTACAATTCCCATCAGCCCTAGCCAGCATAGCCAATGAGAGCTGGTGGGAGTTGTAGGTCGAAATATCTGGAGGGCCACAGGTTACCCACTCTTGGAGATGACAGTAAGCTGGATGGAACAGTGATGGTCTTCCTGAGCAGAAGGCAATAGAAGGCCATAGGTCAGTGGAAGATGACATGATTTGCATGAAGAAGATTCTGGGTCGAATCCCTGACATCTCATCAAAAAAAGATCCTGTTTAGCAGGGCTGGGAAAGGCCTCTGCTCCCTGATTACTGCTCCTTATGCTAGATAATGCCGGGCTAGATGGAGCAATGTTCTGAGTCAGGCGAAGGCACCCTCACACGTTCTCATGGAAGACATGCCTGAAAGTGTATGGGCAACCATTGCTGAGGTCATCAGAACCCAGAGGGCAGATGATGCACAACAGTAAGACAGCAGTACACCAGACAACAGTGCACGCCAGTTGCTGGGGAACATGGGAGGGAGGATGCTGTTGCACTCATGTCCTTCTTGGGGGTTTCCCACAGGCATGTAGTTGGCCACTGTGTCAACAGAATGCTGGACTAGATGGATCTTGGTCTGATCTTATGCTCTTAACAGGTAAGGCCTGCAACAAGATGTTGCAGTGTGGAATATTCTTGCTCAATGGTCCAGCCAACCACGCCCTCTTCCAGGATACTCCATTCTATCCCCCCCCAAAATTTTCAATTTATCTCCCCTCTTTCCCCAACTGACAGTCAGCATTCTGCTGCTACTGAGCATGCTCAGTCCTCATTGGGTTCTTTTTTTGAGAGGGGGTATTTGCCCCACTTAAGTTCCCCCCACCAAAGACAAGTAAGTTTGTACTTCTGTATGTCTTAGGGTTTCTCAAAGCAGGTCGATGCCTCCCTCTTGTTTCCTAGTGGGTCCTTTACACCAACAATCCTGTCGTCACATGCCAGCCAAGATCGCTACTAGAGGGAGCGATGTCAGAACAAGCAATGCAAAATAGGAGACAATGTACATTTGCTCAAGTTTGTACAGGTCCCCGAATGGAACTGTGCATGGCACAGAATTTGTGGAGGGTTTTCAGAACAGAAAATAGGCAAAGACTTCTGTGTGCACAAGACAAAACCCTTCAATGTGGAAGAAGGGGAGCTCTCGGAATCAGCGCTGTTCCTGAAGGTCAGACAGGAAGCCTCCATAAATGGCAGCTTGGATCCTCGGGCTGCCAGCTACTGACCTCTACTAAAGATGCTACATTGGTGTCATTTTTCCTCATTGTGACAGTGAAAGAACTGGGCATGTTTAGCCCTGAGAAGAGAAGACTGAGGGGAGATAGGATAGCGCTCTTCAAGTACTTGGAAGGTTGTCACAGAGAGGAAGGCCAGGATCTCTTCTCAACCATCCCAGAATGCAGGACACGGGATAATGGGCTCAAGTGACAGAAAGGCAGATTTCGGCTGAACGTCAGGAAACTTCCTGACTGTTAGAGCAATGGAGCTACAATGGAACCAATTGCCTAGGGAGGTGGTGGGCTCTCCCACACTGGAGGCATTCAAGACGAGGCTGGACAGCCATCTGTCAGGGATGCTCTGACTTGGATTCCTGCACTGAGCAGGGGGTTGGGCTCGATGGTCTTGTAGGCCCCTTCCAACCCTACTGCTCTATGATTCTATGACACAGAGGTCACAGGTACCAGGGATCAGATGTTCAACCCCAGCTCTGCACAGGACTCATACCTTTACAAATGCAGCCTCAAACTTCTAACAGTTTTCCAGCCCCACAGACTCGCTTCAAAAAGTCTTCGCAAAAGTTTTCGTGTGAACACATTCTACACCGAAGCTCCAACGCATTTAGTTTGGGGTGTCTGGAATTGCATCGCTAGAATTCTAACATGCCAACAAACCTTGGTTGAGGCAAAGAGGACGAAGCAGTGGCTGAAAGAAACCGGTTCTCTCACATAGCAACCAGCTGAGTGCAAGAGGGCCGCCACAGAACAGGGTGTTCCAGGCAAAGCCCAGGCATGGCACCCCTCTGGGCAGCGTCAAGAGCCAGGAGTTCCCTGGCATGCCACAAATATGCACAAGTCTGCAGATAGCCTTCACTAAGGAAAGGAAGCCGCTTCTCTCAGCAAGGTTAGAAAACCAAAAAATGAACAAACCCACCAAACCAACTACAACTAAGCCTCAAGCTGCTTCAGCATTGCTGACACTCTCTTGGCTGCCCCACAGCCTCTTCACACGTACTGTTTCATACTCTAGAATCAGCTTATAAGCATAAACTAAAGTGTCTACTGTATGCTCACCTTTGGAAAATAGGAATCACTTCTGGGTAGGGACGTTGGAGAAATCCACAACACAGCCAAATGAGTTCGGATTTTCACGAATCCGACTGGTGGATTCCACAGCAGACCAGTTTTCCCCCTGTCAGGTAGATTCTGCTGACGTGCAGAACAATTTTCTAACTTTCCCGAATTTTGCGCAGATTTCGTCACAGAAAAATACGCAACATTTTAAAAACCCAGCCAGATATGTGATCCCCCCGCCGCCGCAAAAACAGGCTAAAGCTTGAAAATGGGCATTTCAGGGAAATTGCGCATTTTTGCATGTGCAAAATTGTACACTCACACAAATGCGAGTTTGTGCAAATTCGGAAACAAAAATAATTCTGGCGATGGGCAGACGAAGGAACGAAAGGTGTCTGACAAGCCACAAAACACAGACTGCACGGATTCTACACAACCTGTACATCCCTGCCTCTAGGCAACTAGATCAGGACGTCTGTGTCAACTGGAAGAGAATTAGCACCCTCCCTTTTTTTTACATGTCTTTTAAGCAAGCAGTGCAACATACATGTCTAACCATACGTTTGGGCAAGCAGGGTAGCAGGAAAGTGGCATCCGCAAAGTCACTGGCAGATCTCAACTGTGACTTTGCATCCTTTGTGACTTGTACATGTGTAGAGAAAGTTGGCAACGTGCATGGAAGCGGTGCCCCCACCCTTCCCTTCCCCCACCTCCAACCCACTAAGACCAGAAATATTGTAGCCAGGGACATCCCTGGCCATGCAAGCACGGACGGACATCACCGCTGGGTTTCGCTTTGTTTGGGTGAGAGAACACCAGAGGGACTCAAGGCACCTCCCAACTGGTTTCTACAGTCCAGTCCAGTGTGTGGTGTAGTGGCTAGAGTGTTGGACTGGGAGCCGGGAAATCTGGGTTCTAGTTCCCACTCAGCCATGGAAGCTCACTGGGTGACTTTGGGCCAGTCACAGACTCTCAGCCTAACCCACCTCGCAGGGTTGTTGTTGTGAGGATAAAATGGAGAGGAGGAGGAGGTGGAGTTTGTAAGCCGCCTTGAGTTCCTTGGAGGAAAAAAGGTGGGATATAAATGCAATAAAATAAATAAATAATTTCTACCCCGCTGGCTTTAAAGAAACTCCTAGTGGCTCGCAATAAAAACAATATGATCCAGTGCAGTAAAAGGTTTCAATAACCGCAATAGATGAGACCAAGCTAAATTTGAATTTTTTTAAAAAAAAAAAAATCAGTGTTATTTGAAGGCCAGTCTGAAAACAGCAAGAGGTCCTTAAAAGCTTTTCCAAACAAGGGTACGACTCAGTGTTTTGCAGCTTCTTGGGTGGAACTTCGGTGAACTTGGGCGATGATGCCTTTTGCAGGGCTGGAGCTGCTGCAGAGAAAGCCCCACCTAACCATTGTAAGACCTTTTTCACAGGGGGCATTTCTGGGAGCTGGTGCATAAGCGCTTGGCATCAAATTTGGAACAGCCGGGCAAGGTGGGAACGAGGTGAGTTTTCAGTCTATAATGTGCCTTGGCCTGTCTAGTCCATTTCTACAGCACGCATAAGCAGACCGGAAGGGGAAGCCAACAGACATGCCCTCAAAGGCAGATCTCCTCCAAGGGGCAACTTGGTTACAAAGCCAAAGCTGCACCCCATCAAAAACAAAAAAAACACAAAATACCAGCCATCTCGGCTCCCTCGACTTCCATTCCCTCCAGCACGGCCACCTCCATTTCACACACGCCGACCCAGTGTACCTGCTGGGGCCTACTGCTGACCACCACACACCCAGAAGCCCCCTCACCCATCTTCAGCTCTTGTTCACTGTTGCTGCCCATTCACCAGCCTTCTCAGAGGGTAAAGGATTTACCTGGAACAAAGAAAAACAGCAAGGGCTTCTATTTGCTTTGCCCTCTCCTTTGGAGCAGTGGGGTGAAGTGGGCCCAGAGGGAGAACACAAGCAAATGGGCGGTGGTGACAGAGGCCAGGAGCAGGCTCCCATTCAGGGCATGTTGCTGATGGAAGTTGTAGTACAAAACATCTGGAGAGCTCCGGGCTGCCTACTCCATAGTCCCTGCCCATGAATGAGACATCAACCCCACCTTCCCAGACCATGAACCCGCAATCTGCCTAAGGGATGAAAAACATATATTCTCCCAGGGGTCTCCGTGAAAATATCGCACACTCATGCAGAAGTTACGACCTGACTTTATAGCCGAAGAGCGACATCCAAAAAGAACCAACACAACCAAACAGCAAATGCCTTTCTGGAAAGTCAGGGCTTCATCACCCGCCTAAAATTAAAAAATGAACAAAGGCAGCCAGCCAGGATACCCTTTGGAAGCAAATTTAAGGGGTGTGGGAAAAGAAGAGGAACCCCGGCTATGGAATGAGCTCCCTAGAGAGGTTCGCCTGGCACCTACGTTGTACTCCTTCCAGCGCCAGGTGAAGACCCTTTTATTCTCCCAGTATTTTAGCATTTTAGCTTCTTAGTCTTTTAGCTCTGTTGTTTTCAATCTGCATTTTAAATCTCTGTATTGCTGCTAGGTTTTATTCTGGCTGTACTGTTTTTTGTGGTTTTATGCTGTCATAGTTTATATTGTTTTATGCTGCACTTTGTGGCTTTAATTTTTGTGAACCACTCAGACAGCTTCGGCTATTGGGCGGTATAGAAATGAAATAAGTATTTATATTGTTGTTGGCTTTTTTAAATTCTAAAATTTTATACAATTAATATTATTGATGTAATTCTATTTTTAACTTTTGGATATATCTATTTATATGTTTTAACTGTACAAGTTTTTAATGCGGTAAAGTCACCTTGAGTACCAGTATTGGGAAAAAGGAGGGATAATGAAGAAGAAGAAGGAGAGAGGTGATAGAAGGAAGGCAATCCCTTAATTTCTGCTTTCGAGGTGTCCCGGGCTGCCCATGCCACCGCACAAAAACGGACTGCTCTCTTAAATCTTCACGGACATGCTCAAATCTCCAGCAACTTCCACACACTAGCAAGATGAAGATGGACGAGACAACCCATACAGAGCCTGCAAAACCAGGCTGTTCCATGGGGGCAGGCAAAGAAAAGGAGAAGTCACTTAGCTAGGACACGGCAGGCCACGTTCCATTTTCCACAGAACAGGGAGGCAATGGAGCTCAACGTTGCGTCTCTTGCCACAGCTTCGCCTGGCATGGTGTGCTTCTCGTTTTGGCAGCATGGCCTGCTCAGGGAAGAACAACATGGATCCAGCCAATAGCACTTGAAGACAGGCCAGGGCACCATACAGACTGAAAACCCACCTCATTCCCACCTTGCCCAACTGTTCCAAATTTGATGCCAAGTGCGTATGCACCAACTCCCAGAAATGGTCCTTGTGAAAAAGGTCTTAAGACAGATAGGTAGGGCTTTCTCTGCAGCAGCTCCAGCCCTGCAAAACGCATCATCCCCCAAGTTCACCGAAGTTCCACCTGAGAAGCTGCAAAACACTGAGTCATACCCTTGTTTGGAAAAGCTTTTAAGGATCTCTTGCAGCTTTCAGACTGGCCTTCAAATAACGCTGGGGGTTTTTTTTAAAGAAAAAATCTTTTTTTTTTTTCCAATTTAGCTTGGTCTCATCTATTGTGGTTATGAAACCTTTTACTGCACTGGATCATACCGGTTTTATTTTAAGCCGCCAGGAGGTTCTTTAAAGTCAGTGGAGTAGAAATTAAAGACAGCAGCACCTGGAGAAGCAAAGTCCAGCTCTTAAAGGCAGGAATAAAACTGCAACTTAAAATACATTGAACCGAGGTAGGAAATGTGGTGGCCTCTGTGTATTTCAGACTACGACTCCCATAAGCCCCAGCCAACACAACCAATAGTGAGGAATTGTGGGAGCTTATTATATACACATACACACACACACACACCACATTTTTTCCTACTTAAGGAACCCAAGGTGGCATACATAACCCTCCTCCTCTCCATTTTACCCTCACAACAACCTTGTGAGGTAGGTCAGGCCAAGAGTCCGTGACTGGCCCAAAGTCACCTAGTTAGCTACCATAGCCGAGGGGGGACAAGAACCCGGATCTGCCAACTCCCAGTCCAACATTCTAGCCACTACACCACACTGGTTGCAAGGTTTTATTATTTTAAAATTATTGTACATTGCCGTGATGACTTTTTAAAAGATAGGGAGGCATATAAATGCTAATAATAACAAATGAATAAGTTAATAAAGATGCAATCCCATAAATGCTTAGACCAAAAAAAAGCCCCACAACTCCCAATCCAGAACATCTGTAATCCAGAACATCTGTAATCCAGAACATCTGGAGGGTGCCAGATTGCCTACCTGTGAAATAGCATTCCCATGTGTTCAAAATGCTTCACAAGCATTATCGAGTTGGAATACTTACAACCCCGACCTGTTGTACTCCAGATGTGTTGGACTGCCACACCAACCATCCCCAGCCACTGGCTGGGGATGGTGGGAGTTGTAGTCCAACCATCTGGAGGGCACCAGGTCAGAGAAGGATGCTGTAGGGAAACTCAGTATTATTATACACCATATTACAGATGGAAACTGAGGCGGGGGGGGGGCATGCTGAAAACCACCTAACGCTTCACCTCCATTAGGCTTTCCGAAAGCCCCTTGGCTACTCCTAACTAGCGCTCTCCCCTCCCCAAACCAAACTCCTACGCTGAGACAGTACAAGACTAGAAAAACAAGCCCCATCAGAGTGCAGAGAGATGGATTTTTTTGCTCCTACGCTGTCCCCTCCCTGTAAGAGCATATTTGGAGGGAGAAAGACACACACACACAGAATCTGGGCACACAACCAGCAGCTCACGGCACAGCTCCTGGCACAAAAGCACCGATCCTCAATGCCAGGCTAGAAAGTCCAGCCCATCTGAGCCCAGCAGGGAAGGGAAGGGTCAAACAGACACCCTCCCAGAGCTTTCTCGCAAATGGAAGGGTAAATGTAAAGGGGAGGAGGAGGAAGAGAGCTTACTCGTCTCCCACCCAGACTGCAGAGTGTACGGAAAAAGAAAAGAAAGAAGTCTGGCTGCATTCAAAGGGCAACCCTTCTGGCAGCTTGGCGTGGGACAAGAGACGAGTGTTTCAGCCCCAGAATTTCTCTCCTCACTCCTGTTGCAAAAGCACAACACAGCTCAAAGCAAACACACACAGATCAGACCAAAAAAAAAAGGACTATTGCCCCTTTACAATGATGGGAAAGCAGTTTGGACAGTGCCAAGGGAAGGTGGGGGGGGAGTTGGTGTGGAAAGCCCTCCAACAGGCAACAAAAACAGGACCCCCCACCCAGGAAATGGGAATTCCCCCATAATGGAGGCGGGTGGCTCCGATGTCCATCGGGTGCTGTATTCACTCCAGGATTCGGTCAGAACCAGTCAGAACTCTAAAGGAGCTCTCCTGCATCAAAGGCGCAGAAAAGGGCAACTAAAATGATCGAGGGACTGGAGCATCTCCCCTACGAGAGAAGGTTACGACAGCTGGGATTGTTTAGCCTGGCAAAAAAGGAGGGTAAGGGGAGACATGACAGAGGCGTACAGAATTATGCACGGTGTGGAGAAAGTGGAGAGGGAGACATTTTTCTCCCTCTCTCAAAATACTAGAACCCAAGGAAGCTGATTGGTGGGAGATTCAGGACAGATCAAAGGAAGGACTTCTTCACACAGCGCAGAGTTAAACTGTGGAAGTCGCTACCATGGGATGGAGGGATGGCCACCAGCTTGGATGGCTCAAAAGGGGTTGGACAAACTCCAGGAGGAAAAGGCTATCAATGTCTGCTAGTCCTGATGGCTATATACTACCTTCCGTATCAGAGGCAGTATGCCTGTGTACACCCGTTGCTGGGGAACATGGGTGGGAGGGTGCTGTTGCGCTCCTGCCCTGCTGGTGGCTTCCTGGTCGACAGCTGGTTGGCCACTGTGTGAACAGGATGCTGGACTAGATGGACCCTTGGTCTGATCCAGCAGGGCTCTTCTGATGTTGTTATGAGTTAGGCCAGAGCCTAATGGTGCTTCATTGCCCCAGTAGATGGCCATATGCTACCTCCAGTATCAGAGGCAGTGTACCTATGAACACCAGTTGCTGGGGAACATGGGTGGGAGGGTGCTGTTGCACTTGTGTCTTGCTTGTGGGTTCCTGGTCAACAGCTGGTTGGCCACTGTGTGAACAGAACGCTGGACTAGATGGACCCTTGGTCTGATCCAGCAGGGCTCTTCTTATGTTCTTATGTTCCAAGGTGCTATCCAAGCTCCATACCTTAGAGAGCTCTGATGTACCTTCACTGAAATGTAGTTCCACAAATGGAACTCTGACTGTTACGCAAGGAGCCAAGAAGGCGTCAGATAGAGAACCGGTGTGGTGTAGTGGTCAGATCAGCCCTCCAGACGTTTTGCACACAGACTCCCAGCATTCCTGACCATTGGCCACACTGCCCGGGGCTGACGGGAACTGAAGTCCAAAGACATCTGGAGGGCATCTGGAGTGGCAAGAAATTCACATGTTGGTGGGAGGGCCCATTACGTAAGTACTAGGAAGGTGAACTGATGGAAGGGGAGGGCATTTTCTTTGCCTCTCAGTGTCAAACCAAGCTGTGCCATGCAACGTCCAAGGCCAAACTCAATGGAACGCAGAAGATGTGAAAAGGTTCCTTTCTGAGAAGGCTTTCTTCCTGATCAGCACCACCCTGCCTCCCCCAGCAGTTTCTCTCCCCAAGAGGAAAAGCTATAGGGGATGCTGAAATAATAATATTTTGTGCCCCACCCTGTGGGAAACACAGCTGGGAGAGAGAGATTTGGGGCAGAGCAACAGCAAGAAGAGAAAGAGAGAAGAACATACAAAGAGCCCTGCTGGATCAGACCAAAGGTCCATCTAGTCCAGCATTCTGTCCACACAGTGGCCAACCAGCTGTTGATCAGGAACCCACACCAGGACATGAACGCAACAGAACCCTCCCACCCATGTTCCCCAGCAACTGGTGTACACAGACATACTGCCTCTGGTGCTGAAGATAGCACATAGCCCTCAAGCCTCGTAGCCATTGTTAGATTTCTCCTCCAGGAATTTTTCTAACCCCCTAAGTACACACTAATCAAATTTGCAGCCTCTCATCTTCCTGGCAGCTATTATTATTATTATTATTACAACTACTACTACTACTACCACCACCACCACTATACCACCCCATAGCTGAAGCTCTCTGGGCAGTTTACAAAAGTTAAAACATTAGAATGTTTAAACAAAGTTTACCAAAGGTTTTAACAAAGTTTAAAACCATTTACATAAAACATACCGACAAACAACATATAACTAAAAACAACTATGAACTAAAAACAATTTGTTTAAAAAATCCAGCAATAAAACACAGCTTAAAATAACACAGTTTAAGAATAATATACAGAAGTCCGCAAAAGAAACAAGAGTTCTAAAAAGGAAAGGCCTGCTAGAATAACCGCGTCTTTAATGCCTGCTTAAAAACCTTCAGTGTGGTCAGCAGGTGCATTTCAACCGGCAGGTCGTTCCACAACTGAGGGGCAGCGAAGGAAAAAGTCCCCTTGCGTGTGGCTGCCAGTCTCACATTAGGTAGCCACAGCAAAGACCCCTCAGAAGACCTTAGGTGGACTGGGACATAGGGGAGAAGGCGGAGCTCCCTAAGGTACCTTGGACCTAGGCCATGTAAGGCCTGAAAGGTAAGAACCAGCACTTTACAATTCGCTCGGAAACAAATTGGCAGCCAGTGTAAAGATTTTTAAACCAGTGTAATGTGGTCTCCACGGGGGGTCCCAGAGACCAACCTGGCTGCCACGTTCTGTACCAGTTGAAGTTTCCAAACTAAATATAAAGGCAGGCCCAGTTACAGCGCATTGCAGAAATCAAGCCTAGAGGTTACCAGCGCATGCACCACTGTTACCAGGTCCGCATGTTCCAGGAATGGGCGTAGCTGAAAGTTGATAACAGGCACGTCTCACTGTCACCTCCACCTGATGTGCCAGGAGAAGGGTTGGGTCAAGAAGCCCCCGCAAGCTACGTACTTGCTCCTTCAGGGGGAGTGCAACCCCATCCAGAACTGGCTGACATACCTCAATACCTGAATTAGGACCCTTCATGATGAGCGCCTCTCTGTTGCCTGGATTCAATTTCAGCTTGCTCTCCCTCATCCAGCCCACTACCGACTTCAGGCAGTCATTCAGAGGAGTCATACCTTGGATAAAAATGTTATGAAGAAATAGATTTGGGTGTCATCAGCATGCTGATAACACTCAGCCCCAAACCTCCTGATGATCTCTCCCAGCAGTTCCATGTAGATATTGAACAGCATCGGGGACAGAATGAAGCCCTGAGGGACTCGACATAATAGTTCCTTTTTTGAGGAACAACTATCCCCGAGCGACACCATCTGGAACCATCCTGAAAGAAAGGAGCAGAACCACTGCAGAGCAGTGCCCCCAACCCCCTCAGGCGATCCAGAAGGATACCATGGTCGATGGTACTGAATGCTGCTGAGAGATCCAAAAGAATCAACAGGGATTTGTTCAGTCGTTCAGTCGTGTCCGACTCTTCGTGACCCCATGGACCATAGCACGCCAGGCCTTCCTGTCCTGCGCTCTCTCCCGGAGCGCAACAGGGATGCACTCCCCCTATTAATTCCCAGGCAAAGATCACCCACCAAGGCGACCATGGCAGTTTCAACTCCATATGCCACCCTGAAGCTGGTTTGAAATGGGTCCAGATAATCAGTTTCATCCAAGACTGCTTGGAGTTGAATGGACACTGCCTTCTCCATTACCTTGCCCAAAGATAAATATAGTCCTGAGTCTCCCATCTCTTTTCTAAAATTTGGCCCTTATGTTCAGAATACTGGCCATCTCCCCACCACCCGCTCCATCCCAGTGTCACCGGGATAGGTTTGAGGGTTAGGCTGGAGCACAGATAGAAGAATCCTGTTGTCCCTTTAAAAAGAAGCAGCACCATGTTTTATAAAGGCACCGAAAAATAGTTCTGCTCTGTTTAGCATGGGTTTTAACTACAGCTGGAGTCTTCTGACAATTTAATTGTTAAAGTTGCAAGCAATTTGGAGAAGATGCCAAGGAGAACAAGAGAATGAGGATGGTGGGTATGGCACAGACTGGCAAGAGCATAAAAACATAAGTCCAGAGACCAAGCAAACAGGAAAAAGGATAAAGAGTGACATCTTTTAAATATTAAGAACTGCACTTTGATAGTGGCTCAAAGCAGAAATCAAGCTACCAAGAGGTGGCTTGATTTCCATAAGACAGAGTGATGGCCACTAATGTGGACAGCTTTAAATGGGGGTTAGACAAATTCCTGGAGGAGAAGGCTATCAATGGCTACTAGTTCTGATTGCTCTATGCTACCTCCAATATCAGAGGAAGTAAGGCTATATATACCGGTTGCTGGGGAACATGGGCAGGAGGGTGCTGTTGCACTCAAGTCCTGCTTGTGAGATTCCCATTGGCAGCTGGTTAGCCACTGTGTGAACGGAATGCTCGACTAGATGGACCCTTGGTCTGATCCAGCAGGGCTATTATGTTCTTAAGCCAAGCCACGATGAAGACAGCTTAACTACAGTTTAGTGTGATGGCTGAATTTCCTAACTGGGCAGCAAACCAAGATCAGAAACCATGATCCAAAGTGGGTTTGCAAACCAGGGTTTGCATTAACTATAGTTTGGTATGATGCCTGAATTGACAAGCCTGCCTCAGTTATGGCCATCACTATGATGCCAGAGCAGAGAACAGATGCAGACAAGGATCTCTAGGCACTGGCATGCCTGGGATTCTTGGATGTGCAATCTTCAGTGCGATGCGCAAAGGGGCAGTTGATCACGTTCCTGTGGAAGGATATGATCAACCCAAAGCTATAATACATTCTTCCTCCCTTCCCTGTATACACTCCTAAGGATCCTAGCAGAGGGTGGAGGGGACAAGAGAGGAGCTTGTATGGGCAGGGAGGAGAAGCAGGCAGGAGTGAGGTCCTAATGAAAGAACAAACCACAGGACATGGCACCTGACTGCAGGATTAAGCCACTCCCAAGCTTGGGGACATGGAGTCAGCTGGTTTTGCGTAGCACACGTGAATATGAATCCAATATTCATGGTTGAGGTTCTCAGTGACAGTTAGCACAAACCATGGTTAGAAGCACTGACTGAATTGCACCAGTGAGAGTTAAGTACTAATTCCAACACAAAAACTGAAACGTAGCAAACCCGCATTTTCATGAAGAATGACTGGGACACTGGGACCTTAGGCATGTGCTTTGAAAGAAGAAGATCCCATGTTCACTTCCTGGCATCTCCAAGTAAATGGGAGAAGCAGTGGAGGCTGGTGGCTCCAATGTCAGTGGGGTGATTAATTCATTCCGGGTCCCAGTCAGAACTCTACAGGAGCTATTTGGAGAGCTCCTTTAGAGTTCTGACTGAAACCTGGAGTGGAATCACTGCCCCACTGACATTGGAGCCACCAGCCACCACTGGGTAGCAGGTAGAGTGAAAGACTTGTGCGCATGATCCTGGGGAGTGGCTGCCAGTAGTAGACCAGCCTTCTCCAACCCGGTGCCCTCCAGAGTAGACAGTACTGGGCTATAGGAACAAAGAGCTGGACCTCTTTGCTCCTATACAAAGGCAGCTCTTCGTATGTTCTACGTTGAATTTCCAGGGAAAATCAATGAATAGATTAGCTTCTTCCCCTCCCAGACTCAGAGTTATTTTCCTACAAAATCATGGCCAATTTGGCATCACATCCAACTTAATAAAATTAAAAGCAGAACCACTTCTTCACATTCCTTCACAGATATTTCTCTTTGGTGGCGAAAAACATATTGCTGGAATTGGCTCTCGGACCTGAGCAGCAGACCGAAATCCAAGGAAGACAAAGGACCAGTTAAAATGTTCAGGGACAAGGTTCAAAACGACCAAAGAGATGGGCAGGAGACAAACCGCTACCGGAATTGGTGGGGTCGCCCGTTCTGAATGAATAGTTCCCTCTCGAAGTGAGTTTGACCCAGTCAGTGAATAGTCCCCAATCCATCTCACCCATCACTTAAGACACAAAGGCTCTCTCATCAGCACAAATCATGGCGGGCAAGGCTGTAATGTCCAAACTGACAAACCATGGTTTGCAGTCAGCCAACAGATTACATTCAGAAACCATGGTCTGTGGTGGCTTTGCAACTAGGGTGAGACACAACGTCTGAAATGACAAACCAGCATTCTGGCTGCTGTTCTGCCTCCGGAGCGCGTTGTGCCACAGAAATGACAGTAAACTTACAAAGCAGGGAAAATGGAAAACGAACTCAGAGAACCATCTCTAACCATAGTTTGCATACCGGGCATTTGGAAGCCTGAGCAACGCGTTCGGTTCTCAGCGATGGCTGGTATAAATAACGACTTGGCAGGATGCCTGAACCGAGCATAAGCCTCAGGGCAGGGCCTGTGCCTTATTTCAAGCGCAGGGCCTCATTTACGTAGGCACTCGAGAAATAATATTAAGAGTAGTCACAGTGAATGCCTGAGTCAGGGCCATTCCACACATGCCACATGCAAACATGTGGAGGCACATTATGAGTGCGCCTGCATGACCGCACATTCACGCATTGTATTTTTAGGAGCGATCTTCAGTGCGATGCGCAAAGGGGCAGTTGATCACGTTCCTGTGGAAGAATATGATCAACCCAAAGCTATAATACATTCTTCCTCCCTTCCCTGTATACACTCCTAAGGATACTAGCAGAGGGTGGAGGGGACAAGGGAGGAGCTTGTTTGGGCAGGGAGGAGAAGCAGGCAGGAGTGAGGTCCTAAAGAAAGAACAAACCACAGGACATGGCACCTGATCACAGGATTAAGCCACTCTCAAGCTTGGGGACGTGGAGTCGGCTGGATTTGCGTAGCACACGTACAGCTGCAATAAACTGAGGGGCGGCACTGGGCCTCAGAGGGACAACTGCCCAGAACCAGCCCCAAGGCATCAGGAAGGAAGAGATTTTGAGCTGCAAACATTCGGGGGGGAGAGGAAAGACCTTCAGAAGGATTCTTGGAACATATTATTGGCTCCCACATCCACTGAGAAAACTCCTTGGGACATCCAGGCCTTTAAGGGTTGAGATTATATATAGTTTGTCAGCCAATGCTACAGAAGGAAAAATCATTTGATTTACTTTTCTACAGATCTGTGCTGGGGCTTTGTTATTGCTCCTGTGCCCGTTTGAAACCCCCTTTGCTTGGGTTTAACCAAAGACCTGTCACTCGAACCATAGTTCACACTTGTGATTTTGAGAAACTAGTCAGCAAATCTAAATTGATTCTTTTTTAAGATTACAGATTAATCTTTCAAATATTAGAGCAATAGGCAAGGGCAGAGGCTCTGAGGCATTTGTCTGTGGCCTATGGCATCTCCTTGGAATCTTAACAATCCAACTGTTCCAGTTTGTTCTTTAAAAAAAAAAAAGGGAAACAAAGTCTCTAGACCTCATGAGTAGTATGAAAACATGATGGCTGCTATACCAAGGAGGCAAAAGAGAGTACTGCTAGTACAAATGAAAGGTGTGTTTTGTTTTGTTCTGAAACTATTTGAACTAGTTTCCACGAAGATTTTCCAAGAACCCACTCATACATCTTGCATTTGTAGGGAATAATGTAAGGAAAATATGCTCCCTCTATTCAGACATCACACCAAACCAAGGCTAACAAATCAACAAGGCATGGTCTGTGATCCGATGGCAAACTAGACTAACAAGCCCTGGTTCCAAGTGGGGCTGCAAGCCACAGAGCGTGCTAAGCTTGGTTTGGTGTGATGTGACCAAGGCCATTTGGAAGATCAGATGATCCAACTGGCTAACAAGGCCATAGCCCAGGGCCTGGGATTTCCCTAATACGGGCTGGTGCAATCTACATATGTTCCATTAAGCCTCTCAGCCACCCACAGACTAGCAGAAATGCCTGTAGCTCCCAACACAGTTTCCTAAGAACTCTACAGCTCTGGCCAAGTTAAGACCCTAGAGATGCCCAGCTTCCACAGAAATCAATTCCACAATGATTCAGAGATCTGCGAGGGGGAAGGGATGAGGGAAGGCTCTAGAATGACCAGTCCTTCCTTTCCCACCAATGGGGCGACTCATCCGTTCCAGTTGGTCATGAAGCCACTTGAGTCATCATGGGATGACCCTTTCGGTATTCAGCTGGGTGCATGGCAGAGGAAATCACGACTGGAAGTCAGCTGCTCCTACCACGGCTGCCCTAGGATTTTGTGCAGGGTGGATAAACACTTTGAACATGCTCAGGAGCATGTCACACAATCAAAGAGCTGGAAGGGACCTTGGAGGTCATCTAGTCCAATCCCTGGGGCAAAGCCGATTCCATCTTCACTTCATCCATTTGAAGCTTTTCAAGGGGATGGAAGCAAACATAACACAAGCTGGAGGGCTGAGATGCTCAGGCGTCCTTTGAGAAGGGTCCAGAGCTCCATGGGAAAGCACCAACTTGGGAAGGGCCCAGCACTCCATGGGAAAGCACCAGCTTGGGAAGGGCCCAAGTTCAGTCATGGCATCTCCAGTTAAAAGGATCAGGGAACATGTACGGGGAGAGATTCTCTGCTCAAGACCTGGGACAGCCGCTGCCAGTCACAGTAGGCAGCACCAGGTTAAATCAGTCGAGCACTCTGACCTGTAGAAGGAAATTTCCCATGCATGCTCCTTAAGAGACAGATTTAAAAACAACTTAATTCCACTTGAATTTGGCTCCAACGCCTCTATTCCAAAAATTAGAGACAAGGAATTCTCCTCCCCCAACCACTGGGTACTTCTATTTTATTTTTAAACACTCTAGCACAAATATAATGGCCCTACGTGGTCACCTTGCCATGCCTTCCACATCCCGGAAGAGAGCACACCTTCAAAAAAAGGCCATTACGGGAAAAGGTGCATGAGCATTTACCGGTCCGCTGCAGGATCAACCCCTTTGCTCTCAATAACACGTGCAAGAAATGGAAGAGGTGCTGCAGGCTACGCTGAGGACCCATAAAGGGCATGAGCATTGCCCGAATTACAGCGGGGAGGCAGAGGGAGTCGCCGAGCCCCTTTACCTTTAAGCTTTTGTGGGTGTGACGGATGAGGGGGCAGGACTGGTTGGGCTGCATTTATGATTTTCTGTTTTACGAATCGTAGCTGTTTTACGGTCAAACTAAGCATGGCATTATTCACGTAATTGCGTGCGTGGGTATGTGCGTGGGAGAGAGATGGGGGGGCGTGTTAACTAAATAGCAGTTGCGTTGAGACCTATCCAGAGCACCCCATCCCACTCCCACACCCTTGGCTATTTGTGTCAGGAATAGAAATTATTGTAAGAAATAAATTAAATTAAACAGTGACTGGATAACTGGATTGGCTAAATGGATTTCCTTTAAGGACCACCCTACCCCTTCCTTCCCCACCCTCATAATTCAAGCACTTCCAGCATACACACACACACCCATGAACCTCCACTGACTAGAGCTGGAGGCTAAACATGGAAGACAAGCTGAGAAAGGCAAGAGGTCAAGGCGGAGAATTTACAGGGTCCAGGGAGGCTGGCTGCAGCCTCGCCAATTATTGACTTACAGGGGAGGGGAGAGAAGCAGACGGAGCTGACAGCTGACCTCTCCTACTCCACCCCCCCTTATTAGGGTCAATCCCGTATCTGCAGGCAGCAATTAGCATGGCCTCCCACTCCTTTTTCCCAGCCTATAATCAGTCTGACGCCTCCTCCAGCAAAAGAGCAATTGTGTAGACCGGCTACAAAACAGTCCAGTTCAGAGGGAGCGGGGGAAGGATGGGGGACGATCCCTCCCCAAAGGAGCCATACATCCCACTCCCCACACCCCAGGCTCCAGGGCTGGGGAGAGCGCAAGGCGCTTTTGCCGACCAATCTGTCTAGGAAAAGTAAACTCAGGTTGGCAACTCAGCCAAGGCCAAAGAGTGCTAAACTGCACACACCTGCAACACACAGTTGTGTAAATTATATATTATAATATAAGGGGGAAAGGGACAAAAACTGTATGTACACAAAAAGGACCCCAAGAGTAACAGCACAATAGCTTGTCCCCTTTCCCTGTATACATATTGTTTTTGTCCCCTTTCCCCTTATATTATAATGTCATATAATTCAGACTCGTGCCGCTGTGTGCAGTTTAGCATTCTTGGGTCTTGTTTTGGTACAACCGGCGACTCAGCCAAGCCTTGTGGCATAGTAGCCGGGGTGTGGGACTTGGCACTGGGAGACCTGGCCTCAAATCTTCGCTCACACACAACGCTTCCAGGGCCAGTCCGTATCTCTCAACCCAACCCACATTGCAGGGTTGTTGTTCGGCTCTTTGGGAGGGGAGAACGCACCCCCTATATGCTGCATCCAGCTCCTTGGAGGAAAAGTGGGGATAAAAATAATAGACATAATCGCTTTCATGTTATGTTTTAAACAAGATTTGGTTCTGATCTGTATTTTATTGTTAGCTGCCTTGGAAAGGTGAGATACAAATTTAAGAAATATTAACTCCAGCTGGGAAGGTGTGCGTCAGGAGAGGGGAACGTGAAGCCCTGCGGATGTGGTTGGGCTCCAACACCCATCAGCCCCAGCCAGCAATGGTAAGAGGTGATGGGAGTTGTAGTCCAGTGACATCTGGAGGGCCACAGGTTCACGGCCCCTGACAGACACCCAGATCCCTCAAGCTGAGAGGGGGGTTGACCCTTTGCCAACACTCCTACAGGCTGTCCACCTTTGCCTTAAAAATGGCAGGTGTGTAGGCTGCTTGTGGTTTCTCTGCAAAGGGGGACCTGTTCTCCACCCATGCTCAGGGGCATTTTTCCAGCTGTTCCAAGCCTGTGCTCCTCACCATTCAGGCAAGGTCCCCAAACTCATCCTTGGCACAAATTAAACGCTGCCAGGAATGCTGCATGCATGCAAACACAGCCCCATACAGGAGGGGTAGACAACCTGTTTGGGCCTCCAAGTATTTCATAGAATAGTAGGGTTGGAAGGGGCCTACAAGGCCATCAAGTCCAACCCCCAATTTTGGACTACAACTCCCATCAGCCCCAGTCAGCATGACCAATGGCCAGGGATTAAAGGCGTTGCAGTCCAAAACACCCAGAGGGCACTGAGCAGTCTCCCTCTGGCATCTCCAGAAAAAAAGGCATGGGGGGGGACCGGGGCGGGGGCAAAGAAGCCAGCTGCAAAGATTTGGGCACCTAAGATTTTTCTAGCCCTGCTTGGAGATAAGCAGCCAGGTAAGCAGTTTGTGATCTCAAGCACCTTGAAAGCAAACCGCTTCGGGAAAAAATCAACAGGGCATACCACCAGGGAAGAAAGCTGAACAGGGCTGGCAAAAGCTCTTATCGGCTAATGGCTCAAGTTTATGACCACTCGTAAGGCTGCCTGCGCACAGAGTTGCACCCTCTGCCGCGCCACGGTGATCCACCCAGAAGAATGGCCGCTCCCCGATTTTGCGATCACCATGCCGAAGCAACGAATTCCTGCTTTGCCAGCAAACGTTCACCGAAACTAAAAGCACCCCCCCAGACCTGCCCATGTGACCCTTCCACCAGCAGAAATCCAACAGGATACCCCTCCCTCGGAAACTGCTTAGCCTCCAATGCCATGGAAGAAGCGACACCTGTGTAATTTCAGCCTGTCATGCAGTTTGTATAGGTTTGGAAGCCCTACATCGCACACTCAAAACCTCTTAGTGAAGGGCACACACATTAAGTACGATGATATTTTCCCCCGTTTTATCCTTATCTCTTTTCCCTCTTGCCCATTTTACACTGCAAGCCCCTTGGGAGCAGGGACCTGTTTATTTCTCAGGCCCATAGCCAGAACTGTTTTCGTGGCAAGGGCATCTCTGCAGGACATTTGAAGCATTAGCACAGGTAGCTCATTACATTTAAGAAGTGAGCAATCAGGCAGAATCCAGCCTGTACTTTTCCGTCCACCTACACAGCCTTATATTGCGACAAACAAAAGGATCTATCAGCTTACTTTTTCTAAATAAGTGAAGGCCAAAAAGTAGAGCGTTGTGGCAAGATTGGGAAGACCTGGGTTCAAATCCCTACTCAGCAGTGACGTTCCCTGGCAGCACAACCCTATGCATATTTCCTCAGAAACAAGTACAGTTTGTGTCCAGTGAGACTTACTGCCCAGTAAGTGTGTTACCCAATGCAGCCTGGGTGACCTTTGGTCACTCTCTCTGTCAGCCTGAACCACCTCACAGGGTTGTTGTGAGGATATAGGAGGGGAAGACACCACATACATTCCTATGAGCTCCTTAGCGGAAAGACAGGATAAAAATGTAACACAAATTAATAATAATAATAATAATAATAATATGCTTGAGGGGAGGGCAGTCCCCGTCTGCCCTCTTCCCCCATGTCCGTTACTGCCCTGGTTTTACAGACACATAAAGGCCCTGATTGTACATTTTAAACTGCATGCTCCTCAGGGCAGAAACCTAACAGTTTTTGCCTACTGTAATACGGAAAAGTCTTCCCATAGGGCAGCCTTCCCCCCCCCCACTGGGCACACTGGGGATGTGGGGATGCTTTGGACTACAGCTCCTAGCATTTCTGACCATTGGCCATGCTGAATAGGAATGATGGGAGTAGAAGTCCAAACCTTCTGCAGGGCGCCTGGTTGGGGAAGGCTGCTGTATGATGTCAGGAGGACTAGAAGTCTGGCTAATAGGTGGCCACAAGAGCGCCAGCCTCTTTTTTCCTGACCAAGGGACAGCACGCGGGGGTCGGAAGGTGGGGAGGGGGGAGAGAGGGGGGGAGGGAGAGGGAGGGAGAGAGAGAGAGAGAGAGAGACGGGCTCCTCCTTCGCTCCCCCCCCAAACGCAAACAGCCTTTGCACAGACTTGCTTCTCAAGCAGGCGGCCCCGCTCCTCCCCGCCCCCCGTCTCCCTCCCTACTCCAGAAGCAAGGAGAGGGCGAGGTTGTAGAAAACTTCACAAGACTTGCAACGTGGAGAAAAGGGACAACACCCCCCCCCCCGCCTCCAACAACAGGAAAGCTACAAAAAGCCAAGCAGGAGCTGGACGGCTGGGGCGCTGACCCCCCCACCCATTGTCTTTCTTCTTCTTTTCCCCCCTCGTTCGCGCCTTGTTCATCTTTCTAACCCAGCCACCCATCTCCAAAAAACCCCTCTCTGCTTAAAGTCGCCGACCATACTTCGTATCACCCAGAATAGGTGATACAAACGGTCGCGTCATCCGCATCAGAATTCTAGTGAAATAATCAGGATTATTCACACACACACACGCGCACACGCGCGCCCCCCCCCCCGCCAGTTTTGCAGCCACGGTTCCCATCCCAGAATTGAGGGGCTGGCGGGGGCGTCCCGGCGACACCAGCGCGCCCCCCCACACACACACAGACACACCTGGAACCCAGCTGCGCCCCTGCCGGGCTCACCTGCGATGAACTGGCGGCGGCTGTCGTCCAGGTGCGCCGAGACCACGTCTCCCATGGCGGCGGCGGGTGCGAGGCGAGCGGGCGGCGGCCACGGGAGCGGCCGGAGGAAGGCGGCGATGCCCGGCTAAAGGCGCAGAGGAGAGGGGCCCCGGCGGGCGCTCCGCTCCATGGGCGGGCGGATGAGCGAGCGAGCGAGCGAGCCCGTGCGCGCTGGCCCGCCCTTGCGCCCGCCTCGCCCGCGGCGCGCTCCTTCCTCCTCCCCACGACACGCCTCCCGCCGCCCGCCCCCGCGCTTCTGCGGGGCTTCTTCGCGAAGGGCTGCTCGCGTGGGCTCCGGTGCGGCCGCCCCGGGGGACCGGAGGGCGGGCGCGCCGCGCGAGCCGGATCCTTCCCCCATCGCCACGGCCCCCAAGAGTACGACGATCGCGGTGGAGGGACAAAGAGAGAGGCAGGCGGGGAGGGAGAAAGAAACAAAGGACGCAGGCAACAGCGAACGTCAAGGGTCGAATCCGCTGTTACTCCTACTTAGAGTAGACCCACTGAAATGAAGGGGGCGTCAGTTAGTCCTGGACCCATTGAAAAGACTGGGAGTTCAGTTAGTCCCAGACCACTGAAATGAAGGGGGAGTCAGTTAGTCCTAGACCCACTGAAGAGAATGGGAGTTCAGTTAGTCCTGGACCCACTGAAATGAAGGGGGCGTCAGTTAGTCCTAGACCCATTGAAGAGAATGGGAGTTCAGTTAGTCCTGGACCCACTGAAATGAAGGGGGCGTCAGTTAGTCCTAGACCCATTGAAGAGAATGGGAGTTCAGTTAGTCCTGGACCCATTGAAAAGACTGGGAGTTCAGTTAGTCCTAGACCCACTGAAATGAAGAGGTCGTCAGTTAGTCCTGGATCCATTGAAAAGAATGGGAGTACAGTTAGTCCTAGACCCACTGAAATGAAGGAGACATGAGTTAGTCCTGGACCCATTGAAAAGACTGGGAGTTCAGTTAGTCCTAGACCCACTGAAATGAAGGTGGTGTCAGTCCTAGACCCATTGAAAAGACTGGGAGTTCAGTTAGTCCTAGACCCACTGAAATAAAGGGGGCGTCAGTTAGTCCTAGACCCATTGAAAAGACTGGGAGTTCAGTTAGTCCTAGACCCACTGAAATGAAGGTGGAGTCAGTTAGTCCTAGACCCATTGAAAAGAATGGGAGTTCAGTTAGTCCTGGACCCATTGAAAAGAATGGGAGTTCGGTTAGTCCCAGACCCATTGAAAAGAATGGGAGTTCAGTTAGTCCTAGACCCACTGAAATGAAGGTGGCGTCAGTTAGTCCTGGACCCATTGAAAAGAATGGGAGTTCAGTTAGTCCTGGACCCATTGAAAAGAATGGGAGTTCGGTTAGTCCCAGACCCATTGAAAAGAATGGGAGTTCGGTTAGTCCCAGACCCATTGAAAAGAATGGGAGTTCAGTTAGTCCTGGACCCATTGAAAAGAATGAGAGTACAGTTAGTCCCAGACCCACTGAAATGAAGGGGACGTCACTTAGTCTTGACTAACTGAAGTCCCCTTTCAATAGGTCAACTCTAAGTAAAATCCACATTGGATACTACCCCCTCCCCCTTCCCAGACTAAGCGTGACTACACGGAAGTAAGCCTCACTGAGCTCGATGGGCTTTACTCCAGGGCAATCACCTGTGCAACGCATTTTGGCTGAACAGCCAGCTCCCCCGTGCCAGGTCTACTCACAAGGAGTTTGGTGGGGCTTACTCCCAGGTAAGCATGCCTAGCTGAACATCTCAGGTGGGTCTACTTGGAAGTAAAACTGCCTCACAGCTGTTCGGGCTTTAATACCCAGGAAAGCGTTCCTGGGACTGCAGCCTTGTTGCTACGCCACGCTGTATGTGGCTACTCAGGAGTAAACCCCATTGACTTTAAAGGGACTGAGTGCCAGGTCACCCTTTATTAAAATCGCAGCCTCGGTCTGTTGCAGCCAACCACTGCAGTCTTTCCACAACCTGGGGAGCTCGAGATGTGTGGGACTACAACTCCCATCACCCCCAGCCAACATGGCAATTGGATATGCTGGCTGGGGATGACGAAAGTTGTAGTCAAACACGTTTGGAGGCCTCCAGGTGGGGAAAACTGGACTAAGGCAATCGTATGCACACTTACTTGGGAGTAAATCTCATGGAACTCAGTGGGACATACTTTGGCACAAACATGCACAAGATCTGGGCTGTTGGGCTGCAGGAGGAACTGGATGCAGGGGGGGTCTTACTTCTGAGTAGACATGCCTTGCCATGCCAGATCAAAGAAGAAAGGAGATGAGGATGGCATGTGTGCTTTACAACGTGAGCATCATCTTTTTGTCAGCATGTAGTCACTGATTTTAGAGAGGTGCATCATACGTTATCTCAGCAAAACAACAGTCTTGTAAGGTAGGGCAGCTTTATAATCCCACAGAATTGATTGGTATTTCCGGTGTCATCGTCCCTGCATTTTGATGGTGGGGGAGGGGGGACGTTTCTGCTGCAAGCAACTAAACATACAAACCTATGTCCGGGATTCTGTTAGATAGCCACTACTCTGTAATTATTCTTATATTCCATATTTCTTTGAGGGGGGGTCTCCAGCTGTGGAAGTCCTTCCCCAGGGTGATTAGGTGACCCCCTTTTTATCGGCTTTTGGATGGCTGTTAGAAACGATACTGTTCCACTGAGCATTTAGTGTTCGATGCCGCGCCTTGATTTTGGAGGGTCCCTCTGCCTTCACGTAACGTTATGTATTTCATCCGTCTTGGCTTTGGTTTTTGAAATGATTGCACGCCAGCCTTCTCCAACCTGGCACCTTCCACGTGTGTTGGACTACAGCTCCCATCACCAGGGTTGTCCAGCACATCTGGAAGACTCCAGATTGGGGAAGTCTATCGTACTGTGTTCTTTTTAGGGTTTTATTGCAAATTGCCTTGAGCTCTGAAAGAGCGCTGATGGACCGGAGGAGTTATTAAAAAATACATGAAATAAATACAAAACCTGGAGATGCCGGGACCTCCTCCATGCACAGCGTGTGCGTCACCACTTGGCTACAGCCTATCCTGGTTGAAAGGACTCACTTGTGCAACTTGATCCTATGCGTGTTTATTCTAAAGCAAGGCCCATAAAGAGTGAATAGTGTCTTGGCTTTGCTGTTTCAAAGGCTGGTGGCTACTAGGTACTGGCTTAACTATGTCTTGGCTTTACTGTTTCAGACTGCAGGTTATGGGCTTGTAAAATAAATAAGATCCCTGCTCGTAGAACACTAGCAAATCTAGCACTCTTTCCCCTGACAGGAGAGCTTTCTATCTGCAGTGATTTGCTTTGTACAGAAGTGCATTTAACTGCGTTGAAATGTCAATATCTTTGGGGATGGAAGCATTTGGAAAATACCAACTGCTAGGAGAGGGCAGGGCTAAGCAGGCCTATTGAGGCAAGAGAAGAGGAGCTTTAGAAAGGCCCTTGAACCCTCCCCGTGACTAGCAAAAGCGGAATTATTCCAGTATATGCCAATGTGGATGATTTGCATAATATATGCAGGTCACAGAAATCAGGTGACAAGAGGATAATGAACTTGCCTCCTGTTGGCTTTTGTATAATTGTTTTATTTTTAAATTCATTTATTTAACCAATTAAAAGATTTATGTACCACCCTTCAGCATGGCTGCCAGGGCGGCTTTACGTAAACAAATAGCTCCAACTGTTTCTTTCGTGGTCACTCAAGGCTAAAAGATGCTTGCTTCAATTTTCATTGATGGCCGGTGGCTACTAGCTACTGCATGTGTCTCACCTGCTTGGCTCTGGGTGGTGGCTGAAGAAAAACAAATAGTTGCAAGGTAGCCAGTAACAGGGACATGAAGTCTGAGCTTTTGCCGTCTTGGGGCTCAAAGGGACACCCGTTTACTTCCCTGGCTAGTGGGACTGCCGCTGCTTTAAAGACTAGTGTTGTCTTACTGAATGCTTTCCTGTGCCCCCCCCCGCCCAACTTGTATATTTGTGTGTGTGTGTATTAAAATTACAGGGACGCTATAAGGGTAGCAGATGCCCCCAGAGCTCCCTTTCCCATTTGTGGAAGCAAGGAATGTGAAACAATACCCGTGAAATGCATCCTTTGAGCACTTATTACAGACACTCATTTGTTTGAGCTGGGAGAGAAATGTACTTGCATTTGAAAAACAGAGCCCATCTTCTAAATGGCAAAGCTCTGCGACGGAATGATTCTAAAACACAGTTTCTCCCACCCTTTTGCAGAGCCCAAACCATGTGCTGTTCTTCTGACAGCCGAAAGTCGTCACTGGGGAATTTGTCAGCAGCGAGAGTTGCCCAAAGTAACCCTGGAACAGAAATGGACCAGTGGACCTCACGCTGCAGAAAGCTTTCAGGAGGGGAGGGGTTTTCCCCCTTTTGTCTTCCCAGAGGAACTGCCTAAACGGTCTTCCAGGAGGAGGGATGTTGCCAAAAATCCAGACTTCCTGGCTCGGAATGACCAATCTCAGCTGCTTGTCGAGGCAAACATTATGGCCCCCGAAAATCATCCCCAGTTTGGGTTCTAAATCTGAGCCAGAGGGGAAAAATCAAGGCCACCCACCTCCAGAAACCCCACCAACTGACCAAACCTATTGCTCTAGCGAAGGCAGGTTGGTAAGCAGGTGGACTGAAGAGAGACAGGCGGGTAGGTGAGAGATGGAGGGTGGGCGGGCATTTGGGGGCTCACTGGGAGGGGGGAGGGATTGGACCCTTAATTAAAACATTTATATCCCACTCTGCGACACAACTTTCAGGACAGTTTACAAAAACAAGTAGCTGCATTCACAGGCACTCGCAGCTCTAAGATGCTTGCTGAAATGGGTATTGATGGCTGGTGGCTACTAGGAACGGTGCACATTTTACCTGCTTCAGTGCAGGTGGTGGCTGAAGAAAAACAGTTGGAATGCAGCCAGCAATAGGGATATTAAGCCAGCTTTTGCAGTTGGCTTGGGGCTCAAGATGTTTTTCTCTCTCTCTCTCAAAATACTTGAACCCGGAGTCATCCCCTGAAGCTGATTGGTGGGAGAGTCAGGACAGATCAAAGGAAGTACTTCTTCGCACAGCGTATAAACGATGGCATTTGCTACCACAGGATGTAGTGATGGCCACCAATTTGGATGGCTTTAAAAGGGGTTAGACAAATTCCTGAAGGAGAAGGCCTCCAGTCCTGATGGCCATGTGCTACCTCCAGTATCAGAGGCAGTGTGCCTATGTACGCCAGTTGCTGGGGAACATGGGTGGGAGGGTGCTGTTGCACTCACATCCTTCTTGTGGGTTCCTGGTCGTCAGCTGGTTGGCCACTGTGTGATCAGAACGCTGGACCAGATGGACCCTTGGTCTGATCCAGCACGGCTCTTCTTATGTAACGGGGCATGGTTGGGGTCAGAATAAACAAGCTGTCTTCTGAGTTTTGAGGAAGGACTGTAGCTCCGTGGGTGTGCGTAAGCTTTGCCCATAGACGGTCCCAGGCTCAGCCCCGGGCATTTCCAGGTAGGCCTGAGAAAGACGCTGTGTCTGAAACCCTGGAGAGCCCCTCTCAGTCAGCATAGACCAAGGGTGGGGAACCTTTTTTTTTCTGTCAATGGACACATTCTCTTGAGAGTGATCTGTTGGGGGCGGCATTCTGGCAGTAAGCAGAGCCAGAGCCAAAGTGAGCAGGGCCCACCCTTTTCTCTCTCCCTCTCTCTTCCACCCCCTTATCTCTCTCTCTCTCTTCCTCCCTCCTCGCCTGGCAGGATGCTCGAGGAAGGACAGATTGCTCTTGTCAGAGCTTTGAACTTGCCTAGGGTTCAAATTAGCCTGAGGGCCGCAGGAAAGTCTGGCTGAGGGCCACAGGTTGCCCGCTGCTGATGTAGACGCCATGGAAGTAGACACCCCAGTGGTATAAGGCAGATTCCTTGGAGGAATAAAATCTGCTTTTCTGAGCCCAATTCAGAGCCTGTTCAGGAGAGTTTTCCCCATCACTAGCCAGAAGCCTCAATTAGCAAGGGCTATGCACGCACAGGGCTATGCACGCACAGGGCTATGCACGCACAAGGGCTATGCACGCACAGCATATTTCAGCCTGTACCATTATGCCTCAGGCATATCTATATCTTCAGCCAATTCAGTGCTTTGACAGTGATGATTATTCTAGATCCTTCGCCTTTACCCTTTTCAGCCCTGGGACCCCACCTAGAGTCACAACACCGGACCCGCATTTAAGTTTCTTGCCCCTGTATGTCCATCATTCTCCTCTCTTGAGGGTGCAGAGGAATTCTTTCGATTCTGACAACCATATAATCAAGAGATGAGCTTTCTTCTGGGCTTTTGTATAGGAAAGAGCTACGGCTGTGATTTGTCAATGGTCACCCATGGCTAGAAGATGCTGGCTTAAAGGAACATGGGTGGCTGATGCCTACTAGCTACTGAACGTTCGTCATCACTTTGCAACCGCGCTCCTGCAGAAGAGGGAATTTTGTCCAATGCAGTTTCTCTCACCCCCGCAGAACAACCTGCAGCTGCCATCATTCTCCAAAGTGAAGATGTTCTCGTTCACTTTTCATCTGATCTTTCTGTTTCTTTCTTTTTTAAGCCCTAAAGAGGGGGCAAAACAGTGGGGCACACTGGCATGAAGTGTGTGTCCATCCAGACCTGCCAGTCAAAGACCAGCACCTTAAACAGAAGTTGAGTCAATGGGCCAATAGAAGTTGGATGAATGCCAAAACCATAGATCCCATTGTTGAATAAGAACGGGGGGAAGCCCAAAGATGATCGGCCTAGGATGAGTCAGCTGCTGCAGTTATTATGACATATTTAAAAAGTAACCCCCCCACTTTTGCGATGCTACATTGCTTTAAAAAAAATAAAAAGAGCATTCATTCTTGCATATATCCATTAGTGGGTCTTACAATCCCCTGTGTGGCTGCAGCTGAAAGGGGACCCATAACCACCTATAAGTCCTTCTGGTAGTTCCTGCCCCAGGACCATGACACCAGCTGCTCCTTCCTGCCATGAGGTTCTACTTCTGATATTGCCTCAGCCGTGATTGCAAGATCTGCCCTTCCCATCCCGCCCGGAGTTATTCTTCTCATAAACCCGTCATGCAGGCTTCATCCTTCCCTAATCTTCAGGTGTGTGTTGCCGAGACAGGATACAGAGAGGGTGGGTGGGGAAGGCATGGGAACCCGAACCTGAGCAAAGATCTAGGGGAGGAACGATGTGGGGTGGGAGGTGGAGAGAGATTCTTGGCCCAAGGCCTGCGCGCTCGCTCTCTCTCTCTCTCTCTCTCTCTCTCTCTCTGTATGTAAGCATAATATGGCTCCGTCTGCTCCTGTCTGAGCTCTCTCTTGGCCCAGGGGCAGGTGGCAAATTAATGCAAATGGCTGTGGAAAATCGGAAGAGGTGCTCTACACACCCACACACCAAATGCTCGTGTGCTTTGGCTTTTTTGTCCTCAGAACGTCGTCGTTGCTGCAAATCTTCCCGTGGAAATGGCAGCAGTTTGGATGATGCGGAGAACAGGCTCGTGCTGACAGGAGTGCACTGTTCGAGACGTTCCGGCCCGCTTTAAAACTGGAAGGGAGTTACCAGCATTCAGAGCAATCTAGGTGGGACACACACACTGCCCGGACAAATGCATAGCTCAGTCTGTAAAGATAGGCAAACACCCTCCATTAGAGACCCAGATCTCCCCCCCCCTTCCCCTTAAACATAAACGTTTGCAGGAAACAAACAGCATGGTCTTATCTTCTGCATATCATCAGTGGTGTCGCCAGAGCTCACAATGCTGGGCTTGGGAGTGTGAATCCCAAGAGATATAATGCTTGCATCAATTAAGTGGTGTGCATTAAGAAACTCCTTCCTCCTTTTTCTCCAGCTTGGGTTTTAATCCAAGCTGGAGAACTGTCTCTCCTCTGACCTTTCTCCCATCCAGTCCATCACCAAACCCCTCCCACCAATCTCCCAAATCCTTTCGCCTTCCATCCCATCTCGCTTGCCAGTTAGGAGGTGCCACTGCTCTTGTTCCGGAAGTGCAAAGCCACTGGGAGAGGGAAGGGAAGGCGGCTTCTTGACTTTCCCCGCTCTGACGCCTGGTGAAGTGCATGGCCCCCCGGGAGCCCTGCAAAGGGCTCATGTCATTGCCTCACCTCAAGACTTTCTGGGATGAGGCGATTGGCACATTGCTAGAGACAACGGAATTTTGGACTTTTGGGGTTCCGTTTCCATCTCTGCCACAGACAAACTGGGCGGCCTTGGATAAACCACTTCCTTCACCTCTGTGCCCCATCTGTAAAATGGGAATTGCCAGAGACTCGCTTCTAAAAGTTGCTTTGGGAACAAAAGACCAAAAGGGGGAAAGATTCAGCCAAAGTCAACTCTCATGTTTGCTTGGCTGGAGAATAATTCAAAATACACAGAACTCTCTAATTGATTTTAATGGGATTTTAGTGTCCTTAATGTTGGGGTGGGTGGGAGAGAAATACAGCTCAGTGGCTGAGCACATACCAAAGACTGCAAGATTCATCCCTGGTCCCTCCGGTTTTGTTGTTCAGTCGTGTCCGACTCTTCGTGACCCCAGGGACCATAGCAGGCCAGGCCTTCCTGTCCTGCGCTGTCTCCCGGAGCATGCTCAGGTTCATATTCATTGCATCGGTGATGCTATCTAGCCATCTCATCCTCTGCCGTCCCCTTCTCCTTTTGCCTTCAATCTTTCCCAGCATCAGGGTCTTTTCCAATGACTTTTTCCCAAGATGTCGATGTTCAATCTTGCCATCTCATGTTTGACCACCTCCAGCTTACCTTGATTCATTGATCTGACATTCCAGGTTCCTAAACAATATTGTTCTTTACAGCATTGGATTTTCTTTTCACCACCAGACACATCCACAGCCGAGTGTCCTTTCGGCTTTGGCCCAGCCGCTTCACTCTTTCTGGCGCTACTTGGAAATTCCCTCTGCTCTTCCCCAGTAGTATATTGGACACCTTCTCAAAGAACAGGACTGAGAGTTAACGTCAGGGTTGACGGCTAGTTAAAAGAAGAAAAGAATGGCGGCCTAGATTAGGCACTCGTGGTGGGCCTTGCTGGGGTGTGCCTTGTCTGAAACCATGGAGACCTCCAATTTCTGGATCAACTCCAGAGACTGTAGGGTGTAGTGCTTAGAGTGTTAGACTTGGACTCAGGAGACCCAGGTTCTAGTCCCCACTTGACCTTGAAGCTCACTGGGTGACTTTGGGCCAGTCACTGACTCTCAGCCCAACCTACCTCACGGGGTTGTTGTGAGGATAAAATGGGGGGGGAGGGGGACCATGTAAGCTGCCTTGGGTTCCTTGCAAGAAGAAGAAAGGCGGGATATAAATGTAATCATAAATAATAAAAATAAGAAGTGTCATATCAAATGTAATATTCCTAAAACAAAGTAGTGAATATTTATCAGGTTTTAGATGGAAGATGGAAGATGTAAGATGAGAGAGAGAGAGAGAAAGAAAGAAAAAGAAAGAAAGAAAGAAAGAAAGAAAGAAAGAAAGAAAGAAAGAAAGATGCAAATTAACATTTTGCCCAGATATTCACAAGTGGCCACTATGTGAGATATAGTAACATTTGGTTTGGGCATCAGGTGAGGCTGTACCCCAACAACACAGAAAACACACACAGAAAACACACACAGAAAAGGCAGTGTCTGTGTCCTCCCCAACCCCCCACCCCTTCCCTTGACGTGGGCTGAGATTGTGTCCAAAGAGCAAAGAGAGAGAGAAACTGTCAAAAACGTTTGCTGGGCATGATCTTAAGGCCCTGTGTTTCCACCCAGCTGCAGTGTTTACCCCGGACTCGGCTGCTTAGGTGAGAGCGCAAGATTTTATGGCATGGCTGCCCTGTACAGAAGGGATCCTGTTTATTCTGTCTGGCATTGCTTTCCTTGGCAGACAGAGCAGCGGAAGATTCGAGTGACTTTGCCAGACCTTGGCTGGGAGGTGCCCTTCTCTGCTGCCTGTCTGAACATGCTTCCCGACCGCTTCCGGGTTGAAGAACATGCTTGAACCAATGCAACTGGTGACAGTGGGTTGGTGTTCTCCTTACTTGGTGCCGTTAGCTAGGAGGGAAGGATGGGCCTGAACCACAGCTAGAAGCATCCATCAAGGAGTATAGCCAACACATGTGGAGTAGTGCTGTGCCGAAAATTTCTCCCACTTTTTTTCAACCGTTCCATTTAATTTGATAGAAAAGAAATGGCTTTCGAAAAGAAATTCAAAGGAGGAGAAATCTCGGAGGAATCCTCAGCAATTGGGTTTGGGGTTCTTGTGCTTACCTTACTTATGAGGTGGCTGAGGAATGTGCGTGAGTGTCCTGTCGGCCGTTGTACAATAATCTATCTGGCAGCCAGTAGCCTCCTCAATTTCCCGCACTTCAGTTATAGCCATCAAGAGGAAGATGTCCTGAGGCCATTCCTCCCATGGGGCTTTTTCAGTTCAGGGAGTGCAGGTGGCCTGGGAGGCTGCAGAGCAATGGAGAGATGTGTAGCAGAAAGAGAAGACACGCACGGCACCCTCGGCCACCTCGCAGGGATTAGGTAAGCTCAAAAAGACCACCAAAAGAAATTCAAAATTCTGCCTCAGAAGAGTGGAAGTCTCAACACCGTTGATGCTGTTGCCACTTGCAGGAGCAGTGCAATAAACCAAAAATCCCTTAGGAAAAAGAATAAACCTGTGCTACAACCCCTGATAATAGTGAGCCCTATCTGTGAGAAACTGTTGGAGAATTTCTCTGCCCCTAGGAGAAATTTGGTGAACTTGTCCCCCCCCCCTTTCTCTGCCCTCAAATTTTGGAGAATTTTGAGAGGCCATTTGCACGCAATTCTAGTGTGGAGTGCTAAACTGGAATCTTCCAACCCCCTTGGGAAAAAAGGTGACCGCCGCATGTTAAGAGAACCAGCATGAGCTTTGCAAAAGGTGAGCTGCAAGAGCAAACCAGAACGTCTGCCAACAGCTCAACTCCTCTGCAAAGTATGTTTACCTCTTAAAGCACAATCCTATGCATATTTAGACAGAAAAAAAGCTGGCTGGGGAATGCTGGGAACTGTAGGACTTTTTGCTCTCTAAACATGCATAGGATTGTGCCTTTAGATTTTTATTGCACCCTCCTTCCAAGGACCTCAGAGTGGCATACATGGTCACACACACACACACCCTCCACCACCTTGTCAGAACAATCCTATTGTATTTGCACGACTGCTGGTTTTTACTTTGATTTTATACTGTAGTTTCAAACTTTTAAAAGTTTTATATTATGTTTTATCATGCTTTATTTCATGGTTTTAATTCTTCTGAAATACCTAGAGCGCTTCAGCTATTCAGTGGTATAGGAAGGAAGGAAGGAAGGAAGGAAGGAAGGAAGGAAGGAAGGAAGGAAGGTTAGGCTGAGAGGCAATAATTGAACCAAGGTCAACCAGTAAGCTTTGTGGATGAGTATGAATTTCAGTCCAGGTCTCCCCAGTCTAAATTCAATGCTCTCTATCCATTGAACCACAAGACAATCTGAGCAGTCCTGAGGCAAGAGGTGAATTGAATACATCAAAGTCAGATGTGATTCTTACCTTTGTTCAGTATGCAACATCATTTTTTTTTTAAAAAAAAGACATTTGTATCTAGCAGAGCAGAATGAGCATTTACCAGTCCCACATGCACACAAGGCTGAAAAAAGAGAGACCACACTCTTCTTTAGTAAAGAAAAAGTAAAATGGTTTACTCACAATATCTTGCATAAAAATGCAGCTAGCGCGTAGAGTTTCAGACAAAAGTTTGTTTAGTCCATTTCTTTGTGTTCTATAACACCAGCAGGAACAAGAGAGCAAACACAACTGCTCCCAGCAATGGCGGAGGTCAGAGAGAGAGAGAGAGAGGAAAAGGTGGGAAGGAAGGAAGGAAGGAAGGAAGGAAGGAGAGGAGAGGAGCAAATCACAGGAAACCACACTGTAGGCTATAGAGATCCTAAGGCTAGCTATGCCCAAATTCCCATGAAGTAACTGCAAGACTGCCCCCTTCCTGTAACTTCCAGACAAGGTTGCAATATTCCCAACTGAAGGTTACACAAGATTCTACACAAGTCCAGAACATTAATCGAAGCCAGGGCAGAGTGAGGAAACCTTTTCCTCTCAAAGTCTGCATTACCTAGGTCAAAACCTGCCGAGGTCCACCTTCCAGCAGTGAGCATGGCCAGTGCTGAAAACTGGCAGGACCAGAGCCAAAAGTGGTTCAAGATACAGATGTGTCTCTTGCTTTTGTTCAGTATGCAACATCTTTTGTTTATGAGACATTTGTATCTATCACTCTCCTTCCCCAATATGTGCAAGGCTCCCTCGTTCAGCTTTGTAGTTAGGGACAGAGCAGGACGGAGTAGGCAATATCAGCAACCCAGAGCAGGGGCAGTGAGGGAGCGGAGACGAGGCAGGGCCTGGGCAAAGTCTGTAGGTCCAGAATGAGGGGCCTGGAGGTCCGCATTTGGTCCAAGGGCTGAAGGTTCCCCCCCCCCGCCCCAATCTAACAGGTGAGTGGAAAACAAACCCACATATGGCATACCTGAAATATTTGACCTCAAGCATTCCATTTTCCTCTGCTGAAACTAACAAGAAAAACAGAAAAAAAATGTATGTATTGGCCCTGTTCAGACGCACATTGGGGAAGGGTGGTTAGGCTAACCATGGTGCCTGGTGGTTACTGCGAGTGCTACTGCCACACGTGCAGGCAACCATGTTCCACAATGTGGTTAGACTAACCATTCTCTAACCACCCTCCCTCCCACAGGAACCCACAGTCCCCCAGATGGACAGCCATGCATCCCAGTAGTCTTTGCACTGTCGCCATTTTGGTGCTGCTCCTCCTTTGGCCGCTCTTGCCATGGAGCTGTATGGCAGCTGTCAATTAACCACCAAGGATGTTCAGACATCACGCTAAGCCATGGTAGAGCCAACTAACCATCTTGCAGCAAGTGGTTAGTGAACGTGGTTAGTCTGTGGTTAATAAACCACCATGGCTGGGAAAGATGCCTGTTCAGACAACACACTAAGCCAACATAGTTAGCTCAAAACTTCTAACCATCATGGCTTAGCGTGCTGTCTGAACAGGCCCTATTAACTTGGGTTTGGACATGAATTCTCATGATGTTGGGCTATATTTATAATACCAATGATCCCACAGTCTCTCTCACATGCATACCATTTTTTTAATGGGAACAATTGATGTTGTAAATTTAGGGATGCCGCGGGCACCTGACTGGGGTCGGAAATTTGTCGGGCAACCCCCACCCTCAACCCCTGAACTGCGCCTGCCAAGACGCTGTCCTTGTTCGCCCCCCGCTCGTGCCAGTTTGCCCTCCCCAATACTCACCGTGATCCCGTTAGATGAGCGCCACCATTTTTGCGCCTTTGATTTCTGCACAGAACAGGAAGTTAAAAAAAATGTGCATATTCAAATATGCACAGTTTGGAGCTGGGAAAGCTAAATATTAGAGGTATAATCCCTCTAATGTTGTGCTAATTTAGCTTTCCCAGCTCCAAACTGTGCATAATTGAATATGTGCATTTTTTTAACTTCCTGTTTTGTGCAGAAATCAAAGGCACGAAAATGGCAGCGCTCACTGAATGGGTTCACGGTGAGCCCGGGGAACTCACCGAAGTCACGGGTGGCCCGAGCACAGGTTCGGGGGGGTGCGAGCAAGGGCGCTGCTTTGGCGAGTGCCCGGAGAAACCGAACTAGGGTGAGTTCTTACATCCCTATGTAAATTATCCAGTGAATTCTTTAAAAACCAAACTAATATTAATGCAACACTGGCAGCTTGGCAAATGAAGAGGAACTGTTTCTAATATTTGTTTCAGCTGTTGAGTGCATAGTTGGACAGACAGCCCAGGACAGGTACCTAGGGATGTACGAAAGTCACCTTTTTGAAGGGTCACATTCGCGGTGGGGAGGGAGGCGCTCTGTCCCTCCCCCCGAAATTCTCTTTAGCCGGCTCTGCTCTGCAGAGATTCCGCAGAGCCGCTGGCCGGGGCCACCCGCTCTGTCCCTCCCCCCGAAATTCTCTCCAGCCGGCTACGCTCTGCAGAGATTCCACAGAGCCGCTGGCCGGGGCCACCCGCAGCCAGACATCCGGCCGCTGGGCAGCCTGCAGTGACACAAATGGCGGCTGCTGTAGCCGCCGCCATTTGCATCCCTGTATTTTGCCGTGATAGGCATGACGTAGCCTATCATGGGGGGGGGGAACAGCGGACGCAAATGGTGGCGGCTATGGCAGCCGCCATTTGCGTTCCCTTTTTTTTTTGCCGTTTTAACCTACGTAAATATCTACGTAGGCTATTACGGCAAAAAAAAAAAAAAAGGAACGCAAATGGTGGCCGCCGTAGCCGCCGCCATTTGCTTTCCCTTAGTTAAGCCGTGATAGGCTACGTAAATACTTGCATAGCCTATCACGGCTTCTGCAGGGATGCAAATGGCGTCCCTGCATTAGCCGTGATAGGCTATATAAGTATTTACGTAGCCTATCACGGCTACATGGAAGAAGCGAATTCGCAAGTCAGCGCAGACGGCAGCAGGTAGGTGCTCCGTTCCGGGCCCATTTCATGGGGGGGGGGCTTCGTTCCACCACAGATTTCAGGGGGCCAAATGCACTGGCATTCGGCCTCACCGAGATCCATGGCAGAATTCTCTGACATCCCTACAGGTACCCCACCACCACCACAAGCCCAGTGCCCCTTGTGATTTTCTGGTTGGCCTTCTCTTAAATTCACTCCAGCCCTAGTTGAGAGAGTCCTGCAGGATCTGCAGCCTGCCGAGCCAAATGCTTCCCAACAGCCTCATGAGAGACAGTGGGGTTCTCCACACAGGGCTTTTATCCAGGACCTCTCCCGTGCTTTGTGACCATTTCTGCAACTTTATTTGTAACACAGAAAATGAGCTATTAAAAACTGGTGGTTTGAACTGATTTGAATTTCACCATGTAATGATGGAGTTACACTATAATAACAGCACCATCTAATGGCTGCATAATGAAACATATAGAATTTACAGATAAAGCAGGGGCAAAACTCAGGGGCTTGGACTCGATGGCCTTGTAGGCCCCTTCCAACCCTACTATTCTATGATTCAAAGACGGAGTGCATGATCTTAATCCCACACAGAATCCGGAAGTGTCTTGAGTTTCTTGGAGGAAAGACAATATATGCAATGAACAAACGGGGTGTGTGTGTGTGTGTGTGTGAGAGAGAGAGAGAGAGAGAGAAAGGCCTGACAGCCCATAATGTCACCTTGGGGGAACAATAAATATTGATGAAGAAACAGCCATCTCTCTCTGGGTCCTGAAGTTAGCTGTTTGAAGGAAAGCTAGATGGGGATGTTGCTTTGCTACTGTTTATATCGGGCTTGGCAACCCAACATCCTCCAGAGAGAGCACCTGCTTTGCATGCAGGAGGCCCCAAGTTTAAATGCTGCTCTTCCCAGTTAAAAGGATCAGCTAACAGGAGATGGGTAAGACCCCTGCCCAAGACCCTGGATTGCCACAGGTAGTCAAAGAATAGACAATTCCCAGTTAGACAAGCAAAGTTTCTGACTCAATAGTTTCCAGACTGCTAGGTCCACATCACTGCAGACAATACACCAGGAACATAAGCTCAGCACTTTGCAGCAGTTCAAACAGCCTGTTGGCAATGGAGACTATTGAGGGAGACCGAGAGCCTCAACCTTTATTCAAATGATCATTATTTTTATACTAAGTATGGATGTTTTGCATCTTGCTTCGTCCCTTCTTGCTACAATTTTGTACCTGGGAAAATTTACCGCCCTGTAAAATGGGAAAGATAAGCACCAGTCTCCAAAATGATCAGAAGCCGTAACGCCATCCTAGGATAAAACTACATACTGAAATCTAATTGTGGCACAGGATCGCAGTCATGCTAGTCCGATCCACAACTTTCCAAGCATGAAAACAAATTTTCATGATCGCTTGGCTGCTCTCACTTCACTCCCCTTGTCTCCTTGAGTTGACACTACTGGTGAAAAAATGTGGAAGTTCATTAAAATAACATGAATGCTTCATATGGAATTTGTTTTTGCTTTTACAGTCTTTTCCTGCCAAGGCTCTTTGTGAAATAAGCAAACACTGTCTGTCTCCATTAATGAACAAGTAAAACTTCTCAACTAATTTTCCTTTTGCAAACTTCATTAACCATGGGGGATGGGGGGAGTGAGAAGAGAACAACTTTTTTTCCTACTCCCATTAAAATTCCATTTATTAAAAATCTTCCAAAAACAAGTATATTGCAGCAGGAGTGCCCTGGACTGCAAGGAGGTCAAATCAGTCCATCCTAAAGGAAATCAACCCTGAGTGCTCATTGGAAGGACAGATACTGAAGCTGAAGCTCCAATATTTTGGCCACCTAATGCGAAGAGAAAACTCCCTGGAAAAGACCCTGATGCTGGGAAAGACTGAAGGCAAAAGGAGAAGGGGACGGCAGAGGATGAGGTGGCTAGATAGCATCACGGATGCAATGAATATGAACTTGAGCACGCTCCGGGAGAGAGCGCAGGACAGGAAGGCCTGGCGTGCTATGGTCCATGGGGTCACGAAGAGTCGGACACGACTGAACGACTGAACAACAACAACAACAAGTACAAATTCTTAACCACACATCCATCACTTCCTCCTCTTGGAGAAGACGCCCAAGTGACTCACTGGTGCTCTCTAGTGGCTGTTTGGTTAAGAATTTGAATGCAATAACTGATGCAACAAATGAACCTTTCAGAAGGGGCTTTAATCATGTCATCACCCTGCTTCATGCATAGAATTTTACAGGGGGTCCAGATGATGACGTATTCCAGTCATAATCCTCCCATGTTTTCCCATCGCCTCTTCTATCTTTTTTTCTTATCACGGAAAATCTGTTAAGAGAAAAAGACAGAATTGCTGCACAATGTCTTCTGACTGGTAGAATCATAGAATAGTAGGGTTGGAAGGGGTCTACAAGGCCATTGAGTCCAACCCCCTGCTCAGTGCAGGAATCCAAGTCAGAGCATCCCTGGCAGATGGCTGTCCAGCCTCGTCTTCAATGCCTCCAGTGTGGGAGAGCTAGGAGGCCTCCATCTGGAAGCACTCCAGTATTCTGCATCTTCATTACTGTGTCTGTTCACAGGGAGAAGAAAACACACTTCTATTATACTGTCCTTGAAACAAAACAAAACCCCAAGCACAATTCTAGAAACTATCATTCAGTGCTGCACATTTAAAGTGGATTTAAACATTCTGGCTCTCACATGGGGGCCTCTGGATTTTGATTCCAGGTCAGCTCGATTTTCATTCTTGGCAGAGGTTTGACCATGCAGCAGCACCCCTTGAAAGAAAGTTTCTCCTTTCCTGGCTGCTATCCAGCTTCATGGGTGCATACCAATTAACACACAACCCCTGATATTAATTTGGTTGTTTTTTGGCCCAACAAGAAAGGCAAACTAGACAACTGATAAAACATCAAAAAGGAAAAATCCCGAAGTGCCAATGAGTATGGACTGTAGTAATAATAATTTATTGTACAGATCTCTAAAATACTTGTGGGCTATAACAATAGTTTATTATGCAGCTCTCTAAAAATGTTCTTTGCGTTTTGAGACTAGGTCTCTTCCTTAGGAGCAATTAATCTCTTATATGGGCCTGGTTCTGTTGAAACTCGTCTATTCTATCGGCTGTGATTTTTACAGTCCATACTCAGTGGCGCTTTCGGATTTTTTCCTTTTTGAAGTTTTGTGCATACAGCATCTTCCCTCTCAGTTTCCCAGACTAGACAACTGCTAACTTGGCAGTCTATTTTTCAAAGAAGAATGTTAATATCTTATTTCATTCTTTTTGAGAATGAGTTTGTTGTTGATTTTATCTCTTGTTCGCCACTCTGCAATCTGTCTGGATGTGCAGCACTATACAAATGTTGTAAATAGATACAGTGCCAAAATACTGCCTGATTTATATAAATGCCACAGTTGGAGAAAGAGATCTGCTGTCTTTTGGATTTACCTGCTTTTTTAATGCCTACTTGTGCCCAAATTAGAAATGACGTTAACTATGTGAATGCAGTTAGAATGCATTTGGGGGGTTATGTAAATAACAGCAGTAAGGATGGAGGTTTCTCTTGAAATGCAAACAGCAGCTTCAGAGAGGTGGGGGTTTTTTGGCAACTATGGCAGGGAAAGAAAGAGTTCAGCTCCCCCTCCCCTCCCAAGCAGCTATGGTCCTGAGGTTGCTCAAGCTTCCCCATGGCTATAAACAAAAAAACTTGCATAATTACGATTGCATTCATGCAGTTAATGTCATTGTCCAGTTTGGCCTTTAAAGGGATCAAATCTATGTTAGTGGTGGTACACAGGAATCATAGGGTGGGTGTGGGGGAGACACATTTGGTCCAGATGAAATCTATGTGGAGCACAACAGTATAAATATTATTATGGAAATTAAAACTGAAAATGAGAAAAAAGTATCCTGGGCAACTCTTTCTCTTCAGACTAGTCTTGAACTAGACATGCCTTCAAAGAGAGGATACCTTCAAATAGAGGACTGTTCTCTGGCAGCCCTTCAAATAGAGGACAGTCCTTTGTAAAGAAGGATAGATAGCCGCCCTAGGTGCTCAACATATGATAAAACAGATACATATGGACACAGGAAGGTGGTGGGATTAAGGTAGCAAAAACCCTACTACGAGCCAACCCTGTCAAAAGACCTGAGATTATCTGTGCAATTCAGCAAGGTAGGGGATTTATTTTAAAGAGGAAAATACTGTGTCCTATGGCAATCCTTGGCTGCATTTTTCAAACATACCTTCATTCAGTTTGCCATGTTTCTAAAGGATGCATGGTGCCTTTAACAGCAACATATCAGGCTCAAATCAACAGGCCAGGTGGGGAGTGGGTGTGTGTGGAGAATTCCCCCTGTTGATTACTAAAGAAGGGTGAGAAATTTGCTCAGTTCACAATTCAATGCGCACTTACCAATTTCCACTTCCTGAACCTAAACACGAACCCAGAATGCAGTTAGACGCTGAAATCTGGCCATTTCTGAAGTTTGAGATGGAGTTAGGGAAAGGAAAAAATGTGTATGTTTTAAGATGCATGCATGGAAATGAATACATTTGAAAAAAATGTTTTCCTCAATGGGAAAATTGCTAGCAAAAAAAAAAGAGGAAATTTTAAAAAATGCATATGGAAATACGTGCACATTTTTGTGTGGGCTAAAAACATTGCGATCAGATGCAGAAATGAGACAGAATGAACTTAGTAGTGGGAAAATGAGAACCTGAGCAAAACTGAATGTGACAGATCCACCCATCCTTACTGATGACCAAATCCAGATCTGTTTATTGCAGTCCATGCCCAGACTGAAAAAGCAAGGTATACAAGATATTTTTACAAAAACATATAAAGCAACAAAAATATACAAAGACATAAAGAACAGTGTATCATCCATGCTGAGCGAATCAAAAAACAAGTTAACTGAGGTCTCAACTTAATTGCAACAGAAAAAAAACTTAGCAACTTTCCCAGTAACTACAGGAATGGTGTCAGCTAAACAGTAAGATACATAAAACAGATTGTCTCTGCCAGGAGACTTAGATAATAAAGGTGCAATCAAGTTCTCTCCTAATATCCCAATAGAAATTGCAATATAATAAAACAGGTATTACAGTCTCTAAATCCCCTGAACTGCAGGGACACGTTTGCAATGAAGAATCCTTATTGAATCTCCTCTCTAGAATGGCAGATGGTAGAGCATTCATACAGACCAGTGTAGATGCAACCTGAGGCTTATAAAAATGAACAGTTTTTAGATAGTCCATTTGCTCCCAATTGGGAACTGAATGTCAACAATAGAAGGGGAACAAAATTTAGCTGCCAGGGATGTAAATTTTTGCTGTTCAATCATAACAAAAGAACTTATTTTACGTGTTCTGTGCCCAAAGAAATAAGTCCAAATGGAGAAATACTCAGTTCCATTATTTTACAGTGTACAGCCTTCAACCAGCTGTTTCTGTAAGAGTTTTGTCAGATCATAGAAAAGTAGCAAGAATCTTGTTGGTCAAAACAAAACTTAATCCATCTAGCTAGACACCCGAGCTCTACATGTTACAGAGTTTAATCCAGTTTCTAAGCACAACACTGCATTAGTGACTCACCTAGGGACCGCAAGAGTTATTCTTGTAAAGGTGGCTGAAATCTTTCAACCTTATTATTTATGCCAAATAGCTATCCCATATAAGAGCTGGCTTATAATCTTAGTACGAAATACTCGTGAAGCCATATGTATCAATGGACCACTCCTTGAAAAATAAAATATTTGGAAAACTGATAGGCAGTTCTCCAAGAATGAGGACTATCTTTGAAGGTTCCATTTTAAAGTATGATGAAAATAAATATCAATTTGCACTAAACATGAAACCAGAATGCAGTTATCTGCTGAAATTCGTAAATTTCTGAAGTTTGCAATGCAGTTAGCCAAAGAAAAAAATGTACCAAAAATGTGTACATTTTAAGAAGCATGGACAAAAATGTATACATTTTTTTAAAAAAGAGCTTTATTCAATGGGAAACCCATTAGCAAAAATGTGAACATTTGAAAAAGTGCGCAATTTGAAAAAATGCATACAAAAACACGTATATTTGGGAAAATGAGCACAAAAATATGTACACATTTTTGTGTGGGCTAAAAAAAAATTCAGTTAGATGCAGAAAGAGGACAGAATGAACTTTGCAGTGGAAAAACGAGAACCTGAGCAAAACTGAATGTGACAGATTCGTCTCTCCTTATTGATTACTGATGGTTATGTGAACTATGCAGATCACATACAGAGCATAAAAAGAGGACACGACCCTCACCAAGGCAAATGGATAATATCTCCATTGTTACTTAAATTAACATCTTTTATACATATATATATTCATAAAGAAATGCAACTTTAAAACAATAACCTTGTAAACACAAAACAATAGTCTTTATCCTTCAGAAGGGAGCATAGCCTGTGGCATAATGCAACTATAGACAAGGAACTCATAAATAGGAGACATGGTTTTTAAAAGCCAGCTGGGTCTGCAGGGGGTCTCTTGGTCTCTCTCCAATCTTAGCTAAAGCAAACCGGCCCAACCGTGAATCCAAACTGATGGGAGGTGTCGCCATTGTGAAACACAGCCAGATCGCGCAGAGGCAAAAGCGTGAGGTCCTCCGTGGAGAAATGAAAGATAGTGTCGATGATGGAAGATTCGTTGTCCAGCTGAAACACACAGAAAGTGGCCAGGGCTATTTCTGGTTGTTGTGATTCTGCTGGAACCAGTATTATCGGGCAAGAAATTCAGCTTCCTTACCATCAAACTTTTCATTTAAAACAGACCAATTGCTAGGTCATATTGTTTTGAAGCTATGCAGGCCATGACGGCTGAAACCTCAGCAGCTAGCCATGGCTGAATAAGATGTCCAGAGCTTTGGAAACTAGAGTGGCCATGGTGCTCAGGACTCTGCCAAATTAGCTGGCCTTCCTCATGAGTGCTGTGCAGGCAAAAACAGATGTGACATGGAAACTGCATGATCCAATCTCTAGATGAAGTTTAAAGCAGGTGTGTGTGTGATTTCAATTGCAGCAGTAGTGTTGGGCGGGGGGTGTTTAACAATTTTCCTCATGACATATTCTTGATCTGACGCCACCCGCTATTAGATTGACTGTGGGGTGAGGTTGGAATTACAGGGACAATATAGGAATCCCCCCCCACACATGTGAGTCTAATGGCAGCTTTGCAGAACGGAGAGAAAATTATATTGGGAAAATGTTGCTGGAGGTAGAGTTAAACACATCATCCCTCAGTGTTGCAGCTCTGATGGAAATTGGAGACCCCCACAGCTGTGTTAAAGCTTCCCCCCACCAGAGGAAAGTGTGTAGCTGCTGCAGGACCCCCCCCCACCTTGCGCTTTGCATCATGTCTTTTGCACCCTGGCGAGGGAAGGAGCTTCTTCATAGTTTGAGGACTACGAGACTGGAATGCATGGACTGTGTGTTTCAGACCGCCCCCCCCATACCACTGAATTGTCAAGTGAGGGGCTTCTCCTCTTCTACCCTCTTACCATGCAGCCCTGAAGGGTGGCCACGTAGCTCTGCTCCCACGAGTCGGCAAGGAACTTGATCTCCTTTTCCAGCTGCAGTTTACGCCCCTCTGGATGGGGCCTACAGGAGTAGGACACTTTCTGGGTGGCCAGGGTGCTGTGAAGCTTCAAGAAGCGAAGCTGGACGGTGCTCAAACCCTGGTACTCCAGCTACAGCAGTAACGAGAGCATGGAATGGTTAGGGATTGCTTAAGGCTGGCAGATCTTGCAGAACTCAACACTCTTCCACATTTAAAAAACCACACCAGCCCTCAGCCTTGCATGTGGAAAGGCAGCGTGTCAACGAGAAGGGTTTTGACCTACAGGTGTTCCCGAGATCCTTCTTTCTAGCTACTGTTGGTGCTAGTAGCATCTAGGACTGTACCTCGTTAGCCTCTGCTGCTTTTAATGGATAGTTTTATAAAGCTGTTCCTGTTTTTATGTAGATTTTGGAGAGTTTGTGTTTTTATTCTATGTCACCTTGATAGCTATCAGCTATGGGGCGACTAATACACCCTAGAAATAAAATAAATAATAAATACCATTTCAGAATGCAGATAGGGGGATTGTGTGTCTGAATGGTCTCTTGGGTAAATATCTCCCTTAGCTTAGGAAACTAGGAGGTGAGGGAAAAAGCCAGGGCAGAACCTTTCTCCCCAGCAAGTTCAAATCTCACCTCTGCTATGAACTCACTGGGTAGACTTAGACAAGCCTTGCCCTCTCGACCTCCTCCCTCTGTCTACAATATCATATATATATGGATAGTGAACTCAGGTGCTGGGTCTTAGAATCACAGAATCATAGGGTTGGAAGGGGCCTACAAGACCATAATGTCCAACCCCCTGCCCAAAGCAGGAATCCAAGTCAGAGCATCCCTGACAGAGGGCTGTCCAGACTCATCTTAAATGCCTCCAGTGTTGGAGAGCCCACTACCTCCCTAGCTAATTGGTTCCATTGTCGTATTGCTCTAACAGTCAGGAAGTTTTTCCTGATGTTCAGCCAGAATCTGGCTTCCTGTAATTTGAGCCCATGATTCTGTGTCCTGCATTCTGGGATGATCGAGAAGAGATCCTGGCCTTCCTCTCTGTGATAGCCTTTCAAGTACTTGAAGAGTGCTATGTAGCCAAAATGGAGCTACTGAGAAATGAGAGGCAGGCATCAGAATGGTTGGGGGAACCCAAAGGTCTGCAGAAGTACATTTTAATCCTGCCCTTCTTTGAAGACACTCAAGGCAGCATACATAGCCCCTCCCCAGTTTATCCACCTGTATGATATCAAGGAGGGTTTCAGCCTGTGTACCCCCACCCAACTCTGGCTAAAGGCAGGAATTGCAATTTAAGGAAGCCTAATTCATTTTACTTTGTTCATTACATTTCTATACTGCCCCACAGCCAAAGCTCTGTTATTACACCAATAGGCCAGAGTGGTCAGGTGACCCTCCCTGATACCTTGTCAGGAACGGCTGACCACCTCCCCATGTGGTGAACTGTGTCACTGCAGCTTCTCCGCAAACAGCCTTCCAGAATGACTCCGCCCAGGCTGGCCAATGGCTCTGGCTGGACAGGAAGGAGTATAACAGGGCTTTCTGTCTTGGTGAAACTTTGCTTGTGCAACAAGGTGGATTTGCTGAGGTCTATCGTGTCTCTGGTCTTGCTCTTCAGTCCTGACTCCTGGCTTCTTCTCTAGTTCTGGTTTCTGATCCGGATCGCTCCTTGGTCCTGACTGCTGCTGCCCAGGACCCAGCCCTGACTCTCCTGTAAGGATTTCTGGGTCAGGGGTCTCAGAAAACTAGGAGGCTCTGGATTTGCTGTTCCTTGCTGGCCAAGAGAGGCTTTGCCTCTCTCAGCCCTCAACTTAACAGGAGCCAGTCTGGCAAAGGAACACCTCTAAGTTAACAGGAGCTCCTTGATTGGCTGGAAGAGTTCACATGGCAGTCTTCCAGCCCTGAGAAGCTTCTGCCTGACACTTGCTGCTTTAGTCTGAACAGTCAGAAGGCTGCCCCTTGGTTCAAAGGACAGATCAAAGGAAGCCCTTCATCACATAGCACATAGCCAAACTATGGAATTTGCTACCACAGGATGTAGTGATAGCCACCAATTTGGATGGCTTTAAAAGAGGGTTAGGCAAATTCCTGGAGAAGACTATCAATGGCTACTAGTCCTGATGGCTCTATGCTACCTCCATTACCGGAGGCAGTGAGCCTATGCACACCAGTTTCGGGGGAACATGGGCGGGAGGGTGCTGTTGCACTCATGTCCTGCTTGTGGGTTTCCTGTTGACAGCTGGTCAGCTGCTGTGTGAGCAGTATGCTGGACTGGATGGACCCTTGGTCTGATCCAGCATGGTGCATCTTATAGTCTGTCTTCATCACTGGGAGCTGAACCTCTGCTGGCTACCTTCAACTTACACTGTCCTGGTACTCAGGACCAAACTTGCAGAGTTTTTGTGCTGGAAACCTTAGTGTACTACAGAGAAGCTTACCACGAAGCCACCAGGCAGGGAACTAAACCACTGGAAGGTGTCTTCTGAAGTGTATGCTCTCAGCCAGGCCTTGATAGGGACCTGAGGGTTAAACACAGAGTTCTCACAGACAAAATTTTATTTTTTATTTTTTAATTATATCCCACCCTTCATGATAAAATGATCCCAGCGTGGTCACAATATATCATATATCATTATAAAATCCAATAAAATACACAAAGCCAGATTCAGTATACACCACCTTTCAGCTAACCTGCTCTGATACACTAGGCCCAACTGTTAATCCAAGGAAAAGATGGCAAAGAATTGCTTTCATCTGCTGCCATGAGCCAGGACCGTGAACCCTCTGAGACAGGCCACTTAACAAGATCAGCCTCGGATGGCCTTCTCTCTGTCCCATCAGCCAGGACAGCTAGGCTGGTGAGGATGAGGGAGAGGGCCTTCTCTGTGGTGGCCCCCACTCTGTGGAACTCCCTCCCTAGGAAACTCCACCATGCCCCCTCTTTAATGAGCTTCCGCTGCACATTAAAAACGTGGTTGTTCAGGCAGGCATCTGGGGTGGGTTAGGGTAATTTTTTATGATGTTTTAATGTAGCATTTTATTGTTTTAACTGTTTTATTGTTGTACATCGCCCAGAGTGGCTGGGTGACCAGCCAGATGGTCGATTAATAAATTTAATAAATGAATGAATGAATGAATGAATGAATGAGACTGAGGTTTCCAGTGGCAGTAACTCTTGAGGAGGAGTCAGAACCAGTTCCGGGACCTTCGCAAGCAGGGTCCTCCACCTTGGAACCCACAATCTGTCCCCAGGAGGTGACACTTCCCCCTTGAGTCTAGGAGCAGACCTCATACTCCTGCTGTGAACAGGGAGGCCCTAGAGAGTGCAGCCAAAACAGCTCCTCATTCCCCAAACCCTCGCCATGCAGAAGAAGCCAGAGACTGCGGGAAAGGGCACTGGTTCTTTAAAAAATACAGCCGTAGAGGAGGCGGTGCTATAAAACCCCGCTAGATGCTCCAATGGTTTGTCAACTTGTCTTGCTTGGCTGCAGGGTTGCTCTCCGTGGTTCTGAACCTGCTCTGCTCTAGAACTACTTCTGCAGCTGCCCACTTGAACTGTCGCCTAGTAGGGACAATGGAACCCGCAATGGAACAAGACACCTGCAGGCTAAAACTAACCAATATCGGTGTCAGTCTAACTCCTTCTGGCCCCAGTGGCACACCAGCACATCTTCCAAACTCTTGTTGCACATGCATACATGACTGAGCCTCTGTCCCACGCAGAAGCCACATCTCTTACCTGATTTTGCACGGGGGAGATACAGCTCTCTCCCCCTGCCGTGAAGTTGCAGAACACCATGAAAGAGTCTTGGGGGCTGCCTTGGTTGGGGTCTATGTAATAATATCCTGAAATGAAATGGGTAATCTTTCTCTTAGCCATGGCAGCCATGATGGAGGCAGAACGTCCAAATCACAGCTTCCTGGCCCCAGTGAGAACCAAGCTGAAATTGCGTGTGGGAAGGGGAAAGCATTTTGGAGATTTTTTTGAGGTGGGGGCAAACTTACCCCCTGGACACCTTGTGTTCCTCTCAGTGGCTGCTGGCCTTCATACCGCCCCTGCCCCCAAATGCCCTGGATATTGTGTTATTTGACAGCATTCTGGGAGTGGGGGAAGGCAGCTGTCATAACTGGAACTGTTTCACCACTGCTGCCACCATGAAAGAGAAGGCGGCATCCCAGGTTGAGCCCCTCTGAAATCCCACCCAATTTTCCTAGCCCTCAAAATGGTCTCTTACACCACCCACCTCTGGCCCCACTCCATTCTGGCCCCACTCCATTCACTCCATTCTCCATTCTCAGCCATTCTATGCTGTCTTTTCTGGGTTATTCAAAAAAAAAAAAATGGTGCAAGTCTCTGGGCAGAATTCAGCAGAATTCCTGCTTCTGTTTCTTCTACATTTTAGACACGATCCTCCAACAAATTATGGGGGTGGGGTGGGGGAAAGTAGAGAGCCCTTCATGAATTAAACAAGCTCCAGCCCTGGTTCCCCCTGGTTTCAGCCAAATCATGCCCCCAATAGCCTTCTAAAGGCAAAGGGGGAACTATGGTAAGGGGTCTGGACCCATAAAGGGTAAGATAACTTGGTGTGGATTGGGCCTAGGGATGTATGGATGGTGTAAAATCCATTCTGTCTGTGTTTTGCGGGTTGTCACACACCTTTCATTCCGTTGTCCACCCATCAACAGAATTGGTTTTTTTATTCCAAATTTGCACAAATTTGCATTTGCCTAAATGCACATTTGTGCACATTTGCATGTGTGGAAACGCACAAATCCCCCCCCAAATGTGCATTTTCACACTTTAGCATATGGGGGGAAATGTGCATTTTTGGCTGGTTTTTTTTTAATGTATATTTTTCTATGGCAAAACCCGGGAAACCAGTCCACAAGTCTACGGAATCTGCCCAACAGGGGGAAATCCAGTCCACTATGGAATCTGCGGGTCAGATGCGTGGAAATCTGAACTCATTTGGTTCCATTGTGGATTTCTCTCACATCCCTAACTGGGCCCAGGAGAAGAGATAAGCAAATGGGCAGTGACAACAGCGGTGAGGAGGAGGAGGAGGCAGCTTTGAGCAAGAGAGTATCCAGCCCCCCCCCCCCCGCAACCTGGAGCATCACGTGCATATTGAGGGTCAATTCATACAGCTGCTAAGTAGACATGCCTTCATATTCCAGCTCCTGGCCTGTGAGATATCTACAACTGCCCCCGTAACAAGCAGGATGTGCCTGATCTCAGTAGCTAAGCAGGGTCAGCCCTGGTTAGTACTTGGATGGGAGACCGCCTGGGAATCAGGCATATTGCATTGAGTGGGGGATGGACTCGATGGTCTTGTAGGCCCCTTCCACTCCTATGATTCTATGACATCGAGCAAAGGGCTGGATGCACCTGATCTCATCTGATCTCAGAAGCTAAGCAGGGTCAGCCCTGGTTAGTACTTGGATGGGAGACAGCTGGGGAATCAGGCTTCCTGCACTGAGCAAGGGGTTAGACTTGATGGTCTTGTAGGCCCCTTCCAACCCTGTGATTCTATGATTCTACCCCAGAGGCATCTGGTTGGCCACTGTGGAAATAGAATCCTTGTCTAGATCAGCCTGTGGTCTGATCCAGCACAGCTGCTTTTACGTTAATGATACTAGAGTTGTGCACAAAGGGCCTCTCAACATTCTCCAGCCTATTTGTGGGAAGAGAAAATGGGGGGACAATTTCACCAAATTTCTCCTAGGGGAGGAGAAATTCTCCAGCAGTATCTCACAGGTAGGGCTCACTGTTGGCAGGGGTTGCAGCACAGCTTCTTTCTTTCTTTCTCAGGGTTTTTGATTTACTGCACTGCTTCCTTAGGTGGCAACAGCATCTGTGTTGAGGCTTCCATAGGGATGGGGGAGAATTTCTCCCCAAAACTTCGGGGGGCCGTGTGCCAACGCATTCGGTCCTCTGAAGGTTGTTTGGGGAGAAATTCTCTGCCCCCCCCCCAGGATGGGACTTACCTTTCACGAATGTCCCTCCCGGCGGTGGGTCCCGGTGGCTGTTCGGCAGGTCTTCGTCAGGGGCGGGGGCAGCAGCCGGTCTTTCGACCGGCTGCCGCCGCCGCCATTACAAGAAAAGTTAAAAAAAAAACGCCCCTGTGATAGGCTACGTAACGATTAATGTAGCCTATCACGGCTAGATTTGCAAAGTCAGCCGTGATAGGCTACGTTAATCATCATGTAGCCTATCACGGGTGACTTTAAAAAAAAAAAGCGCGTACGGCTAATGGCGGCCCCATAGGGAGCCGCCATTCGCGTTCCTTATTTGGTCCCTGTAGTCTACGTAAAGATTTATGTAGACTATGGCGAAAATAAGGGCAACGCAAATAGCGTTGCCCTTATTTTCGCTGTAGTCTACGTAAATCTTTACGTAGACTACAGGGACCAAATAAGGAATGCGAATGGCGGCTCCCTATGGGGGCCGCCATTTGCGTACGCATTTTTTTTTTTTCAAAGTCACCCGTGATAGGCTACGTGATGATTAACGTAGCCTATCACGGCTGACTTTGCAGATCTAGCCGTGATAGGCTACGTTAATCATTACGTAGCCTATCACAGGGGCGTTTGTTTTTTTTTTCTTTTCTTTTGAAATTCGTGGCCGGGGAGACGGGGCGCTTCTCCCCGGCCTGAATTTCGGCCGGGCGAGGCGGAAAGCCTCCCCCCCAGCCTGAATTTCGGCCGGGTGAGGCGGGAAGCCTCCCCCCCCGGCCTGATCTTCGGGGGGAGCAGCGAAGCGCCTCCCCCCCACCACGAAGCAAGCTGCGAGACCAGGTAAGTGACTTTCGTACATCCCTAGGCTTCCACTCTTCTCAGGCAGAATTTTGAATTTATTTTGGTGGTATTTATGAGCTTACCTAGTCCCTGCGAGGTGGCCAAGGGTGCCGTGTGTGTTTTCTCTTTCCATTCCACATCTCTCCATTGCTCTGCAGCCTCCCAGGCCACCTGCACTTCCTGAACTGAAAGAGCCCCATGGGAGGAATGGCCTCAGGATGTCTTCCTCAGGATGGCTTTAACTGAAGTGTGGGAAGCCGAGGAGGCTGCAGGCTGCCAGAGAGATGAGTGTACAGTGAAATACAGGACACTCACAGACACTCCTCAGCCACCTCCTAAGTAAGGTAAAAGCACAAGAACCCCAAATCCAACCCATGAGAATTTCTCCAAAATTTCTTCTCCTTGGAATTTCTTTCCGAATGCAATTTCTTTTCTATCAAATTGAATGAGAATGATCGGAAAAAAATGTGGGAGAAGTCTTTGGCACAGCACTGAATATTTTTTTTATTTTTTATTTGTTTGTTTGTTTGTTTATTTCATTTACATGCCACCTTTCTTCCACTGTGGAACTCAAGGTGGCTACGTGTGGCTCCCAGGTGGTCTCCCCTCCAAGCAGACCCAGACCTGCTTAGCTTCAGCAAGGTGGCTGCATCATGCGACTTCAGTCCATGCCCATGATGCTCCATATGATGGTGGCTCTGCCTGGACAAAGCATGCTTAGGAAAGTTAAGGGGTGCAGGCTGTCTGGTGACAACCTGTCCAGAGGTGCAGTGGGCAAGCCCTGGGGTATGGCATCCACCCCTGGAATTGATGCATCTTGATTCATGTTACTCAGATGCTCATGGAGGCTGCCCCTGAAAGGGAGAGGCTGGTCCTTCCTACCGTCTGGCAGGTCAGGGTGAGCCAGCAAAAGCTCTTTGCAGGAGGCAGCAGGGCGGTCTTTGGTGCCATTTGGAGGGTCTACTAGCAGCTTCAGTTCCCGGCCCAGGCTGTCCATGAGAGTCCACACAATGCTGTAGTTCAGCTTGCTGGCTGAGTAAATCAAGTGCTAGCAAAGGAGAAAGAGAACCAAGTAAAAAAAAAAACTGGACAAAAATTAAAGTTGCCTGTACTTTGCTTCTCTTTGCCAGCAACTAGAAACTCATAAAAGTGACTAATGAAGTGGCCAGTTAAAATCACTTCCTTGACTAAGCATGAAATACAAACACGGGAGCAAATACATAGGATCCGAAGCATTCCAAATTCTAATCAATAGCTGAACTAGAACATACAGAAAAGAAATCTAACAACACTAGCAACATCTGAAAGAATGGTATATAGGCAGATATTTGGTCTGTTTTTATTGAAGCATATGTATAATCTATTTTTCCCTTTTTCAGAATGTTATGACTGAAACAGAGACCTTTAAAACGTGTTGATACACTATTGTTTTTTTCTCTTTACTTTTTTGTTCTTGTTTTTTCCTGTTTTGTTGAAACTTACAATAAAAAATTGATGAAAAAAGGAAAGGAAAGGAAAGAAACCTGGTAGACTTCCAAGGATAATTTATGCTCCCCCATACCGAAAATTCCCTGTACACAGAAAACTACAATGGTAGGGAAATGAATATAGCCTAGTCTTTACCCTGACATGCTAATTTTATACAGGAAGAGATTATTATTTGGAGGGGGGGTGAGTTAGGAAGTATTCAGACATCAATTCCCCCTCAGCATTCTGAAATGGTATAATGCTTGAAAGACTGTAGCTCATAAGACTGAACGTGTAGTTCAGCTTTTAGATAAGTTCCCATATATATGCTGTTTAAGATCTACATGAAACCGCTGGGGAGGTTATCCAGAGATGTGGGTTACGGAGTCACCGGTATGGGGATGACACCCAGCTCGCTCTCTCCTTTTCATCAAATCCAGGTGATGCAGTGGCTGTTCTGAATCCGTGCCCGGGCACAGTAATGGACTGGATGAGGGCCTATACACCGAGTCTCAATCCAGAGAAGATGGAGGTATGGTTAGTGGGTGGTTTGTCTGCCCTGCTAAGTGATGTTCAACCTGTTCTGGAGGGGGTTGCACTCCCCCTAAAGGATCAGGTTTGTAGATTGGGGGTGCTCTTGGATCCAGAGCTGTCACTCGAGGCACAGGAGGACTCAGTGGCACAGAGCACCTTTTATCAGCTTAGGCTGATATACCAACTATGTCCTTATCTGGGCAGAGATAGGCTAGCTATAGTTATCCATGCTCTAGTAACCACTCAACTGGATTACTGCAATGCGTTATACATGGGACTGCCTTTGAAAATGTTTGAAAATGGTCCAGAAACTTCAGATGGTCCAAAATAGGGCACTGAGGTTGTTAACGGGGGACTGGTTGATATGAACATATTACCCCGGTGCTTTGTGATCTGCACTGGGTTCCAGTCCATTTCCAGGCTCAATTCAAAGTGCTGGTATTAACTCTCAAAGCTCTAAATGACTTGGGACCAGGTTACCTGAAAGATCACTCCCATATATAGCTGCCTGGACCCTAAGATCAGCTTCAGATGCCGTTCTCTGGGTACCCCCACCAAAGGAAGTGAGGTGGACAGCTAACAAGGAGAGGGGCTTTTCACTGGTGGCACCCCAGTTGTGGAATGCCCTGCCCAGGGAGGTTTGCCTGGCGCTTATGCTGTGGTCTTTCCGGTGCCAGGCAAAGGCCGTTTTGTTTCCCCCAGATTTTTAGTCCTTCAGTTTCTGTTGTTGTATTTTTAAATCTTTACATGGCTGCCTGTTTTTACTTCGGTTTTATATTGTAGTTTAAAACTTGTGAAAGTTTTATATTATGTATTATCATGCTGTATTTTATGGTTTGAGTTGTTGTGAAGTGCCCAGAGAGCTTCGGCTATTGGGAAATATTATATTACATTGTTATATTATATTATCATATTATCGTGTGTGTGTGTGTGCACACGCGCACACACGCGCGTGTGCGTTACCTTCTTTCTCTGAGATTATTTCATTAAAAAACAAGAAAAAATCACCTCTATGCCAAACACTGGTAACCTATACTCCGACTTCAACTGTTGGGGCACGTAGAGTTTTAGGTGCTGCTGAGGAATTACTGCATGTTCATTTCTAACCCCTTTTAAAGAACCCAGTAATACTATCAGTTGAACCAACAATCCAGATGTGGTAAATCATCTTATTGCTGTTGTTATCTTAATTCACAAAGATATCAGTTAGAGATTTTTAAAAACAGGGTTTCTCTCTCCAGTTATTACAAACAGAGGCTACAATACCTTTGAGTAAATATTTTATTCTGGTGAGGTGCCACAATCAGCTTTTCTTGCATTCTTTAACATTTCTGTTTAAGATTATTACCACACAGATGGTGACCAGATGCTATGTGGAATATATTCTTGATAGCACTTATTTGGATTCTTTTTGCCCATTTAATAGTTCCCTCCCCTTCAAAACAATTTGGTCATAGAAGAAGGCATGACTTTGATCCTTAATACAGTAATTCTTTAGCCTCTCCATATCAGAACTAGAGCTGAGTGGGAAACATATCCTGGAACTGTTTCCCTCACCTATGTAGACTATGGCGAAAATAAGGGCAACACAAATAGCGTTGCCCTTATTTTCGCTGTAGTCTACGTAAATCTTTACGTAGACTACAGGGACCAAATAAGGAACACGAATGGCGGCTCCCTATGGGGGCCGCCATTTGCGTACGCATTTTTTTTTTCAAAGTCACCCGTGATAGGCTACGTGATGATTAACGTAGCCTATCACGGCTGACTTTGCAGATCTAGCCGTGATAGGCTACGTTAATCGTTACGTAGCCTATCACAGGGGCGTGTTTTTTTTTTAACTTTTCTTGAGACACAACCTATTCTCGTGGTCATGGTGTAATCATGCTCCCTGCTGCTATGTGCCATTTTTCAAAGTTCCTTCCTTCACGGAAGATACCAGAGTAAGGGCAGAAAGCACTACTTCCTATTTCTACCTTCACTTCGAGTTGGCTTAAGGATGCTTCCTTCTCTCTCTCTCTGTCTCTGGTGTCTTCTGGATGAATGTCCTAAAGCCAATTCAGAGCAAGGTCAGAAACAGAAAGCACTCTGTCCTGTTTCTGTCCTTATTCAGAATTTGCTGTCACGTCTTCTGGGTAGAAACAGATGAATTGTCCTGAAGTCAACTCAGAGTGAGGGAGGAAACAATCAGCAATGCTTCCTGCTCTTGACTCTGTTATTTTTTTGGAGAGGATGGAAGCGTGAAGAATAACCACACACACCAGCAGCAGTAGGGTGGGTAAGGTAAACACATTAACCCCTGTTTGTCTTCTTCTCCCCACTGCAAATCATAAGAATGCTCCCTCAACTTTTCATCCTATGAACAGGGTGTGTGTGTGTGTGTGTGTATGCATAGAGGGATGGGTGGGATGTTTCAGCTCAACTCTAATTGAAATCATAGTGGTGCCCACTATGGGGTATAATATTCCCCGAGATTAGACATACACTGACAATTTCTATTTTTAGGCATATGTTAAAAACCTATCTTTTTATGCAAGCTTTCCCAGTGTAGTTTAGCCTACCATGTATTTTACTCCCCCAGATACAATATAGTTACTCTATGTATTTTTTAATGTTTTTATGCTTTCTGTACACCGCTTTGAAATCTGTAGATGAGAAGGGTTTATAAATACGTGTAAATAAATCATTGAGTGTTTCCCACTTGTATTAATTTAGGTATGCTTCAGAAGGTGGGCTAGTAAAACAATTCCATAGGCTACTAAACAGTGCAGACTTCCTTTCAAGGTTGCATTACCTGGGAAAGCAATGTACATTGGCACACATGGCCATGGAATACTGGATCAGAACTGTTTCTGAGACCTAAAAATATGCTCCATTCACTACAACCATGTGCAGCAAAACTCCATTTGACCTACTCACCTTCAGTTCTTCCCTGGAGATATTCAGCGAAGGTCCACGGGGTCCAGGAACACCAGGTATGCCCTAGAAATAAGCAGTACTGATAATCCTGCCCTGGAGGAACTGTTGGTCAGTGCCAAGGTCCTCTGGCAGTTACCTTGGTCCCCCTGGGAGTTGGGAAATGGAGGATCCGAATGACATGCAATCCACATGCTCACAGGTTCACCACACAAGTTCTGAAACCTAACACTCTGAGAAATATTTACTTTCCTTGTTAATGAAACAAACCACATTTCTAGTCATCAGTACAGAATCTCTCAAATAGCAACTGGACCCAGAAACCAGAATGGGCTTTGGGTAGGGCTTCCACTGATCAAGGCTTCAGTAGCCAGGATACTCCTCATCTCTCCTCTTGTTGTGAAAATTTGCTGCTCATCTGAATACCTATCAACTCAAACGTGGGCCTCTTCAATCGCAATTCTGGTGTTTTTCTGTTGTAGACGACTCCATGGTCTTGCTGGTCCCGCTTCCCCATGAAGATTAATAGAACAATTAAATCATAATTAGGCCTCACTAGCATGTATGCAGTGTGTGTGTGCGCGCGCGTGCGCTTTAAAGGATGCTGGATGTTTCTAGTCCTCATGGAAGTGCACGGTTAAAATAGAAAAATGGCATAATAACTTACGGGGAGGCCTGGTTTGCCTTGTGGTCCTGGGGTGCCCTGCAAGCCTTTGAGGCCCTGGCAAAACAAGAGGGAAGATGATTAAAGAATCAAGACGTTTTGAACAGTCCTCCTATTATTGGGGGGGGGGAAGCGTGGTGGCACTGCAGTGCAGCAAACATCAGGCCAGGAGCTCCCTGCTTGTGAAGCTGCTAGGACTCAAGTGGCCCAGCCCAGCCCACTGCTGACACCATCACTGACTCCTCACAGCTGGCGGCTGGGTCTAGCAGCCTCCCACAACGCCCTGGAGCATCTGACATAGTGGGAGCTACCATTTCCTGCACTGTGCCCTGGAGTGACACTATGCTTGTGGGGAATTCAAAATGGTGGCCCACTGATGCAGGAATGGGGCCACTTTTCCAAGCTCCCTCACATTTGGAGCCCGCCATGGGATTGGACAAGAGCTTTGAAGGAATGTTTAGTGTCACCAGAAAATGACCCCCAACCATGGAAAGCATATATGGAAACTAGATAGATAGGTAGATGGGTAGGGGGATAGAGAGATAGGGATGGACAGACAGGGGGACGGACAGGGCGACGGGCGGGCAGACTGGGCAATGGGCAGGCAGACAGGGCGACGGGCAGGCAGACAAGTGTGGTTTTGAGGACCCTAGGTGTGCAGGGAAGCAGAATAAGTGACGTAGCGTGCTTCCAGATGAGGCTTTTATTGTGCTACTGCCCTGCCTCATTCACAGTCTTTAACAGGTGGGACCCTGTTACAACATCATCTTCCACTTGTAACCCTCCACTTGTTTTGTCACCGCTCCTTCCGTCTTTTTTTTTTTTCTTACTGCAGAAAATCCATTAAGGAGAAAAAGACAGAATAGCTGCACAGAGCCTACTGATCGGTAGTGCTAGAAGCCCTCTGTCTCAAAGTACCCATAGTACATAGCACTGGGGGAGAAGCGAAGTACTTACCTTTTGTCCAGATGACCCCTGGGGAGAAAGGTGGAAAGGATAGATACAAATCAGATATTGAAACTGGAAAACTCTCAAAATTATTGTGTACGACACGTGCCACTCCTACCACATTCCATTGTTTCAACTTTTGAAACGTGGGAAGCTGACTTATATCAGGTCAGACCATTGGCCTGTGTCACACAGTATCAGCTACTCTGATTGGCAGTGGCTCTCCAAGGGGTCAGGCAGGGAGGGGTCTTTGCCATCACCTGCTATCTGAACCTTTTTAACTGTCAATTGAACTTTGTACAGTCTTCATGCAAAGCAGTTGCTCTAGCATGGAGCTATGGAGACTCTCAGTCACTTTATGTAACCACCAAAAACAGGAGGGGGGGTTGTCGGGGGGGGTCTTCTCAGAACTACCAAAACCAGCATATGTTATGCAAAGCAGCAAAAGTGGCGAAATCATGCAAAAATAAGACAGATCATGCTGATTTGCATGGTTTACAAAACATAAGCGAGAATTCCACAGATCCTGGTGGAAAATTTGTATTGGCTGGGTTCAGAATTCTGATTTGATTGTGTGTGTGTGTGTGTGTGTTTTTAATTTAATTCATTGTTATCCCACCTTTCCACTAAAAATAGCGCTCAGGGCGGCTAACGACAATGAAATACAGATAAAGATGTTACCTAACTAAAATGCAACCACATTAAAAACACATCAGTTAAAATGAGATAAGAAAGAAATGGTGCCCACCAGCTAAAAACGTAGTTTATCAGCAAGATAGATAAGCGATTGTAAGCCTGCCTGGGGGTGGGGGGAATGTATTTCCCTGATAGCAGAAGGACAACAGGGTGGTTTACTTGCTTGGAAGTGCCTGAAAGCGGAAAGGAAACCCCACAAATGCACACTGTACTATGCAGTTGCTTCATCTCAAAATCCTTTGGCTAAAAGGAAGAACTTACTGTAACACCAGGGTATCCAGTGTATCCCGGCGCACCAGGTGGTCCGACAGCACCCTGGAAACAAACAAGAGATGGGCTGCTATAAAAGCCAACTCTACCATGTCGGGGGTATTTATTTCATTGATTGATTGCATTTATACCCTGCCTTTTTTCCTCTTGCAAGGGACCCATGAAACCACATCCAGGAAATAAAATAGTGAGATTTAGATAACTGGCCAGAATGTATTGCTACTTGGACGTAATTAAACAAATCTCCATTTAAACTTGGAAACATGAATGAATGTTGATTAACCCCATGAATCTGCATACGATTTGGTTAAGCAGGTTGCACGGCTGGCAGAGAAAAGGCAGCCGGAAGAGGAGACACATCCGTCAAGTTACACCTGTGCTGGTACAGGTGTGCCCAAGGGTTTGGGCACAGGTGTGTATGTGTGTGGGGGGGCAGGGGGGAAGGAAACGCTGCACATCTGAGGGCCAACAGAAAGGTAGGATGGTGGCTTTCAAAGACTGTGTTCCGCAACCCAGTTGTAGTCTAACACATCTGGAGGGCACCAGGTTGGTGGAGGGGAGTAGTATCCTAGATGGGGGATTAATGCTGGGGCAATGCATTTCCCATCTCCAGAACTGTGTGCCCCTCTCCTCTGCTCTATAGCTATACAGTACTCAGGGGGTTGTATTCAGGATCTGCCATTTTGGGGGATCGCTCCCCCCCACACACACACACACCACATTTATTTATTGCATTTATAGCCCACCTTTTTTCCTCTTGCAAGGAACCCAAGGCGGCTTATATTATCCTCCTCCTCTCAATTTTATCCTCACAACAACAACCCTGTGAGGTGGGTTGGGCTGAGAGTGTGTGACTGGCCCAAAGTCACCCAGGGCTGAGTGGGGACTAGAACCCGGATCTCCCGGCTCCCAGTACAACACTCTAGCCACTACACCACACTGGGTATGAGCACTCCATCAGTCTGTGTCAAGGTTCCTGGACCCAAAGTCCTCCTTTCTCCTCCATATCTGAAGCCACATTCACAATTGAATGTGGCTTCAGACATTCACAACTGCGCCCTACTTTTCTCTCCGGTGCTGCTGTGGCTAGAACAAGGTGTTCACAGTTCCCTGTGCACAGAACTTGCAGGACAAGCTACACCTGCTGAAATGTCCTCTTCTCCACAGCTATTGATGGTGCAGGAGCCCCATCTCCTCTTTTGCACCTGGCCGGCCTAGGTTCGGAGCACAGTTCCTCTATGTGAAGAACCTACCAGGGCTGCAGGTGGGAGCATCTCTCACAGTGGAAAAAGGAGTCCCAGGTACTTGGGAGACTTCATCTGCCCAGGCTAGCCCTGTCCTAGCCAACTTGGTTCAAGGCACCCAGAGGTGCTAAAAGCAGCAAGGTATGTCCACGCAAGGGCTTGTCAGATCAGGTCCAGGCAAGTCTAGGCAAGTCTAGGCAAGACCAGTCAAGTCCAGTTTGGGGGTGCTGAATAGCCAGGTGAGTTGGACCAGGCAGTGTGTTCCAGGACCTTGGCCAGCTCCAAGCTAGCAGAGACTCAGACAAAGAGAGCTATTGACTCAGCAACAGTCAAAGGCCTTCTGAAGCCTTATAAAGGCCAGCAGCTCATGACCGGCAGTCAGCTCCACCCCCTCAGAGAAGCAGTTTGTTTCTTAAAGGGCTATTGCCTGATTTGTAGCCACTGGCTCCTGTGGGATGAGGTTGGTGAAGATTGTAATGGGGGAGTGTCCTCTGCATCTGAGGAGTCAGGTAGAGGCGCGTCCTCTGGTCTGAAAGGCCCTGGCCTAGCGGGGATTGGATTAATGGAGGGAGTTGCCTCTGTCCTCTTCAGAGCCAGTGGATGGGTCAAGGCTGGGGAACATGACAAGCCTGGGCTATCCTCAGTGGGAAGGGCATTGCATTGAAATCGACCTGCCCTTATATACCTGTGTACAAGCACACTACAAAAACAGGCGTTGTGGTACAACTTTCACCCATGAGGTAAGCCCAGCTTCTTCCCACATTCCCAGTGCAAACTGATGTGCCTGAGCATGTTTTTCTCATTTGTCCTGGGCAGAATAAACAAAGCCTGTAGGATGGGGCAGGTGGGGGGCAGGAGTACAAACCAGACTGCCTAGTCTAGAGGTGGGCCACCTCACATTTTTGTATCTTGTGATGTTTCCATAGGAATATTTGTCCTCGCCTGCTTCCATCATGCATGTATGATGCCCAGTGATACCAATACCAAACTCCTGCACATGTTCAGTGTAAACTCTGCATGGCAACCGCTGGTTAGGGTAGTATCATCTCAGCTACTGAGTGGCATAACACACCAGGCAGATGATTATTTCAGGAAGAGAGAGAGAGAGCGTGCGAATGACAGCAGTTTACCTCTTCACCCTTGGATCCTGACCTCCCGGGTACACCCACACGACCTGGCTTGCCCTGAAAGAGGCAAAAGGTGCTCACTGAGGACTAGGTCCGTTATCGATATATGTGCTGCATTTCAACAAAAAGTTCTCAAAATCTTTTTTAAAAAACCCATTAACACAACAAGAAATTCTCATATGCACCTTAAAGCCAGTATCTCCCTGTGGACCAAGATCCCCCATGCTGCCTTTGTCACCCTAGAAGGAGGCACAAGAAATTGAAAATGAGTAATGGTTTCCAGTGATGTAAATTAATTTAATATTATATCAGCTGTTAAATGCAAATTTAAATGCAAATTTAAATGCAAATTAAATGCAAATTTAGTGCAAATTTATGATGCAAGTTCAGCCGGAGGTGTACACAGTAGCAGTCAGCACCCACCTTTTCCCCTTTGCGCCCTTTGACTCCCTTCACCCCTCTGAGTCCAGGAACCCCCTGTAGACACAAAAAATGAGGAACACTATTCATTACAATGCTTCATAGTCCATAACACCCCAGACAAGGTCACCGTGGGCAGAAGGACATTCCTCCAAGGCAACTGTATAAATTGCAGTATTTCAAAAAGCTAAATGGCGGCTACAGCATCCTATGGCGATCCTAATGAGGCACCCTTGGGATCCATACTCACGTAAGGACCTTGGGGTCCCAGGGGCCCGTTGAGACCTTGCTCGCCATGAGAGCCCTGGAAGGGAGAAACAGGAAAGGAAGGAAAACTTCTGTGATTCCCAATTCAAGCATAACAGCAAGACCCTCCCTGGCTTTTGCACTAAGGCACCAGCTCTTGAACTGTCGGGTCAGGACCCATAGCTGGGTTGCAGCATGACCTACACTGGGTCACATCAGCAGCACTACCACCATACACGTACATGGTAAAAAAACCCACAAAAAATAAAGAAGTGGGTCCCATCATTCATCATCGTTATTGTTAATATATGTACCACCAGCGTGCATGGTTCTTTACATCAAAGGAAGGCAACTTGTAGGGGCCATAGGTCCATTTGGCAATTTGAGAAACTGTCCTGAGCACCACCACAAAATGGCTGCCATGGGAGGCATGGGGAAAGACAAGCAACCGACCCGAAAGACTGAGTACAAGGCAGAGGTGGGGGTCTGAGCACCAACTCACTAAACAACTCCTGTGAACCCACGGCTTCCAGCACCAGCAGAAACCCATTTCACAGCAATCCCAGCTGCCATTAAGAAAAATGTGTTAATTAAAAAAAAAGACAGAGGGCAAGAGCACCATGTTGGGTGTCAAGAAAGGTGCCCAGGGGCACATTGCCTACCCCTGCTTTATATAATACAAGAGAGGAGGTCTCTGCCCCTATGAGCTCATAATTTAAAATTCAACAGAGGGGAAATTGCAGCAGAGGAAGGGGGTAAACAGGGAAGCAACATGCGGCGGTTTCAGTTGCATGTGCTCAGGGATTGGGTTTCTCTACACCAGGGGAAGACAATGCTGACAAAGCGGTGACATGCAACCCATGGGTGAGTTATCAATTGGCCATCTGTATCCACCCTTGACACCTGAGAAAATGGGAGCATGGCTGATCTGGCAGGACAGTAGAACAATACCACAAAGACCTTTGCCTACCTTGGGGCCTTTGGAACCTCTTGGGAGCCTGGACCCAGCTTTGCCTCTCTTGCCCTGGGGGTGGAGGAGAAACAAACAAACCAGAAAGGAGGTGGGTTGCCAGAACTCAGATTCTGACCCCAAATTATGGAGATTTTGTCTTCTCCTCAAGGCATCCAGGGGAAGATTTCGGATCAGGGTAGCCATGCGGGTTTTCTGGAAGCTTTTGAACAGGGCTATATTTTTTTTTTTTTTGCAAATTAGGCTAATTTGCATAATTCAGCATCTTTATTTAACTTTTATCTAGTAAACAGCCAAGCTAAAAAACATGGCACCCATGTTGATGTTTTGTAAATTAAAGCACACTTAATGTGATTTAAAAATTATATCATGTGAAAATTGCATTGGGACGCTTTTAAAGAAGAAAATCAGATAATAGCATGGCGTTCCTTTACATTGTTTACATTTAAAAAACACACACGTGTACTGAAAACTGTTGACACAATAATACATTTTTAACATTCCAAAGAACTGAGCATGATACGCTGACAGCCAGTTACCTATTTCAACTTCTGCAGCTTGTACAGTCATTAAAAATGAGTGCAATCCATAATGATTTTCCACAGCAAAGTAAAGCACAGGAAATTTTTCACTGGATGAGGGAAGGCTTCTTTTTCTCTAGGGCGCCAAATCCATTTTGCTGCCCCATTCGCAGGTGGCAAAACTGAGGCTGGCTATTTGGGCAGCTTTCAAGGGTGGGGGCAAAGGTGGGGGCACCCTTATCAGCAGTAGTGCTGCTCCTCTAGGCAGCCACCATTTTTATTTCCTGGACGTCCGCTGGGAATGGCACTAGGCCGTCACATAGCATTGTTCTGAGGGGACTTCTGAGACAGCCAGTGTGGTGTAGAGTGTTGGACTGGGAGTTGGGAGATCCGGGTTCTAGTCCCTACTCAGCCATGAAGCTCACTGGGTGACTTTGGGCCAGTCACAGACTCTCAGCCCAACCCACCTCACAGGGTTGTTGTTGTAAGGATAAAATGGAGAGGAGGAGGATAATGTAAGCCACCTTGGGTCCTTAAGGAGAAAAAAGGTGGGATATAAATGTAATAAGATAGATAGATAGATAGATAGATAGATAGATAGATAGATAGATAGATAGATAGATAGAAAGAAGTGACAGCCACCGTCCATCCAAAGGAGCAGGGTTACCACCAGCAGATGCACTACACCACTGCACAACTGCTGGTAGAGAAAAAAAGTGAACTGGGGGGCACTCTCAGGACAACCCCCCCCACACACACACACACATTTTTCTAGCAGAGTTCTCCCAGGAGTACTTTTAATTTTCTGTTTGGCTTAATAGGAATCTTTCCTATGAGCTTCACATTCCCCCCTACACACACACACACACACACACACACACACACCCCAGTCCACCCCAATCCTGAATATCAAAGGAAGTGTGAGCAGGTTTTGTTTATCATTTTGTGAGTCACTCCATCTTTTATATTTTCTTTCTTCCCCTATTCCAATAACCGAGACAAAAAAAAAAATAGCATCAAGAACTAGGGATGTACGAATCCCTTACCTGGTTCTGGTCCGGGGCTTCCACGGTGGGGGGGAGGTGATCCGTCCCTCCCCCTGGAATCCTCCCCAGCCGGCTCCACTCTGCGGCGAGTCCACAGAGCCACCGGCTGGGGCCGCCCACAGCCGGACCTCCGTTGGCTGTCAGGCTGCGGCTGCAAATGGCAGCTGCCATAGTGGCCGCCATTTGTGTCCCTGCATTGCCATGATAGGTTACGTATATATTTACGTAGCCTATCACAGCAAAGAGCAGGGATGCAAATGGTGGCTACTATGCCATTTGTGTCCCTGCTCTTTTCGTGATAGGCTATGTAAATATATACGTAACCTATCACGGCAATGCCCTGCGTTAGCTGTGATAGGCTATGTATATATTTAGGTAGCCTATCACAAAAAGAGCAGGGACGCAAATGGCATAGCAGACGCTATTTGTGTCCCTGCTCTTTGCCATGATAGGCTACATAAATACCTACGTAGCCTATCACGGCTAACATAGCGAGGGAAATGGCAGCCGCAGACTGGGGCAGCCATTTGCAGCTGCAGACGAGGGCAGTGGATGGCTGACAAAAGGTAGGGTCCGTCCCGGGGAGGTTTCGCGGGGTGGCAGGGGGGATTGCTCCATTCCTCCATGGACTCCAGGGGACTTCATGGACATCTTTAGAATCCAGCCTCACTGGAGTCCATGGCAGAATTCTCTAACATCCCTATCAAGAACTAAACACGTATGCCCTTATTTAAGGTTTGCCTATACCAACGCTTGGCTGATAACCAAGGAAATACCAGTTTCCATTACTGAGTCCTTTTGCCACTCGTCAAATATAATCAGATCAGGGTCAGAAAAAGTAAGGTGGGAATTACCCTGGGTTTCTTCCACTTCTACTGTTTCTGGCCATGTCATCCCCTGTCTTTCCCAGTCCAGCAAAAAATCACTCACACAGTCCCTGAGGTCCTGTTTATTAACAAGATACGTATCAGCCTGCGCCTCTCTCAGATCAGAAATGTTATCAGTTTCTTGGTTGAGGGATACTGGAGAAGGAGCTATTGTCAGAACCCCAGTCTCCATAATCGATTAAATGTTGCTTTGTGTCTGCAGTGGCACAGCCAGGGGACACATTTTCTATCCCATCCGCTAGGCTTCTGTTTACCAGATCAATGCTGGCTCTTAGCAACACACTTCTTATTTAATTTTTCTTTGTTTGGTTGTGGCATTTATATACTGCTGAATACCATAAAATCCCTCAGCAGTTCACAATATGAAAATACAATATGAAAAAACACAACATTAAAAAACTGTGTTAAAGCACAGCGTTAAAAACACTTCCAACGACAGCAAATAATCAAGGAGCAGTAAAATGGAGCGGCGTAATTAATATACTTACAGCCCAGGGAAAACCTGGGTGAACAAGTGTGTTTTCAGGAGGCGTTGGAAAGAGGTCATGTTTTCTGCCTCCTGAACTACACGAGGGAGGGTTTTCCAGAGGGTGGGTGCCGGTACATGGGCTGAGCTCTTATGGACCGGTTGCATATGTAAACACAGGAAGTAGAAGATTTCTTACCCTTCTGCCAGGACTGCCAGGGAACCCTGGACCCCCATCACGCCCACGTGGCCCCTAAGGGAAGAGAAAGACAAAGGGAGAAGACAGGCATGGCCTTTGTAGAGCAGTGGGCTAGTCTGGAATCAACTTCTCTGCATTTAATTCAGACATACTTATTCCTTTTTTATGGTGCGCTTTGTGGTGGAGGGATCTGCAGATTTTTAAAAAGAGTGACTAATCTGAATTGGGGAAAGCAGGGTGTGGACAGCTGAGGTTCACTAGTGGCTGATGACAGCCAACCCCCCTAAGCAGGCTGGCGTCAGCCAGGTCGGGCACCTGCCAAGGGCCCACACCTCAATTGGAGGGTCCCTGGGAAGAACCCCCTCCTCTTATTAATTCATTATTTACTCATTACATTGACACCCCACCTTTCTTCCACTGTGGAACTCCAGGTGGCTACATGTGGTTCCCCGGTGGTCTCCCCTCCAAGCACTGACCAGACCCAGACCTGCTTAGCTTCAGCAAGGTGGCTTATTGTAACCTGCTTGTTCGTCCCCCTCTTGCTCTGGCCCGAAGAGCACGAGTGAGAAGGAGAAGCTGCCACTGCCTGCTTGCTCACTGCCTCTCCGCCCAGCCAGCAAGCAGATGGTAGCAATGCAGAGGAAATGGGAGCAACGGCAACAGTTGGTAATAATGGCAGTGAGGAGGTAGACCCACTAAGGAAGGGGGCCCATTGAGGGTGCCTTGCCCAAGGGTCCTCCAAAACCTGGAGCTGGCACTGCAGGCTCCGAGCCGTTCTAAAACACTTCCAAAATGTCAATGGGTAAATACCTTTTCTCCTTTACACCCTTCCTGACCAGCCAGTCCCGGCAGCCCCGGCAGCCCCTGAAACACAGAAAAGAGAGATACAGAAACTGGGCTAGGACACAGGTGGGAAAGGGCAGTCAGGTCGAGAGCTGTATAGGCTGTTGGGTGGGCGGCTGACCAGGGACCACACATCCACATGCAGACCACATGCAAGCATCCATACATCCCCCCCCACACACACACACACACTCCCATTCTACTGCAAATCACTGCGCACGGGAGGCATTAATCTCATCCCCAGACCAGTGATACTGGTCCGCAGGCCATAGTTGCCACCCTGGTTCTAAGAACCTTGCCATGTCCCCCCCCCCCAAAAAAAAAGAAAGCAGAGAATCTCATGCTGGTGTATTCTGGCTCAGGTACCAGATTAGCCATTATAATCCACTTGGTCCCTATGGTATCATCCCTTTTACCCTGGTCCCTCTAAAGCCATGATCGCCTTTTGCCATACATTCCTTTATTCCCCCGCCCCGTCCCTCAGATGGTACTGGGAATGCTGAGAAGGGAATAGCTTGTTTGGGCTGCACCCCTATACACACTTATCAAGGAGTAAGTTCCACTGAGCTCAGCAGGGCTTACTTCTGAGTAGACAAGGACAGGATTACAGTGTTAGGAAGGCAGGTTTTGGGGAGCTGATAAGTATGGTATATCGGGGAGGAGGAATATGGAGTGAGGAACAATCGGTTTGTAATTTGGGTTTCAAATTGGTTGGTTGTTTTAACTGATTGGTTCTAAGTAGTTAAAATGTGTATTAGCGGTTTATTTAATGTGTAATTATTGACTTCGTTGATATTATTGTGTTGTATGTTTTGGGGTTAATTGGAATGAGCTCTGGTATAGAGTACAATATAAATTTGTATATTATTATTATTATTAAGCTACGGAAAAGGATTCTGCCCCATTCATCATCTATGATAGTGTCAGTAAAAATATGGGAATTCTGATCATGCATGTAACCCATTTTCATTGCTGGCTGTTTTTAGGGTATTGAGAAACTCTTGAAATAAGGGGGAAACAGAGGTTAAAAGTTGAGAATGCGATGATTAATACTCTAGATTTCAACACATGGTACTTCACCTTTTGGCCTGGTTGCCCGATTGATCCTGGATCCCCTTTCTTGCCTGGGGGCCCCTAAAAGGGGAAAAAAAGGGTCTACTTTGTGCCAAATAAAGAGAAGTTTGTAACATGAATTCCTGTTCTCGGTATCTTCTGGAGGGTATTCCAGACCTTCGCTCAATGGGCAGGGTTCAATCTCATTTAACTTTGGGGGGGGCAGGTTGGCTTGGAAGAGCCCAGGCAACCCCTCCCCCCACCCCGAGAATGATAGAACCTGAAACAGACTGTCCCTCGAAAAACTATTACAACATAACCATAATTGGATGGGGAGGAATTGACCCAGGGTAGCTGTCTACTTCCCCCACATATAAGATGAAGGCAAAACCCCAGGAGAAAGGACCTCAGTCCACTGCAGAAAGAAGGGTGGGATGGAATGCTGTCCAGAAGACACTGAGAATAGGAATTCATGGTAAGAAACGTCCCTTTCTCTTGCATCTTCTGGAGAGCATTGCAGGCTTTCGGTATGTACAAGAGCAATCCTACACTACGGCAGGGCTGCGGTGGAGCTCCTTAAATAACTTGAACTCTGTGCAGTACTCCCCTTGACAAAGGTAGCACCTGCAGAACAAAAGACCTCAATTTTGTAATGTTTCGAGTATGTATGCAGTGAAGCCCACATTGCCGTCCTGCAAATCTCTTCCATAGAAACATGGCCTCTAAAGCAGCTGAAGTAGCTGTTCCCCTGAGGGAAAGTCTCACAATATGATGGTGTCCGTAGTGATGATTGTCTTCTCTGGGGTCACCAGACTGACCCCCCCCCCCTTAAGGCAATCTCCCCGGGGAAAGCCACCAGGCCCATGACATTTTCAGGGCTCAGGGAAAGGAGATCCACTTGTGAGACTTGATGGCAATCTCATCCTGGATTAGAAGCAGCCTCTTCTGAAGGTCCCTGGTGTGGAGAACATAACAACAGAAGAAGGATCCTGCTGGATCAGACCAAGGGCCCATCTAGTCCAGCGTTCTGTTCACACAGTAGCCAACCAGCTGTCAACCAGGAACCCACAAGCAGGTCATGAGTGCAACAGCACCCTCCTGCCCATGTTCCCCAGCAACTGCTGTACATAGGCATACTGATACTAGAGGTAGCCCTGTGCAGCCATGCCACCAGATCCTGGCCAGAAACCATGAGGCCTAAAAGGCTAGGCCGGACCATTAGATCTGCCCCTTCTGCTTTCTCCACAGATGGAACTGCTCGCACAATCTTTTCTCATTTCTCTGATAATAGGAACATGCGGAATTCTTGTGTGTCCAACATCACCCCAAGTGCTCCAGCTTCTGTGCTGGGACCAGAGAGCTTTTGTTGACGGTCACCACAAAAATGTGGGCTGCTAGGTGTCAGGATGGATTCTGAGCCCAGGGAGATAGTTAGCAGCTCAGATTCAGAAGAGGAGCAGCCAGAAGTGGGGGAGGCTTTTTCACAGGCCAGTTCAGATATGGGTAGGCGTGCTTCTCGGGTTACCAACTCCCAGATGGCCAGGCATGAAGCTTCCTCCTTACCCCCGTCTGTGAGAAGCAGCGAGCAGGAGGAGGACAGGATTGAGGACTGTGACCTAAGAGACACTAGGCGGAGATGCAGAGCTAAGAGGGAAACGTCAGGGGCTGAGCTCAGATGGTCGAACCAGTTAGCAATGCATGAGAGGCTACGCAGGGAAGCAGCACGCAAGGGGTGGGACCTCCCTCCCTAAGCTGGCCTAGCCAGACAGCCGCCCTTTCAAACTGCGGGCAACTTTCAGTGATCCCATTTGAATCCCCTGGAGGCATTCCTTTGTAGCCAGAGAGTCTTCAAGGATTTGCATCTGTAATGAACCTGTGAATAACGAATTAAAGGTGTGAGGCTGAAGCCTCTCCTTTCATGTGTTTGTGAGTGCTTAAGGAAAGCCAAGGGAATCGTGACACCAGGCACTTGAGTATGGACCGAACATCCTTCCTCCTTTGCTCCAAGGACAGGGACATGATGAGGATGTCATCCAGATAAGGATAAAGAGCAATGCCCTGGGATCTCTAATGGGCTACCAGAGCCACCAGGATTTTGGTGAACACTCTGGGGGCCGAGGTCAATCTGAATGGCATGGCTCAGTCCTGACAATGAAGACTGCTGTAGGTAAAACGCAGGAACCTCTGGTGAGTGGCATTGATTGCTATGTGTAGACAGGCTTCTGACAACTACACTGAAGCTAGGAAGTCCTTTTCCATGATGGCAGCCACGGTGGAACAAAGGGTTTCCATTTGGAAGTGCTTCTGAATAAAGAACTTGTGAACTGCTTCAGATCCAAAATGGCCCTGATTTCTCTGTTTCTCTTTGGCACTAAGAAAAGCATGGAATACACCACAAAGCACCTCTGAGCCTGAGGAATAGGTTTTGTGGCCCTGGTGTCTATCAGGTACTGGATGATATGAAGTATGGCCTAATGCTTCATAGAATCACAGGATCTGGTGGAGGGGGTGAACAGATCTCACGGTTAGTTGCAAAATTAGTATGTAGCCCAGTGCTACTGCCTCCAGAACCCAGACATCCGAGGAGGTGCACGTCCAATAAGTTTGCAAAATGGAGGGGGGAACCCCCCCATGCAGTGAAGGCTGGTAGTGCCAATTTCGGTGGGGCTGTGAATCCATTCTGGGCTTCAATCAGAACAGCCAGGACTCTAAAGGAGCTATCTCAGGTGCTGACCCCTATCCCCAAAATAGGTTCAGCAGCTTGAATAGCTCATTTATAGTTCAGGCTGGTTCTGACTCAAACCCAGAATTAATTCACAGCCCCATCAAAATCGGAACCACCTCTTATGGATGCAGGGTAGGAAGTGACTTCAGGAAAGGGTCTGCTTTTTTGCCCCCATGCTGAAAAAGAAGAAGAATTAGCACTGGAAGAAGCCTGGTTAAGACCCCTGCCAAAGCCCTTAGGACAGAACCATTTGAGTCTGTACTTATTAGATGCCTGCGGTTTCTAATGGAAGGAGGAAGATCAAAAAGATTGTCGAGTTTTCTGCTTGCGAGCCTTCTTGGAAATTCGCAAGGCTTTCTTTTTGTCTCTGGTCTCCACCAGAACAGGATCTTAGACTTATCTGAACAACTTGGAGTCTCCACCAGAACAGGATCTAAGACCTTGCTGAACAACCAGCAAAGGTGTAGCATGCAAGATGGACCTGGGAGCCAGGGTCTACTTCCTAAGACTGCAACCACAGATTTTCTCCTTGCTGCTACATTAGCTGCCATTGCTTGAGATTCCAGCTGCACCACATGCAAGGAGGAGTTGGCCATAATAGCCGCTGCAAGCGCTATCTTTTGAAGCCCATCTTTGATGGGTTTGGAAGTACCAGAAAGGGAAGCCAATTCTTTTGTCCACAAGTAAGTGGCCCTTGAAAAGACGGAATTAGTGACCAACACCCTGAACACTGTGGTGGAAGCCTCAAACCCCCTATGAAGAGCCATCTTGACTCTGTGACAGGGATCTTTAGGCCCACCCTCCCCCTCAGAGGGATTAACAGCAGATGATGCCAAGGTGGCGACAGAGGCATCCTCGGGAAGAACATACAGTGTCTTTGCCGCTCACAGGGAGGCCTTCCTTCTGGATTCATCTACTCACCTTTCTGACCCTGTCAATAAACTCAGGAAAGGGAACAGTGAGAGGCTTATGGGAGCCCTGAGGGATAATTGCCTTAACTCCCCAAGGAGTTGGTTCAGCTTCACTTGTCGAAGGCTGTAAGGTGGAGTTGATCCTCAGAGTACCTGTGGCCTTGGAGAGCATAGCAGGAAAATGCTCTACTGGGAAGAGGTGCTCCTGATTGACTGTGACTGCCTTCAAGTCCTCCTCTGACAACTCCCCTTTGCCCTATCCTCTGCAATGCAAGTTCCCCTTATGAAGGGAAGAAGAAGACTTGCTATTATGTATTTATTCATTTACTACATTTATATCCCACCTTTCTTCCATCATGGAACTCAAGGTGGCTACATGTGGTTCCCAGGTGGTCTCCCCTCCAGGCACTGACCAGACCCAAGCCTGCTTAGCTTCAGCAAGGTGGCTGCCTCATGTGCCTTCAGGCCATGCCCTGGGACTATTAGAAGCAGCAGGATGCCAGTACCCAGCCTCCCCCTCATCTTCTGTCAGCCAGAGGGAGGGGCTAACACACAACTCTGCAATGCCCTCTAGAAGATACAGGAGAATGTATTTTCTTTACCAATTGCTAGTGCTAGCCTTGTAACAGTTCAATCAATAACTCAGTGAAGTGAGTTAAAAAATTGATAGATTAAAATGTATTCCTGATTCCTGGCTTACCATGAATGAGTTCCGTGTTGCTGCATGCAGCCCATTTGCTCCTGCTTTTTTCCTCTCACTCATGCAAGCAGGTAAACAAACTAGAACATGGAGGTTTTGCATTGCATGCAAACCCGGGATCCTGGTTTGTTGCTCTAAAACAAGCCAGGATTGCAAGCCAGGGTTTGTTGGCCATCACTTCCTAGTTTGCTTACCAGCACACAGCTCTTTCACAGTAAGTCAGGATTAGGGATGGCGGAGAATTTCTCCCCGAAACTTTGGGGGGCCGAGCGCCGTGTTCGGCACCCCGAACGAGTTTCAGGGAGAAATCCTCCGCACCCCCCGCACCCCCCCCGGGACAGGACGTACCTTCGCCGAATGTCCCTCCCGGCGGCGGGTCCGGCCGGCGGTTCGGCAGGTGTTCGTGCGGGGCGGGAGCGGCAGCCGGTCTTTCGACCGGCTGCCGCCGCCGCCATTCCAAGAAAAGAAAAAAAAAATCCCCATGATAGGCTACGTGACGATTAACGTAGCCTATCACGGCTAGATTTGCAAAGTCAGCCGTGATAGGCTACGTAAATTGTCACGGGTGACTTTAAAAAAAAAAAAAGCGCGTACGGATAATGGCGGCCCCCATAGGGAGCCGCCATTCCCGTTCCTTATTTGGTCGCTGTAGTCTACGTAAAGATTTACGTAGACTACGGTGAAAATAAGGGCAACGCTATTTGCGTTGCCCTTATTTTCGCCGTAGTCTACATAAAGATTTACGTAGACTACAGCGACCAAATAAGGAACGCGAATGGCGGCTCTCTATGGGGGCCGCCATTAGCGTACGCGCTTTTTTTTTTTTAAAGTCACCCGTGATAGGCTACGTGACGATTAACGTAGCCTATCACGGCTGACTTTGCAGATCTAGCCGTGATAGGCTACGTTAATCGTCACGTAGCCTATCACGGGGGCGTTTTTAAAAAAAAAAAAAAAAACCTTTCGAGTTCGCGGCCGGGCGAGGTGGGAAGCCTCCTCCCCGGCCTGAATTTCGGCCGGGGCGAGGCGGGAAGCCTCCCCCCCCGGCCTGAACTTCGCGGGGAGCACCTCCCCCCCACCGCGAACAAGCTTCGACGACAGGTAAGTGACTTTCGTCCACCCCCAGTCAGGATTAGCTAGGAATCTTGGCTTGCGGACATGTGCATATATGGCCACTGAGTCCTTTATGGAGCTGGGCTTTAACCAGTCTGGTGACTCTGCTGTGCATTATTACCCGGCATTTGCCAATGCATGAAATCTACTCACTGTGATCCCTTCCCTAAACAACTATTTTCTGTTACTTCTCATTTTCCTAAGATGTAGGGGCTTCCTATCGCAGGGAAGGGGAGTAATGAGGGAAAATGGACTGCAGCAGGCCTCACTAGAGGGCTGAACATCAACCTAGGAAATTGGTCAAAGCATAGACCCCACCCACTATAGATGTATCGCTCAGAACCTGGGAAAGGTCCATTCCATCTTAGTCCTCCCCCAATTCCCCTCTTTCCTAAATGAACAGAAAATGCAGCAGTCAAAACCTACTCACATCAAAGCCAGATGGCCCAGGCCCTCCAGTTTTACCAGGTGAACCACAATCACCCTGAAATCATTGGGAGAGAAAACAAATATGTTGTTCTTAAGGTATTAAAAAGACCAGTATAAATGCAACCTAAGATCCCACCCTGTGCTTGCAGTCAAAAGGGCCAGTCCATTCTGCCACTCCAGGTAGCTCCCCCCTCAGTCCACTGCACCTGAAGGCCACGCCATGTCAAACAGCTCTATGATATTACAAAGCTGATATCTCTCTCTCTAATACATGCTTCTCTGTCTCTAACACATCTTATGCCTCACTGCTACACCTCCGTCTCACCCCACTGCTAAATTTGTTATTAGAATTCCTCCAGTTTCAGTTAACTTCATCAAAAGTATTAAGTCTCTGCCTTCTACTTGTTTCTTTCAGAGTCCAAATTCAGACCCTGAAAACTGGATCATTTTTCTCTGTCCCCACCCACCTGGAGAGTGTTGTCTCCCAAAGCCTGTAGAGAGATGCCCTGCTATTAAAGAATATTATGTTTCTTTCTTTTCTTTTTTTTAAAGTTTCTAACCATTCATCAGTCACTCATTCACAACAAAATGTCCAAACACTGTAACTGAGATGACAAGACTCAACAACATTATCATCCACGAGCTGAAAGTTACCTGCTGACCATCTTCTCCTTTCTCGCCTGCATTTCCTTTGGATCCTTCCAGGCCATCAAGACCTCTGAGTCCTTGAACTCCCTTGGCACCCATCAGGCCTGCTGCACCCTAGGGAGCACAAATCCAAGATAAAATCATTTATGACATTTCTTTCCAAAACCAGCATTGTGATATAGTGGGGTTGCACTGTACATGAAAAGAGCAGCAATAAAAGGTGGCTTCACCTGTTCCCCCCAAAACAGCATGATGGGAACTTTAGTTTTTCTACTGTTCTTCTCTCTTATTTTCACCCTTTGACAGCAAACGGTCACTTCTTTTTTTTTCGTTCTCAATTACGTATAGTTGCCCACAGTTCTTTCATTTTGGGGAGAGTGCTACTACTGTGGAACAGAGACGTGTGTATGTGTGTGTGTATACACACCCACCCACCCACGCACACACCCACACACTCACACTACATTTATATCCTGACCTTTATCTTTACAACAACCCTGGTAGATGGGTGACTGGCCCTCTGTGACCCAGTGAGCTTTGTGGCAGGTTGGGGATTTGAACCCAGGTCGCTGTGCCCCCTAGTCCAACACTCTAACCACTACATCACACCAACTGGACATATACACTGGTCATGGAACCAGGATTACTTGCTGCTTCTGAGCCCAGCTGCATCTTCCAGCATCAACCAAGAAAAGTCATGCATAAAGCAGACCCAGAAATTGCAGGACCCCAATTCTAAGCCAGACTAACAGCACAATCCTATGCATGTTTACTCAGAAGTAACTCTCACTGTGTTAAGTGGGGTTACTACTTACTAAGTGTGTTTAGGTGTGTGAAACTCTATGTTTGCCATCAGGGCTTGGCCGTTTCCACCTGGCTTGCCACACCCCCAGCCCTAGCAGAGGCGGGGATGAAGGTGCTGATGTTGTCCCCAGAACAGCTTCAGGGACTTCTGCTTTTTGGAGGCTTTTTCCATCTTCCCTTTCCTGGTGCCCTACTGACAAGAGACAGCCAGAAGAGGAGTTGCCTTGGGTATGAGGGTGCCCTTTCTCTGTACAAGACATGGGATACTAGTGAGAGGGGGTTCTCTTTCTACTGCTTGAAGTGCCTTGTGCTTTTATTCTTTCCCTTTTTTGCCATGAGTTTGATATGGATGAAGCATCTTATTGTTAGGTCTCTTAATATGAACTGCCTAGTGAATTGTTTAGGGTGTGTAAAATCTGCTCTGTCTGTGTTTTGTGGATTGTCAAGTGCTTTTTGTTCCATCATCCACCCACAGATGGATATGAATTTTTTTTTTGTCATGCAGAAAAATATGTAAATAATTACGTATTTATGTAAGTATTTACATAATGTACTGCAGTACGTAACATTTAGCATATTGTCCCCCATTCCATTCAACGTTTCCTCAGCAGAAACTTAGGTATTTTCCTACAAATTTATATGCGTAAATTTTGGGAAAGTAAAAAAATCACCCGAAAGTTCACAGACTCCACACGGCCTGGGGGGGCCACCCTGCAGCGGATTCTGCAGGTCAGATTCTTAGAAATCTGAGCTCATTTGAGTTCGTCTCAAATTTCTCCAGCATCCCTAATGTCTTGCACTTACTTAAATTTTTGCTATGTTTGAAATTAACTGTGACTGAGTTAAAGTTGTATTGTAATTATTATAACTAAGGGTATTGTATTAGTTTGTTTTATGAACTGCTTTGAGAACAATGTGTTGTGGAAAATGCGGTATACAAATAAATTGACTAGAACAAGGAATGCAGCCATAAAGGATGGCGCAGTTATTACCATGGAGCATTACTTACAGAAGGACCTTGCTTGCCCTGGTCTCCCTTCCTCCCATCCTCTCCTGGGAAGCCCTGAAATAAAATAAAGTAAAATGAAATAAAACAATTGCAATAGAATGTATATTCTTATTTCATTTATACTATGCTTGAGTGTTCAAAGCACTTCAGATACATCGGATTGGATGTAGTCATGCTTAGAGTAGACCCACTAAAATTAATTGGAGAAGTTAGTGATGACTAACTTGAGTCCCATTGATTTCAATAAGTCTACTCTAAGCATAACTAAGTCTGAGTCCATTAGTTTGTTGTGTGGTCCTTCCGAACAACAACTCTGTAAGTAGGAAAAGGAGTCTGAAGAACGTCTCCCACAGGATCCCCCTTTCACAGGAGCAGAGCTAGGAACCACGTGATGCCATGGTTTGGTACCACTGACAGCATTTGGTTTTACAGATCTATTGTTGTGATGGCAACGTGATCAGCTTATGTGATTAATTTTATGATTGTCAGTGGCTTGGAGAACCACTAGGGTCAAGAAACAGTGCACATAGGTTGCAAAATAATAAACTCAGAGCACATAGCTTGAGGCGACTTTCACCTGTCAGCCAAGCCGCAGGGGAAAGCAAGACCATTCCCACCTCCAGACTCACGGATTGATCTAATCTGGGGCTGAACACCTACCTGACCACAAATATAGCGATCAGGTAGACCTTGAAGTCCTGTTTGGCGGTTCAAGCATCCCGTGTTCCCCATCCATTTCTTATCACGTCAGGAGGAAAGTGGGGATACGTTCACCAGACTTGCCCCCTCCATTGCATCCCAATTGTGTAGGCTCCCCTGACCACTGGGATCCTAAATGTCATGAGATTTAGATGCTCAACCCCAACGTGTGGAAAGCTGTAGGGCCAGGCTGTCAGGAATACGATGGAAGGAGTGTATCTCCTGAGTGCATCTTTGATCTTATTTTATTTAGTTTATTAACAATATTTATATACTGCTCCATATCTAAAACAGATTTCGGAGCGGAGAACATAAAAAGGCAAAACAGTAAAAAGATTGAAGGATTAAAACAGCATATTAACATTATTCTTTTTAAAAACAGAATGCCAATCAAACTATGGCTGGTCAGTTAAGGAATGCCTCCTGGAACTGCTGTTTTCAGGAGGTGCTGGAAGCAACATAGTGTTGGCACCTGCCTGACCTCCAGGTGCAGGGAGTTCCAAAGAAACGGGGCCACCACATTGAAAGCTCTTGTCCTGGTGGAGTCCAGTGGGGCCATCGGTCCATGTGGAACCACGTTTTCAGGCATTCCCCCTCACATGATGGGGAACATGTGAGGGGGAATACCTGAACAGGGCTCGAGTGTAAGAGTAATCCCATTGGAAAATTCAGATGCATCTCTGCTCCACACTAGCCCGCACAGTAGTTCTTAGGTTCATCAATCGAGAGAATGGAAACCACTGAAGATATAGCTGCACACTACACTGCAGTCCTGTCTGCTGAATGCCTCATTCTTCTTTCCACTGTGCTCTCAGGTAGGAGTAGTTTTGCAGACCTGTCCTTTGCAGTAGGGCCCTAAAAACAGATTTACTCCCTGTGGACTTAACCTGACAGTTTTGGGGGGCTGCTTGCTGGAAATTGTGTTAGTACATGACTGATTTTAATGCTTGTATTTGGTGTTAGTCCGATTGTTTGGTGTTTATTAGCCATTAACTTGTTAGTTGGATTTTAGCTGTGTTATTACTGATGTTTTATGAATTTTGTAAGTCATGCTGAGAGGGCTCTTTTGTCCTATAGGTGGCCTATAAGCATTTTAAAATCATATAATAAATAAATACATTAAAAGGAGTACAGGGAGGAGAGCTCATCTTTCTTTGGCAACTGCTTTTCCATTGAAACATCCTCTTCCATGCTGCTTTGCATGCAGTGTTTCCTGGTGGGGATGAAAAATGTGTGTGTGTGGGGACATCAGTTTCAGGGGGAAAGGCAAGGGTTAACCTCACATTTCTCTTCATGCCCTTCCTCTGGTGCCAAGGAGTACCTCCACAGGGTGCAATGGGCCATTGGATTAATGGTACACACAGCTGTGTGTACATTTTGGCCCACGCAGAATACCTGAAATGAGGATGTGTACCCATCTGGGTTTCTGATTCTGTCAGGTCCCAGTCTTAGATTCTTTTGATTACTAAGATGAAACAGAGTCACTTATGCAAAAAAGATGACACTTTATTGATAGAAAATGGATGCAGAATATATATGCAAAGAAAGCTGCTCAGAACTGTCTGCCTGGACCCCCCGCCCCCCATCATTCCTCGGATTGGCAAAAGTTCTCTAAGCTGACAGCACGTATTGCCCCTTGGAGTGAGGCCAAAGCACAAGACCTGAGGACTTGCTTTCCTGGGTGTCTCTCTGTCAAGGGCTCCTTGGAGGCCTCTCTCAGTCTAATCCAGTAGCCAAGTCCAGACTCAGACGAAGGGATTCTTTTCAAAGCTTTATTCTTCTTTTACAACTTAACAACTATACCGTTTGCAACTAGATCTGAGCAGCAGCATCCCTATGCCCTAAGTTGGAACAGTTGGTCCCCGTTTGAAAGGGAATTACTAGCAGACCCCTGAACTTAAGGACTAGGGAGAGTCCCTCCCCTTTTCCCTTGGATCCTCTGGGCGCAGCCATTGTTTGCGCGCCAACCGGGCACTCCGCCTCCTTTCAGCGCCCTCCATCTGGCGCCGCTCTCTGCGTCTGCGTCGCGCGTCCACCAAGTTTGCTATCTGCTCTTTGTTACTCCCTGGACTGCTATCTAAGCTAGGAATGCTGGTGGGAGGAATCTCCGTCAGCTGTTGGCCCTGGGAAAGAGGAGCGTGCTCCCCTCCCAGGAGCGACTGTTCTTCTTCAGAATCAGAACTACTCTGGGATTCTATGGGCTCAGTGTCCACCCTGACACTCTCTCTGTCCAGCTCAGGAGCTGACAGGTTCATACGGAAATACACTCTCTTCCCTGAAGAAAAAAAAAAGGGGGGGGCTAGGCTAGCTTCTCACAGGAAACAAAACCTCTCTCTGCTCAGGCAGAGTGAGGTTGAAACACCTTCAAGGTTGCAGGCTGTAGATTGCAGGCCTGTGTGAAAGAGCTTCTCAATTAACTGTTAAGCTGCTGGCTAACCAAATTACACAGGTCAACTACCAGCACGTAGGAACTCTGTGATGTTCACTTTTTTGCTCACTAACCAACTCACTACAGGATGACTTCAGGACTTCTCACTTTAACCATCAATGGGTGTCTCCAAGAATCAAGGGGAAGCAAACATCAAAACAGGAAGCGAATTAGGTGGAGGAGTAAGATTTGGATCCCAAGCTCCCCGCCCTTACCACCATCCCAGCTGTGCCAGTTGGTCCAATCACACCGCAAGGTCCTGGATTTCCCTAAAAGGAAGCAAAACAAAAACAGTGATACGCAAAGAACTGCATTCCCGGTGGTGGCCCTAGGTTGGTGGGGCTCCCTCCCAACTGCTGCGTGCAGGACCCCATCGCTACAGGCCTTTAAATGGGCTCTAAAGAGTTATTTAATTTCAGGTTGTCTTATCTTGAAAGATGTATGGTTGTGCTAGCTATAAATTGCTTTGAAGTGTTTGCCATAGGTTGTACTGGTGCGCTGTCAGCCTGTTATTGGGTTATACTGTGGTTTTAAATTTTTGTTTTACGGTAATGTGGTATTGCATTTATGATATTGAATGTTATGTGTGCTGTAAGCTGCCTTTTGAGGGCTTTGGTTGGGAAATGTGTGGTCCGCCTGATATTGCTGGACTGCAACTTCCATCAGGCTTAGCCAGCATAGCCAACGGTGAGGGATGACTGGAGTTGCAGTCCAATGACATTTAGAGGGCTACACATTCCACATCTCTGGTCTAATGGGGGCCCAGAAATGAACAAACTCTTTTGCTACCTAGAAAGTAGATGACTAAACTCCCTCAGCTACGGAGGTGGTACTGATTCCATGCATGCAACATGCCCACATCCCAATGCCCCCTTTCCCAAAAGCTGTAAACTGTCTTGGTCTCCCACTTCTCGTGTGCTTCTAGCACTGCCATGGGCAGAAGGTGGCAAGCAGGGATTGCTTCTCTCTGAAATTAATTTGTCTCTGTACCTTCAGACCTTCAGGACCATCCACTCCAGAAAGCCCCTGGGGTCCCATTTCACCCTGCAACACCAAAAAGAAAAGATGTCTCCTGCAAGATGCATTTATCTGGCTTAATGCTATTTAACAGGAGGGCCCAAAGAGTGAGAAGTGCAGTATTGAACATGGAAGTGACATGGGTGGGGTGGAATGACTGACTAATGAGTAAAGGGCAGTGTAGAGGAGAGTCCAGTGCAGGACTATGGAATTTGCTACCACAACATGTAGTGGTGGCCACCAATTTGGATAGCTGTCAAACATGGTACAACAAATTCCTGGAGGGGAAGGCTATCAATGGCTACTAGTCCTGATGGCTATATGCTACCTTCAGTACCAGAGGCAGTGAGCCTGTGGATACCACTTGCTGGGGAACAGGGGTGGGAGGGTGCTGTTCCACTCATGTCCTGCTTGTGGTTTTCCCCTGGTTGGCTACTGCATGAACAGAATGCTGGACTAGATGGACCCTTGGTCTGATCCAGCATGACTCTTCTTATGTTCTTATGTTCTCTTGCCGTAAGATAGAACTGATGGCTTGCAGGGGGGTTTGAAATTAGGCCAAAGGCTACAGGTTGCCCACCCCTGCTGTGCCACGTGAAATTTCATAAACCTTTATCATGTTCCCTTTCAGCTGTCATTTTTCAAAACTAAAAAGCCCCAAATGCCTTTGCTCAACTAGCCAATGCAAAGGGGAGCCACCCTAAGGGAGAGGCGTAAGTGGCCTTTTGGGTTTTGCAGTAGTGGCTTATTGTCAATTCAGTGGCAACTTCTCTACCTTGCTAAAGTCTTCCCCAACAGAGAGCTCAGGATGAGCCATTTAGGCCCTAGGGTAGTCTTTGGGTTTCACTGAAGCTGTATTGAGGAAAAACTTGCCATTAGCATAATAAAGCCATATTAGCTTGAAGTTCCAGTCTCTGTTTTGCTGATTGTGTAGAGGGAAGGCTACTGTCCCTGCAGCAGCTGTCTAACCTTGCCAGAATGCGGCACCAGCAGGTCTCATCCGGGGCTACCTCTGTGAGCACACAGCTATGACGCATGACGCACCTGAGATCCTTGGACTCCTTCATGTCCTGCCACTCCAACCGTGCCTGCTTGGCCCTATATGGAAAAATGGAGGAAGAGAAAGGGAAATTATTAGATTCCCTCCAACGTATCCATGAAGACAGAATCTGCCGAAGCTGTTAACATTCCTGCCTCATATAAAAGTCCCATATATCAAAAGGGGTTGGAGAATCAGCAAGGCCCAACCTTGTCTGAGTTCCATCTCAAAGCTTGGTCCACCTTGTTCCTGTTCCTGATTGTGAGCTTCTCCCTACCACTCGAACAGGAAAAGTATGCATTTGGGTGTGCATTTTTTAAAGTGCACACCGAAATGCGTACTTTTTCCCCATTGACAAGAGCATGAAAATGCGCATTTACCAAAATACACACTTTTATAGTGTGCATTGTTTGCTCATGGGCCCATCAGCAGGTGCAAGCTGGGCAGATATGAATGGAAATGAAATGCTAATCCATCCCTGTAGATCAGGCATAGGTGCAATGTCCTGAAGTGGCAACGCCATCTAGTAGCAGGAAGTTCCTCACAAATGTCTTCACTGACTGCAGCTGAAAATTGTCAGGATTCCTTTTGCCCCCACTGAACTTCAAACGCCCAAATCAAACACAGACAAGAGGCTTCAAGTTTCCAAACAGTTTTCAAAGGCAGGTCCACTTAAAGCCCATTGATATAGTCCAAACAGGATGTAACAAGGCATGTGTCACCGAGGCCAGATCAGACATCTCTTAGGAACAGGCACAGTTCCTAAGCTTCCACAGTTCCACAGTTCGCACTAGCTTCAGGTGTGCCAACACACTTTTGGCCACCACCCAACCCTGGACATCCAGGTTCAGGGATGAACCCAGAACTACATGCAAACTGCAAGCCTGAGTCTTCAGGGGGAGTGTAACCCCATCTAGCATAGGTTGAATCCCTACTCCATGATCTGCCAGGTATCATGGCCATTGGCTGGGACGATGTGAGTTGTAGTTCAGCATACCTGGAGGGCACCAGTTTGGGGCAGACTTGCATAGATGGTGCTACATACACAACTATAATTAGTAGATGTCAGCCTAGCAATACAACATCAGACTGTACTTTTCTTTTCCTCCAAATGTCACAAGCACATCCCAGAAGTGTGCTTCCTATATTCTAAAGGCTATTGCTTTAAAGTTAATATTATGTTTTAAGGGGCTCAAGATAGTGTACATGGTATGCTTCCCTTTGTATTGATAACAACCCTGTGGGGTAGGTTAGGCTGAGACTGAACAACCAGCCGAAGGTTTGGTGAACTTCATGGCTGCGGAGATTTGGATTCTGGGTCTCCCCACTCCAAGGCTGACACTGTGCCCACTATGCTACACTGGCTCACCACACGTGCTCTATATTTCTAGTTCTGCAGGTCTAGCATGGCTACTTAGGAAAGACCCAAGACATGGTAGAAGAGAGAAAGTGAGTTTATACTCACCAAGAAGCCGTCTTGCCCCTTTTCGCCTTTGTGACCCTTTCCGCCAACTTTGCCCACAGCTCCAGCTGGCCCTGGCAGTCCCAAAGTTCCTCTGGTGCCAGTGATTCCCTGATTCCAGGAGAGACAAAGGGACAGGGAGAGATTATTCCAAAAAGCTGGAGAATCAAAGGAACCAAGAATGCTGATCTGATTGCATGACCGCATACAATCTAATTAACTATCTTTATAAAGACACGCTGGAAGTACAACAAAATATGGCAGTGTGGAGCACTCCTGTTCCCCGTTCCAGTCAGCCAGCCCTCAGTTCCTCAAAATACCAAGGTGTTGATATGGCTCTGTGATTAGGTCAATGATGCTCGGGAGCAACTGGAGTGATGGCCTGGGTCATCTCCCCATTCTAACAGAGACCAGGGCCTCAGCAGAACCACCAGCTAAGATTGAAGGAAATTCCCCAAGAGACCCTGGGAAACCATCTGGGTCTCTCAACCTCTGAGGGCAGACCATAAAAATTGGTTCCCACACCTCCAAGAGCTAAGAGTGGCCAATAGGTCAAACTTGATTGGATAATGATCTGTCCATAACAGAGCTATTGCTAGCTCCCACTCATCCACTAATTGTTGTCCCCTAAACCAGTGTATAAAACCAAGTCCAATGTATATCATACCACATGGGTTGGGCTAGATATTGAACCAGGCCCACAGTTGTCATAGTGGTCATGAAATCCTGAAATGCTCCAGACAAGGTGGACGCAGCATGGTTGTTGAAGTCCCCCACGAGTGCAAGCCTCAGCATAACTCAGACCACCTATGTCAACTTGGGCAAGAAGACTGTTGGGCAGGATGGTGGATAGTACACCCACAGAATCCCAGTCCTATCTTGAGTCTCCAGTGACAGGTACAGACATTCAAAACTGTCTGATCACTGGATAGGGAACCTGACCAGAGAGATGGAATCCTTAAAATCCAAGGCCACTCCAACCCTCAAGCTAAGTTTGGTGCTCTACCAGATAACCTGGTGGACACATCTGATTGCTGGACAGGGAACCTGACCAGAGAGATGGAATCTTTAAAGTCCAGGGCCACTCCAACCCTCAAGCCAAGCTTGATACTCCACCAGATAAACTGGTGGACACATCTGGGAGAGATATACACCTCCCCTGTCATCAAACCAGCTTTCAGCTGTATGTGTCAGGTTAGTATGTTCTCCCTGGATTAGGTCACAGGGGTCATTGCCTTTCCATTGGCTGACCTGGCATTCACCAGAAACACTTTAAGGCTGAAGAAGCCCACAGTTAAGACACCAGAGTTGTTGAGGATGGGAGATAGACTAGAAGTGCAGATGGCACATAGATGTCTCTGACTCACCTTCTCTCCATTAGATATTTCCACCTCCCACCACCACAGCACCCTCTGCCCATCATAAACCTAATGTTGGCCTTCATAATCCCTGTCTAATGTTGCTCCCCTACACCCAGACACCTGCAGCCGAAAACCTAATAGATTAAGAAAGCCAAATCAGAATTGCTCTTCTACACCTTTTCTCCCTTTGGCCCCAGCTCGCCAGCATCTCCAGGGTCTCCATCATCACCCTGTAGAGGGGAAGCACATTTTTAGGCATGGAGGTTTACACATGGGGCCAAGCCCTGCTAAAAAAAACACTCATCAGGCAACCCCCCTTACAAAGCCAGCTTACTGGACACTTAAGCCTCGCTCTCCATTCCTTGAGGTGCATCAGAAGCACCTCCCCCACTCCTCCCATTGCTAAGCTGGCCTGAGAAACCCACACAAACAATTCTGCACAGGTACCTCTTTCCCCAGCTCTCCATATCCTCCAGGCTGCCCTTTTGGGCCCTTCTCTCCAGTCTCCCCAATGCCTCCTTGGACACCTGAATCTCCTGGGGCTCCTTTAGCACCCTGGAAAGGGAGGAAGAGGAGGAGGAGGAAGGGAGGGAGGAGGAGGAGAATAGATATCAGGCTATTTTCAAGTCTGACTTTACTTACTGCATTCAGAAAGTGATTGCTGTTGTAAATTGCAATGACCTTGTCCCTGTCTGGCATAGCTGGAATATTGGACACTAGACTCTGAGCCTTGTTGGGGCTCAGGGGGTACTTTCACCTTGTCAAAGCCTTCCAATGCAGAAGGGGGGTTCCTGACTGAGGTGGGGGAGGGCAGGGGAGAGGACAAGGAAGGCCTAAAGATGAGCAGGGAGATGAGTGTGAAACCAAAAGGGGCCTCCTCACATGTGGCAACCAGCTTGCAAAGGCCTACTCATGAGCAAGGCAAGGGAGGCAGGGAATGTAGGTGGCAGTGGTGGGGAGGCAAGGCAGCCATTTACAAAAGGCAGAGGAAGTAGTAGGCTGAGGAGGATGGAGCTCCATGGTCAGGAAGAGAAGCAGGGGTCTGTGTGGGTGAATAACCCCCTTCCCTTCAGCATAGGCTAAAGGGTCCAAGACCAGCCCCCTTTCTTTCTCACAAGTCTCAGAAAAGACTTTTCTGTGACCTTGTGACCTCACAAGGTCACAGAAAAAGGGCGCAATCCAACAAACGTTGAGACAGAAAAAAGGTCCACAACCTCCAGCATTCCCCCAGCCAGCCATGCCGGCTAGGGAAAAGCTGGGAGTTGTTGCACTTTTTTTCTGTCTCAACATGCATCGGATTGCACTCCAAGACTTGAATATTAGAGTTATAGAATGTCATGCATAAGAAGTGTTCCTTTTGCGATACAAGCATAGAAATTGGTAGCCATATTCTAGAGACTATGAACAATCTAGATGTGGAGCCAGATTATTTTTGTTCATTTTGAAAATGGCTGCCAAACTGAATGCCCACGATAAGAAAATTGCTATCTCGTCAAATGTGCATGCACCAAAGACAAGATCTGGTTTAAGCCCCACTTTGGCACTTCCGAAAATAGGGCATTTCATCTCTGGTCACTTCAGGCATGACCTGCTTTATCATGGTACTGAAGCAGAGCTTCACTTTGGACATCTGAGGCTTCGTAATGTCTCCCTGTTGACTAACAACTAAATAAATAGTGATAATTTTTTTTAAAAAAAATTATTTGTCACTAACCCCTTTAGAGTGGATGAAGCCTGCCAATGTCAGTAAAAAAGCTGCAGGGGTTTCTGTGTTAGGTGCCTTTACAGCAGGGGTGGGCAATCTTTTTGGCCCCCAGGGATCCATGCAATGCCAGCTCATGGGGTGGGGGCTGTGTGCACAAATACACACACAAAGATATACACAGTTCAAGATGAGGGGTGAGGAAGTCTCAGTCTGCCCTCCCTGCTCGCGGAGATCAGGGGATGTGAGGCAGGGGTTGTTTCAGATCACCACTTCCTCACCACTAATAGCACCATGATTACTGGGGCATGAGATTAAAGTTCTTCCACTGATCCTAATGCAGATCTGCTGCTTTCTCACTGCAGACTGCTGCTCCTTCATGTGGGATCTGCATCTGCTACTACCATAGAATCACAGAACAGTAGGGTTGGAAGGGGCCTATAAGACCACCGAGTCCAACCCCCTGTTCAATGCAGAAATCCAAGTCACCCTGACAGGTGGCTGTCCAGCCTTGTCTTGAATGCCTCCAGTGTGGGAGAGCCCACCACCTCCCTAGGGAATTGGTTCCATTGTTGTTATTGCTCCAACAGCCAGGACATTTTTACCTCATGTTGAGTTTGACTCCAAGAGAAGCTTTTATTGGTTCCCCAAGTTCCTCTTTTATTCCTGTCCCTTCTGACAAACCATAACAGTGATATTTCAGGATGGTGGGTGGGTTAAACATCATGTGATACCAGTGACAGCTGGTGTCTCCAGTTCTGGAGGGGCTGTGATCCAATTCAGGGTTTTACTTACCACCAGCCAACACTCCTAACACTGCTATCCAGGGTTCTGAGAGATGTTATCCAGGGTGCTGAAAGCTGCTATCCTGGGCACTTAAAGGTGCTATCAAGGGTGCTGTGTCTGACCCCAAAATGGGTTGAGCACCTTGGACAGCGCCGTTAGAGTTTTGGCTGATGGTGACTAAAACCCTGAGTGGAATCACAGCCCCTCCAGAACTGGAGTCAACCAGCCACCACTGTGGGATACACATATTTGCCCATTGTCCACCGTTATTGATAAGGGGTTAGGGTTCTCACTAGCCTTCGCCAGAGTTGTTAAGCATAAGTAAGAGACCCTCATTTGTATGTCGGCTACCACAGCCACAAAAACCATCGGGGAGAAGAATTAATTTGGCAAGTGCGATTCCCATGGGTGGAAGAGTAGTTGTCAGGCTTCTGCCTCTAGAAGAATGCATATATTACACACACACACACACACACACACACACTGAATTTGAGGTTTTCAAACCCAGGTGCAAGAGGAGGCCTGTTAGCGCTTGTTACCCAAAAAAGGCATATGTGGCCCAGGTCTTCAAAGCTCTTTTGAAACACTGACCTGTTCCCCTTTTGACCCAGGCTGACCTTCTCCTCCAAGTGCGCCTGGGGCACCCTACAGGAGAAAAGCATTAACAGTCCTCAACTCTTACTAGACAAGTCTTTTAAACACAAATATGCAGAAAAGCTAGAGTGCCGAATAAGGGAGGCCACTGAAGCTCATCAGGTCAGGCTTGGAAATTTATTTATTACATGGATTCCTTCCATCATGGAAGTCAAGATAGTGTGCATGGGGGTTCCTTGGCAGTCTCCTATTCAGGAACTGACCAGGTACAATGAAGACTGCATCATGTGCCCTCCGACCATGCACTGAGACATATTATGATATGCTATGATATGGATTCAATCCTAAAGGAAATCAACCCTGAGTGCTCATTGGAAGGACAGACACTGAAGCTGAAGCTCAAATATTTTGGCCACCTAATGTGAAGAGAAAAGTCACTGGAAAAGACCCTGATGCTGGGAAAGACTGAAGGCAAAAGGAGAAGGGGACGGCAGAGGATGAGATGGCTAGATAGCATCACCGATGCAATGCATATGAACTTGAGCACACTCCGGGAGAGAGTGGAGGACAGGAAGGCCTGGCATGCTATTGTCCATGGGGTCATGAAGAGTAGGACACGACTTAATGACTGAACAACAACAGGATATGGATATGAACTTCAGGGACACATAATGTTCACCTCAAGAAGAGGCAAGCACTATGACCCCCACCCTTCCCCCAATTTTTGTTCTGGCTCAAACTAAAGGCTGTCATGTGATAGCCTGGGATCTGGGAGGCTTAGAAGCAGGAGCAGCTGGTCACTCTAGTTCTGGAGGGGCTATGATTGCATTCTGGGTTTTAGTTACCACCAGCCAAACCACTAAAGATGCTACCCAAGGTGTTGAACTGTATCACCAAAATGGGTTCAGCACCTTGGACAGCACCTTGATAACTTTGGCTGGTTGTAACTAAATCCCTCAATGGAATCACAGCCCCTCCAGAACTGAAGTCCCCACCCACCACCACCTGGAAGACGAAGCACTAACTTTCAAATGAGGTAGGGGGGCAGGAATTGAATTCGGTGTGGCTCAGAAATGAGCTAAGCCATTTCCCGAAATGGCTCTGCTTCTTTCCAAGGCATTCTGATGTGAGCCAGGAGTAGCTTGCCCATCTCTAGTGGCAAACGCTGCCCCAGGGGTGATTTGGAAGGGCTAATAGCTGAAGTCTTCTTGATTGGAAGGAGAAGAAGGGGACAGATAGCAATGTTAATCTTTTAATGTATTACAGATATTTTCACACTGCTCTTCAATCATGTTCCCAGGGTGGGAAATTAGAGAGGACCTAATGGAAGCCAAAACAGAGAGAGAAAAGTTGGAGAGGGACATCCCTCTGTCTTCTGTACCTGCTCTCCATCCAGCCCACTGATACCAGCTCCTCCATGGTCCCCAGCTTCACCCTAAAGAGACAAAGGCATTCAACAAGGTAGAAAAGTCCTGGGTAGCCAAATATGGGTTGGCATAGAACAGTGCAACTAAAACTATGTTTTGTGTCATCTTTGGCGTTCTCAACTCAGGCCTCTCAGTGAGAAGACCAGAATGTATTTATTTTTATTTCATTTTATTAGGCAACCAAGTACAGGTTGGAGCCAAAGAATGTATGTATTTGTTACTTCTTCCTAGCCTAAAAGAAGCCCCCTAACAGCCAAAACATGTGTGACATCGGAGATCTTTCCTTCTTCTTTTTTTTTTTACTCTAAAGAAGCTATGGTGGTATGCATGTGTACTCTGAATTGGATTAGAGCCACAAATTTAAGGGGAGGGGTGTTTAAACTTTCCACCGTCTTGTTTTCCCAATCTAAATACCCTTCTCTGCAAGTTTCTATTAGCCCCGGTCCCTGTATTTATTTATTTTCTGCTGGAGGGTTAATAGCAGCTTAAATAGAGAAGGATTTTGACCAGGAAAACAGCACAAGGGGAAAAAGTTAAACATCCCCACCACCAGGGCTACTGCACTGACCAAAAACAGAGCCCACACACCAGCATTTAATCTTTAATCTGTTCCTCTGATTATTGACAGTACTGCTGACTCTTTAATATTTGTATTGTTGTATTTATTATTTTGGTTGTTACTGTATTGTTGTTTGGGTTTTTTTTAATGAATTAAAAAATGACTGATGCCCAAGGGCATCAGTCATTTCGGCAGTATATAAATTTAACAAACAAACCTAGCTAAATCAATTTCCCCCCTCCCCCACTGCCATCCTGGCCAGTCTCATACAACCAGATTAGTGGACTCATCCCAATTTAACATAAAACGGCTGACCTAGCATTTATAAGACACACCTGGTGTCTAACCTAGCATATACTGGTTTGGGAAGAGAGCTGGAAGAGAGTGTTAAATTGTGCTTGGATTGACTCTCTTCCTTTTAAAAACATAATAATAATCTCAACCTTCTCCATGATGTCATTATTATTATTATTATTATTGAATATATTTTTATTTATTTTATCTTTATAAATGAAATAAACAATACCCCAAATACCAACAACCTGATCAATACTACAATTTCCCAGCAATACAATATTCTAAAGAGGACACCACAATAACAAAATGAAAAGGAACGGGGGGGGGGGGAGAAAGGAGGAAAGGAAGTAGAGAAAAAGAAAAGAAAATTATTTCACCTTCCCTCCATCTCCCTCCCCTTTAGAGGATTAAGTTTAAACTCCAATACCCCCCAGCCTTCGATGCCATTCTGTTTTAAAAACTATATCTATAACCTTAACAATCTTACAGTTTAATAAAAAAACCTTACATTTCAATATCATATCATCAATCTTATATCAAAGAAACAGGTCTACAGTTCGTTCCCAGTAGCCTATATTAATAATAATATTAATAATAAAGAAATATAGTGTTATATAATAATAAAACTTAAAATAGACCTTTAACGATCAGTACTATATTTTCTACTAGATATATAAGTACATATGCACAATACACCCTCAAGTAATAAATTTAAATACAGCATATCATATCTGTTTTGAAATAAAAAGAAAAAGAAAAGCAAGAACAAAAAAAAAGCAAGAAAAGAAGAAAGATGAATGAGAATAAACGAATATATGTATAATCGTTTATCTTCTGACCTAACCTGGATCATGTAGACTAAACACAAACAGTTAACAAAGCTTGTTTACAGATTCCAGTTCATGGAGTTGTAACAGAAATCTCATGCATTTTTACGTTCAGCCATACCTCTGCCATTTCATGATTTAGAAACTTCTCCATCTGACCTTCAGACACAATACACAGTGTAGCAGGATATTTTAAGTAATATTGTAAGTTCATTTGTTTTGCCATATTTTTCACTTTGGTAAATTGCCTTATTTTATTCACCACCTCTTTGATGTAGTCTGGAAATAACATACGTAACTCTATCTTGTTTCCAGGAAAGGCTTCCACCCTCTCTTGACAAACGCAGGATATAATTCTTTGTGGAGACTTTTGCAAATTGGACTATGATCGTATAGTCAGTCCCTTTAGCATTTGGCACATGAAATGCCTGCTCAATATCAAGTAAATAATCAGATGGGATAGGGAGTACCTCATGCAAAAGTTTATCCACAAAAATAGGCACTTTTACATCATCAGATAGATTTTTAATCCCAATAATACGTACGTTGGATCTGCGCGTGAAGGCCTCCAGTTGAGAAATTCTGTCAGAGACATTTTTAAAACAAACCTGTGTTGTAGTTTCATTCCCTGCCATTCGGTCTTCTAGCTCGTTAATTTTCATCTCCATTTTTTGCCATGATGCATTAATTAGATCCACAGCTCCTTGCAAGGCGGTGATGGAATTTTGGATTAAACCCAACATTTTGGCTTGCTCCGTAAATTGCGAAGATAAAGTCTTTATCAGAATAAATAATTCCCCTATATCTTCTGTTTTCGAAACTTTTGACACAGGAGGTACGGGGGGGAGGAGTTGGCGGTGATGCCAGCCCCTTTCTTCTCCTCGGTGTAGTCATGTTTCTCTCAAACAGTTCTTGCAGGTCCTCAGATGTTCTCAAATATTGTTAATATTTCTTAAATCATCCCTCAGGAGTTGTTGATATTTCTTAAAGCATATATTATTATGGAACACGTCAGCCCTGTTTTCTCCTATGAGATAGGAGTTTCAGAACAGCTTTTTGCATTGGTAAAGCTCTGGGGAGATAATCCTGGAATCCAGCCCCCCCACTATCTCGTGGGGGGTACTTTTCGCCAAGATGTTATCCAGATGTTGCCTTGCCCCCCTTTAAATTGCAGGGGGGAGATGAAAAGGTTTTTCAACCTTTTGAAAAGTTGTTTAAGAAAGCTCCCATGGATGGCCCATGGGAAGCTGCCAGAGCGACATTGGTTCCAACCGGAAGTCGATGTCATTATTTATTATTATTATTATTATTTACTTATTTCATTTTGATACCACCCAATCACCGAAGCCCTCTGGGCAGTTCACAAAAAATAAAACCACAAATATTGAAATCATAATATTTCCTTAAACCCTAACATTACGTACAGTGCAATCCCATACATATCTGCCCAAGGTACATTCCCCTGACTTCAATGGGACTTAATCCCAAATAAGTGTGTATAGGATTGCAGCCTTAGTACCTGGGAATAAGCAGAATTGGACACAGGGCAAATTGCTTCCAAGAAAACATGCACAGAAACAGACTGCTAAGGTTTTATTTTCAATAAGTGGGCTTCAATACCAAATTTTAAAATTTATTTTGCTCCTCCCGCATAACCACACCCAGAATGTAATGTTTCTATTTCAAAAATGTTGTAAATCTGGCCAAATCCTGAATGCGTCCAAAAATTTTATTTCGGCCATACATAAAACACACAAATGACTTCATTGTATAATGTTCCCAGATGTGTGGGCTGCATTGGATACTCTTGTTACCACCCTTACCTTTTCTCCTTTCTCCCCCAAGGGCCCTTCAGGACCAGTCATTCCTTCTCTTCCCTGTAAGGATATGATACTGATGCTGGTTAGGTAGATGTCTCACATTCTGTGTTGTTATTAAAAACATAAGAAGAACCCTGCTGGATCAGAGCAGCAGCGGCCAACTAGCTGTCAACTGGAAATCCACATGGAGGACATGAGTGCATCAGCACCCTCCCACCCATTTTCCCCAGCAGCTGGTGTATGTAGGCATACTGCCTCTGATACATAAGGTAGCATAGAAGCATCAAGACTAGTAGCCATTGGTAGCCTTCTCCTCCTGTAATTTGTCCAACCTCCTTTTAAAGCTATCCAAATTGGTGGCCATCACTATGTCTTGTGGTAGCAAATTCCATAGTTTAACTATGCTCTGTGTTTAGTTTAACTATGTGCAAATTTAATAAATACTCCTTCCACCTCATTATCCAAAATTAATAAAAAGGCTGAAGACTACAAGGGCCAGGACTAAGCCCTGCAACACCCCACTGGATACTTCCCTCAAGTTTGATGAGGAAATACTGGCAAGCACTCTTTGCATATGGTTCTCCAAGCAGCTTTGGATCCACCTAGCAGGAGCATCATCCAGCCCACACTTCACTAACTTGCTAATACTCTGGAGCTTGAGGCACTGAAGCAAGCTGGAAGAGGACTAGAACGCAAGTGGAGAAAGAGTCCCGACTAATGGAGTCGAACTCCTGGCTAATACAATCAAATCCATGATCAACATCAAGCCTACTTAGTGGTGGTGAAGGCAGTGAAGAACTGCTAACCCACTGCCTCCATGGCATCCTCCCTATGCCAACTGGCGGAGCTTTTCCAAGTAGTTCAGGGCCTATTACAGAATGGCCCAAAGGAAGTGGTTGAACCCTCCGCAGCCTGTTGTGATCTATTTGCTCAGCATTTGGAGGATAAAATTGCTTGCATCCATCAGGACCTTGACTCCACTGTTTTAGCAGATAGATTTCATGAGGAGACCAGAGCACAGTCTAGTCTAGTATTATTGGCTGAGTTTCAATTCAGGCTTGAGAATGTGGTCAAGATGCTTGGACAGGTATGTATGACCACTTGCATGTTTGATCCTTGCCCTTCTTGGCCAGTGAAATTTGGCAGGGAAGGGACAACTGGTTGGGCCTGGGACATGATAAATGCCTCCTTGCAAGAGGGAGTGGTCCTGGGTCGCCTGAAAGAGGTGGCAGTAAGACCACTCATTAAGACACCCTCCCTGGATCCAGAAGTTCTGACCATTTATAGGCTGGTTGCAGATGCCTTTCTGGAGGTTGCTGGCCAGATCCAGGCACTCTTGAACGAGACTGATTTTCTGGATCCATTTCAGTTGAGGTTCAGGCCTAGCTTTGGTACTGATACTGCCTTGGTAGCTCTGCATGATGACCTGTGTCACGAGAGACAGGGGGAATGTGTCCCTGTCGATACCCCTTAATCTCTCAGCAGCACTCAATACCATCTATCACGGTAGGCTTCTGGAGCAGCTGTCTGAGTAGAGGGCATTGCTTCGTAGGGGTTCTGCTCCTGCATGGACAGCTGTTTCCAGAGGGTGGTGCTTAGAGGGTATTGCTCAGCTCCATGGGTCCTCCAGAGTGGGGTTCTGCAGGGGTTGATTCTATCCCCCCTATTGTTTAACATCTACATGAAACTGCTGTGTGGGATCATCTGTAATTTGGGGGTGCATTGTCATCGGTATGCTGACAACACGCAACCCAGCTTCTTTTCATCTCAGGCAGGTGTGGCTGTGGATGTGCTGAATAGGTGTCTGGTCTCAGTAATGGACTGGATGAGAGCCAATAAACTGAGGGTCAACCCAGACAAGTCTGAGACTCTACTGGTAGGTGGTTCCTCTGACCGGATGGGTGAACTGCAACAGGCTCTGGCTGGGGTCATACCCTCCCTGAAGGAGCAAGTGTGCAGCTTTGGGGTACTCCTGGATCCATCATTGTCACTGGAGGCTCAGGTAGCACAGAGAGCCAGAAGATTACATTTTTAAAAAAAATATTGACATGAGGCTTGGCTTGCTTACACAAGCCATCTGGGTGTTCTGTGGTACACAGAGCATCCTCCAACCCTGCCTATTGAAGAAAGTCCTTCTGCCCAGTGGCCCACCTAAACCAGGCTCCAAACTAAGCAGCACCCAAAAAGAGGTATGTGCACAAACTTACCTGATATCCAGCTGGACCAGGAGCTCCCAGTGGGCCAAGAGGCCCCAGCTCTCCTGCTGGTCCTCGTTTCCCTGGAATACCATTTTGTCCATGTATACCAGGAAGCCCCTAAGGAGTAGCAAAAACATTTCTAGAAAAAAACACACCAGTGCATGTAAACAAGTGTCATAAAGTGGGGGTGTGAAGGGTTGAGACCTACAGAGGCTAAAGGAAAAAAGGTCAGGCTTAGAGACCTGGAGTTTTCTGTTGGTTGGGGGTAACCCTGAAGGAGTAGTTTCATTTCTCTGGTTAAGTGTCAGTTTCATTTATCCAGTGAAGTTTCATTTCTTCAGGTTTGAAGGAGTACTTTTGTTTTTGAGGGAGAAGAGTATATAAAGAGAAGGAGAGAGCTGGTAAGAGCAGGAGTCAGGAGACCAGAGCCTGAAGTGAGAGCAGATTCTGAAAAGTGAGCAGGAAAAAGAAGCCTAGAAAAGTCTAAGGGCAGCTAGGGTAAAGGAACTTGCGTTTTGCAATTTTTATTTTCTTTCAATGGCTTCTGTATCACTCAGCTGTATTACGTAAATACCTTTAGTTGTAAATTGCTTGTTGTAAATCTACTAACTAAACTGTTGCGGTTAAACCCTGTGTCAGGACTGTCAGTCACCCCATGTCTACAGTCTAAACCCCACATTATTGGGAGAGGATTAAAAGAAGGAAGGTGGGACCCTTAAGGAGGCAAGAGATCCTTAAGGAGTTGCTCAGGGCATCCAGGTCACAAGTGGAACCTTGACAGGGAGTGAGCAACCTGTGGCCCTGAGGACACATACGACACTCACCCTAATTTTCAAAATCCTTCTGCAAGTGATCAGTTTGGACTTCTGACAAGAGCAATCTGTCCCTTCACTGGCCAAAGAGGAAGGAAGGAAGGAAGGAAGGAAGGAAGGAAGGAAGGAAGGGTTGGCAGAGACAGAGAGAGAGAAGGAGAGGCCACACTGCCTTTTGGCTCTGGTCCCACTCACCTCTGAGAAGATTCCCCACCCCTGGTCATGAAGCAGCAGAAGCACCTTTTGGCTTGTGAGCTTCAGAGGCGACGGCTGGCCACTGCAGGCCTGAAGCCAAAACACAGAGTCTTCTGCCACACTCATACAATTCCTTCAGTTTACACACATCTCTTCTGGTGCATTAACCATCACACTGTCCTTACCATGAGATGAACTGAAGGGGTGAAGAGATTGGGTGAGTGCGCACTCCTCTTTTAGGAGGAGGATGTGCTCTTTTAGGAGGAGGAGGTGCCATGCCACCAGGGCCTTGCTTACACCTTCTGGGCATGACCAGCCAGACTGAGAAAAGTGATTTCCAGGTTTTTCTGGTTAGGGCTCAGTCAAAATCCCCCTGTCCCCGTTTCATTGTCACTAATCAGCCGGGTGCAAGGAAAAGTGGGTGGGGCCCCATGAGCTACAAGGAGAGTGACTAAGGGCGGTATGTGGTCCATGAGTATCTAGGGATGTTGGAGAAATCTGCCATGGATACAAATGAGTTCATATTTCTATGAATCCAAACTGAGAATTCTGCAGGGGACCAGCTTTGGGGGGGAATTTGCATTAGTTAATGCACATTAGCGCTAATCCGTATTAACTAGTGTGCATTTGTGCAAGTCTGCAGTAGCGTTAATGCGAATTAGCATTAATGCGAATTAGGGCTAATGCAAATTAGTGCTTCAGCTATGGGATGGTATAGAAATGTAATGAGTGAATCAATGAGGTAGAACAAAATTCTGGTTAAAGAAATGAGCAGATGATGGACCAAAAGACACCCGACAATCCGAGAAACACAGGCAGAATAGATTTTTAAAAATCCATACATCCCTACTAATATCCCATCTGTCTTGACAACTCTGATGATATCCTTACTCCTGAACTTTACTGAAGGGCCCATTCTACTTCTCCCCCTAGGGTGCCTCAGTCCACCACAATGAGGGGTCTTCTGTAGGGAAAATGCTTGCTGCCATTTCTCTTGTGTGTGTCTGTGGTGGGGGTGATGGGATGGTTTCTTTCCTCTTAGAAATTCCTCTTAGGACTTCATTTCCTCATTTCTTTCCTCCTAGGACTTCATTTACAACTATTCTCACTGAGTGAGGGAAAGGCAAGAGGTGGATTCCAGTCTCATGGGAATGCTCAATTAGTATATGTGAAGGGCTAGATACACACACACACACACACACACACCCCGAAGCAAAGGGAAAGAGCTGGCTCAGATACTGCATACACAGACTTTTTGGAGCGGCAGCCTGGTTGCCTGGGCAATGGGCGGCCTTCCTCTCACCACTATAGCCCAGGGTGCAGAGAAGCAATTCCAGACTAGGGATATATGAACTGTGTCAAGTCCGTTCCGTCTGTGTTTCGCAGATTGTCAGGCACTTTTTGTTCCGTCGCCCGCTCACAGACGGATGCGAATTTTTTCGTCATGCGGAAAAATACGCAGATAATTACGTAAGAGGTTCCGTAACAATTTACATAATTTACCTCAGTACGTAACATTTAGCGCATTGTCCCCCATTCCTTAGCAGAAACTTATGTATTTATGTAAGTATTTACATAAGTATTTACATAATACTTCCATTATTATGGAATTCCATTCAAATTTTCCTCAGCAGAATCTTGAGTATTTTCCTATGAATAAATATGCATACATTTCAGGAAAGTAAAAAAAAAAAATCTGCAAGTCCACGGACTCTTCGCAGCCTGAGGGGGGTGCTCCGCAGCGGATGCCGCAGGTCAGATTCTTCGAAATCCAAGCTCATTTTAGTCTGTCTCGAATTCCAGGCACCCATCCTGGTGACCAGGGCCGGCCCTACCATTAGGCAGAGTGAAGCAGTCACCTCAGGTGGCAGACGCTGGGAGGTGGCAGCAAGGAATTGGAGGAGAGACCTGTGTGTCATGTGATCTGCTCTGCACCTCCTAATTTAGCCTGCTGCCTTCATGTACAGTGGAGGATGCTGTCTTATCAGCAGTGTTAAGACAGAATCATCTGAGTGGCCGCCTGTTTGACCTTTGCCTCAGGCAGCAAAATGTCTTGGGCTGCCCCTGCTGGTGACCCATGAGTGAGGCAAGGCAAGGCAACCCTGCCACCATGATTTAGATGCTTCCCTGCACTGCTGCGAGAGCAGGGCCCCAGGCAGTGATCTGGGGAGCATCTGCAGCCCAAATGGGCCACTTACAAAACAACAGAAGAGCCACTGGCCAAAGATGATCCTTCTGCAGCTTGAACAATGAGCCGAAGGAAAACCCAGGATGGAAGAAGAGGAAGACAAGAGCCTAAGGCTACAAGGAGGGGGAATAAAAACCATGGCAGGATCAGAGCCAAGTGGAGCTCAGCACTATCCTTAGATAACTACATCTTACCGTTGGCCCGGGGAATCCTCTAGGACCTAAGGCGCCCATCTTGCCCTGAAGGAGAGAGTTATTTTTGCAGACAAATGACATGAACTATTATTGTGACAGATCAGTTGAAGTGAACACTTAAATAAGGGAGGGGATAGTTGCATTTATTATTTAGTTATTATCTGTTGAAATTATTTATAGACCACCTTTCACCCTAAAAGGTAACAAGGTGATTTACAAAGTAAAAGAGATGCAATAAAACAAAAGTAAAATGCACAGCAAATAACCAGGATTCCAGCCGGTACTAAAAAGCAGGGTTTAGGCATGCCTGCATGAATAGGTTTGTTTGACTAACCAGCGGAACACCTGCATCATAGGTGCCCATTGGATCCCTACGGGGCGGTCATTCCACAAATTGAGGACCACCACACAGAAGGCCCTCCTTGAAGTCATGATAAGATGTATCTCCGGTAATTGTGGCATGGCTAGGAAGGCCTCCTCAGATGACCTCAATGAATGGGCTGAATTCCATATATTACCACTTCAGTGAATTTGGTATATTATGGAAGGAGGCATACCCTCAGGCGTATCCCCCCAACTTCCTTCCTCAGTGCCACAGCTCTGATCAGCTAATCAACATTTACGTGTCCTCCTTAGTTTACAAAAGGGAGGGGGAGCCTCAGGAGATCCAGTCACTAATTTCTTGGGCCTCTTTTGCTCCAGAGGAATAAAGTGAAGGGGGGGGGGGCATTCCACAGCATTAAATGTAGAGAGTACTGATGCACTCCCATCTGCCACTATGATGTCACACACAGATACATACACATTGTTGCTCAGTCGTTAAGTTGTGTCCGACTCTTCGTGACTCCATGGACCATAGCAGGCCAGGCCTTCCTGTCCTCTGCTCTCTCCCGGAGTGTGCTCAGGTTCATATTCATTGCATCGGTGATGCTATCTAGCCATCTCATCCTCTGCCGTCCCCCTCTCCTTCTGCCTTCAATTTTCCCAGCATCAGGGTCTTTTCCATAGGGATGGCGGAGAATTTCTCCCCGAAACTTCGGGGGGCCGAACACGTTGGTGTTCCTTCGCCGAATGTCCCTCCCGGCGGCGGGTCCGGCCGGCGGTTCAGCGGGTGTTCGTGCGGGGTGGGAGCGGCAGCCGGTCTTTCGACCGGCTGCCGCCGCCGCCATTCCAATAAAAGAAAAAACAAAAACGCCCCCGTGATAGGCTACGTGACAATTAACGTAGCCTATCACGGCTAGATTTGCAAAGTCAGCCGTTATAGGCTACGTAAATCGTCACGTAGCCTATCACGGGTGACTTAAAAAAAAAAAAAACGCGTACGGATAATGGTGGCCCCCATAGGGAGCCGCCATTCCCGTTCCTTATTTGGTCGCTGTAGTCTACGTAAAGATTTACGTAGACTACGGCGACCAAATAAGTCGTATGCGCTTTTTTTTTTTTTCTCTTTGCATTAGGTGGCCAAAATATTTGAGCTTGAGCTTCAGTATCTGTCCTTCCAAAGAGCAGTCAGGGTTGATTTCCCTTAGGATTGACTGATTTGACCTCCTTGCAGTCCAGGGGACTCATAAGAGTCTTCTCCAGCACCACAGTTCGAAAGCATCAATTCTTTGGCGCTCAGCCTTCCTTATCGTCCAGCTCTCACAGCCATACTGGGAAAACCATAGCTTTGATTATACGGACCTTTGTCGGCAAGGTGATGTCTCTGTTTCTTACTATGCTGTCTAGGTTTGCCATAGCTTCCCTCCCAAGGAGCAAGCATCTTTTAATTTCATGGCTACAGTCACCGTCTGCGGTGATGTTGGAGCCCAAGAAAGTGAAATCTGTCACTGCTTCCATTTCTTCCCCTTCCATATGCCAGGAAGTGATGGGGCCAGATGCCATGATCTTAGCTTTTTTAATGTTGAGTTTTAAACCAGCTTTTGCACTCTCCTCTTTCACCCTCAACAAGAGGCTCTTGAGATCCTCTTCACTTTCTGCCATTAGGGTGGTATCGTCTGCGTATCGGAGGTTGTTGATAATTCTCCCAGCAATCTTAATTCCGACCTGTGATTCATCCAACCTGGCATTTTTCATGATGTACTCTGCATATAAATTAAATAAGCAGGGTGACAATATACAGCCTTGTCAAACTCCTTTCACAATTTTGAACCAACTGGTTGTTCCATGTCCGGTTCTTACTGTTGCTTCTTGACCCTCATACAGGTTTCTCAGGAGACAGGTATGGTGATCTGGTACTCCCATCTCTTTAAGAATTTGCCACAGTTTGTTGTGATCCACACAACAATGTAGTGTAGTCAATGAAGCAGAAATAGACATTTTTCTGGAATTCTCTTGCTTTCTCCATGATCCAGCGAATGTTGGCAATTTGATCTCTAGTTCCTCTGCCTCTTCAAAACCCCACTTGTACTTCCAGTAGTTCTCGGTTCACATACTGCTGAAGCCTAGCTTGTAGGATTTTGAGCATAACCTTAGGGATGTCAGAGAATTCCATGATGGATCTCGGTGAGGCTGAATGCCAGTGCATTCGGCCCCTCGAAAACCATCATGGAATGAAGCCCCCGCCCCCCCCCAAGAAAGGCGCGTGGGACAAAGAGCTCGCCGCCCCCAACCCAAGAAAGGCGTGTGCAATGGAGCACTTACCTGCTCCCGTCCGCGCTGCTGTGCGAATGGCGGCCGTCCTGTGGCCACCATTCGCTTCCTCCTTCTTCAGCCATGATAGGCTACGTAAATACTTACGTAGCCTATCACGGCTAATGCAGCAACACCATTTGTGTCCCTGCGGAGGCCGTGATAGGCTGCATAAGTATTTACGTAGCTGTCAGGGTGGACACTGAGCCCATAGAATCCCAGAGTAGTTCTGATTCTGAGGAAGAGCAGTCGCTCCTGGGAGAGGAGCGTGCTCCTCTTTCCCAGGGCCCGCAGCTGACGGAGATTCCTCCCACCAGCATTCCTAGATTAGAAAGCAGTCCAGGGAGTGATCAAGCGTGGGAAGCAGTCTTGGTGGACGCGCGACGCAGACGCAGAGAGCGGCGCCAGATGGAGGGCGCGGAAAGGAGGCGTAGTGCCCGGTTGGTGCTCAAACAACGGCTGCGCCCAGAGGATCCAAGGGAAAAGGGGAGGGACTCTCCCTAGTCCTTAAGTTCAGGGGTCTGCCAGTAATTCCCTTTCAAACGGGGACCAACTGTTCCAACTTAGGGCATAGGTACTCTGCTGCTCAGATCTAGTTGCTACCTGTAGAGTTGTTAAGTTGTAAAAGAAGAATAAAGCTTTGAAAAGAATCTCTTTGTCTGTGTCTGGACTTGGCTACTGGATGAGACTGGGAGAGCCCTCCAAGGAGCCCTTGACAGTAGCCTATCACGGCGGGGGGGGGGGAACCCCAGCATACGCAAATGGCGGTAGCTACCACTATTTGCGTACGCTGGGTTTTTTTTCCCCCTGCCATGATAGGCTACATAAATATTTACGTAGCCTATCATGGCAAGGGGGAAAAAAACCCAGCCTACGCAAATGGCAGCGGCTACCGCCATTTGCGTACTCTGGGGTTTTCCCCCTGCTGTGATAGGCTACGTAAATATTTATGAAGCCTATCATGGCTCACTACAGGGACGCAAATGACGGCAGCTACGACAGCCACCATTTGCGTCCCTGCAGGGCTGCGCAGTGGCCGGATGTCTGGCTGCAGGCGGCCGGAGCCGGCCGGCGGCTCTGTGACTCGGCTGTGGAGCGGAGCCAGCCGGCCAGGATTCCGGGGGGAGGCATGGAGCGCCTCCCCCCCTGGTGAGGATTCCGTGGGGAGGGACGGAGCACCTCCCCCCACCTGTGGAGCCCAGCGGAGCCAGGTAAGCAGGGTTTTGTACACCCCTACATAACCTTGCTGGCATGTGAAATGAGCGCAGTTGTGCAGTAGTTTGAACACTCTTTGGCATTGCGCTTCTTTGGAACTGGAATGTAAACTGACCTTTTCCAGTCTTGTGGCCACTGTTGAGTGTTCCAAATTTGTTGGCATATTGAGTGCAGCACTTAAACAGCATCATCTTTTAGGATTTTAAACAGCTCAGCTGGAATACTGTCATCTCCGCTAGCTTTGTTGTTACTAATGCTTCCTAAGGCCCATTAGACTTCACTCTCTAGGATGTCTGGCTCAAGTTCAGTGACCGCACTATCATGGTGTCAGGGTGGAAACTGAGCCGATAGAACCCCAGAGCAGTTCTGATTCTGAGGAGGAACAGCAATCCGTGGGAGAGGAGCGTGCTCATCTCTCATGGGCACAGCAGCTGGCAGAGATTCCTCCTGCCAGCATTCCTGAGATAGATAGTGGCCCTGGCAGTGAGAGAGTGCGGGAGGGGGGCTTGCTGGATGCTCGACGCCGATTCCGGGAGCGATGACAGCTGGAGGGCGCCGAAAGGAGGTGTAGCGCTCGTTTGGCGCGCAAGCAACAGTCACGTCCCGAGGACCCAAGGGAAAGAGGGAGGAACTCTCCCTAGCCCATAAGTTCAGCATCTTCAAGTGACTCTCTTTCAAATGGAGATCAACTGCCTACTTGAAGCTTAGGCCACTCTGCTGTTCATTGCTTAGTCGCTGGTGATTAGCATCTGAAAGAGTCATTAAGTTGTAAAAGGATTAAAGCCTTAAAAAGAGTCCTTTTGTCTGTGTCTTGAGTTAGCTATTGGAGTAGACTGAAAGAAGCCGCCAGGGCGCTCCTGACACATGGCTATCAGGGACATTAAGGTCTTTCCTGTATAGTTCTTCTGTGTATTCTTGCCACCTCTTCTTAATCTCATCTGCTTCTGTTAGGTCCCTGCCTTCTTTGTCCTTTATCATGCCCGTCTTTGCACGAAACATTCCCTTGAGATCTCTGATGTTCTTGAAAAGATCTCTAGTCTTTCCCATTCTATTGTTTTCCTTAATTTCTTTGGATTGTTCTTTTAAGAAGGCCTTCTTGTCTCTCTTTGCTGTACTCTGGAACTCTGCATTCAGTTGGATATATCTTCCCCTTTCTCCCTTCCTTTTCGCTTCCCTTCTTTCCTCAGCTACTTGTAAAGCCTCATCAGACAGCCACTTTGCTTTCTTGCATTTCTTTTTCTTTGGGATGGATTGAGTTGCTGCCTCCTGAACAATGTTACGGACCTCCATCCATAGTTCCTCAGGTGCTCTGTCTATCAGGTCTAATCCCTTAAATCTATTCCTCACCTCCACTGTATATTCATAAGGGATATGATTTAGATCATACCTGAATGGTTTAGTGGTTTTCCCTATGTTCTTCAATTTAAGCTGAAATTTTGCAATAAGAAGCTCAAGATCTGAGCCACAGTCAGCTCCAGGTCTTGTTTTTACTGACTGTATAGAGCTTCTCCATCTTTGGCTGCAAATGACATAATCAATCTGATTTCGATATTGACCATCTGGTGATGTCCATGTGTAGAGTCGCCTCTTGTGCTGTTGGAAAAGAGTGTTTGCTATGATCAGCGTGTTCTCTTGGCAAAACTCTATTAGCCTTTGTCCTGCTTCATTTTGTACACCAAGGCCATGCTTGCCTGTTATCCCGGTGATTTCTTGACTTCCTACTTTAGCATTCCAATCACCTGTGATGAAGAGGACATCTTTTTTTGGTGTTAGTTCTAGAAGGTGTTGTAGGTCTTCATAGAACTGATCAACCTCAGCTTCTTCAGCCTCAGTGGTTAGGGCATAGACTTGAATTACTATGATGTTGAATGGTTTGCCTTGGATTCGTACTGAGATCATTCTATTGTTTTTGAGATAGTACCCCAGTACTGCTTTTCCCACCCTTTTGTTGACTATGAGTGCTACTCCATTTCTTCTAAGGGATTCTTGCCCACAGTAGTAGATATAATGGTCACCTGAATTAAATACGCCCATGCCTGTCCCTTTTAGTTTGTGATTCCCAAGATGTCGATGTTCAGTCTTGCCATCTCATGTTTGACCACCTCCAGCTTACCTTGATTCATTGATCTTACATTCCAGGTTCCTAAACAATATTGTTCTTTACAGCATCAGACTTTCTTTTCACCACCAAACACATCTACAGCTGAGTGTCCTTTCGGCTTTGGCCCAGCCGCTTCACTCTTTCTGGTGCTACTTGGAAATTCCCTCTGCTCTTCCCCAGTAGTATATTGGACACCTTCCGACCTGAGGGGCTCATCTTCCGGCGTCATATCTTTTAGCCTTGTGATACATTCCATGGGGTTTTCTTGGCAAGAATACTGGAGTGGGTTGCCATTTCCTTCTCCAGTGGACCACATTTTGTCAGAACCCTCTGCCATGACCTGTCCATCTTGGGTGGCCCTGCACGGCATAGCTTATGGCTTCACTGAGTTACGCAAGCCCCTTCGCCACAACAAGGCAGTGATCCATGAAGGGGACATACACATTACACATGCACAGTCTTAGAAAAACCACCACCTTTCTTGTGGCACAAACGATGAATGCCCATCCCTGTGTATGAAACAGGAAGCAGCATGTCCACCAGATGAAAGTATAAAATGCACCAATTTTTCCTGAAGAGTGTTTTCTAGGGAACGCTCTACATGCAAAGACCAGAGGCACTGAAATAGATAGCGACCATGGATAGGAACCTGATGAGACAGGGGAGCCATGTAGCGATACTGTGGAAGATCAACACAACGCAGGCACTCTTTAATGGATAAAGGAGTCTAAAACAGCAGAAGGGAAGGCTGGCAGGAATGACAATAATGAAAAGTTACCTAAAGCACAGACAAAAGGTTTTATCAGAAGAACATACCTGTGGGCCAGGGAGGCCTTTCAGGCTGGGTGGCCCAGGTGGACCCTAAGGAGAGAGGAAGGTTGGAGAGAATAAAAATGTGATTTCTGTGCTGCAAAGTGCTCGAACAGGCCTCTCCAGAAATTGCATCGACTTTGAGACTCGGACTGAGGGTCTCAGCTCCACGTGTTTTGTGCCACTGTGGAAGTTTGCTAGAGCAGATGGCCAGTGGGCTTATTGCACCTTCCAGCTAAGCTACAACACCTCTTGCTGGACTGTTGTCAAATGCTTTTAAGAGCAGGAATGTCTGCAGACCAACAGGGTTGCATGCACCCCAGGTCACACATACACAAGGGTAACCAAACTGTTTCCATCCTGTAACCAGTCTGGAAATCAGATTGAAAGGGATCTAAATCATCCGTTTCCTCCAAGACTGCAGTTATTCTTCCAGTCTCACACCTTCCCAAGTTTTGCAATATAATTCTTGGCTCAAAAAATGTACCAAAGTGCATATAAAATGGATATTTTAGGCTAAAATCTGCACAGAAAAATCCATATTTTAGGGTAACGTGCATACAAATAATGCATATCTTGTTAAAAAATAAAGCAAATTTTCATGCTGTTTTGTTTTTAATGCAGAAAACAGGATGGCATTGATTTATAAAAGAATATAATCAAAGCTGGCACAGAGCAGAAACAGAACGATCTGTCCATCCCAACGTCCAGGTTAAGTTTCATGTAGGGATGGGCAGGCACTACCCCTGTCTGGGATCTCTGGGTGCCCACCCAGCCCCTGCCTCTGTGCACCCGGACCTGCGATTGAGGTCCCTGCTGCTTGCTGAGCTGGCTTCATTCACCCAGGCGGCCTCATTGAGCTCTGCGATTGCCATTTTTTGAAAAATAAAATGCGTATTTGCAAAACTGTGCACATTCATGCATATGCAAATATGCACATTTTTGCGGTCGCGGAGCTCGACGAGGCCACCTGGGCGAGAGCCGGGGGTGAGCAGGGCTGTGGCTCAGCGAGCGCAGCTCGGGGGTGCAGGCAAGGGGGGGGTTTCCACTGGATTCCCGGACGTAATCGGGGACCCGCACAATCCTTAGTTTCATCCCTGCCTGTCACCCCTTCCAGCGCAATGAGCAGTAGCAGCAGGACGTTGTTCAGGCTGCACAGCAGAGAAGGACACTCACTTTGGAACCAGACTTCCCTGGAAACCCAGTGGGCCCTCGGATTCCAGGCTGTCCCTGCAAAGGAGGCGAGGGGTGGGGAGAGAGGGAAGAGAGGTTTTACTGTGATGTCAAGGACCTCCTTAGATACACCAGCAGCAACAGCACCCACCAGGCTAGCAAGCAGGCAGAAGTGGGAAGCAAACAGAAAAATACACTTGGCTGACTCAGCTCCCATGTTTACACTTGGCTGACTCAGCTCCCATGTTTAGGGCTAGCATCAGTGCTTCATTTCTTCAAAACAATGTGTGAGATGGTTCAGGCCCAGATGCAGCTATGTTGTGTGAGCCTTTATGCGAGAGTCCGAAGTGGTTGGCTGCCAAGGGCATAATTTCAGGCCCTACAAAGTAGTCGGGCCTGGGGCCCGACGCACGCCACAGTTGAACGGGGATATTCTTCATCCTCTCTCCTCAAAAGTTACGCCATGCTCTTTTGCGAGAGACAGTGACATCAGAGGTCACTCCGTCAACCTCTTCGCACTGTGGGCAACTTCCTGTCAGCACAGGAAGTGGGGCTTTGCTCTCCCCATGGGCTGCCTCATCCATGCTTCTGGCAGCACTGGCCTGCTCTCCCTCCTGGCTGGGGCTCATCTACAGCACCACCCACCCACCCACCCCGGATCGTGCATGATCCACTACCAGTTGTGTAATGCTTGTCTCTGAAGGCCTTGGAATATGGGCTAAGAAAAATGGAAGGGGTATGGAACAGAGAGAGCGGAGGTCAGTTTGAAAAGGGGAAGGAGGAAGAAGAGGCAGAAAGACAGTGAAGGAGGAGACAAGAGAAGAAAGGATGGAAAAAGGATGGAGAAACCAGCAGCTTCCACACAAGGACAGGCAACCAAGGTCCAGAGAGTGCTAAGCAGCTGTTGTTGAGACAGCAACAATCACACTGCTCTTCACAGAGAACTGTGGCTTGAAATTGGAGTTGACCATATTTGGTTCATAGTTGTTAATTGTTTTCTTATTTATTTGTTTGTTTATTAAATTTATTAATCGCCCATCTAGCCGGTCACCCGGCCACTCTGGGTGATATACAGCCATCAAAAAACAGTAAAATTAGACATTAAAACATCCTGTTCTAAAATACCCTAGCCTACCCCAAATGCCTGCCTGAACAACCATGTTTTCAATGCACGGTGGAAGCTCATTGAAGAGGGGGCTTGGCAGAGTTCTTTAGGGAGGGAATTCTTAACGTTATTATTCACCAAACTTTCTTAAGTTCAGTAAATATTGTTCAATACTGAGTGGTTTGCCTCTGTGGTCATTGCAATCTGCCCCCCCCCATCCTACTTATTAAAAACAACAACCCTGAAACATCACAGTTGTCCACTCCATGACCGCCCCCTTCCTGGCTTGTCCTCATAACATATCCCTAACTCTGGGGATGTGGCATCTATCAGTCCCCCCGCCTCATCATTCACCCCTCACTCCACCCCAAAATCTTCCCCAAAGCTGATATTTACTGCAAATAGAATGTGGGGGGTGGCGTGGGGAATGGCATATTGCGAGGGGTGACTTGGTAGGAAAACAGCACGGGAAAGAGTTAAACCACTTAGCCTTGGTCTGGATCCAAATGCTCCGCTCCCTGCAGCTGCTTTATTGTTAAGAAAGAGAAGTGGTAGGTTGTAGCTGAGCTTTGAAATAGCATGTTTAAAATAGTTTGACCCTAAAAACCATTTCCCCTACATCCCAGTCTGCCACCTAAGGTCCTCTTGAGGGTTATTTGCTGTGACTGCCTAATGTGAGATTGGCAGCCACATGCCAGAGGACCTTTTTTTTGCCGCCTCTCAATTGAAATGCATTTGCTGACCTCTTTGAATGTTTTTATGTGGGAAATAAAGACTCTATTATTCCAGCAGGCCTTCCCTTTCTAGAATCCTTATTCCTTTTCGCTGATTGTTATATACCATTTTATGCTGTATTGTTTTTATTGTTGATGTTCTTGTTTAATTGGTTTTTAACTTTGTATGCTGCCTACGCTATTTTGTATATATTTTGTATTCAATATAAATTGAAATAATAATAATAATAATAATAATAATAATAATAATAATTTCCTCTCAAGTTACCAAACATTGAGCCAGCCCTTACCTTTTTGCCCATGAGCCCTGGTTCTCCTCTGTTGCCAACGGATCCTGGATAGCCCTGGAACAGAGGAGTTTATCAGCATCCAGTTAAGAAGCTCTCCTAATTCGTTGCCTCTGCACTGGGTTATCTACATTTTGCCACCAATGCTGTTGGTGAGAATTGTGGGGCAGAGGGAGGGGATCCTGGGAAACCACTTCGGCTTTCTGTGGTCCAGTTTCCCTTGAGTACACCCCACATTGCAGATGATCCATCACTTACGTTGATGCCGACAAGTCCTTGTGGCCCTTCCAGGCCAGGTTTGCCAGGAAGACCCTGCCCCAAAAAACAACAGTGAAGAGGCTTGAACTGTCCTCCACAGAATTGATTGAGTCATTTAAATTTAAAACATTTGCATGAGTTCTTACCATCATCCCCGGGGAACCTGGGTCTCCATTGATTCCTGTTTTTCCCAGAGGACCCTATTTGGAAAGAGAAGTCATCATAGCAAGGCCTCCAAAATGTTGAACTGGGTTGGAGAATTAATGGATGGCAGCTTGCTCCCAACAGCGTAAATATATTGCCACCATTGGGGCATTTGAGAAAGGCCTTGGGCTCCCAGCAAATGCTTGACCTCACTGCCCTCTGGAGCTGGACCTGCACAAGAGACCATCTGCTGGCAACTCAGCTACTTTTTCAGGATTTTTTCTTCAGCACCTCCCAGGGTCAGAATGCGAACCACAATCATGCCCCAACAATAGGGATGCACGAATCCCCTTACCTGGGGTCTGCAGGGGGGTCCGCAGGGGGGGAGGCGATCCTCCCCCCTGGAATCCTTGCTGGCTGGCTCCACTCCATGGTGAGTCTGCGGAGCCACCGGCTGGCTCCGTTCCACAAGCGATACAGCTGCCATTGCCGTGCCGTATCGCTGATGATGAGAAACAGGAAGTGATCCGGATGCAAATGGCGTCCGCTACACCATTCGCATCCATTTTTTTCATGCGATAGGCTACGTAAATATCTACGTAAATACAGACGCATAGCCTATCGCGAGAAGAAACAGGGATGCAAACGGAGTAGTGGACGCCATTTGCATCCAGATTGCTTCCTGTTTCTCATCATCGGATGGCAATGGCAGCCGTATTGTTTGCGGAACGGAGCTGCTGGCGAGGAGGATTCGGCTCCGCAATGGTCCGGCGGGAGGCGGAGGTGAGTGGGATCGTTCCGCCACGGACTCCGGAGGCTGAATTCCAGGGAGCCTCATTGAAGCCTGTGGCAGAATTCTCCACCATCCCTAGCCGACAATGGTTCAAAAGCAAGCTGGGAGATGCTAGGGAAGAAAGCTGAGGAGTGAAGCAGGTTCATATGCAGTGAGCAAGGGTTAGGGTTGGTAATTGTGGCCTGTGTCTCTATAATCACATAGACAAGCGGAGCATAGTGGAATTAAGAGTCTCCTATAAGCAGGCAGAGAAGCCATTGTTCCTGCCTAAGATGGCCAGAGTGAGAGCAGTTCTACACCAGCCTAAAATCCCACAACTTTACTGGGGCTTTTTGCTTCTGTTTTAAATACAGGATCACGATGTGCTCCCTTTACACATGCTTCCCCACAACAGTTCCGTCCCTTATCTGCGTATTCTATGTTTCATTATACAGCCATTAGATGGCGCTGTGGTCTAGCTCCTCTTATTGCACAACTTTCTCTTTTCACGAGGAAACTCAATGCGCTGTAATTTGATAGCTCATTATCTCCAATCTTTTTTAAAAAATCAGATAAAGGACATTTAGTGTGGGAGATGCCATTGAGGTTGACGACATCATGTAAAGGGCCTGCAAACTTCTGTGAGTGACCAATCTAAATTGCAGGATAAAAACCCCATGTGGAGAAGCCCTGAGTCCTTGTACTGCAATCCTCTTCATCTTTAACCATCTCACAGCTCCACCTCTCTCTCCAGGACCCACCTCTCAAAACTAGCTCCAGACCATTGGTTCCATATGACAATGGAACCACTTACCAAGGGAAGTGGTGGTCTCTCCCACACTGGAGGCATTCAAGACAAGGCTGGACAGCCATCTGCCAGGGATGCTCTGACTTGGATTCCTGCATTGAGCAGGGGGTTGGACTCGATGGTCTTGTAGGCCCCTTCCAACCCTACTATTCTGTGATTCTATGACCCCGACTCTCTCCTGAGCTCTGAGAGGTGTCACTTTCTAAAGGCAGTGGGGAAGATGCCAGGCCATCAGGAAGTCGTCAAGCCTAGGTCCCCAAGCAGGCCTCAGTCAAGTAGGGAGTTTCCTCGCTCTCCGAAAAGCTACCCAACCACCCCAGCTGGCAATATACCACTGGAAGCACCAGTGGGTAACCCCTGGCAGAACTGCAGCTGTTACACAAGGAAAATGAGCTCCCTGCATTCCTTGCCCCCTGTCAGAGTCTATTTTGTCCAGACTTTACGACCACACCTTATTTTGAAAAATAACACTAATAAAGCACCTCTGTATTATAAATAGAAATTATTATTTTATTAATACATACAATAATAAATAATGTTCAAGAATAAATCTCCAGGGAGCTCAGGATGGCTTACACAAGCTAATGGAGTGGCTTCACTTGATTGCCTTGCATTGGGGGGGGGGGGAGGAATCTTCCAGGCAGGAGAGGCTGGTGGGGGGGGGGGAATTCAATTCTGGGTTTTAGTTAGAACCACCCAGAAGTCTAAAGAAGCTATCCAAGGTGCTGGATCCACTTGAGGGATAGGGTTCAACATCTTGGATAGTCCCTTTAGACTTCTAGCTGGTTCTAAGTAAAACCCAGAATGGAACATCTGCCCCACTGAAATTGGAAACACCAGCCTCCCCTGCCTCCAGGGGTCAAATCTGTGGGTGGGGGCAGGGGCTTGCCCCATGCTGATGACCAGCCTGTTCCACTTACTGTTGATCCGGCAGGTCCATCATGTCCTCGGTCACCTTGAAAACCCATGAAACCCTGAAGAGGAGGAGGAGGACAAAAAGATGAAACTTGTACGACACTGCAGGCAATCCTGGGCAGAAGGGAGACATCCCTTACGGGGACAGCCTGGCCAAACGGGTGGCTGTTGGCTGCAGATGTATTGTCTGCAGCCCCAGTTTAGGAGGGAATTCCCTCCAAAATTCCTCTGTGGAGCAGAGGGAGGGGTTGGGCTTTTTAAAAAGGGCTCTTCTGTGTTGCCCTGGGATGTCCAGCTGTGTTGCTGGCTCAAGTGGTTGACAGACACCATTTCCTGGAAAAGTTCTGTCCTGAAGAAAAGAACTTTTCTCTCCTCTTTTCTGGAAAGTAACCCTTCTCTTCCCCAAGCAAGTTCCATGATGAATAGCGGAGAAACAGCAAGTCTCCCTCACATCGGGTATACTTTTGCTACCATCATGCTGGGAAAATTAAGATTTTAACATTTGGACATGCACACACAGGAACACACAAGCAAGCCATTCTACTCACAGACAGACCATTCTGGCCAGGGCTCCCCACAGCACCAGCAACACCCTGCAGGACAATTCAAAATGACATTAAGGATCAGGAGAACCAGGCAAGGGAATCTCCTTACCCCATTGGCCATAGTGGATCAGGTGATTCTCCCTGATCCATATAAAGCCTTCCACTCTGGACTGAACAGCAGAATATGCCACCCAGATTACAGAATATGTCTCCCAGATTACAAACTGCCTTTGCCACACCCTCAGCTGCTCAGAACGCAGGTCCTACAAGCTGATGGTGCAACATGCAGCAGCTCAGGACCACAAACCCCAAGCATTCTGCCCAGCATGGCAAGGGCTGGGCAGTGCAAGCCAAAAGGAGAGTGAAGTAGGTAGTATAGAATGGGAACCTGTGTACCAGGCTTTCCTTCTGGGCCCTCGATTCCAGGAGTGCCTCGTAAGCCCTGCAAGGAAATTGGAGGGATGTTTGGGGAGTGGGAGTGGGGAGAAGAAGAGAGAGAAGCACAATAATAATAATAATAATAATAATAATAATAATAATAATAATTCAGGGTGCTGGTGATCATCTTTAAATCAGGGATGTGGTATGTGTGGCTCTCCAGATGTGGTTGCACTAAAACTCCCATCAGCCCTCACTATTGGCTATGCTGGCTAGGGTGGATGGGAGTTGCAGTCCAGCACCATCTGGAGGGCCACACGTTCCCCCAACCCCCAGCCATGAACGGAGGAGGAGGTCCTTTAGAGGAGGTCCTTTTCCATATGCTATGCACATACGAAAGAGATGCCCTTCTCTGTGGTGGCGTCCTGACTTCGGGATGTCCTCCCAAGGGAGACACAGTTGGTGCAGATTCACAGTGCATTTCCCAAGTATTCAGCTTTAACTGAATTTAACTTCCAAGAATCAAGCAGGGAGGCGGGGGTGGAGGGTGGATCTGGTAGCAGAACTTTGCAGAATGTTTGCAACAAATTCCAAATTGCAGAGTTCAGCCATGCCCTAATTACTGGAGGGAAAGCCCCCTTACCTATCACGATGGGCTTCTTAGAGAGCAATCCTATGGCCCCTAGACAGTATCTGCGGGGGGGGGGCATAGGATTGTTCAGCTTATTGGCTCTGAGGTTGGAGACAGGGCTCCAGAGCTGGATCCGAGATCTGGAGACATGGACCCAACCTCGGAGCCCGTAAACCGCACTCCCTACCCTGCCCCTTCATAGCCGGCACAGAGAGAGAACTGTGCCAGCTACCTTTCCATGTTTGGAAACCTCCGTGCGGAAATGGGGAAAAGAGGGCAGTTCCGGAGATGGAGGGGGAGAAGACCAGGGAAGCTCCATTATGCAGCTTCCTATGCTCGCCCCAGCCCACTTTCCTCCTGCTCTGAAGCGCCGTGGCTAGACAGGCGAAATCGCCCAGCCCAAGCACAGAGGCGAGAAGCACAAGGCGCTGCTTTAGGTTACTCGGCAGCCCCCGACTTTGGAGGCTGGTGTCTATCAACGCTGGATTGTGCCCTTCGCTACTGTTTTTGGAAGGCGATGGGAGGCATGATTTGGCTAAAAGTGGATGAGTCAGGAGGTAGGGCTTATGGATGTCATTAAGTCCCCCACATACACACTCACACTTTTTCTCCCATAATTCAAGCTCTGACCTGTACCAGCTCCTGAACGGTTTCCAGAGCCAACACTGATGTCTGGAACACGCAGTTGAAAAGCAAACCATGTTTTGGAACATGCTCTCTTAACCATAGAGCCAGCGCCCACCCACATCCGGGTTTAGTCTGAAGACCTTTCAGACTACGAGGCATGGTTTCTTCTCAGGCTCAAGCCCCAGAACCTTTCTTTTTTACAAATAAACAATTGCCAAATTATTATAAATTATTATAAAGGGCACAGCGGTGCATTCCAGGTCGTGTGGTGAACGTAAGACAATGAGGGTGCTTCCGGAAGAAGGGCTTCTACCACTACCGACCAAAAGGCGCTGTGCAGCTATCCCGTCTTTTTCTTCAAGAAAAAAGGTTGAAAGAAGTGGTGGAGAAACACAGGAGGGCTAAATACAGAAGATGTTGTCATCGAAATCCCATCAAACTTTGTGAATGAGGCACTGTGATATCACAATCACAGCTTTGTCTGGAAGCAAACCCTTTTCTCTAGAGCAGCAGTAAGTAACATGGTAGCCTCCAGATGTTTTGGACTGTGACTCCCAGAAGCTTCTGCCAGCATGTCCAAGGTCAGGGATTATGAGAGCTGTACTCCAAAATCTCTGGAGGGCACCAGGTTGCCTATCCTTTCCCTACAGCAATATTGGCATAATTGAGGCTGGTCACAGTGGGGATCCTATTACTTACTGGGAGTCCTGGCATTCCAACAAGCCCTCGCTGGCCCATCCGGCCCTGGAGAGAAACCAACAGTTACTCGAAGTCTTTTCTCTCATTAATCAATGCCCACGCTCAGGAAGCTTCCAACCTTCCATGCTCTTGGGCCAAAGATGTGCGTCACTGCTGTGCAAAAGTGCAGACACAGGGCATCAACCAGAATGGCGATGTTCACGTTGGGATTATTATCCAAGTTTTTCTTTCTTCCATACGATTGTGACGATTAACTACCAAATGCCCATCTGTATGACGGCTGGGTTGTGTGTATGCCAAAGGAAGGTTTGCAGATTCTAAAGCAAGGGCAGGGAACCCAAGGCTCTCCACTCCACTTGTTGCTGGACTACAGCTCCCATTACCTCTGACTATTAGCCATACTAGCTGGGGCTGATTGGAGTTGGGTCTAACATAACTGGAGGGCCACAAGTTCCCAAGTTCCCATGAGTCGGAGGAAGGTGGGTTACAGTGCAGCTCTGGGTGCTTGGAACACAACTGTAGCCGGGCCCGGCTCTACCATTAGGCAGAGAGAGGTGACCGCATCAGGCAGGAGATGCTGTGGTGCAGCAGTGGCAGCCCCATGGCTGCTCTTCAATAGCTCTCTGCCTGTTCATCTCAGTTGGAAGACATAGCTACACAGCCTGCTCTGGGGACACTATCAGGGACACTTCAACAAGCCTTGAAGTCAGTTTCAACTGCCAGTCCAGCTGGGATGAGGCACTTTCTTGTCCTTTGACTCAGGCAGCAAAATACCCCGGGGTGGCCCTGACTGTGGCAACGTAAGGGTCTTGCTGGACCACACCAAAGATCTATCTAGTTCAGCATCCAGTTTCCCACAGTGGCCAACCAGATGCTTCTGGGCAACCCACAAGCAGGACATGAGTGCAATAGCCCTCTCCTGCTGTTGTTCCCTGGCAGCTTGCATTCAAGAGAAATGCTACCTCTGATTCTGGAGGTAGCATAGAGCCATCACAGCTACCAGGCATTGATAGGCTTTTTCTGCATGAATGTATCCAATCCCCTTTTAAAGCCAACTAAGCTGTTGGCCACCCCCACCCCCCACGTCTTGCGGCAGAAAATCCCATAAATGCATTGTGTATAAAGAAGGATTTTCTTTTGCCTGTCGTGAACCTCCTGCCAATTAATTTTGCTGGATGACCTTCAAAGTTCTTGAGGGAGAGGGAGAAAAAATCCTCTTTATTCACTTTATCGGCACCATGCTTATTTTTGTTTTTTAAAAAGGTATGTCATGTCCAGGTGTCTTTTTTCTCTAAATTGAAAAGGCCCTGATGGTTTTTGCCTTTCTTTGTAGGGATGTTGCTGGAACCCCCCATTATCGTTTTGGTTGCCCTTTTCTGCACCTTCTCCAACTTGAGAAGAACATTTTTGAGATGGGGCAACCAGAACTGTACACAGTTCTCTCTCCCTACCCGCTCCATCCAGTAGGTGGCAGAAAAAGTACAGATCACTCTTGCCAGAGGTCTGACCTGATCACTTGAAGAGGGCTTTTGAAATTAGGCTGAGTGCTACAGGTTGCCCACCCCTGATTTAAAATATAAACAAAACACATTAGCAACAAAAATTTAAAGTTGCTTTAGATCTTTGCCACTGAAACCTCCTTGGGATCTGAAACATAGCATTAAGAGTTGGAAAGGTTAGGTTTAGGGTCATTTAGTTAGAGCTAGAGGTCATCTATTCCAACCCTATGTTCAATAAAGAAGTCGTGAAACCTAAGGAGTTATGAGTTACCCTGCTTCCTCGTGGCCCTGATCTTCCTTTGGTGCCATCCAGGCCCCGACTGCCCTGCAGTTCAGAGAGAAAAATCCAATCATTTCATGCAATGCTCATTTCCTTACAGCAATCTCTATAGCAGAGAAGCCTGCTATTGCAAACAGGGAGAAGTGGCCAGAAAAGGAGAAAGGGATGGGACCTCTAATTCTCTGACTGTTGTCTGGAATGGGGCAAAATTGCAATGGTAGGGTGCTGTCATGGGGAACCTTCAGTTGCTGTCAGCAATAATAATGTGGTAGCTGGGGGGCGGGGAGCCTGGACAGAGGCAGGAAACAAGCCTCTCTCATTGGTTGAGCAGCACCTGCTGGGTTGATGATGTTCAGTTCTACTCCCCCCACCCAGCCTGGACGTCTGTTGCTTTCAAGCATTGTGTGACCTGTGAAAAGTGGATTTTTAAGGTATAGTATGCTTGGCTTTTCTTACTCCATGTGTCCCTGATGGACCAAAGCCGATTCCATGAAAATCCAGATAATACTCCAATGTGCTTCTCATTCCGTTGTTGTGAAGATCCCCCCCAGGTGCCCTCCAGATGTGTTGGACTACAATTCCCAGCATCTCCAGCCAGCCATGCTCACTGGGGGATGCAGGGACCTTATTTCTCAGTATAATCCCCAGCCTGTAACAACATGGGTAGAGAGGGCAGCTGCCATGGGGTAGCTTTCATACACGCTATTGCGGGGGTGTCAACTCAAGGGACAAATTCAGTTTTGGAGATGTTCTCGGGGGCCACAATCCAGCGGTGGGTGAAGCTGAAGGCAAAAAAGGCCACATGAAAAGATCAGCATATTTTAGTCTAAAGTTCTGACTGCCAGTAACTAAGAAATTTCAAGCTTTAGAACGGGGGGAAATGGCAAAACCTGGGAAACCTCCAAATGATCAGCTGTTCGGGCCCTGTGGAAGGGATCATGGCCCTCTGGGGAATGCTAGAAGGCCAGATTTGGGATTTCAGGTGGACTGAATTTGGCTCATGGGCCCCTGTCCTAACGAGTCACCGCACCTGCAATTAGAAATTGTGTGAATGTCTTTCTAAAAGTAAATTGCAGACATGGCAGGCCTGATCCAGATCAGGGCCACAGAAGGGGGTAAATAATTAAAGCCCCCCTCCCTTCCCCCATGCCAGGTTCCTGATCCAGATTACCCCCCCCCCTTTTGCAATTTACCTTAAAAATGCCTTTTAGTTGCCTTCATGTCTCGTTTGGCCCAAGAATGTCAGAAAAACATAACTTTTACATAGACCTAATACGGCTTTCCAAGTAGTCTCTTGATAAAGGCTGAGTCAGCCTTGCAAGAATCTTCTCTCTTGACAAACCTGCGAGGTAGATCATTGCTATTCTCCGTTTGCCAAGGCAAAACTGAGGTTGAGAGGCTAATCTGCTCAAATACACACTTGAGTCCTTGGCCAGAGGTCTATATCTAACAGGCACTCTCAGGAACATGCTATGTAAGACTTCATTATCTTTATTAAATGGAAAGGAAGAAAACAAATAAGGCTTAGACTAACCTTGAGCCCTTCTGTGCCATTTTGACCAAGGGGACCCATTTGCCCCTCCTCTCCCTGGAATGGCAAAGAGATTCAGTCAATGCGTTCAACACAAACCATTTTGAAACATCATACTTGGACTGAGTGGGATGTAGTCTAACTCCAGTGGTGTTAGTACAGAAACAGAGTATGAATATTATCGTTCCCACTAATAGCAAACTCAGGAGTTGAGTGCCAACAAGACTGGACCTCAAACAGGGCAACTGAACCTTGAAGTTTGCCAGAGTACAAACATCTACCCCGAAAAACCTAAGGGGGAAATCCTACTAAAAAAAAGAAGTGCCCAATGAGGACTGAGCATGCTCAGTAGGCATGGAAAGTTTATTATTTACTTTATTTATTTACAGCATTTATATACCGCTCCATATCTACCAAAGTCCGGAATGGTGAACAAAAAGGGTAAAAACAAATATATGTAATAATTAAAAAAAAGAATAAAAACACCATTATTAAAATTGTTCTTTTAAAAACAGAGTGCCAATAAAAACTGTGACTGGTTAGTTCAGGAGGGCCTCCTGGAAAAGAGCTGTTTTCAGGAGGTGCTTAAATCAACACAGTGTTGGCACCTGCCTGACCTCCAGGGGCAGGGAGTTCCAAAGAAAGGGGGTCACCACACTGAAGGCTCTTCTCCTGGTGGACTCCAGTCGGGCCATAGGTTGACTGAATGTAGGAAGAGAAAAATGGAAAATGGGGGATGGGAGGAAAGAAAAGACCTGCTACGGAAGGGCAAAGCTGGCTGGCATTGTGAACTCTTATTAGGGGGGTGCATTTTCTTTCTCTTGTTCTTGTGGTTATGAATCTGTGAATACAGTTTTGCTAACTGTGAACCAAAAGTCTTAGCTCAGAAGTACAGAAGCAGCAAGAAGTAGGTGTGTGTGTGTGTGTGTGTGTGTGTGTGTGTGTTCTATCTTTGAGAGCTTCCAAATGATGATTTTATTGTGCAATCACACTATCCCATTCATGGAATTTTATGGGGCCCAGATGACGTTGTCTTCATTTTCTAGCCTGCCTGTATTTTCCCACCACTACTTCTGTCGTTTTCCTTGCCAGAAAAATCTGTTAAAGAAGAAAAGACAGAACAGTGGCACGATGCCTTCTCAGTGTTTATGCTAGGAGTCCTCCATCTGGAAGGCCCCTTCATTTGTTGAATCCCCAGGAAGTTACCAACAGGGGGACCCCTTATCCCATACTTAGTCTCTGTGGGAAAAAAAAGAGCAACACAGAAAGCTAAGGACAAAACACACCAAGAACTAATGCGTGAACTTTGGATTTTACTTGAGCCTGTCAACTAGTGGAGGAATACAGAGCACTACTAGAAAACAAATACATAAGACCTTTGTTTGTTTGTTTGAACTAGAGATTCAGTCAATGCTCCCAAACTATGTTCCAGATACTCTGACAAAGTGGAGTCCAAACAATATTCTGTCACAATTAGGGTTGGCGGAGAATTTCTCCCCGAAACTTCGGGGGGCCGAGCGCCAACGTGTTCGGCCCCCCGAACAAGTTTCGGGGAGAAATCCTCCGAACCCCCCCACCCCCCGCACCCCCCCCCCGGGACGGGACTTACCTTCACCGAATGTCCCTCCCGGTGGCTGGTCCGGCTGGCGGTTCAGCGGGTGTTCGAGCGAGGCGGGAGCGGCAGCCGATCTTTTGACCGGCCGCCGCCGCCGCCATTGCAATGAAAGGAAAAAAACAAACAAACGCCCCCTGATAGGCTACGTGATGATTCACGTAGCCTATCACAGCTAGATCTGCAAAGTCAGCCGTGATAGGCTACGTGAATCGTCACGTAGCCTATCACGGGTGACTTAAAAAAAAAAAAAAGGGTGTACGGATAATGGCGGCCCCCATAGGGAGCCGCCATTCCCATTCCTTATTTGGTTGCCGTAGTCTACGTAAACATTTACGTAGACTACAGTGACTAAATAAAGAACGCGAATGGCGGCTCCCTGTGGGGGCCACCATTAGCGTACGCGCTTTTTTTTTTTTTTTAAAGTCACCCGTGATTGGCTACGTGACGATTCACATAGCCTATCACGGCTGACTTTGCAGATCTAGCCGTGATAGGCTACGTGAATCGTCACATAGCCTATCAGGGGGCGTTTTTTGTTGTTTTTTTTAACTTTCGCGTTCGCGGCCGGGCGAGGCAGGAAGCCTCCTCCCCGGCCTGAATTTCGGCCGGGGCGAGGCGGGAAGCCTCCCCCCCGGCCTGAACTTCGCGGGGGGATCAGCGAAGCGCCTCCCCCCCACCGTGAACGTCCTTCGAGGACAGGTAAGTGACTTTCATCCACCCCTAGTCACAATACATCTCTTCGAGCATCAGCCTAAAATCCTGCATTTAAAATGGAGCTTTCTGCTTCTATTTAAAATACAGGATCCCTTTACATGCACTTCCTTCCCCACTCCTTTCCCTCCTTATCTGAGCCTTCCATGTATTTCATTATATAGCCACTAGATGGTGCTGTAGTCTAGCTCCTCTTATTGCACCTTTTCCTTTTTCACAGAGGGAACTCAAGTGGGGTAATTTGAGAGCTCATTATCTCCGATCTTTTAAAAAATGGAATAAAAGGTCATTTAGTGTGGGAGATGCCCTTGAAGTTGATGACGTCATGTAAAGGACCCACAAATGTCCGTGAGTGAGCAATCTCAATAGCAGGATAAAAGATCCATGTGAAGAAGCCCATAGACTCCAAAATGCCACAATACTCTGCTGGTTTGCTGCAAACTGACAAATACATCTCCCCACCCACCTCCAGAATTTCTTAAAACAGCTTTGGCTGAGAGAATAAAAATCCTCCTTACTTCGGATCCTTGAAGTCCAGCCAGCCCTTTGGGCCCAGGGAACCCTTGAAAACCAGGTGCACCTCGAACCCCTGGTAGTCCTCTGGCTCCTTGGAGGCCGAGGGTGCCCTGAAAAAGACGACATGTCACAGAGGATGTAGCAGAACAACCCTAAGGTTATTTTTTAAGAAAACATAGCTGCATGGGGTCCCATAAGAAACCATGCCCTCTAAACTGGAAAGCCCATCTCTAACCCTAGATGTGAAAGTGTGAGCTGGGTTTACTCAGTGGTGGGGAATAGGAACTTTGCACAGGCCCAGCGTGCTCTCTTTCTATGATTCAACCTGTCCCAGGGCTGAACCCCAACACTAAGGAAAAGTTCCAGGAACGAGCTATGGTAAACCTTGGTGCAGCAATGCCAACAGGTCATGATTTGGGGGTGTATACTCCACGGCCCTGCTCAGTAGAATGACCAGGAGGTCCCCCAAATTTGGCAGAGCTAAATTATCACATTTTGAAGTAACTAAAGATACCCCCCACCCCATTTGCCACCACCATGGATCATACATTGGGTTAGATCCAGATTTAGTCATGCTTAGAGCCAGACCCCTTGAAATCAATGGAACTTTACTTCATCATGACTAGGGAGGAACTAAACGCAGTAGCTCTGCCTCTAGAACTCTGTGCCACTTGAGTTAGATGTCAAAAATTAAACCAAACACTGGGCTAACCACTATGCATTCCTTGCCACAGCATGTTACCGTACCTGGTCGCCTTTGGTTCCCGCATCCCCTTTTGCTCCCTCTGGGCCTTTTGCCCCCTGGAAAACAGCAAGACATTAAGAAGAGACAATGAAGAACTCAAGAAGGTGGAATTATCTGAACATAGTTGGAATCAGTAATCAGCTTCTGAATTCTGTTCTCTTAAAAACAAACCTTCCTTTACAAACTTTCCTTAGCAAGGCTTTAAGAAAAAAAAAAAAAAACTGGGTGGTGAGTGTGTGTGTGTGTGTTAAGCCAGAACTTCTCAAATATTTTGTGTGCAGACCACCTTCTAAGCTTATTCTAGCTTCAGCCCTCAACCCTGACGCAGCACCAATAATCTGCTCAGGAGGTGATCCTGAGCGCCTTGTAGTGACAGAGATCTTTTCCTCCTGTTCACCCTCTTTCAGGGTTTAGGTTTTTCCTTCTACAGTTTACTTGGAGAGCAATCTTGTGGCCCCTAGACAGAGTCTGTGGGGCCACAGAATAGTTTGGATTCCCGGTGGGGCCACAGAATAGTTCGGATTCCCGGTGGGGCCACAGAATAGTTCGGATTCCCGGTGGGGCCACAGAATAGTTCGGATTCCCGGTGGGGCCACAGAATAGTTCGGATTCCTGGATCCGAGGCTGGAGTCAGCACTCCAACCTTGGACCCAGGGCTCTGAGCTCCCCCCTCCCCCCACAGTGGATGTGGAGAGAACTGCGCCAGCTGCCTCTCTGAGCTCATACAAGTGGAGAGGACAAAAAGGGGGTATTTGTGTGGGAGGGGAGGGGACTGGGGAAGCAGAGATATGCGCTATCCCCAGTCTTCCTCAGCCTCCATCCCTCCCTCTCCCTGATGCCTTTGCAAGATGGCTGAAAACACCTGCCTAGCACAAATGCCTCCACTGCTCCTCCCACTCTCCACGGGATGGTCGTAAGCCTCCACATTCGGAGGCTTACAGCTAGGGATGTACGAAAATCACTTACCTGTTCGCGGATTATGCTGATGGTGGGGGGGGAGGCATTCCGTCCCTCCCCCGGAATCCTGGATGGGGGGGAGGCGCTCCCTCCCTCCCCCACCCCGGAATCCTCCTTGGCCGGCTGTGCTCCACGGCGGCTCTGCGGAGCAGCCGGCCAGGCCCAGCCAGGCCAGAGCCGTCTGCAGCCGGATTTCCAGCTGTGGAGGGCTCTGGGGAAAAAAACCAACAACCACATACGCAAATGGTGGCGGCTATGGCCGCTGCCATTTACGTTCCTTATTTTTGACGTCTTAATCTACGTAAATATTTACGTAGACTAAGACGGCAAAAATAAGGGGAACACAAATAGCGTAGTGGATGCTATTTGCATTCCCCTTATTTTCACCGTCTTAGTCTACGTAATTATTTACGTAGACTAAGACGGCCCAAAATAAGGAACGCAAATGGTGGCGGCCGTAGCCACCGCCATTTGCATACATTATTTTGTTTTTTTTTACCTAGTCGTTTTAGGCTACGTAAGTTTTTTTTTTTTTTTTACCTGGACGTTTTAGGCTACGTAAAAACGTACGTAGCCTATCACGTGGGTGTAAAAAAACCCCCAAAAACCTGCAAATGGTGGCGGCGGTAGCAGCCAGTCAGAAGACCAGCCGCCGCCGCTGCTGCTGCCAAAGCCGCCGCCGGAGCTGCTGCCACCCGGAACATCCACCCAAGGTAAGTCTCGTCCCAGGGGGATCCGCAGAGGGGGGCGGGGGGCAGGCTGTTCCGCCACAAATTTCGGGGGGCTGAATGCACTGGCATTCGGCCTCCCCGAGATCCGTGGCGGAATTCTCTGCCATCCCTACTTACAGCCATCCCCATAGGACTGTGCCCTTAGTGCATGTACATGTATGTGTGCAGATGTGTGGCCCATGGCGCCCAGCTGACACTAGATGTGGCCCTCCGGGCACAAAGGTTATGCACCCCAGTTGAGCATTGCTGGACTTACTTGCTCCCCAGGAAGTCCTTGTGGGCCTGGAATCCCAGTCATGCCCTTGAATAGAGACAAAATGCATTAGTAAAAGATCCCCCAAATATACAGAATCTCACCCTCCTCTCCCTGATTACCTGTCCCCGCTAGAGGCCTACTGTTTCTTAAGTGGCACAGTGGCACAGTTAAATGCTCGACAGTCACGAGACAAGTTCTCCAAGAGCTTTCAGCTCAGCCTTTGGCACTCCGGCACTCTCACCTTTTTTTTCATTGCTGCCTATTTTGCAGAGGTGAAGCTCTTCTCTGTGGCTGGTGGCTACCATTCCCAGACTCCAGGGAATGCTACATGATGATGATGTACCATCAATCCCAAGGGTTATCTGGTGGTGGGGTGTGTGTGTGTGTGTGTGTGTGTGTGTGTGGGGGGGAATAATGGATGCCAGGCGCCTAGAGGACTGCCCTGCCACCCCATAAAAAGTTCACCCCATACCCCGAAAAAGCTGCAATAACCCCCTCCAACTTTGCTGCCTGGGGCAGTGAAACTGGGGCTCATTTTGGCCCAGCACTTCAATTCAGCATGAACTAAAACAGGCCAAACATCCCTGTCCCCTCTTTTGTGGGGAAGTGTGGGGAGGAAATGGAGAAGGAGGAGGTGAGATGTCCAGGAGGCTGAGTAAATTGTTTGCACGTGCAGGCTGCTATTTATGCAAGTGGCCTCATTTCTCAGTTTCGAGCACCTGACATATTCAGGCTTTGATCAGCAAACAGGCAAGAGAAGAAGCAGAAGCACAGGCAGAAATGCTGGAGAAATGGAGGCCTCCCTGAACATTCTCCAGGAACATGACCTCAGCGAAAACACTCACAGACCCAAGAGAGGAGGAGGGAGTAACCCCAAAAGGAAAAGCTCTACATTTATCACACATAGAGCATCTCTACACCAGCCTAAAATCCTGCATTTAAAATGGGGCTTTCTGCTTCCGTTTTAAATGCAGGATCACAACGACTCCCTTTACACGTGCTTCCTTTCCCCCATCCCCTTTCCCTCTCCTTCTCCCCATATCTGAGTCTTCCATTATCTTTCATTGATCTCGCTCCTCTTCTTGCCACTTTTCCTCTTTTCATGGAGAGAAATCAAGTGGAACATTAGGGGGTAATTCGATAGCTCATTATCTGCAATCTATTTAAAAATGGAACAAAGGGCATTTAGTGCAGGAGATGCCCTGGAGGTTCACTGCGTCATCTAAAGGGCCCGCAAACTTCCGTGACTGAGCCATCTCAATAGCAGGATAAAAGCTCCATGTGAAGGAGCCCCTCCACACATACATGGGGCTGTTCTCATGTAAGAATAACCCACTGGTTCAAAAACTGGTGGGTTGTTTGGGACACATGGGTGTGCTGCCTGCAGTGTGACTGACTCTTTTGCTTTAGCATACAACCCACGATTGGGTCCTTTATAGGTTGTGTAGAGCGACGTGCAAACCTGTGGGTATTTTCATGAGTATTTTTCTAAATGTACACATCAATGGTGCGCACCTTCGAAATGTATGCATTCGTCTCTCATTGATTAAAGCAGAAAAGGGTAACTGAGGGCGCAATCTGCATGTTTAGACCGAAAAAAGTCCTACAATTTCCAGCATTCCCCAGCCAGCATGACTTTTTTCTGTCTAAACATACATAGGATTGCACCCTAAAATGATCAAGGGGCTGGAGCAACTCCCCTATAAGGGAAAATTACAACAGCTGGGATTGTTTAGCTTGGAAAAAAGGAAGGTAAGGGGAAACATGATAGAGGTGTACAAAATTATGCATGGTGTGGACAATGTGGCTAGGGAGACATTTTTCTCCCTCCCTCATAATACTAGAACCTGGAGTCACCCCATGAAGCTGATTGGTGGGAGATTCGGGACAGATGAAAGGAAGGACTTCACACAGTGCATAGTTGAACTACGGAATTCATTACCACAAGACGTAGTGATGGCCACCCATCTGGATGGCTTTAAAAGGTGGTTGGACAAATTCCTGGAGGGGAAGGCTATCAATGGCTACTAGTCCTGATGGCTCTATGCTACCTCCAGCAATCAGAGCCAGTAAGTCGATGTACAGCAGTTGCCGGGGAACATGGGCAGGAGGGTGCTGTTGCACTCATGTCCTACTTGTGGGCTTCCCGTGGGCAGCTGGTTGGCCACAGTGTGAGCAAAATGGTCTCTTGGTCTGATCCAGCAGGGCTCTTCTTATGTTCTTAAAGCATGTTTGTGCACATTTTTCAAAAGTACACTATTTCATGAGCATTTTTCAAACATGCGCATGTGGTTGAATGCATTGGGGGGGTGTCTGTGAATCACATTGCAAGCTCAGAAATATATGGACTTGGACTACAGATTGCATATGAGTCCATGTTTGATCCAGAAAGTACAAACTGGGTAAATCCTGATAAAAAATGAACTGAAATGAATTTCTCATACATCCCTACTTTCTATACAGATTTCAACACATACCCGTAGGCCTTCTTGTCCAGGTGTTCCTCTTAGTCCAGGGGGCCCACCTACCCCCTGTAACAAGACAAAGGAGGTGTTATGTCAGAGGCAGTGGGTAGTTGAGCAAGGGAGGGGAAGAGAGGGTGGTCTGAGACCAGTTCCATCTGCCAAATCAATGAGCCCCAAGACATCAAGCCAACTAGGAGGCACAGGCCAAACCAGCCTGTTGTAACATCACATTTTGCCTTGCTTTAGCAACTTCATCAATTCATGACACAAACAGGGGACACAACTGGGGCCTCACCTGGGCTATGCAGGAACCAAAACAAGAACCTTGAATCAAAGGTGGCTTGACACAAACTTGGGATCCTGGGCTATGCAGGAACCAAAACAAGAACCTTGAATCAAAGGTGGCTTGACACAAACTTGGGATCCTGGGCTATGCAGGAACCACAACAAGAACCTTGAATCAAAGGTGGCTTGACACAAACTTGGGATCCTGGGCTATGCAGGAACCACAACAAGAACCTTGACTCAAAGGTGGCTTGACACAAACATGGGATCCTGGGCTATGCAGGAACCACAACAAGAACCTTGAATCAAAGGTGGCTTGACACAAACTTGGGATCCTGGGCTATGCAGGAACCACAACAAGAACCTTGAATCAAAGGTGGCTTGACACAAACTTGGGATCCTGGGCTATGCAGGAACCACAACAAGAACCTTGACTCAAAGGTGGCTTGACACAAACATGGGATCCTGGGCTATGCAGGAACCACAACAAGAACCTTGAATCAAAGGTGGCTTGACACAAACTTGGGATCCTGGGCTATGCAGGAACCACAACAAGAACCTTGAATCAAAGGTGGCTTGACACAAACTTGGGATCCTGGGCTATGCAGGAACCACAACAAGAACCTTGACTCAAAGGTGGCTTGACACAAACATGGGATCCTGGGCTATGCAGGAACCACAACAAGAACCTTGAATCAAAGGTGGCTTGACACAAACTTGGGATCCTGGGCTATGCAGGAACCACAACAAGAACCTTGACTCAAAGGTGGCTTGACACAAACTTGGGATCCTGGGCTATGCAGGAACCAAAACAAGAACCTTGGATCAAAGGTGGCTTGACACAAACTTGGGATCCTGGGCTATGCAGGAACCAAAACAAGAACCTTGAATCAAAGGTGGCTTGACACAAACTTGGGATCCTGGGCTATGCAGGAACCACAACAAGAACCTTGACTCAAAGGTGGCTTGACACAAACTTGGGATCCTGGGCTATGCAGGAACCAAAACAAGAACCTTGGATCAAAGGTGGCTTGACACAAACTTGGGATCCTGGGCTATGCAGGAACCAAAACAAGAACCTTGAATCAAAGGTGGCTTGACACAAACATGGGATCCTGGGCTATGCAGGAACCACAACAAGAACCTTGAATCAAAGGTGGCTTGACACAAACTTGGGATCCTGGGCTATGCAGGAACCACAACAAGAACCTTGACTCAAAGGTGGCTTGACACAAACTTGGGATCCACACTGTTCAGCCATGGAGCAAGCCACTGAGAGAGGCTGTGGGATCAGGCAGTGTAAACCTCCCCACAGTTTAAACTGGCTGAGGATACCACACTTTAAGTTCCATTATATTTGGTGGCAAGATTAGTCTTCACAAGAAACAGGGCCTTCTCAATTGCTGCCTTAGAGTTGTGGAATGCCCACTGTACAGGCGGTGTATTTTGGTCCTTACTTCCCGGCACTCCACAAGCAGATTAAGGCTACAATCCTCTACACACTTTCCTAGGAAGAAATCCCATTGAACTCAGTTGAACTTTCTTCTGAGCAGACCTGTATAGTATTGCACCGTAAGATGCTTTGGTTTCACTATGACTTCAATCTCTAGTTATGACAGAGCCAGTGTGGCTTAGCAGCTAGAATTTAGACTTTGGCTGGGGAGTTCCAGATTCAAATCCTCGTTTGGCCACAAAGCTTGTTAGATGACCATTGGCCAGTCACTGTCTCTTAGCCTTGCCTGTCTCACAAGGTTGTTGTGAGAATAAAAGGGGTGGCTGGGAAACCATATATGCCACTCTGAGCTCCTTTGAGGAAGGGCAGGATAAAAATGTGAATTAATAACAAGCTGGACCTGCGACAAAAGGTTGCAGCGTGGAGTGCTTCTGTTCAGGATTCCAGTCACCCATGCGCTCTTACTCCACTCCATTCTCCCCCTCCTGCAGTTTTCTGTTTGTGTTTTCCTCACAACACTAGTGAGCATTCTGTGCCCAATAAGCATGCTCAGACCTGACTGGGCTATTTTGGCTGCCTCCCCTGAACATTCTCTTTCTAAGTTTTTTTAGAAAAATATTATTATTTCTGCAAACTTTCAGGTTCCCCCAAGCCTGCTGATGCCTCCCTCTTCTGTGTAGGTGGTACCATTTTGGCTACATAAGGATCCACACTTTGAAAATTAACTTTGTTATTAATATATAGGAAGTTGCTGCTTCTGTTTTCTTGCTGGTGCTTGTTTTGTGGTTTGTTTTGCATTTGAATTAGTTTTAAATTGTTAACATCATTGCGTCTGACTTTTAAAACAGCAACTTGTTTTACCCACCGCCTTGCAATCCTTGGGTGAAAGGTGGCATATGAACTTAGCAAATAAATAAATACGTCAGCTTCCTTGGCAACAATTAATTAAGGGAGCAATCCTATCTGGATCAATGGTCACCTCTGACCCCAGGGGCGACTGCCTATCCAGTGCAGGGTGGGAGGAGTGGTGAGGAGTGGATCTCCTCCTTGCCCCCCCCCCTGCCCTGCTTTCATGGCTAGACAACTGATTTCAGCTGTCTAGCCCTGGGTCCTCAGAGTGCGGGGAGAGGAGGCTGGATGACACATAGGATGCGATGTGCCGGCATTTCCGATCTCCCCGCTCTGCCCCCCGGGAAAGCCCCGTTTTCACCACTCCACGCTGCTCTTCTGAGCATGGGGCTGATCCACATTGCCTACCAGGTGGCACGGGAGGGGGTGGGTTAGTTCTCTGGGAACCGGCCTATCCTATGGCCATCTAGCTGCTGACTACTGGCCATAGGATTGCACCCTAAAAAAAAAAAAAAATAGACAGGCATCTCTCAGGAATATCTTATTTAGGCAAAAGATATTCTGCCTCAGGTAGGGATGTCAGAAATTTGCAACAGATTCAAATGAATTTGGATTTCTATGAATCTGACCTACAAATTTCACAGAGGATCGGCTCTTTCTGAGTTGCCTGGACTTGTGGACCCATTTTTTTATTTCCCAGAATTACAAACATTGTTGGAAGATAAATAGTGATTTAAAAAATTATCGCTATTTTTATTGTGTTTATGTTTTATCATTTTTAATATTTTAATCATGTTTATGTATTTTATTGCTGTGAGCTGCCTTAGGAGGGCTTCTGCCCTGAAAGTTGGCTCACAAAATTTTCAAATAAATAAATAAGGTACAAGAAAAGATATATGCCATTAAAAAAGAAACCCCACATTTTATACATCTCTGATCTCTCTTCAGCCTCTGCTCTGTAGCAATATTTGTGTGCGTGTGTGTGTGTACGTGTGTGTGTGTGCACGCTCTGCTCACTGTTCGTATGCTGAGCTAAGAAAAATATGAAAAATGTTACGTGCCACTGAAAGTTCCATAAATTGTGCCTCACATTTTTGCGTACTGTTTCTGAAGAGTGGAAGAAGTCAGAATCCATCACTGAGCAGATGATGGAGCAAAAGACCCTGGACAATCCACAAAACACAGACAAAATGGATTTAACAAAACCTGCACATCCCTGGCCTAGGACAGTGGGCCTGAACTATATGATCGATTGGATTTTTCTTCTTCTTTGTCTTTCCCTGTCTCTGATGATTTTTGCTAGGATGAAAAAAAAAAAGTCCAGATAACTGGCTTGGGGCCAGGTGATCTGAAGGATAGCCTCCTCCCATATGTAGCTGCCCAGACCCTAAGATCATCTTCAGGAGCCCCTTCCAAAAGAGGTAAGGCGGGTGGCTACCAGGAAAAAGGCATTTTCTGCTGTGGCACCCTGGCTGTGGAACAAACTCCCTAGAGAGGTTCGCCTGGTGTCTACGCTGCACTCTTCCCGGTGCCAGGGGAAGACCTTTTTATTTTTCCCAGGTATTTTTAGCATTTTAACATTCCAGGTTTTTTTAGCTCTGCTGTCTTAAATCTGCTATTGCGTTTTAAATATCTGCACTGCCACTAGGTTTTACTCTTGTTTAGGAAGTATCCAAGGCAGGTTAGGCTGAACAGTGAGGAAGTTATTAAAGCACAGACACAGCTGTGAAGAGTCAGTCGAAACCGAGTCCCCCCAAAACAAAGAAACGGGGTATATTTATACATGCTGAAAGTTGGAGAGCAAAGAAAATATACTACGTATGCTCAAAAACTAGAGGAGTACGAAACCCCACTTACCGTGCTCTGCTGGGGTCTGTGGGGGGGGGGGAGGCAATCCGGTCCTCCCCTCGGAACCCTCGACAGTGGGGGAGGTGATCCGGTCCTCCCCCCCGGAAACCTGCCTGGCCGGCTCCACTCCGGAGCCACTGGATGGGGCCGGCCACAGTCAGACTTCCAGCCACTGCCGGGCTGCTGTGGCCACAAATGCGTCCTTGCAATAGGTCGTGATAGGCTATGTAAGTATTTACATAGCCTATCACAGCAAAAGGCAGGGACGCAAATGGCGGCCGCTACACCATTTGCGTGCCTGCCTTTTGCCGTGATAGGCTATGTAAATACTTACGTAGCCTATCACGGCAAAGAGCAGGGGCGCAAATGGCATAGCGGCCGCCATTTGTGCTTCTGCTCTTTTCCATGATAGGCTACCTAAGTATTTAGGTAGCTTATCATGGCCTAATGCAGGCACGCAAATGGCGGCCGCTACGATGGCCGCCATTTGCAGCCACAGCAGCCTGGCAGCAGCTGGAAGACAAGCTGGAGCCGCCGCCGCAGTATCTGCCGCTGCCGCATCCACCGCCAGGTAGGTCCGTCCCGGAGGGATTTCGGGGGTGGTAGTGCGGGGAGAGGCCGTTCCGCCATGGACTCCAGGAGGCCAGATTCCAAAGAATCTGGCCTCACTGGAGTCCGTGGCGGATTTCTCCAACATTCCTATCAAAAACTAATTTTTACTCAGTAATAGACTTATTAGCACAGCTGCATCATCCCTTGCTTCTATTTTCCTAAGCTACTCTTTAAAGAAGGAATTTCCTGCCTATAATGCGCAAGTTACAATTACCTTCCCATGGTCAGACACATATACATTCTCTCAATCCCATCAAGCACCTCAACTATTGCTTGAACCAAACTACTCAAGAGGTCTAGTCAGGCCTACCTTCGCACTCTGATTGTATTTTTATTCTGTAGTTTTAATCTATTATATTTTACATTGTATTTTCTGTTGTATTTTTGTGGCTTTCATTTTGTGAACCACCCAGAAAGCTTCGGTTATTGGGCAGTATAAAAATAATAAATAAATAAATAAATAAATAAATAAATGTATGTATGTATGTAACTGAAGAGTTTATTTTAAAGGTAAGGGGGAAAGGATATTGCACTTACTGGGGCTCCTTTGGCTCCAGGGAATCCTTCCCTTCCAAGGGGACCCTAGAAAGAAAATACGTTTGTATGCTTCAGATTCAGACTGCCTATTTTGGCCGTAGACCAACACACGTAAAATATAAAGTACTAAAAATTAGAGCTGTGCGCAAATGGCCTCCTGAAATTCTCCAGCGTACTTGTGGGGAGAGAAATTTGAGAAGCAATTTCACCCAATTTCTCCAGGGGGAGGAAAAATTCTCAACCGTTTCTCACAGGTGGGGCTCCCCATTGGCAGGGCTTGTAGCACAGCTTCTTTCTGTTTTCCTAAGGGTGTTGGAGTTTTTATTGCCGAGACAGCATCAACTGTCTTGGCAGGCCGGCCCCCAGCTTGCATCCACCACAATGCAGGTGGGGGCAGTGCTGTGTCCAGCTCCAGGGATGAGGGGGAGTTAGTGCTCTGCCAAAATCTGTCCTCCAATTTCCTGAAAGTTTTCTGCCCCCATGAAAGAGGCTTCCATTGCTGTGCCTCATTCAGGATGCTTTATAATGTATCCTTGTGGCGTTTTCGAGCTTACCTAATCTCAGCTTTCCTCCCAGGCTGATCTGCAAAAGCCCAATGGGAAGAACTACCTCATTGTGCCTTAAACGGGGCTTTAATTGAACTGTGGGAAGCTGAGGAGGCTACAGGCGGCCAGAGAAATGATGGTACAGTGAAAAAGAGGACAGTTGTGCTCACTCCTTGGCCACCTCCTAAGTAAGGGAAGCCCAAGAAATCCAAGCCCAACCCAGGAGAATTTCTTCACCACCGAATTTCTTTTTGAAAGCGATTTCTCTTCTGTCAAATTGAATGAGAACGGTTGAAAAAAATATGGGAGACATTTTTGGCAAAGCACTACTAAAAATACGGTATACAAGGAATCCAAACCAAATAATTACAAAACAGTGCAACAAGAACGTGAAAATCCCAATGTAAAAAAAAAACTTGATAAAATGTGAAAAGAATATTATGTTATCATCACCATCCAACAAGCGATAGCAGCTGCACAGAAACTAGCCACTTTCACTGTGACCTGGGGATTCTGATTGGGCAAAAGAAACGATAAATAAAATACAACAGATCTACCGGGAATTTTCTGTAAAATTGGGGCGATAAAAGTGAACCGAAGATCATGATAAAAGGAGCAATAAAATAAAACATGTCCAGCTGTCTCCACTTCCTTGCAAGGGCATAAACGCTCTTGATGAAGAACCTTCTTGGATCTTCCTTCCAAAGGTGCACATGGCAGAACATTGAACCTAGCTAAAGTAAATGCTTTTCTAAATTTGGGAATAGCCAAAATGGGAATAGTCAAATTGGTCAAATAACTTGCAGGCACAAATGCCCTCCCATTGTCCCTGAAGTCAGGGTATAATGCAGCCAGACTTAGATGATTTTGCAATTCAATATCCCAAATTCTCAGATGGATAGTAGCTTTAGCTTTGGTATATCCAAGAGCTAAAAGAACATTGGGAGAGGATCCCAGATTCCATAATTTCTCATTCAATGCCCTTTTCCATTTTGTCTGAAAGTCATCAGCTAGCATTAGTGGGGCCAATCCCATCAGAAAATCCAGGTTAATTGCACCCCCGACATGCATCTCCATAGAAGGCACAAACTACTCACCTGCAATCCCCTGAGACCCGTGAGTCCGTGCCTCCCTTCCAAGCCCTGTGGGCCCTAAAGACAGGGAGAAATCCAAAACACCATATGAGAGCAGAGTAGGAAAGTGCAATACATTTTGTTTCTTTGTTTAGATACTCCATTTGTTTTGCTATTTAAAGTTTCATTCATTTTGTTATCTGCCTGCTTTTTGTTCATTTTCAAAACTGACATGGAAGCAGTTAATTTGTTTTCATTATTCCCATTTGTTTCCATTTCCTGTCTATTTCAGTAGGAAACCCAACCACTCTTCTTTTGCCTGTGATTTTGGTGTTTTCGATGCAAACAGCATAACTCTTCTCTCAGGCATTTTACTATTCCCACAAGGGATCAGACGTGCCCACTTTCAGACAGACTAGAAAGAGGGTAATTTAGGGCGCAATCCTATTCAGATAGGCGGCCGCCTCCGAACTCGGAGGTGACCGCCTATCTAGTGCAGGGCAGGAGAAGCATGGAGGGGATCATTCCCTCTGCGCTTCTCCTGCCCTGCATTTGCAGCTAGACAGCTGATTTCGGCTAAGTGCGGGAGGGCAGAGCCGGGGGAGGAGGCTGCTGTACGACACATTGGATGTGTTGTACAGGCATTTCCGCCCTCCCCACCACAGAATGCCCCCAGACATGCTCCTTTTCGGCCGCTCTGCACTCCTCTTGCATGCGCGGAGGATGGGGCTGTTCCACGCTGCCTCCGAGGCAACACGGCAGTGAGGGGAGGTCGGTTCTCCAGGAACCGACCTTGGAGTGCGGGATCCAAGGTCAGTTTCCGGAAAACCAGATATCCTATGGCCATCTAGCCTCTGTCTAGTGGCCATAGGATTGCTCCCTCAGGTAATTTTTTTTAAAGTGCACACATTGTATAAACTATCAAACATCCCATTGCTTTCAATGGGAGACTCAGCTGCTCCTCTCCTGCTTATACCTTCTGCATTTTAACTCCTATTGGCATGATGTTTTCAGACATTCTACTATACTTCGAAAGGATCACAGCCACCAATGTTCAGACAGACATGACAAAAGCCTCCCATTCTATTGGCAATTTGAAAAGGCAAATAGATAGCCTAACTGCTCTCCTTCCTGGGAACCTTTCTGTGAGCTGTACAGGCCCTTCCAGACTCTTTGAATTATTTCTCAGAAGAAATAAATGAGGAAAGAACAGATTTTTTTTAAATTCAGGACTCATACATTTACATACCTATATGGGTGTATAAACTAAAACAAATGAAACAAAAGGGGCTCTTTGTTTCATTTTTCACTTCTTCAAAAAAAGAAATGCACAGCCTGAGAGCTCAGCTGGCATTACACAGTTGTGACAATGTGAATGAAACCAGACACCCTGCCTTTTGCAAAATGTTAGGAGCAGCTAACAGGTAGCATAAGGGGGTCATTCTAGGGCCCAGCATGTCCCCCCAGACCCAACAGAACCAGATCCCCTTATTATGCACCTCTGCAGCTTAGGTTTCATTAACTGATATCTGTACAAGTCGCGATACAGGCAAAGGGCTCCAACTTCTGCCTTGCCGGCATGAACAGCAACAAAATCCTTGGCTGAGCTTTCTGTTTGATTACCTCAGATCCCAACTCCCATTTGCCTTGCCTTGGCTTAGACGTATGGAATCAGCTGTCAAAGTGCATAAACAGGGTTAGGCCTCAGGCAAAACCTCTGTTGCCGGGCCTGGCATCTGCACTTGGCATCACAGGGCAGCTGCCAAGGGTCTACCAGCCTGCTGCCAAGGACCCACAAGCCCTGGTGAGACACCACTTAAGTTTCCTTATGGTGACTTGTTTCCTTAAGTTAACTTAAGTTAAGTTGTTGAGCCACCACGCAAGTTTCCCAGAATGCCCAGGAGAGCTAGGGGGGCACTGTGAGCCATTTTAAAAATGGCAGCTCCCAGCCACCCTTGCAACACTGCTGCTGCCCCCACCGCTACCACGCATAGCTGAGGGGGCCCATCAACGTAAGAGGGGGGCCACCAGACGGCACTATGCCCAGAGCCCCCTCAAACCTGGAGTCGGCCCCACTTTTCACACTGGAGTCCTTTGACTCATACAAAAGTGAGTTTGTGGGCAGAGCCAATCTCACCCCCCCCCCTAAAATAAGCCCCCTGTGTGTGTGTGTTTTAAATCACTTGTTGATCCGGGCAATACAAATTGTATACTATTAAGCCATAGCAACGGAAAGTTCTAGTGCACTTTTCATAAGGCTGACCCTACGGCTGGACAGAAAGACGCCTTAAGTGGCAGATTGAGGTCTCAGGGAGTAGATTTTGGAAGTAGCATTAATGGACAGCAAAGCACCGATTATTTAGTTTATTTATATTTCCTTTATTCCCTGGAGACAGGGCACTATTTGGGTTTTCTGCCTCAGGAAGCCAAAAATGAATCGGGACATCTCTGCTGTGTTCCCATAGCAACTCCAGAAACAGACCAAAAAAGGAATACATACCTGAGGGCCTCGAGGGCCCGGCAAGCCTGAAGGCCCCATTTCTCCCTAAAGAAAACAACATTTCGCACATATTAAGTTTTCTATCTATATATCTACGAGCTTATACTAGAGGGGAAGGGAAGGAGAGGGAACAAGGAGGGTCAGGTAGCAAGCCCTAATGCTGGAGAAATTCTTCTCACTGGCATACTATTCCTTGTTGCCTATGGCTACCAAGTGAGTGGTTAAATACAAGAGGACCATCCTATCCTCACGCCAGAAGTTTTAGAAAACTTTTAATATGGCCTTTAAAAAAATGTTAAATGGCCTTTTTAAGTTGGCTTTTTTTTAAAGTCAAATGTTCTTTTAAAAGTGGGACACAGGGAAATGTTTCTTCCTGCACCTTCTCATCTGTTTTATAGTCGTATGTTCTTTTTCACGCTCTGCGTTTTTGTGTGCCCATGTGTGTGTGCTTTTGTGCGCGTGTATGTTTCTGTCTGCACATGCTTGTGCGTGCGTGCTTGCATGCTTGCATGTTTCAGTGTGTGTGCAGATATAATCCCATTGAATAAAGTGAGACTTACATATAAGTAAACTGCTTGCAATTTTGTTCCATCCATAAACAGGATGGTAAAACAAAAAAGGCAAGTAACTTTTGAGGGCTCATTTACAAGGCTGTAGGAGGGAATATATTAAATGTGTGTGACTGTCTTGGAGTGTGTTTACAAATGTTAATGCTCCCTCCCACCCCCTGTAGAATTGCCACCAGAATTTGGACAACGGTGAAATCAAGAGCAAATGCAAACATTTCTGCTCAGGTAAAACGTCTGAGCAAGTTTTGGAGGGAAGCCAAAATAAGCTCAGTTACATAAGAGAGATTCCCAAGGTACAGGAAGAGACGTGTGTCTGTTTGTGTGCATATCCTTGGTCTGTCATCGAAATTTTGCCTGAAATAAAATTTGGAATGAACATTGGAGGAATTTCAAGATGAGCCCAACGAGTTTTGAGAAGTTTCTCGGAGGGGGTGGGTTCATACATCCGTACTCACAGCATCCTCAAGACACCTCACCTGGGAGCCGTTGACTCCTTGCAATCCAACCAGGCCTGGTTGTCCTGGCTCACCCTGTAGAGTACACACCAACACACAGTAAATGTATTTGTTTTTAGGGTGCGCGCGCCCACACACACACACACACACACACGCACACACTCATTTGTTGCCTTGCATAAACATATGCTCAGGAAGAGTCCTACGGGACAATCTATCCTACAAATTAATCATTGCTTTTAAAACTGCCATAGGTTCCCCTAAAGTTCCTGGGAACTGATAGAGACCCTTTATCTCCCACTCACAAAATTACAGTTCCCAGAGTTCACTGGGGAGAGCAAATGATTATTGGACCAGTATTTAAGTCTGTATTCTAGAGATTCCCAAAGTCTGGAAACAGGATTAGATGGCTATACGGCCCCCTCATGACTCAACAGTCCCATCAATCAATGGCCAACTGCCATCTTGGTTCTCAAAATGGCCACCCACAGGATGTTTTGGCGTATGTCTGAGTCTCAAAACAGCTCAAAGTTAAAAGGTTAATGGAAAACACTGGGGTGGGAGAATACAAATGGGATTTAATGACCGGTCGAAGAAACTGTGAAATTATTACCACAGGTCCAAGAGGTCCTGAACAGCCTGTGGAGCCGGCCTCTCCCTGAAACATGATGGAATAGATAAATGAGACACTCACTTCTTAAACCGTGACACCCCTTTGAATATTTACTTCTTTGGTCCTCGGTAGACTGGCTGCTGAAAATACAATGCGGTGGGTTTGGAAGGCACAGCACAGAAATTAATTGATGGAACTCACTGCCACAAGATGTGGCCATGGCCACTGACTGAGGCCTGGTCCACACATGCAGCAAAACGAGGTGGGAGAATTTAAGTGGCTGAATGGACTCTGTCATTTCAGACTGCAGGTGGGTAATCACAGTTTTGAATGGTCCCCTATGGAGAAATCTCCCTTCAAGTAGAAAACTAGCACAGCAGGGAGTGGATTAGGATACAACTTTTCTCCCTGAGGTGTTTGAACCTGTGTGCAGTACATTATGTGAATGTTTGTGGTGGTGGTGGTGGGGAGAACATAAAAATGGCATCCACTCCCTGCAGTCTGACGTTCCATAAGGTGGCTAGGTGTCCTGCTTTACAGAGGACAGATCTTTATTTGAAGGGTTGTTAGGGGACAGTCCTCTCTGAAGGTGTCCTTTATTTGAAGGGCTGTCCAGTCCAGGCCCAGTTTAAAGATAAAGAACTATCAGAAGGAGAACCTAGACTTTGCTCAGCAACAGATAGTAGCACTTCGATAACAGACCGAGGAGGCATACCAGGCAGGACACCGGGACTCCTTCACACGAGGCTGTTATCGTGCACTTGCAATAGGTCAGTCATGGAAGTTCACAGGTCCTTTCCACAACATTGTCAATTTCCTTGGCACATCCAGTGGTTTTTGAACTTTATCCCGTTTTGTAAAAGATCAGAGATAATACACTATTTAAACATAAATCTGCTTTAATGGCTGTGTGCAATTGCGCAGTTCCGCTATAACCACAGCCAGGGAAGAAGACACAACTGCCCCCCCCCCCAGCATGTCTGCCTGTTGACCTGGGCTGGGAGGAGAGTTTTCTTGGTCGGGCTAGGAGAGGCTCAAAGCGAGTGTAGAGCTGGTGGGGGAGGAGGAAGAAGACAGTGCCCCCCCTGTAAAAACTGACAGCAATGAAACCCCACACCACTTTGCAGAGAGAGAGAGAGAGACTTGGATCTGTTGGGAGATCCACTGATTCGCGGCTTGCTCTCTCGCTTTCTGCCCCGAGGCTGCGGAGAACTTGCAGCCTGTGTAAGGAGCTGATCTTTAATCCTGCATAGATACCAGAAGCAGAAGCCCTTGTAAATTGGGGAATAAAAAGCTTGGTTTGGTGAAGCCCCTGGTCACAGTCTTCTCCACTAGAGTGAGATGTACTGTATTTCTATTTTAATTTATAGCCATTATTTCTAAATGTGCATCTATACATATCCATGTGTAAATGGCCACCCTAGGTACTGTACAGTCTATTACTTGAGGATTCTACTACCTCATCCTGCTGCATGTTTAGACCAAGCCTCAGATGGCCTTCAGAGTGGATTCAACAAATTCACTGGGGAAGAGGAGACGGTTTGTCAAGGGCTGTTAGACATGACAGCTAAATGGCAACTCCAGGCTCAAAGACAGTCTGCCTCTGAATTAGCCGTGGAGCAAAGCACCTTGGATAGCTCCTGTAGAGTTTGTGCTGGTTCTGACTGAAACCCGGAGCAGATTCACCGCCACACTGAAATTGGAGCCACCAACTTCCACTGCCTGGAGGGCAAACAGTAGGGAAGCTGTTGCCTTAAAGCTGTGTTTGTGGACTTTCTCGATGCATCTAGACAGCTACTGTGGGAAGGGGGAGAATGACGAAATGGGGGCTTGGCCTGATCCAGCCGGGTCCTTCTTATGTTTCACTAGCAAAAGCAGAACACATTATGCAAAGTGAGAGCAACTGTTCCATCTGCTCAGTTTGAATGTATTTATTTAGGCCACAGAAATCAGCTTTGGGCTGGTATGGAATTCTGATGATTTCTCTCTCTAACCACAGTGTCAACACAGCCCTGATCCCATCAATGGTCTTGGCAGAAAGGCGGGCGAGGAGTTTTTAGAATTAGTGAAAAATGAATAATCTCACGAGGCTGCTGAGGTGGCAAATTCAGTCAAGACGACAGTCAGCCTTGCACAATTAAGCAACACCCTTGTCACTGAACAAGTGCTCACAGTAAGGCCTGTGCAGCAGCGAACCGACTGGCAGTAAGCAAGACTGATATCAAGGTTGCCTGAAATTAATAGAAATTGCAAAAACATCCTCCCCAGAGCAGGGAAATGAAGGAGATGAATGGAAACCACTCACCACTGGTCCAGGGACCCCCTGGAAACCAGAAAGGCCTTTGCTGCCCATCACACCCTGTAAGACACAACCAGTATGTCCGTGAGATTCCATGCCAAAAGCCAATAGTGTCTTATCATATTTTGAGGAGATGATGATGATAATAATAATAATATAATAATATAATATAATATCTATCTATATTATAATGACAATGACAAAAACTTGCTTTTTAAATTAATATTTATATGCCGCCATTTATTTATTTATTCATTCATTCATTCATTCATTCCATTCCATTTCATTTCTATACCACCCAATAGCTGAAGCTCTCTGGGTGGTTCACAAAAATTAAAACCACACGTTACAGCATAAAACAATATAAACTATGAAAGCTTAAAACCACAATATAAAAGTACAGCCAGAATAAAACCTAGCAGCAAAACAGAGACTGAAAATTGTATTGGCCCCAGGAGTGTAGCCAAATCATTTATAGTGTTAGAGGGGCCTAGAGATCCATAATGCTTGCTTAAGTTCATAATTGGTGCAATTCCCATGCTAGTAAGCCTCTGAGCATGTGCAGATGAGTCAAAAGGCTGATAACAGCCTTCTCAGAACATTCCTCGCTAATGAGGAGAATGTCTTATTACTGATGAGCTTGAGAAGCAGAGTTTCTTTACCTTAAAGCTGCAGGTGGCTGAGCTTGAGAACCAAGTGCTGTTAGTTTATGCTGGGAATGACCGCGAGGGGCGCGTGCTGCTGAAACGCTGCTTATTGCTAACCTGTAGAGTATAAGACCCATTGCGCCCAATGGCTCGGGGTTCAGAGAAGCTCTCTGATTGAATCATTGTGCACGTCTGTGTGCTGTAAGTTACTTAATAAAGTCTTCTTGTAAGCAAACCTTTGAGTCTGATGTATCACTATCTCGGCACTTCTAACCCAAGAGTTCAATGCCCACAGCCGAGGTGATACAAAAATACAGATGTAAAACAGCAGAGCTAAAAGGCTAGAATGCTAAAATGCTAGGAAAATAGAAATCCATCAATCAAATTATCTGGCATAATTAAAAGCAAGCAATTAAAAGAGACAGAGGCAGCAGGAAAACAGGCCAACGGGTAGAAAAGAGTCAGCTAACACATCTGAACGCTGGCATAAACAAAATGTTTAAGGAGGCAGCAAATACGTGATCAGGGATGTGCAAACCCACCCCCGCCCAGGTTCTCCGGGCGCCTGCCCAGCCCCTGCCCCTGCTCACCGGTCCCCGGACCACGCTCGAACTCCTCCCACACTCGGCGAGCAGCCTGCACTCACCCCGGTGGCCTCGTCGAGCTCCGCAGTCACCATTTTTCAAAAAATAAAATGGCGATCGCAAAAAAGCGTATATTTGCGTATGTGCAAAAATGCGCTTTTGCAAATGCGCATATTTCTGTAGGCATGAAAATGTGCATTTTTGCAAAAAATGCACATTTTCGCATATGAAAATATGCACATTTTTGCAATCATTTTATTTTTCAAAAAATGGCAATTGCGGAGCTCCACAAGGCCACTGGGGTGAGTGCAGGCTGCCTGCCAAACATGGGCAGTGGGTGTGTGGGGGCAGGGGGGGCTCCGCTGGATTCCCAGACAGAATCTGGGAATCCTGCACCATCCCTAATAGGGCCAGACATATCTCCTGGAGGAGGGGGTTCTACAAACTGGGTGCCTCTGTGGAGAAAGCCCTCTCCTGCATTCCCACCAGATGTACCTTGGATGAAAGTGAGAAGTGCAGGAGAGCCTCTCCAGATCACCTTAGGCCAAGGATAAGGGAACCCTTTTTTCTGTTGAGTATTGCCAGGGCCAGCCCTACCATTAGGCAAAGTGAAGCAGCTGCCTCAGGCAGCAAATGCTGGGAAGCAGCATCAACATGTTGGAGCAGAGTACTGTGTGCCACACGGCCTGCCTTGCACCCCCATAAGCTTGCCTCCTGCCTTCAGGTGTGGTGGAGGATGCTATCCCATTGTCAGAGTTGAAGAAAGAATCAACTTACACAGTCCAGTCAGGTGTTTGTATATGGAATGGGGAGAGCACCATTTTGTTTTTTGCCTCAGGCGGCAAAATGTTTTGGGCCAGCCCTGAGTATTGCATTTTCTCAAGGTAACCTCTCAGGGGCAGCAAGCTAGTGGTGGGCGGGGCTGAAGCTGGCAGTGGGTGGAGCTCCAGCAAAAAGTGAACAGGGTCGCCTTTTCCCCAGTGGGCTGCTGGGGAAGGAACAATCACTCTTGCTAGAGGTCTGAAATGATTGCTTACAGAGGGCTTTTGAAATTAGACTCAGGGCTGCATGTGGCCCTTGGGCCATTGGCTGCCCACCCCTGCCTTAGAAATTGAGCAGGCTTGCACATGAGGAGTCAGGAACTCCACTACCCCAGGTGGCAAGGTGCATCACTGCCGCTTCTTGGAAAAGAGCCTTCCAGACTGACTCTGCCAAGGCTGCCCATTGGCTTCTCCCAGGCAGGAAGGAATATAAGAGAAGCTTCCTGTCTCGGTGGAATTTTGCTTGAGCAACAAAATCTACCTAAGGTCTGGTGTGCCTCGCTGTTTAGTCCTGACTGCTGGCATCTTCTCTGGTCCTGCCTCCTGGTTCACCCTCTGATCCTGATTATATATGGAATCTTGGTTCCCAGCTCCTACCTTGCTCCAGACTGATGCCCACAGCCTAGTGCTGACAGCCTAGCCCTTTCTTTGCCCAGTTTTAAGAAAGCTTGATTTCAGCAGGCATCTTATTTAGATCCCCTAGACTAGGGGAAGGAAATCTGGTGCCCTCCAGACCTTTTTGACGACAACTCCCACAAGCCCCAGCTAGCATGGCCAGTGGGCAAGGATAATGGGGTTTGTAGTCCAAAACTGCTGCCCTCCAACTACAAATCCCACCATCCTTGAGCATTGGCCAATCCCCCAACCATGCCCTAAATTATGCCTTTTTATCTGCCTTTCCTGGTGTATTCTATTATGCTGTTTTATTCTTGCTGGTTCTTGAAGCTTATTTCTTTACTATCTTAAAAAAAAAAATCAGTATGCCACCTTGAGTATGCTTCTGGAATAGAAAGCCAAGATATAAATACCAAAATAAATTAAACAACATCTTAAATAATGAGAAGACTGAAACAGAGGAGCTAAAGAATGTAAATATCCTGAAGTCCACAAATAGAAGTTGAAACTGAACGTGTTGTGCAAAGGGATTAGAGAAACCTGAGCAAAATAAAGATGATGAAGAAAAGTTTAGATGGCATGCAGCATTAAGAAGAGAAGCAAAATGACCACACAAAAAAAGACACCAGAAAGTATGGCATTGCAATTAAATGTATTAACATTGCACAGGGGCTTAAGAAGTTGCCCATCCCTGCTCTGTAGATGGCTTAAGTTGGAAAAGTGATATAGCGAAATGGCTTACCTGGAGCCCAACAGGCCCAGAAGGTCCATGTTCTCCTTTGACCCCCTGAAGAATGACACGAAATTGAGGTACTGAGTGAATGCAAGCAACTTTCTGAAAGTGCTAGTTTTAACCTTTAAAGGTTTGGGAATGGGTCATCTGAAGGACTTCTTTCACTTATACAAGTCTGCCCATGATCTAAGCCATGCTCTAAGTGACAACAATTGGCAAACTACCTATTTTTGGTGGGATTTTTCCCTTCAGCAGTGTGGTGTTGGCAGGAGTGTGGCCCGCAGGGGGGGCCAGTGAGGGAAGTTGCCCATCTCTGTTTTCAGCAGCCCTGCTCAATTGCCCACTTGTAAGATCGTTCAGGTTGGTGGGAACCAGACAGGGCCTTTTCAGTGGTGGTCCTTAATTTATGGAACTGCGTCCTACTGATGTACATATGGCCATTACAATGCAGGCCTTCAAGTAAACCTTAAAGACTCACTTGTTTCGGGTCGCTTTTTCTTAATGTTTTGATGCTGCAATTTTGATACTCATCTAGCCTGAATTGTTCATTGGTTTTTATAGTATGATCTGCCTTACGTATTTGATTTTAAGCTGCTGTTTAAATTGTTTTATACTATCTCTGAATTAGTTTTAAATTTGTTGTTTGTTTAGAATGTTATTTTATTATGTTTTTTATCTATGTACCTTGTCAAGGCTAGGCCCTAAAAGGTGGCCTTTAAAACCCTATATAAATGATAATAAAGCCATACCCAAGAAAGAGCCCTCCATAACCAAATTGCCACACTCACCTTTGCTCCTTTATTCCCCTTTTCACCAGGAGCGCCAGGATTCCCCAGAAAGCCCTAAAAGAGGAGCATTTGACTGACTTTATTTGACCCACTTGATCTCCAATACTCCACAGGAATGCATATATAAAATGTAACAGTATCAATACACTCATCGTTGATCTAACCCTGGCTTAACCCTAAATTAACCCAGGATGCTAAGGTTAACCCTAGCTAAATCCTGGACAGCAGAGCTGGTCCCCATGTACATTACTCGGTTTCTCATCACTTAGGCCTGAACTACACATGCAGCAGAAATGAGGTGGTAGAGTTTTGGGGGGTGAGGGTAAAAGGGGGTGTACCACTTCAAAGTGCAAGTGTGGAGGGGGGCTACATTTTTGAACACTCCCCTACATAAATTACCGATCAACCAACTAGTAGGTGTGACTACTCTGAGCAGTGACTGGATGCTGCAAGTCAGCTTGATCTGCCCATGACCACATGCTAATGTTCAGCTTGAATACCACAAGGGTTTGCAGTGCTATGCAAAAAAATAAGGATTTGTGCCTGGAACGAACATGTTTCAGATCACCATATAGCTGTGCATATGGTGAACAACCCACTCAGCAAGCATGGGGAGGGGCTGGGGGAGCACATATGTGCATGCACGCTAGGGATGTCGGAGAAACCCAAAACAGAATCCAGTGAGTTTGGAGTTTCAAGAACCCAACCTGTGGATCCCGCAGTGGACTGGCTTTTCCCATTGGGCGGATTCCGTGGACTTTCAGACAGTTTTTCTAACTTTCCTGGACTTTTGTGTGAATTTTGTCATAGAAATATACACAAAATAAAGAACCCGGCCAAAAATGTGCATTTCCCCCATAGGGTAAAGCATGAAAATGCGCATTTTGGGGGGGGAATTCGTGCATTTTCGCATGTGCTAATTTGCGCAAGTGTGAATTTGCACAAATTCGGAAACAAAAAAAAATCTGATTCCACTGATGGGTGGATGACGGAACGAAAGGTGCCTGACCGTCTGTGAAACACAGACAAAATAGATTTTACACAATCCATACATCCCGAAAGAAAACACAGACAAAGTCAGCTGCATTGAGAAGAAAAGAAGACAAGCAGGAGCCCAAGAGAGTGCATCTAAAAATTCCAGAACGTCGCACAGCAAGAGATTCTGTGAATGGGGAAAGATACTGTTCTGAAGAAAGGCCCTCCCTTGCCTCTTATCCCAGCTCACCTCATCTCCTCTTTCTCCAGCAGGTCCGTGATCTCCCTTAAACCCTTGTGGACCCTGTAAAAAGAAAATGGGACATGCCCAGTTACATAAACTACACTGCAAGCTCTAACCAAAGTCTGGTCCTTGGAGGCATAGCTGAAAAGTGACCCATGTGTGGATTTTATGTCAGTGCTGCAACAAAAGAGGTCCTAACCTCCCTGCGGGCCGTGGTGGCTTAGTGGTTAAGACGCTGAACTGCAGACCGGAAGGTCGGCAGGTCAGCAGTTCGAGACCTGAGTGCTGCGTGACGGAGTGAGCTCCCGTCTTCAGGCCCAGCTCCTGCCAACCTAGCAGTTCGAAAGCAAGAAATTGCAAGTAGATAAATAGGCACTGCCTTGGCAGGAAAGGTAACAGCATTCCGTGCACCTCGGTGTTCAGTCGTGCCGGCCACATGACCACGGAAGCGTCTTCGGACAGCACTGGCTCTTCGGCTTAGAAACGGGGATGAGCACCGCACCCTAGAGTCGGACACGAATGGTTGGGGACACCTTTACCTTTTTTTAACCTCCCTGCATCTTCCTTTCAATGTCTGGATGACCCTTGTGCCCAATGCCCCCTTTCAAGCTTGCTGCTTGAAAATGTCAGATTTCTACTACATTTATTTGCCGACAGGTTCCCCAGCCTACTATTTCAAGAGTCAAACTGGGGTGCCTGCTGGTGAATAAATCAATATGTGAATTGGTCTGCCATTTTGAGCAACATATTTGCCCCTTTCTGAGTCTCTTGCTCCTTATCACTCCCCTGTGCTGATCTTTCCAGGGGGTGGAGCAGGGGACAAATCACAACAAAATGGAGAAAGAAGAAGCACAAATAAAAGGAGCTCCACTGAGGACAAGTCACTGCTAAGTGTTAACTCCCAAATGCAGTTGCAAAACTGCTGCAAAGATCTGGGCAGGGGAAAAGGTGTCGATGGCTTTTCAAACCAACTGTCAGGAATTGGGCCCAGGCTCCCTGTGGAGTCCAAAGATTCCGATTCAGAGGCAGAGCTAGGGGAACAGTTGGGTCAGAGGGCAGGGAGGAAATTCCCCAAGAGTCTCCACAAGTCAGGGAAGAATCTTCCCAAGGACACAACAATCATTTGGGCTAGGTACAGATACTGCCTCCCTCTTCCATAGGAAAACAGCTTCTCACACAGGAGGAGGGGCATGAATTGGCAGACGCAAGACCCCACCATCACTCAAAGAGGGCAGACCTTATTAGAGAAGTGAGATGCTCTGCCAGTTTAGCCACCCACAGGAGTCAACAGAGGGAGGAACCACCCTGAAGGAAGGGTTCAGGAAGCCCCTTGCATTCTGTCTAATAGCCTATAGTTTAGCTGCAGCTGTCTTACTCTACTGAAGTCTTCCTGTCAGAGAACTCAGAATTAGCCAGTTAGGCCCTGGGACAAACTTTAGGTTTCTACTGAGTCTGTTTAAGAACATAAGAACAGCCCTGCTGGATCAGACCAAGGGTCTATCTAGTCCAGCATTCTGTTCATGCAGTGGCCAACCAGCTATCGATCAGGAACCAACAAGCAGGGCATGAGCACAACAGCACCCTCCCGCCCATGTTCCTCAGCAACTGGTGTATATAGGCTCACTGTCTCTGGTACTGGAGGTGGCACATAGCCATCAAGCCATTGATAGCCTTCTCCTCCAGGAATTTATCTAACCCCCTTTTAAAGCCATCCAAATTGGTGGCCATCACCCCATCTTGTGGTAGCAAATTCCATAGTTTAACTATGTGTTGTGTGAAGAAGTCCTTCCTTTGATCTGTCCTGAATGTTTGTTTGAAAGACCACTGTTAGCTTCATAAAGGAGTATTGACTGGAAGATCCAGTCGCTGCCTGTTCATTACACAGCGGGAGGGCTCATATTTCTGACACCAGTAACCAATACCTGCCCCTCACAATCAGCCTTTTGCCAGTTATTATGCAAACTCCTCTGAAGGTGTGAGTGGGATGGGAGAGAAGTTTGTTCAGTTCTAATTTCAGTGGGTGGCTTTAAAAGGAGATTAGACAGGTTTGTAGAGGAGAAGGCTATCAGTAGCTACGAATCATGATGGCTATATCAATAGCTACGAATCATGATGCCTCCAGTATCAAGGGCAGTATGCCTCTGTAAGACAGTTGCTGGGAACCTGAGTGGGAGGATGCTACTGCACACATGTCCTGTGTGTGGACTTCCCACTGGGACATCTGGTTGGCCACCATGGGAAACAGGATGCTGGACTAGATGGGCATTTGTCAGGGGTGTCTCTGAGCATAGGCAGTGGCAGAGTAGTTCAGATTCCAAAGAGGAACTACAAAATATTGGGGAGGAACCTTCCCAGACTCTTCCAGGCAGGGAGAGACAGACTCCTCAGGTTTCAATAGTCCAGCTGGACAGAGAGGGCCTCTCTTCACACACCCCTTTGAGAGATAGCGAACAGGGAGAGGTGGGGCTTGGAGAGCCTGAATTCTTAGATGCCAGGTGCAGACACAGAGCCAAGAGAAAGATGGCAGGGGAGGAGCTTAGGTGATCTGCCTGACTGGCCCGGTGGGAACAGCTACGCGTGGAGACCTCACAAGATAGAGGGAGATCCCCCCCCCTTAAGTTTAGATAGCCTGCCCGCCTTTTCTCAAATGGTGGGCAACTTTCAACCTTCATAGCTTCCCTTTGAACTCCCTGAGGGCATTTCCTTTGTAGATTGTGAGTTACTGACAATTTACATCTGTATGACCCATTGAAGTAAAAGGATTAAATTGCTGTGGATAGAAGCCTCTTGTCTGTGTTTTGATCTGGCTATTTGAAGTTCAGCAGGGACAAAAGGGAACGCTGACAGAATTGGTTTGATCCAGAGGGGCTCTATTTATGTTCTTACATACCAGATTAGCATTTCCGAACCAATATATTGACTGAAACACAGTTAAACATTCATATTCACACTTTTCTGAATTTTGCAATACAGTTCTCCAAGCAAAGAAGTGGGCACACAAATGCCCAGAGAAAATAACCTACACAAACGCATTATATTAAGAAAAGTTGCAGGCAAAAAAATGTGCCTGTACGGGAAAACAGAGTGCAAAAATGTATACATTAGGAGAAATGCTCACAAAAATACATATGCATTTTTATGCAGACTTTTCAATAACCCCAAACTGATGCGGAAACAGGACAAAATGAGTTTAAGAGTAGCAAAAATGATGAACTGGGCAGAGCCAAATTTGACAATTTTGTCCATCCCTAGCTGTCAACATCATTGTTGGTTTTATTGTTGGCTTTTATTGTTGTTCTTACATTTTATCAGTTTTAATATTTTAATTGTTTTTATGTATTTTATTGTTGTAAGCTGCCTTGGGAGGGCTTCTGCCCTGAAAGGCGGCCAATAAAATGGGCAGAAGATAAAAAGAAGAAACATGGTATTAAGATTATTCTTTAAAACACACACACACACACACACACAGAATGCCAATCAAACCGAGTTTCATACCTGTTCACCTTGTGTACCAGGTGGTCCAGGCCTTTGATCTATGCCTGGAAGTCCATCTGCACCAGGAAACCCAGCATGCCCTTGAAGGCCCGATGGCCCAGGTTCACCCTTGAGAAAGAGGCAATGTCTTACTTAAAGGATATTGGAAGATGATGCCCATTATGCTCTACATTTGGCAGCACATGATGAGTTTTAATTGGTCCTGGATGTGTCTTTAGTTATGTCTGATAGTTCAGTGTTGTTTTTAATTATATGTTGTTTGTGTATATTGTCTGTGTGCTTTTATGTGCTTTTTTGTAAATGGCTTTTAAACTTTTTATATCGTATTTAATGTTTTAACTTTTGTAAACCGCCTAGAGAGCTTCGGCTATGGGGCGGTACAGAAATGCAAATAATAATAATAATAATAATAATAATAATAATAATAATAATACATCGCAGAGGTGGGCAACCTGGTTCCCTCCAAATGTTTTGGACTATGATTCCCATAATCCCTGACCATGCTGGCTGGTGGGAACTGAAGTCTAAAATATCTGGAGGGTACCAAGCCGAGGGAGTCTGATGAAGGGGTTTGATGGCAGAGGCAAGATTTGAACCCAGGATTTCCTTAGTCACAGCTCAAACTCTTACCCACTATGCTACACTATGAGATGGGGTATGTTCTTACCTGGTACCCATTCCATCCTTTTTCACCTGGCTCCCCTGGATATCCGGGAGGGCCCTGTAGATACAAGTTCAACCTAAGTACAGTCGTGCAAGTGTAGGTTCCACTCCTCTTGTAACACAAGAAAGTCAGGGCCCCATCCAGGCCCTGAAAAGAAAGCCATAGATGCCGGGGGGGGGGGAGGCCATCTTGGAAACCCCAGTTGAAGGGGGGGGCGGTGAGCAGCATTCAAAATTCCCAGAACATTTGGAGCCTTGGATCATCATGCTTGCCGGAATCATAGAATCATAGAATAGTAGGGTTGGAAGGGGTCTGTAAGACCATCGAGTCCAACCCCCTGCTCAGTGCAGCAATCCAAGTCAGAGCATCCCTGAGAGATGGCTGTCCAGCCTCATCTTGAATGCCTCCAGTGTGGGAGAGCCCACCACCTCCCTAGGGAATGGGTTCCATTGTCGTATTGCTCTAACTGTCAGGACGTTTTTCCTGTTGTTCAGCTGGAACCTGGCTTCCGGTGTGGCTGCTACTTTGCCACAAACAGAAAGACCATTTCCCCTTCTCTAATGTTGGGTCTTGGTTCTAGGAAATGCAGAAAGCCTGTTCCAGTCTCATGATTGACACTCAACAAAGGGGATTGCTTTTGGAAGTACAGACACATTCACATAGAAAAGTGACATGATGGACCAACGCTCTGCAAGACAGCAAGAAGAGGACGAGGTATGATTTGAAGGCGCATGATAATGCTTGGGTCCGGGGCCTGTGTATGCTGCCTTGAGTTCCATCATGGAAGGAAAGCGATGACAAATAAATAGGTGCAGAATCCAGCTTTCATTTAAACAATGTGGCTAGCCCTTGAGCCTGTCAAATAGGTTTGAAGATGTGAGAGCAATGCCTGGAGAAATTTCGGAAGCCAGACGGGGGGTAGGGTATGGGTAGGGTGGTGGTGGTTCTGAGCAGATGTTTGAATAGTCAGGGTGACCTCCATAATTCTTTATTTTTACTCATGGCTAGCCAAAGCAGGATAAAGTGTGCAACATCTTACACACACCCTCAAGTTCATAATCCCAAATTTCTCCCGAATATTTGTTTTTCTTACTTACAGGAAATCCTGGCTTTCCTGGATGACCCACTGGTCCTGGAGGTCCCGGCCGACTCTGGATTTTGTTTATGAAATAAAAAGCAGCACAATAATTCATCAAAATGTTCCGAGTGAACCTAGTGGAAGCCTATTTATACTTTACAATCAGACAGGGGAAGCTGGTGGTTCTGATGTCAGTGGGGCTGTAAATCCACTCTGGCTTCCAGTTAGAGCTCTCAAGGAGCTATTCAGGGTGCTGAACCTATTTTGGGGATTAGGTTCAGCACCTTGGAGAGCTCCTTTACAGTTCTGACTGAAACCTAGAGCAGATTCATAGCCCCACTGACATCAGAACCACCAGCCTCCACTCCAATCAGACACGTATTTTCCCTCTTCTCTTTCTCCCCCCGCCCCAGCTCTGGTGCTAATATCCCAGAATTATCTTGGACCTGGGAATCAGGTGATCCCAAAGAGCCCATCTGGTGCTATGGCCTTCTATAAAGCTCAAGATCTGCTGGACTCCCTCAGTCTGGAGAAGTCACTGCTGAGGTGGGTCATGGATGTAGCTGCAGATAGTTTCCTTTCCTCTTTCCCAATGTCTTGGTGTGCATATGCATGATGAAACTGGGAGGTGAAACTGCCTTCCCCTGTTCATGTGTTGGAGGAATGAATTTCAAGAATGGGAGGTATTCGCGTTTCCAGCTTTTTGGTGCTTCCAGCTCTTTTTGATGCCAGCTGTCATCTTTACAATACTCAGAACAGCCCCTTCAGAACAATACTGTGTCATGACACATACTAGGCCTTTGAAATTCATCCCCCCCCCATACCACACACTCCACTTTTGTGGCCGCTGAATGGGGTTGCAAAAATGGGGGGGGGGTGGATTTCACCAGCATGTCATGTAATATTTGACATTTATTCACCGTGCCTGAAAGCATCCAGTAAACACGCTGCTAACTTATCTTTTATTCTTGTGCTATGTTTATCCTATCTTGACTGGTATTGATGCTTCATGTGATCCTTTTTTCTTTTGGGGCTGGTTTTTATGTGTTCTACCATTATTTTGTTTTGATGGCATCATTTACTGTGTTTATGGTTAGCCCCATTGAACATTTGAAGACAGGTGGGATATAAATGCTTAAATAAACAAACATAAACTAAACCAAATCACCAAAGGGCACATTCCAATGAATATGTGAAAATATTGTGACAATAGCATGTATTTAAAAAATGAAATAAAAAAGTGCCAATTGGGCTTGAATTTCAGAACATTATTTTGAAAAGGCTCTGCTTTTGAGGATTCTTCAACCCAATTTTGACTTACTTTTTTAGATGCTACACATACATCCCATTTTCCTTCCCGAGTGCTCTGAGCACTTTGAACCTATGTAGCTTCACAGCAACCCCATGAAGTAAGCTACAGTGCCCTAAAGCCATCTGAACAGCTTGATGGCTGAATGGGGATTCAAAACCAGATCTCTTAGGGCTTCTCTACACAGAGGCTTTTTATCCCACAGCTTTACCGGGGCTTTTGCTTCTGAATTCTTTGCAGGATTAAGATCAGCACTTTACATGCATTTCCACTTTTTTTCTCTGGGGAGTTCTGCAAGTTCTATATGTTTCATTATTCAGCCACTAGATGGTGCTGTGGTATAGCTGCTTTTATAGCATAATTTCCTCTTTTCACGGAAAAATTCAGCTCACAATATTTAAATAGCTCATTAACCCTGATCTTAAAAAAAGGGGGGGATTAAAGGTCAGAAACCAGGGGAGAAACCCTGGAGGCTGATGGAATCATGTAAAGGACCAGCAAGCTTCCGTGAGTAGCCAATCTCGATCGCAGGATAAAAGCCTCATGTAGAGCGGCTCTCAGTTCATATCCAAAAGTCTATTCACTGCAGGTTTTCAGAATTTTTGACTCGGTTTTTCATAGGGCATTTTATTGCTTTTATAAAAAAAATTAATTGTCCCAGAAATGCTGTTTAGTGAGAGCGCAGGGATCCTTAGTCCCCTCCCCCTTCCCCTCCCCTCCCCTCAGAATGGCAGCCCCCCAGGGAGACAGAATAATGAATGAATTTAAAGCTGTGGTGTAAATATGTCCAGAGAGTAACTTCTGTACTATTGCTGAATTCAGTGGATGCTGTTACTTACCGGCCAGCCAGCACGAAGAAGCTGATAGAATGAGGATTGCTAAAAAGGGGGAAAGAACAAGGATGAAAATGTGTAACTCATTTTGTCTTCCAAAGATGCAAGGCTGGCCCAAGACATTTTGCTGCCTGAGGTTAAGGACAAGATCCTGCCCCCCCCCCTTTTCATGTATAGAATCTGACTAGACTGGGATCTTACTTCAAACCTGGTGATGGGGCAGCATCCTTTACTATAGCTGAGGGTAGCAGGGTAGATTAGTGGGCACAGAGCAGGTTAACTTAAGAGATTCAAGGTTCTGCCATCCACCAGTACCTCTTGCCTGTTTCACTGTCTAATGGGGGTAGAAGGGTGGGCAACCCTGCAAAGATGACCGAATCGGAAATCAGCAGAACAGTTTGGGACTTCACACAGAAAACGCAAAAACACAGGCCTCTTTCTAGAGAGAGATGAGCAACAATGCCTGCTGTTTTACCTAAATTCATCCACCTCCCAGAGAAAGAGCAGCTGCAGGGAGCTCACTTCCCCCTCCCTGCCAGAAAGAACACTCAGCTCCAACTAAACGTTGCCTTGGGACTGCAGAAATAAGGGGAAAGGACACTCTGGATCCATTCCATGGGCCTAAGGAACAACAGCTTCATTCAAGAAAGAAATTTTTAAATTGATGTGAGCCGTTAGGGGATAGAAGAATTGTCTGAATAGTGGGATAAAAATGTAGTAAATAATAAATCAATTCCAGGATCAGGGGCACTGGAAGTCACAGAAGAGCATCCCTTTTATTTTCGATGTTCAGGCTGTGAGTGCTGCTGTTTATGTAGCCAAAACAACACCACAACAACATCAGCAGACTTAAGGAAACTCCAAGGTTTGGAAAAGTTTTTTTTTTTGGGGGGGGGGGGACTAAAGCAGGGGAATCCTCTAAACAACCCACTGAAGACTGAGCATGCTCAGTAACCACAGAATGCTGACAGAAAGAGGGGGGCAGAAAATAGGGTGGGGCATGAAGCCAGTATAGCATGGAGTTGCTGGAATCTTGCAGAGCAAGCACTCCACACTGCAACATTTTGTTGCAGGTGCAACTTGCACCTTCCTAAAGAGAAATGAGCAACAATGTCTGCTATTTTACCTAACTTCTAGGGTCAGGGATATTAGTTGTCTGAGAATATTATGTTTCTGAAATGGGAGGAGGGGTGGAGAGGGAGAGAAACTTGAGCTAAGAAATCTCTTCTAGGAAATAACCCAAAGATCTTTCAACATATGGAAATATTTCTAATAAAAAACAAAGCGGCTCTCACACAGATGACAGATGGGCAAATTTCACACAGGACAAAGCAACAGCAGGCCTCGTGGCTCCTTTAAAGTTTATCCCAAATTGATTAATGTGAGCAGAAACTGGAAAAAAAATACTCTGACAATCTGTCAAGAAGGGCTGAGGGCTGGTGAACCCCCTCCCCTCCCCAGCCAGTTAAAGACTTTTTTCTCTCTCTCTCTCCAACCCCCCCCCCAAAAAAAAACCCCAACAACAATCCAAAAGGAGAGTTTGCAGGGGGAACTGAATAGCTGGAAAGAGCTTTCTTCTAAGGCAAGGGGAGGAGGAGGTTGGGATGGAGAGAGAACTCCATTCATTGGATGCTTTGGGATTCTGTTTCATTGAATGCTAGCCCAAAAATGCTTTCCCACCATCAGGCTCTGAGAATGAGGAGCCCCTTCTGACATTTTTCAGGGATGGAATGGTCAAATTTTTACACATTTCAGAGGTGGGTGACTTAGGGCGCAATCCAATGCAGATAAGTGGCCGCCTCCGAACTCGGAGGCGACCACCTATCCAATGCAGGGCAGGAGAAGCGCAGAGGGGATTGTTCCCTCCGTGCTTCTCCTGCCCTGCATTTGCGGCTAGACAGCCGATTTCAGCTGTCTAGCCACAGGATGGCGGAGCAGAGGAGGAGGCTGCTGGACGACACATAGGATGTGTTGTGCCGGCATTTCTGCCCTTCCCGCTCCAGAACGCCCCATTTTGGCCACTCCACGCTCCTCTTGCGAGTGCGGAGCGGGGGGCCCTTCCACACAGCCTACAAGGCAGCACAGAAGCAGGCAGGGGGAGGTCAGTTCTCCAGGAACCAACCTCAGAGCTCAGGCTCCGAGGTCAGTTCCCAGAAAACAGGATATCCTATGGCCATCTAGCCGCTGACTAGCGGCCATAGGATTGCCCCCTTATTTTGGCAATGCAGAGCAGCAGAGGTCTCCTTCTCCTCCTCCTCCTCCTTCCTGCATTGAGCAGGGGGTTGGACTCGATGGCCTTGTAGGCCCCTTCCAACCCTACTATTCTATGATTCCTCCTCCATTCTTTCCACCATCAGGAAAGCAGCAGTGGTGTGCCTAGCGATGACCAGACCCGTTTTGCGCAACAAAGCCTCTGCAGAAGGATGCTACATCATAATGGAGTGTCCTTCCAGGTGTGGTGTTGGAGGACAAAATATGGCTGTCCCAGAGGCAGACAACTTTTTCTCCCATGAAAGACATTGCAAGGAGTGCCGTGGGTACATTTCTGCAGCCACAAAGACAGTCCCAAGTGGCTATGTATTGCCTCCAATACTGGAGGCAATGTGCCTGTCAGGGTTCCCCTTATGACCTGGACCCCCTGAGCAACTCCTCAAGGATCTGTTGCCTCCTTAATAGTCCCACCTTCCTCTTTTAACCTTCCCCTTCCCAGTAATGTGGAATTTGGGCTGTAGCCGTGAGGCGACTGACACCCTAGCCACAGGGTTTAACCACAACAGTTTACTAGTAGATTTAAAGCTAGCAAGTCATAACTAAAGGTATTTACACAATAGAGCTGAGTGAAAGAAAAGGCATTAAAAGAAAATAAAAGTTGCAAAATGCAAGTTCCTTTACCCTAGCTGTCCTTAGACTTCTCCGGGCTGATTCTTCCTCCTCTGACTGACTCTCTCGCTCTCTTTATATACCCTCCTCCCTCAGAACTGAAAGTACTGTTTCAACCCCAAAGAAATGAAACTTCACTGGGAAAATGCAACTGAAACTTAACCGGAGAAATGAAACTACTCTTCTCAGGATTACCCCCTTCCAACAGAAAACTCCAGGCCTCTAAGCCTGGCCTTTATTTGCTTTGCTTCTGTAGGCCTTAAACCCTCACAGTGCCTCTCAATACCAGTTCCTGGGGAACATGAGCAAAAGGGTGCTCTTGCACCCATGTTTGTGGCTTTCCATCTGTTCACAGTGGAAACAGAAGGATGGACTAGATAGCATGGGTCTTCTTGAGTTTATTTACTACATTTATTATGTTTATATGCTGGCTTTTTTCCTCCTTAAGGAACCCAAGGCGCCGTACATGCTCCTCCTCATCTCCATTTTATCCTCACAACAACAACCCTGTGAGGTAGGTTGGGCTGAGAGTCTGTGACTGGCCCAAAGTCACCCAGTGAGCTTCCATGGCCGAGTGGGGACTAGAACCCGGATCTCCCAGGTCCCGGTCTGACACTCTACCCACTACACCACACTGGTTCTTAAGAGAAGCCTCGGCTGTGGTCTATTTGAAACGTAATCCCCACCCTCACCCCCCAAAAAACTTGGATGAATTTCACCAGCCCACCAAAGACTGTGGACTTCTTCACCTACCCTTACCTTCTCATTCCCCCAGCCTATGAAGGAGCCAGACATTTTGCACAGCATTAGATTAGATTTCATTACATGATGGAGGAGGAGGAGGAGGAAGAAGAAGAGGAAGGAGAAAAAGAAGAGGGAGGAGGAGGAGAAGAACCCTGAAGGGTTCAAGGCAGGCCTCATGGCCACCCACACTTCTGTCCTCTAACAGAACAGAATGGTGGTGGTCACAATTCAAGAAGAACATCTGGGGGGGTGGATATCACTTCTCCCCTCCCCCATCATCCATTGGCTGAGGTAGATAACTCAATCTGCCTTATGGCAGGCTTTCTGGGACATATATTTGCATGGGGGGGGGAAACCCCACCAATCCCCTTAGCTTGGAAACCTTGCCTCCTAAATCCCAAATATGTGGGGTGAGCTGGTTCCTTCTCTGTTTGGTGCTCTTGAACCCAATCCAGAAGACCACCTTATTGGCTCAAGGAAGGCTCAACTAGAACAGGAAGCAATTTTATATGCCTTCCTGTTCAGGAGGATCTAATGACAATTTGGGTGGGCAGAGTCAGTCCAGGGCCAGAAGGTACTTCACTGAGAAGCTGCCACCTACAGTTCAGTGCCTGACCACACAGGGGAGCTACATACTGATCCAGCAGGTCCTGACAGCCCCCAACAGCAGTCTGAGGCTCTACAGTCAAGACACATCACAAAAAGTGCTCTCCTCTATCAGAATGAGGGAGAGGAAGAAGACAGGTATCCTCCATTGTGCCTGAATAGAGAGCCAGGTAAGATCCCCCTTCCTCCAGTTACCATTGCTAAAACCATGGGGGGGGGGGCAGCAGCCCTTCCATTGTGCTTAGATCCAGCTCCATGACCTCCTGAATTACGTATTTAGTACCTACCGAACTTTATAACTAAGAACCTGGTGCCTGAGTTTGCTCTTGTCCTCTTCCCTCCCCATCCTTTCTCCTTTGCATTATTTAAATTGTAAGCTGGTAGGGACTTTGTTTCTGATCTTTGTAGTCTGCTCTGGAAGACTTTTTGGCTGAAGGGTGCTTTAAAGTTTAGAGTAAAAGTGCTTTAAACAAACAAACAAGGGACAATTTAGCCCAGCATGCACTTTACACAGAGACCAACCAGATGATGCCAGTCCAGGAAGCCCACAAGCAGAGCACGAAGGCAACGGTGTTCTGCCACTGTTGCTCCCCAGCCATTGCTATTATGTGATAGACTGTCCCTGAACCAGGAGGTTCCGTTCCTAACTGTCATGGCTAACAGGTTCTTAATTTTCCATGACCACTTCAAGAAAATTAGGTCTTTGGTGTTTTCATTCTAGCCAAACCACACAGCATTGAACAATTTCATCTAGAAACCAGTTTTAAAAAATATCTAATGAACAGCTGCAGAAAATCCAAGGATGGTTTCCTCCAGCACCACACGAAAGCCACAGGGCCATGGAAACCAAGCTTGGGAGTTGGATGGGGAGTAGAGATGCTGGAGAAATTCGAGATGGTCTAAAATGGGCTCGGATTTCTAAGAATCTGACCTGCGGAATCTGCTGTGGAGTGACCCCCTCAGGCTACATGGAGTCCGTGGACTTTTGGATTATTTTTTTTTACTTTCCCAAAATTTACACATATGAATTTGTAGGAAAATATGTAAGTTTCTGCTGAGGAAACGTTGAATGGAATGGGGGACAAACAATATGCTAAATGTTGCATACTAAGGTAAATTATGTAAATACTTATGTAATTATTTGCATACTTTTCCACACAAAAAAATTCTGAAAAAAAAAATTCGCATCCATCTGTGGGCAGACGACGGAAGAAAAGGCACCTGATAATCCATGGAACACAGACAGAGCGGATTTTACACAGCCCATACATCCCTAGTGGGAAGTCTTTGCCAATTCCATGAACACTTGTTGTTCGCAAAGCAGGGCGTGAGGCTTGCCCCAAGATGAGGGTCTGGGAGGCAGAGGAGGGGGGTCTGCTCTGCAGGAAGCACAGCTGCATGTCTGGAGCAGCTCACACGTGAAAAAGCCATTTGGAGAGATATGAAGATTATCAAAGGCAAAGCTCAAGGCCCTGGAATTGGAATTCCCTCTCATCTCTAGCCAAGCTCCTGGTGGGCTCCTCTCTGAAGGAGATCCCCAGGACAAAGGAACATTAATTTTCCCTTCCCAGCTCCAATATCCTTGCGTACTTAAGTCAAAGTATATGTAGCTGAAGCAATCAAGTCTTCCCCCACCCTCCTGATACACACACACACTGACACGTACAACGTCAGACAGCGTTCTGTGCCTATCGAGCATGCTCAGGCCTCCTGCAACTGTTTTTGGGGTTGCTCATCTTAGGGGGGGGTGTTGTTTTTTTTAAAGATATTTTGTCCTTCTGCAAACCTTGGGTGGCTGATACCCCTGTCTTGTGTGTGGGTGGTGCAGTTTTGGCTACATAAGCAACACGCTCACACCTGAACATCAGAAATAGAATGTCGTCAGTGGGCACTTTCAAGCGAAGAAGAGGCAGCGAACTTTTCCACAGCTGGCCACTTCTGTGCTCCCCCACTAACCTTCCTCCCAGCCACTTCCCCCCCCTCCCTTCATCTGAGCTTCAACCTAATTCACACTTCATAAACATGCAAACCACACTGCAGTTATCCTTTGGTATTTGGCACTACTCCAAAATGTCTAGTGCAGTTCTCTGAAGAAAGAATGAGTCTATTAGAGAAAAGTGCACACACAAAGTACAAAACAATATACAAAATGCATTGTTGTTGTTTATTCGGTCAGTCGCTTCTGACTCTTCGTGACTTCATGGACCAGCCCACGCCAGAGCTTCCTGTCGGCCGTCGCCACCCCCAGCTCCCCCAAGGTCAAGTCTGTCACCTCCAGAAAATGCATTACATTAGGGAAAATGCATGCAAAAATGTGCATATTAGGCTAAATTGTGTAGAAATCTGCATATATTAGGAGAAAAGGTACATGAAAATGTGCATGAGGTTTAGTGTAGAGCACCTTTTCTTAAAAAATATTGCAAATCCGTGTGGAAATGGGACAGAGCAAACGTAATGAGAAGCTGAAAGAAAATGAAATTGACACTTTTGTCCATCTCTGCAACATATACATAAAGGGGTTCACTGTGCCAATGTCCTTTCAGGCAGTTGTTTCACAGGTGTTGACTTCAAGAAGACTTCTTCCAGGTTTCTACAGCATCCCTGTTTTTCCCTGATCCCCTAATCCTTTTTAAAGGGCCCAGCCTGCATGCCGAAGGTGCCAGATTCTGAAGAGGCCGGCATTTGTTCGTTACTTCTGGCCACATTTCCATCCCACCAAGGTACAGTCGTAATGGAGACAAGCTGAATTCTGAATGGTTGTATGTGCAAGGGAACACGCCTGGGCTTTTAAAAGCCTTTGAGCATTAAAGGCTCGAGTATATCTTGCCTAATTTCATGTCAGACCAACACGTGGCACTGGTTGTGACCGCGCAAGTGAACTAAAACGAAGAACAGACTGATGGCATTCTGCAAAAGGACAAGTCAGCAAGAGCACTTGCTTGGATTCCCTTAGTATTCTGCCTCCTCAGATACTTCTGACCAGGAAGGTGTACACTTTACTGCTGGCTGAGCTAGAGAATGCAGGCTAGGGAAAAAATATGGAATGCTGAGCCATTGGCATCCATACTGCTGGGGAGATGAGAGGGAACGTAGATCCAATTAGGGATGTACCGACGGTGTAAAATGCGCTCCGTCTGTGTTTTGCGGATTGTCAGGCGCCCTTCATTCCATCATCCGCCCACAGATGGATGAGGATCTTTTTTTTCCATCATGCGGAAAAATACAGACGTAATTACGTAAATATTGACGTCAGTATTAACTTAAGTATTTACCTCAGTACGTAACATTTAGCCTAATGTTTGTCCCCCATTCCATTCAATGTTTCCTCAGCAGAAGCTTATGTATTTTTCTACGGATGTATATGCGTAATTTTTGGGAAAGTAAAAAAAATCACCCGAAAGTCCATGGACTCCACGTGGCCTGAGGGGGGCGTTCCGCAGAGGATTCCCCAGGTCGGATTCTTAGAAATCCGAGCTCATTTGAATCCATATCGAATTTCTCCAGCATCCCTCGATCCAATCCACCAGCCTACTGAAAGACTACTTCCATGAAGGCTCTTCCTTCCGCACCTGTCACCATCTGCAACCATTCCAGCAGGCTGTACAGAAAGAGGGGAGAGGGGAAGCAAGGCCACTCCACCAGCCAAGGCCGGCCCTACAATTAGGCAGGGGGAGGCAGTCACCTCAGGTGGCAGATGTTGGAAGGCAGCATCAAGGTGTTCAAGGAGAGAGCTGTGTGCCTTGGACTCTACTCCGTGCCCCTCAAGTTATCCTGCTGCCTTCAGGTTCAGTGGAGGACATTGCCTCATCATCATGACAGCTTCATCTGCCCGACCAGACAGATTTTGTACATGGAATGGGGGCGCCCTCTTGTCCTTCGCTGCAGGCAGCAAAATGTCTTGGTCCGGACCTGCCACCAGCCCTGCTGAAAGGGCACAATCCTGTGCATGTATAGACAGAAAAAAAAAGTCCTACAACTCCCAGCATGCCCCAGATAACCTAGCTGGCTGGGGGATGCTGGGAGCTGTAGGACTTTTTTTCTGTCTCAACATGCATAGGATTGCACCCTTAATTATTTTTCCTCTTCCCTTCCCATCCCTTTTTCCTTGTGTCTTTCTAGATTGAAAGCCTGTGGGCAGGGACCATCTTGTTTTATTGTTTGTATGTCAGCTACTCCAGGAGACTTGTGGCTGAGGAGCAGAATAGAAATGCTTCAGATAAATAAATAAGTCGCCCTAGGTTGAAGTACCAAACATGATGCACTTAGGGATGGATGGATCGGTCTGCTCCACTTCCCATGTTTGCATTTTTTCAAACACAAGTTCGGTCTGTCCTGTTTCTGCATCTGTGTGAATGTTTTTCTTCTAAAGTCAGAATTAAAAATAGTACATGTTTTTAATGCAATTTTTCCTAAGAGACACATTTTTTGCATGCCGCTGATACAGATGTAGCCCTCCAGGTGTGGTTGGACTGTAACTCTCATCACCCCCTGCCAGCATAGCCAATGGGGAAAGATTATTGGGGCAACATCTGGAGGGCCACATGTTCCCCATCCCTGCCCTAATATATGCCTTTTGGTACCCTATTTTCCCCGAATGTATGCATTTTTATATGAAATTTCCCCTAATGTACTTTTTTTTAAATCAGAGAACTGCCCTGTCTGACTTGGTTCAAGGCACCCAGAGGTGCTAAACCAGCAAGGCACATACAGCCAAAGACTTGGCAAGTCAGGTTAGGTTGCCAGTCAAGGCAAGGCATCTCCAGTTTAAGGATGCTGAATAGCCAGACAAGTTAGACCAAGCAGAGTGTTCCAGAACCTTCGCCAGCTCCAATTTAGCTGAGACTCAGACAAAGAGAGCTGTTGACTCAGCAACAGTCAAAGGCCCTCTGAAGCTTTATAAAGGCCAGCAGCTCAAGACCTGCAGTCAGCTCCACCCCTTCAGAGAAGCAGCTACTGCCTGATTTGTAGATGCTGGCTCCTGCATCTGCACAAACACAGGCCTTTTGGTACTTTGTAAAAAAAACACAACATGGTTGGTTGGTTTGTTTCACTGAGCTTTCAGGTTGGTTTTCTTGTCTGGGCTCCGAGACTGGAAAATGGCCCAATGGCCTTGGGTGCCAAGAATCCAGCTTCATGCATCCAAGAGACTGCCAATAGACAAGGGATCAGGGGGGCATTATTTCAGTTGCCCCCACCCTCCAGCAGTTTAATCTCCAGCTCTGGTTTCCAGCTCTTCGTTTCAACTGTATTTTCCTTTAATTTGAGATTGTGAATCACCTTGGAGGGCCACCAGGATATTAATACTTTAAGTTATTAACTAACAAACAAATACTTACTGTAAATGCCAGCCAGTCCTCCCTTGAGTTTCTCCAGAGAACCATGACTGGGATCCCAGGGACTCCGGATTGACCTGGATTGCCTGTAGGGCCTGTTCGTCCAATTGGACCAGGGTATCCCTAAGAAGAAAAAGATCATAGGTATGTATGTTTTGGTAGAAGGATGGGGCTTTAATTTCAGTCTATATCAGCAGGACACCAGTCACCTGAGCTCAAATTTCTCTTTGATCAGGTCTGTTCCACACAGGACCGCGCAGAGACAAGTTTGAGGGGGTTCTGGGAAAGGTGCCTTCTGGGACACCCCTTGCACCAAGGCTTACTCAACTGTAGATGGAAAGGGGTGGAGATGGCAGAGGGCACTGAAAACAACACAGCTCCATCCACCTGATCCTTCTTCAGCCCAGTGCTGTTAAGATGAGCACTGGGCAAGGGGGGTGCTGCCGCTAACTTCATTATTTGTAATATCTCTGGGGCTCACTGCATGTAGTATAAGTCAGGGCTGGAGCCCAGAGGCATTGTGGGTAGTGCAGATGGCAGCAGCTGCCTGACCCATACCTTCACAGTGGCAGACTATAGAAATTAAAATGAGAGTTCAGCTGCAGTGTGCCTTAGCATTTAACCCATGATTCAGGGTGCTGATACCAGGTAACATACATGACAGGGCAGGGGATACACTGCCCAGTCACACCTGTGCACATGGCCGGGAGGAAGAGCATACCATAGTTCTCCCCCTGACCCAATCTCTGACATCCACACGGGGGTGAGATGTTCTCACAGGGCTCACATACAAGTGAAATCCTGTGAGTACATGTCTGGATGACCCAGATTTTATCTAGGAAAGAAGCCGTGCAGTCTGGGGCTATATAATATATGTTGGATTTCACCTGCACAGGCCCTTTTCATTCAGCTTTGTTGCTCTGCTGTTTTTCAATATTTTATTGTTCTGTTGGCATTGTATTGTTTTGTTTTGTTTTTTTACTGATCATTAGGGAGACTTTAGGCCGCTGAGCAGGCCTGAAATCTTGCTGAAATAAATGAAGAAATATATGAATCAATAGGAAAATTACTGTAGTAATATAAATTCAGAGGTGTTATCTGGCTTCCAGAAAGGACAGACACAACAGCTTAATCTTTCTATTTTAGGATTGACCCCTTACCCCTCCCTCCACACACATAACTTCGGCTATTGGGCAGCACAGAAATGAAAATAATAACAACGGCCCTGAGCCTCAAACGGCAGTCAGCCATTTTAAAAGCGACAACAAAGGTTCTTTTCCCACAGGCCCGTCCTCCAAGAAGGAACTCTCCTTGGTGCTTTAACAGCACGGTATTGCTTGCATAGAGTTTACCACAGTTATGTCCCCATTTGGATGCCCACCAGTGTCACCCAGCAGGGAAGGCCTGCTGGGTTCGCAAGGAGGACACCTGGTACCCTTGAGAGGCTGCCAGGGCCCACTGGCATTGATATCTGCCTTAGGCCTCCAAATCTAAGCTTACTGGACCATCGCAGCAACAGGCAGCCATTTTCCACAACGCCCCCACTGTAGCGTCACTCTGGTCATTGTGGGAAATAAACATGCATCCAGTTTTTAGTCTTCTTTGGATGAAGTAAGGGAGAAGGAATCCTCCAGAAAAGCCTCTAGAGGTTTTTCCCTTGATGAAGACCTGTGTCAACAGATGCTGGGAATTCAGTTGGTGCAGCTGTTCCTTTTTTAAAAATTAAAAGGCCCCAGAGTGATGGGACCCAACAGAGGACACTTTGCCAAGGGCCCCCTCAAGCCTGGCCTGGCAGTGAAGGAAGGCACACTGTCACTCTTGCTTCCTACCACGCCCAAAGAGTGACTGGGCAACACCACATTGATTCGGCCTACCACGTGGCAAGCGAGCCTGCATTTGCCACAGGGTATGTTGCTCAGGGAGTTATACCCAGGCCTACGTCTCTCTGAGGCGGTAAATCTGTGCACCGCCACAGAGCGTTGGCGGGAGGGCTCACATGACAGAATGCTCCTCCAAGCAAAAACATTCTCTACCTATAAAACACCCTCTATATAGAACATTCTCTACACAATCCTCACCCCTTGCAGGCCGCAATCTGTTGAGTGTCCCAAACATGAATTTATTTATTTTTTTAAAGAAAAAAAAATGGCAGCCGTAGCACTATGGAGCACCGAAAAGGTCAGATGTAGCTTGCAAACAAGCTACTTCTGACCTTTTTGGTGCTCTGTACTGCTACAGATGCCTTTTTTTCTACTTCTTTAAAAAGAGAACTTTTTCGGGCGGTGGGGGGGGGGAGTCACATGTAGCCCTCCTGGCCTCTGATGCAGCCCCCACCACCCCGCCAGCAAAAACCATAGAAAAATAGGTGGTTTGCTGCCAAATTTCAGCAGCAACCCACTACGGAGGCTTAGAACTGACAAATTTAGCTTGCAAACCACTGATTTCTTGTGGGAGGGTGGTGGTTGGCACTGTGCTGCTGGATTTCCCAATCAATTGCCCCCAGGCCCCCTGAAGTGACACCCCCCCATGCTAACCCACCTCCTCCACACACACACACCATTCCATACTCCTTGAAACAGCGTCGAGCAGAACTGCATAACACAGGGCCCACCTTCCCTGCTCCGTGTTTATGGTGGGCGCCCAGGAGAAGAGGCAGGGAAGGCAAGGTTGGCAGCTACCTGAGGTTGCCACTGGCCCAGCAGGGGCCATACAAAAAGGGTAGCAGTTCCCTATGTTGGGCATCCCTGCTCTAAGCTGCATTTACGCTGGGGTCTTCTCTCCTCCATGTTCAGCAAAAGAAAATGGCTCCTGGAGGCAATTAAATCATGCAGCCCTGGCTTAAGAAAGGAAAGCCAGGAAATTGGAACGCCAATTCCAACAACTTGGAATTGTTGTCAATCACAAGCTGAATATGAGCCAACAATGTGATGTGGCTGCAAAAAAAGGCAAATGCTCTTTTGGGCTGCATTAATAGAAGCATAGCTTCCAAATCCCGGGAAGTACTAGTTCCCCTCTACTCAGCACTGGTTAGGCCTCATCTGGAGTACTGTGTCCAGTTCTGGGCACCACACTTTAAGAAGGATGCAGACGAACTGGAGAGGATTCAGAGGAGGGCAACAAAGATGATCAGGGGACTGGAAACAAAGCCCTATGAAGAGAGACTGAAAGAACTGGGCATGTTTAGCCTTGAGAAGAGAAGACTGAGGGGGGATAGGATAGCACTCTTCAAGTACTTGAAAGGTTGTCACAGAGAGGAAGGCCAGGATCTCTTCTCCATCATCCCAGAGTGCAGGACATGGAATAATGGGCTCAAGTTACAGGAAGCCAGATTCTGGCTGAACATCAGGAAAAACTTCCTGTTAGAGCAATACGGCAATGGAACCAATTACCTGGGGAGGTGGTGGGCTCTCCCACACTGGAGGCATTCAAGACGAGGCTGGACAGCCATCTGTCAGGGATGCTCTGACTTGGATTCCTGCATTGAGCAGGGGGTTGGACTTGATGGCCTTGTAGGCCCCTTCCAACCCTATTATTCCATGATTCTATGAAAGGAAAGACCTTGGTGAAAGAAGGGTGTTGGCAGCTGGGGGGCAAGACACCGCAAACAGCAGGCCCATCTCCCAGCAGGAACACTGCTTCTGCTCCTGCCTGAGGCTCTCCTCCCCGTTGAGGCCAACAGTGAATGTCGGTTAAGGAGGTGAACAAGCAACAGGCTTTTAGCGGGCCAACAGGTGGATTGCTTGCTCAAGCAGCCAGAGAGACCTGGAGTGAGCCCTACGTATGGGCAGGAAAGAAGCAGAGGTGGTAGAGGGCTTGGTTCTCCAATGCCATTTCAAGGTGGCCTGCTGGCGGAAACAGTTATTGCCCAGGGACATAGACTGCAAGACTCAGATGGAGATGGAGGAGTTTTTTCAGAGAGCTGAAGGCCGTTTCAAAACGGAGACCGCTGCACACATCTTTTCTTTTGCCGCCCCTCAGTTGTGGAATGACCTGCCGCTTGAAATGCACCTGCTGATCTCCTTGAATGTTTTAAAGTGGGAATTAAAGACTCTATTATTCCGGCAGGCCTTCCTTTTTTAGAATTCTCTTTCCTTTTTGCTGCTTGTTATATACTGTCTTTATGCTGTATTGTTTTTACGGTTGATTTTCTTGTTTAATTTGTTTTTAACTTTGTATGCTGCCTTGAGCACTTTGTATATAGGCGGGATATAAATGGAATAAATCGTCACCATCATCATCTCTCTTCTACCTCTGCTAAACAGGTCTGGAAGATTTCCTTGTTGTTTCAAAAACCTGCAAGACCTCTTTGATCAGAGGCAATAATGGGACAACAGAAACATGTGTATCACATAAAAAGTGATGCAGTTTCCAGTTCACTTAAAAATTATTGCCTGTCTCCAGCCTCAAGCTCCTTTATTCTACCCAAATGGGGAGAATGTGCGTTCCTGTGAATGAGGATAAAGGGGAGCCGTTTTAAGCTATACATTGACACCCTTCGAACATTACAAGTGCTCCATGGTTAGCTCACCTTGTCTCCTTTTGGACCCGTTGGTCCACGCCTCCCTGGACAACCCTACAAAACAGAACATACCAGTTATTTAACCTGACAGGACTAGCAGTCTGAAATGGAGGAACTGAACATCTGTGCTGGCAATCTGTTGCCTTACATCTCTTCTGGATCACTTAACTATGAGCACACCAGGGGAGCTTCATTCACATGAATAGCGTTGAGTGAGGCTGCACGACAGGGTGGCTTATTTTGAGTGAGTCAAAGCTGAGCTATAAGCACATATAGGTGAGCTGGGAATCAGGAGGCAGGGGTGTGCCAGGGAGTCAGAGCCTGGGGGACAAAGCCAGAAGTCAGAGCCAAGGGACACACCAAAACACCAGAGTCAGGAAGTCCAATGTTACTAAGCCCGGTCCCAGTCTAACCAGGAAGACTTCTGTAGCCTTTCCTGTCTGCAAGGGCCCAGTAACCAGCTTGTGTGGATGGGGTCAGTCCAGAGCCTAAGAATACTTAACTGCCATGACAATGTCCCAAGCTGATAGCAGTCCCAATAGCTCACCACGTGGAGCAGTTGCACGCAGGACCAAAAAGTCCCCGGTTCTAGCCCGCATAGCTCCTGACACTCTGGTTGACCCAATTCAGAGATCTCGTCTAGATGCTCTTTGGGACCAAATTAGATGCTACTGTAAAGGCTTGGCCACTTCTGGCTGCCAGGAGCATCTGGGATCTGTGGATAGCTGCCCTGTGTGAACCATGCAGAGCAGTGCTGGCTCCAGAACATTTTTTTTTGGGGGGGGTTCCTTGGGCAAGTTGAATGGGCCCCCTATCTGAGCGCGTCCATCTCCTTCCTGCTTCCATCTCTGCTGCACATTCACTTGGCCTTCTCCCTCTGTACTCAATTTGTACAACAGCCCAGAGGGAAAGCGCAAGGCCAGTGAAGGATGCTACTCTCACACCAGCCACCATTCACATGCTCGGTGAAGGTAGTGAAAGCAAGGAACAGCAGCAGGGCCAGGAGGCTATGAGGGTTGGCATAGGGCCCCCTGTAGGAGTGTGGGTCTCAGCAGGGGCCCAGTAAGGTGACCCCTGTCCTGACCCAGAGAGCTTTGCCTGTTGGGTGGTATAGATATGCAGCAAATAAAATAAAAATTAAAACACTAAAGTAGCTCTTCCTGCCAGCAGGAGCAGATTCAGGAATGCATCAAGAGGAAAAAGCTTAGTATGAGGTCTGACTTGGGATTCCTGATTTGTTGCTCTCCTAACAAGCCAATCAAGTTGGCTAATGATCCCTGGCTTGTCTGGGAGCATCAAGTCAGGACTTGGGTTCAGATGTGTGATACAAAACATTTTCATGTTGCTGAGTTCCTGTTTACTGAAGCTGCTCATGCTGGCAGGAGGAGTCAAGTGGGAGCGATTGGGCAGACCGTACTGGTACTTTTGCTTGCGAATTATAAAGCCAGGATTCTCCAGAATTCTGGTTATTGTCTTGTGTGAACGCAACCACCCTCTCTTTGCCTCCGTCCACCATATTTATGCTAAGGCTAATCATACTGGCCTACATCACAGGGTCATCATACGAATTACTGAGATAAAGCCTGTAAAAATTATAAGCACTACTGTTTACATCTGAAACTATAGGTCTATGAGATTGGTGTAGCCTGGGTGCTGATGAAACAAAAAGAAAAAAAAAATGTTCCCAGTAGGGGTACGCATATATAGTTGCCCGCACTGACTAGAAATGTAATTCCGGTGACCAACAGGAAAAACCTGCTATAATGTGTAAGAGATGGCCTTTGGTTGCTCAGTGGCGAAGGGGGTGGAAGAAAGATAAAGAACATCATACTGTACATGCTCAGAGGTACTCTTGTTCTGATCACTAGTTCACATAACTCAAGGCAGAACTTGCTTGGCACTGAAACACTGGTTCCAGAGCTCAGCTTGACTCAGCTTAGAAGGAAGAGGAACTACCAGCATTGTGGTGCACTGGAGAGTCCCTACACTGAACAAAGCTGCAGGCACCAGCCCATGTCTAGAGACGGTCCCATTTCCACTTACAGGCAAACCTGGCAGCCCGGGTGGCCCACGAGGTCCTGGTTTAAGGTGGATCCTTTGCACATCCATCGACTGCGAGAAGCTGATCGGTTCATAGTTCTGCATGGAGATCCCTTTCGGTTGAGTCCAAGTCCTATGTCTGTGGGCATCTCCACTGGAACTTACAGAGTAAGTCTTCAGGACCGTTTGTGATGGTTTCATGGCACTGTCACGGCCTGCTGATGCTGCAGTGCGGTTTCTTGCAAGCCCTCTACCAGCAGAGGCAGCACCCTCTGCATGGGAATTAGGGAGAGAAATTCTGGGTCTATTCCCTGGCAATTCACTCCCCTCCACAGAGATATGGAAGAAGGCAGAAGGGCTGTCAAGGTCTATGATGGGGTCACGGGGCTGCCTCCAAGACACCACATCCCCCTTGAGCTTGTCCTTGGTGAAGTTCTCATCCAGGGGTCTTGAGATGTCTGCTTTCTTGTCACCCAGATGACTTACTTTGGGAGGAGTTCCTGAATGGATAACCTTGTTCTTAGCCATGCGAAGGTCTTTGAGCTCCAGAGAGCGCCATGGGTTGGCAGCAGTATGGGACTCGTCAGTGTTTTCGGTCCTCTCTGAGCCAATACTTCCAGGTCTGGTCATTTTATTATAGGTGGAATTCAGGGGTTTGAGGTATTCCTCCTTGAGTGTGAACACTGCCTCCTCTTTTTCCTCCTCCTCCTTCGGTCTTTTAGAAGCCACGTTTGAAACTGTAAGGCTTCTACTGGAGAGAATAGTGAGGTTCTTCTGAGCATCCTCCCACTCCATGGGAGACTTCAAAACCACATCTGAAACAGAAAACTCTGTGCCCTAGGAAAGAAAGACAGACAGACAGACAGACAGGAAATTGAATATCAGGGATTATACATGTCTGCAATAGAAAAGCTAAAATGTGCTTTAGGTGTCACTTGGCCCTAGTAACGCAGTGGAAGAGCCAGTGCTTTTCATGCAGAAAGTCTACAAGTTCAGTTCCTGGCATCTCCACTTAAGGTTGGGAAAGGGTCTTGTCTGAAACCCTGAGAAGCCACTGCCAGTCAGTGTAGTCAAGACTGAGCTAGATGGACCACTTGTTATTCAGCCCTTTACTCGGGGCTTCTCTATACTATGGTTTTATCCTGCACCTTTACTGGGGCTTTCACATCTGGATTCTTTGTGGGATTAAGAGTGGCTGCTTTACACGTGCTTACTCATGCTTTTGGGGAGAGATTTCCTTTCTTTGCAAGTTCTGTATGTTTCATTATATAGCCACTAGGTGGCACTGTGGGATAGAAGAATTGCGGAAGTACACGCAGCCATTACAGCGCTTCTTTGCACTTCTGGAAAAAATGCCTGACTTTCCCCCATCTTAAAAAAAAAAAAAAAACTGGGATAAAGGTTATAATGCACAGGAGATGCCCTGGAGGTTGCCAGTGTCATGTAAAGGACCCACAAACTTCCATGAGCAACCAATCATGAGCACACAAAAAAAGCCTCATGTAGATATGCCCTCAGAAACATGAGAATAGGAATCTTACTTTATTTTTCGGTGAAAGAAAATAGCTCAGTGGTAGAGTACATGCTTTGTATGCAGAAGGTTCCAGGTTCAACCCCTGGCATCTCTAGCCATAGTGCAATCCTATTACCCTGAACATGTCAGAGTAAACAACACTGGTCTGACTCAGTGGAATGCAGTTTGACATGTTCTTCTAGAAACCAAGTCCTGTGAAGAACAGTTGAGAGACCTGGATATGTTTAGCCCGAAGACGAGAAGATTAAGGGACTGGTTGGTCTCCCTTCGTGGCTCAGAATTCTCTCTCAGTAGGAGTTCATGGTTGAAGTGAATGCCCAGGATGTGAGAGCTGTTTTGGAGAAGGTGACAACCCACCCCCCAGCAGCATAAAGAGGGTCTTGAGATCTGTGTTCATAAAAAGGAGCATACACTGGAGGTCTGTGTCTAGTTCTGGGCACCCTGTTTTAAGAAGGACATTGGCAAAGCAGAACATGTTCAGAGAAGGGTGACTAGGAGGATGGTAAAGGGTGCTGGAAACCAAGTCCTATGAAGAATGGTGGGAAGAGCTTGGTATGTTTAACTCGGAAAGAAGACAATGATGGGGAGATCTGACAGCAGCCTTCAAATATCTGAAAGGCTGTCTCGCAGAAGATGGAGCAGACTTGTTTTCAGCTCCTCCAGAGGGCAGGATTAGAATCAATGAGTGATCTTGCAGGGAAGCAGATTCTGGCTAAAGTTTAGGAGAAACATCCTAAATGTAAGAGCTGTTCAAAAGTGGAACAGTCTGCCTCAGGAGGTGGTGGGCTCTCCTTTGCTGGAGGTATTTCAGCAGAGGCTGGATGGAAAACTGTCAAGAATGCTATAGTTGCCTCCTGCATTGTACATCTGGCACTGAGCAGGGGCTTGGACTACATGACCTCCATGGTCCCTTCCAACTCTATAATTCTATGCTATCAGGATCTCCCTTCCTTGAATGTTACATCTGATTTTGCACATACCGACACATTTGGCCCATCCCTTGTTGCACTAGACACCAGTTTTCGTCTGCCTGACTTTGGTCTCACCTTCACTTTAAAAAAGTGAACTTGTTGGGTTTTGGAAACCTGGTGGTTCCACGTGGACCTATGGCCCAACTGGAGTCCAGCTGGTGAAGAACCTTCAGTGTGGTGGCTCCCATCCTATGGAACTCCCTGCCTCTGGAGGTCAGGCAGGCACAAACAATGGGTTGTTTTCGGCACCTCTTGAAAAAAGCTCTTTTCAAGGAAGCCTTCCTTGGTTGACCAGCCTCAATTTTAATGGCACTCTATTTTTTTTTTAAAGACTAATCTCAATCATGTTTATTCTTTTGGCCTTTTGTTCATTTTATCTCTTGTTGACCACTCCAGAATCTGTTTAGATGTGGAGCAGTATACGAATATTGTAAACAAATAAACAAGCAAGTACACTAACGATATCGGGGCTACCCTCAAGATGACCCATCACACCCTTTCCCTCTGTTAGTCCACAACTTTTACAAAAAGAACCCTTTGAGTACCTTTTACTAAAAAGAATGGCTAGCAAAGGAAGGAGAAAGAAGCGGGGAAGGGGGGGAAGAGAGCAAGTATATCAACCCCTCGCTATTTTGCAATCCTACTCCTGTCTTGGAGATGTCCCCTACTTTATTTGCATAAGGGAAAAATAACCTACCATTAACAACAAAACATGGCAAACGAGGTGCCTGGAGGGGCGCTCAGCTGTTGGTTCACATATTTAGCAGCCGTTTAAAGAAATCTGATCCCCCACCCCAGCAAAAGATCCACCAGTCCTGACAACCGTGTCGGTTTTGGGAAGTATTCCCTCTGTTCCCCCTCACCACTGCAACTGCTGCCCATTTGTGTGCCCAGGGCTGGCGTGACCAATCAGCACTGTTGGTTGTTTGCTAAGACCCATATTGCACTTGTAGGTCCACTGCTAATACCTGGAGGACTTGGCCCTGCTGCTCCTCCTCTTGCGGAGGTCACTGTGCCATCTCCTCTTATTGCTTGTGTCAAGGCTCCCCTTATGACCTGGACCCCTTGAGCAACTCCTTAAGGATCTCTTGCCTCCTTAAGAGCCCTTCCTTCCTTCTTTTCCCTTTCCCGCAACGTGGGGTTCAGGCTGTAGATGTGGGGTGACTGACACTTGAGACACAGGGTTTAACCACAACAGTTTACGAGTAGATTTAAAGCAAACGGATTACAACGAAAGGTGCTTACACAATAGAGCTGAGCGATACAAAAGGCATTAAAAGAAAATAAAAGTTGCGAAATGCAAGTTCCTTTACCCTAGCTGTACTTAGACTTTTCTTGGCTGCTTCTTCCCGCTCCCTCTTCAGACTCTGCTCTCGTTTCAGGCTCTGGCTGCAGCCTGGTCTTTCTCTCTCTTACTCTGGCTCTCTCGCTCTCTTTATGTACCCTTCTTCCTCAAAACCAGTAGTACTGCTTCAAAGCCGAAGAAATGAAACTGAACTGGGGAAATGAAACTGCTCCTCTCAGGGATACTGTCAAGGGCTCCTTGGAAGCCTCTCTCAGTCTAATCCAGTAGCCAAGTCCAGACACAAAGGGATTCTTTTCAAAGCTTTATTCTTCTTTTACAACTTAACAACTCTACTGTTAGCAACTAGATATGAGCAGCAGGTTCCTGGTTCCGAAATCAGGCGCATCCAGCCTGGCCTGCCTCCCCCAGCCCAGCTCAGCCAGCAGCCTTAGCACTGTGCAGGAAGCCTCCTATGGAAGGTCATCAGTAACCTTCTTCTTCCCCATTAAATGGTTGCCACCATGCCAGAAGCATCCCAATAAAGCCGGGCAGTCCCCAAGAGGCAAAGGCATTATCATGCTCCCCTCAAAAGCACGAAACAGCCTCCTCGTCATTCTCCCTTCTCACCCCACCTTTCCCCTCCAGTCCACAGGATATTCTTGGGAAGAGCAGAAACAGGTCCGCACATGGGCCCTGGTGAAGAATGGGTGGCCGGCTGTAGCTACACGAGTTGAGGAGGCTGCTACTGCTTGACTGAATGGCCCCGTTGTATCACGGCATGGCTGTACACCAAGCAGAGGGTTTTAACAAACCTCCTATGGGGACCACTCCACTCAATGTGCCTCTAGGGTTCAGGACTGCAGACAAGGGTGGGAACCCTGCACACTTTAGGGTGGCCACTCATGCATCACCAAAGAAAAGGCATAATTTTTAAAAGAGGGCAAAAGAGGGCTCCGATTTTCATAAAAATTACACACGGTAATGGATAGGTAGAGATGCACATTTAAAGATAATTACTGTAATTTAAATAGAAACATGATACATCTCAGCACAACACATGGTCCCAAGGCCTTGTCTGAAGGCCCATGAGGCAGCCACCTTGCTGAAGCTAAGCAGGTCTGGGTCAGGTCAGTGCTTGGAGGGGAGACCGCCTGGAAACCACATGTAGCCTCCTTGAGTTCCATGATGGAAGAAAGGTGGGATATAAATGTAATAAATAAATAAAATAAAATCTCACCCCATAGTGGGGATGACCATGACCAGGTGAGCTGTGAGCCTGCTGTCTAGGTGTTAACTGTAGAAGGGAGACTCCAAGGCCCCTGCTGTTCTCCCTTCTTAGGTTCATTGTCTTTAAACAGGACTTGGATCAGGCAAAAAGAGGATGCCTTCAAATAGAAGGTCATCTTCTGACAGCCTTTCCTTTGTAGAGTAGGACACATGGCCATCTTAGCACAATTAAGAGCTACTAAAAACAGGCAGGGTTTACTTCTGAGTAAACATACACAGGCTTCGTCTGCAGATCTTTTAATTGCTACTGGGATTTGGATCGCACTGAACTCGAATATCCAAAAATCTGTTTCTAACATTAGAAACTGGCTTACAGAGCTTTAGGAATTCATATCACTCAAGCCAATTTAATTGTATCAAATTCAGAGCATGTCAGCTTACAATGAGATGATAATCTTGAAGGAATATGAACACTTACGCACAACTAAAAACTGCACGATAAGGCCCAAACGAATGCTCAGAAGGACCTACTTATCTTATCAGTAGCATTAATTTGTTGTGATGTTCTTATAGCCATGAGCGTACATTGTTGATTTGTGCCAGCCCTGGTTTAGAGAAAAAGTCAGTTACAGATACAGTAAAGCAGGGGTGGGCAACTTGTGGCCCTCCAGATGTTGCTGGACTGCAGCTCCCATCACCCTTTACTCTTGGCTGCACCGGTTAGAGCTGATGGGATCTGCAGCTCAACAATATCTGGAGGGAAGCAGATTCCTGACCCCCGTGGTAAAGAACAACAATAAAATGCAATACAAAGAGATGCTAAGATGTTCACCCTACCTTGGAAATGCTGGTAGCTGCTCCAGTGCCCCACAAACCCATCAAGAGAAAGCCCAAGGAGAGGATCTCCATCCTGCTCTGACCAGGGGCAGAGTGTTCTGAGCAACAGTCAGGCTTTGACTGGGCATTCAGAGTCAAAGTTTGCGGGGAGACGTACGGTCCTGCCCACTTGGCCACTGCTAAGACAGTTCTCCTCAAGAGTCTCTGTCATCCCATCAGGAGGAGAGTAAAACCACAAGTATGGCCTAGATCCCAAGATGCCACAGCTGCTGATTTGTAGCAACGTTCCAAGGGAAAGGGGCAAGGAGGTTCTATCCACTTTACTGGCACCAGAATCTCCTGGCTGCTCTTTGCCCTTCCTGGCAATTTTGTGACTATGTTAGGAGGTTCCAGAAGGCAGGATGTGAGGGGTGGGAATACTTCATTTTAACTGAATAATGGCACTCGTCATTCCTCTGCCGGACAGGTTCCTGCTGGAATAGAACAAGGAGTCATTCTGTACAAATGAAATGACAATAAAGAAGGGAGAAGTTCTCAGTGCTTGATTGGGAGCCCACATTTACCAGCGCTCATCTCAGCTGCAAAAGGCTGCTCCACACCATTTCTGCCTTCTTCCTTCCTTCCTTCCTTCCTTCCTTCCCTTCCTTCTTTTTTTTTTTTTCAAACAAATATGAGAGCTCAGGTTCCCATTAAAAAAAAAAAAAGTGGTAGAGACTTCTGGGACCATACTACTTCAGACACTGGAGGTGAGAGTTCATGTGACTGAATGTTTCCCCGTGTCAAGTTGAAGGGATCCAGGCCCGTCTTCTCCATAAAGTGCTACTTCTCCATGTGAAATTAGGCCTTCTCTCTCTCCTCCCCCCCCCCCAACACAGGGATTTCTCCCCCATGCAACTGGGAGTGGTAACATCTCAGAAGGTCTCTGTCCTACCATTTACTGAAATGTGTGAATCAGTCCATAGCATAGCATATGTTTTGCACACACATATAGGGATGCTACGAGTGATCGAAGGGAGGTGGGGTGCTCAAAGAGTTCATAAAAGCAAGCTCCTCCCATTCAATTACTTGTGAGAAAGTGTGGGCTGTGTGGGGTCCTGCTCCTAGCTTGATACAACCAGAGCCCTGTTAAACCCATGGTTTGAACACCCCCTGGAGTGTGCACGTAGAATGGAGCCCATTTGGGGGCAAACACAGGCAAGCTCAGGCACCCCTGCACACATATATCAATTCTACTACTACTATTTAGCACTTCTTGTAGTAGTAAATAGTAGTTGTAGTAGAACAGCAACAACATAGTTATCTAGGAAAACATACACAGGCAAGCTCAGGCACCTCTGCACACATATATTAATTCTACTACTACTATTGAGTAGGACTACTAGTAGTAGTATAGTCGTAGCAGAAGAATAGTAGTAGAATATTAGTAGTAGTAGTAGTAGAACAGCAAGAACATAGTTACTTAGTAGTATGTACACAGGGAAGCTCAGGCACCCCTGCACACATATATTAATTCTTCAACTACTATTTAGTAGTACCACTAGTAGTATTTATTAGTAGTAGTATAGCAGTAACATAGTTATTTACTAATATGCACACAGGCAAGCTCAGGCACCCCTGCACACAGATATTAATTCTACTACTGCTATTTAGTAGCACTACTACTAGCAAATAGTAGCAGCAGAATAGCAATACCAACATAGTTATTTAGTAATACATATTTCACAGAGCTGGTCTCAATGTTCCTCACCTCGGTCCAGTAAGGCTGCTCAGTATTATTATCTGTATATCAGAGAGAGGGACATGTATGTTTGTGTGCATATACACATTTGCTGAAAGTGAGAAAGAACAGTTTGCCTAAGGCCTACTCCCCAGGTATGAATTGGTCCAGGATCCCTCACTCCATGTTGCTTCACAGTGGAGGCCTACCTCAAAGGGTGCTCTGTCCTCCCCCCAAAGCTCTCAACCCAGCACACACCGGCTGCTTTCCTTCTGGAGGAAGCTTTTTGTGTTCTCTCTCTCTCGAGCTCCTTGTGAGGTAATTAAAGAGGAGCTTTCTCTGCTACGCCACAGGCAAAGAACCGCTTGCCAAGGCAACACCCAGAGGCATATAAATAGCCACAAGGGAAGTTCTGAGGCTGGCTGGTTTTCCGTACGGTTCCATATTAAAAAAGCTGGCAAGCAAAAGGAAACAACACTTCAGCCCCCAAGTGTTGGTGGTCAGAGGTATAGCAAAGGAGGTCAAGGCACTGGAACCTTTAAGAGGTTTGCAGGAGAGTGGTCCAATGTTCATGTTCAGGCGGTGGTGCAGTTAGGTAATTTTAGACTCTTCTGGACTTAATGGTCTTACACCATTAGGCGAGAATGCATATTCTTTCTCTTAATTCAAAATGTGGTGAGCCGGCCCTGCCACTCCATTTGGGGTCCCTTCTATTAATTCTCGGGGGGGGGGGGTGGACGTCTGCCCCAGCATTCTGCCATGATGGAACCACTGCGCAGAGACATTTAGCTACATGTGCACCAGAGACAAGATGCACTCACCCACCCATTCAGGCTGTCTTTACACGAGCGATTTATTACACACTTGTGATTGGTCACTCATGGAAGTTTGTGGGGTCTTTCCATGATGCTGTCAACGTCCAGGACCTCTCCTGCACACTTCCTCCCTTTATCGCACTTTCAAAAAGATTGGAGGTGAGCTGGTAATAAAAGTTAATGGTGCCATATCAGCAGCGTGTAACGCCGACATAGTGCTATGAACTTGCTGGGGAAGGAGTTTCCTCGGTTCAAACCACATGTCTGCCATGTAAATACCTGAGTGCATTTCTCGATCGTACGCCGATCGGAGGGAGAAGAGGGTAAAATGCCTTCGTGCAATGAAGGGAGACAGATCTGATCCCCCACCCCATCAATCTCAGAATCAACGTCCTCTGTTGATTCAGAGCACCCCATTAAGTCCAATGGGGCTTACTCCCGCGTAAACATGCCGAGGAGTTGCAGACTTACAGCGTGATCTTATGTCTATTCAGAAGTGAGTCTCATTGAGCTCAATGGGGCTTACTCCCAAGTAAGTGTGCTGAGCGTTGCAGACTTACAGCATGATCTCATGTCTACTCAGAAGCAAGCCGTAGCTTTCCTGGGGGCTGCGAGGAAATACAGCACAAGTTCAGCATCGAAAACAAAACTCTCCCCCTGCCCTGCTCCTTTGCACACATGCCAGGGAGAGAGGCACTCCCTCGATTCAAACCATGTGTCTGCTTGTAAAGGTGCCCATCCCATCCTAATCCTGCAAAGAACCCCAAAGCAGAATGCCCCAGAAAAGGATTTTTTTCTGCAGGGTTTTTGCTTAATGTAGAAACACCCTCAGAGAGAGATTTAACTTCCCTGGGGAGGGGAGCTGAAACCAGAAGAACGACAACTCCAGAAATTCACACCCAATAATCCTTTTAGCAAGGTGTTCTCAAGCCAGATTCTGGCTGAACATCATCTTCCGGACTGTTAGAGCAATACGACAATGGAACCCATTCCCTAGGGAGGTGGTGGGCTCTCCCACGTGAGGCATTCAAGACGAGGCTGGACAGCCACCTGTCAAGGATGCTTTGACCTGGATTCCTGCACTGAGCAGGGGATTGGACTCGATGGCCTTGTAGGCCCCTTCCAGCCCTACTAGTCTATGATTCTCCAAAAGGCAAAATAAAGGGACAATTGTTTCCTTGAAACAGGGATGGGAAAACAGAGGCTAAACAGGGACAACACCGCAAAGCATTTGCTGCCTAACATCAGATCTGAGGGGGGTTGGGTGGAAGATGCCCTCCCAGCATGCTCTCCAGGGAAATGAAGATGGCGGCAGATAACAGCCTTGCCCATCACTTCTCTTCAGAGCACCAGGCTGAACCCCCTGCCCTAAAAGTATTATTCTTTTGATAAAAAGGGACATCAGCATCTGACATCAGCCACCAAGGGCCCTGGCATTTGCCCCAAAATGCCAGGTGTTGGCACTCAGCTGCCTAATACCATTGCAAATAGCCTGACTGACTGTTACACCAGCTTGAAAGACGGCAGTCTCATCCATGGCTTGTTGCCTCATTTAAAGATCCCAGCAGCAGGCAAATTGCTGTTGTTGGTGGTGGCGGTGGCAAAAGAAGAAAGCTATGTCACATCCTAGAGTCAAATTCAAGTGCCATAATTAACAGCCTCTGACTCATTCTTCCCCACGCACTTTTCAAAAACCACCCATCAGGAGCAAAGAGCACAGCCAAACCACAGCAAGAAGGAAAGCCTGCAATGCTTGGCCACTCCGTGTCCTGCTAGCCTGTCTGTTTCTTTAAACCTAGCTAACAGAAAATGTCGCGACTCGCGTCTTTTTTTTTTTTGCTATTCCTCCCACCCCTCCTTCCATTGACAAACATTTCTGTGAGCTGTTCTCAGCCGCTCCTTCAGATCACTGGAGAGCCCAACATCTCAACCACCAGGAAGTCCAAGAATACATTAGCAGAGAACTAAAAGCACAGAGAGCTTAAAAGATATTCAAGAATAGGCAAGGGAGGAAAGGAGTTCTGGGCCAAACCCTCATCAGTGCAAACAACCAGCCCAAATTTGGAGAAGGCTTAGCATGCAAAAAAAGGGGGCACATATTGTTCCCTTCTTTCACATTTTAAGAGCTGGGGGCAGGTTTTGAGGGTGGGCAAACTTGTCACCACTCCCCTGGCTTCTTGCTACTTCCAGCCACCTCTCCCCCCCCCAAACACCCCCTTGGAACAATGCTACATGACAATGCTGTCATGACGTAGCTTTATTCTGGTGAATTCTGGGGGAACAAAATGGAGGTTGATCGTCGCGAGGCACAGGGAGCCCTAGCTGATCCTCATCCCAACCCACACACACTTTCATAGCCTGCAAATAGGGCCATGAAAGTTGGTGGGGGGGGGGACATTTTCACTCAGCCCCAAGCACCTAAGTTCCAAAGACCTCAGTGGCTACGCAGACATGATGAACAGCAGACTCCAGAGAGAATAGTAAGAAGCTGGAGGAACGCCAGTGAGCTTTGAACCAGCCACCCTTAACAATTACCCCTGGATCAAAAATAGCTTCTCCCCCCTGCCCCAATATCTACAGTCTGTAAATGGAGCTGTGAAAATTGGAAGGGGCAGCGTTTTTGCTCAGCCCTAAGTACATAATTTCCAAAGACCTCTGGCTACCCACATACAAATAACAATTGGACTCCTGGCTGAGAGAGCATTACAGTCTCTCAGACTGTGAGCATCTCTACACCAGCAGCGTAAGATCCCACATTTAAAAGGGGGCTTTCTACTTCTGTTTTAAATGCTGGATCACAATGGACTCCCTTTTTTATTTTTTTATTTATTATTAAATTTATTAATCGCCCATCTGGCTGGTCACCCAGCCACTCTGGGCGATGTACAGCATACAATAAAACAGTTTAAAACAAGAAAATCCTACAATAAAAACATTTTCCAAAATACCCTAACCCACCCCAAATGCCTGCCTGAACAACCATGTTTTTAATGCACGGCGGAAGCTCATTAAATGGGAAGCCTTTATATGGGCTTCCTTTCCCCCTTCCCCTTTCCCCCTCCTCCTCCCCCCCCCCCTTATCCGAGTCTTCCATATGTTTCATTGACCTCGCTCCTCTACTTGCGGCTTTTCCTTTTTTACGGAGGGAACTGAAGCAGAACACAAAAGGGGCAATTTGATAGCTCATTATTGCCGCTGTATTTAAAAATGGAATAAAGATCTTTTAGTGCGGGAGACGCTCTGGAGGTTCATCTAAAGGGCCCGCAAACTTCCATGAGCAAGCAATCTCAATAGCAGGATAAAAGCTTCATGTGAAGAAGCCCTGTAAGCCTCCTTGACCCAATGGAGAACCATGTATTTTATGCAACTGTCCAACAGGGAGGCTGTCACCTCGGCAATAGAAGATCTCAGGGTGCACAGCATCCACAGAGATCCTTTAAATGGTCTCAGATAGCACAATTGGCAAGAGCTCAAAGACTCGAGGGCCACTGCCAACCGGAAGAGACATACAGGCCAAGATGAGACATACAGGCCATACAGGACAGACTTCGTTTGCATGTCCGTAAGTTCAAGATGAGTTATGCTGTCTAAGACCATTAGGCATTGATTCTCAAGAAGCCCTCTGGTCCTGTTATCTTTTCTCCTGTCTGCCAAGACAAACATCTTTAGCTGGCTGGTGCCCCTTCCAGCCAGCAGAGAGGCTCTTGGCCTTGGGATGTGAGGAGTTCTCTCGACATAATCAGGTTAGCCTCACTCGGGGATTTCTGGAAAAGAGAACAGCAAAGGAGAAACTGGCTGTGCTTCAGATTCATGAAGTGAAATGTGCGTCGGCTTGGCTGCGTGCAATGGTGGGAAATGCTATTGAGCAAGCCAAGATGGAAATGCAGGTGGGCTTTGATGTGGTGCAATGACAGCCTGTGTGTGTGTGGGGGGGGGGGGGCTGGGATCATGGCTGACCAGATACAACCCCAGACTTGGAGTTCATGTTCCTATTACTACTTAATATTATTCTTTCTTCTTGTTTGCATTTATACCGCTTCCTCCTCCTCAGAGCTCAGGGCAGCATTTGTGGTCCTACTCTCTCCCAACCCATTTTCACAACAACCTTGCAAGGTAGAGGTTAGGCTGACAGATAGTAACTGGCACAAGGTGACCCAATGGCTGCCATGGCCGAGTAGGGATCTGAACCCAGGCCTCCCCAATCCATATTTGTCTGCCTGTTGACCCCCTGCCTCACTTTGCTCTGCCCCTTCCTCTATTCTTTCCCTTGTCTCACTGTAATGTGCTTCCTGTTTTACTTTGTAAAGCGTACTTCTATACTGATAGCAAAATAATAATAATTGGCACGCCGCACTAGAAACCTCAGGGTCCAATGCACACCGCACAGAAGACTTCATGCTGTTAATCAGACAACAACGGAAAGCCAGGCTCCATTTTCAAGGAAGAAAAAGGAAGGTGCTGGTGTAGGAAGAAGAGAAGAATAATTTTGCAGCAAGGCACACAGGATGTGGCACTGATTTGTTTTATCAGTGCACTGATGAAAATTATTCAAAACACATTTGGCTGAATAGAGTTTCTTTGCACTTTTAGAGGCTGCATTTTCCTGCATCATCATCTTTCTTGGCATTGCTTTAGGTATTTCCATTAATCTTGCAAAGATGATCCACTCATGTTTTTGCATGCACATCTAGCTATGATGGAATCATTGCAATATTGATGGTTTTATTCTTATATTTGCTCCTGGTATTGGCACAAGAAGTGACAGAGGACAATATCGGTAAGCTGGAGACCTCACAAAAATAATGCTCTATTTTCACGGCCGAATCTGGGCAGCCAAGTACGATACTTCCCCCCCCTCCCAGTAACTCCTTAATTCTCTAATGATTGAATATTTTACTTTTATTTATAAGGAAGTATTTGCATGTGCTGCTCTGTACACTCCATGGGGGGCTGACGCTTTAATGCCAGCAAATGGAATTATGGATAGCGGTGTTCATCTAGGATTTGGAAGGTAGGAAGATGTTGATCTAACTAATCTTACTTTAGGCTTACATTATTATCATTATCAGCTAGTGATGGATATGACACTTTACAGAGGTGGAAGAGGTTCCTGCCCAACGGAGGAAACCATCTGAAGTCTGACACAGTAGAAACAACCGTCCTCAGACTCCATTTATACCATGTCTGGCCAATGCAGAGGCTTCATGCTGCCTTCCAGTCACTGGGGCTGATGTGTCTGAAGAAGGCTGTGAGGCCCTTCCAGATAGTTCCGTAGGCTGGGCTGCAGCCGAGGATGAAAGCTCCAGAGTAGAGATGGATGACCTCTCCCAAGCTTGCCCCAAATTAACTTGCACGTTCTGAGAACTCCCTACCCAGCCCCAGCCTGCCAATTCTGAACATCTTCAAACTTTTCTCTGGGCCAATCCAAGGGCAATTACCTCAAATCTCAGATTTGAGATGTGAGGGCAATTACAGCCGCCATCAGGAGAACTACCCCCCCACCCTCATTCCAAGCTTTTGTATCTTGGCATGCTGCTGATCGGCACACCGGGGTGACAAGAGAAGGATTGAGCACCGCTGTTTTGCCACTTGAGAAGGAAGAAAAGAGAAGCGGGGAATGTGATTTTGGGGAGGGGCTACCAGGTTTGGGGGACCAGCAGGAATTCTTCTCCAGCTCAGATTTTAATCCAAGCCAGAGAAGATTTTTGTGGGTTATGAAAGAGCTGTGCACAAATGGCCTCTCAAAATTGTCCAGCCTATTTGTGGGCAGAGAAGGGGGGGGGGGCAATTTCACCAAATTTCTCCTAGGGGAGGAGAAATTCTCCAACAGTTTCTCACAGGTAGGGCTCACTATTCGGAGGGGTTGCAGCACAGCTTCTTTCTTTTTTCCCCTCAGAGTTTTTTTATTTATTGCACGGCCTCCACTTTTCTGAGGCAGAATTTTGAATTTCTTTTGGTGGTATTTCTGAGCTTACCTAATCACTGCGAGGTGGCCGAGGGTGCCGTGTGTTTTCTCTCTCTGTTCCACATCCTTCCATTGCTCTGCAGCCTCCCAGGCCACCTGCACTCCCTGAACTGAAAAAGGCCCATGGGAGGAATGGCCTCAGGATGTCTTCCTCATGATGGCTTTAGCTGAAGTGTGGGAAGCAGAGGAGGCTACACGCTGCCACAGAGATCATTGTATAATGACAGATAGGACACTCATGCACAGTCCTCAGCCACCTCATAAGTAAGGTAAGCACAGGAACCACGTACCCAACCCATGAGAATTTCTCTGAAATTTCTCCTCCTTTGAATTCTTTTCCTATCAAATTGAATGAGAATGGTTGAAAAAAGAAATGTGGGAGAAATTTTCAGCACACCACTAGTTTGTGAAGAAAAAAATACTGCCAGATTGGACCCAGTGCCTCCCCCTGTTTCCCACAGTGGCCAACCAGATGCCTGTAGGAAGTCCACAAGCAAGCCATGATGGCAACAGCCCAAAGTTGCCTCTTCTTTGAGAGTCCCCCAAGGTTAATTTCTGATCCCAGGGCCAGGGAACACAGTGGCATCCATACTCCAGAGTTCCTGACAAAACTCCTTTCCCCTCCACAGACAAGAAGATGGATATCCACACTTGCAAAAGAACAGGGAAACCACATGAGTAAAAACAGGGCAACCCCGTCATGACTACTTTGGCCTGGAGGGAGGGGAGGGCAACCACAGGCAGCCCTTGGCTTAATTTCATGTGCCCCTCGGCCTAATTTCAACATCTGTCTGCATGTGATCATTTGGACCTATCTGGTGAGAGGAATCTGTCCCTTCCCTGGCAAACCCCTTGCAGGGAGGGAGGGAGGGAGGGAGGGAGGGAGAAAAGGTGGCAGAAAGAGAGAAAAGGAGATGGCAGAAAGACAAAAGGGGTAACTTACCCACTTTTGTCTTTGGCCTTGTCCACCCCTGGCTTTGGCCCCACTAACCGCCAAGGTGTCGCCCCTGAGAGTTTACGAAGTGAACGTGGCCCTTGACAGAAAAAAGGTTCCCCACCCTGGCACTAAGGTGTGATGAGGAAACCAGGACACTTTCAGAAGACGCCAAGCAAAATAATCTGTTAATACATTAAAAAAAAAAAAACAACTGTCCTGCCACATGGAGGAAAAAATGGAAAACCAACTGTATTAGAAAGATAAACAACTACAAGAAACTATTTTTTACATCTCAGTGAAAGAATAGAATTGGGAACCTTTTTCTTACCAAGCAAGGCTAGAGCAGAGAAAGAAAAATGGGCCAGCAGCTTGTTGAGAACCCAAAAACTGCTTAATGTTCATTTTTACAAGCCAACCCCAAATCCTTTCCTTTGACTTGGAAAGAGCTCTTACTACCGCTGCTAAAATAAAAACACAGTATAATTTTAAAAGACCACAATTTTTTTTTTTTTGAGGGTAGAAAGCGAGAATGAATGTGTAGCTAAAAAGCTGCAAGGCCATGTCAGATACAAATATAATATTATGGGGCAAGAGTTGGGGAGACACAGCTATAGTTCACAGTCTGTAAAAACCTCCGAAGAGCATCTAAAAATACAGTTCTTTAAAAGTGTAATTGATATCCTGAGTGGAGTCGCGTGGCATGAAAGGACCCAAAGTTGGTCAGAAGTACGTCCTTTGCTAGACAAGTTTAACTTGCTCCAGTGATAGCAACAACAATATTTAGGATTAGATGTACTGCTTCACATACATTTTATTGTTGTGGAGATGCCACCAAAGTTCCGGTCCAGAAGTGAGTTTCAGGAGCTCAGTAATGCTCACCTCAGCTGTGGTGAATATTAAGAACCCCCCCCCCAATTCCTTTCCACCTTGTCTCCATGCAGTTGACAAACTTAAAAGTTAATAAATCACCAAGCCCAGATGGTATCCATCCTACAGTTATTAAGAGCACAATCCTATCAAGATAGAGAGCCACCTCCGAACCTGGAGGCAACCGCCTATCCAAAACAAGGCAGGAGTGGCATGGGGGACATCGTTCCCTCCATGCCTCTCCTCCCTTGCTATTTTTTGCTAGACTGCCATTTTTGGCTGTCTAGCGGGGGGGGGGGGAGAGACGAAGCTGCTGTACAACACATTGGATGCGTCGTATGCGCAGCTCTGCTCTCTCTTCCCCAGAACGCCCCCTGGAGCACCCCTTTTCAGTCGCTCCATGCTCCTCTTCTGAGCGCGGAGAACAGAGCTTCTCTGTGCTACCTTGGAGGCAGCACGGATGAGGGGGAAGGTCAGTTTTCCGGGAACCGACCTTGATCTGAGGTCAGTTCCCGGAAATGAGCGTATGCTATGGCCCTCTAGTCAGTGTCTAGTGGCCATAGGATTGCTCCCTAAAGAACTCAGAGATGAAATTGCTGATCTTCTAACAAAAAAACATATGTAACATCACCCTAAGATCAGCCTCTGTACCAAAGGACTGGAGAATGGCCAATGTAACACCAATTTTTAAAAAGGGATCCAGGAAATTATAGCACATGCGAATTTGTGCAAATGCAAATTTGTGCAAATTCGGAAACAAAAAAAATCTAATTCCAGTGATGGGCGGATGACGGAATGAAAGACTCTTGACAATCCATGAAAATCAGATGGAATGGATTTTACACAATCTGGACATCCCTACTTTTAAGAGATCCCCAGTGCTATGTCTTCACTGGCCTGGCCTGGTTCACTCTAGGTACGCTCGAGAAATTCTATCTTTGTGAATTCAAATGCAAACTGAGCTGATCTGCACCACTTGGACTAATGTGTCAATCAGAATGTAGCAATCCTGCTGCATGTCTACTCCAAAGTAATTCCCACACTGAGTTCAACGGGGCTTACTGCCCAGTGAGTGAGTGTAGTATCAGAGTCTGAGTTACTGATTGGCTTTCGCTCTTCCCAAACATTCTGATGCAGTCTCAACTCAGAAACATATCAGAAGATGTCTTAAAATGTGAATTTCTATTTTGAGAGGAAGTATGTTCAAATGGTGGTATTCTGAGGAAATTACACATTTAAAATCATGTATTTAAATGCAAATGTTCATGCAGATGTGTTTTAAAAAATATTGCAGACTGATGCAAAAATGGGACACAATGGACTTACGAGTGAACAGAAGTGTATGTCTTACAAACTGGAAATAGACTGATGCGTGCATTTCTAGTTCACAGTGATCATTCTTTACATCACCCCATACTTGGGGACAGTTCGAAGGGATCACGTGGAGCAGAGGTTGACCGGAGATAGATCAGGGTCTCCTAGTAGATCCCTGGATAATCTGCAGTAGATCAGCAACCATTTTGGACTCCAACAAAATTGTTTTTCTTCTTACCAAAGTACCAACAGTTGTCTCCTTTTGAGAGGAAATTATTATACGGATAAATTTTGTATTGGAAAGCTCTTTAATATCTGCTGATGTAAATGTTCTTTTAAAGTACTTACCTGCTTTTTAGAATGTAACACATGGACAGCGTAAATGGATCCTTCATGCCCTTTTGGTTGCTAAAAGACTGATACTACGATACTGGAAGGATAAAAGCTCACCGCCTATAATGCAGTGGACTGAAGACTTAACAATGCTAGCAACGTTTGAAAGAGTGGTATATAGGTGGAACTTGCAAATGGACTTATATTTGGATATCTGGTCTGCTTTTACTGAAGTTTACATGTAACCTAGTCTTTCTCTCTTTTTTCTCCCTAGAATATTGTAATATTTGAAACTGAGAATTTTAGAATATGTTGTTATATTTTTATTTTGGTTTTGTTATTTGTTGTTGTTGTTGCTGTTGTTAAAACTCACAATAAAAAATGGGGAAAAGTAGGCTGTTAGAAGCTCTAGTAACTCAGACATAGATCTGGACTTGTATATGAAGGTCATCCCAGTTATGGCTCATGGGATGCAGTAGGTAACTGACTACACCCTCTGAACCACCGTTTTGTATCTGGGTCCAGTTAGTGCACCTTGGGGTTCTAGTAAACAACACACACACAAAGTAGATCCTTGAAGCCTGAAGACTGTCCACATCTGAGGTGGAGGACAGGAAAAAAAAAAACAACCTTGCTTGGTGAATTTCTGCTGTCTTGAAACATTGGGCAGCCCATAGTACAAGCTGCACATGATTCTCGTATCAGCAGCCAGAAGGAAGACACAGAGACCAGAAGAAAGGGGCACCGCTTCCTCTGCCAAATATCTTCAGCTGAAAACTCCCAACATCCCAAGCTGCTCTTTGTCCCACTATGGAAGGATTTTGTATGTCTAGACGGCCTTAAAAGGATGGTCTGGTCTTTATCGAACAGCCAGTGCTGAAAGAATGTGCCGTTTCCTGCTAGGTATTGTTGTCAAGAAGGAATTTTATCTCACTGGTAGGAGATCCTAGGCTGTTGCCTAGGAGAGGCCTTCACTACAGCACAGTCATTTTGCCGGAGCAAATGTGTTAGAAGGAATGAAATATTGGTTGCAGTTAAAAGGAAGGTGTCCCAAGAAGAAGACGCATTGCAAAAAATAAAACAAAAACAGAAGCTCTTGCCCATGTTAAGCTGCTACAAGCCTTCAGTTTGTTTGTGGGTTAATAATGATAAACATTTCTAAAATGGAGTACCTGGACAGCTCAGATCTAAGGTCTTGCAAGAAGAAGAAAAAGAGGAGGAGGAGGAGTTGGGAGCAGGAAGTACTGTGCCCTCACTATGGCTCTTTATAGGCCTTTAGTTGCTTTATACATGACTGAAGATATATTTTGTTGAACCTGAGAGCTTGATAGGGATGGATAAATCTGTTAGTTTTGCTATTTCCGTATTTCATTTCTTTTTTAATCTCGAGTTCTTTCTGACCCATCTATGAAGAAATGTGTGACTTTTGGTACGTTCCTCCTCAGAATTCTCACCCATCTGCACCAGCCAAATTCATAACAGCTATTCCCAGTATGTAGAGGATCATATGCCTGCCTGCCATGTAACTGTTAAAGATAAGGAGCCTATTAGGGGGGAAAAGAGGTGGCAGCTAGGGGTGTACAGACTGTGTAAAATCCTCTCCGTCTGTGTTTCGCGGATCGTCAGGCACCCTTTGTTCCATTGTCCGCCCACAGATGGATGCGAATTTTTTCATCATGCAGAAAAATACACAAATAATTACATATATAAGTAGTTTATATAAGTAGTTACATAATTTACATCAATACATAACATTTAGTGTATTGTCCTCCATTCCATTCAATGTTTCCTCAGCAGAAACTTGCGTATTTTTCTATGGATTTATATGTGTAAATTTTGGGAAAGTAAAAAAATCACCCGAAAGTCCACTGACTCTGCATGGCCTGAGGGGGGCACTCTGCAGTAGATTGCACAGGTCGGATTCTTAGAAATCTGAGCTCATTTTAATCCACCTCGAATTTCTCCAGCATCCCTAGTGGCAGCCCTAATTCACCACCACAGACATGGTTGAAATACACATGGATTAAAAACCATGCTTTTAAGAGCTAAGCCTTCTGCCAGGATGGACAAACCTGTCAAGTGTGCTTTCTCTCTCCTACATTCATTAAAAACACACAACTCAAATTCTTTCCATCCTGTTTATGAAGAAATTGGCAAATTTTGGTAAGGTCCTATTTAAAAAAAACTGAAACCAACAAAAATCTCACTCATCCTTAGAAGCTGAACAGCTCAGATCTAAGGTCTCGTAAGAAGAAGAGATGGAGGAGGACGAAAAAGAAGAGTAATGCTCTCTCTCATTGTGGCTATCCAGCAAGGCTAGTAGTAAATTATAACACAGCTATGAAGGAAAATCATGGAGCAGCTCTCTCTCCAGCCCTGCAGGTACAAAACAAGGGCAGGGGGAATTGCATGCCAAGGTCACTGTGAAGGGAAGAAACTCACCTGCTTCTCATTATTTCTCAAGCCATAACCCCACAACAGCAGCTCTCTCTCTCTCTCTCTCTCTCTCTCATTTTTACAAGTCCAATTGGACCATTAAAACACCCCAGGAGTCTTCTGGTTCTGATTAAGAGCTTGAATGTGGGGGGGCTGACTTGTCCCAGTTCCAGAATCTCATTATATTTCTCTCCAGGCCTGTGAAACTCACTATCTCTCTTACCATGGCAGAAATGTAACTACAACATAAACCGACCCTCAGAGGCGGCCGCTGCGAGACATCACCAGTGAGCAAAGGAGGCAGTGGCAGACATGAAAGAGACCAAAGCAGGACCAGGACGATGGAGAAATTGTGACGGCGTGACCCTCCCCCAAAACGGAAAACAGATGACTCAGCAGAGGACATTTCACTCAGTTCCTAGGTAAGCCATGTAAGAGAAATGCCATCAAGGGCCCTTTGAGACCTCTAAGGAAGGGGAGCGCAAGACCGACCGGCCCACCTAGGGTGAACTATCATTTGGGTCCTTCCCTCCCAGAACTGCCCCTACCAGCAGCCGTTCCATCTGGCTGCATCAGAGGGACAGGCGAGACAACAAGGACCACTCCATCGGCCTGCTGGGACCAGATACCATTTGGATCCTCCCCCCTCCCCCAGAATTGCTTCCTGCAGTAACCTTTATACCTGGCCTTATTGTGCAACAATATGAACAAATTGGTACCTGAATTTACTTATTTTCTTCTCTCCCCCCACCCCTGCATTGTTTTATCCTTTTCTTTGTCTACCTTAGATTGTCTCAGGTGCTTTGGAGGCATATATAGATGTAGTAAATAAATGAAATGAACAAATAAGGATCTGGACCTGACCAAAAGGTTAATCTAGGCTAGCACTCTTACTCCCAACAAAAACTAGCCTTCTTCTGGGCAGCTAGCAGCCATGGCTTGATGGGAAAAAAAGCCTGCTGCCCTGGTTGTAAGTGTCCAGGCTCTGGTACTATCAGAGGTAGACTTCCTCTAAACATGGGGGTTCTGTGGACAAAACCTGTTCCACATTAGTCCAAGGAACTCAATTGTCATGGTGCCATTATCCCGCTTCCTTATTCTCCCCAAACTGATCCCCAAATTTATGCTAAGTTTATACTCGCATTCATTATTTGTTTGAATATGTAGAGAGCCAGTGTGGTGTAGTAGCAACAGTGTTGGACTGGGAGCTGGGAGATCCGGGTTCTAGTCCCCACTCGGCCATGGAAGCTCACTGGGTGACTTTGGGCCAGTCACACACTCTCAGCCCAACCTACCTCACAGGGTTGTTGTTGTGAGGATAAAATGGAGAGGAGGAGGATAATGTAAGCTGTCTTGGGTTCCTTGCAAGAGGAAAAAAGGCGGGGTATAAATGCAATAATAAATAATAAATAAATTTTGTTTTAGAAACGGCTGTGGTACAAACGTTAGCTGTTAAATAAAAAAGGAAAGGGAAGGAAAAGCAGAGGGTGGAGAGAAATAGTTCCAGAATATTCCCCTGCAATCATTCTGCACAACATGGAGTATCCTGCAAACACTGAAATCTTGATTTCACCTTTTTAAAAATTTCTAGTCCTTAAGGATGAACTTAGAAGCAGGTGGGCAACGGCTGCTGAAATCACAGGGTTCAAAGCAGGATTCCAGAGGTGCAAGAACCTCCATGCCTACGTAGCACTTTGCCCCTACCCATTATTCTCACAGCAGAGGAAAGACGACTGGGCACAGCAGCAAAGTTGTACAGATCCACCTACTTTGCATGATTCATGCAGCTCACATAATTTGTGCACCTTACAAAATTCAGCTATTTATGGAAAATCATCCTGATTTTTTTTTCAAAACACACACACACACACACACACACACAACCACCACCACCACCACCAATCACAGGATCTACAGCTCTGCTCAGTTCTCTGATGTTACTTTTTACATTTATTTTACCCACTAACAGGCAGAGCATCCAGAATAACCTCATTTGTCATCTGAAAACAAATGCTGCAGTATCTAAGTTTATTGATTAATTAAGGCAAACCCAGAATTGAGTCATTAGCCCCGGGTGGGTTGGAAAAAGCCATACCTGAGCGTCAGATTTGTGAATCTCATTGGTTTCATTTGGCACCTGCAGCGAAAAGAGCGGAAGCCAGAAAAACGTCATTATTTTCACAGCTGAAGACCATTTCACAGCCACCCTCGAGTGACTCCAGCGCAATTTAAGAGAACGGCCCTCCTTCCCCAACACCAGGGATATGGCCAGAGAGTCAGAGCTGAATTCATTTTTCTTGGCTGTCCAGGGATTTTTGTTCTTTAAGCCCATTTGTTAATTGGTTACCTTTTTAATGGGGCTGTTTATTTTGCTGCCCTCTTATGCCCTCTCCCCTTGCATCTTGTTATATGGAAGCAAGGGGTGGACCAAATTGAATTTCTTCCTCCAGGATTTTCCTCAGCTACTGTGAGGACTGCAGCTAAGTTCAGAGGGAACAGGGAAGTATGTGTGTGTGGAGGGGGGGAATGAGATTAGTATCCCTGATAATCAAAAAAGCCCACCACTTTGACCCTGGGAGCCCTGGGTCCACTACACTGCTGCCCTTCCCTTTTCACCATTCTATGCAACTGAACAAAATGAAGAGGAAGGAGAGGAAACAGGGAAGCCATGGGTAAAGGAAAGATGCCTCCCCCCTCCTAGACCTTTGGACCAACAGGCTGTGGGGCAGCAGAGGAAATGTGCACCTTCCCCATGGAAAAGTGTTCCCAACTGCATTCTTGTTTTCCTCCGCTCCATAGAAGTGAATGGGTAGTTTTTTCACACCATTCACTTGCACATGGATGCAAAAGGGGAAGGAAGGAAGGAAGGAAGGAAGGAAGGAAGGAAGGAAGGAAGGAAGGGACAAAATCGACAGCATGCCTCAGACACTGTTGACTAGGGCGGGAGGGAGAATTGTACCCCTCCTCCTAGACTGTGAGGCCCACCCGCTGCAAGCTTGGTGTCAGTAAACACCCCCAGGGGTAACCAGAAGGGGTTAACTGGGAATTCAGATTGCAGGTCAGCTAGGCTGGGAACCACACAGTGATTTCAGCTGAAGATCAAGTACTCTGGACAAGACTGGGGCCTTGTCCAGGGGAAAGACAGAAGGCTCAGCCTTTTGTGCCGAGGCAGTTAAGTAGCTTCAGCCCTGGACTGTGCACTGGATCCTCCTAGACAGGAAAGAGTATAGGACAGCTTCCTGTCCCAGTTGAGCCTTGCTTGAGCAACACCGTCTTCCTGAGCTCTGGCATGTTCCTGTATTCTTGGTTCTTCTCCAGTCCTGGCTTCTGGCTTGCTCCTCAGCCCTGTCTCCTGGTTTGTCCTCGGCTCCGGATTTTGTTGTTCAGTCTGGATGTCTGGCCTGCTTCTTGCTTACACCTCCTCCTTTCTCCTTTAGTCCTGACTCCTGGCTTTGACCTCAGACTGCAGTCCATGGCCCGGCTCTGGCAGCAAGAAAGCATCACCCTCATTCCAACTGGCTTCAGAAGAACAACGTGCCATCATGAAGCCCATAAGAGTGAGGGTAGTGCTTCCTCCCTCACTGGACGGCCAGCTGGGGGGGGGGGAACACAGCACCCACCAGCCCAGGGCCAGTCCTACCATTAGGCAGGGTGAAGCAGTGTCAGGAGCACCCCTGCTGCCTTCTGAAATCCTCAAGTAGCCAGAATCAACATGCAGACAAAAGGGCTCTTTTCCAAGGCTTTCTTTCCTTTCAACCTTTCAGTGATGTTGACAGATGCTAATTGCCTGAGACTAAGTGGAAAAACTCAAAGGAGCAGCCTACCAGGGATTCTAATCATTAGCAAGTCAGTTTGTCTCCATTTGGAGTAAAGTGTGGCAACTCTCTGAACTTAAGGAGTAGGAGGGGAGACTCCCCCCCTTTCCTGTGGGGCATCAGGGCACAGCTGTTGTCATCGTGCCAAGCAGGCTGAGCTCCTCCTCTCAGCGCCTGCAACCTCCCGCTTGTCTCTGTGCCTCGCATCTAGAAGCTCAAGCTGTCCCTCCCTCTCCATGCCCGGGTCACTGTTGCTCCAAGGAATGTGAGTGGTGGGGGGCTCTTCCTCCAGCTGCGCCTCTGAAAAATGAGTGGGTTCCTCTCCCACGGATTGTATCTCTTCCTCAGAATCAGAGCTGCTTTGGGACTCTATGGGCTCAGATCCAACCCTGACAAGCAGTCGCGTCAGCCAACAAATGCTCTGAGGTGGCAGCAAGGTGTTGGAAGAGAGGGCCGTTTGCCTCATGGCCTGCCCTATGCTCCCTAAACTAGCCTGTTGCCTTCAGGTCCAATGGGGGATGCAATTCCCTCGCCGGTGTTGAAGGAATGGTCTAGTCGGCTTTTGCACATGAAATGGGAGAGGGTGCCATCTTGTTCTTTGCCTCAGGCAGCAAAATGTTGGCCCTGAACCACCCAGGGTTGCCCTCACCACTGGCGGTGAGCCTGCAGAGCATTTTTGTTTCCTTTTGCACTCCTCTCCTCAAGCTGCTAGAACACCCTCCCATCCTCACACAGCAGGGTATCGATACTGAGGGAAACATTTCAACAAGCCTAAACGGCACCCACACTGGGACTCCTATCTAGTCAATCAATACTCATTTCCTCAGCTTCTCCTCTCTCCTTGTTGTTCAGTCGTTACGTCGTGTCCAACTCTTCATGACCCCATGGACCATAGCATACCAGGCCTTCCTGTCTTCCACTCTCTCCCAGAGTGTGCTCAAGTTCATATGAACTAAATCATATCCCTTATGGATAGATTTCATAATCTATTGTGGAGGTGAGGAATAGATTTAAGGGATTCGACCTGATAGACAGAGCGCTTGAGGAACTTTGGACACAGGTCCATAACATTGTTCAGGAGGCAGCAACTCAATCCATCCCAAAGAAAAAGAAATGCAAGAAAGCAAAGTGGCTGTCTGATGAGGCTTTACAAGTAGCTGAGGAAAGAAGGGAAGCGAAAAGCAAGGGAGAAAAGGGAAGATATGCCCAACTGAATGCAGATTTCGAGAGAATAGCAAGGAGAGACAAGAAGGCCTTTTTAAATGAACAATGCAAAGAAATCGAGGAAAACAGTAGAATGGGAAAGACTAGAGATCTTTTCAAGAAAATCGGTGATATCAAGGGAACGTTTTGTGCAAAGATAGGCATGATAAAGGACAATGAAGGCAGGGACTTAACAGAAGCAGATGAGATTAAGAAGAGGTGGAAAGAATACATAGAAGAACTATACAGGAAAGATCTTATGGCCTCTCTCCTGCCCCCTCCCCAAACCTTATTTCCCAGCCCTTCACCAAGTTCCACCTGAGTCCAAGCTTGGAGAAACGTCTCCCAGGAGCGAGACGGGTTGCGGCGAGTTTCCCTGCTCAGACTGCTGGCACAGGTGCTGTAATAGGCCTGACAGGATTCCTTTGCAGCTCTGGCATCTCCCATCCACAAGGTCAGTTGTCGCAGCGAACCCTGGAAAGAAAGTGTGTGTGTGTGTGGGAGGGGAGCAATTGGCGTATTTAATAGCCTGCAGAAGAAGTGGTGCGTGTGGCATTCTCAAGTGCGGCATCCCGCTTCCGATGGCGAAAATGACACCTTGTGTGGCGTGGTTACAGTGTCAGGCTGGGAATGAGAAGGCCTGGATTGAAATCCACACTCGGCCACAAAGCTTGCTGGGTGACCGTGGGCCAGTCCCCATCTCTCAGCCTGTCCTACCTCAGAGGGTTGTACTGAGGATAAAGTAGAGGGGAAAGAATAATGTCTACTACCTTGAGTTTCTTGGATAAGTGTAACAAACAAATGAGTTTATGCCACATGAGGTTAAAAAAGAAAAGAAAAACAAACTCTAAGTTGTCAGTCAGGCATCTGTGGTACAGCAGGGCACCTTCAAAAAAAAAGATGAGCACGTGGGAGTAAAATTCTGACATTCAACAGACTGCAAACAGCAAACAAGTCCTTCCAAATTTCTGAAATGTGGATGTTATTAGCTATATCAGCGGTGAGCAACGGTGGGAGGTCCAGGACCATTTTTTTTGCCACCCTGGCTCTCCTTCCTGCCAACTGCACTGGGGGTAGAAAAAGATAAAAATAACGTTTAAAAGAATCAACAGTTTGCCACCAGATTGTGATGGTGAACCACTCCACAGCATTCAGTAGTGCTAAAAGGATTTCATGTGCTTTAAATGGTTGTGGACTGCTGGAATTGTTGTAAATTGCCCAGAAAGCTTCAGCTATTGGACTCAGGCAGTGCAGAAATGAAAGTAATTAATTTTCTTTCTTTTAAAATATTTCTTGGCTGCTTTGCAGGGCAGAAGCCCCCTGTTATTAATAAATAATAATAATAACAACAATACATAAATTATTATTAAATAATAATTTCATTTCATTTCTATACCACCCAATAGCCGAAGCTATTGCAATAATAACTTGACCCTCTTGGTAATCCACAGTAGCGACAGAACACTAAAACGGACAAATTTAGCTTGCAAATGCCATTTATGGAACACCATTTTGCTTTAAATTTGATTTCGGTGCATGGTGAGGGCTGCACTGAGTGGTGCTGGCAGGGGTTGTACAGTAGCCCACAGGCTGTGTTGCTCACCTCTGAACTATATGATTTGCATGAATGCTGATTAATTATGAAATTCAGAGTTGTGGAAAAAGAAAAGAAAAGAAAGAAGAAACCCAATCCTGGTTCTCACCTCAAAGGGGATTTCAAAGGGTTCAATGAGACCTCCAATAATCACGAGGCCTTCTGTGGCCACCTCCATCCCAAAGTAGCTGGACCAGCCAACACTCTCCACCAGGTGACAGTCCACATACAGAACCAGTCTCTCTGCGGAGATGCCAAGGGCAACACGGTGCCACTTTCCATCTGCCAGGGAGGAAATGGGGAACCTACAAATCGCAGCACCGAAGGGGACAAAACACAAGTGAGAAAACGCCAGCAAGGAAGAGTGGCTACCAGATAGAGGGCCTTTTCTGCTGTGGCACCCCGGTGTGGAACGAGCTCCCTAGAGAGGCTTGCCTGGGGCCTACGTTGTGCTCTTTCCGGCACCAGATGAAGACCTTTTTATTTTCCCAGTGTTTTAGCATTCCAGGCTTTTAGCTCTGCTATTTTAAATGTGTCACTGCATTTTAAATCACAGCATTGCTAGTTTTTATGCCGGTTGTACTTTTATACTGTAGTTCTAATGCACTTCTATCTGATATTGTTTTTATGCTGCACTTGGTGGTTTTAATTTTTGTGAACCGCCCAGAGAGCTTCGGCTACTGGACGGTACAGAAATGTAATAAAGAAAGAAAAAAACACACACAATGACATTGTATAGAGCAGTCCCCACATGGTTGGATGTCAGGGTGGAGACTGAGTCCATAGAGCCCCAGAGCAGTTCTGATTCTGAGGAGGAACAGCAATCCATGGGAGAGGAGCTCACTCATCTCTCACAAACACAGCAACTGGCAGAGATTTCTCCTGCCAGCATTCCTGGGATGGTGACCCTGGCAGCAAGAGAGCGCTGGAGGGGGGCTTTCTGGATGCTCAGCGCAGACGCAGGGAGCAACGACAGACGGAGGGTGCCAAAAGGAGGCGCTCCACTCGTGTGGTGCTCAAACAACGGTCGCATCCCGAGGACCCAAGGGAAAGAGGGAGGATCTCTCCATAGCCCATAAGTTCAGGGTCTTCCCGTGGTTCCCCTTCAAACAGGGACCAACTGCCTTACCTGGAGCTTAGACTACTCTGCTATCTTTCCCCAGTGCTGTTCCTTGCTTAGTCGCTAGTGATTAGTATCTGAAAGAGTCATAAAGTAATAAAGGAATAAAGCCTTGGAAAGAATCCTCGTTGTTTGTGTCCTGAGTTGGCTATTGGACGGGACTGTAAGAGGCAGCTAGGGCGCTCCTGACATTGTATTGGTCTGGAGGCCTGATTCTATCAGGTCCCAGCCAAAGCAGTATCTTTAGGTTACCAAGAACCACTTGTACAAAAAAGATGACAATTTATTGATAGAAAATGGATGCAGAATAAATATGTAAAGGAAGCTCACACTTCTTTCCAGCTAATCAAGTTGTCAGATCCAGGTGTCTATCAGAGTCCCCATGATAGACAGAAGCCGTCCCTTGAGCCAGATATTTCTCAGGCTGGCAGTGCACACTGCCCCCTGGAGCGAGACCACCTTGGCCTGCTTTAAACAATGCTTGTATACCTGTTCTTCCATGCCCGAGTGGATGCATACAGCATCACAGTCAAGGCAATAAATTACAGAGAAAGAAGCCCTCTGGGCTTGGAAGCTTCCCAACTCATTATGGAGACATAACACTATGCTCTTATCTGAGAGGGACCAGAACAACCTGGCAAAAATCGGACAGCTTCACGCCTGCAAAACTGCCCTTGCCTGGTACCAACTTTCCAGTGTGAGGCCGCCTATTTAGGGAGCAATCCTATGGCCGCTAGTCAGCAGCTAGATGGCCATAGGACATGTGGTTTTCTGGGTACCGACCCCAGAGCCCACGTTCCCAGGTTGGTTCCTGGAGAACTCACCTTCCCCCATTCCGCACTGCCTCACAGGCAGCGCAGAATAGCCCGGTGCTCGCTGTTTGGAAGAGGAGCGCAGAGAGGCTGAAACGGGGCGTTCTGGGGCAGGGAAAGCGGAAATGCTGGTACGACACATCCTATGTGTCATCCGGCAGCCTCCTCCCCCACTCTGCCTTCCTGCAGCTAGACAGCCGAAATCCCCTCTGTGCTTCTCCTGCCCTGCATTGGATAGGCGGTCGCCGCGGAGTTCTGAGGCAGCTGCCTATCCCTATAGGATTACGCCCTTCATTATTGAAAAGCTGCTCTCTATTCTAGGTTAACACAGGTCTCAATGCACTCAATAAACCATGTAGAACGTGACTGTGAAAACTCACTATACTCTCCGTCATCTTCAGATGAAACCCACTACACTGGCCCTCTAAGGACACTTTTAGCATCTTAGCATTCCAAGGGTTTTTTTAGCTCTGTCTTAAATACCTGCACTGCTGCTAGGTTTTACTCTGGTTGTATTTTTATTCTGTAGTTTAAATCTATTAGATTTTATATTGTATTTTCTGTTGTATTCTTGTGGTTTTAATTTTGTGAACCACCCAGTGAGCTTCAGATATTGGGCAGTATGACAATAAAATAAATAAGGACTATACAGTTTAGAGCTAAGCCCTACAATGCTGTCAGCATGGTGTAGTGGTTAGAGCAGGTTTTGCCTACCTTGGGGTCCCCCAGATGTCGCTGGACTATTTATTTTATTTATTTACTAGATTGTGTTTTTCCACCACCCCCACTCAACAATAACATCAAGATGAGACCAGACTTAATTAAAACATAACTTAAAAAACAAATAAATTAAAAGCACAATTGAAAACACAATAAAGGAAATAAACAGCACCCAACCCATTAGGACCCCCTTCAGCAAAAGACCAGGTTACATGCCAAAGACCTGCCTGAATAAAAACATATTTGGCTGCTGGCAGAAGGACAACAGAAAAGGAGCCTGTCAGGGTCCTCCCTGAGCAACTCTTTAAGGATCTCTTGCCTCCTTAAGAGTCCCATCTTCCTTCTTTTAAACTTCCCCTTCCCAGTAACATGGGCTTTAGGCTGTAGACATGGGGTGACTGACACTCTAGACTCAGGGTTTAACCACAACAGTTTACTGGTAAATTAAAGTAAGCAAATCACAACTAACGGTATTTACACAGTAGAGCTGAGTGATACAGAAGGCCTTAAGAGAAAATAAAAGTTGCAAAATGCATGTTCCTTTGCCCTAGCTGTACTTCGACTTCTCCAGGCTGCTTCTTCCTGCTCCCTCTTCAGACTCTGGTCTCCCCAACTCTGCTCTTACTGGCTCTCTCACTCTTTATATACCCTCCTCCCTCAGAACCAGAAGTATTCCTTCAAACCTGAAGGAATGAAACTTAACTGGGGAAATGAAACGAACTTAACCTGGGAAATGAAACTACTCCTCTCAGAGATACTCCCTCCCAACAAAAACCCCAGGCTTCTAAGGCTGACCTTTTTCCTCTTTGCCTCTGTAGGCCTCAAACTTTCACAAAGCCAACCTAACCTCCCTCAGCAGGCAGTTGCAGATACTGGGAGAGGCCACCAAGAAGGTGGATTTCTCAGATCCCCAAGAAATACAACTCTGATTGTGGCAGGACTGAGAGAAGGGTCTCCATGGAAGATCATAATCCCCAGGCAACCTCATTTGGGAGAATGTGGTTTTTCAGAAAGCCTGGTGCCAAATCATATACAACTCCCATCGCTCCAGCCAGCATGGCTAATGATTGAGGATGATGGGGATTGGTCTATAGACCTATAGACCAACACCCCAAACCATCATCCCCAGAGGATTCCAAGCTTTTGTCCTCAGAAGAGGTGGTGCCCACAGCAGTATCTCAAATCCCCAGATGCATCCATGGAAGACTTGCTTCCTATCTTTGGTACAGGATAATTGTGAAGGAAGGAAGGGAAGAGAATGAGTGAAGGGAAGGAAAAGAAAAGAAACTAGCACAGAGCTCACTCATAATGGCGTCTCCTGCTGGCAACAAAAACCATAGCGTAAGGGCTAATCCGGATCTGAAAGAGGATGTCATTGCGAAGGCTGATGATCGTCAAGAGGCTGGTGTCCTCCTTCAGAGAGTACCTGAGCGTCAGCAACAGGCTCAGCTCATCCGCAAAGCTAGAATTGAAGCGGAGGAGGTGATCAGAAAGCCAGTATGATGTGGTGTAGTGGCTAGAGCTTTGTGCTCTGAGTGGGGATATCCAATCCCTGTTCAGCCATGAAGCTGACAAAGTGACCATGGGCCCAGTCACTCTCCCTCAGCCTAATCTTCCCCACGGGGTTGCTGTGACAATAAAGTGGGATGGCCCAGACGTGTGCCACTCTGACTTCATTGGAGGCAGAGTGGAGAACAAACATGAGAAATCATCAGGACTATGGTGCTAGCCAGGAATATGGGCACCAGCGTCTCCGTCGCTAACCTCTAATTGGAATGATCCTGTGATACAGCCAAGCTGGAAGGATACCACTTCAATACTGGTACATAAGAACATAAGAAGAGCAATGCTGGATCTGATCAAGGGTCCATCTAGTCCAACCAGCTGTCAACCAGGAAATCACAAGCAGGATATGAGTGCAACAGCACCTTCCCGCCCATGTTCCCCAGCAACTGGTGTACATAGGCATGCTGCCTCTGATATTGGAGGTAGCATAGAGCCATCAGGACTAGTAGCCACTGATAGCCTTTTCCTCCAGGAATTTGTCCAGCTCGCTTTTAAAGCCACCCAAATTGGTGGCCATCACTACATCCTGTGGTAGCTAATCCCATAGTTTAACTATGCACTGTGTGAAGAAGCCCTTCCTTTTATCTTTCCTGCATCTCCCGCCAATCAGCTTCACGGGGTGACCCCCTTGGGTTCTAGTATTATGAGAGAGGGAGAAAAATGTCTCCCTGTCCACATCATTCATAATTTTATACACCTCTATCATATAAGGGGGGTTCATGTCTGAAAGCTTCTGTGGGTGAGAAAGCAACTTTTTAAAGGGTGCAGCTATTCTGTCTTTAACTGCTTAAAAAAAAACCCAAAGTAGCAGTGGGAAAACGGGGGCGGGAATTACAAATAGATGAGAAGTCCCTGTAAATTTCCATGAATGAGCCAGGGCGCCAGCACAATAAAGCCTCATCCAAAATCCAAATTTATGCTGTGAAGAACTTCAGAAGAGCCCTGCTGGATCAGTCCAAGGGTTCATCTAGTCCAGTATTCTGTTCACACAGTGGCCAACCAGCTGTCAACTGGGAACTCACAAGCAGGACATGAGTGCAATAGCACCCTCCCTACACATGTCTACTCAGCAGTAGGTCACCCCGAGTTCAACAGGATGGTCTATTAAAGAATTCCCACCTTTTGGATTACATCTTTAGCCTCTAGTACAGGGGTAGGCAACTTGGTGCACTCCAGACATTTTAGACTTCAACTTCCATTAGCCGCAGCTCACATGACCAATAGATAGGGACAATGGGAGTCCAAAACATCTTGAGGGCATCAGATTACCTACCCCAGCACTAGGCTTTTAATAACATCTGTATTGTTTTAACATTCTAATCATTTGGATTTTAACAATATCCGACATATTATGGCTTTGGTGAACATAGGAAGAGCCCTGCTGGATCAGACCAAGGCTCAAGGTAAGGCTGCCTGCTGAGCTTCAGGTATAAGAACATAAGAAGAATCGTGCTGGATCAGACCAAGGGTCCATCTAGTCCAGCATTCTGTGCACACAGTGGCCAACCTGCTGCCAGAGGGGAACCCAGTGTGGTGTGGTGGCTAGAGAGTTGGACTGGGAGCTGGGAGATCCGGGTTCTAGTCCTCACTCGGCCATGGAAGCTCACTGGGTGACTTTGGGCCAGCCACAGACTCTCAGCCCAACCTACCTAAAATGGAGATAAAATGGAGAGGAGGATTATGTATGCCGCCTTGGGTTTCTTAAAGAGGAAAAATGGCGGGATATAAATGCAATAAATAAATAAACCTGCAAGCAGGAGACGAGCACAACAGCACCCTCCTGCTGCTTCTGTGCTCAGTACGATTGTGTCTGTGAACCAAAGTGGGAATTCAAACTTCTAACCTTCAACCCTACTGTCCTGCAGTAGCAATCCGGCTAAGGATAACCTGGACATGACACTCACTTCTCCCCAAAGACTTCTGCAGAAGGGATGCTGAGAGTAGCATACTGGCCAACCTCCAGGATGCTGCAGTTGGCTTCATCATAGCCAAGAGAAAAATTGCCAAACTCCTGGCTGTAGGAGACCAGTTTATCCAGCACGTTCACTTCAACTGCATTGGAAGAGAGCGGGAGGGAGGGAAAGAGAGAAGGGACAACATGAATATACTGTTTGCTGTGATAAAGCTGCACAAGAACAAGTCAACAGGAGCAAAGCTACATGATCAAACAGGCCCCATGTGATCGGACTCTGATTTCAACCGATTTCAGCTGTCTAACTGGAGCAGTTCGGGGTGGGGGACAGGGGAGGCCAGATGATGCAGTAGAAGCTTCATGAAGAGGCTTCTGCCATCCTGTCCCCTCCCCTCCCCCAGGAATGCCCTCTTCTCCCCTGCTCATTGGAAAGCCAGGATCTCTTCTCAATCATCCCAGAATGCAGTACACGGAATAACGCGCTCAAGTAACAGGAAGCCAGATTCCAGCTGAACATCAGGAAAAACTTCCTGACTGTTAGAGCAATATGACAATGGAACCAATGACCTAGGAGGTGGTGGGCTCTCCCACACTGGAGGCATTCAAGACGAGGCTGGACAGCCACCTGCCAGGGATGCTCTGACTTGGATTCCTGCACTGAGCAGGGGGTTGGACTTGATGGTCTTGTGGGCCCTTTCCAACCCTACTATTCTATGATTCATACTACCTATGAGGCAAGGTGGGCAGGGAGGTGGTTCTCCAGGAACCAACCTTGGAGAGCTGGCTCGGAGGTAAGTTCCCAAAAACTGAACAATCCTATGGCCATCTAGCTGCTGTCTAGTAGCAGTAGGATTGCACCCTAAGACACCTAGGTCCTTCACATATACTGCTGCCAAGACAAGTCTCCCCCATCCTATATTTGTGCCTTTTTAATTTTTTGCCCCTGAATTCAAAACGTTATATTTATCCCTGCTGAATTTCATCTTACTCGATTCAGCCCAGTGTTCCAGCCTCTCAAGATCCTTTTGAATCTTGGTGTTGTTTTCTATGGTGTTGGCTGTCACTCCTAGCTTTGATTCATCTGCAAATCATATAATTTTGATTGTTCTCTAAGTGCTGTCACTTATCTAGCCAAAATGAGGTATCAGCAGTCTCGGGTAGGGATGCTCTTGGTCACAGCGTAGAGCCCACTGAACCAGATGAACCAATGGTCCATAAGGCAGCTACCTACAGTCCCCAACCTGATACATGTTGGTTGATCCCATAAAAGACGACAAAATAGACCAAGAAATAGTCACCCCGCCCATTTTCTGAAGGGCAGTTAAGCCATGTCAAGACAAAAGGAAGGGACCACAACACCGTGGTAGACACATACTTTGCAGGGCGGTGAAAGCCCACTGCCAGTCAGAGTAGACCAGGGGTCCTCCACCTTTTTAGACCCGTGGGTGCATTTGGGAATTTGAGATACTGCTGCAGGCAGCATCACAAAATGTATAGTCAGTAGGTCACCTCTCTGGCATCTACCTTTTGCATCTATAGGTCTTAGGTTGCATCTTATTCAGCAAAAACTTTTGCTTCATGACCACTGGATACCACCATGTCTCTTTGCTAATGGATTGTCTAATTCAGCTAACTGCTGGTGGTGCAATACAGCTAATGCTTCTCTTAGACATACGCTTTGGCAGTGTCCAGTAGTTGCTTCTTTTTTGCAGGGACGTTATTACAAAGAAAAATTGCACAGCCTTTAATATTCACTGATGTATTCACTCTTTTAAATTATTTACCTGCTTCGTGGAAATTCACAAATGGTCAGCGTGAATGGACTGTTTGCACCCTCTTGACAGCTGAAAGACTGACAGTACAGCAGTGGAAAGAGAAACACGCACCTCCCTTAACACAATGGCTTGAGGACCTTACAACACTTTCAAAATTTGAACGGGTGGCATATAGACGTCTCCTTCAAATCGATACTTATGTGGATATTTTTGTTGCAGCTGAAGTATAATTGCTAGAAAGCTGTATGCGTTTCATACAAATCTATGCATGTATATTAAAAAAAATGGGAAAAAATAAAAAAATATTTTCAGGTGCTCACAGGCACCCTGTTAGGGACTCAAGGGTACCTCATTTGGGATACTGGGGGGCAGTACTGGGCTGGATGGACATACAGGGCTTCTCCACATGGGCTTATATCGTGCAATCGAGATTGGTTACTCACAGATGTTTTCAGGTCCTTTACACAACATTGTCAACCTCCAGGGCCCCTCACATGGTTTATGCCCTTTACCCTGCCTTTGTAAAATGTGGGGGAAATGTGATTTTTCTCTATGAAGCTCAATGAAGCACTTTACTTACCGTATACTTCCATAATGGTGCTATAACAGCAGCACCATCTAGTGGCTGTAAAACAAAACATATAGAACTTACCAAGAAAGAAAAGCCGCACATGTCAGCCTGTGTAAAGGAGCCAATTGGAATCTCACAAAGAATCTGGAAGCAGAAGCCCCGGTAAGGCTGGGGGATTGGGGCCTCATGTGGTGAAGCCCATTGTCTGACCTAACGTAAGGAAGCTTCATGTGCTTGTCATCTCCTCTTTAGATGCACATCCCTCTTGGCTTGAACCACATGCTCCCCATGAAACAGAAATCACCCGCTGCCAGACAGATGTGTTAGCCTGCCATGTCCAAGTTCACTTGAAGAAGCTGGATAGCGCTGTTGGCAGGGGGAGCGGGGAGTGAGAATCTTACACCCTGGCTTGCCAAGCATGAAGCTTGCCAGCACCATCTGCCACCACTTGGGAAGGGTCCAGACCTCGCACTCTGCTTCTAACTCCCACCAGAGACAAGGCAGAGATTGGTTTCAGGACAGATGAACACCCCTGGAGTGCATTGTGCACTGTGAGCTGTCAGTACAGATCAATGCATACCAGGCATGGCCTTGCCGCTCCACTGGATAATACGTCAATTGAGCAGAAAGTTGATTTCATCCAGTTTGTGTAGAGTAACAGCTCTGCCTTTGGCCTCCTAGGCAAATTGGGTTGTTTGGCCCAGAAGGAAGAGCTAAAGAGCTACAGGAAAGAAGTTCCACAGCAGGGATGGTGAACCTGTGGCCCTCCAGATGTTGGATCCCAATTCCCATCATCCCTGACCTGGAAAGCCTTACAAGTAGACATTTCTTCCAAGGAGTATGCTCATTTCACATTTTGGATGGTTTCCTTTGGCACCTTTTGGCACCAGCCCAACCGTCCTCCCTAGCAAAGATGTTTTCATTTTTTTATTTGCAATTCCCACCGACCCAAAGACACAAACATTTGCCAGGACAATCAGTTCAGCCTGGTTAATATTGTCTCCAGGGGAGCTTTACGAAGAGTGGGATATGAAGCACAGAAAAAAGAGAGAGAAAAACATCGGGGGGTGGGGAACCCCGCAGAGCAAAAGGTAGAGTGGTCTTCAGTGATAACTGATCACTCTTTGGATTGCTCACTGGAGCACCTGACGGAGGAAAGGATCCATTCGGAGCCTGATAAGATCAATGACTTAATAGATCCTATCCATCTGTAATTCTTCTGGATTACCTTTCAGAAAACAGCCTGGTCCAAGAGACTACACAGAATCATGAATGTACAGTTCAGTTAACAGATTTTAAACAATAGACACTTCTAAATTGTGCTGTCACTTTCTCATGCATGTTCAGAGCTAAATCTATCACCGAAGCAAACACTTCTGCTGAAGCCTGAAAATAAGCATTTGGTTTTGACAGCAGAAATTATCACTGCATAGAACTCATACCGCACAGACACGTTTTTTTACCTGCGTTCCATTATAAAGTAATCCCAAAGCTGGGTACAAAACCAATAAAACACAATAAATCTGGATCCAGACTTATGCTGGATCAACTGCGCTGACATAAGTGCATTTTATGGGTTTTAATTGTTGTGAACTGCCCAGATATGTAAGTAGTTCAACCAGGCTCTTGGTGGCATCTTTGCTGTGGCGTCTTGCAAACACCACAACATAGATTCAATTGAAAGCCTAGCTGAACAAACGGGCCTTTAGTTGGCATCGAAAGCTTGCAGGATTCCATGCCAAATGTACAGGCACATAAGAAGAGCCCTGCTGGATCAGACCAAGGGTCCATCTAGTCCAGCATTCTGTTCACACACTGGCCAGCCAGCTGCCAACGGAAAACACACAAGCAGGACATGAGTGCAACAGCGCCCTCCCACCAATGATCCCCAGCAACTGGTGTCCACAGGCATACTGCCTCTGATATTGGAGGTAGCACATAGACATCAGGACTAGTAGCCATTGATAGTCTTCTCCACGAATTTGTCTTAACCCCCTTTTAAAGCCATCCAAATTGTATGTGAATGGGGAGGGAATTTTGCAATCAGGATGCCTTTATCAAGAATGCCCTCCCTCTTTAACCACTTTATTGGTCCCACTGTGGCTTTCCTGAGAAGTAGATACATGCCTGACTCCATAGACACCTGTCCCTCCCACAGTGACATGTTTCTCAAAGCCAGTTTAGAACAGAACATTTATATGCTCCCTTTGCCCACCCAAAAATTCAGCTGTCCGGAATGCAAGTGGACGTGAAAGTAAGCTAAACTGTATGGATAGGATGACTCAACAAACATTGTCAACAAGCCAACAGAAGATTTATATTGACAGGCTTGGTCTGATCTGTAAACAGTGCATGCTGCAACACTCCAAAAGGAAACTTAATTAGCAAATGTAAAGGGATCAGCCTGTGGCTTTGATAGTTGTTGGTACTTGTCAATTAAGGCCTGAAAGTGTGCAGTTAAACTAACACAAACTATGCATTAATGTCTTTTCTTATTGTGCTGTCTGACCCTGGAGCACATTGTTGGAATATAATTTTCTCCAACTCACAGCAACACTGAAGTGCTGGCAGTGGGGAATTGGGGAAAACCGGAATTCTTAGGATTCTATCAAAAGTCTCCAGAAGTCTATAGAAAATGTCTCACCATTGCCCCTACACACATCCCAGTTGTTAGACTGTGGCTACTGCTGGTCTATACCTTATGTGTGGCACTGCATGCCATTTTAATGTTCCTAACAGAAGTTTTATCAACACCTAACAGGATGAAAAATCACAAAATGGCCCATTTAATGCCTTAGTGCATGAAAATTGATTCCTGACTCGTTCAATTAAGACCCCTGAAGCGAGCGGCCAAATGGGAATCAAAACCTTCTGCTACCACGTGACATAAACATTATGCAGTCAAGGCGGACAGGCCAAGGATGACACTGACACTTAGGCCGGTGGGTCATTTTGCTTGGGGGTGTGTGTCAGCCAATGGGTTGGCTTCCAATGGTTCCTGGTACATTATGGTCCCACTAACAAGTGCTGGGGCGGGGCAGGGGAGAGAGAGACAGACAGACAGACTCAATTGCTGGCATTATCTGGATTCAGTTCTTACTGTTGATTATATTATTATTTTTATCATATATTGTGTTTTGTGGTCTTAAACTCTGTACGCCTCCTTAGGAACACAGGGCAGAGAGAAGGGGGTGGGGGGAGACAGCATTCATTGCCCTTCCTCCATTTTTCCCCCTCTTTGAGCTATTTCCTTTCCATTGCTTGCAATAGGAGAGAAGTGTCCTTGCATTGGTTGTAGCAGCCTCAGCAACAGGGCTGACCACACGCCCAAGTACTAAACCATGCCAGTGTTCCAGCAGACAGGTGGGGATGCTAAACAAATTCCAGATGGATTAAAATGAGCTCAGATTTCTAAGAAGCCAACCTATAGAATGCACTGCGGACCAACCTCCTCAGGCCACGCAGCATCCACAGACCTCCAGATCTTTTCTTTCCTGAAATTTACACATATTTATTCATAGGAAAAGACACACATTTTTGCTGAGACTGGTAAATATACACAGGGAAAAGCTGAATGGAACGGGGAACAGTATGCTAAATGTTACACACTAATGTAAATTATGTAAACTATTGTGAACCCACTAACAGAATGATGTGCATATTTTTTCACATAAGGAAAACAATTCAAATCCATCTGTGAACAGACAGCAGAACAAAAGCCACCTGACAATCCACAGAATGCAGACGGAGCAGATTTTCCACAACCCATGCACCCCTAAGTCAAGGGAGTTCAGGCAAAGGCAGAAGTGATCAAGATAACAGGCACAGAGTCAAGCACAGGCAGTGAGTCCAGTACATGAGAGCCACTGTGGTGTAGTGGCGAGAGTGTTGCACTGGGAGCTGTGAGATCTGGGCTCTAGTCCCCACTCAGCCACGGAAGCTCACTGGCAACTTTGGGCCAGTCACAGCCCAACCCACCTCACAGGGATGTTGTTCTGAGAATAAAATGGAGAGGAGGAAGATAACGGAAGCTGCCTTGGGCTCTTTGCAAGAAGAAAAACATTGGGATATTAATGCAACAAAACAAACAAATAAATATATGGAGTCAGGCAAAGCAGGAGCAGTCAAACAGGCAGCAGTCAAACACAGTTAGGCAGTCAGATACATAGACAACCTACTGGCAGAGTCAAGCAAGAGTCCAAAGGCTTGTACCAAAGAGGTTCAAACACAAAACAGGATCAAGAACCCCAGAGACCAGGCAAGAGACGCCACTAAAACCTCATTTCCAGCTGCCCTGATGGAAGGCTTTTAACCACAAAGGTGGCTGAGCCCCACCCAGGCTCAGCTGCTGTCCATTAGAGCTCTCTGGCCAGAGCCCTACTCAAGAGGAGTCACTTTCTCCCAAGGAGACCATCTTTGTAAGCCAGCACTCCTTCATCCAGGAGCCCCACTGGCTTGTCGCTTGAGGCGACAATGCTCCTGGGGGTCAGGGGATGGGTGGGTTATTTATTTATTTATTTATTTGATGTATTAGCCACCCATCTGGCCAGCTACCCAGCCACTCTAGGCAGTGTACAATACTAATAACAACACAAAATACAACAAATTTACATAATCAACTGAACAAAACAACACTGCTCTAACAAACTCTAACCCACCCCAAATGCCCGCCTGAACAGCCAGGTTTTTAAAGCCCGGCGGAAGCTCATCAAAGAGGGGGCATGGCAGAGGTCACTAGGGAGGGAATTCCACAGAGTGGGGGCTGCCACAGAAAAGGCCCTCTCCCCAGTCCTCACAAGCCTAGCTGTCCTGGCTGATGGGACAGACAGAAGGCCTTCCCAGGCCGATCCCGTTGAGTGGCATCCCTGGTGTTGCTGGGGCTGCTCTTTGAGATAGGTTGCTCAGCATCTGCTCCAGAGTCCCCTCCCCCTGACAGGGAAGAACCTACAGCGGTCTCCCCTGAAGGCCCAGACTCCTTCTGGTCTGGTGCCAGAGACTGATCTAGTGTGCCCTGGATTTCTGGGGACTCTGAGGAGGATTCCTCTAGAGAGGGCATGACAGGAAGTTGTTCAGACCAGCTCCAGGGCTGGTCAAAATGTTTCCCCATGTTGCAGGCATGGTTGGGGGAGGGAGGGCTTTGGATCCTTCACATCCAAAGCTCCACTTGCTCTGCTCACACCATGCATGCAATCTCCCTCTCCTTCTTGCCAGAGCTCTGGCATTGGAGCTATGACATCGGAAGGGTGACACTTGCAGAGCTTTCCATGGGGCAGGGAGGAGGGGACCTGTGCTCAAATCTCCCCCTCTGAGTTTGGAGTTCTGTCTCCATCCTCAGATGGGGAGATCTGCTTTTTCCTGTGGATCCTAGGATTCTCCCCCAGGATGATAGGACTGTGCCTGTATTAAAAACTTCAGAGGGGCACATCATAAAAAGCAGATCACCGATTAAAAGCTACTTGAATTTTATGAAGTCTTCACCATCTGTCAAAAGCCAGGAAGAAATGGCAAATTTCCACTGGAAGAGAGATCCACAGTCATGAGGCCACCACTGAGAAGGCCTCATCTTCACAGGTGTAATGCCACACAGGGACTGGACGCAAAGCCGGTTTTCCGAGGCCAGGCTTAAAGACCCAGCAGGTTCATAAGGGATCAAAGAAAACGATACACAGCTTTCAATCCCATTTGTGGCAGAATGATTAGGGGGAAACCAGGATGGTCGTGTGTCCTACTTTACAAAGGGAGGTCCCCTGTTTGAAAGCATCCTGTATTTGAAGTGCTCTCAAGTCAAAGTCTGGATTAAAGATAAAGAACCCAAAGAAGGGAAAGCAACGAGGGGCTGTGGCATCCCTACCCATCCAAACTTAGCCCTTGGACTGCTGATTGAGCAGGAGGCAAACAGGACATCTGGTTACAGACCCCCCATCCCACACTCTGTATGTGAATGGGAAAGTTGCATACATACAAACATACATACATACATACATACATACATACATACATAAGAGAGCAATCCTATGGCCACTAGACACTGTCTAGATGGCCATAGGATTTTTCAGTTTCTGGGAACCGAGGTCATCCAACCTCAGCTTCCAGAAACCACACTCCCTCCTGCACCCTTGCAGCTGGAGTGGTTCTTTCCACACCGCAGTCATCTCCGTGCTCATAAACAAGAGTGAGAGAGGGTGAAAAGAGGGCAGTCCCGGGGGCAGGGGGACACCGTGGAAGCTGGTTTAGACAGCTTCCTATCAGGTCTCCGGACCCTTCCCTCCCCCTCCCTGAAGTCATGGCTAGACAGTGGAAAATGCATGTCTAGCCACAAATGCAGGGCGGCTGGAGCATGGAGGAGAGGATTCCCTCTGTGCTCTGGCCACCCTGCATTGGATAGGTGTCAGCCTCCAAGTTTGGAGGCTGACGTTTATCTTGATATTCTTGCACCCTAAATTAGCTTACGCAAAGCTGTGCCCTTCCCCATGAGAAGGACTTTGCTCACCAGGAGCCCCCCCCCCCATGCAGTTTCAAGAGAACCAGCTGATGGAAAGAGCCAACTGTTCAGTCCCCATTGGGTTGGGTTGGCCCCATCCCCCACCTTTCAGGTTTTGTTCTCTGAAGTTTTTTGTGTTTTTTTGTCCTTCTGAAAACTTGGGGTTTCCCCGAAGCCTGGCGATTTCTCCCTCTTCAGCATGGATGGTGTCATTTTGGCTACATAAGCATTCACCCTCCGATAATCAGTTTGCTATTAGTATATGATGACTAAATCTAATTATTGCCATGTCCAGAGGGGAGCAGATTGTGGATTACCAGCATCTAGGAACAAGCCACAGGGAAAGGCATCTCTATTAAGACAAGGTTGGGAAAGAAAGTGCCAGACTAGATAGATTATCCTTCCCTAACAAGGTGCCCTCTGGGTGTTTTGGACTACAACATCATTTATCCTTGTTGGCCATGCTGCTGCTGCTGCTGATCTGATGTGAAGGCTGGAATAGTTCATTGATCTGATCCATCAAGACAATTCTTGTATTGTTATGGCAATTTTTGCTTCATTTACAGAATCTTCCAATTTGCAAAGGGCAATATTTAAGAAGCAAGAAATGGCAGCAGACATGAATGAAAACCATTGTAATGATATGGTGTCTTTTTCACAACACCCTTTGTTACTCTTTGCCCAGTCCTACGAAAATGTCCAAATAGCGGTTTTAGCATCTGGAGTTGCAATCGGAAGCCTGCAGCTCATTAAACTTGTGAAGACCGTTGGCAACAGCACACAAGGATGATGTCACCAATCCCACAGAGCCGACACCCCTTCAATACCTCGACTGAAGATCAGTCACCTTGGGAAATATGCCGTGAAATTGGAACCTGCCATATGAAAACAACCCAGAACCATGCTCAAGGCTCCAATTTGAATGAAAATCAAAGAATGAAAAGGTGAACTGAAGATGCAAAAATCAAGTTTAAACGTCGTATCTGAGCCTTCATAGCAGGGCCGGCCCTACCATTAGACAGAGTGAGGGCAGTTGCCACAGGTGGCAGATGGTGGGAGGTGACAGCAAGGTGTTGAAGGAGAGTGTTGTGTGCCCTGCAGCCTTCCATGAGCCCCTTAAGTCAGGATGCTGGAGAAATTCGAGATGGACTAAAATGAGCTTGGATTTCTAAGAATCTGACCTGCGGAATCCGCTGTGGACTCTGCATGGCCATGCGGAGTCCGTGGACTTTCAGATCTTTTTTTTTTTTTTACTTTCCTGAAATTTACAAATATTTATTCGTAGGAAAATATGCACATTTCTGCTGAGGAAAAGTTGAATGGTATGGGGGACAATACAGTAATTGTTATGCACTAAGGTAAATTATGTAAATTGTTGTGAACCCTCTTATGGAATTATTTGCATAATTTTTCCACATAACAAAAAAAAAATTGAATGCGTCAGTTTATTTATTTATTTTTATTTATTAAATTTCTTAATCTCCCATCTGGCCGGTCACCTGGCCACTCTGAGTGATGTACAATAATACGGTTTTAAAACAATAAAATTACACATTAAAACATCATTTTCTAAAATTTCCCTAACCCACCCCAAATGCCTGCCTAAACAACCAAGTTTTCAACGCGTGATGGAAGCTCATTAAAGAATGGACAACAGAACAAAACATGCCCAGCAATCCACGAAACACAGATGGAGTGGATTTGACATGATCACTATCCTTCATCACTATCCTTAAGCTAAACTTCTGCCTTCAGGTGCAGTGGAAGATACTTCCCCATTGCCAGCCCAGTGTTGAAGAAAAATTCAACAGCCTGGCCAGTCAGTTTTTATGCATGGATTGGGAGGGGGGGGGATTCTTGTTCTTTTCCTCAGGCAGCAAAATGTCTCAGGAAGGAGTTGGTAAAAACACCGCACAAAATCAATTTGGATGCAAACACCTGTACAATCACATCAGGATTGCTTTTTTTTGCAGTGTTTTACTGATGCATACATGTGCATTGGTAACATCCAGGAGAGAATGCTGCAGAAAGCCCTGCACTTTCCAAATTCTGGAAAGAATTGTAGAAGTTCAACTGGAATCCAGGAGGTGCTGTACATGGGGCAGAGCAAATGGGAGGAACAATAAAGCAATGTAAGGGGGGGCGGTGTCCTGGCCATGCCCTCCATTTTGGAAGTAATCTTAAGCCAGCTCTGGCAGTTCCTACTTTCTGACTCCGGTTCCACAGAGCAACGAGCCGTTAATACAACATTCCCAGGCTGCTGACCATTTGGGAAGGATGGGGGGAAGGGAGACCTAGGGAATAAAAAGTTTTATAGTGCCTAATGCGCCAAAGACTGCAGGAAAATCTGTTAAGCATCATATTCTATCCCAAACTGTGGCAAAGTAAACCTGTGGTGGCAGGGGTAGGGGGAGTGAAGCTCCCTTTGCCAGACATAAAGAATTTCTATCACATGTAAGTCAAGACAAGGCATCTGGTCTTACATGAGACGGAAGGTAACGGGGGGAGGGGACCGCAGCCTGTTACTCCAGAGGGAGGCTGCTTTCCATTTTTCTTTTTTTCACAGCTTCACACAATTAATCCCCAAAGCATATGGATCTGGTAAGTTACCACAGGATGGAACCGCTACAGACAGATCAGGTTTTTATAAAAGGGGCCCACAGCATGCTTTATGGTTTGGGGGTGGTACATTGAGGAGGAGGGGTGGAATTCTAGGAAAATAAAATGCATGAAATAAGTAAAATTAGCCAATTGCTCCTCTGCATGGACAATTAGGGTGCCTGATGAGGCCAAAGGCTTCCAGGATTGCAGCTGACGGGAAGGGGAGGGGGGACGAAGAGCTTACATTCCCTGTTCTGTTGTTTCATTGTTCCCCTAGTGCCCCGACTTCTGCTCCTCCACTTATAGGAAGTAGAGAGAAGGCCAAGCAACAAAGGAAGAGTACAGGCAGGCAGCACAGAATTGCAGGGATGGCATCAGGAAGGCTAAAGCTGAGAATGAGCTGAGGTTAGTGAGGGATGCTAAAAGCAGGAAAAAGGCTTTCTTCAGCTACGTGCATAGTAAAAGGCAGAGGAAAGAAATGGTGGTTCAGCTATTAAATAAGGATGGCAAAATGATAACAGATCAAAGAAAAGGCAGAAGTACTCAATCCCTACTTTGGCTCAGTCTTCTCCCAAAAGAGGGTCTACGACCCCCCTGGCAAAGGCAAAGTACAGGCTGAAGGGGCAGGATTGCAGCTTGAGATCGATAGGCATATGGTCAAGGAACACCTCATTACTTTGAATGAGTTCAAATCCAAATGAACTGCATCCTAGAGTAATAGAGGAACTGGCAGAAGAGCTTTCAGAACCACTGTCTATTATCCTTGAGAAATAATGGAGGACAGGTGAAGTGTGCCAGATGACTGGAGGAGGGCTAATGTGGTCCCTATCTTCAAAAAGAGTAAGAAGGAGGAACCTGGGAACTACAGACCAGTGAGTCTGACAACAATCCCTGGGAAATTTCTGGAGCAGGTTATAAAGCAGTCCATCTGTAAGCACACTGAAAACAATTCAGTGATTACTCTCAGCCAACATAGATTTGTCAAGAACAAATCCTGCCAGACGATTCTGATCTCATTTTTTGATCAAGTCACCTCCCTTGTGGACTGTGGGAATGCTGTGAACATAATATACCTCGACTTCAGCAAAGCTTTCGACAAAGCACCCCATGATATCCTGATGAGCAAACTAGCTCAAAGTGGGCTAGATGAAACAACGATCCGGTGGATCCACAGTTGGCTACTGGATCGGACTCAAAGAGTGCTTATCAATGGGATCTTCTCAAACTGGGGAGAGGGAATGAGTGGGGTACCGCAGGGCTCAGTCCTGGGCCCAGTGCTTTTCAACATTTTTATTAATGACTTGGAGGAGGAGGTGCAGGGAATGCTGATCAGATTTGCAGATGACACAAAATTGGGCAGACAGAAACAGAATTCAAAGTGATCTTGATAGACTGGAGCGCTGGGCAGAAAACAACAGAATGACATTTAATAGGGATCAATGCCAAGTTCTGCATGTAAGAAAAAGAAACCAAATGCACAGTTACAAGATGGGGGATACGTGGCTCAACAACACTACAAGCGAGAAGGATCTTGGAATTGTTGTCCATCACAAGCTGAATATGAGCCAACAATGTGATGTGGCTGCAAAAAGGCAAATGCTCTTTTGGGCTGCATTAATAGAAGTATAGCTTCCAAATCCCGGGAAGTACTAGTTCCCCTCTACTCACCACTGGTTAGGCCTCATCCGGAGTACTGTGTCCAGTTCTGGGCACCACACTTTAAGAAGGATGCAGGCAAACTGGAGGGGTTCAGAGGAGGGCAACAAAGATGATCAGGGGACTGGAAACAAAGCCCTATGAGGAGAGACTGAAAGAACTGGGCATGTTTAGCCTTGAGAAGACTGAGGGGAGATATGATAGCGCTCTTCAAGGACTTGAAAGGTTGTCGGAGACAGGAAGGTCAGGATCTCTTCTCGACCATCCCAGAGTGCAGGACACGGAATAATGGGCTCAAGTGACAGGAAGCCAGACTCTGGCTGAACATCAGGAAAAACCTCCTGACCGTTAGAGCAATACGACCATGGAACCAATTGCCTCGGGAGGTGGTGGGCTCTCCCACACTGGAGGTGTTCAAGACGAGGCTGGACAGCAATCTGTCAGGGATGCTCTGACTTGGATTCCTGCATTGAGCAGGGGGTTGGACTCGATGGCCTTGTAGGCCCCCTCCAACCCTACTGTTCTGTTCTATGATTCTATGATACTAATTTAAGTAGGAGAATTACTAAAATTAATTCTGGAATTGGGAGCATGCAGTTTTCTGCAGCTTTCAGTCCCATCCTTCTATGACTGTTTATTTATCTGCTCATTTAAAGCATCTTCTGTACTGCCCTTTGATTTAACATTTCCAGGGCAGGCTACAAGAACTAATAAACTCTACACATACACACACACACACACGACACTACACTGGCTACCATTGGAATTCTGGCCCTACTTTAAAATGCTGGTGTTTATTTCTAAAGCCCTAAAAGAATTCCTTAGAAGAAATGGAGTAGCATTCATAGTCAACAAAAGGGTGGGAAAAGCAGTACTGGGGTACAATCTTAAAAATGATAGAATGATCTCTGTACGAATCCAAGGCAAAGCATTCAACATCACAGTAATTCAAGTCTATGCCCCAACCACTGATGCTGAAGAAGCTGAGGTTGATCAGTTCTATGAAGACCTACAACACCTTCTAGAACGAACACCAAAAAAAGATGTCCTCTTCATCATAGGGGATTGGAATGCTAAAGTAGGAAGTCAAGAAATCACCGGGATAACAGGCAAGCATGGCCTTGGTGTACAAAATGAAGCAGAACAAAGCCTAATAGAGTTTTGCCAAGAGAACATGCTGATCATAGCAAACTAGGGATGGCGGAGAATTTCTCCACAAATCTCGGGGAGGCCGAATGCCAACGTAAGTCCCGGATGGGACTTACCTCCCTTGAATGTTCCTCTCGGCAGCGGTTCGGCGGGGGCGGGGGCCAGACTTCCGGCCAGCTGCCGCCGCCGCCATTACAAAGTGAATGTAAAAACACACACACACACACACACGTGATAGGCTACGTAACGATTTACATAGCCTATCACAGATAGATTTCCAAAGTCAGCCCTGATAGGCTTCGTAAATCGTTACGTAGCCTATCACGGGTGACTTTGGGGGAAAAAAAAGCACGTATGCAAATGGCGGCACCCATGGGCGCCGCCATTTGCATTCTTTATTTGGGCCGAGGTAGTCTACATAACCATTTACGTAGACTACGGCGAAAATAAGGGCAATGCAAATAGCATGGCCCTTATTTTCGCCGTAGTCTACGTAAATCTTTATGTAGACTACCCGGGCCCAAATAAGGAAAGCAAATGGCAGCGCCCATGGGCACCGCCATTTGCGTACGCGCTTTTTTTTTTCTTTTCAAAGTTACCCGTGATAGGCTACGTAACGATTTATGTAGCCTATCACGGCTGACTTTGGAAATCTAGCCATGACAGGCTACGTAAATCGTTACGTAGCCTATCACGGGTGTGTGTGTGTGTGTTTTTTACATTCACTTTTCTATTTCGCGGCCGGGGAGATGGGGCGCTTCTCCCCGGCCTGAATTTTGGACGGGCGAGGCGGGGCGCCTTCCCCCCCGGCCTGAACTTTGGGGGGAGAACCGAAGCACCTGCCCCCCACCGCGAAGCAAGCTGCGGGACCAGGTAAGTGACTTTCGTACATCCCTATAGCAAACACTCTTTTCCAACAGCACAGGAGGCGACTCTACACATGGACATCACCAGATGGTCAATATCGAAATCAGATTGATTATGTCCTTTGCAGCCAAAGATGGAGAAGCTCTATACAGTCAGTAAAAACAACACCTGGAGCTGACTGTGGCTCAGATCATGAGCTGCTTCTTGCAAAATTTCGGCTTAAATTGAAGAACGTAGGGAAAACCACTAAACCATTCAGGTATGACCTAAATTATATCCCTTATGAATATACAGTGGAGGTGAGGAATAGATTTAAGGAATTAGACCTGATAGACAGAGTGCCTGAGGAACTATGGACGGAGGTCTGTAACATTGTTCAGGAGGCAGCAACTCAATCCATCCCAAAGAAAAAGAAATGCAAGAAAGCAAAGCGGCTGTCTGATGAGGCTTTACAAGTAGCTGAGGAAAGAAGGGAAGTGAAAAGCAAGGGGGAAAGGGGAAGATATATCCAACTGAATGCAGAGTTCCAGAGAATAGCAAGGAGAGACAAGAAGGCCTTCTTAAATGAACAATGCAAAGAAATTGAGGAAAACAATAGAATGGGAAAGACTAGAGATCTCTTCAAGAAAATTGGAGATCTCAAGGGAACGTTTTGTGCAAAGACGGGCATGATAAAGGACAATGAAGGCAGGGACCTAACAGAAGCAGATGAGATTAAGAAGAGGTGGCAAGAATACACAGAAGAACTATACAGGAAAGATCTTAATGTCCCTGATAGCCATGATAGTGCAGTCACTGAACTTGAGTCGGACATCCTAGAGAGTGAAGTCAAGTGGGCCTTAGGAAGCATTACTAACAACAAAGCTAGCGGAGATGACAGTCTTCCAGCTGAGCTATTTAAAATCCTAAAAGATGATGCTGTTAAAGTGCTGCACTCAATATGCCAACAAATTTGGAACACTCAACAGTGGCCACAAGACTGGAAAAGGTCAGTTTACATTCCAGTTCCAAAGAAGGGCAATGCCAAAGAGTGTTCAAACTACCGTACAATTGCGATCATTTCACATGCCAGCAAGGTGATGCTCAAAATCCTACAAGCTAGGCTTCAGCAGTATGCGAAGCAAGAACTACCGGAAGTACAAGCTGGTTTTCGAAGAGGCAGAGGAACTAGAGATCAAATCGCCAACTTTCACTAGATCATGGAGAAAGCAAGAGTATTCCAGAAAAATGTCTATTTCTGCTTCATTGACTACGCTAAAGCCTTTGATTGTGTGGATCACAACAAACTGTGGCAAATTCTGAAAGAGATGGGGGTACCAGACCACCTTACCTGTCTCCTGAGAAACCTGTACGAGGGTCAAGACACAACAGTAAGAACCACACATGGAACAACCGATTGGTTCAACATTGGGAAAGGAGTACGACAAGGCTGTATATTGTCGCCCTGCTTATTTAACTTATATGCAGAGTACATCATGAGAAACACTGGGTTGGATGAATCACAGGTCAGAATTAAGATTGCCGGGAGAATTATCAACAACCTCAGATACGTAGATGATACTACCCTAATGGCAGAAAGCGAAGAGGCTCTAAAGAGCCTCTTGTTGAGGGTGAAAGAGGAGAGTGCAAAAGCTGGTTTGAAACTCAACATTAAGAAAACTAAGATCATGGCATCTGGCCCCATCACTTCCTGGCATATAGAAGGGGAAGAAATGGAAGCAGTGACAGATTTTATTTTCTTGGGCTCCAACATCACCGCAGACGGTGACTGTAGCCATGAAATTAAAAGATGCTTGCTCCTTGGGAGGAAAGCTATGGCAAACCTAGACAGCACAGTAAGAAGCAGAGACATCACCTTGCCGACAAAGGTCCGTCTAATCAAAGCTATGGTTTTCCCAGTAGTAATGTATGGCTGTGAGACCTGGACTATAAAGAAGGCTGAGTGCAGAAGAATTGATGCCTTCGAACTGTGGTGCTGGAGAAGACTCTTACAAGTCCCCTGGCCTGCAAGGAGGTCCAATCAGTCCATCCTAAAGGAAATCAACCCTGACTGCTCATTGGAAGGACAGATACTGAAGCTGAAGCTCAAATATTTTGGCCACCTGATGCGAAGAGAAAACTCCCTGGAAAAGACCCTGATGCTGGGAAAGACTGAAGGCAAAAGGAGAAGGGGACGGCAGAGGATGAGATGGCTAGATAGCATCACCGATGCAATGAATATGAACTTGAGCATGCTCCGGGAGACAGCACAGGACAGGAAGTCCTGGCATGCTATGGTCCATGGGGTCACGAAGAGTCGGACACAACTGAACAACAAAAAGTCTTATGACCAGGTTATCTACCCATCACCCATATGATGCTGCCTGTTCATTAAGATCAACTTTGGAGGTCTTGTTTGTGTGCCCACCAGCAAAACTGATTAGGTAGCTGGGCATGAGATGCAGGGCCTTCTTGGTGGTGGCCCCACAGGTCTCCCTTCTGAATGTATTACACTTGGTTCTTTTGATGCTGGTTTGAAGCGAACCATTAAAAATCTGTCTTCCAGGCTGCCTTGTCTTAATGTATTTTAAGTGCTGTGATTCTGAGACCCTCTCTACATGAGGCTTTTATCCTGCAATTGAGATTGGATACTCATGGAAGTTTGCAAGTCCTTTACATGATGTTGTCAGCCTCCAGGGCCTCTCCGTGTCTTCTGATCTTTATCCCATTTTTTAAAAGATTTAGGATAATGAGCTATTACAACACAGCATCACGAATTTCTCAGTGAAAAGAGGAAGTTGCACAATAATAGGAGGTATTCCACAGTGCCATCTAGTGGCTGTATAATGAAACATATAGAACTTGCAGTTAAAGGGTAAAAAAAAAATAGGGAAGCGCATGTAAAGGGCCAATCTTAATCCCACAAAGAATCTGGAAGCAGAAGCTTCCAGTAAAATTGTGGGATAAAAAGCCTCTGTTTGAAGAAGCCCTGAGCTATCTTGGAATCCTATGGCTTTGTTCAGACCAGCCTTCCCCAATGTGCCACCCTCCAGATGTTTCTGGACTGCAGCACCCTTCATCCCCAGTCTGCATGGTCAGTTCAGTGGTTCTCTCACTTTACTTGGAGCATTCTTTCCTGGGTACTTCATGTAAAGTGAAGATGTAGAGGTGATCATTTGATTTGATAAGAACATACCCAAATCCACAAATTTCTTCAAAAATGGGATGGAAAAACTTGAGATTAAAAAAAAAAGAGTGTGGAAGAAAGCGAAACTGACTGATTTGTCCATCTAGGCAGAGGTCTTGTAGTTTTTAGAAGGGATGGGAGAAACAGGGATGCTTGAGCTTGCTGAAACTCTCTCAATTTCACTTCAAAGTTCAGTTTGGCTTGTTCCTATTCTCATTTGCAACCTATTTTGGGGGGATCGTTCGAACAGGGAAAAATGCACATTTTTCAAAAGTGCACACTTTCCCACCATTGACTGAGGACTCCCCCCCCCCCATTGACACAAACCAAATGTTCTGTTAATCATGGATAGCTCTGCCTTACTTAGTTTAGTACAGATACATTTTTTCTTTCTTTTTTAAAGCCCTGTGTGTGTGGGGGGGGGATTTGGGGCTGAAAACAAGAGGGGAAGCTTAAATCCCCCTTCCCAAATTGCCATGGTCCAGATCTGAATTGGGCCCATGCTTGCTTACATTAAAGTAGCAGAACATTTAGTTTGGCTCTAAAGCATTTTTTTAAAGTGTGCATTTAATAATGTGCCTTTTAAAAATGTACACTTTTAAAACGAACACTTTAAATTGGGCATTTTTAAAAGTGTGCGTTAAAAAAAAAATTGCACATTTTGTGAACACAAACACAAGTCAGGAATTTCTGAACATCTTTGCAGAACAAGTGCTCCACTTTGCATCTGGGGTTGCCAATGGTCCTTTCCGTGCTGGGAATAGCTGTACCTATTGAAATTGGATGGTGTAGATGGCAAAGAAGAATTGTGTGTGTGTGTTTGTGTGTGTGTGTGTTTAACAAGAGCTTACCAAAGCTCGCACATTTCTTCATAAACATAATGGAAAGAGTGTGAGAATAATGAAACCCAAAAATTTGTCCATCCCTAAAACTGAGATTGGTGACCATGTGGGAACAGTGGGCTCTTGCTAGTCATATGAGCCCTTGGTCCATTTAACGACAGCGGCTGGGGGCTGAATCTGAAGTCCCATGAATATAAAGAAGGAGCTATATCAAAGAGCCCGTGACCAGCATTCCCTTTCCCATGAGAGATAACAGTGGGACCTGCAACAAAATGTTGCAGTGTGGAGTGCCCCTGTTCAGAGTTCCAGCCAGCCATGCCCACTTCTAGGAAACTCTATGCCACCCCTCCCTGCCCAATAGTCAACCAGCATTCTGTGGCCACTGAGCATGCTCAGACTTCATTGGGCTATGCGAAGGCCTACAGAGGCAAAGGGAAAAAAGGTCAGGCTTAGAGGCCTGTTTTTTTGTTTTTGATGGGAGGGGGTATCCCTGAAAGGAGTCATTTAATTTCCCTGGTTAAGCTTCAGTTTCATTTCCCCAGTTAAGTTTCATTTCTTCAGTTTTGAAGCAGTACTTTTGGTTTGGGGGAGGAGGGTATCAAAAGAGAGAGTCAGAAAGACCAGAGCTGGAAGAGGGAGCAGGAAGAAGCACCCTGGAGGAGTCTCAGTAGTTTTGGTTTGGGGGGAGAAGCAGTACTTTTGGTTTGGGGGGAGGAGGCCTCTCCCAGTATCTGCAACTGCCTGCTGAGGGGGGCTAGGTTGGATCTGTGAACGTTTGAGGCCTACAGAGGCAAAGAGGAAAAAGGTCAGCCTTAGAGGCCTGGGGTTTTCGTTGGGAGGGGGCATCTCTGAGAGAAGTAGTTTCATTTCCCAGGTTCAGTTCGTTTCATTTCCCCAGTTAAGTTTCATTTCTTCAGATTTGAAGCGGTACTTTTGGTATGGGGGGAGGACGGTGTCAAAAGAGAGAGTCAGAAAGACCAGAGCCGGAAGAGGGAGCAGGAAGAAGCACCCTGGAGGAGTCTCAGTACAGCTAGGGTAAAGGAATTTGCATTTTGCAACTTTTTTTCTTTTTCTTTTAAGGCCTTTGGTATCACTCAGCAATATTGTGTAAATACCTATAGTTGTGATTGCTTGCTTTAAATTTACCAGTAAACTGTTGTGGTTAAACCCTGTGTCTACAGTGTCAGTCACCCCACGCCTACAGCCTGAACCCCACATTACTGGGAAGGGGAAGTTTAAATGAAGGAAGATGTGACACATAAGGAGAGAAGAGATCCTTGAGAAGTTGCTCAGGGGGTCCAGGCCATAAGGGGAACCCTGACAGGCTAGTTTTAGAGTTTTTCTCCCCAAAGGGTCCCCCCTCCCTTGTACATCTTTTTTTTCTTGTTCTGAAAACATTGGGCTTCCTCTGAGCCTGCAAATACCTCCCTCTTGTGTGTGGGTGGTGTGGAGACTTAAGCATCCACACTTGGAGAATTGAGTTTGCTATTAGTATATTTAGGATAGTCCAGGAGTAGAAATATCACATTCTCTGGCCACCATCTGTTTCTGTCATATCTTTGGATGTGTTCCAAGTTCTAGAGGGTGGGATCCCATGGGTCCTCTTATTTTTTTGTAGGGAGCAGGAGAAAGTGGGTCAAAAGTAAGGTCACAGACAAAGTACCTAGTATCTGTGCTCTTTGCAGAGGGCCCTATGGAAGGCTATTCCCTCTGATTCCCATCTCGCCCTCCCCCCAAGGTTACTCCAGCTTTTTGAAGACTGTGTATATAATCTGTCTATAAGCTGTACTGTATACAAATCTGTATGACGTTTTATGCAAGCAGTTGTTCCCATGGATGACAATGACACTGCCGGTTTGGATTTTCTGCCAAACGTTCACATCCTTGTTGAGAGATTTAGACCTGCCATCAGGCAGATCTGTTGGGTATTTGATTGATTTTTTTTTAAATTGGGGGACAGGTCTCCTCACGTTTCTGAAAAGGACAGTCTGGTTTGGTTTTAGAGTGGCGATTTTAAGGGGGAAACTTTGTTACTAGCCGAACTGCCTCGATGAGCAATCCTTTGTTTCTTAGAATGCTAGGTTTTATTATTATTGTAACTGACCAACGTATTTTACTCTGTTCTTTGTCTGTGATGTGTTCTGTTCGTGTAATGGCTTCTCCTACACAAAATGAACTATATTTGATGATGATGTTTAAAACACACACACACACACACACGCCACAGAGAGATCATAAGGATGCCTCTCCCCCTATCCTCTTCATGATGGAACAAAGTTAATAAATATTTTTGGGTGGGGGAAACAAATCTCCCTGTGTTCCATATCTGGAAGTTAACAGCAGCAGGCTTGTGGGAGACCAAAATAGTTGGAGGGGACCAGGTCCTGCCCCCCCTCCGCAAATAGATATGGTTTGTTTTTGTTTTTTTCAAGAAAAGCTGTCAATCCAGAGACACAGCCTTGGATATCTCTTACTGGGCTAGGTTCCTACAGCATTCCCTCTGCTCCATTCTGTTGATCTAACACCTCCCTCTGTGGCAGTCCTACATCTCCTAAATCATGCAATTTCATCCAGTAGAGGATTATTGCTCTTAATTGTTTGTTATCCAACCTTGATTTTTGACACCGTTCAGAGTTCCACAGGGTAGATCCAAGGATGATCATTGAGAAAGTCCCAAAATTATGTTCTATCTTTTGTTTAGAGCTGTGTGCAAATGGCCTCTTGAACTTCTCCAACTTACTTGTGGGCAGAGAAATCTGGGAGACAATTTCACCAAAGTTCTCCAGGGGGAGGAGAAATTCTCCGCAGTTTCTCCCAAGCAGGGCTCCCCATTGTAGCACAGCTTTTTTCTTTTTTTGGTAAGGGCTTTGGGGGTCTTCGTGCTGCAACAGCATCAACTGTCTTAGCAGGCCAGCCCCCAATTTGCATCCACCGCAATGCAGATGGGGGCAGTGTTGTGTCCGGCTCCAGGGACGAGGTGGAGTCAGTGGTCTGCCAAAATCTGTCCTCCAATTTCCTAAAAGTTTTCTCCCCCCATGAAAGAGGCTTCCATTGTTCTGCATCATTCAGAACATTTTAGAATTTACTTTTGTGGTGTGTTTGAGCACACCTAATCACAGCAAGCCTCCCAGGCTGCCTTCACATCCTGATCTGAAAAAGCCCCATGGGAGGAATTACCTCATGCTGCCTTAAACTGGGCTTTAATGGAAGTGTAGGAAGCTGGGGAGGCCGCGGGCAGCCAGAGAGATGACGGTACAGTGAAAAACAGGACACTTGTGCTCATTCCTTGGCCAGCTCCTAAGTAAGGGAAGCCCAAGACACCCAAGCCCACCCCATGAGAATGGCTCTGAAATTTCTTCACCACTGAATCTCTTTTTGAAGCAATTTCTCTTCTATCAAATTGAATGAGAACAGTCGAAAAAAATATGGGACAAATTTTCGGTACACCATTACTTTTGTTAGACTGGGCAAGTCCCCATACACAAGTAGAACAATAACTTCTCCCACAAAGTATCTTTCACAGCCTTGCCTGTCATCTGACCGCCAACCCATCCCTGACCACATCTTCATCCTGTTGAATCACCACCTGCCTGTCTTGGAGTCAAGAGCTGCTGGGGCCCAGGGCTGGCACAATCTCTTCTGCCGCCTGAGTTGGGAGAGGATGCCAGATGTGCCTCCACTGCCTCTCCTCCCAAGTCTCCATGTGAGAGCTTCTCAGTGAAGAGCCCTCTGGTTCTGGACTGACTCCACACACCCAAGATGGCCGTTGTATTCTCCTGGACAGGAAGGAGTGTAAGAGGGCGTTCCTCCGTCATGACTCCCCTTACTCTCCTCTTCCCCAAGCTAAACAGTCCCAGCTGTTGTAACCTTCCCTCATAGGGGAATTGCCCCAGCACCTTGATAATTTTAATTGCCCTTCTCAGCCCTTTTTCCAGCTCGACAGTATCCTTTTTTTAGGAGCGGTGACCAGAACCATGCACAGCATTCAAGGTGCCACCACATTTAGAATGCTGTGCACAGTTCTGGTCACCGCACCTAAAAAAAGGATACTGTAGAGCTGGAAAAAGTGCAGAAAATTGACCAAGGGGCTGGAGCATCTCCCCTATGAGGAGAGGTTATAACAGCTGGGATTGTTTAGCTTGGAAAAAAGATGAGTGAGGGGGACGATGACATGATAGAGGCGTACAAAATCATGCATGGTGTGGAGAATGTGGATAGACATTTTTCTCCCTCTCTCATAATACTAGAACCCAGTGGGGTCATCCCATGAAGCTGATTGGTGAGAGATTCAGGACAGATAAAAGGAAGGGCTTCTTCACACAGCACAGAGTTAAACTATGGAATTCGCTACCACAAGACGTAGTGATGGCCACCAACTTGGATGGCTTTGAAAGGGGGTTAGATAAATTCCTGGAGGAGAAGGCTGTCAATGGCTACTAGTCCTGATGGCCCTATGCTATCTCCAGTATCAGAGGCAGTGAGCCTATGTGCACCAGTTGCTGGGGAACATGGGCGGGAGGGTGCTGATGCACTCTTGTCCTGCTTGTGGGTTTCCTGTGGGCAGCCGGTTGGCCACTTTGCAGACAGAATGTTGGACTAGATGAACCCTTGGTCTGATCCAGCATGGCTCTTCCTATGTTTTTATGTTCCTGCTCCAGGTAAACTTTACCTGAGCAACAAGGTCTTTTTGAACTCTGGTGTGTTCCTGTAGCTTTTGTTATCCTTCAGTCTTGACTTCTGGCTTGCTCCTTGACACTGCCTCCTGGTTTGACCTTGGGCCTGACTACTGCTACCTCTCACTGCTCCTTGTTGCTGGCTCACTTCAGACTGCTGCATGTGACCCAGCTCTGATACTCAGAACCTAACAAGCAGCTTGTTTGGACCAGTTTGCCTCTGGCCCTGCTGGGTCCTGCCAGATCCTCATTCAAAATGGCATCAGATGGCACCGTGTGCAAGAACACAGCATTTGTGTCATAGGTTGGAATGGTTTCTACACACACACACGTCCTTTAAGATGGCATGTTAATGACTTTGGGGGAGCGTTTCCTCTGTTCCATGTTCATGATAATAACTGCAAAACTTTTATGTAACAGTGTTGCAGGCCACCTTGAGTCAATTTTAGAAAATGCAAGTATTCACGCGAATAAAAGCTGAAGAAATGGGTGTGTGAGAAAGAACAAAAGTTCTATTGGCAATAAATCAATAGATTCTGCAATAAATCAACAGGTCCATTGACTTTACAGGGGACATGAAAAAGACTTCAGGGGTTAAAGGTCAGCTTTTGCTCATCATTTCCCCCCTTCCTCTGTGTACGTTTCAAGTGCTGTCATTCACACTCGACGCCCCTTTCATCTTCTGTGACTTATTCTAACCACGGGCAAACTCCGATCCCTGAACTGATCAGTTACAGATCCCTCAGTTCTGTCAGCCTCTTCTCTTACCACACTGTCCATCTTGAAAACATCAAGCCTCTGCCTCACAGCTAAATTTGGGATGGAGCAGAGGGAGAAAAGAAAGAGGTGAAGCGAGGGCATTCCCACCCTAAATGACTTATTGTGCACTTGCCCTTCAGCACATCTGTTCGAGCCCTTTGCTAGAAATGAAACTCTTCCACCCTGTATGGTTCAAGATGATTAAGAGTTTTTCTTGTCCTCCTTCAGAGCTTTCTTGAAGAGGTGCAATGTGGCGTAACAGTGAAGTCCTGCTTCTCATTTAAGTGGTAAATCTGTGTCTGGATTGTACCAGTTCAGATTGCAGAAGAGGGCCCACATGACTGAATGCTTCTCTAAAATAAATAAATAAATAAATAAATAAATAAAGCCCTGCACATAGAAAGTTAGCATGTCAGGGAGAAGCACTGTAATGGAGAAAATCAGCATGTCAGGGGACATGCTGGTTTTCCACATTAGAAAGCTTTTCTATGTTAGAAAATCCCTGCTATTTGCAGGGATTTTCTTTTTAATTGAGGAGCATTTAATGATATGAGCATCCAGGTGAACACTCGGTGGTATTAAAGTTTGTTTGTTTTTTTACCCTGCTCTTCAGCCAAAAAGGCCTCCAGTGCATCTTACCCATCAATAACACAGGACTGCCCCAGCTCTTGGATTTACAATCTAAAAGTCTTGACACAAAAGGAACAAAGGAATGGGGAGGGGAGGGAGAATGGAAAAAAGCAAACTCAGGCACCAGTTTTTAAAGTTACAAAGTTCTTATGGGGACCCGCTAGGATGGAAACAGTTCAAGGAGGAAGGAGCCCAATGCAGCTGGTCTCTCAGCAGAGCCAATGAAGCGGTCCTGCCGCCCTTCTTCTCCCTCTGCTGCAGCCTGATGGAATGTCTGCTGCTAACAGAAATGCTAATATATCATTATTGTAACAATCATGGGGACTGAGAAATATGTTTTCCTTGGTTTGTCTGCATGCAGATGGGGCTCTCCAGCCTTGGAAATACACACTTTGCCATCCACTTGTGTGTGAGATTTGGGGTGGGGTGGGGTGGAGGGGGGCTGGATACAAATCCAGGCATAACAGTTTAACATGAAAGATGCCAACTAAAGCCAATTTTCCAAGTGTCGGCTGGTGCTGTGGAACGAAACACGGGGCTTGTGACACAGCATCAGGAGACTGTTCTGATGTGTGCTCATTTGCAGAATTAATGCTCGCGAAATATCAGACACGCTAACGAGGTTGTACAGGTGACCTGTGACCCGCTGATTAAAAATAAGACCCACCAGAGATGCCCATTGGGTATGATTTTGAAAGCTGAAAAGGCTTTGGCAGCCAAAGGGACAAACATTGTAAACTCCAGCCTGGCCTCTTGTTTTGACAAATCCTGCTAATCGGAGCAGGATATCTTTCACTTCAAATACATCTCAGAAGAACAGGGAGACCGCAGCAGGGTTCAGCTTAGCCGCTGGGCTGGGGAGGTCTGGGTTGCAATCCCCACTGGGCCATAAAGCTTGCTGGGTGATCTTCCACCAGTTTTTTTCTCTCTCTCTTCCAACCTAGCCTACCGCACAGAATTGCCGTGAGGACACAATGCGAGTCGGAGAAGTACATGCGTTATCTTGAAGGTTCATCTCGTCCAGCATTCTGTTCACACAGTGGCCAACAAGCTGTTGACTGGGAACCCACAAGCGGGACATGAGAGCAACAGCACCCTCCCACCCATGTTCCCCAGCAACTGTTGTACATAGACATACTGCCTCTGGTACTGGAGGGAGCATGTAGCCATCAGGACCTGCATCTCACCCACTTCCTGGCTATTTCCATCAGGAGGAGATGAAATCAGGGGGAGGCCTTCCAGTTGCTTTCAGCGGTCTCGGTCCCTCCTCCCAACACCTTGACAAGAGAAAGGGATCATTCTGAGTATCTGTGTGAGTTCGCTGCACCAGAGCCTGCTCCGACCCTTGGATTCAATTACGCGGGGTCAAGGGAGGTCAGAGCAGGGAGGGGCTTAAACAAGCCCCAGAGGTCAAGCATCCAATGCTGCTGCCCCACGGCAATCCAGTGTGGAGCCCTACAGGGACAACGTGAACACCCAATTCTGAAGCAGCTGAAGCTGCTTGCAATGAGAACCTCGGCTGTGCCATCGATGGGGGCTCCTGGGTTCATCTCGGTGGTTTTACAAGCCTTCATGCCTTTGGATGAGATACTGGGGGGTCTGGTGTTGTCCCTCTGTGGCCCCTTTCTTTGGCTAAAAGGCCAGTAGCCATACCAGGGTGGCTGTGTGTCCTGCTTTACAGAGGACAGTAAATACCACACAATAAAATCATAGAATCATAGAACACTAGGGTGGGAAGGGGCCTACAAGGCCATCAAGCCCAACCCCCTGCTCTGTGCAGGAATCCAAGTCAGGGCATCCCTGACAAATGGCTGTCCGGCCTCGTCTTGAATGCCTCCCGTGTGGGAGAGCCCACCACCTCCCTAGGGAATGGGTTCCATGGTCGTATTGCTCTAACAGTCAGGAAGTTTTTCCTGATGTTCAGCCAGAATCTGGCTTCCTGTCACTTGAGCCCATTCTTCTGTGTCCTGCACTCTGGGGTGATTGAGAAGAGATCCTGGCCTTCCTCTCTGCGGCAATCTTTCAAGTCCCTGAAGAGCGCTATCCTGTCTGTCAGGAATGCCTTGGCGGCCTCTCCCAATAGATCCCAATAACCAACTCAAGACACAGATGAAAAGGAATTCTTTTCAAAGCTTTAATCCCATTACAGCTTAATGACTCTTTTAGATGCTAATCACCAGCGGCTAGAGCAAGGGACAGGAGCCGGGCCTAAGATTCAGTCAAGCAGTTGATCCCCATTTGAAAGGGAGTCACTTGAAAACCCAGAACATATGGCTAGGGAGAGATCCTCCCTCTTTCCCTTGGGTCCATGGGAGGCGGCCGTTGCTTGCGCGCCAAACGGGCGCTACACCTCCTTTCCGCTCGTCGATTTTTGCGTCTGCATCGAGCGTCTAAGAAGCCCCCCTCCCACACTCCCTCACTACCCAGGTCACTAACTATCTCTGGAATGCCGGCAGGAGGAATCTCTGCCAGGTGCTGAGCCTGTGAGGGATGAGCTGGTCCCTTTCCCATGGATGGCTGTTCCTCCTCAGAATCAGAACTGCTCTGGGGCTCTCTGGGCTCAGTTTCCACCCTGACACTGTCTCCCCTCAGTCTTCCCTTCTCTAAACATGCCCAGTTCTCTCAGGCTCTCCTCATAGGGCTTTATTTATTTATTATTTATTTAAAATATTTCTTGGCTGCCTTTCAGAGCAGAAGCCCTCCCAAAGCACCTTACAACAATAAAATATATAGAAACAACTACAATATTAAAAGTGATAGATGTCAAAACAATAAAAACAATGAAAGCCAACAATAAACAATTAAAACCAACAATAAAACCAACAATGATGTTAACAGCAGCAACAGTAACAGTCATATCAGTAGAAGGCCAAGGTCAAATAATATGTTTTCAAGACCTTCTTAAAAGACTGCAATGAGGGAGCATGGTGGACCCCTCCGATGGCAGCTTGTTCCAAAGATGTGGGGCCACTGCAGAGAAGGCCCTCTTATGTGTGTTTCCAGTCCCCTGATCATTTTCGTTGCCCTCCTCTGAACCCCTCCAGTTTGCCTGCATCCTTCTTAAAGTGTGGTGCCCAGAACTGGACACAGTACTCCAGATAAAGCCTAATCAGTGCTGAGTAGAGGGGAACTAATACTTCACATGATTTGGAAGCTAGACTTCTACTAATGCAGCCCAAAAGAGCATTTGCCTTTTTTGCAGCCACATCACATTGTTGGCTCTCTTAATTACAGAATTAAGTAATTCCTTAAGAATTAAGGAAAGTAATGCGGTGGTTCTATTAGCGTTAGAAGCTGTTCCTGCGAGTACATGATCAGTAGCGAAAGAGATCCTACCATACATAACCAGAAGAATTACAATGAACAAAGGTGGCACTACAGATCTGGCAAACCACAGAACAACGAGCTTGCTTTTAGTACCAGAATAACACCAGAATAACACTGCTGCTGCTGTTGTTGTTGTTGTTGTTATTATTATTATTATTATTATCATCATCATTATCAGCTGGCCAGCAGGCTGAGCAACAGGTGTGCCACTCTCCTGGTCACAATCATCTCTGCAAGGGAGAGATTTAGTCAACAAAGAGGAGTGATGTGTCAGCATTCTCCGTAAGAAAGCATACAGCCCCATAATGGTAATAGATGTTGACAAGAAGCTCTTTCCTTCTTTCTCTCTTATGACAATTGTTCCAACCTGAGTGCTTCTGTTGCTTTCCAAGCCCTTGCCCAGACTGGACGGTGGTCTTACAGCTGCCATACTATCATGCACGGCTCTCTGTTCGAGAACAGGAATATCACGCTGTCTTCTATTTTCCCCATCGGCAAAGAATGTAGGGATGGAGTGAGCGTCCGGTTGGGGCTTGAAGCCTGGCGAGAAGTTGCCGGTTTGGGCCCCCCGGACACCAGTTTGCGGACCTGAGCTCTTGCCCAACTCGTGGCGTGCTGAGTCGGGCAAGAGCGCAGGCGCCCGCTCCCTCAGACAGACAGCCACCTATCGCCAAGAGGGGAAGAAGGCAGCGCCTTTCCTCCTTCCCCCAGTCTTGCTACAGCAACAGTGGCACAAGACAGCCTGGTCGTATTCCGTAAGTGTCAGAGCCTTATGGAAAACCATCAGCTTGTCCCTTGCCACCGCTGCTGTAGCAGATGGGGGTGAAGGGGAGAAGGAGGCACCTATGCTCTTCTCCCCTCTCCCCACCTGCTGGAGGCCAGGGCAAGAGGCTGGGGGCTGGCCACAGAGGCACTTCTTCCCTGTGCCAGCCACTGACAGCTGGCGCGAGGAAGAGGGGCAACTCGCGCAGTTCACAGGCAGGCGGGGTGAGCAGAGAAGCTCGCAGAGCAGGTCCGGGCCATGTGAGCTGCAGGGGGCAGTTCGTCGAGCTCCCTCCACCCCGGACAGAGATGGGCTCATCCATCCCTAAAAGAATGTGTGTAAAAGCATCATAAGAAAACCATAAGCTGCATCTTAATTTCCCCTCCTTCCCTTGGCCAAGGGGCCTCCAGATGACTTTCACCTTGGGCTTGTGGAAACTTCTAAGGGGCCCTGATCTTAGCTCTTGGGTTGTTGGCTGTCGTTGCCACTGCTTCAGCCTTATCAGATTTGATGGAGCATGCCAGATCAGGGGATCAGCTTTCCTCGGATTATCTCATCATAATTTAGGCTGACCCAACAGGTTCGCCAAGGCTCACTGCCAGGTGATGGAGGAGTCACCTCAGAGGGTTGAGAGGGTAGCCCACCTCCTAGAAATGCATTTGGAGGCTGTGGAGCCGAACTGGCCCATTGATCAGCTGATGCCCATCTATTTTGCCCCACTTAAGCATCCAACAACAATAGAAAGAACAATGTATGTGCTACTAGGACTGCTCTGGGTAGATATGGAGAAGTTGGAATGGGTTCAGAGGAGGGCAATGAAGATGGCCCCAGGGCCCATGAGGCAGCCACCTTGCTGAAGCTAAGCAGGTTTGGGTCTGGTCAGTGCTTGGAGGGGAGACCACTTGGGAACCACATGTAGCCAACTTGAGTTCTACGACGGAAGAAAGGTGGGATATAAATGTAATAAATACAAATAAATAATAAATAAAAATGATCAGGAGTATGGAAAGAAAGTCCTATGAGGAAAGTCCTATTAAGGAATTGGGCACATTCAGCCTGCAGAGGAGAAGACTGAGGGGAGACATGACAGCACACTTCAAATACCTGAAGGGCTGCCAGATAAGGCTTGTCCTTTACTGCCCCAGGGGGCAGAACTTTAGATCTAATGGGCTTTAGTTACAGGAAGGGAGATTTTGGTTGAACATGAGGAGAAACGTCTTGGTGGTGAGAGCAGTTCAACAATTGGGTGGAGGCTTTCCCTCACTGGAGGTCTTTAAGCCCTGGAAATAGGTTTAAGCTTGCAGCAGATCCTGGCTCTCCATTCCAGTACACACACACACACACACACACACAGCCATCAGGTTCCCCCTGTTGTGACTTTCTCACTCAAAGCCGATTTGCAACACACCAGAGTTCAGCCAAGCAGCTCCTGGCTTTCATCTCCGGCTGACACCACTCAGGGCCCCACAGAGCTGCCTGGAAAGCTGCTTTGACATTTTCTAAACATTTGTGAGTGGCACCAAGGTGACGCCAGCCTGATCAGTCCAGTTTTTCACAGGCCTGCTGCTCCAGTTACACCCTCCAAATGCAAGCACCTCCAAGAGACCCAGGCAAGCTTTAAAAAAATAATACTAATAATGTGAAGACATTGGAAAACTACAGTGCCAGTCATGATGTAAAACAAGGGTGAGCAATCAGGGGCCCAGGGGATGCATGCACCCCCCCAGCCCCTCCCAATGTAGCTGCATCCACCCCAAAATTGAGGGGGGGCTCTTTTTTTAAAAAAAAATTGCTAACAAAATGGCGTGCGGTGGTGCTACAGAGCACAAAGGGGTCAAAATCAGCTTGTCTGCAAGATGGTTTGAACCCTTTGGGGACCCTGTAGCATCCACAGTCCCCAAAGCATCAAAATTACCTTGCAAACAAGCTGATTTTGACCTGTTGGGTGCTCTGTAGAAACTCCAGACACCTTAAAAAAAAAAAAAAATTTAGTCCCGTCTTTGCCACCGGTGGGGGAGCGGGTGCAGCCTGCAGGGCAAAAATGGCCCCCAGATCTCCCAAAATTGTCCACCCTGGTGTAAAGTAAGGGTAATAACTAGGGATGTACGGACTGTGTAAAATCCGCTCCGTCTGTGTTTCGCAGATTGTCAGGTGCCTTTTGTTCCATCGTCCGCCCACAGACAGATGAGAATTTTTTGGGGGGTCATGCAGAAAAATACGTAAATAATTACGTAAGTGTTTTCATAAATATTTACATAATTTGCCTTAGTACGTAACATTTAGCATATTGTCCCCCATTCCATTCAACTTTTCCTCAGCAGAAACGTACGCATGTTCCTAAGAATTTATATGCGTAAATTTTGGGAAAGTAAAAAAGTCATCTGAAAGTCCACAGACTTCGTGCAGCCTGAGGGGGTCTCTCCACAGCGGATTCCAGAGGTCGGATTCTTAGAAATCCAAGCTCATTTGAGTCCATCTCGAATTTCTCCAGCATCCCTAGTAATAACCAGTCATGTTCCCTACAAGACTGTGGAGCAAATTAGACTGTGGATTCCTGTCACCGTATTGCTAAAACATTGGGAAGAAGCTAGGGGTGTTCCCATCCGGGACAGAGCTTGGCTCTATTGGAGATACTTCTGAAATTCTTCAGGGATGCTGTCAGGTAGGACTTTGGGGCCAAATGCGGAAGGAGAGGGAGGATCCTTAAATACTGCAGGGCTGGCTTATATTTTGAAGTAAAGTAATACACATCACCAGCTGAAGTGCAGGGGAGGGGGGGAGCCTTGTAAGTCCACCTATTCCAGAGTTTAAAATTACCTAACTGCACCATTGCCAACTGTTCCTATTTTCTAACAATAGTCCCCAGCTTCTGGTCCCTGTGCCTGCACATTCACTGGCCTAATTTCATCCCTATTTTTGCCTTCTGGGGTTTCCTGTTAAACACAAGCACCTAGCTTTGTCATCCTTCAGGGTTCTCTCCAGTGACTGGGTTTGGATGATCGTGACAGGGAAAGAAGCCAACATGGCTTGCCCCCCTGTCCTCGCGTGTGCCGTGCACACAACCGCCATTTCCATAATCCCCCGGTGATGTAGCATGGGTTGGTATGTCATCTGAACCTGGCATATGGTGTGGTGGGGGTGGCTTGGAGGAGACCTGGTGCCCTCCAGATGTTTCAGACTTCAAATCCCATCCGCTCCGGCCAGCACAGTCAGTAATCCTGGAGTTGTAGCTCAAAACATCTGGAGGCTTCAGAAATTTGCTTTGGTTCTTTTTGGAGCAGGATTTATCCAGTTTGCACTTTGGGGATTGAATGTGGACTCGGATACAATCTGCAGTCAAAGTCTGTACATTTTTGAGCTGGCAATGTGATTTGCAGACCCCGCAAAAATGCGTTCAACAGCATGCATGTGTTTGAAAAATGCGCATGAAAAAATGTGCACTTTTGAAAAATATGCACAAATATGCTTTAATCCACAGGAGAAGAATGTAACAAGTCATGTGCACATTTGGGAAAATATGCAGGAAAATATGCATGGATTTTCATGGGGGGGGAACAAGCTTGCAATCTGATACGGACTCGAGTTGAAATGACTTTCAAGATGGAACTTGGAGAACTCTGGTGAGCTTGAGTTTTCCTGATTCACACATCCCTTTCTGGAGGGTACCAGGCTAGAGTAGACAATACTGGCCAGGGATAGCACCACATTTGAGGGGACCTCCAGCAATGTGCCATCTGGTAGCACCTGTAACAGATTTCAGTAGCCCCCATCTGGTGGGAAGGAGTGCTGAGGTCTCCATTGTGCAGCTGAGGGGCACCCAGCTTCTACAATTTAAGAACTTATGAACAAAAGAAGAGCCCTGCCGGATCAGACCAAAGGACCATCTAGTCCAGCATTCTGTTCACACAGTGGCCAACCAGCTGTCAACTGAGAACCCACAAGCAGGGCATGAGTGCAACAGCACCCTCCCACCCATGTTCCCCAGCAACTTGTGTACATAGGCATACTGCCTCTGATTACTGGAGGTACCATACAACCATCAGAACTAGTAGCCATTGGTAGCCTTCTCCTCCAGGACTTTGTCCAACCCCCTTTTCAAGCCATCCAAATGGGCGGCCATCACTATGTCTTGTGGTAGCGAATTCCACAGTTTAACTGTGTGAAAAGCCCTTCCTTTGATCTTTCCCAAATCTCTTTGATGCTGTTTCTTGAGGTGAATTCTGTGCCTCCTTTCCCACCCCCGACCCTCCCTATTTCAGTACTTTCTGGACAAGGCGGTTTCCTTTATAACGTGTCCATGTGCTTGACGAAGTGGGCCCACAATGAGCTGATACAGCATCACTCCAGAGCATTGTGGGAAATTTAAAATGGTGGGCGGATCACAGCAAATCCACACCTGTGCGCCCTTGGCAGCTGCTCAGGGGAGCCAGGTTCCAACACCAAGCCTGTTACCGGACAAGATGAGTAAATCACCTGTCCTGATATAAGGCAACTGGCTATATCATGATATCTCTACCTGAGGTAAGTTGCAGTAGGAAGGAGCAGAGGGGAAACACTCTAGTTTCCAGTGGCTGCTGTGTGTTTGCCATCATGTTCATGACAGCATTGACACAGAATGTTTCATTACTTGGGTCTCCAAGAAACTCTCAGGTCAAAGAGGGGCATTGCCAAGGTCTGGCACTGTGCCCAAACTTCTAGGCATTGCGCTGGTGGCATTAACAGGCATGATTAGATGGGCTTTGATGAATCAGGCAATATTTGCATCGATATGTTGTGGACATGGGATAGCAAGAGCAGGGGTGCCAGCAGAAAAGGGCAGCTAAACTGATCAAGGGGCTGGAGCAGCTCCCCAATGAGGGAAGGTTACAACAGCTGGGATTGTTTAGCTTGGAAAAAAGGAGGGTGAGGGGAGACATGATAGAGGTGTACAAAATTATGCGTGGAGTGTAGAATGTGGCTAGGGAGACATTTTTCTCCCTCTCTCATAATACTAGAACCCATGAAGCTGATTGCTGGGAGATTCAGGACAGATCAAAGGAAAGACTCCTTCACGCAACACGTAGTCAAACTATGGAATTCACTACCACAAGACATAGAGATGACTGCCAGTTTGGATGGCTTTAAAAAGAGGTTGGACTAGGGGTGTATGAAGCTCACCTCCGAGTCCGCTGGGGGGGGAGTCCGCGGGGAGGGGGTGATCCGTTCCTCTCTCTGGAATCCTCCCCGGCTGCTGCCGCCCTGGCTGTTTTCGGACGCAAATGGCATCCGGCGTAGCAGACACCATTTGCGTCCCTGACGTTTGCCGTGATAGGCTACGTCAAGATTTACATAGCCTATCACGGCAAAGAGCAGGGATGCAAATGGTGCCCACTATGTAGCCTATGTAAAAAAGATTTACGTAGCCTATCATGGCAAAAGGCAGGGACGCAAATGGCGTAGCGGGCTCCATTTGCGTCCCTGCTCTTTGCCGTGATAGGCTACGTAAGGATTTACATAGCCTATCATGGCAAACAGCAGGGACGCAAATGCTGTCCACTATGCCGGACGCCATTTGCCTCCGAAGACAGCCAGGAGCAGATGGGACAGGCGGCAGTGGCCGGCTGGCAGAAGGTAGGATCCAGCCTTGCGCGGATTCCCCCAGGTGTTGGAGGTGAGTCTTTTGTTCCGCCGTGGACTCCGGGGGGGCAGATTCTTAGAATCCGGCCTCATTGGAGTCCGTGGTGGAATTCTCCGCCATCCCTAGGTTGGACAAATTCCAGGAGGAGAACTCTCTCAATAGCTACTAATCCTGATGCCTCTGTGCTACCTCCAGTCTCAGAGGCAGTATTCCTGTGGGCACCAGTTGCTGAGGAACATGGGCTGAGGGTGCTGTGGCACTCAAGTCCTGCTTGTGGGTTTTCCATGGGCAGCTGGTTGGCCAGTGTGTGAACAGAGTGCTGAACTGGATGGGCCCTTGGTCGGATCGAGCAGGGCTCTTCTTATGTTCCAGAACTTTCCCTTTCTCTCTCTCTCTCTCTCACTCTCTCTCTTTCTCTCTCTCTCTTTCTTTCCCTTCCTTCCTGTGCCACCTGATACTCTGTTTCCACAGACTGAGCTCTGTGCCTCACAAGTGCCATCTCAGCTGAAGTACCAGCAAGCTTGAATGTTCCATCAGCTGACCCCAATGGCCAGTCCATATCCACCTCAGAGCCCACTCCTCCATCTACCATCCTGTCTCTGGTGTAAGGACAGCACTGCCTATGTGCATGCTCAGTTGCTGGCTTAGATCTAGACCTATGCCTGACTTTGGCTATGCACTTACCTCTGCCCCTCTGAGCCTGGTTGAAGCTCTGGAACTCAATCCCTGCCTATATTGGACCACAAGTGCAACTTCTGGGCTAGTTGGGCTAACAACCAGCTCTCCCAGATTCCAGAATCTGGCTGCCTAGAGCCTAACCCTTGCTGAGAGCTGACATCATCTTCACCATCATTACCATTCCCTCTATTTCCGCTAATGTAGCCAAAACGGTACCACCCATGCACAAGAGATTTGCAGAAGTACCAAAGAAAGAAAGAAAGAAAGAAAGAAAGAAAGAAAGAAAGAAAGAAAGAAAGGCAGGCAGGCAGGCAGGCAGGCAGGCAGGCATAGGGATGTATGAAAGTCACCTTTTTGAAGGGTGACATTCGCGGTGGGGGGGAGGCGCTCTGTCCCTCCCCCCAAAATTCTCTCTGGCCAGCTCCGCTCTGCGGAGATTCCGCAGAGCCGCCGGCCAGGGCCGCCCGCAGCCAGACATCCAGCCGCTGGGCAGCCTGCAGGGATGAAAATGGCGGCTGCCGTAGCTGCCACCATTTGCGTCCCTATATTTTGCCGTGATAGGCTATGTAAATATTTATGTAGCCTATCACGGCAAAAAACAACAACAACAACAGCGAACACAAATGGCATCAGCTAGGGCGGCCGCCATTTGCATTCCCTTTTTTTTTTTTTTTTGCCGTGATAGGTTATGTAAATATTTATGTAGCCTATTACGGCGAGAAAAAAAAAAGGGAACGCAAATGGCAGCCACTACGCCATTTGCACCGCTCTTTTGCCGTAATAGCCTACATAAATATTTACGTAGGCTATCATGGCAAAAAAAAAAAAAGGAACGCAAATGGCGGCTGCTGTAGCCGCCGCCATTTGCATTCCCTTTTTTTTGCCATGATAGGCTACGTAAATACTTACGCAGCCTATCACGGCTTCCGCGGGGATGCAAATGGCGTCCCTGCGTTACCCGTGATAGGCTATGTAAGTATTTACGTAGCCTATCACGGCTATAGTGATGAAGCGAATGGCAGCTGCGGCCGTAGCCACCATTCGCAAGTCAGCGCGAATGGCGGCATGTAGGTGTCCCATTTCGCACGCCTTTTGCCGGGTGGGAGGGCAAGGGGGCTTTGTTCCGCCACGGATTTCAGGGGGCCGAATGCACTGGCATTCAGCCTCAACGAGATCCATGGCGGAATTCTCTGACATCCCTAGGCAGGCAGATCTTTAGGGGGAAAAACTATATAAGCATCCTTACTCCTCCTGCCAGCACTCGGTCCCATGGAATGGTGACTGAATGCTAGGAGGGGGAAATGGAAATCAGGGTGGTAAAGGGAATGGAGTATTGTGCAGGAGGGCTCTGCACTGCACCATTTTGTTGCCGGTCTCCCTCCTCCTTTTCAATCCCTTTTCCTTTTGAGTTGTGTCTTTCAGATTGTAAGCTTGAGAGCAGGACCGTCTTATTATTAGTCTTTGTAAGCCGCGCTGGGAGTCTTTTTTGGTGGAAGAGCAGGGTAAAATACTGTGCATAATAAATGGAGCATGTAATCACATGCTTGTATTCCACCGGTTATCCACTTAACTCGGGGCAGGGGGTGTGTGTGTACATAAATGTGGCTTATCACACCACGTGTTGTAACTTTGCAACAACCCTGTAAGGTAGATTAGGCTGAGAGAGACTGACTGGTCCCAGGTCACCCCCTGAGCATCATTGCTGAGGAGGCGGGGGTTGGACTCCCATCTCCCCAGCCAAAGGCCAACACACTCACCATGACACCACACGGACCCAACCATCTATCCACTCCTGCAGTATATGCTCCTGTCTCCTAGAGGGTGGGAAAAGCCATCCTTACAATTCAGCAAGTGCCACCAATGATGCCATTATTGCATTCGTAAGGCAAGAATCTCAAGGATGGCAGAAGCCCAGAGCCAACCGCACTGCATCCATGTAGGCATTCATATAGGGCATAACATGTTCTTCGAAGTATGTCCGCTATATTTTCTCTGTCACTTTAACAACAGTCTTGCCAGGTAGGCAGGATGTGTCTAACTACCTTTGGGAGCCATCTAAGCCAGACATCAGGTTTCGAGGGTTTCTAGTAGAATCCTGAGGTCCTCCAACTAGAACAGGGCTGGTGAGCCAGTTTCAGCCCAAGGGCTGGCTGAATTAACACTGTGGTGGGACATTGGGGGGCACATGTCAACAGTGGGTGGGGCCCCTGGCCAATGTGGGAGAAGTCACCACTGGCATGCACTCCCCCCCACACACACACATGTACATATATACAGACACAAACCCCAGCCACCCCCTGCACAGCTTTACCTCCTCAGCTGATCCATATGTATGAGCTGGCAGGTGGGATGGCATTTTCACTGGGGCTATTCACACAATACATTAATCCACACTTAGTGGTTGAGTGTGGGTTGTTATTGAGCCATGGGTAGTTTGTTGAACCGCGGCTTGGCGTGTTGTCTGAACCCAGGACATTTTCTGCAGGGAGGCTTGTTAACCATGCAGTGTGGCTTATTTTTCTCAAACACTGGTTACCAGTTGTTTTCCAGGCCCAATTCAAGGTGTTGGTATTGACGTTTAAAACCCTATATGGTTCCGGCCCAGTCTATCTTAAGGAGTGCCTCCAACAACACCAGGGATGCCGCTCAACAAGATCAGTCTCAGAAGGCTTTCTGTCTGTCCCATCAACCAGGACAGCTAGGCTGGTGAGGACTACAGACAGGGCCTTTTCTGTGGTGGCCCCACTCTGTGGAATTCCCTCTTTAGTGACCTCCGCCATGCCCCCTCTTTGATGAGCTTCTGCCGGGCTTTGAAAACCTGGCTGTTCAGGCAGGCATTTGAGGTGGGTTAGATTTTTTGTTTTTTAAAGCAATGTTGTTTTGTTCAGTTGATTATGCAAATTTGTTGTATTTCGTGTTGTTACTTGTATTGTATGCTGCCTAGAGTGGCCAGGTAGCCGGTCAGATGGGTGGCTAATAAATCCAATAAATAATAATAATAATAAACAAACCACCTTGAGAAGCCATGGTTTGTTGTTGGGGGTGGTTCACAAGCCACACTGCATGGTTAAGAAGCCACCCTGTGGAAAATGTCCTGGGTTCAGACAACAGGCTAACCCACGATTCAACAAACAACCCCTGGTTCAACAACAGCCCACACTCAACCACTGAATGTGTGTTAGCGTATTGTGTGAACAGCCCCATTGTTTCAGCACTGAGTGAAGAAAGAGACAGGAAGGTGCTGAGAGATGGGGAAGGGCTTATTTATTATTCATTCATTCATTTATTGCATTTATATCCCGCCTTTTTTCCTCCTTAAGGAACCCAAGGCAGCATACATGCTCCTCCTCCTCCTCCATTTTATCCTCACAACAACAACCCTGCGAGGTAGGTTGGGCTGAGAGTCTGTGACTGGCCCAAAGTCACCCAGTGAGCTTCCGTGGCCGAGTGGAGACTAGAACCCAGATCTCCCGGCTCCCAGTCCAACACTCTCACCACTACACCACACTGGCTTATCTTTGACCTGCGGCAGATAGGTCTTTTCTCCTCCCCTGGGGATGGTGCAGGGGAAAAGGGTGGAGCCTGGAGAAGACACTGGAGAGGTTGGAGGTTCCCCATGCCTGAACTAGCCCCAGCTGCCAGATAGTGATTTGCGGGCACAGACATACACTTTGAAATCAGGAACAAGTTGCTTCTGAGCACATGCCCAAAGCAGGACATTCTTTTCCATACCACCACTAAGCCAGAGGCTACAATCCCATCTTGCAACAGATAATCATCTAAGTCAATTACGACACTGCGTGAAGAACTCTTTTCTTTGGACAGTCTTTTTGTTGGAAGGCCCCAAGTTCTAGCAGGAGATCAAGAAGACTCATCTGTTTAACTTGGCTGTTTAAATTGTTATCATGGTTCTTAATGTTGCTTTTATGGTGTTATGATGTTTTTCCCCAATTACGGTTTCAGTTTTTGAATTCTTTTTTGCATGCCGCCTTGGTTGGTTTCAGGAAGGCAATATAGAAAGGCCTCAAACAAACAAACAAATTTGTGGGAGACAGGAGAAAAAAATCCCACCTTTGTTAAAATGTAGGAACCTAAGATAAGCCTTGCTGGATTGGATCAAGGGTTCATATTCCCCAGCTGGGCATGTACGGGCTGCGTAAAATCCACTCCGCCTGTATTTCGTGGATTGTCAGGCACCTTTTGTTCCGTCGCCCACTCATGGATGGATGTGGATTTTTTTTTTGTCATGTGGAAAAATACACAAATAATTCCATAATTGGTTTTGTAAGAATTTACATAATTTACCTTAGTACGTAACATTTAGCATATTATCCGCCATTCCATTCCACTTTTCCTCAGCAGAAACTTGCATATTTTCTTATGAATAAATATGCATAAATATCGGGAAAGTAGAAAAAAAAACACACACATCAGAAAGTCCATGGACTCTGTGCGGCCTGAAGTTTCACTCCACAGCAGATTCTGCAAGCTGGATTCTTAGAAATCCAAGCTCATTTTAGCCCCTCTTGAATTTCTCCAGCATCCCTAACTCCGGCATCCCACTATGAACAGCATCCAGACAGACCCGCCCAGGATCCTTGCAAACAGCCCTCACCCATTAACTGCTACTCAAAGCAGATGCCTCTAAACTTTGAGATCCATGTGACTTGGGGAGTGTGAAAAGAGGACACACAAACCATGCATGCTTCTTCTACTCCCTTCTTCCACATAGGGTCCAAATCTGCCCTGTCTTAAGTATCAAGAATTGGTTTGGGCATCTGTCACACACGGGAGATGATGTCAGTCTTATGGGTTTGGTCCCAACGGAAGGGCTGACCTTACGTAGAGATGGACTACAGGGCACACCTATAAATAGAAAACAACTTCTATGCCTTGGCACACTATGGGGCAACATGACGTCTCTTGGCCTGGGCTTATAGCCAGACAGCTGCACCGGCATATCAGAAATCCACCAATGTCATCTCTACCCACCAGAGCCCAGCCCCTCCCTTCCAATCCGCCCGAACTGGCTGGCTGGCTTGGAGTGTTGTGCTTGGCCTCCATTCTTGCCATATTGAGACAGACATCATCTCTTGACTGTGGGAAATCCAGCTTTCTTCCATTAAGATCCATGGGTTAAAACTCAATGATAGCAATAAACCAACTGATAACAGGTGTCAGGATGTGAGTCATGTACAGGGAGTGGCATATCCAGCATTCAAGTTTTCTCAGTGGTGTGGGCCTTGTTTTGCATATATTGCAGGTGTCAGCCCTGTCTGAAATGTGTGTAGGTTCATTTATCTCATTATAAACACATGCACACACGGAACTAACACAAGAACAAAATAGGATCTATCCTTTTCACTGCTTCTCAGTGGCTTAAGAAAAAACCCTAACATACATATCTCTAGAAATGCTCTCCTCCATCCGTCTTTCAAATGGCTTTCCCACATAGATGCTTCCCACCCAATCCAGTTTAGTGCTGTAGCATTAAAGCGGAAGTGGGTATGGTCTTGCAAAAACAACCCTTGTTCCCTTGATATTCTCGGCTTCCTGCACATTCACACTGCATGGTGGGGAGACCTGTCTTCTAAAGTAGATATTGGGTGGAATCCAATTAGCTCAGCCCATTGATGAGACAACTTCTGTCACCAGAATGGGGAGGGGGATGATTCCATCTACAACCTGCCCCCCACATGCCCTCAGAAACTACTCCAGAGGTTTGAGGGACCCTCCAGAGCAGACTTTGAGAGGGTAGAGTGGCTCCAGGGGGGTGGAGGAGAGGAGTGGCTGGGTTGTCGCTTGGCCTAGTGGGTTGTTGTTGAACCATGGGTTAGCGTGTTGTCTGAATGCAGTGCATTTCTGCAGGGTAGATTATCATGTTGTCTGAATGCAGCGCTTTTTCCTCAGAGTTGCTCATTAACCATGCGGTGTGGCTTGTTAATCACCCTGAACATCCCAACAATAAGCCATGGGTTCTCAAAGTGGCTTGTTTGAGAAAAATAAACCACACTGCATGGTTAACAAGCCACCCTGCAGAAAATGTGCTGTGTTCAGATAACACAATAACCCATGGTGGGTTAGCGTGTTGTCTGAACCCAGCTATGTGAGCAAAAGTCTAGTTGGGCAATTTCAAATTCTGTCTATATTGTTTCCACAGTGCAGATCCATTTCTGTGTTGTGCATTGTGCAGCTATTTTTTGTGCACAACAGACATAATTGTGATATGATGGTCACCTGAATTAAATTCGCCCATGCCTGTCCATTTGAGTTCGCTGACTCCCAAGATGTCGATGTTCAATCTTGCCATCTCATGTTTGACCACCTCCAGCTTACCTTGATTCATTGATCTGACATTCCAGGTTCCTAAACAATATTGTTCTTTACAGCATTGGATTTTCTTTTCACCGCCAGACACATCCACAGCTGAGTGTCCTTTCGGGTTTGGCCCAGCCGCTTCACTCTTTCTGGCGCTACTTGGAAATACCCTCTGCTCTTCCCCAGTAGCATATTGGACACCTTCCGACCTGAGGGGCTCATCTTCCGGCGTCATCTCTTTTAGCCTTGTGATACGTTCCATGGGGTTTTCTTGGCAAGAATACTGGAGTGGGTTGCCATTTCCTTCTCCAGTGGACCACATTTTGTCAGAACTCTCTGCCATGACCTGTCCGTCTTGGGTGGCCCTGCACGGCATAGCTTATGGCTTCACTGAGTTACGCAAGCCCCTTCGCCACAACAAGGCAGTGATCCATGAAGGGGAATAATTGTGCATCCAGCCCCAAATGCAGGTATCTGTCTAAGTAGTACAGTGCTGATGTGAATGTGGTGTGCATTTCCACAAACAGTTTACTGGGCTGGTTTTGTTTTCATATTACTATTAGTTATAGTGTATTTCTCTTGGTTCAGACTGTTGTTTTTATGTTTTTTGTGATGTTTTATTTCATCTTATCGCACAAGGCACATCCAGTCCCCACTTTGTGAGGTAGATCCAGACTTAGTCCTGCTTAGAGTAGATCCACTGAAATCAATGGAACCAATTTCCTAGGGAGGTGGTGGGCTCTCCCACACTGGAGGCATTCAAGATGAAGCTGGACAGCCATCTGTCAAGGATGCTTTGACTTAGATTCCTGCACTGAGCAGGCAGTTGGACTCAGTGGCCTTGTAGGCTCCTTCCAACCCTACTATTCTATGATTCTATGGTACTACTTAAAGCAGTGTTTAAGTCTGGATCCAACCTAATCATATTCTCAGACCCATGGCCATTTCAGGACATGCATGTGCAATGCGTAGTGGATCACATTGGATCCATTAACAAGTGAATGTGTCTTTCTTGCACAGTGTGTAGATCAGACAGAAAGGTCTCAAGTGGCCCCAATCCAGCCTCAGAGGAGGTCCTAACCCCCTTGTCCAAAGGCTTTGAGAACTCAAAGTAGCCGACTCCCAAAAACAAATGGATAAAATCCATTACCCAACCAACCTCCATTATAAATTGAAGTCATCCAATTAAAGTAGATTCAGCTAAGACATCTGGCACCCAAAACATGCTACGTTGGCTCCAGGTGGTGGATACCCCCACCCCCTGATGCCAGAGAACAAGATCCAACAGTGAGTAATTCCTTGAGGATATGGAGTTTCGAAATGACATAACAGCCCCCATCCTGGAACCAGGTCTCGCCCCTTTTCCCAGCTGTGGAGGCCTCCTATTTATATAGTCACAGACATCAGACCTAAAACTCCATGTTAAATCAGATTTAGCTTGCCAGATCCAGCACCCAATGACTAGGATATGCTCCAATGACAATATTCTTTACAACCATCTCTCCCCCCGACCCCATTTGTATTTAATGCTGTATTCCAAAACAGTTTGTTTTATTACCGGAACATATATTGCAATATATCTCCCAGTTCTGGCACACATATCCAGCTCTACCCTCCCACTCTGAAAAACCAAGATCTGTGCAAAGGAGGCTAAAATCGGGTACACACAAGGATATGATCCATGCGCAATTGCACTAATATGGCAAATAGCTTCTCTGCACTGGCTTTGCTTCTGGACTCCATTTGCAGTGGGGAAATGACCTTGGGGAAAGGCCTGTGTTTTGCTTCCAGGCGGTCCCAGGTTCAATCCCCGGTACGGAGATGTCTGAAACCCTAGAGAGCTGCTGTCAGTCAGTGAAGACTCAGCCTTCCAGATGTGATGGACTATATCTCCCATCATCCCCAACCAGCATGGCCATTGGCCAGCATGGATAAAAATAATCAGCCAACCAACCGCCATTGTAAATTGAAGTTAGCCAATTAAACCAGATTCAGCTAGGATGGGCCATGCTGGTTGGGGATGATGGATGTTGCAATCCAATGCATCTGGAGGACACCAGATTGAGGGAGACTGGTGTAGACAATACTGGGCTAGATGGACAAATAATGTGAGCTGGTATAAGGCAATACAACAATGTAACCAATTACCTAGGGAGATAGTGGGCTCTCCCACTATGGAGGCATTCAAGATGAAGGTGGACAGCCATCTGCCAGGGATGCTTTGACTTGGACTCCTGCACTGAGCAGGGGGTTGGACTCGATGGTCTCGTAGGCCCCTTCCAGCCCTACTATTCTATGATTCTATGAAGCCGGGCAGCTATCTGTTTAAAAACCTCACCAATTCAGGCCCAAATCTGTGCAGGTGTATATGCATATATAAATGATATCGAATCATTTATAATCATTCATATATAAATGATATCGAAGCCAGATTCCAGCTGAACATCAGGAAAAACTTTCTGTCTGTTAGAGCAATATGACAATGGAACCAATAACCTAGGAAGATGGTGGGCTCTCCCACACTGGAGGCATTTAAGACGAAGCCAGACAGCCATCTGTCAGGGATGCTCTGACTTGGATTCCTGCTCTGAGCAGGGGGTCGGACTTGATGCACTTGTAGACCCCTTCCAACCCTACTATTGTATGATTCTATGAAGCTGGACAGCCATCTGTCAGGGATGCTCTGACTTGGATTCCTGCTCTGAGCAGGGGGTTGGACTGGATGGTCTTATAGGCCCCTTCCAACCCTACTGTTCTATGATTCTAAGGTGGGTTCCTGTATTTCTTTAAAGCCTGAAAAGGTCCAAGTTCTGCAACCTTCTCCCACAATTACTCCTCATGCTCTAAGAGCATAGATCCCTCCCGTTGGGAAGCAAAGTGGTCGAGGAATTGGAGCAGCGCCTTCTTGGTAGGCACAACGACTCCATGGAACACCTTCCCTGAGGAAGTTCACCTTACAACATCCTTACATTCGTTTCACCGTTTAATTCAAGCTTGGCTGCTTTCCCTGAGGTTGGCTGGCTGGTTTTGTTTCCGTTGTAGCTGCTAAGTTACAATGTAGTTCTCTGGTGTTCAGACCATTTTCATTTTCCCTATATTTAAAATAAAAAAAAATGTTAGGCCCAATCCTTTGTGCCTTTCGAATGGAAAACCATTGCGACAAGACATTGTGACAAGCAGGAGGGCAAATCAGTGCGGCTTACTTGCTGGTGGTTCTCGTGGCCTCAAGGGATGACTTGAGCATGTCATAGAATCATGGGGTTAGAAGGGGCCTATAGGACCATCGAGTCCATGGGCATCCCAGGGAGGCTGTATGGTGTCGTCCAGACTTCCCCCACTGAGCACCCTCCAGGTGTTTTGGATCACAACTCCATTAATCCCCCACCATTTGCCATGCTGGCTGTGGCTGATGGGGGTTGTTGTCCAAAACATCTGGAGAGCACCTGGTTTCGGAAGACTGGCATAGTCAGTGGTTAGAAGGTTGCGCTAGGATCAAGAGGATCCAGGTTCAAATCCCATTCAGGCAGGAAGGTCACTGGGCCGGTCAGAGTCTCTCAGCCTAACCTACCTCACAGGGTTGTTGTGAGGATAAAGTGCTGGGGTGGGGAGAACTACATATCATAGAATCATAGGGTTGGAAGGGGCCTATAAACTATTGAATCCAACCCCCTGCTCAGTGCAGGAAGCTTGATTCCCAGGCGGTCTCCCATCCAAGTACTAACCAGGGCTGGCCCTGCTTAGCTGAAAAGATCAGATGAGATCAGGCTTAAGCCCTCTGAAGGGGAAGCAGGGCTTAAATATAATAAATAAATGGCTTGAGTCTCAACTGACTGGTGTTACTTATCTATTGTTCCACACACAACTGAGGGTTGTCACCTCTTACCCCCGCCCCCACGACTGAGTAGATTCAGAGCTGCGTGACAGACTGAAAATCCACTGATGCAGTTTTCCCTGAGCATGGCAAGGAAGTGATGGAGAAAGCTCCACCGGTTGGATTCTTCCTGTAACTAAGCTCTTAAATGCACAGAGCACTTCCACTGAAGGAAAACAAGCAGTTCTACCTACCTCCATGTTACATCTAGAGGCAACGAGTTAAAGAAAAAAAAAACTCTAGAAAATGTTGAGATTCTGCCCATAGCTACATGGAATGGCCCTGAATCAGAAACACAAGCCTGTCGAGTCTGCCTTGTGCTCTTAAAGCAGCAGTGCAGCTAGGTAATTTTAGACTCCAGGCTTAATGGCCTTATGAGAGGGGGGGCTCTTCCGAAGGGCATGCCTCTTAAATCACTTCAAATGGCCTTACGCTCCCACTTGAGATGGTAGCAGTGGAGGCTGGCGGCTCCGATGTCAGTGGGGCAGCGAATCTGCTCCGGGTTTCAGTCAGGACCAGTCAGAACTCTAAAGGAGCTCTCCAAGGTGCATCTTGGAGAGCTCCTTTAGAGTTCTGACTGAAACCCAGAGCAGATTCGCTGCCCCACTGACAGCGGAGCCGCCAGCCTCCACTGGATGGTGGTGCCTCTTCCTTCATTTACTGCAAAGCGTGGCCAGCCAGCCCTGCCACATTTGGGGGCTCCCTTGCTCACTCTCTCTGCAGTGTGGGGCCCTCAGCATCCGCCCCAAAGTCCTGCCCTGATGGCACCACCGTGTCACAGCCACCGCTTGGCCTGTTGTTCCCAGCTAACTCAAGGGGTGCGGCCTCAAGGTTGCAAACCCATCAAACCAGAGGACAGATGTGGATTCTGCTTAAGGGTCAGACCGTCATGGGCAGCAAAGCCCTCCCCTACCCCTGCAAAATACCCAACCGCAGTTCAGCCTGCTGCTTGGAGGAACAGCCACAGAGATATCTGCCATTAATTACGCCGCATTGCTTGGGAGATACACTTTGTAACCTCTCTCCCGGCTAACTCCCCATTCACAAAAACATGGCTTTTATTTTCTTCCATGCTCCAGGTTGCATCGGGCTGCAGTCAGCCAACCAACCGAGCAAACAGAAGAAAGAGGGTGCAGGCCCAGGCATGTTCACGACCCATGAACACTGGGCTCCGTTGCCAGAGAAGAAGGGCCAGGTAGAGGCAGTGTTAACAGAAGGCAAAGCAGACATTCAGATGAGGAGGGCGAATGAAGGAGCGCCAGAGGCGCCAGCAGGGCAGGACTTTGGGGCAGAAGCCAGGGCCCCATCCCGTGGCAAGAACAGGAGGGCCCCCAAATGCAGCAAGGCTGGCTTAGCACATGTTGAAGTGAGCAAAGTCATACACATTACCAACTGAACAGTCCCCTCGTCCCCAACATGAGACCTTTAAGTCCAGAACCTCAGACCCACCCAGAATCCAGCAGGGATCAATGGAGACCCTCTGAGAACAGACATTCAGCCCATGCCTTTCTTCTGAGCTGTTGGTGGGACGCCTTGGCTTTCCCTCCCAGGAACTTTGTGCAGCCCACCTGCGTGTTCCTTCCCACCCACCCCAGGGGTCACTCACCCCAGCTTGAGAACTGCTGGCCTGACAAGAGACAGCCCGGCAGAGATGGTCTACCCATAGCACTCCCCACGGGCGTTTCGTATCTCATCCACTCCAGTCTCTACGACATTGGTCTCAAGTGGGTGGGTCTCAGGACCCACGACTGGGTTACAGCCTGGCCCAAGATGGGCTGGAACAGCAGCACTGCCACCATACCAAACAGATGGTGAAAAATGTAAAAGCGGCCCCAAGATGTATGTCTGGGCCCAGCTCCGAAAACACTGATGCCTACCAAGTACATGCAACTAAATAATGCGATGGCTTCCCCCATTCACTGCTCCACTCTACTTCCCTCCCCATCCTCTGTGACCCCCCCCCACCATGCCAAATTTTAGATTGGAAACTGCTGGGGGCAGGGACCTGTCTTCTTGTTCTCTGTAAAGCAACAGTCACACTGAAAATACAAGTTTATTTATTTATGTATTATTACTGTAGTTATGGGGTTCATCCCATTCATGGAATTCTCTATCATGGGATATGGGAGTGGCCAACAAGTTAGGTGGCTTTAAAGGGGGATTTGACATATTCATGGAGGAGGAGGAGGAGGGTGGTTTATTAGTAGCTACTAGTCTGAACACCAGATGGTGGGGAACAACAGGAGGAGTTTGTGGGCTCCCCAGACTCACCTGGCTGGCTGGTGTTGGAAACAGGAGACTGGGCTAGTTAGATCCCTTGGTCTAAGCCAGCCAGGCAGTGCTAAAGCTCTGACAAAGGACTCGAGCGACTCACGGTCTCTCTGCAGTGCTTCGCCATGGTAGCTAAGCAGAGCCTCCATGTTCAGGAGTAGTGTACCCCTGACTAACCAGACACTGGGGGCAACCAACTGGGGAGGGCTGTTGCCATCACGCCCTGCTTGAAGGCTTCCCAGAGGCATCCAATTGGGCCATTGTGGGAAACAGGTTGCTAGACTAGATGGACCATGAGTCTGAACCAGCAGGGTTCTACACACACAAGTCCAACAGCAGCCATGGTCCTTTCTATGCCTGTTCCTCACACTGCTGTAGAAAGGAGAGATGCTTGAGATGCATTTCATTCCCTTTGCTCCAAAGAAGAACCAGTGAGGGATGCAGGATGATGGGAGCCAGGCCGGGGGGGGGGGGGAGAGAGAGAAAGCAAGAAAAGTAATGGCGATTTCCTCTTTCCATCATCTCCCCCTCAGACATACCTTATTAGGACCAGATTTCCCATCTTAGGAAATAATAAAACAGTGTCTCTGAACAAAGCACATCCTTTTAATAATAATAATAATAATAAGATTTAATTGTTATTATTCGATCATCATCATAATTATTTAATAAATAATATTATATTAATATAATATTAATAATTAATAATATTAATTTAATAATAACAATGTAATATTAATCCTTTTGATGATAATAATAACAACCCTTTTAATAATAATAGTAAGGCAGTGCCCCTTAACATTTTTCCATCTTAAGAAATAAGAAGACGGCGTCTCTTAACAAAGTGCATCCCTTCACTGCAAAGGCGCCCTTTGTGCTTCCTTCAAAAAAGATTTTTAACCGACCTCCAGGCAAAACTCCCCCCGCACGCCCCCGCGCCATGTGTATAAGGTCGCCTCGCCCCGCTTTTCTCCCCTTCCATCCCGAGGAGCGGCGGGACACGCTCCGTGGAGGCTGCCACCCCACGCGCGGTTGCCCGAGAGTCGGTCCCGGCGAACTCGAAGGCCGCGGAGACCCGTCCGGGCTCGGAGGGCACCGGGACGGCACCGGGCTTCCTTCCCGGCAGACCTGCCCGGGATCGCGCCTGAAGCGGCAGCGCGGCGGAGCCGGACCTGGGAGCGCGCCCGCCGCTTGCTCCCCGGGAAACGCGTCCAAGCTGGCGCCGTCGGGACCCCCCACCCCCGGGTCCCCCCCACCCACCCCCGCCGCCGCTTGGACCCGGCCCGGCCGCGCCGCCTGCTCACCTGCGGGGAGCCCGGAGCCGCCTTCCCAGCCTCCTCCGTCCCGATCCGGCGCGCGCTGCCCGGCGACGCCTCCCCAGCGCCGGGGCCAGAGCAGCAGCAGCGGCAGCAGCAGCAGCATCTCCGGCTTCCCTCGGGCAAAAGGGGGCTGCCGGGCTGCGGGGGGGACGGCGGGGGCGTCTCCCAGCGGCCGGCGGGCGGGCGGGTCTCGGGCAGCCAGTCCGGCGCAGCGCGGCGCCCCGCGGACCGAGCCCAGCCCGGCGCGCGAAGGGTTAAGGGGAACTCTCTCTCTCTCTCTCTCTCTCTCTCTCTCTCCCCCCCCCGGGCGGGGCTCTGCAGGGGTTAATGGCGTGCGGGGGGCGGGGGGAGAAGTTTGCAATCAAATAATGGCAGGTAGATGCGTGTTGCGCACACACCTATGTATGTAATACTGTACATTCAATATTGTAATGTATGCGACGTTGTATGTTGTATGAACGGAGAGAAGGTTAGCACTCCCCTTCATAGGTGGAGAAAGTGGGTCGGGAGACACGTTTCTCCCTCTCTCGTAATACTAGATCCCAGTGGGCTCCTCCTATGAAACTGATGGGTGGGAGATTCAGGATCAGGACGGGTCAAAGGAAGGACTTCTTTGATGGGCGCATAAACTACGGAATTTGCTACCGGTAATGATGGCCACCCATTTGGGTGGCTTTACAAGGGGTTGGACAAATTCCTGGGGGACAAGGCTATCAATGGCTACTAGTCCTGATGGCTATGTGCTCCCTCCAGGATCAGAAGGCAGAGGGTGCTGTTGCTCTCATGTCCTGCTTGTGAGCTTTCCGGAGGCATCTGGTTGGCCGCTGTGTGGACAGAATGCTGGACTAGATGGACCCTTGGCCTGATCCAGCAGGGCTCTTCTGATGTTCTTCTCTTCTTAGGAGTCTGTCTTTTTTCTTACCAGAAAAAGCAAAGGAACGCAAGGGAGGGGAACACAGTGGCTGCACAATGCCTTTTGACTGGTAGCGCTAGGACAGAGCAGGCCAGCCTGTGACCCTCCAGATGTTTTGGCCCACAACTCTCATAATCTCTCACCATTGGCTATTCTAGCTAGGGGAGATGGGAGTTGTAGGCCAAAACATCTCTTGATGAGATTGCTGTTGTCACTGTCACTGCTGTTAACTTTGTTGCTGGTTTTATTGTTGGCTTTTAGGGTTATTTCTTATTGTTTTTATGTTTTCATCACTTTTAATATTTTAACTGTTTTTATGTATTTTACTGCTGTAAGCTGCCTTGGGAGGGCTTCTACCCTGAAAGGTGGCCAAGAAATATTTGAAGTAAATAAACAAACAAACATCTGGAGGACGACAAGCTGCCCGCTTGGGAGCTCTCCCTTTGGAAGCACCCAATGGATAATGGGGTGCTTCTCAATCATCCCAGAGTGCAGGACATGGAATCATGGGCTCAAGTTACAGGAAGGCCGATTCTGGCTGAACATCAGAAAAAACTTCCTGACTGTTAGAGCAATACGACAATGGAACCCATTCCCTGGGGAGGCGGTGGGCTCTCCCACACTGGAGGCATTCAAGATGAGGCTGGACAGCCACCTGTCAGGGATGCTCTGACTTGGATTCCTGCACTGAGCAGGGGGTTGGACTCGATGGCCTTGTAGGCCCCTTCCAACCCTTCTATTCTATTCTATTCTATTCTATTCTATTCTATTCTATGATAACATGCCTTTCTATTCTATCCCATTTTTCTTCACTCTTCCTCAACTTGAAGTAAAACGGTTTTCTCCAGCCTGGTGCCCTGAAGATGTGTTTGGACTACAATTCCCCTCATCCCCAGTCAGCATGCAGTCCAAATATTGGTCTAGTATTTGCTGGTGGCTTCAATTCTTGGAAAGGATACTGGACTAGAGAGACCTCAGCCTGATCCAGCGATGTACTCCTTCCATATCGTTAGCAGGCTGCACAGTCGTAGGCCATTGTAGGCCCTGGAGGCAACCCTGCAGGTTGTCACTTGAACAAAATCTTGTCTAAACTAGAGATATAAAATTTCTGGAAAATTTGAGGCCATGGGGAAAAAAGTCTTCCCCCCACCCCGAAAAATGAGAAATTTTGGGAAAATGGAAAAATAAGCAATACCGCTATATTTTAGCACTCTTTACATATCTAAAGTCACCTTGCAGCTTTAAGACAGCCTTACCCAACCTGGTGCCCTCCAGATTTTTTGGACTTCAGCTCCCATCAGCCTCAGGCAACATAGCCAATGGTCAGGAATGCTGGGCACTGTAGTTATGGATGTATGAACCCCCCACTGTCTGGTCTGGGGGGGTCCATTGAGGGGCAATTTGGGCTGCTTGGGGTCCTGTGGAGTCCCCTGGAGCCTTGCCACGTCTGCTGAAGTTGGCAGAGTGGCTCTCCAGTTTCTAAAAAACGCGATACACGAATGGTGGCTGCCATGAGCTTGTCATGGCAAAGTTATTGCCGTAGATGGTGTATTTTATTTTTATGCCATTTGCGGCCGTAAAGCACTGACGTTGACCTAAATTGCAGATGTTCATGTCTATATTTAGGTCAGTCAGTGCTTTACGCCCTCAAATGGTGGACAATATGCCATTTATGGCTGTAACTTCCCTGTGACAAGCTCATGGCAGGTGCCATTGGCGTACCATGTATTTTAGAAAGCTGGAGAGCTCCTTGGAACTCTTCTAGAACTGGTGAGTATGGCTGGTCTGCCGCGGACTCCGGAGGTTGGATTCTTTGGAATCCAGCCTCATTTGAGTCTGCGGTGGATTTCTCCAGCATCCCTAACTGTAGCCTCCAAACATAGAATCATAGAATAGAATAATAGAATAGTAGGGTTGAAAAGGGCCTACATGACTATCAAGTCCAAGCCCCTGCTCAATGCAGGAATCCAAGTCAGAGCATCCCTGACGGATGGCTGTCCAGCCTCGTCTTGCATGCCTCCAGTGTGGGAGAGCCCACCACCTCCCTAGGTCATGGGTTCCATTGTCGTATTGCTCTAACAGTCAGCGAGTTTTTCCTGATGTTCAGCAGGAATCTGGCTTCCTGTCACTTGAGCCCATGATTCCGTGTCCTGCACTCTGGGATGATCGAGAAGAGATTCTGGCCTTCCTCTCTGGGACAACCTTTCAAGTCCTTGAGGGGAGCTTTAGGAACAGAAAGCTACCTTTCTGTTTCTATGATCAGCCTGGAGTACCCACATATGCTTACATACTGGAACTCTTGGTTTGGCAACTAAGAGAATTACGCTAATTTCCCCATAAACTTTGCAGATGTTTGGTGGGTGTGTATGTTTTGATTTCTAAATGCTCTATCAAGTCAGTTTCCCTGATTAATGAGTATAGATTTTAAATTCTTTATCATGTTTAATATTATCATATTTAATAAGGTCCCTGTTACTGAAAAAGCCAGTGTGTTTTCATGAACCGCTGGATCCTCTCCTGCCAGATGACCTTTTGCCAGAGTTAATTACAGCATTTTAATTTTTTTTTTTACCTTTGCAAACATGTGTTTTGAACCCCTGTTCCTGGGAGCTGCAGCCGAAAAGTGGCAGGTCACAGAGCATTCCAGTTTTCCCTCACCATTTCTTCCACCGAAAATAACCCACCTCCTCAAAGCTTTTTTCCCCCCATAGAAGCAGCAGCCATCAGCAGTTATAGTCATGTTGTCCTATAATGGAATAGTTTGGTCGTAAGAGATGTGTTCACACAAGAAACCTTATGTGAATTTTTAAACATCTGATTGTTTTAACTGCCGCTTTTCTTGTGTATTTATTACTGTTATTTCTTTTTTTCCTGTGTTTGACCATGTTTTGTTGTTATGTCTTGTTAGCCCCTTTAATGCCAGGATGTTTTATACGATGATGCCATGCTCTGGAAACATGGTTGTGAGGCACTTATTTCAAGATACAAATGCGTGAATAAATAAAGATATGTACAAGTTTGTGTGTGTGAGTGTGTGTGTGTATACACAGATGACGATGATGATAGATAGATAGATACATATAGATACATCATCCTGACCCAGAAGGGGTTAACAGGATCTTGCAAGGGTTAATGGGAACAGTGGCTCTCTCCTGCCCCCTAGTGGTGACAGAGAAAATGTTAGCCGCTGCAGCCATGGCAGTAGGACTGGTAGGTGGTCCTTGATATGAAACTTTAAATTGTGGAATTTCAGACCATTTTCACATGTGACATATTTGAACTTCATGTTCAAATCTAGGGAGGTGGTGGGCTCTCCCACACTGGAGGCATTCAAGACGAAGCTGAACAGCCATCTGTCAGCGATGCTCTGACTTGGATTCCTGCATTGAGCAGGGGGTTGGACTCGATGGTCTTTCAGGCCCCTTCCAGCCCTACTATGGTTCCCCGTAGTAACCTATGGCTGCGAGAGCTGGACCATAAGGAAGACTGAGCAAAGGAAGATCGATGCTTTTGAACTGTGGTGCTGGAGGAAAATTCTGAGAGTGCCTTGGACTGCAAGAAGATCAAACCAGTCCATACTCCAGGAAACAAAGCCAGACTGCTCACTCGAGGGAATGATATTAAAGGCAAAACTGAAGTACTTTGGCGACATCATGAGAAGACAGGATACCCTGGAGAAGATGCTGATGCTAGGGAAAGTGGAAGGCAAAATGAAGAGGGGCCGACCAAGGGCAAGGTGGATGGATGATATTCTGGAGGTGACGGACTCAGCCTTGGGGGAGCTGGGGGTGGCGACGGCCGACAGGAAGCTCTGGCATGGGCTGGTCCATGAAGTCATGAAGAGTCAGAAGTGACTGACTGAATAAACAACAAAAGCCCTACTATTCTATGATTCTGTGAAGCTGGACAGCCACCTGTCAGGGATGCTCTGACTTGGATTCCTGCATTGAGCAGGGGGTTGGACTCGATGGTCTTGTAGGCCCCTCCCAACCCTACTATTCTGTGATTCTATGTGCTATATGTGATTGTTGTTAATGGAGGATACATGATGCAAAAGAGAAATTAAATGAATGCATTCTAGAGAGGCTATGGAAGCTTTCTATTTTTACATTATAGACTAATTTAAGCACAGATGGATTTAGGTTTCAATGTGTGAAAAAGAAGGCTCTTGGGAGCATGGGGGGAAGAGGGGAAATAACACATACACACACCACCAGACGCACACTCCATTTATTATAGTTTAAGCAAGGAGCAGTAAAAAGAAAACCATTGAACTAAAATTCCAAGTTTTCTCCTGTCCTGCAAGACAAGTTTAAAGTGCCCCTGAGGCTTATAAAGTTAAGAGATGCTTTCAACAATCCTTCAGTTCCCCCCTCCCCACAGCTTGTCTGCAGAAGTCTTGCAAAGTCAGACTCCAGTCTGAGAACTTTTTGCGTTTAATCTGTTTTCCCTGGAGAATTTTGTCCAATAGCCAGAATTAAAGAGAAAGACACCCACACTCACACCCACCCAAGAATATTATGAGTTCTGGTGTAGCTCAGTTCTTATTTACAAACATTCTTGGGATTTTTTAAAGAGAAACCCAAGCTCCCGAAAGAGACAGGAATGCAAGCTGCTCACTTGCATAATGTTGTTCGACGTGTAGATCATGCAAATCTGTGCTCAGCATGCCTTACCTTGAAGTCTGCAAGGCTGTGGCTTTGAAATGGCCGTAGCAGAAGGGAGAATCGGGAAATTCACACTGGCAACTTTAAGCGCTAGAATGGGTGTGCTTCTGCCCTGTATGTTTTGCACTTGACCTGTAATGGTATGGTGTTAAATTACTACTGGAAGATCCAGTGGGAGTTTCATGCTGGGGGGGGGGGGTAAAAAGACAGGGCATACATCACTGAAATAGGAGTTTCTACCTCTGTCCTTCTGGTCATAAAGAGCTGGCATCCTCTACACTTCGTTTGCGAATTAGACTTGCAGATCATCAGAAAGGGTGTCATCCCACGAGGCGTTTATTGTGCAGTTATGGGTCACTCACAGAAGTTTGCAGGTCCTTTTCATGATGTCGTCATCCTCCGGTGCCTCTCCCACTGCTTTTTAGATTTATTCCGCCATAATGTAACTTTCCGAAAACACAGTAATATATAAAACCTGAAGCAAAGAGGTCGTGAAAATCCAGAACCGCGAAATGTTGCACAATATTGCAGCACCATCTACTTGTGGTATAAATGAAACATATGGGGCTTGTGCAGACAAGGAACACCCCCCCCAATGGGGGAGGAAAAGTGTATTTATTTTGCTGATCGTGATCCCATGAAGACTCTTAAAGATAGATAACGCTCTGGTGAGGATGCGGGATTTCAGCCTCGTGTGATGACACCCAAAGGCTGCGCCTTCTGTAGGCTGAGTGGAGTCCTTGAGTTCATCTACAGATCTTTCTCCTCTCTGGAGCCTGGAGTGTATTACATTCTTGAAGCACTAGGTATTTGTTTATTATTTGCAGGGCTTAAAAAAAAGGGGGGGTGCATTCCAAAACATGATCCCCCATGTTTAGTTCCCTCTGCCACAACAGAATCTTCCCCCTCAGTTTGGTATTTGATATTCGGCATGACAAATAAAAGTACCCCCTCCCCTGGCCATCCATTAAAAACTAAAAATAATAATAGCCCCCCCCCCTCCTGCTGCCCTTTTCCCGAGTTCAGTTCCACATTTGAAATCCCAAATCCTTGATGCATCTGGGATGTAGCTGAACAGGCAAGGAACCCTGGGAAACATACAAAGGACAGATTTCCCAGGCTCCCTGGTTCCCAAGGTACTACCATAACAGTGCAGGTTGTTAGGGAAGGAGGGAGGTGCAGTCGCTTGATTAACAATCCAAGTCAAAGAAGAACCTTTCAAGGAAGTGCTGTTAAATTTGCAGTCCTCCTGAGTGTTATGAGCTGAACAGATTCATATTCCAAGCTAGATACATGAGAACTTCAGCCATAACATTAGTTCGGTGTTGCTAGCTCCTTAAGTCTTTTCCCATATCAAAAATATTTCAGCTGTCATATATTTTTTCACTCCCTCCCAAACTATCATTTTTACTTTTCCACGCCATAATTAATTCCCCACCCCCAATCAATAATATATCAAATCCCACAATCTGGTTGATGGATCCCTGCCAAGAAAAAGAATGTAGTATTGTGTGATCTTGTCACTTGGCACACACCACATCAGTTAGATTTTTTTTTCCTAAGGTTTTATTTTAATTCAAGGACTTTGCTTCATACAAAATGTAATTGTAGAAACAACTGCAGAATTCAAAGTTTGGCTGATAAATACTACTCAGGCAGCAAACTATTCAATCACAGAACTTATCCCTCCCGCCCCCACCATAAAGTTCCAGTTGTGTTGCATGTTTGGAACTTTTCTCTCTCTTTTTTTTAACACTGGTGTTTTTTTTTTAAATATAAAGTTTTGCAACAAACCCCCAATTTATATCAAATATAATTAAAAATTAACAACTGATGAATACGTTGTATCAAAAAGTACGAAGATAAACATTTCCCCCATGCACATAGTTTATATATATATATATATTTATATATATATATGTATATATTTATATCATATGTATATATTTTACATGCAAACATTACTTATTCAAATTACAGCCACCACTAGACTGATTCTGGATGCAGAAAATGGGTCGTTGCATTTCAAGTTCTGGCAACTCAGTAGAAGAATTCTGGAAACGATCTAGGCTCCGATCCAGCTAAAGTTAGTCTCGGCTCAGTCCCGTTGAAACCGCTGGAACAAATTAGTCACAACTGACTCACTGCTGAATTTGCTTGAGCAATGCTGCCATTAGGCAAGTTTAGATGCTTGACCTCATGATCTTTCTGGTGTGCGTGTGCTCTTTAGATAGTCATGAGTGTTACTTAACTTCCTTCAAAATGTGGTAAGCCAGCCCACCTGCTCATTTTGCCAAGAGGGGACCTGGCCTTCTGCTCCAAAGGCCTGGCCTGATGGCACCACTGTGCTTTAGATGGGACTTAAACCTTGACTAACTTTAACTGGGTTGGACCCTACATGTGTACTGAAAGAGAGACAGTATTAAGGCTGTTTACAAAATGGAAGGCCAGTCATGTCAACCACTGTGAGAAGGGTTTGCAGTGGCAACAGCTATTCACAGCCATCCAGTAACCACCATGCCCCATCCTCCCCCCACCCGCCCCGCATTTGCTTCTCCCTGACAATTTTATACCTCGCTCTTCTTCTAATACCAGGATTTAAATGGTCCAAGTTCAAGCTGTAAATTGTGTCTGTGAAACCCCCCAGTTGTATTTATATGGGGCCGTCACAACAGATTGATTCAGTAGGGAACAGGATTAGATAGGAATTATTCAAGACAAAACAAAGCCATTCCCTTTCAACTCCCAATGGTTGCATGCATGATCAGAGAGTCTTTTTCTCCCCTGTGTTTCTTGGAGTAATTTTTTGTTGAGATTTTTTTCCTTTTAAAATTTCCAAGAAACAATTGTGCCTTCGTATAAGTAAAATGTAGAAAACATTTGGTCACGGTCATGCGGTAGCCTGAAACAGGAAAAAAAAATCCAGCAGGTAAAGCTGCAGAATGGATGACGTCTTTTGCTTCCTTGCCTCTTTCCTTTTTCATTTGATTCAGTTTGTGAACAGTGTCATCTTGTTGCATAGCCCTACAGTGATTTTGGGGGGTTGTTTTTTGTTTGTTTTGTTCAATCATATCCATGATCCTTAAATAACAAAACCCTCATGGCTAATGAGCATTCCATACAGGGTGGCCATTTACGCATCGCCAGAACAAGGAAATGAGTCCCTCCCTCCCACCCGCCAAAGACAACAGAGGACACAGATTTGCATCTGCTAAGTTATACATCTAAATGCAAATTTAGAAATAATTACGATCATTTAAACAGAAGTACAATACATCTCACCAAAGTGACTGTGACAGGTGACCTGTGGGTAGCAACATCAAGGTCTCTGCTGCTCTCCCTTCTTAGAGTTGATTATCAACCAGACGTGGACCCAAGAGCCCTTTAGACAAAGGATGCCTTCAAATAGAGGACTGTCCTCTCTAAAGTAGAACACATGGTTACCATCTTTCCATACTCAAAGATGTATGTGGATTAATAAGAGTTAAAGAGGGAGAGAGGGAGAGGGAGAGAGAAATGCATGTTTTAAAACACACTCCAGGGATGAGATTCGTCAGAGTTCAGAAAACAAAACAATGACTGGGACGGGCCCCGTCCTATGCATGGATGCGCCTGATCTTGTCTGATCTTGGAAGCTAAGCAGGGTCAGCCCTCGTTAGTACTTGGATGGGAGACTGCCTGGGAATCAGGCTTTCTGCGGTGAGCAGGGGGTTGGACTTGATGGTCTTCTAGGCCCTTTCTAACGCTATGATTCTATGTCTATGTCTACTTTTAGTCTCGAAGCAGCATGGGGGAAATGCCTTCAGCTCTTTTCTTCCTCCTCAGTTTTTCCCTTAGACTTTTTTTTTGGGGGGGAGGGGGGTTGTAGATAGAAAGTCACCTTCTGTTTAATCATCCCATCTGTCTAGATAATCTATCTTTAAAAAATATGGGAACCAACCCAAATCGGGTCTTGCAAACATGGTTGCTCACTTGGCATGGTGTGCAGCCCCAAGGGTGAACGTATTCAATTGACTATTGCAGTTGTCTTTCTGTGGCTGGGGTACTGGGTTTGGATGCTGGCTCCTTTCTCAGCTGCCTCAGTTGCTGTCCCTGCCACTTTTGGCTGGTCTTTTAAAAAATACTGTGTTGTAAGACTTTCTGTGCTCATGATCTGTCACTAGGTGCCACTTTGGTGCAATTTGCACAGCTACCGAAACAAGAGGAAAACATCCAAAGGTGCTGTAGATCAGGGGAGGGCAGAAAGTAGATGATTTGCAGTAGATTGCCAAAGGTTGCCAGACTGCCAGTAGTCTGGCAATCTAGATGGTAGATTGCCAAGAGTTGCCAAATTGCCAGTAGTCTGGCAATCTAGATGGTAGATTGCCAAAAGTTGCCAGATCACCAGTAGATTGGCAATCTAGATGGTAGATTGCCAAGGGTTGCCAGATTGCCAGTAGACTGGCAGTAGACTGGCAATCTAGATGGTAGGTTGCCAAGGGTTGCCAGACTGCCAGTAGACTGGCAATCTATATGGTAGATTGCCAAGGATTGCCAGATTGCCAGTAGACTGGCAATATAGTTGGTAGGTTGCCAAGGGTTGCCAGATTGCCAGTAGACTGGCAGTAGATTGGCAACCTAGATGGTAGATTGCCAAGGGCTGCCAGATTGCCAGTAGATTGCCAAGTAAGGATGATTCACAGTAGATTGCCAAGGGTTTCTGCCTTCAAATTGTCTCATAATAGTAAAAACTAAAAAAAACGTCCCCTTTTAAATTAGATTGCTGAAAATGAACGTTTGGGGGAAAAGCAGGAGTGGATTTTTGTGTAAAAGCTCTTGTGAACTTGGTTTTGGCACTGGCCACAAACTCCTGGGCTTAGCCTATGCCCAAGGGGAACCCTGTTTGCCCACCTAAGCTGCTCTTTTGCACCCAGCTCTGGTTGGTGGATCTCAGGTTTCTAGTCAAAAACAAAGTAGATCCCGCAAGCCTGACGTCTGCCCACTCCCAGTGTCCCAGTATGTTTTTATATGTTCTATGTTTATATGTTCTATGTTCTTATAAAGTTGCCCAACCTGTTTTTAATGAACCTGTTTTCCTTAGGAAGAATATCTAAAGGGCAAATGGAGTGGTTTCTATTTTCTCTTATCAGTTACTGGATCAGTATTTATTTTGCTAAAGAAAAACATTAAGTTGTAGTTAGCAGGGATATTGCTCAAATAATGGTTTGGAATCATTAATTGGTTTAAATATTTGTTTGTTTGTTTGTTTGTTAGATGGGTTTCCTTTTCTTAAAATGGAGATAGTTCTAACCGAGGAAAATACTCTTTTGAAGGGAAGAATGGGATAAATAAACTTTGTATGTGGTTTTCTTGTCTGAAGCAGATATTGATAAAAATTAAAGAAAAGTAACTAAGGGCACAATCCTATGCATGTTTAGACAGAAAAAGTCCTACAACTCCCAGCATTCCCCAGCCAGTCATGCTGGCTGGGGAATGCTGGGAGTTGTAGGACTTCTTTTGTCTAAACATGCATAGGATTGCACCCTAAGAAAGCAATCCTATGGCCACTAGATACTGTCTAGACGGTCATAGAATTTTTCAGTTTCTGGAAACCAAGGTTGTCAAACTTCGGTTCCCAGGAACAGCACTCCCTGCCCCTTCTCCTGCCCTGTCATAGTGGCGTGGTTCTTTCATAAACAGAGTGTGGAGAGGGTAAAAAGAGGGTGTTCCCAGGGGCAGGGAGGAGACCCTGGAAGCTTCTTTAGACAGCTTCCTATGAGGTCTCCACTCCAGGACTCTTACCTCCCCATCCCCGAAAATGTGCATCTAGCCAAGAATTCAGGGCAAGCAGAGTGCAGAGGAGAGGATCCCCTCCGTGCTTCGCTTGAACTGCATTGGATAGATTCGGAGGCTGAGTTTGGAGGCTAAGTTTGGAGGCTGACGTCTATTTCGATAGGGTTGCGCCCTAAAATAAAATCCCTTATTTAAAATGGAATAATTTTAAAACACATATATTTTCTAAATTCAACTACCTAGTATGTATAGTTAGGCTTTGTATTGCTGGTAGGAATGGGGGAGAATTTTGTTTTCTAAGTGAACCAACTTTATTTGCACTTCCTAGACTAATACGTGGATCAAACATAGGTATCCTTCGGATTATGCACTTCTCCAAACTTGCAATGGTGTTCTTGGCTCAAAAACTGCATAGAAAAATGTGCATATTGGGGAAAGTTGTGTAAATAAAATTTGTGTATTCAAGAAAGTCATGTACGCAAATTAGGGAAAATTGCCTATGAAAATAAATGCAAACTTTCATGACTTTTCTTTTTTTAAAAAAAGTTGCAGACTGATGCGGAAATTGGATGGAAGGAACATATGAATGAATACAGGTGAAACTGATATGGACTGGATGTAGACTAATTTGTCTGTCCCCAATTGTCAGTGTGTGTTACTGTAAGAGATATGTATATAACAATATTACAAGTAGAACTTACAACAAAAAGGTGCAGTGCATCCTTTGTCCCCCAGCTAGCCATTCCATCCCACTTTCTCCCCATTCAATTTTTATTTTCCAATTGTCATTCCACATTCTTTGGTTACTGACCATGCTCAGTGGTCACTGGGCTGGGTTTCTGTTCTGTTTTTTGTGGGAGGGAGGTTGCCCCCTTAGCTTTTTAAAACCCCTTTTCTATGTCTGCAAAGCTTGGAGTTCCCTCAAGTGTACTCCTCTCTTGTTTCTCAGTGGCCTGCTTTCGGCTCTAATGCTGTTGGCACTCAGCCACCAGAGTTCAATATTAGAAGGAGCAATCTTGTAAAATCTAATCATTAATGGAGTCTATGCCACATATGTTTTGATATTATATAGTAAATGCAGGATACTTGACTCATGCTGGGCAGTTCCCAAAACCAAAACCAGCTTTCTGCAGCAGTGTTGGAAGTTTTCCTCCTATTTACATCGCTGATCAGTATAGTTCTCCTTCTTCTGAACCACTCTTTGCATAGCTGATAGCACTATAGCAGCACCTAGTGACAATATAAAGCATTAACTCATCAAAAAAGAAATGGAGATGTCCCTCAAAAAATGGCCCATTCATCATTAGCTCCCTTCATTCTGATGGGGAGGGAACAACCTCTCTCATACTGGGGTTGAATCCAACCTGGAGCCTTCCAGATGTGTTAGGCTACAATTCCCACCTGACCATGGTGGCTGGGGGTGATGGGGGTTGTAATCCAACATATCTGGAGGGCACCAGGTTGGGGGAAGGCTTCCTTACACAAATAGAAGTGCTTCCTCCATTGGAAGGACTCCTTCCATTGGAAGAAGATGCTTTCCATCCACAAAAGGGGCCCTTGGAATCTACCCCCAGTTTGTCCTTTTAATGTAAACCAGGGGACTGAGGGTAGAAATAACCAATCACACGAAATCAACTCATGCAGGCATTCCCTGAAGAAACTGGCAAAGTGTGGAAAAAGGCATTTTTCTCAACCACGTGGATTTGAATCCATGCGATTCCAAGACCCGCTTAGATTACACAGGAGGGAAGCAAAGCCATAGCGTGTGTGTGTTTGTGTGAGTGCGCACGCTTGAGACCCCTTCACAGATGGCAAATGGCCACTCTTTCCTCCCACCCCCCAAGCAATCCATCCTCTCTCCAGATACAGGAATTATATAGAGAAATGCTCAACATCCGAATCTGGGCTCCATAGTAATATTTTAGTGCCTGCCAATGAACAAACCAGAGGTCCACATATCCCTGCACACTTTCCGTGATGACAAAGGACACTTTGATTGTGAAAATTGTGCCAGGGAGACTATGCTTGGAGGCCATAAGTTACACTTTGCCCCTGACAAGTAGGGGAAGGGCTGTGAGGGGAGGGAGGAAATGGGTGCTATTCACATATGCAAAGAGGTCATCTGCTCGTTTAAATTCAGCCGAATGTGCCTGCTATGCATTAGATGCTAACTCGTGTAAGAATCCCCTGACACCAGTTTTTAGAGAGAAAATCAGCTGGGGTGGTGGGAGCAGATTTAGAGCAGAGATGTGGCAAGATGGAGGGAACGGGAACCCTGAAAGCTGTTTTTTGTTTTTGTTTTCCTGCTCAAAATCACCCCAGGCTGCTTTCCTCCTGCCTTGTGGAGTTTTAGGCAGGTGCTGGCAGAGAAAGGTTTTTAAAATACCCTCCTATTTCCTTCCCCCTGATGCTTCTCTGCTCTAAATGCTCTGCCATCCCAGAATTGCTTTGGTCTTTATGCCCCAGCATTGGGGCACGGTTCCATGTGTTAGCCTGGAACATGCAGTTTAGCCTGCAGATTAAGGAGCCAAGCTAGATGTGACATTAAAGGCGAAGCCCTATGCATGTTTAGACAGAAAGAAGGCCTTGAACTCCCAGCACGCTGGGAGTTGTAGGCTTTCTTTCTGTCTAAACATGCATAGGATTGCACCCTAAATTGATCTTTGCATCAACGATTGTTGTTTTTATATTAAAAACTACAAATAGGAAGGGGGGTGATAATCATTGGAATTGCAGCAGGCAGGTCATTCCCCCCACCCCCCTCCAAGGTCCTGTGGAAAACCGCTCCTCTGAAGCTTCCATTTGTACTGGCAGAAAAGGGTTCAACTCCCCCTTCCTGCCTGCTGCGATCCTGATAACAACCATTCCCCTCCAGCTTAAACGTTAAAATTGCCTTTAAAAACAAAACAAGCCTACACATGAAATATAAGGCCAGCTTTAACATCACATCTAATTTGGACCAGATTGCTTTTTCCCTCTTCCCCAGGCATGGGGGAACCGATGGCCCATGAGGCAGGCCCTGCCCCGTCTCCCAGAGACATTTCAGACGTTACACAGCAACAAACCTTGCAATGCTCTCCACACATTACATTGTTTGTTTAGGTCTACGCCGAAATTGAACTGGCGCACCATCAGTCACTTTGCCCGCCGCTTCCCTTCCCTATGAGTATTTTTGCGTTGCCGCTTTCCCTCTCCATTTACTCCCCAAACACAACAGGTTACCCTCTCCAGGCTGCATCTGCAGCCAATGATGCAGGTGCCGCGTTGCGTGGGCTAAGGGTGCGTTTAAGCATGAGCTTTGTCCATTAGCCATGTTTTCCCCAGGCTTGTACAAATGTGCACACAAATGCACGCACACAAAACAAATATCCAGCATGCAAAACACACACACACACACGCATAAAAATCCCTCCCCCGAAATCTCATCCCTGAGAATCAGAATTAGGTTCCCCTCCCCCTTTTTTCTGTTATCTCCCCCAAAGCAGGCAATAATCACAAGTCTCTCTCCAACTGCCCTCAGCATGAAGAACATGCTGCGACGGGTGTCCAAAGCTTCCATAACCAAGTTCCGACTTAGAGATGAAGAGCAAAAGGGTCCCATTTACTGCAGAAGCATCCACCTCATTGCTGAGTGCATGCTTTCCAATATTACCATGCCCTCCCTGCCTGTCCCCCCAACAAGATTTTATTTTTCAAACAACAACAAATCTTTGACCCCTCCTGTTGATAGTTTCCCAACCTGACAAGGTGGAAAAATCAGCTTAGCTCTGGATGAAGCTTAGAGCCCTTCCAAACTCCCCTTGTGGGGCCAATCCTCCCCACCCCATCTCTCGCGTCCTCCTGATGTGTCAGGAACAAGAGATTGCATCATCACCATGAGAGATTCTCAAGGTTAGGCACTTAGAAGAGTGAAGAACTGACGCCTTCAGTAAGAAAAATGGTGGGGCTGGAATGACAACTGGATTAGTTCTCTACAGTAGAGGACTCGTGCTATTTTTGTTTTGTTTTTCTTCTTTTACTGTACAATTTACAAAAAAAATGCACACAATGAAAAGTTCAAGTTTATCTAACAGCTCGATAGAAAACCAAAGACACATTTTCTTCACCTGCCCCTCCCCACTTCCCCCCCTTTTTCTTTTCTTCTCACAAGCTCAGATTTGTAAACAAGATGAAATGGTGAAGGGGCCATCTTGCATTCAAAGAGAGAAAACGTAAGTACATTAGCAGCACAAGCAGCAGCCGGGAAGCTGTCCCTTTCCCCAAACAGCTCTCCTCTGGGGACATCCGAAAAGTGTCGATGTGAAGGACCCCAAATGTGGAAACAAAACACATGAATCAAAGGAGTCATGGATGGCAACATGGTGCTTTTGTCGGCTGGAAGCTTTCGTTACTGGCTCCGTTGAAAAGGGCTGTCACCAAATATCGAGTGCAATATTTACCTGGGCAAAATTCCCTCTTAAAAAGTGTGGACAGGACAAATTTTTCAGCTCGTTTTTGTACACAAGAGCCTTTTGCTTCTCACCTGCACATCCCAAACTGTGTAGAGCTTCCAATCTCAGAAAGATCGATTTGGGTTTTCTCCCCAGGCCCTTGCTTATGTTACAGTTTTGTCGTGTGTGTGTGTGTGTGTGTGTGTGTGATGTTTACATCAACAAGGCAGTAAGCAGCAGAATGGGAGCAATATTCCCCCATCCTGCCCTTCCAAAGAATGGCCTTTCTGTATTGATCGAGAGCTCTCTAGTGCAAAAGGAGAGAGAGGTCGCAAAAAAAGAGAGAGGTGTCATCTCTGATGGCGTTGTGCGTGCACACAGAGCAGTCTTCTTGGTCTGAGCATTCCAGAGGGAGGCACTTATTGCCTCCCCTTTCCCCCCTCCAGCCCTGATGCCGTGGGGCCGAGCGTGCGTGCACACACACATACATGGATCTTCTTGGATGATAAAACTCATCAATTTCCAGTGTGCAAGAACCCAGGCTCTTTCCTGCTAGCACCAATCATCTTCATCTCGTTCATGGTAATAGCTACGTGCTCTGGTGCTGGTCCCAGGGCCAGCACTGAGGCCCAAACTGTAGTGGTATCCATTGGGGACTCTGCGGATTTGGTGGGGCTGGGAAGTCAGAGAGGAGACGTAAGACGTCCGGGAGGACCTTCCTGAATTGGTGGCAACGGCCTCCTCAAAGGTGAGTGTGTCCTCAGGTACAGCATGGTACGGACTGTCGCTGTCTTCCCGGTGGCTCAGGTAAGGGTCCGATCCGATCCGTGCCACCAGGGTCTGCGAGGGGCCCTGGAAGTCACCATGCAGCAAAGCGTTGTGCTCAGAGAGACCCCGGCTCAGGCGTCCCGGGGAGAAGGTGGGCAGGCCGGTCGAGTAGGCAGAGAAGTGCACGGGCGAGGAGTTGGCCGTCTTGTACGTGATGTTGGGGCGCGGGGTCAGCGGCGTCTGCGGCAGCTGCCTCCGGCCGCGGCACGGGGTGCTAGCACCAGAGGTCAACAGCAAGGGGCTCCCGTTAACTGAACCACTGCCCTACATGAAAAGTGGAACAAAGCGAATGAACAAAACAAAAGAAAATAACAAGGGGGGGGGATACCAGACAAACGCAGAGCCACATGGCAGGGTAGGTGGGTGGGTGGGCAAATCAAAGAACAGAAGGACAAGGGACATGAAGGAAGGGACATGTCACAAGATGAAAGAGAAAGGAAAGAGAGAGTTTAGACGAGCACAGCAAAGGAAGGAGGGGTTGTTAAGGAACCATCTGGAACAAAGGTATAGACCCAAAGGAGGGAGGGGGGATTCCAAATGAAAACATCCAGTGAGTTAGTGTGACAAGGCAGGAGAGCAGACAGTTCTTGTGAAAACGGTGGCTGACCTTGGACATTCAGACATCCCATTACATGCCCCCAAACCCAAGAGATTTGTCATAAAGTGAGGAGTGTTACTGAAAACTGCGGATGTCAAAGCCTTCTTTGCGCAGGCTTCCGTCTTCTCATATGAGTTCAGTTCCTATTTCAGTACCACATTCAAGGCCCAGTTGAGGCCTGGCTCAAGGGTTTTTGTAGGCCACTCATCAGGACCTCACACACATGAGTCCACATGCCAGGACTATCCTCACTCACTTTACCTAAGCCTAGGGATGTATGGATCGTGTAAAGTCTGTTCTGTCTGTGCTTCACGGATTGTCAGGCACCTTTCATTCTGTCGTCTGCCCATCAACGGAATCTTTTTTTATTTCTGAATTTGCACAAATGTGCATTTGCACAAATGCACAATTCCGCATGTGTGAAAATGCACAAATTCATCAAATGTGTATTTCCACACTTTAGCCTATGGGGCAATGCACAGTTTTGGCCAGATTCTTGTTTTTTAAAAAAACATGCATATTTTTCTATGATGAAATTTGTGCAAAACCTGGGAAAGTTGGAAAATTGCTCCAGAAGACAGCAGAATCTCCCCAATGGGGGAAAAGCCAGTCCACCCCAGAATCTTCAGGTCAGATCCATGAACATCCAAACTAATTTGGTTCCATTGCAGATTTTTCCGACATCCCTACCTAAGTCCCATAACCCAGTGAAATGACTGGGGGGGGGGGATATGGCATGAGAGCCTATGCTATCAGGCCAAGCCTGGTCAGGGTTGTTTTACTTTCCACAAATCCCAGTTTCTTATCAAAAGCATGACCAGTAATTTGGAAAGACAAAGAGATCTTTGCTCCTTTGAATAAGAGGAGGCTCTGGCAGGGATGCTGTTTGGTCCAACCTACACCTTTTCCAGACTAACGTGCAGATCAGGATGCAGTTGTCCTTCAGATTGTGGAGTTCTCTGAAGGTCGCAACACAGTCTACAGCTTTTTTAAAAAGGACCCAAATGCATATAAAATGTGTTTTTTAGGATAAAATATGTAGATGCAAATTTTGTGTGTGGGGGGGAAATATGTTCAAAAATGCATATTTAAATATGAATTTTTGTGAGGATTAAAAACAAACAAACCAAGTAATGCGGAAAGAGGACAGAACAGACTTAGGACTAAACACAAGCAAAACCGACATGGACTGGAAATATGCTCAGAACTCTCAGCATGGCCTTATTTTGCAATAGCACCCATCAGGAGTAAAATCCATGCAAGGTCTGCTTCTTTGGATGGAGCAGCTAAAGGCTGCTGCTGTTCCCTGCCATAGACCTGGAGCATTTCTATACGAGGCTTTTATTGCATGCTAGTGATTGGTAACTCATGGAAGTTTGGTGGTCCTTTACATGACGTGGTCAACCTCCAGAGCATCTCCTGTGCTTTTTGAGCTTTATCCCGCTTTTTTAAAGATCGGAGATAAGCTGATAGCAACATTAATGTGAGATATCGGCAGTCTGTAATGATGGCACTGCACTATAATACAGCCACTGGATGGTGCTGTGTAATGAAACATATAGAATATTGCCAAGAAAGGAAGCTTTCAATTCAAATTAAGTGTCCGCCCATGTAAAGGAGCCCATCGTAATCCCACAAAGAAACTGGAAGCAGAAAGCCCCGGTGAGGATGCAGGATTTCAGCCTCATGTGATGAACTTTATATTCTCCTTGCCTTGCTGCATCTCCCCTCCACCACCATCCTGGTGTTTTGACTGCTTGGATCTTCATAGTTCTTCACCCCTAATGGTGAATTTCAGTCTCTACACCAGGGTCAATCTCACCCCAGCCCAGTGACCTCCAGACACTTTGGACTACAATTCCCATCATCCCTGACCATTGGCATGCTGGTTGAGGCTGAAGGCGAGCAAATCCAGTGACATCTGGAGGATCCCAGGTTGGGGAAGGCTGGTTAAGGGCATGAGTTCTCTCTTTGAAAAGGCATCCAAGCATCCATGGAAGGTGCAAGGGTTCCCTCCCCTCCACCCTTGGACTCTCACCTGTGTCTGCATCCCATGCTCCGGCCCTCTGCTGGGCGAGGTGGGCCTACTGCGCTCAGACGACTTGGGCTGAGAGGGGTCTCGGCTCCCGTATCGATCGCAGGAATAAAAGCGCTGCTTTTCAGATGAAGAAGAGGAGTGGAGCTTCCGTTCCTGGGACCGGCCTCGCTCCTGCTTTTTGACCTTGGAGCTGGCTTCGCCTGCATGCCGGACCAAGAGGAAGCTCATGAGTGAAGCAGCTGCCAGCGTATGACAGAGGCCCATCTGACGATGGATGGAATCAAGCACAGCCAGCTGCCGTTCTTCTAAGGACAGAGCTTTGCCCAACAGCTCATAGAAATATATTACAAGAGCCAGGGAGTTGGGGAACCTGATCCACCACTCGTTCTTCTTAATGCTTCCATGTCGTGATTTACATCATTTATCCTTAATTTGACTTTTCTTGTCCCATGGGGAGGACCACCTTGTGGACCTTTTCTTATCTAGGGATGTTGGAGAAATTCTCCATGGACCCCAATGAGGCTGGATTCTATTGAATCTGCCCCGCCCCCAAGTCCGTGGAGGATCAGATCACCTCCCTCTGCCTCCCTCGCGAAGTCCTCGCTGGCGGATCCTGCCTGCCGCCAGTTCTGAAGCCCCAGCGATACGGCCTCCATTGCCGTATCGCTGGCTGGACTGATGGACTGCGGATGCACATGGCGTCCACTATGCCATTTGCGTCCCTGCTCTTTGATGTGATAGGCTACGTAAAGATTTACGTAGCCTATCGTGTGAAGGAACAGGGATGCAAATGGCATATTTGAATCCCTGTTCCTTCGCACGATAGGCTACGTAAAGATTTATGTAGCCTATCACGTCAAAGAGCAGGGACGCAAATGATGTCTGCTACGCTGGACGCCATTTGCACCTGCAGTTCATCAGTCCAGCCAGCGATACGGCAATGGCGGCTGTATCGCTGGGGCTTTGGAGCCAGCCGGCAGCTCCGCGGAATTGCCTTGGAGCAGAGCTGGCTGGTGAGGATTCCAGGGGGCAGGAACGGATCGCCTCCTCCCCCGGCGGACCCCCCGCGGACAGCAAGGTATGGGATTCGTACATCCCTATTCTTGTCCCATGGGGAGGTCCACCCCCTGGACCTTTTCTTGTCCCACGGGGAGGTCCACCCCCTGGACCTTTCCTTGTCCCACGGGGAGGTCCACCCCCTGGACCTTTTCTTGTCCCATGGGGCGGTCCACTCCCTGGACCTTTTCTTGTCCCATGGGGCGGTCCACTCCCTGGACCTTTTCTTGTCCCATGGGGAGGTCCACCCCTTGGACCTTTCCTTGTCCCATGGGGAGGTCCACCCGCTGCACCTTTTCTTGTCCCATGGGGAGGTCCACCCCCCGGACTCCTGCTGTCCTCAGGGCACAGTGGCCAAAACAAGGGATCAAGGAGTGGGGTGTTGCTGTTAAAATTTGCTGGCAAACCCCAATGGAGTCCAAAAAGGAACACATTTAACTTGTTTTCAGCTATATTTGTTCCTTTTAAACCTCTGTTGTAGTTTGCCATCGGAATTCCATGGCAAAGTGATGCTGCCACAATTTGGTGGCATGGGGGTAGGGGCTACCACTGAAGCATGTTACCCACCCCTGCTGTAAGGGAAGCCAGAGTTAGTTCTCTTATACCTTTTCTGTTCTGCTCATCCTTCAGCCAAGATGATTCCCAGGGTCAATTTACTATGGCAAAACTCACAGTAACATTGTTGTGGCAGGGTGCCATTGAAGGGTGCAGGACTAGGTAGGCCATTAAAATACTTAAAATGGACCATCCAAGAAGCTGGGCAGGATCCAACCTCTTCCCATATATTCCTATCCATGCTCTGAGATGGGCATCAGAGGCCCTGCTCCGAGGTGTAGTGAGTGGCAATTCATGAGCAGGCCTTCTCAGTGGTAGCCCCGCCCAGTTGTGGAATGCCCATTCCAGTGAGGTCTGCCTGGCACCTACCTTCATGTCTTATGAGTTCCTAGGCAAAGACCTTTTTATTCTTACAGGCTTTTTGAATGGTCATATATCCTAAATTCCTAATGACCTGTTCCTATCAGAAAATGGGTTGATTTCTGTGAAACCTTTTAGGTCTCTTTTGTGCTTGATGCCCGTGACATTTTAGGTCTCTGCGGGTTGTAAATGGATTTTTTTTTTTTTAATGCTGCTCTTAATGTCGATCTTATGTCTCTGGACATAAGATTTGATTGGTTTGGTACATGTGTTTTATGTGTATTTATGGAAGTTGCCCTGACGACAGGAAGTGATAAGCTGTGGACAAATTAAATGAATGCATACATGCATACATGCATACATGCATACGGACTTGCTGCATTGAGCAGGGGGTTGGACTCGATGGCCTTGTAGGCCCCTTCCAACCCTACTATTCTATGATTCTAAGTCTTTGCCTAGTGCCCAAAAGATGAAGTGGGGAGGGAGTTCCATAAACGAGGTGCCACCAGAAAGAAAAACCTCCCCCTGGCTGCCCCCCACCTCACCTAAGATGACAGGGGGCACAGGTTGGTTGAGGGGGAACCCTGCCGCAGCTCCACAACTTACAGGGTACCTGCATATGTATTATACTCCTTGTGCATATAATGAGACTGAGTACAACGGTGGGGGAGTACAGACAGAGTTGGGACTCTCATGAGCATCATAGTCTACCAGCCCCAATGATAAGACCCAGCCCTGGGAAAAGTGCCCAATCGGCCCTCACCAGCAGGATCTCCGTCGGCCAGGTGGTTGGGCGGCTTGTCGATGGACTTCTGTTTCTTTTCTTTCCGCCGGTGGCAGCGGTGGTGATGGTGGTGGTGGGTGTGCTCGGCCGGCCGGGAATGTTCATAGAGGTGCGTGGCGTGGGGTCGCTGCGGGTTCAGTGTGGAGATGGAACGCTTCATGGGGCTCGTGTCCGGGATGGGCTGCGCATAAATGCAGGGTGAGGAAGGGGTGGTGGGAAAGGAGCAGAGGGAGACAGCACAAGGCAGTTGAGTCCTCAAGTGTGACACCCTCTCCCCATCACGGAGAGGCAACAGGAGGCAGGCAGAGCATAATTAAGGCTATGGAATTCACTGCCACAAGTTGTGGGGGTAGCCACCCAACTAGATGGCTTTAAGAGGGAATTCGACTGAATCATGGGGAATAAGACAATCACAGCCAAGGAATCATGATGGGCATATACTGCCTTGTCAGGGATGCTTTGACTTGGAACCCTGCACTGAGCAGGGGTTGGACTCGATGGTCTTATAGGCCCCTTCCAACCCTACTCTTCCATGATTCTTTGAAGCTGGACAGCCACCCGTCAGGGATGCTCTGACTTGGATTCCTGCACGGATCAGGGGGTTCTACCCGATGGTCCTATAGGCCCCTTCCAACCCTACTCTTCTATGACTCTGATTCTGCTTCCAGCACGATAGGCAGCACACCTCTTGTACCAGGTGGTGGGGAATATGAGTGAGAGGATGCTACTGCCAGTGGTACAGCTAGGGCCATTTCCCTGGGGCCAACGTTCTGGGCCCTGCAGCCCGGGGGGTCCCCAAATGACCACTCGAAGAGCAGCAGGTGATAAGTGCAGCACCAGGCAAGCAGGAGCAAAACTCCACTTTATTATGGATTGATCTTCGCGACAAGGCTGCCTGGTGCCAACATTGCTATCTTTTTGGCCTTTCTTTTCTCCTAGGCATTTGGCAGCATATGATTCCTGCATTGAGCAGGGGGTTGGGCTTGATGGCCTTGTAGGCCCCTTCCAACCCTACTATTCTATGATTCTATGATTCTATGACCAGTTTTAATTAATCCTGGATTGTCTTATGGTTATGGTGGTTTGCTTGAGATTGCTTGCATGGAGTGGGAGGTTGGACTTGATGATCTCTGGGATCCTTCCGGATGACCTTCCAACTCTATGATTCGATGATGGAACATGTCCAATGATGTCGGGGGACCTGAGAGTTGCTTTAGATATATGTTCTCTTGTGTATGTTGTCTGTTCATGTGTTTTTTATGTAAATGGCTTTTAATCTCCATATACTGTATTTTTAATGTTTTTAATCTTTTGTAAACTGTCCAGAGAGCTTTGGCTATTGGGCAGTATAGAAATGTTAATAATAATAATAATAATAATAATAATAATAATAATAATAATAATAATAATTCCTGTAGACATGACAGGGCTACGATTGAAATGAGTTTAAAACGTGAAACTGCACATGCTCAGGAGATGTCTTTTCAGTCAGGCTTGGCGCACAATGTCAATTCATCACTGTGACATAACAGGAATGTAGAAGCCATTGTACAGCATGGAAGGGCAGCAGACGTGGCAGGGAGAGAAGAGAAACATTGCCCGTGTGCTTAAGATCATTAAGCCCAGGGCCTAAAATGACCAGGTTGCAATACTCATGTGTGGATTGTGGGCTTTCCACTGGGGCATCAGTTTGGCCACAGGATGCTGGGCTAGAGAGGCCTTTGGTCTGGGCTCTTCTTGTGTTATTAGCATCTCCCTTTTCTTCCATGCCAACGTTTCCCAGCCTCAGCCCCCTGATGTCATTGGACTATCACACTCATCACCCCAGCCAATCCTCAGGGACGCTGTAGCTGCACCCAGCGGTGCAGAGCCTGCATTGAGTGGGGGGTTGGACTAGATGATCCTCAGGATCCCTTCCAACTCTATGATTCTATGTGGGAATTGTCTAATGACATCGGGGGACCTGAGGGGGCGAAAGGCTGCTTATGTCAACAACCCAGTGTGGTGTAGTGGTGAGAGTGTTGGACTGGGAGCCTGGAGATCCGGGTTCTAGTCCCCACTCAGCCATGGAAGCTCACTGGGTGACTTTGGGCCAGTCACAGACTCTCAGCCCAAACTACCACACAGGGCTGTTGTTCTGAGGATAAAATGGAGAGGAGGAGGATAATATAAGCCTCCTTGGGTTCCTTGCAAGAGGAAAAAAAGGCAGGATATAAATGCAATAAATATATAAATACATAAATAAACCCATGGACTACAACTCTTTAGGGGCCTCTCATAGACTCTGCCCGTGACAAGAGAAGGATGCTCAGGCTGTGATCTTATTCATTCCCACTTGGGAGAAAGCCCCAGTAAATTCATGTCTAAGGGGAAATGTAAGGCTGGGCTTCGAGTCTGTCTAGAAATACCATCCTCGAATCTGGTAGCCTTGCTGCCTAGTCACTGATACAAGGCTAGGCCAACCCTACCATAAGGCAGAGGGAGGCAATTGCCTCAGGCAGCATATCTTGGGAGGTGGCAGCAAGGTGTTGGAGGAGAGAGCAGTGTGCTATGCAGCCTGCTGTGTGCCCCCTAAGTTAGCCTGTTGCCTTCCTCATCAGTGTTGAAGACAGAATCATCTGGCAGGCCAGTTGGCTTTCATACATGGAATAGGAGGGGGCGCCATCTTTTGCTTCAGGCAGCAACATGTTCTGGGATGGCCCTGATACAGGGGGATTCTCTGTAGTTACTAATTGCAGTTACTAACTGCTGCCCATGCAATTCCATCTTAGTCTTCCATTGTCCATTCCAAGAATGAACTTCAGCAATGAAAACATGCCAGAGGTGCAACATGGAAGAACGGAAGCCCTGAGTTAATTCCAAGTAAACATGCACAGATCAGCTGGTAAAACCAGACACTCTGAGGTGCATAGGACATGTTGCTTATCCACGAGCACCTTTCATGCAGCCAGGAGGACATTTCAATGCTCCACCTCTGGAAGGGGATAGGCTGATAGGCCAAAGCTTGGAAAAAAGGAGGGTGAGGGGAGACATGATGGAGGCGTACAAAATTATGCACGGAGTGGAGAATGTGGAGTGGGGGACATTTTTCTCCCTCTCTCAAAATACTAGAACCCAAAGGGGTCATCCCATGAAGCTGATTGGCAGGAGATTCAGGACAGGTAAAAGGAAGGGCTTCTTCACACAGCACAAGGTTAAACTATGGGATTTGCTACCTCAAGATGTAGTGATGGCCATCGATTTGGATGGCTTTAAAAGGGGGCTGGACAAATACCTGGAGGAGGAGGAGAAAGCGATCAGTGGCTACTAGTCCTAATGCCTCTACGCTATCTCCAGTATCAGAGGCAGTATGCCCATGTGCACCAGTTGCTGGGGAACATGGGCGGGAGGGTGCTGTTGCGCTCATGCCCTGCTTATGGGTTCCTGGTCAACAGCTGGTCGGCCACTGTGTGGACAGCATGCTGGACTAGATGGACCCTGGGTCTGATCCAGCAGGGCTCTTCTGACGTTTGTATGTCAATTTCGATGGGGCCACGTCTGGCTTAGGAGGCCAGCCTGCTCCTGTGGCCCTGCTCTGCTGATGCTTCACAGAGACACAGTTTGGGAGAAACAGGGAAGATACTTCAGGGGCTGAGCGCTGAGTGGATGAGCTGATCTTGCTCAGGACTCACACCACCTGTGTGCTTGCTGCTGCATCCCTGTAGTACCCATTCGGCCAAGCCATGTGGTCTCTTTGGGCAGTCTCAGGGGTTCTGGCAGGGCCCACAGCTGATGCCGGTCCTGAGCCCCCTTTGTGAAAATGCACCTGGGACTGGGAACCGCTATTTTAATTTCCCACAATGCCCCTGGTGTGCTATCATCACCCCGGGCTATTATGGGGAATCAAAAGACAGCCTCCCAGATGTACCTGCTGCCCGCCAGGTAAGCCGGAGGGATCCTCGGATGTGAACGTGGGGGACACCAGGGGTCCTTTCCTAAGGGCGTCCTGCTGAAACCTGGAGCTGAACCTGAACACTGGTAAATTTAAAATAAACGGATTGTTACAAAGGCAAAATACGTTCCCAGTCTTCTCTTCTCCCAAGGTAACAGGGCAGCCTCTGAAATGCCCATCACCTGGGGAAGGAAGCAAAGGAAGGAGGGGAGCATGAACCACTGAAAGCCATTCTTTCCCAAACTCCCCCCCCCCGATGATGTCGGACTACAGCTCCCATCATCTCCAACCACTGGCTGGGGATTGTGGTAGTTATAGTCCAACAGCATTTGGGGAAAGCTGTGGTGCAGTTAGGTCATTTTAGATGCTGGCCTTAGAGGCCACCACCCATTTTTAGATGGTAATGCGCAGGGCCAGAACCATTTTTTGGTCAGCCTTTGGGCAAGAGAGCATCATTGGTCCCCCTTTGGCACCAACTTTTCCATTTTTTTAAAGTGCCAGCTTACGCTCCTCTTCCTCACTCATTTGCCCCTCTGAGTGAGGTCCCAGATGTCTGCACGAAAGTCCTGGCCTGGTGGCACCGTTGCCATGAAGTACCAGTTAGGGCTGTGCCCTGTGAATCATGGCAACTCGTATGCGGTAGAACCTCGTTGTAACAGAAGGCAGAAGTCCGAGACAAGGCAGCTAAAATGAAGAATTAACCATGACCAGAGGAACCATTCCTTAAGCATCTTTAGAGAATACACAGTTTAGTTCAAGCAAGCTACATACTGCTAGGTAATGACCCGGTGACCGTGCCTTTCTCTTCTGCAAGCAATTCGGACAGAAAAATATTGGAAGCAGCCCCAACCAACACAGCCATTTGTCAGACATCGCAGCGGGTGCACGATAGACGAGATGACCAAGGAGAGATGGGGTGGAAGGGGAAGAAAGACAGGGTGGGTAGGGTGAAGAAACGAGAGCAACCAGATAGGGAGACAAACAGGCAGAGGAAGGGAGAGTGAGTGGAGACAAGAGACAGAAATGGGTGTTAGTTAAGAGTTATCCATGGTGCAAGGTGGGAGGCCTGTTATCTGAATGAAGCTATAAGCTGGAAAATATCACATCATCCAATGGGGTCAGGTTTGCTCAGACACTTAGAGCTTCTCTACACCAGGCTTTTTATCCCATGTTGTCTGAATGCATCCAGCGTGGTTTGTTAACCATGCACTGTGGCTTGTTTTTCTCAGACAAGCCACCTTGACAACCCATGGTTTGTTGTTGGGTTGCTCAGGGTGGTCAACAAGCCACACTGCATGGTGAACAAGCCGCCCTGGCTGCGTTCAGACAACACGTTAACCCACCCTGTGGAAACCATGCTGCATTCAGACAACATGCTAACCCATGGATCAACAAACAACCTGCAGTTCAAAACTACCCACAGTCCACCACTGAGTCTGGGTTAGCGTGTTGTGTGAACAGCCCCACCGGCAAACATTCCAGCAATCCTGATACACCACAGAAAGAGCAATCTGTTGTAGAGTAGCGGAAACGTGTGTCAGAGGATTCCTAAAACAGATTGCTCTTTTTTCATTACTAATAGCAACAAGTAAAGAGCAGCCTGCATCAGGATGGCTAGGTAGGGGGTGGAGCGATCAGCAGTGGCAGAAGTGGTGGGGGGGGGTACAAGGCACCATGGGGGTCCCAGTTAAGGCTTTGGGGTTGAAGGTTTTGCACTCTAATTGAGGTCTTTAAGAAAAGTAGCACTGCTCTACTTTGGGGAGCCTCCCATGCAGACTTCACAGCCTCTGATAGACCCCACAAACCTTACCTCTGGTCTGGAGAACAGTGATAAGAAACACTGAAAGAGGGCTTCTCCACACCAGGCTTCTTATCCCACAACTTTACTGGGGCTTCTGCTTCCGGATTCTTTGTGGGATTAAGATCGGCTCCTTCACATGCACTTCCTCTTTTCCCCCCTGGGGTTTGCCTTTATCTGCAAGTTCTATATGTTTTATTATACAGCTACTAGATGGTGCTGCTGTTATAGCACAACTCCCTCTTTACATGGAGAAATTCCAATCACATTTTGAAATAGCTCATTATCTCTGTTTCAAATACCATGGAGATGGTCAGAGAGCATGGGAGAGGTGCTGGAGGTTGACGATGTCATGTAAAGGAGCCGCAAACTTCTGTGAGTGACCAATCTCAATTGCAGGATAAAAGCCTGGTATAGAGAAGCTCAGAATGTCTCCCCAATCCATTAAGTGCCACCATTGCAGTCCACCCCCATTGTTCCTTAGGAAACCCATGAAAATGAGCGGAGGTGGCATGGCAACAACATTTGGGAGATGTGTTTCCTACATCTCTCTAGTGATCTCCAAGAGGGATGTAGGAAGCGAAATCAAGAGCCAGCTAATGGCAGCTGTGAACCTGAGTTACGGAGGCTGTCATTTTTTTCACCCTTCCATGCCGCCACCTGTCATTTCCTTTGCAGGTCAAGTGGCGCATGACAATGTGATTCCTAACCTGTGATTTATATCAACCCACCTGTGAATATCTAACCACCCTCCCTTTCCTGCCACCCAGCTACTTCCCTACCATTCTGGTGGTGGCAAGTGGGAGGGAAGGAAGGGAGAAGGATCTCTCCCTCCCTGTCATCTGCTGCACAAGTAGACCTGGGAAATATAATTTTTGTGTGCTTGTTGGTTTTAATTTTTGTGAACCGCCCAGAGAGCTCTGGCTATTGGGCAGTATAGAAATGAAATAAATAAACAAATAAACAAACAAACAAATAAACAAATAAATAATTTTCCCAAGGGTTACTCTGGATGTCGGTGGCCACTGGAAAAGTACATTTCCCAGGTCTACTTGCTCACAGAATGCTGTGTAGCATCACTGGAAGGAGAAGTGGGGAGAGACTTCCCTCCATTCCCCCCCCTTGTGCTACCTACCCCTGCCCCCAAGATCAATTATATAAGCAAGTGGGTAGGAGGAGTGTATTGGGGACAGGGAGCGAGAGGCTTGGGGGACTGGGGGAGGATGGTCTGCTCAGTTTGGCTAAAGGAGAATTATGGGGCCATCATCCTTGGGGCTAGCATTATGAGCTCCCCAAACTCATGCTTTTAAGTCAAGAAATATAAGTTCTGGCAAGTTCTCTAATTTCAGCTAAAGGAACATCCTGTTGTCTAGGTTGGGAAATGGAGTGATCCAGTAGGATTTGGTGGATAATCACCAGCAATGGGTGAATGATGGAATGGCGTGAAAAAGAAGTATTGGACAGTGCTTGGTCACACAGGTGATGACTGAGGCTGCATCAAGCAAGCATGGGAAGAACGAATCTCCAGAGCTTGTCTTGCAGATGAAATGTTTAGAATACTCCTGTCAAACCAAAAAGGACATTGATTGATTCTTCTTAGGAAGCAAATCAGTGAGTAGCTGGGGAAATCCAGCTGAAACCAGCAGAACTACACCTTGGGTATGAAATCAGTGACCACCACCAATAAAACTGGTTGCAGAACTATCCCATTTAGACTGGGTTCAAATGACTTGTCAGCCCAGAGCAATGACCTTCAGCTCATGACAAACACGTCGGACTTAAGGCCAGTTCCCACAGGTGCATTATCACTTTGTGCCTTCCCTTGATGACTCTCAACTGAATCTGTAAATTTATGCTTTTGAAATGTCCTGTGCTTGCAGGGACAGCAGGCATCATGACATTTCAGTTTGTGATAGGAGCATAGGCAGTTGCAATCCAGCAGGTCAGACTATTTGTCTGAGAGGGTCTTTCCCATCACTTTCTACCTTTTCCTTGTAACTGGAGAGCCAGGGATCAAAACTGAGACCTTCTGCCTGCAAAACAGGTGCTACCACTAAGCTATGGTCCACCCTCCAAAGCAGGCTGGCTGGTTTACACAAATGCCAATCATCACTTGATGGCCCAGGTAGATTAGTAGGATCCCCACAGGAGGCAGAGCTAACAGGTGTGCCGGTAGAGCAACAGTAGATCTAAATCTCTGAAACAGGAAGTACTTTGGCTAGGAGGTACTTTAGGTTGTGTTTCCTGTGTGGTTGCTATTGTTGCTGTTTGGAGAGATATCTGGAAGCTCCTCGAGGTTCCCTTAAATGTGCATGAATATTCAGTTGTCTAAATACTGCTTTGTGGCACATGAGCTGTTTCCTCTTTAGAGCTAGATAGCAATTTATGTGCCTGCCAATGAACAGTTTCTTTCACAGTTGGCACTTACCAAGACATGGGAATTTAGTGGAACAAAGGGCCCCTCTACACCAGACTTTTTATCTTGCAACTTTACCAGGGCTTCTGCTTCTAGATTTTTGTGGGATTAAAATCAGCACTTTACATGAGCTTCCCCCTTTTTTCTGGGGATTTCCTTTGTCCGCAAGTTCTATATATTTCATTATGCAGCCACTAGATGGTGCTGTGGTATAGCTGTGGTTATAGTCCAACTGTAATTACATGGAGCGATTCAAACCAACATTTTAAAACAGCACAGTTTCCCTTTGGCCATTAAAGCCATGGAAATGGTCACAAAGCACAGGAGAGGCCCTGGAAGTTGATGCCGTCATGTAAAGGGCCCACAAACTTCCCTGAGTATCAAATTCAGATTGCAAGATAAAAGCCTGGTGTAGAGAAGCCCTAAGTGTCATGCACTGCAAGGATCGAACCAAGAGCCTCATGGACCAGACAGACATTTCTGGGGAGGCTGCTCTAATCCGTCCTCTCCTCTTCCTGACTCCTCTCTGTCTTTTGCTGACCTTGAGGTACCTGAGAATCTAATGCTAAATTATTGGTAGGGGACAAATACATGATGGACTAAACATCCAGTGTCTGTCTGTCTGAAAAACTCTGACATGACCAATGGAGTCTAATCAGTCAATCAGTGCCTTCCTGCAGCAAAATCAATAAAATTTGATGAGTGCAAAAGCCAACATTAATTGGGGTTGGAAGAGAGGGGAACTGACTGTCTGAGGGCATGCCTACTTTACAGATGGAGGGAACAATCCTATGTCCCCCAGACAACATTGGGGGGGGGGGCACACGACATAGGATTGTTTGGTTTCTGGGCTCTGAGGTTAGGAACAGGGCTCTGATCTTGGAGCTCAGAAACCACGCTCCTCGCCCCTCTCCCTCCCCTTCATAGTGAGTGTGGTTCTGGCTTTGTCTTCATGCTTGGAAACAGAGCATGGAGATGGGAAAAGGGGGTATTCCTGGGGGCAGAGAGGGGAGGAGATTGGGGCATTGGCCATACGACATTTCCTATGTCCGTTCCAGCCCCCTTCCCTTCCCCTCCAATGCACCACTGCTATGTGGGTGAAATCGCCCATCTAGCAGAAATGTAGGGCAGCTAGAGAGCCACCCTGTATTGGATACTCAGCAACCTCCCCACATCGGATACTACCTGCACTGGATACACTCCAGCCACCCCACATTGGATACTCAGCAGCCTCCAAATTGCACACTTAATGTAGTTTAACACTGCTTCCAACCATTGACTTTTCTTCCAACCATGAGAACCTGGCATTCCTGCAGGTTGCCGAGAGTTCTTGGTTAGAAGCTCTCCCCAGTCCCTTCAAAAAAAAAATTTTTTTTTTTGCCTGGCAGCCATTGCAGCTAAGCAGGATCAAAAACTGGTTTACATTTTGCAAAAGTGGATGAGCCCCATGTACAGAAAAGATCAACTTTACAAAGGAGGAGTGTTCTTCATGCAGGCAGGCTTCAGAAAATGTTCTACAATATCTATTCTGCCAGTTGAAGGAGATGTTGTAACCTGTTGGGGATTTTGGTGGGACAGACAGGCATGTGTACAAGGTCCCCGTGCTTAGATGAGCACTCCCACCCACAATAATCAGCAAATGGATTTGCGCAACAAGCACAATTTGGAGGTTTTTGCTTTTGTATTGATTGGGTATAGATCTCAGAGAATGTGTCTGTATGGGGTTGGGGGTGGAAATTCACACCACACCACTCCACAATTATTTATGGGACGCAGGACCACCAAATAGACCATTACAGCACACAGCTCTTTAAATGTCCAGACAAGTACCTTCCAGATGAGACAAACAGGAAGAAGAAAGCAAGGGTTGAATCGGTGACTTACTGTAAGCCTTTGATTGCCAGTTAAGCCTCCCACGCTCACCTGAGTTTCAGCCGCCAGGCGTGGCATGGAAGCCGCTCGTCCCTGGCTCTCCAGGCCAAGCTGATGCTCACCGTTGGCTAGTGTGGGGCTGATTTCTCGCATTTCTACTACCTGAGAGAAAGAGGGTCAGAATCGAAGAACTAAGCATGGCGCTTGAAACCAAAGGCATGGTGGGTGACTGGCTACATCAGAGGAAGAGGAGAGATGGTGAGAAATCAGCTGCCTCCAATAACCTTCACCAGCAGCCATGCCACTTGGCCACATCAGAGCGACAGGTGGGACAGCAAGGCCCCCTCCATCAGCCCAGCTTGTGCATCTGCTATTTGGCTCCTTCTCTGCCAGGACCACCTCTATCCATCACCATTCCATCTGGTCAATGCATTTTGTCACTATGTAACAGTAAGAAGGATCTGGTTCCTGACTATGCTGACTTTTTCTCTTCCCTCCCCAGTCTGTTCTCCTTTGGTATCATGCCTCTTATACGGTAAGCTATTGGTTTTACTGTATATTGCTTTGGGTGCTTTGTCAGAAAAGCCAGATACAAATGTAGTGCTGTGCCAAATCCTGGCCCATATTTCCGGGAACTTCTTATCTCCCCGAGAAAGAGGCATTGTTTTTTCTGCCTCTTTCAAAGGAAGGGGGAGAATTTTGGAAATTTTTCTCCTTGGAGAGGGGGACAGGGTTTCCACGTACCTTTTTTTAAGTGTAAGTGATTCTTGAGGGGGGTCTTCTCTTGTTTTGTTTTTTTAAAAAAATACACCCCCCTCTGCACTTGCAGGAGCCCAGGACTCTTTTCCAGCCAGGAGTTCTTCTTGAATGCCTATTGGGGAAGGAGAGGTCACATGGGCTCTTGGGAGTTCAGAAAAGAATGTCACGCTGGAGAAGATTCCTTGGCTCCTGCAAGTGTAGGGGGAGGTGTTTTTTTTTTAAATGAATAAAAAAATAGAAAGAAGACCCCTCAAGAATCGCCTACACTTTAAAACGTATGTGGAAACCCTGTCCCTCTCCCCAAGGAGAATATTCTCTGAAATTCTTACTTTTCCAAGCCTCTTTCTCTAGAGTTTTTGCCTTCCCCCCCAAAAAAAAATGGAAGTGCCAAAATTTTTGGTACAGCACTATATAAATGTACCAATAAATAAAAAAAGAACAATAGGGGCCAGCAGGATAATCTGTGAGTTAGAAAATACTTAAATATTATTAGGAGGCACCAGACCACAGCTTCCACCATTATCATCTTGCGACTGAAACAAACTGCAAATAGGATTTAACATCAGAACCTCAGTCAGAAGCATCTTTCTCCTACTTTATTTTTTTTTTAACAACCATCCATCATAAAGAAGAGTCCTGTGTAACTTGGAAGACAGTACACTATATTGTGAATGTGGGTTCATCATAATAAACATATTTTTAAACTGTCTATGAATTTTGTTTGAATAGATCAATCTGGCTACCTATTTTTAATCTACTAGAGAAAGTCACTCAGTCCAAGAGCTGGAGTTGTGTTCTGATCAGGGATGCCAGACCATTCCCCCATGGACACAAATGAGGCCAGATTCCAAAGAATCTGACCTCCAGAGTCCACAGTGGAGTGGCTACACTTATCTCCAGCTCTGGAGGGTTTCCCATGGAGCAGCTCTCTGTCTCCCTATTGTGGGGAAAAATACAGCTGTAAATGGTGTATGGTATGCCATTTGAGGCTGCAAAGCACTGACTTTGATCTAAGTACAGCCATAAATAGCTGCAATTTAGGTCAAAGTCAGTGCTTTACAGCCGCAAATGTTGTACAATACACCATTTACAGCTGTATTTTCCCCCCACAATAGCCTAATGGCAGCTGTCATTAGCGTATCATGTCTTCTAGGGAGCCGGAGAGCCACTCTGCAAACTCTAGGAGATGCGGCTGGGCTCCGGATGATTCCATGGGGCCCCGAGTGGCCCGGATTGCCCCTCCACAGACACCCCCCCCCCAACCAGACTGTCGGGGATTCGTACATCACTAGTTCTGATAAATGAAGGCAAATTGAAAACTAAATTCAAGTTGTGTGCATGTGCTGGTTTATCTAGAAGAGGAAAAAGCTTCCTCGGTGAAAGGACCCTTCCTCCTGTACCACCAGACACTTCAATGTTACCTGCTTGCTTGTCTGCTCAATGGGAATTTCTTCTGAACGGCCACGTTCAAAAGCTGGTGTCTTGGTTTCATAAAAGATGTCCTGAGTCCGCTGAGTCCCCCATGAAACAGACTCCTTGATTCCTCCTCTTTCAGGCATTGGTCTATCATAAAAGGAAGAGGGAAAGAACTCGCTAAGAACACACAATACTGGAGGTAGACAATACGTGTGTGGGGGTTCTGGGGAACCCACAAAACAATGAAAAAAAAACAACCCATGGCTTAGCAGCTGTAGGCAAAACTGATCTAGTTTTGTAGTAGTGAACTGTGTTTGGACTGCATCACTTCAGGTTGCAGTGGAGGGACTCACATGACTGAGTGGTACTCCCTGTAGAACAAAACAAAACAAAACAAAACAAATAAACCCTGCACACAGAAACCTAGCATGTGAGGGAGAAGGCTAAGCTGAGAAGCTTTGTGATGCCAGGTTTTTATGTGCAGGGCATTTTTAGTATGGAGTGAATGAGTCTCCTACTTGCAGTCTAAAGTCATACAACCCCAGTGCCACATTTGTTACCTTAAGTAGGGACGGATGGGTTAATTTCAGTTTCTCTCAGTTTCTCAAACTTTGAGAATTTTTCCAATCTTAAGTTTGGTTTGTTTTGAACACAGAATTTTTTTTAAGTTCTCAGGAAAATTTGTATGCATTTTTTGTGTGGATTTTTGTATCTGATTTTGCTCTCTCTCTCTCTCTCTCTCTCTCCCCCTACCTACCTACCTACCTACCTACCTACCTTTCTTTGTAGCAATCAGCTTTCCTAATGCACTGCATGTTTATGGTTATTTCCATGGATGTAAGCATTTTTGTGTGCAGTTTTCCTAACTGGCACATTTTTGCACACATAATACTGATTGGAGAACTCCATCGCAACTAGGGATGGCGGAGAATTCTGCCATGGATTTCAGTGAGGCTGAATGCACTGGCATTCGACCCCCCGAAACCCGTGGCGGAATGGCCTCCCACCCCCCGCCACCCAGCGGAATCCCCCTGGGATGAAGCTTACCTGGGGCAGATGCTCCGGCGGTGGTGGCTCCGGCGGCGGCTCCGGCAGCGGCGGCTGGTCTCTCAGCTGGCTGCTGCAGCCGCAAATGGTGGCCGTCGTAGCGGCCGCCCTTTGTGTCCTGCCAGGCTGCTGTGATAGGTTACGTAAGTATTTACGTAGCCTATCACGGAAAGAGCAGCGGCGCAAACGGCGTAGCGGCCGCCGTTTGCATCCCTGCTCTTTGCCGTGATAGGCTACGTAAAGATTTACGTAGCCTATCATGGCAGCCTGGCAGGACGCAAATGGCGGCCGCTACGACGGCCACCATTTGCGTCCGCAACAGCTCAGCTGTGGCCAGAACTCCGGCTGTGGATGGCCCTGGCCGGTGGCTCCACGGAGCCACTGTGGAGTGAAGCCGGCCAGGGAGGATTCTGGGGGGAGGGATGGAGCACCTCCCCCCCCACTGTGGATCCCCCACTGCGGAGCCATGTAAGGGATTCATACATCCCTAGTTGCAACATTTGGAGAAGTTCAAATGTGAAAAGATAACTGAGTTTCGGTTTGCAGATAAATAAATTTATTTATCTATTTCACTTCTATATTGCCCAATAGCTGAAGCTCTCTAGGCCGTTCACAAAAATTAAAACTACAAAGTGCAGCATGAAACAATATAAAATATGAAAGCTTAAAACCACAATATAACAGTGCAAACAAAGTAAAACCTAGCAGCAACACAGAGATTTAAAATACAGATTTCAAACACCAAAGCAAAAGACTAGGAAGCTAACATGCTAAAATACTGGGAGAATAAAAAGGTCCCCACCTGGTGCCGGAAGGAGAACAATGTAGGCACCAGGCAAACCTCTCTAAGGAGCTCATTCCACAGCTGGGGTGCCACAGCAGAAAAGGTCCTCTTCCTGGTAGCTACCCACCTAATTTCCTTTGGCAGGGGCTCACAGAGAAGGACCGCTGAGGATGATCTTAGGGTCTGGGCAGGCACATATTGAAGGAGGTGATCCTTCAGATGACCTGACCCCAAGCCATTAGGGGCTTTGAATGTTAATGCCTGCACTTTGAGTTGGGCCCAGAAATGGACTGGCAGCCAGTGCAGCTGGAAAAGTCCTGGCATAATGTGATCTCATTGGCCAGTCCTGTTAACAGTCTCGCTGCCCTATTTTGGACTAGCTGAAGTTTACGGACCATTTTCAAAGGCAGCCCCACATATAACACATTGCAGTAATCCAGACGAGAGCTTATCAGAGCATGGATAACAGTAGCTAGGCTATCTCTGTCTAGATAAAAGCGTAGTTGGTATACCAGCCTAAGCTGATAAAAAGCGCGCATGTACGAAATAAGTTCACATTAAAATGAGAGCCAAAGAAATTTATCCCACCTTCAGTGAGGGCTTGGTCAAAAGAGTGAGGGGTTTCTGGGTACTCACAAGGCACCGCCATTGTTGAGAGAGGCAGAGCTCTTTTGACGCAGGAAAGCGTTGGGGAATATGGGAGGGTGGCTTTGTTCCAGGGCTGCCTTCAAGGGGTGGAAGAGGGACACTGTCCCAGTCTGCAAGGCATAAGAAGAGGTGTTGAGGAGGCATCTTTCTTACTGTTGTTGCTATTATTATTATTATTAGTATTACTACTGCTACTGCTACTACTACCACTACTACTACTTTTATAAGCCGCCTTTTTTCCTCCAAGGAGCCCAAGGCAGCTTACATGGTCCTGCTCCTCTCCCAGTTTATCCTCACAACAACAACCCTGTGAGGTAGGTTAGGCTCAGAGTCAGTGACTGGCCCAAAATCACCCAGTGAGCTTCCTGGCCGAGTAGAACCCAAACCTCCCAAGTTCCAATCCAGCACTCTAACCACTACACCACACGGGCTCCCCATTATATTCGCTGTATCATCTGCCCTTGTAAGACTTCCCACAGAGCAGCAGAGGGAAATGTTGACAGCAGCCATTCCTGCCAAGGAAGCCTTCAAAGAGATGGCTGGGAGCTATCCCTGTCCCTTGGGGAAGGAATGCAGCTCAGTGGCAGAAGCCCCCCGGTTCAATCTGCCGCATCTCCAGTTGCAAAGGATCAGGCAGCAGGTGGTGGGAAAGATCTGAGAATCTGCATTGCTGCTGCCAGTCAGAGTAGACAATACTGGGCTACATGGACCCCTAGTCTCACCTGGTAGGAGGCAGCTTCTTATGTACCTTCCCTGACTTTATTCTAGCCTGCTCTGTATATGCAGCAGAATGTAGTGATGCAGTCACTAGATGACAGAAAGGACTGTACTACAACAGAATGCTGGTGGTGGATCACGTTTATAAATGCCCTCTATGGGACAAAGTCCCTGCAAGTAAAAGGCTAGCACAACAAGGAATGGGCTGAGCTATAGGGCTTCTCTATACCAGGGTTTTATTTTGCACCTTTACCGGGGCTTCTGCTTCTGGATTCTTTGTGGGATTAAGATTGGCTCCTTTGCACGTGCCTATATGTGCTTTTTCCCCAAGGGATTTCCTTTCTCTGCAAGTTCTATCTGTTTCATTATACAGCCACTAGATGGTGCTGCAGTATAGCAGAATTGTGGAAGTACATGCAGTGCTTCATCATGCTTCTAGAAAAAATGTCATAGAATCATAGAATAGTAGGGTTGGAAGGGGCCTATAACACCATCGGGTCCAACCCCCTGTTCGGTGCAGGAATCTAAGTCAGAGCATCCCTGAAAGATTGTTGTCCAGCCTCATCTTGAATGCCTCCAGTGTGGGAGAGCCCACCACCTCCCTAAGTCATGGGTTCCATTGTGGTATTGCTCTAAGAGTCAGGGAGTTTTTCCTGATATTCAGCCGGAATCTGGCTTCCTGTCACTTGAGCCCATTATTCAGTGTCCTGCACCCTGGGATGATGGAGAAGAGATCCTGGCCTTCCTGTCTGTGACAGCCTTTCAAGTCCTTGAAGAGCGCTCTCCTATCTCCCCTCAGTCTTCTCTTCTCCAGGCTAAACATGCCCAGTTCTTTCAGTCTCTCCTCACAGGGCTTTGTTTCCAGTCCCCTGATCATCTTCATTGTCCTCCTCTGATCCCTCTCCAGTTCGTCTGCATCCTTCTTAAAGTGTGGCGCCCAGAACTGGACACTGTACTCAAGATGAGGCCTAACCAGTGAAGAGTAGAGGGGAACTAGTACTTCCCAGGATTTGGAAGCTATACTTCTATTGTTGTTGTTGTTCAGTCATTAAGTCATGTCCGACTCTTTGTGTCCCCATGGACCATAGCACGCCAGGCCTTCCTGTCCTCCACTCTCTCCCAGAGTGTGCTCAAGTTCATATTCATTGCATCGGTGATGCTATCTAGCCATCCCATCCTCTGTCGTCCCCTTCTCCTTTTGCCTTCAATCTTTCCCAGCATCAGGGTCTTTTCCAGGGAGTTTTCTCTTTGCATTAGGTGGCCAAAATATTTGAGCTTCAGCTTCAGTATCTGGCCTTCCAATGAGCAGTCAGGGTTGATTTCCTTTAGGACTGACTGATTTGACCTCCTTGCAGTCCAGGGGACTCGTAAGAGTCTTCTCCAGCACCACAGTTCGAAAGCATCAATTCTTCAGTGCTCAGCCTTCCTTATAGTCCAGCTCTCACAGCCATACATTACTACTGGGAAAACCATAGCTTTGATTATACGAACCTTTGTTGGCAAGGTGATTGGGGTTGGACTCGATGGCCTTGTAGGCCCCTTCCAACCCTACTATTCTCTGTTTCTATGATTCTATGTCTCTGCTTCTTACTATGCTGTCTAGGTGTGCCATAGCTTTCCTCCCAAGGAGCAAGCATCTTTTAATTTCATGGCTACAGTCACCATCTGCAGTGATCTTGGAGCCCAAGAAAGTGAAATCTGTCACTGCTTCCATTTCTTCCCCTTCCATATGCCAGGAAGTGATGGGGACAGATGCCATGATCTTAGCTTTTTTAATGTTGAGTTTCAAACCAGCTTTTGCACTCTCCACTTTCACCCTCAGCAAGAGGCTCTTTAGATCCTCTTTGCTTTCTGCCATTAGGGTGGTATCATCTGCGTATCTGAGGTTGTTGATAATTCTCCCAGCAATCTTAATTCCGACCTGTGATTCATCCAACCCGGCGTTTCTCATGATGTACTCTGCATATAAATTAAATAAGCAGGGTGACAATATTGTCACCTTGTCGTACTCCTTTCCCAATTTTGAACGAATCGGTTGTTCCATGTCTGGTTCTTACTGTTGCTTCTTGACCTTCATACAGGTTTCTCAGGAGACAGGTAAGGTGGTCTGGTACTCCCATCTCTTTAAGAATTTGCCACAGTTTGTTGTGATCCTCACAATCAAAGGCTTTAGCATAGTCAATGAAGCAGAAATAGACGTTTTTCTGGAATTCTCTTGCTTTCTCCATGAGCCAGCAAATGTTGGCGATTTGATCTCTAGTTCCTCTGCCTCTTCAAAACCCAGCTTGTACTTCGGGTAGTTCTCGGTTCACATGCTGCTAAAGCCTAGCTTGTAGGATTTTGAGCATAACCTTGCTGGCATGTGAAATGAGAGCAATTGTGCAGTAGTTTGAACACTCTTTGGCATTGCCCTTCTTTGGAATTGGAATGTAAACTGACCTTTTCCAGTCTTGTGGCCATTGTTGAGTGTTCCAAATTTGTTGGCATATTGAGTGCAGCACTTTTAACAGCATCATCTTTTAGGATTTTAAATAGCTCAGCTGGAATACTGTCATCTCCGCTAGCTTTGTTGTTACTAATGCTTCCTAAGGCCCACTTGACTTCACTCTCTAGGATGTCTGGCTCAAGTTCAGTGACTATCATGGCTATCAGGGACATTCAGATCTTTCCTGTATAGTTCTTCTATGTATTCTTGCCACCTCTTCTTAATCTCATCTGCTTCTGTTAGGTCCCTGCCTTCTTTGTCCTTTATCATGCCCGTCTTTGCAGAAAACGTTCACTTACGATCTCCGATTTTCTTGAAAAGATCTCTAGTCTTTCCCATTCTATTGTTTTCCTTGATTTCTTTGCATTGTTCATTTAAGAAGGCCTTCTTGTCTCTCGCTGCATTCAGTTGGATATATCTTCCCCTTTCTCCCTTGCTTTTTGCTTCCCTTCTTTCCTCAGCTACTTGTAAAGCCTCATCAGACAGCCACTTGGCTTTCTTGCATTTCTTTTTCTTTGCGATGGATTTCGTTGCTGCCTCCTGAACAATGTTATGGACCTCCGTCCATAGTTCCTCAGGCACTCTGTCTATCAGGTCTAATCCCTTAAATCTATTCCTTACCTCCACTGTATATTCATAAGGGATATGATTTAGGTCATACCTGAATGGTTTAGTGGTTTTCCCTACGTTCTTCAATTTAAGCTGAAATTTTGCAACAAGAAGCTCATGATCTGAGCCACAGTCAGCTCCAGGTCTTGTTTTTACTGACTGTATAGAGCTTCTCCATCTTTGGCTGCAAAGGACATAATCAATCTGATTTCGATATTGGCCATCTGGTGATGTCCATGTGTAGAATCACCTCTTGTGCTGTTGGAAAAGAGTGTTTGCTATGATCAGCGTGTTCTCTTGGCAAAACTCTATTAGCCTTTGACCTGCTTCATTTTGTACACCAAGGCCATGTTTGCCTGTTATCTTGGTGATTTCTTGACTTCCTACTTTAGCATTCCAATCCCCTATGATGAAGAGGAGATCTTTTTTTGGTGTTAGTTCTAGAAGGTGTCGTAGGTCTTCATAGAACTGATCAACCTCAGCTTCTTTGGCCTCAGTAGTTGGGGCATAGACTTGAATTACTGTGATGTTGAATGGTTTGCCTTGGATTCATACTGAGATCATTCTATCGTTTTTGAGATTGAACCCCAGTACTGCTTTTCCCACCCTTTTGTTGACTATGAGTGCTACTCCATTTCTTCTAAGGCATTCTTGCCCACAGTAGTAGATATAATGGTCACCTGAATTAAATTCGCCCATGCCTGTCCATTTTAGTTTGCTGATTCCCAAGATGTCGATGTTCAATCTTGCCATCTCATGTTTGACCACCTCCAGCTTACCTTGATTCATTGATCTGACATTCCAGGTTCCTAAACAATATTGTTCTTTACAGCATCGGATTTTCTTTTCACCACCAGACACATCCACAGCTGAGTGTCCTTTCGGCTTTGGCCCAGCCGCTTCACTCTTTCTGGCACTACTTGGAAATTCCCTCTGCTCTTCCCCAGTAGTATATTGGACACCTTCTGACCTGAGGGGCTCATCTTCTGGCATCATCTCTTTTAGCCTTGTGATACGTTCCATGGGGTTTTCTTGGCAAGAATACTGGAGTGGGTTGCCATTTCCTTCTCCAGTGGACCACATTTTGTCAGAACTCTCCACCGTGACCTGTCCGTCTTGGGTGGCCCTGCACGGCATATCTTATGGCTTCACTGAGTTACGCAAGCCCCTTCGCCACAACAAGGCAGTGATCCATGAAGAGGATACTTCTATTAACGCAGCTCAAAATAGCATTTGCCTTTTTTGCAGCCACATCATATTGTTGGCTCATGTTCAAGTCATGTCGGACTTTTCCCAATCTTAAAAAAAAACCAGGATAAAGGTTATAAAGCACGGGAGAGGCCCCGGAGGTTGATGACATCTTGTAAAGGATCCGCAAACTTCTGTGAGTGACCAATCACCATCATACAATAAAAGCCTCATGCAGAGATGCCCAGGGTCTTTCTCCCTGATCTGCTTGTTTTTTTCCTGGAGAATGTTTTGTCCTGGTGGCAGTTAAGGGTGAAAGAAAAAGATACTTTACCTGGCAAATACCTCCAGGGGCTGGATGACCAGGATCTCGGGTGTTCTTATTCTGTTTGTAGAAGTCGAATATCATGAGGGCTGCATAGACCTTCCCCACTGTCATGGCTTCAGCTGGAAAAAGAAAGAGAGAAAGGACAAGAGATTAACAGGGGAGAGCTGGAAAAACCAGGAGACCAGAAGCTAAGTCCCACAAGGAAAATGGAAGGAACTGGGTATGTTTAACCTTGAGAAGAGAAGAGTGGGATATGATAGCACTCTTCACATATCTAAGGTTGTCACAAAGAAGAGGGCTGCAACCTGTTCCCTTGTATGCCCTGGCCGTGGGCTGCTAAGGTTTGGAGGTGCCGTGAAAGTGATAAGCCAGATCCAAGTTTACTTACAAGGAAACTTTATTGAGTACTTACAGCATTCAGGCACACACAGTGGATGGATCAGACAGCTTCTCTGAACCCAGAGCCAAGGGGTAAAATGGGTTTTATACTATACATGCCAGCAGTGAGGCAGCATGACAGGAGCAAGTGTTAATTAGCATTCATTCGCAACTTTCCCAGCATAGACTACCCTGATAAGATAAACGGTTCAGAGCTTGTTAGCATGGCATGCACTGAGACAGCGATATCGACCTTTGACTTATCTTACCAGCCAAGATGCCCACTATCAAGGAAATTGCACTAATAATGAACCAAGGCAGAGAGCATTATGGATCTCTAGACCCCTCTAAAACTGCAGGTGACTTGGTTACAGGCCTGGGGCCATTACGTCTCTATCATCCAAAACTGTAGGACATGAAATAATGGGCTTAAGTTACAGGAAGGCAGATTTCATATGAACATCAGAAAAACTTCCTGACTGTCAGAGGAGTCAGACAATGGTTCCGACTGCCCAGGGAGGTTCTGGGCTCTCTGTCACTGGAGGTATCTCAGTAGAGTCTGGACAGCCATCTGTCAGGGATGCTTTAAACTGGATTCCTAGCTTGAACTGGGGGTTGGACCTGATGGCCAAAATGGCCCCTTCCGACTCTGTGATTGTATGATTCTTCTTTAATCTGGAGTAACACTCCATTAGTGATGATGCTCATGATCACGAATGGAGATCAGTGGATGCCCAATCCCTCAGTGAGCTGCCATTTTGAATAAAAATGGCAGTTCATTCTTTTACGTAAAGGGCCTTTTATGCAAATGGTGGCCATAAAGTGGCCATTTACTCAAGATTACTCAAGGAGTAAATGTAATAGAACGAGCTGACATTTTTATACAAAATGGTGGCTTGACAGCCCAGTGGGGACCGCTGTGCTTGCCCAACTCTGCACACATCGAGTTGGGCAAGTGCGTCAGTCCTCAGACTGGAGTTTGGGAAGCTGAGGTGGGGGCGGGAGTCTGCTGGACTCCGCCCCCCTCTCAGAGTCCTGCAACACCCCCAGTGACAAACGTCCCTCAATAAAACAGGATGGCTCCTAAATGCAGCAGGACTGGCTTGCCACATTTTGAAGCAAGTAAAGTAATACGCATGACTATCTGAAGACCTCCTCCCAGTAAGACCATTAACTCCAGTGTCTAAGATTACCTAACTGCACTGCAGGAGGTACTGGAATTGAACCTGGGACCTTTTGCATGCAAATATGAGCTCTGCTACTGAGCTTCTCCCCTTCTCCAATAATGTCAACACTTATTCATCTGACAACAGCTACCAAGAGAGACATGGCACTTACGTTTATGAGGTGGTACCAAGAGATCCAATGTCTTTGGGGACAGATTGGGCCAAACCAACGCGATCTCCTTCCTCAGCTCAGCATCACACGGGTGTTGCAGGACCCCTGTCCAGCACAGGCCAAGAGACACAAATGAAGAAAATGAGAAGATTTTAGGTCTAGGGTCTAGTTAGTCCAGCATCCTGTTTCATACAGTGGCCAATGAGATCCTTTTGGGAAGACCAGCAGGGTACAAAGTCAGCAGCCCCCTCCCTTGGCTGCTCCCCAGCAATGGCTATTCACTGGCATAATGCCTCTGAACCATTGGTCGCACATAGCTGTCAGGGATGAGTCCCAGGCTTTTCAGAAGTCTGACAGCTCCGATTCTGAGTCAGAGTTAGAACTGCTAGATCAAAGCAAGGCAGAGGGACCCTCCCTAGAGTGCCGAGATGCTGGAAGGGTTTCCTTTCATGGCCTTGACAAACAGATGGCCCAGGCTGAGTCCCTGCCACCTCTTTCCACTGTGGGAATTCAAGTTTATTTCGGGGGGGGGCAGGGCTCAGACGCTAAGCAGGAAAAGTTAGGGGCAGGGCTCAGATGCTAAGCCAGGACACCCATCCTTGGAAGCCAACGTAGGAGGGAGCCACCCTAAGGGAAAGGGATCTCTGTGAAGCTAGCTGGGCTGTGGTTCATACCCAAACTGCCAGCAACTTCTCTATCCCCTGGTTTGTCTCCTCTGCTTAGGGATAGTTGATTAGTTGTTTAGGGCCTGGGGCAGTCTGAGAGTTTCCTTGAATCTGCATTTGTAGAGAGGCTAGGCTCTCGCAGAATATAGTTGTATTAGCCCGAAGCAGTGTCTATTGTGGTGTTGATTCTGAAGGGAAAGGATGATCCATTCTTGACTGCAGTCATCATGGCTAACAGCCATCAACAGAGGGCTCCCCCCTCCATGACTTCGTCTAATCCCCTTCTAAAGCCATCCAAGCCAGCAGTCATTTCCATACACTGTAGCAGCGAACCCCACACATCCCTTTGGCAACTTGTCAGTCGTGAATGCCTGCTGCCCCATGAATTGCTGTGGGGATTGAGGTCTGTCTCCCTTTGCAGTGGCTTTTGCAGAAGGTGTTGGCATTCTGCAGAAGCCAGCATGAAGAGAGAGGTCAGGAGACACCCCGCTCAATGAGGTGGGAGATGTGGGTGAGAATGCCTGATCCAAGGCTGGACAGATGGTGGCAGAGCAGCGGTGAGAGATGCTGTCTCCTGGTTGCTGCTGTAACAGAGATGTGCTCCTGTGAGATGTGTTCAGGTGGGGAGGGTCACATCACAGCTCAGTTGCCAAAGCAGTCTAGCGTAGCTGCTGCCTCAAGCAGGGAAAGGGTGGCTCAGTTGCCTGGGGAGGGAGAGAGGACTGCAAGTGAGGGCAACCCCCTTCCGTCTTCACTGAGTGGGCAGGGGGAGGCCTTGACAGGGGAGAGCCTTGAGAAGAGAAGACTAAGGGGAGATAGGATAGCACTCTTCAAAGACTTGAAGGGTTGTCACAGAGAGGAAGGCCAGTATCTCTACTCGATCATCCCAGAGTGCAGGACACGGAATCATGGGCTGAAGTGACAGGAAGGAAGCCAGGTTCCGGCTGAACATCAGGAAAAACTTCCTGACTGTTAGAGCAATGCAGCAATGGAACCAATTGCCTAGGGAGGTGGTAGGCTTTCCCATGCTGGAGGCATTCAAGATGAGGCTGGGCAGCAATCTGTTAGCAATGCTCTGACTTGGATTCCTGCACTGAGCAGGGGGTTGGACTCAATGGTCTTTTAGGCCCCTTCCAGCCCTACTATTCTATGATTCTGTGGAGCCGGACACCAACCTGTCAGGGATGCTCTGACTTGGATTCCTGCATGGAGCAGGGGGTTGGACTTGATGGTCTTATAGGCCCCTTCCAACCCTACTATTCTATGATTCTGTGATTCTATGACAAGACCAAGTCCTTCATCATGCACAGAGGAGGCAGGTGATTGGTGGTCCCAACAATAATGGCTGTTTAGCCAGTGAAACTGAAAGCTGTTGGACTCTGCTCCCAATTTCTTTCTACCCAAGAGTATTGTGCCAAGGAGCTATACAAGTCTTCCCCAACCTGGAGACTTCCAGACCCATTGGACTACAACCCCCATCAGCCCCACCCATTCTGGCTGTGGTGATGGCAGTTGTAGTCCAACACATCTGGAGGGCAGCGGCTTGGGGAAGGCTGGGCTGTATAAACTCAGGAATGGCACGCCTGAAGGGATTTGTGTGTCTCCTCAATGCAAAAGCCTTAGGCAAACTTTTTTTTTGGCAGAGGCTATACCACTTTGGTTTTCACATGAAGCATCGCTTGCAGCCTCCAGCCTGCAGTTGAAAACAAATTTACAATGTCTAATGTGTCCAGGACGAGGCTTGGAAACCAACATTTCTTTCCAAGGGGGTAAATTGGCATGTCTTCTTGGGCAGAAAGAGTTGGTCAGAGTTGCCTTTCAAAATGCAGCCACCTCCATATTTTCTGAAATGAATCAATTCAACTGATTATGGGATAGGCACTTTTTCTTTTCTGCATGGGGGCAGACATAGAGAGGAAAACCTGCCATTTAATCTCTATTAACATGTGCAAAATATAAATGAATATAGAAGTGAAATCCTTGTCTGCTCAAGATAATGATGGACATGTCCGAAATGGTGGCATTGAACTACTCCCCCTGCCCCCAGGATGGCTTTACAGGATAAGTCACCAGTCACACACACACACACACACAGAGAGAGAGAGAGAGAGAGAGAACCTGTATGAGTTCCTGTGCACGCTCACACTTCTTTGACAAGACTCTAGTCAACAGGAAATGCACTCAAAATGTAATTTTCAGTCTGGATTTGTAGATCTCATTACTTCAGTTTTACAAACATTGGGGCCAAAGTCTCCCCACCACCACCACTGCCTTTATTCCAATGCAGACAATGACAGCCTTTTAAGCCAGGGATGGGCAATTATTTTTCTGTCGAAGGTTGGATTATCTTGGGGAAAGTTTGTGAGGGACTGATTACCAGTGTTGAGAAGGGTCAGAACCAGAAGTGGGTGGGGCCACCCTTTCTCTCTCTTTCTTTGCCACCCCTTCACTCCCTTCTTTGCCACCCCTTCGCTCTCTTTTTGCCACCCCTTCACTCTCCCCTTTGTGTCATCCCCTTTTCTGCCTGCCTGCCTCTCCTCTTCTTCCTCACCTGCCTGGGAAAGGATGGATCCCTCTTGCCATGGGTCTGAACTGATTGCTTGCAGAGGTTTTTGAAATTGGGCCAAGCCCTAGAGTTGCAGGTTACCCAGCACTGTTTTAAACCATCGGGTCCTGCTCCACCACCATCTCACCTGATGCAAGTTTTATTTCCAGGGCAGTTCGGATCAAGGCCATCAGTGTAGATGTGAAGTGGACGCTCAGGTCATCATTTGAGATGGGCATGTTCATCCTTACCAAACGCTGAGAAAAAGAGAAGGTTTCCCATCAATGCCTGGCAACGTCTCCCCCCGCCCCCAACCTCAGGCCCACCCCTTAGCCCCAGATTTGCCCTACTGATTTCTTTTTTCATTCCCCTCCAAAGTAAAGCAGAGAGATTACCAAGAACTAAAGTTTTACAATGTTAAGCTTTCATGTGCTGACTTGTGACATATACCAGATTTGGGGTGTGGAGAGGATCCACATCCTCTTTAGGTTGCTTGTTGAGCTGCATTTACCACTTGGAAGTTTTCACATTTAACCTAAGTCTATCTTCCTGAAGATTAAAACTGCCACCTCCTGCATTTCCCTCAGTGGATAGAACAGCTTTAAAAAGGGATTAGACTGGAGGATAAGGCTATCTGTTACTGCTTGTGTTCTCCAGCAACTGATCTTGAGAAGCATTCTGATCCTGGAGCAAATACATAGCTGACATGACTAGTAGTTATTGATAGCCATATTTTCCTTACCTACCTTCCCGTGGTGGCTGATTACTCCAGTTCTGTAGGGACTGTGATTCCATTCAGGGTTTTAGTTGCCACCAGCCAAAACTCCAATGGTGCTATCCAAGGTGCTATCCAAGTGAGCTGACACCATTGTGGGGGATTAGGGTTCAGCACCTTGGGTAGCACCATTAGAGTTTTAGCTGGTGATAACTAAAACCCTGAATGGAATCACAGCCCCTCCGGAGCTGGAGTCACCAGCCTCCACTGCTGCTTTCTCAACCCCATGCATAATTTTATATGTCTCTATGATGTCTCTCCCCCACCCCCCATCTCATCTTTTTCTAAGCAAAAAGCCCCAAACATTGTCAGTGTTCCTCACAGGATTGTTGCTTCAGCCTGATCAATTTGGTCACCCTCATCTTCACCATCAAGGATAGAGCTTGGAGAGCTCCAAAATTTAGAAAGAAAGAAACAAACAAACAAAACAGTTTGACAATGGCAGAAAAGAGTGCTACTATGGCTACAGTATCAGACTAGGACTGGGAGAGACTTGAATTCAAATCCTCACTTAGCCACAGAGCTCTGTGGGTGACTTTTGCACCATACACTATCACTCAGCCTCACCAGGGTTGTTGTGAGAATAAAATTCAGAGGGGGAGAGCTATGCACACCTCCATGAACCCCTTGAAGGATAGGAGTGATAAAAATGTAATGAATGAAATAATGAAAAAGACACCCAAAATGAACATGGTGAATTGCTCAGGTGGTGTCAAGCTAAGCTAATGTTTTGTTTTGTTTTCCAGAAGAATATTTTTTTCCGAGAATATTTCTGAGATGTTACCTTTTCTCACCCCACACCCTAGAAAAAGAAGGCCACTTTGCAGAATTTTCTCCAGATACTCTCCACTGTTTTTTATTTTTGTCATGGCTGCTTTTTTCCCCCCTATGATGCCTAGGGCATTATGGAGGTGACAAAATGGTGGCCAGGCTGCGGACACAGTTACTGCTGTCACTGCTTGCAGTGGAAGCAACAACAACAAAAATGTCTCAAAAAAGAAAGAGGCAGTGTTACTGCTAATGGAGGGCCTCACTGCTGAGAAACTGTTGGAGAATTTCTCTCCCCTCTGGAGAAATTCAGCGAAATGGTCATCCCAATTCCCCACCCCCAAATAGTGTGGAGAATTTTGAGAGGCCATTTGCACACAGGTCTAAATTCTCAATGTCTCTGCCTCCCTGTGACAAACTGATCAGCTCTTGTCTGTACACAGCCTGTCATCCAAAATGGATACTGGCAAAAGATTGACAGTGGCATCTCACAGAGTAAACACAATTGGTGGAGGGTGGGGAGGGGGATAAAAGTATGAAGTGATTGTACTTCTTACAGCAGCTTGGAACAGAACCTGACAGGAGTTGCTGAGAGCCAATGTGCATCCAGACCCCAAAGCGATTCCAAAACAGATGTTAAATCCTGACTCAGCTTCGCTAGGCGGATCTGCTCGACTGCCTGTTCAGCTGGTTTCTCTACCGTCAGCACAGGAAAGGTTAGCAGCACAAATGTACATTACTTAATGCAACCCATTGGTCCAAACTTACTCAGATAATCCCACTGAATCCATTTCAGTGAGAGAGAAAGAACAAATACAAGAAAACAAGAAAAGAAAAAAGATGCATGGAAGTGAAGCACAAGCAGATGAAAATAAAAGATATAAAAAATTCCCAGGAGAGCTTTATCATCGTCCATGTGAGTGGCTTGCAAACCAGCCTTAATCAGACAGAGGGACACCTATATTTCCCATATCCATTAACATGGAAGGGTTCTTATGCAGTTGGTGGTTTGAGGTTGTTGTCCTGATTCAGCCTCTATGAGAACAAGGAATGGCAGAATGCTTTTTGCTCGAAAGCTGGATTCTTCATCTCGTGGTGAGTGGTGACTGATTGCTGAATGGCTGAAAGTAGGGATGTGTGAACTCACCCCCATCTGGGTTCTCCAGACGCCCTCCCAGTCTCTGCTCCCACTTGCCCGTCCCGGACCATACTTGACCACCTCCCACACTCAGCGAGCAGCCCACACTCACCCCAGCAGCCTCGCCGAGCTCTGCAGTCACCATTTTAAAAATGAAATAAAATGGCGATCACAAAAATGTGCATGTTTTTGTATGTGTGAAAATGTTCATTTTTGTGAATGTGCATATATTCTTGGGTGCGAAATGCACATTTTTGCTAAGGCACACATCTGTGTGCGTGTGAAAATGTGCATTTTGGGAGAAATGTTCATTTTCACACATACGCAGATATGCGCATCCACAGAAATGTGCATTTTTGCATGGGCGCAAATATGTGCTCTTTTGTGATCACCATCTTCGTTCTCCAAAAATGGCGACCATGAAGTCTGACGAGGCCGTGGGGGTAAGTGCAGGCCATTCACCGAGCGCGGGCAGAGGGAGAGCAGAGGCAGGGGCTCAGTGAGTGGGGCTCAGGGGTGTAAGCAGGAGCAGGTCTGCTGGATTCCTGGACTGAATCGGGCGCCCACGCCATGTCTAGCTGAAATGTTCATTGGAAGCTGTCTTAGCTTGAGTCAGACTATTGGTACATCTAGCACAGTTTTGTCTGCGTTGACTGGTAGCAACCCTCCAAAGTTTCAGGCAGGGATCCTTCACAGCCCTACCTGGAGATGTTGGTGGTGGCGCAAGAGGGCCTTCTGCATGCAAAGCATGTGCTTTATCACTGACTTATTGTTTTTACCCTACAAATAAAGCAAGATTCTGGTCCTCATGATTCTGAATAAAGGGCAGAATTAAATAGGAATGCACAGGGCCAGCCCTACCATTAGGCAGAGTGAGGTGTTGGCCTCAGGTGGCAGATGCTGGGAGGCAGCAGCAGCAAGGTGTTGAAAGGAGAGAGCGATATGGCAAACCGCCTGCTTTATGCCCTGTAAGTAGCCTTTTGCCTTCACGTACAGTGGCGGGTGCTGTCCTAGGGCCATTGCTGAAGTCAGATTCACCTGCCTGTTTTTCTACATGGGATGGGAGAGGGGGACATTTAGTTCTTTGCCTTGGGGAGCAAAATGTCTTGGGCCAGTCCATAGGAAGTATACTGCCGTATATATAGCTGCCGTATACTGAATCAAACCATTGGCCCATGTAGCTTAGTATGGCCTATGCGGACTGACAGCAGCTTTCCAGGGCTTCAGGCAGGAGTCTTTTCCATCCCCATCTGGAGATGCTGAGAACTGAACCTTGGACGGTCAGCATGCAAAGCATGTCCTTTATCACTGCACTGGGGCCTCCTCCCTGTGTCTGGAGTGATGTGTGTGGGGTTTGATTTGTGATGCCTCATTCCCATACGTTGGTTGCTGCTTGATGTCAAGGTGTCGACCAACCAGCACTCCATTTTCTTTTACTAGTTCCCACCCACCAGCAACAACATCCCTGCTTTCTATATATGTATATGATGCATTCACATGCCCTGTTTGAGCCACTTGGAACCACAGGGGGGGAAAGCCCTAAATCAGCCAGCAACTACAGCTACCGAACACTCAAACTATCATGTGAATTCCTCACTTAGCTCAAGATAAAAACCAAGACAAAGCCAGAGCCATTGACAGGGGGCCTTGAGAGAGATATTAGGAGTGGGGGGGCAAGCAAAGATGTCTCCACCTTTCATGGCCCTATTCACAAACCATATACGTGTGTGTAAGGGCAATTCCAGCTATTGGATGGTCAGAGAATTATTGGGGGGGGGATCTTATTAGATCTTGTGAAGCTCCATTGAGCTGTCAGCCCCCATGTTAGATTTCCCAGAATGCTCTGTTATGAGGGGCATTTTGTGTAAAGAAAAAAAAAATACTGCCCTTCATAAATAGATCAATGGCAGCTGCCAAAATATTTTCTCTCTCGTATTTTTCTGGCTACCATCCCCCCTCTGAAATACGCTCCTCAGAACCAGGGATGTGGGAGAAATATGTTCAGTTTACATCGTAATGCAAACTTACCTAATTTCATGCTTTTGAACTATTATGCAAACTGAAACTCAGTCTTCCTTCAAAATTAAACACTTCTCCAACTTTTGCAGTGGAATCTCCAATCAAAAATGCATCCTTAAATATATGCTAGGGAAAAGACCATTAAAATGCTTTATATTAGGAAGATTGCTTGCAAAAATATGAGGCAACATCGCATGTATTAGGAAAAATGTGCCCAGAAATGCTTATGAATTTTCAGGCAAACGTTCATAAAGGAAGTCTCAAAGTTCAGGATGACTTGAACTTAAGACTGGATAAATTCTCAAAGTTCAAGATGAACCAATGTTAAGATTGAAAAATTAGAACCTGAGAGAAAATGAAATGGGCAGATTTGTCCATCCCTACCTGGAACAGTGAAATCTGGGGAATATACCATGGAGGTTGCCAGGATGATGGCGCTTCAAGAACTGGGCACTTCCCCTAATGGTCCCTCCTGTACTGTGTCCTTCTACCTTTGGCTAGCCAGCCTTCCCCCACCTGGTGCCCTCCTGATGTTCTGGACTAGAGTTCCCATCAGTTCCAGCCAGCATGATCAACCGTCAGGAACAGTGGCAGCTGACAACTCCAGTTCCGGAGTGGCGTGGATTGCATTCAGGGTTTTACTTACCACCAGCCCAAACTCTAAAGGTAATAGCCAAGGTGCTGAACCCATTTTGGGGATAAGGTTCAGCACCTTGGACAGCACCTTTAGTGTTTAGGCTGGTGGTAACTAAAACCTAGAATGGAATCACTGCCCCTCTGGAACTGGAGTCACCAGCTGCTGCTGGCCAGGAAAGCTGGGAGTTGTAGTCCAAAACATCTGGAGGGCACCAGGTTGGGAATGGCTGGGCTAGGGAGTGAAGAAGCTGCTCCGGATATGCCTGCCCACTGTCGCCAACACATTGAGCTGGGACGAACTGCGAGCAAATGGGTCAAACATGCTCCTAGAAGCCCCTGCAGTCATGTGTCTACATGATCAGAACATTTTTCTGAGACGCTTCAGATGGCAGTTGACAAGACCAAGGCCCCTTGTTTGTAATTAGGCCCTTTTGCTGACATGAGCCAGCCAGAGGCTAACCAGAGAAAGCAAACTTACTAAACTGTGTAGGAAGCGCTTGTTAATATTTCTGTCATCTTCCCCCCCGCCCCACTCCCCAAGACTTTCCTCCTCAGAGGAGAAGCTGCGGGTGGGGTGAGGGGTCTGCAATGTTTTCTCTCCCGACTTTCTCCATTAAGACTTTGTAAAACAGAAAACAAACTGGCCAGATAACAGCCAACGGCACACTGGATCATGAGTTATAGAGACAACCCTTTCTTCATCCAGTTCATACTGCAAGCAAGGCTGAGGGAAAACAGCTTCCTCTGCCAAAGGCATGGAGAGCAAAATGCACATGAAGTACAGGAATGGGAGAAACATCCCCCAAAACACAGAGGCGGCAAATTCTGGTTATCCCTCCCCTGCTGCTTTTCTAGTGATTCATTCCTCACCCCCTGTGATCCATTGCAGTGCCCAAGAAGCAGTTAAACTAGAGCTGAACTGATATTTTCAGCTGACATTTTTTGGCCATTCATGGGGAGAAGGAGCAAAAAGAAATCACCTGCCCCCAAACTGGAGAGGAACTGGAGGAATTTAGTGATGTTGTAGGGTGGGGGAGTTGCAGAGCTTTGTCTCTTTTCGCTTGGCAGTTAACTTAATAGCATTACAAGGTGGCCAAGTAGGGAACTTGCTTTTACCTTTTTGGGGGTTTTAAAAAGGGTTGGGCTGCTCTCTCTCTTTCTGGTACCTCCACAGCCTCTCATGTTTCCTTGAACGTTCGTGGGAGGACAGGATGACATCTGACCATGGGCATTTCAGAAAGCTGTCCAGAAAGGCCACAGAGGCAAAGGGAAGTTGGGCAACTGTTCTTTTGTTTGCAAATGTTAAAACACCACACAGCCACCATGTCATGCCATTCAGGTAAGTGCTTGGCTTGGGAAAAAAGAAGCCAACTCCCTCGACCCTCCTTGAAAATTTTCACTCGATTTCTCCTGCTCTCAAAGGCAACAGAGAAACACCTGCTCCTTTCATAGGGGGTTCACAAAATTGGTGTGTGTGTGTGTGTGTATAGCAGTAACTTAAGCCCTGGAGCCACAAGCATGGTGAGGAATATTCCAGACCCCCCTTCTCCCGATTGTTCAATTTTTTTTAAAAAATGTTACGTTTGTAGCCCTCATGACTTGTGAGGATATTGTAGGCCAAAATATTCAAAGGGCTACAAGTGGCCCACCCATGCTTTATGGGCACATTTTTGGAATGTACCAGTGCGCACTGAATACTTTGTTCATACTAAGAGGTCGCTCTTCCATTCCAAAATTTATTTTCAAGTGGTGTTATTTTTCCAACCTGACTTTAATGATAAGGGGTTTGGGCAGATCTTCACAGTGAAGATTAGTGTGGTCCTTCTGAAAATGGCAACCCTGCATCAAGTTCCCTTTCCTCTGACCATAACATGTAGTTATGGAAGCAGGATGATATGACTTCACTACATCATGGTGCTTCTCTTCTCCCCCCCCCCAACATAAGCAAGGCTATTTTTAGCAACAAACCCCATTCTGGTGGTCATGTTGCATTCTGTACTTGGTTTTTCTTGTTCTTTTTTTTTAGGGCATCTTCTGAATAAAAACTAGCAAACTGTAGCACATGAGGTCTTCTTATGGGTGTCCTTCCTGAAAGGCTGGATGTTGGCAGCCTGGGAACCCTAGGCTGATAGAATGAGTCAAGCCCCAACAATTATAATATCCAAGCGGGAACTGCAACAAAGTGTTGTAGCATCTCCTTGCTCCTAAAGTGAAGGCTCCAGTTCAAGATCCCAGCCAACCATTCCCTTCAAACAGTGCATTTAGCTCTTCCTCTCCCCACCTGGCTGTGTTCCACTTTGCGGTTTGTTTGTTGCCTACTTAGCTTTTTCTTTTAAACTTTTTTTTTGTACATCTGTACACCCCTCAAGCATGCTAACACCCCCCTCCCCTTCTTGTTTTTCAGTGGCTGCACTTTGGCTCCAAACCTTTCCGCACTCAACCGCCTGAGTTTGCTACTGGAGGGAGAGATCATTTTTGACATTTGGAGTCTGCTGTTTCATCTTGTTGTGACATACTCAGTTTCGTGATTTTATTGCCTTTTGAAAGCTGCTGTGAGGTCCCTGGGCACCTGACTGAGAAAGGCCCTAATGACTGCCTGAACATTTTTCAAATCAACCCTTCCCTTTGCAGGATGAGGACACCTCAATTGCCAGAAAATGCCCTTCAATACCAGCTGGAAACACCCCCCCCCCCGAACTTCCCTGTCCCTGCCAAAGATGTGAGCCCTGTTCTCACCATTTAGATCATGTTACACCCCTGGCCCTTTCCCCCCAAATCTGTGTGTACAGTGGAAACTGTAAACAGGGTTTTGCATGCAATTGGGGCCCCCAGACTGTGTAGGATTTCCAACTGCATATATAGTTGTATGTACGTAAATCCCCATTCACACCTTCTGTTGCTCGCATGAAGGTCAGTTGGAGCCAGTGGGGGGGTAATCCTGCTCCCTCCTTAACAAAGACAGCACACTTTAGAAGGTGAGAATAGGGCCACAGTGAAAAAGAGTCTCATCTCTGTGAAACCACTGGGGCAACTCTGAGATACAGCTCTCTTGTGATGCCACAGAATAAAGCCATAAAGATACTAGCAAGTGCATGTCAAAGCAAGCAAGATAAAGTATCATGCACAACAACTCTGCAGGAATTGTCTTTGCCAGGAAAGGGGATAATGTACAAACACACATAGGGAGGAGTGGGGAACAGAAGAAGTATAGTGGGGAGAGTGCAGCCTATAAGAAGGGCCTGAAAGAGAAATAAGAGGTAGACGTAGGAAGACATTTGGTAGAGAAAGAAAGAGGGAGAACCCCTGACGGGCAGCCCAGGTCTTCAGAAATGGGAGGGAAGGCACACCACTTTTCTTTCACCAGAAAAGGAGCAAGAGCAATAAGAAGTCCCAACTTTTGGGGGGTGGGGAGATCATGTAAGGGCAGTGAGGGGGTGGGAGAGGTGCAGCGAGAGAAAGTTCTCTTTGAATGATAGCCATCTTCATGGAAGTAACCATAGCCTGCTCTCAACCGCACATGCACCCTGAGAAATGGAAGCAGGAGCCAAATTGTCAATGGCCATGGCCACATTGATTGTGGAAATTATGGCATCTAGGTGGCAGCAGGGCCAACTCCAAAGCTGCCTATTTGTAGCCTACCTGTTGCTGAAGCAACAGCTTCTCTGTGACTCCTTTACTGGGTGTCTCCTGTCTGGAACCCCTTGATCTCTGACCTGCTGGATTGGGCAGAATTCTGAGCCAGAAAGCAGTGGTGCAGAGAATAGGACATGTGTCCATCATCCAGTCCTTAAGTTCCTGTGATGGTCCAGGACCCCAACCCCTCGTCCTCAGAAGATGAGGCTCTTGAGTCAATGGATCAGGGAGAGGACTTGTTTACAGAAGGGCATGATGAAATTCCCGCGTCCTTAGCACCTAGCTCTCCAGGGAGGCACCACAGGGCAACTCCACCATATCCAGAGAAGGTCCCATTGCTCTCCTTGGAATCTGAGGACTCTAGCCATGAGAATACCACCACATCACAAACACCTCGGAGGCTGCGGAAACAGACCAGGCTCCTTTAAGGGAGAAGGCCTCAGTAAATAAGGAGGCAGAGCACAACCAGCCTAAAATAAGCCAACAGAGTACTTAAGGCCCATTCACCATCTGTTTCTTAACAGAACGGCAGACAAGCAAACTTGTCTGGCTTCCAGCCACAACATCGCTTAGAGCCCTCCATAGTTTCTATTTCTCTCCTTGACTCATGTTTGGTCAGAATCCACTGAACTTGACCAGCCCCAGCCGGACATCATAGTGACCCCAGGCTCTCACTGCAACAGGGCCCAATGGCTGAAACATTTTATTGTGTGCCATTTGGTTTTAATTTTTGTGAACTGCCCAGAGAGCTTCGGCTATTGGGCAGTATAGAAATGAAATAAATAAATAAACAAACAGATTCCAGTGGATCTGAGGGCTAGAGCTCCAATCTTTTAAGGATGCTATTTATGTTGCCTTACTGTAGTAACTCCAAATGAACATCACTGGCATGCATCTTGGGCAACCAACTCTAACTTACGCTCCATTCATCATTGCAAATTCATCCGTGTCTCGTTTGCCTTCACATTGCAAGGCGGGCTGCGATGTTGAGAAGTGAGAAACGAACATACAGTGAAGCACAGTGCGCTTTCTGATTTAATTAAATCTTTATCTGGAGCAAATTAACATGTCTCAATGAGTTCATTGTTCTTTGGAGTTGAGCAGTATGATGATCCCACTTCGTTCATTTCCTAAGAATGTATTTAGGGAGCTTTTTATGGTGTTGCCTACTTTTAATAAGTGAATTCCCCTTCCTCCAGTACTGCCTACCATAATTATCTCAGAGCTCATTAAAAGATATCTCTGTTCTCATCCTTACCCAGAAATCTGAAGAAGAAGAAGAGGAAGAGGAAGAAGAAGATTGGTCAAAATAACAGACGATCACAGGGAATGGATATAAAGATATTATGTGGGTGTTTTGTTAGCTGGGGAATTTTCTTGAGTTGCTTTTGCAACAACAAAAGGAGAATAGCCATGTAGGAGTTTTGGGGGGGCAGGGGGGTTGGCTTTACATCTAGACTCATCAACCACAGGAATAAATTCTCCTCTAAAAGGAGGCTTGTGCTCAGTGAAGATAGTTAGGAAAGCCCAGATGTCCCCTTTCCTGTGTTCTTTAGAGAGGAGGTAAAACCACCTTTTTGAAGCTGATTCAAGCAAGTATATAGAGGGAGTTTTCTGGACAACATCATTTTGAGTGTGTCAGCAAATCAAGCTGCTGTATTTTAACTGTAAAGACCACTTCCTTTGACAAAGAATTTCATCTTGCAACATGTACAGAATACAGGATACTGTACTTTCTTATAGGTGGGTTTATTGTCCTTACACATTTTCTTTTCTTTTCAGCTGTCTTGCAGATGCAAGCATGAGGGATAGGACCTTTTCAGTATTCTCCCAACCCCCAGCTTGTGGAATTCTGTTCCAACTGATGTCCTGCCAGGCCCCATCATTAGAGGCTTTCAAGTGGGTCCTAAAGGCTTCCCTGTTTTACCTATGAGGACTGTACTGTGTGTTTTCTTTTAAGAAACACACTGACTTGCACTGAGAACAGAGCAAGGGCTCCTCCACATGGGTCTTTTATCCTGTGATTGAGATTGGTTACTCACAAAAGTTTACAGATCCTTTACATGACGTCATCAACCTCCAGTGCCTCTCCCGTGCTTTCCAACCATTTCTGCAGCTTTTTTTGAAATGGAAATAATGAGCTAATAGAAAGAAGCGTTTTGAATTTGTCCGTGTAAAGAGGAAGTGGTGCTATAACAACAGCACCATCTAGTGGCTGTATAATGAAACATATAGAACTTGCAGATAAAGCCAATCCTCGGGGGGGGGGGAGGAAGTGTGTGTGAAGAATCCCATCTTAGTCCTGCAAAGAATCCAGAAGCAGAAGTCCCCGGTAAAGTTGTGGGATAAAAAACCTGATGTAGAGAAGCCCCAAGAATCAGCGGACACTGAGGATTTGTTAAATCTAGGTAAGTGCTGCTGTGAACACAGCTGAGGTTGTGGCTTCATTGTTCTCTCACCTGAAGCAGACAGAGAAGGATGGAAGGGGGAATCAGAAAAATGGATCAAGAGGGTTTTTTTTTTTTTAATGGACAGTAAGAGACTCAGCTAGCTAGGAATGTTAATGGCCACCACAGCTGTAATGATTGGCATGTGGAATGTTTACAGCTAGAACAGGGGTGTCAAACTCAAATTTATTGGAAAGCTGTATTTTTCACCCAATAGATGTCCTACAGAAAATGCCAATTCCACACTTCTTTTCTTGCCACATGTACGAGAGGCAACCTCAATAGAAGAACCATGCTCCTGCATACCGCCAGGCCTCTTAAAGGGAAGGCAGCAGATAAATAACTCCCTGATGGGGTGTTGTCCTCATTTTGAACACCTAGACCTTGAGTTTTGGAGAGTTGGGATACACCCCCCACCCTCCAGATTCCCTAGGCTGTGGATGCACTCAGCATCTGACTGGAGCTTGGAGAAAGATAGAATGTGGCGCTTCTGCTCCTCCTTTTTGCATCCAACTCAGGGCCATGGGGGGAGGAGTTACTGCTGTTGAAAGAGCTATGACTGCATGTCATTCACAGCTGTGTCTGATCCCTCTGGAGTCTCACAGGTGAGCCCACAAGTGGGAAGGGGCCCAAGTCATGCCAAAGGAAACATAACAAAAATGGCCTGTGGAACCCCTTTGGCCATCTGTTGGACACCCCTGAACTAGAAGATAAAAGCATCTGAAAGAGCTTAGAAGAAGCCACAGATATTGGAGGAGGAGGAGGAGAAGAAGACATTCAGCTTAGCCACCACGACACATGGATGTCACCAGTCATCCGGGGAAGGCGGTCTAACCTTATAGGCAACGCGGGCTGGGCATTTCTTTCCCAGTCCAAGTGGCGGTGACATGTGTCTCAGCATCTCATACATGTCTGTGTAACTGATGCGCCCACTTGGAACCGGAAGGGGGTAAGAAAGAGAGAAGCAAAAGCCAGAAGGAGAGGGGAGATCAAAGCAGGGGAGGGGGGAGGAAATAAACAAATTTAAAAGAGCACAAAGAGGAAAATCCAAAATAAAGTGGAACGCAGACAAGGGGGGAGAGAGAGAGAGAGAGAGAGAGAGAGAGAGATCCAGTTAATTAGGGTTAATCAGAAGTTTTTCTCCAATTTCATCTCTTTGAGTCTCCTTCCATCTGCTCACTGATAAAAAAAAAAAGTAAGAGGTTTGAATCCCTGCAGCAGCAGTACAGGATAACTGATGTTGGACAAAGGGTTGGGAAGGAATGGGGTTGAAACCATAACAGGGGCACGTTGGAGTCCAGCGTTTCTGTATTTTCAAACAGGGTTTTGTGCATGTGTGTAAACTGGTTATATTCATCATGCCAAGGAGAGCCAATAGGGAGAATTATGGGACAGTCAGCTGTGGCTGAAAGAAAACTGTTCTCTTTTCTTTTTTGTGGCCTTTTGCTTAAATCGGAAGCGACACTTAGAGTGGATAAAATGGAGACAAAAGAAGGCAATTCCCCTTTACCTCTAACATTACAGATGTTCAGGCTTGTGGTGATAACTTGAGCAGTGAGGCAATGGCACTTTGTGCATGACCAGAGACACTGCACCTTCAGAAAAAGGCTGCCAGAGCCCAGCTTTGCAATCATGTGGCTGAAAAAGGCAAGAACTGCATTATCTTATTTCGGCAGACCCTTTTGCTGCTGACCTTATCTTTCTGCTTACAGAAATTTTGGCTGCTTTTTTTTTATGCTCTGGCAGTTGCTTTGCCAGCTTCTCCTAGTTCCATGATCCACCTTGTCTCCCTGCTTTGATGACTGACTGTGCACTGCCAAGGTCTTCCCTCAGGTGCAAAGTCAGATTGTAAAAATAAAGTTTATGCTGGGCCATAGTCAGCTGCAGAACAAGAGCCAGAAGTCAGAGGCCAAGAGCCAGGGTGAAGAAGCAGAAGCTAAGAAGCATGTGTTGGCCATCAGACACACAGGTACTGCCCAGGAAATAGTCCAGTGTGACTTGGAGCTTCGAGCAATTTATTGCACACTCATGATTGGTCACGCAAGTAAGTTAGCAAGTCCTTTACACAATGTTGTCAACCTCCAGGGCGTCTCCTGCACTATTTATTTATTTATTTATTTATTTATTTATTTATTGCATTTGTATCCCGCCTTTCCCCCCCTAAGGAACTCAAGGCGGCGTACATAATCCTCCTCCTCCTTTCCCCTGTTTATTCCGCTTCCAAAAAGATCAGAGATAACATGATAAGAGACGTCATTCCGATCTATCAGCTATGTGAAATGCCGGCATCGTGCTATAATGACAGCGCCATCTAGCGGCTGTAAGTTGAAAACCACAGACACATATAGAAGTTCCCGAGGAAGGACTTTCCTCAATTCAAACTGCGTGTCTGCCATGTAAAGGAGCCCACCATAATCCCACGAAGAAACTGAAAGCAGAAAGTCCTGGTAAGGATGCGCTCCCCCCCCCCTTCTTTTTCTTAATGTACAGAAACTCTCTGAAGCCTTTAGAGAACTTCCAAGTTAGGGGCAGCCAGTGGCCGGCCTGGGTGGGCGGAGTCTCTCTAAAACCTTTAGGAACATTTAGGTGTCATTGCCTGAACCTGTGGAGGGAGGATCAAGGCCATTTAGCTGAGCCCTGCCCCCAGTGTCCCAACACATGCTGGCTCCACCCCCAATCTTCCCACATTGAGTGGGAAGGTCTAAAGAGGGAACTAAGCACATTTGGCTGAACAGAACCCTCCCTACAGTTGGGAAACCTTAGAACGCAGGTTTCCCGACTGCAAGCCAGATTATTAGCAAATCCCCTTTCAGCCCTTCCCACTCAATGTCGGAAGGAAGACGACGGAGACAGTGCACAGGGTGATGCTGGACGTGGGGTCACCGCATGTGTCTCCACAAGTCCATGCAGTAATGCTTGAATCGGAATAGAACTGCCCAGGAGCATCTTCCCACCTGAACCATGTGGGCCAGCAGCAAACAAATCCATCAGCTCTAGCCGTGGCAGCTCACAGCAAATATGTGAATAAGCAACATTGAACTCAGATTTGGCCTCTGGAATTATATGTGAATAGCAGCCTTTTCCAACCTCCCCCTGCCCCACCACATCTATTGGACTATGACTCCCACGATCCCTGGCCAGCACAGCTAATGGCCACTTTGGCTGGGGAGGGTGGGAGTTGTAGTCCTACACATCTGGAGGGTGCCTGGTCGGGGGATCCTGGTGTATAGTTAGCATTTCTAAATTGTACCACAAGTTCAATTCAAGGGGTTACTGAAGACAATTCAGACTTCATGAGAGTTGCACATTTTGATGTGGCAAACAGCGACTCACTCTTCTCTCCGCTGAACATTGGGCATTTTCTTGGTGCTAGGGTGGCTGAGAGGCAGGGCACTTTAGAGGAAAGGAAAAACCTTCCAGGGGAAGAAAGAGTTAAACACTTTCGCTCCTCTGAATTGAAGTAGGTCTTATGGATTGATTTGTTCCCTGTGAAAATACTTTTTCTCCCCTCTAGATTATTCAGTGCATCTGGCAAACATATTGCTGTAATATTATCTGGATGCTTTCCCATGGATTGTGGAGTCTGACATTGAATCTTGACTTGTTTTTTTTAAACACACATTTCAGACTTTTCATGAATCAGAGAAAAGTTTGAACAATGATGTCAGTACATATCTAAGGAAGTCTAGTGAAGCAGCTAGATTAGGATGAGGAAACTCCAGCCCATGGGTTGGACACAACAGAGAGAGAGAGAGAGAGAGAGAGAGAGAGAGAGAGAGAATGAAAGGTGGAAGAGAGAAAGAAAAAAGGGAGAGAGAAAAGGGGGGAAGAGAGACAAGTGTTAAGAGAAAGAAAAAAGGGAGAGAGAAGGGTTAAGGGAAAGAAAAAAGGGAGCGAGAGATGGAGGAAAATAGATAAAGAAAAGTTAAGAGAAAGAAAAAAGGGGGAGAGAGAAGGGGGAAAAGAGAGAGAAAAGAGTTAAGAGAAAGGAAAAAAAGGGAGAGAAGGGGAAGAGAGAGAGAAGGGTTGAGAGAAAGAAACATGGAAGAGAGGGAGAAGGGGGAAAATAGAGAGAGAAAGGTTAAGAAAAAGAAAAATGGGAGAGAGAGGCGGGTCAAGAGAAAGGAAAAAAAGGGAGAGAGAGAGAGAGAGAGAGAGAGAGGGAGGGAGGGAGGGAGAGGGAGGCCTTGGCTCCTGCCCACCAATGGCATGTGGCCCATGACTGATTTCCACAGCGGGAATATGCCTTCCCACAGATAATATTTTCACCTTTCACAGTTGGAATGAAAGGGTGGGGAAAACTTCAACCGAGTTTGAAGGGATGAAATTGCAATCCATTGGGGTGATTGCCTTCCTTCTTTATGATCTGCTCCAGGATTTGAGGGTGGGGATGGCTACCCACAGTCACTCCCACTCCTGGTCTCCAGGAGTTAATATTTGCAAAGCTGACTGTCTCACAAGGCTGCCCAGGTGCAGGCAGGTGGGATCAGAGGTGTGCATGAGGAGAGAGATGCATCTGGGGAAACGGGAGCATGAGATGGGGAGGGGGACTTGTCAATCATTCCTGTTCAGGCAATGGGTTAGTTACATTCCAGTTTATTCTTCTTTTTCTTTGCCTCCGTGATTCAGACTTTTTTTTTTAAGAAAAGAATTAAAAGTTCTAAATCAAGGCAAAAAAAAGAGAGAGAGAAAGAAAAATGAAAAACTAATATACTGGATGGAGTTTTCTGAAATTCCAAACCTTGTATGCCACCCTATGAGGGCACTTCTTTCCTAATCCCAAGGGAGGAGCAATAGCTCTCAATAAATTGTACATATCTTTATAATGTATCCGGCAACTGGAAAGGAAAAAAAAAAATCATAAGTTATGGCAAAAATGTCTGGGACAGACGAGGCCTTCCTAGAGCCTCACAACACCATCCCCCTAAAAACACGGCAAAGAAAAAAAGAAATGTGAAGGCCCCTGCATTTCCAGTAGAGAATGATCCTCCATCCTGAGCCAGGAAGGACCATTTTTGTGAGCTGCCATGAAAGAACAATGCCGTACAGTGCAATCGCTATGCATGTCTACTCAGAAGTTCAGTGGGGCTTACTCCTTCCCAGGTAGGTGCGTATAGGACTGCAGCCTTAATGTTGAATTACTGTTGGCTTTGTTTATTGGTTTGATTTAAAGTGTTTGCATTTATTTAATATGAGCATTTTAATAGGGCTCTGCAGAGACCCGCTGGTCCACTTCAGCTGGGCTGACCTGCTTTGGCCACTGGATCTGAAGCGAGATCTGGACAGCCAAAGTGGCCCCCCACCCAGCAGCATGAGCCTGTAATATTGCGTAGATGACCCCTTTGTGGCCGCACTTAATTCCTGGAAAAAGAAGTGCCGCCATTTTGAAAGAAAATGGTGACTCCCTCCAAGACAGCAACAGCTGCAGGAGCTCCCCATGGGTCCAGATAAGGAGCAGGAGTCTTGTGTGGCTGGCTGTCCGGATCGGGCCGAAGCACCCTGAAGTGCTTCAGATCGATCCGACCTGCTTTGGGATGCTTTGGCCTGACCCCGACCCACTCCGGAACTGGACCACTTTGGCTTGACCCTAACTCACTCCAGAACCAGACCTCTCACCTCGATCTGCTTTGGGATTCGGGATTCGGACCAAAGCGATGCACAGCGCTACATTTTAAGAGAAATCAAGAAGCATTTATTTGCAGGCAAACATTTATTTAAAGGCAATATTTGGCCTTTTCAGCATGAGAAATATTCTCTATAGAAGCCTTTCCCAACCTGGTGCCCTCCAGATGATTTAGACTTTAGCTCCCATCAGCCCTAGCCTATGGTCACGAATGCTGGGAGTTATCATATAAAACATCTGGAGGAAGCCAGTTTGGAGCAGGCTGCTTCGTAGCTCCTATGTAAATGATAATACACCAAGGAGATGGAACGTGCCTGATCTTGTCTGATCTCGGAAGCTAAGCAGGGTCAGCCCTGGTTAGTACTTGGATGGGAGACCGCCTGGGAATCAGGCTTCCTGCATGGAGCTGGGGCTTGGACTCGATGGTGTTGTAGGCCCCTTCCAACCCTATGATTCTATGATTTCTGGAGTGGTGGTGGATAGTGCACCCTCATTGCATTCCATTCAGAACATGTCTTTCTTTCTTTTTCTTTTGAATTCATCTATTATGGTCACAGACCAGCAAAATCAGTATAAAACAGATAAAGCACAGTTAAAACCAGCACAGTAGCAAAATACAGTTTATGAAGTTCCTTCTTTCAAGGAAATAAAATCATTTTTTCCCTAGTTTGCATTGACATCATAAAAAACCTGGCAACCCTTCCAAGGGACGCAAGAAGACAGATCCCTTAAATGAATGGGTACCAAAGTGGTGGAGTTACTTTCGGGGAAGGCTGTTAATAGTGGGGAAATTAGCTTTTCTCTGCATTCCCTATAGAAGTCACAATAAAGGAGAACATGTTTGATCCATTCGGTTACTCCAGCACCACAGAAACATATCCTTTCACTAACTGGCGTCTTACTAACTCATCCATTTAATAGTGACAATGGCAGCACATTAAAAGAGGCAAGAATAAATGGTCTTCTATACTTTAGGATTTTTAACGCACACAGATACGAGGCTGCAGTGATGGGTAATTATTCAAACTATTATATTTAGTATAGAGTAATAGAGAACAGGTTTTAGTTGCAACATTTCTCAGATACTGTAGATGTAAGTCTATTCGTCTTTGAACAACAAGAAATTGGGTCTTCTCAAGCCCATAATTGCCCCCGACTTCCCACGTCTTTCTTGTCTCCCTGGTTGAGCTCTGAGACGTTCAACTCCTACATGTTAACCTCCAGAGCCCGAAACAGTTTGAGACTTAGAGGTTATCTGAAGGACCACCTTCACCCATATGCTGTTGGACTACAATTCCCATAATCTATCTCCATTGGCTATGCTGGCTGGGGCTGATAGGAATTGGTGTCCAACAACATCTGGAGGGTCACAAGTGGCCCACCCGTGCCATGTACAAAGGTCCTGCTTGTGTGCTGCTGGTAAGATCAGTTTGGTCGGTGAGCAAAAGAGATAGGACCTTCTCTGTCCTAGGTCCTCTATCCTCCCCCAAGCAAAGTGCCTTCCAGGAGTCTCCTCCACCTTGGCTGACCCCCCCTTTTTTTTTACCTCGTTTTGTCTTTAACAGCTACATGGCAGACAGGCATAACCTGGGCCTCTCTATGCTGAGAATACCTATTGAATTCAGTGGGTGCAGATGGGTGAGAATTTTGTTCAGTTCATTTATCTTCTGACTTAACAAAGTTTTCAGATTTCTTCATAAATAGAAATAGAAGAACTTCAGATTTTTTTAAAAAAAGTGAATGTGGGCAAAAGCAAAACCACAGATTCACCCATCGTTGTGTCTAAAGGTGGTTCTAAATCAGCTTATATTAATGGCACAAATGATTTACCCTGCTGAGGAAATATACTGCCTCCCTGGAAATGAACGGCAACACTCCAGATAGGTTCTTAGTGGGAACATAATTTTATCCTTTGTATTTTGTGCTACCACCTGTAAGCAGAACTTTTTTAGCTGGCTCAGCAACAACTCCAGTTCTCTTGAGAGATGAGCATGCAGTTCTAAAAGAAGACACTTTAACACCTTCAATAAATATAAATGCATTAAGAAAATCCATAGCCTTTGACATTCTTGGTCAAGTTTAAAGAGACAAAGTTCAAATGCATTAAAAAAAATCCCAAATGGACAAGCAGGTATTCCCCTTTAATAAAATGGCCTATCTTATTTTATTGGTTGATTGATTGTATTTATTACATTTTTATACTGCCCTTTAGTCGAGGCTCTCTGGGCAGTTCACAATTAAAACCATAAAATTAAACTTGAAAAAACATAATATAGAACTTCTAAAAGTTTAAAAATACCAGGTAAAACCCAGCAGCAGAGGTGTATGTGTGTGTGTGTGTGTGTGTGTGTGTGTGTGTGATATTTCAAGGTGGTCTAGAAGTTTGCCTTCAAACACAACCTTTAATTAACATCGAAGGAGGTGGGATGCAAGGGGGGGGGGTTAAACTTATTTTCCCTGGCACAGAGGGAAAACTAATGGCAAAAAGGTATTTAGGCTGGAATCCTGTACCTACTTACTGGGAAGCAAACCCCAAAGAACTCAGACTTACTTCTGAGAAGACATGAATAGGAGTGTGCTGTTAATTACATTTCTGGAAATCATATAACCATTTCTAGACATCGCTAGCTGGCTTGTTCTCTTTTCCTTTCCACATCAGCAGAAGGGAAATTCCCAAGTCCTGGCTGCAGTTTCACTATCTCTCAGATGCCATAAACTTGGCTTTAAGTGTTCACCCCCCTCTAGTGATCTCCAGCTGCGAGTGGATTCAAACACCATGGTTATTCATGAGGCAGTTGCAATTAGTGCACGATAATTTGTTCAAAGGTAGTTCTAGGCCAGTTTTCTCCAACCAGGTGCACTCCCGATGTGCTGGACTATGACTTCCATCATCCCCAGGCAGCCATGGTGATGGGAGTCACAGTCCAACACATCTGGGTGCCACCAGGTTGGAGAAAGCTGTTCTGAGCATCCTCTTTCCTCGGTAATGAAATTATCTGTGGAGGGGAGGTAGAGCCCACCCCCTGCCCCTGACTCCTTCCACTCTAGCTCAGTCATGCTTTGCTTAGCTAAGGAAGTCATCAGAAGAGGTAAGGAGGTGTGTCCAATTTGCCTCCCTGACCATGTAATCTGAGCTTTAACCGCTTTTAACACAGCGATCCTCTACATGCCTACTCAGACATAAGTCCCATTGAGCTAAATGTGACTTGCTCCCAGGTAATTGTGTCTAGGATTTCAGCCTTGGGCTGCAATAGTCTACACACTCACCTGAGAGAAGGCCTGTTGGGGCATTTCAACACAAGGCTTTTATTGTGTGCTCGTGATTGGCCACTCACAGAAGTTTGTGGGTCCTTTACACAACATTGTCAACCTCCAGGGTGTCTCTCATGCTTTCTGACCTTTAGCCCAATTTTAATAAGATTGGGGATAATGCGGTAATAAATGTTAATCCACTTTAATGGTCGAGTGTAAATGTGTCATTTTGCTATACCACAGCACCATCTAGTGACTGAATAAGGAAAATGTAGAACTTCCAGACAAAGGAAGTCCCTGGGGAAAAAAGCCCATGTCAGCCTGTACAAGGAGCTGATCTTAATCCTGCAAAGAATCTGGAAGCAGAAGCCCTGGTAAGTTGTGAGATAAAAAGCCTGGTGTGGAGAAGCCCTTGAGCTTTTTAATGGGGCTTACTTTGGAATAGACACACATATGATTGCACCATCAGTCTCTTAAAATGTCAATCATGGAAAGAAAGGATTGAGGCAATGAAACAATTTTCTGGGCAAGTTTATAGGATGTCTGATGAGAGAACAGCTGTCCAAAGGCTATTTCACAAGAGCGAGATATGGGCATGACAGAACATACATACCAGGCAGCTGGGTCATATTCCGCCCAAACGCGAATGAACTCATCGAGATGATGGGGTCCTAGGATGGAAGAGTCTCGTGTCAAGTACTCAAAGTTGTCCATGATTACAGCCACAAACAGGTTCAACATCTGCAGAAGGAGGGGGAAGGCGAGGGAAATAAGACCGGGGTGGGGAGGAAGGAAAACATTAACCTCTCTTATCAACGAGTGAATGCAAAAACAGTGAATTAATTGTTTTCAGGGCCGGCCCTACTATTACACCAGGAGTGGGGAACATGTGGCCCTGCAGGAGTGGTTGGACTGCAACTCCCATCAACACTAGCCAGCAAAGCCAATGGTGAGGGGAGTTACAGTTCAACATCTGGAGGGTCACACATTCCCTATCTCCGCATTAGGCAGAGTTGGGTGAGCACCACAGGTGACCACCCTCCTCACTGGAAGCCATTGCTCTGGGCTGAACAAATAATTCCTCATGGATGAATGCAGCAAAAAAGGGAGGAAACCACGCACAAACCCATAAGATATGCTGCACATTATAGCACTCCCCACTTCAGTTCCTTGGCTCTGGGGGACCCTTCCTTCAGCCCTAAGAGAAGAGCAGCCCGGTCACATAGTAATGTAAATTATGTTTGCTCTCTACTAAAATCAAATGTTCCTTTAAATTTCATGCATGTTCAGGGTGGGGATGTGTAAAATCCAGTCCATCTGCATTTCATGGCTTGTCAGGCACCTTTCATTCCACAGTCTGCCCATTGACAGAATCGGATTTTTTATTATTATTATTATTATTATTATTATTATTATTAAATTTATTAATCGCCCATCTGGCTGGTCACCCAGCCACTCTGGGTGATGCACAACATACAATAAAACAGTTTAAAACACTAAAATTCTACAATAAAAACATTTTCTAAAATACCCTAACCCACCCCAAATGCCTGCCTGAACAACCACGTTTTTAATGCACGACGGAAGCTCATTAAAGAGGGGGCATGGCGGAGTTCCCTAGGGAGGGAGTTCCACAGAGTGGGGACCACCACAGAAAAGGCCCTCTCCCTCGTCCCCACCAGTCTAGCTGTCCTGGCTGATGGGACAGAGAGAAGGCCATCTGAGGCTGATCTTGTTAAGCGGCCTGTCTGGTGCTGCTGGAGGCGCTCCTTAAGATAGGCTGGGCCGGAACCATATAGGGTTTTCATCCCTGAACTTGTGCAAATGCACATTTGCATGTGTGAAAATGTGCAATTTCCCCCAGAATGGGCAAAATCCCCCCCCAAAGGTGCATTTTCATGCTTTAGCCTATGGAGAGATGCACATTTTTGGCTAGTTTTTAAAACACGTTTGTGTATTTTTTGCAATTTTGTGCAAAATCTGGAAAGTTAGGAAAATGGTCTGCAAGTCGGTGAAATCCACCTGACGGGGGAAAGCCAGTCTGCTGTGGAATCCACTGGTTGGATTAAACAAAATCTGTTCCATCGTGGATTTCTCCAGCATCCCTAGTTCAGGGGTACTATGCAGCTTGTTGCTGTGTTTTACTGATGGCTGTGTGCATATGGGGAGTAGAGGGGGAGGGAAACAATGAACGGAAGGAACTGAAAACTGTGGCCAACACTGCATGCATAATATTTGGAACTAGGAAGCTGGGACCACAGAGTGTTCCTAATGTGTTATTTCCACTTCGGAAACAATACCAGATAATTCAGAACTCTAAAATCCAAGGAGACATTTGGATCAGGAACATCCCTATCTGCTACCCAGTTTCCTTTGGATAATGACCTCCTTGAGCTGGAGATGTAAGTTCCATAGTAGCCCATTAGCCCCTGAAGTGGCCAGACCTGGAGTTGAAAGGGAATGCCCAATTGATGCTTCATGGAAGAGCCTGATGGTGGGTTATCAGACCTGGAACCTGCTTGGCTTACCAAAGCATTTTCATGGAGAAAGCTTTGGGGCCTCTTGTCCATTCTTCCCTCTCCTTAAAAATAACACATATGAGGCAAACCAAAGCATATCAATAGTTTATTCCTACTAAACCAAAATTCTTCTAGCTGAGCAGGGGAATAAATAAGCATAATAGTAACTAACAGTAACATAAACACAACAGTTACCCCTCCCCATTGAAGAGGCCTTTTTTCTTTAGAGGTCAAAGATTGGATTCAGAGTTAGTCATGCTTAGAGTAGATCCACTGAACCCTAACTTCTGTTCCCATTGAAATCAAAGAGCCTACTCAAAGTATGACTAACTCTGTAACCATCCCAATAAATATAATGTTGTTTTTTTAAAAGAACCCTAGCAAAAAGTCACAAGAGCGGTCTGAAGTGGTGGTATAGTCCAGACTAGGGATCTAGTCTAGTGTGAAAATCTGCATTTGGGGGGAATTTGTACATTTGGGGGAATTTGCACATTCTTGCATGTGCGAATTTGTGCAAATGCACATTCGTGCAATTGCAAATCTGCACGAATTTAGAATCTAAAAAGAATCCAGTTCTGTCAACGGGCAGACAATGGAATGAAAGGCACCTGACAATTCACAAAACACAGGCGGAAGAGATTTTACACAACCTGTCCATCCCTAGTCCAGACACAGGTTTACCATCTCAGTGAGAATGAAGCCAGCAAAGACGGTTGGTTAATGGAACACTCTTATCATCACTGCAAGAGCATTGCCCAACAGGGTCCCCTCCAGATGTGTTGGACTACAACTCTCAGCACCCATGCTGGATGGGGCTGATGGGAGTTGTAATTCAAAGCATCCAAAGGGCGCCGCATTGGGGAAGGTTGCACTACACCAATCAGCAGGGAAGGTAAAGGGTGTGTGTGTTTTGCCCTGTAAATATGCAGGGGGGGGGGACCGGCAGGAAGATCTGAGGAGCTGGAATACTGAAGCCTATTCAGGGTTCAGGGGTGGCAAGACAAGCACGAGAACTGACTCACCAGAAAGGAGCAAAGGAAGATGAAGGAGACGAAGTAAAAATAAGCAAAGTCGCTGCCACATTCGTTTTTGCTGAGATTGGAGTTTTTATCACATGGTTGGTTGCTGAGGCATGAGAGCATGATTTCATGCCAGGCTTCCCCAGTGGCGCTCCTGCACACATACATGAACGGAACACAGGAAATTGCATTATGATCAGTCAGAGAGCTGGTCCATCTAGCTCAGTATGGTCTGCACTGACTAGCAGCGGTTCTCCAGGGTTTCAGAAAGGCGTTTCCCCTTGCCTGGGGACTGAACCTGGGACCTTGTACATGCAAAGTATGTGCTTTACCACTGAGTTACTGGCCTTCACCTAAAAATAAAGGAAGACTCTGGTTCAGATTGGGACCATAGGAGGCAGTAAAGGAGGGGGAAATTGGGTGGGAACATTCTAGAACAAATGTCTTCTTTTAATTATCTTGGGATTGTTTTTCAATAAACAGGGGCCTGGTCTTCCCAAGTGCAGACAAGCACCTTATTTATTTATTTATGTATTTATTTATTACATTTCTATGTCGCCCAATAGCTGAAGCTCTCTGGGCGGTTCACAAAAATGCCATTTCAGCATTTGGATGGATTATTGTGCTTCTACCATACAAAAGGTAGGGGGGAAACCAATTCTAGAACTGTATCAGGTCAGGTTTTTGCCATAGTTATTCTATATCTGTGCCCCTGTATGGGCAGTTGCCATAGCTATTCTGTGGAGCCCCTTTCTGGGCTAATTTGGACCCCTGAGAAAGAGCCCAGGACAAATTCTTAAGTAGACTTGGGCATGGATGAATGGCCTCCCCTTGACAGACTGGGAAGGGCATCTTAAGGGCATACCTAAGGAATGCAAAGTTTGTTTTGTAATCCTCTAACTACTGAAGATGGTATTCATTTTGTTCTTGAATGTAACACCTATCGTGACAGTAGAAGAAAGTACATCCTCCCCTTGCCAGACTTGGTGAAGGGAAGGCCCTTTCCTAAAAAAAATTGTGTTTTCTACTAAGTGATGTAAAAAAAATGTAACATTTACAACCGCCACATTCCTCGTCCTAGCCCTGAAACTGCATGCAAAGGCTAATGGAACAAATGTGACATGGCATTAGGTTATTTTTCCTTTCTGGAGGACCAATGTTTATGTATGTTCTCTTAGTGTTAATCTCTCAAATATAATGGCTGACTGCTATATTACAATAAATCGGACTTGACTTCCTCCATCCAGACAGAGGAACCACCCACCAGTAGAACTTTAGACTTGTCTGGATTGAGCCTCAGTTTATTGGCTTTCATCTAGTCCATTACTGAGGCCAGACACTGGTTCGGCACAGCCACACCTGCCTGAGATAGAAAGGGGAAGGAGAGTTGTGTGTCATCAGCAGACTGCCGACAACGCACCTCAAAACTCCAGATGACCCTACACGGAGGTTTCATGTAGATGTTAATCATGGGGGATAGAATCAACCCCTGCAGAACCCCACATTGGAGGACCCATGGAGCTGAGCAATACCCCCCAAGCACCACCCTCTGGAAATGACCATCCAGGTGGGAGCAGAACCACTGCAAAGCAGTGCCCCAAACTCACACAAATGCCCCAGAAGGATACCATGATCGATAGTATCAAACGCTGCCGAGACATCAAGGAGTACCATCAGGGACACATTCCCCCTGTCTCTCTTGTGTCACAGGTCATCATACAGGGCAACCAAGGCAGCCTCAGTACCAAAACTGGGCCTGAATCCTGAATGAAATGGATCCAGAAAATCAGTCTCATCCAAGAGACCTGGATCTGGTCAACAACCACCTGCTCAAGGACATTGCCCAGGAAATGGATCTATGCAACTGATCTGAAACTGTTCAGATCTTCTGGATCAAGGGAGGATTTCTTAAGGAGTGGTCTTACCCCTGACTCTTTCAGGCAACCCAGGACCACTCCCTCTCTTAAAGAGGCATCTATCACCTCCCTGGCTCAGCCAGCTGTCCTTTCCCAGCTGGATTTCACCAGCCACAAAGGATCAAATGGTCGCACATACCCATCCAAACATCTTGTCCACGTTTTTGAACCATATACTAACTGAAACTCATTCAATAATGTTGGACCAGACAGTGCTCCAGACACGTCCTGGAGCCTGCCCCTTGCATTCCCCAGGGAGCTCAAAACACATCCTTTCCTTAACCCCCTACCCATTGTCCTCTCTCCTGATTAGAACTCTCAATTCACAGGAGGCCCAACTGCATTCTATTTCCACTCACTCGAAGCTAATGCAGACCAATGATTGAGCCACACCCTCCCGTGTGTGTGTTTAAATTAGGCCCTCTAATCTGATTGGCTGCAACAGCAGTTGAGGGAAGCTAGACAGAGCTATATAAGTAGGCAGGCTCGCAGGGGTGGGGGCAACATGGAAGTGTCTCAGCCCCAAAGACCAAGTGCCAAGACAAAAAGGAATTAAGCACCTATGCAAGTTAAGCGCCTGTGTGAGTTTAGCAGAAGGTGAAGAGGTCAGGGCAGTTGACCCTTCCTCGCCTTCTCTTAGTAAATAACTGAATTTTCCAGGTAAATGAACCCAATAATAACAATAAAGGAAAGAGCTATGCAGGAAGAAAGCCAACTGGGATGTAGGGGCCATCCACTGTATTGCACTGAGTGTCACATGTATGACTATCAGACAGCGGGATAGAAGTAATGGGTTTGCTTAGTGGAATGAACTCCCAGCTCTCGGGGAAGGGAAGGAAAGATTCCTCCTGTGCAAGCACCAGGTCATTGCTGACTCCTAGAGGGACGCTGCTTTCGCTGGTGTTTTCATGGCAGACTGTAGTGGGGTGGTTTGGCATTGCCTTCCCCAGTCATGACTACCTTTCCCCCAGCAAGCTGGGTACTCATTTTACCTACCTCGGAAGGATGGAAGGCTGAGTTGACCTGAGCCGGCTACCTGGGACCCAGCTTCTGCTGAGATCGAACTCAGGTCGTGGGGAGAGTTTCAGTTCCAATACTGCTGCCTACCACCCAACCTCAAAAGTGCTGTGGGTGACAATAGCAGGCTCCAAAAGTAATTTAGTACTGAGGACATGCTATCATCCCCCAGACGAGAGCACTTAGGGTGATCTTGAGATGGCATCTGAATTTGGAGGCACCTGAATCTGGGAAAGTGTGCCTGCCTGGACCTTAAGATCATCCTCAGCAGCCCTTCTCCGTGAGCCCCTGCCAAAGGAAGTGAGGTGGGTGGCTACTAGGAGGAGGGCTTTTTCTGCTGTGGCACCCCGGCTGTGGAATGAGCTCCCTAGTGAGTTTCACCTGGCACCTACATTGTATTCCTTTTGGTGCCAGGTGGAGACCTTTTTATTTTTCCAGGCATTTTAGCTTTCTTTCTAGACCTTTAGCTTTGCTGTTTTAAATCTGTATTATAAATTCCTGCACTGCTGCTAGGTTTTATTGTGGTTGTATTGTTATATTGTGGTTTTAATGTTCTATATGTTTTGTATTGTTTTATTGTATGCCACTTGGTTTTAATTTTTGTGAACCGCCCAGAGAGCTTTGGCTATTGGGCAGTATAGAAATGGAATGGAATGGAATGGAATGAATGAATGAATGAATAAATAAATAAATAAATAAATAAATGTTGTAATACTGGGCAACATAAATTGCCTCCACGTTGACTGAATAAATGCACGTTCCAGTCATGACAAAGACACAGTGTATGAAATTAGCATTGATGAACCTAGGCCCATGGGCCAAATCCACCTTCTGAATCTTCCCCAGATGGCCATGCCCTATTCCTGTGGCTCCACCCCTTCCCCCTGGCCCCAATCATTTACATGTTTATTTCCCCATTATAAAAGGTTGAAATGCCTCTCCCAAGGCTTAGTTCCTTCCTGGCAGTAAGCACCTCCTTTTCCCTTCCACCCCAAGACTTCCTTTGAAACTGAGTTCGGCCTTAGGGCTGAAAGAGGTTTGACACCCCTAGATGGTGCCGATAGTAAAAATTATACAGATGACATTATAACCTTACATGGTTATGAATAACAATCTATGTATGCCTACCTGGAGGGGGCGGGATATTAGAACAATCTGTTCTCATATTAAATTATACTAATGAAACCCAAGGTCAAGCTTGCCTCTGCCACCACCTCCTTCGCTTCTCTCAGGCACAAGTTAATACAAACTAATTGTTTGCATTGGCTGTGTTCAGACAGCTTGTGTTTATTTTAGCATAGTCACTAATCCTGTGGTATTCATCCCCAGTAACTGTTGATTAACACAAATCCTTCATACGCACAAAACTTAATTTAATTTAATTTAATTTGGTCTTTTATTTTCCCCTAAAGAGATTAGGTTCATCACCTGCTCGCTTGCGAAGTGTATCTTTTTTTCCCCTCTCCCAGTGCAATACAAGACAAGTTTAGCTGGATGAGTTAAATTAGCTGGTTAGGGTTTTGTTTTTTTACTTTTTTGTTCTTATGGTGTGTGTGTTGTTGTAACCATTTGGATTTTTCCTAGTAATACTTTTTCAGTAAAGTTTTAATGTTTCTTGTTTAAACCTTGTGGTGTCCTTTCTTGTTGGTTTGCCCACCCCACACCTAAAAGCCAAACCCCACATTACCTAGCATTATTGACAAGAGATCCAGGAGGTTTTAAAGGCTGTTCGGTGGAGGCAGCCCAGGAAAAGAAAAAATTCCACCTGGTGACAGTGGGAAAGTACTAGAAAAGAAAGGGCAAACAGGAGTGGGGCACTCTATTTGGCATGGTCTCCCTTCCACTCACAGGCCAGGGCAAAGCTCATCAAGAAGTTATCCCACCCCCCACCCCTGTCATGCACAACAGAGGACTGAGATTTAAAAAAAGAAGAGGCAAAATTGAAAAAATAAACAACAATAAAGCATCCAAAATATTGCCTCGATGGAGGCTAAAATGCCAGCAGGGAGGAGGAGAATGTGGCCACACCTGTCGCAATGTATTCTTTCAAACAGATACAGAAACATCTCAAGGTTGTAGTAGGTTTCGGTCAGTGGGACATTTTTAGAAGAGTCTCCTGTGTTTCCCTTCCATCTCTTCTCTACAATCTCGGACCAAAAGTATTCGCAAAGAGAGTTACAAAAAGGGTGAGCTGAGCTTAGCACAGCCTACTCCTCAAAAGCTTTTATTCCTATGAGCTTTGAGGACACAGCTTAAGGGGTTGGGGGGTATAAAACAAGTCCTGGGGTGCAATCCAGCAGGATGCTCTCCTGCATGAGCTGCAGCAAAATGCATCAAAAGCTTACAATGTGGTAAGATCTGGAAGGCTGCCTTCTCCCCTATGAGCCTGCCCAGGTTTTAAGAGCTTTGAAGGAGGCCCTTCTCTCAGTTCCGTTGCCACTGGGGGCAGGATCAGTGGGGGCATAAGAGAGGGCCTTCTCGGTGGCTGCTTCTGTGCTGTGGAACTCCATGCTGAGGGAGGCTAGGTTGGAATCCTCTCTGTTGCCCTGCTGGCAAGGAAAGCCCTTTTTATCCAGGCAGTCCTTTGGCATGTAAGCTGGTCTCCTGCTGAAAGGGATTTGACTAGTTGGGTACAGTTCGTTTATTTCACTGCTGTGTGTTTTAATTGTGTTACGTTTTAATTGTGTCTTTGTTTTAATCTCTGTTTTATTGTTGTAAGCTGCCTTGAGTGCCATTTTTGGTGGGAAGGCAAGATATAAATGTAAATAAATAAATAAGCAAGCAAGCAAGGGTGCAATCCTATCAGCTCCACCATGCGTATTCGGAAGTCTCCAAATTTTAGCTAGACAGGCAATTTCACCCATCTAGCAGAGACTTCAGGGACAGGGAGGGAAGGAGGCTGGGGTAGCCATAGGATTTCTCGTATGTCTGCCTCCTCTCCCCACCCCCAGGAAGCCTCCTTTTCCCCATCACCGCACGCCGTTTTGCGAGCATGGAGAGGTAGTTGGTGCGGTTCTGTCTGCACCAGCTACGAGGGGGTGGAGGTGGGGAGTGTGGTTTCCGAGCTTGGAGCCCTGTCTACAAGCTCGGAGCCATGAAACCAAAAAATCCTATGTCCTCCCGCAGATGTTTTTTAGGGGAGATAGGATTGCTCCCTAAATACATACATACATACATACATACATACATAAGATGGAAGTCTGTATTAGATTGTGATAAGGCAATGTCTACCCTGCAGATGGAATACAGCCTGACAAGCTTCCCTATCTGGGTTGTGAATACTTGCAGGGAGGCCTCTAACCCCTTCTCAATGCCTCCATCCCCTCAGAGAAGGGAGAGTGACTCCCAATTGAACTGTTATTTCAAGGCATGCTCCTCAAGCTGCTGGCTCAGTCCGCTTTGCTCCCCCTTTGCCTTTCACTCAGCCTAATGGTAGGGCCGGCACTTCCCATCTTCAAAGTGTCTCCAAAGTGATGAAACCAGAACTCATCACTTTCACCCCAAATAGCCACTGTTTTGCAAGCCATCAATCTTTGGAGAGTGGCTCATGCTTGTGATGCAAACCAGAACATGTGCAATCGATCTGCATCGCTTACCAGATCATTTCTAAGCACAATTTAAAATAACTGTTACAATTGTGTTTGTATTCCTTTTCTCATTTATTGTTCACCACTCTGGAAGCTGTTTAGATGTGGAGTGGTATAGAAACATTGTAAATAAATATATAAATGAATGAATAGCACTGGCCATTGCCTACAAAGCCCGAGATGGTTTAGGACCAGGACCTTTGAAGGACTGCCTCCTCCCTCCTGAGACTTCCCACTCTTTCCAATCGTCGTCAGAGCCCGTTTGGTGTCCTGTAGCTGTCATGTGTCCAGTTAGCCAGAATGCTGCACAGGGTGCAGCACCCAGGTTGTGGAACTGCATATCCCGTGAGGGCCAATTGGCTCCTTCTTTGCCGGTGTTTCAACATGCAGTTTCACTGTGGTTTGGTTCATTTCCCCACTTTCTGGCTGCTGAGTTTGGTTTGCTTCTTGTCTTCTTTTAATTGTTTGATTGGTTTATACAGTTTTGAGGTTTGTGAGCTGCCTTGAGGCTCCCATGAGAAGCCAAGAGCTGGGATATAAATGAGTTAACAAACAATAAAGACCATCAGAACAAACAGCTGCTTGCCAGAGCTTTGCTGAGCCATTGTTCTGTCGAATTGTTGGTGTGACCTGGCCTGAAAATGCTGCTTGATCCTGATAAGGAGTAGATTCATTTTAAGTAAATGCACATATATGGGGTTTTGCATAGGAAGGACCTTGTCTACCCCTGTGCCCCACACACAAAGACAACCCTGTAGGGGAAGAGGATCAGTGGCTTTTAACACAGACAGATGGTTTCTCATTTACCGGAAAAGCAGCATCAGAGCTTGCAAAAAAGTTTGGAAGTTATTGTGTCGATTGATGGAGCTGTCATCATTCAGTGCAATGTTTCCAAATACCTGGGAGGGAGGAAACAGCCAAAAGAGGATTAAAGGGATGCTCCTTGTAGTCATGAGAAGTGTCTGTCAACAGAGGTGGAAAAGTACAGAACAGGTATTGAACAGCAGGCATGTCACTTATACCAGCCTTCACCAACCTGGCTCCCTTCTGGAGGTGTTGGACTACAACTGCCATCATCCTCATCCCAGCAGGTGATTATGGGAGTTGTAGTCTGACATATCTTGAGGGTGCTAGGCTGGGGGAAGGCTAACATATATCCTGCTGATTCAGTGGTTTGGATGTCCAGAGATCATTGGAAGAGATTTCTGCTTGTGTGAGTTCTGCTGATGGAAAGCTGGAAAAATATTTTTTTTGTCAATTCCTCCTTCCTGCTGAAGCCCCCGCAGCCCGCACCCTCCAGGAAGGCATGGGAGGTAGGGATGGGGGAGAAATTCATTTGGTTTGCATTTGAATACAAACCGACCTAATTTGCACTCCCCAAACTAATATTTGAACCAGAATGCAATTACCCCTCAGTTTTCACATTACTTCAAATTCGGTTCTCTGATTACAAAAAGGCATACAGAAATGTGTAAGTTAGGGGAAATCAATTGCAAAAAAAATGCATGCATTACAGGAAAATGTTACAAAAATGCATACAAATGTTTGTGCGCACATGCACGCACAAAAAATGACTACAATTTTTTTCAGGCAGACTTTTAAAGCACCATTTAAGTCATCGAGAAATGAGATGGAAGGAACTTGTGTTTAGAGATTTCGAAGGAATCTGCCCAGGGAGTGGAGTTCACCAAGCTTTCAGAAGCTCAGCCTCCCCATGAGCTCGCCTGACTTGATTGCATGGTGTTAGGCCAGCGCGTGGATTCTCCACCTCCCCGTAAATCGCAATTTATGCAAATTGCGATTTATGCAGGGAAAAAGCAGAGAAAAGTTCCTGAATTTGGGTTGGCGGGGGAGCCCTTGCCTCAGCTCGCAAATGCAAGCCAATCCAGGGGCATTGGGAAATCTCATGAACCTGCAAAAGGCTGGATTTCCCCGTGATGGACATCCCTACTTGTACTTGAAAAAACACGAACATTATAGAAAGTGAAACATACTGATTCATCCATCCCTAATGTGAGGTGGCCTGGGGGGCTGCAAGGGAAAGGGAAATCATCAAAAAACACCTTATTCCCCCTTTGACCAGTTGGAGCCTCCCCTGGATTAAAGCCTTTTCCACAAACAGAAGGAGCCCTTCCATTTGCAGAAGAGGACATCTGCATCCATGCCAGTCTACCCACAGTACAAATTCAAATTGGTTTTCTACCAGTTTAAATGTCATATCTCCTCCTGCAAAGACTCCTGGGAATGGATACTATTAAAAACAAGAACAGCTGCTTAAGTAATTGTAGTGTAGATATGCCCTTTGAGTAAAGTATGTCTGTACCAGCTGAGCCTTGTACAATTCGTGCCTAAAAATATTGAACTGCAACTAAGATGATGGTTGCTAACACATTCTTAAAGCAGAGGTGGGGAACCTGCAGTGTGCACGAGCTCTTGGAAGATCTCCATCCAGTCCCTTGGGTTCTCTCCTCCTCAGCCACTCCTCTCCTATTTTTCTGCTCTTTGGGCTGTGGAGAGAGGGGAGGGACCGATCTTCTGCTCCAGTCAGCATGGAAATGCAGCAAATTGCAGGCTTTGCTCTTTGATCCAAATTGGGGGCCGTGCACCTGCAATTTACACTGGGAAAAAATGCCTCTTATTGGAGTGAATGGGAGGTGTTTCCCCAAGGCACGTTGCAGTGTGTGTGTGTGCGTGTGTGTTTGCATGGATGGATGGACAATGTGTGTGTATGTGTGTGAGCGTGCAAGAGTGGCGTGTGTGTGTGTGTGTGTGTGTGTGTGAGAGAGAGAGAGAGAGAGAGAGAGAGAGGAAAAATTAAGTGTGCCCCCACCCATTTTTGGCTCTGGCACCACCCACCCCCATTACCCACCACAGGTAATGTGTTACTCCCTGACACATTATCCATGACAAATGTGGTCCTTGGGCAGGAAGAGTGTGCCACAACTGCCTTAGGGGAAACAGTGGGAAACGGAACTGTGTGTGTGATTGGAACAGGTTCAGAAAGGAGGGCGACAAAGATGGTCAGGGCTATGGAAAACCTGTCCTATGAGGAAAGGGTGAAGGAACTAGATATATTTAGAAGAGAAGATGGAGGGGTGGGGAGACACGATAGTGCTCTTGAAGTCTCTGAAGGGCTATTGCAGAGGGCAGGTCTAGAGTTCATGGGCTTCAGTTGCCGGAGGCAGATAGGAGAACCATCTTGATGATAAAAGCAGTTGAGTAAAGGAACCAGTGAGCTAGGGTGGTGATGGTGGGGTCTCCCTTGCTGGAGCTCTGCAAGTACAAGTTGGCAGCCACTTACTGGGGATGCTCTACCTCTGGACTTCCTGCATCAAACAGGGGGGTGGAATAGATGGCCTCCAAGGACTCCTCCAACTCTACAATTCTATGTACAATACTTTGGGGACATTGCCTAAGAAGTGTTCACCAGTGGAGGCTTGTGGCCCTGATTTCAGTGGGGCTGTGAATCCATTCCGGTTTTCAGTCAGAACCAGACAGACCTCTAAAGGAGCTATCCAAGGTGCTGAACCCTATCCCCAAATTAGGTTCAGCACCTTGGATAACTCCTTTAGAGGTCTGTCTTATTCTGACTAAAACCTGGAATGGATTTACAGCCCCACTGAAATTGGAGCCCCCAGCCTCCAGTGGAGTTCATTGCTCCAAGGTGTGATCATGGCCACTCTCTTAAATGATTTCAAAAGCAGATTAGACAAATTAATGGAAGTCTATCCATGGATTTTACCATTCATAAGTAAATAGAACCTCCATGGTCAGAGGCAGTATGGGGCACTGGCTTCTTTCAGTAACATCTCCACATTTACCTGCATGCCGATAATGGCATAGATGAAGAACAGCATGGCAATGAGGAGACACACATATGGCAGGGCCTGTAGGAGGGGGAAAAAAGGGAAAGCATAAATCTTGACACTAACACACACAAAGCTAATTATATTTTGTACACAGCCACACTTGAACAAGGATCCATGCATTCATTTATATCAGAGCTGTGCACAAATGGCCTCTTGAAATTCTCCACCTTACCTGTGGGCAGAGAAAGTTGGGAGACAATTTCACCAAATTTCTCAAGGGGAGGAGAAATTCTCAACAGGTGGGGCTCCCCATTGGCAGGGCTTGTAGCACAGCTTCTTTCTTCTTTCCTAAGGCTTTTGGGGGTCTTTGTGCTGCAACAGCATCTACTGTCTTGGCAGGCTGGCCCCCGGTCTGCATCCACCACAATGCAGGTGGGGGCAGTGTTGTGTCCGGTTCCAGGGATGAGGTGGAGCTAGTGCTCTGCCAAAATCTGTCCTCCAATTTCCTGAAGGTTTTCTCCCCCCATGAAAGAGGCTTCCATTGTTCTGCCTCATGCAGGATATTTTAGAATTTACTTTCTGGCATTTTTGAGCTTATCTAAGCACAGCTAGCCTCCCAGACTGCCTGCACATCCTGATCAGAAAAAGCCCTATGGGACAAACTACCTCATGGTGCCTTAAACCGGGCTTTAATGGAAGTGCAGGAAGCTGAGGAGGCTACAGGCAGGCAGCCAGAGAGATGATGGTACAATGAAACACAGGGCCTACGTGTTCACTCCTTGGCCACCTCATAAGTACAGTAAGCACAAGAACCCCAAACACAACCCATGAGAATTTCTCTGAAATTTCTCCTCCTTGGAATTTCTTTTCAAAGCAATTTCTTTTCTATCAAATTGAATGAGAATGGTTGAAAAAAATGTGGGAGAAATTTTCAGCACACCACTAATTTATATGCATTGTTCCTCTCTCTCTCTCTCTCTCTCTCTCTCTCTCACACTCACACACACACACACACACACACACACAGTATATATCCATATCCCCTGCTTCAACATTCATACAACATGTGGGGAAACCAAAACAGGGGAGTTCAGGGTGATGCTTGGGTGAACTTTGCAATCTGGGATGACAGGCTAGACCCATCCCAACCACTGGCCACAAGGTGTTTGCTTGCGGTGAAGAAAGATATCACATTTTAAGAGCAGTGGAGGTGATTTGATAGCATCGTGTCTGTCTTCCCAATAAACATGCATTTTTTCTGTCCAGGGGTGGTGGCGGTGGGGTGGTGGACCTGTTCTGCAGGTTTTCAGCATGGCTCAGTTTGAAGTGGAGCAAAGCTCACGGAAGAGTGTGCCTACTGGTGAGCGCTTGTGACATCAACAACCTGCAGTCCCTAGTTTAATAATGCAACTGTTTTAATAATGTATACACATAAGCACACTATGTTGCTAAATTAAACAACAACATGAAGAAGACTAGCAGCTTGACTGATCCACAAGAGGAGGAACAAAACCGAGGGCTGGCACACCTCTCTGGTATGGGGAGCAGCTCAACATGGAACATGCTCACACACTGAGAGATGTTCAAAGAGGGAGAGGTTCAAATGGAGAAAGACCTAGGGAGGTGGTGGGCTCTCCCACACTGGAGGCATTCAAGACAAGGCTGGACAGCCATCTGTCGGGAATGCTCTGACTTGGATTCCTGCATTGAGCAGGGGGTTGGACTCGATGGCCTTGTAGGCCCCTTCCAACCCCACTATTCTATGACTCTATGACCCCTAGTTCTTCGGCCTGCCTTTGTCTCACCTTGAAAGATTGGACAAAGGTCCAGAGCAGGATCCGGATGGTGTAGCCCTGTCGAAGAAGCTTGATGAGTCTCGCAGCCCGGAAGAGTCGGAGGAAGCTGAGGTTGATGAAATTGTCCTGCGGAGAGGAAAAGGGTTTTGTGTCCTTCAGAAAAGGATGCGATCAGAAGCCGCAGCCCGCAAAAAAGAAAAGAAAATTACCAGCTTCGCGTTCTAAGCAGCAAATCGGCCACCAGAAAACCTTCCAAAAGAAACATTTGTCAGTGCAAGTCACTCCACATGCAGCATGTATCGAGAAAACCCCTCTCCACAAGAGTCCCTCCCTCAGCTACCAGAGGAAGGTAGCAAAAAGTTGCCGGGGGGCGGGAGGGAGGGAGACAGAGCCCTCCAACTGACTCTTGCTTTTCTGCGTGGTGAAGAAAAGTGATGCGGTAGAAGTCTTACCATCCGCAAAGTATACTGTGGCTTGAGAACATCTCAAAAAAACAAACCAAAAACCATGTAAGCCAAAAACAGTGTCAAGAGGCTCCTCCAGGACAAAAGGAAGAGATCAGGCAAATTAACTGAAATGCCTTCGTTGGCAGGGGAAGATTAAGGAAAGACCTGTGTGGAGATAAAGGGCAAGACTCCACTGAAGTTAAGGGGAGTCTTCCAACAAGGGTCTCTACCAGATTTGTGAAATAGGAGGAAGACCCTGGCCTATTGCCCAAAATGTTTATAGATGTTCGATATCCTCCAGTTGGGAGCACCCTTAGAAATCGGGTGACTATTTAACAACTCAGTCAATTTGGCTCTTTTAAAGGTAGCTCAAAGCCATGTTGAAACGGAGCTTTGATCTCCCGCCTCCCCATCTTCGGGTGTTTTCATTTGATTCTGCCTTTCCTTTTTTCTGGATCAAAAACAGGTCATCCAAAGGTCTTGCCCAACAAAAGTAGTCATAGAGAGTCCCCCCCCCCATCTATTGATCAAATAATCTCTCAATTTGTGTGGAACCCAATTCATCTGAGCAGGAAATGTGAACAACTTAATTAGTTTATTTCCATTATGAAATGCCCACTTGAGCTTTGGGTTTCCTCTGTCAGCAGAGGGGTGGGGTCGCAGTTAGAGAGAGGCCTTTTAGGTAAAGCTAAGCAGATCTAAGTCTTGCTTTCCAGCCCCTCCCCCTCTCCAGTCATCTCTTACTACCAGATGTCTGTTGAAATGAATGCTCCCCCACCCCATGTCCCTTGCTAATTTTATGCATGAGGCTCATGGCTTTATTCAGCCACTCATTCAAATGCCAGCCAGCTGATGGTGGTGCCAGCAATGCTACATTCCACCCGTACTGTCAAAATTCAAGAAAACCAGCTGTCGGGCATGCATTTAGCTTGGCTGGCTTCTTTTTTTCAAAGACACAAGCAGCTCAGAGTTGGTTGTCTACACTGTACATCATCCAATTCATTTGTCAAATAAAGACAAAAGAGAAAAGCAAAACGATGTCCACCGAACAAAGAAACAACACCAAGCAAGCTCACAGCAAAGCAAAGAAGCAAGCAAAAATTCTCCTGGGCTGCTCAGGATGGACAACTGGGGGAGCTAAAATTTAGAGCAGGGGTGTGCAACATGTAGCCCAAAACATCTAGAGGGCACCAACTCCCATAAGCCCCAAACAGCATGGTGAATGGTCAAGAACAGGGATGTACCGATTGTGCAAAATCCGTTCTGCCTGTGTTTCATGGATTGCCAGGAGCCTTTCGTTCTGTCGTTTGCCCATCAATGGAATCGGATTTTTTTTTTCAGTGGCACAAATTTGCAGGTATAAAAATGCACCTATTCCCCCAAAATGTGCATTTTCATTCCTTAGCCTATCAGGGAAATGCACATTTTTGGCTGGAGTTTTTAATTTTGTGTATTTTTCTACCACAAAATTTGCATGAAATTCGGGGAAGTTTGAAAACCGGTCCGCGAGTCAATAGAATCTGCTGGACAGGGGAAAAGCCGGTCCGCTGCAGAATCCGTGGGTGGGATTTATGAAAATCCAAACTCATTTGGTCCTGTTGCGTATTCCTCCAACACCCCTAGACAAGAATTATGGGAGTTGCTGTCCAAAGCATCTGGAGGTACCAGATTGCCTACCCCAGATTTAGAACATTTTTTTAAAAAAAATGTTACATCACTTATTTGTTTTCTCAGATGTTATGCTGGCCTCTCTTTCAGAGCCTCAAGGCAGCTGACAGTATCAAACCAGTAGTAAAATTAAAATTTTAGCCAAAATATAAATTCAAGTTGTCTTTCCTTTTTAAAAAATTTCAATAGCTGTCCTTCATAATCAAAAATAGTTTCCAGTCAGCATTTAAAGGCAACAGTTCGGAGAGGAGATGAATATGTACTCAGAGCTGGATTCCACTTGCAGTTATGTACCTATTTTCTATTAATGGATTTACAAGTCATCTAACCTTAAATTGCCATCACAGAGGAGGCTGGTTGCCTGATGCTCCTTGTGAAGTAAAAGCTTTGAGCTGAGCTGAAAGTGCTTAACAGTGGTGCAGTTATGTAATGTGAGACCCAGGATTGAACGGCTTTAAAGGGACCTCCCTTTAGACAGCTATATGCATCACTTCAGTTCTGAAGCATACAATTCATATTTCTCCCTTCACACCACCACATTCCATGGTCTACAGCTGCTTCTCCATTCCTAATCCGTTAGAGCAAAACACACACAATTTCCCAGCCCTGATTTCAAAAAAAGAGAAGGACTCACTCGGTCTAATGGTAGGGCTGGCCCTGGGTTAGAAAATACTCTGAGCATGTGTCTTGCATTTTAAAACCACTTAGCACCATTATGACTACAGGAATAAAATGGCATTGGCTTCCACTGGCCTGATGATAAACACATTTATTTGGGAATAAGTACCATTTTTTTTCTTTTTTTAAAAGGGTAATATATTTTCAAAATGAAAATAATAAAATGGACATCTGTAACCATGTACATGCCTGGTCAATTGCCCCCAGACTCTAAAAGTGGCTGGGCGATCAGCCAGATGGGAGATTAATAAATTTAATAAATAAATAAATAAATAAAATGTTTTTGAAACATAAGAAGACAGGAAGGATGTGGTGGTGACCAGCATCAGCCCCACTGGACCCCAATGCCCCTGATCACTTGTCATTCTCTAGGTGGTTATTTAGGGTCGCCCCTGGACTTTGGCCCTGAGCTCCAGCCCTAACTGCACCACTGGCCTGGCTAAATAAAGCATTCTCTAACCCAGGGCCGGCCCTACCATCAGACAGAGTGAGGTGGTCATCTCAGGCGGCAGATGTTGGGAGGTGGCAGCAAGGTGTTGGAGGAGAAAGCTGTGGGCACGTGGCCTGCCCTACACCCCCCAAGCTAGCCTGCTGCCATCAGATGTGGTAATAGATGCTATCCCATTGCCAGTGTTGAAGAAAGCTTAGGGCACAATCCCATGCATGTTTAGACAGAGAAAAGGCCTACAACTCCCAGCATTCCCCAGCCAGCAAGGATAGCTGGGGCATCCTGGGAGTTGCAGTTCTTTTCTCTGTGTAAACATGAATAGGACTGTGCCTTTAAACTCCTAGTCTGGTTAACTTTTATACTTGGGGTGGGAGGGGGCACCATCTTGTCCTTTGCCTCAGGCAGCAAAATGACTTGAGCCAGCCCTGCTCTCGCCCAAGATGACAAATGTAGGAGAATTCAAAAGATACTCTCTCAAATGCTTTATTTCAATGTTGGTTGCTGCTCCTGGGTTCAAAGTAATGCTGTGCCAAAAATTTCAATTCTTCCATTTTCAGCATTTTGGGGGTGGAGCGGGTGGGAGCAAAATGGAAATCCTGGCAAAACAGGCTGGGAGAGGAGAGAATTTTCTCTTGGGGTGGGGGCAGGGTTTCTATATACCTTTTAAAGTGTAGGCAATTCTTGAAGGTCCCTCTTTCTGTTTTTATGTTTATTTTATTTTATTTAAAAAAACACCCCCTGCACTTGAAGGAGCCCAAGACTCTTCTCCAGCCAGGAGTTCTTGCTGAATGCCTATTGGAGAGGGCAAGGTCACATGGTCTCCTGGGACTTCAGAAAGAACTGTCAGGCTGGAGAAGATCCTGTATGTGCAGGGGGTGTTTAAAAAAAGAAAGAAGACCCCTCGAGAATTGCCAACACTTAAAAAGGTATGTGGAAACCCTGTCCTTCTCCCCAAGGAGAAAATTCTCTGAAATCCCCCTGTCCCGCAAAAGAGGCAAAAAAACCAATGCCTCGTTCTCAGGGAGAGAAAACGTGTTTGAAAATAGGGGGTAAGATTCAGCACAGTACTAGTTTAAAGTCATATCAGCCGGAATGGAAGCAGCGAAAGTCTTTGTGCCAAATTTACCTTTAAAGATCAACCTGTGTGACCAGGAGGTTAAACTGTTCAACAGGTAGGTGTTAAGAAGGGGTGGGGGGAGTTATCCACAGCACTTTCAGTGCAACCTGCAGGAGTTGAGTTAAAATATGGAATTATATGTGGGATTCTGCTAGGTTGTGGGGTGTGTGCATGTGTGTGGAACCTCCAACTTCAATCCATCACTGGCCTTCACCTTCAGCACCTTTCTACAAACTGTTATCTGCCATTACAGACTACATCAAAATGGAGGATAAGTAGCAGCCCAGGAAAATCAGTTGATCAACATTTTCCGTGGGGTTGTTCTCAGCATCAGTTGGAAACATGAGCAACAGAAATGGCCAGTAGAACCCAGAAGATGGGATATCCCACCCCACCAAGACAACATGTACAGAGAAGGGTAACTCAACACATCTGTATTTCTTCTGTCTGACAATATTCAGAATTATATCTGTTTCAGAAGATAGTGGGATTTGGTTTCTTTTCTTTTACTAAATATAAATGATGCTCTTTCTGCCTGGCACTCCACCTACACATTATTTCCTTGTTCAAGTCCACACAATGGAACCAAGCAACCATTTAAATTAAAGTACAACTCTGATAATCTAAAAGTAACTCAGCCAGAACCCCTTTATTTGAAGTGGGGGAGGGAGAAAAACTGAAGGTTAGCTTTGTTCACTGAACAATGTCTATGTTTTTGAAATGTGGCACTGAGCTGCCTAGTAGAATGTTCTCAAGGTAAGTTCATACACTTTGGTTTGCAAGAGTATCAGTAGGTTTCTCCAGCAAGACACTATTACAATTTTGAATGTGTGCCAGTTTGACGGCAGCTTTTCTCTCCCCGCCTCCCGCTACCCCACTTTTTCCCCTTTTTAGCACATGTAATGTTGAAAACAAGTGGATATGGTTCACATACAAAGTGCTAGCATAAGATTTAAATGTGAAACATGAGCTGTAAAAGCCCCAGAAATATCCTTTTCAGTCAGGCCTCATTTTCTCTGTGGCTACAGCATGGCATGCACCAGGTTAGCGTATACTTGGTACAGAAGGAGATCCTTCTCTGTGTACCATAATTGCCGAAACTGCACTATGCATCTACAAAAGAAAGGGTCTTCTCTGTGGTGGCAGCCCAACTTTGGAACAGCCTCCTGAGGGAGTTCAGTTTGCCACGGCTCTGTATTATTATTTTGGCACCAAATAAACAGAATTTTCAAACTGAATGAAATTTGCAATCTACATTCATTTTACCTTGTTTTGTATTTCCTTGTTTTACAGTTCTCAAGCCTACTGTTTAATTTTTACAGTTACATCATATTGTTAAAAAATAATCATCTTAGGTCCACTATCCCAGGATTGCCTTTGGTGTGATGGAGCAAAATAGAGATATTTAAAATAAAATACGAATGGCAAGTTCATTCTCTGGGTGCTGATTCCTATATAGCCCAAACAACAACACCCATCACACAAGAGGGAGGGGCCATCACGGTTAGGGGAATCCTGAGGTTCTCAGAAGTACAACAAAATTGTTGGGGGGGGGATCCAAAACAGCCTACTTAGAACTGAGGATGCTAATTGTTCACAATGCTGAGTGTCTGTGGGAAGGGAAGAGGAACAAACAAATGGAGGATCCTGAAAAAAGCTATGGTTGGCTGGCTGGCTGGAAAACTTAACAGTTGTTGCAAGTTCCAGTTGTGTTGTATAATTTTGTGTTGTATAATTTTCATTAAAGAAGGAAAAGATGGCAGGGAGTGGCACTAAATGGGTGTGGTGAAAGCAGGATGGGAGGCCTAGAAGAACAAGGCTTACAATATCTTCAAGACATCTCCCCCACCCCCCTAATTACAAAATGCAGATGTGAGTTTCCCCTCTTATCAGTTACAGAAAGATCAGTGAAGGAAAAGTCTATTGGTAACAGTGAGTTTGCATTTAGTTACCAAGTAGCCAACAGAAAGCCAATGGGACAAGCAAGTCCAGTCATGAGGCACAGTGCAGAAAGACAGACAAGGAAGTCCCCAGCCCCCCAGCCCCCGATGCAGTCAGAAATCTCAAACAAGGTTAAAAGGGAAGTGAAGTGAAACAAAAAGTCAAGAGAAAAATAAAAAGCAATAAATTGAATTTTTTTTTTTTTTTGGTTAAAAAAAAATCAATGAAACCAACCGTGTCCTATATGTGATGTTTTCATGGATGAATATTTGCAAGGTTATTTACAAGTTTTTGAGTTTAGATAATTAGTATTTATTTATTTTTGAGCAGCAGGCACGCAACATACAGACGGAGACATGGTTTTTTCGCATTGTATGTTGATTGGATGGCGTGATTCAGCAGGAAGGGAAAAAAATAAAAGAAACAGAAAACAAAAAGAGAAAATGAGTCATCAGGACGAGCGAAGGACAGAAGCACTAAATATCGTACTGAAAAAATTAGGCGCTTATAAAAAAGTTGCTTTTCTAACAATAATCAAACCTGGAAGGAAACACAGTGCAATCATCTATTTGCATTTCATATTGTAATGCAAATTAAGAGACACTTCACAAATACCATTATCAGTCAATATATATGTGTGTATATATATATATGTGATTTTTTTTTTATTCCCAGGCAAAGGTAGAGATGCCAGTTTCAGAATCTGATTTCAGACAGTAATCCTCTCAAAAGTTCCCCCCCGCCCGGTCTCCTAAAGGCCAGTTTATATGACCTAGCATCCATTTGCACTCCCGTATGTGGTTTGTGTGAATCAATGGGATTTTGACAGTGCAATCTAATATATGTCTCTTCAGGAGTAAGTCCCATTACGTCCAGTGAGACATACTCCCAGGTAAGTGCCAGTCAACATGACACTATGCCACAGGATGGGAGAGCATCATGTAGAATGCCAAAAGCAGCATACGCTGCAGACTAATAGCTGTGCTGTGAGATTCTGGGATCTATAAAATACCCTTTTGAGTTCGTAGTTGGTGCAGAGCCTCAGAGGTGGGGGACACAGTAGGGTCATCAACAATTAACTTCTTTTTTTTTTTTAGTTGATTCATCATCTACTTTTTAACTGATCCATGTGCCTGTTTGAGGACATCGAAGAATTCACGAGAGCGCTTTCAGATTAATAAACCCAAACTACTGCTAATTGTGATCTTGAATATTTTCTTTCATTCCCTATGCAGTAACACACTAGACTAAAGCCTACAAAGTCCTCCGACAATTCAAATTTGCCTCCATCAGTTCAAATCTTCTGATGCCAATTAACCAACTGGAGATTTCATTGACAGATCTGCCAATTAAACCACTCGCAACCCTAAAATTCAGAATTTTTTTAAAAAGGTGTCCTGCAAGTCACCTTGAAGTGACAGGGAAAACTGACATACACGTATTTGCCTAGAGAAATAAAAAGAAAGTATTCAAAGCATTCGCAAAAGGAAATTACGTACAACACAACTACAAATTCAAATGAAAGCAACATTATCAACACATTTTTTTTCTTTTATCTTTACTCCTTGGTTGTTCTGCTGGTTGCTGAAGCCACTTGGAAATAAGGCTGTTTGTAGCCATGTGGGCTGGTCTCCTTGGCTGAAGAAGAGGCTTGGGGTTGGGGGAAGGAGGGAGTGGAGAAGAACACTAGCTCCAGGATACCTGCTCTGAAAGATGAGTCAACTCCACCTTCCTGAAGCTTTCTGATCTCCTCAGAAGATGCCCTCTCTGAACAACAGGGAGCCATGTGGTAAAAGCCAAAGATGGTGACACCAGGTTCACATACTCCAAATCACCGGGTTTACATAGCTAGGGGAACATAGCACCCGGGAGGAAGCAGAAGAGGCAGGAAGAAATGACAGTTCAGATCGACACTGCATTTCTTTGCTGTTCAGACGTTCATTCCATAAGAGGCCAATGGTGCATTGATAGTAAAAGAATACTTGTTGTAAACACTGATGGTCGACAATGCACTACTCCACTGGTGAATGAACCAGTTCAAAATATAATCACTTCTGCCTGGGAAGAAAAGCTTGTTGCGGGGTTGATGGAACAACCATTCAACAGTCATGCATCGCATCAGGGTTTGGCCACATGGGCGGCACCAGAGGGCAGCAAGGGTAGGCGCTGGCTGGGTTCCCAAGACTGGTCTAAGGCCCATCATCCCAACATGGCTGCTATTCTACCATGCAGGGGGCACCTGAGAAGGCTGAACTGTTGTGAGAAAATCAGTCCTCGGTTTGTGTATGCCATCACTCCTCTTGCAAGTGCCCAGTTGAGCCTTTGAGTAAGATTTGGAGAGCGCTAGAGCCCTCCAAATTTTAGAGCTGACACTGTCTGCAAGGTAGCAAAGCCCCCCCCAGATGTAAAATTTCCAGAAATTTTGAGGCTGGGAGGGGGGAGTTTTTTCTCCAGGGTTTTTTCTGGAAAAAAATGGAAATTTTGGGAAAATGGAAAAAATAAGCAATTTTTTTTAGTGTTCTTTACAGATCTAAAGCCCCTTTGTTGCTTCAAGACAGCCTTTCCCAACCTGGTGTCCTCCATATATTTTGGACTTCAGCTCCCATCAGCCTCAGGCAGCATGGCCAATGGTCAAGAACGGTGGGCACTGTAGTCCGAAATGTCTGGAGGGCACCAGGTTGGGGAGGACTGCTTTAGGAACATAAAGCAGCCTTTCTGTTCCTAAAGCTATTTTATGTATAACTTAGTTTGCTCATAAAATTATGATTATATTTTAAAACTTTTAAAAGTAAATCCAGTCAGTAAATTTGTGATTCTTGTCTGAATAGATTAGAATGACATTCAATGACTGTTACAGCATCAGAAACACAGGACTCTATAGAACAAAACCCAAACTGTCAAGAATGCCCATTTACCGTCAAGAATGCATTATGGTACCTCTAGTCACAATTTGGGAAACTGAGCATAAATGTGTATCAGTAAAAAATACTTTAGATTAATAATTTTAATAAGGAATGAAAGAACTAACTATGCTGGGAATCTTACAGAGAGGATTAAAAAAACACACACATTTTCCCCCATGGCTTCATTATTTCCAGACATTTTACATCTCTAGTCATTCTATAAAAGTGTCCTTATTACATAGTTTTTAGAAAACATTTTGTGGGGAGTAAAGGCTGGGTAACTATATAGAAATACTTCATCTTAAATTCTAAAAGAACATATTTCATAATCCAAAGCTGTTCGATTTTTTTCAATTTTTCAGAAAAAAAACAAATGGTTCTCGGCAAAACCCCCCCAGAAAAAAACCCTTTTTTCCTTGAACTTTTCCATTTTTTTCTGAGCCTTTACATCTCCTCCCCCACCCCCAACTCTCGGTTCTCTCAAGCTGCCTATAGGGTTAGTCCTGTGCAGGAACTTGCAGGGGCTGTTGGAAGTGCTGGAAATGGATTACCATAGACAGGAGAATGAGATTAGGAAAGAGAAAGAAAAATAAAGTCCCCCCTCCCCCAAAACACACACAGAGACCCCTTGTTAGTAACAAAGCAAAAGGACATGAATGGATGCAGAGGAAGCAAATATAACAAATGCCACTGCATAAGCTGTAGGGAAGAGTCTGTGAAAGGAGCTGACCGCCAAGGCACGGTGGGGGATTATTTATTTCAGCCATGGTGCTTTCCTGCATAAATGATGCAGATCAAATGGGTCTGCATATATTTGTCCATCCTCCATCATTGGCTCTGCTCCCATCATATAGGAGGAGCTGGGAAGAACTCTGTGAGGCACTCAGTCCCCTGAGCTCTAGAAACTCTAACACACCTTCCAGCTTCTGAGATTTGGGCTAGATGTCATTCAAGCCTTTCTTTCTTAAGGACTAGAAACATGTTTTTGAAAGATGGGATTCCCCAGATGTTGAATGGTGCCCCTGAATACCAAATTCTATACTTGCCTTGTGTTTGTATGGAACCAAGAAACATGCACAGCCGTTTCTACACCTAATTCGCCCCTGCCAAGTGAGAGCTGAGCATGTCCTTGGAGATTTTTTAAAGACTGATGTGGGATAATGTAACATAGGCCCTTAAATTAGGGTTAAGGGATTGAGAGCAGAATGGGAGATCGCACACTCCTTTCCTTCCCCTAACTCCTCCCCTCTTACACACAAATTCCCAAACCAATCCCATTTACTATAGTCGGAGAAGGAAACCGGTCAGTTCAAGCCAGGACACTGGGACCTGGTCTTGGGAATTAGGTGATTCTAGAACAGGGATGTGTGGCTTTGGGGGCCGCACTCACATCCCGCTGCTGAAATTGGTGCTGTGCCACAGAACTGGTGCTGAGTTTTGGCACCACAGAGGCAGAAAAACCACATTTCCCCTTTAAAACAAGGTGCACGGTGAGCGTGCGCCTTGTTTAAAAAGGAAAATGTGACTTTTTTTGCCGCCGCTACACTCCCCAAATTCAGCAGCAATTATGCAGCAGCACTTTGGGGGGTGGCGGGCCCCCCAAAACAAACCATGGGGGACTCAAATGATTGACTGATATTAACCACGAGAAAGCTGTTTTGTTTTTAAATATGCTGTTGTGTTTTTAGGTCTTTACATTGCTGCTGGCTTTTACACTGTTTTTTATTGGCTTACTGTTTCAAAATTAGGGATGTATGAAACACTTACCTGGTTTCGTCCAGGGACATCCGCAATGAAGGGGAGGTGCTCCGTCCCTCCCCCCAAAATTCTCCCTGGCCAGCTCCACTCCACGGCGACTCCGCGGAGCCACCGGCTGGGGCCACCCACAGACGGACGTCTGGCCGCTGGGCTGCACAGAGATGCAAATGGCGGCCGCCGTAGCCGCCACCATTTGCGTCCCTGTCTTTTGCTGTGATAGGCTATGTATATATTTACGTAGCCTATCACGGCAAATAAAAGGGAATGCAAAAGGCGGCAGCTATGGCGGCCACCATTTGCGTTCCCTTTTTTTTGCCGTGGTAGGCTACGTAAATATTTATGTAGCCTATCACGGCCTCCACAGGGATGCAAATGGCGTCCCTGCATTAGCCGTGATAGGCTACATAAGTTTTTACGTAGCCTATCATGGAAATAATGAAGAAGCGAATGGTGGCTGCAGACATGGCCGCCATTCGCAAAGCAGCGCAAACGGCACCAGGTAAGTGCTCCGTTTCGCGCACATTTCGCTGGGTGGTGGGGTGTCGGGGCTTCGTTCTGCCACAAATTTGTGGGGGCCGAATGCACTGGCATTTGGCCTCACTGAGATCTGTGGCGGAATTCTCCAACATCCCTACTCAAAATTGTGAAGGTTTTATACGTTAGCATGTTGTATTTTGGGGTTTCAACATTTGTGAACCACCCAGATGGCTTTGGCTATTGGGTGGTATAGACATGTAGTCAACAAATAATAAGTAAACAAATAAAATAGTGGAAGTAATGATTAGGGATGGACGGAATGTGTAAAATCCTCTGTGTTTTGCGTATTGTTAGGTGACTTTTGTTCCATTGTCCGCTCACAGATGGATGCGAATGGTTTTTGTTGTTGTGCGGAAAAATACGCAAATAATTACGTAAGAGGTTTCATAACATTTTACATAATTTACCTTAGTACATAACATTTAGTGTATTGTTCCCCATTTGTTCAACTTTTCCTCAGCAGAAACTTGCATCTTCCCCTACAAATAAGTATGTGTAAATTTCGGGAAAGTAAATTGTAAAGTAAGTAAATGGCCTGAGGGGGTCACTCCACAATGGGTTCTGCATATCAGATTCTTAGGAATCTGAGCTCATTTTAGTCCATCTCCAATTTCTCCAGCATTCCTACTATTAATAGGGCTTTCTCAGTGGTGGCCCCACACCTTTGGAATTCCTTCCTCAGAGAGATACATATGGCTTCATCAGTGCTGGCTTTTAAACAACCCTGAAGATTTGTTCGAGGCTGTTTTTCATGCTTCAGATTCATTTGCTGCTGCTGCTACTGCTGTATGTGTGCATTTCATTGTACTTGTATGTTCATGTTTTTGTAGGATTGTAAGCAGCTTTGATCCCTTCACGGATCACTGCCTTGTTGTGGCGAAGGGGCTTGTGTAACTCAGTGAAGCCATAAGCTATGCCGTGCAGGGCCACCCAAGACGGACAGGTCATGGCAGAGAGTTCTGACAAAATGTGGTCCACTGGAGAAGGAAATGGCAACCCACTCCAGTATTCTTGCCAAGAAAACCCCATGGAACATATCACAAGGCTAAAAGAGATGACACCGGAAGATGAGCCCCTCAGGTCGGAAGGTGTCCAATACACTACTGGGGAAGAGCAGAGGGAATTTCCAAGTAGCACCAGAAAGAGTGAAGCGGCTGGGCCAAAGCCGAAAGGACACTCAGCTGTGGATGTGTCTGGTGGTGAAAAGAAAATCCGATGCTGTAAAGAACAATATTGTTTAGGAACCTGGAATGTCAGATCAATGAATCAAGGTAAGCTGGAGGTGGTCAAACATGAGATGGCAAGATTGAACATTGACATCTTGGGAATCAGCAAACTAAAATGGACAGGCATGGGCGAATTTAATTCAGGTGACCATCATATGTACTACTGTGGGCAAGAATGCCTTAGAAGAAATGGAGTAGCACTCATAGTCAAGAAAAGGGTGGGAAAAGCAGTACTGGGGTACTATCTTAAAAATGATAGAGTGATTTCAGTACGAATCCAAGGCAAACCATTCAACATCACAGTAATTCAAGTCTATGCCCCAACCACTGATGCCGAAGAAGCTGAGGTTGATCGGTTCTATGAAGACCTACAACACCTTCTAGAACTAACACCAAACAAAGATGTCCTCTTCATCATAGGGGATTGGAATGCTAAAGTAGGAAGTCAAGAAATCACCGGGATAACAGGCAGGCATGGCCTTGGTGTACAAAATGAAGCAGGACAAAGGCTAATAGAGTTTTGCCAAGAGAACACGCTGATCATAGCAAACACTCTTTTCCAACAGCACAAGAGATGACTCTACACATGGACATCACCAGATGGTCAATATCGAAATCAAATTGATTATGTCCTTTGCAGCCAAAGATGGAGAAGCTCCATACAGTCAGTCAAAACAAGACCTGGAGCTGACTGTGGCTCAGATCATGAGCTGCTTCTTGCAAAATTTCAGCTTAAATTGAAGAACGTAGGGAAAACCACTAAACCATTCAGGTATGACCTCAATCATATCCCTTATGAATATACAGTGGAGGTGAGGAATAGATTTCAGGGATTAGACCTGATAGACAGAGTGCCTGAGGAACTATGGACGGAGGTCCATAACATTGTTCAGGAGGCAGCAACGAAATCCATCGCAAAGAAAAAGAAATGCAAGAAAGCAAAGTGGCTGTCTGATGAGGCTTTACAAGTAGCTGAGGAAAGAAGGGAAGCGAAAAGCAAGGGAGAAAGGGGAAGATATATCCAACTGAATGCAGAGTTCCAGAGAATAGCAAGGAGAGACAAGAAGGCCTTCTTAAATGAACAATGCAAAGAAATCAAGGAAAACAATAGAATGGGAAAGACTAGAGATCTTTTCAAGAAAATTGGAGATCTCAAGGGAACATTTTGTGCAAAGACGGGCATGATAAAGGACAAAGAAGGCAGGGACCTAACAGAAGCAGATGAGATTAAGAAGAGGTGGAAAGAATACACAAAAGAACTATACAGGAAAGATCTGAATGTCCCTGATAGCCATGATAGTGCGGCCACTGAACTTGAGCCGGACATCCTAGAGAGTGAAGTCAAGTGGGCCTTAGGAAGCATTACTAACAACAAAGCTAGCGGAGATGACAGTATTCCAGCTGAGCTATTTAAAATCCTAAAAGATGATGCTGTTAAAGTGCTGCATTCAATATGCCAACAAATTTGGAACACTCAACAATGGCCGCAAGACTGGAAAAGGTCAGTTTACATTCCAATTCCAAAGAAGGGCAACGCCAAAGAGTGTTCAAACTACTGCACAATTGCGCTCGTTTCATATGCCAGCAAGGTGATGCTCAAAATCCTACAAGCTAGGCTTTAGCAGTATGCGAACCGAGAACTACCCGAAGTACAAGCTGGGTTTCGAAGAGGCAGAGGAACTAGAGATCAAATCGCCAACATTTGCTGGCTCATGGAGAAAGCAAGAGAATTCCAGAAAAACATCTATTTCTGCTTCATTGACTACGCTAAAGCCTTTGATTGTGTGGATCACAACAAACTGTGGCAAATTCTGAAAGTGATGGGAGTACCAGACCACCTTACCTGTCTCCTGAGAAACCTGTACGAGGGTCAAGAAGCAACAGTAAGAACCAGACATGGAACAACCGAGTGGTTCAAAATTGGGAAAGGAGTACGACAAGGCTGCATATTGTCACCCTGCTTATTTAACTTATATGCAGAGTACATCATGAGAAACGCCGGGTTGGATGAATCACAGGTCAGAATTAAGATTGCTGGGAGAATTATCAACAACCTCCGATATGCAGACGATACCACCCTAATGGCAGAAAGCGAAGAGGATCTCAAGAGCCTCTTGTTGAGGGTGAAAGAGGAGAGTGCAAAAGCTGGTTTGAAACTCAACATTAAAAAAACGAAGATCATGGCATCTGGCCCTATCACTTCCTGGCATATAGAAGGGGAAGAAATGGAAGCAGTGACAGATTTTACTTTCTTGGGCTCCAAGATCACCGCAGACGGTGACTGTAGCCATGAAATTAAAAGACGCTTGCTCCTTGGAAGGAAAGCTATGGCAAACCTAGACAGCATAGTAAGAAGCAGAGACATCGCCTTGCCGACAAAGGTCCATCTAATCAAAGCTATGGTTTTCCCAGTAGTAATATATGGCTGTGAGAGCTGGACTATAAGGAAGGCTGAGCACCGAAGAATTGATGCTTTCGAACTGTGGTGCTGGAGAAGACTCTTATGAGTCCCCTGGACTGCAAGGAGGTCAAATCAGTCCATCCTAAAGGAAATCAACCCTGAGTGCTCATTGGAAGGACAGATACTGAAGCTGAAGCTCCAATATTTTGGCCACCTAATGCGAAGAGAAAACTCCCTGGAAAAGACCCTGATGCTGGGAAAGACTGAAGGCAAAAGGAGAAGGGGACGGCAGAGGATGAGATGGCTAGATAGCATCACCAATGCAATGCATATGAACTTGAGCACGCTCCGGGAGAGAGCGCAGGACAGGAAGGCCTGGTGTGCTATGGTCCATGGGGTTACGAAGAGTCGGACATGACTGAACGACTGAACAACAAAGCGGCTTTGTGATGGCAGTGCACCATGAAAGGTGGGTTAAAAATCTCCTAAATAAATAACCGTCAACAATTAGAGTTATTCCCAATATTTATTCTTAATTTACAGCTAGAGCATGCTGGGGTGTCAGCTTCATAGCTTGAGCTCACCCTAAGGTTTTCCCCAGCCCTCTGGGGATCCACATCATGTGATGATTCCTGAACAGACTATTGGGAAGATAGCGCAGCTGGATATATTTCATTTTCGGACATTATTTTGCCAGTTAAGAATGCAGGTTTGCACATTCTGTACTCACCGCAATCTCCGTTACTAAAATATCAGTAATACTTCCCAAGACAGTGACAAAATCAAAGATGTTCCAGGCGTCACGAAAATAATTCTGAAAGATAAACAACAACAACAACAACAAACTAGGATCATTCAAAGTGACATGACCATGTAAGTTATTTTTCCGGATGCTACAGACCTCAGGATATATAATAGTCCTTCTGTCTGTCTTATACATTTTACCTTAAGACTGACTGCATCCACTATGGAATTAGAGCCTCCTTGTTGCTTTGCTTTACACCTCTCTCTCTCTCTCTCTCTCTCTCTGTCTCGCTATATACCAGGTGGCCCAAAAGTTGTTTAGAATGACCCAAATACACTTGTTTAGAAAGTTAATGGGAGGGGGAGAGAATGTGTGAATAGAAGATGTATGGGTGGAGTCAGAATAACAGTTGGGAAGAGTGAGTGTAAATGTAAATGTAATAAACGTCATGTAATGGAATACATTTCGAGCATTTATGAGATTAAACAGTGTTAAACAAATGTAAATGTAATAAACAATGTAATAAAATGCAAATAAACTATACTGTATACCTACTTTTGGGCCACTCTGTGTGTGTGTGTGTGTGAGTGTGTGTGTGTGTATGTATGTATGTGTGTGTGTATGTATGCATGTGTGCGTGCGTGCGTGCGTGTGTATGTGTGTATATATGTGTGAAACCCTATATGGTTCCGGCCCAGCCTATCTTAAGGAGCGCCTCCAGCAACACCAGACAGGCCGCTTAACAAGATCAGCCTCGGATGGCCTTCTCTCTGTCCCATCAGCCAGGACAGCTAGACTGGTGGGGACGAGGGAGAGGGCCTTCTCTGTGGTGGCCCCCACTCTGTGGAACTCCCTCCCTAGGGAACTCCGTCATGCCCCCTCTTTAATGAGCTTCCGTCATGCATTAAAAACGTGGTTGTTCAGGCAGGCATTTGGGGTGGGTTAGGGTATTTTTTTTTAAAAAAAAAATTATGGTAAAATTTTATTGTTTTAAATTGTTTATGGTGGGTTGTACATCGCCCAGAGTGGCTGGGTGACCAGTCAGATGGGCGATTAATAAATTTAATAAATAAATAAATAAATAAAATATGCGCGCGCACACACATCTCCACCTTCCCCATGTAGTTTGATAGGCTGAATGGATTTCCTAGGATTAGATGAATCTGTCAATTTCAGTTTCTCTCAATTTCTAATCTTTCCAATCTGAAATGCAGCGTGTTCCAAACTTTGAAAAGTTTTCTTACCTTACATTCAGTTTGTTCTGAATGTTGAAAATCTTTTTTAAAAAAACAATTTCATGAAAATTCATACATGTTTATGTGCAAACAACTTCTAATACATGCATTTTTGCACATAATTTTGTCTAATATACATTTTACAAGAAGTTTTCCAAATATAATGCATGTTAACGTTATTTTCACTAATATACACATTTCTGTATGCACTTTCCCCTAATATATACAACTGTTATACACATTTCTTTTAAAATCAGAGAACTCCATTGCAAAATTTGGAGATGTGCAAATTTCAAAGGATATCTGAGTTTCGATTCACATAGTCGTTTGAAAGCACAAAATTCATATTTCTACCCCATCTGTAGAGTTTCTCCTATCTCGTTCCATTATTGTTCCATAGGTTCCTTTACCCTACATCCTATGGCTCCTGAACTGCAGTTTAACTAGGAGTATCTCTAAAATTAATTCCAGAATAGGAGGATGTGCAGCCATCAAGGCCTTCACTTCATTTGCAAGTGGCCCTGGTTCTGCTTTGGGAACATCATTTGGGAACTCCAAAATCCAGGAAGAAATTTAGATGGGGGGAACTTTGGAAGCATCCCTGATAGTTGATGGGAGAGGAAAATGAAGAGGGCAATGAAGAAAAGCAGTTCATACCAGGACGCCAAAGGCAATGATCTTCAGAACACATTCCAATGAAAACATGGATGTAAACACAATATTGAGGCATTTCAGCATATCTTCATATGGATCTGGGGCACCGTAGAACTAAATTGAAGGGAAAGAAAACAGATCACTGGACAGTGTGGAGTGCTACCACCATTCATGCATTCTCTCTCTCTCTCTCTCTCTCATATTCTCACTTAAATTGTAAAGTGCAATCGTTATTAGGTCCACCCTCTCAACAATCTTGCATCATCAAGGGTCCCCTGGGTCCCTGCACATTTCATGCCAATTTGCATCATCTTTGTTTGGGTGATGCATTGCCTCTTTTTCACAATGAGTCAGTGGCCAGCCGAGAAGTCACTGACCTTCATCATCAGCACAATGGTGTTGAGCGCAATCATGACCATGATAAAGTACTCGAAAGGAGGAGACACCACAAACTTCCACATCTTGTACTGGAATGACTGCTTGTTTTGAGGCATGTAGCGGGTCAGAGGCTTGGCACTTATGGCAAAGTCTATGCAGGCTCTCTACAGGAAAGTGAAGAGAGAGTGGGGAATTAACAGGAGAAAAGGATCAGCTCACAGCAGCTAAAACCTTCCATCTCTACCCAGCATTAGACAGTGTCTAAAGAGGAACCTCAGCTTCACAGTTCAACCCCATGTATGTCTACTCAAACCTCCCTTCCCTGTGCATTGTGGCCCAAATGAAAAGCACCCCCTTTGCACCCGTAATTAAATAAAGAAAACACTCAGAAGTATTTGGTAGCTATGTGTTTGACTCCAGTTCTGGAGGGGCTTGGATTCCATTCAGGGTTTTCGTTACCGCCAGCCCAAACTCTAATTGTGCTATCCAAGGTGCTGAAAGGTGCTATCCAAGGTGCTGAACCCTATCCCCAAAATGGATTCAGCACTTTAGAGTTTGGCTGGTGGCAACTAAAACCCTGAATGGAATCCAGCCCCTCTGAAACCGGCATCACCAGCCGCCACTGGCATAATGTCTAATTTGGGCCTTAGATGCCATGATTTCCCTACAGGTGGCAATTGGAGATTTTTATTTTTTAAAAAATGCACAGACTAAGGAGAGGTGGACAATCATGGCTTCCAGGTGCACAAACATGATGCAGTGAACATAAAAAGTCTGTGATCATTGCACATGATAATCTCCCACATCGTGTATGTATTTTCCTACACAGAAGTACTTCCCATTTAGGAAGATCACAACTTCTAGAAGCTCTTCTTAGAATAGACCCTTACAGCCATCAAGATGAACCTCTTTTTGTGGCCGAGGATGCTACTTGCCCAGTTTATTTATTAAAAGAATATTGCAGCTTTCTATCATAAAAGATATTTAAGGCTCAGATCAACATTTCCAGTAAAACAGTCATAAAGACACAAAATCAAATTAATCAACCACAGGTAAGTGCTTCTTGTTTTAGTATGGTTATTAATTGCTTGATTGCAGCTGTCTCATGATTTTACTATTTTGTGATTTTAGGTTTTAATGCCGCTTCACTTTTTGGCTGCAGCTTTCAAGTTGTGTAGTAAAGGGGCGGGTTGTAGGTTTTTAAGGGTGCAATTCTATACATGTTGAGAGAGAAAAAAAGTCCTACAACTCCCAACTCTAAGAAAAAAAGTCCTGCAACTCCCAGCCATGCTGGCTGGGGGATGATGGGAGTGGCAGGACTTTTTTCTGCCACAACATGCATAGGATTGTACCCTAATATTATCATTTTTTTCTCCTGATGTTCCAGGCAAATGCTTCAATTTTCAAAATGGTGTTGCAATTTCTAACTGTTATGGGGAGGCTAAAATCAATCAGTCAAGTATATTATACTGCATAAATATATCATACAGTCACAGACTCATTCAAAAGATAAAATGAAACATCAAAGTCATACATTATCTGACATAAAAATGAAGTTAAAATATAAATATGCATATAAGATGAAAAGGAGAAAATAAAAATTAACAAGAAAAGGCCGAACTACACTAATGAAATTGTTTCATTAATCTTGGCAGCAGAGAAGAGAAATCTGGCCACTATTTCCATTACTGTTTTGTTGGTATCAGACAATAAAAAAGCCAAATACCATTCAAAAGTCCTTCTTGGGTATTTAAATAAAATAGGAGTAAATCATCTATATCACTCATCTGTGTAAAAATTACATACACTCCCCCCATCCGTTAAGGTTTCTATCACTCCATCCCCACAAGGACAAAGTTGTCCAATCATAATTGGGCTCTGGGTGAACCCTGGAAGCATGGAAAAGAGTATTTTGCAATCTCATGTCCTCAGCAAGTACCTCATTCTTCTCCAAGCTGCATTCAGACATCACTTTGTCGCCCTGCTCTTGGAAGGTGATGATGATCAAAGCCACAAAGATGTTCACAAAGAAGAAGGGGAAGACAACAAAATACACCACGTAGAAGATAGACATCTCCATCCGGTACCCAGGGCTTGGGCCCTGATTCTCATACGTTGCATCGACAGAATGCTTCAAAACACTGTGAGGGAGAAAGGAGGCAAAGAAGAAATGGGCAGAGATTCCGGACAGGTGAAAGGAAGAACTTCTTCACACAGTGCATAGTCAAGCTATGGAATTTGCTACCACAAGACGTAGTGATGGCCACCACCAATTTGGATGGCTTTAAAAGTGGGGTAGGCAAATTCCTGGAGGAGAAGGCTATCAGTGGCTACTAGTCCTGATGCCTCTATGCTACCTCCAGCCTATGTGCACCAGTTGCTGAGGAACACGGGTGGGAGGGTGCTGTTTGGGAGAAGCTAAAGGCTGGAGAGAAGCTGAATGCATGGAAAAGCTAAGAATGCTGACTGCAAGATATTGCTGGGAAGAACTTAAAGAAAATTGGAACCCAGTAGGGATGTATGAAATTGATTCACCATTTCATCCGGGGTCATTCGCGGTCGGGGGGAGGTGTTCTGTTCCTCCCCCCAAAATTCTCCCTGGCTAGCTCTGCTCCATGGCGACTCTGTGGAGCTGCTGGCCGGGGCCACCCACAGCTGGACAACCAGCCCCTGGGCTATGCAGGGACGCAAATGGCGGCCGCCATAACCACCACCATTTGAATCCCTGTCTTTTTTTTGCCATGATAGGCTACATAAATATATATGTAGCCTATCACAGCAAAAGTCAGGGACGCAAATGGCGGTGGCTACAGCGGCTGCCATTTGCGTTCCTGCCTATTGCCGTGATAGGCTACGTATATATTTACGTAGCCTATCACAGCCTCTGCGGGGATGCAAATGGTGTCCCTGCATTAGCTGTGATAGGCTATGTAAATACTTATGTTGCCTATCACGGCCATTTGAAAGGAGGCGAATGGCGGCCGCAAACGCAGCCACCATCGAGGAGCACCAGAACAGCCAAGAAAGGTAGGCTCCATTCTGGGCCCATTTTGCGGGGTGGTGGGGTGGGTGGCTTCATTCTGCCATGGATTCCGGGGGGCAGAATGTGCTGGCATTCGGCCTCCCTGAAATCCAGGGCAAAATTCTCTAACATCCCTAGAACCTGGTCTAGTTAGGAATTGGCTGGATGTGTTTACCCTGGTTATTTCTTACACTTTTGCTCTTATGGTTTTGTTTGTGTACACGTATGTTGTAACCATTCAGATGCAACCTCCTTTTTAATAACAACAACAACAATTTTAAAGTAAGTTTGTACAATTTGTTGCTTAAACTGTGTGGTCTCTTCTTGTTGGGTTACCCACCGCATGCCTAAAAGCTAAACCACACTACCTAATGGTATTTAATTTACAACAAACTCAGAGGGTTTTCAGGCTATCTGGTGGAGGCAGCAGGGGAAAAGAAAGAATTCCATCTGGTGGAAGCGGAAAGATACCCAGAAGGGAAGGGCAAACAGGTGTGGGACACTCTATTTTGCCTAGTCTCCCTTCCACACACAGGTCAGGGCGAAGTCCTGTGACAAACAACAGCGAGAGGAAACATCTATTGAGACTGTAGCCTGTTCCTGTCAGCCTAACTCCACCATTCATATGCATAGCATGGCTTTTAAATATATTATTTCATTTTTTAGGATGTAAAGCCAGCAGTGAATAGCATAGGGATGGCGGAGAAATCCACCACCGACTCCAACAAGGCTGGATTCTTTAGAATCCAGCCCCCTGGAGTCCATGGCGGAATGGATTGCTCCCCCCACCACCACCCCGCAAACTAACGTCGGATGGACCCTACCTGCTGCAGGCCAGTCCGGGTCTGTCTGCTGCCATCCATCCACTGCCCTGGACTGCGGATGCAAATGGCATCCGGCATAGCCGACACCATCTGTGTCCCTGCTCTTTTCGGTGATAGGCTATGTAAATATTTACATAGCCTATCACGGCAAAGAGCAGGGACACAAATAGCATAGCGGATGCCATTTGTGTCGCTACTCTTTTCAGTGATAGGCTACGTAAATATTTACATAGCCTATCATGAAAAGAGCAGGGACGCAAATGGTGTTGGCTACACCGGACAGCATTTGCATCCGCAGCCCGGCAGCGGACGGAAGTCCAGCTGTGGACGGGCCTGGACGGCGGCTCTGCGGACTTGCCACAGAGCGGAGCTGGCCAGGGAGGATTCCGGGGGGAGGGATGGATTGCCTCACCCCCCTAGCGGACCCCAGAGTGGACTGCTAAGTAGGGTTCGTACACCCCTAGAATAGCATTTTGAAGTTCTGCAACTTTCCCACTCCTGTCTCAAGGTGACTATCTTTTTTGATAAAAACAAAAAGGAGGTTACATAAAATCTACACATCCTGAAGCAGCACAACATATAGGTCACAGGAGAGTGGACAATTATGTTATGAAAGTGTCCAGGGAATCCAGCTGTAGAGACTGAGTCAGAAAAACAACTCTGTGCTCGTTAATGCTTCAGGTTTGTTCAGTAACCATGAGGAGTAAATGCAAACTATTATCCTAGAGGTGAACATCTTTGCCATAGTCTTCCTGCGCTAACAGCACTGCGTACATCAGGGGTGGGAAACCTGTGGTCTTCCAGATGTTGTTGGACTCCAACTCCCATGACTAATGGTTAGGGATGACAGAAGTTGTAGTCCAACATCTGGAGGCCCACAGGTGCTTCTGGTATACATGTTGGAATAGGTGTTTAAAGTCTTTTAAGGGTCGGTTTTACTGATGATGACCCAGAGTTAACATCAGACAGACCATTTCTTTGAGGAACAATGAAAAGAAATGCACAGTAAATTGAAGTCTGGAATGGATGCAATTTAAAACTAGTAATCTCCTAAAAATCCAGAGGTGGACAAAAGGTAGATTGGGATCTACTGGTAGATCTCTGGGTGACTTGCAATAGATAGGCAAGGGTTTCTGACTCCCAAGATTTTAACAATGGTAACAACAAAATGATGATTTCCACCTAGGTTTGGCTGCTGAAATGAAGGAAGTTTAGAATAAACAGGAGTGGGATTTTATTCCATTTTATTTTTTAATTTCAAAAATGTATAAACCACACCTTCACACCAAAGATGATTTTATGGTGGTGTACATGTTTATGTGTATGTGTGTGTCTTCTGTGTGGAACAAATGTGAGTTCAATTCAGTTCTTCCAGGGCCAGCGCATGACATTTTGCTGCCTGAGGCAAAGTACAAAATGGTGCCCCCTCCAAGTCCATGTACAAAACCATTTCTTCAAGACTGAACATCTTTCTTCAACACCATCAATGGGACACCATCCACTGCCACACCTGAAGGTGTAAGGATTTTCTGGGGCCTTCCTTCCAGTTTTTCCCTTACAAAGGCAGCAGTCTAGCTTAAGGGGTGAAGGGAAAGCCACATAGCACACAATTCTCTCCTCCAACACCTTGCTGCCGCCTCTCAGCATTTGCTGCCCAAAGCTCACTTTGCCTAATGGCAGCTCCGGCCCCGAGTTCTGCTACTAAAAACAAATTCCAAGGCTCCCAATGTGCTCAGAAGCACCCTGTTCTTTAATTCTAAGTGTCATGTCTTTCGCACCTCGCTCTGGCTGGTAGATCTTGGGGTTCCAGTAAAAAGATTTGACAAGCCTGAAATCTGCCACCACTGTCCTAAACCCATTCCCACCCAGCTAATTCCCTCTGCCCTCTATCCTCTTCCCTCCACAGAAGAGGATTCCCACCCTCAACTGTCATTCCATACTCCCTCCAACTCCTCCCACCCGCTTGCCTCGACATTCCATCCTTCAAGTGATCTCTCATTCTCTGCTCCAAACACAAACCCCAAACATGGAACATTGCATCTCTGTAATTCCCCTCATTTTCTGCCTGGACAAGACTGTGGTAAAATACTAAGATGGCTGCCCCCAGCAGGCACTGGAGCCAAACAGACTTACGTTGGCCACCCCTCTCCTGTGGAGACGGTGAACAGTGTCAACAAGGCCCAGAGGACGTTGTCATAGTGGAATTCGTATTTCTTCCATTGCCTGGGCTGAGCTTCCACTTCATCCTTCTCATAAGCCAGATATTGGCCCCTACAAGAAGCAGGACACAGAATTCAAATGGAATCCAAATAGCAAGGAGAACTGGAAATGGGGCTTGATTTTCATGAGCACTAAGGTCCCTCAACCAGGTTGTGGTGACCAGGTTGCTGGGGTCCTTGCCCAAGAGACACCAAGAGGAATGCAGGAAGCTAGGGCATTTTGAGGCAGTGCTTTTTAGTTCTCTGATAACAAGGCATGAGAATTTTGTTCAGTTTGTTCTTCTGATAAGAAATTCACAAAGTTCAGTAATTACTTCATAAATGACATGGAAAGAACTTGAGGTGTTTTTGGTCTTTTTTAATCCTTATTCTCCTTGACAGCTGCCTCAAGCTCAGCTCTGAAACAGAGCTCCATCAGAAAACCTAGGGATGTATGAAATGTACTTACCTTTCCAATCTGGGGCATCTGCGGTGGGGGGAAGCACTCCGTCTCTCCCCCGGAATCCTCCCTGGCCAGCTCTGCTCTGCGGCGACTCCGCAGAGCCGCTGGCTGGGGCTGCCTGCAGCCGGACTTCTGTCTGCTGCTGGGCTGCGCTGGCCGCAAATGGCGGCCACTGTAGCGGCCACCATTTGCATCCCTGTGGAGGCCGTGATAGGCTACGTATATATTTACGTAGCCTATCGCAGCAAAAGGCAGGGATGCAAATGGCGGCCGCTATGCCATTTGAATCCCTGCCAAACCGTGATAGACTACATAAGTATCTACGTAGCCTATCACGGCAAAAGGCAAGGACACAAATGGCATAGCAGCCGCCATTTGCGTCTCTGCCTTTTGCCATAATAGGGTACATATATACTTACATAGCCTATCATGGCTTGGCAGGGATGCAAATGGTGGTTGGTGTAGCGGCCGCCATTTGTGGCCGCAGCCCGGCAGCAGCCAGAAGATGACCCGGATCCACCACTGGAGCTGCTGCCTGAGACAGGTAGGCTCCATCCTGGGGGGATTCCATGGGTGGCAGGGGGGATTGCTCCGTTCCACCACGAACTCCGGGGGGGGGGCGGATTCTAAAGAATCCGGCCTCACTGGAGTCCGTGGTGGAATTCTCCAACATCCCTAAGAAAACCCGCAACCAGGAGTGGACAATTCTGTCAGTTTCACTTTCACAATCCTTTGTTCTACCCCTTCGCAATCAACATACTCCAGGAAACCAACCTTCAGGCTCACTACATTATTAGCGAATGACTAGCTTCCCTACGAATGCTCTCAGACTGCAATGAAAACAGCTAATCCACACATTTACAAATATCAATAGAGGAGCCAAAGTGGAATTTAGAGAAGTTGCCAGCAGTCTTGGCAAGAACTTCTCAGCCAGACTAGCTTCAGAGTGATGCCCCTCCCTTATGGTGGCTTCCTCCTACATAGGCTTTCAAGCATAGCCAACCTGGAGGAGCGTCTGAGCTCTGCCTCAAACTTTCTCGCTTCACTCTGCGACAGACCCTAGCATCCCTCAAGTCACGCCCTTCACTCTCCTCCCCCACTGAAACCTGGGTTCTCATGGAGGAGGAAAGGGGGGGCATTCAGGCTGAGCCATCTGTGCACCAAGGTCTTGGGAAGAAGGCCTTGCCATACCTGAGCTCACTATGGAAAGAGCCTCACCCAGTTCTGGCTGTTCCCATTCTGAATCTGAGCTGCTAGACATCTCCACACATTCAGATTCATTCCTGACTTTCACTTTCTCTTTTTTCCAGTCCTACATTCAGTTTGTCCCATTCTCACCTCAGCTTGAAAACTTTTTTTAAAAAAAACCTGCACAAAAAACCTGCACATATTTTTTGTGGGAACTCCTCCTGATACACACATTTTTTTTGCATGCAGTTTTGCCTAACCTACCCAATTCTGCAAGCAACTTTCCCTAATACGATGCCTTTCAATGTTATTTTCATTAATGTACACACTTTCCCCTAATATACACTTTTGGGGTACACAGATTTCAAGTGGAGAATTCTCTTGCAAAATTTAAAGACGTGCAAATTTCAAAGGATAACTAAATTTCTGTTCAGTTAGGTTGGAAAGTGTGACATTAGGTAGGTTAAATGTGACATTAAAATGTAAGCCAAACAAATTTCTCCCCCATCCTAGGGGCAACCATACCTGCAGCTTTGAGAGCTTGTTCCAGGGACGCTGTTCCCTCTACAGATCTCCAGGTACGGAGAGGACTATGTTTCCTCCAGCCCCACCCTAAGCTATGGTTTCTCCCTAAGAAGGTATGGTTTTGAGAAAACAGCTGAGAGTCAGCCCTTTTTTTCTCTTGCACCACAACCACATTTGACTCGGCACCTGCAATCTTTCTCCAGATCCTTTGACTCATCCGTGCAGTAGAAGAATCGCCCTTTGAAAAGCTGCACAGCGATGACGGCAAAGATGAACATGAAGAGCATGTAAACAATAAGGATGTTGAGAACATTCTTCAGAGAGTTCACCACACAGTCAAAAACTGCCTGCATATGAGAGAGAGGGAGAGGGAGAGGGGGAGGGAGAGAGAGAGAGAGAGAGAGAGAGAGAGTAATCTAGGGGAAAGTCAACATGTCACTCTGCCTCAGGATTCTGATTTCTACTGTACATGAAGGTCTACCCCTTCTCTCATACAAATCTACTTGCAGGACCGGTGCCAGCGCTCAGCATCCTCGGGCAGCTGCCAGGGCCCCAACAACTGACAGCTGACCTTGGCTCCCGCTTGGAAAAATGTCCACCCTGGCATCCAGGGGCATTGTGGGAAATTTAACTAGACCAAGTCATCCCATTCTACTGGGAGCACTGCATTCCCTACCACCTTTGGGTGGCCATGTTTCCTACTCTACAGAGAACTATCCTCTATTTGAAAATAAAGAGCCCTAAGAAGGGAGAACAGGCACTTTGAAGCTGCCTGTCCACAGTTTGGATGGCAGATCGAGCAGACACATACACAGGTCACCTGGTCACATCCTCCCCCTGCTATGGTATGAGATGTACTGAATTTCTATTTAAATTCTACTCATCATTTCTAAATTTCCATTAATCATTAATACATTAATTACATTCTATTCCATCCAATAACTAAACCTCTCGGGGTGATATCTATACCTACAACTAGGGAAATGGCCTTTTCTTATTTATTGATGTATTTATTTATTTATTTTATTTACAATATTTTTATATCACACCACATCAAAGATTTCAGAATGGTGAACAACAGACAAAAGAATAAAACATGATATTAAAACAATTAAAACATTTTAAAAGAAGCAGATTCTGAACTTAATAAACTGGGGCTGGTCACTCAGGGAAGGCTCTCGAAACACAATGTTGGTGCCTGCCTGACCTCCAGAGGCAGGGAGTTCCACAGGATAGGGGCCAATACGCTGGAGGCTCTTTTCTTGGTAGACTCCAATCAGGCCATGTGGAACCACCAGGGACATGCCCTCTGATGGCCTCAGTGACTGGGCAGGTTGGTAAGGGAGAAGGTGCTCTCTCAGGTATCCTGGTCCTTTTCTTGATTGCACCCTGGTTATAGAACCCCTTACTGGGAACAAAGTGTGCTGTCCTTGTCACCTTCTAGACCAGGCTTTGCCAACCTAGTGCTCGCCTGTCCTCCCCAGTCAAAATGATCATTGGGCATAATTGCTGGGATTGATGGGTACTGAAGTCCAACATATCTGGAGAGCACCAGATTGGCAAAGGCTGTTTTAGGCACTAGGTGAAGTCTATTCTCTTTTCTCAAGCTGGGGGTGGTGGTGGTGAATTGTGGTTTCTATATTTGGCGTTGGTTTCTTGCTACTGCTTTTTCTCTTCGTTTCAATTGTTTGTTGTTTAATCTCTCTTAAGTGCTAAATTTCCTGCTTCTGCAACAGGGTTTGCTGTTTCTTTTTTCAGCTTTCATTTTTAAGTCTTATTTATAAAAATATATATATTTGTGCTATATTGTCTTTTGGTCCTAACAAGGCTCCCCAAGGCAGTTGACAAAATAACATACAATTTAAACCATGATAGAATTAAAACAGAGCAGGGGGAAATTAAAACTTTTTACCTCTTTACAGGGCAATACATTTTTAAAACAATGAATAAAATATTACATTTGTTTCCTTCAGTGGTTCCTCTCTGGTGTCCTCCAGAGGTGTGGGACTACAAAATTGTGTTTGCCCTTCACTCCATGGATGCTGGTGTCAGCCTGGATGATTTCAGTGGAACTTAGTTCCAAATAAGCTTTCTTAGGGAGCAATCCTATGGCCACTAGACACTGTCTAGAGGACTATAGGATGTTTCAGTTTCTGGGAACCAAGCTTCAAACGCGGTCCCCAGGAACCACGCTCCCCGTCCCCTCCCTCTTGTAGCTGGCATGGTTCTTTCTGTGCTGACTTCTTCTCTGCATTCAGGAATGGAGTGCGGAAAGGCTGAAAAGAGGGTGGTCCCAGGGGAGGGGAGCAGACTGCAGAAGCCTCTTTACAAGACTTCCTATGTGCCATGCAGGCTCCCTGCCTCCCAGTCCAATATCCCTGGCTAGACACATGAAATCGCATGTCTGGCTGAAAATGCAGGGCGGCCGGAGCACAGAGGAGAGGATTACATCTGTGCTCTGGCCACCCTGTATTAGATAGGCATCAGCCTCCAAGTTTGGAATCATAGAAACAAAGAATTGTGGGTTGGAAGGGGCCTATAAAACCATTGATGCAGGAATCCAAGTCAGAGCATCCCTGAGCTGACGACTCTCTCCATAGGATTGTGCCCTTAGGCGTGCAATCCCCAAAGCATGAAGGACCGTTGGCCGAGGTCTGCAGAGGTAGCGGATGTCTGTTTCTTTGAACCAGAACCAGAACCAGAAGTGTGAAGTTAAATACTGGAATGGAGTTCTTAAAGTAATGCTTTAAAATAATGTGTTTTGGGGGGGCTCAGACTTTGGGGCTGTGCTTGTGAGTGAAAAGTTTCCCAAAACTGTGCCATCCCTACTTATGTTTTCATGGCTGCCTTGGGATGATATACACCCAAAATGGTGGGCTGGAAATCCATTAAATGATGATGATAAGATGAAAATGATAAGAGTAATAATAATAATGGCACCAGTAATAATTGTGTGAAAGACTTTGTCCCTATTCGCATCCCCCAAATCACCACGGTCCCTCCCCCATCTTCATAGCCTGCCAATGGGATGACAAAGTTTAAAGGGGGCATTTCAGCATAGCTGTATTAGGTGGGACCTGCCACAAAATGATCCATCCTATTCTCCCTCCTCTTGTTTTTTTCTGTTTTTCCTTCCCTCCAACAGTCCGCCAGCATTCTGTGGCCACTGAGCATGTTCAGTCTTAATCGGGCCGGGTTTGGTTTTCCCTTCCCCACAATGTCAGGGTTCCTCATAAGCCTGCTGATAGATACCTCCTTCTTGTGTGCTGATGGTGCCATTTTGGTTACCGAAGGATCCAGACTTTGGGCCTATCCATATGTGCACGGGGGGAGGGGGAGGGTGGTTAGGTTAACTATGGAGGGGGAGTTAGCGGAACCACTACACATAGGCCTGTCAGACAACTGGGAACCGTGTGGTGCTGTGTGGTTCTGCTACCCCCCCCCCAATTACCGAGCAAATTTACCTGAGTGGTTAGGGTGCATCCCAATGTTCTCTGCAGCACGAATGCACTCCTGGTGGCCACTCCATTGTCCCGAATGGCCATGCGACCATCCGGAAAGTCCACGGCAGCTAGAGCGTAATCCATGGTGGTGGACGCTCCAGCTGCCAGACTCTATGGTCTTCTTGACCTGGAGGCCCTCTGGAGCCCATTTAAGCCATGGGGGAGCCTGCCACATGTAACAGTAAGCCACCTTGGGGGTCTTTAACTCTTTTGCAAGGGGTGGTTACCCAGGGTGGCTTAGTAACCATGTGGAACATGGTCTTCTCTGCACACGACATGCTAAACCACGGCGGTTGCCGGAAATTCCCCAAGCCGCTAACCCCGGGCTTAGCATGATGTCTGAAGAGCCCTTTCAGAATGAATTCACTATTAGTATATAAGATTACAGAAATTTTTCTCCTTCCTCATCATAGTATTTTCCATTGTTGGCTTGAAATATTCACGGGCTCTCTGCAACAGAGCAAAGGCTGTTGATGTATACATATGTGAGTGTAATTTCATGCCTTGGCAAAACTGAAATCATATAACCTTCCAAAAAAGAAAGTTATCCAGGCAGTATTTGGTTGAAAAGCTTTACTTTGAGTTGAAACTGTTGAGTTTTAACATGAAACTCATTAGGCCTTTCTGGCAAAAGGAAAAGGTGATTTGTGATGCTGCCACGGTTATTTATCTAGTGCCAACAATATGCACTATGTTTTACATAAGCGAACTTCTAAAACAAATTCCACAAGGGACATACAGCCTACAGTTAAAAGTGCAGGAGACAACAAATCTATGGTGAGGCCACACTTGCGGTCACCATTGATTGGAGGGAGTTTCAGGATAGACAAGAGGAAGTAACATCTTCAAACACAATTTCTTTGTGGGATTCACTGCTGCAAGATGCAATGATGGCTTCTAGCTTATATAGGCTCAGGCACAGTTATAATAAAGCGAGGGTGAGGAACCTGTGGCCTTCCAGATGTTGTTGCATTGCAACTCACATCATCTCTGACCATTGGTCATTCTGACAGGGGATGACGGGAACTGGGAGTCTAACAACATCTGGAGAGCCATGGGCCCCCAGCCTTGAGTACGGGATGGGTGCCAGGGGGCTGGATCAAAAGACTTCATGGAGAAGGTGGGTTTGGTATCATAGAATAGTCATAGTATCATAGAATAGTACAGTTGGAAGGGGACTATAAGACCATCGAATTCAAGAACATCTGGAGGTGATCCCCAGGCTGGGGAAGGCTGCCTTAGATGCAGCAGACCAACACAGAAGGGAGGGAGGGAGGGAAGGAGGATCACACAGGTGATCTGAGAGGCAATTCCATGGATAAGGGGCTTCACAAGAGAAAGTTAAGCTATGTAGTGGGGTGCGGAAGGGGGGAAGCAAGGATTGATCACCAGAGCAATATTGGGGAACCTCTGGCCCTCCAGCTGTTCTTGGCCTCCAACTCCCATCAACCCAAGACAGCAAGGATGATGGGAGTTATAGTTCATCATCATCTGTGGGTGGGCACAAGTTCTTCACATTTGCATCAGAGACAGACAGACAGACAGACAGCAATGAGAGGTGTTAAAGTAAATCGGGCTGATCATGAGCAAATGCTGCTATGCATACTTAGGCATTGCTTTAGCAGTGGGGAGGAGGACTACACCTTACCTTCAACTTTGGCAGGCGTTTGATGGTCTTCAGAGGCCGAAGGACCCTCAGCACTCGCAGGGACTTGATGGTGTTGATATCTTTACCTTTGTTCCCTCTGCAAGAGAGAGCACAAGAGCGACAAAGGAGGGCCTTTGGTTCTTGCAGGACTCGGTCAAAAGCCCCCATCGCCCAGAGAATCTCCACTAAAGGAGTAGGGGCCCCTCCCCATACACCACTTGCCCCAACGCCCTGCCATCAGCCTCCCCCATGCTGGGCCCCTCCAAATGTGTTGGGCTGCAGCTCCCTGACCAGCAGCCATGCATGATGGAAGCTGGAATTCAAGAACATCTGGAGGTGATCCCCAGGCTGGGGAAGGCTGCCTTAGATGCAGCAGACCAACACAGCAAAACGCAGGAAAAGAAGCAGAGCATGACGTGGGGTCATAGTCATGGCAGCGCCCGCCCGCCCCGCACGTGTGCTGCTGAGATATTCCAGCCCTCTTTGAGTGTTAAGCATTTATTGAGAAAACAAACACAGACGGAGAAAAAGAAAAGAGTAAGTTCCTTTCCTATAAGGAAACACATGCAAACAGAACTCCGCCCCATGGCTCCCGCCTTATAGTGTTCTGGCCAATGAATACAAAGGCATCAGCATGATTGACAAGACCAAGGCAATGGGCACCCCTTTTTTTAAAAAAAAAAAAAGTTTAACAAGGAGTTTTACTTTATAAAAATGTCGGGATAAATCTAACCCCTTTAATTTAGACAGCAACCCTTTTGTCTTTAGATATTTGCTGCCATTTCATACTGAGTAAGAATGCCCCCTCCCCCCGTGCGCACAGGCCCATGACATCTGTAACAGCCTCTGCTTGCCATCCATGCCTAGACTTTTGATGAAACATAAGCAAGAGAGGGGGATGTATTTTCGACAGGAAGCATAGTTGCGGTCAGTCTAGGGCCTGCTCAGCAGAACGAACCAGTGGGGACCCCAAACACAGCAACTTGTGTAAGTGAAGGGACACACATTTTCATCTAAAGAGGGCAATTCCCATGAGACCATTAAGTCCAGGGTCTGAAATCACCTAACTACACCATCAGTTGCAGCAGCTCTTAATGGAAGGAGACAGGTGGGGGGAAAGTCAAGACTCAGACCTGACCCCTCCCTTTAAATGTTTTAGCCCTCCCTCCCTGGATACTTTGGTGAGCTGCGTCCACTCTGAAGGATCCGTCGCAAAGAAAAAGCTCCCCCTGGCAAAGAGAAAGAGAGAGCGGAGCAACCTTCCCCAACCCGGTACCTTTCAGATATGTTGGGCTACAACTTCCATGATCCCCAACTGCCATGTGGATGATGGGAGCTGTAATCCAACACATCTGGCGAGCGCCAGCTTAAGGGAAAGCCGGAGCAGAGCCTGATCTGGGATTAGTGGATAGAAATACCTCCCCTGATCTGACGGACACATTCCTTTCGTCTCCCAGACACACCCTGGTTTCCTCTTAAGATTGCATGCCACACAAACCATGCTGAGCCATGTAATACATGCTGAGCCATGTAATGCATGCAATACATGCTGAGCCATGTAATGCATGTAATACATGCTGAGACATGTAATTACATGCCTACAGTGATAAGCAGTGTGTAGCTTCTGGGCTGTTCATGCAGATGTGAAGGTTTGGAGGGGTGGTGTGATTGTGACGGAGGTATAGTTGGCAGGGGGTGTGGTGGTATTCCTGGGTTGTCATATGTGCTGGTTGTTCACTTCCAAAGCAAAGGATGCTCTTTGCTTCAGTGTTGACCTCAAGAATGGGAGGAAAAGGGTTTGTCTTCCTTCTTGTTTCCCATTCTAAAGAGATATGCCAAGACAGCTCAGAATGGCCCAGGAGAACATCAGCACAGCCCATCATAAGGAAGGTGGTTTTGTGTGTGAATAAGCACGGACAGTAGGTTTTTGTAAATGCAACAAACACATTTTAAGTTGATGGATTCTGTTCTGGCAGGCCTTGACGTCACCAGACAGGAACAGGGTTCTTGACTTTACAAGAGCAATTCAACATGTTTTACGCAACAAGGCACATGAGCTGCTAGTAAGTACGGCTGCCTCAATTTCACAAGCTGTGGACTCCAGCTGGGTCTGAAGACACTCTACCCATGCTCGCTGGCTCGCCTTTATGACCAGTTAGATTGGTGGGCAGTTGGACAGAGCCTTCTTGATAGTGGCCCTTACCTTATGGAATTCCCTCCCAAGGGATGTGTGGTTATCCCCTCTCAGTTGTGGGATTTAAAATGGTTTTGAAGTCTCACCTGTTTTGGATGTTGTTGTTTTAAAATGTATGTGTTTCATGGTACTCTTTTATTGCTGTGGCTCTGGAATGTTTTTTTTTTTAAAAGACTGGCTAAATTATATTCTAAGGTATTGTTGGGTTTTTTGTATTTGACATTTATATTATATTAAATTATATGATTGCACTTTTTAAAACATGCAAATTTTGTCTGCTGCCTTAGGCTGATGTGGTCCAGGAAGGTGGCTTATAAATATCTAAATCAATGGAACAGGGTTTTTTGTTCTGTTTTTTAAGACGTGTAAAAGGCAACACTTAAATACTGACAATAGCCTGGATAGCTACTGGAATGTCTGTTCAGTGAATCAGACAGCCTCTCTCTCTCTCTGAAATGGCACTGACTCATGTCATCATTAGACATTGTGGCAGAGGGAGGAGCAGAAGGTCTAATCTAAGGCTGCTAGAATAGGCAAACAGCCCTGCCTTTCAGCCAGAAGTCTCCCAGACTGGCTTAGAGATGAATAAAAAGAAGACAGTTCCTGCCCTCAAGCTTACAATCTAAAAAGACAACATGAAAGGGAAAACAGATGGAGAGGGAAACGGCAGAGAGGGAAACGGATGGTTACCCCACCATCTGAAGTGTGGCAGGTGGTTACCGGAGAGAGGGCAATTTTCATGGTGCCACCCTGGCTTTAGAACATTCTCCCTAGAGAGGCTGCCACAGCACCCCCACCGATGTCTTCCCTGTTTACCAGGCTTTTAACCTTTGGTTAATCTCTTCTGTTCAGATGCTGCTTTTATACAGTCACCGGGAATTTTTTTAGTTGTATTTTAATGCATTAATTACTTTATGGTATTTAAGCATCGTATTCTAAGCCACCCAGAATGTTATTGAAGAATGATATTATGGCACCGTGGTTTCCTTTCATTTCCTATGCTGAGGCACTTCAAACTTTTGATAAAGTTCCAGCCGTGTACAGTTGCCTGTATTTTTTCTGATTAATACATTGTTGTTGTTGTTGTTGTTCAGTCATTCAGTCGTGTCCGACTCTTCGTGACCCCATGGACCATAGCATGCCAGGCCTTCCTGTCCTGCGCTCTCTCCCGGAGGGTGCTCAAGTCCATATTCATTGCATCGATTAATACATACATACACACAAAATGACATCCACTTGCAGACACCCCTTTTATATGTTGTATAATGTGTATTTTTAAAAAAACTTTCATTAGGTATTGAGCTCCTACTTAAGTTGTTTTATTGTAGATGTTCCATATGCGTATCAGTTAAAGACTAAGATTTATAATTAGTGAAGAAATTTGTTCTGCTTTGTTAAAACCACAATTTAAAAAATCATTAAAAATAATCAGTGAATCCCTTTGTTTCTTTAGTAAATTCTATTTATTGTTATGTATATTCTTCTTTTTGTTGCCTTTATTTTGTTAACCTTATTTCGAAATAAAATAAAATGTCATGATAATGTAAGCCACCCAGTCAGATAAGGTATTTTAAGAGTGGGGCAAACATCTAAATCAATCTCTCAACAGGTTTATACACTTGACTACATTCTTCTCCTGACCATTTAGTCATGTTGTGAAGTCTCTGGTTCCAGGGATTGTCTAGGACTTCCACAGCATCCTTGCCTTTCTTTCTGGGATGGAAAGCAACAGGAAAGCCCTGCTCTTTTTTCTTTTCTTTCTTTCAGAATTGCTGTACGCCCCATTCATTCTTTGCATTCAGTTGTGCAAGGGAAAACTACAAGAATGTTTGCCCAGTAAAAGAGCCCAGGCAAGGTGCAGGGGGACTCCCCATTATGCTGAATGGCACCTTTGGGGGCTGATCCTCTGAACTCCAGGCTTCACTACACCCTCTTAGCAAGTTGGTTTCTTGGCAGCTTAGAGGCTCCTGTCAGGGTGGAAACTGAGCCATAGAGCCCCAGAGCAGTTCTGATTCTGAGGAGGAACAGCAATCCATGGGAGAGGAGCTCGCTCATCTCTCACAAGCATAGCAGCTGGCAGAGATTCCTCCTGCCAGCATTCCTGGGAGAGACAGTGACCCTGGCAGCGAGAGAGCGCTGGAGCGGGGCTTGCTGGATGCTTGGCGCAGATGCAGGGAGCGACAAGCGATGGAGGGCGCGGAAAGGAGGTGCTCTGCTTGTTTGGCGCTAAAACAACGGTCATGTCCTGAGGGCCCAAGGGTAAGAGGGAGGATCTCTCCATAGCCCATAAGTTCAGAGTCTTCCCGCGCTTCTCCTTCAAACGAGGACCAACTGCCTTACCTGGAGCTTAGGCTACTCTGCTATCTACCCCAGTGCAGTTCCTTGCTTAGTCGCTAGTGATTAGTATCTGTAAGAGTCATTAAGTAATAAAGGAATAAAGCCTTGGAAAGAATCCTCGTCGTCTGTGTCTTGAGTTGGCTATTGGAGAGGACTGTAAGAGGCACCTAGGGCGCTCCTGACAGCTCCCTTTCATGATGCTCTAATGCTCACTTCAAATCCATTTCATGCTGGGTTGGCTGCTGTAAGCCAGGATGTGCCCATGAGGCACAGAGGTCTGGATCAAAGCTCTGCTTAAACTCTATTGGGAACACACACACACACACACACACACGCACACGCAATCTCCCCACATGAAAAAAGTGGCAACATTTATTTCTGACAGTTAATTTACCTAGCCCAGAGGTTTTCAGACTTCCTAGCCTCCCATGTTGACCTGCCTCCTGAAAATTCCCTGCACGTGTGCCACAGATAGCTTGTGCACTGCAGAAAATTCTGGGGCATATTTTAGAGCATTGGTCAGGCTGGGCCTCAATATCACCCCATGTGAACGGAGAGCACATCGTAAAGTAGAACCAACAAATTACTCCAGCTGTCCATTTCAGGGGAATGTCAGCCATGCACCATAGAACACAACCAGTGATCTTGTGCATTGTAGGGGAATGTCAGTAAGAAAGGATGTGCTGCCTTTCAGGTAACTCCATCCACCATTACTGGTCTCAATGAAAAGCCTTGATAAGCTTTCTGGTGGACTCCAGGGTTCCAGGATACAGTTTGAAAGCTTCTCTGTACCCTAAACAGTATATAGCACAGATCAAGATGGTGTTCTCTCAAATAGTCCATGATGTGATGAGAGAAAAAGACTGCATGCAGCAGCTCTGAGGGTATGGCTTTGTGCCGAGATATCGCTAGTCCATCTAAAGGAAGTGTAGGCAAAATGGGATCTGTTAGTCAAGGAGAGGCAATGTCACCAGGTAATGAGTAATGACACAGGCGAGGACAGTACAATGGAATGAATGTAACATGGATCGTCGGAACGGTGGCCGTGTGCATGTGGCAGGCAATAACAAAGCCGCAAGGGACAACAATAATGTATTACCCCATGAAACTCCTACAGAGAAGATCCCAGTGAGAGAAAGACAAAGAAAGAGCACAGTGTCAGTGGAAAGAAAGAAGTGCACATTTACACAGCAACCCCAAAACAAAACATACAGAACGTACGCCGAAGAAATCCAACCACCAGCCTTCCATTTTCACAAAGCAAACAGAAGTAAAACAGTGGTGTACATGCATGCCCACCCTTCAAATGGCAGGGCCAAATGCACACTTTCGGTTGATGGTCACAGGGGGAAGATATTTCTCCAGTCTTTAGGACATTGTCCAAGTCTTTATGGTGTAGGGGGGCTTAGAGTGCTGGGAAGACCTGGGTTTGAACCCCTGCTTAGACTGTGAAATTCACTGGGTGACTTTGAGCCAGTTATTTTCTTATTACCCAATGGTTAGGCACTAACCTACCCCACAGTATTGTTGTGAAGGTACAGAGGGATAGGCCCAACTATGTACGCCCCCCTGAGGTCCTTGGAGAAATGGGGTAGAAGTAGGAATGGATGGACCAGTCTATTTCTGGTCCAGGTCAGTTCATTCATAAGAAGTCTGTTCCATCCTGTTTCCCTATCTGTGAATTTCTTTTGTAAAAAATCTAAGTGGAAACGTATATTTAAACACATATTTTTGAATGCTTTTTCTCAAACAATACACATTTCTAAATATATTTTCTCTCCAAGTATGCATGTCTATCCATATTTTATCCCCAACTAAACATGTCCATATGCATTTTAGTATGGTCTTTGAGCCAAAACCTGCTTTGCAACATTCAGAGAAGTGTGAAATCTGAGAGATAACTACATTTTGATCTGCATGTTGGTCCTGGCAGTGCGAATCAGGTTGGTTCATTTTGAAATGTGGACCAAGCAAAATCATCGAACATCCCTAAAAAAAACAAATCTGTAATAATACTCCTAAACACTGAATGTAGATTCTTTTGACTGATATTCTAGTGGCATTTACCTCTCTTCTCTCCCTTCCCTATCAGTCCATTGTAGCTAATTAGGTTAAGTTCCTTGTTCATGCCCCGATGTCAGGGGTGTTTCTGAACGCAGGGAGTGGGATAGTAGTTCAGATTCTGAAGGAGACCCGCCAGACATGGGGGAGCTTTTTTCCCAGGCTACTCCAGACCTGACTAGGCCAGCTCCTCGGGTGTCAAAGGTCCAGCTGGCAGAGAATGAGGATCCCTCTTCAGTCCCCGCCCCATGAGAGACAGCAAACAGGGGGAGGCAGGGTTTGGGAAGTCTGATTTAATAGATGCCAGGCATAGATGCAGAGTAAAGAGGGAGAAGGCAGGGGTGGAACTTGGATGGTCTATACCCCATTGTCTTTTTATGAAAAGCTGCGCTTGGAAGCCTCACGAGAGAGAGAGAGAGACCTCCCCCTCCCTTAAGTTAGGTTAGTGAGACCACCTTCCTCTTCAAACGGCGGGCAACTTTCATAACTACCTTTTGAACCCCCTGAAGGCATTTCCTTGTAGACTGAGAGTCACTAAGAATTTGCATCTGCATGACCTTTTGAAGTAATGGCTTAAAGCTGTAGACTGAAGCCTCTCATCTGTGTTTGTTTCGGTGTTTGAAGTTAAGTGGGGGCAAAAGGAATCCTGACACCCAGTGTCCCTAACAACAGGCAAAGGATGAACTTTATGAGCATGAGAGAGTTGGGCAGTTGGGGTTACATTATGGGCCTACCTTGGCATGTAAAAGTCAGGAGAAGAGAAAGCATGTCTTCTGGACTCACAACGTTTCTGGGACAGAGACACCTGAATACACGAAAAATAATTCCCTCCCTCAACATAACATGCTCTTAGATCGGTGGGAGATAGGGATGGCACAGGTGTCCATCTTGGTCCAGGATTCTGTTGGACCGCCCATGCCCTCAGAGCTGCTCCTGCCAAGCCCCTGCCTGACCCCCTCCCATGCTCGCCGAGCCACCCACAATTTACCCGGGCCCCATCCTCCTCCGTCATGATCGCCTTTTAAAAAACAACAACATGGTGATCGCAATACTGCACCCAGAGACTTATATGCAAAATGGCGCCAAGAATCTTGCATATATGGGCAATTTATGGAGCCATTTTACTTATATGTCTCTGTGCACATTTTTTCCACATAGACATATGCGCAAAACGGCACCATCTATCACGCACATACACAAGATTCATGGCACCATGTTTTTCAAAACACGGCGATCGCGGCAGTGGCAGACAGGGCCTGGGTAAGTGTAGGTGGCCCAGAGAGCAGGCGTGGAGCTCGAGCATGGGTCTGGGGGACACATGTGCAGGAGCAGGGGTTCGGCGGACATCTCTGTCCCACCAGTGTGGGAAGTACATTGAGTGATGACACAAGACAGGGCCTTCTCTGTGGTGGCACCCAAATTTTGGAAGGAGGACATTTGTGTCAGTTTGCCTGCCCTAGACTTTACAAACATTTCACCACCAGGCTAAGTCCTTCTCTTTATGAGCAGTTTATGTCCAGTTAGCAGCCACTGCAATGAATAAAACTGGATCTTCTGTTGATTCTTCGTTTTGTCTACAGATTGTTTACTGGTTTAATAAAAGCTGATTTCTTGTATTTTATTGAAGGTTGTTTTTAATACTGTTGTTACCCTCCTTGAAATTTTGATGAAGGATGGAGTATAAATAGAACTTCATATTTATAGAAGTATAAACAGAAATAGATTAGAGCCCGTGTGGCCTAGTGGTGAGAGGGTTGGACTGGGGTTGGACTGGGAGCCAGGAGATCCAGGTTCTAGTCCCCACTTGGCCATGGAAGCTCACTGGGTGACTTCGGGCCAATCAGAGACTCTCAACCCAACCTACCTCACAGGGTTGTTGTTGTGAGGATAAAATGGAAAGGAGGCAGATTATGTTGACTGCCTTGGGTTCCTTGAGAAAAAAAAGGCGGGATATAAATGTAATAAATAAACAAACAAACAAATAAATAATAAACTAAATTAAATAAATGCATAATTATAAAAGTGAACAGATAGATATGGGTTCTAGGCCACAATCCTATGCATTCTTGCTCGGGAGTAAGCCCCATTGGACACAGTTGGACTTCTTTCCAGTAAACATACATAGGAGAGCACTACAAAGTTTCTACATAAGTTTCTCCTCTAAGCCTGGCTGTTTTTCCCTTTGCCTCTATAGGCCTCAAACCTTCACAGGTGGACTAGGCAGGCCTGTGGTCTGATCTAGCAGGGCTCTTCTTATGTTCTTAGGCAATGGCTAATATGTCACAGGGCCCTCGTCATTATAGAATTGGAATGCTAGGTAGGGGTGCACACATTACGTGGTCCATTCCTCTGCTTCCTGTCTGCCAAAGCTCCACGAATACAAGCAGGTCTGGATCCCTTTGTAATACCTGGGCCATTACCTGCTGTCACTGATATCCCTAAAGTTCAGAACTGGATCTCTGACCATGTGCCCTATGGGAGAGGAAGGTTCTCTTTTCAGGTGATTCTTCTAACAGGGAACCCAGGTGGAGAGTTGATGCATGCAGTCATAGTCAACAGAGCTCGAATGACGGCCTGGCCAGGACTATATGGAGGCTTATTGGCTTACTACTTCAGGGGCTTGCAGGGTGTGAAGGTTTGAGGCCTACAGAGGCAAGGAAAGGAAAAAGGTCAGGCCTAGAGGCCTAAATTCTCAGAAGTCACAATGTCACAGGATGCAGAGTCCATTCGATTTTGAGCGAATAAATGCAGGATTGATGGTGTTTTTCAGAATGACGAACACGTGGCAAGCTCAGTTGCTCGGAAGAGTTTGCTGCAGCTTCAATGATTAAAACAAAACTAAATCAACAACAAAAACATGCATACCACCATCAAGCTACCCTATACTAGGGATGTACGGACTGTGTAAAATCTGCTCCGTCCGTGTTTCACAGATTGTCAGGTGCCTTTTGTTCTGTCGTCCGCCCACAGATGGATGGGAATATCATTTTTTTCATCGTGCAGAAAAATATGCAAATAATTACATAAGTATTTACGTAAGCATTTACAGAATGTACCTTAGTATGTAACATTTAGAATATTGTCCCCCATTCCATTCAAGGTTTCCTCAGCAGAAACCTCTGTATTTTCCTACGAACTTATGTGTGTAAATTTGGGGAAAGTAAAAAAATCATCCGACAGCCCATGGACTCTTCATGGCCTGAGGGGGTCACTCTGCAGAGGATTCCACAGGTTGGATTCTTAGAAATCCGCACTCATTTTAGTCGGTCTCGAATTTCTCCAGCATCCCTACCCTACACTGGATTATCTGACAAAGTTTACTATCTTCATGAGCAACTCCAAGCCTCCCTCTCTCTCTCTCTCTCTCTCTCTCTATATATATATATATATATATATATATATACACACACACACACACACACACACACACACACACAGGATTATGTTCTGCAGTTTCAAAACACCAGAGCTTCTGACTCACACATTTCTTTATGGGAAAGGAAATGTCTGTTATGTTTGTGCCATGCTCCCAGTGGATGTAAGGAATAGGCATGGGCATTTATTATGGTCTGCCCATTGTTGCAAAGATAGCAGCAGCAACAGGATGACTATTCTGTCCAATTCGACTGTCTCCCTGACTGTTTCCCTTCTTTTCTCAAAGATATGGGGTTGGATCCAGACTTGGTCATGCTTAGAGTAGTCCACTGCAATCAATGGGATTTCAGTTCATCATTGTCATGACCCCCATCCCTTAGAGCTTCCATGGTGCAGCAGAGGATTTTAATGCAGATAAGGCACGGGCCATTGCCTTGGGGGTAGGACAGTCACTGCCTCATTCAGGGCCCTACTGGCTAACCCTGCTATCATTCACTGGCTCAGAAGATGAGTCCCTTGGAGAAGGCTCACAGAAGTCTCAGACTACAAAATCAGGCCAAGGGGCCTTTAACAGTCCAGTCAGCTGCTTCTGAAGGGGTGAAGCTGACAACACTTGTCAGCCTACATAAGGCTTCAGTTGCCTTTAGCTCCCTGCTGAGGCAACAACCTCCTATTGTTCTATTTCAGGGGTGCTGAACTTCTTTCAGCCTTAGGAGAGGTATTTCAACCTTTTAAAATGGGGCAAAACTGCACATAAGATGGTGATCGGGGGAATGGGAGTGAGGCCAGGGGAAGAGGACATTGTGATTTGGGGAACCAGGAAGGGCTGGATTGGGGCCCCAAGAGGGCTGGATTTGGTGTCCACTCCTGAGGTTCTGCACGCTGTACTAGCAAAAGAGAATTTCAGCCAGCAGGACCCACCTGGAGCTATCCAAGGTTCTATTTGCTTCCTGCTTTGATTTGCTACTAGATGCTACCAGCTTCCCCCATGAGCCTCAAGGTAGTACAGAACAGGACAGTCAAGATTAACTTAAATACAAATGATTTCAGTGTTCTATCCTAAGCATGATTAAGTCTAAAAAGGGCAAACTCCATGTTAGGCACAATTAGGAAAGGAATTGAGAATAAAACTGCCAATATCATACTGCACTTGTACAAATTTAAGTTGCAGCCGCCCTTAGAATACTGTGTACAGTTCTGGTCACCACACCTAAAAAAAGATATTGCAGAGCTGGGGAAAAAAAGTGCAGAAAAGGGCAACTAAAATCATCAAGGGGCTGGAGCATCTCCCTATAAGGGAAGGTTACAACAGCTGGGATTGTTTAGCTTGGAAAAAAGGACGGTCGGTAAGGGGAGACATGATGGAGGTGTACAAAACGATGCATGGTGAGGATAATATGGACAGGGGGACATATTTCTCCCTCTCTCACAATACTAGAACTGGGGCTCATCCCATGAAGCTGATTGGTGGGAGATTCAGGACAGATAAAAGGAAGGACTTCTTCACACAGTGCACAGTCAAACTATGGAATTTGCTACCACAAGAAGTAGTGATGGCCACCAATTTGGATGTTTTTAAAAGGGGGTTAGACAAATTCCTGGAGGAGAAGGCTATCCGTGGTTACTAGTCCTGATGCCTCTATGCTACTTCTAATATCAGAGGCAGTAAGCCAGTTGCTGGGGAACATGGGCAAGAGGATGCTGCTGTGCTCATGTCCTGCTTGTGGGTTTTCCATGGGTAGCTGGTTGGCTACAGTGTGAACAGAATGCTGGACTAGATGGATCCTTGGTCTGATGCATCAGGGCTCTTCCTATGTTCTTAGATCCAACCCATGTTCATAGGACAACATTGTTCATACTCACCATCATAACAACAGTAATAATCAAACATAAGAGGAGTAAAGTACAAATTGTATGATAAATGCAACAGTAGAGAGGGGGCCATCTCTACTGTTGAGAGCCTTACACTTCCCCTAAAGCAGTCCCACACTTCCCCTCAAATGATGGAGGCATAACGCCTGAATAGGGTTAAAGCACCAACAGAATCCAGTGCCTTAAGAGATCATAGAGATCATAGGGTTGGGAGGGGCCTACAAGACCATCGAGTCCAACCCCCTGCTCCATGCAGGAAGCCTGATTCCTAGGCAGTCTTCCATCTAAGTACTAACCACAGCTGACCCTGCTTAGCTTCCAAGAGCAGATGAGATCGGGTGCATCCAGCCCTTTGCTCGACATCATAGAATCATAGGGCATGAATAGGGTTAAAGCACCAACAGAATCCAGTGCCTTAAGAGATCATAGAGGAGATCATAGGGTTGTGGGGGGCCTACAAGACCATTGAGTCCAACCCCCCGCTCAGTGCAGGAAGCCTGATTCCCAGGCGGTCTCCCATCCAAGTACTAACCGGGACTGACCCTGCTTAGCTTCCGAGATCAGACGAGATCAGGCGCATCCAGCCCTTTGCTCAGAAATTTAATTTAATGTTTAAAGTACACAATACATGCAGCCTAGTGCATCTGCCATGATGTACCCCTGCCAGAGAAATGACAAGATTTATTTAATGCCCTGTCTGACCAGTAACCTACTCCATGGTGGTGGAGAAGTTGCATAAACATGAGATAAATCTTCCGTAAAGAAATCATCAAAATGGTGAGCAACAGAATAAATAGATCGGATGAAAAAGACACCTCTTACTACTGTTGTTGAAAAGGACAGAACATAAAGTGTTTCATTTCTTTCTAAACGCCATGAGGTGCAAGCTGGATCAAAATGCGGAATCTGGCAGAAGGGCCCTTGGCATCTTATCCTGGTTTGCCTGGCTGATCATTTCTGCTCATCAGAGCCACCACAATAATAGGAGGAAGGTGGTAATGCAGCTTGTCCACCCAGCCAGATCAGGTGATCTGGGGAGCCAAAGAGTCCCCCCCCCTCCAAGCCTTATATGACTGCTGCCCGAGGTGTCAGCAGCGTGTCTCAAACCTGCCTGGACACAAATTCTGTCCAGAGCTTTATCTTGCCCAACATTTTGCCAGGAAGACTTCTGAGCTGAGCTGTTAGCGCTTCTGTCTCCTGGCTGTCAATCAGTCTTCCAACAACAAGCCTCTGACTAGTGGGGTGCCTATTCCATGGGCAAGATCTCTGGGACTAGCCCCCCGCACATGGTTTTGTTATTAACTTGTTATTATTCACGCGGTCATGTGGGATTCCAGCATGCAGACGCAGCTCCCAGGAAAGAGCTTGCGGTGGGGCAGGGGGTGGGGGATGTCATTTCATTTCATTCATTACATTTCTATACCGCCCCATAGCTGAAGCTGTCTGGGCAGTTTACATGTCTGCAAGTGCACAGAAGCGGTGCACAGGTCTGCTGAAACCCCCATTGTCAGCACTCCAGTTTGGGAGCCGTGACAACCTATCCACATGATCAGTGGGGTTAGTATGTACTGTGTCACCTCTGTGTTGGAGAGCAGGGAAAAGCTGCATGATTGAATTCTCTCCTACATGAAGGAAGGAAGGAAGGAAAGGCAGAAAAGAAGAAATCCTTGCATGTACAAGTCATGTGTCAAAGATATGGCTTGGCAGGAGCCCTTCTCCCTGACCAGCTAGCTTTCCACAGATAGGGAGCTTTTCGTTTTTAAACCGGAGGAGCATTCAAACATGGAATCCCTTACTTATGCTCTGAAGTGGAATGGTCCCAGAAAGGCTTTATTGTGTGCTCCCCCCGCCCCCACCCCACTGAACATTTAGATAATCCCTGTTCATAATTTATTTGTCTGTTGGTTTGATCAGGAAAAAGAACAAAGCCAGGATTGTGGAACAAGGGGGAACTAAACTGCAATCTCTCTTCTATCAACAGGACCAAAGGTACACAGATAACATCGCAAGGAGGTGGCTTAGTGGTGTGAATCCATGCATCCACAAGCAGGTGTCTGACATGTTACAAGGACCTAGAAATTCAAGTGAGTTGATCTCCCATGGGGAAATGAAAAGCATTGGGGGGGATGTATCTTAACCATCCTGGAAGTCCTGGATCACTGAGCTCAGTGTGCAGTTCAGCCGAGCAGGCCTCTTTTTCCAGAACTGAGATAAAATCAGGAGGGACACATATAGAAATAGGAAGGAAATGGAAGAGAAGTGGGGCCAGCTGTGGGGCTGGTACATCTGTGAGCTAAAGGCTCTCAACATCCCTGAAAAACATCTGAGAGGGCAGCAGCAAGAAGTCCCAAGACTAAAATCCAACAAGCAACAAATGGAAATATTTCTCCCAGGTATACGCTTTTGGGGCACACCAGCTCACATGTAGCAGGGCAAGGTAGGAGAAGGTAGCGGTGAACATTCCCCAGACCTTGGATGGGGCAGGGACTACCTGTCCCAGAATCCCCAGGCAGAAACTGATGTTATTTATTATTTGCGTTCTGTTCGAATGCTCACAAAGGCTCAGCCTCTTTGGGGGCAAAGAGGGGGATATCTGCACACCCTTAGAGGAGTTGAACATCTCCCAAGTTACAAAAAGTAACAAGAAATTCTCCACATCCCAGAATACACACATCAAAAACCGTGTAAAAGGGGAAACTTCCCTTCAGGATGTGCGCACTTTTGAGTCACCAAATCTACACAGGGATCGTCAGCTTCAAAACCCCTTTCCAGGAAAAGCAACCAGGGCATTCACCGTGTTTCCCGTTCAGGGTTGCCGCTTTCCAGTTCAGGAAATCAGAGCCAGCAAAGGAAAACTACTTACGAAAAGGCGAAGGCCACAAGAGCCCCACTGACCACAATAAAATCCAGGATGTTCCAGAGGTCACGGAAATAGGCGCCAGGATGGAGCAGCAAGCCCAGGTCAATCATCTTTGGAGGAAGCAAAAGCAGAGCAAAAGATATGAGACCCACGGGAGGAATACAGACAGCCTGTGACATCTGGCTGGAGATGTCAGAGAATTCCACGATGGATCTCGGTGAGGCCGAATGCCAGTGCATTCAGCCCCTCAAAGACCATCGTGGAACGAAGCCCCCCCCCCACGAAAGGCATGCGAAACAGAGCACTTACCTTCTCCCGTCTGTGCTGCTTTGCGAATGGCGGCCGTCCTGCGGCCGCCATTCGCTTCCTCCTCTTCATAGCCGTGATAGGCTACGTAAATACTTACGTAGCCTATCACAGCTAACGCAGGGATGCCATTTGCATCCCTGCGGAGGTTGTGATAGGCTACATAAATACTTACGTAGCCTATCATGGCAGGGGGGAAAAAACCCAGCGTAAGCAAATGGCAGTGGCTACCGCCATTTGCGTACGCTGGGGTTTTTCCCCCTGCCGTGATAGGCTACATAAATATTTATGTAGCCTATCATGGCTCAATACAGGGACGCAAATGGCGGCGGCTACGACAGCCACCATTTGCATCCCTGCAGGGCTGCCCAGCGGCCGGATGTCCAGCTGTGGGCAGCTGGAGCCAGCTGGCGGCTCCGTGGCTTGGCCGCGGAGTGGAGCCGGCCAGGCAGGATTCTGGGGGGGAGGACTGGATCACCTCCCCCCCGTCGAGGATTCTGGGGGGAGGGACGGAGCGCCTCCCCCCCACATGGATTGCCCGGTGCAGAGCCAGGTAGGTGTTTCGTACATCCCTACTTCTGGCCTACAATTGCACTGATCTTCTACTCTGACTTCAGGGTGGAGTTGTTCTAGGCCTTGATGTCTCTACACTGAAAGCCCTCTTGGAAGTTAGAGTTAAGGATGTGCAAACCCACCCCCACCTGGGTTCTCCGGGTGCCAGCCCAGCCCCTGCTCACGCTTGCCAGTCCCCAGTCTGCATTTGAGCCAATCCCACACTTGGTGAGCAGCCCACACTCACCCGGGCAGCGTTGTCAAGCTCTGCAGTCGCCATTTGCATACTCAAATATGCGCATTTTTGACCACGGAGCTTGACAAGGCCACCGGGATGTGTGGGCTGCTCACCAAGGACGGGAAGGGATCAAGTGGGGGCAGGGGTTTGGCAAGTGGGGCTTGGGGTCTGGGCAGGGGGGGGTTGGCCAGATTCCCGGACGGTATTGGGCATCCGTGCCATCCCGTACTCTAACTTCCAAGAGGGTTTTCAGCGTAGAGACATCAAGGCCTAGAACAACTCCATCCTGCACTCATAGAGAATCGTGGCCAATAACAGCTTTCCATTTTTTCTGAAAGGCCAGGAATTGCGTCACTCTGCCATTTTCTAACTCAGTGATAGGGAAGGATAAATGTGACAGTGTTGGTTTCTCTCAGTTCTTCTCATTTTTCCAACATTAAGTTCACTTTGACCCATTTCCGCATCAGTTTGCATTAAAAAAAAATCAGCACTAAGCATGCATGTATGTGTGCATTTCTCCAAATGTACACATTTTTATACACAATTTCTGCCTAAGTTACACATTTTTGGCAAGCCATTTCCCCTAATACAATGCACTTTTGTGTGTTATTTTCACTAATATACACATTGTTGTATGTGCATTTTTGATTGAAGAACTGCATCACAAATTCGGAGATGTGCGGCTATCAAAGCATAATTGGTTCACGTATTGGTTTGGGAGGTATGAATTTGTTCAGTTTGTATGAACTGAACAAATTTCCCCCACATCCCTGCTCAGTGCTGGATTAATTTCTCTCCCATCCCTACTCAGTGTTGGGTGGTTGTTATCATCATCATTTCTATACTGCCCAATAGCTGAGGCTTTTAGGGCAGTTAACAAAATAAGACTTAAAACTATAACATACAGTAGCATAATATTACACATGGACAGAGCAACAGATTAATCCTGCCTCTTGGAATGAGTTCAAACTTCACTTTTCCCCAATCATGTTTGAATTTGAAAGTTATTCCTTAAACGTGTTGATTTGTTAGACAACTGTCTGTGTATTTCCAAATACATAAAAACCTTTCTTTCTGCCATCTGCCTACCAACATTTTTTGTTTCGTTTCTGGATTTGCGCAAATGCACATTTGTGCAAATGCGCACATGCGAGAATGCACAAATTCCCCCCAGATGTGCATTTTCATGCTTTAGCCTATGGGGAAAATGCACATTTTTGGCCAGGTTTTTATTATTATTATTATTATTTTGCATATGTTTTCTATGATGAAATTTGTGCAAAACTCCTGAAGGTTAGAAAAACAGTCCGCAAGTCTGTGGAATCGACCCAACAGGGGAAAAGCCAGTCGACTGCAGAATCCACTGGTCAGATTCATCAAAATCCAAACTCATCTGGTTCCATTGTGGATTTCACTGATAGCCCTACTCCCAGGATTAGTGCTTAGGATTCTAGCCTGAATGTCTGAATTGATGTGTCAGTTTCTCCATTACCAGTCACTCCCAGTCTCTTTCATACTCTTTAATTATGGTAAAGGATTCTTTGTAACTGTGGTTAGTAATGATGTGATCAACCAAAAATAAACCAACAACAGAAGATCACATTAGAGCAAATAATTTTATGTGCTGTGGGAGGGGCCATGGCTCAGTGGCAGAGCCCCCGCTTTGCAGGCAGAAGACCCCAAGTTTGATCCCCGGCATCTCCAGGTAGGGCTGGAAAAATTCCTGCCTGAAATCCTGGAGAACCACTGCCAGTCAATCTTGACAATACTAGGCTAGATGGAGCAAAGGTCTGACTCGGTATAAGGCAGCTTTCTGTGTTCCTATGACCTAACAGAAACAGATTCTTACCTTTATCACCATCTCAAATGTAAAGACACCTGTAAATATATAATCCAGGTACTTGAGGGCCTAAAATCAGAATGAGAAGTTTGAAAGGAGGCAGTGTGAAATTAATCTGGACAAAAGCAGCAGAGAAAACGTAGAGCTTCTACAGAGACAGGATTATTTTATTATTACAGCTTCAAACAGGACCCAAAGGGGTTTCTCCTAGGAAGACATGCATTGTCTCGATCAAAATTAGAGGCATGCCTTACTCAGAGAATACCAGGAGCTGTTAGAGATAGAACCAGGAGCCCATGACTCTGTGCACAGTTGCTCCATGTGTTGGACTACCAGGGCTTCAGGCTGGAGCATCTCCCTATGATGCACAGAGTTCTGTTTATAGTACCATGGCTGGCCACTGGCTTCCCTCAACAAGAATGACTATAAAGGAGGGGTGGGGAACTTCTTTCAGTCTGAGGGCTGAACCCAATTTTCGAGAAGCTCTCGGGGGCTACATTGCAGTACTGGGTGGGGGTGAAAGTGGGGATGGGCAAACTCCCCCATGCCCACCCCGCGTGCAGCTCACCAGAGCCCCGCTGCTTGCCCGACCCTGGCAGACACGCAGGACAAGCTGCTGGATGGTCTGCAGGCACCCAGCAAGAGCTCACGGTGTCCTGCTTGTCCATGAGCTGCCATTTTGCATAAAGTAGCAGGTAAGCCTTTTATGGAAATCGCCATTTTGTGCAAAAGGTTGGCCGTAAATAGTGCGATTGATGCAAAATTACAGGCCAACTTGGACCATTAGGCCATTTATGCCTGCAATTTTGCACGAATCGCGCAATTTGCAGCCACCGTTTTGCACAAAATGGCCATTTTTGTAAAAGGCTTAGCCGCGATTTTAGGCATGATGGCAGCTCATAGATGGGCAGGAAAATGTGTGGGAGATGTGTGTCTTCCTTACAAACATCCCCCACCCCACATACCTTGGAATGGCAACATTCACTGCAACATTTGAACCTCGTGAAAATTGGGCAGAGTGAGGTCCCTCACCTCATTCCTTGGTGACTCGGCTTGGACAGGATCTTCGGCAGCCAGTGCAATGCTGCTGAGCGCGATGACGATGAGGATGACCATCTCGAAGTAACGCATATTCACAATGTAATGGCACAGACGCCGGATTCTGTGAGAGTCAAGCAAAAACGATAACACACTTATGCAATAAAGTCTCTGTTGCCTCACTATTCAGCAGACGGGCCTAGCCCTGACAACCACCACAGAAATCATATTGTTGATAGGGATCTCCTTAGATAGCCATGTCAGAAAGGAAAATGGAGGGCCAGCACCAGGATTTGGTATCAGTGGGGAACTGCCAGTGCCCCATCATCCCAACAGGACCCACCACCCCAACAGCGCCCCAAAGAACCCCATGCTCCACTTTACGTCCTCCCCACCCTTAGACCAGCACTCTGAGCAGCTAGCCACCATTTTAATTTCCCATATTGGCCCAGACATAGCGTCATTCCAGGGCTGGGAAATTTAATGGCAGCTAGGCTCAGCCTCTCAATATTGCCCAGAGCACCGCTGGTGGTCTCTGCCACTCCTGCCAGGTAAACCAACCAGGGTCCACCAAGGGATAAGAGGGCACACCAGAGGGCACTTGGCCCAGTCACCCTCAAATCTGGAGCTGGCTCTGGAAAAATGAATTTGACAAGGACATGAGAGAAGGCTTTCCTTGTGCACATTTGTTTCCTCCATAGTAAAGATTGTCCTTTGCATGTGAAAGGTCTAAGGTTCATTCCGTGGTATCCACAGCTACAAGGATCAATTAGCAGATGCTGGGAAAGACCCGTCTCTACTGGGAAGTCACTCTCAGTCAGAGTACAGAATACTGGGCTAGATGAACAAATACTCTCACCTGGTTTAAGGCATATGAACATGGGATGAGCCCTGCTGGATCAGACTAAGGGTCCATCTAGTTCAGGATGCTGTTCACACAGTGGCCAACCAGCTGTTGACTGGGAACCCACAATCAGGACACAAGTGCATCAATGCCCTCCTGCTCATGTTCCCCAGCAACTGATGTGCATAGGCATACTGCCTCTGGTACTGGAGGTAGCACAGAGCCATCAGGACTAGTATCCATTGATAGCCTTTTTCTCCAGGAATTTGTCCAATCTCCTTTTAAATCCATCCAAGTTGGTGGCCATCACTATGTCTTCAGGTAGCAAATTCCATAGTTTAACTCTGCACTGCATGAAGAAGCCCTTCCTTTTATCTGTCCTGAATCTCCCACCAATCAGCTTCATGGGTTCTAGTATTTTGAGAGAGGGAGAGAAATGTCTCCCTATTTACTTTCTCCACTCCATGCATCATTTTGTGCACCTCTATCATGTCTCCCCTGACCCTCCTTTTTTCCAAGCCAATGGGAAGGCAGCTTCTTATGTTCCTCTGTTTGCTGAGGTCTTAAATATTTACGAAGCAGTTTTTCAGAAAAGGACATCTAGAATGATCAAGTGACTAGAGCAACTTCCCTATGAGGAAATGTTACAGTCTGGGCCTTTTTTTTCTTTTTTTTTTAGTTTAGGAAGAGAGCAAGTAAGGGTGGGAGGCGGGGAGATAACAGAGGTGTATAAAATTATGCATATTGTTGAGAAAGTGTAGAGGAAGAAGTAGCAGGACTCAACAGAAGCTGAGTGGAGGGAGATTCAGGAGAGATTAAAGGAAGCCCATCATCATGCCACATGTCATTAAGCTATGGAGTTCGCTACCAGAAGACAGAGTGACGCCTGCCACTTGGATAGCTTTAAAAGGAGGTTACACAAATTCATGTGGCATAAGGCTATCAATGGCTACTAGTCTTCATGGCTATATGCTACCTTCAGCATCAGAGGCGGTATGCTTATGTACGCCAGTGGCCAGGGATCGTGAGTGACCAGGTGCTCTTGCATTCATGTTTGGGGGCTTCCCTGTAGGCATCTGTGTGAACAGAATGCTGGACTAGACAGTTCTTTGGTCTGATCCAGCATGGCTCTTATGTTCTTGTGGCCCAAATAACGTTAACAAAGAACACCCAGTCTAGGCTCACTAGGTAGAAAGGCAGCTGGGAGAACTTACGGGTTGGTAGGACTTAAAATGAACATGGAGCTGTAAGGCAGGATTGGTTTGGGTCCATTGTCTGTCAAATCATCGTCAGCATCCATGTCTTTCTTCTCTTCTGTTTTAGTTTCAAATTCAACGTTGTTCACTGCAGGGGTGACAAAAGCAAAGTGGCAGCAAAATGCAACCTTCAGACTGATTAAAGCCTTTAACAACCAGTTAACTGACTGATTCCCACCAAGTGAGGGGTTAATTAACCCGTTCTCATCATTTCTTACTTATATGATGTCTAATGCTAGTGTAGTGTGGTGAGCCAGTGTGGTGTAGTGGCGAGAGTGTTGGACCAGGAGCTGGGAGATCCGGCTTCTAGTCCCCACTTGGCCATGGAAGCTCACTGGGTGACTTTGGGCCAGTCACAGACTCTCAGCCCAACCCACTGCACAGGGTTGTTGTTGTTGTGAGGATAAAACAGAGAGGAGGAGGGTCATGTAAACCACCTTGGGTTCCTTGCAAGAGGAAAAAAGGCAGGATATAAATGCAATAATGAATGAATGAATGAATAAACAAATAAATCTATACTAGGCACCATACAAAGTTATGAGAGATTAATAGAGGAGTCTAGGCTCTGGGGATAGATGGTTGTGGCAGGTCCAGTCCTGCAGGAGGAAGGGAGCTCTGCCTCTGAGACAGAGGTTGAGCTACCTGCTAGCCCCCAAGAGCAATGGCATCCCAAGAGGAAGCCAGAACAACCACTATGAGAAAGAGTGTTTGTTTGCAAAGGAAGGTTCCTCACGAGTAAAGGACTCCTTGGGAGAAGGGCCTTCATGAGGAAGACTTTGGGCCTGTTGTTCGGAAATCACGCTAAGCCACCATGGTTTGCATTTTTGAGTGAACCACAGTGGCTTAGCATGTCATGTGTGGGGTCAAAATCCTGACCATGATAGCTTGGAAACCACCCTGGCTAACCACCCCTCTGCACTGGGGTTAACGGGCCCCAGGGTAGCTTACCATGTTGTGTGATGGGATCTCAGTTGTTAAAAACAGCCACTTCGTGTGAAAACACAGCAACCACAGAGACAGCAGCCTAGGGCATCCTCTGCTTCTGGCGACGCTCTAGGCAGTGTGGCTGGACTCAATGGTCACTGTCGCATAGCAATGAACGGAGCAGCCAGCCTTCACCATTTCCCAATGCAACGGCCGCTGGGATAATTGGTGGCGGTGGTGGGAGGATGACACAATAACCACAGAGCAGGGATGGGTAAGTAAACCACAGGGTGCATGCCACGCAGTTCCCAGTTGTGCGATGAGCATGCATCATGGGTCACCTAATCCTCCCTGCTCCATAGTTATCCTAAGCACCTTTCCCCTTTTTATGTGTAGACAAGGCCATTTTCTCAGAAGCCTCTGATGTGCTCCAGCTGAGTCCTGGGTGGGGCTCTGGAAGCTCCAGGTAATACACCTGAGTTCTAGGCAGGGAGGGCTGTTGGAACAACACCTTTATTCCAGCTCCTAGGCCCTTGCAACATAGCTTTCTTGACCCTGCTTCTTTTTTGGACTCATCTGTTCTCATGCTGCTGATTCTTGACAGGACTCTGTTCCTTGGATTGTGCTTGATTTGGACTGCTTGCCTGTGCTTGACTTTGGCTCCACCTCAGACCTGCTTTTGGACTGCTCTTCTTCTTGGCTGGTAACTCTGTATTTCTGAACTTCACCTGCCTCCTGACTTTGCTGAATGGGGTTTCGTTTGCCCCAGGACTGAGCTTGATCCAGCCCAGTCTGCAGTAGTCACAAATTTCAGTGCAACAAATCCAAGGTCTCTCCCCACCCAAGCATCAGCTTCCAGAAAATGGGGGGGGGGGTCTGTTCCAGCCTGCCCAATATGAGACATCCAACCCTTCCAAAGAGAATCGGTAGGTCTCCCACTTCCACCTGTCCACTAAGCCACCATTCGGGGGTAAGTTGGGGTGCAGCCATCATCATCAGCAAACATAGTTACTAAGTTGCTTTGGGGCTTTCAGATCCTAGACCTGCCTATATAAACCTGCCCAGAGGCTGAGATAATCCTAACGGGGACTATTAAATGCCCCACCACTAAAAGAGTTTGGTGGGTGGGAACATGGGACAGGGCCTTTTCTGTGGCTGCACCCTGGTTATCGAATTCCCTTTCAGAGGAGGTGAGACTAGTTTCATCCCTGATGCTGTTCAGATGGGCAGAGAAAATGTTCTTGTCCCCCTGGGATTTTAATGATGTTTAATATGTGATTGAAAGTTTTAAATCTCCTCCTTCAATTTTCAGGTTTTCATTTTCATTTTTGTTATTTTATGTTTTGTTTTGTTAACCACTGGGGTGGGGTGGGGGGCTTGTTCAGGCTGAAAAGTGGCATAAAAATGATTTCATAAATAAATAAAAGATTTACGTAGACTATGGTGAAAATAAGAGCAACGCAATAGCGTTGCCCTTATTTTCGCCGTAGTCTACGTAAATCTTTACGTAGACTACCCGTGCCCAAATAAGGAACACAAATGGCGGTGCCCATGGGTGCCGCCATTTGCGTACGCGCTTTTTTTCCCTCTCTCTCAAAGTCAGCCGTGATAGGCTACGTAAAGATTGACATAGCCTATCACGGCTGACTTTGAAAATCTAGCCGTGATAGGCTACGTAAATCGTTACGTAGCCTATGCCCTATCACTTTTTTTTTCCAATTTACTTTTTTATTTTGTGGCCGGGGAGACGGGGTGCTCCCCCTCGGCCTGAATTTCAGCCGGGAGGGGCGGGGCGCCTCCCCCCCACCAAGAATTTTGGGGGGAGAAACGGCGCGCCTCCCCCCCACCGCGAAGCTAGCTGCGGGACCAGGTAAGGGACTTTCATCCATCCTTACCTGTGGCCCTCCAGATACTGTTGGACTACAAGTCCCATCATTCCCACCACAGGCTCCCCACCTCTACCCTAGACAGCTGCTGCCTGTCAGAGTAGACAATCCTGGGTTAGATGGAGATAGCCTGACCTTCCACCAGGCCGCTTCCTATGTTGAAAACACTCACTTGGTATGATAGCAGCTTCCCCAAGAGGGGCTGTGACAGTGACGGGAATGTTCACAGTGGCCGTTTTGTCCAGAGATGGCTGACCCATGCGGGTGACATTCTTTTGGTTGTCGGCATCCTCCGGCTGTTCAGGCACCCTCTGCAGGCAGGTGCTGGGCAGGGTGTGTAGGGGGGCAAGAGTCACACTCCCACCAGACTCTGTGTCACACTGACCTTCCCTGCAGCACAAGAACAACGATTATAATAAGCTCACCGCTGGAGAACCCTTTGGGCTGTTGCCCTTTCACAGTCATTCGTTCCAGCATCCATTTACAGATGGATTCCAGTTGTTCTCGTTACGCGGAAAAATATGCAAATAATTCCGTCAGAGGGTTCGCAACAACTCGCGTGATTTACATTTGTACGTATCATTTAACCTATTGCCCCACGTTCCGTTCGACTTTCTCCAGTGTATATTTACCAGTCTCAGCAGAAACAAGTGTATTTTCCTATGAATAAATTTGCATAAATTTGGAGAAAGTTTACCAAAAAAAAGAAAAAGATCCGAAGCTCCACGGACTCTGTGTGTCCTGAGCAGGTCAGTCCACAGTAGATTCCACAGGTCGGATTCTTAGACATCTGAGCTCATGCCAGATTCCACAGGTCGGATTCTTAGACATCTGAGCTCATTTTAGTCCATCTTGTATTTCTCCAGCATCCCTATCTACCAGCAGATGTCCAGATGATCTGACTGCAGTAGCATGTCAAGGGTGTCTGACTCCCTATAGTTTGAGGGGAGTGAGATTGGGGGGAAGGCATCTCAATCTTTGTGCTGTTCACCCACTTGCTGCTTGTATTTGTTACTGATGGATAACAACCTCCTTTCTGATTGGATCTGCTGCTTCATGTTTCTATTATGCTGATGTTTTTAATGCAATTTTTGATAAACCACCTAAATGCCAACTATAGTGGAAAGACTGCCTTTCTTTTTTTTATTTTTAGAAAACAGAAAGAAATGGAAGAAAAATAATCCAGAAAATTTTCTGACAGTATCCTCTCCCTAGTTTGGAGGCCTAGGATTACAGTTCCTAATCTGTAGAGGTTCAATAGGACTCCATAGAGTTCCTAATCTGCAATGGTTCAATAGAGTTCCATAGAGTTCCTAATCTGCAGTAGTTCAATAGGGCTCCATAGAGTTCCTAATCTGCAATGGTTCAATAGGGTTCCATAGAGTTCCTAATCTGCAGCAATTCAATAGGGATCCATAGAGATCCTAATCTGCAGTGGTTCAATAGGGTTCCATGGAGTTTCTAATCTGTAGAAGTTCAACAGAGTTCCACAGGGTTCCTAATCTGTAGGGGTTCCATAGAGTTCCATAGAGTTCCTAATCTGTAGTGGTTCAATAGGGATCCATAGAGTTCCTAATCTGCACTGGTTCAATAGAGTTCCATAGAGTTCCTAATCTGCAGTGGTTCAATAGGTTCCATAAACTTCCTAATCTGTAGCAGTTCCATCAAGTTGGTGCTATGAACTGAAGCCCCTATTCCAATGCCATGATGGGCTGAACCTCAAAAGTCTTAAGTACCACCCAGGAGGGTATCTCCTGATGAGCACAGCAACACAGCATGCCTGTAGGGGAGCAGGGGATCTCTTAAATCTCCTGGTCCTGAGTTGTTTAGGGCTTTGTAAACAAGTACCCAAACCTTAAACCTGGTCTGGCAGCATATAGGCAGTCAGTGCCGTTCCCTCAGCACAGGTGTAATATGCTGGCAATAAGTTATTTCATCATAGCTGTGGGAAAGAATATGACTACATACACCTGCATGAAGCTGCCCATGTTTTAAGATTTCAGAGACTGAAAGAACTGGGCATGTTTAGTCTTGAGAAGAGAAGACTGAGGGGAGATATGATAGTGCTCTTCAAGTACTTGAAAGGTTGCCACAGAGAGGAAGGCCAGGATCTCTTCTCGGTCATCCCAGAGTGCAGGACACGGAATAATGAGCTCAAGTGACAGGAAACCAGATTCCGGCTGAATGTCAGGAAAAACTTCCTGACTGTCAGAGCAATACGATAATGGAACCCATTCCCTAGGGAGGCGGTGGGCTCCCCCACACTGGAGGCATTCAAGACGAGGCTGGACAGCCATCTGTCAGGGATGCTCTGACTTGGATTCCTGCATTGAGCAGGGGCTTGGGCTCGATGGCCTTGTGGGCCCCTTCCCGCCCTACTATTCTATGATTCTAAGATCATCTTCACAGGCCCTACTCATTGATTCGCCACTAAGATCAGTAAGATTGGCAGGCACTAGAGAAAGGCCTACTCTGTGGTGGCCCCACCCTATGGAATTCCCTCCTAAGATATACATTGGCTTGCTCTGTGGTTGCTTTCAGGAGAGCTTTAAGAACATAGCTGTTCTCTCTGGCTTTTAATGGAAAATGTATTATTCTACTTGCTGCTGCTTCACATTTGAATATTATTTTATTATAATTGGTTTATTTTAAAATTGTTTACATTTGCGGTGTTTTTATAACTTGTTGTTATTTAATTTTATCACTGTATATTGTAAGCTGCCTTGGAAAAACAATGGTTTTGTTTTTATTATATTAATATATTCAGTCAGTAAATAAGACAAAGGAGAAAAAGAAAAAGAAATGTCACAAACAGACTTCTCTAATATTCCATTTGTCCTTACATTACATTCCCTTTGAGCAGAGAGGCACTTAGAATAGGTAAGCAGATGTTGCTGTAAGCAGAAAGGGACAATATGTTACCTCTTCCAGCTTGCCACATTTTGTACCCCTGCCTGTTTCACCCCATTTGCTATCTGGCTTGCCAAGGGATATACTGAAATTAGGGATGTCAGAGGAATCCAGTTGTGGGGTGGAGCTCAATGAGCTTTCATTGGCTTGGCCCCATGGACTCCATTCCGTCTTCTGCCAGCTGGCCCAACTCGGCACTGTTGGGCCAGCTGGCGGAACTTCTGTGAATTTTGTGTGTGTTTAAAGAAACATTTGTGCAAATTTCTTCCACCATTTGTGCAGATTGGCATGATTTGCGCAATTTAGCCCTAATTTACACAAATCCTGCAAAATCGTGCAATTTATAGCCCAAAATTGTGCACATTATGCAAATTTATGCAATTTGAGGCTGAAATTTGCACAAATCTCTATTTGTGCAAATTATGGCCAAGACCCCCCAAAAATGCATTAAAAGTCCCTGGAACTTGGGGAAACCATGCAAAAGCAAGCCACGTTAGGCATGCCGCAAGCCCAAAATGGGCCAGATTTCCTGGCAATGGACATCCCTAACTGAACTCCAGCATACAGCACATTGCTTGCTCCCAAGTGTGGATCTGGCTGTTGAACAGACATCCTCACCCCGACAGCATCATCAGGGCAGAGCTCGCCACCTTGCTGACTAACCTTGGCTGGTGATTCCTCAGCTCCTTCTCCCCCAGCTCGCCCTCTTTCTCTCCATTCTCCTTGTCCACCGACTCATAGGTTGAAAGGGCCTTGTGCCGCATCTTGTGCCGTCTGTGGGGTTCTTCTCCACCCTCTCCTTTGGAGCCTGGATCCCCTTCCCGGTTGCCAGGCCGGGACCCTCCTCGGTGACGTGAGTGGCGCTCCGTCTTGGTTCCATTAATTGTTCCGTTGCCTTCTTTGGCTTGACGCTCGGCTGAGTGCCGGTGACCGCGGTGACGCCTGTGTTCCCTCTCGCCTCCCTCCTCCACTGACCCACGGCGGTGATGGCGTCTACCTCCTTCTTGGCTGCGGTTGCGCTCACCTTTGCCTTCCTTCCAACCACCCTCACCCTCCTTGCTGCGGCTCCTGTGTGGACGATGGCGTTCCTCTTTATGGTTTGTGCCAGATTCCCCATTCTCTTCCTTGGGCACATTGCTCCTTTCCTGCTCTGCCGCCTTGTCTTTATCCCTATGCCGGTGGTGCTTCCGCAGTCCGTCGCTGCTCTCAGCTGGAAGGGCCTTCACTTGCTCTGCTGTTTCCTGCACATCAATGGGACTTAGCTTATTGATGTTGTTGTTGTGACCATCACTCCTGGGTTCGACAACCAGGGGCCGATCCAAATGAGTTTTCATATCCGGACGGATGTGGAGGTTGGTAGCATAGCGCACCCTGTCCTCCGGATCCAGTTCATTGTATAGTGCTTCACAGCTGGTCCGGAAGTTGTGGATCCGGATCTGGCTGGTCCTCTGCTCCCACACTGATTTAGACTTGGAGGCATTCTGCTGTTTGCTGTAGAAGAGAGGATGGGGTGGGAGAGAGAGGAATATGGGAAGGAGAAGGAGAAGATGGAAGAGGAAGGAAGGGAAGCAGCAGCAAAGAGAGGTTATTATCAAGGGCTCCTTGGAGGCCTCTCTCAGTCTAATCCAGTAGCCAAGTCCAGACACAGACAAAGGGATTCCTTTCAAAGGCTTATTCTTCTTTTACAACTTAACAACTCTACAGGTAGCAACTAGATCTGAGCAGCAGAGTACCTATGCCCTAAGTTGGAACAGTTGGTCCCTGTTTGAAAGGGAATTACTGGCAGACCCCTGAACTTAAGGACTAGGGAGAGTCTCTCCCCTTTTCCCTTGGATCCTCTGGGCACAGCCGTTGTTTGCACGCCAACCGGGCACTACGCCTCCTTTCTGCGCCCTCCATTTGGTGCCGCTCTCTGCGTAGGCGTCGCGCATCCACCAAGTCTACTTCCCGCGCTCAGTCACTCCCTGGACTGCTATCTAATCTAGGAATGCTGGTGGGAGGAATCTCTGTCAGCTGTGGGCCTTGGGAAAGAGGAGCGTGCTCCTCTCCCAGGAGCGACTGCTCTTCCTCAGAATCAGAACTACTCTGGGATTCTATGGGCTCAGTGTCCACCCTGACAGTTATTACCATCTTATTTGGCTAGAACAATGACATGATGACACTTTCAGCAAAATGATTGTGGGCATGATGATGGGATGGCTGGTAGACTAGACTGAAGCAGGAGAAGCCAGCAGGAAAACTATCACGTTTATTTGTCCCTTCCCAGGACTTTGTGGGATGGATTGCTTAGAGGGACCAAAAACACTTCCAGAACATAGTCCATACGCCACAGTTTAAGGCAACAGCTGCAAAAGCCCTTACCTGGCCCCTTTGACAGCTGCTTTCCCCATCTCCCCTGCTAAGCATCTTGGTAACTGTAGTCCAATGTCCTTAACAACTCATCTGTTCTCTTTTGTGTCATTGACTTTTGAAACTACAAGGCGGGATTAAGTAATGTTGATGGAAATAAATCCATTCTGAACCAATAAAACCTCAGCCACCGCAATCAGGCACCAACCATCTTGCCCTCAATCTCAAGTTCCCCTGCTCCTGAGCTCAAGTCCTTGACTAAAGTTCTTCCAGGGTCAAGACTGCCACTGATGCACCTGGAAGGGATACAAAGCCTTAGTTGCTCCCTGGCTGATGCTGGTTCAACATCGATGCCCCAGCCAAGGTGTTGTAGCACCTTAAAGAGCCACAGATTGTTTCTCTGGAGGCATCTGTAAGTCTAGCTCTGGGCTAAAGGTTATCAAATGAAAACTTTTGCCCTGCCATTTTTGTTTCCAGGTGGCTGCCATGCCACAAAGTGTTTCCCCAGAACCCGCATTGAAATGAGGTCATGTCATGACACAGCATCACTCTGCAAGGGAATTGTGGGAGAGGGGGAAAAAAACATTGGCCACCGGATATTGACCACTGGGGCAAGCCACCGCTAATATGCTTTTGTGTTGAATTCCATGTCTCCCCACGACTACCCCCCAGCACCCAATCACTGAAATGAACCCTTTAAACTTTTGTAGGCTGTGAAATCGGGGATATTTCAGGCTAGGCCTATGATAACCCACTGTTCAGTTTAGATCAAATTCCCAAAGTGGGTTACAGTAAAAACAAAAACCAAGAAGTTAACCAGAACAAAAATAATAAAAGGTCCATAAAAGCAGCAGAATAAGTGAACAAAACACTGAAGGCCACAGGGGGCAGCATAAAAACCAACACCAAATGAAACAGTAGATTAAAACCTTCCGGTCTAAATAACCAGTCACAGTTCAATCATTTATTAAACACACACACACGCACACACTAAAAAGGACTACCTGTGCCTAAGGATTAACATCCAACTTCACAAAAGCAGACTTCTGCTTGTGCAATGGGATTACCCTTTCCTCCCCAGAGCAGATCTGGAGGGCGCATTGGGGGACTGCAGAGGGGAGGCAGAACCCATTCCACCAGCTTGGGGGTAGCCACCATTGGATACAACCCAATGGGGCTGTTCACACAACACGCTAACCCACACTCGGTGGTTGAGTGTGGGCTGTTTTGAACCATGGGCTGTTTGTTGAACCGTGGGCTAGTGTGTTGCCTGAACTCAGCCTGGGTGCCTTGTGAACCATTCAACGTGGCTTATTTTTCTCAAACAAGCCACCTTGAAAACCCATGGTTTCTTGTTGGGTGTTTGGGGTGGTTAAGAAGCCACACTGCATGGTTAACAAGCCACCCTGGCTGCATTCAGACAGCCCGATAACCCACCCTGAGGAAAACGTGCTGCGTTCAGACAACACTTTAACCCATGGTTCAACAAACAGCCCACGGTTCAAAACCACCCACAACCACTGAGTGTGGGTTTGCGTGGTGGGTGAACGGTCCCAATGTATTTGTTGTTTGTCAATTTATTTATTTATTTATTATTACATTTATTAATCGCCCATCTGTCTGGTCACCCAGCCACTCTGGGCGATGTACAACACACCATAAAACAATAAAATTCTACCATAATTTTTTTTTTTTAATACCCTAACCCACCCCAAATGCCTGCCTGAACAACCACGTTTTTAATGCACGACGGAAGCTCATTAAAGAGGGGGCATGACGGAGTTCCCTAGGGAGGGAGTTCCACAGAGTGGGGGCCACCACAGAAAAGGCCCTCTCCCTCGTCCCCACCAGTCTAGCTGTCCTGGCTGATGGGACAGAGAGAAGGCCATCCGAGGCTGATCTTGTTAAGCGGCCTGTCTGGTGTTGCTGGAGGCGCTCCTTAAGATAGGCTGGGCTGGAACCATATAGGGTTCCATACAATTGTCTTTCATCGTACGCCACCTTAGAGGCCTGCTATAAAGCAGAAAGATAAAACATTTTGAATTAATTAATCGGCCTCGGGTGCCAACAAAGATGATGCCAGGTCAGTCTCTCTGAGGAGGGCATTCCACAAACAGTGTGTCACCCCTGATAAAGCTGTCTCTCCATTTACCACTCACCACATTTCCAAAAGGCAGGTGCCTTCAGAGAAGGGCAGAAGAGCCAGGTCTCAATTCTCAGGCGGGTTTATACAGGAGGTATGAACTGGTCTTTCACTATATTAGGGCATAAGCTTTCGTGAACTAGACCTGACTTTGTCAGTTGATAAAAGCTTTGCCATGGTAAATCTATGCACTTTAGAGGTGCCACCAGATTTTTGGGTGGTGGAGGGAGGGAATTTTTGCAGCAACAGGCTAATACAGCATATTCCTCTGGGAACGTACTGCGTGGAAAGCATTGACTCACCAGTATGGCTTAGATGGTTTTTCCACATGTATTAAAGAATACAGAATAGCTCTTTAAAAGGCAATTAATTCAGAGGGTCAAAGGGGTTTCCATTGTGTTTGGATTTAGGGAAACTATAAACAAAACCCTGTGGCTCCTAAAAGTACACTTGGGAATTTAGTACAGTGTAATATTTCAGATATTAACAAGCCCCTTGCAGATTCTTTGCATTCTCTGTAAGAACTGCAAGACCACAGGCCTCTTGGGTTTTGCATGACCTATAAATACCCCAGGCACACTGGCAATTTTGGGGGAGTGCCTGTCATGACCAGTGGATTCGCATTCTGCTTTTGGGGGTGCTGCTGGGGAGAATTTCCATCACTTAAGGAAGGTGATATCTAGGTACAATGAATTATTATTATTATTATTATTACTACTACTACTACTACTACTATTATTATTAAAATTCTAAACATCTACCTAGTAAGGATGGATGGGTGGACTTGTCAATATCAGTTTCTCTCCATTTCTCATTTTTCCAATCTTAAACTTGGTTTGTTTTAAACCAAATTTAATTCTTCTAGTTTTTAAACTTGGAGATATTTTCCAATCTTAATTTCATCTTGAACTCTGAGATTATTTTTTTAAACATTTGCACATTTTTCATTGAAAAAACCCACATGCTTGCATGAAAATTCAGACACACACTTTTGTGCATATTTCTCCCAATACATGCATTTTTTGTATGCAATTTTGCCTAATATTTTTGCAATTTTTCGAATATCCCCCTAATATATGCTTTTTTAATTAATCTTTGGATTGGAGAATTCCCTTGAAAAATTTGGAAAAGTGTGAATTTTGAAGGGTAACTGCGTTCAGTTCACATAATACGTTTGCATGAAAATGGGAACCACTGGAATTTCTCCCCCATCCGTACTATCTATCACATACCATCATTAGCTATTACACAACAGGAGGGGTAGGCAATCTGGTTCGCTCCAGATGTTTTGGACTACAACTCCCATCTGCCCTAGCCACCTTGGTCAATGGACAGGGGTTATGGGAGTTGTAACCCAAAACATCTGGACGGCACTGTATTGCCTAACATAATTAATGAAGTGAGGACAGGAAATCACTGCTAGTGGTCTTTAAATATCTGAAGGGCTGTCATGCAGAAGAAAGAGCAGACTTGTTCCCCGTTGCTCAGCAGGCAGGATTAGAACTAATAGGTGGATATTGCACAGAGTCTGATTTTGGCTAAAGGAGAAAAGGAGAAACTTCCTAATGGGACAAGCTGTTTGAAAGTGGAACAGACTCCCTCAGGAGGTGGTAGGCTGTCCTTTGCTAGACATATTTAAGCAGATGTTGGCTGTCCATCTGTCAGGGAAATTGCAGTTGCATCCTGCATTGCAGATCCTTCATCGAGCTGCCTGCATTGGATGAGATGACCTCAAACAGCCCTTCCAACTCTATGACTCCAAGAGTTGCAGGAAATGCATTCAGCCACTTTGAGTGCCATCCTCTTGGCAGAAGGCAGGATACAAATCAAATCAATTACATTTAAATAAATTCAGTTCTGCCCTCTCTCCAGCTGACGGGTTTCAACAAGGACTTCCATCCTTCAAGGGGGGGTGGGGGTATAGCTTAGTGGTAGGCCATATGAACCTGGCCATATGGTAGGCCAGGTTCAGTTCCAAGCATCATAGCAGGTGATGGGAAAGACCTTTCTGCCTGCACTCCTCCCAGTTTTAATTTACAACTCCAACTAATGTTTGAACAGGAGCATGTGTGGTTGGCCAAACGTTCAGGGTCTACGTTCATATACATCTTCTCCCACACCCCGTAGTATATTGCAGAGCTGAAATTTCTCAGAACAGATTTTATTCTTGTGTGTGTTTTAGGGATGTCAGAGAATTTCACCATGAATCTCGGGGAGGCCAAATGCCAGCGCATTCGGCCCCCTGAAATCGGTGGTGGAACGGTGTGCCACACACCCCCCCCCGCCACCCCCCGGGACAGGACTTACCTTCAGTGAATCTTCCTGGCGGTGGCGGCTCCGGTGGTGGTTCGGTGGCGGCCAGTCTTCCGACCGGCTGCCGCCGCCACCATTTCCAGTAAAAAAAAAAAAAAGAATGATAGGCTACGTAAAGATTTACGTAGCCTATCACGGCTAGATTTTTAAAAAACACCGTGATAGGCTACGTAAATGTTTACGTAGCCTATCACGGCTGATTTAAAAGAAAGAGAAAAAACTGCGCGTACGCAAATGGTGGCGCCCATGGGCGCCGCCATTTGCATTCCTCTTATTTTCGCCGTCTTAGTCTACGTAAACATTTACGTAGACTAAGATGGCGAAAATAAGGGGAACGCAAATAGCGTAGCGTCTATGCTATTTGCGTTCCCCTTATTTTCGCCGCCTTAGTCTATGTAAATGTTTACGTAGACTAAGACGTGCCAAAATAAGGAACATAAATGGCGGCGCCCATGGGCGCCGCCATTTGCGTACGCGCGGTTTTTTCTTTTTCTTTTAAATCAGCCGTGATAAGCTACGTAAAGATTTATGTAGCCTATCACGGCTGACTGCAGAAACGCAAATGGCGGCGGCTGTGGCCGCCGCCATTTGCGGAGCCGGCCGGCCAGGATTCGGGGGGGGAGGGATGGAGCGCCTCCCCCCTGGCCAGAATTTTGGGGGGAGGGACGGAGCGCCTCCCCCCCACCGCGAATGTCACCCTTCAAAAAGGTAAGTGACTGTCGTACATCCCTAGTGTGTTTTGTCGCCTCCTCTCTGAAAACGGAAGGCCATTCGCTGAATTTTTGGGGGGAGCTGGATACCATTTCCCCCCACAATGCCGTTGAATAATGTTACATGCTACATCTGGAGTGACTCCTCTCATCCAGGCTGGTCACTGGATTCTGAGCAGGAAGGGCTACAAGAAGGCTTCCTGTTCCAGTTGAGCCTTGCTTGAGCTACAAGGTCTTCCTGAGCTCCGGCGTGTTCCTGTATCCTTGGTTATTATTACTTGGTCCTGACTTTTCTTACTGATCCTAGCTCTTCTCAGACTGTTTCCCACAGCTGAGCTTGGACCCCCAGAACTTGAAGACTGAAAATGCTGCTGAGCCTTTCTGGCTGAATTTCCCCCACTGTTCATCATTTCTGAAGTTCCACATTGGGGGGGGGGGGAATGGACTGCCCAAAGTTTTGCCGATGCCAAAGAACATTCAAGCGGCCCTCCACTCCCACCAACTTGCCTGAGGCACCCATCACCAAGAGGTTCTGCCGCCCAAGCCCCAATGAAAAGAACAGAGCTGCCCGAGAGCATTACTATGCTGTTGCACAGCTCCTGGTCCTTTCCATGGTGATTGCAAAGGAGAACATCCATCCCCTATGCTGTTCCCCTTCCCAGTGTCTATAGTATATTCCCCGAGGCCTAACTATGTGCCATGCATAATAGAGCTATCTGTCAGGAGCTGCCAAAGCTAGAACAAGGAACCTCGATGCCCTGTATGGTGAACAATCATATTGTCTTTCTGGACCATAAAAGTCCTGGAGAGATTCCATTCTATTGGCTCCTCTCAACACAAGGGACTATAAAGGCTTCTAGGTCAGGGTTGCCTGGAGAGCGATGGCTTCCTGGCTCTGAGTTTGAACTTCTGACATCTTGACCTCCTGGCTCTGCTCCTCCACCCCATTCCTGGTTCCAGGGTTGGTGTCATGGGTCAGCAACACTGGGCACCTCCTGAGGCCTATACCCCCTAGGGGTCCTATGGCCAATTCCTGAAGCTTCCTTCCCTGTCATGGTGCTTTGGCTGCTTGTTCGTCTGCCACATGAATGAGCAGCAAGACGAGCAAAGGCAAGGAGCAGTCAGCTACACATAGGGATGTGGGAACTCATCCCCATCCCGGTTCTCCGGACGTCTGCCCAGCCCCTGCCCCTGCTCGCCAGTCCCCAGACTGCACTCGATCACCTCCCATGCTTGGCGAGCAGCCTGCACTCACCCCAGTGGCCTCGTCGAGTTTTATTTTGGAAAATAAAATGGCGATCGCAAAAATGTGCATGTCTTTGTATGCGCAAAAATGCGCATTTTACAACTGCGCATATTCTCAAGTGTGAAAGGCGCATTTTTGTGAAGGCACATATTTGTTTGTGCACAAAAATGTTTTTTTTTTAAATGCGCATTTTTACACGTACATGAATATGTACATTCGCAAAATGTGCATTTTTGCATGTGTGCAAATATGCACATTTTTGCGGTTGCCATTTTATTTCTCAAAAGATGGCAACTGTGAAGCTCGATGAGGCCACCGGGGTGAGTGAAGGCCATTCGCTGAGCATGGGCAAGGGGCAAGCAGGGGCAGGGGCTTGGTGAACGGAGCTTGGGGGTGTGGGCAGGGGTGGTTCCGCCAGATTTCCAGACTAAATTGGACACCTGCACCATCCCTAGCTACACACACCTTGTCCTCTCCCTCTGGTGAGGTGCACAATGAGCCCGGGGGGAGAGGCAGGCAAGTGCGCAATGGCTATGGGAGCAGCTAGAGCATTTGGCCCAATCCTGGAACCAACACTACCCATCTCCCACTGGATGGCTGCCTTTATCTCATCTCCGACACCATATCTGGGTGGGTGGGTGAAACCAGGCAAGACATCCATTAGATGGGAGTGGGACAAGAAACCAGTGGTGGCAGCTGACTCCAATTCCATAGGGGAATGATTCCATTCAGGGTTTTAGAGCTGCTGCCAGACTGTTGACTGGGGCTGGCTACAGGGAGCATACCACTCCCCTGCTAAAACCGCTTCACTGGCTCCCCATCTGTTTCCGGGCACAATTCAAAGTGCTGACCATGACCTATAAAGCCCTATATGGCTTGGGACCAGGTTATCTGAAACACCGTATTCTCCCTTATGAGCCTGCTCGTGCTTTGAGGTCTTCAGGGGAGGCCCTTCTCACAGTCCCGCCACCATCACAGGCACGGCTGGTGGGAATGTGGGAGAGGACCTTCTCGGTGGCTGCCCTAAGGCTCTGGGACTCCCTTCCCAGGGAGGCGAGAGTGGCTCCCTCCTTGTAGGGATGGGTGGATCACTTACCCCATTCCAGCTGCGGAGTCCGCAGGTGGGGGGAGGCAATCCCTCCCTCCCCTGGAATCTGTCCAGGCCGGCTCCACTCCGCATTGATCCTATGGAGCCGGCTGCCCACTCCGCATCGCTGGCGAATGGCGATACGGCCGGCGGCCATTGCCATGCTGTATCGCTGTGCTAACTCTCCGGAGGCAAATGGTATAGTGGGCGCCATTTGCAGCCGTAAAGCTGATAGATTAGCCCAAATGCAGCTGTAAATGGCTGCATTTGGGCTAATCTACCAACTTTACGGCTGCAAATGGCGCCCACTACGCCATTTGCATCCAGAGACTTAGCACAGCGATACGGCACGGCAATGGCTGCCGGCCGTATTGCCAGCGATGCGAAGCAGGTGGCTGGCTCCACAGGATCAATGCACAGAGGGATCCGACCTGAACGGATTCCAGGGGGAGGCAGAGGTGAGTGCTCCGTTCCGCCATGGGCCCCAATGGGATTCCAAGAATCCGGCCTCATTGGGGTCCGTGGAGGAATTCTCCCCCATCCCTATCTCCTTGGTATGTTTCTGCAGGAGGGCAAAAACTTTTTTGTTCTGGCAGGCCTTTGGGGATAGATAATCTGGACCTGTGGGAATAGGATGGAGTGCTATTGTTTATATTGTTGTTTTTAAAATTCTGATATTTTGTACAATTTTAATATTATTGATGATTTAATTATATTTTTAACTTTTTATATTTCTATTTATATGTTTTAACTGTACAAGTTTTTAATGTTGTAAAGCCGCCTCGAGTCCCAGTGTTGGGGGGAAAGGCAGGATAATCATCATTATCATCATCTGGTAGACCTTCCAAAGAGGTCTGAAAAGGGAGGATAAACTTAATCCTAGGTGAACTATATAGGAAGCAATATAAATATAGTGCACTACATCTTCAATCTGGCCTGATCCACATATGCAGAAACCATCTTTTGCTGGCTTTTTAGAGAATCTGCCAGCCAGATATTCAATGGGCATCAGTTGTAATCTGAGCAGAGTAAAAGCACACCTTAAGGGGGAAAGGGGTTAATTCCCTCAGGTCAGTGGTCCTTTCCTGGTCTAGCTTAATTTTGGCATACCAAATAGGCTAGCAGACTTACAGATCTTTATATAGTCAGAGTCTATCCAAGGTGCTGAACTCTTTCCTCCCCCCCCCCATGGGTCTGAATAGCACCTTTCAGCACCTTGGATAGCACCATTAGAGTTTTGGCCAGTGGTAAACCCTGAATGGATCCACAGCCTCTCTGGAACTGGAGTCAGCAGCTGCCACTGCAAGAAACCACCAAACACATCACTTGGAATAAGACAGACCACAGAACAAGAGCACCAACACAGATGAGGAAAACTAAAGGAGAGAGCACAGAGTGCATGCAAATGTATGGAGGAAGAGGGGAAGGAAAAGAAATGGAAAGACAGACCACAGACCACAAGCACTTACAGGGCAATGCTAGCTGCTTTCTGTTTTCCACAAGAAAGTGAATGATTTAAGTAAGCAGGGAATGCAGGGAGGGGGATGAGAGTGGGGATGCAGGGGTGAAAGAGAAACTTGTATAGGTATATATCATCAATCCACTGATCATACACAGAGGGGCAACTCACGGTGAATTTACGCTGGAGACCGACGAGCTGCGTGACACAGTACTTCGGGTTTGCTTTACAAAACTGCACATGCAAGAAACAGAAGAACAAAAAATGTGAGAGGGAAAAGGGGGGAGGGTATCCTCACGAGAACTTAGGAACGTTAAAGAGATTTCTGGAGGAGAGACTCAGACAGGGTTCCAGGTCCCATTCGGTGCAGGCTGGGATGTGCGTTGCAAAAGGAGCTTCGGGAAAAGGTGGGAGTCACAAACTGCTACTTGAAAGGGGGGAAGAAAAATATCAAATAAATAAGTAAGTAAGTAAGTAAGTAAGTAAATAAATAAATAAATAAATAAATAAAATGGAAACTGTACAACAGTGGACCTAAAAGCCAGCCAAGAGATCTTAAAATGCAATGCTTCAATAGACAACATTTGTGGGTGTTTGGGCCCACCCAGTGCTTCCCCAAGACATTTTGTTGCCTGAGGTAGCACAGCAAATGCCCCCCCTCCCCAGCCTCACATCAAGGTGCATAGAACCTGAGACAGAAAATCACACAAGTACCCCTCCCACTACCTGGCGGTTAAAAAAAGAAAAGAAACAAGGTTGGATCCAGACCTATTCATAACTTAGAATAGACCCATCAAAATCAAGGAGACTTAAGTTAGTTGAGTCCTCTTGATTTCAGTTGGTCTACTCTAGGTATGACTTAGTCTGGATCCAACCAATATAAATAAATTAGGGCACAATCCTATCTAGATAGGTGGCCACCTCTGAACTCAGAGGCAACCACCTGTCCAAAGCAGGGCAGGAGAAGGACGGAGGGGATCGTTCCCAATTGCAGCTGTCTAGCCACAGGAGCATGATGTGGGGAAGAAGGCTGCTGTACGGCACATTGGATGTGTCATACAGGCAACTAAATCTCCCCATCCCAGAATGCCCCCAGACATGCCCCTTTCTGGCCCCTCTGTGCTCCTGTCGCAAGCATGGAAGACAGGACAGTTCTTGGGAGAGGTTGGTTTTCCAGGAACCGGCCTCAGAGCATGGGCTCCAAGGTCGGTTCCTGGAAAACAGCACATCCTATGGCCATCTAGCCACTGTCTAATGGCCATAGGATTGCTCCCTCCATAATTAACTATTTGCTGCCTTTCCACAACACCCAAAACCTGCTGTCTCAGGCAGCTGCCTCACTCTGCCTCATGACAGGTCCAACCCTGTTTAGGCCCTTTCCCTAAAAGCAAACAGCATCATAGATCTTCGTAGGTGGAGCAACAGTACACGCTCTAGTAAAAGTAGGATGTCGTTTGAGCTTAAAAAGCAGTGGTCCTGACTGCTGCTAGGATATTACAGAGTCATAGGACTCTGAGCTCCAAAAGTGAATTTGCCCAGCCTCCTTTCCTAACCAAGGGGTAGTGGTGGATGGGTATATGTAACATCTCTGGGTGATTTGCAGTAGATGAGCAAGGATTTCCCCATGGTTTAAAAAGAGCAGCAACAAAATATCTCCACCACCCTAAATTATACTGCTGAAATGAAGCACGCTTGGGGAAGCTAGGGATGGTTTTTTATGTTAGAGTACTCTGAGCCCTGTTCAGTTCTGATATTCAAAACAAATTCCTGGGCTCAGAATTCTTAACTTCTAAGGGTATGACTTTTGCACCAGGCTCCAGTCTTGAGGTACTAGTAAAAAAAAAAATTATCTACATGAGGCGTTTACAGTGAGCTTGTGATTGGTCACTCATGGAGGTTTGTGGGTCCTTTACATGATGTCATCAACCTCCAGGGCCTCTCCCATTCTTTATAACCTTTATTCCACCTCTTTTTAAGTTCAGGGGAAGTCTGGGATTTTTTTTCTAGAAGTGTGATGAAGCACTGCAGGCTGCATGTACTTTTGTAATTCTGCTATATTGCCATCTAGTGGCTGTATAAAAAAACATACAGAACTTGCAGAGAAAGGAAATCCCCGAAGAAAGCACGTGTAAAGGAGCCGATCTTAATCCTGCAAAGAATTTGGAAGCAGAAGCCCCGGTAAAGGTATGGGATAAAACCCTGGTGTAGAGAAGCCCTTTATCTCACAAGCCTTAAGTCTGCCCACCCGATCTATTTTTTTTAAGTGCTTCTGACAGTTAGCTGTCCAGCCTTTTCTTGAGAATCCTCAAGACAGATCACCCTCCAGTTTCTCTGAATAGAGAACAAATGTTATACTTAGCTAATTAAGCGTTCGCTGGATGGGCACCAGTCAGGGATGCTGTAACACAGTGGTGGATGACTTGTGGCCCTCCAGATGTTTTGGCCTACAACTCCCATCATCCTTCACCATTAGCTATGCTGGCTAGGGCTGAAGGAAGTTACAGAGCAAAACTTCTGGGGCGCCACAAGTTGCCCACCTGTTCTGAGCAGCAAATATTCTGCATTGGAAGGGGGTTAGACTAAGTGAATGTTGTGGTCCCTTCCAACTCTTATGATTTTATCTACCATAGTACTAAATGGTCCAGTTGTGGGCACGGTGAAAGGAAGGTTTGAACTTACCGTAAATTTCCATTCCCAGGGGTTCTGGGGTGGGGCAGTCTATATGTTTGGGAAGTGCCTCCTCCTGATTGGTAGACAGGGCTCCAGCAGAAAATGACACCAAGCAGGGGGTGCCAGCTCCCAGACCAAGCCCAGAGCCTGGAAGAAAACCCCTTAGCCCTAACAGGTGAAAAGTATCTATGAAAAACATGAGAAAACCATTCAGCAGTGTAAGTCCACCAGCTGGTGCACACTAAAGAACAGGAAAATGTTAGGAGATCCCACTGGACTCAGAATCTCTACACTGGATGCTGACGATTCAGGCATCCAAAAAGAACAACCTAGGGGCTACTGGCTCATGCTTCTGTCTCTGATAGTCACGTTCAGATTTTATCTCTCTCTCTCTCTCTCTCTCTCTCACTAATGGGGCAGGGGAGACTGCCCCACTCCGGAACCCCTAAGAATGGAAATGCATGGTAAATTCAAATTCTCCTTTCGCCAGTGGTTCTGGGGTGGGGCACTAGCATGTAGAAAAGCAGTATAATCCCAGGCTAAGATTATATTCTCTCATATCCTAGACACAACCTTATGTAAGATGCATTGACTAAAGGCTCCATCAGAGAAGGCAAATGTATTGATGTACCTATCTATGTACCTACTCTATGTACCCGCTCCATAGGCAGGTCTGCAGATTTCTGCCCTGTACTCTAATTCAACTGAAGGCAAGTTTCTATATCCTGAGGAGAATGCAGAACCTTTCAAGGAATGAACTGCAGTGCTTTGGTGGGAAATGGTCCTGGGACAGATACATCAGACTAAAGTCTCCTATCCAAATAGCCACTGAAGCCCTAGAGCTCAAAGATTGTCCAGAAGATAAGAACAAGATTTAGACTTTCTAGAACCCTGTGGAAACTGAGGGCTCTTATAACATCCACATAGTGCCATTCTTTCTCTTTTGAAAGAGGGACTTAGGCAAGGGAAGACCTTCTCCTCAGATCTTTAGAACAAACTACTCCTGGAATTAAATGCAGCATATGTGGAGGATGAATGAAGATAACTTTTTCCCTGTTGAATTCCATGATGGCATTTAAGGCTGACATCTAGCACTTTGAGGTATCTGTGCTGAGCTTCTGTTTATTAACTCAGTAGTGACTGAACGATTTCAGTTCTTTGAATCAGTGCTGTACTGAAAATTTCTCCTACATTTTTTCGGTCATTCTCATTCAGTATGATAGAAGAGAAATGGATTTTGAAAAGAAATTTAACGGTGAAGAGATTTCAGATAAATTCTGTTTGGTTGTGTTTGGGGTTCTTGTGCTTACCTTACTTATGAGGTGGCCGAGGAGTGAGCACAGGTGTCCTGTTTTTCATTGTACAATCATCTCTCTGGCCGCTTGTAGCATCCTCAGCTTCCCCAGTTTAAGGCACCATGAGGTAATTCCTCCATAGGGCTTTTGCAGATCAGGACATTCAGGCAGCCTGGGAGGCTGGTTGTGATTAAGCAAGCTCAGAAATACCACAAAAAGAAATTATAAAATGCCCTGAGAATGAGGCAAGCCTCATTCATGGGGGGAGAAAACTTTCAGTGGTGAAGGAAATTGAAGGGCAGATTTTGGCAGGGCACGAACTCCACCTCGTCCCCGGAGCCGGACACAGCACTGCCCCCACCTGCATTGTGGCGGATGCAAACTGGGGGCCGGCCTGCCAAGACAGTTGGTACTGTTGCAGCACAAAGACCCCCAAAACCCTTAGGAAAGAAGAAAGAAGCTATGCTACGAGCCTTGCCAATGGGGAGCCCTAGCTGGGAGAAACGGTTGAGAACTTCTCCTCCCCCTGGAGAAATTCAGTGAAATTGTCTCCCAAATTTCTCTGCCCACAGGTAAGGTGGAGAATTTCAAGAGGCCATTGGTGCACAGTTCTACTCTGAATACACATGTTATCCATAACACCAGTCTCCACTGAATGGATAATCATATTGTGGACCCCAAGTAGGAATCACTGAACGAGGTGGCTTTGCAAGTAGGGTGTATGTGTGCATACACAAGGGAAATATGTGGGTCCCAAATTGTGTGTGTGTGCGTGCATGTGTGCGTGTGTGCTGGCTGAAGCTCAGCATGACCTATTTTAATACATGAGAATAGAGAATCTACTCTGGCTCACTGAAGACACATATAATATGCCCATCTAGTGAAGTAATTTCATTACTGCAATGCAGAACGCCTGGATGGGTGGTAAAATGCACCACCGCTTTGATTATGATCTTTCAGACTTCCTGTTGGGAGAATGAAATATTTCATGTCTCTGTAATGAATATTGGCCTTGCGGTCCTGCTGCCCAAATGGATGGGAGCTATTAGACCCTTGCTATTATCCTGGTAGGCCCAGAACATTAACCCGGCAGCCTTCAAGGCCAGCTAGTTGATGCTTTCTTCCATATGCCAGGCCATCCTGGCGCCTGAAGCAGGATGCTTGCAAAAATTGTAGATATCAAGCCTAAGGAGGACACACTGCAGTTATCTTCTGGATAACCCTATGCCAAGCCTGGTTGGGAACAGACAACTATGTAGTGATAGCCAAACATCCTCACAAAATTGTGAAGGTTTGAGGCCTACAGAGGCAAGGAAAAGGCCTCTGAATTGAGGCCTGAATTGAATCTGCCCTTCAGTTTCCTTCACCACAGAGGAAAAGGTCAGGCCTAGAGGCCTGGAATTTTGTTGGGAGGGGGTAACCCTAGGAGGAGGAGTTTCATTTCCCCAATTAAATTTCCATTTCAGTTTCAGTTATGTTTCATTATTTCAGGTCTGAAGCAGTACTTCTGGTTTTGTGGGAGGAGGGTGTAACAACAGAGAGTCAGAAAGACCACAGAAGTAACAACAGAGTTGGGGAGACCAGAGCCTGAAGAGAGAGCAGGAAGAAGCAGCCTGGAGAAGTCTAAGTACAGCTACGGTAAAGGAACTTGCATTTTGCAACTTCTATTTTCTCTTAATGCCTTTTGTATCATTCAGCTCTATTGTGCAAATACCTTTACTAGGTAAAAGAAGGGGTGAGACTCCTAAGGAGGCAAAAGACCCTTAAGGAGTTGCTCAGGCAGTCCAGCTCCTAAGGGGAACCCTGACACTAACTCTGTAGGCAAGTTTACTCTGAAATTTCAAGCCAAAATGCCAGACCTTTGAAAACAAGCATATGGAATCCAAACCAATCACTCCTGTCAGAAGACTATCATGCCTAGTGGTTGACCTGGCATTAAAAACTCCCCACATGCTCAAAGACCTGGGTGATGTCCTAATGCTGAATGTTGCCACCTACAATATAATTTTGCCGTGAATCCAGCATTTAACATGCCTGCTTCAGAGGAAGACAGCTCTCAGCTATATTAAAAGTGGACTGGTAGTCTCTGAGACAGGCAAGACAGACGTGAAGATCCCCCTCTCCTTCTTTGAACAAGACCAAAGGAGGATATTGTCTGGGTAGGAAAAAAAAATCACCTCTCGTAGGAAAAGGATCCCCCAAAACTACAAGTTGCTTGGGGATGAAAAGAGATAACTGGAACCTTCTATTTCAGAAACTTTTGTGAAGACTGCTTTTGAAAGATCAGCAGATGCCACAGAGACCTGATTCCTGGAAACATCACTGCTGCTGCTGCAGGATGAGAGCTCTGCCACCATTAATTTCTTATGCAGTGATGAACCACCTGATCCTCGAAGGGGTTGAATTCTGACATTCTTGGGGGTTCCATTAAGTGACCATCACATGCCTCTGGGACTCAATTGGCAAGTCCAAGTTTTGCAGGGACTTGCCTTGAAATCCTGCAGAAATCTGCTAGTGTTAGGGACAGAAACCTAGCTCCAGGAAAATGCAGCAAAACTGCCTTTGTACTTTGGCAATTGCATGGCACAGTCCTCAGAGACAGTTTTCTGTACCAACTAATCAGATTTTTGAAATTACTCCCATACAAGCCACTGAGTGGTTCTCATTTTGAGGTCAGGAATCATCAAACTGAGTGATTTCATAACCCCCTCTTATTTCTTTACTTCACCACAGATGAGGAGAAATATACTGCTACATGGGAAGTTTACAGATGCATGGCTAGCTTTCTTGCACAGGGAAATCCCTTGTCTCCTTAGTTTCCAGAAGAACGAATGTTGTACAGCATAGCCCTGGCAAAAAGACAATAAAATAAGAGACTTCCAAGAAAATATTAGTGATATGGCTAAAACCTCTAATCCCTTTAAGAGAGATATCCAGCTTTGCAACATTTCTGAGATCATTGCCCATGAGGAAGCTATCACCCTAGCAAATATATCTTCTCAAACGTCCATCTTAAGAACAAAATTCAATTATTTTCAATATGATGGTATTGAACATATTTGTAATCCTTTGAAATTTAGAAGTTAATTAGGCTGGGGGATTTTTTCCCCTCAAAACTACTCAGAATGCTCCAAGCACCCAGATCTCTCCAGTAAAAATGCAATGCACTATCCACCAAATTACACGTGCTTTCTTCAAGAACGGTGCCATGCTAGATTTGCCACTGGGTATAGTAGTCTGCTCAGCCAAAAATCAGTTTCTCAACCAGAAGATTGTGTGGTTATTTTGGTGTGTGGTGGTGGAGATGGTATTGCTAGAAGGTTGGAAATGATGATTAGTTCCTGTCATTCTAGTTCCAAGGTCTTACTAATTTTACTTCATCTCCTGTCAAACTTGTTTCCTCAGGAAGAACTCCTGGGTTTGAGTCCATGCCATTCTCTGAGGAGAAATGGGCAGAAAGGTTATCAGAGATTGCTTTGCCAACTTTACTTCTGTCAGAACTATATTTGGCCTAAAACTCAGGAATTCTCTAGGCTCCTGAATTGTCCACTCTCTCCCAGTAGATTAATGCACAAAAAGACGTATCTTCAGAGCAGGAAGATACTCCTTAACCCTGGTGGGAGGCTGGATTATACAGAAATTTCCACTGTAAGTCTTATTTCCCAGACTTTGAGCATCTCTACACCAGCCTAAAATCCCACATTTAAAACGGGGATTTCTGCCTCCAATTTAAATGCAGGATCATGATGGATGCTCTTTACACAAGCTTCCTCCCCCCTTTCCCCCCTCCTTTTCCCCTTTACCTGAGACTTCCATATCATATGTTTCATTATACAGCTGCTAGATGGCCCTGTGGCCTAGCTCCTCTTATTGTGGGTTTTCCTTTTTTATGAGGGAACTCAAGCGGAACTCAAACACTGTAATTTGTAGGGATGTGTGAAAGTCACTTACCTTTTCAAAGGGGGTGATTCGCGGTGGGTGGGAGGCGCTCCGCACCTCCCTCCAAAATCCTAACTCGGCCGGCTCCACTCCACGGCAACTCCACGGAGCCACCGGCCGGGTGCATTCGCAGGCGTGCGCAGCCTGCGGACGCAAATGGCGGCAGTTACGGTGGCCACCATTTGCACTCCTGGTTTTTTTTGCTGTGATAGGCTACGTAAATATTTACGTAGCCTATCACGGCAAAAAAACAGAGGTGCAAATGGCGTAGGGTCCATCTAGTCCAGCCTTTTGTTCACACAGTGGCCAACCAGCTGTCGACAGGGAACCCACAAGCAGGGCATGAGCGCAACAGCACAAACCCCCCGCCCAAGTTCCCCAGTAACTAGTGTATACAGACTCACTGCCTCTGGCACTGGAGGCAGCCCACAGCCATCAAGATTAGGCCTCCCCTGGTTAGGCCTCATCTGGAGTACTGTGTCCAGTTCTGGGCTCCACACTTTAAGAAGGATGCAGACAAACTGGAGAGGGATCAGAGGAGGGCAATGAAGATGATCAGGGGACTGGAAACAAAGCCCTGTGAAGAGAGATTGAAAGAACTGGGCATATTTAGCCTTGAGAAGAGAAGACTGAGGGGAGATAGGATAGTGCTCTTCAAGGACTTGAAAGGTTGTTGCAGAGAGGAAGGCCAGGATCTCATACCGCACACGTGCACAGTGGTGCTGTTGTGAAAAAAATGTGGACAGGGGACCTTTTCAAAATGGAAACAAAAGGAATGGTGGATTCTTCATGAGAGAGTCCCCATTAAAAAAAGAGTCACCACATTCTTTCCAGGAGCTGGAATCCTGTTTGATTCTCTGCAGTCCACTTAAGGACCTATGCTACCTTTATGAGATGCTTACCCATGCGTGCATGTGTGTGTAAGAGTCTTACTGGACCATAAGAACCTTATGGGGATGCAAAGACATAAAATAGGATAATGTTTCCAAAATAATAAAATAAACCCTTACGCTGCTATGGAAATGTTAGCTGCTGACAGCGGACTAACATCCGCTACCTCCTTGGCTTTCTGCAGGGCAAGTTTTTGGTTGGTGGCCTCTTCCATCTCCTCTTCATCCTGTTTTGGAAGACAATGAGACCAGAAAGAATGCATTACTTCAACTGGCTTTTAAATAGTTTTTTATTGGGTTTGATTGAAAGGATAAACAAAGAAACACAGAGATGGCCCTAGGGATGGCGGAGAATTCCGCCACAGATTTCAGTGAGGCTGAATGCACTGGCATTCAGCCCCCTGAAACCCATGGCAGAATGGCCTCCCACCCCCCCCACCCTGCGAAATCCCCCCCAGGACAAAGCTTACCTGGGGCGGATGTTCCGGCGGCAGCGGCGGCAGCTGGTCTCTCGGCTGGCTGCTGTGGCCGCCATTTGCCTCCTGCCAGGCTGCCGTGATAGGCTATGTAAGTATTTACGTAGCCTATCACGGTAAAGGCAGCCATGCAAATGGTGGCCACTATGCCATTTGCGTAGCTGCCTTTACCATGATAGGCTACGTAAATAAGCCTATAATAGAGCCGCCGTTTGTGCCCCTGCTCTTTGCTGTGATAGGCTACATAAATACTTACGTAGCCTATCACGGCAGCCTGGCAGGATGCAAATGGCGGCCGCTACGGCAGCCGCCATTTGCGGCCGCAGCAGCCAGCCATGGCCGGAACTCCGGCTACGGACGGCCCTGGCTGGCGGCTCCGCGGAGCCACCATGGAGCAGAGCTGACCCAAGGAGGATTCCAGGGGGAGGGACGGGGCGCCTCCCCCCCCACCGCGAATCAAAGCTGCGAAAAGGTAAGTGACTTTTGTACATCCCTAGATGGCCCACCAACACAACAAAGGAAAAGAAAACTAAACAGCAGGAGGAAGGCTACTAGAACAACTATCGACATCAGGTAAAAGATAAAATGCAGAAACAGACTGAGTACAGACATTGAAACGGACAGGAAGAGAAGAGGTACAGAACAGAGCTCAAGAAGAAGTTCAGCAGAAGAGGAGCCCAGGTGACATGCGGAGACACTGCTCAAAAAGAGAGAGAAAATCATGCCCTATAAAATTGAGTTAGTATCAGAGGCACCCTGCCAATCACAAGCCATCTTTTCCAAAGATCTTTTCCAAAGCACAAAGATCCAGGATATGGCTAACACAGACGTCAATGAGAGAGAGAAACATCTCTCTCTCTCTCTCTCTCTCTCTCTCTCTCTCTCTCACACACACACACACACACACACACACTATATAGCAGCCTTCCCCCAACCTGGTGCCCTCCAGAAGTTTTGGACTACAATTCCTAGCATTCCTGACCTTTGGCCACACTGGCTGAAGCTAATGGGAGTTGAAGTCCACAACATCTGGAGGGTAGCACGTTGGAGAAGGCAAAAATACAAAGGTCCACTGGGCATTGTCACTTTAGGAATATAGGAAGCTGTTTTATTCCCAATCAGAACACTGGACCATCAATGGTCATTAATCCTAAGGTTGCCATTTCAAGGCCAGCAACCTAGACTCATGGGGAAGCTTTAGGCAAGCCACTCGGGCTCCCTTCTGGATTTGTAAATAGAAAAAAAAAAATAGTGACCTTCCTTAAGGTACTATTATGAAAACTAATCCCCCTGCAATGAATTCATCATTATTTTATAGAATGCAGATGTGATTAAACAAACAACAAACCCTAATGGAAGAGACCGAAAAATGCAGAAAGTTGACCAAATTGACTGGAAAATATCCAAATCAACTGAGCTTGAAAAATGCCAAAAGGCTGTGATACTTGGCATTGTTCATTCATATCAAAACCCTTTTTACTTCTTTCTGCTTTCAGAAAGAAAGAAAAAATGTCCCTTGGATTGCAGCAGCTGGGGGCACTGCTTGGCCATCACACTTTCAAATGTAGTTGCTCCTTTTAACCAATGAGCTAGCACATCTGTAAGGTGTGAATCCTTGCCATGGTTCATGAAGAAGGAATCTGTCAAGGGCTCCTTGGCGGCCTCTTTCAGTCTAATCCAGTAGCCAAGTCCAGACACAGACAAAGGGATTCTTTTCAAAGCTTTATTCCTCTTTTACAACTTAACAACAACTCTACTGTTAGCAACTAGATATGAGCAGCAGAGTACCTATGCCCTAAGTTGGAACAGTTGGTCCCTGTTTGAAGGAGAATCACTGGCAGACCCTGAACTGATGGGCTAGGGAGAGTCCCTCCCCTTTTCCCTCGGATCCTTTGGGCGCAACTGTTGCTTGCGCACCAACCGGGCACTACACCTCCTTTCCGCACCCTCCATTTGGCACCGCCCCCTGCGTCGGCGTTGAGCATCCAGCAAGCCCTCTTCCCGTGCTCTCTCACTCCCGGGACTGCTATCTATGCCAGGAATGCCGGCTGGAGGAATCTCTGCCAGCTGTTGGCCCTGGGAAGGATGAGTGCGCTCCTCTCCCAGGAGCGGCTGCTCCACCTCAGAATCAGAACTACTCTGGGATTCTATGGGTTCAGTGTCCACCCTGACAGAATCCAAGCCAGACTAAATGAATGATGGCCCATTAAACAATTGCACAAAGTCAATATTTCACTGCTGCCAACCTCCAGCACATTTATCAACATACTTGTAGATGATGGGCTGGTTCAGAGATTCAAAATTGTATCTTACGACACACCCTGTGTGTCTCCACAGAGACTCATTCACCTGGAGGATGAAATGTAAAACTGTCAGGCCAGCTTGGATTAATGAGAAAACCTGATCTGGTAGCTATTATAGGAACCAGTGCTTAACAGATGACTAAAAGGCAGCAGGGGTCCTTGAACCAGAAACTCTGGCAGTCGGGCCCAGACATATCATTCCCTGAGCCATCCAGACAGCTCTCAGGTACAGTGAGGTATTGGCCTCATCTCTATTGCACTGCAGCGCTACCCATGCAAAGTCTAGCCAGGGTGTTGCAGCTCTTCAGTCCAGCCAGGCCAGGGGACCTGTGGAGCCAATGGGGGCTCTAAATTGTCCCACTTTGGCTCAGTCAGACTCAGCAGTAAGGCAAATAAAGGGGCAAATCCCCCTTTGGACAAGTCAAAGGGAAACGTCAGTGAACTGGCAAAGGTCAAGCAGAGAGGTATCAGTCCAGCAGAAGAGCAGTTCTAGGCAGGAGCAATCAGCAATCAGCAAACAGGTAACAGTCAAAGGCAGGACCGACCCAAGACATTTTGCAGCCTGGGGCAAAAAGAAGACAGCACCTCTCCCATTACATGTACAAAAAGCTAGCTGGTCCGTCAGATGAATCTGTCTTCAGCTCTGATGACGGGACAGTGTCCCACATTGCACCGGAAGGCAGCAAGTTAACTGATGCGGTGCAGACAGAGCCAGCTCTGTGGTGCCCAGCTCTTTCCGCCCAAAACCTTGCCGCTGTCTCCCGGCTTTTGCTGCTGGGGTGACTGCTTAAGTCTGTCTGTCTAATGTGAGGGCTGGCCCTGGTCAAAGGCAAATGAGCTCAGCGGAAGGCAGGTCAAGCAAATCCTCATCGTGATCGCCTTACACCTGGAAACCTATGTCCTCACTATGGGAGGCTGTGTGGATCCAGAATTGCCCTTCACAGCCACCCACAGACCCACTGCTAAGACTCTACCCCCAGAAGACAACCTTACTCGGTTACGAGTGATCGCCATGATTACCAGGCAGGAGGAAGAGTTCCAAGACAGGCACAACCGAGGTCCAAACACAGATAAGCAGCTAGATACAAATGCAGTTAAGCAAGAGTCCAAAGGTCAGTAGCACGAAGGTTCAATCATGGCATGAGATCAGCAAAACAAGGTACAAGGCACTAGAGCTGATGTTGCTTGCAGCAGCAGCTAGACTGGACCTGAAGGTTTATGTAGCCTGAGCTCCCACAGCCCCACTCAGGGCTCAGCCGCAGTTCGTTCGTTCGTTCATTCATTCATTCATTCATTCATTCATTTATTTATTACATTTATATCCCATCCTTTTTCCTCTTGCAAGGAACCCAAGGTGGCTTACATTGTCCTCCTCCTCTCCATTTTAGCCTCACAACAACAACCCTGTGAGGTAGGTTGGGCTGAGAGTCAGTGACTGGCCCAAAGTCACCCAGTGAGCTTCATCACAGGCCCTCTGGCAAAAGTCCTACTCATGAGGATTCCGACTATGTAACCAGGCACTCCTCTTCACAGGAGTAGGGATGGCAGAAAATTTCTCCCCGAAACTTTGGGGGGCCGAGCGCCAACGTGTTCGGCCCCCCGAACAAGTTTTGGGGAGAAATCCTCCGCCCCCCCCGCCCCCCGCCCCCCCCCCCGGGACGGGACTTACCTTCCCTGAATGTCCCTCCCGGCGGCGGGTCCAGCTGGCGGTTCGTCCGGTGTTCGAGCGGGGCGGGAGCGGCAGCCAGTCTTTCGACCGGCTGCCGCCCCCGCCATTGCAATCAAAGAAAAAAAAAAAACTGTCCCCTGATAGGCTACGTGACGATTCACGTAGCCTATCACGGCTAGATTTGCAAAGTCAGCCGTGATAGGCTACGTGAATCGTCACGTAGCCTATCACGGGTGACTTTAAAAAAAAAAAAAAGCGCGTACACGAATGGCGGCCCCCATAGGGAGCCGCCATTCCCATTCCTTATTTGGTCACTGTAGTCTACGTCAATCTTTACGTAGACTACGGTGAAAATAAGGGCAACGCTATTTGCGTTGCCCTTATTTTCGCCGTAGTCTACGTAAACATTGACGTAGACTACAGCAACTAAATAAGGAACACGAATGGCGGCTCCCTATGGGGGCCGCCATTCGCGTACGCGCTTTTTTTTTTTTTTTTTAAAGTCACCCGTGATAGGCTATGTGACGATTCACGTAGCCTATCACGGCTGACTTTGCAGATCTAGCCGTGATAGGCTACGTGAATCGTCACGTAGCCTATCAGGGGACTTTTTTTTTTTTTTTTTACTTTCGTGTTCGCGGCCGGGCGAGGCGGGAAGCCTCCTCCCCGGCCTGAATTTCGGCCGGGCGAGGCGGGAAGCCTCCCCCCCCCCGGCCTGAATTTCGGCCGGGCGAGGCAGGAAGCCTCCCCCCCTGGCCTGAACTTCACGGGGGGAGCAGCGAAGCGCTCCCCCCCACCGCGAAAAAGCTGCGAGAAAAGGTAAGTGACTTTTGTTCACCCCTACACAGGAGTTCCTCTGGCTTGCCTCTTGAGATGACACCACTCCTGAGGGCCAGGGCGTCACTCAGCCTCTGTGTCAGAGGTGGAGACCCTCACCTCTTGTGGGGATGGGCCTCTGTTCATCTCTCCCCTGATGTCTCCTCATGGTCTTCTGACCTGAGCTATTCTGTAGCATTCTTTGTCTTTGGGAGCTCTTACTTGTTTGCTTAGGGCACAATCCTATCGGATCCACCCTGGGTATTCATAAGCCTCTGAACTTGGAGGCTTACCCCCATAGTTGCGTTGGTATAAAGTTCCTAAATTAGGAATAGCAGTCTCTTCTCAATATTGGTCTCTGCAAGCTTATCCCACAATTGACTCCTATTGATTGAATCAAAGGCTGAGAAGAAGTCAATGAAAGCAGCAAAGAGCCTTTTGGAAGGACCAGTCGTATATCTATGAATTAAATGGTGCAAAACAAAGATCTGGTCCACAGTGCTATGGTCTTTCCTAAACCCAGCTTGTTCCTGATGTAAAATACCATTTTCATCTTCCCAGTCTGACAACTTCTGGAGGAGGAAGATAAATCTATCTAACAGCTATAGATTTTGGAGCTGACATCCAGTAAACTGATTGGCTGACCTGGAGGCTTACAAATATCCATTGCAGAATGAGAGGAGCATGGCATCTCCCACTCTGCCTTTAAGCTAGATGGGCATTTTTGCCCATCTAGCGGAGGCTTCAGGGAGGAGGATGGAAGGCGGTTGGGGTTGGGGAGGGCATTGGATATATCATATGGCTGCTGGCCTGGTCTCCTCCCCTCCTGGCCCCCAGTAATGCCCCCTTCCCCCCATCTCTGCACTCTGTTTTTTGAGCATGGAGAGGTAGATAGTGTCGCTCTCCCCATGCTGGCTATGAGGGGGAGGGGAACATGGTTTCCTGGCTCTGAGGTCGGAGCCCTGTTTCCAACCTCGGAGCCAGGAAACCAAAATATTCTCTGTCCCTCAGATGCTGTAATATGCTTAACTTTGCATATCTGTGGCCGTAATATGCTTAGTTTGTGCAAAGTGCAGGCACAATTTGTACAAATTAAGCACATTATGGCTGAAAATTGTGGAAATTATGCACATTGCGGCCATAATGTGTGTAAATGTTGATTTAAGGTGGGGGGAAACCCAAGAAGAGTTCCCACATTTTGGGGGAAAGCCCATGGCTTGGCTCACAAATGCAAGCCAAGACAGGGCTCCAGAGAAATCCGGCAAGCCTAAAAGGGCTGGATTTTCCCCACGACAGCCATACCTAACACACGTACGACTGTCAATGTAAGAAGATGCCTGCTGGCTCAGACCAATGGTCTATGTAGTCGAGCATTGCTTCCCCCACAGTGGCCAACTAGATGATTCATTTATGTACTAATGATGTGCTCTGGACAATTAATAAGGAACATTTTAAAACATGTTTCGAACTCAGAAGAACATAAGAAGAGCTGTTCTGGATCAAAGCGAAGGCCTATCAAGCCCAGCATTCTGTTCACACAGCAACCAACCAGATTGCCCCTGGGAAGACCACAAGGACATCAGTGCAACAACACCCTCCCAGAAACTGGCATGGAGAGGCAGACTGCCTAAGATCCTGGAGATAATCTATAACCATCAGGACTGGTGGACATTGATCAACACAATCAATTCAGAATAAAACAACAAAATGCAGACCACTTCAGTTACTTTAAGCAAAACCTTACATGGGGGTAGCAGTCTTATGGCAGCTAGTCAGCGGCTAGACGGCCATAGGATATCTGGTTTTCTGGGAACCGACCTTTCCCCCCCTTCTGCACTGCCTCGCAGGCAGCATGGAACAGCCCCACGCTCCAAAAAGGAGCATGGAGCGGCCAAAATGGAGCATTCTGGGGGGCGTTCCAGGGCGGGGAAGGCAGGAATTCTGCTACGACACAGCCTATGTATCATCCGGTAGCCTCCTCCCCCGTTCCGCCTTCCTGCGGATAGACAGCTGAAATGAGCTGTGTAGCTGCCAATGCAGGGCAGGAGAAGCAAGGAGGGGACAATCCCCTCTGTGCGTCTCCTGCCCTGCATGGGATACACAGTTGCCTCTGAGTTTGGAGGCAGCCGCTTATCCCCATAGGATTACGCCCTAAGAGATCAAGGTGAAAAACACTGAAAACATGATCTTAAAATGATCTTAAAATGCTTTGGGAAATAAAAAGGTCTTCACCTGGCACCAAAAAGTCGGCAGCAGGTGAGCATCCCACAATCAGGGCACCACAACCAAAAAGGTGGTGCCTCTGGGAAGTCCAAGAGCAAAATAGCAGAGCAAGAACCTTCTCCTGCCGTTGTTCCCCACCACCAGCTAGTATTCAATGGCAGACACTGCTTCTGAACCTATATGGACAGTTGCTAGCCACTGATAGAACTCTCCTGGTCCATTAATTTCTCTAATCCTTTTTTAAAGCCATCTAAGCTAGTGACCATCATCATGCCTTGCGGGCGGCAACCCGTTCCATATGGGAATTTTGCACTGTATGGAGAGGTCAGACCGTGACTCCTATCAGCCCTTTGATCTTTTTGGCCACCTGACCAAACTTTTATAACATGAGCGCATACCAAGTGAACTGGTGAATAAAGTGGTTTGTGAAGCTTATGTTACATTGCTGTACTTCCTTTACTCATTTGGAGCTGTTCTCTGATTAATTACTGCATTTTGGCCCTGTGCACAGCTCTGATTTTGATTAGCGTTAAAATGCAATTGTCAAAGGAAACCAGCTCCCTGGCAACTTGATTAGAGTTCCAGGTCACTTTGGAGTGTGTGTGTGTGTGTGTGTGCGTGTGCGTGCGTGCGCACACGCGCCATCATATTTACTCAGCAATAAATCTTGTGCTGTCTAGGTATGTCATGTAATTGAACTACTTTGATTTCCCCATACACTTTCTCTTTCGAAAAGCCCTAGTGATTTTTGGATCCATGGTCTGAATTAAACTGAGAGTGTTTCAAAGGAAGCTGCGTGATTTATCAGCGCTTTTGATCCTATCAATATTTAATTGCCCTCCACCATGAACACTAACAAAGTCAGCTTTCTAGCCTGCCCATCGCAGTTGGCTTCTGAAATATTCAAAGGGAGAAATTCAAAGAATTTAAAAGGAACCAGGCTGAACGCTCACACTCTCTCTTTTATGCTTGAAGGAGCCTCTCCTCGCCACAGGCTGAGGCATTCTCACTGGGACTCCTCATGAAGACAATAATAAATTCCCAAGAGGAAAAATATCGTTGGGTTTGATAAAGAAGTGGGAAATGAGACTGATTTTGGACAGGAGGAATCTTTCCACAACAAAAATAGTTATATATCAATAAGGTTGCTAAGAGGGGTGGAGAGTCGCAACAGTAGACCACGGCCCAAATTTCGAGATTGTGCCTGAGGGTGGCTGTTGGCTACCTTGCACAGGGAGACATGTAAGCGTGCAATGTGCAAAGGTCATGCCCTTTGGTTTCAGCCTGATAAGATTCCCCACCATGATCTCTACCACCACCACCACCTTGGTTTCAGCCTGATATTCCCCACCATCATCTCTACCACCACCACCACCTTGGTTTTAGCCTGATAGGTTCCCCACCATCATCTCTGCCACCACCACCACGGTTTCAGCCTGATAGGTTCCCCACCATGATCTCTACCACCACCACCACCATGATTTCAGCCTGACATTCCCCACCATCATCTCTACCCCACCACCACCATGGTTTCAGCCTGAAAAGATTCCCCACCATCATCTCAACCACCACCACCATGTTTTTAGCCTGATAAGATTCCCCACCATCATCTCTACCACCACCACCATGGTTTCAGCCCAAAAAGATTCCCCACCATGATCTCTACCACCACCACCACCTTGGTTTCAGCCTGATATTCCCCACCATCATCTCTACCACCACCATGGTTTCAGCCTGATAAGATTTCCCACGATGATCGCTACCACCACCACCACCACCGTGGTTTCAGCCTGATATTCCCCACCATCATCTCTACCACCACCACCACCACCACCACCACCACCACTGCTCCCTTCTTATGCAGAGTAAAAGCCTCCCCTGCATGGGAAATCTCTGAGCCATGCCAAAATCCACATATGCCTCCCTCTTCCATTGTAAACAGCCACATTTCCTTGCCCTCCAGGGATTTTATCAGCAGTACCAACCAACCAAACTAAGAGAAACCATGATCTGAAATGAGCATTTCACTCTATTCCTTTCATCTACAGCCCCCCCTCAGAAACAGTGCCTGAGTCCTAAGAAACCGGTTTTCCAGATTTTCCATCTTCTAGTAGCGTAGGTCATCATGGGCTTCAGAATGGGATGCCAGAGCGTCCAGTGCCTTACCTCCTGTGTTGCTTCTCTGCTGAAGGGACTACAGGCTGAGCTGTGTTAGCTGGAGGCACTGCCTTGACAGCATTACAAACCCACGAGCAGGGCATGAAGTCAATAGCCCTGCCTGCATTGTTTACCTCCCAGCAAATTATGTTCAGGCTTTCTCTTTATCCATCATGGCTAATGGCCATAAGTAAACCTCCTCCTCCTCCAATATGTCAAATAATCTGGGGGGCTGAGCTGCTGAAAGTTCGATGAACGTAACCCCCTGGACAGATTCCTCTGACATCTGTATTCAGAATTTACCACTAGTCCACTGGGCATAGTGTGAAGAGGTCCTTCCTTCTCTCTCTATCATAGGAAGAACATAGGCAGCTGCCTTATAATGAGTCTTCTTGATAATCCCAGAGTGCAGAACATGGAATTGTGGGCTCCAGTGACAGGTAGCCAGATTCCAGCTGAACATCAGGAAAAAATTCCTGACTGTTAGAGCAGTATGACAATGGAACCAATCACCTAGGGAGGCGGTGGGCTCTCCACACTGGAGGCATTCAAGACAAGGCTGGACAACCACTTGTCAGGGATGCTTTGACTTGGATTCTTGCATTGAGCAGGGGGTTGGACTCGATAGTCTTATAGGCCCCTTCTGTCAGGGGTATTTCTGAGTGCAGGGGAGTGGGATAGCAGTTCAGATTCTGAAGGAGAACCATCAGACATGGGGGAGGTGTGTTCCCAGGCTAGTCCAGCTATGAGTAGGCTGGCTTCTCAAGTTACAAACGTACGGATAGGGATGGCGGAGAATTTCTCCACGAATCTCAGGGAGGCCGAATGCCAACGCATTCGGCCCCCCGAAATTGGCGGTGAAATTCTCCGCCGCCACCCCCCCCCCCCGGGATGGGACTTACCTTCCTCGAATGTCCCTCTCGGCGGCGGGTCCCGGCAGCGGTTCGGCGGCAGTTCGTTGGGGGCGGGGGCGGCGGCCGGTCTTCTGACCGGCCGCTGCCGCCGCCATTACAAAATAAAGTAAAAAAAAAAACAAACACGTAATAGGCTACGTAACGATTTACGTAACGATTTACGTAGCCTATTACGGCTAGATTTCCAAAGTCATCCGTGATAGGCTACGTAAATCCTTACGTAGCCTATCACGGATGACTTTGGGAAAAAAAAGAAAAGCACGTTCGCAAATGGCGGCGCCCATAGGCGCTGCCGTTTGCGTTCCTTATTTGGTCCCGGGTAGTCTACGTAAAGATTTACGTAGACTATGGCGAAAATAAGGGCAACACTATTTGCGTTGCCCTTATTTTCGCCGTAGTCTACGTAAATCTTTACGTAGACTACCCAGGACCAAATAAGTAACGCAAATGGCGGCGGCCATGGGCGCCGCCATTTGCGTAAGCGCTTTTTTTTTCCCCCAAAGTCACCCATGATAGGCTACGTAACGATTTACGTAGCCTATCATGGCTGACTTTGGAAATCTAGCCATGATAGGCTAAGTAAATCGTTACGTAGCCTATCACAGGTGTGTGTTGTTTTTTTTCCACTTTTGTATTTTGCGGCCGGGGAGACGGGGCGCTTCTCCCTGGCCTGAATTTCGGCCAGGCGAGGCGGGGCGCCTCCCCCCCCAGCCTGAATTTCGGCCGGGCGAGGCGGGGTGCCTCCCCCCCCGGCCTGAACTTCGGGGAGATAACCGAAGCGCCTCCCCCCCACCGCGAAGCAAGCTGCGGGACCAGGTAAGTGCCTTTCGTACATCCCTACGTACAGATGGCAAAGCTTGAGGGTCCTTCCTCACCCCCCCTCCCCCATGAGAGATAGCGAACAGGAGATTGACCTAATAGATGCCAGGCGCAGGCGCAGAGCAAAGAGAGAGAAGGCAGGGGCAGAACTGAGATGATCTACCTGATTGGCCTTTCATGAGAAGCTGCGCTTAGAGGCCTCACGAGAAGAGAGGGACCTCCCCCCCTTAAGTTAGGCTAGTGAGACTGCCTCCCTCTTCAAAGAGCAGGCAACTCTCGTAAATTCCATTTGGATCCCCCGAAGGCATTCCTTGTAGATGGGGAGTTTCTCTGAAAATTTGCATCTGTATGACCCTGTGAAGAATTGGATTAAAAAGCTATAGACTGAAGCCTCTCATCTGTGTATGTTTGGGCATTTGAAGTGAAGTGGGGGCTAAGGGAATCTTGACACCTTCTAACCCTGCTATTCTATCATTCTATGAGTCTACAGTGATTATCTACAGTGATTAGCAGGAACTCTTCAGAGTTTTAAACAGGAGACTTTCCCAGTCCTGAACTTGGGACCTTCTCTTTCATGCAAAGCATGTGCTCTACTATAGAGCTATAGTCTTGCCCTAAAAGGCCTGTCCCCGATTCCCCCAGTTGCATCAGCGAGTCTGGGAAATGAACGCAGGGCCTTTTGCACTTTCTCCCCACTATGATGATCAATTCTCCACCACCACCACCACCACCACCCGTCCTTAATCATCTTTTTCTTTTCTTTCCTAATCCCCAAAGCCCCAATGATCTTAGGCCATGAGGCTTCATTTCAGGATGAGATGTGCCATGCTTCTTCGTAAGTTGCATGCACCCAGAACTGCATCACTGCTTATCCTCCACTCTTCTGCGTGACAAAATGGATAAAGCTAGCAATGGCCATGCATCATGATGGTGGTATGTTGCCTCCAAGATCAGAGGGAGCATGCTTCTGAACACCAGTTGCTGGGGAAGGAGACAGCCGTTGCCCTCATGTCTTGCCTATGGATGTCCCAAGGTCATCTGGCTGGCCGCTGAGGGAAACCAGACTAGATATGCCTTTGGCCTGATCCAACAGAGCTTTTCTTGTGTGGTGCTGCTCACCTGAGCCAAGTTGGGTTGATGATGCAATGTTTCCTAGCAAACTTCTTCCAACCTCTGGCAATAAAATGCTCTAGAGGAAGCTGGAGGGGATCCGTGCAGATCTAAGTAGAGTTCAAGGGCATTTAACTGGGCAGGCAGCAATTCTTTTCTCCAAAGGAATTGGAAGAGTTTTCAGAAAATTCACCAGCTTCCTTTGCAGGAAGATAGACAGTGCCAAGCAGTCCGCACTGCCAACCCTGCCAAAAGCTCCCCCCCCCTTTTTTTTGCACTCACCTTGGTCAACTCTTGTGCGTTGGCAAGGTTGTCTACAGCAATGGCTAAGAAGACATTCAGGAGCGTGTCTGATTAAGCTGGTAAGGATCTTAAAAGGATCTACACATGTGGTATATTAAAGATATGGTTTTGTCAGCAGATTATCAAAATGGTAGTATGTTGATTGACAGTCACACACATTGACGAGTTACAGAATGGATAACAACCACCATCTGTTAATGAATGGTGTATGAGAATTTGGGATATGGCCTATATGGTCAAACTAATATTATAATAGTAAGGGAAGGAAGGCAGCAACATGACTGATTTATAGAGAAGTAAAGTCTCTTTGCTACTTACTGGAAAGACAGAGGCCAAGATGTGGAAAACCTTACCCTTGTTGGGGGCGATGTAATTATTGGACTGTATCTATTTGGTTAAGGATGATTTCAATAACAGGAACAAATTGATGTAGTGCCGTGTATTCTACTTTGTAGGATTATGCCTGTATGTCTACCTTCCCCAATCTGTTTCCTCCCAGATGCTTCAGACTTCAACTCCCAGCAGCCCTAGCCAGCATGGCCAATGGTCAGAATCTGAGAGAATTGAGATGCTCTACCAGGTTAGCCACTCACTGGAGTCAATATTTTATGTATTTATGTATTTATTTATTACATATATATCCCACCTTTTTTCCTCCTTAAGGAACCCAAGGCGGCATCCTCTCCATTTTATTCCCACAACAACAACCCTGTGAGGTGGGTTGAGCTGAGAGTCTGTGACTGGCCCAAAGTCACCCAGTGAGCTTCCATGGCTGAGTGGGGATAGAACCCGGATCTCCCGACTCCCAGTCCAACACTCTAGCCACTACACCACACTGGCTCTCCAGGGAGGACCCTCCATGAGGAAAGGGTTTAGGAAGTCCTTCAAGTTCTGTGTAAGTTGCCTGTTAGTTTAATGGCAACTCTCTTACTCTACTGAAGTCTTTTCTATTAGTGAACTCAGGATTAGCTCATTAGGCCCTGGGGCAGTTTTGGACCTCTACAGAGTCTGTATTGTTGGAAAGACTCGCTAACAGCATAAGAAAGGAGCATTGACTGGTAGATGGAGTCTCTGCCTGTTGATGGGACAGCAAGAGGGCTCGGAGTTCTGACAGCGGACAGCATTGCAGCCTAAAATACACATGCCAGGTAAACCTATGCATGTCTACTCAGAAGTCAGTCTGGTTGCATTCAAAGGGACTTCCTTACTCTTCAATAAGTCTACATAGCATTGTGGCCATAGAGACTCAGGCTCAGAGGCAGAGTTTGACTAGTTTCCCTTGGCAATGGGGAAATCACTGATTTTCCATCCATTTCTTTTATGCCTCATCACCTGGGGGCTAAGTGGCAATGTAACGTGCTTGACCTAGCAGTGAAGGCTTGCAGTGACCTTGGACTGGCGGGTGGGGGTGGGGATAAGCAGAAGAACAAGGTAAGAGAAGCTGCAGAACTAGGGTGTTAACAGAATATACCCATTTTCTTCCCTTGGTCTCTTCTTCCATCGTTTCCTCCATCTTTTATTTCAGATTGTAAGCTCCATGGTGCAAGAACCTATCTAGTCTGTTTGGGCCTAGGTGACACCTAGATGGTGTTATACACCCTGGTGGCACTGCATAAACAAACAAACAAACAAACAAACAAACATGATTTTAAAAGTTCAGGGGGTCTAAGCCTGGGGTGGGGAAACTATGATCCTCCAGATGATGTTGGACAACAGCTCCCATCATCCCTTACCATTTCCCATGCTGTCTTGGGCTAGTTGGAGTCCAAGAACATCTGGAGGGCCATAGGTTGCCCACTCCGGTCAGGGACCCAATTTAGCAACTCTAGATGAAGCTCAATATGCACGCAATATGCCAACAAATTTGGAACACTCAACAGTGGCCACAAGACTGGAAAAAGTCAGTTTACATTCCAATTCCAAAGAAGGGCAACGCCAAAGAGTGTTCAAACTACCGCACAATTGCACTCATTTGATATGCCAGCAAGGTGATGCTCAAAATCCTACAAGCTAGGCTTCAACAACATGTGAACTGAGAACTACCAGAAGTACAAGCTGGGTTTCGAAGAGGCAGAGGAACTAGAGATCAAATCACCAACATTTGCTGGATCATGGAGAAAGCAAGAGAATTCCAGAGAAACGTCTATTTCTGCTTCATTGACTACGCTAAAGCCTTTGATTGTGTGGATCACAACAAACTGTGGCAAATTCTTAAAGAGATGGGAGTACCAGACCACCTTACCTGTCTCCTGAGAAACCTGTACGAGGGACAAGAAGCAACAGTAAGAACCGGACATGGAACAACCGATTGGTTCAAAATTGGGAAAGGAGTACGACAAGGTTGTATATTGTCCTATAATAAGCCCTGCTTATTTAATTTATATGCGGAGTACATTATGAGAAACGCTGGACTGGATCAATCACAGGTCGGAATTAAGATTGCTGGGAGAATTATCAACAACCTCCGATACGCAGACGGTACCACCCTAATGGCAGAAAGCAAAGAGGATCTAAAGAGCAAAGTGGAGAGTGCAAAAGCTGGTTTGAAATTCAACTTTAAAAAAATGAAGATCATGGCATGTGGCCCCATCACTTCCTGGCATATAGAAGGGGAAGAAATGGAAGCAGTGACAGATTTTATTTTCTTGGGCTCCAAGATCACCGCAGACAGTGACTGTAGCCATGAAATTAAAAGACACTTGCTCCTTGGCAGGAAAGCTATGGCAAACCTAGACAGCATGGTAAGAAGCAGAGACATCACCTTGCCGACAAAGGTCCGTATAATCAAAGCTATGGTTTTCCCAGTAGCAATGTATGGCTGTGAGAGCTGGACTCTAACGAAGGCTGAGCGCCGAAGAATTGATGCTTTCGAATTGTGGTGCTGGAGAAGACTCTTACAAATCCCCTGGACTGCAAGGAGGTCAAATCAGTCTATCCTAGGGATGGCGGAGAATTTCTCCCCGAATCTTCAGGGGGCCGAGCGCCAACGCATTCGGCCCCCTGAAATCGGCGGTGAAATTCTCCGCCCCCCCCGCCCCCCCTGGGACAGGACTTACCTTTGGCAAATGTCCCTCCCGGCGGCGGGTCCCGGCGGCAGTTTGGCGGCATTTCGTCACGGGCGGGGGCGGCGGCCGGTCTCCCGACTGGCTGCCACCACCGCCATTGCAAAAAAAAAAAACTAAAGTAAAAAAAACAACAACACCTGTGCATAGGCTACGTAACGATTTACGTAGCCTATCACGGCTAGATTTCCAAAGTCAGCCATGATAGGCTACGTAAATCGTCACATAGCCTATCACGGGTGACTTTGAAAAAAAAAAAAGCGCGTAAGTAAATGGCGGCGGCCCATGGGCGCCGCCATTTGCGTTCCTTATTTTCGCCGTAGTCTACATAAATCTTTACGTAGACTAGATGTGCCAAAATAAGGAATGTAAATGGCGGCGCCCATGGGCCGCCGCCATTTGCGTACGCACTTTTTTTTTTTTTTTTCAAAGTCACTCGTGATAGGCTACGTGACGATTTACGTAGCCTATCATGGCTGACTTTGGAAATCTAGCCGTGATAGGCTACGTCAATCATCAAGTAGCCTATCACGGGGTCTTTTTATTTATTTATTTAACTTTTTGTTTCGCGGCCAGGGAGACGGGGTGCTTCTCCCTGGCCTGAATTTCGGCCAGGCGAGGCGGGAAGCCTCCCCCCCAGCCTGAATTTCGGCCGGGCGAGGCGGGAAGCCTCCCCCCCTTCGCCTGAACTTCGGGGGGAAAAGCGAAGTGCCCCCCCCCACCGCGAAGCCAAGCTGCAAAAAGGTAAGTGACTTTCGTACATCCCTAGTCTATCCTAAAGGAAATCAACCCTGAGTGCTCATTGGAAGGACAGATACTGAAGCTGAAGCTCAAATATTTTGGCCACCTAATGCGAAGAGAAAACTCCCTGGAAAAGACCCTGATGCTGGGAAAGACTGAAGGCAAAAGGAGAAGGGGACGGCAGAGGATGATGAGATGGCTGGATAGCATCACCGATGCAATGAATATGAATTTGAGTATACTCTGGGAGACAGCAGAGGACAGGAAGGCCTGGCGTGCTATGGTCCATGGGGTCACGAAGAGTCGGACACGACTTAATGACTGAACAACAAGAGATGAAGCTGCTGCAAAACGAAGGGGCTGACGAGGGCAGAAAGTATCGAAGAAGGTCAGTTAAATCGTCATGACAAGGCAGCCATTCTTATTAACTTAAGTCCCATTGATTTCAGTGGGTCTGTTCTATGTATGACTAAGTCTGGATCCAACTCAGTATGTCCTGTTCTCTACACCTTAGACTTCTTGCCAGGACCAGCTTGTGTAAGAAGAGGGGGGTGGGAAACAGGGGAAATTATAATTTCACTGGCAGCGCTTTGAGTTCCAATAACAAAGGATTTAAGAGATATTTATTCTTGTTTCCTGCCAGCTGGACTTGAACAGGGGAGCCTAGCTTTATAAAAGTGAGGTGCATGAGCAGGGGTGAGTGAAAATAAATGTCACGACTGACACTCTCAAGTGAATGAAGAATGTGGGGGGGTTATACTAGTGGGGCCTGCAACAAAATGTTGCAGCCGTGGAGTGCTCCTGTTGAGCGTTCTGTCCAACCAGTCACATCTTCTTCTGGATACTCTTCTCTCCACCCCTGATTTTCCACCCCACACCCCTCCACCCAGCAGCTAGCATCCCATGGCAAGTGTGCATGCACAGATTTCATTGGAGTTGGCGTATTTTTGCCCCTCAAGAGTGTGTGTGTGTGTTGGTTCTTTTGGCTACATGAAATGTGGCCCTCAGCCCTGAACATTACTAGTGCAAGGAATTACATTCTTGGGAGCCAGTGGGGTGTAGTGGCGGGAGTGTTGGACTGGGAGCCGGGAGATCCGGGTTCTAGTCCCCACTCGGCCATGGGAGCTCACTGGGTGACTTTGGGCCAGACACAGACTCTCAGCCCAACCTACCTCACAGGGTTGTTGTTGTGAGGATAAAATGGAGAGGAGGAGGATAATGTAAGCCGCCTTGGGTTCCTTGCAAGGGGAAAAAAGGCGGGATATAAATGCAATACATGCATACATGCATACATGCATACATGCATACATGCATACATAAATAAAATAGTTGCACGGAAGTTCTTCATCATCCAGCACAAAAAGCAGTTACTGTTTTGGAGTAGAGTGTTTAAAATCACCCTTAGATTCTGAATTATTATTGTTTTGCTTCTTGAGTGAGACTAAAGAGGAAATATCTTCTAAGATGGTGTTGCCATCTGCAGGGTGTGTGTTGTTTTTTTTTAAAGCACTTGTATGAAAAATATTAAAAACACATACATGTGTTGATTAATCAACTTTTTAGCTGATTTTAAAAGTTTGTAATTCATTAATCAAACCAATAAATTGATTAAAAGTTGCATCCTGACTAGGGTTTCATTGAAACTTAGAGTAAACCTATTGAAATTAATGGGACTTAAGATAATCGTGCCTGACTTACAGCCCACTGATGTCAATGGGTCTGCTCTAAACATGACTAAGTCTCAATCCAACCCATAGATTTTTTTAATTCCACTCAGTTGTTATTGTATGTGTTTCTTTGCAGAGAAAGAGAGAGAGAATATTTCACACTGGACTCAAATACTGTCTGCAGTGCATTTAGAGGAAAATATGCAGTGCTGGATGTGACATAAGGGCAGTTTCAACATAGGATATATTCATAGAATCATAGAACCTACTATTCTATGATTCTGTGAATATAACCTTTGTCCGTTTGTTTTATTGCCTTTATATCCTGCCTTTTTTTTCCTCTTGCAAAGAACCCAAGGCAGCATACATAATCCTCCTCCTCTCCATTTTATACTCACAACAACCCTGTGAGGTAGGTTGGTCTGAGAGTCTGTGACTGGCCCAAAGTCACCCAGTGAGCTTCCATGGCCGAGTGGGAACTAGAACCCGGATCTCCTGGCTCCCAGTCCAACACTCTCACCATTATGCCACACTGGCTGTCATGTTGAAATTGACCTTATGTCACACCCTAATCTAGCACTGCGTATTTTCCCCTAAATGCCCTGCAGACAGTATTTGAGTCCATTGTGAAATATCCTAAGTTGGGAAATTTCTCTTTTGGATATTTTTGCCTCTGGCTAGCAGCTCTGACTGTCCCTCACTGATGTTCTGCTTTCCTTAATGGCATCTCATTATTTCAAGTCATGCCTATTTTACTCAAATCTATATAACAGGACTGGCTTTTTTCTCTCTAGGCAGCTAACTTTAAATTCCGTTTCCTGACTCTCCTATTAACTTTTTGTTTGATGGTTAGAGGATGAGAAGGAACAAGGAGGGACCTCTCTCCAGGGAAAAGGATGACCCCTATGTGTAATGAGCATTCACAGCTGTATCCAAATGGAGGCAGATTTCATCTGGAATTTAGGGCACTGTCCAGCAAAAAATAAGGTTCACAAAAATGAGAGCAGTGTGAAGATAATCTATAGAAGGGACCAGAGAAAGATCAGAAGAAATCTCAGCTTAAAAACATCAGAAAACATGCACAAATCCAGCACCTTTTGGGCCCTGCTGGCCCTTTGTCATGGGAACTGTGTATATTTAGAAGGGGGAATCTTAGAAGAGATTTATTTGTTAAGCATGTTGTGAACCACATACCTTGCTGCTGCAGAGCAGAAGCAAAGGTTTGCAAAAGTTTTCCCCCTAAAAGGCTGGCCCTTCCTGAACTCAGACACTCTTGCATTCATGGCATAACCAATACTCATCATGCTGGCTCTGCACCTGTGCAGAGAGGGAGCAAAGCAGTGCAGGATGAAGCCCTATGTGTGGTTGGATGGTGGGCCTCAGAAGCTCCAGATGATGAGCAAAGCCAGTCCAATTGCACAAGCAAACTGGGATGAACGGGGAATGGAACAGTGTGTCCAAAATCCTGAACAGAAGCACTCCACACTGCAACATTTTGTTACAGATCCCATGTATCCACAGAGAGAGAGAGTGTGATAGAGCATAACCCAAGATGCTGGAAAAGATTATTTATAACAACTAGGGATGTCAGAAAATTCTACCATGGATCTCAGTGAGGCCGAATGCCAGTGCATTCGGCCCCCTGAAATTCATGGCGGAACGAAGCCCCCCGCCCCCCCATCCCGCGAAAGGCGCGTGAAATGGAGCACTTGCCTGCTGCTGTTCGCGCTGCTTTGCGAATGGCGGCCGCATCTGCGGCCGCCATTCGCTTCTTCATTATAGCCGTGACAGGCTATGTAAATAATTACGTAGCCTATCACAGCTAACACAGGGATGCATTTGCGTCCCTGCGGAGGCCGTGATAGGCTACATAAATGTTTACGTAGCCTATCATGGCAAAAAAAGGGACTGTAAATGGCAGCCGCCGTAGCCGCCGCCATTTGCGTTCCTTTTTTTTTTTTTTGCCGTGATAGGCTACGTAAATATATACGCAGCCTATCATGGCAAAATACAGGGACGCAAATGGCGGCAGCTACGGCAGCTGCCATTTACGTCTCTGTGCAGCCCAGCGGCTGGATGTCCGCTGCAGGTTGCCCTGGCCGGCAGCTCCGCGGAGTCGCTGCGGAGCGGAGCTAGCCAGGGAGAATTTCAGGGGGGGGATGGAGCGCCTCCCCCCCACCGCGAATGTCACCCTTCGAAAAGGTAAGTCACTTTTGTACATCCCTAATAACAACACCCAATGCTTTTTGGCTCTGATATTTTTAGGGTGCACTCTTATCAATTGCACCCTCAGTGATTGGAATCCCCCAAACTTGGAAGTGTCCAGTCATCCAATGCAGGCTGAGAGAAGCAGCAGAGGTGACCTTTGCCCCTCCGTCCTCCCACCCTGCAGATATCGCTAGACAGGCTATTTAGCCCATCGAGCAAGGGTGCTTTGGAGGGGTGGGGAAGGAGGCTGGGGGAGGATAATGCATGTTCTGGCCTCTCTGGCCTCCTCCCCTCCCCACCCACCAAAACACCCCCTTTCATCCTCCTCTGAGGTCACTCTTCCAACCTCAGTGGGGAAGGGGTGGGGAGGAGGGTCAGATCTCCAACTCCCGCTGCCAAAGTCAGAGTGCTATCTCCAACCTCAGAAAGGTGAATCCAGACAACCCTATGGTCCCTGTGATGCTGGCCCAGGGACCATAGGATTGCTGTCTTAGGAGTATTCTTCAGGGGTAGCTTTAAAATTGTCTTCAGAGAACTCTAAAAGATACTGATTGATTTAAAACATTTATATCCCCCCCCATATCATTAAGATCTCAAGGATGCATACAGATAAAATGGATTTAAACAGTATAAAACAATAAATAATTTGAGCAGCTAAAAACATATTAAACAAGCTAATATCAATTAAAATCTAAAACAATAAAACCATTAAAACCGTTAAAACAGTGTGATACCCTAAGGAATGCATTTAGCCTTCAAAGGCTTCGGTCAAAAGCCATGTTTTTACTTGGTACCAAAATGAGACCAATGTCTGCGCCAATCAGGCCTCCAAAGGGAAGGCATTCCACAACCAGGGTGCCACAGCAGAGATACGTCTCTTGATATGTCTCTTCAACGCAACAACTGGCAGGTTAGTGTAACTATGTAAAAAGCCCATCTAGCAAAATAGGTGCTGGGGGGGGGGGAGGTGGAGATCGCCTCCACCACTCCTCCCACCCTGCATTGGATGATCGTAAGCCTCTGAGTTCAGGTTGAGGGCTCGACCCATAGGATTGCACCCTAGATACATAAGCAAGTAAAATGCGTCAGGAAAGGCCAACCAAGAGAACAGGACAATTTAAATAGCACCTTCCTACACACCCTAATCTTGCTTGGAGATGTTTGTTAATATTAACTGGAGATCGTGCTGCACGTTAAAAGTAAATCAGGGATTCCTCTTACTCCAAATCAGCTTATGTCTGAAACACTTCTCAAGGGAGATTTTACCGTCATGTTCTTGGATGTTTGGTGTGTCTTTATATAATACACATATGGCCTAATTGGTTTTCTAAAAAAATCAGATCAACAAGATCACATTTCGGTCTATACAGACGTTACCTTGGGGGGGGGGGCTGCACATTAAGGTACGTTGGCATTCTTCTTTGTCAATGGAGCACTTGGAAGGGTGGATTTTACAGAGACCAACTGGCTTGATTTTTGGGTCAACCCTAACAGAATGGCTCCTGCTGTTTCAAAAGCACATGGCCACGCCACAACTGGTTACAGTGAAGTCAGCTTTGTCAGAGTGGTTCCCCTTTCATACCATTAATGACTTAAAAAAAAAAGAAGGAAAGAAAGAAAGAAAGAAAGAAAGAAAGAAAGAAAGAAAGAAAGAAGGAAAGAAGGAAAGCCAGCCAGCAAGCAAGCAAGCTGGCTGGCTGGCTTTTCCCAAATGTGCATTTCATCTCTGCACAGGTATTCCATTGCAGCCCACTCCATTTTCATCTGCAAGAGTTCCAGAGAATTAGAAAGTGATGCTTGATGTGTTATGATTTTACAAATATGCTGTGTGGTCGGCCATTCCCTCTGGAGTATGTGGTGCATTATATATGAGCTGTTCAGTTTTTTGCAGTAATGGAAAGCGAAGGCTGGGGGCAAGGAGGGGGGAACTGCAAATAAGGCTTTGCAGTCAAGCCCCCCCCCTTGCCCTCCCTATGGGATGTAACAGGCATGATCCGTACCAGACACACAGATGAAAAAGAACAAAAGAGATGGCAGAAATAATTCTTTAAAAGCCTCCTTCTCAGAGGGTGACTTTCAGGTGGAATTCTCCATCAAAAGGGAGTGGAATCTTTCTGAGAGGACACAGCATGGTGTCCCCAAACTTGACAACTTGGGAAGGTTTGTCTGCCACTGTCGCCTGGCAAAGGGGCGATCGGCTTCACAAGCTTAAGAAATCATGGTTATCATTGTATCTTAGCTGATCTGCAATTTCTTTGCAAGCAGGAAATGTATTTCATTATTTGGATTAAGAGGCCATTCAACCAGGAACCTCTCCAGGCAGGAGCACTGTTGAAGTGAATGGGAATTACACAACAGCAGGTATGTGCTTTTAACATACGGTGGTGTTGTGGAGGCGTAATGAAGGGCAGCAAAGCTCTGGAACTTTTTTCTTTGCTTTCCAGAGTGGTGACCTCATCTCTGTCAGAGGCTCAGGCTAATGATCAAGATGCAAGTGAATTAGGGATGTCAATGAATTCCTCCACGGATCTCAGTGAAGCTGAATGCCAGTGCATTCGGCCCCCCAAAATCCATGGCAGAACGAAGCCCCCCGCCCCCCACCCGGCGAAAGGCGCGAAAACGGAGCACTTACCTGGTGCCGTTTGCACTGCTTTGCAAATGGCGGCCATGTCTGCGGCTGCCATTCGCTTCCCCATTTAGGCCATGATAGGCTATGTAACTACTTATGTAGCCTATCACGGCTAACGCAGGGCTAAGTATTTACACTAAGTAAAATAGCGTTGCCCTTATTTTCGCCGTAGTCTACGTAAATCTTTACGTAGACTACAGCGACCAAATAAGGAACGGGAATGGTGGCTCCCTATGGGGGCCGCCATTAGCTGTACGCGCTTTTTTTTTTTTTTAAGTCACCCGTGATAGGCTACGTGATGATTGACGTAGCCTATCACGGCTGACTTTGCAAATCTAGCCGTCATAGGCTACGTTAATCGTCACGTAGCCTATCACGGAGGCGTTTTTTTTTTCTTTTCTTTTATTGGAATGGCGGCGACGGCAGCCAGTCGAAAGACCGGCTGCCGCTCCCGCCCCGCACGAACACCTGCCGAACTGCCGGCCGGACCCGCCGCCGGGAGGGACGTTCGGCAAAGGTAAGTCCCGTCCCGGGGGGGGGGTGCGGGGGGCGGGAGGGTGCGGAGGATTTCTCCCCAAAACTTGTTCGGGGGGCCGAACACGTTGGCGCTCGGCCCCCCAAAGTTTCGGGGAGAAATTCTCCGCCATCCCTATCCACAGCTCAGCTCACAGACACAAAATGAGTTGTACATGCTGTGGAACTCTGTCGAACCAAAAAATTGGATTAGGGCTAGCCTATCGTGGGAAAAACCACAGATGCAAATGGCATAGTGGATGCCATTTGCAGCCGTAAAGCCCTTAGTTTAAGCTAAATGCAGCCATTTACGGCTGCATTTAGGTTAATATAAGAGCTTTACGGCCACAAATGGTGTAGTGGATGCTATTTGCGTCTGGAGTCAGCCCTTAACTTAGCAATATGGCATGGCAATGGCAGCCGGCCGACCGTATTGCTGGCAATATGGAGCTGGTGGCTGGATCCACGGAATTGCCACAGAGCGGAGCTGGCCGAAGAGGATTCTGGGGGGAATGAAGGATCCGCTCCCCCCATGGGCAGATTCCCCCCCGGAGCAGCAGGTAGGGAATCCGCCCATCCCTAATCCTATCCAACCTATCTAGAGCTACTACTGCACAATTTGAGAGATATGGAAAACAAAGAGTCTCCCCTATGAGCCTACTTGTCCCCTGAGATCTTCAGGGGAGGCCCTTCTTGTCATCCCGCCACCATCACAGGCATGTCTGGTGGGAAAGTGGGAGAGGGCCTTCACGGTGGCTGCCCCAAGGCTCTGGAACTCGCTTCCCAGGGAGGCGAGAATAGCACCCTCCTTGATATGTTTTCGCAGGCATGCAAAAACCTTTTTGTTCTGGCAGGCCTTTGGGGATAGCTAGTCTGGACCTGTGAGAATAGATGGATACTATCTTTCTTGTTGTCTCTTAACATTTTGGTATTTTATACAATTTTAATATTATCGATGATTTAAATACATTTTTAGCTTTTGTATACTTCTATTTATAGTTTTTACCTGCACAAGTTTTAGTGTTGTAAAGCCGCCTTGTGTCCCAGTATTGGGGAAAAGGCAGGGTATAAATAAACATAACAGCAACAACAACAACAACAACAACGTTTAGGCGTTGAGACCAATGACGATCAGTATGATGTAGAGAAGGGGTGGACAGATCTGAATATACTGGTATATGTCTGGATGATTTGCCATAGATCAGCAAGGACTTCTGACTCTCAATTCTTTAATAATTGGAGCAATAAACTCACTCCATACTACCACCCTAAATTATACTGCTGAGGCGAAGAAAGCATGGAGGTGGATTTTTGTGTAGAAGGTCTGTGAGTTCTGTTCAGTTCTGGCACTCAAAGGAAATTCCTGGGCTCCGAATCCTTTAATTCTAGGCTTATTTCTTTCACACCAGTTTCCAGGTCTCAGGGTTCTAGTACAAAACGAAGTCTATTCCACAAGCCTGAAGTCTGCCCACCTCCCGTGTAGAGGCTAGAGCAGTCTTCCCCAAGCCTCCAGATGCTGTGAACCATGTCTCCCAGCATTCCTGAGCATTGGCTATGCCGGCTGGGGCTGATGGGAGTTGAAGTCCAAAACACCAGGCTCAGGAAGGCTGGGCTAGAGTGTTAGATTTGGACCGGGGACTCCTGAGTTCAAATCCCTACTCAGCCATAAGGTTCAGTAAGTATCCTTCAGCCAGACATCATCTCTCAGTCTAAACGACCTCATAGTGTGGCTGAAAGGATAACCGTTTGGTGAAAATCATGTATGCCGCTTTGAATTCCTTGAAGGATGAGCAGCATAAGCTTGCAATAAGCTGCTACTTGCAAGTCAAGGGAAGCGAAGCGTGCATTGGTGCCAATGTGATCTTCCATCAGAATGCAAACAGCAGGTTCGGAGAGGCCATTTTTGTCAGGACGGTGGCAGGGAGAGAATGAGTTAAATTTCCCCTCCTCAAGGCACATGGTCCCAAGGCTGCTAGGGCTTCCTGTTACTTACATAACAACAAATCTGCGTGACACTGTGTCTCGATTTTACAAATGTGAACTAACTAATTCCTCTGAAGCTATGGAGGCAGGGCGGCAGCCAAGCGTCTGCAGCATCCTATTCCCGTCATTTTTAAAGTAAGGGCAGCTTGTCAATGTTCAAAACAAACAAACCAAAATACGCTGTTGTCTTTGGGGTCGGGGGAGGAAAACCTGTGCTTATTGTTGCCTGAGTGGAACTGAAAGTGTTTCAGCTGGAGGCAGCTAAAAGTTTTTGAAAGCTCGAATGCAATTTTTCACATAAGCGACCGCATTTCACAAATAAATCAATACTTCAGCTAATGGCTTTCCAGTAACTTGCACCAGCTGTCCATTAGCAGGTCACCGTGGATTCTGAACGTGCATGTACCAGCGACGGTGCAGCTCAAAAGACCATTAGCAAATCACAATTCGGCAGCGCAAAGGATACAGTTACCAAACAGGGTCAGGACAATGAAATAGACTGAAGAGAACATTCCTGAATGGACGCCTCCCTGGGATTCTATCCCCTGGTACATCACCGCGTTCCAATCTTCCCCGGTCAGAATCTGCAAAGTTAAAGAGCAAAAAAAGAAGAGTGTGAAACAAAGACAACAGGAGCCTTTCTCCGGGGGCCTGGGCCACCTGAAACAAAGCTCTAAGGCACTGAGGTTTCTCTGTGGCACAGTGGCCCTCGTAATGCATTCTCTGTGAAAGTGGGCACTCCAACCTCACTCCCAGGAGGTTGGCAAAGCTCTAAGGCACTGAGGTTTCTCTGTGGCACAATGGCCCTCGTAATGCATTCTCTGTGAAAGTGGGCACTCCAACCTCACTCCCAGGAGGTTGGCAAAGCTCTAAGGCACTGAGGTTTCTCTGTGGCACAATGGCCCTCGTAATGCATTCTCTGTGAAAGTGGGCACTCCAACCTCACTCCCAGGAGGTTGGCAAAGCTCTAAGGCACTGAGGTTTCTCTGTGGCACAATGGCCCTCATAATGCATTCTCTGTGAAAGTGGGCACTCCAACCTCACTCCCAGGAGGTTGGCAAAGCTCTAAGGCACTGAGGTTTCTCTGTGGCACAATGGCCCTCGTAATGCATTCTCTGTGAAAGTGGGCACTCCAACCTCACTCCCAGGAGGTTGGCAAAGCTCTAAGGCACTGAGGTTTCTCTGTGGCACAATGGCCCTCGTAATGCATTCTCTGTGAAAGTGGGCACTCCAACCTCACTCCCAGGAGGTTGGCAAAGCTCTAAGGCACTGAGGTTTCTCTGTGGCACAATGGCCCTCGTAATGCATTCTCTGTGAAAGTGGGCACTCCAACCTCACTCCCAGGAGGTTGGCAAAGCTGTTTTCATCCCGAAGAGCAGAGGTGGTGAACCTGCGGCCCTCCTGCTGTTGTTGGACAACTCCCATCATCCCTCATCAGTAGCCATGAGAACGGTGGCTGATGGGAATTGAGTCCAACAGCAGCTGGAGGGAGCCTGGTTCTCTACCCATGCTGCAGAGTCTTTGAAGGGGTTGGCTAGAGAGCAACTTCCTCCTTCTGCTTTTTGCTCTCTTTTGGGTGTTGCCTTCCCTATTTGCTTTGCAGAACATCCCTTGTTGTATTAATGTTTATGTGAATTGACCCCAAGGCCCTTTTTGTTTGGAAAAATGAGAGAGAGGGAGAGGGAGAGAGAGAGAATTTGCACCCCATCTAAGTGCTAATTTATTTATTACTACATTTATATCCCACCTTTTTTCCTCTTGCAAGGAACCCAAGGTGACATTCATGTTCCTTCTCCGCTCCATTTTATCCTCACAACAACCCTGTGAGGTAGGTTAGGCTGAGCGTCAGTGACTGGCCCAAAGTTACCCAGTGAGCTTCATGGCTGAGTGGAGGCTAGAACCCTGATCTTCCCAGTCCTAATCAGACACTCTAACCACTACACTACACTGGCTTCCTAATGTTTTGCACCTTCATTTTTGTTAACTGTCTGTCACTGGGGGCCAGGGGCAAATCCTGGAATACCTTTTAATCAGTCTGTGCCAAAATTTCCAAAACTATGTGGCATGAGAGACCAGGGATGAGCAGAATGTAGATCTCCAGATGTTTTGGACTTCAGTTCCCAGCATTCCTGACCATTGGCCATGCTGGGAGGGGCTGCTGGGAGTTGAAGCCCAAAACACCTGGGGATCTGCCTTTTTCCCACCCCTGAGTGTGGTATAGGCCTGCTGAGAACCATGGTGGCATAGTGGTTAGAGCAGCTTTCCCCAACTGGGTGCCCTCCAGATGTGTTAAACTACAACCCCCAATGTCCCTGACCATTGGCCATGCTGGCTGGGTCTGATGGGGGTTACAATCCAAAATATCTGGATGGCATCAGGCTGGGGAAGGCTGGGTTAGTGTGTCAGAGCAGTGGGTCTTGGGTTCCAATCCCTGCCCAGCCCTGACGCTCACAGCTCTGTATGATTCTGCTTTTCACATGCAGTGGGTGATGTCCCAGAAGAAGAGATCCTGAGCAGGGTTCCCTGAGGCAGTTCAGATCCCCTTCCCTTTGCTGTCTCCTCCGTGTCAAATTTTAGTTTGTAAGCTGCTAGGGGCAGGTTCTCCTCATCTTGTACTCTGCAAAGTGCTATCTGAATGGAGGGTGTTCTGGAAATAATAACAGTGAGCAAATGCCACTCTTGCATGTGATCCCCTTAGCTTTAATCCTGGAAAGTAAGGGCAGGAGAGGAAAGAAAGATTGGCCGAAGAAACAGGATGGGATGCATTGTGTAAAAAATAAGTCCCACCCCTTCCTCTCTCACACCACTGGGCGCTCCCCCAATGGATGGGCTGGCCTCTGGCCCCTAGGCTGGATGCTCTTCATAGCAAGAAATTGGAAAAACAGTAGGATCTGGCCCTTCGCATCTGTGGCTCCCCACCCCCCATTTAGCTGAAAGCCATGGCTTTTCCTCTCGCTTCCTCCCTGATTAACAAGCCTGTCCCCAATTATCGTACTCTGCAGAAACCAGAGTGCGTTCCCCATGACCTCAGGCCCATCTTGAGCTATTGTCCTCATTAATTTAGGGAGCTGCAGGCAAAGATGGAAACCAGGTCATCCTCAGCTGCTAACACTGTGCCGCAAGAGGCAGGGCCATGGAGACGGATTCTAGGGTGGGAGGCAGGACAGGAAAGCCAAGGGCTGTGATGCTGTGCTGAAAGAAAGCCATGGGCTTGTCAGAGGATAATACGCGTCGGATATCCTTTTCTGCTATGATGCTTGCAAAATATCTGGGGCAACCTTTCCAGCTCAGCGTCCCATAGTTCACGCAGAGCTCCCTACCCAACCATGCAGGGGTCGTGGCATTCACACAGGCATTACATGCTCATTTCATTGCCCATCTGAATACTTTATTGCCTAAAGAGGCCTGCTACAAAGCTCTTGTTGCCAAGAGGGAGAGACGCAAATCCCTAGTGCAAATCATCTCTATCATGAACTCTCATGGGTAAATATCAGCCTTGTATAAAAGTACTCACTTGTTCACCATGGAGCTACACAAAGGTAAGTGCACAGAATTCCATGTGCTCTAAGTGAGCAGGTTGGTGGGGTAGTAAAAGAGTGCTGTGTTCCTCTTTTCTGCCCAGTATAGAAATACAGAGGCTGCTGGGGGAGAAACACAGCCTCTGGCTGGCTAGGAAACATTTTCGCAGGCTAGTAACTTGTATGGGCTTATTTACAACAGTGATACATATGGAGGTTTGGAAAGGCAAGGGTATTTTAAACGTGCAGCAAATCACAGAAATAACATGAAGATGGAGGCCATCTTGATTATGACAAGTTTGCGATCATATTTCCTGTCCATTGGCTTCAGGATAGGAGCGCCTTCAAATTAACGCTCAAATGTTCTGAAATGCAGCCCTACAAAAATGTCCATCCCTCTTCTGTGACGGCTCTTTTGCAACAAGGAAACACCCTTACCTGAAACACAGTAAGAATGGCAGTGGGGAAAGTATCAAAGTTGGTGGTTGGCGTTTCATCATTAAAATGAAACCTAGGAAGATGCAGAAAATTCATATTAAGGCAGCGTAGATGTACATAAGAACCTTATAAGAAGAACCTTGATGGGTAACACCAAATATCCATCTAGTCTAGTTTTCTGCTTCCTACAGAAAGGCCCATTAAATGCCCCCAGGAATCTCCCAAGCAGGGATTGAAGATAATAGAGAGCCCATGCTCTGTGGCCGCCCCACCCGGCACCTGGTATTCAGAGGTACAAGTGAGACCTGCAACAAAATTTTGCAGTGTGGAGAGTTCTCTGGTCACTGTTTTAGTCAGTCAGACATGCCCTTTTCAACAATACTCCATTCCATTCCTGCTCCCACACAGCATTCCATTTCCCCTCTCAATAGTTACTCAGCTTTCTGCGTCCACCAGACTTGGTCCTCTTTGGGTTGTTTTTTGTGTTACCCTCTCCCCTTTTTGGTGTTTATTGTAAAGATTGTGTGTACTTCCACAAACCTTGGGGTTCTCCTAAGCCTGGTGGTACCTTCAGTAGGAGAAGAAGTATAGTTCCTGTCAAACTCATAAGCACCACCCCTTTTCCAAGATGGCAGATGATTTATGGCCCTTTTATGACCCTTTTGTCCCACCCACTTCTGTCTCCATACGCTGTTTTCCAGGTAGCCGGAGCAATGACATGATTAACATCCCGAGATTTGAAGTGCTCTTGAAAACTGCAATTATAACTTTTCTAGCTAGGAATAGCACAACATATTGGCCTTTCTTAAAAATAAAGCAAGTTTTCAAGCATCCTGGGAAGTTCTTCTCTCTTTCTAGGTTTCTAATGGATGCTTTCCAGTTTGTTCATGCTCACCCTTTTGTCCTGGAGGTCCCACCTCAGGGGTGGAGGGATCACCTCACTCTCTACAAACTCATCATGCTGCCATAGACCAATAGGAAGAGGTTATAGAGCTCCGAGACACAAAAATGGCCCCATAGGGGCCATCTCCAACCCCTCTCCAGACCAGACCAGTGTGGTCATGTGACCCTTCTACAAACCCATCCCCTTCACAACAGATCAATAAGAAAAGGTTTTAGAGCCTTGAGATTCATGCGGGCAGGAACAGCTCCAACAAGGGCCATTTCCAACCCCTCCCTAGATTAGCCTAGAAGGGGCATGCCCCATCCCACAGACCAATAGGTAGAGTGCTGAGGCCCAGAAACAACCTCCCCACCAGCCAATCAGAAAAGGGTATCCAGATTTGATAGGGGCAGCCATTTTCCTTGCCCAGACAGGTTCTGAGGAGAGAACATGGAGATGATAGGCACCCCTTCCCCTCTCTCCTAGCACCCCTTTCCCTCTCTCCTAGCACCCCTTTCCCTCTCTCCTAGCACCCTTTTCTCCTTTCCCTTTCTCCTAGCACCCTTGAACATTCAACCCAGTAGCAGAACATTAAACATTCAACCCAGCAGTAGAACATGCGAGTAGTAGAACATTCAACATTCAGAGTAGTAGAACATTCAACCAAGAAGGGCCAGAGGAAGTAGATCAGAGCTGAGTAATGCCTAGGAGCTCCTCCAATAGGTTTGAAAACTAGCCCCAGAAAGGGTCTACTACACCTCCTGTGATTGGAGAGGGAGGGAGGGAGGGAGGGAGGGAGAAAGGATTCTGCTGTAACAGAATCCTATTTTTATAGAGAGGCAAGCTGCTGTCCCTGAAGCCACGTTCCTGGACAATCTGAGGAGGCTATCTCAGTGCAGGAATTTTACAGCTAATAACATCTTCAGCAATATAGAAGTGCTACTAGAATTCCTAGAAAAGTTTTGATTGCAGCTTTCAAGATCAGTTCAAGCCTAGGGATGTTAACCATATCGTTGTTCTGACTACCTGGAAAACAACTTACGTAGACAGAAAAGAGGCAGGGCTTCCAGGAGGTGGGTGGGACTTCTGGGGGGCTCCAAAAGAGCCATAAACAATCTTCTCACTTGAGAAACAACTGAGGAGTTTGACAGGAAGCATACATCTTCTACTGTTACCACCTTTCCCTTGTGCATGGCTGGTACTGTTGTGGTGTAGCTAGGGATGTGTGAACCCACCTGTCCAGGTTCTCTGGGTGCCTGCCCAGCCCCTGCCCCAGCTTGCCAGTCCCTGGACCGTGCTCGAGCCCCTCTTGCGCTCAGCAAGCAATCCGCACTCACACTGGTGGCCTTGTCGAGCTCCGCAGTCGCCATTTAAAAAAACACACACAATGGCGATTGCAAAACTGCACATATTTGAGGATTGGGGGGAAATGCACATTTTTGCAAAAATGCATATTTTTGTGCATCTGCAAATATGCACGTTCGCAAAAATGCACATTTTCATGCATCCATAAATATGTGCATTCGCAAAAATGTGCATTTTCGTGCATCTGCAAATATGTGTATTTTTGCAATTGCCATTTTATTTTTCAAAAAATCACGACCGCAGAGCTTGACGAGGCAGCTGGAATGAATGTGGGCCACTCACCAAGCACGGACAGGGGACGAGCATGGGAAGGGTCTCAGCGAGGGGGGCTCAGGGGTTTGGGCAGGGGCAGTTCTGCCGGATTCCCAAACGGAATCAGGTGCCCGTGCCATCCCTAGGTGTAGCAGGAAAGGTAATCATCTCTGGACATCGGAAATAGAGGGAATAATACCTCCTGTCTCTGATCATGGAGGTTCCATTTAGAATACTGAAGGTCTACCCTCAATTTGCAGTGCATTCTAAAATGAAGCAAGAGATGTTTTGACACTACGATGGAGTCATCCACTACTACGTCAGAGCAATTATGGATCCTTTCCAGACTACCCAAGGTCTCAGTGGTTCCCAACCTCGAGTCTTCAAATGCTGTTGGACTACAACTCCCATCATCTGACCATTGGCCATGGTTGTTGGGGATGATAGGAGTTACAGAACAATGACATCTGGAGACCAAAGGTTGGGAATCCAAAATGGATCCATATTGGCCCACAGCATTCCCTGAGATGTTGACTTCACCACTAGTCTTCTTTTCTATGCCATTTGGACAGTTCCTTCCATTCAGGCCAGACCACCACAAACCTAACCACAAACGAATGCCCAGCTCCATAAATCGCAAGACCTCTGAGCTATTCCCTAATCGCCAAAAGCAGCTTCTTCAAAGACTGTTGGGCTTTGGAGAGCCCGTGGGATTGAACTTACTGTCCTCCAAAGAGTTGCATCCCCAGCAAAGCAAACACGACGATGAAGAGGAAGAGGAGGAAGAGCAAACTGATAATGGACTTCATCGAATTCAGCAAGGAGACCACAAGGTTCCTCAAGGAGTTCCAGTACCTAGGATTCCAAAGCAAAAGATGGACACATCACCCAGATGCTGGAGGGAGGCTTCTTCAGAAAAAGGGAAGAGCAGGACACGTTGAGTCAGTTGTGGCGGGGAACAGGCTACCGCCTCATTGAGTAAATTGGCCAGATGGACGCAAGATAGCAGACGGTGACAAAACACATTTCCCCTCAGAGATAGCTTCCTATTTACCTATCTACCTATTTATTTGCTCATTAAATACAGAGCCTTCTGCTGCAAATAGCGCTCAAGTAACTAACGTGGTGCACCAACCTTTTCCCAGGCCTTCCGTTCAGACGTTTTCATGGGATTATGGGGCAGGGAGACGAATCGAAAAGGGATTTCTCTCTGTGGGAGGACTCGAGCGCTCTGCCAAGGTTGCATACAATCACATCGACATTTCTGCAGCCCTTGGGCACAGGGGCCCATTCCACCCCACCACAATTGCATCTCCTTTCTTCTCCCCCCTTGCCCCTTCCCAGGGCCAGGGCCAGGTTTTTGAGGGCCCTTGAGCCATCAATGCCCCCCCTTCCATCAGGAAGCCTACCTTCTCTCTGCCCTTGTCACCAGCTGCTCTTCGTCGTCCTCCTCTTCCTCCTCATTGCTCCCACTTCCTTGCTTGACAGGCAGAGAGCCAGTGAGCAAGCAGGCCCTGGCATCTCCTGCTTCTCCTTCTCACCACTACCACTGTCTGGGCCAGAACGAGAGGCAGGTGAACAAGCAGGTCTCAATGGTGAAGAGGAGGACCAACTCCAGGGAGCTCTTGTCAGGGGGTGTGTGGGCCCTCGGCATGTGCCCACCCATGCCGACCCCGGACAGCCCTGCCCACCCCCAAAGGGCCCTGAAGTGTCCCCTTTCTCAGTGGGAGGAGTCCTTCATAATGGCCTGTGGAATCTCTGTGCTCCTTTACGCATTCAACAATTGTGATGCTGTCTTTTTCAGACAGGCTCACCTTTAACTGCTACAGGGCAGCAGGTGCAATATTTGCTTGCTTGTAACATTTATAAACCACCTGTACATGAACCTCCTTTTCCTTTCCATTTCATCCTCACAACGACCCTGTGAGGCAGGTTAAGCTGAGAGACAGTGACTGGCCCAGCATCACCCAGTGAGCTTCATGGCTGAGTGGGGACTAGAACCTGGATCTCCCAGCTCCCAGTCCAACACTCTAACCACTATACCACACTGGATCTCAATAGGGTCCTCTGCAGGAGTGTTGCTAAGTACCTGAAAGACTTAGCACCTGAAAGACTTAGCACTAAGTACCTGAAAGATCCGGGCCCTTGAGAAAAGTTATCGCATGCAATTTGCACAGGCTAATTTATATGTATATATGCAGATTTAGAGTTTAAAGAATTTAAAATTTACAACAGCAAGCCAAGTTCCCATTTAAATCACTCCAAATGCTTCAACTTGATCCCCAAAACAGTCCCCAGATCACAAAGCAATTCAATTCCCCTTCAGTTACTGCCATATTGTCTCATACCACCTATCCTGTTAAAATACAATAGGATATTTTATGATATCTTTCCTATCTGATTGTGATACGGAAATGCAAAACCATTTTGAGCCCCTTTTCCCCGGCAAAAACTCAAGAGTAGTCTGTTCGCTTTGCAAACCAGTGTCAGTGTGCTGTAGTGGTTAGCGTGTTGGACTGATCCGGGTTCCAGTCCCCACTCAGCCATGAAGCTCACTGGGTGGCTTTCGGCCAGTCACCGACTCTCAGCCTAGCCTACCTCACAGGGTTGCTGTGAGGATAAAACAGAGAGGAGGAGGATTCCCTGCCAACCCCACTTTAAGTGTGGGCACAAGTGAGGCCTTCTTCAGCTTCTCCTCTCATTTCCGCCCCCATGTCCCAACCCGACCCCAACTCAAACAGCAGCAGCCTTTTCGCTCAGCCTCCTCTCCTCCCCCATTCCCAGCAGACTCTAGCAGTAGCAGGATGAAGCTAGCGATGGTGCGGGCACCCGATTCAGTCTGGGAATCTAGCGGACCTGCTCCTGCCTGCACCCCCAAGCACCGCTCGTTGAGCCCCTGCCCCTGCTTGCCCCCTCCCCGGACTGGGCGAATGGCCTGCACTCACCCCAGAGGCCTCATCGAGCTTCGCAGTCACGATTTTTTGAGAAATAAAATGGCTATCGCAAAAATGCACGCATTTGTGCACACACGAAAATGTGCATTCCTGCAAATGCGCAAAAATGGGCATTTTCCAAAAAATCCACATTGTTGCACACACACTAATGTGTACCTTTGCAAAAGTGCACGTTTCGCACATGAGAATATGCGTTTTTGCAAAAATGTGCATTCCCGCGCATGCAAAAACATGCTCATTTTTGCGATCGCCATTTTATTTTATTTTTAAATAGCAACCGCGGAGCTCGACAAGGCTGCTGGGGTGAGCGCACGCTGCTCGCTGAATGTGGGAGGGGCTCGAGCATGGTCTGGGGACTGGAGAATGGGGTCAGGGGCTAGGCGGGCATCTGGAGAACCCGGACAGGGGTGAGTTCGTACATCCCTCAGCCTCACTTCTCTCCCTCTCCTTTTCCTCCCCCTCCCAACTCAAGCCCTGCTAGGAAGCAGGATGCTGTTGGTGGCTTCCTCTCTTCTCTTTGCTCCTCCACCCCAACCCTAGCAGTGGCAGCAGCCACACCACCAGGAATGAGCCCTCTGTCCTCCTCTGCCACTGGGCCCAAGGGTCCACTGAAGCCCTCCCATCCTTATCTTCCTCATTCATCAGAGTCACACACTCAGCACAGCCCAACTCCAAGCAAGTCTCTGTACATTCAGTTTTCCCAGCACCAGGCGCTAGAATGCCCTGTGTATGTGCACGTCCCTCTGAGGTCAGTCAGATGCCTGCCCAGCCAGCCCCAAGAGACCAAGGGCCATGGATAAGAGACCCGGGGCCATGGCCACCCTGGCCCACACTTAGCAACACTCCTGGTCCTTTGGATGATGGGAATAGCTGGATTTGGCTGGGGCACCTTGGTGAGAATTCGGTTCTTTTTGTTGAAAAGGACTTACCACCACCACCCCAATCTTTATAAATGAGGTGGAAAGATTTTGCTCAGGTTATTTTTGAGAGGATGCAAAACTGGCAGTTTCATCCATCCCTTTTTTGAGCTCTGCAATGATTATTTTTAAGACAAGGAGAGCAATCTCCGACAAGAGAGGAAAGCAATATTTTCAGACATTCATAAAACATATCTAGGGGTGTTAAAATTCAAGGAGTTTCAGCCTCCATCTGTAATATAAAATTTTCACACACACAAACGCATGCATACATTCTGCAGGGCAAAGACAGAAGGCTACAACCAGCTTCTCCTCTCACCCCCCAAAGAGGCCCTTTCTTTTTCATTCTTTTTTACCCTGCAGTGGGAAAGTTTAAAAAATAAATGCTGGGAACATTTATATTAGGAAAACTAATGAATCAGAAAATGAAGAAAGAGCTGTTAAGGCAATGGATCTCTTTAACAATCCCACAGTAGCCAGACAAGCCTGCCAATCAAGAGGCTTCGAACATCAGACAGTGGTTTTAATGCCATTTTACACAGCAAATACTAAGAGCTTTTGGACTGTAGGCAGGAATTCTTCTAATTCTCCCCCTCCCTTGCCTGTTACATCCATTCCTCTACTGTCCGGGACCACACAGGCTTTGAGGTACAGAACTTGGTATCCATGGCAACCTGCAGGCACTCCTGTTGCATCTGAGCCTCTACCTGGGCTGAGCCCTGACTGCTGTGTATACATCCGTTTGAGGGTGTGGATGGCGCTTAAGCAAGGGCAATGATCACCAAGGCACAAAGCATCCCTCTTCAGTGAAGAGTCTTAGTTCTTGAACATTTACGCACCTGGCATTGTTACCCACTGCGGAAGGACCATCATCACGCCCATTAGCATCTCTCCCCATGACATCTACCTATATTCTCTAGGGATCAGCTGGAAGGGATACAGTAGGAATTATCAAAGGAAGACTTCTGCAGGCAGGGCCGGCCCTATCATTAGGCAGAGTGAAGCAGCTGCTTCAGGCAGCAGATGCCGGGAGGTGGCAACTGTCAGGATTGGGCCCAGGCTCCCTGATTTGGATTGTGACTTGGATTCAGAGGCAGAGGCAGAGCTAGAAGAAGCCCAGCCAGAACAGGGAGCAGGGGAGGAAATTCCCCAAGACTCTTTGGGAGTCAGTGAAGAACCTTCCCAGGGGCTTATAGAGCAGAAGGGCCAGGCTCAGAGACCATCTCCCCACCACCACTTCCCATGGGAACCTGGTCTCTGTCAGAGGGGGAGGAAGGACTGGCATTGACAGATGCCAGAGCTCGCTGCTGAGTTAAGCAGGCAGAGCTGAGAGGAGGTGGGAGGTGTTCCACCAGAGTGGCGGACCATCAGAAGTTGAGTAGACAGGGCTCTTATTCTGGTTCATTTCTGCATTGGATTGTGAATTTTTCGCTGTTGTTGTTCACACCAAAATTTGTATGGGTTCTATGTGCATTTTATTTTTATTTTTTTTAAAATACACATTCTGTAAACTTATTGTATGTGCGCATTGTTGCGCACATCTGCAAACCCACACATTTTAAGTGATTTTCCAATTAATAAAGCATTTTTGTGTGCGTTTTTTTCAAATATACTCATTTTGTGTACATTTTATGAAATGTATGCTTTTTTGTACACAGTTGTTGCTGCTGTCGTTTCTGGTGAACTGCATTGTAGACTTCAGAAATGCACAGATTTCAAAAGAAAATAGTGTTCTGGTTTGAGTTTACATTTGGGAAGTGCAAATTTGGTATGTCCACATTAAACTGGGAACCCAATGCGTTTCTCACCCATCCCTACAGAGCAATCAACTGATCTGAGTCCCCATAAGCAAAGTCCTACATATGTTTACTTAGAAGCAAATTCCATTTGGCTGAATGAATTACTCCTTGGAACGTATGCTTAGGATGGCAGCCTTAAATCACTGAATGCCTCCCCAGCTGGTGTGGTTTAAAGTGTTTCTGCTTCTCCTGGCTACTGGCTCTTTAATTAATTGTTTCCTGTTCACTCACAACCACTGCATTACAAAGCTGGCTCTTATTCATTTCCTGTCCCCTCCTGACCAGCCCTTTAACTACTGGTTTCCTATTTGCAGACAAAGAAATTGCGCATTCATTTTATTTTATTATGATTGCAATTGCTCTTTTATGATCAAATAAATAAGTTCATTTAAAAATTAAAAAAAAGCAATTGCTCTGAGATGATAAGAGTAATTACATGTCCTGCTGGCTGGGATCAACAAAGTGGCTAATTAAAATGGACAATTCAGGTAATAATGCCATGACCAGGAGCAAAGAGCCAGTAGCTGGGGCAAGCCACACGGGACAAGCTGGCACTACAACTGACACCAGCAAAAAGTCACACACCAGGGAGAAAACAGGGAAAATAAAATACTAGACACCAACTGTAATAATTAAGTGAAGGAATGATGTTAATTCTAGAGAAAATGACGAGTGTGGAAGCAGCTCATATGGGACAGGAGCAGTGGTGTGGTGGAGTGGGAACACAGGGGAGCATGTCATCTTCTCGACTCATTTCAGAGCAGGAGCAACGGCATCATCTGTCGGAGGACTCGGATGAATGGCGGACCCACCTTGCTCTGGCAAGTGAACAAGGTTTCCAGGTTTAGTATTGTTTGTGACAGATTAGCATGGTAAGCAGAGACTGGACACTTCTTCCTTTTTCTTTGATGGGTTTCCTACTTCACACTGGCAGTTTAAAGCAGTGGCGGCCGGTGACTCCAGTTCCAGAGAGGCTGTGTTTCCATTCAGGGTTTTAATTACCACCAGCCAAAACACTAATGGTGCGATCCAAGGTTCTATACCCATTTGGGGGATAGGGTTCGACACCCTAGATGGCACCTTTCAGCACCTTGGATAGCGCCGTTAGAGTTTTGGCTTAAAACCCCGAATGGAATCACAACCCCTCTGAAACTGTAGTCACCAGCTGCTACTGGTTTAAAGAGATACACTTCTTTGCAAGCTTGTTTGCCTTTCTAATGAAAAGCAAACAGTTGCATTTTAACTGGCTGAGGATCTTTTTTTGTTAAAGCTCAATGTATTTTAGCAGTAAGCACCACTGAGTTCAATGAAGCTTAGTCCCAGGTAACTATGCATAAGATTGTAGTCGTGCTGAACCTAATAAATTGGGCATGCTGCTATGTTCTGATGCTCTGAGTCATGATAAGGTCCTGCATACGGATGTCACAGAAATCCAGGAAGGGGGTGGAGTCCGGTGGACATCCTCCCACTCAGCCCCCTGGATTCCAGTCTATGGACCCCCATGCTTGCCTGACTTGGCATGCGCCTAGTCGGGCAAGCTTAGGGATCCCTGCTTACCCACGAGCCGCCATTTTGCAAAAAACCCACAGGTAACCCTTTGACATAAATCACCATTTAACACAAAATTGCAGCCGTAAATAAATGATTGACACCTTCAATTTTGCGTAGATGGCCTATTTATGGCCACCATTTTGCATAAAATTGTGATTTATGTCAAAAAAAACTACCCACTTTTTTAAGTTAAGTTTGTCCACCTCTATTCCTGAACTTAAAAATTAACTACTGGACAGGAGACAGCATTGTTTCTCAGTGCTCCAGAGTACTATCTCTGCACAGGGACAATCTCTGACTGAAGGCATATCTAGGGGTGGGGTTTGGTCTGCATTTATTTAGTATGTGTAATTTATTTCTTACGCTTATATCTTGCCTTTTCTTCAAGCAGCCCAAGACGGCTCACATAGCCCTCCTATCTATATTCCTCATAACAGCCCTGTGAGGTAGGTTAGGCTGAGAGGCTAAATTACAGGTGTAAATGGTCCATTTAAACTTGTAATCTTGCGTAAATGGCCCCTTATGGCCACTATTTGGATAAATGGGGATTTATGAAAAAAAGCAGAGCCGCCAATGTTAGGCCAAAATAATGGCTCAGCAGACCAGCGTGGACCACAGTGCTGCCTGGCTCAGCGTGCCCAGTTGGGCAAATGTAGCAGTCCACACACTGGAGTCTGGGAAGCTGAGTGGGGGGATGTCTGCTGGACTCCACCCCCTTCCTGGACTCCCATGACATCCCTAGTTTAATACACAGAGACCAGAAATAGACTGATGTTTCCATCCCTAGACATGGCAACTCTACTCTGCATTTGCAGCAAACCGATGGCTTGTTGCTGAGCACACAGGACTCTCATCTTTCTTTTTTTTGCCTTCTGCAGGTGCAAGATTGCTGAGAAACAGGCATTCTCTAATCCTGACTGCTGCTGGAGATACAGCGGGGGGGGGGGGGAGAAAGAAGGCTTTTGGGCTAGGTATTGGAGAGAGATAGAGTGTGTGTGTGGGAGGGAGAGGGGGGAGAGAGAGAGGGAGAGAGAGGGGCAAGGAGGCGGAAGAACAGGTATTTTTTACAGGACAAAACTTTCCGCTACATCAGAGAGCCACAAGACCCCCACATTAAACTGCAACATACTTGGTGACTTTGAAAATCCTCAGCAACCGAAGAGCTCTCAATACGCTGATTCCAAAGGAGGTACCGGGCTTCACTGCAGCCCAGATGACTTCAAAGATGCTCCCCACAATCACCTGCAAGAGAAAAAGGAGGTGATGCACTCATGTGGGAGAAAGAGGTGGTCTGATGCTGGGCAATCTGCACTCTTCAGAAAGGAGCATCAAATTCTGCGAACCTCTTCAGCGTGTGCAGAGGCCAGTGAATTCCATCTTTGCATGCAATTGCAAAACAAAACAAGACAAAAAATACATGATGGTTGGTATTCATTGCTCTAGTGATCAGTGTTCTGAAGAATCTCAGCTTTAACATTTAAGAATCAAAGTTTCTAGCTCTTGTGACTCTGAAGGCAGGTTTGAAAGGAGGAAAGGGGAGTCTGAGAAGCCTGAAGGGGGGATGAAGAAGATTTGCACTGGTTAGTGAATGCATTGAAATACTGCATCTTGCCCCTCTCTTTAGTCAGTGGAAGCAGATTAATTTATGTAAATATATAAAAGATGCAATTTTTACCTTCTCTTTGCATACTGTTAGGAATCCTCCCCCTTTTTTTAAAAAAACAGCCAGTATACACAGCCCTGGCTCAGCTCCATTAAAATCAATAGGAAATCAATAGGTTATAAGGAGATACATAGTGGGTTCTCCCACACTGGAGGCATTCAAGATGAAGCTGGACAGCCATCTGTCAGGGATGCTTTGACTTGGATTCCTGCACTGAGCCCGGGGATGGGCTCGATGGTCTTATAAACCCCTTCCAGCCCTACTATTCTATGATTCTATGATATCCATGGCATTGAGTTCTCTCTTAAATTAGAGTGTTAATGCTTTATTCCAAACCCTGCTCTTATTCACTGAACATACAGGCCACTTCAGACATTACACAGAGGCAAACCCAAATTTTCCTGCCATGCAATTTCAAACGGGGAGCTGCGGTCAAACCTGGCTCTTTTATGAATGCACAAATGTGCGATTCGTAATCACAGGTTTGTCACATTGACACATTTTCAGGTATATGATTAAAAAACAACCCTTAGGTGTACACCTAAAAAACTGTAATGTATAAAGAAGCTCAGATATAGAATCATATCATAGAATCATAGGGTTGGAAGGGTCCATCGGGTCCAACCCCCTGCTCAATGCAGGAAGCCTGATTCCCAGGCGGTCTCCCATCCAAGTACTACCCAGGGCTGACCCTGCTTAGCTTCCGAGATCAGACGAGATCAGGCTTATGCTGCAATAGATAGAAATGTTTTATTCTGCAGACAGGATTGCTTTACATTGACTGAAATGTGTAAGTAAGTTTGTCTCCTTTGCCTCACTGGCAGGTCATTTTGTTCGCTCCACACCTGCATTTGCACTGCACAAAACTTTACATTTTACCTCTCACAACCTCTTTGCAACTCTATTTTTTGCATCCTCAGTACTTCTTTCCCTTCTTCTCCTGGCTCAACATAGTCCCCAAAGGCACTCAGAAAATAAATATTCATGATGCTGAAGTTACAAAAATGGCAAGCTCTGAGAGTTTTGTACATGGCCTTAATGTGCAGCAGGGATGCAGCGATCCAAAAGGCCTCCATGCGAGAAGCCCATTTACACACAGGCTAAGCAATTCCCCACTGGGCCAGAACTACTGAACACTTCAGATTCAGAGCTTGTGGCCCTCCAGATGTTGCTGACTGGACCCCAGCTCTAATTACCCCTGGGTATTGGCCATGCTGGCTGGGGCGGATGGGAGTTGGGGTTCAAGGACAACTGGAGAGCCCCAGTTTCCTCAGAGATGGGGAGGGCACATTCATACACATCCTTCTTAGCCAGAAAGAAAACAGTTCAATCACACCTGAATATGCAACAACCTTATAAGGTATCTGTAAGGCAACAAAAGATCATCACAGCCATGAGAAACCTAATGAAATGGCCACTGGAGATACATAATTGCCATTACTTGCATGGTAAAGATGGTCCAATTTCTACAGTGGAATGGATTTATTTTATTGCAATCAGGAGGGAACAGGCATATGCCTTCACTGCCAAGTAGACTACATGCATATGAGGCTAACGGGTAGATTTGCTAGATCCCTTCATGTCCTGAATGACAGACCTGGCTGTTCACTGTGTCAAAGCTACTCATCCTGCAGCTAAACTTTTCATCCTGTCTCAAGATTCAAGCCTGCAAAAGGGTCCTGAACCTGTGGGGTTAGAGAGTTGTCAGGATGGAGTCTGCCATCACGTGCTGCCATTAAAGGGAACTACAGGGACCACCAAAGTCAGACCACCAAAGATCCCCCTGGAACACGAGTAACCCAGAGCAAACTTTTATAAATTATAAAAATTTTATAAATTTTATAATTATCCCAGGCATTTTAGCATTTTAGCTTTCTAAATTTTTAGCTTTGCTGTTTTAAATCTGTATTTTAAACTCCTGCACTGCTGCTAGGTTTTATTGTGGTTGTATTGTTATATTGTGGTTTTAATGTTCTATATATTTTAAATTGTTTTATTGTGTGCTCTTTGGTTTTAATTTTTGTGAACTGCCCAGAGAGCTTCGGCTATTGGGCGGTATAGAAATGAATGAACGAATAAATAAATTAAATTAAATAAATAAATAAATAAATAAATAAAACCTTTGGAGAACCAGCCTTCTTCACGCAGGTCTGACAAGAAGGGGGTTGTGCAGCTCTTTCTCCTGTGGCAGATGAGGGGTGTCCAAGAATTTGGTTTGGTTTTGCATTCCTCTATTCAACATCGTTATGAAAAGACTCATTGGTTTTCCAACTCAGTTTGTATTCCTACTGTTATTCATTTGTTTTAATTCCATTTGTTTTGCTATTCTTTTCTCCTCTTCCAACTTTCTGGTGGGGGTGGTTTTCCTGCTGCTACTGGTATTGCTGCAATGGCTGATGCAGAGCGAATCCGGTGAGTGCAGGGAACGTCTGGGAGGGGGCAAGGCTGCAAAGCCAGAGTCTCAGCGGGCACGGCCCAGGGATGTGGGGGGGGGAGTCCGATGGACTCCTGGACCCAGTCAGGCATCCATGCCATCCCTAGCTAGAACCTACTCATTCAGATGCATTATCCTTAATCAACAGGGAACAGAGCAAAAAAAAAAAAAAAAGGATGTAAGCCAAAATACTGTGAAATGCAAAGGTAGTTATAAATCTGTGATGTTGTTATGCAAAGCCACCAACGTATTCAAGGTAGGAACAGAATAGCCACTGGATTCTTGTGAGGCTAGCTTCAAACCTGAAGAGTACACTGTTACATCTGGTAATGGGAATGGTATCCCCAGTACTGACTGAGAGTCCAGTTCATGGCAGAGGCAAGATTCGAACTAGGAATGTTCAGATTTTTTGCCTGGCCTCTTAGCCACTATGCCACCCCAGCTACTAGAACAGCACAATCCTATGCATGCTTAAAAAAAAAGGTAAAGGTGTCCCCAACCAGTCGTGTCCGACTCTAGGGTGCGGTGCTCATCCCCGTTTCTAAGCCGAAGAGCCAGCGCTGTCCGAAGACGCTTCCGTGGTCACATGGCCGGCATGACTGAACACCGAGGTGCACAGAACGCTGTTACCTTTCCCGCCGAGGCGGTACCTATTTATCTACTTGCAATTTCTTGCTTTCGAACGGCTAGGTTGGCAGAAGCTGGGACTGAAGACGGGAGCTCACTCCGTCACGCAGCACTCGGGTCTCGAACTGCTGTCCTGTCGACCTTCCAGTCTGCAGTTCAGCGTCTTAACCACTAAGCCATCGCGGCCCCTTCCCATGCATGCTTACTCAGAAGTAAATTGCACTGATTTTCAGTGGGGCCTACGCCTAGGTGAGTGTGCTGGGGTGGGGATTGTGCCCATGGATGGTTAAGACTCAGACTGGCAAACCCCGGCTCTAGAAAGAGAAGAGTGTGTGTGACTCTTGCCAGCTCTGCTGGCCGGAACAGCGATGACTCCTCTCTGCCAACAATGGGACCAAGGACGGTTCCGATGAGGAGTACTTGGCTTCTGCTTTGAAGCCTGCCGGTGAAGCAGCTAATTAGTGCCAGTCGTGCTGGTGGAAGTGGATACCTGCCAAGGGCTATTCTGTTGTCCCTGCAGATGAGAGATGGCTAAGGCCAGGAGTGTGCAAAGGCTCCTCAGGGGCCCCTCGGAGCAACAGCTCTCAAAGCGGCAGGGGCGTCTTTTGCTAGCATGCTCGGCAAGAACTTTCCACCAGACATGCTGCATGCAAGAAGCCAGGGCTGGGGCTGTTTCCATGCCACGCTTCTGCACAGGTGCAGAAAAGCCACGGAATGGAGTACAGGCTATGCTGTAATATATATACCAGTCTTCTCACCCACACTGTTACTGTGAAAATGGGCTCAAGAGTATGTTGGAAGCACCCTGTGAGCTCTCCAAAGTGATGGGGCTGTGGATTTTCAGCGGTCAGGGAGTGCCCTCCTGACATACTCTAATACATTAGGAAAAGAGGGAGGAACCATGCAAAGCAAGCAAATGTTTGCCAACAGTCCTGCGTGAAGATAAATATTACACTGCGCATAGAAGAAGTAGGGATGGCCATCATGGGGAAATCCAGCCTTTTTGTGCGCAACAGATTCCCTGGAGTCCCTGGCTCTCAGCTTGCATTTCCGAGCTGAGCCACAGCTTTTTTCCTGGAATGTGGGAAATTTCTCATTGGGTTTCCCCCCCCCCCAATCACCATTTACATTTGGGTGACTCGTGCAAATTTTGGCCATAATTTGCGCAAATTGCGGCCGCAAAGTGCTTCATTGTGTGCAAACTGTGGCTGCAATTTGCAGATATTATGGCCGCAATTTGCACACCATTAAGCACTTTACAGCCATAACGCGCAAATTACTGCCACGATTTGCACAAATTATGGCCGAAATCTACATGAGTTGCAGAAATTGGGGCTGCAATTCGTGTAAATGGCGATTTTTAGAGTGGGGTGAAATGGAGATTGCCTAAGAAGTTTAACGGGAAGGAGTTTAATGGAAGGCCGGTACTCTATAAAACATTAGTTCCCAGCACTGGGCATAAAATGACAGGAGAGGGGAATGGGTTGCTATTCCCTCCCTCTCCCACACTCTTACCTTGGTATGCCGCATGTCAGGTGCCAGGGAGGGAGGGGGGAGGGAGGGAGGCCTTTCTCAGAGCCAGGATCACCACTGGACCGCAGTAGATAGAGTCAAATGGTAAGGGTGGTTGAGAGAACCACGTTTGCCATTTTGGAGAGGGGGGGGACATGAAAATCCATGAGTTGGCCCACCTCATAAAGACAGAGTCAGGCCAGCTCACGGGTTAGTGAGTTTGAGAGGAACAGGGCATGTGTTTGAGAGGAACATGGTATAGCAACGTAGCGATTACTCATTAACAAGAGCGCCTTCTTCTGTTGAAGTACAGAAACGACAATACATTCGGGAGTAGTTATCAACTTATTACAGTTTTTACTAGCATTCTTATCTGCTTAACAGTATCACTCTTGAATTATATTCTATTCTGCACAGTTAAATCTACTTGTGTATGAGTGTATTTGCTACTGTTAACACTAAGGACCATTTTGAACTATAATCACTTGCAAGGCCACTCGCAATTGCTGATATCATTTTCATCTGTTTAATGGTATTACTCTTGAATTAATTTACTCCTGGATCTGTATTTTGGCTGTTGTTAATACCAACAGACATCCTGAACAGCAATTATTTGAAAGGAATATACTTCTACCTGTTATAGCCAGTTGTTTGTTGTGCGTGTTTTTAAATATATTTCTATCATATTCTCATTTTATTATTTATTATTTTATTTATTATTAAATTTATTAATCGCCCATCTGGCTGGTCACCCAGCCACTCTGGGTGATGTACAACATACAATAAAAACAGTTTAAAACAATAAAATTCTACAATAAAAACATTTTCTAAAATACCCTAACCCACCCCAAATGCCTGCAAAAAATGGGACGCTTCACAAATTTGCGTGTCACATTGAAGGTCCACTGAATTGTTTGCTGCTAGAACAGGGTAAAGCAGCAGGTCAACCAAACGTGGGGTAACCCGCCCCTCCCCCTGCCTCTTCCCAATCTCTCCAATCGGAGACACAATCCAGGTACCTCTGGACAGAGAGGCACCATGACATATGAGAGTACAATACCGCACCGTGGTGGTGCGTTGAACCGTCCAAGTGCTTCCTTGGAATAATCCATAAAGATCAGGAGGCAACCCCTAACCATGGGGGCAACATGTGGGAGATCTTGATTGGACAGACAGGACTGCCACCATTCTGGTCTTACCCCAAAGTCAAAGCAGTTGAATGAGGAGTGGAAATAGTTCCTCGGGCCCAGGCCATACATCTTCAGGGACATCTCAGTGAGGAACAGGCCAAGGAAGACAAACTCGGCAAAATCTAGAAGGAAGCAGAAGAGGCTGAATCAGTGACGAGTCTCTGGATGATGATTTCAGGATGATACGGTGACACCTCTCCTCCATGTGGAGCAGATCCTGCCGGTGGTGAAAGAAATTGTGCTGCATGGGAAAGCATTCAATCTCAACAGGGGTGGGCAACCCGGTGCCCTCCAGATGTTTTGGACTACAGCTGCCATCACCCCTCACTATGGGGCCATGCTGACTGGGGCTAATGGGAGTTGCATTCCAAAAACAACTGGAGGGCACCAAGCTGCCTAGCCATGAATAGTGGCATGCTTGGGGTACTGTGGATGCTTGAAGATTTAGTTCAGTCCACATTTGGAAGTGAACTGACCAGGTCTGCACTTCCCAAACTAATGTGTGGATTGGAACACAGTTTTCCTTCTGATTTCAAACTCAGTGGTGTAGTTGAACCAGGGCTCACAGGGACACAGTGCTGGGACTTCTTCATTAGCAGGGATGCCGATGTCATCTGCCACCCCCCTCAGACTCCCCTGTTCCCTCTGAGCATCGCTGCAGTCCTCACTGTAAAAGGTAAAGGTATCCCCAACCAGTCGTGTCCGACTCTAGGGCATGGTGCTCATCCCCGTTTCTAAGCTGAAGAGCCAACGCTGTCCAAAGACGCTTCCGTGGTCATGTGGCCGGCATAACTGAACACCGAGGTGCACGGAACGCTGTTACCTTTCCCGCCGAGGCGGTACCTATTTATCTACTTGCAATTTCTTGCTTTCGAACTGCTATGATGGCAGAAGCTGGGACTGAAGACGGGAGCTCACTCCATCACGCAGCACTCGGGTCTCAAACTGCTGACCTGCCGACCTTCCAGTCGGCAGTTCAGCATCTTAACCACTAAGCCACCGCGGCCCCTCACTGTAGCTGGGGAGAAATGCCTTTTCCCAGCCAGATACATACATACATACATTTATTGATTTACGTTTGTATATTGCCCAATAGCTGAGGCTGTCTGGGCAATTCACAATCAAAACCATAAAATACAACTTGACAGAGCACAATACAAAACTTTTAAAAGTTTAAAAGTATCACGTCAAACCCAAGTAAAACCCAGCGCAGTTACAGCCCAGGGAAAGCCGGTGTGAAAAGGTGTGTTTTCAGGAGGCGTTTAAAAGATGCCACATTTCCTGCCTCCCGAACTGCACAGGGGAGGGTTTTCCAGAGGGTGGGTGCCACTACAGAGAAGGCCCACCATCGGGGTTCTTCATGGCGACATTCCGTTCGTTTTGGAATGACCAGAAAGGCCTCGTCTGATGATCTTAGATGTCACCTGGGTCTATAGAAGGGAAGGCGGTCTGCTAGGTATCCTGGTCCCAGGTTGTGTAGGGGTTTATAAGATAATAGCAAACCTTGTAAGTACCTAATAGGCAGCCAGTGCAGTTCTTTTAACACAGTAGGTGTCATTGCTCCGTGTAGTAATGTTGAGCATTTGGGGATGGCTTGGTGTTGAATGGGCCATTAGGACCCATTAGCTGTACAAAGGTCCTGCTCCTAGCAGATGAAAAATCCTAGAACTGGCTTGTTGATATGGACTGACACAGTTGCCTGCAATTCTGGCCTCTCTTTGGGGGTGTGTCTATGAGGGCATGATGAGCACCTGCACGTCAACATTTACCACTGGTCGTACTACTCCAAATTTTGCTCTGCAGGTTTTGGCTTAAAGAACATGCAAACTGTGCATAAAAGCTGTATTTCACCATAAAACGTGTGTACATTGCTTATTTTAGGATAAGATGTGTACGGATTAACGTGGAAATGGGATGGCATGGCTTTGTGAATGAACACATGCAAAATGCACACAGACCACATATAGTCGGATCCATCCATCCTTGTGCCCCTGATTACACATAGGGATGCTGGAGAATTCTGCCGCAGACTCAAATCAGGGCAGATTCCAAAGAACCCGACCTCTGAAGTCCATGGCGAAGCAGCTGTACTTACCTCCAGGTCCAGAGTAGTTCCCAGAGGGCGGCTTTCCAGCCCCCTATAAGATGCAATATGCTAATGGTGGCTGCCATTAGCTTATCGCAGGAAAGTTGCAACGTAAATGGCGTATTGTACATCATTTGCAGCCATAAAGCACTGACTTTGACCTAAATACAGCCCAATATGGCCCAAATTGCCCCTCCATGGACCCCTCCCCCCCGGACCAGACCGGGGGGGGTTGTACATCCCTAATTACACACAAAACCTAGTGAGTGATGCCAGTCTACCACATATTCACCACCCCTTGAGGTATAAATGTTAACAAAAATCACTATCTGAATAATTCACAACAATAGTAAGAGTTGGGGCCTGGTTTGATGGCTCAAATAATTTGGTCTTAGAACAACAATGATGATAACATAGAAGAATTATAATATAGAACTGAAGTTTAGAAACTCAGGGCCAGGGGTGAAACCCAGCTCTCCTGGGGTCCCATTCCTCTGGGGTTCCCCATATGGCCATGCCCACTTCTCCTGGCTCCACTCCCTTTCTCCCAACCACCAACCATTTGGAGATTTCCTGGCTTTTGTGTAGTTTTTCTCCCATTCAAAAAGGTTGAAAAGCCTCCGCTAAGGATGATTTACTGGCAGGAGGAGCTTTCAGGTAGAATATGCTGGTATTTTGGCCACACCCTTTTTTGCCTTTGGCCCCAACCACCACTGAAACAGATCCCACAAGAGCTTCTCTGAAACGGAATCTGGCTCTCAGGCTGAAAGAGGTTCCACACCCCTGATGTAGAATTAGAGATAGTAGAAAGAAACCCTAAAACACCTACGATAACAAGAAAGCATAGATTTAAACTTAGAATCATAGAATGAAAGGGTTGGAAGGGGCCTACAAGACCCTCGAGTCCAACCCCCTGCTCCATGCAGGAAGCCTGATTCCCAGGCGGTCTCCCATCCAAGTACTAACCAGGGCTGATCCCGCTTAGTTGCCGAGATTAGACGAGATTGGGGGCATCCAGCCCTTTGCTCAATGTCATAGAATTATAGGGTTGGAAGGGGCCCACAAGACCATCGAGTCCAACCCCCTGCTCCATTCAGGAAGCCTGATTCCCAGGCAGTCTCCCATCCAAGTACTAACCAGGGCTGACCCTGCTTAGTTGCCGAGATTAGACGAGATTGGGGGCATCCAGCCCTTTGCTCAACGTCATAGACTCATAGGGTTGGAAGGGGCCTACAAGACCATCAAGTCCAACCCACTGCTCAGTGCAGGAAGCCTGATTCCCATAGGAATGGCAGAGAATTCCACCACAGATTTCAGTGAGGCCGAATGTACTGGCATTCGGTCCCCCGAAATCCGTGGCAAAACGGCCTCCCCCCCCCACCCTGTGGAATCCCCCCGTAATGAAACTTATTCATGGCTCCAGCGGCGGCGGCTGGTCTTTCGGCCGGCTGCTGCGGCCACCATTTTCATCCTGCCAAGCTGCCGTGATAGGCTACTTAAGTATTTACGTAGCCTATCACGGCAAAGAGCAGGGGTGCAAACGGCGGCCGCTACGCCATTTGCACCGCTGCTCTTTTTGTGATAGGCTACGTAAATACTTACATAGCCTATCACGGAAAGAACAGCGGTGCAAACAGCGTAGTGGCCACCATTTGCACCCCTGCTCTTTGCCGTGATAGGCTACGTAAATACTTACATAGCCTATCACAGCAGCCTGGCAGGACGCAAATGGCGGCCGCTATGGTGGCTGCCATTTTCGTCCGCAGCAGCTGGCCATGGCCGGAACTCTGGCTGTGGATGGCCCTGGCCGGCAGCTCCATGGAGCCACCATGGAGCAGAGCCGGCCCAGGGAGGATTCTGGGGGGAGGGACAGAGCGCCTCCCCCCACCACGAATCCAAGCTTAGGGATGTACGAAATGTACTTACCTTTCCGGGGATTATGTTTATGGTGGGGGGGAGGTGTTCCGTCCCTCCCCCCAGAATCCTCGACGGCGGGGGAGGCGCTCTGTTCCTCCCCCCCGGAACCCTCGATGGCCACGGATTTCCGGCCACGGAGGGCTCTGGATAAAAAAACAAACAAACCGCGTATGCAAATATTTACGTTGGCTAAAACAGCGAATCAAAAAGGGATGCAAATAGTGCCTGCTACGCTATTTGCATTCCCCTTTATTTTCGCCGTCATAGTCTACGTAAATATTTACGTAGACTAAGACACCAAAAGTAAGGAAAGCAAATGGCGGCGGCCATAGCTGCCGCCATTTGCGTACGCTGTTTTTGATTTTACCCAGCCATGATAGGCTACGTAAATCTTTACATAGCCTATCACGTCTTGGGGGGAAAAAAAAAACCACAAGTCTGCAAATGGTGGTGGCGGCAGCCGGTCGGAAGACCAGCTGCTGCCGCCGCCGCCGCCATGGGGAGCCGCATCTGGGAAAAGCTGTTGAGAATTTCTCCTCCCCCTGGAGAAATTTGGTGAAATTGTCTCCCAAATTTCTCTGCCCACAAACGAAGTGGAGGATTTTGAGAGGCCATCTGAGCACAGTTCTATTCAAAACTTGCTCTAACTCCACACAGAGCTGTCCCCCCAAATGCCATGCCAACCTGGACTGCCTTGTTTGACCATAACTTGAACCTGCTCTGCCAGACCTTGTGTCTACCAGAGCACAACCCTGCTTTGTGTCACCTGACTCTCATTGCTGTGAAACCCTCATTTGGACCAGAATCCTTGTTCTGTTGGGATCATCAACTGGAGTGGAACACAGTTCCCACAACACACTAACCCATCCATCTTCCATGACAACTGCTCCCATTTTCCACCATCCCCTTCAGCTGATGAATCAGGATTCCTTCCGATATGGCCCTCCCCACGTGATTGAAAAATGCAATTCAGTGTTGTCTGGCCTTCCTTAGAGCTAATTAAATCTACCTTTAACAGAAGCATCTTATGATACAATGGGGTGAGGGGAAGGGAGCATAGGGTGAAGGCTTGCTACAAATAGTTTAATTTAATTTTTAAAATTTGTACTCCTGGCAAAGGCCACGCTGGTCCCTTTCTACCCAATACATTCGAATTAAGTAGGTAATGGCTCTTCTTCTGTCAATCACTGACAGATTAATTCAATTGTCATGTGATCACAAAGTCTGAGGTCATTAGGAGTGGGGACTAGAGAGGATGCAAGAGAACAGCCCTTCCCAACCTGGTGCCCTCCAGATGTGTTGGACTACAATCCCCAGAATCCTCAGACAACATATGAAATGATGATAGGGTTCATGGTCCAACCCATCCGGAGCTCACCAGGTTCGGGAAGGCTACTGTGAACACTCATAAGGGAAAGAGAACTGCCAATGTCCAAACTTTGGCCACCCTGCTCTTCCAGAAGTCACACACCTAAAACTTTCAGCAGGCATAAATAAGTCTGCTTGCTTTGAAGCTTTTCTTTCCCTGCATATTGATATCCACAGGGATATCCATGCTACGGCTTCAAAGGCAGGCACAAAATAATAATTAAAGAAACCTAATTGTTTAATGTAAACGGCTTCATAGAGCATGTGACTTTTGTGAACCACCCAAAGAGCTTCGGCTATTGGGTGGTATAGAAATAAATACATAAACAAATAATAAATGACTGAACAGGGATCATAAGATCGTAGAATCGGAGGGTTGGAAGGGCCTACAAGACCACTGAGTCCAACCCCCTGCTCAATGCAGGAAGCCTGATTCCCAGGCAGTCTCCCATCCAAGTACTAACCAGGGCTGACCCTGCTTAGCTTCCGAGATCAGACGGGATCAGCCCTTTGCTCGACATCATAGAATCATAGGGTCGGAAGGGGCCTACAAGACCATTGAGTCCAACCCCCTGCTCAATGCAGGAAGCCTGATTCCCAGGCAGTCTCACGTCCTAGTACTAACCAGGGCTGACCCTGCTTAGCTTCCGAGATCAAACAGGATCCCTTCATGGTTATGTGCGTTGCCCATTCAGTCTCATGAACATCAGATGGGCTAGGGTGGCAGCTTTCTAACTGGGTCTTGAAGAACTCAGTTTGGGGCTCTTCCAAGGTTGATTGGGGGCTCAACAGATAGCTGGTCTGCCATTCCTGGTCTTACCCTGCAAGCCACCATTGAAGAGTGATGTTTGGTGCATTCTAAGTCTTATCTGTTCCCCCAGGGGAACAATTAACAGATCAGTCAGCAATTACATTCATTTCACCATAGTTCTTTGGGGGGGGGCATCATTTAAGCATTGGCACTCACATATCCACAGGTGCACTGCGCACAACCCTGCACAACTCCATCCTACTCCTTAGTGCTGCTCAATCAACTGTTGTGAATTTGCAGAAGGCTGGGAAGTGGATAAAACTATGTAAATCAATGGTTGGTGAAACTAGAAAAGGGCTTGGCTAGGGACAGAAGAAGAGCAGTGCTGGATCAGACCACAGGCCTATATTATCCATCATCCTGTTTCCACAGGGGCGAACCAAATGCCTCTGACAATGCCACAGGCAGGACAGTAAGACAACACCCCTCTCTTGCTGTTGCTCTACAGGAGCTGATATTCAGTGGTACACTACTGCTGAACAATGAGGTTCTATAGAGCCATGATTGCTAATAGCCATTGATGGAGCTCTCCTGCTCTCCATGAATTTGTCTAATCTCCTTTTAAAACCATTTACGTTAGTAGTCACGTCCTACATCTTAAGGCAGCAAATCCCATAAATTGATTATGCATTGTGTGAAGACGGACTGTCCTTTGTTTGTCCTGAATTCACTGCTAATCAATTTCACTAGGTGAAGATTAAGGGAAGACGTGACTGTGGTCTTCAAGTATCTGATGAATTGTCATGCCGAAGATGAAGCAGACTTGTTCTCTGAAGTTCCAGGGAAATGATGAAAACCAATGGGTGGAAATTGCAGGGACAAATTAGACAAACTGCAGGGACAAAAATGCACAAATGAGACTATTTACAGCCATGATTTTGTGCAAATTGTGCTATTTATGGCTGTGATTTTGTGCAAATCAGGCCACAATTTTGCACAACCTCCCCAGGTTTTGGAAACTATCACGCAGCTCACCTCTCAAATGCAAGGCAAGCCAGATCCGTCAGGCCCCCAAATGGCAGGATTTCCCCATGATGGACAACCCTATCCTATGGTCCCTGGTAGAGCATGCTGGGACTATAGAATTGCTTGGAAACCCCCTTCAAGGTCAGGGGCAGTGCTCTGACCTCAGAAGGGGGAGACAGAGATCCGACCCACAGCTGGAGCAGGGAGAACCATGCTGGCTGACTCTCTGAGGTCAGAAAAGGGGAGGAAGAAACGGGGTATTTGGTGGGTGGGGAGGGGAGGAGACCAGAAAGGCCAGGATATGAGGTATCCTGCGCATTCTTCAGCCTCCTTCCCTCCCCTTCTGAAGCGCCCTTATCGAACACAGAAAACAGGGAGGTGAAGATCATATCTGCCGTTCCTCCCACCCTGCCAGCTTCAGCCCAGCAGGGCATAGGAATCTTGGAATTTGGAGACTTCCCAGCAGCGAGGGTGTATCTAAATTCTAAATAATCTAAACTCTGCCATTTCTGTGGATGTCTTGACGTTGGGCGGTTTAACCCTTTACTTTCGAAGGGAAATGGAAATATCCCATTTGCAATGATGATCCTCATGGAATAATGTCACTTAATCCTTCAGTTACTGTTTCCCAAACCAATCAGTATATAAATTTGGATTTGAAATCCTTTAACAAACCACTCACATTTAAAGAAATAGCCACATAGGTTGCTATCCACACCTTCTTCAATGTTGCTTTTCCACTCATTCCTTCATTCCCTTACTGTTTTCCAGCTAGTCAACCAGTCCACACTGGCTAGGGTTTAAGGGAGTTGTCGTCCAAAGCATCTGGAGACCACAAGGTTGGGGAAGCCTGCTCTAAACCATAAAGCCCCCCCCCCATGTAATTGACATCAATGAGCCTACAGGCTTCTGGAAAGAGTTGTACCTGGTCTGAATATTGCAAAACAGATCCTCTTCAGAGACTGAAATGGTCCACTGGCTTTTACAGGGACATGAAACAAAAACATTTCCTTTTCTTTCTTTTTTGCGAAGCATCTGTGGTCCCTCTTTCAAAGTGCTTGAAGCAGTCAGAAGCATCAAGCAGAGAAAGTTAATCAGAGCATTTCAACAAACAGAAAGGGGGGAGGAGGAGGAGGAGGAGGAGGAGGAGGAGGAGGAGGAGGAGGAGAAGACGACGACGACAAAGACGAAGAAGACGAAGCAGACGAAGAAGACGAAGAAGACGAAGAACAGGGAGCAGGGATAAATCAGTGCAGACAGGCTCTCAGCCACAGTGAAGTTAATTTGTAACATAATTAAATTCTCCCTGGAGGAAGAGACGCGATTGAATTGGAGGCGCCCGAATCAGGCTTTGGGTATTGCCAATCTTCCCAGAGCATATTCTGCTGCCATTCCCATGGAAGTTCACATATCTTACTCAACGTCCAATTACAAGAACCTTCCACAAAGCCAGCTAATTAGAGGTGGCTACACTTCTCCTCTTGTACTAACCCCAAGAAGGTTTATTGCCACCGATGCAGAAGTCGCCTGTGAAAAAAATGGGATCTCTTCTCCTTTGTTGTTATAGTTCGAAATCTAACAAGGAAGAATGTCAGAGAAGAGACCTGCTGGATTGGACCGAAGCCAGATGCTTTGTGGAAGTCCACAAGTAGCAATGGGTCAGATCCCCCCCCCCTGCAAAAAAAGCTCAATTCAAACTGGCTCGGAATTAGCCAAGCTATCCTGCTGTCCGCTGCCAAAACATAAAGATCCAAGCTCATCCTAAGCCAACCTGAATCAAGTCACACCCATAATCATGGAAGTGATGGGGTTTGATGCCTTCCCTATTCCCACTGCTCTAAGTCTCCAAGACCCTTCTTCCTTCCCTCACCCTCATAAGCCTCTTTTCTGCATCTTCCCACCCACCTGACTAAAATCTGAGCCAGCAATTTGCCTGCCATGGGAAAGGCTTTAGAGACGAGGAATTCTCACTGGGAATAGGCACAGACCCCAGCTAGGAAAAGCCTTTGCAGCAGGAAAGGGGAGGTGCCCTAGTCTCACCCTTTCCTCTAACTCAACTTCTTACTTGCTTTATCAGCAAAACCATCATCCCAGCAAGGCAATGGCTCAAGCAAAAGGGCAGAAGATAAGGCAGCGGACCAGTGCAGAATATCAGGAATCAAGGAGGCTTAGGACCCTGGACCAAATCAAGAAGCTTCCCATTCCAGCTGAGTTAAAGCTTCAGCAGAATGAATCCATATCAGTACTAGCCCAAAGTCTCTTGACTTGGATTCAGGACCACGCCTAGCAATCCTGCTGCAGAGTTGTTTTGCTTTTTGAAAGAACAAGTTACCCCAGCATAGCCTGGAACAGCAAAGGATGTGAGAACCTACCCCTGTCCAGGTTTTCCGGATGCCTGTCCAGTCCCTGCCCCTGCTCACCAGTTCTCAGACCGTGCTCAACACCCCCCCCCCTCAGCAAGCGGCCTGCAACTTACCTGGGCCCATCCACCGAGCATCTGCCTCCGCCACAATCATGACGTTTTTAAAAAACACGGCGATCGGAAGTCTATGTGCACATAGGCTTATATGCAAAAAGTGCTGTGAATCACCTAGGCAGGAGAAGGAAGGGGTGTGGAGAAGGAAAGCTCTTCAGGTAGAATCTAATCCTTAGCGGAACCATTTCAACCTTTTTGAATGGGGGAAAAACTGCATGATCCAGGAAACCTCCAAATGATTGGTGGTTGGGAGAAAGGGGTAGAGACAGGGAAGTGGGCGGGCCATATGGGGAATCCCAGAGGGCCTCGAATGAGACCCCAGGAGAGCTGGGTTTGGCCCCAGCCCCAAGTTTCTAAACTTCTGTTCTATATTATAATTCTTCTATGTTATTGTCATTATTGTTCTAAGACCAAATTATTTGAGCCATCAAGCCAGGGCCCAAATCTTTACTATTGCCATGAATCATTCAGATTAGGGATGCTGGAGAAATTAGAAACAGACTAAAAATGAGCTCGGATTTCTAAGAGTCTGACCTGTGGAATCTGCTGCGGAGCACCCCTTTCAGGCCGCGTGGAGTCCGTGGACTTTCGGATCATTTTTTGTTTACTTCCCCGAAATTTACACATATAGGTTCGTAGAAAATATGCGTGTTTCTGCTAACTGAGTATTTCTGAGGAAAGGGTGAATGGAGTGGGGGACAATACGCTAAATGATACGTACTCAGGGAAATTGTGCAAATACTTACATACATACTTAAGAAATTATTTGCATAAGTGCATGCTCCAGCCGCTAGCTGCCTCCTACTCGTGAGCAGGAGACAGGTAGTGGTGGGGCTGCCAGCTGAGGCCCCGTCCTGCCTGGTTGGCTGTCAAGGACAGGGGAGCTGACCAGGCAGGATGAGGAAGACACGTTGCCCCACACGCCCCAGCTGCTCTTGCTACTGGGTGTGCAGCGACAAGCCTGGGCTGTTTCTGGCCACTCGCCGAGCTCCAGGTTGCTTGTTGGCTGGGCCTGTCAGCTTCCTGGAAGTCAGCGAGTGGGGGCCAGGGTGGGCGCAGGGGATTTTGCTGGCTTCCTGGATTAAATCAAGCACTTGCAACATCCCTAAGAGCAACTGCCGGGGTTTTCAGCCTGGCCAGGAGAGTCCTTCTGCAAGCCCCACCCCTTCAGGTGCTGTGTCTGGCTTTTAGAGGGCCAGAACCTTTTTCTGCAGTCATTGGCTTTTTCCCGGGGCAGGGAGTGTCTGCAGAGTGAGGTTCTGGATGCAGAATGTTCCCCAGGGCCTTCCTGGTTGCTAGAGAAGTTTGAGGTCCATTCCTTGGCATCAAAGGGCAACAGTCCTTCCCCATGATTTAGAGGAAAGCATGCAGGATCCAAGGTGGAGGCTTTACTTGAGCAGGCCTGTGTCTAAATCTATCTTAAAGCTGCTACTGGAGAACTCAGTTTCTGAGGAAACTCAGTTTCCTCCGTTGTGGACCATGATACCAGAGCCCTCACAGAAGTGACCTGCTGCCTTGATTTATTTATTTACTTACTTACTTACTTACTTACTTACTTACTTACTTCTATACCGCCCAATAGCCGGAGCTCTCTGGGCAGTTCACAAAAATTAAAACCAAAGAGCACACAATAAAACAATACAAAATACATAAAACATCAAAACCACAGTAAACAGTTTTGTTTGGAAGATGCCGAGTTCTTTGGAAGAACTTTGGCCTTCCTGCAACAAATACATTTCAGCAACCAGCTGCCATTCCCACTTCACCAGTATCCCCAGCACACAAGTCAACACGCCTGTAAGCTTCCAGTGTCCCTTATCCTCTCTCTTCTCCTTCTCAGCCTCAGCGCTGCTGAATTATTTTTCTGCTTTTATCCACTTCATAGAGAAAAACCGCCCTTTTTTTTCCATACATAGCCCATACCATTTTTCACTCCATTTGTAATTAACAAGAACGTTCTTTCTGATGCCAGCTGGGAGATGAATATCTGCTCATAAAGTTCTCTTTTTTTAAACACTCTGCCACGAGCATTTCTGAGCAAGCAAACTCTTATACTAATGGCTTCTTCTTTTGTGTGTGTCAGGTGATGATGAAAGTGTGACTTGAAAAGCAAAACACTCAGAGCCCTGGGCCTGGATGAACCATAAGCTCTGTTTGTCCTTACGGAGTGCTTAGCAAATTTTAGGACTTTTTTTTTTTTTAATCAAAACTAGTGCTGCTGTGCTGAAAATTTCTCCCACATTTTTTTGACCATTCTCATTCAATTCGATAGAAAAGAAATTGCTTTCGAAAAGAAATTCAGAGGAGGAGAAATTTTGGAGAAATTCTCATGGGTCAGGTTTGGGGTTCTTGCGCTTACCCCAGTTGTGAGGTGGCTGAGGAGGGTGCCTGAGTGTCCTGTCTGTCATTGTTAGGGAAGGCGGAGAATTTCTCCCCGAATCTTCGGGAGGCCGAGCGCCGACGCATTCGGCCCCCCGAAGTTGGTTGGGAAATTCTCCGCCGGCCCCCCGCCCCCCTCCCGGGACGGGACTTACCTTCGGCGAATGTCCCTCTGGGCGGTGGTTCCCGGCGGCGTTTCGGCGCGGGCGGGGGTGGCGGCCGGTCTCCTGACTGGCTGCCACCGCCGCCATTGCAAAAAAAAAAACTAAAGTAAAAAAAAAAAAGAAGACCCGTGATAGGCTACGTAACGATTTACATAGCCTATCACGGCTAGATTTCCAAAGTCAGCCGTGATAGGCTACGTAAATCGTCACGTAGCCTATCACGGGTGACTCTGAAAAAAAAAAAAAGTGCGTACGCAAATGGCGGCGCCCATGGGGTGCCGCCATTTGCGTTCCTTAATTTGGCACGTCTAGTCTATGTAAAGATTTATGTAACTATGGCAAAAATAAGGGCACGCTATTCTCCAGAGAGGCTGGAGAATTTTGAGAGGCTGCTTGCGCACAGCTCTAATCAAAACTGAACTGATGCAAATTTCTCACTCATCCCTAGTCAAACTAGGCGGAGTTGGCGCCACCTCTTGGTATCCATGGACAGCCCCGGGGCCTTGGTGATGCCTGCTTGAACCCGTCCCCCTGCCCCTTTTTATGGCCTGGCACTCCAAGCATTACCAGACAGCTGGGTCTAGCTTCCATTTGAATTCCCTACAATGCCCTACTGTAGTGTTCCTCTGGGGCATTACAGGAAATTTAAATGGTGGTCAATCCCATCTGCAACCAAGTTCACCCACCACAAGAAGCCCCAGTGACAAAGCGTCTCAGCCCCAGTGACCAAGCGTCAAGGTAAAAGGAAATATTTTAGCATACAAGTGATTAAACACCCATGCAAGTTTAGCAGTGGGGCACGGAAGGTTGGTTCTTCCCTGCTTTTTCCTAGTAAATAACTACAAATAGGTAACTATAAATAAATTTCCCATCTTCTCTTAGTAAATAACTTCATTTTTCAGGTAAATAAACCCAATAATAACAATAAAAGGAGTTATGAAGGTAGAAAGCCAGCAGGGATGTGGGGGCTATCCAGTATATTGCACTGAGTGACCCATGTATGACTATCTGCCAGCTGGATAGGAGTCGTGGGGTGTGTCCTTGGTGTAATGACCGCCTGGCTCTCAGGGAACAAGTTTGTTCCCTTGAAGCCAAAACAGCTGACCTGGAGAAGCTGAGAGAGGCAGAGAGGTTAGCAGATGAGGCCTAACAGCTGTGGCCTAGTCCCTGGGTGTCAGCTCCTCCGTTGTCACAGAGAATGGGGGTCTCAGAGAAGGAGGGCATCATTCTGAGGTAGAGGGAAACAATCTCTTAGAAGGGGCCTATTCCTTGGAGGATGATCAAATATCCCTTTACGTCGAGGATGTGCCTCTAGGGGGTGGCGGGCTTGTGGTGTGTAGACCGCACGGTAAATTGCCTGGTGTGAAGGTTGTAGATATCATGTACTGTCTAGATAGCTTTGTAGATAAAGTGGGGGTAGAGTCCGTGGTCTTGGCACCAATGATGTGGGGAAAGCATTGAGGTCCTGGAAGCCAAATTTACATTGCTAGGAGGTTGAAATCCAGACCAACCAAGGCAGCTTTCTCTGAAATGCTACCTGTTCCACATTGCAGGGCCAGCTAGGCAGATGAAGCTGAGGAGAATCAACGCGTGGATGAGATGGTGGTGCAGGAAGGAGGGGTTCACATTTGTTAGGCACTGGAGAACATTTTAGGACAAGCCAGGCCTGTACAAGAGGGATAGGTGCCACTTGAACCAGAATGGAACTAGGCATGTACAAAACCCTGCTTACCTGGCTCCATCAGGTTCCACAGGTGGGGGGAGGTGCTCCCTCCCTCCCCCCGGAATCCTCGCTGGGGGGGAGGCGCTCCATGCCTCCCTGCGGAATCCTGGCCGGCCGGCTCCGCTCCGCAGCCAAGCCGAGGAGCCGCCAGCCAGGTCCGGCCGCCCGCAGCCGGACATCCGGCTGCTGGGCAGCCCTGCAGGGACGCAAATGGCGGCTGTCATAGCCGCCATCATTTGCGTCCCTGTAGTGAGCCGTGATAGACTACATAAATATTTACGTAGCCTATCATGGCAGGGGGAAAACCCCAGTGTACGCAATTGGCAGTAGCCGCCGCCATTTGCGTAGGCTGGGTCCCCCCCCCCCTGCTGTGATAGGCTACGTAAATACTTATGTAGCCTATCACGGCCTCCGCAGGGATGCAAATGGCATCCCTGCGTTAGCTGTGATAGGCTACGTAAGTATTTACGTAGCCTATCACGGCTGAAGGAGGAAGCGAATGGCGGCCGCAGGACGGCCGCCATTCGCACAACAGCACGGATGGGAGCAGGTAAGTGCTCCGTTTTGCACACCTTTTGTGGGGTGGGGGTGGCGGGCACTTCGTCCCATGCGCCTTTTGTGGGTTAGGGGGCGGGGGCTTCATTCCACGACGGTTTTCGGGGGGCCAAATGCACTGGCATTCGGCCTCACCGAGATCCGTCGCGGAATTCTCTGACATCCCTAAATGGAACCAGACTGCCTGCCAGCGCTTAACATAAAAAAGGTGGCAGAGCAGCTTTTAAACTGACTCCTGGGGGAAAGCTGAAAGGAGCTGGGAAGCATCCAGTTTGGGTTGAATCATCACTAGGGGATGAAGATGAAAATGTCCAAATGGGGAGAAGGAGGATAGGCCACGAGCATATGATGAAACATGATATGAAGTCAAAGAGGCCTAAGGACCATAGCAGAATATGTGCATGCCAGAGACACCCAGGGAGCGACACTGTGTACAAGTGTTTCTATGCTGAAGCAAGAAGCCTCTGAGCTAAAATGAGAGAGTTGGAGTGCCTGGTTTTAAAGGACAACCAAGACATAGTGGGCATTATGGAAACCTGGTGGAACAGAGAGAATCTGTGGAATATATCATCTCTGGATATAAACTCCATAGGAAGGAGAGGGAAGGGTGTCCTGGAGGAGGTGTCACTCTGTACATCAAAGAGGGCACCATGTCAAGCTGACTAGAAAAGCTAGAAGGCGTAGGCTCTCTCACAGAAGCGCTGTGGGTGACAAGACAAGGCCCCAAAATAATTTGGTCCTAGGGACGTGCCATCGTCTCCCAGACCATGATGCTTAGAGTGATCTTGAGATGGAAAATGAAATCAGGAAGCATCCAAACGAAGTGCTGTAATAATGAGCAACTTCAATTACCTCCACATAGACTGGATAAATGCCTGTTCCAGTCACAAAAAAAAGAGGTTAAATTTCATGATGCCCTAAATGACTGTGGCCTAGTACATTTGGTCATGGAACCAACCAGAGGGGGGGCAACCCTGGATTTAATCCTATTTATTTATTTATTTATTTATTTATTACATTTATATCCCACCTTTTCTCCTCTTTAAGGAACCCAAGGCAGCGTACATAATCCTCCTCCTCTCCATTTTAGCCTCACAACAACAACCCTGTGAGGTAGGCTGGGCTGAGAATCTGTGACTGGCCCAAAGTCACCCAGTGAGCTTCCATGGCCGACTGGGGACTAGAACCCGGATCTCCCAGCTCCCAGTCCAACACTCTAGCCACTACACCACACTGGCTCTTTTTGGTGCCACCCAGGACCTAGTGTGAGATGGGAGTGTTGTTGAACCACTTGGAAACAGTGACCACAGTGCTATCAGATTTAATATATATTTCACTGAAAAATTGCCAAGGAAAGTCCAGCACAGTCACCTTTGACTTCAAAAGAGGAAACTTCTCCAAAACGATGGAACTGGCAAAAAGGAAGTCGAAATGGGAGTCAAGACGGTTAAATCTCTCCAAAATGCTTGCAGGTTACTCAAAACCACATTAACAGAAGCTCAGCTAGAATGTATAGCACAGGTTAGGAAGTTAGTAGGGATGGCAGAGATTCTGCCACGGATTTCAGTGAGGCCAAATGCACTGGCATTCGGCCCCCCAAAATCTGTGGCGGAATGGCCTCCCACCCCCGCCACCCCGTGGAATCCCCCCAGGATGAAGCTTACCTGGGGCGGATGCGGAGGCAGCAGCAGCTCCGGCGGCAGCTCCGGCGGCTGGTCTCTCGGCCAGCTGCTGTGGTCACAAATGGTGGCCGTCATAGCGGCCGCCATTTGTGTCCTTCCAGGCTGCCATGATAGACTACGTAAGTATTTATGTAGCCTATCACGGCAAAGAGCAGGGGCGCAAACAGTGGCTGCTACGCCGTTTGCGCCCCTGCTCTTTCCCATGATAGGCTACATAAGTATTTACATAGCATATCACGGTAAAGGTAGCCACGCAAATGGCGTAGCAGCTTCCGATTGTGTCCCTGCTCTTTGCTGTGATAAGCTACGTAAATACTTACGTAGCCTATCACGGCAGCCTGGAAGGATGCAAATGGCGGCTGCTACAATGGCCGCCATTTGCAGCTGCAGAAGCCCAGCTGCGGCCGGAACTCCGGCTGCGGATGATCCCGGCCAGTGGCTCTGCGGACCTGCCACGGAGCAGAGCCGGCTGGGGAGGATTCCGGGCGGAGGGACAGAGCGCCTCCCCCACACCGTGGATGCCTCAGCACGGAACCAGGTAGGTGTTTCGTACATCCCTAGAAGTTAGCGCCAAGTCCAAGAGGTCATCAGCATGGTTAACAAGCAATGTGAAGGAAACAGTTAGAGAAAATAATTGCTGATCTTCTAACAAACATACGTAACATGTCTCTAAGATCAGCCTCTGTACCAGAGGACTGGAGAATGGCCAATGTAACACCATATTTTATCAGCGATGGCAGAGAATTCTGCCATGGAGTCCAATGAGGCCAGATTCTAAAGAATCCGGCCCCCCAGAGTCCGTGGCGGATCAGAAGACTTACCCTTGCCTCCGCGCGGAATCCTCTTCGGCTGGATCCCCTGGCTCCGGATTGCCAGCAATACGGCCACCATGCTGTATCGCTGGCTGAAGGGGACTGACTGCAGAAGCAAATGGCATCTGGGATGCCATTTGCGGCTGTAAAGACCTTAGTTTAAGGTAAATGCAGTCATCAGTAGTCCCCTTCAGCCAGCGACATGGCATGGCGGCCGTATCGCTGGCACTTCGGAGCTGGCCAGCGGCTCCGTGGAATCACCGCGGACCGGAGCCAGCCAAAGAGGATTCTGGGGGGAGGAACGGATCGCCTTCCCCCCCAGACACCTCCCCCCAGACTGGCAGGCAGGGGATTCATACATCCCTATATTTTATAAAGGGATCCAGGGGGATCTGGACATGACAGGCTGGAATGCTGGACTAGATGGACCTTTGATCTGACTCAGCATGGCTCCTCTTATGTTCTTATGCCAAGTGGCTCCTTGGAGCGCTGTTGCTGGTGCCCCCTGTACAGCCAGGGCCCACTGACTGAGAAGGAGGCCCAGCATTTTGCTCAGAACCTCCTCAAACCTGGAACTTGTGGTCCTGGAACTCCATTCGGGGAAAACTAGTGCCCAAAGTGGGAGAAAAGAGGAAGCAGGGTGGTTTTGACTTAGGAGGGGGAAAAGGGAAGCAGGATGGTAAGGCCAGACTCAATTATGTCGGCCTGAAGTGGGATGGTATCCCACCCCAATTTGAGCACTGTGTAAAACCGATAACCAAGTTTAATAACAGAGAGGAAGACAAAATAGACACACACACACACACACACACACACACACAGTATGTGCCCTTCCATCAGTTCATTCTCAAGAATATAGAATCCAGGATGTTGAACACAGGAATGATTAGAGGAAGACAAGAAAATGACTTTGTCTTTATGTGGGATATTTGTTCCATACACAGCCTCAGCATCTCAGTTATACTGAGTCAGAATACTGATTCACCTTTTTTCATTTTATTTTTGTCATCCGCCCTTTTCGTCACCCGCCTTTTTTTCTAAAGTGTTTTTCTTTGGGGGGGGGAGGGTATTTGTGCAAACCTCTCTCTTACATGAGGATGGTGCAGTTTGGGCTACATACGTATCCACATTTGTAGAATGAATGTGTTATTACTATAGAGCAGCCTTTCTCAACCTGGCCCCCTCTAGATATCTTGGACTACAACTCCCATCATCCCCAGCCACTTGCCATGCTGACTGCTGCTGATGGGTATTGTTGTCCAAAACATCTGGAGGGCACCAGGTTGGGGAAGGCTAGTATACAGGATGATTATGTGTTAAGTGTGCGTGTACGTATAAGTACAGGAGTCACATAGAAGGTGAGATACTTTTTAAATGTATGAATGAATGCATGAATGCATGCATGCATGAATGAATGAAAAGTCTGCCAATCTGACCCTATGGAAAAAATGGCAGGGACTCGTAATATTATTTCATCTGTCTTCCTGAACACCCTGCTAAAAAAACACAAAGAAGCTATGCAATGGTCTCCTGGCTCCCCCAACCTTATATGATGGTAAGGATGGATGGTAAAAGGAGGCCCAGGGCCTACTTACACAGTGCAGTGGTGAGCCCCTCTGGCTGGTCGTAATGCACAATGGCAACACACATTGTGTTGAGGGCAACAACACAGAGGACCATCCAGTAGAAGCTTTGTGCTTTCACCATGCGCCGAATGAAGAATCGGAACATCTTCTCTTTTCTGCGGAAGTAGGAAGAGCTTTCATTCTTGCCGCTCTTAAGGCTGGCACGGGCGAACGGAGACCCTGCGGGCATTGGAGGGGAAGAAGGGGGGGTCATTGCTTATAGGGAAGTTAAAGCCAAGGAGATGAGGACATCCAGATTGCCATCAGTCACACAGTATGAAGCGTCAGACTGACCACACTCCAACCACGTCGTATCTCTGACATGGCTCATCCCTTTTAAACGTTTAGACAAACTCATGGAGCATAAGTCTTTCGCTCTGGGAGCAGCACAGAAGAACAGCTGGCAGAGAGGGGCTGGCAGGGCCACAAGAAACACAAAGCCCTCCGCCGCATCTGCTGCTACCTACTAGCAAGAGTGTCTTCTTACCGGCCTTTTTTGCTGGCTTGCTGGCTCTGCGGGAATGTTTTACTCTGCAGCTTGCTAGGAAGGGTTTGCAGCTGGGGACTGTGTGGTGGCTGGAGTGGGCCAGAGACTCACCTGTGAGTGGAGCAGCTCCAGGAAGAGGCAAGAGGGAACATAGAGAACTAGCCCTGCCAGGGCAGGGTTGACCCAGAAGGGGTGACACCAAAGGGGGTCGCCCCTTTGGGTTGCCACGTGGACAAGAGTGTCCCTCTGCTGGTCTGGGAGTAGGGAGGTTGCCAGGCTCCTTTGTGAGAGACAGGCCCGTGACCCTCACCTAGGGTGAGAGCCTGGGTCGGGGAAGTTTGTGGTGTGTGGAGCCCCCCCCCCCCCGAGTGAGAGTCGGGGCAGAGAAAGATAAGCGCCATCCAACTAGGGGTGGGATAGAGGCACCTGTGTAGGCTATAACTTGGGTGAGCCACTCAGGGGAGCCATAAGGGAGCAGAGGGCCTAGGTTGTGGTTGTTGGTAGGTGGTGGTCTTATGGGGTTGTGTTTGTGATTTTAGGGGTGGGGTGCCCATCTGACAGGCAGAAGTGAGGGAGGCATGTGTCCACCTGGCGGAGGCAGTGGGGGGAGTTCTGGGGGCCAGAATATACTAGGGATGTTAGAGAATTCTGCCACGGACCCCAGGGGGGCTGAATTCCAGTGAATTCGGCCCCCCGGAATCCATGGCGGAACGGAGCAACCCGCCCCATCACCCCGCGAAAGACCCCTGGAATGGAGTCTACCTGGTGGCAGCTCTGGCTGCAGCTTCGGCTCCGGCGGTGGCTCCAGCGGCGGCGGCAGCTCCAGCTGCTGCCGGGCTGCTGCAGACGCAAATGGCGTCCTGAGTAGGGGATGCCATTTGCGTTCCTATGGTAGCCCGTGATAGGCTACGTAAATATTTATGTAGCCTATCACGGCTAAAGCGGGGACGCAAATGGTGTCCCCTACACCATTTGCATTCCCATTTTCTCCATGATAGGCTACGTAAATATTTACGTAGCCTATGACAGCTAAAGCAGGGACGCCATTTGCATCCCTATGGTAGCCCATGATAGGCTACGTAAATATTTACGTAGTAGCCTATCACGGGCTACCATAGCATACTATCATGGGCTCCAGCAACACCAGGGATGCCACTCAACGGGATCGGCCCCGGAAGGCCTTCTGTCTGTCCCATCAGCCAGGACAGCTAGGCTGGTGAGGACTAGGGACAGGGTCTTTTCTGTGGTGGCCTCCACTCTGTAGAATTCCCTCCCTAGTGACCTTCACCATGCCCCCTCTTGGTGAGCTTCCAGGCTTTGAAAACCTGGCTGTTCAGGCAAGCGTTTGGGGTGGGTTAGGTTTTTTTTTTTTTTAGAGCAATGTTGTTTTGTTGATTATGTTGTATTTTGTGGTATTTGTATTGTACGCCGCCTAGAGTGGCTGGGTAGCCGGCCAGATGGGCGGCTAATAAATCTAAATAAATAAATAAGCCATGTACAAAGTCCAGTTATATCCCCGTTACAAGACTGAAAATATCAACCCAGGGTGTGGTTGCTGTAAAAAAGGCAAGTTCCATGTTAGGCATAATGAGGAAAGGAATTGAAAATAAAACTACCAAGAGCTTACACAAATCTAGGGTGCGACCACACTTGGAATACTGAGTACAGTTCTGCTCACCACACCTAAAAAAGATACTGTAGAGTTGGAAACAGTGCAGAAAAAGGCAACTAAAATGATCAAGAAGCTGGAGCAACTCCCCTGTGAGGAAAACTTACAACATCTGGGATTGTTTAGCTTAGAAAAAGGTGAGTAAGGGGCACATGACAGAGGTGTACAAAATGATGCATGGTGTGAAGAAAGTGGATAGGGGCTAGGGAGACTATCTCCCTATCCATACTAGAACCCAGTGGGATCTCTCCATGAAGCTCATTGGTGGGAGCTTCAGGACAAATACAAAGAAATCCTTCTTCACACAGCGCATAGTTGAACTATGGAATTCATTTCCACAAGATGTAGTGATGGCCACCAATTCAGATGGCTTTAAAGGGGGATGGCACAAATTCCTGGAGAAGTCTATCAATAGCTACTAGTCCTGATGCCTCTATGCTACCTCCAGTATCAGAGGCAGTATGCCTCTATATACCAATTGATGGGGAACATGGGAAGGAAGCTGCCGTTGTACTCGTGTCCTGCTTATGGGTTTCCTGCAGGCAGCTAATTCATTGAGCACTGTGTGAACAGAATGCTGGACTAGATGCATCCTTGCTCTGATCCAGCATGGTTCTTATGTTCTTGTATACTGGAGACGAACAACCCAGGTCTGGACATCACTTCTGTGCTTCCAGAGGCACATGGCTGGCTGTTTTCAGAGCAGACTGTTGCTCTACAGCAGGGGCAGGGAAATGATTTGCTATGAAGGTCCTTTGACTCACCCAAAAAGTTAGTTGGGAACGGCAGCTAATGATGTGTGAAGTCAGAGTTGATAGTGACTGGAGTTCACAGCTGTGCATTGGTCTCTCTCTTTTTCTCTCTCTGTCTCTCTGCCAACCTCTGGATCACTGAGGGCATGCTTCTGGTGGTTCCACATGGATGTATGGCCCAACTGGAGTCCACCCAGAGAAGAGCCTTCAGTGTGGTGGCCCCCATCCTATGGAACTCCCTGCCTCTGGAGGTGACGCAGGTGCCAACACTGGGGGTTTTTTGGCACCTCCTGAAAACAGCTTTTTTTCCAGGAAGCCTCCCTTGGTTGACCAGCCTCAGTTTTACTGGCACTCGCTGTTTTTTTAAATAATGGTTTTAATATCATGCTTCATACTTTTTATCTTTTGTTCATTTTATCTCTTGTTGTTCACCTCTCTGGAATCTGTTTAGATGTGGTGTGGTATACAACTGTTGCAAATAAATAAATAAATGTTGGAGGCCCATTCACAAGGGCTGCCCCAGATGATCAGATCTGGGCTTCATAAGCTAAGATACTAACGAGCCTTTGGGGTATGTGCAGGCAGCCCTGTCACTCATTTTGTTGCTCCAGCAAGAAAGAGAGCAAACAAACCAGGAACTCTCCAACTATCAGCTTCTCATTTTATTGAAAACTGAAGACTATGATTCAAATTGCACCATCTGAACAAGCCAGGATATTAAGTCAACTTTAAATCATGGCTTCATGCCATCTTGTTCCAACCCATTAACCATTCCGATTGAAATAGGAAAGTATGGTTAACGGAAGACTTCCTGGTTTATTCACTCACACGAAGGGCAGCTTGAAGGGGTTGGATGCATGGCCAAAAGATGCCTTGGCATATTGGCTTATTAAGCCAGCCACAGGGCATCAGTGCCAGGCCGTTCATTCCAGTTCAGCTCTCCTATACTTCATCTATAAGCTCCTACAACTTATTCTCCCTCAGGCCCCCAGTGGAAAAGGATAAGTGAATTTGAGTTCATAGAATCATAGAATAGTAGGGTTGGAAGGGGCCTATAAGACCACCAAGTCCAACCCCCTGCTCAGTGCAGGAAACTAAGTCAAAGCATCCCTGACAGGTGGCTGTCCAGCCTCGTCTTGAATGCCTCCAGTGTGGGAGAGCCCACTACCTCCCTACATAAGTGGTTCCATTGTCATATTGCTCTAACAGTCAGGAGGTTTTTCCTGATCTTCAGCCAGAATCTGGCTTCCTGTCACTTCAGCCCATTCTTCCATGTCCTGCACCCTGGGATGATCAAGAAGACATCCTGGCCTTCCTCTCTGTGACAACCTTTCAAGTCCTTGAAGAGCGCTATCCTGTCTCCCCTCAGTCTTCTCTTCTCAAGGCTCAACATGCCCAGTTCTTTCAGTCTCTCCTCATAGGGCTTTGTTTCCAGTCCCCTGACCATCTTTGTTGCCCTCCTCTGAACCCTCTCCAGCGTGTCTGCATCCTTCTTAAAATGTGGCACCCAACTGGACACAGTACTCCAGATGAGGCCTAACCAGTGTTGAGTAGAGGGGAACTAGTACTTCCTGGGATTTGGAAGCTATACTTCTATCAATGCACATATTAGTTCATAAATGCAAAATTAAATAAGTTCACATTAAAGATGAACCAAATTCATTTCTCCCCCAATCCCTAATCTGTGTTCTCTGTGACAGCTCCACATGCTACATTGTCCAAGAAGGCTGTGGAAGGCTGCACCCTCTGCTTGCCTATTAAGTAATAAGAGCCACTGTGTTCAGTGCTTAGCAACTGCCTTGAGGATTGCACCCTTAGTCTTTAAGCACCCTTGCTGCTCGGACGTCCCCAAACTCAGAGGCTTCCTTGATTCCTACGCCCTGATGCCAGCAGGGCAGCAGGAGCAGCTGAGGCGAACTTAGCCTCCATGTCCTCTTATCTTTCCTTTTTTCATTAGATGGTCTTTTCAGTAGGGATGTACGAAACTCCCCTTACTTGGCTCCGCCGGGTTCCGCTGGGGGGGGAGGCACTCCATCCCTCCGCCCAGAATCCTCGCTGGGGGGGGAGGTGCTCTGCGCCTCCCCCCCCCCGGAATCCTCATCAGCCAGCTCCGCTCCGCGGGGATTCCGCAGAGCTGCCGGCCAGCTCCGCCAGCAGCTGGACATCCGGCCGCTGGCTAGCAGGGACGCAAATGGTGGCGGCCGTAGCCACCGCCGTTTGCATCCCTGTAGTCAGCCGTGATAGGCTACGTAAAGACTTATGTAGCCTATCACGTCTGGCTTTAAAAACAAAACAAAATGCGTGTACGCAAATGGCGGCGGCTACGGCCGGCGCCATTTGCGTTCCTTATTTTTGGCTGTCTTAGTCTACGTAAATATTTACGTAGACTAAGGCGGTGAAAATAAGGGGGAACGCAAATAGTGTCCGCTACACTATTTGCGTTCCCCTTATTTTCGCCGTCTTAGTCTACGTAAATATTTACGTAGAATAAGACGGCCAAAAATAAGGAACGCAAATGGCGGAGGCCCTAACTGCCGCCATTTGCATACGCGTTTGGTTTTTTTTTAAGCCAGATGTGATAGGCTACATAAGTCTTTATGTAGCCTATCACGTCTTGTAAAAAAAAAAAAAAACCCTGACAAGACTGCAAATGGCGGCGGCGGCAGCCAGTCAGAAGACCAACCGCCGCCAGAGCTGCCGGGAAGATCTGCCCCAGGTAAGTCTCGTCCCGTGGTGGATCCGCGGGGGGCAGAGGGATGGCAGGCTGTTCCGCCACAGATTTCGGGGGGCCGAATGCACTGGCATTCGGCCTCACCGAGATCCGTGGCAGAATTCTCTGCCATCCCTACTTTTCAGCTGGTCTAGCGAGGATGCTGTGAAGGGGAGGGAAGAAGGCTGGAGGAGGTTCAGGATGAATCAGATCCTGGCCTCTCTGGTCTCTTCCCCTTCCCACCCACTGGAACAACCCCTTTCCCCCCTCTCTGAGGTTGATTTTCTGACCTTGGAGAGGCAGCGAGCACGATTTTCTCTGCACTGGCTGCGAGGAGTCGGGGGGAGGCAGGTCTCAGACTCCCCCTTCTGAGGTTGGAGCACTGTCTCCCATCTCGGAAGGGGGAATCTGAGCCATCCTATGGTCCGTGGGATGACAATGCCACAGGGTATGTCATCTCCTTCCCTGCAACAAAGTAACCCAGCTATGCTTCCGGAATGTCTTTTTTTAATAAAGCAAATCCAGTCAATTGCCATTCATCACTTTAAAATGTGATTATGAGTTCTTGCAGACAGTGTTAAGAGAATTACAAAACAACTCGCCCAGTTAACTGTCAGCAAGAGGCCTCTACTCTGCTGAGCAGCACATTTTCAGACCAACTTGTAATTACGCCGTTTGCTTTCTATGAGCCTCATAGCCACATCAGAGAAATGATCAGTATTCAAACTCTGTAAGGGAAACTTCAAGCGGGGCTGTGGAAGTTTCTTGCCATAGCAGCGGGGGAATTTCTAACTGGATCTTGACCTCTGGAGAAAAGTCTGTTAAGAAGCGCATGATCCAACCAAAGTGAAATACTTTTTAAAAACCCATCCGTTGCAATGGGAGAGATTTAAGCATATGCTTAACTTGAAAGAACTTTACTTTGGCTGAATTGTGACCCAAGTTCCTAGCCCCTATGGTTGCACACCATAATAAGTTTAAACACTTGAAGCTGCTTTTTCACCAAGGCAGACCATTGGTCCATCTAATCCAATATTGTCTGATCAGCCTGGCAGTGGTTCCCTGAGGGCTCAATCAGGGGTCCTTCTATCCCTCCTATTTCAGATACTTTTAACATAGAGTTGTGGGGAATTGAACCTTGGCAGGGCCATAGCTCAGTGCTAGAGCACCTGCTTTGGATGCTGAAGATCCAATGTTCAATTGCTGGCATCTCCAGGTAGAAGGGTCAAGTGGAAGGTGATCGGAAGAACCTCTTCCTGAGACCATAGATGCTGCCAATCAGTGTAAACCAGGGATGAACAGAAGATAGGTGGAGATCGACTGGTAGATCTCTGGGTATTTTGCAGGAGATCACCAAGTGACTCCCAATTATCTAACAACAACAACAAATCTCCTGACTCCCCGCCTCTTCTAAGTTGGGTAGGGATGTTGGAGGAATCTGTTCAGGGGGTGGAGCGTGGCAAGTTTCACCAGGTCAGCCCCCCGGACTCTGGCTTGATTATCCGTGAGTTGGCCTGACTTAGCAGGTGACAAGTCAGTCCAACTCGCAGATTGGGGCGGGGGGTGCCTAAATTGTGATTTGCGCAAAATTGCAGCCATAAGTACCGCAGTTTGTGCAAAATTACAGCTGTATATGGTCTAATTTGCACAAGTAACGGCCATGATTTTGCACAAATTGTGCTATTCACAACCACAGTTTTGCACAAATCAGCCTGCAATTTTGTGCAAAAGGCCCTCAGTAAACTTGCCCGGTTTGGGGAACTATGGTGCGGCATGGCGGGCTCGCAAATGAAAGCTGGGCCAGGGCCAGCATGAGGATCCTCTAGGATTTCCTCATGACAGACAACCCTAAAGTTGGGCTGCTGAGATGGAAGAGAGCTTGGGAGAAAAACCAGGAGCAGATTTTTGTGTGTGACTGAACTATGAGCTCTGGTATGATGGTACTGAAAAGACATTTCTGGGCTGAGCATGTAATCAAAGGCACTGTGCTTCTTTAATTCTAAGAATTAGAATTAAGTCCCTTAGTCCCAAGCCACTATTTTGCCCCTGGCTCTGACTGGTGGACTGCCTGGTTCTAGCAAAATATAAAATAGATCCCACAACTCAGAGGTCTGCCTGCCCCTGAAGTAGTTAACATTGTTCTGACATACTGCATATGCTCTACAAGTAAGCTATGGTCCCTCCAAAACCTTGCCATGATCCTCTTGCTTGATGCAAAATGAGCTTTTGTAGGAAGCATGTGCTACACAAGAAACCCATAGTTAGTTATCATTACATGTATGCCCTGCTTTTCATCCATGATGGAACTCAAGGGAGCTTACATTGGGGTTCTGAGGCAATCTTCCATCCAGGCACTGACTAGAGCCAGACTTGCTTAACTGAAGTACTGTGCCACATTTTAAGAAGGCCACTGGCATGCTAGAGTGCATCCAGAGAGGGTGACCAGGATGGTGGACACCCAATCTCATGAAGAACGGTCAAAAGTGTTGGGTATGTTAAGATAGCAGAACAGAAGATTAAGGGGGAACGTAACAGTGGTCTTCAAATATCTGAAAGACTGTGATGAAGACAATGGAGCAGACTTGTTCTCTGTTGCTCCAGAGGGCAAGACTAGAACCAATGGGTGGAAATGGAGCTGCTGGACTGCCTTGAGAGATAGTGAGCCCTCCATTCCTGGAGGTATTTATGCAGATGTTGGTAGGGATGTCAGAGAAATCCGCAACAGAATCAAATGAGTCTGGACTTCTATGAATCTGACCAGCAGATTCCACAGCGGACCAGCTTTTCCCAAGTTGCATGGATTCTGCACAGTTGTGGACTGGTGTTTTTACTTTCCGGAATTTTGTGCAAATTTACTCATAGAAAAATACGTCAAATAAAAAAAACACCAGCTGAAAATGTGCATTTTCCCCATAGGCTAAAGCAAGATTCCTGACTTGTGTTGCTGATAATTTCCTCCTGCAGAAAGCAGAGGAAGGAACTAGAGGATCAGCTATCCTTGCCTTGATCCTAACCAACAGAGATGACTTAGTGGATAAAGTGGCAGTTACAGGAACTCTGGGGGAAAGTGATCATGTTATACTTGAGTTCTTGGTTCTAAAGGAAGCAAAAGCCGAGTGTAGCCAAATGTGTACCCTGGATTTTTGGAAATCCAATTTTAATAAACTCAGAACAATGATCAGTAAGGTCCCATGGCAAGCAACTCTAATGAGGAAAGGAGTCCAGGATGAGTGGGAGTTTTTAAAAAAGAAAATTCTAAAGGCACAATTACAAACGATTCCAACAAGAAAAAAAAGGCAGAAGACAACAGAAGAAGCCAATGTGGCTTCACAAAAAGCTTAGAGATGACCTGAAAACAAAAAAGGACACATACAGGAAGTGGAAGGAAGGCCAAGCTACAAAGAGTACAGGCAGGTAGCACAGAATTGCAGGGATGGCATCAGGAAGGCTAAAGCTGAGAACGAGCTGAGTTTAGTGAGGGATGCTAAAAGCAACAAAAAGGCTTTCTTCAGCTACATGCACAGTAAAAGATGGAGGAAAGAAATGGTGGTTAAACTATTAAATAAGGATGGCAAAATGATAACAGATGACAAGGAAAAGGCAGAAGTGCTCAATTCCTACTTTGGCCCAGTCTTCTCCCAAAAGAGGGTCTATGAGCTCCCTGGCAAAGGCAAAGTACAGGCTGAAGGGGCAGGATTACAGCTTGAAATCGATAGGCAAATAATCAAGGAACACCTAGGGATGTACAAAACCCGCCTTACCTGGCTCTGCCGGGTTCCGCTGGGGGGGGGGAGGCGCTCCGTCCCTCCCCCCAGAATCCTCGCTGGGGAGGGAGGCGCTCTGCACCTCCCCCCCGGAATCCTGACTGGCCAGCTCCGCTCCACGGGGATTCCGCGGAGCCGCTGGCCAGCTCCGCCAGCAGCCGGACATCCGGCCGCTGGCTAGCAGGGACACAAATGGCAGCAGCCATAGCCGCCGCCATTTGCGTCCCTGTATTCAGCCATGATAGGCTATGTAAAGAGTTACGTAGCCTATCACGTCTGGGTTAAAAAAAAAAACCTGTACGCAAATGGCGGCAGCTATGGCCGCTGCTAATTGTGTTCCCTATTTTTGGTTGTCTTAGTCTATGTAAATATTTACATAGACTAAGACAGCGAAACTAAGGGGGAACGTAAATATTTACATAGACTAAGACAACCAAAAATAGGGAACGCAAATGGCAGTGGCCGTAGCCGCCGCCATTTTCCTACGCTTTTTTTTTTAACCCAGACGTGATAGGCTACGTAAGTCTTTACGTAAATGGTGCAAATGGTGGCGGCGGCGGTGGTGGCAGCTGGTCGGAAGACCAGCCGCCGCCACCGAAGCCACTGCTGGAGCCGCCGCCGTCCGGAACATCTGCCCCAGGTAAGTCTTGTCCTGGGGGGGATCCGCGGGGGGCGGGGGGGGGCAGGCCGTTCCACCACAGAGTTCGGGGGGCTGAATGCACTGCATTCGGCCTCACCGAGATCCGTGGCGGAATTCTCTGACATCCCTAGGAACACCTCATTACTTTGAATGAGTTCAAATCTCCAGGGCCAGATGAACTGCATCCTAGAGTAATAGAGGAACTGGCAGAAGAGCTTTCAGAACCACTGTCTATTATCCTTGAGAAATCATGGAGGACAGGTGAAGTGTGCCAGATGACTGGAGGAGGGCTAATGTTGTCCCTATCTTCAAAAAGGGCAAAAAGGAGGAACCTGGGAACTACAGACCAGTCAGTCTGACATCAATCCCTGGGAAAATTCTGGAGCAGATGATAAAGCAATCCACCTGGAAGCATCTTGAAAACAGTGCAGTGATTACTCAAAGCCAACATGGATTTGTCAAAAACAAGGCCTGCCAGACGAATCTGATCTCATTTTTTGATCAGGTAACCTCCCTTGTGCACTGTGGGAATGCTGTGGACATCATATACCTCGACTTCAGCAAAGCCTTCAACAAAGTGCCCCATGATATCCTGATGACCAAACTAGCTCAAAGTGGGCTAGATGAAACAACTACCAGGTGGATCCATAGTTGGCTACAGGATTGGACTCAAAGAGTGCTTATCAATGGGATCTTCTCAAACTGGGGAGAGGTAACGAGTGGGGTACTGCAGGGCTCACTCCTGGGCCCAGTGCTCTTCAACAGTTTATTAATGACTTGGAGGAGGATCAAATTTGCAGATCACACAAAATTGGGTGGGATAGCTAATACCTTGGAACAGAAACAGAATTCAAAGTGATCTTGATAGACTGAAGTGCTGGGCAGAAAACAACAGAATGCTATTTAATAGGGATAAATGCCAAATTATCCACCTAGGAAAAAGAAACCAAATGTACAGTTACAAGATGGGGAATACTTGGCTCAAAAATACTACACGTGAGAAGGATCTTGAAATTGTTGTAGGTCACAAGCTGAATATGAGCCAACAATGGGATGTGGCTTCAAAAAAGGCAAATTCTCTTTTGGGCTGCATTAATAGAAGCATAGCTTCCAAATCCCAGGAAGTACTAGTTCCCCTCTACTCAGCACTGGTTAGGCCTCATCTGGAGTACTGTGTCCAGTTCTGGGCCCCGCTCTTTAAGAAGGATGCAGACGAACTGGAAAGGGTTTAGAGGGGGGCAACAAAGATGATCAGGGGACTGGAAACAAAACCCTATGAAGACAGACTGAAAGAACTGGGCATGTTTAGCCTTGAGAAGAGAAGACTGAGGGGAGATAGGATAGTGGTCTTCAAGTACTTGAAAGGTTGTCACAGAGAGGAAGGCCAGGATCTCTTCTCGATCATCCCAGAGTGCAGGACACGGAATAATGGGCTCAAGTTGCAGGAAGCCAGATTCTGGCTGAACATCAGGAAAAACGTCCTGACCATTAGAGCAATATGACAATGGAACCAATTCCCTAGGGAGGTGGTGGGCTCTCCCACACTAGAGGCATTCAAGATGAGGCTGGACAGCCATCTGAGGGATGCTTTGACTTAGATTCCTGCATTGAGCAGGGGGTTGGACTCGACGGTCCTATAGGCCCCTTCCAAACCTACTATTCTATGATTCTATGAAAATGTGCACGTTGTGGGGATTGGGGGGGGGGGGTTGTGCATTTTTACAAGTTCAAATTTGTGCAGATATGAATGTGAATTTGCACACATTCAGGAAATTCGGGAAAAAATCCAATTCCACAAATGAGCCAACAATGGAATGAAAGGCACCTGATAATCGGTGAAACACAGACAGAACAGATTTTACAAAATCCATACATCCTTAGAGGCTAGACATCTGTCAGAGATGCTGTAGTTGCATGATTCCTGAAGTGAGCAGGAGGTTGGACTAGATTACCTCCCAGATCCCTTTCAACTCTAACACTCTATGGCTTCAACGTATGCCTCCATAGCACAGCCCTACGATATTAAGCAAGAGCCCATCTCCTTGCCTTCCCCAAGGGGTGGTGTCTTGCAACATTAAGAGCTGGTCCATCTAGCAGTGAACCTTTCTCACTGATGAGACTTGATGAGATTTGGGGTTCCTTGGGTCTCTCTTGGCCATGAGGCCTTGGCTGCCCAGCTATGTTGCTTCAGGAGACAATCTATGGGGAAAACTATGTGGACCATCAGACATCTGACTTACCAACTGAGCAAACATCCGTGAAGTGGTCATCACCCTCTTCAGCATGGATTAGGTCATTTTTGCTCTTCTTTATTGTCGCTCTTTTCAGCACTGGATACAAAGGGGAATGGGAGAGAAAAGAACAAATGTGCCTGTTAGCATTTGGAAGCAAAGAAGCCCTCTCTACTTGCATACGCTTAGAGGCTCCACTTGCCTCTCCACCTGGAGGTGGGCTCCAGAGCAGCCACAAAGCACTAAACTATTACAAATCAGTGAGTTGACAGCTTCTCTCACAGGCTCTTATGAGAAGGCTCATTATTAATTTAGTCTTTCAGCTATGCTGTAATTTAGCCTCCTCTGTCCCTCCATGAACATCTTGGCTGAAAGCAAAGTGAGGCTGGAGAGGAGGAGCAGCTCTGCAGATGCCTCCCATGCTACCGTTTCCTATCCTATGCAGACACATGGAGGTACAGGAGAAATTTGCGCCTGTTGTGGCTTAGAAATTAATATTGCCACCAAATTTGGGGGGAGGGGAACACAAAACACACACGTATTTGGTGGCCAGTTTGGGAGGTCTAGCTAAATGACACCCATGACCCAGGTTTGAAGGGTTCCTAAGTGTAGACACCCAAGGTGGGCCCTCTTGGGCTTGCCTGGCCGCAGGAAGCACTCACACAAAGCAGTGCAGGGTGATGCCGCAATTTTAATAGGCCATAATGCCCCAGGGTGATGCTACAACAGCAGTATTGTGGGGAATGAATGTGGCAGCCAAATCAAGCCCAGCAGGGCTCAGAACACTGGATGGCTGGAGGAGAGAGAGAGAGAGAGAGAGAGAGAGAGAGATGATAGACCTATATCTCTAAGATAACTATATTTATCTATAAGATAATCTATATCTATATCATCTCTATCTCTAAGATAATTATATTTATCTCTATCTAGAAGATATTTATATATCTTATATCTTTAGATGGATGGATGGATGGATGGATGGATAGATAGATAGATAGATGATAGACCTATATCTCTAAGATATTTATCTATATCATCTCTGTCTCTAAGATAATTACATTTATTTCTATCTAGGAGATATTTATATATTTTATATCTTTAGATAGGTTAGATAGATAGATAGATAGATAGATAGATAGATAGATAGATAGATAGATAGATAGATGATAGACCTATATCTCTATCTCTAAGATATTTATATTTATCTATAAGATATTTATATATCTTATATCTTTAGATAGGTGATGATGTTGATGATAGACAGACATATAGATATAGATAAATATTATATATATATATATATATATACACACACACACACATAGATACACACTATGTGTGTGTATATATATCTATATATCTATATAACTTATAGAGATATGAGATATTTATCGATATCGATATCGATATCTATAAAACATTTATATTTATCTATATCTATATTTATGATGTATATCAATATTGATATCTCTAAGATATTTATATATCTTATATGCTTAGACAGATGAGAGAGAGAAACAGAGATGATAGATAGACAGACCTATAGATATAGATAAATATAAATATCTTATAGAGATATAAGATATTTAGATTTATCTGCACCCTGTCTCATCTGATCTCGGAAGCTAAGCAGGGTCAGCCCCGGTGAGTACTTGGATGGGAGACCTCCTGGGAATCAGGCTTCCTGCTCTGAGGAGGGGGTTGGACTTGATGGTCTTGTAGGCCCCTTCCAACCCTATGATTCTATGATTCTATGATCTGTATCTATATGATATTTATATGTATCTATATCTATCAAGATATTTATATATCTTATATCTTTAGATAGATGATAGATAGATAGATAGATAGATAGATAGATAGATAGATAGATAGACAGACAGACAGACAGACAGACAGACAGATCTATATACCTATATCTATACCTATACCTATATCTATCTGTATAGAAAGATAGAAAGACTGACAACAGAGTGTTCAAAAAATATATTCAAGCTAAACGTTTCAGCTTCTGTTGAGCCCTCATCGGTAAAAAATTTATATACAGGGGTTCAACCCTAGTTCTAATGAATTCAAAAGCTTGAATTCTGATGAATTAAAAAAATGGTGGTGGAGGGGGATAACATTGTTTTTACTGTCTTATTACAAATTCTGACAAAAGCAAAAGGGGGAACCCCCCAATAGTTCAGAAAACATGAAAAAAAATAATGGGATAAATGAGGAAAGAAATTATATTTATTGTAGCTCAGCATGTTTGGGATCTAATGGCCCTTCATCAGGGAATATTAGAAAGAAGAACATGTCAGATTTGGATAGCTTCAACCTCCTACGAGCTCAGTATTAGCATGAAATAAAAATGTGTGCGTGCAGTTTGCTGATTTTTTTTTTTTAACCAAGCTATGAAACAGGATCTCTGATGTCTGTCAGAGGATAATAGTATGAAAGGACTCCTTTTACAGGGAAGGGCAGTGGTTCAATAGAGTGTCATTTTTGTCCATACACACACACACACACACACACACAAAACATAGCTGTCCTCTAACCTCACCCTTGTGTAGTGGCTGAGCATACACTTTGTGGGAAACCTTTCTCAGCCAAAGGGACATGCCTATAAACATGCCTGTAAATATTCCCTGCATAACCCTCGAGGGTTTGGGAGGCACATGCAAGAGGTGGGTGTGGCCAAAATATTACCCATCTCTCATCTCTCCCCCTTCTCCTCCACTCTCTTTCTCTCCCTTCTCTTTCTGTCCCTTCTCTTTCTCTCACACTCTCTCTCTCCTCACCCTAACCTTCTATCTCCCCCCCCCCTGCCCTGGGGCATCACCAAAAGAGCACATTATCTGGAAAATGGTCATAGGGAATGTAACACGGGCTGGTTAGTCTTGCACCCACTATCTAGCAACTGACGTTACATGCCTATATTAGGTATCATAGAATAGTAGGGTTGGAAGGGGCCTACAAGGCCATCAAGTCCAACCCCCAGTAGGTTCTGGCAAGGTAGGTTCTGCCAAGGTTGTCTTGCACCATTCCCACCACCAGAGGCAAGAAGAAGATTGCATGTGTTGCATTTTATAATAATTACACTTTATGGGGAAGCCGAGAGTAATGAACACAGCCCTCAAACTCAGCTGGTGAGAAAGCCTGATAGAAGACCGCCAATGTCCCATTTTCAAATCCCAAGCATCTCCTGCCATGGAGGCTAAATGCTTTGCAATGTTAACAAAATTGCTGGGCAATTTAAAAAAAAAGAGAGAGAGAAATAAAAGTCTTTCATTGCTTTCAATTTAATGCCGCCCCCCCCCCCACCAAGCAAACCAAGCAAAGAAAAATATGATTCTAGCACGAAGACACGACATGGTGTGGTGATTATACACTGCTTACTTTGCACAACAAGCTCAGTCAAAAAGTTTGACCTAAGAGAAGACTCAGCATGGTCCTTGGGCCTGTAAAACCTCTTGCTTAGACCAAAATCTCAAGAGAAATGTGTGTTCCATTTCAACAACAAACCCTGGCAAGATCCGTTCTACACTGGGAGTTGGAGGGGAGATCAAGTACAGCCTTTCTCTTTGGGCAAGGGGGTGTTTTCTTGATATTTCCACACTCCCTGCATGCTTGGATCACACTAGAGAGCAGGGTTCCAATGCTGTTCTCCAACAGCCCAGCTCCAACGGGTTTGCCCCATCGGTGGATCCATCACCATTACAGACTCAGTGGCACAGGATGCATGAGACATGGCCCATATCTACCATCCATTCACCTGAAATAGCCATTAATTGAACTGAGGTTTCCCTGGATTCCACACACGTATCAGCGGCCCCGATACTGATCCAAATCCTGTAACCAGAGACCATTCATTCATTCATTGCATTTATACCCCGCCTTTTTTCCTCTTGCAAGGAACCCAAGGCGGCTTACATTATCCTCCTCCTCTCCGTTTTATCCTCATGACAACAACCCTGCGAGGTGGGTTGGGCTGAGAGTCTGTGACTGGCCCAAAGTCACCCAGTGAGCTTTCATGGCTGAGTGGGGACTAGAACCTGGATCTCCCTGCTCCTAGTCTAACACTCTTGCCACTACACCACACTGGCTCTCACATGATTCACCACCATCTGAATCTGAGACTCATGAAACTGAGACCTTTGAGCCAAGACCCCCAGGAACTGCAGCCCTGAGCCAGACCACACAGTGGAACCACTGTCCTCCCCCCTCCCCCCCCACCAGGACCTCATGTGTCAAATCTGCTCACCACTGCAGGTCTCATGCCCAGCAAGAAATAATGGAGAGGTAATGGAGTGCCAACCTCTGCCCCTTTAAGGTCCTCCACTTCAGCAAGGGAGAAGGAGCTGGGAGAGGTAGTCAGACTGAGAAACTGCATAAGACAGGTGAGGGGAACATGTGTCCCTCCAGATGTTGGTGGACTGCGACTCCCATCATACCTAGCCAGCATAGCCAATGGTGAATGATGATGTGGGTTGCAGATAGGGATGGCTGAACTCGCCCGCCACCACCTCCTGTGCTGCTTGCCAAATCCCCCACCAGCCTCCTGACCTTGTTTAGTGCCCGGGGCGAGCCGGCAGGCGGTCCGTGGGCACCCTGCAAGCAGAACTTGGCATCTTGCTGCTCTGGCAGCCACCATTTTGTGCAAAATGGTGGCTAGGCATTTTCTGTAAATCCCCATTTTACACAAATGACAGCCATTAATAGGACCATTTACACAATATTTTACTGGCACAGATGGTCAAATTAGACCAGTTACATCAGTAATTTTGCATAAATGGCCCTATTTATGGCCACCATTTGTGCAAAATGGGGGGTGACGGAAAGACTTAGCCACCATTTTGCACAAAATGGTGGCTGCCAGAGTCCCCATCACCACCCACCATCCCCTGGTTCTCTCCTCGCAAGGAAGGAGGGTGCGAGGGGTTGGCAGGTGGCAGAAAACTGGTGTGTGCCAAGTCAGGCAAGCATGGAAATCCATGGACTGGCATCCAGGGTGCTGCAAGAAATCATTGAACTCAAGCCCCAACTGGACTCCCGCAACATCCCTACTTGCAGACTAACATCTGGAGAACCACACATTCCCCATCCCTGATACAAGGACTAATTTAGTCCTTGCTGGAACAAGCTGTCTCTTCCCTGGGACCTGTCCAGGGTCTTGAAGGCCCTCTCTTTCATTGCCCTTGCTTCCTAAACGTTGAAGGCCCTCTAGTGTTCCTAGCCACTAGAGTGGATACTGTCCCTGCTTTGGCTCTGATCCAAACCACTGCCTGACCTGCTTCTTCCAGACATCTGCGGGCTCATCCTTGCCAGGACTGGAAACACTCTACCCTTCAGCTTCTGCCAATCTCTGTCCTTCCTTGGAGACAGGTATGCCAACACACGATGCAACCTCTACCCATCTTTGGACGCTCAACCAGCCGCAATGTTGGTACTAGGAAAAAAAATGTCCCTATGGTGCTGGGGTGTGTGAAAGCTGCAAATGATGCCCCCTAAAACCCTGACAAGTTGCCGTCCACTCACTGTTATAGCTGCCGCCGCCGCTAATCTCCACCGTTGCCGTGCCTCGCAGTACTAGGCCTTCAGAAGCGGCCCTCCCTGACAGTGAACGGGAGGAGAGAGAGAGAGAAACAACAACAGAGGAAGGGGTAGGGGGCAGGAAGAGGAGGAGGACACGAGAGGATGAAAGATGGTCAGAAAAGGAAACGGGGAGTGTCTCTTTTTTTACTGCACTCCCGCCAACTGGAATGTCTTACGAGTTTGATGTCAAGAGCATCAGTGGAAAAGGACCTTCTATGTCTTGGTAGACCTGCCCTGACAAAAGGAACATAATGTACCTTGCTGGACATGAAAGCTTCGAGGTCCTCTGTCCTAGGAAATGGTGAGGGTAAAATATGCCTTTCTGGGTTTATGTAGGATCACCACACCCTGTTATGTCTTACTGCTTAAAGGAGGAGGGGTCTTTGACAAAATCTGCTTAGGAACCCTTGTTCACAGACTGGCTGTTCTGGTAGCCTTAACACAGAAAAAAATCCTTCAACCTTTCCATGCTAAGCCAACGCTGGTGAACTGCCCTGCACAGACAAGGACATCAAGTAGATCCCTGTAACCACACAACAACAACTCGGTACAAAAATCACCAACCTGACCTCCAGAAATCTCAGTGCCACTTCACATTTTACGTGGCAATCACCTTTCCTGCAGCTGTACCAGAGCTCCCTATAGCAAATGCATCCAGTGTGATGGGCCAGTACTTATTATTCCTTGATGCCTGAAGGCATGGGAGAGGGAATCCCAATTGACAGCCCCTACCTGGCCCATGTCTGCTTCATATGCATCTAATTCTTCATGCTCCAGGGATGTGCTGTAGGGAACACCGCTGTAGCAAACAAGATTGCAGTGCAAAAATGACTCTTGGAAAATTCATCTTGAGGCAGATGTGGGTTCCCAGCTCATTCAAGACACAAAATGCACACCCTCTCCACCACACTAAAAGTTACCAAGACACACACAGCATATGAACCTCAAGTAAAAGAAGAGAAATGCAGAGCAAAGGAACCTACCATCCAGGGGGGACTTCTCTTCAGCATTCTTGTCTTCCTCTGCTAACATCACCTCCTCTGAAAACATGGAAAGAACAGCACTCAGACTCAGATAAAAGCGCATTGTCAGCCACAGAATGAGGAATCTGAGGGCCAAAGCGTCATAAAGCATCCAGTTGGAGGGGGACCATAGTAGTTCACTAGTTTCAGCACATGCTTGGTACGCAGAAGGTCTGAGGTTCCATCTCCAACATCTCTAGGCTTAGGTAGCTTGCAATGGAAAAGACCCTTTATCGGAAACCCTTGAGAGCAGCTGCAAGAGAGCAGACAATAGAGCATAGCTGGGCAACCTTTTGGGACCATGGGCACACTTGGCCATTTGAGAAACTGTCCTGGGCACCACCACAAATGGCTGCCATGGGAGGTGTGGCAAAGGACAAGTAACCTGCCCCAAAGACTGAGTACAAGAGAAAGGTGGGGTCTGAGCTTCAACACAGTAAACAACTCCTTTCTTTGAACCCACAGTTTTCAGCACCAACAGAAACCTATTTCTCAGCGATTCCTTGTGCTTTGATTTGTTTTTAAAGTGGGAGGGGTAGGGCACCTTGACAGGCACCAAGAAACGTATCCGGGGGGGTGCACTGGTGCCCATGGACACGACATGGAGTACCCCCGCCCTAGATATACAAATAGTTGTGAACTGGTATAGGGCAGGTTCAACACACATGATGCAGTAAATCAGATCTGACTCCCCAACCCATTTAAAAGCAGCCATGGGGCTCTGATTTTGAATGCAGCAGGAGCGCTTAGCCCTTCCTCACCACCACTGTTTTCCTGATCTAAATCCTCCCCATATCTCAAACTAGGGATGTACGAAAGTCACTTACCTTTCCGCGGATTATGTTGATGGGGGGGGAGGCGATCCGTTCCTCCCCGCCGGAATCCTCCACGGCCGGCTGTGCTCCGCGGCAGCTCCGCGGAGCAGCCGGCCAGGCCCAGCCAGGCCAGAGCCGTCCGCAGCTGGATTTCCAGCCGCAGATGGCTTGGGGGGGGGGACACGCGTATGCAAATGGCAGCGGCTACGGCTGCTGCCATTTGCGTTCCTTATTTTTAGCAGTCTTAATCTACCTAAATATTTACGTAGACTATGATGGCGAAAATAAAGGGGAGTGCAAATAGCGTAGCGGGCGCTATTTGTGTCCCTTTTTGATTCGCTGTTTTAGCCTACATAAATATTTACGTAGGCTAAAACGGCGAATCAAAAAGGGACGCAAATAGCGCCCGCTACGCTATTTGCGTTCCCCTTTATTTTCGCCGTCATAGTCTACATAAATATTTACGTAGACTAAGACGGCCAAAAATAAGGAACGCAAATGGCGGTGGCCATAGCCACCGCCATTTGCGTACGCGGTTTTGTTTTGTTTTTTTAAACCCAGCCATGATAGGCTACGTAAATCTTTATGTAGCCTATCACGTCGTTTTGTGTTTTTTTTTTAGAAGACTGCAAATGGCGGCGGTGGCAGCCGGTCGGAAGACCAGCCTCCGCAGCTGCCGCCGTCGAAGCCGCCGCCGGAGCTGCCGCCGCCCGGAAAATCCGTCCCAGGTAAGTCTCGTCCCGGGGGGGATCCGCAGGGGGCGAGGAGGGGCAGGCCGTTCTGCCACGGAGTTCGGGGGGCCAAATGCACTGGCATTCGGCCTCACCGAGATCCGTGGCGGAATTCTCTGCCATCCCTACCTCAAACGCACTTTGATGCACAAACTGGAAACTGGAGGCACCTGTATTGATTTCAGTTGAGAAAATAGTGCCCATGCTTGTGGGGAGGGTCGCATTAAATATCACTGTTCCATTCAAAACTGGAGCCTCTCTGTGTCTGATTTAAAGGAATATATATTGAAAATGAGAGAGCCAATCAGTGTCAGGTTCCTGTTTTACTGGCTGGTAGTTACTCTGAGGAAGGAACTGGGGCCACCATTGAGGGCTGATCCCCCTCTCCCTGAATGAAAGCCTCCAGAGAAGCAGCTCTCGGGACGCGATTTGCTTCAGTGAAGGGAGGGTGACCACCATCAAGGGCTGAGCTTTTCCAGCTGCTCTCCTCCACCACCATGCGTGGAAGCCTTATCAGACATCGCTTCAATGGAGATGGTAAAATAGGACACAGCAGCATGAACAACATGGAGCGGGAGCAGACTGAGTTTTCAATCTATTGTTGAGGTCTTTGGAGTCCAGCATGTCTTTGAGGGGAGCTGGAGCGTCTGAAGAGAGTGTTGGGGAGGGCGGGACCATCATAGAAGTATCATGGCAGAAGGGGTCATGGCTGGGGGGGTGGGGCTCAGGTGTTGGGAAGATGATCTCAACATTTATGTCCCAGGGCATGGTCTGAAGGCCCATGAGGCAGCCACCTTGCTGAAGCTAAGCAGGCTTGGGTCTGGTCAGTGCTTGGAAGGGAACTTGGGAACCACATGTAGCCACCTTGAGTTCCACAATGGAAGAAAGGTGGGATATAAACAAACAAAAAAAATAAATAAATTTATTTATGTGCTATTTTGCCTTCCAGCCCATCCTCTAGCCTGGATAATGGTGGTGGCCTGTCTGCAGTCCCCTCAAGTCTCATGGTGCTACTGATAAATGCCAGGTCAGTCAAGGGGAAGGGTGTGACCATATGCAATTTGCTCCTGGAAACCAACGCTGACCTGATGTGCTTAACAGAGGCCTGGTTGGATGAAAGGGGAAGTGTAAACCTCTCCTGCATCGAGCAGGGGGTTGGACTCGATGGTCTTGTAGGCCCCTTCCAACCCTACTATTCTATGATTCTATGTGTTCTCCAGGTTATGGGGTGCAAGGCTTGAGGGGTAGGGAAGTGGGTGGCTTTAGTCCATAAAGTTTCCTTCTCCTTGAGCAGATACCCCATTCAGAAGTCAGCCAGTTCTGAGTAGGGATGTATGAATCCCCTACCTGCCAGTCAATGGGGGGGTGATCCATTCCTCCCCCCGGAATCCCCACTGGCTGGCTCCACTCTGCAGCAACTCCACGGAGCCGCCAGTCGGCTCCGTACAGCAAGCGATATGGCCGCCATTGCTGTGTCGTATTGCTGAGCACGCACTGCAGGAAGGGATCCGGATGCAAATGGCGTCTGCTGCACCATTTGCATCCCTGTTTTTTCACGCTATAGGCTATGCATTTGTATTCACGTAGATATTTGCGTAGCCTATCGCGTGAAAAAACAGGGACGCAAATGGCATAGTGGACACCATTTGTGGCTGTAAAGCTGTTAGACTGACCTAAATGCAGCCATTTACGGCTGCATTTAGCTTAATCTAAGACCTTTACGGCCGCAAATGGCATAGCGGACACCATTTGCGTCCGGATCCCTTCCTGCACTGAGTGCTCAGCGATATGGCATGGCAATGGTGGCCATATCACTTGCTGTATGGAGCCAGCTGGCGAGGAGAATCCAGCTCCATGCGGGTCCGGCGGAAGGCAGAGGGAGGTGGACCTGTTCCACCACGAACTCCAGAGGCTGGATTCAAAAGAATCCGGCCTCAATGGAGTCCATGGTGGAATTCTCCGCCATCCCTAGTTCTGAGTGTCCTTTCATGGTGCCGAGTTGTAGAGACCAGATGGGGATTATTGGTGTACTGTCCACCCCACTGCCTAGCAGTCTCCCTGCCTGAGCTTATGGAGGTGGTCCAGACATTAACATCCATGCTGAGGCTGTCTTGTGTGGAGTGGCCTGTCTCAAATAATACCTGGCCCAATCCATGTGGCAGGACACAATCTGAATTTGGCCTTCTGTACTGGAATGGGTGGGTGATTTGTGGGTGGGGGAGCCTACGATGAGTCCATTGTCATGGACAGATCACTATCTGGTGTGGGAGAAAAAACTTTATGTCAGGCCTGAACCAAAGTATTAGGCCTGAACCACAGTCTCCAAGATAGAAAAATACAGAGAACATTGTAAGAGAGTAGCTGAGAAAAAGAAGACACAAGGAGAGTGGAATAAACAATTTTGAGCACAGATAAAGGAGACTCCGACTCCTGTCTCATGAGGACAATGGACAGACAAACCCATTCCCTACTGAGGTAAGTTACTGCCTTGCAAGAGGAATTTTCAGATCATTGTGCCCCAGCTGTGCTTCTTTATTTATTCATGTCAGAAGCATCACAATTAAAAACATATTATAACACATAACATTTGAAATATAAGATGTAGAAGCTAAGATATGTAAAAGTTAGACAAATCTTGCCCCAAAACTAGCAACATTAATTGCGTTCTGTCGCGCTATCGTAAGGTCCTCATATGTGCACTAGTCAGGGCACAAAGGGCAAGTATACATATGTGTTGTTGTCTGCAAGTCTCCACAGTCGCTTAGGGCAGAGATCACCGGATAGCCCCATTAATTTAGAGTATCTCTAGATCTTGTTACACCCGTGCACAGTCTATTCAATGATTTCCAAACTTCCCAGCTTTCATCGAAACCTTAAGCTGTGCTTAAGGGTGTATTCACAGTTAGGGAGTACTGATGCATACGTGAGCACCCCCAACCATAATGTGATTGGATATAGATAACATATGTAAGCTTTAATTGGCTAAAGTATTTCTCTTCATATTTCTACTATGTACTTTGTTTTCCTTTAAAAACCCATGTAACCTGTTCCCAAATTGTAGTTCCTTTGGGAATTACCCATGTATACATGCTCTGAATAAAGTGTGATTTCAGATACGTGACCACCAGCCTCATCCTTTCGGCAGGGATGGTTTTCATTGTCAGGAGCACCCTTGCTGCCTTCTGAAATCCTCAAGTAGCCAGAATCAACACTCAGAAAATAGGGCTCTTTTCCAAGGCTTTATTTCCATTCAACCTAATGACACAAACAGATGGTAATTGCATGAGCCTAAGAGGGAAACTTTCAAACTGTGGTGCTGGAGAAGACTCTTACGAGTCCCCTGGACTGCAAGGAGGTCAAATCAGTCCATCCTAAAGGAAATCAACCCTGAGTGCTCATTGGAAGGACAGATACTGAAGCTGAAGCTCAAATATTTTGGCCACCTAATGCAAAGAGAAAACTCTCTGGAAAAGACCCTGATGTTGGGAAAGACTGAAGGCAAAAGGAGAAGGGGACAGCAGAGGATGAGATGGCTAGATAGCATCACCAATGCAATGAAAATGAACTTCAGCACACTCTGGGAGAGAGTGCAGGACAGGAAGGCCTGGCGTGCTATGGTCCATGGGGTCACGAAGAGTTGGACACGACTGAACAACAAGAGGGAAACTTAAGAGAGCTGCCTACTTGGGGTTTCTAGCCTTAGTGAATCAGCTGATCTTCATTTGGAGGGTAAAGGCGGGAAGCCTCTGAACTTAAGGGCTAGGAGGCAAATGTCCACCCCTTTCCCGTGGGGCATCGGGGCGCAGCTGTTGATGTCACGCCAAGCAGGCTGAGTGCCTCCTCTCAGCACCCTCCATCTCCCGCTTGTCCCTGCGCCGGCGCCTAGCATCCCAAAGCTCCAGTTGTCCCTCCCCCTGCCTGCCAGGGTTGCTACCACTCTCAGGAATGTGAGCAGGGAGGGTCTCTTCCTCCGGTGGTGCTTCTGAACAGCACGCAGGTTCCTCTCCCATGGTTTCTATCTCTTCCTCAGAATCAGAACTGCTTTGGGGCTCTATGGGCTCCGATCCAACCCTGACACTCATTCCCTTTCGTTTCCCTACACTTTTCCCCACACTGGTTAGGTTTGCAAATTGCCTCTACCCTTTACAGGAGTGGAGGACCAACTTTAATGGTCTGCCCTCAGTAACTTATGGATCTAGATGGCTTCTTTATGTCACTGGGGGAGCTTCCCACAGAGCTGGCCAGTGGTCCTCCTGGGGTCCTGGACAACTCCTGGAATCAGCAAGCGACTAGGACTAGGACTGTTCCTAAAGGTCCTTGGCCAGACTGTAGAGTCAGCTGGTATTCTGAGGAGCTGAGTGGGATGAAACGACAAGGTTGACAATTAGAATGCAGATGGCATAAGACTCAAAGCAAAGATGGCCAAACAGAAATTACAGCCCATTTTAGGCCCTAATCTATGGCTAACAAGCTGAAACTTAAACTTGAGGCAGAACTACTGTAGGTTGGGAAATCTGCTAATCTGGATGGGGTTTTAGAGCTGATTCTGGGTAGGAAACACTCCCCCCGAAGGGCCAGGTACTCAGTTTGAGAATGAGACTCCTAGACGCAGAGCTATCTGTGGAGGCACAGGGGGCATCTGTATCCAGGAGTGCTTTTTACTGGCTTGGACTGATTTGGCAGCTGCAGCTATAACTAGAGGAAGCTGACCTAGCCAATGCTTTGTCTATGTCCAGGTTTGATTACCACAATGGGCTTCACACGGGGCTGCCCTTGAAGATGATTCAGTTAAGGCAAAACTGCAACTGGTACAGAAGAGAAAGCTTGAGTGAGCTAAGCATTCAGGTCATATTATTTATCATGACTCCCCTAGGGGGTTCCTCATCAGATGAAGAGCTTGAGCCTCCAGCATCAGATGTTACCAGGGAACAACTTGCCTCAGAGGACCCTGGCACTACCCAAGATGATCCTGACCCCTTAAGGGTGATGCCTTCAGATTTGCCTCCTGAGAGTAGGGATGCTGCAGGAGGGGGCGGACTGCTGTGCTTGCCCAACTCAGCAGGCACCAAGTCGGACAAGCGTGATGGTCACTGCTGGTCTGCCAAGCTGCCATTTTGCATAAAAATTATGGCTCGACCTTTTTAAAAAAATCCCCATTTATGCAAATGGTGGCTGTAAAGGGGCCATTTACACAAGATTACAGGCACAAACACTTTCGCAAGATGTGGGCTTCCTGGGAAGCTGAAATGCTCTCTTTCTGGTTTCTGAATACTGCCATTTCTGGTGTGAGAATTCTGCCCATTTATTCTTTTGCAAAGAGACTGGCCATGCTTTCGAGTTCTCCAGAACTCTTCTTCAGGCCAGCTGCTAAACAAAATCAGAGGGGGTGAGTGGGAGGGAGAGATTACTTTAGATTCCTCTCCAAAGTGTTGCCCTCCAGAAGTTTTCAACTACTGCTCCCATCATCCTAAAACATTGGCTATACTGGCTTTGGCTTATTGTAGTCCAAAACACCTGGATGGTACCATGTTGGGGAAAGCTGGAGGAGTTTCTGTGTGGCAGAAAACAGAAGAAACAAGAAGCATGGTAAACTTTATGTTAGCAAAGCTGGAACTGAATATTAGGTGGTGCACCAGTTTTATTTTTTGTTTTGTTTTTTTAAAAAAACAGAGTCAAGAGACCCAAATTGAATAGTATTACCTAGTGATTAGAAGGCATGTCCATCTAACATGAAAGTCCTATAATCAGAGATAGATATTTTTCTGAAATTCCTTGCAATATTGATTTCCACCATGCACCTCTGCTTATAACTTGGGTATCAGTGCAGCTATGTACAATGACCTCCAGTGATCATCCCACTGATCACGAACTCTGATCAAGAAAATATTCTGGCTGTCCTTGGAACCATATTTGATTGAGTTTCATTCTAAATTTCTGAAACTTGCTACCATTTACTTGAAAGCAGCATCCATGGATTCCATTACATCTATTTGCATCTCTAAATTCTCTGAAGCTGACCCTCCAACATCATTCTAGACTAAACAGCAGAAAGGAAGTCTCCTGTCTGCTGGGGAAGAGGTTGGATTAGTGGATTTATCTCCTTAAAAAGCAGCAACAGTGCATTCAATGAAAAAGATAAAATAGAGCCACTTCTTTGGTTTTAATCTGAGCCAACAAAAGTCTCCCAGGAAGACACACACACACACACACACACACACACACTGCTGCACGTACTTGTAAGAGACACTGTCTGCAAAAGCCCATGTCGGGTCTGAGGAATTCTTTTATCTTCTTGGAGAGAGGGATGGTTAGAAATGCAGCACGAGAAACTGGAGTTTAATGAAGAAGAAGCAGCAAGTTCATTTCCATGGATTGGGTTAGGGTGCCTTAGAGGTCCTTTGTAATTAGGACGTTAAGCATGAGTACTACAGCACTGTTCTTTCAGCTCCCCCCCCCCTGCAACCTTCTTATTGAAGGCAGAAAGAGGCCATTTTCACAGCTGGGCTGTAGGCAACAGTCCAAGGTGAGCCAGGAGCTAGAAACCAGGAATCATGGGACAAAAGCCAATAGCAAGGGCCAAAAAGTAAGACAGCATCTGAGGACAAACACGGAGGCAGGATCGAGAATCAAGCCAGGACTGAAGAGCAAGTAAGGATTAGAGATGTCAGAGAAATCCTCCACAGACCCCAATGAGGCCGGATTCTATTGAATCTGGCCCCCTGAAGTCCATGGAGGATCGGATCTCTTACCTCCGCCTCCCTGCGAAGTCCTCGCCAGCCGGATCCTGCCGGCCACTGGCTCCGAAGCCCCAGTGATATGGCCGCCATTGCCGTATCGCTGGCTGGACTGATGGACTACGGACACAAATGGCATCTGCTACATCATTTGCGTCCCTGCTCTTCGACGTGATAGGCTACGTAAATCTTTATGTAGCCTATTGCATGAAAAAACAGGGATGGAAATGGCGTATTTTCATCCCTGTTCCTTCGTGCGATAGGCTATGTAAAGATTTACGTAGCCTATCACGTCAAAGAGCAGGGATGCAAATGGAGTCCGCTACGCCGGACGCCATTTGCATCCGCAGTACGCCAGTCCAGCCAGCGATACGGCAATGGCGCCCGCATCGCTGGGGCTTCGGAGCCAGCTGGCGGCTCCGCAGAATCGTCGCGGAGTGGAGCCAGCCAGCAAGGATCACGGGGGGAGGGACGGATTGCCTCCCCCCCCCACCAGAATGGCAGGTAAGTAATTCGTACATCCCTAGCAAGGATACAGAAACATGCCAGAGCTCAAGAAGAACCTGTTGCCAGAGCAAGGCTCACACGGAACAGGAAACCCCTTTATATTGGCCACCCATCCAGTCCAGTGCCAGACTGCACAGGTAGAGTCATTCCAAGGTCTGAGGGTACTTCTCTTAGAAGCTGCCACCTGGAGTTCAATGCAGGTTCACATGGGACATTTGCATGCAGACTCAGCAACTCCTGACAGTAGCTGACGTTTCTTCCCAGAGCAGAAGCAGTTGCTGCTGTTTCTTATTATTTGCATATCCAGGGCCGGCCTTAGGGTTGGGTGAGCTGGGCAGTCACCCAGGGTGCTGAGCTGAGGGGGGCACCAAGCTGAGCTCACTGGCTGTTTTTTTAATGTGCTGTCTGCAGTGAGCCAGGGTGACAAAAAGCAAGTGACTGCAACCTTTCTTTCAAGGTTCTACAGGTTGCCGGGGGTACTAACTACAAAAAAAACCTTCCTTCAATTAGCTTAAAAGCGTGTTTCTTTCTCCATTTTCACTCTGATGTCATTTGTCATTTGCGCCAGGTAAAATTCAGCGGAGTGCAGCTTTCCTTTGACGCACATTACCAAGCATTTAGCCTTTCAAATACTCTAAACACTATAAGCGTTATCTAAATCATGATAAAATAAAGCCGTGAGCTGTAAGAGGTCAGCTGGATACTTTTTTTACTTATAACTTTTCCTTATTATTTTTGAAGATAAAAATAATGGATATTCTAAAATAAAGGATGCTTAACAAAAGACAGGAACTGCTGCAAAGCAAAACATATTCTAAGTAAAACCTGTGATAGTTCCTGCTATGTCGCACAGCGCATGGCCGCTGCTTAGAATGTGGCTTTTCAAACTCTGGCTTGTGCAAACTGCAGCACAGCGGCTGAGAGATCAAGGTTTTGAGCAATGTCATTCTCGATAGACATCACACCTGCAACAGGCCCCATAAATCCTCTAGCCAGCCCTGTAAAACTGACTACAGGGAGAGGAGGGAACCAAAGGCATACCTTCTCACCCAGGGCATTCATCCTAGGACTGGCCCTTTATACAGAAAACCTTCTGACCGATACACATACCTATATGCCAGCCATTACCATCCTCATCCCATTATAAAATCCACTGTATACAGCCAAGCCATCCATTACAGACGCATATGCTCTAATGAACAAGATCTTGACAATCAGTCAAACATACATAAATGAGCATCCTTGAAGTTCAAATTCAACCCAAACTTGGTAAACAGCAAGATTAATAAGACTAAATGAATGCCTAGAAGTAAGCTGCTTTGACACCAGCAAGATAGAAATCTTCATAGAACACCTTTAGTTGTCACTTGTAGCTCGTAGTTCAGGGTGCTGCCGCACATTTTCAGAGACTTACAGCCCATCCTGGAAAATCAACCCATGCTCCGAGACATAGCGGGAGGTCCCCCTATGCTATCTGATGTCCTGCGTTGTCTGCAGCAGACTCTGAGTGAAGGGGCTAACCAAGAAACAAAGTAATGAAGCAGGCAACGGTTCTAGCCCACAGGTCTCAGTACAATCACGAGATCAGGAGAACAAAATTCAAGGCACCAAAGCTGATGGAACAATATTGTTCCAGCATCGGCTAGGCAGCCACTGAAGGCTTTAAACACCAGAGCCTGCTGAGCCTCACCCAGAGCCCAGCCTCAGTACATTAGAGCTCTCTGGTCAGAGCCCTACTCATGAGGAGTCACTTTCTCCTGAGGAGTGCTTCTTTGCAAGCAAGCGCTCCTTCTCACAGGAGCTCTACTGGCCCGTCGCTTGAGGCGATGACACTGCTGGGGGCCAGAGGATTGCTCAACCTCTGCCTCAGAGGCAGAGTCCCCTCTTCCTGGCAGGGATAGACCTGCAGCCATCTCCCCCAAGGGTCCAGACTCCTCCTGGTCTGGTGACAGTGACTGACATGGGGTACCCTCAGTTTTTGGGAGCTCTAGCTCTCCTGAGGAGGAGGATTCCGCCAAAGGGGGCATGACATCTTATAGACAGCCACCTAACCTGAAACAATAGTTGGCCAGGGACAAATCCTCAGAGGAAGATACCAGACCTTGCAATAAACCTAAATGCCAACTGTGCCCATTAATAAACAGCAGTGATCATGTAAGCGGACCCAATGAGGCTATCTACCATGTCCAGGGCAAGTAGAGGGATGCCAACAGAATCTGAGCGGGGGGTGAAGTCCAGTGGACTCCCCCTCCCCCTGACTCCACCTCCTGGACCCTGTTTGCTGAGCCACTGCACAGTTACCGGACCCATTCGCAAGTGCCGCATGGTCTATGAGCACCTGGTGGCCACCCATCCCCTTAGCAAGCCACCATTTTGCGGCTCTGGGTTTTCCAGAAATGTAATGTTACATACATGGCAGGCATAAAGGGGGCACTTATGCAACATGGCAGGCATAAATGGTCTATTTCTCCTTGTAACGTTGTGTAAATGACCCCTTTACAGGAGCCATTTACACAACATTATATTTCCAGAAGACCCAGAGCTGCCATTTTTATGCAAAATGGTGGCTTGCTAAGGGGATGGGTGACCCCATGACACTTGCCAGGCCATCCAGGAGCTCATGTGGCAAGCAGGGATGGGCAGCGGTGGATGTTCAGTGAGCACCCAGCAAGCACGGATACAGGTGAGTCCGTTCATTCTTAGGAAAGTATACCTGTGTATCATCAAATGCTATGTATTTAATCTCCTGCATCAAGCGCCCCGAAGTCACTTGCATTGGCCAAATAAGACTGTCTTTAAGACAAAGATTAAATGGGTACAAATCAGACATTAAGCATAAGAACATCGATAAGCCCGTCAGTGAACATAGGGATGTTAGAGAAATCGGCCGCAGATTCAAATGAGGCCAGATTCTTTGGAATCCAGCCTCAGGAATCCGCAGCAGATCGGCACCACTTACCTCCACTCCAGGAGGGTTGGAGGCAGGACGGCGCTCGGATGCTTCTTCCACCGGGGCCGTTCCCCTCCTCCGCGCTGATCGCCATTTCTTTTTTTATTTCTTTTTTAAAGGTGATCGGCAGGATGTGCCCATAGATTTACATGCAAAATAGAGCTGTGAATCTTGGGTATAAGCCTATGGACACATAGACTTATATGCAAGATTCACGGCTCTATTTGCATATAAGTCTATGGGCACATCCTGCCAATCACTATTAAAAAGAAAAGAAAAGAAATGGCGATTGGCATGGAGGAGGCAAGGTAAGCGGCCCTGTAGCCGGTGCAGCTCTGCAGAATCCTCACAGAGCAGAGCTGCTCCGGAGGATTCCAGGGGGGAGGAACGGATCACCTCCCCCCACACACACGGATTCCCCACCAGAATGTATGGTGGGGAATCTGTACAACCCTAAGTGAACATTTTAACCTCTCTGGACATACCATCGTGGACCCCAGGATGACAGTTCTAAAGAATTTGAAATGGGAGGCTTGCTTGGAATGTGAGATTAGAAAACAAGAGATAAGGAAATTTGATTATGTTAATCAGGGGCTCAATGGCGACTATGGTTTCTATGCACATTATAATGACTTAGTATATTTTGTGGTTTGTTACTGTCACTTTAAGAGAATAGAATGTTTGCTGCAGATCTACCTGTTCAACCATCTTTTCAGACTCATAGCCTCCAGTTCCACTTATACTGTCTGATGAAATGGGTTGTAACCCATGAAACCTCATGCAAATTCATTACAACATCTGAATAACTAAAACAGTTCATATTTGTGCTACACTTAATCCTTGGGTTTTTTTTTTTTCCTCAGTTAGAATGCATTGTTTGTTTGTTTATACATTTATTCATTCATTTAAGAGATTTCTAGGCCACTGTTTACAGCCATGCCCTCACAAGGTGATGCATGGTGTATAAAACACTGAAGCTGAATCACAGAAGTCACACCCTTGAATCTGAATCACTGAAGTCAAAAACATATTGACATTTCATAAAATGCCATAAAAACCGTTGAATCTGACAACAGTAACATTATGAATAACAATAAGATTCCGGCTGAACATCAGGAAAAACTTCCTGAGTGTCAGAGCAATACGGCAATGGAACCAATTACCTGGGGAGGTGGTGGGCTCTCCCACACTGGAGGCCTTTAAGACGAGGCTGGACAGCCATTTGTCAGGGATGCTCTGACTTGGATTCCTGCATTGAGCAGGGGGTTGGACTCGATGGCCTTGTAGGCCCCTTCCAACCCTACTATTCTATGATTCTATGATTCTATAATCCAGCATAGCAACCTTAAAAATCGTTGGAACTATTTTCGACCAACGTAAATGAATTTAAAACAGCATCGGCCAGAGAAACAAGAACTCAAAGAATGTTCTCTCATCAATACTGAAGTAGCTTCTATCCTCGTGTGAGGCCTCCCCCCATCCACACCCCATCAAAAGCTCTGGAGAAGGACCCTTTGGTCTGACCTTCCAAAACAAGCTTTTTGTTACTATCATCGTTGTCATCGTCGTCATCTTTTAGCTTTATCTCCTCATCTCTGAAAGGGGACTATCACTCACCTACTGAAAGAGCAACTCTGAGGAGGGGCATTCTCACTCTGGACCAGGAGTCCTCAGATCACAGAATGTCCAAGGAGGAGCTTCTTGTTGGCCCTTGCCAAGCCAACCAGCACCATACTCTGCACATCATCCCCTGAACCCAAGGAGTTACCTCTGCCACTGGATTCTGATTCATGGACTTCAGACTCCTCAGAGGATCAGGGAAGTCCAGAGGAGCACAAATCTAGAACAGGGGTGGGCACCTTGTGGTCCCTTGGGTGTTGTCGGACTGCAACTCCCATCAGCCCTAGCCAGCATAGCCAATGGTGAGAGGTGAGGGCAGCCACAGTCAATAATCTCTGGAGGGCCACACATTCCCCATCTCTGGTTGAGAAGGTTGCAATGGCTGCATAAACACTCACCGGCACTTTAACTGGCCAGAAGCAGCATTCAGAGGGTATGACGTGGCTTAAGTCTTAACTCTCTGGACAAGGCTATGAAGCTCTGGTGGTTTCTTCAGGCTAGTGCTGAGGTAACTTGTACCTGTTGTCTCCACTATAGGATCCCTGTACGTAGTCCTGAATTCTAGCCACCAGACTCTGAGACAGCATCTCCATCCCTGCCCAGGGTCTCAACCTGACCTCAGCATCAATTTGGCCCAGGCCTACCTTTCTCCATCTTGCCTGGGCCATTCCCTCCCCTTGATGGCTGTGGTGATCATGATGGGGCAGGACATTAAATTGGACTAACCCAACTAAGACTGAGAAGTATTTTGCAAATTTAAAGAAAAAATCTGCCGTGTGTATTTATTTATTTACAATATTTATATACCGCTCCATATCAGATTTCAGAGTGGTGAATACAAGAAATAAAACAGTAAAAGAATAAAAGGATTAAAACACCACATTAAAAGTATATTGGTTTAAAAACACAATACCAATAAAAACCGTAACTGGTCAATTAAGGAATGCCTCCTAGAACAGTGCTGTTTTCAGGAGGCGCTGGAAATAACACAGTGTTGGTGCCTGCCTGACCTCCAGAGGCAGGTGATTCCAAAGAAAGGGGGCCACCACACTGAAGGCTCTTCTCCTGGTGGACTCCAATCAGGCCATAGGTCCATGTGGACCCACCAGGAGCAAGCCCTCCGATGACCTCAGTGACCGGGCAGGCTGGTAAGGGAGAAGAAGTTCTCTCTCAGGTATCCTGGTCCCAACTTGTTTAGGGCTTTGTACACTAGTACCATATAAATCAAATTATAAAAGAGTAACAGTACTTGGCAGCAACTATTGCTCTGAACTGGAAATATAGCCAGAGTTATAAATACAAAAAAGGCATATTTTATGAATGGGGATATAAAATGATATGAATGGCTCTTTTTCTGGATGCTGTGAAACCACAGAGTGACCATGCAGAAAGAAAGTGAGATCTTTCTCATAAAAAGCAGGTCCTGCTGAGTAACAGCGGACAAGACAGCTGACCGCAGCCTCCCCTTTTCAATAACCACTTCGGTTCTGTAGCAGCCTTCCAAAACCTGGCGCCATCCAGACAAGTCAGACTACAACTTCCATCATTCTCAGCCAGCATGGCCAACACACTTGAGGGGTACTAGGTTGGGGAAGGCTGCGATACGGCCTGATGTTTGTCATGACATTTCCGTTCCATTTTTTCTCTTTCTGGATCTGAACAGGGTCAAGCGTCCCTAACACACAAGCAGATGCAAGTGTGGAAGGAAACGTTCGCATTAAGCAGGTAACCCGGAGAGGCATCCTGCTGCTCCTTCTGCAGCTGTGGCTATGGATGGGTGAACTCACTGTAGCTCGCCCTGCGTGGCACACACGCATGCACGCACACGCACGCACACACACACCGCCAGCTGCCTGACCCTGCTTGTTGCATGCAGCGGGCTGCCGGGCAGTGCTGGGCCTCTCTGAGCCACCATTTTGCGTAAAAATGGCAGCCTTGCCATTTTTGAAAAGGGCCATTTACTCAAATGGTGGCTGTAAAGTGGCCATTTGTGCAACATTAAAGGCACAAACGGACCATTTACGCCCGTAATGTTGCATAAACGGCCACTTTACAGCCACCGTTTATGTAACATCGGCTTTACGGGAAAGGCCGAGCCACCATTTTGTGCAGAATGGTGGCTCAGCGGACCAGCGCGGCCTGCTGTGCTTGCCCAACTTGGTGTGTGCTAAGTCAGGCAAGCACAACAGTCTGCCGACTGACATCCAGGGGAGCAAGCCGGTGAGAAAACTCCAAGCTTCAAGACCCAACTGGATGCCCACAGCATCCCTGGCCTTTTTCCAGCCGCAATTATCACGGGAACAGATCAGTGTACAGTGTGGGTCACATGAACTCTTCTCTTTCTGGCCAAAGAGGGGACTCAGCTGCTCATGCGTAGGGGGGTACTCTCCTCTCTTATTAGGGGGGAGTGGAAGAGTAGCCATTTTTACTTTGCCTTCAGCCAGCAGAGGTTCAAAGCAAGGTGTTTTGCTGCTGCTTTTGCCAACTCTGATGCTCTGTTCTGATTGCCCTGCTGTTGCTGCTCTTGGGTCCGGCTGGCCTTTCCCAGCCTTGCGTCCCCAAGTGTTGGTGGATTACAACTCCCACAACCCCGACAACTGGCCATGTCGGCTAGGGATGGTGGGAGTTGCAGTCCAGCATCATCTGCGGAGCCAAGTTTGGGAAAAGCTGGGTTATACATTTACCTTTTGGTTTTAGAACTGTAGGCTTGAAATGGTTTCTCGTGAATGGTTTTGAAGTGTTTTAATTGCATACCAACAGAGAGGGCCTTGAGAGAGAACGAGAGAAAGAAATGCGAGGGCTGGTAAGGTATAGTGCAGCCTTCCCCATCCTGGAACTTTCCAGGTATGTTGGACTATAACTGCCATCACCCTAGTCATGCTGGATGTGGATGATGGGATTTGTAGCCCAATACATCTGGACAGCCTCGTGTCAGGGAAGGCTGATGTAGCGATTAGAGTGTTGAACTGAGACTAAGAGACTCAGGCTCAAATCCCCATTCGGCCATGTCTCTGACAGGGCGATGTTGGGCCAGTCACCAGCTCTCAGTCGAATCTACCTCACAGGGCTGCTGTGAGGATAAAATGGGGGAGAGGACCACGTACGCATCCTGGGAAATTAGGTGGAATAAATATAATCTATCAATCAATAAATTAGATAACTTACATCCACAGACGTTCCTAGTCGTCAAAGACTTTTACAGCCTGGCTGCCACATTTGTGCACATGAGCCCATTCTATATTCACAGGTGCAAAACTGCCTTTCTTTCTTTCTTTCTTTCTTTCTTTCTTTCTTTCTTTCTTTCTTACATTTCTATACCACCCAACAGCCAAAGCTATGCCAAGTCTATGTCAAAATACACTTGCAAACACCTCCCCTGTCCCTTGCAGAAAGAGCCTTGCGATACCTTAGAGATGAAAACACAGGTGAGCAAATTGTGGCCCTCCAGATGTTTTGGCCTACAACTCCCATCAGCCCAAGCCAGCATAGCCAACAGTGAGAGATGATGAGATCGTAGGCCAAAACATCTGGGGAATATAAGTTGTCCACACACAGCCAACCGTGACAGATGATGAAATTGTAGGCCAAAACATCTGGGGACTTCCAGTTGTCCACCTGTGTATTGTAGCATCCCTGACTGGTGGACATCCAGCTTCTGCTTAAATGGCTAAGCAGGAGGGTCACAAGTTTCCCACCCTAGACTAACAGATGTATCGTGACAAAAGGTTTCATGAACTAGGACCCACTTTGTTAGATGCACAAAGTGTTATTCTCTGTTGGACACATAATTTATATGACCAAGGGGCCATGAAATGCAAAGTCTGTGACATTTCTATAAAAAGCTCAAATGTATATAAGTGCCAAAAGATTATTCATGGCAGCAGGAAGTGATGGCAATGCCAATCTTCTTAGCTTTGCTGTGCTAATTTAACACCTGCAGGAGAAGAGAGAACCTTGCTCCTAATTGAGTTTTAAACATGTACACAGATTTACTGATAAATCCTAGTCCATCTTTTTCATGCTGGAACCTCTTCTTTTCCCTTTTTAACTGCAGTTCAGGGACCTTCTAGGGAAATAACTGAGAACGTAAATGGGAATTTTGGTTTTATCTGTTCCCCCCTCCCATCCCAAGAGCCAGAACTCTCTCCTTCTTACCTGCCTTAAAGATCCATTCCAAGTAACCGTTGAGTTCCCTTTCTATCTGCTGCTGCCTCCGGAGTTTTAGGAAGGCCCTCCGGTTTTCAACTCTCTCTCGTTCTTTGGCAAACTCACTGCAGAGAAGGAAACAAACAAAAGAAGGCAGCTCTTGCCCCATCTTAAGACTTCCAACAGCCTTTCTGTGTTTGCAGAGGGGGTGCTTCTTTCTTCTGATCCTGTCACTCAGAGTCACACCAGATGTTTGGAAAAGCCATATGTCAATGTCTTCCTGGGATAACACCACTTCAGAATGCAGAATTGGAAGGGTCTGCAAAATGAGAATCATGCTAGGAAGAAAACTAGGTGGGAACTCTTGTCCATGACACCCTAGCTTTTTCTGGGCAAAGATATTTGGGGGGAAAACCAAAACAAACACAAAAACAAAACAAACACAAAAGCCACCTGCTTTTGAAGCAATATAGTCTCAGGAAGATTTTTTTCTTCTTCAGAACAGGAGCGATGACATCATTTGATGGAGCATGGGGTAAATGACACACCCTCCTCGTTCTGGCAAATGAATGAGGTGATGATGGGGTTTCAGGTTCTACTACTGTTTATGGCAGATTAGCACTGCAGAAGTCAGAGAATCAAATATAAACTGGAGTCCTCTTTTCTTTTGATGGTGTCCCTACTTCATGCTAGCAGTTTAAATGGGAACACTTCCTTGAAGGTGGTTTATATTTCTAATAAAAACTTAAAGGTTGCATTTCAGCTGGCTTTTATTAAAGTGTTTTATAAGTTGAACCCATGCAGTCAGGAATAAACACTGCTGAATTCAGCACAGCGTTCTGTAAGGCATGCATAGGATTGCAGTCAAGCCGTATAAATGTGATGGTGTGATTGCATCAGTGCTTTGTGTCTATGTTTTACGATGACATTTTTAACCACAGCGTTCGCTCCTTGGGGTACAAATAATTGAAATGCAGGATATATATGTAATTGTGTTTTATTTAACATGTTCATAAATTGTCCCACTGCCTGCTGGGTGCTTGAGGCAATCTACAAAATTCAGATGAAAAACGAGTAAAACTAATACACCATAACAAAATAAAATAGTAGCTGGAGAATTCATCACAATAAAATCAGAAAATGACATTCACAGTCTTTAAAAGCTCGATGGAACAAGATGGTCTTTCACTCCCTCTCTAAAGAATAATCAAGAGGAGGTGAGTTGGACCCTCCCTAGGGAGAGAGTTCTGTAATTGGGGTACTGTTACCAAAAAGGGCCTGTTTTGAGCGCCAACCAGTCTAACCTTTTTGGATATTGGAACATATAACAGGGCCTCCAACACTGCTCACAAATTATGGGCAGCTTTGTATGGGAGGAGGCATGCTTTCAGATAGCCTGATGATAAGGTTCTATCCTGGGGACCTAGCTGTGAATTGTCCTTGGGGGTGTGGCCCTGGGGGATTTTTGATCAGCTACTGCATGTCAAAAATCAACTGGCCCTGGGTTTCAGCCCTAAATAATGAACTATAATTAGCCTCCTTTGCTGCAAGGCAAATCCACCAGGAATTAAGGGGGTGGAGGCTTAAAGGAGGAAAAAGGAACAGTCACCCTAAAATGCCCCAGCTGATAAGCAGCAAACCCAGCACACACGTTTGCCTCCCTCTCCCAACTTTGCACAGCCCAGATGCACTGCGGACACCAGGTTGGGGCCATAAAACAGGACTTAAAATCATAGAGTTTGAAGGGGCCATTAGGCCACCAAGTCCAACCCCCTGCTCTGTGCAAGAATCCAGTTTAAAGCATCTTCTAACAAAAATCTGTAACATGTTCCTAAGATCAGTCTCTGTATCAGAGGACTGGAGAATGGCCAATGTAACACATTTTTTTTAAAAAAGGGATCCAGTGGGGATCTTGGAAATTCTAAGCCAGTTAGCTTAATGTCTGTTCTGGGTAAATTGGCTGAAAGCAGTAAAGATAAAATTAGTAAGCATATAGAAGGAGAAGCCCTGCTGAAAAAGAGTCAACATGGTTTCCGCAAAGGTAGGTCCTGTCTCACTAACTTTTTAGAGTTCTTTGAGAGTGTCAGTAAACATGAGCATGCAATAAACATGTTTATTGAGAGTGCAATAAACATGGAGATCTAGTAGGCATTATTTACTTGGCCTTCCAAAAGGCCTTTGACAAAGTCTCTCACCAAAGACTCCTGAGCAAACTTAGCAGTCATGGAATAAGAGGGCAGGTCCTCTTATGGATCAGTAACTGGTTAAAGAACAGAAAGCAAAGAGTAGGAATATTTAATAAATGGTAAATTATCCCAATGGAGGGAAGTAAATAGTGGGGTCCCACAGGGATCTGTATTGGGACCAATGCTTTCAACTTATCCATAAATGATCTAGAATTAGGAGTGGCTAAGCTTGCTGAGAACACCAAATTAATTAGATAGTTAAAACAAAACAGGATTGCTAGGAGCTCCAAAAGGATCTCTCCAAACTGGGAGAACGGGCATTAAAATGACAAACGCAGTTCAATGTAAGCAAGTGCAAAGTGATGCACATTGGGGAAAAGAAATCCCAATCAAGTATATGCTGATGGGATCTGAGCTAGCGGTGACTGACCAAGGAAGAGATCTTGGGGTTGTGGTGGAAAGTTTGATGAAAATGTCAATCCAGGGTGCAGCAGCTGTGAAAAAAGCAAATTCCATGTTTGGTATAGTTAGGAAAAGAATCAAAAATAAAACTGCCAAGATCATACTCCCCTTATACAAATCTATGGGGCGACCACACTTAGAATACTGTGTACAGTTCTGGTCACTGCACCTGAAAAATGATATTGTAGAGTTGGAAAAAGTATAGAAAAGTGCAATTAAAATGATGAAGGGGTTGGAGCAACTCCGCTATGAGGAAAGGATATAGCAGCTGGGATTGTTTAGCGTAGAAAAAAGGTGAGTGAGGGGGGACATAACAGAGATGTACAAAATTATCCCTGGTGTGGAGGAAGTGGATAGAGAGACATTTTTCTCCCTCATAATACTAGCACCCAAAGGGGTCATCCTCTGAAGCTGACTGATGGGAGATTCAGGACAGATCAAAGGAAGGGCTTCTTCACACAGCACATAGTCAAACTACAGAATTCACTACCACAAGATGTAGTGATGGCCACCAAAGGACTAGACAAATTCATGGAGGAAGAGGCTGTTAATGGCTACTGGTCCTCCTGATGGCTCTATGCTACCTCCAGAATCAGAGGCAGTATGCCTATGCATACCTGTTAGCTGGGGAACATGGGTGTGAGGGTGCTTTTGCACATGTGTCCTGCTTATGGGTTTCCCGTGGACAGCTGGCTCGCCACTGTGTGAACAGAACGCCAGACTAGATGGACCCTTGGTCTGATCCAGCAGGGCTCTTATGTTCTTATCCCTGACAGATGGCTGTCCAGTCTCTGCTTGAGTACCTCTAGCAATGGAGAATCTACCACTTCCCCAGGCAGTTGGTTCCATTGTCTGACTGCTCTGACTGTTAGGAAGTTTTTCCTGATGTTCAACCAAAATATGCCTTCCTGTAACTTAAGCCTCAATTTTCATGTCCTATAATCTTGGATGATAGAGAACAGGTTGCAGCCCTCTTCTGTATGACAACCCTTTAGGCACTTCAAACATGCTATCATATCCCCCCCCCCCGCAATCTTCTCATGGCCAAACATACCCAGCTCCTTCAATCTTTCCTCTTAGGACTTAGTTTCTAGTCCCCTGATCATCTTCGTTGCCCTTCCCTGAACTTGTTCCATTTTATCTCAGTCCTTCTTAAAGGGTGGTGTCCAGAACTGGGCACAATATTCAAGGTGAGCTCTGACCAGCTCGAAGCAGAGTGCAACTATTACATCCTGTGATTTTGAAACTATACTTCTATCGATGCAACCTGAAATTGCACTGGCCTTCTTTGCAGCCACATCACACTGCTGACTCATACTTAGCTTGTGATCGACTACAACTCCAAGATTCCTTCCAAACGTGCTATTGTCAGGCCAAGGGTCCCCCTTTTTATACCTGTGCATTTGATTTCTCATTCTGAAATGGGGAACTTTGCATTTGTCTCTGTTAAACTTCATTCTGATATTTTTTTTAAAAAAAAGGTTTCTAAGCTATCAAGATCATTTTGAACTTTCTGACTGTTCTCTAAGGTGTTAGCTATCCCACCAAATTTTGTGTCATCTGCAAACCTGATAAGCATCCCCCTCCCACCTCTTCCTCCAAGTGTTTAATAAAAACAATGCAGAGTATCTGCCCCAGGACTGAACCCTGCAGCACGCCAGCACCCCACTTGATAGCTCCCTCCAGTTTGATGAGGAACCATCAATAAGCATTCTGAATACAATTCTCCAGCTAGTTGTGGATCCACCTACTACTAGAGCAATTCTGCCCCCATTTAACAAGCTTGGTAATCAGAATATCATGGGGCACTTTGCCAAATGCCTTGTGGATGGACGTCAAGATATATTATGTCCACAGCTTTCCCATGATCTACGAAGGACGTTACAACTGATCGAAAAATGAAATAGTCTTGCAGGACTTGTTCTTGACTAATCCATGCCGGCTTCCAGTGATCACTGCAAGACACAGCTAGATTTGGGGTACCAAGTCTCGACAGAAGGTCAGAGAAGCACCCAGCATGCTCTACCGTAGAGTGGGGAAGAGGCAAAGAGATGTCTGTTCACATCTAGTTTGACCAGATTCTGATCATCAGGGCAATGCAAGAGCTACCCCACTCATGCCTTTTCTCCTGCTCTCATAATATGAGGGAGACATTTTTGTTCCTCTCTCATAATTCTAGAATTGGGGGTCATCCCTTGAAGCTGATTGGTGGGAGATTCAGGACAGATCAAAGGAAGTACCTTCTTCATACAGCACATAGTTAAACTACGGAATTTGCTACCATAAGATGTAGTGATGGCCACCAACTTGGATGGCTTGAAAAGGGGGTTAGACAAATTCCTGGAGGACAAGGCTATCACTGGCTACTAGTCCTGATGCCTCTATGCTACCTCCAGTATCAGAAACAGTGTGCCTATGTACACCAATTGCTGGGGAATATGGGCGGGAGGGTGCTGTTGCGTCATGCCCTGCTTGTGGGTTCCTGGTCGACAGCTGGTCGGCCACTGTGTGAACAGAGTGCTGGACTAGATGGACCCCTGGCCTGATCCAGCAGTGCTCTTCTTATGATCTTATGCTGATGGAATGGCTTTTCAAATACCCATAATGATGGAATGGCTTTCTTTTTCTTATGGCTTTTCTTATGCTGATGGAATGGCTTTTCAAATACCCATCCAAAACCCACACCTTTCTCATTATCCCCTCTTTCAGTGAGGCTGGCTGATTAACAATCTCCCATCATCCCTGCTGTAGCACTTGCCCCTCGCCTGTACTCCAAACACATGATCAAAGCGCACGTGCAGTGGTTCTGTTGTCAGAAAGAGAGAATAAAGTGCCCAAGGGCACCCTCAGATTCGCCATCTTCATTGCACCAGTTGAAACTGTCATTTGCATTTAGCCCAGAGGACCTGGGCCTGAGCAACTCCAGAGTGCTTTCGAGTGACCTTGTAGCGCTCCTTTAATGACCATCAACTGAAACCTGCCATCAGATCTCATATTTACACTGCTGGCCCCGTCCTTACCATCCCTCACCTCCCCTTTCCTCCCACCCCCATCCCTGTGCTCGAGGTACATGAGTGACACCATCACTTGCTGTGAATTAAACGCCCAGCTTAACATTCAGTAAGTATCCCTTTTGCGAGGCAAAAGCTGAAATTGTCGGTGACAGCATATCTTTTCCTCTTTCCAAAAAAAAAAAATGTCCTCCCTTCTGGTTCAATGCTCCAGTCAATGGTCCAATTGCTCAGTTCTGATTTCTTATTGGGAAGAGGAAAGGGACCTGACAGCTACATGGGAACACTGGCCTGCATACTGAATGTGCCACGGTGAGAGCAGACCCTTCTTGGTACTGCACAGTGATGTTTCCCTGCAAATTGAGTGCTGGGGCAGGCTGGCTGGAAAGGGTCAGGAGAGGGGATCTATGGCCTTATGGAGAGCTCTCAGTGAGCACTGGGTAAAAATTTGAGCTGAGGTGAAGACTACAATTGAGTTCCATGGAGACACAAGAAGATAAGAACATAATAAGAGCCCTGGTGGATCAGACCAAGGGTCCATCTAGTCCAGCATTCTGTTCACACAGTGACCAACCAGCTGCCCATAGAACACCCACAAGCAGGACACGAGTGCAACAGCAGCTTCCTGCCCACATTCCCCAGCATCCGGTGTACATAGGCATACTGCCTCTGGTCCTGGAGGTAGCATAGAGCATCAGGACATGTAGCTTGTCAGGGTGGACACTGAGCCCATAGAATCCCAACGTAGTTCTGATTCTGAGAAAGGGCAGCCGCTCCTGGGAGAGGAGCGCGCTCATCCTTCCCAGGGCGAACAGCTGGCACAGATTCCTCCCACCGGCATTCCTGACATAGATAGCAGTCCTGGGAGTGAGAGAGTGCGGGAAGAAGACTTGCTGGACACGTGACGCCGACGCAGGGAGCAGCGCCAAATGGAGGGCATGGAAAGGAGGCGTAGTGCCCGGTTGGTGCGCAAGCAACGGTTGCGCCCAGAGGATCCAAGGGAAAAGGGGAGGGACTCTCCCTAGCCCATAAGTTCAGGGTCTGCCAGTGATCCTCCTTCAATCAAACGGGGACCAACTGTTCCAACTTAGGGCATAGGTACTCTGCCGCTCATATCTAGTTGCTAACAGTAGAGCTGTTAAGTTGTAAAAGAGGAATAAAGCTTTGAAAAGAATCCCGTTGTCTGTGTCTGGACTTGGCTACTGGATTAGACTGAGAGAAGCCGCCAAGGAGCCCTTGACATAGCTATTGACAGACTTCTCCTCCAGAAATTTCTCTAACCCCTTTTAAAGCCATCCAAATTGGTGGCCATAACTACAGCTTGTGGCAGTGAATACCATAGTTTAACTATGGAACTGCACTGTGTGAAGAAGCCCTTCCTTTGATCTGTCCTGAATCTCCCTCCAATCAGCTTCATGGGATGATCCCAGTGGGTTCTAGTATTATGAGAGAGGGAGAAAAATGTCTCCTTATCCATATTTTCCACACCATGAATAATTCTTTACACCTCTATCATATCTCCCCTTACCCTCCTTTTTTCCAAGCTAAACAATCCCAGCTGTTGTACCCTTCCCTCACAAGGGAGATGCTCCAGCCCCTTGATCATTTTAGTTGCCCTTTTCTGCACTTTTTCCAGCTATACAATGTCCTTTTTTAGGTGCGATGACCAGAACTGTACTCAGTATTCGAAGTGTGGTCTCACCATAGATTTGTATAAGGTGACTTATACTGAGCCGGTGATGTGGGGTGGAAAACATTCTACTATTCTTATTTCCAAGGAAAATGTCCCACTTTTAGAAACACATTATTTGCCAAAATGAATTAGTGACCCCATGAATGAACACAGAGGCTACATTTGGACATCAAGGGTCAGAGAAATCTGCAACGGAACCAAAAGAGTTTGGACTTCTATGAATCCAACCAATGGATTCCAGAGTAGACCCACTTTTTCCCCTGTCAGGCAGAATCTGCAGTCTTGTGTACCATTTTTCTAACCTTCAGGAATTGTGCACAAATTTCATCATAGAAAAATACGCAAAAAGCCAGCCAAACACGTGCATTCCCCCCGTAGGTTAAAGCATGAAAATATGCATGGGGGGGAGGGATTTGCACATTTGGGGGCATTTGTGCATTTTCGCACGTGTGAATTTGTGCAAATTCGGAAACTATAAAAAAATCAGATTCCCTCAATGGGCGCCTGACGATCTGCAAAACACAGATGGAATGGGTTTGACACAATCTGTACATAATCTAGGGTATAGCAAGACGTAGATGAGCCTCCTCAGGAGGAGGAGACTCATGTGCTGCCTCCATCCACTCCCCTCTTCCTCCAGCGCAGCTTGGAGGAGGAGATTGGAAGCGTCCCCTTCAACTTTTGGTTCAGTTTGTTGTGTCGCCAGTGGGCACTTGGAGGCACCTTCAATGTGAAAAGGATCCCATGCCTTGCCAGCTAGGTCCGTGGGACTCGGGGCAAGGAAAGGACCCCTTTAGGTGCCAAATTGGTCACACTTCTACAGTCATTGGACTTGAGCAGTTGTGACTCTGGAGGGCACCCCTCAAGAGCTAAAGCTGGTGTCAGAGGCCCAGAGGAAACTCATTGCACTATTAGCTAGGCCTAAGAGTTCCCACCACTGCACACCTCTTTGGATATTAATTCAAAATGTCTGACTTGGGGATTGGGATTCCAACTGTTCTGGAAGGAGTTGCACTCCCCCTGAAGGATGAGGTCCATAGCTGGAGTGTGCACCTTGATCCTACACTGTCCCTGGATCTCCAAGAGGTGGTGGTGGCAAGGCGTGATTGCACAGTTATACCTGGTGCTCCACCTGCAATTTTTCTTGAATCAATCTCAAGGTAATTCCCAATCTTGCTGTGAGAATGCTGCCGGGACCACTGAGAGGTTCTTGTATGGTGTTGCAGTTCTGTTCAACCAGAATCTGTAAAGCTGGCACACAGTCCAGGGGTTGCAATCCTTCTGGAGAGATTGCAGCTAGTGAGATTGTTGAGATGTAGGCAAATGGCTGTCAGACACATGATAGAAGGTAGAACCAGATTGCACGGTCAAGGCTAGGCATTGCATGATCAAGCATCAAAGGGATAAGCGGGATAACGAGCGGAGGCCGCCAAGTCTGCACTGGAAATTATTCAGAGGACCCAGGTTATGTTACTGAACATCCTCCACTTTGGAGAAACTGGATCCAATGCAGATCAGGCCCCATGCAGATCATCCTCCCTGACACCAATCCCTCTTTCCCTGACTTACGTGCTTGTGACTGTGGTGGAGACAGCTTCTGGCAGGTACCTCAGTAGGGCCTTCGTCAGGCCTTAGACACCACCACAAGCATGCACAGAAGTATTAGGAACATGGGAAGCTGCCTTATGCTGAGTTAGACCGCTGGTCCAGCTAGCCCAGTATTCTTGACACTGACTGGCAGCTGCTCTCCAGGGTTTCGGGCAGAAGTCCTATCTGGAACTGCTGGGGATTGAACGCGGGACATTCTGCATGCAAAGCAGGTGCTCTACCACTGAACTATGGCCCCTCCCTATTGATGGGAGCCATGGAAAATATAGCTCCCATGGCTCCCAGGAATCTGTGGGCAGTGCCAGAAGCATGAGTAGCAGGGGCCACAGATGCTGTGAATCATAGGAAATGTAGTTCCTCTCATTCCTAGGTGCTGCTATGCAAACTCAGAGCAACATCCAAAAATGTCTGGAAATCATGGAACCTCCCACCGTTCCTGGCCATTCCTGGATATTGGTTGTACATGTTTATGGCATCATCTAACATCTATCTAGAGTACTCACTCTTGATGCCCCTCTCACCAAGGCAAATTTTGCAAAGGGAAGGGGTTAGTTAGGAGGGCTCCAGGGGAGTGTGGGTCAAAACACGTTCATTTTGTGTTAGCCTGGCCTCTCTAGAGAACTGGACCCAGCTCTAAATCAATCCAGAAAAGCAGACACATGAAGTAATGTGCCTGCATTGCCCCATATCACTGAATTGCCCCATCCTTGGAGTTACAAGCCAGAGCCAATACCTATAGACAAAGTTATAATCCAAGGACTGGTAGTTGAGAACAGAGAGGCAGGTCCAGACAAGAAGGCAGGTGGTCAGGCAAACAGACAAGGCCAAAGTGTGCTTTTTTTCAGAGCCAAATGGTTGGAGAAAGATTAAATCAGAACTGGCAGCCATAGCACTCCCTCTAATAGTGAACTCCGGTGCCAACAGCATTAGAGCTAAAACAAAGCCACTGAGAAACAAGACGGAGGGATCAATATTCTTGAGAACACCCTGAGATTTGGAGAAGTAGAAGAAGAAAAAAAGCATAAAAAAAAAAACAGATGGGGGCAACCCAGACTCCAGACACATAAAACTCAAGGAGACATGCTCCGTAGCCATAGAATGTAGTGTGTCAGTTGGAAAACAAAAATGGAAAACTGCGGAAGGGTCAGGTGGGGTGGAATGGAGTATCCTGAAGGAGGAAATGGCTGGTACTCCTGGAGTAATGAGGATACACGGCAACTTTTTGTTGCAGTTCGTGTGTGTGTGTGTGTGTGTGTGTGTAAGATCTCCTTCCCTAGAAAAAAGGTTACTCGATCTGCTCGATCTGCAAACTGGTTCCTAACAAAGAAACTACAAGCAGTCCCTGCCAGTGGCATATATTTGACAAGCCCTGTTTGCTGAAGAGCGCTCTCGCTATCTCCTTCAGAACTGGCAAATTAAGCAGATGTTGGGCTGAAATGAATCCTCCAGGTGGGGACACTAAAGTAGGCCAAGAGAGATGGATGGATTTTGCAAGAAGCTAAATTTGGAACCTATTATTGCTGGATGTAGAATGGTGCCTGAGAATGGAGACATAGTTTTACTTCATAGCAAGACGTTAAAGACCCAGCATCTCTTGACGGCACTAAGAGAAAGCTGGCTGAGAAAAAGGGGGTGAAATAAAGCAGGGAGTAGTCTAGATGAATCTGCAAAGGGCTTTGAGCCACAGGTGGGGTTGCAGAGCTGGCTATCTCAGCAGGGCCCAGAGAAGAAAGGGAAGAGGTATAACACAGATGGAGCTTGTAGCCAGAGAACCTGAGCTTTAAAGCAGAGTCTTGTAATACCAGAAGCAAGTGGAATCCATGCCCATAAGTAGAGCCAAGTAACAACCTTTCATGCACCTTGGATTTCATTTCCACATAGGACAAACACCACCTCTGCTTTTTTGCCCGAGTTCTGCACCCACTCTAAAAAAATAAAGAGAAATGTTAGAACACAGGAATATAGCACGCAGTCAGCCCATCAGCCTATCTAGCTGAGTATTGCCTAGACCAAGAGGTAGGCAAACTTTTGGGGCCATGGGCACATTTCACAATTTGAGACACTGTCTTGGGCACCACCACAAAATGGCTGCCATGGGAAGCATGGCAAAAGACAAGTAACGAGTAACTGAAATGATCAAGCAGCTGGAGCAACTCCCCTATGAGGGAAGGTTCAAACAGCTGGGATTAACTAGTTTGGAAAAAAGGTAAGGGGAGACATGACTGAGGTGTACAAAATTATGCCTGGTATGGAGAAAGTGGATAGGGAGACATTTTTCTCCCTCTCTCAAAATAATAGAACCCAAAGGGGTCATCCCATGAAGCTGATTGGTGGGAGATTCAGGAGAGATCAAAGGAAGGACTTCTTCACACAGGGCAGAGTGAAACTATGGAATTCACTTCCATGGTATGTAGTGATGACCACCAATTTGGATGGCTTTTAAAGAGGGTTAGACAAGTTCCTGGAGAAGGCTATCAGTGGCTACTAGTCCTGATGGCTCTAGGCTACCTCCAGTACCAGAGGCAGTGTGCATATCTACGCCAGTTGCTGGGGAACATGGCCAGGAGGGTGCTGTTGCACTCATGTCCTGCTTGTGGGTTTCCCATGGGCAGCTGGTTGGCCACTGTGTGAACAGAATCCGGGACTGGATGGACCCTTGGTCTGATCCAGCATGGTTCTTCTGATGTTCTTAACCTGCCATGAAGACTGAGTCCAAGCCCAAGGTGGGGTCTGGGCCCCAACACACTAAACAACACCTTTGAAGCCACAGTTCTCGGCACCAACAGAAACCTATTTCACAGTAATCCCAGCTGCTGGCAAGAAAATGTTGTTGGTGTTTGAAGTGGGAGGCGTAGGGCAACTTGACAGGCACCAAGAAAGGCACCAAGTTTCCAACTCCTCACCTAGACTTAGTAGCAGTAGCTCCACAGGTCTTCAATCAGGAGCATTTCCCAGTCCTATCTGGTGATAGTCTTGGAGCCCAGACTATCCAAGTGAGCCCGAAAAGGTGTGTCCTCTTCTGGCTTGGTTGGGGGGGTCTCCATAGCCACGAAACTAGCACGAGAATACCAAAGCTGCACATTGTTTCCCTGATTCTGCAATACAACATCCGATTTCATAGGAAAGAACGGTGTCCATTGCAAAAATCGAAACCTGCAAAAACTTGGCACAGCCAAACCACACTGTGCACTCTGGTTGGATTTGGAGGAAAGTGATGTGGCTGGCGGGTGCCTGCCATGGGCCATCTACTTAACTGTCCACCCAACAGCTGAAACAAACAATACGAAGGGAGATATCGGACCACCATACCTTGTCCATGCATGCAGCTCTTTCGCTTCTCTCTTCATTTAAACTGAGAAACTATGGTTAAAAGCGTTGGAACTAGCCAAGATATTAAGCTAACTTTGAACCATGATTTAATATCCTGGCTTGTTCCAAATCTGTTAACCATAGTCTCCCAGTTTATATAAAATGGAAGACAGACTACAGTTAATGGAAAACTTCCGGGTTTGTTTACTTGCTTGCATTAATGGAACAGCAAAAGGGTGGTATGCAACAGGCAACAGTCTCCCTCATATCTAGGGATGGCGGAGAATTTCGGGGTGCTCCCCCCCAGCCAGAATTTCGGTGGGGAGGGATGGGGCGCCTCCCCCCCAGCCAGAATTTCAGCGGGGAGGGGCGGGGCGCCTCCCCACCTGCCAAGAATTTCAGGGGGAGAAACGGAGCACCTCCCCCCCCCCGAAAAAAGCTGCGGGACCAGGTAAGGGACTTTTGTCCATCCTTAGCCCAGCACTAGCATGCATGGTCAGTGTGGCCTTAAAATGTGTGTTTGTCAATGGGAAAATTTATTACATTAGTACTCATTCAACCAATGGTGTGCATGTGAGGGACTGTGATCAGATCCATGAGTGCAAACTTATCCTTTTAGAACATGCCTGCAAATGTTGCCTCCAAGTCATGAAATGGGCTACAAATGCTGAACTAATGGAAGGGGGTGCCCTTTGGGCTACGGCTGGTTCTGCAGACGTGTTTCAGAATCTTCTGCAACGCCTCCAAGCCATGAAATGGGCTACAAATGCTGAACTAATGGAAGGGGGTGCCATTTGGGCTATGGCTGGTTCTGCAGACGTGTTTCAGAAACTTCTGCAATGCCTCCAAGTCATGAAATGAGCTACAAATGCTGAACTAATGGAAGGGGGTGCCATTTGGGCTACGTCTGGTTCTGCAGACGTGTTTCAGAATCTTCTGCAATGCCTCCAAGTCATGAAATGGGCTACAAATGCTGAACTAATGGAAGGGGGTGCCATTTGGGCTACGTCTGGTTCTGCAGACGTGTTTCAGAATCTTCTGCAATGCCTCCAAGTCATGAAATGGGCTACAAATGCTGAACTAATGGAACAGGGTGCCATTTGGGCTACAGCTGGTTCTGCAGATGTGTTCCAGAATCTTCTGCAATGCCCAGGGGTTCCATGGCACAGATGGAGGAGTGTGCAAACCACTGAGTAGAGAAAGAGACTATATAACCCAAGGTAAGGTTATAGAACGCTTTGTTTGCCTGTAGGTAATGAGAGGGCACAGCCAGCAATTAGAAACTCCCCAGCAGAGGAAGAATGTCATGAATATATATATATATATATATATATATATATATATATATATATATATATAAAATCAATCTGTAAGTATAGTAATGTGTTCCTCTTTAAGTCTATGTTTATGGTGAGTATCTCTAATGTGAGAATGGGGTGAGTGACAGGAAGAATGGTGGATTTGCATATGTGTGATGATTGGCTGAGTGAATGAGAAGGGGGGGCGAAGTGTGTATGCTATATAAACTGTGAGCTGTGTGGTGTGAGTCAGATAGGGTTTGTAAAAGAGATAGGGATAAGACAGAGATAGGAAACAGATGTGATCGGATTTTAGAACTGAGAGAGAGAAGGTGATTGTGATGTGATTAACTGAGAGAGTGATCTGGAATATTGTGTATGAGAGAATGTGCATTCATACCATTAAAAGCTATTCATGTGCTGTTGAATAACTTCATGCTGTAAATAATAGAAGTTTCTTTGTTTATAAAAAATCCTACGACTTCTGCTATTGGCTACATAAGGGAAATGTAATAAAGGAAACAACACATTAGAAAATAAAAGTTTGTATGTTCTTGCAACAGAGGATAGAGTAAAGGAGTGGACCTGAGCCTTAAAGGTCCTGGTGGCAGCATGCCTGTGTGTGGGGAAGGTGTTTCCTGGTTGGGTGAGAAAGGCCTTAGAGAAGGGGAATTCTCACTGGGAATAGGCAGGAACGCCATAGCTGCCTTATACCATGTCAGACTATTTGGCCATCTAAGCTGGTAATGTCTGCTCTGACAGGCAGCAGCCCTCCAGGCTCTCAAGCAGAGGTCTTTCCCATCCTCTGCTACCGGATCCTTTTAACAGGAGATACCTGCGACTGAACCAGGGACTTCCTGCATGCAAAGCAGGTGGTCTACCACTAAGTTCTGGTTTTGTTCCCCCGTGTCCCTTTTTGCGCATTACACATCCTAGCCTTTGCCGCAGGTGACTGAAGATGAACGTGGTTTTCTGGGACACAGGCAGGATCGCTAAGCCATTCTGGCACCAGGCTGGCACCCTCCCCAGGCAAATGCTGATTAGCATGAATATTTTCAAAGCCCCTCGTGGCTCAAATTTCTCCTAGGAATTGGCCAGAGTTAATGTTCTTCATGCTTCGTTTCAGCCTGAGTGTTTGCAAAAAGCAGATCCTTGCTCGGGGCGGGGCGGGGGGGAAGTATTTATTCTCAGGTTTCAGAGCTCTTTCTCTCGCCTTCCCTGAGCACAGTAACTCCTCTCTAACAGGCCATCCCCCCTGGGACTTCTGCAAAAGCAGCAGCTGCTTTGCCATTTCCAGCTGTTTTGCTGAAACAAAAAAGTAACCTGAGCGGTGACTTTTACCCAATGCATCCGTGTTCTCTTTGCGAAGCAGCTTGGGAAAAGACAGGGCAAGAAATATGACTGGGAGGGGGAAGGAAGAGGGGCAACCTCTGGCCCTCCAGATGTTGCTGGACTGCAACTCCCATCAGCCCCAATAGCGTAGTGGCAAATTCAGAAGTGCCGGGTCCCTTCATGACAGTCACAGCCATGCCCCCTCCCAGCCATGCCCCCTTCTGAGATTATACAGCCTTGTAAGATATACAGCTTTCAGCTGGGATCCAAAAACAATGCAGCTGAGAGTAAGGCAGGGTATTTCAGTTGGATGTCTGAGAAAAAACGCAGGGGTGTTAAAACCTTTTTCACCCACCCACCCACTCACCCACCCACCCACTCACCCACTCACTCACTCACTCAAACACAAACATTTTAGGTTTTCAAAATATGATACTCTGTGGAAGCTTCACCCTCTCAGCTCAGCCCTCACAGAGATTCCTTCTCATTTAAACAGCCCCCCTGCACACTCCCTTAGCACCCCAGCATTACCCATTAGCCTTCCCTACACTCCATTATATCTCCCCACTCCCCCTCCAAGAGAAACATCCACACACCCAGCTGGATTGAACTACACACACACACACACACACACACACACAATGGTGTAGTGGTAAATTTGGAAATGCAGAGCTCATTGTGACAGTCTCCACTGCAGTCCAAAAATTTCACGTAGCTGTGTTGATCCATATCCACAAACCAGTTCTAAGAGTTTTCATCTCCACCAGGAGCACGTCTTTGGTGCAGCGAAGAGGTCTTAATTGCCTGTTCCAGACCAAGTCATCCCAAAGACTTTGCATTCCGACATGGAACAATATATTGTTGCTTGGAAAATTCATTCCCCTACAGCTACAGTGGGAATCGCAGCTAAGCTCAGAGGGAACAGGGAATTCTGAGGGGGGTGGCAGATGACATTAGAGTCCCTGCGAATGAAAAAATGGCGGGGCTGCAGCCCTGCGAGCCCTGCCTCCACTACACCACTGATCAGCCCGAGCCAGCATAACCAATGGGAATTGTGCAGCCCAAGAACATCTGGGGTGCCACACAAGTTGCTCACCCTTAACGGAGATGCTCGGACAGAGTACTTTCACGGGGAAGGCAACCAAGTGTGCATGTGAGGCAAAGTATCAGAAGAAGGAAAAAAGGTGGTGCCCCAGCGTGGAAAAAAACTGAGACTGTTCTAGGGATGGCAGAGAATTCCGCCACGGATTCCAGTGAGGCCGGATTCTTTAGAATCTGGCCCCCCAGAATCCGTGGAGGAACAGCCTCCTGCCCCCCCCCGTGGAATCCCCCCAGGATGGAACTTACCCAGGGCGGATGCAGCGGATTTGGTGGCGGCGGCAGTTCCGGCGGTGGCGGCTCCGGCGGCGGCTCCAGCAACTGGTATCCTGACAAGCCGCGGCCAGGCTTCTGAGGCCACCATTGTCATCCTTGCAGCTGTGATAGGCTACATAAGTATTTATGTAGCCTATCACGGCTAACCCCCCCCCAAAAAAAACCAGGGTACGCAAATGGCAGCGGCTACGGTGGCCACCATTTGCGTTCCCTATTTTTCGCCGTTCTAGCCTACGTAAATATTTACGTAGGCTATTATGGCAAAAAAAGGGGAACGCAAATAGCGTAGTGGGCGCTATTTACGTTCCTTTTTTTTCCTGCCATTCTAGCCTACGTAAATATTGTTTCATGCTGTACCTTGTGGGTTTAATTGTTGTGAACCGCCCAGAGAGCTTTGGCTATTGGGTGGTATAGAAATGTAATAAATAGGGCTGAATCTACACACAGCAGTTATACTGTTATCATAACTGTTGGTGCCCATTGTTGTCACGTGTACCAGTAGCTATGGTAACAGTATGATAACAGTATAACTGCTATGTGTAGATTCAGCCTAAGTAAATAAACACCTTTGATTTCAAGCTTGTTTGGCTTGTGGCTGGTTGTGTGTCGTGTAGGCAAACATCACTTAAAACAAAAATGAGGCCATGATCCTTGGAGTTCTCTCTGAGGCTGGATGATTAAAGAGGCATGTATGTTGTGTCTCAGGGAGTGGAGACTGACACAGTAGGTACGGAGACTGCCATGAGGAAACAGAGCTCCCCTTCTGGGCCACGGGCCATCACGGAGGTCAGCAGGCTGCTGTTGGCCCCACCATCTTAAATAGGTTGACCTCTGGCTTCTCACACAAAAGTCCCTTTGCTCCAAGAAAAATACACTCTGTGGCAGCTGCATTATTCATATCAGTTCAGAGGAGCCAGGGAGTGGAGGAATGGGTTTCTTCTCTAGCAGAAAGGCAGCTGCTGAAAGGCTAGATATAGGAGAAGAAATGTGGCTGGCAAAAAGAGAACACAACAAGGGAGGTGAGGAATCGGGCAGTTTGGAAGCCTATAAAGAGCAGCAACGTTGTTAGGGATGCTGGAGAAATTCGAGACTGCCTAAAATGAGCTCGGATTTCTAAGAATCCGACTGCGGAATCTACTGCAGAGCCCGTGGACTTCCAGATTATTATTTTTTTTTACTTTCCCAAAATTTATGCATATAAATCCACTGAGCATGGGTTAGCATGTTGTCTGAATGGCCCCACAGACTCCTTATGCATCAGGTCCAGCTTAGAAACAAGAATGGGAAAAAATTCGGATTGGGAAAAGTTCAGAAGCATCCCTTCTCTGTCTGTACTACTCGCCAGTTCTTCTGGAAAACCCTACAGGAGAGCCAGAGCTATCTAGGGATGTATGAAAGTCACTTACCTTTTCACGGATGTGATTCATGGGGGGGAAGTGCTCCGTCCCTCCCCCCAGAATCCTTGATGGGAGGGGAGGCAATCTGGTCCTCCCCCCCCAGAATCCTGCCCAGCTGGCTCCACAGAGCAGCCGGCCAGGGCTGTCCACCGCCGGAGTGTTAGCCGCGGACTGGCTGCTGCGGACACAAACTCCAGCCAGGCTGCCATGATAGGCTACTTAAGTATTTACGTAGCCTATCACGGCAGGCAAAAAAACCCAAAAAAACAAAAAACAGCATACGCAAATAGGGATGTACGAAAGTGACTTACCTTTTGCGGATTATGTTGATGGGGGGGGGAGGCGTTCCGTCCCTCCCCCCGGAATCCTCGCCAGGGGAGAGGCGCTCCATTCCTCCCCCCCGGAATCCTCCGCGGCCAGCTGTGCTCCGCGGCAGCTCCGCGGAGCAGCGGGCCAGGCCCAGCCAGGCCAGAGCCGTCCGCAGCTGGATTTCCAGCCGCGGAGGGCTCTCGGTAAAAAACAAACAAACAAAAAACCTCGTACACAAATGGCGGCGGCTATGGCCACCGCCATTTGCATTCCTTATTTTTGCCCTCTTAATCTACGTAAATATTTACGTAGACTATGATGGCGAAAATAAAGGGGAACGCAAATAGCCTAGCGGGCACTATTTGCGTTCCCCTTTATTTTTGCCGTCATAGTCTATGTAAATATTTATGTAGATTAAGAGGGCAAAAATAAGGAAAAAAAAAAAGGCGCCGCCATTTGCGTACGCGGGGGGGGGGGTTGTTTTTGTTTTACCCAGTAAAAAAAAAAACAAAAAACACAATGTGATAGGCTACATAAAGATTTACGTAGCTGATCATGTCTTGTTTTGTATTTTTTTTTAACCCAGCTATGATAGGCTACGTAAAGATTTACGTAGCCTATCACGTCGTTTTTTGTGTTGTTGTTTTTTACAAGACAAATGACGGCGGCAGCAGCCAGTCAGAAGACCAGCTGCCACTGCCGCCGCTGGAGCCGCAGCCACCGCCGCCTGGAAGATCCGCCCTGGGAGGGTCGCAGGCCGTTCCGCCACAGATTTTGGGGGGCCAAATGCATTGGCATTCGGCCTCACCGAGATCCATGGTGGAATTCTCTGCCATCCCTATATGCAAATGGCAGCAGCTACGACGGCTGCCATTTGCATTCCCTATTTTTCGCCATTTTATCCTACATAAATATATACGTAGGCTATTACAGCGAAAAAAAAGGGGAACACAAATAGCATAGTGGGAACATCGCCGGAACATCTGCCCCAGGTAAGCTTTGTCCTGAGGGGGAATCCGCGGGGGGGTGGGGGGGAGGCCATTCTGCCACGGATTTCAGGGGGCCGAATGCCAGTGCATTCGGCCTCACTGAAATCTGTGGTAGAATTCTCCGTCATCCCTATATCTAGCTTGATCTGACCTTCTGCAAGCAGCTTGTCCAAGCCCACTGCTGGGCATCGGTGTCAGGATTGATTCTGAGTGCAGGGAGATAGCAGTAGGGATGGCAGAGAATTCCGCCACAGATCTCGGTGAGGCCGAATGCCAGTGGTCTTCCGACTGTTTTTTGCCATCTGCAGACTTGTGGGTTTTTTGTTTTTTTTTCAAGACGTGATAGGCTATGTAAAGATTTATGTAGCCTATCATGGCTGGGTTAAAAAAAAAACTGTACGCAAATGGCGGCAGCTATGGCCGCCACCATTTGCGTTCCTTATTTTTGGTGTCTTAGTCTACGTAAATATTTACATAGACTAAGATGGCGAAAATAAGGGGAACACAAATAGTGTAGCGGGCGCTATTTGCGTCCCTATTTGATTCACCGTTTTAGCCTATGTAAATATTTGCGACGCAATTTTTTTTTTTTTTTTTACCCAGAGCCCTCTGCGGCCGGAAATCCGGCGGCGGACGGCTCTGGCCTGGGCCTGGCCGGCTGCTCCGCGGAGCTGCCGCAGAGCACAGCCGGCCATCGAGGATTCCGGGGGGGGGAGGAACGGAGCGCCTCCCCCCCCGTCGAGGATTCCGGGGGGAGGGACGGAACGCCTCCCCCCCACCATGAACATAATCCGCAGAAAGATAAGTACATTTCGTACATCCCTAGGTAACAGCTCAGAACAGCCAGAACTGGGGGGTGCTTTTTCCCAAGCCAGTTCAGATATGGGTAGGCGTGATTCTCAGGTTACTCACTCCCAGGTGGCTGGGCCTGAAGCCCCCCCTCCCCTTGCCCCTTCTGTGAGAAGCCAGCAGGAGGAGGAGGAGGAGGAGGAGAGTGGGGGCTGTGACCTAAGAGATGCTAGACTGCGGAGCAGACCTAAGCGGGAAATGTCAGGGACGGAGCTCAGACGGTTGGCGATGTGTGAGAGGCGATGTAGGGAAGCATCACTGAAAGGGCAGGACATCCCTCCCTAAGTTAGTCTAGCCAGCAAGCCTCACTTCAAACTGCAGGCAACGCCGGTGTTCCCATTTGAATCCCCTGGAGGCATTCCTTTGTAGCCTGAGAGTCTTTGAGGATTTGCATCTGTAACGAACCTGTTGATAACAAATTAAAGGCCTGAGACTGAAGCCTCTCTGTTTGTGTGTGAGAGCGCATCAGGAAAGAGGGGGGCCATGGGAAACGTGACAATAGGAGCCCACCAGAGGTCTGTGCAGCCTCCTGCCCGCACTTGCAGAGGAGAGGGCCTGTAGGGCTGGAGAGGCCCAGCTGGCAAAGATGCCAGACCTTGCTAATAGCTGGTATTTATCCGAAGAAGAACCTGACTCGGTCTCAATCAATCACAGTCAGAGACTCTGCTTCTGCCCTGCAGCTGCTCCTTGCCTGCCTTGTGAAACAGCTGCACACTGGCTTTATGCAGTTAAAAAAGAAAGCAGGTTGTCACTGCGAGAGCCCTCTGACTAGAAAGGAGCATGAATTTCATTCAGATTAGTGTGTGTGTTTTTAAATAAAAACATGAAAATTCACAATGAAAATTTCTCCATAAACTGGATAGAAAGAACCTGAAATTTTAAAATTTGGAACATGGGAGAGAGCAAAACTGACAGATTCATCCATTCATCCAGGTCTGGAGTGCTTAGGGATGTTGAAGGAATCTAGTCTGGCGGATGAGCTCGGTGAGTTTTCGCAAGCTTGGACCCCCAGATGGCAGCTCGTGGATCCCCACACTTGCCCAACTTGGCGTGCACTGAGTAGGGCAAACTCATGGTTCCCTGCTTGTCTGCAAGCCACCCTTTTGCACAAAATCACAAGTAAGCTATTTATGGAAATTGCCATTTTGCGCAAAATGGTGGCTGTGTAAATAGTGCAATTTATGCAAAATTGTAGGCGTAGATGGTCTAACTAGATCAGTTATGCCTGCAATTTTGCAGAAATTGCACGATTTATGGCTGCTATTTTGCACAACATTGTGATTTCTGTAAATAACTTACCTGTGAATTTGTGCAAAATGGTGCCTCACAGACAAGTGAGATGCCATGAGCTCTTGCCAGGTGCCCACGGATTGTCTGGGGGCTTGGCCTGTGCATCTGCAAGGGTCAGGCAAGTGGTGGGAGTCTAGCAAATGGTGTGCAAGGTGAGCATGGTGGAATTCGCCCATCCCTAGTGGTGCTGAATTAGGACTACCACCTCTATTTTCTTTTTTAGAGCCTCGTCATCTTTAACAGTTACATGGCAGGCAGATACGACAACATGGTCCTCTCCATGCTGAGAATAGCTGTGTCTATTGAATTTGACTGGTGCAGGTGGTTGAGAATTTCATTCAGTTCTTTTTTTTCTCTAAGAACTTACTGATATACACAAATGTTGTCATACATGGGAGAGAAAGAAATTGAGATTTAAAAAAAAGAATGAATGTAGGAGAAAGTGAAACTGATGACTCCATCCATCCCTAACTGTGACCCTGACAAATCTGGGCCATATGATTCCTTCTCCTGCTGAAGCACAATGCAAAGAGGTTTGATCCAACATGACGCACTTCATCGCCAAGGGAGAAAGAGATCCTCCCCTGATTGAAATTCATGGCTTCTAAACCTTTGATGGACCATTTCTCTCAAGACCTCATTGAAGGGTAGAGGATGACCATCAGCACAATCCCTTTAGCTCCTCAGGCCATCAGGCGTAGGAAAGAAACATATTGAGAAACGGCCCTGCATGCATAAACAGAACTTGTTGCATTATTTCTAATCAGAATCAAAGGGATGAGAAAAAGGAACTCGAGAGCTCAATCCTGCCAATTGCCAGTCATCAACAGAAAAATTAGGGCTGCAATCTTTAGGTGATTAGTACTAGTAGTAGTAGTAGTAGTAGTAATTGTTACTACTGATGTTGTTAAAAACATAAGAAAAGCCACACACGGTGGATCAGACCAAAGGTTCATCTAGTCCAACATTCTGTTCGCACAGTGGCCAACCAGCTGCCCACAGGAAACCCACAAGCAGGACATGAGTGCAACAGCAACCTCCCACCCATGTTCCCCAGCAACTGGTGTACATAGGCATACTGCCTCTGGTCCTGGAGGTAGCATATAGCCATCAGGACTATTAGCCATTGATGGCCTTATCCTCCATGAATCTGCCTAATTCCCTTTTAAAGCCATCGAAATCATTGGTCATCACTATATTTTGTGGTAGCGAATTCCACAGCTTAACTATGCGCTGTGTGAAGATCTGTCCAGACTCTCCCACTGACCAGCTTCATAGGATGACCCTGTGCTCTAGTATTATGAGAGAGGAAGAAAAATATCTCCCTCTCCATTTTCTCCACACCGTGCATACTTTTGTATACCTGTCATGTCTCTCCTCGCTCGCCTTTTCTCCAAGCTAAACAGTTGTTCCAGCCTCTTGATGGTTTTAGTTGCCCTTTTCTGCCCTTCTTCCAACTCTACAATATCTCTTTTTAGCTCCAGTGACTAGAACTGTACACAGTATTCCAAGTGTAGTTGCACCATCAATTTGTATGAGGACAGTATGATATTGGCAGTTTTATGTTTTATTCCTTTCCATATTATGCCCAACATGGAATCTCCCAGGAACCACTCATGTCATATGGCCAACATTTTCACCACAACCCCAAGATCTCTTCCTCCGTCAGTCACCACCACTATCTCAAATCCCATCAGTGTATGTGTGAAGTTGGGATTCCCCCACCCCCCATGCATCACTTTACACTTGCTTACATTTGCCACTCTGATGTCCATTCATCCAGTTTGGAGAGATCCCTTTTTGTTTTAACCACCCTAAATATTCAGCAAACTTGGCCACTTCACTGCTCACTCCTAATTCCAGATCATTTATGAATAAGTTGAAAAGCACTGGTCCCAATACAGATCCCTGTGAGACTCCACTGTTTACATCCCTCCACTGGAAGAATTTACCATTTATTCCCACTCATTGCTTTCTGTTCTTTAAACAGTTACAGATCCAGAAGAGGACCTGTCCTCTTATTCCGTGACTGCTGCATTTGCTCAAGAGTGAGGGGCTTTGTGAAAGGCCTTTTGGAAGTCCAAGTAAACAATGTCCACTGGATGACCCTGCCTACATGTTTATTGATACTCTCAAAGAATTCTAAAAGATTAGTAAGACAGGACTTACCTTTGCGGAACTCGTATTGCTCTTTTTCAGCAGGGCGTGTCCTTCTATGCGCTTATTAATTTTAGTTTTAAATAATGCTTTCTACCAATTTATCTAGCAATATAAATTTGGCTTCCAGGACCTCACAACTACATCCCCCCCCGCCGCATCATTGGTACCAACATGGACCACGACCACTGACTGCACCCCAGCACAAACTACAAAGCTACTTAGATGATCCATGATATTTACAGAATTCACACCAGGCAGACAATTTACCATGTCATTCCATTCACTGGAGATTTCCACTCATGAAAAGATGTTTTTAAAAAGGTATTGTTCATCTTGTGTTAGAGCAGCCTCTCCTAACCTGGGATCCTCCAGTTGTGTTGGACTACAACTCCCATCATCTTGGCCATGCTTGCTTGTGGCAGGTTGGGGTAGGCTGTGCTAGAGTATTGCATGAGATCAATTAAACTAAGTTGAATGTGAGACCTCACGTTAACATGGGCAGCAGTAGAGAATTTGCTTATTGGAGCACCGGGTGAAACTCTGGACTTTAATCTTATAAACAATAGAGCTATAATAGCAGAATCCTACAGGCACTCTTTTCCAGCTTGTTCATAACAGAAAGGAAACGGGGTCCTTACCCAGACAAGACACCAAGTACCAGGTTGAGCATGAAGAAAGAACCAATGATGATTAGTGGAATGAAGTAAAGCCAGTTCCACATATTCCCTGCCGCATCATTAGTCTGGAAATACAGAGAAAGAATGAGAGAGAGAGAGAGAGAGAGAGAGAGAGAGAGAGAGATTAATCAAGACTCTAAACCCGTAAATCCGCCATATAAGAAACCATGCATTATTTCTGGAGGTTTGTGTTGTTACGCTTTAGGACTTTTCATGCATTATACAAATGTGCAATAGTACAGGTGGGACCTGCAACAAGATATTGCAGCGTACTTACAGTTTACTTGCCATTATAACACATACATGCCTTGGCTGATAGATGTACTAGAGAAGGTTTGGCAAGACTTATAATTTGGTGTGACTCCTGCAGTGTCTCATGTTAGCAATTATGAGAAATCTGTTTCATACAATGTATTTGCATACAGATGTTTGTTCATTCTTTGGCATACCTTTTGTATACTAGACCATGTCCTAAATGTACTAGACCACTGAGTTGAAACATGTTTGGTCCATTTGGTACTGGTTATTTTTTGGTATGGTTCTGTTTTTTCAGCACAATAATATTGTATTCTCTTTTATTGCTTAGATGTTTAAATGTATGCTTTTAAACCACACAGATTTTTTAAAAAACCTTTATCAATAGATTTTTTATCATATATACTTATTATCACCAGTAAGTAGGGATACTGGAGAAATCTGCCACAGACTCAGATGAGGCCGGATTCCAAAGAATCTGATCTCTGGAGGATGCAGCAGACCAGCCGCATTTAATGGCAGCTGCCATTAGCCGATCGCAGGAAAGTTACAGCCATACATGGAACATTGTATGCCATTTGCAGCCGTAAAGCACTTTCTCTTACCGAAATACAGCCGTAAACAGCTGCAATTTGATAAAAGTAAGTGCTTTACACCTGCGAATGGCGTAAAATACTCAATTTTCGGCTGTAATTTTCCCGTGATAGGCTAATGGCAGTCGCCATTAGCGTATCGTGTAGGGACGTCAGAGAATTTCACCACGAATCTCGGGGAGGCTGAATGCCAGCGCATTCGGCCCCCCGAAATCGGTGGCGAACCGGTCTGCCCCCGCCCCCCCCCCCCCGGGACAGGACTTACCTTGTGTGAATGTCCCTGGCGGCGGCGGCTCCAGCGGTGGTTCGGCGGCGGCGGCGGCGGCCGGTCTTCCGACCTGCTGCCACCACAGCCATTTCCAGTAAAAAAAAAACAAAAAAACCAAAAAATCATGATAGGCTACGTAAAGATTTACGTAGCCTATCACGGCTAGATTTTTAAAAAATACCGTGATAGGCTACGTAAATGTTTACATAGCCTATCACGGCTGAGTAAAAAAAAAAAACGCGCGTATGCAAATGGCGGCGCCCATGGGCGCCACCATTTGCGTTCCTTATTTTGGCATGTCTAGTCCACGTAAACATTTATGTAGACTACGGCGAAAATAAGGGGAATGCAAATAGCGTAAACGCTACGCTACTTGCATTCCCCTTATTTTCGCCGTAGTCTACGTAAATGTTTACGTAGACTAGAGGTGCCAAAATATGGAACGCAAATGGTGGCACCCATGGGCGCCGCCATTTGCGTACGTGCGGTTTTTTGTTTTGTTTTTTTTACTCAGCCATGATAGGCTACGTAAACATTTACATAGCCTGTCATGGCTGACTGCAGGGATGCAAACGGCGGCGGCTATGGCTATGGCCGCCACCATTTGCGTTCACGGCCAGCCAGGATTTGCGGCGGGAGGGACGGGGTGCCTCCCCCCCAGCCAGAATTTTGGGGGGGAGCGACGGGGCGCCTCCCCCCCAGCCAGAATTTCGGGGGGAGGGACGGAGCGCCTCCCCCCATCGCGAATCAAATTTCAGTTCAGGTAAGTGACTTTCATACATCCCTAGTATCGCGTTCTTTTGAAAGCCAGAGATCCACTCCTCCAACTCCAGCGGACGCAGCAGGGCTCTGGAGGACTCTGCAGGGCCCCAAGTGGCCCGAATTGCCCCGCGGCAGACCCTGCCCGCCCCCTGCCCCAGACTGGACAGTGGAAGGTTTTGTTTGGACAAGTGGGACCTGCAACAAGATATTGCACTGTGTGGAGTACTCCTGTTCAGCATTCCACCCAGACATGCCTTTTGCCAGGATATTCCATTCCACCCCTCCCCCACCCCTCCCCAGTTTTCCATTTCCCCCAACAACCTTCAGTCAGCTTCCCATAGCAACTGAGGATGATCCGTTCTGCTTGAGCTGGTTATGGGTCTTCCCCACCCCCACCCCACCAACTAAAAATACTTCTGTTCTGCAAAGCTTGGAGTTCTCCCAAACCAGCTGATACCTCCTACTTGTACATGGATAGCCCTTCACATGCAGAAAATGAGCTCACTATCAATATATATGATATCAAGAGCAGCAGTATATATCAAGAGCAACAGTTTGGAGGCAAACAGATTTGACTGGGCAAGCCAGGAATTAGCCAGGCAGTAAGTTCTTAAGTGGGACCACCGGAGAGCAACTATACCCAAGCAACTATGTACTCAAACTGAGGAGCCAGGTCAGTCAATAGTCACTCGGAGCAGGTGGGATCCTAGCATCCCTTTATGCTACCTGACCCTACTGAAATGGTAGCTGCAATACCTCCTCTGGCCATCTGGAGTAGGGGCGCTGCAGTACTTTACTGAGCAGGCGAGCTCTCTGGTGTGGACAGTAGAGCAGCTGGGTCCCACTGACACTTCTATGGTCCATATGCCCTGGCACCTTACATTTAACAGCCTGTAATCCACACATCTGTGCAGCACATCTGTATGGTACACAGATAGCCTGTGCTGGAGAGCACAGACAAATGAAATAATGAGATTTGTCAAGTACAAAAAGGGAAAGGCTGGAACACAGTAAAGTGCAGAAATCAACCAGCTGTTCTTGAGCTTTAGAGAAGAAACATGCATGTGAACTCTTTCCCTCTCATCCCACTTGAAATGATCATCCAAGGGTGATAGACAGGGCATCTTACACTCACTCCTGTCTTGTTCATCAGTGGCTCAAAGCCAAGAAGTGAAATGAATTTTTATGGCTTCAGTTAAAACACTTTAATGGTTTAATGCTTGGATGACTGTTCATGCTGCTTATCACCCCCCACCCCACACATCCCAAACCACAGAGCTACTCAGATACAATAGAGATAGAAAATGGAAATACTTTTAACACTTTGATAGTATTATGCATCACAACAAAGATGGAAGGCTCCCAAAGTCTTCTAGGGTGCGTACATTTCAAGGCATGTACATGACAAATGCTTTATTCAAGTGTGCACAAAAACTCATGCATTTGGGGGATAATGTAAAAAAAAATGCAGATTTCTTAAAAAATGCGCACAGACATGGCTACAAATTTTCATGCATACTAAAAGAAAAATCGCAATCCGATGCAGAATTGGCATAGTACAAATTTAGCATTGGAAAATGAGAATCTGAGCAAAACTGAGCTTGACCTATTCGAATACCCCTACGTCAGAGCCAGTTGAAGTTACGCCGCAGAATGCCAGTGGACCAAACATCACAGTGCAATAATCACTGTTCAGTCAAATAATCAATTTGCACCAAACAGTAATTTCTGTGGCTTCAGACTTGCATCTCAGAAGCTAGGGATGGCTACCTGCGGTGGGAATAAACACAGGCTGTTTGGCTTTTCAACAGACAAGCAATTGGTTTAACCGCTGGTCACATTAGGCTGATCTGGAGTAATTAAAAGTGTAATCTTAACCAAAAGGGGCACTTTCCCATCTGGGAAAACTCTCCCTCTCCCCTTTCTCTCACCTCAAAACACAGCTTGGTTTATCTTGCAGCTTCACAGGTTTGTTTGCCACATCTGCTAATTAGCCAAGCTTTTTACTCTTTATTTCAGTTTATCCCCACACGTAGCGCAGGATGCACACACAGACCTGACATAAGCAAAGGGACACAATCCAAGTTGAAACAAATCCAAAAATCTCAGGTGCAGAACTGCATCCAAAGTTCTCCCTGCACCACCGTAACCACCGTAACTGGGGTCCTTTCCAGGCACGTAGCGTAAACAAATGAGCAGCCATTACTTGGCTGCTGAGAGAGATTCAACCATCCTTCCTCGAAGCAGTTAAGAGGAGAGAAGCGGAAGACGAGCGTTGCTGGATTGGACCAAAGCCATCCACATCGTCCAGCATGCTGCTACCCACAGTGGCCAACCAGGTGGGTCTGGGAAGTTCATGAGCAGGGCATGAAGGCAGCAACTCTCTCCCACTGTTGCACCCCAGAAACAGGGAGCTCTCTGCTTCTGAAACTGGAGATTCAATTTCTACAGCTCTCCATGCATGTGTCTAGTCCCCTTTAAGCCAGTGGGCATTGTCACATTGTATGGCAAGCAATTCCATAAATGAATTCCGCATTGTCCAAAGATCATACCCGCTTCACTTTGTCCATCCTGGATCTACTGCCATTTGGTTTAGTAGTTGTACGTATTGAGGAGGATCCAGAGATACTGCACAAATTAGCTTCAGACAGGAGTGGACAGACTTAAGGTTTGTGGGATCTACTTTGTTTATTCACTAGAGTTCCTGAGATCCACCAGTCAAAGCCCAGTGCAAAAGATGTACACTTAGAACCAAAGAAATCTGCACCCAGTAATTTGTTTTGACTACCAGATTGACTGGAGCTCACAGTCCTTCAACGGAAAAAACCTCTCCTAGTTACCCCAAAGTTTTCTTCATTGCAGCAGGCTATTTTTGGGGGGTGGGGAGGTTTGCTGCTATTGCTAAATGGTTGGGAATCAGAAAATCTTGCTGATCCACTGCAAAACACTCAGGGATCTACCAGTAGATCCTGATCTACTATCTGCCAACTCCTGGCTTAGAACATCTAACCTGTGTACATAACCCTCATACTATTTGTTTGTTTGTTTGTTTATTTGATTTATATCCCACCTTTCTACCAATAAAATGGTACTCAAGGCAGCTCACAATCATAGGAACTATTAAAACATTAAATACAAACTTGATTAAAATAATAAAATATAATTAAAAACATGACAAGAACAGAACAAAAACAGCACCCAACCTAACAGACCAGCTTGCACCCCAAAGGCCTGCTTGAATAAAAACGTCAGTGGAAAGACAGCAGAGTGGGAGCTAACCTAGCCTCCCTCTGCAGGGAGGTCCACAGCCTAGAAACAGCCACTGAGAAGGCCCTGTCTCACAATGTGCTTCTGGAGGTGGCAGTAGGGAAAAAAGGGCCTCTCCTGAAGACCTTAAAACCTAGGCAAGCTTTCAGGTAGCCTGGTCCCAAGCCACAGGGGGCTTTATAATAGAATCATAGAATAGTAGAGTTGGAAGGGGCCTACAAGACCATCTAGTCCAACCCCCTGGTCAATGCAGGAATCCAGGTCAAAGCATCCCTGACAGAAGGCTGTCCAGCTTCATAGAATCATAGAAGAGCAGGGTTGGAAGGGGCCTACAAGACCATCTAGTCCACCCCCCCTGCTCAATGCAGGAATCCAAGACAGATTATCACTCATAATCAGCACTTTTGAATTGTGTCCAGAAACAGACAGGTGGCCAGTGAAGCTGCTGTAACAAGGGAGTCACATGCTCCCTGTAACCAGCCCCGGTCAACAGTCTGTCCACAGCAGTCTGGACCAACTGAAGCTTCTGAACAGTTTCCAAAGGCAGCCCCACATAGAGCACATTACAGTAGTCCAAATGGGATGTAACTAAGGCATGTGTGACCGAAGCCAGATCAAACAACTCTAGGAATGGACGCAGTTGATGCAAATCCACTCCTGGCCACCACTGAAACCTGGGCATCCAGGTTCAAGGCAAAGTCCAGAAGTACACCCAAACTGCAAGCCTGAGTCATGAGGGGAAATGTAACCCCATCTAGCACAGGTTAGGAACATAGGAAACTGCCTTATGCTGACTCAGACCGCTGGTCCATCTAGCCCAGTATTGTCGACACTGACTGGAAGCAGCTCTCTGGGGTTTCAGGCAGAAATTTTCCCTGCCCTACCCGAAGAGGCCAGGGATCGAACCTGGGACCTTTTGCATGCAAAGCGTGTGTTCTACTACTGCACTACGGTCAGTCCCTGTTCCCTGATCTGCCTTTCATCTGACCAAAATCACCTCCGTCCTGTCTGAATTAAGTTTCAATTAGTTCACCCCCATTATGGACATCAGACACTGATTTAGAACCAAAACAGCTTCCTTGGATTTAGATGGAAAGGAGAAAGGGAGTTGGCCGTAATGAGCATACTAGTGGCAACAAACCCCAAAATCTCTCTCAGTGGTTTCATGACACGTATATGTAAAATGGCATGGGGGGTTAGATGGAACCCTACGGGACACCACAGGCCAACAGCCATGGCATTGAACAGGAATTCCCAGCAATGCATGGCTTCCCACAAGAACTCCAGACCCACCATCCGCGAGCAAAGCTTCTGTCAGGTGGGCCCTCTGAGGCTATCCAAGGTTGGTCCATCTGAGGAACATCAGAAGCTGCCTTGTACCATCAGACCCTTGCTCCATCTGGCTAAAGAGTGTCCTCACTGACTGGCACCAGCTCTCCAGGGTATGAGGCATGAGTCTTTCACAGCCTAATCTGTAGATGCCAGAATTAGAACCTGGGACTTCCTTCATACAAACCATTGTTGCTATGGTTAAACTCCCTTCTTGTTGGCATATGAACATAGGCAGAGCCCTGCTGGATCAGACTATGGGTCCAACTAGTCCAGTATTCTGTTCACACAGTGGCCAACCAGCTGCCCACGGGAAACTCACAAGCAGGACATGACTGCAACAGCGCCCTCCCACCCATGTTCCCCAGCAACTGGTGTGCATAGGCATACTGCCTCTGAGACTGGAGGTAGCATAGAGGCATCAGGACTAGCAGCCATTGATAGCCTTTTTCTCCAGGAGTTTCTCTAACCCCCTTTTAAAGCCATCCACATTGGTGGCCATCACCACTTCTTGTGGTAGCGCATTCCATAGCTTGACTATGTGCTGTGTGAAGAAGTCCTGACTCCTTCCTTTGACCTGTCCTGAATCTCCCACCACTCAGCTTCATGTGATGGCCTCACTGGGCTCTAGTATTATGAGAGAGGGAGAAAAATCTCTCCCTATCCACATTCTTCACACCAGGCATAGTTCTGTACACCTCTATGATGTCTCCCCTTGCCCCACCCCTTTTTCCAAGCTTAACAATCCTAGCTGTTGTAACCTTCTCTCATAGGGGAGATGCTCCAGCCCCTGGATCATTTTAGTTGCCCTCTTCTGCACTTTTTCCAGCTCCACAATACCTTTTTTTAGGCAATTCACCACTGGGCCGATTAAGCATCCTGTGCTTCTGAATGCAACAGGAAAAGCTCCAGAGCTATCTGTCCCCAACGTGTCATCATGGGTAGGACAGTCATTCAAAGATCATTCTACAACTCCCAGCCCAGCTCCAAAGAAGATAGCCATGGCAAGGAAATGTAGCATTTGGCACAGGAAATGTGCAGCTGCTGGGCCAATGCCTGTGGTTATTATAGATGTGTGGGCTATTCCTTTTGTAAGTGTTCTTCCTGAGAATTGTTTCTCCTTTTGGCCAAGAGGCAAGGTTGCGTACAAAGCCTTTAATTACGGCATTCACTCCTTATTATCTTTGTTTCCTAAATTGGCTTGAGCAATCATCTGTTTTTCTTGCTTTTAATAGGCCCTTCAGAGAGCTACATACAATGTGACAGTTTTACTAGAGAATAATTTCTGGCATCTACTATTAATACTTTGGCAACTTCAATACTGAAGGAAGGAGCCAAATCTCTTCTGTGCCATACACTCTGCTGTGGTCCAGCGGCTTTGGTTTCCAGGGCAGCTGTATTTGAGGTCAACTTTTTTGAAGTCAAGAGAGAAGGCATTCTTGGGTCAAGGAGTTTATCAACAAGAACGCTTGGCCCAAAGGTGGGGATGATACTCAATTTCACTGGCCCATGAGTGATTGGTTGCCATGGGTGTTTGTGGACCACCTCCACAGTACAAAATTTGAAATGGGTTTGTTTTTTTTAATCATAACTAATATTATTATGTCATTGGTCCTTCAGGCTATTTGCTGCCTGGTGAAAGTCTAGGGGGAAATTAAGGGGTTGAGCATCAAGGTTTCAATGATCAGGATGGTGGCATCACTGAATCCTGCATTATTTCCTGTCCATCTCACTGGTCCTTCTTCTGTTTTCTTATCTCTTCCCCTACATTTCACCTGCCCATCATCATGCCTTCCACCCTTTCAGCACAGGAAGCTGCCTCATACCAAGAGTCAGAAGCACTAGTCCATCAAGCTTGCTATTGTCTGCACCAACTGGCAGAGGTTATCCAGGGATCCAGACTAAGATCTTTCCCTGCTCTATATGGAGATGCCAGGGATGGAGCTGCTTGGCTGTTCTCGAGTCCTTCAACACTCGGGCAGCCCAGTTCTCCCCTTCTCCTAGACCCCTCCATTCTCCCATCCTTCCACTACCTTCATAGTTCATACAAGGAAAAAAATCCTTATCTTATTCAAGGATCACACAGAAAGTGTGATGACATCACAACACTACATAGCCAGTTCAGAGTAAGGACAACGTTTTTTGCCCTTACTCTCAATTGGCAAAGACCTTCATCCATGTTTACAGCACATTCCCTGGGGGAAAAAATCCTTAAAAGAGAGATGCATTTTGCATTGGGGAGTACTTCTGTTCCTGATTGTAGCCTACTCCCACTCTTCCTCCCAAAAAAAAAAAAAATGCTAAAAAGAGGAGTGTATTTTTTACAGTGGTCTGCTTTGGGCCAACCCTAGTTCACATCACCCTTTGCCATTACTCTAGTTTGCTGGGTTTTCATCATCTTGGAACATTGTAACATCAGTCCACCTTCTTCAGGGGCTGGCACTTGATAGGGCTGACCCTGACATGCAGCTGGGCAAAGCAATTTGCTTCAGGCAGTGCTGCAAGTAGGTAATTTTAGACTCTGGAGTTAATGGTCTTATGGGAAGGTTTTAGATGTTGATGTGCCTTCCTTCACTTACTTCAAGCATAGTAAGCCAGGCCATTGGATTTCAGTGGATTACTTACTTCAGTGGATTACTTCAGTGGATTACTTAATTCACTGGATTACTTAAGACTTAATTTACTTAATTCATTGGATTACTTCAAGTGCAGTAAGCCCGGCCATTGGATTTCAGTGGATTACTTACTTCAGTGGATTACTTACTTCAGTGGATTACTTACTTCAGTGGATTACTTAATACTTAATTTACTTAATTCATTGAATTACTTCAAGCGCAGTAAGCCCGGCCACTGGATTTCAGTCTAAGTGGTTAGTGTTTGATGGATCTTTATGATTTTTTCCTTATAATTTTAACTTCTTGTAAGCTGCCATATCATGTATTGTCATGGGTGATGATGTGTAAATTATTCCAATAGGTGAATTATCCCTCATCCCTTTTAGAATCACTAGGATCTTCAGAGTCACTATGCTTAGGAGTTTCCCATCCCATCTTGTTTAAATATTTGTCATTTTATGTTCTTCAGAAGGCAGGTCTGTAAAGAGTAACTAGGATCTGAAGAGTTAGTGAACAATCAATAAAACTTTCAGAGGAGTAGCTCTGTTAAGTCAATAGCTTAACATTGCAAAAACAACAAAGAGTCCTATGGCAGTGGCACCATAAAGACCACCAGGTTTGTGGTTCAATTTTGAATCTGCCAGAAAGTGGGCTCCACACACACTTAGAATCATAGAGTTTGAAGGGACCATTTAGGCCATCAAGTCCAACCTCCTGCTCAGTCCAGGAATCCAATTTAAAATATCCCTGACTGATGCCTGTCCAGTCTCTGCTTGAATACTTCCAGGGATGGAGAGCCCACCACCTCCATAGGCAGTTGGTTCCATTCTCTGACAGCTCTGTTAGCAAGTTTTTCCTGACATTCACCCAAAATCTTCCTTCCTGTAACTTAAGCCCATTACTTCCTGTCCTACAGTCCTTGATGATAGAAAACAGATTGCGGCTCTCTTCTGTGTGACAACCCTTTAGGTACTTGAAACATGCTGTCATATCCCCCTCAGTCTTCTCAAGGCTAAATATACCCAGTTCCTTCAATCTTTCCTCCTAGGATTTAGGTTCTTGTCCCCTGATCATCTGCGTTGCCCTTCTCTGAACTTTTCTCAAATTATCAAAGTTCTTCTTAAAAGGTGGTGTCCAGAACTGGACACAATATTCAAGCTGAGGTCTGACCAGCACAGAGTAGAGTGGAAAAATTACTTTCCATGGTTTAGAAACTATGCTTCTATTGATGCAACCAAAAATTGCATTTGCCTTTTTTGCAGCCACATTATACTGCTGACCTAAGTTCAGCTTATGATCCACTAGAACTCCAAGAACTCTTCCACACATGTTATTATCAAGCCAGGTATCCTCCATCTTATACTTGTGCAACTGGTTTCTCTTTCCTAAATAGGGATGTCAGAGAAATCCACAACGGAACCAAATGAGCTTGGATTTTTATGAATCCAACCGCAGATTCTGCCGTGGACTGTTTTTTCTCCTGTTGGGCAGGTTCTGCCGACTTGCAAATTGTTTTTCAACTTCCCCAAATTCTGCGCAGATTTTGACATAGAAAAATATGCAAAAATTAAAAAAATCAAAAGTATGCATTTCCACCACAGGCTAAGGCGTGAAAATGCAGATTTGGGGGGAAATTGCAAATTTGGGGGATTTGCACATTTTCGCACATGCGAATTCGTGCAAATTCAGAAACTAAAAACAACCCGATTCCATTGATGGGTGGACAGTGGAAGGAAATGTGCCTGACAATCCACAAAACACAGATGGAATGGATTGTACATAATCTGCACATCCCTATTCCTAAATGAAGAACTTTCCATCTGTGTTCCATCCTGCCCTTATAAGTGGCAAACAGGTTGAAGGGGTGGGAGTCCAATATTAAAGCCAAAATTAATTATAACAAATCCAAGTTGAATATCCTAGATGCTGAAGTCACAGCTAAGAATGGGTCTTTCGCTACAGATATACAGTTTATCAGAAAAATACAGGTGCAGATGCTTTTTTGAAGTATAACAGGTACTATTCTGTTCATATTGTACACACCCTGCCTTATTCAGAGATGCTTGGACTGCAAAGAAACAGCAGTAGCACACATAACCTCCATAAGCAGGAAGAAATACTTACAAGTGAGCTTAGTCAGAGGGGATGCCCATTGAAACTTTTAAGAGGGTTCATGTATAGGGCTCCGAATACTAATAGAAGTGAGTAATTGCTACCCAAGACTCAACAGAGGATAGAAAGGGTTGTGGTGCCTTTAACATATGATGGACACACTGGTAAAGTTGGTGATATTATCTATAGATACTGGTACCTTCTTGCCTTTCTTAGAATTGAATATCCTCAGTGGAGCCTAAGGCTCCTTTCAATCCATAGAATCACAGAATCATAGAATAGTAGGTTTGGAAGGGGCCTATAAGACCATTGAGTCCAAGCCCCTGCTCAATGCAGGAATCCAAGTCAGAGCATTGCAGACAGATGGCTGTCCAGCCTCATCTTGAATGCCTCCAGCATGGGAGAGCCCACCACCTCCCTAGGTAATTGGTAGGGATGGCGGAGAATTCCGCCACAGATTTCAGTGAGGCTGAATGCATTGGCATTCGGCCTGCCGAAACCCATGGCGGAATGGCCTGCCGCCCCCCCCACGCCCCCGCAGATCCCCCCAGGACGAAGCTTACCTGGGGCGGATGTTCCGGACGGCGGTGGCTCCAGCAGCAGCTGCAACAGCAGCTGGTCTTCCGACCAGCTGCCGCCACCGCCATTTGCAGTCTGGTCTGTTTTTTTTACATTGACATGATAGGCTACATAAAGACTTACGTAGCCTATCACACCTGGGCGGGTAAAAAAAAAAAAGCGTATGCAAATGGAGGCGGCTACAGCCACCTCCATTTGCGTTCCTTATTTTTCGCCATTTTAGTCTACGTAAATATTTACATAGACTATTACGGAAAAAAGAAAGGGGAACTCAAGTAGCACCCACTATGCTATTTACATTCCCCTTTCTTTTTGCCGTAATAGTCTACGTAAATATTTACATAGACTAAGACGGCGAAAAATAAGGAATGCAAAGGGCAGCGGCCATAGCCGCTGCCATTTGCATACGCTTTTTTTTTTTTTTACCTACCCAGACGTGATAGGCTACATAAATATTTACGTAGCCTATCACAGCTAAATACAGGGATGCAAATGGCGGTGGCAATGGCAGCTGCCATTTGCATCCCTGCAGGCTGCCCAGCAGCCGGATGTCTGGCTGCGGGCGGCCGGAGCTGGCTGGCGGCTCCGTGGCTTGGCCGCGGAGTGGAGCCGGCTGGGCAGAATTCCGGGGGGGAGGGACAGAGTGCCTCCCCCCCTGTTGAGGATTCCGGGGGGAGGGATGGATCGCCTCCCCCCCCAGCAGAAACACAACGGAACGGAATGTAAGTGTTCCATCCATCCCTAGTAATTGGTTCCATCGTCGTATTGCTCTAACAGTCAGGAAGTTTTTCCTGATGTTCAGACGGAATCTGGTTTCAATATCATTTATCTATAAATGATTATAAATGATTCAATATAATTTATATATGCATATATACCTGCACAGATTTGAGCCTGAATTGGTGAGGTTTTTTAAACATATAATATACCTGTATGTTTTATATTCCAATGCATTCGGCCTCACTGAAATCTGTGGCAGAATTCTCCGCCATCCCTACCAATTACCTAGGGAGGTGGTGGGCTCTCCCACGCTGGAGGCATTCAAGATGAGGCTGGACAGCCATCTGTCGGCAATGCTCTGACTTGGATTCCTGCATTGAGCAGGGGGCTGGACTCAATGGTCTTATAGGCCCCTTCCAAGAATATTCTAATAGATTCTTAGTAAGTACACTTCTAAAAAAATAAATTTATTTTTATAATTGCAGGTGGCGACACTGTAGTATTTTACATTGCGAATATATGTGAGAAGCTTGGATGTCTGTCTGTCTGTCTGTCTCTAGATATAGATAGATAGAGATAGAGATGTCTTTCCTATATACCCTTATACATACTAAACCACTAAAGATGACCTATGGTAACATGGTATGGAATGGCATGATGATACACATTGGGGGATTTTAACCTATGGCTGTGAGAGCTGGACCATAAGGAAGGCTCAGCGAAGGAAAATAGATGCTTTTGAACTGTGGTGCTGGAGGAAAATTCTGAGAGTGCCTTGGACTTAGGGATGTATGAAAGTTCCGCCACGGATCTCGGGAAGGCTGAATGCCAGCACATTCGGCCCCCCTACACCGGTGGAGGAACGGCCCGCCACCTTCTGGGACAGGACTTACCTGGGGTGGATCTTCCTGGTGGCGGCGGCGGCGGTGGCGGCTCCGGCAGCAGCAGCGGCAGCCGGTCTTCCGACTGACTGCTGCCGCCGCCATTTCCAAGTTTAAAAAACAAACAAACAAAAAAACATGATAGGCTATGTAAAGATTTACGTAGCCTATCACGGCTAGATTTTAAAAAAACATCGTGATAGGCTACGTAAATCTTTACGTAGCCTATCACGGCTGACTTAAAAACAAAAACAAAAAACCCACGCGTACGCAAATGGCAGCGGCCATGGCCACCACCATTTGCGTTCCTTATTTTGGCACGTCTTAGTCTATGTAAACATTTACGTAGACTAAGACAGCAAAAATAAGGGGAACGCAAATAGCGTAGACGCGACGCTATTTGCGTTCCCCTTATTTTCACCGTCTTAGTCTACGTAAATGTTTACATAGACTAAGACGTGCCAAAATAAAGAATGCAAATGGTGGCGGCCAAGGCCGCCGCCATTTGCATACACACGTTTTGTTTTTTTAAAATATCAGCCGTGATAGGCTACGTAAACATTTATGTAGCCTATCACGGCTGACTGCAGGGACGCAAACGGTGGTGGCTATGGCAGCTGCCATTTGCATCCCTGCTAGCCAGCAGCCGGATGTCCGGCTGCTGGCGGAGCCGGCCGGCAGCTCCGCAGAATCGCTGCGGAGCACAGCCGGCCGGCCAGGATTCCGGGGGTGGGGAGGAACGGAGCACCTCCCTCCCGGCGAGGATTCCAGGAGGAAGGATGGAACGCCTCCCCCCGCACCATCAGCATAATCCCCGAAAGGTAAGTACCTTTCGTACATCCCTACTTGGACTGCAAGAAGATCAAACCAGTCCATACTCCAGGAAATAAAGCCAGACTGCTCACTCGAGGGGATGATATTAAAGGCAAAACTGATGTATTTTGGCCACATAATGAGAAGACAGGATGCCCTGGAGAAGATGCTGATGCTAGGGGCAGTGGAAGGCAAAAGGAAGAGGGGCCGACCAAGGGCAAGGTGGATGGATGATATTCTGGAGGTGATGGACTCGACCTTGGGGGAGCTGGGGGTGGCGACGGCCAACAGGAAGCTCTGGCGTGGGTCGGTCCATGAAGTCACGAAGAGCCAGAAGCGACTGAACGAATCAACAACAAACAATGACATTTTGGGCCAGTAGAGATAAAGTTACATTATCAGGCTTCTGGGCTATTGTTTATTTTCACCAGTTTACTTCTCCCAGTTGATTTACTGCATCTTGGTTTGGGGCTGAGTTCTATTCCTTGCTTGGTCTGTTTATATACCTACTGGGCCTACTGATGCAGACTGCTTGTTCAGGAGAAAGCAATCCTCCAGTCATACACACAGAGCAATCGGGCAGCTATCTGTTCATCTATAAAATACAACAAGACTCTTTGTTTTCATTTTCTTCAGTGTCTGTCAGGATACCAGGGCTCCAGTTCTCCCTCCTTGGAGGAAAAGGCCTCTGATACAGCCAGTCTCACAGACCAGGAAGATTGGGTCTCTGGAAGCATGTTTCAAGGTCCCTACCTCCTCAGACCCCCTGTTCCAGCTCTAAAGCCACCACCACACTCTGAAGTCACCTCCACATCATCACTATCAAAAGCTTCTAGAGCAAGCAAGGTTCCTTTAAGGGAGAAGGCATCATTCAGTGTGGGGTAGGGATGTACGAATCCCTTACCTTGCCATCTGCGGGGGGTCCGCCGAGGGGGAGGCGGTCCGTTCCTCCCCCCCCCCCAGATTCCTTGCCAGCCAGCTCCACTCCGCGGCAATTCTGCGCAGCCACCAGGCAGCTCTGAAGCCCCAGCGATACAGCCGCCATTTCCGGATCACTGGCTGGACTGATGAACTGTGGACGCCATTTGTGTCCCGGCCCTTTGACGTGATAGGCTACGTAAATCTTTACGTAGTCTATCGCACAAAGGAACAGGGACGCAAATGGTGTATTTGTGTCTCCGTTCCTTCACGCGATAGGCCACATAAAGATTTACATAGCCTATCACGTCAAACAGCAGGAATGCAAATGGCATCTGCTATGTGGATGCCATTTGCATCTGCTGTTCGTCAGTCCAGCCATCGATACAGCAATGGTGGCCGTATCGCTGGGGCTTCGGAGCCGGTGGCAGGCAGGATCCGCCGGCAAGGACTTCGCCAGGGAGGGGGAGGTAGGTGATCCGATCCTCCATGGACTTTGGGGGACCAGATTCAATAGAATCTGGCCTCATTGGGGTCTGTGGAGGATTTCTCCAACATCCCTAGTGTGGGGGCAAATCTAACAACCTAAAGGAAGCCAGCATCCTACTTAAGGCTAGGGATGGACGAAAGTCCCTTACCTGTTCTCGAAGCTTGCTTCGTGGTGGGGGGGAGGTGCTTTGGTTCTCCCCCCGAAGTTCAGGCGAGGGGGGGGAGGCGCCCCACCTCGCCCGGCCAAAATTCAGGCCGGGGGGAGGCGCCCCATCCCTCGCTGCCGAAATTCAGGCCGGGTAGAAGCGCCCCGTCTACCCGGCCGTGAAAAAGAAAGTAAAAACAGAACACACACACACCCGTGATAGGCTACGTAACGATTTACTTAGCCTATCATGGCTAGATTTTCAAAGTCAGCCATGATAGGCTACGTAAATCGTCACGTAGCCTATCACGGGTGACTTTGGGGAAAAAAAAGCGCGTATGCAAATGGCAGCTCCCATGGGGACCGCCATTTGCGTTCCTTATTTTGACACGTCTAGTCTACGTAAAGATTTACGTAGACTACGGCGAAAATAAGGGCAACGAAAATAGCGTTCCCTTATTTTCGCCATAGTCTACGTAAATGTTTACGTAGACTAGACGTGCCAAAATAAGGAACACAAATGGCGGCGCCCATGGGCCGCCATTTGCGTACGTGCTTTTTTTTTTACATGACGATTTACGTAGTCTGTCACAGCTGACTTTGGGAATCTAGCCGTGATAGGCTACGTAAATTGTTACATAGCCTATCACGGGTGTTGTTGTTTTTTTTAACTTTACTTCTTCTTTTTTGCAATGGCGGTGGCGGCAGCCGGTCGGGAGACCGGCCGCCGCCCCCACCCCCGACAAACTGCCGCCGAACCACCACCGGGACCCACCGCCGAGAGGGACATTCGGCCACGGTAAGTCCCATCCCGGGGGGGGCGGAGAATTTCCCCACCAATTTCGGGGGGCCGAATGAGTTGGCATTCGGCCTCCCGAAGATTCTTGGAGAAATTCTCCTCCATCCCTATGGCTCATTCTTGGATGTTGCTCCTTTGTTGAAGCAACATGCAAGTTAAGATTGCCTAGCTTCCTTTCCCATTTGTGCTGCCTACCTCAGACCTGACCTCAGACCTGACCTCAGACCATGCTTCTGGAACCTCCCCTCTGCCATCCTCTGGCAGAACTCCAACTGGGCTAGACCTTTGATTCAGCAGGGGTCGGCTGCCGAAATAGAAATGTGTTTGACAGTGGCCCAATTGGGATGCACATTCCTGGCTTCACAAACAAGCTTTATGAAGCCACGAATGAGACTCCCTTGCCCCTCCTCCACCGTCTTTGGTGTGAGGATCCTCCGATCCTGGTTCATTTCAAAGCAAAGTTAAACCTGAAACAAGGAAATCTAACCAGGGAAATCTAACTAACCAGTTTAACAAGCCAGGATCTGTATCATTCATTAGATAGCCGACATTAAACCAGAGTTCCCCATTTTGGACCTAATAGGAAACTCTGGTTTAAAATACACCAGGATCTCTACACCAAAGCCAGCACCTAACATGATAGGGCTTTGTAGAAAAAATGTAACCCTTGCACAGGAAGGAGGTTGTACAATGGGAAATAACTGTGGATCTGACTGATTCCCCTTTTCTGACAAGTTCAAAAATCTATAAAGAGCTCCTGGAATCAAATGCCATTTCCGCACATAGTAGAGGGAGGGGTGGTAATGAGAGAGAAAGAATATATCCTGCAGCTTAGCAGTGTGATCCAATGCAGGTCATAGGTGAGAGGAAGGGGTGGGAACAAAGGCAAAAACACATAGTGCCTCATTACCATCCGTTTGTTGCAAGCCCTGATCTCATGAACAACGAAGCATTCGAGGCTAATTTTAAGCCTTTCTACAAATGGCTGGGAAAAAAGCTAAAAATAAGGGAAGGCTATTATTAGTAGCCCTAAGGAAAGAGACACAAGTAAAAGTCATGACTAAGCAAAGACGTCTTCATTTTCTTCTCTCTCTCTCTCTCTCTTTCTCTCAATCTCAGTCATACACACACACACACACACACACACACACACACACCAAAAAAGTTACTGTCAGAGACGATCTGAATGGATTTTGAAGGAAACAATCATAAGCAGGCAATGGAAGCTGCTGACAGACCCTAGTTCTTGAAAGAACTAAAGATGGTTTAGGGCGCAATCCTATTCAGATAGGCAGCCGCCTCTGAACATGGAGGTGACCGCCTATTAGGGATGGCGGAGAATTTCTCCCCGAATCTTCGGGAGGCTGAGTGCCGACGCATTCGGCCCCCCGAAAGTGTTGGGGAAATTCTCCGCCGGCCCCCCCCCCCGGGATGGGACTTACCTTCAGCGAATGTCCCTCTCGTCAGCAGGTCCCGGCAGCATTTCGGCGGCGTTTCAGCGGGGGCAGCAGCCGGTCTCCCGACCAGCTGCCACTGCCACCACTGCAAAATAAAAAAGTAAAAAAAAAAAACCCGTGATAGGCTACGTGACGATTTACATAGCCTATCACGGCTAGATTTCCAAAGTCAGCCATGATAGGCTACGTAAATCGTCACGTAGCCTATCACAGGAGACTTTGGGAAAAAAAAGCGCGTACGCAAATGGCGGTGCCCATGGGGCGCCGCCATTTGCGTTCCTTAGTTTGGCACATCTAGTCTACGTAAAGATTTACGTAGATCACGGTGAAAATAAGGGAACGCTATTTGCGTTGCCCTTATTTTCGCCGTAGTCTATGTAAATCTTTACGTAGACTAGACGTGCCAAACTAAGGAACGCAAATGGCGGCACTCCTTGGGCGCCGCCATTTGCGTACGCGCTTTTTTTTTTCAAAGTCACCTGTGATAGGCTACGTGACGATTTACGTAGCCTATCATGGCTGACTTGGGAAATCTAGCCGTGATAGGCTACGTTAATCGTTACGTAGCCTATCACGGGGTTTTTGGTGTTTTTTTTCACTTTTTCTTTCGCGGCCGGGGAGACGGGGCGCTTCTCCCCGGCCTGAATTTCGGCCGGGCGAGGCGGGGCGCCTGCCCCCTGGCCTGAATTTCGGGGGGAGAAGCGAAGTGCCTCCCCCCCACCGCGAAGCAAGGTAAGTCCCTTTCGTCCATCCCTACCGCCTATCCAATGCAGGGCAGGAGACGCACAGAGGGGATCGTTCCCTCCGTGCTCCTCCTGCTAGGGATGGTGGATAAATCCGCCATGGACTCCAATGGGGCCAGTAAAGAATCCGGCCCCCCACAGTCCATGGCGGAACGGACTACTCCCCCCACACCCCCAGAAATCCTCCCTGGATGGACCCTACCTGCTGCCAGCTAGTCCTGGTCCATCCACTGCTGCCGTCCGTCCGCTGCCCCGGACTGCAGCCGCAAATGGCGTCCAGTGTAGGGGACGCCATTTGCGTCCCTGCTCTTTTCAGTGATAGGCTATGTCAATATTTGCATAGCCTATCACTGAAAAGAGCAGGGACGCAAATGGCATCCCCTACACTGGATGCCATTTGCGGCCACAGCCCGGCAGCGGACAGAAGTCCAGCTGTGGATGGGCCTGGCCGGCAGCTCCGCGGACTCACCGCGGTGCAAAGCTGGCCAGGCAGGATTTTGGGGGGAGGGACAGATTGCCGCCCCCGCGGACGCCCGGACCGGAACGGTGAGGGGGTTTCGTATACCCCAACCTCCTGCCCTGCATTTTCTGCTAGACAGCCGATTTTGGCTGTCTAGCCACAGGGGTGCGGGGAGAGCACGGGAGAAGGCTGCTGTACGACACATTGGATGTGTCGTACAGGCATTTCCGCCCTCCCTGCCCTGGAACACCCCCAGACATGCCCCTTTTTGGCTGCTCCGCACTCCTCTTGTGAGCGCAGAGGACAAGGCTGTTCCGTGCTGCCTCCAAGGCAGCACGGAGGTGGGGGGAGGAGGTTCCTGGAAAACAAGATATGCTATGGCCATCTAGCCACTGATTAGCAGCCACAGAATTGCTCCCTCCATCAAGGTATTGTTCCCCACTCATTTCTTTTGTCCTGCTAGCCCAGGAGTGCAGAGCCTCTTTCAGCCCAGAGGCCAAATTCAATTTTGGAGCAGTTCTCAGGGGCCACATTCCAGTGGTATGCAGGGCCAATGGGGAAAGGGGCAGGGCCAAGTGCAAAAAGGGAGGAGCCAGCATATTTTAGGTGAAAGCTTTTACTGCCGGTAACAAAGGCTTAGGAGCGGCATTTCAATCTTTTAGATGGGGGGGGGAACTGCACACAAGCCAGGAAACCGCCAAACAATCGGTGGCCAGGGGAAAGGGGGTGGAGTCAGGAAAAGGGGTGGGGCCTTCTGGGGAACCCTGGAGGGATGGAGTTGGCTTCCTGGAAGACTGGTAGAGATGTGTGAACCCATCCCTGTCCGGGTTCTCCAGGCAGCCGCCTAGCCCCTGCCCCCACTCACCAGTCCCTGGGCTGCACTTAAGCCCCTCCCACATTGCACTCACCCCAGCAGCCTCATCGAGCTCCATGGTCACCATCTTTTGGGAAATAAAATGGCGATGGCAAATATGCACATTTTTGCAAACGCCATTTTATTTTTCAAAAAATGGCAACTGCAGAGCTCGATGAGGCCGCCGGGGTGAGTGCGGGCTGCTCACCAAGTGTGGGCAGGGGGCGGGCAGGTACAGGGGCCCAGCAAGTGGGGCTCAAGGGTGTGGGCAGGGGGGATTTCCGCCGGATTCCTGGATGGAATTGGGCACCCACTCCATCCCTGAGGGCTGGATTCAGACCCCGGGCCTGAGGTTTGGCGCCCCTGTGCTAATCAAATGGGTTCCTGAAGCACTATGGAAACACATAAACAGATTCATTGAGCAGGGGGTTGGACTCGATGGTCTTGTAGGCCCCTTCCAACCCGACGATTCTATGATTCTATGATTCAACCACAGTGTGAGCCCCCCCGCTCCCCCAGCAAAGTGTTTTGTGATGGCCACACACACACACACACACACACACAGCATCAGTATCTCACACCTCAGCAAGCTTGCAAGCAGCAGCCAGCCAGCAGCAGCGCTGCAATCTATGTTGCTGTGAACCTCCTACCACTGTCGCTACCACAATACCCTGATGGGACATTACTTGGAGCATTGTGAACAGTTCAAAATGGTGGCTTTCCAGCCTTCCACTGTTGCTGCTCAGGAAGACCAGGGGATAAGAACATGAGAAGAGCCCTGCTGGATCAGACCAAAAGTCCATCTAGTCCAGCATCCTGTTCACACAGTGGCCAACCAGCTGTCAACTGGGAACCCACATGCAGGATACGAGGACAACAGCATCATAGAATCATAGAACAGTAGGGTTGGAAGGGGCCCACAAGGCCATCGAGTCCAACCCCCTGCTCAATGCAGGAATCCAAGTCAGAGCATCCCTGACAAATGGCTGTCCAGCCACGTCTTGAAGGCCTCCAGTGTGGGAGAGCCCATCACCTCCCCAGGTAATTGGTTCCATGGGCATCCTCCCACCCATGTTCCCCAGCAACTGGTGTACATAGACTCACTGCCTCTGGTACTGGAGGTAGCACATAGCCATCAGGACTAGTAGCCACTGACAGCCTTCTCCTCCAGGAATTTGTCTAAGCTCCTTTTAAAGCCATCCCAATTGGTGGCCATCACTACCTCTTGTGGTCAGTGGAACTCTAGTTGATAGACATGGAGTGGTCTCCTGCCCAAGCACAAACCTGGCCCAGACCAGCTTAGCTTCACGAGAGTAAAGTGCTCCAAGATGGAGGAATGCTGAGATCGGCTCAGTGTGGGAGTGATGATGCTACTGTGGCAACTTCTTTCTCTTGATATTGTACAGAAAAAGCCAGAACACCAGGTGGTGAGCACTAGATAACGGTGCGCAGCTGCAAAGGGTTTTAGCCAAAGAATGCCATCACCGCTTGCATTCAGAATGATGCTGGAGTGGAACCAGTCCTCAGTGCATCCAAACAATCACTGCTTGGTTTCAAGGTGGCTGAACTAATTGTATGCTCCTTCCATATTTTTTATTTATTTCAAGCAAATGAAAATTTAAATGGCCAAACCATTAAGGCTGTGCTAAAGTCTATTTGGGTTTAAGTCCTAAAACTACAGGTGACAGACTCTGGGTGATTTTCCTGTCAGAGGGGCTCATGGTCAGGGCAGATTCGAATGATGGAACCACAGATCTGCTCACAGGAGAGGCAGAAAGTAAGACAGGGAAACCTTGAGTAACTGCTAAGATGAAGATGATTGGCTGAAGAAGGCTGCCAGGAGCTGCTGGGATTGGCCCCAGAAGCCCACAGCTCTATGCACAGCTGCCCCAGGGCTGGCCTTAGGGGTGGGCAAGCTGGGTGGTCGCCCGGGGCAGCGAGCTGAAGGGGACGCCAAGCTGGGCTGAGGGGAGCGGGGTGCCAGAAGACCTGTGAGACTGAGCCCCACAAAGAATCTCTGCCAGAAGGGGTTTGGAATCTGGAGGAGGTCCTCAGGAGAAGCACAACCTGATCCCAGAGTGCAGGACACGGAATAATGGGCTCAAGTTACAGGAAGCCAGATTCCGGCTGAACATCAGGAAAAACTTCCTGACTGTTAGAGCAAGACAACAATGGAACCCATGACCTAGGGAGACGGTGGGCTCTCCCACACTGGAGGCATGCAAGATGAGGCTGGACAGCCATCTGTCAGGGATGCTCTGAACTGGATTCCTGCATTGAGCAGGGGGTTGGACTCGATGGCCTTGTAGGCCCCTTCCAACCCTACTATTCTATGATTCTGTGATCCCTGTGCCTTTATCCCCATGCAAGAAACAGTGAAGCACAGCCATCAATTTCAGCATGACCCCAGGGTGAGGAGGAGCTGCGGGCAAGAATTCCCAGATGTAGTCCATGCACGCAATAATTCCCGCATGCGGCCCCCAGCTTTGCACACATATGCATGGGTTGTTGTAGGGGGCAGCAGCAGGGCTCCAACATCACACCTGCACCAGGCCCCATAAACCCTCTGGGTACCCTTCCAAAGCTGACCCTGGGGAAGGGGGGGGCACCAAAGGCACTCCCTGCCCAGGGCGCTATTTATCCTAGGGCCAGCTCTGACCTGTCTCATCTCCCTGGGCAATGCAAAGTTTCCAAGTACTGGAGTGGCTCTACTTACCCAGGCTGGACAGTGGTTCTCCTCAACAGGAAGGGATATCATGGCTTCCTGCTTTGACTGGGGCTTGGCTTTGCTATGGATGGGCAACCTGTGGCCCTCCAGATGTTTGGGGCTATGACTCTCATCAGGCCTCATCATTGGCTATGCTGGCTAGGGTTGGACAGGTGTTGTGGCCTTTCAGATTTTTTTGCCTACAAGTTGCCCACTGCTGGCTCATCTTGTCTAACTCTCAACATGTTCTCTACCCAGTTCCTGGTTCTCCCATCTTGACCATTACTTAATAGCTGCCTATGCCTCAATTCTAAGATGGTGGGTGGCTACAAGGAAGAGGGCCTTTTCTGCTGTGGCACCCCAGCTGTGGAATGAGCTCCCTAGAGAGGTTCACTTGGTGCCCACATTGTACTCCTTTTGGCGCCAGATGAAGACCTTTTTAGTCTCAGTATTTCAGCATTTTAGCTTCCTAATCTTTTAGCTCTGTTGTTTTAAATCTGAATTTTAAATTCTGCATTGCTGCTAGGTTTTATTCTGTTTGTACTTTTATATTGTACATTCATTCATTCATTTATTACATTTATATCCTGCCTTTTTCCCTCCTTAAGGAACCCAAGGTGGCTTACGTTCTCCTCCTCCTCCTCCATTTTATCCTGACAACAACAACCCTGTGAGGTAGGCTGTGCTGAGAGTCTGCGACTGGCTCAAAGTCACCCAGGGAGCTTCTGTGGCCGAGTGAGGACTAGAACCCGGATCTCCCGGCTCCCAGTCCAGCACTCTCACCACTACACCACACTGGCTCTCAGCTTTTAAGCTTTTACATTGTGTATTGTTTCATGCTGTACCTTGAGGTTTTAATTTTCGTGAATCAACCAGAAAGCTTTGGCTATGAGGCAGTATAGAAATGTAATAAATAAATAAATATTTATTACAGGGCTAATAACGATATGAGGGGCATCAGGGCTGCTGGAGAAAGTCTCAGATAGAATGGGGTCCCCGTTAGGTCATTTTAGACTCTGGAATTAATGGTCTCATGAGAGGGATCTTGAGATGGCAATGTCTATTATTTCACTTATTATACCACTGGGCAGAGTGAGGCAAGTGCGTCAAGTGGCAGATGCTGGGGATAGGGATGGACACTGTCTGGTCCCTTGGGGCGATTGGCGAGCCGCTGTTGCTGCTTGCCCACACGAGCTGCGCTGCGGGGGCTGCAGGACAGCTCGGCAACCACCTGAGAAGCGCTGTGAGGCCAGACGTCTCCTTACTGAGCTAGCGTCGTGCGCAGAAACCGCGGCTTGGTGACTTCCGCATATCTAATATTGTGTCTACAGTTGCCTTGAAGGGGCAATGGCTCAACAATATTACAGATGTAAAGATTTACGCCTTTAGCCCTGCAATGTTGAGTCATCGCCCCTTTAAGGCAGCTGCAACATTCAATTTGTGGAAGTAACCCAGCTGTGATTTCGGCACACGACTGCAGCACGGTAAGGTGACAGGCAGTTTTGCGGCCCTTCCTGCACGTCCCCAAGAGGGCAAGCAAGCCCCCTGTTGCCCAGCGAGTGGGGTCTGGGTGGTGGGCAGGGGGGAGTCCACCAGACTCCACCCCCTCCCTGGAGTCTCGCGCCATCCCTAGCTGGGGGGCAGCAATGCAACCTCCCAGCTGGTCTTCCTGAACTCCCTGGCTGTTCCCTCCATTTGGAGACAGAGCTGTGTATGCCACACCACTTGTCCTGGTGCCCTTAAACTACCAAAGGTGTAGTGGAGGATACTATCCCATGGCCAGTATTGAAGTAAAATTCAACTGCCAGTCCAGCTGGCTATTGCATTTGGAAGGGGAAGAGGGCGCCATCTTGTTCTTTGCCTCAAGCAGCAAAATGTCCTGGGTGGCCCTGCTGGTGAATGGGGCCCTGAACGTCCGTCCTAAAGTCCTGCCCTGGCAGTATCACTGCATAGAGCTCCTGGGCACTAAGTGTACCAATGCCAATGTTTTGACCTATGAGGAATGTAGAAAAATAAGTGATGAGAAGGAAAAAGAAGGTCCTCCTGACAGCATAAACATGGTTATTCCAGACTCCAGTACCAAGGCAATGGCAGTCCCATCAGCTAACCATTAGGGATGTACGAATCCCTTACCTTGTTCCGGTCCGGGGCTTCCGCGGTGGGGGAGAGGTGATCTATCCTTCCCCCCGGAATCCTCCCTGTCCGGCTCCACTCTGTGGCGAGTCCGTGGAGCCGCTGGCCGGGGCCGCCCACAGCCAGACCTCCATCTGCTGCCGGGCTGCGGCCGCAAATGGCAGCTGCTGTAGCGGCCGCTATTTGCATCCCTGCATTAGCCGTGATAGGCTAAGTAAATATTTACGTAGCCTATCACGGCAAAGAGCAGGGATGCAAATGGCGGCCGCTACGCCATTTGTGTCCCTGCGTTAACCGTGATAGGTTACGTACATAATTTAGGGATGTACGAAAGGGACTTACCTTGTCCCGCAGCTTGCTTCGCGGTGGGGGGGAGGTGCTTCGCTTCTCCCCCCGAAGTTCAGGTGAGGGGGGGGAGGCGCCCCGCCTTGCCTGGCCGAAATTCAGGCCGGGGAGAGGCGCCCCGTCTCCCTGGCTGCGAAAGAAAAAGTGAAAAAAAAAAACCCATGATAGGCTACGTAACAATTAACGTAGCCTATCACGGCTAGATTTCCAAAGTCAGCCGTGATAGGCTACGTTAATCATCACGTAGCCTATCACGGGTGACTTTGGGAAAAAAAAAAAGCGCGTACGCAAATGGCAGCGGCCCATGGGCGCCGCCATTTGCGTTCCTTATTTTGGCACGTCTAGTCTACGTAAAGATTTACGTAGACTACGGCGAAAATAAGGGAATGCTATTTGCGTTGCCCTTATTTTCGCCGTAGTCTACGTAAATCTTTACGTAGACTAGACATGCCAAAATAAGGAACGCAAATGGCAGCGCCCATGGGCCGCCGCCATTTGCGTACGCGCTTTTTTTTCCCCCCAAAGTCAGCCGTGATAGGCTACGTCACGTAGCCTATCACGGGGGGGTGTGTGTGTGTGTGTTTTACTTTTTTATTTTGTAATGGTGGCGGCAGCAGCCGGTTGGGAGACCGGCCACCGCCCCCGCCGAAACACCACCGAACCGCCGCCGGGACCCGCTGCTGAGAGGGACATTCGGCCACGGTAAGTCCCATCTGGGGGGGGCGGGGGGCCAGCGGAGAATTTCCCCAACACTTTCGCGGGGCCGAATGCCTCGGCACTCGGCCTCCCGAAGATTCGTGGAGAAATTCTCCGCCATCCCTAATATAATTACATAGCCTATCACGAAAACACCAGCGACGCATATGGCGTAGCGGATGCTATTTGCGTCCCTGCTCTTTGTCATGATAGGCTACGTAAATACTTATGTAAATACTACGTAAATACTTATGTAGCCTATCACGGCTAATGCAGGGAGGGAAATGGTGGCCACAGACTGGGGCAGCCATCCGCAGCCGCAGACCAGGGGCAGCAGATGGACCGGACAGCCGACACAAGGTAAGATCCATCCCAGGGGAGTTTCGTGGGGTGGCGGGGGGGATTGCTCCATTCCGCCACAGACTCCGGGGGGGGCGGATTCTAAAGAATCCGGCCTCACTGGAGTCCATGGCGGAATACTCTAATGTCCCTACTAACCAACCATGTAGCAGAAGATTAATTTGCTAATAGCGCTGTCAGAGTCAGTCATCTTGTAAACACAGCTAATAGGCAGAGACAAGCTCTATAAATTTCTAGACAAAAATGAGTATTAAATCAGGAAAGAAAACCCTCACCACTATAAATACCGAACTAGGGCACGAGGTTGACACTGTCTGTCCTGAATCCATTGTGCTGATGTGAGTTTTGCTAGCGTGCCAGTGGCAAGGAGACAGGGAAGAGAGAAGAAGAACTTTGAGAGGAAAAGCTAAAGGCTGCCCAATGAAAATGCATTTGTTTTAGGAATGGCTCTTCACGCCAACCTCACCTAGCATGCATTCCTCCACACCTCTCATTTCATTAAAGAAAATGTGGAAAAGATCATGCTTCCTCTCAAAGGGCCTGGTGCTTCCATCTGATGCCCTTTCACCCAGACGTCTTCCCATGAGTTCAGTCCATTTTTCATCTCCTCTAGAGCTTTGGTGTTATTAAAGCTGCGTTGTATACCCTGCACACAAACTTTTATGGGACCATTTGTCCCCCACAAAATTAGGCAATATATTCAGCCACATGAAGGTGGCTAAGGGTGTTTCTTTCTTTTGTTCTTGCTTGCTTTCCAAAACAAAGGGACAGCCATCCTTTTGCCCCTCCAAGAATGCCCCTGCTATTCATGAGAATGGCACAGGGTCATTCTCATGAGCCATTCTGTCCCAGGAACGCAGCTGGGCTGCTGACATTTTTGTGAATCTGCTTAATTTTTGTGAACCACCTAGAGAGCTTCGGCTATTGGGCGGTATAGAAATGAAATAAATAAATAAAATAAATGAATGAATGAATAAGCAGCCACTTGAAGCAGCAGAGAAAGAAACTTACTCTCAGCTGCCTTGTCTTTAAAACTATGTCATTAAAATTGAAGATCAGCATAATACATTACACAGCAATCAAACCCAGATGGGACAGAACAGTCTTCACTGCCCATCTAAAGCAAAACAACAGAGGAACCAAACTCACCTCCTTCAGGAGGGAGCTCCACCGTCAGGGGGCTGCTACCAAAAAGGACCCATCTTACATACCCACCAACCTAGCCTGGTGGGACATATATCAAGGGCCTCTGGAGACAATAGTAAATTAGGAGCAGGTCCATATGGTCCAAAGCTGAGAGCCCTGTCTTACTATGAGCACACACCACTAGCAACTGGCATTCCATGGTGCATGGCCAGAGATATAAAACATCTGGAGATTTCAAAGCCAAGGAGAAAAACATGTGATTAGTCAAGAAACAAAATAGAAATGTTACTGTCTTATACAGTCACAACTTACTTTATTTTAAAAGTATAACCTTTGTCATTTGTAACTTAGCTAGCATATAGAATTGTACTACTTGGCATATATATGGCATTTACAAGGCAGTCCTATGCCACGTTGCCCCAGAAGTAAAACCCACTCCGTATAGTGGAGCTTACTCCCAAGCTCACTGCCCAACAGCTTCACTGGGTATCAGGGTTACCCTTCTGACCTGCCCCCCCCCCCCAAGCAACTCCTTAAAGATCTCTTGCCTCCTTAAGAGTCCCACCTTCCTTCTTTTAAACTTCCCCTTCTCAGTAAAGTGTGGTTTAGGCTATAGACATCGGGTGACCGACATTCTAGACACAGGGTTTAGCCACAACAGTTTACTGGTAAATTAAAGCAAGAAAATCATAACTAAAGGCATTTACACAAGAGAGCTGAGTGATACAAAAGGCATTAAGAGAAAATAAAAGTTGCAAAAGTGCAAGTTCCTTTACCCTAGCTGTCTTAGACTTCTCCAGGCTGCTTCCTTCTGCTCCCTCTTCGTGTTCTGCTCTTCCTGACTCTGCTGTTATTGGCTCTCTCACTCTCTTTATATACCCACCTCCCTCAAAACTGAACATATTGCTTGAAAGCTGAAGAAATGAAATGTTAACTGGGGAAATGAAACTGAAACTTAACTGGGGAAATGAAACTACTCCTCTCAGGGATACCCCTCCCAACAAAAACCTCCAGGCCTCTAGGCCTGACCTTTTTCTTTACCTCTGTAAGCCTCAAACCTTCACACTGGGTAACTTCAAGGGCGATCCAGGCAGTGCCATGCAATCACCTCTGGAGCCATCCATATGTCGGTGTGAGTATCTCCTACTCTTGATGGCCTTGTTTCTGTTGAAACTTCCATGCTTCTGGGACTCCAGGAGGTAGGACCAGTAGTAGGCATTGCCAGGGTGGGGCCAGTGGCCCAGTCCCACTTTCCAGTAATCTGTGGAGCACCCTTCCCATGATTAACACAAACACAGAGATCTAGTGCTACAAGAGAGGAAGAAAAGTTCTCACGTTCCATTTTCTCCTAGGGATGGTCATTATGGGGAAATCCAGCCCTTTGCAAGCAGAGCTGTAAGAGTTTTTACTGGAATCCAGGAAATTTCTCTGGGGGGAGGGTCTTTTCTAAAATCACCATTTATGCCAATTGCGGCTGCAATTTATGTAATTTGCACAAATTGTGACCACAATTTGGGTGCTTTGCACAAATCACCACTATAAATTGCTTAGTTTTGAGCAAATTGCGCCTGCAGTTTGCATGAGTTATGAGCACGATTTGCGCAAATTCAGCAACTAACGGCCACAATTTGTGCAAATTACCTAAATTTTGACCGGAATTTGTGTAAATGGCAATTTTAGGGGGAGGGGGCATGGAAATCTGCGAGCTGGCCCGACTCATAGGGACATAGGAACATGCCTTATACTAAGTCAGACTATTGGCCCACCTAGCCCAGTATTGTCGACACTGACTGGCAGCAGCTCTCCAGGGTTTCAGGCAGGATTCTTTCCTCGCCCTACCTGGAGAAGCCGGGGATTGAACCTGGGACCTTTGGCATGCCAAGCATGTGCTCTAACATACTGAATTATGGCTCATACAGATGAGTCAGGCCAGCTCATGGGTTAGAGAGCCAGAGCCCAGGGGGCCAAGCTGCTGAACTTCACCCGCTGGATGGATTCCTCCAACATTCCTATTTTCTGCATACGCTTAAACTTTATAAACTGCTCTCATGTCCCCCGTAAGTCATCCTCTTTCTCAACTAAAAAGCCTCAAACATTGTCGCCTTTCTGTACAGGGGAACTGCACCAGCCTTCGATCATTTTGGCTGCCTTTGGGGGTTTGCACCTTTTCCAGCTCTCCTGATACCCTTTTTGAGATGGGCAGCCAGACTGTACATCATCTTCATCTTCCCGCAAGACGGAAAAACCTAGACAGCTCAAGACGAAACCGCAGGCTTCAGGGCACCAACAAATCAATACTCCCATGCACTAACAGGGCGGAACGATTAAAAAAAAAATGCATTTACCCTGGCGCTAATGCGGTGGGCCCAGACTACTGGGTTATTCATGATACTGCCTCTGTGCCACGGTGAAAGCTTTAATTCACCACCAGGAATTACAGGCTGGCCAAGAAATGCTTCCTTTATCTCTCTTACCTCCCGCTGCCTTTTATAAAACAGCAGGACATGTTAATTAGGAATAAATGGCTGCATCAAAGCAAACACCACTCACTGCTGGAAGGGGAAGGCAGAAGGAAAAAGAGTGAAGGGTGACAGATAAGGATGTCAGAGAAATCTGCAATGGATTCAAATGACTTTGGATTTCTATGGATCTGACCTGCAGATTGCACAGCAGCCTAGCTTTTTCTGAGTTGTGTGGATTTGCGAACTGATTTTTTTTCTTTAGGGGGGGATTTGTGGTAGCGAGCATTCACACAAGCTCGCACAAGTGCATATTTGCAAACAAACAAAGTTCTCATTAGGGATGGGCGGGACCCCCTTGGGTCTGCGAGTCTGGCGGACTCCCCCCAACATGTCCCTGATCTGCATCTCCTGATCCCCTGCCCCTCCTTGACTCCCCCTCCCCCGCTGCTCACTGAGCTGCCAACACTCACCTGGGACCCATCTGCAAGTGCCGCAATCACCATTTTGTGGAAGAAAATGGCAGTCGTGGATATGTACACATCCAGCCTGAGGCAAAATGGTGCCATGAATAGCTCATATACACAAGATTACAGGCATAAATGGGCCATTTATATGAGCTATTCACAGCACCATTTTGCATAAGACTAGATGTGTGCATATTCGAGATCGCTATGTCTTCCGCAAAATGGCGCACGCAGATGAGTCCCAGGTGAGTGTGGGTGGCTCGGCTAGCGTGGGGGAGGTTGAGCATGGGCCTGGGGGCATGTGAGCAGGGGCAGTGGCTCACGGATGCCCAGGGAACCTGGACTGAGGGTGGCGCCTGTCTATCCTAGGGATGTCAGAGAATTCCGCCACGGATCTTGGTGAGGCCGAATGCCAGTGCATTCGGCCCCCTGAAATCTGTGGCGTAACGGCCTGCCACCCTCAAGCCACCCCCCCTGTAATGCCCCCCGGGACGAGACTTACCTGGGGCGGATGTTCCGGGTGGCGGCAGCTCCGGCGGCTTCGGCAGCTGGTCTTCCGACCAGCTGCCGCCGCCGCCGCCATTTGCAGTCTGGTCGTTTGGGGTTTTTTTATTATTACAGAGACGTGATAGGCTACGTAAAGACTTATGTAGCCTATCACATCCCGGTTAAAAAAAAAATGCATACGCAAATGGCAGCGGCTACGGCCGCCGCCATTTGCGTTCCTTATTTTTCGCCATCTTAGTCTACGTAAATATTTACGTAGACTATGACAGCGAAAATAAAGGGGAACGCAAATAGCATAGTGGGCGCTATTTGTGTCCCTTTTTGATTCGCCATTTTAGCCTATGTAAATATTTACATAGGCTAAAACGGTGAATCAAAAAGGGACGCAAATAGCACCCACTATGCTATTTGCATTCCCCTTTATTTTCGCCATAATAGTCTACGTAAATATTTACATAGACTAAGATGGCGAAAAATAAGGAACGCAAATGGCGGCGGCCATAGCCACCACCATTTGTGTAAGCCGTTTTTTGTTTTGTTTTTTACCCAGCAGCCACTGCGGCTGGAAATCCAGCTGCGGATGGCCCTGGCCTGGCTGGCTGCTCTGTGGAGCGACCGCGGAGCACAGCCGGCCGTCGAGGATTCCGGGAGGGAGGACCGGATCACCTCCCCCCTCATCAAGGATTCCGGGGGGAGGGATGGAACGCCTCCCCCCCCATGAACAGAATCCAAGAAAGGTAAGTGACTTTTGTACATCCCTAGTATCCCTACTTCTCATACAGAAAAATCTGATTCCATCAATGAGTGAACGAAGGAACAAAAGATGCCGGACAATCCACAAAACACAGACAGAAGGGCTTTCACAGAACCCATACATCCCTATTGACTAGGGATGAACAGAACTCCTACCTTTCATTCCGGGGGGTTCCAGGGGGGGAGGCAATCCGCTCCTCCCCCCTGGAATCCTCTGGAGTGGCTCCATGTCTGCTGGATTCTGCAGACCAGCACTCCTGCTCCGGATCCTCAGCCGATACAGCAATGGTGGCCGCCATTACCATTTTGCTTGGAGAAAGATGGCTGCAAATGGCATGGCGGACACCACTTGCAGCCATAAAGCCCTGAGTTTTATGTAAATAGAGCCATAAACTGCTGTGTTTAGGTAAAACGCAGGGCTTTACGGCTGCATTTGCAGCTGTCTTTCTCCAAGCAAAATGGTAATGGCGGCTGCCATTGCCATATTGGCTGAGGATCCAGAGCAGGGATCCTCGGGAGGCAGAAGTGAGTGGTGCCATTCCGCTGCGGATTCCAGAGGCCGGATTCTTTAGAATCCAGCCTCATTTGAGTCCGTGGCAGAATTCTCCGCCATCCGTACTATTGACAGAGTGTCTACTTTGTATGAAGAAGGTTTCACATTTCTCAACTAGTTGCCCAAGACCTGTAGTCCCGTTTGTAGTTTTTCTTATCTGTGACCCTAAGCTTGCTCTGAGAGTAGTTCAGGGAGGGTCCATCTTAAATCTACCTCACCCACTCTGTTTCAATGCCTCACCTTCCTGTTCATGGGAAGGACATCCTTTGCAAGTAGCCCTTTACTTGTGACCAGATTACAGTCACCCCCAATTCCCAAACACATACACACACACACACACTCCTATATACTTCATAAAAATCTGAGCGGTTGAAAATATTGTTCTCCAATTATAATCCAACCTGAGTGTTTAGGACAAAGCTGAAAAAAAAATCAAAATAAATTCATTATGCAGTTTCTGATCACTTAAAACACAAACACACAATAGATGGACAGATGACGGACAGATCAAAAGATCGACAGATGAAACCCATGGCACTGACACATTACTATTTGAGAGATTCCAAACCCTGATTTTGTTCAGAAGATGTGATCTCAACTCTCGTGTCACACTGATTAGTCATCTTTGTAATATTATTTAATTCCCCTTTCATACCACTGTGGCTCTGGAAGGATCACAAGCCAAGTAATACAACTCAATTAATGTTAAAAAAAAAAAAAGTTTCAAAACCTCTGGGTGCTCTCAAGCTTTTACAAAAGTAAAATTTGGACAGCCAACAAAAACATTTTCTTGCAGCATGGGTGGTCTATTAATAGATTACTTGGACAATACACAATCTAGTTGTATTCAACCACATCTTTACATGGTGATATCTATTTATTAGTGGACCAAGATGTATTCTTAATTGTTAACATTAACAGAGCATGATCAACAGTATGGGAAAGGAGAGGAGGGATGGTAATTTTGTTTTATACTGAAACTTTAAAACTATCAAAATCATGTCCAAAAAGTTATCAGTGTAGCTAAAGAGAAGTAACTGAGTAGATCCCCACCCACACACACACACACACACACACACACTTTTAATGCAGTGTGATTCTAGGCAGTGTTAATCATTGCAAGGATGTAGTTCAGCCTTCTCAAATGGCTGAAAAATGGCTGAAAACAAATGCCTTCCAGATGTGTAGACTACAATTCCCAGCATCCCAATAACTTCTTCTACAAATCAGTTGTTGACTCATCATTCCCAGAAATAAACACAAGAGTTTGCTCAGAAGAAAAAGAAAAATCAACATGCTAAGAATATCAACATGTTAAGAGAGCCAGCATGGTGTAGTGGCTAAAGTGCCGGACTGGGAGCTGGGAGATCTGGGTTCTAGTCCCCACTCAGCCATGGAAGCTCACTGGGTGACTTTGGGCCAGTCACAGACTCTCAGCCCATCCTACCTCACAGGGTTGTTGTTGCGAGGCTAAAATGGAAGGATTATCTACGCCGCCTTGGGTTCCCGAAAGAGGAAAAAAGGTGGGATATAAATGAAATAAATAAATAAATAAAGTCAGCATCTCTCCACTCCACATCTCCTCCATCCAGCTCAAAACAGCAGTTTCAAAACAGGTCATGGCTGAGAAAAGTGTAGAGTCAATACCAGCAAAAAACAAAAACCCTTTACTCCTCTCTGTTCTTGGTGTAATAAAACACTTCACTCTTGCAGAATAATTGCCCTTATCTTGGCAATCCATGTGTTGGGGAGGGGGGAGTTACTGGCTAAGCACCCCCCTTCCCTCTTTTCATGATGTAAATCCAGAAGAAGGGAGAGCTAATGCACTTGTGCAGTGTGAAATGACCAGCCTTGCCATAAATTTCATGCTCACCCCGCGACAAATCTACAAGCAGAAAGCTTCAGGTGCACATAAATATTGCTGTTCACTCCAAGTCCAACGTCAACGTCTTAATAGTTATGGATTTGTACTTTAGTGGTCCCTGGCAGTTAAAATAGATTCTAAATGGACAAGTGATCATAGGCTGGGTTACAGGATTTCAAAAGGAGTAGCTCTTGCTTCTCCTTTCCTACACACAATAACCAACAGCTCTATAAGGCTATTCTTAGGGATGCTGGAGAAATTTGAGAGGGACTAAAATGAGTTTGGATTTCTAAGAATCCAACCTGCAGAATCTGCTGCGGAGCGACCCCCTCAGGCCACGCGGAGTCTGTGGACTTTAGGATGGTGGGGGGTTGGGTGTTGTTGTTTTTTTACTTTCCCAAAATTTACACATATTTATTCATAGGAAAATATGGAAGTTTCTGCTGAGGAAAAGTGGAATGGAATGGAGGATAATACACCAAATGTTGTATATTAAGGTAAATTATGTAACTTCTTAAGAAACCGCTTACGTAATTATTTATGTATTTTTCCGCTTGATGAAAAAAAAATCCACATCCATCTGTGAGTGGACGATGGAACAAAAGGGGCCTAATAATCTGCAAAACACAGACAGAGTGGATTTTTCAAAGTCTGTACATCCCTACTCATTCGCAAGCCCATATGGTGGTGTTCCATCCTCAACGGCCAAGCTTCCTACTCTCCGGAGCTTATAATGCAGCATATATTCTGCACTCACGATACACACATACACCTCTAAATTCTGCACAAAGGCAGAATAATTGATCAAAATTAATACAAAGAGTGACTTTAGTAGGGACGGGCAAAACCCAAGCTCACTGAGGTTATTCAAATTCCATCTTGAAGTTCATTCCAAGATGAGGCCGTATCAGATCGTGAGGTTTGTTTTTTTCTTTCCACATGAAAAACCGTGTGTATTTTCATGCTTATTTTTCCAAATGTACACATCAATTACACACATCTTTGAAATGCACACATTCTTCTCCCATTGGTTAAAGCGTATTTGTGCACGTTTTTCAAAAGTGCCCATTTTTCCATGTGCGCTTCTGCCATGTACGCATGGTGTCAAAGGCATATTTTTGAGTCCGCAAATCGCATTCCAAGCTGGAAAATGTACGGACTTTGACCACAGATTGCGTCTGAGTCAGCATTCGATACAGAAGGTGCGAATTGGGTAAATCCTGATTAAAAAAATGAACCGAAATGAGTTTCTCATACATCCTTAGACTGAAGCTGCTATTCAGTCTAGCTCAGGGATGGGCAAACTGAAGCCCTCTGCCTAATTTCATGTCTCTGGTAATCAGAGGGAAAAGCAGAGGGAAAGAAGCTGGCAGAAAAGGAGAGAGAGACTGAGATGGAAGGGGTGGCAGAGACAGAAGAGGGATGCCCTGACCACTTTGCCTCTGGCCCAACCCACTTTGGGCTCTGCCTAGCCTTGACATGTGGCTACCAACAGATTATTCCCAAGGGAATGCAGCCTTCAACAGGAAAAGATTCCCCAGCCCAAGAGAAAAGGAGAGTCTAGCTCAATACACTCATCTCCCAACACAGGACAGTGAAGCAAGTGGTGGGGGGTGCCTGATCCTAGAGAGTGCAAATCTGACATCCTCAAAAGATGACATATCGTGGCCCTCAATAGCAGATCTTAAAGCACAGGGGGAGGAGTCCTTTGTACCATGTGTATAAGTCTTAAAACCGATACACACACAAAACGAACGAAAGCAACGAATAATCCACAATCGAGCACCAAAAAACAGGAGTGTACGGTCAAACGAAGACCATAACTCCCCATCATTTCACAAGCAGTGATAAGAACGCATTCCTTAACTCTCCAGTTCCTAGATCAAGGACACCACCACCACCCCGAACCCCAATATGCACACACTCACCCATTTTCACGTTGCCAAAGGCTCTGTTGGGGCTCTTGGCACTGTAACTACTTTTCTGGGCTGCATCTGCTGTCTGTTGATGGCAGGCCATGCTGCTTATTGTGTATAGGTCAGAGGTAAGCAATTTCATGTCCTCCAGATACTTTGGATAGCAACTCCCATAATCCCTGACCAGTGGCCATACTGGCTGTGGTTGATGGGAGTTGGAGTCCAAAACACCTGAAGGGCACCAGGTTGTTTTCCCCTGGTGTAGGTGATCAGTGTGCGTGGCGATGGAGGACAATGGATGGCTAGTCCTAACTTGAAACAAGGGGGCTGGACTATATTGTCTTCTGGTACCCTCTGACTCTATCATCATCCCACAATGTGCTTCTTCAGCCCCATCATGTCACTCTCTGGATGCAACTAGGTATGTCAGAAAAATCCAAAATGAATTCAAACAACTTCAGCTTTCTATGAATTCAACCCACAGATTTTGCAGCAGACTAGCATTGTTTGTTTGTTTTGTTTGTTTGTTTACTTTCCAGGACTGTATGCAAATTTAGTCATATGAAAATTGCTAGAAAATATACTAATATATACACCTTTCTTAACCCCCTCCCCAGTGTTTTATACATCTCTGACCTCTCTTTAGCCTCCTCTGTGTAGCAGTAAGAAAAGTACACAAAGTATTGTGCATCAGCCAAAGTTACGTAAATGGTGGCGGATGTTTTTGTGTACTTTTCCAAAGGGGGGGGGGGTCAGATTCTGTCAATGAGCAAATGAAAGAACAAAAGATCCCTTACAATCCACGAAACACATGGAACAGATTAAACAAAATCTGCACATCCTAGATGCAACCTACAGAAGCGCTTGAGAAGCCATGTTTATGGTGCCCACTCTGCCTCTTCTCAAAGCCCTTTGCCTCTCTGATGCTTTAATCATTCTGCCTCCAGCATAAATCACTTTCCAGGTAAAGTCTTGCTCGAAAGCTTTCATTGGCTTCAATCAAAAGGAAACATTCCCATAAAAGCCTAAGCCAAGAACACACAGAGCAGAAAGAAACAAAGATCTGCGTGTTCAGTGAGAACCTCTGATCCATCCCCTTGCCTTTTTAGGACATGTTAATTTATTATCAGAGAGAGAAAGAGAGAAACTGACTGCTCAGCAGTACATTGGCTTCTAAGCATGTCTTGGGAGATGTCTACACACATTCGTTAAAAGTGCCCTCAAAACCATCAGCTTCCCCCAAAATGCCGGGTTGTCACACCCTGCCTGCATATGAAACACCAAGTAAGCCAACTTCCTTTTTTTCTGGTAGAAAGCTAGAACAAGCCAGGCTGATTGGAAACAGTATTACTGAAATGCTACAACTGAGCTGGACAGTCTGATGTTGCATGTCGCATCCTCCTTTCCTCCCAGAGTTGCACATTAACATTGCACTAACAGCAGCAACACTTGCACGCAGCAAACACATTGTGTGTTGTGCTGGGTGTTTCCCAGTGAAAACCCATGAGCCAGACCACCCAACCATCTTCTATGTGTGTGTGTGGGGGGGAGGTCCCCCAATGTTGTCAGACTACAAGTCCCATCAGTGCTAGCCAGCATAGCCAATGGTGAGAGATGATGGGAGTTGCCATCCATCAACATCCAGAGTGTCACCAGTTGACCACCCCTGTTTTATCACAATTCAGTAACAAAAAAGCTTCACACACCAGATGCTGTTCTATGGGTTTGTGGCATTATGTCCCTTCTGAGCTGTATTTTGCACATGCTCGCTCTCTCTCTCTCTCTCTCTCTCTCTCTCACACACACACACACACACACACACACACAGATTGAGAGAGAGAGAGAGAGAGAGAGAGAGAGAGAGATTGGCCTCATATTTAATAAAAAATGTTGGACAGTATTGCTGAGGTCTGACTGTCTACCACCAGGGCTTCATGAACTGTGTATCCTTATTGCCCCCACCCCAAGAATAATCATTCCCACATTCCAACATGAAACACACATTTTTTACAAGCAAAATTAATGATGCATATGCAGGCCATTGCACAGATGTTCATGTCAATGTAGCCGTGGCTGCTGAAGGCGTGTATTGACAAGTGAGCCTTTGAATTATTGGCAGTGAACGGAAGGGTGGGCGATACAGAAGTGAAGGGGAATGTCATGTCGTGAATGTGCTGAGTGATGCGCTAGGAAAGGCATTTCCCGAACACCCTTGTGGCCGCTCCATGTGTTCATTTTCACCCCGTGACAGAGAAAAACCTCCATGTCAGAAGAAGGGTGCTAGGCAAAGTGGCTCACTATTCTGCAATTGCTCCAGCGCACAGCAGCAAAAGATGCATGGAGCCTGGGCTGCGGTAGGTAGGTGGGGGCCATCGCTGATAAATGGCCACATCTCCCCCAGGTCATTAAATGAAGGATGTCTGGAAAGTCTGGTATTCGCCTGGAAGCAATCCACACATGCATACAAGACGAGAACAACTGGGGTTAAAATGTCGGCCTGCTTTACTCGCAAAGGAAGCATGGGAAGAACATGGTGATTTGTCCCGTGCTGAGAGCCTGCTGGAACATTTTGGGAGACCAACGTTGATAGGGATGTGAGGCCCAAGCTGGGTGCTTGTTTCTGGGTGCTTGTTTCTGCAACCTGATATATAAACGTACCTGCTTGTGCAGAAATGAAGGGGCATGCCACACAGTGAATGTGCTGAGGGATGCTCAAGGGAAGGCATTTTCCAAACACCTCAGGGCCACATCACATGTTCATTCCCCCCCCCCTTTTGTATATGGAACAGATTACTAGAGAATGGCAACCAAACATTTGGCTGGTGGTCATAAATCCATGAGTAAACCTCAGCCCCCAACTCCCAGCCATGGCATTTAAAATCTCCATTTATTCCCTTTCCCCATTTTATCTCCTCCCTCTGGCCATCTGTTACCAAGGGTTATCACTTTCCCATCTCTCACTTCCAACCTCTGTCACACCTGACCTTGCCCATTCTTCAGTTCCCATCTTTCTTTCCAGCAGTACTCTGGGACCACTGTGTTCCAAACTCTCTCCCACTCCCTACCACCCCATTCACATATTCATCTACCATAAATCGAAGAACTGGAGACTGAGCTTGCTTTTTTTCATCTCCCTCCCCCTCCCTTTTTTTCTTGTTTGTCATGTCTTTTAGACTATAAAGCTGAGGGCAGGGACTCTCTTGCTAAAGATATTTGAAAGATGCTCTGGGAGCCTTTTTGACTCAACAGAGGGGTAAATGCTCTAAATAATTTCAAAAAATGGCATTCTTCCTTCAGACACCATAGGCTATCTCTGCCTGAGGATGATGAAGCTTTCACCAGTTCAGCCCCCAGACTTCATCTCGCTTCTCCACAAGCTGGCTCAACTTGATCTGCACTGAGTCAGACCAACTCATGGATTTTCCAGGTTCCTTTTCCTAAATAGAAATTCGCCCAAATTGCAGCTGTAAGCAATTTAAGCACATTTTGGCTGGAATCTGCATAATTTGAGCAAATTCCAACTGTGATTTGCTTAATTTGCACAAATTAAGCGAATTATAGCCAAAATTTGCACAAATTATGCACATTGCACCTGCAATTTGGGCAAATGTCTAATTAATGAAAAAAGCACCCCCAAAAAAAGTTCCCAGATTTTTTGGGGGGAAACCACAGCTCAGCTGGCAAATGCAGGCTGAGACGGGCAGGCAGTGGGAATCTGTCAGGCCCAAAAAGGTCCAGATTTTCCAATGACAGACATCTTTATCTCTGTCCCCCTACACACCTGTGGCCATTTCCTTTTGCTTCCACGTTGTCTTTTCCTTGCCCTCCCCTTCATTCTCAGCCCTTCCTTCCCTTGGTTCAACTTCATCTGTTGCTCCAGAGAGCAAGACTAGAACCAGTGGATGGAAACTACAGTGAAGCAGATTTCAGCTAAGCATTAGGACAAACTTCCTAACATTAACAGCCATTCAGCCATGGAATAGCCTGCCTTGGGAGGGAGGGAGGTGGTGGCGGATCTCCATCGCTGGGGGTGTTTAAGAAGAGCCTGGATGACCGTCTGTCAGGGATGCTGTAGTTGCACCCTGCACTGCAGATCCTGCACTGAGCAGGGGGGTTTGCCTAGATCAGGGGTAGGCAGATGTTAGATCTGGATGTACCAGAAGATCTCTGGGTGATTTGCAGTAGATTGGGAGAAAAAAAAAATCCTTTCCAATTAATGAACAAGAACAGCAACAAAATGTTGACCACCAAGACCTAAATTGTACTGCTGAAATGACAACTGCGCGAGGTAACCAGAAGCGGCTTTGTGTGTGGAATGTCTGAGCTACATTCGGTTCTGATACTCAGAATTAATTCTTGGACTCAGAATTCTTTCATTCAAAATATATATATCTTCTGCACCAGGTTCTGGTTGGCAGATCTTGAGGTTCTAAGGAAAGACAAAGTTGATCTCACAGGCCTGATGTTGGCCCACCAGTGGATTAGATTACCTCCAAGGCCCCTTCCAACTAGCTTTGAGATCCAAGACATAATAAAAACACACACAGCCAGGAGTGCAAAGAATGGGGGTGTAACAGAGCTACAGGATCCATGCTGGTTGTACTTACATGGTAGAGGATGTCAGTCCATCCCTCCATGGTGATGCACTGGAAGACGGTGAGCACAGCAAACAGGATATTGTCGAAATTGGTAATTCCAAAGTTGGGGCCCTCCCAGTACTTTTTGCACATTCCTTCTTCACATTGCCTGGCAGGTTTATCTTCTCCACATGGGAAATCTCCCAGCCTCTCCCCTGTGAAGAAGCAAGTGAAAATGAGGGAGGGAGGGGGACAAATAGGTCATGTACAGCATCCTTCCCCAACCTGGTATTTTCCAGATGTGTTGGCCTACAACGCCCACCATCCAACAGCCAGCCATACTGTCTTTTAAAACTGAAAACAAAGAAGGTTTATTTTGTACAACAGGATTAGAAATAGAAACTGGGTTGGGATGAGAAAAGGATATCAGGGAGGATAATTAAAATAAGTTAGCACTATAAACTACACAATATAACTCTTGCTTTTAGCTCTATGTTCAAAAACCTCTCACACTCTCTCTCACACTATCTGACACACTCTCTATCCCACAGACGATCTCACTAGATGTTCTCACTCTTTTCTCCCAATCTCATCTCAGCCTTCTCTAGCCGTACCCAATCTACCTTCCTCCCAGACTGATCTGATTCCCTTGAGTCAGATAAGTCCACCTTTTTATGCACAAGCTCTCATCCAATCACACTGCATTCCATTCTCACTCAGCCACTTCCCCTTTCTTCCACTTGCCAAACTGTCATTTTTGCCCACACTCTACCAAACCCTGCCTCACGCTCACCTGTCAATCATTCCAGACACATACCAGCCACCATACACCTATACAAACCTTTACTATATACATATTGTGTATGTGGAATAGCCACAGTGTGGCAACTGCTTTGTCACCTGAAGAGAGGTGTGAACGTTCTCTCTCTCTGTCTCTCTCCCTCTCTCCCGCTCTGTCTCTCTGTCTCTCTGCCTCTCCCTGTCTCTCTGCCTCTCCCTGTCTCTCTGCCTCTCCCTGTCTCTCTGCCTCTCCCTGTCTCTCTGCCTCTCCCTGTCTCTCTGCCTCTCCCTGTCTCTCTATCTCTCAGTCTATCTATCTCTCAGTCTCTCTATCTCTCAGTCTCTCTATCTCTCAGTCTCTCTGTGTGGGTGTCTGTCTTTCTCTCCCTGTCTCTGCCTCTCCCTGTCTCTCTGCCTCTCCCTGTCTCTCTGCCTCTCCCTGTCTCTCTCTCTGTGTGTCTGTCTCTCCCTGTCTCTCTCTCTGTCTGTGTGTGTGTGTGTGTGTCTCTGTCTCTCTCTGTCTCCCTTTCTCTGTCTCCCTCTCTCTGTCTCCCTCTCTGTGTATATGTAGGTGTGTGTGTGTATGTGTGTGTGTGTATATACATATACATACATACATACATACAGTACTGTGCAAAAGTCTTAGGCCACCATTAGATTTGTTGTTTTAGCAATGGTATAATTACCATATATAATTATTTCTCAGTCTCTTCATTAGAATACAACCAGAAAATACAGGAAATTTGTATGCAGTATTCAACAATAGACAAAAATCAGGAAAAACAGCTTCCATAGGCTAAAGTGGCAAGTATTTAGTGTGACCTCCCCTTACACTAGAGTAACAGCAGGCGCCTGGCCAGGAATGGTCTTCGTGGAAGGGTAGCAGCCAAGAAACCACTTTTGCGGAAGGGGAACAGGGTGAAAAGGCTAAGAGATGCTAAAGCTCACAAAGACTGGAATGAGGATCAGTGGAAAAGAGTATTATGGAGTGATGAATCCAAGTTTGAAATTTTGGGGTCCAATCGTCGACAATATGTGAGAAGAAGAGTTGGAGAGAGATGGACGAATGAGTGCTTGCGGCCTTCAGTGAAACATGGTGGAGGGTCTGTCCTGGTCTGGGGCTGCATTTCTGCCAGTGGTGTTGGCGATCTTGTCCGTATTGATGGGATCATGAATGCTGAAAAGTACAGACCGGTTTTAATTCATCATGCCATTCCTTCTGGAAAGTGCCTGATTGGGAATGGTTTCATTTTTCAGCATGATAACGATCCCAGGCACACTGCTAATGCAGTGAAATCATATTTAGCAAGGAAAACAGCTGATAAAACACCAACAGTCATGGACTGGCCTCCATAGAGTCCAGACCTGAATATTATAGAGGCAGTATGGGATTACCTGGACAGAGAAAGAAATAAAAGACAACCTACATCTAAAGAAGAACTCTGAGAAGTGCTGAAAGAAGCCTGGTATAATATACCAGAAGATTACTTCAGAAAACTTCAGGATAGTCTCCCCAGAAGAGTTCAAGATGTGCTTAGAGCCAAGGGAGGTCACACTAAATACTGACTTTTGCCTGTACATATTTCCTGTATTTTCTGTTTGTATCTTAATGCAGAGACCGGAAAATAATTATGGATGGTCATTAAAACTTTACTAAAACAACAAAGCTGGTGGTGGCCTAAGACTTTTGCACAGTACTGTGTGTGTGTGTGTGTGTGTGTGTATGTGTATGTATATGTATGTATGAATGTATATGTGTGTGTGTGTGTGTATGTATATATATATATATATATATATATATATATATATATATATATTCTGCATCCATTTTCTATCAATAAACTGTCATCTTTTGCACAAGTGGCTTGTTTCATCTTGATAACCAAAAGAATCTGATTGATGACAGGGGACTGTCAGAGTCATCCCAGATCAATACACTAAGAATCCAACAGATGGGGGGGGCGGCAGGCCTTTCCCCCCAGTCTCTAACACCAAGTGCACATGAGCTGTCTTGCTGTGTCACAGCTCCTGCCTCTGAAATCAATCCCCGTCGTCCCATTCTTCACTTCCCATCAATATTCTGGGAGATGGCTTTGTTTGATGGCTCCCTTCCCTGACCTACTTTCTCTGCTCAGAATACGGCTGCTCTGCACGAGGAAGCTCATGTTGCTTTGAGCAAATAAGTACAGGTCAGGCCCTTGGTGGCCAGTGACTCCAGCTCTGGATGGGCTGTGATTCCATTCAGGGTTTTAATGACCACCAGCCAAAACTAACAGTGCTATCCGAGGTGCTGAAAGGTGCTGTCCAAGGTGCTGACTTACCACTTTGGGAAGGAACGGAAGCTAGACACATAGCTGCCTAAAGAATGAGAAGACCTCCAGAAGACCACTACATCCAGAGCCTAACGTAATGTAAAGGCACCGCTGGCCAGAGTTCTGCTGAACTCCACACAATTTATTGTGTCAAAGCCCAGAAAAGCTCAGCTCTTCTTTTGACTAAATTACTTGATTTTTATCATTTTTATTATTTTGTTATTTAGCTCAGGGGTAGGCAATCTGGTGCCCTCCAGATGTTTTGGACTATAGTTCCCATCACCCATTGTCATCAGCCATGCTGGCTGGAGCTTATGGGAGTTGCAGTCCAATACATCCTCCAAATATATAATCATGGCAGCTTACAATAAAAAAAATTAGAACACCATGGAATAACTAATACATGGAAATGAGCAAAAACAACCCCGACAACTCTGTAAAAGAGCATCCAATGAAAAAGAATAAAAACCTGTACTAAGCTAAGTCAAACACTGTGAAGATATAAATTATACAAATATGCATCATTTTGTCTTATTATGCACAATTTATCCTGTTCCTCAGAGACATCGGGTGGGACACGGAACTAGACCCCCTCACCACAAAATACCTGGCAGTGGACCTCTTTAAACTCCCCTTCACACTGCTTCCCATTTCTCAGAAGCCTTTGCACCTTTGGAATGGCTATTTTCACACACACACACACACACACACACACACACACAGTGGAAGCAGCTTCACCTCACCTGTTTCATTGGAGAAGCAGGCTTTGTGGAACTTCCCCATGTAGAACTCCAGTCCGATAATGGCAAACATGACAATCGCAAAGAACAAGAGGAGCCCAATTTGAAGCAGAGGCACCATTGCCTTCATGATGGACTTGAGGACAACCTGCAAACCTAGACAAGAAAAAGCGAAGTGATGGGTCAGCCCATTCAGGGATGGGGAGGCAGAGAAGCTTCATGTGAATGGTGGCTTGCAATGGAGAGGGGTCGCCTGGGCTCAGAGTTTGACATTCAGCATCGTCAAATTACAAATGTGACCTGCCAAAGTGACCTGGATCTTAATTCAACTCATAGGGACAGAAGAACGTAAAGCGACCCTGCTGGATCAGACCAAAGGTCCATCTATAGTCTAGCATTCTGTTCACAGAGTGGCCAACCGGCTACCCACGGGAAACCCACAAGCAGGACACGAGTGCAACAGCACCCCACCCACCCATGTTCCCCAGCAACTGGTAGCACAGAGCCATCAGGACTAGTAGTCATTGATGGCCTTCTCCTCCAGGAATATGTCTAACCCCCTTTTAAAGCCATCCAAATTGCTGGCCATCACTACGTCTTGCGGTAGCGAATTCCATAGTTTCACTTTGTGCTGTGTGAAGAAATACTTCCTTTGATATGTCCTGAATCTCCTGCCAATCACCTTCATGGGATGACCCATTCTTTTTATCGCAGTTATTTGATCATGGCAGTACCACTGAACTACAACCAAAACTAAACTAGGGATGCTGGAGAAATTAGAGACAGACTAAAATGAGCTCGGATTTCTAAGTATCTGACCCGCGGAATCCACTGTGCAGTCACCCCCTCAGGCCATGCTGAGTCAGTGGACTTTCTGATGTTTCTTTTTGCTTTCCTGAAATTTATGCATATTTATTCATGGGAAAATATGCAAATTTCTGCTGAGGAAAAGCTGAATGGAATGGGGGACAATACATTAAATATTACGTACTAAGGCAAATTATGTAAATTGTTATGAAACCCCTTATGGAATTATTTGCATATTTTTCCACTTGATGGGAGAAAAATTTCACATCCATCTGTGAGCGGACAATGGAACAAAAGGCGCCTGACAATCCGCGAAACAAAGATGGAGCAGATTTTACATAGTTCATACATCCCTAAACTAAACTAAGTCATCCCCCAGTGTTCCAAAACAGGAGTACCAGGCCACAGCCAACCCCCTTCCCCCATTTCTCTGGTTCATCTTCCTTGTGCTGAATCCTGCCCTAGATGCACAAAGAGGAGACACTAGCCTATAGAACTGTCAGTCAACCCCTGTGCCCTTCACCAACGTAAGATACACTTTCAATTAAAGCCAGGGAGATAAGAGCTGAAGTCAAGGAGACAGCAGAGTCAGATAATTTTATGCAGACAGTGCAGAATGAAACAAAACTGCGGTTACAGCCATCTACCGGGAGCCTCCTTGGCTGCAAGGACCACATCCATTTGCCAGGAAATGTTGATGAGGGCACACACTTTGCTTTGCTTAAAAAAAATAATGCCTGTAGGGATGGACGAATCTGAATTTTGGCTTTGCTCGGTTTCTCATTTTCCCAACCTTACGTTAGCTTCATCTCGCACTGCATATTTTAAAGCCAGCACCAAAAACACACCAATTGTCACGTGCATTTCTCATAATCCACACACAACCTTGACACATTGTTTCCCCTTAGCAGCAGTTTTTGCAAGCAATTTCCAGTAACATAATGCATTTTTGTATGTTATTTTCACTGATGCAAGCATTTTTCTGTGTACATTTTCCTCTAACACATGCATTTTTTAATTGGTGAGCTGCATCACAAGATTTGGAATGGAGTGAATAGGGAAGTATAATTGCTTTTCGGTTCGTGTATTGGTTCGGGAAGTACAAATTAGGAAAGTTCGCATGAAAATGCAAACTGAACAAATTTCTCCCCCTCCCGATGGCAAACGGCAGCCAACTCCTCTCAGCTTGAGTCAGAAATGGGTCACCAGCTGGATGTATTTTTGGAGAACACTTGAAAAATCTTCGGTCTTGCTCCCAGGAGTTCTAAGTTGATGCATAATAATGCTGGCTGCACTCTATCATATTGGCTTAAGCTTGTGTCTATTTATGTTCAAATTCACCAGAAAACCATTGCTGCTCAGATGGACTTAAAAAGTTAAAACAAAAACTGCCTTCCCCAACCTGGTGTCCTCCAGATGTTTTGAATGAATTCCCATCAGCTCCAGCCAGCATGGCCAATGCTCAGGATTTCTGGGAGTTTGAAACATCTGGAGGGGAACCTAGTTTTACACTTCAAGTGGTAGAGGAACATCTGAAGGAAAGAACATTCAACTCATGATATGTCCAATGTTATGAGCTGGGCAAATTTACATTCTGCACCAAGAAATTGGTTTGGTGACATCGCTGAAAGAGATTGTGGTGATGGATCACCTGTAAAAGATGGTTCTCTCTGAGATAGTTCACCGCTCAGTGGACTGTGGTGGTCTCCATCCCACCAGCGCAAGGAAAGGGGGGGCTAGCTATTCCTATTACCCAATTGTGTAAAAATATATAGGGGGCTCTTCTAGTTACTGCAGGGTGAAATGAGAAGCATCAGACCTCTTGAGAAGAAGCCAAACTATGGGTCTTCTCCACGCCAGTGTTGCCCCTCCCCATGTTAAAGCAATGGTAGTGTGAAGGTGAAATGGCTCAACCGTGGGTTACCTAAAGGACCATCTCCTCCCATACCATCCTGTCTGCTCCCTAAGATCTGATGGGGAGGCTCATCCCTGCATCTTGACCAGGTCCAAGGCAAAGCTGGTTGGGACATGTGTGAGAGCCTTTCTCAGGTGGCCTCTGTGGCCCCCTCTTGGTCTCAGAACGGATATTGTGTAGGGATGTAAGATAATTCTGCCACAGATTTCAGTGAGGCCAAATGCACTGGCATTCGGCCCGCCGAAACCCGTGGCAGAATGGCCTCCCACCCCCCGCCACCCTGCGGAATCCCCCCGGGACAAAGCTTACCTGGGGCGGATGTTCCGGCAGCAGCGGCTCTGGCGGTGGCTCTGGCGGCAACTCCGCTGGCGGCAGCTGGTCTCTCAGCCAGCTGCTGTGGTCGCCATTTGTATCCTGCCAGGCTACCGTGATAGGCTACGTAAGTATTTACATAGCCTATCATGGCAGTCTGGCAGGATGCAAATGGCGGCCGCCATTTGCAGCCGCAGTAGCTGGCCATGGCCAGAACTCTGGCTGCGGATGGCCCTGGCCAGTGGCTCCGCAGAGCCGCCACAGAGCAGAGCCGGCCAGGGAGGATTCCGGGGGGAGGGACGGAGCGCCTCCCCCCCACCACCGATCAAAGCTGCGAAAAGGTAAATGACTTTCGTACATCCCTAATATTGTGAAGCTGGAGAAGGTGCAGAAAAGGACAACTAAAATGTACAGGGGGGGTAGAGCATGGTTTGTCTGGGAAGGATGGAAATTGAAGCTCGACACATCTGGAGCTATACTCACTTGGGATTCCTGACACAAGCTTCAGCGGCCTCAGTACTCGGACAGCTCTCAGAGTCCTCAGGTCAAACTGGGTCCCAGCTGTAGCCAAAATCCTAATGAGAACAGAGAAAGAGAGAAAGAGAAGCTATGTTATGATGCTAGCTTCTGGAGTAGGAACGAAACCAAACTTCTACAGTCTGAAATGGCTCATTAATCTAAGTCTCAGCATACCCATTCAGCATGCTAACAGATGCAAGCAATACCCCGATGCACCACCAATATCTATCACACAAGGCTAAAGGTTCTAACAGCCTTCCCCAACTGGGTGCCTTCCAGATGTGTGGACCATGCTGGATGGGGATAATGGGAGTTGTATCTCCACATATCTGGGGAGGCACCAGGCTCTAGGTTACCTGCTGCATTCACTTACACCTCCCTGCTCTGCTTTAAAAGCCAAGGAGCCCTCCATCCATTTATGCAAAAGACAGGAAAAGAGAATGGTCCTACAGTCCACCAGCAGCAATACATCTTGTCAGGTCCCTCGGTCCTCTCCCTTCACAATCACACACTCCAGGGTACCATGCTTCAGGCTCACTAGTTCATTAGTTAACGACCAGGTTCCTTACAAATGCAAATCCTCCAAGACCCTCAGGCTACAAAGGAAAACACTCCACACAATTACGAATATCAATAGAGGAGCCAAAGTGGAAGTTAGAGAAGTTGCCAGCAGTTTGAAAACAAACTTCCCAGCCAGACTAACTTAGGGGGGGATGCCCCTCCCTTACAATTGTGCCCTCCTATGTAGGCTGTCACACATAGCCAACTGGGTGGAACGTCTGAGCTCTGCCTCTAACTTTTCCCACTTCACTCTGCGCCGGTCTCTAGCATCCTTCAGGTCACACCCCGCACTCTCCTCCTTCTCTGAGACCTGAGTTCTCACGGGGGAGGAAAGGGGGGGCGTCAGGTTGACCATCTGTGTGCCAAGGTCCTCAGAAGAATGTCTATCCATATCTGAGCTCACTAGGGAGGAAGCCTCACCCGGTTCTGGCTGCTCCCATTCTGAATCTGAGCTGCTAACTATCTCCACACGCTCAGAATCATTCCTGACGCATCTCAGCATAGTGGAGAAGATGGTGAGCTGTGTCCCTGCTGCTCACTTTGCTCTCCAGCTGCTAACAACTGCCAATGGGCAATTTCAAGGGCCCTGCTGCACTCCCTACTCCACTGAATTTGAACTGGAGAGCCCTTCAAATACAGGACACCTTCCAAACCTTTCTAAAGTAGGACACACGGCCACCCTAACTCCAAACAAAAATGTGAGTTTGTGGCAGCTTGCAGAATGGCCCAGTGTTGCATGTGGCAACCGCTGCAGCTGTAAGGGACTCACTCATGGCTGAGCCTTTTGATCCAAGAACAAGGTGTGGGAACACAAGACTCTTATTAGGCTGGAGCCATTCAAACATAGGCCACCATCTAAATATTTTATTTGCTTGTTTGTTGGTTGACTGGCATCTCACCTTTCTTCCCTGATGGGACTGAAGGCAATGGATGCAGGGTACCTGGTTAGTTCTCACCTGGACACTGTCAGGAGCGCCCTAGCTGCCTCTTACAGTCCCCTCCAACAGCCAACTCAAGACACAGATGAAAAGGCATCTTTTCAAGGCTTTATTCCTTTTACAACTTAATGACTCTTTCAGATGGTAATCACCAGCAACTAAACAAGGAACAGCACTGGGGAAAGATAGCAGAGTGGCCTATGCTCCAGGTTAGGCAGTTGGTCCCCATTTGAAGGAGAATCATGGGAAGACCCTGAACTTATGGGCTAGGGAGAGATCCTCCCTCTTTCCCTTGGGTCCTCAGGACGCAACCGTTGCTTACGCGCCAAACGGGCGCTATGCCTCCTTTCCTCGCCCTCCATCTGTCGTCGTTCCCTGCGTCTGCGCCGAGCGTCCAGCAAGCCCCCCTCCAGCACTCTCTCGCTGCCAGGGTCACTATCTCAGGAATGCTGGCAGGAGGAATCTCTGCCAGATGCTGTGCCTGTGAGGGATGAGCGGGCTCCTCTCCCACAGATTGCTGTTTCTCCTCAGAATTAGAACTGCTCTGGGGTTCTACCGGCTCAGTTTCCACCCTGACAGACACTGATCAGACCCATGCATGCTTCAGCAAGGCTGCCCAAGGCAGGTGCCTTCAGACCATGCTCTAGTTGAGTCTTGCATGAGGATCCTACCTCAGACCTCCTTCCCTCCACAAGGGGAGTGGGTTATAATTCATCAGGTGTAGCTCAAATGCACAAGAGGGACACCTCTGCCGGCTGTCCTTGGGCATCTCTGGAGGAAAGGTTAGCATTAACCCCTGTTGCTTGTTTAATTCAATGTATTGCTGTCTGCCTCAGCAATATAGGATGTTGCAAGTCAGCACTAAGCTACCTCACAAGGTCTTCTCAAGCTCAGTAGGCATGGTGTGGGTACACATAAAAAATAATAATAAAAAAAAGATCCACTAAGAAAACTATTGTCAAGGGCTCCTTGGAGGGCTCTCTCAGTCTAATCTAGTAGCCAAGTCCAGACACAGACAAAGGGATTATTTTCAAAGCTTTATTCTTCTTTTACAACTTAACAGCTCTACAGGTAGCAACTAGATCTGAGCAGCAGCATCCCTATGCCTTAAGTTGGAACAGTTGGTCCCCATTTGAAAGGCAGTTACTGGCAGACCCCTGAATATAAGGACTACGGAGAATCCCTCCCCTTTTCCCTTGGATCCTCGGGGCGCACCCGTTCTTTGAGCGCCAACCAGGCACTTCGCCTCCTTTCCGCGCCCTCCATTTGGCGCCGCTGTCTGCGTCTGCGCCACGCATCCACCCAGTCTGCTATCTGTGCTGGGTCACTCCCTGGACTGCTTTCTAAACTAGGAATGTGGGTGGGAGGAATTTCTGTCAGCTGCGGGCCCTGGGAAAAAGGGGCGCGCTCCTCTCCCAGGAGCGACTGCTCTTCCTCCGAATCAGAACTACTCTGGGATTCTATGGGCTCAGTGTCCACCCTGACAACTATTGGGGGAGAAAAAGGTGCTGGAGTTTGGGAGAGAAAAGTGCTGAACAGTGTTGGCTTCTGGTTTTGGGGGTGGGGGGGCCTGTGGAGAAGTCCTTGGGCAATATGTGGTTGGGAGCAGGCCTTGGGCAATATGGTGTCAAGAGACACTCAGTGAATATTCCACCTCCTCCTCATTGGAGTTGCTGCCACCACCATCCCCTTGCTTTGTTCCTCTAGATATTTTGGCCTACAACTCCCATTAGCCTTAGCCAGCATAGCCAATCCTGAGGGATGATGAGAGCTATAGGCCAAACCATGTTGCCCACCCCTGCTCTGGGCCCAAATTCTATCACCGCCCAGTGGGAGAGGGCAAGGCCAGCTGGAAAAAGTGCAGAAAAGGGCAACTTGAGATGATCAAGGGGTTGGAGCATCTCCCCTATGAGAGAAGGTTACAATAGCTGGCATTGTTGAGCTTGGAAAAAAGGAGGGTGAGGGGAGACATGACAGAGGTGTACAAAATTATGCCTGGTGTGGAGAATGTGGATAGGGAGACATGTTTCTCCCTCTCTCAAAATACTAGAACTTGGGGTCATCCTATGAAGCTGATTGGGGTGGGGGGAGATTCAGGACAGATCAAAGGAAGGACTTCTTCACACACGTGGTGAAACTATGGAACTTGCTACCACAAGACGTAGTGATGGCCATGGCTTTAAAAGGGGGTTAGACAAATTCCTGGAGGAGAAGGCTATCAAAGGATACTAGTCCTGATGGCTATGTGCTACCTCCTGTACCAGAGGCAGTATGCTTATGCACACCAGTTGCTAGGGAACATGGGCAGGAGCGTAATCTTGCACTCGTGTCCTGCTTGTGGGTTCCCGGTCGACAGCTGGTTGGCCACTGTGTGGACAGAATGCTGGACTAGATGGACCCTGGGTCTGATCCAGCAGGACTCTTCTGATGTTCTTAAGTGTACTGCTCCTTCCCCTTGCTTCTATTAATGCTCACTGGCTAGGAGGGGACAGGTGACTACATAACTAGAGCAAGGAGGAAGAGCACAGGGCCAGCCCTACCACTGGGCAGAGTGAAGCAACCATCTCAGGCAGCAGATGCAGGGGGCAGCGGGGGCAGCCTCCCAGCCTGCACTCCTAACATCCCTCAGCTGTTCCCCTCTGTTAGGGTACAGAGCCATGTAAGCCACACCGCCTGCCCTGTGCCCCCTAAAGTAGCCTGCTTCTAGCTGTGCTCAAAAATGGCATCCCTTTGCCCATGCTGAAGTAAGATGAAACTGCCAGTCCGGTCAGCTTCTGTACATGGACTGGGGAGGTGGTGCCATCTTTACCTCAGGCAGTAAGGTGTCTTGTGGCGGCCTTGAAGGAGCAGTAGAGTAGGGGGCTCTGAGAAACAGCAGTGGCTCCCCTGCTGGTTCAGGGACCTTGGCAGATGCCCAATGATGCCACACTCTGGCACTGGCCCTGATGCCAAGAAAAGAGGACCCCAGAGAAGGCTTTGGGTAGAAGAGCTGAACGCAAGCAGCCAGTCCCTTCTCAGCGTGACACCTATCCCCAGCCAATATGTTCAGTGCTCTATTTTCCCCTGGTTTCAAATTCATAACAAAGATGGGAGCAATTATATATTGTTTAAGAGAGAGAGAGAACAGGAAAGCACGAGCTCTCGAAGCTGCTGCAAAGCAATTTGAAGCAATAACTATCACACTCTAGAAATCTCATTTTGAGCTCCCGTCCTCTTGCCATCCCTCGCTCACTTTCTTCCTCGCATTTAATTGCTCATTTATAAAACATCAGGTGCCTGGCAGAAGGAAACACTTCATCCAAAAGTTAATCATCAGGCCTTCCCGTCAATGGCACAACTGGGCTCTGGAGGCTTCCGAGATGAATTTGTACCTCTCTTTGCCGGGGACCCTGCCCGATCGGGCAAAAGAGGGCTCCCGAGATACCAAAGCTTTGCTTGAAAAGATAGACTGTGGAGGAGCAACAGTGGACCAAGGGGTGAAAACTCTTCTATGGATCACTGAATCATAGAAGTATTATTGTTGGAGGTCCTCTGCTCCAAGCCCCTGCTCAAAGCAAGATCAGCCAGGCGAGATCAACCATGCAGTAACCCTGACAAGTGATGGGCATCCTGCTTCTTCTTAAAGACCACCAGGGAGGAGAACCCACCGCCTGAGGCAGGTTAATCCGCCGCCGAACAGCTCTCGCCATTCAGATGTTTCTCCTAATGTCTAGCCGAAATCTGCTTCCCTGCATCTCCCCCCTCCCCCCATTTGCTCTCATCCTGCCCTCTGATGAATGAATCCATTCCATCTCCAGATATTTAAGCACTACTATTAGGTGTCCCCTTAATTTTCTCTTCTTCGGGCTAAACATATCCAGCTCTTTCCACCGTTCCTCAAGGGGTTGGATTACAGACCCCACACCACCCTGGTCGCCCTCTTCTGGACACACTCCAGTTTGTCAATGTCGCTCTTCAAAGTGTGGTACCCAGAACTGGACACAGTACTCCAGATGCAGCCTGACCAGTGCTGAGTAGAGGGGACTACTCAGTTGGAAGGGAGCTTAGAGGTCATCTAGTCCAACCCCCTGAACTACTCTTCAGGGTGCAACTACAGCACCCCTGAGAGACAGCTGTCCTGCTCTGCTCAAATACCTCCAGCAAAGAAGAACCCACCACCTCCCTAGGCAGTCTGTTCTATAGTCAAACCACTCTTACTGTTATGAAGTAAAGTTTAGCTGAAATCTGCTTCCCTGCAATTTCCGCCCATTAGTTCTGGTTCTGTTCTATGGAGCAACAAAGAAAAAGTCTGCTCCATCTTCTGCATGGCAATCTTCCGATATTTGAAGACTGCTACCACATCTTCCCTTAATCTGCTCTTCTCCAGGCTAAATATACTCAGCTCTTTCAACCAGTCTTTATAAGCATTGGTTGCCAAGCCCCTCACCACCCTGGTCCCCTTCATCTGGACACACTCCAGTTTGTCAATGTTGCTCTTCAAATTGTGGTACCCAGAACTGGACACAGTACTCCAGATGCAGCCTGACCTGTGCAGAATAGATCCCTTGCAGTTTGCGGGCTACACCCTGTCCCATGCAGTGACAGGTGAACTCAGTTCGGAATTGGATTGGAATTTATGAGCTCTCTTGGAAGGGAAGGGAAGGGAAGGGAAGGGAAGGGAAGGGAAGGGAAGGGAAGGGAAGGGAAGGGAAGGGAAGGGAAGGGAAGGGAAGGGAAAAGATGCTCCCTTCTTGCAGCCCATGCCTTATCATATTACCATATCATTTTTAAGTATCCCTACATTTTTTGGTCCTCATCCTGATCACTAAATCATGGCTCAGGCAAAGCTGTGCAAACAGTTTGCTTTTTAAAGGTTCCAGAGAGGTGTGCAGTTCCTGAGCTGCTCTGCCATTAACATCCCTGTAGAACAGGGGAACCAGTGGCCCTCCAGATATTGCTGAATTACAACTCCGAACATCCTCTGCTGGGCCCTGTCCCACTTTGATAGTCCCTGGCAGGCTTACCTGGTAGTGGTGACAGAAAGAAGCAGCTCTCTGAGCAGTGCTGGGCTGGCCAGGGGCCACCACTTTAATCTCCCACAATGCCTCAGGGTGATGCTACATTGGGGGCATGGTGGGAAATTAAAGTGGCTGCCAGGAGCTGCTCAAAGCACTAGGCTAGGGGGAAGGGACTTTCAGGCCTGCCCCACAAAAGCTCCACCCCCTGCACTTTGCTCCTTGAAATGTCTCTCTCCTTTGCTTCTGTCCACCTCCCTCTTTGGATCAGCCATTACATGCACACCCCTCCTTGGGCCAGTCCCCTCATGATGCCCTTGTTAAACTACAGATCCTCACTTGAACTTTTAACACTAGGAAAGCCTGGTCCAATGATGCAATCAGAGGGGAGTCCATCCATCCCTATAGCCATCCTTGGACTCTGAGGACTCCAGCCATGAGGAATCTAGCACGCCCCAACCACCTCCATATCGTCACAGCCCGAGACTGCTAAAACAGCCTTGCTCCCTTTCAAAGAAAAGGCCTCAGTCAGCGTAGAGGCAGGGCCAACCAGCCTATAGGAAGCCAGAGCTTTACTTAAGGCTCAGTCTGCTCCTTGTTGAAGCAACGTACAGACAAGCTTGTCTGGCTTCCACCCCCGGCTCCACTCAGAGCTTTCCAAGGTCCTGTCCTGTTCCTGCCTCCCCGGAAAACATACAGACAAGCGTGTCTTGCTTCCAGCCCAGGCAACTCAGAGCTTTCCAAGGTCCTGTCCTGTTCCTGCCTCCCCGGAAAACATACAGACAAGCGTGTCTTGCTTCCAGCCCCAGGCCACTCAGCCCTTTCCAAGGTCCTGTCCTATTCCTGCCTCCCCGGAAAACATACAGACAAGCGTGTCTTGCTTCCAGCCCCAGGCCACTCAGCCCTTTCCAAGGTCCTGTCCTGTTCCTGCCTCCCCGGAAAACATACAGACAAGCGTGTCTTGCTTCCAGCCCAAGCCACTCAGAGCTTTCCAAGGTCCTGTCCTATTCCTGCCTCCCTGGAAAACATACAGACAAGCGTGTCTTGCTTCCAGCCCAAGCCACTCAGAGCTTTCCAAGGTCCTGTCCTATTCCTGCCTCCCCGGAAAACATACAGACAAGCGTGTCTTGCTTCCAGCCCAAGCCACTCAGAGCTTTCCAAGGTCCTGTCCTATTCCTGCCTCCCCGGAAAACATACAGACAAGCGTGTCTTGCTTCCAGCCCAAGCTACTCAGAGCTTTCCAAGGTCCTGTCCTGTTCCTGCCTCCCCGGAAAACATACAGACAAGCGTGTCTTGCTTCCAGCCCAAGCCACTCAGAGCTTTCCAAGGTCCTGTCCTGTTCCTGCCTCCCCGGAAAACATACAGACAAGCATGTCTTGCTTCCAGCCCCAGGCCACTCAGAGCTTTCCAAGGTCCTGTCCTGTTCCTGCCTCCCCAGAAAACATACAGACAAGCGTGTCTTGCTTCCAGCCCAAGCCACTCAGAGCTTTCCAAGGTCCTGTCCTGTTCCTGCCTCCCCGGAAAACATACAGACAAGCGTGTCTTGCTTCCAGCCCAAGCCACTCAGAGCTTTCCAAGGTCCTGTCCTGTTCCTGCCTCCCCGGAAAACATACAGACAAGCGTGTCTTGCTTCCAGCACAGGCCACTCAGAGCTTTCCAAGGTCCTGTCCTGTTCCTGCCTCCCCGGAAAACATACAGACAAGCGTGTCTTGCTTCCAGCCCCAGGCCACTCAGCCCTTTCCAAGGTCCTGTCCTGTTCCTGCTTCCCTGGAAAACATACAGACAAGCGTGTCTTGCTTCCAGCCCAGGCCACTCAGAGCTTTCCAAGGTCCTGTCCTATTCCTGCCTCCCCAAAAAACCTGCCCTGCCCCACACCTTGGTAAACACCTGATCCACAGTGGAACCCTGTAACCCAGACCTCACCAGCACTCAACATCACTAAGCCCTCATCACGACAGAGGCCGAACAGAACAATTACATGCCTATTTCTCTTTTCTGCACTGGTAGTTCACCATCTTTGGGCATGGTCAGATGTTATTTATTTTATTTATTACATTTATATCCCGCCTTTTTTCCTCCTCAAGGAACCCAAGGTGGTGTACATAATCCTCCTCCTCTCCATTGGCTACAGAATCACTCAAAGAGCGCTTATCAATGGGACCTTCTCAAACTGGGGAGAGGTAACGAGCGGGGTACCGCAGGGCTCAGTCCTGGACCCAGTGCTCTTCAACATTTTTATGAATGACTTGGAGGAGGAGGTACAGGGAATGCTGATCAAATTTGCAGATGACACAAAATTGGGCAGGACAGCTAACACTTTGGAAGACAGAAACAAAATTCAAAGTGATCTGGATAGACTGGAGTGCTGGGCAGAAAACAACAGAATGACATTTAATAGGGATAAATGCCAAGTTCGTCACCTAGGAAAAAGAAACCAAATGCACAGTTACAAGATGGGGGATGCGTGGCTCAACCACTCTACTAGCGAGAAGGATCTTGGAATTGTTGTCGATCACAAGCTGAATATGAGCCAACAATGTGATGTGGCTGCAAAAAAGGCAAATGCTCTTTTGGGCTGCATTAATAGAAGCATAGCTTCCAAATCCCAGGAAGTACTAGTTCCCCTCTACTCAGCACTGGTTAGGCCTCATCTGGAGTACTGTGTCCAGTTCTGGGCACCACACTTGAAGAAGGATGCAGACAAACTGGAGAGGGTTCAGAGGAGGGCATCAAAGATGATCAGGGGACTGGAAACAAAGCCCTATGAAGAGAGACTGAAGGAACTGGACATGTTTAGGCTTGAGAAGAGAAGACTGAGGGGAGATATGATAGCACTCTTCAAGTACTTGAAAGGTTGTCACAGAGAAGAAGGCCAGGATCTCTGCTTGATCATCTCAGAGTGCAGGACAAGGAATAATGGGCTCAAGTTACAGGAAGCCAGATTCCGGCTGAACATCAGGAAAAACGTCCTGACTGTAAGAGCAATACGACAATGGAACCAATTCCCTGGGGAGGTGGTGGGCTCTCCCACACTGGAGGCCTTCAAGACGAGGCTGGACAGCCATCTCCCAGGGATGCTCTGACTTGGATTCCTGCATTGAGCAGGGGGTTGGACTCGATGGCCTTGTAGGCCCCTTCCAACCCTACTATTCTATGATTCTATGATTTTATCCTCACAACAACAACCCTGTGAGGTAGGTTGGGCTGAGAGTCTGTGACTGGCCCAAAGTCACCCAGGGAGCTCCATGGCTGAGTGGAGACTAGAACCTGGGTCTCCTGACTCCTAGTCCAACACTCTAGCCACTACACCACACTGGCTCTCTGTTGCTTACTTTAACCCTTTAGTTACTGAAGAAAATGAAAATGTCCTGCGTATCCATCATTGTGAGCAAAGCACATGTGACAACAGCCAATCAGAGAAGGATGCATTGTGATGCATGGGGCGGGGAACGCATCTCATTCTACACACGCCACATTCCTAGGATGCACCTTGGTGTTGTGTCTTTGCCCAAAATAAAAATGGGTATGGTTTAAAAGATCAGAATGCAGAAGAGTTTTTAACAGAGTTTATAGCATTGGGTTTGTAACTTGGAAGCCAGATTCCAAACTGTAATGAGATCAATTTGCTCATCGCTTCTTTTATCTCAACAACAAGCTTCTTGTTGTTCTGGTTACTAGAGGGCACCATGGTTTCTTCTCTTCTCCAAAGGCACTGATATCAATAGATCCTCTTCCTACTTAAAGCAGTCTCTTCCCATGTCTATGGCTCCCCATTCACCCCTCCAAGGAACTCCACCCACACCCACCCCCAAGGATTTCCCTCCGCCATAACCTCTGGCTCGTTAGTTGCATCCATCCTACCTAAAAGAAAGAGAGCCATGTTTCTGGAAGATATTTCTGCAAATTCCTGGGGGGTTATTGTCAGTACTCCGGCCTGACTGCGTGAAAATGTACAGCTCCTTCAGAGCTAGTACCCACTATAGTGGTGCTCTCAACACTTCAGCAGTAAGTCATGCTGCAAAAGGAGTGCTAATTAACGCAAAGGCTTGTGCAACATTCGTACAGAAGTGCTGCCTTTCATTTCAGCATTTTCTGTTTTCCCTGGTGCTCCTGCTGGAGCCTCCTGAGAAATGCATGTAGCTAGTCAGGAAACATTATTTTAAAAGCCTGGAGGAGGGGGAGGATGGAAGAGATCAAAGGAACCAGATGACAAGTATGGTTTGAAGGACAGGAAAACTTCAGTAAAGGGCTCTCATGAGCTCATAAAAGGAGAGAGAGAGAGAGAGAGAGAGAGAGAGAGAGCAAGCAACAAAACAGCCACTGAATGCCACAACAAGGCAGGAGGAGAAATGTTGGGAGGTCGCTTCTGCTGCCTTCTGAAATCCTCAGGTAGCCAGAATCAACACGCAGACAATAGGGCTCTTTTCCAAAGCTTTATTCCCATTCAACCTAATGATGCTTACAGATGTGAATTGCTTGATCCTATGAGTGAGACTTAAGAAAGCTGCCTACTCGGGGGTTCTAACCTGAGGAATCAGTTGATCTCCATTTGGAGAGGAAGGCGGGAAACCTCTGTACTTATGGGCTAGGAGGAGAGAGTCCACCCTTTTCCCGTGGGGCATTGGGGCGCCGCTGTTGCCATCGCGTCAAGCAGACTGAGCGCCTCCTCTCAGCGCCCGCCATCTCCCGCTTGACGCTGCACTGGTGCCTAGCATCCAGAAACTGCTGTTGCGCCTCCCTCTCCCTGCCTCCCTGTCACTATCACTCTCAGGAATGTGTACTGGGAGGGGCTCTCCCCCCGGCTGCTCCTCTGAACAGCGCGTGGATTCCTCTCCCGCCGTTTCTATCTCTTCCTCAGAATCAGAACTGCTTTGGGGCTCTCTGGGCTCTGATCCAACCCTGAGAATAAAATTGGTGGATAAAAATGTTGAGAGGCCAGAGACGGTGTCAACAGCTGGCATCCTTGGGCAATTGTCTGGGCCGCCAACACCCCTAGCAGGTCTACCATGGATGCCTGCCTGGGGCTCCCCTTTCATTATTTTTTTCTGGGCTAGTGCTCCAAGTGGCACCAAGCAGCTGGATCTCAATTTCCCACAATGCCGCAATGTACCGTCGCTCTGGGGCATCCTGGGAAATGTAAAGGGCAGCCTCTTAGTGATCCAGTACTGCTTAGAGCATTGCTACGGCTCATCAGCACTGCCAGGTAAAGCCGCCAGGCCCCACCAACAGAGTACCATCAGGCACTCTGAACAGGCCCAGGGCCCAGGGCAATCTGCCCTGGAGCCAGACTTGTGGGATGTCCCTTTCTCAATGGTGAATGTGTCGGAAATGGTCTCTGTGCCCTTTTGCACCTCTGACCCATCATTGCTACTATTAAAACTGCACCTCAGTGACCTCATTCATTTCATTTATTATATTTCTGTACCGCCCCATGGCTGAAGCTCCCTGGGCAGTACACAAAAATTAGAAACTGTTATATAAAGCATAAAACCACTCTCCTAAAGACATAGAACAAATAGCACACATGACAACAACATATATCTAAAACAATTTAAAAGGATCAGCTGGAGACAATCAAAGAGACCCCTTGTATGCTGCCAAACGTCTGAGAGAAGAGGGCAATTTTGACCTGGTGCCAAAAAGATGGCAATGTTGGCGCCTGATGGGCCTCGTCAGGGAGATTACTCCATAAATGGGGAGCCACCACCGAGAAGACCCTCTCCCTTGTTGCCGCCCACCGAGCCCCCCTCGGAGAAGGCTCCCGAAGGAGGGCCTTAGATGCAGAGTGTAGCATACAGGTCAGTTCATGCCAGGAGAGGTGTTCCATCAGGGACTGTGGTTCCAAGCCATGTAAGGCTTAGTAGGTCAAAATCAGCACTTTGAATTGGCCTCAGAAGCATATCGGCAGCCAGGGCAAGCAGGCCACGATTGGTCTTATATGTTTGGACTGTCTTCTCCTTGTTATCAATCTGGCTGCCACATTTTGAACAAGCTGCAGCTTCTGAACCATCTTCAAAGGCAGCCCCACATTGAGCACATTGCAGTCATCTAACTTGGAGGTTACCAGAGCATAGACAACTGAAGCCAGGTTATCCCTGTTCAGATAGCAGCCTAGCTGGGCCTCTGACACAGTTTAGAGCTTTATTTCCAGTCTGCTCTGAGACCTTTTAGAGAGTGTGGTCTGCATTTTATTTATGCCTGCATTTATTCAAAAACATATGTCATCTTTTCATCTGACAACAGATCTCCAAGGGACCTAACAATAAGAGGAAATTAAGAACACAATAAAGGTATGTTCACAAAAATAAAAGACAGTGCCCTCACTTGTACATCAAAGTGATGGCTCCCAAGCATGTGTGTGTGCATGCGGAGGGAGGAGATATCACTTTGGGGCCATCCTTTTGAGGGTGACCCATGGCTTACAGCAACTTCAGGGGAAATGGTCCCTCCCCTGTTCATGTTCCTTAGCAATCAGTCCAGTGAGTGCCCACCGTTTTGCCACTTTTTTTTTTTTTTACGAAAAAAGGGGCTTAAAAATGTGTGTATTTAAATATGTGCAGTCTCTTTTAGCTCCCTTTCTCCAAAAACAAACCAGTCAGCAAAATGGCTGGTGCTTGCTGGACGGGGCCCAGGTGAGCATCCGGGAGGGTGCCTGCAACGGGACACCGCCTCCTCTTCCTGCTGCCTGGTTGGCTGTCAAAGACAGCTGACTGGGCGGCCAAGTCCAAGCTGTTCCCGGCCACTTGCTGAGCTCCAGGACACTTGACAGCCAGGCCCGTCAGTGCCCTAGAGTTCAGCGAGCAGAGGCCGGGGGGGCGGGCATGAGAGATTTCACCAGCCTCCCGGACTACGTCAGGCAGTCGCGACATCCCTAGCACCAGCCAAATTCAAAAGCTGCATCGATTCCCAGCATGTAGAGGATCATGTTCGATCTGCCTGCCATGCAGCTGTTAAAGATGAGGAGACCTGTCAGATTAAGAAGAAGTAACAACTCTAATTCAACAACACCAACATGGCTGAATAAGCAGGGATTCAGAGCTGGACATTAATTGCTAAGCCCTCCAACCTATCTGCCTGGATTGGCACATCTGCCAGTTTTACTCCCTTTGGCTTCTTCTTCTTCTTTTTAATCTCAAATTCTTTTCATCCCATTTTGGAAGAAAATTGCAAATTTTGGTAAATTTTAATTTTAAAAACACACACACACACACATTCTCACCAAACTCTACAAATTACTTACAAACTTTCCATATGGAGAGAGAGAGAGAGAGAGAGAGAGAGTCGACTGAGTGAATGAATGAATGAATGTGATTGCTATGCAGAACAAATCAATATTTTGTATTTATTTATTTATTTCATTTGTATACCTCCCAATAGCCAAAGCTCTCTGGGCACTTCACAGAAATGAAAATCAAAAAGCATACAGTAAAACAATATAAAAGCATTAAAACCACAATATAACAATACAACCAGAATCAACCCAGAATCAAACCTAGCAGCAATGCAGAGATTTAAAAAACAGATTTAAAACAGCAAAGCTAAAAAACTAGAGAACTGAAATGCTAAAATCCCTGGGAAAATACAAAGGTCTTCACCTGGCGCCGGAAGGAATACAATGTAGGTGCCAGGCGAACCTCATGAGGGAGCTCATTAGGGATGTACGGAAGTGACTTACCTTTCGTGGATTATGTTGATGGTGGGGGGGGAGGCGTTCCATCCCTCCCCCTGGAATCCTGGCCAGGGGGGGAGGCGCTCTGTTCCTCCCCTCCCCGGAATCCTTGAACGGCCGGCTGTGCTCCGCGGCAGCTCTGCGGAGCAGCCGGCCAGGCCCGGCCCAGCCAGGCCAGAGCCGTCCGCAGCCGGATTTCCGGCCGCGGAAGGCTCTGAGTAAAAACAAACAAACAACGCGTACGCAAATGGCGGCGGCTATGGCCGCCATTTGCGTTCCTTCTTTTTGGCCATCTTAATCTACGTAAATATTTACTTAGTTAGACTATGATGGCGAAAATCAAGGGGAACGCAAATAGCGTAGCGGGTGCCATTTGCGCCCCCTTTTGATTCCCCGTTTTAGCCTACGTAAATATTTACATAGGCTAAAACGGTGAATGAAAAAGGGACCCAAATAGCGCCCGCTATGCTATTTACGTTCCCCTTGATTTTCACTGTCATAGTCTACGTAAATATTTACGTAGATTAAGACGGCCAAAAAGAAGGAACGCAAATGGCGGCGGCCGTAGCCACCACCATTTGCGTACGCGTTGTTTGTTTGTTTTTAAACCCACCCCCAATCATGATAGGCTACGTAAAGATTTATGTAGCCTATCACATCTTTTTTTTTTTTTTAAACCTAGCCATGATAGGCTATGTAAATCTTTACGTACCCTATCACGTCTTTTTTTTTTTTCCCACAAGCCTGGAAATGGCGGCAGCGGCAGCTGGTCAGAAGACCGGCCACCACTGGAGCCAGACTCGCCGCCGGAGCCGCCGCCCGGAAGATCCACCCCAGATAAGTCTCGTCCCGCGGGGGATCTGCGGGGAGGCGGGGGGGCAGGCCGTTCCACCATGGAGTTCGGGGGGCCGAATGCACTGGCATTCAGCCTGACCGAGATCCGTGGCGGAATTCTCTGACATCTCTAGAGCTCATTCCACACCTGGGGGGCCACAGCAGAAAAGGCCCTCCTCCTAGTAGCCACCCGCTTCACTTCCTTTGGCAGGGGCTCACGGAGAAGGGCCACTGAGGATGATCTTAAGGTCCAGGCAGGAACAAATACACATCTTCCCTCAAATTTGTGCTCATCCACCACCCTTTCAGAAAGCAGAAAGCCTATATTCTAATAGCAAACTCATTTTCTGAGTGTCAGTCCTTATGTAGCCAAAATGGCATCACCCATGCATCAGCAGGCTTGGGGAAACCCCAAAGTTTGCAGAAGTACCAAAAAAAAAAACTTTAAAGAGGAGAAAACCATAAGGGAGAGACCCCCAAAACAATCCTGTGAGGAGTGTGCATGCCTAGCATCCACCAAATACTGGCTTGCCGGTGGGAGGAGGGGGGAACAGAATGGTGTATCTTCAAAGAGGGCATGCCTAGCTGAGCAGATGGCATCCTGAACAGGAGCACTCTATGCTGCAACATTTTGTTGCCAATCCTACTTGTATCTAGTAACTAATGACAACTGCCCGGTACAGGTGAGACTTCTTCAGGCAACCCAGTTCCCAAATCCAAATATCCCAAAGATGGGATGGGAATCATATGCTTGTCAGCATCTACTGCAAAACTTTACCCTGGCGATAACCTAACTGGGGCACTGCCACAAAGTGCAGAACCTAGAGCTACAATTTTGGCCAGGTTTGGAGCCTGTTAGCAAGCAAGGGACTCTGTTGACCAAACAAGGACTTAAGTCTGGGCCCTTGGTATTTTTTCCTGATATGGCCAGTCTGGAAGCTCCGTCTTATTGCTTGCCTATGGCAAGGGCACACTGCCATATCTGATCTTAGAACAGACAACATTCTACCACAGATAAAAGTAGAGCAGTAAAATGCACGAGAATTGAATGTTCATGAACAGAAAGTTGCCGCTTCCAGTGGCAAGGGACAAATAGTAGCGTTATTAGTGTGCCACTCCAATGTGGTATGTTGTCAATTGATACTTTGGGTTTTATTGGTCCTTGGTAGGATTGTCCATTGCAAGGAAATCTCTCCCTTTGGGGGCCCAACAGATCCCTGTGACAGACCCGGATCAGCCTGCATTCGCAAGCCGAGCCACACAATACTTCCTGAAACCCGGGAACTTTACCAAGGTTTTTTGTGGAAAATTGCAGGCCGGTTTGTGCAAAATCATGGCGGTAAATAGCATGTTTTTCATAAAATCACAGCCATACATTGTCTAATTTGCACAAGTCAGACCATTTGCAGCTGCAATTTTGCACAAATCACACTATTTACGGCCATGATTTTGCACAAATCGCAACACACACCGAAAAATTCTGCAAGTTGGCCTGACTTATCATGTGCTGAGTCGGGCCAACTCATGGATGATTGAGCTGGAGTTCGGGGGGCCGAGCCGGCAAAAACATGCTGAGCTCCACCCCGCAAACAGATTCCTCTGACATCTCTAGACCTTGGCAAAGGAATCTTCAAATGCAGTCTCAGGAAGAAAAAAATATATATCCCTCCAAATAATTGAACAAGTACTCAGATGTGTAATGCTGGAGGTTTGGGAATGATGCTACAGCAAAACCATGCTTGACTCACATTCCTATTCTGCTGTCCTGCTGTAAGTGGCAGCAAACATATACACAAACAAACATTTGGAAAAAAGAAAGAAGCGGTGCTACTGAAACTGGTAATGGTGACGCCCAGCCCTGAGAAACCTTGGACAATTTCTCCTCCCCCTGGATAAATTTGATGAAACCTCCCCCCCCCCTCGGATTTCTCTGCCCACAATTAGGGTGGAGAATCTCAAGAGGCTGTTTGCACACAGCTCTAGTTAGATGGACAAATGATCAAATCAGCATAATGTTGCTTCATATGGTCAAGTTGGTTGAGGCCAAAGCAGTCTGTGCAGGCAGAGTGGAGATAGACCCCAAGGGAAATTGAGAGTGTGTATGTGGAGGGTAATAATTGACAACTAGACCACACTCCCCAGGAGAGAGACACACAAAATGCAAGCCCCTTGAAAATTCAGGTTGATCCATATCAAGAAAGCAGCTCTAACACAGAGCCTTAAGCACATTCAAAAAATTAGTAATTACCTGTGATTCCTAAAATGGATGGGTATCAAAATTATATAATATGCTTTCAGAAGTACAAGAGCAGGAGACAACGATAAAGGCCATTTGGGAAAAAAAAGTTTAATATCAGTATATCAGGCAAACACTCCATCTATGGCATGGGAACAATAGTACTGATCTGCCTTGCAGGGCTGTTGGAAGGATTGCTGAAACAGTCTCTATTACTGGTTTTCAACATTTCTGTAAGTGGGGAGTCCTGCTGCAACCAGGTAGAATGGGAGCTAAAAGTTGGCAATTGAGGGAAAGCTCTAGATTAGGCCATCTGGGGGATTGTAGGAAATTCAACATGGCCAACAGCTTCCCAGACCTAGCCATAACCGCAACTTTTTTTTCCAATTTTTGTATGGTAAATTTTAACAAAACAAAACCAGCCAAAAACATCACAAAACCAAAAAGGACAAAACAAAAAGGGAAAGAAAAAATAGATAAAATAAAATTTAATAAAACGTATTCTAAAATCCTCAGTTTCAAATATTGGAATATTCGAGAAAGGAGGAAAAAATAGGTTACAGATAAACTTCAGTAAAAGCAGACCAGATACCCAAATATACGTCCATCTGCAAGTTACGCCTATATACCACTCTTTCAAACGTTGCTAGCATTGTTAAGTCTTCAATCCATTGCGTTATAGGCAGTGAGCTTTTATCCTTCCAGTACTGCAATATCAGTTTTTTAGCAACCAAAAGGGCACAGAAAATCCATTTACGCTGACCATATGTTACATTCCAAGAAGCAGGTATGTAATTTAGTCACTATTGCAACATAACTCCACAACAAAGGTCCTCTACGGGGGTGGAGCTTAGGCAGATTAATGTCAGGAGTGCCCTAGCTGCCTCTTGCAGTCCCCACTAACTTGCAGTCCCCACCTGGCCAACTCAGGACACAGACGACGAGGAATTATTTCCGAGACTTTATTCCTTTATTACTTTATGACTCTTTCAGATACTAATCACTAGCGACTAAGCAAGGAACAGCCCTGGGGAAAGACAGCAGAGTAGCCTAAGCCCCAGGTAAGGCAGTTGGTCCCCGTTTGGAGGAGAACCACAGGAAGACCCTGAATTTATGGGCTAGGGAGAGATCCTCCCTCTTTCCCTTGGGTCCTCGGGACGCGACCGTTGTTTGAGCGCCAAACGAGTGCTACGCCTCCTTTCCGTGCCCTCCATTGCTCGTCGCTCCCTGCATCTGCACCAAGCGTCCAGCAAGCCCCCCTCCACTGCTCTTTTGCTGCCAGGGTCACTATCTCTCCCAGGAATGCTGGCAGGAGTTATCTCTGCCAGCTGCTGTGCTTGTGAGAGATGAGCGAGCTCCTCTCCCACAGATTGCTATTCCTCCTCAGAATCAGAACTGCTCTGGGGCTCTATTGGCTCAGCTTCCACCCTGACAAGTTATGAAAAGATTTAACAAAACAGGCAAATTACCTCTGATTGACCGAGCTATGGTAAAAGTCCTTTACATTCCCAAATTCAGTCTTCTTTGAGAGTTTGAAGCAACCTCTTGTTTCCAGAATTGCTTTAGTCAAGCAAAATCACCTCTTGCAGCATCACAGAGGCTTTTAGAAGGAGAGCGTGCTCTCATTTCCCACCCTCTTTCATTTGTGCTGTCACTTGCAAATTGACATAACAAGAGGCATACCGATTTGCACAAAAGCTGTTTCAGCAGGTATATTGTGCCTATCCTGAATGGGGATGTTAGAGAATTCCGCCACAGATCCCAGGGGGGCCGAATTCCAGTGAATTCGGCCCCCCGGAATCCGTGAAGGAACGGAGCAACCCGCCTCACCACCCTGCAAAAGACCCCCGGAATGGAGCCTACCAGGCGGCGGCTCCGGCGGTGGCTCCAGCAGCAGTGGCGGCGGCTCCAGCCGCTGCCGGGCTGCTGCAGATGCAAATGGTGTCCTGAGTAGGAGACACCATTTGTATCCCTATGGTAGGCCGTGATAGGCTACGTAAATATTTACGTGGCCTATCATGGCTGAAGCGGGGACGCAAATGGCGTAGGGGATGCCATTTGCATTTCCTTTTTAGCCGTCATGGGCTACGTAAATATTTATGTAGCCCAACACAGAGAAAACGGAAATGCAAATGGAGTAGGGGACACCATTTGCATCCCCGCTTTAGCCGTGATAGGCTATGTAAATATTTACATAGCCCATGACAGGCTACCATAGGGTCGCAAATGGCATCCCCTACTCAGGACGCCATTTGCATCCGCAGCAGCTGGAGGCCCTGCTGCGAGTTGGCCTGGCTGCGGAGCGGAGCTGGCCGGGCAGGATTCTGGGGGGGAGGAACGGATCACCTCCCCCCCTCGTTGAGGATTTCGGGGGGCAGGGACGGAGCACCTCCCCCCCACCGCGGATGTCCCTGGATGAAACCAGGTAAGTGTTTCGTAGATCCCTAATCCTGAATGGGCTCCAGGTAGATCTGAGCTGAAACAACGTCAACTCATTTCATGTTCATGTTGAAAAGTGCCTCCTATTTTCTGCACTTATGACAAACTTGTTCACATTGTTTCAGTGCCGTTCTTCTCTGGGTTCCGTTTTCCTTCCTCTTCTTTGCCCTCACTTGACACGGCTTCATTTGTCCACAAAGCAGTCTAATCCTATTGGTGGTGTTAGCCCACATGATTTTGTCAATGATGTCACAATATATCGTCATCATAATCAACATCAACAATATAGCAAGTGTTCAAAGCTGAATACTCTCTCATTTAAATATATGTGGTGGCCCTCTCCAAATGTCCCTAGCGTGTCTCTACAGCCCTTTGGCTGGCCTCTCACATGCTACTGCATGCTCACTACCTAATTCCACTTCATCTCCACTTTGATGACCAGAACCCTCTTCACCATTGTCCTCTATGGATGATTCACCCCAAGTTGGACACTGCCCAGCTTCTGTCAGCTTTCCCCCAGGGGCCAGTTTAAAAGCTGTTCTGCTATCTTTTTAATAGTAAACACTAGCAGTCTAGTTCCATTCCGAGTTAAGTGGACCCCATTCCTTTTGTACAAGCCTGACTTGACTAGGGATGGAAGGACTCCCCTCGGTCCACACCACCACCTGTCCACTGAGCCCCTGCTGGCTGGCCGCCCCTCCTTGCCACACTGCCCAGTCCATAGATGCCTAGCGAGCATGTGGCGACCACCCATTCCCTCAGCAAGCTGCCATTTTTTCACAAAATGGTGGCCCGTTTTTTTTCCGTAAATGTAATGTTTCATAAATGGCAGCCATACGGGGGACATTCATGCCACATTACAAGCATAAATAGACCATCTACACCTGTAATGTTGTGTAAATGCCCCCATTATGACTGCCATTTATGGAACATTACATGTATGGAAAAATCTGAGCCACCATTTATTTTATTTGTATGTTTTTGCAAAATGGCATCTTACCGAGGGAATGGGCAGCCACTAGCACTCACAGACAGCGTGGGGGTCCGGCCAGTGGGTCCAGGAGACTGACTGAGGGGGGAGACTCCACCCCCTTTCAGACTCCCACAACATCCCTAGACTTCACCCGAAGTGTTCCACAGTGCTGAAGAAATCCAAACTCCTTCCTCCCAACACCACCATCTCAGCTGCACCACATTGAGACCCCTCAGTTCCGCCCGTCTAGCCCTTCATGTGGAAGAGGCAGCATTTCTGATAAAGCTACCTCAGAATAGGGACGTCGGAGGAATCCACCTGAAGGATGAATCTCACCAAGCTTTAGTCAGCTCCACCCACCCCAGACTTCAGCTTGCCTTCCTGCAAGCTGGCCCAGCTCACTCTGCATTGAGTCCAGTCAGTTTGTAGGTTTGCAGTTCTTTTTTTAATTTGTGTAATGCAATTTGTTCAGATGACACAAATTGCAGCCGTAATTTGCACAAATGGCAGCCATAATTTGTGCAATTTGTGCAAGTTATGCTAAATAAATCCCACTGTCCCATCATGCTGGCTCAGAGTGTGACCACAGTGGACTTTGGGAAATGTAGTTCTCCCCAGGGCTCCTGCCATTTCATTCTTTTTCTCCCTGGGGGAAATCCAAGAAGAGTCTCAGAGGAAGAGTTCATCTCTAGCACTGGTAAACTCTCAAGCTTGCTGGCTTCTTGGTGACTTTGCGGGGTGGGGGGCAGTCCTAATAAAAATATTCCTTTAAAATGGACAGTGGTGGAGAGAAGGGAGTGAAGAGCTTGGCTATATAGCTAGGCTATATAGATCTTCTGCTACTATGGTTTGACAAGAAGGGACAAGCCATCCACACCATCCAGTGGGAGGCGGGCGGTTGCTAAGGACAACTAGCAGCATGCATTGTAAAACAGAGTGACAGAACCAGTTAGGAAGCTTCCTTATACTGAGTCAGACCATGTTTTTCCCAACTCTGTGTGGACATATTGAGGACTGAACCCAGGATCTTCTGCATGCAAATCGTGTGCTCTGCTTCAGAGCTCTGGTCCTAAATTTGCGCAATCTGAGGCTGCAATTTGCACAAATGGCTTCCTACACCTAAAAATCCTGGACGAAAAAGATCTGCCATTTTGGGAACAAACCCCCAGCTCAGCTCACAAACGCAAGCTGAGTCAGGGTGCCGCAGGGATCCGCCGGGCCCCCAAAAGGGCCAGATTTCCTGACGACGGACATCTCTGCCTTGGAAGTCCTGGATTTCAGCTGAGCCACTTCAGTTTTGCTTCCACAGCCGCACAACTACTTTTCCCGACATCACTGGTGCTGACATACACCCCAGCCACTGCCTCCTCCCAGCACCAACTGTCAGCCCGTCTGAATGAGATGTGGCATCTACAAATATCCCTGTAAAAAGTGGGTGACCGAAGCATGGCTCTTCCACGGTAAACACCAAGTGCGGCCTTTCCCCAACTTGGTGCCCTGCAGATGATTTGGACGACATCTCCCATCATTCCTAACATGGCGGGACCCATTTAGAATTGTAGTCCAAGACATCCGGAGGGCACCAGTGTGAGACAGGCCGGCCTAGTGTTGTGTGAGAGCATCCTAGGAAAGGGAAAAGTATATGCTCATACCGCTTTCTCGGTGGGAACTGATAATAGATCTGCCTATTCTGTAGGTGTGATCATCCAACAGCTGGACCTGTTTTCAGAGGTTGGAGTTTGTTCTGCAGCAAAGCTATGACAACTGGCAGAACTACTGGAGCAAAGGAGCAAACAAGCAAACGGGCTGACGTTTGTTCCACAGTATTTAGGTTTCAGTTCTTTGGGGATCAGAGATCTTAATGGCGCAACTACAGTTTATTTTATTTATTTATTCATTTCATTTCTACACCGCCCAATAGCCAAAGCTCTCTGGGTGGTTCACAAAAATTAAAACCTAACGGCACACAATAAAACAATTTAAAATATATAGAACATTAAGACCACAATGTAACGATACAACCACAATAAAATGTAGCAGCAGTGCAGGAATTTAAAATACAGATTTAAAACAGCAAAGCTAAAAGTCTAGAAAGCTAAAATGCCGGGGAAAATAAAAAGGTCTCCACCTGGCGCTGAAAGGAATACAATGTAGGTGCCAGACGGACCTCACTAGGGAGCTCATTCCACAGCCGGGGTGCCACAGCAGAAAAAGCCCTCCTCCTAGTAGCCGCCCTCCTCACTGCCTTTGGCAGGGGCTCATGGAGAAGGGCTACTGAGGATGATCTTAAGGTCCGGGCAGGCACATATGGAAAACACAGTTTTCCTTGCCCTGCCATTATGGTCTTCCCCAAGAAGATCAAACCTTCCATCCAACCTGCTTCCCATGGCCTAAGCGTAAAGGTGCTTGGTGTAGAGCAGGAATTGTTATTTCAAAGCCACGGAAGAAGAAGTCTCACATTGTTCTAAAGGTGGCACTGCTTGGCAAGGGCTTGAAATGCAGTTTCTTGGCTCCCCAGTTCCTTGAGTGACAGAGGCGCAGTGTTTTCACACATTTGGCATGCACATGAGGTGAAGGTGGGGATAGGGGGGCTTGGAACACCCTCTTTCCCTGCCACAGAGGAGGAGCGGGTCTGCCTACGCTTTCATGTAATGGGAGAGGATTCTGATTGGAAAGAGGGAAGCTAATTGTGTGGGTGAATGGGAGGGAGGTGGGTTGGAAGACCCCATTTGCTATGGTGGGGGGAGGCTTGCTTTAATGTAGTGGGAAGAGGTCCTATTAGTGGGCTGCTAACCGATGGGAACCTGGTGCAGGACATAACTGGGAAGCTGAGAGAGGAAGAGGGAGGAAAAGAAGGATGGCCCCCGAAAGTGGTTCCAGTTGCAAGGGAAACTGCCAAATATTTTCATCCAATCATTCTCAGACTACTAGCAGCCACTATGACACGGGCATCCAACGAGTTTGCAAATGGTCGAACGCATTTGCCTGCTTCCAAGACGGTGCTGTTTTCTTAAACGTGGTGTCAGTTCCCCAGCACCAAAAGCAAACTGCATATCCTTTCTGCCCTTGGCCAGTTGCAAAAGTCAGGGCCGAACTACATGTGACATTATTGGGGGGGGGGGTTAAAGCATGCTGAACCTGGCCACTATTATTTTAGAAAGGAAAAAAGCAGCCATGGGGGCCTCATCCAGAACAGGCTTCTGATGCAAATCAGGGCCCTGCACCAGTCTTTTGCTGAAAATTCCCCCTTTCCCTGACTATTTGCCCCGCCCAGCCCAGGCCACCGCAGCCCGGCCTGTTTTCTGCAAACAGTACTTCAGGTGGCGGGGGGGGGGGGGATAGCAGCTGGGAGGGCATGATTTTCAATCAGGTTTGGGAGCCTGTGGATACCATTTCTCCAAAATAAAAGTGGTTAGGTTAACCATGCTTTGTTAAAAGCATGATTATCATGTGTAATTTGTCCTCCAGGACTCTCTCTTTTCTTGGCTACATTCAAATGGACCAACCCCTTCTTTTGAGAGTCAAGCCCCCATGCAGAGATGTGTAAGGGGGGGGCTGACCAGCTACCACTGATCAAGCGCTATCTATCGAGCATCTCCCAGCCATGAGCTCCCATCAGAGCTATTAGCTGAACTTAAATCAAGTGATGTCCCACCCGTCGCTTGACACAATACAATACCATTCCTGTAAACAATGTTATATATTCCTTCCATCTAAACAAATACTAAAAGAAAGAAAAAATAGCAGTCAGAGCTGCCCAGGAACTGAGCTTGCTAGATCACAGCAAAGGTCTCTGCAACCAGGACTGTGCTTAGGGGTGGGCGAGCTGGGTGGTCGCCTGAGGCACCGAGCTGAAGGGCACGCCAAGCTGGGCTGAGGGGGGGGGGTGCCAGAAGACCTGTGAGACTGAGCCCCACAAAGAATCTCTGCCAGAAGGGGTTTGGAATTTGGAGGAGGTCCTCAGGAGAAACACAACTTGATCCCTGCGCCTTTATCCCCATGTAAGAAACAGTGAAGCACAGCCATCACTTGGCATGACCCCAAGGCAAGGAGGAGCTGCGGGCAAGAATTCACAGATGTAGCCTGTGCATGCAATAATTCCCACATGCAGCCCCCAGCTTTGCACACACATGCATGGGTCATTGTAGGAGGCAGCAGCAGGGCTCCAATATCACACCTGCACCAAGCTCCATAAACCCTCTGGGTGGGCCTGCAAAGCTGACCTTGGGGAAGGGGGGGCACCAAAGGCACTCCCTGCCCAGGGCGCTATTTATCCTAGGGCCAGCCCTGAGTTCTCTACAAGGTAAGCAGCTTGTACTTTGTTCCCTGGCTCTGCTCCTTGGGCACGAAGTAGCTAGGTCTATGAACTAGTCAGAATGATCTGCAAAGTACCTTTTTCCTACAGGGCGGGAGCAGACAGCTGGGTGAAATACCAACCCCATCCTAACCCTACACACTAAAAGCATAGAGCGCAGTTGCTGTGTTTGGGTGTGTGCACAAACACACACACACGGCAACTACTATTTCATGTATATATTCCCATGTTCTAGTTATGGAACAAGATATGGATTGTTTTTCTCTTTATTTCAACTTTTCCTGTCGCCCACTCTTGCTGGAGAACTGCATATCCTTGAAGCAACGCAAGGAAAAGCCATCGACTGCCTTGTACCGGCAGCAGCTGCTTCCTTCCTCTCCACCAGCACGTTCACTCTGCAACTGCATGCCTGCCTAAACACATCGCAGAAAAGAATAGGGATGCACTTGTAGGGATGTATGAACCCCCCACGGTCTGGTGGGGGGGTCCATGGAGGGGCAATTCAGGCCGCTCAGGGCCCCGTGGAATCTTCCAGAGCCCAGCCGCGTCCGCCGGAGTTGGAGGAGTGGTTCTCCAGCTCTCAATAAGACACAATACGCTAATGGCGGCTACCATTAGCCTATCGCAGGAAAAACACAGCCATAAACGGTGTATTGTACATGTGGCACTTTTTGACACAGTGCCCCATATTACCCTGATGAGCAAACTAGCTCAAAGTGGGCTAGATGAAACAACGATCAGGTGGATCCACAGTTGGCTACTGGATCGGACTCAAAGAGCGCTTATCAATGGGATCTTCTCCAACTGGGGAGAGATAACGAGCGGGCTACCGCAGGGCTCAGTCCTGGGCCCAGTGCTCTTCAACATTTTTATTAATAACTTGGAGGTGGTGCAGGGAATGCTGATCAAATTTGCAGATGACACAAAATTGGGCGGGGTAGCTAATACCCTGGAAGACAGAATTCAAAGTGATCTTGATAGGCTGGAGCGCTGGGCAGAAAACAGAATGACATTTAATAGGGATAAATCAAATGCCAAGCTCTGCAACTAGGAAAAAGAAACCAAATGCACAGTTACAAGATTGGGGATACTTGGCTCAAAAATACTACAAGCGAGAAGGATCTTGGAATTGTTGTAGATCACAAGCTGAATATGAGCCAACAATGTGATGTGGCTGCAAAAAAGGCAAATGCTCTTTTGGGCTGCATTAATAGAAGCATAGCTTCCAAATCCCGGGAAGCACTAGTTCCCCTCTCCTTAGCACTGGTTAGGCCTCATCTGGAGTACTGTGTCCAGTTCTGGGTGCCACATTTTAAGAAGGATGCAGTCAAGCTGGAGAAGGTTCAGAGGAAGGCAACAAAGATGATCAGGGAACTGGAAACAAAGTCCTATGAGGAGAGACTGAAAGAACTGGGCATGTTTAGACTTGAGAAGAGAAGACTGAGGGGATAGCATTCTTCAAGGACTTGAAAGGTTGTCACAGAGAGGAAGGCCAGGATCTCTTCTCCATCATCCCAGAGTGCAGGACACGGAATCATGGGCTCAAGTGACAGGAAGCCAGATTCCGGCTGAATATCAGGGAAAACATCCTGACTGTTAGAGCAGTACGACAATAGAACCACTTACCTAGGGCGGTGGTGGGCTCTCCCACACTGGAGGCATTCGAGATGAGGTTGGACAGCCACCTGTCAGGGATGCTCTGACTTGAATTCCTGCACTAAGCAGGGGGTTGGACTCGATGGCCTTGTAGGCCCCTTCCAACCCTACGAATCTATGGTTCGCATCCATAAAGCACTGACTTTGACCTAAATTGCAGCTGTTTACAGCTGGAACTTTTCTGCGATAAGGTAATGGCAGCCACCATTAGCATATTGTGTTTTATAGAGTGGCTGGGTAGCTGGCCAGATGGGCAGCTTAAAAAACCTAATAATTAAATAAATATAGGAAGCCCGAGAGCCACCCCGTGTGAACTCCTCTGGACCCAGAGGTAAGTGCAGCTGGTCTGCCACAGACTCGAGGGGTTGAATTCTTTGGAACCCAGCCTCATTCGAGTCTGCGGTGGAATTCTCCAGCATCCCTATGCACTTGTACCATCCTATTTTCATACCAAGAACTACTGCCCAATTACCCAACAAAACCTATTGTACATTGCTAAAGATTTGACTCAGCCTGTTGTATTCATTTCTACTGCCGTAGTCTGTCCTGCTCCTGCCACAAAGATGTTTCTGTTCTTATGTGAAATACACACTAGAAAAGCAGAACAGTCCTACAATCTGTTTGCAGCGGTTCAAATGTCAGGCTGCACCCTCCTTTAGTGACGCTTCCCGAGGTCAGGCTTCTAAGAGCACAGTTACAGATGAATAAAATATCTTACCTCCAACATAATTGCTTTAGAGCCAGTGTAGTGTAGTGGTGAGAGTGACGGACTGGGAGCCGGGAGATCCGGGTTCTAGTCCCCACTTGGCCATGGAAGCTCACTGGGTGACTTTGGGCCAGTCACAGACTCTCAGCCCAACCCACCTCACAGGGTTGTTGTTGTGAGGATACAACGGTGAGGAGGAGGAGGATAATGTAAGCCGCCTTGAGTTCCTTGCGAGAGGGAGAAAGGCGGGGTATAAATGCAATAAATAAATAAATAAATTTAGGCGAATGAAACGTGGTGGCAGAGTGGAGAAAATAACAGTGAGCAAATCCACAGTGCTTTGGGCCAGTGGCTTTTCCTGTTCCAAGCCTTCCCTGTTCTTCAGGGCTTCTTCCCTGATCTTCAGAGCTGAAACCTCCGGGGAAGCTGTGTAACCACAGTTCCTTAGAGATGATGCAGGAATCCAGGTGGGGCCTGAAGTGCGGTGATTTCTTGCCGGCTCAGCCCCCAGGACAAGCCCCCCTTGTTCTTCTATGGACCGCCACACTTGTCTGCCTCAGCGCGGTTTTTTAATGCTCTCCTATGTGAAAAGACTCCCTGCTGCGTGTTGAAAGGCAGCACAACAGCGGGAGGACAAAACTAGGGCTGCCTTTACACTAAAGAAAAAACCCACAATCCTCCCATTCCGGAGCCTTTCCACATTTACGGTGGGCTCCCAGACAATGACCATGTGATTGCTCACAGGGGAGGTTTTTAATTTTCAAGGTTCCATAGAGGGCAATGAAACAGTGTCATCTATTAATAGCATAACAATCCCACTTAAATAGATAGTCCATTATTTCCGCATCTTCGTGAGATGGACTAACCAGGAAATATCTCTGGATGAGCCCTGAAGGTTGCCACTAGGGATGGACGGAAGTCCCTTACCTGGTCCCGCAGCTTGCTTCGGGGTGGGGGGATGCGCTCCGTTCCTCCCCGCAGAAATTCTTGCCGGGGGGGGAGGTGCCCCGTCCCTCTGGCCGAAATTCTGGCCTGGTGGAGGCACCCCATCCCTCCGGCTGCGAATCTCTTCTCCTGCTGGGACGCAAATGGCGGCGGCCGTAGCCGCCGCCGTTTGCATCCCTGCAGTCAGCCGTGATAGGCTATGTAAATCCTTACGTAGCCTATCATGTCTGACTTTGGGGGGGGGGGAAGCACGTACGCAAATGGCGGCTCCCATGGGCGCCACCATTTGCGTTCCTTATTTGGGCACGTGTAGTCTACGTAAACATTTACGTAGACTACGGCGAAAATAAGGGCAACGCTATTTGCATTGCCCTTATTTTCGCCTTATTTTCGCCGTAGCCTACGTAAATGTTTACGTAGACTACACGTGCCCAAATAAGGAACACAAATGGCGGCGCCCATGGGCGCCGCCATTTACATACGTGCTTCCCCTCCCCCAAAGTCAGCTGTGATAGGCTACGTAAGGATTTATGTAGCCTATCACAGTGTTTTTTTGAAAATCTAGCCATGATAGGCTACGTAAATCTTTACATAGCCTATCACGTTTGTTGTTGTTGTTGTTTTTTCACCTTGGAAATGGCGGCGGTGGCAGCCGGTCGGAAGACCGGCCGCCGAACCGCCACCAGGAGCCGCCAGAGCCAGGGACATTCACCAAAGGTAAGTCCCATTCTGGGGGGGGGATGGGGGGGTGTCGGAGAATTTCTCCACCAATTTCGGGGGGCTGAATGCGTTGGCATTCGGCCTCCCGGAGATTCGTGGAGAAATTCTCTGACATCTAACATCATGAAAAGGACCTGTAAACTTCTGTGAGTGAGCAATCTCAACAGCAGGATAAAAGCTCCATGTGAAAAAGCCCTGGAGCATAGGGATGTTGGAGAAATCCTCCACGAACCCCAATGAGACCAGATTCTATTGAATCCGGCCCCCTGAAGTCCGAGGATCAGATCTCCTACCTTGTCTTGCAGCGTGAAGTCCTCGCTGGCAGATCCTCCCTGCTGCCGGCTCCAAAGACCCAGTGATAGGGCCGCCATGGCCGTATCACCGGACTGCAGATGCAAATGGCGTAGCGGACACCATTTGTGTCCCTGCTCTTTACCGTGATAAGCTACGTAAAGATTTATGTAGACTATTGCAGTAAAGTGCAGGATGCAAATGGAGTCCGCTACACTGGACGCCATTTGCGGACAAAGACCGGCCGCAGCCGGAGGTCCAGCAGCAGCCAGTCCCAGCTGGCGGCTCCGTGTACTCGCTGCAGAGCAGAGCCGGCCGGGGAGGATTCCAGGGGGAGGACCAGATTGCCTCTTTCCCCCTGTGGACCCTCCAGCAGACCCAGGTAAGTGGGGTTCGTACACCCCTACTAGAGCACTTCTCCTTACTGTGCTCCATTTTATTTTTAACTTAGAGCCAACTTTAAAAACAAAACCTGAGGTGAACATCCAAGCACGATATTCCTCACCTGCAGCCCACTCTGCCACTTCAAGATTCTCTCCCACAGCCATTTGTCCAAATATTTCAGACTTCAGCTCCGATCAGCCCCAGCCAGCACGGCCAATAATCAAGAATGCTAGGAGTTGTGGTCCAAAACATTTGGAAGGCACCAGGCTGGAAAAGACAGGTTGCTGTAGACCTGACCTTCAAATCTAGCATCTACACCCCAGAAGCATTAATCACCCAACCCCAGCTCTTTGTTGGGGTCCATTGTGATTGGTTTTTATCAAGCAGGGAACATCAAAGGAAGAGAACACAGAGACATCTTTGGGAAGTTTCTGTTCCCAGTTCTCACCATGAGCAGAAACTTCAGAGCATGACCCAAGCCTAACTGGTGATCTCTGCAGAATGACTCTGGGAAGCAGTCATGGAGAATTCACTGCAGAATGGAGCATGATCTCTGCAGAATGGGGCATGACTCTGAGAAGCAGCCAGTTCCAGATAGCAGGAGTCTTTGTGTGTGTGTGTGCGTGCATGAGAGTGAGAGCGAGAGAGATCATTTCCACAGCAAGCAGTTCTGACATTTGCTTCGTCATTTACTTACCTATTTGTCATTATCAGAGAGATTTTTTCCCCTTTCTGGTAACCCTTGGAAACAGCTGAAAAGAAGGAGGAAGCCCTCCCTCCGAAAGAAAGAAAGAAAGAAAGAAAGAAAGAAAGAAACCCCACCACCTCCCAAGGTAGTTTGTTTCACTGTCAAATGGCTCTTGCCATTAGGGAGGTTCTCCTAATGTGTATCCAAAACCTTCTTCCCTGCAATGTTCACCCATTGGTTCTAGTCCTGCTCTCTGGAGCAACAGAGAACAAGACTGCTCCATTTTCTGAATGGTGGCCCCCCAGATATTTGAAGCCCCTATCAGATCTAACTATAATCTTCTTTTATCCAGGCTAAACATACCCAGCTCTTTCAACCATTCTTCATAGGACTTGGTTTCCAAAACCCCTCACCATCCTAGTCACCCTTCTCTGACCATTTGCTGGTTTGTCAAGGTCCTTCTTAAAACGGGGTGCCCAGAACTAGACACAGACCTCCAGTGTATGCTCCTTTTTATGCACACAGATCTCAAGACCCTCTTTATGCTGCTGGGGGGCGAGTCACCTTCTCCAAAACAGCTCTCGCATCCTGGGCATTCACTTCAACCATGACCTCCTATTGAGAGGGAATTTTGAGCCATGAAGGGCACAATCCAATGGGTTGCGCTCTGGGTTGGGATGCTGGAGAAATTCGAGACGGATTAAAATGAGCTCAGATTTCTAAGAATCCAATCTGCGGAATCCTCTGTGGAGTGACCCCCTCAGGCCATACAGAGTCCATGGACTTTCGGATTTTTTTTTTTTACTTTCCCAAACTTTACGCATATAAATCTGTAGAAAAATATGCAAGTTTCTGCTGAGGAAACGTTGAATGCAGTGGGAGACAATACACCAAATGTTACATACTGAGATAAATTATGTGAAGACTTATGTAAATACTTACATAAATATTTACATAATTATTTCCGTATTTTTCCACATGACAAAAAAAAAATTGCATCTGTCTTCGGGCGGATGATGGAACGAAAGGCACCTGACAATCCACGAAACACAGACAGAGCGGATTTTACACATTCCGTACATCCCTAGCTCTGGGTACTTGTAAGCCCCTGAACTCAGAGACTTATGGGGTATCCTGTGCAGAGAGGGAGGTGTGTCTCTGCATTTTAGCTAGACAGGCAGTTGTGCCCATCTAGCAGAGGCTTCAGGGAGGGAGAGGGAAGGAGGCTGGGGCAGCCGTAGGAAAGATTGTAGGACGGCTGCCCAGAACCCCCACCCCCCGCCACAGGAATGCTCCCTTCTCCCTGTCTCCATTTTCCATGCGCAGAAAGGCAAGAGGTGCAGCTGTCTCTGCATCAGCTATGAGCAGGAGAGGGCAAAGAGCACAGTTTCTGGCTCCAGGACCAGAGCTCGGATCCAGAAAACTGAAAAACCGTGTGTCCCCCAGATGATATCTAGGGGACATAGGATTGCTTCCTAAGGGAGACATTCCTAAGGGAGACAACCAGTCATTCTGAGCCATAACATCTTTTGTTCAAACCACAGTATTATGAGCAGTATTCACCCATGATGTGGGTTTTCCAGAAAACATTGAACTGGGAAATTTTCCAGGACGTTTTCCAATGCAACTTGTGTTAATTTGTATAGAATCATTTGCACAGAAATATTTACAGTTTGCACTGGAAACATTTCTGACGCCCTAGGGAGATCCATGTTATTATTCTTTTGTGGTGGTTGTAACTGATGCGCCACAAGTAACTGATCTGAAACACTGGGGGGGGATAAAGTGCACTTAATATGATTAAGGGAGCAATCCTATGGCCAGTAGACACTGTCTAGAGGCCCATAGGATATGCTCTTTTCTGGGAACCGACCTTGGGGCCCGTGCTCCAAGGTTGGTTCCCGGAAAACTGACCTCCCCTCCTGTCCATGCTGCCTCAGAGGCAGCATGGAGAAGCCCCATCTTCCATGCTTGGAAGAGGAGTGCGGAGCGACTGAAAAAGGGCGGGGCTGGGGCCTTCCTGGGCAGGGAGAGCGGAGCTGCATGTATGACACATCCCAGGCGCCCCCCCCCCCCACAGCTAGACAGCCAAAAACAGCTGTCTAGCAGAAAATAGCAGGGCAGGAGAGGCACGGAGGGAACGATCCCCCCCCCCGTGCCTCTCCTTGCCTTGCTTTGCTTTGGATAGGTGGTCGCCTCCAAGTTCAGAGGCAGCCGCCTACCTTGATAGGATTGCGCCCTTAAATTATGTTAAGTCAACATTTTTATTGGAATGCTTGTAAAAATTGAAAGACAATAGCGCATACTTCCCTTACGTTGCTTAAATTTAAGAAAAAACAGTGTTGCTGAAAATGTTGACACACTAATCAAGTTTAGCGGCCCAAAGAACTGAGCATGATATACTGACAACCTCTCATGTGTTTCAACAGAGTTCAACGCTTTCTCATTATTGGTTGTTGGAGCACCTTCATTTTCACTGTCACTACTTTTTAGTTCCCTTTCACTCTGAGACATAAGATGGATTTCAATGACATATGAATTCTCTCACATACTTGCTAGGAATAACCACCTGAAAAACATGAATTGCAACTCTGAAACTGCCAAGCTTGCAATTTTTACTAAAGAACTTATGAAACAGAGAAAAAATAAAGCACCGGAAACGTTTCCATGGACCCGCATCACTGGCTGTCAGGTAACAAATTCCCAGCAGTGTGCTTCTGAGCAGATGCGTGCATCTTTTCCCTCTCAGAAGGGAACAGGGGAATCTGCTCAAGATCTTATAGAGCTGGTCTCATCACCTAGTTCAGACTGTCAGAAGACACAGACATCCCACCCCTGCCCTTCACCCAAAGAAGGTGGGGGTGCTTTCTCTTAGCAGGAAAGTAAGTTCCTAACAGCCCAAAAAGGAGAATCCTTAGCAACTAGAAGGTGAAAAGCACCTACCCTGCATTGTCTAACTTCTGTTAGCAGCGAGAAGCACTAACCTTCACTGTCAGCTATGAGAACCAACTCTAACTTCATAAAAATTGCCAACTGCTCTAACAAGTTAGTATACCTATGCCATTAAATACTTCATATGACTCTGTCTAAATCTACACCTGAGTCCTTGTCATTCTTCCAAAAAACAAACCCAATACAGGGGGGACTTACAAACTGATCCCTGGTGAACAATCCGCTCCCGATTTTAATCTATGAAATGGTGGAGGGGCCCAGCCAGAGAAAGATGCTTCAGAGGCTCAGCATGTTTCCCAAGTTGCAGCCCGAAAACCGATGAAGCAGAAGGCCTTTTCACACCCATTTCCCCTTTCAGGCGGCCACAGTTTGCGTAGTACCTTTGGTTAGGTATGGGAGAGAAATGCATTCAGTTCACTTGTGAACCAATACGCGAACTCAAACTTGGCTATTCTTTGAAATACACACTCCTCCAAATTTTTCAGTGGAGTTCTTCAGAACAAGAATGCGTAGGTTTCAGAAAACTGAACACAAAAATGTGCATACTCAGGAAAGAAGCACCAAAAATGCATCATATTAGGAGAATTGTTTGCAGAATGTGTATATTCTGCAGTGAAAGCCAGTGTGGTGTAGTGGCTAGAGTGCTGGACTGGGAGTTGGGAGATCCAGGTTCTAGTCCCCACTCAGCCACAGAAGCTTACTGGGTGACTTTGGGCCAGTCACAGACTCTCAGCCCAACCCACCTCACAGGGTTGTTGTTATGAGGATAAAATGGAGGAGAAGGAAGACTACGTACTCCGCCTTGGGTTCCTTAAGGAGGAAAAAAGGCAGGATATAAATGTAATAAATAAATATATATATTGGCCAAAATTGCATGTAAAAATGCACCTATTAGGAGAAACGCACACAAAAGCATGTACGCATTTTGATGCAAACTTTAAAAAAAAAATCCTTAATGTTCTGCTAATCTTTAAACAAGCTTAATGTCCTGCTACGGCTGGGATCAGCCCTAGGGCAAACTAGGGGCAAAGGCAGTTAGCAGACAAAAAGTCAAAGCACAGTATTACAGCTAAGAAAAAAAAACAGGCAGTCCAAAAGCCAGACCTTACCAGAAGTCAGTAATACAAGAGATCAGTCCAAAAAGAAACAAGGTTCCAAGGCACTATTAGCTGAAATAAAGGTGTTGCTCTAGCAGGTAACAGGTCTTAACTGAAGGCTTATATAGCCAACACTCTGAGCCCACACCCAGGTACAGCTGAGGCACAACAGAGGCTTCTGGGAAAAGTCCTCCTTATGAGGATGGCCCTGCTCACAAGGAGCCCTTTACTCACAAGGAGGCTTTCTCTGCAACTGAGCTTCTTCTCCTCACAGAGAAGGCTCTGGTGTGTCTCTTGAGATGCCACCACTCTCAAGAGCTACGTGGTCTCTCAGTCTCCATCTCAGCAGCAGACCTTCCTCTTCTTGCAGGGATGGAGCCATGGACATCTCCCCCAAGGGTCCAGATTCCTCCTGGTCTATCTCCTTTTCTCCTAGAATGGGTTGCTCCTCACTGCAGTTTACTTCCGGGGGCTCTCACTCTTCCTCTGAAGGCTCTTCCTTCCTTCAGAGAAGGCAAGACACCCAGGACCATGACAGTTAAGACAGGAGAAATTTTTAAGATTGGGAAACTGAGAAACAAACTGACCAATTTGTCCATATTTTCTTACAGTACCTTCCCTTCATATGCAGTGCACAAACCTGCACTGAGTGCAAAAGAACCCCCACACACGCAACCTAAAAGAAGCCATTGTGATGCAGCTGTACATATGATTGCTTCACGATTTGCTTTGCATGATGTTCTACTGCTGTGCATGCATGCACTGTGATCCATTGGTAAAGGAATCTTGATCGCTATATAAACAATCATATCAATATTGCTTGTGGGGGCAGTGTTCTATCAACACACATATTGGTAAAGTAGAAGAGGCACAAATGAACTTTGGGGACTGAAAGCCGTAGCAAACTGCACATCTGCAGGGCTCTGTACAACATAAGAAAATAAAGGGGAACAATGGAGGATTCTTAGTGCAGCCTTTGTGTCCACTGTGAAAATGAAAGCAGATGCCTGCTTCTTTGTGGAGGCCAGACAATCAGAGCATATAACACCAATTCTGTACTGGTTGCCACTGGCCCTGTTCAGATGTGCTTGGGCAGGGGGCAGTTAGGGTAACTATGGAGGAGGGTGGTTAACAAAACCATAACTCACAGGCCAGATGACCGTGGAACCACGTGGTTCCACATGGCTCCACTAACCAGCACCCCTCTGTAGTTACCTAGCTATCTTCCCAGCATGTTTCCCAAGTATCCCATCATCCTCCACAGCACGAAATGGCTCTCAGCGGCCACCCCAGCATCCCAAATGGCCATGTGACCATAGAGAAAGTCCACGGCGGCTAGAGCATTGTGGCAGTGGTGGACGCTCTAGCTGGCAGACTCTATGGTGATGGCCTGGATGTCTTTCGGAGGCCATGTTAACCCCCAGGGAGCCCGGCCAGTGACATGGTAAGCTGCCCTGGGGGCCCTTAACACTTTTGCAGAGGGGTGATTAATTGAGGGGGCTTACTAACCATAGGCAACGTGGTTCCTCCCCCAACACAACATGCTAAGCCACTGTGGTTAGCGTAAATTCCCTAACCAACATGGCTTAGCATGACATCTGAACATGGCCACTGAGTTTCCAGGCTCAATTCAATATGTCGGTTATTCTTGCCTTTAAAGAAGGGATGCACAACCTTTGTCCTGGGGGCTGCATGTGGCCCTCCAAGGCCTTTACTGCAGCCCCTGCCCTCAAAGGTGTCTTGACTCCTCTTTCTGGTTCTCTGAAACATTTTATCTGAAGAGCTCTTCTGTATACAGCCTTGATGCGAATTATCAGATTCCCTTCCATAATCCAAATCTTTCATAGTTTCTCTTAGTTCTTATGAATTGTCCACATGGAATATTTTCTCTGATACATCTAGGATGTGCACTGTCATATCTGAGAAGTTGATTTCACTCTGTATTCTTTCTATGAAGTGTTGCACTTAACCCAGAAAGAGGGTGGGCAACATAAGCAGGTCCTTTACCATTGCCCAAACAAAAGACTTTCAGTAAGAGAATGGTGGGCATTTTACCTTTTAATAACACCAGTGTCTCTCTAAGACGATCCATCAACAAGTACTGATATTTGATCAAAAAGATAGCAGGATGCAAAGAAAGCCATGTATGGCTTACAAAAGAACTAAGAATACAGAGGAAAAGTTAATCAGAAGTGACACATCAGAAAAGAATAAAACCCAGTGACAAACAACTTTTCTTGCCAGCATCAACAACAGGAAATATTCCTTGTGGGCACTGTAAATATTGTCTAAGATTGAACAGTTTGTGAACCCTGTAGATGTGTGTGTGTGTGGGGGGGATATATGAGGAGAGATTTGACAACATGTAATAGTAAATTGGTGGTATATGCTACACTTTGTCCTTGTAACAAATTGTATATAGGTAAAATTACAAGAAATCTCAAAGTTAGAATAAGAGAACATGTCAGTAATATTAAACATGGAAATGTGGGGGCACCATTAGTTCGATAATGGAACGAGAAATCGCACAGAATAAGAGATCTTTCATTCTGGGCAGCAGAGATGAGTTGCAAACAGGTAGACAGGATTCTTTTAGAAAGGGAAGCCGAATGGATTTTGAGGTTGAATAGAATGACTCCTTTGGCCTTAATGAGTCTCTCAACCTTGCAACATCACTTTAAAATACAGCTGTTTCTAATTAGGATTTGCACACATAATAGCCGGGCTTCTCCTCCCAGGTCTGGTAAAGTGTAGGATAGTGGCATTTGAAGAGCAAGCATTATTTGTTTGGATCATACTAAATAAGTAAATTTATTTCTAAGGTATGTTAATATATGTTATGGATGCACAGAGTTTGTCACTTTGAGCCTCTCTTTCTTCAGATTTTGAAGCTGTTTTTGATTTTTCAATTGTGATACATAATTGTATTACTGATGTTGTATATTTTTGACTAGAGGGACAAGTTTAAAGTCTAAGCATTTTGTATTTGTTTTTCAGATTTCCCTGAAGAAAAGCCTGTATGTGGTCTGAAACACATTGGAACTATTCATTTTTGTTGACTAAAACCTCCTGTCTACCCCATTGGCCTGTGCTGTAAAACAGGGCCTTAAGTTAAGACAAGACCTGGTTGTTTGAATCTACTTTTAACTGAAACTGATTTTAATTAATTAGCTGCCACTGCAGTGTATTTGAAGTCTTTTAACGTTTTATTGTTGAGACTGGAAATTTTGTTTTTATATATTTTCCTAATATTTTATCTTTTTAACTGTTTTTGTGTTTAATTTGGTAAACTGCCTTGAGGGGGCTTTCTGCCCAGAAAGGCAGTAGATAATTAATTAATTAATTAATACAGCTCTAAAATCTGGGAACAAATTCAGATGAGGCCGATTTCAGAAGCACCCCTTGGTGGCATTTTGAAGTAGCGATCCATTTCTTCCAAAGCAGGGATAGTGAGCAGCATAATAATGAACCGTATATCTAGGATTGGCGGAGCAAATTTTTGGGACAGGACAGGCTGTACCAATCTGGATAAGGAAACACTGACTTACAGATGTTGTGCTGATTGTTTAACAAATCTTTCCACATCCCCCATGACTATTGTTCAAAGCAATTAATTACCATTGGAGGCAGTTAATTGTACTAATTATGTTCATTTTCAGAATGGGTGGCTTAATTGCCATCTTCTACCTCCAACTGGTTGTGTGATCTCTGGAGCATGCATTTCAACTGGCCTCTTCTTTAACACTCTGTTCTTCCTAAATATGTCCATGTATGATAATTTGCCACCTGCAGCTCTGTAGATAATTATTATAGTGAGCTGGACCAAACACCCCAAAAATGAAAAACTGTAGGCCCAGGAAAAACGGTCCTTCGTGTCATCCATTTAGTATAGCTGAAGATACCCTCATGGCAGTTCTGTGATCTTGTTTACAGCAATACATGACAAAGGTTTATTAGACTATGCATGGAGTGGAGTTTCCGGGGTGAATACGCTTAAGCTCAATACCATACCTTGGATTGTTTATGTTATATGTGGGATTCTCTTATCTATACCTTATTTTCAGAAAAGCAATACTTCGTTGCATTAATTTAGGTGGGGTTGCTCTCTGCCAAGATTATCTCTGAAAAGGATGCAACTACCAGTTAAAGAAGGAGGATTTGGTTTTCCATATCTTGCTTTATAGTATTGGGCTTATCTGATAACTCATACTGAATTTTGGTCTTTCCCTCTGCGTAGGATCTTCCTCCTTGGACAGTTTTGTCCAAGGAGGAAAAGCATCTTGCCAGGTTCCTCTTGCTAAATGGATGGCATTAGGTTCTAGACATAAAAGAACGCATGGGGTTCCTCCTACAGTTTCTCAAGTTAGAGATGTGTGGTGTATAATGACACATCAATTATACTTCAGTCCATTTTCTCATGCTAAATTGAACTTACTTACTTACTTACTTACAACATTTGTATACCACTCCACATCTAAACAGATTCCAGAGTGGTGAACAACAAGAGAGAGAGAGAAAGAGAGAAAGAGAGAGAGAGAGAGAGAGAGAGAGAGAGAGAGAGAGAAAGAAAGAAAGAAAGAAAGATGGTTTACCAAGGAAGACTGCCTGGAAAAGAGCTGTTTTCAGGAGGCACAAAAAACAACCCACTGTTGACGACTGCCTAACTTCCAAAAACAGTGAGTTCCATGGGAAGGGGGCCACCACACTGAAGACCCTTCTCTGGATCGACTCCAGTCAGGCCATAGGTCCATGTGGATTGGAACCACCAGAACTATGCCCTCTGATGACCTCAGTAATGACAGTGACTGTCATTGGGGCAATCCAGATCTAAAAATTGGTAACAAAATGTTTTTGTGGCAGACATGGACAGATAAGGCTTTTTTTTTTTTTTTTTTTACTTTGGACCAACTGGTGGGCGCTGATGATGAGCTTTTGTCATTTTCTATCTTGCATGCCAAATATGACTTGCCAGCTGGGACTGAATGGCAATACTTTCAATTACAGCATTTGTTAGTATCTCGGTTTGCCTTGGCTGCTTTTAGAGCATTAGAGTCTCTGTCATTATTGGAAGCACTTATTGAGGCTGGTCAGGCAAAGTGACCCACAATCCATGTCTATAAATACTTGTTGGTGGTGAAAAAATATGATATACAGGGTTTTAAGCAGGAATGGAATAGGGAATTGGATTGTCCCACTCTGCCTAGTCAATGGATCACCACTTTGGCGCCTATACCTATCGCATCTATAGATCTTAGGCTGCAACTTATTCAGCAAAAACTTTTGTTTTGTGTCTATTGGACCCTGCAACATGTCTTTAATGAGGGTCTAATTTGGTTAATTGCTAGTGGTGCAATGCAGAGAATGCGTCTTTAAAACGTATGTTTTGGCACTGTCCAGTAGTTGCCTCTTTTGAGGAGGAGGTTACTATACAGATAAATTTTGTACTGGAACAGTCACTGGAATATTCACTGATGTACACGCTCTTTTAAATTATTTACCTGCTTCAAGGAAATTAATGAATGGTCAGCACAATTGGATTCTTTGCACCCTCTTGACAGCTACAAGACTGATATTACAACATTGGAAGGATGAAGGCTCACCTCCATTAATGCAATGGATTAAGGACATTATAATGCTTTCAATGTTCAAATGGGTGGCATATAGACACCGCATTCAAATGGATACTAATTTGGATATTACTCTACTTTTAGTGAAGCCTATGTGTAATTGCTAATATTTTCATATATATGCATTTCATATGTATTCATTGCTATGGATATATACAAATTTATGTATTTATATTTTTAAAAACCTCAAAAAATGCATGGTGTGTGGAGAAAGTGGATAGAGGCAACCTGGCACCCTCCAGATGTTTTAGACTAAAACTCCCAGCATTCTTGACCATTGGCTATGCTGGCTGGGGGTGATGGGAGTTGTAGTCCAAAACCTCTGAATGGCACCAAGTTGCCTTCCCCTGGGATAGAGAGACATTTTTGTTGCTGTTTCATAATAATGCTAGAATCCAATGGTCATCCATTGTAAATGATAAGCAGGAGATTTGGAACAGACTAAAAGATGTATATCTTCATGTGGTGTATAGTTAATTTGTGGAATTGATGTGACGATGGCTACTGGCTTGGATGGTTTTAAAAATAGTGATACCTGAGGAATCTAAGCCCTATTCAGGTGTTCAAAAGCACCAACAGTAAACATGCAAGGAGAGGGAGCATGCAAGCCCCAATCTCCTCCATCGACTTCTTCACTGCCCTCTACGCATGGAGGGTGACTTTCTGAAGAAGAAAGCCTCTTGTATCCTTGGAGGCTCTCCACACTTTTCAGAATGCTATAAAATCACCTTGTGTATTTACTGCTGTCACCATGGGCATTGTTAGTGTGGCCCCTGCCAGGGCATGTGCCCCAAAACTTTTGAGCTGCCCCAATGACATCTTCTGTCTTATTACAAGCCTGCCTTTCCCCCCTCAGCTCAGTAACCTTACAGTGACTAGGAAACCTTGGACTAATAGAATGTGTACCATTAAGGCAGCATTTATTTAAACTATAGGAGATAATGCCACCTTTCCTTCTACAGTCTGCTCATAGTTTTTCTCTCTCTCTCCCTATCTTTGTACTCTTACATGCTCACTCTTCAGAGTTTGTTTGCAATGAACGTTTGAAGAGGGATGGGGAGAGAAGGAAGAGCTCCCTTTAAAATACTGCTATTTCACACAGCATCTGATTTTACTGCCCCAAATTCTGCAGACGTTCAGTGACTTCAGCACAACAAGGGATTTCCAGAAACTTATTTGGCCTTCTCTACTTTTAACTTGTCTCACATAGCTGTGGCATCACATTATACCCAAAAGAAGATTAGGACTATGTGATGCCATGTTCCAGGAAAAGCTGAGGAAGCTGCATGAGAGAGCCTCATGTTGCAACCAGCAGTTGTAAGGCTTTTAAATACGTTTTCTAGTCTTAAAAAGGCAAGAAAATCACTTTGCCATCTCACCTCATGAGGCTAAGGTATGTTTACATCCCATTTTGGAAGAAATTTGTGGATTTCGGTGAGTTCTCATCAAAAAATGGACTGAACAAAATTCTTCGCCCATCTGCATCAGCCAAATTCAATAGGTGCCACTATTCCCAGCATGGAGAGGACCATGCAGTGCCTCCCTACCATGTAGGGATGTCAGAGAATTTCTCCACGAATCTCGGGGAGGCCGAATGCCGGCGCATTCGGCCCCCTGAAATTGGTGGAGAAACGGTCTGCCCCCCCGCCCCCCCCCCCGGGACGGGACTTACCTTGGTCGAATATCCCTGGCGGCAGTGTCTCCGGCGGCGGTGCGGCGGCGGTGGCCGGTCTTCCAACCGGCTGCCACCGCCGCCATTTCCAAGCAAAAACAAAAAACAAAACAAGCAAATGTGATAGGCTACGTAAAGATTTACGTAGCCTATCACGGCTAGATTTTTAAAAAACACCGTGATAGGCTACGTAAATGTTTACGTAGCCTATCACAGCTGACTTTGTGGGGGGGAAGCGCGTACGCAAATGGCAGCGCTCATGGGCGCCGCCATTTGCGTTCCTTATTTGGAACGCACATGCGTTATTTGGAACGCAAATAAAGGCAAATAGCGTTGCCTTTATTTTCGCCGTAGTCTACGTAAATGTTTACGTAGACTACATGTGCCAAAATAAGGAATGCCCATGGGCGCCGCCATTTGAGTATGTGCCTTTTTTTTTTTTTTTAAGTCAGCCATGATAGGCTATGTAAACATTTACGTAGCCTATCACAGCTGACTGCAGGGACGCAAACGGCGGCGGCTACGGCTGCTGCCATTTCCGTCCCGGCAGGAGACGACGTTTCATGGCCGGAGGGACGGGGCGCCTCCCCCCGGCCAGAATTTCGGTGGGGAGGGACGGGGCGCCTCCCCCCCCCCACTGTGAAGCAAGCTTCGGGATCAGGTAAGTGAATTTCGTCCATCCCTACTGCCATGTAGCTGTTAAAGACTACAAGGAGCCTGCCAGGGAAAAAAGAGAGAGGCGCCAACCCTAATTTAGCACCACTAATATGGCTGAACACAGCTCTAAACCTAAACTTCTAAGAGCTAAGCACTCAGAGCCCTCGTCCTAGATGGACAAATCTGTCATACCATTTATGAAGACATTTGTGAATTTTGATAAGTTCTGACCAAAAATCTAACCAAATGGAATTCTCACCCATCCGTCCTAATAAAAGGCTGCAGCATTGCATGTGTGTTTTTCTAAACACAACAGGACTGGGTCTTGCAATGTCAATGATGAATACAGCACCGAGAAACTGGAGTCAACCCTTCGGCCAAGTATGATAGATGTGGTAGAGAATGAGATGGTGGTCTTTGGTATGCAAATAGGGGTATTACCAAGGTATTTGGTATTTGTTTTTATAAGAATTATTATTAAATAATTGTGTAGTGGCAAGAATGTTGACTGAGAGTCAGGAGATCTCTCAATGAAAAGGTCAAGAGTTTCTCTCAATGTAAATAGTAGTTTCCCAGAGGTGGAGGAAGGGGGGGGGGTGTCCAGGACCATATCAGGGAGGGTTAAACCAGTGTGGTGTAGTGGCAAGAGTGTTGTACCAGGAGCCAGGAGATCCGGGTTCTAGTCCCCACTTGGCCATGGAAGCTCACTGGGTGACTTTGGGCCAGTCACAGACTCTCAGCCCAACCTACCTCACAGGGTTGTTGTTGTGAGGATGAAATGGAGAGGAGGAGGATTACGTATGGCACCTTGAGTTCCTTAAGGAGGAGAAAAGGCGGGATATAAATGTAATAAATAAAAAAAATAAGGAATAATTAATGACTCCCAATACTACCCTGAGTTCCAGCTCCTTAGTACAGCCAATGCTGGAAAAGCACAACAGAACCACATAGGGCAGCTGAAAGTGATGGTCTTAGATCTGCCCTTTGTGCCCTCTGCTGCTGCTGGTGATGTCTAACGGCAACAGGGTGCCGAAGGCAATGCTTTCATACCCCCTGCATTGTCTGGGCGAGGGAGCATGCAGCCTTTGCCTCCCAGCCATCCCCTTTCCTTTTTCATCTTGCGACATGGCTGTGCAATCCTTCTGCTGTCATCCCAGTGTGTGTTATTAATGGGTTTTAATGAGCTTCACAGCCATATTTCACCACCAGGCAAACACCCGGTGAGCAGCCCTAGCACTTTTTCAGGGGCTCTTACAATAGGAAAACAAACATTCGCTCCCCTCCCCTCCTCCAAATGCATTCTCTCTTTCCCGAGCAGTGGGGAGAGAGGAAGATCCATCAGGCCCATCCTTCAAGCCCTGGAGATTAAGCAAAGGCATCAAACAGGCTGGAGGAAGACAGAGTGAAGCTGCTTCTGGAGTTAATCCATCATGACCAACTCCTGCAACACCAGAGCACTGCTTTTGCTCAGTCTGAACAAATGTTCAGCCTCCAAAATGCACTGCCCCCAGGTGTTATGGACTACATCTCCCATCAGCCCCAGACAGCACAGCCCATAGCTGGGAATGATGAGGGTTGGAGTCCAAAACACCTGGAGGGCATCAGGCTGGGGAAGGCTGTTCTGCAGGGATACCAAACCACAGCAGCTAAAAAAAAAAAAATCCAGTTGATGGGGCATGGAAGGCAGCAATAGCATAAAAGAAAACAGACCTGAACAGTGGTGGAGGCTGGGATTCTATTCCGGGGTTTTCAGTCAGAACCAGTCAGAACTCTAAAGAAGCTAGAAAGTGGGCTCCAAACTGGGTTCAGCAGCTTGGAGAGCTCCTTTATAGTGCTGACTGGTTCCAACTGAAACCCAGACCGGATTCACAGCCCCGCTAACATTGCAGCCACCAGCTAAACAGGGTCCCATTGGTGACAGGAATCAGTCCCCCCCCCCTGCAAGCTGGGTTCCCCACCACCACGAGCATCTTTCCCATTCCCACTGAGTGACCATGTTCAGTATGCTGACCATAATCCCCTATATTTTAAATTAGGAGAAAGAACCACCACAGCATACATGGAACCATGCAGGCCAAGTTGGAGGTCCAGAATCCCTAATTAGAACAGGGGCCAGCAATGCCAAAGGGTTGGGGGGCTGCACTGGCCACCGTGGAACTTTGCGGGGACTGCATTCCTCCCCACAACTGCCTCATCTGTCATTGAAAGTGGCTGCTACCTATTCCAGCAGAAGCAGCCAGGTCACTGGAATTGGTTTGTAAGGCTGTTGGGAGCCCCGTTCTTCAGAGAAGCAGGATGCACCATCCTGGTGCGTCCCACTTCTCTGCACTATTTTCCCTATTGAAATCTTGTGCCCACCACTCACCACCAGGGCATATGAAGGGACTACACAATGCTGACTGTGGCTGGAGGGGAAAAACAGTAGTCAGACAACGGCTAAGTATCGGGAGATCCTTACTCCATCCCACTGAAGGTGTTTTTCACCTGAAATGTACATAAAAATAACTGGAATCCATGGGAGTATGGATGGCACAGTCTTCTCATCCTTCCATTTGGTGGTGGAAGGCAGGTTCCAGACACTTCCTCCAGAACAGGTGGCAAATGTGTGGCCCTGCAGAGGATTCCAACTCCCATCATCCCCAACCAGCATGGCCAATGGTTGGCAATGATGGGAGCTGTGGTTCAGTAATATCAGGGGTGGCACATATTCCCCATGCTTGATCCAGGAGAAAGGAGCAGAAAGAGCTAAGTTTTTCTCCCTCTCTCATAAGATAAGAACATAAGGAGAGCCCTGCTGGATCAGACCAAGGGTCCATCTAGTCCAGCATCCTGTTCACACAGTGGCCAACCAGCTGTTGACCAGGAAACCACAAGGAAGACACAAGTGCAACAGCACCCTCCCACCCATGTTCCCCAGCAAATGGTGTTCATAGGCACACTGCCTCTGATACTGGAGGTAGCATATGGCCATCTATTGAGGCAATGAAGCACCATTAGGCTCTGGCCTAACTCATAAGAACATCAGAAGAGCCCTGCTGGATCAGACCAAGGGTCCATCTAGTCCAGCATCCTGTTCAAACAGTGGCAGACCAGCTGCCTATGAGAAACTCATAGGTAGCACCCTCCTGACCATGTTCCCCACCAACTGATGTTACTGCTTCTGATACTGGAGGTAGCATAGAGCCATCAGGACTAGTAGCCACTGATAGCCTTCTCCTCCAGGAATTTGTCTAACCCCCTTTTAAAGCCATCCAAATTGGTGGCCATCAATATATCTTGGTCTTGGGGTAGCGAATCCCATGGTTTGACTCTGCACCGTTTCATAATATTAGGACTCATTGGGGTAGGGATGTCAGAGAATTTCGCCACGAATCTCGGGGAGGCTGAATGCCAGCGCATTCGGCCCCCCGAAATCGGTGGCGAAACGGTCTGCCACACACACCCCCGGGACGGGACTTACCATGGTCGAATGTCCCTGGCGACGGCGGCTCCAGCAGCGGTTTGGCGACGGCAGACAGTCTTCCGACCGGCTGCCGCTGCCACCATTTCCAAGTTTAAAAAAAAAAAAACATGATAGGCTACGTAAAGATTTACGTAGCCTATCACGGCTAGATTTTTTAAAAATACCGTGATAGGCTACGTAAAGGTTTACATAGCCTATCACAGCTGAGTTTAAAAAAACAAACAAACTGCACGTATGCAAATGGCGGCGCCCATGGGTGCCGCCATTTGCGTTCCTTATTTTGGCACGTCTAGTCTACGTAAACATTTACGTAGACTACGGCGAAAATAAGGGGAACGCAAATAGCATAGCGTCTACGCTATTTGCGTTCCCCTTATTTTCGCCGTAGTCTACGTAAATGTTTACGTAGACTACACGTGCCAAAATAAGGAACACAAATGTAGCCTATCACGGCTGACTGCAGGGACGTAAATGGCGGCGGCTACGGCCACCGCCATTTGCAGACCCGTCCGGCCAGGATTCGCGGTGGGAGGGACGGGGCGCCTCCCCCCTGGCCAGAATTTCGGGGGGAGGGACAGAGTGCCTCCCCCCCCCACCGCAAATCAAATTTCGTAAAAGGTAAGCGACTTCCGTACATCCCTACGATGCTGGATGGTGGATGGTGGGCGATTCAGGAGAAAACTACAGAAAGAAGTTCTTCACACAGCAAGAAGCTAAACTATGGAATTTGCTATCACAAGGAGTGGTGGCGGCCACCAGCTAAGGTGGTTTTAAAAGGGGATGAGAGTAATCCATGGAGGATGGTTATATGTTGCCTCCATAATCAGAGCCAATATGCCTCAGGATACTAGTCACTGGGAAACAACTCACTATGGGTTTCCAAGAGGCCTCTGGTTGGCCACTGTGGGAAATGTGATGCTGGATTGGCCAGGCATTGAAGTTCTGATCCAGTTGGAAGTCGAAGTTGGATCCTTATTCTTAAGGAGCTGCATATGGACTCACAGGCTGCCTGATGGTAAATATCCCAGCCCCTAGGAGCAGCTCTTCCGCTGATCAGCCATAAGCTCCGTGAAAACCAGGGCCTGTCTATGTTGCCTGCGTAACTCAATAAGGTGCTGTGTAGGCTGAAGGTGCTGCATAAAAGCAAGATAATATTTGCCAGCTAGCAATAGCGACCCCCTCTTCATGCACGTCTGAACACACATCCTGGAAGATTAAAGCCATCCATGAAGAAAGGGGTTTTCTCCTTCCTCCTATGAATCACATCAGAGGAGAAGATGATGCATTGCTAAAAAAGACCTATCTTTTTTTTTTACATCATCCCCTTGCACCTGGGGAAACAGAAATTAATTGATTCAGGTCAAACTGGAGACAAGGCCTGGGAACGATTCAGCGGTAATTACTGTAATAAAAGATCAGAATTAGGGGAAGCTGATGCCGCTTGCTTTAGCCTCAAATTTAGCTAGAAGAGAAATCTGATAGTTCCGTTGAAATGGGGTATCATTAGGAAGTTAGGTGATGTGTTGTCTGTTAAAGCTTGATTGTTTGATTCAGGATCTACACTGCTGTTGATAACTTAAGCGATGGTAGGTAGGTAGGTAGGTAGGTAGATGATAGATAGATAGATAGATAGATAGATAGATAGATAGATAGATAGATAGATAGATGGATGATAGAGAGATAGAGAGATAGAGAGATGTCAGACAGACATTAATCTCAATGTGTGGAGATGTCTAGTAGCTCAGATTCAGAATGGGAACAGCCAGAACAGGGGGAGGCTCCCTCCCTAGTGAGCTTAGATATGGCAAGGCCCTCTTCCTAAGCACACAGATGGCTCAGCATGAGCCCCCCCGCTTCCTCCTCCATGAAAACCCATGAGGTCTCATGGAGGAGAGTGAGGGGCGTGTCTTGAGGGATGCTAGGGTCCATCACAGAGCAAAGCAGGAAAAGTCAGAAGAGGAGCTCAGACACTCCTCCAGGTTGGCTATGTGTGATAGCCTACGTAGGAAGGGGCAACTGTAAGGGAGGGGCATCCCGTCCTCCCCCCCCCCCGCAGTATTCTGGCCGGGAAGTTCTTGTTCAGACTGCTGGCAGCTTCTCTAACTTCCACTTCACTTCCTCTGTTGGTATTCATAATTGTGTGGAGTAGCTGTTTCCTTTGTAGCCTGAGAGTTTCCTAGAATTTGCATTTGTAAGGAACCTGGTCGTTAACTAATAAAGTAGTGAGCGTGAAGCCAGGTATCTTGGAGTGTCTTGATTATGAAGGGGGAGGACAAAGAAACGTGACATACACACTCACATGGTGGGGAGCCTGGCGCCTGCCAGATGTGTTGTACTACAACTTCCATCATCCTGACATGTTGTTGGGGCTGATGGGAATTGTAGTCCAACATATCTGGAGGGCATCAGGTTAGGGAAGGCTAGTATGCACTTAGACTAGCTTACACACCTTCACTCATGGCTCTGGAACCAGGCAAAGTTTTAAAAAAATGTTTTTGTTTTTGAAGAAAGACAAGATCCTTGGGACTTTGCATCTGGTAGTTCCAAACCTGCTGCTTGCAGAAAGCTTCCAGCCCTTCTGGCTATCATTCTTGTCTGTGCCCATGAGTCTAAAACTAATGTTCTTTTCTCACCATCTGCTCTGCAGAGCTACATTTCTTGCAACAAGAAACTTTTCCTCCCCACCTACTATTAATCCTAATTTTTTGTTTCCCTTTTCCGGATATATTTAAAAGTCCACAATAGCTGTGGATCAGTTGCTTTGCATATTTAATCCACTCTGAGATGAGTTCTCAGTGCTCTAACAAACCCTAACCCACCCCAAATACCCGCCTGAACAGCCAGGTTTTTAAAGCAAGGTGGAAGCTCATCAAAGAGGGGGCATGGCAGAGGTCACTAGGGAGGGAATTTCACAGAGTGGGGGTCACCACAGAAAAGGCCCTCTCCCTAGTCCTCACCAGCCTAGCTGTCCTAGCTGATGGGACACCACGAATGTCACCCTTCGAAAAGGTAAGTGACTTTCGTACATCCCTAGTCGTGTGTGTGTGTGTGAGAGAGAGAGAGAGAGAGGGAGGGAGAGAGAGAAATATGTAGATTCTCAACCACTCCTGCTGTGACGTTTGTCCCATGGATGAGCACAAAGACAGAGGGGTTTGAAACTAGACTGTGAAGATTTTGATGTGCAAGGTTCACTGCAGAGTTGAGATGAAGTTTCTCAGTTGACACAGAATAGAATCATAGAATAGTAGGGTTGGAAGGGGCCTACAAGGCCATCGAGTCCAACCCCCTGCTCAATGCAGGAATCCATTTTTATGATTTATTGATTTGGACCCCACCTTTCTACCAAAGCATGGCACTCAAGGTGGCTTACAGACACAATTAAAATGGATTAAAACAATACATTAAAATACAATAAAAATGTCACAGTTGCACAATAAAAATAAAATTAACATTAAAGTAAAAAAAAAAAAAAGGCAAAAACCAGCATCTAACACAACCGAGTCACTTACAGGGGAAAGGCCTTCTTGTTTGCCTGCCAGCAGAAGGACAGCAGGAAGGGAGCAAACCAGGACTCCCTCAGAAGGGAGATCCACAACCTAGGAGCGGGCACTGAAAAGGCCCTGTCTTGGGTTGCCACCAAACATGCCTCTGAACTGAAGACAGCACTCTCAAAAGAAGGACCTCCCCAGAAAATCTTAAGAACTGGGCAGGCTCGTACAGGAGAAAGCGGCAGCCTGGTCCGAAGCCGTATAGGGCTTTACAAGTCATAACTTTGAATTCTGCCTAGAAGCAGACCGGTAGCCGGAGAAGGTGCTGTAACAAAGGAGTCACGTGCTCCCTGTCAACTGTCACAGTCTGGCTGCAGCATTCTGGACTAGTTGGAGTTTCTGAACAGTTTTCGACAGCAGCCCCGCATAGAACACGTTACAGTAGTCCAAATGGGATGTAGCGAAGGCGTGTGTGACCAAATCAGACATCTCTAGGAATGGGTGCAGTTGACACACTCGCCTCTGCTGTGCAAATGTATTACTGGCCATTGTCAAGACCTGGGCATCCAGGTTCGGGGCTGAGTCCAAACACACACCCAAACTGAGAGGCTGAGGCTGAGAGGGGGAGAGTCACCCATCCAGCCCAGGTTGACTCCTTGTTCCCAGATCTGTACGGCACAGGTTGAATCCCTAATCACTGAAAGAAAGCACCTCTGTTTGCCCTCAGTTAGTTTGCCCTCATCCAGTGCATTACTGACATCAGGCACCGATGCAGAACCAGAGAAGATGTGGAAGATTTTGTTCATTTTCTCACCCCACCCCTAGGAAAGAGAAGTCCACTTTGTAGAATTTTTTCTGAATATTCTCCACCAGTTTTTGGTGGGGGCTCCCATTTCCTCCCCACAATGGCCCAGAATGACGCTAAAAGTTATCTGTAATACCAGCAGTAAGGGGATCTCAGTGCCAAGTCCTCAAATCTAGATACAATGGGTATTCCAGGAGAAAATGAACCAGCTCCTCTTCCTTCTGGCATCCTCCTGGACAATGTCTATTCACCCTTAATTGGCCTGTAATCTCCATTAATCTCAGGGTGTTTAATCTGCATTTACGAGCCATTTAAAACCCTATGGGCAGATGAAAGACAAATGAGCCGTGAGCCGGGCAGCACTGTACCAACTACATCTGATATGGCAGCTGCACCCCTATCTCTCTAACCATCTGCTCCCATCAGTAGTTCATGCCCTGGTCTCCTCTCATCTAGACTCCTCTAATGCGCTCCATGTGGGGTTACCTTTGAAGACAGTTTGGAAGTTGTAGCTGGTGCAGAATGCAGTGGCCTGCCTGATTAACGGCAGCCGTCAGCAAGATCACATCACTCCAGTGCTGAAGGAGTTGCACTGGTTACCAGTTGTTTTCCTGGCCCAATTCAAGGTGTTGGTATTGACCTTCAAAACCCTATATGGTTCCAGCCCAGCCTATCTTAAGGAGCGCCTCCAGCAACACCAGACAGGCCACTTAACAAGATCAGCCTTGGATGCCCTTCTCTCCGTCCCATCAGCCAGGACAGCTAGGCTGGTGAGGACTAGGGAGAGGGCCTTTTCTGTGGTGACCCCCACTCTGTGGAATTCCCTCCCTAGCGACCTCCGCCTTGCCCCCTCTTTGATGAGCTTCCACCTTGCTTTAAAAACCTGGCTGTTCAGGCGGGCATTTAGGGTGGGCTAGGGTTTGTTAGAGCAGTGTTTTGTTATGTTTTTGTTGTTGTTGTTCAGTTGATTATGTAAATTTGTTATTAGTATTGTATGCTGCCTAGAGTGGCCGGGTAGCCAGCCAGATGGGCAGCTAATAAATCCAATAAATAAATAAAATATGGGGGCAATTTCCCGGGAAAGGCTGTAAAATCTTTATACAGTATGCTGGAACAACACTTGGCCACTAGAACAGTAATAGTCAGAAAGTCAGCATCCATCAGATGGCTTGAGGCTTCCAGACAGGCCCTGTCATAGCCCCTTGCAATCTAATAGTCCCCTGGAGGGGGGGGAACAGTTTAGAAATTATTTCAAGCATTTTGGTGGCCCATGGCTCTGCCCTCATGTCTCGAAATGCCAGTAAAATGAGAAGGTCTATTGAAAAATTATCTTAAACCCAAAATAAATAGCCGCCTTCTAAGCTAAAGTTCACACTGAACAACAGGCTGTGTCTCTTTGTGCAATTGCGTTGGGGGTGGATCCAGGAACAGCCAGGGCTCTAGACAGATATTTATGCTGTTCCAATTCCAGGGCTGCAATATCTGAGTGAACCCACACAAGGTTCCCATACAGAAGCTGGGACAGTAATTTGGTTTTATATAGCTCAAGCATGGGCGTCACCAGCTTCCCACTGTTTCGTTTCTCGATCCAGCCGAGAAACAAAAAATAGCATTAATAGTTACATTAGCCACCAGGGCAGTGCCTTGCAAATGAGTGAGCCAGGCTCTTGGATTTTTAAACATCACACACAAATGTTTATATGGGTCAATGTGCCCCAGCAACCAACTATCCAGTTTCCATTGGTATTTCTTCCTTTTCTTCCCAAACAATAGAATTTTAGTTTTGGAATAGTTAACTTGTAAAAATACCCTAGTGCAGTGAGAAACTAAGGCCCTCAAAAGTCTAGGCATCCCCAGCTGGGTATGTGACAGAAAAATAACATTGTTAGCATATACTGGAATATAAATACTTTTTTTAATCAGAGAGGAAAATTCTCTGTACCAGAAAGAGATGAAAAAACATAAGAAAGATAAACTCTCACTCCATTATTCATAGTAATGGCTTCCAATAAACTGCCCCCTGTAATAACTGACACATATCCTAGAATTATCATACAACCCCTCAATTCTCCTTAGCAACCTACAATCCATATTCAAAAAAGCCGGTTTGTGCCAAAGACATGGCCAAAATATGGAATCGAAAGTAGCCCAAACTCTGCAAAGCAACATAAAGAGAGTGATGTGTGTGGGACATATATTTCCTTACCAGATGATTCAGGAGATAACAATGGTCAACTGGTGATCTACCATGGCGGAAACTTGCTTGCTCCTCCAACAGAAGATTTTCTGAGTTCACTCAACTTTTTAACTTATCCAGAAGGTGCCTCAGATATAATTTGCTAACCACATCCAAAAGACTTTTAGGACAATAGCTCTTGAGGTCAGATCTTGAACCTTGTTTGTAAATAGGCACGACAATTGATTTTGACTGATCAGTAGAAAGTTTCTGGTTCTGTCAATAAGGGTAAATAAGTGACTCAAGGCAGGATCCACCAATCAAGACAAATGGTCAAAAAATCAGAAGGTATTCCCTTCCTCCCAAGAGCCTTCCACCTTTTAAACTTCCTTAACAAAAGTGCTGACTCTTCCCAGGTAATTGGGGCCAGGTGTTGGAGAACTAAACCCTTCATCAGCAAAGGTGAAGGCTTAACTGCCTCATCATAAAAGAGGGAGCAGAATATAGGGATGTACGAAAGTCACTTACCTTTCGCAGATTATGTTGACGGTGGGGGGGGGAGGCATTCCGTCCCTCCCCCCCAGAATCCTCCGTGGCGAGCTGTGCGCCACAGATTTCCGGCAGCAGAGGGCTCTGGTAACGCGTACGCAAATGACGGCGGCTATGGCCGCCGCCATTTGCGTTCCTTATTTTTACCCTCTTAATCTACGTAAATATTTACGTAGACTATGATGGCGAAAATAAAGGGGAACGCAAATAGCGTAGCGGGCGCTATTTGCATCCCTTTTTGATTCCCCGTTTTAGCCTACGTAAATATTTACGTAGGCTAAAACTGGGAATCAAAAAGGGACGCAAATAGCGCCCGCTATGCTATTTGTGTTCCCCTTTTTTTCGCCGTCATAGTCTACGTAAATATTTACGTAGACTAAGACGGGAAAAAATAAGGAACGCAAATGGCGGCGGCCGTAGCCGCCGCCATTTGCGTACGCGGTTTTGTTTTGTTTTTTAACCCACCCAGCCATGATAGGCTACGTAAAGATTTACGTAGCCTATCACGTCGTGTGTGTGTTTTTAAACCTAGTCATGATAGTCTACGTAAATCTTTACGTAGCCTATCACGTCTTTTTTTTTTTTACAAGAGTGGAAATGGCAGCGGTGGCAGCCGGTCGGAAGACCAGCCGCCATAGCCGCTGCCGCCGAAGCTGCCGCCAGAGCTGCCGCTGCCCGGAAGATCTGCCCCAGGTGAGTCTCATCCCGGGGGGGATCTGTGGGGGGGCGGGGGTTGGCAGGCCGTTCCGCCACAGAGTTCGGGGGGCCGAATGCACTGGCATTCGGGGGGCCGAATGCACGTGGCGGAATTCTCTGTCATCCCTAAGCAGAAATGCCTCTCCCATTCAGACATTGAAAGGATCTCTAAAGTACCTTGAAGATAAATTAAAGCACCAAAATTATGTCAGAGGGACAATACCAGCTCAGACCATTGTGTCAAGAATACTCATGCTTATAATCAGCTTTTTATACTGTTTACACAAAGCCAAATAATGATGAGGTAAAGGAGCTACGTTGCGGGCCTTAAGAATTTTGTGCTGTCATTTTATTTTTAATTTGTCTACAATAGTTACAAACGAAGGATTAGAGTTCCTTGGCCCCTGTTCTTTTCCATCTTTCCTTTCTCTCTCTTGTTTTAGCTGCAATTGTGTGCAAATTTTAGTATCGTCTGGGCTGGATGTTTGTTAGTATCACTGGTATTCATTGATTTTATTCCATTTTTGCGGTTTTATTGTTGGATGAGATTTTATCATATAGTCCTCTTTGAGATGGCTTTTGTCTTCAAAGGTGGCCAGAATATATTTTAAATAAAATAAATCTATTTATTTACTAACAATATTTATATACCACTTCTCATTTGAAACAAATCCTGAAGTGGTTTAAAAAGAATAAAATCAAAAACCACACAAACACACATACACACACACACACACACACACACAAAATAGTATCATGAGGTTGGTACATACATAGCTCATAGCTGGGAGAAAGTCAAATGAAACAGGCACATTTTCAATACAGGCACAAAACATGCCAGATCTGAGGCCTAACATACCTTAGTGGGGTGATTATCAGGAGCGTCCCTGCTGCCTTCTGAAATCCTCAAGTAGCCAGAATCAACACACAGACAAAGAGCTCTTTTCCGAGGCTTTATTTCCATTCAACTTAATGACGCTTACAGATGCTAATTGCCTGAGACTAAGGGGCACTTTGTCGAAAGCTTTGCTGAAGTCGAGGTGTATGATGCCTACAGCATTCCCACGGTCTACAAGGGAGGTTACTTGATCCAAAAATGAGATCAGATTTGTCTGGCAGGACTTGTTTTTGACAAATCCATGTTGGCTTCGAGTAATCACAGCATTGTTGTCAAGGTGCTTCCAGATGGATTGCTTTATGATCTGCTCCAGAATTTTCCCAGGGATTGATGTCAGACTGACTGGTCTGTAGTTCCCAGGTTCCTCCTTTTTACCCTTTTTGAAGATAGAGACAACGTTAGCCCTCCTCCAGTCATCTGGCACTTCCCCCGTCCTCCATGATTTCTCAAAGACAATAGACAGCGGTTCTGAGAGTTCTTCTGCCAGTTCCTTTATGACTCTAGGATGCAGTTCATCTGGCCCTGGAGATTTGAACTCATTCCAAGGAATGAGGTGTTCCTTGACCATATGCCTGTCGATCTCAAGCTGCAATCCTGCCCCTTCAGCCTGTACTTCGCCTTTGCCAGGGGGGTCATAGACCCTCTTTTGGGAGAAGACTGAGCCAAAGTAGGAATTGAGCACCTCTGCCTTTTCTTTGTCATCTGTTATCATTTTGCCATCCTTATTTAATAGCTGAACCACCATTTCTTTCCTCTGCCTTTTACTATGCACGTAGCTGAAGAAAGCCTTTTTGTTGTTTTTAACATCCCTTGCTAACTTCAGCTCATTCTCAGCTTTAGCCTTCCTGACGCCATCCCTGCAATTCTGTGCTATCTGCCTGTATGCTTCCTTTGTTACTTGGCCTTCTTTCCACTTCCTATATGTGTCCTTTTTTGTTTTCAGGTCATCCCTAAGCTTTTTGTGAAGCCACATTGGCTTCTTCTGTTGTCTTCCACCTTTTCTTCTTGTTGGAATTGCTTGTAATTGTGCCTTGAGAATTTCCTTTTTTAAAAGCTCCCACCCATCTTGGACTCCTTTTCTTGCTAGCATCACTTGCCATGGGACCTTACTGAACATTGTTCTGAGTTTATGAAAATCAGCTTTCCTAAAATCCAGGGTACGCGTTTGACTACACTCGGCTTTTGCTTCCCTTAGAACCAAGAACTCAAGTACAACATGGTTGCTTTCCCCCAGAGTTCCTGTAACTGCTACTTTATCCACTAAGTCATCTCTGTTGGTTAGGATCAAGTCAAGGATAGCTGATCCTCTAGTTCCTTCCTCTACTTTCTGTAGGAGGAAGTTATCCACCACACAAGTCAGGAATTTCCTGGAGGGGCCATGTTTTGCAGAATTTGTCTCCCAACAAATATCGGGGAAATTGAAGTCCCTAATTACTACTACATCATGCTTCCTTAAAACATTGGCTATTTGCCTTTCAAAAGTTTCATCCTTGTCTTCTCCTTGACTGGGTGGCCAGTAGTAGACTCTGACCACCAGGTTCCTTTTATTCTTTGCTCCATTTATTTCAACCCAGATGCTCTCGATGGGGCTACCAAGCTCCTTCTCCTGTATTTCTGTGCAGAGATATGTATTTTTCACATACAGTGCAACCCCACCTCCCTTTCTGTTCCTCCTGTTCTTTTGGAACAAGTTATATCCTTCAATTGCTGTATTCCAGTCATGAGAGTCATCCCACCAAGTCTCAGTTATACCTATCAGGTCATAATTTCCCTCTTGTATTAAGAGTTCAAGTTTGTTCTGTTTGTTTCCCATACTCTGGGCATTAGTATATAGACATTGAAGACCATGTGCTTCATAGTCTGGCTTTCTTCCTACATGTGTCTGAAGACTATTATTGGGCGCTATCAGAGCTGTTCTCTCCATTGCAGTGCATGCGCCTATGTCCATTGTTACCCCCAACATTACATCTCCCTTCCCCGTAGGATTCAGTTTAAAGCCCTCCTGATGAAGTTCTTCATGCTGTGGCCAAACACATTCTTCCCATCCTTTGTGAGGTGCAACCCATCCCTAGCCAACAGCCCATCTTCCAGGAAGTATAGCCCGTGGTCCCAGAATCCAAATCTCTCTCGTCAGCACCACCTTCATAGCCAGTCATTCACCCGGAGTATTTTTCGTTCCCTTTCTATCCCTCTTCTAACTACTGGAAGGATGGATGAGAAAACTATCTGGGCCCCAAAGTTCTTGAGTTTCCTTACCAAAGCTTCAAAGTCTGATGTGATCTCTTTGTAGCTCCGCTTGGCAGTATCATTTGTTCCCACATGGATGAGAAGAAAGGGATACCTGTCAGTGGGCTTTATGAGTGCAGGCAACCTTTCAGTCACGTCTCTAATCTGTCCTCCTGGGAGACAACATACCTGGCGAGTCCATGGGTCTTCGTGACATACTTGTGTCTCGATCCCATGCAGCAAGGAGTCTCCCACTACTACCACTCTTCTCTTCTTCTTCTTGTAGGCCTGGGTTTCATCGCCTCTGTTTGACTGACCTTCTGCCTCTTGCTCACTCTCATGCAGGTTCCCCTGTGATTCTTCCTCTGCAGGCTGTCCTCCAGTCTCATCCGCAAGTACCTGGAAATTTGTTTCTTTTAAAAGGTTTTAATATGGTGTTTTATTCTTTATCTTTGTTGTTCGCTGCTCCGAAAAATTTTGATGTGGAGCGGTATCAAAATGTTGTAAATAAATAAATAAATAAATAAATAAATAAAATTTATGTCTGCTGTCTTGAACAGTTCTGTTGTTTACTGAAATTGTTTTTAGCTGTTTAAATTGTTTTAAATGTTGTATGTTAAAAAAGTGGACTGTTTTCATCCTAATGTTGTATTTTGTAATGTTGTTGTTGTATTGTTTATGAATTGTTGTAAGCTGCTCAGAGATCTTTGGCTCTGGGGTGATATAGGAATAAAACAGTAGTAGTAATAGTAATACATCCACCTTGCTGCTGCATTCTGCACTAGCTGAAGCTTCCAAGCCAGCCATAAGGGCAGCCCCACATTACAGCATTTTGGGGAAGTGTGCGTAGGGATGTCAGAGAATTCTGCCATGGATCTCGGTGAGGCCAAATGCCAGTGCATTTGGCCCCCCGAACTCCGTGGCGGAACGGCCTGCCACCTCCCAGCCCCCCCCCCCCGCGGATCCCCCCAGGGACGAGACTTACCTGGGGCGGATCTTCCGGGCGGCGGCAGTGGCGGTGGCTGGTCTTCCGACCAGCTGCCGCCACCACCATTTGCAGTCTTGTCAGTTTGTTTGTTTGTTTGTTTGTTTTTTACAAGACGTGATAGGCTACATAAAGATTTACGTAGCCTATCATGGCTGGGTAAAAAAAAAAACGTGTACGCAAATGGCAGCGGCTACGGCCATTTGCATTCCTTATTTTTGGCCATCTTAGTCTACGTGAATATTTACATAGACTATGATGGCGAAAATAAAGGGGAACGCAAATAGCGTAGCGGGCGCTATTTGCGTCCCTTTTTGATTCGCCATTTTAGCCTACCTAAATATTTATGTAGGCTAAAACGGTGAATCAAAAAGGGACGCAAAAAGGGATTCCGGGGGGAGGGACGGAACACCTCCCCCCCCACCATCAACATAATCCGCGGAAAGGTAAGTGACTTTCGTACATCCCTAAGTGTGCGTTTGGGGCCATTTTTAAAAAAATCATATTTTTCAACAACAAAATTTGTGCAAAGTCAGGAAAGTTAGAAAAAATCTGCCCAACAGAGGAAAAGCCAGTCCACTGCAGAATCTGCCAGTCAGATCCATCAAAAGCCAAACTCATTTGGTTCTGTTGCAGATTTTTCTGACATCCCTTACATCCAGACTATAAACCTGTTCCTCCAGTGTGGAGTACAACCCTATCCATAACTAGCAATTCCCCTAATTCCCAGACCTAGGAGCCACTTACCCACAGGGCCTCGGTCTTATCAGGATACAGCTTCAGCTTATTGGTTCTCATTCAGTCCTCCATTACATCCTAGCACCCATCTAGAATCATAGAATCATAGAATAGCAGGGTTGGAAGGGGCCTACAAGGCCATCGAGTCCAACCCCCTGCTCAATGCAGGAATCCAAGCAGAGCATCCCTGACAGATGGCTGTCCAGCCTCATCTTGAGCGCCTCCAGTGTGGGAGAGCTCACCACCTCCCGAGGGAATTGGTTCCATTGTCGTATTGCTCTTACAGTCAGGAAGTTTTTCCTGAGTTCAGCTGGAATCTGGCTTCCTGTCACTTGAGCCCATGATTCCTTGTCCTGCACTCTGGGATGATGGAGAAGAGATCCTGGCCTTCCTCTCTGTGACAACCTTTCAAGTACTTGAGGAGCACTATCATATCTCCCCTCAGTCTTGTCTTCTCAAGGCTAAACATGCCCAGTTCTTTCAGTCTCTCCTCACAGGGCTTTGTTTCCAGTCCTCTGATCATCTTTGTTGCCCTCCTCTGAACCCTCTCCAGTTTGTCTGCATCCTTCTTAAAGTGTGGTGCCCAGAACTGGACACAGTACTCCAGATGAGGCCTAACCAGTGCTGAGTAGAGGGGAACTAGTACTTCCTGGGATTTGGAAGCTATGCTTCTATTAATGCGCCCCAAAAGAGCATTTGCCTTTTTTGCAGCCACATCACATTGGCGGCTCATATTCAGCTTGTGATCAGGAGAGGCCAGGCACAATCTAGGTTGTGCCTGGCCTCTCCTGTTTAAGATGTAACGGAGAAATAGAGTTGGGTGTCATCAACATATCGATGGCACCTCACCCCACATCCCCTAATGACCACAACCAACAGCTTCATATAGATATTAAACTGAACCATCTATTTGCTGGCATCCCTTTTTCTTTTCCTTCCTTCCTTTCATTTTTACTAGGGCAGCCAGTGTGCTGTAAAGCAAACCATTGGCCAAGGCTACAGCGGCAATGCCCCAGCGACATCTGGTCCAGAAAATGGTAGGCAGCTGCAGCCTCAGTCAGTGCTTTGCTTTGAAACACACCCATTGTCCTAGTAACAATTGAAAGAAAGAAAGAAAGAAAGAAAGAAAAAGAAAGAAAGAAAGAAAGAAAGAAAGAAAGACAGGACCGCTGCCCACCGCTACCTGGTATACTTATTGCGAGAGCCACCAGGGAGGCACAGGGAGGAGTAGAAGGCAGGGCCGGCCCTACCATTAGGCAGGCTGAAGCAGTCACATCAGGCAGCAGAAGCTGGGAGGTGGCAGCACAGTATTGGAGAAGGGAGCTGCATGCCTCACAGCCTGCCCTGTGTGCTCCGTAAGCCAGCCTGTTGCCTTCAGGTTCCGTGGGGGATGCTGTTCCATCACAAGTGTTGAAGAAACAGTCTAGTCAGCTTTTGTCCACGAAATGGGACAGAGTGCCATCTAGGTTTTTGCCTCAGGCAGAAAAACGTCTTCAGCCAGCTCTGGTACAGCCCCCTCATACCTTGCACTGGTTTTGTTTTCAGAGTCCAAAATCTTCATTTCTCTGGGCCAAATCAGGACATGGAACAAGTCAATCATCCTCTGTTCACAAGCAAAGACCAGATGGAAGAGACTGAAAACTTTCCCTAAGTGGGTCAGCCGTTCTGCTAAGAATGGATGGGGCCTCTGAACCCATCTCCAAATCATTGCTTCCCATGTGGAGTTCCTCTACCTGTCTGCTCTCACACCTTCCAATTAGTACCATGGCATGGCATATGCTGGGAACACCAGCAATTAGGAAGATGGGGAAAGATAAAGCCAGGGTCCAACTTTCAATCTCACTTCATATCATGGACAAGGCAGGTTTGGTGTGGCTCTCTGGGACCTCATTCACATAATGTCCCCAAATATGCATTTTTGTATATTATTTCCTCTAATATACACGTTTTTGTACACAATTTCCCCCAACAGAAACAAGTTTTGGTTGGCAAGCTGCATCACAAAATTCAGACAGGTGAGAACACTGAAGTAAAACTGTTTCAGTTTGCATATTGGTTCAGGAACTGTGAATTAGGTAGGTTTACATTAAAATGTGAACTGAAAACTTCTCTCTCCTATCCATAATCATTATTGAACCAGTTTAATAAACTGATGTGCTCTAAGGCAAACACACACACAGCTCCCAATAGCATGAGGAATGCTGCATGTACCACCTATGATTCAAAAGGGGAACTCCACTCTTCCCATCCTCGGGGGAAATCCAATTACAAATCTACTCACAACTACTTAGCTAACCCTACACTAAAACTCAGTTGCCAACTCCAGCTGGTGCTGAAAGAAATCCACAGATCCAGACTCCAGGGCTCACCTACGTCAAGGACTCTTAATCAGTGGCGCTTGCTTGCCAAAGCTAAAGGCATGGTAACGACTTATTCGTTTTTAAAAAAAACTGAACTCCGAGGCCTGTTGTATGGAGAAATGGAGGTGGGATGCATAACTTGTATTTTTAAAAAACACTTAATGAATTCACCGCATTAATTCAGAGAATGCCACCAACACGCTGAGCAGCATATCCGCCCAATCAATGAAGCATCAAGCCATGCAAGGTGACAGCAATTAACAGTTTACAATGCTATGCTCTGAACAGCATGCACTGGCAGGTGGGTGGTGAAGGGAGGCAGCATCAAAGAGGCAAGAGAATGAAGAAACACCTTGTCAGTCAGTCAGGCAACCCATTATATCGCATATAACCATAGGTTCTTACAATTTAGCCAAACAAGATAACAACAACAACAATAACAACAACAGATAAAGAAAAAAGACTGAGCAAGCCAATCAAATCAATTCATCATGTACACAACTTACAACAACATTTGTTAGGGCCTTTGTTCTAACCTTTTGGGCAGCCACAATTAATAAAGCTACTTGACTATTTACAGAAGGATCTATATCTACAAGTAATTTACACATTTACTCAACCAACATTCCCCCCACCCCCGGCAAAGGTACAAGAAAACCTTTTCCTGGGAAAGAAACACCAGATTACAATAAGCAGCCAAGAACCACCATTCCTGTCATTCTAAACATATAAAATATAAGGTCATCTACAGGCTTCCTTCACACAGAGCTTTTATCCTGCGATTGAGATTGCTCCTTCACGGAAGTTTGCGGGCCCTTTAGATGATGCCGTGATCATCCAAGGCGTCTCCTGCACTAAGGAGAAAACTTCCATTTTTAAATAGATCTCAGATAACAAGCTATCAGATCACCCCATTGTGTTCCGCTTCAGTTTCCCCCGTAAAAAGAAGAAAAGCGGCAAGAAAAGGAGCAAGATCAATGAAAGATAATGGCAGACTCAGATACAGGGAGAAGGAGGGGGAGAAGGACAGGGGAGGGGGGAAAGGAAGCAGGTGAAAGAGGGAGTTGCAGTCCTGCATTTAAAACGGAAGCAGAAAGCCCCATTTAAAATGCAGGATTTTAGGCTGGTGTAGAGATGCCCACAGTCTGGCACTTCTTTTAAGAAATTCTATATTAAACAGAACATCACTTGCAAGCCTAATAATGTAATCTCTGTGATTGAATGCCAGCACTCCAGTTGCCATATGCATTGTATTGGCAACCTGTGGTGACACTTTGCTTCTGATAACCACAGCCTTTCCAGACATCATAATATTTCCAACAGAACAACCATCTAATCTGGCAATCCTTGAAATAAGGGAAAAGGTTTGGATTTCTAGACTGGACACATTTGACTGCATACAGCCTGAATTTAGAGGATAATGCCACCTCCTGTATGTCTCTTGCAATCTGGGAATTCCATTCACAGCTCTGTCATTTTATAACTGTCACCTTGGGTGGCTGTTTTCAGCTCTTATACTGTCACTGATGAAGGTGGAAGCCAAACATTTGATGGAAATTAAGTGATATATATTTATCCCTGTTTTGTCAATTACTAATACTATTATAATCACACACACACTGAGACAAAACAGGTAAACACATAAATATATCATTAATTAATTTATTTATTCATTCATTCATTCATTCATACCATTCCTATCCCACCCTATATCATTAAGATCTCAGGGCGGCGTACAGATAAAATCAATTTAAAACGTATAGTTATGGGTAGCATACAATGTTAGTCCTACTTAGAGCAGACCCACTGAAATGAATGGGATGAGTTAGTCACGACTAACTTAAGTCACATTCATTTTAATGGGTCTACTCTAAGTAAGACTATCATTGGATAATGCCCAATATGTTTTTAGCAAGTAAGCTAAATTTGACTCTTTCAACACTTCATTGCAGCTACGGACACCACAAATCTTTCAGGTTGCCCTGCAGACTGCAGCCTCTGGATCCTCCAAACCTTCCAAAGTTAAGTGCCTTTCAGAGCTGGGCAGCAGCCAGGAGCAAGTCGGGAACTGGGAATCCGAACCAAAGAGCAATCAGGACCAGGAGACAGAACCAGAGAATAATCCAGGAGTCAGGACCCAAGAGCAAGACTGGAGACACACCAGAGCACAGGCAGACCTTAAGCGATGTTCTACTGATATAGGAAGCCCTCTTATGCTTCTTCTTTCCCAGGAGGAGCCAATGGCCAGTCCTGTACTTACTTCAAAGTAGAAATGCACTAATTCAAGCTTGTTAGCAAATAGTGTATGCAGTTATGGAAATGGTGAATGGAATTCAAAGAAAGAATACTGGCTTTCTTTTGATCCTATAATAATTTTATCAGGTTATTTACAGGATGAAATGTACTGAGGAGATCTAAAATTTATAAATTTGCTTGTTACAGCAAAAATGTGTATTGCTTCATATCCACACAGACTCCATGGGTACCTGAGTAGTTTAAAAGGATTTGGGAAATAACATTAGTAATGAAACTATCTTATCTTGCAGGAAGTTCTAATAATGACAATTGTTGTTGTTTATTCATTCTAGCCTATCACGGCTAGATCTGCAAAGTCAGCCGTGATAGGCTACGTAAATCGTCATGTAGCCTATCACGGCTGACTTAAAAAAAAAAAAAAGCGCGTACGGATAATGGCGGCCCCCATAGGGAGCTGCCATTCGCGTTCCTTATTTGGTTGCTGTAGTTTACGTAAATCTTTACGTAGACTACAGCAACCAAATAAGGAACGCTAATGGCAGCTCCCTATGGTGGCCGCCATTATCCGTACGCGCTTTTTTTTTAAAAGTCACCCGTGATAGGCTACATGACGATTTACGTAGCCTATCATGGCTGACTTTGCAGATCTAGCCGTGATAGGCTACGTTAATCGTCACGTAGCCTATCACGGGGGCATTGTTTTTTTTTCTTTTATTGGAATGGCGCCGGCGGCAACCGGTCGAAAGACCGGCTGCTGCTCCCGCCCCGGACGAAGACCCAATGAACCGCTGGCCGGACCCGCCGCCGGGAGGGACATTCGGGAAAGGTAAGTCCCGTCCCGGGGGGGCTGCGGGGGGCGGGGGGGCGGAAAATTTCTCCCCGAAACTTGTTCGGGGGGCCGAACACGTTGGCGCTCGGCCCCCCGAAGTTTCAGGGAGAAATTCTCCACCATCCCTAACCACAGTTCAAAAATAATGACAATTAGGTAAGTTTAAATATCTAATTGTCATTATTGACAATGGCACCTACATTGTTTTCCTTCCGGTGCCAGGGGAAGACCTTTTTATTTTCCCTGGCATTTTAGCATTTTAGCTTTCTAGACTTTTAGCTTTGCTGTTTTAAATCTGTATTTTAAATCTCTGCATTGCTGCTAGGTCTGATTCTGATTCGATTCTGGTTGTATTGTTATATTGTGCAGTTTTAATGTTTTTATATTTTATATTGTTTTACTGTGTGCCTTTTGGTTTTGATTTTTGTGAACTGCCCAGAGAGCTTTAGCTATTGGGTGGTATAGAAATGAAATGAAATGAAATGAATCAATAAATAGAAACGGTCTTTGTTAATTTTTTTTTTTTAGAATTCTAATTTTCATGATAATGTTCAACCATATGGTCCCAACTATGTTACGATTAACCTTAGGATAGGTCAGAATTGTTAATTAAACATGGACATTTCGACACAATATTTAAGTTTTACTTTGATTATTTTAATTTGGTCATCTCATGATTATTTTTATGTAAATTTGTAATGTTTAAGTTATTACAGAATTAAGATGGGTGAACAGACCACAGACTAAATTGAACCTGACCTAATTTGAAGTTACATTATCCCAACTCCTTCTTCCCACTCCCATTTCATGCACTCTGTTAGTCCTGCAGTCAGATTACCCATGTGGGTCCTTTTGAATCATGCATCGATACTTCTCTGCTCCCAGAGCTGGTACCATTACTCATGATGAGTGGGATATGTAGCATTTTCCCTCATGAATGAAATTCTTAAAAAAAAAAAAAACTAGATAGAAAGAAAAAGGGAAAGAATTACACTACCCACCACTGCATGTTCTATAAATACCATTGCAGAGGGTATCTGCAGAGGAGCTGGAACTGTCAACTGCCTCTAAGCCATATTTTCAACAAGAAAAAACCCCACAATGATAGAGAATGCATATTGTTAATGGTTTCCTCAGGAAGATACAATGGAGGCCCACCTCACCCCGTACACCCTTTCTATCTAACAGCCTCACATGCAGTTCAGGCTGGAGGCATGGGGGAGTTGCACGTTTCAATGCCCCTCCCCATCTAAAACATGGCCTGAACATAGAGCACTAGTGTATTTGCCCCCGAATTGCAGAGCAGAAACAGTGCATACTCTGGCCCTAACCAATCGCTAGGGAGCCAAGAACCTCAGAGCAAAGAGAAGACCAGCCTGAGCCCATCTATGGGGCAGATACAGAGTGTGTCCTTCCCCTCCCTGGGAGAAAGAACACTCAGCTCCAATTGACAATTGCCCCAGGACTGCAGAACCAAAGGGATGAGTTCTCTAGCCCCATCCATCAGCCAGGGAACTAAGGGCTGCTGTGTGTGTGTGTGTGTGTGTGTGTGTGTGTGTAGGTCCACCTGTTCAGATAGTTGCTGCTGTCCATATTACCCGTATTTGCTTGCTTTCCTTTTCCCAGCTGAATTTGTACCTGAATTTCCTTGCTTTCCTCTTCCTGAATTTCCTTGCTTTCCTCTTCCCACCTGAATTTGTACCTGAATTTCCTTGCTTTCCTCTTCCTGAATTTCCTTGCTTTCCTCTTCCCTCCTGAATTTGTACCAGAATTCCCTTGCTTTTCTCTTCCTGAATTCCCTTGCTTTCCTCTCCCCTCCTGAATTTGTTCCTGCATTTCTTTACTTTCCTCCTCCTGAATTTGCTTGTTGTCCTCTTCCCTCCCCATTCATTTTTCTTTTTTACTGTGTCTAAGGACTAAGGTCATAGAATCATAGAATAGTCGGGTTGGAAGGGGCCTACAAGGCCATCGAGTCCAACCCCCTGCTCAGTGCAGGAATCCAAGTCAGAGCATCCCTGACAGGTGGCTGTCCAGCCTCGTCTTGAAGGCCTCCAGTGTGGGAGAGCCCACCACCTCCCTAGGTCATTGGCTTCATTGTCATATTGCTCTAACAGTCAGGATGTTTTTCGTGATGTTCAGCCGGAATCTGACTTCCCGTCACTTGAGCCCATGATTCCATGGCCTGCACTCTGGGATGATGGAGAAGAGATCCTGGCCTTCCTCTCTGTGACAACCTTTCAAGTCCTTGAAGAGCGCTATCCTGTCTCCCCTCTGTCTTCTCTTCTCAAGGCTCAACATGCCCAGTTCTTTCAGTCTCTCTTCATAGGGCTTTGTTTCCAGTCCCCTGATCATCTTTGTTGCCCCCTCTGAACCCTCTCCAGGTGTGTGCGCATGTGTGTGTGTGTGCGTGTAAGAGAGAGAGAGAACATGTGTGCTCATGTGCATGGGTGTGGGTGTTTGAGAGGTATAAATCTCTAAGTGTGTGTGTGTGTGTATTAGTATACAGAGAGAGAGAGAGAGAGAGAGAGACTAAGAGAGAAACAGCAAAATTGAAATCTGAAAGCAAAACATTTCAGCTTCTGCCTTTTTCAGCTGTTCTGATATGGAAGTATTCTATCGCCAAGGTGGCAGATATAGAACAGAGAGAATGGAATATTCCAAGGTGTGGCACACACTGTGCATGAGTGATGTCAGGTAGTATCTTCCTGGTTTCAGCCATGTGGTGTTAAGTCTACATATCCAGAAGTCTTATCTTGTTTTCAGTGTTCTTGACTGGATTGCATCTCTGTGGCAAGAACTGATAAATCAGGCTTTGATCTTCTGAATTAAAGTGCTTTGCAATGGCTTGTTCACTTTTACTTTTCTGTTCTTGTCTTTTTGTTAAGAGAGCAGATTGTGGTTCCTGAAACTTGTGGAAGCCAGTTGTTATTTTACATACGCACTGCATTCATTAATGTAAATAACATTGCATACCCTGCAGGTGATGTTTTGTTTGATGTAGTAAGTCCTGCCATTCATGATGTTCTTGAAGGTAACTGCCTGCCTGAGATAAACACAGGTGATGCAGTGCTTGGATTTAGAAAGATGAGAAGCAGGCAGAAGCCAAAATGCTTTAAGCTTTCAATTATATATACACATACGTATATACTGCATCATCTATATATCAGGGGGAGGTATTCCAACCAGCCTTCTCTGTGTTATACATTTCTTCTGTATGTGTGGGGTCAGGTCTGACAAACACAGGCACCCTTCCTTGTCCATCTGTCACCTGAAGTTATAAAGTCCAGGGAGACCTCTATTGCTTATGTTGGTGAATGAATCAACCAGCCCCAAGGCAAGGGAAGAAAGTACTGGCATAATCAGTGCTTTTTTCCTGGAGAAAAAGGTACCAGAACTCTTGGATTATGCTACCTCGGGAGTAGATGATAATGATTAAGTTGTAATGAAGGACACTGAAAAGCAGACGTGTGTGTGTGTGTGTGTGTGTGTGTAATAGAAGAAAGGGTGCTAGAACTCAGTTCCAGTGAGTTCCACAGAAAACAGCAATAGGCAGAATAAAGCCATGCCAAGGGGTGGAGGGGTCAAGAACAGCTCTATAGGCAAAGCTAGAAATGACTGCACTGGTTAAGGTTGCTTGATTGTTCTATCTGCTTTATGAGAAAAGCACCATCAGACAAGCAAAGCCCTACAAACTGCATTCAGGCTGGAGATGCATGATACATAGGGCTCCTGCAGATGAAGCTTTTATCCTGCTATTGAGATTGCTCACTCGCAAACATTTGCAGGCCCTTTAGATGACGTTGTGAACCTCCAGGGTGTCTCCCTGAAGCTGGCTGGGGAATGCTGGGAGTTATAGGCCTTTTTTCTGTCTAAACATGCATAGGATTGCACCCTTAATGATTTTTATTCCAGTTTTTCAAAGATCGGCGATAATGAGGTGTCAAATTACCCCACTTGTGTTCCACTTGAGTTCCCTCTGTGAAAAAGGAAAAGCCGCGAGAAGAGGAGCTGGACCAATGAAACATTTGGAAGACTCAGATAAGGGGGAGAAGGAAAGGGAAAGGAAGTGCATGTCAAGGGAGTCCGTCATGACCCAGTATTTAAAATGGAAGCAGAAAGCCCCTTTTTAAATGTGGGATTTTAGGCTGATCATGTAGAGATGCTCATAAGAACATGTTCTGGGTGTTTCTTTTTAAACCCAACAGTTCCTCCTCTTTAAGCCCCCACCCCCTTCATTCTTCCAGCCACCATTCAAAATCCCCAAAGCATGACGTTCTTTGTGGATGATGCCATTCCTCCTCATCACGGGGCAGGGGAGAAGGTTTCGCTATTCAAGCAAACACATTATTGTCAAGAAAGAAAGCATGCTTTTGGGGCAACAGCACATCTGGAAGGAGTGCTGGGGAAAACCGGAAAGAGTAAGGGAGAACGAAAGAGGGGGGTTGAGAAGCAGTTTGGAGATGAAGGCGGGTACACGCTACAACAGGCCACCAAGTGAGTTTTAGAGACGTGGTTCCTTCTACCACAGAAGTGCCCCTTCCATAGGAAACAACAAAGCTTTGAGAGTGTAACTCATCTTCACATTAGCCTGTAGCTCCAGTGAGCAAAACAGGAAAAGCAGCCTGGAGACACTGTGGGAGCACAATCGCTACAGGGCTGACCTGTGAAAAGAGGGCTGGGGTCACTGCACACTTGCGAAGACCCTTGGTTCAGCAGGGGGCCAAATCACAACACTGGGAGCCCCCAAGCCCCACCACTCCTCCCATAGCTGAACCCTCACGTTTCTTCTGACCGAGGCCCAAACTACCTGTGAGGTTAAATGTGGATCTTTTATTCAGGCAAGCAGCTCCTGGAAGGGGATCGTGGTGGGTGAAGAGAAGTTTGCAATACTTTTCTTCCCCAGGAAAAAGCCCCCCCGCCCCCCAAAAAACTGCTAAATGCATCAGGAGAAAAACTCCCACTGGCACGCATTGAGAGCTTCTCTCAATGTAAATAGTAGCTTCCCAGCAGCGGGGGAAGGCAGGTTTTACCAGGACCATAGCAGGGTGGGGAGGGTTAAACCGGTGTGGTGTAGTGGCTACAGTGTTGGACTGGGACTCAGGCGAACCGGGTTCTAGTCCCCGCTCGGCTATGGAAGCTCACTGGGTGACTTTGGGCCAGCCACAGACTCTCACAGCCCAACCCACCTCCCAGGGCTGTGGTTGTGGGGATAAAATGGAGAGGAGGAGGAGAATGTACACCTCCTGGGGTTCCTTAAGGAGGAAAAGAGGCAGGATATAAATGTGATAGATAAATAAATAATAATAAATCAACCCAGTAGGACCCCACAATGGGCGCTACTTGAATTTTTAAAAAAAAATATTCAGAAAACTGCAAGCGACATGTTTAGGGTCACAAGCCGCCTGGTCCTAGGTGAGCGGTGACAGGGGCGAGGAGGAGGAGGAACAATCACTATGCAGACTGGGCAAGAAAAACAGGCATTGGCGATAGTGGTGAGGAGGAGATGGGCCCACTCAGATGGAGGGATGCCCACTGAAGGAAACCCCAGAATTGGCTCTGTGCTTTTGCTTTAAACGGGGCATCTGGGACTAGGATTGACAGGTTGTTATACCCTAGTGTCAGAAGCTGCTGGGACCTGTGGACAGCTGCCCCATGTGGTGAACCACTGAACTGCAAGTGGCAAACTCGTTGGGGAAGTACTGTCAGGCCCTGGACTGGCTCCGCCCACCCAGACTGTCCATTTGGGTCCTCCTGGACAAGGACCATAAAAGGGCTTCCTCTTCCAGTTGAACCTTGCTCAAGCATTGTCTTCTTCCAGAGCTCAGGTGTGTTCCAGAATCCTTCATTGTTCTTTGGTCCTAACTTCTCACTTTCTCCTCAGTTCTGCTCCCTGATTTGTCATTTGGCCCTAACTTGCTTTTTAGTCCAGCCACTGCCATGTCCCAGGGCTCCTGGTCCACTTCAAACAGCTGCCTACAGCCCACCTAGAAATTGCAGCTCTCTAAGAATGGTTTGCAAAATTTGGCTTGGGCACCCCAAGGTTCCTTGGGAGTTAATCTGGTGCCCCTTTCTGTGTTTGCCAGGCCAGTGAAAGTGCTCATCTGCCTTCATTGCTATGCAGCCAGATTTAGAATGTGCAGGCAGACACAAAGTGTGCAGTTCCAGGAGGAAAAAAATGTGCATTTCCAAAAGGGCATTTGAGCAGTTCAAACATTACCTTAGCTGATATAAAAAGTGACTGAAAAAATGTGGAAAGTAAAGTTTCAAAGAGGAAGGAAAATATTCCAGAGTGGGGGGAGTCTTTCCTGGCAAGTCATGTGAGGCTGACTGGGTTATGATAATATGCAATATGACATTTTTAATAGGGTCCTTATTAAGACTAAGCTACCTGAAAGATTTGTGTCTGAAAGTATTATCACAGCTCAGCAGCCCAGTCTGGACCCCAATATGTGAAACATGAATATAATACTCCTCTGTACATAGATGTATGCAGCACATTTCATTAGGGTGTGCAGCACATTTCATTAGCGTGTGCACCTAGGGATGTCAGAGAATTCCGCGACAGATCTCGGTGAGGCCGAATGCCAGTGCATTGGGCCCCCCGAAATCCATCGTGAAACGGCCTGCCACCACCACCCTGCCCCCCCCTGCGGATCCCCCCCGGGACAAGACTTACCTGGGGCGGATGTTCCAGACGGCGGCGGCTCCAGCGGCGGCTTCGGCGGCTGGTCTTCCGAACGGCTGCCGCCGCCGCCACTTGCAGTCTGTGTCTTTTTTTGTTCCCCCCCCCATAGATGTGATAGGCTACGTAAAGACTTACATAGCCTATCACGTCTGGGTTTTTTTAAAAAAAAATGCGTACGCAAATGGCGGCGGCTATGGCCGCCGCCATTTGCGTTCCTTATTTTTCGCCGTCTTAGTCTACGTCAATATTTACGTAGACTAAGACAAAGAAAAGAAAGGGAAACGCAAATAGCGCCCACTACACTATTTGCGTTCCCCTTTCTTTTCTTCATCGTAGACTAAGACGGCGAAAAATAAGGAACGCAAATGGCAGTGGCCGTAACCGCCGCCATTTGCATACGCATTTTGTTGTTGTTGTTGCCCAGAGCCCTCTGCAGCCGGAAATCCGGCTGTGGACCGCCCTGGCCTGGGCCATCCACAGCCGGCCGTTGAGGATTCCGGGGGGGAGGACCGGATCGCCTCCCCCCCCATCGAGGATTCCGGGGGGAGGGACGGAATGCTTCCCCCCCCACCATGAACAGAATCCGCGAAAAGGTAAGTAACTGTCGTACATCCCTATGTGCACCCAGGGATTTTTTTTTTGAAGGCGAACATTTATTGAATGCTCAGTCAATAAAGGACATTATTTTTATTCATCAAACAAACTGAAGAAACTGATACTTAACTAAGCTTAATTTTTTAAAAAAATAACAACTAAACTTTACTTTAAAAATACAAAGTTAAAAAATGAGACAAAAAATACCAATTTTCTAGAACAGTAGTCAAAGAATTTTCTAGAACACTAATCAAAGAGTTTTCTAGAACAGTAGTCAGAGGGTGCGGGGAGGACCAATGCGATGCTGCAGTGGCGGCCGGGGACCCATGCTATGAGCGAACGTGGATTTCTTACAAGTACTAGTTCCCCTCTACTCAGCACTGGTTAGGCCTCATCTGGAGTACTGTGTCCAGTTCTGGGCACCACACTTTAAGAAGGATGCAGACAAACTGGAGAGGGTTCAGAGGAGGGCAACAAAGATGATCAGGGGACTGGAAACAAAGCCCTATGAAGAGAGACTGAAAGAACTGGGCATGTTTAGCCTTGAGAAGAGAAGACTGAGGGGAGATATGATAGCACTCTTCAAGTACTTGAAAGGTTGTCACAGAGAAGAAGGCCAGGGTCTCTTCTTGATCATCCCAGAGTGCAGGACACGGAATAATGGACTCAAGTTACAGGAAGCCAGATTCCGGCTGAACATCAGGAAAAACTTCCTGACTGTAAGAGCAATATGACAATGGAACCAATTCCCTGGGGAGGTGGTGGGCTCTCCCACACTGGAGGCCTTCAAGACGAGGCTGGACAGCCATTTGTCAGGGATGCTCTGACTTGGATTCCTGCACTGAGCAGGGGGTTGGACTCGATGGCCTTGTAGGCCCCTTCCAACCCTACTATTCTATGATTCTATGATTCTTATACATTTCTACAACATCTGTATTACACAGTTCTGCACATATTGCATAGTACAACAATACAACAATCCATACTTTAAAGCCAAAAGAGCATATCATGCAATTAAATTAAAAAGAAAAGCCGCTGTTTGTTTTTTTAAGGAAAAAAACACACACCTATGCCTCTGCACTGGTGTTGTTGTGGCATGGCCGGCCCTACAATGAGGCAGAGTGAGGTAACCACTTCAGGCAGAAGATACTGGGGTGGGGTGGGGTGTGGCGTCAGGCCTCCAACCTTTCCTCCTGAGACACCCTAAACTAGTCTGCTACCCATGGGTGGGGTGGAGAATGTTCTCCCGTTACCAATCTCCAAGTAAGATCCAACTGCCCATCCAGCCAGCTCCAGTGTGTGGAACAGACAGCAGTGCCAACTTGTCCTTGGTGTCAGGCAGTATGTTGTCTTGGGCCAGCCCTGGCTGAGAGTGACGTCCCCCATGTTTTGTTTTCCTAAAGTCTTTCAGAAAAAGCTTGAGGAGACCTGTCTTTCCTGAGATTTCTCCTAGAAAGGTTGGAAAAACTGACCACATTCTGAGACAAGGTGGGCGGATGGTGATAGCTCATCCTTTGTTATTCTAAACTAAAATGGCAGGAGTATATATTTCATAGAATCATAGAATTGTAGGGTTGGAAGGGCCTATAAGACCATCGAGCCCAACCCAGGAATCTAAGTCAAACTTTAACTTCATCCTTATAAAGTTTATCCTCGTAAAGTTAAATGCAGGGTTAGGAATGGTGCTAGATTAGAAGAATTAGGCCCATCCATGGCCACCGACTGTAAAGATGAAAAGCAGGATGCTACTGAGAAAGAGCTCAATATTAAACTGGGTCATAGCTATGCCTAGAAAAGTCTAGACTCTCATAGAAGCTCTAAAACTTTTCTTCCTTGCTCAAAAGAGAAAGGCGGGGAGAAAAAAAAGGGGGAAAGTATCCTTACCAAGATGATTAGATCAAACATTTGCTATTCCACCTACTCACTGGCTCCAGTTTTGACGTCAGCGCCCAAATGCATTAACTATATTTGTCATCCCTAGTCTATAAATATCCATGTCATAAATTTTAAAAAGAAAATGAAGGAAAGAGGGACAGTACTACAGAGTGCTCCAGGTCCGAGTGAACATCAGAGCACCTCAGCACCCACCAAATCCCTTAGAAAAGCTGTGGGCTGTTCATGGAACTGGGGACGTCATTGTATATAGATCATAAAATGGAGGGGGCATAGCAATGTAGCAGGGCACCTGCTTTGGATGCAGACAGTTTACTTTAAAAATACAGGGCTCTTCTGATGCATAAGAACATCAGAAGAGCCCTGCTGGATCAGACCAAGGGTCCATCTAGTCCAGCGTTCTGTTCACACTGCGGCCAACTAGCTGTCGACTGGCAACCCACAAGCAAGACACAAATGCAACAGCAACCTCCCGCCCATGTTCCCCATACACAGGCATACAACCTCTGACACTGGAAGTAGCACATAGCCATCAGGACTAGTAGCCACGGATTGCCTTCTCCTCCATGAATTTGTCCAACCCCCTTTTAAAGCCATCCAAATTAGTGGCCATCACTACACCCTGTGGTAGCAAATTCCATAGTTTAAATCCACACGGTGTGAAGAAATACTTCCTTTTATCTATCCTGAATTTCTCACCAATCATCTTCATGGGGTAAGTCCTTTGGGTTCTAGTATTATGAGAGAGGGAGAAAATTGTCCCTCTGTTCACATTCTCCACACTGAGCATAATTTAGTAGACCTCTATCATGTCTCTCCTTACTCACCCATTTTTCAAGCTAAACAATCCCAGCCCTTGTAACCTTCCCTCGTAGGGGAGATGCTCCAGCCCCTTGATCATTTTAGTTGCCCTTTTCTGCACTGTTTCCAGCTCTACAGTATCTTTTTTTAGATGTGGTGACCAGAACTGTACACAGTATTGTAAGTTTGGTCGCACCATAGATTTATATAACAGCAGTCTGATATTGGCAGTTTTATTCTCAGTTCCTTTCCTAATTATGCGTAGCATGGAGTTTGCCCTTTTAACAGCATCTGCACACTGGGTTGACATTTTGATCAAGCTGTCCATCACAACCCCAAGAAGATCTCTTTCTTGGTCAGTCACTGCTAGCTCAAGATCCTATCAGGACATACTTGAAGTTGGGATTTTTTCATAGGATCATAGAATCGTAGGGTTGCAAGGGGCCTACAAGGCCATCAAGTCCAACCCCCTGCTCAGTGCAGGAATTCAAGTCAGAGCATCCCTGACAGATGGCTGTCCAGCTTCATCTTGAATGCCTCCAGTGTGGGAGAGCCCACCACCTCCCCAGGGAATTGGTTCCATTGTCGTATTGCTCTAACAGTCAGGAAGTTTTCCCTGATGTTCAGCCGGAATCTGGCTTCCTGTCACTTGAGCCCATGATTCCGTGTCCTGCACTCTGGGATGATCAAGAACAGATCCTGGCCTTCCTCTCTGTGAAAACCTTTCAAGTCCTTGAAGAGCGCTATAGTCTCTCCTCCTAGGGCTTTGTTTCCAGTCCCCTGATCATCTTTGTTGCCCTCCTCTGAACTCTCTCCAGTTTGTCTGCATCCTTCTTAAAATGTGGTGCCCAGAACTGGACACAGTACTCCGGATTAGGCCTAACCAGTGCTGAGTAGAGGGGAACTAGTACTTCCTGGGATTTGGAAGCTATGCTTCTATGAATGCAGCCCAAAAAAGCATTTGCCTTTTTTGCAGCCACATCACATTGTTGGCTCATATTCAGCTTGTGATCTACAACAGCAGATCACATGCTCCAACATGCTCCATGTTTTGCTCCAACATGCATCGCTTTTATGCTTGCTTACATTGAACCGCATTTGCCATTTGGATGCCCATTCTCCCCATTTGGAGAGATCCTTTTGGAGCTCCTCACACTCCCATTTTGTTTTAACCACCCTAAATAATTTGGTGTCATCAGCAAACTTGGCCACTTTACTGCTCACTCCTAAATCCAGATCATTTCTGGTCCCAAGTTCACCGGCATGTTTAGGTAGGACTGGGAAAGAATCCCATCTGAAACTCTGGAGTGCTTCTTCCGATTGGTGTTGACAATGGTTTAATTTTGTATAAGGCAGCTTTGCGTGCCTCTATAATAAGGAATATGGCAATGCTGGAAAGCCAACTAAACGGAAAGTATCCTGGGAGAAATCCATCCTTCTATCACAGGCTAAAGGATGTCGCTTCTTAGCAGACTGTGAATACAGTGATGCAACACAGATCCTGCTAGTTCAAGCTATCTGAACTTTCCTGGTTTGAAACCATGAATGTAGGGGGGCGGAGGGTGGGGAGATGCTTGAGGAATTCAGTCTTTGCAAATTCTCACACAAACTGACTTGATCCGCACCTCCCAGCCTTACACGCAGATTGGAACTTAGTTATCCATCAGCTTTCACACTTCCAGAATGTTCTGATGCAGTTCTCAGCTCAAAAACCCCCATCAAGATACATTTAAAAATACATATTCAAAGGCAATTTTTGAGCAATTAAAAAAAAAACCCATTCACAGCTTCATACAGAAACAGGATGGAACGGATTCATGAAAAAGTGACGCAGACTGGAAACTGACTGATTCGTTTATCCGTAGTGTGTGTGTATGTTGGCATGGATCCAGTCTTTGTCATACTTAAGTAGGTCCACTGAAATCAATATGTCTACAAGTTACTCGTCATTAACTTAAGTCCCATTGATTTCAGTAGGTCTACTCTAAGCATGACTAAGTCTGGATCCAACATATTATTGATATTATAACACATGGACACCAGCATATACACTATGTTCTCTCTCTCAGCTAGAGGTAGGCAAACTGGTGCCCCCCAGATGTTTTGGACTGCAACTCCCATAATTCCTGACCATTGGCCATGCTGGCTGAGGCTTATGGAAGCTGTAGTGCAGAATATCTGGAGAGAAACAGGTTGTGTGCCCCTGCTCTAAGTCTTTGGTCTGATCCAGGAGGCCTCTCGTTATGTGCTTATGCACTATTGTCAATGGAGTTTACGCCACAGTGCAGAGTTTATACCACACTGATAAATATACCCTATGAAATTATTAAACAATTCAGCCCCAGGTAAAACTGTTCCTGGCTCCAGTCTCAAGTGGCACCATCCAATATGATCTGCTGTTAGCATAGAATCATAGAATAGTAGGGTTGGAAGGGACCTATAAGACCATCAAGTCCAACCCCCTGCTCAGTGCAGGAATCTAAGTCAAAGCATCGCTGACAGGTGGCTGTCCAGCTTTGTCTTGAATGCCTCCAGTGTGGGAGAGCCCAGCACCTCCCTAGACTTGCCTCTTATTTCATCAAGTGAAATAATGAAGTAGCAGCAAAACTTTCCTGAAGAACACTGGAAGAGCAGAAAGGGAGATATTTTTCTCCCTCTCTCATAATACTAGAACCCAGTGAGGTCCTCCCATGAAGCTGATCGGTGGGAGATTCAGGACAGAGCACAGGAAGGACTTCTTCACATGGTGCAGAGTCAAACTATGGAATTCGCTACCACAAGATGTAGTGATGGCCACCAATTTGGATGGCTTTAAAAAGGAGTTGGACAAATTCATGGAGGAGAAGGCTATCCATAGCTACTATGTCCTGATGGCTATGTGCTACCTGCAGTCTCAGAGGCAATATGCCTCTGTATACCAGTTGCTGGGGAACACGGATGGGAGGGTGCTGTTGCACTTGTATCCTGCGTGTGGGTTCCCGGTCGATAGCTGGCTGGCCATTGTGTGAACGAAACGTTGGACTAGATGGACCCTTGGTCTGATCCAGCAGGGCAAGAGAGGTGAAACATCAAGAGAGGGTAGGAGCAGCCCTTCAAGAAGAAAACATCAGAAGTCGACCGAGAGAAATAGGCATGTGTTTTTGATCATTGGCAAAGAACTTGCTTTGTAGATCAAACATCCTCTCCTCATTAGTGTGCAGCCCTCATAAAGTCAAACTGTTCCTTTGAAAATATATTATGAGAAGGTGGATGGGGAGCTGCCTGCCAAGGGCCTGGCCCCTGGGAGGAGCAAGATAGACAAAGGGCTTGTGTTCATTTCTCAAAAGCTACATGCCACTTTCCCCAATACCATTTTTGAAGTGGCTTTCACCAGAGAGAGAGATTGAAAGCTGCCATCACAGGAAGCATTGTGTCGGAGCCAGAATAATTTGCAGAGCAATCTTATGGGGGAGGGAGAGGGAGGAACCGAGCAGAGGAACCACCTTTTCCAATGCCCTGTCAGTTCATGCTGACAGGGTGGAAGGTAGGGGGCATGTTTCCACCCCCCTTTTCATTTCACCATTGCCTTTCTTTCCTTTTTTTTTTTTTAAACTCTCCCCCCTCCATTCATGTCAATGGGAGGGAAATGAACTACACTTGCTCCAGGGCTGGTGTCATTCTTCCCCATTCAGGGGCGTTGGAGGGCTTTGGCTCCTGCAGATCCACACCCTTCCCTGGGCATACCCACAAAACACTCCCTTTTTGCGCTCTCCAACATTAGAGTTCCAAAGTCCAAGACGCACCAGTTGCAGGCCTTTTTCCGCATGGAAGAGTCCTGCAAGGTGAGGTCTCCCTCTCCTCAGAGGGGGAGATGCAAAAATTCCTATGGCTCTTGGGATGCCCTCCCAAGGACCACAGGACTGCAGCCTTAGTTGCACTTAATTCCCATTAAAATCAAGCCCCGACCCCCGACCCTTTTTTACATTAACATCAATGGGGCTAAAGTATAATTTAAGTTAGCTGGGATCCATCCCAATGTCTGTGACCGAATTCTTTTATACATGTACCCAAAGAAAAGACATTCTATACCTTTTAGTATTCCTGATCTTTCTGATTCCTTTATTCAGTGTTTATTTCTCAATTTATAGTGAATTGCTTTTATAACAAAGTGTTGTTCTACTACGCTGAATCCTACATAAGACAGACTGTCTTAAAATGCCATGAAAAAGAGTACTAAAAAGGTGAAAAACAAAGATATCGATTTTGCAGATTCTCAAACAAGCCAGTCCCTGATATTTCTCATGTTTTTGCACAAGACACTTAAGCACAGGAGGTGCTGATAATACCATTTACACACACACACACACACACACACACACCAAGTGAAATAAGAGAGAGTTAAGAAACAGGGCTGGCCCAAGACATTTTGCTGCCGGAGGCAACGGATGAGGCACCCCACCTCTCATTCCACATCTTGCCAATGGGACAGTGTCTCCACCAGACTGGAGGACAGCAAGCCAGCTTAGGATGTGCTGAACAAGCTGTGTAGCACCCACAGCTCTGCTCTCCAACCCTCACGGCTGCCCTCCTTTTCCCCCAGCATGTGTTTCCCAAGGGTAGGGATGTCGGAGAAATCCACAACAGAACCCAATGAGTTCCGATTTTTAGGAATCGACCTGTGGATTCCACAGCACACCACCTATTCCCAGGCCAGGTGGTTTCCACAGGCTTGCGGACCGGTTCTCTAACCTTCCCAAATTTTGTGCAAATTTTGTTGTAGAAAACTACTCAAAAAAATTAAAAAGCCTGGTCAAAAAATGTGCCTTTCCCCCATAGGGTGCTAAAGCACCAAAACATGAATGTTAAGCATTTGGGGGCATTTGCACATTTTTGCACACACAAATTTGTGGAAGTTTGCATTTATGCAAATTTGGAAACTAAAAAAATCTGATTCAGTCCATGGCCAGACAACAGAATGAAAGGCGCCTGACAATCCATGAAACATGGACAGAACGGACTTTACACCATCTGTGTATCCTTACCCTAGGGGGCCACCACTTTGCCAAGTGGTAGGGCCGGCCCTTTTAAAAACAGAGAACCTCCCCTCTCCCATTTAGCAATGGATGGAACAGTCCATTTCCAGTACACGGCACACGTGTGCTCATCAATAAAACCATTCTGTCCTACTTCTACATGAATCTGTGATAAGGGGGGAGAATAAAGGCCTTGAATTTGACAGCTGCTGGACGGAAGACCTAGAATCAGGCACACGGGTAGCCTGGTCAGTCTTCCCCTATATGGTGAGGTGTATTTTATTTCTATTTGAATTCTAGTATTTTTTTTTCTAAGCTTGCATCTAGATGTATAAATAAGTATAGGGATATTTTATGCAAATCTGTGCTTGGTTTTTGTGATACATTTGCTCTGTTCTGGTGATGTGCAAGAGGCCACCATACTCCTGGATTCCCATGAACACCATTTGAAAAGTACTGTCCATAATGAAGGCTTTCCTTTTAAAACACACTGTTACAAAACAACACACTTCCAAATTACAAAATATAGCATCGTGACTGGTGTGCTAAATGCCTGGATTGTCCTACAGCCTCAGCTCCCTCCCTGCCTCCACAAATCAATAAAATGTCCTCATGGGAGCTGTACATCATCAGTCAAAAATCCCATTGATTTGTCATGCCCTGAGGGCAACCAGGCCTGTAAGCCAGTAGCTAAATAGATTTAGGGAGGCTGGAAGGGAGCCACGCTCTTGAGGTAAACATAAGCCTTAAAGAGGAATGCGATGGTGGAGAGTACATGATTAAAAAAACAGAGGAATAAGAATAAAGAATGTCCTTTTTCTCCTTTTCCTTAAAGAGGAATGCGATGGAGGAGAGGACAGTGATTAAAAAACAGAGGGAGATGGGGATACAATGCTGAGGCATTCAAGAGGTTTCCAAGGAAGAGGGAGAAAACAAAGGGGAAGAGGTGGAGGAGTAAAAGAACGTGACACCTAGGACCAGTAGGACCAGGAGACATTTTGTGCCACTGCAACTGTGTATTGATCTGGTGTTCTGATTCTGTCAGATCACCAGACATCAATCAGATCCTTTTGGTTACCGAGATGAGATAAGCCACTTGTACAAAAAGATGACAGTTTATTGATAGAAAATGGATGCAGAATATATACATGCAAAGAAAGTTCACCCCCCATTTCAGGTGGCAAGGCAGATCTTTGCCACACCCTGAACATCTTTCTGAGTCCCCAAGATAGACGAAGGCCATTCCTCAGGACCACAAGTCTCTCTAGGCCAGTAGTAGTATGCATATTCCTCCTCAGAGCAATAGCAGAGATCAAAACTAGCCTGCTGGATTTTATAGCTTCCTCCCTACCCTTTCTCAAAACAACAGGGCTGTCAGGGTGGATGCTGAGCCCATAGAGCCCCAGAGTAGTTCTGATTCTGAGGAGGACCAACCACCCATGGGAGAGGAACTCGCTCATCTCTCACAGGCACAGCGGCAGGGAGAGATTCCTCCTGCCTGCATTCCTGAGAGAGATAATGACCCTAGCAGTGCGAAAGCGGGTGATGGGATCTTGCTGGATGCTTGGCAGAGATGGAGGGAGCAACGCCTGATGGAGGGCACCGAGAGGCGGCGCTCTGCCCGCTTGGCGCTAAAACAACGGTCACGTCCCGAGGATCCCCAGGTAAGAGGGAGGACCTCTCCATAGCCCATAAGTTCAGAGTTTTCCCGCTCTTCCCCTTCAACCAGGGACCAACTGCCTTACCGGGAGCTTAGGCTACTCTGCTAACTACCCCAGTGCATTTCCTTGCTTAGTCGCTGGTGATTAGCATCTGAAAGAGTCATTAAGTTGTAAAGGAATAAAGCCTTGGAAAGAATCCCTTTCATCTGTGTTGTGAATTGGCTATTGGAAGGGACTTAAACAGGCACCTACGACACTCCTAACAAGGGCTTGCACACGGAAACATACTCTTCTCCTAGAAGCAGGGGGGCCAGGCCTGCCTCCCCCTCGAAGGTCCTTGAAACATCCCAGCCTGGGAAGCTAATAAGAGAGAGCCTGTATCATTCCTGCTTCGGAGCGAAACCCTCCCAGCTCATGGGTGAGATAAGCTGTCCCTCTGTGAGGAAAGGGGGAGGTAACCAGGCACATGCACAGTTGATGACATATGAAACTTCATTTGCTTGACACCAATTAAAAGTATGTGAGAGGCTCATTCTAGAAGCCCCCCACACACACACACACACACACACAAAACAGGGGGCCTACTTTTGTTAGCTAAACCCGGCTAAAATCTGATAACTTTGTCAAACTACACATGTCTCTATGCATTTAGGGACTCTGTGAAGTCCACACTGTCTGCTTACCAACCAGCCCACTACAAACTGCATAACGGATACCAAGCTTGTCCCATGGAGCCTGGTATCACCTGAACATGGGACACCACCCTGCACTCCTCAGAATACTAGGGAAGGTACCCAGGGCCATGTGGAATTGAGGAATTTAACCACCAAGCAAAGGAGGAGCAGATGTGTGATGGAGGTTGGAGACTCCCTACTGAGAGGGATGGAGGTGGTACTGTGCACACCGGACGTGTTATCTTGAGATATGTGTTCCCTCCTGAGGCACATGTTCAGGATGGGGAGGGTACAGAGAGTCATCAAACCAGCTGACTGCTATCCTCTCCTGCTGATCCATGTGGGAAGAAGTGATACAGCCATAAGAAATGCTGAATGGATCTCCACGGACGATGAGGCTCTGGGTAGGAAGATGAAGGAATTGGGGGCACAAGCTGTGCTTTCAGCAGTTTTCATCCTTCCTGTCAAAGGTCCGGGCATCAGTAGGGAAAGAAAGATACTGAAAGTGAATAGCTGGCTACTAGGGATGTTGGAGAAATCCTCCGTGGACTCCAATGAGGCCGGATTCTTTGGAATCAGGCGGGACGCGCCTCTTATCTGTGCTCCAGAAGGATTCCTGCTGGACTGACATGCCTGCTCTGGATCCTCTGGCAATATAGCAGTGGCGGCTGCGGTTGCTGTTTTGCTTTGAGAAAGACAGCCATGAAGCCCTGAGTTTTACATAAATAAAGCCATAAATGGCTGCAAGGGCTTCACGGCTGCAAGTGGCATCCACTACGCCATTTGCGGCTGTCTTTCTCAAAGCAAAACGGCAATGGCGGCTGCCATCGCCATATCGCCAGATGATCTGGAGTAGGCGTGCTGGTCCATGGGACCCAGCGGACGCTCAAGAGGATCTTGAGGGGGAGGAATGGATCACCCCCCCATGGAACCCTCCCCCCCGGAACAAAAGGTACGGGTTCCGCACATCCCTACTGGCTATACAAATGGTGTAGTCAGGAAAGGGTTGGTTTCATGGACCAGGAGAAGACAAGACTGGAGGTAGATCCCAATAATTTGCAGGGAAACACCGCAGGGAAACCAGAAAGCTGTAACACCTATGACCACGAATGTCTATATACTAATGCACAGAGCATGGGAAGCAAAGAGGATGAACTTAACATTCTAATACAAGGTGATACGTATGAACTGATAGTTATCACTGAGACTTGGTGTCCTGCTATGGCTGGGTAAGTGGCTATGCCAGGCAAATACAGGGACAAATCCATTACTAGGGATGTCGCAAGTGTCTGGGGGGGTGCAGTCCCCCATGCCCAACCCCCAGACCCCGCTCGCCGAGCCACCGTTCACTCACGAACCCATTCGGCAAGTGCCCGGCAGCTGCCCGCCCTAGTTATGAGCCACCATTTTGCATAACAATGGCGGCTCAGGTTCTTCCGGGAAGGGAATGTTGCAGAACTGGCCTCTTTATGGCCACCACTTCCGCAACACTACAGGCATTGTTGCACAAAATGGAGACGCGCAGTGAGGGCAGAGGGCCCCACGGTCTCACTGGGTGCTCACCGAGGCGACGAGAAGCTTGTGCAGCACTGCAGACGGGGCAGGCAGTGGCAGCTCGGCAAGCGTCCAACAAAGCCGGGTGTGAGTGAGTCCATCCACCCCTCTCCAATACACAAATCAACACAGGCAAACGGTCAAGCACCGCTATGACCAAGTAAGTAGGTGAATTCCTGAAGAGAGGTCTGAGGTGTAGCCAAGATCAATACACAAGACAGCAGTTAAACAGAAGCGTAGTCCAACCAGCAGAGTCAAGCAGGAGTCTGGAGATCAGTAGCACAGAAGCTCAATCGCAAGGCAAGTTCAGCATACACAGCACTAGAATCATAGAATAGTCGGGATGGAAGAGGCCTATAACACCATCGAGTCCAACCCCCTGCTCAGTGCAGGAATCCAAGTCAGAGCATCCCTGACAGGTGGCTGTCCAGCTTTGTCTTGAATGCCTCCAGTGTGGGAGAGCCCACCACCTTCCTAGGTTATTGGTTCCATTGTCGTACTGCTCTAACAGTCAGGAGGTTTTTCCTGATGTTCAGCCAGAATCTGGCTTCCTGTCACTTGAGCCCATGATTCCGTGTCCTGCACTCTGGGATGATCGAGAAGAGATCCTGGCCTTCCCCTCTGTGACAGCGTTTCAAGTACTTGAAGAGTGCTATCCTATCCCCTCAGTCTTCTCTTCTGCTAAAATAAGAAGCTAAAATCAGGTGTTGTTCCAACAGCTTGTAAGCTCTGACTGAAAGCTTATGTGGCCAGAACTTCCTGAGTCCCACCTAGAGCTCAGCTGCGGCTCATTACAGACGGGCTCCTACTCATGAGGAAGGCCTTGCTCTTGAGGATGCCTTTACTCTTGAGGAGTCCTTTTCCGCAAATGGGAACTCCTTCGCCTGGCCATGGTCTTAGGCCTTCAGGCCCAGCATTCTCTGCAGCCGGGTGGTGGCTTAGCATCCTCTTCTGACTCGGAAGCCGAACTTTTCACCTTTTGAGGGGGAAGATCTGAAACCTTCTCTCCCAAGGGCCTGGGACTTTCTTGGTCAACCCCAAGATCCCCTGAAGTTACTTGTTCCCCAGGGCCATCGAGCTCAGAAGACTCCAGACCGTCACCTGAAGAGTGGGGTGTGACACTTGGTGGGATGAGACTCATAATTGGAATGTAGCCGTTGAAAGGTATACGTGGTTCAAAAGGAATGAACGCAACAGGAAGGGAGGGACACAATGAACCAGTGAATCCCGCTTCAGTGCCCTCTCTTAATGTTGCTGTCATTCACACATGTGCCATCTTCTGCCTTTGAAAAGAGTCAGGTTGTTTCCAAGAAAACAAAGGAGGCTGAAGCATATTACGAACTCCCAGTTTCTAACTGCAGCACTCATGCTAGCTCTGTTGAAGTGGAGCCTTTTGCCTGGCACGCAGCCAAAAGCAGAGAGGTGGGACTGCTATACTGCTGTGAAACCACTGTAGAGGAACAGCAGCCATGGGATCCAACTAAGAGCTTTTATCTCCCCCACCAACACCACTGTTGCATTTGAGGAAATGTGGGAAGAGACATAGGCAGGACAAACCTGGTTATAGATCCTAATGGAAATTCTGGAAGGCAGTCCTGTTTTCTTGGAAACGTTACACTGTGCCATCTCTACAGGGTATGAAGCACCTTTTATCATCTTAGGCTGATGAGACAACTACTCCCTTATCTGGACAGAGATAGCCTAGCTACAGTTATCCATGCTCCGGATTACTGCAATGCGTTATACATGGGGATGCCTTTGAAAACGGTCCGGAAACTTCAGCTGGTCCAAAATAGGGCAGCAAGATTGTTAACAAGGATGGGCCAATGAGATCACATTAGGCCAGTACTTTTCCAGCTGCACTGGCTGCCAGTCCCTGTCCGGGCCCAATTCAAAATGCTGGTATTAACATTCAAAGGCCTAAACAGCTTGGAGCCAGGTTATCTGAAGGATCGCCTCCTCTCATATGTACCTGCCCGGACCCTAAGATCATCTTCAGTGGTCATTCTCCAGGAGCCCCTGCCAAAGAAAGTGAGGCGGGTGGCTACCAGGAAGAGGGCCTTTCCTGCTGTGGCACCGTGGTTGTGGAATTAACTCCCTAGAAAAGTTCACCTGGAACCTACGTTGTACTCCTTTTGGTGCCAGGTGAAGACCTTTTTATTTTCCCAGCATTCTAGCACTCTTGTCTTTTAGCTCTGCTGTTTTAAATCTGTATTTTAACTCTATATTACTGCTAAGTTTTATTCTGGTTGTACTTTGATATTGTAGCTTTAAGCTTTGATATTTTATATTTTTTTTATGCTGCACCTTGTGGTTTTAATTTTTGTGAACCACCCAGAGAGCTTCGGCTATTGGGTGGTATAGAAATAGGGATGTTAGAGAAATCCACCGTGGCTTCCAATGAGGCCAGATTCCAAAGAATCCAGCCTCCAGAATCCATGGGGGAACGGCTGCACTTACCTCTGCGTCCGGAGGATTGACTGCAGAACAGCACTCAGCTCCTTGCTTAACTGGAGCCATTCTCCTCCGTGCCGATCGCCATTTTTTCCCCAAAAAATGGCGATCAGCAGGATGTGCCCATAGACTTATACACAAAATAGAGCCATGTATCTTGCATATAAATCTATGGACACATAGACTTATACGCAAGATTCATGGCTCTATTTTGCCTATATGTCTATGGGCACATCCTGTCCATCGCCATTTTTTAAAAAAAAAATGGCGATTGGCGCGGAGGAGAATGGGTCCAGATAAGCGGCCCTCAAACCGGGCGGCTCCGCAGAGTCCTTGCAGAGTGGAGCTGCTCTGGAGGATTCCAGGGGGGAGGAACGGATCGCCTCTCCCCCCCCGGATGGATTCCCCACCGGAACGGACAGTGCGGAATCCGTACACCCCTATATAGAAATGAAATAAATAAATCTCTAGCGGGGAGACGTCCTGGCCTTCGTTATTTCCCCAGGCATGAGCATATCCTCTATCTCTGTCTTTGTTTTATTCCCTCACTGCTATGCAGCTACTACAAGCTTTTGTCTCTTCCCATCCTGCATCATGCATGAACATTGCTCTCCCTTTTACATTTTTAGTTCTGAATTATTTATCTATTGCCAAGGCTGGTGAATGAGCAGGGAACGGGGTTGGGGAGGAAGTCTAAAGCAATTGGGTTGGAAAAAAGGGGGGGGACCCATTCCCATTCTATTGCAGTTTAACATCTGAGGTGCCATCACTCTGTGCAAACTAGAGCAATACTCTCCTTGCCAAATCCTAGCCCAATATTGACCCAATGCTCCGGGAAGGAAAAGTGCGAGAGCCATTGTCCCAATCCAATTAAAGGACTGCATCGAATATGGACAGGCTGCACAGCCATAAAATATGGATGCCTGCACCCATCAGTATGGATGCTTGCTCCTGCTGATAGACAGCTTGCCGCTTTTATATCGCGTCCAACCTGCTTCAGTCTGCAGACAATGAAGAAGCTGTGGGAAAATGCTCCAGTTGCCAGCTTCAGAAGCCTTTAAGAAGAGAGAGAAAAACCTCTTTGTCAGGATTGATTCTGAGCACAGACAGATAGTTAGCAGCTCAGATTCAGAGGAGGAGCAGCCAGAACTGGGGGAGGCATTTTCACAAGCTAGTTCAGATATGGGTAGGCGTGCTTCTCAGGCTACCAACTCCCACATGGCCGGGCATGAAGCTTCCTCCTTACCCCCCTCTGGGAGGAGCAGCGAGCAGGAAGAGGAGGGGCTTGAGGATTGTGACTGAAGAGACGGCAGGTGGAGATGCAGAGCTAAGAGGGAAACATCAGGGGCGGAGCTCAGATGTTCAAACCGGTTAGCGATGCATGAAAGGCTACATAGGGAAGCATCACGCGAGGGGCGGGACCTCCCTCCCTAAGCTGGCCTAGCCAGACAGCCACCCTTTCAAACTGTGGGCAACTTTCAGTGATCCCATTTGAATCCCCTGGAGAAATTCCTTTGTAGCCAGAGAGTCTTCAGGGATTCGCATCTGTAATGAACCTGTGAATAATGAATTAAAGGCATGAGACTGAAGCCTCTCATTTTGTGTGTGTGTCTGAGTGCTTAAGGAAAGAGGGGCCTGGGGGATTTGTGACACTCTCGGAGATGGGCCGTGAGCAGCTTTGCTGAACAGCCTTCCAAGCAGCTTTGAGGAAGGCATGAAATCAGCGTGGCATCGTGCTTCTCAGCCATGTCAGAAGCCTTCTTAAAATTACAGCACTATCCTATAGATCAGAGGTGGGCAGACTCCAGCCTTGTGGGATCAACTTGGTTGTTGTTTTTGTTGCTGCTGCCGCCGCGGTTTTTAGAACCCCAAGGTTGGAGCAAATGGCTGCAAAATAGTGGGGGGGGTGGAGGTGGGGGGATAGAGCTGGATGTCAGTTGGGTGGCTCGGTAGTGGGGGAGAGGATCAATTTACCTACAACATCCCATGAGTGATCAGCAAGCATGGATTTGCCAAGAACAAGCCTTGCCAGACTAATCTTATTTCATTTTTTTGATTGGTCCACTTCCTTTAGTAGATCATGGAAATGCTGTGGACATAATATATCTTGGCTTCAGCGAGGCATTTGACCAAGTCCCCCATGATGTCCTGATTAGCAAGCTGGTTACATGAGGGCTGGATGGCACTGCTTCTATATGGATCCACAGCTGACTGGAGAACTCAAAACTGTGCTCATCAATGGTTCCTCATCAAACTTGAGGAAGGTATCGAATAGGGCACTGCAGGGTTCTGTCCTGGGCCCTGTACTCTTCAACATTTTAATTAATGACTTGGAGCAAGAGGTTTGGAGAATGCTTATCAAATTTGCAGATGCCACAAATTTGGGTGGGATAGCTTAATATGTCAGAAGACAGACACAAAGTTCAAAATTATCTTGATAGCTTCGAAAACTGGGCAGAAAATAAAAGAATGGAACTTAAGAGAGAGAAGTGCAAAGTTCTTCATTTAGGAAAGAGAAATAAAATGTACAGGCATAAGACAGGGGGATACCTGGCTTGACAGTAGTATATGTGAAAAGGATCTTGGAGTTGTAGTCCATCACAAGCTAAATATGAGTCAGCAGTGTGACGTGGCTGCAAAAAAGGCAAATGCGGTTTTAAGTAGGGGTGTATGAAACCCTGCTTACCTGGCTCTGCCGGGTTCCGCAGGTGGGGGGAGGCGATCCATTCCTCCCCCTGGAATCCTCGACGGGGGGGAGGTGATCCGTTCCTCCCCCTCGGAATCCTGCCCAGCTGGCTCCGCTCCGTGGCCAGGCCACGGAGCCGCCAGCTGGGCCAACCCACAGCGGGGCCTCCAGCCGCTGCCGGGCTGCTGCGGGCGCAAATGGTGTCCTGCGTAGGGGACGCCATTTGCATCCCTACGCAAGCCCGTGATAGGCTATGTAAATATTTACGTAGCCTATCATGGCTAAAGTGGGAACGCAAATGGCATAGGGGATGCCATTTGCGTCCCTGCTTTAGCCATGATAGGCTACGTAAATATTTACATAGCCTATCATGGGCCGGCGTAGGGACGCAAATGGCGGCCGCTATGACGGCCGCCATTTGCGGCCGCCGCAGCCGCAGCCAGGTAGGCTCCATTTCGTAGGGCTTTCGCGGGGTGGTGGGGCAGGGGGCTCCATTCCACCACAGATTCTGGGGAGGTGAATTCACTGGAATTCGACCCCCCTGAGATCCTTGGCGGAATTCTTTATCATCCCTAGTTTTAAGTTGCATCAAAAGAAGTATAGTTTCTAAATTATGGGAAGTAACAGTTCCACTCAACTTTGTACTGGTCAGACCTCGCCTCAGACACTGTGTCCAGTTCTGGACACCACACTTTAAGAAGGACTCAGCAACCCCCTACCTCACAGGGTTGTTGTTGTGAGGGTAAAATGGAGAGGAGGAGGATTATGTATGCCGTCTTGGGTTCCTTAAGGTGGAAAAAAGGCAGGATCGAAATGTAATACATAAATAAGTAAATAATTGCAATAAGTTCAGAGAAAGGCAACAAAGATGATCAGGGGACTAGAAACGAAATCCTAGGATGAAAGATTGAAGGAACTGGGTATATTTAGCCTTGAGAAGACTGAGGGGTGTATGACAGCACTTTTCAAGTACCTAAAGGTACAGAAGAGGATCACAACCTGTTTTCTATCATCCAAGACTGTAGGACAAGAAATCATCGTATCATAGGGTTGTAAAGGGATTAAGTTACAGGAAGGAAGATATTGGTGGAACATTAGGAAAGAATCCGTAATAGCCAGAGCAGTCAGACAATGGAACCCACTTCCAAGGGAGCTGCTGGGCTCTCCATCAGTGAAGGACAGCTATCTGCCAGGGATGCTTTTGACCTGGATTCTTGCACTGAGGAAGGCGTTGGACTTGATCGCCTAAATGGCCCCTTCCAACTGCATGATTCTGTGAGTCATACACTGAGTTACTTCTGCATAAACACACATAAATCTACATCAGAGAAACTGCTGAGCAGGGATTCTAACACAGACCATGGCAAAACCACTTGGAAGAGCTGCACAAAGATCTGGCCAAAGGCAACCAATTAGTAGTCCCGTTTTACAGGTAAGAAATACTGATGCTGAGAGAGAGAAGAGAGAAGTCATGGCAGTGACTTTTTGTAACTTGCAATTTTACTTACTACTCAAGGCATCTTAGAGGTCATCTAGTCTACCCCCTTGCTCAATGTCGGGTGTACAATGCAGCTACAATATCCCTGAAAGATGGCTGTTCAGCCTTTGCTGAAATACCTCCAGTGAAGGAGATCACCCACCACTTCCCAAGGCAGACTGGTCTACTGTTGAATAGGGATGGACAAAAGTCCCTTACCTGGTCCCGCAGCTTGCTTCGCAGTGGGGGGGAGGCACTCCATTCCTCCCCGCCGAAATTCTGGCCGGGGGGTGTGCCCCGTCCCTCTGGCCGAAATTCTGGTCGGGGGGAAGGCGCCCCGTCCCTCCGGCCGCGAATCTCTTCTCCTGCCGGGACGCAAATGGCGGCGGCCGTAGCTGCCACTGTTTGCGTCCCTGCAGTCAGCCGTGATAGGCTACGTAAGGATTTATCACGGCTGACTTTGGGGGGGGGGGAAGTGCGTACACAAATGCGTTCCTTATTTGCGTTCCTTATTTGCGTTAATTTGCGTTGCCCTTATTTTCACCGTAGTCTACATAAATGTTTACGTAGACTAAAGTGCCCAAATAAGGAATGCAAATGGCGGCGCCCATGGGCGCTGCCATTTGCATACGCGCTTTCCCCCCCCCCCCCAAGTCAGCCGTGATAGGCTACGTAAGGATTTACGTAGCCTATCACGGTGTTTTTTGAAAATCTAGCCGTGATAGGCTACGTAAATCTTTACGCAGCCTATCACGTTTGTTGTTGTTGTTGTTGTTGTTGTTTTTACTTGGAAATGGCGGTGGTTTTACTGATTTTAAACTGATTTTACCATCAGTTTAGTGGGGGCACCTGGGGAACCTGCCCCCTTCCCAAAGTCTCCCTTCCAAGCTTCCCAACAAAAAGCTTTAGAACATGCAAAGGGTAAAGGGAACTAGCAGTTTAACCTGTGATTTTGGAATTGGTTAAAAGACAAATCTGCCGCTGCTGCCTTGAAAACCTGCCGCCGCCTTTTTATGATGACAGCTTGTTATTTTTTATGTCATCCAGTGAAATCTTTTGCATGCCTGCTCAAAAGTAAATCCCATTGAGTTCAATGGTATTCATTCCCAGAGAAGTATGCATAGGATTGCAGATTCACAGTGCCATCCTGTGCGTTTCTATTAGAAGTAAGCCCCACTGAGTTCAATAGAACTTACCGTAAGAATTTGCCAATATTCACGAATTTCTTCATAAATAGGACAGAAAGGACTTGAGATTAGAAAATGTTAAATGTGGGAGGAAGTGAGACTGACAAATTATCTCTTAAAAGTCTGTGTTTGAACCCCAGTATATTCAGTCACGTTTGTACTACTGAATTAAGGCTGCCACCTTTTTTCTGACAGGCTTCTCATCTTTAACAGACATATGGCAGACAAATACAAAATGGTCCTCTCGGGAACAGCTGTGCATATATTTGGCCAGAGCAGGTGGGTGAGAATTTTGTTCAGTTTGGGGGTTTTATATGAACTTATCAAGAGCTGGTTTCCTAAGCTGCTTTGTGTGTGCACACAGACAGAACAGTGGGGTCAAAAATTCACAAGTCGAATAATGAAAAACAAAACAAAATATGAGCACCAAATGCCCATGGCGCAATTTCCTAGTTTGACATTATCAGGGCATCTCATAAATGTTCAGTTCAGTTTCTCTTTCAAGGCTCTTACGGAAAGCTCTAAGGTCCAATCCAGATGTGTTCAGAAAAATAAACTTTGGGGACATTTTTAAAGATAGTTGTTAGTAATATTTTGACATCTTTTTAAAGTGCTAGCTCTGCGATTTTGGCAGAGAGATTAAATGAATGGACTCGAGACTGTTTCTTGAAAGGAGCCGTGTCCATAGTCAAAGCACGGGATAAAAACTGAATGCGCAATTTAACATTCCTCTTGAATGACAGTTCTAATTAAAGATATTTCAGCTCCAAGAAAATTAGCATAAATGATCAAATTGCTAATCTTATTATCCCAGTCAGTAAGCCATGTTATAAATAGGAAGGTTTAAATATACTGGGGAGGCATTATTCTATGTCCTTTCAGATAAATTGTTCCTCAATATAAAACACCACTTCTTTTTTAAAACCCAGCAATAAAAAAAGAGAGAGAGAGGATGTTCGTTACTTAAATATCTTGCAAATATTCAGAGACAGGGAGCTTAACAATTGCATCCCATTACACAGGCTTAGTGCAAATGCAGGAATGTCTACTCAGAAGTAGGGATCAGTGAGAATTTTTCTGTTTGTTTTTTGATAAGAACTTAACAAAATGTGCATATATTTTCATTAAAAGGACTGAAAGAACTTGGGATTTTAAAAAATCCAATGTGGGAGAATACGAGACAGATTCGTCCACCCAGGCCCAGGGCTTTGAACGCTTAGCTCTTAAAAGCCTGGGTTTGAATCCCGGTGAATTCAGTCATATTTGTGGTGCTTAATTCAGGTTGCCACCTCTTTTTTTTCTGACAGGCTCCTCATCATTAACAGCATGTACAACATGGTCTTCCCCATGCTGAGAGTAGCAGCACCTATTGAACCCAGTGCAGATGGGTGAGAATTTTGTTTGGGTAAATTTTTGATACAAATCTACCAACATTTGCAAATGTCTTCATGAACAGGATGAAAAGAACTTGAATTTAAAATGAAAGAATTAAGAGAGTAAACCTATGGCCACTAGACGTTATCTAGATGGCCATAAGAATTTTTGGTTTCTGGAAAGCAAGCTCCTTCAAGCTTGGTTGCCAGAAACTGCGCTCCCCACACCCTCCCCTGACACCTCATAGCTCGCGCAGAGAGAACCACACCACCGATTCCGTGCTTGGAGCACAGAGTGGCAAAAATGGGGCATTCCTGGGGGTGGGGATGGGAGGAGACCATGGAAGCTGTTTTAGACAGCTTCCTCTCTGGTCTTCAGCCCCATTCGCACCCCCTCCCCAAAGCCGCACTTAGACACATGAAGGCAAACTGTAGGACGGCTGCAGCACAAAGGGAATCCTCCCCTCTATGCAGCTTCCACCTTCCAAGTTCCATCCGATAGGCGATCACCTCCAACTTCAGGGGAGGTCAGAGGAGTCCATCTATTTCTGTAGGATTGCACCCTAAATGTGGGAGAAAGTGAAACTGATAAATTCCTCCTAGGGTTGTCCATCACGGTGAAATACAGCCCTTTGGGGGCCCAACAGATCCCCATGATGGACCCAGCTTGGCTTGCATTTGTGAGATGAGACGCACAATAGTTTATGAAACCTGGGAACTTTAACAGGGTGGGTTGCGCAAAATCATGGCCACAGATGGCACAATTTGTGCAAAATCTCAGCCATAAATGGTCTGATTTGCGTGATTTTTTGCAATTTGTGCAAACCCCGAAAAATTGACAAGGTGGCCCGACTCATCACGCACAGAGGCAGGCCAACTGGGGGATGATTGAGCTGGAGGGGGGTGAGCTGGTGAAAACTCACCATGATCCACCTTATGAAGACAGACTGAAAGAAATGGGCATGTTTAGCCTTGAGAAGAGAAGACTGAGGGGAGATAGGATAGCGCTCTTCAAGGACTTGAAAGGTTGTCACAGAGAGGAAGGCCAGGATCTCTTCTCCATCATCCCAGGGTGCAGGACACAGAATAATGGGCTCAAGTGACAGGAAGCCAGATTCCAGCTGAATATCAGGACAAACGTCCTGACTGTTAGAGCAATACGACAATGGAACCAATGACCTAGGGAGGTGGTGGGCTCTCCCACACCGGAGGCATTCCAGACGAGGCCAGACAGCCATCTGTCAGGGATGCTCTGACCTGGATTCCTGCATTGAGCAGGGGGTTGGACTCGATGGCCTTGTTTGCCCTTCCAACCCTACTATTCTATGATTCTAAATGGATTCCTCCGACATCCCTAATCCCAACGTGTGGTACCTTAAAGACTAACACATTTATTATAGCATAATTGTGGACTACAGTCCACTTCATCAAATGTATGCAATTTTATCCTCAGTTTGCAGACTGAGGAAATCAACATCACTGGCTGAGGAAAAGACTGTAGCCCCCTCCACTTGCCTTGCTTTCTTAGGTGTTGAGATTAACACTGCTGTGCAGACTTGTAGGTCCCCAGCCTTTGGAGAAGCTTGACACTTTTAAGTAAAACCTCAAGCTTAGTTCTTTGGATAAGAAACTGACTATAAAGCAGCTTACAAAAGCTTTGGGGGCAGGTCAATTTTGCATGCAGGGTCATCTGGCATCTTTGAGATGCCACCTGAGGTGTGCGGTCTAGGCACCATCCCCATCAGGATGTCGGGCAAATGAGAGCGGACCTTCACATGCAGCATGAGGTGCCTTTGGCAGTTGAACTGCAGGTAGAATCTTATGGAACACCCTCCCCCTCATGGGGGCATCACTCGTGACTTTACTTTCTTAGACTTTCTCCCTGTTTTGGTGGTGGCACTCCTGTGCCCTCAGCAGTTTTGTAATTCTACACTTGCATCACTTCTAAGGGCAGAAGCAGGAGTGGAAAGGAAAGGTTCCTCCTGTGCAAACACCGAGTCATTGCTGTCTCCTAGAGGGACGCCGCTTTCGCTGGCGTTTTCATGGCAGACTACAGCGGGGTGATTTGCCATCGCCTTCCCCAGTCGTGACTACCTTTCCCCCAGCAAGCTGGGTACTCATTTTACCGACCTGGGAAGGATGGAAGGCTGAGTCGACCTGAGCCGGCTACCTGGGACCTGGCTTCCACTGGGATCGAACACAGGTCGTGGGGAGAGTTTCGGTTGCTGTACTGCCGCCTACCACTTTGCGCCACACGAGGCTCAGAAGTAGGACTGACTTCTGTTAAAACCTCTATCCATGTCACACTTGCTTTATATTAGTTCAGGTTGGCTTATACGAGTGACTCCCACCTTCCGGAGAAATATGCTTTCAAGAGCAACTTCAGACCTTATCCCCAAAGTCTTGGGTAAACTTGACCAGACCTATATCGGATGCTTATGGGATTGGTACTTTTACTTTCTTTTGCTCCTGATAGAGTCAAGCAGATGCTTAAAGAAAAAAAAAATATCTCTATTCTCAGCATTTGGATGTGGTTACAATCTCACAGGTGTCTTATTCCTCTTGGAAGCCATTAAATAAGATAGCATTTGGTCAGCAGAGCTCCTTATAACTCTTGCTGTGCCCCCCTCCCGCCCCAAGAAAATCATTCACAGCATACGATGCATGCCTACTGCCTTTCTGGAGGGAAGGTTTGATAACACTCCAGTCCATCAAAGACATTGTATTTGTGGGTCCCGGGGGGTTGAGGATGTTTCCCACTACTTACTAAGGTGTCCCCTCTATGACCATCCTAGGCATACATTTCTTGCTATTATTCTCTGGTCCCTGTCAAACACACCCCTCTTAGACCAGAGATGTGATCTTCCTTCTGGCAGTGATGTTTTTACCTCTGTCCAGGTAGCAAAATTTGCTTGGTGGCATGGACAATACACATCAAATCCAAAATGGCTGATCCTGGTACGCACGCACGCACGCACACACACACACACATATGAGAGTGTACTTACTTTCATCTTTGGTGGGAATGTTCTACAGTATGCGAGCTTGGGAACATGGTTGCTGATTTTGTCAGGAATTTTTTCTTGTTAGACAACTGGTAACTTCTAAAGCAATGACATACACTTACATATGCTCCTTTTATATGCTGTATAACTTTTATTTTTACTTTCCTTAGAAAGTAAAACTCAGGCCGTTTTATTGTAGATGTTCCATAAGCATATCTGTTATAGACTAAGATTTATACTTAGTAAATTCCCTTGTTTCTTTAGTGATTTCGATTTATTATTATGTATGTTTTTGTTGCCTTTATGTTGTTAACCTTATTTTGAAAAAAAATAAAATTTTCATGAGAAATAATGGGACTGTACTTTTTTTTTCTTTTTTATGAAAATAATGAGACTACTTTTTTTCTTTTTCATGAAAAAAATGAGACTGTACTTTTTTCTTTTTTATAAAAAAATGAGACTACTTTTTTTTCTTTTTCATGAAAAAATGAGACTGTACTTTTTTCTTTTTTATGAAAAATGAGACTACAGTTTTGTTTCTTTTTTTGAAAAAATGAGACTGTACTTTTTTCTTTTTATGAAAAAATGAGAGTGTACTTTTTTCTTTTTCATGAAAAAATTGATACTATACTGTTTTTTTCTTTTTTATGAAAAAATTAGACTGTACTTTTTTCTTTTTTATGAAAAATGAGACTGTACTTTTTTTCTTTATGAAAAATGAGACTACTGTTTTGTTTCTTTTTATGAATAAAATGAGACTGTACTTTTTTCTTTTTATGAAAAAATGAGACTGCTGTTTTTTTCTTCTTTTTTATGGATATTGTGGTGACCTATGGCTCCAAGCAATAAAGTTACCACTACTATTGCTACTACTTCTTAGGGACCTTCAGCAAGGCCTGGCCGACTTGTTTTGGGCAGATGGGGTAAGGTGAGCTTAACTGGAGTTACTGGTCACCTTTGTAGCCTAGGGAGGGAATCTTATTGATTAGGACGCCCTGGTGAGCACCCAAAGGCACCTTTATGGCGAAGGGCTGCTCTCCTGACTACCCCATATTGCCAGCCAATTTGAGAGGACTGGAAAGGGCAGTGACCCTTGGAGGCCCTCATAGCATCATCCTTCTGAACACCATGCAACAGGGCTGGAGGAAGAGAGCAAGGGCTCCACTTTGCCTTGCCTTTGATGATGCACTGGCAGCAGCGAGCTTGGATCAGTATGGCTACCGATCCCCTATGAAACATCCTCCTTTCTTGCAGTGTGCTGTGGCAAAACACTACACAATCTCATGCGACAACATTTGGTGCTGCCTAATGGGCAGGGCAGGGCAGGCCCGGCCCGTAAGGCCTCAAGGCTTGTCCACCAAGCCTTGTATTGCCTACTGTGACTGACAGCAGCTCTCCTGAGTCTTAGGGCTTCTTCACATGGAGCTTTTATCCTGCTATTGAGATCGGTCTCTCACGGAAGTTTGTGGGCCCTTTAGATGACATCGTCAACCTCCAGGGCATCTCCTGCACTGAATGACCTTTATTTCATTTGTGAAAAGATCGGAGATAATGAGCTATCAAATTACCGCACTTCAGTTCCGCATAAATTCCTCGTGAAAAGAGGAAAACCCACAATAAGAGGAGGTAGACCACAGCGCCATCTAGTGGCTGTATAATGAAACACGTGGAAGACCCAGATAAGGGGGGAAAGGAGGGGAGAAAGGGGGGAAGGAAGCATGTGTGAAGGGAGCCCATCGTGATCCTGCATTTAAAACAGAAGCAGAAAGCCCCCTTTTAAATGCAGGATTTTAGGCTGGTATACAGATGCTCTCAGGGAGAGAAAGACCTTTCCCAGCACCAGCTATCTGATCCTCTTTTAAAAAACTGGAGATACCTGGGACTTTCTGCATGCAAATCAGGTGCTCTGCCCCACCCATTGACTCCTCTGTAACAGAAGGGAAACTAAAAGCTGGGTCTCTCAGACTCACTGGAGCAACAGCCTTCCCCCATCTGGTGCCCCCCTGATGTTTTTGAACTACAGCTTCCATCATCCCTACCCATTGGCCACATTGGCTGGGGCTGATGGGAACTGTAAGCCCAACCATCTGGAAGGCAGCTGTTCGGCAAAAGCTACACTGGAGTCATGCCTCCCCCAATTCTCAGTATTTTGCCAAGCTCTCTCTCTCTCTCTCTCTCTCTCTCTCTCTCTCTCTCGCTTTCTCTCTCTCTCTCTCTCTCTCGCTTTCTCTCTCTCTCTCTCTCTGCAGGAACAGAGGGGGGAACCTTCCATACAGGCCTCCTTCAACCAGTTTTTGCTGACACCTGCAGCTAGTCTTTTGCTGACACAGGCACCCACCGGAGGCGCTTGAGGCAATCTTTTCTGAATAATACACATTTATAGCTTGTACAGAATAAGGCAGCTGGAAACTATAAGGAGATCTGTTTCTCCTGAAGAGCGGTGGGGCAGGAAAATGTGGAATCTCTTGCTCCTATTCATTTATGTAGGATCCCACTTTTAAGGCAAGATGACATTCTTTCCATATTTGACATCTAAGGCAACAAACTAACAAGAAGTCACAACATCTCAAACTATAAATAGGAAGATAAATACAGCAACCAATTAAAAACTTTTTTTAAAAAAACATTAAAAACGAGAGAGAGAGAGAGAGAGAGAGGTGGTGGTGGTGAGAGAGCTGGGAGATCCAGGTTCCAGTCCCCACTCAGCCATGGAAGCTCACTGGGTGGCTGTGGGCCAGTCACAGACTCCCAGCCCAACCTACCTCACAGGGCTGTTGTTGTGAGGCTAAAATGGAGAGGTGGAGGATCATGTAAGCTGCTTTGGGTTCCTTGCAAGAGGGAAAAAAGGCGGGATATAAATGCAATAAATAAACAAACAAACAAAACTAAAAACAAGGAGACAAAGGAGCAAGGCAGAAGAATATCAGCGAGCAGGCCAAATGCCTGCCAAAGCAGCAAGATTTTCACCATTCAGCAGAAGGGTATTAGTCAGACCTCCTTGGGCACCACCACTATGAAGGCCTTCTCCTATGTTCCCCCCAAATGCACTTTAGATGTTGGCAGGACTTGGATCTCTCCCATAGACCTTCATAGTCTTCCAAAACACAGTCTCCAAGCGGGGTCACAATGGCGCCCACGCTGCTGAGTGGATGTTGGGTGAAGATGTGACCACGCTTCCTTTGGACATGGTCTATGTCAGACATTGCCCACCCTGGATTCCTAGATCTTGCTGAAATACAACACCCATCATCCCTGACCGTCAGCCATTCAAATGGGACAAACATTTCCTTTTCTTTTAAACTATGTGACCAGATGCACAAATAATGATCAGTGCGATCTAAAGACAGATACAAGCGTGCAAAAAACTGACCCTATTTTCGTATGTGAAATCTTGGAGGATGTGTGTATGCCATGGATAGAGAACCTGAGGTCCTCCAGATGTTGAACTGCAACTCCCATCATCCCTAGCCACTGGCCATGCTGCCTGGGGCTGATGGGTGTTAGAGTCAAGCAACGTCCAGAGGACCACAAGTTCCTTATCCCCGGCATACAGAAAAACAATTAGATATTCATCAACCAGTGTATTAACATGACATTTTGTAAAACGTTCCTATCTGGGGGCAGCCAGCAAAGCTCAGGTTCTCCTTTCTATCTCCTAGAGCAGGGATGAGGAACCTATGGCCCTCCATATGTTGTTGGGCTCTAACTCCCATCAGCCCCAGACAGCACAGCCAGTGGTCAAGGATGATGGGAGTTACAGTTCAGCAACATCTGGAGGACCTCAGGTTCTCCAGCCCTGGCATACACACATCCTCTGAGATTTCACATCAGTCCCAGTGGCCCAGCAACATCTGGAGACCCAAAATGGGAAAAGCTGATGTAAGCGCTGTGCAGATGGTGATGAGAGCAGCATGGGGCCCTAAGGCAAGTAGTACTGGAGAACAGAACTGGAGAACTGATGCCTGAAAAGAAGTCTAGTGGCTGTTCTGGAGGCAACTGTTGGTCCCACCAGCGCATGGTCAGAAGGAACACGTGATGCAGCAAACTTTAGGGAAAGGACCACAGCTCAGCAGTAGAGGCCACGGTTTGTATGCAGAAGGTCCCAGGCTCAATTCCTAGCATCTCCAGTGAAAAAGATCTCCGCTAGAAGGTCATGGGGAAGACCTTTCTCTGTCAGTGACCTTGGCGATGTCAAGAGGCCCTAGCCGGCCTCTTTCAGTCTACTCCAGTAGGCAACTCCAGACACAGACAAAGGATTCTTTTCAAGGCTTTATTCCTTTTACAACTTAAGAACTCTATCACCAGCAACTAAGCTATGAACAGCAGAGTAACCTATGCCCCGGGTTGGAAATAGTTGGTCCCCGTTTGAATGAGAATCACTTGCAGACCCTGAGCTTATGGGCTAGGGAGAGTCCCTCCCGTTTTCCCTTGGGTCCTCTGGACGTGACCGTTGCTTGCGCGCCAAATGGGCGCTACGCCTCCTTTCCGCACCCTCCATAGCTTGTCGCTCTTTGCGTCTGCGTCGAGCATCCAACCAGCCCTCCTCCCGTGCTCTTTCACTCCCAGGACTGCTATCTATGTCTGCAATGCCAGTAGGAGGAATCTCTGCCAGCTGCAGGGCCTGGGAGGGAAGAGTGCGCTCCTCTCCCACAGATGGCTGTTCCTCCTCAGAATCAGAACTGCTCTGAGGTTCTATGGGCTCAGTGTCCACCCTGACAGGCAAGCCACTGCCAGTCAGAGTAGGCAACACCAGACCAGATGGACAAATAGTCTGACCCAGCATAAGGCAATTTCCTATATTATGCTATCAAGGCACAAGGTTCTGTAGGGCCTATCCCACTCCATTGAATGCCATAGTGTTACCACCAAATTCACTGTCCTACCAACCACAAACATGCATCTCTCTGCTCAAACCTTATCGCCGGCATCAGGAGACCTGGGTGGCTGTTTGGACAAATCACTGTGTAATCAGAACATGCACTTCAAGCAAGAGGCATTTGACACCCTGCCAGATGAAAAGTAGCCTGGTCTTAAACTAGGCATAAAAATGAGACTGGAGAAGATCCAAAAAAAATTGTACGATGGATTGGAAGGAGGGTACTAGGGACCAGAACCTCCAGAGGAAATACGATGAGGCAGCCAAGGTGCATTCAGGTTCCTGGCGCCTGTGAGGTGCGGCTGTTGAGAAAAGGAGCATCAGCACCAGATGCAGGCCAGCACTCAGCTAGGGATGTTGGAGAATTTCTCCACGAATCTCCGGGAGGCCAAATGCCAACGCATTCGGCCCCCCGAAATTGGTGGGGAAATTCTCCGCCCCCCCCCCAGGATGGAACTTACCTCGCGCGAATGTCCCTCGCGGCGGCGGGTCCCGGCAGCGTTTCGGCGGTGGCGGCTGGTCTTCCGACCGGCTGCCGCCACCGCCGCCGCCGCCATTTCCAAGTAAAGTGTAAAAAAAAAAAAAGCGATAGGCTACGTAAAGATTTACGTAGCCTATCACGGGTTTGGTTTTTTTTACACTTTACTTTTTTCTTTCGTGGCCAGGGAGACGAGGCGGGGAGGGATGGGGCGCCTCCCCCCCAGCCAGAATTTCGGCCAGGAGGGGCAGGGCACCTCCCCACCCGCCAAGAACATCGGGGGGAGAACCGGAGCTCCTCCCCCCCCCGAAAAAAGCTGCGGGACCAGGTAAGGGACTTTCGTCCATCCCTACACTCAGCTGCATGCGCTTTGCCGGAGGAGTGCAGCAACATGAAAGGATGATTTGCACGTGTGTTGCAGTAGGGAAGGAAGGAAGATAAGGTAGGCTTATCAAGCCATGATATGATCATGGCTTTCCCGTACCCATTTGGTGCATTTCCTTCCCTTCCTTCTAGTTTCATTTTGTGATTTTTCATTTTGTGATTTGCACGTGCATTGCAGTAGGGAAGGAAGGAAGATAAGATATGCTTATTAAGCCAAGATATGATTGTGGTTTTCCCGTACCCGTTTGGTGCATTTCCTTCCCTTCCTTTTGGTTTCATTTTGCGAGTTGCATTTTGTGATTTGCATTTTATGATCATGGCTTTCCCGTACCCATTTGGCGCATTTCCTTCCCTTCCTTCTGGTTTCATTTTGTGATTTTTCATTTTGTGATTTGCACATGTGTTGCAGTAGGGAAGGAAGAAAGATAAGGTAGGCTTATTAAGCCAAGATATGATCGTGGCTTTCCCGTACCTGTTTGGCACATTTCCTTCCCTTCCTTTTGGTTTCATTTTGTGATTTTTCATGTTGTGATTTGCACATGCATTGCAGGAAGGAAGGAAGGAAGGAAGGAAGGAAGGAAGGAAGGAAGGAAGATAAGGTAGGCTTATTAAGCCAAGATATGATCGTGGCTTTCCCGTACCTGTTTGGCACATTTCCTTCCCTTCCTTTTGGTTTCATTTTGTGATTTTTCATGTTGTGATTTGCACATGCATTGCAGGAAGGAAGGAAAGAAGGAAGGAAGGAAGGAAGGAAGGAAGGAAGGAAGGAAGGAAGATAAGGTAAGCTTATTAAGCCAAGATATGATCATGGCTTTCCCATACCTGTCTGGTGCATTTCCTTCCCTTCCTTTTAGTTTCATTTTGTGATTTTATTAGAATGTAGGTCTTTAGGGCATGAGTTTGTTGTTTCATTCTGTACAGCACCATGTGCATTGATGCCGCTATATAAATCTTCATCACCATCATCACCACCACCACGCAAACACTGTCTGTCACATTTGTGGTATGCCATAGCATCTCCTGTCCTGTTTTACGCACCAAGGAAATGGCTTGATCTTTGCATTAAAGATGTGCCAGAAAAACACCATTTTATTGTATTTATTTACAACATTTATATACCGCTCCACATCTAAACAGTTTCCAGAGCGGTGAATTGCCCTACTGTTTGCTGTCCAGCATTTCAAAACAAGCCTCCCTGGCACATGATGTAATGCCTCATGCACTACCTAACATGATGCCTTAATGTTTATATGTACATCATGTGTTGTTTACGGGCACCAGAGACAAGATGCATCCAATCCTTGCACAGATATTTCGCTTCTGGAGACTCTGAGAAGAGGATTGGATCTTGGAAAATGACAGTGCTGGCAAGTTGCGCTAGCGAAACAAGAACAAGCTGTCTTCCAAAGATGCTAGGAACTGAACCTGGCAACTTCTGCATGCAAAGTGTGGTCTCTACCACTGCACCTAATTAAAAGGGTGGGCTAGACACAGCCAGGCAGCAGTGCTTGCGAGAATGGCCACCACCACCAGATAAGCCCACCACGGCTCACTGTGGGAGGGGCTGGGCCCACCAGGGGACACTTTGCCCAGGGCCTCCCTCAAACCAGCAGCCAGCCCTGCTACCCAGGGTCTCAGCCAGAAAACAGGGAAAGCTGGAACATACATAAGCATGCTGAGCCAATAGTGACCAGAAACAAACTCATCCTACACCTTCCTTTCCTCCTTCTAATAGCACCATTAAGTAAACAGGGAAAAAAATCCTTCCTAGACCCTGCAGGCAATTATCTTATGCCCTGAAGCATGAGACTTTATTATGGCTCATCATCTGTGTTATGCCAAGCCTGCAAAAATATCGAATGAAACAAAAGAGGGATTTGAAAATCCCCCTTAAGACTATTCCACGACCATATGAGGACAAGGTGGGACAGTGAGGGGTTTAGGATGTGAGCACTTCGCCCTTGCTGCCTTCTGAAATCCTCAAGTAGCCAGAATCAACACGCAGACGATAGGGCTCTTTTCCAAGGCTTTATTTCCATTCAACCAAATGACACCTATAGATGCTATAATTGCCTGAGCTTAAGAGGGAAACTTAAGAGAGCTGCCTACTAGGGGTTTCTAACCTTAGTGAATCAGTTGGTCTCCGTTTGGAGGGAAAAGGCGGGAAGCCTCTGAATTTAAGGGCTAGGAGGCGGACGTCCACCCCTTTCCCGTGGGGCATCGGGGCGCAGCTGCTGATGTCGTGCCAAGCGGGCTGAGCACCTCCTCTCAGCGCCCTCCATCTCCCGCTTGTCCCTGAGCCAGCGCCTCGCATCCTGAAGCTCCTGTTGTCCCTCCCTCTCCCTGCCAGGGTCACTGCCTCTCTCAGGAATGTGAGCAGGGAGGGGCTCTCCCTCCGGCAGCGCCTCTGAACAGCACGCGGGTTCCTCTCCCTATCTCTTCCTCAGAATCAGAACTGCCTTGGGGCTCTATAGGCTCCGACCCAACTCTGACCAGCAGAATCAGAGAAGAGCAAATCAAGTAAAGACATTTCCTGAGCTCCACTGTCTGTGGAGCTTCATTTCCCAGCAGAACAGGCATCCAGTCTTATTTCACAAACAGCAGCACATGGGTGGATGAGTCAGTGATCAATATGAGAAAGAGAAAAGGGCGTAGATGTCCATCAACAGGACAAAGTGCTAGTTGTCAAAGGGGCTGACATGAACCTATCACATCTTGGGTCAACCAATGGTCTTAGAGTTATATGTGATGGGAAGGGACCACCACTTAGTGGCTGAGCCCATGCTTTGCATGCAGAAAGTCCCAGGTTGAATTACCTGCAGAGAACACAGAGCAGGGAGATAGTAATGGGAAAGACCTCTGCCCGAGACCCTGGATAGTGGGGCTGGCTGATGGTTTGGGGGAGGCCCTGGGCAAAGTGACCCCTGGTGGGCCCACCCCCTCTAACAGTGAGCCATGGTGAGCTCGCAAGAACTGCTGCCTGGCTGTGTCTAGCCCTTTTAATTAGGTGCAGTGGTAGAGAACACGCTTTTATTTATTTATTAAATTTCTTAATCGCCCATCTGGCCAGTCACCCATCTACTCTGGGCAATGTACAATAATAGAAACAGTTTAAAACAATAAAATCATACATTAAAGCATCATATTTCTAAAAAATACCCTAACCCACCCCAAATGCCTGCCTGAACAACCACGTTTTCAATGCGTGGCGGAAGCTCATTAAAGAGGGGGCATGGGGAGTTCCCTAGGGAGGGAGTTCCACGGAGTGGGGGCCACCACAGAGAAGGCCCTCTCCCTCGTCCTCGCCAGCCTGGCTGTCCTGGCTTTGCATGCAGAAGGTGTCAGTTTCCGTTCCCAGCATCTCCAGGTAGGTCTGGAAAAAAAACACTGCCTGAAACCTTGGAGAGCTGCTGCTGCCGGCCAGTGTCGGCAATACTGCGCTAGGTGGACCAATGGTTTGATTTGCTATAAGGCAGCTTCCTATGTGCCAAATTTCCCCACAATACCCCAGCACAAGGTTAGGTCAGGGGCATTGCAGCAAATTAAAAATGTGGCTAGATACAGCCATGAGCCACCTGATGCTGCTGGAAATACCAGGCCAGAAAATAAATACATAACATACATTGTGAAAGTTTGAGGCCTATGGAGGCAAAGAGAAAAAGGGTCAGGCTTAGATACCTGGATTTTTCTGTGGGGGGGGGTAAAACTGAGAGGAGGAGTTTCATTGCCCCGGTTAAGGGTCAGTTTCATTTCCCCAGGTAAGTTTCAGTTTCATTTCCCCAGGTAAGTTTCAGTTTCTTCAGGTTTGAAGCAGTACTTTTGGTTTTGAGGGAGGAGGGTATATAAAGAGAGTGAGAGAGCCAGTACAAGTAGAGTCAGGAAGAGCAGAGCCTGAAGAGGGAGCAGGAAGAAGCAGCCCGGAGAAGGCTAAGGGCAGCTAGGGTAAAGGAACTTGTGTTTTGCAACTTCTGTTTTCTTTTAATGCCTTTTCTATCACTCAGCTCTATTGTGTAAATACCTTTAGTTGTGATCTGTTTGCTTTAAATCTACTAGTAAACCGTTGTGGTTAACCCCTGCGTCTAGAGTGTCAGTCAGCCCACGTCTACAGTCTAAACCACACATTACTGGAAAGGGGAAGTTTCAAAGAAGGAAAGTAGGACTCTTAAGAGGGAGACCTTAAGAGAGAGATCAAGAGATCCTTCAGGGGTTGCTCAGGCTGTCCAGGTCATAAGTGGAACCTTGACATACATACATAAATAAAGGGGGTCAGGTGAGCCCTGAGATCTACTGGGCTAGATGGGCAAAGAGGCAGCTTTCTGTGTTCCTAAGACCCAAATTCTTAGCTGCATACTCCCGTTACCTCCCTGAATACACCTCTAACTAAAAGAGCATGCTAGGGGAGTAAAACTGAAGCCCAGCATTCAGTATTTGGTGGTGTTTCCTTGTCATTAATTCAGTTGGATGCTGTCCATCTCTTCCTCTGAATGTGAGAGGGGGCCCACAGCCAGAGTACGTGACACCCTTCTCCTCCATTTTTGCCATTCTGTTGAGGCTTCTCCATTTGTCAGGCTGTTTAACTGAATTCTCTCCTGCTTGGTTGCTTTCCTTCTGGTTGCACCGATGGTTTAATCTTAATTATATTGTTATTTGGTTTTGCTTTTACTGTAATTGATGATGTTTTCTTTTGCATGGTACCACGGGCAATTTGTCTGAAAGGCAGCAAAGAAAACACGCAGAGAGACACCCTCCAAGATGAATATGTAGCTATATATGTGAAAATCAAGCCTTGGACATATATTTCAAAGAAGGTGCCATCAGCAGTACCGTCAGCTTTCAGACAGTACTGGCAATGTGTCCTCTGGGGGGGGCCGGCTCTGGCCAGTCTCTGCAGTGCCACAGACATTGCACAAACATCCATGTCTATTTCTCCTAATGCACAATTTTGCCTTATATACACATTTGTAAGCAATTTTCCTAAGACAATGCATTTTAATGTAATTTTCACTAACACACATTTTTGTATGCACTTTCACCCTAGATAGACAGACAGACAGACAGACAGACACAGACACATCCATGCATACATACACATACACACACATACACATACCCAGCCACCATCTAAGATCATCAGAGGAGGCCTTTCTGGTCATTCCAAAATGAACGGAATGTCGCCATGAAGAACCCCGATGGTGGGCCTTCTCTGTAGCGGCACCCACCCTCTGGAAAACCCTCCCCTGTGCAGTTCAAGCTGCAGGAAATGTGGCATTTCTTGAATGCCTCCTGAAATTTATTTATTTATTTCATTTCTATACCACCCAATCGCCAAAGCTCTCTGGGTGGTTCACAAAAAGCTCTCTGGGCGGTTCACAAAAAATGCACCTTTTTACTCAGGCGTTCCCTGGGTTGTAGCTGCTGCTGGGTTTTACGTTGGTTTTACATGCTACTTTTCAACTTAAAGCCTTATATTATGTTTCATCATGTTTTATTTTATGGTTTTAATTGTTGTGCACTGCCCAGAGGGCCTCGGCTGTTGGGTAGTATATAAATGTGAAGAAGAAGAAGAAGAAGAAGAAGAAGAAGAAGAAGAAGAAGAAGAAGAAGAAGCAGCGGCGGCGGCATTTTTTTAAATTTCAGAACTAGATGAACGGGGAGGAGTCACTCTCTCCCCAATGCTTCCACTAGGGTTTCTTGTCCAGCACCAAGCTCAACCAGAGGTGTGGGGAGAGGGGTAGCCTTAGGGATGTCAGAGAATTCTGCCACGGATCTTGGTGAGGCCAAATGCCAGTGCATTCGCCCCCCCAAAATCCATGGCAGAACGAAGCCCCCCTGCCCCCCACCCCACGAAACGGGCCCGGAATGGAGCACCTACCTGCTGCCGTCCACGCTGACTTGCCGTCCATTCGCTTCTTCCATATAGCCATGATAGGCTACGTAAATACTTACGTAAATACTTACGTAGCCTATCACGGCTAACTTTACTATCATGGCAAAACTAAGGGAACGCAAATGGCGGCGGCTACGGCGGCCACCATTTGCGTTCCATTTTTTTTTTTTTTTTGCTGTTTTAGCCTACATAAATAATTACGTAGGCTATTACAGCCAAAAGAAAAAGGGAACACAAATGGCGGCCACTACGCCATTTGCATTCCTTTTTTTTTTTTTTTGCCGTAATAGCCTACATAAATATTTATGTAGGCTAAAACGCAAAAAAAAATGGAACGCAAATGGCGGCCGCTGTAGCCGCCGCCATTTGCGTTCGCTGTTGTGTGTTTTTTTGCCGTGATAGGCTACGTAAATATTTACATAGCCTATCACGGCAAAATACAGGGATGCAAATGGCGGTGGCTACGGCAGCCGCCATTTGTGTCCCTGCAGGCTGCCCAGTGGCCGGATGTCCGGCTGCGGGCGGCCCTGGCCAGCAGCTTTGTGGAATCTCCGCGAAGCGGAGCCGGCCAGAGAGAATTTCAGGGGGAGGGACAGAGCGCCTCTCCCCCACTGTGAATGTCACCCTTCGAAAAGGTAGGTGACTTTTGTACATCCCTAGGTAGCCTTGGTCTATAAGAATTCCATCCCTCTGGTCAAATACCCCATCCAACAGTCAGCCAGTTTTGAGTATCTGTACCTGGTGTTGGGCACCTGAGACAGGAGTGGGATTCTGTTGGTGTACTATCCACCCCACTGCACAATGGTCTCCGTGCCTGAGCTGATTGAGGTGGTGTCAAGCGTAGAATTGAGTTCTCTAGTCAGCTTTACATTGCACTATGTTAATGAGATAATAAGTAGCTATTCTCATTTAATGCACTCTAGTAGAAAGTCATAACAAAACTGGCACCAGCCATCACTTCAAAACCTGAGTGGCTCTTCAAGTCCCACCCTCAGGGAGGGTCTTCCCAGAGGGACCTCTCATGGGCTGTTAGCCTTTTATGATGCCTCACATCTAGGGATGTCAGAGGATGTCCAGTTGGGGCTCGGGCTCGGCAATTTCTCACCAGCTTGGCCCCCAGGATGCCAGTCCACAGATCCCAGCACTTGCCTGACTCAGTACGCAACAAGTCGGGCAAGCACAGGGATCCCCACTTACCCACGAGCGCCATTTTGCATAGAAATCGCAGGTAAGCTACTTACATAAACTGCAATTTCTGCAAAATGGCAACCAAAAATAGCACCATTCATGCAAAATTACATTCAAGCCTGTAATTTTGCATAAAAGGCACTATTTATGGCAGCCATGTTGCGGAAATCGTCATTTACATAAGTAACTTACCCGTGATTTCCACACAAAATGGAGGCTCGCAGGAAGAAGAGGAGCTGTGCACCACTCGCTGGGCGCCCACGGACCACCCAGCGGCTCACCCAGTGTGCCAAACTGGGTCGGGTAAGCAGCAGGGGTCCGGCGAGCAGTGCGCAGGGGAGGTGCAGGGGGGATTCACCCATCCCTACTCACATCCTGGTGTTGTTCCACCCTCCTAACCCTGGTGTCTGCTTTTGGATCCCTTACTCTTAATTCCTCCTCCACCTTAAGATCCTGCATTCCCACAGGGGGAGAATTCTCTGTCTGGTTTTGATCCAACTGATTAACCAGCATCTGGGGAAACTGTCTCTTGCGACCTTGGCAGCTCCGCCACTCCTTCTCCCTCCTCCCCGTCTGACCCGGAATCAGTTCCTATGTCTTTATGGGGTGCTTTTGCAGAGGTTCACTAGTTCTCCGTTTGCTTACCACCGTCCACTGCACCTCCAGGTTTTGCGTTTCGCATGCTTTCCCCAGCCATTGGCAGGACCGGTGTGCAATCACCGCATGCAGCCTCGATCGATATACAGTCAAAATATTATCCTCCGAGATAAACACAAGTGACTGCCAAAGCTGGCATGAAATGCACTCTCCTTGGCACATGCTTGTTTTTAGGGCACAACGCACAAGTGCTCAGCTGGTTGGATGTGGAGCCATATACAGGCATTAGCAGAGGAAATCAAACTGAGACACAAAAGACGCCCCCTTTTAAGCATCCATGCCACACGCCCCAACTATGTGGAATATCACCATAGAAACCAAGCAAGGGTGATGCTGCTTTTCCAGCAACAGCAAAGAGAAAAGCTAATCCAAGAGTCCGAGGAAAGGGTAGTCCAAGGAGCAGTGCCTGGAAGCCTCCGAAGAGATGCAAGAAGCTGAGAAGGTTGAACTTCACTGCCATTTCCTACAAAATAATTCAATGTGTTTCGGTCTGCAGGCTGCTCCTTCCCATAGCCAGCCGCCAGCTCCCTTCCAGTGTATATGGCTCTGCATTTCATATGTATGTTCTACATTTCTCTATTTACCGGGGACAGTCCCTAATTTCTGTTTCTGGTCCCTAGTTGATCACTGTCCCTCTTTTGGCCTTGGGATGGGATGCCTTGTTAATTTCCGGCGGCCAGGGGGGTGGGGGTGAGTTGTTAGCCTTTGCCAGAGGGGTAGTCTGCTGCAGCAAAACCCAGGAAGAATCTCATGAGTCCTGAAAGCAGGGGTGTGAAACGTGTGGCACTCAAGATGTTGTTGGACTTCAGCTCCTATCAGCCACAACCAGCATGGCAAATGGTTGGAGATGATGGGGCTTGTAGTCCAGCAACACCTGGAGGGCTACAGGTCTGCCACCCCTGCCTTAAATGCTAATTGATTCATTATGGCAGGAACGTTTATCGATTAGAGTCCACCACATCAGGGGCTTGAAGGCTTAACCTTAGGTGGTGGGGGCATGTATCACACATACAGAAGAGAGGGGGGGATGTAGAACAGGGGTGGACAGACCTCAGGTTTGTTGGGAATGTTGCAACCTCATCTGCAAGTTACAGGAAGGGGGCAGTGTTATAGTTAGCTAGTGAATGCATGGGAATTTGGGGCATTGCTAGCCTTAGGATCTCTATAACCTAGTGGTTTCCTGCTCCTCCCCTGCCTGCCTGCCTGCCTTCCCTCCTCCTCCTCCTCTCCCTCTCTCTCTCTCTCTCTCTCTCTGCCATCCTCCATTGCTGGGAGCACATGGCTTGCTCTCTCTCGCTCTTGCCTGTGCCATGGAACACAAAGAAATGGACTGAACAAGTTCCTTTTGAAGCCCTCTGCTGTGCCTGCATATTGTGTGCAAGAATACTTGTGAATAAAGCTGTTTTTCTTTCTTCACTAAAGAAAGGGGTGGTCTATTTTTTTTTATTTTTTTATTATAATTTTTGGCCTTTTGTGTGCATGTGGGACTGGTGAATGCTCATGTCAGGAGCACCCTAGCTGCCTCTTTAAGTCCCCTCCAATAGCCAACTCACGACACAGATGAAAGGGATTCTTTCCAAGGCTTTATTCCTTTACAACTTAATGACTCTTTCAGATGCTAATCACCAGCGACTAAGCAAGGAAACACACTGGGGTAGTTAGCAGAGTAGCCTAAGCTCCGGGTAAGGCAGTTGGTCCCCAGTTGAAGGGGAAGAGCGGGAAAGCTCTGAACTTATGGGCTATGGAGCGGTCCTCCCTCTTACCCAGGGAACCTTAGGACGTGACCGTTGCTTTAGCGCCAAGCGGGCAGAGCACCTCCTCTCAGCGCCCTCCATCAGGCACCGCTCCCTCCGTCTCCGCCGAGCGTCCAGCAAGATCCCATCCTCCAGTCTCTCACTGCTAGGGTCACTATCTCTCTCAGGAATGCAGGCAGGAGGAATTTCTCCCTGCCGCTGTGCCTGTGAGAGATGAGCGAGCTCCTCTCCCACGGGTGGTTGGTCCTCCTCAGAATCAGAACTACACTGGGGCTCTACGGGCTCAGTATCCACCCTGACAGCTCATTCCGTTCTGCCTTTTGTTTTTTTCTCGGCTAGCTGCCTTTTTAATAGGAGGCAGCAATATGAAGTAGATCCCATCAAGGCTTGCGGGATCTATGTGATTTTCCACTAAAACGCTGAAGTTCACCAACCAGAGCCATGGGCAAAATAGTGGCTTAGGAAGGCAGATGTAGCCCTGAGGAACAAGGTGCTCTGAGCGTTTCACTCAATACCAGAACTGGAGCTCACACACAAAGCCTTTCACATGCATGTCAACGCCAGCTTTCGCCCAAGCTTCCGTCGTTGCAGCAGACTCATTTAGGAAAGAGGGGAAAGGCTTTTTGTCACTGAGTTAAAACCATTTGTCTGACTCGGTATAAGGCGACTGCCTATGTGCATGTTTAATTCAGCCCTATCTTCAGAATCATGAGGACTAGAATCTTACTTTCTTTTAAAGTGAAGGGTAATATCTCAGTAGCACAGCACATACTTTGCATGCAAAAGACACGAAGTTAAATGAACCAATGATCTGACTTGGTATCTGACTTATGGGGGCAGCTTCCTATATAATGGGAACTACAGACAGAAAAATCAAGGATCGCGTGAATGCCGTCACTGGAAGCTTGAATGTCCATGGGCATTTCTACCCTAGGTATCCATACCCATATAGAGAGATTCAGCTATTAGGCAGTATAGAGTTGTAATAAATAAATAAAATAAATACACTTACAGCAGGGGTAGACAACCTGTTTCCCCCCAGATATTCTGGACTACAACTCCCATAATCCCCGAGCATTGACCATTCTGCTTGAGGCTGATGGGAGATGTAGTACAAAACATCTGTAGGCTGCCATGTTGCCTAACCCTGCACTACACCTACACCAGTTTCATTGCCAAACCTTCCCAAAAGAATCTTGGGAATTGTGGTTTGGAGGGCACACTGAGGATGCTGGTGATTCTCTGTTAAAGACCCCTAGACCCTTGCACAGAACTACATTTCCTAGGATCCCCTGAAGAGAGGCAATGGCTGTTGAACTAAAATTGTTGTGTGGTGAGATGCCCTTGTGTATTTAATTGGCAGGGAGTCCTGTTCTCTATTTTATTTTATTTTTTTCAAAACTGGCTTTGCAATAGGGATGTACGAAACCCCTACCTGGCTCTGCTCCGGGGCATTCGCAGTGGGGGGGAGGCGCGCCGTCCCTCCCCTGGAATCCTTCCCAGCTGGCTCCGCTCCACGGCAAATCCACAGAGCCGCCGGCCGGGGCCGGCCGCAGCCGGAGTTCCGGCCGCTGCCGGGCTGCTGCGGCCGCAAATGGCGTAAATACTTACGTAGCCTATTACAGCAAAAGGCGGCCACGCAAATGGCATAGCGGCCGCCATTTGCGCCCCTGCCTTTTGCCATGATAGGCTACGTAAATACTTACGTAGTCTATCATGGCTTACTTCAAGGACGCAAATGGTGGCCGCTACGACGGCCGCCATTTGCAGCCGCAGCAGCCAGGAGACCTGCCGGAGCCGCCGCCGGAGCTGCCACATCTGCCGCCAGGTAGGCTCTGTCCCGGGGGGATTCTGCGAGGTGGGGGGGGTAAGGCCGTTCTACCATGGATTCTGGGGGAGTGGATTCTAAGGAATCCAGCCTCATTGGAGTCCGTGGCGGAATTCTCTGACATCCCTACTTTGCAAAGGACACAGAACAGGGTCTTTGAGCAAGCGCCCCTTCATCTGAGCTATGTTTTCTTTTCTCCTCCAGGAGAAAGACACTTTTTCTGCTGCTGCCCTTTCTTTTTGGCAACGAAAGCAGAACGACACGGGTGTGGGGGAGAGAAAACAAGCTGTGGGCAGGGGAGAAAGAGAGCCCTGTTATTTTTTTTCTTGTCCTCTTTCAACGAAGCACGTCGATCTGAGGCTCAAAAGCAGAAAGCACCCCCTTCATCATGGCCGTCCTGATGCTCACCTGGAACATAGCAGACCAAGATGGTGAAAGCGAGACTCAAAGCCAGGAGAGCCTTTGATGCAAACGCAGCCTGGCTGTTATCTGCCAGAAATGTCATACAGGGATTCATTTCACAGCCTCTCATCCTCAGCTTGACTTTTTAGATCTCCGGTGTCAAAGGAGGCCCTGACATTTTGTTACTTATATGACAGATCTCTATATCCTCCCCGCACATGCACACACCTCCAATCAAAAATAGTTTCCTTAACAAGCCCTTTTTTAAAATTACATTTTTTGAACCCTCAGAACACTGACCAGGAAGCGCCCGTCACATAGGAAGCTGCCTTATACCGAGTCAAATCATTGTGGTCAGAGAGAATTTTGGATAATCAGGCAAAAGAGAAGACAGGGTGCCTGTACTTCAAACCAGTGAAGGAATTATAGAAGAAGGAATTCCAGGAGGAACAGCTTGCCCTGTTCACAGTAGTGCAGGGGGGAAAACAAGCACACCCACCAAAACCCAAAATCTCTTCCACGCATCTCTTAGAAGGTGTACATGAGCCTTATCCCGCATTGCATTTGATGCACACTCCAGCCGCTGCATCCAATTTCTAGTGCTATTGCTCCTCAGCAATTCACAGATAAAAATGGGCACATTTAGCATGAATAATAACAAGAATAGACAACTACCATTTGTATAGAACTTTCAAGTGTTCTAAATAGCGCTGTAGTGAAAATTTCTCCCACTTTTTTTTCAACCGCGCTCATTCAATTTGATGGAAAAGAAATGGCTTTCAGAAAGAAATTCAAAGGAGGAGAAATTTTGGAGAAATTCTCATGGGTTGGGTTTAGGGTCTTGTGCTTACCTTACTCATGCGGTGGCTGAGGAGTGTGTGCATGAGTGTCCTGTCATTGTACAGTAATCTCTCTGGCAGCCTGTAGCCTCCTTGGCTTCCCACACTTCAACTAAGCCATTGTGAGGAAGACATCATGAGGCAATTCCCCTCATGGGGCTTTTTCAGTTCACAACATGCAGGCAGCCTGGGAGGCTGCAGAACAATGGAAAGATGTGCAATAGAGAGAGAAAACACACACAGCACCCTCGGCCACTTTCATAGTGATTAGGTAAGCTCAAAAAGTCCACCCAAAGAAATTCAAAACTCTGTCTCAGAAAACTGGAAGCCTCAACACAGCTGAGGCTGTTGCCACTTGCAGGAGCAGTGTAATAAACCAAAAACCCTGAGGAAAAAAGAAAGCAGAAATGCAGGGTGGCTACAGCATGGAGCCTCTGCTCTCCTCCCACCCTGCATTGGATACTCAGCAGCCTCCAAGTTCGGAAGCTGCCAAATATCTGGATAGGATTGTGCCCTAAGAGCATTACAGACAGGTTCATATTTCCATCTGTAAAGCATTGGGGGATATGGGTCAATCCTACCACAGAATCCTTGTGGAGATCTGCTCTAGCACTGTTCGAATGTTGGAGAAATCCCATTCAAGTTTCAAGCAGGGTCAGCCCCAGTTAGTACTTGGATGGGAAACTGCCTGGGAATCAGGCTTCCTGCACTGAGCAGGGGGTTGGACTCGATGGTCTTGTAGGCCCCTTCCACCCCTGTGATTCTATGAAGGTCTGTTTTGCATGAAACCGACGGTCTAAAAAAACCTGTCCCATTGAAGGAGGGGAGAAAATATCCTCTGGTTTTCAGCAAGAAGGGGGGGGGGAGCCTCAAAGGCTCTGGATGATGGCTTCATGTTATCCAAATGAGACATCTGAAGTAAAAGGATGGAAGCTTTGTGTTGGAAGGGAAAGTAATGTATGTCTTCTTCACAGCCACTGCGTGCTCGGACAAAAGACACTGCCCTGTGTGGATGTGGAAACACAGGGGGAAAGGAGGTGCTGATAGCCCCTGTGTGTCTTAAACCAGCCTCGGAATGTGCCGTCATTGTATTCAGAAAATGGCCAACGATGGATATGTGTTTATGCTGAAATACAATGGCTACACTAAAGAGATCTGAGCCTTGGGTGTCCCTTCTACTAGCACTGAATAAAGGGTTGATTCATCCAGCCTCAGTGGGCTGTATTTCATTTGGAGTCTTCCTGTTCATTTCTTCTCTCCCACTTGAAAAGAACAGAAAAAGCCTCCTATGAAGCTGAACAAGATTGGAACCCAGAGGGGCTTACGATAAGCTCTCTACTTTAATCTGCCAGGCAGGCCATCCTAGTTACCTATGAGCGATGGCAGCAGTTGGTTTGTTTGAGATATTTCTAGACCGCCTTTCCAAAGCCAACCAAGGCAGTGATCCAAAAGTTCAGAAGATAAAACAATCCAATAAAAACCATTGTAAAACACTGAAAGCAGCCTTACAACCCTTAACAACCCTTTACAAAGCCAAGTTACAAATACATGTCTTGACCCCCTCTCTGAATGCAAAGAGAATAGGGCCCACCCGATTTCACCTGTCTAGCCATGGGGAGGTAGAGTGGGGGAAGCAGCACCGGACAACACATAGGATGTGTCATACTGGCATTTCCACTTTCCCTGCCCCGGAACGCCCCCCGGAGCACCCCGTTTTGGCCGCTCTGCACTACTATTCCCAGCAGGGCTCTTCTGATGTTTTTATGAGTTAGGCCAAAGCCTAACAGTGCTTCATTGACCCAGTAGATGGCCATATGCTACCTCCAGTATCAGAGGAAGTGTGCCTATGTACACCAGTTGCTGGAGAACATGGGCGGGAGGGTGCTGTTACAGTCCTGTCCTGCTTGTGGTTGCCTGGTCGACAGCTGGTTGGCCACTGTGTGAACAGGATGCTGGATTAGATGGACCCTTGGTCTGATCCAGCAGGGGTCTTCTTATGTTCGTTGTTCTGAATAAAGGGCTGAATTAAATTCCAAATTAAACAGCAGGAAAATGACAGCCCATTTTCTTGCACATAGCTTGATTGGAATGTGTGTCTCTTCAGCTAGCCAATCAGTCATATGAGATGGCCCATATTCTCTGAGTAAGGAGCAGGGGGACGAAAAGGATCTACCTCTCATTAGAAATCACTCTGCCTTTCCCGCCTTCAGAGTTCCTGATGCGAGTAAGTAAGTAGTGATACATTTATTGCTCGATCCTAAGACCATTGCAAAAGATACAAAATTAAACCTTAAAATGCTATTATACAATGTCAAAATTTACACGTAAAGTTAAAACAACTAAACTCTAAAAACGTATCAAATCTTTACTGAAGATAAAATAGGGTGGATATGCAGCAAAAATATAACGTGGAGCGGGGGAGGAGGCTGCCGGATGACACATAGGGTGTGTCATACAGGCATTTCCACCTTCCCCGCCCCGGGACACCCCCTTGAATGCCCCGTTTTGGCTGCTCCGTGCTCTTCTTCTGAGTGCAGGATGTGGGGCCATTTTGCGCTGCCTGCGAGGCAGCACGGAACGGGGGGAAGGTCGGTTCTCCAAGGTTGGTTCCCAGAAAACCAGATATCCTATGGCCATCTAGCCGCTGACTAGCCGCCATAGGATTGATCCCTCCAGGCACAATCCTATTCAGATAGTTGGCAGCCTCCCACTTCGGAGGCTGCCAAGTATCCAATGCAGGGTGGGAGGAGAGAGGCATCTCCACACTCCAGCCGCCCCGCATTTCTGCTAGACAGGCGATTTCCCCCATCTAGCAGCAGCAGCTCAGAGGGGGAGGGCAGGAGGCTGGGGCGGCCACAGGAAAGGGCGTAAGACAGCTGCACCGGTCTCCTCCCCTCTCCACCCCTGGGAACATCCCCTTTTTCCTATCTCCCCGCTCCCTTTTCCAAGCATGTAAAGGTAGCCGGTGCGGTTCTCTCCATGCCGGCCAGGAGGGGGATGGGGAGAGTGTGGGGAGCACGGTTTCCCGGCTCAAAGCCCTGTCTTCGAGCTTGGAGTCAGGAAGGAATCCAAACTATCCTATATACACACACACACACACACACACACACAGTCTGGTGGCCATAAGATTGCTCTCTTGGAGCTTTAAGGACAAATGCCTTAAATTGAGCCTGGAAAACAATCGGCAAACAGCGCAAATCTTTCAGTATTGAGGTTACGTGATCATGATACCATGCAGCTTGGCTAGCAGCTTGGCTGCTTCTGGACACTCTTCAAAGATAGCCCCACACAGAGTGCATTGCATCGTCTAACCATAAAGTACTCAAAGCATGGATAACTGCTACAAGATCAGATTAGTGCAGGGATGGCCAGAATATGGTTGTTTTGCTCTAGAACCTCAAGGGTCAAAACCTGGAGTCAGTTGCAAAATACTGGCTCAGATGGGCAAACATGTTCTACAAGTTAAGGAGCAGGATGCTTCTGAGCACATGCTCAGACCGAGAATTTGTTCTTGGTACCTGAACTGAGCTTGTAGTCCTTTCCCACACAAAAGTCCACTCCTGGCTTTCACTCCAATCTTGCTTCATTTCAGCATATTTTGGCTTAAAGATCTCCATTCTGGTAACTAAGTCTTTGGAGATGCATTTCGGCCTTTTAGAATAAGGGGGGAAATGTGCAACAGCTAGAAAACAGAGAGATTCGGCTATTGGGCGGCATAGAAAATAAATAAACAAATAAACAAGCAAACAAACAAACCACCCAATTATTGTTGGTGGATGGGAAAAGGGCTGAGACCAGGGGAAGAGGGCATGGCCCTTTGGGGAACCCCAGAGTGGCCCTCCAGATGGGCTGGATTTGGCCCACAAATCTGAGATTAAACACCCTTGCTTTAGGGCTTCTTCACATGGAGCTTTTATCCTGCTGTTGAGATTGCTCACTCATGGACATTTGCGGGCCCTTTAGATGACATCGTCAGCCACCAGGGCATCTCCCGCACTAAATGACCTTTATTCAGTTTTTAAATAGATCGGAGATCACGAGCTATCAAATTACAGAGCTTGAGTTCCTCTTGAGTTCCCTCCTAAAAAAAGGAAAACGCACAATAAGAGGAGCCAGACCACAGTGCCATCTAGTGGCTGTGTAATGAAACATATGGAAGACTCAGATAAGGGGGAGAAAGAGGGGGAAAGGGGAGGGGGGAAAGGAAGCACAAGTTGAGGGAGTCCATCATGATCCTGCATTTAAAATCGAAGCAGAAAGCCCCATTTTAAATGCAGGATTTTAGGCTGGTGTAGAGATACTCTTAGTGAAGCAGCCAAATATCATAGCCATACAGGGGAAAAGCTCACACACACATCCACTGAGACTCCATTCCAGTGACACTCTGGGTATGTAGCAGCAGCTTCCAAAAGAAACATCAAAATAAAAAGAAGCTTCAGCTTACGAACCCTAACATATTTCTTTTCCAAAACTTTTTTAAAAAACATAAAATGTAACAAAAACATAAACATAAACAGTAATTGGCCATTTCAGCTTTTCATTATTTTAAGACTAGTTTAAGTGGCCGCTATAAAGTGCCACTCGCCTTGCATCTTTCAGATCCTTACCTGCCCCCACCCAATATTATTTTAGAAGGAATCAAGAAGGCAAAAAGGTAGCCTAAAATTGGAAACAGCCACTTAAATCTAACTTCTAAGTAGAAGGAGAAAAACAGTAAATCACGGGATAGTTCCAACCCCTCACTGGGTTGTTGGGAAGGTAGAAAGAGCATTTGAGAGACAATGTAAACCAGACTGATCTCCTTCGGGAATTTATTGACTGGGTTCAGACAATCGGAAGAGGAAACAACACACCGGCGGTTGTTTCTCCTGCCTCTTCCGCATGCTGGTTGCGCGACCGGGATTACCCTAATTACCCACGCTGCATTGCAGACTGCCATGTCATCCAAACCTGGCAGAGCTGTGGATACTTTTCACGCATGCTACAGCCCCCATGGGTTGTCCAAACCATGCATTGTAGGGTGCGTGAAAAGTCCCCACGGCGGCATCACATGCCGGGATCAGACTACATGGCACCCCGAACACGGCATGGGTAATTAGGGTAAGCCCACTGGCACACGTGGGGGAAACCACCAATGCTGCATTGTGTCCCCTGCTGATAATCTGAACAACCTCATTAATTCTTCCTCCAGCCCCAGCAAGCTCCCCCCTGAAAGGATGTCTGTGGAAAGGCTAGAACGCACCTGGCTTGATCCCTGGCTGATTCTCAGCTAACCTTTAGGAATATGCCAACCTTTTCTTCAAGAAGGCCAAGCACCAAAGTAGATGTGATGTTAAACTGCAAGAATGCAAAGTAACAGGCTTATTTGTCTTATGCAAATAACATGCATAAGACATGCTACCATGCAGGGTGGGGAGGGAGGAACTAACTCTTTTGTCCTTGTCACAACCAAACAAGATCATTTGTCTGAAATTGCTAGTTGCATTTTATTTATTTCATCTCCTCCCACAGGTACCTGCCCAGGCCCTAAGATCATCTCCAAGGGTCCTTTCCAGGAGCCCCTGCCAAAGGAAGTGAGGTGGGTGGCTACCAAGAAGAGGGCCTTTTCTGCTGTGGCACCCCAGTTGTGGAATGAGCTTCCCAGAGAGGCTTGCCTGCTGCCTGTGTTGTGTTTTTTCCCAGCACCAGGTGAAGACCTTTTTATTTTCCCAGGCCTTTTAACATTTTAGTGCATAATCCTATGCATGTTTAGACAGGAAAAAAAAGTCCTACAATTCCTCAGGCATGCTGGGATTTGTAGGACTTTTTTCTGTCTCAACATGCACAGGATTGCGCCCTTAGTCCCTTACCTCTGTTATTTTAATTCTGCTGTTGTATTTTAAATCTCTGCATTGATGCTAGGTTTTATTCTGGTTGTACTTTTATACCGTTGATTTAAGCTTTTATATTTTCTATTGTATTTTATGCTACATTTTGTGGTTTTAATTTTTGTGAACCTCCCAGAGAGCTTCGGCTATTGGTTGGTACAGAAATGTAATAAATAAATACATAAAGTAAATATGTAAAATAAAATATTTATTTAAGCTTCTGTCTCCCCTTTCTCCCAACAATGGGCTCAAGGCATCTGAGAAATCAGGGCCATGGCATTCTTCCCTCTCTATCACCTGGCCACAGCTATTCCATCAAGTTTCAGCAGAGGGAGATGAGAAACAGTCTGCCTCTGAGTGATAATGGATCGGGTCCTAGACTTGATAGCCAACTGGCATAAAACCATTTTCACAGCAACTGTGTCCTGGTGCTACCCAAAGGAAGGGTGTTTTTTTTTTTTTCTGTTCTGCTTTTTAGACGCTGGCAACCTTTGTGGGTTTGTCATGCCAATGTAATCATATTAAGATGGACTGAACTGTCAAAAGCACACCTAGGGAGAGTGTTATATTTGGTTCTATTAACATTTCACCTTTCATCGCCGTCATAAGCATTCCTGGAAGTTACATGAATAAGACGCCATGTTAAAGAAAGAAGGAAGGGGACTCAAGTAGCAAGGTACGGCACATTTACACTACAACTATAAACTGGTTTGAATCCCACTGTTGTTTGGTGCCATTATTGATTATTATTTGTTTAAAAGAGCCAAATTCCTTCAGAGAACTATAAACTTCAGGGTTCCAGGAGAGTGGGGAACAATGACAGTATCCCAAGTTTGGAACTGGTTTAAATTTCAGAGGGAGCAAAAATCACCAGTCTAGCTAAAATGAAGCATGGGAAGCATGACGCGCCTCCCTCTCTGCACGGGATACTTGCAAGCCTCTGGGTTCGGGGGTTTATGAGCAACCAGGGTACAACCCAAAGGACTGCACCAGGGGCCCTGATTAGCAACTAGTCTACTCGAGAGCCACTTTGAGGAGGAGATGGAGCATGGGGTGCTGGGGGTCATGGCAACCCCTACCTTAACCCGAGCCAGCCCTAAGAATATAGCCACTACCCCCTACACACATATCCACCTGTCTCCAGGATTGACAAGAACTGGGATTTCACCCTGGGGTCACCAGTTCTTGACCCCTACCTTTATTTATTTCGATCAGGGCTGGGCAACTTGTGGCCTACAACTCCCATAAACCCTAGCCAGCATAGCCAACAGTGAGGCATGATGGGAGTTGTAGGCCAAAACATCTGGAGGACCACAAGTTGCTCACCTCTGATTTAGAGCCAGTGTGATGTAGTGGCAAGAGTGCTGGACTAGGAGCTGGGAGATCCGGGTTCTAGTCCCCACTCGGCCATGGAAGCTCACTGGGTGACTTTGGGCCAGTCACTGCCTCTCAGCCCAACCCACCTCACAGGGTTGTTGTTGTGAGGATAAAATGGAGAGGAGGAGGAGGATAATGTAAGCCGCCTTGGGTTTCTTGCAAGAGGAAAAAAGGTGGGATATGAATGCAATAAATAAATAAATAAATAAAACTGCCAATATCATACTGCCCCTATACAAATCTATGATGAGGACACACTTGGAATATTGTGTCCCTTGGGTTCCTTGAAAGAGGAAAAAAGGCGGGGTATAAATGCAATAAATAAATAATCATTTACACTCTGCACTTTCTGCCCCAAAGAAGACACTCAAGGCAGCTGACATCCTCCATCAAATAGAAAATAATGCAAAAACTGTAGAACTATCTTTAAAAAATAGAAGTAAATGGTGAATTGTGACAACAGATTAAAAAAAACACACAATACAGTTCTTTACTGTCAACAGCCCAAGAGGTTAAACGCTGGCTGAAGAAAATGGTGTTCATAAGCTGGAGGGTTTCTCCACAACAATGGAAGGAGAAGCAAATGGAGTAATATCTGGATTTTCCTAGGAATCAGCTTTGGTGTGCTTTGGTCCAAGCAGGGCTCCATAAGTGAGTGCACTGCGCCAGCATAAGTCGCTTCACAGAACATACAGTGACGTCATGTGCCCCGAACAACCTTGAAACGGAGCCAGCTTGCAGCAAATCGACCATGGAGACACTCCCCTGATGAAAAAAACATTATGGCCCCTTCTAGTCTACACTAAAAATTTAAACCAGGTCTCCCTAGCCAAACGCAATCCGGGTGCATCCACTGAGAAGGGTCTTCCCTCAGTCTTGACCTAGGCTAAATGTACCTCTGCTACCGCGACACATAACAGAGCTTTCCCTACCTCCACCCCCATTAAAGCCTATTGCTGCAACCAGGATGTTTAGAACCTTGGTTTTGTTTTTAAATGAAGCCAAGATTGACAGGGAGATTCTTTCAGTACCCAGTGCCAAATTCTGCAGGTTTCCTGTGCCAACATGGAACTGGGAATTAAGTGAAGTCCCCACTACTATATTCCCAAAGTATAACATATAAATAAGATCTGGTGGATTACTATTGCTGGTTTTATTTATTTATTTATTTAAATTTATTAATCGCCCATCCCGGGCGATGGTCACCCAGCCACTCTGGGCAATGTACAACAATAAAAACAGTTTACACAATAAAATTCAACATTAAAAACATCACATTTCTAAAATTACCCTAGCCCACCCCAAATGCCTGCCTGAACCACCATGTTTTTTAATGCATGGTGGAAGCTCATTAAAGAGAGGGCATGGCAGAGTTCCCTAGGGAGGGAGTTCCACAGAGTGGGGGCCACCACAGAGAAGGCCCTCTCTCTCGTCCTCACCAGCCTAGCTGTCCTGGCTGATGGGACAGAGAGAAGGCCATCTGAGGCTGATCTTGTTGAGCGGCCTATCTGGTGTTGCTGGAGGCGCTCCTTGAGATAGGCTGGGCCGGAGCCATATACGATTTTAAAGGTCAAAACCAACACCTTGAATTTGGCCCAGAAAACAAATGGTAGCCAGTGCAACTCCTTCAGCACTGGAGTGATGTGATCTCGCCAGCGGCTGCCTTTAATCAGGCAAGCCGCCGCGTTCTGTACCAGCTGCAGCTTCCGAACCATCTTCAAGGGTAACCCCACATAGAGCGCATTACAGTAGTCTAAACGAGAGGAGACCAGGGCATGTACTACCGATGGGAGCAGGTGGTCAGGAAGGTAGGGGCGCAGCCGCCATATTAGATGGAGTTGGTACAGCGCTGTCCGGCTCACAGCTGACACCTGAGCCTCCATGAACAGCTGGGAGTCTAAGATGACCCCTGAACTGCGGACCTAGTCTTTCAAGGGTAACCGTACCCCATTCAACACCAGGTCAACATCCCCCAACCTCCTCTTGTCTCCCACCAAAAGTACCTCCGTCTTGTCAGGGTTCAGCTTCAGCTTATTCCTCCCCCATCCAGCCACTCACCGTCTCCAGACATTTGGACAGAGATTCTACGGCCAACCATGGTGAAGATTTGATCGAAAGGTAGAGCTGCGTGTCATCCACATACTGATGACACCACACCCCAAACCTCCTGATGATAGCCCCCAGCTGCTTCACATAGATGTTAAATAGCATCGGGGAGAGGATGGAACCCTGTGGCACCCCACAAGTGAGCGGCCACGGGTCCGAATCCTCCTCTCCCAGTGCTACCCTCTGGTACCTGCCAGAGAGGAAGGACCGGAACCACCGCAATACGGTGTCTCCAATGCCCAACCCCTCCAGGTGGTCCAGGAGGATACTGTGGTCAACGGTATCAAAAGCCGCTGAGAGGTCGAGGAGAACAAGGAAGGAGCATTTGCCCCTATCCAGAGCCCTCCTCATATCATCCATTAAGGCGACCAAGGCCGTTTCTGTCCCATGCCCAGGCCTGAAGCCCAACTGAAATGGATCTAGATAATTGGCTTCTTCCAAGTGTGCCTTCAACTGCATCGCCATCACCTGCTCAATCACCTGACCTTGCCGAAAAAAAGGCAGATTTGAGACTGGGTGAAAGTTGTTCAGAACTTGGGGATCCAAGGAGGACTTTTTTTAAAAGTGGTCTTATCACTGCCTTCTTGAGGGCTGATGGCATCACTGCCTCCTCAAGGGAGGCTTTCACCACTGCCTTGATCCCCTCACCCAGCCTCTCTCTGCAGCTCATAATGAGCCAAGGTCGGCAAGGATCAAGTAAGCAGGTGGTCGGTCTTACAGATGAAAGCACCTTGTCCACTTCATCAGAAAGTGGTCATTTTACTGTTATGATATAAAGGAGGGGAGGAATCTCTCTTGCCCTGGGCATGACATTTACAACTCGCTTTTTGGAAAAGGTGGAAGAGGTTGGTTTAGTCATAAAATGAGCAAGCATGATTAAGATATTCAAGGAAGGAAAGAGAGCGTAAGAGTGTACTGCGGTACCAAGGAGCCAATTGTACAAAGCTGCTTGCCTGAGCAAAGCCACACTTTGAGCACAATGCCAACAAAGCCTGATTAATGTAATTGCCCTTTAATGGCATCTTCACAGTCATTGAGTTAACGTTTTAACAGGGGTCTCAGACAAAGGGCTTCTTCACATGGAGCTTTTATCCTGCTATTGAGATTGCTCATTCACGGAAGTTTGTGGGTCCTTTTCATCACGTTGTCAACCTCCAGGGCACATCCAGAGGTATTTCCTGATTATTCCATCTCAAAGAGATCTGGAAATAATGAAGTATCAAATTAAGTTGGATTGTTGCGCTATTAAAACAGCCACTAGATGGTGCTGCTTCATTGAGTTCTATGGAACCTTGAAAATTAAAAGCTTCCCCTATCAGCAATCACATGGTCACTGCCTGGGAGCCTACTGTAAACGTGGAAAGCCTCCACAGCGGGAGGACTGCAGATTTTTTCTTTAGTGTAAAGGCAGCCCAATTGAAATGAAGGCTCCCCTGCCTTCCTCCTTGGAATCACAAGGGGCACAAAGGAGGAGGATCTCCTCCTTGCTGGATTTGTATCAGAGCTGCCCTTCTTTGCACACCTAAGATTAAGGCTGTGCTCCCACCCTATTTGTTAGCTGATCATTTATTTATTTTTTCATCTGGTCATTTTCACTGTCCAGGTTGGACTGGCTTCTTAAGGAACCTTACTGTCCATTTTAAAAGACACATTGTCCAAGAGCGTGAGCAACAGAAAGCAAACACAGAGAGAGAGAGAGACTCCTCATCTTGTCCGCAGGCCTTGAATGGACCTTGCTTATGGCCGCTTCCCAGATACAACGTGCTAGCCACAGGGGGAAGAGATGAGGGTTGGGGGATGACTAGGCCAAGTGTAGGGAAACTGTGGCCCTCCAGCTGTTGCTAGACTCCAACTCCCAGAGGTACATTTTCCTGCACACAGCAAATATGTGTGGCGGCGGTGGGGAGGGTAAATTGGAACAGGTTCTAAAAAAAAATTGAGACGGTATTTCCCCAATGCCATGGCCCTAATCTGGATCAGGTCCCCTGCAGTATCCTTATTTTATTTTACTTTTAAATCCATGGGACCAACAGAAACATAAGGAGCTGCTGTATGAAATGTCAGAGCACTTGTCCACCTAGCCCAGCACTGCTTCAGACCCTGGAGTGGTTCTCTGGGGTCTGAGGCGGAGAAGAATTTTCCCCAGTTACCTGCTACCGATCCATTTTTTTTTAATAGGCAATAAATACCGGGGGCTGATCCTGAGATCTTCTGCACGCAGATCTTGTGCTCTACATCCCAGCAGCCTAGATCCACAGCATCCAGTTGTGGCACAAGATCTCCCAACACTGCCATTGCTGCTGCAGCCACCCCCACCCCAGACACTGCCAGCGCAACCCTTCACTGGCCTCTGGCTCACTCTGAATACCCCCTTGGAGCAAGCCGGGGGGGCGGGTGCTCTAAAGAGCCATGTCAGCTGGCAAAGGCGGCCGGTGTGGCTCCTCAGAGAGGTGCCCAGTCTTAAACGCCTGGCTCTGAGGGGGTCCTTCCTCAGAGTCCAGCAGTAGCTGGAGAGGTATCCAAGGAGATTGCCTGTGGTGCAAGTGATCTCCTGGGATAGATCTCTTCCAGAGCAGCCCCCCAACCTACAGAGCAGCCGCCTGTACTGCTAGTAACATGCCCCCACTCGAAGACTCCCCATCTTGGATGCAGCCAAGCTGGAATGGGTCCAGAGGAGAGCAACGAAGATGATCAGGGGACTGGAAACAAAGCCCTACGAGGAGGGTCTGAAAGAACTGGGCATGTTGAGCCTTGAGAAGAGAAGACTGAGGGGAGATAGGATAGCACTCTTCAAGGACTTGAAAGGTTGTCACAGAGAGGAAGGCCAGGATCTCTTCTCGATCATCCCAGAGTGCAGGACACGGAAGAATGGGCTCAAGTTACAGGAAGCCAGATTCCGGCTGAACATCAGGGAAAACGTCCTGACTGTTAGAGCAAGACGACAATGGAACCAATTACCTGGGGAGGTGGTGGGCTCTCCCACACTGGAGGCATTCAAGACGAGGCTGGACAGCCACCTGTCAGGGATGCTCTGATTTGGATTCCTGCATTGAGCAGGGGTTGAACTCGATGGTCTTGTAGGCCCCTTTCAACCCTACTATTCTATGATTCTATGATCTTTGACTTGGATTCCTGCATTGACAGGAAGGTTAGACTTGATGTTCTTATAGGCCCCTTCCAACCCTACTATTCTATGATTCTATGATCAGAGGAAAAGCTGGAGGATCGGGAACCACCTGCCACCAGCAATGCCCAGGATCTGCAGGAGGAGCCGGGGTCCTCAGGGGTGACTACCATGAGGGTATCAGCTGTGGAGGACAAGGACTCTGCCTCAGAGAGCGAGGCAGAGAACCCCTCTAAGCCCTCAGGAGAGACGCTGCCTGAAAAACAGGAACTCAGAAGGAGTGCTAGGTTGAGCCACAGGCCTCCTTGTGGGAAAAAAGTTCTACTCAAGTGTAGGGGGCTTGCTCACAAGGAGAACCCTTTCAGTTGCAGTCACTAACGGCTCACAGTTGAAGCTTGGGTGTGTCTCTGATAGCCTCTGCATAAAAACAGCTATGTAACTATGAGAGAGTTGCTGGAAACAGTATTGAGGAGACCTTCCTGAATCCAGCTTTCCTTGCCCAATTCTGGTGTGAGTACATCTGGACTGAGCTCTGACTCTCCTTCCGCCTGCTCCTTGTCTGTTGTGTCACCTTGGAACCTGTTTGCCTGTGACCTGGACTGCTGAGACCTTGCCTTTTGCCTGATCCCTGTCTCTGCTGGCCACCTTGGGACTCTTGGGCCCTTGAACCTGCAGCTGCTAGGCTCTGGCTTAGGGATGTCAGAGAATTCTGCCATGGATCTCGGGGAGGCCGAATGCCAGTGCATTCGGCCCCCCGAAATCGGTGGCGGAATGGCCTGCCACACCCCCCCACCAGCCCCACGGGACGAGACTTACCTGGAGCAGATCTTCCGGGCGGTGGCGGCTCCGGCGGCAGCTCCGGTGGTGGCGGCCGGTCTCCCGACCGGCCGCCGCCACTGCCGCCACTGCCGCCATTTCCAGTTTAAAAAAAAAAAAAAGACGTGATAGGCTACGTCAAGATTTACGTAGCCTAAGACGGCGAAAATAAGGGGAACGCAAATAGCATAGCGTCCGCTACGCTATTTGCATTCCTCTTATTTTCACCATCTTAGTCTACGTAAATCTTGATGTAGACTAAGACGCGCCAAAATAAGGAACGCAAATGGCGGCAGCCATGGCCACCGCCATTTGCGTATGCGCATTGTTGTTTTTTTAAGTCAGCCATGATAGGCTACATAAACATTTACGTACCCTATCACAGCTGACTGCAGGGACGCAAACGGCGGTGGCTACAGCCACCGCCATTTGCGTCCCTGCTAGCCAGTGGCTGGATGTCCGGCTGCTGGCGGAGCCAGACGGCGGCTCCACAGAATCCCTGCGGAGCGGAGCCGGCCAGCGAGGATTCTGGGGGGAGGGACGGAACGCCTCCCCCCCACCATCAACATAATCCACGAACAGGTAAGTGACTTTCGTACATCCCTACTCTGGCTAAACAGAGGATGGGCAGCTGCATTGGAGGACGGGTGTCATGGGAGGGGCTGTGGCTTAGTGGAAGAGCCCCAGCTCGGCATGCAGAGAGTCCCAGGTTCGATCCCTGGGATCTCCAGGTAGGGCTGGAAAAACAGCTACCTGAAACCCTGGAGAGTCACTGCCAGTCAGTGTCGACAATACCGGGCAAGGGTCTGACCCAGTATAAGACAGCTTCCTATGTTTCTATGCATCCCAGGAGATTGCCTGCAACACAGGAGATTGCCTGCAACTAGGCAATGCCTGTTTCTGAGGAAGGGCTTCCTCAGAGCCGGGCATCGGAAAAGACTGCGCCAACTGCTTCTGCAGCCAACATGACTCTCCAGAGAGCCCATCCTCTTTCTCGTCCTGAGAACCCTCTCAGAGAGAAATAGAGAGTGGGCAGGCTGCTCCAGAGAGCCCTGCCAGCTGCTCCCATGCTGCGCTATTTGCCACAGCAGGCGAGCAGGGCCAGTGGAACCCGCCAGAGCCTCTGCCTCACTTCAGCAGGAAGCCTCCAATTTACCGCTCTGTCGCCTGTGGTGGGGGATTCACCCCGCTTCATGGGAGGGCTGGCCCTGCCAGCATCTCCGCATAGGGCTGGGAAAGAATTGTACCCCAAACCATGGAAAGCTGTTGCTAGATGGACCAATGGGCTGATTTAGTATTAGGCAGCTTTCCATGTTCCTATGTCCAAGGACCCCCACACACACATGCACATGCACACACACACACACACACACACAACACCCTGGAGCCGATTCTCCCACTCCTGCCAGCTACATAGCCTGGCATGGCTGATCCTGTTCTTCCAGCCTCCTATTTTAATTGCGCTGAAACATGGAAAACCAATGCCTTGATTAAGGACCCTGTCCATTATTAAGGACCCTGTCCATTATTAAGGACCCTATCCACTATTATTAAGCACTATTAAGGACCCTACTGTTAAGACGATGCTAGGCTTCCTGTGTCATCCCCCCCCCCTGCCTAACTGCAGAGTTTGCAGGCAGTGCTCTGCAGGAATGTCACAGGTGAAATACCAATAACTTATTCCTGCTTAAAATTAAGGAATGGGCAGGGAGGGAGGCAACGCAGCAGCTGTTAATAGCCGCCACACAACAGAAACCAGCAGGGGAGAGGGAAATGGAAAAGGGCTGCTCTCGGGTTCCCTTCCTCTCACTGGAGAAGTGGCTTTTCTTCCTTGGCCTTTGCAGCATCATGACCATTATTCATCCCCGCTCAGCTGAGAAAGCCGCAACATCTTTCAGTCTCTGCTAATAGAACCAGCAGCAATAACGTTCCGGCTCTTTGCAGACTCTTCGGCTGTTTATGCTTAAGACGTACTTCTTGCAAGGTCAAAGTGGGGGAGGTGGGCAGAGAGAGGGGAAACAAGGGAAATAAGTCCAGCCACCTACTCAGGCACGTTGGGGTGGCCCAGTAGAACTCACAGTCTGCAGGCTTATTGCGCAGTGTTGAGTGTGATTTCTTTGCTTTGCAGGACAAGCACAGAATCAGAGTTTGCAGGCTTGGAGGAAACCAGGATTGGAGGGAGGGAACAAGCCGGAAGAGGGAATCTTCAAGGCTCATTCACATGGGTGGTCCATCTGAACGCCGCCGCCACCCTGTCTCTGTAGGGCAGTGTTTAGTATTGACTGGGGAACCCACACTTGCCAACATCACCTTCACTTCTTTAGAGAGCAATCCTATGCCCCTAGACAGTATCTGAGGGACACAGTATATTTCGGTTCCCTGGCTCCGAGCTCAGATAGGGCTCCAAGCCAAGAAACTGCGCTCCCGTCTCCTCCCTCGGCCCCTCACAGCCAAAATGGAGAGAACCACTCTGGCTGCTGCTATGAGCTCACAAATGCAAGTGCATAGGGGGCGAAAGGGGGAATTCCCAGGGGCAGGGAGGGGGGAGCCTGGGGATGTCGGGATCTGATTACCTAGGGAGGTGGTGGGCTCTCCCATACCAGAGGCATTCAAGATGAGGCTGGACAGCCATCTGTCGGGGATGCTTTGACTTGGATTCCTGCACTGAGCAGGGGGTTGGACTTGATGGTCTTATAGGCCCCTTCCAACCCCACTTTTCTATGATTCTATGAGCTGTTCCCAGCCTCCCCCAGCCTTCTTCCCTCCCTCTTGCCTCTGATAGATGGTTGAAGCCGCCCATCTAGCTAAAATGCAGAGCAGGAGGGACATCACACCTCCTACTCTGCATTGGATACTCATAAGCCTCCAGATTTGGAGGCTTACACATACCCAGGGTGGATCCAAAAGGATTATGCCTTTAATTTGTCCAAAACAGTACTTGCTTGTGTTTAACAGCAGGGCTGGAAATATAATTCAAACTCCTACCTGTCAACCTCAAATCCTTTAGAGCCAATACGCTATACGTATGTGCGTTTATGTCTGTGTGTGTACACACATAACTGGAAGGATTTCCTTCTGCAAGCCATTCCCTGGCTCTGCAAATGTAGAAGTTACCTCTCCCTCTCCACAATTTCGGCTTGTGCCTTGGCGAGCTTGCCATCCATCCACCCCAGTTGCATATTCGGCCTTCCAAGCTACACGAGGAAATAGATAAAGTGGAAGTCATTCCACCCGACCTACCCAAACTCAAGCCAATGAATAGAAATAAGTAGGGATTGATGAGAATACTGTTCAGCTTATTTTTTGGTAAGAATTTACCATCTGGAAATTTGTTCATATTGCGGATGGAAAGAGCTTGAGATTTTTTTTAAAAAGCTGAAGGTGGGAAAAAGAGAAACTGACTGTTTAAGAGTGCTTGGCTCTTAAAAGTCTGGCTCTGAATTCCTGGGTATTCAACCTTTTAGGGCTGCCACCTCTTTTTTCCTGACAGACTCCTCATTTTTGCCACATGGTTCTTTCCAGGCTGGGAATTACTGTGTCTATTTTATTTGGCCAGTGCGTCGTAAATTACTCGAGTTGAGCGATAAGCAGCAGCTAGCGTTAGTCATGAAATAGCCCAAGGCCAAGAAGCCAAGAGTATCAGTCTGAAGCCAAGGAAAACAGAACCAGATACAAGGAGGTGCTGAACAATAGTTGGGGTCGTTGTGGGTTCAGGAATAATCACAACCGGGCCCAGGAGCTGGCAGGAACGTTTTCTGCTATGGATGAGCATCAACCACTGCTTCCAGCACCTGAACTGGGTTTGAGGCTTGTCTTTTATGCAGAGGCTGCCTGAGAAGTGAGGCTAGCTGGGTCGTGCTGCAGATGTCTTCCGTTCCGCCTGCCTGTGTGCTGGGCCCCTCCCCAAACACTCTCAGGCTGCGGTGTTCTGTGTCCTCCTCCATACCAAACGGAGGCATAGCACAGTGCCAATGGGTGGGAATTTCATTTGTTTTTTACAAGAATACCAGCATTTGTGAACGTATTCATGAATGGGATGGAAAGACCCTGAGATTTTAAAAATTCAAATGTGGGAGAAAGCAAAAGTGACAAATTCATCCATCCCTACAAATGAACATTAAACTGTACAGGAGCCAAGTAATACAAACCAACAAACTCACTCCTCTCCACCTCTTTGTCCTTTTCTTCTTCAAAGTTGACATCAAACTGCCATATGTTATCTTGGTAGATACAGCTAAAGGAATTTTAAGATACACATTCAGGGGAAAGCAGTCTGTTTGTATCTCTTGCTGCTATTAATCATCAAGAAGAGAAGAGTGAGAAAAGAAGACTGAGGGGAGATAGGATAGCGCTCTTCAAGTATTTGAAAGGCTGTCACAGAGAGGAAGGCCAGGATCTCTTCTCCATCATCCCAGAGTGCAGGACACGGAATAATGGGCTCAAGTGACAGGAAGCCAGATTCCAGCTGAACGTCAGGGAAAACGTCCTGACTGTTAAAGCAAGATGACAATGGAGCCCATTACCTGGGGAGGTGGTGGGCTCTTCCACACTGGAGGCATTCAAGACGAGGTTGGACAGCCACCTGTCAGGGATGCTTTGACTTGGATTCCTGCATTGAGCAGAGGGTTGGACTCGATGGTCTTATAGGCCCCTTCCAGCCCTACTATTCTACAATTCTGTGAAGCTGGACTGTCAGGGGGCCCTAGCCGGCCTCTTTCAGTCTACTCCAGTAGCCAACTCCAGACACAGACAAAGGATTCTTTTCAAGGCTTTATTCCTTTTACAACTTAAGAACTCTATCACCAGTGACTAAGCTATGAACAGCAGAGTAACCTATGCCCTGGGTTGGAAACAGTTGGTCTCCATTTGAAGGAGAATCACTTGCAGACCCTGAACTTATGGGCTAGGGAGAGTCCCTCCCCTTTTCTCTTGGGTCCTCTGGACGCGACCATTGCTTGCACGCCAAACAGGCGCTACACCTCCTTTCCGCGCCCTCCATAGCTCGTTGCTCTTTGCATCTGCGTCGAGCATCCAGGCAGCCCTCCTCCCATGCTCTTTCTCTCCCAGGACCACTATCTATGTCTGGAATGCCGGCAGGAGGAATCTCTGCCAGCTGCAGGGCCTGGGAGGGGTGAGCGCGCTCCTCTCCCACAGACGGCTGTTTCTCCTCAGAATCAGAACTGCTCTGAGGTTCTATGGGCTCAGTGTCCACCCTGACATCATCCCCACTCCCATGAGGCCCCTCCCCGGGCTTATGGGAGTATAGCTGGTGGAAACCCCTCAGCAGCAACGGAGCATGTACATATTCCGCAGGTTCCCAGGATCGCTCATCTGGCCCGTACCCCTTCCAGTCCACCAGATATTGCAGGCTTCGGCGAGAAAGGTGGGAATCCAGAATCTCTGCAACCTCAAACTCCTCCTCCCCCTCCACTAGCACTGTCAGCGGGCGGGGGAGCTGACTGAGCAATGAGGGTCGCCAGAAACCAGGGGGGACAGCAAGAACTGATGAAAAACAGGATGGATCTTCATGGAGCGAGGCAGAGCCAGGCGAAAAGCAACAGGGTTAATCTCGGCCATAATCTGGAAAGGCCCCATGCGGCAAGGCGCGAGCTTCCTTGCGGGCGAGTGAGAGGGGAGGTATTGGGTGGACAACCAAACCCAGTCCCCCGGTTGCAGAGACGGACCCGGCTGGTGCCATAGGTCCGCAGAGGCCTTGTAGGCTGTCTTGGCTTGCTCGAGGGAGTCCTGTAAGAGGTGGTGTACCACTCTCAACTCCTCTAAAAAGTCCTGGGCCGCCGGCACCGAAGAGGGAGCTAGGGTGGATGGGAAAGCCTTGGGGTGGTAACCAAAATTGGCAAAAAAATGGAGTTTGGCAGGTAGAAGCATGGCAGGCATTGTTATAAGCTAATTCTGCGAGAGGCAGCAAGGAAAACCAGTCATCTTGCTGGTAATTGACATAACAGCGCAAATATTGCTCCAGCGTCGCATTGGTGCGCTCGGTCTGACCGTCCGTCTGTGGATGGTGGGTGGAGGAAAGACAGAGAGTCACATGTAGAAGCCCAAGTAGCTCCCTCCAGAAATGGGCAGTGAATTGGGCCCCCCTATCCGAAATGAGACCCTCGGGCCATCCGTGGAGGTGGAAAACATGCACCAAAAACAGCTCTGCCATCTCCCTGGCTGTGGGCAACCCAGAGCAGGGGATGAAATGGGCCATCTTAGAAAACAAATCCACCACCACCAGAATGGTGGTCTTACCGTGTGAGGGAGGCAAGTCAGTGATGAAGTCAAGGGAGAGCAGTTTCCAAGGTCCTGAGGGGGTAGGCAGGGGGTGAAGCAAGCCTGTGGGCTTGCCTGAGGGGGCCTTCGCCCGCTGGCAGGTTGGGCAGGAGGCGACATAGGACTTGACTTCCCTACACACACGAGGCCACCAAAAATCCCGCGTCACTCCATGCAGGGTCTTGGCGACGCCAAAATGCCCAGCTGTGGGGGAGTCGTGGCAGTGATGGAGGACCTTCTTGCGGAGGGGTCTAGAAGGCACATAGACCTGGCTGGAATGGTAAAGCAGGCCACCTCACAAAGAGAAGGGTGGGGGGGCAGAGGCTAGCCCCAATTCATCCACCTTTGTGCAAACAAAAGCATCCTGAGCCTGTGCAGAGTGAAGGAGTTCCTCCCAAGAGTGAGGCACTGCAGCTGCTGCCAGGCTCTGAGGGGGAAGAATCAGAGGTGGGGGATTTCCCTCACCCCCTGGCTGGAGGTCCGGCTTACAAGAAAGAGCATCCGCTTGTAGGTTGTCGGAGGCCTTCACATGGCAAATCGTAAGGTGGAACCAGGGGAAAAAAAGAGAGAGGACGCCCATCGATGGTCTCCACTGCCAAGGGGGCAGGAAGGGGCAGGGTAGGAATCTTGTGGAAGAGAGCGAATGTTTCATCCATGAAACTGGTCGTAGCTCCAGAGTCCACTAAAGCCGGGGCTTCCACCCCACCCCAGTGGGAGGAGCGGAGGTGAACATGCAATAGCAGATGGGAGGGTGGGGGGGTTGCGGAAGGCACCCACCCAGTGGGGAACTGACCCCCACACTGGAGGCCCCCAACAGGCTTGGGGGGCAGTCTAGTCAGGCCTGGGGATGAGGAGGAGGAGGGAGGGAAGGAGAGGAGGGGGAGGCAGAGGAGCTGTGGATCTAACGCGGCAGGTCTTGATGAAATGGCCCAGTTTTCCACACCAAAAGCAGCGGCGCTCAGCTCACCGGCGCTCAAGCTCCTCTGGTGGCAGCGGGGCTCAGGTAGCCCCCAGCTGCATCGGGGTCTCCTCCGCCCCCACCGCAGGGGTGGGGGGGAGGGGGCAGGAAACGTGGGGGAATGGGAGGAGGGAAATCTTGGCCCCCGGTGCCCCTCCGGGCCTGCCGGCGCCCCTCCAGCCAACTATCTGGAGGCAGGTCTGGATGAGGTCCTCCAAAGTCGACGGGCTGGGCGTGCGCGCCAACCCGTCCAAGATCTCATTTAAACCGTCCAAAAACTGAGCCACCAGCGCGGCATTATTTCACTGTAAATCCTGCATCAGCAAGCAAAAAGTTGTCGCATGGCTGGAAACCGAGTCCTTGCCCTGCCTGAGGCGGCGAATCTCCCAAGAAGCCATCTGCGTACGCAGGGGGTAACCGAAAAAACGGGCCATCGCTGTCATGAAACCTTGATAGTCCCCGAGCAGGGGGTCGTTAGCGAGAAGGAGTCCCGAAGCCCATTTAGCGGCCACGCCGGAAAGTAGGTTAATGATGAAGCTCACATGAACCTGTTCCATCAGGAAATCCTCAGGTCGAAGGCGCATGTACAGCTCCGATTGGGCCCTGAAAATCTGAAAAAGTCCCTTCTCCGTTCTCCCCAGAAAACTTCTCTGGCAAGGCTACCGGGCACTTGCGGCGGGGGGGAATTGGAGGTGGCGGGGGTTGAACCGCAGCCTGTAGATTTTGCACAGCAGCCGTCAGTTGAGCCATTTGATCATGGAGAATCTGGTTCTCTTGCACCAGAGCCTGCACCGTCGGGTCTCTGGCACTCTCCATTTGGCAGTAGGAGGAGAGCGAGACAGAGAGGGAAAAGAAAGAGGAACGGGTACCAAGCTGTCAGGGAGCCCTAGCCAGCCTCTTTCAGTCTACTCCAGTAGGCAACTCCAGACACAGACAAAGGATTCTTTTCAAGGCTTTATTCCTTTTACAACTTAAGAACTCTATCACCAGCGACTAAGCTATGAACAGCAGAGTAACCTATGCCCCGGGTGGAAACAGTTGGTCCCCATTTGAACAAGAATCACTGGCAGACCCTGAACTTATGGGCTAGGGAGAGTCCCTCCCTTTTTCCCTTGGGTCCTCTGGACGTGACCGTTGCTTGCACACCAAACAGGCGCTACGCCTCCTTTCCACCCCCTCCATAGCTCGTCGCTCTTTGCATCTGTGTTGAGCATCCAGCCAGCCCTCCTCCTGCGCTCTTTCACTCCCAGGACCGCTATCCATGTCTGGAATGCCAGCAGGAGGAATCTCTGCCAGCTGCAGGGCCTGGGAGGGGTGAGCGCACTCCTCTCCCACGGACGGCTGTTTCTCCTCAGAATCAGAACTGCTCTGAGGTTCTATGGGCTCAGTGTCCACCCTGACATGGACAGCCACCTGTCAGGGATGCTTTGACTTGGATTCCTGCATTGAGCAGGGGGTCGGACTCAATGGTCTTATAGGCTCCTTCCAACCCTACTATTCTATGATTCTATTAGTTGGTTTCCCTGAAAGTAAACAAGAAAGTGACACCAAGCATTTTGCTCTGAGAAGCTGATAAAGCACTTTCCGGATAGGAAAACAAGCCATTTTAGGCTACAAACTATTCAGCTCCAGTTTAGTTCAATACAATATTGATCCTGGCAGAAGAAACCAGAACCCTTGACTTATTTTCTAATTAACAAGTTCTAATGTCTTGAGTTTGACAGGCAAAAACGCTGGTCATCACATTGCAGCAGTCAACACAAGTGTTGCAGGATTTAAAGGGGGGGGGATGGGGTGCTAGGAAAGGGCCAGTTTCAGAATAGCTTTGGAAATTAGATACCTGCTCCAAGACTTGGAACTAGACATGCTACTGAGCTTCATCATTCCTTGGCTTGGGATTACAAACCTCAGTAATTCATAAAACCTGCCTCAAATGCAAGGCAGAGACTATGACAACCCAAGTTCTTTTCAGAGCTGGATTTTCATCTTGGTCAGAGAAGAACTCACCTCTTCCCTCCCACCCAGCTCCACCTACAGATGGATCTCCAACCGTCATCTCCCCCAACTACTCACCAGCAGCAGGACAAGCTCTCCTGCAACCTCAGGTGGGAGGAAAGGCACATTGCTGCCGCACCCCCCAACTACTACTGTTGCCACCATGACCACACTCCACCTGCTGTGAGCCCCCCAGCCCACCTGCCTGCCCTCTGTCTCACTCTGAGCACCTGCACAGAGCAAGCCAGGGGGTGGCCTCTCCAAAGAGCCAAGTCGGCCACCAAAGGCAGCCAGCATGGCTCTTCAGAGAGTTGCCCAGTCTCAAGTGCCTGGTTCTGAGAGGGTCCTTCCTTAGAACCAGGCGTCACCTGAAGAGGCATCCAAGGAGACTGCCTGTGTGTCACCCCTGCAGTGGGCATTGAACTCTTAGGTTAGAGGTGCCAAGATAGTGATACATCAGACTCAAAGATTTGCTTACAAGGAGTACTTTATTGGGTAACTTACAGCACACAGGCGTACTCAATGGTTGGATCAGACAGCTTCTCTGGATCCCAGGCCGCTGGGTACAATGGGTCTTATACTCTACATGTTGGCAATAAGGCAGCATAACAGCAGCAAGCACCCCTAGCATTCATTCCCAGCATAGGCCAGCAGTGCCTGGTTCTCAAGTACAGCCACCTATGATGAGCAAACACATAGCTTCACTTCTCAGGCACAGCCTGATAAAGCTTTCTACTCATTAGTAAGAAATGCGCTGAGAAGGCTGTTATCAACCCTTTGAATCATCTTCACATGCTCAGAGGCTTACTAGCAAGGGAATTGCACCAATAATGAACTTAAGCAAGCATTATGGATCTCTAGGCCCCTCTAATACTATTAATGACTTGGCTACGCTCCTGGGGCCAATACAGTCTGTACTACCAGGGATCTCCTGGGATGCCTCTCCTTTGGAGCAGGCTCCTGGCCTCTCTTAGCTCTCACTAAACAGAGGACCAGGTGGCTGCTCCAGAGGAAAAGTGTCCTGGGAGATCACCTGCAGCACAGGTGATCTCCTGGGACATTGCCAGGCATTTGAGTCTGGGTATCTCTCTGAAGAGTTGCGCCAGCTGCTTCTGCAGCCAACGTGGCTCTCCAGAGCACCCGCCTGCCCTCTGGCTCACTCTGAGTGGGTTCTTAGAGAGAGCTAGAGAGCAGGTGGCTCCTCTGGAGCAGCTGTCCATCCTCTAAGAATCCTCTCAGAATGAAACAGAGAGTAGGCGGGTGCTCTGGAGAGCCCTGCCAGCTGCTCTCCTGTGCCATTTGTTGCAGCAGGTGAGAAGGGCCTTCAGGACACTGTGGATCACCTGCTACTGACGTCACCTCACTCTAGTGATGTAGCAGTGGGTAATCCTCATGGGGGCGGGCTGTGCGCAGTTCGCTGGTCCTTCCACTCTGCCACCTCAGGTGGGGAATTCACCCTGCTTCGTGGGAGAGCTGGCCCTGCTATTCACCTTCCTGCTGCTACTGGTGTGCAGGAGGGAGGGAGGGAGGGATCTCCCCACACCACCACCACCCAGCTCCCCTGGCACCAGTGTGATGACAAGAGAAGCTAGGGGCTGGGAAACATCATTCTGATTTGTCTGGAATTGCTTTGGAATAAGCCAGGCTGTTTCCTGATTTTGTGGGAACGGGGAGCAAACTTCTTAGTGGTGGCCCCATAATTCTGGAGCTCCCTTCCAAATGAATTATGCTTGGGCCCCTACAGTGCAGGCTTTCAAATGGGCAGTAAAACATGAACTATTCCAGGCTGTGTTTCTCTGACAGAGTTTTTTGTGATGTTGACTTTTTGCAATTCTGAGCTGTTATAATGTATCCCATGAAAATCCTCCTGGTATCAGCTCATCACTAGTGATGGGTGACTTGGCCATCTTTAAAGATGGGTGACTTTAAATCTACAATGCCAATTTTTTCATCATGAAATTTTATTTTATTTTGAAACAAGATTAACAAAAGAAAGGCAAGAAGAAGCATAGTGATGAATCACAACCACGAAAGAAACAAAGGAATTCACTAATTACAAAAGTAGGAACTCAATTTCTAACGGAAGTAAAAATGCAAGTTCTGCAACGTATGAAAGGAATGTGTGCAGGTGTAACTTGGTACATTCAAAATATCGATGTATCTTTTTCTGTTGTGTACACTGCTTTCTGAGGGCTTTGCACTAAAAGGTGGCCTAGAAACATCTTAAATAAACAAACATCTTGGCTTATTCTGAGCCTATTTTGTAGAGAACTGGGGCAAGAGAATGTTCACCCATCACTAGTGACAAGCTGATAATGAAAGCCTATCTGGGGCTTTTTTGTTCATTTGTTTTGTGCCTTGGACCTTGGTGGTGGTTAGAGAAAGGCCTGACATGAAGTCAACACTTTCCTGTATTCAACACTTAGCCTTCAACTGACAGAAAAGGAAGGGTCTATTGACCATGGCCAGCCAGACAAGTTCTCATGTTTCTCAGGGCTGCTCCCAAGCTCTGGAACTCCCTGCCAAGGCCGACCAGACTAGTTCCATCTTTGTTACCCTTCGGCAAGCAGTTGTTGTTGTTCAGTCGTTCAATTGTGTCCGAATCTTCGTGACCCCATGGACCATAGCATGCCAGGCCTTCCTGTCCTGCGCTCCCTCCCGGAGCGTGCTCAAGTCCATATTCATTGCATCGCATAGGTGATGCTATCTAGCCACCTAGATAGATAGGTGCCATCCCCTTCTCCTTTTGCCTTCAGTCTTTCCCAGCATCAGGGTCTTTTCCAGGGAGTTTTCTCTTCGCATTAGGTGGCCAAAATATTTGAGCTTCAGCTTCAGTATCTGTCCTTCCAATGATTATTTATTCAGATAAACATTTGGCTTTTTAGCAGACTTGTTTTCTAAAGTCAGTTTTAACTGGTGGGCACCGTTTATTCCTTCGTTATGATGAGTTTTTAGTTGAGTTGCTTGTTTTAACTTGTATTTGAGGTTGTGAGCCACCTTGAGTACAATTTGTTTATTTATTGCATTTATATCCCACCTTTTTTCCTCTTTAAGGAACCCAAGGCAGCGTACATAATCCTCCTCCTCACCATTTTATCCTCACAACAACAACCCTGTGAGGTAGGCTGGGCTGAAAGTGTGACTAGCTCAAAGTCACCCAGTGAGCTTCCATGGCCAAGTAGGATTAGAACCCGGATCTCCTGACTCCCAGTCCAACACTCTAGCCGCTACACCACATTGGCTCTCTACACCACTATTCATAATGGAAAAGGTGGAATTGATTACATAAATAAATCATTTCTCCTGTTGAATCAAACATGCAAGTCATTCAATTGGTTCTGTGCTTTACCAGAACCATTATTAATATTATTTCATTAATAATTATATTATACTGTAGCAATAGTATTATTTCCATTGTGTCTCATCTATTATGATCCACAAATCAGGCACCAGGACCAGACCCAGGGCTGAGCATAGGAAATGTTTCCCCAGAGGCAGGTCCTAAATTCCTAAGATTCATGGCAATTGTGTCTTAAACAAACATAGTTAACCAACAGGTAAAATAAATGGGCAGCAATAATATGCAAACAGCAGTTATTGACTTGATAACAGAGGGCCTTGTGTTATCAACTTGCATTTTTATTATGGTTACAGCTGTGCACAAATGGCCTCTCAAAATTCTCCAGCCTATTTGTGGGCAGAGAAATTGAGGGGACAATTTCACCGAATTTCTCCTAGGGGAGGAGAAATTCTCCAACAGTTTCTCACAGATGGGGCTTGCGATTGGCAGGGCTTGTCACACGGCTTCTTTTTTTCCCTAAAGGTTTTTGGGTTATTTCACTGCTTCTGTAGGTGGCAACAGCATCAACTTTGTTGAGGCTTCCAGTTTTCTGAGGCAGAATTTTGAATTTCTTTTGGTGGTATTTTTCAGCTTACATAATCACTGCGAGGTGGCCCAGGGTGCTGTATGTGCTTCATCTCTCCATTATGCATCTTTCCATTGCTCTACAGCCTCCCAGGCCACCTGAGCTTTCTGAAAAAGCCCCATGGGAGGAATTGCCTCATGATGTCTTCCTCATGAAGGCTTTAGCTGACGTGCGGGAAGCCTGGGTGGCTGCAGGCTGCCAGAGAGATGACTGTACAATGACAGACAGAACACTCACGCACACTTCTCGGCCACCTCTTAAGTAAGATAAGCACAAGAACCCCAAACCCAACCCTGAGAATTCCTCCGAAATTTCTCCTCCTTTGAATTTCTTTTCAAAAGGCATTTCTTTTCTATCAAATTAAGTGAGAATGGTCGAAAACAATGTAGGAGAAATTTTCAGCACCGAACTAGTTACAGCTGGATTTGAAGGGTTGGAGAAGTCCCTGATCCCAGATTGTGTCATCCGTTCATTTTTCAAATGGAAGCAACACCTTCTTATAAACGTTATCAGAAAGTGTTGCTTCCATCTGACATATGAATGGAGGTCCCTGATCTCAGATTGTAACTATGCATTACCTTAATTTGGTAACACAGGACACTGGACTGCACTTTGTTACTTGTGGGGAGAGCTGCGGGGAAGAGGACTCTTTTCTCACCTTAACAACTGACCTCCCCCATTTAGGAATATTGGAGAACTCCGCAAAGGAACCAAATAAGTTGGGATTTTTATGACTCCGACCCACGGATTCTGCAGCAAATGGCTTTCCCCCTGTCGGGCGGATTCTGTGAGCTTGAGGGCCAGGTTTCTAACCTTCGGGAATTTTGTGCAAATTTCACCTTAGAAAAATATGCAAAAATTTTAAAAGGCCAACATTCCCATGTCCTCCATAAGCTGAATTGTGAAAATGTGCCTTTTGGGGGAATTTGTGCCTTTGGGGGAATCTGCACATTTTTCGCATGCAAATTTGCGCAAATTTGCAAACAAAAAAATCCAATGCTGTCAAAATCTATCCAGTCCTTCCTAAAAAGGAAAAGCCAGCATAATCCTCCTTCAAAAAAAAAGAAAAGAAAAAGCATTGAGTGTAAAGGTTGATTCCCATGGGAACAAGTTGTCATGTGTTAACTGTAGCATCACCAGGTAAGCTATTGGCAGTGCCATAGCTCAGCGGCAGAGCACATGGTTTGCATGCAAAAGATTAAATTCCTGGTATCTCCTGTCTGAAACCCTGGAGAAACGCTGCTGGTCAGTGCAGACAAGACTGAATTAAACAGACTAACAATCTGACCTGAGATAAGGCAGCTTTCTATATTCCTATCCACATGTGTGAGCAATTCTTCACCATAACCAGAATGTTTATGTCTACAAAGAGAGAACGGGCCTGTTCAGATGTCAGTATTGGGGGATTTCCAGTAACCATGGTGACTTAATGTGTCGTGTGGGAGGAGAAAACCACATTCTGCGTGGTTACTAAGCCACCGTGGGTAACCACCCCCTGCAAAAGGGGCCCCAGGGAGGCTTACCATGTCATCTGTCAGGCTCCCCGGGGGCTAAAACGGGCTCCGGAGGACTTCCAGGCTGTGACCATAGAATCCACCAGCTAGAGCATCCACTACTGTAGGTGACACTCTAGCCACTACAGACTTTCTCATGGTCGCATGGCCATTCAGGATGATGGAGTGGCCGCTGGGAGCCCATTCACGCTGAGGAGGATGTTGGGATGTGCACAAACCACTCAGGTAAGCTCATCCAGTAACTATGAGGGGGGCTTAGTGGAACCACATGATACCATGTGGTTCCTAGTCCTCTGATGGGCCCACATGTAGTGGTTTCACTAAGCCCCCCCTCCATAGTTCCTTTGACCAACCTTCCCCTGTGCGTGTGTGAATAGGCCCAATAAGTTTCCACGAGGACTGCTCATCATTCAGCTAATGGTTATCAAGTCAACCAGTCATTAACTTCTGGATCCTCCATCCATACGTGGCAAGGGGGAAACAAACTGCTGTCTTTTGCTCTCGGTCTTACAAGCAGAAATGGCAGCGGCAAAAGTTAGCATGCAACCTCTTCCCTGTGGAGGGCCTCTGCAAAGAAATGTCACCGAGTATATACACAAAGCATTCCCCCTGCTGCCCGCCTAGTAGGAAGTCCGTGTAAGAGACAATTTCAATACAACCCAGCTAGAATCACCAGGAGAAGCCGGCAGCCCTGACATTAACCATCTTGTACTTCAAAAGAATGCTCATGTTTGATTACAGCAACAAGGCTCCTTATTACAGCCATCTAATCAAACCGCTATTGTGCAATTATATTCAAAGATCAAACGGTGCTTAGAGTACAGGCCTGAAGGCGGCACCGAGGCAAAAGTGCCCATATCACACGTATAACACTGCGTCGTCATTTATGATCCCACAATGGTGACAGCACTCAGAAAGGCAGTCCCGCAAACTTTGGCTAAGCGACCAATCGCTTATGTACCAAACAGGACGAATCAACATCATCTCTGGGAGGGAGGAGGAGAGAACTCCAGAAGCCACTAGTGCACCTCCTTCTTTGAAAGTGCCCTCTCCGAACCAAGCTGCAAAGACACACAACCGTAATATTTAACTGTCAGCCAACTGGAAAAGCACAGTCTTTACTGGAACAGTAATTCAATCCAGAAAAACGGAAGCTGACTGCACTCGCAGTTGAATCTAACTTCCACACTAGTGACAGGACGGTGTCCTCATCCACACCTGGGTGTGGCAGACTAGCTTCAGGGATTCAAAGCAGGCCATTTGTCCTTTGTTACCTCCCTGCCTCCCAACACCTGCCACCTGAGGCAGCTGCCTCACTCTGCCCAATGGGAGGGCCAAGCCAGTCCAGTGTAAGGGTGAAGGCAAGATGCCTCTTCTAGAACATAGTCTGCCATCTGCAGTTTTCATAAGTAGGCATATTAAAGATTATCATTTTTAATGTATTGCTTGATTAAATAGGGGTGCCTCCTTAGTCCATTAAGAGGTTTTTAATCAGGATTAGACAAATTCATGGAGGATCAATGGCTACTAGTCATGATGACGATATGCTACTGCCAGAATCAAAAGTGGTATGTTTCTAAGCGGCAGCTGCTTGGAAACAACAGCAGGAAGGCGCTATTGCACTAGGAGGGCGCTATTGCACTAGGAGGGCGCTATTGCACTAGGAGGGCGCTATTGTCCTGCTTGTGGGCTTCCTGGAGGCATCTGGGTGGCCACGGTGGAAACAGAATGCTGGTTTAGATGAGCCTTTGGTCTGATCCAGCACAGCTCTTCTTCTGTTCTTGATCAACAAAAGGTTGCAACTGTACTTTGAGATAAGGTGAAGCAACAGATTTTGGATGCTATTTGGGTGGCAGAGTACAGAGACAGACAAGGTGACCCAGAGGGCACAATCCACCATGATGTTCTCCAGCATGAGTCCTATTGAAATGAGTGTTGCGTACGCAGTAAGCAAGTGATAGCGTTTGGATAATTCAGTTCTGCACGCACCAGCCCTGAGTAAGCTCCCACTTTACAACTCTCAAGAACTGTGAAGACCTGGGGTGGGGTGATGACACATATCCTTTTTCCTCACACCCCCGCATGCATGCGCTCTCTCTCTCTCTCTCTCTCTCCAGCCCCAGATAGACACAATTGGCCATTTCGCATCCACTGAAAAACAAGCGTAATTTCTCCCTCTTCATCAAACCAAACATGTTTTCTATTTCTCCTAATAAGTAATATCTTGATCCATTTTCTAATCAGCAGTGTTACTTCCTTTTGTGCCTCCCATCCCCATACTCTTTCCTATGGCATCATTGCAGAAACCAAGCTGGCCTTTTTTACCTATTGCCTGATCCAATTGTTTTCTAAAAATTATTTCCTGTTTTAAAAGCATTCTGTAGTTGTCAAATGCCAACTTTATGTAAAAACAAAAACAACCTTGCCTTCTGAGTAAGATCCATCAATAGTGTGTTTTTAAAGCATGCTCATAAAACCGGTACAAAACAAAGCCTGCCAGAAATTCACCACAACAGCTCTTCTTTTAAAAGCAAACATCTTTAAATGCAGCTTTGCTATAAAACCTAACAGCATCATAACCTTTTCCTCACCTCTCTGATAATAATAAGCACCAAAGGGACGAAACTCTTGTCAAATTAACAAGACCTAAAGATGGGAGAGAACAGAGAAGGAAAAAAGAGAACTGCTTACCCTGTAAGGACGACAACAAAATCCATCACATTCCAGCCATTTCGAAGGTAAGAGCCTTTGTGAAAGACAAACCCCAGCGCAATTATTTTTATGCCAGCTTCAAAGCAAAATATTCCAATAAAGTATGGCTCAGTATCATCCTGAAAAGAAGAGAGAGAGGGGTGGGGGATCACTTATTTAATGCTTTTCTTAGCTGCCTTTCAAGTCTTCCCAAGGCAGCATACATTAAAAAAAAACTACAATTCAAACTCAGTATAGCAAGTTCATGAAATCATAAATCAGCCTTAAACAAATTCAAGAGTGAATCAGTTAAAAACAAGCCAAATTCAGAAGGAAAAGAAAAGAAAACTCAAAAGTAGCAAATTCAATAAAAACATGTCACTTAAAACCAACAGAAAATTGAGCCAGCTGTATATCTTTCCAAGGGGAGTTCAACATCATAGGGGCCACCACCGAGAAGTCCCTATTTCTAGTGCCACCTAACCTTGGAGGGGGGGAGGGGGGACCCTCAAGCTCAGCCATCTGGATGTTTGTAACCTGAGAAGCAGGCCTACTCATATCTGGACTAGCCTGGGGACACCCATGTCTGATGGTTCTCCTTCAGAATCTGAACTGCTATCCCACTCCCTGCACTCAGAAACATCTCTGACATCAAGAGCAGAAGCGGTAATCTTCTCTTTCAGAGTGCCAGGGCGATTGATGGGTCCTGCTTGCTCTGGCAAGTGAATGAGGTGATAATCAGGCTTTCAAGTTTAATTTTTGTGTGTAACAGATTAGCACAGAGAAAGTTAGAAAATGAGGAAAATCATAACCATCTAATTTATATTCTGCTTTTCCACAAAAGTGCCCAAAGCAGCCAACAAAACAGCAATACAAAAACAAAGAGCATACCAATACATCATTACAAACATAAACAATTCATTTCACTAATACTAACATTACTGCATTTCAAATTAATTGCAAAATAGGCAAAATCTGACATTACAACGCAATACCAATTATTATTTTTCAATAGCATGTAAACCAGAGCCCAATAAACTAAACCTTTCCTATGCATTAAGGCTTTAACAAACATTGTGAACTGTTTGCGGTTAGACTCGATGGTCTTACAGGCCCCTTCCAACCCTACTACTTTTCTATGAGCTGCAACAGCGATGTCAGGAAAACAAAGTTAAGAAAATAGCAACCAGATTTCTTACAGTCTGCAGCAGCTGATCTCTCCCGTGCCCCACTCTCTCATGCTGGTGAAGTTCTCAAGGCTCCAACAGAGACAAGGGTGGTGATGTTTAGTTTCTTCCCCTGTGTTCTGGGTGTTTCTGCAGTTTCCACTGATTATTTTCTGCCGAACATAATCAAGGGGAGGCTGCAAACCTCCCTCCTTTCCTTTGCCGGGATCCCTGTTTCATGCAGAAAGTTTAAATGACAACACTTGTTTGCAAGGTTGTTCCCATTCTTAATTAAAAGCTGAAGGCTCTGTTTCAGCTGGCTGAAGATCTTTGGTAAAAGCTCTGTGTTTTACAAGTTGAACTTCTGCAGGCAGAAACAAGCACCACTGTATTCAGTGGAGCTTACTCCCAGGTAACTATTCTTAGGACTGCAGCCATGCAGAACCTAATAAATTGGGTATCATGCTATGTACACACATCCATACTGTTATGGTGAGCTTCCACATTTCAAAACATACCACTACATCACTGGACGTAAGTGTCTCTTCTTACACTTTCTGAAGAAGAGATGCAAAACTACTGCTGGAGGAGGAGCTTGTACATCTAACCATGGTGTACATCTAACCATGGTGCACATCTAACCATGTACATCTAACCATGGTGTACATATAACCATGGTGAAAAATGGTATACATCTAACCATTGTACATGGTTAGAAAATGGTTGTGAAATGGTTGTGAAAATTTCATGGTTGTGAAAATGGTGTACATCTAGGGATGTGAGAACACATCCCAGTTTGTGTTCTCCGGGCGCCCCCAAGCTTTTCCCCTGCTCACTGGCCCTCTGGGCTGCAATTGAGCACCCCCTCCGTGCTCGATGAGCAGCCTGCAACTTACCCAGACCTGTTCATCTGTATGCCAATTGCCATGTTTTTTAAAAAAAAAATGGTGATCAGCAGCACTTGCCCATAGAGTTATACACAAAATAGTTCTGTAAACTAGAGTCTATGGGTGATTCACAGCACTTTTTGCATATGAGTCTATGTGCCCACATAGGGGAATGCTGGGAGTTGTAGGACTTCTTTCTGTCTAAACACACATAGCATTGCACCCTTATTTGTTTTGCACAGGCTTGTAATAGACCATGAGCTCCTTCACATGGAGTTTTTATCCTGCAATTGAGATTGCTCCTTTAGGGAAGTTTGCGGGCTCTTTATATGACACCGAGAACCTCCACAGCGTCTCCTGCACTAAATGCCCTTTGTTCCATTTTTAAACAGAAGGAAGATAATGAGCTATCAAATCACCCCCTTGTGTTCCGCTTGAGTTCTCTCCGTGAAAAGAGGAAAAGTGGAAAAAAGAGGAGCGAGATCAATGAAAGATAATGGAAGACTCAGATACGGGGAGAAGGAGGGGGAAAGGGGATGGGGGAAAGGAAGCACGTGTAAAGGGAGTCGTTGTATCCTGCATTTAAAACAGAAGCAGAAAGCCCCATTTTAAATGCAGGATTTTATGCTGGTGTAGAAATGTTCTATGACACAGCTCTGTTTTACTGTTTATTGTCTGGTCTGTAACGTTTATTATTTTTATATTGTTTTTTACATTGTATTACATATGTATTTAAATGTAACCTGCTTAGGGATTGTATGATATGAAACAGCATGTAAGTATTATAAATAAATAAAATCCTGCTGGACACTAGTCCCACCAAGGAATCAGGGAACCTGGAGTCCTACATGGTTAGAAAGCACCACTGGATCCTAAAAACTCATTAGCATTTATTAGAACTTGAGATGGTCCCTAAGAGACCATCTCAATAAGTTTAGGTGTGCCAAGAAATGAAAGACTTCCTTTTTAAGAAAGGTTAATAGGAGCAGCTCATGCACAGCTGTTTCGAGAGCCCGTGGTTAAGATAAAGGACAAGATCTATTAGCCAAGTGAAAAAGCTGTCATATTAAAAAAGGGAGAGACTTGGCTAAGCCTCGCAACCATGTCAGAATCATCTGCGAAAGCCAGGCGCACTGAGTCTTAGCCCGACAAGCAGCGCATCCCTGCAGAGAAGGAGCCTTCTGCAGGAATTAGTGACACCAAAGACCATGTGTTGCACCTCTTCCTCCGGCTCGGGGATGGGCAGGCAGATGGGCAAGACACAGAGCAGGTGGGGTGCCTGGCAATGGGGCAGAGATTCAAGGAGGAATCACTGTGTTACAAAGGAAGACAACACCGGGTTTTAATCAGGCAACTTCAGAGCTGGCCCAAAGACATTTTGTGGCCCGTGGGGTGGGGAGGTATTTATTTATTTTAATGCTTTCATATTTTATATTGTTTTATCCTGCACTTTGGGGCTTTAATTTTCATGAACTGCCCAGAAAGCTTTGGATATTGGGCAGTATAGAAATTAAATATAATTAAGTGAATAAATAAATTTGACTTGTACCCCACCTTCCGACCAAAGATGGCACTCATTCCAAATGGAAACTTCTCCCCCTCAGGGGCACTGTATAGGGGTAGAGATATGAAGGCCCAGGGAAAAAAAAAACAGAAAAATTGGGGGGGGGGCATTTTTCTTCCGAGGACTGTTTTTGGTTTTCCCCAAAAAAAATTGGAAAAATTGAACAGCTTTGGATTATGAAATATTTTCTTTTGGAATTCAAGACAAAGTATTTATATATTGTTATGTAGCCTTTACTCCCCACAAAAATGATTTCTAAAACTATGTAATAAGAACACTTTTATAGAAAGACTAGAGATATAAAACATCTGGAATAATGACACCATGGGGGGAAATCCTGGTGCCCTCCAGATATTTGGGGCTACAATGCCCAGCATTCCTGACCATTGGCCATGCTGCCTGAGGCAGATGAGAGCTGAAGTCCACAATATCTGGAGGGCACCAGGTTGGGGAAGACCGTCTTAAAGCAACAAAGCAACTTTAGATCTGTAAAGAGTGCTAAAAAAAAAGAGAAAGTATTGCTTCTTTCTCCATTTTTCCAGAATTTCAATATTAAAAAATGGAAAAAAAAAATTTCCCATGGCCTTAACATTTCCAGATATTTTATATCTCTACACAGAGGTGGGTTGCAGCCCTCAGGCGGCTCTCAAACTAACTGCAAAAGCTCTCTGTGTGAGATCAGTTCAGACCTCTGGCGAGCGTGATCTGTCCTTCCCCTGGCTGTTGGGGTGGGGAAATGTGGGGGGGAGAGAAAGGGAAAAAGTGGTGGTCCTACATACTTTTTTCCGGTGGTTCTGCCCATCACGACTGCATCTTCACCCACCAATATCATGTGGACCCCCCCACACACACCACTCATTCAGGGGGGAAAGTGGGCCATCTTCTCCACTCATCCCCCTTGTTTGGATTATATTTGATTATTTCTTAGAAGCACCTAAAGGCCAACTCACTCTTTTCTATATACATAGTCAAAATGGGCCTATGCATCTGCCATCTAGCAGAAACACCTCCACTTGACTGCACCGCAAAAAAAAGAAAAGAGGAAATGCATCACCAGAAAAAGGAGACACAGGTTTGCATATGCTGATGTATATGCATAGATGCAAAATGTAAACATAAGGACTATAATTTAAATGGAAATTCAATTACAGTCCTCCCGAGCCCCTCCTGGAAATGACCACTGCTGATAGTAATTGTGGGGGGGCAGCATTCCTGGAGGGGGACCCACGGAGGGCATCTGGAGCTAACACTATGTACGTGTAAAAGGAGGAGATGGAAGAGGCAACCGTCCTTATGACTATAGCCAAGGGTTCCTTAACCTGGTGCCCTCTAGATGTTTTGGATGACAACTTCTATCATTCCCAACCCTTGCCCATATGGGGTGGGGTTGATGGGAGTTGTAGTCAACAACATCTGGGGAACACCACATTGGGGAAGGCTGCTGTAGAGTAGGGATGTCAGAGGAATCCATCCAGGCAGTGACATTCACCCAGCTTTTATCACCTCGGGCCTCTGGACTTTGGCTCACTTACCTGCAAGCTAGCCTGACTCGGTACAGATCAAGTTGGGCCAGCTTGCAGATTTGGGTTTTTTTCTTTTCTTTTCTTAAAGCAACATTTACACAAATTGCAGCTGCGATTTGCATAATTTGCACAAATTTCGGCTATTGTATGCTTCATTTGTACAAACTGCAGCCGTAATTTGCGCAAATTAAGCATATTACAGCCACAATTTGCCCAAATTAAGCAAATCACAGCTGAAATGTGTGGAAATTATACAAATTGTGGATGGAATTTGTTTAAATGTCAATTTAAGAAAAAAAGAAGGAAAACCAAGAAGAGTTCCGAGTGTTAGGGAAAAGCCCGCAGTTCATCTCTCAAATGCGTGCCAAGCTGTGGGCTCTGGGAAATCTGACGAGCCTAAAAAGGACCTGATTTCCCTGCAATGACCATCCCTACTATAGAGGGAGATGTGGGTCTGGTGAAGTCCAGGGTGCCCTGGACCTAAAGGGACCAGGGCTTCAATGCACTGCACATCTCCAGGCCCCTCTGCAAATTCTGCAAAATAAGCACACCTGCAAATCAGCTTCATTTGCATCCTTGATTCAAGAGGCAAATTTGGATCTGCTGGCCTCGCAACCTAGGTTTATTTGTATTAATTTTTAAAAGCACTGAGTGTAAATCAGTGGTGGATAAAACATCGTTTCCTCACAACACCTGCCTCCAGGCTTGCCTTTCCAGAGACCGGTTTCTCATGAGTAGTAGCTGTTCCACCATTTCTTAGTAGCTGTTCCACCAGTCTTTTCTGAGTATTATTGGCTCTCTCAAATCTTGGCTGGCTGCCTATTGACCTCACTGTGGAATTTATTACTAATCTATGCATTTGGGAGAATCACAACACAGAACTCCTGGGATGGCACTCCTTCAGACTGCAGACTGAAGGAGCAGAGGGGAATGAATCATATGGCTTGAGCTGGAGGGAACATTCAACACTCCCTGCCTCTGGAAAGCTAGCCTGTCGGGGTGAAGGGCTATAGTAGCCCAAACTGGTTCACTCTTCATGAGTTTGACTATAGCTCCCATCATCTCTAGCCAGCATGGCTAATGGTCAGGAATTATGAGAGTTGTAATCCCAACACACCGAGTTGGCGAAGGCTGGCCAAGAGGCTAAATTTCCCCACTGATGTTCAAATGTTCCCTTTACTACAGGAGTTTTAACCCTTTAATATTTATATTAAATAGATATGCCTCACATAAATAATAGGCATAATATATACTTGTAACACTGCTTTTAATGCTTCTTCGTGTCATTTTATCTTGCACTCAAATTGTATGTTTAATCACAGCTCCTGTATCTATTTTTTTATGATGTGAATTTTTGTTTTACTGTATATTGCCCCAGATGCCTGTTAAGTGAAGGGTGCAATTCATAAATGCATTAGATAAATGAATAAATAAGTTCATTTAAAAGTTAAACATGGTGCAGTTGAGTAAGAGCTTATTCAGTAACTTGCAGTTCCTCCAACTAATCAAGGAATGGTTTGGCCTCATCGATTGTCTTTACCCATTTTCCTTTTAGATGCGCTCACAATTTTAAGAGTAATGCCTAGTTATAGAAAATATTAAGAATTCGTAGTTTAACTGTCTAGAGTTGTATTGCTCGCTTTTCTAGCAGCAAAAAAATAATAATGAGCTAAAGGAGTTAGAATTTGAATCACATATTCTGATTTTCTATATGCAAAGTTTTTTTTAATGTGGAGCAAACTTACCAAAATTCTAAGAACACCCTATAAAAACAACAAACAACAAAATTCACTGGAGCAGCTGAAACAGAATAAAATGGATGCTACATTTAAAAGGACAGCTATTAGGTAGGAAAGCCGTGTGTCCTACTTTAAAGAGAGCAGTCCTGTCACAAGGCAATCCTCTATGGCAAGGTCTACCCAGCCCAAGTTTAGTTTTAAGATAAAGAACCATAAGAAGGGAGAACAAACTGGGGCCCTTGAAATTGCCCATCAACAGTTAGCACACTGACAGCAGAAAGGGCGGCAGGCACAAAGCTCGCCTGGTTAAAAAAGTCTTCCCCACTAGGGTAAGCTATATCATGGTCCTATTTAAATTACAGTCATTCTCAATTGGCATCTCTGCATATACATTAGCAGGTGCACATTTTATGCAAACTTATGTACTCTTTTTTTGGCGATATGTAAGTGCTAAGGTTCCCCTTATGAGATGGACCCCCTAAGCAACCCCTTAAGCATCTCTTGCCTCCTTAAGAGTCCCACCTTCCTTCTTTTAAACTTCCCCTTCCCACAAACATGGGGTTTAGGCTGTAGACATGGGGTGACTGACACTCTAGACACAGAGTTTAACCACAACAGTTTACTGGTAAATTACAGCAAGCAAATCACAACTAAAGGTATTTATCTAATAGAGCTGAGTGATACAAAAGGCCTTAAGAGAAAATAAAAGTTGCAAAATGCAAGTTCCTTTGTCCTAGCTGTACTTAGACTTTTCCAGGCTGCTTCTTCCTGCTCCCTATTCAGGCTCTGGTCTCTCTGACTTTGACCTTATTCCTCTGGTCTTTCTGCCTGCCCATCTCTGCACCAGAGGAAAAGATGGAGCACGTGGCCTTTGGTGTAACTAAGGTGGGATACAAATGTTTCAGTAAAGAAATACATGTATATATAAATGTTGTACTTGGTTAATGAAGAGAGAACCTAAGAACATAAGAAGAGCCATGTTGGATCAGATCAAGGGTCCATCCAGTCCAGCATTCTGTCCACACTGTGGCCAAGCAACTGCCCATGGGAAACCCTCAAGGAGGACATGAGAGCAACAGCACCCTCCAGCCAATACGCCCCAGCAACTGCTGTATATAGGCACACTGCCTCTGATACTGGAGGTAGAATAGAACCATCAGGACTAGTAGCCATTGATAGCCTTCTCCTCCAGGAATTTGTCCAATCCCCTTTTAAAGCCATCCAAATTGGTGGCCATCACTACATCTTGTGGTAGCAAATTCCATAGTTGGCTATGCACACTTTGAAGAAGTCCTTCCTTTTATCTGTCCTGGATCTCCCACCAATCAGCTTCATGGAATGACCCCCATTGGGTTCTAGTATTATGAGAGAGGGAGAAAAATGTCTCCCTATCCACATTCTCCACACCAGGCATGTACACCTCCATCATGTTTCCCCTTACTCTCCTCTTCTCCAGGCTAAACAATCCCAGCTGTTGTAACCTTCCCTCATAGGAGAGTTGCTCCAGCTTCTTGATCATTTTAGTTGCCCTTTCCTGCACTTTTTCCAGAGGAGGGAAGTGCTGTCACTCTGTGGCTTTGCAGAGAGAAGGTCTCTGTTTCATCTCCAACAGCTTTAGGTGGGGCTGAGAAATACTCAGGAGAGCCACTGCTGTCAGTCTGTGCCTTCCCTGACATGGTGGTCTCCAGGCATTTTGGACTACAACTCTCAAAATCTCTGACCATTGGCCATGCTGGCAGGGGCTGATAGGAGTTGAAGTCCAAAGCACCGGGTTGGGGAAGGCTGGTGTAGACAGCCTTCTAGACAATGAGCTAGATGGACCAATCTGGAAGGCACTGGGTTGGGGAAGGTTGGTGTAGACAGCCTTCTAGACAATCAGCTAGATGGACCAATCTGGAAGGCATTGGGCTGGGGAAGGTTGGTGTAGACAGCCTTCTAGTCAATCAGCTAGATGGACCAATCTGGAAGGCACCGGGCTGGGGAAGGTTGGTGTAGACAGCCTTCTAGACAATGAGCTAGATGGACCAGTCTGGAAGGCACCGGGCTGGGGAAGGTTGGTGTAGACAGCCTTCTAGACAATCAGCTAGATGGACCAATCTGGAAGGCACTGGGTTGGGAAAGGTTGGTGTAGACAGCCTTCTAGACAATGGGTTAGATGGACCAATCTGGAAGGCACCGGGCTGGGGAAGGTTGGTGTAGACAGCCTTCTAGACAATCAGCTAGATGGACCAGTCTGGAAGGCACCGGGCTGGGGAAGGTTGGTGTAGACAGCCTTCTAGACAATCAGCTAGATGGACCAATCTGGAAGGCATTGGGTTGGGGAAGGTTGGTGTAGACAGCCTTCTAGACAATGAGCCAGATGAACCAATCATTTGACTTGGTTTAGGGCAGGCTCCTGGGTCTATTTTGCCAGTTGCTAATTGTGGCTTTCCAGCGTGCAGTGTTGGTTCTCAGCAAAGATACATTCAGCAGAAGAGCATAATTTGATCTTCTCACATAACAGTATATAGATTTTATTTGGTGTTTTTTCCCTTCACACCCATGCAGTGAACTTAGTTGAAATTAATGAAATTAACTGAAATCAGTAGAAATCAAACCATGACTAACTTGTCCTGATGATTTCAACAGGACCCAAGTTCAACCAGTTTAGTATAAATCCAAGACCATGGCTCCACCGATTAGGCTTCTGCAATATTTTAGTATTCCAAGAATTTATTATCCAGCTCTTCTTCAGCCACAAAGACTCTCAGAGCAGCTGACCACCCCTAAGACTAGAATAATAATCATTAAAAATTAGTATCTAGCCATAATATCTTATGAGGAAAGGAGCTTGTTAGCTTGGAAGAAAGTGAATAAGGGGAGGACATGATAGAGATGTATAGAATTATTCATGTGGGAAGCAAATGGAAAGGGAAAAGGTTTTTTCCCTCTCCTATAATACCCTTGGGTAACACTATTTAGGAAGTTAATTATTTTTAAACTATAAATAACTTCGAAAGGCTGCAGACAGCAGGTGCCATCTTAGAAGAGCCATTCCCACTTCAGTCTCACATAGGATGGGACGCTTCTTCTAAAATGGCAGCTGCTGGAGCATGTGCATGCACCATCAAAAAATGAAGTATGATTTTCTGCTTCAAGGTCAGTCATAAGCAAATTGATTAAAAACTTGTTTGGCCAACTAAGGTTTGTTAACTGGATGACAGCCCTAGATATTAGCTTTTATATAAGGGTTCTGCTTGCAGACCTTGGATCGGGGTGCATGCGTGAACAATGTTGGCTGTGTTTCAATGGGCTTTTGGAGTGAGCTGACTACAAAGCATGCAACAAGAATTGCCTAAATTTTCACACCTTTGTGCTGCACCCCCAACCTTATTCTACTGGATTTAAAATGCAGAAAAGAGACAAAGGTAGTCAGGTTTCGTCTCCCTGATGTGAAGAGCTACAGTATCCATTCCAATTTAGCTTGAAAGTTGTTCCAAAACTGCTTTAAAAGCAGGAAAAATGCATCTGTGTTGCCTGTTTCCACCACCACCCACACCCATTTAAGCTGATAAAGCATGAAGAGATCTTTCTAAAATTATTCTGTTTTGCATTTGAAATATTATAATTGCCTCATCACCATAAAGCCTGCTGGTAAATTGTTTTCTTTGTGGGCCAGTTTCTTTCTGTGTTGTTGTTTTCCTTCAAGGGAATATGGTAGATCCATAAACTTTAGTTTTCAGAAACGTACTTTTCCCTCTCTTCCTTGCCTGGTCTCTTTACAAAGGACATCTCAGTACTAGAGGTGTGCTGAATACCATCATCTTTGATAAAGCAAACTGATGCTTTATCAAAACTGATGCTTTATCATTATCTCAGAGCAGAGCAAGTCAGAAGATCGGGCCTGGATACAGCCGTGTAATGGTACACTTTGAAGTGCAGGACCTCATCATAATATGTAATATAACATACATATTATGCACACACACCCAAGAGAAGCAGTACATAGCAAATGATTAGGATCAGCATGACTGCAATCCTATACAGAATCACCTTAAGTAAGAATTACTGGTGCTTACTCCTGATTGTATAGGTTCAACTTGTAAAACACATTGAGCTTTCACAAAACATCTCCAGCCAGCTGAAAGGCACCCTTCAGCTTTTCATTAGAAATGCAAACCATCCTGCCAAGAAGTGTCACCATTTAAACTGCTATCATGAAGTAGGAACTCTATCAAAGAAAAAGAAACAAGTAGCCAACCCCTGCTTGATTAATTTCCTCATTCTCTGACTTCCTCTATACTAATCTGTCACAAAGAATAGCAAAATATGAAGGCCTTGTTCTTTGTTTATTTATTATTACATTTATATCCTGCCTTTTTTTCCCTCTTGCTGGGAACCCAAGGCAGATCACATAGCCCTCCTCTCCATTTTATCCTCGCAACAACAACACTGTGAGGTAGGTTGGGCTGAGAGTCTGTGACTGGCCCAAAGTCACCCAGTGAGCTTCATGGCCAAGTGGGGACTAGAACCCAGACCTCCCAATTCACAGTCCAGCACTGTAACCACTACACCACACTGGTTCAGTCAATTACCCTACCACTCTGGCACATGACATCACAGTTACTGCTTTGAAATAAAATGTCCTGGAGTTACTCTGTTCCCCTCCACTACTGCCTGAATGACAGATCCCAAGCATCTGCTCTGACTGGCAACAGTGCTCCAGGGTCTGGGTCCCCAAGAATGATCATGAGGTGACCTGGTTGCAGGTTGCTCTCAACAAATGCTGGATGTGGTATGTAAACTAGTGCTGTGCTGAAAATTTCTCCCACATTGTTTTCGACCATTCTCGTTCCATTTGATAGAAAAGAAATTGCTTTCGAAAAGAAATGCAAAGGAGGAGACATTTCGGAGGAATTCTCAGGGTTGGGTTTGGGGTTCTTGGGCTTACCTTAAGTAAGGTAAGCTCAAAACTACCACCAAAATAAATTAAAAATTCTGCCTCAGAAAAGTGGAAGCCTTAACATCGTTGATGCTGTTGCCACCTACAGAAGGAGTGAAATAAACCAAAACCCCTTAGGAATAGAGAAAGAAGCTGTGCTACAACCCCTGCCAGTGGTGAGCCCTATCTGTGAGAAACTGTTTGAGAATTTCTCCTCCTGGAGGAGAAATGCGGTGAAGTTGTCCCCCCAATTTCTCTGCCCACGAATAGGCTGGAGAATTTTGAGAGGCTGTTTGTGCACAGCTCTGATGTAAACTGACCTATTACATCCTGCTTCCCTACTGCCCACACTGCGTTCTCCAATGCAAGAGAGGCTAAACAGAGGGAGGGTCATTTCCTTATGCAATGAGAGAACTAACAGAAAGCATCTCTCCCCATTTTTAGCACCAGCTTCCCCTTATAAAGAGGAGAGGAGAGAGAAGATGGGGAACTATTTGCTTTAGGTCTGCATCTAAAAAACCTCACGTTAATTATGATATAAAGTCTATTATGAAACGAACAGTTAAATGTTCTTGCTACTGGAGAGCCAGTGTGGTGTGGTGGCTAGAGTGTTGGACTGGGAGTCGGGAGATCCAGATTCTAGTCCCTACTTGGCCATGAAAGCTCACTGGGTGACTTTGGGCCAGTCACACACTCTCAGCCCAACAGGGTTGTTGCTGTGAGGATAAAATGGAGAGGAGGAGGAATAATGTGCCTGATCTCGTCTGATCTCAGAAGCTAAGCAGGGCCAGCCCTGGTTAGTACTTGGATGGGAGACCGCCTGGGAATCAGGCTTCCTGCACTGAAGAGGGGGTTGGACTCGATGATCTTGTAGGCCCCTTCCAACCCTATGAATATGTATGCACCTTGGGTTCCTTGCAAGTGGAAAACAGGTAGGATATAAATGAAATAAATAAATACATAAATACTTCTTACATGGACCGAAATGGAAATTTGGACTTTGTTCTGCATATGTATATCTATGTGCTTTTGATATGTCTGATTTCCTTTTCTCTTTTCTTTGCTTGTCTGTTCACACCCTTATTTTGTTTAACTGTTTGTTTACCTATATAATTGTTCTTTCATTAATAACAATAACATTTTAAAAAAAATACTGCCTTCCCCCACAAATCTACCAAATAAAAGGTACTCACCAGCCTCTCAGACATGGGTGTTTTATCTCCATCTGGTAGATGTTGCTCCAAAGCCAGAACAATACAATTAGCTATAATTGTAGCCAAGATCATATATTCAAATGGAGTGGAGGCAATGGTTAAAGAAACAGAACTCATCAACAGAAGGTGCATGTCAACAACAGCAGAAATCTCATGGACCTATACAACTTTTATAACCTTCTGATCCTTCAACATACCATTCATCTCTCAGGATAATTCATCATACTCCCTGTTCAACCATAAGTGCATTTACAACTCGTAAGAAATTAAGCCTTCGGTCTTTAGTTGATTAATCAGTTAGACAAAAAAAGAACCCTTTAGATTGACTAAAAAGATGTCCTTGATTATTAGGCAGGAGGGTTTTTTTAATGTTAATTAAAAATCAGTCCGTGAATAATAAGAACGTGTCAGAAAATTGGAGACAGCAGTAGTTTCTTTTCTTTTCAGAAAAGAAACTATAAAAGAAACAGGAGTTACCAAGCAAAAGTTTCTTTTCAGAAACTTTTGCTTGGTAACTCCTCGTCAATTAAACCTTGTAACTGAGGTTTTTAAAAAGCCAATTCCTACTTCAGCCATTGCCCGAATGAATAGTTTTGGAAATCTTGTGCTCGTCTTTAGTCTGCCGCACCCTGCAGCCATCTGTGACAGTTTAAAAAAACCTCTCAGGGTGGTTGTTAGAAGATATTGATTAGTTAACCGCTTGCGAACGTAAAATTAACAGTTAGGAGTATAGAGATCCAAAATGTCAATTCCAGGAGGCAATGGGATGTAATAATAATAATAATAATAATAATAATAGGGAAAAGCTGTATAAAATTGCTTAGCACGCTTGTAGATTTTAATCCTTCCAAACCCAACAAGGTAAGCCTATATCATCATCATCATCATCCAGATGGAGAAGGAAAGAGCTCAAGTTAAAAGAGTAAGCAACATGCCTGAGAGGCCATACAGCGAGTTCTGGGTTGTTGTGCAAAGCTTTGAACTCAGGGATTCCAGCTCATGTTCTGAACCACTACGCTATGCCAAAATGCCAAGGTGCCATATGGAGCATGATTTGGGGTGCTTTTAAGGGAAAGGCACCCCTGTTTTCATTTCCACAGCAAAAGGCTCTTATTTCATGTCAGAGTAACCCTGCCTGTATAGTGGACTCGCTTTCCCTGCTCTGCAGAATATACACGACTGGATCCTTGCCCAAGTGCAAGTCGAGGGCCAGATGGCAAGGAAGTGTTTCAGCACCACGGAGAGCTCCCCTGGGTACCAGGCACAGTTTCATTTAAGCCTTGCGCCAATCGCCCCCACAGGCTAGTGCACACCTAGAGATGGCTGTGATGAAATACCCTCACTTTCCTCGCCCACCGGTCCCCCCAGAACCCCAAATAAAGCATGCTTTGCGAACACTGTGTGCGACTGGATAGCTTCTAAACTTCCCCACCTCCAGCACCATCCCCCCACCCCCACCCCAGTGGTGGACTGAAAGGCTCTAGTCTTGCAAAATGCACCCCTTGAATTGCCACGAGGTCTTTTCTGCCTGGCTGCAGCGGTCTTCAAACACCCAGATACAGAAGGATTCACCTCCTCCTCCACCACCCTATGCACCTCATAATGCTATTAGTGGATTCTGCTTGCCCGATTGATCCATTCCCTGCAGCACATGCACACAGCCACACACAGCCACACATCGTTTCAGCTGGGACAGAGAGCTGCTTGCGGTGTTGCTAAGAGCAGGTCTGGTTGCTATTCTGCTGCGAGGGTTATTAGCGTAGTGATTTCAGATAAAAAGAAAACAACAGGAGCCCTCTGGGGATGTTGCATGCAGCCGCTCCTCCTAGCTATGGAGCAGATCAGCCAATACAGAGAGAGAGAGAGAGAGAGAGAGAAGGAGAGACTCCTTAGCAACCTAACCCTAAGCTCAGGTTGGAAGAAACTCCCTTTGCTCATTCTGCTAAAGAATTCCAGCCTTGTCTGCCCCAGCTGCATGCAACACAAAACAAAGGCTTCTCTCTAAGTCAGGATGGGACTCCAGAATGGCTAGATAAAAGATTTGGCAACCATGTGTCTCCTGTCTTTTCAGCTGCCTAAAACCCACCTAGGCATTCCTGGTCTGGTATACGACAAAACTCAGCAGGCTTCTGAAGGAGCCAGTCCATATCAGGTGAAATATTAAGGCCCGCTAAGATGGAACAGGCAGTGCAATCAGGTGGAAGGTGTTCCCCCCCCCTCTCTCTCTCTCTCTCTTTCTTTCTTTCTCATATAGCTTTCCCTTCCCACTGCCACAGACTGATACCCCAGCTAAGGAAGATCCACAGGACGATGAGCTAACAGATGGGATTCACCTATGCAATTGATTCAAATGGTGTGAATGCAGGAATATCGTATGCCTTGCGGGTTAAATATGCACCCACATGTTTTTGTGGGTTAAATATCTATGGCTTATATATGTATATGTGATATATTTCTTACACACACACACACACAGGAAAGGAAGCAAACCTATGTAACTTCCCTCAATCAGGGATTTAGCCTGTCATTTTGACTTTGTGCTTGATTTTGCCCCAAAATGCAGCCTTTTTTCCCTGATCTGGGTTCAAGACTTCACCAGCAATGTACAATACAGCTTTGGATGCAATATACTAAAGCATGCCTTATTATTATCATCAATAATAATAATAATAATTGTTATTATTATTTTAAAAGATGGATCAAGCCAACACAGTTCATAATATAAAAAGTGGCGCAACTTTTGCCCCTGATGACAGACATCACCCACCCAAAGAGCCTTTCACAACCTGACTGGATAGATTATCAGGGCAAGGACCTGACAATGTTTGGCTGACACTAGACAGGTTATCAACATCTCACATTACAAAGAGCTAATGAATGGTGATGGGGGAATTAAAATGGAACTAGCAAGAGCATGCAGGAATCTGTAGCGTGCTAACTGCTTCTATAACACCATAGTCAAGTGTGCAAAACTAAAGCAGAACCTCACCCCCCCCCAAATACCACCAGCAGAAAAGCACTGTCCTTTCAAGCACTGTCCCAAATACAGATATTGTTGGTTCAACCCACAGTTCACTCATGACAGCTGCTTGTGACAGACAAGAACATGACAATAAATGACTGAGTCAAGAACTGGCTTCTCCTGGTTGACAACAACTTGACACTCATCCTGAAGAGAAAAGGAGAGATCTCACAACTTGCCAGATCTAAAAGCAGTAATAAAGCCATCACATGCACTGCCTGAGATTTCAGACACGCACACATACCCACATACACACACACACTGCTTTCTGGGCTGAGGAAGGAGCGCACACACGCAAAAGCGCCAATGCTGAGAGTCTAACTGGCTCCTTCAGATGAAGAAAAATGCTCCAGAGAGGAGGCTCCAGGGGAGAACTGATGCGCCACTGGTGTCCCGGGGAATACCGCCCATAGAGACACAGAAGAGGGGGGCTGGCAATGGTGACCCCCTCGCCTCTTCTGAAATGCCCTGTCAGGGCTAAGCAGGCTTTGCTCCAGAGAGTTGGCGGGAAGAGGGTGGAGTGTCTGGCCTTGGCCCACCCGGCACTCCCAGCCCCGAGGCAGAAGGCGCCCACAACCTCCTCGCCACGCCTGAAAAGACGCGCCAGTGCCCCCCGAAGGCACGCGTCCCCACGCACACGCGAGTCCGCCCGGGCCCCCGCGAGGCTCTGCACCATTCCGCGGTGGGTCGGCTCACGGCTCGGGGACGCTCGCCAGACTTCCCAGCCCGCCCACAGCCAGCAGAGGCCCCCACACACACCCCGATCTCCGCCCCCCGCCCCCCAGCCAGCCAGCCAGCAAGGATATGGCCACTCCGTGATGCGCTTGGCGTATTTGCGGATCACGTTGTCCTCGCTGAAGACGAAGAGCGACCGGTTGACGGTGAAGCAGTTCTGCTTGACGGGGATGGGGTTGTAAAGGGCCATCGTCCGGGCCCGCTGGGCCTTGGACTGCTTGTACATCTGGGGCCGCTGGCCCGGCGGGCCCGCTCCTCCTTGGCGGCTGCTGCCGCGGGCCCCGCCGGGCCCCGCCGGGCCCGCTCCGCCGCCGCCGCCGCCGCCTCCTCCATAGCGGCTGGGCAGGTCGTCTCCGAAGCGAGCCATGGTGCTGGCGCTGCTGCTCCGAGCGCGGGGCGGCACGTCACGCTGGCAGCCGAGCCCGGGGAAGGACAACGCATCCCCGCGCCGGCGAGCGGGGCTGGGCGGCTGCTGCTGCTGCGATCGGGGCGACGGCTGGACCTCGAGCGCAGGCGGCGGCGGCGGAGAGGCGGCGGACAGCGCTGCTGCCGCCGCGCAGGGGCGAGGCTGGGCGCGGAGGGGGCGGAGGGAGCCGCCGAGCGCTCGAGGCGGGGGCGAGGCTCAGCCCCCGGGCGGACGGCCCCGCCGGGCGGACTGCGCCGGCTCCGTTTCGCCGCCCCCCGCTCCGGAGGCGCCCGCCTTCCGAGCGCCTTCGCGCCGCTGCTACGGAGGCGCCCTCCCCGGTCTCCGCCTGCCTCCTGCCTGCCTGCCGCGCCGGGTTGCGATGCGTCCCGGAAATCTGCACAGGTGGGAGGGAGGGGGCTGCCGCGGGAAAAGGGAGCGCCGCGCTGCCCCGCGTTCCTGGATGGGAGAGCGAGGCCGGGCGGGGTCCCTCTGCCCTGCGCCTCCGGGGCCCCCTCGCGCCAAGAGCCCAGCCTCGCAGCAGGCGGACTGGAAGCGTCGAGAGCAACCGGTTTGTGGACCTCGCCCCTCCGAAACGAGGGAGGCCAGCCAGCTGACAGCCCAGCAGCCAATCAGCGGCGCCTGCTCCACCCAGCCCTACAAGGGTTCCCAGCCGAGTCCCACATCCATAGCGGGGGGGGGGGAGGGAGGAGCCGCCCTTTCGCCCAGCTCCTGATGCTCAGGAAGGGGGCGGCTTCGGGCTGGATAGGGAGCAGAGAGCAAACCCCCTCCTCCGCCTCCCAGCCCGCTTGCGTGCAACCCAGCAGAACACAGGAGGGTGGCCCATGAGGTCTTGGCAGCGGAGGATGAGGCTAGGATTCCGGGGGGGGGGGGGGGCTGTGCGTCCATTCCGGGTCTCAGCCGCAGGGAGGCTGAGGGAGCTGTCCAAGGTGCTGAACCCACCCTCCGCCACCCCGAAATTAATTTCAGCACCTTGGATAGCTCCGTTAGCGCCCCGGCGGCTTCCGACTGAAAAACCCAGAATAGAAGCACGGCCCCACCGAAATCCGAGCTGCCAGCCTCCGGTGGGCCTTGGTCCAGGCCACGGCTGGGGCAGGGGGGGTTCCTGCTCCCCCTTGCTTGGTTGGGGGAGGGCCCCCCGAGGCGTCCCGTGGAGGGAGAACTCCCGTGGGGAAAAGACCCGGAGGCGAGGCGGGCGTCTGGCACGGTAGGCGCTGTCCAGGTACTAAAAGGCGTGACGGGCGATTCACACGACCAACTCCCAAAGGGGTAAGATCGTCGGGAGCTGCTTTATCTTGGCTCAGACTTCGTCTTTTCCAACCCGCCTGGTCCAGTACTGTCTGTTCCGGCAAGCGGTGGTTCCCCAGGGTTCCATGACAGGGTTCCACGCCCGTGCAAGCTTTCAGGCTTCACAGATCCCTTCTCCAGGCCTCCAGAGGAGGAGAGCAGATTCTAAGCCTCGACTCCCTGCTTGGGCCCAATCCCAAAAGAGAGAGAGAAAGTTGCTGAGAAGTGTGAAAGCAGTAGAGGCTGGTGGCTCCAATGTCAATGGGGCGTTTGAATCCATTCCGGGTTTCAGTCAGAACCAGTCAAGACTCTAAAGGAGATCTCCAAGGTGCAGACCTTGGGAGTTTTGACTGGTTCTGACTAAAACCCAGAGCAGATTCACCGCCCCACTGACATCAGAGCCACCAGCCTCCACGGGTGGGCAGCAAAAGAGCCACGCCTTTGCCACACGCATGACTTCAGGCTTGTTTTTCGCTAGAACCCAAGGTCCATCCATGGGAGCTAGGTGTGGAAGAGTCACTCAGGAAGGCAGGCACAGAGTAGAGGGAAAAGGTGCCTCAGAGCATCTGCTCAGCCCAATAATTTGTTTTCAGGACCAGAATTGGAGCTTGCTCATGAGTCCTTTCACATACAAGGTCAACTCCTGTTCCCCTCCCACACCCCAGCTTTCTTGATTGTAGCATCCTAATTTAGGAGAGGTGGGGAGTGTTTTGTTTGTACTATTGTTAAAAGAAAAATTGGGAGCTGGTCATCCTTGCTGATCCACTACAAATCACATAAATATCTACCTGCACATTCTAATTTACCTTCTGCCCACCTCTGCTTAGGCACTCTTAAATATGGTGTACCATCCCGAGTCCCTTTTTCCTCACCACCTCACTTCTTGAACACTGAGCACTAACCTCGGTTCAGCCAGTGGAGGCTTCGATTTCCATGGGGCTGTGATTCCATTCTTGATTTTTCAGTCAGAACCAGTCAGAACTCTAAAGGAGCTATCCATGGTGCTGAACCCTATACCCAAAATGGATTCAGCCCCTTAGACAGCTCCTTTAGAGTTCTGGCTGGCTCTGACTGAAACCCAGAGCAGATTCACAGCCCCACTGAAATAGCCACCAGCCTCCGCTAAATACAGCTCAAACATCCCCCCCCCCACACACACACACATTATAGTTTTACTGAGGACATCACAAAAAGAAAAGAAAAAAACATAACCAGAATCGATGCAGCTATGTAAGCCACCTTAGAAATTGTATTTGGAAAGGCAGGGTAAAAATATTTAAAATAAATAAAGAATGGCTGTAGAATTGAACTGATAAATCTGTGGTCCAAGAAAAGTCTGTGGTCCTAAACCCTATCCATGTTTTCTTAGAAGCAAGCCCAATGTTCAGTGGGACTTAATCTCTAACTGATAGATTAAAAATTTTGTTTGTTTATTTATTTATTTATTTATTTATTAAATTTATTAATCGCCCATCTGGCCAGTCACCCTGACACTCTGGGCGATGTACAAAGTATATAATAGAACAGTTTAAAACAATAAAATTCTACAATAAAAACACCATATTTCTAAAAGTAACCTAACCCACCCCAAATGCCTGCCTGAACAACCATGTTTTTAATGCACAGTGGAAGCTCATTAAAGAGGGGGCATGGTGGAGATCCCTAGGGAGGGAGTTCCACAGAGTGGGGGCCACCACAGAAAAGGCCCTGTCCCTTGTCCCCACCAGATAGTTTAAAAATGCTTTTACAATGAAATCCTATGCATGTCTACTCAAAAATAACTCCCGTCACATTCAGTGGAGCATAATAAGTGGTAAATGTCCCAAGGCTACAATCCTATGCAGACTTACCTAGGAGCAGGGGTCATGCCAATCAGAGAGCTGGTGGTTCGGTGCCCCGTCCCTGCCCAGCCCCCTCCCCGAAAACATATCATTTAAAAAAAACAAAAAACCTCTGCTGGTGTGCACACTGGCTTCTTCCATCTCAGCAGTGGTGATGGGTGCATTGCAGCTGTGCTGGGGCTGCTAGCCAGAAAATAACTCCTGGTCCAGTAGCATCAGTTTGTTAATGGTGCATGCATGCGCGCGCGCACACACTGTGAAAAAAAGAAAGAGAGAAGGTTCATTCAAGGAGGGCTTGCTCCTCCGGAACATCAGGTGGTTCTTAAAAAAACAGACTCACACACAACAGGGACAGCCTTTGTGAGCCAGGCAGCCAATTGGATCCAACCCTGATCTTTCCCAAAGGGCTTAGTTGGAAGGGTGTCGGTGAGGGCGCACAGCACTGCCACAGCTCAGTTCTTCCCTTCTCCCATTGCTGCATCTCAGTCTATTCTCTCAGTGGCAGAGGGAGAAGGCCGCCATAGCAGAATTAGGCTGGATGGATCATGGTCATGAGAAGAAAAGCTCCTCTCTGGCCTATTGATTATTTAAGAAGCAGAGCTGCTGAGAGTCGAGGAGTCCTCCTTGGACTTCTTCTTTTTAAAAAGTGTGGGGTGAGTGTGTGAGCTTTAATCTCCTTTCTGGGTTGGGTTGCGGGTGTGTGTGTAAAATCCTGTTATGATTGCTTGAGCAATCCTTCCCCCTTTTAAACCTGCTTTGGTTGACAATGGAATTTCTTTCCCTTTAAAAAAAAAATGCTTGTGGTTGCTTGTGGAGTGGATGGAATTTTGATGCAGTCAGAATTTGCTGGCCTTGCTTAATCCTGAGCAGAGATGTAAACTTTGCAGAAATTTTGAGGCCATAGGGGGAAAAAAATAAGCTTTTTGGAAAAATTGGAAATTTTGGAAAAATTGAAAAATAAGCAACACTCTATTTTAGCACTCTTTACAGATCCCCCTTCATGGATCACTGCCTTGTTGTGACAAAGGGGCTTGCATAACTCAGTGAAGCTATACCGTGCAGGGCCACCCAAGACAGACAGGTCATGGTGGACAGTTCTGACAAAATGTGGTCCACTGGAGAAGGAAATGGCAACCCACTCCAGTATTCTTGCCAAGAAAACCCCATGGAATGTATCACAAGGCTAAAAGATATGATGCTGGAAGATGAGCCCCTCAGGTCGGAAGGTATCCAATATACTCCTGGGGAAGAGCACAGGGAATTTCCAAGTAGCACCAGAAAGAGTGAAGCGGCTGGGCCAAAGCCGAAAGGACACTCAGCTGTGGATGTATCTGGTGGTGAAAAGAAAGTCTGATGCAGTAAAGAACAATATTGTTTAGGAACCTGGAATGTAAGATCAGTGAATCAAGAGGTGGTCAAACATGAGATGGCAAGATTGAACATAGACATCTTGGGAATCAGCAAACTAAAATGGACAGGCATGGGTGAATTTAATTCAGGTGACCATATCTACTACTGTGGGCAAGAATCCCTTAGAAGAAATGGAGTAGCACTCATAGTCAACAAAAGGGTGGGAAAAGCAGTACTGGGGCACAATCTCCGATTGAGGCTGAAGAAGCTGAGGCTGATCGGTTCTATGAAGACCTACAACATCTTCTAGAACTAACACCAAAAAAAGATGTCCTCTTCATCATAGAGGATTGGAATGCTAAAGTAGGAAGTCAAGAAATCACTGGGATAACAGGCAAGCATTGCCTTGGTGTACAAAATGAAGCAGGACAAAGGCTAATAGAGTTTTGCCAAGAGAACACGCTGATCATAGCAAACACTCTTTTCCAACAGCACAAGAGGTGACTCTACACATGGACATCACCAGATGGTCAATATTGAAATCAGATTGATTATGTACTTTGCAGCCAAAGATGGAGAAGCTCTATACAGTCAGTAAAAACAAGACCTGGAGCTGACTGTGGCTCAGATCATGAGCTTCTTATTGCAAAATTTTGGCTTCAATTGAAGAACATAGGGAAAACCACTAAACCATTCAGGTATGACCTAAATCATATCCCTTATGAATATACAATGGAGGTGAGGAATAGATTTCAGGGATTAGACCTGATAGACAGAGTGCCTGAGGAACTATGGATGGAGGTCCATAACATTGTTCAGGAGGCAGCAACTAAATCCATCCCAAAGAAAAAGAAATGCAAGAAAGCCAGGTGGCTGTCTGATGAGGCTTTACAAGTAGCTGAGGAAAGAAGGGAAGCAAAAAAAGCAAGGGAGAAAGGGGAAGATATATCCAACTGAATACAGAGTTCCAGAGAATAGCAAGGAGAGACAAGAAGGCCTTCTTAAATGAACAATGCAAAGAAATCGAGGAGAACAATAGAATGGGAAAGACTAGAGATCTTTTCAAGAAAATTGGAGATCTCAAGGGAACATTTTGTGCAAAGATGGGCATGATAAAGGACAAAGAAGGCAGGGACCTAACAGAAGCAGATGAGATTAAGAAGAGGTGGAAAGAATACACAGAAGAACTATACAGGAAAGATCTTAATGTCCCTGATAGCCATGATAGTGCGGTCACTGAACTTGAGCCAGACGTCCTAGACAGTGAAGTCAAGTGGGCCTTAGGAAGCATTACTAACAACAAAGCTAGCGGAGATGACACTATTCCAGCTGAGCTATTTAAAATCCTAAAAGATGATGCTGTTAAAGTGCTGCACTCAATATGCCAACAAATTTGGAACACTCAACAGTGGACTGGAAAACTTTTCTAAGACTGGAAAAGGTCAGTTTACATTCCAATTCCAAAGAAGGGCAATGCCAAAGAATGTTCAAACTTCCGCACAATTGTGCTCATTTCACATGCCAGCAAGGTTATGCTCAAAATCCTACAAGCTAGGCTTCAGCAGTATGTGAACCGAGAACTACCAGAAGTACAAGCTGGGTTTCGAAGAGGCAGAGGAACTAGAGATCAAATTGCCAACATTCGCTGAATCATGAAGAAAGCAAGAGAATTCCAGAAAAGCGTCTATTTCTGCTTCATTGACTACGCTAAAGCCTTTGATTGTGTGGATCACAACAAACTGTGGCAAATTCTGAAAGAGATGGGAGTACCAGACCATCTTACCTGTCTCCTGAGAAACCTGTATGAGGGTCAAGAAGGAACAGTAAGAACCGGACATGGAACAACCAATTGGTTCAAAATTGGGAAAGGAGTACGAAAAGGCTGTATATTGTCACCCTGCTTATTTAATTTATATGCAGAGTACATCATGGGAAATGCCGCATTGGATGAATCACAGGTTGGAATTAAGATTGTCAGGAGAATTATCAACAACCTCAGATACGCAGACGATACCACCCGAATGGCAGAAAGTGAAGAAGATCTAAAGAGCCTCTTGTTGAGGGTGAAAGTGGAGAGTGCAAATGCTGGTTTGAAACTCAACATTAAAACAACGAAGATCATGGCATCTGGCCCCATCACTTCCTGGCATATGGAAGGGGAAGAAATGCAAGCAGTGACAGATTTCACTTTCTTGGGCTCCAAGATCACCGCAGACGGTGACTGTAGCCATGAAATTAAAAGATGCTTGCTCCTTGGGAGGAAAGCTATGGCCAACCTAGACAGCATAGTAATAAGCAGAGACATCACCTTGCCAACAAAGGTCCGTCTAATCAAAGCTATGGTTTTCCCAGTAGTAATGTATGGCTGTGAGAGCTGGACTATAAGGAAGACTAAGCACCGAAGAATCGATGCTTTCGAACTGTGGTGCTGGAGAAGACTCTTACGACTCCCCTGGACTGCAAGGAGGTCAAATCATTCGATCCTAAAGGAAATCAACCCTGACTGCTCACTGGAAGGACAGATACTGAAGCTGAAGCTCAAATATTTTGGCCAACTAATGCAAAGAGAAAACTCCCTGGAAAAGACCCTGATGCTGGGAAAGATTGAAGGCAAAAGGAGAAGGGGACGGCAGAGGATGAGATGGCCAGATAGCATCACCGATGCAATGAATATGAACCTGAGCACACTCCGGGAGAGAGTGGAGGACAGGAAGGCCTGGCGTGCTGTGGTCCACGGGGTCATGAAGAGTCGAACCTGACTGAACGACTGAACAACAACAACAAATCTAAACTCACTTTGTTGCTTCAAGACAGCCTTCCCCAACCTGGTGCCCTCCAGATATTGTGGACTTGAGCTCCCATCAGCCTCAGGCAGCATGCCCAATTGTCAGGGATGCTGGGCACTGCAGTCCAAACACCCAGAGGGCACTGGGGTGGGGAGGGCTGCTTTAGGAACATAAAGCAGCCTTTCTGTTCCTAAAGTTGTTTTATGCATGACTTAGTTTGTTCATAAAATTATCATTATATTTTAAAACTTTAAAAAGTAAACTCAGTAAATTTGTAATTCTTGTCTGAATAGATTAGAACTACACTGAATGACTACTTCATCATCAGAAAGCCAGAACTCTATAGAACAAATCCTAAACTGTCAAGAATGCACATTTACTGTCAAGAATGTACAATGGCGACTCTACTCACATGTTGGGAAACTGAGCATAAATATCTATCAGTAAAATATACTTTAGAACAATAATTGCTGGGAATCTTACAAAGAGGGTTAAAAAAAAAAAAAAACACTTTTCCCCATAGCTTCATTATTTCCAAACATTTTACATCTCTAGTCTTTCTATAAACATATTATTATATAGTCTTAAGAAATCATTTTGGGGGGAGTAAACAATCTATAAATACTTTGTCTTAAATTCTAAAAGAAAAAATTCCAAAATCCAAAGCTGTTCCATTTTTCCGGGGGGGGGGGGGGAGAAAGAAGGCTGGTTTTTCCCCGTATTTTTCCATTTTTTTTCCAAGCCTTCACATCTCTAATCCTGAGTAATCCAGTCCTTTTGGCTTCAGAAAAGACATTTATAAAATTATTACTGTTGTTGTTTCTTCCGTTTTGTGGTTTTCTTCTCAGTTATTTGTGGATGTAGAGTGGTATATACATTTTGTAAAGAATAACATGGGGGGTTGTACTGTGTGTAGCACTTCTGGCTGTTGCTTGAGAAGTTTTGGAAAGTTCCTGTCCACCCTTGCCTGGCTGGGAGTAAGCCCCATTGAACTCAATGAAGCATACTTCCAAGTAAACATGCATTGGAGGTGCTGCTGTAAATTATTCACGGGTTGCCTCATGGTGGCCAGGGACAAAGATAGGGTGCCTTAATGCATAAAATGTTTTTTAAAAAAATCATTTCCATGTGTGTGTGGCAGGGGGGTGGGCGGGGAGTGTTGGTAAGAAAAATACCCCAATTACTTTATCTTTGGAATCCTTCCCCCCTCTTCACTGGGATCTATGTCTGGCTGAAATTATTTATGGTGTCCCTCGTGATGGTGGTGGGATCTTTTCTCTGTTTGTGGGTAGTCCTTAATACCCAAATTCATTTTTTTTAACATGCATTTCCATGTGCTGGTGGTAAGAAATCATTTCCCATTTCTATTTTCTCCAATGACTTCCTTTTCGGTCCCCATCTGTGGTACCTGTGCTGGATTAGACCAGGCCAAATGTTTGTGCGTTCATAACTTTTTCTCCCCTCTAGGTTATGACTGGAGAAATAAGTGTGGGAAAATGCATTTAAGTCTGTGTCCCCATGCCTTGCTGTGCAACAATGCATTGGGGGGGGGGGGGATTTGCAAATAGATGAGTTCTTACTTGTTTTTAAATATATATGGTGCTTGGTGTGAGCAGATTCTATCCTTAACATAAATCCTTCTCAATTTACACTGCTGTAGTAATTTAAAATGCTATTATTATTATTATTATTATTATTATTATTATTATTACGACAATGACTATTATTGCTGCTGCTGTTGTGGTGGTAAAGCACATGTTGGCATTGATTATTTGCTTGCGCGTACCAAATGCCCAATGGGCTTTTAAATAAAGGCTTGTTTCTTACCTTACTTGCTTGGGCCAAAGAGACTCTGACTGGGTTCAAACAAGATGCTAACCCACATTCAGTGGTTGAGTGCGGGTTGTTTGTTGAACCATGGGTTGTTTGTTGAACAGTGGGTTAGCATATTGCCTGAACGCAGCACATTATCCACAGTGTGGCTTGTTAACTATGTGGTGCGGCTTATTTTTCTCGAACAAGCCGCCTTGAAAACCCACTGTTTGATGTTGGGTTGTTCAAGGTAGTTAACAAGCCACACTGCATGGTTAACAAGCCACCGTGCAGAAAATGTCCTGGGTTCAGACAACACTCTAACCCACAGTTCTACAAACAACCCATGATTCAACAACAACCCACACTCAACCACTGTGGCTTGCTTGCTGGTTTGCTTGCTTTCTGGTCTCTCTCTCTCTCTCTCTCTCTCTCCCCCCCCCCCGCCCCCGGTAAAAGTAATCTTGGTTTAAAACCTTTAAAACCTTTCTTTTCTTGGTAGTCTTCATGTAAGAGTGTTATAGGAAGGTGGGGGGTATAATGCCTGGGTTCTCCCATCTTGTGTTTTAGACCTGTTTCTTTCCTTTGGGTTTGTGCAAATCAGTGTCCTAGGACATTGCTTGCTTAGTTCCTCCTGTTTAAAGTCTACAGGCATTTTTGCCTTGCTACGGCAAACATTCTTTTAAAGCCTTACCCTCTCGATGGGTGGGATGTGCACTCACTGTGTTAGTGTGCTGTGGTGGTCTGGCCAAAATTCTCTCTTGCGCTCATTGACTCCGAGATGCCTGCTCCCTCAGTGTGCCTATGTGTGAAATTGATTTCTCCCCCCTCCCCGCCTGACCCCTGATCCTTTGCTTTAAAACTTGGAGAAGTGGACTCTGCCACAAATAGCTTTCTCTGGGCTGTTACTGTGGGGAAATGGAGAAGTGCGGAATTAAAGTGCATGTACATTTTGGCCTGTGTCTATCCTCCATCTCGTTTTCCCTAAGTAATGCATTTGAGACTGGATCTAGTGTGAAGAGAGCCTCGTGTGGCGCAGAGTGGTAGGCGGCAGTATTGCAACCGAAACTCTCCCCACGACCTAAGTTCGATCCCAGCGGAAGCTGGGTCGCAGGTAGCCGGCTCAGGTTGACTCAGCCCTCAACCTGAGGTCGGTAAAATGAGTACCCAGCTTGCTGGTGGAAAGGTAGTCACGACTGGGGAAGGCAGTGGCAAACCACCCTGCTACAGTCTGCCATGAAAACACCAGCGAAAGCGGCGTCCCTCTAGGGGTCAGCAATGACTCAGTGCTTGCACAGGAGGAACCTTTTCTTTCCTAGTGTGAAGATGCGGTTTTAAAAATCCTTTCTTTCCTTTGGGTTGGGCAAATAAACGCCGTAAAACATGCATTTCTTGCTAAATTCCTCCTGTGTGTTATTTAAAGACATTCTGGGCTTGTTGAGCCACATATTAAATGAAAGAATGAAAGAGTGAGTGAGTGAGTGAGTGAGTGAGTGAGTGAGTGAGTGAATACAGGCTTGCTCTTTGTTGGCTCATATGCCGTGATGATCTGATTCTCTCTCTTGCAGTCATTGACTCTCATATGGTCCTGCTGCCTCAGTGTGCCTATGTGTGACGCAGGTTTCTCCCTCTCCCCCACCGCTGCTTTAAATCTCAGAGAAGTGGGCCGTGTAGCAAAATAGATGTAGTTGGCGCCGCCTCCAATGACCCTTGACGGGCAATCTTCCCCACCAGTCAGATTGCCAGCTTCCACTGCCTAGGAATAAGTCCCATTGCACTCAATGGGACTTACTTGTGGATAGACATGCATAGGATTGCACTGTTTTTAAACTAAGGGCACAATCCTGTCTAGATAGGCGGCTGCCTCCGAACTTGGAGGCAACCACCTATCCAAAGCAAGGCAGAAGCATGGGGGGATTGTTTCCGCCGCGCCTCTCCTGCCCTGCTTTTTCTGCTAGGTAGCCAGTTTTGGCTGTCTAGCCGCAAGGGGGCCGAGCAGGAGAGGATGTGTCGTACACGCGGTTCCGCTCTCCTCACCCCAAAACGCTCCCAGCCACATCCCTTTTCAGCCGCTCCACGCTCCTCTTCCAAGCGTAGAGGACAGGGCTTCTCTGCACTGCCTCCGAGGCAGCGCGGAAGTGGGGGGGAAGTCAGTTTTCTGGGAACCGACCTCAGAGCACAGGCTCCGAGGTCATTTCCCGGAGAACAGCATATCCTATAGCCATCTAGCCACTGTCTAGCAGCCATAGGATTGCTCCCTAAGATAATGCCCCGTTTAATACTTTCTTTGTCAAATTATTGTTGTTTGCTTATTATATGTTTCCTTGTATAAAGCAGTATCAGTTTATTTCATTTCCTTGCTTGGAGGGAATCCCCATTTTTTAAAAAAAAAATGTTTTTTAAAAAAATTAATATCATTATAACTGGTAGCACAGTCCATATGGTTAACAAAGGGGAAAAAAACTAGAAGGTTCTGCCTTTCAGTAGGATTCATCTGATCCCAAAAAAGCATGGCCACCCATTTTACAAAATACTTGCATCATCGTACGTATTCATTTATTTGATAAAATAAATCTGTGCATTTGTCCAGATGGGTGATTTCAAGAGCCTTTAAAAGAAATTCCTTTGGAGTTGGTTCAGGCACTGGTTTCCAATGACGGGCTGAAATGATTTTTGCTGCCACCAAAAGATTAAGAAGTAACTTCTTCCTTAGTCACCAGTTAGTCACCAATTTATCTGCAATTGGTGACTCTCCATTTAAAAGAACTGTTAAAGCATCCATCTTTAATTTCACAACAATACTACCTGGGTCCAAGAACAAGACTACAGTAAATGGTGCAAATCTGAATCGTAAACCAAACACTTGTGACATCTAAATGTATTGACCTGAAATATCCTGTTTAACATTTGCCAGAATCTAGTCACTAAAAAAAGTTTGTTTGTTTTTACAAAGGACTGGAAGAGATGCAAGAAGCATAAAGAATAATACATAAATAATAAAGAATCGTTATGAAATTATCAGTGATAATACACACACAAAACTATGATATTTGCATGATTCTGCTATGTTGTTGTATTATTTTACTCATAGAAAGAGCAATCCTATGTCCCCTAGACAGCGTCTCAGGGAGATAAGATTTTTTGGTTTCAGTTTCCCAGGTCCAAGCTCATAGACAGCGCCAGAAGCTCGCAGCCAGGAAACCGTATTCCCTTTCCCCTCGTAGCTTGCGTGGAGAGAACCACACTGCCGCTGCCTCCATGCTTGTAACACAGAGCACAGAGGGGTGAAAATGGGGTGTTCTTGGGGGCAGGGATGGGAGGAGACCATGGAAGCTGTTTTAGCATCCTCTCCTCTGTGCTGCTTCCACCCTGCATTGGATAAGCAGTCACCTCCGACTTCAGGGGAAGTCGGAGGCATTGGTCTATCTCTAAAGGGTTGTGCCCTTAAAGATTAAAGTGATACCCTTGTGCCACTACAAGAACAGGTACTTCATGCCTGACTGTAGTTGTTAACTTTTATCATATCATAGGACACCTGAGCAAAGACCCATCTCATAGCTTCACAGATCGTTGCTATCAGCTCCGGCCATAAGTGAAGGCAAGAATAGAAGCAATTCTATTTTCTCCTTCTGAAGGGGACATTTTCAGCAAAGTCTTTGATACTTGGTAATTATGTTTTTACAGGTTTTAACGATTTTAAGACTTCTGCCTATGAAGGTTCGCTTGTTCTCAACACATTGTCTTTGCTTCTGGGTCATATCTTTGCAAATCGTCATTAACCTTTGAACAGGGACGATCGCTTTTCAACATAGATTGTCTTTTGCGTATTTCTACATTTTTAATTATTTCCCAACAATGCAATGGCTAATTGCTAGCACACTAAATACATTCATTAAACAATCATCGGGCCTGAGGCAGCCATCCTTTACCTGACAAGCACTTTGGATTAGAGTTGTGTTTCAACAGCTTGGAATTTTATCTCTTAACTTCCAAAATAAGCAGTGATACACAGCGCAGAACAAATCGATAGGTAAGTTTGTGACCCTTCCTTTCCTCAATTCTTTGGCGAATTGCTCCCCAAATCCCCATTCCTGCCTGGAAAACTGAAAGTTAAGCAACACACTAATTTATGTCCCAAGCCTAGTGCTGTGAACTCCATCGCTCAGACTTAACACCATACATCATTATAATTCCCTGTGTTTCCAGTGTTAAGGCTGCAATTGCTGATGCTTACGTTGCCGAAATGGCAACCATTCACATCACATGTAAGAGGGAGGTCTCAGCAGGCTTGGCAGTGCCCCAAGGTTGGCAGGAGTAGAAGAAAGCTTAAGAAAGAAAGCCTGTGGGATGGGGGCAAAAGCAGCCCAATGAAGACTGGCCGAGCTCAGAGGGCACAGAAGAATACTGACTGTTGCAGTAGTGTGGGGAAGGGCAGAGGAAATGGAAAACAGCTGCAAAGAAGGCAACTGCAATTTTAGGCTGCACTAATAGAACCATTGTTTCTAAGTGATTTTAAGTAATTAGCCCTGGGCCTGGAAAGCAGAAGGGAAGCACATTCTGGCTTCTGACACTGGCCAGGGGCCTCTAGGGGGCTGCACCCCCTTCTCCTCAGGAATACCATCAAGCCAAGGGGGAGACCAACCTGATCCATCCATCGGCCAGAGAAAGAGCAGCTAGAGTGAGCTCGCTTCCCCCTCCCTGCCAGAAAGAACATTCAGCTCCAACTAAACATTGCCTTGGGACTGCAGAAATAAGGGGAAAGGACACTCTGGATCCATTCCATGGGCCTAAGGAAGAAGAGCTTCATTCAGCAAGAACACCAGCCAAGGAAGATCCACCTGGCCCAAAGTGCATTTATTTATTTATTACATTGCTATACTGCCCAATAGCCAAAGCTCTCCGGGCGGTTCACTTGAGGGAAGGATATGAAAGGCAAAACTGAAGTACTTTGGCCACATAATGGGAACACAGGCTACCCTGGAGAAGAGGCTGATGCTAGGGAAAGTGGAAGGCCAAAGGGAGAGGGGCCAACCAAGGGCAAGATGGATGGATGATATTCTGGAGGTGACGGACTCGACCTTGGGGGAGCTGGGGGTGGCGGAGGCCGACAGGAAGCTCTGGCATGGGCTGGTCCATGAAGTCACGAAGAGTCGGAAGCGACTGAATGAATAAACAACAACAATTGTCATTATTAGAACTTCCTGCAAGATAAGATAGTTTCATTACTAATGTTATTTCCCAAATCCTTTTAAACTACTCAGGTACCCATGGAGTCTGACCAAATAAACAACAAACAGCATAAAAACAGTATTCTTTGATGAGCTCCCGCCAGGCTTTAAAAACCTGGCTGTTTGGGCGGGCTTTGGGGGTGGGTTAGGGTTTTTTAGAGCAGTGTTGTCTTGATATATTTATTTGTTAGTTGATTATGTAAATTCCTTGTATTTCTTGTTGTTATTAGTATTGTACACTGCCTAGAGTGGCTGGGTAACCAGCCAAATGGGCAGCTAATAAAACTAATTAATTAATTAATTAATTAAAAGCATTAAAACGACAGTATAATAATACAACCAGCATAAAAGCTAGCAGCAATGCAGAAATTTAAAAGACAATACCAAATTTAAAACAGTGGAGCTAAAAGACTGGAATATTAAAATGCTAAAATTCCTGGGAAAATAAAAAGGTCTTCACCTGCCACCAGATAGAGCACAATGTAGGTGCCAGGCGAGCCTCTCTAGAAGGTTTATGCCGTTTCTAGCTTGCCACCTTGTTCTGGCTTGAAATACTGATCTCCCTCCTCTTCCTTTCCCCTCCATTCCCCTTCCCTTGTGTGTCTCGTCATTTTAGTTTGTAAGCCAGTCAACAGGGCCTGTATATCTTTTTTTTATTGATGTGAGCTTCTTTTAGAGACAATATTGTCTGAAAAGTGGGATAATGACATACTAATAAACAAACAATAGTAGCAGTTTGCAGTAAATCAATAGTAGTAACTCAGTTAATTCATAAGAACATAAGAAGAGCCCTGTTGGATCAGACCAAAGGTCCATCTAGTCCACCATTTTGTTCACACAGTGGCCAACCAGCTACCAGAATTCAAATTAAACATTGGCCCTGTTCAGACATCATGCTAAGCCATGATGGTTAAGACCTTTGAGCTGACCATGTTGGCTTAGAGTGACATCTGAACAGGTGCCTGTCCCAACCATGGTGGTTTATTAACCATGGTTAACTAACCATGTTCACTAACAACTTGCTGCAAGATGGTTAGTGGATTCTACCATGGCTTAGCATGATGTGGTTAATTGACAGGTGCCACAGAGCTCTGCAGCAAGAGCTGCCAAAGAAGGACTGGCACCAAAATGGCCGACAGCACAAAGGCTGCTGGGATGCATGGCTGCCAATCCGGAGGACTGCATATTCATGTGGGAGGGAGGGTGGTTAGATAATAGTTAGTCTAACCACATTGTGGAGCATGGTTACCTGCATATGTGGCAGTAGCACCCACAGTGGTTAGCAGTAACCACCATGCATCATGGTTAGCCTAACCACCCTTCCCCAGTATGCATCTGAACAGGGCCGGTGTCTACTGGATCATCTCTGTCCATCTGTTTATTGACACTCTCAAACAACTCTAACAGCAGGGCCGGCCCTACCATGAGGCAGAGTGAGGCAGTCGCCTCAGGTGGCAGAGGCTGGGAGGTGGCAGCCAGATGTCGGAGGAGAGAGCTGTGGGCCACATGACCTGCCCTGTGACTCCTAAGCTGGCTAGCTGCCTTCTGGTGCGGCAGAGGATGCTGCCCCATTGCCAGTGTCAAAGAAAGAAACAACCCTCTAGGGTCAGCTATGCCGGGAGAGATTGGCTTGTCCCAGCCCAACCAGCAAGTTTTTATGGCTGAGCAGATTTAAAGCCAGAAGTCGCTGTCATCTAGAATTCAAGATCTACCACAGATTCCTTCCAAATATGGACAGGCCACTTAGAACAATAAGTATTTATTTAGTTGGTTGGTTAGACCCTGCTCCTTAGCCATGACTGATTCCCAGTGCAGCTTACAATTAAAATTCAAACAAAGGTACAATGGAAATTAAGGATGTGTAGTTGGGTGGCTGGGTGGGTGTGGCAGCCTCTTCTAGTCCTCGGCAGTGAGCGATTAAGTTCCAGACTCTTCCCTCTACAGCAGGGGTCCCCAACCTTTTTGGACCTGTGGGCACATTTAGGAATTTGAGAAATTGCTATGGGCACAACCACAAAATGACTCCCATGGAGGATGTGGCTGGTCACATAATGGCTGCTGTGGGGGCCTGGCTAGTCAAAAGGGCGCTAAAGAGGGGCAGGGAAAAGAAATAGTGAGGCTGGGGGTTCAGGGGGAAATAGCCAGGCAATGGGGTAGTGGGGAAAGAAAGAGCAAAGCTGGAAATTAGGAGGGGGGGAAGAGTAAGCTTAAGAGGAGGGTGAATAGAGAAGCTAGAGGCTGGGAGGGAGGGGGAAACAGGAGAGAAAGAGCAAGGCTGGAGGGAGGGAGGGAGGGAGGGAGGGAGGGAGAGCAAGGTAATGGGGCAGAGGAGTGAGAAAGAGCAAGGCTAGAAGCTAGGGGAAGGAGGAAACAGCAAGGCAAAGTGGGAGAGGACAGAGAAAGAGGAAGGCTAGAAGCTAGTAGATGGGGAAACAGTAAGCTAAAGAGGACGGGGAAATAGAGAGGATGAGGCTGGGTGGGAGGGGAAAACAGCAAACCAAAGGGGAAGAGGGGAGAGAAAGAGCAAGGCTAGAAAGAGAAAGAAAAACGACTGCCCTCACATTTTCCAAGGTTTTTCTTCAAACAATTTTTGTGAAGGGGGCAGGGCGGGGAGAGCTTTGCTGGTGCCTCTGGAGGTCCTGGGAGAGCCATGGTGCCCACGGGCATTGCATTGGGGAAAACCATGGCCCTCCAGATGTTGCTGGACTACATCTCCCTTCATCCCTGGCCATGCTTTCTTGGGCTTATGGAAGTTGGACTCTGATAACCTCTGGAGGCCTGTGGGTTCTGACCCCTGTTCTAAAAAGAAAACACAAAACAAGCAGCAGCTGGAACTTGCAGAGGGAGGGAGATCTTCTACTAATGGCAGAGGTATGGCTGGCTGTGGCAAGACTTGTGGGCTTTCTCAGTGGCTGCACCCAAACTATGAAATGCATTGACCCATGAAGTTTGGATGGCCCCCTATTCAAACCTCTTCCATCAGCTAGTAAGGACTTTACAAATTCCAGTAGGCTTCTGCCCTGCTGCACAGATTGGAAAAAAAACAAAAAACAACCCTGCCTCAAATTTGTTTTTATCTGTTTTATGATGACATTGCAAGTTTGATTGTTGTAAGCTGCCTCGAGTGATGCATTGCGGGGCGGGGTATATAAATTATCATATAAATAAATAGACATGCAGGGCTGACTGCTGGTAAAAACATATTTGATCCATAGCCTCCTTTGCAAGTGTTATTGCTTTCTTCTCTCACCTTGCTCTGTAATTACATTGGAAAAATAATTGAAGCTACAGTGCTAAGGATACTTCTGGCAGGGTGGTGGTGGAGGGTGGACACTACTTATTTTTAAGTAAACATGCTTAAAGCTTCTCCACAAAGAGCTTATATCGTGCGATCAAAATCGGTCACTTAGGAAGTTTGCAGGTCTTTTACATGACATCATCAACCTCCAGAGCCCCTCCCGCAGTTTATGACCTTTATCCCACTTTTTAAAAGATCGGAGATAATACAATAAGGGATGTTAATCCAATCTATCAGCTGCATGTAATGACAGAGTTGTGCTTTAACCACAGTGCCATCTAGTGGCCGTAAAATGAAACATATAGAACTTGCCGAGAAAGGAAGTCCTCAATTCAAAGCACATTTCTACCCATGTAAAGGAGCCAATCTTAATCCCACAAAGAATCCAGAAGCAGAAAGACCCAGTAAGGATGTGACATTTCAGCTTTGTGTGATGAACCCCTGAGAATCACATTGTAAATAAAACATGGCATGAAATTTTAGCATCCACAGCTGCCCTTCTAGTGCATTTTTGGAACCATTTTGTTGAACCTTAGAGTGGAAGACAAGGCTAGAGTAGACCAGGTAGACCAGTTTACAAAAGGTAAATTGGGATCTACTGGGAGATCTCTGGATCATTTGCAGTAGATCAGCAGGGGTGTCTGAGTCCCCCTACCCCAAATTATACTGATGAAATGAAGAAAGCTGGGGGATAGGGTAGCCAGAAATGGATTTGTGTGTGTAAGGACCAAAAGCTCTGTTCAGTTGGGGTACTTAAAAAAAAGACACAAATTCCTGGGCTCAGAATGTATTAAGTCTGGGAGCATTTCTACATGAGGCTTTTATTTTACTGCAAACTCACTTGTGATTGGTCACTCACAGAAGTTTGCAGGTCCTTTACACAATGTTGTCAACTTCCAGGGTGTCTCCTGTGCTTTCTGACCTTTTTCCCACTTTTTTAAAGTTCAGAGATAACTTGATAAGAAACATTAATCTGGTATCTTGGCTGTGTGTAATAACGGATCTGCACTATAACCACAGCACCATCTAGAGGCTGTAAAATGAATCATATAGAACTTGCTGAGAAAGGAAGTCCCCGATTCAAAGCATGTGTCTGCCCACGTAAAGGAGCTGATCCTAATCCTAAGAAGAAACCAAAAGAAAAAGCCTTGGTAAGGATGTGGGATTTTAGACTGGTGTGGTGAAGCCCTATGTCTTTTACACCTGGCTCCATTTGAACCTTGGGACTGTAGGAAAAAAAAAACAAGTAGATCCTGCAAGCCTGAAATCCACCCATTCTTGGACTATGCACTGAAAGTGAAAAACAATGTAATTTAATCAAGAGCCTAATAACAAAGGTGCACGGGAAGTTATATCCTTCTCTTCAAACTGTGCCCATGTCAGTAGCTTTAATAGGAAAATAGTAGGAGAAAGGAAAAAAAGCTTGAGCTGGAAACTACATGTCCATACCATTGGCAGATGTGCCATTTAAATATGTGTGTGTCATTCACAGTTGATGGTGCTTCATACTGTGTATTTTGCCACTTAAATGCAGGTATTTATTTTTTGTAGCCAGAGTTCAATATGCAAAGGGAGAATCGGTACTTTTACCATTGTGCTGTTTGCATTTATGGCTACGAGTATATGAGAGCTGCCTTGCTCCACTAATGTTCACAAGAATAAACAGCTCTGGAAGATGAGCATGCAACTTTTTGTGGGGGAGCCCAGATAATTCTCTTCCATAAGCCTGCAATTTCTCTACCTAACATGAGCAAAACAGCATTATAATGCCACAGAGTTGAAAGCAGACTACAGACAGAGAAATTATATTAAGCTTGCTCTGAGAACTACAAAACATTGGAAGGCCAATGACTGAATTATGCCCAGGGCATAGTCTGAAGGCACATGAGACAGCCACCTTGCTGAAGCTAAGCAGGTCTGGGTCTGGCCAGTGCTTGGAGAGGAGACCACCTGGGAACCCCATGTAGCCACCTTGAGTTCCATGATGGAAGAAAGGTGGGATATAAATGTGATAAATAAATATAAATAAATAAAACCCTTTTTTATTAACCTTATTGTGATTTTAACAAAACAAATTGGGAAGGAAAAAAGAAGAAAAAAAGGCGAGAAATTACATGCATAGAAATATCAATGTTCCATTAAATACAACATTCTAAAAAAAAAATAAAGCAGGCAATTATGTGTGAGCTTCAAGAAAAGCAGAGCAAATATCTATATATTTATCCATTCAGGAGTGGTACCTGTATACTACCCATTCAAATGTTGATAGCACTGATAGGTCCTTGATCCATTGCATTATAGGAGGTGAACATTTACCCTTCCAATGTTGTAATGTCAGAGCTGAATATCAGACTGAATTTTAATCCTGCCAACAAAGTGCAATGGTCACTTCTATGTGTGGCTTTTAATGATATATAATTTGAGTATTTCCTCATGCATCCCTGCTCTTGAATGGTCTGCCTGCAGAGACCTACTCTATCATGGTAGGCTTTTGAGGCATGCTCCAAAGACCCTTTGAAAAGTTATTGTAACAAGCTTTTACAGTGCGATCCTATGCATGTGTATTTTTTGTGTTTTCCTTTCATTTTTTTAAAGCTGCATTTTAGGGTGATGCCTTCCAATGTGGGACAGAAAAACAAAGAGATAAGGGGTGCTTCAAGATGGAGGGCTAACCATCAGAAGACATTGGGCAGTAATTTCTTCTTTTCTTCGTAAATGGATAAAAGAAGTAAGTATCAGTGGGAGAACACAGGAGGGTTACAAGTCTATGAAAATCTTGTCTGGAACCTCTGCCCACCTTAAAATTCCATGAATGAGGCAGGATAATGGCATAATAAAGGCTTCATCTGGAAGGACCCAACGTATGATTTAATCATGGTCACATTGGAAGAGATGTCCAAAATTACTTAGTCAGGCCTGCTCTACTGGTATAAAGTAGGGCAGCATTCTCCAACCTGATGCCCTCCATGCTGGACTACAACTTCCATAACACCCAGCCACTCCACAATGGCTGGAAATGATGGGATTTGTAGTCAGCCATACCTGGAGGACATCAGATTGGGGAAAGCTAAGCTGTGGTATCAGTCAAAGGCAGCCTTGAAGAAGAGGGTCTTGAAAGCTCACCTAAACACTAGAGAACAAGAGGCAACTCATCGGCCTGCACCACACTGTTCCATGGGACTCACTTCCAGGTAAATGTGCCTAGGACTAAAATACACTTGCAGCACAGACCTATACATGTCTACTCAGAAGTAAATCCCATTAAATTCAATGGGATTTATTCCAAGGTAAGTGTGTATGTAACCCACTGGTATATTTTTCTTTAAGTATTCTGAATAGAAATATTCCTGCACACGCTCAGTAAAGGAGTGATAGGGAGTGGTCACCTTTTTAGGCAGTTACCAAAAATGCCATGTGGAAGAAGCCCACTTTCTCCTCCCTGTAAGACCCTGAACCCTTGAAACACGTGAGTAGGGAGGTTTCCTTTTGAAATTTGTTTAAAGAGTCATGATTTATTTTTATTTTTTTTACAAACTCTATGAGTTCCTTGTTTGTTGCTGTCCTTTTATATTATATAAAGGGCTGTTTAACAAGTTGTTCCTGTGTTGTTGGATCCCGTTCCATTTTAAGAAGATTGCTGTGGAGCTGGAGTGAACTGAGTAGAGGCTGTTTTCTTTCTTCGGCGGGCAGAAAAATCAGCCTTCAGAGAGAGGTTTTATTTATATTTGTGTTGTGGACTCAAGCTGAAAGACAGAACTTTGGGAGGGCTGTTCTTTGTTTTATTGTTTTGGTGATGAGTGAATTGTTATGCATGTAAAATTATTACATGGGTATTATTATTGTTTTTGTAATTAAAAAATTAAAATGATATATGTTAATTGTCCCTGTACAAGGCCTTTGCTGTGAGTCCCTTTAGAAAATTACATGTCCCTGAAGAAAATTACATGTATAAAATTGCAGTTAGGGAGAGCAATCGTATGGCCCCTAAGGGTCTCGGGGGCCATTGGATAGTTCAGATTCCTGGATCCGAGGTCAGAGACAGCACTCTGACTTTGGACCCAGGAGTCCGAGGTCCCCACTCCCTCCCCCTCACAGCCGGTGCAGACAGAACTATGCTGGCAACCTCAGAGTGAAGAGAAAGGGGGCGTGCTGGTGGGCGGGGAAGGCTTACGTGTATCCCCAGGTCTCCCCAGCTTTCTACCCTCCCCGTCCCTAACACTTCAGCTAGATGGGTGAAAAAGCCCATCTAGCTAAATTGCAGAGTGGCAGGCAGAGTGGTGGAGGCAAAGATCGCCTCCTCTGCGCCTCCCACCCTGGATAATCGTAGGCCTCCAAGTTCAGAGGCATATGAGTATCAAGGCAAGGGCAGATCCAATAGGACCCTCAATGTATTTAAAGATCTGCTGGTTTAAACCCATATTAAAGGGGCACAGCAATGCCCCTTTCATTAAGGTGAGTCACAAGGTTCTCCCATTGTAAGCATCAACATTCAACAGCTTATAAAAGTGACACAGCCATTGAGCTAAAACCTTGAAACTTGCCATTCACAATCTAGCGGATGAGCTCTGCAACTGTGCAAAATTTCAGACCAATCTAATATCAATTGCTACAGCTACAGCAAGGTAAAACGTGCTGAAAATGGGCACATTGGTCCTTTTTATCCCAACCTGCAGCTCAGCATATCATATATTTCTTTCAAAGTTCGGTGAAAACTATCGATGTATGTTATTCAGGCTTGTTGAAGTGGCGTGCCTTTCACTAGTTTAGCAAAGTTCTAAGCAGCAGATCAAACGTTATTAAAGTCTTTCTGCCCCATGAAAGCCTATGGCAGCAAATGCTGGCGAACTTAAGTCAGGCATGCTCAGTTTCACTCTGAAGCTAGAATGCTACCAGTAACTCCAAAGTTTTCAGAGTAATTATATTATAGAGGGCTTCTATGTGTATACCTAGTCATTTAGTTATGGAATGTAATCTTCAATATTTTAGGGAAGGGGTTTGACAATGGTTAAAGACTTTTTGGAAGAAGGTATTGTTTATACATTTCAATATATTAAAGAAAAGTTTGACATGCATTATATGGAGTAGTACCATTTCTTTTCAGGTTCTGTATGCAATCAATGCCCTGGTGAGGAAATATGGGTCTTTTAGGGCACAATCTTATGGGGATAGGTGGCTGCCTCCGAACTCAGAGGCGAGCACCTATCCATTGCAGGGCAGGAGAAGCACAGAGGGGATCGTTCCCTCTGCGCTTCTCCTGCCCTGCATTTGTGGCTAGACAGACGATTTTGGCTGTCTAGCCTTGGGAAGGTGGAGTGGGGGAAGCAGCTGTGGGACAACACATAGGATGTGTCATACTGGCATTTCCACCTTCCCCGCCCCGGAACGCCCCCTGGAGCACCCCATTTTGGCCGCTCTGCACTCCTATTCCCAGCAGGGCTCTTCTGATGTTCTTATGAGTTAGGCCAGAGCCTAACAGTGCTTCATTGTCCCAGTAGATGGCCATATGCTACCTCCAGTAGCAGAGGCAGTGTGCCTATGAACACCAGTTGCTGGGGAACATGGGTGGGAGGGTGCTGTTACAGTCGTGTCCTGCTTGTGGGTTTCCTGTGGGCACCTGGTTGGCCACTGTGTGAACAGAATGCTGGATTAGATGGACCCTTGGTCTGATCCAGCAGGGATCTTCTTATGTTCTTATGTTAGTTGTTCTGAATAAAGGGCTGAATTAAATTCCAAATTAAACAGCAGGAAAATGACAGCCCATTTTCTTGCATGTAGCTCAGTTGGAGTGTGTGTCTCTTCAGCTAGCCAATCAGTCATATGAGATGGCCCATGTTCTCTGAGTAAGGAGCAGGGGGGATGAAAAGGATCTACCTCTCATTAGAAATTACTCTGCCTTTCCTACCTTCAGAGTTCCTGATGCGAGTAAGTAAGTAGTGATACGTTTATTGCTCAATCCAAAGACCATTGCAAAAGATACAAAATTAAAACTTAAAATGTTATTATACGATGTCAAAATTTACACATAAAGTTAAAACAACTAAACTATAAAATACATATCAGATCTTTACTGAAGATAAAATAGGGTGGTTATGCAGCAATAATATAGCACAAGGAAACCTTTCATATCATGTCAATCACCTTATCTCTAAATATTTATAACAGTTCATGCCAATGGCATCCAAAAACCTTGCTCTACATATATTGGCTTTCTGCAAATACCACAACCCTCTGTATCACATATGGATTGGTTGATTAAGTTCCTGATGCCTCACCCCCGATTTGAGTATCTGGTGGCAGAGTTGTAGCATATTGTGCAGCAAGGGAGATGCTACAGCCTCTCCCTTCACAATCAACACACTCCAGGAAACTTCATTAGTCAATTACTAGCTTCTTTACAAATGCAAATTCTAGGAAACTCTCAGACTGCATAGAACCAGCTAATGCACATATCTACGAATATCAATAGAGGAGATGAAGTGGGACTTAGAGAAGTTGCCAGCACTCTGGGCATGAACTTCACAGCCAGATAGCTTTGCAGGGATGACCCTCCCCTAGGGTGGCTCGCTCCTATGTTGGCTTCCATGAGTGGCCAACCTGGGAGAATGTCTGACCCCTGCCCCTAACCTTCCTTGCTTTGCTCTCTGACGGACCCTAGCATCCCTCAAGTCATGCCCCTCACCCTCCTCCTCCAAAACTTGAGTTCTTGTGGTGGAGGAATGGGGGAGCCGTTCAGACTGGGCCATCTGTGTGTCAAGGTCTTGGGAAGAATGTCTCACCATAGCTGGGCTCGCTAGGGAGGGTGCCTCCCTCTGTTCTTGCTGTTCCCATTCTGATTCCAAATCTGAGCTGCCAGACATCTCCACATGCTCAGATTCATTCCTGACAGGAGAGGGCCTTCTCGGTGGTGGCTCCCCATTTCTGGAATAGTCTCCCTGACAAGGCCCACCTGGTGCCAATCTTATCAACTTTTCGGTGTCCGGCTAAAACTGCTCTCCTCTCTCAGGCATTTGGCAGTATATAAAGAGTCTCTTTGACTGTCTCTGGCTGATTGTTTTCAACAGTTTCAGATTTATGTTGTTGTTGTGTTACTTATTCTGTGTCATTATGTGAATGGTCTTATATTTTATATAATGTATTTTAATGGTTTTTAGTTTTTGTGAACCGCCCAGAGAGCTTCAACTATGGGGCGGTATAGAAATAGAGAGAATGAATGAATGAATGAATGAATGAATGAATGAATGAATGAAGTTGCCATTGCCTTGTAGCTGCTCTTGCAATTTCATTGTACTCTAGTGCCCTCTGTTTCAGTACAGAGAGTACTGACAATTCAGATGCCAGCATTGCTCACAAAACAGGCAGCTGTTTGTTCTTCCCTCTCTCCTCTTCTCTCCCACTGAATCGCTGTCATGAAGCACAGAAGATGATGACTTTTGATGGCTTAAGTAAAGAGACCCAATCTGAGACTTGGCTCACGCTGGAGACACCGTTCTAGGCAGGCTGTGGAAAGAAAAGCGACATTAATAGATCTCTCTTCTCTTACCATGTTATACACGAAAGTGCTGTTCATCACATACCATTAGAAATCACTTGCATATTCATGGGAGAACAGGTTCTTCAGGCAGTTGGTTTGCCAGGTGCCCTTCTTGAAGGACACTTTGGCAAAGGGTTGTTAAAAGCCAGCTAAAAGGAAAGTCTGGGGAAATATATGATCAGGTCTAAGAGATGTCAGGTGGCCTTACAGAGCAGCGAGGGCCATTCTGTTCTGCATACAGTGGATGGAGGGGACAAAGAAGTATTTTGTTACACAAAATGCCTCCATCACGAGTGGTCCACAAACATGGAGCTAAACCACAGAAAGAACTTCGTAGCTGTGGAGCGCATGAGCTCAAGACTAATCTGAGCATTGCATACAAATTCCAGTAGATGGGCTTCATGCTAAGGTGTGGGAAAACACAACATTCTTGCATAAATGATGCTATAAATGCCTTCGAAACAATATCGTTAAAAAAGCAAGGCTGCAGGAGTTGCTCTAGTAAAAGATGCAGAAACTACTGCATTGCATGGCTTTCTTCAAGAGGCTCAAGGATGAAAGGTCTTGTAAAAACCAGTTACCACTCTAGATTTGTGGGGAGGGGAGCTTATCAAGCCTATAAACACAGCCTCTATGGAACAGTATAGGGCACTTCACAAAAAATTAGTTGTTCCAGGAAAACCTTTGCTGTAGAGCAGCCTTCTCCAACCTGGTGAGTTCCAGATGTTTCAGACTACAACTCCCAGCATTCTTTTGGCCATGCTAGCTGAGGTTAATGGGAGTTGCAGTCCAAAATATCTAGGGACACCAGATTTGGGGCAAGGCTGCTGTGGTTAAGTACGTAGTCTCCACTGAGATGAACCCAAGCTGGGGATCGCATGAGAGAATTATTGCATGCACAGACTACATCTGAGAATTCTTGCCTGCAGCTCCTCCTTGCCCTGGGAGCAAGCAGAACAGTAGATGTGCTGCTTTTTTTTCTTACATTGGGAAAAGGGAAGCATGCATGATCTGAGCACAGAGGCATGCATATGTGCTGTGCCAGTACCAGTACCAGACCACAATACCTGATGGAGCTCCTCTCCTGACACGAACCTACCCGTATACTACGTTCAACATCTAAGGCAGTCCTCCAACTGCCTACACCGAGGGAAGCTCGGAAGACGGCGACAAGAGAGAGGGCCTTTTTGGTGCTGGCCCCCAAATTATGGAATGATTTCTCCGATGAGGCCCACCTGGCACCAACATGGTTATCTTTTTGGCACCAGGTTAAGCCCTTTCTCTTCTCCCAGGCATTCGACAGCATATGATAAGGGTTCAATTGATCCTGGAATGTCTTCTGGTTTTGGTTGTTTGTTTTTGAGATTGTTTGCTTGAAGTTGTTTTAGATATACGTTTCTTTTGTGTATACTGACTGTTCATGTGTTTTTTTTATGTAAATCATTTTTAATCTCTGTATATTGTAATTTTAATGTTTTTAATCTTTGTAAACTGCCTAGAGATCTCCGGCTATTGGGCGGTGATGATGATAATGATGATACCAGTATGTTATGGCACCTCTGCTTAAATAGCTTCATCAAAACAGAGCCCCCTACCTTCATCTCTCTTACTGTTAAGACTGTTCTTCTCATGTTTAGCCAAAATCTGCTTCCCTGAAATGTCCATCTACTGAACAAAGTGGGGGGGTGTTTGAATATGGTTGCTCCGAGAGAGGCAATGCTGACATTTGGGGTTGGACTTGATGGCCTTGTAGGCCCCTTCCAACCCTAATATTCTATGATACTATTCTATGCTATGATTTTAAAAACAGACGTTGAAATAGCAAATGTTCTTGTCAAATAACGGGGAGGCAATTTCCATGTTGCCATGTGGCTTTTATGAAGTACGTAAGGGACTTACCGGATGAATTGGTATGGGAGATCTGGACTAACTGGTACACTTTCCTTGGTACGTTGGCATAGAATTTGTAATGTGGTACCATCAATCCACGTAAATGCTGCAATTTATGTCTTTCTATGATGGGGAGATGGTTTCTTTATTTTTCATGCCAGAAGCACTTAAGCATCAAAGTATTAAATGTTCCTAAATCAAATCCTTTCCATTTAAACCACACCAAATGCTCAATTGAAACCTCACCATTCAGCTCTAGTTCATCTCAGCTGGCCAAGGTGCTTACGGATGGAGTCGCTTTTAATGAGGCTACCTCCTATCCCTGTTCTTCTTCCGGGAACCTTGGTGCAAGCTAAACTGTCTGTCTGCGCGATAAGACAATTTGCTTTCCCAGGGCTGAATTCATGGTCCAGCAACAGAAAATGAGATCATGCAGACAGCAAAAAGCTACCATTCATGAGGGAGGATAGCTGCAGGAAACAGAAACTTCCCCTGGGCACCAAATCGATCTCAGACACTGTTTATTCACATGCCCAGCCAGGGAAAGAGAGAGAAAAAAGGCTGCTTAATTAGACAACAGGTTGGCCTTTCCTTGTGCTCCTTCACCTGCAATAATCAGTGTTGAGGAATAAGCCATCAATGACTGGAGAGCCTTTTAAATCCCCGGCCAATAGCGTTGGACACTTTCCAACAGGCTGTCCATTCATTACCTATTTTATTTTCAGCCTTTTTTATACTGCCAATCCCTAAAAACCACTGACTGATCCAAGATAACATCATAAAAATGAAAACAGTAAAGCATAATGAAAACCAGCAATGCTACAATTTAAAAGCCCAACTTAAAAAGATGCATCTTGACACCTTTTCAAAAAGCTGAAAAAGTGGAAACCAATCATCGTTCCAAATGGGGTGCATTCAGAAATTGGGAGCAACACAGAAGAAAGTCCTCTTGTGTGCAAGTGATGGTAATCTCAAAAGGGTATCTCCTGAAGATCTCAATAACTGTACAGGTTGAAGACAGGCAGTTGCTTAGATAGCGCTAAGCTGTTTCAGGTTTGACAAAGAGCATCTCTGCACCAGCCTAAAAATCCACATTTAAAATGGGGCTTCCTGCTTCCGTTTTAAATGCAGGATCACAATGGACTCCCTTTACACACGCTTCCTTTCCCCCTCCTTTTCCCCCACCTTCTCCCCTGTATTTGAGTCTTCCGTATCTTTCATTGATCTCCCTCCTCTTCTTGCGGCTTTTCCTTTTTCACAGAAGGAACTCAAATGGAACTCAAGTAGGGTAATTTGATACCTCATTGTCTCCTATTTAAAAATGGGATAAGGGTCATTTAGTGCAGGAGATGCCCTGGAAGTTGACAACATCATCTAAAGGGCCCGCAAACTTCTGTGAGTGAGCAATCTCAATAGCAGGATAAAAGCTCCATGTGAAGAAGCCCAATTCTCTACTGAGGACTCTGCTGAGTGACACGGCAGTCACTCTCCGATGGCTGTATCCCATGCCACCATAGAAAGCAAAAAGCAACCCTATAGGTTGGGAGGTCGATTTGCTTGATCCGGCAGGACGTTGGGGCAGAATTCTGGGGCCCCACTCTGCAGAATATGCAGGAGGGCCCCCAAACGCAGCAATGCTGGCTTACCACATTTTGAAGAAACTGCAAGAATACGCATTGCTATCTAAACAGCCCCCAATTACTTAACACCATCACTGTGGTCACTTTTATATGTAACAACATGAAACTGCAACTAGATGTGCTGTGCTTCTCTGTGTCTGTATGTATAACCTCATTTGGAGACAACGTCAAGTCTAAATTTGAGGCCCTCTGTGAATATGAGGCCCAAGCCAAATAGTTGTCGCCTGTCCGTCCCCCCTCTGTGATAGGTCCAGGACAGAATAAACCCTAACAGTGACTATGCCCTCCAGATGTTTTGGATGATAACACCCAGCATTCCTGAACGTTGGCTATGGTGGCTAGGGTGGATGGGAGTTGGTCTAGGGATGTACGAAAGTCACTTACCTTGAACGAAATTTTATTCGCGGTGGGGGGGAGGCGCTCCGTTCCTCCCCCTGAAATTCTGGGGGGGGGGGAGGCGCCCCATCCCTCCCCCCCGAAATTCTGGCCGGGGGGGCAGCGCTCCGTCCCTCCACCCCCGAATCCTGGCCGGCCAGGACGCAAATGGCAGCGGCCATAGCCGCTGCCATTTGCGTCCCTGCAGTCAGCCGTGATAGGCTACGTAAATGTTTACGTAGCCTATCACAGCTGAGTAAAAAAAAAAAAAATTATTTATTTATTTATTTATTTATTTATTTCATTTCTATACTGCCCAATAGCCGAAGCTCTCTGGGCGGTTCACAAAAATTAAAACCAAACAACACACAATAAAACAATTTAAAATATATAGAACATTAAAACCACAATATAACAATACAACCACAATAAAACCTAGCAGCAGTACAGGAGTTTAAAATACAGATTTAAAACAGCAAAGATAAAAATTTAGAAAGCTAAAATGCCTGGGAAAATAAAAAGGTCTTCACCTGGCGCCGAAAGGAGTACAATGTAGGCGCCAGGCGAACCTCACTAGGGAGCTCATTCCAGAGCCGGGGTGCCACAACAGAAAAAGCCCTCCTCCTAGTAGCCACCCGCCTCACTTCCTTTGGCGAAAGTTTTGGCAAAAAAATGAGCGTACGCAAATGGCGGCGCCCATGGGTGCCGCCATTTGCGTTCCTTATTTTGGCACATCTAGTCTACGTAAACATTTACGTAGACTACGGCAAAAATAAGGGGAACGCAAATAGCGTAGCGTCTACGATATTTGTGTTCCCCTTATTTCCGCTGTAGTCTACATAAATATTTACGTAGACTAGACGTGCCAAAATAAGGAACACAAATGGTGGCGCCCATGGGCGCCGCCATTTGCATATGCGCAGGTTTCTTTTTTTACTTAGCCGTGATAGGCTACGTAAACATTTACGTAGCCTATCATGGTATTTTTTTAAAATCTAGCCGTGATAGGCTACGTAAATCTTTACATAGCCTATCACATTTTTTTGGTTTGTTTTTTTTTTTTAACTGGAAATGGCGGTGGCGGCAGCAGGTTGGAAGACCGGCCGCCGCCGCCGCCGAACCGCCACCAAGCCGCCGCCGGAGCCGCCACCACCAGGAGGATTCGCCCAAGGTAAGTCCCGTCCCGGGGGGGGGGGTGGCAGACCATTTCGCCACCAATTTCCCTGAGATTCATGGCGAAATTCTCTGACATCCCTAGTTTAAACATATCTATACTACCCTTCTACCCTTCATCTACTTGGAATTGTTTCACTATGTTCAATAGCTCTTACAGGATTGAAGCTTTGGGCTGTCTTTACTTGAAGCATTTATTGTGGGCTTGTGATTGGTCACTCACGGAAGTTTGCAGGTCATTTACATGACGCCATCAACCTGCAGGGCACATCCAGCTGTTTTTGATCTTTATCCTGCCAAAAAAAAAACCCGTAGAGATAATCCACTATTTCAATGTAAATCTGTTTTAATGGCTGTGTGTAAATGTGCAGTTGTGCTATAACCACAGCCTGGGAAGAAGAAGCCACTGGGCTAGCAGGAAAATCACAATTGCCCTTCCCCCACTCCCCTCCTTCTCCAGTGTGTCTGCCTGTTGACCTGGGCTGGGAGGAGGGTTTTCTTGGCCAGGTTAGGAGATGCTCAAAGCAAGCATGGAGCTAGCCAGGGAGAAGGAGGAGGAAGATGGCAACCCTCATGTAAACAGCTGGCAGCAACAAAGCCCCAAACACTCACCCCACGCTGCTTTTCAGAGAGAGAGAGAGAGAGAGAGACTCAAATCCCTCAGGAGACCCACTGATTCACGGCTCGCTCTCTGCCCCGAGACTGCAGAGAACTTGCCTGTGTAAAGACCTGATCTTTATCTTGCTTAGAATGCGGAAACAGAATCCCTGGTGAACTGCGAAATGAAAAGCCTGGTGTGATGAAGCTCTTGGTTTCAGATGTGAGCCTAAGTCCATGACTCCAATTTTAAGTTCCAATTCAAAGTGCTGGTCTTGATCTTTAAAGGCTTAAACGGTTTGGGACCAAGTTACTTGAAGGACCGCCTACACCCATATCAGCCTGCCTGCACTGTAAGATAAGAAAGAGGGGCCCTTCTCATTTGCCCACCTGTGAGAGCAGTTAGCTGGGTGACCACACGTGAGGGGGCCTTCTCTGAAGTGGCCCCACACCTTTGGAACAAGCTGCCATCGGAGGTCTGCCATGCTCCGTCATTGCAGGCTTTTAAGAAGGCCTTGAAAACATATTATTTTACCTTGGCCTTCTCTTGATATGACTGCTACTGTTGCTGTTGCTACTGTTAACATCATTGTTGGTTTTATTGTTGGCTTTATTGTTGGCTTTTATTGTTTTTATATTTTTATCACTTTTAATATTTTAATTGTTTTTATGTATTTTATTGTTGTAAGCCGCTGGGGGGGGGGGGACCCTTCTGCCCTGAAAGGCGGCCAAGAAATATTTTAAATAAATACATACATTATTTAAATAAATAAATAAATAAATAAATAAATAAATAAATTCCACTGAACTCACTCATTGCCTGCATTTGACGAGAACAGCCAAACCAGCTCCAGCTAGCACATTTTCTTTTATGTAGGAACATTGGAACATAAATAGCTGCTTTACATTGAGTCAGATTATCTGCATGCAAAGCATGGAACTGCTTGATACGGGATAATCTGGATAATTTAGGGGATATTCCGAAGAGGAAAAACTGATCAGAGAACAGGGCGCATCTTCCCCCTTCCAGCAAAGTAGCATCACTGATTCCATAGCGGGGCCTTTACTTTCCGAAAGAAGATAACAATCCCTGGATTTGTTTTTTATGCGCACAATGCAGGCTCTACGCACGTCGTGCCACCAAAAGGAAATTAAAAAGATGAAAGCCAGTCTCCCTTTTGTGGGTGAGGCTGGGAATATGAGGTGCTATCTGAGAAACGAACTAATCTTTTTTCGCAGAGCCCGACAAAAGCCTCTGGAGCAAGGAAATGGCTAACGTAACGTCTGTGCAAGCAGACTGAACTGTTCTCCCCTGCCACGTGCACACGCAGCCTTCTTTCCTATTGTCCCCCTCCCCGTCAGAGAGATAAGGATCGTCCAGCAGCATTTCCCCATCAGTGGTGGAAAGCAGCATAACTTTGATACCTTCGTTCTCACAGGCAACGCACGCTGAATGAATAAATACAAATAAAACGGCTGTTTCGATTTTCAAAGAAGCTCCATGAAGCAGAGAAACAGACAGGGATTCCACAACTGCGGGGCGGCAAAGGAAAAGGTCCTCTGGCGTGAGGCTGCCAATCTCCCTTTAGCAGCTGCAGCTAGGGATGGCGGAGAATTCCGCCGTGGACCTGGAGTCCGTGGCGGAACAGATGACTTACTTCGGCCTCCCTCCGGAATCCTCAGGAGCCGGCTCCTCTCCACGGTGATTCCGTGGAGCCGCACGCCAGCTCCATATCACTGGCGATACGGTAATGGCAGCCACCATTACCATATCACCGAGGAATGAATACAGCCACAAATGGCATAGTGGACGCCACTTGCGGCCGAAAAGCCCTTTGTTTAACCTAAATGCAGCCATAAATGGCTGCAATTAGGTTAAACTAAGAATTTTACGGCCACAAGTGGCATCCGCTATGCCATATGCAGCCGTATTCATTCCTCGGTGACACGGTAATGGCAGCTGTCATTACCCTATCGCCATTCACCAGCAATATGGAGCTGGCGTGCGGCTCTGCGGAATTGCCATGGAGAGGAACCTTCTCCTGAGGATTCCGGGGGGAGGAACGGATTGCCTCCCCCCGCGGGCAGATTCCCCGTGGACCAGAAGGTAGGGAATCCGCCCATCCCTAGCTACAGCAGACAGCCTTCAGAGGACCTTAGGTGGCGGACTGGGACGTGTGCCGAGATGAATTGCAACAGTTTTCTGCGGCACATCATTGCTGAGTTTTCTTAGATTTGCTCACCAATGTCCTTTTCCCAGGGCATTTTTAGCCCCTCTAGATGACTTGTTCAGTAATTACTCAGAATTCTATATATGCTGGACACCAGTTTTTTACAGTTTTGTGTCACCTGATTGATTCTGGCTTCAAAAAGGGTGAGCTTTCAGGCTGCTTCCTCTTTTATGTTCTTATTAGCTAAGAAATATGCTGCTTGGTGTAAATGAAACCAGTCAGCTGGCATCACGCAGAACTCAAGCAGGGTAATTTGATACCTCATTATCTCCTATCTATTTAAAAAACGGGATAAGGGTCATTTAGTGCAGGAGACGCCTTCGAGGTTGACAACATCATCTAAAGGGCCGGCAAACTTCCATGAGTGAGCAATCTCAATAGCAAGATAAAAGCTCCATGTGAAGAAGCCCAAAGCCTCAGTAGGCTTTTAACTGCTATATTATTCTCTACTGAGGACTCTACAGAGTGACATGGTAATCACTCTCCGATTGCTGTATCCCATGCTACCTTAGAAAGCAAAAAGCAACCCTATAGGTTGGGAGGTCGACTTGCTTGCTCGGGGCAGGACTTTGGGGCAGAATTCTGGGGCCCCACTCTGCAGTAGGGATGTATGAATCCCTTACCTTGCCATCCGCAGGGGGTCCGCCAGTGGGGGAGGCAATCCATTCCTCCCCCCAGAATCCTCGCTCTGGCTGCGAAGCCCCAGCAATACGGCTGCCATTGCCATATCGCTGGCTGGACTGAGGTACTGCGGACGAAAATGGCGTCCGGCGTAGCGGACACCATTTGTGTCCCTGCCCTTTGACATGATAGGCTACGTAAGTCTTTACGTAGCCTATCGCACAAAGGAATAGGGACGCAAATACACCATTTATGTCCCTGTTTTTTCATGCAATAGGCTACGTTAAGATTTCCATTGCCTATCTCGTCAAAGAGCAGGGACGCAAATGGCATAGCAGATGCCATTTGCATCTGCAGTCCATCAGTCCAGCCAGCGATATGGCAATGGCGGCTGTATCGCTGGGGCTTCGGAGCCGGTGGCAGGCAGGATCTGGCCAGCAAGGGGCTTTGCGGGGAGGTGGAGGTAGGAGACCTGATCCTCCATGGACTTCAGGGGTCCAGATTCAATGGAATCCAGCCTCATTAGGGTCCGTGGAGGATTTCTCCAACAGCCCTACCCTGCAGAATATGCAGGAGGGCCCCCAAACACAGCAATGCTGGCTTACCGCATTTTGAAGTAACTGCAAGAATACACATTGCTATTTAAAGAGCCCCCCGTAAGACTAATTACTTAACACCATCACTGCGGTCGCTTTCATATCAGTGCCACACTTAGCTCATGTAACAACATGATGGCATCTCCTACATCTATCTATCTTCTTTCTTTCCTTCCTTCCTTCCTTCCTTCCTTCCTTCTCTCTCTCATTTGATTTCATTTCTATACCACCCAACAGCCAAAGCTCTCTTCCTAAACTTTTCCATGATGATGATGATTTACATTTCTATACCGCCCAGTTGCTGGAGCTCTCTGGGTGGTTTACAAAGATTAAAAACCCGCTAGACAAGGTTTAGTGGCTGCTTATTCACACAAAAATTAGCTATCTCATATAGGGCTTTTTCTGCCCCAGCCCTCAAATCATGCCTGCTTATCTTGTCTATAAAAAGGATGATCCAAAAGAGGCATCAGCAGAGAAATGTAGGAGTCCAATTTTGTACACCATCATTCCCATTAAGTTGGGAGAACCTCAATAACGGATTAAGTATCTGCTCTACTGCCTCATTTAATACATTTGGGAGGAGTGGAAGACTCCACCATGAAATAGGACCAGGAGATGGAAACTCCATCTGGACCCATGGAGGTCCTGGTCCCCCAGAAGAAGCATAATCATTTGCTTTATCTGAAAGGCCTCATAACATTTACAGATAATAGGGAACCCCAGTCCACCCCATTTGACATTCCCATATAGTATCCCTTTGCCAAGCCTTGTATTTTATGTATAAAGGGATCAAGTAATCTTTGCCAGCAGAGTAATTCCTTCAGCAATACCTGGAACAGGAATAAGAGTTTTAGGAGCCAGGTCACCTTTACTGTGCCAACTCATTCTGATCAGGACAGATCTATTTTCCCCACTTCGTAATCTCTTGCTTGACATGTGACAATGCTGGGTCAAAGTTAAGCTGTTTCAAGTTCAATTGATTCTTGTGGATAGTTACTTATAGATTGTCAGTCTTGGCCGGCTGACCGAAGCTGGTATGCAATGACTGTAATAAATCGCTTGTAGATAAGCTGGCTCATACACCTGTCAAGGCTGGGAAATGAGGGCAGGAGAGATGAGGCCATATGCAGGGCTGGGAAGTTTACAGGTTCAACAGAGTCGATTCAGCAAGGAAGAGAGAAGTTCTTTTAGCAATCCAGCATCAAAACCCAGGGAATTCAAGAGTGTAGGGGGAAGTCGAGGCTCAGGGTTTAAAGCAAGGCTGACGAGATCCGACGTGAAGGTACAATGTTGTTCTCTGGCGTTTTGCCCCTGCCTGCTTCCTGCTTTTTAACTTCAGCATCCTGGAGAAGTTGCTAGCATTAGCAATGAGTCCTCTGTCTTGTGGGAGCCTCTATGTCTTAAACGGACAGACCCTCACCTCCGTTGTGCTTTCACATGAAGCCTCCTTCACTCTGCCAGGGTCAGCGGAACTTCACCCTCGGAATCTACTGGGGGGACCGCAGCAGGGCATTGATGGATGACAGGTAGGGAGGAATCTTGAGTTGCTTCACCCAGGCCCGCCACCTGCCATCCCCCATCATCCTCGGAAGGATCCGAGGGAGGCATGACACAGATATGTCATCAGTCTGTGTGACTCAAAGACAGATCAGATAACGTACATGTTTGTCGCCGTGAGTCTGGGGGTATATTTATGCAGAGCAGTTCCGGTGGCTTCGTTAATTTTAAACACTACCACTTCTCCATACTCCTCCAACCTGTTCTGAATCACCGGAACGGATGTAAGAGGATCTGTAGGAAGAAGGGCTACATCGCCTGCAAACGTGTTAGGGAGGTGGCGTGAGCCTCCCATCTCCAATGCTTTTATAGAGTTATTGGCCCTCCACACGAGGGCTGGATGCTCCACAGATTGCCCAGACAAGAGCAGGGAGAGTGGAGAGCACTGCTTAGTCCCTCAGTGAAGGTTTATGGGTGGGGTGTAACGCGCATTGGCCCCGGTTGTCGCATGGGATGTTTGGCGTCACACCTGTATAGCCCCCATAAATCCATCTCCCATTTGCATTTTGTGAAGCAATTTATCAGGAAGGGCCACTTCAGGTGATCAAAGGCCTTGTGAGCACCTTACAAGGCCTTTGATCCAGAAGTGGCATCAAGCTTTATTTTATTTATTTATTTAGGGGTGTTTCTACCCCACTCTTCAGCCGAAAAAGGCTCCCAGAGTGGCTTACAGAGATGAATATTAAGACAGTCCCTGCCCTCGAGCTTACAATCTAAAAGACATGACGCAAAAGGAAAAGGGATTGGGAGGAAAGAGGGGAAGGAAAGCAAATACACCAATGACTGATGTGTAGGACCAGTTTGGTCTCCCCCCTGCGATGATGTTCATCCTGGGAGGCAGGAGGCGCAGCCCCCCAGTGGCCCTTGGTTCAAGATTCTGTGCCAAGGTGTATGCAGAACTGGCCCAAGACATTTTGCCGCCTGAAGTGAAGAACAAGATGGTGCCTGTGAAAGGAAGGGAAGGAGGATCCCAGCCGCCGGGACTGGCCCCAACCTCCCTGTGAGGCAGGACCGCTCAGGACCTGATCCCGGGATCCCCTTCCCCAAAACAGGACTGGCCAAACCCAGCCTTTCCGTCCCCCCAAATACCCAGTAGCCACCCTCGTAAGCCAAGAGGCACTGAAATTAGCATAGAGGTTACACAGAGAGATCACACCAACTAAAGGTTGGATAAAGGTTTACTGAGATCAAAACAAAGGGGTAGAGGGAAAGAGAAGAATGGAAGTAGCACGTTACACAAGAGGTTACAAAGCCAATCACTTAAACTGTATACAGTCATGAACACACGCCCAAGCAAAATAATAAATCTACCTGGCCTATCCTTGCACACCCAAGTATGGATCTCCCTGGATAGCAACCAGCCATCTGCAGGTCCACGAACACCAGCATGAAGGGAGACGCCAGGCCTGGACCTCAGCCTTTTAAAGCCCAGCCCTGGCAACCCGGGGCAGATTTTCCTTCAGCCAATCACTGGCTCAGCCCCTGGGTGGGCCGCCCTGGCCTCCGAGCAGCTGGGACTCCCCACCAACTCCAGCTGTTCCCCCTTCCCAATTAGCAGGGGCTGTGCCTGGCCTCGAGAAAAGGGCCAAGGAGCCTCTAGATAACACACAATCCCGGGTGGTTACATCAGATGTGACAACGTGGCCTAATCTTCTGGTGGAAAACAGGCTGTCATTCTGGTGGAAAACAGGCCGTCATTCATGACAGCACCCCGTTCCCGTTCCATGTACAAAGGCTGACTGGCCTGGCTGTGGACTCTTCCATCAACACTGGCGATGGGGCAGCATCCTCCACCAGACCAGAAGGCAGCAAGCCAGCTTAGGGGTTGTAGGGCAGGTCACGCGGCCCACAGCCTGCCACCATCTGCTGCCTGAGGCAGCTGCCTCACTCTGCCTAATGGAAGAGCCGGCCCTGAGTGTGTGGCATTGAGTCCGCCTTTGAGCCAGCTTGGAAGAAGAAAGTGAACTTTTGCCAAACAACAGCAAGTACAGAACAGCAACAGGTAAACTCCTAGACTTACTTAACCACTACTTCCAGATAGTACATAGCAACTGCTGTGGGATTCTTAAGCAGAAAAACCAGCTCACCCACTGAAAGAGACTGGGATGCTGTGGAAAAAGTGGTTAGATACTTAAAAGGGACTATGGACTTTAAACTAAAATTGCCAGCTGGTAGTTATCCAGAACTGGCAGGCTACACTGATGCAGACTGGGCCGGGAACAGCTCTGACCACAAATCCACCACTAGATAGTTGTTCATGTATGGGAATGGGCCAGTCTCCTGGGCCAGCCAGAAACAAACAACAGTAGCCCTATCATCCCCAGAATCTGAGTACATAGCAGCAGCAGAAGCACGCAGAGAACTAATGTGGCTGAATCAGCTGCTAATAGACCTTGGAATAGATGAGCAGAAACTGATTCAGACTATGGAAGACAATCAGAGCTGTATCAGACTTTTTCAAGCTGAGAAAATTCAAGCACACACCAAGCATATCAGGGAAAGTACCACTTAGTGCACGGCTTAACAGAACAAGGGATTCTTGAGATGAACTACCGTACAACTGCAGAGATGACAGCTGACATCTTAACCAAACTATTACCAAGAGAACGCTTCAAGTATTTGTGACTCAAGATGAAGTTTCAGGACCCTTGCATTCAACGTTGAGAAGGGGCATTTGGAATATTGCAATCTTGTCTGCAAGTTACTGGAAGAGGTCAGTGTTGAGGTTAATTCATGGGAATTTTGACCACAGCTAGCCTCAGGATCTCTATAAGCTACAGTGTGGTTTCCTGTGATGTCTTCCTTTGTTCCTCCCCTTCCTTCCTCCCCCCCCCCGCCCCACCTCTGATTTCTACCACTGCTGGGAGAGCATGTGTTTGCTCTCACTCCTGCCGGTGCAATGGAATGCAAAATGGACCGAATAAACCCTTTTGAAACTCTACACTGTACCAGCATTGTATATATAAGAATTCTTGTGAGAAAAATTTTTCTTCACTAAAGAAAGGTGTGGTCTCCTTTTATTGTTCTAAAATAGCCTTGTGTGCATGTGGGACTGGTAAACGTTCATTCTGTTTTGTCTTTTTTGTTTTTCTGTGCTAAGTGCCTTTCTGAAAGGAGGCATCATCACCAAATAATCCCATCAATTAGTTCAGGGCTATAATCTGAAGCTCACTGAATCAGTCATGGCTCCATTGTTGTTGTTCAGTCGTTCAGTCATGTCCAACTCTTCGTGACCCCATGGACCACAGCACGCCAGGCCTTCCTGTCCTGCGCTCTCTCCCGGAGCGTGCTCAAGTCCATATTCATTGCATCGGTGATGCTATCTAGCCATCTCATCCTCTGCCGTCCCCTTCTCCTTTTGCCTTCAGACTTTCCCAGCATCAGGGTCTTTTCCAGGGAGTGTTCTCTTCGCATTAGGTGGCCAAAATATTTGAGCTTCAGCTTCAGTATCTGTCCTTCCAATGAGCACTCAGGGTTGATTTCCTTTAGGATGGACTGATTTGACCTCCTTGCACACCAGGGGACTCGTAAGAGTCTTATTTATTTATTTATTCATTCATTCATTTATTCATTTCATTTCTATACCGCCCAATAGCCGAAGCTCTCTGGGCGGTTCACAAAAATTAAATCCAAGCAACACACAATAAAACAATTTAAAATATACAGAACATTAAAACCACAATATAACAATACAACCACAATAAAACCTAGCAGCAGTGCAGGAGTTTAAAATACAGATTTAAAACAGCAAAGATAAAAATTTAGAAAGCTAAAATGCTAAAATGCCTGGGAAAATAAAAAGGTCTTCACCTGGCGCCGAAAGGAATACAATGTAGGCGCCAGGCGAACCCCACTAGGGAGCTCATTCCAGAGCCGGGGTGCCACGGCAGAAAAAGCCCTCCTCCTAGTAGCCACCCACCTCACTTCCTTTGGCAGGGGCTCACAGAGAAGGGCCGCTGATGATGATCTTAAGGTCCGGGCAGGCATATATGGGAGGAGGCGATCCTTCAGGTAACCTGGCCCCAAGCCATTAAGGGCTTTGAATGTTAACACCAGCACTTTGAATCGGGCCCAGAAATGGACTGGCAGCCAGTGCAGCTGGAAAAGTACTGGCATAATATGAGCTCGCAGGCCAGTCCCTGTTAACAATCTTGCTGCCCTATTTTGGACCAGCTGAAGTTTCCGGACCATTTTCAAAGGCAGCCCCACGTATAACGCATTGCAGTAATCCAGACGAGAAGTTATCAGAGCATGGATAACTGTAGCTAGGCTATCTCTGTCCAGATAAGGGCGTAGTTGGTATACCAGCCTAAGCTGATAAAAAGTGCTCCGTGCCACTGAGTTCACCTGTGCCTCAAGTGACAGTTCTGGATCCAAGAGCACCCCCAAACTACGAACCTGATCCTTTAGGGGGAGTGCAACCCGCTGCAGAACAGGTTGAATATCACCTAGCTGGGCAGACGAACCACCCACTAACAGTACCTCCGTCTTGTCTGGATTGAGTTTCAGTTTATTAGCCCTCATCCAGTCCATTACCGTGCCCAGGCACTGATTCAGAACAGTCACTGCCTCACCTGGTTTTGATGTAAAAGAGAGGTAGAGCTGGGTGTCATCTGCATATTGATGGCACCTCAGCCCACACCTCCGGATAACCTCCCCCAGCGGTTTCATGTAGATGTTAAACAGCATGGGGGATAAAATAGAGCCCTGTGGAGCCCCATGGCACAATTGCCATGGCACAGAGCAGTAATCCCCCAGCACCACCTTCTGGAATCGGCCATCCAAGTAGGAGCGGAACCACTGTAGTGCAGTGCCTCCTACTCCCAACCCAGACAACCTATCCAGAAGGATACCATGGTCGATGGTATCGAAAGCCACTGAGAGGTCCAGGAGAATCAACAGGGTCGCACTCCCCCTGTCCCTCTCCCGGCAGAGGTCATCCCACAGGGCGACCAAGGCAGTTTCCGTTCCAAAACCAGGCCTGAAGCCTGATTGAAATGGATGTAGTCTTCTCCAGCACCACAGTTCGAAAGCATCAATTCTTCGGCGCTCAGCCTTCCTTATAGTCCAGCTCTCACAGCCATACATTACTACTGGGAAAACCATAGCTCTGATTAGACAGACCTTTGTCGGCAAGGTGATGTCTCTGCTTCTTACTGTGCTGTCTAGGTTGGCCATAGCTTTCCTCCCAAGGAGCAAGCGTCTTTTAATTTCATGGCTACAGTCACCGTCTGCGGTGATCTTGGAGCCCAATAAAATAAAATCTGTCACTGCTTCCATTTCTTCCCCTTCCATATGCCACACAGACCACTAGATATTAAAACATAGTAAATGCATATATGTGCGATGATGGTGATGTGCGTAGAGGTATGCGTAATTCTGCTGTCTTGGGTTATGCACTCTTCAGGACTCAATTAAGTTGTGTTCCTTTAACAGGTTATCTAGGTTCCGCTTTAGGTTTCCCTTTATTTCTTCCCATGCCTAATTTCTCCTCTCTTACACCGTTAAGGTTTTGACCCATTATCACATCACCTTCTTTAAAAGCTTTGAGGTGTTTAAAGGTGTTTTCCAGGAACATTTGTTGGTCAGAGTTTGGGGCAGAAACCATTCCAATTACTAATTGTACTAATGAACACGAATGAGTACTAATTTCACCTAATGAATAAAGATCTACCCCCTGAATCTTGCATTTCCCTTTTGCAATGAAAAGCTACTGTGCTTGATAATATGATTGTGATGCCCCCAGAGTTGGAAGTGCCTGGTGCCGCAAATTGTTGTCCAAACCATCGGCATGGCAGTAACCCACCCCCACTTTGGGGGGTGGGGTGTCTTCCTTGAAGGCCTTTCTTTTTGTATAAGGTTTGCATTTTTTTGTCTCTTTACTGGGTTTCCCAGACCCTTTACGTTAAAGGTTAGTACTTTAAGTTCACTCATGTTTTAGTACAACTATATAGTTTACATTTTCCCCCCTGCCCCCCACGCTCCTAGTGACTCATGCATCCTCGTTGCTGCTTTGTGAACTGTTTAACAATTAACAAATTAGCTAGAACTTGCAAACATACTGCCAGTTTTCGGAGGGGTTTTCCTTGGGCTCCCTCCCACAGCAGCTCAGTGAACTGTCTGCCTTTGCTTGCAGCATGGGACAGGACATCTGTGGGATGTAATACACCTAGGTCTCATCTTTCTCCTCCATAATTTTTTAAGTGTAACGTCTATATAGTCACCCCTCAGTTGTGGAATGACCTGCCGGTTGAAATGCACCTGGTAACCTCTTTGAATGTTTTAAAGCAGGAATTAAATACTCTATTATTCTGGCAGGACTTCCCTTTTTAGAACTCCCATTCCTCTTTCTTGATTGTTATATACTGTTTTTACGCTGTATTATTTTTATCGTTGGGTTTCTTATTAAATTGGATTTAACTTTGTATGCTACCTAGAGCATTTTCTTTATGGGCAGGTTATGTGTGTGTGAGTGTGTGTGTGTGTGTGTGTGCACGCGCACACAAACATATAGCTTAGTTTTCATATATCACTGCATTTCCAGTCTAATACTCCTGCCCATACTCACCGTCTACCACTCCCAGACCTTAGCAATGGCAACGAAGATGATCAGGGGACTGGGAACAAAGCCCTGTGAAGGGAGACTGGAAGAACTGGGCGTGTTTAGCCTTGAGAAGACTGAGGGGAGATAGGATAGCCAGTGTGGTGTAGTGGTGAGAGTGTTGGGGCTGGGAGCTGGGAGATCCGGGTTCTAGTCCCCACTCAGCCATGGAAGCTCACTGGGTGACTTTGGGCCAGTCACACACTCTCAGTCCAACCTACCTCACAGGGTTGTTGTTGTGAGGATAAAATGGAGAGGAGGAGGATAATGTAAGCCGCCTTGGGTTCCTTGCAAGAGGAAAAAAAGGTGGGGTATAAATGCAGATGCAATAAATAGCGCTCTTCAAGGACTTCAAAGGCTGTCACAGAGAGGAAGGCCAGGATCTCTTCTTGATCATCCCAGAGTGCAGGACACGGAATCAAGTTACAGGAAGCCAGATTCCGGCTGAACGTCAGGAAAAACGTCCTGACTGTTGGAGCAATACGACAATGGAACCCATTCCCTAGGGAGGCGGTGGGCTCTCCCACACTGGAGGCATTCAAGACGAGGCTGGGCAGCCACCTGTCAAGGATGCTCTGACTTGGATTCCTGCATTGAGCAGGAGGTTGGACTCGATGGCCTTATAGGCCCCTTCCAACCCTACTATTCTATGATTCTAAGTTATCGACGTCCCTCTTTTCATCTTCACTGCTGATGCTTACACCTTCCAAGCAGAGACCCTGGCCTTCAGGTTGAAAGTCTTCTCTTCCTGTCTTTTCGGGGCATGACAGGTGACTTACCTTTCTGCCTGTTGTTTTCCATCCTGAGTTTTCCTCTTGGCAGCACTCTTCCTCTTTACCTGGAGTGTCAGCCTCCGATGGTCCTTTGGGGTGCTGTAACAAGAACAGTGCTTCGCGAGCAGTGCAAGTGGAGCGTGTGGTGCCATCACGGCTGAGCACTAAGCAGAGTGGGAAACCCCAACGGGATTTCATTTCAGCTCCTCTGAGCTTTGCTGCGAAGGGCTGAAAGCTTTTCCTGTTTTGCAGCCTCTCGGGTCCTGCAATATTGTGACTGACTTGCCATTGAACATGGGCACCCCTGTCTTGCGTGATTTTTGCAGCAGCACCTCTTTGGCCATGAAGCATGCCACACTGTCCCTGGGTCTAGAATTCTCTTGGGGCTTCAAGCCAAGAGCTCGGTGGATGCTTTCAAGATCTGCTATACTTAGCTGTGGATCCAGGAGGATATCTGTTAACTGGATACAAGAAACTCTGCCATGTTGTCTCCCTCCTCAGACTCCAAAATGCAATTTCCAGCTGCACTGGCTGCCAGTCCATTTCTGGGCCTGATTCAAAGTGCTGGTATTAACATTCGAAGCCCTAAACAGCTTGAGAGCAGGTTATCTGAAGGATCGCCTCCTCCCATATCTGCCTGCCTGGACCCTAAGATCATCCTCAGTGGTCCTTCTCCGGAAGCCCCTGCCAAAGGAAGTGAGGCAGGTGGCTACCAGGAAGATGGCCTTTTCTGCTGTGGCACCCTGGCTGTGGAATGAGCTCCCTAGAGAGGTTCGCCTGGCACCTGTGTTGTACTCCTTCCGATGCCAGGTGAAGACCTTTTTATTCTCCCAGTATTTTAGCATTTTAGCTTCCAAATCTTTTAACTCTGGTGGCTTAAATCTGAATGCCTCCAGTGTGGGAGAGCCCACTACCTCCCAAGGTAATCGGTTCCATTGTCCTACTGCTCTAACAGTCAGGAAGTTTCTCCTGATGTTCAGCCGGAATCTGGCTTCCTGTCACTTGAGCCCATGATTCCGTGTCCTGCACTCTGGGATGACCGAGAAGAGATCCTGGCCTTCCTCTCTGTGACAACCTTTCAAGTACTTGAGCACTATCATCTAGCCCTCAGTCTTCTCTTCTCAAGGCTAAACATGCCCAGTTCTTTCAGTCTCCCCTCACAGGGCTTTGTTTCCAGTTCCCTGATCATCTTTGTTGCCACTGCTAAGGTCTGGGAGTGGTAAACAGTGAGTATGGGCTATCAATGCCTACTAGTCCTGATGGCTCTATGCTACCTCCAGTATCAGAGGCAGTATACCTATGTACACCAGTTGCTGGGGAACATGGGTGGGAGGGTGATGTTGCACTCATGTACTGCTTGTGGGTTTCCTGTGGACAGTTGTTGGCCATTGTGTGAACAGAATGCTGGACTGGACAGACCCTTGGTCTGATCCAGCACGGGCCTTCTTATGTTCTTATGAGTTAACTGATTTTTAACTTCTAAGCTTAAGTGCTATGACTTCTGAAGTGTCACCTGATTTTGCCTTTAAATATAGCTAAAGTCATTTAATCTATATCTCTCTCATCCTGTCCTACAGTAGGGAAGCTAGGCTTTCTGACAGTTAGAGATCAAACTATACCTAAACTAGAAGACTATGCCCTGCTGACAGACTGGGCACTGCATAGTGCCTTTAGTGGTCTGCAATGTGATCATTAGGAAGCTGGGGCCCTCCAGATGTTTTGGACGATAACTCCCCAAATCACTGATCATTGACCATGCTGGCTGAGGTTTTGTAGTCTGGCACATCTAGATGGCACCAGGTTGCCTCCCCCTGCATAAGCTTGGTGGCATAAGGAGTAGGGAATTGTTGACTGATATGCATACTTCTCGTTCAACCCCCATTGCTTCTCCCCAAGGCCTAACCTAACACAAGGGCCTGATGAGGTGTCACCATGGCAGATCATCAGAAGTATCCCTCAATCAGCCTTCCTTTCCTTTCTCCCTACTTTGCTAACTAAAGAACATCAGAAGAGCCCTGCTGGATCAAACTAAGGGTCCATCTAGTCCAGCATTCTGTTCACACAGTGGCCAACCAGCTGTCAACCAGGAAACCACAAACAGGGCATGAGTGCAAAAGCACCCTCCCACCCATGTTCCCCAGCTACTGGTGTACATAGGCATAGTGCCTCTGATACTGGAGGTAGCACATTGCCCTCGCTTCATCCTGTGTGTGAGTAATTTCACAGTTTTAGCAGCCTTCTTCCCCATCCCTCGCAGTCTTTATGCAGATGAAAAAGCAATTGTTAAAAAGTACTTTGCATTCTAGAAGTGTTTTCTGAATGGTAAGTGATTGCTAGAGGCAGAATTGTTCTCTTCCCCGCTTCCCTGGCTATACTTGTCTTTTTTCCCCTTTTACGTTTAATACAAGAACTGTATTGTAACAGTATTACAACTCTCATTTTAGCCTCACAATAATTCTCTTCAGGTAAACTTAGGGTTGCTCAAAGCTGTCGAGTGAGCCCCAGGGCTCAGAAGATCTTTGAACCTGGGTCCCCGACATCTAGACACAAGATGGGGGAAAATAAGAGGCTTTGCTCAAGGCTGAGGGCGGGTTCACATGATCACGGACGGAAAATAAGCCACAGTGGTTTATTTTCCCTCCCTGCAAGTGCCAATCATGAGCTGCCTAATTAGCATAACTATGCTCAGCCAGGCATGGGTTGTTGCGACATCCGAACCCAGTGAGGGTAGCTGGCTGGAGTGGTTTACAAACCACCCCGAAACCCCAGAACAAGCCATGGGTTTGGGGTGATTCGTAAACCACCCCAGCCACCCACTGCTGCTGGGTTCAGATATCACGACAACCCATGCCTGGCTGAGCGTAATTATGCTAATTAGGCAGCTCATGACTGACACGTGCGGGAAGGGAAAATACGCCAAAATTCTGCGAACCCGCCCTCAGAATAATGAGAGTTGGGAGTCTCCAAACCCCTGGAGATTCACAGGTTCTCCACCCCTGCCTAAAATGGCCTGGGGTCTGCTTATCTCAGGAGTGTGCCTCCTTCAATAAAAGCTTCCCTGAAGTTTTTCTGATCAGAACAGCCCTTTTCAGCAGTAGCTGGCCCCCCCATTGATGTCTTCCCCCCAAAAGGGACCTGCCTCCTAGTGGATGGGGAAGGGAGCACCCCAATACATCTGGATTACAGGCTGGTGACAGGTAGGGCTGTTATTCTGCTATGCTTTGGGGAGGTCATTTCTGCAGTCTCCTGGCTTACATTTCTCCAGTTCTGAATTTTTACTGGTTTAACATCCTGCTATGGCTGGGTCAGGCTCAGCTCTAGGACCAACTATGGGTCAAATAGCAAGTCAGCAAACAGGCAAAAAGGTCAAGCACAGTTGCATCAGTCGAGCAAGAACAGACATAGGTCAAGCGCACAGTAATACCAATCAAGAAGATGGACAAGAGCAGGGTCTGAGATGCGGTCAAGGTCAAAACACAGGTAAGCAAACCAACACAAATGCAGTCCACAGAGCAACACCTAGCAGGAGTCCAAAGATCAGCAGCACGGAGGATCCGTCAGAAAGCAAGGTCAGGGAAGCAAGAGTTCGAGGCACTGGAACGGATAGAAAGATGTTCCAGCAAGCAGCAGATCTAAACTGAAGGCTTATATGCTGGAGCTTCCAGACCCGCACCCAGAACTCAGCTGTATCATATTAGAGACTTCTCTTAAGAAGTCCTCCTTATGAGAAGGGCCCTACTTTTCAGCAAGTGGGCACTCACCTGGCCACTGATCTAGCCTGAATCTTAAGGTGCCAGCATTCCTGGGGGGCCTAGGTGGTAGCACAGCATCCCCTCCCACTGCCTCGGAAGCTGAGCACTCTGCCTCTTGAGGCAGATCTGAGGACATCACCTGAGGGCCCAGGACTGTCTTAGGTAGGGCTGGGGTTCTCTGAGGCAACCTGTACCTTGGGAACATCTGGCTCCAAAGGTTCATCCTCTTCCTCTGATGATTCCTTCAGTGGAGGCATGACAGCCAAGACCATGATACTTAACCAACCTTATTTGGAAAAGAGGGCCTTTTCTGCTGTGGCACCCTGGCTGTGGAATGAGCTCCCTAGAGAGGTTCACCTGGCACCTGCGTTGTACTCCTTCTGGCACCAGGTGAAGACCTTTCTAGTCTCCCACTATTTTAGCATTTTAGCTTCCTAGTCTTTTAGCTTTGGTGTTTTAAATCTGTATTTTAAATCTCCGCATTGCTGCTAGGTTTTATTCCGGTTCTACTCTTATATTGTGGTTTTAAGTGTTCATGTTTTATAGTTTCATGCTGCGCTTTGTGGTTTTAATTTTTGTGACCTGCCCAGGGAGCTTTGGCTATTGGGCGGTATAGAAATGAAATAAATAAAATAAAATGTATTGTTTTGCATGAATACTGTTTGGGGAGCAGGCACAGAGGCACAGACTAAAAATGCCATCCATGCTCATTCAGAGGGGCTTTCGACTAAGTAAACAAGCCAAGAACAGGGACTGCATGAGCTCAGCCAGCTGTTAATAGCCCGAGGCTGCTTAAGACCAGCTTTTGCCAACAGGAGGAGGCTGTGTAGCATGCCATTCCTGGAGGAGTGCTCTACAAGCTGGCGGGACTCTGCCTCCCAGCGCATTGCCATTTGGCATGCGAAAAAGCTGCTGCCAGTGACACTCGAAAAGCAGCGATGTGGTCTCCCTCCAGCCCTCAAATTCACCCGAAGAGGGGTGGGGGCGGAGAGGGAAGTGGCGGATAGAAACAAGTGGTTGGCAACCTGGATTGCTGATTCTGGTGGCAAAAGAAACAGTGGCAAGATGTGTGGTTGCTGGGAGCGTAGCAAGCATCGAACTAACAAAGCGGTCCTCTGATTGGCCCACTGAGCGGTTTGAGCAGCACAACATGAAGAACAGTCACGGCTCACTGCTAAGGGATCGGATGGAGTAAGCCAGTGAGCAAAGCTGTAGTACTTGATCTGTAAAGTCACTGGCATGCTCCAGCTTCCATCTCCAATGCACGAATGCACCAAGAGCTGTGTTTCCTCACTCTCCCATACACACATTTATACACATGCCAAAAAACCTTGAACTCTGCAATATGAAAGCTAAATGCCATGCATCTGCTCTCTTTTGTGTGTGCGGCATACTGATTGCTATGGAAAGGGGCAGGTATTGCAAAGCGCTAAGACTTCACTGCTAGAAGCCTTCCCCAGTCTCCTTTTAGCTTTCAAGATGACAGGCAGCCTCTGTTCACCTATTTTCAACATGCACCCCAAACAAGGAATGGCAGAAAGGCCTAAACATTGCGATTCTGAGGCTGAATTTCTTGCAAGGCACACAAATTCCACAGTACTAAAGGTAATGCACAGGGCACATCGAACTCTGATTGGCTCTTGAGTGCATTAGCACCTCTGAGAACAGAGAGGGAGGCCAAAAGCTTTCGAGAGGGAAAAAGGCCAGTCCTTCATTCTAGGAGGCTGAACCCCTTTTGCGATGAGCACCAACTAATGCAGGAGTGGGCACTGGGTAGCCTTCAACCTTCTTTCAAAAGCTCTCTACAAGCAATCAGTTCAATCTTCTGGTAAAGAGATGTCCTTTCCCTGGCAGTCTGTTGGATGGGAAAGAGGCAGCAGAATGAGAAAAGGGGTGTCATATTGGCAGTTGCCTTTTTCTCTCCTCCACACTCTGGCAGCCAACTCATTCCTCACACACACACACACACCCGACATGCAGCATACACACACACACAAACACATGCAAGCAGCCCATATATCCATCATGCATGCATACATACACCTCCCTCCCACTTTGCCGCAAGCACATGAAAAAGCACTCACTCCTTCTCAGGATCCCTCCAAAATTCCCCCAAATCCTTTCTCTCTCCCCCTTTCTCATACACATCCAGTCCACATCAAATTCACATACAAGCCTACAACGGTCCCCAAATCCACTCCCTGATTGCTCAGTCCCCCGCTGGCTTCCCTGACTCTGGCTTACCAATACCCTTCCTGCCCCCTGCCCCCAAATTGGTCTCTTTAGCACCCCCCGTTTACCAGACAGATGCGACAGGACTCCAGTTATCCGTTTTCCTTTCTTTTTCTTGATGGCTGGGCATGCTTGCAAAGGAAAGCCACTGGAGAGCCAGCGTAGTATAGTGTTGGACTGGGAGCCGGGAGATCTACACTGTGTGGTGTAGTGGTTAGAGTGCTGGACTGCGAATTGGGAGGTCTGGATTCTAGTCTCCCCTTGGCCATGGAAGCTCACTGGGTGACTTTGGGCCAGTCACAGACTCTCAGCCCAACCTACCTCACAGGGTTGTTGTTGCAAGGATAAAATGGAGAGGATAATGTAAGCCGCCTTGGGTTCCTTGCAAGAGGAAAAAAAAGCGGGCTATGAATGCAATAAACAAATAAATAAAAATAACACATTGGCCTGCTGCTGCCTGCCATCTTTATATCATAGAATAGTAGAGTTGGAAGGGGCCTATATGACCATCAAATCCAACCCCCTGCTCAGTGCAGGAATCCAAGTCAGAGCATCCCTGACAGATGGCTGTCCAGCTTCATAGAATCATAGAACAGTAGGGCTGGAAGGGGCCTATACGATCATCGAGTCCAACCCCTGCTCAATGCAGGAATCCGAATCAGAGCACCCCTGACAGGTGGCTGTCCAGCCTCATCTTCATTTTCCACATGGCCCAGAGACATTCATGGGAAATAAAGATGGCGGTGCTGGAGGCTCTCTTTGCTTTGAAGCAATCTCAGCTGACAGTAAGAAAACTTAGTTGGTTTTTTTGTGGGAGAGGAGGAGGAGGAAGTGGAAGGGGTAGGGCACCTCTGTGAGCATCAAGAAATCCAGGTATGGGGGGGGCACACTGGTGCTTGCGAGTATTACGCTGCTTACCCTGATAAAACCAAGAAATGATGTGTACATAACACTGATCCAGCATTTCCATGTGTGAAAGGGATATTGCAGAATGAACCATCTGTGGAACTCAACTTTCATACTTATCCAGTAGCTGTCAAGAGACTATTCACACTTTCAGCTAAGAGACATCAAGCACTTAAGTCGTGAGAAATCAAGCAACTGACGCTGATGTGTAAAACTGATCCCAAGCCGAGTGGCACCTCCCAATCCGCAAGACTTGGTTTACGGTAAAACAGTTTCGGGGTTCATTTATACTATTTATTTAGCCGATGGTATATTTCTACCCTGTCTTTTGGGATAAGCCATCACAACAGCGGCTTACAAGAAAAAAATGTTTTAAAAAGCAATTGAACAAATGAAGTAATAAAAACAGCAAATAAAATCATATACAGGGGGCCAGCAAAAGTATCTTGGTGGAATTTTAAAAAACACAAGTATTTACGGTCTACTTACAGGCAGAAGAGAGGGGGCTAAGCTATGTTTTCAGGGGAGAGAATTCCACAATTTTTATTATTTATTTATTATTGCATTTATATCCCTCCTTTTTTCCTCTTGCAAGGAACCCAAGGCGGCTTACATTATCCTCCTCCTCTCCATTTTATCCTCACAACAACAACCCTGTGAGGTAGGTTGGGCTGAGTGTGTGTGACTGGCCCAAAGTCACCCAGTGAGCTTCCATGGCCGAGTGGGGACTAGAACCCGGATCTCCCAGCTCCCAGTCCAGTACCCTTGCCACTACACCACACTGGCTCAAGTGTGGGGTGACCACTAAAAAGACTCTGTCCTTGGTACCTGCCACTCTGATAAAGCTTAGTGGCGGACCAGAGATGAGAACAAGGCTTCTTAGTCCAACCTTACAACCCAAGCATGTTCATATAGGCGTAGGTAGTTCTGGCTCTCCTTTTCACGTGTGCAGAAGACAAGTTAGGTTCACTCCTGATGAAACAGGGGAATAAATAGCTCCAGGAGATCAGGAATTCTGGAGGGAAGGCATGGAAAAAGATGTACCATCAACCCTGGAACCTGCTACAATCCAGCTAAGTGCTTTGTCTCTGCAGCCTCAAAGCCCCCCAAAAAACTTCAGCAACACAGTCAACTGGGAGCTCAGGTACATCGACAAGAAAAGGAAGGCAACTTCTGGGCACAAAGCGCAAGAGGAAACTTAGTCAAGGCTGCACAGCACTTCCCAAACTGATCCCAACAAAAGATTGTTTTTTAAGCTCATTTTGAGACTCTGCTTCCAGGTCAAAAGATTTTTTGTGTGTACTTTTCATAGGTTACCATCATTTTCGATGACCACTTTGGAATTTTGTCTCACACACACACACACACTAGCAACAACCTCGCACTCCAAGAATTAGTGCACATTCCATTTTTTGCTGTAGAAAAAGTGTAGCGCCCTCAATCTGGACCCTAGCATGGAAGGTTCGGGAGCCTTTCGTGCTTTCCCCGACACTGTGGTCCTAAATCTGGATCAGGCCCTCTACACTGAGAAATAATGTGGCCTTCTAATTTGGATCAGGCCCTATACACCTGCAATTTATATTAAAGTAAATGTATTGATATTTAGCAATATAAATTGCAGGCACTGGGGGTGGGGGATTCTTGATTAGGGCCACAGTGCGCAGGGTCTCCTGACCCCCATGCTAGGGAGGTGATCTGGATTGGGACCGCTGAGTAAAAAAGAAAAAAAAAGACATCATTGCTAGCGATATCTTTAAAGCAATGTGTGCTTTGGCCTTCAATTAGATTCTTAGAATCCCTGATCTGTACACTAATGTAGATATAGCTTCGTACTTCTGTATGCAGGTCATTCCACTGCATGGCTCAGGACGTGCAACAGCTAACTGGCTCTGCCCCGTCACTGCATCGTTCTGGTAAAAAATTAAGTAGATCTTGCAAGCCTTTAAGCCTGCTCATGCTTGCAGTAGGTGGTTCTAGAGAATCCCCCCGCCTCCCCAGCCTCAGATCTGCAACGTGAGGGTAAGAGTATTTCTGGACTAATAAGGTCATTGCAAGCATCACTATCGGAGAATGTATGCATGAAATGCTTTGAACATGTTCTAACAATGGCAAAAAACATTGTCATTGTGTCTACCATTCTGAGGTCCTTATTTTGTCTAAATGAAATGGGACCAGCAAACCCCGCCCCCTACGACGATATTCTCGCTCAGGGGCAGAAAATATGGGGCCCTCCAGCTGTTGTTGGACTCCCAACTTCCATCGTCCCTGACCGTTGGCAATGTTGGCTGGAGTGGATGGGAGTCAGGGGCCAACAATGCCTGGAGGGCTACAGGTCCCCCACCCATTCTAGCCACTTAATCCAGAAGCAGTAACTGTAGTCTTAGAATATGGGTGTGTGCGAGAGAGAAAAGTGTGTTATCTTCTTGTTCCGCTATGTACCAAAAGAAATCCACTCAAGACAGAAACGGGCACGCAAACCACCACCACCACCCATTTTTAAAGCACTTTTTATTGATCTCACTGAAAACAGAACAAGAAAATGACAGGCGCCAAAAGATGGCGCCTTTAAAACTGTCAAAAACATTTAACAGAAAAAACACCCGGCAATATGAACGGTTTAGAAGAGATGCACCAAAAAAAAAGACCAAACAAAAAAAAGCCCCCAAACCTGGTACTGCACTAATTACAGTATTTAAAGATATATGAAAAAAAATAAAATGACCTGCTTTGCCATCACACAAAAGGTGATGACAGATTTGATTCTCACTACAATACTAACAATTTTTAAAAAAGGTTTTGTGGGTTTTTGTCCCTGCATTTTATACTAAAATCACTTTGTTCTTTTTTTTTTTTCCTTTTTATTATACAATTGAAATGTATATTCACGCAGTGAGTAAAAATCACACTAAATCAGCACCGTTTAGTTGCTCGGGTGAGGGCGGGTTCATTTGGGGTTCTTAATGTTCAGCCCCCGATGGTAAAAAAGAAAATCAGTTCAATCCAACTTCAACCTCATAATGCGTAGCTCAAAAGGGGGAGGAAAGGAACAGACACGGAAAGCGGAGATGGCACGGATGAATCTTCTCCTCACACCATGTCCTTGGGGTGTCCAGTTTTGAGTGTCTGCTTTAAGAAATGCCCAGAACAGGGTCTCTATAAATGCCAGTTTTCTGAATTAAACAGCAACCCAAAGCTTCTTTTCTTTTTAGTAGTGTCATGTAAGACGTGTTCCTATTAGATTCCTAGCATGATGGGAGAGGGGAATAGATCCACTGGCGAGAGGAGAAAAACCATTAGGTAAAAAAAAAAAAAATGCCCAAGAGCTGGTCTGTAACGGAGAAGCCCTGATAGGACTTGGGAAAACATCTGCCAGCTTGGACAAATTAAGAGGTGGGAAAAGAGAATGGCAAACTAGCAACTCACTGGATTAAGTCTTGAGCAGGCACCTGTTCAAAAGACAACACCATTCTGAGTGAGCGAGAGAGAGAAAGGAAATAAGGTCCAGCGGCAAGCAAAGCCTGCCCTAGAGCCATGCCAAAGGGGAGTTTGGCTTCGAAAACAAACCGCCGTCATCCAGAGCTTTGTTACGACTGAAGTGGGGAGACTTGACAGGAGCCGTCCGCTCAGTTTTCATCCTTCCCGACGGGTGTGACGATGTGTGGGAGAAACACACCTTCCCCTTGGCTCAGAGAACACCCCTCGTGTTCAGAGAGGCCAGAGGGCTCCTTTCGCATGGAACGACGGCTGCAGGCACCCCTGAACTTGTGCTGTGAAGCCAACCGCTTCCCGGTATGTGGCGAGTGTGGTGGGAGGCTGTGCTGTGCTGGGTGTGCGTGTTTGCGCGCGCGCGTGCGTGTGTGTGTGTGTGAGATAACGCGAGGCTTCTGTTCGTTCTTCCAGGAACAGGAACGGCCGTGCCACGGCCAGGGTGCTGCCACGCTCCTGCGTTTCCTTCCGTGAAAAGAGAGAACGAAATTCATACGATCTGTGGATTCCGAAGGGGGGGTGCAAGGAGATGTCAAGAAAGCCCTCAAAAGGCGGCGGCCGCCACCGCTGCTTGAGAACTCGTGTCAGGGAGTCTGTTCTCTGGTGCCTCCTGGGACGATGACGTGTTTGCCTGCCGCTGGGCCAGGGCGGTGCTAGAGTGCCTGCACTTGGGAGAGCCGCACAGACAACTGAAGTACTTGCCCTTGATGTCCCAGAATCGTTCGCCATAGTCGAACCTGAGAGAGGGAGACAGAGAGACAGAGACAGAGGCCTAATTACTTGGGATCCCGGCAGAACTTACTTCTGAGTAAACATGGATAAGACTGTGAACTGCCTTTTAGGAGAAAGCCCTGACAAAACCGCTAACAGGAAAACAAATCAAAGATATAACAGCTCCACCACGCCTGGGCTCACACATGCACCTGCCTGCCCATCTCCTGTCTTTTGTTTGCCTCACACCAGTGGCCATTCTTTAAGTTTCCATCTTGCCATGTGACTCAAGGCTTAGGTATGAATAAGCTGGGGGGGACGGGGGACCGACAGACGGGTGCACATATCTGAGCAGGTTTTCCCAGGGAAGGCCACCAAAGAGGGAGAGAAGCGCTTGGGAGAAGCTCCAGGAAACAGAACAAGCTGCTAAAGTTACACCCCATCACGAGGGCCAGCCCTACCATTAGACAAGGTGAAGCTCTCACTTCAGTTGGCAGATGCTAGGAGGTGGTCATCCACCAGCGTGGTGTGAGAGCCAGCGTGGTATAGGGGCGAGAGTGTTGGACTGGGAGTCGGGAGTCAAGTCCCCCCTTGGCCATGGAAGCTCACTGGGTGACTTTGGGTCAGTCACAGACTCTCAGCCCAACCTACCCCACAGGGTTGTTGTTGTGAGGCTAAAATGGAGGAGGATTATGGACGCCACCTTGGGTTCCTTAAGGAGGAAAAAAGGGCGGGATAGAAATATAATAAATAAATAAATAAATAAATAGTCGCAAGGTGTTGGAGGAGAGACCTGTGTGCCGTGCAGCCTTCCCCAAGTTCTCCTTCATATGCAGGGGAGGCTGCTGTCCTGTCATCCGTACCGAAGACAGCAGGCAGCAGCATCTTGCTCTTTGCCTCAGGCAGCAAGATGTCCTGGCCCGGCGCTGCCATCACCCCCACCACCACTTTCCATTTATGCCATCCCTCTCTCCAGTACTACTTCTCCCAGGCCAAGACCTACCCAATCTCTTCTCCTGCTTGGATGTGCTTGCTGCTGAAGAAAGCGATTCTGGGGAAGCGGAGGTCCTGGTGGGACATGAACACTCGCACGGCGATGAGGTTTGGCTCGCAGAAATGGTTGATGAAGCGGCTGATGTTGCCATAGAAGCGGGCATCTATGCAGTACACATCTCTGTCCTGGGAAAGTTGTGGGTGGGGCAAACGCAAATATACCAGATTATTGCCGTGTTTTAAATCATGCTCCAAGACTCCTGCCCCACAAAAACGAAACAAAAAGTTCACCAAACCCACAAATCACTTAAGAACGTAAGAAGAGCCCTGCTGGATCAGACCAAGGGTCCATCTAGTCCAGCATTCTGTTCACACAGTGGCCAACCCACTGTCGACCAGGGACCCACAAGCAGGACACGAGTGCAACAGCACCCTCCCGCCCATGTTCCCAGCAACTGGTGTACCTAGGCTCACCGCCTCTGGTACTGGAGGTATCACATAGCCATCACGCCTAGTAGCCATGGACTGCCTTCTCCTCCAGGAATTTATCTAACCCCCTTTTACAGCCATCCAAATGGTCATAGTTCATGCACAACAGGATGCAAGGTGGGGATTTTTTCCTCAAGTGACCTGGTAAGGAATATTACAGCAAACGCATTATCCGAGTGACTATTCTTCTATGGCCAAAATGACACCATCCATGCACAATACTTGGAGGAAAGGTTCCAAGGGAACATTAGAAAACAAAACCCTAAAGAGGTTATGGTGGAACTGGGGGTGGGGGAAAGAAGGGAGGAGGAATGGAATGGAATGGAGTATCCCAGAAAAGGGCATTGCTGGCTGGAACCCTGGACAGGACCCTCCACGCGGCAATATTTTGTTGAAGGTCCCACTTTATTATTATTTAATTTGTATGCCACTTTTCCATAGGAATGTGCCCAAGAACGGCAACTTACATCAAGCCATGTTTTATATTTTATACCTTATGCTCCCAAGTTATGTTCTGAATTTTAACTCTCATGTTCATAAGTTGTAAATCTTATGTATTTGCTACCTAGTTGGTGTTTTACCCTCTGTTCTGGAAAAAAAAAAAAAGTAGTTTTGGAGGTTTTTTGCCGCTGCATTTTATTGTGATCTGGGGGATTACTGAATTAACGGTTTTATTTTAATTGTGTACATCGCTCCAGCAGCCTAGACTATGAGGCGGCCCATGTCAGATCAATCATTACAATGGTCTACCAATTATTTGAAAATATAATATAGAAATCCAAATAAACAACCCAGTTCTACAATGGTTCATTTCAGCAGCACCACTAACAACACAGCAGTTTTTCAAATCCATTAGATGCTAGACCCACCTTCTCCAATATGGTGGCCTCCAGATGTGTTGGACTGCAATTACGACTCTGGCGCAAGATACTTTGCACAAGAGAATGAGGGATGCACAAGAATCCCTTAGTTCAGCCTTCCCCAACCTGGTGCCCTCCAGGTGTTTTGGACTTCAACTCCCATCAGCCGCAGCCAGCACAGCCAACAGCCACCAATGCTGGGAGTTGTAGCCCAAAACATCTGGAGGGCACTAGGTTGGGGAAGGCTGCCTTAATTCAACCTGAAAAAGCTCTGCAGCTCCCACCCCCCCGCCGCCACCGCCATCCTGCTGAGGAACTACAAGTCCCAGTATCCCCAGCAGGAATGTGACAGCATTAGGGGCAATTTCCACTGGGGACAGAAGGCCTGGAAGCTGGAGCGCCTGTTGCCAGTAGGGATGCTGGAGAAATTCGAGACGGGCTAAAATGAGATTTCTAAGATTTCAGATTTCTATTATTTCTAAATTTCTTAACTTTTAAGATTTCTAAATGGAGATTTCTAAGATTTCGGATTTCTAAGATTTCTAAATTTCTTAACTTTTAAGATTTCTAAATGAGATTTCTAAGATTTCGGATTTCTAAGATTTCAGATTTCTAAGAATCTGACCTGCAGAATCCATTGCAGACCACCCCCCTTGGGCCACACGGAGTCCATGGACTTTTGGATCTTTTTTTTTTTACTTTCCCGAAATTTACACAAATTTATTCATAGGAAAATACGCCAGTTTCTGCTGAGACTGGTAAATATACAGTAAAAGTTGAATGGAATGGGGGACCATACACTAAATGTTACATGCCATGTAAAATGTTACAAACCTTCTAACAGAATTATTTGTGTATCTTTCTGCATAACCAAGGGAAAAAATCAAATCCGTCTGTGAACGGATGTCAGAACAAAAGGCGTCTGACAATCTGAGAAACACATGATCTGTACATCCCTATTTGCCACTGGCCCTTCTGCTCGAGGCAAGTTTTGTGGGTCCTTGGGGGTACAAGGGAGTCAGCAGCTGATGCTAATAAATGCTCGAGTTTCAGGTTAAGCAGGCTCTTCTTGAAGCCTGTTCGTAGCATGCCTCAACCCGGGCCTGCCTGAGCCAAACCTACCTGCGAGGAACCAAACAGGAATGTTCGCTTTTTCAAGCAGCCCTCTTCAATTTCTCACATAGGGCTGCAACCAACTGCTTCCATCCTCTCAATATATGCTCAAATAGGCTCAGCACCCTTGTGCATTCCACTTTAGTAGTAGTAGTAGTACACTGCCCCATAGCTGAAGTTCTCTGGGTGGTTTACAAAGATTAAGGGTATAATCCTTTGCAGGTTTAGACAGGAAAAGTCCTACAACAACAGCTGGCTGGGGAATGCTGGGAATTGTAGGACTTTTTCCTGTCTAAACCTGCAAAGGATTGTGCCCTACATTAGCGATCAACTTGCTTCTGGATGCACAACTTGTGTGCGCCCTGCTCCAACGAATGGTCGCAGGAGAAATTTAACATCTTTGCAGCCATACTATGTTTCTTCTCTGCAGGTTTGACCTCAAGGCCTGGGCGTTCCACGATTCTGTTCAAGCACATACACGTCAAGCTTTTAGCCCATAAGGTTGTGAGAAGATAGACTTGGAAGTATGTGGAGAAATGCTGGGTGACATCGCAACAACAGGTGGTTGTACAAGTTTTACTTTATCTTTTTGTTGCATTTATTTTTTCGTTGCAGTAGGAAGAAGCAGCAACTATGCCCTAATGGCTCATTCACTCCGACAAAACGTCACGCTTTGACATGGACAGCCACCAGATGTTTCTTCTGTGAAGGTATCAGCCCTGTATTCACTCATTTCTCCGTCCTTCTGCTCACACAGAAGGCTGTACCCTTTCTCTCTTCTTCTTCCCTGTTAAAAACCCCTCTTTTTGAAGGACGGTCTGAAAGACACATGCCCATCGAACAGAACAGTAGCCCATCCAGAAGTCATTCAAATATCCCTAATATCCACCAAGAAATCTTGTTAACAGTGCATAGGACTTCCTGATCAGAGGAGGGTCCAGGTCTGTGGAGGACAGACTTCAGGCTAATGGAAAGATCCCCAAAGTCCATGAATCAGAGCCCGGTTCAAGTAAGGATTGGGGGGGGACTTGAGTCAGTTATCTACTGCACCCCACTCTGTATAACATGCGGGGCCCCTGGGGGGGGGGGCTTTCAACCCTCTGGACCCTCTTGTGGGCTGCACTCCTGCCACCCAATTCAGCAGCAGGAGCCCAAAATAGGTGTTAAATTTCTCCTTTTTACCTCTCCACCAATTTTTGGCCACCACAAATTTTGGAAGCACAGCAGCCAGATCCTCAGGCCACAGGCATCCTTGTGTATATAAACACAATCCTGCATAAAACTTACTATAGATGAGGGATTCTAAGACAGCAGAACTGCACAAAGGCCTGGCCAAACCCATTAAGATTCCCATTTTACAGGTGAAAAACACTGAGGTAAAGAAGGAAGGGATTAACACAAGGCCAGCCATGGCAGAGATGTTTTTTTAAAAAAAACAACTTTCAATTTTACTTCCAATTGTTAAACTACTGGGCATCAGAAACCCTTGCTGATCAACTGTGAATCATCCACATATCTTTCAGTAGACCGCAATCTAGCTCCTGCTTGCCATTGTGGTTAGTCTCTATTGCAAAAACTGTGAAACGGGCCATCTTACACAGTTTTTAGTCTCTGCTGCAAAAACTGTGCAGTGTTTAATCTCTACCGCAAAAACTGTGAAAGGGATGATCTTACACAGGCAAGATGGCAGCCTGGCCCAAGCTGCCAACAAGGAACATTTGTAAGCAGGGGGTGGGGTGGGGTGGGGTGAGAGGGTCTGCTGAGGCATTTGGCTAACAGGAACTGTCCCGAAGCAATGGTTCGCATTGCTCTCTCAATCACCTTTGGCTATGGGTTTGCACTCAGCAACCATCGACCAAGGCTCTTCCTGAGCCAGTGACCTGAAAAGGTCCATCTCCGCATCCCCCGTTATCAGTCCACTGAGCTTCTCAGCCCCCATTCCACAGGATTTTGCTTTTCCTAAAGGCGAGAAGAGCTTCCCATCACACCAGCTTGCAGATTGCTCTATGCAGCGTAATGGGGAGGGGTGGGGGGAGAGAATTCATTTTAGCACTTCTGTTTGTCCTGGGAGTCCTTAAAACAAAAAGAAATTACTACCTTGTTGCCAAGGTCAAAAAGATAGCAGTCTTCTTCACGTACGTTTGCCTCCGAATCAGAGATCAGCTCTCCAACATACCTGCAGAAGAAGGGAAAGCAAAAGGGGGATGAATGCCTTTTTTGCAAGAAATTTGAGGCCTCAGGAAGAGCCTTGAGGGAGGTGGTTTCACAGCCTGGGGTCTGTCTGGTTCAGAGTTAGGCAACCTGGCACTTTCCCAATGCTTTTGACTACAGCTCCCATACTCCTTGATCATGCTGGCTGAGGACTATGGGAGTTTTAGTCCAAAACATCTGAAGGGTACCAGGCTACCTACCAGTGATCTAGTTCAACAGCCTGTCAGCCAGTCAGAAGCCTCCAGGAAGTCCATAAAAGAGGGCATGAAGGCGACAAGCCCTCCCTCACCATTTGCCTCCCACAACTGACTCCCATCACAATACTGGAAGATGTCTTATACTGTGCTGGACCACTGATCCGGCTCACTCAGTACTCTTTCGTCTAAATGGCAGAAGGTCTCCAAGAACTTTCCCAGACCTGCTACCCAAGATCCTTTTAAACTGGAGATGCCAGTTTAATGATTAAAAAACCCTATTTAATAAGACTTTTATAGAAAGACTAGAGATGGAAAATGTCTGGAAATAATGAAGGCATGGGGGAAAAGGTTTTTTAGTCCTCTCTGTAGGATTCTCAGCATAGTTACTTCTTCCATTTCTTATTAAAATTATTTATGCAGTGTATCTTTTACTGTTAAACATTTTGGGGTGCTTCAAGTCATGTGAGTTTCCCAACATGTGAACAGAGTCACCATATTATAATATGGAAGAAAACGTATATTCTTTACAGTTTGGGTTTTGTTTCTACAGAGTCCTCTGTTTCTGGACTTGTCTTCCTCTGCCTCCAGTTCTTCCTGCTACTTCTGGCTTCTAGGATGATTCAGACATTTCAGGGACTGCTTGCTGAAGTTCCCTCTGGTCAGACAAACTATGAACCTAAAATATGTTATGACTTGGTTTGCTCATAAAATTAATCATGTTTGGTACACTACAGTTTTAAAGTACAGTTTATTCAGACAATAATTACAAATTTACTAGGTTCACTTAATTAAATTTTCAAATAGAACGATAATTTTATGAGCAAGCCAAGTAATACATAATATAACTTTAGAAACATAAGGCTGCTTTACGTTCCTAAAGCAGCTTTCCTGAACCTGTAGGTGCCCTACAGATGTTTTGGACTACAATGCCCAGCATTCCTGACCAATGGCCATCCTGCCTGAGGCTGATGGGAGCTGAAGTTTCCCAGCATCAGGGTCTTTTCCAGGGAGTGTTCTCTTCGCATTAGGTGGCCAAAATATTTGAGCTTCAGCTTCAGTATCTGTCCTTCCAGTGAGCAGTCAGGGTTGATTTCCCTTAAGATTGACTGATTTGACCTCCTTGCAGTCCAGGGGACTCGTAAGAGTCTTCTCCAGCACCACAGTTCGAAAGCATCAGTTCTTCAGCACTCAGCCTTCCTTATAGTCCAGCTCTCACAGCCATACATTACTACTGGGAAAACCATAGCTTTGATTAGATGGACCTTTGTCGGCAAGGTGATGTCTCTGCTTCTTACTATGCTGTCTAGGTTTGCCATAGTTTTCCTCTCAAGGAGCAAGTGTCTTTTAATGTCATGGCTACAGTCACTGTCTGCGGTGATCTTGGAGCCCAAGAAAATAAAATCTGTCACTGCTTCCATTTCTTCCCCTTCTATATGCCAGGAAGTGATGGGCCAGATGCCATGATCTTCGTTTTTTTAACGTTGAGTTTCAAACCAGCTTTTGCACTCTCCACTTTCACCCTCAACAAGAGGCTCTTTAGATCTTCTTCGCTTTCTGCCATTAGGGTGGTATCGTCTGCATATCTGAGGTTGTTGATAATTCTCCCGGCAATCTTAATTCCGACCTCTGATTCATCCAACTCGGCGTTTCTCATGATGTATTCTGCATATAAGTTAAATAAGCAGGGTGACAATATGCAGCCTTGTCGTACTCCTTTCCCAGTTTTGAACCATTCGGTTGGTCCATGTCTGGTTCTTACTGTTGCTTCTTGACCCTCGCACAGGTTTCCTAGGAGACATGTAAGATGGTCTGGTACTCCCATCTCTTTAAGAATTTGCCACAGTTTGTTGTGATCCACACAATCAAAGGCTTTAGCGTAGTCAATGAAGCAGAAATAGACGCTTTTCTGGAATTCTATTGCTTTCTCCATGATGCAGCGAATGTTGGCGATTTGATCTCTAGTTCCTCTGCCTCTTCGGAACCCAGCTTGTACTTCCGGTAGTTCTCGGTTCACATGCTGCTGAAGCCTAGCTTGTAGGATTTTGAGCATCACCTTGCTGGCATGTGAAATGAGCGCAATTGTACGGTAGTTTGAGCACTCTTTGGCATTGCCCTTCTTTGGAATTGGAATGTAAACTGACCTTTTCCAGTCTTGTGGCCACTGTTGAGTGTTCCAAATTTGTTGGCATATTGAGTGCAGCACTTTAACAGCATCATCTTTTAGGATTTTAAATAGCTCAGCTGGAATACTGTCATCTCTGCTAGCTTTGTTGTTAGTAATGCTTCCTAAGGCCCACTTGACTTCACTCTCTAGGATGTCCAGCTCAAGTTCGGTGACCGCACTATCATGGCTACCAGGGACATTAAGATCTTTCCTGTATAGTTCTTCTGTGTATTCTTGCCACCTCTTCTTAATCTCATCTGCTTCTGTTAGGTCCCTGCCTTCTTGGTCCTTCATCATGCCCGTCTTTGCACAAAATGTTCCCTTGAGATCTCTGATTTTCTTGAAAAGATCTCTAGTCTTTCCCATTCTATTGTTTTCCTTGATTTCTTTGCATTGTTCATTTAAGAAGACCTTCTTGTCTCTCCTTGCTATTCTCTGGAAATCTGCATTCAGTTGGATATATCTTCCCCTTTCTCCCTTGCTTTTTGCTTCCCTTCTTTCCGCAGCTACTTGTAAAGCCTCATCAGACAGCCACTTGGCTTTCTTGCATTTCTTTTTCTTTGGGAAGGATTGAGTTGCTGCCTCCTGAACAATGTTACAGACCTCCGTCCATAGTTCCTCAGGCACTCTGTCTATCAGGTCTAATCCCTGAAATCTATTCCTCACCTCCACTGTATATTCATCAGGGATATGATTTAGGTCATACCTGAATGGTTTAGTGGTTTTCCCTATGCTCTTCAATTTAAGCTGAAATTTTGCAACAACAACCTCATGACCCGAGCCACAGTCAGCTCCAGGTCTTGTTTTTACTGACTGTATAGAGCTTTTCCATCTTTGGCTGCAAAGTACATAATCAATCTGATTTCAATATTGAACATCTGGTGATGTCCATGTGTAGAGTCGCCTCTTGTGCTGTTGGAAAAGAGTGTTTGCTATGATCAGCGTGTTCTCTTGGCAAAACTCTATTAGCCTTTGTCCTGCTTCATTTTGTACACCAAGGCCATGCTTGCCTGTTATCCCCGTGATTTCTTGACTTCCTACTTTAGCATTCCAATCCCCTAAGATAAAAAGGACATATTTTTTTGGTGTTAGTTCTAGAAGGTGTTGTAGGTCTTCACAGAACCGATCAACCTCAGCTTCTTCAGCCTCAGTGGTTGGGGCATAGACTTGAATTACTGTGATGTTGAATGGTTTGCCTTGGATTCGTACTGCGATCATTCTATCATTTTTGAGATTGTACCCCAGTACTGCTTTCCCCACCCTTTTGTTGACTATGAGTGCTACTCCATTTCTTCTAAGGGATTCTTGCCCACAGTAGTAGGTATGATGGTCACCTGAATTAAATTCACCCATGCTTGTCCATTTTAGTTCGCCGATTCCCAAGATGTCGATGTTCAATCTTGCCATCTCATGTTTGACCTCCAGCTTACCTTGATTCATTGATCTGACATTCCAGGTTCCTAAACATATTGTTCTTTACAGCATCGGACTTTCTTTTCCACATCCACAGCAGAGTGTCCTTTCGGCTTTGGCCCAGCTGCTTCACTCTTTCTGGCGCTACTTGGAAATTCCCTCTGCTCTTCCCCAGTAGTATATTGGACACCTTCCGAGCTGAGGGGTACATCTTCTGGCGTCATATATTTTAGCCTTGTGATACATTCTATGGAGTTTTCTTGGCAAGAATACTGGAGTGGGGTGCCATTTCCTTCTCCAGTGGACCACATTTTGTCAGAACTCTCCGCCATGACCTGTCTGTCTTGGGTGGCCCTGCACAGCATAGCATATGGCTTCACTGAGTTACGCAAGCCCCTTCGCCACAACAAGGCAGTGATCTACTTTCTTTTTTTAAGCACTCTTTAGATCTGTAAAGAGTGCTAAAAAAAAGTAGTGTTTATTTTTCCATTTTTCCCCAAACTTCTGTTTTCCCCGAAAATACGAGGGGAAAAGCCATTTTTTTCCATGGCTTCCAAATTTCCGGAAATGTTACAATTCCAGTGACGTCACACAAGGGCTGAGCAATCCAGGTGGGCAGTGAAAGTGTGGGCTTGTCCTTCCTGTAACACAAGCGGTGGTCCACAGGCCAAGTTCACAACATGCAGGCTCACTGCTCTACGACTGCAACATGAAGAAGTGACAACTTGCACGTGTAAAGATGCAAAGCCACCCCTCGATGCAAAGCCGCCCCCTGTATCAGCGCAATGCTATTCCGTGCAGGCAGTTCACTTGTTTGCCAGGAAGCCTTCAAACCAATGCAATGTCGAAGGACAGACACACCTGGGCAAAAAACCCCACCAGCCTTCAGATGCAAATGAGGGTTCTGGCCCAGTCTATCTTAAGGAGCACCTCCGACAACACCAGGGACGCCACTCAATGAGATCGGCCTCAGTAGGCCTTCTGTCTGTCCCATCAGCCAGGACAGCTAGGCTGGTGAGGACTAGGGAGAGGGCCTTTTCTGTGGTGGTCCCCACTCTGTGGAATTCCCTCCCTAGTGACTTCCACCATGCCCCCTCTTTGATGAGCTTCCGCCAGGTTTTAAAAACCTGGCTGTTAAGGCGGGTATTTGGGGTGGGTTAGGGTTTTTTACATCAGTGTTGTTTTGTTCAGTCGATTATGTAAATTCGTTGTATTTTGTGTTATTAGTATCATACGCCACCTAGAGTGGCTGGGTAGCCAGCCAGTTAATAAATCTGATAAATAAATAAGTGTGAAACCACCCAGAGTAGGGCTATAGCACACTAGCAGAGGAGATGTTTGTATGCAGGAAGCCCTGGGGTTTTTTTTCAGTAAAAAGATCTTGCTTAGCAGGCCTTGGATACGCATCTCTCTGACCCGAGATCCTGGACAGCCGCTACCAGTCAGTGTTGGTAATACTGGACTACGTGGGCCAAAACCACCCTTATTTTTAAACACTGGCCTGGGAGCCATAGGTGACAAGTAAACTGATAGGTGAGAAGGTTGATGGAGAAAGGCCGGAGTGCCACATTCCTCTTCTCTGCCCAAGTGGGCTTCCGGGGGTGGGGGGAAGCAGCTGGCTTCTAGAGGAGCAGCAGAGTTTTCCATCCTTCCTCTGCCAGCTCCCAGCAGACTAGTATTTTGTTTTTTTTGCAGTGTAGTAACCTTGGAGGGCTTATTTACAAGGCTGGACCAAATAGCCTGAACAATGCTTTTCTAATTAACTGAACCTACTCGAGAGAAACTTTCTTCTTGACATTCCAGGTCACGGTCCTCCCCATTTCCACATCTGACTGAACTGTACTGTTTGCTCCCTCCAGGGGGCAGCTGGGTAATAGTCCGTCCCCAAACTCCAAAGAAACAAGATGCAGTCATTAAGCTCAGACGCCTTGAACACAATTCCTCTGGAGTAAGCAGCCTGTTAGGAATACTTCCAAAGGCATTTCTGCTCCGCTGGTCCTAGATCAGTTCCTGGCAATTACACCAAAAGATGCTTTTCTAAAGAATTCTTCCTTGAGTCAAGCTGTGTTTTCAACCAGATTTATGGTGAATCCAGCTTCACAAAAATGGAAGCTGGTTTTGAAAACAATCCGTAATTAAGCCTCTTACAGAGCAATCCTAAGCATGTTTACTCAGAAGTAAGTCCCACAGTGTTAAAAGGGAGATCTCCTCCAAAACACTCCCCCCCACACACACACACACAATAATACTTAGGGATGAAATCTCCCACCCACCAACCCCTAATACCAATGATTGGGAATGCAAGAAACAAAAGTTATTAGGACTGGATGTGCCTGATCTCATCTGATCTCAGAAGCTAAGCAGGGGCAGCCCTGGTTAGTACTTGGATGGGGGACTGCCTGGGAATCAGGCTTCCTCCATGCAGCAGGGGGTTGGGCTCGATGGCCTTGTAGGCCCCTTCCAACCATGTGATTCTATGACATCGAGCATCGAGCAAAGGGCTTGATGATCCCGACCTCATCTGATCCCGGAAGCTAAGCAGGGTCAGCCCTGGTTAGTACTTGGATGGGAGACTGCCTGGGGATCAGGCTTCCTGCATGGAGCAGGGGGTTGGACTCGATGGTCTTGTAGGCCCCATCCAACCCTATGATTCTATGTCTCTGTCTATTTCAGATTAATTAAAATGGCCCAGGACACTGATTTCAAGCTTGCAAATACACACTGTACAGTTGCTGGCTAGGCTGCTTTTACTGCATGCTTCAAGCCTCTCTGAGCTTCTGACTTTGCATTTCATCATGAAGTTGTGGAGCATTGCAGAAACAGTAAAATCCTCCGGAACTGCTGAGGAAGAGCTCCATCCAGCAAGCTGCTTGCAGGTTCAGACCGCCTTGGATGTTCAAGGGTTAGAAGACACGCACACACACAGCTGCCATCCAAAATGCTCCAGGGCACACCGAACAACAAGCTGCTCTGTCATTTCCAAGTGGAAAACCTTGGCTTGCAATACCTCAGCCCGCACTGACTTAAATTGTTCTCTCCAAACCCCAAGCAATCACAGACGTTCAACAGAGGCTGCACTGTGGCTGGCTCAGCCCTTATGCAGCAGCCAAGATTTGGCAGGAGCAGGCAGGCCACTGTCCTCACTAGAGGTGTCAGAGAAACCCACAATGGAACCAAATGAGTTCAGATTTTTACGAATCCGACCCACGGATTCCACGATGGACCAGCTTCCCCCATCAGGCACATTCCACAGACTTACGCACCGTGTTTCACCCCTTCGGGGATTTCGCTCAAATTTCGTCATAGGAAAGTATGCAAAAATAAAACAAACCGGCTGAAAATGTGCATCCCCCCTCCCCCCCGCCGCCGTAGGCTAAAGCTTTAAAATGCGCATTTGGGGGGGGGATTTGTGCATTTTGTGAGAATTTGCACATTCATGCACAAATTCGGAAACTTAAAAACATCCAATTCCGTCGACGGGCAGACAACAGAACAAAAGGCGCCTGACAACCCGTGAAACACAGATGGAATAGATTTCACAGAATCCATACATTCCTAGTCCTCGCAACTGAGGCAAGGTTGCACTCTTGTGAATGTACTAAGATTTATTCCAGATGGAGTAATGGAGACCTCTCCTACTTCCCCTTCAGGATCTGAACACCTTGATCCTAAACATCTGTGCTAACCACCAGTTCAACATCAGATCATTTCTTGTGATATTGCACTCTTATTTAACCACAAGGATAGAGTTTCATCTTTTTTATTTCCCCCACAAGCACACCCCACTTTCTCATCACCTGTTGCACTGAATGGCATTAACTTAATCCTACAAATGTCCAGTCCTTACGTGTAGCCTCTTTTACAAACATTTACAGCAAGGGTATTTTAAAGCCCTGAAGACTTGAAGTTGTTTTAGATACATGTTCGTGTATATTGTTCTGCTCATGTTCTTTTTTTTTAAGGGATTGGCTTTTAAAATCTGTATATTGTATTTTTAAACGTTTTAATCTTTGTAAACTGCCCAGAGAGCGTTGGCTATTGGGCAGTATAGAAATGTAATAAATAAATAATAATTTAAAAAGGCCTGGGGCAGGGTTACCAGAAAGAGAGCCTTCTAAAATCAGATGTGCTTCTCCAGGGTACCCCCGCCAAATGTGGTACAGTACGTGGCTACTAGAGAGGGTCTTTTTGGTAGTGGCACCAAAACTGTTTGAATGTCCTCCAAAGAGAGGCTCACGTTTTCCTTTTCACAATAATGGAAGATATTTTCATTTTCTCACCCTTTTCCTTCTAATAGCTTTTTAGGGCTTTTTAGATTTTTTGCACAAAGGCTACCATTGCTAGTTTATGCTGTTGCTGGTTTTATGCTGGTTTTAAACTTGCAGGGTGTTCGGATGATCACAGGGGGAAAAGGAGCCATGGTGGCTTCTCCTGCCTGTGCCACACACGCTGCAGCGTAGGTCGGCGTGTTGTGCAAACCCGGCATGTGGCACGGCGTAGGTAATTATGGCTTTGGACCCACCCTACAACCTCGACTGCACAACATGGGTTCTAGGGTGGGTAGGAAGCCACCTCTTCCATACAACACGTTCACACAACTTGACAAACTGTGCTGCAGCATGGGTAATTATGGAAACAACGGGCATGCACACGGTGGGCGGCAGCAGGGGGGAATGATGCCCCCCCGCCCCCGGTGATAGTCCAAACCCCGAGTTGATGTATGTGTTTTAGTTATTGCTATGGTTTTAATTTTTTTTTTTTTTTACTGTAAACCATCCAGAGAACCTTAGTGTCAGGAATGAATCTGAGCGTGTGAAGAATTAGCAGCTCAGACTCAGAATGGGAACAGCCAGAACTGGGGAAAGCTCCCTCCCTAGTGAGCTCAGAGATGGCAAGGCCTTCTTCTCAAGACCTTGGCACACAGATGGCTTGGCCTGAAGGGCCCCCCCCCTTCCTCCTCCATGAGAACCCAGGTCTCGGGGGAGGAGCAGAGTGAGGGGCGTGACTTGAGGGATGCTAGGGTCTGTCGCAGAGCAAAGCGGAGAAAGTTTGAGGCGGAGCTCAGACGCTCCTCCAGGTTGGCGATGAATGAAAGCCTATGTAGGAGGGAGCCACCGTAAGGGAGGGGCATTCCTCCTAAGCTAGTCTGGCCGGGAAGTTCTTGTTCAAACTGCCGGCAGCTTCTCCAACTTCCACTTCAGCTCCTCTATTGGTATTCATAATTGTGTGGAGTAGCTGTTTCCTTTGTAGCCTCAGAGTTTCCTAGAATTTCATTTGTAAAGAACCTGGTCGTTAACTAATAAAGTAGTGAGCCTTAAGCCAGGTATCTTGGAGTGTGTTGACTGCAAAGGGGAGAACGAAAAAACGTGACACTTAGTTATTGGACAGTATAAAAATAATGTATAAATACATCCATCCTGCATAATTTCCCTCCCACTGGCACCATGATGTTATCCAAGCTGCCTGTTCTGGCCTTTTACAGATGAAGGAGGCAACCAGGGATAACCCTTTATGCTGCTTCCAGGCAGGAGACAAGCACTCTGTAACTTGGCAGCCCTGAGAATCCAAACAAATGCTATTTCACATTTGGCAGTTAATTGCCATAATGATGTCTCAATTTGACAAACCTATTGATATATTCATTACATTATTCATTGTTTCTATGTTTTAATTTTCAAGTTTTTAAATTCAGAAATTGAACTTTTGGGAGTCTGGAAACTATCTTTTATTTCTGGGAAAGTTGCAGTGGCCGTTGGCCGAAAGCAATAAAAAGACTACTGAACTGTAGATATATTCTTTCTGTGCATTCAGACTTCCTTGGCTCCAGTTGAGTGGCAAAATGGCACCTCTGAATTTCATAGTATGGGCTATGCTGAACCAACAGAGTTCCTGACACTTCTTTGTCTCTCAGTTTACCTGTGGGAGACCACAGTCTGTTTGGCCACTCTGTAGCCTTGCCTTACTGAAATCTAAGGTCATTTTGCTAGTGAAATGAAAGACCTTTGTTTCTTCAGTGCTTCCACAGGCACCGAGCTTCCCTTCCCTCCCACAGGTCTAGAATACTGCCTGTGATGTCAGGGAGACGATTACGGCATGAAATGTGAATGAGCAATTAGCAGGCTCCAGACATTGATTTGATTAACCTCCAACTCCACTTAAGAGGTCCAAGAAAAAATTATTGCCGCGACAGGCTTTCTGATTTTCTCACAATGAAAATGTGGTAAGTCCTAATCCAGCAAACCTTTTAAAAACATGGGCTGAAACTCTTCTGATCACAAGAGGCTTTTGATATTGCTCCCCCCCCCCCATCGCTTTGGGGAAGGTGGTGGTGGCAGTGATGGGAGGGAAAGGGGCTCTGTAATGATAGTTTAAGAGCATCAGGTCAGCCTTGCTGGATCTGGTCCAAGATCCATCTGGTTGAACACCCAGCTTCCCAAAGTGGTCATCCAGGTAATAGCCTTTCCCCAGTATGGCTTGCCTACGTCTGGTCTACTGTAACCCCTGAGCCCGAATGTTCTATTCAGTCATCATGGCTACTACACAGCTGTCGACATACCTGTCCTTCTCCATGAATTGGTTTAATTCCTTTTGAAAGCCCTCTGAGCTAGTGGCCACTATCACATCCTGTGGCAGTGGGTTCCACAAATTAACTATACAAAGAGCCTTTCATCTGGTTGACTTTTAAAACCAGACTGACCAAGCAGGAAAGCTTTTGTAAACTGAAGGGGGAGTTGGTTATTTCATCCCTTTTGGGGGCAGGGGGTGGATGTCAGGGTTGTCTCTGAGCCCACAGAATCCCAAGGCAGCTCTGATTCTGAGGTGGAGACACAATCTGGGAGCAACAGTGACCCTGGCATGGAAAGGGTGGGACAACTTGAGCTTTTAGACGCCAGACGCAGGCACAAGTGAGAGATTGCAGGAGCTGAGCTTAGGCGCTCAGCCCGATTGGCTCGACGTCAACAGCTGCACCCAGAAGCATCCCCGGAGAGGGGGAGATCTTCCCCTCCCACCCCTTAAGTTCAGAGAGTTGCTATGTTTTCCCCAAACGGAGATCAACTGACATCCTAACCCTTAGAAACCCCTAGATGGCTGTTCCTTTGTAGTTCCTCTGAGTCTCAGGCAATTAGCATCTGTATGCTTCATTAGGATGAATGGAATTAAAGCCTTGGAAAGCAGCCCTTTTGTCTGAGTGTTGATTCTGGCTATTGGAGGATTCAGTAGGCAACAGGGGCATCTTGACAGCGGAGTAGTCAAAGTGCAATGAAATCGTTAACATTTGGGCAAACCAAACAGGATAGGGAGTGTTGTTGTGCAGTAGTAACACGTGCATGGACTTTATTTGCACAACTGGCCCATTACTGCATCGACAAGATACTGCCTGTGAAACCTTCCATGTGCAGAGGCAACAGAGGTCTCGCAGTACTAGATGCTCTGAACGAACAGCAGGGGGGTGGCTTCAGGGAGTGACAGCAGCATAGTGGCAGAGCACATGTTGTGAAAGCGAAAGGTCTCTGCGTCGATTCCTGGCATCTCCAGTTGCAACTTACCAGGGAGCAGGTGATGGGAAAGACCTGTCTACCAGAATTGTCTGTCAGGGGCCGCATGCCAGCTATGGGTGGGGCTGAAGGCAGGGCCAGAGCCAAACGTGGCCGGAACCACACCCTTCTCTCTCTTTCATAAGAACATAAGAAAAGCCCTGCTGGATCAGATCAAAGGTCCATCTAGTCCAGCGTTCTGTTCACATGGTGGCCAACCAGCTGTCGATGGGAAAACCACAAGCAGGACATGAATACAACAGCACCCTCTTGCCCATGTTCCCCACAAACTGGTGTACATAGCCACACTGCCTCTGATACTGGAGGTAGCACATGGCCATCAGGACTAGTAGCCTTTGATAGCCTTTTCCTCCAGGGGTTTGTCCAGCCCCCTTTTAAAGCCATCCAGATTGGTGGCCATCACTGCATCTTGTGGTAGCTAATTCCACAGTTTGACTCTGTGCTGTGTGAAGAAGTCCTTCCTTTGATCTGTCCAGAATCTCCCACCAATCAGCTTTTTGGGATGACCCCAGGTTCCAGTATTATGAGAGAGGGAGAAAAATGTATCTCCATCCACATTCTCCACACCGTGTATAATTCTGTACACTTCTATCATGTCTTCCCTTACGCACTCTTTTTTCCCCGAGCTAAACAATCCCAGGTGTTGTAATGTCCTGTTTCCTGCTTCCTACTACTCCCACTTTTCCTTCCTGCCTAGTGGCCTGTCAGGGTGGGGCAGATCTGTCTTGCTAGAAATCTGAACTGATTTTGAAATCAGATCAAGGGCCACATGCAGTCATAGGCTGCCCACCTCCGGTGTAAAAACAATGAGCTAGGTGGATCAGTGGTCTAACACATCTAGCTTCCTGTGTCCCCAAGGCTGCCACCATCATGTCCTCCTCCTCATCTCCCTGAAGGCCCTGTTAGAGATAGATTGCTGGGCTAGGTGGATTTTTGGCATGGTCCAGCACAGCACTTATCTGAGCTGCCAAGTTCCAGACCTACTTTGGCTCTGTTCAGACGCACATTGGAGAAGGGTGGTTAGGCTAACCATGGTGCACGATGGTTACCGCTAAGAGCCAACGGTGCGGGGCCCTTTCTCCCTCTTTCTGCCAGCCCCCTTTCCCTCTCTTTTTCTGACACCCCCTTCTCTTTCCCTATTCCTTCCAACCCTGCAAGCTACTGTGAGAGGGACAGATCATTGTTGTCAGAGGTCTGAACTGATCACTTGTAGACAGCTTTAGAAATCAGGCCAAAAGCAACATACTGTCCACCGCTGCTCTTGGGCATCCAGTTGGGCTGGCCCAGAAGGTAGGTGAGTGTCCATATTGCATCAGCACCCACTGCAAAGAGTATTTATCACAGCCCCATGCTAGCTACTGGGCTAGATTCACCAGTTGCTGCTGAATGGTATGGCAGCTCGGGATGTATGGACTGATCCGCTTGTGGATTGTCAGGCACCTTTTGTTCCATCATCCGCCCAGCGACTCAATCAGATTATTTAATTTGCACAAATGCGCTTTTGCGCAAATATGCATTTTCACGCTTTAGCCCATGGGGGAAATGTGCAGGTTGGGCCAGTGTTTTATTTTGTGTATTTTTCTACAATGAAATTTGTGCAGAATTCCCGGTTTTTAAATTTTTGCGCATGTTTCTGCAACGAAATTGATGCAAAATTCGGGACGGTTAGAAAAGGGGTCTGCAAGTCCACAGAGTCTGCCTGACAGGAAAAACCACGTCCTCTGCGGAATCTGCAGGTTGGATTCATGAAAATCCAAACTCATTTTGTTCCGTTACGGATTTCTCCGACATCCCTAACGGCAGCCATTGCAGATTTCAAGAGGACTGAATTTTTGTTAGGAAAATTATTCGGGCCAGAAACACAATCCCACCTGGATAAAACCCAAGTAACAGAGGCCAACAGCTCCATAATCTATGTACTACTTGGCAATGGTCTAAGCTGAGATATGCACATCGCAGCAAATCAGCCATTCAAAAGACAACGTGGAACAGTCAGGGAGAGTGCTGGTGAATTCTACAATGTTAAAAGTACTGCAGCTCCCCATAATGCCTTGTGGGAGACCCGTCATCCCTCTCCATGTAGTGCTCATGCTTGCATTTCTCCACTTCTAGCAGCTCTTCAAAAGAGGAGGCACTCACTCGCAAACGAAGGTTCCCAGTGGAATATCTTGCATGGTCCGCACACCCCAGCCCATCTTCCTTGTGCGAAAAAGCTGTAACCGAGCCCTGGAAGACAGGAGAAACACAGCCCTGTGAACCTTTGTGGTCCTGTCAATGCATTCCAACTTACAGAAATTGCCAGTTTAATTTCTACCAAAAGGTGTTTCCAGCTGAAGGTAAATGGAATGTTTTCTGCAGGAGCCAGCTGAATAAAAAAAATAAAATACATGCAAAGTCCCGGACCAAGCTCAAAAGGAGAAGGTCCTCACGATGTAACCGGCACATCAGTCAAAAGAGAATGAACTGAATGGGAACCAGAGGGGACTTGGTCTGAAGCATGCACACTGGGATGTGGGGGTGGGGTTCCTGCCAAAACTCCTCAGCTTTAGGTTCCCCCGCAAGCACAGGATCCACATACTGCTATTGTTGAACTGTCGACGTCATTCGTCTTTGTCTCTCTTCTCTTTCCAAAAGCAGAGAAGATGTCTAAGAGCGACTAGGATAAGTGAGATGAGAATGAGCACGAATGGAATACTCTAGCTGCACCAACGATCCACGTGTTTCATCCTAACAAATTACCTCCAGTGATCGCATGGATTCACATGAAGTTCACGAGTGATCCAAGGCATGTCCCTTCCTTCTCTTTCACCCTCCCCCTTAGTTTTCGTTAGCATTCACTGAAGCTATAGCCTGCCCCTCCTCCAGGGAGCTCAAGGAGGTCTCCCTCCGCTTGCCCTTTTATCAGCACAACAACCCTATGAGGTAGGTCAGACTATGAGAAAGTGAGCTTCATGGCTGGGTGGTGGTTTCAACCTGCGTCTTCCTGGTCCTATTCCCTCACCACCACGCCACACGGGCTCTCTCAGACAAACAGGAGTGCAAACCTTTCATCCTTAAATTTGGTTTAACTATCTCACCGGAGCCCATTCTGCACCACACGGTTCCGGCAAGTCCTCCAGCACGAGCAGGCGTGGTTGCACTCGAAGATCAAAGGCGGCTCGGCCGTGTTGAATTCTGGCAGGAGCCGGCCATCCTGCAGAGGAGAGAAATGGGAGAGGGATGCGTCAGCTGTGCATCTGTGGGCAGGGAGAGCTACAATTTTTTGAGAGGGTCATCCCATGAGGTTGATTGGTGGGAGATTCGGGACAGATAAAAGAAAGGACTTCTCCACACAGCGCAGAGTTAAACTATGGGATTTGCTACCTCGAGATGCAGTTGTCAAGGGCTCCTTGGAGGGCTCTCTCAGTCTAATCTAGTAGCCAAGCCCAGACAAAGGGATTCTTTTCAAAGCTTTATTCTTCTTTTACAACTTACAACTCTACAGGTAGCAACTAGATCTGAGCAGCAGCATCCCTATGCCCTAAGTTGGAACAGTTGGTCCCCGTTTGAAAGGCAATTACTGGCAGACCCCTGAATATAAGGACTAGGGAGAATCCCTCCTCTTTTCCCTTGAATCCTCTGGTCGCAACTGTTCTTTGAGCGCCAACCGGGCGCTACGCCTCCTTTCCGCACTCTCCATTTGGCGCCGCTCTCTGCGTCTGCGCCGCGCATCCAACCAGTCTGCTATCGGTGCTGGGTCACTCCCTGGACTGCTCTCTAATCTAGGAATGTTGGTGGGAGGAATCTCTGTCAGCTACGGGCCCTGGGAAAAAGGGGCGCGCTCCTCTCCCAGGAGCAACTGCTCTTCCTCCGAATCAGAACTACTCTGGGATTCTATGGGCTCAGTGTCCTGACAGCAGTGATGGCCACCAACTTGGATGGCTTTAAAAGGGTGCTGGATAAATACCTGAAGGATAAGGCAAGCGATGGCTACTAGTCCTGATAGCTATATGCTACCTCCAGTACCAGAAGCAGTGAGCTCATGTGCACCTGTTGCTGGGGGACATGGCCGGGAGGGTGTTCTTGCACTCGTGTCCTGCTTGTGGGTTCCTGGTCGACAGCTGGGCGGCCGCTGCCGGCCTCAAACCGTCACAGGGGGCATACATTTCTGGTGGCGGTACTCTTCCCTCCCCTCCCACCTATACTTGTCCTCCTTTCTACCATTTAATACACTCGGTATTTCCCACAAGTCTTGTGGAAAGGTTCTGCAGCCAAAGCCACGAGTTCAAATTCAGTCTACGCAGCCCAAGAACGGAGCTTTCTGTAGTCTGCACGGTAGCCACCCCACCCGCAAACCACCAAGTTGAGAGACCGCGCACGCAAAGTCCTCACCCTGTCGTACCAGCAGCGCATACTCAGTTGTCCACACATGCACTTACTGGAGGAGCAGTCGTCTATGCACACACAGTACTGTAAGTCAGGAGAAAGCAAAAAAAAAAAAAAACAAGAACAGGCAGCAGTCACTTGTGGCATCACACGTGCAGCCAACGGTAGCCATGTGGGTCGCTGACTGACCATAGCTTCATGGGACCTGCTCAACTGACCCATGGAAACATCATGTGGGGAGGCTGTGCATGCAGCTAGGGCACAGGGCTGGAGACGGGACATTAGAAAGTTGAAAATCCTGCTGCGACAGTTGTTGCGGACTGCAGAAGGGTTCCAACTCCGGCTGCCGGGGCTTAAGCCTTCTGCCATGGAGGTGTCAGGATTGCCCCTGTTGCCTTCTGAATCCTCCAATAGCCAGAATCAACACTCAGACAAAAAGGGCTGCTTTCCAAGGCTTTAATTCCATTCAACCTAATGAAGCTTACAGATGCTAATTGCCTGAGACTCAGAGGAACTACAAAGCAACAGCCTGCCAGGGGTTTCTAAGAGTTAGGACGTCGGTTGGTCTCCGTTTGGGGGAAAGTCAGGCAACTCTCTGAACATAAGGAATAGGATGAGAAGGTCTCCCCCTCTCCCATGGGGCCTCGGGGCACAGCTGTTGACGTCGAGCCAATCGGGCCGAGTGCCTGAGCTCGGCTCCTGCAACCTCTCACTTGTGCCTGCGCCTCGCGTCCAAAAGCTCAAGTTGTCCCTCCCTTTCCATGCCAGGGTCACTGTTGCTCCCAGGGATGTGAGTGGGGGGGAGGGCTCCCCTTCCAGCTGTGCCTCTGAAACCTGAGACAGTTCCTCTCCCACGGATTGTACCTCCTCCTCAAAATCAGAGCAGCTTTGGGACTCTCAGATCCAACCCTGACCGAAGGTGGTGCCAAGGAACTAACAGAGATTCCCCTGTAACAGGGTGAGGATTTTAGGCAAGGAAACGTCACAGATGAAAACAAAATGGCTCCTGACGGTCTGCTGGAAAAGGCAAGGGCTAGAAGGGGCGCTGCAGGCACCTCCCACACGTTCTCATTCAGTATATTCAAATCCCACGATGAATATCTGAACGGCAAGAGGGGATGGCAGAGCAGGAGTGGGGATGTTGCTGGGCTCCCGGGTCTCACTAGCCCTTGCCAGAATGGTCCATGACCAGGGATGAAGGGAGTTTTAGTCCTGCAACATGCAGGCTAACGTTTAGCTTCTCCACTGTTTTTATGTTTCTGATTTGTTTTTATTGGAACGTATTATTGTATCATATCATATTGGGGCTTCGTTTGGGTTTTGTCCCTTTTGTATAGCATCCTGATATTTTAGGATTTATTTATTATATTTATATTTATTTATTACATTTATATCCCACCTTTTTTCCTCCTTAAGGAACCCATAATCCTCCTCCTCTCCATTTTAGCCTCACAACTTTAAATAAATGACTAACAGAACAGATCCGGAGAACTATAGTATCCTCGGCCCTGTGACAGAGGAAGCAGTGATGTGGGGTGGAACATTTCCCAGTGCTTTATTTTTCCACAAAACATTTTCCGATTCATAAGTTCGTTAATAAAAATGAATCTAAGCCAATTGGAAATACAACACTAAGCACACCTGGAAGTTTCAAAATTTATATTTTTCAGGTGATTATCCTCAGCAAGTATGTGAGAAAATGCATCTATGTCACTGAATTACTTCTATGTTTCAGAGTGAAATGGAACTAATACGTACTGACAACAAAACTTAAGATGCCCCAGCAATCTCTGTGAAAGAGAGTTGAACTCTGTTGAAACAGATGCTTATCAGCATATCATGCTCATTTCTCTGGGTTGCTAAACTTAGTGTGTCCACAGTTTTCAGTACCTTTGGGTTTTTTTTTTCCTTAAATACAAACGATGTTAGGGAATGTTTAATTTTTATCCCAATAAAATATCTACATAATATAGCATTTCAGTCACATTAAGTGTGCTTGAATTTTTTTACCTCAGGTATTTCATCTGAAATACTTGTGGGACAAAAAAAAATCAACATGGGATACCTTTTAAAAGCTTTGTTTACTAAATACAAGCAGGATAAACATGCGAAATTAGATCTCTCGGACATCAGAACAGTTTCTGACGCCAACTGAAAATTTCCCTATGCAAACTGGCATTGGAAAATAGTCCAGTTCAACAATTTCCAGATTTCACATCGCTGAGGGGAAGGAAGCTTTATCTTTTCAATCGCTTCTTCACAATCCATCCCTACAGAGATTGCTATGAGGAAACAGAAGGGAGGGAGCAAAGGGCTGGATGCATCCGATCTTGTCTGATCTCTGACTCATGGCACTCTGCTGCACGCAAACACATCTGCATATGGAGACCTGAGACCATCCTCTTTCACCCCGGAGGGGAGGAGAAGGGCAGCGGGGGTGTAGGGGATGTAGAAGGAGAAAAGGAAAAGAAGGGCAAAGGGAGCTGCAAAGCAGCCTGTCTTAACCTGCAAATGAGTGATGTTTCTGTCGATGTTCATGGGGGAAGTTACGCAGTTCTGGGAAACGTATTTGTAGTTGCTGGGGCAGGGCTCACTGTCGACAGAATTGATGCATGGAATCGGGATCCGTTCGTAACCCCGGGCGATGTCTCTGCCACAGGAGGGAGAAGGAAAGAATCACTTTAAAACGACAGGAGTAAGACGCACGACTCGCGAGCGCACATGCAGCTTGCCCTCCGCCACACCAGGCAGAGCGTTTTTAAAGCCGCCGCCACATCAGCATGAAGCAGGTGCTTCATCTGAGCATTTCCAAACTCGAAAGCTGTTCTCAAGAACCCACCGTCAGATCTGCAAGTTCCCCTTCGCCACCAGAGATCCCCCTTGTTTTTGAATGGTGAATCTGGAAGCTCGGAACTAAGCTCTTCAGTGGGGCTTTCCAGAATGTGGGGTGGGGTTGGGGGACAGAACCTTTCAGACAGACAGGGTGGCCTGTAGCTGACGCAGGCAAGCCAGGGCAGACAGGCTCTCACACCTGCTCAGTATCTTCTCCACCTGGACGGGTTTGTCGGGAGTCGATTCTTTGAGGGTCTTGTTCATCTGCAGGGCGACCCAGACTTGAGAGTTGAGACTCGAACACTGCAGGGGAGTCTCGCCCTCCTTGTTCTTCAGGGTGACATCTGAGCCTCGGGAGAGAAAGAGGCTGCGAGGCAAAAAAAAAGCAAAAACAGTCACAGAAGTAATTTAGCCCCAGCTCATACATGCAGCAGCTGTTGATATTAGGGGAGCAACCGCAGCTCAGCGGCACAGCACAGGCCATTTCCGATTCTGAAGAGGACCACAGCAAGAGAAGAATCCATCACAGTGCAGAAAAGGGTAAGTCAAATGATCAAGGGGCCGGAGCAACTCCCCTGCGAGGAAAGGTTACAACAACTGGGATTGTTTAGCTTGGAGAAAAGGCGAGTAAGGGGAGACACGAGAGGTGTACAAAATTATGCCTGGTGTGGAGAATGTGGCTAGGGAGACATTTTTCTCCTTCTCTCATAATACTAGAACCCAAAGGGGTCATCCCATGAAGCTGAGATTCAGGACAGATAAAAGGAAGGACTTCTTCACACGGCACATAGTCAAACAATGGAATTCACTATCACGAAATGTAGCAATGGCCACCAATTTGGATGGCTTTAAAAAGGAATTGGACAAATTCATGGAGGATAAGGCTGTTAATGGCTACTGGTCCTGATGGCTCTATGGATCAGAGGCGGTAAGCCTCTGTACACAAGTTGCTGCGGAACATGGGCAGGAGGGTGCTATTGCGCTCATGTTCTGCTTGCGGGTTTCCCAGGGGCAGCTGGTTGGCCACTGTGTGAACATAATGCTGGACAAGATGGACCTTTGGTCTGATCCAGCAGGGCTCTTATGTTTTTATCCCAAAAGCAGGCTTCCCTCTCCCCCAATTGCTCTATTTTTAAAAATAGATTCCGGAATGACACTTGCTAACAAAGCTATCTCCACATGGATAGAATGCCATTCATTTGTGATACAGAAAAGTTCATCACTCAGCAACATTTGAGCAATGGCAGACGTATGCCAAATAGCCATCACAGAATCAACATTACAGACAGCTTTTCTCTCACCTCAGTTAATACACAGTACTTCCCGACGAGGGCACAATTTACTCAGTCCTCTTGAGGGCTGTTGTTGAGCAATGAAGTAATAGCGGTTAGAGTGTTGGACTAGGAGTCGGGAGACCTGGGTTCTAGTCCCCACTCAGCCGTGAAACTCACTGAGTGACTTTGGGCCAGTCACAGATTCTCAGCCCAACCTACCTCACAGGGGCCTATAAGACCATCAAGTCCAACCCCCTGCTCAACGCAGGAATCTAAGTCAAAGCATCCCTGACAGATGGCTGTCCAGCTTGTTAAGCAAGTGAATGGCAAAGTACTAGGACTGCTGTCTTCCTGGCATTTGAGGTTCAGTGGAGGAGGCATCTGGAGGCATTATCTTTTCCTCGCCCTGCCTGTCCAGGTGGCGAGAAGAGCATCGATGGGAGAGGACAAACCACGGGAGCCATACTTACACCACACATTCATAGCGGTTCTCTCGAGCTGCAATGTGCAGGGGGGAATCTCCATGAATGTTCACCGCATGCAGGTCACACTTTGCAGCCAGCAAAATCTCCGCTATGTCGACGCACCCCGAAAAAGCAGCCCAGTGTAAACAGATGTTCTCCTCCTGGAAAAGGGGGTGGGGGACAGAAAGATGTTTAGTGCTCCAGAGGGACTCCCCTCTCCTTAAGGGCTTTTCCTGAAGTATGTGGGCTGCCTTCTCTAGACTGCTCAGCCTTGCTTGCAGGCAGGCAGGCAGTCAGCTCCCAGAAACAAGCTCACCAAGGATGGAGAAAGCTGCGAGGAACGGCTGCCCTCCTCGCCTTGTAAGATGAGTCATTTGTTTGCAAGCCACAGCACGCTCAGAATGAATCCACAAAGAGATGACACAGAGATGAAGGGAAAAGGTACTAGCAGTTTGACCTAGAAGCGTAGGAAACCACTGGAGTATCTGAAAGACAGATCCCCAGGAGGGAACCAGCAGCAGGTCGATTTGGAGAGGGCAGCGGGAGCAGCAATGCCCCTAGTGGGATCCTGCCTGTAGGCTGCTCTTGAATGCTGCATGGTGCCATCTTTCCCTCAAGGCCTGGAAGGGCTGGAATACACATGCTCCGTATGGGGATATTCTTCCTGACAAAGGCCAAAGAGTCCTGGTCCTTCTAAGTGCTGAATAGGAAGATGTTTAAGCACGACCCTGGTATAGAAATGGTATCGTTCCAGCCTGTAGATTTCTCCATGTTTTTTAGACTAAGGCCACACCCCTGGAACTCCTCCAGGGCTTAAAAGAAGGGATGTTAAAGGAAATGCTCTTTTACAGAAAAACAGACATGAAATGTCCTCCTCCCACCTGGGTAGATCAAAGCTGTGAACAACAGCTCTAGAGCAAGATGGCCTTCTCTGCCCCCTGCCCCCCGAGTCTTAACGCGGCCCAGGAGATGATATTCATCCTGCACCAATGTTCGATCGCAACAAAAGTGGGTCACGTCCACTCTGTGCCGCCTCTGACAGCCTGGTGCTCTAGGTGTAACCTTGCTCTTACTGGATGGACACATGCCCCCTTGTGTGAGAGAGGGAGTGGGATCACATCTGCAGGCCATGCCCCCTAACAGTGACGCAGCCATGAGCCACGCTGTCAGGATTCCTTTAGCCCCCATTTTATTTCAATGCCGAAAACAAACACAGACGAGAGGCTTCAGTCTACAGCTTTTAATCCGTTACTTCACGGGGTCATACAGATGCAAATTCTCGGTGTCTCTCAGTCTACAAAGGAATGCCTTCAGGGGATTCAAAAGGAAGTTACGAGAGTTGCCCACCATTTGAAGAGGAAGGCGGTCTCACTAGCCTAACTTAGGGGGGGGAGGTCCCTCTCTCTCGTGAAGCCTCTAAGCACAGCTTTCCACGCAAGGCCAATCAGGCAGACTATCTAGGTTCCGCCCCTGCCTTCTCTCTCTTTGCCCTGAGCCTGTGTCTGGCATCTATTAGGTCAGACTCCCCAAACCTGCCTCCTCCTGTTCGCTGCCTCTCACAGGAGGGGGGTGAAGAGGGACCCTCGTCCTCAGCCATCTGTACATTTGTAACCTGAGAAGCTGGCCTAGTCATGTCTGGACTAGCCTGAGAAAACACTTCCCCCCTGTCTGGCGGTTCTACTTCAGAATCTGAACTGCTATCCCACTCCCTGCACTCAGAAACACCCCTGACACCTACCTACCGCCAGCAGCGGTTTGATATCCTGGTTTGTTTAAAGCAAGTGCAGTTAGAACAAGCCACAGTTTCCGGACTTCCGGTTGGAACCAATGTCGCCCTGGCAGCATCCCATGGGCTCTCCGTGGGAGCTTTCTCAAACAGCTTTTTAAAAGGTTGAAAAAACTTTTCATCTCCCCACTGGGGGGCAAGGCAGCATCTGGATAACATCTTGGAGAAAAGTACTCTCCACGAGGTTGCGGGGGGACTGGATTCCAGGATTATCTCCCCAGACCTTTACCAACGCAAAAAGCTGTTCTGAAACTCCTATTTAATAGGAGAAAATAGGGCTGACGTGTTCCATTTTAATATATGCTTTAAGAAATATCAACAACTCCTGAGGGATGATTTAAGAAATATTAACAATATTTGAGAACATCTGAGGACCTGTAAGATCTGTCTGAAGAGAAACATGGCTACACCAAGGAGAAGAAAGGGGCTGGCATCACCATCAACTCCCCCCGTACCTCCTGTGTCAAAAGTTTCGAAAACAGAAGATATAGGGGAATTATTTACTCTGATATAGACGTTATCTTCACAATTTACGGAGCAAGCCAAAAGGTTGGATTTAATCCAAAATTCCATCACCACCTTGCAAGGAGCTGTGGATCTAATTAATGTGTCTTGGCAAAAAATGGAGACGAAAATTAATGAGCTAGAAGACTGAGTGGCAGGGAATGAAACTACGACACAAGTTTGTTTTAAAAATGTCTCTGACAGAATTTCTCAACTGAAGACCTTCACGCGCAGATCCAGTGTACGTATTGTTGGGATTAAAAATCTGTCTAATGATGTAAAATTGCCTATTTTTGTGGACAAACTTTTGCATGAGATACTCCCTGTCCCATCTGATTATTTACTTGATATTGAGCAGGCATTTCATGTGCCAAATGCTAAAGGGACTGACTATACGATCATAGTCCAATTTGCAAAAGTCTCCACAAAGAATTATATCCTGCGTTTGGCAAGAGAGGGTGGAAGCTTTTCCTGGAAACAAGATAAAGTTATGTTATTTCCAGATTATATCAAAGAGGTGGCAAATAAAAGAAGGCAATTCATCAAAGCGAAAAATATGGCAAAACAAATGAACTTACAATATTACTTAAAATATCCTGCTACACTTTGCACTGTGTCTGAAGGTCAGATGAAGAAGTTTTTAAATCATGAAATGGCGGAGGCATGGCTGAACGTAAAATGCGTAAGATTTCTGTTACAACCCCATGAACTGGAATCTTTTTATGTTTAGTCTACATGATCCAGGCTAGGTCAGAAGATAAATTATACATATATTCGTTTATTCTCTTTCATCTTTTCTTTTTTATTTCTTTATTCCAAAATAGATATGATATGCTGTATTTAAATATATTGTTTGAGGGTGTATTGTGCACATGCATTTATATATCTAATATAAAATATATTACTGATTGTTGAAGGTTTATTTTAAGCTTTATTATTATATAACACTATATTTATTATTATTATTATTATTATTATTATTATTATTATTATTATTATTAATATAGGCTACTGGGAACGAACTGTAGGCCTGTTTCTTTGATATAAGATTGATGATATGTTATTGAAATGTACGGTTGTTTATTAAATTGTAAGATTGTTAATGTTATATAGTTTTTAAACTAGAATGGCATCGGAGGCCAGGGGGTATTGGAGTTTAAACTTAATCCTTTAGAGGGGAGGGGGAAGGGGAAGGGGAGGGGAAAGAAATTTCTTTTCTTTTTCTTTACTTCTTTTCCTTTTTTTTCTTTTTCTTTTTGTTATTGTTGTGTCCTCATAAAAATATTGTATTGCTGGGAAATAGTAGTATTGATCAGGTTGTTGGTATTCTTGGTATTGTTTATTTCATTTATAAAGACAAAATAAATAAAAATATATTAAAAAAAAAGAGAACAAGCCACAGTTTCCCAGGTCTGAATGTAAAGCAGAACTGCGCTTAGTTCAAAAGTGAAAGATTTCGGTCTCCTCCTCAAGTGTGCTAAGGAGGAAGAGAATAGGGGAGTGGAATACTTGCAAGCACAAGTCTCTTTCTTATAACGCTAAAGTTAAAACTATAGTTTGTTATTATATCTGAACTAGGCCTCTGTGGCTTTGCACCAGTCACTGTCTTAAATCTTATTTTACATGGTGGTTGTTCAGTTAAACTGCATCTCTGAGCTTGGAGGAAATTACCAAGCAGATAAATGATGCTGTAATGGGCAGGAAAAATGTCCCTGGCAGCTGGACCAAGTTGGAGTTCCAGGGCCCTTTCTTCTTAGCAATCCATACCCCACCCCCAGTCCCATTTTGAGCTTCCTGGCAGCCACAATCTCGGGGCGGGGGTGGGGGATGCAAGATGTCAAAGCTCAGTGCCTGTTTCTTCTCCCATCAAAAAGGATCAAACAAGCCCTCTTCAGTCAGTGGGGGTATGAAACATTACATCTTCCTACACTGAGGGCCAATGTGATGCAGTGCTTAAGAGTGTTGGACTATGAGAAGGCAGAATGGAGGCATTCAAGACGAGGCTGGACAGCCACTTGTCAGGGATGCTTTGATTTGGATTCTTGCATTGAGCAGGGGGTTGGACTCGATGGTCTTGTAGGCCCCTTCCAACCCTACTATTCTATGATTCTATGACCCAGGTTCAAATCTCCACTCAGCTACGAAGCTCACTGGATAGTATTAAGCCATTCAGCCTTTTTCTCACTTGCCTTACAGGGCTGTTGTGTGGATAATAAAGGGGAAGGAGAAGCATGTGGGCTGCCCTGACTGCCTTGGAGGAAGGAACAGAGAGAGACAGACAGACAGACAATGTCACATTCCTTCATCCTCTCCCTACGCAATTAAAACACCCCAGGAAACAAGGCTTCAGGCCACTACTTCATTAGTAAACTTTACAAATGCAGATTCTAAGAAACTCTCAGACTGCATAGAACCAGCTAATCCACACATTTACGAATATCAATAGAGGAGACGAGTGGAAGTTAGAGAAGTTCCCATCAGCTTGGGCATGAACTTCACAGCCAGACGTGCTTCACAGGGATGCCCCTCCCTTAGGGTGGCTCCTTCCTACATTGGCTCCCATGAGTGGCCAGCCTGGCAGAGCGTCTGAGCTTTGCCCCTAACTTTTCCCACTTCGCTCTGCAACAGACACTAGTGTCCCTCAAATCACGCCCCTGGCCCTCCTCCTCCTCCTCTGAAACTTGAGTTCTCATGGTGGAGGAATGGGAGAGCCATTCAGGCTGGGCCATCTGTGTGTCAAGGTCTTGGGAAGAACGTCTCGCCATAGCTGGGCTCACTAGGGAGGGTGCCTCCCTCTGTTCTTGCTGTTTCCATTCCGATTCCGAATCTGAGCTGCCAGACAACTCCACACGCTCAGATTCATTCCTGACAGGTAAAGGAGCAGCCTATGCAAATGAGCATGGCACAGTTCCCAAGCACTAGGTGTCAATGGGAAGAGAGCTGACCTAGGAATGTATATTCCTAAAGATGCCCCCTGCTGCCCCGCCCCTCCGAGCTCTGGCTTCACTAAACCAGTCTAAGTCCCTTGGCACCTGCAGGCATTTTGGCAAGAGGCTACAGTCCAAGGCACACTAAACTTGGGAGGAAGCCCTAACGAACACAGTGGGTCTTACTTCCAATTTAACGTGCACCAGATTGTGCTGTTCAGAGGTTGCTGGTTGCAAACCACTCGCCTAAGTAATTTGACCAGCTTCATCCTCGAAACAATTTAGTATAGCTAAATTGGGAATTTTATTATTTTTTTTTTAAAAGAGGGATGGTCAGGGCCCAACGATTTCACTGCCATCAGCAACTAAGCAGAGCAGGTCAAAGACTTACATTGTCACGGATGTTGATGTCGGAGCCTCTGGCCAAGAGCAACTTCACCAGCTCAACATGCTTATATTCAGTAGCCCATATCATTGGCGTCCAGCCTCCGTCATCCTGGCAACATAAGAGGAGCCAGGCTGGATCAGGTGCAAGAGGGACATCACACACGGGGTTCGCTTTTTCACTGCGCCAGCCACGGCAGACCCAATAACTCTTTTGTGGGAAGACAGCACCAGTTCACACCCCACCCAACTGGGAGGTTCTTGTCTTCCTTGCCCCGGTATGCTTCACTTTACACTTGCGTTCAACTTACTTGTCATTTTGTCACCCATTCACCCTGTTTGGAGAGGCTTCCTTCTGGCGTTAGGTGGGTTTCCACCATTCTGAAGACTTTGGGGTCGTGGGCGAAGTTGCCTACCTCACATTCCACCAGCTCAGGAGTGGGGCAGTGGGGAGGCTCACGAACCATTTCCGAAATGTTTGCCTGACCAGGCCCTTCTAGCAGCATCAGCACATAGCAGCGATATATACACACACACAGCCACCATCCAGAGGTTGGTGTGGCTCTAGAGAGATGGGATTTGTGTGTGCGCACGCACGAGTGCTTGTACAAGGCTTGCCTTGCTGGGGGTCTGGAATGGCAGCGGACTGCATGGACAAGAGCTCACCTGGCAGTTGACATCCATCTGCTCGTTGGATAGCAGGTACTGCACCACATCGTAATGGCCCTTCTTTGCTGCCAGGTGCAAACACGTCGAACCTTCTGCATCCTGAACAAAAGCACATCATCAGGCCGAGATATCACTTGAGCCATTGCTGAGCTTACGAAGTAGATGTCTGGATCCCACAAGGAAGTGTGCTGCGGATCAGGGCCTGGTCAGTGCAACGTGACCCACCTTGCTGAATGCAGCCCACTAGCCAAGGATTTTGGCCTGCTGGGTACTTGACAAAGCCCTTCCCAAATTCTGCAGTCCCCATTTAGCCCACTGGCGGGTTGCTAATGGACAGCAGGCAGCCTGGCAGGTCACTATTTTTTGCACCAGATGCACTTGAAAACCATCAAGGAGTTGGAGGCTGAAAAATCTTGATAGCTGTTTGCTGCAAAGTATGGTGGATATCAGGTGAAAATAAATAGTAGTCTACACAGGGAACAAAATGAGGTGGTAGAAAAAAGAGACGGCAAAATGGACTGAGCGTCTTCTCTTGCAGGTAGGTTATACTGTTTTTGAGAGCTACCCAGCATTTTTTAAAAAATCAGTACAAGGCTCCCTGGAAGATGAAAATTAGCACATCCAAGGAGAATTTTTCTAGCCCAGCTCTCTCCCTGCCATGCTGGTTTTCTACTTACAGGGAGATTTTTAGGTAGGAGATCAAAAAATGTGATTCCCCCACCTGTAGCATGAAATGGTACAATCCATTCTAACATGTCAGCCTTTGCACATGACTCCGTGTTGATCTTCTTCTGTTCCTCTGGCAGCTTAACTTCCTGTTCTGGGCCTCTCCTTCATTTGTGGGGCATGGGAGGCTGTCCCTGTGTGCTATTTAATATCTCTGGCTCTCCTACAATCCTTAGCAATTAAGGCCACACAGGATGCCAGGGGAGGGGGAGGGGGGCAGGATGATCAGAATGCCACTACCCTTCAAGGATGATTAATATACTACAGGGGGAAAAACACAGATATCAGGCTTTATTATAAAGCAAAGAGCTTTGGCTATTGGGCAGTATAGAAATGTAATAAATGGAAGGAAGGAAGGAAGGAAGGAAGGAAGGAAGGAAGGAAGGAAGGAGAAAGAAAGAAAGAAAGAAAGAAAGAAAGAAAGAAAGAAAGAAAGAAAGAAAGAAAGAAAGATAGATCTGATAGGTTGAACATTAATTAGCCTTAGTATAGGTTACCAAAAGAAAAAGTTGGCTGTGGTTTTATTTGGGTTGGGGTTTTTTAAGGAAAAATAACCCTTTTTGCTATTGGTGATTAATAGTCTCAAGCGGGCCACTTCAACACTGCACTGAGATCTGTTCAGACCCCAAACCAGGCTGCAAGAGATCTCTCCCCTGCTGGTGGAGATTCTTGGGGTCTTGCAGATGGTCTAGTTGATTTCAGGTGCTGCTATTCTACTGTGCTTCTCAGTGAGGCAAGCAGAGCTCATGAGATGCCTGCCCTCTCGACAGCCTTCTTCCGATTTATCTTACTAATAAGCCATCAATGTGTTTTTTATTTTGTTTTACAATATTTGTATACCACTCCATATCTAAAACAGATTTCAAAGGGAATGTGCTTCTCTCAAGATGCACCGCAACCGAATCCATGCTAGTGAACCCCTCGTAGCCAGCTGGAAACCACTCTCCTGCACTGGTCCAGTTTGAAGGCCGCCTCTGAACAAGATCCTGAACGTGGCTGAACATCCAGGTGCCCCTCGAGCTCTGCCTGATTATTAGCTGGCAGGCCCGAGTGGAGAGGCATTTCCTGACGCCGTGTAGTTTTGAAGCTGCAAATTCAGGAACCAGAGCGTGCTTCTGAAATACGCATGCCTCCGCCTGCCATTAGGATGCACCAAGACATTAGAGGCTCTCCACACATCCTCGCAGAATCCTCAAGCGGGAGGGGATGGTGAGATAATCTCTGTGAAGCATCTTGGATGCAGGCAGAATCCTCCGATGCCAGGGCCCCCGATTGCACTGCCCTGTCAGCAAGGCCGGCCCTCCCATGAGGCAGGATGAGGCAGTCGCCTGAAGTGGCAGATGTTGGGAGGCAACAGCAAGGTGTTCAAGGAGAATGCTGTGTGCCTTGCAGCCTACTCAGCACCCCTTAAGTCTGCCTGCTGCCTTCAGGTTCAATGGAGAATACTGTCCCATCATTAGTGTGGAAGCTTTTGAACATGGAATGGGAGGGGCGCCATCTTGTCCTTTGCCACAGGCAGCAAAATGTCTTGGGCTGGCCCATCTATGCCAGCCTTCCTCAAGCTGGTGCCCTCCAGGAACTTTGAGCTTCCCCTCTCATCAACCCTGGCCAGTACAGCTAAAGGTCAAGAATGCTGGGGGTTGTAATCCAAAACATCTGGAGGGAGCCAGGTTGGGGAAAGTTGATCTATGCTATACAAGCAGAGGAGGAGGGACAAGCAAAGAACAGGACAACAGAGCTGGGATAAAGGGTGGGGTTGGGTAAACTGCAGCCAAAAGTGCTTTTCAGTCTCAGATCAAATTATCGCAAGTTGCTTGGACCTTGCTCCACAACATGAGGTCATCAGAGGGCATGTCCCTGGTGGTTCCACATGGACCCATGGCCCGACTGGAGTCCACCAGGAAAAGAGCCTTCGGGGGGGGGGGGGGGCTTCCTATGGAATTCCCTGCCTCTGGAGGTCATCAGAGAGCATGCTGCTGGTGGTTCCACATGGACCCATGGCTTGGCTGGAGTCAACCAGGAAAAGAGCCTTCAGTGTGGTGGCCCCCTTCCTATGGAATTCCTTGCCTCTGGAGGTCAAGCAGGCGACAACGTTGTGTTGCTTTCCTCACCTCCTGAAAACATTGTTATTTCGAGAGGCCTTCCTTGAGTGACCGGCTGCGGTTTATCAAACTTGGTTTTATCAGAATTCTGTCTGTTTTGAAACTATTTTAAAGTATTTTAACATGGTGTTTTTATTCTTTATCAGGTCTGCTGTTCTCCACTCCAAGGTCTTTGGATGTGGAGTGGTAAACAGATACTGTAAACAAACAAACAAACAAACAAACAAACATGGCCAAGGAACCTTTTTTGCCCGTGAGCCACACTGGCGTCTGGGATGCATGTCTGGAGACACATACCCAAAGTGGCTGGGGCCAGACTCCCCACCCCACATTTATACATACGCACACACGCACATCACAGCCAGCATGCAAGCAAACGGCTGGATGTGTCTGATCTCGTCTGATCTCGTCAGCTAAGCAGGGTCAGCCCTGGTTAGTACTTGAATGGGAGACCGCCTGGGAATCAGGCTTCCGGCATTGAGCAGTGGGTTGGACTCGATGGTCTTGTAGCCCCCTTCCAATTCTATGATTCTATGTGCCTCTCCCCAGACCTTTCTCTGAGAGGCAGGGCTTCAGGAAGGGGAGGGGCCTGACAGGTGGGGAGGCCTTGTGGGATGGAGATGCCCTACCCTGCTCTACAACTTGGGAACCTTGAACCCCTTCCAATGACAGCCCTTTGCAAAAGAGCATACAGTGCCTCCTCTGTTAGATACAGAGTTAAAGGGCCTTCATTACCTTGGGATCCACTAATGCTCCAGCCTTGATGAGGTATTTCACAGTCTCCAGATGGTTATTCTCCGCTGCTTCCATAAGGGGCGTCCTCTGGTCCTGAGAGCAGTTGTCTATATTAGCGCCAGCCTGTGCCAAGACACACACACACACATACACACAGGAACAATGACCACAGTCGCTGTCTGTCTACTGTAGAGAGTCACAGCGATCAAACTGGTAACTCATCCTGTGCCGCTAAGGAATTTTCAGTTTCCTGTCCCCCTATGCCTGGGGACTGGCCTACAAGACTGCTCACTTTAGTAAAGCCGTGGACAGAAGTTAGACTGGCAGATCTATGGGTGGTTCTCAGTGGATTGGCAATTCTGATTCTCACCTTTTTAACAATACCAGCAACAAAATAACCACACACCTTAAACTATACCGCTGAAATGAATAAAACGTGGGGTGACTAGGAGATTTTTGAATGGAAAGAATGTGAGCTCAGCTCAGTTCCATTACTCGAAACAAAACTCCTGGGCTCAGAATTCTTTAATTCCAAGTGCACATCAACTGTGCCAGGCTCCCGTTGGTGAATCTTGGGGTTCTAGTGAAAAACACAGAGCAGATCCTCCAAGCCTGAAGTCTTCCCACTCCTGCTTTAGCAGACACAGAAATACTGGGGTTCAAAGTGAGGGGGGCAGTATTCCCAACAAAATAATTCATGTTGTCATTAATATATTCCACCAGGGAATCTGTGCAGCAAACCTGCTGGAGAATCATTCCCTTTCCTAGTTTAGGGACGCAAATGTTCTGAGGGCCTGCTCAGCTCTTGATCTCCCTTCCTATAGATCCAGGGTGAGAGTTTGCCTCATCATCAGCAGAGCTGAAATAACTGTACTCTAAAAGATAACTTGATTCCAAGAGACAGAGGGGGTTTCACACAACACGCTAATGCACACTCAGTGGTTGAGTGTGGGTTGTTTTGAACCGTGGGTTGTTTGTTGAACCGTGGGTTAGCGTGTTGTCTGAACACGGCCACAGTGGCTTGTTAACTTTGCATTGTGGCTTATTTTCTCAAACAAACCATCTTCAGAACCCATGGTGGTTAAGAAGCCACACTGCATGGTCAACAAGCCACCTTGGCTGCATTCAGACAACACGCTAACCCACCCTGTGGAAAATGTGCTGTGTTCAGACAACACGCTAATGCATGGTTCAACAAGCAACCCACGGTTCAAAACAACCCACACTCAACCACTGAGTGTGGGTTAGCGTCTTGTGTGAATGGCCCCTCAGAGTTACTCTAACTGGGTAAACGGCATTAAAAGGAAAGCATGAAGCAAGTTGGTACTGTTTTCAACAATTATTTGAAGGTTGGATTTGCCCCTCACCCCTTTCCTTCAAATCCCAAGCTGAATCAGAGCAATACTACAGGCTTCTTAAGAAATTTCTGGCCCTTGCTCTTAAGAAACCTCTCACAAGTTTACCTCCCATATAATGAGAGGAATAGAGTATTCCAAATGGCTCCCTGTGCAAACAATATTGAGAACGTACAGAGCCCAAAGTGATTTTATTGTTTCACTGCATTCCCCTCCCGCCGCCCCCAGCTCTGCTGCTTTCCACCAGTGAGCTCAGGGTGGCATGCATGGTTCTCTTCCCTGCCCCCAATTTATTCCCACAACAGCCCTGTGAGGTAGGTCAGCTTCTAGACCTACTTCACCCACACGGAGCTTCGTAGCTGAGCGAGGATTTGAACCTGGGTTTCCCTGGTCCTAATCTGGCACCCTAACCACTACACCACACTGGCTGAACGTTAGAAAATCCGCTCTTTAAATGGACAGCCAAAGTCCCCCATCTCCTTACAGAAACTTCAGAGGGATCTTCATGGGGACAGGCAGTAGCTCAGGTCCCAATTTCAATCCCAGGCACCCCTAGATAGGGTTGGGAAAGATCCATCTGAAACCTGGACAGGTGCTGCCAATCAGCAATACTGAGCTACCTGGACCAAGGGTCTGACTATCAGGCAGCTTCTGATGTTCTTACATCCCATCAATTCACACTTACAGGAGGCCCAGATCAGTGTTCGTCATTCCTAGAGGGGGGGCTTGGATTGTGTAATCCACTGATGATGTACTAGAACAGACTGGGCATCTGTTTAATGAAAGAATAAACAATCCAGCAACCCTGCTGGTGGACTGGATAGCATCTCTCTGGTGGAAGCTGGCAGAGGGGTGCACTGGCACAGCAGTGACTAAAACTCCCCCCCATCACCAACCCAATTAAAAAAAAATGGGGATGAACCTGAATCAGCATGTGGCAAATGTCGACATGTCCTGACTCTGCTGCTGCATGAAGAGGGGTTCTCTTATTCTGGTGTTCCATTTTGAAGTTGGGATCAATCCCATCCACTGAAAAAGAAAATGCGGACATTTTCCAGCTTTTTTTTTTTTTTTTTGGGGGGGGGGGAGAAGCACAAAGCAAATCCACAGTGGGAAGTCAAGAACAGAGATGCATGAGGGCTCTGTTTCCAATGTGGCACCGTGAGACTGGATCTCACTCCTTGATCTTTGCTAGCTCAAGGGATTATGAGGAAGCTACCACAGACAGAGGCTGTGCTATCATACCGCAGATATATCAAATAGTCTCAGATTATGATGGCCACGCTGCCAGCAAGCCTTTTCTCACTCGTGGTCCTGCTGCTGTTGCAAGACAGCCGCTAGAAAAGAAACAGACTACACTCAGTAATAAGCCAATATATGAACTAGCCTTTTGGCTGGGCACACAGCCCCTTTGCTCCTCCCTTTGCACAAGTGAATTAACGAACAAACAACCCAGGAAGTCTTCCATTAACAACAGTTTGTTGTTGTTGTTGTTCAGTCGTTCAGTCGTGTCCGACTCTTCGTGACCCCATGGACCATAGCACGCCAGGCCTTCCTGTCCTGCGCTCTCTCCCGGAGCGTGCTCAAGTTCATATTCATTGCATCGGTGATGCTATCTAGCCATCTCATCCTCTGCCGTCCCCTTCTCCTTTTGCCTTCAGTCTTTCCCAGCAAACAACAGTTTACCGAACCAGAAAATTATGGTTAACAACTTTGAAACAAGCCAGGATATTAAACCATGGCTTGAAGTTGGCTTAATATCCTGGCTTGTTCCAAAGCTATCAGCCATCGTTTTCTGGTTCTGACAAAACAAGAAACTATAGTTAATTGAAAGCTTCCTGGTTTGTTTGCTCCTGCTGTGAAGGGAAGAGTAAAGGGGCTGCATGCGTGCCCACAAGACATAGTCATATCTTGGCTTATTAAGCTGAGATATGACTACCTGAACAGTGCCTCATGTTACCCCGCTGATTCTCCTGGACCTCTCAGGGGCTTTCGATACCATTCTGGATTAGCTATCTGGATTGGAGATGGCGGCGGGGGGGGGGGAACGGAACAGACGGATGACAACTGCTCTGCATGTTTCTTTTCCTACTTGGATGACCAGTTTCAGAAGGTGGTACTGACTCCTTGGTGGCTCCTTGGCGTTTGTGTTATGGGATCCTGCAGGGTTCCATTTCGCCCATCACATTTCTAAACACCTATATGAAACTGCTGAGTGAGATCATCAGGAAATTTGGGGTGAGATATCACCAGTATCCAGATGACACCCAACTCTATTTCTCCTTTTTGTAAAATCCAGGTGAAGCTGTGGGGATGCTCAACATGCAGCACTGGCAGTGGCTGGCTGGATGATCCTTCAGCGGGACTCAGACAAGTAGAGAAGAGGAATATAGTGTCACAGTACTGAATACTGTGTCACAGTAAAATACTGTGTCCTCTCAGAAGAAAGATTTCTTCCAAGAAGCTGGGTTGATTGTTTCTTTAAAAAAAGTTTTCTCTGGATGAAAGACATTTGATTTGGAGCGTTTTTGCTTTTAAATGCTGGCTGAGATGGATTTGGGACAACATTTTGCTTTAATTTTAATGGGTGAAAATGGATTGACAATGCCTCCCAATTTGGGCTGTGAAATGGTGGACAGGCCTTTCTCCATATTGTGGGACAAATTCTCCAGGCAGGATTCTTTCTCCATTAACAGTGCAATCCTATGCATGTCTGCTCAGAAATAAACTCCACTGAGTTCAGTGGGATGTACTCCCAGGTAAATGTGCATAGGGTTGTGTTCTACGCAAAGCTGAAGAAACCCTAAAGTGGGGGTCGGGGAGTGGGAGAAGCTGGCTCAGTTCTATCTTATGCAAAGGGCTGGATGCGCCCGATCTCATCTGATCTTGGAAGCTAAGCAGGGTCAGCCCCGGCTAGTACTTGGATGGGAGACCGCTGGGGAATCAGGCTTCCTGCACTGAGCAGGGGGTTGGACTTGATAGTCTTGTAGGCCCTTCCAACCCTATGATTCTATGACGTCGAGCAAAGGTCTGATCTCATCTGATCTCTGAAGCTAAGCAGGGTCAGCCCCGGTTAGTGCTTGGATGGGAGACCGCCTGGGAATCAGGCTTCCTGCATTGAGCAGGGTGTTGGACTTCATGGTCTTGTAGGCCCCTTCCAACACTGTGATTCTATGACATCGAGCAAAGGGATGGATGCGCCCGATCTCATCTGATCTTGGAAGCTAAGCAGGGTCAGCCCCGGCTAGTACTTGGATGGGAGACCGCTGGGGAATCAGGCTTCCTGCACTGAGCAGGGGGTTGGACTTGATAGTCTTGTAGGCCCTTCCAACCCTATGATTCTATGACGTCGAGCAAAGGTCTGATCTCGTCTGATCTCGGAAGCTAAGCAGGGTCAGCCCAGGCTAGTACTTGGATGGGAGACCGCCGGGGAATCAGGCTTCCTTCACTGAGCAAGGAGTTGGACTCGATGGTCTTGTAGGCCCCTTCCAACCCTATGATTCTGAGAAGATCTATGAAGCTTCTGAGCTGCTGTTCTTCCTTGACAATAGAAGTGGCGGTATTAAGCATGCTTTTTTAATAAAATGTTGTTTGATGTAACGTGTGGTTTGCTCCTAAGGCCTGTATTGCAGCGTTATACATTATTTGCAGCCCATCCCACCCATCCACACCTTCAGTTGGGCAAAGCAAATTGGGAATCAAGGGTTACGTTATGATCACAGCGTATTAATAGCATTATTGCAATAATGTGGTCAATATGGTATGTTTAAATACATAGGTGGTGGTGCTGCTACCATTACTACTGTCAATACAGCATGCTTAAATGCCTGGCTTGCTAGGGAAAGTGGAAGGCCAAAGGAAGAGGGGCCAACCAATGGCAAGATGGATGGATGATATTCTGGAGGTGACGGACTCGACCTTGGGGGAGCAGGGGGTGGCGACGGCTGACAGGACGCTCTGGCGCAGGCTGGCCCATGAAGTCATGAACGGTCAGAAGCGACTGAGCGAATAAACAACAAAAAGTGCCTAGCTACTAGCCTGCAGCCAAAAAATTGACTGACCTAGGTGTTCAACCAATGAATTTATTGCAGTGTAAGGAATCGCTCAGTTATTTTATTATTTGTTCATGGACAAACTGCTTGCCAGTTAGTGCTTGTAACATACAATGTTACATGAAGAATGCAAAGTGCTAACAAAGCAGAAACTGGTATCTTGAAGCTAGGTGAATGGATAATTTCCAATTTCTTAGTTTGTGTTTTTCTTGACTTCCTTCTGTCTTTAAGGCTTATTCAGAATCAGTTGTGGAGGCCGCTGTGACTGGCAAACACAAAGATGTATTAGTTCCTTTTGCAAAAAGCTCACAGAAATTGAGGGGAGTTGGACTTCTGTAAATGCAGAAGAAGCAGTGGCTACTGAAGACAGCCCCCCATCTTCATCCTCAAGAAGTCATGTAGCATTTGGAGATGAACATGTACACAGTGAATTGAGCAATATCCCTGAAAGTATGATAGGACGGTCAAACTGTGTCTGTGACAGCAATGCATAAAGCCATAGCACAGCAATGTGTGCATGGCAAGATGTTTGTTCACTAGAAATGTGGAAATACAATAAAGTCTTGCATCCATGGCTGATACGTGAATCAGGCAAAAAGGGCTGTACACTTTGCTCCCACACTAAGCATTTAGGGATTCTGGAAACAAATTCTGTTACATACAAAGGACATTCAAGGCCAGCACAACTTAAGTCCCTCTGAAAAAGCATAATGGAACACTACAAATCTTCAGCCCATGTACGTGCACAGAAAATAGTAGATCTGGCCAATAGGCAAGAGTTGGAAAGACTCATTGGCTGTTGCAGTGCATATCAAAGGAAATGTACCTGTCATATTTTTTAAACTACCTGTTTAGCAAAAAAGAGTAGACCCTTTTCTGATCACCTGACCTGCTGGAGCTAACTGGGTCAAACCTTGCTAAAGGTCTACGCTCCAGGTACAGTGCTGCTAAAATTATTGGTCACATTGCATCTGTAGTGAGATCAGGCATTCATAAAACAATGCAAAACATTAATGGCAAGAATATTGGTCCTTATTGATGAGTCCACCAGCCTCAGCGACATAAGCACATTGATTGTGTATTTAAAACATCAATTTGACAAAGAAGACGACTCATGTTTCATTCTCCTTGATTTAACTTCCAGGAAAAAGTGCACAAACAATAACAGAAGTGCTCCTTAATTGTCTTGGATCCCATGGGTTTGATCTTGCGTACCTCCAGAAAAATCTTGTCGCTTTTATTAATGGAGAAGCCTGCATAATGTTAGGAAGGAAATTGGGAGTTGGACAATGCCTTCTTGAAATATGTCCTAACATCACTGTCTGAATCACCATCTGAACAACAGGCTGCACTAGCCTGCAGTTGGGGATACAGTTTCAGAAGTCTATGGAGTGAATTACTTTTGTGCATTCATGGGCAAGCTGTATTCATTATATAGCAGGTCACCACAAAACCAAAAGGAACTAAAGAAATGTTCACAGCAGCTGAACAAGCAGATAAACAAGATTGGCAGAATCTTGGACATCAGATGGGTTGCAAGCTCCTACAGGACTGTTTCCACAGTTTGGAACACCTTTTCTTCCTTGTTGTTAGTTTTTGATCTGCTAGTGAGAAGGAAAATATCTCACAAGCCTATCAATCTTCTTTCAATCGTCTGAATAAGCGTTCATCTGCCAGGCAGTTTCTTCTTAATCTGTTTCTTACATATGATGTTCTGAATGAGCTGACAATCCTGTCAGAATATCTGCACAAGAGAGTTACTGCCATGGTCAAGGAAGACAGGCACGTTTGAAGGTGTGTAAGAATCTTGGAGGAGAAAAAAGGAAAGGCCATTTTAGAAGCAGCATCTGCAGTCTCAAGAATAAATTTGGTTCTGTCACCCTGACAGATAACCAGAAGATAGTAATTGTTCATAGGAGTCAGTTCATTACTATTTATTTATTTGATTTATACCTTGCCTTTCTACCACGAAATGGCACTCAAGGCGGCTATTTATAGTAAATAACATGAAACAGCACCTACTTACCGTGAATCCAAAATCCACAGTTACAGAATCCAGCCCTAACATAATAAAGCAGCTTCAGGTCCTAGAATATGGTGAGTGGCCAACAGAACGTCAGCCAAGATTTGGAGAAGAGGACATGGAATCACTGTGCAAATATTTCGACCTTCCAGTTAATCCTGCAATCTCAGCCTACAGAGACTACTTGGATACCAATGGCTGGCGGATGCCACAGGACTTAAATCCTTCGATGTAACGCACAAAGGTCATCCCAAGCAGCACATCAGAATGTGAAGGAGATTTCAGTAACATGAACTTGATTTCAGAGGAATGACCCAAACTAACAGCTAGTCGTGTATCGTCACTCCCGTTCATACAAATAAATGGAAGTCCTTTGAAGTTCTGGCAGCCAGAGAAATAGGTTGAGCTGCGATTGAGAACTCGCCATTCTGCTGCTGATTCAAGAACGAGAGCGGCTGCTGGCCAGGATGTTGAAAGGAATCCAATGTAGGCAATCACTAAGTGATAAAGTAATTTACTTTTGAAATATTGACAGTGTATTTATTTATTTATTGCATTTCTATACTGCTTTCCAATAGGCTATCAAAATGATTTACAGAAATGATAAAAAACATAAAATGCAACAATAAAGGCACAGTAAAATAATCACTGGTCGGCTATGACCATGCTGGTCTGGTTCACGCATAATGAGAACCCATATTACGGGTTGCTGAATCACTGGTTGTCATTACATGTGAACCCGGGACTATGGGTTAGCTATAGGTTGTTAACCACAAACAACCCACAAGGCAGGCACGGCTTGTTTTGGGGTTGTGAACCGTGGGTAGTTTAAAACATAGGTTGCTGTTACATGTGAACCTGATATCGTGAGTTGTTCATGGGTTGTATCATGCTGATCTGGTTCGCACATAATGAGAACCCATATTACGGGTTGTTGAATCATTGGTTGTCATTACATGTGAACCCGGGACTATGGGTTAACTATAGGTTGTTAACCACGAACAACCCACAAGGCAGGCACGGCTTGTTTTGGGGTTGTGAACCGTGGGTAGTTTAAACCATAGGTTGCTGTTACATGCGAACCTGAAATTGTGAGTTGTTCATGGGTTGTACCACAAGGCTACAGAGTCAGTTGGCAAGAGTGGAAATGAACCCGGCCACTCTACATGCTGCAACGCGATCTTGCTAGCCTTTTTCCTTTAGATGCAGGGATGCCCAAGTCTGCCTGGCAACAGCAGCACGGGTGAGCATCCCGCCTCCTCCATCCTGCAATTCGGCACTTTTCATGAAAGTGGCAGGTTGTTTTTGCCTTTGCTTATAGTAACCACTTGGCACTTATCTCCACTGAGCGACCCTCTCTCCCTGAGAGAGGGTCATTGGAGAAATGAACCTCTCTAGCTATGTCACCCCAAGTTAGTTGTGACTGCACTCCAAAGCGTCCCAAAACAACCCCAAAGATCAAGGCAGGAGTGGAGGGACTACCACTTGAAAGTACCATTCTTCCCGAGTTGGAGGAAGGGATACACATGGCAGTTAGGAATGTACAGATTATGTAAAATCCATTCTGTCCGTGTTTCGCAGATTGTCAGGCACCTTCTGTTCCATCAGCCAGCCATCAATGGAATCGGATTTCTTTTTCGTTTCCGAATTAGCACGAATTCACATTTGCACAGCTGCGATTTTACAGAAATTCAACCATGAAGAATGCACAAATTCCCCCCAAATGCACTTTAGCCTGTGGGGGAAATGCACATTTTTGGCCGTTTTAAATCCAGCCTTGGCTCATCCATTTGCAGATCAGAGAAACCCTACGTTTACCAGTTTCCCACCTGGGACAGGAGAGGAGGACTTCAAGAAGCATGCAGAGGACCCTGGTAAGTGAAGATGCTGCTTCTCAAGGGAGGGGGGTGGGGCTGTGATCACAAAAGTCACAGTACACATGAAGCTTAAATGTGGTTTTTCAAGGTTACGCTCATACCGTCGATTACGATGAGCAGATGAGCCAAGCAGCTGTTAGCGTCTCGATGCCGATATCGTGGTGCTTGAGTGAACAACGACATGTGCAACTGAGAGATGTGTGGTTAAAGCAAGGCTCTATCCATGAAATTGCTGATGGACCTTCTTTGACAGCATGGTTTCTTCCTTCCCACCGACCACCCCCTTTACACCCCTCCGGCGGAGGCACAGGAAAAGCAGCATCAGCCCAGCGTGGAGGAGGTTGGTAAGCTGGAGGCCCAAGTCACTCCATTTCAAGGAGCGCTGGAGGAGGGAGCACTGCAGACTCAGACAGCGGCACGTCTGAAGAACAGGTGGAAGCCAATCATGTCCAGCTTGGTGCACACCACAGAAACAACAGGAGAGCGCACATGTGACATGCTTCAAGAGCTGGACGAGCAGGAGAATTGCTGGAACGTGAGTGAATGTCTCCTGTCTGTGTGGGCGACACAGCACATTGCTTATGTTTCTGGAGAGTCAGTGGCTGCTGCTCTATGTGTCGATACGGACACCTCGAACCAGGGCCAGCCCTACTGTTAGTCAGAGTGAGGCGGTCACCTTGGGGGGCAGATGCTGGGAAGTGGCAGCATGGTGTTGGAGGAGACAGCTGTGTGCCCTGTAGCCTGCTCCGTACCCCCTAAGTTGCCTTCAGGTGCAGTAGAGGACGCGGTCCCATCCCCAGTATTGAAGTAAGATTCAATTGCCGGTCCAGGCAGCTTCTAGGAAGGGGGCGCCATCTTGTTTTTTGCCTCAGGCAGCACAAAGTCTTGGGCCAGCCCTGCCCTGGCTCACACTTCGGCAAGGGCCATGGCGGAGTCAAGTGCCGCAATGGAAAGGCAGACAACTGTGCTACAAATGTGATCAGCTGCCTTGACAGAAGGGGTGTCAGGACAGCCAGCTCAAGCCGCCTACCATCCATTCCCATACAGGCCACAACCGTTTCTGCCAGCTCCTGTTTGCCTTCACTGTCCCCCGCATGCTCAGGTCCCCCCTGCTGGGCCACCAATCCAGGACCCTCAGCCACGGCATGTGCTACTTCAGCCTGGGGTTCCTGGCATGCACCGCCCAGAGCCGACTGTGGCATTGCAATGTGGCCAGCTGCAACCACAGGCACTGGAAGAAATGTGGCACCAGCACGCCAAGGATATTGTAGGACATCAATCCATGGCCCAGGATGTTCAGCTGGCCCAGCCTAGTGCTGGTGTCCGGCATACGTCAAACCCAATGTGGACAGAGCTGCCTGGTTTGGATTATAACCTCATGCCGTTATCCTCCTTTTTTTTTTGCCTCTGTCATGTCCAAGATCTGCCCTTTCTGTTCTTTCTATATCTGTTTCTCCTGTCCTCCCATTACTACTACAACTTGCAGTACTATACAGCTCAAAAGTGGTGCCCCATTGCTCTCGCACACTGCAAGAAGTTGGAGGAGGTTCTGTCTCAAGGACACTTCTCTCCACTAATGTGCAACAAAGTGGCAAGAGAAGGCCAGCTAGTTTAGGAGGTCGGGAAGAAGAAAATGGCATTTCAATTTTCAGTTAAAGACAGCGAAGAAGTATACTGGAGCAAGCACAGGCATGCCTGAAGAGCAGGACTGCCTGCCCCCGTCTTCCAAAGCGCAGGTCTGCCTGCCCCCATCTTCCAAAGCGCAGGACTGCCTGCCTCCGTCTTCCAAAGCGCAGGACTGCCTGCCTCCGTCTTCCAAAGCGCAGGTCTGCCTGCCCCCGTCTTCCAAAGCGCAGGACTGCCTGCCCCCGTCTTCCAAAGCGCAGGACTGCCTGCCTCCGTCTTCCAAAGTGCAGGTCTGCCTGCCCCCGTCTTCCAAAGCGCAGGACTGCCTGCCCCCGTCTTCCAAAGCGCAGGACTGCCTGCCTCCGTCTTCCAAAGTGCAGGTCTGCCTGCCCCCGTCTTCCAAAGCGCAGGACTGCCTGCCTCCGTCTTCCAAAGCGCAGGACTGCCTGCCTCCATCTTCCAAAGCGCAGGTCTGCCTGCCCCCGTCTTCCAAAGCGCAGGACTGCCTGCCCCCGTCTTCCAAAGCGCAGGTCTGCCTGCCCCCGTCTTCCAAAGCGCAGGACTGCCTGCCTCCGTCTTCCAAAGCGCAGGACTGCCTGCCTCCGTCTTCCAAAGCGCAGGTCTGCCTGCCGCCGTCTTCCAAAGCGCAGGACTGCCTGCCTCCGTCTTCCAAACTGCAGGACTGCCTGCCTCCGTCTTCCAAAACGCAGGTCTGCCTGCCTCCGTCTTCCAAAGCGCAGGTCTGCCTGCCCCCGTCTTCCAAAGCGCAGGACTGCCTGCCCCCGTCTTCCAAAGCGCAGGTCTTCCTGCCCCCGTCTTCCAAAGCGCAGGTCTTCCTGCCCCCGTCTTCCAAAACGCAGGTCTGCCTGCCCCCGTCTTCCAAAGCGCAGGACTGCCTGCCCCCGTCTTCCAAAGCGCAGGACTGCCTGCCCCCGTCTTCCAAAGCGCAGGTCTGCCTGCCCCCATCTTCCAAAGCGCAGGTCTGCCTGCCCCCGTCTTCCAAAGCGCAGGACTGCCTGCCCCCGTCTTCCAAAGCGCAGGTCTGCCTGCCCCCGTCTTCCAAAGCGCAGGTCTGCCTGCCCCCGTCTTCCAAAACGCAGGACTGCCTGCCTCCGTCTTCCAAAACGCAGGTCTGCCTGCCTCCGTCTTCCAAAGCGCAGGTCTGCCTGCCTCCGTCTTCCAAAGCGCAGGTCTGCCTGCCCCCGTCTTCCAAAACGCAGGACTGCCTGCCTCCGTCTTCCAAAACGCAGGTCTGCCTGCCCCCGTCTTCCAAAGCGCAGGACTGCCTGCCCCCGTCTTCCAAAGCGCAGGTCTGCCTGCCCCCGTCTTCCAAAGCGCAGGTCTGCCTGCCCCCGTCTTCCAAAGCGCAGGACTGCCTGCCCCCGTCTTCCAAAGCGCAGGTCTGCCTGCCCCCATCTTCCAAAGCGCAGGTCTGCCTGCCCCCGTCTTCCAAAGCGCAGGACTGCCTGCCCCTGTCTTCCAAAGCGCAGGTCTGCCTGCCCCCGTCTTCCAAAGCGCAGGTCTGCCTGCCCCCGTCTTCCAAAACGCAGGACTGCCTGCCTCCGTCTTCCAAAACGCAGGTCTGCCTGCCTCCGTCTTCCAAAGCGCAGGTCTGCCTGCCTCCGTCTTCCAAAGCGCAGGTCTGCCTGCCTCCGTCTTCCAAAGCGCAGGTCTGCCTGCCCCCGTCTTCCAAAGCGCAGGACTGCCTGCCCCCGTCTTCCAAAGCGCAGGACTGCCTGCCCCCGTCTTCCAAAGCGCAGGACTGCCTGCCCCCGTCTTCCAAAGCGCAGGTCTGCCTGCCCCCGTCTTCCAAAGCGCAGGTCTGCCTGCCCCTGTCTTCCAAAGCGCAGGACTGCCTGCCCCCATCTTCCAAAACGCAGGTCTGCCTGCCCCCGTCTTCCAAAGCGCAGGACTGCCTGCCCCCGTCTTCCAAAACGCAGGTCTGCCTGCCTCCGTCTTCCAAAACGCAGGTCTGCCTGCCTCCGTCTTCCAAAGTGCAGGTCTGCCTGCCTCCGTCTTCCAAAGCGCAGGACTGCCTGCCTCCGTCTTCGAAAGTGCAGGATTGCCTCCCTCCATATTCATGTTGGAAATTATTCCAAAGTTTAAGTAGGTGTGTAAAACCAGCCCATTATTGATGTGAAACTGTGAGCAACACACAAAGACACGGACACATAATAGCCCTGCCCTCCTTTTATCCTCACACCAACACTGTGAGGTAGGTTACGCTAAGAGAGTTGCCCAGACTGCTTTATGGCTCAGTTGGGGATTTGAACCTGAGTCTCCTGGGTCCTAGTCACTACGCTACACTGGCTGAAAGCTAGAAAGACAGCTGTACATTTCAGAATGAACTCATAATAATATAAATAGGGAGGTGGCCAAATGAATCGTTTCCTGTGTTCCTCCCCATGCCCCACCCCCAAAAGAGGGGAAAATCACAGCCAGCAAGCCTTTTCACACTCATGAGTCTGCCACTGTTGTGTTAGGGACGATATAAAAGGGGAAGGGGGGGTACTTCTCGCTATGCATCATGGGAAGAGCAATGAGCCAGGCTGATCTGTGAGATCTGCCCAAATGCACTCCACAGTTGATGTGAGTCTGTCACAGATCGCTCTCTCTAATCAGTGCAGCCTTTATTCAAGTCACTTGCGCTCTCATGAACAGTGCCAGAAGAGCTCTTGAGCCACGGGCCTCACGGAGGCCAAATCAGAACACATACTGAGAAGGACTAGAATTACCGGGGGGGAGGGGGGGGCAGAGAAACAGCTGGAAACTACGCAAAGAATACTGGAGAGGAGACAGAGGGTCACAGTCATCAACATGTAGCGAACACACTTAGACAAAGCCAGGACAGGACCTCTGGCAATGGTGTTGTGCCGCTGCTCCTCTTCTCCCCGCCACCCCCGCTCACTTCCATACATAAGGAGGACATGCTTGAGGGGGAAAAGGTTGCTTTACAAGACCTAACGAGATGGGGAGGGGATAACAGGACCATCACCCTGGAGGGAAAGTCAAAGACTTAAACTGGCCTCGCTTCTCCGTTAACTCTTGTTCTCGTCTGAATACTTGAGAGAGTTCCAAATACATTTAAGCCTGATTAACACTCGTTCCAATGAGCCCTTAAGTGGACCCTTGGGCTCAACGGCTCTCTAGCAATGTCTTCGTGCTGCAGCCTGCCCCAAGCTGGTGCCCTGCAGATGTACTAGTCTACAATTCCCATCATTTCCACCCAGCACGGCCATGCAGTCCAGTACATCCGGAGGGCACCAGGTTGGGCCGTGCTATAGCGTCAATCAGAGCTACATCCCAGCGAAACTGATACATCCCTCCTCCACATGATGGACAGCTATCTGTTAAGAGGAGAGAGAAAAAAAACACCTTACCCAGCATAAGGAGGACCTTTTGCAGTTCCCCTTGCCTTGCAGAGAAGTACAGCTGTTTTGAGTGAAACCGTAATTTCTTGGGTCTGCCAAACCAAAAAAAAAACTGTTATTACCAATTAGTATTGCTGCAAAACCCTTAACACCTTCCAGTCCTGGCCTTTACTATTAATTGCACAGAAAAGGCAAAACCACCCCTACTGCATTGCTTGCTTAAAAACTAAACACACTTATTTACTTTCCCTGAATTGGAATCTTTGCCAACAATAGCAACTGCCAAAAGCCGACATTATCAGTACTGAAGTCCTGCTCGGGCAGGGTGCTCTGTTATATGTGAGAAGCTGGAATCGTCCCTTCTTTATTTCCTATGTTCAGGTGGTGAGTGCCGATCCTCTTGCAGCCCAAACACCACCTTCGATGCACAAGAGGGGGGTATCAGCCGGTCCAGGAGAGCCCTGAGGTTTGCAGAAGTACACAAAGATCTTTAGAAACCCCCCAAACAGTTCAATGGGGATTGAGCACGCTCGGTGGGCACGGAAAGTTGACTGACTTGCGGAAGAAAAATGGCAGGGACAGAAGTATCGTGAAGCAGGGCATGCCTGGTACAGTGAACAGTGTCCTGCCCCGACTGGAGGAGTCCTCCTCAGAGGAGGAGCTAGGAGCCCCAGAAGCCCAGGGTACCCCAGACCAGGGACTGCCCCCAGACCCACAGGAGCCTGAGCCCTTGTGGGAGATGGCTGCAGAGCCATCCCTGTCAGGAGAAAGGGACTCCGCCTCTGAGACAGAGGCTGAGCCACCCCCTGATCCCTGGGAGTGTCATCGTCTCAAGCGACAGGCCAGCAGGGCTCCTGTGCAAAGGAGTGCTCGCCTCCAGGAAAGGTCTCCTCAGGAGAAAGAGACTCCTCGGGAGTAGGCTCTGGAAAGGGAGCTCTGATTGCTGCAGCTGAGCTCTGGGTGGAGCCTGGCTGGCTTACAAGCCTTCACTGGAAACCCAGCCAGAGTTGGAACAACTTGGTCCATCCAGCCTCTGCCATATCCCCTGCTCCCTGAATCATGCCCTGTGATGGATGCACTGTTTGATGACCTTCTGGACTGCCTAACAACCCTGCTTCTGTACTGTGTAACGTACCTGACCAATTCACTGTGTTCGACCTCTTGCTTGTTACCTGACCCTCATTACCTGCCTGCCTAGATTTTGACTACTCCTGCCTTAGCCTAAACCTCCTTGGACTGAAACCTGTGCGCTTGACCATTCGCTACCCAACCTGACTATGATATTGCATCGCCCCCTGTATTTGCTTACAAACAGCCAAGGCTCGGTCTAGAGTGGGACAAACAGGAGCAACTCCACACGGAAACATTTAGTGGCAGGAGCCACTTATCCATGGAAATACTTGTGACACTGCACTGAAGAAAACTAATAAAAAAAAATACTGAATTTAATGACAAAGCAATCTTCAGCGCCACAAGAAGCCCTTTGTATTTCTCAGGCTTTTTCTCTGTAGGCAGCCTGTGGGTTTTCTTTGTTTGTTCTGCTGAATTTTATGGTTCGTTATTAACTGCTGCTTTCTGCTGTTCTCATCTATTTAGACTGTATTGTTTGTTCTTACTGTTTTAATCATAAGCTACCTTGGGCATTTTTACTGGAGTGGGGTAAACATATTTAAACAAACAACATCAGGATATGGGAATCAGGGAGCGACTTTATGGACACAAACAGAATTTCATCTACTTTACACCAGTCTTAGGCCAGGATCATTATTAAAGGAATTTGACAAATTCATTAACGGTGGCCTGGTGTCAGGGTGGAAACTGAGCCGACAGAACCCCAGAGCAGTTCTGATTCTGAGGAGGATCAGCGATCCATGGGAGAGGAGCTCATCCCTCACAGGCACAGCAGCTGGCAGAGATTCCTCCTGCCAGCATTCCTGGGATAGACAGCGGCCCTCGCAGTGAGAAAGTGCAGGAGGGGGGCTTGCTAGACACTCGACGCAGACGCAGGGAGCGACGAGTGATGGAGGGCGCGGAAAGGAGGCGTAGCGCCGGTTTGGCGCGCAAGCAACGGCTGCGTCCCGTGGACCCAAGGGAAAGAGGGAAGATCTCTCCCTAGCCCATAAGTTCAGCGTCTTCAAGTGATTCTCCTTCAAACGGGGATCAACTGCCTACCCAGGGCATAGGCTACTCTGCTGTTCATTGCTTAGTCATTGGTGATTAGCATCTGAAAGAGTCATTAAGTTGTAAAAGGATTAAAGCCTTGAAAAGAATCCTATCGTCTGTGTCTTGAGTTGGCTATTGGAGTGTACTGAAAAAGGCCGCTAGGGCGCTCCTGACACCTGGAGATTGGTTTGGCGTGGAGTATGGAGACCTCATTAACTATATCAGGGAAGAGCAAACTTCAGGCTTGAGGAATCGACTTTATTTTTTTTACTAGACCCCAGAGATCCACCAGCTGGAGCCAGATGCAAAATGATGGCTCGGTGCGGAGCCATTTATTTATTTATTTACAACATTTGTATACCGCTCCACATCCAGGCAGGTTCCAGAATGGCGATCAATACAAATGAATAAAAACACCATGTTGAAATAATTACTGTTTTAAAAAAGAAACGAGTTCTGATAAAACTGCGGCCGGGCACTCAAGGAAGGCTTCCTGAAATAACTATGTTCAGGAGGCACCAGAAATGTCGCTGAACCCTGCGACCCATACCCTGGGATGACCTGCATACCCACACACAAACTGACATCTGAGTTACAACAGATCAGGGATTCTCACAGACCAATTTGGACCTAAAAATGGCTATTGTTAACCAATTGGGAGTTGGTATCCCTTGATGATCTACTGCCAAATCATTTTTTTTATTTATTACATTTTTTATACTGCCCAATAGGCAAGGCTCTCTGGGCAGTCCACAATTAAAACCATAAAATATAACTCGGAAAAACATAATATAAAACATTTAAAAGTTTTAAAATCCCCGGTAAAACCCAGCAGCAGTTAAAGCCCAAGGAAAGCCTGTTTGAAAAAGCTGTGGTTTCAGGAGACGTTTAAAAAATGTCCTGCCTCCTGAACTGCACCCTTTTCCAGAGGGTGAGTGCCACTACAGAGAAGGCCTGCCATCGAGTTCTTCATGGAGACATTGTCTTCGTTTTGAAATGACCAGCAGGACCAGAGATTTACCAATAGATCCCCAACTACCTGGGCAATGGCAAACATCAGCCTGTCCCTGCACTACATCCTCTTATGAAGGATGTATGGCAGCTCGATATAACCACACAGCCATAATCCTTGGTCAGTGGGAACTGAGTGACTGACCACATAGTGATGATGCACTGCAGTGAACCCTACAGACAACTGAATGGAAGCCCAGCTCACGGCCACTTAGCATCAGCAAGGCTTTCCCTGGGACAGGGCCGGCCCAACACATTTTGCTGCCTGAGGCAAAGGACAAGATGGTGCCGCCTTCCATTCCAGGTACAGAAACAACCTGGACTGGCACTTGAACCTTACTTCAACACTGGCAACAGGATAAAGTCCTTCATCACAGCTGAGGGAAGCAGGCTAGTTTAGGGGATGTAGGACAGGCTGTGAAGGTTTGAAGCCTACAAAGGCAAAGCTTAGAGGCCTGGCGTTTTTGGTGGGAGGGGGTATCCCTGAGAGGAGTAGTTTCATTTCCCTGGTTAAGTTTCATTTCTTCAGGTTTGAAGCAGTACTTTCAGTTTTGAGGGAGGAGGGTAAATAAAGACAGTGAGAGAGCCAGTGAGACCAGAGCACCAAGAGAGAGCAGGAAGAAGCAGCCTGCAGAAGTCTAAGTACAGCTAGGGTAAAGGAACTTGAGTTTTGCAATTTTTATTTCCTCTTAAGGCCTTCTGTATCACTCAGTTCTACTGTGTAAATACCTTTAATTCTGATTTGCTTGCTTTAATTTACCAGTAAACTGTTGTGGTTAAACCCTGTGTTTAGAGTGTCAATCACCTCATGCCTACAGCCCAAACCCCACATTACTGGAAAGGCGAAGGTAAAAGAAGGCAGGTGGGACTCTTAAGGAGGCAAGAGATCCTTAAGGAGTTGCTCAGGGGGTTCAGGTCGTAAGGGGAACCTTGACAGAGGCACACACAGTTTTGTCCTCCTAAGAGAGTAGAATGTCTGGGGGACTACCACTGCTGCCTCCTAGCATCTGCTGCCTGAGGCCGTTGCCTCAGCCTGCCTAATGATAGGGCCAGCCAGCACATTCTAGGGCCAGCACATCCTTACTTTTCTGAATCCAGGGCAATCAAGGCGCTTTCCAACGTTTCTTTAACTGGTCCCTGAGGCAAACCAGTTGGGGCAGGTTTGGGAAAGGCAGACGTCCCGGCCAAATCAAACCCCTCAGCAGACGAACTCTCAGACCTGCCTTCTTCCAATGGCTGTGTTCCAGTCCCGCTGTGACAAAAAATAGGGAGAGAAAAGAGTAAATGCAAACCCTGCCATCAGTCAATGTCACACACATATTTTGCATCAAGCAAGGAAAAAGTATAGCCTTTTAAAATACGCAAATGGCTTGTATTAATCCCCAGCAGCGCCCTGGGTGATTTTGTGAGCCCTCCTCCCGAGTCTTCGCAGCGTGGCCCCTCTCTTCAGAGACGCTTCAGACAGGCAGAGAAAGAAGATGGTACAACCCTCCCCGGGCTGCTTCACTTCAGAACTGCTTGCCTGGATCCCTCCCCCCACATCAAAAAGCATCCTGCAGTAGAAAGTTAGTATGTTGGGTGTTCAAGCGAAGACCCAGTTCACATGCCACAACAACCCATGGGTTACTGAATCAACGGATTCTTGGGGTGGCACGCAAGTAAGCAAGCGCACAGCCTCCCAATCGCTCGCCATTTCTGCTTTCTTTCCAGTTTACAAAGCAACCCAGAAATGCCCTCCATGACATGTGAACTTGGAACTCTGGGTTGTTGAGGGAGAAACAACCCAGAGTCTAAACCCAGAGTGGTCTGGTAACCCAGAAACAAAGCAGAAGCGGAGAGCAGTGGTGAGTAGTGCGCTCGCTCGCGGATGGCCCAACGACCCATGGGTTACGCGCAAACCATGGGCCATGGTCTTCTCTGTGACTTGCTGAGGGGGGGAACATTCAAATAAGCAACCCCTTTACCTATGGAATGAAGTGGTACAGCCTGAGGAGAAAGAGTGCCAACTGCTTCTTGCAACCTACCACAGATACAATGGCTGGAGAGAAGATGGTGTCTGAGCTCACTGTTGTACAATTTGATTCTGGAGCAGACCGTCAGCTACTGCAGTCTTTCTTGCTACAACTGGAGTTCCCAAGAGCAACAGGCAAACCGTGCCGAATGGGACAGCAGTTGTGGACAAAGTGCTGCCAAGAATTGGACTCCGCTGTAGGCTTCCCAGCAGGAAAGGAGACTCATCTCACTGGAGCCTCACCTCATTTCCACTGCTGCTTCTCAGCAAAGCCCACTGCTTTCACCCACATGTTAAAGGATTTAAAGGTGGAGCCAAAGACAGACTTGCCAGTGTCAGCTACAATTGCAGGGCGGGGGGGCAAGGTGCCCTTAGCAGGCTTCCTCCTTGCCACTGTTGCTACTTGCCCATTCACTTGATCTCTCCCTCCCAGCCTGATGTTTGTCATTGCCCAGAAGGAGAAGGTAAGTCAAGCGAAGGAGAAGGCATGGTAAGGCAAGTGAAGGAGAAGGCAAGGCAAGCGAAGGAGAAGGCAAGCCAAGCGAAGGAGACAGTAAGGCAAGCGAAGGAGATGGTAAGGCAAGGTAAGGCAAGCGAAGGAGAAGGTAAGGCAAGCGAAGGAGAAGGTAAGGCAAGCGAAGGCTATTGCCCCAAATCCTTATGTTATTATCATATAAAGCCCTAAACAACTTGGGACCAGGATACCTAACAGACTGCCTTCCCTTATATATACCCAGGTGACCTTAAAGATCATCAAAGGAGGCCTTGCTGGTCATTCCAAAACGAACGGAATGTCACCATGAAGAACCCCAATGGAGGGCCTTCTCTGCAGTGGCACCCACCCTCTGGAAAACTCTCCCCCGGGCAGTTCGGAGGCAGAAAATGTGGCATGTTTTGAACACCTTCTAAAAATGCACCTTTTCACCCAGGCTTTCCCTGGGTTGTCACTGCTGTTGGGTTCTACATGCTACTTTAAAACTTTTGAAAGTCTTACATTATGTTTCATCATGTGGTATTTTATGGCTTCAATTGTTATGAACTGCCCAGAGCCTCACCCATTGGGCAGAATATAAATGTAATCAATAAATAATAATTAACTCCTTGCTCTTATTACTCTTCTCACACTTGGAGTGGGCAGATGAACAGGCAGCAATCGCAAGGATGACAGCAAACAGGGCTAGGAGCTGGGCATGAGCCCAATGCCATGAGCCTCTGGACTTGCCTTCCTGTCGTCGTATCTGCCCTTCCCTCTGAGGTGCCTGGCTTCTTCTGCTCATAGGTCAACAGCAGCGTGGAGGTCGTGTCCGCCTTTGCTACCGTCACTTCTTTGGCCTTGGCAGCCTCTTCCCCACAGTGTGGGCAGTAGCTCATGCCTTTGACCTGGGAAGCACAATCCTTGTGGAACCGGTGTGAGATGCTGCTTTCTGGCTGGCACTCCATAAATGTGCCCTGGAGAGGGAGATGCAAAGAGGATGTGTTTGTATCTTGTAGGTCTCCGTGCAGTGTTTCACCTGGGAACCTCACCATGTACATGTGTGGCATACACACACATACGTCCCTACACACACACATACACACCCACACACACAGAAGTACATTTTGAAGCTGAGAAATCAAAAACTTAGCCAACCACAAGCAAATCTGGTGGAACAATCCAGACTGCCATCTCAAGTCCGCAAATCTAATAACTCCTACCTATCAGCATTCATTATCGCCTTTCTAAAAACCCTGGCTGTGATGAGTTAGCCTTGGTAGTGAATTCATATTCTCTCTTTCTGAATGCTCTCTCTCTCTCATTGCATACCCCCACCCAACAAGCAGAACAGGACACAAAAAGTCCCCGAAATGAACACACACTTCGCATGCCTGTCTTATTACAGATGTACAGTAAAACTCACAGGAAGCATGGAAAAGAGATGAAGCCCCATTTACACACTACAAATGTTACCAATTGCACTTTCTAGTTTAGATGCTGGCACAATGACACATGCTCACTAATTAGTACGAAATCTTGGGAGGCCTCCACATCCTTCGAAGATAGCTTCTGCAGAACAATACGTTTCTATAAAAGCTATGGTTGAAGGACATGGCGTTTATCTTCTTTACTACTGGACTTCTTGTGTTCGCCGCTCCAGAATCTGTTTGGATGGGGAGCGGTATACAAATGTTGTAAATAAAATAAATAAAATAAATAAAACAAAACCAAACCGGATGTCAAACGCTGAAAACCCTAAACCACAATCAGCAACATATGACTGCATCATTTGATGACGGTGGGCTTTGAATCAAGCCCCAAGAATGCACTGACTGGATAAAACCGGAGCGGCTTCTTGCGAATCTGGCTATGGCAGCCATAGTCGAGCATCTGTTGTTCATCACAGTTCTCTTGGGCTTCCTCCCCTAATGACCCAAACTATCTCCGATTCTATCCTAGCTCTGCCTACTGTGCCACTTCACTCTAGAGATGGGGAAAGACCTTTAACACACATCAGTCCAGACCCACCTTGTAATACTCTGGGCAGCGAGAGTCATCTCACCCCAGATTTTCCAACGCGCCAAGTGGCTTGATCAAATACTGTTTTCATACATGCCATTTCAGAAGGCTCTGAACATCTCTTGCACTACAGGTGCCAACTTTGTTAATGCTAGCTGGCAGGAAGCAGGAGAGGCCCTTTGAACCCAAATGCACATTCTAGGCCAGATGTCATATTCAAAAAGCAAAAATGTGCTACAGCATCATGTGTGGAAACTGCGCCATGCCCAAAGGCTACACCTCTCTGCTTCAGCTCGAAGAAGCCAAGTGCCTGCATGAGCACCATTCTGCAATGTGAAGGACAAAAGATGGCCCAGATCCAAAGTTACCAACTCTTTCGCAGAGGGCTGTGGTGCCTGGAGTCCTCCAGATGTTCCTGGCCTACAACTCCCATCATCTTTTGCCATTGACCATTTTGGCTGGGGCTGACAGGAGCTGGAGCTCAACAACATCTGGAGGGCCACCGATTCCTCAGCCCTGTGCTAAGAGTTGCCCAACTCACATTTCTCACTTCACACCACCCCCTTTTTTCTCCTGCATCGTACGTAACTCACATCTAGGGATGGGAGGCCCTTGGATGCTCATGCTTGCAGAAATTCTCTGAATTTACTTCCAAGCTCAGTTCTGCTCTATCCCATTCTCGTTTGCGACCTGTTTTTTCATTCTTGTTTGTGACCTGTTTTTTTGGGTTCGAATGGGAAAAGTGTGCATTTTTCAAAAGTGTGCACTTTCCCCCATTGGCTAAAGGGTGAAATGTGCATTTTTAAAAATGCAGAACTTAAAAATGCACAATTTAAAGTGTGCATCTTTAAAAGTGTGCACTTTCCCCCACTGACTAAAGGGTGAAATGCGAATTTTTAAAAATGCACCACTTAAAAATGCACAATTTAAAGTGTGCATCTTTAAAAGTGTGCATTTTTCTCCCCAAAGCATGAAAATGTGAATATTTAAGTGTGCATTTTAAAAAATGATCACTTTTAAAACTGTACACGAAGTGGTGCATTTTTTTAATGTGCACATTTCTGAACACGAATGAAAGTCAGGGAATTCGCAAACATTTTTGGAGAACACATGCTGCCGTTTGGGGTTGCGAACGGGGCATTTTTGAGTGATTTGCGAACTGAAATTAAATTCTTGTACACCTCTATTCACACTTAAGTGGCACCTCAAGACATAGTGAGGAAAATGCGGTCGAATTTAACCCCCTGCTTGCAAATATTTCCGGAGATCCCACTTTAAAAACAAAGCCTTGCGAACTAAAAAGGAAAAAAGAGCTGCACAACCAAAGTGAGCTTCTTTAGGGAGTGAAAGATCACCCCAGTGCACCAGCATGTAAAATTGTTAAATGGGCTTCATTGGGGACATGCAAACTGTCGCCAGGAGAGGCACAAACTTCTTTCAGCCTCTCCCCTATGGAGTATATTAGGCCAGAATGTAGAATGACAGCAGGTCGATTCAGGGAAAATGAAAGAAAGGGCTTCTTCATCCAGCGCAATGCCAAGTTTATGGGCCTCACTGCCACAAAAAAATGGCTTTAAAAGAGGGCTTAGGCCAATTCATGCAGGAGGGCTACGACATTAAATGTACATATATTACGAACTGTAGTTAGAGATGTACATTCATGTTATAACTCTATGTGTTTAGGGTGGTTATATCTAGAGTGAGATGAGTGATAGGAAGTATAGTGTATTTGCATATGTGAGATGATTGGCTAAATGAACGAAGGGAGGCGAAGTGTGTGTGATAGATAAGCTGGATGCTGTGCTTGAGTGAGACGGATAGGGAATAGATCGGGGGGGGATTGTGAGATATGGGGCTTGTGTTGGGTCTGTGAAGAAATAAATGGTGAAGACAGAGAGAGAGAGAGTGTGACTAGGATTTATGTGTATGAGAGGACATACATAGATAGAAGTTTTAAAAGTTACTGATTTACTGTTGAACATCTTACTGTTATAATTAATAAAGATTTGTTTTATAAAATCCTACACCTTCTGCTCTTGGCTACGCAAGGGTTAAGGGAATAAAGGGAATAATGCAGACTATAATAAAGCGAGTGTGTCCTCACAGCTCAAGGACAGAGTAAAAAGGGTTGGACCTGAGGTAAAGGTCCTGCTGGCAGCGTTACTGTGTGTGGGGAAGAAAGGAGTGGCCTGCCGTGGGAAAGGCCTTAGTAAAGAGGAATTCTCACTGGGAATAGGCAAGAACGCCACAAGGCGATCAACAAATATTACACACAATGGCTACATAGAATCTCCAGTTTCAGAAGCAGTATACATACAATTATCAGATGCTGGGGGGCAACAATGTGTGTGTGTGTGCACGCGCGCATAGGGGGGTTTGTTGCCTTCCTCCCGTGATTGCAGGCTTCCTGGAGGCATCTGGCTGGACACTGTGAGAAACAGGAGGCTCGACTAGAGGGTCCTTTGGTCTGATCTACCAGGGGGCTCATGTTCTTTATGTACCCCCACCACACCCACACACACTCACACAGTCAGCCAAGGAATGCAGCACAGGTAGCTGGGTACCCTATTCCTTGCCTTGCAGCTGGGAATCCAAGAATCTGATCTTGATTTGCTTGGTCATGTTTTTAAAGTATTTATTGCTTTATACCGGTTTTATATTGGTTTTTGATATTGTAGCGTATGTATTTCTGTGTAAACTGCTGGGACGTCCTGTGATGTCAAGTGGTATAGAAGCAGCTTAAATAATACATAAATAAATACCCACCCACCCAACACACACAAGTCTTTCATTTTCATTAGGGCATGGATAGGCAACCTGGCATCCTCCAGATGTTTGGGACTACAACTCCTATAATCAATAACTAACCGTTAATTGTAATGGCTGAGGCCAGGGCCGGCCCTTGTTGTTGTTCAGTCGTTCAGTCGTGTCTGACTCTTCGTGACCCCATGGACCATAGCACGCCAGGCCTTCCTGACCTGTGCTCTCTCCTGGAGCGTGCTCAAGTCCATATTCATTGCATCGGTGATGCTATCTAGCCATTTCATCCTCTGCCATCCCCTTCTCCATTTGCCTTCAGTCTTTCCCAGCATCAGGGTCTTTTCCAGAGAGTTTTCTCTTCGCATTAGGTGGCCAAAATATTTGAGCTTCAGCTTCAGTATCTGTCCTTCAGGGCCGGCCCTACCAGTAGACAAAGTGAGGTAGTAGCCTCAGGTGGCAGATGCTGGGAGGCGGCACCAAGGCATTGGTGGAGAGAAAGATGTGCCATTTGGCCTGCCATGCAACCCCTATGTGAGCCAGATGCCTTTAGGTTGGTGGAAGATGCTGTCCCATCGCGAATGCTGAAGAAAGATTCAACCGCTAGTCCATCTGGCTACTGTTAATGGAACTGGAGGGAGCACCATCTTGTTTTTCACCTCAGGCAGCAAAATGTCTTGGGCCAGCCCTCGCTGGGGCTAATGGGAGTTGTCATCTAAAACATCAGGAGGACACCAGGTTGCATTCCCCTGCATTAGGGTGCACTCCTCCCGCCACCCCTTCCCTCCTCTCTCCTGCAGGAACACTCACCCTGCAGAGCGCAGCAATCTCCCAACTAGGGGAGGTTTTGAGCCAGCATTTAGAAAAGTTTGCTTCAAGAGCGTTTGGAAGCCCATATTGCAGGACCTTCTCCCTGCCTGCCTATCATGTAAAAAGAGAGATTTTTTCCTATTGGGTGGACGAGAAAGAACTTAATAAATAAAACAAGCCATTCCTTTTTTAAGAGGCCAACGAAGACAGGGGACAAAAATGGCAGAGGTGACTTCATTTTTCTCCTGCTGGCACATCACCAAGACCCTCCCAAAGAGGCTTACCGCTGCGCAAAAGAAGCCACAACCCGGGCAGCACTGATGTTTCACCATCCTCCCTCTGTGGTCCTCACACAGCACCAAGAGCTGAACCTTGTTAGATGGACGCATCAGCTCGTACTTCAGCGCACGGTTTGTGCATCGGCTCAGCTGGAAGGGAAGAAAGGAAAATGCCATCCTTGGATAGTGCCCAAGAGATAGACAGATGAGTGAGAGAGAGAGAGAGAGAGAGAGAGAGAGAGAGAACGAACCTCTTCTCTGCCACACTGTGTGCTTTGAGAGCAATTTCATACACTGCATGGGATGAGCCTTTTCACAGTGATTCAAATGCGCGCCAAGCAGCCTTGGCAAACGCAGCTGCAGCAAAGAAATACTTCATTTTACTCTCAACCACATGGCTGTGCCAATGCAAACACCGCACACCTTCGGAGTCACAAAGGCCAGCAAGTGAGAGCTATGGCTGCACACAACAACTTGGGCTCATTAAAATGCCAATGCCTCAGAAAAACTGCAGTCCACCCGGACGGATGGGAGAAAGAGCTTTCTGCTCAATGAGAGTCACTGACTAATCTGGATTTGGCTGCTCTGTGAAGACTCCTGTGTGTGTTTTTCAAAATGCTAGTCCTTAAATACCCCACATGAAACCTGGTTTTAGAGAAATTTTCAGCCTCCCTGCCCAAGCGTTCCATCATGGCTCTCTTCTCAGTCCTGCCACAGATGCCCACCAATGTGCCTTGTTTTTCCAGGTCAAGGAAACTCGGAGCTTGTTCCACATACTTATTCGTACATTATTTCATTTCCATCCTATTGATGACTGGGAGCTGAACTCAAATGCAAAGTGATGTATTTGAGAGGATACGATACAGAATTATCTGTGGTTTCTATTTATGCGAGTCATCGCTTGATGTTCCAACCACACAGCGAAGAACATGCCCACGTGGACCAGCCCTAGGGCTTCCCACCTACCCCACCTTATTCCTAACCATTAATATGCCGGCACTGGCGCAGGCAAGAACCTGCCCACGGGCTCCCAAAATGCCGAGCATTTTCCCGTTGAGTTTGTTTAACCTCATCCCCCTCAAAACCATTCCATTTTAAAATGGAAAGCTACAGCAATAACAAGAACAGAAAAGAAAAGAAAAAGATGGAACTTGAGCTCCTAAATAAAAACACAAAACCCCTTTATGCTAACTGTACAGAAGCCACTGGGGTCATCATCCACCAAGGGTGAGATCTGGAAAGCCTTCTTTCCCAAATGCAGAATCCACCAATCCAAAGGGCCAAAAAGCACCCGTCTTGAGTCTTCGCCCCTGTTTTATCATCCCGCGGACACATCAACTAAGCCCCGGCAGGAAAGGGATCTGCCAGTTATCTCCTGACCACAGGCACTCGTTACAGCTTGGCTATCCCAGCAGTGGCTAATTGAAAAACTACAGGGCTAGCAGCAGCAGCTGGCTTAAGAGAATCTGCAAAAGCCTGAGAGAATTTTACCGGGCTACAGAACAGCCAGTGGTGGTTGCCCAATGGAGGGAACTCACTGGAGGCGGCACGGAGATGAGAGAGAAGAGAAAAGGCCAGAGACAAGGAGAAGACAAGATATACACAGCAATTGGGTGCTGGAAAGCCTATCCCTGTGAAAACCCTATCCACTTCATCGGAATCTCTTGAAGAGTGAAGGATTGACAGGCCCCCTTGGTGGCACCGTTCTAATACAATAATTCTTCTTGTATTAGAAGAAACCAACACATCCGCCTTCCCAGTCACCCCAGGTTGCACACCTCCAACTTAATTTGTTGTGCTCCGGTTGTGTGGGTGTGCGGATGTTTATTATTAAATGACAACTGGTTAGGCCTCATCTGGAGTACTGTGTCCGGTTCTGGGCACCGCACTTTAAGAAGGATGCAGGCAAACTGGACAGGGTTCAGAGGAGGGCAACGAAGATGATCAGGGGACTGGAAACAAGGCCCTGTGAGGACAGACTGAAAGAACTGGGCATGTTTAGACTTGAGAAGAGAAAGCTGAGGGGAGATATGATAGTGCTCTTCAAGGACTTGAAAGGTTGTCACAGACAGGAAGGCCAGGATCTCTTCTCGATCATCCCAGGGTGCAGGACACAGAATAATGGGCTCCAGTGACAGAAAGCCAGATTCCGGCTGAACATCAGGAAAAACTTCCTGACTGTTAGAGCAGTAGGACAATGGAACCAATTACCTAAGGAGGTGGTGTGCCTCTCACACTGGAGGCATTCAAGACGAGGCTAGACAGCCACCTGCCAGGGATGCTCTGACTTGGATTCCTGCATTGAACAGGGGGTTGGACTCGATGGTCTTATAGGCTTTCAGCCCTACTGTTCTATGATTGTATGACAACAAGCAAAGCTGCATTCGGTTGCAGCAAAGAGGTGAGCTAAAAGCTGCTCTTCCTCACAGGAAGTTCCCTCTTTCCCCACACTGATAATCTGCCATTTACTTCATGACTTCCTGTCCATTCCCATTCTCTCCCTGCTTGCATCGTCCCGTCTCTATGAATCTTCCTCCTCTCCTCTTGCTAGCTGTGCTGGATGTCCCCCCCCCCCGCCCCACACATCTCTCTAATGGTTAGCTCTCTTCACCTCCTATCGCCAATCACAGGAACCAGATGAAAGCCTCCTTTAACTTAGGGTCTCCGTTCTTGTGGCTGAACTCCACAGTTCGAAATGTGAACCAGGGAACAACCTCTACGGATCAGCCACTCTCAAGCCCGTGGGGAGCGATCTCCACAGTTACTACGAATGAGGGAGGAGGAGAGGGATGTTGTTCCAAAGGCAATGCTAATGAAGTCCCTCCCTTGCACCACAGATGGGAAAGCACATGATTGCTCGTGCTAAGTAGGCCGGGGTCAGGATCTGGATGAGAGACTGCTTAGGATCCCTATGTAGGCTCCAAACACTTTGGAAGGGCAGCATCAAAACCCTCCTCCAATCTTGGAGCTGGAGAAGGGGACAGGGGCTGTCTCTGTTGCTGCAGTGCGACTCCTAGGCACTCTCAAGCACCTCCCAAGCCCTTGCCGCCGCCGCCCTGGCTCCAGCTCCAAGGTTGGAAGGAAGGTAGGAGCTCACCATGTTCAGCAAAGAACTTGACTGTGAAAGCCCCCACTGTAGCGAGTTGCTTAATAAGCAAAAAAGTGGACTTCACAGAGTTCTTGGATGCTGGTAGTAGACATGTGTAATTTAGCTTAACCAGCAGTTTTATGGTTCAGTAAGCAGGGCTTTCACACCAGGCATTACAGATGCCTGGTTCCCTCATTTTTTTCTCATACAGAGTGGTGTCTTATATTTATTTATTTATTTATTAAATGTATTAATCGCCCATCTGGCTGGTCACCCAGCCACTCGGGGCGATGTACAACAATAAAACAGTTTAAAACAATAAAATTCTACATTAAAAATTAAAATTCTACCTTATCTCTCCTATGAGCTGGGAGGCTTCCACTGCCCCACCCAATCTCTCTCCCTCCCCCTCCCTCCCTCCCTCTTTCTCTCTCTGGAAAGGCAATTAGTTTCCCAGGCTGGGATGCTTCAAGCATCTATGGGAGAAGATAGCCCCCGCTTCTCCTCAGTGTGTGTGCTGAGGGACAGCCATTGCCTGTCAGTTCATGAACTGGGGGTAGGCACTGAGCAGAAAAGCTTATAAGATCCAACCCACAGGCTTCGCGCTTTGGTCTCGCTTCAAAGGGAAATACACGTTACCAGCTTGGAGAACTTTGATTACTCTAGGAACAGCCTCTCTGTCTGTCCTGGGGACTAAGATAGACATATCAGCTTGTGACAAGGGTGCCCTGCTTTGCCAACTGAACAGAGGTGTGAACTTTCTTTATACATCTATTCTGCACCCATTTTCTATCAATAAAGTGTCATCTTTTTTGCAGAAGTGGCTTTCTCTCATCTTGGTAATCTAAAAGAGTCTATTGTTGACTGGGCCCTGACAAAATCAGGGCCCCAGATCAACACACCCACTGTGAATGTAGACCGTAGAGTACACCACGCCTGTGTATACCACCTTGAGCTCCATCATGGACAAAAGGCAGGATAACGGGTTTTACTCTGTTTTTACATGTGGATTTTAAACTTTTAAAATCTTACATTACATTTCATCATGTTGTATTTTATGGTTTTAATTGTTGCGAACTGCCCAGCAAGCCCCAGCAGTTCACAGCAGTATATAAATGTAATTAATTAAATAATTAATGTAGTAAATTAATAAGCATTGATTCTATTGGCCTCTTCTACTCCCCCAGTCATTTAAATTAGGCAGCGTTTAATTGAGAGATCTCAGTGCGCTGTAGAACATAAGCAGAGCCCTGCTGGATCAGACCAAGGGTCCATCTAGTCCAGGATTCCATTCACACAGTGGCCAACCAGCTGCCCATGGGAAACCCACAAACAGGACAGGAATGCAACAGCACTCTCCTGCCCATGTTCCCCAGCAACTGGTGTACATAGGCTCACTGCCTCTGGTACTGGAGGTGGCACAGAGCCATCAACACTAGTAGCCACTGATAGCCTTTTCCTCCAGGAATTTGTCCAGCCCCCTTTTAAAGTCATCCAAATTGGTAGCCATCACTACAGCCTGTGGTAGCAGATGCTATAGTTTGACTATGTGCTGTGTGAATAAGTCCTTCCTTTGATCTGTCTTGAATCTCAGCTTCATGGGATGACCCCTTTGGGTTCTAGTATTTAGAGGGAGAAAAATGTCTCCCCGTCCACATTCTCCACACCACACATGATTCTGTACACCTCTATCATCTCTCCCCTTACCCTCTTTTTCCCAAGCTATACAATCCCATATGAACATAAGCAGAGCCCTGCTGGATCAGACCCAGGGTCCACCTAGTCCAGCATTTTGTTCACACAGTGGCCAACCAGCTGTCAACCGGGAACCCACAAGCAGGACATGAGTGCAACAGCACCCTCTCACCCATGTTCCCCAGCAACTGGTGTGCATAGGCTCACTGTCTCTGGTTCTGGAGGTAGCACATAGCCATCAGGACTAGTAGCCATTGATAGCCTTCTCCTCCAGGAATTTGTCCAACCCCTTTTTAAAGCCATCCAAGTTGGTGGCCCTCACTACATCCTGTGGTAGCGAATTTCATAGTTTAACAATGCACTGTGTGAAGAGCTTCCTTCCTTTGATCTGTCCTGGATCTCAGCTTCATGGGATGACCCCTTTGGGTTCTAGTATTTAGAGAGAGGGAGAAAAATGTCTCCCTGTCCACATTCTCCATGCCACACACGAATCTGTAGACTGCTATCATGTCTCCCCCTGCTCTCCTTTTTTCCAAGCTCCACAATCCCAGCTGTTGGAACCTTCCCTCCTAGGGGAGATGCTCCAGCCCCTGGATCATTTTAGTTGCCCTTCTCTGCACTGTAGCCATGTCAATGAATTCCAAAGACTGTGGCCACAGCTAGGCCTTCATTGCACACCAGCCTGCTCATACGACTTGCAGAGACCTGTGCGTGAATAGAAGCTGCCCACTGCCACCCAAAAGGAGCAACGCCGGGGGGTGTAACACTACCTCCTTGTCGACGCTCTCCGTTGCCATGCACTGGTTGTTGGCTAGCGTGCTGATCTCTCGACTTTTGGGTGTTTCCATTCGACAGCTACAGAGAGGCACTTCCTGAAGAATGTCTGCTTCCATCGCTCCAGGGCCATTGGAACGACCTATGCAAACATTAAAAAGAAAAGAAATGCAAGTTAGCCAGTCAGCTCTTCTGCGGTCTGCACAAAGAAATGTATTATGACAGACTGGGGAAAGGGGGAAGCCGGAAACACAATGGTAACGTGGGCTTGCAAATAACCACTAGGCTAGCCAACTGTGACAAGTAAAAATGACCCGCTGGCAGATGGGAAGCAAAGTTTTGCGAAGTTAGGTTCTTCTTTTGGGGGCTATAAATTGTCACAGTGGGTAAAGCTGGGTCAGCTAGTATGCTTTCGGTTTTTTGCCAAAGCTGCCTTAGAATGTCTGCCTTTCTGATGCCCCCCTACAAACAAGGTTCCCCAAAGCACTTTGTAACCATTCTTTTTGCATCTTCGCATAGGCATGTGCACAGTCCTTCCCCAGCTTTTTAGGATGGAAAGGATACGAGACTAATCAAAGATATTCTTGTGGGTATGGCCAGTGCCTGGACAGAAGACCGCTTGGGAATAGGGCTGGCCCTATCCTTGAGCAAGATGAGGCAGCAGCAAGGTGGGACAGCAAGGTGTTGTACTATCCTACAACACCTTTCTGCCTGTTCCAGCATGTGCTGCCTGAGGCAGCTGCCTCACCCTGCCTAATGATAGGGCTGGCCCTGCTTAAGAACCTACATTTGCCACCTTGAGTTTCCTAATGAAAGAAAGGTGGGGTGCTGAGACACCCTGTCTTTAAGCAACGCACAACAGAAAGCCCAGCTGAAGCTGGGAACTGCAGAACACTTGCCTTCAGTTGGGAAAGGGACTTGGGATGCATATATATGTGCATAATCCATCTGGCTCACCATTTACAGACATTTCATTATGTAAAACGGCCACTCATCCAAGTTCCAATATGTTCCGACTAGGTCTTCACATTCTTACAGACTCTAACTTATCCTTATTTCAGAGGCCCTTCTACAAGTGAGGTGAGCAGCCTCTAAGGAGAGGGCCTTTTCAGTGGTAGCACCCCAATTGTGCAATGCTCTCCCCAGAGAGGCTCATGTGGCACCTACGTTTTCAGGGCCACGTGAACATCTTGTTTTCTCAAGCTTTTCTGTTTTTAGTATTAAGGCGCAATCCTACATATGTTTATGCTGGCTGGGGCATGCTGGGAGCTGTAGGCCTTTTTTTCTGTCTAAACATGCGTAGGATTGCATCCTTAGTTCATTTTAAGATCCTTGCATTGTTGCTGGCTTTTACTTAGTTTTTACTAGTTTTACTTTGTTTTAAACTTTTTCAATGCTATGTTTTATATCGTTTTAAGTCTTGTTTTGTGAACTGCCCAGACAGCTTGAGCTATTGGACAGTATAGAAATGTAATAAATAAATACATAATTGTATTTATTTATCTCTGTTGAATTTGGGACACCTGAAACATTCCAATGGAAATGACTATATTAGGTATTTGGGCTCATATGTTTACAGTGGGATGATTCAGAAACCAGGGCTGCTTAAAATGGTTAAATTGATCCAGCATTTCCTGGAGGAGATTCTCAGCAGCTGCCACTTGAAATCAATGTACTGGTCACAGCGTTGGTGCTAGCATATTTCTTAATCAATGCTCCTTGTCTAGTGAAGCTTCTCTCCAGAAGTAAGAGTCACGGGCAGGAGCAGAGGGGAGGGGAGGGAAAGAGATTCTTCAGAATCACTTTTAATACGTATTATTAAAGCAGTTGTGGACCACGCATCATTAAACGGAGCATCTCCTCAGCTTACTGTGACAAATATTTGCCCTAGAAGCCTTTGCATCTCACAAAACTACTGCACCAGCTTGTATAAAAGGCTACCTTGCAAATATATATCCGAAAGGAAGATTACTGGTCTTCTACATTTTTTCTCTCGTAAGTTTATCATTTTCATAGAGAAACAAATGATATATTAAAATGCATTATCATTTGAAGGTTGACTGAGTTTGATTCTAACATAGACATTCTAATAGAAGCAGTTGTGCTGACATGCTGTGACTTTTGACTGAACCTTCACTGACCTAGGAGCCTGCTATAGGAAAGCTGAAATTTTCCCAGCTAAAGTCAGGAAAGGCTAGCGGGTGTTTCAGATAAGAAAACTGGGAAGAAAGAATAAATGGTTACTGGACTATTGTCCACATGTCCTGCTTATGACATGAAATATTGTAAATAGAACTAAAAAACCCATCAAATTTGAAATAGTAAACCTGTGGAAAAGAAGCAGATGTTATCCTGTTTTGAAGGGCAGTGTGGCTCAGAAAAGTTGACAATATATGAAGTAAATATATTCTCTCAAATCTTAGCAGGAAACTTTGGAAAAATAAGAACTAATTGTTAGAAAAGTTTCCATCTGGAGAAATATCACATAAGCAGCACTAATAAAAAAGCATTTAAATATCAGAGGCAAAATCCAGGAACTTTAAAATCAAACATCAGTTGTCACATGCAACATCTGTCCCCATGAGAGACCAAAACACCTGTCTCAGATTGATTCTCTACTCTGTTTTGCTACAAGCTCAGAAATGTTACTGGGTGAGATATTCTCCTGCTATAAGGCAATGCTCCTCGAACTAAACTTAGAACATTTCTGAAATGTGTTTTGGTTGTAACAATGATGTATTTCTGTCTATGTTTAATGGTCTTATATCAGATGTGAATCATGTAGGAACTGCTTAAGATTTTAAAATAAAGTTATGCCTGATCTCACAATCCTCTATCTAAAAATTCTGTGTGTTAATATCAGGAATTTTGTAAATTTACAAATTCCATGGTGACACATTGGGCCTGGAATATGGCGTGGGATATGTTACCTGCTGAACCACAATCAAGCTAAATACAGAAATCCCATATCATAATAACCCTGACAAGGTCAAATCTGTCACACTACTGCAGCCTAGCCAGATGAATGGATTACAAGCAAGTGCCAGGACCAATAGAAGCATGTGAATAGTGAATGGCTGAAGGGCTGTGGTGGAATTCTGAATCCATCCTTGAACATTCATAACATAAGACCAAGGCATCCTGCCAGGATGGTGGGGAAATGGCACAGCTCCTTTTCAGAAGAAAGGCCGGATTGTAGACACCCTCGAACAGTGGCTCAAAGAGGTCCTATGCAGACGATACGTCTGCACTAAGCAAAACAGGCAGAAGTCTCCATCTCCTCTGCAGAACGGTCCTCTGGTACGTGCAAGCTTTGAGCCACCTTCTACTCGCCTAGGAAAGCCCTCGTGGGATTGGATCACATATCTCTGCCTGAGAACAGGTGGGAGTGTTAGAGGCCAAACTGGAAGTGGCTAATAGCTTTGGGGAGAAGTGCTTAAAAAAGACACAACTAAGTGGACAACCAGAGGGAGACATGACCAGCCAAATGACTTGAACACACTTCCAGCGCCTGGAACTGTTCTCTTCATATTCACCGGGATATTCCCATCAGGCTAATGAGCAGTTTTATACTCTGCAACACCTCCCCCACCCCACAGTACTGGCCAAGTGAGCAACTATTTCCCTTTTGCTGGTCTCTCCATTTGATCCATTTGTGCCTTTTTCTCTCTCTCTCTCTAAGCAACGCCGGCCTCTTCTCATTCTCCTATTAGCAGCCACCAGGGGGCATCAACTTAATACAGAGAAATGAATCCAAGGAAACAAAGAACCAAAATGGTACATGGCCATATTTAGAAAGCTGACACTCACCTTCTGATTGCGAAGATAGAATTCCCTTTACTCGAAGATCCAAGGAATCCAGAGAGACTTCCATGTATTCCATGTTATTCTCCTGCCTGGCTCCTTCTCCACTCCCCAAAGGTTGCGTATAGGCTTCAGAACCTGGGTTTAAAATATATACACATATTTATATAGCCAGAAAAGAACTATGCATGTGTGTGCATCTCTAAAGGCCACATTCATCTCTAGCAGACAGTATGCAGGCTACACGCTGAACGATTTGTAAATACAGATGCAGATAGAATAATTAAAATGCAACAGCTGGGTCAACTGATCTTTTAGCCCCTACTTCCTTCTCTGCCTGGATCAAGCAGATTTCCCTTCTTGCACAGTTAAAAAGGTGCTAGCCACCAGGAACATAATCGGGAGAAGTCCTCCCTTTCAGACACATCTGTCTGCTGCTGCACTGCATTAGCAACAGAAATGTACATGGCAAGAGGAAGGAAGGAAGGAAGGAAGGAAGGAAGGAAGGAAGGAAGGAAGGAAGGAAGGAGGACCTGGCTCCCCTTGACTCACCCTACCCCGATGCAAAAGACTTTAGATCCAAGTAATGCTAAAGAGGCCAGTAATGTAGAATGAGATGAAGGGAGCAGAAGACATCTGGCTCAATGCAAAAGGAATGTGAAGTGCCAATCGCAGGCTTTCACTGAGCAAGGCGGTGTCTGCTAATGAAAACTAATGTGTGAACCTCTATCAGGGATTAGTTCATGCTTCTTCTCCATTTGTGTGCGCGCACGTGCGCGCGCGCGCACACACACACACACTCCTTCCCCTGCCCCCACCCCCCAAACACACTTTTGTTCTCCTTCCTGCAACAAAGAAATAAGTGAACTGGACAGAACACCAACAAGGTGGTTACGAGCCCAAAGCCAATCGGTCAACTTGCCAGTTGCCAGCCATTCCCTTCTCCTGAATTGTGCCACCGTCAGCCAATCCAAGAGGAGGAAGGAACAGCCTGAACAACTTCAGGAAACCAATTGGAAGCCCGGAGAATGAAATGGTTTTCAATGAGCACTGGAAGGCAACTGTGAGAGAGAAAGATCAAGGTGGGTTTGCAGAACGTTTGCAAATGGGTAATGGAGTGAAGTGGACATGTGTACAGAGGACAAAGGTAAAGGCATAAGCCCTGCAAAACCTTGGGCCTCAGAAAGAGCAGTTGCTCTCAGACCCACGGATGATGCAACCTCTTTCATTCACTCTCTAGCAGGGATGAGCAACCTGTGCTCCTCCAGAGGATACTAGACTCCCAACTTCCACTAGCCCCCAGCCAGAAAGGCCAATAGTCACAGATGATGGCAACTGGGAGTCTAATAACATCTGGACAGTCACAGCTTGCCCACCCATTCTAAAGGAAGAATTTGCGAGACACCAGATCGCTCAATCCAAAACATCTCCACCTGGCCTAGACACCCACTTGTGGAATACAGGAGTATCAAGTGGGGATGGGGTGGAGGGTAGGCAGGTCTTGTTGTCCACTTCCCAAATGGGGTGTGTTTCACAGCCGCTTGCTCCCTCTGCATATTACTCTTGCCTCTTGGTTGGCCACAGAGGAGAAGCCAGCTGGTATTCCTGAAGGGACTGGATTTGTCCCCAGGGCCTCGGTTTTGGATCCCTCTCCATGAGCCAAGTGAAGAAACACTGATCCATGTTCCCCATTGCAAATGAAATGATGGAAGTAGTGGAGGAACTTGGGCCAAAGTTAGGCAACCTGGTACCTCTCAGATGATGTTGGACTACAGTTCCCATCATTGCCAACCATTGGCTGTGCAGGCTGGAGCTGATAGTAGCTGTAGTCCAAAACATCTGGAGGGCACCTGGGTTCTCTACTGAACTACCCAAATCAAAAAACAAACAACCCCAAAGACACCTCCCATGATTCCATTACCTAGCGCACTGGCTTGTTTCTTTTTACTCCTCCGCCTCCTCTTCCGGGTGGGTTTCAACCAGGGGCTGTCTGTCTTCCCTTTCCTCTTCATCATCTTCTTCTTGAGGCTGGATTCTGAACTCTGCAAAACCACAGGAGCCATCTGCTTCAGGAATCGGGACCTGATCCCCAGTGTTGCCAAACCTATTGCGGCCCCTTGTGGCCCTTCTTTAGGATGGCGTAACAGCCTGCATTTCACAACTTAGCCGTTCTATGAAATACCAGCGAATTAACGCCATGTGCCAAGGATTAAATGTCACGGTGGCCTGTAAACCTGGACAGAAAAAGCCTCCCTGTACCCTTAAGCACATGCTCTTGGGCTTCCTCCGCAGCCAAGACCGTGCATGTAAATAATCGTAAGAAAAATAACGGCAGCTAATCCAAATCCTGTGCCAAGTGAAGCCCAATTTCATATAAGTTAGCTGATGTAGGCAACTTTGCCTAACTTATTTTGTATGTTCTTACATCATGCAATGTCTACTATGAACCACCCAGAGAGCTTCGGCTATTGGGCGGTATAGAAATAAATAAATAAATAAATAAATAAATAAATAAATACTATTCCATGCAGGCGCGTGGTTCGAAAATATTTCACTTTTGGCTATTAGCAGTGTCTTTATGGATTAGAATATGTTTGCCCCACCCTTCCATCCATGCACCATGCACCCAACAATAAATCAATCATAAAAAATAAACCCAATTATTATTATTTTTAGAAACGGTCATTACAAATGGAACACCTCAAAAAAAAAAAAAAAAACAACAGTGGGGAAAAGGGGAAGCAGCAAACCCGGGAACAAACCCAGGTAAGAGCACTAAATAGATAGGCACAATGTTTCTGACTTAATACATTATGGTTTAGGAAGCCAGGAACAAGAGGTGGGCCCACGCACTCCCCCCCCCCCCGGTCCCTTTTGGTTCATTGATCATAGAAACTTTTAACCACAGTTCCCAATTACGTCTGAAATGTGGAACTGTAGTTTAATCTCAGTCCGCTAACAAGGAGCTTTTGATCCTGGCTGGTACACAAACATTAAATTAACACACATGGAACTATGGTTTAATTAAACCAGGATCGCAACACTGAAGCTGGTGCATGTTGGAGGAGTGTGTGGACTCAGTGCTTACTCCCAGCTTCCTAAACCATGCTTTAGAAAACTGGGGTTGTTATATCCACGCCAGCTCAGTTGGTTCCCGCCCAGGCCAAAAGCATGCCAGAATAATAATCTCTTGACTTGGTACCTGAAGGCAAGTAGGACAGGGCCTTTTTTGTTGTTGCTATTGCTCAACAGAATCTCTTTCCAACCAATGTACCAGTAGATCCCCATCTTCCTTCTGCTTACCCTTGGCATGGCCCAAAGCCCTGCATGTCTCTACAAAAGGAATCTATAAGCACAGGGTAGCTTTGTCCTCAAAAGAAGGGCTGCAGTTGCAGCCTGATCGTCGGTCCAACAGGGACTCAATACCCAATGGGCCGACTCAATTTGCCGCTAGATAAAATCCACCCTGCCGAGGGATCTAAGCTTGAGACGTTTTAATGCTACCATAGGGCTCTGGATGCCAACAAGTGGAAAGAGAGGGATTTCCAAAAGGACTTTATCCGTTTTGCTCCATTAAACAAATTCAACCTGTTCTGATCAGAACAAAACTCCAGAAGTAAGGTATACAGGTATCACCTATCTGCATTTATAATCACATCTGGTGAAGTTATAAACAAGGCCTTTCCTTTCTTCCCTAAAGGAAGAAAGGGAAAACCCTACTTGTCTGTTGTCTGGCTCCGGTGAACAAGAAAAGTGCTATTCATTGTGTAACCTTGTACACTTACGTTCAACACAGAGTAGCAGAGTGACCACCCCACAGATGATTTGGGGTATCATGAAAGGGCAACAACCTGTTACCTTTAGATGTATGAATAGTATTCTATTTTTACACCCAGGGAGAGGCATTTGTAGGATTTTCTGCCTCAAGTGCTCAAATAACTTGATCAGCCTTGGGTACTTGGAGGGAGGTCCTTGCCCATTTCCTCTTCCACTTCAGGCAGCAAAATGAACAGAATTTTTAAGCATGCTTAACTCTGTGCAGGACTGAGGCAGAAATATTTTTCCAGGCCCGATTACAACCTCCTTTCATGCTTTTCAGTGGTGGCCCCAGACTTATAGAATGCCCTTTCACAAGAGGCGCACTTTGCCCTCTCTCTGGTTGTTTCTAAGTGTGCCTCCTTTGGGGATGCTGATCTCTATTTCACAATCTATCATTTTGACTGTCATTGCTGTTTCTTAACTTTACCGAGTTTGTATTGGGAAAAAAAATGTTTTCATGCTGCAGTTTTAGTCGGTTGCACTGTATATCCAATTGGGTGTTTAAAAAATGATTTTTTAAACTGCACTGAGAGGACTTTTTGCCCTGAGCGGCAGTACAAAAAAAAAATAAAATAAAATGAATGAATTAAAGCAGAAGGGGGAGGAAACGGCACTTTAAGCTTTCCCAATTGGTGGCTGAGAAGGATCCTATGTCAGATCGTTCTTCCTTTTTGAAACTGCTGCAGTGTGTTGGGTTCGTAGAACGTTGGACTCTGTGGGTGACAATTTAAATCTCCACTTTGCTGTTGAGCTCCCTTTTAAAGAGCACCAACTCAACCTGTGATGGTTTGAGGCCTACAGAGGAAAGGAAAATAAAAAGGTCCTGGGAGGGGGCATCTCTGAGAGGAACAGTTTCATTTCCCCTGTTAAGTTTCATTTCTTCAGATTTGAAGCAGTACTTTCAGTTTTGAAGGAGGAAGGTATATAAAGAGAGCAAGAGAGCCAGTAGAACAGAGCCGGGGAGTCCAGAGCCTGAAGAGGCAGCAGGAAGAAGCAGCCTGGAGAAGTCTAAGGACAGCTAGGGTAAAGGAACTTGCATTTTGCAACTTTTATTTTCTCTTAATGCCTTTTGTATCACTCAGCTCTATTGTGTAAACACCTTTTGTTATGATTTGCTTGCTTTAATTTATCAAGAAACTGTTGTAGCTAAACCCTATGTCTAGAGTGTCAATCACCCCAAACCTGCAGCCCACGTTATTGGAACGTTATTGGAAAGGGGAAGGTAAAAAAAGGGGACTTTTGAGGAGGCGAGAGATCTTTAAGGAGCTGCTCAGGGGTCCAAGTCATATGGGGAACCCTGACACAACCTCATAAAAATGTATTATTTCCGCTATCCTGTCGGCATTCACGTGCTACAAACAACTTTGAGGGGGATGGGGGACTGGACAGGCAACTGCAAGGAATACTTTTAGATGAGATCTGCACAAACTGTGCTCCAATAATCCAAGTGCAACTCCATCAGCTGTGTGTGGTGGCCCACCTCCTGTTTGTTCTGGCTGTATGGATGTTCAAGAACATGGGGACCACCTGGCTGGCCAACACATGTAGCTGATGTGCTGCAAAAGGAGGAGGCCCATTTGCTTCAGGTTAAATGATGCCCAAGGCTAAGGTAGATGGTGCTGAATGGCCAAGTCAGAAGCAGTTTCCTCCAATCTGGTGCACTCCATATATGTTGGACTACAGCCCCCATCATTCCCAGCCAGCATGGTCAATGGGGATGGTGAGAACTGTAGTCACAGAATCACAGAACAGTAGGGTTGGAAGGGGCCTACAAGACCATCAAGTCCAACCCCATGCTCAATGCAAGAATCCAAGTCAGAGCATCCCTGACAGGTGGCTGTCTAGCCTCATCTTGAATGCCTCCAGTGTGAGAGGCACACCACCTCCCTAGGTAATTGGTTCCATTGTCCTACTGCTCTAACAGTCAGGAAGTTTTTCCTGATGTTCAGCCAGAATCTGGCTTCCTGTCACTTGAGCCCATTATTCCGTGTCCAATATACCTAGAGGACACCAGGTTGGGGAAGGCTGGTCTATACGAATCGTGCCCAGGCGCAGGTGAGTGCCAGCTAAACAGCCCATTCCACAACCCTGGAAGGGGTGGGAGAGATGCAACTTAGGGCCTCCACCGGATAGGGAAGGAAAAGGTCCTCAGTGTGCAAAGCCAGCAATAGGACTCATGCACTCTGGATAGGACCCAACACCCCCTTCGCCACCCCTTTGGTCATATCATGACCTCTGCCCTCTGGCCATCCACCACTTCAGCAAGGTAGAAGGTGGCAGATGTGATAGATAAGATGGGTAGTTGCACAGCTCGCTGGCTGATGGACAAGGCTGCAGAAGTCACTGGCAGATGGAACAGAGAATATTCCCTCCTTCAAACCTTACCTGAACCTTCAAAACATACCCACAAGTGCAAAAGGACACCTTGGCTTACAGTCAGTCTCAAGGGCAGGAGGGTTTGATTGCCATCCTGTCTTCTCAGGCAGAAGAGGCGGCATTCCAATTTACTATTTATTCATCAACGCACATCTCTTTCCTACACTGCATCCATTAACTCAGATCTCTCTCATCACCTCATCATTATGCTGTGCAGTAGGATATCTCTGAGACAGAGCACAAAGAGGGAGTAGAACCCAATCAACAGAGGTACAACTGGCAATAAGGAAGGCTAGGAGATTTAACTGATGTGAAAACTTTTAATACCAGATTTAATATTAGCAACTCGCCCAACGCAAGCCAACTACATGGCAGAGAAATAATTCAAACGTGGGTCCCTTACACTGAAATCCAACACATGCCTCAATGCTTGTGGGTTATGGTGCAGAACTTATCCTTCTAAATCAGCAAAGAAGAAGGGAAAGTAAAGGAAGAAGGGCTGGACCAAAAGTTAAGGAAGAATTTGAAGAACTATGAAAAAGAAGCGTAACGCACTGGGAGAAGGAGAGAAAAGTGTGTGAGAGAGAGAGTCTTGAATTGGGGCATCCAGCAGTCAGGACCCAGGAGGGGGGGAGAGAGGGGGGGGGAGAGAGAGAGAGAGAGAGAGTCTTGAATTGGGGCATCCAGCAGTCAGGACCCGGGGGGGGGGGGAGAGAGAGAGAGAGAGAGAGAGTCTTGAATTGAGGCATCTAGCAGTCAGGACCCGGGGGAGGGAGGGAGGGAGGGAGGGAGAGAGTCTTGAATTGAGGCATCTAGCAGTCAGGACCCGGGGGGGGGGGGGAGGGGGAGGGAGAGAGAGAGAGAGAGAGAGAGAGAGAGAGAGAGTCTTGAATTGGGGCATCCAGCAGTCAGGACCTGGCACCTTACCTCTCCTACAAACCTGCCTAAGTACTGCAGTACAAGGGTACCATGTAGACCACAGTAAGCATCAGCTGACTGCATAAGCCAGGGGTGTCAAACCTCTTTCAGCCCGAGGGTTGAACTCCATTCCAGTGGTGCACAGGGCCAAAAGACCAGCCTATTTTAGCGTAACGCTCTTGCGGCCAGTAACTCAGCCTTCGGAGAGGCATTTCAACGTCTTAGAATGAGGGGGAAATGCACAGAAGCCGGGAAACCAGCAGCTGGTTGATGGTCGGAGAAAGGCGGCGTGGCCACCTCGGCAACCCTGGCAAGCCAGGTTTGTCCTGCGGGCCTGTGGCTCAACACCCCTGGTATAAGCCAATTCCGGCTCGATGAGGCCTATGAAGCCGGGGTCTCGGGTCTGCCCACCAGTCTGAGCCATTTGTCACTATGAGCAGCAGCAGCTTCCTGGTGCCTTGCCTTGCCTCCTGTGGAACTTGGCCCTGGACAGTGTCCCTGCTTCTGTTCTGCTTCTTCCAGCCTTGGCCTTCCCTGTCTGGACCACGCCCTTGTCTTGGCACCTGGCAACCAAGAGCAGACCCCAGCTGAGGCCTGACAAGAAAGCAATACACTTTTATTGTAAAGAGAAATACTCAGGATGCGAAAGTCAGCACACTTTGCTCGGCAAACCAGTCATTTGGGACCCTAAAACTGGGGATGGGGCCAAAACAAGTCTTGCACAGGTCATGTCCTTCCACTGCAGGCAGAGACCTGGAGGGCACAGGGCTTCTCGCCATCACTCTTGCTGCGTATGCAGAGGGGATGATGGGGAAAGGGATTCAAAGGTACGGCTCACCAAGTCAGACTCGTCGCCGTCCTCCTCTTCTTCTGCAGATTCTCCGGAGTCTTGCTCTTCCTCAGACTCTCCGTCCATGATCTGCAGTAGCCAAAGAAAATCAAGTGAAAACATACAGAGAGAGAAAGTTGCCCCTGCGCAGAGTCAAGCTGTGGAATTCGCTACGGCAAGATGGAGTGATGGCCACCAGTTTGGATGGTTTTCGAAGGGGATTCGAACAATTCCTGGAGGAGCAGGCTATCAATGGCCACTACTCCTGATGCCTCTATGCTACCTCCAGGATCAGAGGCAGTATGCCCATGTACACCAGTTGCTGGGGAACATGGGCGGGCGGGTGCTGTTGCACTCATGTCCTGCTTTTGAGTTTCCCATCAACAACTGGTTGACCGCTGTGTGAGCAGAATGCAGGACTAGATGGACCCTTGGTCTGATCCAGCAGGGCTCTTCTGATGTTCTTAAGGAAAACAACCCAGGGAATGAGAAAACAAAGCCACGGTTTGTTTGATAGTCTGCCTGACAAACCCTGGGTAGGATAACAAACCATGGGTTAAATAAACCATGGGTTAGCGCTATGTGTGAACAGAATGCTGGACTAGATGGACCCTTGGTCTGATCCAGCATGGCTCTTCTCATGTTCTTAAGTCTTTCTGATCCCCCCCTGATCCTTTTAACTGGAAATGCAAAGAACTGAACCAGAGATCTTCTGCATCTGAAGCAGGCAGTGGTTCTCCAGGAACTCAAGCAGAGGCCTTTCATTCACAGCATGGGCTACTGCAGTGGTCCACAGATGCTGTCCAACTCTTGCGCCCTCCAGCCCCAGCCAGTATAGACAACTGTCAGGGATAATAGTGGTTGTAATCCAACAACATCTGGGGACCCAAGGTTGGGAACCACTCAGCTACCTGATTCTTGTAACTGGAGACACCAGGGATTGAATCTGGGACCCTCTCCATGCAAAGCACGTGTGTTCTCTCCTGTGCAATCCCAACATAAATATTACACATGGGGCTTTTAGTCAATTAAATTTGCACAGGAGAAGAAGCAACATGAACAACAACTTGAAAGAAAATGGACATGGTGTATTCTTTTCTACAGGATTTTTAGGTGGCACACTCATGTCTCACAGCAAGAATCACTTTAGAAGAGGCATTCCCCCTTCTCTCACACGTAAGAGACAGAATGCCTCTTTGGAAGTGGCATTTGCCACCTGCAGTTTTATAAGTTGTTACATTAAAAATAATGCTTTTATAAAAAGATCAAAATGTGTGTGCAGGCGTGTTTCAAACATATATTCATCAACTGAACACTGCCGCTCAAATAAATGTATATAGATTATTTTTCTGGATTATTGTATTGTATGGCTCGTTTTTAATGTGAGTGTATGCATCAGTGTGTTTTTTAATGTGCTACTTCAGTTGTTTCCTCCCTGAAACAGAAAAGCAGGGTAGAAACGTCTTTAAAATAAATAAAGAGAGCCCCATGCTCTCTATGAAGCACCAGTCCTGCCTGCAGCAAGATACTTGGGCTGCAATCTTGTACTCTTACCTGGGCACAAACTCCATTGGACTCAACGGGACGTCCTTCTGAGTAAACATGTATAAGACTCAACAGTTAACGTATTGATTACATTTTGAGAACACCTTTCCCTCCAAGGGAATAAGGCTTGTGTCCATAGCTGACTCTCCCCGATCCCAGGTCTGAACTTAGGTGTTCCTGATGTTGGTGCAACACACCAGCCCAAACTTCCCCAACCTGGTGCTCCCGTAGATTTGTTGGACTATGACTCCAGCAGGCCCATTGGCTGGGGATGATGGGAATTGTAGTCCGACACACCTGGAGGGCGCCACATTGGGGAAGGCTGCTCTAGCCACTGCACTGCATTGGCTCTCACACCTGAGATCTGGTCAAGGAAGAGTGGTTACGAGGGTGAGCTGGTAGTTTCTGGAATGTGTCCAGAGGGAAAACAAAAAAAAGACAGTGAGTCCTCTGAAGAAAGGCTGAAGGAGTTGTGTGTGTCTGGCCTGGAGAAGAGATGTTTAGAATATGATAGCCCTCTTCAAATATCTGAAGGGCTATCGCATAGATGAGGGAGCAAATTTGTTTTCTGTTGCTCCAGGGGACAGGACCAAAACCAGTGGGCTGAAATTACAAGGAAGGGGATTTCTACTAAACACTAGGAAGACCCTCTTGATGGTACGAGCTGTTCAACAGTGAAACAGATGCTTTGGAAGCCTCATTGGAGGCTTTTTAGGAAGAAGCTGGATAGCCAACTACCGATAATGGTGTCACAGTGGATGTCCTGCACTGGCAGAAGGATCGACTCTTGATGTCTCTTCCAACTTTAGGATTCCAACTCTATGATTCCAAGTCAACCACCAACTCACTGGGGGACCTCAATAAAGCTGTTACTTGCCTTATAGCCCTGTTCCTCTCCAGCACTCCTAAAAAAAGGGGGATAACAATACAGACCCGCCATACAGGGCTACAAGGCACAATGGAAGTGAAGAGCTTCGAACAGATTAAAAGTGGTACATGAACGTGAAAACATTAAAATGGACTTCCTGTTGAACTGGACAATAGTAGATCAAGAACCGCATCATGCACACACAACTGAGCTGTAATTCATTTGCAGGGGGTTGGACTCGATGGTCTTGTAGAACCCTTCCAACCCAACTATTCTGTGATTCTATGATTTGACACCATCACGCTTGGTCCCTTGGCCAATAGAGACATGCAAGGCAATCTCATTTAAGTTTACTCAGAAGTAAATTGGACAGGGTCTTCTTAGCGGTAGCACCATTGACTCTGAAACTCCCTCCCAGTGGAGATTTGCCAGGCTCCCTCTCATCCTGTCTTTCAATGGATGATACCCCCAGGATTTGTTTTTTTTTAACTTAGGCACGCTTTTAACCAGTAACCTGTTCGCTTATGATGTTCTCAATTAACTCTAGTACTGCTGCCTCTTGATGATAGACTACTGATGGCTTACTATGGTTCTCTTTTAAAGATGCACTGTTGTACTGTTGTATTTCTTTTTTATTATAAGTTGCTTTAGTTATTTTAACATATTATATTAAAATATAAATATAAATGTACATATGTAAATAAATGAAGTAATATAAATATCTTCTCCCAGGTATTTAGCAGCATTTGAGTTTTAATTATGTCTTGGACTGATTTTTTTTAATAGTTTTTAGATATATGCTGTCCGTATGTGTATTATATGTCTTTATGCAAATGCTTTTTTGGACTTCGCGTAAAGTATTTTAATGGTTTTTAATTTTTGTGAATCACCCAGAGAGCGTCAGCTATGGGGCAGTATAAAAATATAATACATGAATGAAAATGAATGAATATTAAACACACTTATTAAAACCTACTGAGAGTAAGTTTCACTGTGTGTCTAGGATTGCATCATTCGGGTGGGTAGCTCACTGTTTATGTACACCAGGGGAGGGTGCACATAAACTTCAGGATTGCGGGATCTCCTTTTTTACGGGAATCCCAAGTTCCACTGAACAGAGCCAGCTGCAAAAGGCATACACTTAGAAGTAATGAACTCTGAGCCCAGGAATTTCTTTTGAGTACTAGAACCGAACAGAGCTCCATCCACACAAAAATCTACTCCCAGTTACAGCTTCCCTGGCAATTTTCTTCATTTCAGCAGTGTAATTTAGTGTGTGTGTGTGGGCGGGGGTGATGGTGTCATTTTGCTGTGCTAAACAACGGGCAGTCAGGAAATCCTTGCTGATCTACTTCAAATCAGCCAGAGATCTACCAGTACATCCCACTCTATCTTCCTCCCACTCCTGATGCATCTTACTTTGCCAATTTATTGCGGAATGTGGGCGACCGATACCCATTCCAGTTGGCTCTTCTACTCGTCTGACTGGATCTCATTTTCATACATGCTTTGCACAGTGATGTACCATACGCACCTCTTGTACTGCTAGACCCTTCTCAACTCACTTTGTAAAAACACCTTCATTCCCCGCCCAAACACACTTACTTCTATGTGTGCTGCAATAGCTTTGTTCGGCTTCAATGTGCCACCGGACTCTTTGCACACACTGGATTGCATCAAGAATAAATTAGCTGTTGCTGTTTTTAACTTGTACATGCAAAGCGTTTTACATGTACCCACAGAACGTAACGTGTTCATGTGACAAATACACGTAACAGGGAGCCAGTACCCATCATGTGTCCCTACCACATACTGAATGTTTTTCTTAACGTATACTCTGGCATGTGGCTTTGATAATGCCTTCAGGGTAGAATCACAGAATCATAGAATAGTAGGATTGGAAGGGGCCTACCAGACCATCGAGTCCAACCCCCTGCTCAGTGCAGGAATCTAAGTCAAAGCATCCCTGACAAGTGGTTGTCCAGCCTCGTCTTGAATGCCTCCAGTGTGGGAGAGCCCACTACCTCCCTACATAAGTGGTTCCATTGTCGTATTGCTCTAACAGGAGGTTTTTCCTGATCTTCAGCCAGAATCTGACTTCCTGTAACTTGAGCCCGTGATTCCATGTCCTGACTCTGGGATGATCGAGAAGAGATCCTGGCCTTCCTCTCTGTGGCAACCTTTCAAGTCCTTGAAGAGCACTATCCTATCTTTCCTCAGCCTTCTCTTTTCAAGGTTAAACATGCCCAGTTCTTTCAGTCTCTCCTCATAGGGCTTTGATTCCAGTGTACATGTTGTAGCAGCTGTGCATTTGCAACTGTACAGGGGTGTGAAGTGGCCCCAGAAAAGCTGCCTTACAGCCCCCATCTGTAATTTATATTGCAAATCTAACTGCAGGGAGAGGCTTATAAGGCAGAATTCCATTCCAGGGAAGGAGCCTTTACAGTCCTGCACAGAAGCACAGAAGCCTCAGAGCTCATTCACACTGTCAGCGTACGTCTCAGAAAGAGGCTGGTAATCGATGCTTAATCCCGAGTGGTTTGCATCTCCTTACAACGTGTAAAATAAAACCTTGCTGCATCTCGCAGGGCGCTAGGATTCTAGCGCTTCCCCTCCAGTCTTCCTAAATGAGAAAAGTGGAGCTAGAAGGGCTGCTTTGGTCAACCTTGAAACACATTCTCTACTTATCTAACATGGCCAAGCTGAAACAGGACTGCAGGTTTAGAAAGCAGAAGCACTGTGCTCCCTGCAAGGAATCAGGGAGCAGGCAAAACCAAGCCATGCACAGAGTAAAGCCCGGCGTGAATGAGGCCTTAAGCGGCTCCGCCTACTTAGATGCCATTGCATGATGATCATAAGAAAAGATTTGCTGGGTCAGACCAAAGGTCTGTTTCATCCAGTGTCCTGTTTCTAGCCAGCCAGTTGGCTCTGGGAGGACCACAAGGCCATGAAAGCAAGAGATTTTCCACATGCCGTCGGACCCCAGCAACAGGTATTCAGAGGTAAACTGCCTGTGAACACAGACCTTCTATTTAGTTTTCATGACTAATCATCATCGATTGCCCACCTCCTCTTCCATGATTTTATCTAATCTGCTTTGGAAGCCATCTAAGCTGGTGGCCACCAGCATATTCTAGATGTTCTCAGACTGCAACTCCCATCATCCCTGACCACTGACCATGTTGCTTGCCGCTGATGGGAGCTGGAGTCCAACAACATCTAGAGGGTCACAGGTTCCCCCCTGCCAACCAATCAACACCAGCACATATTGCAGCTGGACACCCTATTCCTTGCCTTGAAGATGTCAGTGCTGGGAATCAAAGGATCTGTTCTTGATTTTTCCCCAGAAACATTTTTATTTCATTAGTCAGGGGGAAGGCAACATTTGTGCCCTCCAGATGTTCTGGATTGCGACTCCCATATTCTCTGACTACTGGCCATGCCGCCTGAGGCTTAAGACCATTGTCGTTCAACATCATCTGGAGGGCCACCCTTTCCCCACCCTGCCATAGATTCATTCTGCACTGTGTGAAGAAGCCCTTTGTTTTGTCAGGCTTGAATCTCCTGTCCATCCAATTCACTGGATCCAACAATGCAGCGGCAGGCAGACTACAAGCTTGCACGTGGAGGCCTGGTCCAAAATAATGGAATTTGTTTTCAGTACTAGACCTGAGCTCACAATCCTTGCCTCCAAAAAAATCCACTCCTAGTTTCCCCCCCAAAAAAAGTTTCTTTCATCTTAGCAACCTAATTTAGAAGGGGGAGAAACAGTCTTTTTTTCTTGCTGTTATTAAACAATTGGGAGGCAGAAGCTGCAGAGTGATGCTTCAGTTAGAGTTGGACTGGGGACACCTGGGTTTCTGGGGACACCACTCGGCAGGGCCAGCCCAAGACGTTTTGCTGCCTGAGGAGAAGAACAAGATGGCACAGCCTCCCATTCTATGTACAAAAAGCTGACTGGGCCGACAGATGAATTTATCTTTGGCGCTGATGATTGCACAGCATCTTCCACTGCACCCGAAAGCAGCAGGCTAAGTTACAGGATGCAGAGCAGGGCTGTACGGCACACAGCTCTCTACTCCAACACCTTGCTGCCCCCTCCCAGCATCTGCCACCTGAGGCGACTGCTCCACTCTGCCTAATGGTAGGGCCGGCCCTGCCATTCAGCCATGATGCTCACTGGGTGACCTTAGGCCCATCACTGGGTCTCAGCCTAACGTCCCTCACAGGGTTGTTGTGAGGATAAAGCAGAGAGGAGAAGGGTCATGTACACAGCTGTGAGCTCCTTAAAGGAAAGGCAGGATATAAATCTAACAAATAAATAAATAACTAATACAGGCTCTAGGCGATTGATTAACTCTTCATACATTTGCATCTGAATACATACTTCCAAAGGGGAGTGTGAAGCACTTTTTCTTTTTAGATAATGCCAGCACATATTACAGCAGGCACTCTCACATCCTTGCATGAAAGAGGGGTTTCTTTTCTAAGATGGAATTTTATCGCCTGCATTTTATCACAGTTTGCTCTAAGTGGTGCTTGTTGGGAATTGAAGGCCCAGATGCAATTTGTAAAAAGGAAGAAAGAAGTATTTCAAGATGACACCTGCCACCCAGTTTTTGTAAGGTATTAAAAAGTTGTATTTCTGTTTTGGGGGGGACTTTAAGGGGGGTTGCCTTTGATCTCTGGTGCTTAATACCATTGGACTAGGAACTATATGGAATGAGGTGGAGGGGGTGAGTGAGAACACATTGTGTAAAAACTCTTTAACAAAATATTAATGAAAAAACTGCAGCAATTAAAAAAAACTTGTTTAAAAAAGAGAATTGCTGCCAAATTTAATGACACTTAAAAGTACCAAGTATTTTTAATTGTCAACCATGCCCATGAATTGACTTAACTTCTGCAGTGTTTGTTTTTTGTTTTCATTTATCCCTTGAAGCATCTGGATTTGACTGCAGTTAGAGAATACCCAGTCAATTGAGCCCTGGGAAAATAAAACACTTCTGCTCCACATCCTGAATTCTGCTTCACCTTTTTCCTTATTTGTATGGGCTAAAAACTAAAGTTGCCCATAGCATCTCAAGCATCTCAATCTTGTATCACCTTTCTGACACTGTTGGCATCAGCAATCTCCTCCTTAGCAGTTCTGTTGTCTTCTGCGGGAAAAGCAGCAGGGTGCTCAGCTCCACGTTCATCTTCTTCTTCCAGTTCGTCGGAATCCTCCTCTTCGGAATCCATGTCTAATCTTTCCCCGTTCACGTGAGGGCTGGCATCACCCTTTTCGCCCTGAATGCACTGACGCAGACAAGCCATACGTCAACATCAACAGCATACATGCGCACCCTCCAGTCTTACTTCTGGACTGTTCATCGGAACATAAGGCAACTAAAATGCTCAAGGGGTTGGAGCATCTCCCCTATGACAGCTGGGATTGCTGGGCTTGGAAAAAAGGAGGGTAAGGGGAGACATGATAGAGGTCTACAAAATTATGCATGGTTCCATATCTAGAACAGATTTCGGAGCAGTGAACGCAATAGATAAAACAGTAAAGGGATAAAAAGTTTAAAACACCAGATTAAAATTATGCTATTTTAAAAACAGAATACCTATAGAAACCGTGACTGGTCAATTAAGGAACGCCTCCTGGAACAGTGCTGTTTTCAGGAGGCGCCGGAAACAGCACAGTGTTGGTGCCCACTTGACCTCCAGGGGCAGGGAGTTCCAAAGAATACTGGAGGGCACCAGGTTGGGGGAAGGCTACTTTACACTTCAGTGGTTGGCTCCCACCAAACACACACTGCTGGGTGGTTGATCCTCACATTGGTGTGACTTACTCAGAGTAATCCTAGGAAGCTCCCTTGCACCAGGTTAGACTACTTCTCCACCAAGCCCAGTGTGTTGACTAGCAGTGGCTCTTCAGAGTTTGAGGCAGGGGAATTGCACGTTACTTCCTACCCGAGATCCTTTTACATCAAGATTGCAGGGGCTGGGGCTGGGATCTCCTCCACATGCAAAACAGGTGCTCTACCACTGAGCTATGGCGCCTATCTAATCTTTTGAGGTCTAAACCCCAGGCTCACCCATCTTCAGAAGAGAGATGGGTAGCGGCTAGAAAAGGGGTGGGGTACCCCCAGATGTTGCTGGACTCCGAACTCCCATCAGCTCTGGCCCTGCCGGGATGGAGTGAAACAACACACGCCGGGCCACAGGCTGGACTAGTGAAATCCCTGGACTAGTGAAAGAGCCTTTGGGGGGGGGGGTGCCCCATTCTGTGCAACCATCTCCCCAAGAGAGTCTGGCCTGGTGCTCAGCCACCTGCTTTCGCTATCAGCTGGAGGCTTCCTTTAAAAAAAAAATCTTCCCAGCCATTTCATGCTGTTTTTAGTTTTTTGAACGGATGCTTTTCATGCTGCCCTGCTGTTTTAAATCATTGGAGTTGTTTGCTTTTGCAATTTCAGGTTTGTTTGTTTTTTTAAGATAACTATGATTTGGAAGCCATGTACTATAAGCCATCCCATCCTGGAAGCTTTATCTTAAAGTGAAATGCAGGATATCAAATAGTTTAAATAAATAAATACAAACAGCAGGTGCCAGCTGCAATCATGTGCGTTATCATTATGGTTCATTTCTACACCAGCATCAGCAGCAGTAGAATGTACCTCAGCCTGTAACTAAATCTTAGCAACTGCAGATGGCTTCCTCAATTCCCTCCCCTTCCCTTCCACTCCCCATGCAGTCTAGACAACCCAGATGACATAGGACACTGCTCTGATGTGGAACCAGCTGCAGGAGTAAGTTGTGTCAGCTTCCTGACCTCAGCTTCAGAGAGGACAAGGTAAGTGCCCAAGAGCATTAAAGGTGTAATCCTATGCATGGCAGAAAAAAGTCCTAGAACTCCCAGCATGCCCTAGCCAGCCATGCTGGCTAGGGCATGCTGGGAGTTCTAGGACTTTTACCTATCTAAACATGCAAAGGACTGCACCCTATGTGTTTTATTAAAAGGTAACCATTGCATGGTGTGGAGAATGTGGATAGGGAGACATTTTTCTCCCTCTCTTATAATACATCATCTTATAATGACCCCAAAGGGGTCATCCCATGAAGCTGATTGGTGGGAGATTCAGGACAGATCAAAGGAAGGACTTCTTCACAGAGCATGTAGATAAACTATGGAATTCGCTACCACAGGATGTAGTGATGGCCACCAATTTGGATGGCTTTAAAAGGGGGTTGGACAAATTCCTGGAGGAAAAGACTGTCAAGGGTTGCTAGTCTTGATGGCTGTGTGCTACCTCCAGTACCAGAGGCAGTCTGCCTATCTACACCAGTTGCTGGGGAACATGGGTGGGAGGGTGCTGTTGTGCTCATGCCCTGTTTGTGGGTTTCTTATGAGGAGCTGGTTGGCCACTGTGAGCACAGAATGCTGGACTAGATGGACCCTTGGTCTGATCCAGCAGTGCTCTTCTTATGTTCTTATGTGCATTTGTGTAAACGTGATGAAGTGGAATGAATGCTACTTGATTTTATACCCGCAGGAAGGGACCTATTATAGCCCTGTCTTACTATTAAACCATAATACTTTCTTTTCCCAAGAAACCAAAGCGTGGTGGAGTGCCCAGGGTGCAGAAACCTGGGTTCAAAGCCCCACCAAGCCATGAAGCTCACTGAATGACTTTGGGGTGGTCGCTCACTCACTCTCTCAGTCCAACTTCCATCACAGGATTGTTGTGAGGACAAAGGAAGATAGGCTACCCAAGAAATTTCTTGATACAAGGCAGTATTTACAGACATGCACGAAATATATAAAAGGAAAGGGAGGAAGCTCCTTGCAGGAAGGACAGGGTTGAAATGTAGTTACAAAATCAACAAATGAAAACCAAAGAGGTCTACAATTATGCATACTGGGGATACTGCTGTTTCAGAGGTTGATCACAGGTGCCCCTGAGAGCTCCAGTTCCCCCACCAATGTTGGTGGGGACTAGCACCCTCAGGATCGGCTTTTGGGCTTCCCAGAGGCATCTGGTTGGCCACTGTGGGGGGAAAAGGATGTTGGACTAGATAGGCCTTGGCTGTGATCCAGCAGGGCTTTTTCTTATGTTCTTAAGAAGGAAGCAGGCCCACAAACAGTTCATCTCCTCTTGTGCCAAAGGCCATATTTCTTGCAGGGCAGAAACAGACAGCGCCTTGCACAGAGATACATTTTTAGCCTCATCTGTGCAGCTGCTCCTCTCTACGTGGCTGGTGGAGGCCACCTTCCGTCTTGCCATCCACCAAGCCCACCAGGTCCTTAAGGGGTAATCAAGGCCCTCTCACCTTGCCAGCTGAAGAGGAATGAGTGATGCTCTTGAACATCTCAATCACAGTCCTCTGCTTTAAAACTTTGGTCTTTTTCTTGGGAACCAGGCTGTACGTCCCCATTCTTCGTTTTTTCTTCCGAGATACTGAAGCAGCTAGATGGAAGAACAAAGACAAGACAGTGCGGATCAGGGAAAAGGAGCATGATGCAGAAAACAAGCAGATGTGACCAGGGAGTATCACTTGGATGCAACATATCAAACAGCTACTGAATTAGTGATGAAGAAATACCACTGAATACTGAATGCTGGGCTTCATTTTTACTCTTTTAGAGACATGATCAAGGAGGTAACAGGAAAGCACAGCTAGAAATCTGGGTACTGGGAACACAGAAAGCTGCCTGTTTGCCTATAGTGAGTTTGTTGGTGAGCAATAAGGAGGACTTCACAGCATTCCTATATGCTGTTGGCAGCCACCTAGAGACCTGTATAGTTTGGCTTAATCGGCAGCTTAAGTAGGCCTTTCACACAGGCCAGCAATTTACAGCTTTCACTTTGGTTCTGGCCAGCTGTATTAGCTCATCTTGAGATGAGAATGGTTTCACTTTCCATGGGAAAGAGAGCCCCCCGGCCCCCTCTGGGATGGTCAGAGGTAGCCTGCAGCTCCTGAGCTTGGAGGGAGAAGAAACCTATAAATTCCAATCTGCAGCTTTTGTCCTTTGGTCTTGCTCCAAGGGGGAATATGCATGCTCTAGCTTGAAGAACCCTTGCCGGCCCTAGGGAAACGACTTCTGGTCTCTGTTGGAGACTCACATAGGCATTATCAGCTGTGACAGCTTCGCTGGCTGATGAGAGGTGTGAGCTTTCTTTGCATATAATTTGTTTACTTAAGGGCACAATCCTATGGAGATAGTTGTCCACCTCTGAACTCGGAAGATGACAAGTATCCATTTTCTGGCTGCCCTGTATTTTTAGCTAGACAGGCGATTTCGCTGGGGAGCTTCGGAGCGGGGAGGCCGCAAAGCACATAGGAAGCTGCACAACACCGCTTCCACGGTCTCTTCCCCTCCCCTGGGACCGCCTCCTTTTTCCCATCTCCGCACTCTGTTTCCGAGCACGGAGAAGTAGCCAGCATGGAGAGAACTGCGCTGGCTCCAAGGGGGTGTGGGAGGGGGTGGGGAGCGCTGTTTCTGGGCTCCAAGGGAGAACTGGTTCCAACCTTGGAGCCCAGAGATCGAAAAATCCTATGTTTCCCAGACATTGCCTAGGGGACACAGGATTGCTCCCTAAGCTGTTTACGTTGTATAAAATATGGGGTTTTTTTTTACATTACTTCTCAACATTTTGTTTTTAACGTAGTTAAAAATGGAGTACTGTCATTGTTTCTTCCATTCTCATTGGTATACTGCGTATAACGCCTCTGAAGAAGTGCTTTAAATACTTACTTAAGCCTTTTAAGTTGTATTAGATAGTTTTGGTATATTAGTTTTTAACATTTTGTTTTTAACACTGTTGGATTAGACTATTGTCATTTATTATTCCATTTTCTTTTGTACATTATGTATAGTGTCCCTGAAGAAGGATTTACAATCCAAAACGTGTTGGGCCAAGAATTAAAGATAATTTACTGATAGCATCTGGAGTTTCTGCCCTCTTTTTTTTTTTAACTATTTGAGGTGCTATCCCTCTTTTCATGTTTGCTGTTTTAAAGACTAAGGGCACAATCCTATCCAGATAGGCGGCCACCTCCAAACTCACAGGCGACCGCCTATCCAAAGCAGGGCAGGAGAAGCACGGAGGGGATTGTTCCCTCCGCCCTTCTCCTGCCCTGCATTATTGGCTAGACAGCTGATTGCAGCTATCTAGCCGTGGGGGGACGGAGTGGGGGAGGAGGCTGCCATACAGCACACTGCATGTGTCGTACAGGCATTTCCGCTCTCCCTGCCCCGGAACGCCCCCAGACCCTCCCCTTTTCGGCCACTCCGCACTCCTCTTGCGAGTGCAGAGGATGGGGCTGTATGTGCTGCCTCGGAGGCAGCGTGGAAGTGAGGGGAGGTCGGTTCCCAGATAACACGATATCCCATGGCCATCTAGCCACTGTCTAGCAGCCATAGGATTACTCCCTCCACCATCTTAATTTTATTCATGGCAAAAGTTCTCATTTTTGTTCCCAACCAAAAAAAAAAGGTGTGTAGTTGTGTCTCCTCATGTCTTTTCTGCACTTAAATTTGCTGTCGGCAGCTGCTGTTTTGGTATGCTTTGACTAAGAGACCACTGGAGAACTATTTCGGGACATCTATGGGAAAACGCCACATTCGGCGGTCGCATACGCTGTATATTCAAAGGATCTGGGTCGAAATAAAGTGGTGCAGTTTACAGTTCTTCTTGCATGTTTTCAGGAATGTGATGCTCCTTTCGCATTTCCCAAAGGCCCCCTTTGCAATAAGCTCTACAACGAAACCTGTGAAAAAGGCTTCCTGGGGGAGAACCTCAAGCCTTTACCTCCCACTAAAATCCTAATAGACTTACATGGCTTGGGACTGACGGAATGCCTCTACTGACCTGAACATACCCAGACACCACGATCAACATCTGGGGCCTCCCTCCGAGTGCCCCCTCTAAGAAAGGCTCAGAAGGCGACAATAAGGGAGAAGGCCTTCTCAGTGGTGGCCCCCTGACTCTTACTCAGCATGAGTTTTCCTCCACCTGCGTTCTAGCCGTCTTCCCTTTTGCTTCATAACCCTCAGCTCTGGTGTATCCCAAAGAGCTGGCTGTGCTCTGCTCAGAGGGAGAGGGTGCTTGGGTGTGATTGTGTCAACCATCTGGGGATGCCCACCAAGATTCCCTCCCCACCGCCTTGTTTTAATTCACAAATGTTCTTACTGGAAACTGGGATTGTTATAGAATAGGTTTCTGACAGTGGTGAAAACCATGGGTTCAAAGGAGTTGTTTAGTGTGTTGGGGCTCAGACCCCCACCTCTCCCTTGTATTCAGTCTTTTGGTCAGGTTACTTGTCCTTTGCCATGGCTGCCATTTTGTGGTGGTGCCCAGGACAGTTATCAAATTGCCAAATGAGCCCATCGCCCCAAAAGGTTGCCTACCCCTGAACTAGACGCAACACCAGATGTCTTTAGAAAGCACATCAGAGATTTCAGTATCAGGCATAGGTTGGAACAGGAGATTTTCACTGGGACCACAGCACACAGGAAGGTTTAACCCTTCCCTCCCCAGCCACAGTCCTTTTGACCACACCCCCTGCCTTCCCCCCATACTGTCATTATATTAGCTGGTTGTTTTCCCTAAGGCTAAAAGAAGTGCTTGCGAGGGCTCCTGTTTTTCATCAGGATAGTGGCTGGGGAGGTAAGATTTAAACTTCCCCTCCCCATGTGCTGTGATCCTGATGAAAATCCCCCCTGCATGCCAGCTATTAATTTTTTAAAAAAAAAACTGATATGCTCTTTGCTTTATGATATTTACTTATTATTTCTGATAACAAAAAGACAAAACAAAAACTCTGATTACACAACAAAACATTCTACAACAGAAAACTGCTGTTTTTCAAAATCAAAAACAAACTTAGAGGCTGAGTTCACATGCAATAAAACCCCAGGATTTTTTTTTTTTTAATCCTGGGTTGTTGTGAATGAGCAAGAATGTTCATTTATGGGGCTCAGTCACTCCTGCTGCCAGCAGGAGTGGCTAAACAACCCAGAAATACTCTATCCTTGGGTTGTTCAGCGTGACATCTGAATCCAAAACTCTGGAGTATCTCTCCTCCAACAAGTTCCAGCTCTAGCTTCTTGGAAAAGTTAGCCAAGAGGGAGAGATTGAGTGACTAGCATGCTGACTCATTCACAACCCCCTGGATTTTTAAAAAAATGTTGGGTTATCATTACAGGTGAACGGGGCCATACAGAGTTCATTTCATATTATCAATCACACCATACATATTCCAGAAGAAGGAAATAATACTAAAAAAGGAAATATACTTAATAGCATCAAGCATATTCATATATTTATTTAAATTAAATTATTTTCTAAAATTCATTATTTAATAAATGTATATTCCGCTTACCATATTTTTAAAAAATATCTCTAAGCAGTTATATTCCTACAGTCGGTTTAACTTACTGAGAAGCACTGTAGTGTATTTGCGTGATGTGCTTTCTAATGATGTGTCACCATCTAGTTTGGCCTAAGGGGTAGGCAACCTGGTGCCCTCCAGACGTTTTTAAATTCAACTCCCAGATTTCCTGACTGTGGGCCATGATGGCTGAGGATTATAGGAGGTGTAGTCCAAAACATCCGGAGGGCACCAGGTTGCTTATCCCTAGGCCCCAAACGCATGGGATTGAAACCTAAGGCTCAATCACCACACTGTTTTCTGTGGCAATTTTCTCCCTCAGTTGCTGATTTTGAAAGTCTAAACCAGACTTCCCCAACCAGGTGTCCTCCAGATGTTTTGGACTTCAACTCCCATCAGCCCCAGCCAGCATAGCCAATGGCCAGGAATTCTTGGAGTTGGCGTTCAAACTATCTGGAGGGCATCTGCTTGGGGATGGGTGGTCTAAAAAACGGGGCAGTGAAGTGTGGGGAAGAAACGGCCACAGGAAACTCCAGCAGATTGCCACCCGACATTCTGCCTCCCCTGCCCCGCAAACCAATCAAGAGGGATGTATACGCCCTAAAAATGTTTTACCTGTCTGTGATTTTGAGGCGGCCACATAGCTCTGGTTCTGAGGTAGAGATGAATGAAGGCCAGGGACAGGAGGCAATGATGGGAGCTTTCCAAAGTCCAAAACATTTTTGCTGCCATCTTCTTTAGGTGCTTTTGCTTCTTTGGGGTCTTTAGTTGTATGCTGGGTAACAGAAACCAAAAGGATATTTTATATCTTCTGGTGGGAAAAAAACTACTGGGGGGAGGGGGAAAGCATCAATATTTTTAAAGCAAAAAAAGAAAGGCAATAATAAGATAATGCAAGCAAGCCAACACACTGAATCGTTTTTTCAAGATGCACACAGCCTTGCACTCTACTCCCCAGTCTCTCTTTCTCCTTCACTCTCCTCTCTTGCAGAAAGGGAGACAGACCCTCCCATTCAAAGCACAGCATTCAGCCCCAAGCAACTGATCAAGGAGACTGACCCAACACAACTCCTCTTCTTTCAGCCGCAGAGCAGATCTGTGCATAAGACGCCTGCATTCTTATCTGCCACTTCCTGCCTTTCTTTTTTTTTCTTCCCCCCCCCCTTTTTTTTTAATACGTAACGCTTCAACCTGAACGTATAGGGTACACAGTGCGGATGGCTCATCCAAAGCAGCCACCGATAATGAAAAGCACCAGGCACTGAACAATCCTGGGACAGGCCAAAGGCGAATCTAGGCCAGCGTTCTGTTTCCACACTGGTCAACAAGCAGGACACAAGCACAACAACATTCTCCTGTTTATGCTTTCCAGCAACCAGTATTCAGAGCTATACCACCTCTGACACAGGAGGTAGATCATAGCCATCAGGACTAGAAGCTGCTGATAACCTTCTCCTCCAAGAATTTACCCAATCCCCTTTTAAAGCTGTCCAAGTTGGTGGCCATCACTGCATCTCATAGTTAAACATTGCTAATTCCATAGTGTGGCAAGTACTACAATAATGAAAACCTGGGAAGGAGGACGATGGACAGGAGGGGCTGTTAAGAGGCACTTGGAAGGAGGGAGGGGAGTTAAGCCAGATTGGGTGAGGAGGGAGCTGAGTTGCCCAGTAGGACTGGGGCGGAATTGGTTTTGGAGAGGACTGCAGACAGTGAAGAACTGGATGGGGAGAGAATGACGTGGGACAGAATGGCCATGGCAGCAAGTAGATTGGGAGACCTGCAGCTAAAGAACGAGACAGACAGACACAGATCATCAACTGTCTAAAAGAACAAGATACAGATCTCTAATTACAAAGTAAGACAAAGTAACTGTTACAATAGTTAAAGGGTTATTAGAGGTTACAGAGATATTAAGAGTATTTTTAGCATTGTGGTTAATGTCCATAAAAAATGTAATTCTCCTAACACTGATAAATATTGCTAACATTTACCAGTGTCTGCTGGAATTTGTCCAATACCTACCTGAGATTGTCCTATGAAGAACCATTACAATATTTTAACTATGTGCTGTGTGAAGAAGTCTGTCCTGAATCTTCCACCTGAATTCACCTTCACTGAATTCTCATAATATTATGAGAGAAAAAAAGCCATAATCCAGTCAAAGGAGGCAGAACTTAGAGCATCCTTCCCCCAACCAAGCCCTAAAGATGTACTGGACCACAACTCCCATCATTACCAGCCAGTGCTGGGTTAGACTTTCACAGGCAGAGAGGTTGATGCATCCCATACAACCGGCTCAATGGAACATGCCTGTGATAGAAGCAGAATTCAGACTTTAGTCTTTTACCCGATGCCTCTCCCCCTTCACTCCAACGTCCATCAACCAGAGCCAGGGGCATAATGGGGGGCAGGGGGAGAGCCATATCCAAAATGTTGGCAAGGGGGTCAAACCAATTACCTACTGAACTCCATGAACTGTTCAATGAGATAATCTGCATGTACAACTACAAATCTACTTTAGAATTACCACCAGTGAGATGGGCTTTCTGGAAAATTTTGAAACATAAAGTTGAATGTCCTGTACAGTCCTTGATGGTAGTCTAGCTAAGATACCTTATCACATTTGTTTTTGTCATTGTGGATTAAATGAGGCTGACGACCTTCCACATTATTTGTTTAGTTTTTCTTTGATGCAAGATATCAGAGAAAAGTATCTTGTTGGCTTGCTAAAAATTGGAACAAACTAGTCAAAAGATTGTGCTCTTATTGGAAAACAAGAAGTCAACGATTTTTGAGAAGAGTCGTCATTTTCCTAATGGCATTAGCTAAGGTCCACGCCAAATTCAGGAAGGAATATGGAAAAAGTTTCACCAGAGAAATGTGATTGTTTAACATTTTAAATTTTAGCCTCGTATATTTTATTTTTGGTTTGGTTAACAGGGACTTTTATAAAAATTGGAAATTACTACTATGGAATTTTATCATTACCTTATGTTTGTAAATTTTGAATTATTAGTCATTTTCTCTGGTCGATGTTTAATTTGTCCATTTTTACTTTTGTAGTATACCAGATATTTTCTCTCTGTTATATTGTGATGACGTAGAGTTATAAACAATACAACTGTGATTATGAGTCTGTTTACGAAATGTATGTCATTTTAATTTTACATGGCATATTTGAAAGGTTTTTCCAATAACCAAAAGTCGTTCAACTAAAATATTTGATTGGGGGTGGGGCAGGCAAATCAATAAAGTGCTCAGTGTGATTTAAATGTTACATTCAAACAAATTCAAAGCTTTTATAAGAAATTATTTTTATCGGAATATTTGTAAATTTTTGTGACATGACAACTCATGACGTGAACTGCACAGAGATCTTCAGCTATATTGGGTGGTATGGAAAGGAAATAAACAAACAAACAAACAAACTAAATAGTACATATTTCCCTTACATCATTTAGATTTTAAAGGCGGGGGGGGAGTATAGGCATTGAAAACTGTCAACATATTAATTTTAATATGCATGAAGAACTAGGGGACAGTAAGTTGAAAAAAGTAAATGACAAAATTGTACTAGTATTGTGTCCTTTCTAACTGCCCAATTTGACTTCCAGTGTGTTCATTCATTGGGTTACTAATTAAGAGTCCAATCTTACACAACGGACCGGCCCCACTATAAGGCAGACTGACGCAGTTGCCTCAGGCAGCAGATGCTGGGAAGTGGCATCAAGGTGTAGGAAGAGAGAGTTGTGGGCCACGCGGCCTGCCCTGCGCCCGCTAAGCTAGCCTGCTCCCTTCAGGTATGGTGGTGGATGGTGTCTCACTGCCCGCACTGATGAAAGATTCAACTACTGATCCAGTCAGTTTTTTTGTACACAAAGTGGTAGGGGGCAACATCTTGTCATTTGCCTCGGGCAGCAAAACGTCCGGGGCCAGCCCTGCTTACACACACACACACACACACACACACACAGGTTGCTGGAGGGAGAGAGGATCTGGTAGAGGTGCCCCTCTACACCCAAAGAGAACTCCACAAGCAGAAATACTACCTGTCAGTGCCCAGCTCCAGCACTGCAGCGGGGGTCTTTGTACGTTATAGCCAGGATTTGATTCCAAGTTGCCTGGAAGGGCTTGGGGCCTATTCAGCCTCTGGAATGTCAGCATCGGCGTGAGCTTATCAGAGTGTTCTGACAGAGAGATAAGCTCACACCGATTTCTCCTGCCAGGGCTGCAAGCTTACAGCCCTGAAATTGAGTGTTCTGGGAGCAGGGTGGAGCTTCCAATAGATCATTGAGAGGGCTGATTTGAGCCCACATGCCAGCCTGTAGCTGGTATAGGAAAAGCCACGCCTGTTGTAACAAACTAGAAATAAATATTTTAAAACCCGTTCTGCCGGGGGGGGGGGGGGGCGGGCAGGGGGAGAGATCCGTAGGGCTGCGGATGAGGCGGCACCTCCATCTCATTGCTGCCCGCATTTCCCACAGAAAAATACAGTAGTTGGACATTTTCCACCCAACATCATTGATTACCAGAGATGAATTCTAACAGAGACAGGCAAACTGAGCTACACAGAGACCCAGTCAAAGGCAGCCAATAAATATTCATAGATTACAGGTGATAAATACTGAGTGATAAGCGACTAGCACAAATGTAGCTACAGCAGACGTATTTTTTTTAAACTTGCAGTTGTTATAGCCATCTTGCCAAACTACTGCAAATCATTCATTCGTTATATTTCTCTACCATCCCACAGCACATGTTTTCTGGGCAGTTCACAAAAATCACTGAAAGATCCACCAGTAGATCCTGATCCATCTTCCACCTCTCTTGAAATGGAGGAGCAAAGATGACCCCATTTCCTAGGAAAGTACATCAGACTCTTCTGCCAGGGATTAGACTCAAATCCACTCATTCCATGTGGTCTAGCGGGAGTCCAAGGTTCAAAAGAGACACATTTGGTGAAGCTTGGCCTATCAACTCCGATTGAGCCCACAGCTCATCTTTCCATCCCCTGATCTATCTGCCTCTTATGCTGCCTATCAGCTCGGGCTTCAAGCCATCGCTCTGCCAAACTGGCCATGAAGCAACGAGATGCAGGAGCTAACATCCCCTGCTGTGCGAAAAGCCCTCATGGAACCATCTCATGAAGGTAACAGTTAACACTTAACCTTGTCCTCTGAATACTGGCAGAGAACTCTTTTAATGCACAGTAAAAATAATTCCTTATGGCTCAGGCTTGTTGCGCTGATACTCAAGGGTTGCAGCAGAGCACACAGGTGTCAGGAGCACCCTAGCGGCCTCTTTCAGTCTGCTCCAATAGCCAGCTCAAGACACAGACGAAAGGATTCTTTTCAAGGCTTTAATCCTTTTACAACTTAATGACTCTTTCAGATGCTAATCACCAGCGACTAAGCAATGAACAGCAGAGTAGCCTATGCTCCGAGTAGGCAGTTGATCCCCGTTTGAAGGAGAATCACTTGAAGACCCTGAACTTATGGGCTAGGGAGAGATCCTCCCTCCTTCCCTTGGGTCCATGGGAGGCAGCCGTTGCTTGCATGCCAAACGGGCGCTACACCTCCTTTCCGCACCCTCCATCGCTCGTCGCTCCCTGAGTCTGCGTCGAGCGTCTAGCAAGCCCCCCTCCTGCACTTTCTCACTGCTAGGATCACTATCTATCTCAGAAATGCCAGCAGGAGGAATCTCTGCCAGCTGCTGTGCCTGTGAGGGATGAGCTGACTCCTCTCCCACGGATTGCTGATCCTCCTCAGAATCAGAACTGCTCTGGGGCTGTATCGGCTCAGTTTCCACCCTGACAACAAGAGTCGGTACAGTTCCCGGTGCCAGCACAAGAGAACTGGCAGGCACTTGGAGCTTGAACCAGAAACCTTTTGGACATGAGGATGGGACCTGGTGTAGTACCCAGGACTGTTTGTGCTCAGGCCTCAAGCACAGAGAGGGAACACCAGCCACTGTGATTGGGGGGGGGGGGGCAGCATGAGACCCTTGGATTGGCATAGCCTGGTCTTCTGCCCATGCCTAGGTCAACAGAACAGTACCTTCTGCCCGCAGAACTTCAGGCCCTAGTTCATGCAACTGAGTTCAGCAAGTTCAACTTCTGGATTTGGTTAGGGTGACCTGCAGCCCTGGCCTAGCAGGATCTTCCTGTCCCACTGCTTTAATCCAGAGGTGGGATGTGGCGTCAAAGCCACAGCCACTGAAGTCACCATTGTGGCACTTGAAAGACATAAGAACAGCCGTGCTGAATCAGACCAAGGGTCCATCTAATCCAGTATTCTGCTCACACAGTGGCCACCCAGCTGTCGACCAGGAACTCATAAGCAGGGCATGAATGCAACAGCACCCTCCCACCCATGTTCCCCAGCAACTGATATACATAGGCTCACCGCCTCTGGTACTGGAGGTAGCACATAGCCATCAGGACTAGTAGCCATTGATAGCCTTCTCCTCCAAGAATTTGTCCAACCCCCTTTTAAAGCCATCCAAATTGGTGGCCGTCACTACATCCTGTGGTAGCAAGTTCCATAGTTGAATTATGCACTGTGTGAAGAAGTCCTTCCTTTTATCTGTCCTGAACCTTCCACCGACATCTTGCAGTGTACAGAAAGGGTGTGTGGAATAATTGCCAGCCCCTTGAACCCTATCAAAGCGGTCTCAAACGTAAAATGCTGGCAGAGGCTTCTTTTCAGCAACGAATGGGATGGAGCTCCTATTGCTCTCATGTCTTGCCTGTAGGCTTTCCATAGGAGGTATTCTGAGCCAGACAGGCCTTTCGTCTAATCCAGCACGACTCATTTTAAGGTCTTATCACAACAGCTGGGGATTACGTTGAGCAGCTACCACCATCAGCCTCTCAAACATAGCACTTACAGAGAGGGCCCTGGTGCATTTCATAAGGTTCCGCTCCCAGTTAAAAGTCAATTCAGCTGTGAGTTAGCACAAAGCCAAGGAAGCAACAAGTCCAACAGAAGGTGATCAGAATTCTCCAGCAAGAAGCCAAATTCAAGAGCAGCCAAGGTCTCCCTGAGGCTCTCCTACTGGAGGCCCCAACACAGTGCCCACTGTGCCCGCCAAGCCAGGCCGAAGTGCCTGCCAGCTTCTTTTCCCCCTCTGCAAGCGAATGGCGTGATTTCACCATTCACTTGCATACAGGGAAATAAGCCCACTGTGCTGAAAAACAACTGGAGAAGGGAGAAGCCCACCTCCACCAAAGACCATTGGGACAACACAGTCTTTGTCAGGGGGTGGGTTTCTCCATCCCTCTACCAGGTTCTTGGCAGGGCACACTATTCCCCCCCCCCCCCCGGTTCAAGTAAATGGAGGAATCGCTCCTTTCCCTTGGATAGGGAAGAAAAAAGTGTTCCCTGCCGAAGCTGTAAAATACCGGAACACACCATTTTGAAAGGTATTTGTTAAAAAGGGCGCCGTTCGGTCCAAATATGTTGCGGACAAAACTGCGTGGGGCCTTTACAAATCCAGAAATAGATGAAGATTTCACGATGGCCCCGTTTGCATGTCACAACAACATAATAACCACCCAGGTTTTTTTAAAACCCTGGGTCATTGTGAATGAGTGAGCGTGCTAGTGCACACTGCCTGACTGCTCCGGCTGTGACTGGGAGAAGTTAACCAACCCAGGGACACTCTCTCCCTGGGTTGTTTGCTGTGACGGGCAAACCAGGAGCTCCCGAGAAGCCAGAGTTGCAATCCAGCTTTAAGTGTTCCTGGGTTATTTAGCCACTCCCAACAGGAGCAACCATGCAGTGTGGACATGTGTGCTGCCGATTTCACACAGTTTTAACAAATCCAAGGTGGCTGTGACATGCGAAGTGGGCTGAGGTCTCCTAAAATCCCCCCCCCCTTATTTTTGTATTTATTTACTACATTTCTGTACTGCCCATTAGCTGAAGCTCTTTGGGCAGTTTACAAGACAAAGCTTAAAACCATAAAATACAGTAACACATTAAAGCATAACGTAAAACCGTACGTTTAAAAGAGAAGACAACCAAAGTAGTAACTAGGAAAAAAGCCAGCCGCAGTGCAAGGCTCTAAAAACAAACTGATTTTTTTTTTTAATGGAAGGGCTAAAGGCTGAGAAACTAAAGGGCTGAGGAAATAAAAAGGTCTTCACCTGTCTCCAAAAAGACCACAATGTAGGCACCAGGCGAGCCTCTCTGGGGAGGTCATTCCACAACCAGGTTGCCACCACTAAAAAGGCCCTCTCCTTAGTATTTATTTATTGCATTTATACCCCGCCTTTTTTCCTCTTGCAAGGAACCCAAGGTGGCTTACATTATCCTCCTCCTCTCCATTTTATCCTCACAACAACAACCCTGTGAGGTGGGTTGGGCTGAGAGTCTGTGGCTGGCCCAAAGTCACCCAGTGAGCTTCCATGGCCGAGTGGGGACTGGAACCCGGATCTCCCAGCTCTCAGTCCAACACTCTAGCCACTACACTACGCTGGCTCTCACTTCATTCGGCAGGGGCACCTGGAGGAAGGCCTCTGAGGATAATCTTAGGGTCTGGGCAGGTATATATGGGAGACAATCCTTCAGGTAATGCAAATTGCTTGCCAGTAATAAACACCTAGAAAAATCCTTTGGAATGGCAGGGAGGAAGTTATTTAAAATAGCACCAAAAAAAAAAGATGAGGGGGAAAGTTTTTTTTTCAAGTACCGGAAAAGTAGCAGCCAATTTGGCTCAGAACTAGCATGCCAGAGAGAGACAAGGAGGGAAGGCATGCACATCATTTCGGTTTGCCCCATTTCTCCCCAGCCAAAGTCTCACCAGCTGGGGAGCAGAAGTCCTCTCAATAACCACCCTATCCCCATATTATACTAATGTCTACTTGCAGGAGGTGTGTGTGTGTGCATGTGTGTATGTTGTTTGTTTTACACAGGGAGAACTGGAAAAAGATTATCTTTGCCTGCAATCTGAAATAACAGAATCTGTTTTCCAATCTCAGGACTTTTGCCACCTTATTCTGCTGCATATCTAGAAAGAGAAACTCTAGTGGAAAAATGCAGCGCCTGGGTATCAATTGGCCCCCAGTGTATCACAATCGCTGCAGCTGGATAGGATCCAAATGTACATTTATTTATGAAATGTATATCTCTATATGGTGAACAGCCACAGATAACCCTCTTCTTCATACATGTATTGATTCTAATCCTTTATAAAGTCATCTGGACTAACAGTCATCAAAGCTTCTTGTGACAGGGAATTCCATAAGGTAAGCAGGTGTTACATGCAGCAGGATTTCCTTTTGTCACCCCTGATCAGCTTCACTGGGTGACCGGAGTTCCAGTATAATCCAGTTTTTCCACACTGTCAATAATTTTACAACATCTATTACATCTTTAGTTATCCCTTTTTAAAAATGAAAAAGCCCCGAACACTCTTGCCCTTTCTTCATTAGAAGGTGCTTCAACCCCTCAAATCATTTCTAATTGGCCTTTTTTATATATAACTTTTCCAACTTCAGAATACCCTTTCCTATTGCTCCATTTGCCTTTCCACAGTCTTTTTCTTTATTTAAAATATTTATTAATTGTTCTTCAGCCAAGGCTCTCAAAGAGGCATATACAGAAATAAAATTTAAAAAAAACCAAAATAACTAAACAAAAACAAAATAAAAATGTCAAAATAACTAACAAAAAAAAAAGTTCACTAGTAACAATGGATGGATGCCAATTGCACATAAAATATTATGCACGTCTGGCAGTTTCAAAACTTTAATTAATGTTTTTCAGGCTATTATTCTCAGCAAGTATGTATAAGAATACATATATGCCATCGAAGTACATATATGCCTGTGTGAAATGGAACTAATAAGAAGCGACAGAAAAAATCAAGGTGCCCCAACAGCCAACCTGAAGGAAGTTGAACTCTGTTGAAAAAGAGGGGCGATTGTAAATATATGCACAGTTCTTTGTGTTGCTAAATGAATTGATGTGTCAACAGTTTTCAGTATCTTTGCTTTTACTTAAGTATAAACAATGTAAGGGAAGTACATGCTGTTGTCTTTCAACATTTACAAGTATTCCAATAAACATTGCTACATAATATAACATTTAAATCATATTAAGTGTGCTTTAATTTTCCCCCTCAAATATTCCAGGTCAAATATTTGTGGCACACTGAGACAAAAATTAACATGGGGTACTTTCAATCAGGCTTCAGGCCTGGTACTGCCTTGGTCACCCTGTGGGGTGACCTCTGCCAGGAGAGGGACAGGGGGAGTGCGACCCTGTTGATTCTCCTGGGCCTCTCAGTGGCTTTTGATACCATCGACCATGGTATCCTTCTGGATAGGTTGTCTGGGTCGGGAGTTGGAGGCACTGCACTACAGTGGTTCCGCTCCTACTTGGATGGCCAACTCCAGAAGGTGGTGCTGGGGGATTATTGCTCTGTGCCATAGGGTTCCACAGGGCTCTGTTTTATCCCCCATGCTGTTTAACATCTACATGAAACCACTGGGGGAGGTTATTCGGAGGTGTGGGCTGAGGTGCCATCAATATGCGGATGACACCCAGCTCTACCTCTCTTTCTCGTCAAACCCAGGTAAGGCAGTGGCTGTTCTGAATCAGGGCCTGGGCACAGTAAAGGACTGGATGAGGGCCAATAAACTGAAACTCAATCCAGACAAAAAGGAGGTACTGTTAGTGGGTGGTTCGTCTGCCCAGATAGGTGATATTCAACCTGTTCTGGAGGGGGTTGCACTCCCCCTAAAGGATCACGTATGTCATCTGGGGGTGCTCTTGGATCCAGAACTGTCACTTGAGGCACAGGTGAACTCAGTGGCATGGAGCACTTTTTATCAGCTTAGGCTGGTATACCAACTACGCCCTTATCTGGACAGAGATAGCCTAGCTACAGTTATCCATGTTCTGATAACTTCTCGTCTGGATTACTGCAATGCGTTATACGTGGGGCTGCCTTTGAAAACGGTCCGGAAACTTCAGCTGGTCCAAAAGAGGGCAGCAAGATTGTTAACAGGGACTGGCCAGCGAGCTCATATTACGCCAGTACTTTTCCAGCTGCACTGGCTGCCAGTCCATTTCCGGGCCCGATTCAACGTGTTCGTATTAACATTCCAAGCCCTTAACGGCTTGGGGCCAGGTTACCTGAAGGATCGCCTCCTCCCATATGTGCCTGCCTGGACCTTAAGATCATCCTCAGCGGCCCTTCTCCATGAGCCCCTGCCAAAGGAAGTGAGGCATGTGGCTACAAGGAGGAGGGCCTTTTCTGCTGTGGCACCCTGGCTGTGGAATGCGCTCCCTGGTAAGGTTCACCTGGCACCCACATTGTATCCTTTCCGGCGCCAGGTGGAGACCTTTTTATTTTCTCAGGCATTTTAGCATTTTAGGTCTTTACACTTTTAGCTTTGCGGTTTTAAATCTGTATTTGAAATCCCTGCACTGCTGCTACGTTTTATTCTGGTTTTCTTCTGGTTGTATTGTTTACTGTGGTTTTAATATTTTATATATTTTGTATTGTTTTATTGTGTGCTCTTTGGTTTTAATTTTTGTGAACTGAACTGAAATAAATAAACTTTTTTTAGTTTTGTTGTTTACTAAATACAAGTAAAATAAATGTGCCAGATTCGATAATACTCTAGAGCATCAGAAAATTCTCTGATGCAAACTGAAAATTTTCCAATGCAAATTACCATAAGGAAATTACCCTAATTTGCATACGAATTCCCGCCCCCCCAGAAAACGCACATCACTATTGTCCACTATGGATCAGGTTTTCACCAAGGTCTGGAGCAAGTCAAGTTCCCCAGCGAGGCAGGAATGGAAATATTACAGCACCATGGAGAGCTCCAAATTATGTTGGTGCTGGAAGCCAGACAAGCTTGTCTGCATGTTGTTCCAACAAGCAGCAGACTGTGATGGAGCCTTAAGTAGATATTTTCCTTCAGTTCGGCTGGTTAGTTTCACCTCCACATGAAGGCCCGTTTCTCTTCAAGGGGCCTGTTCTGTTTCAGCAAACTCAGGCTGTGACAACACAGGGGTGGCTGTGGCATGATGGTGTCTTCATGGCTGGATTCTGGCAACGCAACCTCCTCTGGATGCAGGGAGGGAAGGTTCCTAGGGCCTTTTTTTTTAACTTGATCCTAAGAAGGTGGACACCTCGTGACACCTTTCTGTAACTGAATCTTCTCCCTGAACTATTAAATCAGGAACCTATTCCTTTGAGGGGTTGGGATCCTCTGAGGAAGAGGGTTCAGGGTTCTGTACCATGACACTCGTACATGTTGCCCGTTCACTTCTGCTTTCTCCTCCTGCAAGTGAGAGCGGCTAAACTAGCCAGTAACTTACCAGGGCAGAAAACCCAGACTGTGGCTTGTTGTTCCTCTTAACAGAATCCAGAAGTCATACCTTGACTTCAAACTCTGGCTTGTTACAGGAGTGACAAGCCAGGAGTTTGGATGCAACAATAAGCTTTTCTGCCCTGGTAGGATCTTGATTAATTTAGCCACTCCCACTTGCAGGAGGAGTCACACAGGAGCAAGAGGGTAGTGTGCATGAGCAACACATGCTTGTGAACAATGAGCCAAAATTCTGAGGAATTCTAGCTAAGAATTTTGTGCAAATGCAGCCAGGATCTCAGTTTTGTTTGTGACACCTCCCTGCTTTGTTTAACCGTTAAAGAAAATTATTTCCCATAATTGCCCAGGCAGAGCAACACTATGAACACCTTTGCAGAAAGACCTTAATACTCAAGCCCTTCAAAAGACATCTGTCTCTAACCCCAGGCTTAAATCGGAGTGCATTCTCACCCAATTGCCAAGACCTTAACGGCACTTTTTCTAAAGAGGAAAATCCCCCTCCTTTTTGGCAGACCCACAGGGTCACTACTAGGTTCCTGTGTTATTGTGGTTACACTAACTGAAACGGAACTACACTAACTGAAAGGCTACCAATCTACGGGGAGGACAGCTGTCTTGAACTTTCAGCAGATTATGAGGCACAGCCAGAGGTGGGAAAAGATAGTGGAAGGTTGGTTTTCCAAATTCTATAACCAGGATGGTGATTACCAAACCCTATGCACAGGCAATCCAAATACTGCATCGAGAAAAGCTGGAATGCTGTGACTTGTTTAAAAATTATGCACACCAAACAAACTTGCACAATGTATCTGGCCTGCGTAGCTCGTTCTGCAATTTGTACAGTTCCACATAGTTTATTTGCATATTTTGTTTGCAAGGAACTATACGGATTATTCAAGCCCTGTCCCAACCACTGGACATCTTATTCAGCCACCCTTTGGGGTTTCAGAAGACACACTCCAGGTTTGGATGATCACGGGGGTAAAAAAAAGCCATCATAGCTTCTCCCCTGCCTCCACACATGTGCCCGTCATTTGCATAATTACCCACACTGCGGCGCAGGTTGGTGGGTTGTCCGAACCTGATGTGTAGTAGGGGTTCTCGGGTGGGTACGAAGCCACCCCCACTGCGCCGCGCATTGGGTTCAGGCGACCTGCCAACCCACGCTGCAGCGCGGGTAATTATGCAAACAATGGGTGGGCATGCATCATGTGCAGGGGTGGGGAGCCACGATGGCTTCTTTTACCCCCACAATCATCCAAACACTCCCACGCTCCCAAACATAACTTTGCAGCCACAAGTACAAACAACATTTCTCCTTCACTGTATATAATGCTGCTGCCTGAAACTAATCTGGAAAATAGCAAGGTCATAAATCTCCCACTGCCACAAATTTCAGCACACACCTGGAATAAGAATGTAAGAAGAGCCATGCTGGATCAGGCCAAAGACCTCTGTAGTCCAGCATTCTCTTCCCAACCAGATGCCCCAATGAGAAGTCCACTAGCAGGACATGACTGCAGTAGCACCCTCCCATCTGTGTTCCCCAGAACTGGTATTCAGAAGCACACACTGCACACGGAACCAGAAATTATAGGGAAGCACATTCTACTCCCATCCATCATTCAAGGACAGCAAGTGCTGTGGGTTTGGTGGGAGGGGGTTGTTACAATCTACTGCAGCCTTCCCCAACCTGGTGCCATCCAGATGTTTGGGTGACAACTCCCAGGTTCCTAACCACTCGTCATGCTGGCTGGGGCTGATGGGAGTTGAAGTCCAAAGCATCTGGAGGGCACCAGGTTAAGGAAGGCTGATCTACGCTAAGCTGCCTTGAGGATCATTTGGTTAAAAGGCAGGAGAGGTATCTTGTAAATACATAATAAAGAGATAAATCCTCTTGTCTGAAGGACTGTGAAGTCTTTTGCTTGAACACAGAACGTAAGAAGAATCCTGCCTGGCACCGGAAACACATCGGCCAGGTTGTCAGGAGGGGCAGGACAGCCTTTGGAAACGCACTTCCAAACAGTCAACCAACACAGTCACAGATCCCTGTTAACATGCCAGTGCAAGTCCAAGAGATTTCAAAATACGTCCAAGTGGCACAATTATAGGGCCGCTTTATAAACAGGGAACTGTGCTTCCCACCATATGCTGCCTGGTATTTCCAGCATGCCCCCCGGCAGTTACTCTGGAAAACAGTGAGTGATTGCTGACAAGCCAATAATCAAACATCAAGATCACATAAAATTGCACTGTGTAAAAATTAATCCATCTGTGGCTTGAGTGCTTGGTTTAGGAAAGCCTACCTACAGGATGCTCTGGAGGCATTTACATATAGGCAATACACCACTATATAAGATGTTCTAGGGCTTCTAGAAACGCATGCCTGGTGGACAGCATGGGGAGTGAAACTCCCTTCAGCATGGGGGGGGGGGGTGGATGAAACTCACATCCATCAGATGGAAAGAATCTAAGAGGCAGAACTTAAAGACACAAAACCAAGGCAGATCCTCATGCAAAAAGATCATTCCTTTCCAAAGCAGAAGGAAAGGAGATATATAAATATCTCTTAATAAGTGGTGAATGGGTATGTTCCAGCTACAACAGTTTAGGAACAAAATGCACGATCGCCCATACAAAACTGACAAAGGAGCGCTTGTAGGTCAAGATGCTCCTAAACGATTATACAATCAACCTTTCCTTTTTAAGCTGCAGGTGGATGGGCTTCAGATTGGGCTTGTCTCAGAAGGAGCTCTTATTAAGAGGAGAAAACAGGGTGAACTCTGTGGCTGAAGTGTTCTCCGACTTTGACAGACACCTGGGCAGAGGGGAGGAGCCCACTGATAACTGGCGTGCCAATGTGGTGTGGTGGCCAGAGTGCTGGACCGGGAGCCAGAAGATCCGGGTTCTAGTCCCCACTCGGCCAAGGAAGCTCCCTGGGTGACTTTGGGCCAGTCACAGCCTCTCAGCCCAACCCACCTCACAGGGCTGTTGTTGTGAGGCTAAAATGGAGAGGAGGATTATGCACGCCTCCTCGGGTTCCTCAAAGAGGAAAAAATGCGGGAAATTAATGCAATAAATAAATAAATAAACAAACCGCACAACATACTCCAGCATACACTTTGCACCACATGCTCCAGCTCGCGCTGGCTCCCACACACACCAAAACAGAACCAGCAGGATTTATCAGTGGCCACATTCTTTATACTTTACCAGGCTCGAGGGTGACTTGGGCATCGTCTTCCGAGCTCTGTGGACCTTGATGCTGGCGTGTGCTGCGGCAGGTTTTTTAGCCTCACTGTCTTTACCGCCCTCCCCAAGTTTCGTGGGTGCAGTCACCTGCGCCTGGGAAAAGGCGCTCATCGTTCTCCCTTTGCTTCCTCCAGCGGGGAGTGTTTTTGCAGCATGGCCAGGGAGGGAGGCAAAAGCGCTGCTGGTAGTCCTTACGGGCAGCTCCTGAGCCATCTGCTTCGGTAAAATGTACCCATTGCTCCCTGTGACAGAAGTCTGTGTGAAATCATTTGCTTTTATATGGTTCTGCTTTCCAGTGTCACTGTCAGAAATGCCATTTTCTGCGATCCTATTTAATTTAGCCGCGGAGTCCCCTTGGCTCAGTTTTACATTGTCCTGAGTATTCTTAGCTGCATTTGGATGGCTCTTGGGTTCATTGCAGTCAAAGGAGCCATTGGTTTCACCGTCAGGGGCCATCTTTGGTTCCCCAACTTGCTTCTCTATGGCACTTTCATCTGCTGCCATAGCATTAAATCCTGGAGGCAGAAAAAGAGAATTGATCAAATGAGGGCTGAAAGGAAGGCTTCACAAACAACAAACATAGAATCATAGGGTGGGATGGGCCTACAAGACCATTGAGTCCAACCCCCTGCTCAATGCAGGAAGCCTGATTCCCAGGCAGTCTCCCATCCAAGTACTAACCAGGGCTGGCCTTGCTTAGCTTCTAAGATCAGCCAAGATCGAGGGCATCCAGCCCTTTGCTCGACATCATAGAATCATAAGGTTGGAAGGGGCCTACAAGACCATCATGTCCAACCCCCTGCTCCATGCAGAAAGCCTGATTCCCAGGCGGTCTCCCATCCAAGCACTAACTAGGGCTGACCCTGCTTAGCTTCTGAAATCAGACAAGATCGGGCACATCCAACCCGGTTCCTGTTTCCCCACCCGGTTCTATATCCATACATTGAAAGAAAATGTATTTTAATAAGACTCCAAATTTAACTCGCACGCTTTGGGTTCCGCTCCCATCCCTACGTAATTCTTGATCTAATTTATAGAAGTAGGTTAACAGACTAACAGGACTTGTATTGGGGATCTACTTTCCATTTGTTTTCAATATTTATTCTCCCAACTGTCAATCTAGTTTAGCCTTCCCCGATGCCCTCAAACTCCCATCATCCTGCTGGGGAACATGGGTGGGAGGGTGCTGTTGCGCTCATGTCCTGCTTGTGGGTTCCTGGTCGACAGCTGGTTGGCCACTGTGTCAACGGAATGCTGGACTATGTAGACCCTTGGTCTGATCCAGCAGGGCTCTTCTGATGTTCCACAGCACACTGAGATCTCTCAGTATGGTGCTTAAACGCTGCCTAGTTTAAAAGACTGGGGGCTTGGAGCTCAAGACATTTTTCTCCCTCTCTCAAAATACTAGAACCCGGGGTCATCCTATGAAGCTGATTGGTGGGAGATTCAGGACAGGCAGTCCTTCTTCACACAGCGCAGAGTCAAACTATGGAATTCACAACCACAAGACATGGTGATGGCCACCAATTTGGATGGTTTTAAAAGGGGGTTGGACAAATTCCTGAAGGAGAAGGCTACCAATGGCTACTAATCCTGATGCCTCTATGGTACCTCCAGTGTCAGAGACAGTGAGCCTATGTACACCAGTTGCTGGGGAACATGGGTGGGAGACAGCTGTTGTGCTCATGCCCTGCTTGTGGGTTCCCAGGCAACAGATGGTTGGCCACTGTGTGAACAGAATGGACCCTTGGTCTGATCCAACAGGGCTCTTATGTTCTTATACTTCTCCATAACTTACAGCTGCAAATTGGCTAGCTGTTGCTCCTATTGTTACCTTTAATTATTATTTTAAAATAATAATAAAAAATATCCCAAGCCATCTTGGGGACTTGCATTGGTGGGGAACCAGAGTACAAAGTGGCTGTAAATAAATGTACAGAACAAAAAAGACAAGGCCCCCCGGTAACAAATTTGAGATAAATACTGTAAGTGTAAGAAACGTGACAACACCGCACTAGACCAGTTAAATGTTTTTTTTACAAAACCTGTAATGCTTGATGGTACAAGTTATGCCAATTAGTTTTTCAAAACAACCATATAACTTGTTAACAGTCAGTCAATTTTTCAAGAGCAACAATATCAGTTATATCTGACAGTCTATGGACCCCCAGTGTAATTCTGTTTTGACTACAAAAAGTCTTCCTCAGGTATTTCTGTAGACGTAACACATTCTAATGACAATTTACTGAGATGGATAATGTAGATAAATAGTTTCACTTTCCTGAGTAGCTAAATTCTTTCAGGGCTCTTCTGATGTTCATAGCCTCAGTCAGCATGGAATACAACTCCCATCATCCCCGGCCAACAACACATCTGGAAGCTATCAGTTTGGGGAAAGCTAATCTAGTAGGATCCTTTGAGAACCAAGCCATACATGAATGAAGGCAGTAAAGTCTGGCTTTGAAATAAATCAGCTAGAGAAAGAACTTAACCAAAACCATCTAACTGCATAACTTTGCGAACCAAAATATCTCACTTCCAAACCCCAAATACTTCATTCATTCATTCCATTTCTGTACCACTCAATAGCCAAAGCTCTCTGGGCAGTTCACAGCACGATAACATATCAGTTAACAAACAAATTTGGTTTGAGCCTGACCAGCTGTCCAACACGAAGTATTTGCTTTTATAAATAAAACAGCTCGTAGCCTTTAAAAACTGATGAGAAATGCGGAAAGAATATTGTTTTTCTTAAACCATCTCCAATGTTCTGAAACACAGATAAAATATTTTTCACCATTAATTTAAAGTTTAAGAACTTGTAGATACATAGATTCTTAATGTTGAACATTTTTAACATTAGATTTATGACCTAGAAAATGCTTTTAAATCACCAGTGACAAAAATAAAAATTGATTTGGAGGATATATATTTTTAGTGAAAAATTATACAACTTTCAAAAACTGTAAATATTCTCATGATGGACTTTCAAAAACACTTGTAAGAAAATATCATTTTCACCATGGGAGTTCTTAATGCTTATGAAAAGGGACATTTCTCAAGTTGCCCTTAAAAATTATTCTAAAGCAATTCTATCCTCCCGCACCAGGGTTATGAAGATAAAATGAGATAATTTCGTGCATTCTGCCTTGACTTAAGATGGGATGCAAAACCGCAGGGTACCACCTTGTCCCCAGTGTTATTTAACATCTATATGAAGCCACTGGGAGCAGTCTTTAGGGGATTTGGAGCCAAGAGCCATCAGTACGCTGATGGCACACAGCTCTATCTCCCTGTGACATCTGAATCAGGAGAGGCTTTGCAAGGCCTGGATCAGTGCCTGAACTCAGTAATGGGTGGATGAGGGCCAATAAACTGAAACTGAATCCTGGCAGAACAGAAGCCCTGTGGGTAAGTGGTTCCCAAGCCCGGGAGATAGGCTCATTGCCTGTTCTTGATGGGGTTGCACTCCATCTGAAAGATAAAGTTCGTAGCCTGGGGGTGCTCCTAGATCCATCACTGTCACTGGAGGCCCAAGTGGCCATGGTGGCTCGGAGTGCCTTTTACCAGCTTCAGCTGGTTCGCCACTTATGGCCTCTCCAGGACAAGGATAGATTGGCCACAGTGGTACAGGTTCCAGTAACCACAGGCCTGGATTACTGCAATGTGTTCTATGTGGGGCTGCCTTTAAGGCTGCTCCGGAAGCTGGAGCTAGTGCAGAACACAGTAGCTCGGCTGTTGTCAGGAGCTGCCCCTATTCAGCATGTAACTCCTTTGCTGAGGGAACTGCACCGGCTGCTTATTCACTACCACAACAGGTTTAAGGTTCTAGTACTAGTGTACAAACCCTTAAACAACTTGGGACCAGGATACCTGAGAGAGCGCCTTCTCCCTTACCAACCTGCCTGGTCAATGAGGTGGTTCCACATGGACCTATGGCCTAACTGGAGTCCCTCTGGAGAAGAGCCTTCGATGTGGTGGCCCCCTTTCTTGGGAACTCCCTGTCCATGGAGGTCAGGCAGGCACCAACACTGTGTTGCTTCCGGCACCTCCTGAGAACAACTCTGTTCCAGGAAGCATTCCTTAACTGACTAGCCATGGTTTTATTGGTATTATGTTTTTAAAAAGCATAAATTTTAATATGGTGTTTTAATCTTTCTATCCTTTTACTATTTTACCTTTTATGTTCACCATTCCGAAATCTGTTTTAGATATGGAGCAGTATACAAATATTGTAAATACATACATACATACATACAGTCATTAGGCAGACAGGCAAGACAGAACACTAACTTCGTGATGGTTTCTTGAAATTCCCATTTTGTTTGACAAACTCTGAAAGATATGTGTGTGCCATCAGACTGAGAAAGCATCACAGCTGTGTGCTACCACTTAAAAAAAATAAGTTATGGGTGTACCTGTGTCTATTTTTATTTTCAAAAAATGGTTCTGTGTTAACGAGTGCACTGTTGATATAATAGGGTCAGGAGGATGTGTTTTTGGAGCATAACATTCCCATCCTTGGCTGGGTCTACCCTTTTTTAATTTAGCATCCAACTCCAAGTCACAGATTCACAACCAGCCCAAATTCCTGCAAAGGTGTCCAAATTTGAGGACAATAACAATGACCATATCGACCCGGAGGATCTAGTTGCTGAACTCCATCATAGTTGATCTTCTCAGCAATTTAAGCAGAGATGCCAAAGGCCAGGTGGTGACCCACCCTAGTACAGAGCTGTCATGTAAGCTGCTGTCGATATATATAAGCTCTAGGAGAAGGAAATGTATCAACCTCCGGGACTTTTGGAGTGATGTTATGATGGTGGTTGTAGGCCAAAGTATTTGGAGGGTCACAAGTTTCTCACCCCTGCCCTAAGGTATCAGAACATTTTCCGATGCAAACTGAACATTTTCCTATGCAAATTAACTAATTTAATTTAAATTAACTAATTGCAAATTAACTACTTTGCATTGGAAATGTTTCAGATACAAACTGAAAATTTTCCTATGCAAATAATCCTATGCAATTTCACCTAATTTGTAATTCAAAATTTGCTAATAACACAGAGTTTGGTCACCACCACTTTAGGCCAATTTCTATACAGGAGTTATTTCTCGGCTTAAGCACTAGCCTACGATCGCAAGTGAAATAGCATGAGGGCTGTTTCAAATGGGGTGCATCTTTAGCCTTGCAGTTTCAGATCTTGTTAAGACATAATTAGGAAAGGAATTGAGAACAGAACTTCCAATATCATACTTCTCTTATATAAATCTATGGTGCAACCACACTTGGAATACTGCATACGGTTTTGGTCACCAGATCTAAGAAAAGATATTGTAGAACTGGAAAAAATGCAGAAAACTACAACTAAAATGATCAAGAGGCTGGCATAATTCCCCTAAATACCTTTAGCTGTGATTTGCTTGCTTTAATTTACCAGTAAACTGTTGTGGTTAAACCCTGCGTCTAGAGTGTCAGTCACCCCCCACATCCACAGCCTAAGCCCCACGTTACTGGGAAGGGGAAGGTAAAGAAGGAAGATATGACTCTTAGTTGCTCAGGGGGCCCAGGTCATAAGGGGAACCCTAACCCTAACACAAACGCACACATTTGTACAGCAATAAAGCTTGGCACTGAAGGCACACAACACAGCTCTACCACTGAAGCTAATCCAGGCACTGCCAGGATGGGAAACCACCTAGAAACAATATGTAAGCCATTCTAAGCACTTTGAATGAAGAATCAGATACAAACATAATACATTTTTATTCTGAATTCTGTGTGTTATTGGAATCCCACAAGAGGGACGCTAGAAAACAAATAGGGAGTTCATGTATATTCATGTCTGTCAAGCTTCCATAGTATCACAAAATAACAGAGCAAAAATCTATCATGGCAATTCAGAACAGCAGTGAGGGAACCCGCAGAATACGCAAAACGCGAATGATGAGCTTAAGGAGCTGTAGCGCCCTCCATATGTTGTTGGACTCCAGCTCCCATTTTCCGATGCAAACTAAAGATTTTCCTATGCAAATTAAGTAGTTTGCATTGGAAATTAAGGGAAATCAAATTATGGAATTATTTCAAATTACGGGAAATCAAATTCTGGAAATCAAAAATAAATTTGGGCCAATATGGCCCAAAGGCAAGACTGATGGGAATTGTAGTCCAATAACTATGGAAGGTGCTATGTGTAAAAGCTTTGCCCCAAAATCACTCTCCCTATTATGCTACAAATGCTGCATGTACTCTGGCAGGAAGGGTGCAGCACTGGATTAAAAGTTTGCACTCACCTTCCTCCTTGTTGTTGGTGATATCTTTCAACAGATCAGTCTTCATGCAGATCTCTCTTCTGATGTTCCCCTTACTCATCAGAGCTCGCTAAACGGGACAGAAAAAAATAAAGAAATCGTATTTTGATACTTTATAAATTAGCAAGACCTGCTGCTGAACAGGATCCACTTTCATCCCCAAACCAGAGCAGAGATTCATGGGCAAAGAACTAAGGGCAACAGGAGACTATCAGGATGCTGCAAGATGGTGTCATGGCCAGAGACGGTTGAGCTTGGGGTAGAAGAAGTATGCTTCAAATCCCTACTTGCAGTTCACGAGGTGGCCTTAATCAAGCCTCCCCCTCTCGGCCTAGCTTATTTACAGCACAGGGTTGTTGTGAAAGAATGAACTAAATCAGCCTTCGCCAACCTGGTGCTCTCCAGGTGTTTTGGACTTCAACTCCCATCAGCCCCAGACAACATGGCCAATGGTCAGGGATGATGGGAGTTCTAGTCCAAAACATCTGAAGGGTACCAGGTGGGGGAGGCTGGGCTATATCCACAGCACACTCAAGCTGAAAGCACAAAGCCCACCTATTAGTATAAGCCAGCATGATAATCAGCACTTTAGTGGCACAGCAGGGATCAAATCGCTCTCTGCTAAACATGTATTTAGGAAATTTATATCCCGCTTTTTACCCACCCAAGGAGTTGTTCAAAACAATTTACAGGATATAAAAAGCATAAACGCAATAACCTGTCATTAAAACATATTTACAACAAACTAGAAGCAGCAACTAAGACAAAAGCACAAAGACAAAACCTACAACCAGGCAATAAAATTAAACAATACCAGAGTCAAATGCTTGTTTAACGAGAAATGTCTTCAATTGCCAGTGGAACACAGATAAATGGGGGTGGGGGACCTGAGGCCCTCCAAATGGTGTTGGACTCCCAACCCCCAACATCCCAGCCAGCATGGCCAATGGTCAGGGATTATACAATCTGTCGCCAGCAACATCTGGAGGGACACAGGTTCCCCTCACCTAGCCTAGCTTCTTGGGACAGGGAGTTCCACGTGGGGGACCTGAGGCCCTCCAGATGGTGTTGGCCTCCCAACCCCCAACACCCCAGCCAGCATGGCCAATGGTCAGGGATTATACAATCTGTCGCCAGCAACATCTGGAGGGACACAGGTTCCCCTCACCTAGCCTAGCTTCTTGGGACAGGGAGTTCCACATACGTGGTGCCATCACTGAGAGACCCCCGTTACGTGTTGCCAACAAGCATAACTCTGAAAGCAACAGCACACGCAAAGCCAGGCACAACCGCTGAACTTTACTTCAAACACATAGTTGCTTGATTTCAAAAACATAGTTGGGAAGAACCATAGCTCAACACTAGAGTACACACTCTGAACACAGAAGACCCCAAGTTCAATGGACAACATCACTATTTAAAGACCTCTGGCTAGGATGCTGGAGAGCTGCTGCCAATCAGAGTGGACTGCACCAGGCTAAATAGACCAATTATTTAACCCAGTATGCAGCAGCTTCTTGTTTTCATATAACATGCTTTCACAAATGTATTTAGTAACCAGGTTTAAGCCATAATATGAGCTTCGGCTATTGGGCGGTATAGAAATGAAATAAATAAATAAATAAATAAATGATATGCCAAAGCCAAGGATATAAAAAAAGAATGATCAAAAGAAAACAGAAGGGAGAGGGAGAGTTCAGGTAAAAAAAAAAATTGTAAAAGTAAGACCATAGAGATCACCACAATTTAAGTATCACTATGCCAAAGATAAAAATAATCAGACTTTTTCCATTGACACTTAAAAATACAAAACAGTTCAATCACGCAACAGGGCAAGTGTGCATTTTTCTTACAAAACTGTAAAAACTAGAGTCTTAAATACTTCAAATCAAAATTATTTCAAAAATAATTTGGTGCTTCCAACACAAAACCCAGAAGTACCTAGAACCTAGAATTTCCAGAGAACCAACAGTTTTCCCTTAGGCAAGTTGGTTGTTTAACCCAGTTGTGAGTTCTGGGCAGAGAGCTAATTCCACAAGTTGGTTGTGAATTCTGGGCTGAGACTTAATCTGCATGTTACGCAGGATAAGGTGGTTGAATTCTGGTCTGTAGCACTTCAGACTACTGCGGGGGAGAAAATAACAATTTCAAGATGCTCCCTCCCTCATTAAAAACAAAATACCCCTGCATATAGTAAACTGGAACTTCAGAGAGAAATGTTTATCTTAGCCCACTCCTTGATGGGCTGGTTCATTATGTTTGACGTGGTCTACATCTCGGTATATCACTCCATTCTATGTAACCTACAGAGGAGATCTGAGTCAAGATTCAACTCTGGAATACTTGTCAATAACAGAAAGCTTCCACAGGTCCATTCTGAAGCACCGAGCAGGTATCAAGACATCCATTTGGTTTTGTTCACTCAGTTTTGTGAGGAAAGAGATGTCAATGGACAGCCCAAACATGTGGTTACATTTTTAAGCATTCTTCTTAGGTGACTGCTACCTATGGCCCCAATTTGCCACAGAACTGGTCTTCTCATAAGAACATAAGAAGAGTCGTACTTGATGAACACCGCAGAAGATCGGATCAAGCTTCAAAAGGATCTAGACAGGCTGAAAGACTGGGCCGAATCTAACAAGATGAGATTCAACAGAGATAAATGTAACACTTTGCATTTAGGTAGAAAAAATCAAAGACACAAGTGTAGGATGGGGGAGACCTGGCTTGGCAGCAGTACATGTGGAAAGGACCTAGGTGTCTTAGTGGATCAGAAGTGGATTATGAGCCAATAGCACGATGCAGCAGCTAAGAAAGCTAATGAAATCTTGGGCTCCATTAACAGAAGTATAGTGTCCAGATCATGGGAAGTAATAGTTCCACTCTATTCTGCATTAATCAGGCTGCAACTGGAGTACTTTGTCCAGTTTTGGGTGCCCCATTTTAAGAAGGACATTGACAAGTTGAAGTGTGTCCAAAGAAGAACAGCCAGGATGGTTTGGGCTCTAGAAACCAAGTCCTATGAGGAGTGGTTGAAAGAGCTGGGCATGTTTAGCCTGGAGACAAGAAGGTTAAGGGGAGACATGACAGTGGCCTTCAAATATCTGAAGGGCTGCCACGCAGAATATGGAGGGCAGGTCTAGAACCTACCAGTATAAATTATAGGGAAGCAGATTTCAGCTACACATTAGGAAAAACTTACTGATGATGAGAGCTGCTCAGCAGTGAAATAGATTGCCTTGGGAGGTGGTGGGTTCTCTTTCACCAGAAGTACTTAAGCAGACAGTAGATGGCCATCTGTCAGGGATGCCGTAGCTACACGCTGCAGTCCACAGTCTGCACTAAGCAGGGGGATGGACTAGATGACCTCCAAGGTCCCTTCCAACTCTATGATTCTGTGATCAGACCAGAGGCCTATCTAGTCCAGCATTCTATTGTCGCAGTGGCAGACCAGCTGCCTATACAAAGCCCACAAGTAGGACATGAGTGCAATAGCACCCTCCCACTCATATTCCCCAGAAACTGATATTCAGAGGCATATTGCCTCCTATACTGGAGATAATATGTAGCCATCATTACTAGTAGCCAACGATAGCCTTGTCCTTTTAAAGCCATCGAATTTGACAGCCATCACTGCATATCTGTTTGGAATCCACCACCGTTCAGCTTCACTGGATAACCTCATCGGGTTCTAGTATTGAGAAAGGGAGAAAAACATCTTCCTGCCCACTTCCTCCATACCCTGCCTCGTTTTATACACCATCACTTTTTCTTTGAGCCAGCTTTATTAGTTGGCATTCACAATGTCCCACGCAAATAGGTTCCAAAGGGTTTCAAAGGTTGGCTATGATGTATGCGACAGGGTTTTTGCAGACCAGTTCCTTGTTGACTTAATTTGCTTTGTCCTTTAATTATCAGAAAAGATCAATAAGCATTCCCTGCAATGCCAATGATCTTTATATACCAACAGCAGTCCTTCCAGGGTAGTATTCAGTGTTCAGTTGTTGTTTGATAGGAGCTTTAAAGCCATTCATATGCCAGCTCTTCTACTGAGATTTTATTATTTACTGAGGCGAGTGACTACCAGGAAGAGGGCCTTTTCTGCTGTGGCACACTGGCTGTGAAATGAGCTCCCTAAAGAGGTTCTCCTGGCATCTATGTTGTACTCTTTCAGGCACCAGGTGAAGAACTTTTTATTTTCCCACCAGTTTAGCATTATAGACTTTTAACTTTGCTGTTTTAAATCTGTTAACTGTATTTCAAATGTCTGCACTGCTGCTAGGTTTTATTCTGGTTGTATTTTTATACTGTGGTTTTAAGCTTTTATATTTTAACTGTTTTTATTCGGTACTTCGTGCTTTTACTTTCTGTGAACCGCCCAGAGAGCTTTGGCTATTGGCCGGTATAGAAATGTCTTAACTAAGTAAAATGTATTTGTTTTACATATTTATGAATCACCCTTCCATCCAATGGGCACTCAAGGTGATTTGATCTAACTCAAATTAGATACGATCTCCACCACAACAAAACACAATAAAATACTAATACATCAAAACAATAAACTAAAAAGAAGAATGGAGATCTCCTTGAGAATAAAACAGACAACAAACATTAAAATCTTATTAAAAACTCGATGGAACAATACAGTCTTCACTGACTGTCTGAAACATGGGAGGGAGTTGCACAATCAGGGTACTACTACACAAAAGGCCCTGTCTCATGTACAACCTTACCTAATCTTTCTAGGGGGTAAGTCATAGCTTAATGTTTTAACTTTTGTAAATTGGCCAGAGAGCTTCGGCTATGGGGCGATATAGAAATGTTAACAACAACAACAACAACAACAGGACCTCTGATGATAAGTTATGGGCAGGTTCATATGGGAGAAGGGGGTAGGATTTCAGATATCCTGAGCTCAAGACATTTAGGACATTATAGGTAAGACCAGCACTTGGGCGTGGAAACAAATGGGAAGCCAGTAAAATTGATTTAAGACAGGTGTTATGTTCTGTAATGCATACCAGACAACACTCTGGCTGTCACATTTTGCATTAGCTGTAGTTTCTAGACACTTTTCAAAGGCGGTCCCACATACAGGCCATTACAGTACTCTAGATGAGAGGTGATTAAGGCATGGATCCCAGTGGCATATGGCATATGGATGATATTCTGGAGGTGACGGACTCGACCTTCGGGGAGCTGGGGGTGGCGACGGCCGACAGGAAGCTCTGGCGTGGGCTGGTCCATGAAGTCACGAAGAGTCGGAAGCGACTGACTGAATAAACAACAACAACCTAGTGGCAAGATCCACATATCCCAGGAAGGGGCGCAGCTGGCACAATAGCTGAAGCTGGGCAAAGGCACTTAACCACCACCTGACCTTTGAGAAGCAGTGCTGAATTCAAGCTGCAAACCTAATCCTTCAGAGTAAGTGCTATCCCATCCAGAACAACTCAAACTCTGATGCCCAGGTTGGCTTGTCTACTGACTAACAAGACTTCCAACATGTCTGGCATCTACATTGTTTACTAAATACAAGTAAAATAAACACACTACATTGGATCACTTTGTTGGGCATCAGACAATTTTTCAATGCAAACTGAAAATGTCCCAACACACATTTATTTATTTATTAGATTTATTAGCCGCCCATCTGGCCAGCTACCTGGCCACTCTAGGCGGCGTAAAATACTAATAACAAATTTACATAATCAACTGAACAAAACAATATAACAAAACAACACTGCTCTAAAAAGCCCTACCCCCCCCTCCAAAATGCCCACCTTCAGAGCCAGGTTTTTAAAGCCTGGCGGAAGCTCATCAAATTACCCTAATTCACATAGAAAAATGTTCTGGAACATTTTTCAGTTCAAAATATTCCAGAAATATTCCAGAAAACGCACATCACTGTATCAGTGAGATGAGCAAATTTCTCAGGAGTGGAGAAGGTGTGCATCACAAGGATGGGTTCTAGTGATACCAGCGGGACTTGCATATTAGAAAGTAGAAATCACATTTAGGCAAGGATGCTAGCTCAGCGGTAGAGCCCTTGCTTTGCATGCAGGAGGTCCCTGGTTTGACCCCTGGCATCTTCATTTGCAAGAGTCAGAGAAAGACCCTTCTCTGCCTCACTTCTTGGATTGCTGCTGCTAGTCAGAGCAGACAATACTGGGCTAGGTGAACCAATAGTCAGACTTGGCATACGGAAGCTTCCATAGCTCAGTGACAGAATGGGACCTTTTGCATGTAGGAGGTCCCAGGTTCAATCCCTATTTCAGGTAGCAGGGGATGCAGAAAGCTCTCTGTCTAAGCCCCCAAAGACCCACTGCCAGTACTGTAAACAATACTGAACTAGATGGGACAACATAAGGCAGCTTCCTATATTCGTCAATCAGTTCCAGCTACAAAATGCAGATAGTAAGTGGAAGTATATTCATGATTAGGGGCACGGGGGGGAGAGAGAAGAGAGATCTCACCACTGGTGGTACTTGCTTTCTTCTTCACTGTGTTGATCATTTTCTAAGTCATCCTCACTCCTTGCCTACTCCTATCCCATTCTATGTATTTAAAAAATTAGACAGAATCACAAAAGACTTGAACTTAATTTTCAAGGTGCAGGCATGATATGGGCTGGGGGCCCTTATCGCTCTGGGGAAACCCAAACCAAAATGCCCTCTGCCCAGAGACAGAGCAACTCATTTTTCAAAGTTGAAGTACATTTTACCAGTGATAAGACTTTGAACCGGGTAGCACCAAAAATCATCCAATTCAGTCTATACCATTTCTTGGTGACAATTTTATGTCTCCATTATCTGGTTGTATTAAAAAAAAAAAAAAACACTATTAACCCTGACAGAGGCTCAGCTATTGGACTTGAGTTGCTCTATTGAAGCAAAACAGTTACATTGCCTTATCTTAGGATGCTTTTTAAAAGCAGTATCTTTTTAAAGAAGAATTGTTTTTGAGCAAGGTTCAATTCAGACATCACACTTAGACGTTGTTAAGGTACTACACTTGGATGAGATGTCTGAATTGACAAAACCATGGTTTACGACGCACCAGCACACTAGAATCAGAAACCATGGTTTAAAGTGAGTTTGCAACGTCTTTGGTTTGGCATAATGTCAGGAACGACACATCACCATAGAAACAGGAGCATCAGTCAAACAGAAAAAGAACAAAAAGCCAAAAGGCTCTAAACTATGGTTTGCATTTGTACGCTGAAGCTCAAACCAATATTACGGCTCTAAACGATGGCTGGAGCCAACCATGGCTTAGTGTAATGCCTTTGTTGTTCAGTCGTTAAGTCATGCCCGACTCTTCGTGACCTCATGGACCAGAGCACGCCAGGCCTTCCTGCCCTCCGCTCTCTCCCAGAGTGTGCTCAAGTTCATATTCATTGCATTGGTAATGAGATCTAGCCATCTCATCCTCTGCCGTCCCCTTCTCCTTTTGCCTTCAATCTTTCCCAGCGTCAGGGTCTTTTCCAGTTACTTTTCTCTTTGCATTAGGTGGCCAAAATATTTGAGCTTCAGCTTCAGTATCTGTCCTTCCAATGAGCACTCAGGGTTGATTTCCTTTAGGATGGACTGATTTGACCTCCTTGCAGGCCAGGGGACTCGTAAGAGTCTTCTCCAGCACCACAGCTCGAAAGCATCAATTCTTCAGCCTTCAGCCTTCCTTACAGTCCAGCTCTCACAGCCACACATTACTACTGGGAAAACCATAGCTTTGATTAGACAGACCTTTGTCGGCAAGGTGATGTCTCTGCTTCTTACTATGCTGTCTAGGTTTGCCATAGCTTTCCTCCCAAGGAGCAAGCATCTTTTAATTTCATGGCTACAGTCACTGTCTGCGGTGATCTTGGAGCCCAAGAAAATAAAATCTGTCACTGCTTCCATTTCTTCCCCTTCTATATGCCAGGACGTGATGGAGCCAGATGCCATGATCTTAGTTTTTTTTAATGTTGAGTTTCAAACAAGCTTTTGTACTCTACACTTTCACCCTCAACAAGAGGGTCTTTAGAGCCTCTTCGCTTTCTGCCATTAGGGTAGTATCGTCTGCGTATCTGAGGTTGTTGATAATTCTGCCAGCAAGCTTAATTCTGACCTGTGATTCATCCAACCCAGCGTTTCTCATGATGTACTCTGCATATAAGTTAAATAAGCAGGGTGACAATATGCAGCCTTGTCGTACTCCTTTCCCAATTTTGAACCAATCGGTTGTTCCATGTCTGGTTCTTACTGTTGCTTCTTGACCCTCATACAGGTTTCTCAGGAGACAGGTAAGGTGGTCTGGTACTCCCATCTCTTTAAGAATTTGCCATAGTTTGTTGTGATCCACACAATCAAAGGCTTTAGCGTAGTCAATGAAGCAGAAATAGACGTTTTTCTGGAATTCTCTTGCTTTCTCCATGATCCAGCGAATGTTGGCGATTTGATCTCTAGTTTCTCTGCCTCTTCAAAACCCAGCTTGTACTTCCGGTAGTTCTCGGTTCACATACTGCTGACGCCTAGCTTGTAGGATTTTCAGCATAACCTTGCTGGCATGTGAAATAAGAGCAATTGTACGGTAGTTTGAACACTCTTTGGCATTGCCCTTCTTTGGAATTGGAATGTAAACTGACCTCTTCCAGTCTTGTGGCCACTGTTGAGTGTTCCAAATTTGTTGGCATATTGAATGCAGCACTTTAACAGCATCATCTTTTAGGATTTTAAATAGCTCCGCTGGAATACTGTCATCTCCACTAGCTTTGTTGTTACTAATGCTTCCTAAGGCCCACTTGACTTCACTCTCTAGGACGTCCGGCTCAAGTTCGGTGACCACACTATCATGGCTGTCAGGGACATTCAGATCTTTCCTGTATAGTTCTTCTGTGTATTCTTTCCACCTCTTCCTAATCTCATCTGCTTCTGTTAGGTCCCTGCCTTCTTTGTCCTTTATCATGCCCGTCTTTGCACAAAACGTTCCCTGGAGATCTCCAATTTTCTTGAAGAGATCTCTAGTCTTTCCCATTCTGTTGTTTTCTTCGATTTCTTTGCATTGTTCATTTAAGAAGGCCTTATTGTCTCTCCTTGCTATTCTCTGGAACTCTGCATTCAGTTGGATACATCTTCCCCTTTCTCCCTTGCTTTTCGCTTCCCTTCTTTCCTCAGCTACTTGTAAAGCCTCCTCAGACAGCCACTTGGCTTTCTTGCATTTCTTTTTCTTTGGGATGGATTTCGTTGCTGCCTCCTGAACAATGTTATGGACCTCCGTCCATAGTTCCTCAGGCACTCTGTCTATCAGGTCTAATCCCTTAAATCTATTCCTTACCTCCACTGTATATTCATAAGGGATATGATTTAGGTCATACCTGAATGGTTTAGTGGTTTTCCCTACGTTCTTCAATTTCAGCTGAAATTTTGAATAAGAAGCTCATGATCTGAGTCACAGTCAGCTCCAGGTCTTGTTTTGACTGACTGTATAGAGCTTCTCCAACTTTGGCTGCAAAGGACATAATCAATCTGATTTCAATATTGACCATCTGGTGATGTCCATGTGTAGAGTCGCCTCTTGTGCTGTTGGAAAACAGTGTTTGCTATGATCAGCATGTTCTCTTGGCAAAACTCTATTAGCCTTTGTCCTGCTTCATTTTGTACACCAAGGCCATGCTTGCCTGTTATCCCGGTGATTTCTGGACTTCCTACTTTAGCATTCCAATCCCCTATGAAGAAAAGGACATCTTTTTTTGCTGTTAGTTCTAGAAGGTGTTGTAGGTCTTCATAGAACCGATCAACCTCAGCTTCTTCGGCCTCAGTGGTTGGGGCATAGACTTGAATTATTGTGATGTTGAATGGTTTGCCTTGGATTCGTACTGAGATCATTCTATTGTTTTTGAGATTGTACCCCAGTACTGCTTTTCCCACCCTTTTGTTGACTACGAGTGCTACGCCATTTCTTCTAAGGGATTCTTGCCCACAGTAGTAGATATAATAGTCACCTGAATTAAATTCGCCCATGCTTGTCCATTTTAGTTCGCTGATTGCCAAGATGTCAATATTCAATCTTGCCATCTCATGTTTGACCACCTCCAGCTTACCTTGATTCATTGATCTTACATTCCATGTTCCTAAACAATATTGTTCTTTACAGCATCGGATTTTCTTTTCACCACCAGACACATCCGCAGCTGAGTGTCCTTTCGGCTTTGGCCTAGCCGCTTCACTCTTTCTGGCGCTACTTGGAAATTCTCTCTGTTCTTCCCCAATAGTATATTGGACACCTTCCAACCTGAGGGGCTCATCTTCCAGCGTCATCTCTTTTAGCCTTGTGATACGTTCCATGGGGTTTTTTTGGCAAGAATACTGGAGTGGGTTGCCATTTCCTTTTCCAGTGGACCACATTTTGTCAGAACTCTCCACCATGACCTGTCCGTCTTGGGTGGCCCTGCATGGCATAGCTTATGGCTTCACTGAGTTACGCAAGCCCCTTCGCCACAACAAGGCAGTGATCCAGGAAGGGGGTGGAATGCCTACCTGACCCTAAATCAATATGAAACTTCCCTGCAACAAGTCATTTGGAATACCAAGACAACACATGACCCTCTTAATATGTGTCCTTTTTAACATAATGCAAGAGAACAGTGGGGTAGAAAGTGAAACGTGTGAACAACCACTTCTGTGGAGCTCCGTGTCTGACGTTGTTCACTAAAGAGCTGAAAAAATGTGCACCTCCCTATCTTCTAGAAGATACTTTTTATGCCGAGTCCACAAATCTCTATATTTTTTTCCAGTGTGTCACAATATCCTTTCCATGTATTTCAAGTTCACTATATAACACTAGACGGTCTAACTGGCTGCAGAAGAAAGAAGGAAGAAAGGTATTCTACCAGCCAAACTGGTATATTTGGTACTCGTAATGACTAATTAAGTACAGTCAAAGGGATTCAGAGGCTGTTCTGAGGAATGGGAAAGGAGGAGGGATGGAAAAGAGTTTGTTTCATGCTGTGTCCATCAGTACTGAAGTAGCAGCCAAGGTCAAGCCAACTGTCTGGCCAGCACAGAGAGCAGATGTGCCCACAATAGCCTTGTGACTCCTCAAGCCCACCTGTCTCCCAAAAAATCTGGGGAGGGCTGAGATAAATCTGGGATAAGCACAAGCTTTGCATGCAGAAGGTCCCAATCCCTGACATCACCAATTTAAAAAGGGTCAGGTAGCAGACGATGGGAAATACTTCTCCCTACCTGAGGCTCTGGAGAGCTGCTGCCAGTCAGAGTAGACAATAATGGGTCAGGTGGACAGATAGTCTGATCTGGTATAAGGCAACTTCCTACGTTCCTAACTGCTAAAGGAAAAACCAATGGATGTGCACAACAGCAAGTACATCACTTCAAACAACTGCTTCCACACAAGCAAAGCCTGATCCTGTCTGGCCTGTTTCCTTTCCCACCAGATGTTTCTTCCAGTGCTTGCCATATGTATGGCACATTTGCCTTTTCCATTCGCTTCTTCCCTACTGGCCACACCATAGTTTTTGCTCTAAGCAAACTCAGCCTTGATGCAGAGAGGTCCCCCTTTTCCAGTTTCACAAAAGAAAAAATGCCACTTTTCTCGCTGAGTAACTTGTCTGTACATGCCTGGGATAAACCAAATAGGCAAGAAACAGACAGTGAGCCAAGTGTGACTGCTGGGATTCTCATGCAGGTTGCCTTTACTTTACATTCATATTTACAGACACTTACTGAAGCAGCTCCCTTTCAAGGGAGACCAAGGGCTGGTCCACATGCAAATGTATCGAGCTTTGTCTCCCCGTGCATAACTCGTGCATGCAAATCAAGGAGAGAAAGGTAATGTGTGAACCTGAACTTTTCTGGATAGTGCATAGAAAGGCTCCAAAGCAGTATCTATAGTGACGGTGCCTCTAAAAACCACAGCTGCTGAGTAGCATCTGGATACCGCCAATTCATACAACACGATCACATACCCAGGGATGGCCAGAAGTGACTGTACAGAGATGAAAGAGTATGTGCGTGTTTGTGGGTATGTACAAGTGTGTATGTGTCCTTGTCCTAAGACATCAGGTCGGCATTTAAGTAAGATGATTGGTTGTTCCTAATGCAAGTATAACCCCAAGGTCCAACTCTGAACAAAACAGGACCATTTTCCATTGTCTACAGTCTACTGTCATCTCAGTCTAGAACCTAGGCCAGCCTTTCGCTGGTTAAGCCAAGAGTAGTTTATCAATCAAAAAATCGAGCATAATTTATCAATCAAGCATAAAAAAGGAGGGGCAACAATCAGGACCCCTTTTTTTGAGTTTGCTCACAGAGAATAATTTCTCTCAGCATCATTAGCCACATATTAAAATGGGCCCATTTCGTTTTCAGACATTGTATGTTGCGAGTTGTTTCTACCTAAAGCCATAATACCAATTCCAGCTAAAAGACTCTGCACTTCAGACAGGTGATCCAATTGCTCTACTTGAGAATCTTTGAAACCTTCAGCATTTCCTAACAAAGTCCATCTTATTTAGGGCTGGGAAAGTATCTGAAAATTCCCAAGCGCCTGGGAAACTAGGTGTGTGAGGTTTTTCTTGAAAGGTCTGTCACTGGAACGTGTTGTAGGTACTCAATAGAGTAGGCCCTGAAGTCAAAGCAAACCATAAACAACGTTTTCCTGGCCTAGCTTTCGTTTTCAGAATCTCCCCATCCATCCCACAGAGTCCAGACAGTGATGCTTTCAAAGACAATGCACAATGTTAAAAAGGCGCTTTGCTCATGTTCATTACCACCAGTGCCATACAAAAGGCTATCTCACTCGACTTTTCCGTCAGCCATGTATCCGCATGGATCATAATTTACAGCCATTTGTCCAAAAGCTCCTTCCTTCCTAAGTCACCAGTTTCTCCAACAGATTCATCCCACTAAAAGACAACAGCCAAAAACCCAACAGCAGTGTTTAAAGGAGCACCATGCCTCTTTGTCCTGTAGGTAGAAAGAACACATACACACACACACACCCTAGACAAGTTTGAAGGGTATACAATCAAAGGAGGCTACAGTCACGGGCTTCAACTCCATGAAAATACCCAGGATTCAACCTCCCTTCTCCTTGATCAATCAGAAATATCAGCCACATCACTGTTTGCAGCTTGAAGGTTATTCACATAAAACAGAGCCATGAAGAACTCTACACTCTCCCCCACAAACGACACACACATACTCTCCCCCAGAAATTAGTAGCTTTCTGCAATGACCATCCAATGCCTTCCAGCACCCCACCAAGCCCACCCAAACGTGTTCCCAGCAATTCTGTCAGTACCTCCATTTTTCCCCCTTAAATGCAAAGCAAACTTCCCTTTTGCTCATACTCCACCATGCCCCAATCTGTCGGATCCTGATTGGCGGAGAAATCTTATACCCAACCCTCCCAAGCAGAGAAATGTCTGCTTTAACAGCACTCCCAACAAAAGCCAACTGCTAAGCAAAGATTGCTTCAGAATAAGAGTCTCTCCACTCCCTCTCCCCCCACCCCTTCCTGCAGCCGTCTGTCTCCATTCTCCACTCTACAACACAGTGATTATTAATCTTCAGTCACTAGAGAGTCTTCACAAAGGTTGGGCATCCAAACCAAAACAGCATTATTTATGCATACATACACAATATATATGCACGGAAGAGAAAGAAGCATTTCCCCTTGAAGGCTATAGTGTTGATGGGGCCCCTTTGAAAGGGCTTTCTTTAATAAAAATACATGACAAGCAGTAGGCTAAAACTAGGTGCGATTTTCCTTCTCACTTCTATGTACAAGCCTTCCCTGCTACTTGAGGACTAAGAAGGATGAAGGGAACGCTCTCGAAGACCAATACTTCCCCCTGCCCCATCGCAGTCCAAGAGCGTGCATCATTTCCAAGCACAGAACCAACCTCCGAACTGGATCTTTGAGAACGTTTCAAAACACAATAAAGAAGGCAACCAGGTTGATCAGGTCCTAATGAGGGCACAGAAAAGGCACCATACGTGCATTTCAATTACACGGCACAGCTTTCGTTGGCCTTCTCTTCTCCTCCTCCCCATGAGACCAGAGGGTTGCATCATAGCCCACAGCTCCGTGTTAATCTGGCAAGAGGGAAGAAGAGGCTCAATATGCTAAAATGGCATCCTACCTCAGGGTCTCTTGTTTTTGTTTTTCATTTATCACTTTGGGGGTGGGGGGGGTGGGGAGAGAAACCCAGAAGAAAAGCTGTCTTGTTTGAAGTGAAATAGGTCACCTCGCAGAAAACGTGCGGGAAATGGATCGAGGGAGGCTACAGTGCAAGGGCACAGAATGGACCAAACCAAAGGATGGTTCTGAAAGGCTTTCAAACTCACACATGGCCAGAAGGTTCAGAACACCTGGGCTATCCATTCTGCCTTTTGTCCTCAATGCCTCTCTTTGCATTCCACCCTTGATGAAGGTCTGCTACCTTCCAGAGTCAATGCCAGATCAATCCTCTCTTAAAAAAAAAACAAACCCACCACATTCTAATCACAAACAAACCCCCCAGGATTAGCTTTGCCAAAACAATTGTTGACTTACTGTGCGAGACAGCCAAAGCATGCAAGCCAAGGCTGGTAAAGGCAATCCAGTAATAGCAATCCAGTAACAACAACAGGCAACTTCCAACAGCTGTAAATTTAAACAAAGCAGCATCCTCTACGCCTTGATCTAAGAAAAATCACCTCCCTAACATTGGCATCAGGAGAAGGGGGGAGAGAGAGAGAGAAAGAGAGAGATGTAAGGAAGCAAAGCATTTTCATCACAAATTATGAACCAAAGTATTATTATTTTTTAAGTACCACAGGGGATATTTTGTAAAGCATTTGGAGAGTATTTCTTTGAAGTCGTAGTCCTGCTCCTGCCCACGGATCCTCCAAATGATCCTGTGCATTATTACAATAAAGAAGGAAAAATGTAGGATAAAAAGGAAGTTGGCTTGTTTTCGGTCACTATTTTCACCAGCTCTTTGCAAGTCAGGTCCATTTCTTTGCAGGCCTGTAACAACCAAACAAGCTTTGGCCAAAGCCTCCCTGCCTCTTGTTCTCAGGTACATCTTTTAATGTTAGCAATCATTTCACTTGACTGGCTAACCAAAGACAGTACTCCTTTCCTTCTCCAAATGACACATTCTCCTGTTTCTCCCTTTTCCTTTCCAGGGCAACTATAAAAACAAACTTCCCACCAAAAGAAGGAATGAGAAATCAAGATGTAATAGTATTTGGAAGCCAAGTAACTGTGGCTTTTTAGAATATTTAAGGATAGCTGAAACGAATGATGCAAAACCCCACACCCAAACACAACTGCAGTCAGAACATCTCCCTGCATAGGCTGCCACAGACAAAAATACTGCAGTATTATCCAGAACCTCTCCTCTGGTTGCCCTGGGGAAGGAGAAAAAAAAGAAAAGAAAGCCACACCAGGGAAAGGGAAATCAAGAGTAAGGCTGTTCTCCTAAGCACACTTACCTGGAAGTAAGTCTCACAGAAATAAATGTGACTTACTTAAGTGTAAACATGCTTAGGATCTGTCTGGCAAACTAGCATCATGCCCAGCACGGGCTGTACCCTCTTGATGGCAGGAAATTGTCCATTTTGAAACCTTCAGACCCCTACAAGATTAACGAGAATAAAACGTTATGAAGAGAGAGCCGAAGTCATGCAAGTCCAAATTAGATCATTTCGACCCAGGGAGATCCAAAGTGTGTGTGAGTATATATCTTGTCTTCACTTCCCAGAAAATACAATTTTAATAAAATTATAAAGGTCCCCTTCACCCCAAATAATCAAAACCACTTCCCTTCCCCATAACAGACCAATCCCATTTTCACATTAAATATGAAAAAGAGACAGAAAGACACAGATGTAATATGGTTCCATCCCCTTTCTCCAAGATGTGCTTGTGAAATGGAGCACAGAAGGATCCACCCCTCACCCACCCCGGTCCCCCACATATTACATCCTCTTCAAGTTCAAACTGAGATTCAGCTTGTGGATAAAAGGCTTGAGTAAGCAAGGAACTCTGCAGAAAAAAGAAGGTAGAAGCATGAGGAAAAGAGAGAGAGAGAAAAAGCAGAGGAAGGAATTGTAACCAAGGGCCTACCAAGAAACAATAAAAGCCTTCTCTAAGACATGATCCTTTTTGGAAAGGCTAAAAAAACAAGACAAAAAACAAGACACCTCCAAAACTCAGTAGCCAAGGTCCTATAAGAGCAGCAGATCCTTTAAAGCTCTCACACAAAGCCTACAGGCCTAGTCCCAGAAGTCTCATTTCTGCTCTGTCATGGGGGAAGGAGCCTGGCCTTTCCCTTCAATCCCAAAAATTTGCTCTGAATTAGATCATCTCTCTCAACCTCCCCCTACAGGCTGCTTCTGAGCATGCTCGGCTCAGCTGAGCAAAGCCATTTCATAACTGCATTGTTCACAGACACACGACCTGCCATTTTTTTTTTACAGTAAAATAGAAGCTCGTCTTTGCAACGCAAGGAACCTGTCCCTTCATCTGGCAGCCCTGTTCAAAGCACCTCTCTGCCTACACATCAGGAGGAGGAAAACAGAATATCCTGTCTGGGTTGTTGTTGTTTTAAAGCCAGTTTAAAACCAAAGGAGAAGAACAGGGAGGCTGCATTTTTAGGTTAAAACCCACTTGTGCTAAAAATTCAGTCCAGTAGGAAGCATGAGCTCCCCTTGAAACAGGAAGGAAGATTTCCAGGTACCATTTCCTTTTGGGACAGCTGCTAAAATACCAACCCCCTCGGATGCTTTCCACTGGGGGGGGTGTCATAGGGGGGTGTCATGGAGGGGTGGAGAGGAAGAAAAGGCTGGAAGTACGTTATTTCCCTTGAGCAAATGAAGTTGCTTCATTCCAGCACATGCTGTTTGCTTCTTCAGATGCAAGGTGCAATCTTTCTGCAGAGAAATGGGCAAACGAAAGAGGGTATTCCCATTTTGGCACACGGGATTCCATGAAAAGCCCTGCATGGTAGCCAGCTGCAATCTCCCTTGGATGCTGGGCTCCCCATTCCTGCCAAGTCTACTGCCTCCTGTAGAAGCCCCAAACAAACAAACAAAAAAATACAGATTCCTTCAATGCTGAAAGAAGATGATATGGTAAGCTGCATTGTAAGGAATGGCTTCCCTTTTAACTCCCTCTTAGCACTGCCCTGCTCCTCTTCCTGTGAATTAATTTGGAGAGCAGAAGAATTGACTACTGTAGGAAAAAGTGAGGAAGAAGGCAATTTCTACAACATTCACTGGGTGCAAAGGACTTCATTTTTTATAAGCACAACCACGCTTGGCTTATACAGTGCAGTTTGCGTAAGGAGATTTACCAGATTATTGTATGTTCTGGTGACGGTGAAACACACTGCTTCAGCCACCCTCTTAAAGCACCCCTATTATACAGCTATCACAGGCAACCAATTCTGTGCAACAGAACTCCAAAATGCCAGAAAGGGGGGGGGGGGAGCACGCAAAGGAAGAGCTTGTTAAAGCTTCCAGCTGACGCCTTATAAATGGAAGCCAATTTCAAACTTCCGTAATACAGCACCTTTGAAGAATTCAGAGTAATCTTTCAGACCTTTCCTTCATGTGTGTTTGGTCTAATTTCTAGACCCATGCAAACGTACGAAGCAGAGACTTCAATTTAAGAAGCCACACTTTAAGAAAGGGCAGAAGGTAGCTGTAGGGAAGCTTTCTCCAGGCCAGTGACCTCCAGGTATTTTGGGCTACAGTTCCCACTGGCCCCAGCCATAGCCTGAATGGCTGAGGCTGATGGGAGTTGTACTCCAAAACAACTGGAGGACACCCATTTGGGGAAGGCTGCCTGGGCGGAAAGGCCTCAATTCATGTGGCAGAGCATGCGGAAGACCCCAGGTTCAGTCCCCGGCATGTACAGGTGGGCCTGGGAAAGGCTTCTGTCTGAAACACGGAGATCTGCTGCCAGTCAGTGCCAAGAGTCAAGAGCTAGATGGACCCATGGTCTCTGGGTATAAGGCAGCTTCCTATGTTCCTAGTTAGCAAAGCATTCCCACACCCAAACCCAGAAGAAATCTGTCACCTGTGATGGCCCTGCCAGAAACATTCACCTGAAAGCTGGTCAAACCAAGAACCCAGCTTTTGTTTTAAAAGAAACTGGCAGCGGCCTGACAGCCAAGAAGTTATGGTGACACAGGGACCTCTGCTTGTAAGAAGGTTGGACTGTAAATACCTGGCTAAGAGGGAAACATAAGGAGTGTGTTTCCCAGCACAGCAAACCCCAGAATCCTCATCCTCTGTAAGGCACCTTAGGGTGCAATTTGATGTGGATAGTCGGCAGCTTCCGAACTTGGAGGCTGCAGAGTATCCAACGCAGGGCAGGAGGAAGCAGAGGCGATGTTCGCCTCCACCCTCCAGCCACCCTGCATTTCTGCTAGACAGGCGATTTTGCCCATCTAGCAGCAGCACCTCAGAGGGGGAGGGAAGAAGGCTGGGCTGGCCATATGAAACAGCATAGCATAGCCGCCCCAGTCTCCTCCCCTTCCTACCCCTGGGAACACCCCCTTTTCCTCATCTCCGCACCCCATTTTCCAAGCAGGAGAGGTAGCCGGTGCAGTTCTCTCTGCACCGGCTATGAGGGGGAGGGGAGTGCGGTTTCCTGTCTCCGAGGTTGGAGCCCCGTCCCCAAGGTCAGAACCAGGAAACCAAACAATCTTACCCCCCCGGCCGTGAAGCTGCCTAGGGGCCATAGGATTGCTCTCCCTGACCCATTTATGTAACAAACTCAAAGGGGCATCAAAAAGGACCCAAGCAGCATTTACACAGCAGGTACTACTGGGGGGGGGGGGTGCTTCGCTCCAGCTGTATAAGCTGCTGATGCACCACAGATCTATAATCCAGACACCAGGATATTTGCTTAGGAACACAGGAAACTGCCTTGTATACCAGGTCAGACTCCTTGGCCATCTAGGCTGGTATTGTTTACTCTGGATGGCAGCTGCTCTCCAGGATCACAAGCAGAGTTATTTCCCATCAGCTACAACCTGATCCTTCTACCCGGAGACGCCGCGGATTGGACCTGGGGCTTTCTGCAAGCACAACACGTGCTCCACTACAGAGCGATAGTCCCACACCAACACACGCACACAAGTCGAAATGCTTCCATGAATACACCCACAGTTCAGCTACAATCAGTTAACTTCCACGCAGACTTCTCTGGGACGTTATCCACCTCAGAGAAAATTTGGTGGAGTAAATGGATTTGTGCCTGGGCCAATCACTTGTAAAATGGTTCTGGAACACTGGTTTAGAGCAGTAATTCTGAAGATTCATTTGTATACCCTCCCAGCCTCTTGTGAGGCAGCAGATTCAGTGCAGCAAACCAAATGTTCTGGCAGACCAGTTTTGCGGTCTGTATTTGACCTCTGTACTGAGAAACCCTAGTTTCGGAGCAATAGGAAACAGCTACGGGACTATGGTAAAGACAGTAAAGTCTTTTTGGCTTGGGAGGATGCTGTTGCACTCACGTCCTGCTTGCGGGTTCATAGAATAGCAGGGTTGGAAGGGGCCTACAAGGCCATCGAGTCCAACCCCCGGGTTCCCGGTTGACAGCTGGCTGACCATTGTGTGAACGGAACGCTGGACTAGATGGACCTGTGGGCTGATCCGGCATGGCCCTTCTTATGTTCTTCTGCTAATTCTAGTACATGGGTTTAGAGTCAGAGATGCGTTATAGGGTCCACAGAACAAGAAACAAAGACTGGGCCAGCCCAGGACATTTTGGTACCTGAGATGAAAGAGCAAGTGATTGGCTGCCTTTTCATTGTGCCATCTTCCATGAAGCCTCCTCAGTATCAGTCCTGAACGCAGAATATGCGAAGCAATACAAAGGATGAAAATAAGCTTCCAGGTTAAACATAAGTCCTTTTCAGATGTAGGTAGCAAAAAAAAATTAAACGATGCCACTCTACATTCAGGCCAAAGGCGTGAAAAGTTGTTGTGTTTTATTTGTTTGTTAAAATGGAACTGTGTTAACCTTTTAAAAACATTTCAGGCAGAAGGTACAAAATATATTCAACAAGGGAAAAAAACTGTCTACAGGATACCTTTCTTTCTCCAGAGCTATTCAGGCCTCAGAGGGCCCCATTATGACCCAAAGGGATAAATGAGACAAGACAAGTTAGTCATTATATTAGCAGAGCTGAAGATAAATACAGAAAGCCACACCAGGTTTAGTATTAACAATCCCCATCTTATCATTGGTGACTCCACATTCTGAAGCATCCAATTTCCCTCAAGCTGTGCTTCCAATGAAATAAATGGCAGTGTCACTTTCGTCTTTGGAGGTTTAACGTTGGCAGGATGATTGGGGGTAGCAGAATCCAGCAAATGGGTCTCAATCAGTGCAGCAGTACCTGTTAATATCAGCGGCCCCTTCAGCATTTCTACCTTTATATTTATATTTATATTGAGAGAGAGAGAGAGAGAGAGAAGATTACTCATAATCACACAAGAGACTATCTGAGAAGTTTGCATTTTCTTTCACTTTGGGGAGTGGGGGGAGAAAGAATCCCATTTGTTCATAATGACTTTCAAAGCTGTGTTCTCATGTCACCTTAACAAACCAGGTTAGAAACAATGGCTGCGATCTTGCATACAGTTGGGCTCCTTAAATCCGATTGATTTCAAAGCTGGGCACAGAACTGAAGCCACTATATCCTAGCAACACCAGTCACATTGCAGATGGCTAACTGATTGATGGCTGATAGGCTGGATTCAGATCTTGCCAAATTTTATGGAAGGTGTGGCAAACAATATGTTTGTTTACAGTTTCACTGGGGGAGGTGAAAGAAACACTTTCATGTTTTACAAGATGGTAGAGAAAGGATGGTGCATACTTTAGTTCTTCCAAATATGTATGTTTCATGTATTTTGAAAAATAAAATTTAGACAATTAAGACAATTAAGACTTTCTATAGTATTTCAGTTTATACAATGTTACTATACTGTACATAATTATCTCTCTCATATTTCCACTTTGCTTCTTCATCAGAACTCTAAATTAGAAAGGACTCTATGCCTGCTTTAAAACAGGTTTAGAATTAAGGACTGGTTATTTAAACTAGGCATTAAAAATTGCCCACACATCTGAATGCTCTACAGTAATTAAAAGGAATATGAAACTGTTAAAACGTAGTATGGGTCTTAGCTCTGGGAACATTCATGTCTTTGAGGACAGGCCTCAAGAAAGGCATCATTTGTCTTTAAATAAGCATTATAAATAACTATCCAGGCTTGGGCCTTTCACCTTGAACAGTAATGTCACGTCACTGACTCAGAGACAGCAGGTTCCATTCAAAATGGACTTCCTCTTGCTTACACGCCTAACCAAACTCACACTATCCCAAACGCACAGTTGTGGGTTTTCTTGATACAAGGCAAGGCTTCTGAAAACACTCTTACTCAAGCAAGTGAAAATCAGATCTACAGGCCCTCTTCCTCATCTCAGATGTCGAAAAGGTTCAAACCTACCAGCACCTTCACCTTTGTGTGTGTGTTTCAAAGAAATACATTTTTGAGGCGAAACTGCACTGCCTAATGAAACAACACTCTTAAGGAATTGCCTACATTTCTGTTAAACCACCACAATCCCAGCCCTGTTTCACCAAAATATATATTCAGTGAATAGAACTGCCAACATTTGCAGAATTTCAGCGAAATATTCTAAAACTGGGACCTTTTACTGGCACTTCAAAACTGTGAGTAACATTCTACTGATCAAACAAACAAATAGTCTCAGGGCAAACGAGTCAGGAAGGCTAGAGCAAGCAATCTGACCATGCTAATCTCCCTAATTCTCCTTGTCTTTCTCCAAAAATGAGCCTCAGACACCATTAAACATTCTGCATCGATATGGAGGAGACGTCTTTCTGCTGTGGTGTTTGCTTCTTGTGTAGGGCAACCACAAAAATACGTAACTAAATCCAGCCATGTTCAACTTCTAACTGTCCCTCCAAGGTTTCTTCCTTTACTCCCTGGCACCATTCCCACAACCACAACAGGAAGGAATCTGCTTCTCATGACAAAAGGGAAGGTGGAAGCTACGCTACTGTACCTGAAAATACAGCAACTGGCTTCTTTTTAAGGAAGACTCAAAGTGTTCCAAATCCCAGATCCTCATGAACAGTGTGATTCAGTTTCTGCTCATGTGATAAAAAAAAAGAAAAAAAAGCTCCCTCTACAGACTGAGCATGCTCAGTGGAGACCATTTTCACTCTTCAAGCTGCAGCCATTTCAGAACCTGCAAACCTCACTGGAGCCTCCTGTTATTTCAGGCAATGCAAAACGCTGGGACCCTGTCCCTCTCTCTGTAGTTACAATATGCAGTTAATCAAGATAACCCCTCCACATTCTGACATCATGCCAAACTTCAGACAGATCACTTAGTGCCTGAAAGGAAAGTCAAAGCACTAAACAGACATGTTAGTGGCCTAGAACAGGCAATGGTGAAGCTTAAAATGCTAGGCCATAGAGGGAATGGAGTTACAGTACAGGAGCCATCTCAAAGTGTCTTTTAGCTAGTGCAAGATTGCAGATGATCTCCCCTTGAACGATTTTTGTTTGCTTGTTTCCTTCAACAACAAGAAGTTTGTTTCCTTCAACAACAACAACAGGTCTGAAGAACATATACAACAGCCTTTAGAAAAAAGGTGGGGGGGATACAGGACACAAGCAGGTCAATATCAAAGTAGAAGCCAAAACAGAATGGAACAAAGCTACACAATGCTACAATCAACACCCCCAATGCAACTGACCAGACTGAAAGGACATTCAAAATAAATGTGTGTTTCTAAATTACAGGGAGTTTGCCATATTACTTGTTATTTATTTATTCAAAAGATGTTTAACAAGGTAACTTACAATATTACAAAAACATGAACATACAAATTACAATTAAACACACACAGCAGCAGCTGCTCATGGTTTTTAAGCCCCAAATGCAGACTGGAATGTGTCTTCAGGGGGTTGGGTTTTTGTTTTGTTGTTTTTAAGGCAGCAGTGATGAGGCCATATGTTTCTCCTTGGAGAGGGAGGTCCGAAAGTGTGGGGCCACCACCAAGAAAGCTCAGTTCTGATTACCTGCCAGCCTCATGCCTCTTGTTAGTGGGTCAGAGAGCAAGGGCCTCTGACAGTGATCATAATGCTTGGGTGGGCTCATACAGGTGTCGGTGGTCTTTCAGATAACATGGTCCCAAACCATTTAGGGCTTTCAAGGCCAAAACCAGCACCTTCAATTGGGAGGGGAAACTAATAGGCAGACAATGTAAACGATACAGTATAGGAGTAATATGAACTGAATGTGTAGCTTCCACAAGGGTTCTGGCTGCTGTATTCTGTTACAGTTGCAGTTTCTGAATCTTCAAGGGCAGCCCCACGTATAGCACATTACAGTAGTCTAACCCGGATGTAACCAAGGTATGTGTCACTGTGGCTAGATCGGTTTTCTCTGGACAAGATTTCAGTGTTGCTAAGGCTCATATCACAGCAATCCTCTATGTCAGCTAATGCACCCTATTTATCATTCTGTTTTGTTTAAGGAAAGCATAGCTGAGTCGACTTAAAATAAGAGAGACAAATTTATACTGCAGCCAAAGCAGCGAAGGTTCCACCATCTTTTCACTTTTCTCCAAATAACTTCTTTTTCTACCAAAAAGAGAGGGGGAGGAAAAGTGAACTAAGGTGAAGAGAAATGTTTTGAGCTGCTTGAATCTATTGATTCAGCACATTCTTAATATAGAAAAGCACACAACTGTAGTTTACAAGTAGGTCAAGAACAAAATAAGGAAGTTGTTTTAAGAATTAAAGTAACAACAAGCTAAGTGACATATGTATGGATGAGATGCAAGTAAGGTACTTCAAACAGAGGAATTTTTAAAAAACCAAAAATCCATAAATATGAAGAAATGCCAATCATTCCATCCATCCTGGGCACTATACTCTAAATTCTAGTTTCCTCCCTATGTAAGGGGTCGAGTTTTAGCTCCTACCAATGCCCTTGCAAGTACCAACCAACATAATCTTTTATCAGGGCAACCTGACAGTTCATCCATGGAACACAGGAACAGTTCAAAACAAGCAGCCAGCACCTCTTCCAAGACTGCATCAGCTGCAAGCACTTAACCATTTCCTGATGAACACCTAAAAGGCAAGCTGAAAGGTACCAAAACATTAGAAAACGCTGAGGTGACAATTTCAAGCAAATATCATGGTCACCCAGCTGAAGGTTCTGATGTTCAAGTTATACTTAATTTACAGAAGGATTTTCTTGGCCTTTATGTCAGCCCCTGTAAATTGCAACAGCCTTCTATTTAAGCAACAGAAAACCAAACAACCCTGCCTTTCAACCGCCGCTGTAGCTCTCAGTAAAGCAGCACTCAAATATAATTTGCAATGCCGTACTTCTTTGAGGTGGGCATAAAAAATTAACCTCAGGAAGAACTGTCAGGATAACTAACACATATTCTGACTCAAAGCAGTTTTAAAAGAAGCCTAAGAAACAAGAACTTTGATACAAACAACACAGATTCCCAAACACGTTTCTTCTTAACCGCCTCTCAGTTCTAGCAATGGAATGACTGCAAACAATTAAACACACAAGACAGTATAGCAGACTGTGTTTTTAGGCTAGCAAAAATCTGCCTTAGAAAGAGTTTGCCTCTCAAAGAGGCAAGTCTTTGAGTTTAAGGTGAAAAATCATGGAACGCTTTCTGTTTGAATTCTAAATTTTCCAGTTACACTGGCTGCCAGTCCATTTCTGCGCCCAATTCAAAGTACTGGTATTAACATTCAAAGCCCGAAGTGGCTTGGGGCCAGGTTACCTGAAGGATCGCCTCCTCCCATATGTGCCTGCTGTGGGGTCCTTCTCCTGGAGTCCCCGCCAAAGGAAGTGAGGCAGGTGGCTACCAGGAAGGGGGCCTTTTCTGCTGTGGCACCCCAGCTGTGAAATGAGCTCCCTAGAGAGGTTTGCCTGGCACCCACGTTGTATTCCTTTCAGCACCAGGTGAAGACCTTTTTATTCTCCCAGTATTTTAGCATTTTAGCTTCCTAATCTTTTAGCTGTGGTGTTTTAAATCTGTATTTTAAATCTCTGCATTACTGCTAAGTTTTATTCTCGTTGTACTGTTATATTCTAGTTTTAAGCTTTCATATTTTATATTGTTTTATGCTGCACTTTGTGGTTTTAATTTTTGTGAACCGCCCAGAGAGCTTTGGCTACTGGGCGGTATAGGAATGAAATAAATAAAAATAAATAAATATATTCAAGTGTGTTTCACTGAAGAAGAAGAAGAAGAAGAAGAAGAAGAAGAAGAAGAAGAACCTGGTGACCGGCCAGATGGGCAATTACGAAATTTAATACATACATACATACAGATTATCTACCTGACAGCCCAGTTGTGGAGAACCTGTGGCCCTCCAGATGTTGTTGGGACTCCAATTCCCATCAGCCACAATCAGCATGGGTAATGGTCAGGGATGATAGGAATGGTAGTCCAACAGCATCTGAAGGGGCCACAGGTTCCCCACCCCTGTAACAGCCAGATCCTAGGCATGGTTGCTCAGAAGCAAGTTCCACTGAATTCATCGGGTCTTTCTTCCTTACTGAGTGTGCTTAGAATCATATCCTTAGGTGTTGAACACATGACCAAGCTGCTGGAATTCACAAAGCCAAAACAGGGATCATTTGCTCTGGAGCAACCCTAGAAATATGAAGGCATGTCACCACATCCCTGGTCTTGCCATTCAACGGCCACTGCCCTAAAGACAAAGCTTTATGCGCTGTTAGTGACCACGGGGCTTGTCACTTTGTAGGCTAGGCAGAGGTGGGAAAACTAACAGCGTGAAGCAGTCTTGCCTAAAATCCTGGTAGATCACGTACACAAGGCTATAACCACATATATACAAAAAGCCCCACGACGAGCAGTGATTTAATTACGCACACATATGCCAACCCTGAAATGATATTTGCACTCGTGATGGGATCACAGGTCTAAGCATACAACCAAGAATTGCCCAACGTTTGGAAAGTTCACTGCTCTGAATAGGTAGGGGCTCAGCATTCCCTTGATCGGCTTGCCCAGCCCAACTTGCCCCTTTTTGCATTTGTAATGACAGGCCAAAAGTGGTCCCGACCCTATTGTTTCAGCCCAGAATGGCCATTGAGACTACCTGGAAATCTTTTCACAGCCTCGTTTTGGCTTTGTAATATCAGATACGATAGCCTTTGTCAGAATAGCGTATGAGGTTCAGGCTCTGGACCCTCAGTGTGCCAATTTACTTGATCGGTTCCATCCGTGCCTGTTGGACCTTTAAGACATTGAGAACACATGACTGAAAGCACCTTGGTCTTCTGATGTACCCCACTGTTGGCAGAATTCCATCTGCTTTCTGGAGCTTGGCAAACTCCAGAGCTCTGAGGCTCCCCTGGGCGAGGCTACTCCTAGATAGACTTTTCTGCCTCCATTGGCCCTCGTAACCCAGATACAACCCACCAAGAGGCACAGAATGCCACTGTTCTGCCACTGTGTTCCACCACCTTTTTGCCCAGACTCCCCACAGCCTGGCCGCCTCGGTTCTTGTCTTGCCCAAGGCACAGATCTGCTGCAACCTCTTTCTCAAACGGGTTTATTTTTCCTGCTGAGATCCTAGCAGTTTCAGCATGCCCCAGTCTTCAGCTTCAGGAATGGGTTACTCGAACCCAAGGAGAGGTTGGACTCGATGGTCTTGTAGGTCCCTTCCAACCCTACTATTCTATGATTCTATATTTTCTGGTTCTATATTTTCACGAGGATTTTCCTCTACAAAATGTAGCTTCCTACTCTATACCCCTTTTTCTATTGAGTGTTTGCATACATGAGTATACAATTTGTTCTACTTTGGGTTGAGAGCTCAGCTGTTTTTGTGTAGCCTTTCCCAAGCCATCTAGTGGGAAGAATTGTGGCCAAGACTCCTATTGCCTCCCCAGGTTTCCTCTCTATGCCCACATCAGTCAGCCAAGTCTTCTGGAAGATCTGCTTGAGCTGAGTGTGTGGTCAGGAAGAAAGGCCTTACAGTTTTCCAGAGTGCCACCCTTTTTCCATGAGAGAACAGGAGGGAGTGGATTTTGCACAAGGCACTGGAAATTGGAGTGTATGTCTTTAACTATTGGTAACCCTGTCCTACCATCCCCTTCTGTTTTAGGAACTGTGCACCAGGACTATCCTGATCGTAGCACTCAGTGCTAGCATGAGCCTTGTCAAAATCCTCTCTTTCCTCCCTGATCTTGCAAGCTCACCCCAAACCCTTCTTTCCTCTCCAAACAGGGCTCCCCATTTGCCCAATCCCAACCTTCTCGCCACCTCTGAACTCAGAAGCCCCAGCCCAGACGTTGCACACATGTTCGCAGCCTTGCTCATGTTCCAGAGCCCTTGGTCCAGCCACCAAGAGGACCAAGCTAATTTCCCCACAGTCTGATTCACTCCAAAGATGCAGAGTGCAGCACATGTTTGCTTGTCTGGATTTCTGTAACCACGCTACAAAGTTAATTTCCCTGATTAGTGTTTATCTTGAGTGTAATAAATGTGCTCTTTTGAAGAAGCCTGTGTGAGTGTGTGTGTGTGTGTGTGTGTGTGTGTAAGTCATTGGGTCACCTTCTGCCTATTGCCAAGTTTAAAAGGTCCCTTAACAAATGTGTATCTTGAGAACATGGGCAAGTTCGTACAAGTGTCTGGAGGAGTACATTTGGTAACAGTGCAGGATGAATGGATGATGGATGGATGGATGGGAGAGACAGACAGACAGACAGAGAGAAACCCATGCAGTGGAGCACTGCAAGCGTGGCTTAATGCAAGAATCTGTGACAATCCTCAGAAGTAAAACTCCACACCAATCTTTGCATTCAAATCTTGAGTCACGCTGCATCTTCCTGATACAACCAAAATGGTTTCACATTCACTTCTGGTGCCCACAACAAAGGCTGTTTGTAGCAGAGGAGGTCGCTTCCTGGTCTAGATGAACAAATAAGGCCACGCAGGAGACTGCACAGAAGAGATAATTTCCTTCCAACCCTCTTGTTTGGGACCAGCAGGAATTTCATAGGCACAAACTCCATATCTTCAAACAGACCCTACAGGACATTTAAACAATTCTCCTACACAGAGAGGCAAGAGGAACAGGGAGAGAGAAGCCTACCGACATTTCAGGAGAGACAGTGGTTTAATAAGTTTTAACTATTCAAGTGACTTTGCAAATGCAGAACCCATTCTTGCCCTTCTCCAAGAAAAGAGGAGCAGGATGACATTGGCTGTTTTTGGACATAAGGCTAAACAAGTCTCGCACTTGTGGATTCCAGAGTCAGAGCACCACAACTGAGAAGGCCCTGTCACAGATCACCATCCACCTCACCTCTGAAGAGGGGGAACATTAGGAACGGGCCCAGAGGAGACTCTTAGTAGCAGGGCAGGGTCCTTTCATACCCCCCGATTAGCTTCCAAGCTCAGCCACCTTCAGGTAAGGACAGAGGCTCGTGGCATCTTAAAAGCTTGCAGTCTTTAAGACACCACAAGGCCCTTCATTGCTTTTGCTGCCACAGACAAAACAGGGCTTCCTCTATGGAAGCTGCTACCATCAAGGCAAGCCTTCCTCACTTTAAGCAAAGAAATTACAGCTTCTTTTGAGAATGTGTCCTGCAAGAGGCCACACAGCCATCAAGCTCTGGAATTCCTCCTTCTCTGTGACTTGGTGCTTGACATTCTTTCTTCTTTCCCTATTCTTAGAAAGAACAAAAACATTCCTTTACAAAAAGGACATAGACTTCCTTAGGGGCTTTTGCTTAATTACACTATAATAGACATAATTTTTACAGCTGCTTTCACTGTGTATAAAAGGGGAAGGGAAGGGAGTGACTATGAAAGCTCCCAAGTATCCTGCCAAATACAGCCATTCCCCCCCCCCCCGTCCCAATTCTAACTCAGTTCTCATTTGCCAACCTTATTTGTTCCTGAAGCAGAATCTGCTTTCCAAGTCTTTACTGGAATTATACTGAAGCACAGCACAAAGAGACTGTGAGAAATACAGCAGCTCTCAAGAAGAGAAAAACTGATCCCTTCCAGCCCATCTTTTGCTTTTCCCATTATTAAAAGCTATTCTACCATACCACAGAAGCCTCACTTTCCTCCCACTTGGGTAGAGCATGGATGACCATCCTGCAAAGATACTGAGTACCATCATCTCTTGCTATCCGAGTGAGTCTCAGGAGGCAGCTCTGGAGATTTGCAGGCTAAGGACGAGTACATGAAAAATATTCTGAGCTGGATTTGGTGAACTTCTCCTGTGCTTCATTCTAAGACCAGCCATTCTACAGATTAAGTCAAAACTCAACAAGATTTGCATCTGCTTACTTTTTCAGTCTGCCAGGCAGAAATGTATACGTGTGGTGGCAAAGGACGAACATACAAGTGTAATCTAGGACACAGTCAAGCGTGCTTGTGTCCCATTTATGTGAAGGTTTAAAGAAACACCTAAATAAATGCTGGCTTCTGCCCTAAGAAAACATCTAAATTAATCTCTCCGCTGGTGTACAAAATCCTTGAAGACAATGCTGTACTTTAAAAAGACAAAATGCAGGTTGAGCATATATCAATTTAACAAAGCCTAATCAGGTCAATTATACTAATCTGAAACCAACACGCAAAAGTACACATTTTCCAGCATTCCTAAAAAAATCCATTTTGCAAGCTTTAGCAAACAGGAGCTCATCAATATGGTTCTGACAATCCAAAAATGACATTTCTTGTCTTTGTTTAAAAAAAAAAAAAAAAACCCATGTAAGAGCAGCTGCAACTATATAAATAAGTCTTTGCCTGAGAGAAAACTGTCTGAATCATGCATACTCTTTTGAATGTGCTTCAAGTACACGGCTTTAAATCAATGGATCTGTTTTGTGCAGCCAAGGGAATTCATTTCCCTACTACCTGGGAGGAGGGGACAGATGGAAACAATCAGAGATGTTGTTCAGCGAGATAAAGGCATACCCATGTTGGCTGTGATTTCCAATCTCCCAGTGAAGGAGCCAGTCAAAATGGCTGCCTCTGTCCATCTTTGTTTCTGTTGCCCTTTCACAAACACTGCATGCAATGTTAGAAGCAACTCTTACGTCCAGCTCTCTTGTACTCTTCGGTGTCTTTCACTTGTCTTCTCATCTTGGCCTTGGCTTTTGTAAAATTCACACAAAAACTGTTTTTTTTCCCAACCTCCCTCCACACGCGCGCACATACACAGTCATCAGCTGATACTTAGGATGGGCACACTTGGTTTTATAACCAATTCTGAAGTCGCAACACAGATGGTCTGCTGCCGGCCAAAGCAGCAAAAACAAATGCTCTCTTTTGATATAAATTCCGCAAATAATGAGGACAAAAACACGAAGGGGAGTGGGGGAGTTGCAAATTTCCCTTCCAAAGGGGGGGGGGAATATCCCAGAGTCTGCAAAGAGGTGGCGGTGGGCCAGACAGGCCAACCTTACTAGAGTTTTCATGCAAAAACCAAATGGCTACATGCAATCTTAGCATTAAGTCCTCTCTTCCTGAAGGCAAACACACAGGAAAATGTAGTGCAGAAACTATTTTGAAGACAAAGTAATAAAAAATCAATAACCTCCATGCAGAACAGATCTTTTTCTGCAGGCCACATCTGACCTCTTGCATTAACTTCAGGTCCAGGTTTTTTTTCCACAGACTCCCTCACATCTGGCCTTGTTGACACAGCACCAAATACATGTATGGGAGAATCACTTCATGGCTACAGACTTTGATCCGTAGAATCCTTCCCCTCCCCGCCCTCCCATGTAGTATAATCCAGATAACGTAGTGCTTTGCCACTGCACAGAATGGACTAAACACATATGGCCTAACTGCATTAACACAGTAGTGTCAGTATTAACTAGGGAAGAGTTGCCAACTGTTCCCAGCACAACTCCTATGCCTTTTAACACTTACATAAGAGAATAAAGACGCTGGTGAAACTCTCCCTTCCTGCTCTATTCCAGGAACAAGTTCAGCTGGTGAACTCCTGCCTATGAAAAGTACAGCAGCCCAGCTAGAAATAGGCTAGTGTCTGGCAGCTTTATTTCAAGACAAACCTCCCGTAAACCTGAAATCCAACTTGGTGAATGTTGTCTAAGACAAGCCTTTGCAAAGCTTGTACTATGCTTGCATGATATAAAGTGCCAGGTTTAACTGATCTCTGAACAAGCTGGATTTCCAAGCAGAATGAACCACAAAGCATGAAACAAAAGAAACCTAACCCTAATCAGGACACTTTTAGGTAGGTAGGGTTTTTTTGATCATCCAGAAGGCTGCTCTGTTGGCAAGCCACACAAGGCCTGTGTGTCTACCTCTGCAAATTCAGAACACCAAACCAGGACGAGCAGAATCCAAAAGAGGAACTGTTGACCAACAACCCTGCAGTAATGGATACCTCTTTATGTTACCTTTTCCCCTTCCAGTGCAGTGCTATAGCACAAACCCATTCATGACAGAAGCCACTTTATGGCCAAGTCTTTATGTCACAGCTGTTCTTTCCCTTAATCCAATCTGCCAATCAGAAAAAAACAATGCACCACCCAAAGTTCACTCACAAATATTTGCGATATGCTATCCCACATCCTTGCAATTCTAGAATGGCTCCCCCACCCCACCCCATTTGCATGGTAAACACATAATGAACAAAAGATAAATAAATATGCAAAAGAAAAGAACGTCATTAGGGTGGCATTCCATATTTGTATAACTGCCAGCAGATTTGGTGCGAAACGGAAATTAAGTTCATTTCGTGCCTTTGACCAGAGGGACATTCCATGTGAGAAGGAAGGCACAATTCGGAACACATCACAAGACATCAGTACCAGTTCTTCCCTCGCCTGGTTTGTGAGTTCATGTACCAAAATACAAGGCAGGTCCTCCCTCAGTACAGAATTACAGGTCAGCAAAAGATCTTTGTTTTTAAGGCCTCCATGCACATCTCAGCAGGAAGCATTCTAAAGTCACCTAGTGTCAACTGTTCACTTTGCTGCCTTTAAAATTGATTCCAGCACTTCAAGCAGCATTTAGCCCCATGGCAGAAACCCTCCTGAAGCCCCCTTGGGAAGAGAATGAAGCTGCCATATCATCCTACCTCTGGATCTGTCTGGAGAAAGCCGAAAATCTCCTTCCAGGCCTCTAACTCCTTCATTCACAATTCCATCTCCCTCTATGGGTGCAGTTTCCACATCGGAGCATGCTCAGTAGAAGCTGATCTTCAGCCATTTCAGAGCTTTGATGAGACGTAAGCTTAAGTCAAAGAGCAGGATTCACAGGGATTCAGCAAACCTCGCTCATTTCACCTACAGCCCCATCAAGGTGGATCCTTCAGGCATGCATTCCACTGTTCAGTTGTGAAAAAGAAGCAAAAGTGTGCATAGCTTCTGGCAAAATTAGTAAAAAGTTGTGCTAAAACAGACAGGTCCATTAAAAAAAAAATGCTTCCATGCTAGGCCTGTCAAAGATTCAGATTTCATCAGATGCCACCGAAGAACGCACCAAATGATATAAATATTTCAAGAGCCAGATGCCAATGCCATATTAAACCTAAACATGGAATCATTCACACTGCCTGGAAAAACACATTCCAATTCACATTCAAATATAGCAGGGTACACATATATACAAAGACAACACATTACAATACACTCTTCAAAAAAGCAGAAAAAAAAACAAGTGTTAATGAAAATCTAGCCAACATTATGTTAACTTGGCTGTTGATCCTCTTTATTACTGGGTAGGCGGGGAATACCAGTACATTACTACTTCATTTCTAATTCGTCTCCCACACACTTCTCAGAATGCTAAAAGCAAATCAAGAAATTTGCTTTTACACACTGAAAATGATTCTGTGCAATACAATTCTAGACGGTTTTTCAGTTACGTGAGTAGCTCTTTAGATTCAACAGACCGGCTAACATGAGTAGGGACAAAATCCTCAGATGAAACCACTGTTTTATGGTCTGCATTTTTCTTCCTATATATATATATGTCCTTCTACTAGAAAACATTTCAATGGGAAAAAAGTACAATCAGGAAGCAATCCAAAGAAACCCTGAACAAACTGGTAGATGAGCCATGAGAACACATCTATATCCAATCTAAAGGCTAAAAATTGAAGCACGTGTGTTAAAACTATGCTGTTTCCAGATGGACGGTGTATTGTCCCGCCAGAGCATATCCAGAACCTTTTGGTTCCCCTACCCCTTTCTCATCTCACACTGGGCAGCAGCTAACTTACCAGTTTCATTTAGTTTTCTAAAGGCAACCCAGTATTTTTTTAAAAAATCCATTTCATTTATGGGAAGCTGTTTTGCATTTTCCCCCTTTTTCCTTGCAAGGGTCGCAGGTTAGAGCTGGCTCATTTCTTTGAAAGCAGTTCCATTTCACAGTAGACTCCTGATCAGTGTAAAGATCAGAGTGGAGGCTGCAATCCTGAGCACACAGAGTTCAATCAAGCTTCACTGTTCAATATATTACCAACCACAGCACATCGAGCAGAACCCGTGACATGTTTTGTGTTTGTTGGGCTCCGTATTTCTCCAAAAAAAGACCCGTTCAACCCACTCTCAAATCTAAGGACTTGGAGGTAATCATTTAGCCTTGTGACACCACCTCTTTTGGGAAGTTTAGCAGGTTCATCTACTTCCAAATACAGGACTGAGCATGCCCTCTCTCTTGGGATGTAGATATAGTTTGCTAGCCGACATTTGCATTAAGCCTCAGAATTCCTGCAAAGACCACTATGACCCTATACCCGCCTTTGCCTTTTTGTCGCTAGACCAGCCTCACCCAACGTGGTGCCCTCCAATGTGTTGGACTGCACCTTCCATCATCCCCAGCCAGCAAGGCCACTGGTCATGCTGATGGGGATGACAGGACTTAGAGTCCAACATATCTGGAGAGCACCAGTTTGGGGAAGGCTGCTCTAGACTTAAGTATGATATTCGGACCGTATAAACGGGTGGCACATCCGTTGATCGTATCTGCATCTGCCTCAAGTATTTCCAGCTCGTTTCTTTGGAAACAAAACAAAAAGCCCCAATGCAAGCAGGTCTATTTTTGTTCAAATGGTTATACAATGAAAAGATACCTCTAACGCTTGTCAAAGCCTTCGTGGAAATCCACTAGGTTCCAATCAAATTATTATTAAAATGTACAGATAAAGCAGCAAGGGGCAAGTTGAGGGTGTCACTTTCGGAAGATACATTCCCAAAGCAAACAGCATTTTATTCTACTGTCTTTGAGGGATGAGTTAAGAGAAAGCAAGTCAAGGTTCCATAGTTTATGACAGAATCAGAATATTGTTTCAAGTGGATGACCAAGTCAAATAGGAAACCATGAAAAGGCCTTCAACATCAAAGGTTACATATTAGCACACAATTTTGAAAATATATTTGCCAAAACTGCAGAGTGCAGAACAGATTTGGCAAAAGTGAAACCAAGATTTTTGCCAGGGTTGATTTTGCCTGGTAAATGCCATACACTGGAGTATAAGCTGCCTCTGCAGGAACTTGTAATTGTTCTCGGAGGAAGTCAAAGACAATAAATCCTTTGGTACTGGCAGACATCCTTTTGGGTGGGCAAGAAAGAGAATACACAACCATGAACTCTGCTTCAATTTGTGTATATTAATATGAAACATTAACAATTTTGCCATGAACATCAATGGTAGAGGCTATTGCTCAAACCGTCCACCTCTTAACCGTGCAAGGAATTTGACGAGCGAGTTGCATCACTGAAATTTCACCAGCAAGCATCATCCTGACCTAGGCACTCGATCAGCAGAAGTGTTTCTAATCAGAGATTTCCCCCTTTGCATTGGTCTCTAACTGCATATTAAGCAATCAAGCAGTCAAGAATGAGCATAAGATTACCCCTGCTGAACCAGACCAAACATCTGGGCCAGCATCCCATTTTCATTAATGGCCAATCAGATGGTACTAGGAAGTTCGGAGCATCACACGAAGGCAACAGCCCTCTTCTGCCCATCTCGTCCGAAGCCCTATCTAGCCCAGCGTTCTGGTTCCCACAGTGACCAACCAGATGCCTATGGGTAGGCCACAAGCAAGACTTGAGCGCAACAGCATTTCCCACCCGTTTTCCAGCAACTGGTATGCAGAGGCATGCTGCCCCCAATACTGGAGGAAGCATGCAGCCATCGTGACTAGTAGCCATTGATAATCCTAGCCTCTATGAATTTCTCTGCTCCCTTTTTAAAGCCACCCAGATTGGCAACCATCACTACATCTTGTGGTAGCGAATTCCATAGTTGGACTACGTGCTGCGTGAAGACCCAGTGTGGTGTAGTGGCGAGAGTGTTGGACTGGGAGCCGGGAGATCCAGGTTCTAGTCCCCACTCAGCCATGAAAGCTCACTGGGTGACTCTGGGCCTGTCACAGACTCTCAGCCCATCCTACCTCACAGGGTTGTTGCTGTGAGGATAAAATGGAGAGGAGGAAAATGTAAGCTGCCTTGGATTCCTTGCAAGAGGAAGAAAGGCGGGATATAAATGCAATCAATCAATCAATCAATCAATCAATCAATCAATTGAAGTACTTCTTTTTGTCTGCTGTGAATCTCCCATCATTTAGCTTTACTGGAATACCCCAGGTTCACTGGATTACAAGAAAGGAGGAAACATCTCTATCTTCTTTATGCCATGGTTCATAAACCTCTATTATGCCCTCCTAAATCATCTTCTTCAAAGCTAATAAGCCCCCAATGTTGTACTTTGTTCATAGGGGAGCTGCTCCAGTCCTCTTATCACTTTTGCTCACTTACACTGAACCACATTGTCCATTTTGTTACCCATTCATCCATTTTGGAGAGATCCTTTTTGCTTTACACTCCTTTTTTTTTTTTTAACCACCCTGTATAATTCAATGTTGTCAGCAAACTTGGCCATCTCACTGCTCATTTATGAGCAGCAAGTTAAAAAACACAGATCCTAATACAGAATCTTGGGGAACTCCACTTCTCACAAAAACCATCCACTTATTCCTACTCTCTGCCTCCTTTTCTTTTCTTTCTTTCTTTCTTTCTTTCTTTCTTTCAGTTTTATACTGTCTAAAAGTAGAAAATCTCTGGGCAGTTCACAATTAAAACCATAAAATACAATACAATACAGAAGTTTAAAACTACAATATAAAATAAAAATATAAACCAAAATAAAACCAAGCAGCAGTGCCAAGTTTTTAAAAAACCAGGAACAGAACTAAAAGAATAAAATTCTTGGGAAAATAAGGTTTTCACCTGGCGCCGAAAAGAGCACAACGTAGGTGCCAGGTGAGCCTCTCTCGGAAGCACATTCCACAACAGAAAAAGTCCTCTTCTTAATAGCAACACCACTGACTTCCTTTGGTGGGGGCTCCCAGAGAAGGACCACTGAAGATGAGCATAGGGTCCAGGCAGTTATTGACCCATAAGTCTACCTGTCCTCCTATCCCTTGAATTCAGGAGCCTCCTATCCCTTGAATTCAGGAGCTGAGGGCAATGAAGCAAGAGGGGAGACGGCTAGAACGCAGGTGGAGGAAAACTTGTGCTGAGTCTGACCGAACACAGGTAAGAGCCCACTATCGAGCCTACTCTGTGGCGGTGAGGGTGGCAAAGAGGCAGTTCTTTTCCACCAGCATTGCATCTTCTCAGTGTCGCCCGGCGGAGCTTTTCCGAGTGGTTCGCAGCCTGTTACATTCTGGGCCAGGGAGAGAGACGGTGGAACCCTCGGTAGCACGCTGTGACGGGTTTGCGCGGCACTTTGAGGATAAAGTTGCTCAGATTCGTCATGAATTGGACACCACCATTAATGCAGTTCCATTGGTAGAGGCGTTCAGAGCACCGTCTGGTCCAGTTTTATTGGATGAGTTTCAGTTACTGAGGCCTGAGGATGCGGACAAGGTGCTTGGCCAAGTCCGATCGACCACTTGTGTGCTTGACCCTTGCCCTTCATGGCTTATTAAATCAAACAAGGAGGGGTTGTCCGGCTGGGTCCAGGAGGTTGTAAATTCCTCCTTGAGAGAGGGAGTGGTGCCTGCCGCTTTAAAAGAGGCAGTAATTAGACCACTCCTGAAAAAGCCTAACCTGGACCCAGAGGATGTTAACAATTATAGGCCAGTGGCCAACATCCCCTTCCTGGGCAAGGTGCTTGAGCGGGTGGTTGTAGGACAGCTCCAGGCACTCTTGAATGAAACGGATTATCTAGATCCATTTCAATCGGGCTTCAGGCCTGGTTTTGGAACGGAAACTGCCTTGGTCGCCCTGTGGGATGACCTCTGCCGGGAGAGGGACAGGGGGAGTGCGACCCTGTTGATTCTCCTGGACCTCTCAGCGGCTTTCGATACCATCGACCATGGTATCCTTCTGCATAGGTTGTCTGGGTTGGGAGTTGGAGGCACTGCACTACAGTGGTTCCGCTCCTACTTGGATGGCCGATTCCAGAAGGTGGTGCTGGGGGATTATTGCTCTGTGCCATGGCAATTGTGCCATGGGGTTCCACAGGGCTCTATTCTATCCCCCATGCTGTTTAACATCTACATGAAACCGCTGGGGGAGGTTATCCGGAGGTGTGGGCTGAGGTGCCATCAATATGCGGATGACACCCAGCTCTACCTCTCTTTCTCATCAAAACCAGGTGAGGCAGTGGCTGTTCTGAACCACTGCCTGGGCACGGTAATGGACTGGATGAGGGCCAATAAACTGAAACTCAATCCAGACAAGACGGAGGTACTGTTAGTGGATGGTTCGTCTGCCCGGCTAGGTGATAATCAACCTGTTCTGGAGGGGGTTGCACTCCCCCTAAAGGATCAGGTTCGTAGTTTGGGGGTGTTCTTGGATCCAGAACTGTCACTTGAGGCACAGGTGAACTCAGTGGCACGGAGCACTTTTTATCAACTTAGGCTGGTATACCAACTACGCCCTTATCTGGACAGAGATAGCCTAGCTACAGTTATCCATGCTCTGATAACTTCTCGTCTGGATTACTGCAATGCGTTATACGTGGGGCTGCCTTTGAAAACGGTCCGCAAACTTCAGCTGGTCCAAAATAGGGCAGCAAGATTGTTAACAGGGACTGGCCTGCGAGCTCATATTACGCCAGTACTTTTCCAGCTGCACTGGCTGCCGGTCCATTTCCGGGCCCGATTCAAAGTGCTGGTGTTAACATTCCAAGCCCTTAACGGCTTGGGGCCAGGTTACCTGAAGGATCGCCTCCTCCCATATGTGCCTGCCCGGACCTTAAGATCATCAGCAGCAGCCCTTCTCCGTGAGCCCCTGCCAAAGGAAGTGAGGCGGGTGGCTACTAGGAGGAGGGCTTTTTCTGTTGTGGCACCCCGGCTCTGGAATGAGCTCCCTAGTGAGGTTCGCCTGGCGCCTACATTGTACTCCTTTCGGCGCCAGGTGAAGACCTTCTTATTTTCCCAGGCATTTTAGCTTTCTAAATTTTTATCTTTGCTGTTTTAAATCTGTATTTTAAACTCCTGTACTGCTGCTAGGTTTTATTGTGGTTGTATTGTTATATTGTGGTTTTAATGTTCTATATATTTTAAATTGTTTTATTGTGTGCTGTTTGGTTTTAGTTTTTGTGAACCGCCCAGAGAGCTTCGGCTATTGGGCGGTATAGAAATAAATAAATAAATAAATAAATAAATAAATAAATTCAGGTGAGGGACTTGGTTGAAAGCTTTTTGAAAGTCCAGGTATAAAATGTCAATCATCCATGTATAGTCCAGGTATAAAATGTCTACCATCCAAGCATGTGGATGGATCAAGCCATCCACATGCTTGTTCTTACTCTCAAAGAACTCTATGTTTATGAAACAGGTCTTACATATGCAGAAGCCGTATAAGTCTTGCCGATACTTCTTCAGCAAGACTTGTCCTTCAGCAAAACTTGTTCTTCTATACCACTGACCTTTAACAATCCTTTCCACCAATTTATGTGGAATAGATGTCAAGCTAACTAGCCTGTATTTTCCTGGATGGCCCCTTGATCCCTTTTGGGGCTGCTTTCTAATCCTCTGGGACAGAGGCTGATCTTAGGGACAAGTTACATATTTTTGATAAAAGATCAGCAATTTCACATCTCAGCTAAAGCCAAGTAGATGCTTTTTTTCACCAGTTGTGCAAAATTCTGGATTAAAAAATATGGAATTCCAAAGCCCAATGTAACTAAACTCGGTCTCTTGGTACAAGAGTATTTAAACTTGTCTTATTATTGAGGCTTCCCAGATGGGAAACAGAAGTACCAAACAATTAGTAACTGATTATTGGCTCATTGGTACTCTTTACTGATAAGAAAGGAATCCAGACAAAAGGAGCCATGGGGTCAGTGCCCATATTATATTTATAGTGACAGCACCCTCACAAGATTGTAAAAGCAATTAAGCAGTTCATAAAAACAGGAATGTGACCAGTTAAGGTAACAAGGAGGATCTTCTCAGATTGTAAATAAAGGAGACATGTTTTGAGAATACATACTCACAACATAGGATGGAGTCAAAGAAATAATTTTCATGTCACATATATGCTTGTAACATGTCATGGAATGCTAAAATGTTTTTATATTATAATCATTTATATAAGAGGTGACATTATTTAGACGTAAGTGATTTAAGAACAGAAATGCATCCTTAGGAATGAAACTTAATGGAACATGAATAAATTAAGGAAAAAACAATTTAAACATACTTGATGGCCTCCAGAAAGTATAGAAAGGCAATTCTGGACATACAACAATAGGAGCTATCCTTCTGGATGAGCTACTCCCAAAGCATTGCCTGTAAACCATCTTAGAAAGCTTGAAACTAACAACTGTTACTGCTCTACTTAGGCCTTGTCTTAAAATCATGTTGAATGTATCATGTGTATTTAGTACTGATATACTGGCATTTTTATAGTGAAAGAAACAAAAGATGACTCTTGTCTTGAGAGAGTGATTTCTGGAAAAAGTCTGTATCTAGACTAAATAATTTAATCTTACTCTAAGATGGCATCTAGTTGTGTGAGGGATCTGGATATACTGAGTAAACTAATAGCCTGGAGTTGCCTACATACTGATAATATATTTTGAGAGAACCTCTGAACCAGGGCATATGCCACCCTACTTTTTATCCATTTGTTCTTGTGTGCTTCTGTGGAAGATCAGATTGATAGACAAACGGAGGCTGCTCTCACAAACCCCACAAGTGAGGAAATACTTTTAAACAATCATATGCATTAGCCAAGGGGTAATTTCCAAAAAAAGACCTTATTTTCTACAATCAGCTTTAAAGGACAGGCAGAAATGGAAGAGGTGGAGTATGTACAGATGGAGCATTTTATATAGTACTGCCATAGCATGTTGATCAAACATCCATACAATATTGAGCAAGATAATAACAATTTTAGCCTAAAATATGTAGTTCGGCTTCCTTTCCCTGCTGGTAAAGGATTTCTGGCTCCCAACTGTTTAACAGCAGCAGCAACAAAATGACCTCCCCGGCCGCCAAATTATGCTATTGAAATGAAGCTTAGGGTATCCAGGAGTTGACTTTTGTGTGGAAGGGCTATGAGCTCCATTCCATTTTGATACTGAAAAGTTCCTGGGTTCATAATTTTTAAATACTCAGTGTATGTTTTTTGCACCAGCCTCCAACTAGTGGAGGGGAGGCTAGTAAAAAGCTAAATACGTGCTGCAAGCTTGAAGGGTGTCCACCCCTGCCTTAGAGAGACCAAGCAATTACTACTCTTGTAGCGACAGCTAAGATGCTCCTTCCCTTGCTGCTTATGAACATCAGTAAAGTAGCTGCTATGGCTTTGGCTGGAGCTTGTTGAAACCTTAAGCTATATATGAAACTCAGAGGTGACTCATACTTTTACTCAAGTCAAACATTACATAACCTTACAGCAAAGTGGAAAGTACAGAGCTAGAGCAATTTCACAGCAACCCTACACTCTTTATCAGTAAAAGCTTTAAAACCAGCCTGTGCATTTCTCCAATGCACTTCTTGCTACCAACACAGGCCAAGAAAAGAAAAAAGAAAAGTGAACATTTCAGACACCGTGCTAGTTTGCAAAAGAAGTCCTTGTGAAACAGACTGATGAACAAGAATGTGCTAAATACGACCACACAACAGACCGCCTTACAGAAAAGTGTGAGATTTTCTTAGCTTGAGATAAAAAGAAGGAGACCCTGCACTTGAGTGCATAAAGCTGACAACTTTACTAACTCAAATAATTATAACAGGAAAAGGTTTTGACATTCCTTTGGATGCTGCTATAAAACCCACAAGAAGAAATATTTACAGGTCAACAAACCTTGAGCTCAATTATTTTTCTTGTCTTTTCTATCCTGCCTTGGCAGGAACACCCTGAAAGGTCAGTTTAAAGGGAAACTAAAAAGCCTGTAGGTTGAGGCAAAGTGCTTCATGTCATGTAAGTTATCGAATTCCCGTTTCAAACTACAATACATTCCACAGCTTGATAATGCTAAACCTGACCTTTTCCAACTCATGATGAGGGAAGGGTAGAAGAGTAATCAAAATAATAACGTATTCTTCCCGTTTATCCTTCCTCATCCCCACTTCCTCCGTTGTTTCCCCGAGTCTGTTTTAGACTGTAGGCCCCTTGCAGTAGAGACTTGTCCCAACTCTTCTTTGTAAAACATCATGTACACAGATGTTGCTATATAAATAATACACCCTATTTATATGCATAATTTGCATGCACTAATCTATATATAAACTGGCTTTGGATAAAGACAGCAAAGGAGAGACTGAGCCCATCTAGGGTCTGTTATGCATTTCCAGAGTGTCTAAATTCTACTACGGCAAGGGTGGGGAGTTTCTCTTAGCCCAAGGTCCGATCCCCATTTCAGAGACGCTCTCGGGGACTGCATTCCAGTGGTGGGTGGGATTGAAGCCAAGGGGGCCAGCGACAAAAGGGAGAAGCCAAAAATACAACAAAATACCAGCATATTGTAGCTTAAAGCTCATACTGGCAGTGACGAAGCCTTAGGAGAGGCATTTCAACCTTTCAGAATTGGGATAAAAACAGTACAAAAGCCGGGGGAGAGAGTCAGCGCGGTTCTCTCTGCGGTGGCTATGAGGGGGATGGGGAGGGGAGCACAGTTTCCGAGCTTGGAGCCAGGAAACCAAACTGCTGGTGGGCACAGGACTGCTATCCTTGCCACTGGGGTCTGGTCTCCATATGCAGTAGAACAAAGCAGAAGAGTTCTGAGGCAGTGGTTTAATCTGTATCACTTCAAGTTACAGGTGGAAGCTCAGTCTCAAATGCTCCCCAATGGTGTTTTTTTTTTTAAATATCCCTACAAGTAGAAAACTAATACAGCAAGAGAGAAGACTGGCCTAGACTTGCCTTCACCTTGCCTGCTGCACTTTGTACTTGCTGGGAGGTTTTGCAGGTAGGGTTATACCATGAGACATGATAGAGGTGTACAAAATCATGTGTGGTGTGGAGAATGTGGAAAGGGAGACATTTTTCTCCCTCTAAATACTAGAACCTGGGGTCATTCCATGAAGCTGATTGGTGGGAGATTCAGGACAGATCAAAGGAAGGATTTCTTCACACAGCACAGAGTTAAACTATGGAATTTGCTACCACAGGATGTAGTGATGGCCACCAATTTGGATGGCTTCAAAAAGGGGTTGTACAAATTCCTGGAGAAGGCTATCAAGGGCTGCTAGTCCTGATGGCTATGTGCTACCCCCAGTGTCAGATGCAGTGAGCCTATGTACACCAGTTGCTGGGTAGCATGGGCGGGAGGGTGCTGTTGCGCTCATGCCCTGCTTGTGGGTTCCCGGTCGACAGCTGGTTGGCCACCGCATGAACAGAGTGCTGGACTAGATAGACCCTTGGTCTGATCCAGCAGGGCTCTTCTTATGTTCTTATGTTTTTAGTGTAATACCTTGCTTTTGCTGCAGAGGGAAACATGATGGTCACCCTTGCCCCAACAGGAACAGTGTGTGCTGCCTTTGCCTGAAACAAGGTAATCTAGCCAAAAGGCCACCCACCAAAAAATGGAAGGAAGGCCACAAGGAAATGAGCTATCAGTGGCTACTAGTCATGATGGTTAGATATTAGAGAGCTTCGGCTATTGGGCGGTACAGAAATTAAATAAATAAATAAATAAATAAATAAAATACTGCCTCCAGTATCAGAGGCAGGTGAGGTGCTGTTGCACTCATGTCCTCCTGTGAGCTTCCCATGGGAACCTGGCTGGCCACTGTGCAAACAGAGTGCTGGTCTAGATAGCCTTTATTCTGATCCAGCACAGCTCTTCTTGTGGTCCACCAGGCCACAAATGCAGGAATGTACTCTGAAATCAATGCTCTGCCGCATTTTACATCAGATAAACAGGCCGGTCTCGGCGCAAATGAATAATAAACAGACACAAATCTTACATTAGGAATGGCAATATTCCAAAAGCAGTGATGGAACATTTCAGTCTCCCAGGGCACTCTGCCACTCACCATAAGATGGCCATTCTTGAACAAAGGAACTTCAAAGACAGACTGCCACGCGAAACAGCTGGATTACAATTCAGCAAGAGGTTCAGGTCTATCTCCTACATCGCACCACATTTCTTAATCAGCTCACCATTACAAGGATGTCTGTGTTATCATCCAACAACTGTTTTGGAAGCAGAAATGAAGTGTCTGCTACATTAATACTGCTAGGAAAAGACACTGCCGAGTGACTGTTACCATTAAAGGGGAAAACGTAAATACAGAAGCAGATACAGGGATGTCTGTGTCCATAACCTGAAAAACAACCTCTAATTGTTTGTGGAAAATAAAACCTGAATGAGTTTGGAACACTGAAAATTGTGCTATGTACATGCACAGGTCAACGAGTCCCAATGAGTGGTACTATCAATGTAGAATGGAAATATGCAGACCAGACATTACGTTTGCCTGTAGAAGTAGTAAATGAAATAGGCCTTAGTCTTATACGCTGGGGCTGCATCACACTCAGTATTCACAAATTCAGTTAATGAGTCCTGATAGAAATGGACCAAATCAGAGAAACCCAAGCTTTACTGAAGCACAAAAATGTTTTTTCTTAATAAAACCTACAGGGGCAATTTCCTCCTTCCCCTCCCCCTCCACACACATGCACACTCACACACCAGTCTATAAGGGGTGAGCACAGGCAAGGCCCCTTTCATGCACCGTGGAGTTTACCAGATAAAAGGCATATTTGGCGACATCATAATCAAGTGTGTCTGAGCTATGACAAAGATTTTTCTACAGAGGATTTTCAGGACACCCAGGGATAGCTGCTGATGACTCAGGATCAACCACAGTTATACAATGCCATTCCAAAAGGACTCCCAAATGCTGGGAGACGCTGAGTCACAAGGTTTTTTTTGTTCGTGTATTTTTTCTGAATCTTGTACATAGGGCAATATACCCCGATTGAAAGTGTTTTCTGATGTTCTTTCTTTTCCCCTTTTCTCCTTTAATTCTTGCCTATATTCGCATTATAACCTAATGGGGGAGGAGTGCCAGGTACATTCATGTAATTGCCATCAAGTAGCCAAAAAAAGCAGACTGATTTTTCCAGAAAAGTTAAGATTATAACAGAAGAATGTAAATGCCTTGCTGGATCATACCAAGGGTCCATCTAATCCAGCATTCTCTTCACACACTGGCCAACCAGCTGCCCACAGGAAACCCACAAGCAGGACATAAGTGCAAAAGCACCCTCCCGCCCATGCTCCCCAGCAACTGACGTATAGAGATATACTGCCTCTGATACTGGAGGTAGCATAGAGCCATCAGGACTAGCAGCCAGTCATAGCCTTCTCCTCCATGAATTTGTCCAATCCCCTTTTAAAGCCATCCAAATTGGTGGCCGTCACTACATCCTGTGGAAGTGAATTCTATAGTTTACCTATGCACTGTGTATCCCCCCAGTCAGCTTTGTGGGATGACCCCGGGTTCTAGTATTATGAGAGAGGGAGAAAAAGGTCTTCCTATCCACTTTCATGCTCCGGCACTCAGACTGTTTTCCAAGATGGATGTTAGGCTGAGGCCTGTGGGAACAGAGAACAAATAAAGCACAGTCATTAAATCACATTGCTGGTTTTCCCTCCATATGTAATGAAAAGATGCAGGGAGCGCGTGAAAATAAAAAAGCTGTAATCAAAACATGAATGTTTGGTTTTGTTAATATACAGCAGGAGTTATAAATGCAGCCCCCTGAAGGACCTCCGATGGTACCTGCAAACCTCTCCCTGTCCCCTTCAAAAATTATGTTTAATATTTTTAAATTGAAAAAACTAGGCCATATTCTTGAACCTGCCACTGATCAACTGTTTGTTGGCAGGAAGAGAAGGAAGGCCCCCACCCAATCTCCTTTCACCCACACAGACCTTTCTCCTTTGCTGTCTCCACCCTGCATCCCCAACCTTGCTCTTTCCTCTCCCACTCATCATTTTACCTCGCTGTTTCTCTCCACTCTAGACTCACTATTTCTCTCCCTGCATCTCTTTATCTTGCTATTTCTCTGTCTCCAAGCCTCTAGCCTTTCTCTTTCTCTCCCCTTCCCCTTTCTCTCACTATTTCTTTTTTAGCCTTGCTCTTTTTCTCCCCCTTCCCAGCCCCTTCTCTCGTTCTTCACACACACACACACACAGAGCACCTTCCTAAGCAGGGGCTCTGATGGCAGAGGAGGAGGTAGAACAGCCAGATTGGCTGAGCCTGGGGATGAGGTTGGGAAAACTCTTTCTTTTCTTTTGAGGCTGGGCCATTTTGCTTTCCTTTGAGGCTAGGGAAAGGTGTGTGGGGGGGGGTGATAGGATGAACACAGCAATCCTTATGTAGGCTTACTCAGAAGTAATTCCAATTGAGTTCCACGTAAGCATGCGCAGGATTGCAATCTTAAGTAAGTATTCTGTTGTGCTTCTGTGGGGTCAAATATGTGGACTGGGTTTGGAGTTCAGACCCTTCTCCTGCTTATACTCAGTTTCTTGATATTAAATCAACTTCAAACCAAGATATATGTGATGCCTCAGTGTACAGCCACTTGCTGCTGCATCTTTACCACTGGGTATATTTATAATTATTATCTCAATAAAACTAAAGCATTTATACGTCTAAATTGAATGAAAAGAAGAAACAATAGTATTTTACGTGCTAACTTATACACAATGTCTTTTATGTGCTTAAAGTAGTAAAATGCATTTAAAACAGCTAAGAAAACCAATATTGCTCATATTTCATTTTTTCCACACACACAAATAATTTGGGGGGGGAGTGGGGATGTGGGGAGAGAAGAGGAAACTTTTCCATGGCTTCAAAATTTCTGGAAATTTTACATCTCTTATCATCTCTAATCATAATAATATCTAATAAAACCTTGCATGGTTACTAGAAGCCACTTCTAAGGAAAGTGGGTTTTGTTTTTTCAATTTTCTCCAAATTCCATTTTTTCCAGTAGAAAAATTGGGGTTAAAGGCCTCAAAGAATCACAAGAAGAAAACAATTTTAACCCAATCTCTCTGTGCCACCCCCAACCCCAGGCTTTACATCAGTAATCTTGTGAGAAATCTCAAAACATACGACATGAAGTAGACCCTCAAATCCCACACCTCAAAATCCCCCAGTGTTAATTCATTTGTGCATTTGCTTTAATTATGCCCGTCTTGTGCAATTAGAAATACCATTTTAGGACTCTCAAAATACATTCATATTGTTGTTTTTTTTTTTTTTTTGGTAATGTTGAGATGATTTCATTTGGGGCGACCAGGCATGGAGAAGAGCATGGAGCAAAAAGAGAAAAGAAAGTGCACCTGGGGCAGGGGGACCAAAAACATGAAGCAGAAGCACCTATCAAGCTGATAATCCATGGCTTAGTTTGCTTTGAAATGAGGCATAGCAGAACTTGCATCAGTTCAGAATTGGCTGCTTCATTCAGTATAAATGGAAAGGTTCCATGCGACAGAAAAAACCCTAAACTGTGGCCTTCAGCAGAACAGATGAAAGGATCTGACACAGAGAGTCACTGCATTTCTATTTCAGTTTTGAAAGACACATCTCTAAAACGTATTCTAGGAGAAGCCTCCATGGAGAGAAGAATCAGCAGCAAAAGCCCTTTAAATAAAACTTTGAAACGTACATACCTCAAGTCTGTCTGTACTGGCTTTGGGGATTCTCATCGAGGGTTTCAGAGAGGCCTAGCTTACTCTCTCCATGAGTTCCAACCCCACGGTAGGTACTCAGGAGCATGCTCTGTACAGCTCTCTCACAATATGCCTCCAGAGGCCCAGCAATTGCATTACTACCCAGAGAAAGAGGAAGTGAATGGAAGGAAGGTGAAGGAGATACAGTATTCATCGGTAGATGTTGCAAATGAGAAAGGGAGAAAGGAAGAAACATTTATGCACACCAAGATTTGGGTTCTTGACCATTTGTTAGCCAAGGCAATCCCGTTGCTTAATTTTACATCAGTGCATTGTTTAAACGTACAAATTGTGTTGTTGTTTTGAACAAAGGCTGCTCTCTCAAAAGATTTAAACAAAAGATTGGAAAACAAAATATACTCAGGCGATACTTATGCACTTTACATTCCTCAAAAAGGAGTAGAGAAAAAAAAATGAAGCCCGCCATATGCCTTTTCATACCAAATTACGGCTTCTTCTTTTTTAGCTTCACATGTAAATGAAAATGCTCATGCATTGGGCCAACCACAAATCTAATGATATCTTGAGAAATATTCTTCTTGGGTAAAAAAAAAAAAAAGACAGCTTTCTCTGTGACATTAACTCTGTGTGTGTGTGTACACACACACACACACACACACACACACATTAAAGCTCCATATATATATACACACACATATATAAGCTCCTTTTACATTTGGATGCTTCAATCAGCTGCAGTTTCTATGACAACATGGATTTGTTATTCTTTAAAAGCACAGGAGAAAGCAGCCTAGGCTTAAGAAGAGTGTGTGACTTAACTTACTAGTACTAGTATTATTATTATTTTTCAACAACAGATCCATAACTGCCCCCATCTGGTCTGAAGGCCTGATCCTAATCATTTTATAAGTACCACTTGTTGTGAGGTAGATCGAAAACGTATTCTGAAATAGATTCAAACTGCCTATGGGTTTTCCAACAGGAAAGAAACAGGTGTAGAGCAATTAGACTTCCTGGAACACCAGCCATTGTGAACGATAGCGTAATACAGCATGGATCACATAGGCAACTCCCTACAACTCATAGGGGTTCAGTCACTAGTAAACGGGTTATATCCGCTCTGAAAAGGCAACAAAAAAATCTATGATGGTTTTAGCAAAATTAAGTTTCTGCCAGTTCCTTTTACCAGCTTCGGCTAGTTCACCAACTACGGCCTCTCCTGGACAGGGATAGCTTGGCCACAGTGGTACAGCCGCTATTACCCTCAAGACTGGATTACTGCATTGTGCTCTATGTGGGGCTGCCCTTAAGGCTGCTCGGGAAGCCGGAGCTGGTGCAGAATGCAGCAGCCAGCTGTTGAGCTGCCCCTTTTCAGCATGCAACTCCTTTGCTGAGGGAATTACACTGGCTGCCCATTGGCTACTGAGCCAGGTTTCAGTACGAGTGTACAAGGCCCTAAACAACCTGAGACTAGGATACCTGAGACAGCGCCTTTGTCCTTTCCAACCTGCCCGGCCCCTGAGGTCAGCAGAGGGCTTGCTTCTGGTGGTTCCGCAAGGACCTATGGCCCGACTAGAGTCCACCAGGAGAAGAGCCTTCATTGTGGTGACCCCCTTTCTTTGGAACTCCCTCTGCCTGGAGGTCAGGCAGGAGCCAACACTGTGTTGCTTCCAGTGCCTCCTGAAAACAGCTCTGTTCCAGGAAGCTTCAATGACCAGCCACAGTTTTTATTGGCATTTTGTTTTTAATAATTTTAATATGGTGTTTTAATCTTCAGTCTTGTTTACTATTGTGTCTCTTACGTTCACCACACCAGAATCTATTTTAGATAGGGGGCAATATACAAATGTAAATAAATAAACATGCTTGTAAACATGTAAACAAACATGCTTGCTATGATGGGGATGGACTCAAGATGTCCTGGGCATACTCAGTCAGGTTTCGGATTTTGTTTCCTTCTGACTTGAGTTAGACCAGGTGCTGTAACCGAATTTAGCCCACGAGTTCCCTAAAATGAATGGCTTGAGCTGGAAATTAAAGCAGACATTAATTCCTGTTAGTTATGTAAAGGCAAATGGCCAGGTCCTTAATATTTAAGCAGTCCTGCATAACCTAGAGCAGAGTTGGGCAAAGTGCAGGACACAGGCCACACGCAGTGCCTACCACCAGCAAAAAAAAAACAACCACCACCCTGGGTTGTTGTTTTTAATGCCAACATTAATGCCTTGCCCTTCATGGCTTATTAAATCAAACAAGGAGGGGTTGTCCGGCTGGGTCCAGGAGGTTGTAAATTCCTCCTTGAGAGAGGGAGTGGTGCCTGCCGCTTTAAAAGAGGCAGTAATTAGACCACTCCTGAAAAAGCCTAACCTGGACCCAGAGGATGTTAACAATTATAGGCCAGTGGCCAACATCCCCTTCCAGGGCAAGGTGCTTGAGCGGGTGGTTGTAGGACAGCTCCAGGCACTCTTGAATGAAACGGATTATCTAGATCCATTTCATTCGGGCCTCAGGCCTGGTTTTGGAACGGAAACTGCCTTGGTCGCCCTGTGGGATGACCTCTGCCGGGAGAGGGACAGGGGGAGTGCGACCCTGTTGATTCTCCTGGACCTCTCAGCGGCTTTCGATACCATCGACCATGGTATCCTTCTGGATAGGTTGTCTGGGTTGGGAGTTGGAGGCACTGCACTACAGTGGTTCCGCTCCTACTTGGATGGCCGATTCCAGAAGGTGGTGCTGGGGGATTATTGCTCTGTGCCATGGCAATTCATGCCATGGGGTTCCACAGGGCTCTCTTTTATCCCCCATGCTGTTTAACATCTACATGAAACCGCTGGGGGAGGTTATCCGGAGGTGTGGGCTGAGGTGCCATCAATATGCGGATGACACCCAGCTCTACCTCTCTTTTTCATCAAAACCAGGTAAGGCAGTGGCTGTTCTGAACCACTGCCTGGGCACGGTAATGGACTGGATGAGGGCCAATAAACTGAAACTCAATCCAGACAAAACGGAGGTACTGTTAGTGGGTGGTTCGTCTGCCCGGCTAGGTGATATTCAACCTGTTCTGGAGGGAGTTGCACTCCCCCTAAAGGATCAGGTTCGTAGTTTGGGGGTGCTCTTGGATCCAGAACTGTCACTTGAGGCACAGGTGAACTCAGTGGCACGGAGCACTTTTTATCAACTTAGGCTGGTATACCAACTACGCCCTTATCTGGACAGAGATAGCCTAGCTACAGTTATCCATGCTCTGATAACTTCTCGTCTGGATTACTGCAATGCGTTATACGTGGGGCTGCCTTTGAAAACGGTCCGGAAACTTCAGCTGGTCCAAAATAGGGCAGCAAGATTGTTAACAGGGACTGGCCTGCGAGCTCATATTATGCCAGTACTTTTCCAGCTGCACTGGCTGCCAGTCCATTTCCAGGCCCGATTCAAAGTGCAGGTGTTAACATTCAAAGCCCTTAACGGCTTGGGGCCAGGTTACCTGAAGGATCGCCTCCTCCCATATATGCCTGCCCGGACCTTAAGGTCATCATCAGAGGCCCTTCTCCGTGAGCCCCTGCCAAAGGAAGTGAGGCGGGTGGCTACTAGGAGGAGGGCTTTTTCTGTTGTGGCACCCCGGCTCTGGAATGAGCTCCCTAGTGAGGTTCGCCTGGCGCCTACATTGTACTCCTTTCGGCGCCAGGTGAAGACCTTCTTATTTTCCCAGGCATTTTAGCTTTCTAAATTTTTATCTTTGCTGTTTTAAATCTGTATTTTAAACTCCTGTACTGCTGCTAGGTTTTATTGTGGTTGTATTGTTATATTGTGGTTTTAATGTTCTATATATTTTAAATTGTTTTATTGTGTGTTGTTTGGTTTTAGTTTTTGTGAACCACCCAGAGACCTTCGGCTATTGGGCGGTATAGAAATGAAATAAATAAATAAAATAAAACTTTAGCACTACATAGCACTACCACCCTGAAACGATTTTCCTAGCACCCCCACAGAGTAGGGAAGCTGGAGAAATTCGAGATGGACTAAAATAAGCTCAGATTTTGAAGAATCTGACCTGCGGAATCAGCTGTGGAGTGACCCCCTCAGGTCACATGGAGTCTGTGAACTTTCAGGTTTTTCAGGGTTTTTTTACTTTCCTAAAATTTGTGCATATTTATTCATAAGAAAATACGCATGTTTCTGCTGAATAGTTGAACGGAATGGGGACCAATATGCTAAAAGTTACATAGTCAGCTAAACTATGTAAATTGTTACAAAACCTCTTATGGAATTATTTGCGTATTTTTCCGCACAACGAAAACATTTGCATCCGTCTGTGAGCGGACAACAGCACAATCGGCGAAATACAGACGGAACAGGTTTTACACAGTCCGTACATCCCTACCACAGAGTGCAGTCTGGGAGTGGGCAAAAATGGTCCTCAGACCCACAGAAGTTGGCCCACCCCGATCTAGAGGTTGCATACCGCTTGCCTTTCACAGGGGCAATGTTGCAAGCCCCACAACTTTTTGGGGCACCTGAAGAGAGCTCTGGGGCCTGAGCATACACATACATAAATGTGCACAACACCTGCATCCTCATGTGGCCAGATCCAAACTACACCTGCTGAAATTCCATCTTCCACACAACTAGTGAAGATGCAGGAGCTTTGTCTTCTCTTCTGCATCTGGCTTACCCTACTATATCCATTTGCAGATTTAACAGTATTATTTATTTATTTATTTATTTATTTTATTTCTCTATCAGCGCTACAGTGCTTAAGATTAACCAAGACTGGGAGTGGTTTGCCAACTGCAGAAAGTAACTGTCCTTTAAGTGTACTGCTCATCTTGCGATGCCATTACCAACTGGGAGTGTATCACACTCACTCTGATTGGATGTTTTACATATTTATGCTTTGCATAGTAATGGCATCAACCCATCTCTAGCATTGCTGGATTTTCTGCCTTCCCCTTGTAGTAATGTATTTACTGATGTTTATATCCTGCCTTTCCTCCAAAAGGCTCAAGACAGTGCACATGGTTCTCTGCCCCTCCCATTTTATCCTCACAACAACCCTCTGAAGGACGTTAGGCTGAGAGATAGCGACTTGCTTGAGGTCATCCAGTGCGCTTCATGGAGGATTTGAACTCGGGTCTGCCCAGTCCTAGACCGGCACTCTATCCTCTGCACTACACTGGCTCTTAGATTTATTTATTATTTATTTACAATATTTATATACCACTCCACATCAAAAGATTTTGTAGCAGTGAACAGCAAAGATAAAAGAATAAAACACCAGTTAAAAGAATTAAAATATTTTAGAAGAAACCATTTCTAAATTTAATAAACCGCAGCTGGTCACTCAAGGAAGGCCTCTCGAAATAACCATGTCTTCAGGAGGCACCGGAAGCGACACAACGTTGGTGCCTGCCTGACCTCCGAAGGCAGGGAGTTCTACAGGAAGGGGGCCACCACACTTAAAGCTCTTACCTCCTCCTGCCAGTGGGAGCAGCTAAACAGAGCAGGAAACCTCCAGTGGTAACTAGCACTACATTCGAACCAAGGTACCTGGCATACCATTCTCCAAACAAGCAGAATCTGAAGACAGGGTTTATTCTTGGCTTCGACTTCCTGGTTTGTTTGGGAACGACAAACCCAGAATCTCAGTTTGAATGTAAGGCTAAACAAACCACCAACACAGGTTTCCTATTTTATTTAGCCACACCAGCAGGCAGGACAAGCCAAGCAACTGGGAAGCCTGCACGAAAATGCCGCTCATAAATAAGCCAGAATTTTCAGCAATTCTGACTTACCATTACATGCACACTGGGCTTCATTCTTCTTCTGCTTGCGCCCATGTGTGCGTATACACATCTACCAATTGAGGATGTTTTGGACTATAACTTCCATATGCCGCAGCCAGCAGGGCCAATGGTCAGGGATCATGGAAGTTGTCATGCGTAACATCTGGAGGGCAGGTTGCGTACTCCTGCTGATTTTACAGTCCACAGTAGGTGCTAAGTGTGCCAAGATTCAAAGTCCCTTGGTTTCGTAAAAAGGTCAGCCAATAAAGAGAAAAACATTGTTTGTTTTATGTCTGTGTTTTAATACTGTAGAGCCTCGTGTAGCGCAGAATGGTAGGTGGCAGTATTGCAACTGAAACTCTCCCCACGACCTGAGTTCGATCCCAGCAGAAGCTGGGTCCCAGGTAGCCAGCTCAGGTTGACTCAGCCTTCTATCCTTCCAAGGTCAGTAAAATGAGTACCCAGCTTGCTGGGGGAAAGGTAGTCACGACTGGGGAAGTCAATGTCAAACCACCCCACTACAGTCTGCCATGAAAACACCAGCGAAAGCAGCGTCCCTCTAGGAGTCAGCAATGACTCGGTGCTTGCACAGGAGGAACCTTTCCTTTTAATACTGTGCAGCTTTGAGGATTCCCTTTTAGCTAGTCCCTGCTTCATTCAAAATCCAACTTAAGATCCAACCTTGTCACAACAGGCTCAACTCAACCCGCCAATCCCTTCTTCCTCTCTAGTTGTACAGAAAAGATCAGTGGCTCCCCTTCGACCCACTTGAGGCTTAATCTACTGAAATCCACATCCTCTCCAACAGAGAATGCTTTCAGCATTCAGCCACCATCTTTTAGGCCCAAGAAGGTCAGAATTTTCAACTGGTAACTGCATCTGAAGGGCAAATTGTTTCAGAAAATAGGCAGATGGGAACATTCTTTTATGTGGAGGAGTAAACAAATTAATCAGCTTACATAATTTTGCAAACTGCAGAACATTTGTTTTCATGGAAGGCTTTTTAGAACACAGTAGCATGGATGGAAACTTCCATCTATGGGCATCCACAAAAAGAGGCAAGGGAGGGGGCAATAGCACCACCCTGGATGTGCCATAATTCCCAGGTTATCAGCTTTCATTACAAAAAAAAAGTCTCTAGCCAGAACCTGAGCTATAAGGCAAAATGCACAGCCACTATTCTGCCCATTTGTTTTGTAAGCAAAAGTAGCCTGCCCCCGCCTTTCAAAGCTTTTAGCCAATGAATGTCGTAACATTCGACATACCCACTTTCTGGAGCAGGAACTACCTGGTTCGTTTTAAAGAAGGGTCTTTCCTGGTGGGAAGTGACTGCTGCCTCAAAAAACCCAGTTCAGAAATCCAGGGTTTCAGCATTGCTCAGATTGGACAGTAGTCCATCTAACCAAAAAGAAAAGGTAAGATCAAAGACTGGAGTTCATGATCTTTTTAACTCAGGTCTTAAATTTTTTTTCTGAGTTCGTAAACATTTAAAAAATTACCCTGACAATGTGTGCGGATAAAGTTCATTATGTCTACATTCCAGGAGGCAGCGCTGTGGCTGAGGGTGTGTGGGTAACATCAGCCCTGCAAGGTAGCCCAATGTTGTTATTCCCATCATTCTCATTTTATGGGGGCAGCAGGGGCAGCAGCAGCGGGTTATAGTAGTTTGACAACCCTGCACTGTACTCCAGTGTTCTTATCAAGTCTCCTGGTGTGTTGGTTAATTTAGGGAAATATGGGGGGGGGGGGTGGACAGACTGTGATGTTGATTGTAGCAGCAATTCAATTTTTTAAGATCTAGAAGGGGCAGGGATGCTGGAGAAATTCCAGATGAACTAAAACGAGCTCAAATTTCTAAGAATCAGACCTGCGCAATCCACTGCGGAGCGACCCCCTCAGGCCACATACAGTCCACAGACTTTCAGTTTTTACTTCCTGAAATGTATGCATATTCGTAGGAAAATATGCAAATTTTTGCTGAGGAAAAGTTGAATGGAATGGGGAACAATACGTTAAATGTTACGTGCCGAGGTAAATTATGTGAATTGTTATGAAACTGTCAGGAGCGCCCTTGCTGCCTTCTGAAATCCTCAAGTAGCCAGAATCAACACACAAGACGATAGGGCTCTTTTCCAAAGTTTTATTTCCATTCAACCTAATGACACTTACAGATGCTAATTGCAGGAGCCTAATGAAGGAAACTTAAGAGAGCTGCCTACTAGAGGTTTCTAGCCTTAGTGAATCAGTTGATCTCCATTTGGAGGGTAACGGTGGGAAACCTCTGAACTTAAGGGCTAGGAAGCGAAAGTCCACCCCTTTCCCGCGGGGCATCGGGGCACAGCTGTTGACATCACGCCAAGCGGGCTAAGCGCCTCTTCTCGGCACCCTCCATCTCCCGCTTGTCCCTTCGCCAGTGCCTAGCGTCCCAAAGCTCCAGTTGTCCCTCCCTCTGCCTGCCAGGGTCACTACCATTCTCAGGAATGTGAGCAGGGAGGGGCTTTCCCTCCAGTGGCGCCTCTGAACAGCGCGCAGGTTCCTCTCCCACGGTTTCTCTCTCTTCCTCAGAATCAGAACTGCTTTGGGGCTCTAAGGGGTCCAATCCAACCCTGACAGAAACCTCTTACGGAATTACTTGCGTATTTTTCCACGTGATGAAAAAATCACATCCGTCTATGAGTGGGAGGCAAAACAAAAAGGCGCCTGACAATCCACAAAACACAGATGGAGCGGATTTTACAGTCCGTCCATCCCTAAGAGGGCGTTGTTGGGATATATGTATGTTTGTGTATATAGTTTTACAAGAACGTGCAAGTTTCCACGCTCTTTGCAAATTCTGGATGGGTGTTCTCCCTCTCTCTTTTAGTGGAGCTGAGACTGTGTGCAACGGAGCTCCTCAGAAGTTAGTGTCTAAGAGTAAGCTGAGTAGGTCATCCCCACTCACCAAATAATAAGCCATGTCCTTCATGGTGGGGTGAAGTGAGCCAAGGAAAGAAATGAGGGTTTTGCTATAGGTGGAAAGACATTGTCTAGAGAGCAGATCTACCTATTGAGAAACAGCAGAGGTCTCTAAAGGGAGATCTGCAGTCCGAATGAATTAGTCAGTGGTAAGTGTTGCAGGTATCAGATTACTGCAAATCTCCATTTTGAGACTGGATCTTTCTAAACTGCAGACTTCATGATCGTAAGACCTGGTCAAATTTTCATACTTGGTTTCTTCCCCCATTTTTGTACCACTTAGCTTGATGAAGAGTTCTGGAGAACTTGAAAGCTTGCAAAATTTTGTGGAATTTTGTTTGGTCCTAATAAAAGTATTGCCTAATTGTGGATTTTGAATATTTTCCTCATAGACCAGCACAGCTACTTTTGTGGGTTTTTTACATGTACTAAATGTGCAACCACACACAAAATGTGCAGTGCCAGGAAAAAAATATCCAGTTCCAAAAGAACATTCCAGAAGTACAAAACTGAAGCCATTCCATTACGCTGATGTAAAACGTGGCTGATAATGTGAAAAGTGAGGTGAGCAATCCAGGCAACTGTAAAAAAAAACTAAACCCCAATCAAGCATACCCATTTATCCTCCCCCTGCCCAAAGTAACACTCTCAACAGGTTCCGCTGCTAGTGTTCACCAATGTTTCCAAAATAATGGAAATCATTCTAGGACAACTCATATAAAGCTATCAATGTTATGATAAGGACAGTGACGCCATAAGATAACCAGTCTTACATCCTTAAGACTGCTATACTGTGTTTGTACATCTGTTTTGTTATTAGTTTTTGTATATCCCCCCTCCAAATAAAGTTTAGTTGGAGCTCATGATGCCTCTAAAGAACATAACAGCCATGATAGATCAGACCAAGGTCCATCTAGCCCAGCATTCTGTTCACACAGTGGCCAACCAGCTGTTGACAGGAAACCCCCAAGCAGGATATGAGTCCAATAGCACCCTCCCCCACTTGTATTCCACAGCAACTGGTGTACATAGACATACCGCCTCTGATACTGGGGGTAGCATAGAGCCATCAGAACTAGCAGCCATGCATAGCCTTACCCTTCATGAATTTGTCCAATCCCCTTTTAAAGTCATCCAAATTGGTGGCCATCATTACATTTCGTGATTCCATAGTTCGACTCTGCACTGTGTGAAGAAGTCCTTCCTTTTATCTATGCTGAATCTCCCACCAATCAGCTTCATGGGATGACCCCCACTGGGTGCAAGTATTATGACAGAGGGAGAAAAATGTCTCCCTGTACACTTTCTCCACACCGTGCATAATCATGGTGCACACCGCGCATAATCTCCCTCCCTCCCTGCGTTGGGAGATCCCAAATAACAAGCTGAACAGCTACTCCAGCAGACCCTATCCCTGAGATCAATGATTCAGCACAGCTATTTTTACATCTGTGCAGTGGAGTATTCTACACCTTGGTGTACTGTAAAAGCTTCAAAGAGAAGGAATATAATGTATTACACAAACAAAAAAGAGATCAAGACTTACAAAAGTCAGCCTTTACTTTACAGCTCCCCCCTGCCCCCAGTGAATGATCACACAGCACATAGCTGAACTACAGAATTCGCTATCACAAAACGAAGTGATGGCCACCAATTTGAATGGCTTTAAAATGGGGTTAGACAAATTCCTGGAGAAGTAGGCTATTCATGGCTACTAGTCCTGATGCCTCTATGCTACCTCCAGTATCAGAGGCAGTATGCCTATGTACGAAGGCAAAAGGAGAAGGGGACAGCAGAGGATGAGATGGCTAAATAGCATCACCGATGCAATGAATATGGACTTGAGCACACTCCGGGAGACAGCGCAGGACAGGAAGGCCTGACGTGCTATGGTCCATGGGGTCACGAAGGGTCGGACACAACTGAACGACTGAACAACAACAACATGCCTATGTACACCAGCTGCTGGGGAACATGGGTGGGAGGGCGCTGTTGCACTCGTGTGTCCTGCTTGGGGGGTCCCAGTCAACAGCTGGTTGGCCACTGTGTGAACAGAATGCTGGACTAGACGGACCCTTGGTCTGATCCAGCATGGCTCTTATGTTCTTATGATGCCATCAGCAAGTTAAGAAAAGCAGAAACACTGTTAGAAAAAGGGCTATGTTAGAACACTGGGAACTTGGGAAGGTGAGAGAGAAATGTTGACTTTGTTTCCGAGACAGAAAACAAACCCAAGAAAAAAGAGAGACTGGCAACACGAGGGGATACAACTCCTGTTTTTGAGACACTGTTTTAAAGAAAACCCTCCCACACACCCTCCTGGCAGAAAGAGGATTCATCATAGTGCATAATTACAATCCTTAAGAGCTATAATGTAAGGATTTAAGGTTATCATCAACTGGATAATGAGCAGCTAAAAGAGTTAAGGGACTGAAGAAAAGGCTATGGGCCTCTAATGGTCCTTATTAGACAAGTAATGACTGCAGACAATGTACTGCGCAGTCTATTTGCCGCTTCCCTTTATCCTTGGGTGTTTTAACCTCGCCATTATCCTGTCTTGCTCAGGATAATCATCTTGGCAAGACTGTGGCTATTCTACTTGGAGAGAATCAGCAGGCATCGCCACTGCTTCTCGTAATCTTTTTTCTGGAAACATAAAATGGTATAACGTAACATTACCCTCCTACGGTATTACCAAACAGGGACATGGGCCTCAAGTTCAAGTCCAGATTTCTATATGCTCTGCTGACTTGAGCAGAAGTTACTCCCAGCATTTTTACACAAACACGCACACATACACACCATTTTACTCTATTAATACATATATAAGGGAACCTCACAAGAGATGTATAATTAGGACGTGTGCATACACCCAGCAATAATTCATAAGGGTAGACTCATCAGATGTTATGCTCAAAAAGAAACATGCCATTAAGAAAAGAGGACTCTGGGCACAAATTCAGTGACATGGTAGAGAAGCAATTTGACCCTGTGGTCAGTTTGATCAGGTGGGTTGTAAGCTGGCTGTTGCAGAGCTAGAATAGTAGGGACTGCTTGTGCTAGAAACAAATCTGAATCACTACTGGTTTGTATATTGTCATAGGGAGAGCAGCCATCTTTTTCCTATCCCTGTACCCTTTAGTGCAACCAAAAGGTCTGTTTGCACCAAGTCTAATTAAGCCAGCATGGCATTTAAAATTGTTACAAGTATGTATGTTTCAAATTGGATTTTTAAAACTGCAAATAGGATGCTTCTATTAAATAATACCTTGGTTAATATTAAACAATCTGAATATAAACTTGTTAGACCAGGGGTGCCCAACATGGTACCCGCTGGCACCATATCCAACAACGCCCATGAAACTCTCACCTCCCTGACCCTTCAAAAAGCATTTTTTAAATTAAAAAACCTAGTAAAATAAGAACATAAGAAGAGCCATGCTGGATCGGACCAAGGGTCCATCTAGTCCAGCATTCTGCTCACACAGTGGCCAACCAGCTGTCAATGAGAAACTCACAAGCAGGGCATGAGCACAACAGCACCCTCCCACCCATGTCCCCCAGCAACTGGTGTACATACGCTCACTGCCTCTGGTACTGGAGGTAGCACAGAGCCATCAGGACTAAGTGCCATTGATAGCTTTTTCCTCCAGGAATTTGCCCAACCCCCTTTTAAAGCCATCCAAATTGGTGGCCGTCACTACATCCTATGGTAGCGAATTCCATAGTTTAACAATGCACTACGTGAAGAACTCCTTCCTTTTATCTGTCCTGAAGCTCCCACCAATCAGCTTATAGGATGACCCTGGGTTCTAGTACTTTGAGGGAGAAAAATGTCTCCCTGCCCCCATTCTCCACACCATGCATAATTTTGTTGCGTTCTATCATGTCTCCCCTTACCCTCCTTTTTTCCAAGCTAACAATCCCAGCTGTTGTAACCTTCTCTCATAGGGGAGATGCTCCACCCCTGGATCATTTTAGTTTCCCCGTTCTACACTTTTTCCAGCTCTACAATAACTTTTTTTAGGTGTGGTTAGGGTAGTCTTCTTTCTCTCCCTTTTTAGCCTCTAGCCTTGTTCTTTCTCTTCCGTTACCTCTTTGTCTTGCTATTTCTGCTCCCTCCCTGCCTCTATTCTCACTATTTCTCACTCCCTGCTCCACACACCTCTTTAGCTCACTTTTTGACTAGCCAGGCTCCCATGGCAGCCATTATGTGACTCACCACATCCTCCATGGGAGCCATGTTGTGTTGGTGTCCACAGCAGTCTCTCAAATTCTCACACGTGCCCAGAGGTCTAAAAAAGAAACAGCTATCGGCATCTAATGGTCCTTATGAGACAAATAATGACTGCAATGTACTGTGCGATCTATTTGCCGCTTCCCTTTATCCTTGGGCGTTTGAACCTCGCCATTAACTTGTCTTGCTCAGAATAATCATCTTGGCAGGATTGTGGATATTCTCCTTGAAGAGAACCAGCAGGCATCGCCACTGCATCCTGTAATGTTGGTCTGGAAAATTAAAATGGTATAACGTAACATTCACCTCCTACGGTATTACCAAACAGACCTATATGTAACATCTGAACTGAACGCATGCTCTCTACTGCATACACTGAGCTAAAGGAGGCTTTTCTATGTTGGGGAACCTCAGACCTGTGTGCCAAATCCAGCCCACATGGGGTGCCAATCTGGCCCTCTGGGGTTCCCCAAATGGTCACACACCCTTTCCCCAAATCACTAATAATTTGCAGTTTTCTCACAATTCTACAAGGTTGGAATAAGGCTTAGTTACTGGCAACAAGACCTTTAAGTTACAATATGCTGGCATTGTTGCATTTTTGGCCCCACCCATTTGTCTTTGGCCACGCCCCTCTTTACTTTTGGTCCTGCCCACCACTGGAATGCGCCCCCTCCCAAGCTTCTATGAAATGGAATTTGGCCCTTGGGCTGAAAGAGGTTCCCCGCCCCTGTTACATGTAAATGAAAAACCAATTTCATAATTTCTCAAAGATTTATACTCTTCCTCCCATACACAGGCATTTCATTTTCATCTCATGAAGTCTGCCTAGTTTCTAACATCTTGCTTTGACCTCTCATAGATTCATACGTTTGGCAGTGGCCTTGTGGGCCATATAGTCCAACAAGTGGCTCAATGTAGGAAATCCAAAGCTAGAGCATACCCAACCAGGGACCCCTCTGCTTGAAGACATCCATCAAGTGTGAGCCCACCACCCTCTGGGTTCCACTGTCAAACTGCTCTTACTGTGGAGATACTTTTCCTAGTATTCCATCAAAACCTCTCTTCCTGTAACTAGAGATGTCTGTCACTGGGATATCTGATCCTTTTTTGGCTCGATGAAGTTCTGTGGCGTGTACGCCTCACTTTCCATCTGCAAGCTAAAGTGTGGGCTGTTCCCTGAACTCCAGGAACTTTTTTGCACATTTGGGGATGAAGAGGTTTCGAAATTTGTGCAAATTTCTGAGTGATTCGAGTAAATTACCGCCAAATTTGCACAAACTGTGGTCCAAGTTATGCAAATTGAGCTGTAATTTGAACAAATTCAGCCACGATTTCCACAAGTTGCTCAAAAATTTGTGCAAATTACAGAACCTTCCAAAAATGCACAAAATTCCCAGAAAATCCGTGAACTGGCCCAACTCGCTGCAGATTGAGTTGGGCTCCACAGCAGGAACTGAAATGAAGTCCAGGGGCCCAAGCCAAGGAAAACCCATCAAACTCCATCCACCCCCCCCCCAAAGGGATTACTCCAACATCCCTACTGGTAACTGAGGCCCATCAGATCTAGTCCTGTCTCCTGGGGCAGCAAAGAACAAATTTTTGCCCTTCAGTTATCTGAAGGGTGATATCATAGTCCTCTCAGTCTACTCTTCTCCAAGGTGAACATACCCAGCTCCTTCAATCTTTTGTCACAGGCTTTGTTTCCATACCACTAGCCATCTTCATTGTTCATTCATTTCATTTATTGTATTTTGATACCGTCCCATAGCCGAAGCTCTTTGGCTGGTTCTGAATGTTGAAACCACAGCACATTTAGCCCTACTCAAAGTTTTGTATTGCTTTTCTTTTACTGTTCTGCTTTGTTTTACTTTTTAAGTGGTTTAGTGGAAATGTTTACACTGATCTTTGTTACCTTTTTTTCTTCTTGTTCATTTCCCAAAATATCAATAAGATATCTTTAAAACAACAAAAGGAAACCCAGCCAGATCATAGAAATAAACAGACAGACGTACATCAGCAGCAACTAAAGACGTGCCATTTGACACTCCACTGACATTACTAGGATTTACCTACCAATAGGCAGAAATTATGGGATGTAACACGTTCAACAGAATGAGGGGGGGGAGGAAAACCTCACACATACACAATGGAAAATCATGATTACATTTACCACAGTGACAAAAAAAATGTCATTTCCCAATCCATCTGCACATGAGCTGAAAATCCAGTCCCACTAAGTTAGGCTGGAGCCAACCCTTTGCAATGGAGCTCCTCAAAGACAGTATCAGTGTAATGCGAAATGAACAGTGCTATTGTTCATCCTTGTGAAACAAGGAAGGAGAACAGCACATTCTTCCTCCATTTTGTTGAAGTGACACAGCAGTTAATGCAATGGAGCCGCTAGGCAGGCAGGACTTAAGGACTCAGATTATTTACTATTCCAGCTAAAACTCTCTCTCTTAATGCTCCCTCCCGCTCCCAAATCCCTCAGCATATTTAGCTGGCAACCAGTTCGCTTCGGTTTCATCACCTCCCAAGAGGATTCGTTAGAAGTTTTAAATAGTAAAATACCTTGCTGTGGATTGCCCCATTATATTCCCCTCCTCTGTCAAGAAAAGGTCTGAAGTACACTATGAATATAAATACACACACATACAAATTAATTTTAACATATAGTATGGTTTCTGCTCTTTACATTCAAGGCATGCTAGAAAAACAGAACTGCCCTACATCTGTTTTCAGCCATTCAAAAGAAGCCTCACCCAAGAAGTGACATGGGTGCACTGCATTGCGCCTTAATGGTGACGCATCCATGTTTAGATGCATGTGTCCTAGAGGCAAGATGCACCCACACCCTACTCGAAAGATTGAGCTTCTAGAAAGCCTAAGAGAGCTGAACCATGAATAAAAATGCAAGCAAATCACATTAATACATTTTTAATAATGCATCTCCAAAAGGCAAAAATTAGAAACAAAATACTTATCAGGGATAAGTACCAGAAAATCAGGACGGTCCCTGGTAACTGGGGAAAGCTGGAGCATATAAACATGTCTACCTTTTTATCTTCATGCACCTGAAGCCCACATTAACACCCACCTCACCTTAAGAGACAGATTGTGTCTACCCCTCTGCATGCACAAGAGATTAAAAAACAACAACCCTGGCTGTCTGTTCCCATCTCAAATAGGTTTAATTCTTTTTGAAACATAAACAAAAACTGGATTTTTTTCCCTCAAAGCCTAGTTGATCCTTTTGCACATTTGTCAGGTGCACTGAGAGAGAGAGAGAGAGAGAGAGAGATTTCAAACCAAAAAATGGCATTGGATTGCAATAGGAAAGTTAGAGGTACCACTGCCTGCCAACCCAGTCCATTGTCGAACAGGCATCAACTAAAATCAACCTGTACAGTGCAATCCTACGCATGTTTACTCAGAAGTAAGTCCCACTGTGTTCAATAGGGCTTACTCCCTACCAAGACCGATTAAGAATACAGCTTCAGTTTGACATTACATCAGTACCGCACCACCTCGTACTTCTAGACAGTGTCAGCACCACAGCGTGGCCTTCCTTTAAAATAGGATTAGATTGGCCTAGAAACACACTCCGAGAAGGACACCCATAAGAAAACAGCACTGCTCTTTTCACAGCTGCCTACTTTAAAATACAACTTTCTGAAGCTTTCCACATCAAATGCAGAAATGCAGGAAGATATGCAGAGCATATGTCAGTAAGTACCTCCATCTATTTTCCCCATCATGTATTTTGTTTACTGCAGTCAACTGCAGAGAAATACAGTAGCTTAACTCTCCAACTCCCTCAGAAAGATTAGACTTCCAGTGAGCATGCTCACACAAGGTCTCCCCTCCCCCTCAGCCATTGCATCATTGCATTTCATGAAATGAGGACTACAGCAGCACTCATGAAGAAATGCCGTTTCAGAACTCTTGTTCATGTAAAATTGAACAGCCCCATAAAACAACAGCCAATCCTACCGTGATGCGCCTAGCCACAGTCCCTGCCTTCCCTCTCAGGGCTTCAAAAACAACCTTCTGGCTCAAATGTGCTTGCAGTCTTACATTGGTTCTTTTTTTCTTCGAAGTTTAAGAGATGCACAGTTCCTTTGTCTCCCCTTGACTTTCTCCCTGTACACGGAAACTTTTATAGTAAAACAACTTCTTCTCACTGGCTTTTCCTTCTCTGTTCTTATATCCTAATCTTTACTGGTTTCTCTTTATTCTCTACAAGGACGCTATAGAACTGGGTGTCTTTTTAAAAAGATGTATATTTATAATTTTTTTAAACAGAAAATATTCTAAAAACCTGACTTGTGAATGCTCTGATGAAAAACAGCAATAAAGTCTGAAAGACATTTATACTTGGAATCCAACAGCTACATAAGTAGGGATTTACTTGCAAACTGGTAACCAATATGAGGTCATCTAGTCCCTGTCCTCAGTGCACTACATTTTAAATAGATCAGATTTGTATGGATATCGTCATTACGAGGTTTTAGCCACTGGATAGCACTGGTCTTAGTTGTAGCTGGAGGAATCAACAGCTTCTTCCATCCATCCTTTTCAGTTCAGTTCCTATTTACTTGTTTAAAACCTTATGTTTCGCAGCAAAAATGTAAGTAAGTAATAGATTATCCGGTCACAAGACCAGCAAAGTCACAACAAAAATGGGTCTCACAGCAAAAAATAAAAACTAAATCACAAGTTTATGTCTCAGGAAATAATTGTACATACATCAGCAGCTGCTACCTATAGTCAGTTAGCACCAACATCAACAACCACAATTCTTCACAGCTACCACTGAGCATTATATTAAACAGTTATTTTTTTTTCTCATGAAGCTTTATTTCGTTTCGAAATAAGGTTAACAAAATAAAGGTGACAAAAAGAACGTACATAATAATAAATCGAAAGAAACAAAGGAATTCACTAATTATAAATTTCAGTCTGTATCAGATATGCTTATTGAACATCTACAATAAAACTACCTAAGTTGGAGCTCAATATCTAATGAAAGTAAAAAGAAAGGTTCTACAACATATAAAAGGAGTGTGCATAAGTGTACGTCATGTTATGTGTTTGTGCATATTAATCAGGAAAAATACAGGCCACTGTACTTGGTTGGAACTTCATCAAAAGTTTGGAGTGCCTCAACACAGAAAATGAATGGAAACCATGGTGCCATAATATCATTCTTCAAGTTAGGATTCCTTGCACATTGCACTTGCTAAGTTTATACATACTCCCAAATTTTATTAATCCGCTGCTCTTTAGTTGGTTGCTTCGGGGACTTCCAGTTACATGCTATACATAAAGTTGCAGCTCTATACAATTGCTTAAGAAGGTCTTTATGCAGGAATCCAGGATCACTCGGTTCAAAAAGATGAAGCATTGCCTTAGGACTTGTTAGTGGTCTAACATGAAGAAATTCCTGACAGTAATCAGCAACCATGTTCCAAAACTCCTGCACTGCAGAACATTCCCACCAAAGATGAAAGTATCAACCAATGTGACCACACCCTTTTTGTATATCAAATGTTCTCCACAATATGATGCTCTGATTGCTGTACATAATTATTTATATTTGGAGAACAGCTACTGCAAACAAAGATGTCCTACAATGCCCTGGTTCCCATGCCCTACAGACTAAGCTCATGTCATTGAAACAATCGCATCTATTTACCACTGCCTTCACTTTCCTTCTTGTGCTCTGTTGCTTCCCCTGAGTCTAATTTTAAACTTCAAGCTCCCTGGGCAGCAACTTTTCCTCTTGTATTCTGTAAAGCATCATGCACACTGATGATGCTGTATAACTAAATAAGTAAAAATGTGTCCAGATTACACAGCAGGAAATAACCTCTGCAAACACTGGGTGATTGTTGCAGAACCCTGACAAACATCTGATTCTAGGTGCATCATTTTGGGGGAAATCCTGAATATAGTGTACTGTGTTTTCCAGTGAATTCTGAAATATTAATAATGATGCCTGGAGATGTACCTTGTCTGGCCAACTACACCCAGAGAGTTCATATGTTCAGTAGTAGAGAACATCCCAGTTTTAAACCTTCCCAAATCCTTCTTCTTTCAGCTAAAAGTTTGAATCACACTGAAAATCACAAAATTGCAAGTGGCTGAATTCAGACATCATACAAAGCCACAGTTTGTGCAAACCATGGTTAAAACCCACAGCATGATCTGAGGTTCCAAATGGTGGTTCAGAGCTCACTGTCTGCTTTCATTTTCTATCTGCTCAGCGTTCAGCTACCTAAGTTCATAATTCCACTTCCATCCCCATGGTACACCAACCTCTTGACGGAGAGCAATGGCACTAATTCTGATTTGTCAATGATCTGTGCATTCAGAGATAACAGCAAAACACAAACTGTGGTTTGCAAACCAGCTTCAAACCATGGTTTATTATCTTGGTTTGGCAGCCCCAGGCAAACTATGGTTTGTAAGCTGCTGTAGGCTTAGATGTAATGCCAAGCCATGTTTTGGCAGTATTTCTGAATGCAGCCTATTTTTCATTTGCTTTGTTGGAAGGGAATTAACAGTGCGTTGGATCCAAAGTATGAAAGGAAATTACTACCATTGTTCCACAAATGCTTGTATAAGAGCATGTATGTGCAAGAGCATGCTTCTTCTTGCAACTTGCACAAACTCTTGGAACTGTGGTGGCACTATATATTTGGTTGAAATTTCATTTTCTCACCCAGCTCTCTAGTGTGGTGTAAAGCTGCTCTTCCATGACTGGAAGACACCTTCCACATCTGGAAGGACACCTTTGGATCCAAACTATTCTCTGGAACTACAGTCCCTTGGCTGATACCAATATAAACGTCAACATCAGCAAGAAATTCCTGCAGAAAGAGGGAACCTCTATTATAGGGCATTTTAGAAAGATTCTTCACATTATTTGTAAGGTGCCTACACTGATCAAGTTTGCGGTTTCACACCTCAGACAGTTCTGTTCCTCCTTCCTTGCCTTTAGATGTAAAGTCTTGCCTTGACTGACCTTAAAGCTGAACATTTTAAGGAGCCAAAACTCAGATACCAGCGGAAGTAGAGGACACTCGGAACTTCGAAGAACAGTTCGGAGTCTGTGAAACCAGACTCTGAATTAGGCAGTCAGGGAAAGGATTCAAATGCTGTATGATCCTGTCCTTTTATTCCTCTATTGTTGTAGTATTCTAACCCATGAGAAGTTAGGACATCAAATACGGAGCTCAATGTACCCACCAATTCTTCCCCTTCTCGAAAGCTTATCCTCTGAAGATTGATTGCTATAGATCCCTTTTCAAACACAGTGGCCTAAAAGGGCAATCAGTCAATAATAAGCAATTACGTGACAACAGCCAGTTCCGAAAGCTGGCCTAAGCAGCTCAGGTCATAGAGGCAATGAACTGGTATCTTCCATCCCATGCCCATTTTTAAAAATACCAGCATGAATAGACCATGAACAGATCCTTTCCCCACCTATAAGCGGGCTAGAAATCATGACAAAGCCAACCAAACTCCCAACAAAGTTGGGTGCGGTGCCACAGGAGTAGAGGGTTTTCATCACACTGACTAAAGGAAGTAGTAACCACTCACAGTTGTCATGCCATGTTACTTTGTGCGGAAAACAGAAAGTAAAAGAAGGAGAGGGGTTTGGTTGTAAAAGAATTAGCTGTGACAGGATTATGAAAAGGCCAAATGAAATGGCAACTGTTGATATTGACCCTTATTCAAAATACTCGCCCTCTAGCCTTGATCACTTTGACACACTAAGGGAGTAATCCTGTGGCCGCTAGTCAGAGGCTAGACGGCCATAGGATATCTGGTTTTCCGGGAACTGACCTCGGAGCCCGACTAGAGCCTGGGGTCATCCCATGTAGCTGACTGGTGGGAGATTCAGGACAGATAAATGGAAGTACTTCTCCACACAGTGCATAGTTTAACTATGGAACTCGCTACCGCAGGATGTACTGATGGCCACCAATTTGGATGGCTTGAAAAGGGTTTAGACAGATTCCCGGAGGAGAAGACTATCAATACCTACTAGTCCTGATGGCTGTGCTTCCTCCAGTACCAGAGGCAATGAGCCTATGGACACCAACTGCTGCAGAACATGGGTGGGAGGGTGCTGTTGCGCTCATGCCCTGCTTGTGAGTCCCTGTTCGACAGAATGCTGGGCTAGATGGACCCTTGGTCTGATCCAGCAGGGCTCTTCTTCTGTTCTTAATCTCCCTCACTAGTGATTTAAACTGTGATTTATATCATTAAAATGGAGTCCTTCAGAGCAGTGATTTAAATCATGATTTAAATCAAATCAACCCTGTTGGCTCTTCTCGTCATCAGGAGTGGCTAAACTAGTAAAGCAAGCAAGCTTTCCATTACATCTAAAACCTTATGTCTCACCAAAGAAGAGGAAATGCATCATCAAAAGAGGACACCAATTTGCACATTTTCATATGTTCATGTACATGTATAGATGCACATTTAGAAATAAGCACTATAATTTAAATAGAAATACAGTTTATTTCACGATGGTGACTGTGACTAGGTGACCCATGTGGGATATAAATGCAATTAATTAATTAATTAATTAATGTGCCTGCTCAGTCTGCTGTCCAGGTGTTAATGGTTGATGGACAACTTCAAGGCCCCTGCTCCCGCTTCTTAAAATTATTTGGAGACTAGGACACATGGCCACCCTATTTACTGTTGAACAAATATGTATTTTGCAGATTAAGATAGAGCACAAGGATATGATCTTATTTACATGCTGTTAGTTAGCTCACCTCTGTTATTTTCCATCGGCAGCACAGGAAATGAGCAATCTCAAGCTCTTTGCCATTTCCAAACAATGAATCAGAAGGGATACTGGTGAAAGTTGATGGAGTTATGCACAGTGGTAGTGTGCGTGAGAGGAAAGCCAAACCTGTTACACAACCACAAAAATAGATAGTTCGTTCCCGTGAAGCCAAGTTGGCTGATCTGGAGAAGCTAAGAGAGGCAGAGAGGTTGGTGGATGAGATCTTTGGGACGTGATAGCAGTGACCCAATCCCTGGGTGACAGCCCCTCTGCTGTCATGGAGAATGGAGGTTTCAGGGAACAAGGGCATCATTCCAAGGAAAAGAGAAATTATCCTTTAGAAGAGACCCATTCCTCCGAAAATGAACAAATATCCTCTCGCAGCACGGATATGCCTCCAGGGGGTGGGGGGGCTTGTGGTAGTGGGAGATTTGATCATTAGACGCATAGACAACTGGGCTTGTGACGAGTGTGTAGACCCTGTGGTAAATTTGCCTGCCTGTTGCAAATGTTGCGGATATCACACACAGTCTAAATGGCTTTGTAGATAGTGTTGGGGGTGGAGTCAGTGGTCGTGGTCCATGCTGGTACCAATGATGTGGGGGAATGTAGTCACGAGATCCTGGAAGCCAAATTTAAGTTACTAGGTCGGCGGTTGAAAGGCAGGACCACCAAGGTGGCTTTCTTTTAAATGCTACCTGTTCCACACGCAGAGCCAGCTAGAGAGTCAAAGCTGAAGAGCCTCACTGCATGGATGAGTTGGTGGTATAAGGAGAGGTTCATATTTGTTAGGCATTAGAGAACACTTTAGGACAAGGCAGGCCTGTACAAGAGAGAAGGGCCCCTCTTGAACCAGAATGAAACCAGTCTGCTGGCACTTAACATAAAAGAGGTGGCAGAGCAGCTTTTAATGAACCCTGAGGGAAAGCCGATAGGTGATGGGTAGCATCTGGATTGGGCTGAATCATCCCTAGAGGATGAAAATGTTTCCAATTGCCCAAATGGGCACAGGAAATAGGCCATGAGCATATACTGTAACATGATAACCTGTCAAAAAGGCCTAAGGGCCATAGCAGAAGATGTTCACACAGAGACATCTCGGGTGGGACACCGTGTATCAGAGCCAAGGTGGGAGAGTTGGAGTGCCTAGATTTAAAAGAGAACTTAGATATAGTGGGCATAACAGAAAACCTGGTGGAAAGGAGAGAACCAGTGGGTTATGGTTATTTCCGTATATAAACTCTATAGGAAAAACAGGGAAGGGCATACAGGAGGTGACATCACTCTGTACGTTAAAGAGGGCATACTGTCAAGCAGATTAGAAATCCTGAAAGGGGCAAACTTGTGGTTCCCCCTGACCAGAACACTAAGGTTGATCTTGAGATGGAAAATGAAATCAAGGAGGCATCCAAATAAGGAAGTGTTGTAATCATGGGTGATTGCAATTAACCCCACATTAACTAGATAAATGCATGTTCCAGTCATGACAAAGAGATTAAATTTCTCGATGCCCTAAACGATGAGACCTTTCACACACACACACACACACACACACACACTCTCTCCTCTTAACATCCAGCAAAGAGAGACGGCGCTAAAGGCAAAACCATCAGACCAAGTCAGAAATACAGCACATCTGCGAACAAATCTGAGGCAACAGCGAGCTTTGGGAATGATAGCAACTGATAAAGTTAAAGAATTAATAATTAAAATTAGATTCTGCCAACACTACCATCGGGAGCTCTAAGAATCACCATCCTTCCTAATCCTTCAACTGTAAAATGGACACAGGATCTGTCATCATCATCATCCACCCAAAGAGCTAACTCGCTGATCACCCAACATTTCCTTAAATGGAGCAGTGAAAATGAACCTTGCTCATCCTGTCCATATGAGTCAATATTCTCTTTACCATCATCACCCCCATTTTACAGGCAGACAAGGGGCGAAGAAAGGATAAATATTATTCGCCTTGCCCTTGTTTAGACAAGATAGCAATGGCAGGCCAGGATACACAACCCAGCTGTAACTGGGGGCAATCTCCAGAACATTATACCAAGGGCAGGATTTGCTAAAATCACCTCCGAAGTGTCAGTAGCTGCAACCCATGATCCACATACTTTGGGTTTAATACAATCATTCTAGAATAAATAGGTTGCAGATTAAATGCCTGACACCTTTTCTTTCCCTTATGTGTTCCCTTGAGTCCCTCTCTCCCTTTTTCTGAGTTCTTTCTGTCCAGCCAGAGTGGGGCGGGAGGCGGGGAGGATGGAGAGAGAAGCTAGGAATGACCCTAGCTTCTTTATTTCATCTTTATTTCAGCTTCATTGGCAAATGCCAGTTAAAATATAAGCTACTCTGTCTATAGTGCCTGCAACATCCAAATGTGGTGGGAATCTGCTAATGTCCATTTGGTCAATTTGATCAGTCCTGGATTTCATGACAATCACTTAAAACACTTGGACTTCCAAATGCCACTCCTGAACTGTGCAGGTAAGCAAGAATCCTGTCCGGCATGTTTCTTCTTACTCACAGAAGTGTGCACAGAGTACAATAAATGGCTTGCCTGACTATAATCCTAGTCTAGCCAAAATTGGTGGCCTCTTTCCTCTGCATTTTATTCCCAGCAACGTGCCACCTGCAAATTTTCATCCCTTTACTGCATGCTGGCTATTCATATGTATACAAAAAGGTAATCTGACACGTTGATATTTCCATCCATTTTCTGTTTCCATCCATCACTGCACGAACGGTCACTGGCCTAGAGATGCACCCCCACCCCCAACCTGACACATTTGAAAAGGAAACGAGAAGGCATGAATTAATCATTTCACACTCAGGCTTCTGGCCTCCAAATTCAATTTTTTTTCTCTGCTCAGCTAGGTTATCCCTCTCCAAGGACTTCACTCCATGCATTCGAAATTTATGCGGTATTTTTTCTGAACTGGGCGGAAAGCCCGAGTTTGAATCAGCCCTAACCATGCACTGAAAAGGCTGCCTGCATGACAGAACCAAATTAAAAAGTCAGATCTTGGTTAAATTAATCACACAGAGTAGTGCTGCTGCCTTCGAAAGAATCTGGAAAATACTCATGAGGAGTGCAAGCACTGCACACCTGTGCAACCCACAAGCCTGGAAAGATCCAAGGCACCTGAAAATGTGATGCTGGCTCTTAAACTTGGCATTATTTTTATCTCTGCATATGCCCACATTCTTTTTCCAAGAGCAACCTCTATCTTTGTCAGCCCAGTCCCTACTTTAGAGAGATTTTGAGGACTCTCTTTTTGAAAAATTCTTAGAGTTGATAGATTTGCTATTCTTTGGGTTTCGGCCCATTCCCCACGTGTCTAGATATTAAGGGCATAGTCCTATGTGTATTTGGACAGAAAAAAGTCCTATGACTCCCAGCATTCCCCAGCCAGCCATGTAAAAAACACACACATAGGATTGTGCCCAAAATCTCCAAGTGAGAAAGTATATGTGTCTTGTCCCTGGTGCACACACACGCCAACGCATGCACGTGTCCACAAAATGCCAGCACATGCAGGACTTCTCTGGCATTTCTCCCCCATAACTGCCTGTCAGATAGTAATTGCTGCTGAACAAGTTTGCATGGCAGCTATTCCATGAATACAACCAGAATCATTGTGAGCTTAAATGTTTTCTATTAAATATTCTTAATAGTTTTCTCCAAGAATAAACTTTTAAGATAAATTTACAAATATACCCTGCTTCAGAAGCCAAAACAGCATCCCGCTTTGCAGAGGAAATTAATATAGTATTTGCAGCAAGGGAACACAGAAAGTTACCTGTGAAGATTTGAGGCCTACAGAGGTAAGGGAAAGGAAAAGGTCAGGCCTAGAGGCCTGGGGTTTTTGTTGGGAGGGAGTATCCCTGAGAAGAGTAGTTTCATCAGTTTCATTTCCCCAGTTAAGTTTCATTTCTTCAGGCTTGAAGCAGTCCTTTCAGTTTTGAGGGTGGAGGGTATAAAGAGTCAGAAAGACCAGAGCAGTAAGACCAGAGTCAGAAGGCCATAGCAGGAAGGAGGAGCAGAAAGAAGCAGCCCAGAGAGCTCTAAGTGCAGCTAGGGTAAAGGAACTTGCATTTTGCAATTTTTCGTTTCGCTTAATGCCTTTTGTATCACTCAGCTCTATTGTGTAAATGCCTTTAGTTGTGATTTGCTTGCTTTAATTTACCAGTAAACTGTTGTGGTTAAACCCTGTGTCTAGAGCGTCAATCACGCACACCTACAGCGGAAACTCCACATTTTTGGAAAGAGGAAGGTCCTGGCCCTGTTACTGCTTAACCATTCTTCTGTACCAAAATTATCTTGTCTGCATTTCTGTGAACACAGAAGGCATTGTGTGGTATGCCTGCTGCTGAAGCAGTTATGATCTTCACTTAATTGTCAATGGCACCATGCGGCAGACATAAAACTCCCGAAACTATCCATACTCAGAGAAGGGAAAAGCCATCAGCTCTCGTTCAGAACATGACCCCCTCTTCTACAGCTGACCCTCTTGTGTGTTTTTTTACATTGGTTTTATCTGCTGCAGCTGACTCGGTTTTAACTGCTATTTTATTTTTTGCTGTCACTGAATATTTCATTTCTGTTAGATTTTACTGGCTTTTAAACTGTTGTAAGATGCAATGCTAGAAATCTGTTTTGGAATAAACAAACAAACAGATCATCTACTTTTGGAACAGCAGTGGTAAAAGTAAATCACACTGGGCACAATCCAACCAAAGTCAAGCCCTCTGAAGTCCCCATTTAATTTAATGGGAAAGTTAAAACATGTACTTCCTTTTCTTCCAGCGAACACAATAAGTTGACTTTTAAGTTGTCAACTCTTGTTGGATTGCAGCACACGCTTTGCAGGAATCCCTACCATGTTTGATCATTGTTCCCCGTACCTGTCTGCTCCTGCTCACTTCCACCACTGCAGAACAGCGGACAAACTCCGGGAGCACACAGTTTTGACTGCACACAATCAGGGCTCCCATTCAAAGACAAGCGAAGCAAAAAGACATCAATTTTGCATGTGAAACTTCCTGTCCCTAGTGGTGCATTTAAGAGCCATGCTTTTTAAGCTCTGGAGATGTTCGGAATTATGAACAAAATGGCTCACTGTGACTGGGCATTCAAGAAAGTTTGTAAACACCATTTTCTCAAAAGATTTGGCATCTAGATCAGATTATCTTCTCCAGCGTTTCGGGAGTGTTCTATACATGGGAATGTTTCGAAGACTCAAAACATGCTTCTCCATGGCTGGAAACTCCTCTGGTAAATGGATGCACTGTCTTCTTCCACAGCTGGCTAATTTCTTCTCCAGCCAATTTCCTCCACTCCTGCTCAGAGCCAATCAACTTTAGCATTTTCTTCCCTAGGGCCAAACTAGATGTGACAGCTGGATCAGCACTAAGGCATGAAAGGGGAGGGGTTTAACCCTTTGCCCCCTACCACGTTCCCATCAGAATCCCCACCCTGCCTATGCTGATTTTTCACAATGGCACAAAAGCTCCCACTGCCGCCATTGCTGCTGGGATAACTACTTGTATCAATTCTGGATTTGCAAGTTTTGTAATAATTTGTCCTTGTTATTAACTGTGCTGGCTTTGTATGTTTTTCCTAGCGCAGTTCATCCTAGACCTTCAAAATACAGCAGCTTAACCATCTTCAGTGAGAGAATAAAGAATCTAATTTAAAAATGTAAATAGTGCGTTGATGGCATATTATTACATAGGCCTTTGGCTTTTAAAAACAATTGCTCCCGGGTAGCTAGCTGCTAGTTGCTGAGAACTGCAATTCTGTAAGTTAAATGCTTAGTGTTGTTTTACACTAACTGCCCACAAGCTCACCCACAATACAAAAAGGAGTGTCGTCAGTGACAGTTCAACCCTATGCATATTCACCTGCAAGTAAGTCCTAGTGTATCCAATGGGGCTTACAAACATAAGAAGAGCCATGCTGGATCAAACCATGCAACAGCACCCTCCCACCCATGTTCCCCAGCAAATGGACTACATTGGTTCACTGCCTCTGGTCCTGGAGGTAGCACATAGCCATCACGACTAGTAGTCACTGACAGACTTCTCCTCCAGGAATTTAACTAACCCCTTTTTAAAGCCATCCAAATTGGTGGCCATCACTACATCCTGTAGTAGCGATTTCCATAGTTTGACTCTGCGCTATGTGAAGAAGCCCTTTCTTTTATCTCTCTCGAGTCTCCCACCATTCAGCTTCATGGGATGACCCCTTTGGGTTCCAGTATTATGAGTAAAAGAAAAATGTCTCCCTATCCACAATCTCCACACCATGCATACTTTTTGTACACCTCTCCCATGTCTCCCCTTACCCTCCTTTTTTTCAAGCTAAACAATCCAGCTATTGTAGTCTTCCCTCCTAGGGGAGCTGCTCCAGCCCCTTGACCATTTTATTTAGCATTTGAATTTTCATTTATCATTTCATTTATCAATTTTTCATTCATTAAATTTTTTCATTTGAATTTTCATTTATCATTTTAGGTACCGTTTTACCTCCTCCTAGGGGAGCTGCTCCAGCCCCTTGACCATTTTATTTAGCATTTGAATTTTTATTTCTCATTTTATTTACCAATTTTTCAATTGAAAAATTTTTCTCATTTCAATTTTTATTTATCATTGCATTTATTGTTTTACCTCCTCCTGGGGGAGTTGCTCTAGCCCCTTGACCATTTTATTTAGCATGTGCATTTTCATTTATCATTTCATTTATCAATTTTTCAATCGTTAAATTTTTTAATTTGAATTTTCATTTATCATTTTAGGTACCATTTTACCTCCTCCTAGGGGAGCTGCTCCAGCCTCTTGACCATTTCATTTAGCATTTGAATTTTCATTTTTCATTTTAGGTACCATTTTACCTCCTCCTAGGGGAGCTGCTCCAGCCCCTGGACCATTTTATTCAGCATTTGCATTTTCATTTCTCATTTTATTTACCAATTTTTCATTCGTTAAATTTTTTCATTTGAATTTTCATTTTTCATTTTAGGCACCATTTTACCTCTTCCTAGGGGAGCTGCTGCAGCCCCTTGACCATTTTACTTAGCATTTGAATTTTCATTTATCATTTTAGGCACTATTTTACCTCCTCCTAGGGGAGCTGCTCCAGCCCCTTGACCATTTTACTTAGCATTTGAATTTTTATCATTTTAGGTACTATTTTACCTCCTCCTAGGGGAGCTGCTCCAGCCCCTTGACCATTTTACTTAGCATTTGAATTTTTATCATTTTAGGCACCATTTTACCTCCTCCTAGGGGAGTTGCTCCAGCCCCTTGACCATTTTACCTAGCATTTCAATATTTATCATTTTAGGCACCATTTTACCTGCTCCTAGGGGAGTTGCTCCAGCCCCTTGACCATTTTACCTAGCATTTGAATTTTTATCATTTTAGGCACTATTTTACCTCCTCCCAGGGGAGCTGCTCCAGCCCCTTGACCATTTTACTTAGCATTTGAATTTTCATTTATCATTTTAGGCACCATTTTGCCTCCTCCTAGGGGAGTTGCTCTAGCCCCTTGACCATTTTACTTAGCATTTCAATATTTATAATTTTAGGCACTATTTTACCTCCTCCTAGGGGAGCTGCTCCAGCCCCTTGACCATTTTACTTAGCATTTGAATTTTTATCATTTTAGGTACTATTTTACCTCCTCCTAGGGGAGCTGCTCCAGCCCCTTGACCATTTTACCTAGCATTTCAATATTTATCATTTTAGGCACCATTTTACCTGCTCCTAGGGGAGTTGCTCCAGCCCCTTGACCATTTTACCTAGCATTTGAATTTTTATCATTTTAGGCACCATTTTACCTCCTCCTAGGGGAGTTGCTCTAGCACCTTGACCATTTTACTTAGCATTTCAATATTTATCATTTTAGGCACTATTTTACCTCCTCCTAGGGGAGCTGCTGCAGCCCCTTGACCATTTTACTTAGCATTTGAATTTTCATTTATCATTTTAGGCACCATTCTACCTCCTCCTAGGGGAGTTGCTCCAGCCCCTTGACCATTTTACTTAGCATTTGAATTTTCATTTATCATTTTAGGTACCATTTTACCTCCTCCTAGGGGAGTTGCTCTAGCCCCTTGACCATTTTACCAAGCATTTGAATTTTTATTTATCATTTTCGGTACCATTTTACCTCCTCCTAGGGGAGCTGCTCCAGCCCCTTGACCATTTTACTTAGCATTTGAATTTTCATTTATCATTTTAGGCACCATTCTACCTCCTCCTAGGGGAGTTGCTCCAGCCCCTTGACCATTTTACTTAGCATTTGAATTTTCATTTATAATTTTAGGCACCATTCTACCTCCTCCTAGGGGAGTTGCTCCAGCCCCTTGACCATTTTACTTAGCATTTGCATTTTTATCATTTTAGGCACCATGTTACCACCTCCGAGGGGAGCTGCTCCAGCCCCTTGACCCATTTTACCTATCATTTGAATTTTCATTTATCATTTTAGGCACCATTTTACCTCCTCCTAGGGGAGTTGCTCCAGCCCCTTGACCATTTTACTTAGCATTTGCATTTTTATCATTTTAGGCACCATGTTACCACCTCCGAGGGGAGCTGCTCCAGCCCCTTGACCATTTTACCTATCATTTGAATTTTCATTTATCATTTTAGGCACCATTCTACCTCCTCCTAGGGGAGTTGCTCCAGCCCCTTGACCATTTTACTTAGCATTTGAATTTTCATTTATCATTTTAGGCACCATTTTGCCTCCTCCTAGGGGAGTTGCTCCAGCCCCTTGACCATTTTACTTAGCATTTGAATTTTCATTTATCATTTTAGGCACCATTTTACCTCCTCCTAGGGGAGTTGTTCCAGCCCCTTGACCATTTTACCTAGCATCTGAATTTTCATTTATCATTTTAGGCACTATTTTGCCTCCTCCTAGGGGAGCTGCTCCAGCCCCTTGACCATTTTACCTAGCATCTGAATTTTCATTTATCATTTTAGGCACCATTTTGCCTCCTCCTAGGGGAGTTGCTCCAGCCCCTTGACCATTTTACTTAGCATTTGAATTTTCATTTATCATTTTAGGCACCATTTTACCTCCTCCTAGGGGAGTTGTTCCAGCCCCTTGACCATTTTACCTAGCATCTGAATTTTCATTTATCATTTTAGGCACTATTTTGCCTCCTCCTAGGGGAGCTGCTCCAGCCCCTTGACCATTTTACTTAGCATTTGAATTTTCATTTATCATTTTAGGCACCATTTTGCCTCCTCCTAGGAGAGTTGCTCCAGCCCCTTGACCATTTTACTTAGCATTTGAATTTTCATTTATCATTTTAGGCACCATTTTACCTCCTCCTAGGGGAGTTGTTCCAGCCCCTTGACCATTTTACCTAGCATCTGAATTTTCATTTATCATTTTAGGCACTATTTTGCCTCCTCCTAGGGGAGCTGCTCCAGCCCCTTGACCATTTTACTTAGCATCTGAATTTTCATTTATCATTTTAGGCACTATTTTGCCTCCTCCTAGGGGAGCTGCTCCAGCCCCTTGGCCATTTTACCTAGCACCCGAATTTCCACTGACCATTTCGTTTACCCATTTTTCAGCTGGTAAATTTTCACCATTGGGCCTCCCGCTGATCACCGCAGGCGCCCCTCGCCTCCCCCTAGGGGAGCTGCTGCAGCCCCTTCAGACCCGCCCCTTGCCCGCTGCGCACCACAGCCCCTCCACGGGCCCCGGCTCGCCTCGCTGCAGGGAAGCCCGCGCGGGGCGGCGCCCTCCAGCCCCCGCCGCCCGTGGGAGGGCCCCGCCCGAGGCTGCTGCGCGGGGCGCCGGCCGGGAGCCCCCCGGCGCGGGCGAGCCGCCTCCCAGGCGCCCCGGCAGCCCCGCAACCTGGATGGCGCATACGCGCGACGCCCCGCCTTCATTTGCCTGGCCCCGCCCCCCGGCGCGGCCCCGGAGCGAGCATGGAAGAGCGCCAACCGCGCTTGGAGACGATGGAGCCCCGGAACCTGCATAGCTCAACTTCTTTTTCTCCTCCTCCCGACTCGCCCCCCCCCATCGCGCACAATGGGAGCGGCCCGCGCACGCTTCCCCTCCGAGGGGCTGGGCTGAACCATGAGACGGCGGGGGGGGGAAGGCGAGGGAGGGGGAGGGAAACGTGCGCACAAGCTTCTGGCGGGACGTGCTTCGGCTTGGGAGGCGCCATTCGCGGCCCTCGGAGCCTGGTTTGCCTCCTTCCCCACCCACCCCCACGCCGTGAGGGAGGTGGACGCGGCCGGCGCCGCCACTCACCTCAGCATCCGCTGTGGCCATGGCCGGAGCAGCCGCGGAGCGCAAGCCCCGCCCCCTTTTTCGAAGGCTCTCTGCGCGCGGCCCTCTCGGCCCCGCCCACAGCCCTTCGCGCGGGAGGGGGCGGCACGCGCCGCGAGGGAGGGGCACTGCGCCTGCGCGGCGTCATGGCGCCGCCCGCCGGGGCGCCTCGGCTGTCATGGCGGCGCCCACGCAGCTCGCTTGCCGTACAGCATGGAGCCGGCCGTCGGGCGCTGTGCGCGGCCGCTGGAAAGCTGGACCAGAGATCAGCACGGCCTAAAACACCGTCCTCGGCCTCTTTGCACGGGATGCAAAGAAATGCATTGCATGCATTTTAATAATAATAATAATAAAAATAAAAATAATAAAAAATTTATATATATATATATATATATATTAATTGTGATTCCGATCTTTGCTTTTTTGCTTGGAACTCTTCGGGGAAAGGGTTAAAACCCATTTCTAAATCCATGGAAATGAAATGTAAATAAATAAATAAATGAAATGAAATGAAATGTTTGTTGGCTGGCCCGTCAAAGCGTTTGGACCTTTGATTCCCTGCATGAGGTGAAAGGAAGGCTTTTCTGCCTTTGGGAAAGGAAAGGAAAGGTTCCTCCTGTGCAAGCGCCGAGTCACTGCTGATGCGTGGGATGGATTTGGGGCGTCGGATGCCTCGCATATAGGGGAGAAAGGAAGGCGTTCCTCTCTGACCCCCTTCTGGGGATTTTGGGCATGTGAAAGACCAGGGTTGGGGGCGCGGGGAGAGGCAGAATGACCAGAAGTTCCGTTTGAAAAAAGGCATTGGTATTTAAAACCACAAGATAATGCTTTACTGTCTCTTTGTGTCCCTGCTGTTCAGAAGAAAAAGTGCTTTGGTTGTAGGTTTCACTTGTTGCTTCCTTTTCTTACCCCCAAGGATGCACGTTTAGAACTGCAAGCTTAATATTCTATTCATTCAAGCCTGGCCCAGGTGAAAACACTTCCCAGTTTCTCCATCCATTAATATATTGAATGTTAGGTGTTAACAGAGATGAGACCTGACACCATTACACAACAAAGGGTAAATAAATAAATCAGGATACTGCTTTATAAATCCCCCCCCCCTTTCCAAAATACTTATTTAAAAGCTGCATTGCACTTTTGGAGCTTTTTGTGATTCATGATACCCTTTATGTTTTGGGGAGTTGGTGACAAAGCAAAAATACCATCTGTCAGCCTGCCAAACATTAACCATAACTAAACAGGGATTTTGACCATTTTAAATATCTGCCAGCCCTGCCCACTTCTGTTGTGCTAGACTTCTACATGCAAGCCTTGAGTGAGAGGGGGGAATGTTTATAAGTGCGATCCACCACCTGCACTCTGAATTGTAACAAATCTGTTTTGCCACTTCAGGACTCTTAACACAACCTGTTGCATGTGTAGACCAGGTCACAGTCAGTCAAAGTCGATCCTTTGGGGCCGAGTGTTACCTTATAGCTGCTACACAACAGCAGCTGTTCTGTTCAGCTGCCATTGTTGCTGTTCAGTCGTTCAGTCGTGTCCGACTCTTCATGACCCCATGGACCATAGCACGCCAGGCCTTCCTGTCCTCCGCTCTCTCCCGTAGCGTGCTCAAGTTCATATTCATTGCATCGGTGATGCTATCTAGCCATCTCATCCTCTGCCGTCCCCTTCTCCTTTTGCCTTCAGTCTTTCCCAGCATCAGGGTCTTTTCCATTGACTTTTCTCTTCGCATTAGCCTGCAAGAACTACTGTGCGTTACCTGAAGGTAGAGGGCAAAAATGTGTCCTCTGCTGCCACAGAGAGCAGAAACAGATCTAATGGGCTTAAGTTAGAGAAGGGTAGATTTTGGTTGAACAATAGGGTAAAAAAACCATTTTAATGGTAACAGCAGTTTAACAATGGAACCAATTACCTAGATGGGTGGTGGGCTCTCCCTCACAGGAGGTCTCTAAGTAGGCTGGCCAGCTCTGGAATTCCTGCATCAAGCTGGAGGTTGAGAAGAACATAAGAAGAGCCATGCTGGATCAGTCCATCTAGTCCAGCATTCTGTTCACACAGTGGCCAACCAGCTGTGGACCAGAAACAAGCAGGGCACGAGTGCATCAGAACCCTCCCACCCACATTCCCCAGCAACTGGTGCACATGGGCATACTGCCTCTGATACTGGAGGTAGCACATAGCCATCAGGACTAGTAGCCTTTGATAGCCTTCTCCTCCATGAATCTGTCTAACCCCTTTTAAAGCCTTCCAAACTGGTGGCCAGCACTACGTCTTGTGGTAGCGAATTCCATAGTTAAACTATATGCTGTGTGAAGAAGTACTTCCTTTTATCTATCTTCAATCTCCTACCAATCAGTTTCATGGGATGACCCCATTGGGTTCTAGTGTTATGAAAGCGGGAGAAAAATGTCTCCCTACCCGCATTCTCCACACCATGCATAATTTTGCACACCTCCATCATGTCTCCCCTTACTTGCCTTTTTTCCAAGCTGTTCAATCCCAGCTGCTGTAACCTTTCATCATAGGAGCGTTGCCCTCTCCTCTGCACTTTTTCCAGCTCTACAATATACTTTTTTCAGTGTGGTGACCAGAACTATATGTGGTCACACCATAGATTTGTATAAGGGCAGTATGATATTGGCCGTTTTATTCTCAATTATAATTATGCCTAACATGGAGTTTGCCTTTTTTACAGGGGTCACATGCTGGGTTGACGTTTTCACTGAGCTGTCCACCACAACAGCTCTTTCTTGGTCGGTCACTGCTAGTTCCGATCCCATCAGGTTATACTTGAAGCTGGGATTTTTTTGCCCCAACATGCATCACTTTACACTAGGTTGGACTAAGTGACCTACAAAGGTCCCCTCCAACTCTGTGATTATTCATTTTCATCCAACCAGACCTTAAAAATCACCAGCATAGGATATAAAGAACAAGAATGGGGAAGATGTGGCATTCCAGGACAGCCACTTCCATCAGCCCTAACTATCACAGATACTACTAAGGAGTGATGGGAGTCGCAGTCCAGCATCATCTGGAGGGCCACACATTCCTCATCCCTGACAGAACATCCATTATTCAAAGTGCTGTTATTCAAAATTGCTGTACTTATCCCCTTCCATTTCTCATCCTGAGACAAATAACGTTCAATTTATCCAGTTCCTAATCCAAATGTTTGGATATGGTCTAAGGGTTGGATCCAGGATCTGCCTTTCATGAGAAGAAGACACCTTCATAAGAGGAAGGGCTCTGCTTGTGCAAGGCCAAGCGACAACAGAAGGGTACAGGCAGGTAGCACAGAATTGCAAGGATGGCGTCAGGAAGGCTAAAGCTGAGAATGAGCTGAGGTTAGTGAGGGATGCTAAAAGCAGCAAAAATTACACCTAATTACTCTGAATGAGTTCAAATCTCCAGGGCCAGATGAACTGCATCCTAGAGTAATAAAGGAACTGACAGAAGAACTCTCAGAACCTCTGTCTATTCTCTTTGAGAAATCATGGAGGACGGGGGAAGTGCCAGATGACTGGAAGAGGGCTAATGTTGTCCTTATCTTCAAAAAGGGTAAAAAGGAGGAACCTAGGAACTACAGACCAGTCAGTCTGACATCAATCCCTGGGAAAATTCTGGAGCAGATGATAAAGCAATCCTCCTGTAAGCACCTTGAAAACAATGCAGGGACTACTCAAAGCCAACATGGATTTGTCAAGAACAAATCCTGCCAGACGAATCTGATCTCATTTTTTGATCAAGTAACCTCCCTTGTGGACTGTGGGAATGCTGTGGACATAATATACCTCGACTTCAGCAAAGCTTTTGACAAAGTGCCCCATGATATCCTGATGAGCAAACTAGCTCAAAGTGGGCTAGATGAAACAACGATCAGGTGGATCCACAGTTGGCTACAGAATTGGACTCAAAGAGTGCTTATCAATGGGATCTTCTCAAACTGGGGAGAGGTAACGCAGGGCTCAGTCCTGGGCCCAGTGCTCTTCAACATTTTTATTAATGACTTGGAGGAGGAGGTGCAGGGAATGCTGATCAAATTTGCAGATGACACAAAATTGGGCAGGTTAGCTAATACTTTGGAAGACAGAAACAAAATTCAAAGTGATCTTGATAGACTGGAGCACTGGGGAGAAAACAACATAATGACATTTAATAGGGATAAATGCCAAGTTCTGCACGTAAGAAACAGAAACCAAATGCACAGTTACAAGATGGGGGATACGTGGCTCAACAACACTACAAGCGAGAAGGATCTTGGAATTGTTGTCGATCACAAGCTGAATATGAGCCAACCATGGGATGTGGCTGCAAAAAAGGCAAATGCTTTTTTGGGCTACATTAATAGAAGCATAGCTTCCAAATCCCGGGAAGTACTAGTTCCCCTCTACTCAGCACTGGTTAGGCCTCATCTGGAGTGCTGTGTCCAGTTCTGGGCACCACAGTTGAAGAAGGATGCAGACAAGCTGGAGAGGGTTCAGAGAAGGGCAACAAAGATGATCAGGGGACTAGAAACAAAGCCCTATGAGGGGAGACTGAAAGAAATGGGCGTGTTTAGCCTTGAGAAGAGAAGACTGAGGGGAGACAGGATATCAATCTTCAAGGACTTCAAAGGTTGTCACAGAGAGGAAGGCCAGGATCTCTTCTTGATCATCCCAGAATGCAGGACGCGGAATAATGGGCTGAAGTGACAGGAAGCCAGATTCCGGCTGAACATCAGGAAAAACTTCCTGACTGTTAGAGCAATACGACAACGGAACCAATTACCTAGTTTGGTGGCGGGCTCTCCCACACTGGAGGCATTCAAGACGAGGCCGGACAGCCACCTGTCAGGGATGCTCTGACTTGGATTCCTGCACTGAGCGTGTGTGTGTGTGGACTTGATGGTCTTATAGGCCCCTTCCAACCCTACTGTTCCATGGTTCTATGATTCTAAGGTGTCCCCTGTTTGAAGGGCTGCCCAGCCCAAGCCTGGTTTAAAGTTCCAGAACCCTAAGAAAGGAAACCAGGCAGGGGGCGTGGAGTTTCCCACCCACCGTTAGCAGCACCTGGGCTGCTGACCGAGTAGCAGGCACACCGCTCACCAGGTCACAGTTTCCCACCTGCACTGAGCAGGGGGCTGGACTTGATGGCCTTGTAGGCCCCTTCCAGCCCTACTGTTCTGTGATTCTAAGGTCCCTCCACATGATATTTGGGGATCCAGCCACTCCCCACACTGTAGCTCACCCCATTCAGCAGACTCTCTTGACTCTCTGTGTAGCATTTTCAGGGAGATGGAGGGGTTGCCATGGGAAGGAGGGGGTGGGGAAGTTCACTTCCATCAGTGCAGCTGATCCAGCATAAATCTGGATCCACCCCTAAGGGTGCAAGCTTATCTCACTTAGGGATGCTGGAGATATTTGAGAAGGACTGAAATGGGTTCAGAGTTCTAAGACTCCGACCTGTGGAATCTGCTGCAGATCAGCCTCCTCACACCACATGGAGTCCATGGATGTTGGAGTCTTTTGTTTTTTTTGTCTTTTTTTACTTTCCCAAAATTTGCGCAAATTAATTTGTAGGAAAATACGCAGGTTTCTGCCAAGTCATATGCCATCCTGGAAAATATATGCGGGGAAAAGTTAAATGGGATGGGGGACAATATGCCAAATGTTTCGTACTAATATAAATTACATAAATTGTAAATTGTTGCGAACCCTCTAATGATTTGTGTATTTTCCACATAACGGAGGAAAAAAATCAATTCCGAAATGAGCAGCACTGCACAATCCACGAAACACATATGGGACAGATTTCACACAGTCCAGACATCCCGATTCTCACTTATGTGAAAATAAGTCCCATTGGTATAGTTCTGAGTAAATAGGCATTCTTATTCTTAATAATCATAATGCTATTGTAATTTATATACTGCCTTTCAGGATACATATCCTTCCAAGGCACCTCACAACAAAACAAAGTTATGGTAAATACAATTACAATGAAATCAAATCTTCAAGCATAAAACCATGGCAGAACAAAATATGTAAAAGCAGGAATTATTTGTAAGAAGCCTTCGCGAAATACCATAGGATTGTACTGTAAGTACATCATAGAGGGAAGGGAAATGTATAATGTATTTATTTATTTATTGCATTTATACCCCGCCTTTTTTCCTCTTGCGAGGAACCCAAGGCGGCTTACATTCTCCTCCTCCTCTCCATTGTATCCTCACAACAACAACCCTCTGAGGTGGGTTGGGCTGAGAGTCTGTGACTGGCCCAAAGTCACCCAGTGAGCTTCCATGGCCAAGTGGGGACTAGAACCCGGATCTCCCAGCTCCTAGTCCGACACTCTCACCACTACACCACACTGGCATTCATTTCTAACATGCAACTCCCAGATTAATAAAAGATTCGGGAACAGCTGTTCATTTGGCCAGAATGGTAGTTCTAAGCTTTAAATGCCTGGCAGAAAACCTACAGCCAAAACATACCTAAGGCTACAAAAGGGTGGTAGCGGTCCTCCTTTTGCAAACGTTGAAAGAAGGTTTCTGTTGTGCAACTTCCCTTCTGCCACCCTCACACCTCCCTTCCTCCCTTCCTTCTTCCCTTCCTTCCTTCCTCCCTTCCTTCCTTCCCTTGGTACACAGTAATCTGAATTAATAGCAAGAGATTTTTCAGGCATTAAAAACATGATATTCAACCATCAGCTCCTTTTGGGAACAAACACAAAGAAAGCAACAGTGCAAACAGGGCAACAATTAGCAGCCTTGCAAAAGACAAAGAGGACAGCCCTGACTGTTGATTTTTCAAGAGGGAAAGATAACAGAAGCTGGCCACAACCTCAAGTTATGCTGATCACAGCCTTTGCCAAGCAGGAGAAGGTGCATTTAGGTGAGAGGGGGAACAGCAGGCCCACACTGGGAGATTATAATCAGACCTATTAATCAACATCCAGTGGGGAGAGGGGATCTAATCTGTGTTGGATACCACTCCCCATCTTCCAGTCATGTGAATCAAATATTGCAGTTCTTGAAATCTCACTGAGGTCTTCTTCATGCATTTGCTTTCAAATTCCTTTGCTTGCGGCAAAATACATACTGGTTTCACATTTCAAAAGTGACTGTATTTCTACATCCCAGCCCCAGCTGCAGCCAACTGCTTTCTGTTCTTACAACATCAGGGTTGTAGGTTTGGACATGATCGAGGCACACGCAGCCTACATGCACTGTGAGTTAAATGGGTGAGTGTGGACTTGAATTTCCATGATCCATGTTAAGAATATTAGAAAAGTCCAGTTCACAATACTGGCCAACTGCATACGTCTGGGAAGTTCCTGAGCAAGGTTTGAAGGGCAACAGCTTTCTCCTTCAGTGTGTTTCTCAGCATCCGGTATTCACAGGCATACTCCCTCTGAACATGGAGGTTCAAGTTAGCCTCAATGACTAATCACCACTGATAGCCTTCCCCTCCTCCATATTTTGTTTAATCCTCTTTCAAAACCATCTAAGCCAAATCTTGTGGCCATGAATTCCATAAGTTAATTTATGCACCGTGTGGCAGTCTTTTGTCTCTTGCCAATCCATTTCATATTCAAACCCAGTCTTTTGCTCATCACCAAAAAAGAGGACGAAAGAGGACACAGATGTGCATAAAATTTGCCTACGCTAATTTTTATGTATAGATGCAAATTTAAAAATAATAGGTTGGATCGAGATTTAGGTGAGTGCAACTCTGCTGGTGGAAGCAGATGTCCACTCCCTGCAGCAATGTCTCCATCTCCCTGGAAATGCTACACAAAGGTTAGGGGATCTTGCTGAATGGGGTGCAGGGTGAAAGGAGGGATCTCTGAAAATCAGAATGCCTTCCGTTGATGGAAACAGAGCCCTTCCATCAAAGGACAGCAGATCCAACCCAGTGTTTATGACACAGTCTGCCTGTCATGGCAGCAATACCTGGGTTCTTTAACCCAGGAATTGTGTGGATGAGTGGAGTGTGCAAGCTGTCATCTCCGCTTTGGATTAACGCCCCATTCCCAAGTTGTTTCATGACATGCAAACCTGGAAACCCTTGGTTAAACAACTCAGAGTTAATCCAGCAACTTTCCATGGGCAGTTGTTGAGTTAGCTCTGGCTTGTTCATGGGTTAAACAACTTGTTTCAGGACCAGAACTGAACTGAGCTCGCAGTCCTTTCAGTCCAGTCCTGGTTAATCCCAAACTCTCTTCATTTCAGTAGCCTAATATAGGTGGAAGAAGTCATTTTGTTGTTGAAACTGCTAAACCCTTGGAGTCAGTAATGCTTTCTAATCTACTGCAAGTCACCCAGAGATCTACCAAAAGATCCTGATCTATCTTCTGCCCTCTGAAATAGGGCCCATGGCCACCCAATCTGTTCCCACTTCGCTGCAATCAAAAGGTGATGCAGACATTGTGAAGGGTCTCTCCCTCTGCCCACCCATGACCAACAAGAAGAGAAGAACTACTTCCGTAATAGAGAGGGGGAGAGCAAAGAGGTTTTAACAAAATGGAATACATCGAAACTTAAGCAGCAACAAAGCAAACCTCCCCCCCCCCCAAAGCAGTGCACTTTAAATTGGGACCATTTCTTTGAAAACACTGTGCATGAACATCTAACAAGGTGTTCGGCCTTAAGCAAGTCATTTCCAAATGCAATGACCAAGAGCTCTGAGATCCCAAGCTATCATCTTTCTCTCCAGCAACAACCATTATGCATGATGTGGAGAAAGCGGATAGAGAGACATTTTTCTCCCTCTCTCAAAATACTAGAACCCCATGGGGTCATCCTATGAAGCTGATTGGTGGGAGATTCAGGACAGATAAAAGGAAGGACGTCTTCACACAGCGCAGAGTTGAACTATGGAATTCACTACCACAAGACATGGTGACGGCCACCAATTTGGATGGCTTTAAAAGGGAGTTGGACAAATTCCTGGAGGAGAAGGCTACCAATGGCTACTAGTCCTGATGCCTGTATGGTACCTCTGGGATCAGAGGCAGTGAGCCTATGTGCACCAGTTGCTGATGGGCGGGAGGGTGCCCTTGCACTCGTGTCCTGCTTGCAGTTTCCTGGTCGACAGCCGGTTGGCCACGGTGTGAACAGAATGCTGGACTAGATGGACCCTTGGTCTGATCCAGCAGGGCTCTTCTCATGTTCTTAACAAGAAGGAAGGGGTATTTCTGAAGCCGAGTTCTTGAGTCTCGGTAGTTCTTTACATTAGCAAAGACTGAGATATGCTTTAGGCGGCCCATTAGGTAAAAAGAGCCAACGGTAGCCCAGTTGTGCATGCATCAGGGCATCCACTGCCCAACATAGCTTTACAGCCACTACGGCTTCTTCTACACCTCGGCTCCTTTGGATTTCTTTAACTGGGTATGCTTAAAGAGATTGCTCCAGGAAGGAAGGGTCTCCACAGAACACAGGAGTTAAGAACTGCCCGCTTTGGATCCCTTGTCAAAACATGAGCTGTACAAAAGAGGCACAAGGCTGCAGGCGTTGGCTCTCTAGGCCGCTCAGCCCAACCCTTTGCAGACAGGGGGAACGTGGCATGAAAGCAAGTTGCTGCTGCCACCCAACGGCTGCTCAGAAGAATGGCCTGTCCCCAGGTGGCCACCAAAATAAAAGTCTTCTCTCCGCAGCCTGATGGCAGCAATCAGAAAGATACATGCCTCCGCCTCACCAGTATGGCAGCCTCCAGGACAGTTAATTGAGGGCAGACAAGCAATACAGGATCACCACAGAAGCAACACCTGGGCTTGGTTTCCTCTAAGGATGCCAGAACATGAGAACTGACTTCCTGGATCAGGACAAAGGTTGGGGTGGCCATATGTCTGTTTGAAGGGCGGTCGGAAGGCAACTGTTGAAAGGCATCCTCTGTTACAGGGGTGGACAACTTGATGTTTTGTCCTACCCTGCTCCCGTGATCGCTCACCATTGGCTATGCCGGCTAGGCCTCATGGGAATTGTAGGCCCAAACATCTGGAAGGCCACAAGTTGCCCACCCCTGCTCTATTTGAAGGGGTGTCCTGTCCAGCTCCTGTTTAAATATAAAAGAACCATAAGAAGGGAGAACAGGGCCTTTGGAGTTAGCACCTGGACAACAACAGACTCAGCAGGCACCCAGCTCACCTACTCACAGGTGAGATTAAGGCAAGATGTATTACATTTATATTTAAATGATAGTAATTCTTTCTGAATTTGCATCTATACATATAAATTACCATAGGTAACTTTTATGTCAATTTGCCCTCTTTTGTCCTTCTTTTTTGGTGATGCACAAGTGGTTGCCATAGGGACAGAAGACTAGGATTGAACATGGGATGGATTGCCAGGACAGACTGCTTCACTCAGCACATGAATTAACTAATGGAATTCATGGCCACAGGATTTTGTGATGGTTGCCAGCTTGTTTCTAAATGTGCATCTAGACATATAAATTAACATGTGCAAATTGTATGCACATCAGTGTCCTTTTTTGTGGGAGAATGAATGGGAAATGAGGAAGGATGGAGTGATGGGGGACTAATCGGACGTCCTGTGATAGAAACCTAGAGAGAAAATGTTCCATTCATTTATTGGTTTGCAAACCAGGATTCCTCAGAATAGTCCTCCCAAACCAGGGCCCTCCAGCTGTTTTGGACTTCAATTCCCATCAGCCCCAGCAAGCATGGCTGGGACCTGTAGTCCAAAACATCCAGAGGATACCAGTTTGGGGAAGCCTTAGAAGCTTTGCAGGGTGTGTTCAATGACAAGTTCAGTGACAGCAGACAAGGGTTTGCAGATGACTTACCCGCTGCTACCCATCTTCCCCAGTTCTGCACATCTGCAGGAAACTGTTGGGCATTTTCAGTTGCCACAGGACAACCTCGAGGCCATAAAAGCCTGGGCCAGTCCTCCACGTGAACGTATGTGCCCAACAACATGTCCCAGCATCTTTATTCCAGGTATAGGACTTGCCACAGCTGCCACGATGGAGTTTCTTCACAAACACATCATGGTGGATACGGTATGCGAAAGCTGCTGTTAGGGGCACTGGAGAAATTCGAGATGGATTATAATGAGCTTGGATTTCTAAGAATCCGACCTGCTGAATCCACTGCGGAGCAACCCCCTCAGGCCGTGCGGAGTCCGTGGACTTTCGGATGATTTTTTTACTTTCCCAAAAGTTACACATATAAATCTGTAGAAAAATATATCAGTTTCTGCTGAGGAAAGGTTGAATGGAATGGGGGACAATACACTAAATGTTACGTACTGAGGTAAATTATGTAAAAACTTACATAAATACTTACGTAATTCCGTATTTTTCCGCATGGCGAAAAAAAAGATTCGCATCCGTCTGTGGGTGGATGACACAACGAAAGGCGTCTGAGAATCCACGAAACACAGACGGAGCGGATTTTACACAGTCCGTACATCTGTAACTGCTGCAATAATTGACAGCAGGCAGATAAACACATAAATAAATTTATGTGCCCCCCCTCCCCACAGCAAAATATCCTCAGGGTGGTTCACACAGAAGGCCAGCCCAAGACAGAAGCAGAAGAGCAAGTGGTACACACCTACCCAAGCCAAGGCTAGTCAAATTATTATCCAAGACCAGTCGAAAACATTTGGGCACTTGACACAGAAAATCCCGCAAGCACCTCCCTCTCATTGCCAGTAAAAAGGCAACAATAAATTAAATAACCAACAATATGCTGCCCTTTCAAAATGCCTAATGGTAGGGCTGGTCCCGAAGTCTTACGAGCATTCACACACAAGTAATTCCCATTTGAGGAGTTTTGGGGGGAGGGGGCAGATTTCATTGTGAACATCTCTAGGACTGCAGCGCCTTCAAGCTTTCATAGATGGAAAAAATTAGGAACAGTCTTGTGTGTGAGTAGCGCTCCTGTTCAAGAACCAAGAATCGCCTCCTGAATGCACACTTTTACATTCCTCTTATGACAAAATGAAAAACGGAACTGTACAAGTCCCATTTGCTTCCATTTTCATTTGTTCCAAAATGAATGCTGTAAGTAACAAATGGGGAGTTTTCATTATCCTGTTCGTATCCATTTGTCACTAGTTCGCGGGGTGGCGTGGGACTTCCCTTTTCTCAGAAGCTGCTTTCAGTATCATCCAAGGGGATTCTGAGAAGACCAGAACAAGGTTGCTACCCTTGAGGGCCATGTTTTTCCCAGAATGCCTTGCAGTCATCAGGACATGCTTGGCCAAAAAAAATGAAAAGAAAAAAGGTGACTGACAAGAAGCGGGCATCAGAATTATCTCTGCTGCCACCACAAAAAGTAGAGCGCACGCGCATTTGTGCGTGAAAAAAAATGTAGAGAGACAATGTATGATATACAACTAAGATAAGAACTAGAGAATAATAATAAGCATTTGTTGTGTAAGGGGAGCCTAAGGTCTTACAATCTTAAGAGATATTTTAGTGTATGTGTATTGTTGTTGCGTTGCTGTGGGGGGGGGGGTTCAACAAAGAAAAAATGTAGAGAGAGAGGAATAAAGAAAATGAAAACACAGGTGAACAAAAAAAAGGAACCAAATATAATTTAAATGGATGGATGACAAAATACATTTTTTGATAAAGATTAATGGAATAATGAAAGGGGGGGTACACAGCTCCAGTGCATACACACCTCAGCTATCCACTATTAAGCATCACTCATCAACTGTGTATGTCGTATTGATTCTCTCCCCAGCAACCTGCCCTGCTCTGGTTTCTCAAGCAAAGCACACTGGGAAACTAACCACAGCAGTGTTTTTTTTTTTAACTCACATTAAACATTAATAAAATGTTTAATCTCTCAGTGGATCTCGATTATTATAGAATGGCTACAGCCCAAAACACATTCATACATTTAGGCTATCTGAGGAGGCTGATGAACTCACGGGGAGTGCTGGGGGATCACATGGGTAGTGGCGAGAGTGTCGGACTGGGAGCCAGGAGATCCGGGTTCTAGTTCCCACTCAGCCAGGGAAGCTCACTGGGTGACTTTGGGCCAGTCACAGACTCTCAGCCCAGCCTACCTCACAGGGTTGTTTTGTGAGGATAAAATGGAGAGGAGGAGGATCATGTAAGCCACGTTGGGTTCCTTGCAAGAGGAAAAAAGGAGGGATATAAATGCAATCAATCAATCAATAATAAACAGACCAAGAACCGGTTTCTCCATGGATGATTTCTGTGATTTAAAAGCCGGTCATGTTTGTTCTTCTTGGTTAAAAATAGTAGAAAACCAGTGTCATGGGAAAACGTGTGTACGAGTCACTTATTTAAGGGTTTTTAAAAAGATAACGCATCCTATTCCCAGAGTGGTTCACAAAAAAAGAGTAACACAAATTAAAATGTAAATGCCCACATGATAGAAGTGAATAAAAGTTATGCATGGTGTGGGGAGAAGTTAAGAACAGAAGAAGAGCCCTGCTGGATCAGACCAAGGGTCCATCGAGTCCAGCATTCTGTTCACACAGTGGCCAACCAGCTGTCGGCTAGGAACCCACAAGCAGGACACGAGTGCAACAGCACCCTCCTGCCCATGTTCCCCTGCAACTGGTGTACATAGGCATACTGCTGCTGTTTGAGTCTCTCAACGACTAGAACTGGGAGTCATTCAATGGAGCTGAATACTGGGAGATTTGGTACAGATAAAATGAAGTCCTTCTTCACCGTTACAGCTATGGAATTCGCTACCACAGGATGTAGTGATGGCCACCCAGCTGTATGGCTTTATTTATATTATTTATTTATTACATTCTAATCTGCCCAATAACTAATGTTCTCCGGGCAAAAGGGGTATTGGACAAATTCATGGAGTGTGAAGCCATTGAGGTCTACAAGACATCATGACTGCATGCAAATTCCAGATTCAGAGGCACAATGGCTAGTCTTACCCAGGCTGGGGTGCTCTCCAACTCCCATCAGCCTTAGCCAGCCAATGGCCAGGGATGATAGGAGCAGAAATCTAGAACTTCTGGAAGGGGCTAGGTTGAAAACAGCTGCACTATGTCTTTGTGGACCAGGTACTGGACAAGGACCCAGCAGGGGGGGTTTGTTCTGAAGTAAGAACAGGGAGCTGTAGAGGGAGATCCCGCCAGCCTTGGTGAAAGACCACTTGCTTTTTTCCCTGTTCACTTCCATCCCTTTTCCCTTTCCTTTTTAGATTGTAAGCAGGGACGGACTTGTTTTTATTGATTCTATGCAAGCAGCTCCATGAAGCTCTTTGGCTGAGGAACATGATAAAAAATGCTTTAAAGAAATGAATCACAGAATCATAGAATAGTAGGGCTGGAAGGGGCCTATAAGACCATCGAGTCCAACCCCCTGCTCAATGCAGGAATCTAAGTCAAAGCATCATGCAGATTATTAGGAATAGTCCATCAGAACACACTGAACAAGTGCTTCCATCAGCAGGGTTTAATCAGAAGGGGACAGGGAAGAGAAGAGAGAGACATTCAAACGAATCCGTCCAATTTTCTCAGAATAATTTATTAAATACATTAAAATTTTGTATTTTGAAATTTCACCATTAAAACAAGTTGATAAAAAAAAAACCCAGACAAATGGTCAAAGAGAGAGAGAGGGAACCAATCATTCTATAAAAACAGCTTGTGCAGGGGAGTGTGAACATTCATGTTCATGTTGCAGGGGGACAGCCAGGGAAGGGATTTGAGGGAGGGGCAAGCCATGAAAAAGGCTTCCGCCCCAGGACGAGGTTTGGAATGGGGTGGGGGGAGAAGTGGTGCTTACAGCAAGACAGATTCAGAAAGTGTTACGCCCACCACGGCACCCGGCCATCACACGAACTGTCAGAAGCCACCCTTAAGTTGCTTTGATGGAAGGCACCACGTCATGCCGGAGAGCACATATAGGAACACCATTTGAAGCCGGGTGGGGAACTCCCAGTGGTGATGAGACTAGAACTGCCATCACGCCTGACCACAGGCCATGCTAGCTAGGGCTGGTGGAGTCCAGCAACATCTCGAGGACCGCGGGGTCCCCACCCCTGATCTGAAGAAAAACCAGAAGAAAAATAGCCAACTAACCTCACCTGACCAAGAACCGCTGGTGATGTGAGCTGCAGAGGGGCACACAGCATGGCAAGGCAAGGGGGTCCTGCTGCCTCCCTCTGTCTGATGGGCCAAATAGTCCATCACCCAAAGCTCCATCTCCCAAAGCTCCTCCCTCTGTTTGATGGACCAAGTAGTCCATCACCCAAAGCTCCTTAAGACACAAGCATTAACATCTCTACTTCACAAAAAGATGCTTTTCTTTCTCTCTTTCCCTTTTCTCTCTCCACCCTCTCACCATCCAGGCCCGCTTCTTGGGAGACAAGACAACAGAGGTAGAATTCGGACAGAACCATGATTGTCAATACTTTCCAGCCTGTTCGGAGCCACAGCAGGGGGGAGAAACACAAACAGCAGTTCCGACAAGCACTCGGAGGCAAAGTGCTTTGGAGGTATATTTGAAGGTGCTGATCTGGGCCAGACGGCATGGTTTGAACACAGTGCAGGACTCAAGAGGATAAAGCCCTTGTGGGGGGTTGGGGAAGGGCTATACATAAAGGTGTTTCTACCCAGGGCTGCTTCAGTGCTAAGAAAAAGGGTTGGGTTGATCTTATTAGCTGCAGAACCATCTTGCTCTTTGGGAAATATGCTCCCCCTCATGGAGAAGAACCTCTCTCACCCATAGGCACAGAGTTTGGACAGCAAACACTACCGCTGAGAGGCGTGTCAATTGAGGAGGGTGTGCTGTGGCTTTTGGTCTTTCCCTGCAATCATTCTATGCCAGGGGAAAATGGACAGCAGCTCTCCTGCGGTCCCTGCACTGCTCTCTGGCAGACGCCCTGCTGCAATAGGGTGCCCGTGCCTTTTTGGATGGAGAAGGCAGAGAAAAATCTTGTAAAGCAGGGGTGGCCCTCCAGACGTTGTCATCCTCCAACTCCCATCAGCCCCAGCCAGCACGATGATGGGAGTTGTAGTCTGACAACATCTGAGAGGGTCACAGGCTCCTCACCCTTGCTTTAGAGATTTAGCCCCCCCACACACATCCATACCCATTCCCCACATCCTGGTGCCCTTTTAGCAAGACTAAAAGGCTTGCTAGGGATGATGGGAGTTGTAGTCCAACCCCCAGGAGGGCACCAGATTGGGGAAGGCTGAAATAATGAGTGACACACACACACACACACACACACACACATCCATCCATACGAGGTGACTCGGTAGCATTTCAGATAAGGCATCACGGGTGGATGTATAGTAAAGCAGCAAGTCAGATGGTGGACGGTACAGTACGAGGAGAGGGTGTTGTACAAGGCATCCATGGGGCAGAAGAGTGGTTGCCGGAGAGTCTGTGGTGGGGGGCAGGAAGGTGGCCCCTCCTGGCAATGCTCTGGACTGTCTTTGCTCCCAGCTCAGCACGGCCAGACACGTTTCCGAGCCCAAGTTTAGTTGCTGTTGCTCAGACTGGAGGTCGCGGTGCTGCAGCTTTGTTCGTACGAAGGGGGGGCCTCTGACAGGAAGAAAGAGACAACAGTTGAGATCGCTCTCATGCACTGTTCCCCCCACCCCGGCAATTCAGGGAGGGCTAGTCAGGGCCGGCCCAAGGCATTTTGCTGCCTGAGGCAAAGAACAACATGGTGCCCTCTCCCATTCCATGGACAAAAGGCCAACCAGCCAATGAATCTCCTGTCAACACTGAGGATGGGACAGCGTCCTCCACTGCACCCAAGGGCAGCAGGCTAACTTAGGGGTTGCAGAGTAGGCCGCATGGCACACAGCTCTCTCCTCCAACACCTTGCTGCTGCTTCTCAGCACCTGCCGCCTGAGGCGACTGCCGCACTTTGCATAATGGCAGGGCCGGCCCTGGTGCTGGTTCTCTTCTTGACAGCCGAGACTCATGGGTTTGTTGCGCAGCATTCCCTTTCATGAACAGCCACCCACTACAGGTCCATAAGGCAGGCTGTAGCCCACAAAAAACGCACCTTTCAGATCCGCAAACCTCAACGGGTGGGGAGAGGGGATGAGCATGCTCTCCCTCCACAGTCGCCCCTTTTGGGCAGGCAGACCAACTTTGAAAACAAACCGGCCCTGGGGGCGTCCAGTGCTTCCTGCTGTCAAGGAAGGGCTGGCTCAGCGGACTGCCGCAAAATCCAGTCACAGAACTGCTTCCCTCCCACTTTGCCTAGAGATTAAAAGAAGTCTAAAAAAACAAAAACCAGACTGAAACAGATAAACAGGGGGCTGGGGAAAAAGAAGAAGAATGAAATAACAGCCGGCCTGAAATGTTGGGTGGGGGAAAACAGGGCAGAACAAACAAAACAATGCTGGCGTCTGAGCCGGGGATAGGGGGCTGAAAAAGGTTTTCCCCAGTTAAGATTCTTTTTTATTTTCCCAGTTGAGTTTCATTTCTTCAGGTTTGGAGCAGTGCTTCTGGTTTAGTGGGAGGAGGGTATAAAAAGAGAGTGAGAGAGCCAGTAAGAGCAGAGTCGGGGAGACCAGAGCCTGAAGAGAGGGCAGGAAGACGCAGCCTGGAGAAGTCTAAGTACAGCTAGGGTAAAGGAACATGGGTTCTGCAACTTTTATTTTCTCTTAATGCCTATTGTATCACTCAGCTCTACTGTGTAAATACCTTAAATTTACCAATAAACTGTTGTGGTTAAACCCCTAGTGTCTGGTGTCACCCCACATCTACACCCTAAATGCCATGTTATTGAGAAGGGGCAGTTTAAAAGTAGATGGGACTCTTAAGGAGGCAAGAGATCCTTAAGGAGTTGCTCAGAGGCTCCAGGTCATAAGGGGAACCCTGACACCCCCAGAACATAGGTGGTGACCATCACTAGGCCAATTCAAAGAGGAATCAAGGCAGGGACAGGGCACGATTTGTGCCCCATCCAGATGGTGCTGGACTGCAACCCCCATCATCATGGTCCATGCCCATTGCTCATGTTGTCCAGCCAGAGCTGGCCCAAGATATTTTGCTGCCTGAGGTGAAGAAGAAGATGGCACCCCCTCCCATTCTAAGTACAAAAACCTTTCTTCAAGACTGAACATCTCTCTTCAACCCAGCGACGGGACAGTGTCCTCCACCACACCTGAAGGCTGCAAGCTAGCTTAGGGAGCATCACCTTGCTACCGCCTCCCAACATTTGCTGCCTGAGGCAACCGCCTCACTTTGCCTAATGGTAGGGCTGGCCCTGTGTCCAGTGACATCTGGAAGGCACATGGTTCCCCATCCCCCAAATAAGGGGAGGTTACACTGTCCTTTTTCAATGTAACAAGCTGCTGTCCAAATTCAGGGCAGAGCAGATTCATGGATGTAGTCCAACTGGGGGCCCTTGCCTTGACAATCAGGTAGCCACTTACCATATGGGTAACCCCAGGTGCTATACTCCGGAGGCAGGATGAGGGAGCTGGCTGTGGTGACTGGAATGACCGTTCCCTCGGCATAATAAGGGACCGTTGCCCCTGTCGACAGGCAAAGCGTGGGGTGATTTGGGGAGCTGGTCTGCTCAGAGTCTAGCCTCGCTTCTGGGAAGCTCAAGCTTGGAGCATAGCTGAAGGGCTGCTGTTGAGAATGGCTCTTGGTGGGGATCGAAACGTTGTCCATAGGGTGACAGTAGCCACCGGCTGCCTCTTCATCTTCCGGCGGTGCACTCGGAACCACGGGCGTTGGGGCATGGGGGGCCAACCGTGACGGGCTCAGGGGGATTGGATTCACAGCAATGTTGCCGATGTAAATTGGGAGAGTGACGGAAACCTCGGGAGACTTGAGGCAAACCTGATTTAAAATAAAGCAGGGTGGGGAGAAACCAAAACAGCTAACATAAGAACACGAGAAAAGTCCTGAAGCTGCATCAGACTAAAGGCCAGGCCAGCATTCCGATACCACAGTGGCCAGCCAGCAGACTGTGGGGAGCCCACAATGTGCAGGACAGGAGTTCAATAGCCTTCTTCCACTGGTGTTCCCCAGTAACTGGCATCCAGAGGCACAGAAATTGTGAACTTTCATGCACACACCCCCTCCATGAGTTTAGCTCTACATGCTAAGAAACAGTAGCGAGATGACCAATGAATCCCTCTCAGCAGCCTGTCTGGGCCCAAAAGGGCTGTTCCCATTACCCAGGTTGCCTCAGGAACGGTCCTGAGGGGGGGGTACTCAGGCCAGATGACCTCAATGACCCCCCCCTTTCCTCCATTCCTTTCCCCCTTTCCTCCATTCGCCCTCTGGGCCCAATTCAGACAACAGCTCAGAGAGAGGCCACAAGGAAACTGGATGATTCTTCTTCATCTCCTCAGTCCAGTCACTGCTCCCACGGTCAAAGAGGGCAAGGGAACGGGCAGTGACAGCAAGGGACAGCAGCAAGAAAAGGACCAGGAGTTGTGTGTGTGTGTGTGGGGGGGGGGACAATGGCTCCCCTGTAAGGCCAGGGGCCTTGACAGGCACCCAACAATTCAAACCCAATTCAGAAAAAGTGTTGTGCCGTATTCCGCCACAAAATAGCCTCAGTTTTGTGACAACCGCACACACACAAATTCTAAGCAACAAATGGCATGGTACAAACAGCTAGGACATTAAAAAAACCCTGCAAAATACAAAATATTGAAACAATGGCAGGGGTAGATAATCTCCAAATGCTTTGGACGACAACCCCATAAACCCTGACCATTGGCCCTGCTGATTGGGCCTTAGGGGAGTTGTAATCCAAAACTCCTGGAGGGTACCAGGTTGCTTCTGTACTAATATACCCATTAAGCAAAGCTACCTTCCATGGTAGGCACGCTTCTACCTTGCGCTGCTAAGTTAAAGTGTGTTCAGCAATTGGCTTAACATAGATCAGAATGTTCACATGATTCCATGTTTTGAAACGGGCAGAAACACGATCCCATGTGAAAATAGCCCATCGTCATGGGACGTTGTGGACAGAATAGTCCGCATTCATGCACTAGTGTCCTTGATTTAGAAGCCGTTTACAGCTGTGAATCATCTCCCTGGAAATTTTCAGAACCTGTGTTCTTGTACCATTTTTAAACATGTTGGTTTGCTTAACAAAGATGTGCCTCCTTATCAGACCGCAAGAGATGGACTTCTGCTTTTTATACTTGGCTTCCTCCTTGGGACGGAGGGAGAGGAAATGACAGGCAGCAGCTAAGTTCCTGCCCACAAAAGTGATGCTGAAAGTTGTCTATACGGCCCCCAGCACTTTGTTTTCAGGGGCTGGGGGGTGGTGGTAGGTGTGTTGATGTTTATGGCACGGACACACAGTGGCAGCTATGCCATATTGTGCCACATGCTAATCTGGGTGGTGGCAGAGATGTGAAAGCCTGGAAAAAAATGGAAAAATGTGGGGGAAAACTGCCTTTTTCCCATTCTTCTCTCCCAAAAAATTGGAAAAACTGAACAGCTTTGGATTATGAAATATTTTCTTTTAGAACTTAAGACGAAGTGTGTGTGTGTGTGTGTGTGCGCAGTTTGTTACCCAGTCTTTACTCCCCACAAAATGATTTCTAAAAAAGATGTAATAAGAACATTTTTATAGAAAGACTAGAGATGTAAAATGTCTGGAAATAACGAAGCCATGGGGGAAAATGTTTTTTTAATCATCTCTGTAAGATTCCCAGCATAGTTAGTTCTTTCATTCCTTATTGAAATAATTGCTCTGAAGTCTATTTTACTGATAGACATTTATGCTCAGTTTCCCAAAGTGTGAGCAGAGTCACCATTGTGCATTCTTGACAGTAAATGTGCATTCTTGATAGTCTGGGTTTTGTTCTAGAGTCCTGTGTTTCTGATGCTGTAGCAGTCATTTAATGAATTCCTAATCTATTCAGACAAGAATTACAAATTTACTAACTGAGTTTACTTTTTAAAGTTTTAAAACATAATGAAAATTTTATGAGCAAGCTAAGCCATACATAAAATAACTTTAGGAACAGAAAGGCTGCTTTATGTTCCTAAAGCAGCCCTCCCCGCTCCGGTGCCCTCTGGATGTTCGGACTACAGCGCCCAGGATTCCTGAATTGTGACTATGCTGCCTGAGACGGATGGGAGCTGAAGTCCACAACATCTGGAGGGCACCATGTTGGGGAACTGTCTTGAAGCAACAACATGAGTTTAGATCTGTAAAGAGCGCTAAAAAAAAATATTGCTTATTTTGCCATTTTTTCCAAAATGTCAGTTTTTCCCCCATGGCCTCAAGATTTCTGGAAATGTTACACCTCTAGGCGATGGGAGGGAGGAGGTGCTACCAGAATGATTGGGGAGGTGGTCCTTGATGGCAGAAGGGCATCCATAAAATCCTTTGGCAGCCAGAGGGTCTCAGCCTGCCACCTGTATTCGCAACCCTTGGCAGGGCAGTAACCTAACCTGGATGTAGTAGTCAATGTGGATGAGGCTGCAGCCCTGGAGAACGGACTGCGGCAATGGTGGCACGAGGACCTGCTCCTTCCACTCGGCACACTTCCATGCCTTCACGGCTGAGCCCTCCACCTCCGCGATGGTCCGCAGGTCATAAATCCACCGCTTGGATTTGTAGGCCACTTTCTGTGGGAGAGGGAAGAAGAAGGTAAAGAAACAAAGTAGTTTCACTCAGCTTGGTGCTGCTCAGATTTTGAGAATCTCTCCTTACGAACGGGGATTCCTTTCGACTTGGGTATGAAAGCCCAACAAGCATTTTAGATACATTTTCAACACACACACACACAACTTCCCATCTCACAGTGGAGTGGTAGCACTTTCTACCCTAAATGGAGCGTCCTGGGGACGCGTTTGCACGTCACGCTAAGCCACCCTGGGAAGAAGCCACATTCCCTACACCAGCACATTTTCTGCAGCTGGTCTGCTGTGGTTGTCGGCTGACAAGGGAAGCTCCACCCCTACCCTGCTGGCATCAGGTCGCAACTAGGAAATAATTTTCCAAGCCCTTATGAATGCGGGAACACATTCATAAGCTTAAAATTTTTTTTTTTTTAAAAAAGCCAGGCTTTTCCGCTCTTATGCAAGAGCAAAACAGCACCTGTCCACTATTTAGCCTCCCTTCCCCCTTATACCCTTCTTGGCAATGTCCTCCACTTTGGTGCTTCCCTTACAGTGAAGGAAGAACACCTGGTAGGGAGGCGTTTGGACACTTTTTATTTTCCTGCCATTAAATTTGCACACATTTCCCCTCTGTGCCACTGCTCTGCCAAGAACTGGGCATCATTTTTGCGTTTCCGCTCATCGCTCATGCACATTGGGCAGCTACCAAAGGAGGGAGCCGGCCAGTGAGAGCAGCGAAAACCCCTGCTGCTCCTTCTCACAATCTCGCTAGTGCAGCCACCATTCTCCCTCATCCCTTCTCAGCCTCAGGAATCATGAATAAAGGACACCAGGGAGCATCCTGAACACGTTCACAAGTTTTGTTTCTTTCACTCCTGTGCAAGTACGCAGGAGCGAATGACCACCACTAGGAGAGACGGCAAGGTGAAATTTACAAGGACGCTGAAATTTTGCTTCAAGTACGAAGCATAACATGAAGCAGCCTTTATAAAGAATGGTGTTCGCTAGCAAGGGAAGTGCTGAGGCAGAGGACATTGACAAGGTGAGCGGGAAGGTGAGAGAAGGCGCTCCATTTTACTGCCCTCCCATGAGATTTGCACAAATTTCCTCTGTGTTTAGCTCAGCAGAGCCGTATCCCCATATTTTTAATGTCCTGGTCTATTTCATCCCCCACTTTCGGCTCCCAGCCCCACCTCCACCCCTTTGTGTTTGTTACTTCCCTCCACTGCTAACTGCCGCTGCCATTCTCCTTCATCCCGTCAGTGCCCTCAGCCTTTAAATCTGTACAAATCTCCCCTTAGTTTACTGCCCAGCCTTTACGTTTGGGCAAACCTCCCCCAAAGTTTTTTTTAAAAAACCTTAAAAGGCGGCTGAATGGGACGGAGCAAATGGGGTGCCTGCACCAGCAGTAATTACACCTGCCCACCCCAATCACTCTGTCCCCTTCAGCTGCCTTCTTTTCCCCCACCTTTGGGGAAATTTGCACCAATCTAAGGGTTCTGTTTTTTAAAAAAACATTCGGGGAGATTTGCGCAAATGCACTGAAGCACAGTAACCCCAGGAGCAATTGCTCCAAAAAGGCGCAGTGACTGCGGGCGGGGGGAGGCAATAACTCCCATTTGTTGACTTCACTGGGACTCGGGGAAGTATTGAAAGTGGGGAGGACACTGAGAAGTGTCAGTCGAAGGTGTAATAGCGAGAGGATGACATTGCCAAGTGGGAGTTATTGCCTCCTCCCTTCGGTGCTCCTTTTCAGAGCAATTACATCACTTGCATTCTTTTCCGGGGCTTCTGAATTGGGCAAATGGGCTCATATTTTCTCTTAATATTATTTTCCCCCACTCCTTCGCAAGTGAGCATGGATTAGCCTGCGTGTGGGCTCGCCTTGTCGATTTCCTTGTACATTACCTACTCCACTTCAGGCTTCCCTCAGCTGCTGTAATATAACAAAGTGGGACTACACATCGCAGACAGGCGAATCTGCACACTTGTGCATTTGCGAAGGACCAGGGGGAGGTTAAAAAAAAAGAAAAAAGGATCCCATTGGCATACTTCTGAAGCATTGAGGGGGGGGAAAAAGGTGGTGACCAACTTACTGTACTTCCAAACTGCCATTTTACAGGAAGCCAGATTCCGGCTGAACATCAGGACAAACTTCCTGACTGTTAGAGCAATACGACAATGGAACCAATTACCTAGCGTGGTGGTGGGCTCTCCCACACTGGAGGCATTCAAGAAGAGGCTGGACAGCCATTTGTCGGGGATGCTCTGACCTGGATTCCTGCACTGAGCAGGGGGTTGGACTGGATGGCCTTGTAGGCCCCTTCCAACCCTACTATTCTATGATTCTATGATTTTGCCTTTGCGGGGGGTGGACATGACTGGCAAGGGAGGCTGCAGGCACCACTAGCGAGATCACAAGGAGTGGCACTGGCTTTTTGGCTGCTCTTGCCAGGTGGCTCTGTAGCCGCTTGGGACAAGCCACGCTGCTGGGTACCAAAGTCACAACAAGCCCCCTTGAGAGCAACCTACCATTAGCAACCCTGCTTCAAGCCATGGATTCTCAGGGTGGCTTGCACATGGTTAACAAACCACGCTGAAACATCTGCACTGGGTTTGCACATCACGGTGAGCCGCACTGACACGAACAAGGTTCACAACCCGCCGTGGCTTATCATGCCGTGTGAAATCAGTCCCTGGTTTCTCCCCCAAGACGCCCACTTAAACATTCCGTATCACGTCCAGGTTGCGACAGACGGCCAAAGGCCCTGATGCAATTGGCTGCCTAGTGAGCAGACAACCAACCAACCGCGCGCTCCTCCCCCTCCCCAAACACAAACAGCTGAAAGGTGGCAGGGGAGACCACGTTCCGTCAAGGTTGCTAGCTGGACAGTGCTTGCGGGGCTTCTCATAGGCCGAATTTGGCCCAGCAGCTGAGCCCTGGTTTAGGACTGGTAGATTTAGTCCATTTATACCCTACCTGTCTTCTGTCTCAGAACCCAAGACAGAGTACATGGGGTTCTGCTCAGTGCCAGGCAACTGGGCAGAACACTCAGCTTCAAGAAGGTGATGGAGGGTGCAATCCTATGGCCGCTAGTCAGCGGCTAGACAGCACTAAAATATGTGGGTTTCCGGGAACCGACCTTCCCCCTGTTCCGTACTGCCTTGCAGGCAGCGCGGAACAACCGCTCTTGCACTCGCAAGAGGAGAGCGAAGCGGCCAAAAAGGGACGTTCCTGGAGGGCGTTCCAGGGTGGAGAGGAAGGAACTGCCGGTACGAAACATCCTATGTGTCGTCTGGCAGCCTCCTCCCCTGCCCCACCTTGCCGCGGCGAGGCAGCCGAAATCAGCTGTCTAGCGGCAAATGCAGGGCGGGAGAAGCGCGGAGGGAACAATCCCCTCCATGCTTCTCCTGCCCTCCGAGTTCGGAGGCAGCCGCCTATCTCCATAGGATTGTGCCCTACATCACAGGACTCCACATTTTCAGCAAGGGAATTAAACATGCCCAAGAGTGCCTGGGCCTCTCTCACTCTCGTGCCCTCCAAGAGAATACGGCACCCAAGTGCCGTCAAGAATTGAGCCTCCTCCAACTCGGCGCCCTCCAAGGGCTTTGGACAACAACTCCCAGCATTCCATGCTGGCTCAGGGCTGATGGGAGTTGAGGCCCGCAACATCAGGAGGGCGCCAGGCTGCAGAAGGCAGGCCTGGCCCATTACCTGGATGAGACTCGCCACAACGGTGCCGGTGTCCCGGCCAGATTTGTTCTCAATGTCTGTCCGCAGCTGGATGACCTGCCCCACGACGTAGCCCTTGAGGTCCGTGGCGGCGGTCAAGACCACGTTTCCGGTTTTCACAAGCTTGTAACTGAACTTCTTGGTGACCGACATTGCGTTTGGCTGCTGCAGGGAAGGAACACAAGGGTGAGAGAGAGACTGGTTTAGGGGAGAACACATCCTGCCTGCAAAGGATTCAGTCCAGCTTTCCTAACCTGGCGCCCTCCAGAGGCGTTGGGACTACAACTCCCATCAGCCCTGGCCTGCTTGAGGATGATGGGAGTTAGAGTCCAACACCTCTGGGGGGCACCTGGTTGAGAAAGGCTGAATTATTCCAAAGATTCTCGAATATTAAGTGCCTTTTTTTTTTTACAGATTCAAAAGGGGAGCCGTGTTGGTCTGTGGTATCGATCATCCCAGAGTGCAGGACACGGAATAATGGGCTCAAGTGACAGGAAGCCAGATTCCGGCTGAACATCAGGAGAAACTTCCTGGCTGTTAGAGCAATATGACAATGGAACCAATTCCCTAGGGAGGCGGTGGGCTCTCCCACACTGGAGGCGTTCAATACAAGGCTGGACAGCCATCTGTCAGGGATGCTCTGACTTGGATTTCTGCACTGAGCAGGGGGTTGGACTGGATGGCCTTGTAGGCCCCTTCCAACCCTACTATTCTATGATTCTATGAAAACAATGAAGGCTCTGTGGCTCATAAAGACAAACAAGTTTTTCTCCCTTCCTGCGGTGAGTTTCGTCCCTGAAAGCTCATGCCTTAATAAGAGCTGTTAGTCTTTAAGATGCCACAGACGCTTCATGGTTATCTTTTTAAACTTGGCCTCGCAAAGGGTTCCTGGTGCCTATAGCTATCTGTAATTGGACTGTATCCGTACCGAGTGGATGGGGTGGATATTTTAATGTGGGTGAAGGTTTGCAGGCTGACCTCAGCATGGTATCCAACGATGCGACTGCCATGAGAGGGCTGTTCCATGCAGACCAGCAGACACACTGTTCTTACGTATTTATTTACTGCATTTATATCCTGCCTTTTTTCCCTCTTGCAAGGAACCCAAGGTGGCGTACATGATCCTCCTCCTCTCCATTTTAGCCTCACAACAACAACCCTGTGAGGTAGGTTGGGCTGAGGGTCTGCGGCTGGCCCAAAGTCACCCAGTGAGCTTCATGGCCGAGGGAGGACTAGAACCCGGATCTCCCAACTTCCAGTCCAACACTCCCGCCACTACACACATGCGATAAATACATAACCGGACTCCACCACTTGGATTGAAGAGGGGTGTGTGTGTGTGTGTGTGTGTGTGTGTGTGTGTGTGACTGTGAGCAAGAAGGAGAATGGTCCCCACATTTTTCTAAAAAAACTCCCTGCATACACAGAACTAGCACATCAAGGTTAAGGAAAACTCTTCTCCTAGTTTGGTCAGTGCGGGGAAAAATTTTGTTCAAATATCAGATCTCCCACCCCGGTCATCTGAAATGGGACCGTCCCTGGCAACAGATACCTTTCGTAAGGCTGCCAAAGAGTGTCTGGCCTCTAAATCTATCCAGATCTGCTGCTTGGTGGGACTCCTTTTTCCAAAGGGCACCAATGCAGCAGTGCCCATCCCAAGCTCTGTGCCCCAGCACCCTCCACAAATGCGGCCAAGGATATTGTGCTGCAACTGCAGGATCACAGAAGGCCACGTGCAAACCTGGAAGTTGCACTTGCCTACGAGGAGACTTGCGCACCACTTGTAAAGCTCGCCAAGGGTACCTGCCCCGGCCCCTCTGAAGAGAAGGGCACCCACCGGCCGGCCTCCCCTCATCAAGTGCCACAGTCTGGATGGGGTAAGAAATCACAAGGGAGACTCCGGCCGTTTCTTCTCCTTTTTCGAACCACAGAGCAAGGGCCTCTTGCACAGTTCCTCTCCTCCAAGGCTCAACAAAAGCCAGAGACACGATGCGGATGTTTCCCTGAGCACTCTGACACATGCAGAGGGTGGCACGTGCAGAGGGTGGGGTCGGGCGAGGAACTGGAAAGAGCTGTAGCATGTCTGGTTTTGGGAGAAGTGGCGAGAAGTCAGATTTGAGCTTGCACAGTGTCCTATACGCTGTTTGAATGCACGGAGACACGTTTGGCCTAACCGGCAGCTTCATAGTTAATTAGGAAGGCCTTTCACACTGGTTGGTGATTTACAGCTTCACCTTGAAGCTGTTCTGGCCAGCTGGGTGACCTCATTCCTGTGAGAAGAGGTAAGTCTCGCTTCTTGTGGGAACGAAAGCCCCCCCACTTCTCCTGAATGGTCAGAGGGAGCCTGTCAGCTCATGAGCTGGAGGGAGACATCTATAAAATCCAACCGGCAGGCTTTGTTCTTTGGTCTCGCTCCAAAGGGGAATACACATGCCACCAGCCTGGAGAAACACGTGGACCTAGGAATGACTTCTCGTCTATCTGCGGGACTCAGAAAGACACTCGGCTGTGACAGCTTCATTGGCTGATGAGAGGTGTGAGCTCTCTCTGCTTATTTTTCTTTCTGCATCCATTTTCTATCAATACACTGTCACCCTTTTGCACACGTGGCTTCATTTCAGCTTGGTAATCCAAAAGGATCTATTTTAACTGGGACCTGACAGAATCAGGAACCCAGATGGATATGGGAGGCAAAGGTCAGCGTGAAAGCAATTCCCACCATTTCTTGGGGAGGGAGAGCCGTTTCTAACCAACGCAGACCAGCCTTCCCCAACCTGGTGCCCTCCAGAGGTGTAGGACTACAACTCCCATCACTCCCACTAATCAGCTGTGCTGGCTGGGAGTGACGGGAATTGTAATCGCGCACACGTGGGGGGTGCCAGGTTGGGCAAGGCAATATTGCGCTAGATGGACTAATTGTCTGACATGGTGTGAGACAGCTGGCTATGTTACTGTTTAACGCAGAAACATGAGGACTGGAATCTTGTCTTATTTTTAGGTGAAAGACAATAGTTCAGTGGCAGAGCACCTGCTCTGCATGCAGGAGAACCCAGGTTCAAATCCCTGCATCCCAAGGTAGGGCTGGGAAAAACTCCTGCCTGAAACCCTGGAGAGCTGCTGCCAGTCAGTGTGGAGCACCCTTAAGCAACCTGGGTCCTTCCAGATGTTTGGGACCACAACTCCCATCATCCTTAGGAATTGACCATGCCACCTTGGGCTAATGGAAGTTGTACTCCAAAACCTCGGGGCAGGGGGCACCAGGTTGGGGAAGGCTGGTGCAGGCAATATCGGGCTAGATGACTCTAGCCTGACTCAGTATAAGTCAACTTGCAATGTTTTCACCTCCTTCAGACACCAGTGCATGTGAAAGAAATCTGCTGTTGGGGCCGCCCCTTTTCAGCATGCCACTCTTTTGCTGAGGGAACTGCACTGGCTACCTATTTGCTTCTGGGCCAAGTTTAAGGCTTTAGTACTAGTGTGCAAAGCCCTAAACAACTTGGGACCAGAATACCAGAGAGAGCACCTTCTCCCTTAACGACCTGCCCAATCACTGAGGTCATCCGAGGGCCTGGTCCAGGTGGTTCCACATTATGGCCTGACTGGAGTCCACCTGGAAAAGAGCCTTCGACGTGGTGGCCCCCTTCCTATGGAACTCCCTACCTCTGGAGGTCAGGCAGGTGCCAGCACTGGGTTGCTTCTGGCGCCTCCTGAAAACACCTTTATTTCAGGAAGCCTTCCTTGACTGACCAGCCACAGTTTTAGCAGAACTCTGTTTCTTATAAATAGTCATTATTTTAACATGATATTTTATTCTTCTATCCAGTTTTGTATTTATATTGCTCACTGCTCCAGAATCTGTCTAGATGTAGAGCAGTATACAAATGTTGTAAATAAATAAAATAAAGTAACAAATAAATCCATGCCTCTCCTCCAAGCCCTCTGTGCATAAGGCTGGTTTCTGGAACGCAAGGAACACGCAAGTGTGCCTGTAACAGAACATGACTTGGGATTCAACATGGTGCTCTTTAGATGTGAAAGCCTCTCCTGACTGGCGCTGTAAAAAGGAAGTGGGCCAAATCAAGGTGTTTGCACCCACCACCTTCCTCCACCCCCCCCCAACTTGGTGCATCCAGCCTTACCTCAATTTCAGGAATATCATTCAGGTTCAAAGGGCAGAGGACGTAGAAGACCTTACTGCATTTGTGGTCTTTGGAAAACCGTGGCGTCTCTATCACGGCCTTGACCTGGTGTACGACCTTCCCAAAGGGGCCTTCAAAGGACGTGGGCGCTGAAGCTGTTTTCCAAGGAAGGAAGCAAATATAGGAGAAAAGAAACCAGGCACATTACATACACCATGCTTTTGAAAAACAACAGCATATTTTTCTCATACCCTGTGCTGGAAGAGTACCAAAAGTCTGTGCCAAATTTAGTTGGATGTGTATACATACATTTTGCAAAAAATTAAAAGCAAAGACGCACCTATTTATTTACTTCAGTTCTGCTAGCTCTGGGGAAAGGCACGATGTTATACAGTGCCCTTCACAGGCACAAGGACTAGAAACTTGCTATTTTTAAAAAGGACAGCAGACAGGTATGGTTCAGAGGTTTCAGTTCTGCGCCTTGATTTAAATTCTGCACTTGAGCAGTGCTTGCATGGACTATTCACAACCCTGGACAGAGATACACATTCCAAGAGAACAGCAAAGCAAGCTCTTAAAGAAAAAAACCTTGTTGAAAAATCTCAGTTTCAAAACCCACCAATTTAGAAGCTGCAATTGACTTTAGTTACTGTTCATTTATATCCCAAAGGAAGTTCAGACTGGGTCCCTGTTCTCTCTAAGAATGGTGGAGGGCAGGATTTGAACTCACAACCTCCAGGTGTTTTCTCTCTCTCTCTCTCTCTCTATATATATATATATATATGTATATATGGAAGAATGCACTGTGACCGAGCTACTGTGCTATGTGTCTAAGGTCTTATTGATATGAAGACATCATCAGCAACTCCATTTCTTTCATAGCAGCTGAAGCATTAACATAACACTTGGGAATCTGGGGGCAGGTTGGCACGTTATGCTAACCCACCCTGCAAATAAGCCCTGGTGGGGTGGTTGTTTGCGTAACAACCCACAGAAGCTTGACAGATGATCAGTCTTGCCGTGGTGTGTTCTCCTCTTCCTTCCTTCTTTCTCAATTCTCCAGCTGGCTCCAGCACATATCCCAGGGAACTCTGCAGCAAAACCCACCTTCTCTCCCCCTCCCCACTCTGACTGCTATCCCTTTTCATTCTCTAGGATTTTAAAAATTACTTTTTGGTGCCTCAAAAATGCACAGTTGGGGTTGCTCTCATCGCTACGCCTTTTCATTCACTGGCTTTTTGTTTTTCGGTGCCTTAAAAATGTGCAATTGGGGTCATAATTTATTATTATTGTTTTTTTGCTGGTCTTTCACAAGCGCACTGTTACAGCTGTCCAATATGCGATGCCTTGCCTGGTCAATTTCCTTGTCTGTTTCAGCTGTCAAGGGGAGCCAGGAAGGGGATTAGGTAATGTACAACGAAATTGACAAGATAAGGTTGCATATCGGCTAATTTGCAGTTCATGAAGGACCACGGGATAAATAATACTACAGTTGCAAAGGACCAGGGGATAAATAATTCTGAAGGAAAGGAGAGTCCTAGTGCTGCAGTTCAGAAGCACCGAAAATGGCAGGGAGCCAAAGGAGTACGTGCACCAAAAGTAGAGAGCAATCTCTCTCCCTTAAAGATATGACCCTCTTGATTTTAAGTGTTGGGCTGACACTTCTCAGTGTCTTCCACCTTTTCAAACACTTCTCCGACTCTCCAGCTACTCTGGAAAGGGGAGACATTAACTCCCTCCATCCTGCTTTTCAAGGTTCCTTTTCAGAGCATTTACTGCTGTGGTTACTGCGGTTCCCTGACAGTTTAAAAAACCACAGTGCAGAAATGTACGCAAATTTAATGGCTGGGAAGTAAACAGAGGTGACGTTTGGGCAAGTTTAAAGGCTGGGAAGGAAATGGAGGGGAAATGTTTCTCCTTCTTTTGCTGCATGTAGTCCTTTGGCTTCCCCCACCCCACCCATTTTCACTGCTTCTAAACTGCGGCACCTGGTTCCTCCTTTCCCTCAAGTGTTCTTCACAACTGCACACAAATTAGCCGATAGGCAACCTTGTCTTGTCAGTTTCCTCGCATGTTACCTTTGCTGCTCTCTTTGATAGCTGAAACAGACAATGAAATTGACCAGGCAAGGCTACATATATCCGACAGCTGTTAAGTGAAGACTTGCGCAAGACCAACAAAAATATTTTTAAAAAATTCAACCCCAATTGCGCACTTTTGAAGCACCAAAAAAAAAAAAAGTCAGGCGACAATGAGCGACAGTCCTTCCAAAAATGCCATTTTGGCATCAACGGAAGGGCAGCCACCGGCAAGATTGCAAAAAGCGAGCAGCACAGGATTGTTTGCAGCTCTTGCCAAGCGGCTCTGTAGCCAATCGCCACAACCCATGATCAAATTGGTCTCCCAGGTTTGGATGACATGACAACCCATCACAGGCAAGAATAACCCTACAACAAGCCATGGGTTCTCATGTGGCTTGTTCCTGAAAATTAAGCCACCCCATGAAAAGTGCTCCAGGTTTGGACGACACAAAAACCCACCATGGCTCGCTACCCGTGATGGGTTGTCATGTCATGCAAACCCAGTCTACGTCTAAATCATCCTGGGTTGCCACATACCGCTGGGATGCCACCCACAGAGGTAAAATGAGACCACAGGAAGTCTGGAGTCACTATACAGCCACAAGCCTTAATCAGAGGACCAAGAGAATGGAATAATATTACCACTGTACCTGGAAGCAAGAACTGGAAAGGAAATGTGTGCTCCCCAGCTGTCAGGGTCCCTGTGAAATATAAAAGGAAGAACAAAAGTAGGTAACCAAGAGTACTACGGCATACGGATTATTTCCAGCAATGAAGAAACAGCACTACATTCTATAGCGCCTACAGTTACAGCTAACAAGGGATGGGCGGATTCCCTACCTGCTGCTCCGGGGGGGAATCCGCCCGCGGGGGGAGGCGATCCGGTCCTCCCCCCAGAATCCTCTTCAGCTGGCTCTGCTCCACGGCGATTCCACGGAGCTGCCGGCTGGCTCTGTAGCGTCAGCGATACGGCCGCCATTGCCGTGCCGTATCGCTGGCTGAGGGCTCACTCTGGACGCAAATGGCGTCTGCTACGCCATTTGCGGCTGTAAAGCTCTTAGAGTAAGCTAAATGCAGCCATGTACGGCTAGCCACTCAGGCTAGCCTATCGTGTGAAAAACCAGAGACGCAAATGGCATGGCGGATGCCATTTGCGGCCGTGAAGCCCTCAGTTTAAGCTAAATGCAGCCACTTATGGCTGCATTTAGCTTAATCTAAGGGCTTTACGGCCGCAAATGGCACAGCAGACACCATTTGCGTCTGGAGTGAGCCCTCAGCCAGCAATACGGCATGGCAATGGTGTGAATCGCAGAATCGCCGTGAGGAGGATCCGGCCCCGGACGGTTCCGGAGGGAGGCGGAGATGAGTTGTGCCATTCCACCACAGATTCTAATCTGGCCTCATTGGAGTTCGTGGCGGATTTCTCTGACATCCCTACAGCTAACCCCCAGAAATGCAAAGCCTATTTGTTCCGCACACAGCAGTGGGGGAAATTAATTTAGAGTCCTCACGGGATGTGAGAGAGAGATGGTGAATGTGATGATTGCTAGTTGCCCCCTCTGAGAAACAGAGATCTAGCGTCCTGCTAAGAATGCATACTGACACGTGTGTTTGTGTGGCGGGGCATGTAGTTCAATGGTAGAAGGTCCCAGGTTCAATCCCCGGCAACTGCAGGTAGGGCTGAGAAAACTCCTCCCTGAAACCCTGGACAGCTGCTGCTGCCAGTCAGTGTCGACAATACTGGCCTAGATGGACCAAGGGTCTGACGACTCAGTATAAGGCAGGTTCCGATGTTCCTTTGCTGCTCTATCTCAGGCAGTAAAAGATCTTACGCTGTCTGTGTGAATAGAGGGGCCAGCAGCATGGTGGCCATGCAGTTCTCCTCCATGGGAAGGTCCAACAGGCTCCCTGTTTTTAAGCAGGCATAGAAAAGTGTTCTTTTGGAAGGCAGTCTGTACGTTGATTTCCGCCATTTTAAACAGTTCTTCCTGGTTTTAATGTTGCTAATTTAAAATAAAACAAAACACGTCCCTGATCTATTTAAAGTTGTGTTGTAGTGAGCCTCGTGTGGCGTAGAGTGGTAAGCGGCAGTATTGCAACCAAAACTCTCCCCACGACCTGAGTTCGATCCCAGCGAAAGCCAGGTCTCGGGTAGCCGGCTCAGGTCGACTCAGCCTTCCATCCTCCCGAGGTTGGTAAAATGAGTACCCAGCTTGCTGGGGGAAAGGTAGTCCCAACTGGGGAAGGCGATGGCAAACCACCCCACTACAGTCTGCCGTGAAACCGCCAGCGAAAGCGGCGTCCCTCTAGGAGTCAGTAATGACCCGGTGCTTGGACAGGAGGAACCTTTCCTTTCCTTTAGAGTGTGTGTGTGGGTGTGTGTGGCAGAGGTTGTAAGCAGCTTGGGGTTTTGAAAGGTAGGATATTTTAAAAAGATGGTACAGAAAAGGGCAAATGAAATTATCAAGGGGCTGGAGCTAACACTTTGGAAGACAGAAACAAAATTCAAAGTGATCTGGATAGACTGGAGCGCTGGGCAGAAAACAACAGAATGACATTTAATAGGGATAAATGCCAAGTTCTGCACCTAGGAAAAAGGAACCAAATGCACAGTTACAAGATGCGGGACGTGGCTCAACCACACTACAAGCGAGAAGGATCTTGGAATTGTTGTAGATCACAAGCTGAATATGAGCCAACAATGGGATGTGGCTGCAAAAAAGGCAAATGCTCTTTTGGGCTGCATTAATACAAGTATAGCTTCCAAATCCTGGGAAGTACTAGTTCCCCTCTACTCAGCACTGGTTAGGCCTCATCTGGAGTACTGTGTCGAATTCTGGGCACCACACTTTAAGAAGGATGCAGACAAGCTGGAGAGGGTTCAGAAGGGGCAACAAAGATGATCAGGGGACTGGAAACAAAGCCCTATGAGGAGCGACTGAAAGAACTGGGCATGTTTAGCCTTGAGAAGAGAAGACTGAGGGGAGATATGATAGCGCTCTTCAAGGACTTGAAAGGTTGTCACAGAGAGGAAGGCCAGGATCTCTTCTCGGTCATCCCAGAGTCCAGGACACAGAATAATGGGCTCAAGTGACAGGAAGCCAGATTCCGGCTGAACATCAGGAAAAACTTCCTGACTGTTAGAGCAATACGACAATGGAACCAATTACCTAGGGAGGTGGTGGGCTCTCCCACACTGGAGACATTCAAGATGAGGCTGGACAGCCATCTGTTGAGGATGCTCAGGTTGGACTCAATGGGGGTTGGACTCAGTGGTCTTCTAGGTGCCTTCCAACCCTACTATTTTATGATTTTATGATTCTATGAACTCTGCTGTGACAGAAGGTTACAACAGCTGGGATTGTTTAGCTTGGAAAAAAGGCAAGTAAAGGGAGACGTTATAGAGATATTTTTCTCCCTCTCTCATAATACTGGAACCCAAAGGGGTCCTCCCATAAAGCTGATTGGTGGGAGATTCTGGACAGATCAAAGGAAGGGCTTCTTCACACAGCACATAATTATACTATGGAATTTGCTGCCACAGGATGTAGTGATGGCCGCCAATTTGGATGGCTTTAAAAGGGGGTTAGACAAATTCTTGGAGGAGAAGGCTATCAGTGGCTACTAGTCCTGATGCCTCTATGCTACCTCCAGTATCAGAGGCAGTATGCCTATGTCGCTGGGGAACATGGACAGGAGGGTGCTGTTGCACTCCTGTCCCGTTTGTGGGTTTCCCGTGGGCAGCTGGTTGGCCATTGTGTGAACAGAAAGCTGGACTAGATGGACCCTGGGTCTGATCCAGCAGAGCTCTTATGTTCTTATGTTCACAATTTTAGTGTCACAATTTGTTTTGGAAAGTTTGTATTTTGACATTTAGGTTTACTGCTTTGGATTTTTCCCCCCAATATAGAGGGTTTTATGAATGTTGCAAAAAAACCCACAAGTTTACAAGTTTTCCGAGGTGGCAATGATGGATATGTTCCTATGTTCTGCTTAGATGTGGAGCAGTATATAAATGCTGTAAATAAATAAATAAAGGTTCCTTCAATTTTTTTGTTGGGGGAAGGGGGAGTCCCCCGTAATCCTACAAACTAGCCTAAAACGTTATCCCACGTCTGGCCACTAGGTGGAAATCAACAGCAGCATTTCAACTTCAGGGAATTACCCAGGTAAGTCCTTCCCCATCAGCCCCTGGCAACCTTGCAAAATGCACACGCACTTTATTTCTCCAAAAGAAAGCATACACTGGAGTAAGAATGCTGGAGAATTTAGCGGCGTAATATGTGGATCAGAACACATAGCCTTCGGAACCCGCACTTGTCTGAATTTTGTGATGCTGTTCTCAGCTCAAAAATCGCATGCAAAAATGCATACGTTAGGGAAATGTGCATAGAAAAATGTGTATATTAGCAAAAGATGCAAGCAAACAAAGGTCAAAGAAGAGCCCACAACCTTCTACTGTGCAGGAGTCCACACCAGCCTGACGTTCTTTCCTCCACAGTCCTCTTTGTCACACTACACCAGCCTTCCCTCCAAATGTTTTGGACTACACCTCCCATCATCTCTGACTGTTGGCCATGCTGACTAGAGCTGATGGGAGCTGAAGACCCAAACATCTGGAGAGCACCAGGCTGAGGAAGGTTGCACTACATCCTCAACTCACTAAAATCTTGAAGGATTTCAAGGAACCATAATCATAATGGTTCATTAGAGGGAAAAAAAAATCCAAGAATGAACAGCAGGAAAACCCCATGGTTAAGACCAAGGCAAATATCACCAAGTTGCGAGCAAGCTTTCAAGTTCTCCAAAGGGGGATGTTAAGCATAATGGGGGGGCAGGGGCAGGGGGGGGGGAGAGAGAGAGAGAGAGAAGATAGGGATGACAGAATGATAAAGCCCAAAGTCCGCTGTTTCCAAATTGCAGACTTAGATTAGCACCTGGCAGAAGCTAAACAGACTTCAGGTTGCACCAAGGTCTGCTAGAAGAAAGCAACAATAATGGCAGCTAACCCATTATTTTTATTATACTATTCCATTATTACTACTAATACTAGAAATTTAAGATCTAGCAGTTACTCAGTTCTGTATCGACAACCAAGAGTCTGTGGTGATGTTTGCCTGTTTGGACTTGGCTTGGTTGCCCAACAGCCTGTCTCAAATCCAATCGGTACAGGTTCTGAAGCTAAACAGGACCGCATTAATACAGGTAGACCCACTGATAGAGGGGGGACAACAGAGGGCACTTCATCCAAGCTCCCCCTCAAACCTGGAGTTGGCCTTGATCCATTAAGTCTTTTGGAGCCTGACAGATTCGCACGGCTAATCCTCTGGAATGACTTACTCTGTTGAACTTTTTCTCAAGACACACTTCAGTATCATCTTTGGACTCTGGTCTTATTTGCATCTGAAGTCTGTTAACTGGCACAACTTATTTATCTTTGCTGTCTCTTCTCCCTCATTAGCCCTATAAAGCAAACCTCTCGGTTTGGCAAGGGAAGGTGAAAAAGTGTTCTGTGTAACCTGAAGGCTTGTCTCTAGCATTTCAGATGCTAGTTGTGTCAACAAGACCCACCATAAGGCAGGGGGGGACAGCCTCACTTGCTCCCCATACATTACGGGAGAGGGACAAGCCCTCGCCCTCAACAACCAAATCTAACCTGTGAGGCAGGATGAACAAGATCACACCTGGTTGCCTCTACCGCACCCCAATCCCCTGCTTCTTGTATCTTTGAGTGCCATGTTTCATATAACTTGTGGGACAAGTTGTGGGAAGTATTTCACCCCTTTCCCACACCCATTTTCTGTCAGAACAATCCACAACAGAATCAACTGAGTTCAGATTTCTGTGGATCTAACCCACAGATTCTGCAGTGGCTTTTCCCAAGTCGCACAGATTCCACTGATTTGCGGACCATTAAAAAAAAACCCAAAAAAGGCTTTCCAGTGTTTTGTGTAAATTTAGCCATAGAGAAACACATAACATTTTAAAAACACCAGCCAAAAATGCGCATTTCCTCCATAGGCTAAAGCTTGAAATGTTGTGGGGGATTTACACAACTGCGAATTTGCATGAATGAGAACTTGCGTGAATTTGGGAAATTGGGGGGAACCTGATTGCATCAATGCATGGGCGACAGAACGAGGGGCACCTGACAATCCGCAAAATGCAAACGGAACGGATTTTATAAACGTCCCTAATCGTTGGTACCTGACCATCAGACAACACTGCCAGATTGTTTCAGTGCAATGCCAGGGTGATGGTTAAGACACTTGGAGGCAAGAAGGTTTGAGAAGGGAAGCTATCCGAAGACTTGCTTTAGAGCAGGAGTGGTGGACATTTTTCCATCAAGGACTGCATTCCCTCTCGAGGGCCATGTACCAGCAGGGGGAGAGGCCAGAGCCAAAGGTGGAGGCAGGGCCTCTCTCTTCTCTTCACCCTTCTCCTTTCTGACCCCTCCTTCTCTCCCCCACTACCCAGTGGGCTGCTGGCAGAGGGAGCGACTGCTCTTGCTAGAGGTCTGAACTTCCCATTTGCAGAGGGCTTGAAATTAGGCACAGGGCTGCACAGTATGCACAGCTCTAGGGCTCCAGATTTTCCACCCCTGCTTTAGAGGCAGAGTGCAAGCGTGCTGTGCAAAAGTGTGACAGATATGCTTTAAAAAAAAGCACCACGAAGCATTTAGGAGAGGCAGACTTTTCCGGATGCGCGCAGAGCCAAGGCCCACCGTATTTGCTGGGAGAGAAGAGCCGCATGTCACTGTGTGAAGGTCGAGGAGCCAAGAACAACCAACTTGGAAACAAAGCCGTCACTGTGGAGAGCGCCTGCAACGGTGGAGGCCGATTTCTGAAGCAAGAAATGGGTGGGGTAGAGCTGGAAGTGCCCCCCCCACACACACACACCCCTGAACATATCTGCCTTTGAACTAGTGCTGGAAGCCCTTTGAGAGAAATTGCCAATCATCTGCCCTCTAACCAGTTTGATTGCGTTGTAAAGACATTTAGCGGCTGCATTTGCAATATTGAAAGAAGGAGGATGTAGAAAAGCTTGCCTACCAAGCTTGCTGTTTTAACACAAAGCTACATACTGATTGTCTGAAGAAAACGGAAACTTACAATTTCCCCCTCTATCATGCAAACGTGTAAAAATCAAAATAGCCTCAAGGAAAGGAAGAGGGAAAAACACAAGAGCCTTTTGTTCTCCACTCCACCAAAGAATCCACTGAAGGTTTAACTAATTAGCAAGTATACAACCCTACTTTATAAACAATCCAGAAGAAGTGGATGTATACATATGGATGGATGCATGTGTGTGTATATACATATACACATATATGTATATACACACACAACGTGGGCATGCTCCTGGTGGTCCCACATGGACCTATGGCCCAACTGGAGTCCACCCGGAGAAGAGCCTTCAGTGTGGTGGCCCCCATCCTATGGAACTCCCTGCCTCTGGAGGTCAGGCAGGCACCGACACTGGGATATTTTTGGCGGTGCCTGAAAACAGCTCTTTTCCAGGAAGCCTTCCTTGGGTAACCAGCCTCGGTTTTCTTGGCACTCTGTTGTTGTTTTTTTAAAGAATTTTAATATCATGTTTTATTCTTTTAATTTTTTAAAATCGTTTTATCTCTTGTTGATCACCGCTCTGGAATCTGTCTAGATGTGGAGCAGTATAGAAATGTTGTAAATAAATAAATTCAGACGCACACACAAGCTCACTCTTCTAAAAGGGTAAGAATTGCAATGTGATGGGAGTCAAAATATAGGTGTGGAATAAACGGCCTCAGCTAGTGTGGGCCGCCCAGAGAGCTTCAGCTATGGCACGGTATAGAACTGTAATAATAAATAAATAATAGCAGTGGAGTGAAGTGGAATGGAGCCATGGCTCAAAGGGGAGAAGCTGGGAAACTATGACATCATCTGCCACCCTCCCCTGCCTCACCTGTTCCCTCTGAGATTAGCTGCAACCCTCACAGTGGCTGAGGGAGAAAACGGATTTTCCCAGCAAACGTGGGAAAATCGTGTCACATGCCATGACCACCCATCGAGGGTTAATTCACCCTCAAGGAACTGTGGGGTCTGGCAGCCACCATTTTCAAGATGCATTCTCAATATTCAACCCCTCTCACCAGGTGCTGATGTGGCTTGTTGTCCTGTTCAAACCCAACCAGGGGGTGCTATTTGAGGGTTAAACAACCCTCGCATAGCCCACAGTCTGTTGTGGGGTTATGCAAGAGCCATGTAACCCTCAAGTAACACCCACCAGGTGGCTTCACACAACAGAATGAGCCACGGCATATCCATAATGGCATCCAGCTGTAAGTCAACCCTGGGTGGGCTGTCCTGCGGGGCCAACTGACCCATTCTGTTCCTGGGAGTGACCCCTCTTCTAATGCGAAGTATTTGGGGAGGTGGCCTGGACAATTAACAGGCCATTAAGCTTTACAAAAGACTTGCTACCCATGGAGAGGAAAACTGTTGGAACTGACTTGTAGATGTCAGGATCAAATGCTTCTTTCTGTACTGGGGAAAGACGTTCCTTGAAATCTTGAGCTGGTGGTCTTCTGCTGTCTGGCGGCAAGCGGTCCCCCGTTTTTTCTCAGCTCTGTCCAGCCAAAGTCCAACATGCTCACCACCGTCCTGCGTGTTGCCCGCTCACTATTCTAGGACTGTCAGCTGAACCTAATGAATTGGGCATGACGTGATGTCCTGCAAATTGTCAGGGTGGACACTGAGCCCATAGAATCCCAGAGTCCTTCTGATTCTGAGGTGGAGCAGCCGCTCCTGGGAGAGGAGCGCGCTCATCCTTCCCAGGGCCAACAGCTGGCAGAGATTCCTCCCACCGGCATTCCTGACATAGATAGCGGTCCCGGGAGTGAGAGAGTGCGGGAAGAGGGCTTGCTGGACGCGCGACGCCAACGCAGGGAGTGGCGCCAAATGGAGGGCGCGGAAAGGAGGCGTAGTGCCCGGTTGGCACGCAAGCAACGGTTGCGCCCAGAGGATCCAAGGGAAAAGGGGAGGGACTCTCCCTAGCCCATAAGTTCAGGGTCTGCCAGTGATTCTCCTTCAAACGGGGACCAACTGTTCCAACTGAGGGCATAGGTACTCTGCTGCTCATAGCTAGTCGCTAACAGTAGAGTTGTTAAGTTGTAAAGGAGGAACAAAACTTTGAAAAGAATCCCTTTGTCTGTGTCTGGACTTGGCTACTGGATTAGGCTGAAAGAGGCCGCCAAGGAGCCCTTGACACCAATCTCTGGAGCGTGCATGCACGGGAGAGAGCACACACTTGCATACATACAGATCAACACAGCTGCCTGCATTTGGGGACTCTCCTCAGGCAACGGAGGCAGTCATGAGGAGCGCCTACACTTCCAAATTGACCAACACACCACGGGCCCCAACTCAAAACTCCCAGTTGCCAGCTGAATAACCAGCTAGGGGAGGAGTGAAGGTTTCATTCTGACAAGGTCTAGGGTCAGCATCCAGCATTTTAGGGCAGCTGCCAGGCTCCAGCAGCTGCCCCCCGCCCCCAGCACCAATGCCTGTACACTAAGCCTCCCAAGCCAGGTGGCTGGTCCTGCAAGCCGCCAATTAAAATTTCCCAGAATTTCCTGCAGAAGGTCCAGATCCCACCCCCAGCGTCTCCAGTTCAGTGGATCGTGGGCAGCAGCACTGGGGAAAGACCCTTCCTTGAGGTCCTGCAGAGCTGCTGCCCGTGAGAGTAGATAACTTGGGGCTACGTCAGCCTTCCCCAGCCTGGTGCCCCCCAGCTGATTTGGACTACAACTCCCATCAGCCCCAGCTAGCATGGTCACTACACTAAATTTCCGGAGCATTGTGGGAAGCCAAGAAATGGCTTGGAGGAGTGCTGACATGTAAGCCCTAAGGGGGCCATCGACATTGGAGGAGGCCCCCCTGAGGGCACCTTGGCATACCAGAAGCTAGCAGCCAGAAAAACCTGCTCCATGTCCTCCTTCCGAAGTGCGCTCAATGAGCGCCCACCTCCTCCTTGCCAGTGCTGGGTGATGCAGTAGATCTGCACAGTTTTCTAACTCCCAATAGTTTAACAGCAGCCAGCAAAACCGCTATGCCTGGCCTTGTGCTAATCGGTGGACCTCAGTGTTCCTCACCTGTAAAATGGGAACATGAATGGGTTGCCTTTGGCCAGGTGTTTGTGCAGCTCTACTGGCCACTTTGAGAGTTGCATGTTAGAACCCCTGATCCGTAGTAACTCCAGTGTAGTTTTGTATTTGGCATATACGGTGGTGGTGCAGACAGAAGGTAACGGACTCCAGTGTCCATACCCCACTATCTTGCACCGGGCTCTGGGGTCCTCCTGGCCCGACTAAAAAAACACCACCAATAAGCAGGGATGTACGAAAGTCACTTACCTTTTCGAAGGGTGACATTTGCGGTGGGGGGGAGGCGCTCCGTTCCCTCTCCCTGAAATTCTCCCCGGCCGGCTCCACTCCACGGAGACTCCACGGAGCCGCCGGCCAGGGCTGCCCGCAGCCGGACATCCGGCTGCTGGGCAGCCTGCACAAGGACGCAAATGGCGGCCGCTGTAGCCACCGCCATTTGCGTCCCTGTATTTTGCCGTGATAGGCTACGTAAATATTTACGTAGCCTATCACGGCAAAAAAAAAAAAGGAACGCAAATGGCAGCGCCTACGGCGGCCGCCATTTGCGTTCCCTTTTTTTTTTGCTGTGATAGGCTAAGTAAATACTTACGTAGCCTATCACGGCCTCCGCAGGGACACAAATGGCCACAAAAGTATTTACGTAGCCTATCACGGCTATAATGTAGAAGTGAATGGCGGACGCAGACGCGGCCGCCATTTGCAAAGCAGCACGAACGGCAGCAGGTAAGTGCTCCGTTTCGCGCGCCTTTTGTGGGGCGGGGGGGCGGGGAGCTTTGTTCCGCCACGGATTTTGGGGGGCCGAATGCACTGGCATTCGGCCTCACCAAGATCCGTGGCGGAATTCTCTGACATCCCTACCCATACGCCTGAAGCCTGCCCTGGAGTAAGCGTTAGAACCAACATTATTGCTTAAGTGCACGGTGTCCACAAGAGCATCCTTGTATACAACCATACAAAACTGAGTGAGTCCACAAGTCCACCGAGGCCGGTAGCCTTCAAACCTGGGGCTCATATTTAATCCAGTCATGCCATTTGGGGGACCAATTCTGAAATGTACTGTACCTTTGTGTAGAAGCAAGACTAGCACTGTGGCCCACCTTGGGCCAGGCTGCAACAGTAGCAGGCCCTGCCTCACCAGCTGAGGACCACCGACCCAGCCCCGCCTTCCCCAACCTGGTGTCCAGATGTTGGACGACAACTCCCAGCATTCCAGACCATTAACCATGCTGGCTGGGGCTGACGGGAGTTGCAGTCCAAAACATCTGTGGGGTGCCAGGTTGGGCAAGGCTGACGTAGCCCCAAATTATCTGCTCTCACGGGCAGCAGCTCTGCAGGACCTCAGGGAAGGGTCTTTCCCCAGAGATGCTGGGGGCAAAACCTGGACCTCCTGCAGTATGTATCTCAATCCTAGTTGCTGGAGAACAGGCCTGGGAGAATGCTCTTGTCCTCACGTCCAGCTTGTGGGCTTCCAACAGGCAGCTGGTTGGCTGCTGTGGGCACAGAATGCTGGGCTAGAAAAGCTGTTGGTCTGATGCAGCACAGCTCTTATGTTCGTACATCCCCAGGGCTCTTGAAAAGGAAATAATGACTGCACCCATCAGTTCATGCTTCAGAAGGCAAAGCCGAACAAGGCTGCTGAAGCATGAAGTGTAAAATATGAGCCCAATTCCGCCTATCCCTCCAGGCCCCAACTCCTGTTCTCCCAGTGACATCACCTCCGCCGACAGTCAGGTGGAACGATGAACACATCACGCCTGCCTAGAAACTGTCGTTTATGTGCGTAAGAGGTTTCAAGCAGAGCACAGGCCCGTCTAATCCAGCATTCCCCCCTCGCCCGTGGCAGGTCAGGTGTCCCAGGGAAGGTTGTGAGAAGGGCAGAATGAGGTAGTGCGACCCTCTTCCTGCCCAGAGTGCTCTGAGCATGACAGAGCGCGACAGCCTTGTGTGTTTCCCCCCACCCCCAGAATGAAGACTCGATCCAACCCAGGCTGACATGATGCACCAAGGAGGTGGTGACACACTTTGTGCTAACCAAGAAGCATCATGCTAGCCATGAAAGCGGTCCGGAAACTTCAGCTGGTCCAAAATAGGGCAGCAAGATTGTTAACAGGGACTGGCCAGTGAGATCACATTATGCCAGTACTTTTCCAGCTGCACTGGCTGCCAGTCCATTTCCAGGCCCAATTCAAAGTGCTGGCATTAACATTCAAAGCCTAAACGGCTTATGGCTAGGTTATCTGAAGGATCGCCTCCTCTCACGTGCACCTAAGATCATCCTTCGGGTCCTTCTCCATGAGCCCCTGCTGAAGGAAGTGAGGCAGGTTGCTACCAGGAAGAGGGCCTTTTCTGCTGTGGCACCCCGGCTGTGGCATGAGCTCCCTAGAGAGGGTCGCCTGGCACCTGCGCTGTACTCCTTCCGGCACCAGCTGAAGACCTTTTTATTCTCCCAGGCATTTTAGCATTTTACCTTCCCAGTCTCTTAGCTCTGTTGTTTTAATTCTGTATTTTAAAGCTCTGCATTGCTGCTACATTTTTATTCTGGTTGTACGGTTATTTTGCGGTTGTAAGCTTTCATGTTTCATATTGTTTTATGCTGCGCCTCTGTGGTTTTAATTTTTTGTGAGCCGCCCAGAGAGCTTTGGCTATTGGGTGGCATAGAAATGAAATGAAACGAAATAAATAAATAAAGCCACATGGCGATTGCCTGAATTAAAGTTTGCCTATAGCACCCCGCAAGCCAAGGGAGACAGCACCACCACTCTTCCAAGGCTCCATTCATGGATGTTTCCATTAGACTACTGCAGTGCCCATCATTAGGATGGAAGTGGTGGGGGAGCAGGGAGAGAGAAGAGGATGAGGCACATGAAGAAAACGGTAGTACCATGCTCATAGGTGAGTACACACTCAGGTCCTTTCCAGCAGAAGCTGTTCCACCCAGAGTCAGAAGGAGAACAACATGGTCAAGTGAAGCTTGAACTGTTTAGTCTTTTGTTTTTTTAAAAAAATGAACAAACCCAAACTATGCCCCATACTTCAAAAGCAACTAGAATAGTTTACAAAGTAAGAAAAAAAAGTATCACAGACGTTAATTACAAATGCCAACAAGGTGAACACGCCCAATTCCCATTACCCAAAAGTTAAGCCAGCAGCAGATCAAAAAGGGCAGAGGAAGGGAACATAAATCCAACCCCCATGAAAAAGCGGGAGAGGAAAGCAGAACACAAACGCCTCTCTGAAAAGACAGACGTTGGCATCTGAAAGTGCACAAGAAAACGGATTTTCACGACACCCCAAAAGGTCCTGCTCTGTAACGCCTGCCATACTGAGCAGGCAAGGGAGTCCAGAGCGAAGCCTGTGATGACAAACCAAGAGACACTTTGCCTCCCCCGCTCCCCTGGCAAACAGGAGTGAATGGCGGACATGGACGCACACAGCAGTACGGAAGCATCAAGGAAACACTGGATGCAAAAGTGGGCACATGGCAAAATGCCAGTGAAAAGTTTCTATTTTTTGCATTTATTTATCATTACATTTATATCCTGCTTTTTTTTTCCTCTTGCAAGGAACCCAAGGCAGCCTCCTCTTCTCCACTTTATCCTCACAACAACCCTGTGAGGTAGGTTAGGATGAGTCAGTGACTGGCCCAAAGTCGCCCAGTGAGCTTCATGGCCGAGTGGGGACTAGATCCCGGGTCTCTTGAATCCCAGTCCAACTCTAACCACCACACTGCACTGGCTTTTCTTCCTCTTCCTCTTCTTCTCAAAAAATGCATGTTTTGAGTTGCAGTGATCTGAACCAATCAGATGCCACCTTTGGGGGGACTCCGCCAGGGAGGACACATAAAGACCACCCTGTGACCTCATTGGTTGCGTCCCCTCCCGAAGGTAGCGTCCGATTGGTTCAGATTGCTGCTATTCAACATGTAAGGGGGGGTGTTGTTAATGGGGTGCTGTGGGACCTGCATGCTTAGCTGTGGCGGTGCCTTTCGCCAGCAGAGCTGGCCGGAGGGCGAGGAGGAGGAAGATGGTGGTAAACTGAGGAGCAGATGGGCCCTTCTGAACCAGTGGGCCATTGACAGCTGCCCACCCATGCCAACCACTAGCACCAGGCCTGGCTGTAACCAGAGTTAACTATTCAACAGCACATTGGGGGGGGGGGGTAGCATATAAAATGCAGGCGATTTCTCTACCATGGTTAAGCAGGGAGCATGCAGTCCTGTGGTCCTCCTTTGCTCTTAGCCTTGGCTAGTTACTGACATCAGCACTGACGTTATCCACAACCAGTGCTAAGAAAGGCCCCCTCTTAAGTCTCTAACCAGAACTGGAAGCTGATTACCAAACCCCAGTTAAGAAGCACTGGATATAACCATGGTTAAGCGAGGTCATCTGCATTTCAGCCCTTCCACAAATTATGGTGTATCGCAACATTATTCTGGATTAACTGCTACTAGATGCATGCTAAGTATGGATCCCAAATGGAAGAAAGTGGCTTGAGATACGTTCTTCCATGCTCTCTCAAAACACTAGAACTTGGGGCAGTGGGGGTCACCCATGGGCAGGAGATTCAGGAAAGAGTAAAGACTTCACACAATGTGCGGCTAATGGAATCCACCCATCTGGTAATGGCTCCTGGCTTGGATGGCTTTCGGGCGGGGGGGAAGACAAATTCGTGGAAGAGGTGGTCTATCAGTGGTTATTGGGCATGACAGTTTAATAGAACATCCATGTTCAGAAGACGTGTACCTCTCAGTACCAGATGCTGAGGACAAACAGAGAGGGTTATTACCTGTAAGCCTCACCTGCGGGCTTCCCGGAGGCATCTGGTTGGCCACAGTGGGGAAGAGAATACTGGACTATTTGGACCTCTGGCCTGATCCAGCAGGGCTGCTCTTATGGAGACTTGATACATTTGATTTATAGCCCACTCGTAAACAAGTGCCCAGGACAGCTTCCAAAAAATGTTAAAGTTACAATGAAGCAAAGCAGTACTGACCTGGTTTGCACGACTGCAGGGTGGTTAAATAAACCACGGTGGCTTGTTAACCACCCTGCATGTGCTGGTCACATGCTGCCCCAATTTACATAACTATCCTTGCCGGGCACGGCTTGTTGTGATGTCCGAATGTGGCGAGAGTGGCTGGCTGGCATGGTTACCAAACCACCCAGTAACCCGAGAAGAGGCTTTGGGCTCTGGGTGGTCTGTTTACCACCACGCCCTCGACAGGTCTGGACGTCACAAAAAGCCCACTGTGACCAGGTTCACATGATCAGAGGTAAAATAACCCTAGAACGAGCCATGGGTTCCAGGGTGGTTTGTAAACCACTCCAACCACCCATCCTTGCTGGGTTCGGACGTCATGACACCCCGTGCCCTGTGAGGGTAATGATGCTAATTAGGTGCCTTGAGAACAGCATGCGCAGGGAGGGAAAATAAGCCACAGTGGCTTATTTTCCCTCTGTGGTTGTGTGAACCCACCCAATATCAAAGTGTGCCATATCTTCTGATGAGCCTGTTGTATCTACAGTCAAAACCCAGCCATTCAAATTCAGATCAGGGCATGTTCACTGCAGCACTCCCGAACCCTCTAGGGGATGAAGATCCGCCACTCTGGCCTGGTCTACATGTAACAAGAGGCCAGAGGTTGCAGTTTTAGGGTTACAGGTGGCTTGCCAACCACCTCAACACTCCACCCTTGCCAGGTTTGCATGTACAAGAAGCGACGGTTCCTCCCCCCGCCCACCACAGCCCAAATATTCAAAATGGCAGCAGCCACCGCAGCAAGAAGCCCCATGGAGAAATTCACCCACAGTGGCTTCTCGTTACATGCAAATCAAGAGTCTGTGTTCCCCACCCCCCTTTTCTTGGCACGCCGTGGGCATTTAAAGGGAGAAGAGAAAATCTCTCCTGCGGAACAGCGCCGTGTAAAAGAAAAAGAAATGACGTTGACACACACAAAGCTCTGAGCAAGTTCTCGGGACCACCTACAACAGTGAAGCAGAGTTGTACTTGTGTGATTTGAGGACGCAGGCTGGAGGAACATTTGGGCTCTCTCTCTTGCTTTTAAGTTCACGACAGAGCAGAACCGGCCAAGCCGGTTTGCCACTCCCGTCTGACAGCTCGCTACTTTTTTCCAATGAGTCACCTGAAATGTCTCTGCCATTCCAATACCCCACGCTCCAGTGTACATTTACTAACAAGGCGCCGCTGTTTTTTGCCCAGACGGCTTTGACGGATGCCTGCTAAAATGACTGCTTTCCCTGTACAACCCCATGCGCCAGCTGGGAGGAAGGGAAGGGGCCGTCCGTGCAGCGCTGGGCACTCTAGAGCATGGGCCAGGTCCCTTGTGTCTTATGGTACAAACCTGTGCCAATTAACAAGCCTCTGCCTTGATGGGTCAACCTCATTCCACACAAGGGAGTCACGGCAAAGAAGCAGTCCCAGCCAGGTTTATGGCAATTGCCCCTGGGAAGGAATTTACTAGCAAAATATTAACTCTTCCCCGCCAACTGTCAGCCAGCAGCTATTCCCGCATTCCCCAACCTTGCAGCCTCCACATGTATTGGGCCACAGCTCCCATCCACAGCCAGCATGACCACATACTGGGGATGATGACAGCTTCATCATAACTGGAGAGCCACCAGGCTGAGGAAGGCTGAACTGTTCCATCAGGCCATAGTGGAGGGAGAGAAGGAAAGCTGGGCCACTCTCAGCTTTGCTGAGAAGCCAGGCTTCTCCCACAGCTGTCATCCAGCAGCCACTCCATCAGTCTGTAGAAGAGGGAGGGAGAGGAATTTGGGCCATTCCATCAGTCTGTAGAAGAGGGAATGGCCCAACTTCCTGTTTCACCCTCTTCTACAGACTGATGGAATGGCCCAAATTCCTGACCCTCCATCAGCCTGTAGAAGAGGGAGGGACAGGAAGGTGGGCCACTCCATCCACTCCGTTGGAAGACCAGCAATTTTTGACTCCTGTCTTTGAGCCTGTTCCAGTTGGTGGTGACAAGACAACCCACAAAGCCCGGATGCATTATAAGCACCTTGTAACATTATCAACTGGTGCCCGCATTGTCTCGTTTTCCTCTCCCCACCTCATCCATCTTTCTCTGTGTCCTGCCTTTAAAATTATAAGCCTGAGGGCAGGGAGTGTCTTGTTCTTAGTTATGTAAACTGCCTGGGAGCCTTTGCGGCTGCGGAGCGGGGTATGATTTCTCAATGAATGAATGAATAAAATGCCCATCATTTTGGCGAGTGGGGTCTATGCGAAGGGCGGGCTTGTATATTTGCTAGGGCCAGACTAATCCTGTTTAGATGCTGCCATACGGAAGGCCACCCTGGAAAGCAGCCTGAGGAGTGCAGTTAGCACAGAAAGTAGCAGCTAGAGTCCCAACTGGGAAGGGTTTCAGGGAATCTCTTGCCACTGCTTAAGAACTCTGCTGGCTTCCAGTCTAATTCCCAGGCTCAAGTCAAGGAAGTGACGGTGCATATTTGGGATGCCAGTCTCTGAAAGAATGCCCAGTCCCCTACCAAACTGCCTGGGAGTCGAGGACATCCATCAATGCTCCCCTCAGAGTGCCCCTGCCAGATGCAAGGTGGCTGGCAACCGAGGGAAGAGTGCATCAGCTGCCTGTGGAACTCTCACCCAGTCCAACTGGGCAGAGAGGCTTGCCTGGCACCTACGGTGCTATGGCGTGCTGGCATCAAATGAAAACATGGCTTCTCTTCTTAAGAACGCGAGAGTCATTTTATGGGCTTCTTTAGCAGCTGTTTCACAACTCTCTTTTCCTTGTATGCATTATGGACCCTGGCAGCCACCCCAGCATCTTCTTATAACGAAAGGCAGGTTAGAAAAATACATTACAGACCACTACCACCACCACCCCCAAAAAAAATCAAGGTCAGGGAGAAGGAATGCAGTACATAGCTAAATTACATATATGTATGTGCAAACACCCACACGTCTCATGAGATCTAGTCCAGGCGAAGACAACTTTCACCCCCCAGACCCCACACCCATCCTTGCGGGCTGCACCAGGTAATTAAAAAAAAAAATCACTGGGTTTGCCACCAAAATTTGGCAGCAAACCGCTCCATAGTGCTAACAGGGTTAAAATGAGCTTGTTTGCAAGCTACATTTGATCCTTTTAATCGGTAGCAGCTACGCAGCACTAACATGGACAAACTTAGCTTGCAACCAAGCAAAGTTTGGCCCCCTTATGGAACAGCTTTTTGGTTGTAAAAAAGAGAGTAATTTTTTTAAAAAAATTCAGGGGCAAGGCAGGGAGGGCCACAGATGGCCCATCTGTTGCCCACTCCTGCTCTAGTCCAACCTCCTGCTCAATGGAGACGTTGCTTAAATACCTCCAAGCAAAATACCATTCTGCTCTCTGGAGCAACAGAGAACAAACCTTCCCTGTTGCATCTTCTGCATGACAGCACTTCAGATATTTGAAGACCACCATCATTTGAAGACACTGCATCTTATTGTTTCTGGGCTAAAGCAGAGGTCACAAAATCTTACAATATACCCAAGCAGAACGCGAGTGGAGGAAAACAACATGCAGTCACATGAGGCAGAAAAATCTAGTACACTGGACTCCCTAGAACGGGGTCACCAACATGGTGCCCCCAGGCACCTGAAAATATTTTTTTCAATTCAACTTATTATTATTATTATCATCATCATCCAGTCTTTTAATATATGTACATGGATTTGTATGAAATGCGTACACCCTTCTAGCAATTATACATGGGCTGCATCCAAAGTGGACCAAATATTCAAATATGTATCCATTTGAAAGTGATGTCTATATGCCACTGTGAAGCTTTGAGGCCTACAAAGGCAAAAGGAAAAACAGTCAGGCTTAGAAGCCTGGAGTTTCTGTTGGGAGAGGGTATCTCTGAGAGGACCAGTTTCATTTCCGTGGTTAAGTTCAGCTCCATTTCCCCAGTTAAGTTTCAGTTTCATTTCCCCAGGTAAGTTTCAGTTTCTTCAGGTTTGAAGCAGTACTTTTGGTTTTGAGGGAGGAGGGTATATAAAGAGAGTGAGAGAGCCAGTACAGGTAGAGTCAGGAAGAGCAGAGCCTGAAGAGGGAGCAGGAAGAAGCAGCTTGGAGAAGTCTAAGGACAGCTAGGGTAAAGGAACTTGCGTTTTGCAACTTTTATTTTCTCTTAAGGCCTTCTTATCACTCAGCTCTATTGTGTAAACACCTTTAGTTGTGATTTGCTTGCTTTAATTTACCAGTAAACTGTTGTGGTTAAACCCTGTGTCTAGAGTGTCAGTCACCCCACCCCTACAGACTAAAGCCCACGTTACTGGAAAGGAGAAGGTAAAAGAAGGAAGGTGGGACTCTTAAGGAGGCAAGAGATCCTTAAGGAGTTGCTCAAGGGGTCCAGGTCATAAGGGGAACCCTGACACCCACCCTTTCAAATATTGAAAGTGTTGTAACATCCTCAAACCATTGCATTACAGGAGGTGAGTGTTGTGATATTAGTTTTTTTGCTGTCAAAAGGGGCAGAGAATCCATGAAGCAGGTAAATCATTTAAAAGAGCCTGTACATCAGTGAATATTAAAGACTGTCCCAGTACAAAATTTTTCTGTGTAATAACCTCCCCACAAAGAAGCAACTACCAGACATCACCAAAACATATGTTTAAAAGAAGCATTAGCTGTATTGCACTGCCAGCAATTAGCTGAATTAGACAATCCCTTATCCAAAGAGATGTTGCAGTGTCCAACAGACACGAAGCAAATGTTTTTGCTGAATAAGACGCAGCCTAAGATCCACAGATGCGAAAACTAAACACCAAGGCAGCGACCCAATGAGTAGGCATTTTGTGGCGGTGCCCACAGCAGCGTCTCAAATCCCCAAATGCACTCATGGGCCCAAGAAGGTTGGGAACCCCTGCCCTAGAAAGACAGAAAGATCGAAAGAGAAATGGGCTTTCCGTGGCATGGAGAGAAGCATTATTGCCTGCAAATGCTACCAACAAATTTAAGAAAATCAAACTGCTGCAGCAATCGAAGCTGGAACCGGTAAAAGAAGCTGGCAGCCCTACGCACAGCACAGCTTTGATGACACCTACAAATCGGAAAACAAAGTCAGGGAGTCCTTAAGGCCACACAACTGAAGAGAAATACCAAAATGGACGCTCCACATCTACTTTCCTGTGCCTGTCATACCTTTATCTGCAAGGGAGAGGGAGGTGTTGAAGTACTGCTCCTCCACTGTCCACACTGTGTCGTTTATTTTGTTGGACACTCCACAGGAGCCCACACAGCTCACCTTGATAGCTGGAGGAAGAGGAGAAAGGAGAATTGTTAGCTACGTTGCCAAGCTAAAAAGAGATGATTAATATTAACACAGGAATATATAACCCAGCTAGATGAGTACTGTCTACAATACATGCTAGCTGGGGATGAGGGTGGTTTGAGTCCCAACACACCTGGAGGACACCGGTTCAGGAAACCTGGTCTGCCACACTGACTGGGAGCGGCTCTTCAGGATTTCAGACAGAGGTCTATCCCACCTCTCCCTGGAGATGCCGAGGACTGAGACCGGGACCTTCTGTGTGCAAAATAGGTCCTTGACCACTGAGCTACAGCACATTCACCACCAGCAGCAGCATGTATATCATGCTTTTGAGCAATCAAAGTGTTCCTCATGATTTCATCGATCTCAGTAATATTTAGATACACACACCCTATCAGTCGGTAGAGATTCCGTGGCCTAAAAGTCCCCCACCCCCACTACCACAAAAAGTAAAAGTCAGAGTTTAGAATTTACTTACATATGTATATATAGCATAAGACCACAAGAAGGGCACTGCTGGATCAGACCAAGGGTCCATCTAGTCCAGCATTCTGTTCACGCAGGGGCCAACCAGCTGTCAACTGGGAACCCACCAGCAGGACATGAGGGCAACAACATCCTCCCACCCATGGTCCCCAGCAACTGGTGCCCACAGGCATACTGCCTCTGATGCTGGAGGTGGCACATAGCCATCAGGACTAGTAGACACTGATAGACTTCTCCATGAATTTGTCCAACCCCCTTTTAAAGCCATCCAAATTGGTGCCCATCGCTATGTCTTGTGGTAGCAAATTCCATGGTTTGACTATGTGCTGTGTGAAGACGTCCTTCCTTTGACCTGTCCTGAATCTCCCACCAATCAGCTTCATGGGAGGACCCCATTAGGTTCTAGTATTTTGAGAGAGGGAGAAAAATGTCTCCCTATCCACTTTCTCCACACCGTGCATAATTTTGTACACCTCAATCATGTCTCCACTTGTTGTTGTTGTTGTTGTTGTTCAGTCGTTCAGTCGTGTCCGACTCTTCGTGACCCCATGGACCAGAGCACGCCAGGCCTTCCTGTCCTGCGCTCTCTCCCGGAGTGTGCTCAAGTTCATATTCATTGCATCGGTGATACTATCTAGCCATCTCATCCTCTGCCGTCCCCTTCTCCTTTTGCCTTCAGTCTTTCCCAGCATCAGGATCTTTTCCAGAGAGTTTTCTCTTTGCATTAGGTGGCCAAAATATTTGAGCTTCAGCTTCAGTATCTGTCCTTCCAATGAGCACTCAGGGTTGATTTCCTTTAGGATGGACTGATTTGACCTCCTTGCACGCCAGGGGACTCGTAAGAGTCTTCTCCAGCACCACAGTTCGAAAGCATCAATTCTTCGGTGCTCAGCCTTCCTTATAGTCCAGCTCTCACAGCCATACATTACTACTGGGAAAAACATAGCTTTGATTAGACAGACCTTTGTCGGCAAGGTGATGTCTCTGCTTCTTACTATGCTGTCTAGGTTTGCCATAGCTTTCCTCCCAAGGAGCAAGTGTCTTTTAATTTCATGGCTACAGTCACCGTCTGCGGTGATCTTGGAGCCCAAGAAAGTAAAATCTGTCACTGCTTCCATTTCTTCCCCTTCTATATGCCAGGAAGTGATGGGGCCAGATGCCATGATCTTCGTTTTTTTAATGTTGAGTTTCAAACCAGCTTTTGCACTCTCCTCTTTCACCCTCAACAAGAGGCTCTTTAGATTCTCTTTGCTTTCTGCTATTAGGGTGGTATCGTCTGCATATCGGAGGTTGTTGATAATTCTCCCAGCAAGCTTAATTCTGACCTGTGATTCATCCAACTCGGCGTTTCTCATGATGTACTCTGCATATAAGTTAAATAAGCAGGGTGACAATATGCAGCCTTGTCATACTCCTTTCCCAATTTTGAACCACTCGGTTGTTCCATGTCTGGTTCTTACTGTTGCTTCTTGACCCTCGTACAGGTTTCTCAGGAGACAGGTAAGGTGGTCTGGTATTCCCATCATTTTAAGAATTTGCCACAGTTTGTTGTGATCCACACAATCAAAGGCTTTAGCGTAGTCAATGAAGCAGAAATAGACGTTTTTCTGGAATTCTCTTGCTTTCTCCATGATCCAGCAAATGCTGGCGATTTGATCTCTAGTTCCTCTGCCTCTTCGAAACCCAGCTTGTACTTCTGGTAGTTCTCAGTTCGCATACTGCTGAAGCCTAGCTTGTAGGATTTTGAGCATCACCTTGCTGGCATGTGAAATGAGCGCAATTGTGCGGTAGTTTGAACACTCTTGGGCGTTGCCCTTCTTTGGAATTGGAATGTAAACTGACCTTTTCCAGTCTTGCGGCCATTGTTGAGTGTTCCAAATTTGTTGGCATATTGAATGCAGCACTTTAACAGCATCATCTTTTAGGATTTTAAATAGCTCAGCTGGAATACTGTCCTCTCCACTAGCTTTGTTGTTAGTAATGCTTCCTAAGGCCCACTTGACTTCACTCTCGAGGATGTCCGGCTCAAGTTCAGTGACCGCACTATCATGGCTATCAGGGACATTCAGATCTTTCCTGTATAGTTCTTCTGTGTATTCTTGCCACCTCTTCTTAATCTCATCTGCTTCTGTGAGGTCCCTGCCTTCTTTGTCCTTTATCATGCCCATCTTTGCACAAAACGTTCCCTGGAGATCTCCAATTTTCTTGAAGAGATCTCTAGTCTTTCCCATTCTGTTGTTTTCCTCGATTTCTTTGCATTGTTCATTTAAGAAGGCCTTCTTGTCTCTCCTTGCTATTCTCTGGAACTCTGCATTCAGTTGGATATATCTTCCCCTTTCTCTTTTTGCTTCCCTTCTTTCCTCAGCTACTTGTAAAGCCTCATCAGACAGCCACTTGGCTTTCTTGCACTTCTTTTTCTTTGGGATGAATTGTGTTGCTGCAGGCTGAGCGCCGAAGAATTGATGCTTTCGAACTGTGGTGCTGGAGAAGACTCTTACGAGTCCCCTGGACTGCAAGGAGGTCAAATCAGTCCATCCTAAAGGAAATCAACCCTGAGTGCTCATTGGAAGGACAGATAATGAAGCTGAAGCTCCAATATTTTGGCCACCTAATGCGAAGAGAAAACTCCCTGGAAAAGACCCTGATGCTGGGAAAGACTGAAGGCAAAAGGAGAAGGGGACGGCAGAGGATGAGATGGCTAGATAGCATCACGGATGCAATGAATATGAACTTGAGCACGCTCCGGGAGAGAGCGCAGGACAGGAAGGCCTGGCGTGCTATGGTCCATGGGGTCACGAAGAGTCGGACACGACTGAACGACTGAACAACAACAACAACAACAATTCCTGAACAATGTTACGGACCTCCATCCATAGTTCCTCAGGCACTCTGTCTATCAGGTCTAATCCCTTAAATCTATTCGTCACCTCCACTGTATATTCATAAGGGATATGATTTAGGTCATAATTGAATGGTTTAGTGGTTTTCCCTACGTTCTTCAATTTAAGCCGAAATTTTGCAACAAGAAACTCATGATCTGAGCCACAGTCAGCTCCAGGTCTTGTTTTGACTGACTGTATAGAGCTTCTTCATCTTTGGCTGCAAAGGACATAATCAATCTGATTTCGATATTGACCATCTGGTGATGTCCATGTGTAGAGTCGTCTCTTGGGCTGTTGGAAAAGAGCGTTTGCTATGATCAGCGTGATCTCTTGGCAAAACTCTATTAGCTTTTGTCCTGCTTCATTTTGTACACCAAGGCCATGCCTGCCTGTTATCCCGGTGATTTCTTGACTTCCTACTTTAGCATTCCAATCCCCTATGATGAAGAGGACATCTTTTTTTGGTGTTAGTTCTAGAAGGTGTTGTAGGTCTTCATAGAACCGATCAACCTCAGCTTCTTCGGCATCAGTGGTTGGGGCATAGACTTGAATTACTGTGATGTTGAATGGTTTGCCTTGGATTCGTACTGAGATCATTCTATCGTTTTTGAGATTGTACCCCAGTACTGCTTTTCCCACCCTTTTGTTGACTATGAGTGCTACTCCATGTCTTCTACGGGATTCTTGCCCACAGTAGTAGATATGATGGTTACCTGAATTAAATTCGCCCATGCCTGTCCATTTTAGTTCGCTGATTCCCAAGATGTCGATGTTCAATCTTGCCATCTCATGTTTGACCACCTCCAGCTTACCTTGATTCATTGATCTGACATTCCAGGTTCCTAAACAATATTGTTCTTTACAGCATCGGATTTTCTTTTCACCACCAGACACATCCACAGCTGAGTGTCCTTTCGGCTTTGGCCCAGCCGCTTCACTCTTTCTGGCGCTACTTGGAAATACCCTCTGCTCTTCCCCAGTAGTGTATTGGACACCTTCCGACCTGAGGGGCTCATCTTCCGGCATCATCTCTTTTAGCCTTGTGATACGTTCCATGGGGTTTTCTTGGCAAGAATACTGGAGTGGGTTGCCATTTCCTTCTCCAGTGGACCACATTTTGTCAGAACTCTCTGCCATGACCTCTCCGTCTTGGGTGGCCCTGCACAGCATAGCTTATGGCTTCACTGAGTTAAGCAAGCCCCTTCGCCACAACAAGGCAGTGATCCATGAAGGGGTGCCTCCACTTACCCTCCTTTTTTTCCAAGCTAACAATCCCAGCTGTCGTAACCTTCCCTCATAGGGGAGATACTCCAGCCCCCTTGATCATTTTAGTTGCCCTTCTCCGCACTTTTTCCAGCTCTACAATATCTTTTTTTAGGTGAGGTGACCAGAACTGTATGTAGTATTCTAAGTGTGATTGCACCATAGATTTGTATAAAGGCAGTATGATATCGGCATACTGCCTTCATATTTCCACCAATCCTCGCCCAGAAGTTGGCTTACAGCAGATAGTTAAACACTGAACCGCATAGTGACCTGGTTTGCAGATAACACCAATTCATGGGTTAAACAATTTATGGTGGGGTTGCACAGAAGTGAGCAAGCGAGTGTCCATGTACCAATTCCACTTCTCATCAGCTTGCCTAAAGAATCCAGAACCCATGGGTTCAAACTCTGGGTCATTTAATCCTCAACAACCCAGACTGCTGGGGTTCAGGAATCTTAACTAACAGCCCTGGGTTGTTTCAGCAAGTTGATGCAAGTGGGCAGGAGGCCCCGACAACCCATGGTTTAAACAACCCATGAGGTGTCGTTCCATGGGCCAGCGCATTACAGTGATTCAAAACACACAATCACAGAATAGCTGCCAAACAGAACAGCAAAGAAAATCATGGATAAAACCCAGAATGAATTAGATAGTGCCAGAAGCATTGGCCAATTTTTTTTTTTTTTAAACCATTTAATTGGCATTCAAAAGATGGCAATGGAAATACCCTGGGGAAGGCAGGGTGCCAACACAGAAAGGGCTCTCCAGCACACCTTGATCTTAGCCCATGAGGGCTTGTATCCCTCTTGGTTTTCAATGTTTTGGCTTCAGCGCTGTCGGCCTCATCAGCAAGGTTTGCTTTTAGAGTCTCCCCTTGAGCTGCTGTGTGAATATCCCATTAGGGTAGAACAGAACACAGGAGACATATAGCCAGCAAAAAATATGCCTCTGGCATTCCATCCCACAGCAACCTACACGCACAGCACAAGAGGAGACTGGTACACAGGACCTAAACCAAAATATTAGAAGCTGATATTGCATCTCTCCCTAACTCATGATTTATGTATGTATCCTAGCAACGTCGTTTCCTTTTGTGTTATTCTTAGCAGGAGGGAAATTAAGTAGATTTTCGCACTTCATACCATCATGTCAAATTAAGCCAAACTGCTCTCAAGTCTCACTGTAAACAAAAGTAGGAATCAAAAGCGCAAGGAGGGACCATGCAAGAGCATGGAGGGAAGCCATCCTGGGGGAACGCCAGCAGGGGATTGAAATCTGGGATTTTGAGATCCATTTTAGTTTGGGTTAGTTCAAACATTAAGTTTGAACTGGTTAGTTCTCCAGCAAAGGAGATCATTACCTTGTCGTGGTGCTGGAGCTTGAGCACCTCAATGACATCATGAGCTAAACCGTGAAGGGACACCCAAAACGGGAAGGTCATGGCAGAGAGATCAGGCTAAATACGATCCCTGGGGAAGGAAACGGCAACCCACCCCAGTATTCTTGCCATGAAAACTAAATGGATCAGTACAACCAGAGATATTTATTTATTTATTGCATTTACCCCACCTTTTTTCCTCTTGCAAGGAACCCAAGGTGGCTTACATTATCCTCCTCCTCTCCATTTTATCCTCACAACAACAACCCTGTGACGTGGGTTGGGCTGAGAGTCTGTGACTGGCCCAAAGTCACCCAGTGAGCTTCCATGGCTGAGTGGGGACTAGAACCCGGATCTCCCAGCCCCTAGTCCAACACTGTTGCCACTACACCACACTGTCAGTATACCATCAGAAGATGGGACTCCCAGGTTGGAAGATGGTCAAAATGCTACTGGGGAGGAACAGAGGATAAGTTCAACTAGCCCCAGATGTGATGACGCAGCTAGCTCAAAGCCGAAAGGACGGCTAGCAGCCGATGGTGCTGGTGGTGAATGACAAATCCGATGTTCTAAAGATCAACACACCATAGGAACCTGGAATGTAAGATCTATGAGCCAGGGAAAATTGGATGTGGTTATTGGGGAGATGTCAAGATTAAATATAGACATTTTGGGTGTCAGTGAACTGAAATGGACTGGAATGGGCCACTTCACATCAGATGGCCACCAGATCTACTACTGTGGACAAGAGGACAACAGAAGAAATGGAGTAGCCTTCTTAATTAATAATAAAGTGGCTAAAGCAGTGCTTGGATACAATCCCAAAAATGACAGAATGATCTCAATTCAAATTCAGGGTAAGCCATTTAACATCACAGTGATCCAAATATACGCCCCAACCACAGATGCTGAAGAAGCAGAAGTAGATCAGTTCTATGAGGATCTGCAGCACCTACTGGATAGTACGCCATAAAAAGATGTTATTTTCATTACAGGAGACTGGAATGCTAAGGTGGGTAGTCAAACAACACCTGGAATTACAGGCAAGCATGGTCTGGAGAACAAAATGAAGCGGGACATAGGCTGATAGAATTTTGCCAAGACAACTCACTGTGCATAACAAACACTCTCTTCCAACAGCCTAAGAGATGACTTTATACATGGACTTCACCAGACGGTCGACACCAAAATCAGATTGACTACATGCTTTGTAGCTAAAGGTGGTGGACATCTATGCAGTCAGTAAAAACAAGACCTGGAGCTGATTGGAGTTCAGATCACGAACTTCTTATTGCACAATTTAGAATCAGACTAAAGAGAATAGGGAAGACCCACAGATCAGTTAGATATGAGCTCACGAATATTCCTCATGAATATGCAGTGGAGGTGAAGAATAGATTAGAGGGACTAGATTTAGTAGATAGGGTCCCAGAAGAACAATGGACAGAAGTTCGCAACATTGTTCAGGAGGCGGCAACAAAAAACATCCCAAAGAAAATGAAAACCAAGAAGGCAAGATGGCTGTCTGCTGAGACACTGGAAGTAGCCCAAGAAAGAAGGAAAGCAAAAGGCAACAGTGATAGGGGCAGATATGCCCAATTAAATGCAGAATTCCAGAGGTTAGCCAGAAGAGATAAGGGATTATTTTTAAACAAGCAATGCGCGGAAGCGGAAGAAGATAATAGAATAGGAAGGACAAGAGACCTCTTCCAGAAAATTAGAAACATCAGAGGTAAATTCCAGGCAAAAATGGGTATGATCAAAAACAAAGATGGCAAGGACCTAACAGAAGCAGAAGAGATCAAGAAAAGGTGGCAAGAATATACGGAAGATCTGTATAGGAAGGATAATAATATCATGGATAGATTTGACGGTGTGGTCAGTGAGCTAGAGCCAGACATCCTGAACAGTGAGGTTGAATGGGCCTTAAGAAGCATTGCTAATAACAAGGCAGCAGGAGATGACGGTATCCCAGCTGAACTGTTTAAAATCTTGCAAGATGATGCTGTCAAGGTGATGCATGCCATATGCCAGCAAATTTGGAAAACACAAGAATGCCAACAGATTGGAAAAAAATCAACTTACATCCCCATACCAAAAAAGGGAAGCACCAAAGAATGTTCAAACTATCGAACAGTGGCACTTATTTCACATGCCAGTAAGGTCATGCTCAAGATCTTGCAAGGTAGACTCCAGCAATTCATGGAACGAGAATTGCCGGATGTACAAGCTAGGTTTAGAAAAGGCAGAGGAACTAGACCAAATTGCCAATATCCGCTGGATAATGGAGAAAGCCAGGGAGTTTCAGAAAAACATCTATTTCTGTTTTATTGACTATTCTAAAGCCTTTGACTGTGTGGATCATAACAAATTGTGGCAAGTTCTTGGTGGTATGGGGATACCAAGTCATCTTGTCTGCCTCCTGAGGAATCTGTATAACGACCAAGTAGCAACGGTAAGAACAGACCATGGAACAACGGACTGGTTTAAGATTGGGAAAGGAGTACAGCAGGGTTGTATACTCTCACCCTACCTATTCAACCTGTATGCAGAACACATCATGCGACATGCTGGGCTTGATGAAGCCAAGGCTGGAGTTAAAATCGCTGGAAGAAACATTACCAATCTCAGATATGTAGATGATACCACTTTGATGGATGAAAGCGAGGAGGAGCTGAGGAACCTCATGACGAAGGTGAAAGAAGAAAGTGCAAAAGCTGGGTTGCAGTTAAAACTCAAAAAACCAAGATTATGGCAACCAGCTGGATTGATAATTGGCAAATAGAGGGAGAAAACGTGGAGGCGGTGACAGACTTTGTCTTTCTATGCGCAAAGATTACTGCAGACGCTGACTGCAGCCAGGAAATCAGAAGACGTTTACTTCTTGGGAGGAGAGCAATGACAAATCTTGATAAAATAGTTAAGCGCAGAGACATCACACTGACAACAAAGGTCCGCATAGTTCAATGGTATTCCCCGCAGTAACCTATGGCTGCGAGAGCTGGACCATAAGGAAGGCTGAGCGAAGGAAGATCGATGCTTTTGAACTGTGGTGCTGGAGGACAATTCTGAGAGTGCCTTGGACTGCAAGAAGATCAAACCAGTCCGTACTCCAGGAAATAAAGCCAGACTGCTCACTTGAGGGAAGGATCTTAAAGGCAAAACTGAAGTCCTTTGGCCACATAATGGGAAGACAGGCTACCCTGGAGAAGATGCTGATGCTAGGGAAAGTGGAAGGCCAAAGGAAGAGGGGCCGACCAAGGGCAAGATGGATGGGTGATATTCTGGAGGTGACGGACTCGACCTTGAGGGAGCTGGGGGTGGCGACGGCCGACAGGAAGCTCTGGCGTGGGCTGGTCCATGAAGTCATGAAGTGTCAGAAGCGACTGACCGAATAAACAACAACAAGTTCGAACACAGCTGCTGCCAAATCATGGTTTGGTGCTGTCAGAACAAGCCGTGTGTCCACACACACACCCTGCCTCCCCCTCACTTCAATTAGTTCCTTCCTCTAACAGCCAAGAATCCACACAGGGGAGAAACTCAAAAACACCTGGAATGTGAGAAGAACCTCACATCGCATCAGAGAATCCACATGGGGCGGGGGGAGAGAAACCATTTCAAAGCACGTGGGAAGACGTTTGCTCGGAGAGCTTGCCTTGCCTCCCATCAAACTGTTCGCACAGGGAAGAAGCTATTTCAAATGTCCAGAGTGTGGCAACGGCTTCTGCAAGACCATCAGAGGGAAAAGAAGCACCAGTTGTACCTAGAAATAGCTCCAGCCAAGAGCCCCCCATCCACTCTCCAGCCACCTACTGCCACTGCCAAGGCCAGTGAAGCCAGACGAGGCATCCAGGTCTCCTTTGTGCTTAGAAACAGCTCCATGACCTGTTGAACTCTGTAACTAAGAATGCAGTGCCTGGGTTTGCTCCCCCCCCCCTGCCCTCCCAATCTTATTTCCTTTTGTTATCATGCCTTTTACATTATAGGCCAGAGGGTTCTTATTACTCTGGGAGCTGTTTTCAGCTGAAGAGCGGGGGTAAAAAATGCTTGAAAAAGATATAGTTTGCCACTGCATCTCACCCAGCAAACTATGGTGTATGCTTGCCGTTCAAATCAGGACTGAAGCCAGCTTCAGAGTCCCAATGAAACAAGGGACTCTGAAGCTCATGTGAATGAGTCTTGCAGGCCAAAATTCCTCGGAAACAGTGCTATTGTATTTGGTGATGCTTACTTTATAGTTAAGCATGGAGTTGAACTTCAAGGGGTGGCTTTGGGAGGAGTGGGGGAGAATGTTGTTCAGTTCACATTTTGATAAGAACATCCCACAGTCACACTGCCCAAATCAACACACAAACGGAAATACTTCGATATTTGTGCTTTTCAGAGTTTTGCAATACGGTTCTCTGAACAAAGAAGTTGTATACAAAAGTGTGCCTCTCAGAAAAAGTGTGCCCCCAAAAGCATACATTTGTGGCAAAATAATAATAATAATAATAATAATTAAAAGCATTATATCCCAGGAAAGTGCTTGCAAAAATGTGTTTGTGAGGGGAAACGCACATGAAAATGCGTACAAACTTTCATGAGGACTTTAAAAAGAAGTTGCTAATTGATGAGGAAACAGGGCTGAATGAAGTGATGAGTGGAAAAAATGAGGAACTGAGAGAAACAGATTCATCCAGTCCTAGACCTTTGGACCAGTCTCTTTCTAACACCCCGCCCCCTCTTTTCGCATAACGAAACTCACAAGAGTTGAGCTGAGAAAAAAGATGGGATAACCCTCCACCTCCATCACCACCTCTCTCTCTCTCTCTCTCTGTGTGTGCGCGCGCGCGCACACGTGAGACACAGAGAGAGAGAAAGAGAGAGAGAGAGAGAGAGAGAGAGAGAGAGAAAGAAAGAAAGGCTCCGAATTATGCATAAACTTCAACAAAAGCAGACCAAATATCCAAATAAGTAACCATCTGCAGGTGACATTCAAATCTTGAAAGCGTCATAAGGTCTTCAGTCCATTGCATTATAGGAGGTGAGAGTTTATCCTTCCAATACTGTAATATCAGTCTTTTAGCTGTCAAAATATAACGTCAAAATACATTACGTTATGTTAAAATATAATGTATTTTAATGGGTTTTTAAATTTTTGTGAACCGCCCAGAGAGCTTCAGCTATGGGGCAGTGTAGAAATAAAATAAATTAAAAGGGCATGGATAATCCATTTGCCCTGACTGTGTGTTACCTTCCAGGAAGCGGGTAGATAATTCAATATTTACTGATGTACATATTCTTTTAATGAGTGTTCCATTACAAAGTATATCCCTATAATAACTTCCTCCCCCAAAGAGGCAACTATCGGGCATTTACAGAACATGATTATAAGAAGCATTAGTTGTGTTACACCTCCACCAATTAGCCAGCTTAGACAAAACCTTATTAAAGAGACTTTGTGGCATCAAACAGACACAGAGCAAGAGTTTTTGCTGAATAAGGCGTAACCTGCGTTCCACAGAGAGTTCAGATAATGACGCTAAAGAGGCAATCCATTGATTAGGCAAAATGGGATGATCCAGTTCCCCATTCCATTCCTGCTTAAGACCCTGTATATCATATTTATTCACCAATACTACCTATTTATTAACATGGATCGTGGGTCGATATAACTGATCGGACGCAATAAGTGCTTCCAATAGCGAAGGACACTTTGAAGCCATAAAAGTGGCAGGGCCAAGCCTAGGTTCTAACAAGTGTTGCAACAGCAAGAATTGCCATTCTGCCATAGCAGGCAAATCGTTCTTGGCATGCAAAGCCGAGAATGACACAAACTCCTCATCAGCACCCAGTGGTCGATCCAAGGTAACAAATCCATGTATCCACCCAAGTCCACCACAAAAACGTTTTCTTACCCATTTTTAAATCTGGGTGTCCCCACAGAGTCAATTGAGCATGAGAACATGGATCAACGTGTAACTGATGTGGGCGGAAGGCAGCATGTTCACTTCCACGTGGCCCCCACATCCCGTGGGTTGTTGTTCCTTGCGAACTGGGTCACCGTGAAAAAAGGCCAGAGCTCATTTGCGCAGGCATTGCAGCAGGACAGGAAAACGGACATCTTTACCGTTGGTACCGATGCCACTCGAAACCCCCCCCCCCCAAGACTCTGAAAAGCACAGCCACAACTCGGCGTGTGTGAAGCCAGTCGTATTTTTGGCCTGATGGGGGCTTAGTCAGCATTCTGGAAAGCGGGCGTGGGGGGGGGGGCGAGGAAGAGATGAGAAAAAGGCCAACTGCACGTGCAGCAAACGCCCACCCAACCCGGCCAAAGAACGTTTGCCAAGTTTATCTGCTCTTGCTTCGTCCAGCTGGAAAGGCGGGCGGGGGCGAAGGCTGGTGCATGTATTTATTTATTTATTTGCACTACTGACATTCTGATTTCCATTCAGAGCAAATCCTGACGACGAATTCTGAAAAACCCTGAAAAAGAACTTTCTTTTTTTTTAACCCTAGAAACAAACGCACACAAACACACACTCTAGTACACAGAGAGAGAGAGAGAGAGAGAGAGAGAGAGAGAGAGCGCGCACCAGTGAGCCTTAAATCTTGCAGAATAAGGGAATGGGATAAAGCAATACACACACAGGCACATTCTGCAGCTGGCTTCAGCCTTTTAAAAAGAAGGACAGCTGCCACGGCCAAGTTTGCAGTTCCTTAGCAACAGGCACAGAGACCCTTCAAGTTTGCGATGTCCTGTCAGCTTGGCTCCTGTCAACAACCCAGCCGCAAAACCATCTGCTGTTCTGAAGCCGCAAGAAGAACTCCAGCAGTCCAGCCAACCCGCCCACCCGTCTATTCCCAACCGCTGCCTCTGGGCAGCGTGCAAGCGGAGCACGGCTCTTTCGGTGAGCCGAGGATCATACTAAATGGATCTACTGGCCCTTCCAGAGCCACAGAAGAGCTGCTCTGGATCAGACCAAAGCCCCGCTGATCCAGCGTCCTCTTGTCCACCGGGGCAAATAAGCTGCCCAAAGGAAGCCCACAAGCAGGACGTGAGGGCAACAGACCCTCCCCATCAGGTTCCCCAGCAAATGGCATTCGGCAGCATATTGCCTCAGAAACTAGAGGTGATATATAGCTGTCAGGATTAGAACAAAGATGCACCGGAGGGGGGGGGCGTGGAGGGGGGGGTATTTTGTAACTGTCGCACACACCATTTCAGACCTGAAAAGCCCCCTCCCCCCGCCCTAAAGCACACTGGGGCCTGAAGACTGGGTAAAAATAGATGTTATAAATAAATTGCACAGGCAAAAATATCTGGAGGAGTAGCTGTGTTATTCTGGCTCAGCAAAAGCAAGAGTCTTGCGGGACCATGAAGTCAAACAAGTTAATATGGTATAAGCCAAGGATAGGCACCCTGGTGCCTCCAGCTGCTTTGTACAACTCCCATCAGCCTCAGGCAGCATGTCCAATGGTGCAGTTTATGGGAACTATAATCCAAAGAATCTGGAGGGCATGGAGTCGCCTCTCTCTGGTATAAGCTTTCATGGATTACAGCGCACTTTATCAGATGCGTTTCTTGACTTAGCAGTATGTTACCATTATATATACACCTGGCTTGGCTTCAGGGTGGGGGCAAGACTGTGAAAAGTGAGGTAAGAGGGAATTGAAATGCAGGAGGTAAAGCGAGTAATAATGGCTTTATTAACAGCGGCCATTCACAAATCGGTTGTTGAGTGACAACTGAGATAGCCTTGTAATGGTGAGCTGATTAACACATTTGGTGTGATGAAAAAAAAAACCTTTGTCCCTATTCAAGCCACAGCAGGATGAGTTGAACCGCTTAATGAATCGTAATTCAGCTGTTTCGCATTGAGATCTATCTTTCAAGTGCCTTTATGCCACAATAAATTCGTTCGTCTTTAAAGGTGTCACAAGACTTTTTTCTCCCAACCAAAGAACATGCAGTTGGGGTGGGTGGGGTGCTGACAGCACTGCCATCCATCCAACTGGACACAGCTAAAGGCTCTTCACTGCACGCGTACACAAGTTTACTCTGCCGATTTAAAAGCCAATTGGGTGTTCGCCCATTAGGTTAGAGTAGCCTTCACTGACACAATTCCCCCACTCCTGATTTGTTGGACTACAACCCCCCCTCCCACCATCCCCCACTGGCTGGCAGGGAGTGATGGGGACTGTAGTCCAACAGATGGGGGGGCATCATGTTGGGGAAGGCTGGTTTAGAAGTACATAAGAAAAACCCATACCATTGCCCCACAGTATGTTATCGATGGTTTTAAAGATGCAAATGGGCGGCAGCCGAAGCGCAAAATACCAAGCTGCACGCTGTACAGTGCCATAAAGTTCACGCACGTGTGCTCTAAAAGCATGCCCAGACAAGAGCCCAGAGAGGGAGCCAACCCCCCCCCCGCCCCCCAATTGCAACGTTAGCAACTCACACTGCTAACGAATCCTTGGAACTGAGTCCAGACACAGAGTGGAAGCCAACACAGACAACAAAGCACCGGCTTAAATAATACAACTCTTCCCAATGCATCGGCCTCTCCCACGAGGCTTAGAAAAAGAATGAGCTCACCACCACCACGCTGTCGCCGTCTTCCATACCTCTCCCACACTAATATGAAGGCCAGCTTCGGCCAACGCTTCTAATCACACAAAATATGCCATCGTGTGCCCAAACAATCCCAAGTGGCGGGCAGGCGGGTGGGGGGGGGGAGTATTAGCACTCCTTGCCCAGTCTGTGGGACTTCCCTGCCCCCAGCAGATTAAGACACAAGGACTCTGAAAGCTCAAGTCCACTGAAGGAGGTAGTCCGTTCAACTTGTATTCTGCATGGCCAAATGCACTTTATTTATTTATTTATTTATTTATTACATTTCTATCCCCTTCATGGACCACTGCCTTGTTGTGGCGAAGGGGCTCGCATAACTCAGGGAAGCCATAAGCTATGCCGTGCAGGGCCACCCAAGACGGACAGGTCATGGCAGAGAGTTCTGACAAAATGTGGTCCACTGGAGAAGGAAATGGCAACCCACTCCAGTATTCTTGCCAAAAAAAACCCCATGGAATGTATCACAAGGCTAAAAGATGTGACGCCGGAAGATGAGCCCCTCAGGTCATAAGGTGTCCAACATACTACTGGGGAAGAGCAGAGGGAATTTCTCCTCCCAGGGTTCAAGTCAGGAGGGCCTTAACTCAATTTTCTAGACCTGTTTATCTCCGCTCCCAACCGAGGAGCCCTGGGAAATGTGGATAGGGACCTGCCCCCCCCCCCCGAAAACAAGAAATGACTGGTTACAAATAAGACATGAAATCCCAGAATAATGGCTGCATACAGACAGCTTTTATGAATGAATTAAGTCTTAAATCAGCAGTCTAAAGAGAGAAGGAAAAACCCCAAGAAGCAGCGATCTAATAATGAGATGTCACAAGACCCATAAAAGGCTTGGCAATTTATTGTGGCATCAGCTTTTGTGGGCACGACTGCTCTGATCAGCTGCCCCATCTCCTTTAAGACAGCGTTGTGGCTTCACATCTCACTGTGAAGTTGCCATTTCTTGGTGTGTGTTTTTCCTACTCTCTCTTTGGACTGCTGCATTAAGATTTATTTCATTCATAAAAGCCACCTGTGGGTGCCATCGCTCTGGGACGTCACTTTTGATTGGTAACCTATCATTTCACATTTTGAATTAACTGGTGATCTGTTCCTTTAAAAAGAGAGTGAAGTGCTGGGGGAAAAAAACCCTCTCAAGTTAGTGTGATCGGCAACTGTGATGGTTTTGGGATCAAGCTTGAATGCTGGGAAATAGGGACATGCACTCTGAACTCAAAGAGGAAGTCTCGTGGCGGCCTATGAGGTCCACAGCTGAACAAAAAGAGACAGGCAAGAGCAGTATTGACCTAAATTGTTGTTATCCCATTGGTCAGAATGGGATTTTTCTCTTTAAAGATCATCCTAGATCATGGCTATGTTCCCACACAACGGTAAACCAGGTTTCCAGTGAATCGTGGCTTACTGTGAATTTGCACTTGCTTGGCTCCTCCTACTGGCATGGGCTGCTAAACCAGGGGTTGACAACATGTGGCCCTCCAGATGTTGGACCGCAACTCCCATCATCCCTCACCAACCAGGAATTGAGATTACTTTGTCATTTGAACCGGGGTTACTGGCTGGTTGCTCTGAACAAGCCAGGACTCGCAAATCAAGAACAAACCCTGGTTTGCGGTCCTGGTTTGTTACGGAATGCAACAAGCCTCGATGAACCTGGGTCCAGGCAAGCCGGATGAGATGAACCTGGCACCCTCCACTTGTGTTGGACTACAACTCCCATCACCCCCAGATAGCACAGCTGTATGTTATGTCTGGGGGTGAGGGTTGCAGTCCAACACATCTGGAGGGTGCCAGGTCGGGGAAAACGGCAGCATGTTTTCGATTTCAGGTTTGTTTCGTCGCTCACGCTAACAGGAGAAGCCATGTGGGCTCATCAGGCACGAGAAAGCCACAATTCTCCCGAAAACTGGCTCACCACTGTACATGGTCATGTTTTGTTTCCCATCTCCCTCCAATAGCAAACAAGAAGTCAAAAGAGATTTTGTGGGGATGCAAGACCTCTGGACCGTCAGAAGTCAAAGGTTGCACCCACAACCCTTGAGATCTCAGTAACAGTAACAAAAGAAAGCTGAATGCACTGGTAGGGTGCATAAACTGCAGACAAGGTCTGCTGATCAGAGTAGACTTATTATCTATCTATCTATCTATCTATCTATCTATCTATCTATCTATCTATCTATCTATTTCATTTTAATACCGCCCAATAGCCGAGGCTCTCTGGGCAGTTCACAAAAACACAACAGAAAATACAATATAATAGTTTAAAGCTACAGAATAAAAAGACCCAACCAGAGCAAAACCTAGCAGCAGTGCAGATATTTAAAATGCAACAGCAGACTTAAGACAGCAGAGCTAAAAAACTGGAATGCTAAAATGCTAAAAATGCCTGGGAAAATAAAAAGGTCTTCACCTGGCGCCAGGAGGAGTACAATGTAGATACCAGGTGAACCTCTCTAGGGAGTTCATTCTACAACCAGGGTGCCACAGCAGAAAAGGCTCTTTTCCTGGTAGCTACCTGCCTTACCTCTTTTGGCAGGGGCTCCTGGAGAAGGACCCCTAAAGATGATCTTAGGGTCTGGGCAGGTACACATGGGAGGAGGCGATCCTTCAGTTAACCTGGCCCCAAGCCGTTTAGGGCTTTGAATGTTAATACCAGCATTTTGTCCTCTCTCCCTTCCAGGACTACAGGCAGTATGCCTCTGAATACCAGGTGCTGGGGTATATGGGTAGAGAGTGCTACTGCACTCATGTCCTGCTTGTGGGCATCTCAGATGTATCTGGTTGGCTGCGAGGGGAACAGGATGCTGTCCTAGGGAGGCCTTTCGTCTGATCCAGCAAGGCTCTTATGTACGTTTCTCACAATGGCCATTCTGCTAGAACCCTGCTTCTCCAGCCTTCGCATCCTGTCCAGTCCTTTATACTAGATTTAGTTCTAGGAGACTCAGGTTCAGCTGAGTCATTCTTCAAGCCATGGCCAATAAAGGGCTGATTCATACATGCACGTTTCATCATCCATCAACTGTAGCATATGTGGATGACAGGTGACTCCCCACTTTCAGAACATTCATTTGTCACCACCCCATCGCCACTCAACACATTGTACCTCGAATGGCGATATTTCACAAATTTAGTTATGCGATGAGTGATCAAATGTTGTCCTCCCATGTAAGTGGATCTGCATGTTCAGAAAAAGCAAGTGGTACAGCCCTCCCAAGGACATACACTCCCAAGGCTGTATACTTGAGGATGTAGGTGGCAGAACCACATATCTGCATCCTACACACACACACATACAGAATTCTCCCTGTCATGCTAGTTATCTGTGTTCAAAGAATTTTCACATGAGAGTGCATTAAAACATGCAGTGCTCAGCCAGGGCCGTAGTACATCCTTCTTGCTCATTATGAAGACAGATCTATTATACAGCCTTGGGCAAATTACTCTGAGCTTCAGTTTCCTATATGTAAAATGGGTACAATAGGGTCCGTGCAATGAAACCTGTAAAAGACCTTTGGGGGTTCTAAATATAAATGTTAAGTAACTGGCGGAAAACATGAATGAGAATCCTATAACTTACATTTCAAGTTTGGGTAATTGGTCAAGGGCGTTTTACTCTACACATAACTATTTTCTGCTGTGGAATGTGGATTTTCGAGGATTTCTTCATTGGGCTTTCATCCCTACCCTTCAACCAAGAAACTCAAGGCAGCATATGTGGTTCCTTCTTATTAGCTTAACCTACCTCACGGGGTTGTTACGAGGAGAGACGGCTCCCAGGAGATTTCTTCCAAGACTCCCTGTCCAAATTGTATTTATTCATTTTATCTAAAACATTTCTTGGCCGCCTTTCAGGGCAGAAGCCCTCCCAAGGTAGCTTATGGCTCTCTCGAGTAAAAACTAGCAAGCAATTTGCTGCCAGTTATAATTAAAAGAAATACTTGACATCTTATCCCCACTACCCATAGGGATCTGGCATATGCGTCCCTCCAATCTTCCCCAAAGAAATTGGTGGCTTGGCCATTTGGATCAGCCATGAAGAGGCAGTGTAGTGCAGTTGCTAGCACAAACTTCCCCAAGCTGGTACCCTCCAGATGTTTTGGATGTCAGTTCTCATCAGCCCCAGCTGGCATGGCCAATGGTCAGGAATGCTGGGAGTTGTAGTCCGAAACATCTGGAGGGCACCAGCTTGGCTGCACTAGAGAGTGTAAGATTTGGACCAGGAGTCTTGGAAGAAATGTCTTGGGAGCTGTCTCTCCTCATGTGAGGTACATTAAGCTGCGAATAAGAAGGAACCACGTATGCTTGAGTGCCTTGGTTGAAGGGTAGGGATAAAAGTGCAATGAAAAAATCCTCGAAAATCCACATTCCACAGGAGAAAAGAGTTATGTGTAGAATACAAATGGCCTTGACAATCGACAAGTACCCAAACTTGAAATGTAAGTTATAGGATCCTCCTTCATGTTTACTGCCAGTTACTTGACATTTCTATTTAGAACCCCCAAAGGTCTTGTACAGACTTCACTAAAATTTCTTCTTGCAACAACCCTTGTGAGGTTGGACACTATTGTACCCATTTTACAGATAAGAAACTGAAGCTCAGAATAGTTTGCCCAAGGCTGTATAATAGGTCTGTCTCCATACTGAGAAACAAGGACGTATGTAGCACAGCCCTAGCTAAGTACTTCATGTTTTAATGCCCTCCCATATGAAAACGTTTTGAGCACAGATCATTAAACAAAAACCCTACAGTTTACAAAACAACGTTAAGGCTACACAGCTTTCACCCAAGCCCCCAAAAGCAAGGAAACTGTGAGCTAAAGCTCACACACCTTAACACCGCATAGTCCCTAAGGAGGCAGAAAACGCAAGTGAAATTCTCCTTCTCCTGAAGCAGATAAACCACATGGACAGGATGGAGAATATGAGATGCAGAGGTGAGTGTGGGGTTGTGGAAAACTGAAGGCAAACCATGTAGGGCCATCAAATTCTCTTTTTTTAAGAGGAGCCTTTCCCAACCAGACGCCCTCCAGACGTTTTAATGCATTCCCATATGAAAACACTTTGAACCTAGATTGAACATAGATGTCAGGGAGAATACAGAGGGTGGCGGGGCAGGGCAGGAAGATACAGGCATGTGGTTCTCCCACCAAAATGCTCAACTGTTACAGGCTTGGGAGGGCTGCTTCATCAGAGATACAGTTCACAAAAGCTGCTTTTGCTGCCCTGAAATCCGCCAGGAGACTGCCCTTCCTCCAAAGTTAGGGGTTCACAGACAGACACAGCTACTAAGCTCAAGACACTTGCTTATCCCCGTCAGAGTTCCTCTTACACCTGGACCCCCTGAGCAACTCCCTAAAGATCTCTTGCCTCCTTAAGAATCCCACCTTCCTTCTTTTACCTTCCCCTTCCCAGTAACGTGGGGTTTAGGCTGTGGATGTGGGGTGACTGACACTCCTGGACACAGGCTTTAATGACAAGTTTACTGGTGAATTAAAGCAAGCAAATCACAACGGAAGGTGTTTACACAACAGAGCTGGATGATACAAAAGGCGGTAAGAGAAAATGAAAGTTGCAAAACACAGGTTCCTTTACCCTAGCTGTAAAGACTTCTCCGGGCTGCTTCTTCCTGCTCCCTCTTCAGGCTCTGCTCCTCCTGACTCTGCTTCTACTGGCTTTCTTGCTCTCTTTATATACCCTCCTCCCTCAAAACCAAAAGTACTGCTTCAAAACTGAAGAAATGAAGCTTCACTGGGAAAATGAAACTGGAACTTAACCAGGGAAATGAAACTACTCCTCTCAGGGATACCCCCCCCAAAACAAAAAACCCCAGGCCTCTAAGACTGACCTTTTCCTTTCCCTTGCCTGTGTAGGCCTCAAACCTTCACACCAACCATAAGAAGAGTCCTGCTGGATCAGAGCAAGGGTCTATCTAACCCAGTATCCACACGGCTAACCAGCTGCCACCAAGAAGATCACATGCAGGACATGAGCATGGTAACACCCTTCTGCTGTTGTTCTCCAGCAACTAGCCATGCTTCATTTGATCCTGGGGGTAGCATATAGCCATGACTAGAAGCCACTGATAACCTTGTCCTCCACAAATTTGTCTAAATGTCCCTTAAAGCCATCTAAGACTTGGCTGCCACGAACTCCACTAACTAAGAAGTACCGTGCTTATGGTCCCACCCAGGTAGCAGACGTAACTATTCTGTAGACCAGCCCTTCCCAACCTGGTGCTCTCCAAATGTTTTGGGCTCTAACTACTGTTATCCCTAACCATGGGCAGGAGCTCATGGAACTTGGAGGCCCCTTGATAGCTCTTGCAGGCAGTCCTGTGCTAACCCATTAGTTAATTTGACACTTATGTGCCACTTTTTCTGCAAGAAGCTCAAGGCATGGTACACCTCTAATTTTATCCTCAAAGCCATCCTGAAAGATAGGTGAAGCCAGAGAAGGAGGAGGAGAAAGACTGACCAAGGTCACCCAGCAAGCACCATGGGCGATTAGAGATTGGAACTCCCTAGTGTTCTCCCAGCGAAGAGGATCTCAAGAGCCTCTTGTTGAGGGTGAAAGAGGAGAGTGCGAAAGCTGGTTTGAAACTCAACATTAAAAAAACTAAGATCATGGCATCCGGCCCCATCACTTCCTGGCATATGGAAGGGGAAGAAATGGAAGCAGTGACAGATTTTACTTTCTTGGGCTCCAAGATCACCGTAGATGGTGACTGTAGCCATGACATTAAAAGACACTTGCTCCTTGGGAGGAAAGCTATGGCACACCTAGACAGCATAGTAAGAAGCAGAGACATCACCTTGCCGACAAAGGTCCGTCTAATCAAAGCTATGGTTCTCCCACTAGCAACGTATGGCTGTGAGAGCTGGACTATAAGGAAGGCTGAGCGCCGAAGAATTGATGCTTTCGAACTGTGGTGCTGGAGAAGACTCTTACGAGTCCCCTGGACTGCAAGGAGATCAAAGCAGTCCATCCTAAGGGAAATCAACCCTGAGTGCTCATTGGAAGGACAGATACTGAAGCTCAAATATTTTGGCCACCTAATGCAAAGAGAAAACTCCCTGGAAAAGACCCTGATGCTGGGAAAGACTGAAGGCAAAAGGAGAAGGGGACGGCAGAGGATGAGATGGCTAGATAGCGTCACCGATGCAATGAATATGGACTTGAGCACGCTCCGGGAGAGAGCGGAGGACAGGAAGGCCTGGCGTGCTATGGTCCATGGGGTCAGGAAGAGTCGGACATGACTGAACGACTGAACAACAACAACAATTAAATCTCATCATAAGCATGCTAAACCTATTCTTACAGTCTCACAAAAACAAAGTTACTTTTCAAACATGGGCATTCATTTTGGTTTTTCAGTTCATGCAAGTGGCTCTGTCCAGCCCAGCTACCAGTTCTTGCTTCTTGAAAGTGCTGAGCTTTCAGTTTCTTGGACTAGAGTCACGTGTGCAAGACACAGGCTAGATAGAACTGCTGTTCTGTGCACATGTGGTGATAGAGTTGGGCCAAGGCACAGTTAAGTCAGAAAGACAGGGACCCAGTCCGCACGTAAAAGCAGCCAATTGTGGGTTAATTAACCCACAATTTGTCACAGTACATGCTGGGTACGCTCCACAACCATTTTGAATATTCAACCTCCAATCAGGCTTATGAGGGGGGTTGCAATGTGACATTAATAGTGGGTTAAACAACCCACATTTCACCTACATTGACCTAGTTTGCACGACACGACAGCCCGCCGCTGCTGCTATTATAGAAAGACAAACCAGACCTACAACAAAATGTTGCAGTGCACAGTGCTTCTATCCAGGGTTACAGCCCATCAACCATGCCCTTTTCTTGGATACTCCATTCCATTCCCCCCACCCACAACCACTATAGATACCGTGCATGTTCAGTTTTCAGTTTTCCTCCCCCTCTTTGGTTGTTGTTGTTTTTTTTCTTTTTGGCAGGGAGGGAGGGAAGATTTTTGTACTTCTGCAAATCCAGGGGTTCCCCCGAACCTGCCAATATCTCCTTCTCATACATGGATTGTGCCGTTTTGAAGACACAAGGATCCATGCTCAGAGAACAAGTTCACTGGTAATATGCAGGATCCCACAGACAGGTCAGGATAGAAAGGTCAAGAGTGACAATGCTATTTATTTTATTTATTTAAAACATCTTTATCTCTCCCTATATCATTAGGATCCAGGGCGGTGTACAGATAAAATCAATTTAGACAGTATAAAACAATAATTTAAACAGCTAAAAACATATTAAACCATTAAGCAAACTAATACCAATTTAAAATCTAAAACAATGAAGCAGTTAAAACAGTGTGCTACTTTAGGGAATGCATTTAGCCCACAAAGGCTTTGGTAAAAAGCCATGTTTTAACTTGGTGCCAAAATGAAACCACCAATCAGGCCTCCAAGGGGAGGGCATTCCACAACTGGGGTGCCACAGCATAGAAGGCCCTCTCCCACGTCCCACCGTAGCGTATGACTCGCTATATGGATGTTTCCATCTACACCTGCCGGTACTCTGGCAGAGGTGGCAGCTTGGAAGCCCCCCATCCCACCCTACCACAGATATGGTTCAAACAATAAACATACACACACAAACCCGAGTCCTTCAATGTATTTCTGCCTGCAAACCAGCTTTCTGAACAAATAAAACCCATGTTTTGCTGCTAAACGATATTCTCCAAGATGCAATAAGCACTGCTTCTCTGTAGCTAGAAATAATCACTTTCCAGAGACCTTGAAACCTATCCAGACTCTGTGTGTGTGTCTGTGTGTGTGTGATAAACAGTTCACCGTACACAAGGCTGAGGTAGTTTCTAATTTCTTACTCCCGTGAAACTTTGAAATAGAGCTGAATGATCAACCTCAGTAAATGAGCTGAAGTTTATGTGCCCCAAACACTAAAAAAAAAAAAAAGCTTTGGGCTACCCTATATCATGTAACTCCACGACCAAGGGAGGGGACACGTAATTCATGATGACCCCCGGTAACACTTACAAATAAGGAACTGGGGAAAGGCAGCCCACAATAATAAACTTTGGCCCACCCCAGATCCTGTACTGGCAGAACCAGGAGAGTATCCTCTATACCAGGAATAGGCTACCTGGTGCTCTCCAAATATTTTGGACAGCAACTCCATGACCATTCGCCACGCTGGTTTGGAGCTGATGGGAGTTGTAATCCAACATCTGGAGACCAGGTTGCCTACCCCTGCACTACACTATACTAGCTCTAGAAAATATAGAACCACCAGGTGGAAGTCTACCGACATCTCCCTGGGGTCATGCCAGACCAGCAAATCCCTAGTCAAGCCTGTCTCTTCCTAGCAGTCTTAATACATGTCCTATGCTGGCTTGGGATGATTGGCAACACATCTGGAGGGACTCAGATTGGGGAAGGTTCAGTTAGAGCAGCTTTCTCCAACCTGGCATCCTCCAGATATGTGAGACTACAATTCCCATCATATCTAGCCAGTGTGACCAATGCTCAGGGGTGATGGCGGGCCACAGACATCTCACCCCTATTTTACCCCCTCCCCATGCCATGTATTTTCTGAAGACGTTTCAACTTGTACTGCCAAACATGCTTTTACAACAGGGGAGGGCAACTTGCGGTCCTCCAGATTTTCGGCTTACAACTCCCATGATCTCTCACCATTGGCTGTGCTGGTTTGGGCTGATGGGAGTTAAAGGAAATAGGGGGAAGGAGGAACCTTAACACAATCTATCTCACTCGATCACACTAGTTTCTGCAAATTCATGGTACATCCAGTGCCTGCATTAGAGAGTTATCTGTTTTGTTTATTGAAAAAACATTCTGCTCTGGGTTCCAGGCAAGAAGTGGCGGTTGGAAATGAAACAAGAATAGTTCCTCAAAGTGCCAGTGTGTGTTTAAACACACACACACACACACACACACACACACAGAACAAAACTTAAATATTGTGGATAAACCTTTCTGTTCCATCTTGCAGACCAATAGCCAGCACCAGGGATGAGAATATATAATATAGCTCAATGCATGACTTTTCTGTCACCCCTGCAAAATGCAACCCAGGCTTGGAGCTTCTTCACACATTACACAGGACCCACACTCAAAGTTACTCCCAATTGGTTACTCCCATAACCAGTCTAGCTGGCCAGTATGCACTGGTTAGAACAGGGAGAGGCAACCTGGTGCCCTCTAGAGGTTTTGGACTACAAGGCCCATAATCTGACCATTGGCCATGCTGGCTGGGGCTTCTGGCAGTTGTAGGCCAAAACATCTGGAGGGTATCCGGTTGCCTACCCCGGGGTTAGAATGCCAGACTAGGGTGGTGGAGACCTGGGTTCAAATCCCCACCCAGCCTCAGAGCTCGCCAAGTGACCATCAGCTAGTCACCCACCCAAGGCATAGGGTTGCTTATGAGGATAAAAGTCAGGATATAGAAGTCCATACTTCACATATCTTTGGAGTCCATGTAAAACAAGGGTAGGCAATTTGTGGCCCTCCAGATGTTTTGGCCTACAACTCCCGTGATCCCTCACCACTGGCTGTGCTGATGGGAGTTTTACATTCTAAAAGGAGAGAGAGACTTGTAACGTGCGAACCCTTGAGCGTACATGGATTTGTTCAAGCTGTAGATTCAAACAAAGATTGCGTCCATTGCTACCGAGGCTCTGGTAGGTGCAGGTTTGCATTTTTATACCAAACAGAAGGCCCTTCCCTTCCAGACACCCCCCCCCCACGCACATATAACTGAACCCAAAATTTGGGGTACCCACTGTGCCCAGATGTATACAACAACTCAGCAGCAAAACCTTAAAGCACTTTACATGTGCTCAGAGGCTCTCTTTTACTTCACTATGTTTCAGGACTGGAACACATGACATTGGAAGTTTTCCAAAGCTGACCTCTCACTCGGAAGTTAAGCGCCGGGCACTCCCTCTCGAAGGAATGCTGAAGAGCCAGAGACACAAACGGGGGTTTCCCGTGCGCTGCTGGAATTCATCCCACCCATCAGACACGCAGGACCCAGTTTAAGTCCTTCCCCATCATGGCCCTACCAAGACAAGGAGATCTACGCTGCCAGGAAATTGGACTGGGGGAGCCACAGAACTGGGAAGGGGAGGGGAGGAAAAACACCACCAGACAACAGCCCTACAGAGGAAAAGAGTGATCCCTAAAGGCAGGTTGCGGACAGTTATTTCAGAAAATGAAGACTCAGTGTCTCCCCACCCTCAAAATCCTGTTTCTAATTCAAAGCTCAACCGTGAACAAGGTGAAGAGGCAAGCACCTCTGAACATGGACAGAGGGCATTTCCCACAGTCAAGCTTTTCCTACACGCACACTTGCTCCGTTTGCTCCTCCACACATCTTGGGTTAGGGGACAAAGCTGGCAGGCTGGGGAGTGTGGCTTACAAACACCTTTTTTTAGAAAATAAAAGGAAAACTTTTCAAAAGCAGAGGCTTTAAGGGAGTGGGAAGGGAAGGAAAAGAGGGGGAGAAGTATCCCTGGCTGGCCACTACCAGTCTGAGCCCTGGCACCTATTTGCAGTCTGCCTTGTGGTGCTCTCCACCCAGAAAGTCATTAACGCAACATGAAATGTTTGTTTGTTTTTAAAAATGCGCGTAGAATGAGCCAGTTACAAAACAGCCGCAGTTTAAAAGGCCACCATAACACTTAACACCCCCCACACACATACACACAGAGACTGAAACCAAAACGTTTTTTAAAGGCCCATTTAAAAGCTAACAAAGATGGGGCCATACCAGGGCCAGCCCAAGATATTTTGCTGCCTGAGGCAAAAGACATGATGCCCCCCCCCCCTTCCCTGTACAAAAGCCTTCAAGACTGAGTATCTTTCTTCAACACTGAGGGATAGGACAGCGTCCTCCACCACACCTGAAGGCTGGCTTAGGGGGCGCAGGGAAGGCTGCGTGGCACGGAATTCCCCCGTCAGTGTGCTGCCGCCTCCCAGCACTTGCCGCCTGAGGCAGCTGCCTCACTTTGCCCAATGGCAGGGCCGCCCCTGGGCCATACATACTTTGTTTGGGAAGCCAGTTCCAGAAATATGAGGCATCCGCTCAAAAAGGCCCTAAAAATGCTGCATTAAATTAAAGCACTTAAAGTCGAGCCTGGAAAAAAACCCAACGTAACAGGTACAGTATCAGTGTGTTCTGAACAAGCACCCCTGCCCCCAGTGTGCGTTCTTGCAGCTGCTTTCCAGACCATTATGGCTGGTTCAGACAGCGTGTGTCCACAATCGGGGGCTGCTTTCAGGACTTAATCCTAAGAGGGCTTACACCTTGCCAAGTGGTCCAAGTCAGATGTCACAGTCTTTGAGCAGAGGTGACTTGGGCATTCAGCTGAGAGGGATTCCATACGTTCCCCGCAAACTGGCCCTTTGAGGGCGGCTCAAACGTTTGACCGAATTAATCCAAGGGGTGAACCAACCGTCTGAGCAAAGGGCTGGACGCTCCCGATCTCGTCTGATCTTGGAAGCTAAGCAGGGCCAGCCCTGGTTAGTACTTGGATGGGAGACTGCCTGGGAATCAGGCTTTCTACCCTGAGCAGGGGGTTGGACTCGATGGTCTGGTAGGCCCCTTCCAAGCCTATGATTCTATGATCTATGAAAGGTGGTATGAGAATACATAAAATACTGTATGCCCCTGGTGGTTCCACATGGACCTATGACCCGACTGCAGTCCACCTGGCGCAGAGCCTTCAGTGTGGTGGCCCCCTTTGTTTGGAACTCCACGCCCCTGTGGGTCAGGCAGGCATCAACACCGTGTTGCTTCTGGCACCTCCTGAAAACAGCTCTTTTCCAGGAAGCCTTCCTTTAATCATTTTAATACGGTGTTTCCATCTTTGATCTTTTCTTTTTTTTTACTATTGCACTTCTGGTATTCACTGCTCCGGAATCTGCTTGGAATGGGAGCAGCGTACAAACATCGCAAAGGAAAATATTTTAACTGTTTTTATGTATTTGACTGCTGTGAGCCGCCAGGGGAGGCTTCTACCCTGAAAAGCGACCAAGACTTTTTTTTAAAGAAAGAACATTAAGAAAAAAAAATTAAAAAATTAAATAAACTATTCACGGAAGAGAGGGTGAAAGAAGACAGGGGGGACAGGGGGGAGGGACGGGAAGTGTGTCGGCCCCCCGCCCTGTGACGACTTGCTAAGCGGGGTTCGTGGAAAGGATCCGGAAGAGAGGCGTTTGTCCCCATGCCCCCGGCTAGCGTGAGCCCCGGCACCGCCTTGCAAGACAACTTGTTATGCGGGGCTCGCGGGAAGGGGCAGGAAGAGAGGCATATTTCCTCGCCCCGGCTGGCGTGAGCGAGGATCCGGAAGGAGAGGCGTTTGTCCCCATGCCCCCGGCTAGCGTGAGCCCCGGCACCGCCTTGCAAGACAACTTGTTATGCGGGGCTCGTGGGAAGGGGCAGGAAGAGAGGCATATTTCCTCGCCCTGGCTGGCCTGGCGTGAGCCCCGGCACCGCCTTGCAAGGCGACTCGTGAAGCGGGCTCGTGGGAAGGGGCTGGAAGAGAGGCGCGTCTCCTCGCCCCGGCTGGCGTGAGCCCCGGCACCGCCTTGCAAGGTGACTCGTGAAGCGGGCTCGTGGGAAGGGGCAGGAAGAGAGGCATATTTCCTCGCCCCGGCTGGCCTGGCGTGAGCCCCGGCACCTCCTTGCAAGGCGACTCGTGAAGCGGGCTCGCGGGAAGGGGCTGGGAGAGAGGCGCGTCTGGTCGGCCCGGCTGGCGTGAGCCCCGGCACCGCCTTGCAAGGCGACTCGCCGGGCGGGGCGCGCGGGAAGGGGCAGGCGCGCTCTCCCCGCCCGCGCCCGCGCCGCTTACCGCGGTACTGGAGCGCTGCAGCCAGGCGGACGGCGACGGTGCCGGCCAGCGGCTCGCCGGGGCTGTAGACGACGCGGCTGTCGCCCAGGCGGATCTCGAAGAGCTGCACCTTCCCCATCGCGGGCCGGGCTGGCGGGAGGAGGAGGCCTGGCCGGCCCGCTGCCGCCGCGGCTGCTGCTCTCCTCGCCGCCGCCGCCGCCGATCAAGACGCGCCGGAGGGTGCCGCGCTCCGACGCCGCGCTCCGCTCCGCTCGCGCCACCTCCCCGCGCCGGAGTGCGCGAGCCCCAGCCCGGCTCGCTCTACCTGCTGGCTCGAGGGAGAGCCTGCGCCCGGCCCGGCCCGCCCCCTTGAAGGGCCGGCCCATCTCCCCGCCCCCTGACCGGCCGGCTCGGGGGCAGCCCCGCGGAACCAGGAAGGGCTTGTGCGTCGCCGGCCAAAACGGGGGTGGCGATCAGCCTCACCTGGCGCCCTCCGGACTACAGCTCCCATCATCCCCAGCCAGCATTCTGGCTTGGGGGGCGATGGGAGCTGCTGGGGGGAGCCAGGTAGAGGACGGCTGATGGGGGTTGGGCTCGATGGCCTTGTAGGCCCCTTCCAACCCTGCTATTCTATGATGTACGCTAAAGTGGGAGACGATTTGAGCGGCGGGGGGGGGGGGGAGGACCCGCACGATTACTGGACACATGCGTGGGGTGCAGCTGTCTCTAATTATTATTATTATTATTATTAATCATCATTGCTGTAGCGCCTCACAGCCGAGACTCTCTGGGCGGTTGACAATGATTAAAAACATTTAAACACTGTAAAAACATTAAATTGCGGCGTAAACGTTTGAAAACCATTTACGCAAAACACAGAAACAAGCAGCATGCACGAAGGCAACGTATATCTAAAAACAGCATTGAGCAATCAGCCCTGGAAGACAAATCCAGGACCAGGTAGGAGCTCATCATATGCTGCCAAAAGCCTGAGAAAAGAGAGATCTTAACCTGGTGCCGAAAAGATAACAATGTTGGCGTCAGGCGGGCCTAATAGCTGTGAAAGTGTGGGGGCGGCACCTGCGGGTTTCGGGGGGACAGCCATTTGCACCTTAAGGACGTAAGAAGAGCCCTGCTGGATCAGACCAAGGGTCCATCTAGTCCAGCATTCTGTTCACACAGTGGCCGACCAGCTGTCGACCGGCGACCCACAAGCAGGGCATGAGCGCAACAGCACCCTCCCGCCCATGTTCCCCAGCTCACTGCCTCTGGTTCAAGAGCATCCTGGCTGGTCACTGTCCGAAACACGATGGTGGGTCAGATGAGTCGCTGACACCCAGCAGCTCCCTGAACCCACTTTGAGGGATGGCATAGTTGAAACGCAGGATTAAAAATATTGTAAACGGGCAGGATGATTGGACGGAAATCCAACAGGTTGTGTTTTTTTCCCTGGCATGGAGAGGTGGCGACGAGGAAAGCTTTGCTTGATGAAATCCCAGCTGTCACACTGCTAACAGAACATTGCGGGGCCTTTCTTGACAGGAAGTGTGGCAATGAAACAAAAGCGTTCCTCTGTAAGAGATCTTTGTCTCGGTCTACATGGCCCCTTGGGTGTCAGCCTTGTCGCTATTGCAGGAAGCCCTGCCTGAATTTGAGCCATGGCTCATCTCGAGCGATCCCTGAAACCTGTTTTCTTCAGTGCCACTGGAGCTAAACATTGGGATATGTGAAGTAATAACAAAGGTGCCTCTGAGCACATGCAAAATGCTTTTCCTGTCTCTCTCCATTACCACTGAATAATCACACATACCATACCACACATAGCCATTTACATATACACCGGACACCAAGCTGGCCTTCCATTTCTTTCAAATAGGCCCCAAGACCAGATCTCCTCAAATTACAAATTTAGAATATCTATTATTCTTTCATGAAATTGATTATGGGGTTGGAGGGCGAGGTGTGTGTGAATGAATGTAAAAATATTGTTAGACAGTTTCTTTTCTTTCTTTTTTTCCTTTGGCAAGACTATGATAGATCATATTGTCTGTGAGATTAGCAAATGGCACCACCCAGAGATTACTTTTGTCTGGAGACATGCAAAATCAAATACACCCACCCACAGAGCCAAATCCCTCTTCAGCCTCAAGGGCCTGAAGGTAAATCCCTCATCCCAAATCATAGAATTTTATAGCTGGAAGGGACTTTGGAGGTCATCCAGTCCAACCCCCTGTTCAAAGCAGGATCCACCATAGAATCACAATCATAGAATTGCAAGGGACCTCAGAGGTCATCTAGTCCAACCCCCTGCTCAGTGCTAGCTCTGCGTTGCAGGGTGCAGCTACAGATGGCCACCCAGCCTCTGCTTAAATACCTCCAGTGAAGGAGAATCTACTACCTCCCAAGGCAATGTGTTCCACTGCTGAACATCTCTCACTGTTAGGAAATTTCCCCTAATGTTTCTCTGAAATCTCCTTCCCTGCAATTTCCACCCATTGGTTATTTAAATACCGCTGTCATGTCTCCCCTTCATCTTCTCTTCTCCAGGCTAAACATACCCAACTCTTGCAAACATTCCTCTTAGGAATTAGTTTCCAGATCCCTCGCCACCCTGATTGCTCTTCTCGGGATGAACTTCAACTTGTCAATGTACTTCTTAAAATGGGGTGCTAAGAACTGGACACAGCACTCCAAATGCGGCCTGATTAATGCAGAATAGAGCAGAACAATTATTTCCCATGATCTGGACACCATGCTTCTGTTAATGGAGCTCAAGACTGCATTAGCCTTGTTAGCTGCCGCATCACACTGCTGGCTCATATTCAGCTTGTGATCCACTAAGACACCTAAGTCCTTTTTATATGTGCTGCTTCCAAGCCAGATCTCCCCCATCCTATACTTGTGTCTTTGATGTTTTCTACCTAAATGCACAATGCTACATTTATCTCTGTTGAATCTCATCCAGTGCAGGCTGGTGGCTCTGATTTCAGTGGGGCTGTAAATCCATTCTGGGTTTCGGTGAGAACCAGTCAGAACTCTAAAGGAGCTGTCCAAGGTGCTGAACCCATTTTTGGGGATAGGGTTCGGCACTTTGGATAGCTCCTTTAGAGTCCTGCCTGGTTCTCACTGAAACCCAGAAGGGAATCACAGCCCCAACGAGATCTGAGCTACCAGTCTCTTTCCTTCTAAATCTTGATCCTGTTTCCTATGGTGTTGGCTATTCCTCCTAGCTTTGTGTCATCTGCAATTTGATAAGCAACCTCTTTCACACTTTGCCCTCCTTGACACAGCCAGAGGGCCGTTCATGCAACCAACTGATGCAGTAATACATAGATTAACATTTCCATCCCTTCATCATCACAGCAGGAATGGGGAACCTCCAGCCCATGGGCCAGATCTGCCCCACAGAGGTTCCCCATCTAACTCGTGTGCTTCTTCTGCAGCCCCCACCGCTTCTCCCTCCAGGTCTGTGCAGGAAATCCGTGCAGTTATTAAAAGGAATGGAAAATAGGTTCAAGTTGAACTGTCTCCATGTCTCCGCAGCAGTTTACAGCAATTACATCCAGTCCTCTCTTTCTGATCTTTCCTGCTGGTGAAGTTAAAAGAGCTACTTTGTAGGTCACACAAAAATCTGGTCCTGCAGCCTGTTATCCCACAGCGGCCAGCCATGTCTGGAAATGCACCTTGCTTCTGGGCAAGTGCTCGTGGCTAACAAGCCATCCTTAAAGCTTTCAGGGAACATGACTGGTCTGCAGGTCAATCCAGGCCGGAAGGGGAATCCAGTTCTTGCAGGTGCTTCGGCCGTCTCCAGGGTGATGGCTAAAAAGCTCAGAAGACCACAGATTGGTTTTCCAAGAACTGGCTGAAGGCTGCTGACAACAAAAGTGTTCAGTGGTATGAAGCACAGCCGGACCGCTCCCTCTGCTTGTTTGCCACGGTGAGAGGAAGGCCAGCAAAGTCAAAGAGGGGCTGGAAGACACCCCCTATGGAGAGGTTCTGGAGTTTTGTCACAATCAAGCATCCCTCGTTCTTCAGTACCCCCTCCCGATCCTTTTACCCTTCTCAAGTCTAACGAAGCCAAAGCAGAGCCTGGAAGGAGAATGCTTTGGACATCTCCATGAGTCATGCGGGCACGTGGTAGACGTGTGTTTGTTGATGTGCTGCCCATGGGAGCCAGTTGTGCTGTTTGGCCACCATGCGCAGGAGGTGGCAACTGCCATGCCTCCACAAACGTCCCCTTTCACACATTTGTGGAAATGTGGACAGCAGCTAAATACTGCATGTGGGAGCAGGTGCACAAAGCCAGATGCCACGGGGTTGAGGTTGCATGACTGTTTTCACCACTGCTACATCTAAATACTGTGATGGGAAGGAGCACTGTCAAATTATGCCCCATCGAAGCCATTAGAGGTAGGCAACGTGGGCCAGACACTAGAGCAGGAGTAAGCAACCAGGTGGCCTTCAGATATTTTGGACTACAAGTCCCTTAAACCCCAGCCAGTAATACTGTGCTTCTCATCACTGCCTGCCTCCTGACCTTGCTGGACAGATTTGCCCCAGGAATGAGTTTGGTCAGGGAAGTCAGGACCATGGATTGCTCCCAGTGAGGCCATGCTGCCTAGAGCTCTCCCATTTACTGCAACTATAGAAGGATGTTGTCTTAGCAGAGAGCTGAAGCCTTAGGCCTATAGTATAGTTGCCCCCCCTCACTGGAGAAATTGGCTGTATTTTTTCCCCGAGGGCCCTTGCCTGATTCTGTATCCATTCCATTGTCTTCTGTGAAACTGGGAAATCAGAGGTACTGTTGGGGACTCATCTTCTGAGTCTGTCATCCTTAGCTGTTGTTTTTCTGAACTAAAAAAGAGGGTTGGCTGTTGCCATAGGCTACTAGTTGATGGCAGTAGAGCAGCTTTCCCCAACTTGGACCACCCCAGATGTGTTGAACTAAATTCCCATCATCCATGGCCAACATGACCATTGTCATGCTGGCTGGGGGTGATGGGAGTTGTAGTACAACACCTCTGGAGTGTGCCAGGTTGGGGAAGGCTGCCGTAGAGAAACTTAAGAGTTCCTATGAAGTCTGAGATGGAGAATCTACTAAATTCAGGTTAGGGCCAAGCTAGAGGAGATACCATTCACACAATTAGCAGTTGCAGGGCCGGCACTAGCAGTAGACATCCTTGAGCAGCTGCCAGGGCTCCAACACCCTGGCAGGCCCACCACTATGTTCTGAGCAGCTGGGTGTAGCTGCCATTTTAATTCCTCAGCATGCCCCAAATGTACCATGACTCTGGGGTGTTCTGTGAAATCAAAATGGCAGCTCCCAGCCAACCAGCCAGGGCCCACCGAGAAGAGCTCTCTCGAGTTGCTTCTCCTCTCACCATTACCACCTGTTGTCTGGTCCAAAGGGAGAGGCAGGTGAACAACGGTGGTGGTGAGAAAGAGGAGGAGCAGATGCCACAGCCTACTTGCTTACCGGCTCTCTGCTTGTCAAGCGAGCAAGTGGTGGCAATGATGACAGAGAGGAGGAGGAGCTACAGTAGTGAAGGACAACAGGGGCCAGAAGGCAGATTCACTGAGGGAGGGGTCCCGTTGATGGTGTCTTGCCCCAACGGCCTTCAAAAACCTGGAGCTGGCACTGTGCATCACCACTGACAGGTAAGCCTATCAGGGCCCACTTATGGAAGACAGGGCTCACCAGAGGGCACTTTGCCCAGGACCCTTCAGACCTGAAGCCAACACTGACCCATGATGCAAATAGCTTATTAAAAAGTAAATGGCAGGCAAACCTCCCATTCTGGATCAGCTTAAAGAACATAAGAACATCAGAAGAGCCCTGCTGGATCAGACCAAGGGTCCATCTAGTCCAGCATTCTGTTCACACCGTGGCCAACCGGCTGTCGACCAGGAAACTGCAAGCAGGACACGAGTGCAATGGCACCCTCCCGCCCATCAGCAACTGGTGCACATAGGCTCACTGCCTCTGATCCCAGAGGTACCATACAGGCATCAGGACTAGTAGCCATTGGTAGCCTTCTCCTCCAGGAATTTGTCCAACCCCTTTTTAAAGCCATCCAAATTGGTGACCATCGTTACGTCTTGTGGTAGCGAATTCCATATTTGACTCTGCGCTGTGTGAAGGACTTCCTTTTATCTGTCCTGAATCTCCCTCCATTTAGCTTCATGGGATGACCCCTTTGTGCTAGTATTATGGGCGAATTTAATTCAGGTGACCATCATATCTATGCTGGGAAAGACTGAAGGCAAAAGGAGAAGGGGACGGCAGAGGATGAGACGGCTAGATAGCATCACCAATGCAATGAATATGAACTTGAGCATGCTCCGGGAGAGAGTGCAGGACAGGAAGGCTTGGCGTGCTATGGTCCATGGGGTCACGAAGAGTCGGACATGACTGAACGACTGAACAACAACAACAATGAGAGAGGGAGAAAAATGTCTCCCTATCCACTTTCTCCGCACCATGCATAATTCTGTAGACCTCTATCATGTGTCCCCTTACCCTCCTTTTTTCCAAGCTAAACAATCCCAGCTGTTGTAACCTTCCTTCACAGGGGTTATGCTCCAGCCCTTGATCATTTTAGGCAGGGGGAGAGTAGGCGACTTTAACAATCCCCCCCACACGCACACACACTATGGTCCCAATTCAGATTGGGGACCCTGCACCTGCTTTTTGCATTGGAAGAAGAGAAGGTCCCACTCACTGCCAAGGCTTCTGGGCCCTCCAAGGCACATGGATCCCACAAAAGGAAAACAAAGCCGCATGCTCCAAACTACTACAAATGACCTAATGGAATAAAAACGAGATAATGCTGCTCTTTCAAAGCTCACAGGTTCAACCGCATTTGTCAGAAGACTCGAGGGAGATAATGGAGGGGGAACCTGCTTAGCGGCAAGGGGAAGGCACAAGTCACAAATTGCTCCCATAAGATAGTGATCCAGGAGACGCAACAGATATGTCAGCATATCATCTGAATCACCTCTAGGGCAGATTACGTCAGAGCTCATACCTGAAACGTGTATAGCAGCCTTGTGCAACCTGATGCCCTCCAGATGTCTTTGGCCACAACTCCCATCATCCCTCTGACCACTGGCCATGCTGGCTGGGGCTTATGGGAGTTGGAGTCCAAAACAACTGGCGGGCAGCAGGATGGAGAAGGTTGATGTATTGCAATTAAGGCTGCAGCACTGAGTTGGTTAATAAGTGTTTAAAAAGATTTAGATTGACTCTTGAAAAATCAAATTGCAGTTGTTTTTTTAAAAAAATTATTTTTAATATAAGGACTTATAACCACTGCAGATGGCTGGGCGTGCTGTAAGGCAAATAAATGTTAGAAGTAAGTGTTTGAAGATATTAGTTCTATAATGGGGCTGTGGGTTCACCCATCTCCACATGATTTAGCCTTGTTAAATGAATATATAGGATTAGATGTCAATCAGTAAATAAAGGATCTGGTGAGTGATTTATTGTTAGCGGCAAGATGGTTTATAGCCAAATATTGGAAGGATTGTAAGATTGAAAGCTGGTACCAGAGAATATGGCAGATCACTCTCCTTGAAAAATTGACACAAAAGTTAAGGATAGCCTGAGGGCAATTAAAGAAAGAGAAGTCTGAAGAAGTATGGATGAAATTTATTGAATTAGTAAATACAGTGGAACGTGGGCACATGCCTCCGTTGGCATATACAGGGCTCTGGAAATCGAAGATCTCAACAAACTCCCTTTTTACCACCTCTGAAATGAAACTCTGTGTGTTGATGGGGAGTTTAGCAATAAAGATTTGTGAGTAATGAATTAAGGTGCATTAAATAAATAAATGATTAATTAAAACTTAAAAACCAGGTAGAAATTGAAATGTTAATGAACTAAGATATTGTTTGATATATGTAACCAGAACTAAAGAAAAAACAACAACTGCAGATGACAAATGGCATTTGAGAAAAGGCTTCCCCCCTTTTTTCTTATGCATACAGCAGGGAATGCCTCTTTTAAGATGATGCCTGCTGTGACACACACATGGATCACCATAAAGCACAGGCGCTGTCTTAGAAGAGGCATCTCCCTTCTCTCACACACACTCAGGATGGGATGCCTCTTTTAAGAATGCCTGCTGTGTGACACATACATGGATCACCCCTAAGATGGTGATGCCATCATAGAAATAGCATTCTCATGCACAGAAGAGGGAATGCCTCTTCTAAGAACATACCAATCTTCCTTCTCCTAGTGCCTTTTAATTATATTTGTCACCCATTTCAACCTCAAGGGTATTCAGTGAGGATGACACTGGTATTTAAGGAACAGAAAACTGCAAGACCAGAGTTGGTAGAAGAAATCAGAGCTTCTCCATTTCACTGCTAAGGCCCAGCTCTCCAGTATATTGTGATGTTTTGTTTGTCTTGTGAAAATAAAATAAAGCGTATTGCTCATATTGCTCTAACAGTCAGGAAGTTTTTCCTGATGTTCAGCCGGAATCTGGCTTCCTGTCACTTGAGCCCATGATTCCGTGTCCTGCACTCTGGGATGATCAAGAAGAGATCCTGGCCTTCCTCTCTGCGACAACCTTTCAAGTCCTTGAAGAGCGCTATCCTGTCTCCCCCCAGTCTTCTCAAGGCTAAACATGCCCAGTTCTTTCAGTCTCTCCTCATAAGGCTTTGTTTCCAGTCCCCTGATCATCTTTGTTGCCCTCCTCTGAATCCTCTCCAGTTTGTCTGCATCCTTCTTAAAATGTGGTGCCCAGAACTGGACACAGTACTCCAGATGAGGTCTAACCAGTGCTGAGTAGAGGGGAACTAGTACTTCCCGGGATTTGGAAGCTATGCTCCTATTAATGCAGCCCCAAATAGCATTTGCCTCATCTTGCCTTGATTGAGTCTCGGTGTATTCGCCCTCATCCAGTCCATTACCATGCCCAGGTACTGATTTAGAACAGCCACTGCCTCACCTGGATTTGGTGAAAAGGAGATTCAGGGCATCTCTACACCAGCCTAAAATCCTGCATTTAAAACAGGGCTTTCTGCTTCCATTTTAAATGCAGGATCACCACGGACTCCCTTTACACGCGCTTCCTCCCCACCCCCATCTGAGTCTTCCATTATCTTTCATTGATCTCACTCCTCTTCTTGCCGCTTTTCCTCTTTTCACAGAGGGAAATTCAAGCGGAAAACAGCGGGGCAATTTGATAGCTTATTATCTGTGATCTATTTAAAAACAGAACAAGGGGCGTTTCGTGCAGGAGATGCCTTGGAGGTTCACAGCGTCATGTAAAGAGCCTGCAAACTTCCATGAAGGAGTAATCTCGATCGCAGGATAAAAGCTCCATGTGAAGAAAGCCATAGAGCTGGGTGTCATCCGCATATTGGCGACACCTCAGCCCATACCTCCGGATAACCTTCCGCATTGGTTTCATGTTGATGTTGAACAGCATCAGCGATAGACTAGAGCTCCGTGGAAATCCATAGCATAGCTCCCAAGGCACACAGAATAACATCCCCAGCACCCATCCAAGCGGGAGCAGAACCACTGCAACACAGTCCTTCCAACTCCCAACCCAGACAGTCTATCCAGAAGGATACCACGGTCAATGGTATCTCAACCTGCCAGAGGTCGAAAAGACACACCAGGGTCTCACTCCCCCTGTCCCTCTCTCTCATGGTGGCCTTTAAAAAGTTATATGTCCCCTGCTACACCAAATACAGAACAATGGACAGAGGATCTCTTGGACTTGGCTGTAAAAAGAGAAAGTAGCATTTAGCAGGCGAGAGACAAGCGAAAAATATCTAAGTATTTGGTCCATGTTCTTAGAACTGTGTGATGGTTAGCCTAGATCACAGAGGGAATATGAAAACGATTATTTGAAAGTCACCTGCCCTGTTCCCTTCACGTCTGTCTTTCCACCCTTCCTCCTTGTCCTTTATTTGTTTTTGCAAGTCTGTATGTATGGTTGAATTATATGTCGTAGAAGGAATGCTAGTTTGTTCGTTTGTTTCATTTCTATACTGCCCAATAGTCGAAGCTCTCTTGTTGTTGTAAAAATGTTCATTTGCTGTATTAAAAAAACTAATAAAAACTTTTTTTTAAAAGTTATGAGTCAGGAATCTGAATCAACTGAATCAACCCTTGATTATGAAACAGGCATGTGTCACTGTGCCCATTTCATAGCTGGGAAGAAGGAGGCACAAAGATTAGGGCTCTTTCCCAATCCAGCACAGTGATTCACTGTGCTGAGCTCTTGCTGTTTGGTCCCATGATCTGCTCACTGCATTGGATTCCATTGAGGATGCCAGGAAATGACCCTCATGATTTAGCAGGTGATCCCATCCTCTACCTTGCAGGTAAGTGATGACCTGCCTTGGATGCATTTTTCTGGGGAATTCCAGGACTTGTGAGATTATGGAGCGATCCAAATCAAGTAAGTGTTCTATCCCGCCAGTTAGCAGCAGTTTGCAAACAGCTGGGGCACGTGGGAACCGTCTCTTTGGAAATGGTCCAGGTGGTTCCACCTCTTCCACTCCACCTGGAGGAGGTGCCCATCCTTGGTCCCTGCCTGTACTTGGAAACACCAAGCCCCAAGCTGATGGCTGCTGCCCACATCTCAGCCCTGAAACAAAACGGCACTTAGCTCGCAATAGACCAAAACAGGCCTCATAAAAGAAGGGAGCTGCAAAGGCCTGAGTTTGCATGGGAATTCCACTTTCCCCATAATCCCTGACATGGATTCTGGCTCCTTCATGTAAAAAATGGTATTCTTACAGAAACCTGCATGCTGGACAAAGACATTAGCTATCAGGATAGGAAATAAGTGAAAACTGCAACAAAATGTTGCAGAGTGAAGTGCTCCTGTCCAGTCAGCCTGCCATGTTCTGTTCCATGAGTCCATTTTCCTTCCCACCTGTCCCCATCTCCCCCATAGCCACTGAGGATGCTCGCTTCTCATTGGGCTGCTTCCGGGAGGGGGGGGGGATTTCTTCCCTAATGTTTTTTTTCTCATTCCCCCCCCCCCTGCAAATGGTGACTTTCCCCCAAGCTTGATCATCCCTCCCTCTTTCACACGGGCGGTGTGGTTTTGGCTGCATAAACATCGGCCCTCAGGTCTGAACATCAGAAATAGAGGGAATGATCAAACAGAACACATGTTTTACAGGGTGCTTTTAGAACATCCAAAGCCTCGTGCCTCAGGCACAATGTCACACCAAACCATTTAAGGTAGGTGTAATACCTCAGAGTTTTAAAATCAGGATGAGGGGTGGAGGCAGATTAGCAAACACTCAGATGTCAAATAAACATATTAAAAAATATGAATCTGATTTCAAGATTTTCAGTGCATAAGAGCATCTCTACACCAGTCTAAACATCCCGCATTTAAAACAGGGCTTTCTGCTTCCGTTTTAAATGCAGGATCACAACGGACTCCCTTGACATGTGCTTCCTTTCCCCCTTCGTTTCCTCCTGCCTTCTCCCCTTATCTGAGTTTTCCATATGTTTCATTGGTCTAACTCCTCTTGTTGCGGCTTTTCCTTTTTCACGGAGGGAACTCAAGTGGGGTAATTTGATAGCTTGTTATCTCTGATATATTGAAAAATTGAATAAAGGTCCTTTCGTGCGGGAGATGCCCTGGAGGTTCACAGCATCATCTAAAGGGCCCGCAAACTTCCATGAGCGAGCAATCTCAATGGCAGGATAAAAGCTCTGCGTGAAGAAGCCCTAACAATATTCACTAAATCACAAATATAGCCATATGGAACATCAGTCTAGCACTAAAGTATAAGGTAAAGGTGTCCCCAACCAGTCGTGTCTGACTCTAGGGTGTGGTGCTCATCTCCATTTCTAAGCCGAAGAGCCAGCGCTGTCCGAAGACGCTTCCGTGGTCATGTGGCCGGCATGACTGAACACCGAGGTGCACGGAACGCTGTCACCTTTCCCGCCGAGGCGGTACCTGTTTATCTACTTGCAATTTCTTGCTTTCAAACTGCTAGGTTGGCAGGAGCTGGGACTGAAGACGGGAGCTCACTCCGTCACGCAGCACTCGGGTCTCGAACTGCTGTCCTGCTGACCTTCCAGTCATCTGGAGATCCACTGATTGGCAGCGGATCTCCAGGGTGTCAGGCAGAAGTCTTTTCCAGGCCTACCTGGAGATGCCGGGGATCGAACCTGAGACCTTCTGCATGCAAAGCAGGGGCTCTGCCACGCAACTGCAACCCTTACCCTACCATGCAATATAGGCAGGGCTGCCCAGCAAAGATGGATGGGGTTGAGCATCTTCAAATGGCATCTCCCACTATTTCTTCCAATTAGGCCACCATTTCTAGCGGCAAGTCTCCCAAATCAGGCCCAACCTCATCTTCTTATAAAGGTAAAGGTGCCCCCAACCAGTCATGTCCGACTCTAGGGTGTGATGCTCATCTCCATTTCTAAGCCGAAGAGCCAGCGCTGTCCGAAGACGCTTCCGAGGTCATGTGGCCGGCATGACTGAACACCGAGGTGCACGGAACGCTGTTACCTTTCCCACCGAAGCGGTACCTATTTATCTACTTGCAATTTCTTGCTTTCGAACTGCTAGGTTGGCAGAAGCTGGGACTGAAGACGGGAGCTCATTCCGCCATCTCCTCTCCTCTCCTCTTTCTCCTCAATTGCTCTTCCCTCCTTGGCCTTCTCTGCTTCTCCATCCAACCATTTTTCTCCCCTTGGCTCCTCCAGCAAGGGCCGGCCCTACCGTTAAGCAGAGTGAGGCAGCAGATGCTGGGGGGGCGGGCGGGAGATGCTGCGGGGGAAGGCAGAGGGAGGCAACAGTGGCATTCCACTGGCTCTTCCTCCTCAGCCTTCCCCCCCCCAGCTGTTCCCCTCTGTCAGAAGACTAAGCCGAGTGTGCCACACGGTCTGTCCCGATTCCCTGAATTGGCCTGCTGCCCTCAGGTGTGGCAGAAGATGCTATAATCCCATCACCAGCACTAAAGTCAGATTCCAGTGGCAGTCCAGCCACCTTCTGTCCATGAAATGGGGATGGGACGTCATCTTGTCCTTTGCCTCGGGCATTAAAAGGACTTGGGCGGGCCCTGCCTTCACTTGCCCAGCCTCCAACAGTCTCCCTTAAAATTCAGGTCCCGCTTCCCTTTCCTTCGCTTTTCATGGCTCGCATTCCAAGGCCCCTAAGAGCAAGTATCACATAGGTTAGTTAGAACTGTTTCCCATATAATTGCAGATGGAGGGGTGTAGAGCGATGGCAGCCATTTTCAACCTTGGCCCCTCAGATGCTGTTGGACTACCACTCCCACCACCCTTCAGCCAGCATGGCCAATGCTCAGGGATGATGGGTTGAGGTCCAACTGGCAAGGGTGAGGAATGCCACAATAAGTCTGCCAAAGGACACCTAGAGTACTTGTGTCAGAGGATATCTCCTAACCTAGCCTACCCCAACATGGTGCCCTCAAGATGTTTGGGGCTTCAACGCCAGGGCGGGACTGTAGCTCAGTGGCAGAGCCCCTGGTTTGCATGCAAAAGGTCCCAGGTTCGATCCCCAGCATCTCCAGATAGGACTGGGAAAACTCCTGCCTGAATCCCTGGAGAGCTGCTGCTGCCAGTCAGTGTCGACAATACTGGGCTAGATGGACCCATGCTCTGACTCGGTATAAGGCAGCTTTGTATGCAAAAGATGCATATGCCAGAGGCATCCAGGGAGGGACACCGAGAATACGTTTTCCTATGCAAATGCTAGAAGCCTTGGAGCCAAAATGGAAGAGATATAGTGGGCATTACAGAAACCTGGTGGAATGGAGAGAAGCAGTGGGATACGGTCATCTCTGGATATAAACTCTACAGGAAGGACAGGGAAGGGCATACTGGGGGAAGTGTTGCCCTGTACGTCAAAGAGGGCATAGTGTTGGGCGGACTAGAACACCTAAATGGGGTAGGCTGTTCCACAACGGTGCTGTGGGTGACAATACCAGGCTCCAAAAGTAACTTAGTGCTAGGAATGTGGTATCATCCCCCAAACAGAATACTCAGAGTGACCTTGAGATGGAAAATGAAACCAGGGAGGCCTCCAAACAGGGAGGTGTTGTAATAATGGGCAACTTCAGTTACTTCAACATTGATTGGATAAATGCATGTTCCAGTCACGACAAAGAGGTTACATTTCTCAGTGCCCTAAATGATCGTGCCCTAGAACAGTTGGTCATGGAACTGACCAGAAGGGAGGTGACCTTGGATTTAATCCTAAGTGGTATTGCCCAGGACCTAGTACGAGATGTGAATGTTGTTGAACCAATTGGAAACAGCGATCACAGCGCTATCAGATTTAATATATATTTAAGTGGAAAACTGCCCAGGAAATCCAACGCAGTCACATTTGACTTCAAGAGAGGAAACTTCTCTAAAATGAGGGAAGTGGTGAAAGGAAGTTAAAGGGGGAGTCAAGAGGATTAAATCCCTTCAAAATGCTTGGTGATTACTCAAAACCACAATAATAGAAGCCCAACTAAAATGTATACCACGGGTTAGGAAAGGTAGCACTGAGTCCAAGGGGTCGTCAGCATGGTTAACAAGCAGTGTTAAGGGAGCTATTAGAGAAAAGAGAGCTTCCTTCAGAAAATGGAAGTCTTGCCCAAATGAGGAAAACAAAAGGGCTTGCACAAAGGTGATGCAAGCAGACAATATGAGATGCCAAAAAAAAAAGCATTTTGAAGAGCGTTATTGCTAACAGTATCAAGGCCAACAATAAATAATTATTTAAATATATCAGAAGCAGGAAACCAGCTAGAGAGGCAGTTGGACCACGGGATGACAATGGAGTTAAAGGAGGACTGAAGGAGGACGAGGAGACTGCAGAGAAGCTGAATTAATTCTTTTCATTCGTCTTCCCTGTAGAAGATGTAGGACAGTCAGATACCTGTGCCTGAACTTACGTTTTCGGGAAGGGAGTCTGAGGAACTGGGGCAAATAGTGGTGACAAAAGATGAAGTTCTCAACCTTACTGATACATTGAAAGCAAATAAATCACTGGGCCCAGATGGTATGCATCCTAGAGTTCTCAAAGAACTCAGATATGAAATTGCTGGTCTAACCAAAAAACCCAACATGTCCCTAAGTTCAGCCTCTATACTAGAGGACTGGAAGATAGCAAATGTAACACCAATTTTCAAAGAGGGATCCGGGGGCAATTACAAGCCAGTTAGCTTAACGTCTGTTCTGGGTAAATTGGTTGAAGGCATTATTAAAGGTAAACCTAGCATATAGTCAGTATACAGAAGGACAAGCACGTGGAAAGGGAGGGGCTGCCGTCTTGTTCTTTGCCTCAGGCAGCAAAATGTCTCAGGCAGGCCTTGCCTCATTCCCCACGCCAGCACACCTTCCCATGGCCGGCCCTATCTCGAGGCAAGGTGAGGCAGTTGCCTCAGGCGCCAAACGCTGGGAGGTGGCAGCAAGGTGCTGGCGGAGGGAGCTGTGTGCCATATGGCCTTCCCTGCACCCCCTAGGCGAAGAAAGGCTTTTGTACATGAAATGGGAATCTTGCTCTTTGCCTGAGGCAGCTCATACTTTGGGCGGGGCCTGGACCTTCCTATCTATAATACCCAGGTAATTTTAGTTTGCAAGGTCAGCAGGGAAGAAAAGGTGCCACTGCCTCCCTCTACTGGCAAGAGGCAGCATTACTACAGCTGCATTTAAGATTTGAGACTGAAGGTGCAATTTGGCCAAAGAGTCAAACTGAAAATCCAGTTTTTAGAATCCGAAACACATCCATAGGTTGCTGGAAAAGCATGCTTGGGAGAACACCAGGAGTTGATTTTTGTGTGAAAGGACTGGCGGGCTTGGTTCTGGTACTGATCACACATTCCTGGGCTAGACATATGCTCAGAGGCACCCTGCTCCTTAATTCTTGGTGCATGCCTGCCTCCACACCAGTTTTTTGTACCTGGTTGGACCTCACGGTTCTAGTAAAAAGCAAAGTACATCCTGCAAGCCTGAAGTTTACACCCCCATTTTAATAGATGTTGGACTAAGCGGCACAGCCCCCCACCCAAATATTTTTTCCCCAAGTGCGATTTGACAGAGTATCACAAAACACGGCGATGGGTATTCACTCCTAATGATTAAATTGAAATTCTGCATCCGGGCTGTCCAAGTTTTGAAAATTTGCAGCATTTCTCTTAATCCTGGCTTTGCTAGGAAGGTATAAGGCAAGTGCTACTCAAGGCACTAGATGCCCAACGGATCATATGGCATTGACCTTCCACTTTTTCTGTGCTCCAGTGAGATTGCAGTGTTGGCCTGCAGCCGCCAGAGGTGTTAACCAAAAAGGAAGCGGTCACCGCTCCTGGTTTTGTGCTTTGTGAAAATGTGGCTTTGGGTGATGGCAGAGTGCCAGACATGAATCTTTTGCATTGACGATCGAACACGTTTGTTTGCCGTGTCCATGTAATTTCAGTGCGTGTGGGTTTTGCAAACCTGTGCTATTTTTGATGCTTTTACGATGCAATGTGCTGCCAGGGACCTTGCATGATCTTACAATATAAAGATATAATATAGAAGTTGTATTAGAAACTCTCCCCTCCTACAGCTGCTGTGTGAATATGCTGGCGTGGACTTTGAGGCCACCTCCTGTTCCCTTTGTGTGCTTAAGGAGGGGGTGAAACTGATTTGCAGATCTTCCACTAGAAAAGGGAGCCAGGTGCCATGAAGGAAGCTGCTGAGCCCTTTTCCTTTGCTGAGTCAGCCAGCTGCCATCCCTTTGGCAGCCCTGTGCTGGAGGCAGGTACAGCCCGGTTTGCTTAGGACCCCAAACAGTTCGGTTTGCTTAGGACTTGGGTTTGCCCCACTGCACAGTCACGACCAAGAAGTGGACCGTCTTTGCCCAGCTGTTGATAGAGCACATTATGAACAGCAGCAGCAGGTTTTTAGGTAGAAGGGGTAATTTCCTGTCCCATCTTAGCAAAGTGCAGATGACAAGATGTGTTGCGAGCCCCCCATCCCTCTGCAGCAGGCGTGAAGCACACACTGTTAGCTTTAAAAGGAGAGCAAGGAAGTGCTTTGTAAATCTCCCTACATCTGGAAGCTGTTTGGAATTTCTCAAGACCTCACAGGCTTCCCTCCGTTCCTTCTCTGAGACGGTCTCTGTCTCTACATGCTGATCAGAATATGGTGGAATCCAGAGGCAATAGTACTGACTGCACCACTTCAGAGATTGTAGGCATGCCTTTTCTTAATGCTACCCTGTGTAATTATTATTGCACATCAACCTTCCCCAATCTGGTGCCCTCCAGATATTTTGGACCAGTCAGCATGGGTGATGGTCAGGGATGATTGGGGTTGTGATCCAAAACTACACTGGGGAAAGCTGCACTAACCCATCAGGAAGAAAAGTTATAAAACAAAAAGCAAAACAAAAAAGGCCAGAACAGTCTTTCCCTTAACCAAAAAAAAGTCTGCTCCAGATTTTTCTTCCTTCCTTGCAGCAGCTTCGCCTTCATAATCCTGGTTGTCAGCCTCCAGAGGAAGAAACAACAGGAGTTGGCACAAGGCCAACTGTTTGTTTTCTTTCTGGTGTGGAAAGTTGGAGTAGGGAGGAAGCCCATTGAAAGCAGTCCTGGGGAATGAAGAAGGATTCTGTACAGTTTGACATGCAGGGACAAAGAAGAAGGCACCAAACAAGGCGTGATGAATTTGTGACCTTTCGCCAAAGTTCAAAAACCCTCTGCAACCAATCAGTTCAGACTTCTGGCAAGAGCAAATGCTCCCTCCGTGAGCGGCCGAGTGGGTGGGCAGGAAGGAGAAAGAAACAAGTGGGCATAGAAAGAAACAGAAAAGTGGGTGGCAGAAAAGGAAGGAAGGAAGAGATAAGGTGGCAGAAAGGGAAAGGAATGGAAAGGAATGGAAGAAAGAGAGAGAGAGAAAGAGAGAGAGAGAAAGAGAAAGAGGGTGGCAGAAAGAGAAAGAAGGAATGGAAGAAAGAGAGAGAGGGGAAAGAGGGTGGCAGAAAGAGAAAGAAGGAATGGAAGAAAGAGAGAGAGAGGAAACAGAGTGGCAGAAAGAGAAAGAAGGAATGGAAGGAAGAGAGAGAGAGAGAGAGAGAGGAAAGAGGGTGGCAGAAAGAGAAAGAAGGAATGGAAGAGAGAGAGAGAGAGAGAGAGAGGAAAGAGGTGGCAGAAAGAGAAAGAAGGAATGGAAGGGAGAGAGAGAGAGAGGAAAGAGGTGGCAGAAAGAGAAAGAAGGAATGGAAGAAAGAGAGAGAGAGAGAGAGAGAGAGAGGAAAGAGGTGGCAGAAAGAGAAAGAAGGAATGGAAGGGAGAGAGAGAGAGAGGAAAGAGGTGGCAGAAAGAGAAAGAAGGAATGGAAGGAAGAGAGAGAGAGGAAACAGGGTGGCAGAAAGAAAGAAGAAATGGGAGAGAGAGGAAAGAGGGTGGCAGAAACAGAAAATGGGGTGGCCCTGCTGTGGACCCCAACAGATTACCCTATGGCAATGCATCCCTCGACAGAGAAAATGTTTCCTCACCCCTGCACTAAACTGACAATGGGAAGTAAATGTAAGGTCTGAAATTGCTGCTGCCTTTTCCTGTTCAGTTAGTCAGTCAGGAAATGCAGCTGGCAGATGGGGCAGAATTAAAGAGTGACACAGCAAGAGCAAGTGCTAGCTGCTCAATACGGGAAATGCCAATACGGGTAAAGAAACACACACACACACACACACTAGACAGGTGGCTTCTCTTGGCTGCCTGCTGGAATTAAATTCTCGGTTGTCGAGATAACCTTATTGTTGTCCGCTGGTTACCTTCATACAGTAGCAGTTTTCCCCAACCTGGTGCTATCCAGATTCTTTGGATTGCACTTCCCAGCATCCCTGCCCATGACCTATGCTGGCTAGGGTCAATGGCACCAGGCTAGGGAAGGCTGCATTAACGCAACTTTTCCCAACCCTGGGTCTCCAGACATTGTTGGACTACAACTCCCATTATCCCAGCCCATTCACCATGCTGGTTGGGGAGGATGGGAATGGTAGTCCACCAATGTCTGGGGATCTAAGGTCAGGAAAAGCTTCCCAAGTAGTGAGGCCTAAGGTTCTGAAAGATTTGGTTCAAGGATGGGTACAGACAGAAATGAAAGTGATTTAATCAACATTGGCCAACAAGTGGCCAAGATCCTGGACTTTATTGTTTCCTTGCCAACACAGCAGGGTAGTGGGAGTATTAATTCCTAAGCAGAAGTTATGCTGCCTTCGTACAAGACCTGATGTCCTACCCACTCTCAGCCACAGTGTAAAGTCAATTTGAAAAAATAAACCACATTTCTTTAACCCCCACATTATAATCCATTTTTAAAAAAGCAACCCATGAAACTCCGCTAGGAAAAATAATTTTCACTCCTAAAAATACAGAAAGACGGTTTCTGAGTCAACAGGTGACAATATGAGAAGAGAGAGGCTTCTGAAGATGGACGTTTACTGACTGGCAGAGAACACATTTTAAGAGTCACGGATGCTTTAGTTTGTCAGCACAGCCCTCTGCAATCGGGTTTCATCCGAGTACTCTTTGGTTTCATCGCCTGTTTCATTGAGGAGGACGGTTCTCACAATGGCCTCCGTGACGGCGTATGGGTCGCAGTTGGCTGAGGGCCGTCGGTCCTCAAAGTAGCCGCAGCCTTCCTGCCCGACTTGGCGGGGAATGCGGATGCTGGCCCCCCGGTTGGCCACCCCCGCCGAGAACTCGAAGATGCTGGAAGTCTCGTGTTGGCCTGTCAGCCTTCTGGAGTTGTCCTGGCCTCCGCGGGGGTCATACATTCGGATGTGGTACTGGTGTCGTTTGCTCAGTTTCTCTATCGCAGCTTCAATGAACCTAACAGGGGCGAAGAGAGATGGCTGAAAAACGTGTTGATGAATGGCGGTGGCACCAGAAGAAAATAAATACGGGGGCAAGTGGTGGCAGGGGAAAAGTATGGGGGCAAGTGGTGGCAGGGGAAAAGTGCATTTCTGGGTTGAGGAAGGGCGAGCTTTGTGTCACATTTTAGTTTCCTGAAGGAGAAATAATGGTCTGTGTGCGGGTATACACGCTACAGCAACCTTCCTCAGCCTGGTGCCCTCCAGTTGCTTTGGACTTCAATTCCCATCAACCCCGGCAAGGACAGCCAATAATCAGGAATGTTGGGTGACGTAGCTCCGTATGGGGGCACGCACTCCTTAAAATAACCAGTTAGGGCAGCCTTCTCCAACTGGTGCCCTCCAGCCCTGGCCAGCATGGTCAGTAGTTGGGAATGCTGGGAGTTGTAGTCCAAAATATCTTGAGGGCACGAAGGCAAGGCTGCACTACTGACCGCCCTCTCTGGCTGCCTGGCCGATCAAGGGCTGGTTATCTTCATAACTCAATGCAAAAAGTCACCGAGTGTTGCGTTCATGTGTAAACGTTGTGAACCGCTGTGGGATTGGACTCTATTCAGTGGTGTATAAATGTCACAAATAGATAAATGGGTCAACAAAGACGACAGAAGTGGCACATCCCCTCGACACACAAGGCTTTCGACGCAGTCACAGATCATAGTATCATAGGGTTGGAAGGGGCCTACAAGACCACGAGTCCAACCCCCTGCTCCATGCAGGAAGCCTGATTCCCAGGCGGTCTCCCATCCAAGTACTAACCAGGGCTGACCCTGCATAGCTTCCAAGACCAGACGAGATCGGGAGCATCCAGCCCTTTGCTCAGACAGTTGGTTCATCCCTTGGATTAATTCGGTCAAATGTTTGAGCCGCCCTCAAAGGGCCATGGGTTTTTTCCAGGCTCGACTTTAAGTGCTTTAATTTAATGCAGCATTTGTAGGGCCTTTTTGAGCGGATGCCTCATATTTCTGGAACTGGCTTCCCAAACGAAGTATGTATGGCCCAGGAGCGGCCCTGCCATTAGGCAAAGTGAGGCAGCTGCCTCAGGCGGCAAGTGCTGGGAGGCGGCAGCACACTGACGGGGGAATTCCGTGCCACGCAGCCTTCCCTGCGCCCCCTAAGCCAGCGTGCTGCCTTCAGGTGTGGTGGAGGACGCTGTCCTATCCCTCAGTGTTGAAGAAAGATATTCAGTCCTGAAGGCTTTTGTACAGGGAATGGGGGGGCATCTTGTCTTTTGGCTCAGGCAGCAAAATATCTTGGGCCAGCCCTGGTACGGCCCCCTCTTTGTTAGCTTTTAAATGGGCCTTTAAAAAAGGTTTTGGTTTCAATCGGTGTGTGTGTGTGTGGGGTGGTCGTGGTGGGGGTGTTAAGTGTTATGGGGGCCTTTTAAACTGCGGCTGTTTTGTAACTGGATCATTAGATCTGAATTTTAAAAAAACAACAACACACATTTCATGCTGCTTCAGTGATGTGCGTGACCTGCTTTGGGAGGGCTATGCCCTGGAAGGCAGCATATAAATTTCACAAATAAATAAATGTTAAAAAGTATAAAATGGAAAGCAGCGCACGATGAGACGTAGCCAACATTGACACGGGGTTTGGAGAGACCTCCGAGTTATGGATCCACCCACAGGCCCCTTCCTTAAAAGGACAGCCCACAGAAATGGGGCTCCAGCCGAATGAGAACCCCACTCACTTGATTCCCCCCTTCTGTCGCGTTTCTTTGGTGCTGACATTGGTGTGGCATCCAGCGCCGTTCCAGTTGCCCGTCATTGGCTTGGGATCCAGGGTGGCCACGACCCCGAAATCTTCACAGACCCGATGCAAAATGAATCTTGCCATCCACAGGTGGTCACCCATCTCAATACCTTCACATGGCCCCACCTGGAATTCCCACTATGGAGAGCAAGAAAAGGGAGAGGCATGGTCGGTATTAAAGTGTTTTGACAGAGTGCCTGTTTGGAGTGGATGTTTCATTTTTAAAGGAACAAGTTCCTAGCCCTCAAGGGTGCAAATACATGCCTGGAAATCCAGGGACAAAACCTGATGAAATCTCACATCTAGCCCACAATTCCCTCCTGTGACAGCAGCAACAGCTCTCAAGGGTCTCAGCAGAGAAGGGTCTTTGCCATCCCCTGCTCTCTGACCCTTTTAACTGGAGATGGCAGCAACTGCCCCCCCCCCACCCTCCATTTACCCTTGGCCCCTCTCAAGCGACTCAGTTTTACAGAGCTGGGTTTGAGATGCAGCCCTGTTTATGTTCAGATGGATTCAAGCAGCCCCATAAATACTTCTTCTGATCTTGTTTCATGGTAAATCCTCTCCCATGTGCAAAATCAATACCTAAGAGCCTCAGCAGCTTAGAAAATGCCAAGGAGGAGCACTAAATAAACATGTAACACACAATTCTACAAGTAGACTCATAGAATAGTAGGGTTGGAAGGGGCCCATATATGCAGAATACATCATGAGAAACGCTGGGTTGGATGAATCACATGTTGGAATTAAGATTGCCGGGAGAATTATCAACAACCTCAGATACGCAGACGATACCACCCTAATGGCAGAAAGCGAAGAGGATCTAAAGAGCCTCTTGTTGAGGGTGAAGGAGGAGAGTGCAAAAGCTGGGTTGAAACTCAACATTAAAAAAACTAAGATCATGGCATCTGGCCCCATCACTTCCTGGCATATGGAAGGGGAAGAAATAGAAGCAGTGACAGATTTTACTTTCTTGGGCTCCAAGATCACCGCAGACAGTGACTGTAGCCATGAAATTAAAAGACGCTTGCTCCTTGGGAGGAAAGCTATGGCACACCTAGACAGCATAGTAAGAAGCAGAAACATCACCTTGCCGACAAAGTTTCGTATAATCAAAGCTATGGTTTTCCCAGTAGTAATGTGTCGGGGTGGAAACTGAGCCGATAGAACCCCAGAGCAGTTCTGATTCTGAGGAGGAACAACAATCCATGGGAGAGGAGCTCGCTCATCTCTCACAGGCACAGCAGCTGGCAGAGATTCCTCCTGTCAGCATTCCTGGATAGATAGTGACCCTGGCAGCGAGAAAGTGCTGGAGAGGGGCTTGCTGGACGCTCAACGCCAATGCAGGGAGCGACGACAGATGAAGGGCGCAGAAAGGAGGCGTAGCGCTCGTTTGGCGTGCAAGCAACGGTCGCGTCCCGAGGACCCAAGGGAAAGTGGGAGGATCTCTCCCTAGCCCATACGTTTAGGGTCTTCCCGTGATTCTCCTTCAAACGGGGACCAACTGCCCAACCTGGAGCATAGGCTACTCTGCTATTTTTCCCCTGTGCTGTTCCTTGCTTAGTCGCTGGTGATTAGCGTCTGAAAGAGTCATTAAGTTGTAAAAGGATTAAAGCCTTGAAAATAATGCTTTTGTCTGTGTCTTGAGTTGGCTATTGGAGTAGACTGTAAGAGGCAGCTAGGGCACTCCTGACATAATGTATGGCTGTGAGAACTGGACTATTAGGAAGGCTGAGCGCCGAAGAACTGATGCTTTTGAACTATGGTGCTGGAGAAGACTCTTACGAGTCCCCTGGACTGCAAGGAGGTCAGATCAGTCAATCCTAAGGGAAATCAACCCTGAGTGCTCATTGGAAGGACAGATACTGAACCTGAAGCTCAAATATTTTGGCCACCTAATGCGAAGAGAAAACTCTCTGGAAAAGACCCTGATGCTGGGAAAGACTAAAGGCAAAAGGAGATGGGGACGGCAGAGGATGAGATGGCTAGATAGCATCACCGATGCAATGAATATGAACTTGAGCACACTCTGGGAGAGAGCGCAGGACAGGAAGGCCTGGCGTGCTATGGTTCATGGGGTCACGAAGAGTTGGACACAACTTAACGACTGAACAAGAACAACAAAGGGGCCCAGAAGACCATCGAGTCCAACCCCCTGCTCAATGCAGGAATCCAAGTCAGAGCATCCCTGACAGGTGGCTGTCCAGCCTCGTCTTGAAGGCCTCCAGTGTGGGAGAGTCCGCCACCTCCCTAGGGAATGGGTTCCATTGTCATATTGCTCTAACAGTCAGGAAGTTTTCCCTGATGTTCAGCCGGAATCTGGCTTCCTGTAACTTGAGCCCATGATTTCGTGTCCTGCATTCTGGGATGATCGAGAAGAGATCCTGGCCTTCCTCTCTGTGACAACCTTTCAAGTACTTGAGGAGTGCTATCATATCTCCCCTCAGTCTTCTCTTCTCAAGGCTAAACATGCCCAGTTCTTTCAGTCTCTCCTCACAGGGCTTTGTTTCCAGTCCCCTGATCATCTTTGTTGCCCTCCTCTGAACCCTCTCCAGTTTGTCTGCATCCTTCTTAAAGTGTGGCGCCCAGAACTGGACACAGTATTCCAGATGAGGCCTAACCAGTGCCAAGTAGAGGGGAACTAGTACTTCACAGGATTTGCAAGTACAAACAAATCAAGGGATTTAAGGGAGCAATCCTGTGGCCCCTAGACAGAGAAACAGAGGTCATCAGATACTTCCATCCCCTTCCCCTCTCCCCCATCTTGCAGCCGGTGCAGAGAGAACTGCGACAGCTGCCTCTCCAAGGTCGTCAAGGGGACATGCCGGTGGGCAGGGAGGGGACTGGGGAAGCCGGGATGCAGCGTATCCCAAGGCCGGCCCCTCCGCTCTGACATGCCCCAGCTGGACAGGCCAAAAAGCCCGTCTGCCAAAATGCAGAGCAGGGGGAGTGTGGAGCTGATGATTGCATCCACCGCTCTTCCTGCTCTGTGCAGGATGCCTGTAAGCCTCCGAGTTCGGGGGCTTTCGGGCATCACCATAGGATTGTGCCCTAGCCCTACTGTTCCAGGGGAGAGAAGCATCATCGTTAAGAGAAGAGGGGCGGAGGAGGGGACAGATAATTCTTCAGCCTCCCAGGCGTGAGCTGGGGAAGCCAGAAGCTAGAGCAGGGATCAGCAAACCGGCAGCCAGCATGCTGCCCACCCGGCATTCAACCTTTCTGCATCTCTCCAAGGCAGTACGAGCACCCACGGGGCGCCTCCCTCATCTTCCTCCCTCCCACTGCAGTTGAGGGAACACCTGAGGGAACTGTAGTAACTGGCTTTCCCGTCACAAATACCTGAGAAGGCATGACCTCGGCGTTGGTGCCACAGATCTCCACCCCGGCGTAAATGCAGGCCTTGTAGTGGGCCTCGACGATGTCCCGCCCGTACACTTTGTTCGCCCCAACCCCGCAGTAATAGGGTCCTAGAAAGGAAGTCACAAGGCATGCGATGGGCACACGTTCAAGATCAGGGATCTGCTTCCCGTTAACAGCCTTTACGCTCCCAGTCGTACGGTCCTGCTCAGTGCTTGCCCACAACTCCACACAACATGGTTGCTCTTTCCCACCACCAGACAGGACGTTTACCAGGATGGTATAGTGGTTAGCGCATATGTAGGCAACTTGGCATCCTCCAGATGTTTTGGACTACAACCCTCATAATCCCTGACTATTGTCCATGCTGGCTAGGGCTTAAGGGACTTGTAGTCCAAAATATCTGGAGGCCACCAGGTCACCTACTCCTGCTCTAGCCACTAGCCCACATTGCCTATCTCGAATGGCACCCTCAGCACCTTCCCGCCCATGTTCCCCAGCAACTGGGGCACATAGGCATCCTACCTCTGATACGGAAGTAGCACAGAGGCATCAGGAGTAGTAGCCTTTGATAGCCTTCTCCTCCAGGAATTTGTCCAACCCCCTTTTTAAAGCCATCCAAATTGGTGGCCATCGCTACGTCTTGCGGTAGCGAATTCCATAGTTTGACTCTGCACTGTGTGAAGACGTCCTTCCTTTGACCTGTCCTGCATCTCCCACCAATCAGCTGCATGGGAGGACCCCTTTGGGTTCTAGTTTTGTGAGAATGGGAGAAAAATGTCTCCCTATCCACATTCTCTGCATCAAGCATAATTTTGTACACAATTGGCTCCCATGGGCAGCACATTAACAAACACACGTCTACCATGTGCCCGCATGACTCATGCAGATGTCCAAAGCATTCTCCTTCCAGGCTCTGCTTTGGCTTCGTTACACTTGAGAAGGGTAAAAGGATCGGGAGGGGGTACTGAAGAACGAGGGATGCTTGATTGTGACAAAACTCCAGAACCTCTCCATAGGGGGTGTCTTCCAGCCCCTCTTTGACTTTGCTGGCCTTCCTCTCACCGTGGCAAACAAGCAGAGGGAGCGGTCCGGCTGTGCTTCATACCACTGAACACTTTTGTTGTCAGCAGCCTTCAGCCAGTTCTTGGAAAACCAATCTGTGGTCTTCTGAGCTTTTTAGCCATCACCCTGGAGACGGCCGAAGCACCTGCAAGAACTGGATTCCCCTTCCGGCCTGGATTGACCTGCAGACCAGTCGTGTTCCCTGAAAGCTTTAAGGACGGCTTGTTAGCCACGAGCACTTGCCCAGAAGCAAGGTGCATTTCCAGACATGGCTGGCCGCTGTGGGATAACAGGCTGCAGGACCAGATTTTTGTGTGACCTACAAAGTAGCTCTTTTAACTTCACCAGCAGGAAAGATCAGAAAGAGAGGACTGGATGTAATTGCTGTAAACTGCTGCGGAGACATGGAGACAGTTCAACTTGAACCTATTTTCCATTCCTGTTAATATCCACACGGGGTTCCTGCATAGACCTGGAGGGAGAAGCAGTCGGGGCTGCAGAAGATGCTCATGAGCCAAATGGGAACCTCCGGCCCATGGGCCGGAGGTTCCCCATCCTTGCTGTGATGATGAAGGGATGGAAATATTAATCTGTGTATTACTACATTGGTTGGTTGCAGGGCCGGCCGGCCCTCTGGCTGTATGACGGAGGGCAGAGCCCCACCTACCACTTCCCGCTCCTGTTCTCCACCTCCCCCAACTCTTAACTGCTTCCTTCTCTGTGTGACATAGCACAGCGGCAGCGCACACCGTCCTCCTCGGCTCTGCATTTGTGCCGTTGCCCATTAGCAGGAATACTGGGCATATATGATAAGCTGCGCATGCTCAGAACATTCCCCCAGGAGCTGCTGGGTTTTTAAAATCTCTATTGGCCAGCATGCATGTGCCGGGCTCTGCTGGGCAGGAGTGGCCTTTTCGAGCATGGGCCAGGGCGACCTGTTGGCCCTTCCATGGAAAGTTCAGGTGCACTCTCTGGCTGAGAGGCAAGCGAGCAAAACGGGACTGGCTTCTCTCTTCTCCTCACCCAGTTCATGGCGAACGTCCCTCAGCCAAGCTTCAGTCTCCAAATAATCGCCCCATCTCACTCCCCGCTGGAGCCTGTGCAGTGCCAGGGGTGGGAAAGAGGAGGCAGATCAAGGGCAGCAGGGAGCCCAAAGCAGCAGCAGTCTCTCTAACATGAAATCTCTCTACAAAAAACTTCCTCCAAAAACGAAGGAGAAGGAGGGAGAGCAAAAGAGAAAGGAAGGAAGATCGTGTGTGCGCGCGTCTCTCTCTCTCTCTCTCTCTCTCTCTGAGTGTGTGTGTGTGTGTCTCTCTCCGTCTCTGTGTGTGTGTGTGTCTCTCTCTCCGTCTCTGTGTGTGTGTGTGTCTGTCTCTCTGTGTGTGTGTGTCTGTCTCTCTGTCTCTGTTGTCTCTCTCTCTGTCTCTGTTGTCTCTCTCTCCGTCTCTGTGTGTGTGTGTGTCTCTCTCTCCGTCTCTGTGTGTGTGTGTGTCTGTCTCTCTGTGTGTGTGTGTCTGTCTCTCTGTCTCTGTTGTCTCTCTCTCTGTCTCTGTTGTCTCTCTCTCCGTCTCTGTGTGTGTGTGTGTGTGTCTCTCTGTGTGTGTGTGTGTCTCTCTGTGTGTGTGTGTGTGTCTGTCTCTCTGTGTGTGTGTGTGTGTCTGTCTCTGTGTGTGTGTGTGTGTGTCTGTCTCTGTGTGTGTGTGTGTCTGTCTCTCTGTGTGTGTGTGTCTGTCTCTCTGTCTCTGTTGTCTCTCTCTCTGTCTCTGTTGTCTCTCTCTCTGTCTCTGTTGTCTCTCTCTCCGTCTCTGTGTGTGTGTGTGTGTGTGTCTCTGTGTGTGTGTGTGTCTCTCTGTGTGTGTGTGTCTGTCTCTCTGTGTGTGTGTGTCTGTCTCTCTGTGTGTGTGTGTCTGTCTCTCTGTCTCTGTTGTCTCTCTCTCTGTCTCTGTTGTCTCTCTCTCTGTCTCTGTCTCTGTGTGTGTCTGCGGGGGGGGGGGGGGAGAGTGCAAACCAAGAGTGTTTGCCTCTCTTCCTCTCCCCGCAACCGCCTCTTTCTTGATCACTGCTGTCACAATCAACTGTAGCCAAGACAGCCCCCCCCCTCTATATGCACACACGCGTGCCCAAGCATTTCAGCATATTTTACAAGTGACTTAAATCTTTTTTGGTATAGCTCTCCTGGACTGTACTGGTCTTCAGGCTGCTGTTCCTTTGATTTTGATTTTTGTCTTTTGCTTTTATCATCATTTCTACCCCACCTAAGGATGGTTTACACTGAAGAGGTTTTGGATCAGGTCCTGGATTGTCTCTGGCTGATTGTTTCCAATTGTTCTAGATACGTGTTGCTGTTGTGTGTGCTATCTGTTTTATGTCCTTAAGTGAATGGGTTTTTATATTTTATATAATGGACTTCAATGGTTTTTAATTTTTGTGGACTGCCCAAAGAGCTTTGGCTATGGGGCAGTACAGAAATATAACGACTGAATGCATGAGGAGTGACCGAGAAATTGTAAATAATGTTGTTTCCTTCAAAACAGATTATGAAGCATGAATCCCCTTCCTCATCTTATACTGACAGACATTAAATGGGATGGCATTTTAAAGGAAGGGTTTAAAAAAAATGAGAAAAGAACACAAGAAGAAGCAGGCCTGTTTGATCTCTTGCCCTCCATCTCTCCAACCACCATCCCACAATATGCTGGCTTCATCACCCCAGTTCAGACTTGCTTGCATTAAACCTGATGGGTCAGGACCATTTGCCTTCATGCAGCCGGCACATTTTCACATGGAGAAGGCATTTGCGGGGAAAAAGAGGGGGGGCGTGGGGGGAAGTTTTCACAACCACACTGGTTCTTGAGTGGGAACTTTTGCGCAATGCCTGGCAAACGGCAAGCCACGTCAAGGAAGGGGGGGAAAGTTGCATCACTTACAGGCTTCAGGCTGTACTGGTGGCAGCTGGACACCAGATTTTTATTTATTTTTTAAAGATCTGGAGGAAAAGCTCAAGCAAGGGAGAGATTATTCAGCCACTGGGTTTGCAAGCTGTCCTTGCAATGTTCATATCTGTTGCTTGGCGTCCAGCAGCCGCCTGACACACCAAGCCACGGTGCTATATTTATAGGACTTCGACAGAAAAATCTTAGTTTATAGCATAACGAACATCAACCGAAACTTTAGGGAAAGGGAAGGGCCTATTTTTGCTTCATTTCTTCTCCTGCTGGTCACAGATGGAGGGCCGAATGCCAGCACCCCAGCCCCTGCCTCAACTGCGTTCTGCCTTCCAAAATTGCACCAAGCTCCGCACACAAACTTTCTAAGCTTAGCTCCTCCACCATGAGGGCTAGAACCTTGACTTCGATGGCAACCCTACACTTTCTTATATGGGAGTAAGCCCCACGGGACTTGCTTCTGACTAGACATATAGGACTGCTCTGCCAGCCTACTAACTCCATTACACCGCTGTCTTTGGGACGTAGGAGGCTGCTGCCTTGTACCAGTGCGGAGTATTTCTCCACCAAGCCAGTTTTGTCTGCCCTCACTGGCAGCAGCTCTCCATGGTCTCAGGCAGAGAAAGGTCTTTCCTATCACCTGTTACCAGATCCATTCAATGGAAGATGCTGAGGACTGAGTGTGGGACCTTCAGTGTGCAAAGCAGATGAAGGCCTACTAGGAAGAGGGCCTCTGTATATTGCAACTTTCTCCTTATGCAGGTCCACCTGATGCTTTCATTGCCATCTTTTAATCAGCTGGTGAAATCCGCCCTGTTCACAGACATTTTTAGTGGCATTTAGGATCTTTTTCACTGCTATTTTTACTCCAATCCTGTGATCTCTGTATATTGCAATCCTGTGACCTTCCTACTTCTTTCTGCACTCAATTAAAAAAAAAACTTACTTTTACAGCCCTAATCAGTTTGTGAGCCAGGTAGCTGAAGGGACACCTTTTGCGGTACATTCTTCCCTCTCCACAACACACACACATTCTGATCAATATCTGAGGTCATGCTTCGGGTTCCCCCACTGACTCAAGTTCAGTGGGAGAGGAGAAAGGACAAGGCCTTTTTAGTGGTGGTGCTGACACTCTACGACGCCCTCCCCAAGGACACCTACCTAGTCCCGTCTTCTTGCTGCCTCGTCAAAAATGTCAGTTTTAAAGAACATCTTTGTGGGATGTTGCTGAGCTCCTTCCTGTCTGCAGCCATCAGGGTTGATTCCCCTTTTGCACTGTGGCTGTTGTATTCTTGCTAGGCTCGTCTGAGGTTTTTGTATTGCCTTATTGGGCCACGTTACAGGGATGCTGCAGCTGCTACGATGTAGCAGGAGACTTCCTGTATTGGGAACCTGCTGCTACAGCTCTAAAGCTGGTTCACAATGATCAAAATAACCCTCCAAGAATGCACGGGCTGCTGTTGGATTATCACAGGGTTGTTCCCCTCTCTGAGTCAGGCTGCCTGGTTTCAGATGACACGACAAGCTGCACTGAGGCGGTGAGTGTGGGAATTACGCCCCACATGCGCTGCGATTTAAATAAGCCACTGTGGCTTATTTTGATTGTGCGAACCAGGTTGATCATTCTACGATCATTCGTATTTTATCCTTTTATTCTAAGCCGCTGGAAGGAGCAATCCCGTGGCCGCTAATCAGTGGCTAGATGGCCGTAGGATATGTGGGTTTCCGGGAACCGACCTCAGAGCTTGTGCTCCAAGGTCAGTTCACGGAGAACCGACCTTCCCCCCCCACCTTCTGCGCTGCCTTGCAGGCAGCAGGGCCCCACGCTCCAAAGAGGAGTGCGGAGCGGCCGAAACGGGGCGTTCCAGGGAGGGGGAGGCAGAAATGCCAGTACGACACATCCTATGTATCGCCCAGCAGCCTCCTCCCCTGCTCCGCCGTCCCACGGCTAGACAGCCAAAATCGGCTGTCTAGCCCCAAATACAGGGCAGGAGAAGCACGGAGGGAACAATCCCCTCTGTGCTTCTCCTGCCCTGCATTGGATAGGCGGTTGCCTCCGAGTTCGGAGGCAGCTGCCTATACCCATAGGATTGCGCCCTTAAGGGCTTCTTTTTTTCTTTTTCTTTTTTTTTACAAAAAAAAAACCCCACAGGAAAGCAAGCCAAATGTTTCCAAAATACATACTCTTCTCTTGCTGCCCCTGGGTGGTTTTTACTGAACATGTTATGTTTTCACGTGGGCTTCTGTTCCTAAACTGCCTTGAGGGCAATTTGGCAAACCGTGGGGTATAAATCCTGTAAACAATATAAACCCCAGAACCAAAGATTCTCAGGACATCATTAGGAAGGAATCAAAAATAAAATGTCCAACATTACATTGCCTTCATACAAATCTAAGGTGCAACCAGATTGGAATAGCGTGTACTGTTCTAGTCGCTGCATCTCAGAAAGGATATCGTGGAGTTGGAGAAGGTACAGAAAAGGGCAACCCAAGTGATCGGGGGGATGGAGCAACTCCCCAGTGAGGAAATACAACAATGTTTGGGGCTGTTCAGCTTAAAAGACCCATATATGAAGACGTGTATAAAATTATGCATGCTGTGGAGAAAGTGGATAGGGAAATAGGAGAACCTGGGGTCACTCAACCCAGCTGAACGGTGGGAGATTCAGAATAGATTAAAGGATTTCTTCAACCAGTGCTTGTTTATACTGTGGAATTCACGACCTCAAATGCAGTGATGGCTGCCAACCTGGATGGCTTTAAAAGGGGAACAGACAAATTCACGGAGGAGGATGCTATCAAGAGCAACTAGTCATGGGGGCAATATATTACCTCCAGTATCAGAGGCAATATGCCTCGGTATGCCAGGTTGCTGGGGGACATGAGTAGGAGGGTGTTATTGCCCTCATGTCCTGCTTGTGGGCTTCCCATCGGGGCATCTGTCTGGGCAGTGTGGGAAACAGGACACTGGACTACAGATGCTTTTGGTCTAATCCAGCAGAGCAATTCCTATGTTCTTGGGTTGCCAGATCCAGTGCCAGACGGACAGTAGGGCCGTGCAGGGATCCCCTGATCTGCCTCCGAGGCTCCTTCAGAGCTTCCGAGGCGGGCCTGATTTGCTTTGGGCTGACTCGGGAGAGGGGGGCTGACCTGCTTCAGCCTCCGGAGCCGAAGCAGGATTCGGATAGCCAAATCCCACCTCCCCACCCCTCGATGCCCCTGATGCACCGTGCAAGCCCCCAGCTCCTTACCTGGGCCCTCAGGACATGTGCTGGCAGCCATCGTCTTGGTCCAGGGAGTCCCCATTTTAAAAATTGCTGGAACTAGATCCTGCGCTATTTGCGCAAGATCTATTTTTGGAAATGCAGGGAGTCACCATTTTTAAAATGGGGACCCCTATGGAACAAGAAGACAGCTGCCAGCACACATCCTGAGGGCCCAGGTAAGGAGCTGGGGGCTTGCGCAGTGCATCAGGGGCATCGAGGGGTGGGGAGGCGGGATTTGGCTATCCGAATCCTGCTTCGGCTCTGGAGGCCGAAGCAGGTCAGGCCCCCTCCCCTGAGTCAGCCCAAAGCAAATCAGGCCTGCCTCGGAAGCTCTGAAGGAGCCTCGGAGGCAGATCAGGGGATCCTTGCACAGCCCTACTAAGGAGCTGGGGGCTGGGCAGCAGTGTGGCTGGGCTTCTGGGTCGTCTGAGGCGCCTCGCCCCGGAAGCAGCCTGCAAGTATTTTATGTCTGTGTCCAGTAAAAATGTGTTCTGTCTGGAAAGCCAGTAGATTCCAGATTACGTCCTGGGTTTTCCCATGACCCAGGGTCTACCCTGACCTTCCTGGTCCTGACTCAGGGCACCAGGGGGAGATACAGAATCACAGAACAGTAGGGTTGGAAGGGGCCTGCAAGACCATCGAGTCCAACCCCCTGCTCAAGGCAGGCATCCAAGGCTCTCCCACACTGGAGGCATTCAAGATGAGGCTGGACAGCCACCTGTCGGGGATGCCCTGACTTGGATTCCTGCATTGAGCAGGGGGTTGGACTCGATGGCCTTGTAGGCCCCTTCCAACCCTATGATTCTGTGATTCATTCCTGACAGGTGGCTGTCCAGCCTCATCTTGAATGCCTTCGTCCTGAATGCCTTCATCTTGAATGCCTTGAATACAGTATTTTTGAAGTCAAAATCTAGCAACCATAATTGTGAACCCACAAAAGGAGTTTGATGTGGAGGCTTTCTACATCATTTATCTTAAATAATGGGCATGCACATAGGGGAAACCTCGGGATTTTTAAGGAATTGTGGAAAACATTTGATTTCTTTTTACCCTTCCCTATGCGGTACCTCCCCAGCCGTTTCTTTGTTTATTAATACATTTTTATTCTGGTCAGGCTGGGGTATACAACAATCCTGCAAGGTAGGTTAGGTTAACAAAAAGCAGCATAGCTGAGCTCACCAGGTGATCCTGGGCCAATGGTTAGACTCTAGATGTTGTGCGCACGTAAGAACAAACAAATGCCATAACTGTTCCACAAGTATCAATATGTAAACAAAGTTAACGGACCAACATTTGATATTACTGCTAAAAGACTTTGGCTTCAGGCCAAAGCAGTGTGCAGCCCTAACAGACACCAAGTTTGCACTGATCACACACCGGCTCACCCACCCAGTTAGCTGATAACCTTATCCTTACCTTGTGGTCCTGGAAACCCATTTTTGGGCCAGCCATATGGGTGCCCATCAATGCCCAGCAAAGTGTACTCTTGCTCCATTCCAAACCAGGGGTGGCTGTCTTTGACCATGTCCATGATTTCACTACAGGTGTTCCTCAAATTGGTCTCTGCGGGAAAAGAGAGGTGCTTTTGCCATCATCGTTTTCTCTTTGAGTCAAAAGGTAACGGAAGTCCAAACGGCTATTTCCAGAAATGGAATTGCTGAGAAAGGTGCCCCTCACGCCCCTACCCAGCCGCTCCCAAATGGCTTATTTTGATCAGAGCCAGTGGGTGCTTTCAGTTCTGCTCTGTCACTGTTCAGACATTCCAGTAACTCTTGGATGCTGCTCTGTCTAAACGTTGGATTTTGGAACGTCAGCACTGGATTTTGCAAAATTCTCCATCATTTGTGCTCCTACAGGAGTTTGGAAGAAGAATTTAAAATTCCCACTTTTAAAAGATATTCAAATGTTCATTATGCACACACACGCACGCACACTTTGCAAAGCTACACGCAATTTTGAGTGCCTTTTGGGAGGGAAGCGAAAGTGGGTCATTTTTTAAAATCTACTTTGGTGCATTTTTGGCTGGGAAAGCAGGAAAAGGAGGAGGAATCTCTCCCCCCCCCCCCAAATACATTATGTGTGTGTGTGTGGTCACAACTTATGGGAGGGAAGAGTTAATTCTTCCTTTCCCAGCTGGAACCCCTTTAGCATGTAGACTCTTCGTAATATCGCGATATCCATCCCATATTTTCTATTAGTTCTAGTCGCTCCCTCTTACGCTGAACTCCGACTGGCCATGCCGACAGCTTTGTACACAAAGTGACCCTACTGAGAAGCAAGAGGGAAGTACTTGCATGCTCAGGTGAACACGGATAGAACTGCTATGTAAGTCACCAATGAGATGAAACTCTCAGCAGGCAAGCTTTGTTTAAATAAATGAGGGACCCTGATTCACATCTCCTGGTTAGTGGTGCTTCTGATCTGGCACTTTTTTTTTTTTTTTTAAACTTAGTAGTTCAACCTACGGGTTCGGCATCTCTCTCGGCTTGGTTCGGTCTGCTTAGCAAGGCCAAAGAAAATCTGTATACTAGAGATGTCGAGGAAAGCCGCAATGGAACCAAATGAGTTCAGATTTTCATGAATTTGACCTGTGGATTCCACAGCGGACCGGCTTTCCCCATCAGGCCCAGTCTGCAGACTTGCAGACTCTTTTTCTAACTTCCCTGAATTTTGAGCAAACTTCATCATGGAAAAATACGCAAACTAAAAAACGGCCAAGAATGCACATTTCCCTCATAGGCTAAAGTGTGAAAATGAGCAAGGGGGGATTTGTGCAAAATACAATTTTGCGCAAAATGCAATTTTGTGGAAATTCTCAAATAAAAAAATCCGATTCCACAGATGGGTGGGCAATGGGATGAAAGGCTCCTGTCAATCTATGAGACACAGACGGAACGGATTTTTACACAATCTGTACATCCCTACTCTATACGAAGAGAGTGTCGGCTATTGGGCAGTATAGAAATGTAATAAATAAATATATAAATAAATATACAGAAGGGAGGTAGTCCGCAGGAGGGACCAAATGAACCACATCACAGGCACAGGCCAATATCTGCCCTTTTGTACTCACAAGAAACAGACAGGGGGAGGGCTTGCCTTAACCAAAGCTCACATCCCCGTCAACCCTCAGGAAAAGAGAGGGGAAAAGCTCAAAGCAAGAAGATTTACCTGCCCTTTTGCGGTTGTATTTCAGAACCTCGCACAACACGAGCTTATTGGGGTCAAGGCAAAAAGGGTCTCTAAATAGTTTAACGGGTATCAAGAACATGTCACTGTTGGAGCCTTCAGCTTGGCCCGTGCTGGATCCGTCAAAGTTCCATTCGGGGAGATCTGCAGGAGGGAGAGGAGACGTTTCACCAGTTATTTATTTCAGAGATTTAACTGCCTGCCTTTCAATCAAATGATTCTCAAGGCAGCTTACAAACAACAGGCTGTAATAATATAATTCTGCAATCTTAGGGCAACTGGCACCTAAGAACATAAGAGCCCTGCTGGATCAGACCAAGGGTCCATCTAGTCCAGCATTCTGTTCGCACAGTGGCCAACCAGCTGTCGACCAGGAAACCACAAGCAGGGCATGAGCACAACAGCACCCTCCCACCCATGTTCCCCAGCAATGGGTGTACATAGGCTCACGGCCTCTGGTACTGGAGGTAGCACATAGCCATCAGGACTAGTAGCTATTGGTAGCCTTCTCCTCCCGGAATTTGTCCAACCTCCTTTTAAAGCCATCCAAATTGGTGGCCATCGCTACATGTTGTGGTAGCGAATTCCATAGTTTAACTCTGCGCTGTGTGAAGAACTTCCTTCCTTTGATCTGTCCTGGATCTCCCACCAATCAGCTCCATGGGATGACCCCATTGGGTTCTAGCATCATGAGAGAGGGAGAAAAATGTCTCCCTATCTGCATTCACCATACCATGCATAATTTTGTACGCCTCTGTCATGTCTCCCCTCACCCTCCTTTTTCCCCAAGCTAAACAACCCCAGCTGTTGTAACCTCTCCTCATAGGGGAGATGCTCCAGCCCCTTGATCATTTTCGTTGCCCTCTTCTGCACTTTTTACAGCTCGACAGTATCTCTTGTTAGGTGCGGTGACCAGAACTGCACACAGTATTCCAAGTCGTGTAGGGGCAGCATGATATTGGTAGTTTTATTCTCACTTCCTTTCCTAATTATGCCTAACACGGAGTTTGCCTTTTTTTACAGCAGCCACACACTTGGTCAGCGTTTTCATCAAGCTGTCCACCACAACCCCCAGATCTCTTTCCTGGTCAATCACTCGGCACAGAGTGTTCCTTCTGCTCCGAGTGCAGAGCTGCCTGCAGCTGCTCTTTTTCTGGCCGACGGAAGGGGTCAGCCTGGTCTTCCCCTTGTCCTGATGTTCTTTCTGCAGGCAGGGGGCGTGAACCCCCAGTGGTCCTAGGTCCGCTGGCAGAAGCCAAAGCACGTTTCCTTCTGCTCAGCAGTTCCAAGGCTGCTGGGTCCTGGCCAATCTTCAGGGGAGATCTTCTCTTGGTACCATCAGAGGAAAGTTTGGTGGGGATGTGAGAGGGGGCCTTCTTGGGGGCCATTCCCAGTCTCCGAAACTCCCCCCACCGCATCCTTTCTGCTGTCTTTCTACCAGCAGGAAAATATGTTTTTATTCAGGCAGGCCTTTGGCTCTGTTGCTGCTCTGCTCTGCTCTGTTGCTGAAGGGGGTCTCACCTGGTTGGCGATGTTTATTCCTTTTATTGTTGTACTTCTTTGTTTTTGTGTTATGTTTTCAACAAGATTTTGTTTTTAATTTGGATTTTATTGCCGGCTGCCTTGAGCACCATTTGGGGGGCGGAAAGGCACGAGGGAAACTAACTAGTTCATTTATTATTATTAATAATATTATAATTGTAATATTATAATTATTTATTATTATTATTACATTTAGATCCCACTTTTTTTCCTCTTGCAAGGAACCCAAGGCGGCTTACATTATCCTTCTCCTCTCCGTTTTATCCTCACAACATCCCTGTGAGGTAGGTGAGGCTGAGAGTCAGCGACTGGCCCGAAGTCACCCAGTGAGCTTCATGGCTGAGTGGGGACTAGAACCCGGTTCTCCTGAGTCCCAGTCTAACACTCTAACCACTACACCACCGTTCTCTAATCAGAGGCTGACTAAAAAAAGGAACCTTGTGCCAGGTAGACGAAGGGCCGTGCCTCAGGGGTAGATCATCTGCCTTGCATGCAAAAGGTTCCAGGTTTGATCCCCAGCCAATCCAGGTAGGGCTGGGAGATACCCATCTGAAACAATAGAGAGCCTCTGCCAATCAATATCAAGAGTACTGAGCGAGATGTGCCAATGAGCTGATTCGGTATAAGGCAGATTCCTATGTTCTGTTCTGACCATCAGTGCTGGATTAATCTTACCCAGTCACAAGCTCAGTTAAATAATTCCTCACCTTGTGGTGATATTTCCTTTAAAACGGCATTGTCAACACATGGGCCTAGCAAACAGAACCCATCCCCGCTTCCACCACTCCTCACGGTCCGGGTCAAGCACTGGCAAGTTAACTCTCATACTCGTTGCCACAGTTTTGCATAACCAGGTAGCACCAACAACCGCAACCCATCCCAGCCGTGACTAAGACTCCCCAAGAGGTAAATTTTTGAAAAAAAATGATTCCAAAGTTCTTGGGCAAACATTCAGGAAGGCAAAAGGAGGAGGAAACATTTCCAAACCAGCCGCCTCAGCAACTGATTATTTACCTTGCCATTAAAAAGGGTTTTGGCAAGTTTCTAGCTCTCAAGGTGGGACTGCCACTTGGTTCTAGTCCTGGGGCAACAGATATGAACAGCTCCAAGCCCAAACTGGAAGGGGTAGGAGAGAAGAGAGTAAGTTCTTTAGGAAGTTATTTGGAAGAAGTTAAAAAGAGAACGAGGCAGCCCATGCCCAGCATTACCTTCGATGCTCTTTGGTTCCTGACTCAAGGTTCTCGATTTACAGCGAAGGCCTTCTCCACTGCCGTCGATCCAAATGTATGTGGCCACGACCTTCTTCCCTTGGGGTAGCTTCATGTACTGGTCTCTGACCCCCTTGTTTAGCTTGGAACTGTGCGACACAGACATGGTGGCAATCTGGAGGAAGAAAGGAGAATGTGTGGGTGCCCTCCAGAAACAGTCAGGCCCACAGTATTGGGCTAGCAAAATTTCTATGTGTAGCCAGCCTTTCCACTAAAGAGCTTATGGGCACAACCTTTTGGGTTGCTGCCCACTAGATGGAAACCAGTGATCTTGGAAGTTTCTGAGTGTTCTAGGCCCTGCAGGGCTGTCACCTAGCACTTAGGCATGTCTACTCAAAAGTAAGATTCAGAGATCAATGGAACTTTCTCCCAGGTAAAGGGTGCGCTGGATTGCAGCCTTAGGGCACAAACCTATGGCCACTAGTCAGTGGCCAGACGGCCATAAGTTGGTTCCCTGAGAACTGACCTCCACCCCCACCCCCCACACTGCCTCGTAGGCAGCGTGGAACGACCCTGCGCTCGGAAGAGGTGTGGAGCAGCGAAAACGGGGCATTCCTGGGGGCGTGCCGGGGCAAGGAAGGAGGAAGTGCTGTTCCAACGCTTCCTATGCGTCATCCAGCGTCTGCCCCCCAGCTCCGACTTCCCACGGCTAGACAACCAGAATTGGCTATTTAGCCGCGAATGCAGGGTGGCTGAAGCACGGAGGGGACAGTCCCTGCGTTGGATAGGTGGCCACCGATCCCAGTAGGATTGTGCCCTTGATCAATTAAGGCCACAGTCCTATAAAAGGCTGGGGAATTCTGGGAGTTGTAGGACGTTTTTCTGTCTCAACATGCATAGGATTGCAAGCTAAACATTGCCTCCCTAATTTAATTGGACTGGATCCAGACTGAAGTCATACTTCAGAGCAGACCCGCTGAAATATTTTTATTGTATTACATTTATATCCCACCTTTTTTGCTCCTTAAGGAACCCCAGGCAGCTTACATGCTCCCCCTCCTCTCCATTTTATCCTCACAACAGCAACCCTGTGAGGTAGGTTGGGCTGAGAGTCTGTGACTGGCCCAACGACACCCAGTGAGCTTCATGGCTGAGTGAGGACTAGAACTCAGATCTCCCAGCTTCCAGTCCAACACTCTTACCACTACACCACGCTGGCTCTCATATAAATAAATGGAACTTAAGTTAATTATGACTAACTCAAGTCCCATTGATTTAAATGGGCATAATCTAATTACAGCTAAGTGTGGCTCCAACCCATTATATTTTACTGTTTACGTTGACTGCACTGGAAACACTTGCCTGAAGGTGGTGTACACATATTTTTTCAAAAAATTAAAACCAACAAAAGGGCTTCCAAGCAAAGTAGATGCCTCCATGCCCTGTCCCGGGGCCCTTGGCAAGTTTCATTCCGGTTTTAAACAAATGGAGACACAAGAGTTACTCATGAAACGGGGGCGGGGGCTACAAGCTCACTTGGAAAGGGTCACACCCTCCACCCTGAAAGCACAATTGTGTTAACCACACGCCCCGGCTCAAGGGTGTGGCTGCAGGGGTGCTTAGAGAGTGTTGTCAAGCCCCATTTTTAACAGCCCCACAGCTGCAGGGGAAGATACTGCCTTGGCTCATGCCCCGCCCCGCCCCACCTGCTCAGGGGTAATGCAAGATTGGTTGTGTTAGTCACTTGGGAAGCTGATGGGAGGGGAGGCTGGCAGATGTAGCAGTGAGGTCCCTTTTTACAGGTACTAGAGACCCAGGTAGGACAGGAAGGCCTGGCGTGCTATGGTCCATGGGGTCATGAAGAGTTGGACACGACTGAACAACAAGAGACCCAGGTGGTTCTTCAGGTTACAAGCAGACAACCTTTGGGGGGGAATATTTACTTGCTAAATCCTGGGCAGTATCTAATGCGACACTATCGCTTAGATAAATTATACTGTGCTAGCATAAATTACCTCTAATGCAATACCAACAGTCACAACAAACATGCTAGCAAGCGCTGTTGGTGTGGCGCTAGAGGCCGTTTACGCTAGCACGACATAATTCACATTAGCGGTAAATTAGTTAGGGATGTCAGAGAAACCCGCAACGGAACCAAAGGAGCTCAGATTTTCATGAATCCAACCTGCGAATTCCGCAGCAGACCCAGCTCCCCCCCCCCCCCCCCCGGTCGGGCGAATTCCGCAGACTGGTTTTCTGACTTTCCCAAATGTTGTGCAAATTGTCATAGCAAAATACTCCAAATAAAAAAAGTCCCCAAAATGCACATTTCCCCCATAGGCTAAAGCATGAAAATGCTCATTTGGGGGGAATTTGTGCAATTTTGCATGTGCGAATTGGCGCAAATGAGCGTTTGCGCAAATCTGGAGACAAAAAAAATCTGATTCTGTTGATGGGTGGACGACGGAAAGAGAGGAGCCCGACAATCCGCGAAACATAGACGGAACGGATTTTACACAATCCATACATCCCTAGTGGTAGAGTTTCATTGGATAAGGCCCACTTTTGTCTTTTTGCTCCCAGTAATCCCCCCCCATTGCTTTGCTGTAAAGTCCAATGGGCACTATATCAAAATAATAAAGTAAGTGCACTCTGCACACTTGTTCTAAGGGTCATCTCATCCCAGATAAACACAATTGGGCCTTAAGGTCAGTTTTGCTCTCTATGCCAGGAACTTCAAGTAAGTCCCTGGCATAGAGAGCACACCCTCACCCCCACAGCACAGCTCCCCCATTCAGCAGGGTCGCCTAATGCTCTGTGTAGCACTTTCAGGGGGCTGGACGGGCTGTCGTGGAAGGAGAGGTGGGGAAGTCCAATTCCATCATCCCAGTTAATCTAGAGTAAATCTGGATCCAACCGTACATTTCTATACCACCCAATAGCCAAAGCCCTTTTATAAACCAGATCCCTTTTTTAAAGGAAGATATAATGGGCAGCCCTGAAGGACTGACTTTTTGGGGGGCTTGCACCCAAAGTGTTTATCTTCCTCTCTTTAAAAAACCTGAAAAGCATTTATTAAATTTATTTCTCAGAGATTAAAGATTGGTTATTTATTTTATTCAGTGTTTTTTCAGCCAAATTTTTTCTTTCCATCTATAGCTGAGCTCTGAAGATGCAGGTTCATTTCCTCAAGCTTTTAACAGCTGGCTATTGATGCAACACTCTGAATTGGCCAATTTTGATACTGCAGTGAGAGTTTGAATAAAATCGCCAAACAAGCATAACAATTATACAATCTTATGGTAGGCTTTTAACAGACCGTTAGCTGTCTCAAATATAGATGTACAGAAAAGCCAGATAAATGTATGTAAAACAAAATACTGCAATCCTACACGTTTATTAAGAAGTAAACCCCGCAGAGTTCAATGCGGCTTACTCCCAGTTAAGCAGGGCTGCAGTCTAAAACTCTCCTCTCCCCCCCACTTTTTTTCCCCCCAGTTGAACAGCCAGGCTGAAGAGTTTCTGTTGTACTCAAAAGCTTGCTCATTTCTTTGTCATGCTTTATGCATTCCTACCGTTACCTTCAATTTTAGCCTTTTTAGTTAAGTTAACAATGTTTACATGCGTGACAGTAAAACTAAAAACGGTAACGAAATATTGAGTTTCTCCTGTTGGTGGCGTTACAAGGGGGGGGGGTGTTATCGTACGATGCAAAATGTGCTTTCAGTAACGTTATTAAGAACAGCAAAGCTGCTTTTATTACCCACATTTCACATGCAGCTCACACCTAAGGCCCAGGAACTCAACCAGCCTTCCCCAACTAGTGGGGAACCCAGATGTTTGGGATTAGAAACCCCATCATCACTGACCACCGGCCATGCTGGCTGGGGGCCGATGGGAGTTGTAGTCCGAGGCATCTGGGGGGAACCACGTTGGGGAAATCCCGCCGGCCTTTTCTGTTAAGCTGCCAGAGGAATAGAGGAAGATACTCAGCCATGGCGCGCGGGGCAGAAGCAACTTTTGCTAATCCCGCTGATCGCGCGCTGTTACGCCGCAGGAGAAGCCGCAGCGATTTCAACCGGGCTACTCAGGGGAAAGCGATCTGCCTCCCCCCCCCCCACACACACACGTTACAGAGCGAAGAGCCACGGGGAGGGAAGTTGGGCCACGCTTAAGCAGCGTACTTAAAGAGGGAAGATCGGCGCGGGGGCGCCTCGACGCAGCGAAGAAAAAGCCGCGCAGAGAGACCTCTCCAAAACCCGACGGAAACCCAACTCCTCCGCTGCCGTTTCTGCCCCACCTCCACCGGATCGCGCCGTGGCTGCGGCGCGCCTCCTGAGGAAGAGGTGGACCTTTGCGGGGCAGGAAAGACCGGGCAACAATCGGCGCCCCCCAGCCTCAACACGAGGGGGAGAGGCTTGCCGTCGAGCCCCCTCTGCGCTTTTACGCGCCCCGAATCAGCTCGGCGGGGCTGGAACGGCCGCGCGCCTCGGAGCGCGGGCTGCGATCCTGCGCAGGGCTTCCTCGGAAGCCAGCCGGCCTTGGATTCCCCGGGGCGGACTCGCGAGGAAGCGCCGCCCAGAGCCGGGCCCGACGGAGGCGCGACGAGCGACGCCTGGCTCGGCTGCGCGCTTACCTTGTGGGGGCGCCCGGCGCGCGTGATGTTCTGGCGGCGCAAACGTCTCGCACAGCCACGGACCAGCCGCCTTCTCGCTGCTCCGGCGGCCTGTCTTATAGACGACGCCCCGCCCGGTGGCTCTGACGCCGGGGGCGGAGCGAGGCGCGGGGTGGCGACCGCTTGCCTTCATTTGGTGCTGGGGCGCGAGTGGCTTACGCCGAGGAGACGGCCGGGGCCGAAGAGCCGACCCCGCTCTCTCCGAGCGGGAAGCCTTTGCTGCCTGCAAAGACCAGGGGGGTGGGTTGTAGACGCTCCCGAAGTCTGAAACGGAAAGCGCTCTGTACATGCCCAGGGCAGAGGGTATTCTAAGGCCTGGTTTATACTGAATGAGGCGGTTGAATCATTGGGTGACTGACTATACCACATTAGAATGTAGATGGGCGGTTTCATGGTTGTCCGCCAGCCCCCACCACCTTTACCACAATTGGGATTCGGGGTCAAGGAGGTGCTGTTGGTGTGTGGTTTATATGTCGGGGTTAATGGTGTTTATCTTGGGCGGGGATGGTTCAGCAGGTCCCCTTGAAGGAACAGTGTCAGTTTCCAGAGGGGTCATCCTTTAGTCAGGTGCAGCAAAACTAACAGAGTCTTGTAGCATCTTGTTCAAGACTCACACAGCCTCCCACAACCTGAGGCCCTCCAGGTATTTTGGGCTACAACTCCCACCATCTCTGCCATTGACTATGTTGGCTGGGGCTGATGGGAGCTGTAGTCCAAAACATTTGGTAGCACTAAGTTGAGGAAGGTTGGACTTACACACTGATTGGGTTCAGATGACACGTTGTGGCTCATCATGGGTTATTTAACTCATGATGAGGCACAGCGCATGACATATGCAAACCCTGCTCGGGAGTTGTCGTTATGTGCAAAGCCAGCGAGTGTGGGTTCTGCGAGGGTTGTTTAACTCAGACCCTGGAACTATGGGTTATTCACCACAAACAACCCACAAAGAGAACCCATGGCTTTTTGGGGGGTTGAGAACTCGGTTGTTTAAACCATGGGGCGTCATTATGTGTGAACCCAGAATCATGGGGTGTTCATGGGTTATTTTGCCAGACTACAGAGGTGAAACAAACAACCAAGGGACTGACTAAACAAACCATGGTTTGTTTGGTCAACTGCCAGACAAACCCTAGGTAGGGCAACAAACCATGGTTTAAATAAATCATGGGTTAGCAATTTGTGAACCAGGCCATTTATTATGGCAGACATCTTTGTGGATTAGTGGTGAACTCTTGTTGTTGTTGTTGTTGTTCAGTTGTTAAGTCATGTCCGACTCTTCGTGATCCCATGGACCATAGCATGCCAGGCCTTCCTGTCCTGCGCTCTCTCCTGGAGTGTGCTCAAGTCTATATTCATTGTATCGGTGATGCTATCTGGCCATCTCATCCTCTGCCGTCCCCTTCTCCTTTTGCCTTCAATCTTTCCCAGCATCAGGGTCTTTTCCAGTGACTTTTCTCTTTGCATTAGGTGGCCAAAATATTTGAGCTTCAGCTTCAGTATCTGTCCTTCCAAAGAGCAGTCAGGGTTGATTTCCTTTAGGATGGACTGATTTGACCTCCTTGCACGCCAGGGGACTCGTAAGAGTCTTCTCCAGCACCACAGTTCGAAAGCATCAATTCTTCTGCGCTCAGCCTTCCTTACAGTCCAGCTCTCACAGCCATACATTACTACTGGGAAAACCATAGCTTTGATTAGATAGACCTTTGTCGGAAAGGTGATGTCTCTGCTTCTTACTATGCTGTCTAGGTTTGCCATAGCTTTCCTCCCAAGGAGCAAGTGTCTTTTAATTTCATGGCTACAGTCACCGTCTGCAGTGATCTTGGAGCCCAAGAAAATAAAATCTGTCACTGCTTCCATTTCTTCCCCTTCTATATGTCAGGAAGTGATGGGGCCAGATGCCATGATTTTAGTTTTTTTAATGTTGAGTTTCAGACCAGCTTTTGCACTCTCCACTTTCACCCTCAACTAGAGGCTCTTTAGATCCTCCTCGCTTTCTGCCATTAGGGTGGTATCGTCTGCGTATCGGAGGTTGTTGATAATTCTCCCGGCAGTCTTAATTCCGACCTGTGACTGTAGCTTGTGTCATAATAAATGTTAGTCTTTAAGTTGCTGCAGGACTCTTTCTTGTTCCTCTACACATTCGTACCATGCAGCTGTTCCTAGACTAGACTTTGTCTTTGGAGGTATAGATAGCCTCCGTGTATATAGCCATGGTCCATGGGGTCATGAAGAGTCGGACGTGACTCAATGACTGAACAGCAACAACGAACAAACCACCCAGGAACTTGTTTGAAGGGCGGGAGTAAATACATAAAAATACATAAATAGGGAATAAGTTCCGCAGAAGACAGTAGGATTTGCCTTTGAGTAAAACTCATGTAGGATTGGGCTGTAGGCCAAAAAGTGTGACATCTGTTATTAATTCATGTTGCTGCTATGCACACTGACGGCACTGTATAGAGTAACAACAGCAAGATAAGAATAAGAAAAAGAATTGCCTGGCCCCATCCCTTGGGGTGAGTAACAGTGTACATGGTACTTTACAGAGTAACATACTCAAAAGAGACAGAAAGAGAAGTTAGTTCCCTGTTCCAATGAGCTTACAATCTAAATTTCAGTAGTTTGGGGAGATGACCACAAGGAGAGGACAGAAGCTTAGGCTCAGTTTCTCTCATTTTAGAAGTTCAGCCCTGACTGGCAACAAATAAATTTGTTTTATTTTTGGAGGAAAAATAAATTCCTGGAGGAGAAGGGTTTCAATGGCTACTAGGCTTGAGGGCTACGTGCTCCCTCCAGTACCAGAGGCAGTGAGCCTATGTACACCAGTTGCTGGGGAACATGGGCGGGAGGGTGCTGTTGCGCTAATGCCCGGCTTGTGCTTTCCTGGTCAACAGCTGGTCGGCCACTGTGTGAAGGGCTTAGCTCTTGGTCTAATCCAGCAGAGCTCTTCTTATGTTCTTAAATATTTATCCTTGTAGGAGAATAATGGATCTGGAGGACAGAGGGGGAAGGAGTCATGGGCAAGTGGATCTGGGGGGAAAACATGGACAGCAGATCTCCAGGGGGTGCGGGGAGAGACAAGGACAGTGGATGCAGGTGAGGACAAACCCTCACACTGCAATGGATGGGATTTGCACACCCATCATATTTATTAATTAAAAGTATTTATATATTGCTATTTTATATATTACTATTTTATATATCACTATTTTATATATCGCTTTTATGTATTGCTTTTCTGACCACCAGGGCCCTCCAAGTGATATACAGTAAAATCCAGTAAAATCACACTAACGTGAAAGCAAAACCCAAAACAAAGCATTCTTGAAAAAACAGAGCAAGCATCATTTTGAAAGCCAAGGGCCTGGCTCTTATATATCACCACCATCCCTTCACTTAATAGATATGGGACAGATTTATCTCCAACCTTCCTCCAGTAACTCCGTATCAGCCTGTGTGAGGTCCAGATCCTGCCCATTACATGAGAGCAAACCTGGGTTTGCCAATGAGTGTATAACCTTGACAGGGGGCACTGTGGATCGCGGCTCCCTGAGGCACATACATGTACAACAGGGGTGTTGGCTTGAGGGCCAATTCAGTTTTGGGGAAGCTGATCTCCGCATTCCACTGAGGTGCGCGACTAGAGGCCAAAGTGGCACATGAAAAATACCAGCCTATTTTAGTTTAAAGTGTTTGTTGTTGTTTATTCGTTCAGTCGCTTCCAACTCTTCGTGACTTCATGGACCAGCCCACGTCAGAGCGTCCTGTCGGCTGTCGCAACCCCCAGCTCCCCCAAGGTTGAGTCCGTCACCTCCAGAATATCATCCATCCATCTTGCCCTTGGTCGGCCCCTCTTCCTTTTGCCTTCCACTTTCCCTAGCATCAGCGTCTTCTCCAGGGTATCCTGTCTTCTCATGATGTGGCCAAAGTACTTCAGTTTTGCCTTTAACATCATTCCCTCGAGTGAGCAGTCTGGCTTTATTTCCTGGAGTATGGACTGGTTTGACCTCCTTGCAGTCCAAGGCACTCTCAGAATTGTCCTCCAGCACCACAGTTCAAAAGCATCGATCTTCCTTCGCTCAGCCTTCCTTATGGTCCAGCTCTCGCAGCCATAGGTTACTGCGGGGAAGACCATTGCTTGAACTATGTGGACCTTTGTTGTCAGTGTGATGTCTCTGCTCTTCACTATTTTATCAAGATTTGTCATTGCTCTCCTCCCAAGAAGTAAACGTCTTCTACTTTCCTGGCTGCAGTCAGCATCTGCAGTAATATTTGCGCCTAGAAAGACAAAGTCTGTCACTGCCTCCACGTTTTCTCCCTCTATTTGCCAGTTATCAATCCAGCTGGTTGCTATAATCCTGGTTTTTTTTAGGTTTAACTGCAACCCAGCTTTTGCACTTCCTTCTTTCACCTTCGTCATGAGGTTCCTCAGCTCCTCCTCGCTTTCAGCCATCAAAGGGGTATCATCTGCATATCTGAGATTGTTAATGTTTCTTCCAGCGATTTTAACTCCAGCCTTGGCTTCATCAAGCCCAACACATCGCATGATGTGTTCTGCATACAGGTTGAATAGGTAGGGTGAGAGTATACTCACAAGCAAAGGGCTGTATGCGCCCAATCTCGTCAGCTAAGCAGGGTCAGCCCTGCTTAGTACTTGGATGGGAGACCGCCTGGGAATCAGGCTTCCTGCACTGAGCAGGGGGTTGGACTTGATGACCTTGTAGGCCCCTTCCAACCCTATGATTCTATGATACTGCTGGCAACGAAGCCTTAGGGGAGGCATTTTGACCTTTTAAAGGGGGCTGGGTTGGAAAGCACAAACGTGACTTGGGGGAAAGGGAATGGGGCTGTCTGGGGGGTCGGATTGTTACCCCAGGTGGGCCGGATTTGGCTTGTGGGCCTGAGGTTGAACACCACTGTTATAAAGGTGCTTGTATTCATCTCATTCGCGCATTACCCATCTGGTCTTTCATTCGCACATGACATTGAACACTTTCAAAACCCCTTAGGTGTACACGCCCTCCCCAAAAGTTAATGTACAAGCCCGCAGACACTATATCACCCTAGTTCTGCCCACTCCAGCCTGGCTCAAATCCTCTGACCTTCTCTCATGATGTCTGAAAGCAATTCGTTCCCTGCCCAACAAGGAGCAGCAAATCGGTCAACCAGGATTTTTAATCAACTGCCCTCATGGTGGCTGGACTGTGCTGGGGTGAAAGTCTACTCGGAGAGGCACAGAGAGAGAAAGAGGGTGAGGGTGGAAAACTCATGATGTCATAAACAGTTTGTTTCCTAGAACACCTGGCTTTGGAATCCAGCTGCCCCGGTGCAACTTGGGAAAGCACAAACGGATCCCGTTGGTAATTAGAAATGAGCTACTAGAATAATCATTTCATTGGAGCAGCTTTCCCCAACCTGGCACCCTCTCGATGTTTTGGACTACAACTCCCAGCATTCCTGACCAGAGGCCATACTGGCTGGGGGTGATGGGAGTTGGAGTCCAAAACATCGAGAGGGCGCCAGGTTGGGGAAGTCTGAACTCAATCCTGCACCGTTTCTTAGCGTGTGCATGTGTATTGTGGGGGTGGGAGGAGAGAAGGTGTTCCAAAACCCATCCCCATCCCTGTAACAAGTGAACCATACAGACAGAACATGTGACGCAGCATCACGCTGAGTCACAACTGGGGCCGGCCCTACCATTAGGCAGAGCAAGGCAGCTGCTGCCCTTGCATCCCCTAAGTGAGTCTGCCCTGTGCTCCCTAACGTACCTTGCTGCCTGCAGATACAGTGCAGGATGTTATCCCATCACCAGTGTCAGAGTCAGATTCAAGCGCCAGCCCAGTCACAGTTTGTATCAGTCGGGGCTGGAGGCTCCAATTTTGGTGGGGCTGTGAGTCCATTCCAGGTTTCACTCAGAACCAGCCAAGACTCTAACGGAGCTATCCAAGGAGCTGAACCCACTTTGGGGATAGGGTGCAGCACCTTGGATAGTTCCTTGAGAGTTCTGGCTGGTTCTCACTAAAACCTGGAATGGAATCACAATCCCACCGAAATCAGAGCCACCACCCTCCGCTGTTCTGTATACAGAAACGGGGTGGGTGCTGCCATCTTGTTCCTCTCCTCAGACAGCAAAACGTCTTGGGCCAGCCCTGGTCAGAACATCAGTCTATCCAGCCCAGAATTGTCTACTCCGACTAGCTGTGGCTCTCCTAGGAGTTAGGCAGGAGTAATTTCCCAGCCCAGCCACCTGTGATCTTTTTAGGTGGAGAGGCTGGTTTTTGAGTGTGGGATGGATCTTCTTCACAGAATGCAGATGTTCTGCCATCGAACTACGTCCTGTCCCTGCCCACCCACCCCGCCTTCCCATGAGATGAAGTCAGTTGATGGCTCTTGGATACCATTAAGAGCAGCAGGATAGAAGATAGGTAGATCTATGTGTGTATACATAGATCTACCTATGTATAGTGTATACTATGTGGGTATAGCCAGTGTGGTGTAGTGGCAAGAGTGTTGGACTGGGAGCTGGGAGATCCAGGTTCTAGTCCCCACTCAGCCATGGAAGCTCACTGGGTGACTTTGGGCCAGTCACACACTCTCAGCCCAACCTACCTCACAGGGTTGTTGTTGTGAGGATAAAATGGAGAGGAGGAGAATAATGTAAGCTGCCTTGGGTGCCTTGCAAGAGGAAAACAGGCGGGATATAAATGCAATAATAAATAATAAATCTAATCCTACCATAGGACACAACCCACTAGAAATTTCTCCTGCGTTAGCCCCTGCACACACACACCCCTGCCAAGAGCATGGTAGAATTTCCTGGTGGATTGAACCCTCATGAGGCAGTAGAGATACCTTTTGGATTTCACCAGGAAATGCTAGGCAGTGAACACACATCTTCTGATGGCATTGCAACCACCTGGGAATGAAGAAAATGATTAGGAGCTGGACTGGGGCTGGTGGAAACCTGGGTTTGAATTCTTGCTCCACTATCAGAATCTCACTGGGTGAGAATACAATATGGCAGCCTTGTAAATAGAACCACGGGTGTTACAATTTCACAGAGAACTTCCTAGCCTGTTTTTGCTTGGATCTACCTATTTTAACCATTGATGGGCTGAGAGAAAAAAATAAAGGCATCAGTTCACCACCACTCCTTTACAAAAAGTTTCTCCACCTGGCTCTCTGGTGACCAGGTAAGCAGCTCAGTTTACATGCCTCCACCATACAACTATTGTGCATTTGCACAGAGAACTGGTGTCTACTTGTGATAAAAATATTTTTCTGTAATAATTTTAAAAGCCCATGCAGACAAGCAGGGAGCCCTTGAAGGGTAAGTCGAAAAGGATTTGTCCTGTCCAATGATCTCTCACATATATGCATGTATTGCATTTTGCTTTGCGGTGCTCTTGTCCGGCAGGTACAGCAAATATTATCATTGAAAGGAAAGAGCAGGATGTGGCTGAAGGTGCTGGTTCCAAGGTCGCATAGAGGAACATGATGGTGGAGCCAGGAGCAAAATAGACGCATGTTGGCAAAAGGTCGGTGAGATTAAATCTTGAAAAAGGACCTTGTTGGAACGAGTTATCCTTTGTGAAAGGCCCATCTTGTACGCATGTCCTTTTTAGGAGAAAAAGCTGGGTGAGGTGTGTGTGTGTGTGTATGTGTGTGTGCCATCATGTTTGCCTTGCTGCTCAAACCGAAGACGAAAAAACGAAGGAGCCCTTGTTGATTCGGCAGTTTGCAGCTGGCCTGGTTCAGGGCAACTGATAAAGGCATTTATGGCAGCCTTCCCCAACGTAGTGCCCTTTGGATATCTTGGACGAAAGCACCCATCATCCCCAGCCAGTGTGGTCAAGGGCCAGGGATGATGGCAGTTGTATTCCAAAACATCTGGAGGGCGCCATGTTGGGGAAGGCCGATTTAGGGCACAATCCTGTGTGGATTGCTGGCAGCCTCCAAAGTTGGAGGCTGCTGAGTATCCAATGCAGGGCAGGAGGACAGTGGAGGCGGTGCCACCTTGGAAGGGGAGGGGAGGAGTCTGGGGCAGCCGTAGGATATGTTGTATCACAGCCACCTTGGTCTCCTCCTCTCCCCACCTCTGGGAACACCCCCTTTTCTCCATCTCCATGATCCATTTCCAAGTGCGGAGAGGTAGCCGGCACGGTTCTGGCTACCAGAGGGAGGGGGTGTGGAGCATGATTTCCTGGATCCAAGGTCGGAGCTCTGTCTCCAACCTCGGAGCCAAGAAATAGAACTATCCTATGCCCCCACCCCACCCAACACTGTCAGGTGGGCATGGGATCACTCCCTTAAGGAATTTTGTCTTGAGAGCTATTCAGGAAATCCCTTTGTTATATCTCAGGGAGGCTGTTGCAATGGATTAGAGATGCCGGACTTCCTATTTCTGATTAAGCACTGGCTCATACATATTGGTGAATCACTTGTTCTGTTGCATGTGTACTAAGGCCAAAGAAACTCTTTCTTTCTTTCTTTCTTTCTTTCTTTCTTTCTTTCTTTCTTCCTTGGACTCTATAACAGAAGAACATAAAAAGAGCTGTGCTGGATCAGGCCAAAGATCAGTACACCTAAACAACCCAGAGCCTGGTGTACAGACATCACAATAACAACCCATTTGGGTTGTTTATAGTTGATTGAAAGCAGAAGCAATGTGCGAACCAAGTAAGTGGCCGGGCACATGCTTTGCATGAAGAAGGTTCCAGGTTTGATCCCTGGCATCTTCAGCTAAAAGGATCAGGCAGTGGGTGATCTGAAAGAGACCTTTACCCGAGACCTTGGAGAGTCTCAATGCCAGTAAGGGAGAAAGTAAACTAGGGTTGGGGAGCCTGAGGTCCTCCAGATGTTGTTGGACTGCAACTCCCATCAGCCACAGCCATCATAGCCAGCCCAAGACCTTTTGCTGCCTGAGGCGAAAGACAAGATGGCACCCCTCCCATTCCATGTACAAAAGCCAGCTGGATTGGCAGATGGATCTGTCTTCAACACTGATGATGGGACAGTATCCTACACTGCCCCTGAAGGCTGCAGGCTAACTTTGGGAGGCACAAACCAGGCTGCATGGCCCACAGTTATCTCCTCCAACACCCTGCTGCCACCTCCCAGCATCTGCTGCCTGAGGTGACTGCTTCACTCTGGCTAATGGTAGGGCTGGCCCTGAGCATAGCCAACGATGACGGATGATGGGAGTCGCAGTTCCACAGTGTCTAAAGGGCCATATGTTCCCTGTCTCTAGAATAAACAATACTGGACCAGTTGGACAAACTATTTGACCTGGAATAAGGCACTTTCCTACGTTCCTACTTAATTTCTCTGTTGAATTTGAAAAACGAGAAAAGACTGTGTCGAATTTGAAATACAAGAGAAAAGTGTCAGGAAAAATGGCAGAAGTTAAAGTGTATGAAAAGCATTGAACTTCTCTCATGAGGGGAAAAAGTATGGAGGAACTGAGAGTTATGTTGATTTGACACCAGGGGAAAGTCTCTAGTGAAATGGGGATAGAGAAAAACCCTGAGTTAAAAACCACAGACCCTGCATATTTAGAAGTTCTGAGGGAACAGAATAGGATTAAAGTCCTGGAAATGGACAGAAAAGAGAGACAATTGAAAGCGGAGCATGAATTACAGGCAGAGAAATTGGAGAGTGGAGCGTGAATTACAGGCAGAGAAACTGAGAGTTGAGTGTAAATTGCAGGTGGAGAAATTGAGATTTGAAATGGAGGAAAAGGAGAAGCAATGTAAATTTGAAGCAGAGAAATTGAGATTCGAAATGGTGGAGAAGAAGACAAGCAGGAATTAGCGGCACAGAAATTGAGATTTGAGATGGAGAAACAAACAAACAAGGGAAGTTTATTTGAAAGGAAAGGGCACCAAGTTCAGTGGGACTTGCTTCCTAGGCCAGGGCTGTGCAGACTTCTTCAGGCTTGTGGGATCTACTGTGCTTTTCACTAGAATCCTGAGAGCCACCAACTGGAACCTGGTGCAAAGGACATACACTCAAAATTAAAGAATTCTGAGCCCAGGAATTTGGTTTGAGTACCAGCAGTGAATGGAGTTCACAATGTTTCACACAAAAACCCATTCCTTTTCAATCCCCAAGCTTTCTTCATTTCAGCAGTATAACTCGCTTTGGGGGGGGGGGGGTGGAGTCAGAAATCTTTGCTGATCTACTGCAAATCACTCAGAGATCTACCAGTAAACCCTGATCTATCGTTAGCCAGACCCTGTCCTAATATGCTGACAATTACAGCTTTGATGAGTAACCTCACATGCATCAGTCTGTCTGCTGACAAACAACGGAAGCATCACCCCATCAATGAGGAACTGGTTGTGACTAGAGCAATGCCATCCCCTGGTGAAGAAAGGGAAAGATCCATTGACTCCTCCAGAGTAAGTGTTTGGTTGGCAGTGCAGGGCACCATACACTTTCCAGAAGTAGTGTAGTGGCAAATTCAGAAGCGCGGTGTCCCTTCGTGACAGTCCCAGCTGCACCCCCTCCCAGCCACGCCCCTTCTAAGATTGTACAACCTTGTAAGATATACAGCCTTCAACTGGGATCCAAAAACAGTGCAGCTGAGAGTAAGATGGGGGTATTTCAATTGGATGGCTGAGTAAAAATGCAGGGGTGTTAAAATCTTTTTCAGCCACTCACCCACTCACTCAGACACAAACATTTTAGGTTTTCAAAATATGATACTCTATGGAAGCTTCACCCTCTCAGCTCAGCCTTCATGGACAGATCCCTTCTCATTTAAACAGTCCCCTTGCACACTCCCTTAGCACCCCAACATTACCCATTAGCCTTCCCTAAGCTCCTTCATTATATCTCCCCTCTCTCCCTCCAATAGAAACGTCTACACACCCAGCTGGATTGAACTACACACACACACACACACACACACACACGTGTAGTGGTAAATTTGGAAATGCAGAGCTCATTGTGACAGTCTCCAAGGGCAGTCCAAAAATTTCAGGCAGCTGTGTCGATCCATATCCACAAACCAGTTCTAGGAGTTTTCATCTCCACCAGGAGCACATCTTTGGTGAAGCGAATAGGTCTTAATTGCCCATTCCAGACCAAGTCATCCCAGATACTTTGCATTCCAACATGGAGCAATACATTGTTGCTTGGAAAATTCATTCCCCCACAGCTACAGTGAGGATTGCAGCTAAGCTCAGAGGGAACAGAGAATTCTGAGGGGGCTGGCAGATGACATCAGAGTCCCTGCTAATGAAAAAGTACCAGGGCTGCATCCCTGCGAGCCCTGCCTCCAATACATCACTTCTTTTCAGTTGTTTTCTTTCATTGACCGGAGAGATCCTCTTTCGAGCCACCCAGTGGTGGCAATGACCCTCGATTATCCAAGAGTATACCATCTAAACCTTATATCTAGCATTGTTAATAGAAGCACTGTCTAGAATCTCTACTTCAGTTTTTCACCTACCAAGGAGACTGTGTTTCACCTAAGGATGGAGATGCTTCCAAGGAACAGCTGGATTTTATATTTTAAAAAATGGCGGATCAGCCATTGCTTGCTTGGTTCTTCCCAGCAGTCGTAGGTGCAACCAAGTTAGAACCAAGGTAGAGCCTAGTGGAGCCTAATTTGAAGTCTGCAACCTCCTCCCGTGTTTTGTCTCAAGTCTGTGACTAAATACAGACCCCATGGCATCAATATCAGCCACGTCTTCCTCCCTTTCCCCCTTTTTGTTTTCTTCACCAACTAGCCCAGGGGTGCCTCATCTGGCCTCATTGGCACCCCAATGTGAGCTGTGCAGCCTGTTGTGGTTCATCCAGAAGCTAGGGCTGAGGGTGGGAAAAACTCCAGTCTCTGAAACCCTGGAAATGCTTGAGCAGTGGTCTAAGGCAGCTTCTTAAATTCCTGTCCAGGGCCAGGCCTGCCATTAGTCAGAGTGAGCTGGTTGCCTCAGGCGGCGGATGCTGGGAGGTGGCAGCAAGGTGTTGGAGAAGAGAGCTGTGGGCCATGCAGCCTGGTCGGTTCCTCCCGAAGTTGGCCTGCGGCCTTCAGGTACAATGGAGGACACCGTCCCCGTGTCAGTGTTGAAGAAACAGTCCAGTCGGATTTTATACATGGAACAGGAGTGGGCACCATCTTGTTCTTTGCCTCCGGCAGCAAAATGTTTTGGGCTGGCCCTGTCCCTGTCTTTACACACAGGTTGCAATCCTGTGCATACCAAGTTGGGAATCAGCCCCAGTGAACTCAGCTAGATTTACATCCAGGTAAATATGTGTAGGGATTTATCTGACAGGCATTCTATTCTTGAGAGTTTTCCCGCAAGGTTTTTATGCCCTCTGATCTTTTTTTATGATGTTTACACTAGTGGTCCCCTCCCCTCCCCCTTTTCTGACCTTTGGCTTTTCCCTAATCCATTTAAAAGTTTATTTTTAGCTGTAAGGAGGAAGTCAGCTGAATAGCAGAAGTTATTTTTCCCCCTGCATGAGGGGAACTGAGGCTTGTTTTGCAGATAATTCAGTGCTGCCACTCTGAGCTTTGCAATTCAGGTTATCTGGTCCTTAATTGCTGCCTTTGCATCTTTTGAATGCCAAAACCCATGACGCAGTTCACAGGGACTAACTTTTTCTTCTTCTTTGACAGTAACCCCAGATGTGGGAGAGAAGATAAACTGAAAATCCAGCAGATCCTACCTCTACCCCCAGATTGGGGTTTTGAAGTTTGTTTCAAACTCAGCTTGAAACAAACCTGATGCCTCTTCCACACAGAAGTGCATTTTTAGAGAGCTGTGGATAGGAACATAAGAAGAGCCCTGCTGGATCAGACCAAGGGTCCATCTCATCCAGCCTTCTGTTCACACAGTGACCAACCAGCTATTGCTGGGAAATCCACAAGCAGGACATGAGTGCAACAGCACCCTCCCACCCATGTTCCCCAGCAACTGGTGTACACAGGCATACTGCCTCTGATACTGGAGGTGGCACATAGCCATCATAGTAGCCATTGATGGCCTTCTCCAGGAATTTGTCTACCCCCCCTTTAAAGCCATTCAGATTGGTGGCCATCACTACATCTTGTGGTAGTGAATTCCATAGTTTGACTATGTGCTGTGTGAAGAAGTCCTGGCTTTTACCTGACCTGAATCTCTCCCCAATCAGCTTCATGGGATGACCCTGTTGGGTTCTAGTATTATGAGAAAGGGAGAAAAAATAACAGCAAATTCAGACAGTGACTGCCAACAGCTGTCTAGCCAAAATGTGGCCACTGAGAAACAAGAGGCTGGTATCAGGATGTTTGGGAGAACCTTGAAGTTTGTAAAATGATGTTTAGAGCTCCAAACAACCTAATGGGGCACTAGGGGTGTTTAATATATGCATATGCACTAGAGACATGAGGCATCTGTTCTCCCATCAGAGAGTTCACTTCTAGAGATCAAGGGAGGAGACTGAACTATGAATGACGATTCTAGCAACTCACAGCATCACACTTTTAATAAGGCTTCCCCCCCCGAATCAGGACAATAAATTTCTAGGGACCATAAAATAGGGACAGTTGGAGTGTGTTACCTTCCTTTACCCCCAAGCATAGAATGGCTGCCATTTGCTCCTATGGAAAAAAAAGGGCTTCATTCCAGTTAGTGATGCACTTTAGACTAGACTGTAGAGTAGACTTAGACTAGACTTTATACTTGGCTTAACTTTAGACTAGACTTAGACTAGACTTAACTTTAGACTTAGACTTTAGACTAGACTTAATGGTCTCATGGGCAGGGAGCTCTCTTTCAGTGCTAATGTGTACCCCTTCACTTGCTTCAAAATGTGGCAAGCCAGCCCTGCGGGGTTTGGCAGCCCCCCCATTCATTGTGCTGGCTGGGGCCCCAGACTTCTGCCACGACATCTTGCCCTTATTCTAGGGTAACATACCTCTTGCTCCTAAAACTATTTGGCCCCTAGTGATGGGGGCCTTGTGGGGAGACAATGGAATGTGCCTCTGCATACCAAGATGCTTTGCACCACTCGAGGGGCCTGTGATGTGAGCAGGCTCTCGTTTCATCCATGCAGTGTATAATTATGGGTATTTGCTAGTTGTTCATAGACATCAAGGGTTTTTTTTCTCCTCCCCTGCTCTGAGAGAGTGCGATAAGAGACATTCTCCTTGTAAAATCTCAAAGGCAAGGTCAGTGTTCTGCTGTTTTAGTACATTCCCCCCCCCCCTTTTTTAAAAAAAATCAGGACTGGTAGAGCATTTCTCTGTGCAAAGACTTGGTGTTTCCTTCGGGGAGGGAACTTGGGAACAAAAGAAAAATTGTCCTCTTTCCTTCATATTAGTTTACAGTTCTCTTAACAGCGACTCATTTCAGCAAGTTTTTCCGTAACTACCTTTGTGACAAAGGACGCCAGGTAAAAGCAGCCTGTCTAAACCAGAGGTAGTAGCGTGTGGGCCGATTCTGTCCCACAAAAGGGACTTTTTGAAAACCTGACCCTGGTGGCTTGACCCTGAGGTGTGGTATATATTTTGCTCGACAGTTAATGCAAAACAGGGCAATTATTTTCAAGAGCAGGGCACTTGGGTGGGTGAGTGAGAGACACCACGCTTCAACTGTTACCTCTCTCTCTTTGAGGTTTGGTATGTAATGCGTCTGCTGCTGGCAACAGTTCCTTTCTTAGGCAGATTGCTGGTTAATAATAGTCCAAGAAGGTGGTCAATGTTTTATCAAGAAGATAAAAGAAGTATTCTCAAAGAAGATAAGAAGAGGCCTGCTGGATCAGGCCGAAGGCTCAGCCTTCCCCAACCAGGAGCCCTCCAGATGCTTTGGACTTCAATGCCGTTCAGCCCCTGCAAGCATGGCCAATGGCCATGAATTATGGGAGTCGTGGTTGAAAACATCTGGAAGCCCCAAGCTGGGGGAAGCCAGTATATTTAGTCCGGCATTCTGTTCCCACTGTGGCTAAGATGATGATGATAATGAACATTTCTGTACCACCCAATAGCCAGAGCTCTCTGGGTGGTTTACAAAGATTAAAAACATTTAAAAAGATGCCTCTGGGAAGCCCACAAACACCACAACAGAACCTCCTGCTCATCTTCCCCTGCATGCAGTTTCTGACACTACTTCTGACTAGCAGCCATTGATAGCCTTGTCCTCCATGAATTGAGGACAAGGACAAGAATTGAGGACATTGTCAAGAATTGAGGACAAGGACAAGAATTGAGGACATTGTCCTCCATGAATTGAGGACATGAATTCTGACTAGCAGCCATTGATAGCCTTGTCCTCCCAGAGCTCTCTGGGTGGTTTACAAAGATTAAAAACATTTAAAAAGATGCCTCTGGGAAGCCCACAAACACCACAACAGAACCTCCTGCTCATCTTCCCCTGCATACAGTTTCTGACACTACTTCTGACTAGCAGCCATTGATAGCCTTGTCCTCCATGAATTTGTCTAATCCCTTTTTAAAGCTGTCCAAGTTGGTGGCCATCTTGTGGGACCAATGGGGCGAGCCCAAGACGTTTTGCTGCCTGAGGCAAAGCAGCAATCTGCCCACACCCTCACAAGTCAACACATAACACCCAGGGCTGGTCAAGTTATTCTGGCATCCGAGGCAGAAAATCCCTGGGAGCAAAAAAATAAATAAAAATGCATTAAATAAACATTTGCTTCCCCTTTATGACAGCTAAAATTGTCCAAGGTTGCTCAAGGAAGCTGCTGGGCGGGGGAATAAGTCCCCTACCCCACACTATAGCTGAGGCTTCAGGACTTACACATGCACAATCCCAGATAATGTGGTAGACTGGGGCTGTGCTTAGTGCTCAGCAAAATGCACCTTGCTCATGCTCAGAAGTGCTGCTTTTCTCCTTCAGCATTTATTTCTAGGATTCCCGACCACCAGAATTTGACTGGATGGCCCAGAATTTCACCCTTCCTAGTAGGTGCTAGGAAAAATAAGGGGATCTTTATACTTGCCTTTCTACTTTTTAAAAAGTAGTACTGTTCACAGGGTTGGGGAACTCTCTCCTTACACTGATTTCTTTTAAACAACTCTTGACATACTGAGAGATAATTGGCTCTTGTGTCCTTTAAAAGAATGAAAATTTGTTTCGGCTGTCTTGCCGCGGGAAGGCGGAGGCGGGGAGGAGGTTGCCAGATGACACATAGGATGTGTTGTGCCAGCATCTCCGTCTTCCCCGCCCTGGAATGCCCTGTTTTGGCCACTCCGTGCTCCAGTTCAGAGCGCAGGGCTGTTCCACGCTGCCTGCGAGGCAGCGCGGAAGGGGGGAAAGGTCAGTTCTCTGGGAACCGACCTCAGAGTGCGGGCTCTGAGGTCAGTTCCCGGAAAACCACATATCCTATGGCCATCTAGCTGCTGACTAGCAGCCATAGGATTGCTCCCTCCGAGCATTTCTACATGAGCGATTTATTGCATGTTCGAGATTGGCTGCTCACGGAAGTTTGCAGGTCCTTTACACGACATCATCAACCTCAAGGATGTCTCCCACGCTTTCTCCCTTTTATCTCGCTTTCAAAAAGATCGGAGATAAAGCGGCAAGGGACATTAATCATAGAATCATAGAATCATAGAATAGTAGGGTTGGAAGGGGCCTACAAGGCCATAGAGTCCAACCCCATTCTACTGGCTGTGTGTAATGACGTGTGCAATGTGTAATGATGTGTGTAATGACGGCAAAGCGCTATTATCACAGCGCCATCTAGTGGCTGTAAAATGAAACATACAGAATTTACAGAGGAAGGACTTCTATCAGTTCAAACCACATGTCTGCCTGTGTAAAGAAGCCGGTCGTAATCCTGCAAAGAATCTGGAAGCAGAAAGCCCTAGTAAGGATGTGGGATTTTAGCCTCGTATGATGAACCTCTTAGCAGTGAGAACAAAATTCCAGGGCCATGCCCTGGCACTGTTTAATAGACTATGTAAAGCATGCATGCACACATTTTAATAGGCATGTTTCAAATATACAGGCATGAACAAACTGAACCACTTCCTTCAAAAGGTTTTTTGAAAGAAACAAACCAGATGAATACACTTTTGGTGACTTTTAAATCAATCAATCAATTAATTAATGCATTTCTATACCGCTCAATAGCCGAACCTTCCTATACAGGGCAGCAGGGCTCTGAGAGGTGGTGTTTTCTTTGGTTTTTTTGAAGGAGCTGTGCTTGTGAGGTAGCAAAGTGTGCTTTTGTTTATGGAAGAGTGAACTGAGCATGCCTAATTCTTTCAGCTTTCTCTCATTCTCTCGCTCTGGTAATTTCCCCCTGATTCACTAATTTCACCCTGCCTAATTCCCTCAGCTTTGTATTATGAAATTCTATATAATAATTTAAATGTAAGGGGTAGAGGAATGGGGGGGCGGGGAAGCAAGCCCACAGAATCCTGCCAGAAATTAAGCCCGGCTCACAACAGAATTCTAAGGGGCTTGGAGAATTCTGTCAGCGAGTGGGGAAGAGGAACGGAGGAAGGGTGGCTGAGCGATTATTAGTGCTGGTTGCGTCTGAGAAACTTTTCCATTCTCTTTTTCGACAAAGTTCACAAAACAACCACAACAACTCAGAGGCAGACCCAGGACAAGAGCTCCCAGTGGGGTTATATCAATTAAAAGCACAATAGGAGAGATATTTTGTCCTCCCAAGAAGCTCAGAGAACAGTCAGGACAAAGAAGAGGCACATTTCACCTACTGTGAGTTGGCTGTTTGCACCAAAGTGTAAGCATTTGCTCCTGTTGTGTTCCTAGCTCCCTTCTTTGCCCCACCAGTAAGCTGCACACCACTCCGTCTTTCCCTACCTGGCCAATAAGAAGGAGAGGGAAAGGGCAGACTGCCATGGCAGCCAGTAGGGCTAAAAGGGTGAGGAAAGTCGTAGCCACAACAGTAGCCACAGAGCCAGGGCCGGCCTGAAGCAAACGACAAGATGGCGCCCTCTCCCATTCCATATCCAGAAGCCAACTGGACTGTTTCTTCAACACTGACAATAGAATGGCGTCCTCTACTGCTCCTGAAGGCAGCAGGTTAGCTTAGGGGACACAGGGCAGGGCGCTTGGCACTAGGCTCTCTCCTCCAACACCTTGCTGCTGCCTCCCAGCATCTGTCGCCTCACTCTGCCTAATGGTAGGGCCGGCCCCGCATGGAACCCAGTTGGGGCTATGCTTCAGAGCAACATGGAAGCCTGCCAGCAGGGGCAAATGGCTGAGGAACGAGGAAGGCCATTTTCTCCTTGGAGCTGCGGTAGCAGCAAGCAAAGTGATGCGACAGCTGCTGGAACCCAGCTTGACAAGGAGACACCCAACTGTCTCTTCTTACGCTGAAGCATGGTGGCCAGCAGCCACCTGTCAGGCTGCCTCTGTTGCCTACTGAACTCGCCAATAGCCAAAATTAACACTCAGACAAAAGGGCTGCTTTCCAAGGCTCTAATTCCATTTATCCTAATGAGGCATACAGATGCTAGTTGCTTGAGACTCAGAGAAACTACAAAAGAACAGCCATCTGGGGGTTTCTAAGGGTTAGGTCGTCAGTTGATCTCCGTTTGGGAAAAATGCGGCAATTCTCTGAACTTAAGGGGTGGGAGGGGAAGATCTCCCCCTCTCCCGTGATGCCTCTGTTGACGTTGAGTCAATCGGGCTGAGCGCCGAAGCTCGGCTCCTGTGATCTCCCGCTTGTGCCTGTGTCTGCGTCTCGCGTCTAAAAGTTTAGGTTGTCCCTCCCTTTCCACACCTGGTTCACTGTTGCTCCCAGGGATGTGAGACGGGAGGGGCTCCCCTCCAGCTGCACCTCTGAAGTCTGAGAGCGTTCCTCCCTCACGAGTTGTCTCTTCTCCTCAAAATCAGAGCTGCTTTGGGACTCGATGGGTGGCTCAGATCCAACCCTGACACCACCGTGCTTTAATCGGAGAAGGGAGCGCAAGGTGCCAGCTGTCATGTAGCAGTGAACAGGCACCCCACTTTCTTTTTGGCCGCAGGTGGGTGGCAGCAGCAGCCAGCTGGGCGGTACAGGCAGTGGTGTGGGGTGGGCTCTCCCACCCAGTACTCCCAATCTGCCACCTCCCCCAATCTGCCGCTGGAAGCAAGTGCTTCACCTTGCCTCATGGTAGGGCTGGCCTTGTGGAGCAGATTCCACACTTCAACTATGCCATCTTGCCCGCTAAATGTGGCTGGCCTCTGCTTCTTCCTTGTTCCTGCATAACAGCATCACCTGGCCTGGACAGATGTTTTATCATCCAGTTTGCACTGTCTAAACATTTGACGGATATCCCTTTCCTAACATTCCTGATGTAGCGTACTGCACCCCAGCTCACTATGGCATGCGATGCACTACAGTTCTTCCACTGGAGCTGTGGGCCACAAAATTCTCAAAAGTCCACCCCCTCCAGTCATTCATGGAGACACCTCTCAAAGCGGACTGCATTTTATTGTTTTATATTTCTATTTTATAATTATTTTATGGTTTTAACTGTTCTGAACCGCCCAGAGGGCTTTGTCTATTGGGCAGTATGAAAATGTAATAGACGGACAGACTGGAATGGGTTCAGAGAAGGGCAGTGAGAGACAGTCAGGGGAAGGGAAAATGTCTCCTATCTGGAAAAGTGGAAGGAACAGGCTATGGCTAGGCTGGAGAAAAGAAGGCTAAGGGTGCAGGGGGGGACATGATCAGTGGTGTAGCTGAAGCAGGGATGCAGGGCTGGCACTTTTGAAATTAGCAGCAGCAGTGTAGTGGTGGCGGGTCGCGCCAGGGAGTCGCTCCGGCACTTTTTTTGAAGCCAGCCCCCAGCCGGGTCGCAGTCTGCTAGGGAAGGAAAAGGGAGCAGAGGGAGTGCGGGCGGCTGCCTCTTGGCAAACTCTCGTCTCCTGCGCAAAGCCGGCCAGACAAAGGGAGTGAGTGAGAAAGGGAGTGAGAAAGGGAGCCTGAGGGAGTTCTGCAGCCTCCCCCCACCCCACTTCTCCGCCTCTCCCGCTTGTTCAGGCCTGCTGCTGCTGGCCACAGCAGCAGCAAGAGTGTGTGTGTGTGTGTGTGTGTGTGTGTGTGTGTGCTGCCACCATTATTTACTTATGGGGCAGGGCAGGTGGCTGGTTTGTGCCAGTTTTTAGGATTTATCACACAATCCTATGCATGTTTACTCAGAGGTCAGTCCCACTATGTTCAATGGCCAATTGGGTAATTGGCCAGGTAAGTGTGTCTAGGACTGCAGCCTAAGCTGCCTTCCCGAGATCTCTGTAAATTTAACTCGAAATAAAGACCCATTGGATTGCACTGTTAATTCTTGAACATTAATTTCTGCACGAAGCAGAATTGCCCAGTGGAACCTGCTTTGTCAGCTACACTTTTTGGTACAAGGTGGGCATGTATCTGGGCAAACAAACCCTGGTAGAGGGAAGGGAAACAGAAAACAATCAGTTAGGGGGAGAGGAGAAAGAAGGGAGGTGTGTGTGTGTGTGTGTGTGTGTGAGTGTGTGTGTGTGGTTCAATCCAGCTGGGTGTGTGGACGTTTCTGGCTGAATCTACACATAGCAGTTTATACTGTTATCATACCATTATCATAACTATTGGTGCCCATTGGTGTCATGTGTACCACTAGTTCTAATAATGGTATGAAAACAGTATAACTGCTCTGTGTAGATTCAGCCTCTGTTGTGGGATGGGAGAGATATAATGAAGGAGCTTAGGGAAGGCCAATGGGTAATTCCGGGGCGCTAAGGGAGTGTGCCAGGGAGCTGTCTAAATGAGAAGGGATCTGTCCATGAGGGCTGAGCTGCGGGGGTGAAGCTTCCATAGAGTATCATATTTTGAAAACCTAAAATGTTTGTGTCTGAGTGAGTGGGTGGCTGGCTGAAAAAGATTTGGACACCCCTGCATTTTTTCTCAGCCGTCCAATTGAAATACCCCGCCTTACTCTCAGCTGCACTGTGTTTGGATCCCAGTTGAAGGCTGTATATCTTACAAGGCTGTACCATCGTAGAAGGGGCGTGGCTGTGAGGGGGCGTGGCTGGGACTGTCAGGAAGGGACCCAGCACTTCTGAATGTGCCACTACGCTTCTGATTGGCAGGGATGCTGACATCATGGGCCGCCCCCCTCGGGATTCCTGCTCTCTCTGATCCCCTAGCACAGCTTGGCTCTTGGGGTTGGGGCAACACATGGCTGTTCCCCCTTCCAGCTCGTTGGTGCTTCCGTAAGATGCAAAGGGAGGGAAGGAGGAGCTAGACAGGGCAGGTGAGGCTTTCCGACGGGTGGCTGGACAAGTCATTCAAGCACAAAGGGGCAGAGACGGGGCATCTAAAATAATGGTTTACCAACCAGGTGAGGATGATCTGTGGAAAGAATGATGACCAGGAGCAACTCTCTGTGTTTCTTCTCCACATTCCTTTGCTCAGACTCTCTAGCCAGGCTGATCAGTCTTGGGATGGTGTCGGCAGTGGGATACCTTAGCAGAGCAGTATCTTACAAGGTTGTACAATGGTAGAAGGGGCGTGGCTGTGAGGGGGCATGGCTGGGACTGTCACAAAGGGACCCCGTGCTTCTGAATGTGCCGCTATGCTTCTGATTGGCAGGGATGCTGACATCATATGCCCCCCCCCCGAATTCCTGCGCTCTCTGATCTTAGCTGCAATTCTCACCACAGCAGGTGAGAAATGAATTTTACCAGCCACAATATATCGTTCCCTGTTGTAATGCAAAATATTTCGTGGCAGCTTGGTGTTGACAGGGCAATTAAGACCTGTTAGCTTTACAGGAGACCTACTCCGGCTGGTGATGAAAACTGCTAGAACTGCTGTGCCGATACACGCAGCAGTCTGCCTTTTCGTTTTTTTAACTCTCCTCGGGGGCGTGGCTATGGTGACTGTCACGGTGAGCGTCTGCACTTCAGAATTTGCCACTGTACCATTGGACATGACAGCATGCTTCAAAGACCTGAAGGGCTTTCGGATCCAAGAGAGCAAATACTTGTTCACTGCTGCCCCAGAGAACAGCGCTAGATTGAATGGGGTTACGTTCCAGGAAGGTAGATTTCATTTGAACGTCGGGAGAAAATTATTGATGAAATGAGCAGTTCAGCAGTGCACTCAGTTACCTGGAGGGGTGGTTAAGCTCTCCCTCACAGGACATCTTCAGACAGAGGCTGGAGGGCGGCCATCTTTTAGGGATCCCTGCATTGAACACGGGGTTAGACTACAAAGGGGTTAGACCTACAAGTCCCCCTCCAGCTCTGTGATTCTACTTTCTCCTTAACTGCTCTTTGCGACAGCTGTATGAGGGTCACGTACTGCTAGAGAAAGGTCCCTTTTGCTGTTTCAACATCACCAGTTCCCCTTTTATAGAGCAGCGGTGGGATTCTCCTCCTCCATTTCAAGCGCCTTGCAGGTCACCATGGAAACCACGGCCAATTAACAGCATCCAAGTGCGTCAGCACTGTCTTTATCAGCAGAATTGGACATGAGGCATGGGAAAACTGTCGCCCAGCCGGTTGCACTCGGCAAACAAAACCCTGCTGATTGTTGCGAACGCACACCTCATTTCCACATCATCCACCCACAGACATAAATTGGTTTAATAGTCGTTCTCTCCTTCTCCCCATTGTGGAACCATGGGAGATGTAGTTCTGTAACAGGTTGATAGCAAGCACTAGCAGAAAGTTCCCAGAACCCTTCACGAAGTTTAAGCTTTGCGGCAAAACCATGGCCATTATTTCATGGTTTCTTTCCTTGAAATACTTTTGTTTGCTGCCTGATTAAAGGCATTTAACAGGGCAATCGTATCTGTGTTGTCGGAGTGCTCAGAGGTTGGAGCATTCAAAGCATCCAACGCCTGCCACGCCAGGCCCTTCCAGTTTTGCCCCCATTGTTCCAAGGCTTGTCTAACTTTAGACAACATTTATAATACTTGATGGTGCAATTATGCCTATTAGTTTTTTCAAAACAACCATATAACTTGTTGACAATCAGGTCAATTTTTCAAGAACAACACTATCATAGAATCATAGAATAGTAGGGTTGGAAGGGGCCTATAAGGCCATCGAGTCCAACCCCCTGCTCAATGCAGGAATCCAAGTCAGAGCATCCCTGACAGATGGCTGTCCAGCCTCGTCTTGAAGGCCTCCAGTGTGGGAGAGCCCACCACCTCCCTAGGGAATGGGTTCCATTGTTGTATTGCTCTAACAGTCAGGAAGTTTTTCCTGATGTTCAGCCGGAATCTGGCTTCCTGTAACTTGAGCCCATTATTCCGTGTCCTGCATTCTTGGATGAGAGCCAGTGTAGTGTAGTGGTGAGAGTGACGGACTGGGAGCCGGGAGATCCGGGTTCTAGTCCCCACTTGGCCATGGAAGCTCACTGGGTGACTTTGGGCCAGTCACAGACCCTCAGCCCAACCTACCTCACAGGGTTGTTGTTGTGAGGATACAACGGTGAGGAGGAGGATAATGTAAGCCGCCTTGAGTTCCTTGCGAGAGGGAGAAAGGCGGGGTATAAATGCAATAAATAAATAAAAATAAATAAATAAATGATGGAGAAGAGATCTTGGCCTTCTTCTCTGTGACAATCTTTCAAGTACTTGAAGAGTGCTATCCTATCTCCCCCCAGCCTTCTCTTCTCAAGGCTAAACATGCCTAGTTCTTTCAGTCTTGTTATATCAGTTATATCTAGTGGTCCATTTTACAAAAACAACTATATCAGTTGGATCTAACAGTTGATTTTATAAGGACAACTATGTCAGTTGTATCTGACAGTCTATGGCCCCTCGGTGTAATTCCGTTTCGACTCTGAAAAGTCTTCCTCAGGTTCTCCTGTAGACATAACACATTCTAATGACAATTTACAGAAACTGATAAATGTGGAGAAATAGTTTCACTTCCCTGGGTGGTTAAATACTTTCAGTGGTCTACTGGTTGGTAAAGGCAAAATAGCCCATTAAGTTCATGGGTTAAGAGTGAGGAATCCCCCTGATTTTTCCAGCTTACCCTTCCCAACGTGCAGATCTCAAGAGTATCTTGGCAGCGTCTATTATTTGTTTAGCACCTGGTCTTGGGTAGGGATGCTGGAGAAATTCAAGACGGACTAAAATGCGCTGGATTTCTAAGAATCTGACCTGCGTAATCCACTGCAGAGCGCCCCGCTCAGGCCATGCGGAGTCTGTGGGCTTTCAGATATTTTTTTACTTTCCCCCAATTTTTCACATACAGTATTTATTCGTAGGAAAATACGCACATTTCTCCTGAGGAAAAGTGGAATGAAATGGGGGACAATACGCTAAATGTTACATACTAAGGTAAATGATGTAAATTGTAATGAAACCTCTTACGTAAATTATCTGCGTATCTTTCCGCAGAAAAAAACGATTTGCATCCATCTCTGAGCTGACGACAGAACAAAAGGCACCTGACAATCCGCAAAACACAGGCGGAGCGGATTTTATACAGTCCGTACATCCCTAGTCTTGGGTGAATCTACACACTGGGAACCCATGCACCTCCAGATGTTGTTGGACTCCAACTCCCATCAACCTCAGTCGACATAGCCAATGGTCAGAGATTATGGAAGTTGTAGTCCAGCAACATCTGGAGGACAATAGGTTCCCCACCCCTGGTGTATACACACCATCAGGGTAACCTCCTGCATTTCAAAATTAAGCACTACCCCAATGCTTACAATTGTTGTTCAGTCGTTCAGTCGTGTCCGACTCTTCGTGACCCCATGGACCATAGCACGCCAGGCCTTCCTGTCCTGCGCTCTCTTACAATGGTATAATATAAAATGGATGTAATGGAATATAGACACACCCTTATTCTGCCCTCAGAAGAGCTATGCTTGTTCTCATCTGCAAGGGGATAGTTCTGCCCCAAGGACTTTCCACTTTCCACCCATGTTATCCATCTTGTTTGTCACGAACATTGAGGAAACAAGTAATGCAACCTCTCACAGCAGATCTTGGAAAGTCCCTCTCCTGACTGCTTTAGATGTTCTGAAGACAAGAAATGAAAGTCTGGTGTACGGGTTTTGTTTTGCTTGTTCTTTTTACCAACTTGTTCTTTTTCTGAGACTGGCCTGCCAGGTCAGATACATTAAAAACTTGTTTTCCTTTTTTTTTTTTTGCACAAAGCATTGTCTCCCCAAGAAAGGTCATAAACAAGGCATGGTTTCTTTCATTTATTTACTTACTGATCAAAATGCCTTTGCTGCTCTCCTTTAAAAGTATTGCCCCAAAGTAGTTAAAAAACTAAAACTAAGAACGAAAACTAAAAAGCCATATAGAAACAAGAAAAACACCTTTTGAAACCACATTAAAACAGGAATACAAAACCAGCAAAGCGCAAGAAAGAATAGGGGCAACTGAATGCCAAGTTCACCAAAGTAGGGTCAAAATAAACAGTAAAATACATTAAGGCTGCAGCCCTATTCCTACTTACCTGGGAGCAAACCCCATGGAACTCAGTGGGATTCAGTAGACATGTTTAGAATTGTGGTACCCTTGAAAAACCATCTGGAAACTTCAACTGGTGCAAATTTTTGCAGGCAGATTGTTGGCTGGCATGAAGCATTGTGAACATCTTGGGTTGGATCCCGATTTAGTCATACTCACAATAGACCCATTGAAATCAATGGATCTTAAGTCAGTCATGAATAAATTAAGTCACATTGATTTCAATGGGTTTACTTTAAGTGTGTGACTAAGGGCGCAATCCTATGCAGGTTTAGACAGAACAAAGTCCTACAGCTCCCAGCATGCCAGCTCCCAGCCAGGTTTGGCTAAGCCTGTATAGGATTGCACCTTAAGTCTAGATCCAACCCATGATACCTATTATGTTTGAGCTAGATTGGTTGCCAGGGCTCGGTTCAAGATGATGGTTTTAACTTATAAAGCCCTAAACACTTTGGGACCGAGATACCTTACAGGCCAACTTCTTCTGTATATTCCCTCTGCATACTCTAGTCAACATCTGACGCCCTGCTCTGGATTCCCCATCCATCCGTGGCAAAGTGAATCGCTACTAAGAACGGGACCTTTTTAGTAGCAGCACCCACCTGGTCAAACGTCCTTTTAAGTGGACTATGTCATACCCTGATGTCATATTCCTTCAGGTGCTGACTAAACATGTCTGTCCCTGACACGTGCATTCAACCATCCAGAGATTTAAAGTGCTGGTTTTAAGCTTTAAAGCCTGAACTGTGATGGTTAAAGCTGCAGAGTGGTATATGAATGTAATACGCACACATAGCACACTGCTACAACACAACTGTGCATTTTTCTTGTGCCTGCACATGCTTTGCTGCTTAGAGTCATATTCCATGACATTTAGAAGCTGACACGGGGCATTTCTACACCAGCCTAAAATCCAGCATTTAAAACGGGGCTTTCTGCTTCCGTTTTAAATGCAGGATCACAACTGAGTCTCTTTACGCGCACTTCCTTCCCCGTGACTCCTTCTCCCCGTATCTGAGTCTTACATTGATCTTGCTCCTCTTCTGGCCGCTTTAACTCTTTTCACGGAGGAAACTGAAGCGGAACACAATGGGGTAATTTGGTAGTTCATTATCTGCGATCTGTTTAAAAACGTGAAAAGGGCATTTCTTGCAGGAGGGTCACAGGAGGGTCACGGCATCATGTAAAGAGCCTGCAAACGTCTGTGAAGGAGGAATCTCAATCACAGGATAAAAGCTCTGTGTGATGAGGCCCACAGAGTAGCAGAAATCGCAGGAATTTGATAGCACTAATGCAGAGGAGAATTCTAGTCAAGTTTCACACAAGAGGCACCATGACCTCCAACAAAACTTTATGTGGAGTGCAGGATATTAAAAACCCTTAAGAACAGGAGGGGGAAAACAGATGCACAAACACAGCATCAGTCTTAACAATGTCATATTGGATATTTTATGGCATCACTGTCCTTATCATAACATTGTAGTAAAAAAGAATCCGGTTGTGAAGGTACCTGGATCTACTATGTGTTGCCTGCAGAGCAGAGCCTCGGAGTGGACTGCAAGTTGAGCAGGTGTCGTCCCCCCCCCTGCCCCTCATAACTAACTGTGGCCTTCATGCTTGGGCCGTTACAGGGGTGAAGGTCCCCCCCAGGCAAAGAATTGAGGGTTTCAGCTGTAGGTGGAAGGTTGTCTGGATACCAGGTCTACCTATTGAGAAACAGCAGAGAGTTAGGTCTTGTATATAAATGTTTAAAAGGCTGGTTCCACTTGTCTTTGCAGACCTGATGTCCAGGCCTTGGCACAGCTCAGTCACCAGATCTACCAGAAATGGTGGACCTGTTCTTTAATGCTGCCAGGCCTTTTTTTAAGGTGCAACCATACACAACATCAAAACCCCATCTTTGGGTAATACTTTTGTTCTGAAGCTCAAATATTTTGGCCACCTAACGCGAAGAGAAAACTCTCTGGAAAAGACCCTGATGCTGGGAAAGACTGAAGGCAAACGGAGAAGGGGACGGCAGAGGATGAGATGGCTAGATAGCATCACCAATGCAATGAATATGGACTTGAACATGCTCCGGGAGAGAGCGCAGGACAGGAAGGCCTGGCGTGCTATGGTCCATGGGGTCACGAAGAGTCGGACACGACTGAATGACTGAACAACAACAACCATTCCACAAAACTGTGCAAACTTTCAGAAAAGGAGCGGGCAGAAGGTAGAGCTGGACCCACTGGAAGATCTTTGGGCGATTTGGCCAGGATTTCTGACAACCAACTATTTAGTAACAGCACCAACAAAATGAATCTCCCCTACCCTAAATTATTTTGCTGAAATAAATAAAGCTTGGGGAATGCAATAACAGATTTTTTGTCTGGAAGAACCGTGAGCTCTGTTCAGCCTTGGTACTCAAAATAAGTTCCTGGACCCAGAATTCTTTTATGCTAAGCGCGTGTCTTCTGCATCAGGTTCCAGTTGGTGGATCTCAGGGTTCTAGGGAAAACCAAAGTAGATCCCACAAGAAATCCTTCCTAGGAGAAGAAACAAAGTCCTTTTTAAAAAAATTGACAGGCCTTAGCTATAAGTACCACAATGGTGGCACGTATAAAAAATAAAATAAAAATAATAAATAAATAACTTTTTAAATGAAAAAAATATTCATAAGGCTTGAGTTAGACAGATTATGCTCCTATCCTTGTTCCTATCTTTTCTTTCAGGTGGACATACTACTGTTCAGTTTGAGCTACACTAAGATCCTGCATTTCTGAATTGACTTTTTGAGCCAGCAGCCACTTCCCACCAGGGAAGAGCAGCTCCCCAAAAGGCTTCAAAATGAACCAGAAAGTTCCTTCTCCAGACAGTGGGTGCATCAAACACTGCTGTCGCTTCCTTCCCTGGCTCAAAACCTTGAACGGCTATTTCTTGCTTACAAAAACAGGCAAAAGAGCGGCTGTGCATTTTGCCTAATGATTTATTCAAGATTCGGCCCAGGGACTGTCCCTGATAAATAGGGACAAGAAGTGGGACCTGAAACAAAATCTAGCAGTGTGGGTTACAGCCAGCCAGCCAGCCATACACTTTTCCAGGATACAGCCAAGCAACATCAGGATCTGCACAGGCCCCTGAACATCTCTAATAAAGGGAGCAATTAGAGCTTATGTGAGTCTGTCAACCCTACTTTCACACACACACACACACACACAGACAGCCTGCACTCTGTTCTGCAGTAGATGAGGTCAGAGGATGCCTTTGCTATCCTGTGGAGTCAACAACTCACAGGCATGTGAAACCTGTTCTCCCTGCCGCTCTAGGGAGGAATGCTTTGTGTGACGTCCATCACGCCCACAGTGGGCGCATTTGCCTGTTCCTGACCCAGATTGTCTAATAAGAGAACAGGAAAAAGGAAGAGATGCAGAAAATGGAACAAAACATGGGTACATGTTGCCTGCAGCTCACTGTCGACAGGTGGCTCACTTTGATGCCTAAGGTGTATGTAGGATGGATGTAGGGAAAAACCTTTTTTTAAAGGAACATAGGAAGCTGCATTACACAAGGCCCATTCCATCTAGCCCACCATTCTCTACTCTGACCAGCTGTGTTTCTCAGCTGTGAATCTCACGGGGTGACCATGGGCCAGTCACCTTCAGTGGGAAGTTTTGAAGTGCAGGAACTCAGCACAGCAGGTTCCATAGCCATGGCCTTGAGGTGAGTCCCAGAAATGCAGGCAACTGGGTTGACTGCTGTGTTGAACCCCAAGGCAGAAAAGGAAAGAAGAAGGAATGATCCACTTCATTATTTTGGATGTGCCCGATCTCGTCTGCTCTTGGAAGCTATGCAGGGTCAGCCCCGATTAGTACTTGGATGGGAGACTGCCTGGGAATCAGGCTTCCTGCACTGAGCAGGGGGTTGGACTCGATGGCCTTGTAGGCCCCTTCCAACCCTATGATTCTATGAAGTCTATGAACTCATCTCCAAGTTATTCTATGTGAATCAGCCACAAACAATAGTAACACTTGAATGCTTCATTATCTCATTCACTTTTCTGAGGGTTCCTCAGCTACCCTGACACACCATCAAATTACACCATTGCTCCTGCTGAGAAAAGTCCCTTGCATTCCCCTTCTGCTGCACGACTGGTCACCTCTCTCAGCCCAATCTACCTCTCAGGGTTGTTGTGAGGATAAAAACAGCACGCGCAAGAACCATGTGCGTTCTTGCCAGTATCAGAGGCAGTATGCCTATGTACACCACTTGCTGGGGAAGATAGGCGGGAGGGTGCTGTTGCACTCATGTCCTGCTTGTGGGTTCCTGGTCGACAGCTGGTTGGCCACTGTGTGAACAGAATGCTGGACTAGATGGACCCTTGGTCTGATCTGGCATGGCGTTTCTTATGTTCTTAACCATGTATGCCTTTCCGGGGGGCAAAACATTGATGTTGCCGAGGTGTCTAGGGCTGCCATCTTGCTGCCCCTTTCTTCCACGGGGCTCTGTTGGATTTCATCCATAAATGCCTCTATAACTTAAGCACCTACTGGGATCCCCGACTTTTGAACTGGCCCCCGTAGCTGCACCTTTCACAGCAGCTTGACGTGTGAAGACATGAGTGACTGCTCACGCTCAGCTCCATGCCATGAAATGCATCACATGCTGGTTTCTGTACATCAAACTTCTGTCAACGGTGCAAGAGCAGATTGATTAAAAGTTTTTTTCCCCCTTGTCCGGCCATTGGGCAACACATCCTAGCTTCTACGCAGAAGCCAAGGATGCACTTTCAGGCGCTGCTGAGGCACCCATGATGGCACCACAGGCCCTGACAGCACACCTCCCGGAAGCAGGAAACGATGTTGGGAAGATCTGGACAACAGCCACCTTTCCTGGAACTTCCACCTTGGGAAAAGGTGGAGGAATAACCATCCAGTAAATTGTGACCTAGTTCTGGCTGACCGCCCATGTTTTCCTGGCATGAACTTGGATTTGGATCCTCCTTGTTCCACTATCTCAGCGCAACATCACACCTGGCCTCAGTTCTGCCCCGTCTTTTTCACATCTCTGCATAAATGTAGCAAATGCCAGATGCAAAGTAAAGCCAAGCATACCACCTGTACCGTTAATACAGTGTACCGTTAATACGTTGTACTGTTAATACGTTGTGCGGAACAGGGATTGTCACCAGGCAGCTTGTGCGCCAAATATGCCCCCTGTCCATCCCCCAATAGCTTGCAACACTTATCTTTGGGAAAGGGTGCAAAAAAAAGTATTTCCTCTATTGTGCCTGTTCAATTGCTATTAAAGTGAACACGTTGGCATCCAGCACCATCAACGGCCTGAAAGGACTGTTGCAGCAGTTCCTCTCTCCCCTCCCCTCCCACCTTGCCCAGGCTAGGGAACTCCTGACATCAGTTTCTGAACAGACATTCAACTGCCCTGAGAAAACATATTCTGGCAGGGTTGGTGTATGGAGTTTTTTGAAAATGCTTTTCCAATTCCACATTCCATGGTTTGTGTAAGGGCTTCCCCACACAGGGCTTTTATCCTGCCATTGAGATTGGTTATTCACGAAAGCTTGTGTGTCCTTTACATGACGTTGTCAACTTCCAGTGCCCCTCCCCTGCTTTCCGACCATTTCCACTGCTTTATTTGAAGCAGAAATAACATGCTAATAAAAAGAAGCACTTTGATTCGGGTTGAATTTGTCTGTGTGAAGAGGAAGCCATACTAACAATAGCACCATTTACTGGCTGTATAATGAAACATACAGAACTCGCAGATAAAGGGGGAAAATGGGAAGCACTGGTAAAGGGCTGAGCTTAATCCTGCAAAGAATCTGGAAGCAGAAGCCCTGGTAAATTCATGGGAGAAAAAGCCTCTGTGTGGAAAAGCCCTAGGTCACTGAACATATTTCTTCTCCATTAGTCAGGAGGTGCCCCTTTGGGGCATGTTAAAAAACGTTTTAAATGTAATTCTGTGTATGTCAGAGTTTCTCCATGCATGCTGATACCTCCCTCTAATTTCTTGGGGTGGGGGGACTGTTTTGGCTCCAATCCTGTCAGCACTCACTCACCTAAATTTGCTATTAGAGGCGATTTAGTAGTACACAAACATGTCTTTTGTTATGTCTACACTGGGGAATCTTTCGCATGTATGTCTGGATCATTGCTTTGTTGAGGTCAAAATCTAGCTGGATGTGATTTTCAGTATTCAGCTCCTCCTCCCAATGATTAACAAAACCAGAATAAATTTATGTAAAAACAAAACAACAGCAGAGGAATTGATGCAACACATGAGAATCAATGTCACTGTATACAAGAATGTATGAAGACTGCGGAATTTAGCTGCCCATTTCCGACTTTGATCACAGAAGGTGGCTGACTTTGCCCAGTTCTGGCCAGCACGTGCTGCAATTCTGTAGAAATGTAGAAAATGTGCAGGAAAGGGTCAGAATGCAGTTTCCTGGGAGTCTCCGCTTTTTAAAAACAAAAACACACACAAGAAGGAACAGGTTTCTAGCCCTTATGGCTACAAAGATACGCTTGAAACTGTGTGGGTTGTGCTGTTGAAATCTGAGGAGCCATACAAAGCTAAACAAGTAATTTCAGTGGTCAGCCCCTTCTCACAATTAGAAAAAACAAAATACATTATGTAACACAGAACAATGGCAGAACACGATTCAAAACGTGCAAAATTATGCAAGTGTACACGATTTGCAGAATGTCTGCAGGTTGTAGAATTGAATTTTCTGGGTGGCAGAATATGGATTACCTTGGGACAATGTTTAGCACAGTGTACCTCATTACAACTCAGCAAAGACAGATGTTCTCCCCACCCCACCCCACCCCACCCCACCCTGGAGCTTAATAGAGCCATACCATGGCAAGAAATATTGACCCCATATCAGAGAAAATCAGTCTGGGATTCCAAGACAAAAAGTCTTTGATCTCAACCCTCCCTTGATGTTTGACTGAGCTTTGTTGGTCTTACCTGTCTTTCCCCAAGGGGATTCCCCCCCCCCCCTGAGAACAGGAGGCTTCCCAGGGGCTTAAAGAATCTGTGAAATTTCTCATTGCCAAAATTGTGCAGGAGAGGATCAAGGCAACAGCCTACCATACTGAGGACAACAGATACATAACACGCAACTTCAATGTGGTGTAGGAGGTCACAAGACATGCTATAAAATCACACAATGGCACCAGGTGTCCCACAAATATGGGACACCTAGTGTCAAGAAGGGGGCATGACGTAGATGGCAAAGATGACCAGAACAATGGTGATCATCTGTATGGACTTAGACTTCATCACCCTGCCTCAGAGAATGGTGTTACTTATGCTGGCAATGTAGGTCCCCAGCATCATGTAGGAGGCTGGTGTCAACCAAGGCAAGATTGAACTGCAGCATTACAACAGAATTCCAGGGCTTGATGGTGAACTGGAAAATCTATAGTCTGAAGCTGCTGAAAACCAGTCCACCCACAGAGAAGAGGGTTTGGATGGCAAGGCACAGTTCCTGGAGCTGGCACAGCATTGAGTTGGTGACGTTCACTGAGTGATGGAGAACCGGTGGCTTCAGATGCTTGGGAAGGGTTATCCATACACCTGCCAGTCCAGAAATACAGAGGCAGCAAGGAGGGGATTTACATCTGCTTGTTGTAGCATCACTAGCCAGGTCATAGGGAAAACATCTCCACCGGTACCTGTCGCAGTTCTTAAGGTGTGGCTGCATTATGCACGGCCCTTCCAAGTCCTCCTTCCAGGGGGGCTTTTTCACATGAAAGCTTGCTCCTCCTACAACATCTATGGACTCTTCAGAATTAGTCTGTTCCTGGAAGAGCCTCTTTAACTACAAGAAAAGTGCTGCATTCAGGGATTTTTTATTTTTTTTTTAAGAATACAAACACTAATTTCCATGGAACTCAAAGATAACAATATTCTGTTCGCAGAAGTCAGAAGGGTGCCTTAAAAATAAGAAGAAGAAGAGGAGGAGGAGAAGGAGGGTTTTTTTTTTATTCTTTAAAATACAGGACATAAAAACATTAGAACTGCAAGTCCCCTGGGATATTGCTAATCTCAGGGCCAGACTAGACATGACTTTAATTGCATGAATGGAATGAATGTGCATATTTTTAAAAGGTATAAATAGCAGCTGCAGGGGTTGAGCAGGATGGGACCCAGAAGTGGTGGGGAGGAGGAGTTTAAGCCCTTCCCCAATCCCTCCCCCCCCCCCAACTTACCTGATATTTGCATTGAGAACTGAGATTTGTCTCCATTGGTAGCTTTAGGGGGTAGTTTTGGCAGGACTATAGCGGGGGATAAAGGATTATACCCTCCCACCTCGCCAGCTGCTGTCCAACTACTAGTCAGGTTCTCCTGCAGATGCTAAGTATGTTAAAAATAAATAAATAACATGTGTATTAATTGCATTCATACCAGTGATGCCACTCCAGTCACACTGAACAACCACGTTTCTACGTAAGGACAGGCGGATTGGTTGAAGCAATGGACATCCATTTGGTAAAGATGACACAAGTCAAATCAAATCCCAGAACACTCTAATGCAGCCTTCCCTGATCTCGTGCCCTCCAGATGTTTTGGACTACCACTCCCAGATCTCTGACCATTGGCCATGCTGGCTGGGGCTGATGGGAGTTGAAGTCCAAAATTGCAGGAGGCCACCAGGTTGGGGAAGACGGTGCTAATGACTGTTACAGTTATACATATGCATTTGCCATACTTTAGGTCACAGGTGGGCAACTCCTGGCCCACCGGATGTTTTGGCCTACAACTCCCATGAGTCCTAGCCAGCCTAACCAATGGTGAAGAATGATGGGAATTGTAGGCCAAAACACCTGGGGAGCCACAAGTCGCCCACCCCTGCCTTAGGTGGTTTGGTATCTAGTCTCCTGAGCTGGGGAGCAGACAACAGTGCATTGTGGAAGAGGCAGGATGACGCGCAGGGCTGCATTCATTGTGATGGCGAGCAGATCTAGCTCCTGTGAAGCTGAGGGCCGGAGTGGAGGTTGAGCCATCTCTAGCCAGCAAGAGCACTTCTCCTACCTGCTCAGACCAACAAGCAAGACTGAGAGGGGTCAGGGAGTATCACCTGACCCACTTCAGCCTATCACTGTAAGGAGGACCCATTCGGCTGGTCTCCCAGCAGTTCCACAGTTGTCTATAGCTTAGTTGGGGCACATGGGTGGAATTCTTGCTCAGCATCCCTAGATAAGTAATTCAAGACCTGCTGCAGGTTCCAGTCCTGGACTTAACGTGGTAAAGAAAGAAATAGCAGCGTTACCTTTCAATATATATCTACAAGATTTAGGACCTCCTCCTCTCCCCAACACTCCTCAGAAACGACTTTCATAAGTCAGAAATCCCCGAGCGGTGGCCATGTTGGTCTAGTGCAGGAAAAATGGCAAAGAGCCCCATTGCACCGTAAACAGATTTATTGTCGCATCGGATTGCGTCTGACAATGTGGGCCTTAGCCGGTGAAAGCGTAGATGGCGAGAAATGCATGGATTCTTACAGTACAAGATGGTAACTCCGCAGATTCGCGTTTTGGTTTGTACCCCGCAGCCTCCTTCAACTTGGAATAAATGGGGTCGCCCCTTTACACCGACCCACCACTTCCTCAGCCCGGCCTTCAACCCTAGAAGCAAACGAGGTGGGGCTGATACTCGTCTCTCCTTTTGCATGGGGTTTGGTGCATCATGCACCAGACCTGGGGGTGGGGTGGGGGGACGACACACAGGGAAAGGAGAACAATTACGGACAATTAATGGAGTTTGTAGAGAACCTTGGCTATGGGGCGGTATAGAAGTGAAATAAATAAATGAATAAGTAAGTGAATACATACAAACAAACAAACAAACATACATACATACATACATTGAATATACTGTGCTGCGTCACAGAAATCACCATCCCTCACTCCTGCCTCTTCCCATTTGGTCTGGTGCCACCTTGTCTTTTCTTCCATTTGCAATCCTCTTACGTTTCTCACCTTCATTTCTTGCCCAAGACTTAAGCTGGTTGAGAATGATCAAACAGTATCACTCACAGAAAGAAAAGGCTGCAGTGGTGCCCCAGCAAGCCAGTGCTTTGACCAAGAAGATCTGTGGCCCTGTTATTTTGGGGGCATGGCCCAAGATCTTTTAATACTTGAGGTGAAGGGCAAGATGGCTCCCCTTCTGCACTGCAGACAGAAGCTGACAAGACTGGCAGTTGAATCCTACTTTAGTACTGGCGATGGGATAGCATTCTCCACCACTACTGCAAATCCCATCGCCATGGGAGCTAGTAGTCTGAGAATGATTGGATAAAAATATATTTCCTCGTTCCCCTTGCAAATGGAACAGCTTTACAATTTCAAAATAAATGTACTACAAATAAACCAGCAAAGGTGAAAACAAAACAAAAAATGTTATTTTAAAAAAAGATGGTTTACCATTTTTTGGAGGTCGAAAACACATGATGTGAGATTTTTCTCTGTCTTCTCCCTCTGGTGTCCTCAGCTTCTCTTCTTCCTGCTCTAACTATCACTAACTGACTTTTTTTCAGCTCCTTTCCCAGCATTCTGTGCCTGTCCTTTCCTTGGCCCAGCACTCTAAGAGCTCACAGGAAAAAGCATTATTACACATGCATACACACATTGTGTCACATGTTACATTGCATGCACATATGCATTAACATATGCATTAACCTCCCCTTTGCTTCATCCCTCTCCCTTCTCCCTTCCAAGCTGCCCAAAGCTTGAGCTTTGAACTTTTTTGAAGTGTCAAAATTTTCTGCACATCTACACTATTCAGTCTTCAGTTTAAAACAAAATAAGCAAAATTGGTCTGATAGATCTCTAGTAATAAAGCTTACACTACCATATTCTTATATAAGATACTAGGGCAAGATGCCTATCATTTACTCTCGCTGACTAATGCTAAATAAATCATCTGGAGCAACCCTGCTAGTATGCAAAGCATGGGAACTCCGGCACCTGTAAATCTATAGCCTTGTGCAGTCATTTGCAGTCATTACGGATAGGAACCTTCATCCAATGTTTACTTATTTTTATCCAGAACCCCTATATCACTTTGCACATAGAACTCTGTATGTACCCATGGCTAAAGCACACAGTATCCTAGATACCCTTTGATTGCTGTTGGTTTGGGAATAACTGCCCCCCCACACTAAAGTTTTAAAGCCTTTCTTTCTTTCTTTTCTTTCTTTCTTTCTTTCTCTTTCTTTCTTTCTTTCTTTCTTTCCTTCCAGGAGAGTAAGTTGGTTAGTCTTTGTTCAGCTTTCCACCTGCAGTTAGCTCTGCTCTCCCTTCTTATCTATCTCATATCTGAGTTTGTTATTTTACAGTTGGTTTACTGAGTGCTCCTAGGGAATGCACAGCTTCATCCTCCCCCTCCAAGCTTTCCAGCAAAAAACCTTAGAACATGCAAAGGTTAAAGGGCCTTGCTAATCCCCAGCTCCTCATCAGAGAAGGACAACCCCAAACCTAGAACCAAGACCTACAGAACTTCAAACCTCCTCTTAGTACCCTTCCTTCTCTGGGATACAGAAATATCTGTGCTCTAATCTCTCTCATTTCCCAATTTTTCTTTGTCATCTTTACATTCTCTCCTTGCATTGCCTGATGCCATGTCATTTATATTCAGAGTTTTCCCCATTCACTTAGGCCTTCAAGACTAGCTGCTAAACCCTCCCCGTTTTGTTATTTGGCAACAGTTACACCCCCTCCACTGCCCTCTTTGTGGTTCTGTATATATCTGGTTCTGTATATATCTGTAGTGTGAGAGCTGCTGGTCCAAACTTAATTGGGTTCATCAAAAGCAACATCATTCTGTATCAAGGCCATATATTGGGTAATCTCATATTTGTTCTAATACGCCTGTATTCTGTGATTCAAATCTTAGTCCTTCTTGAACAGCAAATATCCTCCTGGTTAAAGTACATACTCCTTGTGGTCCCCCTCAACTCTAGGATCAAGATCTGTGTCAATTGGTGTTGGATGTGGGACCAGGGACATGCAGTAACAACACTGTCCAGAGGACACTTCCACTTCAGTTACTACAAGGTGGAAGGTAGGTGTGGTCCCCACTGGGACAGAAGTTTCCTAGGGCTGCAGCATTCCTTGCCATCAATTCCTCGGCTAAGCCTCATGCTGAACTCAAGCGGTGGGGGTCTTCACACCTTCCTGAGGATTCGACCTGTCTTCCTCCAGTCCCTGTACCGGTCTCGCCGTGCTGGGTAAGCCAGTGGCTGAGAAAAGCCCGGGCGGTTCATCCAAGAGGAGCTGATGAAAAAGTCAAAGAACATAAAAGCCCTGATGGATCAGACTAAGGGAGATTTGACTAGTCCAGAATCCTCTTTCCCACAGTGGCCACTCACAGATGCCTCTGGGAAGTCCACAAGCAGGCAGGACTGCGACAGCTCTCCCTTGCTATTGCTCTCTAGCCACTGGTATTTGGGGATACACTGCCTCTGAACATGGAAGTTTTATTCTCATCTAAAATCATTAAGGACTGTAGATAGACCAGGCATTTAGCTAATCATTTATAAGAGCAAAAAGAAGGGCTCCACTCGATTAGACCAAAATTTTGTCTAGTCCAGTGTTCTGCTTCACACACTGGCCAATGACAAGCATCTGGGAAGTCGAAAAGCAGTGGGGCACAAGGACAGCAGCCCCCCTGTTGCTCTTGTTCCCTATATCCTGATATACAGTGGTTTACAAGCGGTACACAGTATATGTCTGCACTGGGGGTTCCTTGGTGTGTATTTTACCTCCAGATAACTGTACTACTGAGCTGTTTAATTCCCCAGTCATCTCACAGATCCTTTATCACAGATTAATCCCCCTTTGACATCCATTAGCTACCCTGCTGCATCCAGAACTTGATCATTTCTAAAGCTGGAGTTCTTATTCTTTCAGCTTTTTTAGTTTAGGCTGGTGGTTTACAGCAGGGTTTCCAACCCACATGAGTAACTGTGGATACCAGAACCGAGGTGAAGGTGGCTTGATAGTTCCAGGTTAATTTACACAGTGTGTGTCTGAATTGTGTTCGTGCGAAAGGTGTAAAAAGCATTTGGGAGGGGCTGCATGCCAGCAGAGGGGATGGCCCCATCCGCTGCAGGCAAGGGTCTCCTGTCATGCTTGCCCTGAGCCAATGTGGCCCCCAGACCCAAACAGCTTTCCCTCTCCTCCTGGTGTAAACAATACCGAACTCAGTGGACCGGTGATCATCTGACCCAGTATAAGTGACTTCCTGTGATCCTGTCCAGTGGACATGACCAGTACACTGGTCACCAGATGGACGATTAATAAATTTAATAAATAAATAAATAAAGCCACCCACCCATTCACAAAACACCACACACAGTGTACATGAGCAGCCCCACACACACAGAATCACCGCCCCATACATTTTTCTACGCTGGATTAGTCCCCTCTTACTTTCCAGTGAGATATTCAACTTACCTAGATGGCCAAAGATGGCCACATTGCTTCTTGGGTTTGGCTGCCTGCTTCTGATACTCCATCCAGCCGCTCACCAGCTCATGGATGATCATCAGATAAAGGAGGAAGATGAGGATGGCCGGATCCATTGGGGGCACTGCTGCGTCTGCTTCATCAGGCCCAGGGGACATGGATGCAGGAGAGCAAAAGGGAGGCCAGCCAGAAGAGGGGAAACAAATCTTGCTGGCTCTTCCCACTTTCTCTCACAAAAAGGAGGCGTGGGGAAGATGCTCGCAGAAACTGTGCTTTGCTGGCTGGGATCCTGCAGAATGAATTAACGTTGCAAGCGCACAAAGGCTGGTGCTTGCAACATGGAGCAGCGCTAATACAGCTGAACATCTCCCCCTCCGCCACCATCGCTCGAGCATCTGCAAGCTGGCTGTTATCCTCTCCCCGGTGCTGTTTTCTGCATCGCTGTGCAGAACCACGCATGCCTGCAAGACAAAGGGCTCCTTGCATGCTTCTTACACAAACAAGCCTGTCTCCAGATCAAACTCATTGCAAGAGCAGGAGTGAAAAGTCTGGTTGCCTCCTCCTTAGTTTATTTTATTTCCCAAACAAAAGTTTTCACAAATATTACAAGTATCGAACCATACAAAGAATTAGCAAATGATAAATCATGCACATTATATTTTCCAAGTAATTAAAAAAAAATTACCTGCTTGTCAGATACAAAGTGCAGTCTATACAGCCTCATAATACTCCTAATAAAGAATATGGATTGATGCTTTCTTGCACTTTATTAGGCCAGTACATCATTTAAAACCCCTTCATGGATCACTGCCTTGTTATGGCGAAGGGGCTTGCATAACTCAGTGAAGCCATAAGCTATGCCGTGCAGGGCCACCCAAGACGGACAGGTCATGGCGGAGAGTTCTGACAAAATGTGGTCCACTGGAGAAGGAAATGGCAACCCACTCCAGTATTCTTGCCAAGAAAACCCCATGGAACGTATCACAAGGCTAAAAGATATGACGCTGGAAGATGAGCCCCTCAGGTCGGAAGGTGTCCAATATACTACTGGGGAAGAGCAGAGGGAATTTCCAAGTAGCGCCAGAGAGAGTGAAGCAGCTGGGCCAAAGCCGAAAGGACACTCAGCTGTGGCTGTGTCTGGTGGTGAAAAGAAAATCTGATGCTGTAAAGAACAATATTGTTTAGGAACCTGGAATGTCAGATCAATGAATCAAGGTAAGCTGGAGGTGGTCAAACATGAGATGGCAGGATTGAACATCGACATCTTGGGAATCAGCGAACTAGAATGGACAAGCATGGGCGAATTTAATTCAGGTGACCATCATATCTACTACTGTGGGCAAGAATCCCGTAGAAGACATGGAGTAGCACTCATAGTCAACAAAAGGGTGGGAAAAGCAGTACTGGGGTACAATCTCAAAAACAATAGAATGATCTCAGTACGAATCCAAGGCAAACCATTCAACATCACAGTAATTCAAGTCTATGCCCCAACCACTGAGGCCGAAGAAGCTGAGGTTGATCGGTTCTATGAAGACCTACAACACCTTCTAGAACTAACACCAAAAAAAGATGTCCTCTTCATCATAGGGGATTGGAATGCTAAAGTAGGAAGTCAAGAAATCACCGGGATAACAGTCAAGCATGGCCCTGGTGTACAAAATGAAGCAGGACAAAGGCTAATAGGGTTTTGTCAAAAGAACATGCTGATCATAGCAAGCACTCTTTTCCAACAGCACAAGGGGCGACTCTACACATGGACATCACCAGATGGTCAATATCAAAATCAGACTGATTATGTCCTTTGCAGCCAAAGATGGAGAAGCTCTATACAGTCAGTAAAAACAAGACCTGGAGCTGACTGTGGCTCAGATCATGAGCTTCTTATCACAAAATTTCGGCTTAAATTGAAGAATATAGGGAAAACCACTAAACCATTTAGGTATGACCTAAATCATATCCCTTATGAATATACAGTGGAGGTGACACATAGATTTAAGGGATTAGACCTGATAGACAGAGTGCCTGAGGAACTATGGACAGAGGTCCGTAACATTGTTCAGGAGGCAGCAACTCAACCCATCCCAAAGAAAAAGAAATGCAAGAAAGCAAAGTGGCTGTCTGATGAGGTTTTACAAGTAGCTGAGGAAAGAAGGGAAGTGAAAAGCAAGGGAGAAAGGGGAAGATATAACTAGTTGAGCTATTTAAAATCCTAAAAGATGATGCTGTTAAAGTGCTGCACTCAATATGCCAGCAAATTTGGAACACTCAACAGTGGCCACAAGACTGGAAAAGGTCAGTTTACATTCCAATTCCAAAGAAGGGCAATGTCAAAGAGTGTTCAAACTACCGTACAATTGCGCTCATTTCACATGCCAGCAAGGTTATGCTCAAAATCCTACAAGCTAGGCTTCAGCAGTATGTGAACCGAGAACTACCGGAAGTACAAGCTGAGTTTCGAAGAGGCAGAGGAACTAGAGATCAAATCGCCAACATTCGCTGCATCATGGAGAAAGCAAGAGAATTCCAGAAAAACCTCTATTTCTGCTTCACTGACTATGCTAAAGCCTTTGATTGTGTGGATCACAACAAACTGTGGCAAATTCTTAAAGAGATGGGAGTACCAGACCACCTTACCTGTCTCCTGAGAAACCTGTATGAGGGTCAAGAAGCAACAGTAAGAACCAGACATGGAACAATCGATTGGTTCAACATTGGGAAAGGAGTACGACAAGGCTGCATATTGTCGCCCTGCTTATTTAACTTATATGCAGAGTACATCATGAGAAACGCCGGGTTGGATGAATCACAGGTCGGAATTAAGATTGCCAGAATTATCAACAACCTCTGATATGCAGACGATACCACCTTAATGGCAGAAAGCGAAGAGGATCTAGAGCCTCTTGTTGAGGGTATAAGTGGAGAGTGCAAAAGCTGGTTTGAAACTCAACATTAAAAAAACTAAGATCATGGCATCTGGCCCCATTACTTCCTGCCATATAGAAGGGGAAGAAATGGAAGCAGTGACAGATGTTATTTTCCTGGTCTCCAAGATCACCACAGACGGTGACTGTAGCCATGAAATTAAATGACGCTTGCTCCTTGGGAGGAAAGCTATGGCCAACCTAGACAGCATAGTAAGAAGCAGAGACATCACCTTGCCGACAAAGGTCCGCATAATCAAAACTATGGTTTTCCCAGTAGTAATGTATGGCTGTGAGAGCTGGACTGAGGAAGAACTGGACTAAGGAAGGCTGAGCGCCGAAGAATTGATGCTTTCGAACTGTGGTGCTGGAGAAGACTCTTACGAGTCCCCTGGCCTGCAAGGAGGTCAAATCAGTTCATCCTAAAGGAAATCAACCCTGACTGCTCATTGGAAGGACAGATACTGAAGCTGAAGCTCAAATATTTTGGCCACCTAATGCGAAGAGAAAAGTCACTGGAAAAGACCCTGATGCTGGGAAAGATTGATGGCAAAAGGAGAAGGGGACGGCAGAGGATGAGATGGCTAGATAGCATCACCGATGCAATGAATATGAACTTGAGTGCACTCCGGGAGAGAGCGGAGGACAGGAAGCCCTGGTGTGCTCTGGTCCATGGGGTCACGAAGAGTCGGACACGACTTAACGACTGAACAACAACAACAACATTTAAGAGGTCCATTTTTCAATGAAAGAACCGTATGACTGTGGTTGGCTCCTCCTTATAGTGCTTTCAGAGGCCAAAAATCCAGCAGAATTTTTCAGGATTCCAGATCAGGACTAACTGATAGATCTCTGGGTGTTTTACAGGAATTCGGCCAGGATTTGGGGCTCCCATTTTTTTAAAACAATAGCAGCAATAAAGTGGGCCCTCCCCACCACCCCACCCCCTTTTGTGCCTTAAATTATACTGCTGTGATGATGAAAGCTTGAGGTAACCAGGAGTGGATTTGGGACTATGAGCTCTGTCCAGTTCTGGTACTCAAAACAAATCCCTGGGCTCAGAATTCTTTAATTCTAAGTGCACCAGGCTGAACGTCAGGCTTCTAGTAAAAAAACCCCAAAGCAGATCCCACAAGCCCAAAGTTTGCTTACCCAGGCTTTCTCCAAATATCTTGGGTAGGAATATACGTATGACCTGAGTTGCTACAAGGAGAATTTCTACTTTTCCAGATTACATTCTCTGTCTCTTTCTCCCTTCCCACTCTCCCCATGTTTAGTACATGAATCTTCCAGTGTTTACTGCAGGTCTAACACTGAGCTGTGTCTACACACACCAGAGATACCTTAGCCTTATCTTTCACTGTTTAATAACAATATTCAGCGCTTACACAGCAGTGTTCCTTTATATGGCTTTCAGACACATTACCGTGAAATCCTTACAACCACTGATGGAGTGGAGTGGGAACACAGGGGAGCAGTGCTGGTCCAAGACTTTGGTTTAGACCAGATGTGGTGACATCTTCTGGAGGGCCAGGGTAATTGGCAGACTCTCCTTGCTCCTGCAAGTGAATGAGGTGTGATGAGGTCTTGAACATTTATTCTCATTTGTGAAAGGTTAGCATAGAGGAAGTCCAAGAATGAGGTAAATGATCAAGCTGAGGCTGGAAGAATATTTAGGGAGCTCTAGGCGGCTGCCTCCGAACTCAGAGGTGACTGCCTATCCAAAGCAGCATCCAAAGCTGCCTTGAGAGAGCATGTTTATCATTCATTCATTCATTCAGTCATTCATTCATTCCATTTTTATACCACCCAATAGCAAAAGCTCTCTGGGCGGTTCACAAAAATTAAAACCACAAGGTGCAGCATAAAACAATATAAAATATGAAAGCTTAAAACCACAATATAACAGTTGTTGTTGTTTATTCGTTCAGTCGCTTCTGACTCTTTGTGACTTCATGGACCAGCCCACGCCAGAGCTTCCTGTCGGCCGTCGCCACCCCCAGCTCCCCCAAGGTTGAGTCCGTCACCTCCAGAATATCATCCATCCATCTTGCCCTTGGTCGGCCCCTCTTCCTTTTGCCTTCCACTTTCCCTAGCATCAGCATCTTCTCTAGGGTATCCTGTCTTCTCATGATGTGGCCAAAGTATTATTTATTTATTTATTTATTGCATTTATATCCCGCCTTTTTTCCTCCAAGGAACTCAAGGCAGCGTACATGATCCTCCTCCTTCCTCCATTTTATCCTCACAACTTCAGTTTTTCAGTACTTCAGTTTTGCCTTTAATATCATTCCCTCAAGTGAGCAGTCTGGCTTTATTTCCTGGAGTATGGACTGGTTTGATCTTCTTGCAGTCCAAGGCACTCTCAGAATTTTCCTCCGGCACCACAGTTCAAAAGCATCGATCTTCCTTCGCTCAGCCTTCCTTATGGTCCAGCTCTCACAGCCATAGGTTACTGCGGGGAATACCACTGCTTGAACTATGCGGACCTTTGTTGTCAGTGTGATGTCTCTGCTCGTCACTATTTTATCAAGATTTGTCATTGCTGTCCTCCCAAGAAGTAAACGTATTCTGATTTCCTGGCTGCAGTCAGCGTCTGCAGTAATCTTTGCGCCTAGAAAGACAAAGTCTGTCACTGCCCCCACGTTTTCTCCCTCTATTTGCCAGTTATCAATCCAGCTGGTTGCCATAATCTTGGTGTTTTTTTTTGAGGTTTAACTGCAACCCAGCTTTTGCACTTTCTTCTTTCACCTTCGTCATGGGGTTCCTCAGCTCCTCCTCGCTTTCAGCCATCAAAGTGGTATCATCTGCATATCTGAGATTGTTAATGTTTCTTCCAGCGATTTTAACTCTTGAGATCAACCATACACCACCCTAAAGTCCTTCCTGGGAAGGGGGCAAGCAAAGTTTCCATCATCTCTATACAAATTTCACAACAGTAACACATGTAGTACAATTTCTAATGCTCTGCAGTCCTAGTTTCAAGTGTACAAAGAGAGAGAGAGAGAGAGACTCAAATGCTAATTTAGCAATGTGCAGGTTCATATTTATTTATTTGATTTATACCCCACCTTTCTACCACAGAAATTATGCTCAAGGCCTTTATAGGTAGGTTCGGCAGAGAGCCGTAGCTCCTTATTGTGTGACAAATGTACTTTTGTCTCTCTGTCATGTACAAAATGGCATCGAGACACAATGAGGCCAAGAAAATGGAATGCTGATTGTTCAGAAGTTCCACCCACTGTCTAAACATTCTGGTGCTATGGGAGGTAACTGTTTACTTCAGCAGCTCCTGCCAACTTCCCTGTCCACGGCCCTGCTCCACACAACGGAGGCCATTCTAGCATGAGGAGACAGGTATTGAGAGCTGTCAGTCCATTAAGGACATCTTAGTTGATTAATCACATGGGTTTTAATCTAGTAAAATAGTAGATTATGTCTTCATACATTTCCATGCTTCCTTCACACAGCGCATAGTTAAAGTACAGAATTTGCTTTTACAAGATGCAGCGATGGTCACCAACTGGGATGGCTTTAAAATGGGGGTTAGACAAATTCCTGGAGGAGAAGGTTATCAAAGGCTACTAGTCCTGATGGCTATGTGCTCCCTCCAGTACCAGAGGCAGTGAGCCTATGTACGCCAGTTGCTGGGGAAACTGATGGCTGCTAAGGAGGTCGGAGAAATCTGCAACAGATACAAATGAGTTTAGCTTTCTATGAATCCCACGTGTGGATGCCAGAGCAGACCGGCTTTTTTCATGTTGCATGGACTTGTGGACTCATTTTTAACTTGTGAGGGGGTGCAAAAAGGTAAAGGTGTCCCCAACCAGTCATGTCCGACTCTAGGGTGCGGTGCTCATCCCCGTTTCTAAGCCGAAGAACCAGTGCTGTCCGAAGACGCTTCCGTGGTCATGTGGCCGGCATGACTAAACACCGAGGTGCACGGAACGCTGTTACCTTTCCCGCCGAGGCAGTACCTATTTATCTACTTGCAATTTCTTGCTTTCGAACTGCTAGGTTGGCAGAAGCTGGGACTGAAGACGGGAGCTCACTCCGTCACGCAGCACTCGGGTCTCGAACTGCTGACCTGCCGACCTTCCAGTCTGCAATTCAGCGTCTTAACCACTAAGCCACCACTAATGCATAATAGTGGAAGTGTGCATTGACACTAATGCACATTGATGCTAATGCACACTTGCCCAGGTGGAACGAAATTCTCGTACGTGCCTAAAAAAAAAAATCCAATGTTGTCAATGAGCAGATAATGCAATGAAATATGCCTGACAATCTGCAAAACACGGATGTAATGGATTCAACAAAATCTGTACACCTCTAACGGCTGTCAGTGGCTACTAGTCATTATGGCTGTATAGTACTTCCATCACTGGAGGCAGCATGCTTCTCAAAACCTGTTGCTGGGGAAGATGAGCCATAGTGTCCTGCTTGTGGGCAGCTGTTTGGCGACTGTGGGGTCAGAACGTTGGACTAGATAGGCCTTTGGCCCGATCCAGCAGGGCTTTTCTTATGTTCTTATAAGATTCAAACAATATTTTTGAAGGAAAATTAATAATACACACTTCCTTTGTTTTAGGCAGTGCATGTATATGATGGCACATGCCATCAGACAAGAGCCACTCCCTCTGGTGTGAGGCAATGGGGGAAGGCCACCTCTAACATGGTGTCTTATCATCTGCAATTTTCAGAAGTTCTTGTATTAAAAGCAATGTTAAAAACACTCACATACACAATGTGTTGCCCCCTGAGTCAACTAAAAAGAGTTCTCACTGACTCATCTGACTGACCAAATCAATTAAGGGTTCCAGCCCAAGCAATAAGTAATTTTCTGGCCACTGACTGAGTTTACTGGGTAAGAGGGGTCGTAGTCCTGCACCTCTCAGACCAAGATGACAACTCATATGCTGATCACAATACAAGACAGATGACCAGCTTGCCAAGTGGTTACATGTGCACAACGGTTTGGAGGGAAAATCCACTTGGAACTGTGTATGTTTTGTTTTTAAAAAACACCTTCACTTGGAAATATTTTATTCCACTTGGTACGTTTGCTTGTTTTTAATTCTACATGGTGGATTGGATCCAGACTTGGTCATATTTAGAGTTGACCCACTGAAAACAAGGGGACAAGTTAGTCACGATTTCAATGGGTCTACTCTAAGTATGACTAAGTCTGGATCCAACCTGGATGTTGTAGTCGTGAGTGCCATTCACTGGATTGTAGCCAAACGTTTTTCTCTGTCTCCCAGCTGTGTCCACTTCCGTAAACAGGGTAACAGGGACAAAGATGTATAAAGAAAGTCTGTCAAAAGCTGCCCAGAGAAAAATGCCCACTGCCACTATGGAGTGCAGTCCAGCACAGATCATTAAGAAGCCACGAAAGAAGACGCGCACCCGGCGCCGACGTGTGAAATCTCAACGCTCCCGGCAGCGGCCAGCCAATGGCCAGCTTAAAGTGCAAGGCAGGAGCTGTTCTGTTCAAGCTTTTGTTTTCAAGAGGTAAACAGGCACATCTCAGTTGCTTCTGCCCAGCCCAGTGCTATAATCAAGGGTTAAGAATTCCAAGAGCAGATCTTCTCCAGTTCTGCAGTTGGAATAACCGATCCCAGTTATTAGGGGAAATGGCACTTGTTTGCATGGATGACCAAGTGCAGCTAGGTTTTATTCTGGGTGTACTGTATACTGTAGTTTTAAGCTTTTATATTTGATAAAACCACAAATTAAAATTGTGGTTTTAATTTGTACGAACTGCCCAGAGAGCTTTGGTTATAGGGCAGTATAGAAATGTAATAAATAAATAACGAAATAATGAAATAAATTGCCAGGGTGCTTGGTCAGAATTTGGAACGAAATTCTGTAGCGATGCCCAGGTCAAAGTCCAGGGGGAAAAATCCAGATAGCACTGTTAGCTGAAACTGTCCAGCTGCACTTGGATAGAATCATAGGGTTGGAAGGGGCCTACAAGACCATCGAGTCCAACCCCTTGCTCAATACAGGAATCCAAGTCAGAGCATCCCCAACAAGTGGCTGTCCAGCTTCATCCTGAATGCCTCCAGTGTGGGAGAGCCCACCACCTCCCTGGGTAACTGGTTCCATTGTTGTACTGCTCTAACAGTCAGGAGGGTTTTCCTGATGTTTATCTGGAATCTGGATTCCTGTCACTTCAGCCCATTATTCCATGTCCTGCACTCTGGGATGATCAGGAAGAGATCCTGGCCTTCCTCTCTGTGACAACCTTTCAAGTCCTTGAAGAGCACTATCCTGTCTCCCCTCAGCCTTCTCTTCTCAAGGCTAAACATGCCCAGTTCTTTCAGTCTCTTCTCATAGGGCTTTGCTCCGAGTCCCCTGATCATCTTCATTGCCCTCCTCTGAACCCTCTCCAGTTTGTCTGCATCGTTCTGCAAGTGTGGCGCCCAGAAATGGACACAGTACTCCAGATGAGGCCTAACCAGTGCTGAGTAGAGGGGATACTTACTATTTATTTAGTTCTTCAGAGAGTTTGAAGTCCTTTTCATATATTATCTCGGTAATCTTCACAACAACCCTATAAGGTATTATTATCTGGAACACACTCAAAGGGCAGCACATGAAGCAGGAACATCAACCAAACAGAAGTTCAGTAAGTGGCAGGAAATAAGTTTAAAATAAAGCTGTGCAGGGACTCCTTGACCCACTTTGGAGGTCGATTCAGAGCTCCCAAATCAACCTGACCTGCCTGAGCCCTCTCCGGTGCCAGGATGACCCACTGTCTTCGGCTTCGAGATCCAGACAGCCGAAGCGCACCACCCCCACCCTGCCCAGCTGCGCAAGCCCCACTCCTGCCCACCTCTTGCCCGGCCATGCAAGCCCCCTGCTCTTCCCTACCTGGACCCGTGGGGAGCACCCACAGCTGTGGCCATCTTGGAGGGAGTCGCCATTTCCTTTAAAATGCCTCCTTCTCCTCGTAATTAAATGTTGCGTACATTGCGGCTGTAAAGGGGCCATCTACGCAACGTTACAGGCATAATAGGTTTCCCCTATAGAATCACGGAATTAGAAAGGACCTTGGAGATCAACTAGTTGAGCCCCTGCTCAGCGCAGAATTTGCAACTGCAGTATTCTGACAGATAGCCATCCAACCTCTGCTGAAATACCTCCAGTGAAGAAGAGTCCACCAATTCCGCCGGAAGAGTCTGCTCCTCCATTGGACAGCTCTTACCATGAGGAAGTTTCTCCAGATGTCTGAATGAAGAGGCATTTGCTGTGTTGGGATGTATACAACTGGGATCCCTGAATTTGCCTCTTGTACCTGTTGAACTTCTGTATTATCTCTGTATATTGCAATTGCAGTGTTTCCAAACTCTCTTTGAAGGCAGCCCCCAGACGCTCGCAAACATGCCATAGACCACAGACCTGGGTTATATAGCATTGTTACAAGTGCCTGGCTGCAGCGCAATTGTCTTCATTTCATGTCTAGTACAAGTGATACCCATAAGGTTTCATTTCGTTTGGCTTGCACAGAATCCCGCCTCTGAGCCAAGAGAGACTGAAAACTTGCTACTGTGGCTTGAAAACCACAAGCATTCCTTCAAAGACAGCCAGATCGGTGAGTGGGAATAGCCATTCAGATAATGTACTTGAAGGGCAGGGAACAAAACGTCATTCATTATTATCATAGGGTAGGGATGTCAGAGAAATACGCTATGGAACCAAATGAGTCAGATTTTTAGGACTCCAACACATAGATGCCACAGCGGACCAGCTTTTCCCATCAGGCAGATTCCACAGACTTGCAAACCATTTTTTTTTAACCTTTGGGGATGCTGTGCAAATTTCATCGTAGAAAAATATGCTCCCCCGCAGCTGAAAATGCAATTTCCCCCATAGGCTAAGGCATGAAAATGCGCATTTTGGGGAGATTTAAATGTTTTGGGGGATGTTTTTGCTTGTGTGAATTTGTGCAAATTCAGAAACTAAAAAAAATCCAATTCCATTGATGACAATGGAACAAAAGTCACCTGAAAATCCACAAAAACAGAGGGATCAGATTTTTCACAATCCATACATCCCCATTCAGGGGGGGACTCCACAACCCTCTGGAGAGTCTTTTCAGGGGGTGCAGAGGGTGAGGAGGGGAAGGGAAACAGTGGTTACACAAAGCTGGCTTCTATTCATGGATAGAACGCTATGATTTCAAGGGAACCATGACAGTTTAACAGGTTTGACGCTGGTTTAGATTTGTAATACTGATGCTATTCTCCTCATTGCTTTCTGCATACTTTCCTTTGCTTTCAAAACACAGGGCCAGCCAAAGAGTTCTGGGGTGACAGCTGGAGAGAGAAAGGGGAAAATGAAGCATTCTGAAAAACCCAGGGATTTTAGTAGTGTGAGAGAAAACCAAAGGTAACACAATCCTGAGAAAACTGACAAATTTCTAATGTTGCCAATCAGATGAAAACAGGCTCTGCCAAAAGAATTAGCTGATGGCCAATCCTTGCAAAGTCTAGCATTTCTTTTCACGTTTGTGATGAATAAGATGCTTACGATGAGGATTAGAAATGCGATTCGCTAGAGTAGCATGCAGCATCCCTCTTGTGAGTGTCATGCTGAGATCTTTCAATGAAAACAAGATGTTTAAGGCCATTTTTAAAGCAAAAAACTCCAGTCAGATCTGCAAAGCCAGTTTGACCTTTTTCAGTTCTTGACATTGACTGGGTTCGCACGATCACTGCAGCCCACCATGGCTTATTTAGTGGGTTGCGATGTGCACCAGGATGTGCTGGGCAGCTTTTGAATATTCAAGCTGCAACCATGGCTTGTTGTGTCATCCAAACCCAGTGAGGGTGGGTTGCTGGAGTGGTTAACACACCACCCGGAACCCACGGGCTGCTTTAGGGTTTGGGGTGGTTTGTTAACCGTGCTGATAATCCACCCCCACCAGGTTTGGATGACACAACAAGCTGAGGTCGTGGCTTTACTAGCCAAAATGGCTGCCTGCATGCGCCTCAGCCCACTGTGGTGTAAATAAAGGTGCAAACTTATCCCTTCCACCCTCGATGATCTAAGCCTCCAAACTCAGAGGTTGACAATCATCAAATACAGAGTGGGAGGCAAAAGCTGCCTACTCGTCCTCCCGTCCTGCATTTTAGCTAGCCGGACTTTTTTGCCTGTCTAGCTAGGACACTTCGGAGTGGGAGGGAAAGAGGCTGGAGAGGCCTCGAGATAACGCATATCCCGGCCTCTCTAGTCCCTTCCCTGCCCACCCGAACACCCCTTTTACCCCCTTTCCAAGGTCGCTTTTGGGACCTCGGGGAGGCAGCCAGCACAGTTCTCACCAGCTGTGAGCGGGAGGGGAAGTGGAGTGGGGATTCCCAGACCTGAAGTCAGAGCGCTGTCTCTGACCTCCGATCTGGGAATCCAAAGTATCCTATGGCTGCCCCAGATGCTGCCTAGGGGCCATAGGATTGATGTCTGAGCCACAGTGAGCTGCTTAACTGACAAACTGGCATGAGTTTGGGCATGAGTTTTTAAAAACCCTCTCAAGCCAGAGATGGGGAAATTGTTTTTCTGTCAAGGGTCACATTCACTTGGGGGGAGATGGCATGCCAGAGGTGGGCAGGGCCAAAGCCAGCAGTGGGCAGGGCTACCTCTTTTCTTCCTCTTTCTACCATCCCTTTCTCTCCCCTTGCTCCCCTCCCGCCCAGGGAGTTGGCAGGAAAAGCTCAAATTATTAATTTGCAGATGACTTTTGAAATTAGTCGACGGGCAGCATGAAATCAGGCTGAGAGCCATTAAGTTGCCAATCCCGGCCTTAGAGAAAAGAGTGCATGTTGATACATGCATGTGTTGCAGGAGATGCCATCTTGGGCATATGTTGTGGACTCCCAACTCCATCAGACCCAGTCAGCATGGCCAAAGTTTAAGAATGTTGGGAGTTGTAGTCCAAAACATCTCGAGGGCAACACGTTGGGGAAAGCTGATTTTAGAAGAGGCATTCCGTTCGGTGCGTGAGAGAAAGGGGAATTCGGCCTGGCTCAAAACGATAAAGGCAAATTCCATCCCCCCAAAATGTTCCTCTTACCAGGAAATGTGCTGTTTAGATGTTCTTTATTTCTCTTATGGAGGAGAATTTGATTCGAAAGGGGGAGAAACAGAACTTCAACAGGCAGGCAGGCAGGCAGTTGCCATTTTTGTTTTCTTGCATTTGGGGAAAATTATATGCCTTTCTCCTGGCACTCGCTGCTGCCTTTATAGGGGACAGCAGGTGAATATCTAGGGGGTGGGTGGGGAGGGGGGCAGTGATGGGAGGGGGGATGGCAATGTGGCAGCAATGGTGGGAAGGCGTCCACATGTGCGCGCTTCCACCTCCAGCAGTGGGAGAGCTTGCGCCATCCCAGAGAATGGCAACAGAGCACAGATCAGAGATTCTGTGTTTTGTTGCCCAGGCAACCAGACAAAGCTATCCGCTTTTACTTCCTTGTTGGATGTGCCCTTGGGCACCATCATTAGCCAGCAGAAACATCCAAACAGTCAGGAATTCACTTACAGATATAAAGGTTGGCCTGACGGATTCTCTGAAACCTTCCTGCTCAAATTATAACCCCAAACATGGAGGATTTGGGGTAGAATCAACCAAAGTACATAATACTGGGCCGGATGGACAAATAGTTTAGACAGAACTACCAGTTCCAACTATTTCTATGTCAGCGCCAAATGACGCGAGGCATTTAAATAACCAACTTCTTTAAGACAGCTATGCCCATCCACCAAAGTTGGCTATGATTTCCCCACGTCCGGCCTTCCACCCAGAGGCTAAGAGACCCCTGGGGACGGGTGTTTTAATCAGGAAAACAACAGGGAGAAAGTGTTAAACACCCCCTCCTCCAATGCTGCTGCTTCAGCTATCATCACAGCCCTCCATGACTACTTTTCAGCTTTTAAAAACACACAGGGATATCTGGTTTACAGACCTCCTGCACCGCTTGTCCCACTTCTAACACCACGTGTCGTTTGCCGAACCATGGCAAAAGTTCTCCTCAAAATCTGTAGATAAGGTTCATTCATCGTGCCTGAATGCAACAGTTTGGCCTCTTGGAAGTGTTTTCCACGTCCTGCCCCTGAAACACTTTTCCAACACCTTTGACGCAAAATGCCAGTGAAAATATGACCACCCAGAACAGCTAGGGAACTCAACTGGACGACAGTGCCATAATGAGATTCCCTACTTGAAATGGCTACCTACCTAAAATCAATTAATTCTTTGTCTCCTGTATTGTCTGGACAGAAGGTTGGAAAACCCCAGCTCTATGGAGAAGAGGCAATATCAGGCAGTCTCCGAGTACCAGTTTATATATCCAGGTAAAACAAAGCATAACACATCCAGATCCTCAAATCTTGTTTTTCCACCACTCAAACAGTTACACCCCACTCTCCCTCCTTATTTAGAGCCTTATATATACTTTATAGCAGGGTTGACCCAAGACATTTTGCTGCTTGAGCCAAAGATGGCACGCATACACCCTACTCCAATGTGCAGAAATGAACTGGACCGGCAATTGAACCTTACTTCAGCCCTTAGAACAGGGCAGGTCCTCCAACTCCCCTGAGAGCAGCTTAGGGGGCACACAGCATGGCTTACCACTCTGTTCTCTAACAGAGGAGAACAGCTGTAGGGCTTAGGACGAAGAGCATGGAATTTTCTGCTGGTGGCACCGCCACGTCTTCCGAAGCCAGAGGCAGCTGCCTTGTCCCTCAGGGGTGGGGAACCTGCGGCTCTCCAAAATTTGTTGGGACTTAACTCTCATCAGTGTGTCCTTCCTATCTATCAATCTATCTATCTATCTATCTATCTATCTATCTATCCATCCATCCATCCATCCATCCATCCATCCTGCCATTTTTCCTCCTTAAGGAACCCAAGGTGGTGTACATAGCCCTCTTCCTCCTCCATTTTATCCTCACGACAACAACCCTGCGAGGTGGATTGGGCTGAGAGTCTGTGACTGGCCCAAAGTCACCCAGTGAGCTTCCATGGCTGAGTGGGGACTAGAACCTGGAACTCCCAACTCCCAGTCCAACGGTAAGAGATGATGGGAGTCGGAATCGCACAACATCAGGATAGCTGCAGAATTCCCAGCACTGCTCTTCTGAGTGGCAGAACTGGCTCTGCCCTGTGTAAGCAGACATCCCTGTTCATTTCAAGGAAGGAAGCAGTATCAAGCACACAGCTCAATACCCGATGTAGACCTTTTCCTGTTTATATACCACCCCTCTCTCTCAGGATCCAGCACAGACCATCTTCTGAGAGATTCATCTTGGTTTTTTTGTTTTTGCTTTTATTATGTACTTTGCCCTGACAGCTTCAGTTATAGGGCGCCTCATACACGGAATGAATAAATAAATATCCTGCCAAGTTGGTGCCCACTGCTTGCGGGCCCCCGAATTCTGGAACCAACTTGTTTGATTTCATTGGTTACAGATCTGTTCTTCCACCTCGCCCCTCAACCCCCTTTCCAGTGTCTTTTTTTTTCTTCTGAAAAGTTTCATTGGTGTTTTTATTGTATAGGTTTATGTGTTTTTTTAATTATTTCTAAATTATCATTCATCAAATGCACCACAGTGCTTACAAATTTAAAATACTGCAATCAAAACAATTAAGGCAACTCTTCATCAACAACAAACAGACAGAGAGAGAAGCCAGCAAAATAGCTGTTTTAATTTTTCTTTTCTTAAAAGAAGATTAAGGCCCTCTCTCTGAGGGCCAAACCAGACATGGCATGGGAGACCTGTGGTCAGTCAGGATCATCCAAATCTCTCTCTCTCTCTCTCTCTCACACACACACACACACTAGCAGCCAACCATGGTAAGGAAGATTTGGATTGGGGCCATGATATAGACCCAAACATAGGGTTGGAAGGGGCGTAAAAGACCATCGGGTCCAACCCCCTGCTCCATGCAGGAAGCCTGATTCCCAGGTGGTCTCCCATCCAAGTACTAACCAGGGCTGACCCTGCTTAGCTCCCGAGATCAAGCACATCCAGCCGTTATTACCATTTTCCTAATCTGAATTCCCGCAAACACACACACACACACACACACACAACTAAAATCCAGTGTTGGGCAAATAGCGGGTGTGTGAGTGTGTTGGGGGAGGGATTCAGATCAGGAAAATGCCCATGGCCCCAATCCAAATCACTGCCCCTCATGGGTGGCTGTTGGATCAAGGAGTCTGGCTCAGTCATGCCGTTTCTGATATCCGGACTTTCTGTGGATGGTGCTTGTTGTGTTTATGGATCTGTGTTCACCTTTTCTCAGGAAGGGCCATTCTCCATTGCACCAAGGAAAGTGTGAAGCAACAGCTGCGTTCCATCTATGTGAGAAACGCAGGCCAGAAGTCAGTGAAGCCAACCCACCCATCGGTTCAGATACCTCAATGCCACTGGGAGATAAGCAAGGCCCAAAGGTACAGCCATGGGCCTGCCAACGCAGCCTCATCCCTCTCCATTGGCTATGCTGGCTAGGGCTGATGGGAACTGCAGTCCAACATTTGGAGGGCTACATGTTTCTCACTTCTGCCCTACTGTAACTAAGCTTATTATTATTATATTTATTGCATTTATATCCCACCTTTTTTCCTCTCGCAAGGAACCCAAGGTGGCTTACATTATCCTATTATACATTACATTATTATTATTACATTTATATCCCACCTTTCTTCCATCGTGGAACTCAAGGTGGCTGCACGTGGCTCCCAGGTGGTCTCCCCTCCAAGCACTGGCCAGACCCAGACCTGCTTAGCCTCAGCACAGTGGCTGCCTCATGTGCCTTCAGACCATGCCCTGGGACATGTTGTTATAGCTGGTCAGGCAAAACGACCCACAACCCATGTCTATAAATACCTGTGATTGATGAATAAATAGGATATACAGGGCTCGAAGCAGGAATGGGATAGGGAACCGGATTGTCCCATTTTGCCTAATCAATGGATTGCCACTTTGGCGTCCATACGGCTGCGTCTTATTCCGCAAAAACATTTGTTTCATGTCTGTCGGATGCTGCAACGTCTCTTTAATAAGGGATTGTCTAATTTGGCTAATTGCTGGTGGTGCAATGCAGCTAATGCTTCTTTTAAATCTATGTTTTGGGCATGTCCAGTAGTTGCTTCTTTGAGGGAGGAGCTTACTATACAGATAAATGGGCCTATGTGTGCACACTCCAGTGAACATAAACTCTGCTCGCCTGGCTAATGCGTGAATTTTATTCTAGACATCAATCATATGGAGCAGGCCTATGTGTATCTGTTTGTATACATGTTGATCCCATTCAAACATTACATGGTGATCTGCTTTCCGCCCCACCAGTCTCATTGGCCATCAGCCTCCACCACTTATTTCCCAATACATTTCTGCTCAAGATGTTCACACTTCTAGACCCACCATCCATTAGTCATCTAAAGGCATCCTGCTCCCTTACACTTCTCTGCCTTTTCTCCCATCCTGTCCCTTATACTTGGAACTACCCTGCACCTCCTGAACATCTACAGCCAAGGGCTGTATCTCAGTGGTAGAGTACATGTTTTGTATTCAAAAATGTCCCAGGCAGTCCCTGGTATCGGCAGCTGGAAATAGTGAGGCTAGAGGCTGGGAGCAGAGAGAAACAGCAAGATCAAGGGGAGAGAAAGAGCAAGGCTAGGGGCTAGGAAGGGAGAAAGAAAAAGCTAGGAATGGGGAAGGGAGAGAAATAGTGAGGAAAGGGATTGGGAAAGAGAAATAGCAAAGCTAGAAGCTGGGAGTGGAGATAGAAAGAGCAAGGAAAGGAGAAAGGTCTGTGTAGACAGAATAAGATTGGGCAGGCCAAGAAGCAACTCTTTCCATTTCCCCCTCCCTCCTAGTCTATTTCTCTCCCCCGACCTCATAACCTGACTAGCTAGGCCCCCATGACAGCCCTTATGTGACTAGCCACATTATCCCTGGGAGCCGTTTTGTGGTGGCATCCACAACTGTTTCTCAAGATTCCAAAATGTGCCCACAGGTCCAGAAAGGTTGGGGACCCGTGGAGTAGACAATAGACCAATGTTTCCATCATATCCCTCCTTACCCCTTGCACAAACCTTTAGTACCCATAGCCTACTGCACCGTTGGGGAACATATGGCCCTCCAGATTATTGCTGGACTGCAACTCCCATCATCCCTTACTACTGGCTAAGTTGGCTAGGGCTGATAGGAATTGCAGTCCAACCTTTGGAGAGCTACGTGTTTCCCACCCCTGCCATATTGTAATTAAACTGATGTTGCTATTGCTGGTTGGGCAAAACTACCCACAACCCATATCTATAAATACCAGTGATTGATGAATAAATAGGATATACAGGGTTCGAAGCAGGAATGGAATAGGGAACTGGATTGTCCCATTTTGCCTAATCAATGGATTGTCACTTTGGCATCTATACAGCTGCATCTTATTCAGCAAAAACATTTGTTTCATGTCTGTTGGATGCTGCAATGTGTCTTTAATAAGGGATTGCCTAATTTGGCTAATTGCTGGCAGTGCAATGCAGCTAATGCTTCTCTTAAACATATGCTTTGGCAATGTCCAGTAGTCACTTCTTTCTGGGAGGAGGAGATTATACAGATAAATTTTGTACTGGAAGAGTCTTTAATATTCACTGATACACCTGCTCTTCTAAATTATCTACCTGCTTCTTGGAAATTAATGAATGGTCAGCGTAAATGGATTCTCCGACCCTTTTGACAGCTAAAAGACTGATATTCCAACATTGGAAGGATGAACATTCACCTCCTCTGATGGATAGCTGCGGACTGAGGACCTTACAACGCTTTCCATATTTGAACAGAAAGCACTGTACCACCTTCGAATGGTTGCTTACTTGGATATCTGGTCCGCTTTTGTTGAAGGTTATGTATAATTGCTAGAAAGTTGTAATCTCATATATATATATATATGCATTTAATATGTTGGGATTTTGAGAAAGGATTACTAGCAGCTGTCTGCCAGTGCATTTTCTCGTCTTTTCTTTACCCCTAGGAGAAATCCCAATGCTGAAGCCAAATGCCCAGTTGGTAGTGAGTTCCTGAGAAGCATAAACCCAAACAGCCTACTGGATGGACTTACAAGCCTGACGTACAAAATCAATAAGTTGGTGCTTGTTAACGAAAAACAACCGGTGCTCTCTGAAACCCCACCCTCCAACCCAGCAGTAAATCAGTACACTCCCCAGCAACTGCATCAGCCAGCCCCCCAAAACACAACCCCCCCAGCAGAAGCCTTTCAGAGTTCAAGCAATTGTACTGCAAGGAAAGGAAGCAAAGAAGAGCAGAGTGGAGATGAGGGAGGCAGCCCCAACCAGCTCCAACAAGGAGTCGCTAGGAACGGACTTACAGTGTCACCCACTTGTTTCAGAAATTCCTCAAGACTGAGGCCTGTGTCGGCAAAGGATCCCTACGAGAAAGCTCTGAATCAGATGTTTGGTGAACAGAACCGAAACGGGGAGACTCCCAAGAAAGAAGGTGCTCCCAAGGGCGTGCCAAGCATCAACATGAGCAGCAAAGCTGCCATCACTCAAACCAGGAGTGCCATTATTGTCCCAACCATCAGCCAGTGCTCATCCAGTGAAGACCTAAATAAGGAGGCACTCCGCATTGCTTGCTCAAACACCACCCCATCTTTAGCCGAGGCAAAACAGCGGATACCTCCTTACATAACCTTTTGCCAACCTGTGCTGAGAGAGGAGAATCAGGACAGAACCCATACGCACCATTCCCGTGAGGAAAAGGAACAGGCGGACTCCTTTGCCATCCCAGGGAGCGGAAGGTACAAGCCCTCAAGTACGGACACCCGGTAGGCCTCAGGCACAGGAATCTCCCTTCCGCTGTCGTCTCCAGCTCCACAAGGAAGAGGCTATGATCGGGGGTTTCTTTATATTTCGCAAGGACCAGGCGTGTGAAAGACTCCATCGGAAAGCTTATTTCATAAAGCTATTCTAAAGGGGAAAAAATGTTTGAGAATTGATCCAGATCGTTTTAACTGCCAGGAATAGCCTGTTGGTAGTACATGTATGAATTAGCCACTCGGAGCTTAGCTTAAAACACTTGGTAGGGGATCATTTGGGGACCTTATGGAACCAGGGACCTTAAAGACAGTCATCACTGGCACCTGGAGAATTAAGACTAAAGGTGTCCATGGGTAGGATCCAACAACGTCCTACTGCTGGTGGCCAGCACCGCTGGATCCCAGTGTGCGTGCAGCCAGCCCTGCCGGCACATGCACGGCCCCTACCACCGGGGGCAGCGTTCTCGTGCTTCTGGGGGCACGCCTCAAATGACCAGAAACACAAGTTTCTGGATGGGGCAGGCCACACTGTCCAAAACCCTGCATTTCTAGTCATTTGGGGGCTTGCCCCCAGAAGTGTGACCCCACTGCTGCCGCCCGTTGGCAGGACGCCGTTGCATCCTACCTGCGGAGTGCAGGCGGTGGGGGCCCTTTTAACAGGTTTCCTCCGCAGCATCACAAATGGGGCTTTTGTTATATTTCACCTCTACGCCTGGCTTCTTCAAGAGCGGTGTCAAGACAAGCCCACAGTGAGTCTCAAGCTGGTGATCGGGGGGATGTCCTGCAGCAGGGGTGGGATTCGATTAGTGTCCCGCCCGCCTGCTTTGGCCAACGGAGGGAACCACAAGGAGACCAGCCAAGGAATCCTCTTCATGCCAATAGGCCAGAGAGGGTCAGGCCACACCCACCCTGGCCCTTATACAGGCTTCCAGGACAGGTTTGCTCAGCAGTTTGATCAATGGGGTGATTTGCGTTTGTGCAACACAGAACACCTCTTTGCTGTTGCTCCCAAATGCAACAGGAGGTGGGTGCGATAACAGCCACCTTCCATCAGGTCTCAGCATAGGCAGGCCCGAGGCAGTTGGGTTCCAGAACCCCTGGGGGAGCCAGCTCACAGTCCACGTGGGCCAGACGGAGCAGCAGACTGAGGTTAAAGCCAGGCAGGGGTCAAGATCCAAAGCAGGAGTCAGGAAAAGGGAGAGGGACCTAGGCGGTGCCGTCATGCTAGAGGGCAATGGCTTGGACTGAGAAGCAAGCCCCCGCGGCAGATTTTTATAGGAACAGAGATTGGCCCTCTGGGGTCAGCTGATAGAATGTTCAAGCAGGCTGGTACTGCACCCTAAATGGCGCACTCAAGGCTCAAGCGGCCAGGCTTGCTGTGGAAATGGGAATGTCAGAGAAATCTGTTGGGGCATGGGTGAAGCTTGGAGAGTTTTCACCACCTCAGCCCCTCAGGCTCCAGTTTGCTCATCTGCAAGCTGGCCCAACTCGGTGCGCGCCTAGTTGGGCCAGCTTGTGGGTTTGGGGGCAGTGGGGGGGGGGGTTATTTGCAGGAATTAGACCATTTATGCCCACAATTTTGCACAAATTACACTATTTCCGGCTGCCATCTTGCGTAAAACGCAATTTGCGCAAATAAAAAATCCACCCAATAAATTTCCCAGTTTTGGGGAACTAACCTGCGGCTCAGCTCGCGCATGCAAGCTCCACTGGGGCCGCCACGGGGAACTGTCAGGCCCAAAAAGGGCTGGATTTCCCCGTGACGTGGAAAGTGCTAGTGGGGCAGGAGGTAAGACATCAGAGCCTGGTAGCTAGGAGCCACTGTTCCAGACTCTCAGCCAGGACCTTAACACCTTCGGTAAGAACTCCTCCCCTACCCCCACCCCACCCCACCCCACCCCACCCCACCCCAAAAGAGGGAACTGCAATGGGAAAAGAGAGAACCTGAAAAGAGATTAAGTCTGTGAAATTTTATTTATTTGCCCTCACTAAAAAAAAACCAAGCTTCACAAATAATTCCCATCAATTAAATTACTCGGGATTTTTTTTTTAAAAAATGCACACATCTAACGTGACATTTATGTTTTAGAAAAATTGTGTCTGGACCTTCCTCCCCCCCCCCACCTCCTCTGACCAGAAAGCCCCCAAGACACAAACTATCCCCACAAGCGTCTTCTGAGGAGACAACCTGGATGGGACGAAGCAGCCCAGCCAGGCTGAGTGTCTGCAAGACAGCCAAGGCTTCTGACCGGTTTGCGTCCAGAATGAAACATGTGTCCAGCCACTGCTGCTCCTTGTAGGAAAAAAGGTTCGCTCTTCCACGGGATCAGGGGAAGCGTGGTCTAAAGCGAGGCTGGGGTGGGCACTGTCGGGAGGGGCAAGTCCATGGACTGGGCATCAGCCGGCTGGGCTGGGCTGGGCTTGCGGAGTTCAAGTTTGTCACCGAGCTGGTTGTAGAGCTCTTTCACTGCTTCGCCGCTCTGCCAAATGACAAGGAAGTTGATCTCTAAAGCATGGGTTGGGAGCCTCTGGCCTGGAGGCCAGATCCAGCCCTCGGCGGTCCCAATCCAGCTCTTTGGGTTCCTTACATGACCACGCCCCTTCCCCCGGTCCCGCCCCTTCCCCCAATCACTAATTGTTTGGTGGTGTCTTCGTTTCTGTGCCATTTCCCCCCCATTCTGAAAGGTTGGCCTGCCCCTTCTAAGGCTTGGTTACTGGAATAAGAGCTTTAAGCTAAAGTACGCTGACCTTCCTTGTTGTCTGGCCCTGCCCAAAACTGGAACGCAGCCCCCGAGTTTCTCCAAAATGGAAGGTTCTGCACTGCTGCTCTAAGGCCGTGGTGTGACGTGGTCAGACTTTCTGGCCCCCCGTTAGCATCGACGGGAGTTTCCAAAGAGTCTTCAAAGGCAGCCCCGCATAAAGTGCATTACGGTCGTCCAGCTTGAAGGCCGTGATTCACTAGCGATTCCTCCTCCTCTTTACCCCTTCCTTACCTGCTTGGTGGGCTCCAGAGACTTCTGCAGAGACTCCAACTTCGCTGGTGCCACTTTGTGGTGCAGGTGAAGCAGCAGCCTCAGAACGTGTCTGTGTACATTCTCCTTCCTGTTAAGTGGTCGAAGGGATTATGAGCAGTCAGATTTCAGACCGAAGCCATTGCTAAAACCAGCTCTGTTTAGAATGAAGAGCCTTTAAAGGAAGTGGTTCTGCAGACCAGGAGCCTGGCACTCTGTCTCCTGTCCGTTCTCGCTAGATGTGGTGCCTGCAGAGGCGAGTGGACATTGGGGAACAAGGCCTTGGGTGTGGAGCAGCTTTCCCCAGCCTGATGGTCTCCAGGAGTTCTGTACTACCACTAAAGCTCCAGGAGCTTTTGCACTACAACTTCTAGCATTCCTGACTGGGGCTGATGGGAGCTGAAGTCCAAAACATTTGGAGGACACCAGGTTGGGGAAGGCTGATTAGAGAACACAAAAGGAAGGATCTCAGCTTATAATGAAAAAGTTGACACAGGGGAGGGGAGAAAATGGGAAAACGGGAAGAATGTGCCACAGTTACATCAGCTTTCCTCAACCTGGTGCCCTCCAGGTTTTTGGGGCAACAAGTCCTAGCATCACTGACCACTGGCAATGCTGCCTGGGGCTGAAGTCCGTAAGAACATAAGAACCGTGCTGGATCACGCCAAGGGTTCATCTAGCCCAGCATTCTGTTCACGCAGTGACCAATCAGCTGCCCACAGGAAACCCTCAAGCAGGACATGAGTACAACAGCACCCTCCTGCCCATGTTCCCCAGCAACTGGTGTACACAGGCATATTGCCTCTGATACTGGAGGTAGCATAGAGCCATCAGGATTAGTAGCCATTGATAGCTGTCTCCTCCAGGAATTTGTCAAACCCCCTTTTAACGCCATCCAAATGGGCAGCCATCACTACGTCTTGTGGTAGCGAATTCCATAGTTTAACTCTGCGCTGTGTGAAGAAGCCCTTCCTTTGATCTATCCTGAAGCTCCCAGCAATCAGCTTCACGGGATGACCCCACTGGGTTCTAGAATTGTAAGAGTGGGAGAAAAATGTCTCCCTCTCCACATTCTCCACACCAGGCATAATTTTGTACACCTCTATGTCCAAAACATCTGGAGGGCACCAGGCAGGTGGAGGCTGGATCTGAGGCCCCTCTGGTTGGCAAATGGTCACAGCCAGGCCAGGGAGGCATCACATGCCAGGTCGTTTTGGAAAGGAGCCTCTTACCTCGAGCAGGCAGCAAGGAAGAAGCCGTCGAAAAGGCTGGCGCAGAATTCCTCTTGCGCAAATTCGTCAGACAGGAGGGTGAGGTTACTGGTGAGCAGGTGCAGGAAAATGTCCCCGAAGGCCAGGTCATTGAAGGTCTCGACTGCAGGATGCCAAAGGGCCCACAAATGCACAAAGAATGCCCAGGTGACCTTGAGAGCCGCTTTGCCAGACATGTTTTTACCCTGCCTTCCCTCTTCCAAAGAAATCGGAGGGAGGGAGGCGTGTGGGCTTCTCCCGCTTTACCCGCACAACGACTCAGCAAGGTAGGTTAGGCTGAGTGATGGTGACTGGCCCGAGGCTAACCGGAGAGTTGCATTTATTTATGGTATTTATAGATCGCTGAATATCATAAAACCTGGCAGCAGTTCAACATATTAAAATGCAATATTAAAAACACAACATTAAGACATGGCATTAAAAATGCTACCAACTACTGTAAAAAATCAAGGAGCAGTAAAATGGAGCAGTGCAATTAATTTACAGCCCACGGAAAGCCTGGGTGAACAAGGGTGTTTTCAGGAAGTGTTTGAACGAGGTCACGTTTCCTGCCTCCCAAACTGCACGAGGGAGGGTTTCCCAGAGGGTAGGTGCCACTACAGAAAAGGCCCACCATCGGGTTACTTCATGGCGACATTCTGCTCGTTTTGGAGCGACCAGCAAGGCCTCCTCTGCTGATCTGGGATGTTGCCCGGGTATGTACAGAGGAAGGCGCTCTGCTAGGTAACCTGGTCTCAGGTTGTTTAGGGCTTTATATGACAATAACATAACCTTGTACATGGCTCAGTAGCCAATAAGCAGCTTTATGGCTCAGCTGTGATCTGGCCCCAATCCAATAATGCTCAGTCCACTGGCTTATTGACTAGCTTCAATCACAATAGTGGGGAGAGCTTGTGGCCCTGACGGGGAGCAGGGAATCAATAAAGGTAAAAGGGGAGAGCTGTACAGGGGCTCGCCTTGTTCCTGCTTTCCCCTCGATGTGCTCTTCGGGGCACCTGAGGCTTCTCATTTATTTACTGATAATGTTATACGGGGTAGGTGGGTGGCGTTCTTTTTTTATGGTGCAGGATTACCTAGGCCAGGGGTAACTGAAACAGTGTGTTGCAGTGGTGAGAGCAGCCTTCCCCACCCTGGCGCCCTTCGGATATTTTGGGCCCCAGTTTCCATCAGCCCTAGCCAGCACGGCTGGCGGTCAGGGACTCCAGGAGCTGCAGTCCAAAATACTGGCAGGGGCGCCGGCTCCTGATCTGTCACAACAGATACAGGAGTATGCGTGACGCAGTCAAGGCACTGCAGTAAGCGACTCCAAGCGTTTAATGATGTCGCTAGGACAGATGGGGAAGGGGATGCAAGAAGGGCCGCCCTGGATAAGGCCAGAAGTCCGGCGTCTTGCTTCTGACAGCGACCCGCCAGACACAGGCCTCTGAGAAGCCCTGGAGCTGGGTGTGAGGGCAACGGCCCCCGCCTGCTGCTTTCAACCAACTGGTATTCAGTGATGTGATTGCCACTGACTCCGGGCGTTGCACATAGACCCACTGTCCTCCACAAATTTGCCTGGCCTCCTTTTATAGCCATCTAAGCTGGTGACCACACTACAGTGCATTCGCTGTGTGAGGAAATCCTTCCATTTTATTGTCTGAATCTCCTTCCCGTCCATTGAATCTCCCAAACACTGAATCTCCCAAACACACACTGGCTGGCCGGCCAACCACCCCCACCAGCAGAAGGAAGCATCGTGGCCAAGCGTGGTCAGGCAGGTGGTGGTGGGGTCTCCTGTGGGCTTGGGCAAGTGAGGGGGAGGGGGACTTCATCAGAGACATGGGCCCACCGGCAGCACTACATTGAGGGCCCAACTGGAATCTGCCGCTGGCCCTGACCACAACTTTCATCATCCCTGACCACTGGCCATGCTGGCTGGGGATGATGGAAGTTGTAATCCAACACTTCTGGTAGATGCCAGGTTAGGGAAGGCTATTGTACACACCCACCTGAGAGCACGTCCCATTAAGCAGACACGTGTCAGATGGCATCATTAGCCTTGCCTTTCTTCTAAACGAACCAACCCCCCCCCCCCCCCCCCGGCAAGGTTGTAAGATCCAGCCGACCATCATCCCCAGCTATGGGGCCACGATAGAAAGTTACAACAAATGTGTTTCCTCCCACGGCTGCAAAGCCATGAGCACTGGGCTGTAGGCTTTTAGCCAGAAACAAGAGACGCACCCGCTGAAAGCCTCAACTCACCCAAGGCTGGGAGCAGCCGGAGAAAGGCACTCTTGTTCCTCTGCTTCGTGATGTGGAGTACATAGTAGAGTCCAATCTCACAGGCGATGCGGTGCTCCTGCAGAAATCTAGGGCACAGAAAGGAAAGCTTAAGCTGCCGCCTCTGCTATTTAGCCTCTGCTATTTACATGAATGAAATGGATTCAAGCCTCCCTAATTACAAACACCTTTGTGGTTTTAGTCCCTTTCTCCATGCACTGAGAGGCACGCAAGCGATGTCGCCCTGCAAGAAGTGACCTTGTTTCTTCCTAGATCCTATGTGGAATTGACATGTCTTATTGACATGTCTTCATTTCAAAATTGATATTTATCTATGTATTTAAGCCATTTTAATCCAGCCCTTCAGCACAAGTGCTCTCAGGACAGCTAGCAAATCCAACAACCTTGCAAGGCAGGAGTTTATGTACAAAATATCCCTTTAATAACTTGTTTAATCATTCATCTTGTCTCTAGTGTTGGTGCCCACCTCATGACTAAGCCTCTTACACCAAGGTAGTAGTAGGTTTTAAAATATTCCAAGAGACTTGGTGGCACCAGCAAAAGGCCAGCTTGTCGAACTCCCAAGTTATGGTGGCAGAGAGTTCCTTAGGACCTGAAATATAAGCCTTTGTTAAAAATAAGAAACCCCGTAGGTGGGATTGCCCAGTGGAGCAGCAGTTTCCCCATCGGTGGTAGCAGTGTCGGGGAGAGAAAATCCCCCCAAACCTCGAGCTGGCTCTGGAACAAACCCTAAGTCTCTTTTCGACCTCAGCCCGAGGGAAGGGGGTGACTCCTGCCCTGCTCCTTCCCCTGCGTAGCTCTTGGTTTTCTCTCAGACCAGAAGGAGACATGGACATCCCTTCTCTTCAGCCTCTGCCTTTTAAATGCAGCTTTCCCCTGCCTTGCCCATGAGTAGGACCTAGCTGACAAATGCTTCACAGTCAAGATGACACACTTAGGAAACATTTCAGGGATGGCAGCTGGGTACGGTGCTGGGCCCTTGTCTTCCGAAGGCAGCTTCTGATCCACGGTGAATGTGTAATCATCCACCACAAAGGACATCAACATAGGTAAGAACTTGGTGATCAAGTCCACTTCCTGAGAAACAGACAGAAAATGAGGGTCAAATGGTGGATGATTTAAAGTCATCGCAGCTGTTTCAGCTAAGAACATGATGCATATCAGAGAGCATTACACATCTGGAAAAGTAAAGCTAATGGCAGATTAACGAACTTCACTCCATTTGAAGTTTGTACTACCTCAGGGAGAGCAAAACTTGCAGGTGTAGAAAGTTCTGCTTGTAGCTTTGGTAAGTTATAAGTAATTTGTTCCTTAAGGTATGAGATGACACTACTGTAACTGATAAAGGTTTGATGACACTGTTATTTATTTACAACATGTGTATACCGCACCACATCTGAAAAGATTCCACAGCGGTGAACAACAAGAGATACAATGAACAAAAGATAAAAAGGTACACTTTGTTTATTTAGTACCTGTCATTAAGGGAATACCTGCTATCCAAATTAACCCTAATTCTGGCTTATGAACCTGGCACTGAATTGACATTTAGGCTTAGTTCTCATGGATGTAGTAAGAAAACAGAAGGTGCGCATCCAAAGTAGATCACAAAGAAGAGAAATGGGTTCTCAGGATGCAAAACTGAATTTACTGTAGGAAGCCTAGCACGTTTTGGCCTTTTTTCTTATTTTAGAACTTCTTCAGGGGGTAAAGAAAAAAGTCTGCAGAATTTTTTCAGCAAAAGATTGTCTCCTGTGTCAGTCTACTGATGACAGGTGTTTTGGCCTACAAAATTGTAGATTGGCACAGGAGACAATCTTTTGCTGATAAAATTCTGCAGACTTTTTTCTTTACCCCCTGACGAAGGCCTAAAAGGTCCTCCTGAAGAAGGCCTCTTTACCCCTTGAAGGCCTAAAATAAGAAAAAAAAAAGGCCAAAACACATTGAGCTTCTTATAATAAATTCAATTTTGCATCCTGAGAACCTGTTTCTCTTCTTTGTGATCACTGATGTAGTAAACCTGTGCCCAGATTGTGCCTCCCAACTGCAGAAGTGGGCTCACATGATGGAATGTTCCTCCATGGAAAAAAGTTAAAAAAAAAAATAAAAATCCCTGCACACAGAAAACTAGGATATGAATGAGAAGGCTAGGCTAGCACATTTCTCCTGGACATGTTCATTTTCTTTGTGACAGGAATATTTTGTATGGAGGAGCTGTAAATGGGGTGTGTGTTTGTCTCAAACTGGGGTCTTTGGCACCTTTCCTCTGGCATCACCAGCACTCTAGACCCTCCACCAGCCAGTTAGACCAGGCTCTTTATATTTATCTCTTACTTATTAACAGTATTTATAGGCCACCTTTACAATAGAGACCTCAGGATTGGCTAGCAACAAGAAACAAAATTCAGTAACAGCAAAGCAAATAAGAACAGAACTGGGGTGGGCGACTTGTAAGCAAAAACATCTGGAAGGTTGCAAGTCCCATCATTCCTCACCATTGGCTATGCTGGCTAGGGCTAATAGAGTTGTGGGCCAAAGAATCTGGAGGGCCACAAGTTGCCCACCCCTGCAAGAAGTATAATATACCACAAAAAACGTACGTCTCAAAGAGTAAAGCCAGTGGAAAGCTAAGACAGCTTAAAGGTCCAAGGAAAATAAAAAGGTATTTGCTGGCCTCTGGAATGACAACAAAGCAGGTACCAAATCAGGCTTCCAGTCAAAACTTCCTGTCTGTTAGAGCAATACAACAATGGAACCCATTACCCAGGGAGGTAGTGGGCTCTCCCACACTGGAGACATTCAGGATGAAGCTGGACAGCTGTGTCAGGGATGCTTTGACTTGGACTCCTGCACTGAGCAGGGGGTTGGACTTAATGGCCTTATAGGCCCCCTCCAACCCTACTATTCTATGATTCAATGATCTTGGGTGCCACCACCAAAAAGGGCCTCTCTATTGGGAATGGACGCCCTCTAGGCTGCAGTGCTAGCCTGAGTGCAGTCAGCTGACCCCAGAGGCTGAAAATTATTAGCTGAGCTCCCAAACCAACAGAGAGGCACCAGGCCCTATAGAGCAGTTCTTTCTAGGCTGGTCCAGCAGTCTGAGCAACTTGTTTCATCGAGCAGCTATGCAGACTCTCTCTCCCCCCTCTCCCCTTGTACCTGCCCTGCTCTGCCTCCAATCTGGTATTTGACCTCCTACCTTTGGCCCACGTGATGGTCGCCTTACCTATGTCAGACCCAGACTCCATCAGCCTGTTGCAAGTGAGGCCCCGGGCCCAACAGAAGAGCTCAGCGGTGTGTGTCTGAAGCAGTCCAGCCCTGCCGCAGGCTGACAATTTCAAGGGAGAACAAGACCTTAAGACACCACAGGCAGCTGCAAATAGTTCACACGGGAAGCTTACCATTTTGGGTTCCTTGAAGATCTGGCTGTCAATCATGTCCCAAGCTCCCTGACCCAGGGACAGCATCCTCAATAGAAGAAGAAGATCGGGGCTTTCCTGAATGACAAGCATTTAATTACCTCCCTTGTCAGTTCTCTATCTGTTGCTACCTTATCCACAGGTCCTTTATTTATTTGCTTTCTCCAAGGTGCTCAAGGTGGCGTACATAGACCTCCCCTAATTTTAAGCCTGGTAACAACTCTGTGACGTAGTTTAGACTGAGAGTTGCAGACCGGCCCAAGGTCACCCAGAAAGCTTCACAGCCAAGTGGGGATCTGAACCTGGGTCTTTCCAGTCATAGTCCAAAATTTTAAACCAGCCTTCCCTGACCTGGTGCCCTCCAAAGGTTGTGGACTACAACTCCCAGCATTGGCCATGCTGGCTGGGGCTGATAGGAGTTGAAGTCCAAAACATCTGGAGGGCACCAGGTTGGCGAAGCCTGCTCGAACTGCTACATTACGCACCAGCCACCCTGAGTGGATGCGGCCCATAATGCTGACGCCCTCACTGCTACACGGCAATGGCTTGTACAGCCAGACAACCCATGACTGCAAATCTATCCTCCCCATTTCCAGAGTCCAGGTTGTAAGTATGCTGGATGAGATGGGCCACTGGTCTGACCTGGCAAGGTAGCTCGTTCAGACTTCGAAAGACTTAGATAAATTCCTGGCATACATGTTCATAAGCCATGACAACTAAGAATGGAACCTCCATGAACGAAGATCTCTCAGTACCAGATACCGGAGACAAGCATGGGAAGACTCAGTAGACCTGGTTGTGGTCTACTCAGAAGCATCTGATTGGGCACTAAGGGAGAAAGGATGCTGGACAAGACAGAACTTTAGCCGGATCCAGCAGGGTTCTTATTTATACTTCTATCCTGCTTTATAGCCTCTTAGGGCGGGCAGGTTGTGGCCCTCCAGATGTTTTGGCTACAACTCCCATCATCTCACACAATGGGCTATGCTGGGTGTGGCTGACGGGAGTTGTAGGTCAAAGCACCTGGAGCATCACAAAGTGGTTTACAAAAGATTATCGAACTAAAATTACACTCAGATCTCATACAGGTACAGAAATCACATGATATCCCCCCAGAACCAGGACTATCTCTGTAGTTTCTTAAAGAGAGAAGGTGACCATTTCTGCTTTGGGCTAGGCAGCACCAAGCCCTTAGGGGACTGGCTAACAACTAGATTTACTCTGATGAGGGGACAGAGGACAGCAGCCAGGTCTGACCCCTTTCCCAACATGTATTGCTGAACAAGTCCCATTTCCACAGCGACTAACCCCTGCTTCTCCGCATCTCTCTTGGTCCTCTGTTGGCAACTGGAGGACGTCGACCAGGATTCCTCAGTGGGGCCAGATGGGGCCTTGCGACCTCCAGTTGCTCCCTCCACCCTGAGAGACACCAATCTCTCACTCACCCTGGGTAACATATCCTGCCCGACCAGCTCTTGCAAGTGGCGGATCGTACTCAACGCCAAGGTATTGATGGCAAACGGGTCGCACAAAATCATGGATAAGTCTCTGGCGGGGTGAGAGAAACAGAAAGCAACAGCACATCAAACAACACATAACAACCACCCACAGAGGTTCTGGATCAAGCAAGAAGATTATTTTAGTCCCTGAAAGCCACGAAGGCTGGGTTTCAGATCTTGATTCACCACGATCTCTGAAAAGATTTGATGATAATTTATACAGCACCATCTTTAAAAATGTTTGCCAGGTCCCTGCCCCCAAAGGGCTTACAATCTGAGAACAGATAAAGGTAAACAATCTGAGAACAGATACAGGGAAACAAGAACAGAAGAGGGAACCGGAGGCAGGGCTGAACAAGGGAAGAATATGTGATTCACATAAGGGAAACAAGCCAGGCTGGGCTTGGAAGAAAATCAGTTTCTTGCATTAAATCATGCATGGCATGGAGAAAGTGGATAGAAAGAAGTGTTTTTCTTCTTCTCTCATCATACTAGGATTTGGCTTGCCCAATGCAACTGAATGGCTGGAGATTTAGGATAGAATATCAAGATATATGTGGTCATGGCCACTTGTTTTGATGGCTTTAAAGGGAAAGTAGGCAAATTCATGGAGGAGAGATCTATCACTCTCTCTAGTGATGAATTCAGCTGCTGAGCACCAACAGCATTGATCTCCTTCTCATGGCTGTGTCACAGGATGGGGTGTGAGAGCCGGGGGGGGGGGGGGCAGGCTTATCCCATCAGTATACCATGCTTTATCATGATATTGGAACACAGCCATTACCTTTGAAAATAATAAAACACCCTTCTCTCTAGAAGGACACATACAAATGAGCATGACTAGATGTTTTTTCCATTTAAATTTAGCAAGTATTACATCTGGGGGATCTCAGACTCCTAAGTGGACACTTTTGTCATACGTAGATGAGATTCCCAAAGGGAGACCCCCCCATTTGGTTTTGGGTCCCAGCACACCTCCACGCAACTCAGCTTCTTTGGGCAACAGGCCCCATTCAAACCTAATTCCTCTACAAGGACTTCCTCCAATACCATCTTACCAGCACAGGGGGAAGTTGGGGCTGAACACCAATATCACCTCTGAAACCTCTCCCCCACTTTTCAAAACGTTTCTTCCTTGAACTTCCTGCCTCAGGAAGGATTTCTAGTAACGCAAAACCTGGCATGCAACACTATAAACATTGCCAGGTCTTAATTAAAGGCACGGGGGATTTTTTTAACAGTCTCTGTGAATTTAATGACATTGTGGAGTGTGAGAGAAAAAAGATCGGGCTGCCAATTTAAGAGCGCTCACCCCAGGACTTGCTCTTGTCCTTTCTTCACTCCATCGAGGAAGCCCTGCAGCTCTCGAGCCCGCTTGTTGTCGACAAATTTCTCTCGAATGCAGGCATCCAGGCACCAAGTAAACTTCCAAGGAAGCAAAACATTAATTGCATTCAGGCACCAAATAAGTTGCATCCAGGCACCGAGTAAACTGCACCAAGTAAATTGCATCCAGGCACCAAGTAAACTGCACCAAGTAAACTGCATCCAGGCATGGAGAAAATTGCATCCAAGCATGGAGAAAATTGCATCCAAGCACCAAGTAAACTGCCGAGGAAGCAAAACATTTTAACACATTCTACAGAAACTCGCACATGTAGAAGAGACAGATTCTCCCACTTCAGCAGAAACAGGTTTCCTTATATCTATACAATCTCGAAAGAAGACAAGGAGAAAGAGGTACAGTTGAAAAGTGTCCAGCAACTGCCAAGTGTAGCAGGTAGGCCCAGTCCTTGTGCTTGTACCTTGTGGCAGGGGTCAACCGTGCAGATCTCGCTGATGTCGAGGTCGTGCAATGACATCAAGAGCTCCGCCCGCAGCGTGCAGTAATGGACATTGCGCGTCCGGAGGAACAGGGTCCGCAGGAACTGCAGCACCATGTCGTAGAGCTTTACGTTCTTCCCGATCATCTGGGTGAGCTTTTGAACCACCTTCACCCCCAAAAGGACAAGAAACTTCAGGGTCAGAGTACCGTCATAATGTGCCAATTCCTAATTCTGGCTTATCATGAACTAGCAAGCCTGATGATGCCCAGTGGGCTAACTACTCCTGCTTGGCAATTCCTACCAGTAGGAGTGGCTAAACCAGGGAACCTCTGTCCATGGTTTCCCTAGTATGATGCCCAAACCATGATCCCTGGCTTGTTGCTTCCTTGACAAGCCAGAGTCACATGCCAGGGTTTCATAGAATCATAGAATAGTAGGGTTGGAAGGGCCTATAAGACCACTGAGATGCTGCTCAATGCAAGTTCGTTCTTGGCTTATGATTCTGGCTTGTTAGGAAACAAGAAAAAAGCCAAAGATCCCAGTTCAGATGTCATGCTAAACCAGAGGTGAGGAACTTAGGTGGCTCTGGGGGGTAATTCAACCCCCTCCTCAAACCCACCAGGGGCCATACTATTCCGCACCGCAACTGCCACTGCCACACCACTGATTTTGCCACCAAAATTTGTCAACGTGGCAGCAAAAAAGCTGCAAAGTTCCTTTAAAACAAGGAGAATGCTGGCCTTATTAGGAAGCAGCATCATGCTCCCAGGAGAGTTCTGGGAGTACAATTCTGCTTCCCAACAACGCACATGCTCCCTGCACGCCTTATTTTAAAGGAAAATCACAGCAAATTTGGCGGCAGCAGTGGGGAAGCAGAAGGGGCCACAAAAACGGCCAGGAGGGCTGTATGTTGCCCACCCTGCATTAAACCATGGATGGAGACTCCCTAGTTTGTATAGATGCTCCCAAGCAGGACTGATTGAGCAGTGCGCACAAGTATGCCGCTTGTTACTAGGGATGTACAAAAGTCACTTACCTTTTGCAGATTATGTTGATGGTGGGGGGGGAGGCGCTCTGTCCCTCCCCCCAGAATCCTGGCCGGCTGGCCGGCTGTGCTCTGCAGGGATTCTGCGGAGCCGCCGGCCGGCTCCGCCAGCAGCTGGTCATCCGGCCGCTGGCTAGCAGGGACGCAAATGGCGGTGGCCGTAGCCGCCGCCGTTTGCGTCCCTGCAGTCAGCCGTGATAGGCTACGTAAATGTTTATGTAGCTTATCACGGCTGACTTTAAAAAACAACAACAATGCGCATATGCAAATGGCGGCGGCCACGGCCGCCGCTATTTGCATTCCTTATTTTGGCACGTCTTAGTCTACGTCAAGATTTACGTAGACTAAGACGGCGAAAATAAGGGGAACACAAATAGTGTAGCGGACGTGTTTTTGGTTTTTTTTAAAAAAAGTCAGACGTGATAGGCTACGTAAAGATTTACATAGCCTATCACGTTTTTTTAAAAAAACCTAGCCGTGATAGGCTACGTAAATCTTTACGTAGCCTATCACGTCTTTTTTTTTTTTTTAACTGGAAATGGCGGTGGCGGCGGCCGGTCAGAAGACCGGCCGCCACCGAACCGCCACTGGAGACGCCGCCGCCAGGAAGATCTGCCCCAGGTAAGTCTCGTCCCGGGGGGTGGGCGGGGGGTGGCAGACCGTTCCGCCACCGATTTGGGGGCCCCGAATGCGGTGGTATTCGGCCTCCCCGAGATCCGTGGCGGAATTCTCTGACATCCCTACTTGTTACTACAGAATTCTGGCTCATCATGACATCTGAACCAGCCCTATAAAAGAGGATTAAAATTAAGGCAGCAACATTTTAGTAGATTGTATTCCACCTAAGTGGAGAATCTGAAGCCGGGTCTCCCCAGCCCAGGGCTTGCCCAATCCTCCTGAGAGTTTCACAGCTGAGCATGAATTGTTTATTTAGCATGACGTTTATCTTCAATCTTTCTGCCAAAAGCTCTGGGCAGAATATGTAGTTCTCCCCTCTCCCGTTTTATCCTCACAACGATCCTGTAAGGCAGAGGTAAGAGAGTGGTAAGAGAGAGTGTATGTGACTGACCCAGGATCACCCAGCGAGCTTTGTGCCTGAGTGAAGATTTGAACCCAAGTCTTCCAGGTCACAGTCTGACACTGTATCACACTAGCTTGCCAGTGACTAGAACCTTGTTTATCACACCCGAGCTCACTGCTCAAGCCAGCTGGTTCTCCTCCTTGGCTCTTACCTCTCCCTGGCGCCTCATTTTGGGAGAAGGGCTGAAGAAGTTGTGCAGGACAGAGAGATCGCTGCTGAACAGGGCGTTCTCTTTTTCCAGGATGTACTGCTTAAGTAGCGGGGACACCTCATCACCAAACAGGGCCTGGTTATCCTGCCAGATCTGACGTTTCACCTCCATTGCACACGCTTTGTACAGATCTTTGTCAGCCATCACCAATTTCAGCTTCTTTTCGGGAACCTGTGGCCGGCCACGTGGTCAGAAGAGAAATGGAAGGGGAGCTAACTTCCCAAATCACATCCTGTTTCACACATGGAATTTTTGTCACAGTGCTCCCTTGCCACTTCAAATTGCTTAGGACTCCAGGATTGCTTGAAACCCTACTCCCCCTGCCCCTGAAAAAAGCAGCCATAGTAGTCTCCATCTGTTTATGATGCTGATATTTTCTCTCCTCCGCAGCTATGGGCTTGAAAGTGTAGTGGCAATACTTGCTAGACGCTTTCAAGTTAGGGAGTGGAGGGATGGGATGACAACAGAACTTTTAGTCTCCCACAGAGCTCCATGCTCTCTTCCCATGATAAGAGTAGCAAAATAAATTGTGCACAATCTGCAGGGATGTGCACACAGGCTTAATTTGCATAACGTATGCATATTTCGGAATTTATCTATTCTTGGGACAGAATTTGGGCCTCATGTTAAGATAATCTCCTCCATGGAGGGGAGAAAGGTAGGAATATGTTGGATGTACTCTTACCACTGAGCTACACCTCTTTCCCAAATATATATTTAGTGTTAACATAGGCAGCTGCCTTACACAGAGCATTTGTTCATCTAGCTCAATGCCGTTAATACCAGGGGTGGGGAGCCTGTGGCCCTCCAGATGTTGTTGGACTCCAAGTCCCATCAGTCCCAGCCAGCATGGCCAATGGTCAGGGATAATGGGAGGTGAAGTCCAACAACATATGGAAGGCCACAGGTTCACCACCCCAACTTTACCTATTTGATGTGTACCAAGAAAAATGGCACTCAAGGTGGCTTACGATCACAAATAAAACTTGATTAAAATAACAAATGCATTAAAACATAATTAAAAACACAACCTCAACATAAAAACAGCATCCACCCCAAGAGAGACGCTTCCACACCAAAGGCCTGCTTGAATAAAAAGGTATTTGCCTGCTGGCAGGACGACAGCAGAGGGGGAGTGAACCTAGCATCCCTCAGCAGGGAGTTCCACAGCCTGGGAGCAGCCACTGAGAAGGCCCTGTTCCGCATTGCTACCAGGGGTCTACACTAACTGGCAGTGGCTTATTCGGGGTTTTAGACAGGGGTCTTTCTCAGCCCTACCTGAAGATGACAGGGATTGGAGCTCGGACCTTCTCCATGCAAAGCATATGCTCTACCACCACACCTACAAGAATGCTGCTGAATTCTATGCCCAATACCAATTTCGGTGCCTGGGAATACTATGGACACCAATTAGGAGGAGTTGGTGACACCAAAGAGTAAATGGCAGCCATTGTCAATAGCTACCTTGGGCAGGTGTTTCATGACACACATCACCACAGGCTGGATGGATGGCATCTTGACTAAGGGGAAGCTCTTCTCCAGCAGATCTTCCAGCTTTTTGTACCTGGAGCATGGAAGAACAAAGAGCAAACCATTTTTAACACTGTTGCAGTCAGTACTGCCACCCATCGGGAGGAAGACACCCTCTCTGCATCAGTGTTATGAACGCACCTTTCTTCGGCTTTTCCTTCAGAGGCAATGGCTGAGACCCTCTCCAGCAGTTTCTCCCTCAGCTCATCGAACACTGACTGGTGGAACTCCAGCCTGGGGGTGCCATGGAGGTCCAGGAATGGTAGAGCAGACTGGAGGGAGGGCAACAGGATGCCATTTTCTGTCTGTCAAAATCATGTGCCATGTTAATACAGCTTGTGGTAGGTATTTCTCATATTGCTAATGACACTCAGAGCTAATCTTTTCTACACATAGCACATGGTGAAGCCTTTCCTGGACTGAACTACTTTCAACTGCAGATGACGAAAACTCATATCTGAATACTCACTCACAAAAAATCTCCCAGTATACAGAAAAGCGGAGTGTCAGGAAAGAGAGCTCTAAGCCAGCTTCCTATGTGAAGAGTGATTTTTAACATATGCATACACACACACACACACACATACATACATATATATATATATATATATATATATATATATATAAACAAACAAACATAGGACAACCCCCCACCCCCCATCAGTAGTCCAAGAAAAGCTGTATGATGGATTTCTGTTGCAGGCCGATGGGCTCAGGGAGAGATAATTTGAGTCAATAAAACATAAATGAGTACATCTTAAGCTGCAGTGATCATGGGAACGGGCCATTAAATTTATCACCCCACCTCTGCCTGCTACATGGATTGACTGCATCTTTGGGTCAAAGAGGGTATTATTGGTAATAAGGTGGATAAATTGGTTCATGATGGCAACATGCTTTGGGACTAAATTAGATCTTCATCAGGAGATGCAGTTCATAGAGAATGTCTTGTACAAATTAGCTGCATTTCAGAATTATTATTATTAATTTCCATGGCAAATTGACTTCTGCAGCTTCCAATTATATCCTCCTTGAGCTCTAGCAAGTGGGTGTTATGTCCTTGTTGTTGTACGCTGACTTTTTGGGGGCAGGGGAGTTCCCAACTTTCTAAATAGAAGCTATATGAAATGCACGTGTGTATTTGGAGCGGGACATGAAAGGAAGCAGAGTCATGATTGCTTTTTCAGGGGTCTGAATTGTGAAGAATGAGTCCTATGCCACCTTGAGAAGGCTCCAACCTTAAAGGCAACCTAACAATAATCTTAAAATAAAATAAAGCATGCAGCTACCAACGCAAGGGCTCTTTTTGAACCTCTTTAGAAATGGGAAGAGCTGGGGGGGGGGTCATCCCACTCCCACCATCCCCCTTGCAGGTATAACATCTGAAAGAGCCAAAACTAAGCACTGGGGGAGTGTCCCTTATTGCAGAAAGCAACAGTCCAGATCAAATATTAATTTGCAGTCTTCACACTGTAACTAAAGCCAACTTACATGCAAGTCGGGTGGTGGGGTGAAGAGTGTGCGTCTGTGATGGTTTCAGGATGCAGTCCTAAGCACGCTGACTAGATAAGAGGAGTTAGCCTTATTGAACTCAATGGGACTTACTTCTGAGTAAATATGCTTAGGACTACATTGTCACAGGGTGAGAGAGTGGCCTTGGCCCAATGAGAGAACACTTGCTTTACGTCCAGAAGGCGTCAGGCTCAATCTCAGGCATCTTCGTCTAGAACAGCCTTCCTCAACCTGGTGCCCTCCAGATGTGTTGGACTACAGCTACCAACATCCCCAGCCAGTATGGCCAATTGTGGGACTTGCATGTTTTAAAGTCCTGGAGAAGGCTATCAATGGCTACTAGTCCTGATGGCTATGTGCTACCTCCAGTACCAAAGACGGTATGCCAATGTACACCAGTTGCTGGGCAACATGGGCAGCAGGGTGCTGTTGCGCTCATGTCCTGCTTGTGGGTTTCCAGTCGACAGATGGTTGGCCACTGTGTGAACAGAATGCTGGACGAGATGGACCCTGGGTCTGATCCAGCAGGGCTCTTCTTATGGTCTTGGTCCAAAACATCTGGAGGGTACCAGGTTGGGGAAAGCTGATCTAGGAGTACCAGGTAACAGGTGATGGGGAAAATCTCTCTCTCTCTCTGCCTGAGACCTGGAGAGCAGCTGCCAGTCTGAATAGACAATATACTGATATAGATGTAAAGTTAATTAATTACTTCTTTGGGGGATAAAATCAAAGGCCACTTCCTATGACTGGGGAAGGGAGAAGAGAAGCATTTTGTCCATGCTCAGAGGCACTGCTGCCTTCACTCCATTAGGCCACTCAAGCATTCCAGGCCTTGCACAGGATTACGGTGGGGGGACAGGGAATGCAAGGGGTGCCAAATTCTGCACCTGATGGGTTAAATAATTACTTCTTTGGGGGATAAAACCAAACAGAACAGTTCAACATATAATAACTGGTCTGATTCAGTATATAGCAGCTTCCTACGATTGGGGGGGGGGAGAAGCATTTTGTACATGCTCAGAGGCACTGCTGTCCTCACGGTATTAGGCCACTAGTTCCAGGGCTTGCACAGCCTGCAAAGGGTTATGGCGGGAGAACGGGGGCCGCGAGGAGCGGCGAGTTCGGGAACTGGCGGCGCCTTATGGGTGAAATAATTACTTCTTTGGGGGATAAAACCAAACAGAACAGTTCAACATACAACACATGGTCTGATTCGGTATAAGGCAGCTTCCTATGATTGGGGGGGGGGGGGGAGAGAAGCATTCTGTCAATGCTCAGAGACACTGCTGTCCTCACACTATTCGGCCACTAGTTCCAGGGCTCGCACAGCTTTCTATTAATTCCAGGTCTTGCACAGCCTTCTGCTGGTTCCAGGTCTAGCACAGCCTTCCGTGAGCTGCAGGGCTTGCACAGCCTGCAAAGGGCCATGGCGGGAGAACGGGGGCCGCGAGGAGCGGCGAGTTCGGGAACTGGCGGCGCCTTATGGGTGAAAAAATTACTTCTTTGGGGGATAAAACCAAACAGAACGGTTCAACATATAACACATGGTCTGATTCGGTATAAGGCAGCTTCCTATGATTGGGGGGGGGGAGAGAAGCATTCTGTCCATGCTCAGAGGCACTGCTGTCCTCACGCTATTCGGCCACTAGTTCCAGGGCTCGCGCAGCCTTCTATCAATTCCAGGTCTTGCACAGCCTTCTGCTGCTTCCAGGTCTAGCACAGCCTTCCGTGAGCTGCAGGGCTCGCGCAGCCTGCAAAGGGCCGTGGCGGGAGAACGGGGGCCGCGAGGAGCGGCGAGTTCGGGAACTGGCGGCGCCGTCCGGGGTTCATCCCTATGGCAACGGGAGGGAAGGAGGGAGGCCCACCCACCTGGAACTGCTCGATGGCCTTGAGCGGCTCCGTGCAGTTCGTCAGCGTCTCCTTCAGGTCTTCCCCGTTGGCCACCCCGAGCTCCTGCAGCCCGGCAAACATGACGCGGGCCCGCCGCCGCCGCCTCGGGGCCCGCCCGCCTCCCAACGGCCGGGGTCCGTTCCCGTATCCGCCCCTCCTGGGCGCCGCGTTGCGCGGCGCTCCCGTGTCCTCCCGGAAACCGCTCCCCGGGCGCGAAAGGTTCCGCTTTGGGCTGAGGTGGAAGTAGTCTCATTTCCATCCTACAAGCTTTGGAATGGGGGGGGGGGGAAGAGAGAGAGAGAGAGATTCTTGGATTAGCCTGGGACCAGTTCACCACCACCACCTACCATAAAAGTGTCCAATATGCGCTGGGTGCAGAAAAGGGCGCCTGAAATGATCAGGGGGCTGGAGCATCTCCCCTATGAGGGAAGGTTGCAACAGCTGGGATTGTTTCGCTTGGGAAAAAGTCTAGTAGTGGGAGACCTGATAGAGGTGAACAAAATTATGTACAGTGTGGAGAATGTGGATAGGGAGACATCTTTCTCCCTCTCATAATACTAGAACCCAAAGGGGTCATCCCATGATTTTATTTCATGTATTTATTTATTACATTTCTATCCTGCCTTTCCCCTTCTTTCAAGGACCCCAGCCGAGACGGCTTACATGGCCCTCCTCCTCCTCCTCTCCATTGTATCCTCTCAACAACCCTGTGAGGTAGGTTAGGCTGAGTGTCAGTGATTGGCCCAAAGTCTCCCAGTGAACTTACAAGTGGGGACTAGAACCCAGCCCAGCACTCTAACCACTACGCCACACTGGCTCTGAAGCTGAACGGTGGGAGATTCAGGACAGATAAAAGGAAGTGCTTTTTCACACAGCACAGACTTAAACTATGGAATTCATTACCACAAGACGTAGGGATGGCCACCAATTTGGTTGGCTTTAAAAGCGGGTTACACAAATTCCTGGAGGAGAAGGCTGTCAATGGCTACTAGTCCTGATGGCTCTATGCTACCTCCAGTACTACAGGCAGTCTGCCTATGTACACCAGTTGCTGGGGAACATGGGTGGGAGGGTGCTGTTGCACTCACGTCCTGCTTGTGCGTTTCCCGTTGGCAGCTCGTCGGCCACCATGTGAACAGAATGCCAGACTAGATGGACCACTCCTCTGCTTGATCAAGGACGTCCAATTTCTGTACTCTCAGGAGCCAATCCATCTATTGTCTTGACAGTCATCCAAAGGCTGGAAGCATATATTTCCACACAAACTGGCACACACCCCTTTCAGGACTTGAGCAGTCAAGTTTTATTATACAGTTGGTGTACAGATGTGCTCAGGTATAGCTTGGGCATTAGCCTGTATCTATAAAAGCCCGTGATTCTCCCGTCCATCACAAGTTCGGCCACACTCTTAACAAATGCTTCGTTTTGTAAATTCTTTGGGGGTTCCTTTTCACCAAGAATATCTTTGAAAAGGATGCAACTTCCAATTAACGAAGGTAGGTTCGGTTCTCCGGATCTAGCTATGTACCATCGGGCCTAAATACTGCCTTGTACTAAATATTGGTCTTTTCCACTTAGATTAGATTTTTCACCGTGGTCAGTGTTGGAATCTTCTTGTCTGGAGCCCCTCTTTAAATGGATGGCATTAGGTTCTTGGCATATTAAGACAGACAGAGCTCCTCCCACAATTTTGGCAGTTAGAGAAGGGTAGCTTATAATGTCACGTCAATTACAGTTTGACTCATTTTCCCATACTAAATTGAGTTTATGGGGAAATCCAGATTTAAGAATTGCAAAGAAAATGTTTTTATGGCAGACTTGGACAGATAAAATGATATTTACCCTGGATCAGTTAGTGGGGGTTGATGATGCATTTGTTATTTTCAACGTTGTGAGATCAGTTTGATTTGCCTGCTACAGCGGAATGGCAGTACTTGCAATTGAAACATTTGTTGGTATCTATATTCAGTCCTGCTGCTTTTACTGCTTCCAAGTCTCCTTCACTACTGGAAATACTTATTGAAGCTGATCAGATATATCGACCTACGATTCATGTTTATAAATACTTACTATCAATGAATAAATATGATACAAGTGGTTTACAGCAGGAATGGAACAGGGAATTGAAACGTCCTGTTTTGTTTAATCAATGAACTGCTGTTTTGGCACCTGTATTGGACATCTCAACAGATCTTTCGTTACACCTTATTCAGCAAAAACTTTTGTTTCAGGACTATTGGATACCACAACGACTTTTTAATAAAGGTTTGTCAAATTTGGCTAATTGTTGGGGGTGTAATGCATTTCAATGCTTCTTTTATTCATATGTTTTGGAAATGCCCGATGGTTGCCTCCTTTTGGAAGGAAGTTATTATACGGACAAATTTTGTATTGGAAAGCTCTTTAATATTTACTGATGTAAATGTTCTTTTAAATTACTTACCTGCTTCTTGGAATGTAATACATGGTCAGCGTAAATAGATCTTTCGTGCCCTTTTGGTTGCTAAAAGACTGATACTATGATACCAGAAAGATAAAAGCTCGCTGCCTATAATGCAATGGACTGAAGACTTAACAACGCTAGCAAGATTTGAAAGAGTGGTATATAGGTGTCACTTGCAAATGGACTTATATGTGGATATTTGGTCTGCTTTTATTGAAGTTTATGTGTAACCTATTTTTTTCCTCTTTTTTCCTCTTTCTAGAATATTGTAATAATTTGAGACTGAGGGTTTTAGAATATGTTGTTATTATTTTTTCTTTTTTGGTTTAGTTATGTTTTTTATTTGTTTCTTTTGTTTGTTGAAATGCACAAGAAATAAAGGGCTCACCATTGGCAGGGGTTGCAGCACAAGTTCTTTTTTCCTTGGGGTTTTGGTTTACTGCACTGCTCCTGCAACTTGCAACACCATCAACTGTGTCGAGGCTTCCACTTCTCTGAGGCAGAATTTTGAATTTCTTTTGGCGGCATTTTTGAGCTTTCCTAATCACTGTCAGGTGGCCAAGGGTGCTGCATGTGTTTTCTCTCCCTATTCCACATCTTTCCATTGCTCTGCAGCCTCCCAGGCCACCTGCACTTCCTGAACTGAAAAAGCCCCATGGGAGGAATTGCCTCACAATGTCTTCCTCATGAAGGCTTTAACTGAAGTGCAGGAAGCCGAGGAGGCTACAGGCTGCCACAGAGATGTCTGTACCATGACAGACAGGACACTCATGCACCCTCCTCAGCCACTTCATAAGTAAGGTAAGCACAAGAACCCCAAGTCCAACCCATGGGAATTTCTCCGAAATTTCTCCTCCTTTGAATTTATTTTCAAATGCAATTTCTTTCCTATCAAATTGAATGAGAATGGTAGTAAAATATGTGGGAGAAATTTTTGGCACAGAACCAATTCCATTCCCCCTCTTCACCAACAGTCTGTCAGTGTTCCATGGCCAATGAGAAGACTCTGTCCTCACTGGGTTGTTTTGGGGTTAGCCCCTTAGGGTTTTTTAAAAAATACTTATACAAACTTTGGGGTTTCCTGAGCCAAGCCTACTGACACCTCCATCTTGTGCATAGATGGTGCTTTTGGTTGACATACGCAATGGCACTCACCACTGAACATCAGAAATAAAGAGACCGGTGGCATCACATTTGCATTTTTGTAGTGTTTTACCAATATGTGCATGTTCAGTGGTAATATAGAGGAGTGAGGGGAGAGGCCCAAATGAGCAGAAGTTAATTAATGCTGTGGCAATCCATGCAGGCTCCAATTTTGAAATGAATTCTAGACATTCTCCTAGTTGTTTCAGGAGGAGCGGAATGTGGGGCGAAGTGAACCCACAGAACAATAGAAGGATGGGGTGGGGGAGATGCACTTTTCCCTTTCTGAGCTGTGATTCTATGATTCTGTGGTACCGACAGTGCACTGCTACATCATGAGCAGGATGTGCCCTGACAAATGGCCTAGAACAATGTGGAAAGTGCCAGAGATGTCTAGAATGACAATGAGGACAGATTTCACACCCTCTTGGATGCACAATGATCTGGAGAGTTGTTTTCTCATGGCATGGGAAGTGGGGTTGAGGAGGACTCAGAAAGACCCTTTTAAACACACACAAAATCTTTTTTTCCAGGTCTGCTTAACAAGTGATTCATGTCTAGCTGGATTAACTTAAGTGTAAAGTTTTCCATATTAAATCTTCCTTCCTTTCTCTTTTTTTGTATGCAAATTGGAAGTGCTGATAAATATTTCATGGCAAAATTCATAAATTTAGCAGACGGGGACACAATAGATTAGTATACCTTTCTCTTTCTCTCCCTCAGAGGGCAGATATTTTGAAAATACTTTTTATTCTATTTTTTATATTTATAAATGAAATAAACAGTACCAACAACCTAATTATTTTCTACAGTTTCCCAACACTACAGTATTCTTAGGAGGACACAGCAATAACAAAAAAGAGAAAAAAGAAGAAAAAAGAAAACGAGAAGGAAGAAGAAAGCAAGCAAGAAAATGAAAACAAATATTAAAAAGTTACTTAAAAGGATTAATTTAAACTCCATTACACACAAACTTCAAATAACATTCTACTTAAAAGTTATACCTATAACACTGGCAATATTACAATTCAGTACAGCATAGATAATCAACCTTACATTCAATATCATATATCATCAATCTTATAGCAAGGCAGCAGGCCCGCAATTCATTTCCAATAACCATATATTGCCCTTCAGTTAACATATAATAGTAGAGCTTAACAATTTAACCAGCCAAAAATATTACTAACCAAAGTCTCATAATAATGATAGTAATAATAATAAAAAAGGAAGAGGGCAGATATTTTGGATTGATGAGATCTTGCCCTGAACCAGATGGCCACTCATCACAATTTGTTTGGAAAGGGGAGAGGGGCGGGGGGAAGAAGGCAACCCACAACCCAATAGCCCTAACCCTTCTCATCTGATGTTGTAGGCAGCTGTTTTGCCCTTCTTTGGAAGTGACAAGAAAAGGAAGAATCAGTGCTTGGTTCTCCTCTATATGATTGATATGTAGGGTGGACACTCACATGCTGCCAGAAAAGAAGAAAAAGCACCACCAAAACAACAACAACCAAGGATGAAAGAGGACACACATTTGCATAAAATTTACATATGGTAATTTATAGTTATAGATGCAAATTTGGAAATAACGACTACAGATTAAACAGAAATACAATGCATCTCACACCATAGAGGGCTTTTTGGAAGCATTGGGTTGGCCGTTGTGGGAACACAATGCTGGATTAGATTGACACTTGGTCTGATCTAGCAGGGCTCCTCTTATCTTCTTAACCAGAATTATCAGGGGGGTGCAGTCCAGGGCCGGCCCATGACCTCTGAATGCAGCAGTGGACAACTTGTGGTACTCCAAATGTTTTGGCCTGCATAGGAACATAAGAAGAGCCCTGCTGGATCAGACCAAGGGTCTATGTAGTCCAGCAATCTGTTCACACAGTTGGTCAACCAGCTGTTGACCAGGAACCCACAAGCAGGACATGAGAGCAGCAGTCCCCTCACCCATGTTCCCCAGTAACTGGTGTACATAGGCATGCAGCCTCTGATACTGGAGGTGGCACATAGCCATCAGGACCAGTAGCCTTTGATAGCCTTCTCCTCCAGGAATGTGTCTAACCCCCATTATAAAGCCATCCAAGTTGGTGGCCATCACTACATCTTGTGGCAGTGAATTCCGTAGTTTTGAGTATGAAGAAATACTTCCTTTTATCTGTTCTGAATCTCCCACCAATCAGCTTCATAGGATGACCCCTTTTGGTTCTAGTATTTTGAAAGAGAGAAAAATGTCTACCTGTCCACTTTCTCCACACCATGCATAATTTTGTACACCTCTGTCATGTCTCCCTTTACCCTCCTTTTTTTCCAAGCTAAACAATCCCAGCTGTTGTAACCTTCCCTCATAGGGGAGATGCTCCAGTCCCTTGATCATTTTAGTTTGCCCTTTTCTGCACTTTTTCCAGCTCTACTGTATCTTTAGTTAGGTGTGGTGACCAGAACTATATACAGTTAGTATTCTAAGTGTGGTCGCACCATAGATTTGTATAGGGGCAGTATGATCTTCGCAGTTTTATTCCCAACTGCCTTAAGTTGAGAATATTCTACGACTCCCATCAGCTCTAGCCAGCACAGCAAAGATGAGGTAGGATGGGAATTGCAGGCCAAAACATCTGGAGTGCCACACATTGCCCATCCCTGTTTAAATTATTGAGGCAAAGGACAAGGATCTTCATTCCCCATACAGAAGCTGGCAGGAGAGCCAGTTGAATCTTACTTCAATACTGGTGATAAAATAGCATCCTCCACCATACCTGAGGACAGCAGGCCAATTTAGGGGACCTGAGTAAGCCCCATGGCACACAAAAGTCTGTCTTCCAGCAGAGGGGAACATCTGGGAGGGAGTGCTTAGGACAAACAGCCAGGGGCACAGCTATTGCCCACCTGCCTCCCCAGTATCTGTTGCCTGAGTTGGTTGCTTTCCTCTACCTAATGGTAGAGCAGGCCCTAAAGGGAACATGTTCACGCAAAGGTGAACATGTTTGGAGCTTTTTCATTTTTGGGTGGGGAATGACTATGGAGGAGGGATGATAGGGGCTTATAAAAATTCTGCATGGTATGCAGAAAACAGATATACAGTGGGGCTGCATAAGATTGCAGCCCGGGATAAGTTTTTACCTCCTCTCATAATGCTAGCAGTTGGGTGATCTAATGAAATTGATCCGTTGTAAATTCAGGACAAATACAAGAAAAAAACAAACCCTTCTTCACTCAATGCACGGCCATTGGTTTAGATGGATTTCAAAGGTTATCAGAGGGAGAAGTATCATCAGCCAGGCACCCTCCATCTTGCCTGGAAACAGTGCCATCTGAGAGCACCCGACCACAGTCTCCAGAGCGAGAAGAAACAGCAGCGTTCCACAGTGCTTAGATCTAGTGCTGTACCATGATTTGTTTAATTTTGTAACAAAGGATCTAGAGCTTGAGTTTGCATTTTTCCTCCTTCTCCCTCCCTATTCCCTTTTCCTTTTGTGTTGTGTCTTTTAAATTGTAAGCAGGTGGGCACTTAAAATGTCTGTAAACCACTCTGGGAGCCCTTTTTCAGCTGAAGAGCAAAGTTCCAAATGCTTTAAATGAATGAATAATAAAGAAATAAAGGGGCTTAGATAAATTCATGGAGGGGGAGAACTCTATAACAGCTACTGACCAGGATGGTTAAATGGAACCTCCATGTTCAGAGGCAGTGTAGCACCGACTAATAGTTATTGACGAGCAAAAAGAGGGGCAGATCCTTCACGGTCTGATCCAGCAGAGCTCTTTTTTATATTCTTATTAAGGCCTGTTGAGTTAATGTTCTGAGTAAAAAAGTACAAGATTCGCATTTCACAATGTGAGCCATTTGTCTTCCTAGGTTGTTGTTGTTCAGTCGTTAAGTCGTGTCCGACTCTTCGTGACCCCATGGACGCATGCCAGGCCTTCCTGTCCTCCGCTCTCTCCTGGAGTGTGCTCAAGTCCATATTCATTGCATCGGTGATGCTATCTAGCCATCTCATCCTCTGCCGTCCCCTTCTCCTTTTGCCTTCAATCTTTCCCAGCATCAGGGTCTTTTCCAGTGACTTTTCTCTTCGCATTAGGTGGCCAAAATATTTGAGCTTCAGCTTCAGTATCTGCCCTTCCAATGAGCAGTCAGGGTTGATTTCCTTTAGGATCAACTGATTTGACCTCCTTGCAGTCCAGAGGACTTGTAAGAGTCTTCTCCAGCACCACAGTTCGAAAGCATCAATTCTTCTGCGCTCAGCCTTCCTTATAGTCCAGCTCTCACAGCCATACTTTACTACTGGGAAAACCATAGCTTTGATTATACAGACATTTGTCGGCAAGGTGATGTCTCTGCTTCTTACTATGCTGTCTAGGTTTGCCATAGCTTTCCTCCCAAGAAGCAAGCATCTTTTAATTTCATGGCTATAGTCACCATCTGCAGTGATCTTGGAGCCCAATAAAATAAAATCTGTCACTGCTTCCTTTTCTTTCCCATCTATACGCCAGGAAGTGATGGGGCCAGAGGCCATGAGAGAGCTTCGGCTATTGGGCGGTATAGAAATGAAATAAATAAATAAATAAATGATCTTAGCTTTTTTAATGTTGAGTTTCAAACCAGCTTTTGCACTCTTCACTTTCACCCTCAACAAGAGGCTCTTTAGATCCTCTTCACTTTCTGCCATTAGGGTGGTATCGTCTGCGTATCGGAGGTTGTTGATAATTCTCCCAGCAATCTTATTTCCGACCTGTGATTCATCCAACCCGGCATTTCTCATGATGTACTCTGCATATAAATTAAATAAGCAGGGTGACAATATACAGCCTTGTCGTACTCCTTTCCCAATTTTGAACCAATTGGTTGTTCCATGTCCGGTTCTTACTGTTGCTTCTTGACCGTTGTACAGGTTTCTCAGGAGACAGGTAAGGTGGTCTGGTACTCCCATCTCTTTCAGAATTTGCCAGAGTTTGTTGTGATTCACACAATCAAAGGCTTCAGCGTAGTCAATGAAGCAGAAATGGATGTTTTTCTGGAATTCTCTTGCTTTCTCCATGATCCAGCGAATGTTGGGACTATTGGTTTATTTGCAGTGTTCCTTTGGGAGAAATGAATGAAGATGAAATGTCTCCTGCACAGATCTCTGTAGAAGTGCTATGGGGACTAAACACGTATCCAGACTACTAACTTATAACCGTTTTACTCTAGTTTAGCTGTCATGGCTTCTTCCAAAGAAGGAGCAGGGCAGGATAAACTTGCTGCTAAGGATGGAGAACTCTTGCCCTTGCTCAGAATCAATGGGGATCAAATTACTCACCCAGTTCCACTGGATCGGTAACTGGCGGGTAGGTTTAGCCCAGGGTTTGCCAGCTGCTGATCTCTAAGTCAAGGCTTTAGCCATTTTCTCCCACCCAGATTCTAATTTGTTGGTAAAAGGTGGATGATATCCTCATGAGGCCTTGTGTGTGTATGTGCAGAGGCTGGTGTGTGTGTGTGTGTGTGTGTGTGTGTGTAATTAAGGTGTTTCATATTCCTTGTCCTTGCCTGATTCATGAACAGGCAGATGGAAACTTGGGAGAAACGTATTTTCCACACGGTTTTGGGGAATACTGACTGGCAACCAGGAGAACAAACAAAGGACAGTTCCCCTCTCAAGAGGAGAGAAACGAGGTCTGACTGGCGTGTCATCTTCAGCTACGAAAATGCAGCTTCTTGGTTTACCACGGTCACTGGTACCTTTTTCGAAAGCCAGCAAACAGCTCGGGCATTCTGAGCCTTGTCAGGTTGGACAGCTGTGTGTGTGCAGTAATAGACACTGATCACTTCGGTTAGGAAATATTGCCAATGCTTCATTCGCCACTTGTGATGTCACTTTGCGAAACCATAATCGGAGCCGTTGCCATGGGGACGCTAGCTATGCTCTCGTGCTCTCTGGCATCTGCTGTGCGTCTCTCTGTCTTTGTGTGACTCAGGGAATGTGCGTCGTTAGCCATCCTCCCCCCCTCTCCAATCTCTCACCCCACAACACACAGCACTGGGCAGTTTGGTAAAAGGACAATTCAGAAGGTCACTTGGATCACTGAAGTTTGCACAACAGAGGTCCAGAGCAAGAATATAATACGTTGGGGGCGGGTGGAATGGGGAGAGAAGAGATATAGATAGCCCCATATCAACACTGGAGGAAGAGAAATAGCAACTACCAAATGGTCTCCCCCCACTGGAAATGTTAGACTCCGGACTTAATGGTTTTACGTCCCCCACCTTCAGATGGTAATGTGTATTACTTAACTTCCTTCAGACTTCAAACCATGCCTCGTTCTGTTGTGTAGGGTTGTGTAACCCCAGACATCTTCCCCAAAGTCCTGCCCTAGAGTGTGGATGGGCCTTCTGCTCCTGCCCCTTTCATGTTTCAGACTACTTGTATCAGCCGCTGCAAAGTTTAAACTTAGAGGGCCCTTGTCTCTTGTGTTGTCAAGGCTGTTGAATGACTGGAAAAGGAAAGCAGCATAGACTATTCAAGCTGGGAGTCTACCACCGTCCACAACCCAGAATTCTTTTGGGTGTGGGAACCACGCGAAACCAGAGAGTCAATCCTGTACTACTCCTTGCTATAAAATTCCCAGATTTGCTTTTCTCCTGAAGTCTGGGTCATGGGTGGTGGTAGGAGGGCCACCTAAGCATGGGCCCTGGATCTTTTTGAGCAGTACCCTGAATCTTTAGAGTTGCCCCAGTTGCTGTCACCTGCCTTAAATACAAGCCTGCTTCTTCCCTCTGAACTCCCAGTGGACCGTAAACTGGAAAAAATGGCAAGGACTTTTAGAGAGATTTCTCAATAAAGGGAAAAAGTCTAGACTGATTAAAGCTGCACAATATCGCAGCCAAATGAAATGTGGGTTTGCTATATCCAACTTAAGGTTATATATTGTGCTTCTTTCCAGATCAAACAATGAATAAACATCATAAGAAATGATATGAGTATATTCTGGGTTTCTATGGAAACTACAAGTAGCACCCTCCTGCACCAAAAGCACTTCCCTTTAAGAAGCTCACTAAGACTGAGGTAGGGAAAATCAAAACCCCTTTTTATGAAGCAACACTTAAACTTTGGAAACTATGGACCAACATTTCTTCCTCCCTCCCCTTCCCCCTTGTACCTGACCTTAGACCACCAGAAGTTCAAAGGACCAGATAAACCAACACAGTTCCTGGGATGGGGGGAACAGGGATTTCTTCATGTCAGAACCTTCTTGTCTGCCTAAAGTTTTGGAAAATATAATTAGTTGATGCTTTTGCAGCCAGAATGTTCTAACGCCTTGTAACTGCACCTCCAAAACAGGAAGGTAGATAGGCTGCCCCCTTATACACAACTTCCCCAATTGTTAATTATATTTAAAAATGCAGAGCCACCTCAGAGTGGCTTTATGAAAGGTCTAGTATCCAAACTATATAAATGGTTGGTTGATCTCATCTATGGAAACTCATGTCTGCTAAAATTAGCATGAGAATCAGATATGAACATGACTGTGACAGAATACCAGTGGTCTCGGATTTGGTCTACCCCTCCTTTTCACAGAATCTCAGCACAAATAAGAGCCACTATGAAGGTGGTCCATCATTGGCGCTTCACCCCAATTAAAATACACATTTTTAACAAATCCCTCTCACGTTTGTGCTGGGGGGTGGGGAGATGCAGTCAAATTGGCCCCTTAATTCATATGTGGCATTTGCACCCATTAATTAATGACTTTTGGAACCAGGTTCTCTTATTTATTTATTTATTTCATTTCTATACCGCCCAATAGCCAAAGCTCTCTGGGCGGTTCACAAAAACTAAACTTCTCTTGACCATATGCCAGATAACTGGGCAATAAATCAAAGCCTCTGGAGCCTTATTTCTATGCTCAGTTTTCAAAGATGAGAACGAGCATCTTTTACACAAGGATTTGACTACCATAATTCTTGCAGCTGCCAGATTTGAGATTGTGTTGAACTGGAAATCCTCAACTGGACTCTTGCTACAAAAGCGGCTGACACACAGACCGAGACTTATCAAAGCATTGGCAAACCAAGACTTATTTATGGAAGCATGGTATCCCTTTATTGCATTTACAAATACACATCCAGCAACACTAAGCCCCCATCTGTACAACTTGAATTTTGGAATAATGCACTGTGAAATTGACCACTTCCTTTCCAATACTGTATGAGTCCCATAATCTGTACATGTTTTATTACTGTTTTATACAAAAAACCCTTAATCATTTAAAAAAGGAAGATCATCAGAGGAAGTCTTGCTGGTTGTAGACCTGCAGATTGCCATCTGGTGGCAACCTGGAAGCAGGCCTTCTTTGTGGTGGCACCCACCTTGTGGAATGCCCTCCCGCCTGGTATTCAGGAGGCAACAAATGTGGCATACTTTAGGTGCTAATTAAAGATCCATCTCGTTACCCGGGCCTTCCTTGAGTGATTGTGCTGCCCAGTTTGTTAATTACAGTGTTGCATTTGGTTTTAATGCCTATATAAACGTTTTCTATACAGGCTTTTTGGTATTTATTATGACATATTTTAATGTATTTTGATGTATGTTACGTTGTATTGTAATATATTTTAATCTCCCCATAAACTGCTTAGAGCTATTTAAAAATAAAGAGCCTACTCTTTAAGGTCTGTTTTAGAGGGTCCATTCCAGGGTGCCCCTATATGCATAGGTAGGGTGGCCACCAATGACATTGTCTCCAAAAACAAAATGCATCACCGCAAAAAAAGGACTAAAGAGGACATGTTTGCATTAAATTTGCATGTGCTGATGTATATATATATAGATGCAAATTTGGAAATAACTATAATTTTAAATAGAAATACAATACATTTCGCATCATACTGGGGAAGACTGTGACCAGGTGAGCTGTGTCCTTGCTGCTCAGTTTCCTGTCTAGGTGCTAACTATGGAGGGTCAGCTTCAGGTTTCTTGCTGTTCTGCCTTCTTAGGATCTTGTGTCATGTGTCAGGATGGAAGGAAAACTGGCATTATTTTTAGGAAGTGAAAAATATGACTCTCTCTCTCTACTTTCTAATTTGACAGATCCAGATTCTAGGTATATTCCCTGTGGGGTCCTAGTCAGGTCTCATGGTTTACCTGTGCATACTTAAGGATGTGTTGAACATTTCTTGCAGCCCCTATGGTTGTGTGCGCCTTAGATTTTCCCGTCTAGATTGCTTCCAGACAAGCTCACGATTAAAATGCCTGCCTGCTGGAATAACAGAGTCTTTAATTCCTGCTTAAAAACCTTCAAAGAGGTCAGCAAACACATTTCAACTGGCAGGTCATTCCACAACTGAGGGGCGGCAAAGGAAAAGGACCTCTTGCGTGTGTCTGCTAATCTCACATTAGGCAGCTGCAGCCGATAACCCTCAGAGGACCTTTTTCCTTTGCCCCCTTCATGAAGGGTAACATACCACAAGGCCCTCATAGTTTTCTTCCAGATGAGGCTTTGGTTACACCATCACGTTGCCTCATTCATGGAATTTGGGGGGGGGGGTGTCCAGACAACGAAGTCTTCAGTGTATAGCTCTCCAGCGCTTTGTCAGCACTTCTTTTCTTTCCTTTTATCAGAAAAAAATATTTTAAAGAGGAAAAGATGAAATAGATGCACAATGCCTTTTGATTGTTAGCATCAGGAGCCCTCCATCTGGAAGCATCCCAAACTTACGGCAGAGTAGAACACAACACTATCTTTTCACTCCCTCTCTTTTTGTACCAATGAAACAGTGCAAACATTCAGTAGTATTGTAACCAACCAGCCCTTCACCATTCTTATTAATCGCCCAGTTTCAGGCCTAACTAGGGCATGGTGATAGCATGAGCAACAGAAAGCCTCAAGGTTGCAATATAATCCTCTGACAGGCTTTGCCAAAGGCCATGTCATAACATGAGTCCATGACAAGAGGTGGCACAGGATATCCCAGATCCTATGGAAACTCCTCAGTCGTTATTAGTGAGGGATGCAACACTACATGGATTAATCTGATCAAACCATGAAAAACATTTTAATAGACTCCAAGGTGACTCCAATTAATCAACCATCAGACAATACAGGTACTTACAAAAGTGTACACAAGAAGTGCCATCTTTTAAAAGGTATTCTATCCTGTTGTAAGGCGATACTTCCTAAGAACTATCTGTTTTCCTCACGGCCAACTAAATTTGGATTGAATGGAGGAACTGATATATTTGTTGCCAAAAGCTATTATAATAAAGGGAATCAGCCCCATTGGATACAGTAAGAGTTACTTCCAAGTAGACCTGCTTGTGATTACACTGTATAGCTCACACAACAGATTGATGCAATATTTCTCTAACTGGGTAGCGTATTTGAGGTTTTGTTTAGAGTCAGAGGTTGAGAACCTGTAGCATCCTATCAGCCCAGCCAATGGTCAGGGACGATAGGAGCTATAGTACAGCAACATCTGAAAGGGTACAAGTTCCCCACCCCTAATTTAGAGCATCTGGGGAGGTCAAGATTCAGATCCCCACTCAGCCATAAAGTGTGAGCTTTATGATCTAGTCACTATCTCTCAGCTTAACCAGCCAGTGTGGCATAGCAATTGGAGTGTTGGACTGGGACTCAGGAGATTCGGGTTCTAGTCCCCACTCAGCCATGAAGCTCACTGGGTGACTTTGGCCAGTCACCGACTCTCAGCCCAACCTACCTCACAGGGTTGTTGTGAGGATAAAATGGGGAGGAGGAGGAGGACCATGTAAGCCATCTTGGGTTCCTTGGAGGAAAAAAGGTGGGATATAAATGTAACAAATAAATAATCGGCTTAGTGGTTAAGACGCTGAACTGCAGACCGGAAGGTCGGCAGGACAGCAGTTCGAGACCCGAGTGTCACGTAACAGAGTGAGCACCCATCTTCAGTACCAGCTCCTGCCAACCTAGCAGTTCGAAAGCAAGAAATTGCAAGTAGATAAATAGGTACCGCCTCGGCGGGAAAGGTAACAGCGTTCCGTGCACCTTGGTGTTCAGTCATGCCGGCCACATGACCACGGAAGCGTCTTCAGACAGCGCTGGCTCTTCGACTTAGAAATGGAGATGAGCATCACACCCTAGAGTCGGACACAACTGGTTGGGGACACCTTTACCTTTTTATTGTGAGGATAAAATCTTTGTCTCTGCATACTGCATGTATGAAAACAGCACACACTGGATAGAAATGTAACTAGTTTCTGAGACTTGTGCTGGGGCGACTTCAATATACATGCTAAGGTCACCTTGACAGGAGTGGGTCAGGAATTCATGGCCTCTATGGCAGCCATGAGTCTGCCCCAATTAGTATCTGGCCTCATTCATTCAGCAGGCCACACTTTGAATCTGGTTTTCTGTGTAGGGGGGATGATCGTGATCTGGGGCTGGAGGAACTTTCTATAGTTCCATTGTCATGGACAGATCACTACCAGGTTGGGTTTAGACCTGCTGGGACTCTGAGTCTCTGCAGGTGTGGGGGACCAACTGATGGATCTGGATGGTTTTCTGATGGCTCTTGGAGATTTCCCTGTCATCTCGATTCTGTAAAAGCGCTGGATGATCTCTGGAATGGAGAAATGGCCTGGTGGTTGACATGATCACTCTTGAGCATCCTCTCCCATGCAGTGGAGCCAAATGAGCTCCCTGATTTTCCAGGGCGCTGCAGGTGATGAAACAAGTGGGAAGTTGACTAGCACAATGGTGGCAGAAAACTTGGAACAAATCTGATCGAACATGGGCTACAGCTCATTTGAAAGCCTGTAGCAAGGAGGGTGGTGAAGAGATTGTACTTCTCTGCCACCACTGCGTCTGCTCAGTCGCCCTGCAGAGCTTTTTCAGGTGGCCTGTTATACTCTGCCCCACAAGAGGTGGATCACTTGATAGCCTGTTGTGATCAATTTGTGCAACACTTTGCAGATAAAAATGATCATATCCATGCAGACCTGGATGCCACAGTTGATACAGGTCTGGTGGATATAACTTTGGTATTTAACATGGTATTTAACATATGTACATGAAACTGCTAGGATTGTCTGGAGCTTGGGGGTTTGGTACCACCACAATGCTGATGACACCCAACTTTATCTCTCTGTTCCATTTAAATCCAAGGAAGTTGTTCTAATTCTAAATTGGTGCCTGATGTCAGTAACGGACTGGATGAGGGCAAACAAATTGAAGCTTAATCAAGACAAGGTAGAGGTGCTTTTGGTCAGTCCAAAGGCAAATCAGGGAATAGGGATTCAACCTGTGCTGGATGGGGTTACAACAGCTGGGATTGTTTAGCTTGGAAAAAAGGAGAGTAAGGGGAGGCATGATTGTTGTTGTTGTTGTTCAGTTGTGTCCGACTCTTCGTGACCCCATGGACCATAGCACGCCAGGCCTTCCTGTCCTGCGCTCGCTCCCAGAGTGTGCTCAAGTCCATATTCATTGCATCGGTGATGCTATCTAGCCATCTCATCCTCTGCCGTCCCCTTCTCCTTTTGCCTTCAGTCTTTCCCAGCATCAGGGTCTTTTCCAGGGACTTTTCTCTTCGCAGGAGACATGATAGAGGTGTACAAATTATGCATGGTGTAGAGAATGTGGATAGGGAGACATTTTTCTCCCTCTCTCATACTACTAGAACCCAGGAGGGTCATCCCATGATAGGTGGGAGATTCAGGTCAGATAAAAGGAAGTACTTCTTCACAAAGCACATAGTCAAACTGTGGAATTCACTACCACAAGATGTAGTGATGGCCACCAATTTGGATGGCTTTAAAAGAGGGTTAGACAAATTTCTGGAGAAGGCTATCAATGGCTACTAGTCCTGATGGCTATGTACTACCTCCAGTATCAGAGGCAGTATGCCTATGTCAAGGCCGGCCCAAGACGTTTTGCTGCCTGAGGTGAAGAATAAAACGGCACCCTGTCCCATTCCATTTACAAAAGCTGACTAGATTGACAATTAAAGCTTTCTTCCACACTGGTGATAGGACAGCATCCTCTACCACACCTGAAGGCAGCAGACTAGTTTAGGGGGTGCAAGGCAGCCCGCATGGCACACAGCCCTCTCCTCCAACACCTTAATGCCACCTGCCGGCATCTGCCACCTGAGGCAACTGCCTCACTCTGCCTAACAGTACAGCTGGCCCTGGCCTATGTACACATTGTTGGGGAACATGGGCAGGAGGGTGCTGGTGCATCCGTGTCCTGCTTGTGAGTCAACAAGCACTGTGTGAACAGAATGCTGGGCTTGAAGGACCCTTGGTCTGATCCAGCGGGGTTCTTCTTACGATCTTAAGGAAAGCAAGCAACACAAGGATTGAGAAAACAAAAACCACAGTTTGTCTACTAGTCTGCCAGACAAACCCTGGGCAGGAGAGCAAACCATGGGCTACATAAACCACGGGTTAGTGCTACACATGAACAGAATGCTGGGCTAGATGGACCTTGGCCTGATCCAGCAGGGCTCTTCTCATGTTCTTAAGGAACGCAAACAACCCAGGGGCTGAGAAAACAAAACCACAGTTTGTCTGCTAGTCTGCCAGGCAAACCCTGGGCAGGAGAGCAAACCATGGGCTACATAAACCACGGGCTAGTGTTACACATGAACAGAATGCTGGGCTAGATGGACCTTGGCCTGATCCAGCAGGGCTCTTCTCATGTTCTTAAGGAACGCAAACAACCCAGGGGCTGAGAAAACAAAACCACAGTTTGTCTGCTAGTCTGCCAGACAAACCCTGGGCAGGAAAGCAAACCATGGGCTACATAAAGCACGGGCTAGTGCTACACATGAACAGAATGCTGGGCTAGATGGACCTTGGCCTGATCCAGCAGGGCTCTTCTCATGTTCTTAAGGAACGCAAACAACCCAGGGGCTGAGAAAACAAAACCACAGTTAGTCTGCTAGTCTGCCAGGCAAACCCTGGGCAGGAGAGCAAACCATGGGCTACATAAACCACGGGCTAGTGCTACACATGAACAGAATGCTGGGCTAGGTGGACCTTGGCCTGATCCAGCAGGGCTCTTCTCATGTTCTTAAGGAACGCAAACAACCCAGGGGCTGAGAAAACAAAACCACAGTTTGTCTGCTAGTCTGCCAGGCAAACCCTGGGCAGGAGAGCAAACCGTGGGCTACATAAACCACGGGCTAGTGCTACACATGAACAGAATGCTGGGCTAGGTGGACCTTGGCCTGATCCAGCAGGGCTCTTCTCATGTTCTTAAGGAACGCAAACAACCCAGGGGCTGAGAAAACAAAACCACAGTTTGTCTGCTAGTCTGCCAGGCAAACCCTGGGCAGGAGAGCAAACCATGGGCTACATAAACCACGGGCTAGTGCTACACATGAACAGAATGCTGGGCTAGGTGGACCTTGGCCTGATCCAGCAGGGCTCTTCTCATGTTCTTAAGGAACGCAAACAACCCAGGGGCTGAGAAAACAAAACCACAGTTTGTCTGCTAGTCTGCCAGGCAAACCCTGGGCAGGAGAGCAAACCGTGGGCTACATAAACCACGGGCTAGTGCTACACATGAACAGAATGCTGGGCTAGGTGGACCTTGGCCTGATCCAGCAGGGCTCTTCTCATGTTCTTAAGGAACGCAAACAACCCAGGGGCTGAGAAAACAAAACCACAGTTTGTCTGCTAGTCTGCCAGGCAAACCCTGGGCAGGAAAGCAAACCATGGGCTACATAAAGCACGGGCTAGTGCTACACATGAACAGAATGCTGGGCTAGATGGACCTTGGCCTGATCCAGCAGGGCTCTTCTCATGTTCTTAAGGAACGCAAACAACCCAGGGGCTGAGAAAACAAAACCACAGTTAGTCTGCTAGTCTGCCAGGCAAACCCTGGGCAGGAGAGCAAACCATGGGCTACATAAACCACGGGCTAGTGCTACACATGAACAGAATGCTGGGCTAGGTGGACCTTGGCCTGATCCAGCAGGGCTCTTCTCATGTTCTTAAGGAACGCAAACAACCCAGGGGCTGAGAAAACAAAACCACAGTTTGTCTGCTAGTCTGCCAGACAAACCCTGGGCAGGAAAGCAAACCATGGGCTACATAAAGCACGGGCTAGTGCTACACATGAACAGAATGCTGGGCTAGATGGACCTTGGCCTGATCCAGCAGGGCTCTTCTCATGTTCTTAAGGAACGCAAACAACCCAGGGGCTGAGAAAACAAAACCACAGTTAGTCTGCTAGTCTGCCAGGCAAACCCTGGGCAGGAGAGCAAACCATGGGCTACATAAACCACGGGCTAGTGCTACACATGAACAGAATGCTGGGCTAGGTGGACCTTGGCCTGATCCAGCAGGGCTCTTCTCATGTTCTTAAGGAACGCAAACAACCCAGGGGCTGAGAAAACAAAACCACAGTTTGTCTGCTAGTCTGCCAGGCAAACCCTGGGCAGGAGAGCAAACCGTGGGCTACATAAACCACGGGCTAGTGCTACACATGAACAGAATGCTGGGCTAGGTGGACCTTGGCCTGATCCAGCAGGGCTCTTCTCATGTTCTTAAGGAACGCAAACAACCCAGGGGCTGAGAAAACAAAACCACAGTTTGTCTGCTAGTCTGCCAGGCAAACCCTGGGCAGGAGAGCAAACCATGGGCTACATAAACCACGGGCTAGTGCTACACATGAACAGAATGCTGGGCTAGGTGGACCTTGGCCTGATCCAGCAGGGCTCTTCTCATGTTCTTAAGGAACGCAAACAACCCAGGGGCTGAGAAAACAAAACCACAGTTTGTCTGCTAGTCTGCCAGGCAAACCCTGGGCAGGAGAGCAAACCGTGGGCTACATAAACCACGGGCTAGTGCTACACATGAACAGAATGCTGGGCTAGATGGACCTTGGCCTGATCCAGCAGGGCTCTTCTCATGTTCTTAAGGAACGCAAACAACCCAGGGGCTGAGAAAACAAAACCACAGTTAGTCTGCTAGTCTGCCAGGCAAACCCTGGGCAGGAGAGCAAACCATGGGCTACATAAACCACGGGCTAGTGCTACACATGAACAGAATGCTGGGCTAGGTGGACCTTGGCCTGATCCAGCAGGGCTCTTCTGATATTCCCCCGAAGACTCAGCCCGGGGGGCGGGCCTCCAGCCACAGCGCCGTCACTCAGAGACGGGCGGCGCAGCCCCATTGGCGAGCCTGGCGGCTTTCTTCCCACCCTCTCTCCGCCAGTCTTTCCCGGGTTCGTCTCATATCCTAGGTGACAGTTGCCAAGGGAGGGTGAGAAGGGAGAGGGGGGAGGAGGAGGAGGAGGAAGAGCAATGCAGCGCGCGCCCACAGCACCCCCCCCCTTCCGCCGACAATAACATAGTGGCGCATGCGCTCGTGAAAGCTCGCGACCGGGCGCGAGACTCCTTGGGAGGGGGAGGGGGAGGGGGAGCAACGGCACCAACCGCCGACCGGGCGCGAGACTCCTTGAGGAGGAGGAGGAGGAGGAGGAGGAGGAGGAGGAGCAACGCAGCGCGCGCCCACAGTACCCCCCCCCCGCTGACAATAACATAGTGGCGCATGCGCTCGTGAAAGCTCGCGACCGGGCGCGAGACTCCTTGGGAGGGGGAGCAACGGCACCAACCGCCGACTGGGCGCGAGACTCCTTGAGGAGGAGGAGGAGGAGCAACGGCGCCGACCGGACGCTGGCGCGCGTGCGCGCTCAGCCTCTTCCCTCCCCTCCGCCGCGCGCGCATTAAAGTCGCCCAGGCGTCGGCGAAGCGACCCGCCCCCTCCTTTCTCCCCCCCCCCCACACACACCCTGGAAGCGCGCGCCCGCCCGCCCGCGTTTCTCCTCATTTTTTTCTAAGTCCCTGTTTATGAGGCGCCGGAGCCTCACGGGGGGCGCGCTCGTCGCCCTCTCTTCCCCCCCTTGCGCCGCCGCCCCCTCAGCCAGCCGCCTCCTCCCTTCCCGGCCGCCTCCTCGCGCCCCGCCGCGCTCGTCGCCGCGCCCCGCCCCTCCGGCGCCCGCCCCTCCGCCTCCCCCGCAACGCCGCCGCCGCCGCCGCCGCGACTAGGCTTGTGGGCCTGGGCCTGGGCGCGGCCGCCGGGGGCTCCGGCGCGGCGGCGATGATGCTGAGGTAGTTGCGGCTTTGGGGGAAAAAAGGTGAGGGAGGAAGGAAGGAGTGCGGCAGGTTTCACCGGGGGGGGGGGGAGGGTTTGAAACTGGCTCTGTCAGCGACGGGGTGTGTGAAGTGACGTGACGGTTTGTATGGGGGGAGAGGGGCTCTGGCATCTGGGGGGGAGGACTCTGGGGGGAGGGGGGCGACTGGGGTGTTTGTGGGGGGGAGGGGGACTGATTATTGTACATGAGGGGCTGGGTCTTGTGTAGCGGGGACGGGCGTGTAAGCAGGGGGCGGCTAGGCTAGATATTTTTCTGCGGGTGACTATTATGTATGGGGCTAGGAGGAGTCATGGGGGCATCTAGGGGTGGACAGGACAAGGAGTGTAGGTGTGGGTGTGTGTAGGAGGTCTGGGCTAGGGTCGTGTCGGGAGGGTATGTAGGGGTCTGTGTGTAGGAATTGGATTTATTGTCTTTATGACTAGTAGGAGTTGGGGGATAGGGAGTGGGGAGCAGTGGGATGTGGGTGAGGGATGGGGTGGACAGAATTGGGAGGGCGGCCTAGTTATTGTGTGACTAATGGGGGGGATAGGAGACTGGTGAGGGATCTTGACCGTGTGTGTGTGTGTGTGTGTTGTAATTAATAATAGGAGCTGAGGATCTATTATTGGGGCAGTAGGAGGATATAGGTGGAGAAATGGGTGGACGAGGATATTATATGTGTGCGTGTGGTGGATTAATATGAGTTATGGGGCCACTTAGGGAAGGGGATTGGAGGCCTGGGACAGGGGATTAGCTGTGAGGGGCAGGGATTGAAACAATGTGGAGAGGGGCAGCCCAGAGAAGAGGGGAAAGATTGGGACCAACATTGCGCTAAGTGTGTGTGGGTATCGTTGAAAGTAGGAAAATGTGGGGGATTAAAAGATAATATTACTGAGCCAATTCATGTCATCTTGCGTTGTGTATGCAGTCTACTTTTGTGTGTCCTAAAATCAAATGGTTTGAAAAACGTTGAGAAGCAGGAATTTGAAGGCAAGTGTAGGAGGTGTGTGAGGGGTCAGGATTTGGATTGGGGTGAAGGGGATGTCTGATGTGAGAGGGAGCTGGGTGTGTGATTGGGGAGGGGCAGTTCGAAGTGAGGATATGGGGTAAGAAGTGGAGCAGAGGTGGGGGGTCTGGTATGAGAGTTGTTAAGGGAGATATGGGTATCTATTTGGGAGAGGCTAAGACCGTTGGGAAGTGTGTGGGGGAGGAGTGGGTGATGATGATAATAATATAACATTCTTGGGTAGGGTGGGAGCAGGGGCTGAAGGCAACTGAAAAGAAGCTGGGAGGATTTTAGAAGAAGATAGTGAAACAGCAAAAAGGGAAATGTATGAGGAGGAAGGTGCTGAAGGGATGTCCTTTGTTGCCTTTGTTGGGGAGCAACACTGCCAGGAAAGGTAGGTTGACATGCCTTTCTGTTGCCATCTTGATCCTGGCATATACCGGAATATGCTGGTGAAAGGGGTAAGGGAGATGCTGGTGGAAGGACTTCTACATTCTGCCCTCTGCCTTTATCCTCTTGCCTCAGGGTGTCTGGTGCTTCTGTTCATCTCACGCAGACACTGATCCTTCTTAGACGAAGGATGAAGGTAAGAGACCAGCGAATGACAAGAATGGGAAATTCCAGGCCTGCTGCTGCTGCCTTGTGTTGCCTTCTTCCTCTGCTATGCTATGCTTACCATCCCCATTCCATTGTTGGGGAAATCAGGTGATAGGAGATGTCCCCCTTCAGTAAAGTGCTTGGTACCTGTCTGTATTGTTAGGCTGTTAACACCCTGGGGAGTGATATCTGCAGCAGCCCTATGATGATGAATATGAATTGTATAAGATAGCCTGTGGCCTTATATTCCCTTGTATGGCTGAGATAATAGGTTTACCTTGTTTCTCTTAAGTTTTAACATCTGTCTATATCAAAGCATCAAACAGCCTGACTGTTAGAAGGGGAAAGGAGGTCAACCTGAGCTTTGCTGTAAGACCAAACCCTAGCATAAAAAAAAATCCCCAGTGTTTCTGAGATTAATGAATTGGCACTTGGTGTTAGATGTATGTTGTGTATGAGTGGTAGGCTAGGTTTCTTTTATTTTTGTTTCAGATGGTGGATGTTGATGTTTGTGCTTGTGGGGATAGCACCAGAAGAAAAATGGATGCTCTAACAGATAGTGCAGCTGAGATCATTCCGTTGGAACTCTATGATTCAGCCCGAGCAAAAATAGCTGCTAATCTACAATGGATCTGTGCTAAAGCCTATGGAATCGGTAAACATCCCCATTGGGAGATTATTCCTTTATTATGTGTGCTTTTGCTGCCTTTCTTCCTCAGATGTTAAATGGATTTGAAATTATCTGTGTTTTAAATACCATTTGTGTGTCAAACTGATTTGCCTGCCTGCCTGTTCCTATGTTTTCAGGATGTTAAATACCTGCCAGGAGCCTTGTCAGAGTACAGCCCTTTCATTGTTTTGAATGGTTTGTAGTTGCAAGTGCATGAAATCCTGCTATGTTGTTTTTGTTTCACCGAATAGTGCTCTCCCACACAGAACATAAACCTACCAATACTGAGCTCTTGCAGGCCTCTAAGTCCTTACTGTGTGAGTCATTTTGGCAAACATGTAGATCCTTGATGCTACCTTTTGATGGATAGTTTTTATATCTCCAATTAATTACAATCTAGTGGTTTTATATAGTTGACTACAAACATCTCACTCATCAGTATTTTAACTGAGGCACTTTCATTCTATACTATCCATCCTTTTTTGTGTAATGTTGTGTGCTGTGTATATCATGAATAGATGTAAGTTGTAGAAAGTAGCTTGCTTGACACTCCACTTTTAATACAAAGGTGCTAAATTGGGACCTTTCCAGAGTAGTTTTTTTCTTTTTGTAAAGCACCATTGCCAACGAATCTTTTGCAATGCAGTAGATCCTTGTCTATTTTGAGTTCTTGGTTTTTGTCCTTTGAGTTACGATTGTTGGCTACTTGTTAGTATTATACTTTTAACCGAAACAAGATGTACCATGTAGTAATTTTGCAGAAAATTAGATAGCCCTCTTGATCTAATTCTAATTTGCCAAACTCTAATATGCTTAATGGATTAACACTAGCTTGCTTTGTAATAGGGCTAAGTAATTCCTGTATTCCTGCAATCACATGGCTTGTTTGTTTTCAGCTAAAGTGTTTCCTTTTGCTTCTAGAATTGTTAATATAATGGGCATGGTGTAGTTAAATCCAGAGCTTTGATCGAGTTTTTTGTTGTTCAGTTCTGCTGTTTCTGAAAGTATACTGCAATTTCAACAAGCAGCAAAGTTAAATTATATCTCTTACCATAGCACAGTCTGTAACTGCAGTTTAAAAACTGTGTTATTGTGATTTGCCTCTTGGAATGTTTGTGTCTGATTAAACAGTATATAAAATATTGTAATGGCCTGGTAAAATATGCAGCCACTAATTGTTCTACCTTGTGAAGAGCAAAATAGTTGTATGGCCTGTGTTTACGTTTTATAACCTCCATGGGAACTGCTTGGGCATGTGTGAAGTCAGGTTCTAGGCATATTTATACTTGCTTTCAAGATCAATGTTAGAATTACTTGTTTGATATTATGGTTGTCATTCTGTTCTACATTTAAAATAAGTTAACTAATTCAGTAATTAGAGGTTAGGCTAATTCTCCTGTGCTTTGCATTCTTCTTACTGCTATGAAATCTACCACGAGCATGTTAATATCTTTAAATTCCAGTGTTATCAGAATCCCAGAGGCTTCACTTTATAAATTAACTACTTGTTGCTGTCATTAAATAGCTTAGATCACTTCTCACAATACCTGATAAGACAATGTTCTCTCAAAACAAATGCTCTTGCTAAAAATGTCAGTTGCATAAAAGGCTTCTTCATCTTATCCAGCCTTTTTGCAAGGCATGATTTCTGTTCATCATACAAAGCACTGCTGTTCAGTGTTGCAAGGGACTTTGCAGGACTTGGTGAGAGGAGTGAGACTGAGGAGGTAGAAATCTCTAAACCTTGTTCAGTGCTAAAGGTCTTGGTAAATGCCTCAAGACGTATGAACTCTCCTTTTATGTACTGTGATCTTCAAGCAAGGCTCTCCTTCAGATTCATTAAGTATCTGAAGCCAGCCTTGGTTTTGGTTTTGATGCTTCTTTGTAATGATGTCTTTCCTGTGAAACACAATCTGCAGAGGCTGGTTTAGTTATACAGTGTTATAAGACAAAGTTAATTTTTTTTCCAGTTTCTTAGCAATCAGTAGCAGTGATGTGGGTTTTCTGGAAAATTTTGAATTTTCCAATGCAAATTAGGCTAATTTATATAGGGACATTTTCGTAGGAGAATGCTCAGTTTGTATCCAAAAATCTTCTGATGCTCTAGAGCAGGAATGAGCAACTTGTGGCCCTCCACATGTTTGGCCATCTTCTACAATTGGGTATGCTGGCTAGAGCTGCCATAAGCCAAAACATCTAGAGGGCTACAAGTTGCCCACTCCTGCCCTACAGAGATCTAATTGAGTATGTTTATTTTACTTGTATTTAGTAAACACAAAGCTAAAAGAAGTACCCCATGCCATTTTTTTGTCCCAATACACCACAAATATTTGACATGAATGTTTTTTTTTGGGGGGGATTAAAGCACACTTAATGTGATTTAGATGTTACGTTATGTAGAATTTTTTTATTGGAATAGTTGTAAAAATTTAAAGACTATAATTGCATGTATTTCCCTTTGTTTAAATTCAAGAAAAAAGCAAAGGTACTGAAAACTGTTGACACTAATAAATTTCAGCAACCTAAAGAACGGTGTGTGATTTGCTGACAACCACTCATCTATTTCAACAGACTTCTGTCTTCCACTGAGATTGATGGGGCGTCTTCATGTTCGCGTCATTACGTGGTCTTTTGGGAGATAGGAACTGAGCTGCCTTGTCTACGATACTACTTAGGTTTTAGCTGTTATGTTTTATGGAGTCTTTAACTTGCTTTAATTGATTGTCTTCTATTGCAGTCTGTATTGCTTTACGTTTTTAAATTTGTAACGCACCTCAGAATTTTCACTCGAACAGAAGGAAATAAGTGCTTTGTTGTGCTGTCTGTAAGCCTTGTAATGTAGAGCTAAAGATTTGTGGAAAATGTGGAATGTACACCTATAGTTTTTTAGAGTTGTGGTGATAAGCTCTTAGCTTCTACTCTGTGAATAAAACCAGAAAACCTATATGACTGGGGTCATATGATATTTGACTGCTTCCATGGGAATTACTTACATTGGCCTGAATAATATGCTGACCAATATTGTAGTCTAAACACTGATTACTCGGGCTAGCGCAGGAAATGTAGAAATACTGCACAGGGAAAATGATTTTAGGGAAAGAGGGGGAGAAGATTGGAGAAGTGAAACAGAGGATAACTGACAATTCCCTGAGATGATATTTGCAAGATCATGCTACTTCTTACTCTCTCTTGCTTTTAACATCACAGCACACCATTTTACCTGTTTTAAATTTGGCTATGAATTGGTACAAATATTATGCAGTGAGACAGCACCATGTTCAGGATGCAGTGGGACAAAAGAGACAGTTGCTTACCTACAGGGTATGTGTTGTGGTGATGATTAGATCAAATCTGTGTCTTTAAAATCCCCATCTGTTCAGTGGAACATAATAATGCATGGCCATCAGATGATATACATTTAATAGTCTGGCATTTGGATTTAAAATGGTTGTATGCTAAATTACATGCCACAAAGCCGAATTTGCAAATTCAGAACAGATGAAATAAAAAATAGTTTGCCAGGCAGCATATACATTAGGAACAGGATCATGTCTTCAGTGACTAGAAGCTAAAGGATGCTATTCAGGCGGGCATGAATCATGGAATTGATGCAACACACCTTTTTCTATCCAAACTCTGGCTATTGGAATCAGCAGAAACGGCTCTGCACTAGTAAATACTTTAAGGGCTCTTGGAACCATGTTTTGTTGTTGTTGTTGTTCAGTCGTTCAGTCGTGTCCGACTCTTCGTGAGCCCATGGACCATAGCACGCCAGGCCTTCCTGTCCTGCACTCTCTCCCGGAGCGTGCTCAAGTTCATATTCATTGCATCCGTGATGCTATCTAGCCATCTCATCCTCTGCCGTCCCCTTCTCCTTTTGCCTTTAGTATTTCCCAGCATCAGGGTCTTTTCCAGGGAGTTTTCTCTTCGCATTAGGTGGCCAAAATATTGGAGCTTCAGCTTCAGTCTCTGTCCTTCCAATGAGCACTCAGGGTTGATTTCCTTTAGGATCGACTGATTTGACCTCCTTGCAGTCCAGGGGACTTGTAAGAGTCTTCTCCAGCACCACAGTTCGAAAGCATCAATTCTTTGGCGCTCAGCCTTCCTTATAGTCCAGCTCTCACAGCCATACATTACTACTGGGAAAACCATAGCTTTGATTAGACGGACCTTTGTCCGCAAGGTGATGTCTCTGCTTCTTACTATGCTGTCTAGGTTGGCCATAGCTTTCCTCCCAAGGAGCAAGCGTCTTTTAATTTCATGGCTACAGTCACCGTCTGCGGTGATCTTGGAGCCCAAGAAAGTAAAATCTGTCACTGCTTCCATTTCTTCCCCTTCTATATGCCAGGAAGTGATAGGGCCAGATGACATGATCTTAGTTTTTTTAATGTTGAGTTTCAAACCAGCTTTTGCACTCTCCTCTTTCACCCTCAACAAGAGGCTCTTGAGATCCTCTTCGCTTTCTGCCATTAGGGTGGTATCGTCTGCATATCGGAGGTTGTTGATAATTCTCCCAGCAATCTTAATTCCGACCTCTGATTCATCCAACCCGGCATTTCTCATGATGTACTCTGCATATAAGTTAAATAAGCAGGGTGACAATATGCAGCCTTGTCGTACTCCTTTCCCAATTTTGAACCAATCGGTTGTTCCATGTCTGGTTCTTACTGTTGCTTCTTGACCCTCGTACAGGTTTCTCAGGAGACAGGTAAGGTGGTCTGGTACTCCCATCACTTTAAGAATTTGCCACAGTTTGTTGTGATCCACACAATCAAAGGCTTTAGCGTAGTCAATGAAGCAGAAATGGATGTTTTTCTGGAATTCTCTTGCTTTCTCCATGATGCAGCGAATGTTGGCGATTTGATCTCTAGTTCCTCTGCCTCTTCGAAACCCAGCTTGTACTTCCGGTAGTTCTCGGTTCGCATACTGCTGAAGCCTAGCTTGTAGGATTTTGAGCATCACCTTGCTGGCATGTGAAATGAGCGCAATTGTGCGGTAGTTTGAACACTCTTTGGCGTTGCCCTTCTTTGGAAGTGGAATGTAAACTGACCTTTTCCAGTCTTGTGGCCACTGTTGAGTGTTCCAGATTTGTTGGCATATTGAATGCAGCACTTTAACAGCATCATCTTTTAGGATTTTAAATAGCTCGGCTGGAATACTGTCATCTCCGCTAGCTTTGTTGTTACTAATGCTTCCTAAGGCCCACTTGACTTCACTCTCGAGGATGTCCGGCTCAAGTTCAGTGACCGCACTATCATGGCTATCAGGGACATTCAGATCTTTCCTGTATAGTTCTTCTGTGTATTCTTGCCACCTCTTCTTAATCTCATCTGCTTCTGTGAGGTCCCTGCCTTCTTTGTCCTTTATCATGCCCGTCTTTGCACAAAACGTTCCCTTGAGATCTCCAATTTTCTTGAAGAGATCTCTAGTCTTTCCCATTCTGTTGTTTTCCTCGATTTCTTTGCATTGTTCATTTAAGAAGGCCTTCTTGTCTCTCCTTGCTATTCTCTGGAACTCTGCATTCAGTTGGGTATATCTTCCCCTTTCTCCTTTGCTTTTCGCTTCCCTTCTTTCGTGAGCTACTTGTAAAGCCTCATCAGACAGCCACTTGGCTTTCTTGCATTTCTTTTTCTTTGGGACGGATTTCGTTGCTGCCTCCTGAACAGTGTTACGGACCTCCGTCCATAGTTCCTCAGGCACTCTGTCTATCAGGTCTAATCCCTGAAATCTATTCCTCACCTCCACTGTATATTCATCAGGGATATGATTTAGGTCATACCTGAACGGTTTAGTGGTTTTCCCGACGTTCTTCAATTTAAGCCGAAATTTTGCAAGAAGCAGCTCATGATCTGAGCCACAGTCAGCTCCAGGTCTTGTTTTTACTGACTGTATGGAGCTTCTCCATCTTTGGCTGCAAAGGACATAATCAATCTGATTTCGATATTGACCATCTGGCGACGTCCATGTGTAGAGTCGCCTCTTGTGCTGTTGGAAAAGAGTGTTTGCTATGATCAGCATGTTCTCTTGGCAAAACTCTATTAGCTTTTGTCCTGCTTCATTTTGTACACCAAGGCCATGCCTGCCTGTTATCCCGGTGATTTCTTGACTTCCTACTTTAGCATTCCAATCCCCTATGATGAAGATGACATCTTTTTTTGGTGCTAGTTCTAGAAGGTGTTGTAGGTCTTCATAGAACCGATCAACCTCAGCTTCTTCGGCCTCAGTGGTTGGGGCATAGACTTGAATTACTGTGATGTTGAATGGTTTGCCTTGGATTCGTACTGAGATCATTCTATCATTTTTAAGATTGTACCCCAGTACTGCTTTTCCCACCCTTTTGTTGACTATGAGTGCTACTCCCATTTCTTCTAAGGGATTCTTGCCCACAGTAGTAGATATGATGGTCACCTGAATTAAATTCGCCCATGCCTGTCCATTTGAGTTCGCTGATTCCCAAGATGTCGATGTTCAATCTTGCCATCTCATGTTTGACCACCTCCAGCTTACCTTGATTCATTGATCTGACATTCCAGGTTCCTAAACAATATTGTTCTTTACAGCATCGGATTTTCTTTTCACATGTTTAGTAGGGTATAAATTGTAAAATAAGTAATATAATAAATGGGCCCCCAAACAAAATATTGCAGTGTAAACCGTGTGTGCGTGTATTACTTGAGGCTGAGGCGGCTGAAAAAAAAATAACATTAAATTAAATACAGAATCCATTTTTTATCTAGCTTGTATTACTAAAGGGTTAAGCACTTATTCGATCGCTCTTAACTGCTGTGTTGTGTGTTTATTCCTAATGACCTTTTTGCTTTATATGTTTTAAAAAATAAAATTGCTTGCATCTGTTGGGACATTGACTCCACTGTTTTGGCAGATCGGTCTCATGAGGTGTCCAGAGCACTCTCTGGTCCAGTATTATTGGATAAATTTCAGTTTGTACAGCTCAAGGTTGTGGACAAGACGCTTGGATGGGTTCATGTCATCACTTACATGTTGGATCCTTGTTCTTTGTGGCTGGTGAAATCTAGCAGGGAATTGACAGCTGCTTGGGCTAGGGAGGTGATAAATGCCTCTATATGAGAGGGAGTGGTCCAGGGTCACTTGGAAGAGGCACCAGTAAGACCTAAGACCGCTCCTTAGGAAGCCGTGCCTGGATCTGGAAGATCCGAACAATTTTCAGTTGGTTGCAGAGAACCCTTTCCTGGGCAAGGTCCTTGATCAGATGGTTGCTGACCAGATCCAGGTAACCTTGACTAATTTTATGGATCCATTTCAGTCATAGTTTAGGCCTGGTTTTGGAACTGAGGCAGCCTTGGTTTCCCTGTATGATGACCTAAGCTGGGAGGGAAATGGGGACTGTGTTCCTGTTGATAATCCTTGATCTTTTGGCAATGTTTGATACCATCAGTCATGGTTTCCTTCTGGAATGGCTGTCTGAGTTGAGGGCACTGCTTTGCACTGCTTCCACTCCTACCCGGATGATCATTTCCAGAACGTGGTGCATGCGGGTATGTCTTGGCTCCATGGGGTTCCACGGGGGTTTGATTCTATCCCCCGTGTTTAACATCTACATGAAACTGTGTGTGGGTTCATCTGGCATTTGGGGGCACGTCATCAGTATGCTGATGATATGCAACTCTGTGCTGGTGGGTGGTTCCTCTGTCTGGATGGCGTCACGCACCCTGCGCAGCTTGGGGGTACTCCTTGATACATTATTGTCAGTGCCTTCTATCAGCTTTGGCTGGTAGCCCAATTGCAACTCTATCTGGCTGGGGTAAGCCTAGCATCGGTGGTCTATACTCAGGTAACCTCTAGGTTAGATTACAGCAATACATTGGGCTGTCTTTGAAGACAGTTCGGAAACTGCTGCTAATACAGAATTTGGCAGCCAGGTTGTTGACTGGGGCTAGTTTGGGGTTGACTGAGGCTAGTGTGTTTGGCCCAATTGTTGTAGGCTGCTTTTGTGGTGGGCATTCTAGGCTGTGAGTGGAGGGAGATTTTGTGTATTTGTGGATGAACACTTTTCATAGTATGATTTTATGGCATTTTTATTGGTGGTATTGTGTGGATTTTGGCGTATATTGATTTTGGGTTTCCCCCTGTTATATTAATCATGTTTTTCTCTTTGTGTGTAAGTTGCTTCAAGACTTCTTTTGCTGTGGGAAGTGACACATAAATTTAGTAAATAATAACAAAACAACTGCCTGGGAAGCACCAGGGATTATTATAATGTAAATATTTTTTTAGCTGCTGATATTGTTTATGTAGTATCTAGATCCATTTCAAGCTGTGTTTCGGCCTTGTTATAGGACTGAATCAGCCTTGGTCGCCCTGATGGATGACCTTTATCACAAGAGGGAGAAGGGTGTGTGTGACTCTGTTAATTCTGATCGATCTCTCATTAGCTTTTGATACCATTAGCCATGGTACCATGGTATCATCCTGGACTCCCTCCGTCAGTTGGGCAGTGAAGATACTGTTTTATAATGGTTCTAGTCCTATCTGCAGATTCAATTTCAGAGAGTAACATTGGATGGGTATTTCTCGGCTCCTTGGTAATTGAGCTGTTGGGTTCCACAGGGTAGTATTTTGCTCTGAATGTTGTTTAACATCTATATGAACCTGCTGGGAGTGATCATTGGGGGATTTGGAGCACAGTGCCATCAGTATGCTGATGTCACAGGGAGATATAGAGCTGTGTGTCATCAGAATCAAGTGAATCTGTGGAAGTCCTGCATCCTAGACTCCGTGATGGGCTGTATAAGGGTTAGTAAACTGAAGCTGTTAATCCTGGCAAGACAGGCCCTGTGGGTAAGTGGTTCTCAAGTCGAGGAGATAGGCTTACTGCCTTTTCTGGATGTGATTGCACTCCCTTTGAAAGGTCAGGTTCGTAGTCTGGGGTTACTCTTGCATCCATCTCTTTTATCCAAGATAAAATCTCTTGCATCTGCTGGGACTTTGACTCCACAATGTTACAGCATGTTGATCAGGTGAGGTATCCAGAGCACAGCCTTGTCCTGGTTTCTTGAGTGAGTTTCAGTTGGTACAGCTCAAGGACATTGACAAGATACTTGAACACATTCATGAAACCTCTTCCATATTGAGGTTTCCCTCTTGGCTTATAAAAACTTTAGGCCAGTGGCGAATGTTCCTTTTCTGGGCAAGATCCTTGAGTAGGTGGTTGCCAACCAGCTCCAGATGCTCTTGGATGAGACCGATTATCTGGATCCATTTCAGTCGGGCTTCAGGCCAGGTTTTGGCACAGAAACAGCCTTGGTTGCCTGTATTTCGGGAGAGAGTTGGAGAGAGTGTTGGTTCTCCTTGATCTCATGGCAGCTCTCAATACTATCGACCATGGCATCCTTCTGGAACAATTGTCTGAGTTGGGTATGGGAAACACTACATTTTATTTATTTATTAAATTTCTTAATCGCCCATCTGGCCGGTCACCCAGCCACTCTGGGCGATGTACGATGGTACAATTTAAAACAGTAAAATTATACATTAAAACATTATTTAAAGATACCCTAACCCACCCCAAATGCCTGCCTGAATAACCAAGTTTTCAGTGCGTGGCGGAAGCTCATTAAAGAGGGGGCATGGCGGAGTTCCCTAGGGAGGGAGATCCACAGAGTGGGGGCCACCAGAGAGAAGGCCCTTGTCCTCACCAGCTTAGCTGTCCTCGCTGATGGGACAGAGAGGAGGCCATCCGAGGCTGATGTTGTTAAGCGGCCTGTCTGGTGTCGCTGAAGGCGCTCCTTGAGGTATGCTGGGCCAGAACCGCATAGGGTTTTAAAGGTCAAAACCAACACCTTGCATTTGGCCCGGAAAACAACTGGTCACCAGTGCAACTCCTTCAGCACTGGAGTGATGTGATCTCGCCGGCGGCTGCCTTTAATCAGGCGAGCCGCCGCGTTCTGTACCAGCTGCAGCTTCCGAACTGTCTTCAAGGGTAACCCCATGTAGAGCGCATTACAGTAGTCTAGATGAGAGGAGACCAGGGCATGTACTACAGATGGGAGCAGATGGTCAGAAAGGTAGGGGCGCAGCCGCCGTATCAGATGGAGTTGGTACAGCGCTGTCCGGCTCACAGCTGACACCTCCATTGACAGCTGGGAGTCTAAAATGACCCCCAGGCTACCCCATTCAACACCAGGTGAACATTCCCCAACCTACTCTTGTCTCCCACCAGAAGTACCTCGGTCTTGTAGGATTCAGCTTCAGCTTATTCCTCCCCATCCAGCCACTCACCATCTCCAGACATTTTGACAGGGATTCCACGGCCAACCCTGGTGAAGATTTGAACAAGAGGCAGAGCTGCGTGTCATCCTCATAGTGATGACACCGCACCCCAGACCTCCTGATGATAGCCCCCAGTGGCTTTACAGAGATGTTAAATAGCGTCGGGGAGAGGATGGAACCCTGTGGCACCCCACACTTGAGCAGCCACGGGTCCGAAACCTCCTCTCCCAGTGCTACCCTCTGGTACCTGTTGGAGAGGAAGGACCAGAATCACCGTAATACAATGTCTCCAGTGCCCATCCTCTCTAGGCAGTCCAAGAGAATACCATGGTCAAGTGTATCAAAAGCCGCTGAGAGTTCGAGGAGAACAAGGAGCATTCACCCCTATCCAGAGCCCTCCTCATATCATCCACTAAGGCGACCAAGGCCGTTTCTGTCCCATGCCTAGGCCTGAAGCCCGACTGAAATGGATCTAGATAATCGGCTTCTTCCAAGTGTGCCTTCAACTGCATTGCCACCACCCGCTCAGTGATCTCTCTGCAGCTCATAATGAGCCAAAATGAGCAAGGATCAAGTAAGCAGGTGGTCAGCTTTACAGATGAAAGCACCTTGTCCACTTCATCAGAAGGAAGAATCTGGAACCAATCCCACAAAACTGGTTTGCCACAGGCTGCCTCTCGCTCATTACCTGTATCCACAGCGCACGGAATAACACTCCTAATCCGATCAATTTTATCTGCAAAGTGCCTTGCCAAGGCCTCACAGGAGGCCTTAGAATGCTCCAGCGGTTCCAGGGCAACTGGACTGACCAGGCTCCGGACCACTTGGTGAGGACCACTTGGAACAGCCTCCTGGGACAGCACCCTGCGGACGCGATAGAGCCAGCATAGTATTCCTTTTTCACTGCCTTCATCGCCACATGATAGGCTGAAAATACAGCGCTAGCCCATGTCTGATCGTCTTTGGAGTGAGGCTTCCGCCACCAGTGCTCTAGCTGTCTCACCTCCTGTTTCAGGGCTCGTAACCGCAGATTAAACCATGGTGCAGTTCAAACCCTGTTCGGGGGAGAGATATTACACATCTCTCCTTTGTTCCCCTTACCTGGCATGGCCTGCCCCTAGCGCTCTGCCAGCGCCTGCCACCCAGCCTGTGTATAGCCTGGCCCCCAATCCCCCCACTGCCTCCATCAGGTGGACACATGCCTCCTTGCTTCTACCTATCAGGCAGGCTACCCACTCCTAAAAACACAACCCCCCCGCAAACCACCCCCCACCAACCGTTAAACAAAAATCAAAACAAAACATCCCCTTTATCAATACTGGCTCTCCCAGGCCACCTCAGCCAGCCAGCCAGCCAGCCAGCCAGCCAGCCACCTCCCTTCAGGAGGAACAGGGCGACAGTCAGCAGCAGCAAGCAGCCGGCACTCCCTATTCCTGGATGGTGGGTCTCCTACAGGTACTGGCTCTCCCAGGCCACCTCAGCCAGCCAGCTTATATGGTCCCTCCAGGAGGAACAGGTGGCGACAGTCAGCAGCAGCTGGCTCGGTACCTGGGGGCCTGGTCCTGCAGGGAGTGGCAGTCTGCCAGGCAGAAGCCCCCAGGAAGAGCGGTGGTGGTGGCCGCAGCAGCAGCAGGCACTCCCTCTTCCTGGATGGCGGCTCTCCCACAGGTACTACATTGCACTGGTTTCGCTCCAACTTGGATGGTCGCCTCCAGAAGGTGATGCTTGGGGAATATTGCTCAGCCCCATGGACTCTCCAGTATGGGGTTCCACAGCGGTTGGTTTTATCCCCCATGCTCTTTAACCTCTACATGAAACCTCTGATTGGGGGTCATCCAGAGTTTTGGATTGTGTTGTCATCAGTACGCTGATGAGAGACAGCTCTATTTCCTTTTCGTCTTCATCTGGTGAGGCTGTGGATGTGCTAGATCAGTGCTTAGCTGTGACAATGGACTGAATGAGGGCTAATGAACTGAAGATCAATCCAGACAAGACCGAGGTGCTGTTAGTGGGTGGTTCTTCTGACCTGATGGTGGATGTTCAACTTGTTCTGGATGGAGTTGCACACCCCTGAAGGAGTAGGTTTGTAGCTTGGGGATTTTCCTGGAACTATCTTTGTCACTACGAATATGCCTCAGTGGCATGGTGTTCCTTCTACCAGCTTTGGTTGGTGGACTAGCTATGTCCCTATCTGGACAGGGATAACCAGGCTTCAGTTGTCTAAACTCTGGTAACCTCCAGGTTTGCAGTAATCTATGTGCTTTGCATTGGGCTGCCCTTGAAGGTAGTTCAGAAGCTGCATCTTGTGCAAAATTCGGTGGCCAGATTGATAACAGGAACAAGAAGCTCCAAACATATGATGCTGATTCTGGCCCACTTGCACTGGGTGCCTGGATGTTTCCGAGCCCAATTCAGGGTACTGGTTTTGACCTATACAGCTTTACATGGCTCAGGACTACAATACCTGATGGAGCACTTCTCCTAGCATGAACCTACCCTTACATTGTGCCCTTCTCCAGCTGCTTCCACTGAGGGAGGCTTGAAAGGTGGCAACAACGGAGAGCGTCTTCTTGGTGGCGGCCCCCCAGTTATGGAACAAACTCCCCAGCAGGGCATGCCTCATGCCCCATTATCTTTTTGTTGCCTTCCTCTACCCCCAGGCATTTGGCAGCATATGATAGGTTTTTAATCAGGTTATGGGATAGTGTTTGGATTTTCTTTTATGCATAATACTGTATTTTAAGGCTTTTAATCTTTGTAAACTGCCCAGAGAGCTTTGGCTATTGGGTGGTATGAATTAGTTCTATGCCATGGTTCATTATTAAAGGAAAAGAGTGACCAGTGCTGTGTAACACAGTTAAATTTGGCAGACCCACCTTCAAATCTGTGCAGAGTTCCTGTTTATATGTGAGAGAATATTTGATTTCTATAGTTCTAATGCAGGAATGGGCAACCCTTTCTCTGTCAATGGCTACATTCCCTTGCAGGTAATCTGAAGGGGGCTACATCTTGGTGGTGGGCAGGGCTGAAGCCAGTGGTGGGTACAGCCAGAGCCCAAGTGGGTGATCACTCCTTTTATCTCTCTGCCTCTTCCTTCCCACTCAGCAGACTGCCAGGGACAGGGCAGATCACTCTTGCCAGAAGTCTGAACACATTGCATGAAATTAGGACAAGGCTCCCCTCTTCTAATGCTTCATGCAATTGTAAGCTGAAGTGCATTTTTGGAACATTTTCAGTCATTTTGAAAATAACAAATCAAAATACTCAGTCTGATTGCCTCCCTCCTATTGGGTGGAACCTAGTCTACAGTCTTCACTTGTATTTTTGTTTTTACATGGGATGCTGTTCACAGCTTATTCTGTAAAGTTGTAAAAACTTCTGAGCTACTTAACCTTGAAGTTATTTTTAAGTGAAATATATCAAATGACTTAGTGAGACTCCTTTACTTTTCTAATATGGTAAAATGAGGCCTTAAATACATTCTGTTGTACAATATGGTCCAGATAAGCTAATCTACTAGTCTGGGGCATCAACATTTTTAAGAAGACTTTTTGTTCCAGTGCTTGCCTTTATGTTGGCTCCTAGTAGTTCTGTTCTCCTTCCTCCACCCTGCAAAAAAAGAATCCTGCACAGCTGTGCCTGGTTTATTGCAACCAGTGATGTTGGTTGAATTGGAAAATTTTCTGGAAAACAAATTCTCAGAAAATTTTCCAATGTAAATTAGGTTAATTTATATAGGGTCATTTGCATAAGAAAAGTTTCAGTTTCTATAAGAAACTGTTCTTTTGCCCTAGGGTAATGTTCCCATTATCCCAAAGCATTGGCTAGAGCTGATTGGAGCAGTAGAGCAAAACATTTAGAAGGCTGCAAGTTGCCCACTCCTGCCCTAGAGAGATCTAATTTTGCATGTTTATTTTACTTGTTAGTAAACACAAAGCTAAAAAAAGTACCCCATGTTGATATTTGTCCCAATACACCACAAGTATTTGACCTGAAATATCTGAGGGGGAAACATTAGAGTACGCTTAATGTGGTTTAAATGTTACATTATGTAGAATTTTTTATTGGAATACTTGTAAAAATGTGAAGACAATAGCATGTACTTCCCTTACATTGTTTAAATTCAAGAAACACCCCCTCCCCTAAGGTACTGAAAACAGTTAACATGCTAATAAATTTGAGCAACCCCAAGAACTGTGCATGATATGCTGACAACCACTCATCTATGTTAACAGAGTTCATTTCTTTTCTGCTGAGGTTGTTGGGGCATCTTCAGTTTCGCTGTCATTACCTATTGGTTCTGTTTCACACTGAGACATCCATGTATTTCAGTGACATGTGTATTGTGTATCTTCCGGAAAAACTTCTAGAGGGGTACTGATATGGGCTAGATGCTTCCTGTCTCTTTCAAACTGCACACCATAGTTCTGTTGTAGTTGTTTATAAAATACCTAGATAGATTTGAAAACTTTACAGATTTTTCTCAATGTGGAAAATAGTTTTGGAATCTGTTGATAGGATTAGTCGAGCAAACAGCAGTTCAAAATGAGTTTTGGGTGCAGTACTGTGATTGAAATTCATAAACGGAAGTGACAACTTCCTTTGGATTAGGAGTAATATGGATATATTGCTGCTTAGTTGGTGTACTACAGATTGCTTAACTAACTGACATGGGAATGAGCTAAACTAAGACTTGTATTGCTGTGGCTTAGCTGTAATTAACAGCTTTAGGATTTGTCAGTTTAAAGGCGAATAGTAATATGCTCAGAGCAGTTTCCAAAAACAGAAATGCAACTCATTTCACTGGTATTCTTGCATTGTACTTATTCTTGTGAAGCTAGTAACTGAACACTAACTAAAATAATATAATTGAAGGGCGGTGAAAATGTATACAGGATTCCAGGAACTTAATTGGGGGAATAAAGCAGCCGAGAAAAAGTACTTCATTTTCTTAGCTTCTGGTAATTTTTTAAAAATACCCATGTCTAAATCTTTTAAGGGACAAAGCATGGCCCCTCCAGGAAATTCCTGACTTGTGTGGTGGATAACTTCCTCCTACAGAAAGTAGAGGAAGAAACTAGAGGATCGGCTATCCTTGACTTGATCCTAACCAACAGATAAAGTAGCAGTTACAGGAACTCTGGGGGAAAGCGACCATGTTGTACTTGAGTTCTTGGTTCTAAGGGAAGCAAAAGCCGAGTGTAGTCAAACGCGTACCCTGGATTTTAGGAAAGCTGATTTTAATAAACTCAGAACAATGATCAGTAAGGTCCCATGGCAAGCGACACTAATGAGAAAAGGAGTCCAAGTTGGGTGGGAGCTTTTAAAAAAGGACATTCTCAAGGCACAATCACAAGCAATTCCAACAAGAAGAAAAGGTGGAAGACAACAGAAGAAGCCAATGTGGCTTCACAAAAAGCTTAGGGATGACCTGAAAACAAAAAAGGACACATATAGGAAGTGGAAAGAAGGCCAAGTAACAAAGGAAGAGTACAGGCAGGTAGCACAGAATTGCAGGGATGGTGTCAGGAAGGCTAAAGCTGAGAACGAGCTGAGGTTAGCGAGGGATGCTAAAAACAACACAAAGGCTTTCTTCAGCTACGTGCATAGTAAAAGGCAGAGGAAAGAAATGGGTGTTCAGCTATTAAATAAGGATGGCAAAACGATAACAGATGACAAAGAAAAGGCAAAGGTGCTCAATTCCTACTTTGGCTCAGTCTTCTCCCACAAGAGGGTCTGTGACCTGGCAAAGGCGAAGTACAGGCTGAAGGGGCAGGATTGCAGCTTGAGATCGACAGGCATATGGTCAAGGAACACCTCATTACTTGGAATGAGTTCAAATCTCCAGGGCCAGATGAACTGCATCCTAGAGTCATAAAGGAACTGGGGGAAGAACTCTCAGAACCGCTGTCTATTGTCTTTGAGAAATCATGGAGGACGGGGGAAGTGCCAGATGACTGGAGGAGGGCTAATGTTGTCCCTATCTTCAAAAAGGGTAAAAAGGAGGAACCTGGGAACTACAGACCAGTCAGTCTGACATCAATCCCTGGGAAAATTCTGGAGCAGATGATAAAGCAATCCATCTGGAAGCACCTTGAAAACAATGCAGTGATTACTCGAAGCCAACATGGATTTGTCAAAAACAAGTCCTGCCAGACGAATCTGATCTCATTTTTTGATCAAGTCACCTCCCTTGTGAACCGTGGGAATGCTGTAGACATCATATACCTTGACTTCAGCAAAGCTTTCTCAAAGTGGGCTAGATGAAACAACGATCCGGTGGATCTACAGTTGGCTACAGAATCGGACTCAAAGAGTGCTTATCAATGGGACCTTCTCAAACTGGGGAGAGGTAATGAATGGGGTACCGCAGGGCTCAGTCCTGGGCCCAGTGCTCTTCCACATTTGTATTAATGACTTGGAGGAGGAGGTGCAGGGAATGCTGATCAAATTTGCAGATGACACAAAATTGGGCGGGATAGCTAATACTTTGGAAGACAGAAACAGAATTCAAAGTGATCTGGATAGACTGGAGCGCTGGGCAGAAAACAACAGAATGACAATGAATAGGGATAAATGCCAAATTCTGCACCTAGGAAAAAGAAACCAAATGCACAGTTACAAGATGGGGGATACGTGGTTCAACAACACTACAAGCGAGAAGGATCTTGGAATTGTTGTCGATCACAAGCTGAATATGAGCCAACAATGTGATGTGGCTGCAAAAAAGGCAAATGCTCTTTTGGGCTGCATTCATAGAAGCATAGCTTCCAAATCCCGGGAAGTACTAGTTCCCCTCTACTCAGCACTGGTTATATGCCTCTTCTGGAGTACTGTGTCCAGTTCTGGGCACCACACTTTAAGAAGGATGCAGACAAACTGGAGAGGATTCAGAGGAGGGCAACAAAGATGATCAGAGGACTGGAAACAAAGCCCTATGAAGAGAGACTGAAAGAACTGGGCATGTTTAGCCTTGGGAAGAGAAGACTATGATATGATAGTGCTCTTCAAGTACTTGTCACAGAGAGAAAGGCCAGGATCTCTTCTTGATCATCCCAGAGTGCAGGACACGGAATAATGGGCTCAAGTTACAGGAAGCCAGATTCCAGGTGAATATCAGGAAAAACGTCCTGACTGTTAGAGCAATACGACAATGGAACCAATTACCTAGTTTGGTGGTGGGCTCTCCCACGCTGGATGCGTTCAAGATGAGGCTGGACAGCCATCTGTCAGGGATGCTCTGACTTGGATTCCTGCATTGAGCAGGGGGTTGGACTCGATGGCCTTGTAGGCCCCTTCCAACCCTACTATTCTATGATTCTGTGTCATCATGGCCATGCCAAAATAGGGGTGTAGCTGCATATGATCCTAAGGCTTGATGCAACTTGTTCCCATGAGTGTTTACCTTGGTTCTCAGTCAGTGGAGGAGTGGAGCCAGAAGGAAAGGGGAAACTCCTCCAGCTTGAGTAGGGAGGGCCAAAGAAGTTGCACTTCCACCCCTGGAGGAGGAAACTCTCTTCAGTCTCGGTTCTGGCATTTGCCATTGTCAAATATGTGAAGGGTGAGATGAATGTATGGGCAGACTGGTTAAGTTGGACCACAATACAGCAGGGAGACTGGGCCCTTTATCCTCAGGCCTTTGAGGAAATCACATGGATTTGGGGGACCCCAGTCCTTGACCTCTTTGCTGACATGCCCAACAGGAAGATGCCTTGCTTCATGTCAAGGTTCCAGGATGCTAGAGTGGAGGCCATCAATGCCCTCTGCTTCCCCTTGCCCCGGGGCCTACTTTGTGCTTTTCCCCCATTCCCTCTTCTTTCCAAAATATTGAAGAAAGTAAGAGCATTGAATTAATTGTGGTGGTCTCCCATTGGCCATTTTCAGACCACAGGGAGCTTAGCATCAGCCCTTCCCAGAAGCTCAGGATCAATTCTTCCCTGATCTCCTGACCCAGGCTCCTAATTCTATCCAGACCTAAGAGTGACTCCACCTTTGCACAGCTAGCTCATGACATCTCAGTAGGAGCAATTTCTTTCATCCTGGTCCCCAGGAGGTCATCTCCTAACAAAAAATTATCAGATGACTTGGAATATATTCCAGAGATGGTGTAGGAGAGGATAGATCCCTCCATTTCAATTTGGGCTCCCTCATTTTCTGGACTTGGTTCAATCTGGTCTTGAGCAAGGATTATCCATCAATACCTTAAAAGCATCAAGTGGCGACTTGGGTACAATTCTGGGGGATGTCTCTCGTCACCCTCAAGTGAAACAGTTTCTGAGGGGGGCAGGTCTTCTATCTCCACCTGCCATACATAGGTTTCCTACCTGGGATCTCAACATAGTATTCCAGGCTCTCATCAAATTGCCATTTGAACCTCTGCATTCCATCCTTGTCAAAGAACTAACCTGGAAGGTGGTGTTCCTAGTGGTGGTCACCTCCACTTAGGAGGGTTGGGGAGCTCTGTGCCTTTTCTATCCAAGAAGAGTGGTGTGTTTTTCACACTGACAGGATGACTCTTCCTACTCATCGAGCATTTATTCCTAAAGCAAACTCCACCTTTCATCAGTCTCAGGATATTGTCTTGCCTAATTTTTGCCCCAACCCTTCCCACCCTTGGGAGCACTTGTGGGATAAGTTAGATGTATGGGGAATGCTAAAAATTTACATCAGATGAATACAGGACACTAGGCACTCCAAAAGCCTTTTTGTTTCCTACAGACAACAAAATTCCAGAAGCACTATTAGTCCTTGGGTCACAGACTGCATCTCTTTGGCCTACCATTCTTCCAACAAGCTTTTTCCAGAGAATCAGAAGCCGTTCCGTGAGGGGGCAGCAGCTTCCATCATGCCAGCCACCCAAGCACCCTTGGAAGATATTTTCAGGGCTGCTAGCTGGGCTCACCTTTCTACCTTTGCCCAGCATCATAAAATTTACAGGTATGCCTCAGCTGAGGCATCCTTTGGTCACCTGTTCTGCAACAGGTTTTGTGAGTCACCGTGCCCACCCTAGGGGGGATAGCGCTGTTGGACATCCCTTTCCTTGTTGGCTCCACTCCTCCACTGATCGAGAAAAGAAAGGTGGACTTACAGTGAAGTGACCTTCTGGTCAGCAGAGAGGGGACCCAATAATCTCACCCTGAGATTTTCAGTGACATCTGTTGCATGATGGAACGGTGGTCTTAATATTCACGTCCGCATGGTGCCTCCTAGGTAAATAGGGTTTCCTTAACCTCTATCCCATCCAGTATTTATTCACTCTGTTTTTTCCCACAATTGGTGAGAAGTGTTTATCTTTGAAGTTTGGGTTCGTAGTTTCAGTTTATCATACTGCTATCAGCAGGTTCTGCTACTGGGATGGGGGGTTCCTCCTTCAGGAGTAGAAATGAAACTTTTGGCCCTGCTTTCTCAAGCTGGAGGTCTTAACCCTTTCCTTGTTGGATTCACTCTCCAATGACCAGAAGGATACTTCATGGTAAGTCCAACTTGCTGTTTATTGTGACGTCTGGACCAGCTCATTGAGATTGTAAAAACTACCAATATCTAAGCTGCTGCAGAAAGCAAAAAGACAATCATATTAAAGCGGAGGAAGAAGATTCAGTTCCTTATTTAGGCCAATGACTGTGAATCTCCCATTCAGCCTAACCTACCTCATAGAACGGTTGTGAGGATAAGGGGGAATAAGCTCTACTGATCACAACATCTGCTTCTGCAGCCTTGGATTTAATTTTGAGGATGACATGAAAATTGACCTGAAACAAAATGTGCTATATCCTCGCCTCCTAACAGGAGTGCTCCTGTTCATGATGTTAGCCAGCTAGCCATACCCTTCTCCAGTATTCTAAATGCTGTTAAAGTGCCCAAGTAGGGCATTATACATACATGCACACACGTTTTCAGTTTTCCACATGTAACTGACTTTCAGCATACCATGCATAGTTCTTCGGGTTGCTCGAATTTATGAGTGTGTCAACAGTTCTCAGTACCTTTGTTTATTTTTCTTGAATGTAAACAATGTAAAGGAACTATATGCTATTGTCTTTAGATTTTTACAAGTATTCCAATGAAAATGTCTACACAATCTAACATTGAAATTACATTAAGTGTGCTTTAATTTTGCCCCTCAAATATTTCAGGTCAAATACTTGCAGTGTAATGGGGCAAAAAATTAACATGGGGTACTTCTTTTAGCTTTTCTTTTAATAAATACAAGTAAAATAAACATGCTAAATTAGATAACTCTGTAGGGCATTAGAACATTTTCCAATGTAAATTGAAAATTTTCTGTTGCAAATTACCCAGTGCAAATTCATTTGCATGGCAAAATTTTTCAGGCAGTCTAATTTTCCAGAAAACCGAGGTCACTGTATTAGCACCAAATATTTTTCTAGTGTCACCCAACAAAGTTCTGTGGTGATAAACTTTATCTCACATTGGTGAGCATTTTGGGCAGAAACCAGCTGCATCATAAGAACACTAGAAGAGCCCTGCTATATCAGATCAAAGGTCTATCTACTCGAGCATCCAGTTTCCAGCAATAGCTACCCAGACACTTCTAGGAGGCCAGAGACATGAAGGCAACAGCCCTCTCCTGCTTATCCCCAGCAACTGGTATTCAGAGGTATACCCTCTCTGTGCATTTAGTTATCATGGCTGTTATCTGTTAGACACATTCATAGATGATGGGTCTTTAAAAAAATCCAACCTAGTGCCAAATTTTATGCTGCTAGGTTCAAAGCAGACAAACAAAAAAGAAACGTCCTTACGGTGCAATCCTATACATGTCTGCTTATAAATAAATCCCTTTGAGGTCAATGGGTCTTACTTGAGTTCAGTGGGGTAAATGGGTATATCAGGAGTGGGCAACTGTGGAAAGTCTGGGGACCATTTTTGACCCCATCCCCCCATGGGTATCAAATAAAATAAAATAAAATTACATTAAAAATGGCATCTACATTGTGCCAAAAGGGTCAAAATGGCATCTGTAGTGGCTATGGAGTGTTAAAAGAGTCAAACAAGCTAATGTTGTTTATTGAATTTGTTGCCCACCCCGGGGTATAGGATTGCAGACTTAAAGAATTAAATAATGGAATTCACTGTCGATTTCATCAAGCTTTATTATATTTATTTAGTGTTACAAGAAGGAAAAAAGGTGTGTATTCATCCCATTCGTTATTTTATAGACCTCTATCATACCTCTCCTCCCCAATTGCATATTTGCTAAACTAAAATGTTCCAAATTTTCCTCTTAAGGAAGGTGCTTTGACCCCTTGATTCTTTTGGTTCTACTTTTCTGTATCTTTTCCAGCAATATGCCATTTTTAGGATGAGGCAGATACGTTTGCCATTGATGTTTTCTGTCCCACAGTATGTCTGACTATGTTGATAGATAGATGAGGAGTTTTTAGAATGATGAAAATGGTACAACACAAATCTGTTGAGATTATGCTGTCCTTGGCTTCCACTCCTTGGTGATAGTAAACTCTCCCCAGGCCTGAGAGGCTCAGTTTCTGTCAGTCACTTGTGATCTGGTGAGCCAAAAGTACATAGCATGGTCTCACAAAAAATACACATGCAAAAACCTAATATCTCTTCATAACATATTACTTTTAAGTTTTTTAGCTCTGCCACTTCTAGCATCGTAAGGTCTTGTCTTTCCTGACCAGGTTGAATGTGTTCATGGTAATGGGTCAGGTAAATATCCTCATTGTTATTTGCCAGAAACACAGGGGCTGTTTGCATGACACGACAGCCCACCATGGGTTATTCAATCCACAGTGAGGCTGCAGGGCGCATGCAGCTGCCATTTTGAAACCTGTGCATAACTCATGGTCTCTTTTAGGGTTATGTGAGGGTTGTTTAACCCTTGCATAACTCATGCTCATTGGGTTCACAGTACTCAGCAACCCGGGAGTGGGGGTAGAATATGCAACGTGGCACCCATGAGTGCTGCAGCCCAGTCAGTGTCTGATGATTCACCTCTAAGCTTGCTGGAATTGCACATTATCTGTGAAGGTTTTTCTATATGGGAATTAATTGATATCAAGCTGGTAAAAATCCAGCACATTATTAAATATGCTTAAGTCTCATTGAAATTGATGAGCTAAGTGCTGACCAAGGTAAGTCTCACTGAGTTCAGTGGGACTTCCAGGTAAGTGTGTTTTAGAATTGCAGCCTAAATTTCATTAAATGGGGCTTACACATGCTGAAATTCTCAGGATTACTCAACTGATGTCTAGTTTCAATGAGTAGTTTTGGTGATATCACCAGTGTGTAGACTTAAAGGTTTTAATATTTGGAACACTATATTCTAGTCATCAAGTTACCTTGGGGCAGTAATATTTTTGCTGTGAAATTCTTTGCAAAAGAAATATGCCAACCTGCTATTGACTACATTTTCAAGTTAAGGTTATTTCGAAATACCATATGGTGACTGTGTCTATGTTTTGAGTAGGTTAGTGTCTGAAAACAGCCCAGAAGTTTAGCACAATTACTTGTTCTAATTGATTAAGGTTGTCCTTTGCTTTCCTAACCTCTTTCAGGCAATCACTGCAGTCTCACAAGGTACTTAAGCAAATGTATCCATGAAGATTGATCACATCTACTCTTTCTTGATTAGGTTGCACTGGTGTTATGACAAGATAGACTGAAATATTATTGTGTTTGATTAGCAGAATGATAAAGGAAATAATAATGTTATGCTGCTACTAGAGCAAGCTGCTTATCTTGTGTTCTGAAATATTTTTAAAAAATAGAAAGTAGTTTGTTTCTGACATTGTACGTCTTTGGCTAAGTTCTGTAAACATGTATATTGTGTTTATAACTAAGTTCCTTTGTTTGGGTTTATTCTTCTTTTGTTTCAGATAATATCCCAGAGGAACTGAAAGACCCATTTTATATAGACCAGTATGAGCAAGAACATATTAAACCACCTGTCATCAAGCTGTTACTGTCCAGCGAGCTCTACTGCCGTGTCTGCAGCCTCATTCTGAAAGGGGATCAGGTGGCCGCTCTGCAGGGACACCAGTCGGTCATCCAAGCTCTGTCTCGGAAAGGGATTTATGTCATGGAGAGCGACGATACACCTGTGTCTGAATCAGATCTCAGCTGTGTGCCAGTCAAAATGGTTAGCTTAAGAAAAGAGCTTAACTTTTATTTATCATAGCACCCTTTCTGCCCTTCAGATTTTTTCCTTCACCTCTTAGTCCCCTGAACTCTATCTTATTTGAATTGGCCTAACGTAGCACATAGGTTCTCAGTTTTCTTGAAAGATGTTTGAATCGACCATGTTCTTTGTTCCTTAGAGTCCTCACATGGCAATGATTGATGCTCTCATGATGGCCTACACTGTGGAAATGATCAGCATTGAAAAAGTGGTTGCAAGTGTCAAATGTTTTTCTACGTTTAGTGCCTCAAAAGAATTGCCCTACGATCTGGAGGATGCAATGATATTCTGGATTAATAAGGTACAATGGTGGCGTAAAATAGTGCCTTAATTTGTAGATGTGAGTGAATACAATGTTGGAATTTAGCTGATAAATATCTGTGTGGAAGAAAGTGTTCAGGACTCATTGCACCATTAATGGGCAGTATCCAGCTCAGCACTAACACCAATGTAAATTACACTGTGGTAGCGTAAGCGACCTTTAGCACAACACTAATAGGGTTTGCTGGTGTGACAAATTTGCCAGGGAAACCTGTTGCTCTAGTGAATGCCATTGGTGTTGCGCTAGAGGTTGCTTATGCTAGAGCAATGTAATTTATGTTGGTGCTAGTGCCAAATTGGATATTGCCCTATATATATATATTCCCAAACAATGAATATTTGTGTGTGCTTAACACAAGATGTTTATGTATATTAAAGACTCTGTTTGTTGAAACAGTACTTTTTCCTTCTTTCTTTGACTGTAAGAACATACAGTGGTGGGTGGGTGGGTGGAGAATACAATTATTAGTCTGGCACAGTCTTCTCTCAGCTTTTGCACTATAGCAGGTTTATACACTCAGGGTATAATACCATCAAAGTTAAGCATTTTAAAGTTCAATTGATTTCAATGGAAGAGATGTATGGATGTGCTTAACTCATAACTGAAATGGTTGAAACTTAGAGAGCCCAATGTTTGGTGTGCAAACTGGAAGGTGAGCAAGAATATGTCATGATTCTGTCCCCTTAGATAACAGGTGACTGGAAGACAGGAAGAGAGGGGCCAAGGCAAAGAGAAAAATTAGGACCTGAAAAGTAGAATAGGGGAAGAGACTCAAAGACTGGGTTTGGATGACATGCCACAGCTCATTGTGGGTTATTTACTAACCCATGATGAGTCATGGGTGCAAACTGAATATACAAGCCCCACTCAGGGGTTATGTTATGCGAACCCAGCAAGTATGGGTTATGGGAGAGTTGTTTAACCCTAGCATAACCCATGCTCATCAGGTTTGCATGACACAACAATCTCCGAGCAGGGTTTGCGTATTAAATTGGTGGCTGCATGCACCCTGCACACGCCACAGCCTCATTGTGGATTAAATAACTGTTGTGTTGTGCAAACAGCCCCAAAGAAACACAGAAAACTGACTGGAAAAATTCAAGATGCTGGGTTAAGTCAGGTGTCTATAATGCTGAGAATTTGAAAGACTTTTCCAACCCTGTTTGTTAGTATCTAATATCATCATCTGGTACGTGGTTCTAAGGGAAGAAAAAAGCAAGTGCAACACCACTTTTAGATGTCCCTCCAAATGTGACATACTTCATGGATAGCCTCTCCTGCCCCTGTGGTTTGAGTCTGAGAAACAAAGAGGAATAATTGGTCGAACAAACCCAAACGATGATGGACTTAAGCAGTAAAAAGATTTTAAAAGAAAGGAATGTCATTGTCTTTACCTTTTTCCTGCTTTTAGGTGAACCTAAAAATGAGAGAGATAACAGAAAAAGAGATAAAACTAAAACAGCAATTACTGGAAAGCCCAGGTCACCAAAAGGTAAAATGCACATTAGATGAATTGTGGTGTTAAATTTATTCACATGGGTATTGAAAGCAATCTCATTGTTTTTCAGTTGAGCTTGCTTCCAAATAAGTGTGCTTAGGACTAGAGAATTCACAATGCTATCTTGCACTTCCTTTGCATATAATTCTATACTATGGGTGATGCTTCTGGCTCCTTTTTCTTTTCCATCATTCTCCTTTATCCTGCAAGTCCATGTGCTCATACAGCTTCTAAATAGTCAAGGGTTTCCCTGTTCACTTGAGTGGAGGTCAGCTCTGTACATGCTTGCCATGTGTGCAAAGATGTGCCTTGGTTTCAAAGTGAATGGAGAGGCATTTGGAGGTTGCTGTGGTACTTTGGATTAGAGCCATTGTCTGTACTCTGCATTCTTCTGATGTGTTAAAATGTCAGTGCTATATCTCGTGTAACCTTTGAATTCTGTGTCCTTTGGGGGAAATGTAGTCTTAAGTATTGGCATAATATAAAGCTTTCAGCATTTTTTCTGAAGTTCTTTCAGAGTCACATTTGCATTACACACTGATTTGAAGACATTCAGAAACTCTTTTAAGTACTAATAAAGTAGGTGCTAAATATTTAGCCACCCTCTGCTCGGTGTGGGATTAGCAGTGTATGTGTGCAGCTCGCCCCTTCTTTCCCTCTCTTTAACTATTCCAGTGCACTAATATTGTAAGGAAATGCTACACTTTCATTACTGGAGAATGCAAACTTTTCTCAGATATTAAGTGGTATCAAAGTTGGTCTGATTTGTGAATGCGTTAGCCAAATTGCACTGAACACAGCAGTACAGTTGTGGATCTGTATCACTAAATCCTGCTGTGGTATTCTTAATTGGTGCTGAGGAATCTACTCTGTGGTATCCCTTACTGCACAGTGAGTGCTGTTGAGATTTCTTAATTTGGTGCTAGCATTTGTTTCTGAGGGGGTACTGTCTACTCAAGTTTTTTGAATACTTCTGTATCAGAATAATTCCACGATATGAAAGTGTCTATGGATTAGGCGCATTTTAAGTATTGCTTATAACATGTTCTGCTGATGTTCCTCTCCTGTTCCCATCTTCCCTGCCCTGCTTCCTGAGCAGTCTCCTTCCAAATGGTATTGGAAATTAGTACCTGTAAGTGAATCAATTCTATGTGACACATGTCATCCACTAAACCATGGCTTTTAAGAATTCTTTTATCAGTGTTTGCTTTCATTTAAAATGTAGCTTTCACAATTTGCAATATTCTTTCTGCTTAAGGCATTCTTTTAGAAAAAGAAAATGTAGATTCCATCACATGATTCCACATACTATACATGCAGCATACTCATCACTATACAACATTTCAGAATTGTTGATATTCAAAATCTGCAGATGGAGGAGCAAGGAGACCAGTCAAACATTAGGAACGATCTGTAGCTGATTGTGCATCACTGTTCATAAAATTCAGTTGATGCAAGCGCTAAGGTGAAGCTGGTCAGTTTAAAGTAATTTGGTGCTTGTATCTCTTTGCAAACAGATTTCAGGGGGTTGGCTTCCGCACATGGATTTAAGTTGGATGTACTGGAAAGTTTGTTTACAATGAAGGGCTTTCTTCTTGTGCTCATACTCATACTATAAAAGCTTAGGTTTTGCTTTTTTCAAAACATTTTTTTCTGTATTTTAGTTCACATTGTTGTGGATAAGATGAATTTTCATTTTGGTTCTAGATGTGGTCTGTTCTTTTTCCTTAATGAATGCACACAAATGTATAATGCGGCTATTTCAATGCGGCACCTTAAATTCACCTCCCTATGCATGGTAGAAACTGCATTTGCTGCTTTGTAATTAAAGGAAGGCTCTAGATTTCCAACTGTACATGGCTTAAAATGCCCAGGAACGTCTGGTTCTGGGCAGTGTTGATGATGGAATATTAGGCTATGTAAGATATTACTTTGACCTATTCTGACAGTGATTATTGAAACAGTAATCAAGAATAAAATAACTGTCTAGTGGTTCTTGCATTCTGCCAGTTTTGCTGCAGTCCTGAAGACACATCCCTGCTTATAAACAATGTTGACTTTACGGTTTTCTTGAGCACAGATACCCTATCTCATACAAGTTGCACAGGTGTGTTGCTGCAATGCTAGTATAATTCTTTAATATATTCCTCTAATATTTGTTGCGGCATAGCACCTAGTGCTCCTTAAGCATTTATTGGCTAGTGCAGGAAGGCTTCAATGCAGGGCAAAAGTCTTGTGCTTGTAATAATTGTTAATATTCCAGCATGAAGCCAGTGCTATATATTAAATTTGGTTTAGAAAGATCTCTTCAGTCCACTTAGAAGTCTTCTTGTTTTCCTGTTTTATCCTAAGCAGTGGGGAGTGTACTTTAAACTAACCAGATCACCTGACCATGTATAGTAATCAGCTTTATTCAAATAAAAATATTTAGGATTTAATGGGTATTAACATGCTTGAATTTGTTATGTGATTCTGATTGCCTTCTTGTATCTTGCTATTTTTTTTTTTTTTTGCGTAAGTCTGATCTGATGCATGCACTGTTGCACTGCATGCTGGAACCAGTGGAATATGCTCGTGTGGTATAGTATAATTCGCATTACATTTCATATTTACGGAGCGCTTCAGGCTGGAGGAAAAGTAACCTGTGCCTCATGTTATAAACCTTCTCAGTTCAGGTTTCCTTATGTGGTCCTTGCCCATTTAGTAGGACATATTCCTCTGTATCTTTATACAATATTATTTCAATACTTGGAAAGCTCTATATTTCTCCTGCATGGGTGACTTTAAACTAAACCAAACTGCATAATTCAAAACTAATTTTGTAGCATTGCATTTCCATTCCCTCTCTGGCACTTGTAACGCAGAAAGATTTGTTTTCAGAAATAACTTCTCAGCCTGTGCTTTCCTCAAATATATACACATTTCATGCATAGAAGTGGCCTTACATAGTTGGCTAGCCATCTTGTGTTTTACATTTTGGATAAAAATAGCTAATTTTTTTTAGTATAGTGGTGCATTAGTCAAATGTGGTTCATCAACTGAATATGGTCACAACACCGTCTTTTATGAAATATTGGGGTTATTTTCACTTGTTGTGCTACTTTTTCTGCTAGATTGGTAAAGTGGTCACTTGCATCTGTTTTGTGTTATATTATGCAGTAGCCTTAGAGGCTTTAGTTAATTTATTGAAATACTTTCTACTGAAGTGGGCAAAGGGCTAACCAAGGTGCTACACCCACTTATTAAAACTATTGCAGTTTTAACCACCAGCAGAGTATGTTTGATTTGTTGTCAAAGACTTGTGTGCCGAACCAATTGGTGGTTTTGGAACACAGCAGTACCCAAGTGCAAATATCGGATTATGGTAACTCATTACGTAATGTTTGTATATACTGGTAGCGGAAGGGAGAGGGACGGGGATAGCCTTTTACTAAAAGTACTAATTGGTTTTCAAGTAGCCAATTAGATTTATTTGTAATCCAAATTACAAACCTTCCTGCATCCTGGACTTTACATTTGCTGCTTCTCTAAATAAAGGTTTGTATATTTTTCTTAGAAGGTTATTGGTTAGGTCAGGTGGAATTAGAGACGTAAATTTTTGAGAAATGTTGAGGCCATGGGGGAAAAAAAACATTTTTTCCGTTTTATTTTGGAGAAAAACCAGAAAAATAAGCAATATTTATTTTTTAGAGCTCTTTACAGATCTAAAGTCATTTTGTTGCTTTAAGATGGCCTCCCCCAACATGGTGGCCTCCAGATATTGTGGACTTCAGCTCCCATCAGCCTGAGGCAATATGGCCATTGGTCAGGAATGCTGGATCCAAAACATCTGGAGGGCACCAGGTTGAAGAGGGCTGCTTTAGGAACATAAAACAGCCTTTCTTGTTCCTAAAGTTATTTTATGTGTAACTTTGTTTGCTCATAAAATTATCATATTTTAAAACTTTAAAAAGTAAACTTAGTAAATTTGTAATTATTGTCTGAATAGGTTAGAACTACATTAAATGATTTCTAGAGTATCAGAAACACAGGACTCTATAGACCAAAACCCAAACTGTCAAGAATGCACAATGGTGAGACTACTCACGTGTTGGGAAACAGAGCATAAATGTCTATTAATGAAATATACTTTAGATCAATAATGTTAATAAAGAATGAAAGAACTAACTATGCTGGGAATCTTACAGAGAGGATTAAAAAACATTTTTCCCCATGGCTTCATTACTTTCAGACATTTTCCATCGCTAGTCTTTTTATAAAAGTGTTCTTATTACATAGTTTTTAGAAATCATTTTGAGAGGAGTAAAGGCAGAGTAACAATATATAAGTACTTTGTCTTAAATTCTAAAAGAAAATATTTCATAATCCAAAGCTTTTCAATTTGTCCAATTTTGGGAGGGGGAACAAAAACATTCCTTGGGGAAAAAATAGGGGTGGTGGTTTCCCCCCAATTTTTCTGGTTTTTTTCTGGGCCTTTACATCTCTAGGTGGAATGGGCTGCTGTTGTTAAAGTTGCTTTAAGATTAGCAGGTTGATAGTCAAAACTAGTTTCAATAAGAAGCATATTCTCACTGGCTTTGAAGGTACAGTTTAACCAACTCAAAATACCACAAGGACTTGGGTCTGTCATGAAAAGTGGTTTTGCTACAGTGACAAGATACTCTGCATTCCTCTTACCAGGTACGTTACCGCCGAGATCACCTTTCAAGTAGACAGTTACCATTTTTCCCATTGCTTGAAGATCTGATGAAGGACTGCAGTGATGGGGCTGCTTTACTGGCAGTAATACATTATTATTGTCCTGAACAAATGAAACTAGATGGTATGTTAAGACATTTTAAAAACTGACCTTGTTTTTAGATGCAACCTGTATAGAATGCTATGGATATATCAAAATAGCTATAGAAGCCATATTTAACTATGGTATCCATTATAATCCAGTTGTGTTCAGGGATTTGATCCAACCAAAGCTGTTCCTTTTCAGTCCTATTGAAAAGTCTCTCAGATTGAAACAAATGGAATCAAAGCGCGTAGCTTTGGTTGGATCAACCCCCTGGTAAAGTATTCTTTGTTCTTGATAATTATGTACTCATGATGGCATACAGCCTTAGGATGGGCATGCTGCTTGTGAAACAAGGTTGTTGCTTCTGGCATAAAGCCTTTGGCGAAATCATATGCACTAGGAAATCCCCAGTTTGGATGTATAGAATGTCTTTGTAAACAACGTTTGTAGGTACAAAATACTGGCTGTGGATCACTTTCCCATTTTTCTACATTTAGGCACATTCTTAATAACTTCTGCACTAACACCTCTTAAAACCAGAGCTGTTCTGATGGTCTCACACTTTCAGTCCTTTCTTGAAAGTATCCTGAAACTCTCACTAATTATCCATGCTCCCATAGCGCCCCCCCATGTCATGCTTATGATACACATTTTCTCACAATTTATTGGTAGCTTTTTATTGGCTGAGAATAGCCCAGCAGCGATTGCTGATACAAATTAGCCCCAGTATCCCTCTTGAGTTATGGTGGGACATTGGGGCTGTCTGCAGCTCCTAGGCCTTCTGTGAATATCACTGCCATAACATGTCCTGTAGGCTCTTGTAAAGCACTATTAGAAAAGGAATTTTTGACTGTTTCCTCCAGTACAGTACTGTGAGCTGAATGTTAATCCCTTCGGTTGCTCGTAACACTAATCTTGCTTCTTTCCCCAATGGTTAGAAATCTGTTTGAAAGAAGTAACGTCAATTGCTGACAGCATCTATAACATTCAGCTGCTTCGCGAATTCTCAAATGAATATCTAAACAAATGCTTTTACCTCACATTGGAGGACATGCTGTATGCACCTTTGGTTCTAAAGGTAAGATGCATGAATGGATTTCACAGTTTTAAGTGACATGCAGATAGCCTATTAATGTTATCATTCTTTTTCTAGCCCAGTGTAATGTTAACATTCTTTTTCTAGCCCAACGTAATGGTCTTCATTGCTGAATTATTCTGGTGGTTTGAGAATGTCAAGCCAGACTTTGTTCAACCCAGAGACCTCCAAGAAGTAAAAGATGGTGAGATATTTGAACTGTTGTAGCATGATGCGGGCAATTTCACTGATGGTGCCTAGAAAGTGTTATAGCAAAACACTTTTGTTGTTTTCTAGCCTCTGTGGCATTCCTAATGTGTCTCTAGGCATGATTCTCAAAGCATAGCTTAAGCCTTCCTGTGGAGACACAGAAAGTTGCTAAAGGAGATTCAAGTTCCTTCCTGGCACCTCAAAACCAAAGTCTGTTTGCATTTTAAAGCAGAGGTAAAATGCTAGGCTATCTCCTCTCTTTGGCCCCACTTCTCCCAGTATTTGTTGACAGCAAGCATATTGAAATGTTCAGCACAAGCCCATGATAAATAATTACTTGAGGCAAAAAATCCAGATCCCATCCCCCACCCCTGGATTAACATGGGCTACTATCTATCAAAAGCTTACCTTGCCCAAGTCCCATTGCAATGGATGGGAATTGCACATGAGCAGTTCATTTCAGTGTGACTCTCAGGAGAACTTGGAAGTAGGTTGTATCCTGTACACAAGGTTTATGTCTCTTGTATTCTGCAGTCTTTAATAGCATCCAAAATTTGCTGCTTAACCTAGCCTCATGGAAGTGTATTCTATTTTTGTCATCCTTTTTTATTTGGTGTTGCCTTCACATCCTTGCCATCTCCTGCCCTCTTGCACCCACAAACTGCGTCTGTTTCTGGAACTCTGGGGAATGATTAAAAGATTTGGCTTCTTTTAAAAGCGGGCAGGCTTGTTACAAGGTTTCAGAACCACTGTTACAAGGCATTCCGACATTACCTGCTGAAACAGATATGATTGCTTGTATTTCAAACTTGGTTTCTGGGTATTTAGGGGTTTTTTTGCAATGATAAATCATATAAAATAATTCTCTTTGTAGAACTCCTGGTAGGGTTCTTGATTGCTATTAGCTCTTTTAAGTTAATGCTAACGCTGTCAATGAAATGTTTAGCTAAAACAATGTTGCAGCAGAAGAGCAGCCGCCCGCCTGTTCCTATTTCCAATGCAACCAAACGGAGCTTCATGGCTAGTCCAGCTGCTTCTGGTTCAGCTGATATGCAGCCCCCAGTTCAGCTCTCTCTGGAGACTTGCAACAGGTATTACCTGCATCCTGAAGAATTTGATTATCTGTAAGTCTGTCTTTCTATCTCTACACTCAGTCTTGCTTTCCTTTCCACTTGGATGGTTTGGGAGCTACAACCAATGGTCTGTACAGTTCTGTAACATGAAAAGTGACCCGTTGTAGCTCTTCAGGCTCTATGGGTAGGGGGCAGGGCAAGGTGTGGGCAGTTGCTGGTTGAGACACAGGTTCATCTCTGGCTGCTTCTCTTGCTCAGTTGTGTTACCCTTAACTGTGTTCAGCAAAGTAATAACTGGTCCATTATCTCCTTCCATCAGTCCAACTTGGGCAGCTGGATGGATCCTGTGCCCCTCAGGTTAAATTATTTACTTTTGGGGCACACCCTCTTGTGTTTCTCCTGTATCATACCAGGGTCATACTATTCAGTTCCCTCTCTTGTCTTTCAGTTTAGTTGATCGTAAAAGCTGCTGGGTTTTCTTTGTTCTGCATTCGACTTCTTCTCACCCTACCCCCATTAACAGGCTTGCTGGGATAATACTTGAAAGCCACTATTATAGGATACCTTGCTATCAAATTGCTTGTGGTGTAAAATGTAACTTGGTTCTGATTGGATTGCCAGATCTCAGCTGGCTTTGTGCTACTTATATACCCAAATCTCTCCCATTACTGACAAAAAACATGACTCTTTTTGGTCCCCTGTTGTGAGGCTGGTCTGGTCAGAATGCACTTCCCCCTCTCCTGTGTGGTGGTGTTTCACGTATACAAGCACCCCGCCCCCATATAAGATAAAAAAGGAGACTATGGCCCGGTTTGCATGATCACAGGGGCAAAAGAATCCATTGTGGGTTCTTTCCCTGCCTCCGTGCATGCTGGTTGCACAGCTGCCATTTGCATAATTTCCCCATGATGCAACATGGGTTGCTGTGTTATATGAACTCAATGCACAGCACAGCAGAGGTGACTTGGTACCCACCCCACAACCCCTACCGCATGTCTCGGGCAACCAGCGCTACATCGTGGGTAATCATGGAAATGACAGTCATGGGGGGGGGGGGGGGGCAGGGAAACAACCCATGATAGGTTCTTTTGCCCCCACAATTGTCTAGACCTGGTTTTTCTCTGCTACAGCCTCTCAGTGGGGCAGAGGAAATCTAATTGTTTCTTACAAGCGTTTGTCTGAAGAGGCAACTCTCAGCTTAGTTGACCTGCACAGGTAGACAAGCACAGACAAAGAAATAAGGCAGTGCAAATCTCAGTCTGCTGTGCTGCTGGTAGTGGTAGTAACCTTTTGAAGAATTCTATAAACTAAACATACATTTTGTTTGGTAAAGCTAAATATAATATCCAACATCCACACCAACTTGGCTGTCTTTGTAGTCTAATAGTCTAGGAAATATATGGTTTGACATGGGGAAGAGTCTAACAGAAGTGTTTGAAAGTGTTTTCCACTTAGAAATTATAACTGATTAACATATCCAAAATCTGACGAAATCAAAGTACGAGAACACTCTCAAATTTGCATTTCAAAATGGGCATGTGCTAATTTGCAGGTAAGTGTAATTTCTCATTAAACTTTTATTTTGTGATGTCCCAATGATTAGTAGTTAATTGTAAATGTCTTAAGAAATAACCACTGCAGGCCCAGGCACATAGTATTGCATTTATCATGCATAATAACCATATTATCTATAATAATAAAAGGATGTCTGTCAGCACCGTAGCACCAAGACTGTGAAACTTACACAACTGAAACTTTGGATATGTTAATCAGTTAAAATTTCTGAGTGAAAAACACTTTCACATGCTTCTGTTAAACTTTTTCCCATGTTCAGTGCTTTTACCTCCATATCTTTCCTAGACTACTTGAGACTTCTGCTATTATTCATTCTTCTTCTGTTTCTTAAATATTGCTTCTTTTTAAGACCATGTGGTTCATTAGTTTAAGCATGACCTTTTAATTTCAGACAGCTGCTACAGCTGTGTCCTATGGTTTTAGGATCAATCTTGCTGAGTGGTGTAATTTTTTTTTTTTTTAACTGTGTTTTCATCATTTGATAAAAAGGATGGGAGTAGCATAGTGGGGTTGTTTTTCCTATAGTGGTATTGTTTCTAACTGCAAAAAAGGCTCTCATTGATTGAGTGGTCTTGTTTGTGTGTGTTTATTTAAAACAGTGGAAAAGGAAGCCCTGCCTTCAGCCCAGCCCATCCACTACTGCCATTGAGACAGAAACAGCAGAAGTCTCTGCAGGGGGAGGACAGTTCAGGTAGACCACAGTTCTCTTGTGACATTTTTGTGAACAACCTGATGTGCAAAACTCTAATGGTGGCAGAATGGGAATGTAAACAGCTCTTTTTGGAATTTGGGCCCTCTGAAAAGAAGAACACAAAGCTCTTATTACTAACCGTCAGTGGAAGATGAAGGGAACTCTCTGCAATCAAAGAACAGTATGCTGTTATAGTAGGACAAGGCAGGGTTTGTCCCCTCAGGTCTGAGGCCCTGGAGCTGCACCTGGGACAGGCAGCAATAGGGTAACCAAAAAAAGACAGGGGAGCTAATAGATGCTTCTAGATGATCTGTGTAGCCTTATCTGCCGTGGTAATCGACACAAGGTGACTAATCTTCAGCAAATCCTGAATGGACTTCCATTTGTATAGTGAATTATTGAACTGCCTATGGTAATTTCAGAACTTGTGAAGGCTTTTAGTCCAGGTCCTGATTACCTTACTTCTCCCTCCTCAGTTTGTCCAAGAATGTTTAGAATGCTTCTGCTGCTGCCAAGCCAATTGGGGCTTTATGAGTACAGGACACCATTCAAGCTGTTGTTCCATACTGTTGAATGTTACTGTTTGTGTTCTGTAGAGATGGTAGACTTTTTTTGTGAGGGAATAGGGGAAGGATGAGTTGGTTTCCTTAATCTGGAGCACCATTTGTAGAGGGAGTGGCTGTTTCGATGTCGAGATAGTGGATCCCTGTGTGTGTGCTGCTGTTGCTTGGGCTAACCCTGACACAAAGTAACCTTAATATCACAGTTCTAGTTATACTGTGCATGTGTATGAGCATTCAACTTTAGTATGTATTAGGGAGAGAAACTCTGGGTGCCAAGTGTACTCAGTTATTTAAAATCAGTATTTATATTTATCAATATAAATCAGTATTGATTTTTAAAATCAATATTACTATGACTAACTTGGTCTATGCTGTTTCTTACAGCAGTTTTTATACTGCCCTCACATGGTTGTTTAGGACACATTTCATAGTAACAAAAAACAACTTTAAAATATGTAAAACCAAGTATGTTTTTAAACAGTTGTGCAACATCCCCCCCCCACCATTTTTTTAGGCCAGCGGCATCGTTCTAATTCATTGACTAAAGTGGATGGGCAGCCACGGGATTCAGTTCTTGCGTGGCCAGAGAAGAAACAAAGGTAATGTGTATTGGATTATCTTTTATGAAAAGCAAATATAAAATCTCAACATGTTGCTGAAGTATGATATGACTTTGGGGTAAAAAGGTCAATAATTGGGTTCACAAAATAGCATGGTAAGCCTCATGGTGATTTTTAATATGCCTGATAAAAATGCAGTAAGCTGATTGAGGTGTTCAAAGGTAAACATAACCATTTGCCCACTAGTCCATGACAACTTTGCTATGGATTTATTAAAACATGTGTTCTGAAATTGGACCACATAGGGACAATAGGATCACGTTTTAGGATATGTGAAAGTACACTTGGGGAAACATTCACCTAAATACTTACAAATCACTAGAGAATTTGGAATGCCCATTTTAGAGTTCATTATTTAGAAATCTGATTTCCCCAAAATGGCAGGCCATGGACAGCACCAATTGGTCTAAGAGGTTAGATTACTCATGAGAGACTGGGTTGTCCCGCTTCAGTTGTTGACTACCAATCTGTAAAGTGCTTTTGACACTAAAGCATTATATACATGATTATGTTATCTAGAACTAGTCAACTCTAACAATGATCCTTTTCCTTAAATTTTGCTTCATGTGTTGTTATGCTGTGGGTAAATAGATAATTTCTGCTTAAGCAGCAACCCCCACCCCGCAACCACTTCTAATGGCCAGTTATCTTTCCTAGGCCTCTTTCTCAACCAATGCCATTTGCTCTTCATCATGCTGCAAGCAGTGATGCAGACCCCAGTTCTGGCGATAGCATTAGCTTGGCTAGATCGATCAGCAAAGACAGTCTAGCATCGAACATTGTCAACATCACTCCAAAACAGCAGCCTCAGTCTGCACCAGTGAAAAACAATGGGAAAAGCTTGCTGAACAATGTTGAAATAGAAGATGAGGATGAAGAACTGATTGCGATAATCCGCCCGGGTGCCACAGTGAACCATGGCAACCTTGAACTTCAGAGTGTGCCAGCTAGATCACCCAGTCTAGTTGCAACTGCATGGGCTCCAAAATCACAAAGCGAAGCCTCAGAAAGTAAACCAGAGAGCTTTTTCCTAGAGCCTTTAATGCCTGCTGTGCTACGACCAGCAAAGGAAAAACAAATAATCAATAAAGAGGATGAATGTGGGGAAGGGAAGATGAGAGGCTTTGCAGCAAAGAGACTGACTGAGGGGCACACGGCTTTAGTCCGTAAGAAAGCCAATAGTAATCATGGAGATTACAACCTCAATAGGACTTTTAATGTGACTTCTAGTTCTGAATTAACACTTGCCGTTTCCAGCATGGCAGATCCAACACTACACTTGGATTCCAGAGTAGAACCCTTTCGACCACAAGCAACTAGTAGTTTAGAAACTTCACCTCGAGAACAATCCTTTGGAGGATTCTTTCTTCATGCTGCCAAAGTAGATGAGGATGTGATGAGCAGTGCAAATGTTGGTGCTGTGAAAAGTACAAATTCTCACGCTGCAGATACCTCATGGACAATGGTTAGGCAAGACTCTGACTCAGACATTCTAGACATGGAGGAAGCCGAGCAAGACTTAGTGGCAGATGACCATCCAATAATTGCTAAGTACATAGGAGAAGAGGAATCTGCAAAGCTACAAGAAGATATGAAGGTCAAGGAACATGAAGATAAAGATGATGCTAGTGGGCGTTCAAGTCCATGCCTGAGTACTATTTCTCAGGTTAGTAGTGTGTCCATGACCAGCGGGAGTGCCAGGATGACTAACTTTGCTGAGCGAAAGCTTCAGAGGCTGAATAGCTATGAAACAAAATCTAGCACAAGTAGCTCACAGAAGACCACACCGGATGGGTCAGAGTGTTGTCTGGCCCCATTAACCACATGGAAACAGAAGAGGGAGCAAAGCCCCAACAGACAAAGCAAAGAACATGTTAATCTGTTGGCTTCTGAGCTGGTGCAACTTCATATGCAGTTGGAGGAGAAGCGAAGAGCAATAGAGGCTCAGAAGAAGAAGATGGAAGCATTATCAGCCAGGCAGCGGTTAAAGCTTGGTAAGGCAGCATTCTTGCATGTAGTGAAAAAAGGGAAAGGTGCTGATATTTCTCAGCCACTTAAACCAGAACACTTCACAAAAGAATATTCAAGGCACAATGGGGAAGGCTTGGATGATGCTACTTTGAACTCTAAATCTGAGGCATTCCTCATGAAAGAGGAAGGGGGTGAAGATGCACTTGATTTCCATGGAGCACCCAAGGTGAAGGCCCAAGAAACTATAGTGTTTGTTGAGCAAAGCAGTCCAAAAGAAACCACCCTACATGAAATCGAGAAAAGCAAAATAATTTCTGCTGCGCTTCTAGAGGAGAACATAGAATCTGCTGATATCAATGAATGTGACCTTTCCATTGAAAAGCTAAATGAAACTATCAGTACCCTGCAGCAGGCTATACTGAAGATTTCTCAGCAGCAGGAACTTCTTATGAAAGCTCCAACAGTGCCATCATTGAGAGGTAGCTCTCAGGACCAAAAGATAAAAGCACCAGTTCATTTTGTGGAACCCCTCTCCCCTACAGGCATGAGTAGTCTTCGTAAACCACCTCGTCTCAGTCAAGGACGGAGTCCCCGCTTGGGACGACCATCAGAACTGAAAGTGGCTAAGGACCGTCAGCAAACTACAATGCGCATCAAAACCCCGACTCCCAGTGTTGATACTTTACCACACTTAAGACAGTTTCCATTAAACAATTCCTCCAAAATGCTGACTGAAACAGCTCTCGAAAATAATTTGGACCCAGGTAGCACTCCTCAGGAGAAACTTCCCTTTAATAGCTACAGACTTTGTGATGAGAGCAACCAGCAGGGAGGATTTCTGCTGTCCACTTCCAAAGACACAAATATCCTCTCCGAAGCTATCAAAGATGTGAATAGCAACATAGAAGACCTTGCTTTTTTTGATGGCTCAGGAAAAGAGAATATCCCAGCAGAGGAACCCCTGAGAAGCAAAGGTAGCCTTATTGAAGTAGACCTGTCTGATTTAAAAGCCCCAGACCAAGAAGGGGAGGTTGAGAGCCAGGACAGCTCTACAGACATAATCAGCGAAATTGACCAGAAGTCAGGAGTTGGGTTTTTCTTTAAGGTAAGAGAAAAACAACATATTGTTGTAGTTGAATCCCTAATTATTTGGTGCAGCAGTAATCTCTCATTTTTTAAAACTTATTTTTAAATTGGGCATGCTGCGGACAGGCTAAAATGTATTGTTTTACAAAGAAGAATGATTCTGTCCTACACATGCTGGATTTGGAGGTGTGGGTGGGAGGAATGTGAATAGATGGATTTTTATTTTACTAGTGTAAAGGTCATACACGTGTATCCGTGCTCCTTAATATATTTATTTATTTATTTATTTATTTATTATATTTCTGTACTGCCCAATAGCCGAAGTTCTCTGGATGGTTCACAAAAATTAAAACCATAAAATACAGCATAAAATACAATATAAAATATTAAAACTACAGTATAAAAGTACAACCAGAATAAAACCTAGCAGCAAAACAGATTTAAAATACAATAGCAGATTTAAAACAGAGCTAAAGGACTAACATGCTAAAATTCCTGGGAACATAAAAAGGTCTGCACCTGCTGCTGGAAAGAGCACGATGTAGGCGCCAGGTGAGCCTCTCTAGGAAGCTCATTCCACAGCTGGGGTGCCACAGCAGAAAAGGCCCTCTTCTTGGTAGCCACCCACCTCACTTCCTTTGGCAGGGGCTTCCAGAGAAGGACCACTGAAGATGACCTTAGGCTCTGGGCAGGTACATTCAGGAGGTGATCCTTCAGATAACCTGGCAGCAAGCTGTTCAGGGCTTTGAATGTTAATACCAGGGCTTTGAATTAAACCTAGAAATGGACTGGCAGCAAATGCAACTTGAAAAGTACTGGAATAATATGATCACGCTGACCAGTCCCTGTTAACAATCTTGCTGCCCTATTTTGGGCCAGCTGAAGTTTCAGGACCGTTTTCAAAGGCAGCCCCACGTATAATGCATTGCAGTAATCCAGATGAGAAGTTATCAGAGCATGGATAACTGTAGCTAGGCTATCTCTGTCCAGATAAGGGCGTAGTTGGTATACCAGCCTAAGCTGATAAAAAGGTGAAAAAGAGTTCACCTGTGCCTCAAGAGACAGTTCTGGATCCAAGAGCACCCCCAAATGACATACGTGATCCTTTAGGGGGAGTGCAACCCCCTCCAGAGCAGGTTGAATATCACCTAGCCGGGCAGATGAACCACCCACCAACAGTACCTCCATCTTGTCTGGATTGAGTCTGTTTATTGACCCTCATTCAGTCCATTACCCTGCCCACACACTGACTCAGAACAGCCACTGCCTCACCTGGATTTGATGAAAAAGAGAGGTAGGGCTGGGTGTCATCCGCATGTGGATGACGCCTCAGCCCACACCTCCGGATAACCTCCCCCAGCGGTTTCATGTAGATGTTGAACAGCATGGGGGATAAAACAGAGCCCATAGCATAGTTGCCAAGGCACAGAGCTGTAATCCCCCAGCACCACCATCTGGAATTGGCCATCCAAGTAGGATTGGAACCACTGTAGCGCAGTGCATCTCCCAACCCAGACAACCTATCAAGAAGAAACTGTGGTCAGTGGTATCGAAAGCCACTGAGAGGTCTAAGAGAATCAACAGGGTCTCACTCCCCCTGCCCTTCTGGCAGTGTTTTGATGTTTCTCCACCTTCCACAAGTACACTGTTCCTTACCTGAATGTCAATTTTGTAGGATGAGCAGAAAGCGGAAGATGAGCTTGCAAAGAAACGTGCAGCCTTCCTTTTAAAGCAGCAGCGCAAAGCTGAAGAGGCACGGCTTCGGAAACTACAACTCGAGGCGGATGTTGAACAAAAGAGAGATGAAGCCCGGTAAATACAATCACTTGCTGTAGTAGGCAGATGAATACTTTTATTTTTTTTCCTCTTCCTTGAGAAATTGGCAGTGCTGAGATTTGAAAGCCGTGTTTGGTTTTTCAGTCGCAAAGCAGAAGAAGACCGAATACGGAAGGAGGAAGAGAAAGCCAGGAGAGAACTCATCAAACAAGAATATTTAAGAAGAAAGCAGCAGCAGATCTTGGAGGAGCAAGGCCTTGGGAAGCCCAAATCCAAATCCAAGAAGCCCAGGCCGAAATCTGTCCATCGAGAGGAGTCCTATAGTGACTCGGGAACAAAATGTTCTTCTACTCGTAAGCAGCAGCACCCATTTTGGTTCCCATACTGTTTTAACAAAGCATCTTAAGTATTCTTTAATACGCAGCTCCTGTCTCTCTTTTTTTTGCCAGCGGATAATCTAAGCAGTGCACAGTCAGGTTCCAGCCTGTCCTTGGCATCAGCAGCAACAACTGAGCCTGAAAGTGTTCATTCTGGTGGCACACCTTCACAGCGGTAAGAGAAGCCTTAAACAAGGATTTTAGGAATTTGGTGGTACAGGTTATGGGGGAATATTCCCTGGATGCCACATCCATCCTGCACAGTAACTTTTGTGTGGCCATGAGCTCATGGCAAAACAGAGTTTCCGTTTTTAGGTAGTGTTTTGTTGTCTGGAACTCAGTTGTAATGCTACGCCACTTTGAAAATACTGGCTATATGTTTGAGAAATAAATAAATGGCAATTGAGGAGAGTTTGACAGATTAGAAATGTACTGAATAAAATAAATTAACAAGCATTGGGGGTAAAGAAATATCCCATTTCAGGTGTTCGGTGCTAATGTAACGGTTGCTCTTAGTGGTCACTAACTGAGAGTGAGTCAGCTCTCTGACTTTATGTTGCATTCATTTATTCTCCACAATGAATTATGCTCGGACTACTCCCTTGCATTTTTTCTTTACCTTTTGGCCACGCTGCGTCTATGTGTGCACGCGTGTGTGCGTGCCCCCTTTATAAAAATCATACAAACATGAATGTGTAACTGTCTATATTTACACATTCCCTAAGTGACTTACTCTAAATGCATCTGATAAAATAGGCTCTAGCCCACAAAAATTTGCACCAGAATACACTTGGTATGTCAGATACAATAAGGTCCTTTAACTTCTCTACAACAGATTAACATGTACAACAGATTAACACCTCTGGAACTTGTCTTATTTCAAAGGGAGAATAAAATGTGGGGGTGGGTGGGGGAAGAAAAGTTAGGCACAATTTATTTTTGGAAGGGTGCTGAATATCTGGTAGATGTGAACACACTGCTCATGAACTGTGGCTTTTGTTTGTTCTGGTAGAGTGGAGTCAATGGAATCCTTACCCATACTGAGTAGGAACCCAAGTCGAAACATGGAGAGAGATTGGGAAAACACCTCAACAGCATCTTCAATTGCTTCAGTAGCAGAATATACTGGTAAACTTGATAGGTTTTAGTTTTGTGGTTGTGAGCTTAGGTCCAATTGCTCAGGTACTCTTGGTGCTTGGAAGGAAGACTCCACTGGAAGTTGAGATCTGAGTATTGCTGTCTTGGAACTAGCATATCTTCTGAAGTAAAAGTGGAAATATTGATAAGGAATCATCTTCTCCCCCCTGCCCCCCGCAAAGCTTTTATCATTCAATGCAGTACACAGAAGCTTTGCGAACTTACTGATGTGCCTTTTTTAAGACGTTCCACATGAAATAAGAAAAAAATGTATTGGCTTAAAACCTTTTATCCTGCCTTCTTAGAGTTGCTCAAGCATTGTCTTATTTAGAATTATTTTAAGGCACCTTTAAGGGTAGACACATGCATGCACACCCTTCTTAAGTATTGTTAAAACACAATAGACTAAGAACACTCAGCAAATCTGGTAGTGCAGGAGTAGGCAGTCTTTTTGGGGCCCAGGAAGGTGTGACATTTTGGAAAAGAGTCCTGGGCACCATGACAAATTGCCATGGGAAGATAAAATCTTGGGATGCCCCCCTTCTCTGGCTTCTCTTTTCTTTCCCTCCGCACCCCACCCAATTTTTTGCCAGGGTACATTTGTCCTACCCCTGTTAAAGTCAATGGAGCGAAATCACTCCATTGAGTTTATTAGAGGTGGGGAAAAGGGTCCCCTGCCAAAAAGTGGCTGGAGGGAGGGGGAAGTCCACCCACCTTCAAGGACCCCGTTGCCCCGAAGATACATGGGGCGGGGGGCTTGCTCCCCTTTCAAACTGTTTTCAGCAGGGCACCCTTTTCTTCAGGTTGGTCTGAGGAAGTTTTCCCACAATGTGTGAACTCCCTCTACTGCCCAGGAAAAGTAGGGACTGTGTGATAAGGTTTTTGTGTAATCTACTGGTCCCAAGCTCCTCCCTGCCAGTTCATCCCCACTTTTCATGTAAGATAGAGCTTGTTTGTCAGCTATTATAATCTACCTCCTTTCAACTCTCCATAGTTTAGCGGCGTATCATAATGATTATGCATTATTTAATAAAAGCACTAAATTTGGCACAGAAGTGGACTAATATATTACGAACAAATCTAGATATTGAGCCACCACAGATTTTCCCTGTGATGGCCCTGGCAGCCATTTCACAAAATTGTCAACAGTGGTTACTATTTCTCTGCAAAACGGTTCAACTCTAGTGAACTAGATGACACTGAAGATAATTAAATCAGCAGAAGATCCTTCCATGGCATCATGAGGTTATAATCCTTTACTAAATCAGGTATTTGTAAAAACAAACAAGCAAAAAAAAACAACTATTTTATTTTGCTGCTATAAATATCAATCAAATCATCAAAATATATGTTAAACATGCATTACAGAAGTATCAGAGGTCTGGTTTTCAGTGAACATTCTCCCTCACACAAGCAAAGAGTTGTGCGTGGAAGTTCATAATCCTTGCCCTTGCAGTGCTACTTACAACTCTTCTTATTCTTGCACAATACAACCACCACATCACAACCACCAGAACTTGCTAAAAAAGAGAGAAAAAGAAATGACCCACAACCACCAGATCTCAGAAAAAATGCAATGACCCACAGCAATAACAGTCAGTTACCCCCACCCCACCTTCCCACCCTGATTAAAAGGGGTGGGGGGGACATTTAAATATGGTTTGGGCCGGCTCTTCTCAGAAAAAGAACTTTGCTAACAAGAACGGTATACTCGCTCACTCTAACACACACTCTCACTCACACAAAATTATTGCTTTGGATTTAATGAAAAACTAATCCTCTGGAGTGGGAAAGAGAAGCACCCAAAAAGGAAAGAGAAAGTGAAAAAGTTGCTCCCTAAGCCAGTCCCACAGCCGTTTTCATTGGCTGCCTGGCCCATCCCCTGAACTATTCTGATTGGCCCGGCTGGCACCCCTTCAACTTTCCTCTTTGAACTCTGTTATGATCGGCTTGGAGGCTGCTGGGCAATGTGGCTTTCTCCCCCCCCCCGCCCCGAACTTCCTGCCTCTTGGGAGGAGCGCAAGTAAGATTGCCCCAGGCAGGCCTCCCCAATTGCTTCCCCTTCCCATGCCTTTCATGGGGAAGTTTTTCTGCCGTTACATGCCTTACACGTGCAAATGAAGATAGTGAAGCTGGGCAGGGGAAAAATACTCGGCCTCGGCAGCCAGACTCAACACAAGGCTTGAGTTGCTAGGCAATATGCTACAATGTAAGTTTTAATGCAGGGGGGAAGGGAACACAGCCAAGCTTGGGTGTCTGTTGTCCATCCTACCCCAAAACACCAGCCGTCCCTGGATCCAGGGGAATGGAGCCTCCACCACTTCCTTCCATGTCATTCAGACATGATTCAGAACCCTCACAGTGGACCACCTCCCGGCCTCACATCACAGCCATAAACTCCCAAGATTCTTTTCAAGATTCCCCTCCTTTGGAGCAGAACCCATGGATGCTCTCAATACCAAATGGGAGACAATGCGTTCCCACCAACTCTGCTCATAGCAAGAATCCTACAGAAATTCAGAACAGGTGATTAGTAGCCCCCTTCTGGCCTAGATGCCCATGGTTTTCCTCATTTCTAAACCTAGCTCTTGAAAGACTTTGGGGTCCTATCTCTGATACCTGATCTCCTCTCTCAAGGCCCAGTTCTGCACCCAGACCAGGGTTGGCTTTGTCTAACCGTGTGGCTGTTGAACAGTCAGCCTACTCTGCTGTAGGGTATCCGACTGTGTCATCAGTATTTTGCAGGCCTCGAGAAGAGGCCCCACAGCACATATATAAAACTTGGAAAGCCTTCACCACATTGTGCAGGTGCAAAAAGCTTGACATACACTCTGCTGTCCTAAAGGAGCTCCCATTATTCCTTCAAGCAAGTTTAGACCTATGTCGTAAGCCAGGCACCCTAGACAGGCATACGTATAGGCACTATTGTCTAAACCAGGACATTTTGCAGTTAGCTCCCACCCTCACATCAAGCATTTCCGGAGGGGAGCCTTTCTGCTGCATCCACCTACTCTCCACAGATTCCCATCCTGGAGCCTACCTGTTGTCCTATCTGCACTGACCAAAGCAGCCTTTGGGCTACTCAAAACAATACCCCTCAACCTCCTGTCACAAAAGGTGTTCCTCATAGTCATCAACTCAGCACAAAGAATCTCCAAAATCTCAGCTTTATCAGTAAGGGAAGGACTCATCACCTTCCAAAAGACACATACGGTGACTGGATCCTATATTTATTCCTGAAGTGAACATCTTGTTTCACAGAGCAGAGGAGTTAATTCTACTTTCTTTCTGCCTTAATCCTTCTCACCCCCTAGAGAGGGACTGGCACAGGTTAGATGTACGCAGGGCAGTTAAAATATATCTCAAATGAGCAGCTTGTTTCAAACAGAGTCGCCCTTCATCTCGTTGCACCCCATGGCCTGAAAAGGTGTGTGTGTGTGGGGGGGGGAGTATCCCGGTGCACTTTAGTCACATGACTTAAAGCATGCATTTTTTTGGCCTATGAGGCTCACACTTCTCAAAACCAGATAAAGGCATTGCACATTCAATTAGATCAACATCTATATTGGCCGCTCTCAGTACTGATACCTCCATGGCAGAGATTTGCAGGGTGCAACATGGGCAAATCCAAATTACTTTGTGAGGTCTCAAAGATACAAGATAGACACGTTTGCTTCAACGGAAGCCTCCTTTGGCAGGAGGGACCTTCAACAGGTTGTATCCTCAGACTGATGCACTTACTTCATATTACCAAACCTACACTGGTAGTAAGCTTTAGCAGATCCCATTGTGGAATGCCATCTTCATGCCAACCTGAAGAACAGAACATTACTTACTTACCAAGAAGGTTCCTTCTGGGTTAGTATGATGAAGGCATCCCAACCGCAACCAGCATACATCAGTGAATATGCTGTGTGGTGTAATGGCTAGAGTGTTGGACTGGGAGTCAGGAGATCTGGGTTCTAGTCCCCACTCAGCCATGGAAGCTCCCTGGGTGACTTTGGGCCAGTCACAGACTCTCAGCCCAACCCACCTCACAGGGTTGTTGTGAGGATAAAATGGAGGAGGAGGAGGACTTATGTATGCTGCCTTGGGTTCCTTAAGGAGGAAGAAAGGCGGGATATAAATGTAATAAATAAATAAATAAATGCTATAGGGTATCTTAGAACCTTACCAACTCGGAAGGAACTTTCTTGGTAAGTAACCAATGTAAGTAACCTCTGTTAAACTCTGTGGAGTAATATCACTCCATTGTCTTAAATAGAGGTAGAGAAAAATGGCCTTGTGGGCACACATTGCCGACTGCTGCGATAATAGGTAAAAAACACAAGTAAAATGGTGACACAAGCCATACAAAGACCAGATTCAAGATTTTTCTTTCACCTCTGTAAAATCCTGTGCAACCAGATGAATCCTTACATATGAATCTAAAGATCAGGAGGGAGGAACATAAATGTACTTCCTGAGGGAGAATGTTCCATGAAACTAGGGCAACCACTGAAAGGGCCCAGTTACTTACAGATGACTATTTAACTCCCCAGATGTCATCTTTGAGGTCCCCTTTAAGAGGGACATGAACTTACATAGGGGGAGAGGAGCTCTGTAAAATGTGTAGGTCCCAACAACTTGCAGTCAAAAGACTGCATATGTGGTTTTTGTTTCCTTTTTCAGTGTGAATAGGATGAACTCTGTGGCTTTGATCCAGACTTGCGTAAAGCAGACCCATTGAAATCATGACTAATTTGAATCACATTGATTTCAGTGAGCCTACTCGAAGTATAACATTACTTCAAGTGTTGGTGTAATGGTTGAAACTAAACAATGTTTAGAACCTTAATGTGTCTCTCTTTTTAAATTGCTTTAATTTTTAACCGAGTTAGTAAACTACCTGTTTAAAAATGGTCTCTTAACAGGTCCAAAGCTCTTTAAAGAGCCCAGCAGCAAGTCCAACAAACCAATTATCCACAATGCTATCTCCCACTGCTGTCTTGCTGGAAAAGTGAATGAGCCTCACAAGAATTCCATATTGGAGGCAAGTATTTTTCAGAGCAAGTGTCAGTCGAACATGTTATACTCCTCCTCCTCCTACTACTATTATTGTTGTTGTTGTTGTTGTTGTTATCCTGCCTTTTACCCAATACTGGGACTCATTCTGGGACCCAATGTCTCATTCAGCAAACCTTTGCCATGTACATCATCTGATGTCTCAGGCCAAGCATAAGAATGTAAAAGTTAAGGCTGTGTTGCATCTCTGGCATAGCGCAACCTGAGCTGTTGGTGCAGCTGCTTGTAACATCTGCAGCTTACAGGGTCATTCAGAGCCAGTTAAAGAATGCTGCTCATTATTTTGCCTTCTTACTGCCCCATGTTGGATCCCAGTCAGCTCTTCAAAAACAGCGTGTTTGCCCTGTGGGTGGCTTCATAGCAGAAGGTTTTAAGTAGCTAGCTTGCTGGAGTGTAGTTAAGATCAAGTTTGGATCCTGTGGCACTGCAGTGGGAAAGCATTGTATGTATCTCTGGCCATCATCTTAAATAACTGATGTTTATATATGGTTAGCAGTGTGATTGTCTCTTTTAGTGGTCTGGTTTCCATGGTTCTCAGTCCCAGAACTTTTCTCTTCCCCTCCAGGAACTTGAGAAGTGCGATGCCAACCACTACATTATTTTGTTCCGTGATGCTGGCTGCCAGTTCAGAGCGCTTTACTGCTACTATCCTGACACAGAAGAAATCTACAAGCTGACAGGAACGGGGCCAAAGAGCATCACAAAGAAAATGATTGACAAGCTTTATAAGTATAGCTCAGACAGAAAGCAGTTTAATCTGATTCCAGCCAAAACCATGTCTGTCAGTGTAGATGCTCTGACAATTCATAACCATTTGTGGCAACCCAAGCGACCTGCAGTGCCAAAGAAGACTCAGACTCGCAAATGACACTACATTTCCGTGGGAGACTATTGTAGATCTCATTATTGGGGAGAAATGCCCCCCCCCCCCCAATTTGGATATGAAACAAGCAGAACCATAAACTTTTTAAAGAAACAGCTTAAACGTGGATGCAAGGAAAGAATGAAGGAACAGCTTCAGTGTTCTTTTTTTCTTTTTGTACGAATGATAAAATGGCTGTTACACCCATTGCTAATTACAGACGCTTTTCACATGTGGGAAGGTGCATGTAGCAAGATCTTAAGCAGTGGATTTCCTTTTACTTGAAGTTCTTCATTGGTACAAATTGGGACATTTTTTCTCTTCTGATTTCCTCTCCCCATCCCCAGCAATCAAACTCAGATAGTGCATGCTGCACTTTGGGAGAATGACAAGGGGCCAGGCTGTGTGAGGCAGGCTTTTGAGGAATAACCTTTAGGAAAAGTTACCTTTCCTTTTCAACTCTGGGCACATAATAGCATATGAAACTATTGGTACTGTACCTACTGCCAACATTAAGCCAGGCTCTGACTTCTGGAGGAAAAAAAATCAACCCAGCCCTTGCTGCTCAGAACGTTTACCTATAGTATCCATTCTTTATAAGCACTGAAAGATATAAAATCTGTCTTTTTTAATTAAAATGGAGGACTTATATGCAAATTATTATGGCTGATTAACATTTCTGCAACACAATCATGAAGAAGCAAACAGGTGCTACTGGCTGGAATATCCCCCATTTGAAACTTGCAGCACGCTGAATGGAGTACAGTCAACCTTGGTTTTCTGTTTCAAGTAGTATCCTAACATTTTTGGGTCTTTTTAATAAAGACAGATTCTAGTAATAGTAGAAAGTTTTCACTCAGAGCACGTTACTCCTGTATAATGGTGCACTTAATGATCACAAATTCTAACGCTTTTTTAATCATGTCCTGAAACGTAATTCTACTTTGTCCTTGGGGGGAGGGGGGTTTGGGGGTCTGAATGAGCGGCATGCTCTAAAATGGAGTGTATATTCTTTTTAGTTTTTTTTCCTTTTGGGGCAGGTTATATACGAATACATAAGGAAACAAACCAATTTCCATATACTAGCAGTTTTAAAACAAATCTGCATTTGTTTTGAAGGCTCAAATAAGTCTGATGGCTTTGTTTTTTTTTCATCTTGAAATATTAAATCTTGAGTTAAGACCTTTAAAACTGTGTATTTTTTCCCCTTCAAAAAAGAACCTATTTACATCTGGTGGCGTAATGAGGGCAGTTGATTGATAATCATGTGTCTGTTTTAAAATGTGTCCACCCCCCACTCCCTCAAAGTAACTATTAAGATTTGTAGTTCCAGTCTATCTTTATCCATTACCAAGCCCTTAGCACATCTTACTTTGATTCTACTGCCTGGGATTTATAGGGTTGTAGTACTGGTTTGCACATGTTTACTTCTACTTGAAGTGTTACTTGAATATGTTTCATGTAGTGCAAAGGACACTATTCCAACACTAGAGATGAGAACAGTTGAAACTCTAAAACACAATCCAGTGTAATTATTTAATGAACTTAAAATAATAATAATTGGAGTGAAAAGTGAGTTTTGCATAGAAGGGGTGAAAAATAGGTTACTTAACGCTAACTAGAGAAATGAGAATGAAGGTCTTCCATTGCAGTTTTCTCAGTTTTCATTCCCTTACAGTACTTTTTAAATAGGTCGGCTGTAAATTTTGTTCAATAGTTGGCTACCCTGTAAATAAGGAAAGGCTTTATTATTTCTAAAAATGCTAAATATTAAATGTGTAATTTTTTTTGTTACATGCTTCTCATACTTTATTTCTCACTGTTTGATATTATACAACATATTTATTTTATGGAGGCACTGAAATTTAATAAAGATCATCAGCTGATTTTTTTTTGTTATTCCACGCATCTTTTTTGTTTTATTTTGGACTCTTCCTTTATGCTGAGACGCTGATGCAAGGCTTTAAAGATGTGCTTTACTATGACTTATGGGAGCAAATACCATCCTTTACCTCACAGCTGATGGAACTCAGCTAAACAATTAGGAGTTGAAATCAACTTTTCTCTTATTAATCTGGAAGTACAGTGATGTGTCCTGGGAAAGGAGGCTCAAGAGGGGTACAAGGTGGAATTAAGAAAATCCCGAAGTGTTTGGGGAGATCACGCATATTCTCCCTGAGAATATACTCCTTGTGTGTATTCTGGCACTTTCATTTTCAGATATGCTAATCTGAGCCTACTCCCTGAACCTCGTAGAATTCGTAGAATCATAGGGTTGGAAGGGGCCCACAAGACCATCGAGTCCAACCCCCTCCTCCATGCAGGAAGCCTGATTTCCAGGTGGTCTCCCATCCAAGTACTAACCAGGGATGACCCTGCTTAGCAGCTGAGATCAGGCGCATCCAGCCCTTTTGGGCACTCTGAACCTGTCTTTCTGTTCTCAGAATTTCTTTTGAAATGCCTGCCAAGCTGTGTAACACTGAACCCCCAAGGGTTGTGGCAGAAGCAGAAGGAAATCCTAGATTGCCCCGAATAAACATTTTATACTCATTAGGTCTTAGTGCCTTTCAGATTGATTTGGGAAATCTCCCACCCATGTGCATACGTTGCAGTGTTCCCCTTGCTGTTAAACACATCTTCCTGGAGTATCCACAGTTTTCAGGCTGGGAAAGGCTGTTCATGCCATCCTTTGCATGTTTACTCAGAAGTAAACCCCACTAACTTCAGTGTGCATTTCTCCCTAATGAGTGTGTTTAGGGTTGCAGCCTCCGGGTCTGTAATGTAGCCTAATTCCAGAAGTGAAGGTAAGATACAAATCTCAGAATACATTCAAATTCCTGTGCAGAAGCTGTGCTTTGAACACTGGTTACTTCTCTTGTGATCCTAAGTGAGATTCCTCTTTGAGCAATGTGATAAAGAATTTGCCCCATAATATTCAAAACATTGCCCTGTTTTGAAATTCCTTGAGGCTATGATGTGTCCTTTAAAATAGCAGCTTTCTCCATTTACCTGCCATAGTCACCTTCATGGTTATTTTAGGATCCCTCCCTGAATATTCAGATTAGTTTAAAAAGTAAGTCTCTAGTCCTTTTACTTGTACAGATGTAAGGAAAAGCATGTAGGCAGCATTCTACCCAATTCATTAAAAAGCAGCACAACTGCATAACTTCAAAGATATTCGGCTTACCCGTTTAGGTTCTGCAGTTATTCGCAGCCAGCTTGCCACAATTTCTTTGGCTATATATCATAGAATAGTAGGGTTGGAAGGGGCCTACAAGGCCATCCGAGTCCAACCCCCTGCTCAGTGCAGGAATCCAAGTCAGAGCATCCCTGACAGATAGTTGTCCAGCCTCGTCTTGAATGCCTCCAGTGTGGGAGAGCCCACTACCTCCTTAGGTCATTGTCGTATTGCTCTAACAGGAAGTTTTTCCTGATGTTCAGCCGGAATCTGGCTTCCCATCACTTGAGCCCATTATTCTGTGTCCTGCACTCTGGGATGATCGAGAAGAGATCCTGGCCTTCCTCTGGGACAACCTTTCAAATCCTTGAAGAGCGCTATCCTGTCTCCCCCCAGTCTTCTCAAGACTAAACATGCCCAGTTCTTTCAGTTTCTCTTCATAGGGCTTTGTTTCCAGTGCCCTGATCATCTTTGTTGATATCTACCCATTTAGCTGCAAAGGAAGACTTTTCTTTTGTACCTGCTTAACTACAAACCTGTTGGCATTAATGACAATAGCGACTGTTTGAACTAGAACAACTCTTACTGCACCCACATCCTCTCTGACTTATCCCAGAGTTCCGAATGCAATACAAATGGGTCTTACACTGTGACTCTAAAATAGTAGTATCGATTACACAGGAGAAAGACATGTATCCATTACTGATGATCAATACCTACTTAGGGAAAATGCCAGTTGAGCAGGTTGAGTTGGGAAGAGAGAAACTATATAGCAATTACTCTCAAGTTATTTCTCTTGAATACTTCTATCCTGCCCTTCAACAAAGTTCTACCAAACAGTTTAAAAATACAAAGAATTAAAAACACCTAAAAGAAAAGATAAAAATACAAATCTGTAAAAATATAAGCAGACATTTAGTCTGCTTTAGCTCAGACTCATTGGGGAGAGCTGGATGGTAACAGTGGAATGTGAAGAGGTTACCACGGTAGTATAAGGGGTGGCCAAAGTCCAGCACCATATTGATGCAAGCAGATGTTCTCAGGGGCCCAGGGGTGTGTGTGTGTATCATACAAATATCCATAACTGCTTGGGTGCAGGCCTATAAGTTCGGATGAGCACACACCCCTATGCCCCTGGGGTGTACTTTTATCAGTCCACTTGAGTAGCATTGTTCAAGGCCCTTCAGTACTGAAATATTGTCCCTCTATAACAGTACTGTCTCTCTAATTCAGCAGTGTCTCTATCAGGGTTGGGGAACCACTGGCCCAATAGTTTCTTTCCCAGACCTTGCCTAATGCTCAGCACGAGAGAAAGGCAGCCTTTCTCGAATGCTGAGCAGGGAAAGGCAGTCCCTTTCTCTGTTCAGAGAGAAGCATGGATCGATTTTTTTTTTCTTTTTAATCTAGTGGAGCTTTCAATCATACAATTGCTCTGCCTGCAGCGTTCACTTCAGGGACTGTTTTGCTACCTTCTAATCTGTTTATCTACCAGGCCCATCTACATGATATTCTTGTACCAAATTGTTATGGCATGAAAGAGAAAAAACTGTAGAACAGTTTAGTGTCTGGCTTTTGATTATTGCAGTTTCCTTATTTTCAAACCCACTTACGACAGGAAGGCACATCTTTAAAGCCGAATGTTAATGTTTTGGTCACTTTCTGTGTTCTTTGTTTCCGTTTTCTTTAAGTATCTTCATCAGATCACATCTGTATTTCAAAGCAATTTTGTAAAAGGCAAATGGTGCACGGGGGAACTCTTAGGCTGATTTGGTGTCATGTGGCAAACCATAGTTTGCTCTTATATCTGCACTATCTAACCTGGGTCGTTCTTACCCTCTAAACCAGAATGATCCCTGGTCTATTCAGGGTTTGCAGTTCTGATTCGGAGGCCAGTCCTAGATGTAATGGCGAACTATGGTTTCTGCAAAAGAGGAAGCAGGGTGGGAGCGTGTAAGCCAAGAGTTGCTCATGTAATGTCAAGCCATGGCTTGACATTACATCCAGACTGGCTTTCTCCATCTTCTGCTGTGTTTCCGTCACATGTAGATTTCTCTATCCAAGTCTGCATCCATGTTCCTTTGCAAGTGCTTCACACGTAGACCACCGGCTTTCTTTTTAAAAGCAGCTTATAGGAGCTGCAGGTTCAATGGAATGTGCCACTGTCGTCATCGCAGTTGGAGAGGCCAGCTTAACTGCTTGTTCATGAGAGCTGTCATTCGTAGAGGCATGCTGTTCGATATCAGACATTACGGTGCACAAATTAGTCATCATACTTTTCACTTCGGGTTGCTAGGCTTCATCCTCATGTCCTCCAGGCCACCCAACAGCCACTGCTTTCCTTTGTTCCCAATTTGGAGCTTCCATGCGTGGTGTACCAGTTCATACCACTTCCACTTCACTGTGCCCCTTCCCAAGGTAGCAGCTTCCCTTTCCACTATGTGTCTCCTGCAGCATGTGAAGTGAAGACTTTGCACTTGCCATAACCATATTCACACAATATTTGCAGTGTGTGGGAGGCACGCTCAAAACTTAGGGATGGATTAATCTGTCTATGGGAAAATGAGGAACCAATTTTAAATTCAGTATTGTAAATTCAATTAATCCTAAATTTAACAGGTTTTGTTAAAGTTCACATGAAAATTCACATGCATACATGCATTTTAAAATACAGTTTTGCCTAAACTGCACCTTTTTGGCAAGGAATTTTCCCAATATGTTTTTTGTACATTACATTCACCAATATACGCATATTTCTGTGCATTATTTGATTGGAGAACAATTGTAAAATTTGGAGAAGTGTGTATTTTGAAGGGTAACTGGTTTGCCAGTGCGAAATTAGGTAAATTGGCATTAAAATGTGAACTGCATGAATTTTCCCCCCATCCCTACCTTACATATTACTTGGAGGTGCATAGGGTTAGTGTGTGTGTGTGTGTGTGTGTGTTCAAAAACTTGGTGATGGAAGTAGGGCACCTTAAAGAGTATAGTTTAACTCATAGCAAGGTGTGTGTGTGTGTGTGTGTGTGTGTGCGTGCGCGAGAGAGGGAGGGAGGGAGGGAGGGAGGGGAGAAGGCAGAAAAGAAAGAAGTTTCAGCACCGGATAATTTGAATGTGGGAGAAACAGACTGTTTTGTGGGATTCTGAGAGTTTTGCACTACAGCATTCCTGGTGGATCGCTTTCCAGCCTGTGCTTAAATACCTTCAGTGAAGGAGATCACCCATCACCTCCCAAGGAAGTCTTGTCCACTGTTTCAACAGTTCTTACTGTTTCTTCTAACGTTTAGTTTAAATCTGCTTCCCTGCAGTTTCCACCCATTGGCTCTATGCATGCACTCTGGAACAAGAGGGAACAAGGCTGATTCATCTTCTGCATGACAGCCCTACAGATATTTGATGACTGCCATCATTTCCAATAAATCTTCTCCAGGCTCTTTCAACCATTCCTCATAGGACTTGGTTTCAAGTGCAGAAAGAAAATAAGTTGGACTTGCTTGTGTACACTAACCATCAAAATGCATTCATTTCCCCCTAGGGCTTCTCCACACAGAGGCTTTTTATCCCATAATTTTACTGGTGCTTTTGCTTCTGGGTTCTTTGTGGGATTAAGATCTGCCCTTTACATGCACTTCCTTTCCCCCTGCTCCCCACCTTTATCTACGAGTTCTATATGTTTTATTATACAGCCACTAGATGGCGCTGTTATAGCACCATTTCCTCTTTACATGGACAAATTCAACCCGATTCAAAGCACTTCTTTTTATTCGCTCATTATTTCTGTTTCAAATTAAGCTGCAGAAATGGTTGGAAACCACGGGAGGGGTGCTGGAGGTTGATGATGTCGTGTAAAGGACCCACAAACTTCCGTGAGTAACCAATCTCAGTCACAGGATGAAAGCCTCATGTGGAGAAGACCCTAATGCTGGTGTGAAGTGGAGCTCTGTGCTCAATAAAATAGGTGTTGAACCCTATTAATCCAACTTTTATGAAGCACGTGATATTGAGCTAGGTGCTGCACAGCACTGGTGAGCAACATGCTGCCTGCGACCTGCCACGAGTGCCCTTCCCCCACTGTCCTCAGCCCATGCAACTACCTGCTAATACACATGGTACATGAGGATTGTCTTTCTTGCATGCCCTGTGTAACAGCAGAATAGGGCTCCTGGCAGCCCACCAGTCAGCTGTTTGGTGGGCTGGCAGGAGCCCAATTCTGGGAAATGGGTGTGCAAGAAGGACCCTCCTCATGCAGTTATTTCCTAGCAAAATCTCACCCCCATCACCGACTGTCCACTGAACTGCTGTTTGGGCATTAGCTGGGCATTAATAGCTGGGCATTAAAGTGTACAAGTGAAAGAACCAATACAGACCTGTGCCCACATCTTACCATCTACAAGCATGACACACAAGGGATATGGAATGGAAAGGAAATTATTAGGGCTGCAATCTGCTTAAAGAAATCTCAGTGGATTCAAGGTGTGCGCTTGCCAATTAATTTATTAAAAATTTGCAAATGAAAAAAAGTTCCAAAGAAAACATTCTTCCATTGTGTTGGATCCTGACATAGTTATGTTTAGAGTAGAACTATTGAAACCCCACTGATTTAGATGGGTCTGCTGTAAGCATAACTAAGTCTGTATCCAACTCTTCATTGGATTGGGTGCATGACCATTTCAACCCAAGGATCTGCTGTTGGATGAGAGGCCAGGGGATGCACATGTATGTGCATGCACACACATATATACGCATAATTAAAATGAGGGTACGACACATAGGCATGTGATCTTTGGTTGCTCCTGGTGTGGCTGCAGAGCCATGGGGTCCCCACCAACTGTCCCTCAGCAGCCCAGCGGATCAACTAGACTGCAGGAGGGGAAACACTAATTGGATATAAGAGCAGGGATCAGAGATTGGAGATAAGAGCGGGGATCAGAGATTGGAGATAAGAGCGGGGTTTCTCTTTCACTGCTAGCACTAACTAGGGAAAGCCCACTCTTATCATCATTGTCTGTCCCCCCCACACACACACATGCACACATGCACACACACATGCACACACACATACAGAGTCCCAACTAGTCAGCTGGTCTGCAGGGGAAAGGTGGTGGGGTCTTTATGGCTTCGTGAGCCACAGTGAGAGCTGCTGTGGGCCTCGTGCAGCTTCTGGGCCCTTGGTTGTGGGCACCGGGTTGTGCACCCCTGTTTTAGATTATGTCCATCTGTGCTATAGTAGGCATTGTTTTAGAAAAGGCATTCCTTCGTTTGTGTGTGCATGATAAGGGGGAATGCCTCTTCTGAAATGCTGCTTATGGTCTGCAGCATTTAGAAGTACTTGTATTAAAAAGACTAAATTGACTGCCTGATTAGGTCACCTTCTTAGTCAATCAAAATGTCTTTAATTGATTATATCTGACTGATTGATTGACTAAGTGTTACAGCCCTAGGAGCAAGGAATATATTCAACGATCAAAGAACCTGCTGATTTAAGACCAGAGTTAGGGGCTATCCCATGTTGGCTCAAGCTCCCCAAAGCCAGGAAACTGGAAGCTAGGGCTGATGCCGTAAATGACATGCCCCGTGATCAGTGATGGTGTTGTGCAATGTCACAAATTGTGCTTGCTCACAACTTACCCTCCATGCATCCACACTTTTCCTGGGTCTTTCAGGCCCAAATCCAGATGGGGAAGATGGGTTGCCTGGGATAAGGAAAGATGACCCATGTTGTCCTGGTCCTGTATTCCCTTATGAAGCATCTGAGCCTTACTGTAGGAATCCTACTGTGAGGTGACGCACACCTGTCTGTTGCTTACAGCAGTATCTGGAAGGATGGGTTAACCATTGAGAGGGAGCCATCTTCTAAAAGTAAGGCAAGGTGCTTCATCAGGTAATGCAGGACCTCCAGGAAAATGTGGGGCATCTTTGCTGACCAAGGAAAAGTGTGGGTGCATGGAGGGTAAGTTGTAAGTTCCCTGATTTTTTAAAAAAGGAAATGTATAATGACAGTGTTGGCAATTCTACCCTCTCCCCAATGTATTTGAATCTGCTTTCTTGCAAGTTTACCTACATGATAAATAGGATTATTAATACTTATCTAATGGTAATCATGATTCCATTTTAAGAATCGGGATTCCAAAACTTCCACAGGTAGAAAAGAGGCTGTCCTTCGCAGACATGTAGAAAGCCCTCTGCATGTAGAAAACCAAGAGAATGGTGAGGGAGGGGGTGGAGTTAGGGAACTCATCCACAGTTCCCTTCCTCATGTGTAGACCTTACACATGGGGAAGTATGAGATGTAAAATGCACACTTCTTCTGTTTGAACGAACAACAACAACAACAACAGGTTGCAAATGAGAATGGGAACGAGTTGAACTTTGAAGTAAAGTTTGGAGAATTTTGGTGAGCTTGAGCATCCCCGGTTCTCCCATCCTTACTTACACATGATGAGAATGACTGAATAGGGCTACATTCTCACAGCCATTTTAATAAGCATACATAGAGTGTGAATGCAAGTTCAGCATAACATGTGAATATACCTCTTGTCAGTGGCAGCTAGTGACTCCAGTTCTGAAGGGGTAGTGACTCCATTCAGGGTTTTAGTTACAACCAGCCAAAACTCTAAAGGTGCTATCCAAGGTGCTGAACCCATTTTTTGTGTGTAGATAGGGTTCACCACCTGTAGAGTTTTGGCTGGTGGTAACTAAAACCCAGAATGGAATCTGGAGCTGGAGTCACCAGCCGCCACTACCTCTAGTGTGAGACACAGTCTTTGCATGTTCTTTTCCCACCACATGATGCTAGCAAGGATCAGGGCCCTGGATTTCTGCTTTCAGAAACATGCTGTGAGGCACTGGATCCTTTTGCTCCCACAACCTGTGCCCTCCATCCCCAACCCTACCAAATTCTCTGAGTGTCAAACTGCATGTTACTTTACATCATGAGAAATGCCAGGTTGGATGAATCACAGGTCGGAATTAAGATTGCCGGGAGAATTATCAACAACCTCCAATACGCAGACGATACCACCCTAATGGCAGAAAGCGAAGAGGATCTAAAGAGCCTCTTGTTGAGGGTGAAAGAGGAGAGTGCAAAAGCTAGTCTGAAACTCAACATGAAAAAAACAACTATCATGGCATCTGGCCCCATCACTTCCTGGCATATAGAAGGGGAAGAAATGGAAGCAGTGACAGATTTTACTTTCTTGGGCTCCAAGATCACTGAAGACGGTGACTGTAGCCATGACATTAAAAGACGCTTGCTCCTTGGGAGGAAAGCTATGGCAAACCTAGACAGCATAGTAAGAAGCAGAGACATCACCTTGCCGACAAAGGTCCGTCTAATCAAAGCTATGGTTTTCCCAGTAGTAACGTATGGCTGTGAGAGCTGGACTATAAGGAAGGCTGAGCACTGAAGAATTGATGCTTTCGAACTGTGGTGCTGGAGAGTCCCCTGGACTGCAAGGAGGTCAAATCAGTCCATCCTAAAGGAAATCAACCCTGAGTGCTCATTGGAAGGACAGATACTGAAGCTGAAGCTCAAATATTTTGGCCACCTAATGCGAAGAGAAAACTCTCTGGAAAAGACCCTGATGCTGGGAAAGACTGAAGGCAAAAGGAGAAGGGGACGGCAGAGGATGAGATGGCTAGATAGCATCACGGATGCAATGAATATGAACTTGAGCACGCTCCGGGAGAGAGCGCAGGACAGGAAGGCCTGGCGTGCTATGGTCCATGGGGTCACGAAGAGTCGGACACGACTGAACGACTGAACAACAACAAAGCTAATGGGCTCTCATATGGATCAGGCCCCTAGAGTATTGGGTAGGGGCCTTTAACCCTTTGCCTTGTGCCTGCAGTTTACATTTCAATGGGATGCCTTTTTGGCAACATAAATTGGAGGCATGGGGGGGGGCTGATGCAGGTTGTTGGCGCAGCCTCCCTACCCCACCTCACAATGCCCAATCCAAGTAGTAACATGTCGCCTCACCTTGTGAGGTTGTATGTCATAACTAAAGAAATAGGCCATGCACATAGCATAACTAAAGAAATAGGCCATGCACATAGAAGCCATCTGTAAGAGAATTTCTCTGAAAACCTTGGAATACTGGCAGCATTCTAGCTTTGGAGTGAAACTGAAATTGCCCAACATAACGTTGCTGGAAGTTGCTGCCATAGGCTTTCACAGGGCAGAAAAACCTTAATAACTTTTCAACTGCTGTTCAGAATTCATCAAACCAATGAAAGGCACACCTCCTCAATAAGCGTGAATAATATACATCAGTTGTTTTTGCCAGAATTTGAAAGAAATGCATGATATGCAAAGATGCAGCTTGGAATAAAAAGGACAAATGTGTCAATTTTCAACAGTTTTTAATTTGCTGTACTTGAAGCAATTTGTATCGGATCATTTGAAATTTTGCACAATTGTAGACTTCATACAGTACATCATAGATGCTAAGTTTCAAGTTATTAGTTATTATTTAAGCAGTAGAATTTTGAGACTTACAATGGCAGAACCTGAGGGGGAGGGGGACTCACCTTAAGTAAAGGGTCCCTTCCATGCCTCTTTAACAAATACCTAGCCAAACATCAGTATGGCTGACACTGAGTTAAGCAAAGAACAAGTTTTGTAATGGGGTGGTGATGAGTTTATTAGCCACATTCTAAGAACAGACAAATTCTTCTCCGATCTCTAATTCTGCACAACTCCAGCTGATTGAGCCGGAAAGAGGTGGCCAGGGAAAACGAAGCTACTGTCTCATTTTTGTGACTCACCATAGCCCTGTTATGTTTATCCTGTAAAATGGTTAACATATTCAGTGCTAATGGGATGGCTCCATGGTGATACTATGGAGATGCTGCTATATGAACCATGCATGTGGCCACGGTGGAAAATTAGGACAGCCCCCCGCCCCCTGAGAAGGGGACAAATCAACACATAACAGGTTTTGACTTGTCTGGCTGCTGAGTGCAAGCATCGACCCTACAATTTTATGACATGCGATCTCCCTTGCAAAGCTCTTAATGTGTTCCAAAAGAAGCCAGCGTGGACTTCTTTCTCTCTGAATGGAAGGAAGACCTTGTCCAACATGAAATGTAAGTTGCGTGATCTTACGCTGTCGGATATACTAATAACAAACTTGGGTGCCGAGCGACAACAGCTGTGTAGCCAAAACAGGGCTACTGAGATGCAGATGGGAGGCAAACTGCACGATTGCGGGAACTTCCAACATTTGCAGAAAAGTAGAAAAAACAAGAAAAAAATATTTAGGACAACCTCATGCCCACGACCGTGTGGCTTTGAACTACAACTCCTAACAGCACCAGCCAACATGGCCAATGGACAGGGATTATGGGAGCTGTAGCTGAAAACAACTGGAGGGCACCAGGTTGGGGAAAGTTGCTTTGGGGGGGGGGAAATCCCTAAGGGGCAAAAACAGAAAACACCCCCCTCCCCCAAAAAGAAATAATAAACTCAAAACAGCCCAATGAGGACTGAGCATACTTAGTGGCAACAGGATGTTGAGTTTCTGTTGGAGAAAAATGGAAATGGAGCAGGGCAGGCTTGTGGGAGAGAATGGAATGGAGTATCTTAAAAGAAGTCATGTCTGTCTAGCTGGCTGGCTGGCTGGCTGGGATACTGAACTAGACCAATAGTGCAACATGTTGTTGCAGGTCCCACTTTTTAAAAATATTGTGTAAAAGAGGATGAGAGAAAAACATTGCTGAGATAACCAGCTAAACACAGACAAAACGCCATCGTCGTTCAACCCCATGTCTTCTCCTTTTCCCTCGGGAAATTTTGGCAGTTGTACTGGCAAAAACATGTTTGAGCTTGCTTGGAAATTCCTCAGGTCTAATTTCTCAGATTCTCCCGGGGGAGCTAAATTTGTTCCAAGGTCAACATTTCAGTGGCCTCTCTTCTCTAGTATGGGTTAAGAATAATGAATAATTTCCAAACTAGCAAGAGATGGCTGCCATCCTCTGCCCCGGCACCTGGGAATAAGCCCCAGTGAACACGATGGGAGTAAACACCCCTAGGACCACACTTTTAGTCCAGCAATAGGGAAAGAGATTTGGAATGCTCTTCCATGCAGATTTACAAGAAGTTGTGGCATGGAATCTGTCTGAAGTGCGTGATATAAAATCGTCATCGTCATCTTATACATCGCCTAAAATGTTCTAAGTGCCATACACACATTGAAATATAAGATAGTCCCTCCTTGCAGGCTCACAATTTAATAGACATTCTACAAAAGGAAAAAGGAATGAGGAAGGAAGAGGAAAGCAAGTGGTCATTAAGAAGTATCCTTTTATTTAATAGGAACTTGTATATTATGTTCATGTAAACCAATCACACACACAAAACCAAGAATTTTTAAGAACGTAACAACATAAAACAGCCATGTCAGATCATACCAAGGGTCCATCTAATCCAGCATTCTGTTCACACAGTGGCTGACCAGCTGTCAATGGGAAACCCACAAGCAGGACATGACAGCAACAGCACTCTCCTGCCCATCTTCCCCAGCAACTGGTGTACATAGGCTCACTGCCTCTGGTACTGGAGGGAGCACATAGCCATCAAGACTAGTAGCCATTGATAGCCTTTTCCTCCAGGAATTTGTCTCACCCTCTTTTAAAGTCATCCAAACTGGTGACTATCACTACTTCCTGTGGTAGCAAATCCCATAGTTTAACTCTGCGCTGTGTGAAGATGTCCTTCCTTTGATCTATCCTGAATCTCCCACCAATCAGCTTCATGGGATAACCCCACTGGGTTCTAGTATTTTGAGAGAGGGAGAAAAATGTCTCCCTATCCACATTCTCCACACCAGGCATAATTTTCTACACTTCTATCATGTCTCCCCTTATTCACCATTTTTCCAAGCTTAACAATCCTAGCTGTTGTAACCTTCTCTCATAGGGGAGATGCTCCAGCCCCTTGATGGTTTTAGTTGCCCTTTTCTGCACTTTTTCCAGCTCTACAATATCCTTTTTTTAGGAGCGGTGACCAGAACTGTGTACAGTATTCTTAGTGTGGTCACATCATAAGGGCAGTTTTATTCTCAATTCCTTTCCTAATTATGCCTAACATGGGATGTCCCCCCCTTTTGTTTTACAGCAGCTGCACACTGGGTTGACATTTTCATCAAGCTGTCCACCACAGCACCCAAATCTCTTTCTTGGTTGGTCACTGCTAGCTCAGATCCCATCAGGGCATACTTGAAGGTGGGATTTTTTTTTTTGCCCAACGTGCATCACTTGCTTACATTGAACCACATTGAGCATCTTTTGGTGTTGAACTCTGAGTGTTTAGGAAAACCTGATACCCCCATAACTGAGAGAGAGTCAGAGACCACAGACAAGGTCCTTGAAAGCAATTCTTAGTTTTATTAAAGAAGAATTTAAAATGAATTAAACACATCAGGGGAATTAGTATCATACATACAACCTTACAACAGACAATGGGTTTTTGAGGGTTGTTTCCCCCTCCAACAACCCAGTTTTAGACAACACAGCAAACCATGGCAACTCCTCACAGCTGGGAGTCGAATATTCAAAATGGCCATCGGCACATGCCATAGCTCACTGTAGCTCACTCATTAATTAAGCCACAGTGGGCTGCAGTGATCATGTGAACCCAGTCAAAGAATTTATTTCTCTTTTGTGCTGTGAGGAAAGGGGTGTGGGGAGTTGATGGGTAATATTTTTGCATAAATATCTCCTGATATCACAGGTCCAGGGGAGCAAGATCGCCTGGGGGATTTTAGTGATTTTGTGGCTCTATTCTGGTTGTACTTTTATACTGTAGTTTTAAGCTTTCATATTTTGTATTGTTTTATGTTGTACTTTGTGCTTTTAATTGTTGTGAACCACCCAGAGAGCTTCGGCTATGGGGCGGGACAGAAATGTAATAAAATAAAATAAAATAAATTCTCAATGCATTGAAATAACGCAAAGCCTTCTCCTTGGTGTTGCAGTGATCTTTAGACTTGCTTTGCTTTTGGCTTCAATCCAACTTGCCACATTCCAGTGCGTCCTTGAAAAGGAGTTCTTCTGCTCTTCCATTCCAAATGGTGAGTTCCCTCTCAAAGGCTTATTTGTGTTTCAACTTGATTGGGGAAGGCCTGTAACTCACTGGCAGAACACCCGCTTCACACGCAGAAAGTCCGAGGTCTGATCCGTGGCATCCCCAGTTAGGGCTGAGAAAGACTCCTGTCTGAGACCTTGAAGATCCACTGCCTATCAATGTAACCAGGCTTCAGGGATCTGCTTTTTTTTTTTTTTTTACTAGGTCCAAAGATTCACCAACTGAAGCCAGCTCCAGAACAGTGGCTGGGAAATGGATAGAGCCAGAGGCAAAATGGTGGTACCAGTTACCTGGAACACCCTATGAGCTAGACACTGGGATGACCTCCAGTCCATATATAAGTACAAATCTACAGCTGATCAGAGATGCTAACAGCATAATTTAGAAGGGGGAAAAAAACCCTCTTCTGTTCTTATTGTTGAACAATTCAGCATCAGAAATCCTTGCTCAGCCTTCCCCAGCCTGGTGCCCTCCATATGTTCTGGACATCAACACCCAGCCAGCCCCAGCCCTATAGATAGGTATCATGGGAGTTGTAGTCCAAAACATCTGGAGGGTACCAGGTTGGGGAAGGCAACCTTTGCTGATCTACTGGAAATCATCCAGGGACCCACCAGTAGGTCGTGAGCTACCTTCTGACCACCCTGGTGTAGACAATACTGAGCTATATGAACGAGTGCTCTGACTTGATATAAGGCAGCTGCCTGTGTTCCTAAGAGAGAACTCTAGAGGAAGAGGTTTCCCACCACATGACTTGTTCTCGTGACCAAAAGGCCATCCAGTCCAGCTTCCTATTTTGCAAAGTGGCTATGAGTCAGATGCCTCCAGGAAGATCAGAAGCAGGGCATGAAGGTGACAGACACCCCCACACATGCCCCAGCCCCTGATACTGAAAGGTGTTCAATCTCTGCAGATGGAAGTTCTATTCTTGGCTCTCACGGTTCACATTTACCAAGAATTAATCTCTTCCAAGGCAGAGGATCCTGTGGCCCTCCAGATGTTCTTGGTCTACCATTCCTATCAGCCCCACCTAGCATGGCCAGTTATCATCAGAGGCGATGACAGTAGTAGCCAAGAAACTGCAAGAGGTGAAGGCACTAATATATTGCAAAACAGAAGAGAGAAGAAGTTCTCAGCCAGGTGCCTGAACGAAATCCTTTATTCTGCCCGACACGTTTCAGAAGAGATTTCCTTCCTCAGCTGCTTTCTTTAGATATGTCAAAAAGAATCTTTCCTATGCATCTTCTATCTTGAAGTGCTCAAGAATTTCATGGCAGAAGATACATAGAAGAAACAGAGCAAGGATTCTTTTCAATATATCTAAAGAAAGCCCCTGAGGAAGGAAATTTCTTCTGAAACGTGTGGGGCAGAATAAAGGATTTCATTCAGACACCAGAGAACTTTTCTCTTCTATTTTGTGGTAATAGTAGTAGCCAACAAGACCCAGAGGGCCACAAATTCCCCAGCTTTAATATATTCCTTTATAAGGAGGACACTGAGAAGCTGGAGCATGTCCAGAGAAGAGTGACCAGGATGGCAAGGGGTCTAGAAACTAAATCCTGTGAGGGGTGGTTGAAAGATCTGGGTACATTCAGCTTGGAGAAGAGAAGGGAAGACATTATACTGATCCCAAATTATCTGAAGGACTGGCACGTGGAAGATGGAGCAGGCTTGTTATTTGTTGCTCCAGAGTGCAGGATTAGAACCAAGGGGTGGAGACTGCAGAGAAGCAGATTTCAGCTAAACTTCCTGATGATAAGAGCTGTTTGACCATGGAGCAGACAGCCTTAGGAGGCGGTGAGCTCTCCTTTATTGAAGGTATTTAAGCAGAGACTGGATGGCCCTCTGTCAAGGAAGTTGTAGTTTCATCCTGCATTTCACAGCTTGCATTGACCAGGGGGTTAGACTACATAATCTCGAACATCACTTCCAACTCTATGATTTTATATGTCCATCTAGTCTGGCATTCCATTTCTAAAGGTGGCAGACCTCTTGGCAGATCACCAGCAAAGCGCCAATCCTCTCCAGGAGAACATATATTCAGTGGCCCACTGTGAAACTCTCCATGTAAGAGACCCGTACCTTTTTAACCTGAAGGAAAAGGTTTCTGTGGATGTAAGAATAAAAATAGGGTAACAGGGAATAAAAATGGCCTCCGAAATAAATGTATTACATGCATTTTCAATCTGACCTTGCAAGGGTTCTATCAATTGCATCAGGACATGTGCTGGGTTTCAGATATGAACTGAAGCGAACCCTCAAGCATCAAAGTCACAATTTCTCCCTCTAGATTTTCCGGAAGGGCTGACTTCCATTGTATTTGTGGTCACTAATCTCGGAGTGATCAACTCGACTGTCTTCAATAGCCGAAGTTTGGCATCAGTCACCAGCCTCGCTCTAGCGAACAGCGGCATCACAAGCATCGAACCTGGAGCTTTCCGTGTTTTCCAAAGCCTCACCAAGCTCAGCTTGTATCAGAACAGTCTAACGCATGTGATGGCATCCTGGCTTTCCAGCCCGGGGCATTTAGAAAACTTGACAGCCGCTCAGAACCTCATTGCCAAAATAGGACCAGACATGTTCTCCAACTTTTCCAACCTTATCACGCTGAATTTGGCAAACAATCAGATCCATCAGATTGCTGGTGGGAGTTTTAAGAGCTTGTCCAAGCTACGATCGATTGACCTTTCTGGCAATAATTTAATGACATTAACAAGAGATGCGTTCCGTGGGCTGGTGATCCTGCCAGCAATGAGACTTGGTGGCAATCCATGGAATTGCTCCTGTGAACTTTGGGATTTTGGATTATTCCTCCAAGGTAAATGTGCTGGCAAACACCAGTTTTGATTCTAGGACTATGGAATGGGTGGCCCGTTTGTCCATATCGGGGAGCAATTTGCAGCGGCTGTTTATTTTAAAGATGTATGAATCATGCTCTACTAAAATAGGACTCTGAGCATGTTGTTGCTATATGCGATTGCTATTTATTGAGGCATTTGATATATTAAATATAAAAATCAAGGAGCAGGATGGTAGCGACTTGTTCTCTGTTGCTTCTAAGGGCAAGACTGAAACCAGTGGGTGGGAAATGGCAAGGAAACAGATTTCAGCTAAACATTAGGAAAGAATTCCTAACAGTACAAGCCGTTCAGCAGTGGAATGGAGGAGATGAGCAATCCTTCACTAGAGATATTTAAGGTTTGATGGAAATATGTCAGGGATGCTGCAGTTGCATCCTGCACTGAGAAGGGGGTTGGATTTGGGGATGTCCATTGCCAGAAAATGCTGCCCTTGTGGGGGTTTGCTGGATTTCTCTGATGTGCCCAACTCTGCTTGGTTTTGCCAGCCGAGATGCGTGGTTTCCCCGAGTTCCAGGGACCTTTAACACATGGGGGGGGGCGGCTCGGCCATAATTTGCGCAGATAGAGATTTGTGCAAATTACAGCCACAAATGTACTTTATTTATCTATTTACAATATTTGTATACCACTCCATAACCAGAACAGATTTGGGAGCAGCAAACACAAAAGATAAAACAGTAAAATAATGAAAAGATTAAAACACCACCATTAACAACATGCTTTTAAAAAAACGGAATGCCAATAGAAACCGAGACTGGTCAATTAAGGAATGCCTCCTGGAACAGTGCTGTTTTCAGGGGGCACTGCAAACAATACAGTGTTGGTGCCTGCCTGACCTCCAGGGGCAGGGAGTTCCAGAGAAAGAGGCTGCCACACTTGTTGAGCAAATTGAGCAAAGTTGTGTAATTTGTGCAAATTTCAGCTGTAATTTGCGTGAACTTGCATAATTTGCGCAAATTGCAGCCAAAATTTGTGCGGATGTTTTTTATGTGCATTGCCCCCCCCCCCACCGAAATTCTACCAGCTGGCCTGACTCATTGTTCACTAGAGTTGGGCCAGCTGGCAGAAGACGGAATGGAGTCCGGGGGTCCGAGGCAACGTAAGCTCGTTGAGCTCCACCCTCCAACCAGATTCCTCCAACATCCCCAGTATATTGTTTTTAGAGTTATCTGCTGGCGGGAGAGATGTGTTTTTAAAAGAAAGAGGTGGGGGTACAGGGAGCAGCCATCGGAATAGCAGAGAGCAGAGAGAGAGATGGCAGAGGGAGGCAGCTAGGTCACTATGGGGTGCCTGACTTAAACCAGTTGGTACCGCAATCTGCAAACATGGGGCCACTGATGGGGCCTTGTGCCCACCCACCCAGTTGTTCTTACAGGTAGGCCCGAAAGCAGTTTCAGACTCGGGTATTAAAGATATGGGCTGTCTGAAGGCAGTTCTTCAGCTAACTAGGTCCCAAATGATTTAAGCATCCTTCTCCAATTTGGTGCTATAGTTCCCATCATCCCCAGGCAGCATGGCACATGGTGCCTGAGGATTGTGGGGGTTGTAGTCCAATGCTTCTGGAGGGTGTCATGTTGGGGAAGGCTGCTTTAAGGCTTTAAAGGTCAAATACCAGCACTTTAAATCACCCACAGAAAACATAGGAACATAGGAAGCTGCTGTATACCAAGTCAGACCCTTGGTCCATCTAGCCCGGTACTGTCGGCACTGACTGGCAGCAGAGGCTCTCCAGGGTTTCAGGCAAGAGTTTTTCCTGCCCTACCTGGAAATTCCAGGGATCGAACCTGAGACCTTCTGCATGCAAAGCAGGGGCTCTACCACTGAGCCACAGCTCCTCCCCCATAAATAGGGCCAGAGAAACATCACAGGGTTCACAAATGAATAGCTACAAACAAGTGTTTAGCCTTGAGAAGACTGAGGGGAGACAGGATAGCGCTCTTCAAGGACTTGAAAGGTTGTCCCAGAGAGGAAGGCCAGGATCTCATCTCGATCATCCCAGAGCGCAGGACAAGGAATCATGGGCTCAAGTGACAGGAAGCCAGATTCCAGCTGAACATCAGGAGAAACATCCCGACTGTTAGAGCAATACGACAATGGAACCAATAACCTAGGGAGGTGGTGGGCTCTCCCACACTGGAGGCATTCAAGATGAAGCTGGACAGCCATCTGTCAGGGATGCTCTGACTTGGATTCCTGCACTGAGCAGGGCGTTGGACTCGATGGCCTTGTAGGCCCCTTCCAACCCTACTGTTCTATGATTCTATAAGTGCATCATCATCTTCATGCCAGGTATTGTAATTTTTTCAGAGCTGATCAATGCGTCACTGCTTGAAGACGCTGCTTCCGTCGTGTGCCACAGTCCACCGAGGCTGGAAGGAGTTCGAGTCTGGAACATCTCAGACTTGAACTGCCCACCGGAGATCCTCTCATCAGCTGCTGGGAACAGCTTCCATAAGGTTGGATTGCCGTCCTTGCTAGCCAGTTTAGGTACGTTTCAGTATGTTATTTTGTACGTTTCAGTATGTTATTTTGTACATGGTAACGCAACTCTGAAGACATTTAATGCTGAAGGTGGTCTCTGAAGCATCTCCCTTACTGCCATATTTCGTGGCACCTTCTCTAGTAATGTAGTTGTTTTTATGATATCTGGTTTTACAAAAGGTTTCTCTCTATCTTGGCTGTTCTTCTGTTTCTGCATTCAGTGGGGGGGGGAGGTATTTTTATATAGCACATGCTGCCTGAGACCTTGCAAGTTGGATAGACAATACTGTACTAGATGGATCAACGGCCTGACGTGATATAAAGGTGCTTCCTGCATTCATACACTATTCCCATGTCAGCTAGATGAACAATACGAATGGTCAAATAAACAGACACAGCTTATATGTGGACTTCAACTTAACTTTTACAGCAAAATCTGTCTGTCAATCATTCCTTCTCTTTCTGATGTTCAGGCTGGGAGTAGCCAAAACTGAACCACCCACACACAACAGGGAGGTATCAGCAGACTTGGGGAAAATTAAATAAAACAAAACCTCAGGAAAGGAAGCCCCCAAAATACCCCAATGAGGACTGTGTGTGCTCAGTGGTTACCGTAGTCTGACTTGACTGTTGGAGGGGAGTGGCAATGGAAAACTGGAGAAGAGATGGAGGGGGAGTGGCTGAACTCCTGAACAGCATCTCCCCACACTGCAACATTTGGTTGCAGCACCCTCTTGTCCATATACATTGATAGTAGGAATTCCAATGCATCGTAAAGGGAGTCTATGTTTCAGATATAACATTAAAACAAGGCATTTCTGGACACATAATATTGAATCTGTTTGCTTTTTAAAGCAGTGCTTTTTAAAAAGCTGTCACAGAAGAACTCATCATTTTTAGTGAACCATCCATATATTTGGTCAATGTGGATCTCCTAAATGGATATATGCATTTATTTCTGTATTTTTATCCTACCTTTCCTCCAAGGTACATGGCCCTTCTTCCCCCTCCCTCCAACCCATTTTATCTTCACAACAGCCCTGTGAGTAGTTGTGTTGCCAAGAGGCAACAGTTCTTTTGAGGATTCAGAAACAATGAACACACCAGTGGGTGAAGGGTAAATATTGTATTAAGCAAAAAGAAAGCAGAAAAACAAAACACAGTGTGTGCAGCAAGGAACTTCAAAGCAAGATCACAAAGCGTACATCCCTCCAGTCACTGGCAACCCCAGTCCATGACGAATGCACTGCCCTGGCCTGGCACTCAGCGCTTTCCACCTGCATAGACGTTTCAAATTAGGAGGGTCCCAGGGACACATATATTTACTGTGCTCACATTAATCCCTCCTTATATTCTGGTTGTACATCAATGACTTCAAGAATGGTTATACACTCTTGCAAAGTGAAAGGATTCGCTCTAGCAAGAGGCAGGAAGCCAATATATAACCTTGAGATCTCTCCAGAGGCTACCTAAAGGTAAATACTACACTCTCAGGCAGGTTTTTGTTGTTGTTCAGTCGTGTCCGACTCTTCGTGACCCCATGGACGCCAGGCCTTCCTGTCCTCCGCTCACTCCCGGAGTGTGCTCAAGTCCATATTCATTGCATCGGTGATGCAATCTAGCCATCTCATCCTCTGCCGTCCCCTTCTCCTTTTGCCTTCGATCTTTCCCAGCATCAGGGTCTTTTCCAGGGAGTTTTCTCTTCTCATTAGGTGGCCAAAATATTTGAGCTTCAGCTTCAGTATCTGTCCTTCCAATGAGCAGTCAGGGTTGATTTCCTTTAGGACTGACTGATTTGACCTCCTTGCAGTCCAGGGGACTCGTAAGAGCCTTCTCCAGACATTCCATGGGGTTTTCTTGGCAAGAATACTGGAGTGGATTGCCATTTCCTTCTCCAGTGGACCACATTTTGTCAGAACTCTCCACCATTACCTGTCCATCTTGGGTGGCCCTGAACAGGCAGGTAGCTGGCTCTAAGAAATAACAAGAAAGGAAGAAGCATAGCTGGCTTCCTAAAGTGACAGATCTCAAGTGGAAGTCTAGGCGCAGAAGGAGCCATTTGTTGTACACCACTAAACTTAACATAACAATCCTCTTTTGCATTTCCACTACACTAGAGTGATTGACCCACTGAACTTCACAGCTGACCAAGCATCCGAACCCAAGTTTCCTTTGTCGTAGTTCAACAATTGAAACCATGGGCAGGTACCCTGGTGCCCTCCAGATGTTTTGAACAACAGCTCCCATAAGTCCCGGCCAACATGGGCAGTAGTGGAGGATTATGGGAGTTGTCATCCAAAACATCTGAAGGTTGATGACCCCTGCTCTAACCACTACACAACACTATGTTCCAAATTACATAACCAATGGTGAAGTTAATCAGTATTGGCTTTTCTCAGGGGAAACCTGGTGGCTTTTGAACCTGGGATCTTCTGCAGGTGCGCTACCTGCACAGACCCTCCCAAAAGGCTCAGTCCTTCCACTAATTCCCTTTCCCCATGTTACCCTCACAACAACCCTGCAAAATAAGTTAGGATGAGAGTGACTGGCCCAAGGTCATCCAGTGAGCTTCATGACCAAGGGGATTGCAACCTAGGCCTCCCAGGTTCTAGTCCAGCCCCCTAACTACTATACTATACTGCCTCTCCAATACAAATTCATGTATCTGGCTCTGGCTATCTCTGGACCGGATCGAAAATGGCAACAAAATGAAGGGAATTATTAATACTGTAGTTCAATAGTTTTAGTTATCTGTTTTAAAATTAATATATCCTTTTAAAACATTAGAAACTACATTAAAGCTAAAGGAGATGCATTAATTTTAAAACCCAAAACTAGAACTGGTGCCATACTTTTGCCACCAAATACCATTCTATGTTAAATCTACCCCCATAGCACCCTTTTATTTCAACTGTCCCTAAGGTATTTTTACTCAGTCTTTGACTCACATAAACCAGGGGATAGGCAAACCTTTTGAGCCTGTGGGCAGATCTGTCATTTTGAAAAATGCCCCTGGCAACACCACAAATTGCCATGGAGCGGGGAGGGTTAAAATGTTGAGAACATCCTCCTTCCTGGCTTCTCTCTTTTCTTGATTTATGTATTTATGTATTAAATTTCTTAATCACCCACTCTGGGCGATGTTGTTGTTATTCAGTCATTCAGTCGTGTGAACGTGACCCCATGGACCATAGCACGCCAGGCCTTCCTGTCCTGCGCTCTCTCCCGGAGTGTGCTCAAGTCCATATTCATTGCATCGGTGATGCTATCTAGCCATCTCATCCTCTGCCGTCCCCTTCTCCTTTTACCTTCAGTCTTTCCCAGCATCAGGATCTTTTCGAGTGACTTTTCTCTTCGCATTAGGTGGCCAAAATATTGGAGCTTCAGCTTCAGTATCTGTCCGTCCAATGACCAGTCAGGGTTGATTTCCTTTAGGATGGACTGATTTGACCTCCTTGCAGTCTTGTAAGACTTGTAAGAGTCTTCTCCAGCACCATAGTTCGAAAGCATCGATTCTTCAGTGCTCAGCCTTCCTTATAGTCCAGCTCTCACAGCCATACGTTGCTACTGGGAAAAGCATAGCTTTGATTATACGAACCTTTGTCGGCAAGGTGATGTCTCTGCTTCTTACTATGCTGTCTAGGTTTGCCATAGCTTTCCTCCCAAGGAGCAAGCGTCTTTTAATTTCATGGCTACAGTCACCGTCTGCGGTGATCTTGGAGCCCAAGAAAGTAAAATCTGTCACTGCTTCCATTTCTTCCCTTTCTATATGCCAGGAAGTGATGGGGCCAGATGCCATGATCTTAGTTGTTTTAATGTTGAGTTTCAAACAAGCTTTTGCACTCTCCACTTTCACCCTCAACAAGAGGCTCTTTAGATCCTCTTCGCTTTCTGCCATTAGGGTGGTATCGTCTGCGTATCAGAGGTTGTTGACAATTCTCCCGGCAATCTTAATTCCAACCTCTGATTCATCCAACCCAGCATTTCTCATGATGTACTCTGCATATAAATTAAATAAGCAGGGTGACAATATACAGCCTTGTCGTACTCCTTTCCCAATTTTGAACCAATTGGTTGTTCCATGTCTGGTCCTTACTGTTGCTTCTTGACCCTCGTACAGGTTTCTCAGGAGACAGGTAAGGTGGTCTGGTACTCCCATCTCTTTCAGAATTTGCCACAGTTTGTTGTGATCCACACAATCAAAGGCTTTAGCGTAGTCAATGAAGCAGAAATAGACATTTTTCTGGAATTCTCTTGCTTTCTCCATGATCCAGTGAATGTTGGCGATTTGATCTCTAGTTCCTCTGCCTCTTCAGAACCCAGCTTGTACTTCCGGTAGTTCTCGGTTCACATACTGCTGAAGCCTAGCTTGTAGGATTTTGAGCATCACCTTGCTGGCACGTGAAATGAGCGCAATTGTGCGGTAGTTTGAACACTCTTTGGCGTTGCCCTTCTTTGGAATTGGAATGTAAACTGACCTTTTCCAGTCTTGTGGCCACTGTTGAGTGTTCCAAATTTGTTGGCATATTGAGTGCAGCACTTTAACAGCATTGTCTTTTAGGATCTTAAATAGCTCAGCTGGAATACTGTAATCTCCGCTACCTTTGTTATTAGTAATGCTTCCTAAGGCCCACTTGACTTCACTCTCGAGGATGTCCGGCTCAAGTTCAGTGACTGCACTATCATGGCTGTCAGAGACATTAGATCTTTCCTGTATAGTTCTTCTGTGTATTCTTTCCACCTCTTCTTAATCTCATCTGCTTCTGTTAGGTCCCTGCCTTCTTTGTCCTTTATCATGCCCATCTTTGCACAAAATGTTCCCTTGAGATCTCTGATTTTCTTGAAGAGATCTCTAGTCTTTCCCATTCTATTGTTTTCCTCAATTTCTTTGCATTGTTCATTTAAGAAGGCCTTCTTGTCTCTCCTTGCTATTCTCTGGAACTCTGCATTCAGTTGGGTATATCTTCCCCTTTCTCCTTTGCTTTTCGCTTCCCTTCTTTCCTCAGCTACTTGTAAAGCCTCATCAGACATTGCTTTCTTGCATTTCTTTTTCTTTGGGATGGATTGAGTTGCTGCCTCCTGAACAATGTTATGGACCTCCGTCCATAGTTCCTCAGGCACTCTATCTATCAGGTCTAATCCCTTAAATCTATGCGTCACCTCCACTGTATATTCATAAGGGATATAATTTAGGTCATACCTAAATGGTTTAGTGGTTTTCCCTACGTTCTTCAATTTCAGCCGAAATTTTGCAAGAAGCAGCTCATGATCTGAGCCACAGTCAGCTCCAGGTCTTGTTTTTACTGACTGTATAGAGCTTCTCCATCTTTGGCTGCAAAGTACATAATCAATCTGATTTTGATATTGACCATCTGGTGATGTCCATGTGTAGAGTCGCCTCTTGTGCTGTTGGAAAAGAGTGTTTGCTATGATCAGCGTGTTCTCTTGGCAAAACTCTATTAGCCTTTGTCCTGCTTCATTTTGTGCACCAAGGCCATGCTTGCCTGTTATCCCGGTGATTTCTTGACTTCCTACTTTAGCATTCCAATCCCCTATGATGAAAAGGACATCTTTCTTTGGTGTTAGTTCTAGAAGGTGTTGTAGGTCTTCATAGAACCAATCAACCTCAGCTTCTTCGGCCTCAGTGGTTGGGGCACAGACTTAAATTACTGTGATGTTGAATGGTTTGCCTTGGATTCATACTGAGATCATTCTATTGTTTTTGAGATTGTACCCCAGTACTGCTTTTCCCACCCCTTTGTTGACTATGAGTGCTACTCCATTTCTTCTAAGGGATTCTTGCCCACAATAGTAGATATGATGGTCACCTGAATTAAATTCGCCCATGCTTGTCCATTCTAGTTCGCTGATTCCCAAGATGTCGATGTTCAATCCTGCCATCTCATGTTTGACCACCTCCAGCTTACCTTGATTCATTGATCTTACATTCCAGGTTCCTAAACAATCCTGTTCTTTACAGCATCAGACTTTCTTTTCACCACCAGACACATCCACAGCTGAGTGTCCTTTCGGCTTTGGCCCAGTCGCTTCACTCTTTCTGGCGCTACTTGGAAATTCCCTCTGCTTTTCCCCAGTAGTATATTGGACACCTTCCGACCTGAGGGGCTCATCTTCTGTCGTCATATCTTTTAGCCTTGTGATACGTTCCATGGGGTTTTCTTGGCAAGAATACTGGAGTGGGTTGCCATTTCCTTCTCCAGTGGACCACATTTTGTCAGAACTCTCCACCATGACCTGTCCATCTTGGGTGGCCCTGCATGGCATAGCTTATGGCTTCACTGAGTTACGCAAGCCCCTTCGCCACAACAAGGCAGTTATCCATGAAGGGGCTGGGCGATGTACAATGGTACAATTTAAAACAGTAAAATTATACATTAAAACATTATTTAAAAATACCCTAACCCACCCCAAATGCCTGCCTGAATTACCAAGTTTTCAGTGCATGGCAGAAGCTCATTAAAGAGGGAGCATGGCAGAGTTCCCTAGGGAGGGAGTTCCACAGAGTGGGGGCCACCACAGAGAAGGCCCTCTCCCTCATCCTCACCAGCCTAGCTGTCCTCGCTGATGGGACAGAAAGAAGGCCATCCGAGGCTGATCTTGTTAAGTGGCCTGTCTGGTGTTCCTGGAGGCGCTCCTTGATCCCTTCCAGCTTTTGATTGTGGACACACTCTTGGTGAGCACTAGTGCACTCATAGCTGTAACACAGCTTGGCCCCTGGTATAAAAATTATTAGAGTATTCCATGATATCTTTTTGTATTGGAAAATTGCCATTGTATCTCTGTTTTGTTGGTGATGTATGTGTGTTTTTGAGCTGTCTTGATTTTTTACTCTCTTTTTTTGCCAGTGTTCACTTCCTTCACTGTATTGCTGTTTTGGATCTGGCTGGTGAAACACCATAATAAACAAGTTCAACCAAGCAAAGAAGCCACTGATCCAAGCATCTGCACAAAACCAAATAACCAGGCCGATTCCATGTCCAGGTGTCGACAGTCCGATGAAAGCATTAGAGCCACAGAGATGGGTGTGGCTTCCAAAACTCGAATGCTGAAAGCTCGTGCCAGCTCTGCCTCTGCCATTCTGCTGCGAACAGAGTTCCACCAGGAACAACAGAGGACCACTGGTTTGGCTGATGGAAATCTGTCCATGCCCTACGTGTTGCTGAATGACAAAATCCGTGACCGCAGTGAGGCCCTGCACAATTTTATGGAACTGTGGAATTATCAGAAACTGAAGGAGTGTCATGGAAAGGCATTTCAGAGCCACAGCACTGAGAAGTCTTTCCTAACTGAAGTATGTATAGAAACGCCAAGGGTCAAGGTTTCTTCGGAAGCAACAAAGGCAATATTGCAGGATAATGGGAGTTTGGGAACACTTGAGGAGGAGGTTGTTAAAGGCTGTGACAGTGTTGAGAATTCTGAACCCTTCTTATATTTAAGTGTTGTTACTGCAGCTGAAGAACAAGTTGATGCTGACCTCGAACAGGATGTGATTGCAGAAGCAGATGGAAACCACTTGGTCTCTTTGAAGCGAGCTTTCACATGGCCGTATGGAAGAGACAATCTGGGAAAGAAGTCAAATATGTTCAGTGTTAGAGCATCTTTTGTGGCACAGTACTTCCTGCCCACCTTTCACCTTGATGAGTCACTGGATGCTGAGAAGCCCGGACCTGATGAGCAATGGCTACATATACGTCCCAAGAAGGATCACCAGCTATGCACTGATGGTGAACCTGAGTTAAACAAAGAGGCAAAATTAGCCAAAGGAACCAGGCCTCCACCTGAGAGCGAATCAAAGGGAGACGCTGCTGGTGAGTCAACAGATGTTGAAAAATCACAATTCAACGAAGAACCACAAAGGCAGTGTGATCCATTTATATCTTCGAGAAAGGATGATCAAATATATGGTGGCAGAACCAAATTGGATGCAGAGGCAAAACCAACTGGCCAGCCCAAGGGTCCACTTTGGAAAGAATCAAAGGGAGCAGTTGCTGCTAGATGTGTATACAGCTCACAGTCTACAATCAAAGCAACCAAATGCTCTAATGATGTAAAAAATAAACAGTCATCAAACCCAGAATCTTCTCAGTCTGGAGTCTGTCATGAAATCCCTCCATCTCCACTGTCATCAGTTAACGTTGCTCTGGCAAGTTCTCCATATGATGGCGATGTCGTCTCACGGGAAAATAACGATCGCAACTACATCAACCTACTGCACGAAGTTGTGGAGAATCGTGGGAGGTGGACCAGGGAGAGATGGAAGCAGACCCATCAAATCCGTGCAGTCAACCAGCTCCTGACCAAATCCAAGTAGATCCCATCAGACTCCAACGTAATGCATCGTATACTAATCTGTATAGTCCAAAACAGATCAATGCTTTAAAACAAACAAACAAACAAACAGGATTAGTGAAAGATGCTGGGTTGACAGAAGAGGGTGCCTTTGGTGGCTTCAGAGAAACAGGTACTTCAGAAGCAAATGCACAATTCCTCACAATGCTGTTCTAGAATGCCTTGGACATATTCTGAAGCCACATTCTGAAGGTGAGAAGTTGTGTGCTGGACACCCTAAATGCACCTTTCATTATGTTTCTTGTGACACAGTCGTCTGTCTTCTGGGAGACTCCATCTTTCATTGTGCATCCTTCCAAAACTACCTTCAGAATGGAAAATGAGGTTTGGCCAACCTTGATGCAGAGCATCAAGAACCTGGTATTCTCCAGATGGGCTGGACTACAGCTCCCATCAACCCCTGTCACCATTGCCATTGGGAGTTATGGTCCATCGTGGTCAGTCTCCCCCCACTTAGATGTCATGGTCTTAGTTGCCCCTACGCTCTGCTCAAGGCTGTTATTTGAGTTCTTTAAAAAACCAGATATATGAAATGCTTTTATGCATTTCACATATTTCTTAGTTTGGCCTTCCCTCGTTGCTGCTGGAACAACAGGAGTAGCAAAGGTTTCTGGACTGGGGGGAATGGGGGTGTGGGGAGTAAGCTTGGAGGCTCATGTCTAGATGGAAGGGGAGGAGGTTTGGGATCTGGGTGTGGGGGAGGTGGAGAAGATTTGTGTGAACTGTGTGGCCATAATGCTTCCCTCATGGAATCACAGAATTTTAAAGTTGGAAGGGACCTTGGAGGATATCTAGTCCAACACACTCCTTAGTGCCAAGGTGTATAATGCAGGATACAACTGCGGTATCTTTGGTAGATTTGAGGTGAGCAATACAAGTCTCCAAGATTCATATTCTGAAGCCAGGAAATACACGTTTTGGTATAATGGGTAAACCGTTATGTTTTTGTTTTATTTTTTTAAATGGTTCACTATAGGCAAGGTATGCATCCAAAAAGCTACCAAAATATTTGTTTAGCTTGCACAGTTGGATCCTCTGATGTATGTTGACATGACAGATTAATTTTGGCAAATTATATTGTTGGCAATTATTAAATATGGTATAGCTGATAAGGTGCATCGTTAGAAATCCTTGTTCACAACCATCCTCATTGCAAATATGCTTTTCATGATAGTGACTGTTGTTCTCCATTCAGTTTTCCTCCCCAGCTGATGGACATCTGATCCATTTTATGTTCACATGAGCACAGGAAACAGTGCAGCTTATCTACTTGATATTTTAATAATGTCTGTTGATTCAGAGCGTATTTTATGTTTGATCTGTATCTCTTAACGCGCTTTCATATTGAAGACAAGCTTGTTACAAGTGTATTTCTATTTTATAATATCTGCTAGGAAACAAATTCCTTGCGTTTAATAAAAAATGGGAAGGAACATGTAATAACAACCTGCATTCTGATTCATGGTTCAGTTTTGTCTTCTTCTTCTTCTTCTTCTTCTTCTTCTTCTTCTTCTTCTTCGTTTGTTTTAAAGGCTGCAAATTTCTTTCAGGACACTGACCTTGTAGCCAGGAAAATGAACAACCCTATGGCCCCCTAAATGCTGGCTGAGGCATGCAGGGAGTTGTAGGCCTTTTTTTCTGTTTAAACTTGCATAGAATTGCTCCCTAAATCTCATACTGCCAGTAACTAAACCTTAGGAGAGGTGTTTCAACCTTTTAGAACAGGGAAAAGACTGCACAACAGCTGGGAGAACATCAGATGATTGATAGATGGGGAAAGGGGTGGAGTCAGGGAAGAGGGGGTGGGGTCAGGGGAGAGGGGGTGGATTGGGACCCCAGGAGGGCCAGATTTACCCCCCTTGGCCTAAGGTTCCTCACCCCTGCAATAAAGCCATGTTCAGTTTATATCAACTGACCTGGGAGTAACCCCCTTTGACCTCAGCGGGACTTACTTCTATGTAGATGTATATGGATTGTGGTGTTAATAAGATAATGGTTTGGATCCAGACTTAGGGTGCTTCCAGATGGGTTTTTTTAATTGCACAGTTGCCGTTCCTCATGCACAGAATTTTATGGGGGATCTTCTACTTGTAACCCTACCATGTTTTCCCACAACCCCTTCCATCTCTTTTTTTCTTTCCACAAAAAAAAAATCTGTTCAGGAGGAAAAGACAGCATCACTCTTTTGACTGGTAGCACAAGCAGCCCTCCATCTGGAAGCACCCTCAGGCATGGTCATGCTTCGTTGAGTCATTGACATCAGCGGTACAAATCAGTCATACCCAACGTATGTCCCATAGAGTTCGGCGGGTCTACTCTGAGCATGACTAAGCCTGGATCCACCCAATTATCTCCAACGTATCTAACGCTAGTGTTTCAGCTCTCTCGTTTATTCAGGAGATTGCTCATGCATAACAAGTCTCTGACCTGGACAAGCTGCCCACTTGCTGAACTACGATCTAAAGTTCAGAGAGGCACACGTATTCTGGCAATCAAGAGGTCTCCTTGGTCAAGCAAAGCGGAAGTTTGAAATGGCCAAACCCAGGATGGTTGTGAGAAAAAACTGTAAGTTATTTCGCATTATGCACTGGCTACCTATTCGCTACTGGACCAGGTTTAAGATATTAGTACTAGTGTACAAAGTCCTAAACAACTTGGGACCAGGATACCTGAGTGAGTGCCTTCTTCCTTACCAACCTGCCCGGTCACTGAGGTCATCAAAGGGCATGTTCTTAGTGGTTCCACATGGACCCATGGTCCAGCTGGAGTCCACCAGGAAAAAAGCCTTCAGTGTGGTGGCCCCCTTCCTGTAGAACTCTCTGCCTTTGGAGGTCAGGTATGCGTCAACATTTTATTTATTTATTTATTTATTTATTTATTTATTTCATTTCTATACTGCCCAATAGCCAAAGCTCTCTGGGCGGTTCACAAAAATTAAAACCACAAGGTGCAGCATAAAACAATATAAATGTGAAAGCTTAAAACGACAATATAACAGTACAACCAGAATAGAACCTAGCAGCAATGCAGAGATTTAAAATGCAGATTTAAAACACCACAGCTAAAAGACTAGGAAGATAAAATGCTAAAAAGTTACATCCCGTTTGGATTACTGTAACGCGCTCTACGTGGGGCTGCCTCAGAAGAGTGTTCGGAACGGAAACTTCAGCTGGTTCAAAGAACTGCGGCCAGACTGCTGACTGGGGCTGGTTACAGGGAGCATGCAACTCCCCTGTTAAAACAGCTTCACTGGCTCCCAGTCTGTTTCCAAGCACAATTCAAAGTGCTGGTTATGTCCTATAAAGCCCTATACAGCTCGGGTCCAGATTATCTGAAAGACTGTATTCTCCCTTATGAGCCTACTCGTGCCCTGAGATCTTCAGGGGAAGCCCTTCTCGCTATCCTGCCATCATCACAGGCACGCCTGGTGGGAACGCGGGAGAGGGCCTTCTCGGTGGCTGCCCCAAGGCTCTGGAACTCCCTTCCCAGGGAGGCGAGAGTGGCACCCTCCTTGGTATGTTTTCGCAGGCATGCAAAAACTTTTTTGTTCCAGCAGGCCTTTGGGGATAACTAGTCTGGACCTGGGAAAATGCGACATATGGATACCATTTTTGTTGTTCTGGTTGTCTTTTAATGTTTTAATATCTTTACAATTTTAATATTGATGATTTAATTATATTTTTAACTTTTATACAGTTGTATTTATATTTCTATTTATAGGTTTTAATTGTAGCAGTTTTAACGTTGTAAGGCCGCCTTGAGTCCCAGTATTGGGGAAAAGGCGGGATATAAATATAATAATAATAATAATAAAAAAAAATACTGGGAAAATAAAAAAAGTCTTCACACCTGGCATCGAAATGAAGGCAATGTAGGTGCCAAGTGAACCTCTCTAGGGAGCTCATTCCACAGCTGGGGTGCCAGAGCAGAAACGGTCCTCTTCCTGGGAGGACCCATCTCTCTTCCTTTGGCAGGGGCTCACGGAGAAGGGCTGCTGAGGATGATCTTAAGGTCCGGGCAGGCACATATAGGAGGAGGCGATCCTTCAGATAACCTGGCCCCAAGCCGTTAAGGGCTTTGAATGTTAATACCGGCACTTTGAATCGGGCCCGGAAATGGACTGGCAGCCAGTGCAGCTGGAAAAGTACTGGCGTAATATGAGCTCGCTGGCCAGTCCCTGTTAACAATCTTGCTGCCCTAGTTTGGACCAGATGAAGTTTCCAGACTGTCTTCAAAGGCAGCCCCATGTATAACACATTGCAGTAATCCAGACAAGAGGTTATCAGAGCCTGGATTCCTGTAGCTTTTGGCACCTCCTGAAGACATTGTTACTTCGGGAAGCCTTCCTTGGGTGACAAGCCGCGGTTTATTCAGTCTGGTCTTTTCAGAATTTGTTTCTTTTAAAAATGTTTTTAATTGCTTTAACATGGTGTTATGTTCTTCTAGCTTTGCTGTTCACTGCTCCAAAATCTTTTGATGTGGAGTGGTGTATCAATATTGTAAATAAATACATAAATAATTGGCGGGATTGGGGTGGGTGGGAAATCCACAACTTTTGATATTATTTGAAAGAGCCAAGGGGGTGTTTTGTTTTGGGCTAGGAAATGCACGCACCAGGATCTGTATAAAAATTATAGATAGAGTTTAATACAAGATAGAGCTCCTGAAAGATGTGTAAGTGGGTGGATCAGCGGTGGCATGATTTGTGCTAAGGTCCAAAGCGTACAGTCTGAGACGTGGTCTACAAATGCCTACAAATGAGATGGTAGACTCTTAAAGAGGCTGAATGGACAGTACCAGGGGGAAGTCGTTTGAATGCTTCCCCATAATTAAAAAAAATTAAACACATCCCTGCAAATAGAGACCTAGCACAACAGGGAGGAAGGTTCTAATATAGCCCGTTCCCTGTTGTGCTATTTTTCAACATGCAGGGAATTTTCCCACATGATGCAATTCCCCCCTCCTTTGAAGGACATAATCGTGCCACCTCATTTTGCTGCATGTGAAGACCAAGCCTAAAGTGGAGCTAGGCCAAAGCCTTGGTTTGTGCTTTGTTTTTCAGCCCAGTGGCACTGAGGTCAGTTTAGGAACATAGGAAGCTGCCTTCCTCAATGGGGTCATGGTAAATTTTGAAGTGCAGGCTCTCATCTTGACAGCCCCTATAGCCACACCCCCAAGGAGAGTCCAAAATGCAGGCAGCTGTGTTAATCTATACTATAGATTCTACAGCTATATATGTATAGATGAGTACAAACAGCAGCTGTATGTAGCACAATATCCAATTCATTGGGATAAGCTAGCAGTCCTAGAATAGTGAGCTGGCAAAGGGCAGTGTAGCTGTTACCATGTTGGAAAGACCTGAGTTTGCATGAGGAAGGAAAAGAGGGGGACATGTCCCCAAACAGCATAAGGCCACCACAGTTCAAGATTTTCCAGGTGTTTCTTTTCTCAGCCCCAGGGAGAAAATCCGTTTTCCTCCAGCTAGTGTGAGAACTGCAGCTCAACTCAGAGGGAATGGAAAAGTCTGGGAGTGATAAATTATGGGCTTCTTCACACGGGGCTTTTATCCTGCAATTGAGATTGTTTACTCATGGCAGTTTGCGGGTCCTTTACGCAACATCATCAACTTCCGGAGCCTCTCCCATGCTTTCTGACAATTTCCGCAGTTTTATTTGAAACGGAGATAATGAGGTAATTAAAAAATGTGTGTCCATGTAAATATGCTATAACAGTAGTGCCATCTAGTGGCTCTTTAATGAAAGACATAGAACTTGCAGTTAAAGGCAACTGCTAGGGGAATAAAAGAGGAAGTGTGTGTGAAGGAGCCGATCTTAATCCCACAAAGAATCTGGAAGCAGAAACTCCGGTAACATTGTGCAATAAAAAACCTGGTGTGGAGAAGCCCCATGTCATTGTCCTTCCTAATCAAAACATCTCACACGTCAGTCCTGAGAGCTCTGGTTCCACTGCACCACAGCTTATATTGAGTCAGAGCATTGGTGCATCTAGCCCGCTACCTAATGGCTTCTCCACACAGAGGCTTTTTATCCCACAATTTTACTGGGGCTTGTGCTTCTGGATTCTTTGTGGGATTAAGCTCAGCCCTTTACATGTGCTTACCTCCCCCCCCCACACACTTTTCCCCGTTTTATCTGCAAGTTCTCTATGTTTCATTATACAGCCACTAGATGGCGCTGTGGTATAGCGCCTGTTATTGTGCGACTTCCTCTTTTCATGGAGAAATTCAACGCGCTGTATTTTAATAGCTTATTATCCCCGATCTTAAAAAACAACAACGGGATAAGCTGGGAACTGCATTAACCCTATGGAGAGGTTCCAAAGGAGATGGGCTCCCTCTGTGTTTTGTATTCAACAGGTATGTCAGTGTTTGCTGCTTTGCTCCTGCATTCTGTGGGAACTGCCCTGCCTTGTCCTCCCACGTGCCGGCTGTGCTCGGCATATACAGCAGAATGCGAGGAAGTCTCTTCACTTGCTGATGGTGAGCCCGTTCCCCTCCTGCCATCACTTTCCTGCAGCAATTGTCTCAGCGGATGGGTCATCCCGTAGTACTAACGAATACACCAGCTTGCATTTGCGACTTGAAGATTTGAGGTTGAAATATCATCCTTTTGGAATGTGTTGCATTTTGATACACATTTTGGTTTACTATTTCCTCCCCTGGTCACTGCCCGGCCTTGGGAAAAGCAACCTCTGGCTTGGGGGGCTTCTTTTTTTTTTTTTTCCAGCTTGGGGCAGGAGTGGTGGTGGTGTCCCAGGGCACGGTCTGAAGGCACATGAGGCAGCCACCGTGCTGAAGCTAAGCAGGTCTGGGTCCGGTCAGTGCTTGGAGGGGAGACCATCTGGGAAACACATGTAGCCACCTTGAGTTCCACAGTGGAAGAAAGGTGGGGTATCAACGTAACAAATCAATAAGAGAAGGAAATGTAAACAAACACATTATGGTTGCAATTCTAAACCACCAGTTCCAGTTTTTGTGGGCCCTGGGAAAAGTGGGCCCTGAAAGGCTTACCTAGCGGCAATGATGGCCGCTAACCGCAGTGGCTGGAGCGTGCCATTTTAAATGCCCACAATATCCCAGGGTGATGTTACATGAGGGGTGTTGCGGAAAATTAGCAGCTAGACCCACCTGCCTGGCGCTGCTCAGAGCACCAGCCTGGGGGAAAACTTTAAGAGGTAACCAATGGCAGGCATCGGTTTTGGGCCCTGCCAGGGCACTGGCACTTTGCCAGCAGCCCGACAGTACCAGACGCTGGTGCTGGCCCCGCTAAACTAGCGTGCTGCAGTCCCATTGAACAAGCAGGACTGACTTTTGAGTAAACATGCATAAGGCACGGCGGTGAAAGATTGGTGCTCACATATCAGCGTGTGTACGCTGCAGTTCAGTAGATAAGCTGGAAAAGCATTCATTTTTTAAAAAGAGGGTGTCAGGATTCCCCTTATGACCTGGACCCCCTGAGCAACTCCTTAAGGATCTCTTGCCTCCTTAAGAGTCCCACCTTCCTTCTTTTACCTTCCTCTTCCCAGTAACGTGGGGTTTAGGCGGTAGGCGTGGGGTGACTGACATTCTAGACATAGGGTTTAACCACAACAGTTTACTGGTAAATCAAATCACAGCTAAAGTATTTACACAACAGAGCTGAGTGATACAAAAGGCCTTAAGAGAAAATAAAAGTTGCAAAATGCACGTTTCTTTACCCTCGCTGTACTTAGGCTTCTCCAGGCTCCCTGTTCATGCTCTGCTTGTCCAGACTCTCCTTACTGGCTTTCACGCTCTCGTTATATATCTTCCTCCCTCAAAACCAAAAGTACTGTTTGAAACCTTTAGAAATGAAACTTAACTGGGGAACTGAAACTAAAACTTAACCGGGGAAATGGATGTACGTCTCTCAGGAAAACTGCCCCCCAACAAAAAAAACTCCAGGCCTCTCGGCCTGACCTTTTTCTTTTCCTTGCCTCTGTAGGCCTCAAACCTTCTCAGAGGGCAACATATTTCCATGTTTGAAAGCATGTGACACTGCCTACAGATATCTCAGAAGCCAGACGAGTTGCCAAACAAGGTTTCCAACAGTCAGTGCCCTGTATAGGTGTTTACCCCATCCATGGCTGGCAGTATGAATTATGCAAAACGGTAATAAATATTTCAGAATATATTCTGCAAAATAGAGCCAATGCGTATGTGTGCTTTTTTAATTCTTAAAAAGTGGATAGAGTGTTGGACAACAACTGAGGTTTATTCAGAAATCAATCCCACTGAGTTCAATGGGATTTACTCATTGTTTGTTAACTCATTGTTTGTTTAGGATCACAAACTTGAAGTGTTTATTTACATTTCCTTTTGAAATTATTACTATGTATGCTAGTGTGGTATAGTGGTTAGAGCAGCCTTCCCCAACCTGGTGCCCTCCATATCTTTTGGAATTCAACTCCCATTAGCCCCAGCCAGCATGGCCAATGGCCAGGAATGCTGGGAGGTGTAGTCCAAAATGCCTGGAGGACACCAAGTTAGGGAAGCCTGAGTTAGAGTGTTAGACTAGGAATAGCAGACCCAGATTCAAATCCACGCTCAACCACAAAGCTCCCTGAGCAACTATGTGTCAGCCACATGGGCAGGTGAGTGAGGGACAAGCAATATGCATGACCTTGAGCTCCTGGAAGGAAGGGAGGAATACCAGTATAATCAATAAAATCGTTGTACATCAGCTTTTTCTGCCCAGTTTATGCAGGATGCAGAAGTCTTTTCTCATTGCAGAAATTGGGCTTTCTTAATACACATATGAACACACACATGCTTTTAGTGCAGAATGCACACAGCCCTGCTGCATCCTTTTCCAGTAATTTTTCAGAAGACCAACTATTGTTTTTTCTTATATTTTACTTGCTAAATATCTCCTCCTCTCCGCCTCTTCCATCTCTAGTCTTAGTAGGTTTGTCAAGTTTCACAGAGAAGATACTCCTACAGCACGGGAACCTTAGTGTGATACCTCCAATGTCCTTCACAAAATTCTCCAACCTCCATTTCTTGTCCATCACTGGATTTCTGGTTTTGTCACTGACCGACCTCACCTTTTCCACAATTCATGTCAGCAGCCTGAGAATATTGGATCTCAGCAACAACCACCTGTTCAGCTGCATGATTGAACCAATGGCTTTCTCAGGCCTTCTGCTCCTTGATGAGTTGATTCTAACCAACAATAGTTTGGATCTCTTGAGACGGTCGTGGTTCTCAGAGATGCCAGAACTCAGAAAACTCTTCCTTGGGGTTAACAGAATCGGATACCTTCCTCCGAGGTCATTTGAAAACTTAGCCAAATTGGACGAACTGGTTGTGCATACCAATCTTATCCAGTATCTCCCCATGGACACTTTTTATGGGTTGCCCTTGTTAACCAAATTGGACTTATCGAGTAACAAAATCCTGTTTATCAACCATGAGGTCTTCCAGCCTTTGCAAGCACTGGAGTACCTCCTGTTGTTTCAAAATATGTTGACCATCTTGCCCATTCTTCCGGGTTCCATCAGCTTCTTATTTCTTCATGAAAACCCATGGGAATGCAACTGCCAGCTGGTAAACGCTATGGAGCCATTGATAGCTACAATTCAGTCTCCTGCTGGAGTCATTTGCAACGGACCACCCAGCCTGTCAGGACGCCAAGTGGTGAGCATCAGGCCAGAAGGTTGTGCACCGCCATCTTCCTCTTCCTCTTCATCTCTGACTCCATCTTCACCATCAGCTACACACCTTCTGCCACCCAATACATGGAACCTCAGCTTGCTTTATGGATTGCTAGGTAAATGCTTGAAAGCAGGTCTCTAGAACTTAAGCGACACGCTACGTTAATTTAATTAACAATAAATAATATACTGTGAAGACCTTTGGGTTGATCAAAGCATTTTAAATGTTTCATCTAGCTCAGGGGTGCACTCTTGTGGCCTTTTCTGTGCCCCCCACCACCCAAGTCACCACCAAATTGCAGCCAGATTTCAGGGCTGTGGCAGTGGAGAAAAAGCTGCATTTTACTGCAAATGTATGCTCCCTGAGGCTTCCGGGAGTGCAATTAGGCATTAAAACGTAGCTTGTTTTAAAAGGACCTCCTTGCGTATACTTCACACAAGAAGATACATTTTATGAGGTGGTCCACTTGGCGAGGTCACGCTAGATGTTATGGGCAGTGAGGATGGGCAGTGAGGACACAGAACATCATTTCTGGAAAGCGTCTCATCGTGGCTCGTCCTGCCCTAGGCTTTTAAAAAGGGCGAGCCAGTATGGCGTAGTGCTTAGAGCAGCCTTTCCCCTACCTGCCCCCTCCCCAGGTGTTTTGGCCTGCTATTCCCATCATCACTGACCATTGGTCATGCTGGCTGGAGTGAATGGGAGGGACCCAAAACATCGGGAGGGACCTGGGTTGGGGAATGCTGAGTTAGAATGTCAGACTAGAACCAGGGAGATTTTGGGAGATTTCCAGGGCCATCACTCCCCCTCAACCTCACACAGTTCTCAGGGTTGCTGTAAGGATGACTTGGGGAGGGGGAGGAGAACCAATGGATGGGCTGCAGCTCATCGGTCCAGCAGCTGCAGAACGTCCTTGGCTTCAGTCCCTGCCATCTCCGATTAAAAAGGGCCAGGCGACAGGGAGGGCCATGCTCTGCCTGACCCCAGAGAGCCACCACGAGTCACAACAGCCAGCCCTTGGCTAGACAGAGGGCCGGCCCCACCATTAAAACTCAGGACCAGGATACCTGAGAGAGCGCCTTCTTTACCAACCTGCCCAGTCACTGAGGTCATTGGAGGGCTTGCTCCTGGTGGCTCTGCATGGACTTACGGCCCGATTGGAGTCCACCCGGAGAAGAGCCTTCAGCGTGGTGGCCCCCTTTCTTTGGAATCCCCTGTCCTGGAGGTCAGGCAGGCACCAACACTGTGTTGTTTCTGGCGCCTCCTGAAAACAGCACTGTTCCAGGAGGCATTCTTTAAATGACCAATTATGGTTTTTATTGATATTGTGTTTTTAAACAATTGTAGTTTTAAGGTGGTGTTTTAATCTTTTTATTCTTTTATTGTTTTATCTCTTGTGTTCATCGCTCCAAAATCTGTTCTAGATATGGAACAGTATATAAATACTGTAAATAATAATAATAATAAAAAAATTAAAATTACGTGAAGTCAAGTGCCTGCATCAGGCAGCAGAGCAGGAAAAAGCGGCGATTTGTGCTGCCCTCCCCGCCCCTGCCAGGAGGCCCTGCCGCTTCTTTCTATCGTGGGCGCCGGCCACAGCTGGAGCCCCCGCCCCCCTCCTGCCCCCTTTGCCAGCCGCTCCCTCACTTGCTCAGGCAGCTGGCGGCCTGCTTACTCCTGCCTTGTGCCCCGGCCACCCGCAGGGCTCCTAGAAGCTATGCTGAGTGGCTGGCCCTGGCTGACCAATCCTGGGAGTCGCTGGGCCTCTCGCGATAGTTGGTGCGCGAGTGGGAGCAAGTGACCAGCTGAGCTGGCTGGCTTAGCAAGGGAGGGAGAGGCCAGCCGGCGGGGAGGAAGGAACACACACAGGGGTGAGGGCAGGAACGGCAGCAATGGGGCTGCCAAGAACAGCTGCCAAGAACAGCTGGCCGGCTGGGTGCGGAGTGGTGCTGACACCTCGCTTGTGGTCTTTGGCCAATTGTTTTTCACAGAATCATAGAATCATAGACTAGTAGGGTTGGAAGGGGCCTATAAGACCATCAAGTCCAGCCCCCTGCTCAGTGCAGGAACCCAAGTCAGAGCATCCCTGACAGATGGCTGCCCAGCTTCACAGAATCATGGAATCATAGAACAGTAGGGCTGGAAGGGGCCTATAAGACCATTGGGTCCAGCCCCCTGCTCAATGCAGGAACCCAAGTCAGAGCATCCCTGACAGATGGCTGTCCAGCCTCGTCTTGAATGCCTCCAGTATGGGAGAGCCCACCACCTCCCTAGGTAATTGGTTCCATTGTTGTATTGCTCTACGACAAGTCAGGAAGCTTTTCCTGATGTTCAGCCGGAACCTGGCTTCCTGTAACCTGAGCCCATGATTCTGTGTCTGTGTCCTGCACTCCGGGATGATCGAGAAAAGATCTCGGCCTTCCTCTCTGTGACCTTTCAAGTACTTGAAGAGCGCTATCCTATCTCCCCTCAGTCTTCTCTTCTTAGGGCTAAACATGCCCTGTTCTTTTGTTCTAGATGCATGTTGTTGTCATGTGTGTTATTTCTTCTGTGTTATCATGTGAATGGTTTTATGTTTTATATAATGTATTTTAATGGTTTTTAATTTTTGTGAACAGCCCAGAGAGCTTCGGCTATGGGGCGGTATAGAAATAAATAGAAATATAAATAAATATAAGAATAAATAAACATAATGAATGAATGAAATGGATGAATGAAGATACCTTGGGCCAGGCCTGCTGGACAGACAAATAGTCTGAACACATGTGTAGCCAGGATGAAGACCTGAGGACGATGTTGAACTCCAGCTCACATCACCCCTGGCCATTGGCTATGTTGGCTGGGGCTGATGGATGCTGGAGTCTGACAACGTCTGGAGGGCCAAAGCGTCCTCACCCCGATGTATGGGGTAGCTTCCTATGTTTCCTAAGGCAGCCTTCCCCAACCTGGTGCCCTCCAGGTGGGTTGGACTACAACTGGGGGATGATGGGATGTGTAGTCCAACACATCAGGAGGGCACCAGGTTGGGGAAGGCTGCACCAAGATGTGCCACTTGATCTCTTTGGAAGCAAGGGGAGATACACATATAATTGCGCAAAGCAGCAATGACGTGGAGTATTCTTCTGTTTTTCTCTGTGTCTCCAGCTGGGCTTCTCCTTGGCTTAGTGATTTGCCTGCTGTGCTGCATCCTGAAACTCCACCACAGCACACACTTGGCACACCAGACTGAGAACGAGCAAACCTTCCTGAGCAAGCTGACTGGATCATTCTTAAGCAAAAAGAAGGCCTCACACGGGGAGCCACTGCTCCTTTGCAGCTTTCCAGTGGTGGAGAGCATGCCGGCGGGTTTTGACACAGGCAACACGGCGAGGGGGACCTGCTGCGGCTGCGTAAGGGGAGCCTCTAGAATGTGCAATGTGGGGCAGATGAGATCCGTGTCCCAGAGGCCGCTGGTTGCCCTGTTATCCATGGATGCCTCCGGCAAACCCTTCGTGACTCTCCAAGAGAGGGGAAATGAAGTGAAATCCCCAGTCCTGGGTTGGCCGCGCCGTCAGATACACAGGGAAAGGAGTGAGAGAGTGAGTGAGGCTCCTGGGTGCACTGGACCCCATGGCAGCCGAGAGCAACATTTTGCTAAGAGAGACCATGGATTCTGTGGCCCGTGTGCTCAGCAGACAGCATCAGATCGGACGGAGAGGACAGAATGTGGTGAGTGGACAGTACAGAATGGAGAAGTGTCAAATAATTATGTGCGCTGGTGGTGTTCTGTCTTCCTCAGCAGATTTTCCTGACTTTAAACAGACTGAGCACATGGCAGTGGTTTGTCTAGACAACTTCTCCATCCCTTTGTTTGTATGTCGGGGTTGTTCTGCTCTGTGTCCCACTCTTCCTGAATTCCAGTTCCACGGGGAGATTTTCTAACAATAGATACATAAATCATTCCCTCTATCTCCCATCTTCGGGTATGAGTGCTGATCCTTATGTAGCCAAAATGGCACCACCCCCACACAAGAAGAAGATATCAGCAGGGCAGTTTTTTTTTTTAAAGAAAAGAACACTTTAGGGAAAAAAGTAAGCAGGGGAGAGATCCCGGAACAGCCCAACGAGGACTGAACTCGGCGGGCACGGAATACTGACTGACTGTTGAGATGGGGAATGGAATACTGAGTGAAGAGAAATGGAATGGAGTAACATGGAAGGGGGCATGGCTGGCTGACCTGAACAGCAAATGGAAGAATTCCACACTGCAACATTCATGCACATCAGTAAAACTCCACACACACAAGAATCCTGATATACCCGTATGAGCCATGGCATTCGTGGTGGTGTTTTTTCAGTGCACACAATGACTCATGAGCATCAGATGAGCAGAAAAATAATTTGGATAGAATCCTTTGATTTGTGGCTCTCTAAAAATAGTAATTGTAGCATATGGTAGAGATGTAAGCCCCCCCCCCCCCCGCCCTGCCATAGCATCCCAGAATTTGCATCACATTCAAGTCTCCTACAAATGGTTAGGGATGTAGGAAGCTGCCTTCTACTGAGTCAGACCGTGGGTCCTTCTAGCCTAGTATTGTCAACACTGATTAGGGATGTCATGTGAGTCCATGGGGGGGAGGAGGAGTCTGATGGACTCCCCCTCACCCACCCTTCCAGACCCTGCTCATCGAACTGCGGGGCGCTCGCAGGCCCGCTCAGCGAGCACCCTGCAGCTCAGCGAGCGCCCAGCAGCTGCCCGTCCTCCCTAGCAAGCCACCATTATGCGCAACAATGGCACCTTGAGCACTTCCGAGTAGGTAATGTTACATACTTGGCAGCCATAAAGGCCCCATTTACGCAACGTTACAGGCAGGAATGGAGCATAATGGCAGCCCACTAGGGAGGACGGTGGGCCTGAGGCTTCATCGAGCACTCACTGGGCAGCAATGAAGCTTGCACAGCACCGCGAGCAGGGGTGGGTGGTGGCAGTGGCTTGGCGAGCTACCGACAAAGCCGGACGCAGGTGAGTCCATCCCTCTCTAACACTGATTGGCATTGGCTGCTCTGGGTTTCAGGCAGGAATTTTTCCAGCCTTACCTGGAGATGCTGGGGATGGAACCTAGGACCTTCTGCATGCAAAGCAAGTGGTCTGCCACTGAGCTGTGGCCACACCCTGAGCTACTTTCCCTTTCCTGATGAGCGTGAAGACGTGGTTGTCTTCAGCCCAGTGAAGAGGCTTCTGAATGTAAGATTTAAAACACAATTTGGGATGTCATCTGTATCTGTGATGTAGAGTTTGTGTTTTTCACCCCCTACCCACTTTCTCCCCGCCCCCAGTCTGCAGGAAGTGTATCGACACCCAGTTGAACAGACAGACTTCACACCCTGAGATGCGGCCTGGTGGTATCCAGGCACCACGAACTTTGGTCCACATAGATTTTCCTGATGGAAGTGCCATGAAGGTAGAGCGAGAAAAAGTCAGAGCTTATGAGACCTCTCCCAAGAGAAAAGAGTCTCACCAGAGTAGATTCCAATTCCATGCCCCCTGGGGCAATCCTGGGGCAATCCAGAGGAGCATGTTGACACCTAGGAGACTTGGTCATCATGGCTACCAGGCTGGCTTCAAGTCCCCTAGAGGCACCAAAGCCTCTGAAGTGACATTGTGGCAAGAAGGTTTTATGGAGAGAAAATGTCCTAAGCACACAACCAAGAGTGGAGAGTCATCTTGGCAGACTGACCTCTCTTCCGAAGACTATCCCTTATCAGCAGGCCAAGCCAACACAATACAGAAATGGAAACGATTGTGTAACCGAGGTCCCCTTGCAACCAGTGATGTGACCTCCACTTCTTCCCTTTCCGGCACGCCCCTTTCCAGCATGCCCTGCCCCATAGATGATAGTGGCCTCAGCTACGTGGAAGAGCCCTATGTTGACATGCTGTATGTTGCTCACCATCCTGGAAAAAGAAAGAAGTCTTCCCAACAGTTAGATGATGCTCCTAAAATGGGGAAAATGGCTATTGAAGGTGGGATAGGCCAGATGTCACATCAAGACCCAGATCTTTCTTTGACAAGGAACAAATCCACTGTAGAGAGAGTCTGGAAATGCCCAAGATGTGGCTGTGAAGAATCTGACCTGTATTCAATAGCTCAGAGAGTGTTTGCTCAACAGAATGCTATCCCTAGGACCTCCAAAAGGCAGCTAGATGTGGCCACCCAATGGTCCTCCACTGACACAGTCCGACTTAACGGTAACATTGAACGTGGGTTAAAAAATGTAGAGTGCAGTGTGGTGGCTTAGGGCACTAAGCCACTGCACTAACACACTCTCTGGCTCCTTCCTTCCTTCCTTCCTTCCTTCCTTCCTTCCTTCCTTCCTTCCTTCCTCCGTTTCTCTGGCTCCTCTCTCTCTCTCTCTCTCTCTCTCTCTCTGTCTCTCTGGGCATTTCTACATGAAGCTTTTATTGTGCACTTGTGATTGGGCACTCATGAATGTTTACGGGTCCTTTACATGATGTCATCACCTTCCAGGGCATCTCCTGAGCTTTCTGACATATATCCCTGTTTAAAAAGATCGGGGATAATGCAGTAATAAACATTAATCCACTTTATTGGCTATGTGTAATTGTGCAGTTCTGTTATTCCACAGCAGCATTTAGTGACTGTATCATGAAATATGTAGAACTTGCAGACAGAGGAAGTCCCATACAAAAAATCCCATGTCAGCCCGTGTAAGGAACTGATCTTAATCCTGCAAAGAATCTGGAAGCAGAAGCCCCAGTAAATTGCAGGATTAAAACTTTGGTGTGGTGAAGCCTGCTGTCTCTGTCCTGGCTATTTTCTCTCTCTCTCTCTCTCTCTCTCTCTCTCTCTCTCCCTCTCTCTGATAGGCAGTGTCAATTGAGCCCAAAGCAAAGAACACTGGCAGTGGATCCATAAGCATTAGGTGGGAAAGCCCAGTTTGTGTTCCCTCTCCATGTCAAACCCCTTCCAGTAACCTAGATCAATAAACTTGATCCCCCCTGCCCTGCAATGCACACAGAGTTTCCTCCTCCACTTCTGTCCCCAGTCACACTGATTTGTCCTTTTGCTGCTTTCTCCTCCTCCTCCACAGGGCAGTACTGATGTGCAGCTTCACGAGGATTCTTAGCTACCCAGGGCTCCCTGGATGCCACATATGGGCATAGAGGGGAGCCCCCCACCCTGAACTTCAGCCGAAGAGATTAAGGAAAAAAATGGGTGGAAAGGACACTGCCCCAAACCAATCCCTGGGCTAGATTTAGCATGTGTGGGAAAAACTTAAGAAGGACACAAGCAAAGGTGCGGGACCTATTTACCGAGAGTGAGCACTTTGGAGCAGCTGAGGCCTTAGGGCTCCTTCACACGGAGCTTTTACCCGGCTATTGAGATTGCTCACTCATGGTTTGTGGGTCCTTTTCATGACATCATCAACCTCCAAAGCACATCCAGAGGTATTTTCTGGTTATTCCATCTCAAAAAGATCTGGAAATAATGATGTATCAAATCGTCGGATTGTAACGCTATTAAAACAGCCACTAGATGGCGCTGTGGCATTGAGCTCTGTAGAGCCTTGAAAATGAAAAACTTCCCCTCTCAGCAATGATGTGGTCGCCACCTGGGAGCCTGCTGTAAATGCAGAAAGGCTTCACAACAGGAGGACAGCAGGTTTTTTCTTTAATGTAAAAGCAGCCTTAGGAGCAGAAAATCCTCCCCCAAGACCTTGGCTTTGTAATCCTGATCTTTATGTTAATATGCATGTCTCAGTTTGTTTTTTACTGTAGTGAAAAATGGAAAGTGTCATGTGGGTTTCTGTAATGTGGGATTCTGGCTCCTGCGACTTCCAAAGACTGTGTTTCTGTGTTGCTCTGAGGATATGCCCCCACCCCAAAACTCTGATTTTTAGCGACGATTTCACAGTTCATGTGCCTCAGTTTACCTTTGATGTGCTATGGGTTGCTGGCTGCTTTGAATTCAAAAGACCACCTGCCTCTGGTGATCCATTGGCTCCATCTTTGGTGACCTGCCCTCCACCCCATCAGTCTCAGCCACAAACAAATGCGCAGTGGTAATGGGGGTGGAGGGAGGTCCAACTGAAAGCATCTTGCCCAAGGGCCACCAAAACCTGGAACTGGCTGTGGTTAAAGATGACTTCACAGGTATGCTGATTCTAAATCCCATCTCTGCTCAAGACTAGGGTTGGATTCAGACTTAAGTCATACTTAGACTATACCCAGTCATGAAATCAGTCATAACTAATTTCATTGATTTCAATGGCTCTAAGTATAACAAAGGCTGGATCCGACCCTGGGACTCTGAGGGAGCAATCCTATGCCCCCTCACCATCTGGGGGTCCATTGGATTGTTCAGCATCCCCCCTCTGAAGTCGGAGACAGTGCTTTGACCTCAGAAGGGGGAGTCAGAGATCCAACCTTGGAGATCTGGAGTTGGGAAAAGGGAGTATTTCAATGGGTGTGGAGGGAAAGAGACCAAAGAGGCGAGGATATGAGCTCTCCTGAGGCCTCCTTCGCTCCCCCTCTGAAGCATCCCAGCTAGACGGGCAAAAAAGCCCATCTAGCAAAAAATGCAGGTAGGTGGACAGGGAGGTGAAGATTGTCTCTGCCACTCCTCCTGCCCTGCATAGGATGATCATAAGCCTACAAGCTTGAGGGCTTATGATCATCAAGGGCACAACTGATAAGGCCCTAAGAGTCCATTCACTGTGGATTTCTTTACAATGAATGTAAGGGCCATATGAACTTGCTTCCTACTGGGGCAGGCCAGTGGTCCATCTTGCCTAGCATTGCCTACTCTGGTAGCAGCTCTCCAAAGTCTCAGGTAGGGATCTTTCCCAGCCTTGTTGCCCATTGATAATTTGCCTCGAGGGCCCCAGTCTTGGGCCTGCTGCACACAAAGGCTGTGCCCTCTGCCATTAAGCTATGGCTTTTCCCCTGACATAGCTGGGGAAGGATCACAACTCTAGCATCTTGCCTTTATTTTCGATTTTGCAGAACGCGATGTAGCCCTGGCTGTCCTTGGCCTGCACCCTAACATCAAGGAGTCTCTGTTGGAAGACCCCTGGCAATCTAGCTGTTTCTCAAGCCTCCAGCCCCCCTTTGCAGCTTCTCATTGTGAGCGAAGTGAAGACGATGCTGATTTTGCTTATGAATATCCTTCTCCACTGGCTGGTGCCATGGCACTTGGTCCGGTCTTCCCACTTACTGAGACGGCCACAACGCAATTGATTCTGAAGGATTGGGATGGGAGGGCGGATGTCACAGAGACTCTCCAAAGTAAGACCGTGGTTGATCACCCAGTAGGCACTCACCCACCAAACAGCTTGAGGGAAGAAATACTGGAGGCAGACGTGTCTTTGGAGGCTCTCACCATTGACATTGTTGGTCAATGTTTTGTGGAAGGAGAGAAGGATACAGTTAGCTCATCTTCTAATGTAACACACCTGAATTCCTGCTATAATGTCTCTCGTGGCCTGCTTGTCAAGACAGATGCAGATTCGTCACTGCTCAAGACGCCCATCTCTGACAGGAGCTGTAGTGGTGTTACTCATTTGGGTGTTCCAGGAGATGGACATCAGGAGGTTGCAACCATCACATCGAGCTGCCCTGTGGTTCAGAAAATGTGCCAGATCGACTTTCCCCTCCTGGTGGAAGAGGAGAAACCAAGCGCGTGGAACAAGAATAGGGATGACCTAGCAGCCAAGCTCACCAAAGAGAACGGTGGGTGGTTGAGCCACAAAAGCCCATCAGAAACTGTCAGGAAAAAGGTCGCTTAAGGCAAAACCCAGTTGGGTCACTCCACTGTTTGCTTTCCATTTCTGCCTGAATAAAAGCTTTGTCAAAGGTGAAAAGGTTGCAGCCTCTTTCCTTCAGAAAAGGTGATTCCATTGAAAAAAACAAAAAGCCCATTCCCAATTCAGATTGTTTTGGCTTGTGATCAAAACCAGCAACGGCCAATTCCCTTACATGCAGCTGGATACAACGCTAGATTCAACCCAACACTACACAGTCTCTGTCGGCTGGTCTAGCTAATTAAAGGAGCAATCCTATGGCCGCTAGATACTGTCTAGATGGCCATAGGATCTTTTGGTTTCAGGGAACCGCACTCCCTGTCCCCGCCACCTTGTAGGCAGCATGGTTTGTCCCCAGCTCCACACTCATAAGTGCGGTCTGGAGTGGGTGAAAAGGGGGCACTCCTGGGGGCGGGGAGGAGAGGAGACCATGGAAGCATCCTTACAACAAAATCGGCTGTCTAGCCGCAAATGCAGAGGGGAGGATTCCCTCCGTGCTCCGCCCACCCTGCATTGGATAGTTGGCCGCCTCTGAGTTCAGAGGCAGTTGACTATCCCCATAGGATTGCACCCTAATTTCTTTTGTTACATTTTTATCCCACACTTCATCTAAAATGCTCAGAGCTGTGTAAAGGGTTCACAGTCTTCCCTACTATGGTTAGATACATTGTATTCTATTTAAATTATAGTAATTATTTCAAACATTGCATCGAGACGTACTGTATGAATTAGCATCTCATTTTTTAAAATGCAAATCAGTGTCCTCTTTTGGGGCAATACATAAGTGGCTATGCTAGTCCAAACCGCTGTGAGGTTCAGCAGCATTCATCTCACTTCTGCTTCTCAGGCTACTTCCACACTAAGGCCCTTTAGCGCTGCTGAGGCATTGCATTTCTGCAGCCATCTGTGAAAGGAATCAAATTGGTGGTGCCACATGGCCCTTAATATAGTAGTATATTATCTGGCAGTGCTGATCACCATGCTGAAGATCTTTCTATAATGTGTATTCCAAAGCTGTTCCATTCAGGAAAGGTCCTCTGCAACTTTAGTTAGAGGTTTCCTCCTTGTAGCTCTCCCTCTTTTAGTACTTCCGGTTTAGTGAAGGCCCTGCATTTCTGATGAACTATTTCTTAATTAGCCCTCGATTAGTCAGTTCCTGTTTTCTATAGGTCAGCAGCTTTAATTGCTGCTGGCCTACAATAATTAAAGCTCTCATTATTTTTTTTTTCTTTTTCATTGCAAAATAACATTGTTGGGCCAAACCCCACCCCATAAATTAATAAGAGAAAGCAAGTAATTAAAGTTTCCCATCACTACAGGAAACAGGGACTAATTAAGGGGTAATTCATCGGAAATGCTGAACAGGAACTTGCTAGCTTGGAGGCATGTCTTAAAATAAATTAAGAGAGTTTTATTGGTTAGCGTGAATGTCTCTTGAAGCTGATTCTCTGCTTTTTTGCAAGACAAAGGACGGCTAGAGGATGGTCACCTCTTTCTCTCCCACCCCCTATTCCCCAGCAAGGCTTATTACATATCCAGTCTGTGAAAGACTGTTGAACTTTTTTTTTGTGCATTTATATCCTGCCTTTTTTCCTCTTGCAAGGAACCCAAGGTGGCATACATAATCCTCCTCCTCTCCATTTTATCCTCGCAACAACCACCCTGTGAGGTAGGTTGGGCTGAGAGTCTGTGACTGGCCCAAAGTCACCCAGTGAGCTTCCATGGCTGAGTGGGGACTAGAACCCGGATCTCCCAGCTCCCAGCCCCAACACTCTCACCACTACACCACACTGGCTCTTTTGTCTTTGAGCCTCTGTTAAAAGCACAGGAGCCATGCTAGGGAAAAAGCTGGCAAACCCAGATGGTGAAGCCCTTTTTTGCTTACATTCCCCCATGTTGGACATGTAAGTCTCCCAGAAGAAACCAACTATTTGAAAGGCTACAAAGCTCAGAATTCCTTTATTTATACCAGGGATGGGGAATTTGGCCCCAGGGGGCCAAATCCAACCCTCTAAGTTTCCCTAAATGGTCATACCCCCTTCCCCTGTGCCCAACCCCATTTCCTCCTATTGTTTGGTGGTTTCCTGGCCTTCGTGCAGGTTTCCCCCCATTCTAAAAAGGTTGAAATGCTTCTCCAGAGGCTTAGTTGCTAGCAGTAAGAGGTTAATTTTCTATTTTGGCTCCGTCCCCCTTGCCTATATCCCCATCTACCACCGGAATGCAGCCCTGACAGCTTCTCCAAAATGGAATTTGGCTGTTGTTGATTCGGTCAGTCGCTTCCGACTCTTTGTGACTTCCTGGACCAGCCCATGCCAGAGCTTCCTGTCAGCCGTCGCCACCCCCAGCTCCCCCAAGGCCGAGCCCGTCATCTCCAGAACATCATCCATCTGGAGGTTTTGTCACCCGAGGCAGAAATTTCCATTAGCACTTCTCCCTGGGGGTAAAAAACGACAGTAAAAAAATAATAATTTGCTGCCCTTTAATGACACCCAAAGTCAGCCAGCTGCGTGAGGCAGTTGCCTCATTCAGCCTAATGGTAGAGCCGGCCCTGCTCAGTTTCTTTTTTGAAATAAGTCTCAAGAGAATTCAGCTTAATTTAAATGTTGCTTTGTTTTCGTAAGCTGTCCTTCTTTGAAAGAACAAGACCAAAATCAGTGGTGCCATCAAGGAAGAACTTTGGGGCGGACGTCCAGTGTCCATTCAGTAGGGGTGTCCCCAAAGGCAAAAGGACTGGCTTGCAATATTTTGAAGTAAGCAAAGTAATATACATTAATCATATAACGAAGGGATATCTGTAAATGTCCTCTAAATTTCAGAAAAATATTAGAAATTATTTGCTTTTTTTAAAAAAAACCCTGAATGAAAACATTCATGATGCTGCAATTTAGAGTTTAAAAATTCAAAGAATTTTGAATGGGATTTTTTTCTTTATTGCCAACATGTTTTTTGTTCAAATACATTTTTTAAAAATGAACAAATAAACAAAAAAACACCAACTATCTCTGCAGTCTGACAAAAAATTTGTTAGGACCAAGAGCTTCTATTTCTGATGCAGGCCTATGAATTGAATTCTTTATATACACTGCAGGTATATGGACTTTTTGGGTGTACTAAAACTGTATTTCATTTTATGAATGGATCAAATTGCTCATATCAATAAAATAACATCAAAATGAGGGATGGTGCATTTTTCTTGACAGAACGTGTTATAGATAAATAGTCTCCCATTTCGATATGTCCACTTGGTAGGACTGTTACAAAAATAAAATATTTATTTTACATATGTCGTCAGTTCGAAGGAAATAGAAAAAGTAAGCATTTTATCTCAGTAGTCTATCAACTGTATCTAAATACATTGCTTAGATCATTTTATACCTCATTAAGATGTAAATTAACACTGTAGAAATGTGTAAGGTAAGGTGTTACACAAGCGTCGCTTTATATAAAGATTGATAGAACAAACGGAAACCACCAATGAACTGAGATGTAAACGCTCTTGTTTTATTTCATCAAATGGAGCGGGGGGCTTAATGAATTTGACTTTCTGTAGTCATGTTGGTCCCACAGAATGAGAAATGGAGCAAAAAGAATGTGTATGTCTGAACACGGTAAGAATATATTCCAGGCAACACTCTTCCTATAGGTTGGCGATGGGCCATATGTGGATCACATCCACAGAACAACTTTCTAACTCTGACAGGACTCTACCAGATTTTAATCATGGTGTTATAAACAGCTTGTCTTCAGTTCCACTCGTGAGGAAAATCTAACAGCGCCAGGGTCAAGAGGTCAGCATGTTCGGGCAGCTACCAGGGGGCCGGAAGGGCCCATCTGCTTCCCATCCCTGCTGGTCCTTTGACACGGACAAGTTTTCCTAGTGGGCAGCAGCCCTTTTGAAGGAGCTAAACCACTTGGCTCCATGTTGCCAACCCACAATCTTAGGTTTCATCCAATACAGTGTCTGACCTGGCATCTGAGCGGAGTGGAGCGCCAGCTCGGCTCCCATTCAGAACTTTGCTGCCCGTTGTGGCAGCCAGCCTGACACCTCAGTAGCCCTCCCCTGACAAATTTCCCAGGTGGGTGATGGTGGCATTTCTGAATGGGAGCAGCATTCAGCTCTACTCCCATTCAAATGTCCCCCACCCCCCGCCCCAGAAAACCTGGTTGTTCAGAGCCTGCCTGGTTGGTGAGTAATATGGCAGCGAGTGGGAGCAGATGTTTGTTAGCAGTGGGGCCAGAGGTTGGAGGGACATAAATAGGGTGGTGCCTGTGGGCCCACTGAAATAAAATGTCATCAAGTAACAATCTCAAGTGACAGTCCTGAAATAAAATGTCATCAAGTGACAGTCCAATGGAATATTCCACATTTCAACTGTACATCTCTCTCTCCCCCTCTCTGTGCTTTTGTACACAAGGCCCTGACCATGCTGGATCATCTGTGCTCCATGACTGTGAAACCCTTAATCTACAAGCAAGCCCCTAATGTGATTACGGAACATGAGCAGTTGTGACCACGTTTGGTTTGCGCAACAAGATACACTTTTGCCCCCTCTCCCCTTCAACCCGCCCCTGTCCAAAGCGGATAGGGGCTCTGATTGTGTTTCCATTTTGCCCATGGTTGTTTCCGTGGGGAAACACCATCCACCCAACAGGAATGCTTCTGGAGAGATGCCTCTGTTGTCCAGGTGAGTGGGAACGTGGGGGCAGCATGTCCCTGGGCAAACTTGAGCGCCTGCATGTGCGGCTAGTGGCTGGCACAGGGCATTAGAAGTGATGCCAAACGTTGGCGAATACCTCGCTGGTTCCTCGAGATCATAGCCTTCTGGCACTTCCAGTTTTGATGCAGTTATAATAACAATGGATCAGTTGTGTGGTGAGGTTAAAAAATGCTTCCATATTTGGGCAGGTATTTACAGCATCAGGAATCCTTATTATGCTCTATGCAAATCCCATTTAGGATCAGGGGTTGGACACGATGGCCTTGTAGGCCCCTTCCAACCCTACTATTCTATGATTCTATGCCAAAGACATGAGGCGAGATTGCGCTAACTGGCACCTGCCATGACCATTTTACTTAAGACTAGAGGTGTAACAACCCAGAAAAGAACCTGGAAAAAGTAGGGGAAAAACCTGTTTTTTCCCATTTTTTTCCGAGGACCATTTTTGTTTTTTTCCCCAAAAAAGTGAACAGCTTTGGATTATGAAATATTTTCTTTTAGAATTTAAGACACGGTGTCTATATATTGTTACCCAGCCTTTACTCCCACCCCCATGATTTCTAAATACTATGTAGCAAGAACACTTTTATAGAAAGAATTAGGAGTGACAGAGAATTTCTCGCCGAAACTTCGGGGGGCCGAGTGCCGACGTATTTGGCCCCCCGAAGTAGTTTCGGGGAGAAATTCTCCCCCCCCGCCCCCCCCCTGGGATGGGACTTACCTTTCCCAAATGTTACTCCCGGTGGCGGGTCGCAGTGGCGGTTCGGCAGGGCTTCGACAGGGGCGGGGGTGGCAGCCGGTCTTTTGACCGGCTGCCGCCGCCGCCATTCCAAGAAAAGTAAAAAAAAAAAAACGCTCCTGTGATAGGCTACGTGACGATTAACGTAGCCTATCACGGCTAGATTTGCAAAGTCAGCCGTGATAGGTTACCTAAATCGTCACGTAGCCTATCACGGGTGACTTAAAAAAAAAAAAAAAGCGCGTACGCAAATGGCGGCCCCCATAGGGAGCCGCCATTCGCGTTCCTTATTTGGTTGCTGTAGTCTACGTAAAGATTACGTAGACTACGGCGAAAATAAGGGCAACGCTATTTGTGTTGCCCTTATTTTCGCCGTAGTCTACGTAAATCTTTACATAGACTACAGCGACCAAATAAGGAACGTGAATGCTGGCTCCCTATGGGGGCCGCCATTTGCGTACGCGCTTTTTTTTAAGTCACCCGTGATAGGCTACGTGACGATTAACGTAGCCTATCACGGCTGACTTTGCAGATCTAGCCGTGATAGGCTACGTAAATCATTACATAGCTTATCACGGGCCGTGTTTTTTTTTTTTTTTACTTTTCTGTTGAAGTTCGCGGCCGGGGAGACGGGGCGCTTCTCCCAGGCCTGAATTTCAGCCGGGGGCGAGGCGGGAAGCCTCCCCCCCAGCCTGAATTTCAGCCGGGCGAGGCGGGAAGACACCCCCCGCTCGCATGAACTTCGGGTGGAGAAGCGAAGCGCCTCCCTCCCACCGCGAAAAAAGCTGCGGGACAAGGTAAGTCCCTTTCGTACATCCCTAGAAAGAATAGAGATGTAAAATGTCTGGAAATAATGAAGCCATGGGGGAAAGTATTTTTTAATCCTCTCTGTAAGATTCCCAGCACAGTTAGTTCTTTCATTCCTTATTAAAATTATTTATCTAAAGTATATTTCACTGATAGACATTTATGCTCAGTTTCCCAATGTGTGAGTAGAGTCACCATTGTGCATTCTTGACATTAAGTGTGCATTCTTGACAGCTTGGGTTTTGTTCTAGAGTCCTGTGTTTCTGATGCTGTAGCAGTCATTTAATGAATTCCTAATCTATTCAGACAAGAATTACAAATTTACTAAATGAGTTAACTTTTTAAAGTTTTAAAATATAATTATAATTTTATGAGCAAACTAAGTCATACATAAAATGACTTTAGGAACATAAAGTCTGTTTTATGTTCCTAAAACAGCCTTCCCCAATCCAGTGCCCTCCAGATGTTTTGGACTACAATGCCCAGCATTCCTGACTATTGGCCACGCTGCCGGAGGCTGGGAGCTGATGTCCAAAATATCTGGAGGGCACCAGGTTGGGGAAGACTTTCTTAAAGCAACAAAGTGACTTCAGATCTGTAAAGAGCTCTAAAGAAATACTTATTGCTATTTTTCAATTTTTTCAAAATGTCCAACTTTTCTAAAAAAAAAACCCAGAAAAAAACCAGTTCTTTCCCATGGCCTCAAAATTTGCAGAAATTTTACATCTCTATCTAAGACTAACCACCATCTCAGGACCAGGGCCATACAGCCCTTTAACAGAAGGTGACAATGTTCAGTGATATAGACATTACAATGAAACTAAAAAATAGGAATCCTGGAAGGAGCATAGTAACTCATTTGCACCATAATCTTAGCCAAGTCCACACTTAACACATGCTGGCTGGGGAATGCTGGGAGTTGTGGGGCCTTTTTCTGTCTAAAGATGCATAGGATTGCACCCTAAGAGAGCAATCATATGTGGAGAGGCGTCCTCCTCCGAACTTGGAGGCGGCCACCTATCCAATGCACAGCGGGAGGAATGCAGAGGGGATTGTCTTCTCCGTGCCCCAGCTGCCTTGCATTTGTGGCTAGACGGCCGATTTCAGCTGTCTAGCCGCAGGACCTCGGTGCGTGGGGTGAGGAGGCCGGAAGACACCTAGGAAGCGTGGTACAAGCACGTACGCATTCCCCGCCCCTCCCCTCCCTGCCCCTCCCTGCCTCGGGACCGCCCCCTTTTGCCCTGCTTCTTGCTACTCTTACAAGCGCGGAGCCAGGGGACAATGTGCGCTGCCTATGAGGCAGTGGGGGAGGGGGTTTTCTGGGAACCGAACTCGGAGCGTGGGCTTAGGGTGCAATCCTATGGCCACTAGTCAGCAGCTAGACGGCCATAGGATTGCACCCTAAGGGCGCAATCCTATGCGGATAGGCAGCCGCCTCTGAACTCGGAGGCAACCACCTATCCAATGCAGGACAGGAGAAGGGCGGAGGGGATTGTCCCCTCCACACTTCAGCTGCCCTGCATTCATGGCTAGATAGCTGATTTCGGCTGTCTAGCCGCAGGAAGGTGGAGCGGGGGAGGAGTCTGCTGGACGACACATAGGATGTGTCGTACTGGCATTTCTACCTTCTCCACCCTGGAACACCCCCTGGAATGCCCCATTTTGGCTGCTCTGTGCTCTTCTTCTGAGTGCGGAGCGCGGGGTGTTCTGAGCTGCCTGCGAAGCAGCGTGGAAGCGGGAGGAGGTCGGTTCTCTGGGAACCGACCTTGGAGCGTGGGCTCCAAGGTCGGTTCCTGGAAACCAACATATCCTGTGGCTGTCTAGCCGCTGACTAGCGTCCATAGGATTGTTCCCTGAGTGTGTTAAAAGAAACACAATCCTACGCATTCATATGCAGAAGTAAATCCTATTGAATTCAGTTGGGCATATCTCTAAAACATGATTATTTGTTGGCACATTCAAATTCCCCGACTCCTGCTGCATTTTGCCACCATTGTACTCCTTTGGACTTACTGTCCTTTAATCTCATTGGCTTGCCAGCTAGTGGGTGTGCGACAGGGACAGAGGTGCATCCCATTATAGCAATGTGGGATGGTTACATGGCACGAAATGTGGGTTTTGCAAATAAGTGTTTCATTGCGTTCCCTTTAAGGTGTACACAAACCTCACAGGACTATACCTCGAAAGGTCATGTGTGAAGTGGTCTAAAGACAAACTTGTATTTTAATGAGGGATGCTTTCTCTCTTTTCCCATTTTTTTTCTTTTTGGGGAGTGGGGATGGATTTCTCTCTTCTACTTTCTCACATCCAGTTTACTGGCATCATTCTTGCCCTCTGCTAGGGAAAGGGTGAGAAATCAGAAGTCTCCTTTGAGACAGACCTTGGATTGGATACAGATGTAATCATGCTTAGAGCAGACCCATTGAAATAAATGGGACATCAGTTAGTCATCACCAAATTAAGTCCCATTGATTTCAGTGGGTTTACTCTGGGTATGACTCAATCTGGATCTAACCCCTTGTATTTTGTGAATGGTGACATGCTATGATATTTATCAGATCAGAATGAATTGCCTCACTCCTTCCAAAAACAAACGGAAGCTGACTATAGAGGTAATGGAAAACTATTCCTTGACAGATTTCACAGAAAGTACAGATGACAAATTGTTTTTGAAATCCCTTCAAACTGTGTCTTGCCTTCTTATGAAAAGTAGTGTTAGTACTTTTTTTTACACAAGGCTGTTAATCCATCCAATCTGCTTTTGGGTTCGTTGCAGAATTGAGATCCGAGCACTATGCAAAGGGTGTTTCCTTTCCTGCTTTTCTGCTATATAACCTCTAGGTGGCACTGTGGAATAGTGCAAATACACAAGCAGAAATAGCATTTCTGTCACCATCAAAAATAATACCTCATTTTCGCTGGACTAAAAAAATGTGTGGAAAGAATTTACAAACAGAAGTGAAACTGGAGGGTTCTCACGACGTTGTCCAAAGAACCCATAAACAACCATAAGTAGGGAATGATGAGTGCACTAGAAATGCCTCATGTACAAAAGCTCTTAAGTATCTGTAGTGATGCCAAGATGTAGATGTGGAGCTTTTCTAGATGAGGCTTTTATTGTGTATTTCTCATGACATTCATGGATGTGTCATTGTCATCCTCCTGTGTTTCTCTTGTTGTATCCAACTGCTTTCCTGTTTTTTTCAGAAAGGGGAAAATATGGTATTTTGTGAGATTGCAAAACCAAACTGACACCATCCACCATTGTAGCTGAACTTTTGAAGTTGTGCAAGAGCAGCATGCCAGTAAAAAAATAATATATATATTTTTTTAAATTGCACACATGCAGGAACTGTGTGCGAGGAAACATGCCCAAAGAGATGCATGGAGAGAAAGGGAGGGAGGGATTATTCCATGGGCAGAGGGGGGTGGGGAGGCTTGACAGTGGGCAGGCAACGCTCTTGATATCTTGGAAGATCATGCCAGGCTCTGCCCACCAGTGTAAGTGGTAGATATTGGTACATAGCAATATGCAGCAAAAGAAAAAAAGAAAAAAGACCGTGTAGAGAACCCATCAAAATCCCCCGCACATTTCAAAAGCAAAAACAGTGGTAGGTAGCATGTTAAAAAGCCACATCTAGAAAATCTCATGTTCTCCCTTGTTGGAAGTCTTCAAGCAAAAGCTGGACAGCCATCTGTTGGGGACGATGTAGCTCTGGATTTCCTGCATTGAGCAGGGAGGGTTGGACTAGAATGCCTCCAAGGCGCCTTCCAAGTCTAGGATTCTGTGAGCAGACACAGACCACATTCAAGAACTCTGTGTTTCAAGAAGGAAAACAAAGCTATGGCTACACAAAGTCAGCCCTCTGACTTAATTACAGATTATTGTTTTTTGTAGGCTGGGGGCATGTCTATAATTTTCCAGAGGTCCTGTGAAGTTTCCTCTGCTTACCTGGTCCCTGTGGCAGCAGCCACTATGCTCTCAGGCGCTGTTGGGCATATTTTAAAATGATCTTACCCGCAAGTCACTGGAATGTGGGCAGGAAGCATGAGCCTCATTGTGATTTTGCTTGAGACATCACGAAACAGCCAAATTTCCGTGGCTACATGAAACCAAATCAGAGTGAGAGCATTGATTTCCTGCCCCCAGATGGGTGATCTGTGGGTAATTTAAAAAGAAAAGAAATTGTACCCAGCAATGTCAGTGGCCGGGAAATCTGACCCTTTAGGAGCTTGCTGGACTGCTGTGATGTGCCCAACCCGGCTTGCTTTTGCCAGGCGAGCCATGAGTTCCAGGGCCTTTTAATACATGGGGGCGGGGGGTGTCGTTGCTGCAATTTGCGCAAATAGAGATTTGAACAAATTACAGTTACAATTTGTGCCATCTGAGAGATTTTCGGCTGTACATTGCACAAATGTGCATAATGTGCACCACTTATGGCTGTAAACTGCACAATTTGCAGACATAATTTGCACGATTTACAGCCGTAATTCCTGCCATTTACGCCATAATTAGTGCAAATGTTTTTTAATGCAAATTTTGTATACAGAAATTCCACCACCCGAGTTGGGCCAGCTGGCAGAAGAGGGAATGGAGTCTGGGGGGCCAAGCCTACAAAAGCTTATCGAGCTCCACCCCCCAACCAAATTCCTTCAACATCCCTAATTGCAGCCAGCAAGGCTAGGAAGCATGATTGCCAGTGCTCGCAGGACCATAAAAAATGTGTTGGCAGTGGAAGAGGTGAGTAGGGGGCAGTGGTGTATAGAACCTTTCACACACACACCACTTTTGAGTTGAGTAAGCTTACTCACAAACTTCTGGCTCAGCTTTGACAAGATTCCTGCTAGATGAATGCCTGTCACGACCCGTCACATTTGATTCGTTTCCAGGATGCGAGTGGTAGACCTGTGCTGACAGAGCTGTGTTCCTAACCTACAGAGGATGGCACTCCAGAAAGATATTTAGCCAAGATTCCCCATGACTTGACAGTGCCCATCCACCAGTTTTTACCCGAGGGGACCCCTTGAGTCTGGTAGCATTGTTGATGGCCAGCTCTTTTGGCAGCTTTGAACACTTATGATCTCTTAGGTCTTCCAGATTTCCTCTGAGAGAAGGTGGCAACACACACACACACACACACACACACACACACACACACACTGCAAATCCATGTCAAGAGAATCAGAGCCTTAGCAAGAACAAGTGATGGCCACAAGAATGCCTCATGGATCTTGCTGGTCTTCTGCTTTGTTGAATGTGACCTCACTTCTGGATTCAATAAATGAGGCTTCTGACGCAGCACGGTCTTTCCTCTGGACGTGTGAGCCCTCCAGTCTATGCCCATGAAGATATTTCCACTAGCTGTGGAACGTTTTTATCCGTCCCACCCATCCCTCGAAAACGAACAAACAAAAAACCAGTGAAAACCAAGGTTTGTAGGAACCATCCAGTCTTCGATTGGATCAAGTGTCTTTTCATTCTGAACCTCGTCAGTCCTGCCATCAGAGTCTCTTTCAAGAGACACGAAGCGAGGTTGGGAAGGTGATGTTTCTCAGAGCCCCAAACTCAGGATCCCAACTGAGTGGTCATCTTTGCAAGCATTTTTGACTGAAGGTTCATCTGAAGTCTCCTCAGAAAACTGTTCCTCCCTTTCAGCACATAGTTTACCATTAATTCTGTTATAGTTCCATGCATGAATGGGAAGGGAAGGCAATGCATTCCATGCAAATGGACGGAGCTGCTCAGAGTTGCGTCTCGTCTCTCGTTTCAGGGTTACAAGGGTCCAGCTTCTTACTGCAGCTGTTCTTTCGACTGTGAGTTTCGTTTTCCACGTGAGCTAAGGGATCAGGCCGTATTAAATACCTGGGTAGAAATGAAGAAGTTTTTTATTTGAATCCCAAGATCTGACAACCAGAGCCTGGTGCAAAAGAAATGCACTTCAAAACAAATTCCTGGGCTCAGGTTTCTTTGATTCTGACTCCCAGAACTGAATGGAGTTCACAGTCCAGTCGACAACAACCTACTGGCTAAACCAAGCTTTAGTCATGTCAGCAGTATAATTTAGGCTGGGGGAAGCTGAGTTGCATTGTTATTGTTAAACCAGCCTTGCCCAAAGTTGGATCCCTAAACGCTGTTGGACCACAGCTCCCACCATCCACAATCATGCTTGCTGGGGAGGATGGGAGTCACAGTCCAGGGATGGAAAAGGCTGTGTAAAATGTTTGGGAGTCACACTGAGAGTCAGTGTGGTGTGGTGGTTAGAGCGTTCGACTGGGTCTTGGAAGATCCGGGTTCTAGTCTCCACTCAGCGATTAATTTAGTGTTGTTAGATTTGTATACTGTCCAATTGGCAAATGCCCTTGGGATGGTATACAAATATAAAACCAAACAATAACAAAAACAAAGTAACAAAAATTACAGAAATAAAAGTAACCAATTAATACAATATTAAACATTAAAACATTTATACATATTTTAAACTTTGAGGAGCCAGCAGTAAAATAATAATCAAGCAATAGGTTAAAAGATTAAATGCCTGTTGGAAGAGGAAGGTCTTAACCTGCCATTTAAACATATACTGTGAAGATGCCAGGCAGATCTCCCTGGGAAAGGCATTCCATTTCCACAGACACTGGGGCCACTGCAGAGAAGGCTCTTTCCCTGGTAGCCATCCATCACATCATTATGAGCAGCAGCACAAGATGATCTTAACTATCGGGCAGGAACCTATGGGAGAAGGCGCTCCTTCAGGTAGACTGGTTCTAAGCCTGACCTTTTTCTTTTCCCTGCCTCTGTAGACCTCAAACCTTCAAGTCTCCAGACAATGTTTCCCAGTGATTTCCTGTGAGTGTTAAAAAGCATGGGGGACAAAATAGAGCCTGGAGCCACAACTGAGTCTCCATGAGGCAGAACTGTAGTCCCCCAAGCAGGACCTTTTACAACTGGTTGTCCAAGCAGGAGCGGAACCACTGTAAAACAATGCCTCCAACCCCCAATTCATTCAGCCTCCTCAGAAGGCTACCAGGGTGGATGGTACTGAAAGCCGCTGAGAAGTCTAGGACCACAACAAGAAGACATTTTCCCTGTCTTTCTCCTGGCAACCAAGGCAGTCTCCACCCCAAAACCAGGCCTAAAACCCAATCAGAATGGGTCCAGATCATCAGTATCATCCAGAAGTACCTGAAGTTGGCCGGCAATCACTTGCTCAATCACCTTGCTCCAAAACGTAAGATTGGCCACTGGTATAAAATGATTAAAGTCCTCTGGATCTAAACTCAGCTTCTTCAAGAGCGGCTGAACCACCATCTCTTTTAAAGAGATTGGTAGTTGCCCATTGCTCAAAGACATGTTGATCACTTCCCTCGATCTAGGTCCTCAGGCCAGATCTACTGGATGTAATCAGCCCCCAAAGGCAGGGGTCAAGAGCACAGGTGGTCATGGATGCCCCTGGATGACTTTGGGCCAGTCACTGACTCTCAGCCTAACCTACCTAACAATGGAGAGGAGGGGGATCTTGTATGCCACCTTGGAGTCCTTGGGGGAAAGATGGGATATAAATGCAACGAACAAACAGAAATCCTTGCTGCTCTACCACGACCCAGAACTCTGCCAGGAGATCTCAAACTACTTCTGCCCACCCTCGCTGTAAGCTGCCCAAATGCCTCACTTTGGGGCTAATTTATGTGCCGGTCTGTTATTTGCTGAACGCATTCCATGGATAAAGTCGAGGTGGTGATTTTGAAATTGTGAGGAAGGATGCATGGATTACCCCCATGACGTAGGGAGTTTGGTCCACCAAACCTTCTTGTATTCAGTACTCTTGACTAGGGCTGGGGAAATCCTATCATGTTCAATTTGGCTCAAGTTCTCCTTTTCCCAGCGCTAAATGCATCCCATTCCAACTCCGCATCAGATTGCAAATATTCCTTCAATATATATACTTCCCACTGAGGTCATTCAATTCATCTGCATCTTTCCCCCTCCTTTATTAATGACACATATGTGCGCATTGATACATCACTTCCGGAAAAGCACATTTGGTATGATCATATGCATGCTTCCTGATGCTGCCTCTGTTGTGCTGTGCTGCTGATGAACGCATACATTCCTGCACACAGCCACTTACTCACCCTATGCCCTACTGCAGCTTTCCCCAACCTGGTTTCCTCCATGCCATGTGAGCTGTGGATGTTGGGATCTGTATTCCAACACATCTGGAGGGAACCAGGTCAGGGAAGCCTATCCTACTGCAACTAATGCTTGAGATTCCACTCTTTGACCCTTTGGGAAAGGAACTGGGCTACCTAGTCCGGAGGAAAAATTTCCGCTCAACCTACACCAACTGGAATTGGGGCCTTAAAGCTGGTCCCTCTGGCCTCCAACTAGAAAAAAGGCAGCACTAAAAAAAGAAAACAAACGAACAAACCACCTGTCTGATATGTGATACTTATTCTTCATCCTATGCCCAGCTCATATATAGCTAGACATAGAGAATCTCCTTTCTCATTCTGCTGGCCAATTTGATTTTGGTCCATCCACACACTATACTGACTTGGCTCAGGAAAATCCTCTGTCAGTGTTGTACATACACGATGTCATTGAGTTCCAGCCGCGTATCAGGAGGAGGGTTGATGAGGACGTAGGACAACGTGTTCTGGTGGTCATTCATTTCATCTGCAAGAAAAGACATGGATGCCTGATAACGTGGCCAGGTAAAACAGCAGATGCTAGCTAAAGAATGGCAAACCTTTGGGGCCATTGAACTCTCTCTCTCTCTCTCTCTCTCTCTCAAAATCATAATCACAAATGAAAGCCATTGCTACCATCTACCCCAGAAAAGTGTTCAATGGGACCCCTCAGATGTACCCCAGGCATGCAGAGGTAGCCATGTTCAGGTTAGGCCTCAGTTTCGTAGTTGCTTTTAGCACAAAACACGCCACATGGAATCCACTCAGAATGGTGCGAGCGTGGCTTAATGGTGACCCCCCCTCCCCCCAAAGGAATGGATGTGATCAGTTTCAAAACCCAGGTCTGAGAAACTGGTGTTCCCCCTGAGAGGTGGTGCTCCGCAATGACAGAAGCATGGACGCCCCAAAAAAGGGATCATGGAAGGAAGGACATCGATGTATCACAGCTGCATGAGTGGAACTGTTTGTACTAGTTCATAAGACGGAGACACATTCTTCTTTCAAATGGAAACGTTTTGTCCAATGGTTGCTATGGCATTATTATCTAAGGTGGCCCCTTTGTGATGGGTGCACACAGACGCACCCACTGGTTCTATCCAGCAATTCCATGTGTGAAGGTCTGGACAGACACACCAATGGACAACTTTCAAAGACCTCCTGGGAGGCGCACAAGGTGGGTGAGGAGGATCTTTGCAATCAGAGGCTATGGGCTTCTTCACATGGAGCTTTTATCCTTCTATTGAGACTGCTCACTCATGAATGTCTGTGGGTCCTTTTCATGACATTGTCAACCTCCAGGGCACATCCAGAGGTATTTCCTGGTTTTTCCATCTCAAAAAGATCCAGAAATAACAAACTATCTATTGAAGTCGGGATGCTGTGCTATTAAAACAGCCACGAGATGGCGCTGTATCATTGCTCTCTATGGAACCTCGAAAATTAAAAGCTTCCCCTCTCAGCAATCACATGGTCGCCATCGGGGAGCCTGCTGTAAATGTGAAAAAGCTCCTCAATGGGAGGACTGCGGGTTTTTCATTAGTGTAAAGGCAGCCTATGCTTAAGACTAAGTGAGATGTCTCTGTTGTCCAGAATGTGGGCGGCCAGTTGCTACCTCCACCTGTATACCATCCGCCCCTTTAACCGTTCGCCACCATCCTAACCACTGCTGATTCCTAGCAGACACGTGTCTTTCCCTAGATCTGGGCCATTTTTGCACAAAACCATTCCAGCGAATAGGGTTCCTGTTATATCGATAAATCAAAATAGATTTTAGGCAAAGATAAATGGGGGACCCACAACAACAGGTGGTGGTGTATCTTTTCAGAGCTCCCACCAGCCTTGAACAGGAACCTTGTGGCACTTTGGGGGAGGGGGTCTGCAGGCAACGCATGATGAAGGAGAAAGGCTTCTTTTTGTCTTCCCCGTCCTCCTATAATCTTCCCCCAGCAAGCTTAAAAAAAAAAAAAAATCTTATGTATTTGGTTGCTCTCAGACACGCAAGACATGGGGCGGACATGCTCCCCCGAAAGGTGCATTCTGAACGGGATGGAAAGCTTGCAAAGAAGATAAAAAGATAACGGGTTGGTGGAGGCTATGCTGTCTAGGTTGCTGCAAGGCTTTTGACAGGGCTGGTGCTGCTAGGACCCATATAGTAAAATGATTTTTTTAAATTAAAAATTCCGGACACAACTCATTCTCAGCAGGGCCAGCTCAGGATTCGGGAGGCCTGTGGCACAGTGCCATCCGGTGGGCCCTCTCCTATCGGGGATCCCCTCTCCTACCCTTAACACCTGTCTGGTGGCCCTTTTGAATGTCAGTGCTGTGTCGCTTCTGGCATCTTGCATTTGCCCCCTCTCCCATGTCCTGGAAGTTGTATCTTTCCAGGGCACTGGAAGATGGCCGCTACTACAAAAACATGGTGACTGCCTTGTGTTTTGGTGGTGGCTATCTTTCCCCTCCCCCAAATAACACTGTGGGGACCACCTTCCACTCCCCCAGTGCTCCAGAATGACCTAGCGTTCGTGGCATTGGGAGGGCAGCCAAGATGGTGTCTGGAAATGGGGCTATGGGGCAGGCATCATCGGTGGGGAGCCTTCAGCATTCTTGGGCCTTGGCAACTCTTTGAGGACGCCTTGTGTGGTGCTGGGTTTGATTCTTGCACTTGCAGAGAATAGTGCAGATGAGGATTCAATCAGGCTCACCCCTCTCGCTCCTGCTGCCTTCGAAGCCCATGTGGCACTGATCATTAGTGTGGCCCAAAGGCTGGTTTTAATCCTCAGGACCGCAGTACCTGATGGAACACCTCTCCTGACCTGAACATACCCAGACTCCATGATCTGAGGCCTTCCTCTGAGTGCTACCTCCAAGTGAGGCTCAGAAGGTGGCAACAAGGGAGAAGGCCTTCTCAGTGGTGGCCCCCTGCCTGCCTGGTGCTGACACTGTCATCTTTTAGGCACCAGGTAAAGACCGCTCTCTGCTCCCAGGTATTTAATGGCTTATGATGGGGCATCTATGTCTGCTGTTTTGAACAGGTCCGTTAGGGGAACTATTGTTTTACTTAAACTGTTTTTAGCTGTTTACATTGTTTTAACGTCTGCGTGTTAAACAAATTTAGACTGTTTTTATCATGCCGTATTCTTTGTAATGCTGGTGTATTTTTTTTACAAATTGTTGTAAACCACCCAGAGAGCTTCAGCTATGAGGCAGCGTAGAAATAAATAGTGGGGTTGTGCACAAATGGCCTCTCAAAATTCTCTGCCCTATTTGTGGGCAGAGAAACTGGGGGACAATTTCACCAAATTTCTCCAGGGAGAGGAGAAATTCTCCACCGTTCTTCACAGGTAGGGCTCCTCATTGGCAGGGGTTGTTGCACAGTTTCTGTCTTTTCCCATAAGGGCTGGTTTGTTTGTTTTTTGGTGCTGGAATGACACCAACTGTGTTGGTAGGCCGGGCCCCATTTTGCATCCTCCACAACGCAGGTGTGAGGGGGGAGAAGTGTGTCTGGCTCTTTACATTTTCTTCCCCCAATAAAAGAGGCTCCCATTGTTCTGCCTCATTCTCAGGGTGTTTTATAGGTTATTTTTGTGGTGTTTGTGGGCTTACTTAATCACAACCAGCCTCCCAAGTTGCCTGCACATCCTGATCTGAAAAAAGCCCTATGGAAGGAATTACCTCATGGGGCCATAAACTGGGCCCTAATTGAAGCATAGGAAGCTGAGGAGACCGCAGCCAGCCAGAGAGAGGATGGCATGTTGAAAAACAGGACCCTTGTGCTTGCTCCTTGGCCAGCTCCGGAGTCAGGCAAGCCCAAGAAACCCAACCCCAACCCAGGAGAATTTCTCCAAAATTTCTTCACCACCGAATTTCTTTTCGAAAGCAAATTCTCTTCTATCGAATGGAATGAGAACGGTCGGAGAACTTGTGGGAGGAATTTTGGGCACAGCACTAATAATTAAGGCCCGTGGAAGGCCTCTGCATGCCTATGGTCTCTGTACCCAGCTGTTCCTCCGCTCCCCAGGCAAGGCAAGGCAAGGCAAGGCAGGGGTAGTGTGGGTTGAGCCTGGGGAGGGAGAGGGAGGGAGGGCTGGAGGGGAGGCAGGCATAAGCCACCCTTGGAAGCTAGTGGCTGGTGTTCTTTGTGCACATGCCCAGCCTGGGAAGGGGAAAGCACCCTGTGGAGGACCGGGGGCTCCCCACCTGCTCTAGAAGGAGAAACTGGGCAGCGTCTCCTTGGTGCAAGCATCGTCCTGCCCTGCATAAAGAAAAACTTCCATCCTTTACAAAGTGTGCACGCTGAAGCCCTCAGAGGAAGGGCCATAGCCGAGGGGCAGGACATCCGCTTTGCGTGCAGAAGGTCTCCAGTCCAGTACCTGGCATCTCTACTTAACAGGGTGTCAGGCAGCAGGTGCAGGGAGAGGCCCCCCTGTCGGAGACCATGGTGAGCCATTGCTAGTCAGAACAGGCAGTACTGGGCTAGATGGATCAGTGGTCTGGCCAGTGCAAGGCAGTCCCATGCGTGTTTGTATGCTTTATATATCATTGCAGGAGCAGAGAGACATGACAATCCCCCCCACACACACCAGGGGGATGTTGGGATCTCCCTCGCTGGAGGTCTACAGGCTGGACTCTCTGGCCCTTGGCAGCCTTGCCGCTGGAGCATAGAGCCTAAGCGGTTGAGCTCAGAAATCTCTGGTCTGTATTTTACCTCTGCCACAAATTCACTAGGTGGTCCTAGGGCTTCTCTACACCAGGCTTTTATCCCACACCTTTACCGGGGCTTCCGCTTCCGGATTCTTCGCAGGATTCAGATCGGCTCCTTTACACGTGCTTTCCCCCCCGGGATTTCCTTTCTCCGCAAGTTCTATATGTTTCATTATACAGCCGCTAGATGGCACTAGTGGTATAGTGGAATTGCAGAAATACAGGGAGCCACTGGAGCACTTCATAGCGCCACTCAGGGAAAATACTGTATTGTCCCCGTTAGGAAAAAAAGCCGTGATAATGGTCAGAAAGCATGGGAGAGGCCCTGGAGGTTGACGACGTCGGGTAAAGGACCCACAAACTACCGTGAGTTACCAATCACAAACATGCAATAGAAGCCTTGTGTAGAGAAGCCCCTAGTCAAGACACTCTCTCTTAGCCCTAACTGCCCATGTGCAATATGGGGATAATGATACAGGGGTCTTGTAAGGATCTTTAAGATAAAGGGGTGGCTCCAGATTTAGCCATACTTGGAGGAGACCCATTGAAATTAAATTAGTCATGATTAATTTAAGTCCCATTGATTTCACTGGGTCTACTCTAAGTATGACTATATCTGGAACCAACACAATGGTTGTTGTGGATCCAGATTTAAGCAGGATCAGTTGTGCTAGTGGAACTGGATTTCGCTGCCCCTCCTTCCCACGGCAGCTCCCCTACCCCCCTGGAAATGCTACACAGAGAACCAGGAGATCCTGCTGGGGTGAGGTGGGATGTGTGTGTGGGGAAGAGGAGGTTCCCCAAGAGTCAAGCAGCGAGACCTTTTGCAAGAAGAGCCCCTCCTGTCATGTAGATCCTGGATCCAAACCAATGTATGTAAAACACTTTGAACACTCAGTAGTGGCTATTAGTACTATGATGATTACTACTAAAACTCAGCTTCTTCTGGTCTGGCCCCTGAAATCCAGCCATGTACTGCCCACACACTCAAGCCACCTTTCTAATCTTGAGGGCTAGAAACTTGATTTTTTCTAATCAATAACAAAACCAACAATGAAAGTTAGCTGAGATTTGCAAGGATGCTGATGTCTGTGCCACGTTCTGTGCAATGGTGGATTCCTTACCCACACATCCAGTGTGATTCACGATCATGAACACTCCTTCGAGGCAATTGAACTGGGAATCAATAACTATTCACATTTTACTTGAAAATGGATCTCGGTCTCTCTGCTTTTCTGTGCTTCTCAAAAGCTGACCATATTGTCACCCTGAGGATGAGGAGCATCGTGATGAAGGCCAGGCTAAAAAGCACAGGATAACAAGATGAGCACCGCAGGGCTATTCGATGAACGGAAACATGCATGCGTGAATGAGAACCAGCCAGCTGGTATAGGCAGAAAGTCCATCCTAACCCAGCTCTTCCTGTCTGTGGTTTTGATCCCTTATTCAACACCTTGGACTCAGCGGACATGGAGAGAACAAAGTCGCTCAGTGATGGAGCACGTATGTGGACAGCCTCACATTCAAGCATCTCCAGTTAAAGCATTACAGGTAGCAGAAATGGTAAAAGAAAAACCCTCTGCCTGACATTGTGAAGATATGAAACTGCCTTATACCGAGTTTGTCCATTGGTTTACTGTGGAACTCTCAACTCTGCTAGGCAGTAGCTAGGGATGGGGCATTAATTAATTTGGTTTGCCTTTTAACTTGCCCTTCCCTAATTTCACACTTTTGAACCAATCCTTCAAAACCCACGTTTCTCCAAATTTTGCAATGGAGATCTCCAACAAAAATGCTTATATTAGGGAAACGTGCACACAAGAATGCACAAAAATGCTTATATTAGGGAAACGTGCACACAAGAATGCACACATAAATAAAATGATGTTAGAATGCATTGAGTTTGGAATGTTCCTTGTGAAATAATGGCACTTCTGTATGTCATTTTGTTAGTCAAATGGGCATACAAAAATGCATGCATTAGGAGAAACATGCACAAAAGTGTATATGAACTTGCAAGCAAACTTTTAAAAAATAATCCTCACGAGGAACCAAATTTAAGATTAGAAGAATGAGAAACTGAAATCAACCGATTCAGTGGTCTGTCCCTACCAGTGGCCTCCAAGATCTTGGACAGAGGTCGTCCCTGAGCTCTTGTTCCTGACCTCCTTTAATTGAAGGTGGGCTTTCTGCATGCAAAGCATGTGCCCTAATCACTGAGCCATACAGCCCTTGAAGAGTGGAGTAGACATCTGTCAGGCAGCTGTATATGGACGAGCACCTGTGTTGCATGCAGAAGGTGCCTGGTTTCATCCTTGGCAACTCCAGTTACAAGAATTGGTTCCGGATTTAGCCATATTTAGAGTAGACCTATTGAAAGCAGGTGATGGGGAAGGGAGAGGGACCCAAGAGACCTCTGACAGAGCAGACAAGCCTGGGCTAGCTGGACCCATGAATCTGATTCAGAAAACGGATACTTCATACATCCTCTGTTTCCCAGCCTCATCATATGTGTGCAGTGGCCATAGCTCATCCCAATGCCAAAGCTAGGATGTCTCAGAAGTAGACAAGGACTATTATGATTGCATACTTATCACATCCTCATACAAGGCTGTCAAGTCCTTGGGTTATTCTGGGAACTTCCCAATTGTGGCAATGACACAAAATGGCCACCTTCAGGCCCCCAGTTTGGCAGGCATCTCATACGAGAGGCATTCACCTCTAAGCCTTCAGCTGGCATGTTCATTGTCACGCTGTTAGACCGCGAGTCAAACCTGACTCCCAGGGGAGAAGAAATTTACCTTGCAAATATCCAAGGTTTACCCGATTCATCACATCACAGGCTGTTAAATTTGCTACATCCTCTACAGAACATACAGAGAAGGAAACAGAACGGAACAGAACAAAAACAAAAAAAGGCACAGACATAAACAGAGAGGAAGAGAAGAAAGAGAAAGATCAGCGAGCAGCGATTCAGAAAGTATTCAGAAACCAGCTTTGGTGATCACATGGGCAAAAATGTAGAAAAAGCTATATACATATACAAAAAATAAATAAAAAGAAAGAAAGAAAGAAACCAAAAAAAGGAAGCCAGACTCATGTGTTTGGTCCACGGTGTTGTGCAGATTTGGACACTAACAGGTGATATGCTGCAAGAATGGATTCAACAGAGGACCGTTGAGATGATCAAGTGCATTGATCCTTGATTAATTCTTGTAGCCACCCTGAGCTCCTTGTGAGGAAGGGCAGGATATACATAAAATAAATAAATAATCCTTTCTTCCCCACCTCCAGCCCACACTTCATATTTTGTACCCACCATCTCCCCAAGATATCCTAGCTGTAGGACCAGGAGGTTTTTGTGCTATTTTCACCAAGTTTCTCTATAACCTTGATCACAAGTATGACTGCATTCCTGTTTGCTTGCTGGCTACCATTCCTTTCTGCATCTAGCTAGGTGTTCTCTGGTTCATGATGAATATTAGATATGAAACCTTCTAGTTCCTCTTCCATTACGATCCTGTCCTTTTTGCAAACTGGTTTCATTTGGGGAAAAGATCTCTCTCAAGCTGCTGCGATGAGTAGAGCTGATCAATATCTCGGTTTGTCTTTGCCTCAGTAGCATTTGCCTCAGTGTTTTATGGACATCTGGGGGTGGGGCAGGACCCAGGAGGAGGAATAAGGTTGTGCAGTTCCAACAAAACTCTTGAATGTTTCCCTATGGAAAATTCTTGCCTGCCTCCTCACATCTCTACTCAAGTGAGGAAGGGAAGAAAGCATGAAACAGAATTAGCTCCCTATAACTAGGGATGTATGGATTGTGTAAAATCCATTCTGTCTGTGTTTTATGGATTGTCAGGCACCTTTCATTCCATCGTCTGCCCATCAACAGAATCAGATTTTTCTTCGTTTCTGAATTTGTGAAAATTTGCATTTGTGCAAATTTGCACATGTGAAGCTGCAGAAAATCCTCCCAAATACACATTTTCGTGTTTTAGCCTATGAGGGAAATGTGTATTTTTGACCAGGTTTCAAAAATGTTGCATATTTTTCTATGACAAAATTTGTGCAAAATTCGGGAAAGTTTGAAAACCGGTCGGCAAGTCCATGGAATCCGCCCAACAGGGGAAAAGCCAGTCTGCTGCAGAATTCATGAGGTCAGATTCATGAAAATCTGAACTCATTTGGTTCTGTTGTGGATTTCTCCAACATCCCTATCTGTAACCCTCTAGCAAATTTCTAAATAAACTTATATTGGGATTAATAATTAACTTTACTATTATGGGGTGTTTCCAGACAAGGTTTCTATAGACGCCCTGCCACATTCTCAGAAGTTTATGGTGGTCCACTCATAACCCTCTTCGGTTTTCCCACCACTTCGTTCCTCTTTTCCTTACTGCAAAAAAGGATGGGATTGCACACAGTGTCTTCTGATTGGTTGTGCTAGGAGCCCTCTGTCTGAAAGCACCTATGATTTGCCCACCAAGAATGCAGAGAACTGCAGTTTGGTCTGGTGTGTCAATCCTGCATAAGAGATCCTCCTGGATGGACAATTCCTGAGAAGGAAGAATAACTAACAAACTCATTAAAATCTGTTGTGTAGACATACCCTTAGCTATCTCTAAGCTAAGCCCTCCCGTTAGGCAGAGGGAGGCAGTTGCCTCAGGCAGCAGATGTTGGGAGGCGGCAGCAAGGTGGACAGAGCTGAGTGCCAAGCGGCCTGTCCTGTGTCCCCTCAGTTAACCTGCTGCCTTCAGGAACAGCAGAGGATACTGTTCCATTGCCAGTGTTGAAGAAACAGTCCAACCAGCTTTTGTATATGGAACAGGAGAGAGCACCATCTTGTTCTTTGCCTCAGGCAGCAAAATCTCTTGGGCTGGCCCTGGGTTCAGCACCTCCTACACACTGCAGGTTTCATGGCCTCCCTCATGCAATCCCGTCTTTAAGACGGGCACCCACATTTCTTTTGAGCACACTCCATTATTTTGTATACATCCAGAAAAAACAATGCCTAACATTCTTGGCTGCTTGAGATGTTTGGCCGAAAATGTCACCGACTTGCAAAGCTGCTGACCTGGTTTGCGGGCCCGATTCTGTTTTGGCAAACTCCCTATGTACAAATGGATGCAGGAAGCCATCAGCTAGCTGGCAGAGGCTCAAGAAAGTATAAAACAGCCTTCTCCAACCCTCCAGATGTTTTAGACGATAACTACTAGCATTCCTGATGATTCGCTAATCTGGCTGGGGCTGGTAGGCGTTGGTCTAAAACATCTGGAGGGCACCAGGTTGGGGAAGGCTGGTACAAAATATATGAAAGAACAAACAGCCAGCAGCACAGGATGGCATCAAAGAAATCTAGAAAGAAAGAAAATGTGAGAAAGCTGTGGAATGAAAGTTTTTTTATTATAATCCAAAAGGAAAGAGGGTTTTTTCCCATAGAACATCACAAAAATTATTCTGTTTTCCTTGGATTTCCAAATTATAGCACTTCGAGACAGCCTAACTGACCACTCCTCTTTCCATCACAGTCTTTTCATTATACTCTTTATCAGATTTCCTTGACTGATGGAAAGGAAGTACACAGAACCTGATGGGATGCTCCACCCTTCCTACCTACCAAAAGGGTGGTGGATGGTAGAAGAAAACCACTGTGGTCTTTACGTGAGGATAGCCTTTATCACATGGTCTGGTTGCGACATACCACAAGATGGTCTTATGTCTTCATTCTTTTAGTCAGTACAATTATATAACACCCTTTTCCCACCTTGGAACTGAGGAGGAGGTCCACGGGAGTCCCAGATGGTCTCCCATTCAGGATTGACCAGATCCAGACCAGCTTAGCTTCAGCATCAATGGCTGTATCATGTACCATTCACCCATCCATCAGTCATTCAAACATCTTACCAGCTTCTCTTTAAATCAGGGGTGGGCAACTTGTGGCCATATATTTTACTTATAACTCCCATTATTTATTTATTGCATTTATACCCCGCCTTTTTTCCTCTTGCAAGGAACCCAAGGCAGCATACATAATCCTCCTCCTCTCCATTTTATCCTCACAACAACAACCCTGTGAGGTAGGTTGGGCTGAGAGTCTGTGACTGGCCCACAGTCACCCAGTGAGCTTCCATGGCTGAGTGGGGACTAGAACCCAGATCTCCCAGCTTCCAGCCCCAACACTCTCACCACTACACCACACTGGCTCTTTTGTCTTTGTTGTTCAGTCGTGTCCGACTCTTCGTGACCCCATGGACCACAGCACGCCAGGCCTTCCTGTCCTGCGCACTCTCCCGGAGTGTGCTCAGGTTCATATTCATTGCATCGGTGATGCTATCTAGCCATCTCATCCTCTGCCGTCCCCTTCTCCTTTTGTCTTTGAGCCTCTGTTAAAAGCATAGGAGCCATGCTAGGGAAAAAGCTGGCAAACCCAGATGGTGAAGCCCTTTTTTGTCTACATTCCCCCATGTTGGACATGTAAGTCTCCTGGCTCCCAGTCCAACACTCCAACCACTACACCACACTGGCATATCCCTCACCATTTGCTAGGCTGGTGGGAGCTGGATGCCAAAACATCTGTTTTGCCCAACCCAAGGCAGCTTATGGGTTCGTAAAACAACATAATGCAATTAAGCATAGCACAGTTTTGTTTATCACATTGCTCTGAATGCCTTCCAAAAGAGGAAGACTTTACCATCTCCCAGAAGGCAATCAAATATCATGCTGGGGGGGGGGGCGACTTTACCATCTCCCAGAAGGCAATCAAATATCATGCCAGGGGCTCCACAGCCACTGTGTCAGGACAGGAAAAGCCTCATCCCTTACAGCTGTTGACTTAGCAGCCAAAAGGTGGTGGGCCAGGGAACAGAGTTTTCCCAAAAGCACTTTCCAGAATATCGCCACTTGCGATATTCTGGAAATCTTCCTGGCATCTTCTGTTAAAAGGATAAGGGAGCGGGTGGTGGGAAAAGGGGCTGCTGCCAGTCAGAGTAAACAACACAGGGCTGGATGGGCAAATAGTTTGACCTGGTCGAAGGCAGCTTCCTAAGCAGCCCGAGTGCATAATATGGTGGGAGTCCTTGGGATCAGTGCTCTGTTTGGAAAATGCAGGGACCAGTTTGGGCCCCCAGTTACCTGTCTGCACTGTATTATACCTAGGCAGTGGGCTGCCCCCCTTGGTAGACAGCGCTGGGACTTTGCAGCATGATCTGTGCTTTGCTACTTGCCCCAGTGGATTAGCTACTGTGGAGGTAAGCAAGTGACCTGCTTTTATTGGGAGGAGGACCCTTGCCTGGGAGAAGACCCCCGGAGAAGACCAATTGGCAGAGGCTGAGGCTGATTCTATGTGGGATTGAAGTGGTAGGAATGCTCAGCACCTTGCCTGGGAGAAGACCCCCGGAGAAGACCAGTTGGCAGAGGCTGAGGCTGATTCTATGTGGGATTGAAGTGGTAGGAATGCTCAGCACTTTGCTGGATGAGGTAGAAGTGATTACTCGATCATTTAAAAACACAGGCTGAAACCAGAACAGGAACACTCCAGGGGTTTCAGAGGCACTATGCCTCTGGAGTAAGGATGGGGAGAAATTTGCTTCGTTTGCATTTTACTGTGAATTAATGTCACACTTTCGAACCAATATGCAAAGTGAAGCTCGGTTATCCTTCAAAATTAGTACCTCTCCAAATTTTGCAGCATTCTCCAATTAAAAACGCATACAAAAGAGTGCATATTAGGAAAAAGTGCACACCAACATGAGTGTATTAGCGAAAGAATGCTTTGAACATCCTAAGAGAATGTTCAAAATGCATTCTATTAGGAAAATTGCTTGCAAAAATGTGTGTATCAGGCAAAATTGTGTACGAAAATGCACAGATCAGGGGAGTTGCAGATAAAAATGCAAATGAATTTCTGTGCATTTTTTTTTTTTTTTAAAAAGTTCAACATTTGGGATGAACTGAATTCAAAGATGGAAAAATTCTGATAATTCAGGGTGAACTGAATTTGAGATTGGAAAAGAAATGAGAAAATGAGGGAAACCAAAACTGACAAAGTCGCCCTACTTGAATATCAGGTGCAGGGAAGTGATTGGCCACTGTGGGAAAGGGAATGCTGGACAGGATTTATTTTATTATTGATTTACAATATTTATATACCATTCCACATCAAAAAAGTTTGGGTTTTTAATCTCATCTGGCAAGGTAGTTCTTTCATTCTTATAAAGGGTTAGATAAATTCCTAGCATCCGTGTCTATCAGCAGCTATAAACCATGAGAACTAAGGATGGAGCCTCCAAGTGCAGAGGTAGCGTACCTCTCAGATGCTGGGGGCAAACCGCAGGGTAGGGGGAGTTTCCCAGTAACACCACATTGGCTGCTATAGGAAAGAGGATGCTGAACAAGATTGCTGTTTCCTGAATGAGCAGGCCGTTTGGTCCTTACATCTATAGCTAAAAGGAGTCTCCCGTTTCAGAGGCAGTAGTAGTCACTGGGGACAAATGACCGAAGAAGATTATTACCCTCTTACATACTGCTTGTAGGCTTCCCAGGAGGGCTGCTGTTAACGGTCTCGTACCTTGATGAAGCTGTGCCGTGTTGACTTGGTAAGGGAGAATTCAGTGGAGAAGACCGGCACAATCCTGATAGAAAGACCTGTTGCTTCAAATCCTTGCAGGAAAAGTAAAAGGCAGCTGAACCCTAAACTGCACTGGATGACACGCAAGCGAAGAGGCCCTGCTGAAGACAAAGGGAGGCTGACTTACCATACCCTGCCGTGGGCAAGCCCAAATGTTTCATCCGGTTCTTGACCAGCTCGGACAACTCTTGCCGTTCCGATCGCCGGTAAAGGCTCAGCCTCTGCTGGTTGATCCACTCGGCTGTTTTGGCTGTGTGCTTGCTGGCCCCTTTCCGGCTCAGCCTGCGCGCCCACTGCATGCTCTTGCGCCGAAGCAACGGATGCTCCGCTTGGTCGGTGGGACACGAGTTTCGGTGGTGATTCGTTTTCGCATTCCAGTAGTCCTTCACGTCTTTGGTGTCCTCGCAGTTTTCTACATTGATTGAGATCTGTGACTGGGAACACCAGTAGGCCATGAGGGTGAGCAATAGATGTTTCCCCACCCCCTGAAGCATAGCCAGGGTCATGACTCCATGGAATTATAGGAAAAGCTTTCATTTAAACTGCTATCACCGGTGAGCTTTTCTTGGGCAGGGGCCATCACTCAGTGGAAGAGCCCACTAGGGTGAAGCCACCTTTTCTGTGCTGGGGAGGATCTGTAGATCTCAGCTCACACCTCCACTCAGCATTCTAAGCACACAGAACTAGGATGCAGGATTTATTCCAGAGCAGTGAAGCGAACAATCCCACATGTGATCTTATTTATTACATTTCTGTACTGCCCAATAGTCAAAGCTTTCGGGGCGGTTCACAAAAAGGAAAGCCACAAAATATAGCTCGAGTATATATTCTTGAGGATATTCCCCAGAAATGAAGGTGACGTGTGCACTGGATGTGATAGAAAGATGAAGACATCCTTCTTCTGCCGTGTAGCAGGAAAGCCTGAACCCCGCATTTACTCTCAGTGTTTTAAACAGAAACCGTACTCACCTGGGTTCTGATGTCATGAGGCTGGGGGAGAAAGAAATAAAAAATTTGAAAGATATTATTTGAAGAAGTGCATCGTTGTTTTTGCCTGGCACCCATTTGCTGAAATCTAGGATGGAGAGGACCCTAGTTCAGGTGCCCAACAGTTAAATTTTTCTACTCCATCCTCATCTAAAATGCATAACAGGCTGAAAAGTGCCTTCTATCAGGGATGCTGTAATTGTATCCTACATTGAGCAGGGGGTTGGACTAGATGACCTCCAAGGGGACTTCCAACTCTATGATTCTCTGCTTCACTTGTCATTTACAAGCCCCACTTAGTCATTGGCAATGTTGGCCTCTGTGGAAGGACCCTCTAGACCAGCCTTCCACAACCTGGGTCCTTCTAGATGTTTTGGATAACAAATCCCATCATCCCACTGGCCAAGGCTGATGGGAGCTGTAGCCCAAAACATCTACTGGAGGGACTTGACAGTTTGACCATGGAACTAATTACCTAGAGGGGTGGTGGGTTCTACTTCTCTGGAGGTCTTCAAGCACAGGCTTGAAGGAATGCCCTGGATTTCCTACATCGAGCAGGGGGCTTGGACTAGATGGTCTCCGAGGGCTGAATACTGAACGTTCATGAACATTCCAGGCTGCTCAACAATGGAATCTTCACACATGATCTAAACCATGCTCTTGGCAGAAAAAGGACAGGCAGGCAAGGGGGAGTGTTGATACTAGACGACCAAGACTGGCTACAGAGGACAAGGTGGGTGACAAAGAGGATTTCATATACTAAGGGCACAAACCGTTGAAGATAGTCGGCAGCCTCTGAGCTCAGAGGCTGCTGAGTATCCAGGGCAGGGCGGCGAGTAGGGCAGGGCAGTGAGTATCCAGTGCAGGGCGGCGAGTATCTAGTGCAGGGCAGAGGCAATCTTTGCCCATCTAGCAGTGGCAGTTCGGAGGGGGAGGGAAGGAGGCTGCAGTGGCCATACGAAATGTCACTGCTCCAGTCTCCTCTCCTCCCCGGCCCTGAGAATGCCCCTTTTCCCTATCTCCGCACTCCATTTCCAAGCACGGAGTCGTAGCCAGAACTGTGCTGGCTACAAGGGGGAGTGGGAGTGGCGGGGAGTGCGGTTTCTGGGCTCTGAAGTCAGAGCAGAGTCCAGAAACCAAACAATTCTATGTCCCCCCATACGCTGTCTGGGGGAGATAGGATTGCCCTCTAATTTTTATAATAACAAGGCCACTGTTTGGCTGCAAGTCCCAGGTTGGGGAGAAAAAATGATAGCAGAGAGGAAGGAGAATCTGGACTTCTGAGATGTTGGCAGAGTGTAAGGAAGCTCTTTCTCTCTCTCGGCTTCTTACATCTGCGGTGGAAAACATGTGGGACTCGGTCCTATAGATGCCAATGGGGATCTCGGCACTAGAGGAGCACAGCTTCTGGAAGAGACGCCCATATGTCCGGATCCACAAGTCATTTTCAGTGATTTTCATCTATCCAACAAAGGGAGGAAAGAGAGAAAGAAAGAATGAGAAGTCCTCAGTGCTTTTTCCCAACAGGGGACAAGACAGACACGTGTTTATTGACAGAATCGTGTTGTAGCAGATCAGGCAAATCTTTCATATTTGCATCATCTAACCCCTGCTGCCTAATTAGGAAATCCTATAATCAAATGCCTCCAAGGGAATTCTGGAATTAAAAATGAGATCCCAATGGCTAATGCAACACAGCCTGGCCTCCTGATGCATGAGTAATAAAGGTATCTCATTTCTGAGGTTTGCCAGATGAAAAACAGCAGTGCCTTCAGAGACTGATCATTGGCACCCACTACTGATAAGAAAGGAATCCAGACTAAGATGGGCCCATGTTAAATTTATAGCCACATCTTCCTCTTAGCTTTGAAAAAAGGGGTACTACAAGCTTCTTTACAGAATGATTTACAGCACACTTATGATTGGTCACTCATGGACATTCGTGGGTCCTTTCCACGATGCCGTCAACCTCCAGGATGTCTCCTGTGCTTTTCCCCCTGTATCCTCCTTTCAAAAAGATCAGAGATAAGGAGCGATTCTACACCAGGCTAAAATCTCACAGCTTTACCAGGGCTTTCTGCTTCCATTTTCTTTGCAGGATTGCTATGGGCTCCTTTAGACAGCGAGCACGTTGTGTGGAATTGAAAACTTCCTTTCTCGGCAATGTTCTATATGTTCACTGAAGCAGCACCATCTAGTGGCTGAATTATAGTGCTATGCCAGCATGGAAAGGAAAGGTTCCTCCTGTGCAAGCACCAGGTCATTACTGACCCCTAGAGGGATGCCGCTTATGCTGGCGTTTTCATGGCAGACTATAGTGGGGTGGTTTGCCATTGCCTTCCTGGCAAAATCCCATGTTTTTTTAAAAAAAATCTAGCTTATCTCTGATCCTTTTGAAAGTGGGATAAACAGGGAAAAGTACAGGAGACATCCTGGAGGTTGATGGCATTGTGTAAAGGACCCGCAAACTTCCGTGACTAGCCAATCATGAGCATGCAATAATAACAACAACAACAACAATAATAATAATTTATATAGTGCTTTGTCACAAAGTCATACATCGCTCATGTAGAGAAGCCCAAGCAGTAATAAAAGGAAATGGCGCAATATCAGCAGTGTGTGAAGCTGGCATAGCGCTATAATTCAGCCACTAGATGCTGCTGTTTCATTCAACATATAGAGCATTGCCAAGAAGGGAAATTTTCAGTTCCAAATCACGTGTTCGCTGTCTAAAGGAGGCTGTTGTAAATCTGGAAAGACTCCAGAAGAAGAAACCTGGAAGAAGAAACTCCAGAAGAAGAAAGGATGCAGGATTTTTGCTTAATGGAAAGGAGCCCTTTAAAACAATTAACTACATAACCAGGCCAGGTAAGGCATCAGATAAAGTAACCAGAAGGCTCATCCTAGATTGTAAATACAACAGATATGTAATAAGAAAACAAGCTCACAAGACGGGATGCTATCAAGGAAATATTTTTGTCCTACCAACACATCTGTAACATGTCAAGGAAGGCTAAAATGTTTGTATATGTTGTTATGGTCATTTATCTGGATAAGAAGCTTGGAAATGCAATAACCGTATTTAGACATATGAAGATTTAAGGCAGAAGTTTGGAACTGTTAGATAAGTAACATAAATAGTAAAAATAGTCTGAACGTATTTTACAGCGTCCAGAAAGCATATAAAGGAGACTCAGAACACGGACAATGGGAGCTATACTCTTGGATCAGCTTCCCAGATGTGCTGCCTACAGAATCAGTCTGGTAAGCTTGATATTGATGATCGCTGAGAACTAGCAGTTGTACTTGACTCTGCTTGGAAGCCTTGTTTAGAATGGTGTTGAATGTTTTATGTGTTTGAATGTATGCATGCATGCGCTTTTGTATTTAGCACTGTTATCATAGAATCATAGAATAGCTGGGTTGGAAGGGGCCTATATATCGACTCCAACCCGGTACTGGGTTCACAGGCTGCCGACTAACTTTACAACAAGAGTTATGCTGAGACTCTTGTAGTAAAGGACAAAAAGACAAATCTCATCTGAGAGAGTGTTTCTTAAGAAATAGAATTCTGTATCACCCATATCGAGATTACAGTATTAGCTTTGCTCTGTGATGGTATCTGTTTCGGGGAAGGCTTTGAATATGTGTAGTTAATCGGGTAGCCCAGGGTTGCCAACATACTAGTTAACGTATTTAGAAAGAACCTCTGAACCAGAGCACAAGCCACAACAGCAAGCTCCAAGTACTGAGGCACTCTACCTTGGAATACTGGACTGCTGGGGACAATCAGCCAGGATGCTCAAGGACTTCCTTTGGTCCATGTTTCAAAGGTCTGCAGACGAAGGTGATCTGCATTTCGCCCTTCTCTGAATTTTGCAATGTAGTTCTCAGCTCAACGCTCCCCCATACCATAAAAATGTGCATTTTAGGATATAATATATTTAGAAATGTGTTTTGTGAGAGAAAACACATTAAAATATGTATTTATTTCTTTTATTGTTGTGTCGTTGTGTTTTTAATGTATTTGTTTTATGCTGTTTTGATTCAGATTTTGTTAATCTGGATTTTATTGTTAGCTGCTTTGACTGCCATTTTTTGGCCAGAAAGCTGGGCCAGAAACTAAGTAATTAAAGAAAGTAAGAAATTTGCAATATTTATTTTTCATTTTAAATATTTATATACCAACTTCAAGGGCTATCCAGCCCTCTCTAAGTAGTTCACACAACGGAATGATAATAAAACCATATGAACATATCACTTCTTGGTCCCTGAAATGCCAGACCCTGAATCAGGAATGCAAAGTACCCTATCACCCCGCTCACTCTCAAGAGTGATTTGGATGGGGGAGGAATGTGGACTGTTGCTTGCACTGGGCAAGGGGAGAAAAACCCATGTACTACCAAATTTGCCACTTTGGTGCCATGGAAAGGGATGGGAAAACTTAACACTTACCGCACAGAGGTAACCAGACCCAGGGGTGGTGTCAAGGCCTAGCAGCAATCTCGTGATGGTGATCATGTAATCCTTCACGAATGACTGTAAGGAAAAAGGCCACCATCCGTCAACAATTTGGGGGAGGTCTATCGGAGGGCTGCAGTGTTTAATGGATTAGATTCATCGATTCAGTTCAGTGTTTGAATGGATAAAAAAGCCCCTTCCCCAATTAACCGAGGAGCAGATATTTCACGTTTTAAACATTTTTTGTCCCAGTACTTCTAAAAACTGGAGGTGGGAAGTGGCAGCTTTAAAAAATAGGCATTCTTCTCTGGGGGAGAGAGACCAGGGAAAGCCTCTCCCTCATGACGCACATATGCATCATCTCAAAAACAAAACAAATGTTCATTCCCCCCCCCTTTCTTTTGAACATCTGGGAAAATTTATGTAGATTTAATCAGTCAATCAACTCAAACTCATACAGTTGATTAACAAACATCTCTTTCAATCAGCCTTCCCCGGCCTGGTGTCCTTTGTATGTCTTTCACTACAATCCCCATCATCCCCAGCTAGCATTCCTTAAGATAGCAGGAACCCAATCCCCCAAAACATATGTACATTGTTTCATCCCAGGCAATGCCACAATTCAAACACGTTTTGATCATTTACATTTGGAGAAATCCAGTCCATTCATTCCTCACCTTGGTCCCCCCACCCCTCTGCCCGCAACTCGGTAGAACACCAGTTGCAAAAGCCAGCCCTACAGGGAATAAAAGCAGCTAGTCCCTCAGAAGGGCCCAAGGGCTCTTGCTTTAGTAAGAGGGTTAACAACTGCCCAGTTCTTCCTTTCATTCTGACCTGGTAAAGCAGCGTATCCAACATGCTGATGCTGAAAACTCTGCCGGCGGCAAATGGGAGGCGGAACATGAAAGCCAAGTTGGAGCCATTCTCCCGCTCTTTCTGCGGGGAGACGAGAACATAGAGATCAGGACAACAGAACTGCCTTGCTGGATCAGACCACGAAAGACCATGTAGCCCAGTATTCCTGTTTCCAACAACAGGCAGCTCTGGGCATGAAGGCAACTGCTATCCCCCATTCATCTATTGGGAGAGATTCCAAAATGTTTTTTAAAAAAACTATTAGGGTAGACTCCAAAACCACTTAATGAGGACTGAGCATGCTCAGAATGCTGAGTGTCTGTTGGGGGGAAAACCCCAGATAACCGAATTGAATGGAGTTTCCTGGAAGAGGGCATGGCTGGCTGGCACTCCACCACACTGGAACATTTTTTTTCTAGGTCCCACTTGTATTTTCTATTCTTCTGTCAAACATGTGTGCCCTTCTTATTTTCTAACTTAAGTGTCCATGCCCAGCAACGCATGTCTGCAAGGACTTGTGGCATGAAAAAGGGTAGAGAGTAATACGAGTTGTACTTCACCATGTGCCCCGCAGAAAGTGAAATGCTGCCGTAAAATTTCAGCATGAAATCTCATAAGAAGATTTATTATCCATAAGGGGTGGACAGAGTGGTAGTTGAGATTGAAGCACAGCGAGAAAAGCTCAGAATTGAGGAATATTTGCACCAACATTAGTTTTCTTCAGTGTTGGGGATCTCAGGGAAAAACCAAGGCTGCCTTTACACTAAAGAAAACCCCTGCAGTCCTCCCATTCTACAGCCTTTCTGTGTTTACAGCGGTCTCCCAGACAGACACCACGTGATTGCTGAGAGGGGAAGCTTTTAATTTTCAAGCTTCCATAGAACTCAGTGAAACAGCGCCATCTAGTGGCTGTGTTAATCACATAACATTCTGAGTTTAGAAGATAGTTCATTAGCTCCAGATCTATTTGAGATGAAATAACCAGGAAATTTCCTCTGGATGTGCCCTGGAGGTTCACAACGTCATCTAAAGGACCTGCAAACTTCCATGAGCGAGCAATCTCAAAAGCGGGTTAAAAGCTCCATGTGAAGGAACACCAAATCAGCACTCCAACAAAAATAAAATAAAATTGTTCTCTGAAAAATGTCACCTTAAATTAGGACCCTTGCAGCCACTGGTAGTACAGAGTTCTGTTTCGTTTCATTACCTTTTCTAGTTTGGAAAGGGCCAATGAGTAGCTGTCCTTGGCCCGAAACTGCATGAACCTCATGTTGGATGGATGTGTCAGCTCTGTAATGATGCTCAGGCTCGGGAAAAGCCTGGAATAGAAAAATCAGAGCCCTGATAAATTGGCCGTTTCATGAATGTAAGAAGAGACCTTCTGGACCAAACCATCACCATCCTGTTCCCAGAAGTGGGAAGCAGGGGCATAGTGGAAATCTTTGAAGTGCAGACAGTCATCATGATAGCCCCCAAGGACAGTCCAAAAACACAGGCAGCAGTGTTGATCTGTATCATGGGGGGAGCAACTTGTAGCCCTCCAGGTGTTTTGGCCTACAACTCTCATCAGTCCTAGCCAGCATAGCTAATAGTGAGGGATGATGGAACTGGTAGAATCATAGAATCACAGAATAGTAGGGTTGGAAGGGGCCTATAAGACCGTCGAGTCCAACCGCCTGCTCAATGCAGGAATCCAAGTCAGGGCATCCCTGACAGATGGCTGTCCAGCCTCGTCTTGAACGCCTCCAGTGTGGGACAGCCCACCACCTCCCTAGGTAATTGGTTCCATTGTCGTATTGCTCTAACAGTCAGGAAGTTTTTCCTAATGATCAGCCGGAATCTGGCTTCCTGTAGGCCAAAACATTTGGAGGGCCACAAGTTGCTCACCCCTGATCTGTATTTCATTCCATTAATTCCTTATATTTCTATATTGCCCCATAGCCGAAGCTCTCTGGGCAGTTCACAAAAATTAAAAACCATTAAAAACCACATTATGCAAAGTGCAGAAAATATTAAAATGTATGATAGCACAAACGCAGACAACATATATCTAAAACAGTATTTAAAACAATCAACCAAAGACAATCCTGGACCTGATTAAAACTCATTATATGCTGCTAAATGCCTGAGAGAAGAAGACAGTTTTAAACTGGCATTGAAAAGATGACAATGTTGGTGCCAGGCAGGCCTCATCAGGGAGATCATTTCATAATTGGGGGGCCACCACTGAGGCGGCCCTCTCCCTTGTTGCCACCTTCTGAGCCTTCCACAGAAGAGGCACCTGGAGGAGGGCCTTTGATGCTGAGCGTAGTGTGCGGGCCAGTTCGTGTCAGGAGAGGCACTCCATCACCTGTTCTAATCCCAAGCCGTGTAAGGCTTTATGGGTCAAAACCAGCACCCTGAATCAGGCTTGGAAACATAGAGGCACACCCATATATCTGTGTGTGTACATATACACACACACACTCTTATAGATATTATCTATATCTATATCTATGTCTATATCTATATCTATATCTATATCTACACACACACACACACACACACACATATATGCATACCTGGGCATACACATATTGCAAGAAGCAGCAGTACCTAATGTAACACTCAATTTACTATATATATAAATGTATATAATGTATATATAATGTATATATAGGTATATTTAATAATTTATACATAATGTATAATAATGTATTTATAAATGTATAAATATTTTTAAATATATAATTATAGACTTATATTATAATATATTATAATAACCCAAATTAATACATTAGTCTAATAATTTATACATTATAATTTATAATAATTTATGCATGTACATAAATGTATATGCAATGTATATACATGCAGATAAATGTATGTTATGCATATAAATGTATAATCCTAGAATAGTCACGGACAAAGGTCAGCGTAGTGCTTAGCATCTTGGACTTTGGCTGGCAAGACCTGAGACAGCATGGGAAAGGGCGGGATGGAACTGGTAGACAAGGAGCATAAGAACATCACCTCAGGATTTCCCAGTTTCCTTTCCCAGCCTCAGAGAGACACATTTAATCTCAAAGTCAACAAGCCAGTTCTAGCAGTTCTCGTCTCCATCAGTCTTTGCATAGATGAGGGGTCTTAACGGCCTCTTCGAGACCAGGCCATCCCCAAATACACTGCGCCACAACAGGTTAAACTCACAGCAATAAACTGTGATAAATCCATTTTATCCCCACCAACTGCAAGGATTGCAGCTGAGCTCAGTGAGAGCAGGGGAGCCCGCGAGGGCTGGGGGCGGCTGATGACGTCGCCGCCCCTGCTAGTCAAGACATTCCGGGAAGACCCCTTTGCCGCTGCTCGCTCCCTAGAAACTCAGAGGTACACTGCCTCTGAACATGGAGGTTCCATTCCACCATCGCCGATTAGGAAGGGGAAACACTTTGCACGCCATCTTCGTTTGTCACGTGCGGCAGCCTGAAGCCGGCTGTCCCTTTTGGGATGCCAGGGGAAGGAGGGCGGGGGGCCACAGCAGAGGCACCGTCTCACCTGAACATGGTCTGGACGTTGACGATGGTCTTGGCATCCGCCATGTAATCCTCTTCCGCGCACATAGTGCTCTCCTTGTCCACCACCACCAAATTGTCCGCATAAATAATCCCACACTGCAGCAAACTGTCGAGACTGGGAGAAGCCCCCCAGAGAAAGGTGGTGATTTAGGATTCGAGAAGGAAAAACAGCGGCTTTGAAGAGTCCGGGGCTGGGCTGAAATGTCTTGGGGAACACTTTTCGGGAACCTTTTCTGAGAACCGCGTGTTTTGGGCTCTTCCTGAACTGCTGGGGAATCTCAGCTCCCCCGCCACCCTGGTATCGGGGCCCCTGAATATCCAGCGATCACCTTGACCCTATCTCACCACCGATGAATAGAGTGGGGAGCTCTAGGGAGCCTTTTTTTGTTGCAATGTTTGATCCTCTCTCTCCCTCTTCCTACCTCTGCTTATACTTCCAGTCCAGCTAAGGGGTTGTCCTCCCCTCCCCTCCGTCTTCTCTGTCCCCCCCACTCTAATGTTTTAAAAGCTAATGGATTTGCATGAAAAAAAGATCACCTGCAGATAGGCAGTTTAGAATCTACCCAAAAGAAGGCCCAAAGGCGGAGCTGCTGAGCATATTGATCAAACTGACTACGGTACACCAGCTTAAAAAAAAAACCTTCAGGTTTCTAGCCCTCGTGACAGTGATGATAGACTTTAGTGCTCTGCGTGCAAAAAAATGCTTACTTATCGATGGTGCCTTCCATATAATAGACCATTGGGAAACAGCAGATGGCTTCCAGGAAGTGGTGATCGGGCCTGCAAAGGGAGAGGTAAAAAAGCCATGTGTTTCACAGAAGGCTCACCACGGTCTGGCACTCTGGTGCCCTGTCATTGCCCCTGGACATGTGACACCCCTCCTTACATCTCTGCATGGGCTTGCTTGTCTTCTCCACCCCCAGACTCCAGACAAGCTCCTCAGCCTTACCCACAAAGCCCTCTGAAGCCTTGTTATCTCTTACATCCCACCAAATCACTGCCCCACCAAATCCATCACAAATCTCCAGCTCACTATTGAGTGCTGATACCCAGCACTCAGAAGGTCCCAGGTTCAGTTATCAGGCACCCTTCCAATGTTGCTATTTAATTCAGAACCATGTGGAATGGAATCTTTGGTTGTTGTTTTTAGGTGAAGCACAATAGCTCAGTGCTAGAGCTCATGCTTTGCATCCAAAAGGTCCCAGGTCCCATCCCTGGCATCTCCAGGTAAGACTGGAAAGACCTCTGTCTGTAACCCTGGAGAGCTGCTGCCAATCAGTGTAGAGGTTCTTATGTCCTGCTGCACCACCTTCATCTATTCAAAGGTCTCCTGCTTCCTCAAATGAAGCAGCCTTTTCTCCCTTCCTGCCCCATATTCCTTGAGCGGCCTTTTCTCCCTTCCCACCCCGTATTCCTTGAGCGGCCTTTTCTCCCTTCCCGCCCCGTATTCCTTGAGCGGCCTTTTCTCCCTTCCCGCCCCGTATTCCTTGAGCTGCCTTTTCTCCCTTCCTGCCCCGTATTCCTTGAGCTGCCTTCTTCCCTTGTCTCCTTGAGCTGCCTTTTCTCCCTTCCTGCCCCGTATTCCTTGAGCTGCCTTTTCTCCCTTCCTGCCCCGTATTCCTTGAGCTGCCTTTTCTCCCTTCCTGCCCCGAATTCCTTGAGCTGCCTTTTCTCCCTTCCTGCCCCGAATTCCTTGAGCTGCCTTTTCTCCCTCCCTGCCCCGTATTCCTTGAGCTGCCTTCTTCCCTTGTCTCCTTTGTGTCTCTTTCTCATCCCTTTGGGCAGGGTCCTGTCCATCCATTTATGCTTTGTACATGGCCATGCGCACTAATAGTTCTATATAAATAAAGAAAGACATTTACAAACAAGGACCTTGCTTCCTTCTTTACTCTGATGTGAAGGAGGGCTAATTCCCCATTCTATAGTATTTATTGTATTGAACATGGCACGAGTTTTCGTCACTGGGGGAGTAACGAGGATGGAGTGATAGTGGCAACCAGAACAGAAGCACAAAATGGGCATTGAAGACTATGTGATACACTCGCCATCATTCAAATAACACAGTTCAGAGGCTCAGCAGGGGCAGTAAGCTAGGCAGAATGGCTTCCCAATGATACCTTCTGCTTGCAGCCAAGCACAGTAAAGCTTATTCAGCCCCTGAGCATAGTAGGCAGGGGGAAGCAGGGAAAAGGAAGGAATCAGACACACAGTTCTGGCAAAGCTGCAAGTTATTTGTACAACGGGGGGAGGAGTGGGGGTTGAGCTGACTCAGTGTAGAACAGCAGCAGGGGCAGTTTATCTGAGCGGGGAGAATTTGAGGAGCAGTATCTTTAAGGTTCCCTAATTGTACTTAGCATGCACCAGATTTTATTAATCACTCTCTGAGCGTCAACTTTGTTAGAACCTTTCTCCTAATATTCTAGTTTTCTACTTGCAGGGTTTTGCTGTTGTTTTTACATGGGGCTCTGATATAACATAGTGTGTGTGTGTGTGTGTGTGTGTGTGTGTGTGTAATTGACTGGGAAAAAGTACTTGCTTATTGTCCAATAGCAGCACGATGGGGTTTAACTCTTTGCGTGACCGATAGTATGCACGAAGAGGGACAATGAAGTTATACAAGCCGTTTCCAGCCGTCTCGGCTGACACGATGATCAGCTTGTTCTTAAAGCCATAGGCCTTGGCGTCTTCATAGCTGTTGTGCTTGCAGCCCTGGAGAGACACGGGAAAGCACCAGATCTTTACAGATCACCTCTGACTGTATTCAGCCACCTATCCGTCCCTGCCCGTAAGGCTCAGGGTAGGTGACAAAGGTTTACAGTTGGAAGGAGAATGGATAAATAGAGCTGTCAACCAGTTCAGAAGTTTAAGTAGTTGACAATTATTCATTTGCCTTTGAAATCATCTCAGGCGAAAGGACTAAGAAACATTGATGCAATTATTCGCAATTGTGCAAATGGCTTTTCGAAAGTAAAGTGCAGGCGTGGGGTCCCCAATCCAGATTGGGGCCCTGGTGTGGGGGTTGAGGCGCTCTAATTCTTTACCTGCTGTCAGGGTTCCCCTTATGACCTGGACCCCCTGAGCAACCCTTAAGGATCTCTTGCCTCCTTAAGAGTCCCACCTTCCTTCTTTCCCCTTCCCCTTCCCACAGTAAGGACGGGTTTAGGCTGTAGGAGTGGGGTGACTGACACACCAAACAGTTGGGGTTTAACCACAACAGTTTCCTGGTAAATTAAAGCATGCAAAACATAACTAAAGGTGTTTACACAATAGAGCTAAGTGATACAAAAGGCATTAAGAGAAGATGAAAAGTTGCAAAACTCCAGTTTCTTTGCCCTAGCTACCCCACCCCACCCCAGACAAACTGAGGGAACCAGGAAGGAGAAGCTGGCTGACAAGAACAAAGGAACAGAAGGTGGGATGTAGCAGGGAGGCAAGGGAAGTGGAGATCAGAGAAAGAGAATGAAAGTCCATGGGGGGGAACCCAGGTGAAAAAAGCAAAATCCTTGCCTATTCCATCTGGGACAGGAGCAGGGGAGTTGCTATTTGATCAACAGCCAATATCCCAGATGTTTCCACATTCGAGATGAATCCTGCCAGTCACCCAAACAGTTCTCCTCGCAGCAGTAAGATATTGCATGGCTACGCAGACAAGTGCAATACAGGAAGGAGGCTGTGTGAACAGGTTGGTGTCTGGGGGCCTTCATAGGGAGCTGTCAGCCCAAACCGTTTATTCACCTGCTTTTATTCACCCGCTTCTCAGGCGACTGGGTTTTCAGCAGGCATTGCCCATGCACCTTCACCACCATAAGGGCTAGAATCTTTAAAAAATAAATCAATATGATCCCCTGCCCTGGTAGCTGAATTCAGTACCAGTTGAAGGCTGTTTCTGCAGCTTCTAAACTGAATTTTCAACTAGGGATGTCAGAGAATTCCGCGACGGATCTCGGTGAGGCCGAATGCCAGTGCATTCAGCCCCCCGAAATCCATCCCGGAACGAAGCTCCCACCCCCCTACCCCATTAAAGGCGTGCGGGACGAAGTCCCCGTCGCCCCCACCCCACAAAAGGCACACGAAACGGAGCACTTACCTGTTCCCGTCCGCGCTGCTTTGCGAATGGCGGCCGTCCTGCAGCCGCCATTCGCTTCCTCCTCTTCATAGCCGTGTTGGCTACGTAAATACTTACGTAGCCTATCACGGCTAACACAGGGATGCCATTTGTGTCCCTGCGGAGGCCATGATAGGCTACGTAAGTATTTACGTAGCCTATCACAGCAGGGGGGAAAAAACCCAGCTGCCACCATTTGCATATGCTGGGGTTTTTCCCCCTGCCGTGATAGGCTACGTAAATATTTATGTAGCCTATCGCAGCTCAATACAGGGACGCAAATGGCGGCGGCTACGACAGCTTCCATTTGCGTCCCTGCAGGGCTGCCCAGTGGCCAGAGTGCCTCCCCCCGGTTGAGGATTCCGGGGAGAGGGATGGAGCGCCTCCCCCCCACCGCGGATTGCCCAGCACAGAGCCAGGTAGGTGTTTCGTACATCCCTACTTTCAACTCCCCAAAGGACACAGAGCTAAAGAACCGGTTCAGAAATGCCACGGAAGCTTACCTTATCCAAGCGCAAGCAGCAGAACGGTGCTTTAACGGGCAAAAGGTGACATAACGTCGGAGAGCTTCCGATGTAGGGGGAATTGGGAGGGTACCCTTTCACGTACCTATAGAATAAAAAGAGATTGATCATGGTTTGGGCCACTTTTTTTCTTTTTTTCTTTTGGGGATGGTGGTCCCTACTCCCCTCCCCAGTGTCCCTTGGAACATTCTGAGAAATCTGAAATGGCAGCTGCCAACCCAACACGGCTTCATGAGCTCTGGTCAGTTTGCCTCCTGCACCCCTCAAAACAGGCAAACGTGCCCCCTCCCCAACCCACCTTCACAACCTGCAAATAGGGCCACAAAAGTTGGGGGAGCCATTTTATCTCCACCCTCAAATCATTTTAAGCATTATTTATGGAGGACTTCAAACAGTTCAGCCATCACAGACATGTCCATATGATGGCACTGTGGCACTATCTTAAAAAACAGAAAATCATTTCATTCTCCTCCTGGCGTCTCTAAAGCCAGATCTAGGCAGAAACGAATGGCAGAAGAACGCCACACAGCAACGTAGCTGAAATGGAGCAGAAAACTGTTAATGGGAGGTTAATTTATGTAAATGGACCACTAGTGCAGGAAATAATAATACATTTGCATGGCATCACATGCACTGAACAGTTCGCTGGACGCTTGCTGGGTCTTTTCATATACACAGCACAATTCTGCTGTCTCCTTCTTACCCTCCATTGAGACCCAAGGGCCACCTGGACTTTTTCTGTGAATCGTTGCATTTTGATATAGAGACGAGAAGTTCCCCAAGTACTTGAAAACACCTTGTCTCAGGTGAGATCTGTAGGCAGTGCCTTAACTCTCTCTCTCTCTCTTTTCATACATGTGTTTATTTGTTTATTAAATATACATCCTGCCTTCCCAACAAAAATGGAGCTCAAGGCAGGTCGCAACAATAAAATGCAAGAGAAAATACAACATTGTAATCAAAACAGAAAAGCAAAATGGTTAAAAAAAAATAGCTCTCAGATCCTCCCAAGGCACAACACGCCAGAATCCACTGTCAGTTACTGGGTCCTAGAGCTGTGCTTTCCTCTTCTCCTTTATCCATTAGCTGTGCCTGCAACAGGAGATGGTTTGTTTTTTGGCCGGATCACTTCCTGGTAGCTTCACTGCTGCCGCAGGGCTAATTTTAAAGGGAGTTTAGTCCCCTCTCTGCTCCCACTGTTTCAGGGTCCCTGACTAGACATAAAGACTGGAACGGAGCAGCACTCTTGATGGAGCAGTATCAGGAGACTTGCTGAATTGCAGGATCTAGTTTAGTACTGGGTCAAACTATTCGGCCCAGCCAAATTTTATGTATGGATGTGGGCTCCTTCACGTGGAGCTTTTATCCTGCAATTGAGATTGCTCCTTCACGGAAGTTTGCGGGCTCTTTACATGACGCCTTGTCCCTCCAGGGCATCTCCTGCACTAAATGCCCTTTGTTCCATTTCTAAATAGATCGCAGATAATGAGCTATCAAATCACCCCAGTTGTGTTTCTGCTTCAGTTTCCTCAGCAAAAAGAGGGAAAGCGGCAAGAAGAGGAGTGAGATCAGTGAAAGATAATGGGAGACTCAGGTACGGGGAGAAGGGTAGGGGGAAGGAAGTGCGTGTAAAGGGAGTCCGTGGTGATCCTGCATTTAAAACAAGCAGAAAGCTCCGTTTTAAATGCAGGATTTTAGGCTGGTGTAGAAACGCCCTATATGCATGTGTTTTATTACATTTATATCCTGTCTTTTTGGGTTAGGCTGAGAGTCTGTGACTGGCCTGAAGTCACCCAGGGAACTTCAAGGCTGAGTGGGGACTAGAACCTGGGTCTCCCAAGTCCAACACTCTAACCACTACACTACACTGGCTCTCTGTGGGTGGGTGGGGAATATGGCACCCTAAGAAGAGGCAGCAAGGCTCTTTTTGGTTTGTTTAAAGCAGGGGTAAGCATCTGGCACCCTCCAGATGTTTTGGACTACAACTCCCATCAGCCCAGAAAGCATGACCAATGGGTAGGGATGATGGGCAGCATAGTCCAAAATATCTGGAGGGCATTGGATTGCTTAGCAGAAATCAATCAGTCAGTCAGTCAGTCAGTCAATCAATCAATCAATCAATCAGTCCTGGGCCACTTTGTATTTAATGCAAGGTCAACATTTCCATGAAATTTACCCTCCCTGCAGAAAATCACAGAATATTCGCCACACACATACACTCAGTGGAGGCTCATGGCCAGTGAGACTGGTGAGGGGAAGCAGGTCAGCTGAGATGGAACCAAGGCACCAACATCTAATTTTCCTACACAAAAGCAACAGGGCGTCCATTGCTTTCCCTCCATGCAATCACAAACCCAAATAAATTGTTAAAAAAGAAGTACAGAGCTATTTTCCTGGAACCTTAGGCCCACCTAAGCATGCACACACAATCACACACTTTTTCTTTTCTTTCTTTTTTACTGAGCAAGATACCGCAGTGGGCTTGGGAACAGGAAGCAGAAATGGCTCTGATAAAAAATCTCCAAGCCCGCTGCAATATCTTGCTCAGAAAAAAATGCTACTACCCCACAACCACCACACTGCAACTACCAGATCTTGCTTAAAAAAAAGAAAGAAAAGAAAAAGTGTGTGTTTGTGTGTGCATGCTTAGGTGGGTCTAAGGTTGCAGGAAAATCGTTCTGTACTTCTTTTTTTTACAATTTATTTGGGTTTGTGATTGCATGGAGGGAAAGCTGAGCCACAACCGTCACATCTTGCTCAGAGAAAAGAAGAAATGACCCACAGCCACCAGATCTTAGAAAAAATGCAATGCCCCACAGCATAACAGTCAGCTACTCCCACCCTGAATAAAAGGCATTGGGGTGGGGGTGGGAATCCTTTACATGTAGTTTGGGCTGGGTCTTCTCAGCTGGGCAGGAAACAAAGAAGAAAAAGAACGTCACTAACAAGAAGGGCTCTCTCTCTCTCTCTCTCTCTCACACACACACACACACACACACACACACAAAAAATTAATCCTCTGCCAAGTGGGGAAGAGAAGCACCCAATCCGTGGCATTAAGAAAAGGGAAAGAGAAAGTGCAAAAGTCGCCCCCCCCCCCAGCCAGTCCCACAGCCATTTTCATTGGCTCCCTGGCCCATCCCCTGAACTATTCCGATTGGTCTGGCTGGCGCCCCTTTGACTTTCCTCCCCCAACTCTGTTGTGATTCCAGCTGTGCACAAATGGACTCTCAAAATTCTTCACCCTATTTGTGGGCAGAGAAATTGGGGCAGGGGGACACAATCTCAATGAATTTTCTCCAGGGGGCGGAGAAATTCTCCACAGTTCCTCCCAGGTAGGGCTCCCCATTGGCAGGGGTTGTTGCACAGTTTCTCTCTTTTTCCATAAGGGTTTTTTATATGTGAGGGGAGCAGCGTTTAAGTCTAGCTCCTTAAAGTTTCCTTCCCCCATGAAAGACGCTTCCGTTGTTCTCCCTCACTCTCCGAAATTCCTTCACCACTGAATTTCTTTTCAAAAGCAATTTCTCTTCTATCAGACTGAATGAGAATGGTCGAAAAAATGTGGGAGAAGTTTTCGGCACAGCACTTCTGATCAGCTTGGTGGTTACTGGGCAATGTGGCTTCCTCTCTGCCCCCCCCCCCCGAACTTTCTGCCTATGGGGAGGGCAGGTAAGATTGCCCCAGGCAGGCCTCCCCAATTCATTCCCCTCCCCATGCCTTTCCTGGGGAAGTTCTTCTGCCGTTACATGCCTTGCACGTGCAAATGAAGATCGTGAAGCTGGGCAGGGGAAAAATACTCGGTCTCAGCAGCTGGGTGGACGCAACAGAAGGCGACACGCTATGATGTAAGTTTTAACACAGGGGGAGGGGGAACACAGCCAGGCGCAGGTGTTCATTGCCCCTCCTCCCCAAAAACACCAGCCATCCCTGCATACACTTTTGCAGCAGACAAATGGTCCCACAAAAATGTGTATGTAGGATCGGAGTCTAGTTTCACAGTGTGTTCACAAGAATCCCAAGTCTGAAATCTAGCCAGGAACCAAATCACCCCCAGCTCCCATGCTTTAAGGTCTAGTTGAGCAGAGGTGTGGGGTGGCAGGGGGGAGATTTGGAAGCAGGGCAGGGGTTCAGCGTCTCTGGACTGTACCACTTCAGACTGTGGGTGAAGGTGTGGCATAATCAAATTCTTCCCCAGGATGAACAAGTCTCTACACTGACGAAACTAACACACTGGTAAGAAGGTTGGCTAGAACCTGAAATGCAAGCAGAGCCCTGCTGGGTCAGACCAAGGGTCCATCTAGTCCAGCATTCTGTTCACACAGTGGCCAACCAGCTGTCGACCAGGGACCCACAAGCAGGGCATGAGCACAACAGTACCCTCCTGCCCATGTTCCCCAGCAACTGGTGCACATAGGCACACAGCCTCTGAGATGCTGGAGGTAGCATATAGCCATTGAGACTAGTAGCCATTGATAGCCTTCTCCTCCTCCATGAATTTGTCCAACCCCCTTTTAAAGCCATCCAGATTGGTGGCCATCACTACATCTTGTGGTTTGACTCTGCACTGTGTGAAGAAGCCCTTCCTCTGATCTGTCTGGCATCTCCCACCAATCAGCTTCATGGAATGACCCCAATGGGTTCTAGTATTATGAGGGAGGGAGAAAAATGTATCCCTATGTAAATTTTCTATATGCAGCATTTAAAAAGAGAAAGAGAGAGAGGGAGAGGGGGGGAGAGAGGGGGGGGAGGGAGGGAGGGAGGGAGGGGGAGAGAGGGAGGGGGAGAGAGAGGGAGGGAGGGGGGAGAGAGAGGGAGAGAGGGAGAGAGAGAGAGAGAGAGGGAGAGGGAGAGAGAGGGAGAGGGAGAGGGAGAGGGGGGAGAGAGAGAAGGAGAGAGGGAGGGAGAGAGAGAGAGGGATGGACGGAGGGAGGGAGAGAGAGGGGGAGGGGGGAGGGAGAGGGAGACAGAGAGAGGGAGGGAGAGAGAGAGAGGGGGAGACGAGGGAGAGAGAGGGGGAGAGAGAGTAAGAAGGACAGAGAGAGAGGGAGGGAGAGAGAGAGAGAGAGAGGGAGGGAGGGAGGGAGGGAGAGAGAGAGAGAGACAGGTGCTTCCAACCATGCATTTCCCCTCTAACAGTCTGATGTGGTACAATCCAGGAACCAGTCCAACCACCTCATTTGCTTGTTGTTTGAGCCCAGCCTGAAACCAAAGATATGAACTGAAGGCTCACTGACTCTATCACAGTAAGGCCTTCGTCGTCTGACTGAGTCATCTCATCCTCTGATTGGTCGCTGAGCATGTCACATGGTAAGAGGGAACAACTGTCGGCCACCTCCAGGACTGGAGCGATGCTGGGCCTCCGTTTGCCAGAGCCGTTCTCCGCCGGCAAGGTGAGCTTGCTGTTGTTGACGGGGCGACACTCAGTGTTCTGCAGGTCCATAGCTACCGTGCCTGAAAGAGAGGGAGAAGAGGCATGAGGCACCAGCTCCTTGTTCACTGTGCCATGGGGACAGCTGGCCAGAAGGGGGAACTTCAGGCACGCCTGCTCTCATAGGAAACTGCCCTGTCTTTAAGATGGGCCTCTGAGGCCCTGCTCTATGCCCTGCCCATGTGGGATTTTAGCTAGGTGGATACAGGTGACAGGGCCTTTTCTGTGATGGCACCATAATTGCTGAACTTCCTCCCAATGGAGCTTGAGGACTTCCTGTTTAGAAATTGAGCATAGCATCCTTAATATGACAATGAAACCAATTAGCTAGGAAGGTGGTGGGCTCTCCCACACTGGAGGCATTCAAGATGAGGCTGGACAGCCACCTGTCTGGGATGCTCTGACTTGGATTCCTGCTTTGGGCAGGGGGTTGGACTTGATGGTCTTATAGGCCCCTCCCAACCCTACTATTCTATTATTCTATGATTTCTCCTCTTCTTCATCTCTTTGACAGCATTCTGTGGAAACACAGTCCAAACGGGGGATCATTCTAAAACTTATAGTATAGATCCAACCCTACTATCCTATGATTCTGTGATTGGGATGGGCAACATATGACCCTCCAGATGTTGTTGGAAGGCAACTCTCAGCAGCTGTAGCCAGAATAGCTAGGAATCACAGTCAACAACATCTGGAGACTCACAAGTTTCCCACCCCTAGCAAAGGTGATACTCCTGTAGCATGGCTGAACATAGGAAGCTGCCTTATACTGAGTCAGGTCCTTGGTCCATCTAGTCCAGTATTGTCAACAGTGACTGGCAGCAGCAGCTCTCTGGGGGTTCAGGCAGGAATTTTCCCAGCCCTATCTGGGGATGCCGGGGATTGAACCTGGGACCTTCCGCGTGCAAAGAAGGTGCTCTAACACTGAGCCATGGCTCCTCCTAAGCTTATGTAGCTAACTCCACACCTGGTCATCCTTACACGCTTGTTTTCCATCGGTGAAGAGGTCCTAGCTGGTCTACCTGCATAGACAGATACACACAAATGCAGAAGGGAACAGAAGCAGTTGCCATCTGCATCACACTTGTGGAATATTGTCCCCACAGAGGCTTACCTGATACATATCTTAATATAAATTGGAGGCAGGGAAACACTTTTTTTTTAAAGGAGAATTTCAGGGCCCTATAAATTACATTGTGATTCTAGCCTTGTTTTGACTGGTGGATTGTACTCTTCTGTGTTCTCTGATTTAAAGTGTGTGTGTGTGTGTGTTAATTCCTCTGCTCTCTGTTTTTAAGCAATGCATTTTAATCTGCTGTTGCCTTTTGTATGTTGCACCTTTACTGCAATTGTGATTTAATTTTTAATTTTGTTGTCGTTACATCTTGGAAGCTGCCTAGAGAACTTTTGTTATCAGGCACCCTAAAAATATAAATAATTGTTGTGAACCTCCCAGAGCGCTTCAGCTATTGAACAATACAGAAAAGTAATAAGTGAGTGAATGAATGAATGAATGAATGAATGGATCAGCCCAAACGGCCACCTAATATCCTGTTTCCTACAGGGGCCAGAGAGATGCTTCCAGAAAGCCCACAAGCAAGAAATGAAGGCAATAGCTCCCTCCCACTATTTTACCCTCCCCCACAACTGGTGTTCACAGGTATACTTCATCTGAACATGGACGCTCTATTCTTATCCACCCTGGTTAAGAGCTGTGAGTAGGCCATGAATTTGTCTAATCTTGTATCAGAATAAAATAACTGCCCTGCTGGGTCAGACTAAAGGTCCGTCTAATCCAGCGTTCTGCTTCCCACATTGGGAGGATACAGTGCCTCTGAACACGCAGGTTCTCTTTAGCTACTATGGTTGTCAAGAGGCCATTATCTTGTCCGATCTCCTTTAAAAACCATCTAAGCTGTTGCATCCCAAATGTGGTTTTTTGAGCACCAATGCAAAGCTATTTCTTGCCCAACATTCATGAATCGTTTCGGAATGGATGTTTGTCTAGAAGCCAGGTGGGTGGGGAAACGTGCACATTTTTTTTCAGGGCTAGGCAACCCGGTACCCTCCAGACGTTTTGGTCTACAACTCCTATAATCCTTGACCATTCACCATGCTGGCTAGGGCTGATGGGCATAGTAGTCCAAAGCATCTGGAAATCACCAGGTTGCCTATTCCTCCTTTTATGTATTCAACAGCATTCAAGTCTCGAACAAGGAAGATTTCCAGGGTGTGTGTGAGTGTACATCTACATGTGCATTTTTAAATAGATCTTCTTAGTGTGAAATGCAAAGTGCTTTTTATTCTGCAAAGTGACTGTAGGTGGTTTAATGATTGTGTTCACATTTTAATAAAGCAACATTGTTCAAGTCATCACGCCTAGGCTTCTGGGTGACTGTCTTTGCACTGGTTGTGAATCATGGCTGCATTTGAAAGCCAGCAAGGAATTCTAACTGGTGATCCTGGGGAGGTTAGAAGTGGAAGATGGGAAGAACAATCCTTGACTCTGTTCAGAGGTGGGAAACTAGCAAGAAAAACCCTTTCAATTGGGCTTACAGCATGGGCAGAAGAGAGGCAAGGCTGTATAAGGCAGCACAACACAGAACCAGGACATTCTGAAAAGGCAATTTTAGCAAGAGTGAAAATGAATCTGATCCTGTGAACGTCTATGTCAGAAGTGCATGGAGCAGCTTCTGAATATTTGCCAGCTGTCTCCTAAAGATTTGATCTCTGTCTTTGCCATCCAGTGCAATGGAAAAAAGACACAGTTCTAAGATGTAGAAAAAATATATAGTTTTCTTGGTCAAAGTAGCAGGATCCATCTTGGAGATGTATCTTTTCAGAGATCTCTGCAGGCAATCTTTGCCATGGGCTCCAACAGGCTGTTCCCTGACCTTTGCTAGCCTGGCTTTCACCTATTGGATCGACTGGCCACCAACAATAATATGAATCACATGGCATATCTCGTGACCTACTTCAAACTGCAGGGCCATTATGTGTCCGAAAACTAGCATGTCAGGGGAAAGTATTCTGGCCTACCCTTATGACACAGTATTTTTTTCCTATATGTAGGGATTATCGTCATAATTGTCATCATTATTTGTATAGGGGAAGTGTTCAAGAATAGGACACCCCTGCCCTACACTTATGTGGCACAGTTCAAGAAGAGCTGCAAAATGCAGTTCTGCTGACTATGTGCCTCAGTTCTAAGACTGTAGAGCTGTGTGCAAATGGCCTCTTGAAATCTTCCACCTAGTCAATAGGCAGGGAAATTATGTGTGGGGGGTGGGGAACCATTTCACCAGGTTTCTCCAGCGGGAAGAGAAAATCTTAATCAGTGCTCACCATTAGCATCGTTTCTTTCTCCCCCCGTCCCACCCTGCTGTTTCAAGAGGCAACATCAGCAGCTCTTTTGGCAGGCAGCCACCATTTTGCATCGTCCTCAGTGCCCCAGATCTAGCATGATTCCAAAGCATTGTGTGTATGTCTGGGGGGTGGGGGGGTGGCAGCCACCATGACAAAAAGGTAGAGAATATTTGGAGAAAATCCTGCAAAGTAGCCTTCTTTTTCTGGGGGCGGGGACGGGATATAAAAAAGAAAAAGGTCAGAAATTTTCTCACAAAAACTGTTCTGAGAAATTTAAGCTCAGCTCTAAAACATTGTGCGACACATCAAACGCACCTCACTCATTGCTTTGGAAATGGGTGCTGCATGCTTCGGATTCTCTTCTGTAACCTTCGACCAATACAGTTATATATCTGGCGCTTTTCAGAACCAGCTAGCATCGCTGGCCATGTTTTCCTTCCCTCTGACTGAATACAGCCCCATTTTCTGGGGGAATTAATCATTCTGTCCCTCATAATTTGTACAAAGCCCCCCACTGAGGGGGCGGGTGCAGGCAGCAAGCAAACAGTGCTTTGAAAATATAAATGCATTGTGCTAGGCAGGAAATATTCCAGAGCAGGAGATGAGGGTGTTGGAGCAAAAATGGGGACACAATTTGCTAGATGTTTAGTTTCCTGCTGTGTCTTCAGACAGGAGTGCTACTGTATTCCCTGTCACTTCTGTGCAGGGATTCACATGGACTGGTTAGAATGTGTGTGTGGGGGAGATCCACCTAGTTTCCCCTCCCCTCTCCCAAGTTCCAAGCTCTCATGACTGCAGGAAGGAACAGGTGAGATAATATCACAATAAGAGCCATAGTACATACAAGAACATCAGAACTTAAGAACCTAAGAGCCATGCTGGATCTAGTCTGACAACCACCTGCCTCTGGAGTCCTGCAACCTGACTGCCTGGAATTGGACTCTTGCTGAGTCCTCACAGAGCTTAACACCACACATTTCCTAGGTAGTGTTCCATCTACTGTAATCAGCACTCAGTGATGTGTAGTGGAGGTGTGGAAGAAGGGACGGATGAAAATTTTGTTTGGTCTGAATTTTTATCCAGTTTGCAGCTGCTGAATGTATATGTGAAATAGAACAGGCTTGCGTGCTGAAATCTGCACTTTTCAGAATTCTGCAATGCAATCCACAATGCAAAAATGTGCACAAAACAGAAAAATGTGTTCCTTAATATATGCATTTTTGAGTTGTGAATTACTCAATGTATTGAGAATTATTCTCAATGTATTTTGTGCAAACCTTTTCCTAATATATGTATATAAAAATATTAGAAGAAATGTGCATGACAATGCATATGAATTTTCGTGCTGATTGGGGGGGGGCAAATTTGCAAACTGATGAGGAAATAGGCTAAACAAACTTATGGTTGAGAGAATGAGAAACTGAGCAAAAGCGAAAATGACAGATTGGCCAGCTCTTATATGGAAACATGAAGTATGTTGACATTACATCATATGCCCTTAGGAGCAGTTCAGCAATAGAATAAGCAGCTAGGAGAGGAGGCAGGATTTCATCCTTGGTGTGTTTTAAAGTGAAAACTGGACCAGGAAATTGTGATGGATGATTTAGGTGTAGAATATACTGCCTTAGAGTCGATGGTTGAACTTGGAGAAACCCTTCCAAACTGAAGTCTGTGTCCAAACTTCATATTTATAGCATGCCAATGAGGTCTTGAGCCCTCTCTTACTTGTGTCTGCCCTGCATTTTCTGCAAATAAAACTTCTGGGAAGTGGCTTAAGAATAAAATGATCCAAAAAGGACCTGGAAGGTCACAGTAAATGACAAGTAAAATGTGTCAGCAATAGGACTTTATCAGGAAGGGGTGAGGAGGAAAGGAGAGATACTCCTGGCATCTTCAGTTAAAAGGATTTGGTACGATGTGAAAGACTCCACTCATGAAGAGTTGTTTCCAATCAGAGTAGGCTAAATGCTAGCCTAGTTGGACAAATATCTGACCTGCTCCTCAAAACTTTTTGTTAACATGAGAGTGTCCACAAATCCCAGCATATCCAGTGATTGCTTCAAAAGGGGGTGAGATGCTTTGCCTATTCAGGAAGCAATCCCCTCGGTCTGAATGGGTTTCATTTTCCCTCAGTAATGTCAGCTCATAGCCAAATCCGATTGGTTACATAGCACTGTGACATCATCACATTCCCTATGGGATCCCTGATGAGCTGGGATCACTTGCAGATGGAGAAAGAAGCCCTAACCAAAGGCGGGGGGGGGGGGAGACTGCCCTTGAAGGAAACCACTTTGATAATTTAATGCTCAAAAAAGGTAGGAAAGAGGAGACCTACACCTGTTTTTAAAATATAGTATTACCTTGCAATGCACCATTGAGAGAGGCTGGAGAAAACTCACCCATGCTAGCGATGATGCTATGGACTGGCAACCTTGAGGGCCCATCATAGATGCCTCTACCCACAAAGCCTTTCTTTTTTTGCTTCTCTTCCTGCTTGAATATGAAAGCCGAGTTCTCCTCCTTCGTGATGTTGATGTAGAAGCAAATGTCAGATGCTGTCATGATGTGTCGTGGTCCTGGGTTGAGGAGAATGCTCTTGTTCTCCTCCCTCCTCACGCCCATCAAGCAGACACCATACCTGCAAGGAGCATCGCATGACCTTTGGCAAAGCCACCATCAGCATGGCCAAACACTGAGCTGCCATGTTGATGTATGTCACGGGGTGGGAGAAATGGAGTGGGAAGCAGAAGCCATTGGTGGGTTGGTGGGTTGATTGACTGATTGCAGTGTGTATTGTGTATCCTGCATTATCACCAAATGGTGCCCAAGACAGTTAAACTGCAGTTTATGGAAAGGTCAAAAGGATGTCCTAAGCCCCCTTCAGAAGCTTCTCCTCCATGTGCCCTGTCTAGCTTGGCTCAGGGTTCCCAGGGGATCCAATCTAAAGCAGCCGCACTTACTAGAAGGGTGATGTAGAGTCAAGTCTGGCATGCAGAACCCTGGACAGATCCACAGTGGGTTCAGGACCCTGGACAGATCTCCACCAGTTAAAACTCACTCAGCAAGAGCTGTTCTCTCAGCAGCATGCAGAGGCCTTCTGAAGCCTGGCAGATTGTAGCCTATTGCTAACTCTACTTCTCTGAAGAGCTGTTTGTTTCCTAAAGGGACATGGCCTGATTCTGCAGGTGCTGGATCCCATGGCATGGAGGTGGTGAGGACTGCATCCCCACTGGCTCCACCCTAGTTTTTGTGTATCTGGCTGAATGCACATAGAATTGCTCAGGGTTCCCTGGATGCTGAAGATACCCCCTGCAGATCTTCAGCTCAATGCATGAAGGTCTGCACGGGTTGGAGCTCATGGGGGTGGGAATGTGCAGCTTCACTTCCCCTCTGTCATGTTCTCTTTCCTTGATCCTCCTGCCTGGCTCAGTGGAGGACTCAGAGTTGGAGGAGCCTTCATCAAGTAACCTATCATCTGCTACTCCAGGACCTTCCAAGCCAAACAATGTGGCTTTACCAGACCCCTCAGACTCAGAGGGCACCCCGCTGATGCAGTCCTCACCCCCTCCATGCCATAGGATCCATAAGAGGCAAAGCACATACTGCCCTGTCCTACACCATGCTTTCTTTGAAGATAGGGAGGAGAACACTCTGAAAGGGACTCTTTTCTCCTTTCTGGGTGGGAATTCTGTGACATTCAAAGTGGCTTTGGAGCATGCATTGCAAGGAAGTACCCAAAAGGGGAGTGTGGATGAGTGTCAGGGTTGGATCGGAGCCCATAGAGCCCCAAAGCAGTTCTGACTCTGAGGAAGAGATAGAAACCATGGGAGAGGAACCCGCGTGCTGTTCAGAGGTGCAGCCGGAGGGAGAGTCCCTCCCTGCTCACATTCCTGAGAGTGACAGTGACCCTGGCAGGGAGAGGGAGGGATAACTGGAGCTTCTGGACGTGAGGCGCCGGCGCAGGGACAAGCAGGAGATGGAGGGCGCCAAGTGGAGGTGCTCAGCTCAGCTGCGCCCTGATGCCCCATGGGAAAGGGGTAGACTCTCTCTTCCTAGCCCTTAAGTTCAGAGGCTTCCTGCCCTTTCCCTCCAAATAGAGACCAACTGATTCCCTAAGGCTGGAACCCCCTGGTAGGCAGCTCTCTTAAGTTTCTCTCTTAGGCTCAGGCAATTAGCATCTGCAAGTGTCATTAGGTTGAATGGAAATAAAGCCTTGGAAAAGAGCCCTATTGTCTGCGTGTTGATTCTGGCTACTTGAGGATTTCAGAAGGCAGCAAAGGCGCTCCTGACAATGAGTTACCCTTCCTCTTTCTGTGCTTCGGAGGTAACATTCCTTTACAGATGGGCACTTTCCCCATGGAACTTCTTCCCAAACAGTAATTGGGCTTTTCTGCTCACTTTTTGTGGGCATGGAAGGATGCATAGGTGAAGCTCTTCCCCTCGTACTCCATGAAGAACTTGCTGTCACCCATTCGAATGTGGTAAACCTCATTGCCTGAGCAGCGCCCGTACATCCTTTGCCACTGCTCCGGTGATTCCTGCCCCTCTCTAGAAATAGATCAGAGAGAAGGGGGAAAAAGACACCTGTTAGGGGTGTGGTGCATTTGAGTTTGGAACCCACAGCATCATTTGCAGTGTGCTGTGATACTCCTCTCCTGCGTTTTCCTGTTTTTCTCCTCAACAGTCAATCAGCATTTTGAGCCCATGGAACATTCTCAGGCCTCAGTGGGCTGTTTCAGGGGGTTCACCTTATTAGGGTTCCCCCCCCCTTAAGTCTTTTGATACTTCTGAGAATCTTGGGGTTACGCCAAACAAGCTGACACAGGGATGGTGCCATGTGTGTATGGATGATGCCGTTTGGACACAGAAGGATCCACACTCAGAGAATGGATTTGCTACTAATATATAGGATGGGCGCTACTTGATCTCATTTTAATTCATAATGAAAGAAATGCCAACAAATGGATGCAAATAAAGTTCATGTCCATGTTTTCATTTTTATTCATTCATTCATTACACATGGGGGGGGGGCTCCTGGTGGCTGCCATTTTATTTTCCCAGAATGCCCTGGATGTTGCACTACTCCAGAGAAGCCTTCCTCAAACTGGTGTCCTCTGGGTATTTTGAATTTCAACTCTCACCAGCCCCAGGTCACCAGGAGACTGCTGGTGGCAGCAAGCAATTAGTCAATGGAAAAGCCATGAACACGAATGCAAGTGATGACAATGAAAGAAATAATACCAAATGAGGAATGAAACAAATCTGATTTTTATCAAAGAATAATGAAATGAACCAGGTCTGGAATGTAAGCCGCCTTGGGTTCCTTGCAAGAGGAAGAAAGGTGGGGTATAAATGCAATAAATAAATAAATAAATAAATAAAATAAAAACCCTACCACTAGGCTGAGTGGGGCAGCTGTCTCAGGTGGTAGTTGCTGAGAGCAGGGAGTGTCAGTGGGGTTTTAACCTCAACAGTAAATTAAAGCAACCAGATCACAACTAAAGGCATTTACACAATAGAGCTGAGTGATACAAAAGGCATTAAAAGAAAAGAAATGTTGCAAAATGCAAGTTCTTTTACCCTAGCTGCACTTAGACTTCTCCAAGCCCCTTCCTCCTGCTCCCTTTTTAGGCTCTGGTCTCCCTGACTCTGCTCTTACTGCTCTCTTGCTTTCTTTATATACCCTCCTCCCTCAAAACCAAAAGTACTGTTTCAACCCAGAAGAAATAAAACTTAACTGGGGAAATGAAACTGAAACTTAACTGGGGAAATGAAACTGAAACTTAACTGGGGAAATGAAACTACCCCTCTCAGGGATACCCCCTCCCAACAAAACACTCCAAGCCGCTAACTCTGCACCTTTTCTTTTCCTTGCCTCTGTAGGCCTCAAAGCTTCACATACCCCAAGAAAGGGGATGCTTTCTGGACTAGCTGCCAAATGCCAAGAGGTAAGAATAACAACCAGCTAAGCTTGCCAAGCAACAAACCATCAACCTCCTGTAACACTTTGATTTGGTTCTGCGTTGCTCAAAGCCCACTCAGCCAAGAGTCTGAAATGGCAAAAATAAGTAACCTGCGGTGTCATCCTTCATGATGAGCACCCACAGGATTAGTCACTTAAAGGTATTTTATTGAAGCTTGCAATGTATGACCAGGAGAGATTGGGCTGGAGTGCATGAATCAAACGGCCTGCCACTGAACACACAGCACCATGAATAAAGATGCCAGATTTCCCTTCCACCAGGGATCTTTAGAATCATAGCATGTCCCAGCTGTCATTCTATGAACCCACTCCCCCTACCACCACTGCCAACTAGGAATGCCCGTCGGAAGGAAATCCAGCCCTTTGGGGGATTGCCAGACTTCTGTGGCATTCCAACTTGGCTTCCTTTTGTGAGCCGAGCCGTGCCAGTTCCCCGAGTGCCAGAGACTTTTAACACATTTTTTAACACATTTTTTTGTCTCGGCCGCAATTTGTGCAAATAGAGATTTGCGCAAATTACAGCCACAAATTGCACAGGATTGCATACCTCCATTGGGTTCCAGTATTATGAGAGCAGGAGAAAAATGTCTCCTGATCCACATTCTCCACACCATGCATCATTTTTTTACACCTCTATCCTGTCTCCCCTCACCCTCCTTTTCTCCAAGCTAAACAATCCCAGCTGTTGTAACCTTCCCTCATAGCAGAGTTGCTCCAGCCCCTTGATCATTTCAGTTGCCCTTTTCTGAACTTTCTCCAGCTCTACAATAACCCTTTTTAAAATACAGTGACCAGAACCGTCCACAGTATTTTAAGCGTGATCACACCATAGATTTGTATGAAGACAGCGTGATATTGGCTGGTTTATTCACAGTTCCGTTTCTAATTATGCCTAACATGAAGTTTGCCTTTTTTGCAATCCAAACCATCTAAGGGCCACCAGGTTGGGGAAGTCTGGATTATGCCATTACTTACTGTCCTCTGGAGGTGTGGACGAGGAGGGTGATGAGCGTTGAGGTTGCCGGGCAGACACAGTTCAGAGCTAGCATGGCATACTTGCATTCCTCTTCACAAACCACATGATCTGAAAGTGAGAAGGGCCCTGCAATTATTCCCAAAGCCCAACTCAAAATGTTTCTGCCACCCTCCTGCTCTTTAGGCCACCACCCCACCATTTCTCAGCACCCGGAACCCTGCTCTTTCTACTCAAGACCCTTGTCTGGAGACTGCGTGTGGCCCCTTCCCAGCTCCTCCTCAAGCCCGGCTGCCGAGTTCTGCCCCCCAACTCAAGCCCCTGCTTCCTGCCCCTCCATTCTGATTTCACCATTTCTAATTCTTCACCAGATGTGCTGTATATAATCCTGAATCTCTCCATAATGCTCCATGCATCTGATGACGTGGCCTGTAGTCCACGGAAGCTTATGCCAGAATAAATTTGTTCGTCTTTACGATGCCACGAGACTTTCCAGTCTTACTCTGATGCTCTAACCCAGACTTCCCCGACCTGATGCCCCCCGGATGTGTCGGACTGCAAGTCCTGATATCCCCATCAGCATTAGAGTCCATTAGCCATGCTGACTGGGCGTTGCAGTCCAACATATTTAGAGGGTAGCAGTAGCGAAGGCTGGTCTAAACACTACATCAAATGGGCTTTGGATTCCACCCTTCTTGGACCCCCTCGGTGGTCCATCTTTGATGGCGGTTGCTTTGCCAGTCTATTTCTATGCCTCCCTGCCATTTATTTCATCCCACTTTTCATTCGTTTCGTGGGCAGATTTCCCCCCTTTTGAAAAATCTTATCAGCTGAAAACAGTGTTGATGTGGGATGAAAGCTGGATGCGTTTTGTCTCCTGTGTCTAATCAACACCAGCTGACGAAGTCGGAATTGGGCCGTTAAACCCATCAGATGCTGGACTCCCTGTTGTGAGCTTTGCTTGCCAGCTGGACCCCTCACTGGGTCCAATCCCTGCTCTGTGGAAATGGCAAAATAGAATATAATTAAAAAGGAACAGCCAATCATTGTGCTTATATAAACCACAGAAGCAGATACGGAGGAAAATAGCAATAATACTGTTTGAGGGTTCCACAGCCTGAAAGGGGCATCGCCACTGAGTTGTATTCAGGCAGGGTGAATTAACTGTCCCCTCGTCATGGTATGTGAAGTCTTAAGGATTACACATCCCAGACACCCCCTCCCCCACCTTCCTTTAGACGAAAACGTGCTGCAGGCCTGAGTTAGGAGCTCCGCTAGTATATAGCCTTTTATTTACAAGACTATATACAACTCCCTTGCAGGGCTCCTAACTCAGGCCTGCAGAATGTTATCCTAAAGGAAGAGAGAGGGGAGTGGTATGCAGAGAGGGTGTGTGTGTGTGTGTGTGTGATGTAACAAGTTAAATTACCAACATTGGTGAGGAGCCCAGTTTCCATTATTAAAGTTTATCAGAAATAGGAAGTTGCTTTATATACCAGGTCAGACTATTTGTCCATATAGCCCAGTATTGACTGTTCTGGTTGGCAGCAGCTCTCCTGGATCTCACGCACAGAAAGGTCCTTCCCATGACATGTTACTTGAGGTTGCCCAGGGACCTTCCAATATCAGTATAATTTGTTCCATTATGAGACAACACAAATGTTTGGCATATAGGTGGAATCCATTTTCCCAGACACAAGTATCAGCTTGTGGTGGAAAATGTCTTTGCCATATATAGTGTTGTTTTTCAGCTGTTTCTTTGCACTGTTGTCCCATCAATATTTTCCATTGCTTGCTTCAGTTAGAGGCTCCCATTTTGTGTGTGTGTGTGTGTGTATTCAAGATTCACTCACAGTCTCACATCATCATGGTTTTTGAAGTCTTTAGGCTACAAAATCTACAGGTGTGTGATGTTTCTGTTTTTCACTCCCAAGAATGAGTTTGGTAGAATAGTTTAGCTTAAAATATACTGAGAATGACATTTCAAGGACATTGCCAAGGGGTTTAGACAGGTTCGTGCAACCACTTCTGTATTTCACAGTTACAAGATGGGAGATACGTGGCTCAACAACACTACAAGTGAGAAGGATCTTGGAATTGTTGATCACAAGCTGAATATGAGCCAACAATGGGATGTGGCTTCAAAAAAGGCAAATGCTATTTGGGGCTGCATTAATAGAAGCATAGCTTCCAAATCCCGGGAAATACTAGTCCCCCTCCACTCAGCACTGGTTACTATTCTATGATTCTGTGATTCTATGATTGGATCCTTGGCCCTCTTGGCTTATAAAAACTGGCAGGGAAGGAACAGCTAGCTGGGCCAAGGAGGTGAGCAACTCTGCTTTGCGAGAGGAAGTGGTCCGAAGCTGCATGAAAGAGGCGGTGGGGAGACCACACCTGCAGAAACTCTCCTTGGACCCAGAAAATCATACTAACATTAGGCCAGTGGCAAATGTTCCATTCCTGAGCAAGGCACTTGAGTGTTTGGAACTGGTTGGCAACCACCCACGCTCTTGGATGAGACCGATGTTCTGTATCTAGGGATGTCATAGAATCATAGAATAGTAGGGTTGGAAGGGGCCTACAAGGCCATCGAGTCCAACCCCCTGCTCAAGGCAGGAATCCAAGTCAGAGCATCCCTGGCAAATGGCGTCCAGCCTCGTCTTGAAGGCCTCATCTTAGATGTCGCAGGCATCTAATACAGGGGTAGAGTCCAACCGACTCCCTGCCGCTCAGCCTACCGGACTGGGGTCTGCAGACACTGCCGGGTGACTACCCCTGATTGCTAAGCCACGTGAGCCACTGGACAGCCCGACAAGCACCCGGCGATGGCTGTGTGGCTGCCTGGTCCCTTAGTGACCTAACATTTTGTGTAAAAATGGAGGCTTGTTATTCTGCGTAAAAGGCCTTTTATGGAAATGGCAGCCATGAAGCCGCCTTTTACACAAGATTAGAGGTGTGAAGAGACCTTTTCGGTGGTGGCCCTCTGATTATGGAATTATATCCACAGCGAGGCCCGCCTGGCCCCAACGTTGTTATCTTTTCATCACCAGGTTAAGGCCTTCCTCTGGTGGTCTCATGCATTTGGACAGGGAGGAGAAGAATGTAAAATATTCATTAATATGTTTGCCATTGCTTGGGGCAACCTGATGTTTAGGTGTCACCTCAGGCTGCCTACCTCACAATGTTATCTTAAATGTCCAGCTCTCATCTGGAGAAGAGGTATGCTCCCCAAGGTAAGGAAAGTGTTCTCAAATTTAGTCCTTAGAATGCATAGAAAAATAAACTCTCCACTTGAAATGTTTGGCCGCATTTCAGGTTGGGCCTGGCACTGCACCCTTCCTGCTACTCAGCCCTTCTTGCCACCGCCTCTGCCTTCCTCACGTTTTTAAAAAAGGCTTACTTTGGGGACACCAGAGCAAGGCCTCTCCTTAGGTGTAAGTCAGAGGTGGGCAACCCTCTGGCCCCAGAGAGGCATGCAGCCCTGGCTCTAATTCCAAAAACTGTCTGCAAGAGATCACAGCCCTCTGGAAAGAGGGATCTGTCCCTCCCCCAGCAGTCCACTGAGAAGGGAGGAAGAAAGGGGGGGTGGGGGGGAGACAGAAAGGGGGCAGGTGGAAAGAGAAGGGGGGCAGTGAAGGCTGGTGGCTCTGATTTCAGCAGGGATGTGGATCCATACCAGGTTTCAGTCAGAACCAGCCAGAACTCTAATGCAGCTATCCAAGGTGCTGAACCCTATCCCCAAAATAGGTTCAGCACCTTGGATAGCTCCATTAAAGTACTGGCTGGTTCTGACTGAAACCCGGAATGGATTCACAGCCCCAGTGAAATTGGAGCCATCAGCCTCCACTGGAGGAGTGACCTCACCCATGTTTGACTCTGCCCCCCCCTGCACCGACCCAGGGGTCCCACCCACCAGCAGCATGAAACCCCCAACTGATTATGCCCCCCAACGTCCAGGCTCTCAATGGGAAAAAGGTGCAAGTGATGAACCCTTTCCAGTGAAGGAGAGGCCCTGTGGCTGAGAAACGATTTTGTCTGGGGCCGTGAGATCCCAAATATTATAGGACCAGCTTTGAACTGAGGGAGGTTTTAGAGCATTTCCAGCTAGAGATGATAATGCTACATCGCCTTAGTCCCCTATTATTTCAGCAAACAACCAAACAGACAAGAAAAGGGGTGGGGAAACACCCTACCAGCAAATTTTACATGAAACTTATTCTCTGGCTTCAAGATCTGGACGTAGAGGGGACAATTTGGAGCGAAGTCTTTCACCGCCCAAGCTCTTAGAATGGTTTGATGATCCTACAGAAAGTAAAGGAATACAATGATCAGAAACCTCTTTGGCGCATTGTACAACTTCCATTTCAGCCTTTTCTGGCCCTTTTTGCCTTCTAGATGTGTTGGGTTATACCTCTCATTGTCCCCAGCCAGCACAGGCCACATTGGCTGAGAATGATGGGAGTGGTAGTCCAACACTTCTAAAGGGCGCCGGGTCTGGAAAGGCAGAATGATATCCTATCACTTTCAAAGATGCCAGGTTCGACCTGGAATTGGATTGAAAAATAACAGGCAGCAGCAGCAGCAGAAATATTGGAAATAGTACAATGGTTTTATGCATTTTGCTGATATGTTATTATTGTTGTTGTTTTTTCTTTTTTGTTAGACTGGTTTGTGACAGAAATAAATTTCATCATTTTGGGAATCTGCCTTTTCCAACTCAATGTTCTTTTTGTTATGTTGTTTTGTTCAGTTGGTTATGTGAATTCGTTGTATTTCATGTTGTTATTAGTATTGTATGCCACCTAGAGTGGCCGGGTAGCCGGCCAGAAGGGCAGCTAATAAATCTAATAAACAAACAAACAAATAAATACAAAATGTCACATTTCAAACTGAGAGGCTGAAAGTCTTTACAGGCTGTAAGGCTTTACCGTACCTGAAAGGCTTTACAGTGCAATCCTATGCACGTCTACACAAAAGGAAGTCCCACTGAGCTCATTGGGACTTACTCCCAGGTAAGTGATTATAGGTCTGGAGCCTTAGACTTGCTGCCTCCCCCCCCCCAAAGATCTAATTTGGGGGTTGCTTTGATGGGGGCAGGCAGCATGTATGAAACCTCATCCTAAACAGTCATATACTAATTAAGATTATATACCAAACATAGTCCAATGCAAAATGGACTACACAAATAGTTTGTTCTTAAACCCTTTACATACTGCCTGTTAACAAAAAATGCTCCTAAGTTGGTTCATAAACAAAAAATACTTTGCATGCAGAAGATTCCAGGTGCTATAGGTGCCTGGCGTCAGGGATTGGCATGGGCAGGCAGGTGTCAAGGGCCCAGGAGTCCAAAAGGGCCCATTCGTGCTTGTGCTTGCTTGCCTGCCGCCGCTCTCCCCCTCCTAGCCCACCTGGGAAGCCAGATGGCCAAGCCTGCAGGCCCCGTGGCCCCCCATTTTAAAAGCCTTTTCTAAACTTATGTAATGAGCAGCGGCGATCTGAACCAATCAGACACTGCCTTTGGCAGGGACACGGCCAATGTGGGCACAGGGCAGTCTTAACATTGCTCATTGGCTGAGTCCCCCCAAAGGCAGTATCTGATTGGTTCAGATGGCTGCTACTCACAAAGTAAGTTGAAAAGAAAAGAAAAGACCTTTCAAAATGGCATGCAGAGTTTGCTCTTGGCTGGCCAGGGTGGTGCCTTGCCGGAGTCCAGCCGAGTGAGGAAGAGGAGGAGGAGGAGGAAGAATTGGATCCAGATCCACCACACCAGATTAAAAATAAATAAATAATGGAGGGGATTGGGATTGGGTGGCATTGCTGGTGGCTTGGGCAGAAGGGGGCTTTGAGAGGGGAGGGGAGTTTGGCTGGCTGGTTGACAGGCAGGAGGGCTTCAGTGGTGTTGGGAGCAGCGGGGTGGTGGTTGCCGGGCAGCTGTAATAGAGCTGCCGCAGCGGCGGCAGACAGGGCTGTGGCTGCTACAGGTGGGCGGCAGGGCCCATCAGCAGTGCGGTGCTGAGGGCACGCTAGAATCCAGAGACAGCCCCGGGTGCGACCCCCAGCATGGAGGAAGGAAAAAAAATGACTTAATCCAGACAAGGAGGAGATACTCTGGGAAAGGAAACTGGCCCACGTGGTCTTAGATGGGGTTGCACTCCCTGCGGAAGGCCAGGTGTACGATGTGGGAGTGCTCCCGGGCTTGGCGCGAACCGTGGAAGCTCCGGAGGCAGGAGTGGACAGGAGGACTTTTTACCAGTTTAGGCTCGTACGCCAACTGCAACCCTACCCGGAGAGGGAAGATCTTGCCTGAGCTATTCACGCTCCGGTGACATCCAGGCTGCATGCACTCTATGTGGGGCTGCATTCGAGGATGGTTCCGAAACTTTAGCTGGTGCAGAATGCAGCCGCACAGACGTTGGGTGGCCGGCTCATGTGACACCGATACCGCCCCAACTGCACTGACTGCTGCTGCGTTTCCAAGTCCAATTTAATGTGCTGGTTTTAAGTTTTAAAGCCTTAAATCATTTGGGCCCAAGTTACTTGAAGGACTGTCTTCTCCTGTTCCAGCCTGCCTACACTCTGAGGTCATCAGCAGAGGAGCTTCCTAACTCCCCACTGCCAAGGGCAGTTAGGCTCGTGAATACAAGGGAGAGGACCTCCTCAGTGGTGGCCCCACACCACTGGAAGCAGCTTCTGTCAGGGATTTGTCAGGAACCTTCTTTGCAAGTTGTCAGGAGGGTTCTGAAGATGCACTTGTTTACAATGGCTTTTCCATAATCTCTGGGCTGCTCATTTTATTGGTGTTACCTCTTTTTACAGCGTTCTTATAGCATTGTATTGACCATGTATTGGTTTTTAAGTGTTTTTGCAGATCCTGTGTGTGTGTTTTTAATCTTGTACACTGTATAAAGAAGGTCCTATCCATAAAGGCAGCCAAAACATCTTTTAAAATAAATAAAAATGCGTAAATATTTCAGTGTTCAGAGAATAGCCTAGAGGGGCAGGGGGGCTATTCACCATCTCAAAATGGTCAAGGGAAGAACTGTGAGAATAAATGTAGTTCAGCTGGACTTCTTTGTATGTCCAGATATTCAAAGCCAGTTCCCTGATGGTATAAATCAGTGTTTTGTCAGCAAAAGTGTTTTTATCGGCCTCAAAACAGCCCGAGCCTTCTCTGACTTACAGCAGCTGTGCGGTCCACCTCGTTCCGGCTGCTCAAAATGAAGCAGGCTTCCCCATTGTCCATCCTGAAAACATTAAAAAAGATTCTATCAATCATACTCAAGAGGAGATCAAAAGCAAGATAAAAGCTCTGGAAGACGGTGGGGGCAGGTTGGGGGGGGGAGAGACACATATTTAGGGGGCTGTCTACCTCTCTCTTCCCTTCTTTCCTCAGCTAATTGTAAAGCCTCATCAGACAGCCACTTTGCTTTCTTGCATTTCTTTTTCTTTGGGATGGATTTAGTTGCTGCCTCCTGAACAGTTCAAAATTGGGAAAGGAGTACGACAAGGCTGCATTTTGTCGCCCTGCTTATTTAACTTATATGCAGTGTACATCATGAGAAACGCCGGGTTGGATGAATCACAGGTTGGAATTAAGATTGCCGGGAGAATTATCAACAACCTCAGATACGCACATGAGACCACCCTAATGGCAGAAAGTGAAGAGGATCTAAAGAGCCTCTTGTTGAGGGTGAAAGTGGAGAGTGCAAAAGCTGGTTTGAAACTCAACATTAAAAAAACTAAGATCATGGCATCTGGCCCCAACACTTCCTGGCATATGGAAGGGGAAGAAATGGAAGCAGTGACAGATTTTATTTTCTTGGGCTCCAAGATCACCGCAGACAGTAACTGTAGCCATGAAATTAAAAGACGCTTGCTCCTTGGGAGGAAAGCTATGGCCAACCTAGACAGCATAGTCAGAAGCAGAGACATCACCTTGCCGACAAAGGTCCATCTAATCAAAGCTATGGTTCTCCCACTAGCAACGTATGGCTGTGAGAGCTGGACTATAAGGAACGCTGAGCACCGAAGAATTGATGCTTTCGAACTGTGGTGCTGGAGAAGACTCTTACGAGTCCCCTGGACTGCAAGGAGGTCAAATCAGTCCATCCTAAAGGAAATCAACCCTGAGTGCTCATTGGAAGGATAGATAGTGAAGCTGAAGCTCCAATATTTTGGCCATCTAATGCGAAGAGAAAACTCTCTGGAAAAGACCCTGATGCTGGGAAAGACTGAGGGCAAACGGAGAAGGGGACGGCAGAGGATGAGATGGCTAGATAGCATCACTGATGCAATGAATATGGACTTGAGCACGCTCTGGGAGAGAGTGGAGGACAGGAAGGCCTGGCATCCTATGGTCCATGGGGTCACGAAGAGTCGGACAAGACTGAACGACTGAACAACAACAACAACTACCTCTCTCTTCCTTTAAAGCCCTCTGCAAATATCCCCCTTTTTGTGGAGTCTTTGACCTGGTTCACACAACACTATAAGCCAGGGTGAGTCATTTCAAGGTAGCTTGTCTTGCCGTCCAAACCCAAAGCATTTTTCCCCCATTGTGGGTTGTTTTCCATGAACGAGCCACCCTGAGAACCCCAGGCTTGCTGCTGGGTTGTTCAGGGTGGCTTGTTTTCAGGGTGATTTGTGATGTCTGAACCCGGCAGGGCGACTTCATTATGGGTTGCTGGGAATGGCTAGAGAGCCTCCTGGGAAAAGCAGCAACACCCCCCCCCCTCGCTCCTCACAATCTCACTAGTGCAGCCACCATCTTCCCTCATCCCTTGGCAGAAAATCAAGAAGAAAGGACACTGGAGAGTCCAAATGCGTTTGCAACCTTTTCTTTTTCTTTTTCAGTGTTGCACAAGTATGCACATTCAAAAGTCCGCTGCTATGAAATTTGCATAGTTTCCCCTCCACTTTACTGCTCTGCCATGAAATGTGTGTGTATTTACTGATCCCACTCACTGCTCTGCTTTGAAATTTGCATATATTTGCTGATCCACTGCACTTGTCTGCCTTGAAATTGGTGTCTCTATTCTCTATATGTTAGAGAAATCTGCTACAGGTTCAAATGGAGGTTTGTGGGTCCTTTACATGATGTCATCAACCTCCAAAATCTCTCCCATGCTTTATAAACTTTATCCCATTTTTTTTAAGATCGGGAAAAGTCCGGCATTTTTTCTAGAAGCACGACAACAGCTCTGTGTAAATGCACAACTCTGCTATACCACAGTGCCATCTAGTGGCTGTACAATGAAACATGTAGAACTTGCAGAGAAAGGACCCCCTCCCCAGGCATGGGTAAGCATGTGTAAAGGAGCCAGTTTTAATCCTGCAAAGAATCTGGAAGCAGAAGGCGTGGTAAAATTGCAGGATAAAAATGTGGTGTAGAGAAGCCCTCAATCTACACCAGTGCAGTCTCTCTCTCTCATGCATGTACACACGCGCACACACACACACACACATGCACACACACAGAAAGCACTTTGTAAGAACAGGATATTGTTTACTGGACTAATGTCTGTTGACCTTAATGCACAAGCTTTGGAATCTCATAGAGCTCTTTGTGGATTGTAAGTCTTCTGCTAAGCTGTCTCCCCTTTCCAACTCACTTTGCTCTCATGAGATCCTGATCCTTCAGGGCAGATCCCTGGAGATAGATCACTCGCTGAGACCACAATGGGATCTGCAGGACCCGCCGCACTTGAATATCCATCTCTGTCGGACAAAGGATAACCACATAATAATCCTGAAAGAGAAAGCCAGGTGTGTCACAATTAAGCATCACTGCTTAACATTTTAGGGTGTGTGTTTTTTAAGGACCACAAACCTTTACGCTGTTTAAGGGCATATTTACACAACATGTGTGTGTGTGTGTGTGTGTGTGTGAAATAGATTTGAAACTGGTCTAACTGTAATGACTTCCCACCCTGCAAAGAAACCTAGGAACTGTAGGTCTGTGTACGATGCTATTAAATTTCATAGAATCATAGAATTATAGAACAGTAGCATTGGAAGGGGCCTATAAGACTATCGAGTCCAACCCTCTGCTCAGTGCAGGAATCCAGGTCAGAGCATCCCCTGTCCAGCTTCGTCTTGAATGCCTCCAGTGTGGGAGAGCCCACCACCTTCCTGGATACTTTAAAGAGATCCCTCGCATCTTTTCAGAACTGCAATTTGGAGGGTCAAACTAGATGATATATTCACTGCATAATCACATTTCATGTATCTTTTTTTTTTTTTTTTAAGCAGACACAACAAGGCCCAATCAGGTTCAGGACCATGGGGTGCAGGTAGGGAGTTAACCCTTTCTGGTAAAAATTGCCCCCTGAAGCTGCTATTCAAGGAAGGAATAAGAGCTTGGGAGGAGATATTTTCTTAGGAACCACAGCATGGGGTTTGAAAGGGTTAACCCCCCTTGCCACTTTCCTGGTCCTGTCCCTGCTTTTGTTTTGATTGGCTGTAGAGATGGGTGAGAATTTGGGGAGGGGGGTGGTTTTTGATAAGAACTTAGCAAAATCTACTCGTTTCTTCACAAATGGGATAGGAAGAACTTAAGATTTATTTATTTTTTAAATGAATGTGGGAGTAGGAATGGTGGAGAAATCCACCACGGACTTCAGTGAGGTCAGATTCTTTAGAATCCAGTCCCCCAGAGTCCGTGGCAGAACAGACTGCTCCCCCCCGCCACCCCACGAAGTCTGGTTGGGATGGACCCTACCTGGCCCCGGCCGGTCCGGGTCCGTCATCTTCAGTTCGCAGCCATCCGCTGCTGGGCTGTGGACACAAATGGCGCCCAGCGTAGCAGATGCCATTTGCATCCCTGCCCTTGGCCATGATTGGCTACGTAAATATTTACGTAGCCTATCACGGCCAAGGGCAGGGACGCAAATGGCGTCTGTTACATCAGACGCCAATTGCGTGGCAGTGGATGGAAGCCCGGCTGAGGACGGGCCCAGTGTCAGGAGCGCCCTGGTGGCCTCTTTCAGTAGACTCCAATAGCCAACTCAAGACACAGACGGAAGGTTTCTTTTCAAGGCTTTAATCCTTTTACAACTTAATGACTCTTTCAGATGCTAATCACCAGTGACTAAGCAAGGAACAGCAGAGTAGCCTATGCTCTGAGTAGGCAGTTGATCCCCATTTGAAGGAGAATCACTTGAAGACCCTGAACTTATGGGCTAGGGAGAGATCCTCCCTCTTTCCCTTGGGTCCACATTCCTTGCGCGCCAAAAGGGCACTACGCCTCCTTTCCGCGCCCTCCATCGCTTGCCACTCTTTGCGTCTGCGTCGAGCATCCAGCAAGCCCCCCTCCGACACTTGCTCACTGCCAGGGTCACTATCTATCTCAGGAATGCCGGCAGGAGGAATCTCTGCCAGCTGCTGTGCCTGTGAGAGATGAGCGAGCTCCTCTCCCATGGATTGCTGATCATCCTCAGAATCAGAACTGCTCTGGGGTTCCATCGGCTCAGTTTCCACCCTGACACCTGGCTGACAGCTCCGTGGACTCGCCACAGAGTGGAGCCAGCCGGGGAGGATTCCGGGGGGAGGAATAGATCACTTCCCCCCCCCATGGACCCCTTCAGCGGACTGGTAAGTGGGCTTTGCACACCCCTATGTGGGAGAAAGAAAAACAGATACATTTGTCCACCCAGGCACAGGCCGTAGCCCTTAAAAGACTGGCTGTGAATCCCTGTGTATTCAGTCATGTCTGTGGTGCTGAATTTGGGTTGCCACCTGTTCTTTTTCTAACAGGCTCATCTTAATGGCAGGCGGGTAGAACATAGTCCTCTCCGAGCTGGGAATAGCTATATCTATTGAATTCGACCAAAGCGGATGGGTGAAGAATTTCATGCAGGTTTTATTTTTGTTTTTTTAATAAGAAATTTCTGAAATTCTCAACTTTCTTTATAAATGGGTTGGAAAGAACTTGAGAATAAAAAGAACAAAAGAAAATCAAATGTGGGGGGAAGTGATTTCCCAACCCTGGCTTAAGCAAGTATATTAAATGCATTTAAGATCACCTCCTTTGGCCCTGACTTCCTTGGTGGGGAACCTACTTGTTAAAAGAAGTTCAAAACTAGACCTTTTAGTCTGGTTATCTGAGGCCACGTTAGGAAATCCCTCTGTGTCTGGCCATGAATTTTCAGGCTTTCAAGCCCATTGTCTCTCTGTAGAAACTAACTGCTTTGCATTGCACATGATGAGAGACACAGCTCAGCTTCACCTGCAGTCTCGGGTGAGCATAGAATTCATTGAGGAAGTCCATGAGCAGGTCGATCTTGAGGGAGCTGACACAGAGGACCACGTGCTTCTCCGTCTGTGCTCGGTGGCGGCTGTAGTTCCCTCCCGATTTCTGGCGCTCCATCCACAGGTAGACGAGTTCCTCAAACTGCAAGCAAAACAGCAAGCTGTTTACCCACCAGGGCAAATTTGCGCGATCTGCGGCTGAAATTTGCGCAAATGTTCTTTTACACCATTTTTTTTTTTGACGGAAATTCCGCCAGCTGGCCCAACTCATTGCATGCCAAGTTGGGCCAGCTGGAGGAAGACAGAACAGAGTCCAGGGGGCTGAGCTGACAAAAGCTAATCAAGCTCCACCCCCCAACCAGATTCCTCCAACATCCCTAGGAATAAAATGGAATTTGCTTGCACTGCCCTGATGCTAAACACATTGACTTGGGAATAGACACTATTTTATTGTAGAAAAGGATATAGAAAGGATGCAGTGGTGATCAGCATGAACCCTGCCTGCCCCCCATGCCGGCATGCCCATGCTGACCCAGGTGCTCTCACCGGGCCTGTTTGATGTGCCCCCATTACCTGCAGCTCTCTGGGTGTTTATTTGGGTTCTCCGTCCAGGAACAACCATTTTTTGCTTTGTGGAGAACTTCTGACACAAGCAGGAATAAAAAATTGGAATGGATCACGGTAGTAATATGAGAGTGGCTGAGATTCAAGCCAGTCTAGACATTGCACAGAGAAGCTTGGATCCTGAATGGCTGATGGGCTAAGTTGCAATTAATCAGACACATGGAAAAGATTCCCAGAAATGTGTTCAGAGAAGCATGGTATGTGCTTTGTATATTTCAGGACTCAGCTCTGGTATTGGGATTTGGGAGCTTTCCTAAACTTAGCACAAATATTTATCCATGTCTCTTCCTAGAACCTACTCTAAATGATTGGGAGCAGACACCTCTGGACTATGTTTTTGCCAGGCATACTGGGAATTGGGGATGGCACGGGTGCCTGATTTCATCCGGGAATCCAGCGGAACTGCCCCTGCCTGCACCCCAGAGCCCTGCTTGCTGAGCCCCTGCCCCTGCTCACCCCCTGCTCCCACTCGCCCCCATCCACACTCAGCGAGTGGCCCACACTCACCCCAGCAGCCTCAGTGAGCTCCGTGGTTGCCATTTTTTGCAAAATACACTGGCGATTGCAAAAAATGTGCATATTTGTGTGTGCAAAAATGCACATTTCGCAAATGCATACATTTGCGTGTGTGCAAAAATGCATATTTTTGAAAAATGTGCATGTTCATGCATGTGCCAATATGCACATTCACAAAATGCACATTCCACGCGTGCACAAATATGCACATTCGCAAAATGCACATTTTCGCATATACGCAAATATATACATTTTTGTGATAGCCGTTTTATTTTGCAAAAAATGAAGACTGTGGAGCTTGACGAGGCTGCTGGGGTGAGTGCAGGCTGGTCGCCGAGTGTGGGAGGGGCTCGAGTGCATTCCATGGACCGGCGAGTGGGGGTAGGGGCTGGGTGGGAGCCCGGAGAACCCGGTTGCAGGTGGGTTCGCACATCCCTACCTGGAATCTGTTTCCTGAGCTTGTGCAGAGTTCTTTTTTCCATCACCACTGACTAATTCTCAGCTATCCACTTACCGTGAAAAAACAGATTCCTGGGGAGTTGCCATCGCCATGTAGGTGCTTCTACTCCCTCTCTCCCCCCTCTCTTTTCTTTAGAACTCAAACCACCAGAGAGCTCACACTGACAGCTGGAGCTCTAAGCAAGAAAACTCAACAGACAACTTGGGGAGAGAAAAAGTTGACAGTTGCTCAGTTTTCTCCCTGGCCCAAGTTACCAACCAGCCACAGCTCAATGATTCTGTGACAGTTTCTCAGCCAAGTGAAAACACTGGAGATTGTTCAGCATATTGGCTGATGAGAACATTTGTCTGCTCCAGAAGATCAACTTGCATCCAGCTGAGCAGCCAAGGGTAACATCTCTGAGTGGACCTAGTCAGTTCATAAACTGGAAAAGGGAACCACGTCAACAGATCCGGCAACTTGCTCACTTGGATTGGGATACATAGGGCTCATGTCACCATGTTCACCACTGATCTCCTAGCTGTGATCAGCTTCCTATCAATTTCCTGAGGGTATGTTATTGGTGACCAAGCCTGCCCAAAAGACAAGCTTGCTAAATCAAAGCAAAATGTTTTGCCCCACAGCGTGGCTGCTTTGGAAAAGAGCTGAGCTGGGCTGAAAAGTACACAGGTGAGATTTGAGAAGCTCAGGCCACAATCTGATACCCACCTACCTGGAATAAGCTCCATTGAACTCAATGCGACTAACTTAGGGATGCTGGAGAAATTTAAGATGGACTGAAATGAGCTAGGATTTCTAAGAATCTGACCTGTAGAATCTGCTGTGGAGCAACCCCCTCAGGCCGCGCAGAGTCCATGGACTTTCAGGGTTTTTTTTTACTTTCCCGAAATGTATGTGTATTTATTTGTAGGAAAATATGCAAGTTTCTGCTGAGGAAGAGTTGGATGGAATGGGGAAGAATACGCTAAATATTACGTACTAAGGTAAATTACGTAAATTGTTGCAAAACCTCTTAACGGAATTATTTGAGTATTTTTCTGCATGACAAAGAAAATCACATCCATCTGTGAGCGGGCGATGGAAAAAAAGGCTCCTGACAATCCGTGAAACACAGACAGAGTGTATTTTACACAGTCCGTACATCCCTCGATTCCTGGAGAGACACGCACAGGATCATATTGCCTGTGCTTATAACGTAGGGTGCAGTCCTATCCAGATGCCCATCAGCCTTCAGACTTGGAGGCTGATGGGCATCCTATGCAGAGCTGGAGGAGTGGCAGAGGCAATCTTTTCCTCTGTGCTTCTCCTGCTTTGCATTTTTGCTAGATGGGCACTGTTGCCTGTCTAGCTAGGGCTCTGCAGAGGGGGAGGAAAGGAGGCTGGGGAGGGCTGGGGACAACTTGAATCCCAACCTCCCCAATCCCCTCCATCCCTGCCCACAGAAACACCCCCTTTCTGCCCTCTCCAATGTCGCTTTTGCTGTTTTGCAAGCTTGGAGAGGCAGTCGGCACGGTTCTCTCCACACCGGCTGTGAAGGGGAAGGGAATCATAGAATCATAGAATCACAGAATCATAGAATAGTAGGGCTGAAAGGGGCCTACAAGGCCATCGAGTCCAACCCCCTGCTCAATGCAGGAATCCAAGTCAGAGCATCACCGACAGATGGCTGTCCAGCCTCATCTTGAATGCTTCCAGTGTGGGAGAGCCCACTACCTCCCTAGGTAATTGGTTCCATTGGTAATTGGTTCCATTGGGAAGGGGTAGGGAGTTTGGAGTCCTGGGTCTAAGCACTGTCTCTGACCTCAGATCCAGGAATCCAAACTATCCTATGTGCCCCCCCACGATGCTGTCTAGGAGGCCATAGGATTGCTCTCCGCATTAGTCTTGTAGAACCTGAGCTGCTAAGTCAGAGTTTATTTCCTCCTTAACAAGTCTTCAACTACTTTGAAAATTAGCATTAAGACTAGGGATGTTGGAGAAATCCAGGACCGAAGCAAACGAGTTTGGATTTTCATGAATCTGACCTGCAGATTCTGCAGTGGACTGGCTCCCCCCCACCCCCCGTCAGGCAGATTCTGTGGAATTGCCAACTGTTTTCCTAACTTTCCCGAATTTTGTGCAAATTTTGTTGTAGAAAAATATGCAAAATTAAAACAACTGGCCAAAAATGTTCATTTCCCCCATAGGCTAAAGTGTGAAGATGTGCATGGGGGGGGGGGGAATTTGCACATTTGTGCAAATTCAGAAACAATGATGGGTGGACAATGGAACAAAAGTATGACAACCCACGAAACACAGACAGAACGGATTTTACATAATTCATACATCCCTAGTTAAGACACACTACTAAATCTGAACTGCTAAATAGATCCTGTAGGCTGAGGACCCCTTCATGGATCACTGCCTTGTTGTGGCGAAGGGGCTTGCGTAACTCAGTGAAGCCATAAGCTATGCCGTGCAGGGCCACCCAAGACGGACAGGTCATGGCGGAGAGTTCTGACAAAATGTAGTCCACTGGAGAAGGAGATGGCAACCCATTCCAGTATTCTTGCCAAGAAAACCCCATGGAACGTATCACAAGGCTAAAGAAGACCTGGTGTGCTATGGTCCATGGGGTCATGAAGAGTCGGACATGACTGAATGACTGAACAACAAGGCTGAGGACATGCAAAAGATGCCTAGCTCAGAACTTACCAAAAGAAAAAGAAAAAACAAGCAGGACATTCAATCTAATATGCAGTCTGAAATATGATAGAATGAAGCGTCGTCTTCTTTTTTAATGAAATCTGAATGAATTCAAATATGACAACACTTTCCTGAGTTTTCTTGACTTTATCATCATACCTTAAGGGAAAAGAGTTAGCAACTCAAGATAAAGGGAGCAACTGATCTTTCTCTCATTTATGTATTAGTTCTACCCAGCCTTTCTGCATTAATTTGATTTGCAAAAGACATGCATCAGCACCATCGAAGAGCTGAACTTGCTAGATCAAAGCAAAGCACATTTTGCAAGATCACTGATGCATGCTTTGCAAAGAATTTTGCAGCTCTGCTCTGATCCTTTCAGCGCTCAGCTCAGGTCCTGGTCTGCCTTAATTCTACAAGCATGTCTTGATGATGGCTCACCCAATAATGCCGTAACTATAGGAGGTTATTCTTACCTGCAGGGGCAAAACTACCAAGGCCACACATATCATGATCACCACTAACAGCTGAGAGGGCCAGATCTTGGGTGTGACGTCGCCATAGCCCACCGTAGAGAAGGTGACAATGCAGAAATAAAAGGACTTGAAGAGGGAGAGGTTTTCACCGGCTCTTTCTAAGTGCTGGATGCCACAGGTTCTGGATAAAATGGATGGACAAATAGCAGATATGATTCTGCACACAAAACTAAGATTCTACCCTGAAACTGATGAGGATTTGGAATCCTGCCGAATTTTCACATTCAAAATAAGGACTTTTATTTTGAGCCACCGTTTTCCACACAAACATTTGGAAGGTGATGCTAGGATGGGTCAGTTTTCGGACCTCCCTTACTAGGCTCAGCAGGGCTCTCGTTGGCACCATCCTTGACCTGCCTGCAGTTACCTGACTTGGGAGGGTTTTCCCCCTAAAAGGCAGCCTAGAAATAGTAGAAATAAGGGAACATCAAATAACTTTTTGGTTTGGAGAGGACCTCACTCCCCCCCCCCGCCCCATCCACAATAAGTCCAATGACAGGGACATGTGGCGATGGCAGCTAGGAGGGTTCCATCAAGCCTGGGGGAGTTAAGGAGTTAAGCAGGGAAGCTTCTAGGCCAGGAGGAAGCAGCTGGATGCTGTCCAGATGTTTTAGACTACAGCCCCCATGAGTTCCAGCCACCACGTCCAATGGTTGGGGAGCAGGGGACCTGTATTCTAAAACATCTGGATGTCCCAGGTCGCTCACCTCTGTTCTAAGCCTTGTCATTTTCCCATTTGACATTACTTGGATCACAAACAATAATTCAGATGGCCAGGGGAGACATCAGTGAATTGAAAGCTGTGTACACTTTGTACCAAATTTGCACCTTCAAAAAAACAAAACACCCATCCCATCTAACGCGGCATAATGGAGGCCTGCTACCTATGCATCGATCAGTTCCACTGGGGAACTGATGACTAGGATCCAATTATCCTGAGAACTAAACTAGCCCTAAGAACAAAAATTAGAAAAAAATGAACCTCTGAACACTACCAAGATGGCTTGAGCCAAATCCAATTCTTATAACTTGTAGCAGATAAGGCCTAGCACGTTAGATCCTACAGTAGTAAAAGTCGTGTTAAGATTACTGAATTGCAATTCTGCCACATCAAACTGAAACTGAGAGAACTGTGAAGAATACACAACAGCCGTTGTAAAACTGAGCTCACCATGGAAACCTGCCTCTCAGTCAATCCACTGCAACTGGTCCTTGAACTCCCAGTAATTCAGAAGTCCAAAAATCCCCAAAGAAACTCCGATGGGGAGAATTCCAGGAGCATTGCTGGCTGTAGGCTGTGTTTCCCAAAAAGGAGCTTCCCGAATCCCGACTAACCTGTGCACAGTCTACATGGCAACTCCAGTTTTTAAAAATACTGATCAGCCTAGCGAGAGCTTACCCAGTGAAAACAAGACACAGCAGGGTGCAAATCAAAATGAGCACCTGGTTGAACATGGCAGATTGGGTTCTTTGTATCGCTCGGTGTAGGTCATTCTGGAAAAAAAGAAAGAAAAAAAGAAAGAAAGAAAGAAAGAAAGAAAGAAAGAAAGAAAAGATCTCCATATGTACCAAAATGGGATAACAAGGGTCACTTCAGATTGTTGCAAGCACACCACTTCTCTGTCCCACCCCATGCAAGAGATCGCAAGCACTGCTCAATCACTTCCACAATCCACACAGCCAAAGGTGCAATACTCGACCCCCCCCCAACTAAGACTGCCAGCTCTCCGTCACCCCAAAGCCTGCTGGCCCAGAGGGTGGCCAACTCTTGACAGTGAAACAGGGCATGATTTGTGGATTGGGCCTGGGAGAATGGTTCAGTGGCCAAAGGGTGGAGCTTGAGATATAGAAGCCCAGAAAAATGGGGTGGGGGGGAGGATAGATGACGAGATAACCCAAATTTTAAATTTTGCGGTGGGGAGGAAGACATCTGAAAACCGCTTGTGAGTGATGAGTGAGTTCCTTTTTAAGCACTTTCGCCAGCGTCGTGTGCTTGTCCATCCAGCAGGTAAGCAACAACGCAGTCACTACCCCATGACACTGCTTATTTATATAGCAATTGGTGTTGCATGAACAACTTCCATGTGGGATAGTTGCCATAGGCAGATTTGTGTCAGCAAGGAATTGTGTGTGTGTGTGTGGGGGGGGATTCATTTGGTTTGCATTTTAATACGCACTGACCTAGTTCACACTTTCCAAACTAATATGTGAACCACAATGCAATTGTCTGTCGTTTTTCACATGTCTCCAGATGTTATGATGCAGTTCTCCAATCAAAAGGGGAAATAGTGTACAAAAATGAATAGACCTGAGGACATTGCTTGCAAAAAAAAAGTGGATTTTAGAGAAAAGGTGTGCAAAGTTGTGTACATATTTGGGGGCAGACTTAAAAAAACATACACTTGCAAACTGATGCAGAAATGGGAAGGAACTTGTGCTTGAAAAAATGTGAGCATTCTAGCTAGCAAACAGACAGTAGGGGTGTACAGATTCCCCACTGTCCGTTCCGGTGGGAAATCCGTGGGGGGGGGAGGCAATCCGTTCTTCCCCCCCAGAATCCTCGCAGAGTGGCTCCACTCAGCAAGGATGCCTCAGAGCCAAGGGCCGCCCCATTCTGCCATCCGCCTGACCCGGATTCCCCCCCGGGGGGGTTCAGCTCCAAAACTTACGTAAATACTTTTGTAATTCCTGCCGAAAAATCCTTTCCGCGTGCCCTTGGTCTCCATAAGAGTAAAGCCCTTTGCAGGGATTCCCCATGTAACTTCTGGTCACCTGACCTGACCTGACCTGACCTCACCAGACCTGACCTGACCTCACCTCACCTCACCGGAGCTGTCCTGACCTCACCTCACCTGACCTCCACAGACCATAAACAGAAAAGATGGAGGATTTCCGTGGATGACTCAGCCCCAGCGAAAGAAAGCCTCCAGAAAATGCCTCATAAAAAGGGTAAAGCCACTCATGGTCATTCTTCCTCCTTTTCTGATTTACATTTTTATCTCCGTAATTATTTTTGAAAAATCTGCCCTTTGGCAGAGAGAAAAAAATTGGGTCCTCGTGAGCTCCGGTCTGGGTCGACCTGGCCGCCCTGTTCTGAGGAGGATTCCGCAGACCGGATTTGTCAGAATTCGAGCCCATTTAAAATCCAGGTGGAATTCTCTGACATCCCTAACAGACAGATTCATCCATCCCTAGCATGGGATAGAGAAGTGGGTTCTGCTTTGCACCATTTGGAAGCAGTACAAGTAAAGTTTACAGCCAGTTTTGCAAAGCTTACTTTTCAGGGCATCTCTACACCAGGCTTTTATCCTGCACCTTTACTAGAGCTTCTGCTTCCAGATTCTTTGCAGGATTAAGAATGGCTCCTTTACATGTGCTTCCCCCACTTTCTTTGAATATTCTGTGTGTTTCATTATACAGCTACTAGAGGCGCTGTGGTATAGCTGTGATATAGTGGAATTGCTGAGCAGCTGGAGCATCTTGCAGAGAAAATAGTGCATTTTCCCCATTAAGAAAAAAGCTGGGGTAGCGGTTATGAAGCACAGGTGAGGCCCTGGAGGTTGACGACGTTGTGTAAAGGAGCTGCAAATGTCCGTAAGTGACCAATCATGAATGCACAATAAAAGCCTTGTGTCGCAAAGCCCTCAGTTGTTGTTCTTTACTGTTCCACATAATTTAATCTGCTTTTACTAATGGGAGGAGGCACTGAATCTCCCCACTGAAAATCTTATTTAGCAATTCCTCTGGCTTCATACTTTCAAGCCTATCTTTTTGGTAATATAGTCTAGAAAGGTCTCCAGAGAGCATCTTCTGGCCCTCCCCTCACCCCACCTTTCCCCAAATGGACCATCCCAGCTGGACCGTCCCAATCCAATGGAGAGAAAAACAGAACAAATGAAGAAAGTTGGGCAATTCTGTCTAGCAAAAGGGCAATGAGAGAGGATCTCTGGTTACTTACAATCATGTTTTCCAAAGCATGCTTTGCCAGCCAGCAATTCAGGAAAACAGGAATAAACAAGTTGCGCAAAGGCGACCAAAATATCTAGAAAAACAAACTCTGGTTAAGTGCATGTTTGTTGGTGTGCATTTTTTGTGTTGCCATGTTAAAAGGCAACAATATGGCACAGTGGCAGTGTACAGTGCATTGAACATTTTATCCACCAATATTATCCACAGATGAATTATCTATTGGACACCATGGGGAAAGCCCATCTTGTTGTAAGAACATAAGAAGAGCCCTGCTGGCTCAGACCAAGGGGTACATCTAACGCAGCCTTCTGTTCCCCACAGTGGCCAAAAAGATGCTTCTGGGAAACCCACAAACAGGGCACAAGGACAGCAGCCTCCTAGTGTACAATACCAGCAGCTGTGCTCTTGCAAAGGCCATGCATATTTTGAATGAGCTGTGTGTGCAAAGCTCATGTGTTCACACAAATGTTTTGAACGAGCAAGAGAATTTCTCCATGAACTGGGCCCCAAATCAGCTTTTGGAAGAATATCTTCACGTCCGTCACACAAAACTTACTGTGATAATAAAGGGCACAGTGTTGATCATTTCAAGGATGAAGGACACACGAAAGATCTGCTCCCAAATGTTTCCCTAAAATGAGAAAGCGAATCATATTTGGGCTGGATCTGCACATGCATGTATCATCAATTGCTTCTTATGGCATAAGCCAACCTTCCCCAACCTGGTGCCTTCCAGATGTGCTGGATTACACCTCCAATCAGCCCCAGCCAGCATAGACATTAGTCATGGTGGGTGAGGATGATTGGAGGTCAGGATGTATGGCTTGTGTAAAATCCATTCCATCTGTGTTTTGTGGATTGTCAGGCACCTTTCGTTCCATCGTCCGCCCATTGATGGAATTGGATTTTTTTGTTTCTGAATTTGCACCAACTCACATTTGCGCAAATCTGCATGTACAAAAATGTGCAAATTTCCCCCCAATGCACATTTTCCTGCTTTCGCCTATGGGGGAAATGTACTTTTTTGGCCATTTTAAAAATTTTGCATATTTTTCTATGATGAAATTTGTGCAAAATTCAGGAAAGTTAGAAGCATGGTCTGCAAGTCTGTGGAATCCATCCAACAGGAGGAAAGCCAATCCGCTGTGGAATCCATGGGTCGGATTCATAACAATCCGAACTCATTTGGTTCCGTTGCAGATTTCTCTGACATCCTAATTGGAGGTAAAGCTGCACACATTTGGAGGGCTCATTAAGATGATCATAGGAAGACATGTGGGGGACTGTGATTGCATCGTGAGCCCCATGGCTTCCACTCCCTCCAGTCTCTCTACACACTCCTGACTTCAACGCATTGGTCACAACTTTTGCACATTGGCCTGTGCATGAAGGCAGAAATTGTGTGAATAGGATGGTAGAAACCATACAGTGTACCACTGTCAGAGTTACCATCAACACAGCATTCTGCACATCTTCTGAACAATTCATGGAGGGTCAGGGGTGTGGAGAGTCAGGCGGAGGCACCGGTGGAGTAAAGTCCCCCCCCCCAAAATGCATAGAGAATATTGTCTACACAGATCATCACTAACATGAGGCTGAGTGTATGAATGGCATCCATTGGACATAGTGGCAAAAAATCTGAGGTATTCTATGTAATTTGTGAGTTATTTCACATAATTCTAAAATTGTTTTAGATACATGTCGTTGTCATGTGTGCTATTTCTTCTAGGTCATTACGTGAACGGTTTTATATTTTATGTAATGGATTTTAATGGTTTTCAGTTTTTATGAACCTCCCAGACAGCTTCAGCTATGGGGCGGTATAGAAATATAATAAATGAAATGAAATGTATTATTATTATATTTCTACTCCCAGGGAGCGGTGCTTGTGGGTCCTTTTTGTTTCAGGTGTCAAAATAAGTTGGCCAGCCTTAGCTACTACACCTTGATTTATAGTAGCTAAGGCTGGCCAACTTATTTTGACACCTGAGACAAAAAAAGTCCCATAAGCACCTCTCCCTGGGAGGATAAATGCAATGGAATAACTCACAACTGGGGGAGAGCCAGTGTGGAGCAGTGGCTAGAGTGTTGGACTGGGAGCTGGGAGATCTGGGTTCTAGTCCCCATTCAGCCATGGAAGCTTGCCGGGTGACTCTGGGCCAGTCACAGACTCTCAGCCCAACCCACCTCGCAGGGTTGTTGTGGTGAGGATAAAATGGAGAGGAGGAGGATTATGTATGCCACTTTGGGTTCCTTGGAGGAAAAAAGGCAGGATATAAATGCAACAAATAAATAAATAAATAATTTGCTGCCCTGTCATGCCACCCCAAATGAGCTCCGACCAATGGTAGTTACCAGCCCTGCGCATGAGCGACACAGCCACAAATATTCAAATACCACCAGCTAAGGTTTCTTAACATTTCTGCCAATGTGACCAATGTGTGTGTGTGCGTTGGGGGGGGCACCACCTGCTGTTCTACCACAGGTGGAAGAATGTCTCGGGCCAGCCCTGACATTCCTCCCTTGATGCTGGAATCTTTGGGGGACGGCCAAGCCCGTGTGAAGGAATGCTTAACTCTTGCCCATCAAGGCCTGCCTTAAGCTGGCTCCCTCGAGGCCTTCCTCTTACCTTGTAGCTCAGATAGATCAGCAGCATTGTCTCAAGGAAGCTAATTATTGCTACGCTGACCTGGAAGGAGAGGAAAGAATGGAAGAAGTCACAGCACCGATGGCAAACACACTCGGAAAACTCTGCAACCGTTGCACCCTGAGGTGGCCAGCTTTGTGGCCCAAGGGTGAGACCCGCCCTCCTTAGGGTGTGCACAGACATGTGCAGTGGTGTCGTGGTAAGTGCTGGAGTGCAGGAGCTCATCATGACAGCCCCCATACCCATGCCTCCTCCAACCAGTAGTCACGCCCCCTTAACAGAATAGAATAGGATAGAATAGAATAGAATAGAATAGAATAGAATAGAATAGAATATATCCTGGTTTTCAATTAGTTATACTCAAAGGAGCTAACATTCTGGTTAAAAACTTCAGCATGAAACATAGGCATCGAAACCAAACAAAGCACTAACAAAAATTAACCGAACAAAGCACTAATAAAATTAGAGCAATATGACAACAGAACCAGTTACCTAGGGAGGCGGTGGGCTCTCCCACACTGGAGGCATTCAAGATGAAGCTCGACAGCCATCAGTCAGGGATGCTCTGACTTGGATTCCTGCATTGAGCAGGGGGTTGGACTCGATGGTCTTATAGGCCCCTTCCAACCCAACTGTTCTATGATTCTATGAAGCTGGACAGCCATCTGTCAGGGATACTCTGACTTGGATTCCTGCACTGAGCACGGAGTTGGACTTGATGGACTTGTAGACCCAACCCTACTGTTGTATGATTCTATGAAGCTGGACAGCCACCTGTCAGGGATGCTCTGACTTGGATTCCTGCACTGAGCAGGGGGTTGGACTCAATGGTCTTACAGGCCCCTTCCAACCCTACTATTTTATGATTCTATGGAAATATTATTAAGTTTACAGGGCATGATTACAATTCCATGCATAGTTCCCCCTGGGTTCCCCCTCCACTCCTCTGTGTTTTCCTTAAAAAAAAAAAGTTACATCTGGAACCTGTGTTGATTACATTCATCAATTTCAGTTTAATTTATGCATCAGAATCTTTCACACACGCACACACACACACCACTTTTACTTACTTGTATTGCCCATAAGGGCTTGTTTCGGTCCACCCATACGATCGGATCCCTGTCGAGAATATTTGAAGAACAAATACAAACAGCATAATAGGAATTTGGCATTTGAGTTCCAATACATGTCACTTGGGCAAGGAAATATAATTTGTTTTGAACACATGACCCTAAATTACCATTTATTTATTTATTACATGTACTTAGTACAGTTATATCCTGCCTTTTTTCCTCTTGCAAGGAACCCAAGGCAGCTTACATGATCTCCCTCCTCTCCATTTTATCCTCACAACAACCCTGTGAGGTAGGCTAGGCTTAGAGTCAGTGACTGCCCAAAGTCACCCAGTGAGCTTCATGGCTGAGTGGGGACTAGAACCCAGATCTCCCGACTCCCAGTCCAGCACCCTAACTATCACACCACACTGGCTCTCAACTGAACCTAATTGTGCCTCTTATTGAGTGATTCAAAGTATTTTTATCCTGCTCCTCAGCCAAAAAAGGCTGCGGGGCACCTTACAATCAAACAGTAAAATGCCATTCTCTGCCCTCAGGCTTACAACCTAAAAAAAAGACATGACACACAAGAAAAAGGGATAGGGAGGGAAGAATTCCAGCAGGACTGATGGAACAGCTCTGCTTCTTCTCTCATCTCCTGTGGCTGGGTGTGAAGTCCAACCTGAGCATGCCCTGATGTTCCTTTTGCCCCCTCCTGTCTCCCTCCCTCACTCCTTCTTCCATTCCAGAGGGCAGATGATGTCAGAGGCCGGGTGGGTGGGTGTAGCAGTCTAACTTAAGCAGGCTCTAATCTCCCCTATGCCTGCTCCTATCTTCCTCGCACCATAGATTGAGAATCTGTCAACATTTGAGTGCAAATGTATACATTTAGAAACGGAACCTCTGCATTTTCAATAGGCCACGTTAATCTCAGGACTCAAAATTGGGGAGCTTTAGGCTGATTTGTTTTTATTTGACATCACCATGAGAGCTATTAGATATAATGCAAATAATACCTCTTTAAAATAAATAACCCCTTCATGGACCACTGCCTTGTTGTGGCGAAGGGGCTTGCGTAACTCAGTGAAGCCATAAGCTAAGCCGTGCAGGGCCACCCAAGACGGACAGGTCATGGTGGAGAGTTCTGACAAAATGTGGTCCACTGGAGAAGGAAATGGCAACCCACTCCAGTATTCTTGCCAAGAAAACCCCATGGAACGTATCACAAGGCTAAAAGATATGACGCCGGAAGATGAGCCCCTCAGGTCGGAAGGTGTCCAATATGCTACTGGGGAAGAGCAGAGGGTATTTCCAAGTAGCGCCAGAAAGAGTGAAGCGGCTGGGCCAAAGCCGAAAGGACACTCAGCTGTGGATGTGTCTGGTGGTGAAAAGAAAATCCGATGCTGTAAAGAACAATATTGTTTAGGAACCTGGAATGTCAGATCAATGAATCAAGGTAAGCTGGAGGTGGTCAAACATGAGATGGCAAGATTGAACATCGACATCTTGGGAATCAGTGAACTCAAATGGACAGGCAGGGGCGAATTTAATTCAGGTGACCATCATATCTACTATTGTGGGCAAGAATCCCTTAAAAGAAATGGAGTAGCGCTCATAGTCAACAAAAGGGTGGGAAAAGCAGTACTGGGGTACAATCTTAAAAATGATAGAATGATCTCAGTACGAATCCAAGGCAAACCATTCAACATCACAGTAATTCAAGTCTATGCCCCAACCACTGATGCCGAAGAAGCTGAGGTTGATCGGTTCTATGAAGACCTACAACACCTTCTAGAACTAACACCAAAAAAAGATGTCCTCTTCATCATAGGGGATTGGAATGCTAAAATAGGAAGTCAAGAAATCACCGGGATAACAGGCAGGCATGGCCTTGGTGTACAAAATGAAGCAGGACAAAAGCTAATAGAGTTTTGCCAAGAGAACATGCTGATCATAGCAAACACTCTTTTCCAACAGCACAAGAGACGACTCTACACATGGACATCACCAGATGGTCAATATCGAAATCAGATTGATTATGTCCTTTGCAGCCAAAGATGGAGAAGCTCCATACAGTCAGTAAAAACAAGACCTGGAGCTGACTGTGGCTCAGATCATGAGCTGCTTCTTGCAAAATTTCGGCTTAAATTGAAGAACGTAGGGAAAACCACTAAACCGTTCAGGTATGACCTAAATCATATCCCTGATGAATATACAGTGGAGGTGAGGAATAGATTTCAGGGATTACACCTGATAGACAGAGTGCCTGAGGAACTATGGACGGAGGTCCGTAACATTGTTCAGGAGGCAGCAACGAAATCCATCCCAAAGAAAAAGAAATGCAAGAAAGCAAAGTGGCTGTCTGATGAGGCTTTACAAGTAGCTCACGAAAGAAGGGAAGCGAAAAGCAAGGGAGAAAGTGGAAGATATACCCAACTGAATGCAGAGTTCCAGAGAATAGCAAGGAGAGACAAGAAGGCCCTCTTAAATGAACAATGCAAAGAAATCAAGGAAAACAACAGAATGGGAAAGACTAGAGATCTCTTCAAGAAAATTAGAGATCCCAAGGGAACGTTTTGTGCAAAGACGGGCATGATAAAGGACAAAGAAGGCAGGGACCTAACAGAAGCAGATGAGATGAAGAAGAGGTGGAAAGAATACACAGAAGAACTATACAGGAAAGATCTGAATGTCCCTGATAGCCATGATAGTGCGGTCACTGAACTTGAGCCGGACATCCTAGAGAGTGAAGTCAAGTGGGCCTTAGGAAGCATTAGTAACAACAAAGCTAGCGGAGATGACAGTATTCCAGCCGAGCTATTTAAAATCCTAAAAGATGATGCTGTTAAAGTGCTGCATTCAATATGCCAACAAATCTGGAACACTCAGCAGTGGCCACAAGACTGGAAAAGGTCAGTTTACATTCCAATTCCAAAGAAGGGCAACGCCAAAGAGTGTTCAAACTACCACACAATTGCGCTCATTTCACATGCCAGCAAGGTGATGCTCAAAATCCTACAAGCTAGGCTTCAGCAGTATGCGAACCGAGAACTACTGGAAGTACAAGCTGGGTTTAGAAGAGGCAGAGGAACTAGAGATCAAATCGCCAACATTCGCTGCATCATGGAGAAAGCAAGAGAATTCCAGAAAAACGTCTATTTCTGCTTCATTGACTACGCTAAAGCCTTTGATTGTGTGGATCACAACAAACTGTGGCAAATTCTTAAAGTGATGGGAGTACCAGACCACCTTACCTGTCTCCTGAGAAACCTGTATGAGGGTCAAGAAGCAACAGTAAGAACCAGACATGGAACAACCGAGTGGTTCAAAATTGGGAAAGGAGTACGACAAGGCTGCATATTGTCACCCTGCTTATTTAACTTATATGCAGAGTACATCATGAGAAATGCCGGGTTGGATGAATCAGAGGTCGGAATTAAGATTGCTGGGAGAATTATCAACAAACTCCGATATGCAGACGATACCACCCTAATGGCAGAAAGCGAAGAGGATCTAAAGAGCCTCTTATTGAGGGTGAAAGAGGAGAGTACAAAAGCTGGTTTGAAACTCAACATTAAAAAAACGAAGATCATGGCATCTGGCCCCATCACTTCCTGGCATATAGAAGGGGAAGAAATGGCAGCAGTGACAGATTTTACTTTCTTGGGCTCCAAGATCACCGCAGACGGTGACTGTAGCCATGAAATTAAAAGACGCTTGCTCCTTGGGAGGAAAGCTATGGCCAACCTAGACAGCATAGTAAGAAGCAGAGACATCACCTTGCCGACAAAGGTCCGTCTAATCAAAGCTATGGTTTTCCCAGTAGTAATGTATGGCTGTGAGAGCTGGACTATAAGGAAGGCTGAGCGCCGAAGAATTGATGCTTTCGAACTGTGGTGCTGGAGAAGACTCTTACGAGTGCCCTGGACTGCAAGGAGGTCAAATCAGTCCATCCTAAAGGAAATCAACCCTGAGTGCTCATTGGAAGGACAGATAATGAAGCTGAAGCTCCAATATTTTGGCCACCTAATGCGAAGAGAAAACTCCCTGGAAAAGACCCTGATGCTGGGAAAGACTGAAGGCAAAAGGAGAAGGGGACGGCAGAGGATGAGATGGCTAGATAGCATCACGGATGCAATGAATATGAACTTGAGCACGCTCCGGGAGAGAGCGGAGGACAGGAAGGCCTGGCGTGCTATGGTCCATGGGGTCACGAAGAGTCGGACACGACTGAACGACTGAACAACAACAAAAATAAATAAACCAGTGACACATGGTGCATCCCAGACTTTTCCCAGGGAACAAAATGGTACATTGGAAAAAGCATTGTATTTTGTTGGAAGCTACCAACAATCAGCAGAATTAGGATAAAGCTTTTATTAGACTGTACCACCTCAAGCTAAATTAGTACAGCAGGAAGAAGGATTCGTCTTAACCTCGCTGAGAGGCTACTTTCCCAAGTGCAAGGAAGACATTTTGGGGAAAGCATTCAAAGATGCAACTCCCTCAGCCCCAATAACCTGAAGCGGTACTGACTAGGAAACGTTTGGTTTGACAAATGGTATAAACTGGCCAGTACTTTGACCAAGTTCTAGATTCATTCTCAGAAAGTCTGGTAATGACTTACCAGTTAATTTTTGTAGACGACTGGTTGAAGGTTGAGTAATTGTGTTTTTCACATTCCCAACTGAGTAAAAAAGAAAATAAAAGGTGTTTTAGAAAGGAAATGTCGGCCATAGGAAGCTATAGCAAACAAGCAATATTTAAGAAGATGGCCTTTAGTTGCCTTCAGTTCAATATGGTAAGTAGCAAAAAAGCTACGTTAGTAAACTGACTGCAACAGTTCCTGTTTTAAAAACATGTAGAGTGTTTAATCTCATTGTGGAGGTGGTTGGATCACCACCACAACAGAAGAGCTGATGTAACTCATCACACACATTCTTCAGCATTTACTGAATGTGGTGGGAGGAGTGAGGGCTGGAGGCTGGCGCAGAGGAGGTAGAGGAAAGAAGGCAACGAAGAAGGTTAGGAAGGAAAGTAGAGGGGAAAGTTGGGGGGGAAAGGAGCAAGAAGGTTTGGGGGTGGGGAAAGATGGAGTCAGGGCTGGGCAGCATGGAGGAGACAGAGGAAGTCTGGAAAAGGGAAGAGGTGGCAGAGGCAGGGAGGGGGTGGAAGGACGTGTGTCTGTGTGTCTGTCTCTGTCCCTTTCTCTGTTCTGGGTTGTCTCTCCACGTGGTGGGTGACTTTTCCTCCAAACCCCAACACTGAGAGAGAGAGACAAGCAGAGCAGGCTAGGGAGACCCATGCGATGTACCACAATTAGGGATGTCGGAGGAATCTGGTTTGGGGGTGGAGCTCGATCAACTTTCATCAGGTTGGCTCCTGTGACTCCATTCCACCTTCAGCTAGCTGGCCCAGCTTGGTGTGCAACGAGTTGGGCCAGCTGGCGGAATTGCCGCAATTCTTTTTGCGCAAATTACACAATGCAGGGCCGTAAGTTGCACAAATTATGTAAATCTGTGGCTGTAATTTGCACAAATCTCTATTTACACAAATTATGGCCGAACTGCCCCTCCCCCTGCGTGAAATGTCCCCGGAACTCAGGGAAATGGCGTGGCTCAGCTCGGAAAACAAACCGAGTCAGGCACGCTGAGGGGGTCCAGCAATCCCAAAGAGGGCTGGATTTCCCAGCAGCAGTCATCCCTACCCACAATACACAGCAAAGAAACACACAAAGATCAGGAGGAACCATGCCACACACACACGACCAGGATTTGTTTTATGTATGTATGTATGTATGTATGTATTTAAAATATTTCATGGCCATCTTTCAGGGCAAAAGCCCTCCCAAGGCAGCTTGAAGCAATAAAACACAAAGAGCCATCATGATAATAAAAGCAACAAATGCAATAGGACAGAGATCAAAACAGCAATAAAAATCAACAATAAAAACAGCAATAAAAACCCGCAATAAAAACAGGATCTAACACACACTTGGGGGTCCGGGACAAGGGTCTCCTGCCTAGATTGTTGAATCTTTTAGGACAGCAAAAGACAGTGTTTTCCATCTCTGTCTTACTAAGTCAACTCTCTGCCCTTCATGCCCCCCCCCCCCGCCCCAATTAAGCTTAGGGGTAAAATGGCCATTGGCATGAGTGGAAGGGTTTTTGGTTTTTTTAAAGTTTTTTTTTTAATTGCCATGTGGAGGGGAGATTGGGGGGGGCACAGCACACAGGAAAGGGAAGGTTATTCCTTCCCTCCTAATCTGTAATCCCCTTGGAAATGTCCCCTTCGTGGCAAAGTTAAAAAAAAAAACCCTTCCCATTGGCACCATGGAAAATTTTTTTCTAAGTCTAATTGCCAATGGAGGATTTGTGTGGGTGGTGGTGGTAGGGAAGGTGTTGCAGCATGTGGGGAGGGGAGGGTTGACCCTCCCCTCCCCAGAGCTGCAATCTCCCTTGAAAATCCCCCCCCCCCGCATGTCAATTAAGCTGTGGGGGAAAAAACTTCCTTTGGCACCAACTGAGACTTGTGTTTCTGGGGATTAAACCTGGGCTGAGGCTTCGTGGACCCAGAATGCCCCTGCAGGACTCCTATATCTTCAGAAATGGCCCATCCATACACTTGGCCAACACAAAGACAAGAGCATTCCTGTAGCATGAATAAAGGCTCTCACCATCCTATGCGTTCTGGGTCGTCGAGCAGAACACGGACAATATATAGAAGGCAGGTAAGAAGCTTTAGGGAGAAGTTGAAAAGTCGTATCCTCAGACCTGCAGCAAACAAAATGGACAAATATTAGGGGGCAGGGGAGAACAATAACTAATTGGAATATTCTTGGGTCTGAGATGGCAATGGTGTTTCAGTGCCAAAAGGTGGAATATTCCAGAGTCAGGATGGGTGCGAAATTTGTTTGGTTTGCGTCTCAGTGTGAACTTAAACAGATGCACATTTCACGAATGCAGCTAGATATGGAAACCCATACTTTTCTGAGCTACGCAATGCAGTTCGTAACTTTAAAAGTGCACGCAAAAAATGTGCACTTTTCAAAATACATATATTTTGAAAAATCCACACAAGAGCACTCTATTTAATGGAAAAAGCTGCTTGCAAAAATGTGCCTGTTTGAAAAAATATGTACACAAAAAGTACATATTTTGGAAAACGTGCATGAAAACATGTATGAGTTTTCATGGAGACTCATACAAAATAATAATTGTCAAGCTGATGCAGAAATGGGAGAGAATGAACTTGAAAGTGGGAAAATGAGAACCTGAGAGAAATTGAGCTTGACAAATTTGCTCATCCTAGTCCAGAGCACTTTGTTTTTCACTAAAATTCCCAGGTCCACCAAAGAGCAAACTGGCCGCTCAGGAAGGGAAACACAGAATTACAGAACAAAGTACCTCTGAGCACATGCTCAGCCCAAGAATGTGTTTCCAGTGCCAGATCTGGAGCTTACATACATCCTTTCACACAAAATCTATTCCTATTTCTCCCCAAGCTTTCTTGAATACAGCAGCCTAATTTAAGAGAAAACTAAGGCTTTTGGAGATCTCTATTGTTAAACCACTGAGAATCAGAAATCCTTGCTGATCTGGTGCAAATTGCTTACTACTAGATCCCAATTTACTTTCTGCCCAACCTGGTCCAAGACTACAGAGTGATGCCTGGCAGTGAGAACAGCCTGGGGGATGTATTTGATGTTGACTGTAGGGGCAAAGACTCATTCATTCCCTGATTCTACACTCTCCATCCAACTATGTTTAACTTGCTCATAAACGATTGAGTTAGGAGTGAGTAGTAAGGTAGCCATGTTTTCGGATGATGCTCAGTTAATCAGGATGGTAAAAACCCAAGGAGGCAAATGCCATTACTTATATAAGGGGTAAAGGTTGGCGTGTTGGGGCAAAAAATAATAATAATTGTAACTTCACATATAAACCTATGAGATGGGTGATTTGTCCCATGCACCTGCCAGGGTGGGGCAAGCAGGAGGAGTCTGGCAAACGGACACGGGGAGTTTGCCCATACCTAGCTCCAATTCATCCTATAAGGCACAGCTGGGGCATTTCGTGGCCCTCCAGATGTTGTAGGACTCCAAGTCCCATCGGCCCCAGTCAGCATGGACAATGGCGAGGATTATGGGTATCATAGTACAGCAACATCTGGAGGGCCAGAAGTTCCCCACCCTTGCTATAGTGGTTAAGGATCTTGCCATGCAGAGGACAGGAAGCGTGGAACAATATGAAAAAGTTGACACGTACCTTTGTTTTGCTTATTGGCCTTTTTACTGATTTAAAAATATGTGGGGTGATGAGTGCAGCACAAAAAGCCTCTAGCAAATTTTGCAGACTGTTTCGGTGTGGGGGCAATTGTTGCTAACAAGTTCAGCCCAGATAAAATGATCCGTTGGGCCGCTTTGCTATAATAAGCAGCACAAATTACTGTGTGTTTTTGTTCTCCCGAACGAGGCAACAATACGTGTTTAAATGTTGTTGAAAGCAGATGTTCCCAGAAGGGAATTTTTTTACTTAATGAAGATGTTGCTGCTGCTGCTGCTGCTGCTTCTTCTTCTTCTTCTTCTTCTTCTTCTTCTTCTTCTTCTTCTTCTTCTTCTTCTTCTTCTTTTCCCTCTCTCTCTCTCTCTCTCTCTCTCAATCTCAATCTCCCCCCCCCCCCAGTAGAGGACAATTTGTTTGGATCAACACATTTGAAGAGGCTTGAAAAAATGGTTCTTGATGCAATTTCACTGAAACTTCATGACAGGAGTGGGCACCTGAAGCTCTAGGCCTCCGCCTTGGCCTAATTTCCTGCAACGCTCAGCCTAATTTCAAAAGCTCTTTGTATGTGATTGATTCAGAACACTGGCAAGAGTGATCTGTCCTTTTGCTGGCAGCCTGCTGTGTGGGAAGGAAGGAGAGTGAGAGAGAAAAGGGGGTGGTAGAGAGGGGAAATAAAAAAGGGGGTGGCAGAAAGAGAGAAATGGGTGGCAGAGAGAGAAAAGGGATGGGGGAGAGGGGGAGAGAGAGTGAGAGAGAAGGGGGTGGCAGAGAGAGAGGGAGAGAGGTAGCAGAAATAGAGAAAGAAAGGGGGTGGCAGAAAGAGAGAGAGAAATGGGTGGCAGAGAGAGAAAAGGGATGGGGAGAGAGAGAGAGAGAAGGAGTGGCAGAGAGAGAGAGGTAGCAGAAAGAGAAAGAGAAATGGGTGGCAAAGAGAGAAAAGGGGTGGGGGAGAGAGAGAGAGAGAAGGGGTGACAGAGAGAGAAAAGGGAGGGGGGGAGAGAGAGAGAGAGAGAGGTAGCAGAAAGAGAGAAAAGAAAGGGGTGGCAGAAAGTGCGAGAGAGAAATGGGTGGCAGAGAGAGAGAGGTAGCAGAAAGAGAAAGAGAGATGGGTGGCAAAGAGAGAAAAGGGGTGGGGAAGAAAGAGAGAGAGAGAGAGAGAGAGAAGGGGTGGCAGAGGAAAAGAAAAGGGAGTGGAAAAGAGATTGGCAGAGAGAGAGAAAGGGGTAGCAGAGAGAAAAGGGGGTGGCAGAAAGAGAGAAAAGGGGTCACCCACCCACTGTGGGCTCTTGCCCACTCACCCACCACTGGCTTGAGCCCCAGTCACTCCTGACATGTGGTTTCCTAAAGATTACTCATGAGTGAATGCTGCTCTGGTCAGAAAAAAGGTTGTTCACCCCTGTGGTAAGGGATGGAGGGAGTTGTAGGCCACAACATCAGAAGGATGACATTGCCCACCCCCACCAGACTTTTGGGAAGTCACAAGCAGAGCATGAGCACAGCAGCACCTCCTTGCTTTTGCTCTTTAGCAAGGAGTATTCAGTGATGTCTCTGGACATGGAAGTTTCATTTAGCAGTCATGGCTGAAAGTGGCTGATACTAGACCTCTCCTCCTTTACCAATTTGCCCATCCCCTTCTTCAAAGCCATCTAACCCACCAGGAGCCATCATCTGGGGTGCTCAAGGATTTCATTTGGTCTGCATTTTGAAGGGCACTTCGCAGACTAATACACAGATCAGAATGCATTTGGTTTTTGCACTTCTCTGAATTTTGCAATACAATTCTCAGCACCAAATACACGGATGAAAAGCATATAAAAATGCCTATTTGGGGATAAAAGGCATGCACAAATATGTCTTTTAGGAAAATTCCACATATGTATATATTGTGGGAGGAAAAGAGTTTAAGAAAGATGCCAAATGTTAGTGGGTTTTTTTAAAAAATTGCAGATTGATGCAGAAACTTAGGCTGAATCTACTCATGGCAGTTATACCGTTGTTGTTGTTGTTGTTCAGTCATTCAGTCGTGTCCAACTCTTCGTGACCCCATGGACCATAGCACGCCAGGCCTTCCTGTCCTGCGCTCTCTCCCGGAGCATGCTCAAGTCCATATTCATTGCATCGGTGATGCTGTCTAGCCATCTCATCCTCTGCCGTCCCCTTCTCCGTTTGCCTTCAGTCTTTCCCAGCATCAGGGTCTTTTCCAGAGAGTTTTCTCTTCGCATTAGGTGGCCAAAATATTTGAGCTTCAGCTTCAGGATCTGTCCTTCCTGAACACTCAGCACTCAGGGTTGATTTCCTTTAGGATGGACTGATTTGACCTCCTTGCAGTCCAGGGCACTTGTAAGAGTCTTCTCCAGCACCACAGTTCGAAAGCATCAATTCTTCGGCGCTCAGCCTTCCTTATAGTCCAGCTCTCACAGCCATACATTACTACTGGGAAAACCATAGCTTTGATTAGACGGACCTTTGTCGGCAAGGTGATGTCTCTGCTTCCTACTATGCTGTCTAGGTGTGCCATAGCTTTCCTCCCAAGGAGCAAGCGTCTTTTAATGTCATGGCTACAGTCACCGTCTGCGGTGATCTTGGAGCCCAAGAAAGTAAAATCTGTCACTGCTTCCATTTCTTCCCCTTCTATATGCCAGGAAGTGATGGGGCCAGATGCCATGACCTTAGTTTTTTTAATGTTGAGTTTCAAACCAGCTTTTGCACTCTCCTCTTTCACCCTCAACAAGAGGCTCTTTAGATCCTCTTCGCTTTCCACCATTAGGGTGGCATCATCTGCATATCTGAGGTTGTTGATAATTCCCTGTTATCATAACTATTGGTGCCCATTGGTGTCATGTGTACCAATAGTTATGATAATGGTATGATAACAGTATGATAACGGTATAACTGCTATGTGTAGATTCAGCCTTGGTGATATTGACTTATGTACAAACACATGAAAAATGACACAGACCAGAAACAGACAGATCCCTTCATCCCTCCATGTATATCTAGTCTTCGCTATGCTTTGCAGCGGTGTGTTCCGTAAGTGAATTCTCTGTCATTTAATGCAGCTCTTTCCATGGTCCATCCTAAATCCACTGCCCTTCAATTTCATTGAGGAACCCCAAGTTCTAATATTATGAGAATCACAGGGCTTGCTGGAGGTACATTTCCCACTCACTGATATTGGAGCTGCTAGTTAATTGTAGGTGCTGGACTTAATGGTTTCACACACACACCACTTTAGACAGTCATGTGGATTTCTTCAGACATGAAGCGCACAAGTAACTCTTTTTTTTTCTCCTCCCTACCCCACACCATTCCATGCTCTGCAACTGCTTCTGTATTCCCAATACATTCAAGCAAACAAAACAACTCCCTACACACTATTTGCCAACCCTGATTAAAAACAACAACTCTGAACATGTGCAGTTTTGCATTTTAAAGTAACTTAAATCATGGCGCCATCATGACTTCCAGGAATAAAATGGAATTTGCTTCTGCTGCCCTGATGCTAAAGGTATTTACTTGGGAATAATCACCATTTTGTAGTAGAAAAGGATAGTATATTTTTAAAGCAAAAAATAGTTAAATGAGCACCTGTAACCAGGTACATGCCCAGCTAGCCAGACCCTGCCTAAAAAATGTGTTTTGCTTTTTTAAATCAGAAGAAAGGATGCTACTGTGAGCAGTATCAGCCACAGCAAGCCCGTTTCATCACCTTCATTTTCTAGGTCTGGGGTCCTCAATGTGGTGTTTGCAGGCACCCCCCCCCCCAAATTATGTTTTTAATTTTCTTTCCATTTTTTCCCCTAATATACAGACATGGATTTGTATGAAATGCATACCGCTTTCTAGCAATTCTACATGGGCTTCAACAAAACTGGACCAAAAATCCAAATAGGTAGGCATTTGAAAGTGACGTCTATATGCCACCCTTTCAAATATTGAAAGTGTTGCAAAGTCTTCATCCATTGCAATATAGGAGGGGAGTGATTATCCTTTCAATATTGCAATAACAGTCTTTTAGCTGCCAAAAGGGCATGGAGAACCCATTTATGCTGTCCATTTGTTAATTTCCATGAAGCAGGTAAGTAATTTAAAAGAGCATGTACATCACTGAATATTAAAGACTGTTCCAATACAAAAAAATTCTGCACAATAGCCTCCCAGCAAAAAGAAGCAACTACTGGACACTGCCAAAACATATGTTTAAAAGAAGCATTCGCTGTATTGCACCACCGGCAGTTAGCTGAATTAGACAGACCCTTATTAAAGAGACGTTGTGGTCTCCAATAGACATGAAGCAAACGTTTTTGCTGAATAAGATGCAGTCTAAGATCCATAGATGCAAAAGGTAGACACCAAAGCAGTGAGCCACTGTTTAGGCATTTTGTGGTGGTGCCCACAGCAGTGTCTCAAATTTCCAAATGCGCCCAAGGATCCAAAAAAGGTTGGGGACCCCTGGTCTAGGTGGTAACTTCAGTGGACCCTGGGCTGTTGTACCTTGGACCTCAGCTGCACCACTAACTCTCACATTTCCCTTCACATTTTAATCTGTAAGCCCCTCAGGGCAGGGATCTGCCCTCTCATTCTTTGTAAAGCAGAACAACCACTGCTTCTCTCCTTTCCTCTATTTCGGATGTTCAGGCTGAGAGTTTCGTTGTTTATGTAGTCAAAATGGCAGCACCCACGCACAAGAGGGAGCTCTCAGCAGGCTGGAGGGAACTCCTAGGTTTGCAAAAATAAAAGTCTTCTAGAAAAAAAAAATTGCCCTCAAGGGAAGAGGATCCCCAAAATGGCCCAGTGAGGACTGATTATGTTCAGCAGAGCATGGAATACTGACAGGTGGCAGAAAAAAATGGCAAACTGAGCAGGGAAGGAATGGAGTGGTTGAAATCCTGAACAGCAGCGTTCTGCACTGCAACATTTTGTTGCAGATCCCACTTGTAATCCTAATAATTCACATCTTTGGGGAAAAGATCAAGGACACTGCTAAGATGGAGACGAAAGCATCCCTATGCCCCTGGCAACTCAAGTTTCTTGGCAAGCGATAACACCAACGAGTGAAAATCATTTGATTTATTTCATTTAAATCCTCACTGAGGGTGGCTGTAGAAACCCTGTCCAAGTTGGTGAGTGGATGGATGGGAAGGAATAAGCTGAAACTGAACCCTGACAAGACTGAGGTACTTTTGGTGGGAAACAAGGGGAAGTTGGGGGAGGTTGACCTGGTGTTGAATGGGGTACGGCTACCCTTGAAAGACCAGGTCCACTCCTCTCACCTAGACTACTGTAATGCACTTTGTGTGGGGTTGCCCTTGAAGATAGTTCAGAAGTTGCAGCTGGTGCAGAATGCAGCGGCCTGCCTGATTAAAGGCAGCCGTCAGCAAGATCATATCACTCCAGTGCTGAAGGAGTTGCACGGGTTACCAGTTGTTTTCCGGGCCCAATTCAAGGTGTTGGTATTGACCTTTAAAACCCTATATGGTTCCAGCCTAGTCTATCTTAAGGAGCGCCTCCAGCAACACCGGGGATGCCGCTCAACGAGATTGGCCTCGGAAGGCCTTCTCTCTGTCCCATCAGCCAGGACAGCTAGGCTGGTAAGGACTAGGGAGAGGGCCTTTTCTGTGGTGGCCCCACTCTGTGGAATTCCCTCCCTAGTGACCTCCGCCATGCCCCCTCTTGGTGAGCTTCCACCAGGCTTTGAAAACCTGGCTGTTCAGGCAAGCATTTGGGGTAGGTTAGGTTTTTTTTTTTGGAGCAATGTTGTTTTGTTGATTATGTTGTATTTTGTGGTATTTGCATTGTACGCCGCCTAGAGTGGCTGGGTAGCTGGCCAGATGGGCAGCTAATAAATCTAATAAATAATTTTTCAAAAAATACTCTCCATCAATGGTTGCTTATTAATTAATTAATTAATTTTAGAATATTTATATACTGCTTCCAATTTTAAAAATCCTGAAGCGATTCACAACATACTGCAAAATAATACATCATTAAAAGCATAACAGCATTTTGAGAAGTTAATGGCTGGGAAAAGCTGGGGAAGGAAGGAAGTTTTTAATCATCATTGAAAGCACATGATGGTTGGTGCCTGAGGTATCACAGAGGGGAGCTCATGCCAGAATGAGGGGGCCACCACACAGAAGGCCCGCCCGTTGCTGTGTTGCTGCCAGCTGGGACTCTGCAGGATGTGGCGAAGACAGCAAGGCCTCCCCTGAGGAGTGTAGTGGTCTAACAGGTCTATACAGGGGGAGACGATCTTTCAGGTAACCTTGCCCAAAGCTGCTTAGGGCTTTTAAAGTCCACAATAACACCTTGAACCTGGCTCAGCAGCAAACTGGCAGCCAGCATAGCTCTTCCAGCACAGGTGATACGTGCCCATGGCAAGGCCCTCCATTCAATGGCCTCACTGCAGCATTCTGCACTAGCTGTACCAGCCTCAAGGGCAGCTCCACAGGGAGAGCATTGCAGTAGTCCAGTTTCAAGGTTGCCAATGCATGGATCGCAGCCGTTAAGCTATCCCTGTCCAGGACCAGGCACAGTTGATGTACCAGCCAAAGCTGGCAAAAGGCGCTCCATGCCACAGAAGTCATGTGGGCAGTGATGGATCTAGGAGCATCCCTAAGCTGTGCATGCACTCTTTCAGGGGGACTGCAACCCCATCCAAAACAGGCAAGCTCCCTAATGCCTGGACCAGGGAACCACTTATCCACAGTTTCTCTGCCTTTGGGGATTCAGCTTCAGATTATTGGTCCTCATGAAGTCCACCACTGCTTCTAAGCACCAGTCCAGGACATGCACGGCCTCTCGTGATCCAGACACAATGGAGAAACAGAGCTGAGTATCATCAGTGTACTGCTGATGCCTTGCCCTCAGACCCTGTAACGACCATACCCAGCAGCTTCATATAGATGTTAAATAGCATTTGAGACAAAATGGTACCTTGCAGCATCCCACAGCATAATTGCCAGGGAATTGAGGTACAGCAACCCATGTCACTCTCTGGACCCTATCCAGCAGATAGGAGTGAAACCACTGTAAAACAGAGCCCCTAATTCTCAATCTACAGAGCCAGTCCAGGATGATACCATGGTGAATGGTATCAAAAGCTGCTGAGAGATAAAGAGTAACAGGGTAAAGGCCAAGTCAAGAGTATGCCCTGCCCTTTGAGCTGGCTGAATGATCACTTGAGACCGTCCCATGGTTGACATGGAGGCCATGAAGTCCCGGATGGTGCTGTGAGGGTGGCCTCAGCATGAATGTCGAAGCCACCGAGAACAATAGTTCTGGGATTCTCCAACACCATTACTGAGACAAAGCTCGGTTAGGGATGGCATTGGGCAGCATGGTGAGTGGTTCACCACTAGCAGCCCACATCTGTCTCATTGGCCCAACGTAAGGTACAGGCCCTCATAGGGGCAAAGAGGTTTCCTGGTGAATAAGATCATATTTCTATGGACCACAGTGACTTGATCCCTGGCCTGTGTTGGGAAAAACCCAGCCACAACTCTAGTCAGCAACTCAACCACACTCAACCATCATCAACAGACCTCTCACTACTCCACAGATACTATCATTCATGTATACATACACACAGTCACACACACACACACCATAAAGACACATTCCTCCCCTGGCTCTCACCCTGGCGGGACACAGCTCTGTACCTGCAAGTTGCCATCCTGGGACCGCTTCCTTCCTCCTACCATTAAGAGTGTGAAAACTAAATTACCTCTAGAGGAACCTTACAATTCAGTCCCTCTGAGTGCAAAGAGACTGAGGATTTCCCCCAACAACTCTGAGTCTTGAACTGGTAGCCTTTGTCCTGAGGCCTGAGTAGGAGGGAAGGGTGAATCTGGGGGAAGGGTGAATCTGAGACAAAAGGAAGCAGCTTTTGTCTTGCAGAAGAAGATTGCTGAGCTGCAGAGAGGAAGCAGGGATTGCTTGGAATTGTGATGTTGAGGCCTTGATCTTGAGCACAGTGTAAACACACCTTTATAAAAGAAACACCGTAAGTCTTCAGTGCTCTCCTTCCAGGAAACTGAAGTCTGAGTAAACGCTCAAGCACCTGCTAGTTCACCCCTCCCAGGACTGGTGTGCAGGAGTGGAACCATACCCATAAGCTTCCCAAAGCAACAGCATAAAAACCATCCCCAACCGCCACATAAAACGGAGCTGAACTGGAAAGGAACAACCAGACCCAGTTTAAAAACCAAAAATGGGGGGGGTGGCACCCTTGCTCTTGTGGCAGCCCTGAAGGGGCGAGCCCCTTTGGAGTCACCCCTTTGGGGTTGACCCATTTGGGTTGGCCTGCTGGTGATGGCCCACTGCACTACAACAGGTCTGCAGAGTCCTGGATGTCAGGTAACAAGTGAACAAGTTGCAGATACCTGTAAAAGATTGTCTATCCTTCCCAACTGTTGCAACCAGATGACCAGGCAATAAGGCAACTGGGAGAGAAATGCAGGGGGCCAGCTAGAATGTAAGTAGCCTCTCTTCTGCTACCAACTCCTAAGTGTTAAGTGGTTGAGTAGCCCCATGATGGGGGAAGAATGCTCAATAAATTAGCAAGGAAAAATGGGAACATGGTAATACAGGAAATACATACTCAAAATACATAGGAATGTCTATTGCAATATAATATACTGATGCAATATTGTTTTGCCTCTCAGTGTTTCTAAAACCAAAGCTGTGGCCATTTGGATGTTGCAAAAACTGTTAGAGATCCAGGAGGTAGATAGATATTTGAGTAGCGTTAATTGCAGGACCAATTTCATCCTGTTGACTTGGTAGCCACAAAATAAAATGGCTAGGCTAAGTGGTATGTTTCAGGTAGTTTGGGACAAAGGGCTTTCTGCTCTCTGTAGCTGCCCATCCATCAAATGCCCACCAACTGAGAGAGACTGTAGTCCAGCAAATCCACTACCAAGACAAATAAATGCTGCCAAATATCCAGAATTTTGCTACTCAAATATAATTGGGTATGAATCTGCAAGACAAGTCTAAATTTTTCCAAAAACCAGGGATTTTCCCCTCTCAAAATACCAAACTTTAAAATAAAAATTCTCTCCAAAAGGAATAAAGTGAAGTTTCTGGCTCCTGTGAAAACTGGATGGTGCTCAGACCAGTGATGGGGTTGTGCAAGGCAGGAATATTTTCAACCAGGAGATGGCGATGTTGTTCTGCAACAGCACTCCTGGGAAGATGGATGAGAATTTCATTTCTGTTTGGAAATCATGCAAACACATCCTGTTCACAATCCTGATCATGAACGCGAGCAGCTTTTTTTTTTCCTCCTAGAAACGTTAGCAAATTAAAATGTGGTCCAATGCTTAGCCATTCCCTAGCAATCTTCTCTTATTAAAAAAATAATGTTACTGCAAAATACAGACGCCTTTGAACCCTCAACCATTCCACAAGTTCCAGCTGTCTTGATTATCAGTGACACTTCCTATGTTTTGCTACCTGTCCCTGATAAAACATTATTGGGGGGTGGAGATGGGGAGATGTCTTTTAAAAAATTATGTTATTGCGCTCACTTGAGAGCTGTGATTTTTCAGCATTTGTTCCCCTCCTCCGGCTCTTAGAGGTTTCTATCCAGATTTGGGAAGGGAGGCATTTTGACACACAGACCTGACTGCGAGCATTGCGTGTGTCACTTGTCATTTCAACTGGGCTGCAACCCGCAAGGTTCTTTTTGAATGATGATCATATATGCTAAGAATGGTTATTGGAAAGTAAATCAGGAACACGGGAAGCCTTATACCGAGTCAGACCAACGACTAATCTAGCTCAGAATTAAGTGCTTTTCCCACCCTGTGTCCTCCCCAATGGGAAAAGAGAGCTTCGGCTATGGGAGTGGTATAGAAATGTAATAAAGAAACAAATAAATAAATAGGTGTGGGGCAGGCAAAGCCAGATCACTGACTTAAGCACCATGTGGAAGAGCTCCAGCCAGTTCTTTGGACATGGACTTATGACATCAGTGGTCATGGCCTGCCCCTTACATCAGGGGGTGGGGCCACACCCATTCATGTCATCAGGCCCAAGGTCATCCCCCCCCACACACACACTTCAGTTCCCTGCCTTCGTCCTATATCTTTCCCCTGGCAGTCAATATTAGAGCACAAGAAAGACCCTTGGCTTGAATTTTGTTGTGCTTGGTTTGTTCGTTTGTTTGTTTGTTTCATTTACCACCCAATAGCCAAAGCTGTCTGGGCAGTTCACAAAAATTAAAACCACAAAGTGCAGCATGAAACAATATAAAATATGAAAGCTTGAAACCACATATAACAGTACAACCAGAATAAAACCTAGCAGCAGTGAAGAGATTTAAAATACAGATTTAAAATACAGATTTGGTTTCCTGTCCCTTCCTGCTTGTTTTTTTGGGGATGAAAACCATATAAGCAAAGGCTATCAATGCTGGAAGAAGTATGTCTCTAAACAATTCACCTATACACACCTACCCAAAAAAGCCGTAACAAAATTTGCATTTTAACGCGTGCTTTTAAAAGTATTCTGAGTAACAGTTCTTGCGAGGTGGGTGAGTGAAGGCCCAGTCACTGCCCTATGAGCTTGTCTGGCCCAATCTGTTCTAAATATCTGTGTGTGTGTGTGTGTGTGTGCACACACACGCATGCACGCACACACACTGAGTTGTACAGAGCTTGTTGACACAAACACTTACTTGATCTTTGGTTTTTGATGAAGAATAGCTTGAGACGCTCCTTAAAGGTGTTTTCGTTCACATAAAACTCCACTTGGACCCTGCCGGGGAATAAAGAAATAAGCAGAGGATTACCAAAAGTCATAGTAGTTTCACTGCAACTAAGAGAGCAATCCTACAGCCCTTAGAAAGTGGCTAGGATGCTTTAGGTCTCTTACTCTGAGACCGGAGACAGAGCTCAAAACTTGGAGGAGATCTGACTGTGGAATTCTCCCCCCCCCAAAAAAAAATCCCAGCTCATCGAGCTGCTGCAGGAAGTTCCACAGGGGCTCCGTCCCCCAAGGTCAGTGTCAAGACCTTGGGAAAGGAAGAAATGTGTGTGTCTGGAGTGGGCAGGAAGGGGAGAGGCTGTGGATCCTCTGGATCCAAGGGCTTCTCAGCTCCCATCCCTGCTCCCAGCAAGGTGAGTGAGTTAGATGGGCTCAGAGGCCCATCTGATGTAAAATGGATTTTTGGAGGATGGGGAGGCTTAGAAAGCCTCTGTTGATCCTCCCACAGGATTTAGGATTAGGGTTGTCGGAGAAATCCACAACAGAATCAAATGAGTTTGGATTCCTATGAAACTGACCAGCGGATTCCATAGCAGACTGGCTTTTCCCAAGTTGCACGGATTCTGCAGACTTGCAGGCTTTTTTCTTTTTTCTTTAACTTTCTGGAATTTTACACAGATTTAGTCATAGAAAAATACATAAAATTAAAAGAAAGAAACAAACAAACAAACACCAGCCAAAAATGCTCATTTCCCCAATAGGGTAAAGCACGAAAAAGCACATTCGGGTGGATTTGTGCATTTTCGCAAGTGTGACTTTAGGCAAATTTTGGACATTGGAAAAAATCCCATTCCATCAACAAGCAGATGGCAGAATGAAAGGCGCCTGACAATCTGTGAAACAATGTTGGACTGGATTTTACAAATTCTGTACATCCCTATTTAGCATCTGAGATCGGGGCCCTTTCTCCTATGAGTGTCAGAAACGGGGCAGAACAGATTTATGAATGAACAGATGCAAAACTGACCCAGACTGGAGACAGACTGATCCAGCCACCCCCAGCTCCCAATCTGTCAAGTAGCTGTTGGTGATTTGCATCAAGTGTCCTGTGATCGCACTGCAGTGGATGAGAAACAGTTGTACTAGCAGTGGGAGAGGTTTCAGAGAGGTGCACAAAGCCAGTGTTTGATGTGCCACTTTTGTTTTACTTTGGGCCTATTTCGAAGATAAATTACTGTTTATCCCTGCATAACTGCACCATAAAAATAAAAGATGTCTTCAAAATGAGCAGCACTTCTTTTGTTCTGTACGGGCCTAGAAATCACTCATTCATTACCATCAAAATTCAAACAAACCGTTAGACAAGGAAAATAAATCAGCCGTCTTTTGCATTGTGCTCTGGCATTGTGAGTGATGGAGAAAAATATCCGCTTTCTCCACACCCTTCCCCAATCTGAGGCCCACCTGATGTTTTGGACTACAAGTCCCATGAACCCCAGCCGGCACATCCAATAATCGGAGCTGATGTGGGTCATAGTCCAAAACATCAGGACGGCTTCAGATTGAGGAAAGCGGCAATGCATAATTTTATAGATGTCTTCCCATGTTCCTTTGTAACTAATTGTTTTCTAGACTACAAAGGACTGAACGCTTTCAGTTTTCCTTTGGAGCTGTGTGCACGGGGCCTCTTGAGATCTTCCTCCCTATTTGTGGATGGAGAAATTGGGGTGGGGGAATTACTTCAACCAAAGTTCTCCAGGGGGAGTAGAAATTCTCCAACAGTTTATCCGGGGTGGGGCTCACCATTAGCAATGGCAGGAACATGGCTACTTTCTCCTTTCCTAAGGGTTGTGTGCTTGTACATTTTCTGGTACCATAGATGGTGGTGGCAGCAGCAGCAACTCTATCAGGGGCCTGACCACCATTTTGCATCTTCCGTAAAGCCCCAGCCATAGTGTCATTCCAGGGCAATGCGGAGCGAAAATGGCAGCCATCACACAAAAATTCAGAGAGTAACATTGGGTGACTATTCCTCAGCCCTTTGGCAATTGAGCTATGGGGTGCCGCAGGGTACCATCCTGTCCCCAATGTTGTTTAACGTCTATATGAAGCTGCTGGGAGCGGTCATTAGGAGATTTGGAGTTAAATGCCATCAGTATGCTGATGACACGCAGCTCTATCTCCCTGCGACATCTGAATCAGGAGAGGCTGTGCAAGTCCTGAATCAGTGCCTAGACTCAGTGATGGGCTGGATGAGGGCCAATAAACTGAAGCTGAATCCTGGCAAGACAGAAGCCCTGTGGGTGAGTGGTGTCTGGGTCTGGGAGATAGGTTCATTGCCTGTTCTGGATGGGGTTGCACTCCCTCTGAAAGATCAGGTCCATAGTCTGGGGGTACTCCTAGATCCGTCATTGTCGCTGGAGGCCCAAGTGGTCACGGCAGCTCGGAGTGCCTTTTACCAGCTTCGGCTGGTTTGCCAGCTACGGCCTCTCCTGGACAGGGATAGCTTGACCACGGTGGTACAGGCATTAGTAACCTCAAGACTGGATTACTGCAATGAGCTCTATGTAGGTCTGCCCTTAAGGCTGGTCTGGAAGCTGGAGCTAGTGTAGAATGCAGCAGCTCAGCTGTTGTCAGGAGCTGCCCCTTTTTAGCATGCAACTCCTTTGCTGCAGGAACTGCACTGGCTGTCTATTCGCTACCGGGCCAGGTTTAAGGTATTAGTACTAGTGTACAAAGCCCTAAACAACTTGGGACCAGGATACCTGAGAGAGCGCCTCCTTCCCTACCAACCTGCCCAGTCACTGAGGTCATCAGAGGGCATGTTCCTGGTGGTTCCACATGGACCTATGGCCCGGTTGGAGTCCACCAGGAGAAGAGCCTTCAGTGTGGTGGCTCCCTTCCTGTGGAATTCCCTGCCTTTAGAGGTCAGGCAGGCGCCAACATTGTGTTCTTTCCAGCTCCTCCTGAAGACGTTGTTCTTTCAAGAGGCCTTCCTTGCATGACCAGCCGTGGGTTGTTGAATTCCACTTCATTGGAATTTGTCTTTTTAAAAATGTTCTAACTTTTTAAACTCTTTTAACCATTGTTTTATTCTTATGTTGTTCACCACTCCGAAATCTTCTGATGAGGAGTGGTATATAAATATTGTAAATAAATAAATAAATAAGGCAGAAAAAGCTTGCTGACTACGGGCAACTATGGCTGTGTCATACTACTTCCAATCTGTGCTGAAACAACATTCTCTCCTCTCCCCAAATTCACCATCCCATTTTTAGGCAATGAATTTGGGGGTGGGGAGTATCTCAGTGATGGTTATAGTGGACTTTTTGTCTTTAAGGGCATTTCTACACAAGGCTTTTATTGTGCACTTGTGATCGGTCACTCATGGTTTTTTGCGGGTCCTTTACACAATGTCGTCAACCTCCAGGTCCCCTCCCATGCTTTCTGGCCAATGTAGCAGTGTTATTCTCAATGGGGGAAATGCAATATGATTTTATTGTGCCTTGAAAAGTGATAAATTTCTAGTGAATGTCTGGAATCCCACTAAATTGCAGTTATACCACAGTACCATCTAGCAGCTGTATAATGAAACGTATCAAACTTGCCCAGAAAGAACCCCCCCAGAAAAACACACACATAAAGGAGGCAATCTTAATCCTGCGAGGAATCTGGAAGCAGAAGTCCCGGTAATGGTGTAGGATTTTAGCCTCGTCTGGAGAAGCCCTAAATATCTTTTGACCAAAACAGCAATGGAGATCCTTTTGCAATGCAACACCAGTGCCTTCTTGTGGTCCTTTGAGGAAAAGCTGAACACAGAGAGACTGTTGAAAAGGGTGTGTGTGTGTGTTTGGGGGTGGCAGCTACCTCTAAAACTCCAGCTGTCTGTCTTTCATCCCAAATAACTCAGCTGAAGAAATCCACCATGAGCAAACTGAACTGTGGCTCATCAGAGTGAATTATGCTCTGTGCTAGACACCTCCAATAAATTTAGCCATGGTGGGAGGGCATCCTTCAGAAGCCTATCGAGCAATTGCTCTGTTGTGTGCATGAGGCAATCGCTTTCTGCCTTTGTTAGCTTTTCCCCGGAGGACCGCAGGGGGGGACCAGCATTCCTACCTATCCATCAACAGATTTCCATTTATCAACGTCCATGAGAACTAAACGCTGCTGTGCAAAAGTGACGTTCTTGAAACAAAGCCACTCGCCTCACTGAAAACATTTGCATTAATAATGGAGAAGCAAAACATCAGAATCCATCTCAGCTTTCAGACGGAGGCCTGGTTGATGAATGGTCCTGTGCCCAGCTATGAAAACAGGATGAACTGAAAAAGAAGAGTGGATATTCAGGCTACCAACTTGTGTTAGTTTTATACCAGCCTCACTCTCATGGCTTCCCCACAAAGAACATTGGGAATTGTAGTTTGTGAGGATGCTGAGCAGAGCTGGCATCAGGAGTCACCACATTGGGCAACTGCCAAGGTCCACATTTCTGCGCAGGGGGCGGTACTCCCTGGTCCTGCTGCTCCTGGCCCTCCTTACTGTTGCTACCTGTTCAACTCCGTTCTTCGAGCAAGCAAGCAATGGCAGTAGTGAGGAGGTGAAGTGGAACCTTCCACTTCAACTTGTGTTGCACACTCCCTCTTGATGGTTGTATCAACTGGGAGTGCCAGTGGAGAGGAGGTGGGCCCCCGCAGAGAAGGGCGTCTTGTCCAAGACCCTCCCGCTCCCCCAAAATAGCACTCATGCTGAAGATGAGAAGAGGTTGTTCTTAGGTCCGGGATTTAGTTCTGTCTGCATTTTTAAACTGACTTGATTTGATCGTCCCAGAGATCCAGTGTGGTGTAGTGGTGAGAGTGCTGGGACTGGAAGCCAGGAGATCCGGGTTCTAGTCCCCACTTGGCCATGGAAGCTCACTGAGTGACTTTGGGCCAGTCACAGACTCTCAGCCCAACCTACCTCACAGGGTTGTTGTTGTGAGGATAAAATGGAGAGGAGGAGGATTATGTACACTGCCTTGAGTTCCTTGGAGGAAAAAAGGCGGGACATAAATGCAATAAATAAATAACTAATAAAACATGGATTGGAACACTGTTGCTCTTCAGGTTACATACCTAATACAGTTCTTGGCTCAAAAATGCCCCGGAATGTGTACAAAATGGATATTTAACTACATATTTCAATGCAAATTTCAATGCAGCTTTTTAAATTCCCCCCAGAGAACTGCTGGCATGTTTTTATTGTTATTATTTCTTGGCAGAATTGGAAGACAATTGCTGGGATAGTTGCCCCCTCTGAGGGTATCGGACCTGTCAGGTTTCAGACAAATAGGTACAAGAATTTTTGTGCAAGAGCATCCTTGACATTTTGAGGGTGTCCCAAAGAGGAGGTCCTTTTCCTCCAGTATTGCTTGTGGATCATTGTTCTGAAAATGACAGACAGCATAGAGGTGTCCTTAAGTAAGAAATCTGCAGAGCTTCACAAGTATATGTGGTTACCTATGCAAATTGGCTAACAGAGACAAGGGATGCAGCAGCTATAATCACACTAGCATACTTCATTAGGGAGAAGGTTGAAACTGCTGAAGATAGACACAACTGCCCCCAACCCCACATATTTTATGTAGTTTGGCGCTTGTAAGGAAATGGTGTGTCTATATCTACAATCTAGTAGATATAGCTTTGGCTATGGGGCGGTATAGAAATGAAATTAATAAAATAATAATAATAATAATAATAATAATAATAATAATAATAATAATTTATACACCTTTAAACTGTCATGGCTTCCCCCAAAGCATTCTGGGAACTGTAGTTTGTTGAGGGGACTCAGCATTCTCCACTAGTGATCTCTAAACCTCTCTTCTTTCACAGAACCACAGTCCCCACAAAGTCTCCTGGTCAGAGGAAATGCATATTTGAACCAGTTCAAGTCTGAAACACCATGAACAGTCTTGGCTCATGTTCTCACAATGACACACACAATAATTTAGAAGTTCTCAATAACTCCAACAGGAATGAAAGGAAAGTAAGTTTCTCAGAACAGAACACCAATGCAATCTTGAAGCACGTGCCATGTGAAGCTAACTTACTGTGAGAGAGAAGAATCCATGCTGAAATCTTCAGTATGTGGCCTACATAGGGCAAGAGGAGCATTAACAAGTCAGACACACATCAACAGAACACTGAGAAGGTTTTTGGATACCACTACCAGGACTGGACAGGACTAAGAAGTACAGAAGTGTCCGAGCGCTGGAGAAAACCACATGTCTCTGCCTCCCTACCCTAAGTGGTATACCACTGCAGACCAAGGAATGCATCACTGGAGTGTTATGGAAAGTGCTTCTCCACCTTCCAGTCACATCACTGTCTCAGTTATGTCTGTACGTAGTAATCATCTGAGCTGGCCAAATGATATAGTCTCTTCCCATGCCAGCATTGCCACTGGGGAGGGAAAACACCCCGGCTTGAGAAGCAACTGCGTTGTTTGGCTGATCCACATCATTATCCATAGGAAAAAAAAAACTAGAGCATTGTGGCAATGCAGCCTGAGAAAGTAGCACCCATGCTGCTAAAAAAGGGGGTATGACAGCCTCCAAAAGTGAACAGAACTGGCTCTCCACCTCGAAAGTTGACTTCTTGGAGCAAATGCAGACATAACGGGCATCTGAAATAAACAGGAAGTGGGAGAGCCTTGAACTTCCTGTCTCTATGGTACTTCATTATACCCAATTCAGAGAGGGTTGGGGGGATGGGAAAGTTCTATTTTGGATGTCATAGAGATATAGGGGAGACAGGAGCTGTGAGGTTCATGCTCTTCCTGTTCCCCCTGAATCTCTGTCATGACAGTTCTCGCTGTCACTCAAGAAGGCCAATTCCTCAAGCCCAAAGTGGGCTTGTGTGTAATTGACTCTCAAAATAATATGCCTGATGCTAGGCTATGCAGAAGAATTTGAAGGGCGAAATAAAGGGGCGAAACAAAAGTTTCTGTATCTTTTATTAATCAATGTGAACTTTGTTGTTGCATCTTGCTTGCAAGGCTATTGACGACAATTCTCATGGCATCGACACAAATAAAAAGGAGGGAGCATTCATAAGCAGAATCTGATCATTGCAAGAAGCTGCAAATTTTAATGCTGAATTCCGTCAAAACCAATGCCAAATGAGCAGAGGGAGGATTTTAAAGGATATTTATTGCACTCGTCTCCATAGTGATCAGCATTAGAGTTTGAAAGCTTCTCGTGATATATCAAGTCCTACTCATGCAGCCTTCCACAATCTGGTGGCCCCCCCAGATGTATTGGATTACAGTTTCATCAATGGCCATACTGGCTGAGGGTGATGGGGCTTGCAGTCCAACACATCTGGAGGGCACCAGATTGCAGAAGGCTGTACGAATGAGTCCACTTTCCATGTGTTCTGTATATTGTCAGTGTCATTTTCACCCCTTCCTCTCACTTGGTTCAATATTTAGGCTAATGTCAGTTAGGCAGCAATCCTATACTCCCATTGAACTCAGTGGAACTTACTTCTGAGTAAACACTTATAGGATTGTGGAGTAATCCATTAAGTTTGACACTATACAGGCCCACAGATATGTCATGGCAGGGCAAATGACCGCATGCATTTGCTTACCGCTCTTCTCTTTACTGTGCTTCTAAAAATTAAAATGTTAATGTAATTAAAAATTAAAATCCATTTTAAAAAATCCAAGTGATAAAAGTTAAAAATATGCTAGGGATGAGTCAAAACACCTCATTTCATTTGCTTGTGTGTGTGTGAAAATATGCCTTCCATTCTTAGTGATTCCTTCGGCACTCATTGCTAATGTATTTGTGTCACGTTGATGCAGTTTCTCTTGATATTCTTTTCCTCCACCTTTGTGCTCACAGTCTCTTTCGTCTCATTTGCACACACTATTGCTTACTCCTATTGTATTTTATTGATTGATTGATTGATTGAATTTCTATACTGCCTTCCTGAGATCAGCCAAGGAGTTCAAAAACATAATCAAATAAAAACATAGTAAAACATTAAAAGCAACATTAAAAACCGTAACAGTGATTTAGAAAGCCAATTTAAAAAGATGCGTTGTAGGGGTTTTTTTCTTTCTTTCTACACATGCCAAGGATTGCACCTTAAATGGCTGAAAGCCTGGCTGACTGAGGGACCACCTATCTCTAAATGAACCTGCATAGTTGTTAAGATCAGCAGGAGACATCCTTGCTTTCAGAAGCCCTCTTGTTGGGCACGCGAGAAAGGGCTTTCTCCTGTGTTGCTCCCAAACTCTGGAACACAGTCCCTGTGGAGTTGTGATTGGTCCCCACTCTTTCTGCATTCAGGAAGGGGATCAAAACACATCTCCTATTGGCTGGGACAACCCATGTGTTTTATTGATGGCATCCTGTCGCCACATCTGATGTACTAAGGACATGACTGCTTGTAAACAAAATCACAAGTGTCATCATAGCCAACTGGATTCAATGTTAGTGTGGGCAAGTGAGGCCAAGGTTAGTGAAGGCAAGAATAGTGAGGTTAAAGTAGGAAAAGATGGTGCTTGGAAGCAGCCGCCGCCCAGGGAATCAAAAATCACTGAACAGTGAACACCAGTGAAACATTTTGGGGACCACCTGTTCCACTTCACTAAATGTGCTACTTTTGAAGCAAATATTGAATATGGAGAACATTCACAGCAAGCATTTCCTAAAATAACAATGGGCACAGCAGGCATTAAGACTAGGCTGAAAGGTGACTAAGATATGCTCCATTTCACTTCAACATGTCCCTGCATGGACTTCCTTAGCAGAGGGTTTACATGCATTCTGTTCCCTTGTGGTTTTGATCAGCATGCAAATTACAGCATGAAAGGAACATACTGGATAATAAGGCCCCAATGGAGGAAAAAAATAAGTCAGCCATGCTTAAATCCTTTAAAAGTCAACACTGGACTTAATTGAATTGCAACTCACTTGTCCTGATAGGACTTAAATGCAAACATGTTTTATTCCTGTTTACAGCCTAAGCATCCACCAGTGTCATGCAAACTTTGCCTTTGATCCTAATTCAAGCTTATTGGGAGTTAAATATCTCAGTGAGATCTGGGAAAGCTAACAGATATCCACCCATAAGAAAGTCCCACTGAGTTCACAGTGCAATCCTACACACACTTACCTGGGAGTATGGATCACTGAATACAGCGGGGGGTAAGTTTTGAGTAAACAAGGATAGGACTACTCTGTAAGTGACTGCAATTTTTTTTTTAATGGTGTGTTCAGTCTGCTAATGAAAAGTAAGGAGAAGGGAGTTTTTTGCACTAGATTTATTTGTGGGCATCCTAAAATTTACACTATTGGTCCGAGAGAGAGAGAGGGGGGGGGAAGGAATAAGAATACAGGCACAGAGATGAGGTTAATGGCATGAAAAAAATGGACATATAAAAGAAACAAACCATCACGGGACACTTTCCATCCCAAATAGCCACATGGATATGTACTGCATATTTCCTAGGGCACAAGTTTGGTGCTCATGAGCATTGAGCATCCCAGACAACCTCCATTCCTATTGATATTCAGGTATTTCCGGAGCACTCGTATGGTAATATTAGTGCAAATGGCTGCTAGCATAAATCCATGACATCTCGCTGGCAGATAGCAACTTCTCAGTCAGTTAGGCAAGCCACAGAGTGAGACTTGGAGCATCTTGAACTGTTGACTCCAGTGACACCTTAGTCCTTGTGCTGTACTACTCTGACAGCTTGTATGTAGAGGTCAGCTTTGGCCTGATCTCAGCTGGGCTGCAGCAGTACCACCATTGCAGCTGGCCAGAGGAAGGTCCTGCAGTTCCCAGCCCCACAGGAACCAGGTGATACAAGGAGCCACAGGGCCCGACCTGAGCCTACAAAGCTGCTAATTCTGGGCTGGGTCCTTCATTTGAGTAGCCCATCACTCAGGTGTGGGCTGAGCAGCTGATATATTCCTTGTTCAAGTTCCTGCTGAACTGCCTCCCTGCCTCCAAGCCATCAAGCCCTAAAACACAGGCAATGACCACTGGAGATGGGATCTCAGTAATCCCAGTTCTTCTGCACAATCCAGTCACTTCCCTCTATCATGCAGATGGAGCTCCTAGTCATTCTCCTTTCATAGAATCATAGAATTGTAGAACAGTAGGGTTGGAAGGGGCCTATAAGACCATTGAGTTCAACCCCCTGTTCAATGCAGGAATCCAAGTCAGAGCATCCCTGACAGATGGCTGTCCAGCCTCGTCTTGAAGGCCTCCAGCGTGGGAAAGCCCACTACTTTCTTGACCCCAGGTATTTAACACCAAATAGAATTAGATCTCCTACAAGCTAGGCTTCAGCAGCATGTGAACCGAGAACTGCCAGAAGTACAAGCGGGGTTTCGAAGAGGCAGAGGAACTAGAGATCAAATCGCCAACATTTGCTGCATCATGGAGAAAGCAAGAGAATTCCAGAAAAATGTCTATTTCTGCTTCATTGACTACGCTAAAGCCTTTGATTGTGTGGATCACAACAAACTGTGGCAAATTCTTAAAGAGATGGGAGTACCAGACCACCTTACCAGTCTCCTGAGAAACCTGTATGAGGGTCAAGAATCAATAGGAAGAACCACACATGGAACAACCAATTGGTTCAAAATTGGGGAAGGAGTAGGATAATGCTGTATGTCGCCCTGCTTATTTAACTTATATGCAGAGTACATCATGAGAAATGCCGGGTTGGATGAATCGCAGGTCAGAACTGAGATTGCCGGGAGAATTAGCAACAACCTCCGATACGCAGACGATACCACCCTAATGGCAGAAAGCAAAGAAGATCTAAAGAGCCTCTTGTTGAGGGTGAAAGTGGAGAGTGCAAAAGCTGGTCTGAAACTCAGCATTAAAGAAACTAAGATCATGGCATCTGGCCCCATCACTTCCTGCCATATAGAAGGGGAAGGAATGCAAGCAGTGACAGATTTTACTTTCTTGGGCTCCAAGATCACCACAGACGGTGACTGTAGCCATGAAATTAAAAGACGCTTGCTCCTTGGGAGGAAAGCTATGGCCAACCTAGACAGCATAGTAAGAAGCAGAGACATCACCTTGCCGACAAAGGTTCGTATAATCAAACCTATGGTTTTCCCAGTGTATGGCTGTGAGAGCTGGACTATAAGGAAGGCTGAGTGCTGAAGAATTGATGCTTTCGAACTGTGGTGCTGGAGAAGACTCTTACGAGTCCCCTGGCCTGCAAGGAGGTCCAATCAGTCCATCCTAAAGGAAATCAACCCTGAGTGCTCATTGGAAGGACAGATACTGAAGCTGAAGCTCAAATATTTTGGCCACATAATGCGAAGAGAAAACTCACTGGAAAAGACCCTGATGCTGGAAAAGATTGAAGGCAAAAGGAGAAGGGGACGGCAGAGGATGAGATGGCTAGATAGCATCACTGATGCAATGAATATGAACTTGAGCACACTCCGGGAGAGAGCGGAGGACAGGAAGGCCTGGCGTGCTATGGTCCATGGGGTCATGAAGAGTTGGACATGACTTAATGACTGAACAACAAGAATTAGATCATTTCATCTAGAAAGCCTCATGTCTATGGCAGTGTCCTCCAGGGAACAAAGCAAGCAAATATAGTTTATTTTGTCCAGCAGAAGCCATTACAAAAAAAGAAAAAATCAAAGACAAAGAACGGACTGAAATACATTGGTCAGTTAAAATAATAATAAAACCTAGCATTCTAAGAAATAAAGGATTGCTCATCAAGACAGTTTGACTTATCACAAACGTTTCCCCTTAAAATTGCCACTCTAAAAGCAAAGCAGGATTTCCTTTTCGGAAACATGAGGGGACCTGTCCCCAATGAAAAATCAATCCAATACCCAACAGATCTGCCTAGTGGCAGGTCTATATCTCTAAACAAGGCTGTTCTTAAGTCCTCATAAATTGGGCGAACAAGTAGATAATGAGGGAGTTCTTCAGACATGTTGGCCCCACACAGACTCTTTGTTCATTAGGAATCTGCCAATAATGACCTGCAATTATAGCAGAATTCATAGACTGAAACCATAAGGCTGTGTGAAGGTTTGACGCCTACAGAGGCAAGGAAAAGAAAAAGGTCAGGCCTAGAGACCTGAAGGTTTTTTTGGTGGGAGGGGGTATCCCTGAGAGGAGTAGTTTCATTTCCCCAGTTAAGTTTCAGTTTCATTTCCCCAGTTAAGTTTCAGTTTCATTTCCCCAGTTAAGTTTCATTTCTTCAGGGTTGAAGCAGTACTTTTGGTTTTGAAAGCAGTTTTGGTGAGAGAGCCAGTAAGTGCACAGTCAGGGAGACCAGACCCTGAAGAGGGAGCAGGAAGAAGCGGCCTGCTAAGGTTGCTAAGAAGTACAGCTAAGGTAAAGGAATATACGTTTTGCAACTTTTATTTTCTGTTAACGCCTTTTGTATCAGTCAGCTCTATTGTGTAAATACCTTTAGTTGTGATTTACTTGCTTTAATTTACCAGTAAACTGTTGTGCTTAAACCCTGTGTCTAGAGTGTCAATCACTCCACGCCTACATCCTAAACCGCACATTATTGGAAAGGGGAAGGTAAAAGAAGGCAGGTGGGACTCTTAAGGAGGCAAAAGATCCTTAAGGGGTTGCTCAGAGGGTCCAGGTCATAAGGGAAACCCTGACAGGCTGTAAAGGCCTTTCTCCTTTTGGAATTTGTAATATCGGTTATGTTGTTTGGGTAAGGAGTTTGAATGGGGAATTTGGCATACCAAAGAGCACATTTCGACAGACAGGCTGAGACACAATCAGCTCAAAAATCCTGTTTTAACATATAAAAGCAAGCAGTTCAGACCCAGACTGCTTTCACCTTCCTTATTAGACTGTTTATTGATTACATTTACATAGGATCATAGAACCATAAAGTTGGAAGGGCACTCATATGACATCAAGTTCCTGCTGATGCAGGAAGTAGGCTGCAACGTATTTATTACATTTTTTGAAAAGTCCCACCCTTCCTCCAAGTTGTTGAGGGAGCATACAAAGTACTCTCTCCACGCTAATGTTATCCTCGCAACAACCCTGGCACAAGTATGAAAGACACTCCCTTGGCAATTTCTCAATGCTTGAGCTTCCCTGTTTCCTAGGAATGCAAACAAACAAACAGAGAAACACGGGCAAACACCAATAACCAGAGACTTCGAGCAAGAATCAACAAGACGTGGTCTAGGAGGTCAGCTACGGACAGCCCCGGAATGGAATCCAGCCCATGAAAGGCTGTGGGCTAACTCACCAAAATAGCTGCAAGGCTGGCCTAAAGGGAACTGAGCACCATGGTGAAGAATTGGTGCATGCGGCATGGTATGTGCAGTAGGAAAGGGAAGATATGCACAGATGGGCAGATGGGGGATGCACATTTAGCTCTGGACTGGCACACTGGCAAATCTTGGTGAGAGGCTAAAGATGGTTCCATGAAGCTCACAAGTAGATCATGAAAGCCACAGCCTCCCCCCTTTACTGACAAATGTTGGTGCTGAGCAAGGCTGAAGATGCACCAACATATGTGGTGATGGCCGCTGTCTTACATGGTGTGATGTCCACCCCTCCTTTTTATTCAGGCTTTTCCCTACTATTCCTTCAGGCCTAGAATAAGCAGCCTAAAGGAGTGGGATGTCACTGCCAAGTCAGTATCCCCGCTGACTTGCTAACCTTTTGTTGTTGTTCAGTCGTTAAGTCGTGTCTGACTCTTTGTGACCCCATGGACCATAGCACGCCAGGCCTTCCTGTCCTCCGCTCTCTCCCGGAGTGTGCTCAAGTTCATATTCATTGCATCGGTGATGCTATCTAGCCATCTCATCCTCTGCCGTCCCCTTCTCCTTTTGCCTTCAATCTTTTCCAGCATCAGGGTCTTTTCCAGTGAGTTTTCTCTTCGCATTATGTGGCCAAAATATTTGAGCTTCAGCTTCAGTATCTGTCCTTCCAATGAGCACTCAGGGTTGATTTCCTTTAGGATTGACTGATGGCTAAACTTTTACCCAGCCACAATTGAGGCCAAGTGTGTCAATTCTATTGCTGTTACCTTTACCTTTAATCATAGAACCACTGAATAGTAGGGTTGGAAGGGGCCTATCCCCTTCATGGATCACTGCCTTGTTGTGGTGAAGGGGCTTGCGTAACTCAGTGAAGCCATAAGCTATGCCGTGCAGCACCACCCAAGAGGGACAGGTCATGGCAGAGAGTTCTGACAAAATGTGGTCCACTGGAGAAGGAAATGGCAACCCACTCCAGTATTCTTGCCAAGAAAACCCCATGGAACATATCACAAGGCTAAAAGAGATGACGCCGGAAGATGAGCCCCTCAGGTCGGAAGGTGTCCAATATACTACTGGGGAAGACCAGAGGGAATTTCCAAGTAGCACCAGAAAGAGTGAAGTGGCTGGGCCAAAGCCGAAAGGACACTCAGCTGTGGATGTGTCTGGTGGTGAAAAGAAAATCCGATGCTGTAAAGAACAATATTGTTTAGGAACCTGGAATGTCAGATCAATGAATCAAGGTAAGCTGGAGGTGGTCAAACATGAGATGGCAAGATTGAACATCGACATCTTGGGAATCAGCGAACTAAAATGGACAGGCATGGGCGAATTTAATTCAGGTGACCATCATATCTACTATTGTGGGCAAGAATCCCTTAGAAGAAATGGAGTAGCACTCATAGTCAACAAAAGTTTGGGAAAAGCAGTACTGGGGTACAATCTTAAAAACGATAGAATGATCTCAGTACAAATCCAAGGCAAACCATTCAACATCACAGTAATTCAAGGCTATGCCCCAACCACTGATGCCGAAGAAGCTGAGGTTGATCGGTTCTATGAAGACCTACAACACCTTCTAGAACTAACACCAAAAAAAATGTCCTCTTTATCATAGGGGATTGGAATGCTAAAGTAGGAAGTCAAGAAATCACTGGGATAACAGGCAGGCATGGCCTTGGTGTACAAAATGAAACAGGACAAAGGCTAATAGAGTTTTGCCAAGAGAACACGCTGATCATAGCAAACACTCTTTTCCAACAGCACAAGAGACGACTCTACATGTGGACATCACCAGATGGTCAATATCGAAATCAGATTGATTATGTACTTTGCAGCCAAAGATGGAGAAGCTCTATACAGTCAGTAAAAACAAGACCTGGAGCTGACCGTGGCTCTGATCATGAGCTTCTTGTTGCAAAATTTCAGCTTAAATTGAAGAACGTAGGGAAAACCACTAAACCATTCAGGTATGACCTAAATCATATCCCTTATGAATATACAGTGGAGGTGAGGAATAGATTTCAGGGATTAGACCTGATAGACAGAGTGCCTGAGGAACTATGGATGGAGGTCCGTCACATTGTTCAGGAGGCAGCAACTCAATGCATCCGAAAGAAAAAGAAATGCAAAAAAGCCAACTGGCTGTCTGATGAGGCTTTACAAGTAGCTGAGGAAAGAAGGGAAGCGAAAAGCAAGGGAGAAAGGGGAAGATCTATCCAACTGAATGCAGAGTTCCAGAGAATAGCAAGGAGAGACAAGAAGGCCTTCTTAAATGAACAATGCAAAGAAATCGAGGAAAACAACAGAATGGGAAAGACTAGAGATCTCTTCAAGAAAATCGGAGATCTCAAGGGAACGTTTTGTGCAAAGATGGGCATGATAAAGGACAAAGAAGGCAGGGACCTCACAGAAGCAGATGAGATGAAGAAGAGGTGGAAAGAATACACAGATGAACTATACAGGAAAGATCTGAATGTCCCTGATAGCCATGATAGTGCGGTCACTGAACTTGAGCCGGACATCCTCGAGAGTGAAGTCAAGTGGGCCTTAGGAAGCATTACTAACAACAAAGCTAGCGGACATGACAGTATTCCAGCTGAGCTATTTAAAATCCTAAAAGATGATGCTGTTAAAGTGCTGCATTCAATATGCCAACAAATTTGGAACACTCAACAATGGCCGCAAGACTGGAAAAGGTCAGTTTACATTCCAATTCCAAAGAAGGGCAACGCCAAAGAGTGTTCAAACTACCGCACAATTGCACTCATTTCACATGCCAGCAAGGTGATGCTCAAAATCCTACAAGCTAGGCTTCAGCAGTATGCGAACCGAGAACTACCGGAAGTACAAGCTGGGTTTCGAAGAGGCAGAGGAATTAGAGATCAAATCGCCAACATTCGCTGCATCATAGAGAAAGCAAGAGAATTCCAGAAAAACGTCTATTTCTGCTTCATTGACTACGCTAAAGCCTTTGATTGTGTGGATCACAACAAACTCTGGCAAATTCTTAAAGTGATGGGAGTACCAGACCACCTTACCTGTCTCCTGAGAAACCTTTATGAGGGTCAAGAAGCAACAGTAAGAACCGGACATGGAACAACCGAGTGGTTCAAAATTGGGAAAGGAGTACGACAAGGCTGCATATTGTCACCCTGCTTATTTAACTTATATATGCAGAGTACATCATGAGAAACGCCGGGTTGGATGAATCAGAGGTTGGAATTAAGATTGCTGGGAGAATTATCAACACCCTCAGATACGCAGATGATACCACCCTAATGGCAGAAAGTGAAGAGGATCTAAAGAGCCTCTTGTTGAGGGTGAAAGAGGAAAGTGCAAAAGCTGGTTTGAAACTCAACATTCAAAAAACGAAGATCATGGCATCTGGCCCCATCACTTCCTGGCATACAGAAGGGGAAGAAATGGAAGCAGTGACAGATTTTACTTTCTTGGGCTCCAAGATCACCGCAGACGGTGACTGTAGCCATGAAATTAAAAGACGCTTGCTCCTTGGGAGGAAAGCTATGGCAAACCTAGACAGCATAGTAAGAAGCAGAGACATCACCTTGCCGACAAAGGTCCGTTTAATCAAAGCTATGATTTTCCCAGTAGTAATGTATGGCTGTGAGAGCTGGACCATAAGGAAGGCTGAGCGCTGAAGAATTGATGCTTTTGAACTGTGGTGCTGGAGAAGACTCTTATGAGACCCCTGGACTGCAAGGAGGTCAAATCAGTCCATCCTAAAGGAAATCAACCCTGAGTGCTCATTGGAAGGACAGATCCTGAAGCTGAAGCTCAAATATTTTGGCCACCTAATGCAAAGAGAAAACTCTCTGGAAAAGACCCTGATGCTGGGAAAGACTGAAGGCAAAAGGAGAAGGGGACGGCAGAGGATGAGATGGCTAGATAGCATCACCGATGCAATGAATATGAACTTGAGCACGCTCCAGGAGAGAGCGCAGGACAGGAAGGCCTGGCATGCTATGGTCCATGGGGTCACGAAGAGTCGGACACGACTGAACGACTGAACAACAACAACAAAGGGGCCTATAAGACAATCGGGACCAACCCCCTGCTCAATGCAGGAATCTAACTCAAATAGGGATGTCAGAGAATTTCACCACGAATCTCGGGAAGGCCGAATGCCAGCGCATTTGGCCCCCCGAAATCGGTGGCGGAATGTTCTGCCCCCCCGCCCCCCTGGGACGGGACTTACCTTGGGTGGATCTTCCTGGCGGCGGCGGCTCCGGCGGCGGTGTGGCGGCGGTGCGGCGGCGGCCGGTCTTCTGACCGGCTGCCACCACCGCCGCCATTTCCAGTAAAAAAAACACAAAAACAAAAGAACGTGATAGGCTACGTAAAGGCTAAATTTTTAAAAAACACCGTGATAGGCTACGTAAATGTTTACATAGCCTATCACGGCTGATTTAAAAGAAAAGAAAAAAAACGCGTGTACGCAAATGGCGGCGCCCATGGGCGCCACCATTTGCGTTCCTTATTTTGGCACGTCTTAGTCTACGTAAACATTTACGTAGACTAAGACGGTGAAAATAAGGGGAACGCAAATAGCGTAGACACTACGCTATTTGCGTTCCCCTTATTTTCGCTGTAGTCTACGTAAATGTTTACGTAGACTAAGACGTGCCAAAATAAAGAACGCAAATGGCGGCGCCCATGGGCGCCGCCATTTGCATACGTGCGTTTTTTTCTTTTCTTTAAAATCAGCTGTGATAGGCTATGTAAACATTTATGTAGCCTATCACGGCTGACTGCAGGGATGCAAACGGTGGGAGCTACAGCTGCCGCCATTTGCGTCCCTGCTAGCCAGCGGCCAGATGTCCGGCCACTGGCAGAGCCGGCTGGCGGCTCCGCAGAATCCCTGCGGAGCGGAGCCGGCCGGCCAGAATTTTGGGGGGGAGGGATGGAGCGCCTCCCCCCCGGCCAGAATTTCGGGGGGAGGGACGGAGCACCTCCCCCCCACACCGAATCAATTTCACTATAAGGTAAGTGACTTTCGTACATCCCTAATAAAGCATTCCTGACAGATGACTGTCCAGATTTGTCTTGAATGCCTCCAGGGTTGGAGAGCCCACTACCTCATTAGGTCATTGTCGGATTGCTCTAACAGTCAGGATGTTTTTCCTGATGTTCAGCTGGAATCTGGCTTCCTGTCACTTGAGCCCATGATTCTGTGTCCTGCACTCTGCGATGATTGAGAAGAGATCCTGGCCTTCTTCTCTGGGACAACCTTTCAAGTCCTTGAAGAGCGCTATCCTATCTCCCCTCAGTCTTCTCTTCTCGAGGCTAAACATGCCCAGTTCTTTCAGTCTCTCCTCATAGGACTTTGTATGTCTAATTTGGGGAGTGAGTGCTGGCTATTATGTAACTCAGCAATGCCAGTGAGTAAACTTGCCCCTGACTGAGGAAATTCCTCTCAGCCCTGACACTTCTCAGTTGAGGTAACATACCTAAGAATCACTATTGTGTATATCCCTGACACAACACATCTATGACTGAACAAACGCCTCCTTCAAAAACTTGACACCACTTTGTGGCCTAACAAGAAAACTGCTGCCAAATTAAGGCACTACCACCAAACTGTGTCAAAATAAAACACGCTCTTTTCAAATCCCAGCAGAGCCATCAACTGTGATGTCCCACTCCTTTAGGCTTATTATCCTATGAGTGAAGGGATAATAGGGGAAAGACTGAGTAGAAGGAGGGGTGGACATCACACATGGCTTTAAAGGGTGCATGTAGGGACTGGAAAAACTCATGCAGAAGGAGAATCTATCAACAGCTATTAGCCATGATGTTTAAATGGAACCTCCATATTCAGATCCAGTATATCTCTGCATTACCAGATTGCAGAGGGGAGGCAAACAGCAGGGAAGGACTATTTATTGCAATTATATCCCACCTTTCCTCCAAGGAGCCCAAGGTCACATACACAATCTTCCTCTTCTCCATTTTATCTTCATAACAACCCTGTGTGATAGATTAGGCTGAGAGTCAGTGTCTGGCCTAAAGTCACCCAGTGAGCTTCATGGCTGAGCAGGGCTAGAACCTAGGTCTCCTGAATCCAACACTCTAACCACTACACCACACTGGCTATGACCTCCATGCCCTAGTTGTGCACTACATCCCAGAAGCTTCTGGTTAGCCACTGTACATTGAAACAGGATGCAGGATTAGATGGTGCATGACTTATTTATTAGATTTCTATACTGCCCATGAGCCAATGCTCTCTGACCTGATCCAGCAGAGCTCATCTTACATTCTTATGTAGATCTTTCTGGTACTGCCCCTACATCAGGGGTGTTGAATAGGGATGTCAGTCACAGGGAAATCCAGCCCTTTTGGGGCCCGACAGATCCCTGCAACGCCCCTGGCTCAGCTTGTATTTGCGAGCCAAGGCACAGATTTGTTCCCAAAATCTGGGAATGTTTCATTTTTTTAAAAAAATTTACATGAATTGCCATTTGCACAAAAATGCAGCCTTAAATAGTGCGATTTGCCCAAAATTGTTGCTGTAAATGGTCAATTTGCACAAATTACACCCTTTACAGCCACAATTTTGCACAAATTGCCATATTTACAGCAACATTTTGCACAAATGGCTATTTGCACAAATGTAAAAAAAAAAACATCCACCAGCTGGCCTGACTCCTTACGTGCCGAGTCAGGCCAGCTGGCAGAAGATGGAACCGAGTCCGATGGGCCAAGCTGACAAAAGCTACTTGTGCAGGGGTGCACAGCCACTCACTGTCCCAGAGCAGGGAAGGTTCTGTGTTTGCTGCTAGTTTGCCTTCCTTTGCTCTCAGCTGCATGATCATTTTGACCATGGGAAAATGCTTCCAATCATGTTGGGCTTGTGCAAAAAGGAGCAAGGGAGGTGATGAAGCAAGACCCACAGTTTAAATTACTACTGTGCCTATGGTTATAATAATATTATTAACAGGGCTGTCACTTCATTGAAAGCCATCTTGCTTGTTTAATTACATAGCTTTAAATCTACTGACGTTGCATAAATATGCATACAAATAAAACAACGGCAGGCAGGGGGAGCATCCTTTGTCGTTAGATGGGGTGCGATTGTATCACAGCCAACACCGTCTCAGAAGAGAGAGGGTGTGTGTGTGTGTGTGTGTGTGGGGGGGGTGTTAGCCACTTCTTTAAGGATCAAACTAAATGTTACTATCATTGCATGGTTAGCAATCGCAGCTTGGGTTTTAAAAAACTGAACACCAAGTGCGGGGGGCAGGGGAGAGAGGAACTGATATTTATCAGGACCACAGCACAGGAGAAAGGGATGTTTAAGCCTTCCCTCCCCAGCTATGATCCTGATGAAACATCCTCCCCACAACAGCAGGTAGGCTTATAAGGAAAGCTCTAATTGGTGCCAAATGGGAGCTTTCCCCCTAAGATTAATTGCCACTTGGGATTTCCAAGTGTGCTGTGGTCCTGAAGAAAATTGTGAGGGGGGGGGAGCCCACCCCTGGTATTAAGTGTTTAAAAAACCACTGACCATGTCATAAAAATAGCATATAGTTTGCCCCTTAAAAATTTATTTCCCTTGCTGCACAGAAAATCTTCCTCTTCCTTTTTTGCTGTTTTATTTTCAGCATGTGTCCCTTCATGTTGCCTTATACTAAACTGTTGATAGATTAACTGATTAAGCTCTACCAAACATGGAAGACAAATGGGAAGAAGCCCATGGCCAATGCTGTTGTTTCATGTGCCAGCATCAGTAGCATCTAGTTCAGCAAGGAGCTGTCCAGCATCTAAATCCTCCTCCAGCAAGGAGCTGTCCAGCATCTAAACATTGATCATCACATTCTCCATCATGGCCTTAAAGTCCTCAGGAAAGTCTTAGACACCAACAGCAGAATCACATGGTGCTGCTCTTTTTGGACAGTACCACTTCAGGTCCACAAGTCTGATTGAGCACATCTACACACACACAAACACACACACACACGTGTGTGCGTGTGAGTGAATGAATGAAAGATAGAAAGACTAACAAAGGAGTATTAAAAATATATATTTAAGCCAAACATTTCGGCTTGCATCCTCAGCAGCAGCTGTACTGTTAAACAGATATCAGGAGTGGCAGTTTGGAATGCCTGGAGATGAACTTTTCTAAGGAGAAAAAACAGAGGTATGGCTGGTGTAATGCTTACAAATTGTCCTCCAGATTAAGACCATTTGGACTAAGAGTTCTGAGTCTATAGATCCAGACATTTTTCCTTTTGTCAAGCATATCAGGGCCTTTTATTTGTTCTGTTGGAACCAAATGGAACTCCGAGAGATTGTGTGCAGGAGAGTTGAAATGTCTTGCAACAGGCTGCTTGGGTTTGTTGGTTAGATCACAGATTTGTGGTTACAGAATCTTGCTCTTAGGTCCATTGGAGTTTTTTTCCCCTATATATTGCATACGACATCCTTTACTTTTCTTTTTTACATTCAATTAAATAAACCACAGAAGTAGAAGTCCATGTTAACGATTGTCTAATGCAATATGTTTTGTTAGTCATCGTGCTCCTGAAAGAAGTGGTTTCTTGGAGGTAACTGCAGGTAATGGCAGTGTGGTGTAGTGGCTAGTGTTGGACTGGGAGTTGGGAGATCTGGGTCCTAGTCCCCACTCAGCCATGGAAGCTCACTGGGTGACTTTGGGCCAGTCACAGACTCTCAGCCCAACCTCCCTCACAGGGTTGTTGTTGTGAGGCTAAAATGGAGAGGAGGAGGGTTATGTATGCTGCCTTGGGTTCCTTAAGGGGGAAAAAAGGCAGGATATAAATGTAATAAATAAATAAATAAATAAATAAATAAATAATGCAATGCAATGCATTGATTTACAATAATATGATCCTGGGTTGAAAATACCTTGTTTAAGTGCAGCTGTAACTAAAAAGTTACTCGGATTGGGGGGGGGGTTCTGAATATGATGCATGGTGGTCATGGCTTCTGTGAAATGAGCACAATAATATATAATAGGGTAACTACAAGAGCAGCATCCTTGGAGGAGCTTTGCAGGAGTGCAAAACCTTTTGAAGGAAAAACAAACAAACACCAAATCCTTAAGGGAGGGGAAAACCCTTGTTGGGGAGGGCAGTGAAATGGAATCGAATGGCTGGAGTCTGGAACTGAAAGCACTCTACACTGCAATGTTGTGCTGCATGTTCCAACTGTATATCCAGGGAAAGATTTAAACATGTGGGTTCCCTCTTGCCATACAAGGCGGTACAGTCCAGCCAGAGATGTGCTGCTCTTGACTACCCTGATCACACAGCTCAACTTCTAGTTTCGTTTGGCAGCACGAGAGCCCTGGGCATTTTAAGATGCCTTTCAGAGACATGTGAATGTTCCGAATGTACAGGTGGGGAAAAATGAGCAGAAGTGTCTAACAGCAGCCTCAACAGGTAAAGATGGGGCACCTGTCAGGAAAAAAGAGGCGGCAGCCCTAACTCCGTACCACAAATATGGCTGAATAGACAGAGATTCAAACCCAGACTTCTAAGAACTAAGTGCTCAAAGCCCTGGATGGATGAATCTGTCAGTTTCAGTTTCTCCCTCTCTGGAATTAAAAAAATAAAAATCTTTCTTTCCATTATGAATCTGAAGAAACACAATCGTCAGCTATCTCGAGGTGGTGGGGGTGTTTTCTTTTTGTTCTGCTTTCACAGCGCCAGAAGTGAGTTCTTTTTTGGCAAGTTCAGATCTATATGGACCTCCATGTCTTTCTCATTCATTACATTGCTCCAGAGATATGCATTGTGTTGCCTGCAAGCCAGTTTGAAAACAGGCACACAGGCGCCGAGTCCCGAGAGAATTTAAAATACAAATGAACAGAAGCTTTGACAAAGCGGGAGAGCTCATGTGCCCCCAGGGACACAGTAAAAGAATAATGGGATGTACTAAACACATAGATGAGTTAACTTTTACTTTGCTGTCAGAAACACATTTCAAAAGGAAATGGGGTTGTTCTAAGCCAATGCTTCCTGTCTGCTTTTTTGACATACATCAAAATCTCCACCAAGGGTAATCCAAATTGTGGACCAAAATTAATAAAATAAACATGTTTAGGCAGAATAATCATATTTGCATGGAGCGTCTTGATTTGTAAGTGGCCTTTGAGATTTCCTAATGCCATGCTAGGGTTTCTTTGGCACAGTGGCATCCAGAACTGCAACTGGAGCATTGTGTCCAGTTCTGGGCACCACACTAGAAGAAGGACATTGACAAATTGGAGCATGCACCAGGATGGTCAGTGGGCTCAAGACTGAGTCCAGTGAGGAACCATTGAAAGACCTGGCCATATTTAGCCTGGAGAAGAGAAGATGAAGTTTGAGGGGAGACAGGACAGTGGCCTTCAAATACCTGAAGGGCTGTCACACAGAAGATGGAGTAGACATTCTCTGTTGCTTGAGAGAGTAGGACTAGAACCGAGGGGTGGAAATTTCAGAGAAGCAGATTTTGGCTAAACATTGGGAGAAATGTCTTACCAGTAAGAACTGTCTGAGATTGGAACAGAGGATATGGGCTCTCTCTTGCTGGAAGTATTTAAGCAGAGGCTGGACATGCTGTAGTTACTACAGTCTTCTACGCTGGAGATCCTGCATTGAGCAGGGGGTTGGTCTAGATGATCTCTAAGATACCTACCTACTCTATAATGCTAACCCTGGATATTTAACCTAAGACATATTGAAATCTCATATGTGACTAGGACTAATATGTCCTGTGCATGAAGCTAATTCCAAATCTCTGCCAAGAAGGAAGGCTAGTTCTGTGAGCCAGATAAATGAATGGAAATTAGGCAGCTGGGAACAGATCTGCTTCATTTATTCAACATCCTCTAGCAATGGTAGTGGCACAAAGATCTATGCAGGGTACTGGACAAAAATCCAAAACAAAACCACCACTGATGGAGCACTTGAATTTACCTTGTATTGAGGTAGACCACTGATCCATCTAAGCAAGTATTATGTAGTCTAAATGCCTGGAAGCAGCTCTCCAAAGTTTTTCCCAGCCTTGCTCCCAGAAATATTTTATTAAACTAGAGAAGCTAGAGATACTCCCTTGGACTTTCTGGATAGGAAGCATTCGCTATACCCCTGAGCCATAGCCCCTCTGACACAAGGGTGGCCCAAGACACTGCACCTATTGCATTTTGCCAGTGAGGACAAGTGAGAATTTCATTCTGTTCATTTGCAATACATTCATTAGAAATTGGACAGAAAGAACTTGAGATTTTAAAGAAAATGAATGCAGGGAGAAAGTGAAATTGACAGACTTGTCAATCCCTACACTATATACTGTGAAACTTTATGCCAATCCAATAACAGATCCATATTATTAATTTCACCCAAAAGGCCTTCCTCAAAAAGCCATATATTTGAGGTAAGACAAGCTGTGATTTAGCCAGGTGGGTGTCCCTTGGGAGGGCATTCCAGAGCCATGGGGCCATGACTGAAAAGGCTTTGTCTCTCAAGCTTAACTGCCTCACCTTTGAATGACCAGGACCTCAGATATTGTTGATCTGAATGCACAGGCAGGATGTTGCAATGCTCTGCATACTGTGGTCCCAAAACTTTAACAGTGTGATCCTATGCATGTCTATTCAGAAGTCCTAATGGGTTCAATGATACTTACTCCCAGGTAAGTAGGTTGATACAGAATTGCTCCTTTGGGCTTGAAAAATAAGCACCAGCCCCTTAGACTGAGCCAAGAAACAAAACTGGTAACCAATACAATTGGAACGTATGCTTCATTAAATGTTCACCACAAGCAATAAAATTGTACCATTAGATCCGATTCTTCAGAGACCATCTGGCATATCTGCTGAGTAAGGAAGAATTCCCTTGTCAATCCAGCATCTTTTGGCACCTTCCCAGTGACAACAAGCTGCTTCCACCTAGATTTCCTTCTTCTCAGCCAAACTTCAGCTCCAGAAATGGAAGCTAGAAGTTGCATGGAATGCAGACATGCTTTGGGGCTAGGCTGCTTAAGGACTTAGAGGTCAAGGCAGGTGTTTGCCTACAACACAAGTAAACCTAAACCAGGGAGAGGATGTGGGCACACACACAAGCCCCCCCCCCCAACATCCCTGCACACCGGCTGGCTGCCTTAGAGCTTGCACATTGGCACAAGTAGAACGACTCTTTGCGCATTTAGCACAAAGTTATAAAAGTCAGTTGCAAGTGCATTTGATTCAATGTGCTTACGACGCTCCCAGCACTTGCATTCCTGAGTGTGGCAGCTTTATAAGTGCATTCCACCAATGATGCTTAGTTTTCAGATCAAAGTGCTAAAAGCTAAAATATTTCATCACACGGTGCTTCCTTTGATCTTCGAAACAGCAAGTGTGAGGCAGAGGTAGCGAATGGCCCACGTTCACCCAGAGAGCTTTGCGGGGGTTTGAAGGTGGGTTGCCCCACTTTCAGTCCAGCACTCTACCCACTATACCACACAGCTGTATATGTGTTAGCTGTGTGAGGAACCCCACTGTGGATCCATCTCTATTGATCCTGCCTTAATTGCCTCTCCTATCCCTTCCTTCCCAGGAGAAAGGCCAATTCATCAAGCTGCTAGTAAGATACAATGTTGGACAGCTGTAATGCCCTATTTGCCCCTGCAGCCAGCATGCACTTGAAGGCTTGCTGTTCATGTGGTACCTGACAGCTAGGCTGGGGGTTAATTTGGACTCTCAACGAACTTGCAGAGCCGGCCCCAGATCTAACTGAGATCCAGCAAAGCACGATCGCTGCTCAACGGCTCTGTACACGGAGCGCTCAGGCTACCATTTTGAGTTATTAAAGCATAATTCAGTCACTGACCAGCCACTTGGAATCCCCCAGGAGGAAAGAGATGAATGAAAATTAAAGAGCATCTGACAGATCCAGGGCCATTATGTAAGCCGCGGTAAAACTACGGGGTGTCAAATAGTCCAGGGAGGTGCTGAGCAAATTGCAAAGTGCCACTATGCTGGCAATAGAGAGGAAAGGGAGGCAGAGAAAGAAAAAAAAAATACTAACTACATCTCCATAACCTTGTTTCCAGCTAAGAGTACATTTCGAGACTGGAAGCTTGCTCACTTCCCTGCAAAATGCCAAGTGGAAAGGGACACCTCAGAGAGTGCAGGACATCTTGTTGACTAAACAAACTGGAGAGAAACAGAGCAATAGCAACCGGCCATTTGGACATCCAAATTACAGTCAGAGCCTGGCTATGCATTGCACTCATTGTGGGAAAAAAAGTTGGGGGAGCCATCTCTAAATCTAGCTCTGGCTGTTGACAATTCTGAAGGCCCTCCCAGAGATGGACACAGAAAGCTGGAGAGAGTTGCAGAGCCCCTGGATGCCATTCTCTGTCCGTGGTTTTTAATTTCATTTCATTTCATTTATTGCATTTCTATGCCACCCAATAGCCAAAGCTTTCTGGGTAATTTACAAAGATTAAAACCCTAAAAATACAATATAACAGCATAAAACCAACATAGAAAAACATAAGAATTTTAAATGATCAATGGGTCCTGGATTGTCTCTGGTTGATCGTTTTAAATATATGGTGTTGTGTGTGCTATCTGTTTAATGTGTTTACGTGAATGGTTTTCTACTTTATATAATGTATTTTAATGTTTTCAATTTTTGTGAACTGCCCAGAGAGCTTCAGCTATGGGGCGGTATAGAACTATTAATATTAATAATAACGATAATGATAACGATAACAATAACAATAACAACAATAATACATTTCTATACCCCTCCATAGTTGAAGCTCTCTGGGTAGTTTACAGAAGTTAAAACATTTAAATATACCAAGTATAAAAACCATTTATGTAAAAGCACACAGACAATATACGCAAACAACATATAACTAAAAACGACTTTGAACAGTTAGTCATAACTAAAGACACATCCAAGACTGAATAAAACTCATCATGTGCTGCCAAATGCCTGAGAGAGGGGGAAGGTCTTAACCTGGCACTGAAAAGACAACAATGCTGGCACCATGCGGGACTCACTGGGGAGATCATTCCACAGGTGGGGGGCTACCACTGAGAAGGCCCTCTCCCTCATTGCCCTCTTCTAAGCTTCATTCATTCATTATTTAAATATAATAAATGAATGAATGAAATGAATGAACAGAAATTCCAGGACCCATTAAAAACCTTATCACATGACTGGTAGTAGAGGAAAGATTTTATTTATTTATTTATGTATTATTAATTAAATTTATTAATCGCCCATCTGGCTGGTCACCCAGCCACTCTTGGCAATGTACAACAATAAAAACAGTTCAAAACAATAAAATTCAACATTAAAAACATCACATTTCTAAAATTACCCTAACCCACCCTAAATGCCTGCCTGAACAACCACGTTTTTAATGCGTGGTAGAAGCTCATTAAAGAGGGGGCATGGCAGAGTTCCCTAGGGAGGGAGTTCCACAGAGTGGGGGCTACCACAGAGAAGGCCCTCTCCCTCGTCCTCACCAGCCTAGCTCTCCTGGCTGATGGAACAGAGAGAAGGCCATCCGAGGCTGATCTTGTTGAGTGGCCTATTTATTTTCCTGCTTTTCTCTTACCTGTCTTTTAGCAGCTAATTGTTCCTGCTCCTTCACCCCTCCTAACCCTTATGGAAAATTAGCTGCTACAGATAATACACATAGATAAACAACATGGAGAAAGGTAGCCTGGGGGTTTACAAGGGGTAGTGAAAGCTGAATGGGATCATAGAGCAAAGGCTGCCTTTGCTTGTCGTGTATCTCTGCATGCATTTCTTACAGTGCTATTGGAACCATTACTAAGAAAATATTTTGAACACTCATGAAAAGTGCTAAAATGATGGATGATGATTTACTACTATTGCTATTAATGGTTAGATTACTAGAACAACCTTGCAGCCTCTTTCCTGGAAGTGTGTAAAAAAAAATAAAATTGAAGGTGCCTCCAGACATTATGCACGACGATGAATTGCTGTGTGGTTGGATTCTTTTATCAAAGCCTTAAATCAATACTGGGCCTCGAGGGCACAAGCTAGGGAAAAACTTTGCAAGCTGATGGGTGAATAGATGAAGTGTACCTTTGCCCCAAGAGGGAGGTTCACAGCTGTATCTGAGTTAAGAGCCCAAGCCAAAAAGTATTCTCTGGAAAGTCAAATTCCTAAGAACACAAGTTCTTAAAGAAAATATTCCGCTAATAAGAATGCAAAGGGGTTTTTCGTGAATGTATCGCCAAACTGAACATGGTGGTTAAATAATGCTTCCCTCATTTATTTGTTTGTTTTTAATCTGCCCGATAACTAATGTTCCCTCGGCACGTTACAGTTCCCCCAAACTCCAAAATTCTGAAGACAGGCAGCTGCAAATGCAGGCTTCTCCTTATTATCTGGTTTCTGACCCAGACATACTCACAAGTTCCTCATGTTTAGCCCTGCAGCTTTGCAAAGGCAAAATAAAAGCCTACATGAGTCAGAGCACACATTTCACTAGCTCCAGCCTCCAATGCCCTCACATACCTGCTGTGTTCTGGAGCAGCCCCATGCCTGCTCACTTTGAAGGAAGCGAAGCCCCACTGAACCCCCTGAGACTTCCAAATAAACATGCCAAGGATTTGCGCCAGAAGTACACTCAATTTGCAGCCTTCGTCATTTTATAGCACATAGCCACTTTTGTTCTGCTTTGCCCGGATGCCAGAAAGGTATTCTAAGATGCCACGGGAGGGATCAGGAAAGTGGCTATTTATAGGCCTGCAACACTGAGACTCTTGGTGTAAGTGATTTATGATACTGACTGCCACAAGATGTGATAGTCCCCGGCACACATTTATTTTATTATGTAGTTATTTACAGTATTTATGTACTGTTCCACATCCAAGATTTTGGAGCAGCGAACAACCAGATAAGAGTATAAAACCCCGTAATTAAAACAATTAAAACATTTTAACAGAACAGATTCTGAACTTAATAAACCACAGCTGGTCAGTCAGGGAAGGCCTCTCGAAACAACAATGTCTTCAGGAGGCACTGCAAGCAACACAACATTGGTGCCTGCCTGACCTCCAGAGGCAGGGAGTTCCGCAGGAAGGGGGCCACCACGCTAAAGCATATGGGATGTCTCTCTGGCATATTTAATGGCATATGGGATGTCTTTCTCGAGTGCTTTTGAGTATGCAAACAATATTGATGAAGAACAAAAACTGTTGTGACCTGGATATTCATCCAAGTTGGAGGTGCAGAATTAGGGTTCCACCTCTATTTTCTGAGAAGCTCCTCATCTTTAACAACTACATGGCAGGCAGGCACATCTGCCACTGACTGGAGACACACTTGTTTGCCCAGTCATTTCTCTGACCGCTAGGATTGTCAGCTACCCCTGGTTATTTTAATTGAGATGTTTTGTTTTAATGATTAAAATAATGATTGGGGGTTGTTGTTTTTTTCTGAGAGGCTCCTCATTTGTAACAGCTGCGCGGCAGTACAACATGGCTCTCTCCCTGCTGGGAATAGCTGTGCCTATTGAATATGGCCAGCCTAGATGGCTGAGAATTTTCTTCAGTTCACTTTTGATATGAACTTACCAACATCTGCAAATGTCTTCATAGATTTAATGGAAAGAACTTGACATTTAAGAAATTCAGAAGTGGGAGAAAGTGAAATTGAGCAGTTAAGAATTGACAGGTTAATTTAAGGTTTTAAACCTTAATGCTTAATTAAAACCTTAATGTTTAATTAATTTAAACCATTTAAACATTAGTGTTTAATTAATTTAAACATTAGTGTTAAATTCATTAAATATTAATCAGTTAAACATTGATTAATTGTTTAATGTTCAACTAATTAATCAATCCATTAACAATTAATTAATTGGCAGGTTAAATTGGCAGGTTATATTAAGAAACCCCTAAGTGGGAGAAAGTGAAATTGACAGGTTCCTCCATCCCTAAGCTCAGAAGGGTGGCCAGTCTGCTATTGTACCACCTCCAAGACAGCAAGAGGAAGCCTGGAACTGTTTTCCTCCGAGGCGGTAAGCTTGAGAGCCCCACTTTGCTGCTGGACCACTTAAACTAGCCGTTGTCTCCATATCGGGCACCTTAGTCTCCCTGGTTGCTTGGCTACTGCACATCCAGCTCAACCCTGCACACTCCGCCTTCATCCACTGGCAGCCAGAAGATTGAGGGCTGCTCTGCCTGCCTCACAGTAAGACCATCACAGCAAGGAGGAGACCCACCTGGTTTCATACATTGTCCAGAGGTGGAACAGCTGCCAGAAAGAACACTTATAAGGCCTTTATACCCAGGATCTCGTGCTCAAGTTTGCTTTTTTCTTCCTCCCTCCCAATCCCTTTTCTTTTTGTGCTGTGTCTTTTAGAGTGCAGGATCATCTTATTACTGATCTCTGTAAGCTACCCTGGGAGCCTTTTCTAGCTGAAGCACACAGTAAAAAAAAATGCTTTAACGGAATCAACCTTGCAGCCACCCCTGAATGAACTGCCCCTGATAACTTGCATCCTTGCTGTACTTTGCCAGTAAGCCCTTACAGGCTTCAGCCTAAAACAGGAGAAACCAGACGTGATGCCAACAAAAGTCAGAAGAAGCCTTTCTCTAGTTCCTTCTCCCTTCCCCACCACGCTAAGTTAGGAAAATGTGCAATGTAATTTTATCTAACTTTGTGACTCCCTGTCTCTCCCCAGTCGGCAGCCAATCATGCAGAGTGAGATAGGGAAATTCAAGCCTTTCCCTTCTTAAATGGTATGGAGAGATGAAGGGAGAAACTAGTAGCGTTGTTGCAGAAAAAGGTTATTTCATTATTTTTAAATTAAAATGTGACCTGTTTCGTTGTTCATTTAACAATGGTATGATTGTTTTCACTGGCTTTTCTGCCACTTTTGTTTCTTTGTTTTACACTGCTACCTCAATGGGTGGCAACAGGCCTGGTTTTGCCAGCTGCCCCCAAAAGTCCTGGATACTGCATTGTACTGAGAAATTCTCAGGAAGAAAATGACAGCCAACAGAATAAAATGTCCCTCTGCTAGCAGCTGCTGGTCTTTTTCCCAGAGCACCCCAGAACAACTGCAATGCCTAGGGCATTCTGGGGAAACAAAATGGCAGTCTTCAGCTGCCAAATCTGCGGGTGATGGGTAAAGAGAACCACCCAACCCCATGTCTAAATGATTTTATGGGATCATGAAAGCGAACCCATTCAGATCTATTTGTTTCTTACGGCATCTGTTTTGTGAAAAATGGGAATAGAATGGACCAAATTTGGTAGCATTTTTCATTCGTTATGTTCTCTGTTGTTCCAGAGGGTCAGGCTAGAACCAATGGGTCCAAATTACAAGAAAGAGGAAAGTGCCTCAGAAGGCAGCCGACTCTCCTTCATTAGTGTGTGTGTGTGTGTGTGTGTGTGTGTATAGTGTTAATAAGAGGCTTGATGGTCACCTGTCAGGGATGTGTAGCAGTGGATTTCCTGCATTGGGTTTGGACTAGATGACCTTTTAGGATACCCTCCAACACTATGATTCTATGAGTACCCACTCCTAGAGACCAATCATGTTATCAGCAGAACCACAATGATTAACATGGTGTCGATGCACCAATAAGCCACAGAACACGGCTGCTAAATTCAGATCCTTAAGCATCTTGCCTTTGGAAAGGATGGATGGCTGCCATTAGACACAGTTGAAGGACACTGAAATCTCAGACACCTTCTTTCTGATATCATATTGACGGGGATAAAGGGCAGGACCTTTCCAAAAAGGGCTCGTTGTCTTTGGAATTCTCCTCCTGGAGAGGTTCAGCAGGCCATCGCTATCTTGTTCGCCTTCTGGAAACCACTTCAGATGCTTTTGTCTCCCATGCTTGCCAGGACGGTTTTACAGAATAAGCAGTTTTGGCAACTGCAAGGAAACTGGCCAGGCCTGGTGCCAGTATTGTTGGGCAATTGCCAAGGGGCGACCACTGCTGAACCCGCTACCTTGGGACTCTCTTGTCTATTTCTCTAAGGAGTGCTGGGTAATTGTTCACAGTGCCCCAGAGCAATGCTACATTGTTCCAGAGCATTGTGGGTACAGTGGTGGCCACCTAGTGCTTAGTGGTAGAATGCTATGAGGCATAGGGCAGACCACCATAATATGGAGGCCCAACAGCATGAGGGGCCCAACAAACAGCCCCCCGCTGAAGGCCTCCTCAAACCCAGAGCTGCCCCTGAAACTGACACATTACCTACAACTATGGGAGGGTCGATCTACAGAAAATAATTTTCTAGAATGCTGGCCTTTATTTGCAAAGTTCTGGAATAAGAACCTTGGCAGTAACTGTCCATTGTTTTCCTCGTGATCACAAAATTAATTTAAAAAGTGTTGCATCATGCATTTGAAAGGCAAGTCAGATCACTGTGTGTAAATTTCAATTGGTTTTTTAGGGTGTGCTTTAAAAAAAAAATTAATTTGCAGGGTATTCTCTCAGCTGCCGAGTTGTTTGTTTTCAAAGGTTTTTAAAAGATGGATATTTAATTACCCATTTAATGATGGAAGTTAGTTTTATTGTCACTGTTTGTTTTTAATTGATGTTTTGTTATTTGTGGTGAATTATTTTTTGTAAGCCAGTATAATGGCCCACTGAGTTGCATGGCAGGATATGTAATGCATAAAAAAGAAGGAAATATTAGGGATGAGGATGGGGATGTTGCTAGGTTCTTCAAAAAAGATTTGGAGCACATGCCACCCATGTTCCATGACTAACAATGTCCATGGATGAGCTATTACCTCCTGTCCACCATAAAAAAAGGTCCAGGCTTTTCAAATGTTTGATTCAAACACTGAAAAAGTCAGTGTGGAAGCTGCCTCCCCAACCCCACTCCCTTGTCCCCAGAACAAACAACTTGCCCTGGTGGGAAAAGGCAGTGGGCCCCAGTCCCACAGTCCCCAGCAGAGCATCATTTCCCATGGGGTCCTGCTGTGGCTGGTTCAGGCTCCGTCCTGAGGCAGTCTATGGGGCAAATCCATCTCAAAGGTCAAAAGGCAAGCAGAGCTCAGAAGCAGAGGCACACACAGCCCAATGCAAGCACAATCCAACAGACAGGGTCTTATCAGGAATCTAGGAGTCAACAGCACAAGAGATCGCTTCAAGAAGAAACAATATTTCAAGGGACTTGGAGCTAGAATAAGCAGCAGGTCTCAACTGAGAGCTTATAAAATGGTGCTTTCAGAGCCACACCCAGGACTCAGCTGCAGCACATAGGAAGCTTCTGAAGGAAGTTCTCCTCATGAGGAGGGCCCTACTCACAAGAATTCCTTTACTCACAAGGAGCATTCTTTTGTAAATGGGCACTGCTTCTCACAGGAGTTGATCTGGCCTGTCTCCTCAGACACCAATGTTTTGGGGGCTAGGTGGTGGTTCAGCCTCTTTCTCAGAGACAGAGCTCTGCTAATCTTGTGGGGACGGGTCCACCACCATCTTCCCCAAGGGCCCAAACTCTTCCTTGTCTTTTGGCATGGGCTGCTCTTTGATGCTGTTTGTCTCTAGGACAGCTTCTTTCCCTTCCTGGATGATCCCAGGCAACAAGGGATCACACAGGAAGCACAGCAGTGTCACAGAGTCAAAGGAAAACACAGAACGAAACTGAACCCAACAACGAAGGCAAGCAAAGGATCAGTACTGAAGCTACAAAAATTAAGTGCAAGCAGCTTAATCCATTTCTAAATGTGGAAATACTCATTCATATATATATATACATACATACATACATATATACACACACACACACACACACACCAAACACCAAACATGTTTCAACCACAAACTGGCCTTCTTTTGTGGTCTATTAGTAATATACTGTATATCACATATGCATGTGAAAATGAAAATAAAATAAAACCCTGCCTCTCAGACAAATCTCAGCCCTGCATCACTTTGCTTTTACTCTGAATGAGCAGACCAACTGATAAAACCATACACTTATCATGGGATGTTTTCTTGGCTCACTTACTGCCTCAACTTTCTGGAACAGGCTAGAAGATTGCTCCTACCACATGATCTTAAAGTTGGTCTCTTTCCATGTGTGCAATATTAGAAATGGGGGCGGGGGGGGGGAGTCAACATTTCATGAATGAATGTTGATAATCCCAGATGCATTTGTGCACATGTCCAAAACCCAGAGAGGGCTGACAGTCACATAAATGAGACTCTTAAGTGTGCAATCCTATGCAAGTTTAAACAGAAAAAGCCCTACAGCTCCCAGCCTTCCCCAGCCAACATGGCTGGCTGGGCATGCTGGGAGTTGCAAGGCTTTTTCTGTCTAACCAAGCATAGGATTGCACCCTAAATATTCCTGTGCATGTGTCCAACAACTGGCAGCATTCCCCAATTGTATGCTGACATTCAGAAAATCTTCCTGGTTTTGTTGACATTCACATGTTCACCACATTTCAGGCACTCGTGATAACATATGTAGACTAAAAATGGATGAATTCATCCATTTTGTTTCTCCTCCATTTGATTTTTTTTTTTTATCAAGTTCTTTCCATCCCGCTGATGGAGAAATGTGCACATTCTGCTAAGTACTAAATAAAAAAGGAACCAAATGAAACCCACCTGCACTGGCCACATTCAATAGATACAGCTATTCCCACCACGGAGAGGACCACATTCTACCTCCCTGTCATGCTGAGCAGAAGAAGTGGCAACACTAATTCAGCACCACAACCATGGCTGGGATTCAAAGACCGGCTTTTAAGAACTAAGCCTCGGACCCCTCTGCCCAGATGGGCAAATTTGTCATTCGCTTTCTCCCACATTCAACCATTTTGAATGAATCTCAAGTTATTTCCATCCCATTTATGAAGAAATGTCTGAATTTTTGGACTTCTTACCAAAAACCCAAATGGAACAAAATTCTCAGCTATCCCTAACACGCACAATTGCACACAGAGAACATAAAGAGCAGCTGAATTTAGAATTCAGAAAGCCAAGCTTCTATCATGCCAATCATGATTCAAATGGCTCCCCACCCACTACAATTGCTCATATCATGTTGGAGATCCACTTGACTCAGTGTGATCAACCCCAGCTGCTCCCGGGGAAAGCTGGAGTTCTTACTCTGAGCCAGGAAATTCTCTGCCCACAAAGATGCACAGTCTACCCACAGGACCTCGGTAAACTAGTAGACCACAACCTCTTGAATGTTGCTTCTCTATTTGCATTCTGAAAAGGCAATGGTCCCAGACCAGAACACTGGTTTGGGCTGAGCATTTGAGTTAGATCCTTAAGAAACCTTCTTCTGGAAGTTTTAAGTTTCCTACACACACACATGTTTTGTCAACAGCGAGCTTTGTGGTTGAGGATTTTAGCTGAATCTATCCAACACTCTGTCCCTCTGTAATGAAAACCTCCTTGAGAATATTGTGTTCATCCATTTGGGCCACTGCCTCTCTCTGTGTCTCCATTATGTGCTTTTAAATGAACCATTAAAATATTCTGAGTGATAAATGCAGCCTGTGCTTTTAAGTAGTTCTGATTTCATTAAATGCACATTTGCATTCCCAGGAACAGCTGGCAATAAATATTTTCTTTCCTCTTCTTACACCTTATTAAGATTCTTTCTAGTGAAAATGCATAGACAGAACCACTAAGAGGAATTAGGGCATTCAAAAGACATGCTAGTCCTAAAGCAAATCTCAGACTTCTATGCATATAATATAGTTTTGTGCTAGGGCCAGGTCAAAATGTTCAGGGCCTTCTCACTTGCCCACCTGAGGGCAGGTAGGTGGCAAGTACTTGAGAGAGGGCCTTCTCTGCAGTGGCCCCACACCTCTGAAATACGTTGCCATCAGGGGTCTGTCACTACAGGCTTTTAGGGAGGACTTGAAGACTTACTTGTTTACTTCAGCTTTTCCCTGATTATCTTTTACCAGACTGTTCTGGGTTGTAGCAACAATAGTGTTGTAGGTTTTTAGTACTGTCTAGTTTTATGCTGGTCCTTCTTGTTTTCATGAATGTTGTCCATTTTATTCTGTATCAATTTTTACTGTATGAATTTGCTTGCTGTAAACTGCCTTAGGAGGGCTGTTGCCCTGAAAGGCGGCCTAGAAATATTTTAAATAAATAAATGACAAGGATCATTTCAAAGGCATTTCACTCACATTCAAAATTAGTTGTTTTGATGTGCCAGTTTGGGGGCAAAATGGCTAAATAAATGAGAATGTCTTGCCAAAAGCCAAAGATGCTTTATTTGAAAGCAGACCCAAAGATTTAAAAGTTGCCCCATGCCTTTGGGAGCGGAGGGGACACCAGGGAACAAGAGCTTAACAGTGCAATCCTATGCATGTCAAATCAGAAGTAAGCCCATTGAGTTCAGTGGGATTTACTCCCAAGTAAATGCAGTGAAGAATCAGTGAAACAAAGTCTGCATGTGTGGGAGCCATTTCACGAAACTGTTTCTCTTTACACGGTCAATTTCCTGATTTTTAAAAAAAATCAAATTATGCTTTTGCTTCTTCTCTACGTTATCTATTTTATTTATTTATTTGTATTTATTTATTTAACAGTGTTTTTATGCTGCCTTTGAAGGTAAAACTTTCTCAAGGCAGATTTACGAGGTAAAATGTAAACAATAAATATTAACGATAATTAATTAAAACAACAAAGAGTCTTGTTGCACCTTAAAAACTAACAAATTCATTCTGCCACAAGCCTTCGTGCCCACATCATCCGATGCATCAAGTATTATGGAGAGTTTCAGGTTCATATGGGAGGTGGGGAATTGTAATCAGGGAGGTCAGAAAGAAATTAAATGCAAAAAATACTGACAGTGATAATCTCATTATTAACAATGGTCATTTTCAGTGCAGTTGGTGCCAATAACACAAGCATCCTGACACTACGTAAGCCAATTAATCCATCTTCTGTCAGCAAGGCCCTTCTGCATTCTAAATGGCACAAACAGGCCAGCCTTTATGGAAAAATTGGGACCAGGATGCCTGAAAAAGCACCTTCTCCTTTACTAACCTGTCTAGTCACTGAGGTCATCAGAGGGCATGCTCCTGGTGGTTCCACATGGACCTATGGCCCAACTGGTGTCCACCCAGAGAAGAGCCTTCAGTGTGGTGGCCCCCATCCTATGGAACTCCCTGCTTCTGGAGGCCAGGCAGGTGCCAACCCGGGGGGGGGGGGTTGGCGCCTCCTGAAAACCACACTGTTCCAGGAAGACTTCCTTGGTTGACCAGCCTTGGTTTTATTGGCACTCTGTTTTTTAAAGAATAATTTTAATATCATGTTCTGTTCTTTTTATCTTTTGATAATTTTATCTCTTGTTGTTCAGCGCTCCAGAATTTGCTTAGATGTTGCATTTGTATACAAATGTTGCAAATAAATACATAAATAAAGGACAAAAATCTGCCATCAGAAATGGCAATATTCATAAACTAGTTGCAGACCCCGTCAGCCTCCCAGGACACTCCGGGTAGAATCCAATTAAAGTCCTACTTAGAGCAGACCCATGGGACTTAAGGCAGTCATGACTAACAAGTCCAATTCATTTCAGTGGGTTTACTCTAGGTAAAACTTTAGTTGGATCCTACCTTCTGTCACTGACTTTAAGGTGGCCATTGTGTAGCAAAGCCAAGTACTTCAAAGGTAGATTAGAATGCAAGACCATGCAATTAGAATTCATCAGCAGGTTTAATTCTATCAGGGACTTGAATCGGGATGAAGGATTTTTATCACCCTATATGCGCCAATTGGTTTATGCCAGAATAAATGTGTTAGTCTTTAAATTGCCACAATATGTTTTGCTGTTTTAGCAATACTAAAAACACCTGCATATAAAATAAAAATGGACGTCCATTCATTTCAAAGCAGACTGGAACATGCAGGTCTTTAGGGTCCATTTCAAAACAATCAGGGAGGGAGCCATATTGCACACCCCATAGCAGGCGATTCCACAAGGATGGGGCCACCACAGAAAAGGCCCTTTATATACATTTTAATGCATGCACTACATCAAATATTAGAACATAAGAATACCCCACTAGCTCTTTAGTCCAGCAGTTTACTTTCAATAAAGGGTAGTCAGATGCCTCTTGGAAGCCACCTAGGAGGGTATGAAGGCAATATCCCTCAGGGCTGGCTCCAACTGTGCAAAGTACCTTCTGCTGGACCTCCTTACATCACTCGGCCTCCTCAGGCACACCTGGCAGTAACGGCAGCATTCTGAGAGTGGCTGGGAGCTGCCAGTTCCGTTACCCACAATGCCCCAGGGTACCTGATGTGCTGTTTCCCTAGGGCATTATGGGAAATTAAACTGGAGGCTCACAGACCCAGCTGCCCAATGTGAAGAGCGTGGGGCAGGTGCCAGCTATCGGTGGGCCCTGCTGGGGTGCTGCCCCCCGCAACTTCGCTAGGATGCCACTTGCTCATGCCAGACTCAATAGCCTTCTCCCAGTTGTTCCTCCTAGCAACTGGTACTCGTAGGTATTGTGCCTCTGAAACCTGGAGATTGCATATGGTCATCAAAACTATGAGAAAACCTTTCTCTTTGTCTACACACAAGAGGGGGGGGCAGGGATTAAACAAAAGTGCCATCCCTCACCTGCAGCCTGAAGGACTGCAGTCCAGAATTCTACCTCATTCTGCAAACCGGGTAGACCAGGTTTCTCTGAAACTGAGCGAGAGGGTCCTGCCTTCACTCAACTCATCTGCAGAGGAAGAGCTTGAAGCCTTGAACTTTCAGAGCCAGATGGCCCCTGGGAACAGGTCACCTCAGAAGACCCTGGCACTACCCAAGACTGTCCAGGCCTTTCTGGAGTGATGCTTTTGGATCTGCCTCCTCAAGAGACAAGAAGCTCAACTTCCGAGGTGGGGAGGGGAAGGAAGACTGAGCCACCACCTAGTCCCTGAGAATGCAGGTGCCTTAAGATTCAGGACAGAATGGTGGCCAGGCAAAGGAGTGCCTGCCTGCTGGAGAGGGCTCCTAGTGAGTAAAGGCCTCTTTGTGAGTAGGGCCCTCCTCACAAGGAGGACTTCTTACACAGGCCTCTAATGCAGAGATGCAGTACCTCTTCCAGCCTGAATGCCGAATTCCATTTCAGAGGAACTCTCCAGGACCACGTTCCAGTGGTGGGCAGAGCTTAAGGCAAAATGGGGCCAAAATACCAGCAAATTTCAACTTAAAGGTCCCGCCAGGAACTAAGCCTTAGGAGCTGCCTTTCAACCTTGCAGAATGGGGTGTGGGTGGGGTGGGGAAATGCACAAAAGCCAAGAAACCACCAAATGATTTGGGGCGAGTCTGACCTAGCCTGAGCAGGACACCAAAAGGCAGAGGAAAAGGAGAAAGAAAAATACACAGAGAAGAATCCCAAAGGCCCAAGTCTTGAAAGCTGCTTTGTTAATAAGCAGGAGGGGGTGTGGCTCAGTGGTGGATCACATGCTTTTGCATGCAAAAGTCCCAGGTTCAAGTCCCACTCTATGACAAAGCTCGCTGGGTAACCGTGGGCCAAGTCACTCTCAGAGAAACCTACCTCATGGGGTGGTTGTGAGGATGAAATGAGAGTGAGTACCTTGAGCTCCTTGGGAGAAAAGGTGGGATATGAATAAATGAAGTAGGGGGCATTTTGGAGAAAACACACTGTGGCCCCCAGAAGCACCGCTCAGTGCAGCTTACCCACCCCTGAAAACTTTGCACCAGCAGCAGCAGCAGCAGCAGACAGCTTTCTACCCTTCCATTCCTGGAGAGGGCATGAGCATGGACCGAGCACACAGCAGAACATCGGAAGCTCCCTTATTCAGAGTCAGAGCATTGGTTCATCCAGTATTGTTTGAGTGGCAGCAGTTCTCCAGGGTTTCAGGCAGGATTTTTTTCTCAGGCCACCCCGCTACCTGGAAATGTCAGGGATTGAACCTTGGGACCATTGGCATGCAGAATTGGACTATACTCCTTAGGCCGCCATCCTCACAGTCTAGGAAACCAACCAAGGAACAGCCCTGGGTATTGCTGCTCCATGAACCAAGCAGGGCCCTGAAAAACAACGTCAGGATCCATGAGGCATCAATACACTTCCCAAGTAGCCTTGATCATAACAATGCAGCTGTGTGATTAGACCGTCTGGGCACCAGCACCACAACTTTGGGATGCCATGCTAGATTGCAGACCAGGCTGTTTTTTTGGGAGCCCTGCCAATGGTGTCTTCCTCTCTCCACCTGGGACACTTCCTAGAGGGCATAATGGATGAGTCATGCCTCTCCAGCCCTCGTGGAAGTTTTCCAGTAGCACAGAGAGCTTATGTTTGACAAGAGAAGAATACAGGTCGTCACCCCACTCCTATAAGCCATTCCCCAGGGAAGCGTGACACACAAATGGATTTCAATGTAATCTCTGTCATGCTGGGGAGGGAGGGAGGCCCGGGAGAGGGGAGAGCTGGATCGCTGCAGACACCTAAGGGGTGAGGCAAGCTGAGATCAGTTCCCAAGATGTGATCCAGGAAGGCAAGCAGTGGTGTAGTGCAGGGTAGGATGGGGGGGGGGGAGGAATGGAAGGGAAAGCATTTTTTTCTGACCAGGAGTGATGATGTCATCTGCCAGAGCATCAGGGTCATTGACAGACCCTCCTTGATCAGGCAAGTGAATGCGGGGATAACAACTTTTAAGTTGCATTGCTCCGAACTGTCCCACCACCACCACCACCCTCAATATAAGAGTGAACCCTGCAGTAGCGCAGTGGAGGGGGAATACAAGGAAGCACAGAGCCAGGATGCTTTTCACAGCAGGAGCAATAACATGAGCTGCCGGAGTGTGGGGCTAATGGATGGACTCTCCTTGCTCTGGCAAGTGAATGAGGTGATGACAAGGCTTTCACGTTTTACTCTTGTTTGTGACAGATCAGCATAGGAGATGTAGGGAAGTGAGAGAAATAATCAAGAGCAAACCAGATGCTTCTTTCCTTTACTTTGATGGGGGTTCCCACTTCACACTAGCAGTTTAAATGGTAGCCCTTCTTCTATTTGCCTTTCTAATGAAAAGCTAAAGTTTGCTTTTCAACTCCCCAAAGATCTTTTATTCGAGTTCGACATATCTCGTTGTTTTCCACTGGAAGCTACGCAGTCAGACATAAGGACTGCTGAGTTCAATGGAGCTTACTCCCAGGTAACTAGGCATATAGGAAGGATTGCAGTCAGACCCTATAAACTTGAATGAGAGATTGTATTAGGGTTTTTTTTTTCTTTTGTTTGGGGTGCCTGTGTTTTACAATGGGGTTTCTAAAAGGAGTGTCAGCTTCCTTGAGTATAAATAATAGAAAAGCTCTGTGTGTGTGTGTGTGTGTGTGTGTGAGAGAGAGAGAGAGAGAGAGAGAGAGAGAGATTGATTCTCCTTGGGGGCATGGCTATGGGGCTGTCATGATGAGTTCCTGCATGTCAAAATTTACTACTACATGACTGGAGGTAAGGCATAAAGTAGTGCTGTGCTGAACATTTCTCCCGTATTTTTTCAACCATTCTCATTCAATATGATAGAAAAAAAATTAAGCTAATTCCTCCCTTAGGGCTTTTTCAGTCCTGGAAGTGCAGGCAGCCTGGGAGGCTGCAGAGCAATTGGGAGATGTGCAGTAGAAAGAAAGCACATACATGCAGCACCTTTCACCACATCACAGTGATGAGGTAAGCTCAAAAACACCGCCAAATTAAATTATAAAATGCCCTGAGAATGATGTAGAAAAGTGGAAGCTTCAGCACTTATCATGGCAGCAGAAAAAAACAAAAACCCTTAGGAAAAAAGAAAGAAGCTGTGCTACAACCCCGGCCAATGGTGAGTCCTATCTATGAGAAACGGTTGCAAAATTTCTCCTCCCCTTGGAGAAATTCGGTGAAATTTTCCCCCTAATTTCTCTGCCCACAAATACTCTGGAGAATTTTGAGATGCCATTTCCACACAGCACTAGCATAAAGAGGAGGAAGCAGCAGGCAGGGCTGGCATGAGCAGGGGACCAGAGAAAAACTTACACTGCAGGGTTCAGAGGTGGAGTGAGAACAGCTGAAGAATAAGGACGGGAGAGATACAGATAGGAGATGCTTGCTTTGTACCACAACAGTTATCAATAGGAGGGGAAAGTTATACAGGGGCAGAGAAGGGCAGGGATCAAACATGGGGGGCGGGGCGGGGGGAAGAGGAGTGGAGCAAGGCAAAGAGCTGGTAGCAGTGGCGGCTGGCGACTCCAGTTCCTGAGGGGCTGTGATTCCATTCAGGGTTTTAGTTACCACCAGCCAAAACTAACAGTGCTATCCAAGGCGCTATCCGAGGTGCTGAACTCATTTTGGGGACAGGGTTCAGCACCTTGGACAGCATTGTTCCGAGTTTTGGTTGGTGGTAACAAAAAACCCTCCAGAACTGGAGTCCCCAGCCACCGCCACCCAGTAGAGCTGTTTAGGTCTGTACAGGCATATGGCTTTGCCAAACAGAACAAAACCACGGAGATGCTGAAGGCACAGGGCTGCAGCCCAGCTCCCAGAAGACCAAGAGTTCAAAGCAACAGAGGACCCTGGCAGTGCCCTCCTGAAGAGCACAGAGGATTTGAGCTTGGGAAATCTCCATCCATTTGTACTCCTGGGGATCACAGCGAGTAGTTTCTGCAGCACAGGGGGCCCTGTGAACGAGACAGCCAGTGTGGTGTAGCGGCAAGAGTGTTGGACGAGGACTCAGGAGTTCTGGGTTCTAGTCCCCAGTCAGCCATGGAAACTCACTGGGTGACCTTGGGCCAGTCACACACTCTCAGCCCAACCTACCTCACAGGGTTGTTGTTGTGAGGATAAAATGGAGAGGAGGAGGATCATGTAAGCCGCCTTGGGTTCCTTGCAAGAGGGAAAAAGGCGGGGTATAAATATAATAAGCAAATAAATAACTCCAAAAAAAGGCTGCGTAACCTTCCATACAAAGCATACTTAACTTACAGACTTCACCACCACAACGATGTGGCTATGGCTACTGCCTTTAGAAAGGAATTAGACAAATTCATGGAGGAGGAGGAGGAACAGCAGCAGCGGGAGCCTACAGCCATACTGTTTACATAGAACCTCCCGGTTCAGTGCTAGTCTACCTCTGAATACCAGGTGCTGGTGTGGGGGTGGGAAGGTGCGCTTGCTAGGGAAGGCTATAGCCTTCATGACTGCATCTGGACTTCCTGGAAAGCATCTGGTTCATTTTACTGCATTGATTTATGCCATCCATTTCTTAGCCACCTTTCAAGAACATGACGATAAATCCGATGATGCCCATGTTTTCTTAGCTGCCTTTCAATACCATAGTCTTCCCAAGGCGGCTTACAGTGCATAACACAATACAACAACTATATTAATAACATCATCTTTAATTCAATGAATATATTAATAAAAACATAGTGGCTGGCTGCTGTGGTTTTGGCCACAAGATGCTAAGCTAGACAGAGCTTTGCTCCAACTAGCAGAGCTCTTCTTATGTTCTTTTAAAGCGGAAGATGTCTAGCCCTCAAGAGCCCTCAAGAGCTCGGGAGTGCTGGGCAACGGCTCCGGTGCAATGATACAGAAACAATTTCCTTCTGCTGCAGCAAAAGCTGCTTCTCCACACCATGGCGGCTGGTCTCTAACAACTTCCCCCTCATCCACCCACCCCACACTGCTTCCTCCAGGCCTTATGTTCTTAAAGGGGGAAAACATAATAAGAAGAGCCATGCTGGATCCCACCGAAGGCCTCATCTAATATGGGGTGAGCAACCCTTTTTTTCTGTTGAGGGCTGCATTCCCTCATGAGTAACCTGTCATGGGCCACGTGTCAGCGGTGGGCAGGTCTGAAGCCGGCAGTGGGCTGGACCACAACCAAATGTGGGTGGGTCACCCCTTTTCTTTTTCTGCCACCCCCTTTTCTCTCTTTCTCCCCAGGCAGCAGACTGCCAGGGAAAGGAGAGATAGCTCTTGCCAGAGGTCTGAACTGATCTCATGCAGAGGGCTTTGGAAATTAGGCCAAGAGTTGCCCACCCCTGACCTCTCTAGTCCAGCAGCCTGTTCCCACAGTGGCCGACTAGATGCCCATGGGAAGCCCACGTGGAGACCATGGGTGGAACGACACTCCCCCCCCTGCCCCCACCCCCCACTCGTGTTCTCCAGCAACTGGCATACAGAGGCAAAGGACAAATAACTCCCAGCTCTCTTGGTGACTAAAATACTCCTCTGTTAACAAGCACACAAATGATTCCTCCTCCCCGTACCCTGGAGATAAAATGTTGTTTGTTTTATTATTGATGTCATTTTTAGAGATTTTTTTAGGCAGGCCTTCAGTAAAAACCTACAGCCTACAAGAAAAGAGAGGAACAGAAAAATGGCAATCGAATAAAGACGAAGCAGAAGAAGGGTGTGGAGTGAATATGTTCAGCATAAAAAATTCAGCATAAAAATTTAGTAAACCGTACTCAGCCAGTTCACACTGCATGCTGCAAGGCCTGGGCAAACATCTGTCTGTCTGTCTGTCTGTCTGTCTGTCTGTCTTTGCCAGGCACTGAAAAGAAAACACAGGTTGAATCTACGCATAGCAATTATACCGTTATCATACCATTATCATAACTATTGCTGTCCATTGGTGTCATGTGTACCAATAGTTCTGATAATAGTATGATAATGATATGATAATGGTATAACTGCTATGTGTAGATTCAGTCACAGTTGGCCACCGGGGGATCCTCCTCTGAATAGAAGATATTTTGTAGGTCGAGGTGCCACAACTGAGGAGGCCCTCTCTACAACTACTGCACACCCAACTTTAGATAGTGCGAAGACCTGGAAGAGAGCCTTGGATTTTGTTTCATTTCATTTTCCTTTATTATATTTCTATACCGCCCCATAGCCAAAGCTCTCTGGGCAGTTCACAAAAATTAAAAATCATTAAAATACATTACAGGAAATATAAAACCATTCATGCAATGACACAGGACAAATAACACACACAACAACATATATCTAGAACAAAACAATCAGCCAGAGGCAATCAAGAGACTCATTCTACGCTGTGAAATGCCTGAGAGAAGAGGGCAGTTTTAACCTGGTGCTGAAAAGATGACAATGTTGGTGCCAGGCAGGCCTTGTCAGGGAGATTATTCCATAAATGGGGAGCCACCACCGAGGAGGCCCTCTCCCTTGTGGCTGTCCTCTGAGACTCCCTCAGAGGAGGCTCCCAGAGGACGGCCTTAGATGCAGAGTGTAGCGTACAGGTCAGTTTATGCCGGGGGAGGCGTTCCATCAGGTACTATGGTCCCAAGCTGAGGGACGCAGTGTTTAAGCAGGCTCAACTTGTAGCTTCTAAGCTTCTGAAGCCAGCCCTTGTGACTTCCATCAATGTCTGGAAGCAATAATCAGAATTCCACTGTGCCAGATGGCATGAACTAGGAGTTTTGTGGGGATCTCGCAGAAGTTCCCTGTGCTTACTACAGCAGCTGATTTGAGGCTGGTGCTGGGGGTGGGATGGTGTGGGGTGAAACTACTAAGGGACACCAGTTGCCATCTCTCATGCTACTTGCTACCACTCATGAAATCAGACGCTCTAGCCTACATTCCATAGTCTATATTTCACCAGCCCTTCCACCCAGGCACCTGATCACTACCAGTCTACCCAAGCCCATTCCTGCCAACTTATATGCAAGCCACTCAAAGCATGTCAACTTCACGGCCTCCAGAAAGAACCCCAACAGTTGTCTTAATCCTAGCAAGAAAATGACCAGGTCAAAAAATGGGTCTGCAGCTGGGACACAGATGTTAGCTCTCCTGAGCACCTTGGCATGGATTCTACTCTACCTAGACATACATTTGTGATCTTCCTGTCTATATTTTATATTTTATATTTATTATGCTCTATGTTTCTATTGTAATGTGATGTAAATGTGCCATATGATAAATAATACTCTACCTGTGTGGAATCGGGTTGGAGCACAGGAGCCATTTGAGATATAACAAATGTGCTATGTTATTAACAGCATCACACATTTGTTAGTATCCCATACTTCAGGAGTGGGGAAATGCCAGCCTGTTAGCTGAATGCAGACCTCCACAGCTCTCAGTCCAGACCTCTGGACTCTCCCCAGGCCTCCTCAGCTGCCCTGCTCTGAGTTATTGATATTATGTACTCTGTCCCACTCTGAACCCCAACTACAAAGCTGATGGAGGGAACCTTGCACCAGTTTGGGCAGGAGAATTCTCCTCCCCTCCCATTGCATACTGAACAAAGGTAAGAATCACACGTGTGACTCTTCCAACTTTTGGCTCTGGCCCACCCATTTCTGGAATGCAGGCCCTGACAGGCTTCAGAAGAGATAATACAGAACTCAACAGTCAAAATAATTCCCCACCTCTGCCATACATCCTCCCCAAATGCCCAGGGTCACACGCGTGGGGCTGTTTGAACTGATCTTATCCACTCAGGTTGGCAGAGCGTCGGTCGGCATGCTTCATGGCTGAATTGGGACTTAAAATCACAAGTCTGCCTAGCCCAGCTTTCTCCAGATGTTTTAGACTCCAACTCTGATCATTCCTGATCATTGGCTGGGCTGGCTGAGGCTGATGGGAGTTGAAGTCCAAAACATCTGGGGGGCAGCAGGTTGGGGGAGGCTGGCTTATGACCTAACGCAGGGGTGTCAAACCTCTTTCAGCCCCAGGGCCAAATTCAGTTTCAGAGATACTCTCAGGGACCACATTCTAGTGGTGGGTGTGGACACAGGCAAATGGGTGGACACCATATACCAGGAATACTGGCATATTTCAGCTTAAATCTCTTCCTGCCAGTAAGTGAGCCTTGGGAGAGGCATTTCAACCTCTCAGAATGGGGGAAGAGCTGTGTGAATGCCAGGAAACCACCAAACAATCAGCAGTTTGGGAAAGAGATGGGGCCCGGGAAGGGCAAGAAGGGGAAGAGGCCATCTGGGGAGACCTGAAGGGTCAAATGTGGACTGCAGTTGGGCAGGCTCTGGCCTGTGGGCCTGAGGTTCAACACCCCTACCATAGCAAATGTGTCAGTCTTTATAAACACTTTTGGTCATCTTTGTTGCGATGGAATAACCTCGCTGGGAGCTATGTCACTGGATGAGAGCAAAAACACCCATCATGTGCAATCTGGCCGAGGAATGGGCTATGCAACCCTTTCCTGAGCATATATAATTCTAGTAAAACATTATGGCATGGGGAGGAAAAGATAGCTGGAAGAAATCCAATAAAGGACATCTTGAGCAACCCAAACTTTCAGGAAGGGCCCGAAGAGATGACATCTGCCCCTGAGCTGGAAGTCTCAAGTCATGTCAGGGTCCACAGGTGATGGGGGAAGACAAGGAAGACAAGGAACAATGGCAGGGCAGTGGGGTCAATGGGAAAAAGAGCCCCCTCCCACCACAGAGAGAAGCTAGTGGTTGGAAAGACCACAGAGAGATGCCTGCCATGGAGAAAGTGGATAGGGAGACATTTTTCTCCCTCTACCAAAATACTAGAACCTGGGGTCATCCCATGAAGCTGATTGGTGGGAGATTCTGGACAGATCAAAGGAAGGACTTCTTCATACAGTGCATAGTTTAATTATGGGATTCGCTACCACAGGATATATTGATGGCCACCCATTTGGATGGTTTTAAAAGGTGGTTAGACAAATTCCTGGAGGAGGCTATCAGTGGCTACTAGTCCTGATGGCTATGTGCTACCTCCAGTATCAGAGGCAGTCTGTCTACGTACACCAATTGCTGGAGGAAATGGGTGTGAGGGTGCTGTTGCATTCGTGTCCTGCTTGTGGGTTCCCGCTTGACAGCTGGTTGGCCACTGGACAAAATGCTGGACTGGAGGGACCTTGTTCTGATCCAGCGAGGCTCTTCCTATGTTCTTATGAAAGGAGTTGAAGGTGCCATTAACCCAACTCAACCCCATGGCCCCTGTCTGGACATTGCTGATTGTGTGAAGGCATTGAGGGGTTTGGGGCCATGAGAAGCAGGCTAGGAGTGTCAATTCACAGCATCCAATTCAAGCACTTGGATCTTCAGCCCAAGCAAGAGTGATGCATGGAATTTGAATGGGGGAAGGGGGGACAACTGGCAGTATCCAACCCAACCCTACTGCTGGCATCTGTCCATCACTGCACTTGCTGAGATCAGCCACCAGTATGAGACCATCAATTGGAGAAGCAAAGGAGTATCCAGATGGCAATTTCCACAGTTGTTGTGTTGGGCTGTGTGTATTGCCACCCCACCCTACCCCACCCCGAGAAGATATTAGAATACTGAATCACATACCCCATTCCTCAAAGGGGTTAATACTGCCCTTCCCTCATCGCAAATGCCAACCCAGTTAAACTGCCCTACCTTTTTATCCAGACTCATTTACATTGACACCTTCATTTGGGGAATAGAAGCACCAAGATTGCAATCAAGCAAATATGCAGTACATATTTCAAGAAGGAGGGGAAACCAATTTACAAAAAGAAGACAGGATATGCTGACGGGATGTGTGGTGGGGAAGGGGTTGGAAGGATGGATGGATGGTACAGAAAGGATGTCAAGAGGGGATGACATGGAACAGAGGTAGTGAACGAATCATTCCTGCATCTGCATCGCTATGATTATTCAACATTATTTTCAAGGGAAATGCAACCCCACATGCTGTCTTCGAAGAAAAGCTCTCCCCATCCCCCGCCTTTGCCTCTGCATGTTCTGTGCATCCAGGATACAGCTGCAGTATTTTGCTTTGTTCTCTCTGTCTCTCCTGCTCTCTTGTTTTGCAGACACGAGAGAGAGAAAAGGGACAGATTCTAAATAATGTATTTCAAATCGTGGGCTCCTGCCTCTCCCAAACCTGATTCTAAAGATGGTGCATAAGCACAAGATGAGAACGCCTGGGAGAAAGGGCTTCAGCAATTAAAAAAAATTTTACTGCACAGATTAATATACGCACTGCAACTTAACAGCGCTGAAGTCATGCTCCCAAGATTTCACATAACTGGCATGCATCAGTTGGGTGTTTTTGTTTTTGTTTTAATCTCAAAAGGAAGTGTTGGCTTGTTAAGCTTTCATCTGAATTTACAAAGCTAAGAAAGCAGAATGGGCGATTAAGGGGCTTAGGTGTGGATTTACAAAAGGGGTAATCCAATTCTCCATCTCTTTCCTCCAGTCAGCCAGTTTGGGCTCCTGCTATGTGATGTCAACCACAGGGGTAATCATCTCCATCCCAAGGCATGCAACACTGCAGTACCTGTGTCCAGTTTCGCTCCCTAAGGATCCCATCCTTCGGGTCGGCAACAGGGGGCTGACCCCCGGGACATCTTCCATCGTTGCTAGTGGTGGGATAGTTTTCTGGTGGGCATTGCTATCGGACGGCGACTTCTTCAGCTTTGCTCTGGCCATCCTGGAGAGGTTTGGGGGGAGGAGGGGGGGCTGCCTTCACTTTTCCTCCCAACCAGAACTCTGTTGCCTGCTTTCACTCATAGCAATCCATTGCTCTAAATGCAGTTGGGTTCAGAGCAGGAGGCTTGTACCATCTCCTCTCTCCCAGACTCGCTCTCCCACATGCACACCCCTAGGCATGGCTGCGCAGTGGAACAATCTTGCCCTTGTAGATTTATTGTGGTGACGAGGAAGGTTCCTGCCATGCAGCAGAACTGTGACGAGAAATTGCTCCCCAGAGCTAAAAGCATAGTACACATTCCATGCCTTGACCTGTTAACAGAATGGATGCTGCTGCTATTCTTCCAGCAAAGTCTTAGTGGAACAAGTTTGGCTCTGCATTATCTGATTCTCAGTTGCTTTCATATTTGTATCTACCCACATGCATCTTCCTCTCACTTGTCAGTCACTGAGCTCTGCCTCCTATTAAATATTAAGCAGATAGATAGATAGATAGATAGAACATTAGACTGCAGCCTTCCATAACATGGCGCCCACCAAGTGTTGCGGACTACAATTCCCATCAGCTCCAGGCAACATGACCAGCAGTCAGGGATGATGGGAGTTATAGTTCTAAACATCTGGAAGGCACCAGGTTGGGGAAGACTGCATTAGAGTGCTGGGAGCACTTCAGTGGGGCTGAGCTAAAAGCGCTCATCGTTTTTGTGTGTATGTATGTTTGTATCTCTTTGGCTATTGGGTGGTATAGAAATTTTATTTATTTATTAAATTCATTAATCGCCCATCTGGCCAGTCACCCAGCCACTCTGGGCAATGTACAACAATAGAACAGTTTAAAACAATAAAAGTCTACATTTAAAAACATTATATTATAAAAATACCCTAACCCACCCCAAATGCCTGCCTGAACAACCACATTTTTAATGCATGATGGAAGCTCATTAAAGAGGGGGCATGGCAGAGTTCCCTAGGGAGGGAGTTCCACAGAGCAAAATAAATGAATGAAATAAATAAACAGAAATGTTCGTTGGTGTGTTTTTGCTTCTCACCCTCCGTGTGAAAATCTTTGCCTATTCATTTCTTTCTCCCTCACCTGTACTCACTCTCTATTGCCTTCACTTGCCCTCAGTATCAACATCACACAGTGGAATCTGACTGGCTACCTAACATCATGACATCATCATCCCATTCACTATACAATCTCCATTTGTTTGAGGATCACTGATGTGGCTAATTAAGGCATGAGAAAGCAGTAGCAGCCGGGCATCCTGCTCTAGCTGGTCCAGATTCTATGCTAGGCAAGTCAGGTAAGGCAAATCCAAGAGGCAAGTCAATTAAGCAGGCAAATGGTCAAGCACAAAGGTTTCTGCCCACTATGGGACCAGGCTAAGGTAGGAGTGGTCAAGATACAGGCAATGGTGAAAGCACAGTATTACCAGGCAAGTAGGTGGTTTCCAGAAGAGAGGTCTGACTCTGAGGTGCAGCCAAGATCAACACACAGATGAGCAATCAGATACAATACACAGTCCAAGAAGAAGATTCAAGCAGAAGTCCAAGAGTAAGTAGCATGGAAGTCCAATCTCAAGGGCAGGGAAACAGGATACAAGGCACTGGAGCTGGTAGAATGAAGTTGTTCCCATGATGGCCAGCATGAAACTGAAGGCTTTTCTAGCCAGAGCTGGCTGAGCCTCAACCAGAGCAACCATCCCACTCAGGAGGACCTTGTGTCAGGCCCCTTGGTCCTCTCCATTCGCAGTCATGCACTCCAAGGCACCAGGCTTCAGGCTCACTACTTTATGAGGTAGCGACCAGGTTCTTTACAAATCCAAATCCTCGGAGACTCTCAGGCTACACAGGAAAACAGCGACTCCACACAATTACAAATATTGATAGAAGAGCCAAGTGGGAATCAGAGACGTTGCCAGCAGTTTGAACAAGAACTTGCTGGCCAGAATAACTTAAGGGGGGGGTGCCTTTCCCTTACAGTTGTGCCCTCCTACATAGGCTCTCACGCATAGCCAACCAGGGGGAACGTTTCAGCTCCACCTCTAATTTTTCCTGCTTTGCTCTGTGCCAGACTCTGGCATCCTTCAGGTCACACCCTGAACCTCCTCCTCCTCTGAGACCTGATTTCTCACAGGGGAGGAAAGGGGGAGGGTCTAAAGGTCAACCCATCAGTGAGACAAGTTCCTGAGAAGAACACCTATCCATATCTGAGCTCAGTAAGGAGGAAACCTCCACCGGTTCTGGCTGTTCCCATTCTGAGTCTGAGCTGCTAACTATCCCCACATGCTCAGAATCATTCCTGACACCTTGCTCTACAGGAATCCTTTCTTCTTGAAGATCCTTCCTTTGAAATCAAGAACTCCTTCTCAAAGGAGCCCAACTGGCCTGCCTCTTGAGGTGACTACACTCTCGGCAGCTAAGGGGCTAGTTCCTCAGAGGCAGAGCTTTCCTCCTCTTGTGGGGACGGAGCCGCAGTCATCTCCCTTGAGGGCCAGGCTCCCCCAAGTCTCCTGACATGAGTGGCTCTATGGTGTTGTTCATCTCTTTAGCTCCTCAGAGGAGGATTCCTCCAGCAGGAGCATGACACAGGGAGAGGGAGAAGAGAAATTACAACAATTTTCACATGAAGCAATTTGCAGGGGGGCGGAATCCCCCGCCCCATACACTATCTTCTACCTAAAAGAAAAAGCAACAGTAGAATATCCAATTCAGCCCTATTTCACAAACAGTATTACAAGGAAACTGAAATATCATGTAGTGGTGAAAACAAGGGTGGGGAACATGTGGCAGTCCAGATGTTGCTGGACTGCAAGTTCCAGCAGCACTAGATAGCACAGCCAATAGCGAGGGATGATGGGAGTTGCAGTCCAACAACATCTGGAGGTCCACATCTGTTTCCCATCCCTGGTTTAAGAGATTAAATTGTGAACCAGGAAGTCCCTGGTTCAAATCTCACATGTCATGAAAAGCCATTAAGGATGCAATCCTATGCATGTTTAGACAGAAAAAAGTCCTTCACCTCCCAGCATGCCCCAGTCAGCCATGCTATCTGGGAAATGCTAGGAGTTTTAGACCTTTTTCTATCTAAACACACATGATTGTGCCCTAAGTGGCCTTACAGGTCTCTTTCTCATGTCCCCATCTTGAATATGGGGATAACAGTACTACTAACTTACCTGAGAGGGTGTTGTAAAATATACAGCTATATTATTATGTGGCCTTCATATAGACACCAGAAAGTTATTCCATGCATGGTTGATTTCTTAAGCTTTCAGAATTGTATGTATGAACACCCAGCTTAATAGAGATTTGAACCCTGGTCAGAAGGTTCTCCAGTAAGGATGCCTTCCTCTCTCTCTCTCTCTCTCTTCTAGACTAGTCACCCAACCTCACAAAGGAGAAATAGCTCCCCAGTTTGAGACTGATGCCATGCTGCCCATTACTGAAGCTCTAGGACCCCCGCCCCATTCTCTTGGGTGTTAGGTACAGTCTTTGGCCCCCAGTTGGTCAGCTGCATGCAGAAAGCCTGAGGTCCTCAGCATGTTCATGGCTGGAAAAATGCCATGCCCAAGACTCTGGTGGGCCTCCACCAGTCAGAATATGCAGTAATGGCCTAGAAGGCAGTGGAAGGGTCTTGACTCAATAGAGCTACATTGTGAGTTCACTTCATGACAATGTTGATGGGTGTAGGAATACATATGGTGGTTTGCTAGGGGGAAAAAAACAGCCAGAGGATGAAGTAGAAAGATGAACTGGTTGGGCCAAAAGGAAAGAATGAAGGAACCAGTGTGGAGTCATGGCTGGGCCAGGGATGCTCTCCAGATGTTTTATTTTATTTTATTTTTATTTAAAACGTTGCTTGGCTGCCTTTCAGGACAGAAGCCCTCCCAAGGTGGCTTGCAGCAACAAATACATAAAAACTGTTAATATATTAAAAGCGATAAAAAATATTATGTTTCACACTACAGCTCCCATCAACACGGGCCCTTGGGCCAGCATGCTGTATATCCGCAAGAACAGAGAGGAACATTCAGCACCAAGGACAGCAGGTAGCTGTGTAAAAACAGCCCTTCTTTATCTAGCTAATAAAACGCCCATTTCTCTCATGTCAATTTTGGTTTTTTGCAGTCCTACCTTCAGTTCCTCCCAAGCTTTGATAATTTTTCCAGTATTAAGTTCATATTTAAGTATGCATGAAAACTGATACGCATTTTTGTGCGCATTTCTTCTCATACACACATTTTTAATGCAATCTTGCCTAAAGAACACATTTTTTGTGAGCAGTTTTCCTAATGTGTCCTTTACCTTTATTTTCATGAATATATGCATTTTTGTGGGCACTTTCCCCTAATATATCCGTATTCGTACACATTGTTTGCTTTGGAGAATGCCACAGCAAAATTCAGAGAATTTGTGAATTATGAAGCGTAACGGAGTTTCAATACACGTACTAGTTTCAGAATTTGAAATGATGTACTTTTGCATTAAAATGTGAACCAAAAGAACCTAAACTTCCAGGAACTTCCTGGAAGTTGCCATTTTAAAAATGGCGACTCTCTGCAATAAGAGCCGGCATGCGTCAGGATGCTTCAGGAGCTGGGGGCGGTGATGACGGCAGTGGCAGAGGCAGTGAAGAAGGTGGAGGAGGTGGCAGTGGCAAGGAAAGGATCTAGGGGTTTGCACAGGGGTGTCAGGGGGGACCCACAGTGGGGTTCAGCCATTCAATTCCCGCTTTGGGTTTGGGACCGAGGCAGCTCGGGGGGGGGGGAATCAGCCTGAGCCGAATCGGGCCCACCTCCAAAGCCACGAAGCGGCTTCCAAGTCAGATCAGGGGGTCCCTGCACAGCCCTAGTGCTAATATTACTATGGCATTAAGGGCTCCCCAAAGCAATGGCCCCCTTCATGGATCACTGCCTTGTTGTGGCGAAGGGGCTTGCATAACTCAGTGAAGCCATAAGCTACACCATGCAGGGCCACCCAAGATGGACAGGTCATGGTGGAAAGTTCTGACAAAATGTGGTCCGCTGGAGATGAAAATGGCAACCCACTCCAGTATTCTTGCCAAGAAAACCCCATGGAATGTATCACAAGGCCAAAAGAGATGACGCTGGAAGATGAGCCCCTCAGGCTGGAAGGTGTCCAATATACTACTGTGGAAGAGCAGAGGGTATTTCCAAGTAGCGCCAGAAAGAGTGAAGTGGCTGGGCCAAAGCCGAAAGGACACTCAGCTGTGGATGTGTCTGGTAGTGAAAAGAAAATCCGATGCTGTAAAGAACAATACTGTTTAGGAACCTGGAATGTCAGATCAATGAATCGAGGTAAGCTGGAGGTGGTCAAACATGAGATGGCAAGATGGAACATTGACATCTTGGGAATCAGCGAACTAAAATGGACAAGCATGGGTGAATTTAATTCAGGTGACCATCATATCTACTATTGTGGGCAAGACTCCCTTAGAAGAAATGGAGTAGCACTCATAGTCAACAAAAGGGTGGGAAAAGCAGTACTGGGGTACAATCTCAAAAATGATAGAATGATCTCAGTATGAATCCAAGGCAAACCATTCAACATCACAGTAATTCAAGTCTATGCCCCAACCACTGATGCCGAAGAAGCTGAGGTTGATCGGTTCTATGAAGACCTACAACACCTTCTAGAACTAACACCAAAAAAAGATGTCCTCTTTATCATAGGGGATTGGAATGCTAAAGTAGGAAGTCAAGAAATCACCAGGATAACAGGCAAGCATGGCCTTGGTGTACAAAATGAAGCAGGACAAAGGCTGATACAGTTTTGCCAAGAGAACATGCTGATCATAGAAAACACTCTTTTCCAACAGCACAAGAGGTGACTCTACACATGGACATCACCAGATGGTCAATACTGAAATCAGATTGATTATGTCCTTTGCAGCCAAAGATGGAGAAGGTCTATACAGTCAGTAAAAACAAGACCTGGAGCTGACTGTGGCTCAGATCGTGAGCTGCTTCTTGCAAAATTTTGGCTTAAATTGAAGAACGTAGGGAAAACCACTAAACCATTCAGGTATGACCTAAATCATATCCCTTATGAATATACAGTGGAGGTGACACATAGATTTAAGGGATTAGACCTGATAGACAGAGCGCCTAAGGAACTATGGACAGAGGTCCGTAACATTGTTCAGGAGGCACCAACTCAATCCATCCCAAAGAAAAAGAAATGCAAGAAAGCAAAGTGGCTGTCTGATGAGGCTTTACAAGTAGCTGAGGAAAGAAGAGAAGAGAAAAGCAAGGGAGAAAGGGGAAGATATATCCAACTGAATGCAGCATTCCAGAGAATAGCAAGGAGAGACAGAAGGCCTTCTTAAATGAACAATGCAAAGAAATCGAGGAAAACAATAGAATGGGAAAGACTAGAGATCTTTTCAAGAAAATTGGAGATCTCAAGGGAATGTTTTGTGCAAATATGGGCATGATAAAGGACAAAGAAGGCAGAGATCTAACAGAAGCAGATGAGATGAAGAAGAGGTGGAAAGAATACACAGAAGAACTATACAGGAAAGATCTGAATGTCCCTGATGGCCATGATAGTGCGGTCACTGAACTTGAGCCAGACATCCTCGAGAGTGAAGTCAAGTGGGCCTTAGGAAGCATTACTAACAACAAAGCTAGTGGAGAGGACAGTATTCCAGCTGAGCTATTTAAAATCCTAAAAGATGATGCTGTTAAAGTGCTGCACTCAATATGCCAACAAATTTGGAACACTCAACACTCATTGGAAGTACAGATACTGAAGCTGAAGCTCAAATATTTTGGCCACCTAATGTGAAGGGAAAACTCACTGGAAAAGACCCTGATGCTGGGAAAGATTGAAGGCAAAAGGAGAAGGGGACGGCAGAGGATGAGATGGCTAGATAGCATCACCAATGCAATGCAATGAATATGAACTTGAGCACACTCCGGGAGAGAGCGGAGGACAGGAAGACCTGATGTGCTATGGTCCATGGGGTCACAAAGAGTCGGACACGACTTACAACTGAACAACAACAAAGCAATGGCATTTCTCTTTGCAGTTCCTGGTGGGCAAGGAAAGGTTTATGGAGGGCAGGGTCTCTTCCAGGTGAAAGATCACATGTTTCTCATAAGTGGTATATTATTTCCTTGTCTTGTTCTCTTTCCATGATACCTCTCCCACCAGAAAAAGTAATTCAGGAGGGAAAAACAGACAGACTCACAGAGGTGTATGATATTATGAGATTCTTTTATTTATATTATATTATATTATATTATATTATATTATATATTATTATATTCTTTTAACAGGGTCAGAGGGGGGATTCTCAAAATAATACCGCATTCACTAGGGAAAGTGAAAGGGAATGGGAAAAGGGAATAGGGGAGGATTAATTTACAGCTGGTGTAGCACAGTGGCTAAGAAGCTAAGCTATGAACCAGGATATCCCTGGTTTGAACTTCAGCTCTGCAATGAAATCACTATGTAGCCTTAGGCAAGCTACTCTCTCTGAGTCTCAGTCCCACAGACAGACCTGAAATATAGAAGATAAAAATAATGGCCCATCCAGTGGTGACCAGTGACTATCCTAGGTGCTGAACCCTATCCCCAAAATGGGTTTGGGACCTTGGCTAGCACATTTCATAACGTTGGATAGCTCCATTAGAGGTTTGGCTTGTGATAACTAAAACCCTGAATGGAATCATAGCTCCACCAGAACTGGAGTGACCAGCCCCCACTGGGCCTACCTGACAGGATAATTGTAAGTATCTCAACTACATAATGCATGTAAAGCACTTCGAACACTTGAAAGTGCTTATACCAGGGGAAGAAAACCTGATGCCCTTGAGATATTTTGGACTACATTTCCCACCATCCCAGACCATTGGCCATGCTGGCTGGGGCTGATGGGAGTTGTACTCCAAAGCACCTGGAGGGCAACAAGTTGCCTGCCCCTGTGTTGCTCATGCTTATTATTATTATTATTATATCAGATTTCTTCCTTATTTCCAGATCCATGTGGTATTGTACATCTACGGTGGCTGCAAGGGGGCAAGGGAAGTGGGGAGAGGTCAGATCTCAGAGTCCTTCTCCCAAAGTTGTAGGAACATCTACAGCTTTAGGAGGGGGACTCTGAAAAACCGGAGGTCCCTGAGACGCTCTCCCAGAGGCCATGGCTCCCTTAGTTGATCAATCTACCACAGTCATTCCCAGGCCTGAGCTAAAATATTTCAGTTTGGGAATGACTGTGGCCAATCAATCAGGTAATAGCTTTTAAGTTGATTCATCAGTAAGGGTATATGTTAGGGCATGCTTGTTTTATTTGGTGTGTGTGGCTATTTTAGTTCAGGTGTTTTGAGGGGGGTTGCTGCTTTTTGAGGCATGCTAACAAAAAATTGTCAATGTGCTACAAAATCAATTAATTATTTCAATGAAATAATGAAAAACTCTTCATGCCCATAGCATGCATCCATATAGGGAGCTCCCCACCACCACCCCTGCATCTCTGCATGAATCACTGATCTGGTCTTTCCACTTTCCAATGGAAATACCAATCATTGTGAATATCATATGTGAATAGAACAATGAAGTCTCTCCTGAACATGATCAGGAACATCATTTCTAGTTATAGAATCAAAGAGTTTGAAAAGACTTTGGATATCATCTAGTCCAACCTCCTGTTCCATGCAGGCTCTCCAAAGCAGCTACAGCATACCTTACAGGTGACTATCAGTCCTCTGCTTAAGTATCTCCAGCAAAGGAGAGCTCACCACCTCCTGTGCCAGTCTGTTACACTATCAAACAGCTCTCACCATGAGGAACTTTCTCCTAATGTTTAGCCAAAATCTGCTAGTGGCAATTTCCATCCATTGCTTCTAGTCCTGCCCTCTGGAGCAACAGAGAACAAGTCTGCTCCATCTTCTGCATGACAGCCCTTCAGATATTTGAAGACCACTATCATGTCTCCCCTTAATCTCTTCTCCAGGCTAAAGATAGCCAGCTCATTCCATTCATCATAGAACATAATGTTTTTTCCTAGGGAAATCCTACCAGTGTTCAGCTTTTTCATATCTATTTACTGCTCCCTTGATCTGCTGCTGCTTCAGTGCTGTAACACACACTGATTAGGATGTTTCAGTTTCCTCAAGTAATCCCAGCCAATCAGGGATCACATAGTCATAGTGGGCATGGTGATATCAATGTTACCTAGGTAATAGTGTTGTATGTGCTGACATCACCAAAGTCAAATTAGAACATAATGCTTCCTGTACTAGTCATATAGGTGATTATAGCCAATCAGGGATCACATAGTCCTAGTGAGCCCAGTGACATCAGTGCTACCTAGGCAATACTATTGTATGTGCTGAGATCACATACATGAAAAGTTGTCAGAGTGAGGAAGGCCAGGATCTCTTCTCAATCATCCCAGGACATGGAATCATGGGCTCAAGTTACAGGAAGCCAGATTCCAGCTGAACATCAGGAAAAAACGTCCTGACTGATAGAGCAATATGACAATGGAGCCAATTACCCAGGGAGGTAGTGGGCTCTCCCACACTGGAGGTGTTCAAGATGAAGCTGGACAGCCATCTGTCAGGGATGCTTTGACTTAGATTCCTGCACTGAGCAGGGGGTTAGACTCAATGGTCTTATGGGCCCCTTCCAACCCTACTGTTCTATGATCCTATGATTGTATGATCACCAAAGTCAAATAGAAACAAACTTCAGTGAGAACAATGCTTCCTGTACTAGTCATATAAGTGAGAAGAGCCAATCAGGACTGTGAGGGTAAATAAAGCCTACTGAGGGCAATACTTCCTCAATTGGTGAACATTTTTATCCCTTCCACAGTGATCCCTGGGGGGGAAAAAAAGTGGGGCATCTTTCAATGCTGACAAAAGTGTTTGTGAAAAATGCCCCCTACGCCTTTCAGCTTAACCTTACATGACATCTATCTATCTATCTATCTATCTATCTATTTATCTATGAGGCCGGTACGCATGGACCATCCACAAATGTCAGCATTCTAAGAGCCTGGCATAGAAAGCTGGTTTGCTATGAGGAAACATTAAAGGCACACTGCCAATAGAACTGGAAGCACTGTCAATAAAGACTTTCCAAAAATTAGACAGACAAAGCAGCCTCAGTATAACCATCATTTCGGCAATTAGCCTAATGACTGCCTCTAGCCCAGTGCAGTCTTTGACCTATCTTCACATTCTGTGGTCATGGGCCAGAGACCCTGCTGGTCATCACAACCAGACTCAGTGGCAGAGAGAGCAAATGAAGTCACAGGCAGTGAAGGCAATGGCATTGGGGGAAAGGAGGAGGAAGAATAAAACTAGGGGAATAAAAAGTCACTGAACAGCACCAAAGCAAGAGGGATTTGTGAACAACAGATGTCAAAGTATTGAAAAAGGGAGTCATTTCTTGGCACTTGAAATATAACTGGGGCTCAAGCCCATATGAAACTGTGCGGAGCTGGGCATCCATGGCTGTACCACAGCTGTGAAACTCAGACTTCTGTCCTTTTCATTTAGGTGCAATCCAGCTGTTTCTCTCCCGCCAGGCAAGATGTATGCCACAGCAACTAGGCACCAGCCATCAATGCCCAATTTATGGTACAATCCAATATGTGTCTGCTCAAAAGTAAGTCCAGCTGAGTTCAGTGGCGCCTATTCCCAGGTAAGTGGGTATAGGATTGCAGCTTAAGCAAGCATGTTGAAGCCATCAATGCCCAGTGAAAAAGAATAGCTTTGGCTATGAGCACACAGAAGCCTGGAGAAAAATCTCATTTCTTCACTTTGCAGGGCTATAAAATGTAGTTTCGTACCTGATGTGGGGAAAGAGAGAAATTATAACTGTTTTGCTGCATAAAGCTTTGCCAAGGAGCAAACGCAGAACTGACACATTCAAAAGCTCAAAATCTAATGACTTTGAAATCAGTCGGCAACTCTCCCACGTATTTTGTAGAAAGCCAGTGGCAAGCTGGGGGAGGCAGAAGAGACACAGCTTAGTGGCATTCAAAGGTGAAATCAGGTCATGGAGGAAGAAACAGTTTTTGGTAGCAAGCTGAATACTCATCTGAAAGGAATACATATTTTGGAATGCCACATGGACAAGCAAATCTGCGATTTCTAAAAATTCCTATTTTCAGGAAGGGGAAAAAAAGATGTGAACAATTGCTTGCTTTGCTTTTGAATATTGAAGATTTAACTGATAAGGGCTGAAATGGGGAAAGATAAAAATCATAGAATCATAGAGTTAGAAGGGGCCATTTAGACCATCAAATACAACCCCCTGCTCAGTGCAGGAATCCAATTTGAAGTACCTGTGACAGATGGCTGTTAGGTCTCTGCTTGAAAACCTCCAGTGACAGAGAACCCACTGCCTCCCTAGGCTGTTGGTTCCATTTTCTGACTGCTCTGAGAGCTGGAAGTTTTTCCTGATGTCCAACCGAAATCTGCCTTCCAGTGATTTAAACCTGCTGTTTTATGTCCTAGACTTGGATGACAGAGAACAAGTTATGGCCTTCTTCTGTGTGATAATCCAAGAAGTGTCTCTTGATGGCCTTATTGTAGACTGTTGATACTATGCCCATGACATGAAATACTAGCAAATGGGCCAGGCTTTGCATGGGTTAGAAATAGACTAGGCCTTAGTTTGATGCAGCAAAGCCTTCAAGCAAAGTTACACAGCTGGCAAAGCTGGACATTGTGGCCGCCCCATCTGAGCAAAGCTTTGGCCGCTGGCACCCCTCAGCATGGCCCCTGTCCCTCACCAAAGACTCACGAGGAAACTTAGCAGTCATGGAATAAGAGGAGAGATCCTCTTATGGATTAACTGGGGAAATGGTCACACACACACACACACACACACACCGCCCTCGAATCAAGGTGCATCATCCCCAAGGCCACTCAAGTTATTTAGGCACCTGAGGCACAAAAGCCCACAAATGCCTCCCCACCCCTTCCCTTGCAGCCAAAATAAAAAAATCATAAATGAATTATGTTTGCTGCCCTTTCGTGACACCTCAGATCAGCTGCCTGAGGTGGCCGCTTCTCATTCTCCCTAATGGTAGGGCTGGTCCTGATGTTGCCTTCATTCTGAGCCGAAGTGTGCATGTGTATGTATAGGGCAGCATTCCCCAACCTGGTGCCTTGGAGAGGTTTGGACTACAGCTCCCATCAGCATTGGACATGCTGACTGGGGCTGATGGGAGATGAAGTCCAAAACCTCTGGAGGGCGCCAGGTTGGGGAAAGCTGGTGTGGGGAAAACACACCTGCTGCAGGCTGCAAGTGAAATCCAACAAGTACAGAAAGAGAAAGTGGGTCAGCTGGTGGTCTCAGCAACTGGGGAACTTTCCCTCTTCCTTCGATGTACCTACACACATTTTTTGTGCCTTTTTCACCCCAAATTACTAAAAGGGAGGTGCTTTGGGAGGCTTGTACCACACTTCCACCTCCCCCCAAAACCCTCCCTTATGGGCAGTGGAGAGAGGGTAAGAGGCAGTGAAAGGCCCAGTTTAAAGTGCTAGTTTTAATCTTTAAAGCCCTGCCTGATCTGAGACTGTTTCTTCCTACAGGCGGTCTAGTCAGTGGACTGTGCTCTAGTTAGAAGCAGGGCCTTTACTGCTTTGGCCCCAAAACTCCTTCCTGAAAAGATGAAGGTTTTTGTGAGGTTGTAAAATCCTTTCTTTTTCACTTTGTTTGGCTGAACTGGGTCTTCTATTCTGTGAGTTGTGGTTCATTGAATATATACCTTTTTTTACCATTTTATGTTTGCATGGTTTTATTTGTTTTATGATGGTCTTTTTTATTTATTACTTTGAGCTACTTTGGAAACACTGTATATATAAACATCTTATTTACAGACATCTAAGCACTGTTATGGCAAGAGAGATTATTCTGCTCCAAAGCTTTGATGGACTAATGTTATTATTTTATTTTTCTCTCTTTTATATGAACCATGGGAGAAGTACCACTGGGGCGGGCAGGGAGGAACTGGATCCTTCATTACAATTTCCTGCATTAATGACTTAACAGAATGGGAGCTGCTTGGACAGAATTGCTTGCTTATCTCCTCTGTAGGGGACTGCGTTTATTAATTACTATCTTTGAACCTGCATAATTTGCCAGCTTCACTCATTTCTCTCGACACTCACTCCGCTAATTCAAACCAGGCCAGCTTGAGAGGGCATAAAGAGGAGAGAGCTTTTCATGGAGCCATTCCATTTCCTTAAACTTAAAGCTGGTGCACATGGGGGCTGGCTAACCCCCACAAGCATCTGTTTACACAAGTGCTCCACTCACAACGAGACTACAACTATGGAAGAGAAAAGTCATTCAAGGTCATCCCCTTCCAGGACTGAGTAACTGCAACCATATCCCTTATGGCTCTTAAAAAAAAATTAAATCAATGTTTTATTGTGAGTTTCAACAAAACAAAACAAATGAAAACAGAACAAAACCAAAAAAACTGAAGATATAACAACATACACTAAAGTCAAATTTGAAAATCAGTTTCAAATATTACAACATTCTAGGGAGGAAAAAAAGGGGGAAAAAGAATAGATTACACAGAAACTTCAGTAAAAGCAGACCAGATACCCAAATATAAGTCCATTCGCAAGTGACGCCTATATACCACTCTTTCAAATGTTGCTAGTGTTGTTAAGTCTTCAATCCGTTGCATTGTAGGCAGTGAGCTTTTATCCTTCCACTATTGCAGTATCAGTCTTATAGCAGCCAAGTTCTGGCTCTTAACTGGGTGCATTTATAGCTAGCAGCGGCTTGCATCCCGTATCAAAACAGAAGCTACAAATGCCAGCCAGGCCTTGGTATGGAACAGGCTCTGGAAAGTCAGGTTTCAGAAGGTTTTCTTCTGCTAACCAGCCAGTGGAACAAAGAGCTATGCAGAGCACTGAAGCCCTCAACCACATCACTGGACCAGAAGTCCAGCTCAGTTTTCCCCACCCCATATATGGGGGGGGGGAGAGAGAGACAGACAGACAGACAGAGAGAGAAAGGTGCACTCTCAGGATGTCACATCTGCTCAGCTCCCACTCCTTTGGCTCTGGAGATTTCTCATCCTAACAACCATCAGGACCAGTAACTACTAGATACATACATACATGAACACAGACAGACAGACAGTCAGACAGACAGACATGTCCAATTCCATCTGCATATGGAACCGCACACACACCATCTCCTGTCAAGAATCCAGCTTCCAATGAAAACACTATTTCCAGTGATGCAGGAGGTATAAACATGTCACGCTCACTGCCTTACAAATTCAGTTCCACAGGAAACAATGCAATTCTTTTTGGCTTGCAGACCCACCAACAGTGCCAACCTTAACTGACTGCACTGAGTTAAAGTCACGGTGGAGCTGATGATTCTCTCCACCTAAGACCACTTCTCCCGGCAAAACAGAGGAGGCAGAGCATCTTCTGCTGGCATGGTCATTTGGCAGAGGAGACACTCTGCCCATCTGGCCTGAGGGCGCTGTGCCTCTCCTCTCTTCCACATACCAATTAGATTACACAACTGAGAGCAGATCTGGCATGGACAGCTGGCACAGCAGCTGTCTTCTCCAGGAGTTTCTTCCCATGATGAGGCAACTACAAAAGACCCACCTTTCAACCTGCTCTTCCTGGCAAGAGAAATTGCATCCCTTCCATACCCCAATTATGAAACCTCCATCAACAGCTGACCTGGTCCGAGAGGCCAGATTCTATCCCAATGCTCAGTGGTATAGTGGTACACTCTGAAGTATGGGAGCTCATCACAGTAGCTCCTGTAGCCTAGCCGTACCCTCACCCTCCATAGCCACACCCCAGGTAGATATAGACACACGTGTGGGTATGCTTTTCTGGTCTTTTATTTATACTCAAAGGAGCGACGCTCTGCTTAAAACTCCATCAACTGTGATGCATGAGGGAGGCTTGGAAGGTGAAAACAAGAGAAAGGGCCCCTCCAACTGTGGAATGATCTCCCTGACATTGTTATCTGTTTGGTGCCATGCATGTTACGACTTCTCTCCTCTCTCAGGCATTTGGCAGATTTTGATGAGTTCTTAATTAGTCCTGGATTTGCCTCTTAGGGCTGACTGCTCAGTTTTTGTAGATGTCTTTGTGAATACTATTTGTTTGTGCATTTTATGTTACAGATATAATTTATCTTATATCACCTAGGGAGGTGGTGGGCTCTCCCATGCTGGAGGCATTCAAGACGAGGCTGGGCAGCCATCTGTCAGGGATGCTCTGACTTGGATCCTGCATTGAGCAGGGGGTTGGACTTGATGGTCTTATATGCCCCTTCCAACCCAACTATTCCAGGATTCTATGTAAATGGTTTTCAAACGTTGATACTGTATTTTGTTTTGTTTTTAAATGTGATTTAACGTATAATGCTTTTAATCTTTGTAAACTGCCCAGAGAGCCTTGGCTATGGGGTAGTATAGAATTAACAACAGCAACAACAACAACAACAACAACAACAACAACAACAATGCTCTGTACAAAATTCAAAAATAATTTTTAAAAATGGAACTGCAGAGGTTTCCTACTGCATCATCTCCACATTGGAACTGAGACCAAAGCCCAGGGAGCAACTGAAAGGTTTCCATATTTTTAGAGTGCATAATAAGAAAAATAACCACTTTCGCCATGCAATCAGTGATGTAGTGGTCAATTCAAAGTGCAAAAGCTCACTATGACAGCTTCTGTAGCCATACCCCAAAGGAGAGTCCATAATCATGGCCCCAGGATACATAGGTATAACCTACATTTTTTATTATTTATACTCAAACACTCCAGTTAAAAACCCCATCATAAAACACAGACATCCAAAGCAAACCACTAATAACATCTTATAGTTATGTTTATGGGACATCCCTGCAATCCTATGTGTAGTTACCTGGGAGTAAGATCCATTGAACTCAGTGGTGCTTACTTCTGACTACAGTGGCTCAACTTGTAAAACACGTTGAGTTTTAACATGAGATCTTCAGACAGTTGAAATGCAGCCTCTGGCTTTGAATTCCAAATGCAAACAATCCTGCAACAAAGTGTTCCCATTGAAACTGCTAGCATGAAGTAGGAACCCCATCAAAGAAATGGAAAAAGTATTCTTCCAGCCTCTGCTTCGGTATGAGCCAGCAGTGTGATGCAGCAGCTAAGAAAGCTAATGCAATCTTGGGCTGCATTAACAGAAGCATAGTGTCCAGATTATGAGAAGTAATAAGCCTTACTCAGGCATTCAGAAAGGGGTTATAAAAACTTAAAATCAATGCATGGGGGAAAGGAGAGCTTCAGCCCTGCCCCTCTCCCTCATCATGTTTGTCACCTTCAACTCATGGAGGACAACAGACTGAAGTAGAGGGCCTCCTCTATCCTTGGAGGGTTTCCACACAAGCCAGAATGGTGGAAAATCCTGAAAGGGGGGGGGGGATCCATCAATTACCCTGACACACTAGCAGCTGATGTCATTGCATCTGCCGTGAAAAACATCCTGGAGCTGTGCTCCCTTGTATCCCCCCTCCACTACACCGCTGGTGGTGTTACCCAGGCTTTACTCTTATACTGGGGGGGGGGGAGGGATGTTCTGAGTGTGAAATACTAAGTAGCCTTTCTTTGTGTCTGTATGAGTCAGTATTCTTAGCATCCCACCTTATTGGAACAAGGCAAATCACAGTGAAGTAGATTGTGGAGAAACACAACAGACAAGAGTGAGTAATTCTGTAACACTCTGCTGGGGTGTGATTAAATGATCCATTCACACCCAACCAGAGGCATGGAAGAATTTGTTTCCCATCCTGCGATGGCTGATTCATTGTTCTAGAAGGAGGCAAAGCCAATCACACAGAGATGCAACGGGCAACCTCCTCTGAGGACAGCCAATTCTGTCATCATGCCTCTGAATGACTGAATGCTCTAGCGATGCTTGATGCTGGGACAACTTGCCCATCCCCAGGAGAAGCTGGTTAGAAGGATGCCATTCATGCCCAGATGCAGTGAGGGAACCTCTTCTGTGGATGGATGCTTTGGGCTTACACGAGCCTTGAAGCATGTCACTATGAAGCATCCTGCTAAAAAGGATTAATCTCAAAATATATCCAGGCTGGCAGGTTTTCATTAACTTAAGCTGCGCTATCAGTTCCTCTGTTTCCAAAGTTCAGACTGCGAGTGCCGTTGATTGTGTAGCCAAAACGGCACCACCCACATGCGAGAGGGAAGCAGCAGCAATCTCGGGGAAATCCCAAGCTTTGCAGAAATCTTTACAGGGAAGAGGGAAAAAATCCTAATATGGGGGAACCCAAAACAGCCCAATGGTGACTGAGCCCAAGGTGGTGTTCAATGGCCAAGGAATGTTGACTGACCGTCAGGGGGAGAGGGGACAGAAAACCAGGGGGGATGGAAAGGGCTGGCCAGAAAAAAGGGGCATGGCTGGCTTGAACCTGGAACAGGGCATACTCCATACTGCAACATTTCGTTACAGAATCAAAGTATTTGTATTCCTCCTTTCCACCAAATGGTGCTCAAGGTGGCCAAAAGTAAAATACAAACTAACAATTACAAAGTGTAACAACAAGACACATTTGTAAAACCAACAATAGCAACTACCAGCGGAAACAAGTTCAGCAGATTTACAGATTTGTCACTTCTGAGGCCAAAGGCCTGTCTTAATAATAATTTTAAGAAGTATTCACCTGCCAGTGGAAAATCATCCACGAAGGGGTGAGACGGGCCACCGCTGGTATGAGAATTTGGTTTCTTTTTGTTTAAGACCAGAACTTGCCCTCTTTGTAGCCCTGAACATGAATGTGAGCATATTTCGTAGGCAAAGCCTGCATACTCCTGAGCTTGTAAGGCTCATCTGGAAAATGCGTACTTTAGAAAAATGTGCATTTTCATGATTAAGTGAATGGGGGGAAGTATGCACTTGGGTGCGTGCTTTAAAAAAAATGTGCACCCAAAGGCTTCTTATGCTGTTTGAATAGGGGTGGGGAGAGGGAGGGAGAGAGTGCTTGCATTTGGGAATGGGAAGAAGGCAGCCAAGCTTCAAGGTGGAACTCGGAGAACATTCATGAGCTCAAGCCTTGCTGATTCTCCCATCCTTTGGCAAGAAGTTCTGGAGCCAGGGAACAGCCGCCAGGAGGCTCTGTCTTGAGTTCCTGCCATGTGCTTGAGATGTTAATGGGACAGAAAAAAGGCCCTTTCCTGAAGATTAAAAAATGCAGGAAGGATCATAGGGTTGAACACAGCCTTCCAGATGATTTGTTTCCAAATTGTGTAGGGCTTTGTTGGTCATAACCAGCATTGGTGACTAGGAACAGACCAGAAACCAGTGAAGCTGTTGTCTCATGAGGGTCACACCATGGGTAGGCACCAGGGTTGTAGTCCAAAAAACCCTGGAGGGCACCAGCTTTTCTACCTTTGTCAACGAAATGGCAAATTTCATCTGAAACATTCGAATTTTCTATTCTAAGCAGGTGTTCATATCTCCACAACACCCTGTCCTTTCAGTGTTGGGGGCAGTCGGACATCCTGAACCTGCCAAGGCAAAACCCCAGACCATCATGGGAACAGGGCAATTGCTGGGTAAAGGGAGGCAAGGCTGGGGTGGAGAAGCCATCAAAACAACAGCGACCATTAACTATCTTTCTTTCTTTCTTTCTTTCTTATTTATTATTTATTTATTTATTTATTTATTTATTTCTATAGTGCCCAGTAGCAGAAGCTCTCTGGGCAGTTCACAAAAATTAAAATCACAAAGTGCAGCATAAAACAATATAAAATGCGAAAGCATAAAACCACGGTATAACAGTGCAACCAGAATAAAACCTAGCAGCAATGCAGAGATTTAAAATACAGAGTTAGAACACCAAAGCTAAAAGATTAGGAAGCTAAAATGCTAAAATACTGGGTGAATAAAAAGGTCTTCACCTGGTGCCAGAAGGAGAACAATGTAGGCACCAGGCGAACCTCTCTAGGGAGCTCATTCCACAGCTGGGGTGCCAGAGCACAAAAGGCCCTCTTCCTGGTAGCCACCCACCTCACTTCCTTTGGAGGGGCTCAGGGGGATTCAAGGGTACCATGAAAAGCCACCTCCTTCCAAAAGCAAGGCTGTAACATAATGAAATAATGATCTTTTGATGAAACCTCTTTCCCCAAGCCAGCTGGGTCTTCTGGCTGCTCAAATCATCTCCAGGATCCCTCATCTTTCCCCTCTAAAAACACTCACACACAGAACCTCTGTGATTTTCAGAATTAAAATGAAGACATTTGAGTGTGCCCCATTCAATGCCAATTACCGCCCGTTGGATAAAAACAAGACGTTCCTCAAACATCACAGCCTGTTCTGGAACTGAGTTTTCTGCTTAAGCATGAGCATCAGATGGACTGTCCTTTTGCATATGCAGCCTAAGAACGTTTTGTTTGTCCAGCCAAACGCTGCTCTCCACTTGAAAATAATGACTCTCCAGTTCTTTGCAAGCAACCGTCAAAATGTCAAGCAAAGAGAAATGCTCACCAAAAATAAAACCATTCAGGCAATATTGTTTTCATTGACTGCATTTAATACCATATAATATATATAGGTCCTAGAGCCAGTCTGCCAGGGAGGGATATTACAGGTTTGACTGGAACACAGAAAAGGCACAGGCTATGATTGTTACCTAAGCATTTCAGCTTACATTTCAAAACAACGAGCAAGCTCCTAGACCTTATGATGGCAAAGATCAACTTGAACAAGTGTTGGTGCAGCCTAGTGAAATCTAGAGAGCTGGAGGAGACGCTGAATAAGTGATCAGATGGGGAGGGCTTCAGCACAGCTCCTTGCCCCATCCCATAACTAGAGCAGCACAGTAAATTAGGCAAAATGGTGAACAACTGCAGATCAGATGAAGAGTGTTCATGCATCCACGCATCATTTGAATGACTATTGGGGTTCTGGTCTCCTTCTTGCAGAACTCGGCTCACCTTGGCACAGAGTTGGGAGTTGTCTTAGTGCAACTGTGTGCAGATCTGCTGTCAGGGTGGAAACTGAGCTGATAGAACCCCAGAGCACTTCTGATTCTGAGGAGGATCAGCAATCCGTGGGAGAGGAGCCAGCTCATCCCTCACAGGCACAGCAGCTGGCAGAGATTCCTCCTGCCGGCATTCCTGAGATAGATAGTGACCTGGGCAGTGAGAGAGTGCAGGAAGGGGGCTTGCTAGATGCTCAACGCAGACTCAGGGAGCAATGAGCGATGGAGGGCGCAGAAAGGAGGCATAGCACCCATTTGGCACGCAAGCAACGGCCGCCTCCCGTGGACCCAAGGGAAAGAGGGAGGATCTCTCCTTCAAACGGGGACCAACTGCCTACCCGGAGCATAGGCTACTCTGCTGTTCCTTGCTTAGTCGCTGGTGATTAGCATCTGAAAGAGTCATTAAGTTGTAAAAGGATTAAAGCCTTGAAAAGAATCCTTTCATCTGTGTCTTGAGTTGGCTATTGGAGTAGACTGAAAGAGGCCGCCAGGGCGCTCCTGACACCTGCTTCCAGGGGCTGGCATTTTCACCTTGGCTTTTTGAGATATAGGAATTTGCTTCCTCTCAGCTCAGACTCTTTGTCCACCTAAGCTACACTGCCTACTCTAACTGGCAGGACGTCTCCAGGCTTTCAGGCAGAGAAGGGTCTCGACTCTTTTCCCATCACCTGCAACCTGAAGCTTTTAACTGGAGATGCCAGAGTTTGAACCTGGGATCTTCTGGAAGCAAACACGTGCCCTGGCATTGACCCATAGTCTCCCTATCCATATGGCTCAATGACTACAGCAAGGATGCATCCTGGGAAAAATAATTTTTTTCCTGGTCCTCAGGCACAAGTCCCCCCACCACATACCATTGTGGCCATTTCAAATGTCCAAGAGGTATGGATGTCCATCACCAGGAAATCTAGCCCTTTGGGGGGTTCACTGGACTTCTATGGCACATCCAACTTGGCTTGGTTTTGCGAGCCAAGCCAGGTAGTTTCCCCAGCTCCTGGGGATTTTTAATGCTTTGTTTGTCGCAGCCATAATTTGCGCTAACTGAGATTTGCACAAATTACAGCCACAAATTGAGCAGATTTGCACAATTTGCACAGATGTGTACGATTTGTGCAAATTTTGGCCATAAGTGGCCAGATTTGTGTAACTTGCACAATCGTGGCTGTAATTTGCTCAAATTATGCAAAATGATGTGCAATTTGCAGCCAAAATTTGCACACTTTTTTAATGCAGAAAAAAATATGGAAATTTCTCCAGCTGGCCTGACTCAGTGTGCAATGAGTCAGGCCAGCTGGCAGAAGATGGAATGGAGTGGGGAGGCAAGCCGACAAAAGCTCATTGAACTCCAACCCCCAAATGGATTCCTTTCACATCCCTACTGAGAGGAAGGTGTTTGTGAGAATCAGGGACACAAGTGTGAAATAGGTATGGGAGAGAAATGCATTCAGTTTGCATTTTATTTATTATTATTATTGCATTCATATCCTGCCTTTTTTCCTCTTGCAAGGAACCCAAGGCGGCTTACATTATCCTCCTCCTCTCCATTTTATCCTCACAGCAACAACCCTGTGAGGTAGGTTGGGCTGAGAGTGTGTGACTGGCCCAAAGTCACCCAGTGAGCTTCCATGGCCGAGTGGGGACTAGAACCCGGATCTCCCAGCTCCCAGTCCAACACTCTTGGCTTACCTAATTTACACTTTTGAAACAATATGTGAACCAAAACTCAGGTATCCTTCAAAATTCACCGAATTTCTCTGAACTTTGCAATGGAGTTCTCCAATTTTAGAGCCTTGTGTGGCGCAGAGTGGTAGGTGGCAGTGATGCAACCGAAACTCTCCCCACGACCTGAGTTCGATCCCAGCGGAAGCTGGTTTTCAGGTAGCTGGCTCAGGTCAACTCAGCCTTCCAAGGTCGTTAAAATGAGTACCCAGCTTGCTGGGGGAAAGGTAGTTAGAACTGGGGAAGGCAATGGAAAACCACCCCACTGTACCATTCCTATACACAGCACAGTTAGGGTTGTTAATAACTCGTTACTCTCTGCCAGGACAATCCTTATTAGAGGTATATCCTCTGACCAGAGAGAATACAATTTTCCTATCAGCTCGTGCTGACTACTAAGAAAATTTATTAGGAAGGAAAGCAATGGGTATTCCCATTTTCTCCCCCTGAAAAAGTCCTCATGTTATGTGAGGGGGATACTGGGACAGAGCCACTATTCACAAACTTCACTGGTGCTTCGACTGTGGGGCTAGATGGTTCATTTGCCTTGGTAAGTGGGGAGACAGATAAAAGGCTGGAAAAATGTGTTTGGGCTTCTGCTGTTAAAGTACCCTCCACAGAAGCTATTTCCATGGCTAAACTGTCACCAGCCTCTCCCATATCCAAGAACTTCATTTGACAATGAGGACCCATGGACCAATCAAGAATTTCATTGTCTGGGGCCTCTCATTGGACAGCTTCATTTTTGGCAGGGTCGGCTTCACCCTTGGCAGGGAAAAAGTCAGTAATCTTGACTTGGTTTTGAGCCTTGACAAATGTTGCAACATCTTCAGTCACTGGAGTTAGACCTAGCTGTTTGTACACCCCACTATACAGTCTGCCAGGAAAATGCCGAGGAAAAATGGCTTCCCTCTAGGGGTCTACCTTTCTTTTCTTCTCCAATTTTTTTTTAAATGCATATCTTTTTTTTAATGCATATCTTAGGGGGAAATACACATAAAAATACTCAAACCAGTGAAAATAATGCTCAAAAATGCATTCTACTAGAATAATTGCTTGCAAAAAAATGTGTATATTGGGCAGAATTGTGTACAAAAATTACATATATTAGGAGAAATGGGCACAAAAATGTGTATGAATTTTAACACAAACTTTAAAAAAAATGCAACATTCAGAGTGATCTGAACCTAAGACTGGAAAAATGAGAAAGTGAGTTAAGCCAAATTTGACAGAATCATCCATTTCTAACAAAGAATGCTTCCTTTTCCTTGAACACAAATGTAATGGGGCTATTCAGCTCTAGAGGGTGCCATCAGAATAGGAAATCACATAAACTAGACCCAGAATTGTACAGCTAAAGGTTGCCACTGCATGGCAAAATGAAAACTAATATCAGGCTAACTCATTTGAATGTTAGAAGGCACAAACACCTCTGCAGGAAACAGGTTTCTAATACTGCCAGGAATCAGGAGCAACAAGAGAGGACATCAGATTCACCGGGCCAATTGTGGTGGTGTATGAATGGCTTTTAAAGCCTGCAATGTTTAATCACTAGAGCAATTAATTAAAAAACATTTTGAATGACCAAAAGGATGCCCCAATTAACCAATCAGCAGGCTTTCCATTTTTAAAGAAGATCACCTTAAGATAAACACTTATCAAAACTGCACTGTTGGTAAAAGAAGAGGCATTCCCTCCTGCTTGAGAAAGAAGTGGGAAGGCCTCTTCTAAGATGAAAGAGAGTCAGGAAGTACATAGAAGCCACTCTCCAAATTGAGAGAAAGCTGATAACAGCAAACAAACTAATTGTTTCAGGTGAGGGATCATCAGAAATCTCCAGTGTTTTCCCCTCTGAGCAAAAACTAAATTTAGGCAGTGGACTTAGGGAGTAATCCTATGGTCCCTAGACAGAGTCTGAGGGCCCCTAGGATATTTTGGATTCCTGGATCCAAGGTTGGAGCCAGCTCTCTGACCTCGGAGCCAGGAGTCCAAGTTCCCTGCCCCCTCCCTCTCGCAGCCGGCACAGAGAGAACCACACTGGCTGCTTCTCCAAGCTCACAAAAGTGACCTGGGTGGGGGAAGGGGGCAGTTCTGTGGGCAGGGAGAGGAGGGGACTGGGGAGGCCAGCTTGCCATGTATCCTCTGGCCTCCCCTGCCTTCTTCCCTCCTGTTCCAACGTGCTCCAGCTAGAAAGGCAAAAAACCCTGGCTAGCCAAAATACAGAGCACGAGGAGTGCAGAGGTGAAGATCACCTCACCACTCTGCATTGGATGGCAGTAAACCTCCAACTTTGGGGGCTTATAGCCATCCCAATAGGATTGCACCCTCATTTTTTAAGAGAGCTGAATACAGTTTGAGTGAAGCTCCACTTAACGTTTAGATGCATATCTTGCTTCTATTGTCCCACGGGCACCTCTGGTCCAATAGGTGTGGCAGGTTTTTGAAGCAATGCAAAAACCTGCCAAACCTGTTCACTCAGAGGCAAAAATGGGCCTAGTGTACACTATACACCAGGAGCAGAGATCCCTATTTCAAACCACCTTCAGCTCTAATGGAAGGGTGGGGGGAATCCTCTGCACTCTGCCCCCAACCTTCAACTTTCCACCTCTAGGGGACGCTCAAAACAGTGTGACAAAACAGGCATAACCTTGAACTCTTGGGTCCTGTAGTTCAAGGCAGCACTGTCCACTAGTAGGCAGTTGTTATAACCATCCTCCCACACCTCATCTCACTGCCATTAATGCAAATGTTTCCCGCTCGGCAGATCCCACCATCTGGAAGAACTCGCCTCTCGCATTTGCCACCTTGTCATTTGCTTCACTGGATCATCATGACAAATGTCTGCTTCCTGCAACCTGCTTGCTCCATTTCATTTCCCCTCTATTGCTCTGGGCGTGAAACACGACACGTCATCCGTCTCTGTGTGGTGGCAAGCGCAAAAGATTTAGGGCCAAACCGGACATGATGTTATTGTTGCTCACTATGTGAATGTTTTGGTGGGTTAATGCCCCTATCATCTCCATCATCATCTAATGTATATGCTGCTTTGCCACAAAAAGTGTCCAAAGCGGCGAACAAAACAGCAATACAACAACAAAAAAGCATACCAATACATCATTATAACAGGACCTCATTGCAATCATGAACAACTCATTTCACTGATACTAACATAATAACATTTCAGATTACAAAACAGGCAAAATCAAACATTGCAACACAATATCAATTATTATCTTTCAGCAGCGTGTAAACCAGAGCCCAATAACCTAAATCTTTCCTATGCGTTAAGGCTTTAATAAACAACACTATGAACTGCAACAGCTATGCCAGGAAAACAAAGTTCAGAAAAGAGCAGCCAGGTTTCTTACAGTATGCAGCAGCTGATCTCTCCCATCCTCCACTGTCTCATGCTGGTGAAGTTCTCAAGGCTCCAGCAGAGACAAGGGTGGTGATGTTCAGTCTCTTCCCCTGTGCTCTGGATGGTTCTGCTGCTCCTGGGGGGACTGTGGTGGTTGCAGATATATACCCAGCCACTCTGGAAACCAGGTGTTTTCAGTTTCCCCAAGGCAGAACACACCATGCTCCACTCTCTCACGAAGTTCCTAAGGCTCCAACAGAGACAAGGGTGGTGGAGTTCAGTCTCTTCCCCTGTGCTCTGGGTGTTTCCCCACCATAGTCTCGCTCCAGAGACTAGCGCCACCCCACAGTATTTTCGTCAGGAGAAAGCTCCCATCGCTGGCAGCGTAAGTTATCCTCCCTATGCAAACAGGAGCTGGGGGCAGGATACTAATCCAAATTGAGGCCATGGCAGGGCCAAAGGATTAAAGACCCTTCCCCTACCTTGATTCCAGTCCAGATCCCCCCACTATGGTCCCAATCCTGATCACACACACACACACACACTGTTTTCTAATTCTTTTAAAAGCTCTTTGGTCTAGTGGTCTCATCAAGTCAGAACTTTGGGGCAGAAGAAGCAGAGGAGGTCAAATGCAGCAGCAGGGCTGGCGTGCCACATTTTGAAGGAAGTGAAGGAATGCACATCGCCGTCTAAAGCAGTGGCAGGCCACCTTTTTTGGGTTGTGGGCACATTTGGGAATGTGAGACACTGTCTGGGCACCATCACAAAATGGCTGCCGTGGGAGGCATGGCAAAGGACAAGCAGCCTGCCCGAAAGACTGCAATGAGTACTGGCCAGATGTGGGGGCTGAGCTCCAGCACACTAAAGAACTCCTTTGAACCCATAGTTTTGGGCACCAACAGAAACCTATTTCACAGTAATCCCAGCTGCCAGGAAGAAAATGTATTATTTTTTTTTAAGTGGGAGGATTAGGGGACCTTGACAGACACCAGGAAAGGTGTCCAGGGGCACATTGGTGCCTCTGATCTAAAGAGCTCTCCTACTCCCAGTAAGACCACTAGCTCCAGGGTCTTCAGTTATCTACCTGAGCTACTGCTTTGCTCTGATCTGGTAGGGGGGGTGTCGCCCTGGCTGTAGGCGCTGAACTCTTAGCTTAGAAGTGCCAAGACAGTGATACATCAGACTCAAAGGTTTGCTTACAAGGAGACCTGATTGAGTAACTTACAGCACACAGGCGTGCACAATGGCTGGATCAGACAGCTTCTCTGAACCACGAGCCATTGGGTCAAATGGGTTTTATACAATACATGTTAGCAATAAGCAGCGTTTCAGCAGCACGCGCCCCCCGCGGTCATTCCCAGCATAAACTAACAGCACTTGGTTCTCAAGCTCAGCCACCTGCAGCTTTTAAGGCCAACAAACTCTGCTTCTCAGGCACATCAGTGATAAGACATTCTCCTCATTAGCCAGAAATGTCCTGAGAAGGCTGTTATCGGCCTTTTGACTCATCTGCACATGCTCAGAGGCTTACTAGCATGGGAATTGCACCAACAATGAACTTAAGCAAGCATTATGGATCTCCAGGCCCCTCTAACGCTACAAATGACTTGGCTACGCTCCTGGGGCCAATACATAGGGCTCCTCCGAAAGGCTGTGTGTGTGTGTGGGGGGGGGTGTCATGTTGATCATGTGGAAGGTGGAGAACTGGGAAAGCACAGGACCCATCAGAGTAATGGGGGGGGGGGAGCTGTTCCCTATTTCAACTCAGTAGCCGAAACTTGGCCAGCAAATCTGTGAGTGGATTTCTTTTTAGTGTTCCCATTACAGCTCTAGCCAGTAACTTGATGTGCTGCTTCTTTCTGACTGGCTGCCAGCCCACCTGCCTCACATGAACTGTTCTCCCCCCTCTGCAAAAATAGAAAGCAATCACCCAGCCACCAGTCTAACGGTGGTGGTAGGGTGAGACCCCCCCCAACAACGTGCATACGAAATTCACATCTGTTGCCCAGGAAAAAGCCCAGCTGCCCTGGAACCATCAGGAACACAGTCCACCAAATGGAACAAACCCAGCTGGGATAATGAAGGAAGAGCGGCATTTTGCAAAATGTAATTATGCTCTATTCAGCTACGGGGAAGTGAATGTCTGGGTCTGAGATCGTTGCTGCTGTCAGTTCCAATTTGAGCAGATCCCATGGGTACAGCGGTGGCCAGAGGATGCTGAACTACGTTGGGGTCTGCAGTTGTCAAACTGCACAGCCACCCCCACCCCCACCCTCACATCACCACCCCCACCCCCATCTAATTCAAGCAAGGTACCATCCGAGCTGGCCTGTGCCATTGCTAACATTGCTACCTCTCTTCCAGATATCACAGGACTCAAACTGGGAATCACTCTGCCTGTGCATCGGTGCCCCCTTGTGGTGGTTCCCCCCCCCCTTTGAAATCAAAGTGGTCCATTTAAGCATTGCTTTTTAAAAATTAAGAGCATACACCGTGACGTGTAGTTTGGCCACTGAGGACGGGGGGCCCATTTTTGGCATTCAGAACCAAGCCAAGGTTCCATCCACGGAAACACTCTGTGTTAAAAGAGGCGAAGGACGAAACTGAGTGGCGGAGAGAGCAAAAGCTGGATTCATTCAACACCCAACTACAGGTTCAGGGGCAAGACGGAAGGTGCAAAGCTGTGTGTGGTTTTGTGCGGTTGTCCCCCATTCGGCTGTGTCCTCCACCTTTGCTCACCTAACTTCTGACCCACCCTACACCTCTAGATGGGCCCTAAAATTCAGATAGCCACAATCACAGCAAATAGCCCAGGATCTGGTACAGATGGTGGGTGGTCTGCAGATAGCTTGATGATGGAATAAATGTATCTTTCATTTGGTTTGCTTGTGCACACATGCATGCCATACACACATTTTGGAAAACAACCAGCAAAAACCATCCATCCCTGGCCAAGAAGAAATCTGATTAGCAGCTATGCCTTTCTTTTGCCACCGGGCCAGCAGCAACCAAGATCCAGACAGACCCATTAGAGCATAAGCCATGTTCTGGGCTCTCAATCTTTATTTTGCTTAGTGAAGTGTTCTATGTGATGACAGTATTTGCATCCTTATTATGGGTTGGCTGAAGGTAATGCACCCACTTCTGCAAGCAGTGAGAAGCTCCAGGGATGTCACACCTGCCCAAGTCTGGTTTCCCTTGGAAGGAGATAACTGAAGGATTATTGGTGTGTGTTTTTGTAATATTAGTGTTTATTTACAAATATACAGAAGAAACATAGGTGGAGGTGAAGCTTGAAAGCTCCATCAGACAGTCAAAGTCCACTGTTCCCACACTAGATCTTCTAGGACAGGGGTGCAGAACATGGGGGTAGTTTGGGGGGGGTCAGGGTCAGGCAAAGATCCACAGAATCCTAGCTCCACGCACTCCACCCCCATCAGAGCTGGAAATTGCACCACAGTAAAAGCAGTAAGTTCTTTGGCATTGAAGGCAATGGGGCAGGGGGTGGGGGAGAAGGAAAACAACCTTCTACCCTGGGCATCACGAGCCAGCAGGGCCTAGGAAGTGGTGGTTCTTCCATCATGGAACTACCACCACCACCACCACCACCACCACCACAAGATTGCTCTATAAGCAGGGTGTACTGCTTGTTGACCAGTTTCATGCCTTACTTGTTCTAGAATTTCCCTCCATGCCATTCCAGCCTTCTTCTTTAATTCTGGGCTTTCCTTTGCTGATTTATAAAATTTGCCCCAACGTTGAAGTGTGCTTTCATTTCCTTCGACTTTCATTTCCTTCAACTCATCTGTGTCTGCCCCCACCCTAAAGTTACAGATGGATTGCTGATTTTTTTTAAAAAAAAAACTGTCAAAAGGCAGTATTGGTGTGACTGTACACATGGTAGAATTGAGATTTATTTCTGTGTGGTGTTTTATCAGTGCGCAGGAGCTACATCACTAAAACACTGGACAATAAGAATCTTCATGTGATCACACATACTGTTACATGAACATTGCTTTTTTGCAGTGTTTTATTAATGTGCCTCCCCCAGTTTTGGATTTGCCCCATGATTAGTTCAGTATATATATTCTCTTCCCGTCAATACATATCCCAATATACATGTGCACACATCAATCAAACACGCAGGGGGACTCAGCAGGAGCTACATCACTAAAACACTGGACAATAAGAATCTTCATGTGATCACACATACTGTTACATGAACATTGCTTTTTTGCAGTGTTTTATTAATGTGCCTCCCCAGTTTTGGATTTGCCCCATGATTAGTTCAGTATATATATTCTCTTCCCGTCAATACATATCCCAATATACATGTGCACACATCAATCAAACACGCAGGGGGACTCAGCAGGAGCTACATCACTAAAACACTGGACAATAAGAATCTTCATGTGATCACACATACTGTTACATGAACATTGCTTTTTTGCAGTGTTTTATTAATGTGCCTCCCCCAATTTTGGATTTGCCCCATGATTAGTTCAGTATATATATTCTCTTCCCGTCAATACATATCCCAATATACATGTGCACACATCAATCAAACACGCAGGGGGACTCAGCAGGAGCTACATCACTAAAACACTGGACAATAAGAATCTTCATGTGATCACACATACTGTTACATGAACATTGCTTTTTTGCAGTGTTTTATTAATGTGCCTCCCCCAATTTTAGATTTGCCCCATGATTAGTTCAGTATATATATTCTCTTCCCGTCAATACATATCCCAATATACATGTGCACACATCAATCAAACATGCAGGGGGACTCAACATGCATCGGTGTGACATTGAGAAGAAAGAGTGTTCATGTGTGTAGACGTTGCCAACTCCAAAACAAAAGGCTAACATTCTGTGGGCAATACGAAATTGGTAGGAGGAGAGAACCAAATGGATTCATGTTGTGTCGAGTGCAAAAAAAATTTAATCAATGTTCTTCGTTCATTGAGGTTCCTGCTGCATCAAAGCAGCGCCATTTCCCAGACTTTTTGCTAAACACCTCATTGCGCTGTTTCTTGGTACAAATAGCCCCAGCTGTTTGACAGAAGGCAACAGCAATGCAAGCCGAAGTGAAGAAAATAGCACCTCACCCATACAAAATTAAATACAATTATATGAGCGATCACTTGTGCCATTCATAATAACCCAGCAATTTCATAAATTTAAAAGTCTCTCTTCCCACCTAATCTCAGGCAGTCTCCCATTCTTATTCTTCATGGGGATCTCATCAGTTCCCACACAAATATGAAGTGGGGGAGAGATCAGTGCAAAATGGAACAGCTTGCCATTTTCTTTTATGATTTTTTTTTTTTAATGGCACTTTCTCTGAGGCCCACTGAGTCACTAAGGACTAGAAGAAACCTTCCCAAGCACCAAATAAACAAACAACAATTAAAAACGTTTTTTGGACATCTATTAAAAATGATAGATCACATCACACACAAAATTTTGACCATAAGGGTGCCCCAAAACTTTTCTAACTCCTACATTGGATGAGAATTAGCACATGATCACTTCCAATTAGATATGTGGGCAGAACAAACACACATGGAGAAAGAAAGCTCTAAATGCTGCACTCAGCATGCAGATTTGCAAGTGACTCATGATTTTCCTTTAGAAAGGAAAGGGAAGGAAGGAACCCCTCACCCATTTGTGAGCATGTTAATGGCTTCTATATTTACTTGGGCTGCAAGAGCTTTTGCAGCTTGTCAGGGCTGTCTCTTGGAGACAACTTAAAAGGTGAAAGAACACACAGCTGGGCATTCAGTGAATGCATGGAGGGGATTGGGAACTGGATCAAAGACACAGTCCCCACTCCTGCCTTCAGAGGTGCACTCAGGTAACTTTAGAGTGGTCTACAGCCCCACCACCACCACCTTGAGATCATGATGGGGAGACAGGTTAGAGGTGCACAAAATTATGCCTAGTGTGGAGAATGTGGATAGGGAGACATTTTTCTCCCTCTCTCATAATACTAGAATCCAGTGAGGTCATCCCATGAAGCTGATTGGTGGGAGATCCAGGACAGGCCAAAGGAAGGGCTTCTTCACACAGCACATAGTCAAACTATGGAATTGACTTCCAGTTCCAGAAGATGTAGTGACAGCCACCAATTTGGATGGCTTTGAAAGGGAGTTAGACAAATTCCTGGAGGAGAAGGCTATCAATGGCAACTAGTCCTGATGGCTCTATGCTACCTCCAGTATCAGGGACAGTATGCCTATGTACACCAGTTGCTGGGGAACATGGGTGGGAGGGTGCTGATGCACTCATGTCCTGCTTATGGGTTTCCCATTGACAGCTGGTCAGCCACTGTGTGAACAGAATGCTGGACTAGATGGACCCTTGGTCTGATCCAGTATGGCTCTCCTTATGGTCTTACATTCGTGATGTGTATTTCTTCACTTCCTTCAAGAAGTGTGAAGCCAGGCCTGCTGTGTTTCAGGGTCCTCCTGTGCATTCAACTGAGTGAGGCCATGGGCATCTGCCCCCAAATCCTGCTTTTAATGAACCACATATTCATCTGAAACCCTGGACCAAGCCTATGCATTAATGAACTTGTACACACCTAGTCTTTCTCCGAGGCAAGATGGCGCATATGGAGGCTACAAGTGGACAGCTGCATACTGGAAGACACAGGACCAGTGGCCAATTTCTCATGGGCCACCTACCACCCACTGGTTTCTGAGATTCTTGCCAGTAATGCTGGCCTAGGTGGACTTTGGTGTGATCCAACAAGGCACTTCAGATGCTCTTTAGCAAGAGGATCACTTAGGAACATAAGAAGGTGCCTTAGAACAGGTCAGACTATTTATCCATGAGGCCCAGTGTTGTCTACTCCAAGTGGTAGCAACTCTCTAGAATTTTAGGCCCTTCCCATCATGTGCTCCTTTTAACTGGAGATGCTGGGGACACAACAAGAGGCCGTCTATGTGCAGTGGAGACTCTGGAATGCCAGCAGAGTAGCAAGGGTGGTGGAGGTTTCCAGTCCTCAAAGGAGAAGGCTTTCGAAGGCAGGTCTCTCTCTGCACTCACTGCCTTCCCTCATCCCTGAGATCCACACCATCCTACAGCCGCTGGGACACTGCCCCCCAGGAAGGCTAGGATTGCTGCCTAATGAAATACATCTCTACAATTAATCAATTTTCTTTATCAGGCAACAGTGTGCCCCTTCATTGCTTTGTAAATTTTAAACACAGGCTCCCAGTAAACCAACCTTCCCCAACCTGGCATGTTCCAGCTGTTTGGGACTGCAACTCCCATCCACCTCAGCCAGCATGGTCAGTGATCAGGGAGAATGAGAGTTGTAGTCAAAAACAGCTGGAATGCACCAGGCTGGGGAATGCTGCAGTAAATAACGGAGGCCATGCAAGATGGAATTTGGCCCACAGGCCCACCCTTTGCCTAAACCAACATTATTTCAAGCCTTGAGAGCAGAACAAAACCTCATCTCATTTACTAGCTCATTCTCTTTTTACTCCCTAAGCTTCTCCTGCCAGATATTCAAAGGGCCCCTTCGGGATCTTTTCCCCCAGCTAGCCTCACGATAGCTGTTAGATTGCCCATATAAAATGCAAACCATGCTGTGATTAAATTGGGCAGAGTTTCAACCATGGCCTTGTCCTCCCCTGCTGGTTTTGTTCTCCCTTGGGGAAGCAATTCTGTAAAACGATCTTCAGATTATGCAACTTTTGAAATGGCCTAACTATTCTCTTAAGTTTGACAGGGGGTGGGGCAGCCATGGCTCTAATACTGGTGGAAATTAAAAAGTCAGACTTCTTGGCCCCTTAGGAAGTGCAAATACATCCTATCTGTTTGCTCCACTGAACCTGGGGAAAAGATGGAACCCACAGTTAAATCTCAGTGGTGAGATCTGCTTATATTTGAGGGGGTTTAAAATTACTTTTTGTTCATGAAAGTTGGATTTAAGCTGCCTGGCATCCCAACATCCCAGAGCAGTAAAGCAAAAAGCATTCATCATTAAGCATTAGTTCCCACCCCATTATAACTAAAACATAACTAAGAGAAATTCGGGGGGGGGGGGGCGGAGGGTAAGGTTATCAATAACTACTAGTCATGATGGCATCAGAGGCAGTATGCTTCTACGTAACAGTGGCTGGGGAAGATGGGCAGGAAGGTGCTGTTGCATTCATGTCCTGCTTATCAGCTTCACTTTCAGAACTGAAAAGAAATGCCTGCCAGTGGAGACTGGTGGCTCTGATTTCAGTGGGGCCACAAATCCATTCTGGGTTTCAGTCAGAACTAGCCAGAACTCTAAAGGAACTAGCTAAGGCTCTGAACCTATTTGGGGGATAGGGTTCAGAACCTTGGATAGCTCCTTTAGAGCCCCACTGAAATCAGAGCCACCAGCCTCAACTGATGCCTGCACTGGGCACATGCTCAGAGGTACCCTGTTCTTTAATTCCAAGTGTATGTCTATGCCCCTAAACCGCTAATTGGCACCTGGCTCTAGTTGGTGGACCTGGGTTCTAGTCAAAAAGCAAATTTGATCCAGGAAGCCTGAATCTGCCCTCCTCTGGTATATTTGGCTGCAGGACTCTTATATTAGGGGGGAGGGGACTGATGAATGTCCAAAAAAGAGGAATTGCATCACCAAAAACAGGACAAAAGAGGGCGTAGATCTGCATGTGTGTCTGTGTGTGTGCGCACATGCAAATTTAGAAATTATTATTATAATTTAAATAGAAATACAGTACATCTCACCACAGTGTGGAAGACTGTGACCAGGCGACCTGCATGTCTTGCTCAGTCTGCTGTGCAGGTGCTGTTGATGGGCAACTTCAAGGCCCAGCAATTCCTTCTGATAGTTCTCTAAACTGGACTTGGGCTGGCTCTTCAGACAGAGGATGCTTTCGAAATAGAGGGCAGTCCTCTGTCCAAGAGGACACATGGTCACCCTATCTTATATTCTTATGATTCATCCAAAGGAACAGTTTCTGCATATGGGAAGGAAAGAAAAATGACACTCCTGATCAACATTTGTCAAACTCCTGCTTCAGAACAAGAAAAGGGATTGTTTCAGTTAAATAACTGAAATAACACGCTTCCATCTCTGCTCAAGACTCAGTTCCACACGTAGTCTGCTCTTCCTCGAAGAGCTCCAAGTGACATACAAAACTCCCCTTCCCCATTTTTATTCCGCTTCTCCTGTCTGTTGTTGGTTGCATGAACACCATGTGCTCCCAGCAGTGGAGGATGGCAGAGAGGGGGGAGCGAAGGAAGGGGAGGGAGCAGCAGGAAGCCACACGTAGACTACAGAGATCCTAAGGTTAGCTATGCCCAAACTTCCCACGCATTAACTAGCTCAATGCCAAACTGCCCCCTTCCTGTAACTTGCAGACGAGGTTGCAATATTCCCAATACGTATATATCAGGGGCAGAGCCAGCAGAATCAGGGTGGAACCGTTTCAACATGTAATGCATGAAGGGGACTTCTGCCTCCCAGCAATCAAAGGCCAAAGCTTTCATGCCCTGCATGCATCTCAATCACCTCCCTAGTCTATGGGTCCTTAATTCCTAACAGGAAAGGCGGCAGGATCAAGCCTATCTAGATGTCGAAGCTTAGATGCCCTGCTCTTTTGCACATGCTGAGATGTTTTGTACATGCTCAGCACACTCGCCCCATTATGATGCCACAGGGTTTTTGCATTCAAATTATGGTTCCGGGCTCCCTGACTGGCCTTGCTTATCGTTCAGATCCTTGCAGGACTGTCCAAATTCAATCCAGATCATCATTTATTTGGGAAAGCCACTATGGTCCAGGGATTCAAGTGCTCAGACCCAGGTTTGAATCCCCACTCAGTCTTTGGATAGTATTTATGTATGTATGTATATTTTATTATTGACAGGAGGTATGTGCTGCCCCATAGTGAGCTAAAAACCATTTAGAAATGTAAAACCATAAAAGTGAAAGCAACATAAAATATACAACAAAAAACAAAACTCACAGCAAACCCCAAATTAGAAACAGCAGCAACACAGATCTTTAAATGGAGCAGCCCAGATCACATTTTAAAAGTGTGAACAGAAAGGTCTTCACCTGGCACTGAAAAGACCACAGGCAAACCTCTCTGGGAAAGCTGTGCCATAACTAGGACGACACTACCAAGGCAGCCCCCTGCCCCTTGGGTAACCTTGGCCCAGTCTCTCTCAGCCTGCTCTATCTCACAGGGTCATTGTGAGGATAAAAATGGGGAGGAGAGAACCACATATACCAGAGGAGGGCAGATTCAGGCTTCCTGGATCAAATTTGCTTTTTGACTAGAACCCAGGTCCACCAACTAGAGCCAGGTGCCAAATAGCGGTTTAGGGGCATAGACATACACTTGGAATTGAAGAACAGGGTACCTCTGAGCATGTGCCCAGTGCAGGCATCAGTTGAGGCTGGTGGCTCTGATTTCAGTGGGGCTCTAAAGGAGCTATCCAAGGTTCTGAACCCTATCCCCCAATTAGGTTCAGAGCCTTAGCTAGTTCCTTTAGAGTTCTGGCTAGTTCTGACTGAAACCCAGAATGGATTTGTGGCCCCACTGAAATCAGAGCCACCAGTCTCCACTGGCAGGCATTTCTTTTCAGTCCTGAAAGTGAACTTACAGCCCTTTTACAGAAAAAATCCACCCCTGGTTGCCTCCCCACCCCCCAACTTTTAGAGCAATTAGAGAATTAGAGCAGCCTATTTAGAAAGAGGGGAAAGGCCTCTTGTTAAAAAATTGGGAGTGGGAAACCCTGGCAGATCTACTACAGGTCACCTGGAAATCTGCCCCCAGTAAATCCTGCTCAGCCTTCTGGTGTATAAACCAACCTCAACTCCTCCAAGGGAGGGGTGGGATTTAAATGCAAAAAGTAAATAATAAAAATGTATCCCCTGGCTGCTTAGAAGCAAAATCTGAAACATGAATAATGCAAAGAGCAAAGAAGAAGGAAAACACCACGGCCCTGTTTAACCTAGAAAGATCGGGTGGGAGGTGGAGTTTGAAAAGAGGAGTTTGCTTATGCATGTATGTGGGTATGTTTAAATCCCACAGCATGTTGGCTATGCAGAACCATTGCTTCAAAAGGAAGGAATGATAAATCCTTTAGACAGAAGTTGCTTGCCTTCCTTCAACGGATGCTCCTCTCTTCCCCCGGCCCTAAAATAGATTCCCTGTTTATTATTAGATGCCAGGAAAATGCATTTAATCAGAGAGGCAGCAGTGATCACTGCTGCTGCTGTAAAATGACCCTTGTGGTTCCCAACACTGATTTCCTGGAAAAACAGGGCAGTTATAAAACTTGAGGCAAAAGATAGCAGCACCTATCTAACCATTCATCTAGATCATTGTGGTCACAGCTCCATCAGGTTCCCACAGACAGACAAAGTGAAATAGTGGAATTTATTGGATCAATAAAATTGGTCTAGCCAGGCCATTGATGCTCTCTGCTAGAAACCTTCACATTTTGTACCAAACAGCCACGTACCCAGACTTAAATAAGTTAAACAAATTATCCACATAGCTCTATAGAGATTCTGCATCTGGTAATGATACAAGCAGCCACCATAATAAAGTCTAGAAATTTGGTGCGTTCCTGCTGAATGCCCCCCCCCCTCTGAAGATTCTGAATCCAATGCCCAACAGCAATTCTTGTGCGTTCTCAACGCAGACATGGAGACTGCTATCTTCAGAGTTATCCATGCTTTGGAAACATACAGCTAGACTACTGCAATGCACTTCATGTGGGACTGTCTTTGAAGACAGTTTGGAAATGCAGCTGAGCTGGAACATTTCTGCTGTACTCCTAACAGGGACCAGGTGGAGAGATCATATCTCACTTTAATAAAAACAGATGTTAAGTATCCAAGCTCAGTTCAAAGTGCTGGTTTTAACCTCTAAAGCTTAGGATCCAAATACCTGTTGAACTGCCTTCTCCTGGATCAATCCATCGTCTGAAGCCCACAGGTGCCCCTTCCATTTGAAGCACAGTGGGTGATGAATGTTGCTAGGCTAACAGGGACCAGGCAAAGAGATCATACCTTGCCTGTCTTGAAACTAACCCACTGGGTCCCATCTTGTTAAGAGACTTTGTGGAGCCTGGTGGATGGTAAGGGGTGATGAATATTTTAAATAATTTTAAAAAATAGAATGGGAAGTTTATTTTAAATAAATACATAAAAACAAAGTTGGAAATGAGGTGGACAATGTTGCCTGCCGGTACCCAAATACTCTGCTATTAAATTTCTGTGACTAAGACTATCCTGGTGGATTTGCTTTAGGCAACATTGGCCAAGAGCCTTAGACTTGGCAAAGGAGAGTTGATAGCCCAGGGTATTTGATGTGTCTCAATGGGAGGCAATTGTTAGTTGATTGCTTCTTCATAAAGGGCTGCTCTGCCATGCTCTGAACAGGGAAAATGAGCAGAGAAGTGGGTTGGAAACATACTCCCCACCCCAAGTTAAGGATGATGCAGTCAAGGTCTGTGTGTCTCTCTGTGCAAGGGACCAAAGGGGAGAGAAAGCAGGCTTGGTGGGGGAGAGACGACTTTCGGGGGTCTTGCAAGCTAACAGCACTGTGGGATAGAGGGATGCCTCTCCCTAGAGATCTGATGTAGGAGCAGTGGATTTTGGACTGTTGGAAAGTAAGCAATGCCCCCACCTCCTGTGCTCAACCTGTATATTTGTAAAGAAATACAAATATTACAAAATGCCAATAAGCCTGCAATGGCCTCACTCCTCAGGGAACCAAACCTGGGGGAGTGCTGCACCCCTGGAATATCTCACTGCATGGAGAAGTGAGGAGAGTGTAACAATACAATTGCTCAGGATATATTCAGAGACACAGACAGTTCTATGGCTGAACAGTGGCACTGATATTCGGTTGGGTGGCTTGACCCCACTTCGAAAGACCCTGCTGACCATGGGTGCCAAATGGGACAGGGAAGTTTCCCAAGAGGTGCTCAACAAAGCAGCTTCTCAGACCAATGGGTGTGCTTTCCTCCACTTGCTTTTCATCTGGAAGCATCGATAGCAATCCAGAAGGAGAATCTTTTCTCTTTATGCCAACACGGGAGTAAAGAACCGCTGCTTTTCCATCTCTTACACCCGTCGCTCTCTTGGCCGTGGTGTGAAAATGACTCTGAATCAGCCAATGCTGAATGAAACCCAAATCCACATCAAGGTTTGATTTCCAGGTAGGAATAATTCTACACAAGCTTCAAAGTGAGCAAAATGGTGCCAACAATAATTGTGCAGGTGCATTGTATGCATCTCCCCATGTTTGCATTAGGCTTTTTGGATCCACTAAGGCAGGCTTCCTTAATGGGCCCAAAGGCTTCCCAATCTATCTTGTTTTCTTACTAGAGCCTCAAGGCCCATCAGCTGGAGTCAGGTGCAAAATAGTGAGTTTGGAGGGGAGGCAGACACACACCTTGTAGAATTAAGGAACAGGGTGCCTCTGAGCACACAGCTCAGACCAAGGTTTTGTTTCTAGTATTAAAATTGAGTTCCTAATCCTTTCACACAAAAATCCACTCCTGGTCCCCCCTCTCCCCAAGCTTTCTTCATCTCAGCAGCCTATTGCTGTTGCTGTTATTAAACAGTTTGGAGCCAAAACCCCTGGCAGATCTATTGTAGATGACCCAGGGCACAATCCTCTGGACTGGGGAACTCTGGAAATCGTAGGACATTTTTCTGTTTAAACATGCATAAGACTCCACCCTGAGAGATCAACCAGTAGATCCCAATCTGCGTTCCTCCCAGTCCTGCAGTTAGCATGGCTCTTCTTATGTTCCTACATGTCTCTTGTCTTTGGGCTCAGACTATTTGGAATAGGAATGGCAGCCATTTCAAACCAGAATAAGAGCCTAAAGAAGAGCCCTGCTTGATCAGACTAAAGGCATCTCTATGTGAGGCTTTTATCATGAGATTGTGATTGGTCACTCATGGACCAATCTCAAACTCAGCCTGAGCATTAGTGCTGCTCCTGGAATGTTTCACCACTCCTTGAAGTTGCAAGCATGCAAAAACATACATAGAAAAGTATTTTGCAGGGAGAGGATGCAGTGGACTAAGGGCTGCCCTAGAAATTCCAGAAATTGCATCCATCAGCTCCACAATCCCACTGATAGGTGGAGATTCAGGACAGCTAAAAGAAAGTACTTCTTCACACAGTGCATAGTTAAACAATGGAATTTGCTACCAGAAGATGTAGTGATGCCTTTGAAGGGGGCTTAGACAAACTCCTGAAGGAGAAGGCTATCCATGGCTACTAGTCTTGATGGCTATGTGCTACCTCCAGTACCTGAGGCAGTACACCTATATACACCAGTTGCAGAGGAACATGGGTGGGAAGGTGCTATTGCACTCATGTCCTGCTTGTGGTTTCCTGGTCGACAGCTGGTTGACCACTGTTGGACCCTTGGTCTGATCCAGCAGAGCTCTTCTTATGTTCACAACAACCTCATAAGTTTGGCTGAAAAATAACACATAACTCTTAAAGTTGGCTTAGAAAGCAGGGACTTTCCTGGCGTCACCCCCTCTGACTTTCACAAATGAGCAGGGGATTCAAACCCAAGCTTCTCAGCTCTAAGTCTAACTTCTAGCCCATCCAATACGCCAGTTTGGGCTTATTCCTGACCATTTCTTCAAATATACAGTAGCGGTCCTGAAATCCTAGAATGGGCTCCACACTGAAAGAAAGAAAAGAGAGGGGAGGGAGGGAGAGAGAGAGAGAGAGAGAGAGAAAGGAGGGAAGGAGGGAAGGAGGGAAGGCAGGCAGGCAGGCAGATGCATGAAGCTGCCTCATACCAGGTCAGACTCTCTGTCTATCTAGCCCTGAATTGTCTACTCTGATTGTTAAAGATTCTTCAGGGCCTCAGGCAGAGATGGGTCCCTCCCATCACCTGCTCACCAGTCCGTTTAACTGGAGTTGGCAGGGATTGAACCTGGGACCTCCTGTACTGCAAAGCAGGTGCTCTATCCCTGAGCTATATAGTCCTTCTCCTCCTCAGACCATGCCTCATACCATCATCTTCAGTAGGCTAAATTCTCCTCTTTCTCAATAATTTATCCAATCTATCTCCCACAACAGTTTCAAGCAGCCTGCCTCTTTTCCTCTTTCTGTCCTGCACCCCACCCCACAAAACAAGGTTTGGACATAGGTCTCTCCCCAATATTTTCTGCTTGAAGGGCCATCAGAGCCATCCCCCAGCTGCCACCCTGGCATAGCCGCCAATACAAACAGTTCCAATTACTATGCTCAAAGCTAACCACCACCACCGTGTGCTCTCTCTCCCCCTCCCTCTCCAAAGCGAGCATTGCTCCAGAGCCCCTAGGAGGCGCTTCAGCTCCACCTCCCCCAGCCCCCGAAATACCAGGAAAACATTCTTGGAGTGGGAGAACATTCAGCAAAAAGAAAAGAGAAAAAGGCATGTTGCTGACTCCCCAGCTTGGCTTTCAAACAAGAAAGAAAATCGGATATTTTTAGCCATTGAGTATAGCCTGATCAGGCCCCAGCTGTATGGCCAGAAATGCAAGCCATGCTCCCAGCTTCTGCACACTCTCAAAAAAGAAAAGAAAAGAAAAGAAAAGAAAAGATCAGCTTCGTCTCTGCAAGCTGGTCACAAAGGGGGATTTAAAAAAAGAAAAACCCTGCAAATATAAAAGCCCCTGATTCTATCAAAGAGATTTGGTAACATGGTAACAAGCCATTGTGCAAGTGGGGGGGAGGTGGATTCTCGCACAGGCACATCTGCTCTTGCAATGTGACCACTCCTCCTTTAATCTACCATTTGTGCACTGCTGCCGCCCATAGCTCAGTGGTCAGGCCACATGCATTGCATGGAAAAGTCCCAAGTTCAGCCCTTGCCTCTGACATCTTGTTCAAAAACAAACTGTCGGGTAGCAGCCGCAGGAGATGGGAAATGGCCTCTCTCCTCGGGAGACCCTGCAGAACCGCTGCCAGACACTGGGAAAGACAGACAAATAATCTGGCCTGATCCAAGGCAACATACTCTGTTCCTATCTCTGGCCAAGGAATAATGCTATGAGTTTAGCGATCTGGATTACTGCAAATAGACTCATCGTTAGGATTTGGGGTGATAGACCGACCATTAGGATTTGGGCTAACCTGATGAGTTAGCCCTAGAAACCCCAGAGAGTATGTGACTGAGAGTGAGTGAACAGGTGCAGAAAACAGGGAGTTTGACATTTCTGTGGTGAAATAGGCAAAGAGGGGGTGGCCTTGTGGCTTTTGCTTGAGGCTTTGTTTTTGAAGGGGGGGGGGTCTCCATGAAGTTTTGCCTGTTTGTGGACTAGGGCAGATGCATTAAATTATCCTTAGTTGTGGTAGTGTGTGTGTGTGTGTGTGTGTGTGTAATTTCTCTCTACAGCAGGGGAGGCTGGTGGCTCCAATTTCAGTGGGGCAGCAGAAATTCCATTCTGGGTTTCAGTTACAACTAGCCCAAAGTCTAAAGGAACTATCCAAGGTGCTGAAACCTGCCAACTGGAAATAAGACTTCATGCCTCTGATGAAGTAATGAGTTCTGGAAAATGCAAAAGGTTTCCCACTATTTTGTAACATTTCCATTGATTCTAATAAAGTATTACCCTACTATGATTGGGAGACAGGGGCTGGGGGGATTAAATGGATCTGCACGACTACTTATGTCTTCAGACACTTTGCTCATGACACCCTTTCAGAATCCATTCCACATTTCTTGTATTTAGCAAGGTATGTCCAGGCAACAAATTCCAGCTTGACAGGCAGCATCTTGACAGGGTTTCAGATCTGCTCTATCATTACTTTCTCCATGGAGGAGAATAAGCATCCCTATGGTGAGTTATCATTTTTTTATTAAGAGCACACCTTCCTGCAAGGTTCTCAGAATGGCTAACACAGGGATCCCCAACCTTTGTGGACCCATGGGCACATCTGGGAATTTGAGAAACTGCTGTGGGCACAACCACAAAATGGATCCCATGGAGGATGTGGCTGGTCACCTAATGGCTGCTGTGGGGGCCTGGCTAGTCAGAGGGGAGCTAAAGAGGGCACAGGAGAGAAATAGTGAGGCTGGGAGGGAGGGGAAAGTATCACGGCAAAGGGGGAGAGTGGAGAGAAAGAGCTAGGCTAGAAGCTAGGAGAGGGGGAAACAGTAAGCTAAAGAGCCAAAAGAATAGTGAGGCTATAACCTGGGAGGGAGGGGAAAACAGCAAGGCAAAGTGGGATAGGGGAGAGAAAGAGCCAGGCTAGAGGCTGGGAGGGAGGGGGAAACAGCAAGGCAAAGGGGGAGAGGGGAGAGAAAGAGCAAGGCTAGAAGCTAGGAGAGGGGGAAACAGTAAGGTAAGAAGGAGGGGGAATAATGAGGCTAGAAGCTGGGAAGGAGGGGAAAACAGCAATGCAAAGCAGGAGAGGGGACAGAAAGAGCCATGCTAGAGGCTGGGAGTGAGAGAGGGGGAAATAGCAAAGCAATGGGGTAGAGGGGAGAGAAAGAGCAAAGCTAGAGGCTAGAAAGGGAGAGAAAGAAGATTATCCTAACATTTTCAAATCAAACAATTTTTTGTGAAAGGGGCAGGGAGGGGAGAGCCTTGTGGGCACCACTGGATGTCCTGGGGCACCATGGTGCCATTGGGCGCTGCATTGGGGACCCCTGAGCTAACAGTCACATACACAATAAAATGTCAATACAAAAAGGAAAAACAAATAAAGCCTGCAATTCTGCAGTCTCCAAGAGGGCACCGCAGGGGCCATAGGAACTTTCAGCCCTGAGGGTGGAGAAAGAGAAATCTGCCCTCAGAGGGGGACTTCCAACCTTGCGAACTTCCTCCCAGCCATGAACATTTCCATGGCCCAATGCCCGTACAACCAATACTGCTCTCAGTGTTATGATTCCAGTTCAAAGGTGGACTAATGTGATTGGTAGCATGCATGCACACACACATCAAGGGACTCCGATCCAGTGGGCAGTTAGGTCATTATAGAGTTTGGACATAATGGTCATGGTCATGGAGGGGGTGACTTCCATGATGGTATTATTTCACTTCTATCATTGATAGAAGGCTGCAATGGCTACCAGCCCTGATGGCTCTATGCTACCTCCAGAATCAGAGGCAGTGTGCCTATGTGAACCAGTTGCTGGGGAACATGGGTGGGAGGGAGCTGTTGCACTTGTGTCTTGCTTGTGAGTTTCTCACAGGCAGCTGACTGGCCACAGTGTGAACAGAATGCTGGACTAGATGGGCTCTTGGTCTGATCCAGCAGGGCTCCTCAGATGTTCTTATATGGTTAGTCAGCCCTATTGTGTCTGGGTGCCCTTCTGCTCATTCTGCTGACTTGGACTTCTGCCCCCAAATCCTGCCCTGCCTGCGCCACTGCCCAGATCAGCACTTCTCCATTGCAGAAATGGTAGAGTGATTTGCAGGAGAGAAGTAGCTGGCTGGCAAGCAAGTGTATGTGCTTAAGCCTCCCCCATTCATTTCTCTCCCCAGTCAAGAGCCGTTCAACCATACCTCCTACTTCATGCAAAGAACATGCATCTCAAAATAAAGCAGTGAGGAGGCTAATAGGGTGAGGTGGGGAGAAACAGGAGAAAAGTTCAGCCTGCCATCCTCCCCTGCAAAACCCTTCCTCACTGCTTTGCAGGGGAGCAGTGGCAGCTCAAAATTCCCCCACCCACTGAATGCTCAGTTGGATCCACCTTGACAAAGGAAGCTGCTTCCCAAAGATCCACAAAGAGCCATTTCTTGTGAGATGAATATCATCTATGGGGGAAAATAATGTAGCATATTGCAGAGCACCCCGTTCGGCAACACATCATTGCAAGGCTAATGATTATGACAAGCACACACTTCACCAGAGAACAATCACTTCGTTATTGCTATTCACACTTTAACTTGACTTCTTTTCTGGAACTCATTTGCAGCTAAGCAACTGTGTGTTCGGTTTGGTTTTACTTTCACAGGCAGTTCAGTAGATCATGGCAAACTGGGATTGGGGAGAGAGACGAAAGAAGGAAGGAAGGAAGGAAGGAAGGAAGGAAGGAAGGAAGGAAGGAAGGGAGTTTAAGAACAACAATGCATACCCCAAACTCCACATACCATTTTCAAATAAAAATAATGAACATTTGCCTCCTACACACACAGAGAGGTTTATTTACAATTACTCAATGGAAAATGCCATCAGCCATAAGAAATGAACCTTTCCTATTTACACACAGTCAAACATGTATGTGTTAAAATGAATACAAACCACATGACCCTAAACACAAGGGACATTTCAGATGTGTGCAATTCTCCAAATCCACACAAGAATCATAGAATCATAGAATAGTAGAGTTGGAAGGGGCCTACAAGGCCATCAAGTCCAACCCCCTGCTCAGTGCAGGAATCCAAGTCAAAGCATCCCTGACAGGTAGCTGTCCAGCCTCATCTTGAATGCCTCCAGTGTGGGAGAGCCCACCACCTCCCTAGGTAATTGGTTCCATTGTCGTATTGCTCTAACAGTCAGGAAGTTTTTCCTGATGTTCAGCCGGAATCTGGCTTCCTGTCACTTCACCCATTATTCCATGTCCTGAACTCTGGGATGATCTGGCCTTCCTCTCTGGGACAACCTTTCAAGTACCTGAAGAGTGCTATCCTATCTCCCCTCAGTCTTCTCTTCTCAAGGCTAAACATGCCCAATTCTTTCAGTCTCTCTTCATAGGGCTTTGTTTCCAGTCCCCTGATCACCTTTGTTGCCCTCCTCTGAACCCTCTCCAGTTTGTCTGCATCCTCTTTAAAATGTGGTGCCCAGAACTGGACACAGTACTCCAGATGAGGCCTAACTAAGAGATAATCACCAGATCCCACCAGTACTTTCCAAGGCTCCCAAAGCCACCATATCTTGCAGGATGGAAAGAAAACCAACCACACCAAATAGATCCCCCCCCCCCAGAATTTTTGCTGTACCATTAACTCATATTTGCCTGCAGCTGCCTTTGGCAGCTACCAGTCATGACAATCTGAGAAAGGAAGACTTCACTTGACCCCCACCACAGAGCTCGCTGGATACTTACAATACAAGCAGGCACAAGATGGGGGGAGAAGGAGAGGTGGAATTATGTAAATTCCAGAGCAAGAGAACACATGAGAAGCAATCAGGATTTGTGAAGTTGTTGGCAACAAATATAACAACTTGGATAGGGTTTGGGGGCAGTTTTAGGGGGAAAACACTGAGCAGCTGACAAAAATGTGCAGAGAGAGAGACGAAAATCAAAGGGAGCAGGGAGAGGAGGCCAACTGTCCTGTGTTCTCTCAATAATAACAGTGAGAGTTACTATTCATTGTTGCTGTTATTTCTTAGATTTCTTAGACACCTTTCTCCCCCCACCCCCCAAAAATATTCAAGGCAACTTACAACAGGATTAAAACACACAAAATTTAAAATAGCTAAAACAATTATTCACTAAAATACACCCACCCCACAAAATAACTAAAACATCGGTGTCAACCATAAGCTAATTAAAGTGATGCAATAAACAGCCCATCAAATTGCTTGGGAATAGAGGAAAGTCTTAATCTGGTGCCAAAAGATGACAGTGTTGGCTCCAGGAAGGCCTCACAAGTCACAACACAGGGAGCAGTGGAAGAGAGAAGTTTAGTGCATTTGAAGAGAGAGCTTGGCAACCATATTGGCCACAAGGCAAAGAATTAGGGATGTACGAAAGTCACTTACCTTTTCATGGATTCTTTTCATGGGGGGGAGGCGTTCTGTCCCTCCCCCTGGAATCCTCAACGGGGGGGAGGCAATCCGGTCCTCCTCCCCGGAATCCTCGACGGCCGGCTGTGCTCTGCGGCGGCTCCACAGAGCAGCCGGCCAGGCCCAGGCCATCCGCAGCTGGATTTCCAGCCGCCGAGGGCTCTGGGTAAAAAAAAAAAACCACGTACGCAAATTGCAGCGGCTACAGCCGCCGCCATTTGCGTTCCTTATTTTTCTTCATCTTAGTCTATGTAAATATTTACGTAGACTAAGACAAAGACAAGAAAGGGGAATGCAAATAGCGTACTGGGTGCTATTTGCGTTCCCCTTTCTTGTCTTCATCTTAGACTATGTAAATATTTACGTAGACTAAGATGAAGAAAAATAAGGAAGGGAAATGGCGGTAGCCGTAGCCACCGCCATTTGCATACGCATTTTTTTTTTTACCCAGATGTGATAGGCTACGTAAGTCTTTACGTAGCCTATCAAGTCTATGGGGGGGGGGGACAAAACACACAGACTGCAAATGGCGGCGGCGGCAGCCGGTCGGAAGACCAGCTGCCACCGCTGCCACTGAAGCCACCACTGGAGCCGCTGCCATCTGAAACATCTGCCCCAGGTAAGTCTTGTCCCGGGGGGGATCTGTGGGGGGCGGGGTGGTGGCAGGCCGTTCCGCGATGGATTTCGGGGGGCCGAATGCACTGGCATTCGGCTTCGCCAAGATCCATCGCAAAATTCTCTGACATCCCTTCAAAGAATGAGCTTTTATAAGCCACCTTGAAGCTGTTTGTGATGAAACGCAGGGCAGACACTCCATAAATAAATAAGAGGCACTCCAAGTGGAAACATTTGAGACTCCACAGGACAATCCTATGCATGTTGTTTAGTCAGAAGTACATCCCACTGAGTTCAGTGGGGCTTACTCCCAAATAAGCATGCATAGGATTGCAATTTTTTTTTTTTAAGATGACCAGTGATGCTTACACCAATGGTGACTGCAGCCATGAAATTAAAAGACGCTTGCTCCTTGGGAGGAAAGCTATGGCAAACCTAGACAGCATAGTAACAAGCAGAGACATCACCTTGCCGATGTCTAATCAAAACTATGGTTCTCCCAGTATGGCTGTGAGAGCTGGACTATAAGGAAGGCTGAGCACTGAAGAATTGATGCTTTTGAACTGTGGTGCTGGAGAAGACTCTTACGAGTCCCCTGGACTGCAAGGAGGTCAAATCAGTCCATCCTAAAGGAAATCAACCTTGAGTGCTCATTGGAAGGACAGATACTGAAGCTGAAGCTCAAATATTTTGGCCACCTAATGCGAAGAGAAAAGTCACTGGAAAAGACCCTGATGCTGGGAAAGACTGAAGGCAAAAGGAGAAGGGGATGGCAGAGGATAAGATGGCTAGATAGCATCACCGATGCAATGAATGTGGACTTGAGCACACTCCGGGAGAGAGCACAGGACAGGAAGGCCTGGCGTGCTCTGGTCCATGGGGACCAGAGAGTCGGACACGACTGAACGACTGAACAACAACGACGCTTACATAGACTAGAATACATTTTGCATTTTAAGCCTTCTGTCTTAGGTTTCTTCCCAGTCCCCCCACCACACACACTCAGGTCTACAGAGTGTGACCAAATAGCACTGCAGACACTCAAAGGTGTGTTAAGCATAGGAATGGACAGACTGTGTAAAATCCACTCTGTCTGTGTTTCGCAGATTGTCAGGCGCTTTTTGTTCCAGCATCCACTCACAGTCAGATATGATTTTTTTTTCATCATGCAGAAAAATATGCCAATATTTACATAAGAGGTTTCATAGGAATTAATATAATTTATCTCAGTACATAACATTTAGTGTACTCTCCCCGATTCCATTTAGTATGCAACATTTAGCGTACTGTCCCCCATTCAACTTTTCCTCAACAGAAACCTGCATGTTTCCTACAAATAAATTTCGGGAAACTTAAAAAATCATCTGAAAGTCGTCCGACTCCGTGCAACCCGAGGGGGCTGCTCCGCAGAGGATTCCGCAGGTTGGATTCTTAGAAACCCGAGCTCATTTTAGTCCGTCTTGAATTTCTCCAGCATCCCTAGTTAAGAGTTATGGGCGAAGCCCGGCTCTCGCAAAGGAGAATGGCGAGGGCCAGACAGGGTGAAAAGAGATCAGCGTGATGCGCTCCGGCGGAAAGGGCTTCAACGTAGCACCCTGCTGGCGGGCAGGAAAGCCACGGTCAGCAGCATGGAGAGCGCACCGAGGAAACGGGAGGCGGCGCCACCGCGCATCCCGCCCCCGGCTGGACCAGGCGCATGGAAGGCAAGCGAGGGCTTCTGGAGAGCGCGCAAGCCTCGCCAAAGAGCAGGACCTTGGACAGCGCCGTGCGGAAAGGGCGCGGCGACCAGGGCCGCTGAAGATAACCACGAACGGCGACCGGGCGGCGCGTCAAAGCGACAGGCGGCGGTCAGCACCGCGGAGAGCGCCCTGGTCGCACGTCCTTGCCTCTCGACCCAGGACCGCAGAGCGCCGTTCTGGCGGACCCGCGCCCCGGTTCTGTCCTCCTCCAACCCGCCCGCCGCGATCTTCTCACCTCTCGTCGTTCTGGAAGGTCTGATCCCCCAAGAGCAAGTCCCGGAACCGGTAGCGAGGCGGCAGGGGAAGCACCTCGGACTCCAGCTCGTTCATCGTCAAGGAGGAGATGTCTAGAATGACCCCGCTGCTGTTGCCGGTACTGGTGTCGTTACTGGTGGTGGTGGTGCTGCTGCCGCCGCCACCGCTGCCGCCTCCTCCTCCGCAGCCGCCCGGGGACGACTTGAGCCTGCGAGGGAAAGAAGGGCGAAGGATATGAGCGGTGGGAGCCAGGCTGGAAGCGACGCTGCCCCCTTCTCCGGACAGCTGGACGGGAGCCCCAGGACCAGCACCGGAACCTCTCTCCCCGCTGCCAGTCGGGCTGCGTGAAACCGTTTGCCCGGGGCGGGCGAGAGCAATCGCCTCCTAGGCAGGACCCCCGGTTCAAAATTAGGAGGACGTCCCGACATCTGCCCGATTTCCCGTCATTCCGTTTCTCCTCCCCTCTTGTGGGCAGAAACACACGCACAACAGCCCCCTTGGACCGGAGCGGAGGGCAGGCACCGCTCGCAGGCAGAGCCGGGAGCCCCTCTCCAGGCTGAACGGCAAATAAGGGGTAGCAGAGAGAGAGAGAGAAAGAGGAATTGGCGCGGGGGAGAGATAAGAGACGCTAAGGGGCACGCAGCAGAGCTTTGACCCCTGCTTGCAGTAAGGAAGAGGGATGGGGGGGCGGTAAGACAGAACTCAGTTTGCAGTGTGAAATGTTCACACCCACCTACGAGAAACACGGATCAGCAAGACGAAGCATGCAGAGAGAAGAGGAAATCAGGTCAAAGGGGGTAAAAGTTGCCAGAAAAAAACCGCAGGAGAAGCCGAGGAGAGGCATCTTCTCCAGTGCGGGAGTTTTAGATGTGTTACCGGGCGCACACTCCCAGATTGTATCCCAATTTCGAAATCGATTCATCCAAAGTTGCCCTCGCCCGGCCCTTGATATGCTTGCAACAAAGCCGGCAACCAGACTGGAATTTAAAAAAAAAAAAAACAGACTGGCAGGACAGTCACTTTATGAGGACCAACTAAGACGTCACAAAGCAGCAGTCCTATAGTCTACTCAGGAGTAAGTCCCATTGATTGCAATGGGGCTTGTTCCCAGGTAAGAATCTAGGACTGCATCCTTAATTAGGTTACTTTTCACCCTTCTGGATGCAAACAGATCTCAGGGTGCCGCATCAAATGCTACCAGAACAAAAAATGCCAGAAGTTATTGGCCCCAAAGCCAGCTCTGCCTTAGAACCTGGCACCCTCCAGCTGAGTGTGGACTACAAGGCCCATCATCCCCAACCAGCACCACACTGGCTGGGGGTGATGGGAATTGTAGCCCAACACATGTGAAGGGTTTGGGAAAGGGATTGGGAAAGTTTGCCCTAAGCACAAACGAGAACACAGAGAGATCTCTTGTTCTGGGGTTCTCACAGAGTTTGCTGGATATTTTGTTGATGTTTTAGTTGGTTCTGATAAAGGTTGGCGCTCTATTGTGTCTAGATTTTATTTTTATTTTCTAGTGGATGCTCTCACCTCCCACTCTTCTCCAGGCTGGAATCACCACTCCACCCATAAATGTGCACTGAAAAAGTGGAGGAGTAAATTCCAACGTTCAGCTCAACATAGCCATCCTGGTTTTGAATAAACAAAGCAGTGGGTGAGGAGTAACTGATCCATGGATGGACTACCATGTTTATCACTGATGTGCTTTAAAGAATCTTCAATATGGGAGAGTCGAAGAAGAGCCCTCCTGGCTCACACCAATGGTCCATTTAGTCCGGTGGCTCTAATTTTGGTGGGGATATGAGCTCATTCTGGGTTTGACTCAGAACTAGCCAGAACTCTAAAGGACCTATTCAAAGTGCTGAACCCTATCCCCACCTTGGATAGCTCTTTTAGCGTTCTGGCTGAAACCCAGAATAGATTCACAGCCCCACCAAAATCAGAGCCACCAGCCTCCACTGATTTAGACTAGTCTCCTGTTCCTGACAGTGGCCAGTCTGATGTCTCTTGATAGGGCTGTTGCCTCCCACCACCACAGCAAGTGATATTCACTGGTACACTGCCCCTGAACCTGCAGGTTGCATGCAGACATGGTGACTAGAACCATTGATAGACACCCTCCATGAAGCTATCTTATCCCCCTTTTAAGCCATTTAAGAACAAGGAAGGAAGGATGGGTCTCTAAAGATGCTGCAAATGTTTGCAGTATTCCAGCACTCACTGCAAATCTGAAACTCCAAGATCACGTGTAAAGCTGCCCTCTTTCTCACTCAGTGCTTTGTACTTCGGTGCTAATACCCACCTACAAAGTACACCCATGCGATTTTTATGTGATGTACTGTGAATCAGGGAGCTCCTATTCACATCTCACTTCAGCATTAACTCACCCAGTGTTATTCCTGTTCTCTCCAGCTTAGCCCCTGAAGCTGCAATATGATGAGCAACCTGCCTATAGATCGTACATTGTTTGACACAGTGCATCATGGACCTGGTAGTCTTGAAGTTCTTTGTTCTTTCCAACTCCAAACGGACTCCAGTGCAAAAAGGTGCTATTGTGGAAATGGCCAAAATTGCAAGATGAGGTTCTCACCTTTAGGGTTAACTTATTGTCTGAATGCATGGATGCAGGATACTCAATGGTGCAATGTTGGAATGCATGGGTGCTCAGAGCTACAATGCTAGGAACCATGAACCACTCTATGAATGAGCATGCGACGCAACAGATTCAGCAAAAGCATTATACATTTTTGGCACAACTGCTTGAATGTTCCAGTATATTCCAAATGGATAAAACCACAGAATTTAACCCACAGCCTGTCAACAGCCAATGTTGGTGACAACTTTAATTTTCCCCTCCTATGGTTTTAAACCAGGAGCTGAGTAATCATCCCCTGGATCACAGCAGATCTCAGCAATACTGGTTGCAAAAGGAATACTGTAGTGCAGCTAGGTAATTTTAGACCCTGGGCTCAAAAGCCCCCCTCCCCTTTAAATAGCAATGTTACATTACTTCAGCTGTGAAGCACACAGCTAACATTTCTCTTCCCTGGTACCCCTGTCATTACATGCCTTTATATTCCCAGTATGTTAAAGGGGAGGAAACGTGGGGGGGGGAGAGGAGACTTTTGCCAACCCAAATTTTAAAAAGGCAGGTTCTGAGCATGTACAGCTTCACATTTTAAACTCACCTAAATCATAGCACCATCACAGCTACAGGAATAAAAATAGAGCTTGCTTCTGCTGCCTTGAGGCTAACTGAACGTATTTCAGAACATATTTCAGTTCAGCAGGACCCCATCATGTCTGTACCAGCCCAGGCGCTGCTGCCAGGCCTGTTTGCCATCACCTGCCATTCAGGGGGCCCTGGGCATCAGCCACTGAATGCTACTGGACTGCCGTTATCAGCCACATTTACACAGGGAGTGGGAGAGGAGTGCTTGAAAGATGTGTTTTCCAGTTTCAGTAGCTCAGACGCATCCTAAGAGAACTTGCCTTTTTTTTTATAAAAGATATTGAATTTGCCTAAAATTGTATTTCCTGGGCTGGTAGAGAAGCAAAGGGCATCTGGTATTTCTGCTGAACATTGCACTGAGGAGTCAAAGGAAGACACTCTTCAGCTCTTTCAAGTTCAATATTTTGACTGTCGCTTGCCACCCCAAGGACCATGGCTTAATTCTATTCCCCCCTGAGAAAGAACCAGCATAATCCTTTTTCCTCCTACGAGCTGGCTTGTAAGTCAGATCTGGTGCCAGCTGAGTTCCATCCATGCAGCCTACAAACATTTAAAATCAATTACCAAGGTGACCTTCTCACCAAGCCCTCCAAAGATCACTTGTTTATATTCACTAACTCAGTTGCTCCATCCTCTTCTCTGCCACAGGCTCAAAGCAGCATGGAATCAAACCCCAACACCAGCATTTGAAAGAAGAAAAAAATCAATATAAACAAGAAGGTGACAATAAAACATCAGTATTTAAAAAGCAACAACAACCTGGAGCTAGTTAAAAGAACAAGAGCATAAGAAGGACAAACCCAAAGGTCTGTCTATTATTCTATTCCTCCATTCAGGCTTTTAAGTAGATGTTGGAAGACTACCTATCAAGTATGCTGTAGCAGTGGATTTCCTGCAGTGGCTGGAGGCTGGACTACATGACCTCTGAGGTCCCTTCCAACTCTTTGATTCTAGTCCAGCATTCTGCTTCCAGCATGGGCCAACCAGATGCCCTTGAGTCTGGTCTGAAGGAAGATGCAGGATGCTACAACCTTTCTGAAGCTAAGCATAGGGAGCTGCCTCATACTGAGTCAGAACTGGTCCATCTCGCTCAGTACCACCTAGTCTCATTGGAGACTCTCCAAGGTTTGGGGGGGGGGTGACTTTCCAAACCATACCTGGAGATGCTGGTCATTGAACCTGGGGCCTTCTACATGTAAAGCAGGTGAGCTACAGCCCCTCACCAGGACCAAGCAGGTTTGGGACCAATCTTGATTGATTGATTGATTGATTGATTGGCCCCCTTTCAGGGCAGAAGCCCTCCCAAGGCAGCTTACAGAAATAAAATATATAAAAACAGTCAAAATATTTAAAAAGATAAAGACAGTAAAATACCAATAAAAACTATAAAAGCCAACAATAAAACCAGCAAGAAGAAAAAGAACGGCATGGACAGGAACCGATTGCACGCACCTTCCATCATAGAAGAAAAGCAGGACATACAAATGTTAGAAATGAACAACTCACAAGCAAGACACAACAGTGATGGTTGTCACCCAGTTCTGGCACTCTGTGGATTCGCACCTTATACAAAAGGCACACATTTATCCAGTCTTCCTGGCTATCAGTGGCTACTTGTCTTGATGGCTATGTGCCACCTCCAGTACCAGAGGCAGTGAGCCTGAATACTCCAGTTGCTGGGGAACATGGGTGGGAGGGTGCTGTTGCGCTCATGCCCTGCTTGTGGGTCCCTTGTTGACAGCTGGTTGGCCACTGTGTGAACAGAATGCTGGACTAGATGGACCCTTGGCCTGATCCAGCAGGGCCCTTCTTATATTCCTCAGCCATGGGGGCTAGTGGTGTGGGAGTTGCTGCTCCTCAAGGAGACTTCAGGTCCTGGGCCTGGGCAGACCTGAATGCTAACATTCTTTTACTGTGAGCAGTAAAAAACAGACAAATCAAGAGCCTCTACTGCGAAGGTGGGCAGAAGGTAGATCTCCAGAGACTTCAGCTCCCAGAAGTTCCTGCCAGCATGGCCAATGGTCAGGATTGCTGGACATTGAAGTCCAAAACACCTGGAGAACTATTTTCTGCCCACCCCTGCTCTACTCATTATCTGTTCTACCACATCCTCTCTCTCTCTCTCTCTCTCTCTCTCACACACACACACACACACACAGAGGCCCGGTTTGGGGGTCTCTTGAGTAGGGATGTCAGAGAAACCCACAATGGCACCAAATGAGTTCAGATTTTCATGGATCTGACCAGTAGATTCCACAACAGTCTGTCTTTTCCCCTGTTGGGTGGATTGCACGGACTTGCAGAGCGGTTTTCTAACTTCCCCGAATTTTGTGCACATTTTGTCATGGAAAAAATACGCACAAAACTTTAATGGCCAAAAACGCTCATTTCCCTCATAAGCTGAAGTGTGAACACGTGCATTTGGGAGAAATTGCACATTTTTGCAAATTCAGAGACAAACAAAAAACTATTCCGGCAAGGGGTGGAAGACAGAATGAAAGGTGCCTGACAATCAGTGAAACACAGACAGGACAGATTTCACACCATCCGTACATCTCTAGTCTTGAGCAAGACACCCTTGGTGGGGCCCCAGCTTGAGCAGGCTCATTTCCATGCCACTGTTCCCATGGCCCATTAACTCACCCTCTCCCACCACCACACCATAAGGAGAGGACCAGCAAGAGGACGATGCCACTCCTCCTGGCTCTCTTCCCTGCTTCAAGAGGGCAGTTGAACAGGCAGCAATAACAAGCAGAAGGAGGAGGGTTCCGAAGTCCCGAAGCTGGGGTGGAGAAGCTCTTTCAGCCAGAAGGCCAAATTCCATTTTGGAAAAACTCTCGGGGACACATTCCAGTGGTTGTCGGAGCCAAAGGCAAACGGGGTGGGGTCAAAGTCAGGTGGCTACCAAGAGCAGGGCCTTTTCTGCTGTGGCACCCTGGATGTGGAATGAGCTTCTAAGAGAGGCTTACCTGGCACCTACATTGCATCCTTTCTGGTGCCAGGTGAAGCCATTTTTATTTTCCCAGGCATTTCAGCATTCTAGTCTTTTAGTTCAGCTACTTTATAAATTGGCTATTGTATTTAAGCCTCTGCACCTGCCACTAGGTTGTATTCTGGTTGTACTTTTAAAATTTATATTCTGTATTGTATTTTATGCTGTATTTTGTGGTTTTAATGTTTGTGAACAACCCAGAGAGCTTCGGCTATTGGGTGGTATAGAAATGTAATACATACATACATACATGAAAAAGAGGTGGGGCAAAAAAAAAATACCAAAAATACCAGCATGTTTTACTGAAAAGCTCTAATTACCAGTCACCAAGCCACAGGAGAGGCATTTCAATCTTTTAGAATAGAGAAAAATTCACAAAAGCCAGGGAGCCACCCAACAATTGGTGGTTGGGGAAAATGGGCATATTCTCCTTGGGTCTCTTGGAGGGTCAGGTTTGGGCTCGTAGGCCTGTTGTTCTGCACCCCTCTCCTAAACACTGGAGGAATAACTTGGGAAGAAGATCTGGGACAGTCCAAGATTTAAATTGCTGCTCAACCCTGGGCTCCATTGTCTTGACTGGAACAACTACATCTATCAGCATCTTGTTTCTCTGCACCTTGGTTTATTTGCTCTGCTTTGGGAGAGAAAGCCATCCTAAGGCAGTGTTTCCAAAGCATCTAACAGCTGAGGCAAACTTCAAGACAAATTGAAGTTAGAGGCACATTCTCACAGTTGCTGCTGAGAAGCTTCACTTTTAAAGCACAAAAAAAGAGTCAGGGCTATCCACCTTCTGCAGGGAGGGAAGAAACCCACTCCTTGCATTTCTGCAGAAGTCACTGGTCCCAGGCACAGGAGGCAAATGCAAACAGCAACTTGTGTAGAGAAACACCGGGCAGCCTTTCCTGCAGGGTGGTTGTTCTGCCGTGTGGCTACACCCAGCCCCAGGAAGCTGGAGCAGTGACTCCTGCAGAGGGGCAACAAGCAACCTCCTTTCAGGGAGGGCCATTCTGCTGTGTCACTGCTCCAGTCACCCCTGATTCAGAGAGGTAGGACAGAATGGCCTCTCTCCTGCAGAAGCTGACTGGAAGGAGATTAGGTCAGACCAGGGAATCATTCAGAGACACAGGAGGTGAGCCTTTGAGGTTCAGCAAGTTTTGGGGGAACACTGCCTTAGCTTACATCACCAAAGTGACGGATCAAAAGCCTACAATTCCTTTTTAAATGCCACATTCCCCGCTAGCCAAAAGGAGGAAAGAGTCAGACTACCGACTATATCGGAGTCAGCTAGCATGTCTCTGCCTCTAGCAAACACTAACCTCATCAGCTTTTGAGCAAGATCATCCCTCTGGGAATAGCATCTCACCATCATCTGGGGTGCAAGTATTCTGGTGCTCATGTTGGGCCACGGCCTCCCGGCAAGCGCATCTTTGCAAACCAAGTGTAGGGATGGGGAAACCCCCTAGCTGGCTGGCTTCTCCCATGTTCACAGGCGCAGGGGAACTCCATTCCAAAAAATCTGCCTCCTGAAACAAAGGACCATCTGTTCCCACCTGGTTTTGTTCAGAAGGGGATGAGAAATGACATGCTTCTGCTGCTTCTCCTCCTCAGATCCAGACAGGGTGCCTATTCGGCAGCCCGCGACATGGCTGTTGGCGACCCCGGTGTCAGGAATACTGGATCGCACAATAGACCTCGGCACAGAAAAAGGAACAGGGAAGGAGAGACAAGCCAGCGCGCGCACTCTCTCTCTCTCTCCCCCCCCCTCTCTCTCTCTCTCACACACACACACACACACACACACACACATGACTTAGAGCCAGGACCGTCTCTGCAAGATGCTCCCTTGTCCTCCTTACAGCCACGTGCAGCTGGCTGATGATGCAAAAGAAGAAGAAGCTTCAGACTCTCTGGAGGGGAGCCAAAAATCCTCCCTTTCTGGAAGTATAAGCCAGTCATTTTCCCTCCACACACGTTTATTATTAGCGTGCTCAGCCTGAAGAAGAAAAGAGTAAGGGGAGATGTGGTAGCAGCCAAAAATATCTGAAGGGCTACCAGGCGGAAGATGGAGCAGGCCTGTTCTCTGTTGCTCTAGAGGGCAGGACTAGAACCAAAGGGGTGGACATTTCAGGGAAGCAGCTATCAGCTAAACGTTAGGAGAAATGTCCTGATAATAAGGGCTGCATGCCAGTGAAACAGACTGCCTCAGGAGGTGGTGGGCTCTCCTTCACTGGATGCTGTCATTGCATGCTGTGTTGCAAATCCTGCATTGAGCAAAGGGTTAGACTAGATGACCTCTGAGACCCCTCCCAACCCTATAGTTCTGTGATCACCTTTAAATGCTGATTTATTTCATCTGTTATATTTATATCCTGCCTTTCCTCTAAGGAGTTTGAGGTGGTGTGAAGAGGAAATGGAGGGGGGAGCTATTTACCACAACCTTGTAAGTGACTGGGCCATGAGCTTCATGGCTGAATGGGAATTTGAACCCCATTCTCTTCACTCCCAGTCCAACACTCTAACCAGTACGCCACATGGTCTCTTAGCCATTGCTACAAGTTAGCAATGGTGGCCTATTTCTGCCCTAGCCCAGGCAGAGGAAATGAGGTGTTGGAGCAGACTGCACTACTCCAGGCTACAGATAATAGGTACCATTTGTGTATCCTCCTCCACATGCAAACTCCCCACAAGCAGAAAGCTAACACATCAGGGAGAAAGGTTCTAGACTAGCCATTTCCCTACTGTGCTAGTTTTCTACATAATAGGCCATTTTGGTTTGTTGTTTGCACAGGGGTTCATTTAAAAATATATGATTCACCTCCCTTCAGTCTCAAGCAGTAGGGTCTATCCTATCATATCACATTCTGCCACATGTGTAGATCCAGGTCTAGAGGCCAGCATAAAGATCACGCTGTGATTCTGCTAGAGAACAAGAGGAAAAAGCAGTAAGGGATGGAAAAGTCAGTTTCTCCAAGTCTCTCCACTTGTGTGTTCGAACCAGGAAGTTCCTTCTCCAACCAGTGGATGTGCTGACCATTGCTATGACTTCATGCATTGGCTAAAAACACTGAAAGGTGGGAGCAGGCTTGTTTCTCATCAAGTGAATGGACAGAAGAGTGGCTGCACATTTTCTCTCATACTTCAGGTTCTACAAAGGCTAGAGACCTCCTTTTTTATTAAATGAAAGCTAGGAATCTGGAGATTATGATGCATATGGGGGACCCCTCCCTCTGGATGCATATGGGGGACCCCTCCCTCTGGATGCCCATGCCCCCCCACCCCATCCCACCCCCACATGCAAGCTGTAACAGTACATTCCAGGAAGAGACTAGCTGCTCAAGTCTCCAAAAAATATGACCTGAACATTCTGAACCTAAATTTCTGGAAGAGGGGCGATAAAGGGTTGCTGCTGGGTTTGTGAACTTTAGCGACCGGGCACCACCATGAACCACCATGTACAGCTGGACTTCCAACACGACCCATACAGGATCCATACTCCACCCCACTGCCCATGGTAGCAGCCATCAAGGAAGATGGAACAGACCCATTCTCTGCAGCTCCAGTGGGCAGGATGAGAACAAAGGGGTAGAAATTGCAGGGAAGCAGATTTCAGCTCAACGCTAGGAGAAACGCCCTGATAATAAGGGCTGTGTGACAGTGAAGCAGGCTGCCTTTAGAGGTGGTGGGCTTTCCTTCACTGGGTGCTGTGGTTGCATTCTGGATTACAAGTCCAAAACAGCTGGTCTGCTATATGGAGACAAGCTAGTCTAGCATATTGGCTGCTGTGCTGGGGAAACAAGTGGATATATTTTGAGCCAAAATATGGGTTATCTGTTATTGCCCCTCATTTATTAATATATTGTTTCTGAGCTTTGTATTGTTTATTAACTGAATGGGCATATCCCTAAGTATTGAACAGATTGAAAGCTTATATGCTTTCAATGGGGTTGGACGTGATGGCCTTATAGACTGCTTCCAACCCTATGATTCTATGCTTATTGCAACATTTTTATTGTCCAATATTTTTAAATAGTTTTTAAAAATTGATTCATTGATCTTTTTACATTATTTGGGAGAATGATGTTGTTAACCACCAATCTGGACGCCCTTTTGGAGGTAAAAATGGGGTACAAAGAAATAAGATCAGTAAGAATAAGATCCTCCACACCTGGACGTGCTGTAGGAGTGAGCTCTGGCAGAAGACAAAGATTTGTAGGTGAACATAAAAGCATTCCATAATTATTTTTTTTAACTGCTTCCTTTGCAACATTTGCATAGTAGTAAGGAAGCAACCCGTTATGAACAAATGTAGGGGTTTTGCAAAGCAGATGGAGCGGGGGGTGGGGGGATGATGTAGCCACCCACCTATCTCCACTGTGGAGTTTCCTCACCTAAAAAAACACTGAGAGAAAAAGGGGTGGTTTCTGCATTTTCTTTAATCCACTTAGCAACCTTGTTTATTACTTCTGAAAAGGAATGGGGGGCAGGGGAGAGGCAGGGGCATGCAGATAGAGACCCAAAATCTTGTAACAGAAAGGTCATGGGCTGCGGGTTTCCTGGCGGAAAGCACTCCCAAAGAGGAGGCTGTGAAATTATTTCAGGAATGGTAATTCTGGCTTGGTATGAAAAGTCAAATATATCACTCAGGGTAGCAGTTATGACAGTGCACATGTTAGAAGAGAAAAGGCTGTCACAGAGAAGAGGGCAAAAGATTTGTTCTCTGCTGCCTCAGGGGACAGGACTAGATATGAAAGACTTAGGTTGCAGGAGGGGAGATTTCGAATGAACACCTGGAAAAAGTCTTGATGGTAAGAGCAATCTGTTGTTGTTCAGTCGTTAAGTCGTGTCCGACTGTTCGTGATCCCATGGACCATAGCACGCCAGGCCTTCCTGTTCTGCACTCTCTCCCAGAGTGTGCTCAAGTCCATATTCATTGCATCAGTGATGCTATCTAGCCATCTCATCCTCTGCCATCCCCTTCTCCTTTTGCCTTCAATCTTTCCCAGCATCAGGGTCTTTTCCAGGGAGTTTTCTCTTCGCATTAGGTGGCCAAAATATTTGAGCTTCAGCTTCAGTATCTGTCCTTCCAATGAGTACTCAGGGTTGATTTCCTTTAGGATGGACTGATTTGACCTCCTTGCAGTCCAGGGGACTCGTAAGAGTCTTCTCCAGCACCACAGTTCGAAAGCATCGATTCTTCAGCGCTCAGCCTTCCTTATAGCCCAGCTCTCACAGCCATACATTGCTTCTGGGAAAACCATAGCTTTGATTATACGAACCTTTGTCGGCAAGGTGATGTCTCTGCTTCTTACTATGCTGTCTAGGTTTGCCATAGCTTTCCTCCCAAGGAGCAAGCGTCTTTTAATGTCATGGCTACAGTCACCATCTGCAGTGATCTTGGAGCCCAAGAAAATAAAATCTGTCACTGCTTCCATTTCTTCCCCTTCTATATGCCAGGAAGTGTTGGGACCAGATGCCATGATCTTAGTTTTTTTCATGTTGAGTTTCAAACCAGCTTTTGCACTCTCCACTTTCACCCTCAACAAGAGGCTCTTTAGATCCTCTTCCCTTTCTGCCATTAGGGTGGTATCGTCTGCATACCTGAGGTTGTTGATAATTCTCCTGGCAATCTTAATTCCGACCTGTGATTCATCCAACCCGGCATTTCTCATGATGTACTCTGCATATAAATTAAATAAGCAGGGAGACAATATGCAGCCTTGTCGTACTCCTTTCCCAATTTTGAACCAATCGGTTGTTCCATGTCCGGTTCTTATGATTGCTTCTTGACCCTCATACAGGTTTCTCAGGAGACAAGTAAGGTGGTCTGGTACTCACATCACTTTCAGAATTTGCCAGAGTTTGTTGTGATCCACACAATCAAAGGCTTTAGCGTAGTCAATGAAGCAGAAATAGACGTTTTTCTGGAATTCTCTTGCTTTCTTCATGATCCAGCGAATGTTGGCGATTTGATCTCTAGTTCCTCTGCCTCTTTGAAACCCAGCTTGTACTTCTGGTTGTTCTCGGTTTGCATACTGCTGAAGCCTAGCTTGTAGGATTTTGAGCATCACCTTGCTGGCATGTGAAATGAGTGCAATTGTACGGTAGTTTGAACACTCTTTAGCGTTGCCCTTCTTTGGAATTGGAATGCAAACTGATCTTTTCCAGTCTTGTGGCCACTGTTGAGTGTTCCAAATTTGTTGGCATATGGAGTGCAGCACTTTAACAGCATCATCTTTAAAGATCTTAAATAGCTCAGCTGGAATACTGTCATCTCCGCTAGCTTTGTTGTTAGTAATGCTTCCTAAGGCCCACTTGACTTCACTCTCGAGGATGTTCAGCTCAAGTTCAGTGACCGCACTATCATGGCCATCAGGGACATTCAGATCTTTCCTGTATAGTTCTTCTGTGTATTCTTGCCACCTCTTCTTCATCTCATCTGCTTCTGTTAGGTCCCTGCCTTCTTTGTCCTTTATCATGCCCGTCTTTGCACAAAATGTTCCCTTGAGATCTCCGATTTTCTTGAAGAGATCTCTAGTCTTTCCCATTCTGTTGTTTTCCTCAATTTCTTTGCATTGTTCATTTAAGAAGGCCTTCTTGTCTCTCCTTGCTATTCTTTGGAAATCTGCATTCAGTTGGGTATATCTTCCCCTTTGTCCCTTGCTTTTCGCTTCCCTTCTTTCCTCAGCTACTTGTAAAGCCTCATCAGACAGCCACTTTGCTTTCTTGCATTTCTTTTTCTTTGGGATGGATTGAGTTGCTGCCTTTTGAACAATGTTATGGACCTCTGTCCATAGTTCCTCAGGCGCTCAGTCTATCAGGTCTAATCCCTGCAATCTATGCGTCACCTCCACTGTATATTCATAAGGGATATGATTTAGGTCATACCTGAATGTTTTAGTGGTTTTCCCTACGTTCTTCAATTTAAGCCGAAATTTTGCCACAGTCAGCTCCAGGTTTTGCTTTTACTGACTGTATAGAGCTTCTCAATCTTTGGCTGCAAAGGACATCATCTGATTTCGATATTGATCATCTGGTGATGTCCACGTGTAGAGTCGCCTCTTGTGCTGTTGGAAAAGAGTGTTTGCTATGATCAGCATGTTCTCTTGGCAAAACTCTATCAACCTTTGTCCTGCTTCATTTTGTACACCAAGGCCATGCTTGCCTGTTATCCCGGTGATTTCTTGATTTCCTACTTTAGCATTCCAATCCCCTATAATGAAGAGGAGATCTTTTTTTGGTGTTAGTTCTAGAAGGTGTTGTAGGTCTTCATCGAACCGATCTAACAGTGCAGCTTCTGGGAGGGAAGCAGTAACATGTGCCCCAATATCAAAAACTAATCATTTTGCAAATTAATCACTTCGTATTTTGCAGATTTACAGTTGACATATATTTTGTGCTTTGGTGAAAAACCTCACAATTGTTGTGAAACATTGTGCTACATCAGCAGTTTTGTACCACTTTGACTGCCATACGTTACCCCAGACAATCCTGGGAATTAGCCTGATGAAGATGCTGAGAGCTTTCTGTTAAGACCCCTAGTCCCTGCTCTCCAGACAGAACTACAGTTCCTACATTTCCCAGCAAAGAGACAAGGATGAATAAGCCAGTCAATAATTGTTAAACCTGCCAGCTTAAGGTCTAAGATGGAGATCCAAGGGCAAACACAGGTCTGTAAGTCACAGCCACCGCAAAACAACTGCTAGTCCTGAAAGAATGCTTGGTTTTGGTACTCTCAGACACAAATATATACAAATTTAGGATAATTCAGTTCAGGGTTTTCACATACAAACTTAACAAAATGTGTGAATTCCTTTGTAAACAAGACTGAAGGAACTTGACATTTAAAATGCTGAATGCAGGAGAATCCACAGGGTTGTATCTAGGGATGTTAGAGAATTCTGCCACGGACTCCAAAGATTTTGATTAGGATTTTGAGCATCACCTTGCTGGCATGTGAAATGAGTGCAATTGTGCGGTAGTTTGAACACTCTTTGGCATTGCCCTTCTTTGGAATTGGAATGTAAACTGACCTTTTCCAGTCTTGTGGCCACTGTTGAGTGTTCCAGATTTGTTGGCATATTGAATGCAGCACTTTAACAGTATCATCTTTTAGGATGATATTGATGCTATACAGCTTGCCTAAGTAGAGTGGAATTCAGGACAAGGGGGACCCAAGGCAGGATGAACCCACTGAACAAGAAAGGAACAGAAGAATAGGAAAAATTCACCTGTCTTTCACCGATTGACTCTGCCGTTTCACCGGTCAGGGGCAGTGTCCTGCTGTGGCCGATTCAGGCTCAGTGCTGATGCAGTCTATTGGGCAGATCCATCTCAAGGAGCAAAAGGCTGGCAGAGGTCAGAAGCAGAGGCACATAGCCCAATATAGGCATAACCCAAGAAACAGGGCCTTATCAGGAACCCAGGGGCCAGCAGCAAAAAACATCAGTCTAAGGACATAAGAACATGAGAAAAGCCCTGCTGGATCACACCAAGGGTCCATCTAGTCCAGCATTCTATTCACACAGTGGCCAACCAGCTGTTGATGGGAAACCCACAAGCAGGACAGGAGTGCAACAGCACCCTCCTGCCCATTTTTCCCAGCAACTGGTGTACATGGGCATACTGCCTCTGATACTGGCGGTAGCTTAAAGCCATCAGGACTAGTAGCCACTGACTGCCTTCTTCTCCAGGAATTTCTCTAACCCCCTTTTAAAGCCATCCAAATTGGTGGCCATCTTGTGGTAGCAAATGGCATAATTTGACTCTGTGCTTTGTGAAGAAGCTCTTCCTTTTATCTGTCCTGAACGTCCCACCAATCAGCTTCATGGGATGACCCCTGGTTCTAGTATTGTGAGAGTGGGAGAAAAATGTCACCCTACCCACATTCTCCACACCATGCATAATTCTGTGGACCTCTATCATGTCTTCCCTTGCTCACCCTTTTTCCAAGCTAAACAAGGTACTGGAAGCTGCATAAAGGTGTCGTTCCTTCAGCCCTCACTACCTATGACCCAGGCTTATGAGATGGAGCTTTCAGAGCCACACCCAAGACTCAGCTGCAGCACATCCGAGGCATCTGGAAGAAGTCCTCCTCATGAGGAGGCCCCTACTCATGAGGAATCCTTTACTCATGAGGAGCCTTCCTTTGAAAAAAGGCATTCCTTCTCACAAGGGTTGTTCTGGCCTGCCTCTTGAGACGCCAACACTCTGGGGGGTGGCTCAGCCTCTGCCTCAGAGGTGGTGTCCCCCAAGGGCCTGGCCCTCTCCTGGTCTTCTGGCATGGGCTGCTCTTTGATGCTGCTTGTCTCTGAGAGCTCTAGTTCCTCCTATGAAGAGGATTCCTCCAGCTGGAGCATGTGTCACCTCCTTCCTTCCTGATTGAGAACCCCTATAGCAACAAGAGATTGCAGAAGATGGGGGCTTTTCCTGCTTTTGCTTCCTCCTCTCTTTTTTTCTCAGATAGGAAGGGCTGCAATTTCTGGCAAGAGATCGGAAGGGAGGGATGGCAAAGGAGAGGAAAGAGTAGAGACGGCAGAAGAAGAATGCCTCCCTTCGAATTAGGTCAGGTGTGTGATATCAGTTAGGTCTGGTGTTGCCACTGCCCAAGTGAAGAAGAGGCAATTACAGGGTGTCAGGGCTGGGCAGCATTCTGGGTGTGCCAGAAACCAGGAGCTGTGGGACAAAGCCAGTAGTCAAGATGGAACAAGAAGTCAGGACCAGAGGACAAACCAAGAATACAGGAACATGGCAGAGCTCAGGAAGTCCATGTGGTTCAAGCAAGGCTCAACTGGAACAGAAAGCCCCTTTGGACTCCTTCCTGTCCAGGAGTAGGCAATGGCCAGCCTGAATGGGTGGAGTGGGGCTAGGGCCTGAGGATACATCACTGAGAGACTGCCAGTGCAGTTCAAAGGTTCACCATACTGGGGAGCTGCAGACACATCCAGCAACTCCTGACCCAGGGGAGCAGTCTAGCTCCTAGCAGGTACTCGCCTGAGATCAGGTGGTGTATTGTATTGCCAGATGCCTCCCTCTCCATACACAGGTTCTAAACAAAACCATAGAATGTGGAAGGCTCCAGCATGAGGATTCCAAAAGAGAAAAGCAGGCAACTTGAAAAGGTCACCACCAGTCACGTTTCAGCTCTTGCCTCTGTTCCGTAGCTGAGCTTGCCAACTTCCCAAGTCATACAAGAAGGGAGCACAACTATGCACTTTGCATGCAAGGACATTGAACTCCAATGAACTTGGGCCACGTGATACATTACTCTGAAAGGGCTGCATGCATCCCTCCCAGGACTAGGTCATTTTCAGGAAGCTAGAACTCAATTTGTCAAGAGAGCCAAGAAATGACTTTCTCAGTCCTGAAATTTCCCAGAATTCATCCAACGTTCTGGTAAGCCACATATACCCAATGGCAAAACTCACCACATGGTGAAGATAATTCGGAATCAAGCTTTATTAATCACAGCAGGAAATGCTTGACCTGGGAGGTTATTAGTGCCAATAGAATATTAAAAGATTCACTTCAGTCTTCCTGCGTACATGTTGTGCAGATGTGCACTTAATAGCTCTGACTTGCTCAACCATTGCCCAGTCACAGCACGCTAGCCAACCACAACTACATCCTTGCTAATCGCTTCCCCTAAACACCCTCCAGATGTGTTGGACTACAACTCCCATTATGCCCAGCTACCGTGGCCATTGGCTTGCTGGCTGGGTTGGGTGGGAGTTGTAATCCAACACAACTGAAGTAGTGTTGTAGACCAATGGTTGTTTTTAAAGAAACCTAGCTCAAAACACCTGTTGTATTCAGCAAAAATGTCCAATGCTACCAAAATACTGAATGGGCAGTTAGAAAATCTGATAGTTTTCCTAGAAACTTAAAGCTTCCCAGGAGCTAATGCTAACAGATCAAGAGATACATCTTGAGGTTGTGGTGGACAACTTGATGAAAACATCAACCCACCGTGCGGTCGATGTGAAAAAGGCAAATGCCATGTTAGACATAATTAGGAAAGGAATCAAAAATAAAATTGCCAATATCATATTGCCCTTATACAAATCTAATGTGCGATCACACTTGGAATACCGTGTACAGTTCTGGTCACCACACCTAACAAAGGATATTGTAGAGCTGGAAAAAGTACAGAAAAGAGCAACTAAAATGATCAAGGGGCTGAATCAACTCCCCTGTGAGGAAAGGCTATGACATCTGGGACTATTTAGCTTAGGAGGAAAAAAGGCAAGTACAGTGATACATGATAGAAGTGTACAAAATTGTTCATGGTGCAGCGACAGTGGATAGGGAGACATGTTTTCTCCATTTTTCATAATACTAGAACCTGGGGTCATCCCATCAAGCTGATTTGTGGGGCCTCCACAACAGAAAAAAGGAAGGACTCCCTCATGCAGTGCTATGGAATTTGCTACCACAAGATGTAGTGATGGCCACCAATTTAGATGGCTTTAAAAGAGGGTTAGACAAATTCATGGAAGATAAGGTTGCCTCTGGTATCAGAAGCGGTATGCCTATGTACACCAGTTACATACACTAAGTACACTATGTACACTGGGGACACAACCCAGAGGGTGCTATTGTCCTACTTGGGGGTTTCCCAGAGACAGCTGATTGGCCAGTGCTGGTCTGATCCAGCAGGGCTCTTCTGATGTTCTTAATTAGTTGTGCTTCTCAGCACCTCTTCATCCAAATTTCTTCCCAGGTTCTGGAGTTTCAAATGAGCTCATCTCACTTTGAAAGTGGAACTAACACGTTGGGAATTCAGTCCATCAGAGATTTATTATGGTTTCCTAGACCAGCATATATACAACCAAAGCTAAATTGTAAAACATGAAATCGGCATTTCTCCAATCTTATTTTCATTGCATTTACTCTTCTTTCTTTTGCAAAAACCTCAACTGATATCGGTTATTTACAACAATAAAACATCCAAATAGCTTGTCCAAAGATTTCCTTCAACCCAACAATAATTTAAATCTGGTCTCTGCATAAAATGGACAGTATAATAAGACCGGCATAACAGACTCAGCCTCTGGAATCCCACAAGAACATAAAACAAGGGAATACCTTGAAATCTTCCTTGTAGCAGTATGGAGAATAAAACACTGAACTTTGCTCAAGTTAGAGCATGCCTGTTGGTTGTTCAAAGTAGAATCACTAGGAATTCTCCATTGTACATAGCATAGCTCTGTCTTTGTGCAGTCTGTTTGGGGAGAGGCCATAGCTCAGTGGTAGAGCCCTTGCTTTGCATATGGAAGGTCCCAGGTTCGATCCCCGGCAACTTCAGGTAGGACTGGAAAAACTCCTGCCTGAAACCCTGGCAAGCCGTTGCTGCCAGTCAGTGTCAACAGTACTGGACTAGATGGACCCATGGTCAGACCTGCTGTAAGGCAGCTTCCTGTGTTCCTGTGTCATGGCTTTTAGTTCCTTTGGTTCATCCATATTCCCATCCCCACTCAACATAGCGATGCACTGTGCATGCACATCAATAAAGCATTGTGAACAAACTAAAGTACCTCAATGTGATTGTTTCTATATAGCTCCTTCTGTGCTATATTTTACCAATGCTCAGGAGCACATCTGTGCAACAGTAAAATACTACACAAAAAGGAACTTTGAGGCCATCGTCAGATGCACAGCTTGGCCGGGAGGCCCAAAGCAGGAGTGTACGGCAAGATACGACAGGTAAGTTAGAATCCCCTGGGATCGAACTACATCAGCTGTCCTTTAACAAAACCATTGGCTTTCTTAACAACAAGAAATACAGAATATGGTATTGCAGTCAATTGAAATAAAACAAGAAAAGTTTGTTCTAACATCTGAACTTGCCCTGAGTGCCAGCTCACATGTGGGTAGCAATTGTGGAGTCTGGAATTGGCAGTCTCTCTTTCTACCCTCTTGGCCACTAAACCAATGCTGCGCTTTACCAGCTAATGCCAGCACAGGACTTGGTTAAGTATTTGTAGATCTTTGCCTGGGAAACTGATGCAATCAGCTTAAGGATGTTGACAGGGGTGAAAGGTCAGCACAGATTGCCCACTCAGGGAGGAAGAAGGACAGACAAGAAGGGGACCCTGGCACCTTTGGGACATAAGAAAAAGTTGGACTGACACACTTTAACATTTTCTCTCATTTAACCCCTATCATCCCAGCTCTCCATGACAGCATCCTACCTGCGGAACTCCCTGCCCCATGACACTCGCCTAGCTGATTCTTTGGAGTCCTTATCTCAGCTGCAGCGCTGGCTCCAGGAACCCCTTTAACCCAGGCCAAGCATGAAAACAGAAAATGCTCTTACACTGCGCCTTTGTCTGCTTGGATGCTCCAGGCAAAGTGAGAATGGGATGCCTTTTGCCAGTCAAATGCTCAGCTTCACTGCCCTCTGGAGAGTGCCCTGGGTGGCTGGCAAAGACAGTTCTCTTTAAGATAGCTTTCTAACGATAGGGTTAATGCATTATTTGCATTAGTTATAAATAGCAGGTTATAAATAACTGCTTTCAGTTTCCCTTCCAGGGACACAGGCAACGATCTACAAAGGTGTTCCATCCACTCCCCAAAGCAGCTGTCGGTGAAATACCGCCAGCCAATTTTGAGATAAAAGTTTGACTTATCTGCCCAGATTCTGCCCCACCAGAAACACCTTTGGGCCTCACCACTCACCAGCATGTTCTGTCCCACTCCTGCTCAGTAAATTCGAAATAACAGAATGAGCGTTCAGTATCGTCAACTCTCCTGAAATCTGAGTCACATTTTCTCTCCCTCCTTACCAGCAACGTCATGACGCTCAGATTATTTTGGAGAGAGATTCCCTTCCTTTGCACCCGAACCATCCAGGGTTCCCTTACATGGTCAAGAGAAGGGATTTGACAATTCCCAGCAAGCAGATCTGTGCCCTGTATACAAACATTAGCACAGATTTCCCATGAGAAGGGAGAGCAAAGGGAACGAGGGGAGATGGAGGGAGGGAGGGAGGGAGGGAGAGAGAGAGAGAGAGAGAGGAATAACATGTGCAAACGCCAGAGATAGTTGCCGTGATCCAAAAAGATCTGTGCCAATTAACTCATGGCGTTGCAGAGTCAGTTTGCAAGCTCCAATTCCTTGCTGGAACACTTTCTGACCCAGAGATGGACTTTGGCTCAATCCCAGAGCACCTGCTTTGCATGCAGAAGGTCCCTGGTTCAGTCCCCAGCATCTCCAGTTTTAAAAGGATCACGTAGCAGCCGTTGATGGGGAAGACCTCTCTTGGACCAAGACCCCTGAGAGCTGAGTAGACAATACTGGGCTAGGTGGACAAGGGGTCTGGTGGTAGGCTGCGTCTTATGCACATACTGAGAACTATTCAGAAGTAATGATTAACCCCTCAACCAACATTTGCTCACCTTGTTGGCGACACCTCTCCTATTCCCTAATCTTGCTTGGTCTGCTGGGGATGCCACTACCATCCCTCCCATCTCCCTGTGTTGTCTTCCCCACTGTGAAAATTTAGATTGGAGGCAGTCTAGCTAGGGTTGGACTTTGGAACCAGCCCAGAGGAGGCCCAAATGAGCACCCAGAGAAAGCAGCAGCTGATGGGGTCAGCAGCAAACAGGCAAACATTAGATCAGCTCAAAAACACAACCCAAATAAATTCAAAATGAATGATAACATGCCCTGAGAATGAGGCAGAAAAATAGAAGCCCCTCTCACGGGGCAAGAAAACGTCCAGGAAACTGGAGCACAGATTTTGGCACAAGACTAGTTCCATCCTGCCCTGGAGCTGGACACCACAGTGCCCCACTCCCACCTGCTCCAGGGCTCTCAGGGAAGTAGAGATATCAAAAGCATCTGCATTAGAGACAAGCTGTGTCCACAATCGCCCCTCAGAAATGTAATGTTTGGAAGAACCTTGGTTTGGAAGACCTTCTAATTAGAAAGGCAACCATCTTGCAAAGAAGAGCTACCATTTCAACTGCTAACATGATGAAGAAATCCCACCAAAGGACAGGAAGGAAGCATCCAGTCTACTTGATTTATTTTCCTTGTTCTCTCATTTCTTTGTTCTCTCATACAGAGCCAGCATGGTGTAGTGGCGAGAGTGCTGGACCGGGAGCCGGGAGATTTGGGTTCTAGTCCCCACTCAGCCATGGAAGCTCACTGGGTGACTTTGGGCCCATCACAGACTCTCAGCCCAACCTACCTCACAGGGTTGTTGTTGTGAGCTTAAAATGGAGAGGAGGAGGATAATGTAAGCCACCTTGGGTTCCTTAAAGAGGACAAAAGGCGGGATGTAAATAAATAAATAAATAAATAAGAACCTGGGAGGGTGCTGAGTCCTGAGGAACGACAACTAGAGTGGAGTCAAAATTTATCCAAACACATTTTCCTCAGAAAAGTTCTGAGGTTTTTCTTTTCTTACTGCCCCCCGCACCTCACCCCCAACATAAACTAGACACTTTGCAGAATTGTCTGCAGATTTTCTTCACCAGTCTTTTATGTGGTTGCTCCCCTTTCCGCTGCCCCTCACAGTGCCCCATGGTGATGCTGTGGGGGGATGCTAAATGAGGGCCGAGCTGCCAGCACAGCTGCTCCTGTTGACACTTGCAGTGGCAGCACAAAAACCCAAAACACAAAAAGAAAGAGGGGCTGTTGACACAACACGCTAACCCACTTTGGCTGGCTTCTGATGTCACACTAACCCATCATGGGCCGCATGCAGGAGCGAACCACAGTGGGTCAGTGTGTTGTGTGGCGGGTGTTTCCCACCCACCCCCCAAGTGGTAAATTACTCACCCCCATTACCCACCCTCTGCAGTGGGGGTAAGGGCCCCCGGGGTGGCTTACCATGTTGTCTGTCAGGCAATACGTGGATACATCTGGCCGCTCTGTGGATAAATCCCGGCGATCATGGAGATGGACACCTAGAGTGTCCAGAATTTCTGGTGACACTCCAGCCAGTGTGGATGATCTCTATGGTCACTGTCGCATAGCAACAGGTGGAGCCGCTGGAGTGACCTAATTCCTGCCATGGGGGCCACTGGGATATGCGGCCATAGCAAAGTTAGGACATCAAGGGATCCATGCTGCCAGGATGGGTAAGGGAACCACACTGCCCTGCATGACTCCACAGTTGTGTGTGGGGCGCACATGTCATGGTTTACTTACCTCTCCCCGCAGCATGGTTCCGCTACCCACCCTCCCCCCATGATCATGTGAATATACCCACTCCGTGGTTGAGTATGGGTTGTTTTGAACCATGGTTGTTTGTTAAACCATGGGTTATTGTGTTGTCTGATTGCAGCCAGGGTGGCTTAACTATACAGTGTAGCATATTTTCTCGAAGAAGTCACCTTGAGAATCCATCCTTTGTTGTTGGGTTATTCAGGGTGGTTTAGAAGCCACACTGCACGGTGAACAACCTACCCTGGCTGTATTCACCCTGCCCACCCTGCTGAAAATGTGTGGCACTCAGACAACACACTAACCCACAGTTCAAAACAGCCCACCGTCAGGGTGGACACCGAGCCCATAGAATCCCAGAGTAGTTCTGATTCTGAGGAAGAGGGGTCGCTCCTGGGAGAGGAGCACGCTCATCTTTCCCAGGGCCAATAGCTGACAGAGATTCCTCCCACCGGCATTCCTAGCTTAGATAACAGTCCTGGGAGTGACAGAGCGCGGGAAGCAGACTTGCTGGATGCGCGACGCCGATGCAGAGAGTGGCGCCAAATGGAGGGCACGGAAAGGAGGCGTAGTGCCTGGTTGGCGTGCAAACAACGGTTGCACCCAGAGGATCCAAGGGAAAAGGGGAGGGACACTCCCTAGCCCTTAAGTTCAGGGTCTGTCAGTGATTCCCTTTCAAACGGGGACCAACTGTTCCAACTTAGGGCATAGGTACTCTGCTGCTCATATCTAGTTGCTAACAGTAGAGTTGTTAAGTTGTAAAAGAGGAATAAAGCTTTGAAAAAAATCCATTTGTCTGTGACTGGACTTGGCTACTGGATTAGACTGAGAGAGGCCTCCAAGGAGCCCTTAACACCCACACTCAACCAATGTGTGGGTTAGTATGTTGTGTGAACGGTCCCTGAAGCTATTCTACAACTCCTGCCAGTGGTGAGCCCTACCTGTGAGAAATTCTTGGAAAATTTCTCCTCCCATGGGGGAAACATGGTGAAATTTCTCTGCCCGCAAATAGGGTAGAAAAATTCAAGAGGCCAGTTGCACACAGCTCAGATTTTCCTAACAGGGCTTCACAGGGTTATTACTTAGGAACCATAGAGAACATAGGAAACTCCCTGGTACCCATTCCTCCATCTAGGATAGTTTCATCTAGGATGCCTGATAGCAGCTCTCCCAGGTTTCAGACAGGGTGCCCTTTCCCAGCCTCAATTGGAAATGCCAAGAATTGAACCGGGAAGTTTTTGCATGCAGAGCAGGAGTTCGACCACTGAGCTATGGCCTATGGCCCTCCCCCCAGGTAAGGAAAGTATTGCTTTAAAGAAGGGGCATTGCCACAGATGGGGATGGTGTGGATGGAGTTGATTGACTCCGGAAGCCTGGCAAGAATTGCTTTTTTCTACTTGCACCACTGCTATGGAGAGCAGGAGGCGGGTTCCACATGCAAAATGTTCTTAGCTCACTCCTGTCACACCTGCCTTCACTGTAGCACATTTTTTTTTAATACACTTTGCATTTGGAGCCTGCAAAACATACACCTGAAATCTTATTGAGGATGCTTTGGAAATATCCCTATTCAAAGGGAGGGATAAGGGGGATGCAATCTGAGGACTACCATCATCCTAATACCATCATTAGGAGAGTGACTACAGTGGAATTTTTGCAGGGCGAGGGTGGAACCAAAAAGTTGGGTCTGCGTGTAAATTTAGAACATCAGAAGAGCCCTGCTGGATCAGACCAAGGGTCCACGTAATCCAGCATTCTGTTCACACAGTGGCCAACCAGCTGCCCTTGGGAAACCCACAAGCAGGACACGAGTGCAACAGCACCCTCCCACCCATGTTCCCCAGCAACTGGTGCACATAGGTTCACTGCCTCTGGTACTGGAGGTAGCACAGAGCCATCAGGACTAGTAGCCATTGACAGCCTTCTCCTCCAGGAATTTGTCCTATTCCATTTTAAAGCCATCCAAGGCCAAGCTGGTGCCCATCACCACATCTTGTCAAAGTGAATTCCATAGTTTATGCACTGTGTGGAGAAGTCCTTCCTTTGATCTGTCCTGAATCTCCTGAATTAAGGAGAGAGAATTATAAAAAGATACACGTGGCATGGAGGAAGTGGATAGAGAAATATATTTGTATTCTCCTCCTCCCATAATACTCAGCATCAAGATCATCTAATAAAATAGACTAGGATAGATAAAAGGCAGGACGTCTTTACACAATGTAAAGGAATCTATGGAACTCATTGCCACAGGATGTAGCGATGGCCACTGAGCTTTTCTGTTTTTAAAGAGATTGGACAAGGGATGAGGAATCTGTGGCCCTCCAAATGGACTACAACTCCCATCATCCTGACCATTGGCCATGCTGGCTGGGGCTGATGAGAGTTAGAATCCAGCACCATCTGAAGGGCCACAAAATAGACAAATTGGTGGAGAAAGAGAGGACCTCCAATGGCTATTAGCCCTGATGGCTCTATGGAATTTCTGCAGGAAGTTGGTCTATACTACGTCAGACTATTTGTCCATCTGGTCCAGCAGCACTGGCCGCTCTTGACTGGCAGCAGCTCACTGGGGTCTCAGGCAGAGCCAGTGATGGGTCTTACCCACACCTGGCTGCTCCCTGACCCTTTGAACTGGAAATATATAGAGGTGGCATACTGCTGAATAATTCCAGTTACTGGGAAGTAACTGGAGTGGAGGCAGGGCTGTTGCCCTCAGGCCCTGTTTATTGGCTTCCTGGAATCATCTGGTTGGCTAGTTGGAGCCTTAGCAGCCTCTTGTTCTTGTTGAAGAGTGGGGGTCTGGACCGGAAGGAGGGGGCAAATGGAGCCATTAGTACCACTGGAACTCCCTGACTAGTTGGTGGCAAAGTTTCCAGGCACATCTTTTTTTAGGAGTTTGAACTACAGGTGAATGGGCCAAGGCGGGTAGGAGATAGTTGGAGAAGATGACTTCACACACACAGAACAGCCAAAACAGCTGAAACAAACAAAGAAACAGCCAAAACAGCCAAGCTAGCTGTGAGTGGAAAACAATGGAGGGGGAGGGAGACTGCAGGTTTTGAGACCCACACAGAGAGAACGAGAGAGAGGTGTTGTGGGTTGGGGTCTGTAAGTTAACTGCACCAGGAGACACAAGGGGTGCCTCTCTGTGGAGATCTGATGTGTGTCAGTGGACTTTGGCTGGCTGGCTGAGTGTTTAAGCTATGCCTCTAGCTATGCCCAGTGGCTGCATCCAGATGTTGGAACTTATTACTAGAGGCTCTGCTTGCCCCCTCCTTGCTGGTCTTCCGCAGTGGTGTTAAGACCTTTCTGTTTTGCACTGCCTTTGGCCTTGAGAGGCTGGGTTTGGATTGATTGCTCACCATAATTATATGCAATCCTTCTGGGTTATTTTTATTTTACTCTGGCTTTTTAATGACGTTTTATGATGTGTCTTACTGCAGTTGCTTTTAAAGATTGTTTTATTGCTCGCTTTTATTGTCATTTGCTCCTGTTCTATACTGCTTTAAAAAAAAATCATGTTGTGTTTTATGATTTTTGGAAGATGCCTTGAACTGTATGAGGAAATGTTTGGGTATAAATATTATAAATAACTAACAAGTATTCCAAAATGCCAATATGCCTCCAAAGGGAAACCAAACCAGGGTAAATGCTGCGCCCCTGGAATTTCTTGGCATTCAGAAAAGTGGGGCGACCATCACATTATGTTCTTAAAGAAGGCAGAATCAGGTAAAGGAGATAAAAAGCAAGACAGGGAGGAAGGAAGGAAGGAGATGTTTGTTCCTGGCTAGCTAGAATTGACATTCTGCTGGAGTAAGAACACAGCAGTCCTTGGGACTGAGGTGAAGTGGGAAAGAGGAGAAGTTGAGTTGCTTGGAAAGTTTAACCAACAGTCCCTTTATCCTCCTACTGGTGGATGCAGAGAAGTACCAGTGAGAAAACTGTAAGGAAGGAAAGAAGAGGCCTCCTCACTGAGGTGTAAGGCTTCTCCACATCAGGCTTTTTATCCCGCAACTTTACCAGGGCTTCTGCTTCTGGATTCTTTGAGGGATTAAGATGGGCTCCTTCACACACACTTCCTGTTTTTTTCCAGAGGATTGGCTTTATCTGCAAGTTCTATATGTTTCATTAGCCTCTAGATGGTACTGCTATTATAGCACCACTTCCTGTTTACACCAACAAATTCAAAGCACTTCAAGCCACTTCTTTTTATTAGCTCATTATTTCTGTTTCAAATTAAGCCATGGAAATGGTCAGAAACCATGGGAGAGGTGGTGGTGGTTGACGACATCATGTAAAAGACCCGTAAACTTCCGTGAGTAACCAATCTCAGTTGAAGGATAAAAACCCCATGTGGAGAAGCCCTTAGGGACATGTCTGGAATTCCCCCTGTGGCTGCAACTTGACAGTGTATATCCTGTTCTGTCACAAAATAGAACAGTGTCAAACACACAGAGTGCCAGTCAGATGTCAACATCTCACCACAGCAGTAAAACAGCACACAGCCTTCAGTTTCCCAGGGATGTTTGCAGGAATTAAAATGCCTTATTTCTTTCTCTCTCTCTCTCTCATACACACACACACACACAGAGAGAGAGAGAGTTCAGCAAGAAGAGCATTCTGAAGCCACTACATAAAAGGTCCTGCAGCAGTATTTCCCAAGCTTCTGATAATGAAGGTGCCTTTCAGCAAAGCTCATCTCCCATTACAGATCATTTATTCAGGGAACCCCTGATAAGCATCTTAGAAACCCCAAAGTTTCTCCACAGCATAGTTTGAAAGCCATGAATCTAGAGCTTAGCCACCATATTGGTGCCCAAGTATTTACTTATTCATTTAATGCATTTCTTTGCCATTTTTAAGATTGCAGCCTTCCCAAGATGCTTACAAAATAAAACATATAATTAAATATCAATATAACAGATCTGAAGTGAGGATCAGTGAGTAGGGCCACCAATGACAATCTTAATACATGGAGAGATTCATAGGGCAGAAGGCAGTCCTGCATATAACCTGGACCCAAAGTGTTTAATGCAAAAAGGTCAAAACCAGCACTTTGAATTTATAGAAACACAACAGTAGCCAGTGCAGCTGTTACAGAATCGGTATAATACAATCCATCCATCTAGCCCCACCTGCCACCCTCCGGATGTGTTGGACTACAACTCCCATAATCCCTCACCATTGGTTCTGCCAGCTTGGGATGATGGGAGCTGTAGTCCAACAGATCTGGAGGGCACCAGGTTGGAGAACCTCATGCAGAGCAAATTGCAGTAGCTCATTCTGGATGCCACTTTTGTTTATTTATTACATTTACTGTATATCCCACCTTTCTTCTATCGTGGAACTCAAGGTGGCTCTGTGTGGTTCCCAGGTGGTCTCCCCTCCAAGCACTGACCAGATCCAGACCCGCTTAGTTTCAGCAAGGTGGCTGCCTCATGCACCTTCAGACTATGCCCTGGAGCACAACAGACTCTGCCCTATGCATAATGGGCACTGAAAGGCATGCCATGTCCAAAATAAAAATAGAGAATAGTCCCATCAATCCATGTCAGGGGGACCTGGGGCATCCAAAAGCAACAGCAGTAATATAATCTCTTTGTTACAGTCAACTGAAATGTCACAGAGTCCTAAGCAGGAGTGTCGACTGCTGCCCAGAATTTGGGAACACACCGCGCTACCCTAACATGAAAATGTTATTCCCTAGCTGGTGCTGTAAAAAGGCCCAGTTCGTTCCCAGAACACATCCCCCTGTGTTATTGCACTTGACCTCAGGCTATAAAATCTTGTCAGGGTCCAATATGTCCGCAAAATATTGAAGCTCCGGTGGTGCTTCATCCAAAAAGTTTGGACGAAGCACCACCGGAGGTTCACTCAAGTGCTCAACTGATTCTGGTGCCTCTCACCCCTGCAAAGGAAGTCTTTATATTCCCATATTCTGATTCCCCATGTGTTCTTGGTCTTCTCTAGAGGTGGGAGCCCATGAGCTGTAGGTGAATGCTGCCAGGGAAATATGCCGCTTTGTCATGTCACGCACTCGGTACAATTACTTGGATGGGTGCCTAAATGCCAAACTCACCAAATCACTCACTAATAACACCTACTGTAAGCCCCCACCCCTGACAGGGATGAGCACATTAGCTCCATCCCCTCCGTGAGCTGGAGGGTGAACATCTGCAAGGCAGGGGAGGGGCGAGTCTTGTCCTGTAGAGCAGGAGCAGTGATGTCTTCCGCCAGAGCACTGGGGTGATTGACAACCCACCACCCCTTGTTCTGGCCAGTGAATGGGGTAATCGCAAATTAACATCTGGCAACGTGTAGCCCTCCAGATTTCTGGGCCTACAACTCCCATGATCCTTCACTCTAGGCTTTGCTTGCTAGGGCTGATGGGAGCTGTGGGACTCCAGATGTTTTGGCCTATGAGTTGTCTACCTCCGGCATGGAGGAAATGTATTATTATTTATTATTTATTTATTGCATTTATATCCCTCCTTTTTTTTCCTCCTTAAGGAACCCAAGGCAGCTTACGTTATCCTTCTCCTCTCCATGTTATCCTCACAACAACAACCCTGTGAGGTAGCTTGGGCTGAGGGTCTGGGACTGGCCCAAAGTCACCCAGTGAGCTTCCATGGCCGAGTGGGGACCAGAACCTGGATCTCCCAGCTCCCAACCCAACACCCTCGCCACTACACCACGCTGGCAGATGCCTCCAGGAAGCTCACAAGCAATCACAAGGGCAATCACCCTCTCCTGTTGCAGTCTCCCAGGAACTGGTATCCAGAGCCATGCTGCCTCTCATCCTGGAGGTAGCATATTACCATCATTGTATGTATGTATGTATGACATTTATATCCCACTTTTTTTCCTCCTTAAGGAACCCAAGGCAGCTTACGTTATCCTCCTCCTCTCCATTTTATCCTCACAACAGCAACCCCATGAGGTAGTTGTGCTGAGAATCTGAGACTGGCCCAAAGTCACCCAGCGAGCTTCCATGGCTGAGTGAGGACTAGAACCCGGATCTCCCAGCTCCCAGTCCAACACTCTTGCCACTACACCACACTGGCTCTGAATGAGAGAACAAGGAAATGAGAGAACAAGGCAAATAAATCAAGCAGACTGGATACTTCCTTTCTTTGATGGGATTCCTTCATCGTGCTAGCAGTTTAAATGGTCACTCTTCTTTGCAAGATGGTTGCCTTTCCAATTAGAAGCTCAAGGTTGCATTGCAGCTGGCTGAAGATCTGTTGTCAAAGCTGCATGTGATTCATATGTCAAACCTCTGCAGTCAGACATAAGCAAGCGCCGCTGACTTCAGTACTGACTTCAAACTTTATTGTGAGGTTTCATTTGCAGTTTCTTTGTTTTGGATGTCTGTGTTTAAACCACCATTGGTTCTTGTCAGTATAAATAGTAGAAAGTGTGTGTGTGTGTGTGTGTGTGTGTGTGTGTCTTGGGGGCATGGTTATAGGAGGGCTGATATGATAAGGTCCTGCACTTCAAAATTTATCAGCCTCCCCCAACCGGTTGCCCTCCAGATGAGTGAGACTACACCTCCAATCATCCCCAGCAAGCATGGCTGGGGTGATGGGAGTTGTAGTCCAACAATCTATAGGGCGGCAGGTTGCAGAAGGCTGAAATTTACCACGACACCACACTGACTGTACTGTGAAAGTGGGTAATTTCTGTGCCTCTAAACATGTGGATGCTTCTGAGTTTCTCCTTGAACTTTGCTCTTGTTTCCAATGTGGAGCCGATGCATTACGAAACCTCCGGCGTTCCAGTTCTTTGGTCATTATTTCTGAACTTTGTACAAAACATTGTGCACGCCAGTTGGTTTCTTTGAATGTCTTCCCACCACCACCACCACCCTAAATTACTGATGCATTGATAACACACAGCACAGAAAAATAAGTAGCCTTGATGTGACCCTATTGACATGGTTGTATCAAGGTTGTATCCTTGCTTTTTGCGCAGCATTTACCAATACTCACAAGAGTGCATGAGCGAATCTGTAAAATGCCACATGACACGAATCTTGACACCATTAGATGTACAACTGCATCATGATTGCTGATTTGCAGACAGTGTCTTATCAGTGCCCACCAGTCACACAGAGAGCAAAAAGACACACAGCTCCAGCAAAGTGTGTGCATGACCCAATTTTAGACAAGTGACCTGCAACAAAATGTTGCAGCGTGGAGTGCTTCTGTTTAGTATCTCGATGGCTGGCATACAGAGTCATACCTCCAGTATCAGGGCAGTATGCTTCTATATGCCAGCAGTAGTGCAGCTAGGTACCTTTAGAGCTGGGTTTTATATGGAGCGGGGGGAGGAAAGGAAGAGGGAGGTCTTAGATGGTCATATGTATTACTTCAGCTGTGAAGCACGCCCTGAACCCTCTCCTCCCCTCCAGCTGCAATTCCATGCTCTGTCTAAATTCCCAATATGTTAGAACAACAACAAAACTGTTTTCCAACCCTGATATTTAAAATAAAACCCCTGAGCATGTGCAGTTTTCCATTTAAGGTCCAGCCCTAACCTATGTATACCAGTGGCTGGAAACACAAGTAGAAGGATGCTGTTCCAACACGGTTCTTACTTATTTATTTTAGAATACTTATCTACCACTTCCAATTTTAAAAGCCTGAAGTGGTTTATAGTACATCGTTATAATAGCACAACATTTAGACAAGTTAATGGCTGGGAAAAAAACACAGGGAAACAAGTTTATAATCACCACTGAAAGCACATGATCACTGATGCCTGACGTATTTGCAGAGGGGAGGTCATTTCAGAGCGGAGGTGCCACCACAGAGAAGGCCCATTGCTGTGTTGCTGCCAGACGGAACTCTGCAGGATGTGGCACAGACAACAAGGCCTCCCCTGAGGATTGTAGGGGTCTACCTAAATAGGGGGAGATGATCTTTCAGGTAACCTGGTCCTAAGCTGCTTAAGGCTTTTTAAGTCCATAATAATACCTTGAACCTGGCTCAGCAGCAAACTGGCAGCCAACGTAGCTCTTCCAGCAAAGGTGATACATGCCCATGGTAAGACACTCCATTCGACAGCCTCGCTGCAGCATTCTGCACTAGCTGTACCAGCCTCAAGGGCAGCCCCACAGAGAGAGCATTGCAGTAGTCCAGTTTCAAGGTTACCAATGGATGGATCGCAGTGATTAAGCTATCCCTGTCCAGGACCAGGCACAGTTGATGTACCAGCCAAAGTTGGCAAAAGGCGCTCCATGCCACCGAAGTCATGTCAATGATGAATCTAGGAGCTAAACTGTGTTCCCGTTCTTTCAGAAGGACTGCAACCTGCTCTGTGTCCCACCAGTACAAGACATACACTATGGTAGGATGTGGGAGAGGGCCTTCTCTGCTGTGGCACCCTGGTTGTGGAATGCCCTCCCCTTGGAGGCCCGATCGGCGCAGACATTGGTCTCATTTCGGCGCCAAGTAAAAACATGGCTTTTGACCAAAGCCTTTGAGGGCTAAATGCATTCCCTAGCACATTGTTTTAACTGTTTTATTGTTTTAGATTTTAACGGGTAGTAGTTTGTTTAATAGTTGAATATGTTTTTAGGTGTTTAAATTATTTATTGTTTTATACTGTTCAAATTGATTTTATCTGTACGCCGCCCTGAGATCTTAACGATATAGGGCAGGATAGAAATGTAATAAATAAATAGATCCCCATCCAGAACAGGCAAACTCCCTAATTCTTGGAGCAGGGAATCATTTATCCACAGTGCCACTGTCTTATCAGGATCCAGCTTCAGCTTATTGGCCCTCATCCAGCCCACACTGCTTCTAAGCACTGGTCCAGGTCATGCACAGCCTCTCGTGATCCAGACGTAATGGAGAACTACAGCTGAGTGTCATCAGCATACTGGTGTCTCCTTGCCCCCAAACTCCTAATGACCACAGCCAGGGACATTTCTCTCTCTCTTGTGTGTGGCTGATGGATGTTTTGGCTTCATAAGCAACAGCGCTCAGAGTCTCAACTCCTCCATGATATTCCATCCCTCCTGCCGCCCCAGTTTTTCTCCTTAACAGTCAACAGCATCCTATATCTGCTGAGAACCCTCGGTCCTCATTGGACTGGGAGGGTTTTTTGGGGGGGACTCCTAAGGTTCCCCCCCCCAAGATCTGTTTTGTACTCTGCAAACCTCAGGATTTCCTCCAGCCTGCTGATACCTCCCTCTTGGGTCTGGATGGTGCTGTTCACTACATAAACAACGGCACTCGGTGCGTTGACATCAGAAATAGAAGGAACGATTCTCCTACTTAACACCAGAGTTTGGGAGGAGTTGGATACAGCGGAGTAAAGCACAAGAATAACAGAGGAACAGAAGAAGGGATAGACACTCACCTTTTTCTAGAAGTGAGCCTTTTGAGGGTGTAAGATCAAAGTGTGCCTCAAAGTATAATTCAGAGCATTTGAGGGAGACTTCAATCTGGCACCCAAAAAGGTTTCAGAAGACCTTTTGCCATTCAGGGAAAAAGCCATGCTTCTACTATCAGAATTTGGAAACACGCTGCCCTACCCTAACGTTGGTGCTGTGAAAAGCACAATATGCATCATTTTGTATCTGAATGGGGAAACGTTCCTTTTGTTAGGAAAAACAACAAGTACCACCTTCTCATATAGAGAAGACTCTCTTCATCAAAAACCCAACCCTGTCAAAGAGCTCTGTGTGACTCAAGAAGCCTGCACACCCTCTACCCCAATGCAGAAAAGGTACCAGCTTACCTATTCTGCACCTGAGCCGCTAGGATAACTTAACTGAAGGCGAGGAGAGGCACTATATAGAGAATGTTTCCCCATTCCTCTAAGTTCCTCCCTCACCCAAGGGGGGGGGGGGTTGAGAAGTAGGGCTGCCATCTTTTTGGATGGAAGCTCTGCATGACAGCTGGAATCATAGAGCTGAAAGGGGTCATTTAGGCCATCACATCACATCCAACCCCTTGCTCGGTGCAGGAATCCAGTTTAAAGCATCGCATCACATCCAACCCCTTGCTCGGTGCAGGAATCCAGTTCAAAGCATCACATCACATCCAACCCCTTGCTCGGTGCAGGAATCCAGTTTAAAGCATCACATCACATCCAACCCCTTGCTCGGTGCAGGAATCCAGTTTAAAGCATCACATCACATCCAACCCCTTGCTCGGTGCAGGAATCCAGTTCAAAGCATCACATCACATCCAACCCCTTGCTCAGTGCAGGAATCCAGTTTAAAGCATCACATCACATCCAACCCCTTTGCTCGGTGCAGGAATCCAGTTCAAAGCATCACATCACATCCAACCCCTTGCTCGGTGCAGGAATCCAGTTTAAAGCATCCCTGGCAGATGGCTGTCCAGTCTCTGCTTGAATACCTCCAGTGACTGAAAGCCCACCACCTCCCTAGGCAGTTGGTTCCATTGCTCTGACCATTTGTCAGTTTCTCCTAATATTCAACCAAAATCTGCCTTCCTGTAACTTAAGCCCGCTATTTCATGTCCTACAATCGTGGATGACAAGAGAACAGCTTGCGGCCCTCTTCTGGGTGACTGACAACCCTTTAGGTGCTTAAAAAGTGCTTCATATATCATTTGGGCCACAGTACTGTAAAACGCTTAGAGAAATATTATTTTATGAGGCATGTAATAAATTTAATCAATACAAATAATAAATAGATAAGAAGCTCCTCCTGTTGGATTGCTTCTTCTTGCACCCCCGTCGCTACTGGTATCTGCCTCTCCTGGGCTTTTAACTCACATGATAGGCAGGATGTTATGATCAACAGAACCTTTTCCCAGCCTGTAGATGAAAGGAAGAGTCACCTGTTGGATTTCTGCCTGGTATGGTGATGTGAGAGGCCTGGGGGGGGGGGAAATAGCAACCTTTAGAAAGGTATGACGAACCTGGAGGAGGTGGGAGAAAGAGACACAGCATGACCGGTCTACCTCACAGGGTTGTTGTGGATGCAACGTTGGCCATTATCTTCATTAGAAAAGAGCCAGACGGTCACATAGACAACAGAGTTAGCCAGAATAGCTAGGTCCTCTGTACCTGCTGGAAAGCAAAGGCGAGGAAAGGGTGGGAATATTGCCTTCATGCCCCACCGGGGTACTTCCAAGTATCTTTTAGCTAGCCACGTCAATGGAAATAGGAAAGACGCTTGACTAAATGAAGCCCCAGGTCTGATTCAGCAAGACTAATCCTTAAACCCAGGATAGCAAAGAAGAACCTCTGTGTTTTGGGGCAGAGTCCGTTGGACTACCAGGGACACTTGCCTTCATGCATGGCTTGTGAGCATCCCAGAGGTGCACATCAGGATGATCACTTTTTGGAAACACTATGCTGGACTCGAGGCTCCCTTGGTCTGATCCAGCCAGGTTGGAAAGACTGCTGAGAAAACGTGTGCGATTTGAACCCTCTAAAATGGTATATAAATTGCTCTTCCTGTTGGGTCGGATCCAGGCTTATTTATTTATTTACAATATTTGTGTACTGTATCTGTATCTCAAACAGATTTCTGAGTGGTGAACATAAAAGGTACAATAGCAAAAGAATAAAAAGATTTTTAAAAACCCATATTAAAATTGTGCTTTTTTAAAAGACAGAATGCCATTAAAAAAATGCGGCTGGTCAGTTAAGGAATGCCTTCTGGAGCAGCACTGTTTTCAGGAGGTGCCAGAAACAACCCAGCGTTGGTGCCTGCCTGACCTCCAGGGGCAGGGAGTTCCATAAGAAGGGGGCCACCACACTGAAGGCTCTTCTCCTGGCGGACTCCAATCAGGCCATAGGTCCATGTGGAACCAGCAGGAGCATGCCCTCCAAGGACAGGGCAGGTTGGGAAGGGAGAAGGTGCTCTCTCAGGTAACCTGGTCCCAAGGTGTTTAGGGCTTTGTACACTAATACTAAAATCTTAAACCTGGCCCAGTAGCAGATAGGCAGCCAGTGCAGTTCCCTCAGCAAAGGAGTTACATGCTTACTCATACCTGGAGTAGAAACATTGAAATAATTAATTCCAATGTGTCTACTCTAAGTATGACTAAGTCTGGATCCAATGTATTATTATTCTCATCATCACTATTATTCGCTTGGATGCAGACTTAGTCATACCTAGAGTCAACCCATTGCAATGGATGGGACTTCATAGATCATAGAATCATAGGGCTGGAAGGGGAAGTTAATTACCAACGTAAGTCCCATCCATCTCGATGGGTCTGCTCTAAGTATGACTAAGTCTGGATCCAACCCCTCATCATAATTATTAGGTTAAATCCAGACTTTGTCAGACTTTGTCCATCTCCATGTTCCTGGATTCAGACTTCGTCATATGTAGTCTAAGTACGGCAAACCTGAATCCAACCCATAGTTGTTGTTGTTGCTTGTAGTTGTTTTAAAGCGTTTTACATCTTTGTACGTTGTAACCCTTGCTGCAAAAATCCATTTCATACATTCAATAGACGAATGAATATGTACCTCTGCGAGCGGCCATCGTCAAACACAAAGGTCTGGTTGGTGTAGCATTCTGAAGAGGATCGGGTCCCTTCCAGTCGCTGCTGCTGGCCCGTGGGCTTGTAGAGCCCTGGCAGCCCCTGACCTCCTTCCTCGGGAGAAGGCATCCCTTCCCTCCACGTCCGAATCGGTGCGCTTCCTCCAAGCCGCCAGCCGGCGCATAGGGTCGCCCGCCCCGTGCCAGCCAGCCAGCCCCGATGCTCCGTCTGCCTGCCTTCCTGCCTGGGTTCGAGGTTCACCGAGAGCGTCTCTGGCCCTCCCCGATCGGGGGCCCCCAGAAAGGGAACCGATCGCCCAGGCGAGCCACGCCACGGGCCAAGAATAATAAGAGTAATGACTCCCAGCCCAGCTTTTCCTCTGTCAGTGGCATGATCCTGCAAGGGGCGAGAGCCAGATGGCAGCAGGTCCCTCGGCAAAATCCCCCGTGCATTGCAAGCAGCAACCTCAAGCTCGTTTTCCCTCCCGATCTTGATCTCGGGGGTCGCGGCGTAGGGTGGCGGGGGGCGCCACAAGGCAGGCCGGCGGATTGAGCGGGAGGGGGCGAGAGGTTGATGCTTTTTCAGGAAAATCGGGTGGATTTCCTCCTTGGGTTGCCGTTCAGCCACTGGGGGGGAATCTTTGCCGCCCCTTCCATCCTTCCGAGCACTTGCCAGGCGCAGGAGAAGGCAAGAGAGCCCATCCCAGCCTTCCGCTACATCCCAGGAAAGGCGTCTGAAAAAGATGTCAGTTGCACGCTCTCAGAAATGGTATGTGTGTTTCTTCTCTCTCTCTCTCTCTCTCTCTCTCTTCCATTTGCCTTTTTCTCCAAGTTGGTCTGTCTCAAGTCTGACTGAATGATGGGGTTGGTTCCTTGGATTCTAGCGCCATCTCTGGGTCTTAGCGAGGAGTGTGCAGGTTGAAAGATGAATGGCTAACAATAGGGGGAAAGTACCCTCCAATCCATCATCAGTTATACTACTTTTACTATTCCTGTGCAAAGGAATTAATTAATTCACCATTAATTGCCCAACTCCTATGCAAAAGTGCACGTCCAAGCAGAGCATATCCCACTTTCAGCAAAGATCCATAGAGCATATCCCAGAGATGGCTTTAGCGTACCTGGTTATTAGGGCATTGCACAGCTCGAGAAAATACTGACATCACAATCCCGGACAGGGCTTTGTTATAGGGCTTCTCCACAACAGATTTTTTTTTAATCCCGCAACTTTCCCGGGGCTTCTGCTCCCAAATTCTTTGCGGGATTAAGCCCCGCTCCTTCACACACGCTTCCTCTCTTTCTTTTTTCTGGGATTCCCTTTATCTGCAAGTTCTATATGTTCCCTTATACAGCCACTAGATGGCGCTGTGGTTATAGCACAACTCCATCATTACATGCTTAGATTCACACCACCATTTTTGTAATAGCTCATTATCCCCGTTGCAAAGAAAGCCCCAGAAATGGTCACAAAGCATGGGAGAGACCCTGGAGGGTGACAACGTCATGCAAAGGTTCCTCAAACTTCCATGAGTAAGTAACCAATCTTGATCACAGGATAACAGCCCCATGTGAAGAAGCCCATAGGCACAAAAAAGAAATATACAGAGCTAGGATTGACAGACAGACAGACTGGACCTATCTCATGACTTTAAAACAAGGACAAACAACTTTGGCTTAATTTCAAAAGCTCTCTGCAAGCAGCCAGTTCAGACGTCTGATAGCAGCAATCCTCAGTAACATGTTGGGCAGAAACAAAGAGGAAGAGGGAGACAGAGACAGAGAGAGAAACAGAGGTGGCAGAAAAATACAGCAACATGCAGCTCCAGTTTTTTGGTAAGAATCACAGATTTGTAGTTATGGAATCATGTTGTTAGGTCCATTATAATTTCCCCTACATATTGCATATGACATGCTTTTTTTCATTCAGTTAAATAAACCACATAAGTAGAAATGCATGTTAACAACTGTCTAATGCAATCTGTTTTGTTAGTAACTGTGCTCCTGAAAGAAGCTTGGAGGTAGCTGCAGGTAATGCAATATGCAATGCGTTGATTTGCAATGATAGGATCCCGGGTTGCAAATATCTTGTTTAAGTGCAGCTTTAATTAACAATTTACACAGATTGGGCGGTTTCCTGAATGCCATGCATGGCGGTAATGGCTTCTGTGAAATGAGCACAATGAGATATAATAGGGTAACTGTCTTTAATTATCTTGTGGTAATTAGGAGCTGCAGGATGGGAGTCCACAACAAACGGAATGCGGTTTTCTTTCAAAGAGTTAGCTTTTGCTTCCTAAAGAAGGGTGTCCCTGGATATCACTGATGCTTGATGGACGTTGTAACCAATGATGTGACTAGGCTATCCACATTGTTGGAGATGTTCTTTAATTTTATATATATACAAATACACACACACACACACATACATAGACACAGAGAGAGAGAGAGAGTGGACCAAAAGTAGGCATACAGTTGTTTAGAATGTTGATGGGAGGGGGAGAGAATGTCTGAGTAGAAGATGGGTGGGTGGAGTCAGAATGACAGTTGGGAAGAGGGACTGATAGGGAGTGACAGTTAAATCAGTTAAGTGTAGAGAGTGAGGGGAGTGAGGCCCTTAAGTAGGCATACAGTTGTTTAGAATGTTGATGGGAGGGGGAGAGAATGTCTGAGTAGAAGATGGGTGGGTGGAGTCAGAATGACAGTTGGGAAGAGGGACTGATAGGGAGTGACAGTTAAATCAGTTAAGTGTAGAGAGTGAGGGGAGTGAGGCCCTTAAGTAGGTATACAGTTGTTTAGTTGTTTAGTTAATTTTTTTAATGATATTGTGAATGATGGCAGTGAACTTGAGTCAAGAACAATTCTATAGCAGTACTGGAAGACTGAAAATTCTCTCCCCCTCCCATCAACATGCTAAACAACTGTATTTGGGCCACTCTGTATATATATACACACATACATATAATTATTCCACCAATGGAATTCTTCTACCATTGATAAACAGGAAAAGTGACATTGCAATTAGCAGCCGCCTCATCGCAGTGCAGGTCCCTGTTCCCTTTTCCATGCACCTTCCTTTTTATTTGCTCCCTTTAGTGGCCTCTGCAGCTGGAAGCCAATCTGTTGGTCTATTTGGAGCTGTCAACACCTTGATCTCTTGGCTTCCAGGCTCCTGCTCTAAAGCTGGTCAGTCCCCGTGGGAAGATCCACTGAGAAGCGCTTTCCAGAAAGGAGCAAGCCAAGGGCAGGAAACATCACATGAGAGCAAAACACTGAAAGACAGAGAAGATGAGTCACCCATCACAGGGCGGTCTCTCTGCTATGTGGAACGCAGAGCCTAATATCTGGCATATCCACCCCGAGGCAAAACAAGCCCATGAGCTTTTGCTTTTACCCTTGGCTGCTTTCAAAAAGCAGGCTTCTGGCCCTCATGGTTGTTGTGACTAAGATCCCTCTGGGAAGCTGCAGTCAACCCAATCCGGACTTCATTTGCATTCCGGTATGCACACCGAGCACCGCTGTGGGGCTTCCCCGTTCACTTGACTGGGTTATGGGATGGACCCATAGGCATCCATGGAAGAAAACAGAATGGGCCTGCAATAATGTTATGCAATTCCCATTTGTGAAAACTTTTATTTAAACAATCTGAAAGGAAGATGGAGGGAGGAATCCTATGTCCCCTAGACAGCATCTGGGGGACATAGGATTGTTTGCTTTCCTGGCTCCTAGCTCAGAGATGGGGCTCTGAGTTCAGAGCCAGGAAACTGCACTCCCCACCCCCTCCCCCTTGTAGCCAGCATGGAGAGAACCACACCGGCTGCTTCTCAATGCATGTAAAATGAAACATGGAGACAGGGAGAAGGGGGGATTCCAAGGGGAGGGGAGGGGAGGGGACAGGGGCAGCAGTCCTACAATCTTTTCTATGGCTGCCCCAGCCTCCTTCCATCCCCCTCCCCAAAACCTCTGCTAGACAGGCAAAATTGCCTGTCTAGCTAAAATGCAGAGAGGCAGATGCAAGGCTCCTCCCTTTCTGCATAGGATACTCATAAGCCTATGAGTCTGGGGGCTTGCAAGTACCCAGGGGGCAACCCATTGGATTGCACCCTAAGGGCCTTAAAAACCTTGCAAGTTAAAGGCATGGGCTGGGGGAAGTCACCTGGAATACTCTGGGGCTCTTTGCATGCTCTGCATCATCTCAAAGCAACCGGCTTGTTTAAGAAAGGACCAAGAGGCGTATTGCCCTTCATCAGTACTGGCTGGTGGCACAGAGGCAGGGCCAAAGAGTCACAAGAGGTGAAGCTAAGGAATTACAAGAGGCAAAGGACTGGGTGGTGTCTCTGACCCACAGAACTTCAGAAGAAAACATTCCTTTGAGCCTACATTATCCGACTCCACCAGGCACCAGCATCAAGGCAGTGCAAAATCCACCTCTTTATACAAGCATCCCCACCACTTCAAGATCATGAGTGGGGGAGGGGGGTGCAGAATCCACACAGCCACACAAAAGTGCTTCTTTGGACCCACATTCTCCTGTTTCAGCAACAACTCCCGTTGCCCAGAGAATCCAGTGCCTTTAAGATCATGAGTGCAAAACAGTGTGGAAAAATCTACACAGCCACAAAAGATGAAAATATTCTCAGAGCCACACAGAAAAGCACGCCTTGGAGCCCAGGAGCAACCAACTGCAGAAGGGGGAGTGAGAGATAACAATAACAAACCCGAGCACACACAGAGGCATCTAAAATGCAAGCAAGCAGGTTCTGAGCATCCAAGCGAACATCTCAGGCTGCCCCTCAAGCGACAGCAGAAAGCAGTACACACAGAATAAAATAAATACATCTATCTTTTAAATGCTCTGAAGCGAAAAGGACTGGATTACTCAGGATTAAGCATGGTCAGAAAATTCTGAGCATCCAAACATACCTCTCTTTACATTAGTATTCCCAGAGTCATCCATGTCCAGAACTCCTCAGAAGTAAGTAGCACAGTAAAAAAACAAAAACAAATGAACATGGGTTTCTCAAGTACAAAGGGCAGTGGTGTAGTGGAGGCAGGGCTCTCAGGGATGCAGCCCTGGCACTTTTTCATTAGAAGGGACTGTGATGTCATCTGCCACCCCACCACCACCTGAATTCCCTGTGCCCTCAGAACTTAGCTGTGACCCTCACTGTAGCTGTGGGGGGAATGAATTTTCCAAGCAACAATATATTGTTCCATGTCCGAATGCAAAGTAGTTGAGATGACTTGATCTGGAATGGGCAATTAAGACCAATTCACTTTACCAAAGATGTGCTCCTGGTGGAGATGAAAATGTCTAGAACTGGTTTGTGGATATGGATCGACACAGCTGCCTGACATTTTTGGACTGCCCTTGGAGACTGTCACAATGAGCTCCTGAATTTCAAATTTACCACTACACCACTGACAAAGGGCTGCATTACTCAGGAGCAAGCATCACCAGCAAATTCTAAGCATCTGAAGTTGCCCACGGGGAGTTGCCCCCACCCAGTCCCCCTATATTGGATCACTCACACAGATGGATTGAAATGAAATTCATTTCCCACCACCAGCAACTCCAATTGTTTAAAAAGAGAGGAAAAAAAGCAAAGCAGCAGCAGTCATCAGCCAGAGAAAAATCCTGTAAAAGTCAGCCAGAGAAAAATCCTGTAAAAATCAGCCAGAGAAAAAAATATGTTAAAAGGGGGCTAAGCAAGTTTCCATCTTCATCTAAATTTGTATACTGCTTTCCCATGAAACGTGCCCAAAGCAGTTCACAACAGCAGTACAGAAATCAGAAGGCATACCAATATATCATAAGAACATAAGAAGAGCCCTGCTGGATCAGACCAAGGTCCATCTAGTCCAGCATTCTGTTTACACAGTGGCCAATCAGGTGCCCACAGGAAACCCACAAGCAGGACACGAGTGCAAGAGCACCCTCCCCAGTACATATGCAAATGGAATTTTTAGCTTTCACCAGGCCCCATTGAAGGGTATGTCATTTTCACACTTTGGGGGGCAGCACAAAGCTCAGGTTTTGTGCCACAAAACAGCACAAAACTAGCACAAAACTTTGGCATACTTTTGGAGGTGATATACAAATGGAATATTTAGCATTTGCCAGGCCCTACCAAAGGGTATGTCATGTTTGTACTTTCGGTAGTGTCACAAAACTCAAGATCTGTGGCACAAAACAGCCCCAAACTGGCACAAACCTTTGGCATGTCTTTGGAGGAGATACTCGGTGGTGGGGTTCATAGTTAACACAGCCCGTATTTTTTTATTTCCCCTATTCCTCCTCTTGTTCCTTGTAAGGTTTGCTCTGGAGATTGAACAACAGATGCTGGAATATATTTTAGCCTTTCTCATCTTTTCTGTGTCTTCTTGTAAACATTGTGTTTAAAGGCAAATGCCTGATAGGGTGAATTTGCTTGCCTGTGAATGTCCTTTTTTAAAAAAATTGACACAGAAAGGCTGCTTGAGCACACAATGGGGCTATTTTTGTGCTGGGTAATTAGTAACCTTTTTTCAAATGTGAAATAGCTGGATAATTACAAAGATGCTGCTTGAAGGAATTTTAATACGTAATATGGGGCACATCACATCCCTTTTTAAAATAATATATGCTCACCTATGTGAGATTGTGCTGTTGTAGTGGAAGTTCTATAGAAGTAAGTCTGACTTGGGTAAAAACTCCTGAATAATAAGATTATTATAACTAAGGGGGCAACCTATACCTATTTAGACAGAAATGAGTCCAACACCTCCCAGTTTGGCTGGCTGGGGAATGCTGGGAGTTGTGGGACTTATTTCTATCTAAACATGCATAGGGTTGCGTTCTAAATAAACTATAAGGTAAAAGGTGTCCCCAACCAGTCGTGTCCGACTCTAGGGTGTGGTGCTCATCTCCGTTTCTAAGCCGAAGAGCCAGCGCTGTCCGAAGATGCTTCCGTGGTCATGTGGCCGGCATGACTGAACACCGAGGTGCACGGAACGCTGTTACCTTTCCTGCTGAAGCGGTACCTATTTATCTACTTGCAATTTCTTGCTTTCGAACTGCTAGGTTGGCAGAAGCTGGGACTGAAGACGGGAGCTCACTCCGTCACGCAGCACTCGGGTCTTGAACTGCTGTCCTGCCGACCTTCCAGTCTGCAGTTCAGCATTGTATAGATAGAGGTGTGTACTGAACACAAGGTTCAGGTCAGACCCCAATTCAGCTGGCAACCCTTGATGTCAAGACCGTATTGACTTTGCTGGCACACCTCTCATACATGCATGCCTAATTTTCAGGGTGTTGAAAGAAGCTCGAGAGGGAATGCAACAACAGGGATGCAAGCTTCATTTTATACGTACCACACTAAAAAGAAGAAGAATTCTATAAGTCAATAGTATGTAAACCCCTTAAAAGATATTGCAAGCTGTTCTGCTTTGCATCAAACTGGACAGATGATTCTGATGATGGAGATGAAGACCAGCAACTACCAGCCTACAATTTGAAATATTTTTATCATAACCCAGCCCCCTCCAAAAATATATATTTTTCCACTTAAAAATGCTATCAAGACAGAGCACACATTAGAAAGGGTAGGTGGATAGATGTACCAGTGCAGCACTGCCCTCTAGTGGGAGATGCGTGTCAAGCCAACCTATTTTCTCACTCAGCCCTTTAACTAAATTGTTCATTTGCTTAGCTAAACGGCAGAACCTTGCAGTTGGGGGAACAGCAGTGAAGTCTTGTTCATTTACACTCTGAACTTTATACCTTGTTAGTCTGAAAGTTACTGTCCAACAGCACCCATAAACCTGTTGCCACCCATCTTCTCTGCCATGGCATATAGTAGTTCCAAGCTCCCAAAAGTCTTAATGCAAGAATCCAGGGTCATTAGGTTCAAAATGATGATGCAGGATGGCTTTAGGACTTACCAGTAGTCTACTGTGAAGAAACTCCTGACAATAATCAGCAGCTATGTTCCAAAACTCTTGCACTGTTGGACATTCCCACCAAAGGTGACAGAATGAACCAATTCAACCACACCTCTTCCAGCAGTATTGGCTATAGTTTGGATCACAGAATCGTAGAATCGAAGGGACATTTAAGACCATCGAGTCCAACCCCCTGCTCAGTGCAGGAATTCAAGTCAAAGCATCCCTGACCGGTGGCTGCCCAGCCTCATCTTGAATGCCACCAGTGTGGGAGAGCCCACTACCTCCCTAGGTAAGTGGTTCCATTGTTGTATTGCTCTAACAGTCAGGAAGTTTTTCCTGATGTTCAGCCGGAATCTGGCTTCCTGTAACTTGAGCCCATGATTCCGTGTCCTGCACTCTGGGATGATCAAGAAGAGATCCTGGCCTTCCTCTCTGTGACAACCTTTGAAGTACTTGAACAGCACTATCCTATCTGCCCCCAGTCTTCTCTTCTCAAGGCTCAACATGCCCAGTTCTTTCAGTCTCTCCTCATAGGGCTTTGTTTCCAGTCCCCTGATCATCTTCGTTGCCCTCCTCTGAACCCCCTTCAGTTTGTCTGCATCCTTCTTAAAGTGTGGTGTCCAGAACTAGACACAGTACTCCAGATGAGGCCTAAGCAGTGCTGAGTAGAGGGAAACTAGTACTTCATGTGATTTGGAAGCTATACTTCTATTAATGCATCCCAAAATAGCATTGGCCTTTTTTGCAGCCACATCACATGGTTGGCTCATATTCAGCTTGTGAACCTCAACAATTCCAAGATCCTTCTCGCTTGTAGTCTCATTGAGCCAGGTATCCCACAGATGATCTACCAGATGAAGTCTTGCAGGAGTAATGTACCACCTATTCAGACCTTTGTATTGTGCTTCTTTTATATTAGTGTTGATAGATAAAGATGCAAAAGAAGTCCAGATGCACTACCAATCATCTTCGTACAAAAGACCCACCTAAGTCAGTCTCCCATGTCTGCATGTAGGATGGCTTGTCATCCAATAACGGCATTTGGAGGGTTTTATAAATAGATATTATCAAACCTTTACTTGAAGTAATAGCAGCTTCTATAAAGGATTCAAAAGAAGGCAGTGGGCGCTTGGCTGCCTACTTAATGCGATTCTGGCTAAGAAAATGACACAGTTGCAAGAACTGATAAAAAGACAGCATGATTGGTTCAGTTCTTTTCAAAATGTCTGCATAGGAATGAGGTTCCCCTTTATCCAATAAAACAGTCTATAATTGATTTATGGATCTATGATCTGATTGGAGTCCACCAGGAGAAGAGACTTCAGTGTGGTAGCCCCCTTTCTTTGGAACTCCCTGCCCCTGGAGGTCAGGCAGGCGCTAACACTGTGCTGCTTCTGGCACCTCCTGAAAACAGCTCTTTTCCAGTAAGCCTTCCTTCAATGACCAGCCATGGTTTTTATTGGTATTCTGTTTTTAAAATAAAACAATGACTATGGTGCTTTAATTCTTTTTATCTTTGTATTATTTGACCTTTTACGTTCACCGCTCCGGAATCTGTTTTAGATGTGGAGCAGTATACAAATGTTGTGAATAGATGAACTTGTGATGCTGTCCAAGCACGGAAGCCTATGTGCTGCAAATTCTGGATGATGCAACACTGACATTAATGGAGACAGATCATGAGCCAATTCTTTCCATCAGCATCCCCAAGTAAGTATGGTGTCTCAAACCACCGGGTGCTCAAAGATGCACTTCGATCTGTCACAGTGTCTGACCAATATCAAGGCATCCAGAGCATAACTGCCCATTGCCTGTTGTTCTATAAAGCATCTGCTGGTGCTCTGTGGAGTGACGCCTCAACCCTACAAGCTGATCAGCAGCATAATATAATTCCAAATTTGGCACTGCTGGACCTCCTTTCACCCGGGCTCTGCTGAGAGTCGCTCTCATCAACCTTGCCTTCCATCCCAGCCAGATTAAATCTGAAATTAGCTTGTTCCATTTGGCCAGAGTTGGAATAGAGAGACGAAGTGGAATTCTTTGGAATAAGAAAAGAAGTCTTCATCCTTACAGTAACATATGTACCTGCCCAGACCCTAAGACCAGCTTCAGGGGTCCTTTTCCGGGAGCCCCTACCAAAGGAAGCAAGACGGGTGGCTACCAGAAGAGGGCCTTTTCTGCTGTGGCACCCTGGCTGTGGAATGAGCTCCCTAGAGAGGTTCACCTGGTGCCTATGTTGTACTCCTTTCAGCACCAGGTGAAGACCTTTTCTGTTTTCCCAGGCATTTTAGCACTCTAGTCTTTTAGCTTTGGTGTTTTAAATCTGTATTTTAAATCTCTGCATTGCTGCTAGGTTTTATTCTGCTTGTACTTTTATATTGTAGTGTTAAGTTCTCATATTTTGTATTGTTTTATGCTGTACCTTGTGGTTTTAGGTTTTGTGAACCGACCAGGGATCATCAGCTAATCCCCCAATGTGATTTATTTTTCCAGCTGCACTGGTGGCCAGTCCCTTTCTGTGCCCGATTCAAAGTGCTGGTGCTATTTATTTATTTTATTTATTAAATTTATTAATCGCCCATCTGGCTGGTCACCCAGCCACTCTGGGCAATGTACAACAATAGAACAGTTTAAAACAATAAAATTCTACATTAAAAACATCATATTCCTACTAACATTCAAAGCCCTAAACGGCTTGGGGCCAGGTTATCTGAAGGATCTCCTCCTCCCATATGTACCTGCCTGGACTCTAAGATCATCTTCAGGGGGCCTTCTCCAGGAGACCCTGCCAAAAGAGGTAAGGCAGGTGGCTACCAGGATAAGGGCTTTTTCTGCTGTGGCACCATGGTTGTGGAACGAACTCCTGAGAGAGTTTCGCCTGGCGCCTGCATTGTACTCTTTCCAGCTCCAGGCGAAGACTCTTCTTTATTATTATCCCAGGCATTTTTAGCATTTTCGCATTCCGGTTTTTGAGCTCTGCTGTCTTAAATCTGCTACTACGTCTTCAGTATCAGCACTGCTGCTAGGTTTTACTCTGGTTGAATTTGTATTCTGTAATTTTAACCTATTACATTTCATATTGCATTTTCTGTTGTCTTTTTGTGGTTGCAATTTTGTGAGCTGCCGAGAGAGCCTTTGGCTATTGGGTAGTATAAAAATGAAATAAATAAAATAGACATGCATGGCATTGGACTGGAAAATAGGAAGAACAAAAAGGAGGAGTCAAAAATAGGAATCATTATGTACTGTGTTAGGTCTGGATTCTCTTGATGAGCTAACTGGCTGGCACACACCATATATAATTATTCTTAGCAGTCACAGTCCCTCCCTCCTTCATTAAGAACTCAAGAAAGGTTTTGTTTGTCCTTGCACTCACACTACCACCACTCCATCAATTTGCTGTTCCTCTGAGCATGTCTGGCAAGGGAGGGGAAAACACAGGCTGCCTTCCCCGCCCATTTCTCTTCTTCTCTGGCATTCCCCTGGAGCAAGGGGTTGAGGGGAAGAGAAGAGATTATTACCATATATGGCATCTAGGGAGGTCGGGATTTCCCAAAACCCTGCCAGAACTTGGTGCATGAACCCTGTCTAGCAGAGGAGCGGGCAAAAATTAGATCAGGGCCCACTGGTAGATCTCTGAGTAATTTGAAGTAGATCAACAAGGTTTATTAACTCCCAATTGTTTGATAATAGCAGCAAGAAAATGACTCCCTCCCTCCCCATCCTAAATTATGCTACTAAAATGAAGAAACTTGAAATAAGCGGGAGTGTGGAAGGACTGTGAACACAGTTCAGTTCTGGCGCTCAAAACAAATGCCTGGGCTCAGAAATCTTTAATCCTAAATCTATGTTATTTTGGTTTCTCATAAAAACCAAAGTAGATCCCACAAGCATAAAGTCTGCCCACCCCTGATCTAGCGCAGAAGGTAGATTGGGATCTACTGGTAGATTTCTGGGGGATTTGCAAAAGGTTGGCCAGGGTTTCTGATTCCCAATTGTCTAACTAAAAAAGCTTCCTTCCCCTAAATTAGGTTGCTGAAAAAGAATGCTTGGGGGGAAACCAGGAGCAAAAGGAGTTGTAAGCTCGGTTCTGGTAGTGATCACAAATTCCTGGACTGTGCATGTGCTCAGAGGCATGCAGTTCCACAATTCTTAGTGTGTGTCCCCTGCCAGAGCCACTTTTTTGCAGCTGGTTTCAGCTGGTTGACATCAGCGTTCTAACTTTTAAAAAGCAGATCCTGCAAGCCTGAAGTCCGCCCACTCCTGCTCTAGCAAATGACAATATTTGCCTGTTTGGGGCTGGCCAGGAGGGTTTGTAGCCTGCTAAGGCCTCCCTACTATCACCACCCCTTCCCCCACTAATCCTGGCTCACAAGCCCAGTTCACATGATCACAGAGGGGAAAGAAGCCACGGTGGCTTATTCCCACCCCCCACCCCTCCAACATGTGGTGGTCACATGCCGGGAACTTTGTATAATTACCCTCGGCAACATGGCTTGTCGTGTCATATGAACTCAGCCAGGGTGGCTTGCTGCCATGGGCAACAAGCCACCCAGAACCCTATAACAGCCCGTAGGCTCTGGGTAGCTCTGTGATCATGTGAACCTGGTCACAGAATGAGTGGCCCATGGTGGCAGCAACGCACACGGGGAAGAAAGTCTTGGATGACCAGAAACCTGTTATTTTTTTCCCCATTCCTCTTCCCCAAGGTGGTTCCATAAACAGGTTACTCCAAAAATGTCTTTGTTTTTGCAAGAGGGCTCAGTGGATCGAGACCAAAGAGCACTCAGAAGTTAAAGGACATTCCTTTGGTTAATTACGACGGTCTTCCAAGCCTTGCTGAAGATAAACCCAGTAGGCAGCTTGAATGGCACTGAAAGTTGAGCTCTGTTTGTTCTAAACATTTCTGGGTTTGGGGGCAGGGGGAGCGGAGAGAAAGAGGCACTGAATAAAAATGTGTGGGAGTGAAATAGAATGGGTGTTATTTTCTTGTTTCAAGGAGCTAATTAACACTGAACCAAATCAAGGCATTAACTCTGCTTCTTCTGAAGCTCCAAGTTGCTCCCAGCTGAGGATGGAACTGAAAAACATGAGCCTGCCACCTAAAAACAGCTTTGCCGTGTCAACATCTCCTGTGCTCCTTTGAGCTTCATTGATCAACGTGGCAGCCCCAACATGCATGGCCTTCACCCAGAGTAAACAACGGGACAACAGGTCCCTGCCCCACAGAGTTTGCAATCTGACACTCTGAAACTGAAGACTGGAGGCAACGGGAAGGGGAGCAAAATGGAGCGCCAAGGGTGAGCAGGGCAAGAATGTGCATCTATGTCTGTGAAGTTGTTAGTTTTGGTAGGGCAGGGGCAGAGAATGTTTTTTTGTAATGTATTAAGGGCCACATCCCCCTCAGGGGTGATCTCTCGAGAGCCACATGCTGATGGTGGGTGGCACTGAAGCCAGTGGTCGGCGGAGGGAAAAGTGGATGGCACACTCTGGCACACACACACACACCATTTGTCCTCCTTGCCCAGTGGGTTTCTGAGGGAGGGACAGATCGTTCTTGCCAGAGGTCTGAACTGACTGCTTTCGGGGGGCTGTCAAAAGTAAGCCAAGGGTCACATGCAGCTCTTGGGCCAAAGGCTGCCCACCCCTGCAATGAGGGATGAGAAGTAAGGGGGTCGTGCCAAAGGACAATGTGTGGAAGCAACCCATGACATCATCACATTAAGAACATAAGAAGCCTGCTGGATCATAAAAGGTCCATCTAGTTTAGCATCTTCTTTCCCAAGCAAGTGCTTCTGGGATGCCCATGAGCACGACAGCTGGCACTGCAAGGTATACTACTTCTGCATGTGGAGGTTCCATTCTTACTTCTCATGGTTTACTTCAACTCCCGCTAGCCCGGCTCATGGCCAGGAATTCTGGAAGTTGTTGTCCAAAACATCCAGAGGGCACCAGGTTGGGGGAGGCTGCTTTAAAGTTAAAAGGTGTCCAAGCCAGCGCTCATCAATGCATGACAGGGCAGGGAGTTCCATAGATTACATTGTGCATTGTGCAAAAACCACACTGTGCATTTTCCTTGCCAATCGTGCGAAGCAAGGGGTGGGAAACAACCTCCATGACGTGCCATAATGTAACAGGGCAAGGAAGATTGTGAGAGAACTTAGGCCGGTGCAGCAGAGGGGGAGATGGGAAGCTAGGCCACTCGGACTGCTCTTGTGAGAGGACAGCTCCCTCCCTCAGCTGTCACCTGGTGGCAATAGAGGGAGACAGACAGGAGTAGCAGCAAACATTCCTTTTACAAGTATAGGAAGGCTAAATGTGGAGACCATGGAGGAGGAGGGAAAGGAGGGGATGGGAGGCACTTCCCTTACAAGAAATAGTGAAATGTGGTGTTTGGGAATAAGGTATATTCAAGAACCAGATAGATAAAGACCAGCTTCCTTGGCTCCAGTTTATTATGCAGATTGCAGCCTTTGTAAAGACAAGTTCCACCGGATGATGTATTGTTCGATGAGCAAAGTGAGTCGGCAAAGGCCATGCAGTAATCTAGTGGCAAAACTTAAGATACCATTCCAAGTTCGTATTGTGTTTGCTCCTCTACGCAGGCATCTCAATGTAAACAGTAAAATATTATTATCTTATTAACATCTACCACCCATATGTTCAGTGCAAGGTACCAATTTCAGCAAGGTGTTCCTTAATCATGGCCCCCAACTTCAATGTACCCTTTCCTAAATGGAGAATGTGCATTGGGGGGAGGGGAGAGAGAGAAGAGATTCACAAGATATCATGAGAGTGTTTGGGCTAAATCCTTCTCTTTCCCACACAAGAACTGTGGTCTGGTCTACATGTGCAGAGAATCAGAGCATTTCTACACCAGGCTAAAATCTCACAACTTTACCGGGGCTTCCTGCTTCGGTTTTAAATGCAGGATCGTGACGGGCTCCCTTTACATGCGCTTCTCCCCCTCCCCTTATCTGTGTGTTCTATATGTTTCATTATACAGCCACTAGATGGTGCTGTGGCCTAGCTCCTCTTATTGGGTGACTTCCTTTTTTCATGGGGAAGCTCCAAGCACTGTAATATGATAGCTCATTATCTCCGATCTTTTAAAAAGTGGGATAAAGCTCATTTAGTATGGGAGATACCCTGGAGGTTGACAACATCATGGAAAGGACTGGCAAACTTCCATTAGTAGTCAATCTCAATCACAGGGTAAAAGCCCCATGTGGAAAAACCATCAGGTAGTAGAACAGATTATACCACTTCAGACTGCAGGTAGGGGATACTTTTTGTGTTTAGGGGATACACTCTTACATAAAAACCCTCACCAACCTCCCCGCCACCAGTACATCAAAGAATCTATCCCAGCCTGCTCTCTTTTCCAATTTTCTTTTTCAAGGAGTTCCTTGTGTAGAGGGGAGCTTTCATAAATTTGACCCCATCCCTGCATTCTGAAGGAAGAGCCTGTTTCTACACACTTCTGCATGTGCAGGCCAAGCCACCACTCCAAGGCAGAATGAAACAGTAGGACTTTGAGATGCCAGAGCGGACTGTTCTGTTTCAGATGGAAGGATGCCATTATTATCATCATCACTGTTAACAAAGAAAAACCAAATCCAGCCTATTGGGGGAAAATATTCCAGCCGACTCCACTCTTCACTGTGCTAGTTTTCTATTCAAAGGGAGCTTTTTATGAAAACAAAGATTAAGAATGTAAATTTCCCTATAAACAAACACACACACCCCACAGTGGTATAAGCCCATTATGACGCCCAGAAGGATTCTTCCACCTAATTCTGTGACATGTAAAGGCCAAGCTTCAAACATGACTTTGCAAACACAGGGCTTCCAATCCCACATTTTGCTACCGTAATGTGAATTCCGGGGGCAGGGGGGTGTCAACATTTGCAGGGGAGAAGTGGTGGACAGAAGCAGATGCTTAATGCCTCCCCATCTGTTGTTTTCCCCCTGCAATAACTCCTCCTCCCAGCCACTTTCCCCCAGCAAGGCTACTTTCCAGTCATGGAGCTCTGCTGTGGAAGTGGGGAGACAGGGAATGAGAGAAAAAACAGAGAGGGAGCCATGGTGAGGGAGAAAAGCAGTGGGTGAGGCAATGGTTATGCACCGCCCCACACTTCACCTGCAACAGCCATGTTAAGCAGGGACCACGGGGGTGAGACCCCCCCATTTGCCACATTCCAGTCATCACCACTTTCTGTCATGAATCCTCTCCCCTTTTCTCCTGACACTACCCAGTCCTAGCTAAATAAAACCACCCCACCAAACCAGAGTCCAGAACTGTCTCTCTCTCTTTTTTTTATCTGCTCCAAGGCAGTTCAGAAACTTCCAGATCACAGGAAGCCATTTTGATCACGGTGACACCTCCGCCGGGGTGACGGCTTTGCATGTTGCCAAAACGCCTGTGAGAGAAAAAGAAGAAACCGCCAAAAACAGGGAGAATTAACACAGTGCAGGTTGTTGGCATAAATCAAGGGGGGGGGACACCTGATGTTGCTGGACTACAACTCCCATCATCGCTGGCCATTCACTATACTGGGGCTGATGGGAGTTGTGTGGAAAGGCAGGGTATAAATCAAATAAACAAACAAACAACATCTGGGGGGGGTCGCAGGTTCCCGCACTCCTGGTGTAAATAAAGAAACAGGAGTGCAACCACATAGCCTAACTCCCATCAACAACAACAGCTGCAGAGATATGACAGGCTGTCTCTCTGAATAAAATTCAATAAATACATCAGACCACTACAAAATATCTGAAGCCCAGTGAGGAGCTGCAGCAGAAGTATTTGTCCTGGGAGGGGGCTGCACTGTCACGCCTCTGATTTGCCTCCTTCCAAATTGGCTGCTGTTAAGAGTCCGTTTGCTCTGCTATATTCCTGAATCGAGCGCCAATAGAACACTGAAATCACTTCTGAAGCAGATTACCTGCTCCCTGTTGACTCTCTGTGTGAGTCACTGCCCTGGATCCTTCATAATCAGCAAGAATGCTCAGATTAGGAACTCATGCAGAGGCACGAGGGCTCGGGCTCCTCTGAAGGTACATCATGATCATTCCCTCTGTTTCCAATATTCAGGATGTGCGTAGGGATGGCGGAGAAATCCGCCATGGACTCCAGTGAGTCCTGGAGTCTTTAGAATCCGCCCCCCCCCGGAGTCCGTGGTGGAACAGACTATCACCCCTGCCGCCCCGCGGAATCCCCCCCCACCCCGGACGGAGCCTACCTGGTCATCAGCCATCCGGTCCGTCCTCAGCTGCCTCAGCCATCCGCTGCCCCATCTGCAGATGCAAATGGCGACCAGCGTAGCGGCCGCCATTTGCGTCCCTGCCTTAGGCCCTGATAGGCTATGTAAGTATTTACATAGCCTACCATAGGCTATGTAAGTATTTACATAGCCCAGCAGCGGCTGGAAGTTCAGCTGCGGCTGGCCCCAGCCAATGGATCCATGGCCTTGCCACGGAGCAGAGCTGGCTGGGGAGGATTCTGGGGGGGAGGGACGGATCGCCTCTCCCCCACAAGCAGATGCCCCCTGGCGGATTGGTGAGTGGGGTTTGTACACCCCTAGATGTGCGTGCCGTTGCAGATGTAGCCAAATGGCCATTGCCCACTGTTAGGGTTCCCCTTATGACTTGGACTCCCTGAGCAACTCTTTAAGGATCTTTTGCCTCCTTAAGAGTCCCACCTTCCTTCTTTTAAACTTCCCCTTCCCAGTAACGTGAGGTTTAGGCTGTAGGCATGGGGTGATTGACACTCTAGACACAGGGTTTAACCACAATACTCTACTGGTAAATTAAAGCAAGCAAATCACAACTACAGGCATGTACGCAATATTGCTGAGTGATACAAAAGGCATTTAAGAGAAAATAAAAGTTGCAAAAACGCTAGAAACTCCACCCTAGCTGCACTTAGATTTCTTCAGCTTGCTTCTTCCTGCTCCCTCTTCATGCTCTGCTCTTACTGCTCTGGTCTTTCTAACTCTCTCTTTTTATACCCTCCTCCCCCAAACCAAAAATGCTGTTTCAAACATGAAGAAATGAGGGTACTGGGGTAATGAAAGTGAACCTTAACTGGGAAAATGAAACTACTCCTCTCAGGGATACCTCCTCTCAACAAAAAAAAACTCCAGGCCTGTAGGCCTGACCTTTTTCCTTTCCTTGCCTTTGTAGGCCTCAAACCTTAACACCCACACGCAAGAGGGAGGTATCAGCAGGCTTAAGGGGACCCTGAAGTTTTCAGAAGTACAAAACATCTTTAGGAAAAAGCCCTTAATGGAGGGTAAGAACAACTCAATGAGGCCATGGAATGTTGACTCACTGTTGCAGGTGGGAACTGAAAACCAGGGCGGAGGGAGAATGAAATGGAATGTCTAAAATCCTGAACACCAGCATTCCACACTGCAACATTTTGTTGCAGGTACCATGTGTTCTCAGTCTAAGACTGAATCGTTGGGGGCATAGGAATGACAGTGCTTTTTTAGTTTTAGTTCAGAAGAAATAGTGGGTCTCTTGGGAAGCACCAATAAGGACAGTGGCCATGGTAGGTAACAAGAAAGCTACGCCTCACTGAAAGAAGATGGTATCCTACCTCCACGCATTGAGCTCCAAGTCAAAGGCTTCCACAGTGGTCACATGGACAATGCCGTCGTAACCCCCGATGGCGAAGAGGTAACCATTGGCAGCTGCAAGACTCACCTGCATGTTTGAAAGGGGGTGGGATGGGGAGAGATTATTACAGAGTTCTCAAGTTCACCATTGGCCACATAGCAAAGGTTTTCCAGAAGTGATATACCATGATTTCGACATAGGTTGGTCTAATCCGCAAAACCACCACAAAAAAGGAAAAAGAGCCACAAGCTTCCATCAATTAATCATTGCAATTAGATTGGACTTTTCTACATGAGGATTTTAACCCGCACCTTCACCAAGGATTCTGCTTCAGGATTCTTTGTGGGATTGAGTTCAGCTCTTTTACATGTGTTTTTTTCCGGGGGGGGGGGGTTCCCCCTGCCTTTCTATGTTCTATTACACAACCACTAGATGGCGGTGTGGTATAGTGGAATTGCGCAAGTACACGAGGGTTCTATAATGCCATTCAGAAAAATATCAGACTTTCCTCATTAGGAAAAAAAAAACCTGTGATAATGATTGCAAAGCACGAGAGAGGCTCTGGAGGAGGAGGATGTCATGTAAAGGACCTGCAAAATACCATGAGTAAGGAATCACGACCGCACAAAAAAAGGTTCATGTAGAAAGGCTCAAGGACTAATTGTTCAGGCTGAAATCCTAAATACACTTACTTGGGAGTAAGTCCACTGAGAAGAGGGGGCTTACTTCTGAATTAATATGGACATTATTGTGCTATTAATTATAGATCAAATGTACACCCAAACAATTGGTGGGGCTCCCAACAAACAAAAACAAAACAAAAGGACTTCAGGCATTCAAGATACCTTCCTCCATGCCTTAAAAAAGAAAATTTTAAAATGGGGCTTTCTAGCAGTTCACATCCCAAACCAGCAAATGGTTTCACTTTAAAAAGGAAGCAACCATGGCGGCATCTACACCACAGACAACAGATAATGCAGCTTTCCACCATACTGATGAGCCTTGAATTTATTTTTGAAGCCACTTTAAAGTAAACATTGCTGGTAGTCTTTCACATCTCCAAATTTGACAGGGATGGAAATTTTAAAGATGGCCTTTCCTTTTTAACAAAGAACAGAAGGTTGTTGTTGTCTTACTGTTTAATAATCTGCTGTTTACTGATCTTGCTGTCCTTCGAGGTCCTGTAAAAAGGTTGCCTTCACTGAAGCTTCATGATATGTCAATGTCAAGTCACAAGACAGACCACCAGACCGCTAAATCATGCACAGCCCTTCAGAACAGGTGAATGGTGTTACCACTGCTCTCAATGGGTTCCCATAGCATAGCAGTGGCTTAATACCTTACTCCTTTTCGACTTCATGGGCATAACGGCAGACCATTCGTTGGCAAGAGGATCAAATCGCTCAGCGCTGCATAGGTCAGTGAGGTCATCCCGCCCGCCGACTGCATAGATCTTCCCTTGAAATGTGGTGCAACCCAGGTTCTCCCGACAGGTCCGCAAAGGAGAACATGGAGTCCATCTATCTTCCATGGGGTTGTAACGCTCCACTGGGAAAGGCAACAAAATAAAAGACATTGAGGGTGTTCAGACGATCAGCGGGGAAACAACACAACATTGGTTGTTTCCCCCGCCTCTGCATGTGCTGGTTGCGTGACTGGGATTACCCTGATTACCCGTGCTGTGGGTTGCCATGTCATCCAAACCCGGCATGGCCATGGTGACATTTCACCCACCAACAACCCCTACTGCAAGCCATGGGTTGTAGGGTGGGTGAAAAGTCATGGCTGCACAGTTTTCTGTTTGCAGAGAAAGGGCAGCATTGTATGTTTAACACAGAACAGCAAGTGTATTAAATAGAGAAAAGCATTCAAAAAGGTAATGAAGTCAATGTTATTCCATTCCACATGCAGACTGGAACACACACGAAGCTTTGGATTAGAGCCAGTGACTGGGTTTGGACGATCAGCAGGGGAAACGATGCAGCATTGGTTGTTTTCCCCACACATACTGGTTGTGCAACTGGGCTTACTCTAATTTCCAGTGCCATGTCATGGGTTGTTGGGGGGGGGGGGCAATAACCCTGAGACGAGTAGTTTCTTTCTTTTCTCTGGTTAAGTGTCAGTTTCATTCCTCCACTTGAGTTTCATTTCTTCAGGTCTGAAGCAGTACTTTCAGTTTTGAGGGAGGGGGGTATATAAAGAGAGCGAGAGAGCCAGTAAGATTCAGAAAGACCAGACTGCAGCCAGAGCAAGAGCAGAAAGCCAAAGCCTGAAGCGAGAGCAGAATCTGAATAGTGAGCAGGAAGGAACAGTCTAGAAAAGTCTAAGGACAGCTAGGGTAAAGGAACTTGTGTTTTGCAACTTTTATTTTCTTTTAATGCCTTTTGTATCACTCAGCTCTATTGTGTAAATACCTTTAGTTATGAATTGTTTCCTTTAAATCTGCTAGTAAACTGTTGTGGATGAACCCTGTGTCTAGAATGGCAGTCACTCCACATCTACAGCCTAAACCCCACATTACTGGGAAGGGGAAGGTTAAAAGAAGGAAGATGGGACTCTTAAGGAGGCAAGAGATCCTTAAGGGGTTGCTCAGGGGGTCCAGGTCATAAGGGGAACCTTGACACATCGACATAGGCTTATTTACTAAAAGGGATGAAGTCTGAAGAGTTATGACAAAGCCTCCATGGAAAAGGGATGTGTGAGGACGGATATGAGAGGAAGTAAGAGAGGTGACATCACGCAGGTATCCTGGTGGGGGCATAAGGGTCAGCAGGGCAGTTCCAGGCATAAGGGACAGCACAGAAAAGGGGGAGTTAAAAATAGTATCTCAGAACATATTGCCTTGCTACTGTTAGGGCTGTTTTGGGGAGGAACAGCAGCCTATAAAATTTAAAATATAAAATCAACAAAATAGTAAGAGTCTACATGTCTACAACCAGACCTTCCCAGTACCTGAATGTAATGAAGAATAGCCATCTGATCCACCAACAGCATACAAGTAGCCATCCAGGACTGCCAAGCCGAGGCCCCTCCGGCGACCATTCATAGGCGCCATCTTGTGCCATCTGTTAAGCAGAGGGTCATATCTAGAGGCAAATGGACAACTGTGAAAAAGTATGCACACATTAGAATCAGTGTTTCAGTTATAGGGGGATTTTTAGAAGTCTAGGTTGCTGCAGCTCCAAAAACCCAGATCTGACCACTGGTGAGGCCTTCAAGACGAGGCTGGACAGCCACCTGTCAGGGATGCTTTGACTTGGATTCCTGCATGGAGCAGGGGGTTGGACTCAGTGGTCTTGTGGGCCCCTTCCAACCATACTATGCTATGATTCTGTAAGGCCACTGATGCCTTCATAACATGCAGCTCAGTGCAAAGTGCTTTCCTAAATTTAGTTGAGTTGCAAAAAAAACACGTTCTGCCATTATAAGCCTCAAAATTCTACTTATAAAAATGACACCAGTAGAGCAAATCACTTGAAACTTGGCATCCATAATCTACCCGATGAGGTCTCCAATCATGCAAGATTTCAAAGTGATCCAATACAAATTGCCACAGATGCAGCAAGTGAAGGAGGTGACACATTTGTACGTTTTACTCAAGCTGCGGCTTGCGTGTCCTGATTGGGACCCAGATACACACGTGGCTGTTGGGGGACTTGCCAGCCCCAGTCAGCACAAGGGACGTGTGAGGTTAGGGTTGTTTGCTTTGAGATTGCTGTTTGAAGTTGCTTTAGTCTTAGATATATGTTCTCCTGTGTGTATTGTCTGTTCGTATGTTTTTATGTAAATGGCTTCTAATCTCTGTAAACTGTATTTTAACATTTTTATTGTTTGTAAACCGCCCAGAGAGCTTTGGCTATTGGGCAGTATAGAAATGTAAAGAAGGAGGAGGAAGAGGAAGAGGAGGAAGAGGAAGAGGAAGAGGAGGAGGACATCCTCACCTCTCCACAGTGTTGACGCACAGCAACCCATCGTAACCACCGACACAGTACAGGTAGCCCCCCAGCTCTGCCACAGCCACATCTTGTTTGGGTTCACTCAGTGGAGCCACATCCTGCTTCCACTCCTTCAGTTCAGGATTGTACCTTCGGAGACAGGTAAGAATGGACAGACCTGTCAGTTTCTCATTGATCTAACCTTAAGTTCAGTTCACCCCCAAACACTGAGAACTTTAAAAAAAAAGAAGAAGAAAAAGTTCACATGGAAATTCATATGCAGTTGTGTGCACATTTCCCCTTCTGGATGCATGTGTATGCAATTTTGCCTAATATACACCTTTTTTTTGCAAGCAATTTCCACAACATGATGCATTTTGGGACATTATTTTCATAAGCATAAACATTTTGTATGCATTGTTTGATTGGGGAACTCCACTGCAAAATTTGGAGGTGTGTGGATTTTGAAGGATAACTGGGTTTCGGTTCAAAGGTGAAGAATTCAGTACATTTGCATTAAACTGAGCGATGGGTGAAGAATTGGGTAAAGAATTCGGTATATTCGCATTAAACTTTGCGATGGGTGAACTTAGATTCACATTAAACTTAGTGATGATTGAAGAATTCAGTACATTTGCATTAAACTGAGCGATGGGTGAAGAATTGGGTAAAGAATTTGGTATATTCGCATTAAACTTTGCGATGGGTGACCTTAAAAAAAAAGGTAAAGGTGTCCCCAGCCAGTCGTGTCCGACTCTAGGGTGTGGTGCTCATCTCCATTTCTAAGCCGAAGAGCCAGCGCTGTCCGAAGACACTTCCGTGGTCATGTGGCCGGCATGACTGAACACCGAGGTGAACGGAACGCTGTTACCTTTCCCGCCGAGGCGGTACCTATTTATCTACTTGCAATTTCTTGCTTTCGAACTGCTAGGTTGGCAGAAGCTGGGACTGAAGACGGGAGCTCACTCCGTCACGCAGCACTCGGGTCTCGAACTGCTGTCCTGCCGACCTTCCAGTCTGCAATTCAGCGTCTTAACCACTAAGCCACTGCGGCCATATAAGGTGACCTTACATTCACATTAAACTTAGCGATGGGTGAAGAATTCAGTACATTCGCATTAAACTTAGCGATGGGTGAAGAATTGGGTGAAGAATTCGGTACATTTGCATTAAACTTAGCAATGGGTGAACTTAGATTCACATTAGACTTAACGATGGGTAAACTTACCCAGAGTAAATTTGTTATTTACATGAGAAGTCATGAATTTGTCCATGTGAGCTCGGATGAGAGTTCCGCTTTAAGACAAAATCTCATTTTTGTACATTTGCAATATGAAGACACATCTTGGGAGCTGTCATTTAGAATCATGTAATGCGGCATGACATCATCTGTGCCCCCTTTCTGATTGGTTCTTGTCACCTGGCCTGCCTGCGTGATGATGTCATCTTTACTTGCTATCACCGATCGTCAATATGAACATGGACCCACAGTTTCTTCCTCCTCCTCAGAGCCAAAGCTAAAGCGGCGATGGCAACGACGAGGGAAGCAGCTAATGAGACTGCTTCAAGGACATTTGGGGGGAGGTCTAGATGGCAGAGAGACTAAAAATTCAGTGGGAAGGGATCTGCATACTGCTTTACCACACATGCTCCAAAGCTCATTTCTAATTCCAAGCTCAATAGCAAATTTGTAATACCTCGATCCAGGCTCGCTACAAAGCTGGGGATAATGAGAGACGGGTTTCGACCAATGAGCCGATGAAATACAAAATTCGGCGGCATCGCTAGTTAAAATATGAACCAAACAAATTTCTCCCCCGTGCTTAGTGATGGAAGACAGAAGATGGAACACCGTTCCAGCATTAGGAGCTGCTGAGGTGGTCAAAGAGAACTTGCGTGCCATGTAAGGACGAAACGCTGATGCATAGCAGGGGCTCCGTTTATCCAGGATGCTCACATCACAGCCAGATATAATAATTTTTAAAACCCAGCCAGCAATTTCGGCTTACATCACTCGGCCCCGGGAGAGCCTTTCAGCAAAGTGCTCTTTCAGAATGGTGACAGCTGGCCTCTGGGAGCAAACTAGCAGCTCTAAAAATACAGCGTGACACTTCTCTGACACGTGTTCCTGTGCTCTTAATTAAGCATATATTTAGCCAGGGTCCCCCCACCCTGCCCCGGTGCAATCCTCTAACTGCAATCCTTGTGGAATGAGCCAGAGATGTCAAGCCCATCTTTAACAAGAAATGCAGCAGTGACTGGGCGGTCAAAGGCTATCCATCGGTGGGAGTAGTAATAACGTGTGTCCTAAAGAGATTCGGAAGAGGCCAAGACAATATGGAGAGACGCTTGCAAAATGCCTGCCCTTGCGATGTGAAAGCACATGAGGGCCTAGATATTATATTAGATATAATATCTAATATATCTTAGATATAATTCAAACTCTTTTGATGTGGATCGGTATATAAATATTGTACATAAATAAATAAAGCTTCGGAGGGAGCAATCTTACGGCCGCTAGTCAGCGGCTAGACGGCCATAGGGTATCTGGTTTTCTGGGAACCAACCTCCCCCCACTTCCCCCCTTGCTCTGTGCTCACAAGAGGAGCCCAGAGCAGCCAAAAAGGGGCATTCCGGGGGGTGTTCCAGGGCAGGAAGGGCGGAAATGCCAGTACGACACATCCAGTGTGTCATCCGGCAGCCTCCTCCCCAGCTCAGCCCTCCTGCTGCTAGACAGCCACAATCAGCCATCTAGCCAAAAATGCAGGGCAGGAGAAGTGTAGAGGGAACAATCCCCTCCGTGCTTCTCCTGCCCTGCATTGGATAGGTGGTCGCCTCCGAGTTCGGAGGCAGCAGCCTATCTGGATAGGATTGCGCCCTAAATTTCCAGATGCTGCAAGACACAAGGCAACTGTGGCTTCTTTGGACCATTCTGTCCCAGGCCCTGACAGATGTAGAATCTTAGATTCAGAAGATACCTTCAAGGTCATCTAGTCCAATTCCCCCTGCTAAGCCCATGGTGCCTTAACATTCACATGCATGCATTTATAAACATGTACGCACACTAGAGACAAGATGCATCCACTCCCCACTCTAAAATTTAACTTTTGAGACCCCCAGAAGGGAGGTGAACTCTGAAGGATGACAAAGATTAGAACAGACTTCCCCAAAAACTGCTATGTGGAGGGGCAGATCCCAGAAAATAGAGACAATTGCATAACATATGGGATCAGAAGAGAAATAACACTGCGCCAGAAGCAGAGAGATGGATTTAGCAAACTCATTCTGAATCAGCCAGAGACTGGGTGGGGAGCGAGGCTTATAAACTCGACCTCATTTCTATCAAATGCGAGGCTGGATTCTAACTGATTTAAAAAAAACAACAACAGATAGTTAAGCACCTGTTGCCATGCCAGCAGCTCAGGTTTCCTGCAGGGTGTTACCCAGACGGTAGCTTGCAATATGCCCCCACCAAGCAAGAAGCCAGTGTTCAAGGTTGTCACAGGTAATTGTTGCCACAGCAAAACTCAAGGAACGAAATGGCGCACGCTTCAGAATTTGACATTTTTAAAAAGAAGAGGAGGAAGAGGAGGAGGAGGAGGGAATTTGCCCAGCCCCAATTAATTAATTAATACATTTATCCTGCCTTTTTTCCTCTTTATGTACGCCAAGGTGGCGTACATAATCCTCCTCCATTTTAGCCTCACAACAACAACCCTGTGAGGTGGGTTGGGCTGAGAGTCTGTGACTGGCCCAAAGTCACCCAGCAATCTTCCATGGCCGAGTGGGGACTAGAACCCAGATCTCCCGACTCCCAGTCCAGCACTCTCGCCACTATACCACACTGGCTCACTTACCAAGATTTGAAGAAATGGACCCAGAAGCTGAACTTAAGAAGAGAAGAACTTAATGATCAAAGACAAAAAGCAGCTGTTTGAAGGAAGGACTGGATCTCAGCTGCATCTGGGGGCCCGCTCTCAATAATATTTCTTCCTGTGTTGCAGGGACTTTGAAATGTAATCTTTCCCAAACAGCTCTGGGAAATAGGAAGCCCTGAACAGCTAGACCCGAGAGGATTCCACATATCTACGTGATGCCATCCCCATGTGATGGGCCACCATGGCTACAGGTTGGAGTGCTCCCTGCATGATAAAACGTTCCTCAGCTCTCCAAGTGCCTGGCTGTCTCTCTCCATGGCTGCCTAAGGCCCAACACTGACAAACAGCGCCTCAGACTAACCTCCTGACAAAGTTCCTGTGGTGGTTGCACAACAGGCAGAAACTCAAATGGTGTAGCTTTGCCCATTGAACGGTTTGGGACCAGGTTGCAGCCTGCACTCACAGGAACCCGCTAGGATCTCAGAGAAGTCCTCACCGGCCCACCGCTGAACTACAAGATAGGCTGGTCCAGGTTTACTCAGTAAGTTTCGTGCCTAGGCAGGGATTATGAGCCCAGATTTCTGTGGTCTAAATCCAGCACTCTATTCACTTTAAAAAAAGAAAGAGAAAGAAACTATACTTAAGTGGCTGCATCGCTAATGCCACAGCTATCCGGACCTTCATGAAGGTGGATATTTATGTCCGCAATCCCCTGCTTCTGGAAACATAAACCTATTTGTATCATCCTGCTACAGGCATAACAATTTTACAAGTACTCTTGTCCCTTCTCATATTTCTGACTGAATAGCCCTGGCAGGATGGTTCAGACCCGCCAAATTCTAAGCACTTGCGCAAAGAATGACACTGGTGTTTCCAGAGACCTCTTTCAGCCAATAGGTAAAGACTTCTCATCTGTGCCTTCAACCTCAGTGTATTGGGACCGTATTTACTGTTAAAAGCCATGCAAAGTTAGCTGGGGACCTTTTCTTTCATTTTTGTTTGTTTGTTTAGCTTAATAACAGCAGATGCTTTTTTTAATTGACATTGAAGGCTAAAGATTGCTTGCTTAAATGAGCATTGATGGCTGATGGCTACCAGTTATGGACCACACTTCACCTGCTGGGGAGGTTCTAAAGGAAACACTTTTGGAGTTTGAGTGTAGCAAGTGATAGAGACAGAAGTCTTGAGTTTTTGCAGCTGTTTGGTGAGGGAGAACAGCAGCCGGGGGGCGGGCAGCCAAGGGCATACACTTTCCTTTTGGGGAGCCAATGCCATAGCATAGCCCAAGTTCTCACCTCAGCTTGCAAGTTGGTAAATAGATAGATACCATAAGAATGCCATTTGTCTCCCATATAGGGATGTCGGAGAAATCCACAACAGATCCAAATGGGTTTGGATTTTCATGAATCCAAGCCATGGATTCCACAGCAGACCAGCTTTCCCCCTGTCCAGCGGATTCCGCCAACCTGAAGTCCAATTTTCTAGGGATGGCAGAGAATTCCGCCACGGATCTCGGTGAGGCCGAATACCAGTGCATTCGGCCCCCCAAACTCCGTGAAGGAACGGCCTGCCACCCCCCACCCCCGCCGCGGATCCCCCCTGGGACGAGACTTACCTGGGGTGGATCTTCCGGGTGGCGGCAGCTCCGGTGGTGGCTGCGGCGGCAGCAGCAGCGGCGGCTGGTCTTCTGACCGGCTGCCGCCGCCGCCATTTGCAGTCTTGTGTTAAAAAAAAAAAAAAAACACGTGATAGGCTACGTAAAGATTTATGTAGCCTATCATGGCTGGGTTTAAAAAACAACAACAACCCGTGTACGCAAATGGCGGCGGCGGCTACGAAGAAGGAAGAGCAACCAGGTCCGTGGAGATGCCCACACACAGATGGCAGCACCTGGACAGTAGCCTGAGTAGCAGTACACAGCCTGCCTGAGCACAGTCTTCCCTGCAACAGTGAGATGGTGCATGTTTCTATTTAAACTATAGTCGTGATTTCTAAATCTGCACCTTTACATATAAATTAGCATTGGCAAGTCTGATATAAACCTGTGTCCTCCTTCTTTGCTGATGCACCTCCTCGTTGGGGGCGAGACACCTAAGTGGCCATCTTGGCCACCATCACTGGTACCGATGACATCCAAAAGCATGAGCTCTGAATTGCTGTTCCCCCTCTCATGTTATAGAATTACCTCTCGACACTGCTGAGGCATACCATACCATCATGGCCACCCACTACGTAGATGGATCCATTGAAAGCAGCCACCCCGATGCCGCCGCGATGCCTTGAAACAGAGCCCACAACTTTCCATTCGTGGTCCAGGGGGTTGTAACGCTCCACACCGCTGATGTTGCCACTGGGGCTCAGTCCTCCAACTACAAAATGAGAGAAGGGAGGGGGGAATTATACCAAGGAAATAAAATAATTCAGGGCTGAGCAGTCATCTTCGGAATGGCAGAAGGAAGGGAAAGAATCTTCTATCAGCTCCATTCCAGGTGCAGCTGAGGGAGAGAAGAGAAGCAGGGCCACTCCACTGGCTCTGCTGAGAAACCAGCTCCATCAGGATCCTCCCTCCATCAACTGTCACCTGACAGGAGCCATTCCATCAGGCTGCAGCTGAGGGAGGGTTAGAACTGCAGGGACCACTCCGTCAGCTCTGCTGAGACACGAGCACCTCTCCTTGAACTATTTCCATTCCAGCTGGTCATAAGAACTTTGTAACCAAGAAGTAGTGCCTGAGTTCACCAGTTTTCCTCTTCCTTCCTCACCCTTTTTTCCTTCTGTGCTGTGTGTGTCTCTGGCTGTTTCCAGATGAGCCTTTAATCGTGCAATCACCCTGCCTCATTCACAGAATTTTACACAGGCTCCAGATCACAGTGTCTTCCACTCGTAACCCTCTTGTGTTTTCCCATCACTTCTTCCATCTTTGGGGGGTTTTTAACTACCAGAAAAAAAACAGCGGCGGGGGAAAAGGCAGAATAGCTGCACGGTGCCTTCTAACTGGTAGTCTTACGAGCCCTTCCATGTGGAGGCATTCTCATCCCTCTCCCCTCCCCTCTCCCCTCTCTCCCCTCTCCCCCCTCTCTTATCTCTCTTATATCGTAAACCTGAGGGCAGAGACTGACCTTTTGTTATAAATAAATAAATAAAAATCAGGGCAGGATCACAAGTGGTGGAATGTGGGCCCAAGACAGCACAGGGGTTCTTTCAAATACTGGAGACTGGATGTTGACACAGGTTCAGGGGAACCAACAGTTGGAAACGAGAGATGCCATATACACAGCTCTTTTTAATTTGGAATCCTCTGCCAATTCTATTGGGGTTGCCCTCACTATCACCCCTTTGGGCAGTCCCATGTTTCAGGGGATCACTGGGCAAGACGCTGCCAGTGGGCTCACCTCACCTTCTCCTCGCTGCCCATTTCACTTCATGTCTTCTATTTCTATACCGCCCCACAGCCAAAGCTCTTCGGGTGGTTCACAAAACTTTTAAAAACACATTATATAAAGTATAAAACCATTCACGTAATGCCATGGAAGAAAGAGCACACATGACAACAACATGTTTCTAAAACCATTTAAAATAATCAGCCAGAGACGACGATGACGACGACAACAACAACAACAACAACAACGACAACAATGATGCCATCTTCTTGCTTCTCCTTCTTGGCCCAATCCAGCCAGCTCCAGAGGGAGAGGAGACTGCATGCAGGGATTATTGCTCCTCCTCACTCCTCTCGCTGCCCACTTGCTTGGAGACAGCAGGTCAACAGGCAGCAATCAGCAGCAGGAGACTCCCCCCCCCCCCGGACAGGGGACATGGCAGGTGCCCAACTGGACGTTGGGTGTGTGTTTTCAAGCAATTATTTTTAAATCTTGCCTTCTAGTCATCGATTCACTAAGGGGATTTTGCAGGAAAGAGAGACGCATGTCAGGAGTGCCCTAGCAGCCTCTTTCAGTCTGCTCCAATAGCCAACTCAAGACACAGACGAAAGGATTCTTTTCAAGGCTTTAATCCTTTTACAACTTAATGAGTCTTTCAGATGCTAATCACCAGCGACTAAGCAATGGACAGCAGAGTAGCCTATGCTCCGAGTAGGCAGTTGATCCCCATTTGAAGGAGAATCACTCGAAGACCCTGAACTTATGGGCTAGGGAGAGATCCTCCCTCTTTCCCTTGGGTCCATAGGAGGCAGCCGTTGCTTACGCGCCAAACGGGTGCTACGTCTCCTTTCCGCGCCCTCCATCGCTTGTCGCTCCCTGCGTCTGCGTGGAGCATCTAGCAAGCCCCCCTCCTGCACTTTCTCACTGCTAGGATCACTATCTATCTCAGGAATGCCGGCAGGAGGAAACTCTGCCAGCTGCTTTGCCTGTGTGGGATGAGCTGGCTCCTCTCCCACGGATTGCTGATCCTCCTCAGAATCAGAACTGCTCTGGGGTTCTATCGGCTCAGTTTCCACCCTGACAACACATTGCCAACTCTCTCTCTCTCTCTCTCTCTCAAGCAGTAATAGATTTTCCTCATTAGTGGCTCTTATTTCCAAAAGACAGATGTGAACTTCCCGGTGATGGACAGCCTGCCAACCTGCAAAGCGTCATCTTCCCTGGTAACCAGGAGGATTCTGAGCTGAAGTCATTATTAACAGAAGGAGCTTTGCATAGCCATGCAGAGAAAATTGGCCATTTAATTGGGCTTGGGCCAGTTGGGGTGGGATCCTTGATCAGGTCTTCACAATGTGATGGAGGGAGGACTTGCCCTTTCCACCTACAACTGTGCTGAAAAATTCTTCTGCGTTTTTTTTTTCAGCCCCTCTAATTCAATTTGATAGGTGAAAAACTTGCTTTCGGGGCAGAGAGCAAAAGCAAAACATTTAGGTGAAGTTCTTTTGGGAGCTGTGTTCATCTTTCTATTGCATCTATCTCCATAGCTCTGTAGCCTCCCTGGCTGCCCACACTTCCTGATCTAAAAAAAAGCCCCATAGGAGTGAGTTACCTTATGACCGCCTTCCCCAACAGGGCACCCTCCAGATGTGCTGGACTACAAATCCTATCCCCCTTTATCCCCAATGGCCATGATGGCTGGGATGGTGGGAGTTGTAGTCCAACAAAACCAACACATCTATGGGGCACCATGTTTGAGAAGGTTGCCTTACAACAGTCTTCCCCTGTGCATGGGAAGCCAGTGAGACTGCAGTATCAGAGGCCTATGTAATGCCTATGTAAACCAGCTGCTGCGGAACATGGGTGGGAAGGTGCTGTTGCCCTCATGTCCTGCTTGTGGGTTTCCCGTGGGCAGCTGGTTGGCCACTGTGTGAACAGAAACTCTGGGTCTGATCCAGCATGGCCCTTCTTATGTTCTTATTGCCGCACAGATGACTGTACTATGAAAGACGCACACCCTTCAGCCACTTGCAAGCGGAAGAACCCTACACCCACACAAATATGGCCTGACTTGGCATAAGGTAGCTTCCTGTGTCCCAGTACAAGATCTAGCCCAGATCTAGCAGGACAAAGATTTCACAACAGCAAGGTCTAACTTTTAATTGGCATCACAGATGGCCATGGATGAATCAGACATCCCTCTCTTATTCCCCACCCCCCATCACCAACTGTTTCAAGAAGAACACAGCCTCTTCTCTTTCCTAAGTTAGCAGGAATGGATTGCAAGAAGATATCGAGAAAATTTAGATGTGGGGAAACAGCGAGCATGAGTATAAGCAATTTACAAGAGATACTAACACGTCCTGCCTACCTACTTGGCCTATTTTTATAAAAATATAAAATATAAATATGCCACGCCTATATTGGGTAAGACAAAAAATGGCTCTCTTTATACAACAACATGCCCTGACCTTGTCCCCCCAAAATATAGCTATACCACCTACATCCTTATCAATATATCTATATACACATACACACACACACAGGATTCAAATCACTCCTACCTGCCAGTTTTGAGCATGAGATTAGTATGCCTGGGTGTTTACATGGTAGGAAAGGAAAGGGGCAGGGAGAAGAGATACTTGAATTTGACTAGAGGAGGACACAGCAGCTTGAGTTCTGCATCTGGCTGGTAAGCAGCAAGCTTTGGAAACCTGCAAAGTCATCCCGTTGTGCTTTGTGGAACCTATGCTTTTCAGGAACTGCCACAGCTTACTTGCTTCCTGCCTGCTGTACCTGTAATATTTTCAAATGAAACAGATACTACAAGACCACTGTACGTCTCTTGTAGAGGAAATGCACCAGGAGACCATTGTATTTCAAGAAGATACAAGAGTGGCATGCCACAATTCTTCCTTCCATGCCTGAATCTCCTGGAGAACCTTAAAAACCTGCCCCGCTTAAGAGCTCTCAAGCTTCTAGGCTGGAGGTTTTGCTTCCCAAGGTGAGTTGTCTGCTTGGGAGCATACAACCTTGAATCAGTTAGGTTGGCCACTGTCCACGCTAGCTTTAGCTTATCTTTTGGGTGGTACAAGAATGTATGAACATCATGAGACCTCAGAATCGGACCATCACCCAGGTGTGATGAATTAGGGTGCTCCGCAAACCTGCACATGGCAACAGGAGAACTCAGGTATAAAAGCTACCACAGACTTGCCCACAGGGAGCTTTGAGGTAGATCTGGACCATGGAGGTGCTGCCTGCTGGCTGTTTGACTGGGGTCTCTCTGTGGTCGTTCACCTGGAGCTCCCGACAACTGAACGGGGAAGCTAGCTGCCTTGCTCGGTATCAGTATCTTGTATTTCTTGGTATCATTTTGCCTGCTCTTTCATAAAATCCTTGACTTCCACCCACTTGTGTATTTATTGCTTCTGAATCCTAAAAGAACCTTTGCCTGTTGGCAAAGCAATCTCTCACCAGGAAACTGACCCTTGTCAACAGCTGGTCTCCGCACCTCAGCTTCCCACCACTTCAAAAAATGGCGAAATATTGTTATGCCCTCACACTCCAATTCTCTGAGCAGTGAGAATGGCAGGGGTGCACACAGGGTGTGATTTCCTTAGAAGAGGGGTGCACAACCCGCAGCCCAGGAGACCACCCTGACCCACGCAACTTGCTACCACCATCTATGTATTTCCCTCCCTGAGATGCTCATACAGATCACTCTTTCCTTGCTGAAAAGAGTGACCTGTATGAGGATGCCTGAGGAAAGGGTGGAGAAAAGGCTCTCAACTCCCTCCCCCAGTCATCCCAAATCGCTCTTTCTCCGCTATTGCTAGCAGCGAGGAATGAGACCTCTGTATCAGGATCGCACGAATGCGAGGGTGTACATTATTTATTTATCTATATTTCTTTACAATATTTATTTACTGCTCCACATCATAAGATTTCAGAGTGGTGAACAACAAAGATAAAAGAATAAAACACCATATTAAAACAATTAAAATATTTTAAAAGAAACACATTCTGAACTTAATAAACCATGGTTGGTCACTCAAGGAAGGCCTCTCAAAATAGCAATGTCTTCAGGAGGCACCCACCTGACCTCCAGAGGCAGGGAGTTCCACAGGAAGGGGGCCACCACACTGAAGGGTCTTTTCCTGGTGGACTCCAGTCAGGCCATAGGTCCATGTGGAAACACCAAGGACGTGCCCTCCGATGACCTCAGTGACCAGGCAGGTTGGTAAGGGAGAAGGTGCTCTCTCAGGTATCCTGGTCCCAAGTTGTTTAGGGCTTTGTACAGTAGTACTGATACCTTAAACCTGGCCCGGTAGCAAATAAGCAGCCAGTGCAGTTCCATCAGCAAAGGAGTTGCATGCTGAAAAAGGGCAGCTCCCGACAACAGCCGGGCTGCTGCATTCTGCACTAAGTCCAGCTTCTGGACCAGCCTTCAGGGCAGCCCCACATAGAGTGCATTGCAGTAATCCAGTCTTGAGGTTACTAATGCCTGTACTACCGTGATCGAGCTATCCCTGTCCAAGAGAGACTGCAGCTGATGAACCAGCTGAAGCTGGTAAAAGGCACTCTGAGCCACGGCGGCCACTTGGGCCTCCAGCAACAATGATGGATCGAGGCGTACATGCACGTACGTACAGTCCCTGACCCCACCCAACCACGTGTGGCCCTCGGAGCCAAAAAGGCTGTGCACCCCTTTCTTAGACATGCTCAGAGTTGTTGTTTTTAATCAGGGATGGCAAGCGGTTTTGTTGTTATTATTCTAATGTGTCAAGAATGTTGAAGCTGTTGCAAAGCATGGAAGAGCATTTGGGGGGTGAGGGAAGAGAAATGTTAGTTGGGTACTTCACAGCTGAAGTAATACACATGGCCAGGTAACCCACCCAGCCCCCAGCCCCTACCATAAGACCATTCAGTCCAGCATCTACAATTATCTAGCTGCACCATTGGACTGGAGGAGGCTGGAGAGAGCAACCTCCATGGCAAGGAATGTTATCTGCCCACTTTCTCAGAGCCATCATGGTGACTTCAAGCACTCCGACTGATTTCATCAGCCCTCTCCTGATCACACCCCCGTCTTACAACCAAGAATCACGGGGCTGTAAGGCAGGGATGAGCAGACCTTAAGCTTGCAGGATCTGCTTTGTTCTTTACTAGAACCCCCAAATCCACTACAACCAGGTCTTGGTGCAAAGGCCACCAGTTAGAATTAAAGAATTCCGAGCCCAGGAATTTGTTCTGAGTACCACACCTGAGCAGAGATCACAGCCCTTCCACACAAGAAATCCAGAATTAAAGCCCAGGAATTTGTTCTGAGTACCACACCTGAACAGAGATCACAGCCCTTCCACACAAGAAATCCACTCCTGGTCACACCCAAGCTTTCTTTTCATTTTAGCAGTACAGTTCACGATGGGTGGGGAGTTAGTTTGTTGCTGCCATTTTAAAATAATTGGGAGTCGAAATCTTGGCTGAACTACTGCAACTTGCCAGTAGATCCGGATCTACCTTTTGCCCACTCCTGCTGTAAAGGATCCCTCAAAGTACATCCAGACTAACCACCCTTAGGACTCAAGCTTAGGACTCAAAACCAAAATCTTCACTGCCTCCCCACCAGGACCAGCCCAAGACATTTTGCCGCCTGAGGCAGAACACAAGATGGCTCCCTCTCCCGTCCCATGTCCAAAAGCTGACTGGACTGGCAAATGAATCCATCTTCAATGCTGATGATGGGACAGTGTCTTCCACCATACCTGAAGGCAGCAGGCTAACTTAGGGGGTGCAGAGCAGGCCGCACAGCCCACATTTCTCTCCTCCAGCTCCTTGCTGCCATCTCCCAGCATCTACCGCCTGAAGCTACTGCTTCACTATGCCTCATGGTAGGGCCGGCCCTGCTCCCCACTCTCTCCTAAGATGCCAGCTAGGCTAGCTAGCTCTCCTGGGTCTTGAACATGGAGTAGCAGCTATCTTCTTTCAGAAAGACGGCCAGAGGTTTGCCACATCAGCGTAAATGGGAAATTAGTTCATTTTTTAAAAAGCCACCACAATCCTCCCAGCTCTACCTCATTTACAGGACCGGGACAGGGATGGGGGGTGGGGTAACTTACCGCACTTTCTCTTCAAGTCACGAACCATCGCCTCCAATGCCAAAGGAAAAAAAAACATTTCTTAACATAAACAGAAAACTACAATTGTTATACTTACTAGCATAAAGAAGTTCAACCAGGGGTCCTCTTTTGGGAGGTGCATATTTAGTTCTCCAGCTAAACAGCTTCCTCTTCGGTTCAATCCGTTCCCTGCAGCGATGCAAAATCGCCCCAATGTTGTCATCATCACCATGTCATTGGAAAACCTCCCTGCTCCCAAAAGCAAGCAAGCTGCTATCCTGTCCCAGAAAACTTTGAAGATGCTGACTTAGAAAGCATCAGTGCTTGCAAGGCGAATGCCAAGACTTTAAAATGGCCGCCGCCTGATCCATCCTGACCCCAAGAAGGAGGCAAGAATATTTTAGAGGCATCCATAGGGTGCGTCTTTGATTCAGAGAGGTTTAGTAAGTGGTAAGTTGATTTTGCTTTAAAGGAGATCTAAAAGAGTTTGGGTTACAGCAAGAAGCGTGAGCGGGAAGCAGCAGTTATTGGTTAAAGTAGCTTTTCTCAAACTGCTTTCTCCTCAGGGCCATCCCAACAGATCTAGCTGCTTGAGACAAAGAACAAGATGGTGCCCACACCATTCCATGTACAGAAGCCCACTGGACTGGCAGCTTAGTTTTGCTTCAACACTGGTGATGGGGTAATGTCCCCCATCACACCAGCAGGCCAGCATCGGGAGAGCAGGACAGGCTCCGTGACACACACAGCTCTGTCCTTCCAACACCTCACCAACACTTCCCCACCCCCCAGCATCCCCAGGCTCACTCTGCCTAACAGTAGGGCTGGGCCTGTTCTTACTTCTGAATTTTCTGGATTGGGACCAGCATGCTCAGGGAGGTTTAAAAAAAAATTTTTTTAGGGATTTTTTTTTTTTAAGCGGGCGGGGGGAGCCTCTATTGACTCTAATGGAGACTTTTTTCTTCTTTAATCCCCACCCCACAAATGGAATTATGGGGGAAGGTTTAATCTTTCCCCTCATAATTCCACCTATAGGATGGGGTTAAAGGAAAAAAAGGTCTCCGTTAGAGTCAATAGAAGTTTTTTTCCTCTTTTTTGTAACCCCCCTTTAACACTTTTTAAAACCCTTTTTAAATAACCCTGCAAGGTGGAGATGGAATTTTGGGGGAAATTGAGGGGAGGTTTAAACTTCCCTCTCCGAGTTTGGGACTGATTGGAACTATACCTTAAGTCCTCTACAAGTTCATAGGTCCTATACAATTATTGACACAAACATACAGATGCATAGAATCATAGGATAGTAGGGTTAGAAAGGACCTATAAGACCATCGAGTCCAACACGCTGCTGAATGCAGGAATCTAAGTCAAAGCATCCCTAAGTCAAAGCACACCCCTCATGATGTTGTCTGATGACCCCTCTCTAGAACAGAGAGAACCGGCTGCCAATTCATTAAACGTTCTAGATTAATCTATGTACTCACCCCCTTTCTTCATAGATACCCATCCTCAGATACCAACGATGCTCCTTGCCCAGTGGGGAGATGCCGACCGTCTAATGTGGAGACAAAGCTGCTGGTTTATATGCGAACTCCAAAGCCAAAAATAGGAATGCCAGGCACAGCTGCAAGCTGGAAGCCGCCGAGCCATGTGTCAGTGAAATTCCACTCAAGCCATTGTTCCTGTTCCAACCCAAGCCACTCAGCATAACAAGACACCCGATATCCAGGCAAGCCTTCTCTATTCCAACTCTGAACATGGTGGACAATTTGTGAGGGTCTGCCAAGATCATCCCGTTACATTGACATCCCACCTTTCTTCAAGAAAACTCAAGGTGACGTTAGGGATGTCAGAGAATTCCGCCACGGATATCGGTGAGGCCGAATGCCAGTGCATTCGGCCCCCCGAAATCCATGGCGGAACGGCCTGCCACCCCCCCGCCCCCCACGGATCCCCCCCGGGATTAGACTTACCTGAGCGGATGTTCCGGATGGCAGTGGCTCCAGCGGCGGCTTCGGTGGCAGCTTCGGTGGTGGCAGCAGCGGCAGCTGGTCTTCCAACCAGCTGCCGCCGCCGCCATTTGCAGTCTGGTCGCTTCTGTTTTGTTTTGTTTTTTTACATAGATGTGATAGGCTACATAGACTAAGATGGTGAAAATAAAGGGGAACGCAAATAGCACCCACTATGCTATTTGCGTTCCCCCTTATTTTTGCCGTCTTAGTCTACGTAAATATTTACGTAGACTAAGACGGCCAAAAATAAGGAACGCAAATGGCAGCGGCCATAGCCGCTGCCATTTGCGTATGCCTTTTATTTTTTTAAATCCCAGACGTGATAGGCTACGTAAGTCTTTACGTAGCCTATCATGGCTGAATACAGGGACTCAAACGGCGACGGCTACAGCTGCCGCCATTTGCATCCCTGCTAGCCAGCGGCCGGATGTCCGGCTGCTGGCGGAGCCGGCTGGCGGCTCTGCGGAATCCCCGCGGAGCGGAGCTGGCCATCGAGGATTCCTGGGGGGAGGGACGGAGCGCCTCCCCCCCCTTCGCGAAAGAGTCCGCGAAACAGTGACTTTCGTACATCCCTAGGTGACATACATGAGGTTCCCAAACTGTCTCCCATCCAGGGACTAACCCGGCCCCAGGACTGCTTAGCTTCAGCAAGGATGCAATGTCATGTACCTTGAGACCATGCCCTGGTCTTCAACTGGTGGGTCGCACCAGCAGCACTACCAACCTACAAATATATGTTTGTTTGTTTTTGAAAATACTTCTTATTTTTATTTATCTTAGGAGGACACAGCAATAATGAAAAAAAAGAAAGAAAAAAAACAGAAGAAGGAAAAGGAAGAAGAAAGCATGAAAGAAAGAGAAAAAATATTAAAAAGTTATTTAAAGGATTAAATTTAAACTCCATGACACACAAACTTCAAATATCATTCTACTCAAATGTTACACCTATAACATTGCCAATATTACAATTCAGTACAGCACAGATAATCAACCTTACATTTCAATATCATATCATCAGTCTTATAGCAAGGGAGCAGGCCTACAATTCATTTCCAATAGCCATATATTGCCCTTCGGTTAACATATAATAAATATATGTTTTTACGAAATAAAAGAAGCAGAGGAGGAGGAGAATAATGGAGCATCCACAAAGCTTCCCTCCTTAGCATGCCCAGAGTGGATCAGCAGTCAGCCGCAGACTCAATGAGAGCAATGGGGAGGGACTGTGACCAGTAAGAATAAAAATCATGTTTGCCTTTTGGCCAGGGGCGGAGCCCAGGCGGGGCTCCACCCTCCCCATGCTACATAATGGTCCCCCTCTTGCAGGTACCAAAATGCATGCTTCAGCAAAAGGTGTGTCCCGGGTCTGAAAAAGTTGATATTTTTGTGCCCAGGGCCGTTTGCAGGTTTGAGGGGACCCTGGGCAAGGTGCCTTCTGGTGGATCCCCTCAGGCTTACTTGCAGTGGTGGCATCTTATTTATTTATTTAAAACTTTTCTTGGCCACTTCTCTGGGCAGAAGCCCTCCCAAGGCGGCTTACAGCGACAAAATACATAAAAACGGTTAAAATATTAAAAATGATAAAAGCAAAGACAGTAAAAGAGCAATAAAAACAATAAAAGCTAACAATAAAACCAGCAACAGCAAGAAGTCATGTCCAGGGAAGGCCACAGCAAAATAATATCTTTTCCAGGCTTTCTTAAAAGACAGAATATGGCAGACCTCTGATGGCAACTTCTTCCAAAGGTGTGGGGCCACTGCAGAGAAGGCCCTCTCACGTGTGGTCACCCCCCTGACTGCTCTCACATGTGGGCAGATGAGACGGGCCTCTCTTCCTGATCTTAAAGTCTGGGCAGGCTGATAAAACTGTATTTTAAATCTCTGCACTGCTGCTAGGTTTTATTCTGGTTTTATTCTGGTTGTATTGTTATACTGTGGTTTTAATGTTTTATATATTTTATATTGTTTTATTGTGTGCTCTTTGGGTTTAATTTTGGTGAACCGCCCAGAGAGCTTCAGCTATTGGGTGGTATAGAAAGGAAACAAACAAACAAACAAACATGGGTGAAGGCAATCCTTCAAGTATCTTGGCTCCAAACAGTTTAAGGCTTTAAAGGTCAAAACCACACTTTAAATTGGGCTCAGACATCTTCAGCATTGCCAGGGTGGCTGGGAGCCTTCTTTTAATGTCCCCCAGTGTCCTGCAGTGGCCATTGTCAGGTCGCAGCAAAGTATTGCAGGAGGTTAAAACGGAGGCTCACAGACTCCGCTGCCCACTGTGGGTGGCCCAGGGCAGGTGTAAGAACCGGTGGGCCCGGCAGCTGCACTACAGTGCCAGAGGCCGATCTCCCAACAGAACATGTCATATTGTTAAAAGTTTTATGTGACTTTATTATTCTCTGTCTGTGGGAAAACCAACACTGCTGGGTAGTAAGAAAAAAAATAATGTAACACATTCCCAGGACCAATATGAGAAGCATTTCCATAGCCTGGGGTGTGGGCAGGGGAAACTGGGAGGGAAGAGTAAAAATTGCAGGCAGATCTTCCACTGAGAGAGACCAGGATTTCAGAGTAAACACTTTTAAAACCTTGAACGAATGCATCCAAGGGCACAGGAGAAGCAAGGGTGCTTTGAAGTCCCATAATTGAATTTGGAGAGATTCTCTGTGGTAGAAAGGGACCCGACTAAGCTGTAATCCTGTCGCCATGGCAATTGAAACACATCTCCCAGGGGCTCTCTGTTCTAATTCTTGAGAGAGGGATGTGAAAACAACCTTCCTGAGCAGGGGCATCATCTTGTCTCCTTCGCTTGCCTTTTCGGCGCTTGCCCACCAGTGCAAAACTGGCCTCCTTCAGAGTGCTTTGTTGTTGTATATTTTTTAAGTATATCATTCACACATAAAGTCAGGTATTTTAAATGCCTCTGGGCCCAACATAGACCCACAATGCAGCTTATGATACAAGTCACATTAAAATTACACAGGAGAAATGTAACTTTAAAAAGTTTGATTTATTTATTTATTTCATTTACTTCACCACCCAATAGCCGAAGATTATTAACTGTATTTATATCCCAACTTTCCCTTCAGGGTGTCAGGATTCCCTTTTGTCCCTGCTGAACTTCAAAAGCCAAATCAAAACACAGACAAGAGGCTTCTATCCACGGCTCTTTAATCCTTTACTTCATTGGGTCATACAGATGCAAATTCTCAGTAACTCACAGTTTACAAAGGAAAAGCCTTCAGGGAGTTCAAAGGGAAGCTACGAAGGTTGAAAGTTGCCCACCATTTGGGAAAAGGCGGACAGATTATCTAAACTTAAGGGGGGGGGAATCTCCCTCTATCTTGTGAGGTCTCTATGCATAGCTGTTCCCACTGGGCCAATCGGGCAGATTACCTAAGCTCCGCCCTTTCCATCTCTCTCTTGGCTCTGCATCTGCGCCTGGCATCTAAGAATTCAGGCTCTCCAAGCCCCACCTCTCCCTGTTCGTGATCTCTCACAGGGGTGTGTGAAGAGAAACCCTCTCCATCCAGCTGGATTATTGAAACCTGATGAGTCTGTCTCTCCCTGTCTGGAAGAGTCTGGGAAAGTTCCTCCCCCTAGTTTTGTGGTTCCTCTTCAGAATCTGAGCTACTCTGCCACTGCCTATGTTCAGAGGCACCCCTGACATCGGGTGGCCTGCTGTCACAATCCTTCGTCCTCTCCCTTTGCAATCAACACTAGGGGTATACGAACCCCACCCACTTGTCCAGTCCAGGGCATCTGCTGGGGGGGGAGGCGATCCGTCCCTCCCCCGGGAATCCTTCCCGGCTGGCTCTGCTCTGCAGTGAGTCCACGGAGCCACCGGCCAGGCCCATCTGCAGCCAGCCTTCTGTATCGGCTACGTAAATATTTACGTAGCCAATCACAGCCGAGGGCAGGGATGCAAATGGCGTCCGCTACGCCAGACGCCATTTGCATTGACAGCCTGGCAGTGGACGGCTGCAGACAGCAGCAGATGGACCTGGACCAGCTGACACCAGGTAGGTTCCGTCCCAACCGGACTTCGCAGGGTGGAGGGGGGGGAGCAGTCCATTCCGCCACAGACTTCGGGGGCATGCCCATGCCCAAAACGAGGAGTTTACAACATCCTGTGTTGATAAAGCTCCATCAGTGTGCTTTATTGAAGTTACTGATGAGCTCATATATAGATTTCAAAGTGGTCATAAAAACATGAACCTCTAAAACTAAGACACGGTTGTTAGGATCCTCTGGATCTGCTCACCCTCCCTTGGATCATCTTGCATGCAAAAGATACAGCCTGCAGTGTTGCTGAGCTTTTAAAAGCTGCCCTGCCAATGAAAATGAGCCAGTGCTGATCACCATGACAGGTCAACCAAAATAACAGCGATTTTAGGTGTGTTTGTTTCTTAAGTATTTCTTCCTGTCTAATATGTGTGTGTGGCTCTCTCCTCCCCTGCCCCACACCTTTACTCCTGTGTGTGGGCCTGTAGAGACGGCACACTGGCCTCTCCTGCAGGATTTCTTTTCTCCTGTGTGTGGAGAGGTCGGAAACCTGCCTTTAGATCATTTGCACAATGTTATGTCTTTTTTAAAAAACAAACACACACACAACTGTGCTGGATGGTTGGCTGGCTGGCCAACTTTTATATCTTTGAAAGCTCCTCTGCCGACCTGCCCCCCCCCCCCCCAGTTGGCCAGGAGTCACCACTGCAAAAGTGTGCGGCTGCTGTAAGAAAGGCAAATTCCATGTTAGGCTGCTTAGGCATAATTAAGAAAGGCAGCAAAAATACAACTGCCAATGTTCTACTGCCCTTATACAAATCTATGGTGTGACCACAGTTGGGAAACTGTGTACGGTTCTGGCCACCGCACCTCAAACACAGTATTGAAGGGCTGGAAAAACTGCCAAAAAGGGCAACTGAAACGATCAAGGGGCTGGAGCACCTCCCCTGTGAGGGTGAGGGAAGGTTACAAGTAAAACAGCTGGGATTGTTTAGCTTGGAAAAAAGGAGGGTAAGGGGAGATATGATAGAGATGTACAAAATTATACATGGTGTGGAGAAAGTGGATAGGGAGACATTTTTCTCCTTCTCTCATAATACCAGGAACCCAACGGGATTGTCCCATGAGGGTGATTGGTGGGAGATTCAGGACAGATCGAAGGAAGGGCTTCTTCACACAGCGCAGAGTTAAACTATGGGATTTGCTCCCACAAGACCTGGCGATGGCCACTCATTTGGATGGCTTTAAAAGGGGGTTAGACAAATTCCTGGAGGAGAAGGCTGTCAGTGGCTACTAGTCCTGATGGCTACGCTGTCTCCAGTATCAGAGGCAGTATGCCTATGTCGCTGGGGAACATGGACAGGAGGGTGCTGTTGCACTCCTGTCCCGTTTGTGGGTTTCCCGTGGGCAGCTGGTAAGCCACTGTGGGAACAGAACGCTGGATGAGATGGACCCTTGGTCTGATCCAGCAGAGATTATGAGGGTAGTCGTGAGCCAAATTTATTTATTTATTTATTTATTTATTTATTGCATTTATATCCCACCTTTTTTTTCCTCTTGCAAGGAACCAAGGCAGCGTACATAACCCTCCTCCTCCTCTCCCTTTTATCCTCACAACAACCACCCTGTGAGGTAGGTTGGGCTGAGAGCCTGTGACTGGCCCAAAGTCACCCAGTGAGCTTCCATGGCTGAGTGGGGACTAGAACCCGGATCTCCTGACTCCCAGTCCAACACTCTAACCACTACACCACGCTGGCTCTCAAACCATCTGGAAGGCCACAAGCTGGCCACTCCCGCTGCTGGCTCGAGCGTCTTTTGTGCTGCTGCTGCAAGGGGCCACAGCATCAACGGTGTCGGCAAGCTGGCCCCCATTTTGCATCCAGGTGTGAGGGGGGCTGAGTTGTGTTCAGCTCCAGGGAAGAGGTGGAGCTCCTGCTGAGCCAAAACCTGTCCTCCCGTTTCCTTGAAGTTGCCTTCCCCCATGAAAGAGGCTTCCATTGTCCTGTCTCATTTTCAGGGTGATTGATCATTCATGTTAGTGATGTTTTTGAGCTTACACACTGAGAGGCAGCCAGGGGTGCTGTGTGTGTGTTCTGTTTCTATGACATACCTCTCCATTGCTCTGCAGCCTCCCAGGCTGCCTGCACTTCCTGAGCTGAAAAAGCCCTATGGGAGGAACTTCCTCATGATGTTTTCCCCTGGGCCTTGATTGAAGTGTGGGAAGCCAAGGAGGCTACAGGGTGCCGGAGAGACAATTGTACAACGAGAAACAAGACGCTTGCGCACACTCCTTGGCCACCTCCCATGTCAGGCAAGCACGAGAAACTCAAACCCAACCCCGGAGAATTTCTCCAAAATGGTCTTCGCCACTGGATTCCTTTGCAAGCGCTATTTCTTTTCTATCAAATGGAATGAAAAGGTTCGAAAAATATGTCGGTCTGGGAGAATTTTTCGGAACAGCACTACTTCCCTCTCCGGCCGTACAGAACGTAAGATTACGTGCTTTCTTTTTGCGGTGAGACTCGATACAGGCCAGCCCAGACACAAACACTTTCACACAGAGAGCGAGCGAGCGAGCGTGCCTCTGAGGATTTACAGAGTGGCTTTCCGTTTCAAGAAATCTCTGCAACTGTTCTTCCCCCACACACCACACACACACACCCCCAGCATCAGACCCTTCCGTTGTAAACAAGGAGAATATCGTTTAAAGGTAAAAAACAATAAGATGAGCGTCTGTAACCACGAACGTCCGCAGCCAGGGCGTTGTGCGTTTCCTCTCGCGCAGTCCTGGTGCTGGGCGTCAGCAGGGGAGTTTTTCGAGGTGCGGCTCCTGACGCACCTGTCCGCCATCGCTAGGCGTGTGTGCGTGGAGGTGGCCCACATCAGCCAGTCAGCTGGCTGGAGGGTGTGCGCCGGGAAGAATAAAATTAAAATGGGCGCGCGGGGGGGGGGGAGGCAGCCAGCCAAGGAGGGAGCTCTACGCTGCACGCGCCCCTGTAGATGCGGCCCCGCTGCCTGAAAAGCGACCCGCGGGCGCGGAGCGGGGCCCAGGAGGCAGCGCCGTTGGCAGGCCGCGGGTGACAGCGACGAGAACGGCTTTAGACGGGCGGGCAGCGGGGCCCGGGCGCAGGAGCGCGCGGGAGGGAGCTGGGGCGCGGAGGAGCGGCGCGAGGGACTCTCCTCCTTCCTTGCGCCTGGCCGCCGCTTCCAGACGACGCTCTGATCCCGCGAGCGCCCTGTCTCGTCCACGGAACGTCGCGCGCGCGCGCGCGCTTCTGGCATCGCCCCCTGGCTCCCTCCCATCCCCCCCTTTCTTCTTCCATCGCTTTGCTTCCCTCCCCCCCCCCACACACACACACACCTTCGAGGACGGGGAGAGGGAGCCGCCGCACGATCCATTCCCGTTGGTAGCGGTAGTTGGTAGCGGCGGTATTCTACGCGCGAGGGGGCCTTCTGCCCCCTCCTGGTATTTCTCAAGGGGCTCTGTGCCCCCCACCACCCACCCACCCTCCCTCCCGGGCGCGCCTCCCCAGCCCAGCCGCTTGCCCTTATTGTCCCGCGCCCCAGCCCGCTTGCTGTGCTGGGCGGGGAGAGTGAGGCGGCGGCGGCGCGAACAGCAGCAGCGGGCCGGCGGGCGGGCCGGGGGCCGGCGGGCAACCTGGCGCTGAGTGGCGGCGGCGCGCTGAGCGGAGGAGGCGCAGCGAGCCGCAGCCCCAAGCGCCGTTGCGCGGTGAAAGGCCGCGCTCGGTGCCGGCGCGCCCAGCCCGCGGCGCCTCAGAGCCGCGTGCCAGCGCCGCGGGCCGGGCCGGCGGGGGGGCGACGGGCCGGGCCGGCGAGAGCGCCGGGAAGGGGGCCCATCCGAGCGGGACGCGGCCGGCGCGCGCGCAGCGGGGAGCGCGGGGCGGCGCTGCCGCGGAGCGTCGCGCGCGGGGGCCGCCGCGGGTCCGTGTGGCGGCCGCGGTCGCCCGAGAGGCCAGGCGGAGCCACCCGCGGGCCTTGCGCGCGGCGGGCGGGGGCGGGGAGGCCTCCGGAGGCTGACCAGGTGGCGTCGCCGGGGGCTGAGCCGGCGCTCCCCGCCGCGCCCCGGACAGCTCCGCCCGAGCAGCAGGGAGGCGCGCCGAACGAAGGCCGCGCCCCGGCCCGCGCTCTTCGGGGTCCCGCGGGCTGGAGGCCAGGCAGGCGCCGCCGCTGCGCCGCTCCCCGCGCCGCCTGGAGGCCGCGCTGCTCGGGGCACCCCGCGGCTGGCCAGCCGGGCCGATGTGGGCGCTGCGTTTTTAGGCAAGCGCCGCGTCCCCGCCGTGCTGCGATCTTCGCATTCTTTCGCTGTTTTGCCGTTTGTGGTCGCTGCGCCCACATCGGTTCGAGATGCGGAGCGGTATGTAACTGTTGGAGATGAGTAAGCGCCGCCGCGGCAGCGTGGGCCTTCCTCCCGCCTGGGGTGCCCTGACTGAGAGAGAGCGCGGGACCGCAGCTCCCATCAGCCCCAGCCAGCGGTCAGGAACGCCGGAGGTGTAGCCGGAGCTCTGGCTGGGCTGAGAGGGATGTTTTGGGCAGATGACAGCCACCAGCCTCCAGCCTGGGTGGCTGGTGGGCAGGGATGATGGAAGGCGTGCGCGTGAGAAAGTGCTGTGCCTAGGATGGCGGGGTGGGGTGGGGTGGGGTGGGGTGGGGTGGGGGCGCTACAGTGGAGGAGGAGAGCAGCACATAACTCCTTGTAAAACAGGGGTGAGCAAGTGCTCCGAGTTTTTTTCGAGCCCACAGTAGGGAGGGGAAGGAAGCCAGAAGAGGCTTTTCCCCTTTCACCAGCAGGGAAGCCGATCCACCGGTCATCAGCTGTCCTCCTCGTGGGGGCTGGAGAGGGGCCTGGGGAGAAAGCCAGCTTGAGTTACAGGGAAAGGGAGTCGCCATGCCTGGGCCGCCTTGTCGCTTAAAACGCTGCCGGCAAACGCCCCCTCCCCTCTGCCAAGAGTGCACATGTATTCATGGAAGAGCTGGTCACACTCGACCCCCCCCCCCACGCACACACACTTTCAAGTGTCCCCCTGTGTCAAGGGCTGCTTTGTCCTGCTCCTTCTGCCCCAGCATTGCCCGGGTCTTCCTCCTGAGAGCAGGCAGCATGAGCACAGCGGAGGAATCATAGAATCATAGACTAGTAGGGTTGGAGGGGGCCTACAAGGCCATCAAGTCCAACCCCCAAACCTTATGAAGGAAACAAACCTTCATAAACAGCTCAGGGTTAAAAATGTAGATGTCTTTACCATGCTGGAGATCCGCAAGTGGGGTCGCCCGGAACCCTGGCATCCGGCTCTTTCCCCCCTCTGACGTTCTCCTGGGGCCCCCGGCTTGTCTTGAACTCCCCCTCCTTCAAACGCCTCCTTCTTGGCTCAGCTACCGCTGTGTGTGTGTGTGTGTGTGTGTGTGTGAGAGAGAGAGAGAGAGAGAGAGAGATTATTATTATTATTAATAATAATTTATATAGCATCATCAACGCACATAGCACTATAAATAAGAATAAAACAGCAGGTCCCTGCCACAAAGGCTTACAGGCTAATAAAGTCACAAAATAAAACCAAAGGGAAGGGAATGCACGAAACAGGCACAGGAAAACACTACAATACTAATTACTGACAGTTGTTCACTTTTCAGGGAAAGGCGGGGGGGGGTGCAATTTTCTGGTTTGCCCCAGGCAGCAAAATGTCTTGGGCAGGCCCTGGGTGCCTTCACTTCCCCAGAGCCTGTTGACGCCTTCTTCTTGTATGGGGATGGGGATGTTTTGTCTACATAAGGATTCACCCTCAGAGAATGAATTGGCTTAGTATATAGGCTGGCAGGTGCTCTGCCGAAATGCAGGGATAAGCAACCTGGTGCCCTCCAAAGGTTTTGAACTACAGATCCCATCATACCCTGACCACTGGCCATGTTAGCTGTGGCTTCTTGGAATTGTTGTCCAGAACATCAGCAGGGCACAGTGCTGCTTACCTCTGGCCTGATTTCAGAGTCTCTTTTGCTCTTCTCCCCCTCTCCTGTGGGGGTCCAATCTGGCCCACTGGAAGTCTCCAGAAGGCCACACCCCCTTTCCCCCAAACATGGATCATTTGATGGTTCCCCAGCATTTTTGCAGTCCCCCCCCCCCCGTTCAAGGGTTGAAAGGCCTCCCTTCAGGCTTCGTTCCTGGCAATAAGGGCTTTAATCTAAAATACGCTGGTATTTTGGCCCAACCCCTAGAATGCGGCCCCCAAGAGCTTCTCCAAAATGGAATTTGGCCCTCGGGCTGAAAGAGGTTCTGCACCCCTGGTCTCGATGAGCCTTGGAAATTTTCTAATTATCTCCAGATGTTGGTGTTGATAGAAACCAGTCCTTTGAATGTTTTCTTTCTTTCAGTAACTGGGCCAACATGTTTGCCTTCTGCTCCAGGCCTGTCAGAAGTCAATTCCTGCCCTCAAGGTTGGCGAAAGAACGCAGGACGTTGCTACTCGGCCTCTGTTATTGCAAGGGGCTGGAACTTCAGCCGGAGCAATTGCTCTGCCTACGGAGGCAGCCTGGTGACACTGGACACACAAGCGGAAATGGTGAGAGCCCTTCAAATTTTGTCTAGCACAGCTTTTCCAACCTAGGCCCTACAGATGATGTTGGACTACCATTCCCATTATCTTCAGCCAGCATGGGGAGATGCCTTGTGGGAAGCCCAGCAGGCTTTGAGATGATGGGAGTTGTAACCCAACAATATCTGGAGACACCAGGTTGGAAAATGCTGGTCCAGGATTCCCCAGCCTGGTGTTCTCCAGCTGTTTTGGACTTCAACTCCCATCAGCTCCAGCCAGCGTGGGAACTCTGGGAGTTGTCATCCCAAACACCTGGAGGTACTAGGTTGAGGAAGGCTGCTTTAGGGTATCTGATGCGTACTTGCATAGCAAGGCCATGATGATTCAGATAAAGAGACATCCCAGATGGAGAAGACCCTGGAGGTTGATGGGACTTTGAGTATATGCCTCACACCAAAAACGTCCTAAGATTTCTGCTAATTTTATTTGAAGACCAAGGATTGATGTATTGGAAGAACGGCAGAACCAGCAAACCCTAAAACCAAAACAGACCTACTGCGCACACACCTTCCTCTTTCTCCAGCCCAAGGAACAGGAAGGTATCCCTTAAAGATACAGCAGCACTATTTTGCAGAACCATTCCATACATCACAGCCCTGTTAGCTAGGATAGGGACCTAGATATGGGGAAGCCAGTTGTCGTTGAGTCCAGACCAGGGTGAAGGCAATGGTGGCTGATGGGGGTTGCAATCCAGAGAAGAGGCAAGGATAGTATTCAACAGCACTTGGTCACTGAAACCTTTTCTACACAAGGCATTTATTGCATACTTGTGATTCCTTACTCATGGTTGTTTACAGGTTCTTTAGATGATGTTGCGATCCTCCATGGTTGCTACTGCTTTTTAAGAGCCCTTTCCTGTGTTTTTTTAGAGTGAGGGAAATGGGGTATTATTTCTGAAGGCAAAAGAAACGGTAGTTTCCTACTTGTGCATTTGTGCTATTCTGTGATACCACAGCACCACCTAGAGGTTATGTAGTGCAAAAGCAGGAAAGGAAAAGCTCTTTGTGTAGAGCTCAGACCTCAATTCTGTGACGATACTGAAAGTAGAGACAGCAATTAATAGCCTCATGTAGAAAAGCTCTCGGCCTCATAGCCTTGAGATGCTCCTGGATCCATCACTGCACCTGGACCTCCAGATTCTTGCAGTGGCCATGACCATTTTCATCCACACTATTTGTTACAAAGCGTGTGAGCTTTTCGTTCACCTTCAGATCTAATGCCTTTGTGCTAGCTGGGGATTGAACTAGGGGCCTTCTGCATACAAAGCAGGGGCTCTGCCACTGATCTGTGGCCCCTTTCTTCTCTAGCTTGCTTGCTTGCTTATTTATTTATTTATTTATTACATTTCTATACTGCCCAATAGCTGAAGCTCTCTGGGCAGCTCACAACAATTGAGTCCACAAAATGCAACATGATAAAACGCAATACGAAAACTTACATTGCACCTCAAAACACTGAACTCTTCAGCAGTAAAGATGCTTAAGGTAGATTTTGAACTATATATATTTTTTAATTATTAAGGATTTTATAATGTGCTTTATGGAGAAGGATATTTATTGGATTGGCCTCCAGAGGGAGCAAGTCAACAAGCCCTGGAAATGGCTATTGTCCTGGAAATGGAGGTAACGTCCACAAATAAATCCATTAATCCAAATAAGCTGACCTATTTCGAGGGCAGAGCTTTCCAAACTGTGTGTCGCGACACATTAGTGTGTCGCCGGCAGTGCGTGGTTTCGGGCGTGCCCTTCGCGAACTTCTGCACTGCGCTGCTGCACGGCCAGGCCAAAGTAACACACAGGTGGAAACGCCACCTGGGACTGCACCGAGCGGGCCGTCCGCCATCTTGGCCAGTCAGAACGGAGCTCAGTTGATATCTGCCATTTATTTTTATTTTTACTCTGCTGTAATTGTGGATTAACCACCCACTGACAGTGTACCACCGGAGAGTGCTGGAACTGGACTCTGGACAAAGGCATTGCAAATATTTACAGCAGTATAGCCTTGTAGTGAGACATATATATTTACACCATTTTTGTTGGACTTTTGCTTCTCTACTTCATGTGTTTTTTCAGCTGAGCTCCTACCTGGACCTGGAAATGGTAAGTAATTATTGGTGTTATTCAACTTTTTAAAATTCTTGCGCATATTTACATACTGTTACTCATAAATGACAACAATGTATGTTATTATCTTACAAATCATATATTTTTAAAAATATAAATGAAAGGTTTTCATGAGATATGTTGTATTCCCATACATTTCGTTATTACAATTTATGTATGTGTCCGTATCTCTTATAACGGGTTAGTTTAACCTCCAGTTTGCTAGTAAAACTGAGTTACCGTGTCACGAAATGATGCATGTCTAAAAAGTGTGTCACCAACATGAAAAGTTTGGAAAGCTCTGTTCTGGGGGCTAAATTGAGAACATTTGTCTCTGTCATAAACACTCAGATGTAGTAAGAGGGAAAACAAATGGGGATAATATGTTGCCATTTTCTACAAATTTTAAGTGTGCTAGATGCAAGAAACGGGGCCGCAGTGGCTTAGTGGTTAAGACGCTGAACTGCAGACTGGAAGGTCGGCAGGTCAGCAGTTCGAGACCCGAGTGCCGCGTGACGGAGTGAGCTCCCGTCTTCAGTCCCAGCTTCTGCCAACCTAGCAGTTCGAAAGCAAGAAACTGCAAGTAGATAAATAGGTACCACCTCGGCGGGAAAGGTAACAGCGTTCCATGCACCTCGGTGTTCAGTCATGCCGGCCACATGAGCACGGAAGCGTCTTCGGACAGCGCTGGCTCCTCGGCTTAGAAACGGGGATAAGCACCGCACCCTAGAGTCAGACACGACTGGTTGGGGACACCTTTACCACCTTTACCTTTTAGATGCAAGAAAGGATTAGCAATCACCTCCAAACCTTTTGCTATGGAAATTGCAAAGAGGAGGTCTTGCATTTATTTTTGCTAATTCTTATATTCCATATTTATCCAGTGGCGTTCTTCATTCATATGAATTAGGTTTATCACCTGCTTAATGTGGAATGCCTCAAAGCATAGTTGTATATTTGATATGCGTATTCCTCCATTTTTAGAATGTCTAAGATCTTTAAAAAAAAAACTTTCTATATTTTTTATTATGAATAAATTTGTTTATAACGTCCTGCCAGTTTCTTAACCATTTATGTGGGATTGCCATGGGCAGAATCTGAAATAGGTATGAGTCTGGGAAGTCTGGCCACTTTCACCACCTCCACCCAGCCAAGAGAGGTTAATGCTGGTCCAATTTTTCATGTCTTTTATGGGTTAATCAGGGGGGAAATAGTTTACTTTGATTTGCTTTGGGAGGTTTACAATGACAGAATCTTCATTCACCCCATATTGCTAGACAATGGATTAAAATGGGGTGTGTCTAGGAATCAGTTTTTCCCCTCTGAATACTGACTCCCCTGTAATAATTACATTAACACATTAACAACAAACAATGTAAACTTCCCCTTAACCTCGGTTTGATTTGGCCAGAGGGGGAACGCCTTCCGTGCACACCCGTGCTGAGGAGCTTTGCATATTTGCTCCGACAAGGAAAGACCAGAGAGCGAAGGTTTTCCCTCTGCAAATTATATAATAAAATAAACCAACGCTTCCCTATGGCATCTTCTATTGCGGCACGATCTCTCTGGATCAAGTCCCTTGTTCTAGTGTCAGATATACGTGAGTTTGTGTAAATAACATGCCAATCGCCGAAGAAGCTGCAAATGGAGCGGACGGTGCAATTCTAGAAGGTCGAGGCTGCCGAGAACATATCAGAGCCACAAGAACTTACCAGTTAGTGAAGAAAACTCTCCTTGTGCATCTGATATGTCCTTCTTGGCAGCCTCGACCTTTTAGAATTCCCTCTTCCATTGTCTGCTCCCTTTGCAGCTTCGTCCACCCCTACTCTTTTTCGCCCTTCGTGAAATCAAGAGTGCACCCGGCAACACTCTCCTGTGGCTGAGCACTGCAATGGGTGACTACTCAGGGTGCTCTGGTTGCCGTTTGGAGATGTTTGCCTGCCATTACTGATCTTTTCATTAAGCTAAAAAGCTTCTAATGAACCCCAGGGTCTCCCAGAAGCTGTCTTGAAAACTGCTGCTTAATCGACACACTGCTTTTAAGGAAATGCGGTGGTTTGCTATGAAGAGATGCTGGAACTAGCTCCCCCCACATTCTTACAGGACGCACCAGAGAGCAAAGGCAAACAGGAAAGGTCTGTGTGTAGACCAGCCTTCCCCAACCTGGTGCCCTTGCTGGCTGGGGAGGATGGGAGTTGTCGTTGCAGTTGCTGATGCCCAGAGGAGGGCATCAGGTTGAGGGAGTGCCTGGTGTAGACCTTGTTGTTTGTTGTTTATTTGGTCAGTCGCTTCTCACACTTCATGACTTCATGGACCAGCCCACGCCAGAGCTTCCTGTCGGCCGTCGCCACCCCCAGCTCCCTCAAGGTCGAGCCCGTCACCTCCAGAATATCATCCATCCATCTTGCCCTTGGTCGGCCCCTCTTCCTTTTGCCTTCCACTTTCCCTAGCATCAGCATCTTCTCCAGGGTATCTTGTCTTCTCATTATGTGGCCAAGATAAGGTGTAGACCTTAGGTGGCATCAAAGATGTGAAACTTGGCCACAAGCCACCACGCCGAAGGGGTGGTACTTCCCCTGAGCTACGGCCCTTCCAGGGAGCCGGGGAAAAACATGCATGGAGAAGACAGAAGGTCTGAATACAAACGACCCTGGGAAGCCAAGAAGAAGGGGATGCTGAGGAAAGGGAGGAGCGGCCAGGGAGCACAGATGGAAGGAAGGCTGGGTTTGGCGTGGCCTCAGCTGCCAAGGAAACACAGCGCACCGGACACTCCCCGAGGGCTCCCTCTGCCTGTTAACAAAGAGCTGTGGTTTGGGGCCAGCCCCAATCCTACTCCAGTGAGAGTCTTTGGGTGATCCATTTTGGGTCGGCTGCATCTCTACGGAGCCTTTGTCCAACCTTTGTCTATGGCTTGTTGCAGCCCCACCTGTGGCCTGAGCTCACCCCTACATTTGGCCAGCCTCTGGAGCCAGGAGTCCCCTCCTGAAGTTCAACTCATTCCAGCCACTGGGACAGCCTCTCCCAGCCATGGCGCCCTCCGGATATGTCAGACTACAACTCCCATCATGCCCAATGGTTTGGGGCAATGGGAGTTGTAGCCCAACACGTCTGGAAGGCCTCAGGTCAGGAAAGGCTGCATTAGGCTGAGGCTCCCCAGAAATCTGACCCCCAAAAGGCACTCTGCACATGCTCAAAAGCCCCCCATTTGCGACAACTCTGCAGCTAATCCGTGGAAGGCTATGCCTCCATCTTCTATGGTACCACCCCAATCCCATCTCCTACACCCGCCCCATTCCTCCACATGGCTTGCATCCAAAGTCCTTTCAATACCTCCCCCAAACAGAACTTTACGAGAGTTGCCTCTCAAGTACAGGCTAGCAACAAGAAGAGGTTACCAGGGCTATAAAGCATGTGTGATAAAAGTCTCATAACCTCAGATTTTCAAAAGTATGTGCGCATGTAGAAATATCAGAAACTTGGTGAAAGTGGGCCTATACTGTAAGCCTTTAGACTGCAAACAGTCCTGCGGGAAATGTCACAAACTTGCACAGAAGGCATAATAAATTATGGCCACGAAGAGGACATTTTATGGAGGCCCTCAGACTAAGGTTAGCTGGTAAACATCAGAGTTCTCCCGTGTTTCCCTCTGGGCCTAGGGAACTCTTACCTGTAGATGTCAACATTCACCATATTTCTGACACTGCACACACATAACCAACATTTTGCTGCATTCAGGGAGTTCTTTAGCAAGATGCCACCCAAAATGTCTAAGTATGTATCTTTTCAAATGACTTACAGAACAGAGCCCGGCTTCAAGTTATTACATAAAAGGCTCCTGCAGCAGTTGTCTCATTGCTCTCTGAGTCACAACTCCACCCCCCACCCCCCACCTCAATCTCTGAAACGATGGATCAATCTGAGATTTGCCTCTGCTCTCACCTCATATATATCTCAGGACAGAGATCCGATAGCTCAACAACAGCGCAGAGGTGTTTCTGAGCAGACACAGAGTGCTTTCCCATTTCCAATGAGTCACTGGAAGGCACTCTGTAAATGCTCAGAAACACCCAATAGATTTCTCTCTCAGCAAAGCATATAAACAGACATATATATTACACACATGCACACACCTGCAATAGCAGAGGGGGTGCCTCTGAACACGTACAGAGTTGCCTTTCCCAAGAGCCAATGCAACCATCCCCTCCCCCTCCACATATAACCTGAAATAGACAATCTCTGATATATATGTGGGGAAGGGGGGGGGATAGTTGCAGTGACTCATTGGAAAGGCAACTCTGTACATGCTCCGTGGTACCCCCGCCCTGCTATTACCTCACATATGTCCCGAGCCCTGCCAGCACTGAAATTGCTGGGGTTCAGCCCTCGGGTGCGGGGTAGGGCAAACCTTGGCTCAAGTAAGACCCCAGCCCAGCCCCCAGGCACTCCCCCACCCCAAACACTGCCCGCCGCCGGCTCCTCTCCCCTCACCAGTTCCTCCAGGGTGCGGCTCTCCCTCTCTCCGCAGCAGCAGCAGCTGCAACACCTGGCCCCACACAGCCCTGCCGCCATCTCCTCCTCCGGGCTCCTCCGGGACCCTGCTTGCCCCCACACCCAATTCCAGCCACAGGGGCGGCTGCTGCTGACACTCACGCCCCAGCGCAGCCGCTCCCCCGTGGCTCAGGCCTCAGACTTCCTCGCTGACATGCGGCCTCGTGCAATTGCTCGTGCAATTCCTCGTGCAATTCCTGTGCAATTGCAATTCCTCGTGCAATTGCTCGTGCAATTGCTCGTGCAATTCCTCGCTGACATGCAGCCTCGTGCAATTGCTCCCCCATGGCTCAGGCCTCAGGCTTCCTCGCTGACATGCGGCCTTGTGCAATTGCTCTTCGAGAGGGGGCCAGGGAGTTAATGGAGGCTGCGATCCCGGGCGAGGTTGCCTGGGAGGAAAGATGAAACTCTTTTGGAAATCGTGAGACCATGGAGGGCTGCCCGCCCCGCTGCCCGCCCGTCTGAAGCCATGATCATCACTATTGCCTGTGGCCTGCCAACGGCGCTGCCTCCTCCGCGCCCGCGAACAGCAGAGAGAAGATTTGTTACTTATTGGAGAGATAAATATTCATGCATTCATTCCTTATATTTCGATATAGATTTTTTAACATGCAAATATTAGAATAATTTGAAAGACTTAAAAACAATCAATAATAAAACTACCGGGAGCCAATGAAAAACTAACATTAAAGGGCCCATTATATGTCGTCAAAACGCCTGGGAATAGAGGAAAGTCGCAAGCTGGCACAGAAAAAAAAATGACAACGTTGGCAGCAAGTGGACCTCATTGGGGAGAGTGTTCCATAATTAGGGGCCACCACCAAAAAGGCCCTCTCCCTTGTTACCATCCTCCAAACCTCCCTCGGTGGAGGTGCTCACAGGAGGCCCACAGATGTTGACCATAGTATATGAGTAGGTTCATACCAGGCGAAGTGCTCTATTGGGGATTGTAATCACGAACTGTGTAAGGCTTTACAGGTCAGAACCAGCATCTTGAATATATTATATATAAGGTCTCTATGTTTGCCTGTGCGGTCCAAAGGATTAGATACAAATTTATTATACAAAATGGGGTTCAATGTGTTGGGGGACCACCTATCTTAAAATGTATCTTTCAGTCTGATTACATTCTATGTTTCTGATGACCAGTGGTTTTAGCAAAAAAAAAAAGACTGACCGACCAAAGATAAAACACTCTAAATTTATTTCATTTATGCATACATACAATGGTGTATATCCTGCTCTTCTGGGGTTTACGCACCATTCAGGGTGTCTAATTAAGAACAACCATAAAGTACATTAAAATTGCAAACAAACCCAAGAGCAAAAACACAATATAAAAAAACAGATACATGCAGCAGATAAAAGAGGAGCCTGTAGGCACGGACTTTGTATGCCACCTTGGGAGTCTTTTTGGCTGAAGGTGTGTGTGGTGGGAAATCCTATAAACAAATAACATATAATAATAATAATGTATCTATCCGATGCAACAAAGCACCAGTCTGAACAGGAAGGGGTTTTGCCATCCAGCAAAATGCAGCAAGAGGGAGGGTGCTGTTGCACTCGTGTCTAGATGGACCCTTGGTCTGATCCAGCATGGCCTTCTTATGTTCTGAAGAGATGGGGCCAACCAAGCCTTCCAGGGCAGAGCGCTCCTCGAATTCAGGTTCAGCCACAGAGAATTGTGCCCTCAAACAGAATGGCAATTGGTGCAGCCATTGTAGGACAGGCGTTACTGAGATTTTGGGGTAAGTAATTTGACATGGCCCTGGAACACACCTTGAGCCACGTACCCTGGTCATCCTACATTTCTCTCCTCCTCTAGACAATCCCAATGGCTTCTTATGTACACTGCCCTCGTCCCATCCTACAGGAACCATTGATAGATTAATTTTCAACAGAGATAGATTATGCCGAGGTTTTCGCTCACAACAGAAACCAGATAGACTTTGACAAGGCCGGGCACACCGCGCTTCTAATTAAAAGCTGATGCTGAAAATTAAACACTAGGGGTGGTGGGATCATCTGGGGTGAGGGAGGGGGTTGGTCGGTGGAAGGTTAGTATTGGGGGTTACCGGCGATCGAATCCAGTGAAGACAGATCGGATGCTTAAAAGGGTGGCGGGTGCTCAGCTTTCTCAAGCAGAGAAATCGGCAGCCGAGTTTTGATGACCAGATTAACAGGGTACATTAAATGTTAATGCATCTATTGGCATTTGTGGCATGGCGTGGCCTTTGGGTAGCAAGTGCTTTGCAAGGCTGTGATGAATGGGCTGACGACAGAAAGGCAAGCTGCTGGAAACCGCGCCTTTGCAGGCCCTCCCAGGAGAGAAGGCTGTCCCGCCGAGTCACCACCTCCTTAGAATGCGCACCGTGCTCAGACGTCAGTGGCACAGATTGCAAAGGGACTCCCTCCCAGGAAAGTGTGCGTAGGAGGGTGCAAAGGGGCTGGGCTGAAGAGTTCGTCCCAGAGATCAGTGGTGTCACTAGGATAGCACTGGGGCCAACATCGAGCCCCTGGTTGCCTCCGCATCCTCCTAATTTTAAACAAATATTTTGTAGTCAGGGGGCAGCCATCGTGGCGTGGCTACAGCTTCTCGTTTCCAAATATGCACCATAACTGCAAGAAAATGGTGCTTCTTCCCAAGCCAATGCATTTCCCGTCAGGGCAGCAGAAGCAAGTTCCATTATAGTCCTGTAGACATGCTGGTGCCAGGAATTAAGCGAATTTAAAATGCAAGACTGCACATGCTCAGAGTCTTCCTTTCTTTTTGAACAGATCAGGGTTGGCAAAACAGCACCAACACCCTTTGCTGATGTTTTTGGCTCCGGCATGTCAGGGATGTGGATGCAGTTGGCAAGCATGGAATGGAGGTAGGGAGGGAAGAAGAGGCACATTCGTTGTGTGCGTCACGACTGAAGCGATACATGTAGGGATGGACTAAAGTCCCTTACATTATCCCGCAGCTTGCTTCGCTGTGGGGAGGAGGCACTCCGTCCCTCCCCCTGAAATTCTGGGCGGGGTGGGAGGCGCCCCATCCCTCCGGCCGCGAATCCTGCTGTCCTGCCGGGACGCAAATGGCGGCAGCCATAGCCGCCACCGTTTGCATCCCTGCAGTCAGCCGTGATAGGCTACGTAAATCCTTACGTAGCCTATCACAGCTGACTTTGGGGGGGGGGAAGCGTGTATGCAAATGGCGGCGCCCATGGGCGCCGCCATTTGTGTTCCTTATTTGGGCACGTGTAGTCTACGTAAACATTTACATAGACTACGGCAAAAATAAGGGCAACGCTATTTGCGTTGCCCTTATTTTCGCTGTAGTCTCCGTAAATGTTTACATAGACTACACGTGCCCAAATAAGGAATGCAAATGGAGGCGCCCATGGGCGCCGCCATTTGCGTACGCGCTTTTTTTTTTCTTCCCCCCAAAGTCAGCCGTGATAGGCTACATAAGGATTTATGTAGCCTATCACGGTGTTTTTTGGAAATCTAGCCGTGATAGGCTACGTAAATCTTTATGTAGCCTATCACATTTGTTGTTGTTGTTGTTTTTTACTTGGAAATGACGGCGGTGGCAGCCGGTCGGAAGACCAGCCGCCGCCACCAAACCGCCGCCGGGAGCCGCCAGCGCCAGGGACATTCGCCAAAGGTAAGTCCCATTCCGGGGGGGGCAGGGGGGAGGACCATTTCTCCACCAATTTCGGGGGGCCGAATGCATTGGCATTCGGCCTCCCGGAGATTCGTGGAGAAATTCTCCGACGGCTGCTGGAAGGCCTTAAGTCCAGGGTCTAACGTTACCTACTTGCATCCAGTGGTGCTGTGGAATCAGGCCTCACAGGGTCAAAGCGCTGGGACTTTTTGATTAGCAAGGATAATAACATCATCTACCGCACTCACGTGCGTGCGTGCGCACCCAGTGGAGGCTGGTGGCTCCGACGTCAGTGGGGTGGTAAATCTGCTCCGGGTTTCCATCAGAACCAGTCAGAGCTCTAAAGTTGCTATCCAAGGTGCTGACTGGTTCTGACGGAAACCCGGAGTGGATTCACCACCCCACTGACATTGGAGCCACCAGCCTCCACTGACCCCCCCCCCCCCCAGCTTTTCAGGTCCCTCTGAGCTCAGCTGCAATCCTCACAGTCACTGGGGAGGAAAGGCATTTTCCCACCAGCAGTGTATTTTGGGAGCTTTTGCTGTCGTCATGCACAGTATCTTGAGGTGGCTCCATCTGGAATGGGCAAGGAAGAGCCATTGGCTTTACCAGAGACCTGCTCCTGGTAGAGATGAAAACTGGAAGAACTGGTTTGTGATCTGGATCAATGCAGCTGCCTGCCTTTTGGGACTCTCCTGGGAGGCGTGGCTATGGGGACTGTCATGGTGAGTTCCTGCACTTCAAAATTGACCACTGCCAGAGAGAGAGACAGAGAGAGAGAGAGAGAGCAGCCAAATAGGCAGCTGTCAGGGTCTGCTGCTCGGTGTCAGGAGAGCTTTTGCTGCGTTCTGTAATCCTCAAGTAGCTAGGGATGTACGAAGTCACTTACCTTTTTGCAGGTGTGATTCGCGGTGGGGGGGAGGCGCTCCGTCCCTCCCCCTGGAATCCTCCCTGGCCAGCTCTGCTCCGCGGCAGCTCCACAGAGCCGCCGGCCAGGGCCGTCCGCAGCCGGAGTTCCGGCCGGGCTGCTGTGGATGCAAATGGCGGCCGCCATAGTGGCCGCCATTTGCGTCCTGCCAGGCTGCCACGATAGGCTACGTAAGTATTTATGTAACCTATCACGGCAAAGAGCAGGGACGCAAACGGCGGCCGCTCTGCCATTTGCGCCTCTGCTCTTTCCGTGATAGGCTACGTATTTACGTAGCCTATCACGGTAAAGGCAGCCACGCAAATGGAGCGTAGCAAATGGGGGCCGCCATTTGCATTCCCTTTTCTTCGCCGTAATAGCTTACATAAATATTTACGTAGGCTAAAACAGCAAAAAAAGGGGAACACAAATGGCGGCCGCCGTAGCCGCCGCCATTTGCGTATGCTGTTTGTTTGTTTTTGCTTGCAGGCTGCCCAGCGGCTGGATGTCTGGCTGTGGGTGGCCCTGGCCAGCGGCTCTGCGGAATCTCCGCGGAGCGGAGCCGGCCAGATTAGGATTTTGGGGGGAGGTGCGGAGCGCCTCCCTCCCACTGAGAATCACCCCGTCGAAAAGGTAAGTGACTTTTGTACATCCCTAGGTCTGGATCCAGATTTAAGGAGGACCCTCAACAAACGTCCTCCGTGCCGCCCCTTCTATATCTGGGCATCCGTCCTGTCTGGTTGCAGGATTGCCTGGAACCGTCCAGGCAATTGGTGGCTCCAATTTCAGTGAGGCTCTGCATCCATTCTGGGTTTTAGTCAGAACCAACCAGAACTCTAAAGAAGTTCTCCAAGGTGCTGAACCCCACCCCCAAAGCAGGTTCCATTGACTGCATAGCTTGATGGATCCGAGTTGGCATTCTTTGGCCAGGCGCACTTTATGCCCTTTTACAACAAGCATTTTGGTAAAGCAGTTTGCTAGTGGAAAACTGCAGTGAGTTTCTGCCATAATAAGAAATTGCCAGTCATCCGTTAAGTGAAGCGTGCTTAAATGATTCCATCTTTGAAGCAGATGCTTCCTGGGCCTTTTATCCAATGAGTGGTTTGTTGGAACAACACAATAGTTCTCAGGTTTGCCTCTTTTCCGCCACCCATAATGTTGGTGGACGTGGGTCACACAGAGCTACAAACCATGGGTCATAAAGCTGATCCGCGACTATTTCTAACAGTGAGGTTTCCCCATCAATATTTTAGTTTGGAACTGTCACATCGCCAATTTTGCAGCTCTGCTGAATCACCTTCCCTGGACGCGGCCTCAGCTGCTCCTCAACTTTGCAGCCGATGATGGGAGTTAGTTTCTGTGTGATTGGAAGCTAAGAGCCGAGGCAAGGGATAGAGCAAATGCAAGAAGGAGAGGTCTATCTATCGACGGCTAATAGGCATGATCGCTAAATGCAACCGCCATGTTCGAAGGCAGGATGCTGTCAGGGATGAGTTTTAACTTTCTCAGATGTCTGACAGCTCTGATTTTGCGTCAGAGTTAGAACTGCTAGATCAAGGCGTGGGGAAGGGACCCTCCCCGGAGTGCCTAGACACTGGGAGGGTTTCTTCTGATTGCCTTGACAAACAGATGGCACAGGCTGAGTTTTCCTCCTTTCTTTCTAATGTGGGAATTCAAGTTTCGGAGGAGGAGGAGGAAGGGCGTGACTTGAGAGACGCTACAGCACGTCGCAAAGCTAAGTGGGAAAAGTTCGGGGCAGGGCACAGATGCTCCACCCAGATTATATTGTCATTTTAATGCTTTTATATTTCATATTGTTTTACCTTGCACTGTTTGGTTTTAATTTTTGTGAACCACCCAGAGAGCTTTGGCTACTGGGTGGTATAGAAATGAAATACATACATACATATATATATACATACATACATACATACATACATACGATAGCCACTCTTAGGAGGGAGCCACCCTAAGGGAGGGGCATCCCTGCGAAACTAGCTGGGCCATGGGGTTCAAACCCAAACTGCCAGCAACCTCTCTGTCCCCTGGTTCATCTCCTCTGCTTAGAGACTGTTGCTTAGTTGTTAGGGCCTGGGGCAGTCTGAGAGCTTCCTTGAATCTGCATTTGTAGAGAGGCTAGTCTCTAGCAAAATAAAGTCGTATTAGCCTGAAGCTGTGTCTATTGTGGTGTTGACTGCAAAGGCGAAGGATGATCCATTCTTGACAGATGCGTTCAAGTATCAGTATCTGGAGGACGTGGCAGGGATCTCTCCTTCAAGCTATAGGATGGCTCAGGAAAGCCCTCCGAGGTTGGAGACAGCACTCCAACCTCGGAAAGGCGAGTCGGAGAGCCGACCCCAGACCCCTCCCCTCCCCTCCCCTGCTCAGCTGATGCAGAAAGAACTGTGCTGGCTGCTTCTCTGAGGTCAGAAAAGTGACCTTGGTGGAGAAGGAAAGCGGGCGTTCCGGTGGATGAGGAGGGGAGGAGACCAGAGAGGCCAGGGTATGTGCTACCCTGAGCCTCCTCCAGCCTTTTCCCCTCCACTGCTGAATCGCCCGAAAAGCCCAAAAATACTGGAGATCGGAGGGTGCCCTTAAACTACAATATGCTGGGGGTTTGGCCCTTCCCCTTTTGCTTTAGGCCCTGCCCACCACTGGAATGTGGCCCCCGGGAGCTTCATCGAAATGGAATCTGGCCCTCAGGCTGAAAGAGTTTCAACTCCCCTGGATGATGTGGATTTTGATCTGATCCAGAAGGGCTGCTTTTATGTGTCCTGGGGAGCCCTGTGGTTCCTTGAGGAGAAAATAATGAGTTGGATCAACTAAGTGGTGGAAGTGGGCTTCCCCGCTCCCTCCTTCCCATGGCAGCCTCCCCCCCCCCGAAAATACAACACAGAGGGTCAGGAGACCCTGCTGAATGGGGTGGGCTGTGGTGAAGGTAGCAGGGAACTTCTGCAAGCCTGTTCTAGAAGATCCCTTCCTCTGGTGGAATGCAGATCCTGGATGCAACCCACACAATGCCAGACAGTTTGCCAAAGTATCCTTTGTCATTATTTATTTCATTGATTACATTTCTATACTGCCCAACTGCCAAAGCTGTCTGGGCAGTTCACAAAAGTTAAAACTATAAAATACAACATGATCAAGCATCGTATCAGACCTTTGGAAGACTGACACAGAATACAAGCAGAGTTGAGGAGGAGGAGAAGGAGAAGGAGAAGCAGCAGAAGCAGAAGCAGAAGCAGCAGCAGCAAAATAAAAGCCAGTATCAGTATAAAGATCTAAAAACAAGATAACACATTTAGGTTTCAATCCTAGCATGCTGGGAGTTGCAGGACTTTTTTCTGTCTAAACATGCATAGGATTGCATCCTTCACAAAACCAAAGGAATAAAAGGCCTGGGGAAATAAAAAGGTCTTTGCCTGGTGCCAAAGAAGTCCACAGTGTAGGTGCTGGGTGGGCATCTCTGGAAAAGGCATTCCATATTACTATATTATGGTAATTGTGGTAATTATTATAATTACTATTATGGTAGTTGTGGTAATTATGGTAATTATTATGGTGATTATTATTGTGATGTTATTATTCCATATTGACATATTATTCCATTTTATTTATTTATTTATTGCATTTATATCCCGCCTTTTTCCCTCTTGCAAGGAACCCAAGGTGGCTTACATTATCCTCCTCTCCGTTTTATCCTCACAACAACAACCCTGTGAGGTAGGTTGGGCTGAGAGTCTGTGACTGGCCCAAAGTCACCCAGTGAGCTTCCATGGCCAAGTGGGGACTAGAACCCGGATCTCCCGGTTCCCAGTCCGTCACTCTCACCACTACACTACACTGGCCAATCTCCCCCTGCACTGTGCAGTGGTGGGGAACGCTGGATGTGTGCTAAAGTGATCTCTCACTTGGTGTGGAGCAATGGCGAAGCCCAACAGGTCTTCCACAGCATTTCAAGTCAACTTGAATGTGCCTCAAAGAACACAGGGTTGGCCCAAAACAAGATGGCACCCCAGTCCTCCATTTGACGTACAGTCGCCCTATACATTCAAGTGGCAGTTGAATCTGATGTCAACACTGGTGGCAGAACAACACCCTCCATCACACGTGAGGGCACCAGGCTCACTTCAGGGATACAAGGCAGGCCATGTGGCGCACACAGCTCGGTCCTCCAACACCTCACTACTGCTCCCCATCTTCCAGCATCTGCTGCCTGAAGCAGCCACTGTGTCATGACATCAAGCCTTCAGGACTTCTAGTGTGCAGCAGAGGATCCTGGTGAGGACAAGGCACAGGCTATGTCCTCGGGAATGGGACAGTCAGTACCTTATTCAGAGCCCTCCCAGCCAGAGAAACAATACATTCCCACCATCCATTGTCTCAGAGGATGTGTCCCCAGAGAACCTCCATCTCCCCAGCCTTGCAGATGTCTACGGCTACAAAATCAGGCAAGGGCCCTTTAACAGTCTAGTCAGCTCTTCCGGAAGTGGTGGAGTTGACCACACTACAATTCTTGTTAGCCTTCATAAAGCTTCAGTTGGCTTTAACTCCCTGCTAAGACAACATCCCCTTATTGTCTTTGTAGGAGAGTTCTAGCCAGCAGGACCCACTTGGAGCTATCCAAGGTCCTATTTTCTTCTGCCTGGCCCTTGATCCTTCCACCGGCTTTCCCAGCAAGCTTCAAGGGACCACAAGACAGGCATACCTCAATCTGCTGAATGGTAGGGCTGGCCCAGAATCCTCTGCAAAACAGTGAAATTCCTTGGCAGACAAGCTGTTGTGGAAAGGATTCCTGAAAGTACAAATCTTAAATTTTTTTTTTTGAGAAAGACAACAGTAATTTCCCAGTTCTAGCAACCCAAGTTTGGAACAGCTGCCATTTCTGTTTTATGCTATTTCATAATTCAACCAAGGCATGATTATAGCGGGAAAGATATCCTGAGTAGCAGATTTTTGGAGAAGCGGGGGGGGAGGGAGGGAGGTTTTGCAAGGAGGGGGACAAAGTCATTTTCTTCATTAGTCGAATGCTGACAGAGCCTATCAGGGTAGCTAGCTACTGCTTGGCTCTCTGAGTCCCAGCCAACAAAACAATCAATAAAGTTTATCTTCATACTCCAGCGAATTTTTCAACTCCTCTTTTGTATTTCTTGAAACACCTGATCCCTCCCCCTGGCAGGCTTATGAACAGGCCTGGCATGTTCAAAGGTTACAGATAATGCCAAAGACCTGCTTAATCAGAGAAGTCTTTGCCTGCTGGTGGAAGGAGTTCCATAACCTGGGAGCAGTCACCAAAACAGCCCATTTCTTGAAGTTTGAGGTCAAAAACACATCATGTAAGATTTTTCTCTCTCTTCTCCCTTTGGTGTCCAGAAAAAGGGCAGTCCAAAAGCAGGGGGCTCGTCAGGAGTCCAGAGGTCACTTACTTTGAAGGAATGCAGAAATTTCTTGAAAATACATGGGACCTCTGGCTCAGACAGCTGGAAGATAGAGCCCAGTCCAAGCAGAAGGCAAGGTCCAGAATCAAACACACCGTCTTAAACTCCGAGCTTGGGACCTTCCTAAAACCACATGCAGGAAAACACCATCAGAACAAACCCAACTCTCTTCCCAAATCAGGTTGGGATGATGGGGTAACCAAGGGAGCAGGCATCTCCACAAAACCACATTGAATCAGGACACTCTGATGTGATATAATGTGATAAATAATGACACTTACTGCTATGGCTATGATTGCCCTCTGCAATCTATGGGGATTTGGTGCAGGGCATCACGCCCGCCCTTTGGTCTGATGCTCCTGCAGTATGGGGAAGAAGCCAGGAGAAAGGGGAGAAGCATTCACAAGAACCCAAGGAAGTCGGGAAGCCCTTAACATGGGGCTCCTCTCATCTGCAGCTCGTCAGCGCATCTTCAAACCTCAGTGAGCTCATGATGTATATATTATTGATCTAGGTATTGACGAGGAATTGTCTTCCTCCTCCACCACCACTGCTACCACCATCGCCCTCTCCCCTTTACTGATTTTTCCACCCCTCTGCCGACGCCGTGCGCTTTTTGATCCACAGGTCACCGCTCCCTCAGGCTGGCCCAGCCGCAGGGTCATGGCTAACAGTATGCTAATAAGGACAGGCCAATCAATCCCCTCCCTTACTCAGGCAATCAATCAATGCTCCAGGTGCTTCTGATCGCAGCCCAGGAGGGCCTGGCACTGCATTCTAATGCAAGCTGCTCTTTTGAACCCTGGGTTGACGTCGGTGCGCTGAGCAGGAAGCAGCCTGGACAAAGGACCGAGGGATGGAGGGGAGGAAGAGCGGAGAGGGATCTTTTGAGCTGCCGCATTGGTTCTAGCACCTGTCGACAAACCAAAGGCCTTCGTCATGAATATAGCGTTGTAGCCAAGTCCTTTCCTCTCTGAAATTCTGAATCCCTATCATATGGGAAAGGCGGTGGGAAGCCTCAAGTCCGGGGACCAAGTCTAGCCTGCCTGGGGCCCCAGTCAAGGCCTTCAGGGCTTCCCAGACGGCCTCAGCTCTTTCTCCTGCCCCAATCCCACCAGTCATTTGGTGGTTTTCAAGCTTTGGGGGAATTCACAAAGGCTGAAATGCCTCTCCGAAGGCTTCGCTATTGACACCAAGAGCTTTAAGCTAGAATAGGCTGGTATTTTGGCCCCACCCCCTTTGCCTTCGGCCCCACCCATCACTGGAATGCAGCCCCCAAGAGCATCTCCGAAATGGAATCTGGCCCTTGGGCTGAAAGAGGTTCTGCACCCCTGGTCTAGCTAAGCACAGTCTACACCAGCCTTCTTAACCACTGTCCTCTAGATGTGTTGGACTACAACTCACATCACCCCCAGCCAGCATGGCTGTTACCCAAGGATGGGAGTATGTGGCCCTCCAGATGTTGTTGGACTGCAATTCCCACCATCCGTCAACATTGGATATGCTGGGTAGGGATGATGAGTGTTGTTCTTTTTACTTATTTATTTGGGCTAGTGAGGCTGCTAATCATGGTCCTTATCAGCCTTGCTAATGGTCGTTATCCCCGCCTCCTCACACACGAGCAGCCAGGGGTGTCGGAGAAATCTGCAATGGAATCAAATAAGTCCAGATTTCTATGAATCTGACCCATTCCGTGGACGTCCGGACTGGTTTTTTTTTTTTTTTACTTTCCAGAACCTTATGCAAAATTTAGTCACAGAAAACAATAATAATAAAAAGGCCAAAAATTTGCATTTCCCCCATAGTCAAGGCATGAAAATGCACATTTTGGGGGGATTTGCTCATTTTCCGCAAGTGAGAATTTGTGTAAATGCGAATTCGCACAAATTCGAGAAATGGCAAAACCCCCACAAAACCCTATTCTAACAGTGATTGGATGATGGAATGAAAGGCACCTGATAATCCACGAAGCACGGATGGAATGAATTTTACAAGACAGCTTTGGCTACTGGGTGGTATAGAAATGTAATTAATTAATTAGGAAAAAATCCGTGCATCCCTGTCAGCGGCTATAGAGCCGATCCTTCCTTCTCTCTGTCTTGGCCAGTCAAAATGCAAGTTAACCGACTGACACACAGGGAGGGAAGGAAAAACCAATGGTGCAGTTCCACACGAGGCATCGTGCTCGGGAGAAGGCAGGTGTCACAAACGCGGAGACATCCCTGAGGTAAGGATTCAAGTCCCGCTGGGACCCATCAGAGGGGGAAGGGCCTTTTGCCAGGGAAAGAGAGTGAGGGAGGAAGAGAAGCCACAAGAGAAACCACATCTGCACCATCAGGGAAAGAACGGCTGGGTACGAAAGCACTGAGATGGGCTCCCTTGGTAGGGGTTTATATACTGCTGTGAATGCGCTGGGGCTGGATGCGGAGTTAGAATCCTATGCAATGCCGGCTCCAGGTTTTGGAGGCCTTGGCAAGCCACCCTCCCTCAGTGAGCCTGCTTTCTCGCTGCCATTGCCACCAGCTGCTCTTGCTTCTCGTCCTTTCTCTTATCGTTGCTGCCACTTGCTTGCTTGACAGGCAGAGTCAGGGAGGAAGCAGGCCGTCACATCTCCTGCTCCTTCTTGCCACCACCACCGTTGTCTGGACCGGAGAGAGAGCCAGGTGAACAAGCAGGTTGCAATGGTGGAGAGGAGGAGCAACTCCAGGGGGCTTTTGTCAATGGGCCCCTGCTGGGATGTGGGCCCTTGACAGGTGCCCAACCGTGCCTACCTTTGATGCCTGCTCTGACCCTATGTTCTGTCACAGTGGTGTAGATGAAGCGGGGAGGAAGGAGCAGTGAGTTTTGCATCTCCACTGGGTTCAATAGAAGAGTTTTAACTTAGACCACCCCTTTTGCTTTTGGAAGCTCATGCTGGTGTAGCGGCTGGTCATCGGGCCTGAGAGAATTCAGGATTTGGACTAAGGCTGCTTCTTCCCTGATGGGACCCTTTTTGGCCTCTCCCATGCCCCAGTTGAGCTGATGGTTATGGTGGCATAATGTCCTGTTGGCATATCCCCGACATTTCACCAGTGTAGGGTCCCCAGCAGTTTTGCTTCTCCAGGCTCTGCCAGTGCAGGGGAATTGTTAACAAAACCTGAAGGTTTCTAGCTGGTGTAAACTGAGAATAGAATCACATACCCTTAGGGCACAATCTTATGCATGTTTAGACAGAAAAACGTCCTACAATTCCCAGCATCCCCCAGCCAGTAGGACTTTTTTCTGTCTAAATATGCATAGGTGTGCGCCCTTAGTGTCGTTTCTTAAAACTTTCCTAAGAAATCAAGACTTGTGATCATGCAATGAGTGAAAAATATATATACAAATTTAGTAGATGAACTCTTAATGGCTTGAAGGAGGAAAACATCTCAAGAGGAGGGTTACAGCCATTGCACGTCAAGTTCCTAAAGCTATACTGTAAGCAAAAATACTGACATTCTATAATATTGCCTAAGGGTGCAATCCTATGGCCACTAGTCAGCAGCTAGACGGGCATAGGATAGGTCAGTTTCCAGGAACCAACCTTGGAGCCCATGCTCCAAGGTTGGTTCCAGGAGAACTGACCCCCACCCCCTCCTGCGCCGCCTCGTAGGCAGTGCGGATCAGCCCCGCACTCTGCGCTCGTTAGAGCAGCGCAGCATGGTGAAAACAGGGTGTTCCTGGGGGCGGGGAGGTCGGAAATGCAGGTATGACACATCCTATGTCCAGCTGCTGTTTTCTGCGCTCTGAGGTCCTGCAGCTAGACAGCCGAAATTTGCTGTCTAGCCGCGAAAGCAGGGTGGGGGGAGCAAGAAGGAGATCTGCTCCTCACCACTCCTCCTGCCCTGCACTAGATAGGTGGTCATCCCTGGGCTTGGAGGCGACCGTTGATCCAGACAGGATTGCCCCCTCCGTTGGTTAACATCTTCCTGTGCTTAGTGAAAATTGGCATATAAACCTGCCGGTAGTCGTCCTTCATGGCCACTAGGTGGAACTCCTACTACACATTAGTCTGGGTTTGGGGGTTGTTGTTGTTCAGTCTTAAGTCATGTCCGACTCTTCGTGACCCCATGGACCAGCACGCCAGGCCTTCCTGTCCTCCGCTCTCTCCCGGAGTGTGCTCAAGTCCATATTCATTGCATCGGTGATGCTATCTAGCCATCTCATCCTCTGCCGTCCCCTTCTCCTTTTGCCTTCAATCTTTCCCAGCATCAGGGTCTTTTCCAGTGACTTTTCTCTTCGCATTAGGTGGCCAAAATATTTGAGCTTCAGCTTCAGTAGCTGTCCTTCCAATGAGCACTCAGGGTTGATTTCCTTTAGGATGGACTGATTTGACCTCCTTGCAGTCCAGGGGACTCGTAAGAGTCTTCTCCAGCACCACAGTTCGAAGGCATCAATTCTTCTGCACTCAGCTTTCCTTATAGTCCAGCTGTCATAGCCATACGTTGCTAGTGGGAGAACCATACCTTTGATTATACGGACCTTTGTCGGCAAGGTGATGTCTCTGCTTCTTACTATGCTGTCTAGGTTTGCCATAGCTTTCCTCCCAAGGAGCATGCGTCTTTTAATGTCATGGCTACAGTCACCATCTGCGGTGATCTTGGAGCCCAAGAAAATAAAATCTGTCACTGCTTCCATTTCTTCCCCTTCTATATGCCAGGAAGTGATGGAGCCAGATGCCATGATCTTAGTTTTTTTTAATGTTGAGTTTCAAACCAGCTTTGCACTCTCCACTTTCACCCTCAACAAGAGGTTCTTTAGATCCTCTTTGCTTTCTGCCATTAGGGTGGTATCATCTGCATATCTGAGGTTGTTGATAATTCTCCCGGCAATCTTAATTCCGACCTGTGATTCATCCAACCCGGCGTTTCTCAGGATGTACTCTACATATAAGTTAAATAAGCAGGGCGACAGTTTGCAGCCTTGTCGTACTCCTTTCCCAATTTTGAACCAATCGGTTGTTCCATGTCCGGTTCTTACTGTTGCTTCCTATCCCTCATACAGGTTTCTCAGGAGACAGGTAAGGTGGTCTGGTACTCCCATCTCTTTAAGAATTTGCCACAGTTTGTTTTGATCCACACAATCAAAGGCTTCAGCGTAGTCAATGAAGCAGAAATAGACGTTTTTCTGAAATTCTCTTGCCTTCTCCATGATCCAGCGAATGTTGGCGATGGGTTTGGGAAGCAAGAATGTAAAAAGCTTCTGTTTGCCTTGTGTATGGATGAATGTTTCCTGAATTCGACAAAGGTTAAGTTCTTGCCTTATGTCCATTAAGGGACAATTTGCCATTAAGGCAAATTCCATGTTAGGCAAGATTAGGAAAAGAACTGAGAATAAAACTGCCAATATCATTCTGCCCTTATACAAATGGGTGGTGCAGCTGCACTTGGAATACTGTGCACATTTCTGGTCACCACACCTGAAAAAAGATATTGTAGAGCTAGAAAAAGTGCAGAAAAGGGAAACTGAACAACGGGTTGAGCAAATGCACTTAAATGTGTTTGCATTTTGTTTCATGTGGATAAGGATCAATGAGTTAAGTCAAAACCTTCATGGAAGGGGTGAGTTTTGAGGAGGGATTTGAACAGAGGAAGTGGAGAACTGCACTCTAGAGGTCTTCCAGAATCCTCCTGCAAAATGGTGAATGTGGAGGCAAAAGATCTTCAAAAATGCGGATAAGTGGCAGACCGGGAAAGATTAATATTTTTATAAATACCATTGGCCCCCTTACAGACTCATGTCAAATCTTATTCTTTGGTCTCTCCCAGGGAGGTAAAAACCCTCCTCCAAATCAGAAATTTATTTCTGTCAGAATTCATGGAGGATAGGTTTATCAATGGCTATTGTCCATCATGGCTAAATAGAAACTCCATTGTCTGTTTCCCTGGTTTAAGAAGGCTTGGAGCTCTAAAAGGGAGCTGTTGTTCCAGCAGGGACCCAGATCAGATTGAGAGCTTTTATAGGAGCTGGAGGAGGCTCAACCTCTTCATTGTAGAGAGGCAACCAATGACTTGGTCTCAGAGGAATTATGACCAGAACAGTGATTCATGCAGAAGTACAGATGGGTTGGTCTCTCTGAGAGTGGGTAGCTTACTGTCCTTATGCATTCCAGAACTAAACCCTTTTGCAGTGCATTGATGAGGAGTACCTCCAATTTTAATTTGGGGCGGGGGGAAGTTTGCCACAGCTATCAGACTTTTGGGAAACATGAGCCTAGAACAGGAGAGCAGTGCCTCTTCCAGCTTAACAGTAACTAAGCCTTAGGAGAAGCATTTCAACTTTTTAAATAAAAAAAAAGGTAAACTTTTTAAAAACTCTCAGCCCAACCTACCTCACAGGGTTGTTGTTGTGAGGATAAAATGGAGGAGGAGGAGGAGAACGTAAGCCACCTTGAGTTCCTTGGAGGAAAAAAGGCGGGATATAAATGTAATAAATAAATAAATAAATAAACTTTTTAGCATGGGGGTGGGGGGGAACTGCACAAAAGTCAGGATGCCATCAAGAAAATGGAACTCAAGGTGGCTTACACTCACAGACAAATAAAACTTGACTAAAACAATAATAAAACAAATGCATTAAAATACAATGAGGAACACACCAATAACAGAATAAAAACTGTACCCAACCCAGCAGACCCACTGACATGCCAAAGGCCTGCTTGGATAAAAACTTGCCTGCTGGTGGAAGGAGAGAAGAGAAGGAGCCAACCTAGCTTCCCTCAGCAGGAGTCCCACAACCTGGAAACAGCCACCGAAAAGGCCCTATCTCGCATCACGATTGTGGTAAAAGTCCTCCAATTAAGCTCTGGACATGCGGGTAAGATCCAACTCGAGTTTATTCATGTACAACCAAGGCAGCTCTGTCAACACCAAACATGCTTCTCAAGGTGGCGGTAGTGAAAGAAGGTTCTGCATCCCTGGCCTAGAAAGCCCTGACCCTTTCAGTGTTATCTCTTGGACCACAGGTCATTTATGTTGCTTTTGCTTGGATCTTTTCCCACTTCTGCAGAATCATTTATGCACCAGAAAATGAATTTGTAATTGAAGGTGAAAATGGATGATCCATTTAGATAACAGCCACTGAAGACGGAAGGCCTCAACCACTGGAGGACAACAAAGAGGTGAAAACAGCTAAACTCTCTTTGACTCTTAACATTTCCTGTGTTGTTAACAATGTATTGTCATTCATAGCTTTTTAAGCATTGTCTCAGGTATTTATTATCACATTTCCATCCCACCCTTTGCTCAACAAGCATAGGATAGCATACCTGAGGTGATTGCTTTTATTTATTTATTTGAAGCATTTTTACTATATATTTGGAATTAAAAATATATTTTTAATCCATAAAGGAATAGGGACCACATGTATAGCTTGCTCATAGCCTGTGCCGTGATATGCTCTTAAACGCCTCCAATGAAGATCCCTCTCATAATGACTTAAAATGCGGATCACGTGCCTGGGGAATTCTCACAGCCTCCAAATGGTCTAGACATAAAGTCAAGAGGGGGAACTTGCTCTGAAGAGGAGGCTGGGGGAGTTACCTGGCTCCAAAACTGGTAGCTCAGAACTTTTCCACAAGGAATCCAAACTCAAGGCCATTCCTAAAGATCGCAGATGGTAACAGCAGCAGGTGCAATTCAAGGATATTCCTCAGTTGTGCTGCGTGTGGGCCTTTTGGAGCTGTGTGCCATCCCTACTAAAATAATTAAAATTCTGCATCCAGCCAATCCAGATCCTGTGACCTGACTGACTGTTGAGGGGCCGGGGAAGAAGGAAAATGGGTGAGGGACAATGGAATGGAGTATGCTGGCAGAGGGTGTGGCTGGCATCCTGAACCAGAGCACTTCACACTGCAAAATTTTGTTTCAGGTCCCAGTTGTCCATTTGAATTTCATTCTTCTGCAGTCCCCTACTCCATAAACCTTCCTCTCTCTCTGCCTCCAGGTCTGCTTCTCAAGCTCCCAGAACTTCGTGGGAAATTGGCAATGTGGATGGATGCTGTTTTTGGCTCCAGGACAAATTCTGTGTGCCCAGGACTAGCAAGGAGACAAGAAATTGGAGATCGGAGCTGTCATGTCCTGTAACATTTCTCACTGAGTCACCTTTCTTTCCAGAGAACGATTTTTTAGGATTTGACTTCAGGGAATTGATTTTTATTTTCCCCGTTTTTGTGTCATGTTAATTTCACTAGTTTTCTGCAAAGCAAGCCAAGACAAGTCACCTTCAACTCCTCTCTGCTTTTGGGCAGGAGTCAGAAATAAATTTTTGCCTTTGAGTCCGCTGCCCATTCTGACTTGAAAGAAGTGGCCGTTCTCTCGGTGAGTATTTGACTAGAAAGGAAGGCATGGACAACATGCTGGGTTTTCATATAGAAAGTCTCTCTTGTATATGATCAAGGAAGCTAGTTCAGTCTCCAAGGGAGAGGAATTAAGCTAGTTTCAATGGCCTTTTGGATTATCTGTGCAGATCTCACTCCTAGAGGAAAAAGACAGGCCTGAACGTAAGACGACACATGCTGGATCAGACCAAGGGCCATCTAGTCCAGCATTCTGTTCACACAGTGGCCAACCAGCTGCTGACTGGAAACCCACAAGTAGGACATGAGTGCAACAGCACCCTCCTACCCATGTTCCCCAGTAACTGGTGTACATAGGCATACCGCCTCTGATACTGGAAGTAGCATAGAGCCATCAGGACTAGTAGCCAATGATAGCCTTCTCCTCCAGGAATTTGTCCAATCCCCTTTTAAAGCCATCCAAATTGTTGACCATCACTGCATCTTGTGGAAGTGAATTCCATAGTTCAACTCTGCACTGTGTGGAGAAGTCCTTCCTTTTAATCTGCTCTGAATCTCCCGCCAGTGAGCTTCATGGGATAACCCCTTTGGGTTCTAGTATTATGAAAGAGGGAGAAAAATGTCTCCCTGTCCACTTTCCCTCACACCAAGCATAATTTTGTACATCTCTATCATGTCTCCCTTTTACTTGCCATTTTTCCTAAGCTAAACAATCTCAGCTGTTGTAACTTTTCCTCATAGGGTTAGGGTCTCTTGATCATTTTCGTTGCCCCTTTCTGCACTTTTTCCAATTCTACAATGTCCTTTTTTGCTGCAGTGACCAGAACCTTGGACAGTATTCCAAGTATGGTCACACCATAGATTTGTATACAGGGAGTATGATTTTGGCAGTTTTGTTTTCAGTTCCTTTCCTAATTAAGCCTAACAGGGAATTCGCCTTTTTCATAGCAGTCACACACTGGGTCGATATTTTCATTGGGCTATCTGAATAATCTTTATTTGCTAGCGAGGAGACCCAGCTGGGTGGGTGGGAACAGCCCTTGCACTGATATGACAAAAGCTGCAAGCAAATTTACACGTAGGACACGTTGTGCCTGCCCCATCTGGATGAAGCCATGCCCACTGGCAACCCTAGGCACGGCCCCTGCCGTGGGGCACTTCTGTCGTCCCCCCAGAGGGTGGTCTGTCCCACAGCAGGGCGGAGAGGCAAACTTAGAACTCTGTCCCTCTGCCTGCTAACCTCCCCTGGCTTCAAACTGTATAGACTGCAAAGCTATGCATTAGTTAGGGATGTCTGCCCCTAGTGACTGAAAATGTTACTGCATTATTTTATTTAATTTTTAAATTAAATAATGCATTTAAAAACAAAATAACCCTGAGCTGCACATACCCAGGATCCCTTTAGTATGCATGCCAAGTTTCAGCTATCTAGGTTTCGTGGTTTGGGAAATATGGTGCTGATGGACGGACATATATTTTATTATTATAGATAGTCCTTCATCCACAAGGGAATCCCAAGGCAGTGTACATAACATTATAAAAAAGACAAATACAATATAAAAGAATACAGTGTACCAACTACAGTACAATTATACAATAAGGGTGCAATCCTATGGCCGCTAGACACGGCTAGATGGCCATAAGATTGTTCAGTTTCCAGGAATCAACCTTGGAACCTACGCTCTCAGGTCGGTTCCTGTAAAATTACCTCCCCGTCCCCTCTGTATTGCCTCGTAGGTGGTATAGATTGTCCCTGGGCTCCAGGCAGCATGGAGCAGGGCAAAGGGGGGCATTCCTGGGGGCGGGGAACGTAGACGTGCTGGCATGACGCTTCCTATGTGTCATCCGGCCTCCCCCCTGCTCCCAAGTCCCATGGCTAGACAGCCAAAATCGGCCGTCTGGCTGTGAATGCAGGGGAGCCAGAGCGTGGAGAAGAACCCCTCCACACTCCACCCACCTGGCACTGGATAGGTGGTCGCCTCTGTGTTCGGAGGCTGCCGCCTACTGCGCCTGAAGAGGCATAAAAACTGTTCGACTAGCAAACAAACTAATCAATTAAAAAACAATTTAAAATGTCAGGCAAAAAAGGAACACTTTGATTTGGCATTGAAAAGAATGCCAATCGTTTTTCCCTCAAGAGGGAATTCCATGTTGGGGCACAACCACAGAGAAGGCACCCTCTTTTGTAAATGCATGATGTATTTCTCACACTGATGGTAGTCAAAGGAGGGCTTCCTCTGAAAATCTTAATGCACAGGAAAAGGTGGTATGGGATGAGGCACTTCTTCAGGTATTTGGGCTTTAAAGTAATTGAGGGCTTTAAAGGTAATAGCCAACACTCTGAATTAGGCCCAGTAGTGAATAGGGAGCCAATGAAATTCCTTGCGAATTCGTGCAATTCGTGCTCCATAGGGCGAACTCTGCATGGCGTGAAGCTTCCAACCATTTTCAAGGGCAGCCCTACATTACAGCAAAGATAGCCAAGCTGGTGCCCCCCCCCAAGATGGTCTGTACTACAACTCCCATAAGCCCCAGCCAGCATTGCCAGTGGTCAGGGATTATGGAAGCTGAAGTCCAAAATATCTGGAGGGCACCATGGTGCCTAACCTTCCTTACTGTAACCCAACCTGGAGGTTACCAGGGAATGGATCACCAATAAATAAATTACAATTCCAACCCAATATCACCAATTCCTGAATATCCTGACCCCAGAGTATCAAAACCAGATGTATAGCCATGTTCCCTGTTTCATAACTTGTGATGAGTCTCATGTTCCCTATATAGCCCAAGCCAACCAATGGGAGCAAGTGGGTGGAGTTATACAAGAGTTAAAACTCTCATTTATTTATTTATTTATTTATTTATTTATTTATTTATTTCTATACCGCCCAATAGCCGAAGCTCTCTGGGTGGTTCACAAAAATTAAATCCAAGCAACACACAATAAAACAATTTAAAATATACAGAACATTAAAACCACAATATAACAATACAACCACAATAAAACCTAGCAGCAGTGCAGGAGTTTGAAATACAGATTTAAAACAGCAAAGATAAAAATTTAGAAAGCTAAAATGCTAAAATGCCTGGGAAAATAAAAAGGTCTTCACCTGGCACCGAAAGGAATACAATGTAGGCGCCAGGCAAACCTCACTAGGGAGCTCATTCCAGAGCCGGGGTGCCACAGCAGAAAAAGCCCTCCTCCTAGTAGCCACCCACCTCACATCCTTTGGCAAGGGCTCATGGAGAAGGGCCGCTGATGATGATCTTAAGGTCCGGGCAGGCACATATGGGAGGAGGCGATCCTTCAGGTAACCTGGCCCCAAGCCGTTAAGGGCTTTGAATGTTAACACCAGCCCTTTGAATCGGGCCCGAAAATGGACTGGCAGCCAGTGCAGCTGGAAAAGTACTGGCGTAATATGAGCTCGCAGGCCAGTCCCTGTTAACAATCTTGCTGCCCTATTTTGGACCAGCTGAAGTTTCCGGACCGTTTTCAAAGGCAGCCCCATGTATAACGCATTGCAGTAATCCAAACGAGAAGTTATCAGAGCATGGATAACTGTAGCAAGGCTATCTCTGTCCAGATAAGGGCGTAGTTGGTATACCAGCCTAAGCTGATAAAAAGTGCTCCGTGCCACTGAGTTCACCTGTGTCTCAAGTGACAGTTCTGGATCCAAGAGCACCCCCAAACTATGAACCTGATCCTTTAGGGGGAGTGCAACCGCCTCCAGAACAGGTTGAATATCACCTAGCTGGGCAGACGAACCAACCACTAACAGTACCTCCATCTTGTCTGGATTGAGTTTCAGTTTATTAGCCCTCATCCAGTCCATTACCGTGCCCAGGCACTGATTCAGAACAGTCACTGCCTCACCAGGTTTTGATGTAAAAGAGACGTAGAGCTGGGTGTCATCTGCATATTGATGGCACCTCAGCCCACACCTCCGGATAACCTCCCCCAGCGGTTTCATGTAGATGTTAAGCAGCATGGGGGATAAAATAGAGCCCTGTGGAACCCCATGGCACAATTGCCATGGCACAGAGCAGTAATCCCCCAGCACCACCTTCTGGAATCGGCCATCCAAGTAGGAGCGGAACCACTGTAGCGCAGTGCCTCCTACTCCCAACCCAGACAACCTATCCAGAAGTATACCATGGTCGATGGTATCGAAAGCCGCTGAGAGGTCCAAGAGAATCAACAGGGTTGCACTCCCCCTGTCCCTCTCCCGGCAGAGGTCATCCCACAGGGCGACCAAGGCAGTTTCCGTTCCAAAACCAGGCCTGAAGCCCGACTGAAATGGATCTAGATAATCCGTTTCATTCAACAGTGCCTGGAGCTCTCCTACAACCACCCGCTCAAGCACCTTGCCCAGGAAGGGGATGTTGGCCACTGGCCTATAATTGTTAACATCCTCTGGGTCCAGGTTAGGCTTTTTCAGGAGTGGTCTAATTACTGCCTCTTTTAAAGCGGCAGACACCACTCCCTCTCTCAAGGAGCAATTTACAACCTCCTGGACCCAGCCGGACAACCCCTCCTTGTTTGATTTAATAAGCCATGAAGGGCAAGGGTCAAGCACACCAGTGGTCGATCGGACTTGGCCAAGCACCTTGTCTGCATCCTCAGGCCTCAGTAACTGAAACTCATCCAATAAAACTGGACCAGACGGTGCTCTGAACGCCTCTACCAATGGAACTGCATTAATGGTGGTGTCCAATTCATGACGAACCTGAGCGACTTTATCCTCAAAGTGCCGTGCAACCTCGTCACAGCGTGCTACTGAGGGTTCCACCATCTCTCTCCCTGGCCCAGAATGTAACAGGCCGCGAACCACTCGGAAAAGCTCCGCTGGACGACACTGAGAAGATGCAATGCTGGTGGAAAAGAACTGTCTCTTTGCCACCCTCACCGCCACAGAGTAGGCTCGATAGTGGGCTCTTACCTGTGTTCGGTCAGACTCATCACGAGTTTTCCTCCACCTACGTTCTAGCCGTCTCCCCTCTTGCTTCATTGCCCTCAGCTCAGGTGTATAACAAGGAGCTGGCCGGGCTCTGCTCAGAGGGAGAGGGCGCTTGGGCGTGATCGTGTCAACCGCCCAAGTCATCTCTGCATTCCACAGAGCGACCTGGGCTTCGACAGGAGCACCAGCCATACCAGCAGGAAAATCCCCCAGAGCCCTCTGGAATCCATCGGAATCCATTAATCTCCGGGGGCGGACCATTTTAATAGGTCCCCCACCCTTGCAGAGGGGAAAGGCCGCCAGGAGTCTAAACCTCAGCAGGAAGTGATCTGACCATGACAAAGGGACAGATGTTAATTCCTCCACTTTCAGATCACCATCCTCCTGCCCAGTCGAGAAAACCAGATCAAGCGTGTGTCCTTTTATATGCGTTGGGCCAATGACATGTTGGGACAGCCCCATGGTTGTCATGGCGGCCATGAAGTCCTGAGCCGCCCCGGATACAGCGGCCTTGGCATGGAAGTTGAGATCCCCCAGGACCATCATCCTAGGGGTCCTCAACACCAAGTCCGAGACCACCTCCGTCAGCTCAGGCAGGGAGTCTGATGGGCAGCGGGGTGGGCGGTACAGCAACAGAATCCCCAATCTGTCCCGGGTACCCAACACAAGGTACAAACACTCAAGATCTGCGCTCAAATGAGCAGGAAGCCTGGAGAGGGAGATTGAATTCCTATAGACCATGGCAACCCCCCCTCCCCGACCCTCAAGTCGGTGTTGGTGCTGCACCGAGTACCCAGGAGGGCACAGCTGGGAGAGAGTGACCCCTCCCAGGTCTCAGTAATACATGCCAGGTCAGCCCCCTCATCCACAATCAAATCATGGATGAGGGAGATTTTATTTTGGGCCGACCTGGCATTCAGCAGCAGCACCACCAGACCCGAGGGCAGACTGGTAAGGCTGCCAGGAACCATCAGGTTGGGGGAAGAACCAGAAGAGGAGACAGCTGTAAGGTGTCTAGCCCCTCTTCTCCTCAGCTGGCCTGTTAATCCCCCAGCGCCATACCTCCCCGTGACCACAGTTACGGTGGCACCTCCCCCACCCCCTGAGTTGCCCAATAGTCCTCCCAGGCACATATTAAAATGTTAGGATATAAAATGCACAACAGTTTAAAAAATATAAAAGATAAAAAAGATAAAAGAGAACAGCAGCTAAGAAGGAGCAGATAAAGTCCACGTTTGCCCCTTTCCCCTTGTCTTTAAAGCTGCTGCCCTCTGCTGCCGCTATTTGCTGCTGGTATTGTGGCTGCTGGTGTCTCTGGAGAAGCAGGTGGGTAGGTCTTCAGGTCCTACGCGACTCCAAGTGCGACGCTAAGTGCGCACTTAGCATCGCACTTGGCGCGACGCCGAGGCGCTGCCTCTGGCAGCCCCGCCTTAAGTACCTGTGGGCGGGGGCAGAAGCAGGCTCAGGCTCAGGATCCACCCGGTGCAGCTGCTGGCTGGTCCTCCTTCCCCAGGCTCCTTCCTGAGCAGCTGTTCGGCTAGCTCATTGGCTAGCTGTTCTCCAAGGTCTGAAACCAAGAGCAATATGCCACAAGGTTAGCCAGGTTTGTCTGTGACTTCATATTTGGTAGCAAGTGGGGAGATCTATGCTATGTGGATTATTTTGAATAGCAACAGGTTTCACTGAACAGATGGCTCACTTAATCTCTCAGTCCCTATGCTATTAACTTCAATTAGATTGTGTATTTCTATTTATTTCTTGTTATTATGTTGCATACAATGCTGCCACCTACAGTTCTAGTGCAGAAAACTTTCTGTGTTTGTGTCAAATGATAAAGATAGCTTACTTATGCATGATGGTAAATCTATAATTGAATAAAATAGAGACTTAATTGGGAATTTGTACTTTAGTTGGCTAAAAATGCAAAATCCTGATAAATAAGAGAGAGGAAAATTTGGAATTCTGAATAATAGGCTAACTAACCACATCTACTTGAAAGTAAGTCCCATTGATTTCAGTGAAACATGCTTTCAGATAAAATAAAGGTTTCTGCCTTAGTTTTAGTTTTTTTTAAAGATGTCTTTAAAATGGCTGTTGTTATACATCAAAATATACTGTATCATATAGTTCTTTATTTCCAGTCCGCAGATCATGAAAAACAAACAATTCAAGCACGAAAAGACTGAGCCAAAATGAAAACATGATGTTAATACAACATTACCTTATTAAATTTAACAAGATCAGACTCAAAACAATTCAGCCTCACTTAATATCTGTGACCTTGTTCTAATAGCTGTGGGGAGGAACTTGGCAGTGTTTCAGTGATCATGATGTTAGTCTCTGCCATAAATACAGAAATATAAAACCCCTCAGAGCTTGCTGGATATAAACACTGGGGAAATAAAGAACTCTCATTTTCCTATGGAAATTGCTATATAGAAAGATATGATGGAGTGCTTAGGTCATACTGCTACTCCATGGGAAGACTCAAGTGCCAGGGAAAACCTTTAAGGGCACAATCCTATGCAAGTTTAGACAAAGAAAAGTCTTACAACACCCAGCATACTGGGAGTTGTAGGGCTTTTTTTCTGTCTAAACTTGCATAGGATTGCATCCTAAATCACCCTTCCATGAATTCAACCTGGCCATGGAAAAGGCCCTTCTACAGTTGGGAAAATTTGATGTTGCAAAGTATGATATACATAAAAATGAAGACCCAGATCCAAATGAGGAGATTCACCTGCATAAGGAGCTCCTACAGGTGTGTCATTGGATGGATCCAGAATTGTGAGAATAACTCTGATGCACATCTAAGCATCAATGCCAATTTCAATTAGTCAATTTCCCAGGCTTTTAGTCCTTCACTTTCTGTTGTTTAAATCTGTTACTGGATTTTACATCTTTGCGCTGCTGCTAGGTTTTATTTTGGTTTTTAGTTTTAACTTTCTATGGTAGTTTCAGACTTGTGTATCATATTTTCTTGTGCTGTATTTTATGGTTTTAATTGTTGAGAACTGCCCAGAGAGCTTTAGCTATTGGACTGTATAGAAATGTAATAAATACAATAAAATAAAATGCCACCTCTTCTCACTACATTGTTTTTCAATGGGATAGGCATTCAAATTTAGAAACACAGAAAGCAGCGTTATAGCAAGTGAGACCGTTGGCTTGTCTAGCTTTACTGGCTGATATGCCAAATACGACCTCATCTGGACAGAGATAGTGCAGCTACAGTTATACATGTTCTGATAACCTCTTATCTGGATTACTGCAATGTGTTTTATATAGGGCTGCCTTTGAAAACAGTTCAGAAACTTACATCTGGTCCAAAATAGGGAAGCGAGATTGTTAATGGGGACTGGCCAACGTGATCATATTATGCCAGTATTTTTCCATCTGCACTGGCTGCCAGGCCATTTCTGGGCCAGATTCAAAGGGCTATTAACGTTCAAATCCTTAAACGGCTTGGGGCCAGGTTACCTGAAGGATTGTCTCCTTGCATATACACCTCCCCGGACCCTAAGATCAACTTCAGTGGTCCTTTGGGAGCCCCCGCCAAAGAAAGTGAGGTGGGTGGCTACTAAGAAGTGGGCCTTTTCTGCTGTGGCATGCTGGTTGTGGAATGTGCTTCCCAGAGAGGCTCGCCTGGCACCTATGCTGTGCCCTTTCCGGCGCCAGGGAAGACCTTTTTATTTTCCCAGGCATTTTAGTTTTTCAGTTTTTGTTTTAAATCTGGTATTGTATTTTAAATCTTTGCACTGCAGTTAGTTTCTATATGGTTATTTTTTTTAAAAAAATTTATACTGTAATTTTAAACTTTTACATTTTTTGTATTCTATTTTATCGTCTTGTGTTTTATGGTTTGAATTGTTGTGAACCGCCCAGAGAGCTTTGGCTATTGGTCAGTAGAGAAACGTAATAAATAAATGAATAAATTTGTTTAAACCAAACTCTCCCAGCCTGGCCCCCTCTAGATGTTCTGAACTACAACTCCCATCAACACTAACCATTATAGCCAATAGTCAGGGTGATGGGTGTTGCAGTCCCAAACATCTGAAAAGCAGCAGCTTGGGGGAAGCTGATCTAAACTGACTGGCAGCAGCTTCCTGGTCTGAGTGTCCTTTCCTGTCCTACCTGGAGATGCCTGGGACCTTTTGCATGCAAAGCATTTGCTCTACCACAAGGCAATGGCTTTTCCCCAGTGCACATACAAATCCCTGTTCTGGTGCAACTAGTCACCTTTTTAAAAGGACAACTCGAGTTGGATCACAGAGGGAGTATTGTAGAATTTGTCTTGAACACAAGGAAAAGATATTGCAATATCATTACAATGTTTCCCCTATTGTGAATTTTGTATTAGCTTTTGAAAGGGGAAAAAAGCGAGGACATGAGCATTATATGTGAACATTAAATCTTGATCATACACTAGAGGGCAGGAGTGCTCTTTCCAACTACGCTGTGTTTCCTGCTGGTTGATGTCGTGTGTGCTGTGTGTGTGTGTGTGTTTCTATTTTTTGCTCATGTGTAAGCAGTTCGAAAGCAAGAAATTGCAAGTAGATAAATAGGTACCGCTTCAGCGGGAAAGGTAACAGCGTTCCGTGCACCTCGGTGTTCAGTCATGCCGGCCACATGACCACGGAAGCATCTTCGGACAGCGCTGGCTCTTTGGCTTAGAAATGGAGATGAGCACCACACCCTAGAGTCGGACACGACTGGTTGGGGACACCTTTACCTTTTTAAAGAGGTACAGTTTGGTGAATCAGTTCAGGAAAGGACCTTGCTGTGATTTACTTTATCATCTGTTAATCTCGCTTATCAACTTGGTCATTCAAGAAAGACAGGTGGAACCTGCAACAAAATGTTGCAGTTTGGGGTGCTGCTATTCAGTGTGCCAGCCAGCCAGCCAGCTAGGCCCTCTTTAAGGATACTACATTACATTCCCTTCCCACCTGGTTTTCTGTTCCCCCCCCCAACAGTCAGTATTGGGGGGAACCTACTCACAGAACCTGCTCAGCACCCACTGAGCTATTTTGCCCCCCCCCCCCAGGGATTTTTTTTTTAAAAGGTTGTCAGGGTGGAGACTGAGCCCATAGAGCCCCAGAGCAGTTCTGATTCTGAGGAAGAACAGCAATCCGTGGGAGAGGAGCACGCTCATCTCTCACAAGCACAGCAGCTGACAGAGATTCCTCCTGCCAGCATTCCTGGGATAGATAGCGACCCTGGCAGTGAGAGAGCGCTGGAGGGGGGCTTGCTGGATGCTCGGCGCAGATGCAGGGAGCGACAACAGATGGAGGGCACCGAAAGGAGGCGTTCCGCTCGTTTGGCGCTAAAATGACGGTCGCGTCCCGAGGACTCAAGGGTAAGAGTGAGGATCTCTCCATAGCCCGTAAGTTCAGAGCCTTCCCATGGTTCTCCTTCAAATGGGGACCAACTGCCTTACCTGGAGCTTAGGCTACTCTACTATCTATCCCCAGTGCAGTTCCTTTCTTAGTCACTAATGATTAGTATCTGTAAGAGTCATAAAGGAATAAAGCCTTGGAAAGAATCCTCGTTGTTCGTGTCCTGAGTTGGCTATTGGAGGGGACTGTAAGAGGAAGCAAGGGCGCTCCTGACAAAGGTTTGTTTTGTACTTCTGCAAACTGTGGGTTTCCCCAAGCATTGTGCATGAATCATGCCAGGGGCAGGTAGGCATGGTTGGGCACCTGCCAAAGGCCCACGCCCTAGCAGGGGCCCAATGACAAGAGCTCCCCTGGATTTGCTCCTCCTCCTCACCTTTGCAGCGTGCTTGTTCGCCTGCCTCTCACTCCAGCCCAGATGACAGAGGTGGTGGTGAGGAGGAGCAGGAGATGCCACGGCCCACGTGCTCACTGGCCCTCTGCCTGTTAAGCAGGCAAGCAGCAGCAACGATGATGAAGAGGAGAAGGAGCAAGAGCGACTGGTGACAACAGCAGTGAGGTGGTGACCTCCAACAGTCAGCCAGCATTTTGTGTTTGCCAAGCATGCTCTGTTCTCACTGGGCCATTATATCTTTTTTTCTAAGTAGCATATGTCTTCAATGCTACATGTCCTTAACTGGGAGTAGGCCTCATTGAACTCAGCGGGGCTCCTCTTGAGTAAACACAGGAAACCTCGCAGACCGCAAAACACCGTCTGAGAGCGTTTTTCCCCGCTCTTCTACATATTTTGATCTCTCTTGCAGTGTGGTTGTAAGGATCGCCAGGCTAATGTATGTGGAGTAACGTGAACACTTGAAAATGCGCCATGTACTCCTAGGCAGAGGCGGCATCTTGCGGTTTTTCGACTCACCACACAGGGCAGCTGCACACAGGCCCAGGCGTTCCCAATTTGAGCCCTGGCAGCGCCTGACACCAAAGGAAGCGGAGGAGTCCAATCTAGGTTAGTGATTGTGCAAACGGAACCCAGAGGCAAGGGCTATTCCAGATGAATTGACACATGCAAGGAGGCTGTGATCTTCTCAGGGCCAGTGTCAAGGGAAGGCATGATCGGGCACCTGCCAAGGGCTCACACCCCAGCAGGGGCCCACTGACAAGAGCCCCCCGGAGTTGCTCCTCTGCGTCACCGCTGCAACCTGTTGTTTACCGGCCTCTCACTCAGACGACACTGGTCTAGACAATGGTGGTGGTGAGAAGGAGCAGGAGATGCCATGGCCGACTTGCTCACTCTGTCTCCACCTGCCAAGCAAGCCAGTGGGAGCAACGTTGGGAAATGAGGATGAAGAGCAAGAGCAGCTGGTGACAATGGTGAGAAGGCCGACCCCCCGAGGGAGGGGGCCTATTACGGGTGTCTCACCCAAGGGCCCTCCAAAACCTGGAGCTGCACTGGGTGTTCTGTATGTCTCTATCCCGATGCTTCAAGAATAAACTAGTTTGCTTCCTTTTAACGCATGCTCATCATCATTCCCTCTATTTCCCAAGTTCATAGGGGAGTGCTGGTCTTTACATAGCATGATCCAGTGCCGGCTCCAGGTTTCGAGGTCACCCTCCACAGGCCCCCTTCTGCAGGGAGTCCCTCTCCTCACCACCATGGCCACCAGCTGCTTTTGCTCCTTCTCCTTTTTCCCATCACTGCTACCTTGCAGGAACTGCAAGGGCACTCTAAAATACATTCAGCAGGCACGGCCAGAATCTTTTTGAGCAGAGTAAACCTTAGAACACTTCCCAAAATTAGTGGCAGCAAGAGGGGTTAGCCTACATTGTGGCCTTTTCAGTGCCAGGTGAAAAACTTTTTATTTTCCCAGGCTTTTTAGTCCTTCACTTTTGTTTTTTCACTGTGTTATTGCCATTTTAGATCTTTACGTTGCAGCTGGTTTTCACCTTAGTTTTAAACATTGCAATTTTTTTTTTAATTTTATCATGTTGAATTTGGGGGTTTTAACTTTTGTGAACCACCCAGAGAGCTTTGGCTATTGGGAGGTATAGAAATGTAGTGAATAAATAAATTTAGCAGCCACACAAGGGATCTTCAGGAAGTATTCTGACGTGGAGAGAGTTCCCTAAGGCTAAAAAGTTTGAAAGCCGCTGCTCTGAAACAAGAAAACTATGCCAGCTCTATGCGGCATAATTTCTTTCTCAGTCCACTAGAGGCCACCCACTTCCTCTGCCTTCTGTTCCAGTCAAAAAATTGTAGGGGCTTTCCACAGGAGTCATCAAAGTGTGCTCGGAGTGCCAGCCTTACAATGAATCAATGTGAAGCCATTGTTTCAGGCCACAGATTCCAGAGAGCAGCACCCTGATCCACTTGCGTTATTGTTGTTGTTGTGTGTCATTTAAGACAATAATTTTACAAAGGGTTTCACTTCCTTTTCAGTTACAATAGGATATTATCCTGCTTGCATGTCACTGATGGGTGCACAATCAGGGTTTGTTTGGGGGTTTTTTGTGGGAAGGGGGGGAAGTAAACACGTTTTTCATTCTTTTCAACCAGGGGTGTGTAACACGTTGCCTGCCGCCCCATCCCCGCCAAAATAATAATTTTAAAATCCATGGGGAAAGATGCACTACAGAGTGCCCCAAAGGTCAAATTTAGCTTATTTGCAAGACACGTATTTGTGTGGGTGAGTGGTAATAGTTGCAGTTTTTCTGCAGCAACAGGCAGGTATCCTGCATGTGCTCAGAGTATCTTCATGGGCTACCATAGATGGATGCTACCCTATAAATCAGCCCTCCACAATCTCGTGCCTGCTAGATGTTTCGGATGACAACTCCCATAGTTCCTGGTATTGGCCATGCTGGCTGGGGCTGATGGAAGTTGTAATCCAAAACATCTGGAGGGCACCGAGTTTGGAAAGACTGATATTGATGTATTGATGTCTGCACTATACCAGTGCGGTGGCATTGGTTGGAGTTATCCAGCAGCATTAGGGAGGCATTCTGCCCATGTTCAGAGGCCCCCTTTCTTTCCTTATTATGCTATCCTTGGCAGATTAAGGCAGGGCTGGCCTGTCCTCTTACCACGCCACAGGGTTCCCTTTAGGGCTGAGCCCTGAGCCTCTTGACAGCACCATTCCTCCAAAAATCATGTTTCCTCTGCAAGAGCGAAGTCCCATCCAGTCAGTCAGTGCAACAGGGCCCATTGTAACAATTTCCCGAGGGGGGGTAACCAAGCCTGGTTAGCCGCGGTGCAGCTACAGCTGGATCCAGGCATGGCCAAGTGACAACCCAGGAAATAGCAGATGACAGGGGCAGAGGCAAACAGGTCTGGCACCTGGGCAACCATGGGCATGTCAAGACCTACCAGGACTGATACTGCTCATGGCAGCATCCTTTCTTTATATTTTCGTTAAAAAGGTTTTATAGTTAGGGGCGGCCAACTGGACAAATACACGGTTATCGACACTCGTTTTATCATTTTTACTCTAAAACAGTATTCCCCAATCAGATGCCTTCCAGATGTGTTGGGCCTACAACTCCCAAAATTCCAAGCCAAGCTGGGTGAGGATTATGGGAATTGTAGTTCAACACATCTGGACGGCGCCAGGTTGGGGAAGGCTGCTCTAAAATATATTATATTTTTCTACAACAAAGTGGTGCTCATTCCCAGGTCAATGTGTTTAGCATCAGGGCAGCAGAAGCAGAACCCATTATATTCCTTTAGTCATGATGGTGCCATGATTCATTTAAGTGAGTTGAAAATGCAAAACAGCACAAGCTCAGAGTATTTCTTTTCAATCAGGGTCGGCAAACAGGTTGCATGGTGTTGTTGTATGCGTGTGTTCTAATAAATAAACAGACCATTAAGTCAAAAATAATAGCTTTAAATTAAGTCAATAATAGCCATAATTTTAAATAAAATAAACAGTCCACTGAGTCAAAAGCAATAACTTTAAATTAAGTCAATAATAGCCATAATTTTAAATAAAATAAACAGTCTGACTTGGATTCCTGCATTGAGCAGGGGGTTGGACTCGATGGCCTTGTAGGCCCCTTCCAGCCCTACTGTTCTATGATTCTATGATTCTAAGTCAATAATAGCCACAATTTTAAATAAAATAAACAGTCCATTGAGTCAGAAATGATAACTTTAAATTAAGCCAATAATAGCCATAATTTTAAATAAAATAAACAGTCCATTGAGTCAAAAATGATAACTTTAAATTAAGCCAATAATAGCCATAATTTTAAATAAAATAAACAGTCCATTGAGTCAGAAATGATAACTTTAAATTAAGTCAATAATAGCCACAATTTTAAATAAAATAAACAGTCTGACCTGGATTCCTGCATTGAGCACGGGGTTGGACTCGATGGCCTTGTAGGCCCCTTCCAACCCTGCTATTCTATGATTCTGTGATTCTAAGTCAATAATAGCCACAATTTTAAATAAAATAAACAGTCCATTGAGTCAAAAATGATAACTTCAAATTAAGCCAATAATAGCCACAATTTTAAATAAAATAAACAGTCCATTGAGTCAAAAATGATAACTTCAAATTAAGCCAATAATAGCCACAATTTTAAATAAAATAAGCAGTCCATTGAGTCAAAAATGACAACTTCAAATTAAGCCAATAATAGCCACAATTTTAAATAAAATAAACAGTCTGACCTGGATTCCTGCATTGAGCACGGGGTTGGACTCGATGGCCTTGTAGGCCCCTTCCAACCCTGCTATTCTATGATTCTGTGATTCTAAGTCAATAATAGCCACAATTTTAAATAAAATAAACAGTCCATTGAGTCAAAAATGACAACTTCAAATTAAGCCAATAATAGCCACAATTTTAAATAAAATAAGCAGTCCATTGAGTCAAAAATGATAACTTCAAATTAAGCCAATAATAGCCACAATTTTAAATAAAATAAACAGTCCATTGAGTCAAAAATGACAACTTCAAATTAAGCCAATAATAGCCACAATTTTAAATAAAATAAACAGTCCATTGAGTCAAAAATGATAACTTCAAATTAAGCCAATAATAGCCACAATTTTAAATAAAATAAACAGTCCATTGAGTCAAAAATGACAACTTCAAATTAAGCCAATAATAGCCATAATTTTAAATAAAATAAACAGTCTGACCTGGATTCCTGCATTGAGCAGGGGGTTGGACTCGATGGCCTTGTAGGCCCCTTCCAGCCCTGCTGTTCTATGATTCTAAGCCAATAATAGCCACAATTTTAAATAAAATAAACAGTCCATTGAGTCAAAAATGACAACTTCAAATTAAGCCAATAATAGCCACAATTTTAAATAAAATAAGCAGTCCATTGAGTCAAAAATGACAACTTCAAATTAAGCCAATAATAGCCATAATTTTAAATAAAATAAACAGTCTGACCTGGATTCCTGCATTGAGCACGGGGTTGGACTCGATGGCCTTGTAGGCCCCTTCCAGCCCTGCTATTCTATGATTCTAAGTCAATAATAGCCACAATTTTAAATAAAATAAACAGCCCATTGAGTCAAAAATGACAACTTCAAATTAAGCCAATAATAGCCACAATTTTAAATAAAATAAACAGTCTGACCTGGATTCCTGCATTGAGCACGGGGTTGGACTCGATGGCCTTGTAGGCCCCTTCCAACCCTGCTATTCTATGATTCTAAGTCAATAATAGCCACAATTTTAAATAAAATAAACAGCCCATTGAGTCAAAAATGACAACTTCAAATTAAGCCAATAATAGCCACAATTTTAAATAAAATAAACAGTCTGACCTGGATTCCTGCATTGAGCACGGGGTTGGACTCGATGGCCTTGTAGGCCCCTTCCAGCCCTGCTGTTCTATGATTCTGTGATTCTAAGCCAATAATGGCCACAATTTTAAATAAAATAAACAGCCCATTGAGTCAGAAATGATTAAATTAAGCCAATATCATCCTAATTTTAAATAAAACAAATACAGTCCACGGAGCCAATTACTTTAAAACTACGTCAGCCACCATCACAATTCTAACGGACAGGCCGCCGCGCCAAAAATACTAACGCTAAATTACGTCAGTCGTCATCATCATCATCATCATCATCATCACCACCACCACCACCCCCCCCCGCTTTAAGTGACACCCCCCGCCTCGAGGCCCGCCAAAGCCACGCTCCCGAATTAAGTCGATCATAACTGCTCGGACTTCGGCGTCGCGTCGCGTCCCTCGATTTAAAATCGCGCCGAAAAAGTAACAGCCTCGCCCCGACCGCACGCGGCCCTGCCGCCGCCGCCGCCCGCCCGGCCGCCCCTAAGCAGGCGCGCCGCGCGGAGGGGGCGCGCGGGCGAGGCCCCAAGCGACCCCGCCGCACAAGGCCCGGCCGGGCGTCTGCGGCGGCCCCGGGAGCGCCGCTCCAGGAAGCGAGGCCGCGGGAGGGCCGCCGCCGTCGCTTGGCGGCAGCAGCGTTCGCACCGGCGGAGGCGGCCGCGCGGCCTACCTGGGGGCGCCCGGCTGCTTTCTGCAGGCCCGGCAGCAGGGCGCGCTGTGCGGCCTTGTCCGCCGCCGCCGCGCTCGCCTCTCCCGGGGCCGGCGCGGGGAGGCGGGGAAGCGCGGCGAGGGGGCCGGGCCGGGCCGCGCCGCTCGTCGTAGGCCGCTGCGGTGTCTGCGGCGGCGGCGCAGCCCCGTTGTCCCCTGCCCGGCGGCCTCCTCGCCGCCGTCCTCGGCCGGGCTGGGCCTTGGAGCCCGGGCGCCCCTGTCCGGCGGGCGGGATCGGAGCCCAGCCCCGGCGCGGCCGCGACATGTCCGGCAAGATCGAGAAAGCAGGTGGGTGGGCGCCGCGGGCCGGGGAAGCGGGCGGAGGAAGGCCGCCGCCTCCTCCTCCTCCTCCTCCTCCTCGGGGTCTAACGTGGGGGTCTAACGCGGGGGGAGAACTGTGGGGCCTGGCAGGAGGTGGGGGGGCGCGAAGCGTGGGGAGCCCCGCTCGGAAGCGGAGGTCGAGGGCTGCCCCACGCTCCTCCCCGCGGGCTGGCTCCTCGCCCCACTCCTCAGCCTGGCTGTGGGTCTGGATGCACGCCGCCCGCCCCAAACACGCCGGCTTCCGAAGAAGGGCCCCCAGAGCAGGCTGGTTCCTGGCCTGCCCCATGGGAGAGCCAGCATTTCCTTCAATGAAAGAGAACCGCACTGAACTTAGAGGAGCGTTCCTCCTGCCCCATGGGACACGGCAGCCCCATAGCCATCCATCCATCCATCCATCCATCCATCACCTCCCAATGCCAGAAAGCAGACTTAGTCCTGCTCTGTAGGAGGGCAATTTGTTTCTTCCCTTTCACACACATCCCCCCCCCCCACAGCACAAGACAACCCCATAAAAGAGGCTCTTTCCCTGCCATATAGGGTAACACACACACACACACACACACTTTTCATAACATATAGTTTCTAATGCTGCCCCACGGTGATGCTCTGAGCCCCATAGGGTGGATGTATTCAGGGAATAACCCCAAAGCCGGGTTCGTGGGTGGCCCTTTTGTCATCTTTTCCCTGCCGCCTAAAGACTTTCCTCTACTCCCAGACATAGGATGGGCGTCTTAATTTGGTTGCTTAATCCTGTTGCTGTGTTTTATTGTTCATTGTGGGGTTTTGTTTTGTTTTTTTGCAGTTTTAAACTGTTTTACGTTTCTGCATGTTTTAATTTTTGTTGTACGAGACCTTGATTCTTTCAGAGGAAAGCGTCTAATAAATAATAATAATAATATCCAGTGCTTTATTTTATTTTATCCACCCTTTATTTTATTGTTTGTTTTTTAGCCGTTTTAAAACTATTTTACATTTTGGTATGTTTTAATTTTTGTTGTAAGATGCCTTGAGTCTTTGCTGAGAAAGGCGTCTAAGAGCTGTAATGAATAATAAACAATAATTCTAATAATAATTAATAATTAATAGAGTCAGATACACCTCCCCTGCTTCTCCTACTGCTTTATACATCCATACAGCTCTCTCTCCCGCAAAACAGACTTGCTTTCGCCATAGAGAGCAAGTTGCTTACTGTTTCTGACCCCATGGGAGAGACTTATGGAAGATGCTTCCTCCTGCCCCATGGAATAGCAGCTCCATGCCCACCCAGCATGAAAGACCTACAACAGGCCCTTGCTAATGCTAGAGAGTAAACAGCTTCTTGTCTTGACTCTCTGCCAGCTCCATAGCATAAATTTCCTTATATATACTGGGAAGTCACCCAAGACCAGGGTTTAGGGGGTGTATTCCACCCCCACCCCCAATGCTCCTTATTTCACAGGTACATTCCCTCCCCTGTATCTGTAAAGGTCTCACTGCCCCCACCCCCCAGGTCAGCACTATGCAGAACAAGGTTCCTGACACCTTATAGAATATCAGCTTCCCTGAGCTTCATTAAAACCCTGGGACAGGCTCTTCCATAGTGGCATATAATAGACAACTCCCTAGCTTCTTAAGATCCCATGAAATGGTCTTTCTTCAGACCCAAACAGCTCAGCAGATCGTCCATATTTCTGTAGACGAGATAGTTTCCCAACACCATAGAGCAGCTTGCTTTTATTCCAGCCCCATAAAAACAGCTCTCCAGCATCATAAATCTATGTGAATGTCCTCCCACCTATAGATTAACAAACGCTGTCCCCGCTCTCTCAGGCCCTCTGATAAAGCCTATGGTATAGATTGGTCCTCTACTCCAAGAACCTTATAGAATAGACTTCTGGGGAGAGCTCCCCAAAGCTAGGGTTCAGGGGATGACCTTAATTTATACAGGACATTCCTTATTTCATTAATAGGCTGTGAGTCAGGAGTCTCAGTGGGGTAGTGGCTAGAGTGTTGGATTGGAATGGGTTCAAATTCCCATTCAGCCATGAAAGTCAGTGGCTCCATTTGGACATAACACCAAACCGTGGTTTAGCATTATGAAAATGAACCGCATCAGGCCTTGGACATGTGTGCTCGCCTTATTCTTCCTCTGCTATGGGAGGAGTTTGCAACTGTTCACTTCTATTTTAGATTAATCATAGCTTGTCTGAACCCAGACAAATTGTCTTAACTATGTTTTCTTGAAACAAGCTAGCATCAAATCCTAGCTTATGAAGATAGGTTGTTTCAACTAACCATAGTTAAGCTCAACCCAAGTTTAGGGCTAGGAAAACACATTAAACTGTGGTAAATTTAAAATGGCTCATTCTTGGAACTTTTCACCATGGTCTAACATTGCAGCTGAATTTTGCTTCTGAGTGACCTGGGTGAAGTTGCACTCCCTCGGCCTAACTTATCTCACAGGGCTGTTTGGAGGCTGCTGTGGGGGGGGGGGGGATGGCGATGACCATGTACTCTGCATCTTGGAGAAAGGTTGGGATAGAAATATAATAAAAAGATATGCAAGACACACTCCTGCCCCATAAAGAAGCGTTGCACACGTTTTCAGAAGATGGATCCTTGGAACAGGCATCCTTGCACCCCATAGAAGAATTATAGCCATATTCTCATTGCCATGCTTGATAAACCCATGACCGACTCTTCGCTAAGGTTATAGAATGGATGGCTACCTCCATTCAACCCCATAAAATAGTTCTCTAGCTGTGAGCACCCCTACAGAATAGACTTCCTCCTGTCACAAATGTACTTGACTTCCAGCCTGATAGAACCATCCTCTAAGCTTCGTAGTTGCCCATAATAGCCCGCCCCATCATAGTACCCTATAAAACATACTTCTTCAGAGCTACAGATGGCATTTTACCCCATAGAAAAAAGTTATTTCTCTTCCAGCTGCACAGAACAGCCTTTCAGCTTCATAGAGCCCCACTCAACAGACTCACCCCAAATAGCTCCATGGAACAACATGGATCCCTTTCCAGGTCTGTAGAACAGCTCCCAAGCTTCATAGAGCCCCATAGATCTGACCACCTCCCACCCCTTAGAATAATCACCCTCCAGAACTTTAGATACCCTTTTCCAGATCTGTTAAATTAAACAGCCTCCTGCCCTATAGAAAAACGAATCATCCTTCCCCACCCACAAAACAATTCCCTGTTCTTTAGAACCAGCTTCCTCTGCTGTAGAGCAACTTCAAGGTCCTTCTCAGCCCCATAGAACAGCCCCTCATAGAATAGCTTGCTCGAAGAGTTTTATAATGCATTGTGCCCCCCACTCCCCCCCCCCCGCCCCCAAACCAGGTAGGGCCCTTTGCAAGTGCTGTATATGGGCAAGAAAAGGAAGGAGTCTTCATGCTTTCCTCACTTGCCCTTTGAAGGAGCTTGTCAGTACCTGGTTAGGCGCTGCAGAAGCTCTACAGACCAGGTGGAATTGCCACATGTTCTGTTCCTGATTTGCAGCATGATTCTGGTTGTGTTGGGGGGGGGGGGGATTTGGAGGTCAGTTCTGGATGTGTCAGATCTGGACCAGTATTAATAGTGGGTAGGTGGGAAAACGTCTGTTCTGACACCTACTGAAGAGGAAGGGGTGGAATTTTACTCACTTCTCTTTTCTTCTTCAGCAAACCTTGTCTGACTTTGCATTGCGAATAAAGGTTGAATGGAGATTCAAGTCAGGCCTGACCTCTTGATGGGGAAGTCCAAATAGCATGTGCAAGAAATTTCCTGCCCACTTATATGGTTTACCTTCCCACCTTGCCCTTTTGCATGTTGTATTGAGCGGGACTTTCTAGAACTGAGTTATGCAGCCTTGACTACTTTCGTGTTTTGTTCTTGCAAACTAATATTCAGACTCCTTTCTGAAAATTGTATTGTTGCTGAACCTCAAAAAGACTTATATTACTGTATACATTTAATAACTGTTAATAAACTGGAAACAAAGCTGTTAATGAGCGACATAGTTTGGATGTGGTGGCTGATTTGTAAATACGAAATCATCCTGTGAAGAAGAGAGAATGGGATACATTATGCTAATATTCCTTCCCTCTCTTCCTTGTTCTCCAGAGTGTTGGATCTGTCTGTGATTTCTTGCCTGTAACCCAAAAAGAGAGAGATTAGGAAGATGCTGCCCTGTTTGAAGCGTGTCACTGGGATGCTCTAGTGGTTTTCCAAACTCCTGAAGGTCTCATCAGATTTTCAGTTGTTGCTGTTTACAGCTGCTTTTCAGTGTACCAAGGGTGTTATATTTAAAGATTCAATTAGTGTTTTGCAAATCAAGCGGCGAATTTATTTGGTTGCATTATGCAGCATTTAATTAGCACAGAGAAATCAATGTTGTATTGTGTTTCGTAGTGTAAGGACTTGCTAGATATCTTCCTTGGGGGAATGTACAGTAACGTGCTCCTCCTCTCCAGTTGAACAGCCATTGCTCAGACCTGTCTGTCCTCGCTTGCATCAAAAGGCAGAGAGATTCAGGGTCTGATAATTTCAAATGCGTTTTGTCCTGGCTTCTGAGCTCTGTGTAGCATCTAAATCTGTTTTCCTGTGATAGGTTCTGGAGGGACCCCCTGGGAATAAAAGTGACTTGGATTGCACAGCAGTTGGCTTTCAAGTACCGTACACTGTGCAAATCATTGTCTTCTGTACCAAGAAACTGACTAACAAATGAGAATCACAAGACAGGTCAAGTTGTTCCTGAAATAGTGCAGATTAAGTGATGAGTAAAATCTTTGGAGCTTATCCTGAACACTTGAAGCAGAATGGCACACTGGTTAGGTGACTTGACCATTGTCTAGGGCAACGCTTTTTATGGGCTCTCCCTCCCAATGAACTAGGAGATGAAGAAGGACAAGAGGGCTGGCTGGTGCTCTTGGGAGGCCAGAATCGTGGCAGCACTGGGAGAGGGTGGGTAAGGAGTGCATGTGGGCCTTGGTGAGTGATTATTTAGCTCTGACAGAATCTATCCCCTATTTTTGCCAGATGTGTAAACAGCCAGTAGCCAGCCTGCCTGCCTGTGATAACAGCTGCCTCCAGGAGACAAGGCAGGGAGGGAAGTTTCCCAAAAGTTGGCAGTTCTTTTCTTCTGGCCACCCATGTCTAGCATAGCTGGTATGTCTTGATATACAGGCTAGTAATTTTTGCAGACATATTTACAAAGGTGCCCTCTATCGCTTCTTAACCACCCAGATACTGTAAAGGAATGGTAGTTAACAGACTGAGATCTCATGTGTGTTTACTCAAAACCTAGTCTCACTAGACATATTCCCAAATATGCATGGACAGGATTGCAACCTAAATGGTTTCTTAAGATTAATTGTTTCACAGGAAGTGATCTTATGAATGCTTGCTTAGTCTACAACAATGTTTGCCACTATTGGAAAAAGCTGAGGCATGCTTTTTCCTAAATTGAAATTAGAGGCCCCTTTCATGCTTATTCCTTATAGGTTTACTTTTTGAGCATCTAAGAATAGCACAGCTACAGATGTGAAGGCCCGGGGGTGGGGGGAGACAGAAAAAAGTGGGTGGGAATTGTGACCTTCTTTGTTTTTCCTACCAAAATTGGACAGTTCTGGATAATGAAATATTTTCTTTTGGAATATTGAATAAAATGTTTAAGGCAAGGTGCTCATAGATTGATACCTAAATTTTCTCCCCCCAAATGATAAGAACTATGTAATAGGATGTCTTTTATGTAAGGTTAGAGACGTACAATTTCTGGAACTTTTGAAACCATGGGGGATTTTTAAAAAAAAATCCACTCTGTAAGATACCCAGCATAGTTATTTCTTCCATTCCTTAGGGCGCAATCCTATGCAGATAGGTGGCCGCCTCCGAACTCAGAGGCGACCGCCTATCCAATGCAGGGCAGGAGAAGCACGGAGGGGATCCACACTTCTCCTGCCCTGTATTTTCAGCTAGATAGCTGATTGTCTAGCTGCAGGAGGGCTGAGCGGGGGAGGAGGCTGCCCTATAACACATTGGATGTGTTGTACAGGCATTTCCTCCTGCCCCGGAACACCCCGCGGGAACGCCCCTCTTGTCAGTGCGGAGCACAGGGCTTTTCTGCTCTGCCTGTGAGGCAGCGCGGAAGTGGAGGAAGGTCGGTTGTCCGAGAACTGATCTCAGAGCGTGGGATCTGAGGTCAGTTACCGGAAAACCAAGATATCCTGTGGCCATCTAGCCACTGACTAGCGGCCATAGGATTGCTCCCTTAGTAAAGTTATTGATCTAATATATCTTTTACTGATAGACATTTGGGGATGTTCCATGCCTTGCTCAGTTTCCCAACATGTGACTACAGTATATCATAATGAGTGAAGAAAATGAGCATTCTTGACAGTTTGGGTTTTATTCTATGGAGTCCTGTGTTTCTGGACTTGTTTTACTGTAGCGGCCAATGAATATAGTTCTAAAACTCACACGTGAGGGAAGTATTGTAGATTATCCTGTAGCTGCCACCACATGAGTAGGACAGTGTGTGGGTTATTCCACCTATATTCCTTCCTTTTAAAAAAAAGGAACTCACTGCTGCAGTTTTTAATAAAGTTGCAAGTTGGACCACACCATTAGAAGGTACTGCTTCAGCTATAAAAGCTTTAACTGCTGCCACTAAAATAAACATTCTATACCTAAAAGTAACACAGTGTCAAGGGCTCCTTGGAGGCCTCTCTCAGTCTAATCCAGTAGCCAAGTCCAGACACAGACAAAGGGATTCTTTTCAAAGCTTTATTCCGCTTTTACAACTTAACAACTGTACTGTTAGCAACTAGATATGAGCAGCAGAGTACCTATGCCCTCAGTTGGAACAGTTGGTCCCCGTTTGAAGGAGAATCACTGGCAGACCCTGAACTTATGGGCTAGGGAGAGTCCCTCCCCTTTTCCCTTGGATCTTCTGGGCTCAACCGTTGTTTGCGCACCAACCGGGCACTACACCTCCTTTCCGCGCCCTCCATTTGGCGCCACTCCCTGCGTTGGCGTCGCACGTCCAGCAAGCCTTCTTCCCGCACTCTCTCACTCCTGGGACTGCTATCTGTGCCAGGAATGCTGGTGGGAGGAATCTCTGCCAGCTGTTGGCCCTGGGAAGGATGAGCGCGCTCCTCTCCCAGGAGCGGCTGCTCTTCCTCAGAATCAGAACTACTCTGGGATTCTATGGGCTCAGTGTCCACCCTGACACGCAGGAGCCTGGATCCTATGGCATAGGACTGATACCACCACTAGATAGAACCTTTCAAAAAAAAATTTAAAAAAAATTTAAGGGTGCAATTCTATGCATGTTTAGTCAGAAAAAGGTCCTAGACAGAAAAAAGACAGAATGTCCTAGCATTCCCCAGCCAGCCATGTAGGACCTTTTTCTGTCTAAACACGCATAGGATCATGCCCTAAGAGGAATTGTTTACGAAATCAAATATCTCTCTTCAGCTAATAGCTTGAGATTGCTTAAAGTTTCTTAAATTAAATATGCTTGGTTAACGTTCTTATTAGGTAAGAGAGTCTTTCGAGCCAAGTATGATCTTACTAGCTCTTCGTTCAGACCAGATTTCTGTAATCTGTACTTCAACCAATTCCTCACAAACAAGAATGGATTCCGTTCACCACTTTTCTTCTGCTTTCAGCTCTTCCTGTTCCTTCTGTTGTCTACGCTGATTCAGACATTTTAGGGAATACTTGCTGAAGTTCCCTCTGGTCAGACATAAAATAGGAACCTAAAATGTGTGTTTGCTCATAAAATTATGTTTAGTGTAGTACATTTAAAAGTGTAGTTTATTCAGACAATAATTAGGAAATTACTAATGGAATTTACTTCTGAACATTTTTAATCTCAGTGATAATTTTATGAGCAAATCAAGTTATACTTAATACACTGTATGTTTCTAAAGTAAGAAAGTGACTTCAGATCTGTAAAGAGCTCTAAATAAACCTAAGTATTGCATATTTTTCCTCTGGGAAAATAAAAGCTTTTTTCCATATGGCTTCAAAATTTCCAGATATTATAGCCCTATTTGCATGTCATGAACACCCGGGCGTGCTGCCCCCCCCCCCACACACCCATCTCTTCTGCTTTATCACGTAACCCAGTATCAGCTCCTTTGTAGGTTGTGCAGCATGATGTCCACACCCGGGCTAAACAACCCAGCGGTTAACCCATGGTTTGTTGTTGACTTAACTGCTGGGTTGTTTAGCCCCTAAGCAATCCAGCGGTCCGGGTTCTGATGTCATGTTGCACAATCTACAAAGGAGCCAATGTGCAGTAAAGCAGAAAATGTGTTTTTTTAAACCGATGGGTTGCTGTTATGTGTGAACCAGGTCTATACATCTCTAGAACCAGCCTTAGAAACAAGCCCCCTAAATATTATTAGCCTGCAAAATAAATTTACTAGCCTGCTAGGGGCTAGCAGTGGAATGACAGAGTTGTATTTCTATGCTTCTTGCTTGGAGGAGCGGTGATTCATGCAAACTAATTTGAGGATAGATAATCCCGCCACATGTCTGCATTGGAAGTGATGGAGTGTTCCAGCCTGCACCTCATGCAGAGACACACTGGGGAGGCTGTCTCTCAGTGGTGGAGCATCTATCTTCCATGCAGAAGGTCCCAGGGCATCCCCAGGGTGGGAAAGGCACCTCTCTGAAAACCTGGAGAGATGCTGCCAGGTAGTGTAGGTAATGTTGAGCTTGATGGACCAATGTTCTGACTCTGTATAAGACAACTTCCTATGTTCCTCCCGCAGAAGCTGATTGGAAGTAAGTAAGGTCAGAGCAGTGAATTATACAGAGATCCAGCAGACAGCCTCTTCTGTGGATGGGCTTTTCTTTGAGTAGTCACAAGAACCTTTATTTTTATTTTCACATGGCACACAATTTGGAAATTACTGGCCTAGGAATTTGTTCTGGTTGGCTGTCTGTCTATGCACAGTAATGCGATCGATCAAATTCTGCCCTCTGTCTTATTGTACATCGTTTTAAAAGTCTGACCTGGCTTGAATATGGCAGCAAGCTATAGGTATGAAATGTATTCCATACTGGAGCTTGGTGCCATGGGTGCATTTTTACATCTGGTAGAGATTGAACACTGGTCTCTGGTGCAGGAAGGCAGCTTGGCACGTGTTGAAAGAAGCATGGCTTTAATCTAAAAAGCAACGTTTCCAACGACGAAGAAGTACCCTGTGAGCTCATTGAAGCAACACTCAGATGCCTGTCAGTGTGTAAAGAGGGAATGAAGGTTTGGGGTTGGGGATTTGAAGAAGAGAGAAGCAACAGCTGGAGTCTGTTGGAATGCGAGGCAGCTGACTTATGACTTAACAAAAAAGCTGAAATTGGAAACAATTTCTAAATTTATTTTCCGGGTGTGGACGGTCTATCAAAGAGAAGAGGGGCTCAATACATCTAAAAATAATTATTGGCGCAACTCGGCAAAGAGAGTCTTTGCCGTTTATCCCAAACCCATAATTTCCTCTTACCCTGTAAACTGTTGTTGCCAAAGTTGCGTGGCTAAAAGGGGGTGGCTAGTACTTCCAGCGAGGCAATCTCTGACTGTGCCACTGATTTCTTTAGGATGTCTGCCCTGTGTTGGAATGCTTGGAGCCACAGGACACCAATTGCAACTGTGCTTGCAAGTGGAGCTACTCGCCTGTCATTAGATGTGGCAGTCAGCAAAAGGCTCGCCTGATCAGTTGAACAGCTTCCAATTGGCCCTTTAGTCAGGCTCAGAACCGGCCTCTAAAAAAACACGGACCTGTTTCCCCCAAATTAGGAAAATACCTTGGGCAGTATCCAATAGTGTCACTGCACCTCCATAGATTCCGTTGCCTCCGTGGGACCTACTACTAGGGCAGCCGGAGCTAGTGCTTCTTAAAGCAACCCTGGAACCCCCGGATCAACTCACTTTTGTGAACTCTGCTGACCGGCGCCATTCCAGAAACGAGCGTTCTCGCTCCTTCTGCTTCCTTCTGCAACTGCTAGTGATGAGTCTCCTCCGTGCTCATGTGTGGGCAGCACTGAGTATTACCTTGACTCTTTTGAACTCAGCTTTTTCAGATCCTTTCAGACCTTGTCACACCCTGAGGATTGGGAACACCACGGGACCAATCTGTCGCGCAACACCTCCCCCCCCAGTTGGCATCAAATACTCCATGTGCCTTGCCACCTGTCCACATCTTCCCCAAATCCCTCCCTCACACACCTAGATGGTTATTGCTCTGGGAGTGGAGGATGGGAGGGGTAATCCCCCCCTGCCCCAGCTGCCCGGTTACTAGCATGCTGCGATAGCTTCACGTCAGATGCCCTGTGGTCCATACTAGTGATGTGAGTCAGTAGGTTCTGTTGAAATTGCAGCCTAGACACATCTTCCAAGAATTGTAATGTGTGAACAGTGTAAAAGTGAACGAATCCATTTAGAAGTTGTTTTGCTGCTATCTTCAGCATTAGTTCCTTTATTTATAAATGCATATCATGCCTTTCAAGGGAACCATTGAAGGCTGCTAACAATTGAAGTCCATAGAAAAGATACAGGCGCACTAAACAATCTCCAGCACAATCGTCCCGAAAGGTTAGTATAGAAAAATCTCTGTTTGGTTCCTTCCATAGGTGGTGGTGTTATCATCACAAATCTCATGGTTTTCTGAAGTGTGTTTTGTAATCTAGCAAATCTCTGTGCCTGTGTGGTCTGAATGGCATTAAAATAACCCTGAGGAATACGCTGCATATTTAGAACCCGGGTTTTGTTTATTTTAAACTTGTGAACTGCCATGCAGAGAATGAAGAGCTTAAGGGGAAATTAATAGTTTAGCTAGAATTTTATCATATGACATGTGCCTATTAAGATCATACTGCGAACACTCTGCCTAATAATGTGGGATAAGAACTTGATCACAGAATAATTATTTGTGTGCATGTGTAAGTGTATGTGTATAAGTGTGTGTATTAAATTAAAGGTGAAAGGTTGGTCTTAAGTGGCTTACGTTTATATCAGTTTAGAAGTTTTCCAAACTTCTGAAAACAAAAGTGCATTGCCCTCTGAATTAAAATTGGAGGCAGTCTTCATTCTTACACTTCAAAAGGTTTACCCTAACCCCTACATTTCTGCAAGTAGCACGACTCTGTGGATATATCTTGATTGGAAGGAGGTCATCCTAAAGCAGTGACTCATGCAGAGATACAGTAGGCAATCTCCTCTCGTGATGGGCCTTGAAACACAGTTTGGGAATTCTTATATGAGATTACAGTTCTCCCTTATCCCAGGTCAAGATAGGGGATGCTTTGCCTTGGCTTATTCATTCTCCTGCTGTGGGTAGGGTCACTATCATCAGGGTTTCAGAGTGACTTAAGAAACTGGGAAACATATGAAGTCATCCTCTCCGGAATTTTCTTCCATGTGGCAAAACTGCACGTTGACCATGTGTAGGTCATAATGTATTGCAACATGTGAATCGGTTGCTTCATGCGCAAAGGCTAGGGAGCGTGACTGGCCACAGATTATTGGTGGGTGCGGTGATTTGTTCATACCATGCGTAGGATCAGTATCACGGTGTCACAACGAATATATGCTAATGCCTCTGCTTCCTCCAGCCAGAACATAAGAATTGACTTGATGGATCTTTGGTCTGATCCAGCCATGGTTCTCTTGACTATTCTCAGTGTTGTTTCTTTCTTTTTCAAGCTAAACAGTCCCATCTTTCATCTCTTATTCATAATCCATCTTCATTTCTTATGTGTTTCCTCCCAAACTTCTCCTTTTTCTCCACAAACATTTGGTTAATTGTTTTGGAGGAAAATTTCTTCTAGCTTAGCCTTCTCCAGCCTGGTGCCCTCCATATGTGTTGGACTACAACTCCCATCATTCCCAAGACACCAGGTTGAGGAAGGATGTTCTGCCTGCTCTTCTTTCCAATCTTCTGTTGTTTCTTCTTCTATTTCGGCTGACACCTTCTTTGCTTCTTTTTCTCCAGTTACTGTACAGATATAGCTTCTCTTTCCATTCCTTTATTCATTCTCTTGACCTAGTTCTTCCGCATTTTAGGAACCTATTACCCCATCAATCCTTACTTCTTTTTATTGCCTGCAGCAATTCTGTCTTTTTGTTTGTTACATTTTTATTCTGCCGTTCCTCCAAGAAGCTCAGGGCTCTCCCTTCGCCATTTTATTTTCTAGTTCTTTTACATCTTCCTTTAAGTTTGCCCTTCTAACACTTTGAAAAAAAGTCTTCTAATCTTTCATCCTTATTTGTCACTCTCATTTTCTCCCTCTCTGGGCCTGTTTGCACATCACAACAAACCACCATGGGTTGTTAAGAACATAAGAAGAGCCATGCTGGATCAGACCAAGGGTCCATCTAGTCCAGCATTCTGTTCACACAGTGGTCAACCAGTTGTCGACCAGGAACTCACAAGCAGGGCACGAGCACAACAGCACCCTCCCACCCATGTTCCCAGCAACTGGTGTACATAGGCTCACTGCCTCTGGTACTGGAGGTAGCACATAGCCATCAAGACTAGTAGCCATTGACAGCTTTTTCCTCCAGGAATTTGTCCAACCCCGTTTTAAAGCCATCCATATTGGTGGCCATCACTACATCCTGTGGCAGTGAATTCCATAGTTTATCTCTGCACTGTGTGAAGAAGGACTTCCTTTTATCTGTCCCAAATCTCCCACCAATCAGCTTCATGGGATGACCCCATTGGGTTCTAGTATTTTGAGAGAGGGAGAAAAATGTCTCCCTGCCCCATTTTCCACATCATGCATGATTTGTACACCTCTATCATGTCTCCCTTTACCCTCCTTTTTTCCAAGCTAAACAATCCCAGCTGTTGTAACCTTCTCTCATAGGGGAGATGCTCCAGCCCCTTGATAATTTTAGTTGCCCTTTTCTGCACCTTTTCCAGCCCTACAGTATCTTTTTTTAGGTGTGGTGACCAGAACAGTACATAGTATTCCCAGTGTGGTTACACCATAGATTTGTATAGGGGCAGTATGCTGTTGGCAGTTTTATTCTCAATGTGTTTTCTAATTATGCGTAACATGGAGTTTTCCTTTTTTACAGCAGCTACACACTGGGTTGACATCTTCATTGAGCTGTCCACCACAGCCCCAAGGTCATTTTCCTGGTTTCTCACCACTAGCTCAGATCTCATCAGGCTATACTTGAAGTTCGGATTTTTTTTGTCCCAACTTGCATCACTTTACACTTGCTGACATTGAACCTCATTTGCCATTTGGATGCCCATTCTCCCAGTTTGGAGAGATCCTTTTGGAGCTCTTCACAATCCTTTTTGTTTCAATCACCCTAAATAATTTGGTGTCATTCACAAACTTGGCCGCCTCACTGCTCACTCCTAATTCCAGATCATTTATGAACAGGTTGAAAAGCATTGGTCCTAATACAGATTCCTGTGGGACCCCACTATTTACTTCCCTCCACTGGGAGAATTTACCATTTATTCCTACTCTTTGCTTTCTGTTCTTTAACCAGTTACTGATCCATAAGAGGGCCTGTCTTCTTATTCCATGACTGTTAAGTTTTCTCAGGAGTTTTTGGTGAGTGACTTTGTCAAAAGCCTTTTGGAAGTCCAAGTAAACAGTGTCTACTGGATCACCCCTGTCTACATATTTTTTGACACTCTCAAAGAACTCTAAAAGGTTAGTGAGACAGGACTTACTTTGCGGAAGCCATGTTGATTCTTTTTCAGCAGGGCTTGCCCTTCTATGTGCTTACTAATTTTATCTTTAATAATGCCTTCAACCAATTTACCTGGAACAGACGTTAAGCCAACTGGCCTGTAATTTCCCAGATCCCCCCTGGATCCCTTTTTGAAAATTGGTGTTACATTGGCCATCTTCCAGTCCTCTGGTATAGAGGCTGATCTTAGGGACATGTTGCATATTTTGGTTAGAAGATCCGCAATTTCATATTTGAGTTCTTCGAGAACTCTAGGATCGATGCTGTCTTGGCCCGGTTCAATTTATCAATACAGTTGAGAACTTCATCTTTTGCCATCACTATTTGCCTCAGTTCCTCAGACTCCTTTCCTGAAAGCATCAGTTCAGGCACAGGTATCTGTCTTATATCTTCTGCAGTGAAGATGGATGAAAAGAATTCATACAGCGTCTCTGCAATCTCCTTGTTCTCCTTCAGTACTCCTTTAACTCCATTGTCATCCAGTGGTCCAACTGCCTCCCTAGCTGGTTTTCTGCTTCTGATATATTTAAATATTTATTGTTGGCCTTGATGTTGTTAGCGATATGGTCTTCAAAATGCTTTTTTTGCATCTCATATTGTCTGCTTGCATCGCCTTTGTGCAAGCTTGTGCTCCCTTTTGTTTTCCTCACTTGGGCGAGACTTCCATTTTCTGAAAGAAGCTCTCTCTTCTCTAATAGCTCCCTGTTCTAGGGTTACCTGAGTGTTGTTTAACCCTCACATAACCCATGATGCCCGGGTTCGCACAACATAACAAGCCATGGTGCTTGCCCGCCATGGCTTGTATATTCAGAACGGCAGCTGGCATGCGCCACAACCTACCATGACTTAAACATGCTCTCTGTTCTTATGTTGCTCCCTCCCCAATGTCTGTATTTCCTTTCTACCATCTCTCATCTTGATTCTCTTCCATCTGATTTTTCATGCATTCAGTTCAACAAATACTGCTCTAACTTGTGTTTTCAGTGACATCTAAGGGATTTTCCCTCTTCTCCGTGCCACTTCTGGATCTTTATTTAGCTTTTGTTGTTGTTAGCCACTTACTTCTCTTTTTGTCCTTTGGTTCTTCAGGGGACTATTTCATCATGATCTCATTTCGGTCATATTATCTCAAGATGCTCCTTTCAGATTTCTATCAGTGGTTCTGCTTCTTTATCTTCTCTCCTTTCTGTGGGGGTTCCTCAAGGGCCTCTTCCCTTTTGTTCTTTACATTCTCCCTCTTGGTTCTGCTTTATCATCCAATACCATAATATAGTCTCCAATACCATCTGACAACAATGATTTACAACTCTGTTGTTCTCTGCTGCTTTCTTTGCTATCTCTCAGTGGATGAATGCCCATTTTCTCAAATGTAACTCTGCCAAAACAACGCTTGGGTTGTTGTTTTTCCTTTCCTTCCCAGACTTTTATAATCTCTTTTCTTCTTCTTTTCCTTGATAATGTAGTTAGTCAGTCTTCTCCTCCAGCTTGGAATTTGGGCATATTTTTAATTCTTCTCTTTGTGTCAAAGCTCTTATTAAGTCCTGCCATTTTCGTTGATCAGTATTGCTCTCTTCTATTTTAAAGACATCACCAAAACGTTTGTTCATTGTCTTACTGGCTTGGATCCAAAATGCTGTGAATTAATTAAGCCTTAGGAGAGGCATTTCAACCTTTTAGAAAGGGAAAAAATCTGTGCAAAAGCAAGGAAACCTCCAAATGATTTGTGGTTGGGCAAAAGGGGATGAAACCAAGCGAAGGGGGCATGACCTTCTGGGGAACCATGGGGGGCCAGATTCGGACTCCAGGCAGGCCACATTTGGCCCATGGGCCTAAGGTTCAACACCGCTGCAGTAGCACATTATGCATACACAAGGGCCTTTTATTATATCCAGCATACACTACTATCACATTTTCTTGCTGGTTCCAGCTTCGATTCTTAACCCTTCCTGCTGTGACTTAAATGCTGCCACCTGTCTAATATTTTCCACTTATCATTTAGATCCTTTAAAAAAAAAATCCACTTCAGTGGTTTTCTCTTTCTTCTTATCTTCCCTTTGAGCATCTTGTTCACTTTCTGTCTCCATTGCTCAGTTCATCTATATTTATCTTGTCTTCTTCTGTGTGCTTCTCTCCGCAACTTCTGCTCTAAGGCTTGATTACTTGCAGCATGGTGTGCCAGTAGGTGCTACTGAAAAGCACTTCGTCTGATATGAGGAAGTTGGAAGTCCCTTGGAAGTTCTCTCTCTGCTGTTAGCTTGCAGTGGCACATTGACGCATGCCAAGCATCAAGTGGTGAGCATGCATGCATGGACGCAAGACCACCCAGTGAAATGTAATGGTTGAGCAGGGAGTTTGAATCATGTGCAAGTCCAGCATGCTCACCAGTGGGACATCAGTGTGCCGTTCCTTTAACAGTGCTTTGTGGGAATTGCTTTCTCCCGTATAAACCTGCCCAAGTCTTAAGATGCATGTGTTCTGCTCTGTGTCCTGTTGTCATTAGATCAGGTGTGCAGAACCTCTTTCAGCCTGACAGCCAAATTCCATATTGGAGAAGCTCTTGGGGGCCACATTCCAGTGGTGGGTGGGACTAAAGGCAAAAGGGGTGGGACTAAAGCCAAAACACCAGCATATTTTAACTTGCAGCTCTTAGTAACTAAGAGGAGAAACATTTCAGCCTTTCAGAACTGGGAAAAACTGCACAAAAGCTGGGAAACCCCTAAATGGTCGGGGGGGAAGGGTGTAAGGCCAAGGACTGGAATTAGCCCACGGGCCTGAGAGTGTGAACCTGTGCATTAGACGTGCAACAGGTGGGCACAAGGAATGGGGCATTTTCTTTGGTAAACATGGAACAGCCTTCCAGGAGAGATCATCTGTTGCTCACATTTTGAAGGGCTGTCAGATTCATGTATTTCAGGAGGCGTTTGGTCTGACTGTTGCATACAAATCCTGATCTGCTGAAGCTGCTTTTTTGTTGTTACTCTGCGGCTGTTCGTTTATTGTATATTGTATCAGCTGTTTGGATGCTTTATATTGAAAAGGGAAATAAATAACAATTGCACTTTGAAATAAATAAATAATAGCAAGCCAGGTTGCAGCCTTCTCCCTCCTCGCTACCTCACCCCACCCAGCTGTAGCCAAGTTGGCAGTATCCAATGGTGTCATTCATAGAATCATAGAATATCCCTGACAGATGGCTGTCCAGCCTTGTCTTGAATGCCTCCAGTGTGGGGGAGCCCACCACTCCCTAGGTAATTGCTTCCATTGTCGTATTGCTCTAACAGTCAGAATGTTTTTCCTGATGTTCAGCCGGAATCTGGCTTCCTGTCACTTCAGCCCATTATTCCGTGTCCTGCACTCTGGGATGATGGAGAAGAGATCCTGGCCTTCCTCTCTGTGACAACCTTTCAAGTACTTGAAGAGCGCTATCATATTTCCCCTCAGTCTTCTCTTCTCAAGGCTAAGCATGCCCAGTTCTTTCAGTCTCTCTTCATAGGGCTTTGTTTCCAGTCCCCTGATTGTTGCCCTCCTCTGAACCCTCTCCAGTTTGTCTGCATCCTTCTTCAAGTGTGGTGCCCAGAACTGGACACAGTACTCCAGATGAGGCCTAACCAGTGTTGAGTAGAGGGGAACTAGTACTTCCCGGGATTTGGAAGCTATGCGTCTATCAATGCAACCCAAAATAGCATTTGCCTTTTTTGCAGCCACATCACATTGTTGGCTCATATTCAGCTTGTGATCGACAACAATTCCAAGATCCTTCTCGCTTGTGGTGTGGTTGAGCCACGTATCCCCCATCTTGTAAGTGTGCATTTGGTTTCTTTTTCCTAGGTGCAGAACTTGGCATTTATCCCTATTCAATGTCATTCTGTTGTTTTCTGCCCAGCGCTCCAGTCTATCCAGATCACTTTGAATTTTGTTTCTGTCTTCCAAAGTATTAGCTATCCCGCCCAATTTTGTGTCATCTGCAAATTTGGTCAGCATTCCCTGCACCTCCTCCTCCAAGTCATTAATAAAAATGTTGAAGAGCACAGGGCCCAATTCTGCAAACTCAGAGAGCACCAGCAGAGCTCCCTCAAATCTTTCCATTGTGCAGCCGTTTGCCCATTATGCTTGCGCAGCTGGTGTGCAAGCAGTTGCACAACAGGCTGTGCGAGTGAAATGTGCAGCTGGTTGCACAACCGTGTGTCCGTGAACGTAAGTTTAGTTGCACGTCGTTCAGAACCTAGTTTCTACTAGCGCAACATAATTTGGCCTAATGGAATGACATAGTCGGATACTGCCCATTATGACCCAAGAAGCATGTTTTATTTATGCTCTTCTTGGTGATCAGTTAGATGAGGACTAAGGCAGTTTGCCTTACAGAGAGGACTGCGTTGAAACTATATTGCCATGAGGACAGCTTCGACTGCATTTGCATATTCATATCTTCACTTGATTTGCAAGTTGCTTTTCATGTAACTGCCAGCAGCAGCAGTTAATGGGCATTTCCATCCTTCTCCTAGGTTGGTTATACTTAGCATTGAAGGAAACTTTGGGGGCGGGAACATTGATGTACAGACACCTTGCGGGATCTCTTATTTCCAGAGTACGTTTAGCGTCTGAAGTGCTTTACGCTTCGTATTTCATTTGTCTTCGTGGCTCCTCTCAAAAATTTATTTTATTTTTAATTTGAGAGGAAGTGACCTTGGGAATGGCTCCCAACAGGGAGATTTCTGATTGAGCAGCATTTTGAACTGGGATTTCAACATGTGTTCCTTAGTCTGGCCAAGCATTGTTCCTTCTGGATCACACCGGGGAGGGCAGAAGGTTCCAGGTTCGATCTCCAGCATCTCCTCTAAGGGCTGGAAAAATACCTGCCTGAAACCCTGGAGAGCTGCTGCCTGTCAGTGTCGACAATACTGGGCTAGATGGACTAAGGATCTGACTCAGCATAAGGCAGCTTCCTTTGTTACACTGACTTCTGAGTTTGAAAAGCCCAGTGAGTTTTGGCTCTGTTATGTTTTGGTTCCTGATTTTCCATCTGTCTTCTTAAGACTAGCATTGGGTGAGCAAAAGGTATCTCACCCCCTGAATAAATTTTGGGGCCCTTGAACAACTCAATCGAACGGAGGAGGAGGAGGAATCACCTTGGGGTGATTTTGATGCTTGATCAGGTCATTCCAGGGGACCTGATTCCTCCCCCCCAGCTTTCAGTCCTCTTCCCCATCCTGGTCCCCAAGAGGGAAAAGCCAGGATGCAGCAGCAGGAGCAGCTGCTTGGACCGGAGTGACTTGCCTGTGTCTCTCCCTCCTTCCCCTGCACAGGTCTTTGGAAACCAAAGGAGATGCTTATAGTATCATTCCTGCTGGAAAATGGCGGTAGCTGAGGCTGATGGGGCTTGCAGTTCAGCTCCCATCATCCTAGTAGAAGGAAATGCCGCAAGCACCTCCTTTTGGTTTTCAAAGAACCCAGAAGGAGCTGCTGCCTCTACGCCATCCTGTCCGCCCCCAAGGTAAGCTTCCCCCCCTGTGGTGGTGGGCTGGAGGGTGCATGAGTAGAATCAGGTCACACGGCCCACTCAAGGTGGGCTCCCCTGCCCGCCCTGATCCTGCAAGCAGAAATTGAGCAGGGATGTTTGCCTGTGCATACATTCCTCGTTGATTTCTTGCGATCTCTTTCTTTTCAGTCTCGTCCTCTGTAGCAAGTAAGGGTTGCCTTTGAACGACCAGAATAGGAAGCAAGTGTCTTGGTTTTGTGGCGTTGTGTTTTCCCTTTGGGGCTGTTTATTTGCCACAAATGAGTAGCACAGATATATGACTGGGAAAGGTGAGCTTTTGCAGACATTTGCAAAACTATTTATTGTCATTATGCCTCATGAGGCCTCTGATGACTGTTTTAAAATAAAGGTCAGGTTCCCAGCCATTTTTACACAAGAGCAATACCAGAGGAGAGGCAGGCTGCAGCTGAGACATTTTCTAGAACACCCAGGATCAAATCCCCTCACCTGGCATGCCATCTTGAGCAGTTGGCGTATGACAGGTTTGATCCCAAGATGTACCAAATATATGCAAGTTTCATTGGCCTCCTTGGAAGCTTGGATTTATCAGAGAGAGAGAGAGAGAGAAGTTGCATCAGTGCAGATAGCTGTTGCATGTGTTAGCAGTCTTATTTTCCACCTCTCTGAAAAATGCATGGCTGGGAATCTGCATTTCCAGTTGTCTGATATTAGAAGCAGCTGTAGAGTGAATTATTCATCTGTTCTGGTAACTTGCAGCAACTGGGGAAATCTGTGGACAGACTTGGAATGGCTTGTCCTGAATGTTCCAGGGCTCACTGCACAGATGCACAGGAGGTTTTCTGTGGGGAAAGATCCAAATAATCTAGCTGTAAGGCAGGCTCAAAGTTCTCTTTACAGATGAGAAACTGAGACTAGACGGACAATTCTCATGTTATTCCTTGTACTCAGATGTACATACCTGAGTATAAAATGTACGTGTGCACAGCCAAGGGGTTGTGCGTGGACACACTCTTTTTCTCCTTGTTCCCCAAACTGCTGTCCTGGAAACATGTTTTGAGGGAAGTGGAAGATTCTCCAGTGTGATGCCCATGGACACCTTTCTTACCCTAACCCTGCCTCTCCTGATTTTTGTTTTATGTCTTAATTAAAAACAAAAAAAACAACTCAGGAGGTTGCAGTGCCACCTTTATTTGGGTTCCAAAGAGTGGTTTTGTGTTTTGGAGCTCAGACTCCCACCTCTGCCTTATACTTAGGTTTTTTGAACAAATTACTTCTGTTTTCATTTCACCAGTTTGCCTTCTAGGAAATGTGACCTGCCATGCCCACCATGGTAGCCATTTTATGAATGGGAAAGCCACTCTCCATGGCAGCCATTTTGTGAGAGTGCCCATAACACTATCTCAAAATTCCAGATGTGCCCACAGACCAGAAAAGGTGGGGGAGGAGGGCTTCCTCTCCTAGTTTTCTGAAATGTAGTTTGATCTTCCAGTTTGCATAGAAAGAGATCTTCTTTTTTTGGAAACACCAGCAAAGGTCTTCTGTCTTGAGGTCCAAATTCCTTGCATTTTTTTCTGGGCCACTGGGGTGGGGCTTGCATTTTCCTGCAGCAGCCAAATTCCACACATGAGTTTAGAAACAGCCCAACTGTTGGGCCCCCAGTGGGACAAACACATTCTTCAAGCAGACGGATCGTGTTAAGTTACTTTCTTTGGAAACTCCCCAATTTGACTTTTTGGGGGGTTAATGTTTGGAAACATTCTGGAATCTTAAAATAAAACTGTCAGGAATGGAAACCAGGAAACAGATGACTAAATGATCAGTGCTTAATGATGTTTACAAGGATTGCTTTGAAAATAAACAACATGTAGCATTAGAGGGGCTTATAATCTGATATGAGTAGGTAAAAGTCATAGACATTTTACTGATCTGTTCTGACCTCGAGTTCCCGCCCTCTTAAAAAATGAATGGAGTCTGGGGCTAGATAGCAGAGTTTTGTCAAACATTCAAGCTGCTTCTACATAGCTGCAGTCCTGTGATGCAGTCAGAACTGAGCTAAAAACATTAGCACACAGTGTTAGGTCGCCCCAGGGTATAAGTTCAGGCAAAATCTTAGTGTTCTGTTTACTCATTCATTTATTTTTGATGTATTTTTGTGGCAATGATATTGCTATGTTCACCATTTCGATAACTGTGTGGAAATTTGGGTAACAAATAAACAAATACCCTTGTCAGTCATAGTATGGTTGATGAGAACCACTACCATCAACATACATCTATCTATCTATCTATCTATCTATCTATCTATCTATCTATCTATCTATCAAAAGCTTCCTTCTGGTGGCCTAGAGATTGTACTTCCTTGCCACAGGCAATTGGGCAAGGAACTACTTAACAAGCTTGTGTTAGGTATTTCTGAAGGAGTTATTCAGCTTGTTTAGACAGAAATAAGTCCTAAAACTCCCAACGTCCCCCAGCCGGCCAAGCTGGCTGGAGCACACTGGGAGTTGCATGACTCTTTTTCCTATTTAAACATGCACAGTATTGCGCCCTTAGGTACAGTTCACACACGTTTTAAGAACAAGAGTGCACAACACTGTTTTCTTTAGGGTCATGTGAGGATATCTTGGTTTCCTTCTGGACTCTTTCCAGAGGTTAGCCATGTTAGTCTATTCCAACAAAACCAGCAAAGAGTCTTGGGGCACCTTAAAGACCAACACATTTATTCCGGCATAAGCGTTCATGGACTATGGTCCACTGCATCAGGTGCATGGAGCATTACGGAGAGTTTCAGGGTTTTTTTCCCGTACATGTGGTGGTAGTGGGAAGAAGAATGGTAAACAGTGAGGTCCAAAGGAAATTCCATGCAGAAAGCATGGAATGGGATGACAATCCCATGATTAAGAGTGGTCATTTACAGTGCAGCTGTTGCTGATAACAAACATCCTGGCACTAGGTAAGCCAATTAACACATGTAGCATGATAAAAATCCATGATCCGACTTCAAGCCTCTGGCGATAGAATTAAAGCTGGTGATGAATTCAAGCTCAGCAGTCTGGACTCTGGTTCCATCAGTGCCAGCTTTTTTGTGGTATTTCGTGTGGTGGGGCTGAAGCACTTTGGGAACAGAACGGTCCCTCCTCCTATTCACACAGTGCAGCTGTAGGAATCCAAGCTCCTCTTTGGGAAGGAGTTTTTGTTCCTGGACCCCTCTTTTGACTCCCATCTTGGGACCAAGTCAAAACTTACCGGCAGCAGTTCAGGTGCTGCTGCTGTGCAGATTCTCCTCTCATGGGAGCCACATCGGGTCCTGCAGAAAGAATTACGCTGACACCGTCTTCCCCACCGTCCCAGTGCATTCTCTGATGTTTAGCGTCACTCCTCTATACGATCCTGTTAATTCCACGTGGTTCCTCCGCTGTACTGCACCTTGATTAAAATGTGTTAGGATCAGCAGTATGGATGCTTCAGGGATCCACAAGCTACCAATTTAGCGCCCCCCCTCTCCCCGGTGTAAATGAAATGAACAGAGGTAGGGAAACCTGGTCTGGAGACCAATTCCTATGAGGATTGTTGAAAGATCTGGGTATATTTATCCTGGAGAAGAAAAGATTAAGGGGAGACAAGATAGCGGTATTCAAATATCTGAAAGGCTGCCATGCAGAAGAGGGATTGTACTTGTTCTCTGCTGCTCCCAAGGGCAGGGCTAGAACCAGTGGGTGGAAATGGCAGGGAAGCAGATTTTGGCTTAACATTAGGCGAAACTTCCCAACAGTGAGAGCTGTTCAGCAGGGGAACAGAGTGCCTTTGGAGGTGGTGGGTTCTCCTTCACTGGAGTATTTAAGTAGCGGCCATTTGTCAGGGATGCTGTAGGTGCACCCCGCAGCTACAGAATGGGCTAGATGATCGCTGAGGTCCCTTCCAACTCTGAGTCTATGTTTCTTCTAAGGCACAATACTAGATGCATGTTTTGTCTCCTTGGTGGTACTTTCTCCCAGGAAAGAATTGGGAGATAGCTCAGAAGGGCGTAGGCGCAGACTGTAATTGTCTCTTGGGGCTACACTTCCTTGCTGGCACAGGGGCAATTAAACCATTGTAAACAAGTTGATTTAGCAATGTACTTATATGTCTAAACTGGTGCAAAGCATGATGTCATTCTCTTTATGTCTTTCTTTGGCTTGCATAAGGGTTGCCATTTTTGGCACAGAGTTAGCAAAGACATTTGCTGTTTGAGCGGAGTGTGCATAAAATGTTTTCAACCTGACAGTTTCCAAGGCAGTGAAAGATTGTTATAATCTGGTTATTGGGCACAAAAATACAACTCTGAAAAACTCAGCTTTCTTTTCTTTTTTTAAAGACGCAAATTTCCAGCCCTTAGGGGAGCTTTGCATGTGAACAGAGCCTGGTAAAACCTCAGAAACTGAGCAGTGGTGGTGCCAAAGGACTGGCTGAGTAAAGAATGTTTCTGTGGTGAAGGGATGAAACTTCAGTTCCCTGCTTTAATCTCTTGTCCTCTCAATGACTGACAGAAACAGAATAAATTTTGTGTATAAGCTACAGATGTGTGAATAAGCAAAAAGTGAGCCAAGTAGCATTCTCCAAGTTGCATCTCGAAGCTCGTTCCGACTTGAGTCCGTATTAGATTTTGAGCTTTGTTTGCGAGCTTGGAAATGTATGGACTTCAACCACAGATTGTGTCTGAGTCCATGTTCAGTCCAGAAAGTGTGAACTGTGTAAATCCTGATCAAAAATGAACTAATACCAATTTCTCATACATCCCTAAGAAGATATATGCGAATGTTACTGATTTGCGTAATTTATACCAGCAGCAATTTTTTATTTTCTTCCTCTCTTTGTAGCATGGGGGTAGTCATAGCACATAAGGGTTTTGTTTGAGTACGTTTGTCAGCCCCTGCCCCTGCCAGTTGCTCATGCTCTGTTTGTGTTGGGTTTGTTTGCCTTGGGCCCTTCGGTAATTCTGCCCCATTGATGAAATACTGAAAATTACAGTGGATCACAACACAGTTGAGGTGGAAATCTCTGTCCATTCATTGTGCCTTATGCAAGGAAGTGGCACTCAGACTTTCCTGGAAATATCAGCAGGAATCTAAAGCATTTGGCTTTACAGATGTGTTGGACCAATTAAAGACTTGCATTCCATTGATTGGGACCCTTTAGCAGCTGAGGAATCTCTTGGAAAGCTGATCCCGGCGGTGAGTGAAGAACAGCTCTAGCTAAGATGGCTGGCAGCAGCATGCTGGGATGTCTTTGGCAGCCTTGTCAGGAAGCTGGAACAATCTTATTGGACCCTTGCTTTACCCCTCCCCCCGCCCCGCAGCTGTTACAGCTCTCCAATATTTATTTATTTATTTATTTATTTATTTATTTATTTATTTGCAATATTTGTATACCGCTCCATATCTAAAACAGATTTCAGTGTGATGAACACAAAAGATAAAACAGTAAAAGAATAAAAAGATTAAAGCACCATATTAAAATTTTGCTTTTTAAAAAACAGAATGCCAATAGAAACTATGGCTGGTCAATTAAGGAACACCTCCTGGAACAGTGCTGTTTTTAGGAGGTGCTGGAATCAACAGTGTTGGTGCCTGCCTGACCACCAGGGGCGGGGAGTTCCAAAGCAAGGGGGCCACCATACTGAAGGCTCTTCTCCTGGTGGACTCCAGTTAGGCCATAGGTCTGTGTGGAACCACCAGGAGCATGCTGTCTGATGACCTCAGTGACCAGGCAGGTTGGTAAGGGAGAAGGCGCTCTCTTAGGTATCCTGGTCCAAATTGTTTAGGGTTTTGTATGCTTGTACTAAAACCAATTGAAGCTAACAAACTACTTAAATTCTGTCTACTTGCACAAAACCCTTGATGTTTACATTTGAAGCCTCCTCAAAATGTGTTTGTCCTTGTAAACATGCCACACGTACCATGCGTGCCTTGTTTCAATAGAAAATTGTGGCAATTTTGGCTGCTATGGTAGCACAATCAACAGTAGAGAGGCCCCTGGTGGGTTTGGGTGGGGGGGATGTGGTCCCCTGACCTACAGACAATGCCTAGCTCAGAATTAAAGCTTAAATGTATGCAAAATAAGCAGAGTGACTCATTCACAACAGCAGTAATTAGTGATAACATAAGCATCTTAGCATGGCAGAGGAAATTAATACATTTGGTAAAAGAGGAAGCCATTGTCGCTATTCACGTCCAAATGAATAGAATCAAACCCAGTTATTTGTTCTAATTTAGCTATTTCGCACTAGAGTCTCCCTTTGAAATTCTTCTGCTGGAGAATGGCAACTTTCAGGTCAGCACAAAGAATCCAAGGAGAATGAAATATATTCCTACTGGTTTCTGAACATTAACTTTTCTGATAACAGAGTTGTGTCCATGTATTCTGTTGTGCAGACACTAACACCTTTGTCTTGTGTAGAAAGCAGAAGGGCATTGATGGCAGGTGATGGCATTTAAAACTCTGGAAGATGAGCAGATGAATGGACCCTTGATGTAGCTGATGTTATTACGTCCCATAACAGTGTTTCCTGAGTAGATACGAGGACTGCGTTGGCATTTGGGTTCATTGCAGGGTCTGGTCCCAGTGTCTCTTGTTCGTGGCCTGTTGTTGCCATTGAGCAGCTCTTTTAGGTTAGGGCTTCTCTGTAAGCAAAAACTGGCTTACAAGCCAAGCTTACGGGTCCACCTAAGCTTATACTAGTCTTCAAGGTGCTACAAGACTCTTAGTGTCAGGGTGGAGACTGAGCCCATAGAGCCCCAGAGCAGCTCTGATTCTGAGGAGGAACAGCAATCCGTGGGAGAGGAGCTCGCTCATCTCTCACAAGCACAGCATCTGGCAGAGATTCCTCCTGCCAGCATTCCTGGGATAGATAGTGACCCTGGCAGCGAGAGAGCACTGGAGGGGGGCTTGCTGGACGCTCAGCGCAGACACAGGGAGCGGCGACAGATGGAGGGTGCCGAAAGGAGGTGCTCCGCTCGTTTGGTGCTAAAACAACGGTCATGTCCCGAGGACCCAAGGGAAAGAGGGAGGATCTCTCCATAGCCCATAAATTCAGGGTCTTCCCATGGTTCTCCTTCAAACGGGGACCAACTTCCTTACCTGGAGCGTAGGCTACTCTGCTATCTTTCCCCAGTGCTGTTCCTTGCTTAGTCGCTAGTGATTAGTATCTGTAAGAGTCATAAAGTAATAAAGGAATAAAGCCTTGGAAAGAATCCTCGTTGTCTGTGTCCTGAGTTGGCTGTTGGAAGGGACTGCAAGAGGCAGCTAGGGCGCTCCTGACACTTAGTTGGTTTTGCTGCAACGGGCCAATACCTCTCTGGAAGATTGTACTATAATTATGTATACATACTTGTTTTGATACAAACTGACAATTAAAAGTTTGTTTAGATGATAGGGCAACAAGGCTACCTTAAGACTGGAAGGATCTATCTGTCTATCTGTCCATCTATCTATCTGTCCATCACATTTGCCCAAGGTGGTGTATATGATTCTCCTCCGTTTTATCCTCACAACAACCCTGTGAGGTAGGTTAGGCTGAGAGTCAGTGACTGGCCCAGTCACCCAGGCTTCCTAGTGGATCTTCCCAGTCCCGGTCCAACACTCTAACCACTACACTACACTGGCTCTCAAGTTTCCACTCGAGTTTCTTTGATACAGATTGACAGAGAAGATTCTGTCATTGGCCTTGAATTGTCACTACAAGCTGTTGAAGAGGACCAATGGTTGATATATGTTTTGTCTTGAGAATTGGTACTGATCATTTTGTGCTGGCTATTTTAAGACAATTCTGTTAGCATATATGAATTGGTGCGTTGCAGTTTTTACTACTTACGGGGTGGGAAGCGAAATCTGTAAAGTATTATTTGCGGTTATTCATCTATTGTTCATCCTAGCTCTGAGATCATATATTTGTTAGGTATTGTGTCTCTTGGGTATTAGCAATTTTAAACTTAGTTCAGCAGCCTGTTTGAAGCATGTGGGTGAGAGGGAAGCGTTGTTCGTATTAGGTGAGAAATTGTAATCCGCTGTGTTTCCAGCCAGCGTGGTTTAATGGACAATGTGAACACAGGAGCACTGTTGGATCAGATTAGAGGTCTATTTGGTTCTCCGGGGCATACTGCATCTGACCTGGGAGCTTCCATTAAACTAGCCTTGTAAAAAAAAAACTCCCCAAAGTTACTACCCTGCCAAGGGTTCACAGGGGAGGGAAAGAGAGCTGCATTTCTACGTTGGGTCCGGGGGCGGGGTCCCTCCTCTAGCAGCCTGCTTGGTTTCTGAACTGGACACTGAGGAGGGATAGAGCACTGCAGTCCTCCTTGCCTACATGCAGTTCCCGATCATCTGTAGCGACCAGGTTAGTGCTTGAATACAAGCCTGCATTGAACAATAGAAACATAGGAAGATATATTATACCTGGTTAGGCTGTTTGTCCATCTACCACTGTAGTTGCTTACTGTGATGGGCAGCAACCTTCTAGGGTCTCAGGCATAGATCTTTCCTGTCACCTTCTACTTGGGACTTCAGATCTAGGATTGAACCCAGGGCCTTGTGCATGGTTTCAATTCCTCATGAGTAATACCTCTTGATAGTCTTGATGGAGGACAGGTCTGTTTTAGAACGTTCCTGTCCTGTATTAATCAAAATGAGAATTCATTTGGAAGACCCGAACGCCCTAAATGTATTTGCATGTTGAATATAAAATAGAGAAGGAAAAGGAGGCACCCTGAAAGATTAACAACAAATTATCCATCACGGTTGATTGGTTGGTTGTGTTTAAAGGTCTCATTTGTGGCGCTGGGGGTGGGGTGGGGGTTGTTGGTGGAGAGAATTTGGGATCTGGGAATCCATTTGCAAAATGAAAGCAGGGAGCTTTGTAGAAAGCAGCAGTTCCCCAGCTCTGTGCTACAGGGGCCCAAGAAACAGGACTTGAAAAATGAAGGTACCATGTTGGGTGCATTTCCTGCTCCAGTGGGAGGCAACCTGGTGCCCTTCAGGTGTTTGGGGGCTACATTTCCCATAATCCCTGACCATTGGCCGCGTGGCTGGGGCTTATGGGAGTTATAGTCCAATACATCTGGAGGGCACCAGGTTGCCTACCCCTGTCCCCTACCCTTGCCATCAGGAAGTCCCCCTTTCAGATGGTTTCCGCTTCCCCCTCTCCCTGTAAATACATGGGCAATGACATCATCCCAACTACAGCTGTGGGGGAATCCCAGAAGCCTCACCATTGCCCAGGCCCCAACTCTGACTAACTAGACAAAGTGGAGGGCAGGTGGCAGTATTCACCGGGCTTTTCTGAAACTGCAGAGAGGATGCCAAGCCGTTCTTCTGGAAGCAAAGTGTAACAGTGAAGCTTGATCGCATTTTTTTTCTCTCTCTCTCTCTCTGTCTCTCTCTCGTGGGTCTCTCTTTCCTGAAGTGATCCCAGCCAATCAGGGAACCTGTACTGAAAGTGGCAACATCACTCTAGGGCCCATGTAGCAGAGCTAGTGAAGGATCGATCACATGGGACTAATCTTAGCCAACCAGGAGCTTGCTGCCTCTCCCCTAAGCAGGCAAAGGAAGATGCCTTTGCGATAGGAGAGCAAGCTGGGGGAATTTGCACTGGTAGAAGGAGTTCCCTCTCTCCTTGCTGGCTGTTGATGCCTCTGCCATAAATAGATGTACAGGAGGAGTGGGTGCAGTTTCTGATCTGTGGAGTCAGGGGTATTGGACCTTGGATCTGTCTACCTGGAGTCCCAGTCTGTCTCTCTTGGGTTGCTCAGCTGGCCACGCCTCCTTCCCCAGGCCCCACCCCTTTCTCCCGACCACCAGTCATTGGGTGGCTTGCCAGCTGTTGCATGGTTTTGCTCCCGTACTAAAAGGTTGAAATGCCTCTCCCTTGGCTTAGTTACGGGCAGCAAGACCTTCAAGCTAAAATGTGCTAGTATTTTTGGTATTTTGGTCTTTCCCCTTTTGCCTTTGGCCCTGCCCACCATGGGAATGCACCCCCTCTCAGCTTCTTCAAAATTGAATTCAACCCTTGGGCTGAAAGAGGTTCGATATCCCTGATTTAGGCAAGCAGTTCTGAGCCCTTTTTTTCTCAGTGCCCTCCAAATAAGTGACAAAGGAGGTTTACATCTGACAAAAATGTGTTTGAAACTCCTTTCCCTCTGCCCTAATATAAGATATTATCCATTGGATGTAAATTGGCCTCAGATTTCATGGTACTGAAGAGACCCGAGTTCAAATCCCAGCTCTACCACATACAGCTTTGGTAGCTGCGACAAACAGCCATCTCTATTATCTATAAAAGAGGGGGGGGAGACCTAGGGGCCTACTTTAAAGGGGAGTCGTGAAGCCAATAAAGATGAAGACTCTGAATTGCGTGGTTTCTTATAAAGGTGGTGCATATCGTTCTAAAAATAGCAACGAGGACTGGAAATATGAGTAATCTGTTTCCTGCATTCTGTGAACACAGGGCGTGAAGACGATGTAGTGCCTTTCAGAGCAAAACAATGGCTTGTAGGTGTCTTCCTAGAAGTGGGTAGCACTGAGGTAGAAGACTTAGCTGAGCAATTAATTCCAAGGTTGTGTCCTGGGGCAAGCATGTTGCGAGAAGTTATTACAGGCTCTTGTGAGAGGGTGCTGTGTTGTGACTCTGCATGATTTACTGTTCTGGTTCTGCTTCCTTCCATCCATTAGGGGCAGGTAATTGTGCCCCATCCCTGTGTCAGACGTGACTGGAGCATTCGATTGCACCCAACACAGAGGCATAGCAAGATTGCCCACCCTTTGAGGAGGATGCATGTTGCTTCTCTGCATGAATTGCCAACTGAGTTTGCAGAGATCCTGTCAGGAGGCACATGCCTTCTTCCTCTGAAGGTGGATAATTTTTACTATTTCACACTCCTAATACATTGTTTTCCAGGCGTAAGTGGAAATCTACATTCAACATCTAAGGCCTCATCCAGGTACCTCCTCCAAGGGAGGCTCGGAGAGGGCCTTCTCGGTGGTGCCCCCCCCCAAATTATGGAATGATCTCCCTGATAAGGCCCGCCTGGCGCCAACATTGTTATCTTTTCAGCACCAGGTTAAAACTACTGTCTCTTCTCTCAGGCTTTTGGCAGCTTGTAGGTAGTTTTTAATCAGGTCCTGGATTGTCTCTGGTTGTTGTTTAAAAATTGTTTTTAGATATGTATTGTCTGTGTGTGCACTGTCTGTTTATATGTTTAAATGTAAATAGTTTTGTACTTTGTATGATGTATCCTTAATGGTTTTAATTTTTGTGACCTGCCCAGAGAGCTTTGGCTATGGGGCGGTATAGATATATAATAAATTAAATTAAATGTCCCAGTAATTTAATGTTTTTAAGGTGTCCCTCAGCTATCTGAAGCTTTGGATATATTGGTTTAGGAGTATCCACCACCATGCCTTTTCTGATTTCGCGGTTGGTTGTGACAGTTATCAGAATGGAATCAAGGCAGCAAGTATTCTCTGACTATGTAAGCTAATGCCAAATACCCACCTTAGCTGCCAGTTGGGTGCTCCTCTGCTTGTAGGGAAAGCTGGAGCTGTAGTTCAGCTTTCTCATTGTGTGGCTTTTGCTTTCTGGATATCTTTATTGAAGAGGATGTGGCTATGAAAAGCTATTGGCTGAAAAAGGCTTCACAAAGACCTCTTTGCAGCAGTAGAGAGTCTAAGACAGAATAGAGTCCAACAGTGACAGAAGCAGAATTACTTGGTGATGGAAAGATCTTGAGTTGGAGCAGGGCTGTATAAACTCTTTGATAAAAAAAAATAGAAATCAAAGTTTTGCTCCAGGACAGCAAGAAAAAAAAGAACTGAATTCTGTCACTTGTATAAATTATGCAAGCTGAGCAAATTTGTATAATGTTTCCTATATTGCATAATTTATTCTGGATATACTAGAATACTCGAGGCATGGAACATCCTGAGGGATCACCTCCTCCCATAGCAACCTGCCTGCTCCCAAAGATCAGAAGGAGAGGGCTTTCTCTGCATCCCTCCTAAGGTAGAATGGCAGTTGATGGTGGTGAGAGATGGCCTTCTCAGTGGCTGCATCAGGATTGTGCAACATCTTGCTCCATGAACTGCTGGTTGATGAAGACCTATCTATTCTACTAGGCTTTTGCCTGCTAACTGTCCAAAGCAGGGATGCAGAACCTTGGCTCCAGGGGGCAGATCTGCCTCCTGGGGTCCCAGTTTCCTGGCTTTTGTGCAGCTTTCGCTCCATTCTAGGAGGCTGAAATGCTTCTCCTAAGACTGTTACTGGCAGAGAGAGCTTTAAGATACAAAATCTTACAGCTCTTACTGTAAATCTGGTATTTGGGGTGTTTTTTGCCTTTAGCCCCCCTTGCCACCAGAATACGGCCCCCAAGTGCGTCTCCAAAATGGAATTCGCCACTCAGGAATTCGGCTGAAAGAGGTTCAACACCCCTGGTTTAAAGGTGGTTGTTTTTTTATGGCCTCTGCCTCTAAATTGTATTGTTCCTTTATTTTTTATTGAATTGCTTAATATTAGATTCTGGTATTAAATTGTTGTGAGCTGCTCTGAGTGGTGCATAAGCACAAGAATGGCAAGATATGATCAAATTAACCAACCAGGGCTTTGGCAACTCCACCCCCCACTTCCTGGGAATCTTAGTCTATCTAGCTCAGTGTTGTCAACACTGAATGGCAGCGGCTCTCCAGGGTTTCAGGCGGGGCTCTTTCCCAGCCCTACCTGGAAGTACTGCGGATTAAATCTAGCACCTTTCTCATGAAAAGCATGCACTCTACCACTGAGCGGAGGACCTTTCTCTTGTGTGTTTCTCCCTTGCACTCACAGTAGCCTTTGCTTTTTAAGGAAATGTGTTTAGCTTGCTTTAGGGTACAAGTTGGGGATTGCTGCTCTGTCCCCCAGAGCGCATGAATGCCAAAAGCAGGGCAGAATGTCGGGAGTGCAGGAAGTCAGTGGCTAGTTCATGACTGGTGACATTGCAAGGGCAGCTTCTCGGTGTCATCTCTGAGTGGTGTCGAGGATGCTTTTGTGCCACATCGCCAGGCTCTCGTCGCAACACTTAGAGCACTCTCTCCATGCTGAGTACCAAGACTGGGTTATTTTAAAAAGCCCCTCTTGTCAGGGCAGTTTATTCAGCAGATGCCTTAATGTTTGTCCTGATAACTCTGGACGACTGTGGCTGCATTGTGAGCAGCCCAGTTCCACAAGGAGGCCTTTGTGCGCTGGGACGCGACTGGACGCCCAGATTGCAGAAGGTTTGCGTTCAGGGCCAAGCCAGCCTTGCTTCATCCTTGTGGCAGTCAGCATCTGGGGATGGTCTAGGAGCCTGGATTGTCGGAGGCAGTCAGTGGTTCAGCAGCAGAGGCTGTGGATCTGCATCCTTAGCGGGAAGGTCATTCCTTAATTGACAGACCTTTTGTGTGGACACATGCCATCCACAGGTAATGAATGTGTCCGCTCTAATAATGACAGTGCTTACGCTAGTGTAGTGGTAATTTTTTGATGTGAAGTTGCTCATCTTGGCAGTCCCCACAGCCACGGCCCCAGAGAGAGACCAAAAATGCAGGCAGCAGTGTTGATCCAGATCCACAAACCAGTTCTAGCCATTTTCATCTGTGCCAGGAGCGGGTCTTTTGTAAAGCGACTGGGTTTTAATTGCCCATTCCAGACCAAGCCACCCAAAAATACCCTGCATTATAACAGGGATAACTCATAGCAATATATTGTTGCTGGGGAAAATCCGTTTCCTCCCTCAGCTACTGTGAAGCATTAGCGTTGCCCCAGCTAACCAAAAAGTCCCAGTGGTTCGACCCTGCAAACCCTGGCTTCCCTACACCACTGGTTGTTAAATAGGTGAGTGATCCCCAAACTGTTTTCCAGAAAACCCTGGAATCCCTGGGAACCTTTTGAGGAGTTCCCCAGTGAGGCTATCAGGACAGTTAGACGCGTTTCTTTGAAAGGCAGCCCTCTCACCCCACAGCCAGTCCTTGCCTGCAGTGTGCAGCCTCCAGGGAGACTTGGGTATGTTGTAGGATGCTCACTTCACCCATGTGTGGCCATGATGAGGCCCCATTGGCCTGGCCAACACTCCATGTGAACTAAGCGTGCAACTTTGAACACACCCAGAGGTTTGCAGATTTTGGCTAGCCTTGGGGTCCAAGCCAAAGTGTTCTGATTGCCAGGACCCTGCTCCCGTCCCCTTCAGTGCAATCCTATACATGTCTACTCAGACATAAGTCCCACTGTGTTCAGTGGGGTTTACTTTCAGGTAAACAGACCTAGGATTTCAGCCTTATGTCCAAGTTAGACATGCATAAGATTGGGCTATTGGTCTCTGACATTGCTGTGCCCCTGGAGTTGGGGCTGGGAGAATGGGCAGGGCCCCTGCAGTTGTGTTGGGCATCAAAGGGCATCTGTAGTGCAGCACAACTGCAAGGACCCTGTTGACTCTCCTCTAGCCCCGTAGGAACACAGGAAGCTGCCTTATACTGAGTCGGACGCTTGGTCCATCTAGCCCAGTGTTGTCGACGCTGACTGGATCTCTCCAGGGTTCCAGGCAGGAGTTTTTCCAGCCGTACCTGGAGGTGCCGGGGATTGCACCTGGACCTTTGGCATGCAAAGCAGGGGCTCTGCCGCTGAGCCACGACCCCTCCCTCCAAAGAGGGGAGCAGTTCTGGTTTTGGTGCTCGTTGCCCAAACGACTGTTGACCTTTCCGTCCGGCTCTAGAGGGAAGAACTGGAGCCTGTTCGGTGGTGAGTGGCAGAGGTGCCACCCCAGGCAGTCTCTGCTGTTCTCTACCAAATGGCCAGCTCTGGTTTTTATTTCCAGCTTGGAGCAGTGATCTTCTCCATAGTCAGAACCTTTTGTAAGCAACTCATCTGAATGGGGTGGGTTGTCTGCCCCCTCCAAGCCCAAGCAGGAGAACAGGCTGGAACTCTTTTTGTCCCCCTTGCCAGAGAGTTGTGGAGCACCTGGCAAGGGTGGCAAGTGGAAATCTGGAAGGCTGAATGTGTCTCCATCTTCTGCAGGCACAGCAGTTACTTGGCAAACAGACCTGACCCCCCCCCCGCTGACTGGGGGATTCTGGGAGTTGTAGTCCAACACATCTGGAGGACACCAGGTTGGGGAAGGGTGACTTACAGGGTGAGAAGGGAGTGAATGAGAATAATGGATATCACGCTGGCTTGTGTGAAGACCTGCAGAGGCGTTGCTCCAGTTCCCCCACTTTGGGAGGTAAGGTGAGAGGGCCTTTTCTGTGACCTTTCCGGACTTGGAAAGCCCCTCCAGCTTAATTTGTCAGGTGCCTAGTAAAAACTTCATTTGTCCTGGTGTCTGGAGACCTTGGATTGATGGACTGCTGTCCTCTGTTTTTTTTTATTGTATTCTACTAGAGTGAATGATGTTGCTGTTTAGTTTTACTTTTGATTTTGTTATAATAAATCATTCTTAATTTTGTTAGCTCTTTTGGATACCTACATCTGGTAGAAAAGCAGGGTACAAAGGCCTTAAATGATTATGAATAACTGTGTATGCTGCAGAAAGCTTTGCCTATTCTGAGTGGGGCCAGTGTCAAATTCTCTATCATTCCAAACATAGTGGGGCTAAAAAAATGTAGTAGTGGCTGAAATGCTAAATGGTGTTTATAGAACTGCCTGGCAGATATGTGCACAAAACTTATTCATCCACAAAAATGTTTAAAAGATAATGAAATATGACCTCTACATAAACAAATTTTGATGCAAAAAAATAAATACATTACAATGTACATTGAAATAACTGACAATTGGTGTCCATTTATCTGTTGAACAGCACTGTTGTAATGAATCCATTTCTCCTTGGAACATTGTTAGATTGTCCGTTTCTTTGGTTTCCAAGGCTTTAATCAGTCATCCTTTGACTGTGGGTATGATTGGAGCTTTTCATTATCTGACTCGTACGACCTTTTGTTGTTGCTAACATGTTCAAAACCAAAAGTCTTACAGGATCATAAAAAGAATTGTTGAGGTTATTAAGCCATACAGTCCAGTTATTTAGAGTAAATCCTGTTATTTGGCATATTGCCTCCAGGAGTTTATTCTCCAAATCAAGTTGCAACTTGACCATAAAATTCGTTTGGTCTGCGACATGTTTCCAGCACCTAAATCTATTACATTGGGATATTCCGTTCAATTTAGCTGGTGTTATATGCCATTCAACAATGACCTGATTAAGGATGTCATTACGTATATCGTACCGGACACCATTAGGCGGCACAGAGATCAGCTGTGTTCACATGTAATAAGCCAGAATTGTGGGGAATTCTGTCTCACTGTTCCTGAGCAGTGTGCTAATGAATGCTGACCAATTGTTCCTGCCTGGGTCCTCTCGCCAGTGGGAGCAGCGAAACTAACCAGAAAGCCAAAGCTTAGCATTATGTTCAAACTGGGACTCCTGACTTGTCACTCCATTAACAAGTGAGGAAGCAGAAAGCAACAACAAACCCTGGCTTATCACTCCGCTAACTTAATGTGAAGCTTTTGCTTCCTGGCTAGGTTCTAGTTTTGCTGCTTCCAGCACAGGAGGAGCCAGTCAGGAGCAACTGGACAGCGTGTACCACCACGCTGCTCATGAGCAATAAGCCAGAATTCTCTGCAACGTGCGAACGCGGCCCCTGTATCCTCACCAACCTGCTGCACATACTCTTGTTGAGTCTGTTGTGGCACCAGCTTCTTGCCAGTTTAGCAGTGCTGTATTTGTCTGGAGACAATGGGTGCTTCCAGACAAGGCTTTTATGGCGCCATCGTTTTGCCTCATTCACGGAATTTCAGGGGGGTGCAGACGATGTCTTCTTCCAGTCACAACCTTCCTGAGTTGTCCCATAGCGGCACAATGCTGCCTAGTGATTAATGTTAGGACCTATCTGTCTGGAAGCACCCACTGCTTACGGGCCACAGGCAACTGGGAAAATAGCTATTTGAAAGCCTGTTCTAGCAACGGTAAATAATAGTTTCCAATTGGTTTTATAAATTTATTTATTGATTGCTTCTTTATTTACAGCATTTTTACCCCATCCAGCTGAAAAAGAGTCCCAGAGCAGATTACAGGCTTACAATCTAAAAGATATGACACAAAAGGAAAGGGGATTGGGAAGGAAGAGGAATAAAGCAAAACTCAGGCACCAGTTCTTTGTTTCGGAGTTCTTATAGGTGTTCTTTCTCGCAGGGAAGGGTGAAACATGCTGTCTGCAGCTGTACTTTCTCTGGTCAGTTGATGGGGGCTACTTTGAATGCCCCATTCCTATGACATTTATCCTGTGACGCAGGGGGGTACAGCCTTCTAGCGGCCCTTGGTTCGCTGTTCCCGGTTAGAAGCATAGAAAACTACCTTTTACTGACTCAAACTATTGTCCATTAGCTCGGTGTTGTCGACAATGACTGGCAGCAATGCTCCACAGTTTCAGATGGGATCTTTCCCAGCCCCACCTGGAGAAACTAGGGCTTGAAACTAGGGCTTCTGCATGCAGAGACTGGGCTCTGCCACTGAGCTATGAACCCTCTCTAAATTGCTACAGCTAATGACCTTGTTAGCATGTAATGACAACCCATCAGTTTAAAAACTGATGGGTTGTTGTGCATGTGCAGGGATGAGCAGGAACACTGCCTACAACATGCCTACCTCTTCTGCTTTTACTGCACAGCCCACAATCGGCTCCTTCATAGGTTGTGGAGCGTGATGTCTGGCTCAGAGATGGCCTTCTCGGTGGCTCCTTCCAGGCTCAACTCCCTGCTGAGGGAAGCTAGGTTTGCTCCCCCTCTGCCCTCCTTCAGCCTCTGGCACAGAACTTTTTGTTCAAGCAAGCTTTTGGCGTGTAAGCGGGCCTGTTGGGTTGGATGCTGTTTTTTAATTGTGTTTTAATGCATTTTTTATTATTGTTTTAATTTATTTGTTGCATTTATATCCCGCCTTTTTTCCTTTTGCAAGGAACCCAAGGCATCTTACACGGTCCTCTTCCTCTCCATTTTATCCTCACAGCAACCTTGTGAGGTAGGTTAGGCTGAGAGTCAGTCACCCGTTGAGCTGCATGGCCAACTGGATCTCCCGAGTCCCAGTCCAACACTTTAACCGCTACACCAGACTGGCTGTCAAGGTTTATTTAATCAAGGTTTAATCAAGTTTTATTTGTGATCATAAGCCGCCTTGAGTGCCAGTTTTCTTCGTAGAAAAGTGGGATACAAATAGAACAAATAATAAATAAAATAAAACAACCCCTGGCCCCTAGGTTGTTTAGCCCCCAAACAACCCTGTGAACCGAGTTCGGGTGTCATGCTCCACATCCTACGAAGTAGCTGATCATGGACTGTACAGTAAAAGCGGAAGAGGCAGGCATGTGGGAGGCCCCACGTCTGCTCATGCACAGCAACCCTTCCATTTTTAAACCAACGGTTGTCATTAGGTGCAAATAAGGCCAATGTCTCTGTGAAAAGAGTGGAGGGATTTTCTCTTGTGAAATTTGAATGGTGGTAAAGGATGCTCTTTTGTCTTTTCGAGCAGGTGGGGGCATCAGATATTTTTCCTCACACTGGAAACAATATCAGTCCCAGGACTTTAGAATGTCTTCTGACCCTGGGAAACCAGTCTGAACCATTTTCCCTGTCAGCTCTTTCTGTCTCCAGTTGTATAGAGGGTGTAACCATTTCTTGAAGGGTGTGCTGGTGGCAGGTGGCCAGAGTTGCAAGACCCTAAGATCTAGGATTGAATTGTTTTAAGAGGGAAAGGTTTTGACTTCCCACTTCTTTTCCGTGCCGAAACACATTGACATATTTAAGCCAGGAAGCTGCATGCTGATTCTGACTGATGCCAAAGCAGCTGTTTCTTATGACTAAGCCATAGGAGGGAGGGAGAAAAATCTTGGGAAACCCTCGGCATCAATAGGAAGCGGTTGCCACCTCACCGGCAACAATATATAACAGCTGCCTCTCTTGCTTTTTGGATTATCCTGTATATTAGAAAATAAATTGGCCCTTTACTTATTGGTTATTCTTTCTTACGTGTTTAAGCCATTTACATTTTAAAAAAATGTAAATACATTTGAAAAAGCATTCTATAATTCATGAGCAGCTAGGAGGTTTTGGATTCTTGAGAGTGGCATCTTGGTTTTGTGGTTCTGGAAGATACTTCAGCCAAGATGGCACCATTGCAGCCATCTTTGAAACAGCATCCCACCTTTGTGAGAGATCCTGTTGTACAATGTGGGTGGAGCTTGTGGCCAAAAGTTGGGGCGCTTATGTGAGCATGACCCACCTACCAGCTTGTGTTCAAAACGGCTCACAACTGCAGTCGGGGAGGAACTTACGATCCATATAAAATCCAGAAAAAACATAAGAAACATCTAGAACAGTGGTCTTCAACTTGTCAGGAGCTAGCACCCATTTGGAAGTGAATAGGGAGACATTTTTTGCCCTCTCCCATAATACTAGACCCCAATGGGGTCATCCTATGAAGCTGAATGGTGGGAGATTCAGGACAGAAATTACTTCTTCACACAGTGCATCGTCTGCAGAATTTGCTTTCACAAGATGTAGTGATGGCTGTCAACATGGACGGCTCTAATAGGTGATTACACAAATTCATGGAGGAGAAGACAATCAATGGCTACTAGTCAAGATGGCTATATGCTACCTCCAGTATTAGAGGCAATATGCCTGTCTACCCTGGTTGCTGGGGAACATGACTGGCAGGGTACTGTTTCACTCATGTCCTGCAGGGAGCTTTGTGCAAGAGCAGCCTTTACAGTTTGGGGATATTTTTTTTTTTTAAAGGATGTGCTTATCCCCTTACAATTTTGTGGGTAATTGTTAAGAGGATGACACACAACATAATTAAGAAACATGGAAAATTTCAGAAGGATAGGTACAACTTTTTCCCCTCGAAGGGGGTGTTCGAATTTGGGGCGGGGGGAGTGATTCATTCCCCCCCACACACATGGTTTTTTTGGCAATTTGTATGAAAATGGCATATGTCACTGAGGTGTCCCTAGGCACAAAACCTGCAAAATTTCAGAAGGATTGGTGGAGGGGCTGGGGAGTTATGGTAAATGAAAAACAGTTTTGAGACCTTTTTGTTTTCTGCTCAGTTGGCACTAAAGTCACAGAAAGTGCAATAGGACAGGGGTGAATGAGGGATATGGAGCATTCAGTGGCAGAGGGAGAAAGTTTCATTTTCCCATCATGCCTAAGAGCTGCTGATAGATCTGTCTTCCATGGATTTGTGTAATCCCCCTTTAAAACCTTCTCTTGTGGCCTTTGCAACATGCTGTGGCAGCAAATTCCATTAATTACCTGTTGTGTGAAGAACTATTTCCTTTTATCCTTCCTGAATCTAACTGCTAATCAATTTGATTGGATGGCCCTGAATTCTAGTATTAATGAGAGCAAGAGAAAAAAACCTCTCTAACCACTTTCTCCACACCATGCATAATTTTATACACCATTCTTGTGTTTTCCCTCCTGCAGTTGTCTACTTTCTAAAAATCCTCTTATCATTTAGTTTGCTCTTTTCTGTACTTTCCCCAGAAAGTACCTTAAGAACGTAAGAAGAGCCACGCTGGATCAGAGCAAAGCCCTGTCTATTCCAGCAGTAGAGATGTTACTAGAAGTGTCTCTAGTCTTCTGAATTTTTTGATGAGAAACTTGCTACTGGTGGACAAGATTACAGAAAGACAGCTTGCCCGCTGTTACTGAACTTCCCTTGTAATACACAGCTAGAGAAGAAATGTCAGGTGTGTTCTAGTGAACTCTTACGTTTGTACAGGATAACTGCCAGGCAGCTTCCTCTACAAGCTTGGCTGGTGCACTAATCAAACTGGCCACCTCCACAAATGGAGGCCTCAGGCTTGCATGCTCTCTCCTATCCTCTCTTTCTGCATGGCCTGTAGGAGGACTTAACCAGGATTCATTTTCACTTTCCCCGATTATCCTGGCTTGTTGTGAATCATGGTTTAAAAGAAAGTCTTAAGTCAATTGCTAAACAAGCCAACAACAAACCCTAGATTGTTTAGCTGGCTTGTTTTTTAAAAAAAACGCACACCTTGAATTTGCTTTAAACCATGATTCCTGGTTCTTATATAACGACAAGCCAGAAATTAGGGAAAATGAAACTAAATCATTGTTTATCCCTCCTCCTGCCCATGTGGGAGGTGACAAGGGGACTGAACGAACCTAAAGTTTTGTTTGGTCTTGCAGAGGCTCTTGTACGTTATGCTAAATAGTGGCTTAGTGTCGCTTGTGGACCCGACCACTGAGTACATCAGGGGTGCTGAACCTCAGGCCCAGGGGCCAAATCCGGCCCTCCAGGATTCCCCATAGGGCCATGCCCTTTCCCCCCAGTCGCTGATTGGTTGGTGGTTTCCTGGTTTCCGTGCTGTTATTTCCCCATTGAAGCTTAATTACTGACAGTAAGAGCTTTAAGCTAAAATATGTGCCCTTTTTGGAGTTTTTTGGCCCTGCTCCTTTTGCCTTTGGCCGTGTCCGCCACTGGAATATGGCTCCTGAGATTCTCCAAAATGGAATCAGCCCTTGGGCTGAAAAAGTTTCTGCACCACTGCCTTACACCCACCCTGTAAATTGGGCCCGTTCTCTTGTCCCCACATTGCCAACGGGGAGCTGGGGTGGAGAGCAAGGAAATGCGTAACTTGCATAAAGTCACCCATTGCGTCGAGATCTGAATCAGGGACTTTCCAGCTTGCTCTGCACCAGTGCTGCAATCAGCAGATCACATCCTTTTAGGATAGATGGTTTCCTCGTTCTTCCTAGTCTCAACTGGCTTTATTCCATCCCTTGTCGAGGCAAAAGCTGGTATGGGGTAGCAGCCACCTGAACATGGTTTTGCCTAGCGAGTCATTAGAAAAGTTCAACCAGTGTCTGTTTTTGAGGCAAACGGTTGTCTTGCTAATTGGATGCTTGCCTCAGCAGAAAGGAGGCTGGGCTTCTCTTGGATGAAGATTAGACATACTGTTTTCTTGTTTGTGTACAAATGAGCACTGCAGCTTTAATAAACATTTCATTGTGCACATATGTCTCTGTGTGTGTACATGCACACACACAGACATACACCTCTAATTAGGATCTTTGCCTGAGAAGATGCAATTTCTCTCTCTCTCAAGTAGCACGACAGTTGGCAGCAAGTAAAGCAAGAGCAGATAATGCTTGATGGCCTGGCTGAGTCAAAGTTGTAAGAAATGCCATGATGACACGTGCGTGCATGCATGCTTATCCAGGCTTGTAAATACCACCTGGTTCGTCACCCTTGGTAAGAACCCTCTCCAGCTGACCAGGGAGGTAACTCCATGTAGTCCCTGCCAGCACAACTTGGAATCTCCTGAGCCAAACACAGCCTACTAGTCCTATGTTGAAGGTCCATCATGGGTGGCCACTGCCGTTCTTTTTGTTTTGCTCCTTGTGTGGTGGTCGTCAAGTGCCGCTCAAGCCACAAGATGTGGCTGATGGGCTGAATTTGGCTTCTGGTGCCAGCCCGAGACTTTCTGCAGCCTGATGGGAAGCTTAATCCCCACTTCCTTCCCATCAGAGCCAACTCTGCAGAAATGTCTTGCTGCACCATTCAGCCACCAATCCCTTCCTTCGTTTGCCCTCCTGATCATGGTGGCCTGCAACACGCTTTGCCTCCCAATGGCGGCCAGCCAGACGTGTCTGCCACCACGTCTCGTTCTGCCACGCTGTTCCAAGGAATAGTTTCTGTGGCACGGGCATGCCAGTTGTGTGATTTTGCTGTTGGTAGCTCCATTGCTTGTCACCCAGGTCCCCTCATGCTGATTCCATCACTGCGGCCAAAGGCCAAATCTGTTGCACGCATCAGCAGCTCTGTTAATGCGCCTCTCCATAGCTTGGTCCTGCACATACCAGGCCTGGCCTCTGCCTTTGTGCTGATAGTTTTCAGGGCTCCAGGCTATGGGCAGCTGTTGTCCACTCCCTGTTAATTAGGGAGACAGCAGGAGAGCCCGGGTTGAGTGTGGAGGCACAAGCTCCCTCAGGCAACGTATTTCAATCTGATTGAAAAGGACCTTGTGGGGGGCGGGGGAGAGGGAGAGGCTGTTCTCCTTCCATCATGTTGGACATTTCAAAACAAAGGGAAATAAAGGAGTTTTAAGCCACGTAGGATTTGGGAATGATCTGCATGTTTCAGCAGAATTAGGCTAGTGTGATGCCCTTTCAGGCCCTCTCAAGTGAAATGTTTGCTCGTGTTCTCTTGCTTCCTAATATCTAACTCCTAAGGATATACCTATAGCTGCTAGCTAGGATCTGTTATAAAATATATAATGCAGCTGGCATCAGGCACAGCCCACACCCTATTTTGTCCTGATTTCCAATCTTCAACCAAATTTTCAAGGGTGAAAATTAGAATTTCTTTTCAACAACACTTCCTCCCCTCCCCACCCCGCCCCACCAAATTCCCCCCACCCCACCCAGCAGATTGCATTAATGCTAGAACAAACGTTTCAAAACTCCTGGCCACTATCTTGCCCTTGCTCTTTCGCTTGTACTAGTGTTTACTGCCCACACCTCCCCCCCCCCCCAATCTGGTGAATATGTGGGCATGTTCCCTCATTTTGTGTATACCCACCTGTTTTTAAAATTGCTTGGATACAGCTTTTGATGTCTTCTTCAATATATATTTTAGTTGTTATTTTATAGGATTTTTAACTTGTTGTTTATTTAATAATTACTCATACTAACAAAAATATTTAGATTTAAAAATACAGATAATTTACATACTTATAAATATTCCTCTAAGTAGGCAATACATCTTCAATTGTACCATTACCTCATCTCTAACAAAATCTTAACGGTATCTTGAACTGTGTTATTCCAATAAGATATAAACAGAGTTTTTCTATAAACTTATTCTCCTGTTGTCTCCCTTCTCTTTTACTGGATTTGTCCGCTTAGTCTGTTCAGCCATTATCTATGTGCAGGTGATTCTGCTTTCTTCCAGTTGTGGGAGGTAGCTATACGGGCTGCTGTTAGCATATACGTAACCATTTCAGTATCTTAATTTATGGCCTAAGCCCCTAACATAAGGAAGTAGTGCTGTCAGAGAATCTAGAGGAATGCCATACCCCATCATTTCTTCAATCTCATTTAAAATTAAATTAAACTTTGATTTTTAAACAGGACCAGAAGACAGGGTAAATGTCACTCTTTGCCACCCCACAGCGCAAACTCGTATCCCTTGCTCCAACATAATTTTTTCTCTGTCTACAATGGGGTGAGATACCACCTAAAAGCCAACTTGTAAAAAGCTTTATTTGAGATTCATACTTAATGCTACCTGAGGTATGTTGATCTGTAAACATTTCCATACTTCTGGTGTTATTTCCTTGGCCAGATCGTTTTCCCACTTAGCTTGATAACAGTTTGTTGTTGATTCTAGCTTAGCAATTAATTTGTGGATGCCCCTCAATAGCCCTTTTGCCTTTTTAGATCAGAACAATATTTCAAAATCAGTACATCCTCGTAGGGAGCCATATTTACATGTCAATTGGTTAACAATATTTCTTATCTGTAAATATTGCGTAAAAGGGAGTTAGGATTGCTGCATTTCCTGTCTGATCTCGGTGATATGTTTTTATTCATCAGGAGGTTCCTGAACTGTGTTAATTCTGCTTTTCCCCAGAATTCCATATTTCCCCACAACGTCCTGTTGTCCAGTTCCTCATTATAACCTACTGCGTTTAAAGGTGATAGATCCAGCCAGGCTCATTTTGCTACTGACTTTTTGTTGTTCAGTCGTTCAGTCGTGTCCGACTCTTCGTGACCCCATGGACCATAGCACGCCAGGCCTTCCTGTCCTGCGCTCTCTCCCGGAGCGTGCTCAAGTTCATATTCATTGCATCCGTGATACTATCTAGCCATCTCATCCTCTGCCGGCCCCTTCTCCTTTTGCCTTCAGTCTTTCCCAGCATCAGGGTCTTTTCCAGGGAGTTTTCTCTTCGCATTAGGTGGCCAAAATATTGGAGCTTCAGCTTCAGTATCTGTCCTTCCAATGAGCACTCAGGGTTGATTTCCTTTAGGATGGACTGATTTGACCTCCTTGCAGTCCAAGGGACTCGTAAGAGTCTTCTCCAGCACCACAGTTCGAAAGCATCAATTCTTCGGCGCTCAGCCTTCCTTATGGTCCAGCTCTCACAGCCATACATTACTACTGGGAAAACCATAGCTTTGATTAGACGGACCTTTGTCGGCAAGGTGATGTCTCTGCTTCTTACTATGCTGTCTAGGTTGGCCATAGCTTTCCTCCCAAGGAGCAAGCGTCTTTTAATTTCATGGCTACAGTCACCGTCTGCGGTGATCTTGGAGCCCAAGAAAGTAAAATCTGTCACTGCTGCCATTTCTTCCCCTTCTATATGCCAGGAAGTGATGGGGCCAGATGCCATGATCTTCGTTTTTTTAATGTTGAGTTTCAAACCAGCTTTTGCACTCTCCTCTTTCACCCTCAGCAAGAGGCTCTTTAGATCCTCTTCGCTTTCTGCCATTAGGGTGGTATCGTCTGCATATCGGAGGTTGTTGATAATTCTCCCGGCAATCTTAATTCCGACCTCTGATTCATCCAACCCGGCATTTCTCATGATGTACTCTGCATATAAGTTAAATAAGCAGGGTGACAATATGCAGCCTTGTCGTACTCCTTTCCCAATTTTGAACCAATCAGTTGTTCCATGTCTGGTTCTTACTGTTGCTTCTTGACCCTCGTACAGGTTTCTCAGGAGACAGGTAAGGTGGTCTGGTACTCCCATCACTTTAAGAATTTGCCACAGTTTGTTGTGATCCACACAATCAAAGGCTTTAGCGTAGTCAATGACGCAGAAATAGACGTTTTTCTGGAATTCTCTTGCTTTCTCCATGATGCAGCGAATGTTGGCGATTTGATCTCTAGTTCCTCTGCCTCTTCTAAACCCAGCTTGTACTTCCGGTAGTTCTCGGTTCGCATACTGCTGAAGCCTAGCTTGTAAGATTTTGAGCATCACCTTGCTGGCATGTGAAATGAGCGCAATTGTGCGGTAGTTTGAACACTCTTGGGCGTTGCCCTTCTTTGGAATTGGAATGTAAACTGACCTTTTCCAGTCTTGTGGCCACTGTTGAGTGTTCCAGATTTGTTGGCATATTGAATGCAGCACTTTAACAGCATCATCTTTTAGGATTTTAAATAGCTCGGCTGGAAGACTGTCATCTCCGCTAGCTTTGTTGTTACTAATGCTTCCTAAGGCCCACTTGACTTCACTCTCTAGGATGTCCGACTCAAGTTCAGTGACCGCACTATCATGGCTATCAGGGACATTCAGATCTTTCCTGTATAGTTCTTCTGTGTATTCTTGCCACCTCTTCTTAATCTCATCTGCTTCTGTTAGGTCCCTGCCTTCTTTGTCCTTTATCATGCCCGTCTTTGCACAAAACGTTCCCTTGAGATCTCCAGTTTTCTTGAAGAGATCTCTAGTCTTTCCCATTCTGTTGTTTTCCTCGATTTCTTTGCATTGTTCATTTAAGAAGGCCTTCTTGTCTCTCCTTGCTATTCTCTGGAACTCTGCATTCAGTTGGGTATATCTTCCCCTTTCTCCCTTGCTTTTCACTTCCCTTCTTTCGTGAGCTACTTGTAAAGCCTCATCAGACAGCCACTTTGCTTTCTTGCATTTCTTTTTCTTTGGGATGGATTTCGTTGCTGCCTCCTGAACAATGTTACGGACCTCCATCCATAGTTCCTCAGGCACTCTGTCTATCAGGTCTAATCCCTGAAATCTATTCCTCACCTCCACTGTATATTCATCAGGGATATGATTTAGGTCATACCTGAACGGTTTAGTGGTTTTCCCGACGTTCTTCAATTTCAGCCGAAATTTTGCAAGAAGCAGCTCATGATCTGAGCCACAGTCAGCTCCAGGTCTTGTTTTGACTGACTGTATGGAGCTTCTCCATCTTTGGCTGCAAAGGACATAATCAATCTGATTTCAATATTGACCATCTGGTGACGTCCATGTGTAGAGTCACCTCTTGTGCTGTTGGAAAAGAGTGTTTGCTATGATCAGCATGTTCTCTTGGCAAAACTCTATTAGCTTTTGTCCTGCTTCATTTTGTACACCAAGGCCATGCCTGCCTGTTATCCCGGTGATTTCTTGACTTCCTACTTTAGCATTCCAATCCCCTATGAAGAAGAGGACATCTTTTTTTGGTGTTAGTTCTAGAAGGTGTTGTAGGTCTTCATAGAACCGATCAACCTCAGCTTCTTCGGCCTCAGTGGTTGGGGCATAGACTTGAATTACTGTGATGTTGAATGGTTTGCCTTGGATTCGTACTGAGATCATTCTATCATTTTTAAGATTGTACCCCAGTACTGCTTTTCCCACCCTTTTGTTGACTATGAGTGCTACTCCATTTCTTCTAAGGGATTCTTGCCCACAATAGTAGATATGATGGTCACCTGAATTAAATTCGCCCCTGCCTGTCCATTTGAGTTCGCTGATTCCCAAGATGTCGATGTTCAGTCTTGCCATCTCATGTTTGACCACCTCCAGCTTACCTTGATTCATTGATCTGACATTCCAGGTTCCTAAACAATATTGTTCTTTACAGCATCGGATTTTCTTTTCACCGCCAGACACATCCACAGCTGAGTGTCCTTTTGGGTTTGGCCCAGCCGCTTCACTCTTTCTGGCGCTACTTGGAAATACCCTCTGCTCTTCCCCAGTAGCATATTGGACACCTTCCGACCTGAGGGGCTCATCTTCCGGCGTCATCTCTTTTAGCCTTGTGATACGTTCCATGGGGTTTTCTTGGCAAGAATACTGGAGTGGGTTGCCATTTCCTTCTCCAGTGGACCACATTTTGTCAGAACTCTCTGCCATGACCTGTCCGTCTTGGGTGGCCCTGCACGGCATAGCTTATGGCTTCACTGAGTTACGCATGCCCCTTCGCCACAACAAGGCAGTGATCCATGAAGGGGACTGACTTTTTACCATACTGAAAATAAGAAGCATAGTGCATGGATTTGCTTTGATGGCTATTAGCGCTTCTTTGCTACAATGCCACAAAACATTCTTAGGGTATGTTGAAAGATTATCATATTCTACCACATTGAAACTGTCTTTTTGTACCAAGCCCTTCAACTGCTCTAAGATAGCTGCCCGATAGTACCATTTTATATAAGGGAAATCATAAGCCTCCTTCCGATGTAGGTTGATAAAATGTTTTAACCTTGATTCTTGGCTTTCTCTCATCCCAAAGAAAGTCTAATAACTTTTTTGCCATTTTATGGTTAATGCATTATCCACTTGTAATGAGATATTTAAAAATAAAAACAATATCTTTGGTAGCACATTCATCTTGGTTATTGTCAACCTGCCCATCCAAGAGATTTCCAATTGCTTCACTTTGTTGTCTCTGTTTTCATTGCTTGAAGCAGTTTATTATGATTAAAAGCCGACAAATCATCCTACTTGAGTGAGCCATATACCTAAATGCCTTGTGGAAATCTTTCTCCATGGAACTGAGAACTTCTTAGGTATTTCAGTTTTTGATGACTCTTGTAGATTATCCTCCAACTATTCTGATTAGGTAAGGTTAATTTTGTAACCTGAAATCTGACCAAACTCCTTGAGCAGGTACAAGGCTTTCCCAAATGCCAGTTCTGTATTCTCCAGTATTAGAGCAATATTGTCGGCATATAAACATATTTTAAACTGCCTCTTACTCAACCTCAATCCACGTGTTTCATTATCTGATCTAAAAGCCTCCACCAACATCTCTATCGATATACCAAACGATAACGGAGAAAGTGAGCATCCCTGACATGTGCCCCTTCCAGCTGTGGCTGGCTGGAGGATGCTGGGAGTTGTAGTCCAGCCCACTGGAGAGCACCAGGTTGGGGATGGTGCTTTAGAGCAGGCATGGAAGCTGCCACTCTCTTGTTCATGGGAGTGGCAGCCGGAGAGCAGTGCAGTCAGAGGGAGCCACAGTGGTGTGTCCTCACCCCCCACCCCTCAGAAATGATTTGCAAGGATAAGCTGGAAGCCGTTGAGGAAATCTCTTATGGTTGGTGGCTGATTTGACAAGATCAGGTACATGATGTGACTTCTTTCCTACTGTCTTCTGTAATTTCTGACAGGTGGTTTGATTTGGCAGCACTGAAGTTGCATGAGATGTTGTCTTATACCAGGGATAGGGAAAGTGTGGCCCTCCAGATGTTGTTGGACTGCACCTTCCATCAGCCCCAGTCAACATAGCCAATGGTGAGGGATCATGAGAGTGGCAATCCAACATCTGGAGGGTCAAACATTCCCCATTTCTCCCTTCTACCACGTCAGACCTTTGGTCCATGTAGGTCAGCATTGTCTACGCTGATTGGCAGACAGGAGTCTTTCCTTGCCCTGCCTGGAGACCCGGGGATTGAACCTGGGACCTTATGTATGCAAAGCAGGTGCTTTATCACTGAGCTACTGCCCTTCAACTTCCTGCTGACCCCACTGTGGTAACTAGATGCCAGATATGGACATCTCTATACTACAAAGCTGGAGCAGTTTAATTGTCATGCTCTCCTGTCCCCTGGGGCTATCACTGTGTGAACACTAGCTCTTGGGATATGAGCTGTGTAGCAGGCCTGGGGCCCTGGGGGATTCTGGAATAGTGCTGTAGCCCTGGGAATCATATTGCAGAAAACGGATAACGTGTCTGTGGCCATTTATGATCTGTTGCACAAACACACTGCACACATATCGGCTGTTAACATGCTCTGAAATGAGTACATCAGCTGTGGGCTTTGGCTTGGTTTATGTTGTTGACCTCAGTGATGTAGCAAACAAACTACTCATTTCTCAAGTGCATCTTCAAATTCTTTCCTTTTTTGACAGCAAGGTTAATCTGTATGGACAAAAAGCATATACTTCATAGGGATGTTCAAACAAAAAGAAAACAGCCAGCTGCAATGTTTAATTCCCAATATAGTTGTGCTCCTGATACGTTTCGAGAGACTTCTCTTCATCAAGGGCCACTGAAGCATATGATACATATAATTCTCCAAAAGCTAATTTACATCTCTTAAGAACATTTTTGATTGACATTTCACCACATTTGATACACATTTTCAAACACTCACCCACTCTGCTCTTACTGAAGCTCTCTTGTTGGACCCTCCGAGTTCACTTTGAGATTTGCTATAGGCAGGATTCCAGTAGCAAGTCTGCTTGAATAAATGGTGTGTGGGTGGTGCAGACATTTTGTTTGCCTTGTTGAAGGTACCTAGGGTGAGGGGGTCCGTAACTCAGTGGGTCAAGCACATGCTTTGCATACTAGGGATGTATGAGAAATTTATTTATTTATTTATTTATTTATTTATTTAATTTATTAATCGCCCATCTGACTGGTCACCCAGCCACTCTGGGCGATGTACAACCCACCATAAAACAATTTAAAACAATAAAATTTTACCATAATTTTTTTTTTTTTTAAATACCCTAACCCACCCCAAATGCCTGCCTGAACAACCACGTTTTTAATGCACGACGGAAGCTCATTAAAGAGCGGGCATGACGGAGTTCCCTAGGGAGGGAGTTCCACAGAGTGGGGGCCACCACAGAGAAGGCCCTCTCCCTCGTCCCCACCAGTCTAGCTGTCCTGGCTGATGGGACAGAGAGAAGGCCATCTGAGGCTGATCTTGTTAAGCGGCCTGTCTGGTGTTGCTGGAGGCAAAAAAAAATTGTTTGGTTTTGATCAGGATTTACCCAGCGTGCACCTTCCAGACCAAACATGGACTCAGATGCAATCTGTCTGTACATTTCTGAGCTTGCAGTGTGATTTGCAGACACCCCCCCGCAACGTGTTCAACAGCATCCCTACATCTGAAAAATGTGCATGAAAAAATGTGTACTTTTGAAAAATGCATACAAATGCACTTTAATCAATGGGAGAAGAATGCTTATATTCCAAAGATGTGCACACACACACGAGAATATGCATGGATTTTCATGTGAAAAGAAAAAGCAAATCTCGCAATCGGATATTGACTCGAGTCAGAACAGCCTTCGAGATGGAATTCGGACGACTGGTTCGCACATCCCTCTTGCATTCCGAGATTGTCCCAGGTTCAGTTCTTGGCATCTCCAAATAAGAGGATCCTTGAGCAGAGGGAACGGGGAAGACATCTTTTGCGTGGAGAACTGTGGCCAGTCAAAGCTGAGAGTACTGGGGTTAGGCCAATGGTACACCCAGCAGGTCCAGAGCTTATGACAAAGGCAAAGCGCAGGCTTTGCATGCAAAACCCTCCAAGTTCTCACCCCATGAACTCCAGTTAAAAAGATCTCAGGTAGCAGATCTTGGGAAGCAAATCAGTATCCATTACCCTTTTCAGACCCAGGATGCCCCTTTAGTCCAAACATGTATTTGGGAATCCACCACCTGTTAATATTTTTTGTTACCATATATTTGTAGGGTGGCAATGCTGCTAAAATGACCTCCCTTGGGTCAGGTTGCAAACCAGTAGCAGACCATGACCTCGAAGTTGAAGTCCAATGGAATAGTCCACCCTTCCTCAGCCTGGTGCCCTCCAGATGTTTTGGACTTCAGCAGCAAGTGAGGGAGCGGGGATTTGAACCCAGGTTTTTGCAGTCCAATATTCTCCACTACATTGCATTCAGGCTCTCCCAGTTAAAATTCCTCCTTTGGCAGCCTGCATTCTCTCACTTTTCAGTGCTGTTGGGGGGGGGGGGGTTAATTGCACATAATTGTATGGCTCCCCCCCCCCCCGCTTTTGGCATCTGTTCATACGGTTCCTCCTCTCCTTCCCAGTGGAAGCCAGTAGATGCTGACTACTCCTCCAAAGAGTGATGAGATCAGGGACATTTAATTTTTCATACTCCATTTTGTGTGTAATTGGGCTCCTAATGAAAATTGCTCCTGCTGGTGGGTGAGTGGGATGTGGGTCCTTGAAAGCCTCTCTCAAATAGCCTCAGTTTGATGATTTAGCGCGCAGATGGTCTAACAAGCAGTGATCAAATAATGTGAGCAAACAGTGGTGGTGTTCAGGGATGGGTTTGGCTTCTGGATCATGCTCAGCATTAAGACAATCATGCCTCCCAACATGATGATCTCTCTCTGTGACTCTGATTCTGCAGGCGAATGTTGAATGTGCTCTGTGTATTTCAGATAATATTTCTCCATCCAGTGGTGGTTTAAGCTGGTTAGATGTTTATAAAAATGTTATTTGTGGCTGTTTCATTTAGAGGGCGATCCTATGGCCTTTGGCAGAGCTATGACCTGGGGGCGGGGGGCAGAATCTAAGCATAGGTTTCCCACCCCCTGCACCCCCCAACTACCGCTGAAAACTTTGCAGTGGCTCCTCTCCTGAGGCGAGAATTCTCCAGACATTGTCTTGCCGCTTGTCTTCTACCCGGTTCACGTTTGCGATCCCTGCTTGCTCTGTGCAGACAGGAAACTTGCACACATTGAGCTGCAATCGAATGGGAGATTTGTGCAGATTTCCCCAAATTTGCACAGCTTTCCTCCATGGACTAAAGCGCGCAGTGCACAGAGGAAATTTGCACAAGTTAGGAGATCTTCACATATCAAACTGGGAATCGGGAATGAGACAAACTCGAGCATGTGTTCGTCCATTTATGATTGTTTTCAGCGGACACATGCTTGTGCTCATGTTCAGAGCTTCCAGCGGGGCGTGCATGCGTGTTTTATGTGCAAAAACAAAATTCTCATACATCTCTAGTTGCAAGCTCGGGAGAGGACTGGGAGGAAAGGGGGCGTGCCGGGGGGGGAGGAGAAGAGAGGAGAGGGGGTGGACCCACTGGATCCACAACAGGGTGAGTGACCTAGTTTTGCTCAGAGACCTATCTAGCTCAAAATGCACAAGCAGAGGATGGAGAAGCTATGAACGCCTTTGCCGCTCGTCTCGCCCTGCCTGGCTAGATGGAGGGCTCTGAGGTCGCGCCTTTATGCAGCTTTAGGCGTTGGTATAGGGATCTCCTTGTTTCTGAGCTGAAATGCTTTGTGACAACTTAGTTTGGGTTTTTTTAATCCATCTTTCTCTTATTTTCCTATTCTATCTTTGCCCGTGCCCTTTGCTCCTCCAGCCCTTCCACACATGGCCCTACAAAGTATTTTGCTGTCTTAAAACAGCTCTACCCGTGCTATCTCGCTGCCCCGTATGCCTGGAGCCCCCTCCATAGGGCGCCACATCTTTCTCCTCCTTTAAGTCCTTCCTCAAATTTGCAAGCTGCCATGTACAGTTGGAGGTATATAAATGGTAATAACTGAAGCTGTAGTCATGTGCAAGGGGCTCTGTGGGAGTCCTGACAACAGAAACCTTGGCACCGTGACCATTTCAATTTCCAGGGCCCCTTGAAGAAATTCGTATCCGTTCAACTTGTTTAATAAAACCACTTTCTTTGTTATTTAGTTGTGTTGTAATAGCGACCTCTTCTGCAGGAGCGTGGGCATTGAGAGGGCAAACAAAGATTAAGCAATTGTATCGCAAGGGTGTTATGTAAATGGATTTTTAAAAATGTACTACATCACCATGGTTATAGGTGAATGTACAAAGCTGCTTTACATGGAGTCAGAGCATTGCACTGGCCTAACCTCCGTGTTGCCTGCTATAACTGGCAGCGGTTCTTTAGGGACTCAGGCGGAGCGATTTCTCAGCCCTGTTATCTGAAATTCTCCCAACTGGAGATGCCAGTTGACAGGTTCAAATCCTGGCATTTCCAGTTTGAGATGCTCCCTGTTACAGAGCTGGGAGCCCTCACTGTAAGTAGATTGATTACATGTGTAGCGCACTGTTTCTTTAGAAAAACCAGAACAGCCTACAGTGGGCTTTCCATGGGCTTCCCTGGGAACACATGAAGCGGTGTTTATACCAAGTCAAACCACTGGTCCATCTAACCCTTGGCTAGACTGATCCATCAGCCTTCCACAAGCTGGTGCCCCCAGATGTATTGGATGAAAACCCATCACTGGCCATGCTGGCTGGGGAGGATAGGAGCTGTAGTTCAACATATCTAGAGGGGATCACGATGGAGAAGGCTGGTCTGCACTAACTGGGCAGCAGTGCTGCAGTGTTTTAGGCTGCAGTCTTTCCCAGCCCTACCTGGAGATGCCGAGATCAAACCTGGGACCATCTGCATGCAGAGCAGGGGCTCTGTCACTGAGCTATGGTTAGGATGGGCAAATAAGCAAAGTTCACTGTAGCCCAGGTCACCGCTTGCTGCGCAACTCTTCTCGATTCGCACTCACATTTGCAAACACTGTTTGATTTGCGCGAATGGGAAAACTCGGCAAAAGGAGCAGCTATCAACCGTGAAATTTGTGCAAAATCCTCCTATTTGTGCAAATGCCTAAACCTGTGCAAATTCTTCCCATAAAGCTTGGGTGATTTAAAGTTGCGCATTTTTCAAGTACACATTTTGTGAGTGCAAGTTCAGGAATTTGCGAACATTTTTGAGAATGTTCCTCTTCATGTTTGGGATTGTGAACCGGGCATTTTCGAGCGATTTGCAGATGGAAACAAAATGCTCATACGTCCCAAGCTATGGTTCTTCATAGGAACAAAGGAAGCTGCCGTATATGAGTCAGAATATTAGGTCATCTAGCTCAGTATCTAGACCAACTGCCTGCGGCTTTCTAGATTTTCAGATGGGCTCTTTCCCAGCACTACCTGGAGATTTGGAGGGCTGAACCCTGGGACCTTCTACATGCACAGCACCACTGAGCTACAGCCCAGTTCTAAAGCACCAGGTACTCCCCAGTGATTCACTGTAATGTGAATTCTGCCGTTTCCGATGGCCCTGTGCAAGCTGGAGAACCTATGCTCATTTTTTTAACTTACTAGCCCGTAAGGTTTGAAAGATACATGAAAATGTGTCTTGGAAGCCTGAAAGGAGAGGATTGTGGGATGGGGGCGGCGGCAGGGGGAGGCCGAGCAGAAGTTTCAGAAGTCAGGAGAATAAATTATGTAACTGAAGTAAATATATGTAGAGGTGCATAATGTATGCAGATTGCAGGGTAACTCTTTCTTTGGATCAGAATGTTGGTTTTTGTGGCCAGCATATTTTCTTCCTCAACCCAGAGTTTAAACTGTCCTCTTTCTGCCAGGAGTTGAATAAAACCCAGCACGGGCCAGTTGTAAAAAGCTTAATTTAACATTGGCAAAGTATGTCTAACACAGAGAGAGAGAGTGTGCGTGCTGTAGGAATGTATATACCCTTTTACAACGAAAGGATATTTTTATACACTCATGTTTCCAGCTTTGATGCCTGAATACTGGGCTCAGTTAAAACCTGTAGAAATAAACACTTAAACCAGTTTTGTTTCTTTTTTTTTTCTATTGCTTTTAAAAGCTGAGAGTTAACTGAATTTAAACTGTGACAGATTGCCAGGCTAAACCTTAAATTAATGAAAAAGCTCTCTGGATGTGATGGTGTTTTAGCCTGACCGCCCTTGCCCCCTGACATATTATATGACACACTAAAACTGGGCTACGGAGTTATTTCCGCTCTAGCTTCCTATTTGGTGCCTTTCTACTTTTCGTTGGCTTCTATTTTATTTTAGTTATTAACTGGATGGTTCAGCTCCCAGCGAAAGCATTACTCGGTATGCCACTAGCTATAATTACTGTTGAGATGTGATGGTCTGGATCACAACTTTGCGACATGATCCATGTTTTATGTTTCTAGCCTGTGTAATGGAGATAGCCTCGAGGTGCATCTGCATAAAATATAGTTGTTTAGAACAGCTTTCCCCAACCTGGTGCCCTCCAGATGTGTTTGTCTGTAACTTCCATAATTTCCAGCGAGTATGGTCATTGGCCATCCTGGCTGGGAATGGGAGTTGTAGTCCAACTCATCTGGAGAGCTCTAGGTTAGGAAAGACTGGTTGGGATGATGCAAGTCTGAAGGTTTTGTTAACTGTGCACTAATAATAGATGTTCCCCAAAGTTCTGTTACCTGAGTGTGTCTCCTGCTCTCTCTCTTGTGTGTGCGTGAACTGGAGGCACAGACTACCTTTGTACCCAGAAAGCTTTACTTTTAGACACTGAAGAGTAAGAGCTACCCATCTGCAGAGGAGCCCCCCCTCCTGGTTCTTCATGAGTCACTGTTCTGGGTATGCCTTCTGATTTCGAAGACGGCACACTCAGATCAGTGACTCATACAGAGATACACCTGGCAGCTTCCTCGGAAGGTAGCTTATTCTGCCATTTCTGTCTATCCGCTGTAATGAAGCACTCCAATCACACTCAATGCAGAAAGATGGCAGAAATACTGCCGCCGCCACCACTGCCAAAGTGAATCATGCAGAGATGTGGGCAGGTACTTCAGGCTCAGTTATTTAATTTTGTTAAGCATGCACACAGCTTTTGAGCGACTGGCTTATAGAATAGATCCCCACAGCCAAAAGCTCTGGCTGGTTATTTTAAATTCAGCCCTTCCCTGTAGCATAGTGGTAGAACCCCTGCTTTGCCGCCAAAGATTCCAGGTTCAATCTCTGGCATAGAATCATAGAATAGTAGGGTTGGAAGGGGCCTGCAAGGCCATCGAGTCTAACCCCCTGCTCAATGCAGGAATCCAAGTCAGACCATCCCTGACAGATGGCTGTCCAGCCTCGTCTTGAAGGCCTCCAGTGTGGGAGAGCCCACCACCTCCCTAGGTAATTGGTTCCGTTGTCGTATTGCTCTAACAGTCAGGAAGTTTTTCCTGATGTTCAGCCGGAAGCTGGCTTCCTGTAACTTGAGCCCATTATTCCATGTCCTGCACTCTGGGATGATCAAGAAGAGATCCTGGCCTTCTTCTCTGTGGCAACCTTTTATGTACTTGAAGAGTGCTATCATATCTCCCCTCAGTCTTCTCTTCTCAAGGCTAAACATGCCCAGTTCTTTCAGTCTCTCTTCATAGGGCTTTGTTTCCAGTCCTATGATCATCTTTGATGTCCTCCTCTGAACCCTCTCCAGTTTGTCTGCATCTTTCTTAAAGTGTGGTGCCCAGAACTGGACACAGTACTCCAGATGAGGCCTAACCAGTGCTGAGTAGAGGGGAACTAGTACTTCCCGGGATTTGGAAGCTATGCTTCTATTAATGCAGCCCAAAATAGCATTGGCCTTTTTTGCAGCCACATCACATTGTTGGCTCATATTCAGCTTGTGATCAACAACAATTCCAAGATCTTTCTCGCTTGTAGTGTTGTTGAGCCACGTATCCCCCATCTTGTAACTGTGCATTGGGTTTCTTTTTCCTAGGTGCAGAACTTGGCATTTATCCCTATTCAATGTCATTCTGTTGTTTTCTGCCCAGCGCTCCAGTCTATCCAGATCACTTTGAATTTTGTTTCTGTCTTCCAAAGTATTAGCTATCCCACCCAATTTGGTGTCATCTGCAAATTTGGTCAGCATTCCCTACACCTCCTCCTCCAAGTCATTAATAAAAATGTTGAAGAGCACTGGGCCCAGGACTGAGCCCTGCGGTACCCCACTCGTTACCTCTCCCCAGTTTGAGAAGGTCCCATTGATAAGCACTCCTTGAGTCCGATTCTGTAGCCAACTGTGGATCCACCGGATCGTTGTTTCATCTAGCCCACTTTGAGCTACATCTTCAAGTGTAAGGAACCAGAGGGCTCAAACAAGAGGGGAGGGGCCGTAGCAAAGAGGTAGAGCCCCTGCTTAGCATGCAGAAGGTTCTAGGTTTGACTCCTGGCATCTCCAGCCAGGGCTGGGATAGAATCCTGCCTGGAACCCTAGAGAGCTGCTGCCAGTCAGTGCAGACCATACTGAACTAGATAGAGTCCATGGCTTCTTTGCTCCCCTTCCCACCAAAATAAGAGTACCCAGACCCTCTCTGCATTTAGGCATTATGTGACACCCCCCCCCCCCCGCAGCCTCCTTTTCTTACAGGCTCGCCTCTCCCTCCCCTTCCCTGCTCAAGCTGTTCCCTCCCTCTTCCCCCTCCACCAGTGTTTCCCTCAAGCCTCTCTGCCTCTCCACCCAGCAGCTTCTCAGCCCTCCTGAGCCACCTCATTCTCCCTCTCCTATTTGCCACTCCGGCCTTGTCCTCTTCTTCCTACCAAGAGCACGTAGCTCCTCTTCTCCCCAAGCCCTCTGAGCTTTGCGCCAGACTTCCTGCTTCTCCAGCATGGTGCTGTCAGCAAGTTCTCCTTCAGAGCCTCGTCCCACGGGAGAAATTGGGTTTCATCCTTCCTTTGTAACCCTAACCCTTTTCCTTACACAGATGTGGGCCTCCAGCTTGCCACGGCAGAATCATTCAGAAAAGCAAAGGCTTCTTGACTCGGTACAGCAGAATATCAGTTCCTCTGCTGTGCTCAAGCCTGAGGGTAGAGCTGTTTGGTCAGAGATGGGAAGAACTAGTTCGTCTTTTTGGAAAGTTGGTTCCTCTTTTTGTCAAATGCAATTAGGAAAGAGAAGGAGGTTGTTGCCTCTGGCACCGAAGCCTTTGTGCTTACGCAAGATGCAAGACTCGTTCTGAGATCACTTACAAGCACTCCTGCCTGCCTGCCTGCTATTACTTGGGCCTTTACGGCTGCCTCTGATTGCAAGGATGCTCACGTACGCAGCATAATGTAGCTCTGTCTACCATCCAGACCTGGACAGTGCATTACGTTCCTATGCTCTGGCACCTGAGCTGGGAATTTTCTAGCTCTGAGTGCCATGACTGGCAGTTCAGTTGGGGCGGTCAAGAAATAGGCAGGCTGATTGGGCCAGGTGGTCTGAGAGCTCGGACTGAGAAGCCAGGTGTCAGGTTCCCCTTCTGCCCCTGCTGAACTCCAATAGCAAAATCAAAACACAGACAAGAGGCTTCTATCCACGACTCTTTAATCCTTTTACTTCAATGGCTCATACAGATGCTAATTGTCAGTAACTCACAGTCTACAAAGGAAAAGCCTTCAGGGAGTTCAAAGGCAAACCAGGAAGGTTGAAAGTTGCCGGGCCGTTTGAGAAAAGGCGGGTATGCTTCCCTAACTTAAGGGGGGGGGGATCTCCCTCTGTTTTGTGAGGTCTCTACACATAGCTGTTCCTGCCAGGCCAATCGGGCAGATCACCTCAGCTCCATCCCTGCCATCTCTCTCTTGGCCCTGCATCTGCGCCTGGCGTCTAAGAGTTCAGGCTGTCCAAGTCCCACCTCTCCCTGTTCACCGTCTCTCACTGGGGGGTGGAGGTGAAGAGAGGCTCTCTCCATCCAGCTAGACTACTGAAACCTGAGGAGTCTGACCCTCCCTGTCTGGAAGAGCCTTGGAAAGAGTCTCCCCCACGTTTTGCAGTTCCTCTTCAGACTCTGAGCTACTCTGCCACTGCCTATGCTCAGAGGCACCTTTGACATCAGGCCATAGTCAGAACTTGATAGGACCAGGTGGAAGCCTATGGCCTCCCCTTGGGCCATCTGAGCTGCGCTGAGTTAGTAGCTGCAGCACCACCTCCTGGCCATCCACAGCAGCAGTGCCAAAGTGGTGCACAGCTCGGAGAAGCACTCCATCGTCTGTCAAGGTGCCGTAGTGGCAGAGGGAGAAAAGCACGCCCGAGTCCATCTACCAGATTCTCTTGTTTGAGACCTCTGGTTCCTTACGCTCGAGTTGAGGAACCAGTTTGTGCAACAAGAGCAGAAACCGATTCAACCTTGTTTGCATATAATACTAAGAGAGGATGCGTGTCTGTCTGCACCATCGTTCCAAGACTGTGAAACCTAGACCCCTGAAACTTGGCATGCATACCAAGGGCTACCCTAGGGGTGCGCATCTTGGAGTTATTTTGTTTTCAAAACCCTTTCATTATTTTAAATGTGTCCGTGTGGTTGGAGGCTGCATCTTCAGCCACTAAGGGCAGACTTCCCTAACCAGCACATAGCTTTCAGCTGATACAGGTTGATGCTAGGGGAAATTAGTAGGCTGAAGGACAGTGTTATTCGCCTGTGGGGCAGACCCCTCTCAGGGGAATGGAGTAGACAGACTCTTTCCTCAGGAGGCTATGCGGGTGCACCATGGCAGGGGCTGTGCCTGGGGCTGCATGGCTTCACTCGAGTGGGGCGGGCACAGCGCGTCCAACTCTGGCAGCTGCGTGAGTTTGCCTGAAGGCTATGGGCTATTCTGGCCTGTGCAAAGCTGGTTCCACTTCTTAGCTGAACATACAAAGAGCCTCTGGACAAACGCAAAGGCTCATCCAGCCCAGCATCCCTTTTCCCACGGTGGCCAACCAGATGCTTCTGGGAAGGCCACAAGCAGGACATGAAGGAAATAGCTCTTTCCTGTTGTTCCTCCCCATCATCTGCTCTTCATTGGCAGCAAATGCCATCAACTATGTGCCGTGTCAAGAAGCCACAAAGTCGTAGAGTTGCAGGGAGTTTTACAGGCCATCTGGTCTGTCCTGCAGTTTAACACAGCAAAGCCACAAAAGGAACACCTGCAACAGGTGGCTCTACCAGAAGACCTCCCATGGGGAGGAGCCCAGCCCTAGCTGGCACCATGGTTGAACTACTCAAGGAGTTTCTCCTAATGTTCAACCAAAATCTGCCCCCTGTAACATAAGCCTGTAAGATTTTTTCTTGCCCTCCGCTGCCCCAGAGAACACAACTTTGCCCTGTGTGACAGCCCTTCAGGTATTTGAAGAGTGCTGTTATATTTCTCTTCTCCAGGCTAAGCATATCCATTTTCTTCACATTTTCCCTCATGGAAGTTGCTGTTGATCTTCTTCTCTTCCTCATCTTCCTTTTCCTTTGTCTGTCTTGATCCTATAACCAATCAGTTTCATTGGATGATTCCAAATTCTAGTAAACGATCGTGTTCTTTTGTTTATGCAGTCATCCGACAGTTCAGCCCGTCCGCAAATGGATGCCCTCCGCATGTTTTGGATTTCAACCCCCATGAGTCCTAGCCAGTATGGTGAATGGTCAGGAATTCTGGGAATTGACATTCAAAACATCTGGAGGTTAGGGAAAGTTGTAATAGTCCCATATCAACACACACACACGCATTCTTTTTTGGATTTGCCTCGGAAACCCAGCTCAATTGAGCTCTGTTTCCTGCCACTGCTTTAGAATATCCGATTGCTGTACTGGCCGGGAATGGTGATTCCTGGACACCAGAGAAGAAAGGGCCCTTGTGGAAAGCAGACTGGCTGCCTTGACCCTGCTCACTCTAGTGTTTATATCAGTTCCAAATTGGGGGTGAGGGGTTGGGGGAAAAGGAACATCAGCTCTTGAGACGGCAGCTGTTTTATTGGATCTGGAAGTGGTGATGGCTTCCGACATTGACAGCTTTAAGAGGAAATTGAACACAGAGTCCTGGAGGAGGAGAAATCTATCAGCAGCTTTTATTCATGAGGGCTAAAGGGAGCCTCCAAAGTCAGAGGCAGTGTACCTTTCAATGCCAGTTGCATTCAGTGGTGGTGGTAAGAAGAGACTCTTGCCTTTAGGCCCTGTTTGCAGGATTCCACAAAGGATCTGGTTGGCTCCCACTGAACTAGATGGACCTTTGGCCTGATCCACCAGAGCTGTTCTTTGGTTTCAGAACATTTGGAGAGAGGGGGGGAGCAATTTGAACAGTACAAACCTAGCTTCAGCCATGAAGGTGGCCCTTGCAAAGTCTCACGCTCTGCCTCCATTTCCCCACTCCATAAATAGAGAATTACAGTGGTTTAGCCCTCCCCTACATGGTGCCCTCCAGATGCATTGGACTATGCTGGCTGGTGGGTGCTGGGAGTTGTAGTCCAGCACATCTGGAGGATGCCAGAGTGGTCAAAGCTGCCATGGTTTATCCCTTCCCTGGGTTGTGAGAATGGAAATACTTCCTACTGAAGTGCGATAGAAATGATTATGATTAAGGATAATCCAGACGAGAGATCAGTGTGAAAAGGCCGTGCCATGGGCAGTGGGAGGCGGAGTTGCGAGTTTCTTTGGTGGATTTGTTGGTTCCTTGATAGAGCCTCTGTTACGGATTAGAAAGCACAGGAGGGACCTGCTGCAGGAGGCTGCAGTGCAAGCCTCTCCTTCTGACAGGAGCACACCTGTCCACAGTGCCAGCCAGCCAGCACTTCCTCCAGGATATGCCGTTCCATACAGTGCAGTCCCTCCCGCTGCCCCATGACCTCCAGAGTTGATGGGGTCAGTGGCAAACAGGCCCTCCGGCAGCACCTGAGCTGGCACGGCCATGCCGGGGCCCACGAGGGCTGACGCTGTTTGCCACAGCATCCTTCTTATTGTTAAGCATTTTGGAGTCAGAGGGCAGCCAGCTGGGCACGCACATGGTTACAGCTGTTTATTTTATTATTTTTTTACTTTATATATTACCCTTTTCTCCCACAAAATGGTGCTTAGTCCAAAGTAAATGTGTTTAGCATCAGGGCAGCAGGAGCCACCTTCCGCTTTATTCCTCTGGTCACGATAGTGCTGTGATTTTTAGATGAGTCCCAAATGCAACACTGCACATGCTGAAGAATATTTCGGTTGGTAGGTTTTGCTCTAACTTATCAGCGATGTAGAAGCCGTTGTAAAGGATGGAATGGGTGGGGTGGGGTGAGGTGGAGAAGGGAACTTTTAGTTGTGTGCTTTACTACTGAAGCAATACACAGGGCTGTCTAAAGGAGGCTCCCATAAGACAGTTACATCCAGTGTCTAAAATGACCTAGCTGGACCACCGAGTCTGTCCCCACCCCTGTTTTTCATCTTTGTTTCCCAGCTGGCACTCAGCATTGTGCAGCTTCTGTTTTTCTGGCTACATTTCTTGTGGCACTCAGCATTTGAGTTTGGTATTGGTGTGATGAGATGCGCTTTAGAGAAACCTGGCACTTCCTTAAAAAAAACCCCTCCTTGCGTCTGAGCTTGGGAACCCTCTAGTAGGTTGTTGTGATCAGTGCTGTTCCCCAAAGCCCCCGCAATTGTGTGCTATTCTGGCGAAAAGGCAATTACATCATCCTGTTGCCTTGGTGATAGGTAAACAGCCCCCCCCCCCCCCGCAACATGGGGTTCATTTTCGAATCCCAGCTTCCAGCCACAGGCCTTGAAATCCCAGCCTGTGTTACAAAGGTGGTGGTTGCTGTTCTTGCCAAGAGGGGAAAGGACTCGGCTTTCCAGAGGGAAATGAGAAGCAAGCCGAAAAGTTAAATGGTGCAAGATTCGTATTTTCTCCTTGTGCTGTGCTCCCCAGTTTGAACCAGGTGACTTGGGGAAAGGGTCAAAGAATTCCTTTTGTTCTTTTCTGTGACTGTCCCGAGTGGCTTGCTTTGCAAATCCCGCGCCTGACGGGGCTTAGCTTTTAAGCGCCTCAGACATTCGGAGGAGTGTTGATCTATCTAGTAGTGGCATTGGTGGTCTGTGCCCATCAGCTGGCGAAATTGATGCACGCTAAGCGAGGCATTGTTTCTGCTAACTCAAAGGGCCTCGCTAGGTAAATGAGAAGAAAGGTGTGACCTTTCACCCCATGGCACATGTCCCTAACACTAGGGGGGGTGGGGGGAGAGCCTGACAAGTGTCAGTGTTTTTTAAAAACAAAACGGGGGCGGAATTGGCCTCTCCATCCCTTAGAAAGGGAGGTGGGATAAGGGTCCAGGAAAGTGTGCATGAGTTGCACACACATGTCCATGCACACGTATGCACACCCCGCCCAGGGTGCTATAAGCTTTCAAGTGCATCCAGTCCTTAAGAGCCTGCAGTGGGAATTTATTCACATGGGAGGAAAAGTGCTTCTTCTGACCCTAACTAATCCCACTCCCTCCCATAAGAAGATCCCTGCTGGATTAGGCCAAAGGACCCTCTAGTCCAACATCCTGTTTCCCACCCCAGAAAGAGACCCAGAAGCAGACCTCAAGGGAGTAGCCATTCCCTGGTTGTTTCTTCCCAGCAGCCGGTAATTGAGAGGCATGCCGCCTCTGCACCTGAAGGTTGCTTAGAGATTCTGTGACTAGTAGCCATTGATAGACACCCACCACAATCCCCATCCCTGTCTAGAGCCAGCTTACCCCAGTAGCGCCGACACACCTCCTTTGCAACCAAAACTACCCTGTAGTAGTGTTAGGGACATGTGCCATGGGGGGAAATAAAACTACTCTGTTCACCTCAGGCCTAGATGAGCAGCTTCCAGTGCACCTAGCCCCAAACCTCATCGCTCAGTGCTATAGGGCAGAGGCAGTGAACCCTGCAGACCTCCAGACTCTGCTGGACTACAGTTCCCATCATCCCTGAGCATGATGGCTGGGGCTGTTAGGAGTTGGAGTTGAGCAAGCTCTGGAGGGCCACAGGTTTCCCTACTGTGGGGGAGTTGAGTTACAGCCCTCCAGGCTCATGAAATCCAAAATGAGAATACCCCCAACACATCCCATGCGAGAGGGCCCCATAGAACTTCAACCTTTCCCCATAGGACTTGTTTTCCACACCCCTGGCCATCTTCATTGCCCTCCTCTCAACCCGTTCCATTAAGTCTACAATTTTTCTTACAGTGCTGCACCCAGAACTGGGCACGGTATGTGCATGGACTTGCTCAAACATGAGCACATTTGATTGTGCTGACCTTCCCACTCCAAAAGCCATTTGGGCAGCATACATTAGAACTACCTGGCTGGGTTTGGACTAGAAAAGCCCCATCTAGTCCAAGTGCCACACAGGGGCCTCTGGGAAACTCACAAGAAGGGTGTGATAGCTCCGGCCATCCCACGCTGTTTGTCCCCATCACCTGGTACTTGAAAGCAGCCTTGGAAAGACATCCACAATTGACGCTGCCCCTTCAAGCTCAAACATACCTGTGCTAGTAATTTGTAACTTAGCAGAAACTAAAGAACAACCAACTCTTGCAAAGCTTGCTTGCCTGGTCACCTGGAGGAGAGTGTTACTGACCAGAGGTGACCAGCCAAGTTGATTTTTCAAGCCTGCTCATAGCTATACTGCCTAAAATCAGTTTTGAGCTCTTGTTCCCCCACCTATGATTTTGTCTGACCTTTCCTTTAAAGCTGTCTGAGATGGCAGCCATGGCTGCATCCTGTACTTGCATCCAGACCCACAAGTTAATCATCCAGCATGTGGAGGAATACTTTTATTTTGTTTGCCCTATCGGCATCAGGGGGTGCCACCTGATCTGCTCCAGCCTGTCAGATCGGGGAGGGACCGTAGCTCTGTGGCAGAGCACATGGCATGGTATGCAAAAGGTTACAGGTTCAATGCTCAGCATCTCCAGGTAGGGCTGAGAAGGACACTCTGCCTGCGACCCTGGAGAGCCATTGTTGCCAGTCAGTGTCGGCAATACTGGGCTAGATGGACCCAGGGTCTGACTCAGTAGAAGGCAGCTTCCGATGTTCCTATGTTGTTGATCTGATTTGTACTTCTGCAAATCTTGGGAGTTCACTCAAGCTGTTTCCTCCCTGTCATTTCTCAGTGGCTCAGCTTGCTCCTAGTCAGTGTAGACCAGCTTTCCCCAACCTGGATGATGGCTACTGCTGGCGGGAGTTGTCCAAAACATCTGGAAGGCGCCCAAGCTGGGCAAGGCTGGTGTAGACAATGGAGTGAGATGGGCCAGTGGTCTCGCTTGGTGTAAGGCAGCTTCTTCTGTTTTAAGGGAAGGGCCATCACTCAGTGGTAGAGCACATCCTATGCATGCAGTAGGTCCCAGTGCCATCCCTGGCATCTCATAGGTACATCAGAAGCTGCCTTATCCAGAGTCAGAGCCTTGGTCCATCTAGCCCAGTACTGTTGACACTGACTGGCAGCAGCGGCTCTCTAGGGTTCCAGGCAGGAGTTTTTCCTGCCCTACCTGGAGATTCCAGGGATCGAAACTGGGAACTTCCGCATGCAAAGCAGGGGCTCTACCACTGAGCCACAGCCCCTTCAGATAGGGCTGGAAGAAAGACCCCTGCCTGAAGCCCTGGAGAGCCACTGCCCGTGTAGGCAACACTGAGCGAGATGGACTAGTCTGACTTGGAATAAGGCAGCATCTGTGTTCCCACTTGGAGAGAAGGGCTGTAACTCAGTGGCAGAGCCCGTGCTCTGCCTGCAGAAGGTCCGGGTTCAATCCCTGACATCTCCTGTTAAAAGAAGAATTCGGTAACGTGCAGTACGGAAGGCCTCTCTCCGCCAGCCACCTTGGAGAACTGCTTCCGGCCAGAGTATGTAATGCTGTCCTAGATGTATATGTAGTCTGAGCTGGTCTAAGGCAGCTTCCTGTGCTTCTGTGGTGTTAAGCAAATTCCTTGCTGGCATGTGCCTGGTTTCCTGCTGGAAGAATAACTTGTGATACAGAGACTGCATTCCCTCCTGTTGTCCTCTGGGGTCTCCGGTGTGGTGCTGGGGGCACAATTGAGCCCACAGACGTGCCTCTTGCTGTTTGCCAGGTTCCCTGCCTCTCCGGATTTTTATCTTATTTCTGAAATCTTTTTTTTTTACAATGACACTTAAAAAAAAAATCTGGGAGGTTACCGTGCTGCAAAGCAAAGTGCTGCTCTCTGGTGCCATCTTTATTTGGGTTCTAAAGAGCAGTGTTGGAGCTCAGAACCCATCTGCACCTTGTACTTAAGTTCTTGGGCAAGTTACTTTTCTTTTAGCCTCACCAGTTTGCCTTCTGGAAAATGAGTTTTTTTGCAACTGGCCATGCCTACTATGGCATCCATTTTATGAATGCGTAAGCCCCACCCACATGGCTGCCATTTTGTGAGAGCACCCATGACACACACTCAAAATTCCAAATGTCCCCACTGACCCAGAAAGGTTGGGGACCCCATTCCCATATTTAGGGCTACTGTGGTCCTGAGAAATAAGAGACGTGTGTGTGTTTTAAGTAGATTGAAAAACTGGTCTGAAACTGGGGATCCTAAGCAGTGGAACCCAAGCACCATATCCTTTGCATCATTCAGGACAGTTTGGCAGAGGGAGTTAGCCTGCTGAGCTACAGCGCCACCCCTGTAGATGGCCAGAGAGCAGCACTGCAACTAGCAATTCGTCTCCATTTCACCAGCTGATGGGCACGGGACCACCAATGCCACGACTAGATGGAGCAACAATCTATCTAGTAAATGAACTACCAATTAATCAGGGGTCAAGTGACTTAAGGGAGCAGTTGGACTCTGCCTGTTTTGTAAAGCGCTCAGTTCTGAGCAACGGATTGCTCAGGCACAGGCTGGACTAAATTTTGGGTTGCCTGTCCATGTCCGACTGCTTGGCTACCAGGTGTCTTCAAAGCTATTTGCCAGATAAAAGTAACTACAAAACAAAACAGAAAAATCCCACTTTCACTAGTTCAACTTTAGCCACCCAAATAAATCCAAACCCCTCTAGAAAAGCTTCATGGTGCTTTCGAAAGACACTCCCAAGATAGCTGATCTTTCTTCCCCTCCTCCGTCCTTTTACTTTTATTTAATTTTACCTCGCTTTTTTATTTTAAAAGAACCGACGTGGCCTTCCTTACAGTGCTGTTGTAAAGAGTAACAGGAGAAAGTCTGTGTCATGCTTTGAACACTTGAAATGTTCTATATTAAATGCTAAATTTCTTATTATCTTTTGAAGGAAAATCAAAAGGGAGGGAAAGAAAGGAATCTTGTTTTAACATTCCATTTGGTGGTGACATATGTAGCTCCCCTTATTGATACAGAGCCCCCAGCCAAGCTGATCAATCCATCTTCCCATCCTTTTCCATGTGACAGAAGACCTCTCTGTCTCCACCACAGCCTTAGTGCTTGAAATGCCTTATTTGCTGCCGCTTCCGGTGGGAGGAGAGAGAGAAAAAAAAACACGTCCTCTGACAAATAAAAATGTTTGGCTTCCTTTGGCAGCCCTGATGGGCGGCATGGAAGATAATGAAGTCTGTGAGTCATTGAGCGTTGGCCTGGCCGGCGGAGGAGGGAGAGAGCCCTCCCTCCTCCGCTGGCTTTCGGATGCTGCTGTTACCCTTCACGAATGCACGCCAGGATAAGCCCAGTCATTGAAATGTTGCCAAGGAAGCAAAAAGGGCTGTTTGCCTTCTCCGCTTCTAAAGCACCCGCTGCGTCGAGATTGACGTGGGGCTCAAGGAAAAATGTCTCCCTCCATCGGGCTGTTCTGTTTGGATCCCACAGTGCCTTTCCCTTCCACCTTCTTCCTCTGACTCCTGGCCACTTTCCCAATATGCGCCTTCCCTAGAGACAGCTCCACCCAAGCGACAAAGGTTAGGGCGGGCCCGTTTCCTGGACATCATTGTGCCCTCCCTTGTTTTATTTCAAAAGAAAATCACCAAGGCCACATTTAACATGAGCAAAGGTCAACAGGGCTGGGTATTCCCAGGGGGATATTATTCTAGTGGGTGCATGTTCAGTTTCAGTGGGTAAATGACCTGACCATAGGTGGGTCACACCAGTGACACTTTTTCTTTGTCACTGGTTATCTGAGAAGAAAGTGGGGAAATGCTGGCGCTGGACTAAGGATATGAGTTTTGGCTGGATTGGCTACCAGAGTGAGGTAGATCCCACGGAAGGGCCCAAGCAGAACTTAGGAAGTGGGGGCCATAGAAACGATGTAAAGGAGAGTCCATCCGGAGATGCTATTATTGTCAGGCCCGAAGCCAGCCTTTTCTGTGACGTCCCGGGCTTAAACACCCCCGGTCCTCATCTCCAACTGAAATGAACCCCAAGTATAACTGCAGTTGCTCCTATTCTTCCCATGTTGCTTCCCCCACCCATACCTTCCTCCCTTTTGTGCAGCCTTGCATTTAAGCACTAGCCTGGTTGCCATAGGTGACCAAGAATTCCATTCAGGCGAGTGTGTGTTGAAACATGTAGGCAAATGAGCTGGCTGGCAGAGGAGGGATGGAGCATCCCATCCCGCCTCTATACACAGCATAGCATCCCAGCAAGCTGCTAGGGGTGGGAAGCCCCCTCCTCTGTACCCAGCATAAATATACAGCTCTCTGTCCCTTCTGCCAGTTCCCAGCAAACGAGCAGAGTTTTTTTGCAAGCTAGTAACTTTGGGGAGCTTATTGACAAGGTTTCCTTTGTGGTTCCCCCACTGTTAAAGCTTTGGTAGCAAGAACCCCATCCTGCTCTTGCTTAGTAAAAAGTGCAGTGTACACTGATGTTACGCTGACAACATGCTTCCCCCCTCCCACTACTCCGGAGTTCGGTTCCAAGCTCCCTTTTAAACCACAGCTCATCCTGCTACACTTCCACTGAGGCTCCTCTTTCCTCTGACCCACCCCAACTTCCCAAGGTTTCATTGAACCTTCTCTACCTTTGCTGCTCTTCAAATGACCGAGTGGGTCTCACTTCCCCTATAATAGTAAACTGGAAATAGTAAAGTAGATCTCACTTCCCCTATAATAGTAAACTCCAGGTGGTGAGTGCTGACAGAAACCGGGCCACTGAGAAATGCCAGGGACATATTACTGTGCTTGGGGGAACTCCAGGATTTGCAAAATTACAAATCAGAGCAACAACATAGGAAGCGGCCTTATGTAGTGCAGTGGTCAAAGTGCTGGACTGGGGAGATCCGGGTTCTAGTCCCCACTCAGCCATGAAGCTCACTTTGGGCCAGTCACTGACTCTCAGCCTAGCCTACCTCGCAGGGTCGTTGTGAGGATAAATGGAGAGGAGGAGGACCATGTCAGCTGCCTTGGGCTCCTTGCAAGAGGAAAAACGGTGAGATATAAATGTAGTAGTGGTGGTAGTAACAACAACAACAATAATAAATGAGTCAGACCTGGGTCCATCTACCCCAGTGTTGTCAACACTGACAGGCAGCGGTTCTCCAGGGATTCAGGCAGGATTCTTTCCTAGTCCTACCTGGAGATGCTGGGGATCGAACCTGGACCTTCTGCATGCAAAGCATGGGCCCTACCACTGAGCCATGGACCTTCCCCCAATAACTAAGGGACTGGAAAAAAACCCAGACAGGCCCAATGAGAATTACGCATACTCAGTAGCCACAGAATGGTGAATATCGGTTGGAAAAGAAAAAGGAGGGTGTAAAAAGGGGATGGAATGGAGTATCTAGGGGAGAACATAGCTAGCTGGCTGGCTGGACTCCTGAATGGGAACACTCTTATTAGTAGGTGAGAATACATTGCAACATTTTGTGGCACATCCCATTTTTGCGTGCATAATTCACTTCTGGGGGAAATAAGACACACACTGACAGAATTAAGTGATGCCCATGTGTATGCCCTCCACACACATCTATGTACAGCCCCGAATCTCAGCTACTTCTGTGGCTTTCAGCATTTCTGAGTGACAGCACCTGGCACTTGCCAAACAAAGAATAAAACATTTTTTTAAAAGCTTTGTTTCTTTCCTAGTACTTGGATCCAGCTGAAAAAAAAAAACCCTGGAGCTGGTGCATCCCTCGTCTCCCTTTGTGCTGCTTAATCCTCCCCTGTGGTTTACGAAAACCCAGCCCTCCTCCTTCATCAGGTTTAGCGTGCTGCCTTGGCCAGCCATCAAAGTTTGCTCAAGCTGATTGCGCTCAGCTGCGTGTTGCAATGCTGCCCCGGCACTGCCAGCGGCCCCAACATGAGGCCAGAGGTGAATCGGGATGCTGGCACTTGTGGGGGCGCTCAGCACCAGAGAGCTGTTTCCCAGTCCAGGGACTCTTGTTTAGAAGTAGCAGGCTGGTTTATTTGTGTGTGTGTGTGTGTGTGTGTGTGTAGCCAGGAGCCAGGCACGTGCAGGCCTGTGGCAGGGCAAGCTTTAAAGCCTCTCTAAAGCCATGACTCAACAGCTGGAGCCTGTTCAAACACAGCCTGGGATGGCACATTTCTCTTTGCCAAAGAGGCGAAATTAGCAAAGGGGTGTGTGTGTGTGTGTTTGGAACTTGCTGCCTGAGACAAGGAGAAACACAGTCTGTGGCCCAGAAACCTTCAGGGCTCTGTTGCCTCTGCACTAAAAAAAAAAAAAAATCTTCCAAGCAGGGGAGCATTCGAGGAGATAAACGGCAAGGGGACAGGCACCTGCGGAAGCCTGTTGTGTGAGGGGACGGAGTGGTTCGGATTTGGTTCTCCTCAGCTGTGTCTCAAACTGGCCTACCTCCATATTATTTATTTATTTATTTATTACATTTATATCTGGCCTTTTTTCCACCTTGAGGAACCCAAGGTGGCGTACATAGGCCTCCTCCTCCTCCATTTTATCCTCACAACGACAACCCTGTGAGGTGGGGTGGGCTGAGAGTCTATGAGTGGCCCAAAGTCACCCAGGGAGCTTCCATGGCTGAGTGGGAACTAGAACCCGGATCTCCTGACTCCCAGTCCAGCACTCCAGCCACTACACCACACTGGCTCTCACATTTTGCCCCCTCTTCCGCTAGCCTTGTAAGAGCTTGCTTGCTCCCTGCGTCACAACTAATGTGGAACACTTTCGACCACCGGCTGGAATGGAAGAGAGGAGTTTTGGGCTGAGTTTTCCAGTTAATGCACAACCCATAAGGCTCGAGGGTCCGGAGGAAAGGCAAAACCATGCATGAATCCTTTAAAGTCCGGAGGAAAGGCAAAACCATACATGAATCCTTTAAAGTCCGGAGGAAAGGCAAAACCATGCATGAATCCTTTAAAGTAAGAAGAGTCCCAAATAGGGTCCTTCTAGTTGTTCAGGCTGGTGACTCAAGCCCAGGCGAGGAGAGACTCCACATTTTTGTGTATTTAAAGGGTTTTGTAGAGCTGTAAAGATTGTGCTCCTGCTAGATTGTGTTTGGTATCTTGGGAGTCTCCAGTTTTATTATTAATGTTCCTAGTCCTTGTTGTAGTGGTAGAGAGTAGCTCACAAGTGTGTGTGTGTGTGTGTGTGTATTTACTGGGGCAATCCATTAAGCAGAGGTCTTTGGGATGGGGGCTGAGCAAGATAATGAGGGGCTTCCCCCATTCCTTGGCTCTCCCTCCTGGCTGCTTGGCTGCTGGTCATCTTATCCCTACTGGCCACCAGTCCCCAATCTCCATACCTTTTCGTCCCTCCGGTCCTCCCATACTTGTCAAGGAATGCCATGTCCTTGGGAAAACCAGCAGAACAAATTCTGTCTTGTGTGAATCGGTCTTTCTTTTGTCTGCCCCAGATTTCCTGCCAGATTTCAGTGTGTGTGTGTGTGTGTGTGTGTGATCCTGAGTTCTAGTGATCTGGGGGTGATGGAGAAAATAATTCTCTGCCCACTTTCCCCACAACCCAACGCTCATGATTTTATGACCTTGTACTACGACTTGCATCAGCTGTTGGCACTGAGCCCGCCCTTTTCCCAAACCTGACCTCCCTTTAGCCTCTTGCTGCAGGAATTTCTCTCCCTTCCTTACTCTAATATTGGAAATGAACTGAGAATGGAGAAGAACTCTTGATGTGATAGACCAGGGGTGCACAACCCAGCCTGAGCCAAATTCCATTTCGGAGAAGCTCTCGGGGGCCGCATTCCAACAGTGGATGGGGTCGAAGGCAAAATGTGATGGGGCAAAAAATACCAGCATATTTTATCCTAAAGTTCTTCCTGTCAGTAATTAAGCCCTAGGAGAGGCGTTTCAACCTTTTAGAATGGGGTGGGGGTGGGGATGGCATAAAATCCAGGAAACCACCAAAAACTCAGTGATTGCGGGAAAGGGGGCATGGTCATCTGGGAAACCCTGGAAAGCTGGATCGGGACTCCTGGGCCTGAGGTTTTTCACCCCTGTGATAGACAGAGGGGAGTTAAGGTGAAACAGTGGTGAGGCAGGGAGAAGGGTTGGGTTTGGTGCCTGTTTTTAGCACGATCCATTTCTAGTTAAAATAAGACTTCATCCATCTCCTACTTTTATAGGGATGTCACAAGGAATTAAAGTAAGGGTGCTTGCAGATGTGAACACCCCTGTTTGATTCCTGACGAGTAGGATCAGGTTGAGCAGGGCCCTTCTTGAAGCTCGACGCAGGTGGGGCCTTCTTTGCCAGACCCCCAAGTGCCTGTCATTGTGTTCACTGCTCCCCCACACACATTTCCCCTTCCAGGGCCAGCAAACCTTAGCACAGGTGGTGTTTCACAGATCTGGGGCCACCACAAAGAAAGCCCCACACTGGTTGAAGACAATCCAACACCTGAAACGAGTGGGGAACATGCGCCCCCCCCTCTGATGTTGGTGCACTGCAACTCCCATCAGCCCAGTCAGCATAGCCAATGGTGCAGGATGATGGGAGTTCATGTTCCCCATCCCTGAGCTAAGGAAATAGCTGGACTTCACTGGCTGTTCCGAAATCTCAGGTCAAGGCCAGGGTTTATAACTCTTAAGTTTATGTATGATTCCAGGGCACATAGCTTAGCCTTTCCTTCTCACTACCTAGTTCAAGTGACCTGTCTTGATGATAATGAAAATCCTCTGGGAAACTCTGGCTACATCTCCACCCACCTCATGTACTCTGGTGATGTCACATCCTTCTGTGTGTGTGTGTGTGTGTGTGTGTGAGGGGGGGAGAGAGAGGGAGAGAAGGTGGAGACATGCATAGGAAGCATTCAAAGTTGGCTGCTGTCTTCACGGTCAAAATGCAGTCGTGGTTTTGCAGGCAGGAAGCAGTTTCATAAGACCATGGTGGTCTGCAGGCACCCTTGAGCTATGCATTTCTGCACTATGGAAGCAAATCGTGCATTGCGACCATGTTGTATTTCAAGGTGCGGGGGCTGGAGGATAAATGACTCCTTTCTGCCCGGTCGTGGCTTGCGTTTTCTGAGTATGCAGCAGAAGCCATCGGTGTGATTCAACAGTTCTGCTGGCCAGCTGTCTCTGCATGCTGATGACCCATCGTTGCGAGGTCTGGGTTTATCCTGTGCGCTCACCACACAAGGATGGAATTTGCTGTCTGGCATGGGGCCCAGCATTGTGAGCGCATTGGCTCTTATTTTGAAATCAAGCCAGAATCCCGCCTTGGGAGCTTCAGAGAGGAATTGGAAAAGCGATTCCCTCTTTGCTATTAACTATGAAAGCTAAATTAGCTGCATGTAAATAGCCACTCATCTGGCTGCCCGTGGCAGGTGAGAAAGGCCATCAGCTAACCAGTCAGTCTCACTTCCTTTTTCTGAAGTCTATTTCAAAACTTGGAATATATTGTTTTTTTGTTATTTGAAAGGCAGGTGGTTGCTTTTTCCCCTTACAGCAGGGGTGTGGAACCTCCTTTAGCCCGCAGGCTGAATTCTGTTTCAGAGAAGCTCTCAGGGGCCGCATTCCAGTGGTGGGCATGGCTGGAGGCAACGGGGGTGTTGTCAAAGGCAAAAGGGGTGGGACCAAAAATTGTTGTTGTTCAGTCGTGTCCGACTCTTCGTGACCCCATAGCACTCCAGGCCTTCCTGTCCTGCGCTGTCTCCCGGAGCGTGCTCAAGTTCATATTCATTGCATCGGTGATGCTATCCAGCCATCTCATCCTCTGCCGTCCCCTTCTCCTTTTGCCTTCAGTCTTTCCCAGCATCAGGGTCTTTTCCAGAGAGTTTTCTCTTTGCATTAGGTGGCCAAAATACTTGAGCTTCAGCTTCAGCATCTGTCCTTCCAATGAGCACTCAGGGTTGCTTTCCTTTAGGATGGACTGATCTGACCTCCTTGCAGTCCAGGGGACTCGTAAGAGTCTTCTCCAGCACCACAGTTCGAAGGCATCGATTCTTCGGCGCTCAGCCTTCCTTATAGTCCAGCTCTCACAGCCATACGTTGCTACTGGGGAAACCGTAGCTTTGATTAGACGGACCTTTGTGGGGCCAAAAATACCAATATATTTTCAGCTCAAAGCGCTTACTGTCAGTAACTAATCTGCAGGAAAGGCATTTCAGCGTCTTAGAAAGGGGGAAAATATGCACAAAAGCTGTGAAACATTCAATAGCTGGAGGAAATAGGCAGTACCAGGGGAAGGGAAGGTATCTGCTGAGTCCCATAGGGCTGGATGGCCAAATTTGGCCCATGGGCCTGAGGTTCCCCACCCCTGCCTTACAACCATGAGGTCTAGGAACTTGCTGTAAAAATGAGGTCCAAGATTCTTGGTATGCCTAATCCTCTGCCGCAATAGATTGTGCTTGCCTAGCCTAATCGGAGCCAAATGGTCAGGAATCATGCCTGTCCCTATTTCTGAGCAGTCGCAGCCTAAAGAGGCTGAAGGGGCGGAGGGAGAACCAAAGGAAACTGTTTGCTTTTGCCAACAACGCACTTGAAGGACAGCCCCTTGCTGGCCTATTTAAGGGCTGTTTGCTCAAAATACATGCCAAGCCGGTTGCTGTGACAGCAGCCAGGTTTATTTAGCTTCACAGCTAAATGGTTAAAAATATCGACCAGTATGAAGCCGTGCCCCTTGCTGGGGCCACAGACCTCAAAGCCATAAAAACATGTAGAGACTAAAATAGCTGAAATTAGGGTGAGGGAGGAGAAACCCAGACATGGTATATGGGTGGGTGTGCCTTCCTTTTCTTTTTAAGCAACCAGTGGAACAGAATTTATTTGAAGATTGCTTCAGAGTCTTTTCCGCATAACTTTGGCTGCTGTCCCCCCCGCCCAATAATTGGTGGCACATTTGAACGCTTGGGGGGAGGAGTGGTCACTACAGAAATTGCCTGCCTGTCTACCCATCTCTCCCCACTATCTGAATTAGAAGAACAGAGAGCAAAATCTAGAATCCTAGGATTTTAGAGGAGGAAGGTACCTTTGAGGTCATCCAGTCGAGCCCCCTGCACAATTCAGTTTTTTTATTCATAACCTTCCTTTTCATCAAAACATGTCGCTCAAGGCAGCTAATGATAATAAGATCGAGATTAAAACAAAAACCTAATTAAAGCAATCATGAAAACAAAGAAAAGCATAATTAAAATTGTTTAACCCTCAACTCTTGCTGCCTGGATTCGAATGACATGACCAGCGGCTGCCAGATCTTGAATAGGCAACCTGGCGCCCGCAGGCACCATGGCTCATCGTGGCTTAAATAAGCCGCAGTGGGCTGTGGTGATTGTGTGAACCAGGTCACCGACTGGCCCAGTCACCCACTGAGCTTCATGCCTGAGTGGGGGCTAGAACCCGGATCTCCCCAAACCCAGTCCAACACTCTGACCACTGCACCACACTGATTCTATTTATTATATATTACTTTATTATATATTTGTGATTTTAGAGTTATGACTTTAATGTATATTAAATGAATATTTGAACTTTATATAGGAAGTTAGCCACTTAGAGCCGTTTGTGAGGAAGGTCAGGATATAAATCAATTAAATAAAATATTTGGTCCCACCATAGGTATTTTCTAGATTTGGGGGGGCAGTGAGGGGGAGCCTGAGATGACAACAGTACTCTATAACGACCCTCCAACTGTAGGTCCTCCAAGTGTGACGGATGTCCTGTATTAATCAGCATACAGATTTTAGAAAACGGAATTCCATCTCAGCCTCCAGCAACTCCAGATGGAGTTTGCTGGCAGTAATTTGGGGGGGAGGGCAGTTATGTCTGCCATGGACACCTGCCCTTAAACCTGCAGTCTCCACCCAGCGCCATCCAGGCACATCACTCAGCGCAAGCAGCATTCATATCCAGTTGAATACATACATGGTTCCCCCCCCCTCTTTTCTTCCTAGACTCTCAGCGCTCCCATCTGTCCTCATTCACCATGAAGCTGATGGACAAGTTCCATTCGCCGAAAATAAAGCGGACGCCATCCAAGAAAGGGAAGCAGCCCGACCTCGTGGTAAAGACCCCTGAGAAGGTGGCAAACAAGGTAAGCCAACAGGTGTCGTGTCCCAAAGATGCAGAGCCTGTGGGAGGCGGATGGCACAGCCGCATGCCCCTACATGCATCAGTTGAGCAGGAACCAGCAGGCAGAGCCAGTGTCGAGGGTAGGCATGATTGGGCACCTGCCAAGGGCCCACAGCCCAGCAGGGGCCACTGACAAGCGCCCCCTGGAGTTGCCACTGTTCTTCACTTGCTTGTTCACCCGCCTTTCGCTCTGGCCCAGGCAACGGTGGTGGTGAGAAGGAGGAGCAGGAGATGCCACGGCAGACTTGCTCAAGCAAGCAAGCAGTAGCAATGATGCTAGAGGAGGGGGAGCACGTGCGGCTGGTGACCACGGCAGTGGGAAGGTAGACCTCCTGAGGGATGGTAGCACCTTGTGTCGCCTCTGCAGTGGGCGTTCAACTCTTAGGTTAGAGGCGCCAAGGTAGTGATAAATCAGACTCAAAGGTTTACTTACAAGGAGTACTTTACTGGGTAACTTACAGCACACAGGTGTACCCAATGGTTGGATCAGACAGCTTCTCGGAACCACGAGCCATTGGGTCAAATGGGTTTTATACAATACATGTTACCAGTAAGCAGCATAACAGCAGCAAGCCCCCCTAGCAGGCATTCCCAGCATAAACTAACAGCACTTGGTTCTCAAGCTCAGCCACCTGCAGCTTTTAAGGCCAACAAACTCTGCTTCTCAGGCACATCAGTGATAAGACATTCTCCTCATTAGCCAGAAATGTCCTGAGAAGGCTATCGGCCTTTTGACTCATCTGCACATGCTCAGAGGCTTACTAGCATGGGAGTTGCACCAACAATGAACTTAAGCAAGCATTATGGATCTCCAGGCCCCTCTTTAATGAGCTTCCGTCGTGCATTAAAAACATGGTTGTTCAGGCAGGCATTTGGGGTGGGTTAGGGTATTTTTAAAAAAAAAATTTTATGGTAAAATTTTATTGTTTTAAATTGTTTATGGTGGGTTGTACATCGCCCAGAGTGGCTGGGTGACCAGTCAGATGGGCGATTAATAAATTTAATAAATAAATAAATAAATAAATAAACACTACAAATGACTTGGCTACACTCCTGGGGCCAATGCACCACTGAAGGTGCCTTGCCCAAAGACCTTCCAAAACCTGGAGTCGCTGTGCCAGCAGGGCATGTAGAGTCCACTCTGTAATCCAAATCTTAGACTGCCAATGCAGAGGAAGGCACAGCGCAGCCCGAGGCAGGAAGGCTGACTCATATCAGCTGCCCTGTGGAACATCAGGGCCTGCTCCAGTTAGACACTCTCCCCCCTGCCCCAAGATGAGGGGGAAAACAGGGCCATTCTACTGGCTCTGCTGAAAGTCTACTCCATTTTTTCCTCATCCCTCCCCATCCCTCCTTCCTTGTGTGTCGTGTCTATTTAGATTTTTTTCCCTTGATTGATTGTAAGCCACTCCAACAGCCTTTTTTTGACTGAGGAGCAGGATGAAAATATTTTACATAAATAAAAAATGCGGTCCATGAGAAAATGGTCAGATATGAAATTTTCAGGACCCCGGAGAGGTCACTGAGAGATGAACACTTGCTGCGAAAGTATCTTGGTTCCAGCTGAGTTCTTACCTAATTCTTGGCCTTGACTACACCCTGCTAGGCGTCACCTAGCGCTCTTGGCTGTTTCTTGCTAAGTGGATCTCACTTCCCCTACAATAGTAAACTCCAGGTGGTGAGCGCTGACAGAAACCGGGCCACTGAGAAATGACAGGGACGTATTACTGTGCTTGGGGGAACTCCAGGATTTGCAGAATTGCAAATTAGAACAACAACATAGGAAGTGGCCTTATGTGGTGTAGTGGTTAGTGTGTTGGACTGGGACTGGGAGATCTGGGTTATAGTCCCCACTCAGCCATGAATCTCACTGGGTGACTTTGGGCCAGTCACTGACTCTCAGCCTCACCTACTTCATAGGGTCGTTGTGAAGTTAAAATGGAGAGGAGGAGGACCATATAAGCCACCTTGGGTTCCTTCCAAGAGGAAAAAAAGAGGCAGGAAATAAATGTAATAATAAGTAAATAAATAATATAGAAGGGAAAGTGCGCACAAAAATTACATTAAAATGCATTCTATTAGGAAAATAGCTGGCAAAAACTGTATATTAGGCAAAATTGCATAGAAAAATGCTTGTAATAGGAGAAATGCACACTAAAATATGTACAAACATTCCTGAGATCTTTAAAAAAAATCTCAGAAGTTCAGGTTGAGCCAAACTTAAGATTGGAAGAATGAGAAACTGAGAGGAACTGGAATGGACAGATTTCTGCGTCTCTGGTCATGGCAGCAGGAGGGCTTTGCTGTGTTAGGTAGAAATTGCAGGGGCCAAGCAGCAGTTCCCAGCAAAGGGTTTCCAAACGGCTGGTGTGACAAGACTCAGGCACTTGGCTAGCTGCTCAAAGCTCATCCAGGGAACGTATCTGTTCCTTGTCATGTGTATGGCACACTTAATTTCCTTAAGTGTTCAACAGTCTTTATTTGCAGTTGCTGTTGCTGCCCAGGGTGATTTACAGAGGGCCGTAAGCAAAAACAACAGGTCCATTCCTTTGCATGCTTATGAATTTCAGTCTGAATATTGGCAGGGGAAGATGGAGCGTCAGGCTCAGACCAGGGAAACCCAGGTTCTAATCCTCATCCAGCCCTGCTGGGAATTCTGGGAGGTGTAGCCCAGCACACCTGGAGGGCACCAGGTTGCAGAAGGCTGGCTTAACCCATTTTGTGAGGACAAAATATGGGAGTGGTGGGACCGTGTCCTTTGCCCCAAACTCCTCAGGGGCAAGTCGGGAATAAAAATCTAATAACTGACTGAATAACAGTTCTGTAATAACAGAGCCAGTGTGATGTAGTAGTTGGGCTGGGACTTGGGAGATGCGGGCTCAGATCCCTACTCAGCGTAAAGCTCACTGGGTGACTTTGGGCCAGTCTCTGACCCTCAGCCTAACCTACCTCACAGGGTTGTTGTGATGATGACGTTGAGAGAAGGAGGATCACAGAAGCCGCCTTGGGCTCCTTGGACAAAAAGTCGGAATATAAATGTAGCAAATGCATAAATAAAATAAAATACTGATGACAGGACCTGGGCCCTCAGCAGGTCTTGAAGAAGCCAGCCGGAGGGGATTAAGTTTATGTGCTGCCCCTCAGTTCTGGCCAAAGGAGGGAATGGCCCAGGAGCCAAGATGAGCAGAACGTACGCCCATGGAGGTTGGTTGTGTGTATGATATTTTCATCCTGCTCTTGTTTCTTTTTTTTAATATGATGTATTTTTATCCTGTTCTTCAGGCAAAAAGGCTCCCAAAGCAGTTCGTGTATAATCAGTAAAACAAGATAGTCCCTGCCAGCAGGCTAGCAAACTAAGGAGACACAACACACAAGGAAAAAGGAATGGGGAGGGAAGAGGGGGAAAAATAGGTCTTTCAACAGGACGGGTGGAATGGCCCTGCTCCAGACTCTCATATCCCTCAAAACGGCCTGCTGGGATGTCTTCTGATGCTGACGGTTGAAGGAGGAGGAGCCAAGGAGGTCTCTTCTGCCAAGGTGGTCAAGATGACCTACATGGCTCTCCTTCATTTTGTCCTCGAAACAACCCTGTGGGGTAGGTTAGCCTGAGCAAGAGTGAGTGCCCCAGGATCCGGCATTGAGCTTGATGGTGAAGTGGATATTGGAACCTGGGTCTCCCCCCAGTCCAAAGGTCTAGCCGCTACGCCACCGTAGCACACTATAGAGTTGCGTGTCTGTAGGCATAGCCCTGGCTTCACTGAGAGAGCGGTGGTCTGCAGGGCTGGGTGATTTTCTTTATGTCAGTGTTTAAAAACAGAGCGACTTGTGTAACACTGGTGTCTGAGGGAGTTAACTCCTAATCCATTGTAACGATCAGTTGTCTGCAGCCAATTGATTAGCTAGATGAGATGTAACCGATTAGATGAATGGTGCAGGAGAGAGGCTGTCATTAGCCTAGGAGAGAGCATGGCAGAAGCCATCAGACGAGGGATTTCCCCTAGATTTGCTGCAGAGCCAAAATGGGTGTTCCAGGGCAGACTTGTGTAAGTGTATTACTTGTCCCGTGTTCGTTCGTATTTATTTTGGGGGCCAGCATAGTTAACCATTGACTCCAGCTAAAGCGGAAACAGGCATTGCCAAAAATAACACTGAAATTCCTGAGCATGGCGCAAAAACCCAACAGCCCCGCCCCAGTTAGAGCTCAGAAATATGGTGCGTTTGTTTATGTTTGTCAGAGCCGTTTCTGGGTCAACCGTTTCTCGAACGCGATTTGATTCGTAATGTTTGCTGAAAGGAAGTAATCCTGCAAATTCTGCAGCGTCTCACTTCAGCTTGGGGTAGAAAGGAAGGATGCTTTAGGATGTGGTTGCTGGTGATTTGATTTCTTTGAGCATGTGGGAGCGATCGGCTCGAGTAGCTCTTGGGAGATGCGAGGAGAGCAGCACTTATTTAAATCCTCTGGCTCTCATGTGGCAGAGGCTTGTCACGTGTGTGCGTGTGCACGCTTGTTTGAATGCATCCTATGAGATTTTTCTTCCTGCATATGAGAAGCTGTCACAGATTGTGTTGCTGGGAGCAATGTTCCACTCCCTGGGAATGTTAGCTTTTACAGGTGTGTTGTGTGTGTGTGGGGGGGGGGGGTTAGAAAAGAGAACAAGATTCTAGCTCTCAAGACTGCAGATATGTTCAAAAGTCTTTGAGCAAGGCCTGGTGAAATCCCAGAAGTCAGGAAAGCAGCCAGATAAAATGTCTAGTCATTGGGGCTGGGCTTCACTGGCCTGAATATCCCTTTGCCCCAGCCCATGACAAGCAAAACCAGAATAAATAACGGAAAATAAGAGGAACAGAAAATTTGTTCACATTTTCATAATTTGTTCAGGCTGCAAAATCCAGCCTTTCTTTGCTGAATTTGGATTTTCAGGGTGCAAAATTAACTTTTTTTCCAGCATGGAGTATATACTGTCCTTGGCATAACCCCCAGGCTTTGGACCTTCCAGTGTGCAGCCGAGGATTCTGATGAGGACAAGGCACAGGCTACTTCCTCAGGTGTAGGACAATCAGTGCCTTATTCAGGGCCCTCCTGGCCAGAGGACACAGCCCTGCCATTGTCCTCTGGCTCGGAGTCCTCAACAGAACCTCCATCTCCCCAGCCTTGCAGAAGTCTCAGGCTACAAAATCAGGCAAGGGCCCTTTAACAGTCCAGTCAGCTGCTTCAAGAAGGGCACACCAGAGCACACTTGCAGGTCTTTCCAGCCTACCTAAGGCTTCTGTTGCCTTTAGCTCCCTGCTAAGACAACGTCCTGCTATGGTCCTAGTGGGAGAGAGTTCCAGCCAGCAGGACCAGCCTGGAGCTATCCAAGGTCCTACAGGTTTGACGAGAATGTATCACAGACAGATCCTTCAAAACACCCACAAGACTTCTCCTTCACCATCTTTCCTTTCTTTCTCTCCACCCCCCACCCTCCGCGCACTCCTCCTCAGAACCTAACTTGGCTGGAGGAGAGAGAGAAGGACGTTGTGAGTGCCCTGCGCTATTTTAAGACCATCGTTGACAAAATGGCAATAGACAGTAAGGTGCTGGAGATGCTGCCGGGATCCGCTAGCAAAGTGCTGGAGGCCATCCTGCCCCTGGTCCAGGCAGACCCACGGATTCAACAGAGGTAAGTTGTGACTGGGGGGAATTAATTGGGGAGGAGGGGGTCTTGGGTCTGGGCGTGACACTTCCCTAGAGAGCTGCGGCGAAAGCGTTGGCTCGTTTCTTCCAACTGATCTGTGCTTCTTCCCCTTTTGAACCACCTGGCCATGAGGAACTAGGAAAGTTTCGGCCCTTGGGCTGAAAAAGATTCAACATCCCTGCTCTAAGCAGAGTGACCAAACTACGGGAAAACACGCACTATCAGGAAGCCTGGCAGGGTTTCACAATTTGCACACACCTGTTTTGGTGAGGTCGTGTTCCCATCACACCATAGAATAACATATTTTTTAATTTGGTTTTTTTTAAAAATCCCCATTCATGCACATGTTGAATGTTGCAAAGCTGTTGCAAAGGCCAGGAGGAAACTTTCCAGGCGAGTCACTGGAGGGCAGGAAAAGGCTCTTCCTTTAAAGAGCAGGTTGGACAGGTTGTTAAAGGGGAAGGGATTGAGGGTCCATCTAGGCTGGACCCAGAACAGCTTTCCCAAACTTGGTACCCTCCAGATGTGTTAGACTACAACTCCCAGAAATCCCCAACCAGCACAGACTGTTAAAGTTATACCAATCTATATGGAACTATCTATCTATCTAGTCAGATCTATCTGCCTGCCTGCCTATCTAGCTGCATGAGGAAGAACAATTTTGGCACGTTGGCTGTCCAGTGAGAGGCAGGGAGTTGCCATAGTAGCTGCTACCTTCCTGAGGCCTCACTGAATTCTAGAGTGAATGTGGCTCTAAAGAGGTCAAGAAATCAGAGTCTGTAATGAAAGTCTTTGCTTTGTTCGCTCGGACTGGAAAGCTTCCCAGAGCTTGGTCAGATATATTCTGGGGCTGCTCAGCTCCTTTTTTCCCTGTGACCCCCCATCTCTAAAGCCTTAAACATTCCTATTTGGGGGCATTTGCTTAGCTCTTTGTGAGCTCTAACTAGTGTCTGGGTCTTGGACTACAGATCGATTTGAGTTGAAAAACTTTATCTGTGCACGTGCAGAATCTTGTTTTCCATTGCGAGCTATCGAAGAAGTCTGGGGAGGGAAAGTTTTGAGAGATGAGTTTATCTTGGCTTGCGTATTAAACATACATTCAGAGTTTTAACATCTGTTTAAGTCTGAGATTGGGTGAATTATAAATCAGAATAATGTGTATCCTCCTCCTTTCTCACCAATGGATTATTGTCCCCGCAGTTCTGCCATCTCATCCTGCTACAGCCGTGTGTACCAGAGCCTGGGCAATTTGATTCGTTGGTCCGATCAGGTGATGCTAGAGGGCATCAACTCTGAAGACAAAGAGGTGGTGAACACAGTGAAAGGAGTCATTAAGGCCGTTCTGGACGGAGTCAAGGTACGGTGTTCTCATTGCCGCCTCTGGCAGCAACTCTTAAGGCAGGGGCAGGCAACACGGAGGTCACATGTGGCCTCCCTGGCCGTTTTTGCAGCCCCTGCTGCCAGCTTGGGGGGGGGGGTGGCCCCCAGGGGGCAGAGGCAAAACGGACCCGCAATTTGTCCCTCCCTCTGTAAAAGGGTGAGTTAAGCATCTTCGCTTGAGAACGTGCTCTGCTCTGAAAACCCGCAGCAGTGGTCACGTAGCTAGTCTTTCCCCATGTATTGCTACAGATTCTTAGGGTAATGGGGGGTGCTTGAAGGCATCTGCCCTCCCAGCTCGGCAGACCTCCAGCAACAGTAAACTTCCAGGGAGAATCCCGCTACATTATTTTGACATGCTTTTCTCATTCTGAGCGCAGATTTGCCAGTTGGATCGTCCGTGTGATTGCTGTTATTAGCCATGCAAAGTTTTGATAGAAACCCTCCCCACTTGATGCTTGGGTTGTGCTGTTTCGTTTGTTCAGTTTTGGCAAGCTCTCTTGAGTTGAGTGGCACTTCCTCTGCGTAGGGCTGCAGCCTTAATTCCGCTTTTTTTTTTTTACGTGAAGCATAAGATATATGCAGAATACTAACTCCCCACTTCCTCAGGCCACTGCAGGACATGTTCAGCCCCCTCCTCTCCCCCGCCCTGCCAATTTTTCAGGGCATGTTCAGCCCTTTCCCTAATTTTGAATTTTTTGAAGGAACTGGAAAAATACCAGGGTGCAGAACCTCAGGCCCAGGGGCCAAATCCGACCCTCAAGGACTCTCCAGAAGGCCCCGCCCCTTCCCCTGGCCTCGCCCCTTTCCCCCCAACCACCAGTCCTTTGGTGGTTTCCCAGCTTTTGTGCAGTTATTTTCCCATTCTAAATGGCTGAAATGCCGCTCCTAAGGCTGAGTTACTGACAGTAAGAACTTAGAGCTACAATAGGCTGGTCTTTTTGACCCCGCCCCTTTTGCTCTCAGCCCCACCCACCACTGGAGTGTGCTCCCCCCCACGAGGGTTTCTCCAGAATGGAATTCAGCTCTCGGGCTGAAGGAAATTCAACACCCCTGGCTTATGTCTGTGCTGTGCAGTACACTGAAGATGCTCACACACAACGGTAAGCCAGGATTCTAGAGAATCCTGGCTTACCGCGAGTGCTCCTTCCCACTTTGCTCTTCCCACCAGCGAGGGCGGCTAAAGCAACCAGCAGCTGAAAGCTTCCCGTGCCGTTACAATGTGAAAACACAGTCATGACGAAGCCCAGTCCCATTTCACTTTCAGAACACCGGCAACATCGTAGGCACCAGATTTTATAAATCATTACAACAGCGTTAGCCAAGCTCACAGCGTCATTTGACATAAGATGCTCATTTCTTCACAGCAGCTAAAGACTCTTCACTCGTGCAATTTCAGGCCATGTGACACCACTACCACCACCACCCAGTCAGTTCATCTGAACCCTTCTTCCTTCCCTTGGTCAGCAGTCCTGGTGCTGTTTCTGAAAGATGACCAATTCTCATCACTTCTGCTTTCCAGCACCTCCTTCCCTCTCTGTTCTATAAAGTGCTGACGTGTGTGTGTGTGTGTGTGTGTGTGTATACGATGTTTCAGCAGATCTTTGGTCGGAAGTCTTCCTTTCAGAAATTCCCTTTTCCTTTTTTGCATCACGGCAGATAAATCAGAAAGGAGGCTAAAGAGCAGGGGCTGCTCCACATGATACAGTCACCCCCTGGAGGCTGCTTGGAACAGAACTGGTGCAGTCACCAAGCTGGGCAGAGAAAGCTGACTTTTGTTTATCAGCTCACACTGGATTGGGGCCCTAGTGTGGCTTTTCACCTTGTTGCCCCAGGAAATTTCCATTGTCCTTACCTAGGGAGGTGGTGGGCTCTCCCACCCTGGAGGCATTCAAGATGAAGCCGGGCAGCCATCTGCCAGGGATGCTGTGACTTGGATTCCTGCATTGAGCAGGGGGTTGGACTCGATGGCGTAATAGGCCCCTTCCAACCCTACTATTCTATGATTCTATCTATGAAACTAAAACCAAAGGAAACCCAGCATGTTTCCGGCCCTCAGGTGTGTGGGCAATACCTGGGGAAAGCTAGAGAGGTGCTGGGGTGGGGTGGGAGGGGATAAGTAGGATGCCTAGTGGTTGGACAAGCGTCTTCATGGTCCTCCAGAGCGTTCTGCTCATTCTTCATGGATAAATTACAGAAATGTTTGCAGGATCGATGTGCGTTCCAGATCTCAGCTTTTCTTGGAGTGTAATTCCGTTACCCTGGCGCAGAATTGTTATTTTAAGAGTTGGGAAGTTGGATCATATTTGCATCTCACCCTTCCTCCAAGGGTGTGGCACATCTGGGCGTTATCCCATTTTATCCTCACAACAACCTTGAGGATAGGGGTGGTCTGAATGTGCACAGCTATACCAGGGAGCTTAATGGCAGAGTTGGAGTTTGAACCCAGGGGTGGTATTCAGTGTTAGCCCTACTTAGAGTAGACCCCTTTGAAATACATGAGAACTAGGTTAGTCATGACTAACTTAAATCCCATTCATTTCAGTTGGTCTATTCTAAGTAGGATACAACTCCCAGGTGTCCCCAGTCTAAATCTGCTACTCTGCCCCAGTCTTCAGTGGGTTGTTTGGAGCTCAAAATTGGATTGGGGCACAATCACCGTTTTCTTTTGTCTTTTTTGTTTCTGTTTTTTTAAAAGAGAAGATAAAATAGGTGGGATGATAAAGACGAGCATAAATAAATATGTATTTAATAAAAAAAACAAAAGTGGCTTTTGTGTAGCAGGTTGGGGTTTATAGAGGGGCCATATCCTAAAAAGGCTGCAGATGACTGTCCAACGTTCCACAATCTTTCTCTCGGTCCTGTTTATCCCTAGAGGGCAGAACTAGCACGAACAGATGAAAATTGTGGGGAAGCAGATTTGGGGTAAACATTAGGAGAACCTGCCTGATTGTAGAAGTAATGTGACAGTAAGACAGAATGCTTCGGGTGGTGCTGGACTATACATCTCTGGAGGAGTTGAAGCAGAGGCTGTGTACGACAATTTCAAACCCTAAAACAATAAGAAGCGCATTAAAAACAATTAAAACATTAAAACAACACATTTTAAAAGGCTAAATTGAAATGATGCAGTTTTACACCCTTTCTAAAGGCCAAGAGAGTGGGGTGAAGAGGCAACATCTCAGGATGTGGAATATATGTGTGTGTGTGTGTGTATGTATGTGTGTGTGTGTGTGTGTGTGTATATATACACACACACACACACACTCCTTGAAATAGCCCAGTGCATTTTGTCCCTGCAGGATTCATCTTGGAGACTTATCTTTTCAAAGATCTTGGCAGGCATTTTTAGAACCATTGAACCCTGAGGAAGGCCCATATGTATTATACGGGGCTGAAACACATTGGGCTACTTCAAGGAATAAAGCCTTTTTTTCCCCCCAAACATCCTAAGACTTTGTCTCTGCATTCCATTGGATTATTTTGATTGTTCTCCAGTTTTGTTTGACCAAGAAAGTGGGAGCCAACCGTAGTTCTTGAGCGAGCGCATTCCATAGTTTGGGGGCAACACAGGAGAAAGCCCTTCCACACATGCCCGACAAATGGGCTTCTGCGGGTAACAGTGCCCTCAAAAGAGCCTCTCCTGCAGATCTTACTATCCGGGCAGGTTCACAGTGAGACAGGCAGTCCCTTAGAACCATCTGTCAGGGATGCTATAGTTACAAGATGCCTGTGCTGAGCAAGGGAGTTGGACTAGATGACCTCCAAGGTCCCTTCCGGTTCTAAAATTCTGTGATTCTAATATGCTCCCCTGTGCCTAAGGCAAGGGATGCAGGGGGCGGCTTTGAAAATCCCAAACCTGAAACAGGGAAGTGACCGTTTCTGGGTGGATACGAATGATGCAGTGGTCCTTGGCTGATTTTGTTGTCCTGTGTTGTGTTCATGATTAGGAGCTGGTCAAGCTCACCATTGAGAAGCAAGAGCATCCGTCCCCAACTAGTCCAGTCAAGCCCAGTTTACCTCCATGTACCTCAGACAGGTAAGTACCAACAAATACCTGATCAAAGCGGGCTGCTCGTAAAATCGCCCAGGGTCATATATTTCACTCACGGGGTTCATAGCACAAACAGAAATGGTAGGAAGATCAGGGAGGGAGAAGCAGCTTGTCCACATCACGCCATATGTTCAAGTAGAGGCAGGGGAGTTCTTTACGACTCTGATGCACTGCTGGATCTTTGGAGCACACATACCCACCAAGTTTGGCCCGTGCCACCCTTCTCCCTGTTGGCATGACGCATAAGGCAAGAATGGGTCTGAAATGGCTGGCTACACCAAGGTGTGGTGTCCATCTTGCGTTGCCCCCATGATGCAGTGCTGTCTTCTGCAACCTGGTGCCCTCCAGATGGGTTGGACTGCAACCCGCATTGGGAGTTACGGGAGTTTCAGTCCAACCCATAGCTGGGAATTATGGCTGTCCTGGACCCAAGACATCGGTTTATTTATGTAGTCATTTAACAGTAGTGCCCTGTCCATGGACAACTGGAGAATGCATAGGCGCTGGATCATACAAATATTTGTCCATTCTGTACAGTGCCTTGCACATGCTGTTTGCACAGCGTAAAACACTAAGCCATCTCCATGATGCACATCATATACAAGGCAAGCTTTGCTTTTCACACTCCTCAGCCCGTCAGAGCTTCCCTTGACGGATCGCGAGATGGAGATTCTCAGCAAGACGACCGGGATGGCTCAGACCACCGAGGTTTTGGCGGATTCCATGGACGAAGAAGTAGCCCCTCCCAAGCCCCCCCTTCCTTGCATTCGGGTGGCAGAGAACAGGTAGGCTGTTGTGGGGAGAGTGGTAGGGATGAGAATTGCCTCTGTTGGCTGTCTGTCTCTTCAAGGAAGGTTGAAAGAATCAGTCGGTATCTTTTGGTGGTTTTCAGACTTTGTTTTCAGACTCACTCTCTAAGTATCTTCTCTTAACAGCAACCCCATAAAAGGTCCTGAACTGTGTGTCTAAGGAGGAAAAACTCCTTCTAAATCTCCCAGACTCACACCTCAAGTTTTTAAATACAAAACCAAAACCCCTTGCCTGTTGTAGCGTGTGGTGAAAGGATGTGAACATTGCATGGTTTGCTAGAAATGTGTGGGACTCTTTGACTTTCAAGGGCCCAGCTTGCTACAGATTTCCTGTGTGATTTTTCTCAGCATTGGCAAGCTGAGCTGAGACCCCCTGGGGCAGCTGGCGTACCCCAGAAATGGAATCGTTTGCATGTGCATCGGCACTAGGAAGATCCAGGCATAGCTGGCTTTATCGGTGCCTTTAGAAATCATAACTTGCTCCCTCTTGAATGGAGAGCGGTAGGTGATGTCAGGAGCACCCTTGCTGCCTTCTGAAATCCTCAAGTAGCCAGAATCAACACGCAGATGATAGGGCTCTTTTCCAAGGCTTTATTTCCATTCAACCTAATGACGCTTACAGATGCTAATTGCCTGAGCCTAATGAGGGAAACTTAAGAGAGCTGCCTACCAGGGGTTTCTAGCCTTAAGGAATCAGTTGGTCTCCATTTGGCGGGAAAGGGCAGGAAGTCTCTGAACTTAAGGGCTAGGAGGTGAAAGTCCACCCCTTTTCCATGGGGCATCGGGGCGCAGCTGTTGACGTCACGCCAAGTGGGCTGAGCGCCTCCTCTCGGCGCCCTCCATCTCCCGCTTGCCCCTGTGCCGGCACCTAGCGTCCCGAAGCTCCAGTTGTCCCTCCCTCTCCCTGCCAGCGTCACTGCCACTCTCAGGAATGTGAGCAGGGAGGGGCTTTCCCTCCAGCGGCGCCTCTGAACAGCGCACGGGTTCCTCTTCCACAGTTTCTATTTCTTCCTCAGAATCAGAACTGCTTTGGGGCTCTGTGGGCTCTGATCCAACCCTGACAGGTGATTTGGGTTTTCCTCTTCAATGAGACAATTCGTCATTTCAGTGGGACAGCAACTGAGGCAGGCTGTGGTGGCTTCAGACCAGAGGTGTAAACCTTCTGGCCTGTCTCTGGGAGCTCCCATGCAGCCATCCCGCTTTCTTGCAAGCACCGATCGTTTGGTGGTCTCCCAGCTTTTGTGCAGTTGTTTCCACATTCTGAATGGTTGGAATGCCCCTCCAAAGGCTTAGCTATGGGCAGGAAGAGCTTAAAGCTCAAATATGCTGGTGTTTTTGGCCCTGTCCCTTTTGTCTTTGGCCCTGCCTGTCTTGCCTTCCTCCCCACCCGCCACTGGAATGCAGCCCCCAAGAGCTTCCCCCAAATGGGCTCAGCTCTCAGGCTTTAATGGGTTCTGTACACTTGGTTTAGGCATTCAGATGTAGGCCTGGTTCAGACAGAATGATCTCAGCCTAAAAAACCGCCCGGAGAACTTTGGCTGTTGGTTACTAAACTGTGGTTATCTGGTTAAAAATGTAATTTAAAAACCAAACAAACAAACCATGGTTTTTTGAAGTTGAGAAATAGTGTCATGCTGACCGCTTGCATGCTGGCTTGAGCCTCAGTTGGGAAATAGTGATTTGGAGAGCAATCCTATGGCCTCTAGATAGCGTTTGCACTGGCCATAGGATAGTCTGGATTCCGGGATCCGAGGTCAGAGACTGCGCTCTGACCTCAGACCCAGGAGTCCGAGCTCTCCGCCCCCTTGTAGCTGATGTGGAGAGAACCTTGCTGGCTGCCTCTCCGAGGAGGGGAGGGGGGCGTTCCTGTGGGTGGAGAGGGGACTCGGAATCCTCCGGCCTCCCCGGCCTCCTTCGCTCCTTTCCGCTGAGCCCCAGCTAGATTGAGGGGAAGCCCGTCTAGCAGAAATGCAGATCAGGAGGGGCGTGGAGGCTAAGATCGCATCTGTGCGCCTCCTGCTCTGTGTAGGATGCCTGTCAGCCTCTGAGTTCGGGGGCTGACAAGCATCCTGGCAGGATTGCACCCTTAATCTCCAACTACAAACTTCAATATGAAACCAGGACCTGATCCTGGTTTCCTATCCTGATTAGTAAGCCAGAATGACGTCTGAACTGTCCCATAGTGATTAACTTCAAGGAAAACAAATCACGGTGAAGCATTTACACGGGGCCTCTGTTTTAGGAGAATACATGGAATGTGAGTTGGCACAGTTTTCTGTTGAGGTATTTAAGTACCCCTTGGGTAGAATTATGACCCCAAATACATTGAAGGGTCTAAGACAGGAGGGTTTTTTTTAGAAATGTTATCCCGACTTTATTTCCTATGGGAAACTTGAAAAGCAAAGCAGCTGAATGAGTAGACTGTAAAGTCCCAAACATGCCAAGGTTGTTAGAGAAGCTCATTCCTACTCTGCTTTCCTGTGGCTTGCTTACTGATTGATGCAGAAATATTTGATTCACGTGCAGTGTGTTCTGCTGTGGTTTTTCTTTTTATGTATCCTTTTACTCATTTTTCACAGTCCTCCTCCTGCGTTGCCGCCTAAGAAACGTCAGTCGGCGCCATCTCCTACTAGAGTGGCTGTCGTGGCACCCATGAGCCGGACCACCAGTGGGTCCAGTTTACCCATTGGCATCAACAGACAGGTAACTGCCCAGCCCCTCCAGAAGCAGTCAAGATATATACCTTTCTCTCTCTCTTTTTTGCCACCCTGCCTTTGGCACAAATCTTTGCCTTCAAGAATTGGGTAAGGAATTTGGAGAAAGTTCACCCTCTCTTGTTTCTATTATCCCCCTATCCTTCCTTTAAATAATGTTTTTTTCTTCCAGTTAATACATACACATACCAGTAGAATTAACCCATCTGCTGCCAAATTGGGATGTTTTCAGACCCCCAGAGAGCCGCACCCCACAATAATCTCTTTTTTGCATTTAAAACTGAGCACCCTGGAAGACTTAATAAGAGATAACTTGCCTCAGGCTCAAGATCTCATAGACAGAATATAAGGAAAGAGGGGCAGGGAAGTTGAAGGCCAAAAGGTCTTAACCTGGGGCAGCCATTTTTAAAATATGTGTTTTCAGGCACTGTTTGAAAATGGGAAAGGGACTAGGGCAGAGCGTGTTGGAAAGAGAGATAAATTCACAAACGGGGAGCAGAAATGGAGAGAATGAAGATGAGTAATAAAATAGCAAATCTCAGGTTTATGAAGTACAAGGGTGCCAGAAGAACCGAGAGGATTTAGGAGAATAAAGGGAGAAAAGGACATGGAGAAAGAGCTGATGAAGAATGCAAACATTCAGAAATTCAAATGGAATACAGTGAAGAAGAGGGAACCAAAGTAGGGCAGAATGGAAATAATGAGACGAGAAAATTGGGGTCAAACTCGATGCACCTGCAGTTTACTTTTTAAAAGCCATCTGTGCAAGTGCTAATTGCGTGAATGGCATCAAAGTCTAGTTTGGCAGCAGAGTTTAAAAAAAGGAGGAGGAGCAAGGACCAAGATAGGATAGAGGCGAACCAGAAAGTTAACCATAGCGAAGACTGGATACGATAAAAGACCTAACTACATTCTAAGAGAAGAACGAGAGAATTGGGGACACGGCTTGCGTAGATTGACTAACAGAAGAAGTGTAATACTTCAGCCACGCTGGTGCGTGTGAGCCCATCGCCGAGGAACCAGTCCACGTGGCCAGACTAGCTTCAGAAGCAGGCACCTGGATTTTCTAGGCTTGCACTGGTTCGCCATCCTTCCAGTCTGTCGAGTTTTAAGAGCGGAATCAAAAGCATGGGGATTTGACGTCCAGTTATTTGACATAGCTTAAGGCAGCCTTCCCCAACCTGTCTGGGAATGATGGGAGTTGCAATCCAATACATCTGGAGGCCACAAGGTTGAGGGAGGCTTTGCTAAGCCCACCACCACCATGCCTAAACCTGCAGGTCGAACAAATGAAAAGTTCTCAGCAAGTTTCCGAGTCCTTCCTGCCGACATGTAACGGTTGGATGCTGTCCCAGCAGCCTTGGTGTGTGTGTGTGTGTGTGGGGGGGGTGTTTGTGTGCGCAAGTGTGTGTTTAGCGATGGGCCGACCGCGTCCTATTCGTAATCAGTCTGTTAAAAAAGGAGCGGTACCAGAGGGCTAGTTCAGGTTCAAGGACTGAATGGCAGAGCTGGCAGTTGTGAAAGAGGGAAATGGCCTATCTTAAGCGAGATTGTCTGGGAAAAGGCCAGAGGGCTTTGACTATCGGGTGGTATAGAAATGGAATGAATGAATGAATGAGATGCCAAAATATTGGGCAGAAATTGCTTGAGCCGTTTTGAGATGAATCGATATCATTTACTTTCCAAGGACATAGTTACGAGTGTGTGTGGGGGGGTGTCGGTCCCCCTCTTTCCTCCTTTTATTTTCTTCCTTTTATTTTCTTCCGATGTGTGTGTTTCTGTTTCTTGACTGATCATTATTATCCAAAAATTTCCCTAATTTTGGAGTTCCCCCTTGGCAGGAGATATGATGGCTGAGTTTACGGGGAAGGATGAAGGTGTCTTTTTGTTTTTGCTGTGGGCTGAGAAAATTGTGACTTGTTTCAACCATATTTCATTTTAATTGTTTTATTTTGTGTGTCTGTGTATACCAAAATAAATGTATTACTGACAACAACTAACAGATTTATTGAGAGGACATCTGTCGGAAGTCCCCAAACAATCCATTGTTTAAAGGAGTTGGCAGGACTCGGTTTAACATGCCTCCCTTCTGTGCCTCCAGGACTTTGACGCAGACTGCTACGCCCAGCGCAGGCTGTCTGGGGGCAGCCAGTCCTACGGCGGGGAGTCCCCCCGCCTCTCGCCATACAACAGCATGGGCAAGCTCAGCAAGTCGGACGAGCAGCTCTCCTCGCTGGAGTGCGACAGTGGCCAGTGCTCCCGGAACACAAGCTGTGAAACGTTAGGTAGGGAGAGGCACTCCTGGCTTTCTCCAGAGAGGGGGGCAGGACCGGGAAAGGGGGCGGCATCTGTGCAGCTGGAAGCACTGGGGTTCCAGTTTCGAAGGCCTCAAACATAAAAATGTCTTAGCAGCTACAGGGCTGGAATTAAGAGCCTTGCGAGTCAGACATCAGCAGCGCCATCATTCTTTTTATTACGGGATGAACCCCGTTTAAGTTAAAATGCAGAATGCAAAAATTACAATGGGCCATATCCAATGTTAGTCTAACGTAAGTTCCGTTCATTTCAGCGGGTCTACTCTAAATAGGACTCACATGGGATGCAACCCAATCTCTTCAGTTTAGCTAATGTGGTTAGAGAGCAATCCTGTGGTCCCTGGGCGAGCATCCCATAGGATGGCTCAGAAAACCCCTTCCAAGGTTAAAGACAGCACTCCAACCTCGAAATGGAGAGTTGGGGATCTGCCCCCTGCCCCAGCTCCATGGCAGCTGGCACAGAGAGAACCGTGCTGGCTGCCTCTCCAAGGTCGGGAAATCAACCTCGGAGACAGGGGGAAGGGGGCATTCCAGTACGCAGGGAGGGGAGGAGACCAGTGAGGCCGGGATATAATTTATCCTGAGGCGCCTTCATCCTCCTTCTGGCTGGGGCATGCTGGGAGTTGTAGGCCTTTTTTCTGTCTAAACATGCATAGGATTGCACCCTCAACGTTTGAAGTCTGTCCCACTGCACCTGGCACAGTTTTGCCCTCATAGATGGTTCTCTCTTTCTTCCGCCTGCTCGAACTCATGACATGTCTCCTCTCCTCTCCGGCTCTCCTCAGATCATTACGATCCGGATTACGAGTTCCTGCAGCAGGACCTCTCGAACACCGACCAGCTACCTCAGCAGGTGCCTGGCGCCCTCAGCCCACTGCCAGAGTCCCTGGGGGAGTCCGGCTCCCCGTTCCATGGACGCACTTTCCAGTTGCCAGAGCACAGCAGCCCCTCGGCATCCCTGCAGGCGGCAGACATCCCTCCGGCTCTGCCGGAGAAGAAGAGACGGGGGACAGCCGCCCCTCCTTTCGACACCTCCGGCTGCAGGGTCTTGTTTGAGAGGCACCCCTCGCAGTACGATAACATTTCGGAGGACGACCTGCACAACTCAGCCCTGCTCCCGTCTATGCCCTTCACGCCTTTCGCCGCCGTGCTGCCCTTCCAGCCGGGGAACTCTCCCGCCCCCGTCGAATTCCTGTCTGACTTTGCTGCTCCAGATCCCGCGGGTGACTCCGAGAAGCCGCCGCCTCTGCCAGAGAAGAAGAGCAAACACAGTAAGCACAATATTGGTGGGCAGGGCTGCTGCTGCTAGGACCGCTAAAACTCAGGGTGGGGGCCCCCCATAGTTTGGTGGCAGAGCATTTACTTTGCCGTCAGAAGGTCCAAGGCACGATCCCCGGAGTCTGCAGGTAAAAAAAAAGATCAGGTAGCGGGTGATGGGAAAACACCTGCCTAAGAAATTGACAAGCTGCCGCCAGTCAGTGTGGACGGTTTGAGGGACCAGTGCTCTGGCTGGGACCAGCAAGGAACCTGCGCTCTGGTTCAGCGCTCTGGTGCAGCTTCCCGTGCTCATAGGGCCATTGAGCACATCTGCAGCACCAACGGGGTGCCCAGTGCTGTACAGAACTAACTGGCTCCCTCCTGTCCTTCTTCACAGGCTTCTAATGGCCCACAGGTGATATGGGGCGCCTGGAATGTGTGCTTGGATTTATTTCTTTGTGTGTTTTTATTGGACTTGCAGCCTGTGCAGCCCAAAGGACCCTGGTCAGGTAACAGGGGGTTATTTAGTCTACATCAGGGGTGTTGAATCTCAGGCCCTGGGGCTAAATCTGGCCCACCTGGGGTCTCAGTCCTGCCCTCCAGGGTTCACCAGGTGGCCACACCACTCTCCACCAACCGTTGATCATTCAGTAGTTTCGCAGGTTTTTCACGGTGTCTCTCCCCCCCCCCCCCCCATTTAAAGGTTGAAATGCCTCTCCTAAGGCTTAGTTACTGGCAGGAAGAACTTTAGGCTAAAATAGGCTGGTCTTTTTGGCCCCACCTCTTTTGCTTTTGGCTCTGCCCACCACTGGACTGTGGCCCCCGAGAGCTTCTCTGGAATGGAATTCAGCCCTTGGGCTGAAAGAGGTTCAACACCTCTGGTCTGCGTTGTCCCAGGCCGTGTGGCTTCTGCAGTAGGCACAGGCCCAGTCTTTCTGAGTCTCCAGGGGAAGAGAATTCCAGAGTCAAGGGGCAGCCACCAAGAAGGCATTTCTGCCAGTTCTTGGTGACCTGATTTTGATGCATAGCTCGAATATTTAAGAGAACATTTCTGGACATGACGGATCATAGGGGCAGAAGAGGTCTCTTAGGGCTTTCTACTTCAGATGCCAGCCACAAGGGCCCCCCTCAGCCCGTACACATCCAGCAGCATGGAAGCCACTTCTCCTTAGTACTTCTCGACGTGGCTGTGGTGGGCGTGCAGTTATTGCAATTATGTGAGCTGGGGCCAAGTCTGGGAGATGGACAGTTGAGTATAGCTATAAAGCAGAGGTACAGGACCTCAGGCCCAGGGGCCGAATCCAGCTCTCTGGAAACCCCAGAAAAGGGATGTCCCAAAGCAGGGTCCCATCATGGGTGGGCTGGGCTGCGTACGTTACCATACCTGTTGAAGGACTCTACGTCCAAACGATGTTTCTGCAGAAGTGAACTTGTCCATTTTGTAGCGGTGGTTGAACATGGAAGGCAACACCCATGTTGCAGCCCTACAAATGTCCTCCAATGGCATATAAGTCCGTAGTGCTGCTAGAGTTGTGGCACTCATGTCCAGTGCACAGTTATACCTTCGTGTATTAATAGCAGTTGCTTCCAAATACCTCTGAATTATCCACAGAGGGAAATGACTATATACTCTCGTGAGTATAAAGTCATTGGATTCCTGCACTGAGCAGGGGGTTGGACTCAATGGTCTTGTAGGCCCCTTCCAACCCTACTATTCTATGATTCTGTGAGATCTGCAGAGCTAGAGAGCTGCCTCGCTGCAGAACCGAAAAGTCTCTTCCCTCAGTGCGACCTGAACCCCTGTCCCAAGGAGAGCGGCAGTGTTTCCGCTCCGCAGATCTCCTGTTGTGTGGATGCAAAAGACTTTTCCTCCCTGAGTTTTGGTCAATAACCTTCTTGAATGCCATCAAATCAATCAGCTGTCTCCCTCCAGCTAGTTTAAAGTTGAACCCTCCTCCATACAGACAGGATATTGTAATCCTGCTAGGGAATTGTGACGTTCCTATAATCCTTTGCTGGTGTTTTTGGCCCTACCCCACTGGCCTTCAGCCCCATCCTACCCCCCCCCCCCAGCTATTTGAGCGTAAAGCTCCTGCCGCCTGTAATGAAACCTTAGGAGAGGCATTTCAACCTTTTAGAATGGGACGGGAAACCACACAAAAGCCGGGAGGCCACCAAATGATCGGAAGATGAAGGAAATGGGATGGGGTGAGGAAGGGGGCGTGGCCTTCTAGGGACCCCCCGAGTGCTGGAGTGGGACCCCCGGAGGGCCAGATGTGAGGATAAAACCTGTGGGGTGGGCCTCATACTGCTTAGATAGCTTTTCAAAAAGGGACACATGGACCTCATTGTTTTCCCGGAATCAACGGTCGATTGCTTCTGGACTTGTGTGTTCCATTTAGCGCTCATGACTCACCTGCTACACTTTGTTCTTTACTCTCTTTGTTTTGCCCTCACAGCAGCAGCCCTGTGGGGTAGCTTGGGCAGAGAGATGGCGAATTGCCCACAGCCATTGAGCCAGCTTCATGGCTGAGCCCAGGTTTGGATCCTGACCCTTCGGCCTCCAACACTGTACAGGCTCCCACCCACGGCCTTTTTTGCCAGTCGGCATCGCCCCTGTTTGTGGAGGGGATGACATCCTCCCTTTCCCCTTAAGGACCTCAGCTCAAGGGCGTGTGCTGCCGGAATCGACACGAAGCCAGCAATGTAATTTTCCATCTGCTTCGTTGGCCTTCCTGTCTCATTGAAAGCTGCCGCACAGAGGAGCTAAGCAGGGAGGGGTTGACATGGCTGCAATCTCTGGAATGTTCCTGTTTTCCCCAGATTCTAGCTTCCACGTTCGAGGGTGTGTTGCTGTTGTCGGTTTTTAAAGTCCACAGTGTCCCTTAAGTTTTGGGCCGACTTTCCCCTCAAGGCTGCAATATTTATTTATCTGTTGACAATATTTAGATAGCACTTCTCATTTGAACGAATCCCACAGCGGTTTACAAAAGAACTTTTTTAAAAACAACAACATGGATTTAGTCCCCAGGTCTGAGGTTCCCCATCCCTGCGCTAGGATCTCCAGATGTTTTGGACTTCAACTCCCAGAAGCCCCTGCCACCATGGGCAATAGTCAGGAATGCTGGCAGTCAAAGTCCAAACATCTGGAGATTGACTTTCTGCCCACCCCTGCTGTAGAGTGTTCAGTGTGTTCAGTACTCAGGAACTACAGATCCCAGGATTCCTTGAGGGGAGCCACCCACGCGACACCATGGCGCATGCGTTCCCCTCTTGCCATTTCTGCAGAACGTGCGAGGTGCAGCTTGGCAGTGACTCCCATGACCAAGGTCAACCCTGTGCAAATGACAAGATCGCTTGGATCTGGTTCTGTGCCTACTGTGCACCATGGGGTGGGTAGGTAGGGGAAGGGGGTTGCCACCTGCCTCCCAAGAGGGTGACCCCCCCCCGCCCTGGTGCGCCTTTTGTGTTCCAGTGATGGCCTATATGCAGTTTGTCGAAGACTACTCCGAGCCCCAGCCTTCCATGTTCTACCAGACACCGCAGAACGAACACATCTACCAGCAGAAGAATAAGCACCTGATGGAGGTTTACGGGTTCAACGACTCCTTCAGCAGCGCAGACTCTGGCCAGGATCTGGCCCCACCTCCTGCCCTCCCGCCAAAACAGAGGCAGCTGGTGAGTCCCTTCTCATAATCCTGCCCCCAAACCTCATGTGCTTAGGTTCTTTTCTCCATCAGACAAGAGAGATGGGTGTCATCCTCGGTTTCACTTCCTACCGTTGTGTGTTTCTGGACACATGTATTTTTATTTTATTTTGTTTACTTGGGTCAGGGGTGTCAAACCTCTTTCAGCCCAGGGTCTACATCCCTGTGGTGGGCGGGGCCGAAGGCAAAAGGGATGTGGCCCAAATGCCCCAAACACCAGCATAATATTATCTTAAAGCTCTTCCTGACAATAGCTAAACTTGAGGAGAGGCATTTCAGCTTTTTAGAATGGGTGGGGGGGAAATTTGCAGAAGCTGGGAAACCACCAAATGATTGGCGGTCAGGGGAAAGGGGAGGCGCCATGGGAAGGGGATGTGGCCATCTGTGGAACCCTAGGGGGACAGATTTGGCCCGTGGGCCTAAGATTCAACACCCCTTATTTGGGTAACTCAGGGGACCCTAACTGTATGATATTTAAAGAGCAGAAACACCCCAAAAGTGAAACACAACAAAGATAACTATGGGACGAAGTTTTTAAGTGAGAGAGGTACAAAACCGGAACAGTCCAATTTTTGTTCTGAAGAAGGACGAAACAACTGTCACATCCAGTCATTAACCAGTGGTATCAAATTTTCCGGGGGGGGGGGGGATGTCATTCTGTCACTTCGTCATCTGACACTTCTCAGCACCCCTGTGCATTTGGCGCATTCAAACTTTGTGTCTCTCTTAAACATCTGACTCCATTTGTTGTCTTTGGTGTTTATCCACCTTTTAGGGGGTTCACTTCTTGTAGGACAACTTCCTCTTGGGGGGTATTTTCTATTTAATGTCATGGTGGACTTCCCAGCCACAGTGTGAGCCCAGCGCCTCGATTTGCATGACAGACAGACATGCTGGCAAAACAAACGCCGGCTCAGCTCTCCGTTTTGCCCCTCCCCCCATGATTCTGGTGGTCCGCCCACCTTTAAAAACAAACAAAGAAAGCAAAGTGGCCGTTGTACATTTTACGTGTTCTTAGTTCAGCTTTCACAATTCCGTGGAAAGTCCCCTGGCCTGATTTGGGGGGATCTCGCCTTCCCCTCACTCCACAGCTTACTGCATTCAGCACGGTCTCCTGATTCTCTCTGTAGTATTTTCAGGGGGCTCGGAGGGGCTTCTATGGGAAGGAAGTGGCAGTGAAGTCCACTTCTGTTAGTGTAGTTGATCCAACTTAAATCTGGATCCATTACCGTTAGTCTTGTAGAAGGGAAAGAAGCAATGCAGGGCCCAGAGATCCTGCCCCCATCAGCTGTTTGTCCTGAAAGCCCACTGGTCCTGGCTTGTGTTGTCCTTTTCCTCCCTCTTTCTTCCCTTTGCTTTCTCTCTCTTTCTCTCTCTCTTCTTCCAGCAGGCCTCTTTTGCCGCCTCCTCCTTCTCTTCTGTCTCCTACTGTGTCCAGCCACCTAAAGTGCCCTTCGCCCCTGAGGACATCAGCACCGCTCAGGGCCTCAGTATGTCCGTCTCTAATTCCTTCCTCCACCAGCACAGCTCCTTCCCTGTGCACTCGGTGAGTTACTAACTCGGGGGACTTTTTTCTCCTCTCACTTCTTCTTGCTCTCTCCATGGGGGGCGGGGGGATGATTTACTGTCCTGGAGAGCGACTCTTTGGTTGATTCTCCCAGTGCCAAGCATACCGCTGAGTGCCTCCTTTGGAAGGCATGTCAGAACAGCAAAGCTCGTTGAACGTGCCCCTGCAAGTGAATCGATCCTTGAGAAGGGCACAAGGCTTTCCAGCGAAATGAGGGAGCGTGGTATCTTTGTTTTCTAAGGCAAAGCTCAACATAATCACACCACGTGAAGGGGTTTCTGGCTACAAATCTCAAGTCACCTTAGGACTGCTTTGGTTGAAAGCAGTGCGATATATAGGAGGTGAACGTTCCATTTTGGATGCGATGTAAATGCAGAGAAAGAGGAGGTGTGAGGCCACCAGAACAACAAGAGGGCTGGAACAACTTCCCTACAAGGAAACATGACAACATTGGGGGCAAATTGATTTAGAAAAAAGGCAAGTAAGGTGCGGGCGGGGAGTGGGGCAGGGGGGACATGCTATAGGTTTATAAAATGATACATGGGATTGAGAAAGTGTAGAGGGAGATGTTTCTCTCAAAATACTAGAACCCAAGGCAGGGGTGCAGAAACCCCAGCATGCGGACATAATCTGGCCTGCCAGGCTCCCCTATCCAGCTTGTGGAAACCTCCTGGGGTTCCTCCAGGGGGCAGGGGACCCTCCCCCCAGAGGAATCCCCACCATTATCTTCGAACTCAGATTGGAGATAACAGCGGGGATTCCCCTGTGTGCTACTTTCCCTCCCGTTGGGAGGGGGAGCGGCGCCATGCTTCTCCCAGCCTGGAGAAAGGCTAAAATAGGTGGGAGCGAGGTGATGATGTCCGTGGGGGCGGCCATGCCCACGGACATCATCCGGCCCAGAGAGAGCAGGCCTGGCGAGGGGCAGTCCAGCCCCCCGCCACAGTCTCGTTCCGCACCCCTGATCTGAGGTCATTCAGGGAAGCTGAACAGCGTTAGATTTGGAACAGACTAAAGGGAGCCCTTCTTTGCATGGTACACAGTTTACCTAACGGAATCTGCCGCCGTGGGATGTCGTGATGGCCACAAACTTTAGATGACTTTAAAAGGAGTTAGACAAATTCACACAGGATAAGGCTACCTCCAGGATCAGGAGCTACCTGTGGCTACCTCCAGGATATAAGGCTACCTGTGCTACCTCCAGGATCAGGGGCACCATGCCTTTGAAGGCCCGTTGCTGGAGAACAGAAGCAGGCAGCTGCACTTGCCCTCGTGTCCTGCTTGTGTGCTTCCCAAGGCTGGCCACTGTGGGAAATGGGATGCTAGCCCAGAGGCCTTTGGTCTGATCCAGAAGGGTTCTTTTGATGAGGCAGGGGCTTTGACAGGTCCCATCCAGTCCTTTCTTTTCCAATTTGTATTCTGCTCCAAAAGGTTGGGAATTGGAGGAGTACTCTTTCCCCCTTTTTAGAGCAACACCATTTCTTGATCTCCAAGAAGATTCCCATCTGTGCCTCCCCATCTTTTCATTTTCTTTCACCACCTGGTAATCACAGCAAGTCCAGTTCAAGCCGCCAAGGGAAGACAGATAAACCTGTTAACAGATTAAGCAGTCAGGAGAGCTTTTAAGGCAGGGCAGCCCTTTCACCCTTAGGCTGACTAAGGAAGCTGACCTCTTTCGCACCCAATAATCAATGATAATCGATAATCCCCTTAAAAGGATACATCTTCCTAGATAAATCTCTTCTCCGCTGGGTCGAAGACTCTTACATCAATAGGGAGGAAGATAAATTAAATTAAATGGCTGTACCTTTAGTGCATATGAGAGACTGATCCCAAACTCTTCACACCCAAATAATTCTCGGCACTATCTGCTTGCCAAGTGCTCATGGGGGCTTAACTTAGCTCCAGGATCTCTTTTCAGGGTTTCATGAAATCTGCACTCTAATTTTTCTTAAAAAGAAAAGAAATCACAATTCTGGGACTTGTATACATTGCAGAAATTAAGAAAAAATGTACAGTTGAACTTACTTTGCAGGGTTCTGCCATTCTTATCCCTATAGAACAATTCTGTTTCTGAGCTTGTCTAGAACAGCAGCCTACAAAACATCTGCCACCTGATGGTAATAGCTTTGCTCTTGTTCACATGAGCTCTTCCCCTGGCCTGAAACAGCAGTGAATTTGGAGTTCTTGGTCTGACCAGGGGTTGGTTCTCTTTCATCCCACCTCGTTCCACCCCTTCCTGGGTATAAAACTGTTGCCCTCCAGATGTTTTTGACTACAAATCCCATAATCCCCGACTACTGGGCATGTTGGCTGGGGCTTATGGGAGTTGTAGCCCAACACATCTGGAGGGCACCAGGGCTGCCCAGCCCTACTATAAACAAATCCAAGATTCCAGGGTTGTTCTGCTAGGATAAATGGATTGCAGGCCCCAAGAGACACCATAGGATTAGTACTCCTTACTAGACACGGCTGGTGTTTACTCGAGCCTTAGCTTTACAAGCTTAGCTTCTTTCAGTGGCTCAGTTCCACCTCCTTCCCTACACAGCCCCTCTTTTATTTGCTCTAGAGATTAAGCTCCGCTTCCTCACTGTGATCACCTTTCTCGGAGCCTTATCGCTGTGTCTTGAATCGCAAAGCTTCCCCATGGTACTGCGTCTCCAAAGGCGGCTCTTGAACGCTGCTGCTGGCCTATGCCGTGGTGCTCTGTGTGTGTGTGTGTTCTCTTTGCAAAACCTGGGAACCAGTTTGCAGCAAAGGAGAGACGGAGACTTGAATGCGCCTTGGGGGGAAGAATCCTGTTCTCGCTGGTGTGTTGTGATCTCTCCCTCTGCAATGCATGCACACTCTGGCTCAGTTAAGGCACTGCTTAATGGAGATGTGCCAAGGCTCAAGCCTACAGAGAATTTATCTGTTTTTTAAAAAAGATTTCTAACACGCCTTTCAGGGCACGCTGCCCTCACAAGGCAGTTTGCGAAGGTTTAAAACGCACAACAAAATCCTAATTACAGCAACAATAAAATACCTCATAATGCTGGTGGCTCTGCAATTCCAGATGGATCTGGATTATGCTGATTATCTGGATCCATTTCAAGCAGGCTTTTGGCTGGGATATGGGCCTCAGACTGCTTTGGATGCTTTGGTGGATGACCTACACCAGGAACTGGATGCAGGAGAAATGTGATTCCTATTCATTCTCCTGGACTTCTCAGTAGCTTTCGATACCATCCATCGTGGTATCCTTCTGGACTGGCTGGCGCAGTTGGGCCTTGGCTGCACTCTGTTGCAGTGGTTCCGGTCGCTGGTCCAGAAGGTGGTGCTGGGAGATTACTGTTTCACTCTGCAGCCATTGGCCCATGGTCACAGCATCTGGGACTGTTTAGCTTAGAAAAAGGGTGAGAAAGGGGAGACCTGATACAGGTGTACAAAATGATGCCTGGTGTAGAGAAAGTGGATAGGGAGACATGTTTCTCCCTCTTTCATAATACTAGAACCCAGAGGGGTCATCCCATGAAGCTGATTGGTGGGAGATTCAGGACAGATCAAAGGAAGTCCTCCTTCTCACAGCACGGAGTTAAACTATGGAACTGGCTTCCACAAGACGTAGTGATGGCCACCCATTTGGATGGCTTTAAAAGGGGGTTGGGCAAATTCCTGGAGGAAAAAGCTATCAACGTCTACTAGTCCTGATGGCAATATGCTACCTCCAGCATCAGAGGCAGTATGCCTGTGTACACCAGTTGCTGGGGAACATGGGCGGGAGGGTGCTGTTGCACTGTCGTCCTGCTTGTGGGTTTCCTACAGACAACTCATTAGCCACTGTGTGAACAGTGCTAATGACTGCTGGAGTAGTGGACCTTGGTCTGGTCCAGCACGGCTCTTCATGTGTGTCCCACAGGGTCCTATCTTGCCCCACCCCCTTTATTTAACATTTACATGAAGCCTCTGAGAAAGGCCATTTGAAGCTCTGGCGTGAGATGCCAGCAGTGTGCTGATCATACCCAGCTCTATGGCTCTTTGTCCCCTAACACCAAGGAAGCCGTTGAACACTGGCTGATGTTGACAGTCGGCTGGAGAAGGGCGACCAAACTGAGGTTAAACCCAGCAATGTGGGTCAGTAGAAAGTCTACTGACTCTGGGATCGGGATTCAACCTGTTCTGGAAAGAGCTGCCTATGACAGCTGCCGAAGGGAGATACCCTTTTGGCCATTTTGATAGCCTCCTCCTTTAGGTTTTGTTGTCCATTTATGGACCACATCTGTGACTGGATGTTTTTGATGTAAGCTTGTGTTTCCATTGCTGAACAACCTTGGTGAAGGGCTGATAAGAGTCCCTGCCTGAAACCCTGGACAGCTGCTGCCAGTTAGTGTAGAGCGACCTTCCTCAACCTGGTGGCCCTCCGTGCTGGCTGGGGGTGGTGGGAGTTGTAGTACAATGTGTCTAGTCCAGGTTAGGGAAGATCAGTTTAAGCATTACTGAGTTAAATGGAATAATGGTCCAACTCCTAATAGGGCAACATCCTACATACCTATGTCGGTATGTATTCATAGTTCGGTCTTTTGGCACCATCTGGGCATGGAATGTTGAGTCTTGGAGAACCGGTGCGTGTGTGCGCGGACTTACTGCATCCCTTTGCCGGGCATAAGTACTTAACTTATTCTAGCCTTGCATCCCCATCTTTTCATATCTATAAATCTGCCCCTTTCACGTTTATACAGCCCTCGTCCTAAGTGTTCAAGGCACTTCTTGTACTCCAGCCCTGCATTTTATCGATGTGATTGGACGAGAATGGCATCCTGTTCTTCAATCCAGCGGGATTGACGGATATGGCTTGCATGAAATATAAATCCGATACAGTTACTTTGGGACTGCTCTATCCTCTCTGACGCCTGACATTTTGCTCTGAGGTAGCATATCCTCCCCTCATGCACAGCTGTCCCTACGGACTTCCATCCAGTTGCACACCTCCAAGAGCTGGCAGGTAGGTGGCCCAGGGCCAGCTCCAGGTTTTGGAGGTCCCGCGGGCAAGACGCCCTGCATGGGGCCCCTCCCTCTGTGAGTCTACCTGCTCACCACCATGGTCACCAGCTGCCTTGACTCCTCATCCTCTTTCTCATCCTTGCTACCTCTTGCTTGCTTGTGCGGAGAACCAAGTCGGCCGTGGCATCTTACCGCTCCTCTTCTCACCACCACTGTTGTCTGGGCCAGAGCGAGAGGCAGGTGAACACGCAGGTCGACTAATGCTGAAGAGGAGCAGCAACGCTTGCCAGTGGGCCCCTGCTCTGGGTGTGGGCCCTTGGCATGTGCCCAACCATACCTCCTCTTGACGCCAACCCTGGGGTGGCCCGTTGTGCTTTACTCCTTTCCCCCAGGATGGGGGTGGGGTTGCTGTCACACAGCAGAGAGGGAAGAGGGAGGCTCGGTGGCAGCGAACTGCTGAGAGATGGTGGTCTGTTGCCTGGCAGTGCGCTCCTTTACTCTCTTCTTCAGGGTCTTCTCTCTGTCCAAGTTACGGAGAGTAACACTTGGAGCCAGCCCTGCGTGGCGGGCCAGTAGCCTTACGCCCACATTGCAGATCAGAGCACTGACGCTGGGAGAATAGCCGGTTACCCGGTGTGGTTATGGCTGAAGTGAGATTCGAACCAGGGGCTTCCATGGCATGGCTCAGTTCTTCGCTGTGCTTGTTTTAACCACCATGGGAGGCTCGTGTGCTGCTTCCCAAACGATGGGATGATATATTGCTGGTCTTAACAGCTGCTCTCTCTGAAAATGCTTGTGTGTGTGAAGGCGAGGAGGAGGAGATTCAGTTGGATCAGTATTGGTGCTGAGAAAAGGAAGACGGCAGAAAAGAAAAGGGAGACGGCAGCGGGAGAGGCTTACAGTTTTGTCCTGGGAACAGTTCAGTACTTCTGGTTCTCCATCGCCAGAATGATTTCTTCCCCATGTGCCAGCGCTCGGTTTTGTGGCACAGAGCCAAAAAGGATGCCCCATGCAGCGACAAGTGAATGTGCAGCCGTCTTATGCAGTGCTCAGCGATCCATATAAATGCTGCCATTGTGGGGGTGGAGGGTGGGAAGCCATCTCCAGCAGATGTGGTCTGGAATTAAGAGATCTTCCCTGTCACACCTTGTTAGCTGCCTTGAGTGACATTTTTCTTGGGATACAAATCAAATGAACAATTACACCACTCCATTTTTCCTCTCAAAAGTGTGTAGTGCAGTTGTGCGTACGGCTATATAACTTTGCCAAGGAAATGTATGAAGATGCCTTCTAGCATTAGTCCATCTTAGCTGAGCATTGTTTACTCCGACTGGGGGCAACTCCCACAGATCTACCCGAGATCCTTTAACTGGGGATTACACCTGGGACCTTCTTTCTGCTGAAAGCATATGTTTTTAATTGAGTCTGTGACTCAACATTACAAAAACTAAAATCATGGCGTCTGGCCCCATCACTTCCTGGCATATAGAAGGGGAAGAAATGGAAGCAGTGACAGATTTTATTTTCTTGGGCTCCAAGATCACTGCAGATGGTGACTGTAGCCATGAAATTAAAAGACGCTTGCTCCTTGGGAGGAAAGCTATGGCAAACCTAGACAGCACAGTAAGAAGCAGAGACATCACCTTGCCGACAAAGGTCCGTCTAATCAAAGCAGTGCTTTTCCCAGTAGCAACGTATGGCTGTGAGAGCTGGACTATAAGGAAGGCTGAGCGCCGAAGAATCAATGCTTTTGAACTGTGGTGCTGGAGAAGACTCTTACGAGTCCCCTGGACTGCAAGGAGGTCAAATCAGTCCATCCTAAGGGAAATTAACCCTGACTGCTCATTGAAAGGACAGATACTGAAGCTGAAGCTCAAATATTTTGGCCACCTAATGCGAAGAGAAAACTCTCTGGAAAAGACCCTGATGCTGGGAAAGACTGAAGGCAAAAGGAGAAGGGGCCGGCAGAGGATGAGATGGCTAGATAGCATCACCGATGCAATGAATATGGACTTGAGCACACTCCGGGAGAGAGCGGAGGACAGGAAGGCCTGGCATGCTATGGTCCATGGGGTCACGAAGAGTCGGACATGACTGAACGACTGAACAACAACAACTCCCCTGTTCATATACGTGCAGCCACTTTTGCATCATTTCATTTCCTTCCATGATTTCAGAGTTCCATGGATTTTGTAATTTTTGAATTACAAAACATTGTAGGTGGAAAGCTGAAAGAGAAAGAGAGAAGGGCAAGTAGAAGTTCCTATCCTTTCTTCTTCCTCCATCAGGACTAGAAACATGCTTTTGAAGAAAAGAGAAAAAAGCCCCCCCCCCCCCCCCGTGGCAACAGCGGAATTCAGCTGCTGGAAAAGTAGATGTCTTTAATGTGTGCGTAAACATAAAAGGACATGGCTGGTAGATCTCTGGAACAAGTTCACGTTTCCAGGGAATGTGATCTGAATGTTAAAAGAACCATTTTCCTGTGGTAGGCAGGGGTGGGTGGGAGAGCACAGCCTTGAATGTGTGATTTATTCATTATTTATTTATGTATATATTTAAAGCGTTTTTTTACTCCATTCTTCAGCTGGAAATAGAGAACAAGATGGTCCCTGCCTTCAGCATTACACCGCGAAAGGAGATAGAGCTGGGGAGGGAGGAAGAAAAATGGGATGGGCAGGGTTCAAAGGTGAGGAAGACAATGGTTTTCCATTGAGTTCATGGGATTTGAACCCAGGTCCAGCCCTTCAGACACTGGACCCAGCTGTTTATAGCCACCCCTCTGAGAGGAGAGAGAGAGCAACAATTCAGGCCTGCTGTCCTTGAAGGCGTATTTTTGGAGAAGAGCAACTGCATCCTCTCTCATCGTTCCCTCCTCATCTCAGTGCTGGTGGTGCCCTCTGGGGGAGAGGTCTTTGTCTCGAGCCGACTATTGTCTTGAGCGTTCCTTTCACATCCTCCTCCTGACCATAGTGTGATTTTTGCAAGCCGGTTTCTCCTTCTCTTCCAAAGATTCTATTCCACACCGCCTTCCTTTCCCAGCACTCACTTGACGGACAAGCAACTGGTGGGGCGGGGGGGTTACAGGCCACATCAGCTGCTGTGTTAACCCATCTGACCCTGCTGGAGTGGGGGGTGGGACTGCAGGTGCCGGCCGGCTTCCAAATGGAAAGGCTGTTCTGTGATTGTTAAGACTGTGGCAGTTCTGGAGAACGGACCATCCCTTTTCGCAGCTCTTTTTCTCCCAAGAGAAATGCTCCTTCAAATGTGGGGTGGGGGTGGTTTCTCTGAGAGGTTTTCTTGGCCTTGGTCTCTTTATGCTCAGCGGAGGAGCAGCAGGGACGGCGGCCAGAGGGGTGTGCTCACAGAGAGAGAGGTTGCATTTCCACATGCACTCACACACACACACACACATTTTAAAATGTTTGCGTCTTGCTTGGCGCTGGTCCCAGCATGACTGCATAGTTAAGATTCCATTGCGACTTCCAGACATGTGGAGCTGCTGTGGGAGGGAGGGGCCCTTAAGATGGGATAGTCCCAAATTATATGAGCAGCATATCCAGGGCTAAGTAGAAATTCACTGTAATGCAAACTAAACTGAATTTCACACTTTCAAGCCGCTGCACGAACCGAAACTCTGTTATCCTTTGAGAGTCACACTTCTCCAAATTTTGCAGCAGAGTTTTCCAATCAAAAAATGGATTCAGATGTGCGCAAGTGAGGGGGAACAACATTCAAAAAAGGCAGTATTCAGAAAATTGATTAGCAAAAGTGCATGTATTGAGAGAAATGTGTACAAAAATGCTTACGAATTTTCATGCAAGATTTAAAAAAAAAATTCTTAAGGTTTGGGACAAACCGAACTTGATTGGAAAAACGAGAAATGGAGAAACCAAAATTGATAGATTCATCCCTATCCAGGGATTTTAAAAAATCTATATAAAAGTTATAATCCGTGCCCTCACCATCCAGTATATACATTCTGTGAACTACATACGTTTTGCAAATTAATCACATTTGCATGATCTCTGAATTTATCTCTCTTTTTCATAATTTATTTTGGTTTTGCTAGCCATGGGGATGTGTAAGGACCTTATTTCTTTATTACGTTTTTGTACCGCCCAACAGCCGAAGCTCTCTGGGCAGTTCACAACAATTAAAACCATAAAATTCAACATAAGATACACTATAAAAGTTTAAAGGCTTAAAATTACAGTATAAAATAGAAGTAAAAACAAAAGTAAAATCTAGCAGCAATGCAAAGATTTAAAACAAATTTAAGAACGAAACTGAAAGAGTAAAATGCCTGGGAAAATAAGGTCTTCACCTGGTGCTGGAAAGAGCACAACATAAGTGCTGGGCAAGACTCTCTGGGAAGCTCATTCCATAACCAGGGTGCCACAGCAGAAAAGGCCCTCTTCTTCGTAGCCACCCACCTCACTTCCTCTGACGGGAGTTACCGGAGAAGAACCGCTGAGGGTGATCTTCCTAAGAAGCATGTGATGGCTTGGAAGAGCAATTCCCTTGAGTACGTGCCTGTTCTGTAGAGTAGACCAGGCAATGCTGATTTTATGTATCATATTTGTAAGGTGGCGAGGATGAGAGTTTTCCCTCTTTATTCAGTGATCGGAGACAACAGCAAGGATTCGTCTCCTCGCCTGGGGGCGGGACATAGGTGAGGGGGCAGGGCCTCAGGCAGAAGCTCTGCAGGCCGGGTTGCGACCCTCCGCAGGCTGTATTCACCCCCGTGGGCCAAAGATTCTGCACCCCTCACTTACACCATTCAAACTCTCAAGTATGGGGGGCTAATCTGGCATCCTGCCCATTACCCCACCATGCAGCCCCACAAAAGGGGCAGTGTAATGCTTCCGGTTTCTCAGTCCAGTGACAACTCCCTTCCTCTGCATGCGTGTACATCCACATCCTGCCCACCCTGGAATCACGCAGCCCTCGGTTTCTGTAGTTCGGCTGCCACTCATTGCTCTTTCTTTGTAGAGAGTCGCAGGTGTCCCCCACCTGCTTTTCTGCCCCAGTGTCCCTGGACCCGATCCTTGCTTCCCTCTGGCCTGCATCTAACCTCACAGTATCTTCCCCCTCCGGCTCTGATCCTGGAGCTGCTGCTCACGCTCTAGCAGTGTCTCAGCCTTGCGTCAGGTGGGTGCTCCGCATTCTCCGCCCGCTCCCGTGCCTCACTGTTTTTCAGCCCTGCTGCTGCTTTGACGGGCCGCTCATGGTAGGGCGGTCACGCTGAACGCGTCAGGCGGCCCAGACAAGCAGAATGGATTTGCTGAGCTAGGCTGATGTCATGCGCCGGCCGTCTTAACTGGCGATTTAATGTTTTGGGCCGGGCAGCCCCAAGAAACTCCATACTGCAGTCTGCATCCCCGAATCAATATGGAGATGAGAACTGTCAGGGTTACTGAGGCAGCACCAGAAGTTGATGGCGCCCCCCCCAACCTCCCCCCGCCCGGAATCTGGAACAAAATGGGCAGAAGAGCCTCAAATGGGAGCCAAGTTTTTCCTCCCTGTGGCACAGACTCGCTTTAAAAAATTCCCCCCACATGTCCCCCGCCCCTTGGCCCTTAGTTCTGTGACCAAGATTGCACCTTTTCTTCACTTCCTGATCCACGGAACATCCATTCAAGTCCCAAAGCCAGGAACACGGAGATGGATTTGTGCAGGTGGCGCTCAGATCGAGAGAGGGGAAAACATTGTTACGATGCTGGGAGCTAACACTGGAGCTGCTAGCATCTCTGTTTCAAGGTGTAACTTTTTGGCCTCCCAGTCATGGGCTACACACAGGTTCCTGCCTGAAACAGCTTACCATTACGACTGTGGGAGGAAGGGGCAGGGAGGAAGGCCAGAACGATAAAAGGATGAATGTGAGCACATGCAGGTTAGGGGCTGGGGTCTGTGTACACCTAAGAGATTTAGCCAAATACTTCTTGCGCTTTGGGGCAAGGATTAGAAGCGTGGGGGAAGCATCATATCGGAACTCAAGAAGGCGTTCGAGGCAGTAAGGGGTAATGAGGGAGAACGAGATGTCGAAGAATAATTTTCTTATGTTAACTCACGATCCCTGCCATCCATATAGCAAGACCTGCAAGGGCTGGATTTACGCCACTTCAAGGATGTTGGTTTGTGCCACTAACTTTGTAGCTTGACTTCGTGCTCTGCGAAAATGTGATCTAGTTTGCCTTGACGATACACAGCTCAAATAGGAAAGCCCTTTTTGATTGTTGGCTTTGTGCCCCCCGTGCTAAGAACCCTGGAAAGTGGGGGGACGTTCAGAGCCTGAGAGGGCCCCCCCCATTTGCTCTCATTCTGCGACTTGTATAAACGGTGCAACTAGAGGAGCTTTGCGCAATTCCTCATTTTACATAATCTGGCCTGTGTTGGTAAGCATTTTGTGTAATTTATGCTGGTTCTACAAATCGGGGGGGGGAGAGCAAGGAGCTATGCTTGGCAGTGACCCCCCCCCAAAAAAATGTTTGTAATCCTATTGTGCAGCCACCCTTCTAGCTCTGGGGTTCCACCAGGCTTGCCCACACACTTTCGAGTATATCTTTGTATCCATAAGGGCTAGAAGCTTGCTTTCTTAGTGAAGGTTTAATATCTTGAATTTACCATTTTGATGGGATTAGTCCCTGTCTCGGGACAGCAGTGAAGGCGAGAAATGTGGTGTTTGTGCAAGGGCTACAAGAATGTCTGCTGTGTGTTTCAAAGGGAAGGGAATAACTGTTGTGCGGAAATGGGTAAGCGTGTGTCTGCAATCAGTGTTCAGACATTTCCACTGGGTGGCCCCCACTTACTTCGACTTTCTCCTTGCACAGTAGCTGTTCACACCATGGGGAAAAAGCACCTTGAAAGCAGATTGAAGAGAGAGATGGTCTTCAAGAGTCAGTGTGGTGTAGCAGTTAGGGAGTTGGACTGGGGCTCAGGAGATCGGGTTCTAGTCCCCACTCGGCCATAAAGCTCAGAGTCACTGACTCACCCTAGTCTACCTCACAGGGTTGCTGTGAGGATGACATGGGAAGGAGGGGGATCGTGTAAGCCACCTTGGGCTCCTTGGAGGGAAAGCCAGGATATAAAAGTAACAAATAAATACATAAATACTCTTCTAATGAGGCCCTGCTAAAAGTGCCACCTTATAAAGAGGCAGATTTGGCCTCCGTGTGGCCTGCGGCCTTCTGTGCTGTGACCTCGGCAGTTTGGAATGCCTTCCAGCAGGAGGCCTGTACAGCTCCCTCCTTGTTATCCTTCCAGGAGCGGGTTCATTTTTGGTTGCACCTTTGCAAGTGGAGTTTTTGTCTTTGTTTTTCTGCTTTACTGTTCCTCTACTTTAGGGAAGAGCTGTAGCTCAGGGGTTGAGCACCTGCTTTGCATGCAGAATGTCCCAGGTTCGATCCCCAGCATCTCCAGTTCGGGCTCAGAGTGCGGGATAGACCCATACCTGAAACCCTGGAAAACCACTTCCAGGCAGTGTAGGCAATATCAAGCTTGATGAGTGGATTGACTTGGTCTATAAATATGGTAAATAAATATAAAATAAATATAAGGCAGCTTCTTATGTTCCTATGTACGTTCTGGCTCAGCTTTTAAGGTTGTTGGGTTTTTGAAATGTTTTAAATATATTTTTGATGTCCTGAGGTTTGACTGTTTCAGTCCTTGCTGTGCACTGCTTTGGAAAGTGAGTGGTAGTATAGAAATAAATACTCCTTAGCCAATGTTACAAAAATAAATGGCACGGCCATTTCAATAGCCCACATGAACCTGCCCATGAATTAAGATCCTCAGTTTGTGTCGCTGCTGCTCCTCGTAGATTCAGCTACTGGTGTAACAGGGCCTTTTTGAGGATGGCACCCTGGCAGTAGAATTCCCCTCCTTAGCAAATTTGAATGGCACCATTGTTGTTTTGTATGTGCTGGGTGACGCTCATTCGTCCTGCTTGCTTGGGCTCTTAACATCGTCTGATATTAATGCCGTTGTGGTTATTTTAAAGGTTTTTAGGCTGCTACTTGCTTAATAAATACATATTTCATTGTTTTATTTCAGTATTGTATTACAGCACAGTGCTATACAGGTTTTACTCAGAAGTAAGGCCCACTGTATTCAGTGGGCCTTACTTCCAAGTAAGCATGCATAGGATTGCAGCCCTAAGCCACTAGAGTGTTATTTGAAGTGGACAGGCAGGATCTAAATAAATATGGCGTTGTGTCAAGGAAGGATCTGCAGTGCACACTGCAACTACAACTTCCCTGAGAGATGGCCGTCCAGCCTCTGCTTGTACCTTTCTCATTTAATCCTTACCACGGCCTGGCAAGGTGGGTTGGCCTGGGCGGGAGCAACCTGAGCTCCCCAGACCGCTCTGTAGCTGTACAAGGATTTCGACTTGGGTCCCCCATGTCCAAACCCAGGTTCTCACCCATGGAGCCTCCTCAGCTCCTGTGTTTTTGTTTTTGTTTTAATCAGAAGTAACTAAAATCGTAAAAAGAAAACATCAGGCAGGATGGTGATTGAGTGGCTTAATCCCCCTGGGCCAAGTGAGCTCAGCTACCCATTTCACTGGCTGATGGCTGTTTTGCTCCATCACATCGTAATGGGCTTACTGTGCAAACTGGACAATTCTCACAATTCGTTTTCGCAGATTCTGGGTCCAAGCTTGTGCAGGAGGATGTGCCTGTTTTTGTAATATAGGATTGTCCCCTGCCCTCCCCCCACCCCCCGCTGCCGGTCCCACACGAAACCCGTGTCAGGAAGCAAATCCTAGCATCCCACTGTGGTACATATGTTAGGAATAGGGCTATTGGGGGTGGGGGGAGGGACATTTGCAGACATCTTCTCCCCGAGCACATGCATATATAATCCAGGGGCCCTGAATTTAAATTGGTGCGCTCACAATTTTGTATGCTGTGCACAAAGGGGATCAAAATTTCTGTGTCACAAAAAGCAGGTTTCTGTGGGCGGCATCCATCCTGGCATGCGGCCACATTGGCCACATTCTGTCTTTGCTATTTAGGGGACAGCCAAATGATTATGCATGGCACTGGCGTCCTGCCCCCTAACCACTGCGAACTCTGGCATGCCAGCAACTGAGGTATCCCCAGGCATGGGCCGTATGTTTTCAAGCTTAACTTTGCAGCCACACGGACTGGCAATTTTCTCATACACCATCACAGGGCTGTGCATCCTCTGATCCCAGGAAGTGCAGGATGCAGTACTGCGGATAGAATTTTGCTTCCCGAGAAACTCAGCTTTTTGTATGACCTCATTTAAGTTTTCTGGCCTTTGTTCTATGAAGATCTACCCAGGAAGTGTACAGGCAATGCCTGCTTGACACCGCAGAAGCCAGACGGTTGGCTGGGCCCCAGATAGCAGTGGTCATGGGGCAAAGCTTCGGGGCCCTGCATAGCTCAACATCTTGTAACGCAAGAATAAATAATGCAAGATAGGGGGGTTTCCCCCTTCAAAAACACCAAGTAGATTGCACAAAATAACTGGGGAACAGGCAAATGGGCTGGCTTTGCATAATGTATCCCTGTTGCAGAATTCCACTTTCCTTGGCCTAAATATTTGACTTTTTTCATCTTTAGTGCGCACAGCCCTGGCTGCACCCTCTCGCACCACCTTCCCCAAGCCCTCCAGAGGTGATGGACTACAAACTCCAGCATGGCTGGCCGGGGGATACTGGGAGTTGTAGTCCACCACATCTGGAGGGCACCAGGCTGGGGATGGCTGCGCCAGCAGATAGTTGGCACAGTGGGAATGTTTAATAGCGGGGGGACCGGGGCGGGGTCACCTTGCCATCTTGACAATGGGAGGGCCTTTCCTCGGGCTGTCCTTGTGCTGCCATGAGCTGCTTTTGATCTAATTTCTTTCTCTTTTCTCTGTCTCTTTCTCTCCTCCCCTCCCCCGTCGTTCCCCCTCCCTTCACCCCATCGGCTTGGCTCATTCTTTCTCTCCCGCCGCCCCTCTTCCCCTGCAGTACAAATCGGTGTTCAGGTCTTACTCCCAAGACTTTGTGCCTCGAAACCAAGTCTCCATCCCTCCTTTTCTCTCCTCTGCCACCTCCTCCCCACCTCTGCCTTTTCTGCCCCCGCACCAGTCTCCGAGCGCTGACCTGGCGGCCGGGGCAGCCGCGGCTGTCCAGCCACTCCACACGGTGGACGGGGCCACTCTTCCTCCTCCTCCTCAGGAGAGCAGCTTTCATGGGACTGCTTCTGTCTGCCTTCCTTCTGAATCCTCTTTCACTGATTCTCTCCAGACATCTTCGGTGAGAACTCCTGACGTGTGTGAGGCTGCTGGAGATGAGGCCCAGCTTAGGTTGCCTTGTGCTCTGTGTGCTGCAGGTGGGGCGCACTTTGGGCTGTGAGTGCATGGAGAGAGAGAGCATGTCAGGGTGGGTGGGAATGCCTCAAACCAGCCTTGCAAATAGGGCTGCAGAAGTAACTAGCCGGCCCGCCGGCACATACCGACACCCATCCTTTATTGCGCATAAGGGGAATAAAGAACCTATAAAACAGCCTTATACTGAGTCAGACCTTTCGTCCATCTGCATCCCAGCCCAGTGGTAGTGAATCTCTTTCAGCCCAAGCACTGAATTCGAGTTTGCCAAAGGCAAAGGAGTGGGGCCAAATATTAGCCTATTTTAGCTTAAAGCTCTTCCTGCCACAGCAACTAAGCCTTAGGAGAGGCATGTTGGCCTTCGGAACGGGGGGCGGGGGGATCCAGGAAACCACCGAACGATCAAGAGAAAGTGGTAGGGGCCAGGGAAAGGGGTGTGGCCATGTGGGGAACCATGGAAGGCCATATTGGCTGGCCAGGTTTGGCCCCTGGGCCTTTGGTTCTGCACCCCCGATCTAGATTGTAGCCTAGGGGTCAACAACATGGTTCCCGCAGCACCCAGTTTTTATTTCAAAAATAGTTTTTATATGTTCATACTGGCAGCTGGGATAGCTTCTTGGTTTTCGAGAGAACCACTTTGCAGCAGCAGTGCATTGCACCCCAAATATGTTTGGAGGTGACTGTTGTCAGTTTTAAAACGAACAAGATGGAAACACGTGGCGTTGGGAAACAATCCAGGGCTCAGGGCAATGTAGCAGCCCTCCATTTGTCCTCTCCAAATTGGGGAGGGGGGTGTCTCAGCCTGTGAGTCCAGCCTGCACCCCTCACTGCATGCTCCTTGCTGGATGTCCTGTGCTTGGCCCCGGCAAAGCACCGTCACCCATTTCCTTTCATCCTGTCTCCTGTAGAGTGAAAACGCCGGTGAGGAGGTTGGGGAGGGTGAATACGTCAATCTGTATTCCTCTGGCCAAAGCAACGGGGAACTCCCTCACTCTGAAGGAGTAAGTAAAACCGCGAGGGTGACGTGACCCTTTCTGGTGGGCTGCATGCTAACCGAGCCCCTGTAGAGGGGGCGTCACATGCTTCACACAAAGCCTTTCCCAGGCCCTGCGGGACTTGGGGGGTTGCGCAAATAGGCTCAGGGTTTCTGCTGGTGTTTTGCGCATGGCTCTGGGAGCTTCGGAGAGCATTTTTCGGAGCTCGCTTCCTCTGTGGGTGTGCTTTTCTGGTGCTTTGCTCTCTCTGTAGAATTAGGATGTGTTGCTGATCTGGCTGGCTTTAATGTTGTTTTAATTTTCAAGAAAGCGTTGCGGATATAAGGGTTAAGCACTCGACAGAGGTACAACCCGCCACGTATGTGAACCCAAAGGGAACAGCTGAAAATAAAGCATCAGGAATGCATAACAACATTTAAGAAAAGTGAGCACCGGTCACGATGGAGTCAGAGAGAGAGAGAGTCAGTCAGTCCAGTCCAGTCCAGTCAGCTTAAGCACAGTGATAGTACTCCAGGGCCCTGAATCATGTAATAAGAAAAGAGACCTGTCTTTAGTAGTATCAACATCACCATCATCCTACCCGCTAATGACTAATTCATTTTCTGCACGTGGATCATAGCAATATAGGAAGCTGTGTTATACAGAGTCAGACCTTGGTCAATTAGACCAGTATTGTCGGCGCTGACTGACAGCAGTGGCTCTCCGGGGTTTCAAGCAGGATTCCAGCCCTCACGGTTCCGAATAAAGGGCTGACATAAACAGAAACACCTGAAGCTGCCCTCTACCGAATCAGGCCACTGTGGGACCACAGTGTTGTCAACACTGACTGGCAGCAACAGCTCTCCGGGGTTTCAGGCAGGATTCTTTCCTTGCCCTACCTGGAGAAGCCAGGGACCTTCTGCCTGCAAGGTGGGGCTCAACCACTGAGCCATGGCCCCTCTGCGAGGATTTTTTATGTAGCCAAAATGGCAACATCCATGCGCAAGAGGGGAGGTATCCTCAGGTTGGGGAAACCCAAAGGTTTGCAGAGGTACAAAAAATTGGGGGCGGGAGGAGCAGCCCAACAAGGACTGAGCATATTCAGTGGAAAAACAATGCTGGCTGGCTTGGTGCGGGGAGGTGGTGGAATGGAAAAGGGCATGGCTGGGTGGAGCCCTCCACGCTGCAACAATTTGTTGCATATCCCATATGCTTCATGGCTGAACGTCTAAACCAGCCTTCCCCAACCTGGCACCCTCCAGGTGTTTGGGACTTTGATTTCCATCAGCCCCAGCTAGCATGGCCAGTGGTCAGGGATGATGGGAGCGGTGGTCCCATCCAGAGAGCACCATGTTGGGGAAGGCTGATCTAAACCTTGAGGATCCATGGAGGTTCATTTATGCCAAGGGAAAACTTCCTTTGTCAGATTTGATAAAAATATCTCTCAGAGGAGTCTCAATCTACACAATAACAGATTCCAAATATAGGAAGGATATTCCAGTCCACAGAGCCATTGTCAAGGGTAGGCATGGTTGGGCACCTGCCGAGGGCCCACACACCAGCAAGGGCCCACTGACAGGCGCCCCCCAGAGTCGCTCCTCCTCTTCCTCATCGCAACCTGCGTGTTCCCCTGCTCTCGCTCTGGCCCAGGCAACTGAAGTGGTGAGGAGGAGCCATGGCCTCCTGGCTCCCAGGCTCTCCGCCTGCCAAACAAGCAAGTGGGAGCAACGAGGAGAGAAAGGACGAGGAGGAAGAGGAGGAGGAGAAATAGCGCTGGTGACAATGGGGGTAAACTCCCTGGGAAAGGGCTCGTGGATGGTATCTTGCCTAAGGACCCTCAGAAACCCAGAGCCAGCACTACCAGACCAATTCGGGGGGGGGGGGGGGCAAATAGATCCTTATTCTGTAGGAAGAGGATTCACTGCATTAGCAGCTTAACAGATTGGGGCCAATCCCTTCCTGTCCATGTGTTTCTTCCAGTGTATTGTCACAGCTGGCTGATGGCGAAAGGCGCCACCGCCCGACTTTGGCGGGTGACAGCAAGAAGGGTGTGGCTGCCGTGGTCATCCGCCGCAGGTGGATGTGAGCTGCAAAGCTTTTGTGGGCTGGGCTGGCGCCTTATCCTGGACCTGCTGCAACTCTGTGGAAAACTTTGGCCCTGCTTGGGCCGAAGTAACTTAACGGGCTCGTTGCCTTGTTCCCCGCCCCCCCGATTGGCGATTCGCCTTTCCTACTTCCTCTATGGACTTCCTCTTCCTGTCTGTGCAACAAAGCACCTCACACTTGCAGTTTATGGTGCAATCATAAAAGGCCCAAGCGTTTTAGGGTGCAATCCTATGCATGTATAGACAGAAAAACACAGGACTTTTTCTGTCCTAAACATGCATGGGATTGTGCCCTGACTGACTTCCTCTGTTGTGCTGAGGAGATGGGGTTGGTCACAAGAGCAGAAGAATCAATACTGTCCTCTGTAGGCTGAAAGTTGGACACAGCTGGTCAATGCCTACATCTTCTGCTTTGAGGTTGTATCTTTCCTGACCGATAGCGGAATAACTTCCTGAGGGTTTGCAAGTCAGTGCGTTTTGCCCTTCCCAGAGGAAATCCCCATGTAATCATAGTGAGGCCTTGCTGTACCATTCCTCCCCCCCACATCCAAAAAAAGGTGAGAATTTCATTTCATTTTGAGTGCCTCTGAACATGTGCAGAATTCCTGCCCATTCTAAGAGAGAGAGAAAGACGTGTGGTGGCTGTGCCACAGAATCTCGCATCTTGCAGCACATGCCTGTCATTAAAGTGCAGGTCGGCCTGTGGCCACGCGCGTGTGTACACGTGGCGTATTTGTATTCATGCACCATAGTGGCTTGGCTGGAATTTAATCTGCTAAGTGGAGGGTCTAATTCTGCTTTGGTGGCAACTCTGATGCTGAAATACCAATCTGGACTCTTTGGGGTGCTCCTGTTTTGTATTTCACCATCTTTGTTCATATTCCCAAGCTGTAGGGTGACGCGCACACCCCGCACTTTGTGGGGGAGCAGGATGTGACGCCTGGCACAATGTTCTAGAGAGGGGAGGGGATCCTGAGGCTATTGGATCGTTCCTTCTCCATGAATCAAGACCTGGATAGGCTGAAATGCCCACTGGCATTTCAGTGGCTCACATTAGACTTGTACAGTGGAGTGTGTTCAACATCCCAACTTGATTTGGGAAGGTGGAAGCACAGGCAGAGCTGTGGTTTTGTTCCAGTAAAACCTCCCTCCATATGACCTCTTCTGTTCCTTTTGAACGCCAGGGTTAGACTAATACAGAGCCTCATGGGATGTTGCAAGAGCAGCGCTGTCATGGAGGCAGGGCTCACAGGGACGCAGCCCTGGCACTTTTTTTATGAGCAGGGACCCTGACATCATCTGCCACCCCTCTCAGAATTCCTTCTTCCCTCTGCATTTAGCTGCAATCCTCACAGTAGCTGGGGGGGGGGATGAATTTCCCCAGGAACACTATATTGTTCCTTGTTGTAGTGTGAAGTATTTTGGGGTGGATGGCCTTTACCAAAGGCCTGCTCCTGGGGGAGATGGAAACTGCCAGAAGTGGTTTGTTGATCTGGATCGACACAGCTGCCTGCAAGTTTGGACTCTCCTTAGGGGCGTGGCTACAGGGACTGTCACGATGAGAGCCTGCGCTTCAGAACTGACCACTGCACCACTGAGCAAAAGACTGCACACTGCACAGAAGGATCTCCACACACCCATCTGTGGAGCAGATTATTAGGGGGAGCAGGGGGAGTGAGAAGTTCAGAAGGAGGGCCCAAGTACAAAACATTAGCAGGGAGGGGTGAAATGTTGTATTCTATATGCTGATTAAGAACTCTTATTTAAAACAGTTGTGCCAAAAGGTAAACTCCCTTTCACAAGAGAAATGAGAAGCTGAGGTCCGCTTGGGCCAGAAAACCCCACCCCATCAGTTTTACCCCTCCTCGTGTGTAATATCCCAGGGGACAGGTGCCCCAGCTCAAAATGCATCTGGGTTTGGGACTTTCTGTTAAAAGGGAGCTGGCACCCACCTGGAGCTGGGCTTCATTTTGAACACATTAGCAGTACGTTAAAGCCTTACAGCCACATCCTAGCCAAGCTTCCTTGGAAGTAAGCCCAGTTTGATTTCAGTGGGATTTCTGTCCAAGTAAATATGCTTCAGAGTAGAGCCTTAGCCTAGTCCAGGCTTCCCCAACCTCACGCCCTCCAGATGTGTGGGATTACAACTTCCAGCATCCCCCATCCAGCAAGGGGAACGGGGGGGGGCACGCACGTGCACAGAGAGGAAGGAATTTCGGCAGCTGCAGCATCTCCTGCTGCACCTGCCCAAATGCCCTCTTTTATCCAGCTGCAAGGGGCACCAATATCTCTCTTCCTTTCACACCAGCCACTTCATTGGACCAATTTAAAAATCCAGTCAAATTGATCCTGTTCTGCGGAATGCTTTTCCCAGCATGCTCTGCTTGAGCTTTAGTTTACAACAGATGGCTGCAGTTCTGTGATTCTGGCTGCCCAGTTGAATCCCGCACTTGAGAGAAACTGAAGTGTCGCCCTTCGGTGGCGGCGTGCGCCGAGTGGCAGCTTTCCAGTTTCTCCTTAGCCTTCCTGTCCAGAGGGGCAGCCTGCACTTACACCCCATGTCCAATAGGGGGAGTGAAGCCATGTGGCTTAACTGGGCAGGGCCACACCGGTCGGGGTGGAGCCTGAAGGATGTGGTGGGTGGGGCAAAATCTGGCTGTGCCTGATAGCTCATGAGTGGGGCCTAGCGAAGATGGGCGGCAGAGCTGACAGCGAAAGAACTTATCAAGACAAGAAGAAAATAACTCTTCTCCCCCGCCCTGCCCAGTTGTGGCTCATAATCGCGATATTCTAGTCTTTGCCCTGGAGATAGAGGCTAAGAGCCTGAAATCCTGAGGCCACGTCCTGAGACGTGGCACTCCAACTTCCCCCAAACCAGGGGTGCACAACATGCACCCCCCCTGCCCCACACACAAACATACAAGCTTGGAGTTGGGAAAAAAGGGAAGGGTTTCTCTAGCTAGAACTAGGAAGAAAACCCTGTCCTTATCTCTGATCTCTCAGCAGAGATTGGAGATAAGGAAGGGATTCCCTTGCTAGCACTACTAAGGGAAACCCAAGGCTGTGCCTCAGGTATTTTTTTGGTAGTGGCCATTGCAGGTTGCGGGGGTCTTGCGAGCCCCCAGAAATAGCTTGGCAGGGAGCACTTTTTGCACACCTGTCCTAAATGGGAGGTTTTGTATGTGTGACCCCGATTCCTGCCAGACTGGGGAACAACAGCCCCACCCCATCCTGCCGTTGCTATCAGATGTCCCCTCCCCATGATGCAATTAAAATGGTAAGTTGTTGCTGCTCACCAGAGCCATTCTGGATCTTACTGAATATTTTACTGTGGTCATTGAACAGGCATTCAGTTGACAGTTCTTTGGACTGGTCCCCAGGCCGGCTTTCAACCCTACACAGTAGGGAGTTCATATCACAGTGGCTCAAAGGCAAATGTTAATGCAACGTAAGGCTTTGGGGAGCTCTCCGATTTCCCATTCTCACTGAGTTGCGCATGTTGTGCTGCAGCACTTGGCGTCCGTGCGCTCCCTCCAGAATTCGCCGGGAGGGTTGTTTGTGAATCCGCTGATGCTGCTTGGGGCGTGCCAAGTGGCATCCAGGCAGAACGTATCCCATGTTAATGATAGAAGGCATGTTTGTCTCTTCCAGGAGCCCCCAGCCATCAAAGACGGTCACGCGAAGGAGTCCGCCTCTCTGAGCGGTGCCCCAGGGAAGGCAAACCACGATGAGAGCGAAAGGTGGGGCTGGTAACTTACATTTCTGCATTCTGAGGTTTTACCAATTGTTTTTCTGTACCACCTTTCTGAAACCAGCACCAGGCAGCTTACCAAGATTTCAGAAAATAAAAACATAGCAAAATGTTTTTGCTTAAAAAAAAAAAAAAAACCTTTGAAAGCCATAACAACAATGTGAAAAGTTAAAAGATGTGTCTTCTGATCAGTTTCCTGGTATGTGGCAAGAGCATTGACCATTGTTTACTTAATTTTGTCCTCACCCAAAAAGGCTCTGGGGTGGCTTGGGCTGCCCAAAGCCTAGAGTGGCCACAGCGCAATTTGGAAGGCAGGCAGCAGGGCAGAATGGATGAGGCCCAGCAGCTACAGGAAGGGAGGGAGCCCTTATTTTGGAGCTTCACACCACTAGGCGACCCAAAATTCGCACTTCTCCAAATTTTACAGTGACGTTCTCCCATTGACAAATGTGTATGAGAACACATTCGTTAAGGAGAATAACGTTCAGAAATAAGAACATAAGAACCATGCTGGATCAGACCAAGGGCCCATCCAGTCCAGCATTCTGTTCACACAGTGGCCCACCAACTGTCGACCAGGAACCCACAAGCGGGGCGTGAGCTCAACAGCACCCTCCCGCCCACTTTCCCCAGCAGCTGGTGTACAGAGGCTCACTAATGTTTTGTATTGGGGAAATCGCTTGCACAATGTGTATCTTAGGCAAAAATGCATCTATTACAGGGGTGGGCAACTTGTGGCCTTCCCGATGCTTTGGCCTACGACTCACATCAGCCCTAGCCAACACAGCCAATGGTGAGGGATCATGGGAGTTGTAGCCCAAAGACCCGGAGGCCACAAATTGCACACTCCTTATGTCTTAGAAGAAACAGTCACAATAATGACAGATAGTGCTGCCAGCACGGGCAGTCAGATTCCAGGCTGCCAAGTACAATGGTCACCCCCAAGAGCAGTGGATAAGAGGCTTAGGGGCTAACGAGCTCCCCCTTCGGGCAAATTAATCGTGGTGACTAAAGGAGTAAAGTGCCCCCTGTTCAAGGCACTTCATGCCCTCACCAGAGCGCAAAAAGCTTTACAGCAGAGCAGGGATTGGAGTCTTCCAACCCACGATCCAGGGGTGTAGAGAACTTTAGACCTGGGAGCCAAATCCAGCCCTCCCAGCCTCCCCAGATGGCCCTTCCCCCTTCCCCTGGTCCCACTCCCTTTCCCCCACTCGCTTTCCCTTTCCCGGTTTTTGCGCTGTTTTGCCCGCCTCTTTTGCCCTTGGTCCCACCCACCACTGGAATACGGCCCCCAAACGCTTCTCTGAAATGGAATGCAGCCAGTGGGCTGAAAGAGACTCTGCACCCCTGCTCTATCCTAATTTTCTAAAGATCCAGTAGCCGAGGCCCATAACATCCAGGAAGTGTTTAAAAAGAGTTCAGTAGTACCTACGTGCTAGCTGTTCTCTCAAGGGGAAACTCATGCCTTATATATCTGAGAATTGCCACCCACTACGAGACGGGTGAGAATACATTCGCTGGAGGCTCGAGAACGTTTTCTCCTGGGGCTGACAGGCAGGTTCAGTGGGTCATCCTGCAAATCCAGGACTTGGCTGGGCAGCGGAGGGAGGGGAGGGGCAGAGTTAAGGCCCCACGTTCTTGAGGACTAGAAGCTCGATGGTCCACCCTTGGCTTTCTGAGTCTTTATTAGGCAGGCCGTCATCGTTAGGCGGTTCTCTCTCATGACACCACCATGACTGTGACCTGCTCTGTCTCTCTTCCTCTCCTGTGAAAGCTGCTATTTTCATGGGGTGTCTGAAAAACCCACACAAAATGTACTCACGTCTCTCCGTTGTTATCTTTGCCTCACGCAGTTGGGCCCCTTCTTGCATCTTTCTAGCTTTCTTTCTCCCCCACATCCCACCCCTCCCCAAATCAAAATGTTGATTGTAAGCTTCTCAGGGCAGGGAACTATTTCTTGCTTATATTATGTTTCTTTGAAACACCATCTACACTTAGGACTAGAAATGATGTTGTTGTTGGTTTATATTGTTTATTATAAACAATAATATTGTGTATTATTACTATTATTGTGCCTCCTTTCAGAAGAGAGGCCCAGCTAAATGGCCAGCAGCCATCCCTTTTCCCTTTGTGTGAACATTCTGCATCACATCTTCTCATTCTGCATCCAGACAGCAAGCATTGCCAGAACCTTTGGAGTCCTCCCAGCTCGAAGAGGAAATAGACGAATTGTCCCTGGTAGACCACAATGAAATCATGGCCAGACTGACGTTGAAGCAGGAGGTAAGCGGGCCTCTCCTCTCCCCCTGCCCTCCCCATCATTGTGGCTTTCATATGCTGCTACATTTATGCTTGAATCAAATCAGATTGAATTAACTTGCCAGAACTGAGCCCCTGAGCTAAACATCTCCGGTACGGAGAAACACAATTGAACAGCCTTCCACTTCTTTAAACAATTAAGTTTCTAGATCTTAGAGATTCTAGATCTTAGGCTTGAAACTATGGGCAGTGCCAAAGGAAATCTCAGAAATTTACATCGAAGGCCTGGGGAAGGGACAAGCTTACATCATCACACACACACACACCCCAGTGCTTCAGTCACCACTGCCGGTGCGCGTGTTCTTTTATTGCAAGCTGCCTTGGAAGCCTGTTGTCAGGCATAAAGCAGGATATAAATATATTTTTAAATAAACAAGCATCGAAAATGTCTTCAGGCATTCTGCAGTTCAAGCCTCTTTTTTAATCTTATGAACTAGGAACATACTTCCTTTTAAAATGAAAGCTGAGATTCTAAAGTGATATTATTATTATAATAATACATTTTATGTGTCACTTCCCACCACAATATAAACAATGCCTAGTAATGCTTTGCCTTTGCGCATAGCAGAGACTGCCGAAGAAATGTAGCCCCTCGGCTTGTGGGAAAGCCCCTAAATGGCTTTGGGAAAGGGGCGTGTGAGCTCCTCAAGCAATGGAGCTCTTCTCCTTCTGCCCGAGAACAATGTTTGCTCGTGCACAGCCTGAGCATGTCCTCCACCAGACAGTCGTGCTCGATTGTGATCTCTGGGCTTCAGGGAATACGCCGGGCCTTTGAAGCTTTCAGGCTGTCAAGAGGTCCTGTCTAGAAGCCAGCAGCAATCTATCACTTGCCAGCACTTGCTGTGAGAGGGGGCCGCTCCAACCAGCCCAGATCCGCCAGCAGGCAGGCAGAAGCCATTACTCATCGCGTAAGTGGAATTCCAGGAGCCTTGCCAGAGGAATGCCTCCAGTGTTGCGTTGTGAACATAAATTCTCTGAGCCTTTATATGCCAGGAGCCCCTTGCTGTAAAGTGCCGGGCGCCATTTTGACGTCTTCTTCCTCTATAATGCTATAAAGACGGTGGTATCTGTGTGCCTCTGTGCGTGTGATATCCACTCTCCCCCTTTGGATGGCCACTATCCTTGAATGTCATGTTATCCCCAGTGTGAGGGTGGACACTGAGCCCATAGAATCCCAGAGTAGTTCTGATTCTGAGGAAGAGGAGTCGCTCCTGGGAGAGGAGCGCGCTCCTCTTTCCCAGTGCCAACAGCTGATGGAGATTCCTCCCACCAGCATTCCTAGCTTAGATAGCAGTCCTGGGAGTGACAGAGCGCAGGAAGCAGACTTGATGGACGCGCGACGCCGACGCAGAGAGCGGCGCCAAATGGAGGGCGCAGAAAGGAGGCGTAGTGCCCGGTTGGCGCACAAACAACGGCTGCGCCCAGAGGATCCAAGGGAAAAGGGGAGGGACTCTCCCTAGTCCTTAAGTTCAGGGGTCTGCCAGTAATTCCCTTTCAAACGGGGACCAACTGTTCCAACTTAGGGCATAGGTACTCTGCTGCTCAGATCTAGTTGCTAACAGTAGAGTTGTTAAGTTGTAAAAGAGGAATAAAGCTTTGAAAAGAATCCCTTTGTCTGTGTCTGGACTTGGCTACTGGATTAGACTGAGAGAGGCCTCCAAGGAGCCCTTGACACCCAGCCTGGCACTGCTTCTCTAGCTGCCATTGGCTTACCTGCTCTGATGTCATAGAGAAGCTTGTCGTTCTTGGCCTAGCTCACTGCTGTGTTCTCAAAGCTGGCCTACACTCTCAGCAATAGCTTTGTGGGCAGGACGTGTGTGTTCCTGCGTAAAATAACCCTTTCACAGGTTAGAAGTCATAGAGGAGAGAGAGATCCTCAGCTATTATTCAGTGCAGTCTACTACTATCTACCAACTCCTGGGGGGGAGAGGGTGACAGTGGAGGAGGCTTTCATGCCCTTTTTCAGTCCTTTTGATGAGAACACTTTTGCATGTGTCTACAATTTGCGTAATTTTTCCAGCGATGGTGGAACCTGGGGCGCTCTTTAGCTCATGATACAGCGAGGCCCACTCGGGCTTGACCTCTACACACCCTGCTGTCGCCCCTGGAAGGCATTCTCCTTCTCGTCACAAGCCCAAGAGTTCAGAGCTCTCTGCTCCCTTGAGTCTGAAGCAGCGAAATCACATTTGGGCTGGAGGTCATCTCCAGTGCACAGCAAGCCCGGGCCATCCCCTGCTCGCTCTTGACTCAGCTTGCACGCTGATCCCCCACGATGTGAGGAATGTCGGTGTGGCGCTTAGGCGCTGGGGAATTAGGGTGCCCCAAAAGGAAGCTGCCAGGCGCACAATCTCCTTTGGGATTTTTTTGCTCCCCCGTTGCAGGGAGACGACGGACCAGATGTTCGTGGAGGGTCGGGGGACATTCTCTTGGTCCATGCGACAGAGACCGACAGAAAAGGTATTGTGGAGGGGAGCGTGGTTTGTCACTGGTGCGGGCCACAGATTCGCCATGTGGAACTAGGGGCTGTTGTGTTTTGCAGATCAGGCAGGCAGGCAGGTGGGATTAATAGATTTTGGAGGTGGAGACCATGCAAAAGAGGGTTCTGCTTAGCTTCAGTCAAGCGAGAGATAATCTGGATAAGTTCCAATAACATTCACTGCAGCAGTTATAGTTGTGCATATTGCTGGGGGGGGGGCAGGGGAGGTTAACCCTCCTGTGCCCATTCTCAGTAGTTGAGTCGTGCTGCATTTGTTTTTGTTTCTGGGGGGGCAGGGGTTGCATATTGTTAATCATTTCAATCACTGGCTTTGATCGTTACTGCTTCTTAAGAGCTGCTGAATTTCAGCTGCAAACTGCCGATTGTTTTGCCATTGCACCACCACATTTCAGCAGGCCAGGGGGAGGCTGTGGTGTTGGCAAGGGCAGCACTCAAGGCCGGGGGGGGGGGAGGGTTGCCCACCCCTGATGTAAGGTGTTAGGTCTGTGCCTTAGACTCATGTCTGTTTCCTAATTTCTTCTCTGGCTTCCTGGTTTGCCGCAAACCAGTCAGTCATGGAGGGGAATAGACTGTGCAAGAGGAGGAGTGAGCGTGTGAGCCCAAGGCCCAATCCTGATGCCCAAACATGGTTTATGTGGTTACAAGAGAGTAGAGCCCCCGCGCTTCTAATGGGAGACCCAGTTGACTGATGGGTTGTTCTTCCTTTCCTCCTCTTTGTCTGCAACTAGATCTGGTGCTATACTGCGAAGCCTTTTTGACAACGTACCGAACTTTCATCACTCCCGAAGAACTCATCAAAAAGTTACAGTACAGATATCCTTGTCAGTGCCCGGCAAGTCCCCCCAACCCCCAAACATACTCTGTACGTATGTCCCAGGAGGTGTGGGGCCCTTGCCAGGTAGTGCAGTGTCAGCAAGGCCCTGTGACTTCCACATGCTTCTCACCCAGCAAGTACATCACAGCTTCTTGGCTCCTGGGCAGGGATTCCTCAGACAGACTTGGTTGCCTCTGGAGTGCAGGGAGGAATCACAGATGATCAGGGCTGCAGAATGCCTTTCAGTCTGGGGCCAAATTCCATTTCAGAGATGCTCTTGGGGGCTGCGTTCCAGGGGTGGGCGGGGCCAAAGACAAAGGGGGTGTGGCCAAAGGGAAAAGGGGTGTCCAGAATACCCTGAATCACAGCATATTTTAGCGTGAAGCTCTTACTGCCTGTCCCTAAGCCTTAGGAGAGGCATTTCAATGTTTAGAATGGGGAAAGGACTGCAGAAAATCCAGGAAACCACCAAAGGATCAGTGGGTGGGGGAAAGGGAGCATGGGCAGCCCTGGAGGACTGGCTTTGGCCCCCAGGCCCAAGGTCCCGCGCCCTGCTCCGGGGTGACTCCATGCGGGCATCTCACTCCAGAAATCCAGGGAGCGATTCCGCCCTTCCTATTGCCAAATTACATCCCTGCTGCCTTTTGCCCCAAGGCAATGTATTTTCTGAATCGCTCACACTCGCCGCATGGGGAAATGCCTTGCGGTTTGCTCGCTCGTGTGCTGGCTCGCTCCGGAGGCCCAGTGATGCCGTGCAGCCCGGAGGCCCGCCTCACTGCTGCCACCTGCTGCCCAGACGCGGCTCCTGCTGCTTTTGACTAATGGGCACTGTGGTCTCCGTGCTGCCCTCCCAGCTGGTGCTGGACAGATTTTGATTTCGGCTAGAAGCTGTAAATCCATGCTCCCATCTGCCCAGACAGAAACATGAGCAGCATTATTCTCCTCTCATGCAGAAGGCAGTAACCAAGCCACTCATGAAAGAAAAGAAAAACAAAGAAAGAAAGAAAGAAAGAAAGAAAGAACGGACCAGATTGCTTTTATTTCTGGATTACCTTATAGAATGGCAGCTCAGTGTACCATATTCTGGGATGAATTCAGGAGTTCCCTCAGTTTCCAGTCTTAAACCATCACCTCTCTATCAGAAGCAACTGGGACTAAAATTGGGCAGGGGGTTGGGGCGTGGGCAGTCAGGGGTGCAGAATGGGGCGTGGGCAGCCAGGGATGAGTCCCAGTGGAATGGGGCCCAAGTGCAGAGGGAAAAGGTGTGGCAGATCCTGGGTGGCGGGGGTGGGGAGGGGGGGGCCAGGCAGGCAGGGAGATTGCCCAGAGAGGTAGGCAGAACAGGGAGGAGGGCTTGAGAAGGTGGATCCTTGGGGAACCTTGTGAGCAAGGCCAGAATCTAGCCTGACCCAGAAATATTTAATAAGCCAGGCCAGGGAGAACCTACCAGCTACCTGTGTTGGCAGCACTCCTCTGGAACTTAGGAGGACCATACAACAGCTTTATCCGCCTTTCTGCAATCTCAAACGGCAGCGGATCAGGGGGCAGTGGGTGTTCAAATGAAGATGAGATTGTATCCACAATCTGTGGTTTGGGACATTGGCCTGTCGTGGGGTTTCCTTAAATGTTTCCACGTCCATCTGGGTTGGGGAGAGGTGTCTCCTTCCGTGCCGCGTTGGTTTGGCCTTTGCAAGCTTGCTGCACTGTGTTAGTCCTTTAACTCGCCCTCAACGTATGAGAAATTCTGTCACTGTCCAGACACCTTTAAGAAACGGGTCAGCAAGAACACTTTCTTCGTCCTGGTCCGAGTGGTGGACGAGCTATGGTGAGTCGGGCTGTTCAAAGCAGTTTACCTGTATTAAACTTCCTGTGAAATGACACGTGTTTGACAAGTAGCGTAAGTTAATAGACTGCAAAGTTTAGCTGCTTCCTGATACCCACTTTGAAACAGATGTCAGGAAAAGTTGCGTTGGAAGTGGCGTTTGACCCTGCGGTAGATCCAGCCAGCAGGCTGTTGAACTTTCTTCTGTGGTCATGAGGACTAGCAACAGGCTTTCATTGCTTTTTTTTTTTAAATAAGAGCTCAGATTCGCAGGATGCAGAATTCTGTATTAGATATCAAACGCTACACTCGTATGGAATGCACACACACACTGAGTAGCCTGGTTGCTGACTGAAATGTTGTGATTTTTAAATACATGGCTGATGGAGGCTTCAGTTGGATTTCTCACATCTTTCTTTCTCAGTTTGGTAGAGCTGACTGAAGAGATCCTCAAGCTGCTCATGGACTTGGTGTTCCATTTAGTTTGCAACGGGGAGCTCAGCCTCGCCAGAGTGTTGCGCAAAAACATCCTCGACAAAGTGGATCAGAAAAAGATGCTGCGATACACCAACTCAATCAAACCTCTTGCAGCCCGCTGGGTTGCAGCCAGGTGAGGAGGGGCTCTTTCCTCTGTGACCCTGAGCAAAGGAAAATCCCAAACCTGCACCAAAGAAAATTTCTGGAAGGCTCCAATTTTCTAGGCACTTGGAGGGGAAAATGCTAATTATTCAAGAGGCAGCATGCAATGCATTGGAGTGAACTGAACTGCACTGAGATGTACTGCAGTGCTTCTTACTGTTTGCCTTATTGCATTCTTGCACTACGTTATTATTCAATACATTTAAAAAATTCAGAATTACAAATACAACGCTATAGAAAAACAACCAAAATAACTGTCATACAAACAAAACTGAGAGGCAAGCAGCAATAAAACGATACTGCGAGCTGAAGCAATGCAATCTGTTAAAATCCCTGCACAAATAAAAATGCCTTGACCTGGCACTGAAAAACTGGTAAAGTCAGTGGCATTTAATTTCCTGAGGGCAGCTGTGGGCAGAAGTTAGATCTGGATCGACTGGTTATAAATTGCATTGCTGAAGTGAAGGACGTTTTGGGCAACTAGGAGTGCATTTTTGTGAGGAAGGAATGAGAGCTGCATACAGTTCTAGTACCCGAAACAAATTCTTGGGTTCGGAGTTACTTAATTCTAAGTGGATTTCTTTTACACCAGGCTTAACATCGGCTGAGGGATCTCAGGATTCAAGTAAAAAACGAAATAGCTCCTGCAAGCCTGATGTCTGCCCACCACTACCTTAGAGAGGTCCACATAGGTTCAAACCTATCTCTGCAACCAGAGGGGCTAGAAACCTATGGAGTGAGGTTTAAAAAGGAAGAAAACCCAGATATTCAAGATGGTGAATTTCAGGCGCAGCATCTGATTCAGTGCTTTTTCTGCATTCAAGGGGAGCAGTGGGGGGGGGGGGGGAATACATGCAACTTTGAGTAAGAGACATCACCTTTTTTCTTCTTTATCATTTCCAGGCCTGGCACCCTGCATGATTTCCATAGCCATGAGATAGCTGAGCAGTTGACCCTCCTGGATGCAGAGCTGTTTTATAAGATTGAGGTATTTTATTTTTAAAATTTACAAACTGCTTTTGATCCACAGGATCAAAAACAGACAAGAAATCCAATATAAAAACTATACAATTGCACCCTAAAAAGCAAAAAGTCTTCACCCAGTGAATCAAACAACAATCAAATATTATTGCATTTATAGCCCGCCTTTTTTCCTCTTGCAAGGACCCCAAGGCGGCTTACATTATCCTCCTTCTCTCCATTTTATCCTCACAACAACAACCCTGTGAGGTGGGTTGGGCTGAGAGTCTGTGACTGGCCCAAAGTCACCCAGTGAGCTTCCATGGCCTAGTGGGGACTAGAACCCGGATCTCCCAGCTCCCAGTCCAGCACTCTCACCACTACACCATGCTGGCTCTCATACACATATACACACACATACACTAAAGCAATCAAATGTTCATTCATTCATTCATTTCATGTATATACTGCCTAATAGCCAAAGAACTCTGTTCGGTTCCCAAACATGACCTAACCAAAACAGGAAATTTCTCCCACCCCCTTAGAAAATTACAATCCAAAATACAAGACAATGAAAACATAATATAAAATCTTTAACATACGAAATTTAAAAACAGTTTAAAGTAGCTAAGAAATGGTTACAATTAAATACTGGGACCCAATATAATAACTGACAATAAATAACTGTGGCCATCAGATGCCTGGGAGTGGAGGAAAGTCTTCACCTGGCACTGAAAAGATTGGCATCAGGTGGACCTGAATGGGGAGAGCATCTCACAGTCGGGGCCACCACCGAGAAGACCCCCTCCCTTGTTGCTGCCCTCCGAACCTCTCAGAGGAGGCACTTGGAGGATGCCCAGGCAAAGAGGAATGTTTTAACTTTGTGCCGAAAAGAAGGCAAAATTGGTGCCTGTCGAATCTCCTGTGGGAGGGCATGCCAGGGTTGTGGCACCACCAAAGAGGTGTTTTATGTTAATGTTTTGCCTACATTTTAACCTGGGAGAGTTCTAAATTTTAATGGGGGTGTGCTTCTGAATTCATGGCAAACAATGCCGTCCACAGCTGTGTGTCTTTCTCTCGCTTCTTCCCTACTCAGATCCCTGAAGTCTTACTTTGGGCCAAAGAGCAGAACGAAGAAAAAAGCCCCAATTTGACCCAGTTCACTGAGCACTTTAATAACATGTCCTACTGGTAAGAGAGAACAACAGCTCTTACTTCTTATCCCAGGGGAGGCTTGGAATGTGCTCTTTGCACAGCTCTGCTATAGAGCAATATATTTTGTTGTCGGGCCGGGGGGGCTGTTTTGTTGTCGGGCCGGCTGTTTGTTGACAAGAGGTTGTATGCATCTGAATGACTGATGGCCAGAACTACAGTTCGAGAGCCACACAGCAAAAGTGTAGAAAGAATTCTCAGGCTGCAGTTACATATTTTGGGTAGACGCAGGTTTCAGAGTTGTGTTTAGTGAAGGCTGGTTGCTCCGATGTCAGTGGGGTAATGAATCCGCTCTGGGTTTCAGTCAGAACCAGTCAGAACTCTTAAGGAGCTATCCCAGAAGCTATCCTAATGAAGCATTAGGCACGTAGGTACCAAACATTACAGTGAGGAGCCCGAGAAGATTTTTGACAGCACTTGACATTTAACGTCACAGCTAATTTGGCCCTGATAAAGGCACAGCCTTGCAGCTGCATTGCTGCAAATCGTACATGACTTCGGAGTATTTTGGTAAAGAGAAACACAACAAATATAACACTGAATGCACTCAGATAAAACAGTTGTAACTGACTTCCTCCCCTGTGTGATAAATGTATAATCATAACCCCTTCTCTTGGAAATCATCCTTTTTTTTTTTGTCTACGCAATCTACTAGACGTCAGGGAAGGTTGCTTGGGTTTGGAGTATCCCTCTTATCCTCTAACAGAAGGAGAGCTGCTAATTTTAGTAAAAACAGCTTAGTTCCCACCGTGAAGGAGGTTTGCAGGTTTCCGTTGAAATTCTTTCCATTTTGGAGAAATGGAAACTTGGGGAGGGGGTTGCTCAAAAGAGGAACCAACCAAACAGGGCGACACTACCGGCTTCTCAGCACCACTGGCCGTTGGCAACCCACTCTGCAGGTATTGTTGGCTTGGAAACCCAGTTGAGCATTTAATCCTGAGCGCCGTGTTGCTTTGTTGTCTCTCCCGTTCGCAAACTCACAGGGTCCGCTCGATAATTATGCAGCAGGAGAAAGCACAGGACCGAGAGAGGTTGCTTCTGAAGTTTATAAAGATCATGAAGGTAAGTGCTGTCGACCAGCAGTCTCCAAAGTGGGGTGCGCAAGACGATCCATTGGGGTGCGCGAGCCACCGGACGATGGAACCCCTTCCCACTGCCCTGCTAAGCTGCCATGATGTGCAATGATGGCGGAGGCAGCAGGAGGGGACGGGAGCCAAGAGGGAAGCTCCGTGGCGTTTCTCTCTCAGCTCCAGTCCTATCCTGCCTCTGCTGCAGCCACCGAGAGCCACTGCGCCAGTCTCTGCCTGGTTACTTGCTCAGCCACAGCACTGGAGCAGCTGCCCTTAGGGATGCTGGAAAAATCTGAGACAGACTAAAATGAGCTCACTTCTCTAAGAATCCGACCTGTGGAATCCGCTGAAATGAAGCATATTCAATCACATTGCTCTCACTAAAAAATATTATTATTAATAATAATATTTTTTAGTGAGAGTAAAAAGCGTTTTTGTACTGGCAATAAATAAAATAAATAATTACTTTAAAAATATTATTTCATCTTCATCTCATCCTTTCTATTTTTTGTGTATGTTTTATAATGTACATAATAGTACAGTAGTACATGTATACAATTTATAAATAAATAAACAAACAAACAAACATATATTGGGGGTGCATGCTCAAAAATGTTTTACTGATAGAGGTACGCAGTCAGAAACCTTTAGAGACCACTGCAGCAGACAAGCGTTACTGCAGTGAGTGCCTATGTCAGAATGCCGGATGGCGCCAGGGACCCTGAGATTTGAACCTCAGGAATGTTGCTGGGACGAAGGCTAAAGCCTAGCCTAGCGAACTACCTGGGACTGTAAGCGGTCAGGCCTCAAAGCCTTCCCTTCTCAGGCACAGTACGGAACAGATGTTTGTAACCGATGCTGACTCCAGGTTTGTGAGAGCCCTTGAGCAAGGCACCCTCCAGGGCCCGCTCCCTCATGAGTCTACCTCCTCATTGCCGTGGTCACCAGCTGCCCTTGCTTCTCCTCCTCTTCCTCATCGTTGCTGCCGCTTGCTTGCTCGGCAGGCAGAGAGCCAGGGAGCGAGCAGGCTGGGGCATCTCCTGCTCTTCCTTCCTTCTCGCCACCGCTGTTGCCTTGGCCAGAGCGAGAGGCAGGGGAACAAGCAGGTTGCAAAGGGGAAGAGGAGGAGCAGCTCCAGGGGGCTCTGGTCAGTGGGCCCCTGCTGGGGTGTGGGCCCTTGGCATGTGCCTGACCAGGCCTACCCCTGACGCTGGCCCTGTTGTAGCAGCAGCCCCTATGGTGGGCTAGCTGTATCGATCCCCTGGATTGGCTGTGCCAGGAGCCTGGCACTAGGTTGAAGAGCACATAACCCGTGTGCACCCACAGCTCACGCCCCTGAAATGCCCCAATCGCCGTCTTCTTCCCTCCTCCGCAGCACTTACGGAAGCTCAATAACTTCAACTCCTACTTGGCCATTCTCTCCGCGCTGGATTCAGCACCCATCCGTCGGCTCGAGTGGCAGAAACAAACTTCAGAGGTGGGTGTCGTTGTTTTTAATTTTGTTTTTAACGAAACATTTTTCATCCTGTCTTTCCAAAACCTCAAGCCTGGCAAACAGACCAGAGCACAGTCAAGATTAAAAACGAGGCTTGGTAAACCGATCGCGGTAACAGCAAGAAGGCCCTCCTCAGCTTACCCTACCACTTACTCCCAGGCACGTGACGGGATTTGAACATCAGTTGTTTTATCAGGTCCTGGTGTCTTATGTAACTGGGAGGGGGGTTTTTTAGCTGTGTCGAACTCTTTTTCAATTTTGCGTGTTACTTTTTTATATATTATGTTTTTGTTTCATGGTTTTTGTGAACTGCCCAGAGCGCTTTGGCTGTTGGGCGGTACAGAAATGAAAGAAATGAATGAATGGTGGGTGGGTGCATTGTCGGCACCAGGATTTGCCCTCAGGGAAAACACCCTCGTTGGGTCCACCTCCACTGGGCTGCCAGTGTCATCTGCTGCCGCTCGCTGTCCCCCCACCCTTCCTTGCTCACTTGCCAAGACTTGGAGGCAAGTGAGCAGGCTGTAGATGCTGCTTTTTCTTCTTTCTCGGCACCCGTGTTTCACCCCCCCGGGACAGAGGGAAGGGTGAGTGAGTGAGCGAGCGACTTGCAGTGGTGATGAGTGGAAGGAGACAGGAGGCTCTCGGCTGTGGGCCCCTGCAGAGGAGTGGGCCTTGGCAGGTGCCCAACCATGCCGACCCTGCCACCACCTTACCCGCAGAGCAGACCAGATAAATGGTTCAGCTGTTTTTAGAGCCCCAAAGTCTTCCTGAACTGCTTTTTACCCAGTCACCTGAAGAGCAGGCAGGGGAAGCGCACAACCAACGCTCTTGTGGCGGGATGGGATGGGGGTCATTCCACATGTCTGGGGCCACGCCCATGAGAACTAGTCAGTTGCTTGTTTTGGAAAAGTGAGACAGGAACTCTTGGGGTGGCCAGATTCTATATGAGGCAGTGGAACACAGGGGTCCCCCCTTGCTCTTTCAGACTTGCGGGTTCCTCCAAACCTGCTAGCTTAGGTGCACATCCAAGCAGTTCCCTTGCTCCGATAATGAGCGCCACGTACCGTGTTTTGTGTCCTGCCAGGGCCTGGCGGAGTACTGCACTCTGATCGACAGCTCTTCCTCCTTCCGGGCTTACCGAGCTGCTCTTGCAGAGGTGGATCCGCCTTGTATACCTTACTTGTGAGTAGCTCCCCCCACTCTCTGGGGTTCCACCGATGGCCGTAGAACTGTAGAGGGGGCCTTGTCGGACGTTCGGTCCAACCTCTCCCCACTGCTTGATGCCGGCAATTCAGAACTAAGCACTGACGTGGGATAAAGCAGAATGATAACTTCTCCTGACTTGGGAACTATGGTTCTGTTCATGCAGCTTAAAACTGCATTCGCCTTTTTTACAGCTGCATCACACTGCTGGCTCACATTCAGCCTGTAATCAACAGCCTTCCTAGCTGGTTGCCATGTCAAGCCATAACGTGAGGTCTTCCATTCCATGTCTCCTCCTCTCCAGGGGCCTGATATTACAAGACCTGACCTTTGTCCACCTGGGGAATCCAGACTACATTGAGGGCAAAGTCAACTTTTCCAAGCGTTGGCAGCAGTTCAACATCCTGGACAGCATGAGGTGCTTCCAGCAAGTGTAAGTGGTACCAGTTACTTGTGCCAAAGAGCAAACACACCTCTCAATGAGGACTAGAGGCATGCCACATGTGGCTATAGCAAACAGAAGGCAACTTGTCCAGTCAGTTGTACTTGCATTTGCAGCAGGGAGGTCTCTTGATTTCACTGTCTATTTGATGGCAGGAGGAATTGTTAGATTCCTTAACCCATTAGACCGCAGTGTTAACATTTCAGTCCCTCCAAGATGGTCTTCCACAGACGTTCTAAACACCTCTCTATGTCTTCCCTCTTTCCCGTTTTCTGCCCATGCCTCAAGCCCAGTTCTGTCCATGTACTTGCGTATGCATGGCATACAACGTGCAGTATTCCTCTGGGCCAGTCTGGAGAGCTGACAGCCACTACAAGCAGCCCAGTAGATGGGGCAGGTGGTGGCCCCTCAGAGTGGAGGGTTAGGGAGCAACTTGTTCTCCCCAAGGGTTGTTTGTTTGAATAAACACCAGAAATGTGTTGACTTAAAAAAAAAATGTATCCCACAAAGAACTCCCTGTGAGCTGGTCAGTCAAATACTCATCCATGCAAATAATCTAGGACAGGTGGGAAAAGCCTTCTACCAGTGGAAGAGTAGGCAGGACCTTAATTTCAGGGGGGTGGCACCTCCCAGTCCTGCCTGAGGGCAGAGAGGCATGGATGTGGGATGGCTTTTGGAGAACCTCTGGAGTACCATCCCCAGGGAGATCTGTTTGGCCCCTTCTTTGCTGGGTTTTGGGAGGTCCTTGAAGACTTCCTTATTCTGGTCTGAATTTGGATAATTCCATGGAGCTCTGTTTTTAGCAAATATTTGTCTGCTGCATTTATTTATTTTAATGTTGTTTTAATACTTTGGACTTTGTTGTATAGTTGTGTTTTGTTGCTGTATATGTAAGCCAGCTTAGGAAGGTACATTTTATGGGAACATTTTATAATAGCTTCTCAGTGTAAGCTAGGAGCTCACTATCCAGACAAGAAAGTGGTTCTTTTTACCCTTTTTGTATATCTATGTGTCTCTTCCTTCCTCTTCCTTTTTAAACATAGTATACTGCATTTCCACAGGGGTGTGGAATGTAGAATTTAGTGCAGCATTTTAGCATCCATTGGGAGGACTCTCCAAAGTCTGGTCCTGTGTGCTCAAGAACTAGGGTGCTCCTCTGTGAACTGGATCTAGGCTGCAATCCTGTACCCGCTTACCGAGGAGTAAGCCCCATTGAGTTCACTTGGATTCACTTCTGAGTAGACACAAGATTGTGCTGTTAGGCAGGAGGAGGGAAGCCAAGTGATTTTAATTTTGTCCTAACTGGAGGTACTGACTTTTCCCTCAGCAAGTGGGCCAGCAAGATTGTGCAAAAGAGAAATTACATAATTCTGCACCGTTTACACAAGTCACAGAATCCAGCTTTTGTGAGCGTGAGCTTTTGACGGTGTGATTGTGGAAAATTTTCTCTTTCCTTTTCTTTTTTTGAAGCACAGAGCCCTGCGTTGTGCGGCCAGTGAATCAAATGATGCTGGTGTTCTTGCAGTCCCCACTGCTTTGTTGGCAGCAATATGGCTCTGCCTATTATAATATGCACTCTGCGTATGTGTCTCTCTCATTGCAGGCATTATGACATCAAACGGAATGATGACATCATCTCGTTCTTCAACGATTTCAGTGACCATCTGGCCGAGGAGGCCTTGTGGGAACTCTCACTTAAAATCAAACCTCGAAACATAACGAGGCGAAAGACAGACCGGGAAGAGAAAACCTAGAGGGGGGCCCGCAGGCCGTGGGCGTAAAGGATTGCTGGGTGCTTGCACAGACGGCAGCTACATGACTTGGACCGGGGACTGGCTAATTCCCCCCTCCCCTCCTGGGTCAGCCCCAGGTGTTGGGTTGTCTCAGCGGTGAGGCTGTGACCATTGGGTGTGCTGCCTTCCCATCAGGCTGGGGGAGAGAGCCGCCAAGGCCTTCTGTTCTCCTTCCGCTGGTCCTCTGTGCCATAGATCAGCGTTTTGGTGCGGAATGAGAGAGCGCACTGGAGATAGGTGGATCGGTGCCAGCGTGTTCCCACTTTGCCAAATTTGGAGTTTTACTTGTGCTCTGGGAGAGGGAGATCCTTGCTTCTGTTTCCACGTGCTACAAGAGGAGGAGAGAAAAATGAAGTGGCCGTACCTTGTGTTGAAGCCACATCAGGCCTGTGCGTAGCCCACGCAACGCAGGATGAAAAGGGGCTGTCATCAAGGATGTTTTCCTGTTACATCCCCAAGGAGAACCATCTCAGATCATTTTTCCACACAAGAACACTAGAAAGACGGGGGCGATGTTACTTTCTCCCCTGAAGAGTTTGTGTTTACAGGGATATATAATCGAATACCCCCAATACCAAGATGGAAAAGGAATGAGAGAGGCAGCTGCCTTCCTGACAATGTGCCCCTCCCCAAATCCACGCAGATCTTCTTCAACTGAACTGGGAATTTCTCTCCTCTCTGACTCGGGAATCTGGGACCGCTGAGGTCCTGTGACATCCATCCCCCCTGTCCTCGCTACAGAGTGGGGCTGGGGGGAGTATAATTTAGTGATGGTACTAGCTGTAACACAGTAAATATGTAGAAAACGAGGCCGTCTGTAAATATGAATCTCTAGGCCCCGTTGGCCTCTTTTTGTTTTGATGCATGTCTGAACTGCCAATGGGTTTTTAAGAGGAAACTTAAAAGTGCAAAGCAATGTGTATAGGAAAAGAAAAATCTCTACTGTGTGAAGAGGTCATCCGAGGTGTCAGGATGAAGGAGGTTTGACTGGTGCCAGCAGCCAAAGTCAAGTTAGGGCGTGCAGCGCAGAACCCAGATGGCACCTCCCTCTAATTAACATGGGGGCCGCAATTGACTGGAGTTTTCTGCTGCATAAATGTGTTATTGACAGGAACAGGAGCTGCCTACTCTTTCTCAGTTCCCCATTCCTTTGTCGGAGGCTTGTGAAGGAGAACTTCCCAGCGGATTTTGTGACGCGCACATACACAGCCTGCTGGATCAGATGTGTCTCCCTCCCATTCTGCCACCTTGTATGGCACTCAAAATCTGCCACACAAGGCCGGCTGCTGCACCTTGCCTCCGAAAACAGCTGCCTTTCCCGAGTGGAGTCCTTCTGAATCAAAAACGTTGGGATTTGCAGCGGGGAAGGAAGGTGGGCATTGTTATATGGGTTCCGTCTTTCTCTCCCGTACACTTCGGGGGCCGCTATCAAAGCCCTTTTCAGGACATCCCTGCTGGTTAAATTTGCCGCTGCATCTCGTATTGGAAAGTCTTCCTTAAAAACGAATAAATGCCAGTTTTGAAAGGGTTGCAACGTTCTTGCATCAGCATACTATAGTGTTTGCGTACAGCTACAGTGGGCCTCAAACTGGTGGCCTGGGGGATTGGAGGTGGGGAAGGAGGAGTCGTAAGTTCAGCCCACTGCAGATTGAGTAGCGGACCCTTCTGCTCCAGTGTTCCTCCCCTGAACCCGGGGCGGCAGCATTTAACCATATCCTGCATCGCTGAGCTACCTGCTCAGACTGCTTGCATCGGTTACAAGTGGAACTGGGATATTCGTAGCTTGGTGAGGAAAAATCTACGAGAGTCTGCTTTGTACTCTCTTTCTTGCCTAATCATTTCCCTCTGCTGCATATTCTTTTTGGGTCGCTCTGTGGCCAACTCCTTACTTTTCGTGACAATTCATAGTTCCTTCTAGCTCCTCCGCCTTCACTCGATCTCCTCTTCACCTGCGTGCAAGCTCCCAAAGATAAAACCATGTTTTCCGGCTCTCTCCCAGGACTGACTGCCCATAGTCCCAGAAACTCTCTCCTCTTTTTCCAGCCAGGAGATGAGATCAGATTTGGGAATCAAAAGTCCTCCTGGAGACGCCACGTGTCCATAGTTCTCCAGCATATCTTTGTGGTGAACAGCTCTTTGGCCTTGATCCACCAGAGCCTGTTCCCTTTTAGTAAAATACGTGGCTGCCTCAAGGAAAGTTCCTCCCTATACAATAAGCTGACACCTTTGTTCTCTATATGAACCAAGTTCTGCACAGTGGAAGGGCAGCTGGGCCTCAGGTTCATTTAAAAAAAGATCCGAGAGGGGAACTGAAGGGTTCGGACAAACACCTGGGTATATCAGCAAAGTTTCCTTGGACTTCAAATAAATAACAATATATTTGACCTCCCTCCTTCCCTTTCAGTTGAATCACCTTTTTGTTCCACCTTGCAGCTTCTCCATTCTCATCAGCATCTATGCACAGTGTGTTTGAGCTCTTTGCACTCCAACTGCCTGCTTCTCAGCTGTCTTCCATGTCGCAGGCCCACTGCTCCCAAATAGCATAGCTGGGGGATTGTGGGAGTTGTAGTCCTTCAGGAGGAAAAAAGGCAGCATATCAATGCAATCAATCAGTCAGTCAACACATCTGGAGGGTGCCAGGTTGGGCAAGGTTGCTTTACGACACACTCCTGTGCATGTTTAGACAACAAAAAGTCCTGCAACTCCCAGAATTTCCTAGCCAGCCATGGGTGTTGTAGGACTTTTTACCTGCAGTCCCCAAAGTGCTGCTCCAAAATGGAATCCAGCCTTTGTGCTGAAAGAGGTTCTGCATCCCTGGCTTAGGGCAAGGATGGGCTATCGATGGTTCTTGCATTTCAGCTCTTATTTGGAGGCATTCTGGCTCTAGCCTTGATTTGAAGCCTCCATGCCAGGTAGCTTCACCACCACCCCAACAGTGAACTGTATCAGAGGCTCTGGGAGAATTCCACCCTTCTTGGGCACCTGACCGATGCAGCCCCATGAGTGAACCGAGAGACCAAGCAACTGGGCTGCCTAAGGGTAGAATTCTGCCAGAGCCACTGTTGTGCTTCTGTATGGGGGAGAACGGGGTTAAAGTGTCCTTTGCCTGGGGCAGGCTCATGAATCATTGTTGGAATTGTCGTCGATCACAAGCTGAATATGAGCCAACAGTGTGATGCGGTTGCAAAAAAGAAATGCTATTTTGGGCTGCAGTAACAGACGCAGAGCTTCCAAATCCCGGGAAGCACTAGTTCCCCTCTACTCGGCACTGGTTAGGCCTCATCTGGAGTACTGTCTCCAGTTCTGGGCACCACACTTTAAGAAGGATGCAGACAAGCTGGAGAGGGTTCAGAGGAGGGCAACGGAGATGATCAGGGGACTGGAAACAAAGCCCTATGAAGAGAGACTGAAAGAACTGGACATGTTGAGCCTTGAGAAGAGAAGACTGAGGGGAGATATGATGGCGCTCTTCAAGGACTTGAAAGGTTGTCGGAGGCAGGAAGGCCAGGATCTCTTCTCCATCATCCCAGAGTGCAGGACACGGAATCATGGGCTCAAGTTACAGGAGGCCAGATTCCGGCTGAACATCACAGAAAACTTCCTGACTGTTGACAATGGAACCCATTCCCTAGGGAGGTGGGGGGCTCTCCCACACTGGGGGCATTCAAGACGAGGCTGGACAGCCATCTGTCAGGGATGCTCTGACTTGGATTCCTGCATGGAGGAGGGGGTGGAGTCGAGGGTCTTACAGGCCCCTTCCAGCCCTACTGTTCTATCATTCTGTGATCAGCGGGCGGAAGCCAGTGTTGCTGCCCTCAAACCCTTGCTCAAGTTAAAAAAACGCGGCCAGTTTAAAAAATGGTTGCCAACCAGGGCGCTAAAGCAACAAAATAACTGCCTCAGTGGTTTTCCCCAGCCTGGTGCCCTCCACTGGCCATGCTGGCAGGGGGTGATGGGAGGTGTAGTTCATCACAGTTGAAGGCACCAGGATGGTGGAAAATTGCGGACTGCAAAGTTTGCACTTGCTGGGAAAATTCAGTTTCTGAATCTGACAAACTCTTGCGCTCCTGTTTCTTTTGAATTCACAGCTCTGTTCCTTGCAGGGATGGGGTTAAATTGGAGGTGGGAAATTAAAGCCACGAGGGCAAGAGGAAGAAGAGTTAATATTAAGTTAGATTTTGGATATCGACCGCCAAAAACTCGGGACAAGTTGAACGGCTTTTTTAAGCTTTCCTAACCTCTCTTGACTTTGCTGTCCTGCCAACCAGCCTCCTTCCATTCTGACATTGTATATTTATGGCTATCCCCACCTCCATGCAAAAACGGGGGGGATAACAGAACCTGTTACTTTTTTTATATTCAAGGGAAAGAAACAACAGTGAAAATAAATGCGGTCAACGAACCCAGCCTCTAATGATCATCATGTTTCCGGTGCATGCCTTGGTCACCAAGATTAAAGTGATAATCGAACGCAGTTCCTCCTGTTGGTGTGGTCTCCTCTTTATCTACAATGCAGGACCTCAGACCTGGGCTCCCAATCCAGGCTGCCTGTGTTCTTCCTTTACCTGGATCACTGATTGTATGGTAGTTTTCTGGCTTCTATGCATTATTCCAGTCCAGGCTGCCTGTGTTCTTCCTTTACCTGGATCACTGATTGTATGGTAGTTTTCTGGCTTCTGTGCATTATTCCAATCCAGGCAGCCTGTGTTCTTCCTTTACCTGGATCACTGATTGTATGGTAGTTTTCTGGCTTCTGTGCATTATTCCAAAAGTTTGAAATGCCTCTCCTGAGGCTTAGTTACAGGCAGGAAGAGCTTTAAGATGTGATATGCTGGTATTTTTTGTGTTATTGGGACTGCCCCTTTTGCCTTTGGCTCTGGCCACCACTGGCACATGGGCTGAAAGAGGTTACGTACCCCTGACCTCTACAGCATTTCTCTGGTTTCTATTAATGGGCTGGCCTGTCTAGTATATTAGTCCAAGAGGAGGGAGGTTGACCCACAAATGGAAGCTCCCAGGCCAGAGGGTAGGATGGGAGGCCAGCCGCAGGCCCCGCAGGCCCACTGAAGAGACAATGGAACTGATTACCTGGGGAGGCGGTGGGCTCTCCCACACTGGAGGCATTCAGGACGAGGCTGGACAGCCACCTGTCAGGGATGCTCTGACTTGGATTCCTGCACTGAGCAGGGGGTTGGACTCGATGGCCTTGTAGGCCCCTTCCAACCCTACTATTCTATGATTCTATGAGAGATGGTCTCAGAACAAAGCCGCCAACTTTTTCTGGGGGCTTGCTTTCCTTTCAGCGTTAGGTAAAGATGCTGACGTAGTTTGAGTTTCCAGGCTTGGAATGGCTCGCCTTCGGGAATAAAAGTGCATCCTTTACATCCATGGGTCCTTTTCTGGCCCCGTTTTTAGTCCTAGTTGGAGAACTCCCTGGCCCGCCTTGTACCCACATCTTCGTTCGCTGCTGCAGATGAAGGGATGGGGAAGTCTTGGTCCCGATCTCGGTTTTTCTCCCTCTTCCCTTCGTCCCTCATACATGGAGCGCCACCAGGGCAGTGCCCTGTGAAAACCGTACATCCCAATGCAAATTTCCCCCCAAATTCTCCCGTTTCGCTTTTACTTTCCAGTCCCAATCCAAGCCTGGGGAAACATGCTCCTCTCTGTCGTTTTCACCGGGCCCACAGTTAACCACCTATTTTTATGCTCACGCTTACAGGTGATCAAAGGGCGCTGTTTTTATGAACGAAGGATCCTCATCTTGATTAGCAGTTGGCGTTGATGCAGAATGTAAAGACATTAAATTTGCATAGCTGGCCCAAAAAGAGAGAGCGGAGGAACGGGCCGGGGGGGGGGGGGAGGTGGTTTCTGAGCAGCAGAATTGTGTAGGCAGGTGGCACTACGGGCATTTGGAAGGTGATGTTTTTCAAAGAGTTTGGAATGGGGCTTGGCTTGTATGAGGAGTCGGGGTGCTCTGTTTACACACCCCACAGCCTCAGCCTTTCCCCACAGAGAGGCCCCATGGATGGTCTCTCACCCATGGGCTGCTGGATTGGGGCGGTATCAGCGGCCGTCTGACTGGGAACACATCAGACCAGAGCTGTGTATGCTGGCCGACCCATGTAACATGGCTTGTGGGACAACGGGCTCCTTGGAAATGAGAGCGAGGGACGTAGGGAACTGCCTTTTACCAAGTCTGCCCAGGGTCCATCTAGCCTCGGGATTGTCGACACTGACTGGCAGGTCCACTCCAGCATTTTAGGCTGGGGGGTTTCCAGCTCTGCCTGGAGATGCTGGGGATCAAACCTCGGACCTTCTGCATGCAAAGCAGGGCTCTATCACTGAGCTGCGTCCCTTCCTGGGGCCATGAGGAGAGAGTCCCTGAAGGAAAAAGTCGTGTGTCCCCCTTCCCAGACACTGTCTGAAAGCACCTTCCTTTTTTAGGGGAAACCCTGCCCCCTGCTGACCAAACTTTGAAGTGCATCCAACTTAGTTCTGTGGAAGTTGCTAGTATCTTAATGCTTTCTTGGCAGTGAGCGAAACACACACTGTGCGTATGCACGCACCTATGCACATTTATTGCCAAAAACGTATCGACATCAATGTAATGAATATATTACTATAAGTAATTCTATATTGGTTTTCTGTCCATGCTGAAAATGTGGACCAACCAGTAACCAGGTATTAGTTTTGTGGAAGATGCCATCTCAGGAAGGAGAATAGAATTGCCGGCTTTTCAACTGGCCCCCGTAGCTGTGCCTTTAACAGCCGACAGTTTGATGTGCAGGAATTAGCAGCCAGTTGTGTTTATCCCCATGCGGTGGAAGTATTCAATGTCCAACAGCCACTTTATTATTTACAGGTTTGAATAATGACAAATAGCGGTAATTGATTTATATAAGTTCAGTATATTTTTTTTAATATGTTGCCCTTTTCTGTCTGGTACTCACCAAGCTGAATTTTCAAGCTGCCATCTCAGGTACTGCATTTTTGCGTTTGTTTTCTTCTTGGTCTGTACTTAACATTTATCTGGTTTGTAAAAATCGAAACTAGCAACTTTCCAGCTCTCTTGCCTCCCGTAAATGAGTGTCTCAGTGTGATATACTTTCCCTGAGCACCAGAAACAGCAAGTAATTCTTTGCCCTAAGTACACTGAGCAAGTTAGGGGAATGCGTTTTAAGATCTGGTGGTTTGTGCAGTATAGAACTTTGCCCACTCTGATTTCTGATTAATTGTTTTCCCTCCCATGAGGACTAGTAACAAGTATTCTTTTTAAAATGAAAGTCGAATGTTTTCAGGATTTCAACTCCCGTGCTGTTCTAAATATTGTACCTCACAACAAATGCATCATGCAGAGGAGAGAACATTTTCTTTTTGGATGCGTTCGGGACCACATGTTCAGCCAGAAGACCTATCGGTGCTAAGTAGTTCTCAGATCTGGAGACAAATAAAATTACCGAGGAGCTGGGCTCAGGCTGCCCTTACCTTCTGTGCCTGAAGAGGACGCTGAGGCATGCATGAGTGCACAGACATCCAGGAAGCACTCTTGGCTGGGCCCTTGTGTCCAGTCCTAAATTTCCTGGTTTAAGCTTCAAAGTCCCTTATGCTTTCCCCAGCGTTTTTGTTTTTTACAGTATTTTTATCCCACTCCTCCACCAAAAAGGCTCCCAGACTGGCTCACATATCATCAGTAAAACAAGACAGCCCCTGCCCACAGGCTTAAAATTGAAAAAGACATGACACACAAGGAAAACAGAATGGGGAGGGGACGGGGGAAAAACTAAGTCTTCCAGCAGGGCTGGTGGAATCTCCCCACTTCCCACTCTTATCTCCCTCCATACAGCCCGCTAAAATAAAATGGCTGCTGGTGGTGACAGTTGAGGGAGGAGGAACCTTCATGGGGGAGGTTTGGTGTCAGAACTGGATCATCCTTTCTCTTTGCAGTCAACGCCACAATAGACACAGCTTCAGGCTAATATCACTTTGTTTTGCTAGAGCCTAGTCTCTCTACAAATGCAGAGAGTCAAGGAAACTCTCAGGCTGCCCCCAGGCTCTAAGCAACTAATCAGCCATCTCTAAGCACAGGAGACGAACCAGGGGATAGAAAAGTTGCCGGCAATTTGAGCATGACCCCACGGCCCACCTAGCTTCTCGGGGATGCCCCTCCAGGGCAGCTCCCTCCTCCGTTGGCTTCCAAGAGAGGTTGTCCGGGCGGAGCGTCTGAGCCCTGCCCCTAGCTTTTCCCACTTTGCTTTGTGTCGTGCCCTTGCATCTCAAGTCGCCCCTCCTCCTCGGAAACTTGCATTCTAACGGTGGAGGGGGTGGGCAGGGACTCAGCCTGGGCCATCTGTGGGTCAAGGTCTTGAGAGGACTCTCTTCCAGCATTTTGGCCTGTGATCTTGCTGCTCTGCATGCAAGAGTTACACCTGCCATAGAGATGTTTACAGCCACCGGTCTGGGCACAATTGCTCACGCCGTTTGTGGAAAATGGGAACTGATGTACATTTTCCCTCTTTGATTTTTGTTGTTGTAGTTAAAAAAAATGAACATGAACACAACATCGGTTAGTGTCACCAGCTTTACAAGTAAAGATTTTTATTTTTTACTTTATTTATTATTACATTTATATCCCGCCTTTTCTCCTCTTGCAAGGAACCCAGGGCGGCTCATGTGGTCCTCTTCCTCCTCCCCATTTTATCCTTACAACAACCCTGTGAGGTAGGTTAGGCGCAGAGTCAGTGAATGGCTCAAAGCCACCCAGTGAGCTGCATGGCTGAGTGGAGACTTGAACCCAGATCTCCTGACTCCCAGTCCAATGCTTTAACCACTACATCACTCTGGCTGGCTGACTGTGAACAGATGAACTGTCTGTATTATTTGTTTCGTCTGTGGGGTGGATCGTCGAGTGCAGCCTTCCCCAACCTGGTGCCCTCCAGATGTGTTGGAGTACAATACCCATCACCCCCAGCCAGCTAGTTGTCTGATCTAGTAGATAGCCCAGGACAGGCGTGGTGCCCTGGTCAGCAGCTGCAGACAGAAAAGAACTGGTTTGTGACGTTGGGCCCGTTTCCAGCTCAATCCCCACTCAGTCAGGGAGTTGTGTGCTGGGAAAGACACCATGAGCTGGTCCTACCATTAAGCAGAGTGAACCAACTGCCTCAGGTGGCAGTTGGTGGAGGGCAGCTGCGGCAGCCCCCAAGGATTTCTTCCTGGGACGCTCCCCTGTTATTGGATAGAGCCTGTCCTGCACCCCTAAATTAGCCTGCTGTCCTTGGGTATAGTGGAGGACACAGGACCGTAGCCAGTGTTAAAGTAAGGTTCAACTACTGGTCCAGTTGGCTCCTGTGTGTAGAAAGGAAGGGCACCCCATTTTGTCCTTTGCCGCAGGCAGCAAAATATCTTGAGCCAGCCCTGGGAACACAAAACCCCAGTTCTAGATTTGGGGCCAGTGCCATTGGAGGACTTGGACGCTTCCATTCCCCTGCAGTCGGAACCGGTTGGTGATGCACTCTCCATCCAATTTTTCAGCATCTTTCCCTGCTACAGTTGATTTGGCCAAACGGCTGAGTGGGGAAGCACCAAAGGCCAGTTCCAGGATGGGTGATCGGCACACGTCACTGTGTGAGCGAATCTAGAAGGTGAAGACGCAGCAAAGGGCAGTGTCCAGGTGGCCTGGAATCACCAGGCTTCTGCAGAGAGGCACGGCCTCCTCTCTTCTCTGTGCCCCAAGTGTGTCTGCGTGTGTTCAGGAGAGATGACAAGTTATTGCAGGTCCTGCCATGCTTGATCACAGGTAAAGAGTTACCACTACGTAGATCACCCAGCCGGTGGAAACGAAGACACCAAAGAACAGGCTGAACAAGACTAGCGAACGAGCTTTTTGGGAGGCTACCTTGGCCCGGACGAGGTCTCCTTGCTTCACAGCAGCTCGCGCCTACGGTTGGAGAGAAGACATCAGTGAACGAGGAAGATGGCAGTATGCTCCAAGGGGCTGAACTCAACATCCACTTCAGTTGGTTGATATGCGACAGCAACTCCAAACCTACGTGGGCAGTATCCAACTGTGTCATTCTGCTAGCGGGAGTGACGTGCCAGCAGAAACGCTCTGAACTGTGCGCAAGAGAAGAACCCAACCCAAGCTACGTTTGCGCACGTGGTTGTGCATTCCACTTGGGAACATAAGAACGTAAGAAGAGCGGATCGTTGAACTATGGAATTCTCTACCACAGGATGTAGCGATGGCCACCCATTTGGATGGCTTTAAAAGGGGGTTGGACAAATTCCTGGAGGAGAAGGCTGTCAATGGCTACTAGTCCTGATGGCTATGTGCTACCTCCAGTACCAGAGGCAGTGAGCCTATGTGCGCCAGTTGCTGGGGAACGTGGGTGGGAGGTGCTGTTGCACTCATGCCCTGCTTGTGGGTTCCTGGTTGACAGCTGGTTGGCTGCTGTGTGAACAGAATGCTGGGCTAGATGGACCCTTGGCCTGATCCGACAGGGCTCTTCTTATGTTCTTATAAGAGCCCTGCTGGATCAGACCAAGGGTCCATCTAGTGGCTGACCAGCTGCCCACGGGAAACCCACAAGCAGGGCATGAGTGCAGCAGCCGGTCGCACAAGTGAAACGGGCATCCGCTTGCATGACGGAAAGATTCAGCGGAGCTCTGCTAGTGCTGTTTGAGTTTGTGGAATGACACAGATGCTGCCTCAGGTCTTTGCAGCAATGGGAAACGTGCTTATCTTTTAAAGGCTGCGATCCTGTGCATGTTGAGACAGGAAAAAAGTCCTACAACTCCCAGCATGCCCCAGCCAGTCAGGAAGTTGAGCGGTTGCCCAGTCTTGGTTAACCTGGATCTGGTAAAGAGGCAGATGAACAAGCAGGATGCCATGGGGAAGAGGAGGAGCAACTCCAGGGGGCTCTCGTCAGTAGCCCCCGGCTGGGGTGTGGGCCCTTGGCAGATGCCCGGCCATGCCGATCCGTGCAGCTGGCCGTGATTGTCTACCCCAGAGCTGGGCAGCTTGTGGCCATCCAGATGTTTGGGTCTAGAAGTTGTCCACCCCAGGTTTACGCTGACTGGCACTGGATCTCCCAGGTTTCGGTAGGGGGACTTCCCCTACCCTACCTGGAGATTCCGGGAATTGAACCTGGGATCTTTTGCATGCAAAGCAGATGCTCTGAGCTGCAGCCCTTCCGGCCATAGCAGGGCCTACCTCGTGGGAGTAGACAAATGCAATCACTCCTGTGAACAAACAGCAGAAGATCATCACCAGCACGGATTCCACCATGTAATCTTTTGGCGGGCGCTCCCGGTCGACCTCTATGGGAATCTCGCTGAACAGGGAACTGTTGTACTGCAAGAGAAAAGCCACATTTTCTCACATTAGCCCGGGCAGAGGACCTCTGCCATTTGAAGAAGGCCGGATGATAGGACTGGACACGTCTTTGCTGTAAGACGCCTGGGATTGTAAATCGGGCAGCCGGGGCGCGGGGATTGCTTTCCCCTTTTTCCGATGGGCCATCCCTCATCCCTCAGCGTGATTTCTTTCTCATTATGGAAAACAACAAAACACATTTTGTAGCCCAGGCATGGCCAGCCCAGCATGTACGTGACTACAGATGCTCACTTTATTATTTTCCGTTTTCAGATATATTACCTGTTTCTACAACAAAATAGTGCTTATTTCCAGGTCAATGTGTTTAGCATCAGGCCAGCAGAAGCAAATTCCCCTTTTATTCCTATAGTCATGATAGTGCGGTGATGTGAGTTTAAAACGCGAATCTACCCATGCTCGGAGGGTTCCCTGTTTAAAAATCAGGGTTGGCAAGCAGTTTTCTGTTTTGTTTTTTGTTCTAACGTTTTGGGAATATAGAAGCAGTTGTGAAGCGTGGAATGGCGGTGGTATGGAGGGAGGTGGGAGAAGAGAAATGTGAACGGTGTACTTCCCAACTGAAGATGGGAAGGGGGCATCTCTTTGTTTACCCGCACTGCAAATTTGAGTGGACAGCCATGGAAACAGCTCAGTTGCTCAACTGAATGTGGACAAGGATCCAGTCCAGAGCTGCTTTATATTCTGCAGTGCCTTAATTGCACCAGGTAAATGCAGAGATGAGTATCGGATGTCAAATCCTGGCCCTTTTACTCCCCTTCAAAAATCAAGCTTCTAGCCCTCAAGGTTGTAATTACAGCCTTCCCCCACCTAGTGCTCTCCAGATGTTTTGGACTACAACTCGCAGCATTTTGACAACTGGCCATGCTGGCTGAGGCTGATGGGACTTGAAATCCAAACCATCTGGAGGGCACCAGGTTGAGGAAGGCTGGTTGTAAAGATAGGCTTGGAAACATTATGGCCCAGTGCCTATTGATCTTGCAAAAGCTGGTGGGATCAGTAGAGTTCGTAGGGGGCAAATGAGTGGGCTTTAATCTCTGCCTAGCTCGTTTCCCTTGACTGGCAGGAGCATAATAAATTCTGCCAGATAGCTAAACACGTTTAACGGTTATAATTGATATTTGCCACTAGACTTAGAATTATGCACGGCAGTCAAAATTAGCCTGGCTTCTGACTTGGCAGGCTATTTCTCTGTAGGCAGCAAGGGTTTCAGTTTTGTTCAAAACGGACAGCCACCAAACCCGTAATTCCCGTATTAAATATGCAATACAGCCCAGGGACAGCCGTATCACATGACATTTCCCAACAATCCAGCCCTTGGCCAGTTGTGTCTGCTTGGAGGCTTCAGGGCGGCTAAGGGTGGCCAGGTGTCCTACTTTAGAGAGGACAGTCCTCAGTTTGAAGGGCTGTTCAGCCCCCCTCCAGCTGAAAGGAAGGAAGAGCTGAACCACCTGGACAGAAGACTGAGCAAGGCGCACGGCTCGCCTCATCACAGTCTTCCACACCATGGTGAGATTCATGCTATTTCCATTTAAATTACAGTAATTTTTTTTTTTTCCTCCCCTTCATGGATCACTGCCTTGTTGTGGCGAAGGGGCTTGCGTAACTCAGTGAAGCCATAAGCTATGCCGTGCAGGGCCACCCAAGACGGACAGGTCATGGCAGAGAGTTCTGACAAAATGTGGTCCACTGGAGAAGGAAATGGCAACCCACTCCAGTATTCTTGCCAAGAAAACCCCATGGAACGTATCACAAGGCTAAAAGAGATGACGCCGGAAGATGAGCCCCTCAGGTCGGAAGGTGTCCAATATGCTACTGGGGAAGAGCAGAGGGTATTTCCAAGTAGCGCCAGAAAGAGTGAAGCGGCTGGGCCAAAGCCGAAAGGACACTCAGCTGTGGATGTGTCTGGCGGTGAAAAGAAAATCCGATGCTGTAAAGAACAATACTGTTTAGGAACCTGGAATGTCAGATCAATGAATCAAGGTAAGCTGGAGGTGGTCAAACATGAGATGGCAAGATTGAACATCGACATCTTGGGAATCAGCGAACTAAAATGGACAGGCATGGGCGAATTTAATTCAGGTGACCATCATATCTACTACTGTGGGCAAGAATCCCTTAGAAGAAATGGAGTAGCACTCATAGTCAACAAAAGGGTGGGAAAAGCAGTACTGGGGTACAATCTCAAAAACAACAGAATGATCTCAGTACGAATCCAAGGCAAACCATTCAACATCACAGTAATTCAAGTCTATGCCCCAACCACTGAGGCCGAAGAAGCTGAGGTTGATCGGTTCTATGAAGACCTACAACACCTTCTAGAACTAACACCAAAAAAAGATGTCCTCTTCATCATAGGGGATTGGAATGCTAAAGTAGGAAGTCAAGAAATCACCGGGATAACAGGCAAGCATGGCCTTGGTGTACAAAATGAAGCAGGACAAAAGCTAATAGAGTTTTGCCAAGAGATCACGCTGATCATAGCAAACGCTCTTTTCCAACAGCCCAAGAGACGACTCTACACATGGACATCACCAGATGGTCAATATCGAAATCAGATTGATTATGTCCTTTGCAGCCAAAGATGGAGAAGCTCCATACAGTCAGTAAAAACAAGACCTGGAGCTGACTGTGGCTCAGATCATGAGCTGCTTCTTGCAAAATTTCGGCTTAAATTGAAGAACGTCGGGAAAACCACTAAACCGTTCAGGTATGACCTAAATCATATCCCTGATGAATATACAGTGGAGGTGAGGAATAGATTTCAGGGATTAGACCTGATAGACAGAGTGCCTGAGGAACTATGGACGGAGGTCCGTAACATTGTTCAGGAGGCAGCAACGAAATCCATCCCAAAGAAAAAGAAATGCAAGAAAGCAAAGCGGCTGTCTGATGAGGCTTTACAAGTAGCTGAAGAAAGAAGGCAAGCGAAAAGCAAGGGAGAAAGGGGAAGATATACCCAACTGAATGCAGAGTTCCAGAGAATAGCAAGGAGAGACAAGAAGGCCTTCTTAAATGAACAATGCAAAGAAATCGAGGAAAACAACAGAATGGGAAAGACGAGAGATCTCTTCAAGAAAATTGGAGATCTCAAGGGAACGTTTTGTGCAAAGACGGGCATGATAAAGGACAAAGAAGGCAGGGACCTAACAGAAGCAGATGAGATTAAGAAGAGGTGGCAAGAATACACAGAAGAACTATACAGGAAAGATCTGAATGTCCCTGATAGCCATGAGAGTGCGGTCACTGAACTTGAGCCGGACATCCTAGAGAGTGAAGTCAAGTGGGCCTTAGGAAGTATTAGTAACAACAAAGCTAGCGGAGATGACAGTATTCCAGCCGAGCTATTTAAAATCCTAAAAGATGATGCTGTTAAAGTGCTGCATTCAATATGCCAACAAATCTGGAACACTCAACAGTGGCCACAAGACTGGAAAAGGTCAGTTTACATTCCAATTCCAAAGAAGGGCAACGCCCAAGAGTGTTCAAACTACCGCACAATTGCGCTCATTTCACATGCCAGCAAGGTGATGCTCAAAATCCTACAAGCTAGGCTTCAGCAGTATGCGAACCGAGAACTACCGGAAGTACAAGCTGGGTTTCGAAGAGGCAGAGGAACTAGAGATCAAATCGCCAACATTCGCTGCATCATGGAGAAAGCAAGAGAATTCCAGAAAAACGTCTATTTCTGCTTCATTGACTACGCTAAAGCCTTTGATTGTGTGGATCACAACAAACTGTGGCAAATTCTTAAAGTGATGGGAGTACCAGACCACCTTACCTGTCTCCTGAGAAACCTGTACGAGGGTCAAGAAGCAACAGTAAGAACCAAACATGGAACAACCAATTGGTTCAAAATTGGGAAAGGAGTACGACAAGGCTGCATATTGTCACCCTGCTTATTTAACTTATATGCAGAGTACATCATGAGAAATGCCGGGTTGGATGAATCAGAGGTCGGAATTAAGATTGCTGGGAGAATTATCAACAACCTCCGATATGCAGACGATACCACCCTAATGGCAGAAAGCGAAGAGGATCTCAAGAGCCTCTTGTTGAGGGTGAAAGAGGAGAGTGCAAAAGCTGGTTTGAAACACAACATTAAAAAAACGAAGATCATGGCATCTGGCCCCATCACTTCCTGGCATATAGAAGGGGAAGAAATGGAAGCAGTGACAGATTTTACTTTCTTGGGCTCCAAGATCACCGCAGACGGTGACTGTAGCCATGAAATTAAAAGACGCTTGCTCCTTGGGAGGAAAGCTATGGCCAACCTAGACAGCATAGTAAGAAGCAGAGACATCACCTTGCCGACAAAGGTCCGTCTAATCAAAGCTATGGTTTTCCCAGTAGTAATGTATGGCTGTGAGAGCTGGACTATAAGGAAGGCTGAGCGCCGAAGAATTGATGCTTTCGAACTGTGGTGCTGGAGAAGACTCTTATGAGTCCCCTGGACTGCAAGGAGGTCAAATCAGTCCATCCTAAAGGAAATCAACCCTGAGTGCTCATTGGAAGGACAGATAATGAAGCTGAAGCTCCAATATTTTGGCCACCTAATGCGAAGAGAAAACTCCCTGGAAAAGACCCTGATGCTGGGAAAGACTGAAGGCAAAAGGAGAAGGGGACGGCAGAGGATGAGATGGCTAGATAGCATCACGGATGCAATGAATATGAACTTGAGCACGCTCCGGGAGAGAGCGCAGGACAGGAAGGCCTGGCGTGCTATGGTCCATGGGGTCACGTAGAGTCGGACACGACTGAACAACAACAACAACAACAACAATTTTTTCTCAATTTGCATCTGTGCATAAAAATTAGCATACGCAATTTTTGTGCGGCCTTGTGTCGCCTTTTGCCCTCTTTTTTGGCAGCCCGTGTCCCCTCTCCATTGCAATGTGGCCACCCTCTGCTGTTCCTTCGCAGGTGCCAAGCCTCAAGCTTTCCAAGGGGCGGCCCCATGAGTAGGGATGAGGGAGAATTTCTCCCCGAAACTTCGGGGGGCCGAGCGCCAACACGTTCAGTCCTCTGAAGGTTGTTCGGGGAGAAATTCCCCCCCCCCCCGGGATGGGACTTACCTTTCACGAATGTCCCTCCCAGCGGCGGGTCCCGGCGGCGGTTCGGCAGGTCTTCGTCAGGGGCTCCCTATGGGGGCCACCATTACAAGCAAAGTAAAAAAAAAAAAAACGCCCCTGTGATAGGCTACGTAACGATTAACATAGCCTATCACAGCTAGATCGGCAAAGTCAGCCGTGATAGGCTACGTTAATTGTCACGTAGCTTATCACGGGTGACTTTAAAAAAAAAGCGCGTACGGCTAATGGCGGCCCCCATAGGGAGCCGCCATTCACGTTCCTTATTTGGTCCCTGTAGTCTACGTAAAGATTTACGTAGACTACAGCGAAAATAAGGACAACGCAAATAGCATTGCCCTTATTTTCGCCATAGTCTACGTAAATCTTTACATAGACTACAGGGACCAAATAAGGAACGTGAATGGCGGCTCCCTATGGGGGCCGCCATTTGCGTACGCGCTTTTTTTTTTCTTCCAAAGTCACCCGTGATAGGCTACGTGACGATTAACGTAGCCTATCACGGCTGACTTTGCAGATCTAGCCGTGATAGGCTACGTTAATCGTTATGTAGCCTATCACAGGGGCGTTTTTTTTTTCTTTTGAAGTTCGCGGCCGGGGAGACGGGGCGCTTCTCCCCAGCCTGAATTTCGGCCGGGCGAGGCGGGAAGCCTCCCCCCCAGCCTGAATTTCGGCCGCGCGAGGAGGGAAGCCTCCCCCCCCGGCCTGAACTTCGGGGGGAGCAACGAAGCGCCTCCCCCCCACCGCGAAGCAAGCTGCGAGACCAGGTAAGTGACTTTCGTGCACCCCTACCCACGAGACACCCCCACACCCATCCCACAGCGCCCCCCTGTGCCCCTTGGCTTCCTGTCCCGAGCCCATCAAACAAGTGGTCAACAAGAAGGAAGGTGCGGAGACGCTTTGGGGCATAAGGCTCTCGGAAGTGCATCCGATGCGCTCAAAACAACATTACGTACAATGGTGAAAGGGTAGGGGCCGGGAAGCACATTGGGCTGGTGATTCGGGGCCTGCTGCAGTGGGGCTGGCTGGAAAAAAATGGGCCCTTGCCCAGGAATGTTAGCCGTGAACGATGGATACAGCAAGTGGACGGTCTTCGAGTCCGGCGGAGAATAAGGTGGAGGTGGTTCTGCAAAGCCAGGGCTGGTGAGTCCAGCAACAGTTATGGGTTCCACATCCAACCCTGCATGCAGGGTGGATTTGGGTTGTGCCTCCGAGTCTGTGCCTCTGGGAGACGCTGCACTCTCTGTCGAAGGCTGGAACTCCACCTCTCTTTCATCCCCTCCCCTGCGATCTGGAAGAGATGCTCCCGTTGGCTCTGCTGCTCTTTCCATATCAGCCTCACTGAGGATCATCTACACGTTCCAGCTCCTAGCTGGGTAACGAAGCTTCCAGCTCCTCGCCTCTGTAATGAGACAATAGCCAAAGGGATTGCACGCTGGAGGCAGCCTCGGCTTCTCTCTGCCGAGAAAGGAAGTCCGCGATCCAAAGAATGTGTCCACCCACATACAGGGGCCGATCTTAATTCCGCAAAGAATCCAGAAGCAGAAGCTCCGGTAAGGATGCGGGATTTCAGCCTTGTGTGGTGAAGCCCTTTATGGTGCCGCAGGACTCTTTGTTGTTGTCCTGCAATAGGCTATCACGGCGACCCTCAAGAAACTTGCTATTGTTTACATTGTCCTCTTAAAACAATCCTGAGAAATTTATTTCTTGATTTTATGAAGGTATTTTGATAACTTGTACGTTGCCTTGAACACTTTATTGTTGGAAAGGTAACTTAAGGTTTATAAATCTTTTTTTTTAATGGTCAGCGTTTATTCCCATTTTGCAGACAGGGGAACTGAGATGCTGACTTACCCTAGGCTATGAGCTGTCCACATCTGAACCTCCATCTCAGGCGGTGAAATCTAGCTTCAACTAGTGAATCCCGTGCATTGATGCTCTATCAGTAATGCATGGGCTGGATTAGTTTACAGCTTAGTGGAATGTCAAACTTATTTTGAAATATTATGGGCGTATCAGAGGAAAGCAAGGGCTGGATTATGCTGTTCATGGCAGTTTTGGCGGTGAACACCGAAGTGTGAACAGAAGACATCTAGGGCAGGGATGTTGAACCTCTTTGAGCCTGGGAGCCAAATTCAAGGTTGGAGAAGCTCTCAGGTGCTGCATTCCAGTGATGGGCAGGGCAAAAGGGTGAAGGCAAAAGGGGCCAAAGGCAAATGGGGCAGGGACCTGCATACTTTCGTTTAAGGGCTTTTCTACATGAAGCTTTTAGCCCACACCTTTACTGAGGCTTCCGCTTCTGGATTCTTGGCAGGATTAAGATCTGGTTCTTTACATGTTTTCTCCCCCCAGGTTTTTTCTCTCTCTGGCTTTCTATATGTTCCATTATGCAACCACTAGCTGGTGCTGTGGGACAGCGGAATTATGGAATTACACGAGATTTCTGTGGCATTACATTCATAAAAAATACCGCACTTTCCCCATTCAAAAAAAACTGCACAGGAGAGACCCTGGAGGATGACAACATCGTGTAAAGGACCCACAAACTACCATGAGTGAGCCATCACAAGCACACAGTGAAGGCCTCGTGTAGAAAGGCTCCAAAACTCTCCAAAAAGTCACGAAGCCTTAGGAGAAGCATTTCAGCCTTTTAGAATGGGAAAGAAAGCTGGGAAGCTATGAAATCATAGACAATAAGGCCATAAAGCCAAAAGGGGTAGACACAAAGGATGTTTTATTCAACCAAAGAAAAGGGCTCCTATACATTTCAGACCACATGCAGGTCCTTCTTCAGGGAAAGTTAATATAACACAACTAGGGTTGTTCGCTTTTCAGATGCCAAGTTACATAGTTCTAGCTTATTGCGGCTGTTTTATCATTCCTGTGCTGTTTATTCTCTTGCATTCTCTTGCATTTTATTATTTTCAGTATTTGTATTGTATTTTATATTTTTAACTATTCTATGGCATTTTAGTTTTTTAAACTGTTTGTAATCCGGTCAGAGAGCATTAGTTATTTGGGGCGGATTAGAAGTATAACATGTAAATAAATAAATAAATTGTTGCATTATACTCGCTTTCCCTGAAGGACTTGCATGTGGTCCGAAACGCATTGGAACCTTTTTCCTCCGTTGAATAAAGCATCTTTTTTGTTTGCCCACAATGGCCAACTAGATGCTTCTGGGAACCCCACAAGCAGGGCACGAAGACAAGATTTCTGTCCTGCCACACCTCCAGTACTCCAAGGTACACTGCTGTGACACATGGAGGTTCCATTTACCTCTCATAGCTCATGACTTTAATGTGGACATGCACCACCAGCAAGCCACAGACAGTCATGGCTCTGTGACACATATTCCCCATCTGTTTGGAGATTCACCACTCCCTGTAAGGAATATGCTGCAGCAAATATGGATGCACATATGTTTACCTGTCTGTGGAGAGGGGTGCGGGAACAACGCCTCTGTTCAATAATCCCCCTGTGCAAACCGCTCCCGACTTTGCATTCCGGGGGGAAAGGTGAGCTCCCATTACCTGCCGCCTCCAAGTCCGCTTCTCCGCTTCAGCAACCTTTGCTCTAGAAATAGATGGGCTACTCCTCCATCCGGCTGTCCATTTCAACATGGGGGGTTGCCCAAACCGGGGCAATGACTCGACTCCTGTGCACGTCTCCAGGGAGCGACTCGGCCCATCCGTCTTGGATTCAGTTTCCTGGGCTTTATTAATAATTGACTGGCTTGTTTGCAGAAAGCTGTGTGCCGTAAGCCGATTGGAGCAGCCGCAGAGCGCCAGGCCTGGACTGGCTGTACCAGTGTCTCCTGGCCTTGCTATGGGGCGAAGTGGGGGAGAGTTGGGCCGGGGCAAAGGCCAGACATGCTGACATGCTATTCTCCTGCAAGAGAGCGCACAGACCTTTCCTGCCGGCCCACAGCAGTTCCATATATGGGGATGCGCTTCAGAGCTAGGGCAAGAGGAGGGGTGACCCCCCACACACAATGAGACCGGCTGTCAAGCCCTTTGATCTGTCAATACTGGCTGACCCGGTTCATTGCCTGGAAATGGTACGAGGATGTTCCACCACCGCTGGTGGGTCACACGGGCACTCCGACTCCGGCTGGCTTTACAGAACAGGTTTTCATCTGCTTTGCTGCGTTGTTTAATTCTGTCGCCCGGCCTTCCCCAACCAGGCCCCTTGCAGATGTGTTCAATTACAGTTGAGAGCCAGTGTGGTGTAGTGGCTGGAGTGTTGGGCTGGAAGTTGGGACATCCAGGTTCTAGTCCCCACTCGGCCACGGAAGCTCTCTGGGTGACTTTGGGCTCACAGACTCTCAGCCCAGCCTCCCTCACAGGGTTGTTGTTGTGAGGATAAAATGGAGGAGGAGAACGTACACCGCCTTGGGTTCCTTAGGAGGGAAAAAGGCAGGATATAAACAGAATGAATGAATGAATGAATGAACCTCCAGCAGCCCCAGCTGGCATGTCCCAAGCTCAATACTTCAGGATTTTAGCCTCCTCCTTGGGGGTCCTCTGGGGTGAAATATTGGGGTGAGGGGTCAGAACCTGGGGGGGTATGGTTTGCATAGCTCAATGAAAGTTTTTGCTCTTTGCTCCGCCCCATGTCCATCAGGCTCTGCCCCCGAGTCACTAACTATAGCCAATGTCCACCTTCAAGATGCCGCTGGGACTCCAGTCCTGCTCTACCAGCCTCCCCCCCCCATCCCCTAGGTTCCAGTGCTTGGTCCAAGTTTCGGAGGGCCCTTGGGCAAGACACCCTCAATGGGCCCCCTCCCTGAGTGGGTCTACCGTCTCACCCCCACTGCCACCAGCTGCCCTTGTTCCTTCCTCCTCTTCCTCATTTGCCTGACAGGCAGAGAGCCAGGGAGCAAGTGGCATCTCCTGCGTCCCCTTCTCACCACCACCGTCGTCTGGGCCAGAGCGAGAGGCAGGAGAGCAAGCCGGATGCAGTGGGGAAGAGGAGGAGCAAGTCCGGGGGGCTCTTGTTATGGGCCCCTGCCGGGGTGTGGGCCCTTGGCAGGTGCCCAGCCAAGCCTACCCTTGACGCTGCCCCTGCCCTAGGCTCCTCCCCCTGAATCTCAGGTTACTGTCTCCACTGAGACCTGCAGCTCTGCTCACAGTGGCCTTGGACCCAAGAATGCTCCCTTCCCTTCTGTTTACCCTCCGTTTTTCTGTGCTGCTGAAAGATGTGTTTGAACTGTAGTATCGGTTTCCCAGCAAGTGCGTGTAGCTAACAGTTATTAATTGCTTCTGCTCCGATAACGTCTGCAGGCCCGGCTGATGGCCTCGCAAATAACAGAAAGCTTAATCAATGTCTTTCGGTCTGCCGGGGACCCCAGTCAAAGGGGCTAGTGGTTGAAAACCTTGCTGTTGTTTTTGTTTTGTTTTGTTTTTTTAAGTCTATTGAGACGACAGCAACACATGCACTTGGAAGAACCCAATTATCTAGACCCATTTTAGTCAGGCTTCAGGCCTGGGCATGGGACAGAAATGGCCTTGGTCGCCTTGGTGGATGATATGAGGAGGGCTCTGGACAGGGGTGAGTGCTCCTTCCTTGTTCTCCTCGACCTCTCAGTGGCTTTTGATACCGTTGACCACGGTATCCTCCTGGACCGCCTGGAGGGGTTGGGCACTGGGAACACCGTATGGTGGTGGTCCCGGTCCTTCTTCTCTGGCAGGTACCAGAAAGTAGCACTGGGAGAGGAGGTTTCGGACCCGTGGCCGCTCACTTGTGGGGTGCCACAGGGTTCCATCCTCTCCCCGATGCTATTTAACATCTATGTGAAGCCGCTGGGGGCTATCATCAGGAGGTTTGGGGTGCGGTGTCATCAATATGCGGATGACACGCAGCTCTACCTCTCGTTCAAATCTTCACCAAGGTTGGCCGTAGAATCCCTGTCCAAATGTCTGGAGACGGTGAGTGGCTGGATGGGGAGGAATAAGCTGAAGCTGAACCCTGACAAGACCAAGGTACTTTTGGTGGGAGCCAAGAGGAGGCTGGGGGGTGCTGACCTGGTGTTGAATGGGGTACGGCTACCCTTGAAAGACCAGGGCCGCAGCCTGGCGGTCATTTTGGACTCCCAGCTGTCCATGGAGGCTCAGGTATCAGCTGTGAGCCGGACAGCGCTGTACTAACTCCATCTGATACGGCGGCTGCACCCCTTCCTTCCCAACCACCTGCTCCCATCAGTAGTACATGCCCTGGTCTCCTCTTGTTTAGACTACTGCAATGTGCTCTATGTGGGATTACCCTTGAAGATGGTTTGGAAGCTGCAGCTGGTACAGAACGCGGCGGCTCGCCTGATTAAAGGCAGCCGCTGGTGAGATCACATCACTCCAGTGCTGAAGGAGTTGCACTGGTGACCAGTTGTTTTCCGGGCCAAATTCAAGGTGTTGGTTTTGACCTTTAAAACTCTATGCGGTTCCGGCCCAGCCTATCTCAAGGATCGTCTCCAGCAACAGCAGACAGGCCGCTTAACAAGATCAGCCTTGGATGGCCTTCTCTCTGTCCCATCAGCCAGGACAGCTAGGCTGGTGAGGACGAGGGAGAGGGCCTTCTCTGTGGCGGCCCCCACTCTATGGAACTCCCTCCCTAGGGAACTCCACCATGCCCCCTCTTTCATGAGCTTCCGCCATGCATTAAAAACATGGTTGTTCAGGCAGGCATTTGGGGTGGGTTAGGGTATTTTTTATGATGTTTTTAATGTAGACTTTTATTGTTTTAACTGTTTTGTTGTTGTACATCGCCCAGAGTGGCTGGGTGACCAGCCAGATGGGCGATTAATAAATTTAATTAATAAATAAATAAAAATAAAAAATAAATACCCTGAGCACCACATTTTCGTGGCATTTAAGAAAGATGGCCTGGCATGACAGCCCAGTTTGGGATGAAACTCATCCCTGTTGGAACTGTCATGCCAAGGGGGTTCCTTTCAGGGCCGGCCCTACCATTAGGCAGAGTGAGGCAGCTGCTTCAGCCGCAAGATACTGGGAGGCAGCAGGAAACTGTCGGAGGAGAGAGCTGTGGGCCATGTGGCTGGCCTTGCGCCCCCTACACTAGCCTGCTGCTTTCAGAGGCAGTGCAGGAAGCTATCCCATTCCAAGTATTGAAGTGAGATTCATCTGCTAGTGAGTTGGCTTTTATACATGGGATGGAAGGGGGCACCATCTGGTTTTCACCTCAGGCAGCAAAATGTCTTGGGCCAGCCATGGTTCCTTCCATCCCTGTTTGAACAATTAACTTCAGAAGGTGGTGCTGGGGAAATACAGCTTGATTCCCCACCATCTGTAGTAAGGGCTGGTTCAAAGGGCTGGTTTTAACTGTTGAAGCTTTAAATGGTTTAGGCTGGTACAGGAGAAGGACCAGCTTGTCCCGTACCAGCCTGCCTGCACCCTGGGGTCATCAGCAGAGGCCGTTCTTGCTTGCCCTCTGCCAAGGGTGGTTAGGCTGATGAGTACAAGGAAGAGGGCCCTCTCAGTGGTGGCCCCCTAGCTCTCAAATCGGCTTCCCTCGGGGGTCTCCTCAGGCCCCTTCTTTGCCAGTCTTCAGGAAAGCTCTGAAGACCCACCTGTTTTCACAGTCGTTTCCGTAATGTCTGGGCAGCTGGTTTTATTGGTAAGTTCTGTTTTTATTGAATATATTCTTGTTGATATTTATTATATCCACTTAGCGTGTGTGTTTTTAATCTTGTACGCACCGCCTTGAGAGGATTCCACACTTAAAGGAGGCCTAAAAACAGTTTTGAATAAAGGAGGGGTCTGCTGGGATACTCCTTTGCCCCTCGTGTTTCCTCAGCATCTACATGCAACCGCTGAGTGAGGGTCATCTGGATGCTTGGGATCAGGTGTCCTCAATATGCAGATGACACCCAGCTCTATTTCTCTTTCTCCCCCACTTGCTGACCCTCAGGTTCAGGTGAGGCGGTGATGGTTTTAACCAGCGCCTGCTTGTGTGGTAACGGGCAGGATGAGGGCCAAAAAACCAAAGCGCAGTCCAGACAAGATGGGCATCCAGCTGGTGAGGGGCTCACCTGCGAGGGTTACTGGTGTTCACCCTCTGCTGGACAAGGGTGCTCTTCTCCGGAAGGAACAAATTTGGAGTCTGGTGGGCAGGTCCTTGATCCATCTTTGTCACTGGAGGCACAGGTTGCCTCCGTGGCACCGAACACCTTTTACCAGCAATGCTATTCAATTTGACTTCTGTTTATTTTACTCCCCCCCCCCTTCCGCCAGATACTACCTCATCTTTCCCCAACCCGGTGACTTCCAGATGTTTTGGACTTCAGCTCCCATCAACCCGAGCCAGCATGGCCTGTGATCAAGGATCCTGGGAGCTGTAGCCCAAAACATCTGGACAGCCCCCGGTTATTATATTTATTTGTTGTTTCTTTATTTAACTTCACTTGGGCAGCTCACAAAAATTACAGAATGTGAGATAATAAAAACATAAGACAGAATCTTTCACATACAAAATTTAAAAACAATTTAGAGTGTAATCCTATGCATGTTTGGACAGAAAAAAGTCCTACAACTCCCAGCATTCCCCAGCCAGCCAGCTGGCTGGCTGGGGAATGCTGGGAGTTGTAGGGCTTTTTTCTGTCTAAATCTTAAACAGGTCTGGGAGTTGTAGGACCTTTTCCTGTCTAAACATGCCTAGGATTGCGCCCTTAAACCGATAAAACAGGCTGCACTATCGAGCAATAAAAGTGCTCTCTTCTCTTTACTTCCACTGTCCACCTAAGAAAGATCCTGTGTGTTTCACTTAAGGCAGATCCAGGTAACTGCTGGATTTTATACTTTCAGGACTGGGGCATCACCCAGTGTGTGTTTCTTTGTCCTAGCAGCCTCGGCACAGTCTGAAACCCACACAGCACCTCAGAGAGAGCCTCATCCTGTTACATCCACCATCTCCTCCTATGCTGCATTTTAAAACTGTGGCAAAATGCTGATGGCTCCGATGTCCCGTCGGGTGTTGAATCCGCTAGGTTTCAATCAGAACCAGTCTAGGTTCTAGGTTGAAATCTAGGTTTCAATCAGAACCAGTTGGAACTCCAAAGGAACTCTCCAAGGTGTTTCCACACCTTGGAGAGCTCCTTTAGAGTTCCGACTGAAACCCGGAGCAGATTCACCGCCCCACGGACATCAACGCCACCAGCCTCCACTGACTTTGCAGCCTCAGTTTCACATAAGGAAGCCAGGTGTCCTAGTTTACAGGCAACAGTTCTCTCTTTTAAAGGTGTCCTTTCTGTTCAAGAGGTTTCCAGGCCACGTCTGGTTTAAAATCAAAGTATCATAAGGAAGCAGAGCACGACAGGGCGTCTCTGAAGTGCTCGGCCACAGCAAACAGAGCAGCGGCCAAACAGCTTCGCTGCTATTATTTGCTACATTTATTTATACATCATCTATTTGTTTCTTTTATATCCCAGCTTTTCCTCCGAGGAGCCCAAGGCGGTGTAAGTGATCCTCCACCTCCTCTCCGTTTTGTCTTCACAACAACCCTGAGAGGTAGGTGAGGCTGAGCGTCAGCAACTGGCCCAAAGTGGCCGAGCGGGGACCCGGGTTCATCTCCGGAGTCCCAGTCCAACACTCAAACCACTCAGCTCTGCTCCCAGGCATTTAATGGTATATGAAGGGGTATTTATGTCAGCTGTCTTTATCAGGTCTGGTATTTTATTGAAATTGTTCCAGCTGTTTAAATTGCTTAATGTTTTGTAGGTTAATGCTTTTTACTATGCTTTATTATCTTGTTCTTGTGGTTTGTAATTTTTGTGAACCACCCAGAAAGCTTCGACTATTGGGTGATACACAATTATTATTGTTATTATTATTATTATTAATACACCACGGTATGGTGAGATATATTGCAATTTCTATTTAAATTATAGTTACTATTTCTAAATTTGCACCTAGAAATAACATGCTTGCATATGCACCTGTTACAAAAACTGGTGTCCTCTTTTTTGGTGACACAATTCCTCCTTTGGGGGGAGGGGGCACCCTCACATCCAGGCAGTCATCCTCTCCCCTCTGGTTTGCTTAACATCCAGCTTCGATTAAGCGTTCTGCAGAGCCTGAAAGCTCGCTCGCTTGCTATTTTGTGCCCCTGTGCTTCGTCCTGACAAAAGATATTAATTTAAAAAAAAAATTCCCAGGCATTTTAGTCTTTTAATTTTGTTTTAAACCTGTTGTCGTCGTCGTTGTTCAGTCGTTAAGTCGTGTCCGAATTGTTGTGACCCCATGGACCCTAGCACGCCAGGCCTTCCTGTCCTGCGCTCTCTCCCGGAGCGTGCTCAAGTTCATATTCATTGCATCCGTGATGCTATCTAGCCATCTCATCCTCTGCCGTCCCCTTCTCCTTTTGCCTTCAGTCTTTCCCAGCATCAGGGTCTTTTCCAGGGAGTTTTCTCTTTGCATTAGGTGGCCAAAATATTTCAGCTTCAGCTCCAGTATCTGTCCTTCCAATGAGCACTCAGGGTGGATTTCCTTGAGGATGGACTGATTTGACCTCCTTGCAGTCCAGGGGACTCATAAGAGTCTTCTCCAGCACCACAGTTCGAAAGCATCAATTCTTCGGCGCTCAGCCTTCCTTATAGTCCAGCTCTCACAGCCATACGTTACTACTGGGAAAACCATAGCTTTGATTAGACGGACCTTTGTCGGCGAGGTGATGTCTCTGCTTCTGACTACGCTGTCTAGGTTTGCTCCTGGGAAATTTAAACCTGTTACTGTGTTTCAAACCTCTGCATCGCTGCCGGGCTTTATTTCGGTTTTCCTTTTATGCCGCGGTTTCAAACGTTTACATTTTATATCGTCTCTCATGCTGCATTTTGTGGTTTAATTGCTGCGGGCCGTACATTGGCCAGGGGGTTGGATTTTTTTTGTTAATGATGCAATAATCACCAGCGCCCCCTGTGGCCCCCCTCCCCCTCCCCCCCCTCCCCCCCCTCCCCCCAAGCCCCCCCTCCCCCCAGCTTGTCAACGGAGCGCCGCGCCGCGTTCTCTGCCTTGGCAAAGCCGAGCGCCTTCCGCGCAATCTCCGGCCAGGACTCGGCTTCCCAAGGCGCCCCGCGGCTCGCCTGCCGCCTGGGCCCGCGCCCTTCGCGCCCGGGGCGTGCTGGGAGGCGTAGTCCTCCCGCCGCGGGGTGGCGCCCGGCCCCGCCTGCGACGCCCGGGCCATGGCGACCGCGGGCAGCCACGGCGGCGGCGGCCCCCCGGGCGCGGGCGGCGGGGAAGCGGAGCGCCCGCGCCCGCGGCCCTTCCTGATCGGGGTCAGCGGAGGCACCGCCAGCGGCAAGGTGGGTGCGCGCCGGGGCGCGGCCCGAGGGGCTGCGGCGGCTTCCTCGGCCCCGGCCGGAGGGCGCCCGGGCGCCGCCGGCGCGCAGAGGCGGGATGGAAGGAAGGCGGCCGCAGGGGCGCGCTGCCGGCGCGGGGAGGGGAGGGGAGGGCTGCCGCGCGCCGAGGGCGAAATGAAGCCGCGCGGGGAAGCGTCGTGCGGCGGGAGAGGGGCTGGCCGCGTGCGGAAGATGAGACGCCGCCGCCCGGAGGGACGTGGTGCCCGGGGGGAGCGCGCGGGGGGAGATCCGCAGCGCGCAAAAGGGGACAGGCGGGCGGGGAAGCGTAACGCGGGGAAAGGGCGATGCGCCGCGCGCGGATAACGAGAGAAAAGAAAGCCGGGCAGATAACCGTCGTGCAGCAAGGGGAGATCGGAATTTAATTTAAAAAAATAATAATAATAACGCGTTGTGATGCAGCGCATTGCGGAGCTCTTTACGCGCCCGCGGAGGTTCCAAAGGCCATTTTAAGCCGGCCTGGAGTCAAAAGGCGTAAGCGTCGTTGAGGCGCGTTCCTGGGGATGTTCAGTGGGCTCCTTCTGATCGCTTAAAACCTCCCAGCGTTTTACACACGCGCGCCCACCTCCTTTCGTGCTGTAAGAGCACCCGAGGCAAGGATGGGGTCACCGGGGGTCTGGACCTGTGCGTGGATTTTCCAGCCCCCCCTCTAGATTTTCTGCTTTAAAAAACAAAACAAAACACAAGGCCCTAGTCCTTGTGGGGATATAAGGGAAACCTGACAGGTAGGGTTTTTTAAAATTTAACCCAAGGGCTTCATAAGAAGTCGACACTACTGCCACACAATTCTAAATGTGTTTATATTTAAACTTAAATTCCAGTATGTTCAGTGCAGTTTTCTTCCACGCTAAGCGAGTTTATTTGTTACCAGTATTTACCACCATGATCCTCCCCCCCATCATCCTCGCAGCGGCCCTGTGAGGAAGGTTGGGCTGAGAGTCAGTGACTGGCCCAAAGTCGCCCAGCAAGCTTCATTGCTGAGTGGGGTCTAGAACCCTGGTCTCCAGACTCCCTGGCCAACACACACTGGCTCTCTTAGTTCAGTTGGGTCTTAAATAAAGTGTGGCATAGGAGCTAGACTTAAGCTGAGGAGATCTGGGTTCAAATTCCCACTCCCCCGCAAAGCTTTCCAGGTAAATTTGGGCCGGTTGCTATCTTTTTAGCTGCAGTGTTGTGTGTAGTTGTGGGACCAGAATGTGCTCTGGTGTCCTCTCTGCTCAGTAACTTCAAAGGGAGACTCCAGTGTGAAACAGCTGGATTATAGTTTACCAAGAAGTTCAGTCCTGCCACCTTGGGCACCACACTTTAAGAAAGATGCAGACAAACTGGAGAGGGTTCAGAGGAGGGCGACAAAGATGATCAGGGGACTGGAAACAAAGCCCTATGAAGAGAGACTGAAGGAACTGGGCATGTTTAGCCTTGAAAAGAGAAGACTGAGGGGAGATAGGAGAGCGCTCTTCAAGGAGGCCAGGATCTCTTCCCGATCATCCCAGAGTGGAGGACACGGAATAATGGGCTCAAGTGACAGGAAGCCAGATTCCGGCTGAACATCAGGAAAAACTTCCTGACAGTTAGAGCAATACCACAATGGAACCCATTCCCTGGGGAGGTGGTGGGCTCTCCCACACTGGAGGCATTCAAGATGAGCCTGGACAGCCATCTGCCAGGGATGCTCTGACTTGGATTCCTGCATTGAGCAGGGGGTTGGACTCGATGGCCTTGTAGGCCCCTTCCAACCCTACTATTCTATGATTCTATGATTCTACCTGTGGCCTGAATGGAAATAATGGTTTCTTTATCCCACTCCTGGCGTTAATGCCGAGATGTTTGTGTTATCATGAATTTCTCCTGCTGGGAATTGTCACTGTGCTTGTTTTGCATGTTTAAGGTTTAACATAGTTGTCATAGACCGTATTGTTTGCTTTGCTTTTGTGCTTAACCTCAGTGCTTACAGTTCCCCTTGCATTGAACACACAACCACGTGTCCCAACTGAGGATGAAGCTTCTTGCATTGGATGAAATGGACTCTAATCCATGATTAAATCTGTTAGAGCGCCATCCATGTCTGGCTGGGGAATGCTGGGAGTTGTAGGACTTTGTTCTGTCTAAACATGCATAGTCCTGCATAACCCATAGTCCTTATGGTGCTGCAAGATTTCCTGTTGTGTTTGCTGCAGCAGACTAACACGGCCAGCTCTGGGAATTATTAACGTCTATGTTCTTAATGCACTGCATGATTCTTCTACCCCGGTCCTACACTGCATGGATGGCTTGTTCATGTGGAATGCTTTTCAGATGAATCTCTCCATGTCGTCTGCTGCAGTTTCCACCTTGGTGTACCCCTGGACCTCTTACTTACTTCATTTAACCTTATTTTTAGGCCAAGTTTAAGGGTGAAACGTTGCTTGTACACAGCCTCTGGAATAGATCCCGTATTGGGATATGTGCATCTTTATATCTGTCGGAAAGAGGACCCAGAAGCAGGCAGATGGGTGTCCTGACTTGGCCTGGGTCACATTTCTTTGTTTTATTTATTCCTTATCCCGCCCCACCCCCAAGTCAACGGTATGTGAGAAGATCATGGAGCTTCTGGGCCAAAACGAAGTGGATCATCATCAGCGGAAAGTGGTCATTCTCAGCCAGGACCGGTTCTACAAAGTGCTCACAGCAGAGCAGAAGGCCAAAGCGCTGAAAGGACAATACAACTTTGATCACCCAGGTACGGTTTGGGGTGCCCCACTTGAGGTGGACGTGGGAAGAGCTGCACAAGAGAGGGGGGCTCTTGTTCCCAGGATAAGGTGGCTGCCGAGCCGTGTTCTGCGGAGCGCGGGGGTTCCTTGAACCCCCAGTCGGGCTTTCTTGGTGGAACTCCCTGCCAAGGAAGGCTGGTGTCAAGGGCTCCTTGGAGGGCTCTCTCAGTCTAATCCAGTAGCCAAGTCCAGACGCAGACAAAGGGATTCTTTTCAAAGCTTTATTCTTCTTTTACAACTTACAACTCTACAGGCAGCAACTAGATCTGAGCAGCAGCATCCCTATGCCCTAAGTTGGAACAGTTGGTCCCCGTTTGAAAGGCAATTACTGGCAGACCCCTGAATATAAGGACTAGGGAGAATGCCTCCCCTTTTCCCTTGAATCCTCTGGGCGCAGCCGTTGTTTGCACGGCAACCGGGCACTACGCCTCCTTTCCGCGCTCTCCATTTGGCGCCACTCTCTGCGTCTGCACCGCGCATCCAACCAGTTTGCTATCGGTGCTGGGTCACTCCCTGGACTGCTTTCTAATCTAGGAATGTTGGTGGGAGGAATCTCTTGTCAGCCGCGGGCCCTGTGAAAAAGGGGCGCGCTCCTCTCCCAGGAGCGACTGCTCTTCCTCCGAATCAGAACTACTCTGGGATTCTATGGGCTCAGTGTCCACCCTGACATCTAGGCTGGTAGAAGAGCTTGTGGCATGCCATTTCTGCCTCTGGTCTGTGTGTTGCTCTACCCTGACCACCTTCTGTAGATCAGCATGGGATGTTGTGCCTTAAGATTCCCACCTGTAAAATGGGAAACGAAAACCCTTGTATTAGTTACCGTTGTGACATGGGAACTGCTTCCAGAAGGGTTGGTCCCTTGTACATTGCAAGCATGTAATCTGCCTCACCCACGTGGGTCCTCCTCCAAGTAAGATCAGAGCACGGGGAAGCGTGTCCCACGCCCAGCTGGGACACATGAATCGGAATACGCCTGAGACTGAACTGCTGCTGCTGCTGTCTCTGTGATGCTTACATTGTGCAGATGCTTTTGACAACGAGTTGATGCAAACGACCTTGAAGAACATTGTGGACGGCCAAACGGTTGAAGTTCCAACCTATGATTTTGTGACCCACTCCAGGTCGGTGCAGATTTTATACTTTCCAAGTGAAACGTGGTGACCACACGGCTTTCTTGCAACCGTGGCACAATTGCCTTGCATCTCTCTCGGAGAGAGTCTTCATGGGGGTGGGGAGACCCAGAGAAAGAGCTCTTTAATGTCTTCTCTCCTCCTGCTCATGTTTATACCCCGTGTGACTGTGGTACTGTGGGCACCATCAAGATGAATGGTGTATTGGGCAGAAGGTAATCACCAGATGTTTTGGACTTCAACTCCCAGAAACCATGCTAGCATGGCCAGTGGTCAAGAATGCTGGGAGTTGGGAGTCCCAAACATCTGGCGATCTACCTTTCTACCCACCCCAGATGTAGTGCGGTCTTTCGTGCAGTCTCTCCAAACCTGACACCTCCCCAGGCATGTTGGACTGCAACTCCCATCATCCACAGCCACCATGGTTAGGGGAGGCTAGGTTTGTGTGTTGAAGTAGAACTGTGGAGGCATGGGTTTCGCAACCACACTTAGCCCTGAATCTCCCTGGAGTGACCTTGGTTCTGTCACCTCTCAGCTTAACCTAAGTCACAGGGCTGTTGTGGGAGGGAAATCACCTACGCTGCAGGAGCAAGGGCAGGATAAAATATAATACATAATGGAAGCGTGCCTGTCGACCGGACTCCCAAGAGATTGTGGCCTCAAATAATGTGGAAATCACATTTTCCTAGTGTCTCCAGCCTGTTTCACACAAATCTCAGATGAGACGGTCAATTCCTAGACAGTGCCCAGGGTTCCATGTGTTGTTTATTTAAAGACTTTTTTGCCCCCCTTTTCAGCCGAAAAAGACCTTAAGAGGAGCATGGAAAGATCAGTAATTAGACAGTCCCTGCCCTAAAACTTACAATCTAAGATTCATGAATCAAAAGGAAAACAGTTTGAGAGAGAGAAGGAAAAAAGCAAACTCTGGCACTAGTTCTTGAAGTTCCCTATAATGGAACTGGGAACAGCTCAAGAAATGGGGAGCCAAACAGAACTGGTGTCTCAGCAGTGGCTCTGCTTCCCATCTCTCCCTCTGAGGATCTGTGTGCTGATGGGCATCCTGACCAAGGCCATGGGGCCATCACTAGGCATCCCTGCCAACTGAATTTGTGGAGGCCTGCATGAATCATGGACTCTATTTTTTTTATCCCAGTATGTAGAAAGCTAGCATGTCAGGAAGAAAGCTAGGCCAGAATGATTCTCTCTGACTTCTAGTTTTCTATGCACAGCCAGGAAGCTTTCAGTATGGAAGAGTCATGCAATCCCCTAGTCCTTCAGTCCTAGTACAATCCATGGACAGTTTTGTCACCTCACCTTCCACTTATGTAAATTATATGGGATTATATGTGACAGAGTGAGCGTGCGTGAACTGCCTTGAGCTTGTGGTGGATGTATGTCCACAACATAAGTGTGAATGTCCTCTGTGTGCCCTTGAACAATTACGGGTTGGATCCAGGATCTGTCTTCCACGAGAGGGAAGTCTGTAGCAGAAACGCTGAAGACGGTTGTATATTGAGGAGTCAATGGTGCATAGAATTCCCCTGCCCGTGTCTGGAGTGCCGTTTGGGCCTGTTTATGGAGCTGGGTAGCTATACTAGTTCCCAGGGCTAACTCTGTTGATGCCGTAACAGCCTGAGGCTGGTAGATAAACCTGTGGCAACATCTGTAGTTTAAAGCTACTTGCAGCCAGGGCAGCAAAGAGGAGAGTTGTCTTCTGGGCTGGTGGGCTGGCTGCCAATGGTTAGGACCAGTGTTCTTCCAGTCTGAAACACTCTTGAAGGGTTACACCATGTCTGGAATGGGAGGGCTCAATGGGGTAGTATATGATTCCCTGGGACCCTCCCAAAGGGAGAACCTCACCTCAGGCCAAGCCGGACAGGTGCTGCAGGGCCAGGCCATCACGGGCTCAGGCTCACTGCTGATCTTACCTTTAACGTATGCTTTATCTTGCTTTGTAGTAGATTTGCTGCAATTATCGTATTTTGCTCACCTTTGCTTCAATTATTTTTTTTATCTGCTTCTCTTTAATCAAATATTTCCTTCACGTTCTGAATATCCTAAAAAGAACCCATGCCTATGGGCAAAACAAGGTCCCTCTGTCCAGTTTTTTGGGATCCCCGCTCACACATCACAGTTCACCCCATTCAGCAGGGTCTCCATTTTTCTGGGGGCTCCCCTAGGAAGGAGGGAAGGCCACTTCCACCAGTGCAGTAGATCCAGTGTAAATCTGGACTCAGACCCGTGTTGGCACCTTCCTTGGCCACCTCCTGAAATTCCCCTTTGCATGTGCTGCAGGCTTCCTGAGACAGCTGTGGTCTACTCTGCAGATGTGGTCCTTTTTGAGGGGATTTTGGTGTTCTACAATCAAGACATCCGGGACATGTTTCACCTCCGCCTCTTTGTCGACACCGACTCGGACGTCAGGCTCTCCCGGAGAGGTAACGCTGGTTTCCTTGTATACTTTTAAGTGCTTTACGAGAACAGTTCCGCTGAAGGGTACAAGAAAAGGTTTAGCAGTTCTGGTATATTCAGGGCCAGCCTACGCAACCTGTATCCTCCAGATGTCTTGGACTACAACTCCCAAGCAGCATGGAAATGTGTTTTAGTCCCACACGTCTGGAGGCTTCCCCAGGTTGGGTAAAGCTGTTCTGGGCCATGGTTGGAGTTCTGAGTGTAATAAGTCTGTTCTCAAACACGGGAGAGCGAAAGTGTGAGCTTCCTTCACCCTTGCATGACCAACATTTGTCTTTGAATGCACTCTTCTTAGTTGGAATGTGCAAGTCCTGTGTCCTGGATAGAATCATTCTCAAGGGTTTTGCATCTCACCACAAGGGTTGGGTGGGGCATTATTATTGTTCATGCCAAAATGTGTAAGGGATCACAGTAAAAAGGCGCAGTCTACGCATGTTTAGGCAGAAAAAAGGCCTACAACTCCCAGCGTGCCCCAGCCAGTGTGGCTGGCTGGGGCATGTTGGGAATTGTAGGACTTTTTTTACTGTCTAAACTTGCTTTAGGATTATACCCCAAGTCTCACAAGAGGCCAGATTTTAGGACAAAGTGCCTCTTGCCTGGATGGTATGACATCTTTGGGGAAAGCGGAGTATAAAGGAAGCAGCATTCTAAATGTTTTAGGCAGGTTTTTTGTGGTTCAGTTTGGGCTCCCCAGTAAAACTTTCCATGGATTGTTTCCCCTCTGAAGAATGAGACTTCCACCACCAGCTAGACTTTCAAATCCCAACTAGGCTCCCGACAGGCTTTGCCAAGTCCGTAGGCGCTGTGGTTTTAACCGCCCAGCCTGTCCCTTCCTACCTCCTGTGGTCTTGAGAACCTCAGATGGAAAAAAGCTCTTAACTGGCCTTTTGGTTTGTTTTGCTGTAGTTCTTCGAGATATGAAGCGGGGAAGGGACCTCGAGCAGATTCTGACCCAATACACAACGTTTGTCAAACCTGCCTTTGAAGAGTTCTGTTTGCCGGTACCAACAGCTCCCCTACCCTCAAAAAAAAATAATAATTTGTCCAATTAAAAGAAGGGAAGGTTGGTGGAAGAGGGATGAGAGATTCCCACTTGTATGTTCAGCTTCTTCTAGAGAAGCATCTGGATGCTGTCTCCGAACCAAACCTATTACTCTTTTTCTTCATAGGAACATAGGAAGAAGTCTTATACTAGGTCAGGCTCTTAGTCCGTGTAACCCAGTGTTGTATACTCTGACTGGCAGAGGCCTTTTCCAGCACCTGATCCTTCTAATTGGAGTTTCCCAGGATTGAACCTCGGACCTTCTGCATACGCAGCGTATGCTCTACCACTAAGCTACGGCCCCTCCCTGTGTTTTATTTCAAATTAATTTTGAACGGTGTGGCCCCCTTTTCCCCTAGTGCAAGGCCTTGTCTGGGAATTGAACCCAGCACCTCTTGCACCCAAAATGAGAATCGTGCCACTACCAGACCAACGAGTTGCACTACTGCTACTTCTTTCTGAAAACGACTGCCCCGCTTTCCAAAACGTCACGCACCAAGGAAACCCAGGTTCTGCAGCCAGGACAAATGACCTAAAATAACTTCGCAGCTTTCTGCTTATTTTTGTGTGATTTCTTCTGCTTCTCCAGTAGAATGTTTTGAACGGAGAATCGTTTTAGGAAAAGCCTGGGGAGAAATGGTAAGGGAGAGGCATAGGAAATAGGCACCCCAGCCTAGTTGAAGTCAGTGGGGTGGGCGTCCGTGCAGTGTCATCTCAACTAGATGTTACTACGGAGCTCTGGATGGGTTGGCATTCCCCGCTCCCATGTGTAGTTTGGGCCTAGGAGTAGGTGGCCTGCAGACTTGCAGTGGGCAGGGATTCCGGCTTGATCATTTGAGATATGTCTCTGGAAATAAGTATTCCCTAAGAGGTAATAACATCTGGGCACCATCAAAATTGCCAGTTAGCTAATACACTTCAAGATACATTGTCTCCCAAGTGCCATCAGTTCAGACTTTTACCAGTTAACTGAATAGCCAGACAAATGACCATAAGTATTAATGAGCCAGAGCAGACAACCAGAGTTTCAAAATAAACAATAAAAGATCGTCAGTGTAAAGGATAATTTTAAATTCTAAACCGTCATCCCACACACGTTCTTAAGCCTTTTTACAAAGTCACTAGAGTGAAACTACCTGTTCTTAAGGGAAAAACAGCGGAGGGAGCAATGCTAGGCAGCATCTGAGGGGCCACAGGATACTGCAGATTCCCAGCGTTGACCTCGGAGTGGGGAATCGGAGATCTGACCCTCTTCCCCCTCACAGCAGGCACGGAAAGAACTGTGCCAGCTGGGCTCCAAGGCCAGGAACTCGATCTCAGAGGGGGCAGGGAGGAGACTGAAAAGGCCAGGATACTAGCTATCCTGAATCTCTGCCAGTCTAGTGAAAAATACAGGGCGGGGAGGCAAAGATTGCCTCTACTGCTCCTCCCACCCTGCATAGGACGATCATAAGCTATGGGATTGTGCCCTGAGGCTCTTTAGATACCAGATTAATCATACTGCACAGTAAAATCTCAGGCACATCCCCGCCAAGCCCGTTTTCTTTGCACATTTTCAAGGGGGGGGGGGTCTGAAATTTTGCAATCCCCTCTGCCCATTCTGTTCCACTGAGAATTATCATAGAATTGTAAGAATTTGACGACTCCTCGAACATCCTCTAGTCAAAGTCAAGAATGCAGGATCTGCACTTGAGGATGCAGCCATACATGGGTTTTCTTCCTGGGTTGCTCGTGGTTAACAACCCATAGTTAAACCCCAGTGAAGGGTTCACACATAACAACAACCCACCATTCAATAACAACCCATACTTAAGCTATAGTCCGGGTTGTCATGTGCAAACCAGGCAGATCCAGGTCACAAGCAGGACACAAAGGAAATCACCCTCTCCCACTGTGACTCTCCAGCAACTGGTACTGAGTCATGCTGCCTCTGAAACCCAGAATTCAGGACCCAAGTTCAAATGTCACCTTCAACCACGAATTTCTTGTTTGGCCCAAGGACAACTGCACACTCTCAGCCCCTGATCTACTGGAGGGGACGGGGGACATCCACTACTTAAATGCTGACTGTTACAACTGTGTAAACGGTAACGCTGATATAAATTGAGGCTTATTCACAGTATCCGGGTAGAATTAGCCCCATTTTCTTCCTCTCATCGTCAGTGAGCTCAGATGTCTCTAGTGGTTTCTTCCTAGGCTGTGACTTTTGAGAATTATGGTTGTATTTCTCATCTGCAGACCAAGAAATATGCTGATGTGATTATCCCTCGAGGTGTAGACAACATGGGTGAGTGGCCTGCAGTCTTTCACTCCTTGGGGTTAGTTGCCAGGAGCACCCATCTAAAAGTCATAGCACTCTTTCTCCCCAAAGCATCCCACCCCAAATCTGTTCTCAGTTGGAAAAATCAGAATGGGGACTGTCGTGTTCTAAAGGCCAAATGAACCTAGGCAAAATCAGCTCCTCTTTGTCTTGTAGTATGTTGTTCAAGCAAAGCTGTTCTTGTAGCATGGGGATGCTCCCTGTGTATCTTTGGGGGTGCCTTCCCACATTTCTGCCTCTCTGCTTCCTGCAATTGGCCAGTGAGGCTCTGCTACAAGTTCCATCTTTCCTTTTCCATTATAGCACCCATCTCTAGAGCATGCTACCAAGGAAGACCCTTCTGACCACCTTCCTTGCCAAGTTTGGTCTTGTATCAAAAAGGTTTCTCTGGTTGGTGATTCAGTAAATATGGAGGGTGGGTTGACTCTTTAGTGGGGCTGCAGTGTTTAGCCCCCATCCCTTCCCCAACCTGGTGCCATCTAGATGTCTTGGACTACAAGACCCATCATTCCTATAATCCATGCTCGGCAGGGTTGATGGGGGTTGTAGTCTGAAATATCTGGCGGGCAGGCACCAGGTTGCCGAATGCTGGTTTGGCCAACAGTTTGTTTGACTAGAAAAGTGCATCAGACTTTCTTAACATTTATTCAAGTGTTTATAAAAACTGCACTGGCAAACACCATCTTAAAAGAGGCAATTCCCACCGGTGCCAGAGATCACAGGGGATGCTTCATCTAAGATGATGCCCATTGCAATACATTTGTGCAAGAAAAGTAGCTTTTTCCCTTTAGAGCGGTCTTTTTTTTTTTCTTAAGATGTAAACATACAGATTCTACTTCTGTGTATTTGTTGTATGTTACGGTTCTAAGTTGGTAAACTGCTTTGGGTAATGTTTTAACTACTCTTTAGCTTTACTTTGGGTTTACTTTGCTTTGGGTACTCTACGGATTGAAACGAAGCTGAGAAATGCAAACCGTAAATAAATAGCATCAGTCCTACGGCTTCGGCTTCCGGATGGATGATTAGGGGCAGCAACTGGTTGGGATGATGAGGGGGTGGAGGGAAGTTGAACCAGTATGTCCGCTTGGCTGACACGCTGCCAACTTCTCCCATGTCGTTGGTGCAAAATCCATTTTTAACCGTAAAGATGAGATGGGTGTATGTCGGGATTGCAGCTAGAGCTTGGTTTAGAAAGGGTTTTCAGGATTTCTGCACCGGTGGACGGGCATTGGGTTCACCACAGTGATAACCAATTATGTACACTGAAATAAAAATCCACTTGACGTCGTAATTCTTGGATCTTTTTAACTAGAGATGCCAAGAATTGAACCTGGGACCTTTTGTATACAAAACAGGTGGCTTGCCACTGGGCTCTGGTGCCTCTCTTAATTAATGCCTCATTGCCCCTTTTTTCCCTGGCAGTTGCAATCAACCTCATCGTGCAACATATCCAAGACATACTCAGCGGTGACCTCTGCAAGTGGCAACGTGGAGCAATGAATGGGCACGGCCGGTCTTCCAAGCGGCCTTTTCCAGAACCAGCAGACACCAGCCCACTTCTGGCACCTGGCAAACGGTCCCACCTGGAGTCTAGCAGCCGCCCCCACTGATGCAGCCAGAAGACTAGGAGGCCTCCATGCCAGCCAGACCCAGATGGGTTCCGAGGTGCCTTTTGCATATTCCTAGCGTGTCACGGGCTCAGCCGAGAATCTTTTCATGGAGGCCTTGAACTGTTGCCTTGTCAATGATTTTTAACTGCCGTCTTTTTGTGTGAGAGTTTTTTCAAGAAGGTACCTACACAAACCCCCATTCCTGTTACTAGCACACAAAAATGCCCGGGGGGGGGGGGGGGTCCTTCCTTTCAAAGTCTTTGAGTTCTGCAGTTTTAATTTTCGAAGAAAGAAACTGGTCCTGGGCCCACAACACACCACAACAAGCAAAGGGGCTTTGCATTTATTCTCATACGTTTTTCGCTCTGATTAAATTTAGAAGTGGTTAGTAGGATGGGGGTTCCGTGTACAGTGTCCCCTGTGGGCCGCAAGAGGCTTAGGGCTGCTTTTCACAGCCCTTTAAAAAAAAAGAAAAGACGGTAACATTGATCGCCACCAGCCAACGTTGTAACTCCCCAAATCTCTTAAGGGAAGACTTACACTTTTTTTAAAAAACAGAATGGAGGTGGGGAGCATGCACACTTCCTCAAAGTTTTACAACTCCCCAACCTCTCCTCTGCCCCCCTAGACTGGAGTAGAGAAGAGAGGGGGCCTCTGGCTAAAAAGGTAAGCATTCTTCTTGCTCAAAAGATTAGGCTAACGTGCTTCCTTACCTTGTGATAAGACAAAGGGAGAAGCGGTGGCGGAGCGGGCCTTCTCCTTTAGCTATCGGTCAGCTTCGCCCTCTGAAGCAGAGGGGCACTTGGCTGTTCATGCAATCCATTAGATAAGAAAGAGGTGTTGTTCCTCACTGACTGTTCCCTGTTATCTTCCACACAAATTAGACTTGGGAGGGGGCAACTGCATTGTATGATTTTATGTTAATAGAAATAAGCTGTCTTTAGCGTGCCAGCTAATGCAGCGAGAGGGAGGGAGCATGTCCCTCCAGTTGGTGCAAGTAGAAAATATTTTCTCCTTTCTCTACCAAGACCAGGGCGGAAGTTAGTGAGGCCGGTAGCGGGAAATGGCAAAATCCTTTCTCTCAATGCTACGATCTTGTTTTTCATCCCAAGGACAATTGTGCTCTCTGTGTGTGTGTGCACACGCACACACCTGGTCTCATCAGTAGCTGCTAGGTGGAAATGAAGCCCCAACTGTAGCTGTGTGCAACAAGGGCTGTAATTCGGTGCATGCTTAGCTTACCTGGGAGTTAGCAGGGCTTACTTTTGAGTAAGCTTGCAGGGAATTGTGCTGAAAAGGAATCCCACTGAAATCAGTCGAACAAGTTTGTTATGACTAGCTAGTTTCATTGCTTTCAGCAGGCTCTGCTTATGACTTTCGTCCTTGCTCTGTACTTGTGATCTAACCATGTATGAATAGCAGCTGCCAGAAAGTCTTTTTAAAATTAGAGATTTTGTTTGTTCACAAAACTGCAGTGCTTTTTCTACCGCCTTCGATTTGCAGTCAGGTCTGTGGTTTTATCGAGTAACGTTAAAACACAAGTTCTTTATTCCCTGCTGTAAGCCAGGCCCTGTGGCTTTGTTAATAAAAGGCGAGCAAAATGAAACATGGCTGAGGTTTCCTTTTTCTATTGTATATACTTTAAAATGACTTACGCAGCATGATGGAAAGGAACGCTGCAATTTCTACATTGGCATCGACACTATTGAGCATAGAAACAGTACACAGAATCCGGCAGATAGAAACCATTCAGTTTTATACAGCCCTCTTGACGAATTGCTCAGCCACGTGAGGAACTGTTGGTCAACCTTTTTTGCATAAGAGGAATATGCCCTCTTTTAAACACAGGCCTTAGGGGATTTGCAGTGCCTGCCTATCCTATACCCCCTTTAACAAGGTGCTGTACCCCCTCCCAACACAGCCCCATGCAATCATGATACCGTAAACCACATCTGTTTGCACCGCAGCACCATCGTGCAACAGGTAGCAGGAGGATGTTTTTGGACGCCTTGTGTAGCTTGGGCTATGTGGCACTGGCAAAATGAGTTGAAAAGGTTGCAGAATTAGAGCAGGCAGACAGGTCCACAGGGTGATTGGGGCAGGGGAGGGGGGGACTGCCTGCTGTATTGCTTTATCCTTAATGCATGCAACTGGTTTTCAAACTGTGTTTCGGGGACTTCTCAGACTCCTCCAAAAATGATTAGGGGTTGCTCAATAGGAGAGTCTGCGAAGATGGAGGAAATTTCCTTGAAAGACAGCCAGGCTCATCCTCCATCTGCAGTGGTGGTGGGCAGATGTTAGGTCATCGTCAGCTCCTGCAGATAAGGCCCAACAGGCCTGCTTTCCCCTCCCCTATGTATGGGGGTGGGAGGGCAGACTGGGTGCCAAGCGCCACTGTGATGCACAGAGATTCCTTGGCACACACCTCAACAGGGAAAGGGTTGCTGTAAAGAATACTTGACGACTCCTACTTAGCATGGTGACTACCTCCTGTTCTCTGAAACTAAAAGCGGTCCCCAATGCAAAAAACTGAAAAGACGATTTTCTACCATCAATGAAATCCTCACACGCTTCCGTCTTCTCACTGTTGGGCCAGTGTGGACATGATCAGAAAACTAGTAAATCCATGTAAGAATGAGACACAAAAATAAATGAAGTGTTTTGTTTAGTGCCAAGTCTTACACTATATAGAGCCGAATTACTACACTCAACTCAGCACCGTGCACTCCTTTTGGAGTTGCTAAAAAGAATCAGAGGATGTAAGATAAATTTTGCAACGATGCCGTCCTGTACTGGCAGAGGGTATATAGGCTTTTTCCACTCATCCATGCTGGAGATCACAGAGCCCACTCAAACACCGCCACCACCCTTTCTCAATCAGCTCTGAGGAAAAGCATTATCTGCTAGCGCTGTCCTACGTAGAATGCAGGGGAGCAAACAGGCCAGTTGCCGAAGACACAAACCTGACATCAGAAACTGAAATATTCAAAAACGAGAACGCTTGCTGATGAATTCAGTTCGTTCAGCTGTTTCCCCCTGAGGGAGGCTGAAGTGGGGCTGCTCTTGAACCAAGCAACTTCAAGACAGATTTCAACGTGAAACAGCCGAGCTACACTTCATTGAGAGGCTCAGCTCTTATCTCCTGTGGCTTGCATAAGGGCAAAGGCTGTTGGTGTTCATAATCAGCTCACCAACGCCAGGAAGTCTCGTGTCGTCATCCAACAATGGTTTTGTGAATAGCCGCTGTTAAGGAAAAGTTTCTGTGACACAAAAAGTTCGTCATACCCAAGGACAATCATGACCCAACACACAACGGGTTCCATGTCTTTGTACATTCCCCCCCCCCCGCCCCTTTCACATTTCGTTCACAGAAATACTCCCGAGGGAAGAATCAACATTCCAAAACATTATTTACAGTCAGTATTGCATAATGCCAACGTAGACCGTGGCCAGCAGTGTCTTTGCACTCTTTCCATGCTCTGGAGATATGGAGTGGATTTCCACCCCCTCCCCCTCCCTTTAGGAGCAAGACTTTGCTGCACCACAGAATGGCAAGGATCCAAGCAGATTTAATGAGAGCTGGGCAGAGCCGTTAACACAGACGCAACCGTGCCACTTCTTTCGCTTTTCCATAGCCATATAGGGGCTATGCTGCCTCAGCTCTAGGCTAATTCTGCTGCAACCGTCCCCTTCTACAGCAGAAACGTGCAGGGACAAAAAGCTACAGCAGAATGCAAACCCGCTCCCAATTTTGCATTCCAGTAGAATGATTCTCATTGAGGGAGGAAAGGTGGTGTCAGAAGGAGTCCACGGAGGCAGCACGAGAGGATGACGGTTGACTGAATCCCTCCCGCCCTATCTCCCCCGCTGCTCCAGCCTCACCTCTGCTTGCAGATGCGATCAGTTCTCGCTTGGCCTGTGCTCTTGTCCGCCCTCACGGCGAGCGTTTCCTGATCAGGATGTCCCAGCTGTCCTTCCACCGCAGGTCCTGGAGCTCCGCTTTGGAGAGCGGAGGCTCGCCGTAGGTTAGCGGCCGGAATGTGTGGTGGGTAAGGTATACCGACGAGAACCAGGCCACCACGAAGGCACTGTGCATGCTCTTGGAGAGCTTGGATCTGAAAAGGAGAGAGCGCGAGATGCACACACACAAGCAAAGTGAGCGCGCTGGACATCCCTTCGGTATGAAGGATGGTCATCTTAACCAATGAGCAATGCCACCTTGGTCCCTCCTGCTCTTGGCAGAAGGAGGCTGGGGTTTGTTTAGATGCTGTAAGGCAGCTTCCAAACAACACTAAACCAGCCCATCGGACCCTCTAATTCAGCACTGCCTAGCCCAGGGGTGGGAAACCTCTTTCAGGTCAAGGGCTGAATTCGGTTTTGGAGGAGCTCTTGGGGGCTGTGTGCCAGGGGTGGGTGGGTGGGGCCCAATTACCAAAAATAGCATATTTAAAACTCTTAAGGCCAGTAACTGCACCTTAGGAGAGGCATTTCATGCTTTTAGAATTGAGGATGGGGGGACATGCCAAAGCTGGAAAATCACCAAAGAATCAGCAGTCTAGGGAAAGGAATGTGGCCATCTGGGGAACTTCAGAAGGTTGGAGTGGGAGCTCAGGGGGGCCAGACTTGGCCTGAGGTTTACCAGCCCTACTTGAAGATGCCAGGAACTCAACATCGGGGCCGTCTTCAGGCAAAGCAGGGGCTCTACCGCTGAGTTATTCCCCACTTGTCAGCTCACTTGCTCTCCTGGTAAGCCACAAACCACATACACAGATATAGAAGGAGGAGCTTTTTGATTCAGCTGAGCCAGTCTTGGGTCAGGTTCACCTGCCCTGGAACGGAGATCTGACCGAATAGTGTTTTACCAAGTTCTTGCTTCCTATGGATCAGCCCCATGACTTACCAGGAAAGAGAATCGGTGGACAAATATGCACTACTGTGTTCTGTGGGTTATTATGCGCTACTGTGTTCTGGGGGTTATTATGCACTACTGTGTTCTGGGGGTTAATGGGACTGGGGCAGTGATGGTGTGAATCCCACCCCAATGCTCTCTAGTTCACCAGACCAGAGCAGACTGCAACTGGAAGGACCATCTGACCACCAGCTTCAGCCTTCTACAACGCAGGAACATTCAGGCCCAGCAGACATAAACCTGCCCCCTGTCCCACCCACCCCGCCCCCGCCCCACAGAGCACCAGGCTCCCAAGCAGAAAGCAAACCCAAGGCCACGGCTCATACCTGCAGAGGTAGTCACTTGTGTGCTGCAGAACAATGGGGATCAGAAGAATCTGGAAAGTGACTGCAGGCAGGTAGTGGTACAGGAACAGCGTCTTCTCCATCAGGAAGAAAGGGAGGTAGTTCACAGCCCAGCCGCCCACACAGAGGCCTCCAGCCAGCACCCACTGCTGCCACATCTCTGCCAATACAGGGAAGGATGGGGAAGAGGCCATATGATTTCCCCAAGTATGGGAGTGTTAGAATCTGAAGGGTAGTGGTGAAAGCTTCTAGTGTGCCCTGTCCCTCCATTGCCAACGTATACAGCAGGGACGGGCAGAAGGTAGATCTCTAGGGGATTTGTAGTAGACTAGCAAGGATTTCTGAGTCACAGCTGACTCAACAGCAGCAACAAAACGACTCCCTCCTGCACGCGCACGTGCACACACACTGCTGCAATGAAGAAAGCTTAAACAAAACCAGGAGTAGATTTGTGTGTGGAAGGACTGTGAGTTCCATTCAGTTCTGTACTCAAAACAAATTCCTGGGCTCAGAATTCTTTAATTCAAGGTCTGTTGCACCAGGCAACAGTCGATGGATCTCAGGGTTCCAGTAAAAAAAACCAGTGTAGACCTTCAAGCCTGAAGTCCGCCCACCCCTGCTATACAGGACCGCATCGTGAAGCAAAGGGCTGCATGTGCCCGATCTTGTCTGATCTCGGAAGCTAAGCAAGGTGAGCCCTGGTTAGTTCTTGGATAGGAGACCGCCTGGGAATCAGGCTTCCTGCGCTGAGCAGGGGGTTGGACTCGATGGTCTTCTACGCCCCTTCCAACCCTAAGATTCTATGTCTCTCAGTAGACCTGGCATTTAATTGCCAGCCACAGATGGAAACTACCACAGCCCGGTATGGTAAGCAGAGTCTGCCACTGGGAGTCCACAGCACGGGTGGGGAGCCAGTGTCCCTCCTGATGTTGCTGGGCTACAGCTCCCATCATCCCTGTTGGCTGGGGCAATATCTGGAGGGACACAGGTTCCGCACCTGTGGTCTACAGGTTGTATGTCGACCTGGCAGAGGGCCTGAGCTGGAAAATCTCACCAGGATGGCATGGGGCGGGAGGAAAAAGCAGCAAGAGGACTCGAAAACGACAAAGAGTCTTGTAGCAGCTTAAAGACTCCTTCGTTGTTCTTGCTGCAACAGGCTGGCCTGGCCACCCCTCTGGAAAACGTTCCTCAAAAGATCAGACCTTCAGGGATGTCACGGATGCTCCGTCGCCGCCGCAGCAGGTACCACAGGAGCAAGGCCACATACACAACAGTTGCCACGTTGGCTGAGGTCCAGGTCACAATGTTCCCCAGCAGGTGAATTTGGGCCTGCACAATCACAGTGAGAAAAAGCAACTCCTAAGAACACAGGAGCAGCCCTGCTGGATCAGACCAAGGGTCCAACTCGTCCAGCATCCTGGTCACACGGAGGCCAACCAGCTGCCCACGGGAAACCCACAAGCAGGAGTGCAACGGCACCCTCCCACTCACTGCCTCTGAGACTGGAAGTGGCATATAGTCCGACTCAAAGACGGACCTTGGAAGCACTGACTTGAGGCAAGACTCCAGAGCATGCGCAATGCTGCAGAAAAGAACCTGAAATGCAGCCAAATTGTTTGGGATGAGATATAAAACTGGTCTGAAATGCGGTGTTTGCACCTCCACGTGATATCTGTTACCTTTCCCTGACCTGAAGATTCAGTTCCATGCGGGAAAAGGCCTGCATTCAAGGATGGCAGCGTGTCATCACCTCACGCCCCCGCTGCAGCCGGACCTCCCCTCCCTCCCCAAGGAGGGCTTTCTGCCAGCATGGAGTTGTTATTTTTAGTAGTGTTTTATAGTGGCTTTTTTAATGAATTCTTGCCTTGGTTGGATTTTATCCTGAAAGATGGGGGGGGAGGAGGAGGAGGGAGAGTATTATTATTATTATTATTATTATATAGATTTGCAAGCCAATACAGCAGCTTCTAATCCTGACCTGTCTATATCACCAGTTACATCAGAACCATGGCTTAAATATTAGAGTTAGGGCTCTGCAAAATAAGCTAGATCCTAAGCTTTTGATTTTAAAGTTTTGCTATTTGTGGCTTTTATTCTATTTTATTGTAATATGATAGTTATTTTTATGTTTTTAAGCCAAGGCTTTTGGACCTCCTTCAGCCCCAGGGCCAAATTCCATTTTGGAGCCAAAGTACCAAAATTACCAGCATATTTCAGCGTCAAGCTTTTAGTGCCAGTCACTAAGCCGTAGGAGAGGTAGTTCAATCTTTTAGACTGGGGAAAAACTGCACACAAGCTGGAGATACCATTGAATGACTAGTGGTCCCGAGGGGGGGAGGGGGATGCCATCTGAGGAACCCCAGAGGGCCAAATTTGGCCCCCGTGCCTGAGGTTCTGTTCCCCTGTTCTAAGCAGTCCAGATAGCCTTTGTTCCAGGGTGGCACATAAATAATGTAAATAAATAATGTAAATAAATTACCCCTGAGGTGGAGTGGAACCAGTAGGCTATGTTGGTATCCATGGTGATCCAGTCCAAGGGAAAAGAGCTGTATTTATGCTCCGTATCCTCATTTTTCAGAGTTAGTATCTTCCACTAGAACAGAACAGTTGAGAATGTTTAGACTGCAGTAAACTACAATTGGTTCCCAGGCCTGATCCTGTATATCAATGCAAGCTACTGAATAAGGCAGTGTGTCCCATGAACCAGAATGCATGAACGTGATATATCACTTTGCTATCACGTGGTGATCTGGGGCCAGGACGAGTTCCTCCCTCACACTACACCAAAACCAAAATGATTTAAAAACCTGAAACCTTATGTGGCTCAGGACTGCAATACCGGATGAAGTGCCTCTCCCTCTAACTGTATGTTACGCTCATCATCTAAGGCCCTCCTTCAGGTGCCTCCTCGAAGGCAGCAACAAGGGAGAGGGCCTTCTTGGTGGTGGCCCCCCAACTGTGGAATGATCTCGCTGATGGGGCCCACCTGGAACCAACACTGTTATCTTTTTGGCTCCAGGTAAGACCTTCCTCTTCTCTCAGGCATTTGGCAGCATACAGTGAGATATATGTGTCTCTCTCTGTGTGGTGTCTGTCTATATGTTCGCACATAAATGATTTTTATAATGTATTTTTAAGGTTTTAAACTTTGTAAACTGCCCAGACAGCGTCAGCTATTGGGCGGTATAGAAATGTAATAAATGAAATGAAAATGCAACACGGAACCTGAGAAACATAATAATGTACATGCAAATCCATCTTGCAGAATTTATTCTAATGGGGGAATCTGGGCTTCCTGGTTGCAAAATGTAGGTTCTGGAATGAACACACAAAACTGACTTATACCAAGATAGGCTATTGCTTACACCAACTGAGAGAGGTGGGTTAGGACTGGACAGCGAGGGGTTCAAATCTCCACTCAGCCATAAAGGTCACTGGGGACAAACACTCACTCTTAGTCTAACCTACTTCACAGGGCTGTTGGGAAGATAAAATGGGAGGGAAGGAAGAAGAACCACATATACTGCCCTGAGCTCCTTGCACAAAGGGCAGGGCAAAAATGTAAACAATTAGCAACCGCAGGCAGCAGCTGTCCAGGGATCCCAGGTCTTTCCCAGCCCTGCCTATGGCCATGCTGGCTGGGAAGTGTGGGAGTTGTAGCCCAATGCATTTGGAGAGCACAGGTTGGAGAAAGCTGGCCTATGTAAATGCTGTTGAGTGAGACCACTGGTCCATCCAGCCCAATGGTGTCTACTCTTAATTCACAGTGGGCCAGTTCTCATGACACAACAGTCCACCGTGGGTTGTTTAACCCTTGGTAAGGCTGCAGGGCCTGCTAGCCTCCATTTTGCATACTCAACCCCCAACTGTGGGTTGTCCTGCCTTGCGAACCCAGCCATCATGAGCTACGTGAGGGTTAAACAGCCCTCACATAGCTTATGATGCGACGTAGGGTTATACGAGGGTTGTTTAACCCTCACAGAACCCACGGTGGATGGGTTCGCATGACATGACAACCCCAAGCCGGGGGTTGAATATGCAAAGTGGTGGCCAGCACACACCACAGCTCACTGTGGGCTGAACAGCCTCCCACTAAACGACCCACAGTGAATTGTTTAATCACGCGAACCAGGTCAGAGGCTCTCCAGGGAGGAATCTTCCATAGCCCTGCTCCCTGGAATCCTTTTAACTGAAGATACCAGATACGGGGGAAGGAATGCGGCTCCGTGATAAAGCACATGCTCTAGATTCCTGCCCGCAGAGCTGCTGCCAGTCAGCGTCAACAAGACTGAGCTAGAGGCATTGCTGGTCTGACTCAGTGTAAGGTAACCTCCTACGGACCTGGTACCTTCTGCATGCAAAGCCTGTGTTCTGCTGCTGACCCTTGGCTCATCCCTCTCTGTGCAAAATGCATAATAATGCCCCGGCTATTAATCTTACAATACATTTCCTACCTGCCCATGCAATGGCAACAATAAAATTTAAAAGCTATCTGAGCACCTGCCCCCATCCCCGCAGTAAGTTAATAAGCCCAAGGCCAGCCCCTTCTGTTGAGCTCCTGCAAAAGAGGCTAGCCTTTCCCTCTCTGATACTTTCCATCCAGAAAGGCTAACCTTCCCATTTCTGACACTTTCCATCCAAAGGGGCTAGCCTTTCCATCTGTGATACTTCGTTGTGTGAGAAACACCCTCGGCTCCTGGCTCCCTCCAGCCCTTTCTTTCACCTGTAGTTCTGTGAACTTGGCCATGAAGCTGAGGTTCTGGCTGATGCTGATCTGCGTGGGCGAGTGCAACTCCACCTCCCTTTCTTTCTGCTCTTGGCCTGGAAGAGTTTGAACAAATTCGTCTCAGATACAAGCAGAGGAACTGAGGCGGAAGAAGAGAGAGACTGCAAGCTTTTCTTCATCACCATTTTTTGAGTTCTCTAGAAACACACGGGGCTCTGGATGCGACTGACAGTCCAGACTGCTATAAGGTTGTCAGGACCGGATCACTTCTGTGCGGATCGCTTCTCCCCATAAAGTTTTTGTGACTGAATGGCTCTGAACGCTTCCCACACTTCATAACACTAAATCAGTGGTGCACAACCCACAGCCTGTGTCCAGTATCACCCATGGAGCCCTCTCCCCTGAGAGATCGAAGATAAGGGAAGCGTTTCCTTTGCTAGAACTAGTGTTGCTAGGGAAAGCCTGGGAATTTCCTTGCCAGCATGAGGGCCAACAAGGGAAACCCTTCTCTTCTCTGGGATCTCTCCTAAGAGATTTGAGATAAGGGAACTGTTTCCTTTACTAATGCTGGCAATAGAAAGCCCTTCAGGGAAGAGAGGAGGAAAGAATGTGTGTCTGTGGGGTGGGGTGTGTATGTAGATAGGGGAATGCAAATGAGTACATGTATGTTTGTGCATGTCTGAGTGTGTATATATCTGCATTTCTGAGTGTGTGAACGAGCATACGTGCATACGTGCATCTCCTGGCACACTGGCAGACACACCATTGTGGGTGGCAGCACCCAAAGAACAAGGCCCCCAGGCGGTGATCTTAAGCGTTGTAGCCCAACAACATCTGGAGACCCAAGGTTAGGAAAGGGGGAGGCTAACGGAGCAACTGCAGACGAGGTGGGACACTTTCCGAGAAGAGGCACGGAAAAGCATTGCGTGGAAGCGGTTATTTGCACCTGAGGATTAAGACAGCCTCTGTGGCCCAGAGCTAGTGAATCTAGTTTCCTCTGAAAAGGGAAAAGCTGGATGAGGGTCTAGAATGTTCTGTTTTAAACTGACTTTTCCCGTATCGGTGCTCTTCCACATTCCATAACATGCTCTGGTGGTAGCCTTTGGAAATTTTTTCCCCGATGATCTCCAGCTGCCGATAACCCCACTCGGGCAAAGATGCTCCACTGAGCTGGAGAAAAGAAAAACAGGGAAAGAAAAGCGTAGAGCGGGTGAGGTTGCTGGTGCCCAGCACCAGTGCAAAGACGACAGGACATTCCCAAACTCTGTGCAGCAAGAGAACAAATAGTGTGACGCGAGACATAAATCGGTTAAATAACTGAAGGCTCCCATGAGATCAGAGCAACATCCACAGAGGAAGTAGCCCGCTGTCTCTCTGCAGGAGTCATTATGGGAAACGTCAGGGAGCTGAATTCCAAACCCACCTTACCTTTAGCACTGCTGAGGTGTTCAGGTGGACAAGCCTTACTTCAGACAGGATTGTTTTCCAAATATCCGTATCCGAGTCCCGGTTCACAATTTCCTGCAATGGGAGGTTAGCGCTTGACTTTTGACCGTTATTATGGAAGAGCAGACTTGCGGCACAACTGCACAACACATCAGATACACTCAGAACCATCTCCAGAGGGGCATCTGCTCTGTCCCCCTAGACTGGCAAAGAGCCCCTCTGAAACAAAAGCGGGCCCACTTGATTTATTTCTAACTTTTGTATACCTTCCACTGGCACTGGAGGCAGGGCCATGCAAAATCTTTCACAGTCTGTCCTTTCCGATGCCTACCTAATGAATCCAAGGCAGTGATGTGGGGCAGAAAATTTCCCAGTGCTTTATTTTTCCATAGAAAAATTTCCATTTCGTAAGTTCATTAGTAACAATAAATGGATGCCAATTGCAAGTACAGGTGCAGTTTTAGATTGCAGACAAATGGGCGTCGACTTATCATGCACAGTTCTACCATGAATTAGTGTTGTCAACGGTTTTTGGTACCTTTGTTTTTGTTTCTCTTATATTTAAACAATGACAAGGAAGAAATCTTATTTATTGGCCTGATATTTTTAAAAGCATTCCAATAAAAAAAATGTGACCTGAAATATTTGAGGGGAAAGGCTTGTGGTCTATTGAGACCAAAAATTAACACCTTTTTTTTTTTAGCATTGTTATTTACTAAATACAAGTAAAATAAACATGCCACATTTGATTGCCCTGCAGGGCATCGAATGCAAACAGGTTTCTTTCCCTAGGCAAATTGCCCTACAGAATAAAATACGGCGTGTTTATTTTACTTTTATTTCGTAAACAATGCTAAAAAAAAACCAGTGGAGCTCATATTAGTTTTTTGTCCCAATACACCTCAAGAATTTGACTTGAAATATTTGAGGGGGAACATTAAAGCACACTGAAAATGATTTTAATGTTATATTACGCAGAATTTTATGACAATGCTTTAAAAAAATTAAGGGCAGTAAACAGCAATGCACTTCCTTTACACTGTGTAAATATAAGGGGAAAAAAACAAAGGTACCGAGAACTGTTTTTTGCATAGGAAAATTTTCCAATTCAACATTTCCCAGAAAACCCACATCACTAATCGAAGGGAAGGGGGAAAAGAGCTGTCCAGACCATGGTGCAATTAACAAGAAGAACAAAAAGGCTTTCAAAACTGCCAGGACTCTGCAGACCAGAATTGCTGGCAGTCGGGGAGGGGTGGGGGGCACTCCTTTCATTGCAGATCCTGAACGTTTTTGATAGGGAGCCAGCTCTCCCCGGGAGAAGCCCCACTCCTTAAGTTGCACACAAGAACACTGAAGGGGGAAGCATGGATCATCGTCGTCATAACTGTGCGGATGTGACTTAACCCTGCCCACTTCGGGGACGTTCCTCAGATCCGGCCGCTCTCTTTCCCGAAGGAGAAGTGTGACTCCTTCCCTCCCAGCAGCTACTTTCTACTTACCACTCTCCAGAGGTTCTGAGCTGGCATGGATATGTTGTAATCGATGTAACAGGAAACCTCTTGGGAGTGAGGGCTCAGAGGGGCAGCAACATCATGCCTGGAAAGACAGAAGAATGAAATGCACAGCCCGAAGTCCCCTGCAGTCTCCCAGTTATACAGGTATTTAGCATTCGATTTGCCCTAGACGTGGGGCTGCTTTTGGAGAAGGTTCGGAAATTGCAGTTAGTGAAGAATGCAGCTACTAGATTATTAACTGGGCGTTACGATCCCATTAGGCCTGTCTTATACCAACTGCGCTGGTTCCCGGTCTGTTTCCGGGCCTTATTCGAAGTGCTGGGTTTAGGGTTATGGATCAGTGTTCTGTAGCTACCTGTATATACCCATCCTGCCTGTGAACCTGCCAGAGGCATCTGGTGGGCCACTGTGGAGGAAAAGGATGGTGGGCTAGGCAGGCCCTTGGTGGGCAACATGTGGCCCTCCAGATGTTTTGGCCTACAACTCCCATAATCCCTCACCATTGGCTAGGGCTGATGGGAGGTGTAAGCCAAAACATCTGGAGGGTCCACCCTGAGATAACGGCAGCATTCACACAACACAATCGCCCACAGTACAATCACGACCCACGGTTCTACAACCCACACTCGTGAGTGTAGGTTAGCGTTTTGAGCGATCCCAGCTGACGTAGCTGAAGCACGTTGCACAGAGATTGATTTATTTATTACATTTATATCCCACCTTTTTCCCTCCTTAAGGAACCCAAGGTGGCTTACGTTCTCCTCCTCCTCCTCCATTTTATCCTGACAACAACCACCCTGTGAGGTAGGCTGTGCTGAGAGTCTGCGACTGGCTCAAAGTCACCCAGGGAGCTTCTGTGGCTGAGTGGGGACTAGAACTTGGATCTCCCAGCTCCCAGTCCAGCACTCTCGCTGCTATACCACACCAGCTCTCTACGGAACCAGCGCTAAGGAACACGACATGCCCCTTCTTGTCAATGTCCTCGTGGCATGTGGCGGTCAGAAGTCAGAGCATTGAGCCAGACAGGTCTAATCCAAGTTGGCAGTTCTTCTATTCTTGTCAGCAGTTGAGCTACGGTCTGAACCAGGCTGTTGAACCGTTAGAGAAGGAAGAGGAGCAGAGGACTTACGTGTTGAGGTAGCGCGTGGTGATCCCATGGACTAACTGGACGACGCTGCCGTGCCGCACAGGACGCGGCGGGTTACTTACTACCAGCTGCTGCCTGTTCCGGAGGCGTACCAGGAAGCAACAGATAAATTGGGATGAGTGAATGGGCGAAGAAGAGTAACATCCAGAAAGTCTGATAACTTTGCTTTGTCTATACAGGCTAGAACCATACAAGCATTAAGCCACAGAAGAAGTTGCACAATCATATCATTCCGTACTGGAAATAACCGAGCGTGTTTCAACCTTAGGCCTTCTTCAGTGGTCTAGTATATAAAAAGGTGTATGAACGGATATATAAAAGGACTTATATACCCATACGCCTGTTTGAATCCAAGCCTCAATACAGAACACTGCAGCGTCTCCACCATTTGAGGCGCAAATTCATGGACCTCGCCAAACCAAAAATAATATATACTCATGCCAAAGCAGATGCATCTCTGAATACTGTAAAACTGGAAGGGGCTTTAGGCTCCAACGTGAATAAACCATTCTGAAAAGGGCAAGAAAGTGGTGTCGTCGTAGACCAGAAGGTTAGCCAGAACACTAATGGAACCATGAGGGAGGCTTCCCTTCCAGGAAGCTACAAGCCGTCTTTTGCTGGTTTATTGCGTCTTGGTTTGGGGTTGGGCTATGCTACCTGTTTGGTCTGATCACTTGTACCAAGGCAGGGGGCCTTAACTTGCCTTAACGTGGCAAAACCACGGTGATTAGATAGGAAAGAGAGGAGAGTGGAAAGTGGGGGAAAACGACACCACAAGACTAAGCTGAAGAGTCAGGAGAGCCATGGAGGCACTTGGGAGGGAAGCAGAGCTCCGGGTGGCTATAAAGGAATCTGGAAGAATTGGTAATTTCATGGGACTTGCTGGTTTACAAGCGACAAGAAGCTGTGGAAGCATGAAGAGTTGGAAACAATCCACTACGTCAGCCTTCCAACTTCCAGATGTGTTGGATTACGACTTCCAGCATCTCCCAGCCAGCAGTCCCTGCTGGGGATGCTGGGGATTGTAGTCCAACACATCTGGTGGGCACCAGGTTGGAGAAGGTTGCACTATGTAATATACTTAATACATTTGGGGGTTCTCTGTGCTAAAAAAAACCCAATAATTTAAAATTCTGCAAAGCAACCCTGGTTCTGTGTCAAGTGAAGCTCCATTTTGCATAATGTACACAGGTTGCCGATGGAGCAATGTGCATAAATGTATCTTATTTTGCAAAAATTCTTCTCAAATTTACACTTTTTTGCAATATTGTATTCTGCTTTCACCAGTTACCAAACACAGACTAAATTATGGGCAAGGGGGGATGCAGCAGACGGCAGGCCCAGTCCAGCCACCAGAAATTGGTCCAACTGTCCCTCTAGCTTCTGAGATTTCGGCAGGAGTTGCTTATACCATTTCAAGCCCATCCTCACAACCGTAAGGTCTAGAAACTTGCTCTTTTACAAAAATAAAAGCTGGGAGTGCCAGGAAATTATGTTCTATGCCCAGTATCACATTCTGTGGGCTTTGTGCTGTGCCCATGGAAAGACTGCATAGCTACAACCCGGCATGCATTCTAGAACAGGGAGGGTAACCCACTGGCCCATGGGGATGTGAGCTCTCTCCATGGGCCCCACCACCTCTGTTTCCCAAGCCTGGGGAGAAGCCTGTGTGCAGCAAAACCAGCTGTGCTGGGTAGATCATCCAGCCGGTACTTTGACTGGCTCAGCTTCACTTGCCCGAAGCTGAGCTGTTTTTAGTCTTTGCCTGTTTTTAGTCGTTGTCAACCATCCAGAGAGTATTGGCTATTGGGCAGTGCAGAAATGTAATAAAGGAAATGAAATGCCATGCCCGCACCCCATGGGAGAAAGCGCGGGGCCGGCAAAGCAGTTCTACCTGATGTGCCGAGTGGATGGTTTTTGCTTTGGCCAGCCTTCTCCAACTGGTGGCCTCCAAGGAGGTTGGACTAAAACTCCCATCATCCCCAGCAGCATGGCCATCTGGTGGACACCAGGCTGGGAAAGGCCATCTTGCCCTACCCAACTCTCTCCTGCACCCATCGCTCCCTGGTTGGGACCCATGAGACATTAGTTCTGAATGAGCTCATAGAGGCATTTCGACACTCACGTCCCAGGATCCTTCACAATCCACCAATTATTCACGTCCTTGAAAGGGTAGCAGGTCACCTGTTGCTGATGGGAGCTTCCGCGGCCGTTTTCATACCTACGATTAAGGAAGAGGAGAGAACTGGAGGGAAGGATGCACTATACGTGACCCAGGCTATAAGGAACTGATGCAGGACTTGGATACTAGGAGCGTATCTCACTAGATGGCCAGGATGGGGAAAACATCCTTGCAGAATAAAAGGCCTCCCTCCCTCCCTCCCTCCCTCCCTCACTCTCACACACACACACACACACACACACTTCCAACTGGTGCATATATATCACTTTTCAGGTATAAGCAGCCTTTCAAAGTGCTTTACAGAAAGAGTAAAACAAAATATCCATAAAAAAAAATACTGCCAGGGCCAAGATCTTGTACCTGGGGTGGGGAACTGCCCTAGCCACCATAGTCAATGGTGAGGGATGATTAGAGCTATGAAGACCTGGAAAAAAGTATATAATAAAAACAACAGGCAGAGTACAACGTAACAATTAAGGAGAATAAAGGAAACATACTAAAAAGGATAAAGACAAACAAAACGAAATTTCAGCTAAAACATCTGGGCAAGTATGAAGGGCCCTAGCGAGGCACTGAAAAGTTCGTAGCCTCAGCACCCGTTCAGTCTCTTTGGGGAGGGCTTTCCAGAGTCAGGACACCAATGTGCGAAAGCAGCAGTTTGGAAACCCATTTTGGAAACTCGTCAGATTTCTCCCAGGGCCATTTTGGAAACTCATCAGATTTCATGAAGCAAAATCTCGGGAAGATTTTACCCTAAATAATACAGCAGGTATGGGATGCCAAAGTCAGTTATGGGACGGCATGCAGGAGGCTCGCTTTGTCACCCTTGCACAAAACAAAGCAGCAACCCCGTTACCTGATGGGATAAGTGTTTTTGTGGGAATGCAGCCAGCAAGGTATGGGTTTGCCCAAGATGTTCCGCAAAGTTATCTGGGAGCCGTACGCCACCTCCAGAGGTTGGCCTTGAGTGATCCGAGCAAGCCCGCCCTAGAAAGAGCCACAGAACAGAAAGCCAAAAGGTGGAGAACACAAGGAAAGGCCAGCTTTAACATTTTCTTACTTGTTCTCAACTGAACACCAGAATCAAAATTGCCTCAAAGATGAGGTGTACCTTTAACTTATAGCCATGAGGTGAGATTTTAATCCGAGCCTTCCTGGCTCGTAGCACACACCTTTAACCACCCCACGAGTTCTCCCTTTTGCTAAACAGAAAATTGTGCATGAGATCAAGCATAAAACATTGGCGTAAGCTGGACAGTTTGTGCAGCCCAACAGCTTGCCCCAACCTGGTCCCCTCCAGATGTATTGGGCTACAACTTCCAGCATCCCCCAGCCGATTTCCAAGCCATGCCACTTTGGCATTATTCACTTGCAAGTCCATTATGGCTCATTTCTGCATTAAGGTGCACTTCTTTAAATCCACACATGTACAAATCTATGTAAATTTCTTTTTTTTCAAAATACATATTTCTAAACCTTTTATCTCTCAAAGCGCACATTTTCAAATGTATTTTGGTAGGGCTTTTTTCACCCAAGTCCTGCTTTGGAACATAAAAGCCAGCATAAGTTCCAGTCTAGACATTAATCTTGGACATGCAGATCAGAGGAACATAGGAAGCCGCCTTATACTGAGTCATTCTAAAAGGTTGAAATGCCTCTCCTAAGTCTCAGTTACTGGCAGCGAGAGCTTTAAGCTAACCTATGCTGGAATTTAGGCTCCACCCCTTTGGCCCCACCCACCATTGGAATGCGCCCCCCAAGAACTCATCGAAAATTGAATGCGGCCCTTGGGCAGAAAGAGGTTCCCCCCACAGATGTAAAACCTGCGTTCTATCACTGAGCTAGATACTATACGGAAACAACAGAATGGGAACCAGAAAACTGCAGGACGGGAGTCCTGTTATTCTGAATTCAGAATAACAGGGTTCTCAGGGAGTTGGTGTAACAGGCAATGTCAACAGAAACTTGTGAACAAGATTTTTACATAGCTGAATCCTAGGCTGTTCTGATGAAAGGTTCCCTCTTTCCAAAACAGCCCGTGAGTCTTCCTTTCCTCACCTCCAAGCTTGCTTGGAAAGCGCTGCTCATGATCTGGTCATGTGGGCCAGAGCGATACAGCAAAGCCAAGTGGATGTAGAAGAATGACAGGTATGTGACTACTGGGATAACCACAAGGGCTAGCCCTCTGGCTAGCAAATGACACAGCAGAGGAACCTAACATGAAAGAGACAAAAAGGTTACTTTTTGCACCCAAAGCCAAGGACAGATTTGCCTCCCAATGGCTCTAAAACAGGGCCGAGCGGCTTGTGGCCTTCCAGATGTTTTGGCTTACAACTCCCATCATGCCTCACCATTGGCTTTGCTGGCTAGGGCTGATGGGAGTTGTAGGCTAGGAGGATCACAAGTTGCCCACCCCAATCTAAAAACGTTAATGAAAGTAAACGTTCAAGGTTCCTGTGTGTATTCCATATACACGTTATGTGGCTCTCTTATGTATAGTATGCATAGTCTACAGTTCTTTCAGGATTCAGCCCCTGCTTTCCCGCCCCATATTGTTGGTCTCAAGTACTCTGGGAGGAGCGGACATGTTTTTCTGCCTCTGTGTTCCAAACCCAAATACATGCCAGGGTTACAAGCATTCTGCTACTTACACTGGCCAAGGTCTGATCGCCAATCATTTGCCATGAGTGGACTCCCGCAATGGCTAACAGTAGGACATAAGTGAAGAGGCCCATGTATTTCACCCTGTGGATGAAGCATGAAATAAGAAAAGAACCCACCTGGACCTGGGCTGTGAAACAGCTTTGTAGGAAACAGGAACTGGCTGCATTCTCATGTAACATTAAACATGGTTTAGCATTAGGTGGTCGAGGGGCAGCACCTCGGGCTCACATGCCACCCCTCCTCCTCTGACGCACCAGCAAGGGGGAGTTTGGGAGCTTCCATTTCTGTTTTAGACTAACTGCAGCTTGCCATGTTGTCTAAACCCAGACAAACTGTGGTTAGCCTTAAGTATAGTTAGTGGAAACAAGCTGACTGCAAACCATAGTTCATTAAAAGCTGGCTTGTTTTCACCAAGCATACTTAAGATTAGCCACAGTTTAGGGTTTGGATGCAACGCTAAATTGTGGTTGATTTAAAATCAGAGTGGAAGTTTCTGACTTCCTCATGGCTTTGCCAGAGGAGGAGAGGGAAAGGGGTGCTCATGTGAGCTCAAGGTTTGCTGCGGCTCATCCTCATAACACCAAACCGTGATTTATCGTGATGTGTGAACTGGGCCATTGTTTGCCTTCCAGATGAGCTGTAAAGCTCTGTGTTTCAGTCAAGCTTCTGCCATTTCTCCCTAGCAGGATCTTTCCCCCACCATTTTCGATGGCTGTTATATTTTTTAGCTATTTTATTCTGGTTCCGTTGCTTTCATAGGACTGTTGATGTCCTCCCTCCCAGTGTTGTGAGCTGCTTCAAACTCATGTTGGGAAAGTGGCACATAAATGTCTAAAATAAACAAATGGTAGTGGAAGTCAAGGGTTTTCATGAGCCAGGGAAATAAGATCAAGATATTGAACCCTAAAGCAATTCTGGGTACAGTGAAGAGAGAGATAGAGAGGGAGCAAAAAGGGAGTGCTTACCCAACTGCAGAGGAGCAGGAAAATCCTGTTAGCAAGAGCCAGAACCACCATCTTGCAGAAAAGGAGCTTGAACAAGACAATGATAAAAGAGAAATAATCTATAAACAGGTTACAGGCAAGCGGTTAAACCCATCATTCGTTCACTTGATTTTCTCTGAAGAAGACTTCAGTGAAATACAAAAGTGTATGATTGCTGTGGAACTTCAGTTACCCTGCGATTGTGCCAGTTTTCTGGGTCCCTGCTAGTCTAGTTTGCACCCTGGGTATGTGGGTCTGCTTGTGCAGTAAAAATCCATCCATCATTATATGCGCAGCTAGCAATCTCAGTTCTACAAGTGCTGGTCCTTAGCAGCAGGCTTGTGGTTTGCAGAAGTACCAAAAAGAAGAGTTAGAAAAAAATAACCTAAGGGGGAAGGGACCCCAAACTGCTCAATGAGGGCTGAGCGTGCTCAGAGGGGACAGAATGCTGACTGACTGTTTAGGGGCGTGGGGGAGAAAGGGAAATCAGGAAGGGAAGGAAATGGAGTGGAATATCCAGAACAGGAACATTCCATATACTGAAACTTTTCCTTGCAGGTTCCAGCTGGCTGTTAAAGAGCAGGATATACCATTTAAAAAAAGAAATAGAGGTAGAAATAAATCAGTAAGTCCTAAGAAGGGGGCTGGCTAGAAATCCAACTGAACACATACAGTTAATTTAAATACCAGTTCAGTTTCTCAGCCACTGGCTAGATGCTGCACTAGACTTTCTCAGCATGGCAAAACAGCCACAGAGATAATTTAGTTATTTATACTGCGCTGAGCACAATGCGGTTCCCCTCAATCTCCCCTTCCCCCCAGAAGCACCTACTTTATGCCTCGTTGTCAAATGACTTCGCCAAAGGAATGTTTTACCTTTGTTTCTGTAAGTTGTAGAACTTCAGGTAGGACAAAACAGCCAAGAGGATGAAAAAGATTAAGATCGACTCCAATAGCATCAGTCTAGACTGAGTGATCAGGGAGTTCTCTGTCAGGGAATGAGGGGAAAGAGAACCATTTTGAAAACAATCCATGTTGACCCAAGCAGCGAAAATAAGTCAAAGCAGGTTTCTAAATCCGAGAAAGGAAGCATTCCAACTTCCAGCGGCCCTATAGTCCAGACAGGGACAAGACAATCTCCATGACTGCGTCCCAGTTATGGGACATATGCCTCAAATATGTTTGCATGGTGACCATTTTAGGCACCAGGAAAAGGATGGTTACCTGCTTAAAGGTGCTTCCAGGCAAGGCTTTTATCATGCAATTGCTAGTGTAGCGGTACATTTATTTATTTATTTTAATTTTTTTATTACATGTATATCCCACCTTTTTCCCTCTTTAAGGAGCCCAAGGCGGCGTACATAACCCTCCTCCTCCTCTCCATTTTGTCCTCACAACAACAACCCTGTGAGGTAGGTTGGGCTGAGAGTCTGTGACTGGCCCAAAGTCACCCAGTGAGCTTCCATGGCTGAGTGGGGACTAGAACCCGGATCTCCCGAATCCCAGTCCAGCACTCTAGCCAGTACACCGCACTGGCTCTCAGACACCACACTGGCTCTCAGTGTCAAACTGCAGGCATTCATCATGACAGTCTATGCGCCCAAGGAGAATCCAAAAATTCAGGCTATGTTGATCCCTTGAGAGCCATTTTTGGGTGGAAAGGCAGGGCACAAAATAAATAAATAAATCACTCCCTATCAACAAGCAGTTCTAGCAGTTTGCATCTCCATCAGGAACAGGTCTTTTGTAAAGCCAATGGATTCTAGATCAAGCCACCCCAAAACACTTTGCAATACAATAGTGACCAACTGGTGCAGGAAAAATGAATTTCCCCCAGCTATTGAGGATTGGCACTAAGCTGAGAAGCAACAGGGAATCCTAATGAGGGTGGCAGGTGACACCAGCGTCTCTGCTAATGAAAAAGTGTCGGAGCTGCGTCCCTGCAAGCCTTTGTTCCGCTACATCACTGTAGCGCCCTGCCTCATTCACCTAATTTTAGCAGGGGAATGGGGGTGTTTCCAGATGATGTTGTTGCCTTCCCTTTGCAACCCTCCCGGCTTTTCCCATGGCAGAATAGCTACTCCATGTCCTTAGATTGGTAACCCAAGGAGCTGCTCATCTGGAAGCACTCCGAGCTGAACAGAATGTAATTGCCATATATTCAAAACAAATGCAAAGCTGTATTTGGAATTTTTTTTTACTAAATGCTTGTAAATATCTTACAACGTGACAACTCAACAGCATACACTTCCCGTACATTGTGCATAGGATTGTGCTGTTAAAAGCTAAATGTTTGGGATTGCAGCAGCCTAAGAAACCCAATGAAGGTGCTGAAAACTGTCAACGTTCTAAACTTAGCATGCCTGAAGAGCTGTAAGCACAAAGTTATGTGCTTCCTAGGGAAAGTCACCTGCAGCAGAGGAAGAGGCTCTGCTAAGAAACCAGGTCCATTTAGTTCCTCCTCTCCTTCAACTGTTTCCATTCAAGTTGGTCATTATAAGAACTCTGTAACATCAAAAACTAGTGCCTCAGGCTGGTTCTTTTCCTCTTCCCTCCCCATCCCTTTTTCCTTTTGTGTCATGTCTTTTAGACTGTAAGCCTGCGGACAGGGACCATCTTGTTTGTTATCGGCCTTATAAAAGATCCATTCTTTTTTCTTTCTTTTATTGTTCACCGCTTGGGAATCTTCCTAGATATAGAGTCTTATACAAATCTTGTAAATTTATATATGACTCTAGGAGCCTTTTCAGTTGAAGAATGGAGTCAAAATGCTTTAAATAAATACATTAAAAATATATATATAGTAGTGGAAAATTTTCCACCCCATATCGCTGACATTAGGTAGGGGAAATCTTTGAACAGGCCAACTGAGAGCCTTGGCCCCAAAGCTACTAGCTGCTGACCAGACAGCACATGTACAAACTAATGAATCTTAGAAAGAATTCAACAAGAGAATGGGGATTGTTCAATCTATATCAGGGCTGGGAAATTTGTTGTTGTTTTGGCCTACAACTCCCATCAGCCCTAGCTGATATAGCCAATCCAGAAGGCCACAAATTGCCCACCGCTGTTCTATACGGGGGGCTGAAGGGGTCGATTCCTTACCCAGCAGAAGCAGCAAGGCAGCTCCAAGTGCAACAAGGTGCGAGAAATGTAGCTCCACCAATATTTGGTAAGCCAGGGGGATGCACAGGGCACCAGCTGTCGCTGGCAGCAGCCGCAGGGCCCAAACTGGCACATTGGAGCTATATTCTGAAACAGGAGCACAATATAAGCCAGAGTCAGAAATCACTGGGCACTGTCGCATGGTCACTTAGGTATCTATTGAAAACAAAATACTGCAGTTGATACAGATTATCAGAGGGAAAGGAAGCAGCAGCCAAGCGCCCTCCATCATGCCTGAATACAGCTCCAGCTAAGAGCCCCGCTCCCTTCTGCTACCTGTTGCCACTGCCGAGGACTTCAGAGGAAGAGGAAGCAGCAGCCCGTCCACTGTACCTGGATTTGCTTTTTCCTCCTCCCTCCCAACGCTTTTCCCTTTTGTGCTGTGTCTTTTAGACTGTAAACCTGTGGTCAGGGACGACCTTATTTTTATAAGCTGCTCTGGGAGTCTTTTTTTTTTTTGGCTTAAGGGTAGGATATAATTGCTATCTATTAATCAATCAATAAAAGTTTAGAGACACTTTAATAATGAAAGCAATAGTTCTAGGCTGCTAAGGATCAAGTAAATCATCTTTTGGGCATGGGATGTTGTTACCCTACAATGAAGGGTTACTGCATTGTAGTGGCTACGTCTTAGCAGCGAAGAGATAAAATCTGTGAACTAGAAAGACTCCAGCTTAAATCTTGCCTCCGCCTTGAACTCCTTCAACACCTTGAAGCAAGTCACCAGCTAGGTTCACACAACATGGTAACCCACCACGGGCAGCCAGCCATGTTTGGTTGTCGCATCGGGCAAACCCAGAGCAGTTTCTGCAAGGTGGCTTATTTTTTGCGAACAAGCCACCCTGAAAACCCATGACTTGTTTTAGGGTTCTTGATACCCATGGTGAGTTGTGTTGTTATCCGGACCTGGGAGAACAATTTTGTCGTGGGTTACCAAGATTGGCCAGAGAGCCGCTTGACAAGAGTGGCAAAACCCCCTGCCGTTCTTCATTATCTCGCCCATGCCGCCTGCCCACCTCACCAATGACTGCCCCCCCCCCACTGATGCCCAAACAGCAGTTTAGAGGGAATGTCACTTCCTCACCAGCTTTTTTTTTTTTAATGAAACTGACAAGGCAAGATTACATATAGACTAATTTGCACAGAGTTTAAAAGGACCAGGGGAAAAATAATACTAAGGAACAGGAGGAACCTATTTGCATACTTGAAACACACTGAAAAAGGGGGGAAAGCAAAAGAAGTAAGTGCACCAAAGGGGGGGGGATATCTCCCACTTAGCAATGAAATCCGCCCACTACTAAGTGATGAACTGACAATTGCCAGTGTCCTCCTCCCATTCAACACTTCCAAGTGTCCAGCAAGTCCAGAAAGTGGAGATATTGGCTCCCCCCTCCTTTCGCAGCTCCTTTTTGGAGAAGTTACCTGCGCCAATCCTGTTCCACAAAAAGTTGCCATCAAATCCACCTAAGTAACCTAAAATGAATGGGAGGAGAGAGAGAGAGAGAGGAAATCAGATATGACGAATTATGCTGCGATCCTAAACATATTTACTAGAGAGTAAAGTCTATTGGACACACTGGGACTTACTTGGAGTAGCTAGTTTATGGCTGGGGGGAGGGGTCATTCCCCAAATTCCCCTTCCATTTGTCTAGCCGAGGCTTTTAGATTGTGGGCTTTCAGGACAGGGAAGGAACTCATCAACTTTTAAGCCTGGGACACCATTACCGGCACCAAGCATTCGGAACAGGTTTTTCATGACAAACTGAAAGGAATAAAGTTCAGTGAGATTCTTCCTTACCTCCAAATGCCAGAAGCATGTGACCAAACGGCGGGCCGCTGTCATCCACAAAAAAGATCCGCTTCATATACAGAGAGAGGAACTGGCCGTAGTAAACCTCATCAAAACTAAAACGCCACAGAAGCAAAAGAAGCACACCAGCATCTCATTAAGTGCTTAAGGAACTGGGCCATCGGTGTAACTGAAAGGGGCTTTTGTTTGTTTATGGCAATCTCAGCAAAGGAAGGTAAGGGCAGGCCAAGCGTCAGGGGTTGGCATGGTCAGGCACCTGCTGAGGGCCCACACCCCAGCAGTGGCCCGCTGACCAGAGCCCCCTGGAGCTGCTCCTCCTCTTCCCCATGGCACCCTGCTTGTTCACCTGCCTCTCACTCTGGCCCAGACAACAAGGGTGGTGAGATGGAGGAGCAGCAGATGCCACGGCCTGCTTGCTCCCTGAGCAGGTTCATATGACACAAGGGGGGTTAATAAGCCACGGCGTGCCACCTGATTTACCTAATTACCTTCACCGCGTGCGGGTTGTTGTGATGGACAGATCTGGCAAGAGTCGGTGGATGCAGTGGTTAACAAACCACCCAGAACCCATGGCCTGTTCTAGTGGGCACTGGGAGGTCTGTAACCACTCCAGCCACCCACCCTCACCAGGTCTGGACGTCGCAACAAGCTTCACCCAGCGAGGATAATTAGATAAATTAGGTGACATGTAAGGGAGTGGTTAACAGTCACCGTGGCTGATTAACAAGCCTTGTGTCATGCGAATTGGGCCACTGCCAGTCAAGCAAGCAAGTGGTAGTAATGATGAGAAAGAAGAGGAGAAGCCATAGCAGCTGGAGACAACGACAGGGAGAAGGTAGAGTCACTGAAGCAGGGGGTGCGTTGAAGGTTTCTTGCCCAAGGCCCCCCAAAAATCTGAAGCTGGAACTGGGTAAGAATCAAACCGGGCAGCAAAGTTACATTCCATTCTAACCAGCCAGTCTGCAAATTACAAGGAGGAACAAAATCTAGAAGTTGAAAAAGCAGGACAGCTCACCTTCAGCAGCCAATTTGGGGTGTCATTAAAGCATAACAAATTGCCTATTGTTTAAACTTATCTTTATTTTATTTGTGAAAGTATTTCTGGCCTACCTTTCAGTCCAAAAGCCTCCAAGGTGGCCGACAAAATTATAAAAGCAATCCTCTAAGAATAGTTTTCAAACGACAGCCCAAAACCCACCATGAACACCAAACCAAAAACACCCCGTCTGTAAAAAACAGGAATCGAAGAGACGTACTACAGTGGGTGACCGTGGGGATGGAAATGCCACAGAGGCCACCCACCTGGGATGGGTGACATCAGACACACACGGTTCAGAAAGGAAGGGCAAACAGAACTTAGTAGGAAGAAAAAAGAACTGTAATGCAGTTAAAGAGATATTTACATCGAAACAATTTACTCACACTACAGCTCGGGGGTAGGAGAGGGCCCACAGCCGGCTTATTAATCCTACCACAGCCAAAACCACCAGGTTCAGGTTGACGTCCACAGAAAGGAGAACTGGATGCTTCAGGAAACCCAGCATCACGCCTAGTAATTTTATCAAGTCCAAAAGGGAAGAGAAAGGGTGTTGTTACCATTCAGAGAACAATACTTTGTGTTTTTGGAGCAGACTTCCAATGGTCAAACAACAGATGTCGTCTCGAGTTTCAGTGGAGTAGCTGCGTTAGCCTGTTGCAGCAGAAACAGACTCCTGGAAGACCAGTAGGTCTGTTGTAGAATAAACCCTTGTGGACTAGAGCCCATTTCATGCACCTGAAGAAATGCACTCGAGTCTGAAGGAACTTCTGTCACGCACAAGGAAACCTGCTAGTCTTTATGGCACGGGTGAAGAACCCCAGGCCCAGGGTCCCAATCTCACCCTTTTAGGGTCCCATTCTGGCCCTCTGTGGGTCCCCAGATGGCCATGCCCCCCCCCCCAAACCTCCAATCGTTTATTGGTTTTCTGGCTTTTGTGCAGTTTTTTTCCCCCATCCTAAAAGGTTGAAATGCCTCTCCTAAGGCTTTGTTACTGGCAGTACCAGTTTTATGCTAAAACATGCTGGTATTTTTGCCTTCAGCCCCACATACCACTGGAACGTGGCCCCCAAGAACTTTGCTGAAATGGAATTCTGCTCTCTAAACTAAAAGAGGTTCAACACTGCTGTCCTAGAGAATACCCCCTGCCCCAAGCCCTCTATCTTAGGTCCGACAAGAGGACAAACTGTATAAAATAAGGGTGGGGTTTTTTTTCTGAAATAGCATTGGAGACACTTACACCCCCACCCCAAAGGTTTCTTTTTAGGATATGAAAGAGCATGAGTTATCCACCTTCAAGAAGCCCACCCCCTATGCTTCTTCATAAGCCAGTTCTGACAGTGCTTCCTGACTGAAGCAGTGACTCAGCCAGACACACAACGGGCACCCTTCTCTGAGGTTGGGGTCCAATTCTGCTGCATTGGTGAGTATAACCGAATGACCCGATTACATCCGCATGCTGCGAAACCACAGAATTATCTGCCCTCTTTCCACAGGAAAGACAACAGCCAGAGCAATGAATCATGCAGAGATGCAACACCCAGCCTCCTCTGCGAATCAGTGTTTTCAACTCATCCTTTTAATTCACTAATGCCACAACCCTATGCACACTTGCATAGGAGGTGAATTCAATGGGGCTTGCTTACTTCTGAGGAGACATGCATAGGATTGTGCTGCAAGCCTTTTGATTAAATAATGACTTACAGCAGACAGTTTTGAAACGAGGCAATACTGAGCTACGTGGAATAAATGTTTTGACGCAGGAGCTTCGTGTGTTCTTACATATTTCTGACATCTTCCCTCTCTCCTACAGTTCTACCCCTAGGTCAGCCTTCCCCAAACTGGTGCCCTCCAGATGTGCTTGGCTGCAACTTCATAATCCCCTGGCCAATAGCTGGGGATAATGAGAGTTGTGGTTCAACATATCTGGCGGTCACCAGATTGGGGGAGGCTGACCCTAACCCCCATGGTCCATCCCTCATTTCTGCACCCTCACATAAGATGAACCCTGCTAGATTAGACCTAGAGTGGGGCTGGAGCTGCAGAAGAAGACAGGGACTCCTGCACCTTTAATAGTTATGTAGAAGAGGGAATTTCAGTAGGTATTCCTTATATGACAAGCTCCGACTAAAGGTGCAGGAACCCCTGTTTGTTGTTGTTGTTTATTCGGTCAGTCGCTTCCAACTCTTTGTGACTTCATGGACCAGCCCACGCCAGAGCTTCCTGTCGGCTGTCGCAACCCCCAGCTCCCCCAAGGTCGAGTCCGTCACCTCCAGAATATCATCCATCCACCTTGACCTTGGTCGGCCCCTCTTCCTTTGGCCTTCCACTTTCCCTAGCATCAGCATCTTCTCCAGGGTATCCTGTCTTTAGAACATCGGATTCGTTGTTCACCACCAGCAAAGCCGTCCTTTCGGCTTTGAGCTAGCTGCGTCATCACATCTGGGGCTAGTTGAACTTATCCTCTGTTCCTCCCCAGTAGCATTTTGACCATCTTCCGACCTGGGAGTCCCATCTTCCGATGGTATACCGACATATCTCTGGTTGTACTGATCCATTTAGTTTTCATGGCAAGAATACTGGGGTGGGTTGCCGCAGGAACCCCTGTACCCTTCTGCATCTCTGGCCACCCTAAGCAGACCAATTATCATAAGAACGTAAGAAGAGCTATGCTGGATCAGACCAAGGCTCCATCTGTTCTAGCATTCTGTTCACACAGTGGCCGGCCAGCTACCCATGGGAAAGCCACAAGCAGGACAGGAGTGCAACAGCAGCCGCTCACCCATGTTCCCCAGCAACTGGTGTGCATAAGCCTACTGTCTCTGATACTGGAGGTAGCACAGAGCCATCAGGACTAGTAGCCAGTGATAGCCTTCTCCTCCAGAAATTTGTCTACCCCCCTTTTAAAGCCATCCAAATTGGTGGCCGTCGCTACACCTTGTAGAAGTGAGTATTTTAACTCTTGTTCAGTCGTTAAGTCATGCCCCACTCTTCGTGACCCCACGGACCATAGCACGCCAGGCCTTCCTGTCCTCCGCTCTCTCCCGGACTGTGCTCAAGTTCATGTTCATTGCATCGGTGATGCTATCTAGCCATCTCGTCCTCTGCCGTCCCCTTCTATTTTAACTCTGCGCTGCGTGAAGTCCTTCCTTTGTTCTGTCCTGAATCTCCCACCATTCAGCTTCATGGGATGGCCCCCGGTGGGCTCTGTAATCATAAGAGAGGGAGAAAACGTCTCCCAACCCGCAACCCGCTTTCTCCACACCATGCATAATTTTGTACACCTCTGTCAATGGTGAAGGATGATAGGAGTTGCAGTCCAAAAGCATCTGGCGTTGTCCACCCTCGGGCTATAATCATGATAATAATCATGTCCAGCATCCTGTCTCCAGCAGGGGACAGCCCCACAAGCAGGGAGCAAAAGCAAAGGCACCCCCACCCCACCCCATTATTGGTCCCCACAGCACCTGGCACTCAAAGGAAGCCTGCTTGTGGCCAAGGAGGTTCCATTTAGCGCTCCTTGCTAATCACTAATGACGCTCCATCCCCCTTCCTGAGATGGCCTCATTCAGCTCCCTCCTACGCTCCCACCCAAAAGTCAGCCTCCCTTTTCCCTTCGCTCACGACACCCCTCCCTTCTGGGCCTCCCTTATTTTATCCCACCCTTATTGTTCCTGGCCAGCCCTGGGTTCAAATGGCGCGCCTGAGAGAAAGCCCATTAGATAAAGACCCCCCCCGAGCGACTTTAACCTCCGCCCAACTGTTTCCTCCACAGACAACGTGCCCCCTCCCCCGGGAGAATTTAAATTTCACCCGCCCAGCACGCTTCCTTCCTTCCTTCCTTCCTTCCTTCCTTCCTTCCTTCCTTCCTTCCTTCTTTCTTTCTTTCTTTCTTTCTCTCTCTCTCTCGCTTCCACCCCCTTCCTTCCTTGCATGCGACCGTCCTCCTGCCTCTATAAACACGGTGGAGATGGGCCGTACCACTTTCGACAAGGGGAGGAGGGGCGCGGTCACGCGACCCAGCTCACCGGTTCTTCGGAGCGCCGCGTCGAACCACGGTGCCAGGCAGGACGTGACGTCGATGGGCGGGCCGGGAGCGAACCGAGGCCTTCGGGGTTACCATAGTAACGAAGCACCCACACACGGCCTGCGGTCACGTTTAGGGCAAAACCCTATATGCCTGCTTAGGCAGGGGGAAAAAAACGTCCTACAACTCCCAGCATGCTCCAGCCAGCCAGAGCTGGGCGGGCCGGGAGCGAACCGAGGCCTTCGAGGTTACCATAGTAACAAAGCACCAACACATGGCCTGTAGTCACGTTTAGGGCGCAATCCTATGCCCGTTGAGGCAGAAAAAAATGTCCTACAACTCCCAGCATGCTCCAGCCAGCCACAGCTGGCTGGAGCATGCTGGGAGTTGTAGGACATTTTTTTCTGCCTCAACGGGCATAGGATTGCGCCTTTAGACAGGCCTCTTTGCCCCCCATCTTTACCCATGTGGTGTTTTGGAAGGATTGCCAACCCCAAGCAGGGCTCCTTCGCCTTCAACAGGCAGAACTTCACCAGGTGCAGCTTTCACCATTATGGGGGGAAAGAAAGGAATGCTATAGCCACTGATTATTTATTTATTTACTTACTTATTATTAAATTTATTAATCGCCCATCTGGCTGGTCACCCAGCCACTCTGGGCGATGTACAACATACAATAAAACAGTTTAAAACAATAACATTCTACAATAAAAACATTTTCTAAAATACCCTAACCCACCCACCCCAAACGCCTGCCTGAACAACCCCGTTTTTAATGCACGACGGAAGCTCATTAAAGAGGGGGCATGGCGGAGTTCCCTAGGGAGGGAGTTCCACAGAGTGGGGGCCACCACAGAGAAGGCCCTCTCCCTCGTCCCCACCAGTCTAGCTGTCCTGGCTGATTAAAAGACTGACTCGCCTCGCTTTTATTTTGGGTCTGTTTTCTGTGATTACTGTATTTATTGTGTGTGTGTGGGGGGGGTGTTTATATCCCACCTTTCCTCCAAGGAGCTCACGGCAACTTATACTGTTCTCCCTCCAATTCATTGTTAGGGTGGCCACTTAATGAATGGCCAAAAAAAGAGGGAACGCATGACAAAACCCACAGAGGAGGAGAACGATTTGTATACGATTTGCATGGGCCAATTTATATGTATAGATGCAAACTTAGAAATAATCATAATTCAAATGGAAATACAGTGCATCTCACAGCACGGCCGGCTGTGACCTGTGTGACTGCTGTCCAGGTGCTATCCCATGGGCAACTTCAAGGCCCAGTTCTTCCTTCAGATCATGGGCCGGTAACCTTTTTGGGCACATTTGGCCATCTGGGAAATTGTCCCGGGCACTACCACAAAATGGCTGCCATACGAGGTGCGGACATGTAGCCTGCCCAAAGGACTGAGTACAAGGCAGAGGTGGGTCCGAGCCCCAACATGCTAAACAAATCCTTTGAACCCACCATTTTCGGCGCCAACGGAAAGCTATTTAGGGTGCTATCCTATGCGTGTTTAGACAGAAAGGACCAGTTTTTTGTAGGTGCTTTTTTTTCCCTGTCTAAACATACGTTGGATTGCACCCTTATTAATTTAAACCAAGTGGGAGGAGGTTGGGCACCTTGGCAGGCAGGAAGGACAGTGTCCTGGGGCACACGGTTGCCCAGGGGCACCACGTTGCCTACCGCTGCTTCAGATGGTCAGCCAGACTTGGCCAGGACAGCCCTTCAAACAGAGGATGCCTTTGGAGTACCATCCTCTGTAAAAGAGGGCAAGTCACCCTATTTGATGCTGGGAAAGACTGAAGGCAAAAGGAGAAGGGGACGGCAGAGGATGAGATAGATGGCTAGATAGCATCACCGATGCAATGAATATGGACTTGAGCACGCTCCGGGAGAGAGCGCAGGACAGGAAGGCCTGGCGTGCTATGGTCCATGGGGTCACGAAGAGTCGGACACGACTGAACAACAAAACACCCTATTTGTTGGTGGTGGTCCTGGAGAGAATTGCGGAACATGGACATTCCAGACACCTCCTAGCATTGCTCCAGAAAGACCCTCACCTGTATAGGTGGGGCCAAGTTCTGTTTCACCCCTAACATAGCCTCCTCCTCCAACACCTCTTTCAGAAACAGGCATTCAGCAGGTGGCTGCCTGCAAAAATCAGTCTAAAGGATGGCTTTTTAGACTGGCTGTGATGCAGTATGTTCCTGTTGTTTAAACAGATGTTTTGCTCATGATGTCATTTTAATTTTATTTGACCATTTTTGTGGGCCCCTTTGAGGACAGACAGAACTATAGGTTTGGGGCGGGAGGGCTGTGTGAGCCCATGGGATAGAGCAGGGTATAAATCAACCAATAGTTTTGAAAAAGAGCAGAACAAAATATTACAAGGTGCTTTTCAGTTTTCCAGCCACGTCAAATCCATCCTCCTCCCAATTTTGTTTCACCTGCCTGCCTCCCAAGATGGGCACACAGAGTCCATATTGGGCTCTTTGGGTTTTTGTTGTTCTTAGTATTTCTGCAAACCTTGGGGGTCCCCCAAGCCTGCTGATACCCCCACCCCCCGGGTTCATGGGTGGTGCTGTTTTGGCTACATAACCAATGGCACTTAACAGCCTGGACATTAGAAACAGAGGGAATGATCAACTCACTAGAAAACTTACAAATGAGCCCCAACCATAAGGTAATAGTGGTGGCAGGCACAGGATGGGGAAAAAGTGGCTGGTTTTACCAGCCCCAAACAACAAAAAGCTCAACACTGGTCTAGCCTTATGGAAAGATGGAGAAGAGACTACCACCACCACCACCACCACCACTCAATCGGGGCTCCAAGGCTTTAATCTGCCTAACAGCAGAAAAATTTAGCCAGTGCAAATTGCCCCCTTCATGCTGTGCAAAGATGTACCTGTTGAATTTCTCCCAGCCATGCCATTGTCAAAGGCTCAGGGTTAGATTCAGCCTAAGCTGGTCAAACTCGGGTCCCGTGGAAATCAGTTCCGACTGAAACCAGTGGTAGTCGTCATGACTCACATCCAGAAGATTAAAATTTGCTCTTGCCTTTATCTTATAATCGATAGCATTTCTATCACTTAAGTGTTTGTACCATTCCATTTCTTTCCAAAGAGCCAATTCTGGACACATTTGAAACCAAAATATCCAACTTCCCTTTTTCTCCCACTTTGAGCACTGCTTTATATACATTTCCTCAGTGATCCTTACAAGAGCCCAAGAGTCTGTTTTGAGTCACTGTTGGAACCCGAATGATGGCTGCCTGCCTCTTGAAAATAAACAGTGGCAGAAAGCAGAGACATCAGTGGCCCTGGAAGTCTCCCAAGAGAGATGGGTTTGTGCCAGATGAGCACCCTTTTCCCACATGGCAATGCACCCAGAGCCAGACACCCGTTTTCTTCTATTTTACAGTGAGGAAAATGTCTCTTCCCCACCCATGTTTACCTCTTTGAATTTTATTTTATTTTTTTACATCAGACCGACCGCTGAGACACCAGCTGCCTTTGGCTCTCCCTCAATTATTACCTAGCAGCAGCTATTCTATCCAGCTGTAGAGCAGAGAGAGGGGAAGACCAGGGCTATTCCATCACCTTCGCTGAGAGCTCAGCTGCCTTTGGCTCTCCCAAGTGGTCACCTAGCTGCCAGCTATTCCATCAACTGGCCGTTATAATAATTGCAACTTTAAGAACTGCTGCTGAATTTCACTTTTCTTTCCACCTCCCTCCTCTCCCCTTTTTCCTTCTGTGTTAAGGGGCCAAGGAAAAATAATCAGCTCCTGAAATCTCAGTCTGTGTGCGTGTCCTTCCATATGGTGGGGAACTCTGGGACGGTGGAAGTCAGGCTGTGTGGATCTTCACATAGAGAGGGAGCATGCCCTTGAATATCAATGTTCATTTTCTTCATGTCCTGCCTGTGGGCTTCCCAGAGGCATCTAACGCTGAGAACGTGTCAATTCTGACAAGCGTAGCCTGCTTTTATTTTTTTATTATTTAAATAAGGAGAATTCTTTCATATGGAAAGAGCTAATACAATCACATATTTGAAAGGAGAAACCATAGGAATGGAAAACAAGAAAAGGGCGAGAGAGAACGCATTGCTTCCACCAGCCTGGCGATTCTATGATCAGACGTCCAAGTCCACGTTAAAAGTTTCCCAGAAAGATTTAAAACATGTTTGTTAACATATTTAGTCATCGTTTGCCCTTTCAAATATCTGGTCTACATGAAAAGACAAACGTGAGGAAAGGCCAAAAAAAATTGTTTTTTTTTACTGTACAGGTTGCAAGGTCAAAAGAAGTACAATATCCTCTTTAAAAAAACAAACAAATGCAATTTATACAAGGCCAGGAGGAAGAAAACTTGCTGCAAGTAATGCCTTGCCATGCCAAAGGGAGTGCCACATTGCAATTCCCACTTAACCTATTAGATGATTACATCTTGTAGAAACCACTGGACAAATTAGGTGGCCCAAAAAAGTCAGCTTGGGAGCCATTTTGTCTCTCCACTTCCGTGGCTTCAAATTATCTATTCATCTGATTTGATGGTTACTTCATTAAGAATATTCTGCTTCCTAACATTACTGTGAGCTTTTTTCCTTCTTTTTTAAGGGTTACATTTTCATACTTTCAAACCAGGCAAAGAAAAATAAAGTGACACTTTGCATAACATCGGAGGCAGAAAATAGAACTCAAACAAGACAAGACAGTACGAAGCGGTCCTTGTCGCAAGTGGGCACGGTTGCCTGCTAAACAAGAAGGCACGTAGCATAACGACAAAGCTGTTCTTTAAAATCTACAAAATGGAAGGAACTAAGAGAGCAGTTTGGAGAACTCCTGGAGGGTTGGGGTGGGGAGGAAATCTGATTTAACACCGTGCCTCGGCAGGTACACAAAGTCGGATGAAATCCAGCACATGGAGTGAACAATTGCACAGCCGCTCTCATCATATGGCAGAGGCAGGAGCGAGTTGCCAAAGATTCAACACAGGGACTGCTTCATTGGTGCCAGTGTCATTTCAGCTTTACTTTTAAAAGCCTATGCAGCAGCCTTTCCTCTGCTCCACGCTCAACCACTAAACCGTGACATTAAGCAGCTAAAAAAAGCGGAAGAGATTTTACCGGGAAAGGAAAATCAGCCCTGAATGCAACGGAGGCAGTTGCTGTCACACTGCAGAATGAAACACTATTTACATGCGACCATAGCCTAAAAGCCTGCAGCTAAACTGGCTGGTTCAAAACCGCAGCATAGCACTTGCCACCGAAGAGTGTCACTCAGCCTACTGTTGGGCTTAGAATATGGCTGCCACTTCCTTCTCCTTCTCCATCAGTCCCGGTAGCAGGAGCCTACAGCTGGGAATCTTGTTTCTGAGCAAACCATCTCCCCCGTGGAAGGGAAGGAATACAGCATTGGTTCTGACAATAAAGATCACATCTTCTCCTTTTTGTGGAAGGAGTTTTTCCAGCTTGTGCAAGCCCGTTGCACCGCTCATGGGAAAAGTGGTGTCGTGCTTCTTAAAACAGTACACCGCTCATGGGAGAAGATAAGCCGGGTTATTTCCTTGCCCGCATATTGTCAGGACCAATCCAGAGTCACAGCAGCTGCACACAGAATTAAGAGGGAATAAAAGTAGCCCCCTCTCCACTTTTACAACACTGATCTCCCATCTCATCCCAAGATGGTTATTATTATCCTCGCAACCCACAGAGACGGCTTTCAACTTTTTAAGATTCCCAACAGGCACTATGAAAGCATGTATTATATCTTCTGCTAAAGCTGAAAAAAAAAACAACCATACATGGCAAAAAAGAAGGACATTGCACCTTTAAAAGCACGGGCCCTAAGAAAAGCTTTCAGTGTTAAAAACAAGTCCTGTGAATGTCAGCTGACAGCCGTGCAAATTAAGAACAAATAAACAAAAAGAGGTAATGAACATTATGGATTATTTCTTGGCCTTTCCTGCACAGAATAAATTGAGACATAATATATAAATAGAGCAGTGAAACATTTACTTTTTCACCTAGACCTACAACATCAAATACGTATAAATAAATTCTAGTGTTTTATTTTGTGTGTAGGGGGGCAGATAGGGTGGGCAAGAGGACAACAGGTTAAAAGAGGGTGTCTTTCCCCCCTCCTCAACAGTAAGTACTTTTTTCTGATTAAATTTACACCAGAAGGAGCTTCTGTGATATTTTGCATCTAGCAATAAACCCAGCTCCCCACAATTAAAAGGGGACCATTTGAAAGTCATATACAAAAGAAAGAAACGAGTTCCGCGTCTTTAAAAAACCCGTCAAGAGTGCTGCGGGTGCAAAGCAATATGCTAGTAAGAGCAGGATTCCAACTTGTTAAGGTTTGCACAGAGCCAGTCAGGCAAAAACAAACCCAAAAAAGTTTCTAAAGTATTATTTTCACAACAAATTCAATTGCTCACAATATTTCAGAGTGGAGGCATAATACAGGAAAAGGAAGAAATACACCGGATAACTAATGCTACAGTCTTTGAAAAGTATGGGGACAGAGATGGGACCTTGTGTGAAAATGGGGAGGAAAATTTCAAATGCCAGCATTACTAAGTCTCAAATCACTGTAAGATGCTAGAGGAGAGGAAGCAGCTGTGCCGTAAAAGTTAACCACCCAAGAAATAACCCTCCCACCCCAAACGGCAATTTATTATTTATTAGCTTGTTTATTTAAAAGCACCATCTATCTCAAATCCCTTCATGATTTTCTAAGGGACACACGCACACACACTGGTGAAGAGGGAACATCGCTACGACTTAAGTCAAAAAAGCTCACACATCTGGACAGCTTTTTAAGAAATCGGTGAGGACATGCTCTTCTTCCAAGCCAAATCTTACAGACCTCCCACCCACACCCCGCACTCTTAAATACATTCTTTGTTCAAAACATATCGTCTTTGGAACCACCAGCAAAATGACTGGCTCGACACCTAAAGAAAGCAGCTGAGACAGTTTTTAACCTACCGTCTGCAAGAGAAAAAGGTTTTCCTTTCCTACATTGAGTGCAGTAGAGACCGCTCCTGTGTTGTTGGTTTGTTTGTTTTTACAACATCCATCTTAACGAAGACAATTTGGAGGCAGCTGAATTCACCTGAGCCCTCTGGCATCTTTTCAGACACGAAAAGCATACATGGAAACTGAACCCACTAAAATTCTGCCTTCTCTCAGCAGGGTAGCTCAGCAAGAATGAAACATTACTGAGAGGCTCTGTTCGTAGCTACAAGAAATAACTGCACTAGAAATAATTCTTTGCTGGGGAGGGGAGAGAGAGAGAAGGAAAAAAAGAGGATAAAATAAAACTCCCCTGCACACAATAATTGCTTTTCTTTTTTAAGAAATAAAATTTTATCTGCTGTAGGCTGCTGTGAAGAAGTGTTTCCTTCAGAAGCGATTTGTACAAGCAGAAAAGCAAAGCAGAGAGAAAGACACGGAAAAGGAGAGAGGTCCAGAGCATTCCACCCCCTGCCATCCCCACAAAATAACTTAAAAAAAGAAACAAAAACAAAAAAAAAGTAAAATAAAGGTCAGTCAGGATGTGACAAGGAATCCAAAATGGGGGGGGGGGGAGGCAGGGAGAAAAACATGGAAAAGGGGGCTGGGGGGGAGGGAGAGAGCAACCACACATTGCAAGAATAAAAAGTAGTCTGTACAAACTCATTGGCTCTATCCACCTCTACTGATTCATGCCAGGCAAGGCGCTTCCTTTAACAGACCATGCTTTGTGTCAATCCTGAAAAACTCAAGTTCCCTCCCATCCCAGTTCTAACCATTCCCAGAAGATTACAAAAAAAATAAAAAGCCAAAACTCCACACTAATGGCCGGATTTGGGTGGCTCTCCTAGGAGAAACTCAGTGCCATTCCTTGAAATGAAAGCAAGGCGGTGGGGGGGGAGGCACCTCAGAATTATAGTTGAGCGGGACAAACACTGAGGTGCATTGCATTTCACCTACTATAAATGCTTTTCTTACACATTTTACTCCTAAAGCAAGCTCTGCCCCTAAGGGTAAAAGGGGGAAGGGGAATGCCCAAAGATGACAAATGCCTTCGATCCTGTATTTAGTTGTAAGAAGTTGAGGACCAAAGGCTTATATGGATCCATTTCAGAGAGTAGCAATCTCAATGTAGCACACAGGAACTCCCCCAACTCCCTCCACCCAGTAAAGATGAGGGATCCATCCAAGTACATGATTTTGGCCTTAGGATTTCTTTTGGAGGAGGAGGAGGAGGGGAAATATGAGAGAACATAGAAAAGTTCAGCTATGAAACAAGAGACACAGCGTCTTGTTGTTCTTAAAAATCTCAGCAGCAGAAAGAAAGAAAGAAAGAAAGAAAGAAAGAAAGAAAGAAAGAAAGAAAGAAAGAAAAGCTTCCACAGCACTTCCTCTCCTTGTTGGCGGGTGGCTTTACCAATGAGCGGTTGCTGTTGTTTGCACACGGAGACTAGGAAAAGAAAACGGCCAGAGACGCTCAACAAGTCCAGGAGGCAGCAGGGTTGTTTGCCGTTTTTGTTTGTTTTAAAGCAAGCAGGCCAAGGTCAAAAAATCCACTGCTCGAGAACGGCTTTGTTTGAGAAGGACATTGCTTGGGGTGGCGGATTTCACGGCGGTGAGTTGCAGTAGAGCTGGGGAAAAGTCTCAGCACGTCCAGTTGCTGGAGGTGGTGGTAGGGAATGTAGGGTGATCCGCAGAGCCTTCTCTCTCTCACTCTCTCTGTCAAGCAGAACAAGCTGACACGCATCCAGGGGGGGCCGGGTCGCTCAGGCCTTGCTTTCCTCCACTTTGACAGCCTGGGGCTTGATTGCCCCGGTGCGCACTGGCTTCATCTGACCGGCAGAGGGGGGATCCTGCAGTTTTACGACTCCAAGACCGGTCTTGTTTTCGTCCACCCGCTGTTTTGCCTGTTAGTCAATGAGGGAGAGGGAGGGTTCAGCAGGGCCAGGAAGATGCATTCCAGAGATCATATATACATGACCTACCGTTGCAAAGCTGATTACTGTGCAACCCTGAAACCATACAGCCTTTGCCCAGAATAAAATTATGCAGGTTCAGCCGATGGGCTTACAGCATGGTAATGCTCAAACTGCAAAGTGCATGAATCAGGGCACAATCTTAGTTAGGCATGTTTAGGCAGAAAAAAAATCCTAAAACTCCCAGCATGCCCCAGTCAGCCTGGCTGAGGCATGCTAGGAGTTGTAGGTATTTTTTTCTGTTTAAACATGCCTAGGATTGTGCCCTTTTGTCTAAACATGCCTAGGATTGTGCCCTTAACTAATAAAAAGGCTCCCGTGAGCCCCAAAGTCATTCTTCTGCCCAGGAGGCTTTCACTGTGCCTCTGCAGGAATCTCTGCTCTGGGAGTACCTTCCTTCCAGCTAGCCTTCTCTAGGGATGGCAAATTCCATTTTTGGCTCATGAGAATCCAAATTCCAAGAAGTAGAGTTTTCATTTACAGAATACAACCTATGCAGCTTTGGATAACTTATTCTATTTGTGCTCTCCCTAGGGAGAAGTGGGGGACAGCTAGGAAAAGCACCAAAGCCCCTGGCAGTTTTACCCTGGTGTTAGCCAGGTCTCTCTTTGGAATCCTCAGGTAAAATCCAACATATGTCCTACTTAGAGCAGACCTATTAAAATGAATGGAACTTAATTTATTCATGGCGAACTTGAGTCCCATTCATTTCAGTAGGTCTACTCTATGTAGGAGAATTTCATTCCACCAGAGGGCCGAATTCCATTCAAAAGAAGCTCTCAGGGGCTGCATTCCAGTGATGGTCAGAGCCAAAGGCACAAAGGTAGAGCTGACCCTCCACCCTCACCTCGAAATACCCGCATATTGTAATTTAAAGTTCTTGTTGCCAGTAACTAAGCCCTAGGAGAGATATTTCAACCTTTTAGAACGGGGGGAAACTGCACAAGAGCTGAGAAATCGCCAAACCATCAGAGGTTGGGGAGAAGGGGGTGTGGCCATCTGGGGAACCATGGAGGGCTGGATTGGGACCCCAGATGGCCAGATTGGACCTCCAGGCCTAAGGTTCCCCACCCCTGAACAAGCCAGTTGCTGTTTCTAGCTGGGACTGGCCCTTCACCTCCAATAAAGAATCACTTCAAGACCCTGTGAAATTTGTCATCCAATTTGAAATTTAGCTTCCCTCTTCTCTTTTATATCATACAAACCTTCAAGAGCCCAGAATTACTGTCTGTAACAGCAGGAGGTTCAGGTGCTGCAGGGGTCAAATCAGGAAGCCTGCGGAACAAGTCTCAGCTCCCTGCGCCACCTGGAGGATGGAACAATGGGCTTTTCCCAGAATCCTCCCGGCCCAGGCAGTCAGGTGACAGCAGAGGACCAAGCTTCTGCCACTTGCCTCAGTTTTGCCAAACTGCCTTCTCCCTGCATGTCTTCCCCCAAGGTACCTGCTCATCTGTGGCCTGACAGGAATGTGGTTCCAGGTTCTGACTCTACATAAAATAATGTAAATAGACCGACATGTGGTGGCATCCATTTTGAAGAGGAACACATGACTAGGGAGCCTTGGACTTTGGAGGCCAAGCTGCTTAAGAGTTCTCCATGCAAACAGTCTCGAAAAGCTTCTCTCGATTTGCACAACGACTTTTACCTGCTGGATGTAGTGCCCCTGCACAGAGCTCATATTGACGGCTGGTCCAGAGGATTTCCCGCTGGGACTGGCAGAACTAGGCCTGGGGACGGAGGGAAAACCCAAACGGTTAAGACAGTGCAAGCCAACGCAGAGGAACCACCACCTCAAAATCAGGAATGAGCTCAGCAGGCAGGCTCTGGAGGGGGGCAGTTGCAATTAACGGAGGCCTGCGGACTCTGCAATTTTTTGTCTACTCACAAATATTCGGAATTTGCCAAGAGTCAGGGACACGTTTTCCCCCAAGTCCCTGGTTTTACCTACCTCCCCACACTTCTGCAGCCCCGACATGTCCACCACATTGCTCACCAACGATCCTTTCTCTGCTGAAATGTCAAATTCCACCACAAAAAAATAAATCAAACGCCAGCTGCCAGAACGGTTCAAATCCAGTGCCTCCAAGTCAGTTTCTTACAGCGCAATCCTATGCATATCTACTCAGAAGTCAGTCCCACTGAGTTCAATGACACCTACTCCCAGTAAAATTGTGTATAGTATTGCCGCCTTAATCAATGCAATTCATTCAACAGGTCAACAAAGTGCAAAAACAAACCACTAGAACAGCACTGCGATCAGAGGCTCTGGAGCAGCCTTCCCCAACCGGTGCTCTCCAGATGTTGGACTACAGCTACATGGCTGGCTGGGGGATGCTGGGAGTTGTAGTCCAACACATCCGGAGGATGCTAGGTTGGGGCAAGGCAGCTCCGGACCTTCAGCAGAAGGCAATCAAAGTAACTTCTAAGAAACTGACAAAACAGAAATCGGCACATTATTTTGGTACATGGTTTAGCTTCTGTCTTTGTCAGTTATATGAAAAATGGGCCATTCTTTAAATACCGAGGATGGAGAAAATTCAAAGGAAGGTGACGTTTGCTATGTAAAGAGTAGAAGCGACACCTGACGTGCAACGTTGCAGTGTCTCTCCCCAGGCCCCTAGGAGGAGTTCAGGGCTGGATCAGACCAAATGCCCAAGCTGGGGAGAGACGGATAGCTTCAGAAGAGGACTAAGGAACACCTTTCTCCTGCTTGATCCCTTGAGGGCTTCCCCTGCTGTGCTATGCAGCTTCAGAGGGCTATCAGCCCCCATCTCGAGAATTTCATAGCTATACAGCAGGGAAAGAAGGGTGGGGGTGCAGCTGTTGTTTTTACTTTCTTCTTCTGAAACAGCCCTGCACAACAGGGAGAGGGGCGTTCATTTTTAACCTCAGAGTACACATCCCCCCCCCAATCTTCCTGGATTTAGCCTTCTCCGACATGGTGCCCTCCAGATGTTTGGCCTACAACTCCCATCAGCCCCAGCCAGAAAGGCAGAAGGTCATAGATGATGAGAGTTGTAGTCCAAAAGCATCTGGAAGGCACCAGCCTGGGTTTAAGCGGTTAGGGGATGGGCAAAGCAATTCCCGCTCTCCCCTGCCCTCCATTTCCCTCCTCCCCATTGCCCCCAACTGTCATGCCCAAACATTTGGGGTTTCACATGGAACAATAAGCCAGAATTGCATTCAGAAGCAGTGTGCAAGTGCACACAGGCCAATTGCTCCTGCATGGCTCCCCAGGATGCAAAAACTTAGTGTGCCATCCAAACCAGGACTTCTGGTTTGCTGCTCCCAAACAGGCCAGGAACTGGAAACCTACAGCAAAACCTGGCTTCTGACTCTGGCTTGTCAGGGGAGCAACAAGGAGAGTTAGGGAAGTCCTGATTCAGATGTAACACTAAGCTTTTGCTTCCTAGTTAGTTTTTACACTCTTTCCCCCCTATCTCTGCCATCAACACTCCGTAAATTCTGAAAACTAATTGCGGTTTGTCAGGCTCTGGGTTTGTTATGTTTTTTTACTAAACAAAGGTATGTATGCCTGTATACCTAGGGAGTCCACCAGGTATATAGAAAGCACGCCCTTATTTTTGGGTAGTGCTGTTTCGCTTCCAAACCCGACGGCCACTGAACTACTTGAGATCGTTATTAAAGGGAATAACAGGAGTGCAAGAAAGTCACCCAATTAAAGACGTCTTTGTCAATTAATCATGTGAGTTTTAGTCAATGGATTACGTGATCAATTCCATCTGCATAAATATGCATTTGAGGACAAAAATAGTAATAATAATGAGTTGGATCCAGACTCGGTTAGCTGCCCGTTAAGTCCCGCTGAAATGCAGTCTTTAGATAACATGTGCTTTTGGCAGCCATCATCTCAGAAGAAACATTCTCTCGTGTACAGGAAGGATGGGGAACTTTAGCAGTGGAGGCTGGTAGCTCCGATGTCAGTGGGGCGGTGAATCCGCTCCGGGTTTCAGTCGGAACTCTAAAGGAGCTATCCAAGCACCTTGGATAGCTCCTTTAGGGTTCCGACTGAAACCCGGAGCGGATTCACCGCCCCACTGACATCGGAACCACCAGCCTCCACTGGAACATAGGAAGCTAGCTGGCTTACACTGTGTCAGACCTTTGGCCCATCTGGTTCATTATTGCCTACACAGACTGCTTCCAGCTTTCTAGGGTTTCACGCAGGGGCCCTTCCGAGCCCTACCTGGAAATACCAGGGATCAATGTCCACAAAGCACGCGCTCAGCCAACTGAGTGACATCCCTTCCCTGGAAGATAGGTGGCTGTCTTATAACAGGCAGTCCGCTGTTCCATGTCACTCAGTATCACCTACATCAGGGGAGGGGAATCTCTTTCAGCCCGAGGCCCAATTCCATTTCGGAGAAGCTCTTGGGGGCCGCATTCCAGCGGTGGGCGGGGCCAAAAGCAACTGGGGCAGGGCCAAAAAAAAAAGCATATTTAAATTAAAACTCTTACTCCCAGTATCTAAGCCTTAGGAGGGGCATTTCAACCTTTTAGGATTGGGGGGAGGGACTGCATAAAGGCCGGGAAACCATCAAATGATCGGTGGTTGTGGGAAAGGGGCATAGCCAGGGTAAAGGGGCGCGACCATCTCAGGAACCTTGGAGGGCTGGATTAGGCCTGACATTCTGCACTCCTGCTTTACACTGACTGGAAGTAGCTCTCCAGGGTTTAAAGAAGAGCTTTCCCCAGCTTTCCCCAGAGATGCCAAGGACTGAATTTGGGACTCTTAGCATGCAAAATGCCTATAGCCCTTCCCCAAGGGGAAGCAAATGAGGGGAACGTCTCTTTTAAGGCAGTGCCTGCCCTCTACAGGTTTTTATAAGCACCTGTATTTGAAATAATAAAATAGAAATAATTTAGTAACGTCTGGATCCCCCTTGCTCTGCCCTGCCCACCCCCCAAGACAAAGACATTTGAGCAATCAAAACTATGTTTCACCTATATGCATGAGGCGATGGAATAGCTCCTCCTGTGGGCACGTTCTGTTTAGCGTCTGCGAAGTGGAACCCTTTCATTTCCACGTGAGAGGACTAGAGTTGGGGAAAGAGTAAGAAGCGGGATTATTTCCTTTACATTTATACTTCAGCGTCTTCAGGAGGGATGAGACATTCTGGTTCCATTTCAGACACCAGGCCAAAGCAGGTTAAGGGGGCTTTTCTGTGGAGCCTTTGGAACAACTGCCTAGTGCCGATACCGTAACTAAGCCAAAGTATGTGTACTTGAAATAAGCACATGTTCTTCCCCTGTCAACCTCTGCCTCCATTTCATTCCCTTCCTCTGCTGTTTCACCCATGTCTGCTTTGAGATTGTAAGCCCCTCGGTGTAAGGAAATGTCAACCTATTCCGCATAAAGTGCTGTGTAACATGGATGGTGCTATATTAATGTAATTATTATCATCGTCATGTTGTCCAAGTTGACAACCCATGATTTGTGATTTTCTGGCACATCAGAATTTTTTTAAAAAGTTATTTAATGGGAAGCCAATGCAGATGTTGCAATGTGCATGCAAGATGCTCTCCGTGATCTAAACATGTCAAGAGGTGGAATGCTGTAGCCTGGATGTGAAGGTTTGAGGCCTACAGAGGCAAAAGGGAAAAAAGGTCAGGCTTAGAGGCCTGGACTTTTTGTTGGAAGGGGGTATCCCTGAGAGGAGTAGTTTCATTTCCCCAGTTAAGTTTCAGTTTCATTTCCCCACTTAAGTTTCATTTCTTCAGGTTTGAAACACCACTTTCGGTTTTGAGGGAGGACGGTATATAAAGAGAGCAAGAGAACCAGTGAGAGCAGAGTCAGGAAGAGCAGAGCCTGAAGAGGGAGCAGGAAGAAGCGGCCTGGAAAAGTCGAAGTGCAGCTAGGGTAAAGGAACTTGTGTTTTGCAACTTTTATTTTCTCTTAATGCCTTTTGTATCATTCAGCTCTATTGTGTAAATACCTTTAGTTATGATTTGCTTACTTTAATTTACCAGTAAACTGTTGTGGTTAAACCCTGTGTCTAGAGTGTCAGTCACCCCACATCCACAGCCTAAACCCCACGTTACTGGGAAGGGGAAGGTAAAAGAAGGAAGGTGGGATTCTTAAGGAGGCGAGAGATCCTTAAGGAGTTGCTCAGGGGGTCCAGGTCAAAAGGGCAACCCTGACACTGGCACTTTCTGGAAAGTGAAGGGGCAGCCCCACACACAATGCATATTACAGTAGTCTAGCTTCAAGGTTAGGAAGGCATGAATTGTGAAGGAATGCTCACAAAAACAGTGTTATGTTAAAAATGGCCAACTGAAGGACACACACACGCACACTCTGCTGGTTCTTACCTCCCTGCTTGTAGCAAGAACAGATGGCTGGGAGCCAGGCGAGAGGATCCTGCGAGGAGCTCCAACAGAGAGGTTCTGGCCCTGGGGAAGCTGGATGGATTGCGGCAGTATCAGGGGCTGCTGGCCAGAACCGTAACGGGGCATTGGAAGCTGGGACCCAGGCATCGGCATTGTTAGCTGTGTGTTAAGTAGCAGGGTTACTTGAGAGGCAAAACAAGTTAGCTGGATTCAATGCTGGTCCCATGGACTGCAGCAGGTTTGGGGGTGGGGGCAATACCCATTGTGAGGCTACCCCATCCATTGCAAAAGCCTGTATTAACGGGCCAGGCAAGGTCTGGCTTTCACACTCTCTGAGAGCGCTTGGATGTCATTTTAGTCTATGGCAGCCTTCCCCAACCTGGGGCTAAAACTCCCATCATCCCTGACCTTTGGCCATGCTGCCTGGGGACGATGAGGGTTGTAGTCCAACAACATCTGGGGTCCCTAGGTGGAGAGAGGCTGTTCCACTGAGTATCAGGAGCGGGCTCTCAGCTGATATCCAGCCCTGGCACATTGGGCAGACGTGAATCAAAGAACCCAGGATTTCAATCTCGCCGTGTCAGGAGAGCACCTGGGTTCGAATATATAAAGCAGTGGTGCACATCTCCCCATGGTGAGGGGAGGGAGGGAAAGGGGCACAAAAGTCTGAGGGCCGCTCCCCATCTCTCCCCCAAGGCAAGCCCAGGAAGTGGGGAAAACCATCCGAACAGGCTCTCTTGTATGCCTCTAAGATGACAGGGCGATTAAAGGAATAACCCAACCCAAGGCAAATGATCTGAATGGCTCAGCCAGCCAACCAGCCAGGGCACAGTACAAAATATATTCATATCTGTAAAAAGCTGACCACTTATGGCATTTTTACCCCTACACAGCATTATTGATGTACAAATACCAACATATATATTTTATTTGTGTGAGTGATGTGTGTGTGTGTGCGTGGGCGTGTTTGTTTATTACATTTCTACACCACCCAATAGCTGAAGCTCTCAACAATTAGAACCATAAAATACAACACAATAAAATAACACACGTACACCCACAATAGACGCTCACACACACACGCAAACATATACCCATACACACACTTATGTATACACTACGATATTTATATCTGACAATTGGAAATAAAGAATTCTGAGTATTAAATTGTATGTAAGGTTTCCATTTATTCATAAACATATCTGATGTGTCTCTCCGAATTGTATATAACTTGTCAATTTCACCTTTACACCATACTCCCACATTTTGATAATCCATTCATCTAACTATGGTATTTTCACTTGCTTCCAATATTTGGCATAAAATAAACGAGCAGCTGTTATCACATAGCTTGCCAATTCTGCAATTTTATTATATTTTTATACAATAAAATACAATTTTATTGTATTTTTTGTGAACGTTAAGAGACGTAATACTGGATCCAGGTTTATCGGATATCCCAAAATACCTTTGATAAGCTTCTCTATTTTATTCCAATATCCTTTTGTGAGGAGGCATGTCCAAATCAGAAATGTTACATTCTAATGAATGATAGAGCTAGGCCCTCACTTGTGCTGAATTCTTGCCGAACTGTATATGGAACTCACAGCTGCTAATTCCTTCCTCCACTTGCTGGATTGAAGGCTTTTCATTACAATCGTGCCTTGTAATGATGAGAGGATTAAGTAGGGATAAACCTCTCCAAATTCTGCCTCTTGGTTTATTCCAGCTGTGTTTCTTTGTTTGCAAGGGTGTCTTAGCCTGTAAAGGCCCCTCTTTGCTATAAAAATAAACCACACACCACCTTTCTACCAAATGATCTTAAGTGCTTAATATCATGTGGCTTTTCAAACCAATTTCCAATCCTGTTACGATGCTGTTCCTGGAACCAAATCAATTGGCTTGCCTCTACAACTGGATCCATAATGCATCTTTGACACACATTTGAGGGGGTAAGTGAAACACACTTAAGAAATGCTGGTACTAAACTAGGTTGTGGTGTTCAAATAAGATTGATCAGGGGCAGACCATTTTAATTAAAAGGATAAGCACAAGGGATCCCAACAGCCTCTCCCGTGGATATTTAAGAACATATGAAACTGTCTATACTGGGTTACACCACTGATCTATCCAGGTCAGTATTGCCAACACTGACTGGCAGCAGCTCCCTGGGATTTCAGGCAGGAGTCTTTCCTGGCCCTACTTGGAGATGCTGGGGATCGAACCTGGGACCTTTTGCATGCAAAGCAGAGGCTCTACCCATAAGCTACAGCAGGAACAGGCACACTTTAGGCTTGCAGGATCTACTGTGTTTGCCACTAGCACCCTGAGAACCACCATCTAGATCCCGGTGGAAAACGGTGGCTCACGAAAGAGGACATATAACTGAGGAACAAAAGATGCCTCTGAACACATGGTTCAACCCAGGAATTAATTTTCAGTACCAGAACTGGTCCTACACGTATCTAGTCTTGTTCTCCCCCTGCCTCCCCACTTTCTTGATTTCAGCAGCCAAATTAGGTAGGGGGATAACGGCTTTTTTGTTGCTGCTATTGCCCAAACACTGGAAGTCCGAAGCCCTTGCTGATCGACTGCAAATCATCCCGATCTACCTTCTGCCCACCCCGGGGCTACAGCCCCCAAAAGGTCATCACTGAAGACCAAAGGAGCTGATAGAATATGACTTTTCACCCCATCTCTAATTTTGTGTCATTCCTCACTCCGCCCCACACAGTTCTGAAAAGGCATATGTGAAGGTTTGAGACCTACAGAGGCAAGGCAAGGAAAAAAGGTCAGGCCTAGAGGCCTGGGTTTTTTTTGTTGGGGGGGGGTATCCCTGAGAGGAGTAGTTTCATTTCCCTGGTTAGGTTTCAGTTTCGTTTCCCAAGTTGAGTTTGATTTCTTCAGGTTTGAAACAGTATTTTTGGTTTTGAGGGAGGAGAGTATAAAAAGAGAGCAAAAGAGCCAGTAAGAGCAGAGTCAGGGAGACTAGAGCCTGATGAAGAGAGAGCAGGAAGAAGCAGCCTGGAAAAGTCTAAGTGCACCTAGGATAATGGAATTTGTGTTTCTGCAACTTTTATTTTCTCTTAATGCCTTTTGTATCACTCAGCTGTATTGTGTAAATGCCTTTAGTTGTGATTTGCTTGCTTTACTTTACCAGTAAACTCCTGTTGGTTAAACCCCAGGTGTCTGGAGTGTCAATCACCCCACATCTACAGCCTAAACCTCACGTTACTGGAAAGGGAAAGGGAAAAGAAGGAAGGTGGGACTCTTAAGGAGGCAAGAGATCCTTAAGGACTTGTTCAGGGGGTCCAGGTAGTAAGGGGAACCCTGACAGCATATAATTTGTTTTAGAAAAACCCCAGCAACTTCTGCTGGGGACCAAAGAACCCAATGTGACTGTGCTATCATTTTAAACATGTGCAAAGGCAGCTCTCCGCTCTTTTTATATCCCACTGTCTGGATGTGTACTAGGTCCTTTCAGGCAGGAAGCTGCCAACTCCTTATCAATACAAACACAAGAAAAAGGCACAACTGCAAAGGAGCATTGGTCTCACGATAACAGCAGAATCCTGACCTGCGTAAGTTGTGAGTCCATCATCTGTGAGGCTCCAATACCAGGCGCCTGGTTGATCTGGCCTTCGTAAACTAAGGCCTGGCTCCCGTTAACTGGCTGGTAAGGGGATCCGGATTGTGTTTTCACCATCTCCAAAGGCTGCATACCCGGGAAGGCGGAATAGGGGGGCTTCAGGGCAGTGCCTCCGGTCAGGACCACGGTGTTGGGCTGAGACAGGCTGGGATGCATGTAGACCTGAGACCTGGGGAAAAAAGGATGACTAAGCAGACAGGCGAAAGAGCAGGCTTGAGTCACGGGTGCTTAACTGCAATGCCAGTTTTGCTCCGGAGGCAGCATCTGGGGCAAAACCAACCAAGGTAAAGTATTTTTATCCCGCTCCTCAGCCAAAACAAATCCCAGAACGGCTTACATACGATGAGTAAAGCAAGACAGTCCCTGTCCGCATGCTTACAATCGATAAAGACACAACGCATAAGGAAAAAGGACAGGGGAGGGAAGAGGAAAAAAGTACAGTCTTTCAGCAGGGCTAGTGGAATGGCCCATTTCCCCCTCTCATCTCCAAAGTAAAACCAAATTGTCACAGAAGCTAGAATTGACTTGACATTGGACTAATTCTCACCCAGGTGGCAAATCTGTGTCTGGGCCGTGCCATTCCAGTCTGTGCAGGGCAGGGTGGGTTGGGGGGCAGTGTGAATGTTCCTACATACAAGGGGCAGGGGAGAATCCCCCTACACAGAAAACTAGGTATCTGCTGCTGTGAAAGTTTGGGGCCTACAGAGGCAAAGGGAAAAAAGGTCATGTGTAGAGGCCTGGAGTTTTCTATTGGGAAGGGGTAACCTTGAGAGGAGTAGTTCCATTTCTCTGGTTAAGTGTCAGTTTCATTTCCCCACTTAAGTTTCATTTCCTGGGGTCTGAAGCAGTACTTTCGGTTTTGAGGGAGGAGGGTATACAAGGAGGGTGAGACAGCCAGTAACGGCAGATACAGCCAGAACCTGAAGTGAGAGTGGAGTCTGAAGAGTGAGCAGGAAGAAGCAGCCTAGAAAAGGTAAAGGAATTTGCATTTTGTAATTTTTATTTTCTTTAATACCTTTTGTATCACTCCGCTCTATTGTGTACATACCTTTGGTTGTGAGTTGTTTGTTTTAAATCTACTAAGTAAACTGTTCTGGTTAAACCCTGTGTCTAGAGTGTCAGTCACCCCACATCTACAGCTTAACCCCCACATTATTTATTTATTTATTGCATTTATACCCCGCCTTTTTTCCTCTTGCAAGGAACCCAAGGCGGCTTACATTATCCTCCTCCCCCTCTCCATTTTATCCTCACAACAACAACCCTGTGAGGTGGGTTGGGCTGAGAGTGTGTGACTGGCCCAAAGTCACCCAGTGAGCTTCCATGACCGAGTGGGGACTAGAACCCGGATCTCCCAGCTCATAGTCCAACACTCTTGCCACTACACCACACTGGCTCTCGTTACTGGGAAGGGGAAGTTTAAGAGAAGGAAGGTGGGACTCTTAAGGAGGCGAGAGATCCTTAAGGAGTTGCTCAGGGGGTCAGGTCATAAGGGGCACCTTGACAGCTGCACTAGTTAAACCAGCCTTCCCCAACCTGGTGCCCTCCAGAGGTTTTGGACGACACTATCGGCTGGGGTCGGTCCTGTTACCTGAAGGGCTGGATGGAGCTGTAGATCTCCTGGGACTGTGAAACAGGAAGGCCACCCCTCAGCCCAAGCTGAGCCTGGGCTTGCAACGATGTGTGGAGGGAGAGTGGAATTTGCTGAGCAGCAGCTGCCTGGAGAGAGGGAAAAAACAGGTGAGGTCAAGGCAGCAAAACAGCCAGGAAAACCAAGCTGCCTCCCTCAATACTACAGCACAGAGTAAAAGCTGATGGCCATCAATTAGGAAATTCTAAAGGCCCCTTCCTGCAAACTTTAAAGCACAGTTTCCCATACCTTCTGAGAGTTGTTTAGGACTTGATTTCTGACTTAAAATTGAAGGCACATTCTAAAAGTAAACCTAGTTGAGCGTTAAGAATAAAATGTGTCGGAGTAAAGATTGCCAGTCTATGGAAGGGACCACCCACTGTGTTTCTGCATGAGTCACTGTTCCTAGGCATACCTCCTGCTTAAGAAAGAAATAAGCCAAGAGCAGTGACTCATGCAGAGATGCAATGGGAAGCCTCTTCCAAGAACAGGATCATTCTTCTGCATCAGAAGTGACTGAATGCCCCAACAGCATCTGAAGCAGAGACACAGTAGAGCCCCCCCTCGCCCCCCAAAGGGGACAAGAAGGAGACAAAGCCAGAGTAATGACTCATGCAGGGACGCAGCAGGCACCCTCCTGTGTGGATTTATTTCATTACTTAATGGTTTGGAAAGAACAACCGTCTGAAAGGCTGATTCATGGATTTACTCTCCTTGGAAACCTGGTGGCACTCCTGCCTCCACAGCACTTCCCCTTCATGTCTCTTCCCCTCTAGTCTCTTGTACTAGCAAAAAAAACATCTGGCGGGTGATGGTGACACTCACGGTTGCAAGCCTCTTTGCAGGCCCAGATTTTGATAAGAGCCAGCTTTCACCTGTGAGTGCTGAGAGTCCCAAATGAGTTCTGCAAACATCTGAAAAAGGGGGTTACCTATCCTTCCGCTTTTTAAACATACAGCAGGGAAAGGTGACAGTTTATCTGGCTGTCAACATTCACCGTTGCATCTCTGCCTTTTGAGGCAGTCACAAAACTCCCCTGCGGGAGGGCCAGCAATCGCGTGGGCCAGCTACAGTCCACCGTTCGTTGCACACGCGCAAATGGAAGGGGCGCCTTGCCTGCTGGTAGCTCTGCTGCTGAGGTATCGTCTGGGGAACGAGGCGGGGCTGGCTCGCAAAGACGTGGCCATCTAAATACAGGGGCGGGATGTGGTTACCTAGAATTGGATTGTCGAAGAGAAACGAGGCAAGAGGTTAGTCCCGTTCACACCAGGAGCGGGGCGGGTGGGTACGAGAAGCTGCGTCTGCTCACCATCTCCCTTCCACCCGGCCATCAAAGGTACGGGGGTCCCACCCCATCCTGAGCTCCAGAATCCTACTTCTGCATTCCTTTGCCATAACGGTCCTAAATGCAAAGTGGGGAGGTGGGTTAACAGTCAGGAAGGGAGTGGGGAACTGGTATTCGAAAGGGGACACATGAAACGTTCTGTACACCAGGGGCCCCCGGCGCCCCGTGGGGATCTCCCGCGGTGCCCACAAAGCTCTCCACTCTCTGCCCCCTTCAAATATTATTTTTAATTTTAAAAACTTGAAAAACGTTAGGGTACCAGGTTTTCATTCCTGTTCCTGAACCTGCCATTGATCAGCTGTTAGGAGGGCAGGAAGAGAAGGAAAGAGGTGCTTCCTGGCCTCAACCAATCTTCTTCCACCTATCCTGACCTTTTCCCTTTGCTCTCTCTCTCCACTCTAGCCTTGCTATTTCTCTCCATCCAACGCCTTTCTTTGCTCTTTCTCTCCCTTCCGAGCCCCTAGCCTTGCTCCTTCTCTCCCACTCACCCCTTTCTCACTGTTTCTTGCCCCCTCCTAGCTTCAACCAATCTTTCTCTCCCCACTACCCCTTTGCCTTCCTATTTCCCTCTCAGCCTCTAGCCTCACTATTTCTCCCCGCCCCTGCACCTTTTGACTAGCCAGGCCCCCATAGCAGCCACTAGGTGATTAGCCACATTCTCCACGGGAGCCGTTTTGTGGTGGTGCCCACAGCATTTTCTCGAATTCCCAAACGTGCCCACAGGTCTAAAAAGATTGGGAACCCCTGCTTTACACTATTCCTACACTCAATGAAGGAAAGGCAACATTTCAGGGGTGGGGAATCTAGTGCCCCTCCAGATGTTAATGGACTCAAACTCCCATCAGCCCCAGCCAGCATGGCCAATGTTCGTGAGTGATGGGAGTTGCAGTGGCCCAACAACACCTGAAAGGCCACAGGTTCCCTACACCCCTGTAGAATTATAAATCAGCCTTCCGCAATCTGGATCCCGCAATCCCCATCATCCTTGATCAATGGCCATGCTGGCTTGGGATGATGGGTCCATAGTCCTACACCACTGGAGGGCATCCAATTGGGGAAGGCTGCTCTAGACCAGGGGTGGGGAACATTCAAGTCTCTCAGCCATAGAATCTCTTCAAACGCCCTTCGACTGCACTGAGCATAAAAGGGTTCAGTAGGATCCATTGAAAACATCACAGAGACGGAAGGACAATGCTCTCTGAACCACCAACAATCTCATCTAACATTAGAGCTGCTGCTCTTTGTCATTCGTTATCCTCACGATCGGAATGCAAGATGGGAGCCCACGGCTGCAACATCACACACAGCAGGTCGACAACGACCGGAGGTCTGTGTGTCTCCAATGGGACTGTGAGACACGTGGCAGAACACGCGTCACCTGGAGCCCAACGGCCTGGGCATTCTCTCAACTTTCATCAATAAGTTTCTAGCCCGTGGGAGTAACAAAAAGGCCCAGGAACGGAAGGGACGGGAGCAACAGCATCTTCTCAAGAGCCAGAGAGGAGGTTGGGCAGGTTGGTAAGTGGAGAGGGCATGATGCTTCAATACAAGTCTCCGGACAAACCGATGCAGCCGGCTGAAGGGATCGGGGCGTTAGAAATTTTCAGAGAGACCACAACACATCGGCAGAGCGCCCGTGCTGGAATAACTCTTGGTTCTGCTATTTACAAGTGGCGCCTTGTTTTTTACAAGAGGAGGAAAAGGGAAGCAGCCACCGCCAGGCGACCAGATCAGGGAGTAAGCGGCACACCTGGAATTGAGGCCGACGGCGCGACGGAGGCCACGGGCATGGGCGGGACGGAAACGCCGCCGAAGGAGCTGTAGCTGACACCGTTGGAAGCCCCGACACTGGAAGGAGGCTGGATGCCGGCACCAGCGCCTCCGGGAGAGCTCTGTTCCGGGAGACTGGGGGAGTTTTCCCAAGCTTTGCGCGCCGACTCCATCTGCGAGAACAAAGAAGGCAGGAGTTACGGCCCCAAGAGGCTGGCTGGCAGTTCCACAAAGCAACGGCTGGACTGTGGGGTTTTCCACCCGAAAACGTCAAGCAAGAACAAAGACCCTTCTTGAACGTTGGCCTCACAAGGCAATAACCACAGAAGACCCCCTGAGTGATACCAGGAGGCCCTTTCCTGCATGTGGATTAAATCCTGACCTTTGATTAAGAACAACAACACACACACGTTCAGCATGCAGACCATTTCCTTATCTGTAATACTAGAGCGGATGTGTGTCTGTCCATTGGCCAGTGCCGTAACACCGAGACTGCGAAACCTAGACACCTAAAACACGGCGTGCATACTTAGTGGATCCTAGGGGCTCGCACCTCAAGGTTTTTTTTTAAGATGCATTAATTCATTTTAATTAATTTAAATGTGTCTGTGTGATTGATAGCTGCAGTAACATCTTCAGTCACCAGGGGCAGACTTCCCTAAAAAGCACACAGCTTTGCAGTCGATAACAATTTGAAGTAGGGGAGATTAGGAGGCCGAGGGACAGAGTTATACGGCTTCTTCCTCCCCCTGCTGTGGGGCAGCCCCTCCTGAAGGGAATGGAGTGGGCAGACCCCTCCCTCAGGGGGCTCTAGGGGTGCACCAGGGCAGGGGCCATGCCTAGGGGAGCCAGTGGGCAGGGCTTCATTCAGATGGGGTGGGTACAGCAGCCCAATGAACTGCCAACCCACAGGGTCTCTGTCTTATCGGGATTCAGCTTCCGTTCTAAGTTTTAATAACAGCCCGCATGGAAACGACCATCGCCCATTTTGTGCCCTTCTCTAGACTTCCACGGGGGTCCGGTTTGTCCCACCCTAATGCTATTCCCATTGAACATGATGCTTACTTTAAGAGTGAGGTCCGTCGTAGGGTAAGACATGGGGTTCAAGCCGATGCATCGTGGGAGGTGGTGATCTCTTCGGAGAACGGGGAGGGGCTGGGTGATCCCCGCCTTCAAAGAAACACATGGATACACTTAAGTATTGCTTTATTAAGGGAATTTATATACCACCCTTCACTGAAAAACAAAAGGAGGACAGAGAGATCCCAGGGCAGTTATGTTTCAGTAAAAACATAAAATACCATCAGCATTAAAAAAAAAAAAGAACACTAATTAAAACAGCAGACTGTTCCCCATGATATTTATTTATGTAATTAGCTGGGATTGTCTAGTTTGGAAAAAAGGAGGGTAAGGGGAGACATGAGAGAGGTCTACAAAATTATGTATGGTGCGGAGAATGTGGATAGGGAGACATTTTGCTCCCTCTCTCAAAATACTAGAACCCAGGGTCATCCTATGAAGCTGATTGGTGGGAGATTCAGGACAGATCAAAGGAAGGGCTTCTTCACTCAGCGCAGAGTTAAACTGTAGAATTCACTACCACAGGAAGTAGTGATGGCTACCAATTTGGATGGCTTTCAAAGGGGGTTGGTCAAATTCCTGGAGGAGAAGGCTATCAATGCCTACTAGTCCTGAAAGCTATGTGCTACCTCCAGTACCAGAGGCAGTGAGCCTATGTGCACCAGTTGCTGAGGAACATGGGCAGGAGGGTGCTGTTGCACTCATGCCCTGCTTGTGGGTTCCTGGTCAATAGCTGGTAGGCCACTGTGTGAACAGAATCCTGGACTAGATGGACCCTTGGTCAGAACCAGCACGGCTCTTATGTTCTTATTTATTACATTTCCATACCTCACAATAGCCAAAACTCCCTGGGCGGTAACAAGGATTAAAACCCTAAAAATACAGTATCATAACATAATACAAATACCATTTGCATGCAAAAATATAAAACAATATAGAACAAAAATAAAGGTAAGGTAAAGGTGTCCCCAAGCAGTCGTGTCCGACTCTAGGGTGCAGTGCTCATCCCCGTTTCTAAGCCGAAGAGCCAGCGCTGTCCGAAGATGCTTCCGTGGTCATGTGGGCGGCATGACTGAACACCAAGGTGCACGGAACGCTGTTACCTTTCCCGCCGAGGCGGTACCTATTTATCTACTTGCAATTTCTTGCTTTCGAACTGCTAGGTTGGCAGAAGCTGGGACTGAAGACGGGAGCTCACTCCGTCACGCAGCACTCGGGTCTCGAACTGCTGACCTGCCAACCTTCCAGTCTGCAGTTCAGTGTCTTAACCACTAAGCCACAGCGGTCCTTTTATTTGGACAGAAATAGTCACACCCAAATCTAGACCTACACCTACATCTGTGTAAAGCTTGAAACCATGTTTTGCCCCCAAAATGTGCACCCATTTGCACTTAAAATGATCGTTTCAACCATGCAACCCTAGATCCAGCAGAATGGACCTACCCACAAAAGGGCCCCCTCTCTACATGGGCCTCCTTCCGATCGGTGCCCGGGGTAAGTGCCTCCGAGAGCAGTCGATAACCTTTTCAGGTACACGAACGACGTGTACTTCCAAATTTCCCACTGGGAGCAGGCGTTTGGGAAACTGGTCTAAAATGCTCAAATGATACTTGAGAGCCGTGCTTCTTTCAACAAAGGCCAAGAAGGCACTGCACAAACGAGGCACTGGCTTAATTCCCTGACCCAACGCTTCTCCTTTGTTAACTAAGGAAGTACAGCAAGATTGCCTGGGGTTATATAAGGCCAGCCCATTATGAAATAAAGCCCTTAACCTCTTCCATTTTACGACGCAGGACTTCAAAAGCAAGTATTGGGGTGGGAGGCGAGAGAGAGAGAGAGAGAGAGAGAGAGAGAGAAGAGCGGGATTTACTCACACTGCTGGCCAAGGCATCCTGTAGTTTTGTGACGGGGTGAGCTGCTGTACCAGAGGCTGAGCCAGGGGGCAGGCTGAAGTCCGAGTCCTGCAAAGAGGCGACGGCTACATAACCCCATACTCAAAATTCCATCCCGCTCACGTGTGGACCAAGATGGAAAATCCAGAGCAGGGCTATGTGAAGTGGGGGCTGGGGGGGTTGGGGAGAGGCTATGCGGGAAGCAGTTGGCTTGGAACTAAATGGCCAGGATCACCAGGGAGCAGGGTTCCCCCCAAAACCTCAGCCTTCCCAAAATGGCGCTCTTCAGATGTGCTGGCTGGAACTCCCGTAATTCCCAGCCAGCATGGCCATTATGGGAGCTGCGGCCCAACACATCTGGAAAGCACCAGGTAGAAGAAGGCTGCCCTATGCTAACCAGTGTCCCCAACACCCTCCTATACTTTCTCCCATGGAGATGAACGGCTACAGCTGGGGGAGACCTTGTTGCTCCTGACGCTGGGGTGCCCTGGTGCCCTCCCTGTCTGGGTTTACATGGGGGGAGGGGGTGCTGCTGTGTGTGCATGCAAATGTATCTCAGCGTGCAAAGAGCACAGAGGCACACTGCATCCCTGCACAGGGGTCCCTGTAAGATACAAGCCCTCCTGCCCCAAACACACACTGAACAAGACGAGACGCGTCTTGTTCATTCAATGCCGAGACAAAGCGCGGGGGGGGGGCATTGCTCGGGGGGAGAGCCCCTGCTTGGTTCAACCGTCTCAAGTTGCTGGGGTGGGAAAGACCCTGGTGTCAAGGGCTCCTTGGCGGCCTCTTTCAGTCTAATCCAGTAGCCAAGTCCAGACACAGACAAAGGGATTCTTTTCAAAGCTTTATTCCTCTTTTACAACTTAACGACTCTACTGTTAGCAACTAGCTATGAGCAGCAGAGTACCTATGCCCTCAGTTGGAACAGTTGGTCCCCGTTTGAAGGAGAATCACTGGCAGACCCTGAACTTATGGGCTAGGGAGAGTCCCTCCCCTTTTCCCTTGGATCCTCTGGGCGCAACTGTTGTTTGCGCGCCAACCGGGCACTACGCCTCCTTTCCGCGCCCTCCATCTGGCGCTGCTCTCTGCGTTGGTGTCGCGCGTCCAGCAAGTCTTCTTCCCACGCTTTCTCACTCCCGGGACCGCTATCTATGCCAGGAATGCCGGTGGGAGGAATCTCTGCCAGCTGTTGGCCCTGGGAAGGATGAGCGCGCTCCTCTCCCAGGAGCGGCTGCTGCACCTCAGAATCAGAACTACTCTGGGATTCTATGGGCTCAGTGTCCACCCTGACACCTGGAGTGCCACTGCTAGTTAAGAGCAAACCAACAACGTGCTAGGGCAGGGCTGCAGAGCCTCTGTCAGCCCTCGGGCCACATTCCATGTTAGTGAAGCTCTCGGGGGCTGCATTCCAGTGGTGGGCGGGGCCAAAGGTAAAAGGGGCGGGGCCAAAGTATCAACAATACTAGCCCACTGTAGCTTAAAGCTCTTACTGCCAGGAACAAAGTCTTGGAGAGGCACCTCTCTGAATAACAGATTTCACTCTGCTTGTTGCTAGGTGTTACTCTGGTTGTATTTTTATTCTATAATTTTAATCTAGTATATTTTATACTGCATTTTCTGTTGTATTTTTGTGGTTTTGATCCTGTGACACACCCAAACAGCTTTGGCTACTGGGTGGGATAAAAATGAAACAAATAAATAATAAAACACAGAGTCACCGGCTTTAAGCTAAAATATGCTGGCAATTTTGGCCCCGCCCCTTTAGTCTTTGGCCCCGCCCACTTCTGGAATGCGCCCCCCTGGGAGGTTCTCTGAAATGGAATTCGGCCCTCAAGCTGAAAAAGGTTCCCCATTCTTGGCGCAGAGGTATGGGATAGTGAAATGGACTCATATTAGCGATATGCTGTTAAAAGGGAAGGATCCTCGATCTGGAACAAGTGACCCAGGAGAAAGAGGTGGGTATCAATCATGTTTCCCATAACCATTTGTCAGGTATGTTTTGCAAAACATTCAGAAATCCAAACACAAAACCACAGGCACGCACAGTTCACATTCAGATCAGCTGGGCTCAGAAAGAGAACTTCTTAGAGAGAACTTAAGAGGGAGAAGATGGCCTTAACGCATCTCTTGCCTCCAACATGTTCTAACGCTATTGTTGTTTGATTGCATTGTATTCATTCTGGCACGGTTAACTGTATTCGTGCCTTTATAAATCTGGATGAAGGGTGGTTTAGAAATATTTTAAATAAAATGTAATAAAAACATCCAGGATGTAGTGACGGCCACCAATTTGGATGGTTTTGGACAAATTCCTGGAGGAGAAAGCTATCAATGGCTACTTGTCCTGATGGCTGTGTGCTACCTCCAGTACCAGAGGCAGTGAGCCTCTGTACGCCAGTTGCTGGGGAACATGGGTGGGAGGGTGTTGTTGCACTCCTGTCCTGCTCGTGGGTTCCTGGTCGACAGCTGGTTGGCCACTGTGTGAACAGAATGCTGGACTAGATGGACCCTTGGTCTGATCCAGCAGGGCTCTTCTGATGTTCTTAAACATCCTCCCCGTCAACACCAACTGCCTTTGCCAGAACATTCAGTTAAACAGACAGCAAGATAAAAGGAACTGTTAGGGGCGGGCCACCTGCTGGCTTCTTGATGCTTTGGATGACAAATCTCAGCAACCCTGACCTTTTGGCAATAGTGGAGGCGGCTGATAGGTGTAGTAGTCTAAAACCTCTGAAGGTCTCCAGGTTGCCTACCCCTAAGGACTCCTTTTATCTCGCTGTGTACTCCTTGTTGTTCCAAAATCCACAACCGCCTCCTGGCTCAGGTTCTGCACTTGGCCCTTTCCAGCTGCAAACTCAGAAAAAGAGAGACAGAGAGCTTTGGATTTCTCCCCTCGTCCTGCTTTTTTTCCCAGGAGGGAAAAAAATGGGAAGGGGGTTTGTGTCGGTCACGGAGTCTACGAAGCAGGGGGTTGAATCCTTCCTTCTAAAGAACCCCTGGACCCACACCAGCGTTCCCCGCCCTGCCAAGCTCAGGAGAAAGAGACAAGAAGAGACCGCAGGACAGTGGAGAAGATGAGAAGTAAATGCAATCCTCACTTTAGGATTTACTCCGAACTCAATGGGTGGCACAGGAAGAACCGGGTCCACGTGGATCTCCACCCCGTTGACTGGGGGGATGCCGCCTTCGAGGCGCTCCGCTCCCTCTGAGCCCTTTCGGTTTTTCAAGGAGCGCTCATTGCCAATAGGTCCCGGTTTGTGGTCCCTGCTCTGACTCAAGCCTTGTTCTGAATCCTTAACAGGAAAACAGAGAGGTTGACACAAGACACACACACAAAAGCCCAGCGAATCCCACCACCTCATCACCATCATCACTCATCATGGACCAAAACAAAATCCCAGGAAAAAAAGGCGTATTTCTACATGGGTCAGGGGTAGCACTAAGTGGACAACTCCACCCCATTCCCTCCCCCATCACTAAATAACCCCCCCCACCCTGAACCCCTTGGAAAATAAAACTAAGCTTTAACTTTATTTTATTGTTTATATAGCGCCATCCGTGCACATGACGTTGCACAGAGTACCAGAAGACAAGTCTCCACCCAAAGGAGCTTACAGTCTAAAATTCGACACAGGGGAAATGACAGAGGGAGGGGATGAATTTATGAATTTGTTTGGTTAAATATTTTGATCCCCTCCTTTTGCCCCCAAAAGAGGATCTCCAGGGCAGCCAGCAGCCCAAATTAAAACCGCTTACAGTAAAACTGTACAGTCAAACGAACTAACAGGGCAAACAGCATCCAAAAATAAAATAAATAAATCCAAAACAGCGACAATACAGCTCACTAGAGATCAAACCGAAGGAGTTATGCTACGCAAAAGATCATTTTCACTTTTCTACAGAAGGCAGGGAATCGACCAAACCTCCCAGGTGTTCTGGAGCTCAGGGACCACCAACAAGCAGGCCCTCACATGTGTGCCAACCCATCTCCCCTCCACTGGGGGCAGAACATGGAGCAAGAGCTCCCCCGAAAGCGTGTGGGCAGGCTCCTACAGAACGAGACAGCCCTTTGGCGGAGGCCTCTTTGCTCTGTCACGTGCCTGACAGCACCAGAGGGCAGGGGTATGCGCGACAGGGCTTAGAGACATTCCTGCACCCTTCCCAACCTGGGAGGTGGTCTCACAGCTGTCCCTACTTTTCATTAATTTTCATTTCATTTATTCAGCGTCTGTGCTGCCCTATAAACAAAGTTCTTAGGACAGCATGTGTAATAAAAATGTAATAAAACTCCAGCGTGCCTACTTTCCACCAGGACAGGGCTGCAGAACTTCTACCCATCTGAGGGCTGTATTCCAGGAGTGAGCAGGGCCAAAGGGGTGGGACCAAAGTAAAAGGGGCGGAGTCAAATATCCCAAAATACAAGCCAATTTTGGCTGAAAGTTCTTACTGTCAATAACTAAGCCGAAGCATCGGAAAACGCCAAACTACTGGTGGTTGGGAAAAAGCGTGTGGAGCTAAGGAAGAGGGCTGGATTTGGCCGCTGGGGCTGAGGCTCTGCACCCCTGCATTAGGAGCGCTGGGGGAAAGTATCATCAGCTGGGCCCGAGCTGTTTCAGCCCAAACCAACCCAGGTTCCCTAATGCGTCTGATGAAACCAGACCAACATCACTCCCACACTCCCTTCAGCATCCCACAATGCTAGTCAAGGTTTCTGGTGCCCCCAACCACAGAGGCAGGTTACCTTTTTCTCCGACTGTTTCGGAGCTGGCTCTTTCTGGCAGTCGGGCTTGGGGTCCAGAAGGCCACCTCCACTCATCTCTTCAGGTTTGAGCGTGCCGTACGGAGAACTGCGCTGGGAAGAAGTGGCGGAGGACTCCCGCGACTCCGCGCTCAGGTCAATGCCACTATCTCCCTGGCTGCTTTTAAACCCCTGCCACACAAAGCATGGGAAGCATTAAAACTGAGCACTGGCATTAAAAAGCCCAGGCTCAGCCCTGCCCCCTGCCCCACAAAGCCAAGAGAACACTCCCCCCACACACACACACTCTTTGCAGATAGGGAACTACGGATTAAGCCAGAAACACAGGGCTGCTACCAGAAACAGCAGCCTTGTGTCGAGGTATCCCCTCCTGTAATGTGCGGCAAACCTTAGCCAGGGTCCCAATGTCATTATGCCGAACATTCCCCCCAGGCGACGCCAGCAAAGGATGAGATGGAGGACTGGGGAAACGGGCAGAGCATAACAACACCTGGAAGTATGCCCCTGTACAGCAGTTCTAGGAAACATGAGCGGGAGGGTACTGCCTTTATGCAAAACTACTGCATGACCACATCTGGAATACCACACTTAAAACAGGATATTGTAGAGCTGGAAAAAGTCCAGAAAAGGGCATCTAAAATGATCAAGGGGCTGGAGCAACTCCCCTAGGAGGGAAAATGGTAACAGCTGTTTAGCTTAGAAAAAAGGTGAGTGAGGGGAGACCACAATAAAGGTGTACAAAATTATTCATGGTGTGGAAAAAGTGGATAGGGAGACATTTTTCTCACTTTCTCATAATACTAGAACCCAATGGGGTCATCTTAAGAAGCTGAATGATGGGAGATTCAGGACAGAAAAAGAATACAGCTGTAAACAGCTGCAATTTTGGTAAAAGTAAGTTCTTTACAGCCGCAAATGGCGTAAAGTGCATTTATGGCTGTAATTTTCCCACGATAAGCTTATGGCAGCCGCCATGAGCGTATCGCGCTTTTTAGAAAGCCGGAAAGCCACTCTGCCAACCCCAATGGACTCCGCAGGGCTCCAGAGGACTCCGCAGGGCCCCAAGCAGCCCAAATTGCCCCGCAGCAGACCCCCACGCCCTCAAGACCAGACAGGGGGTTGGTACATCCCTACCTATAAGGCAGCATATTCTGGGCATTTATCCAGAATGTGCAACCTCAAAAATGCTTCCCAAATGTGCCTTCTGAACCTAGAGGGACCTTTGACTCTTTAAGTTTGTTAACAGTTCCACCCCAATCAAGACAGGATTTGCTTATGTTGGCAATGCACATACAGATTAATAAACAAAACCACTGCAAACTTTCTGTCTTCAGGGCATCTTTCAGTGACAATTTGTCTGCTGAGGAACCCCTGTGTGCCTGCCCTGGAACTCCTGTAAGTCACAGAGGATTTAGGGCCATGTTTGAGGGGGGATTCTCATATTTGCTCCTTCGTAAAGGCTGCTCCAAAAAAGGACGACAGAACACTGTCATACTGCAGCTAACTACAGCGCACTGCAGCACTGAATAATTTTGGAGCGGTCTTTACCAAGGAGCAAACAGAAGAATTCTGCCTTGATACAAGAGATTTTGAAATGCATTGGGAATAAACACCGATCCGTGCAGCCGTTTCTTTGTGTGGCAGTTTATTCCACAGTTGTTCCTGACTCCCTTTAGTTGTGGGTGTGTTTCAGAGCGGGGATGGGGGACATGTGGCCTTCCGAACGTTGCTGGGACTGTGACCCAGAGTCAAGGGCCATGCGTTCCCCATCCCTGTGACAGAGCTCACAGAACATTTGTGCAGGGCACAGGCCCAGACCGTTGCGAATCATCAGCCCCCTTTGGGGACCAAGCATGCACCCTGGAAGAAGCCCTACAGTCCCTTGGGGTTGCACACTGCAAGACGGGTGGTGGCAGGCAAGCCATCTTTCAAGAAAGCTCGCTCAGCATTACCAATCTTCCCACGAAAGGAAGGGGTCACAAGACCAGCCTTCCCCAACCTGGAGCCACGCTGGCTGGGGAGGACGGGAGTTGCAGTCTAACACATCTGGAGGGCACCAGGTTGAGGAAAGCTGCGGTGGAGAACAGCCTGAAAACACAGAAAGGTTGGGGGCGGGAGGACAGCTAAGCATACCAACCGTCAGGAGCGCCTGCCATCACTGGGGGCTGGCAGCTCCAATTTTGGCAGGGCTGCGAATCCATTCCGGGTTTCAGTCAAAACCAGCCAGGCCTCTAAACGCGCTCTCCAAGGTGCTGAAGCTGCCAGCCTCCACTGCCCGCCTTCTATTCTGTGCCAAAGTCTATGTACACATAAATGAACTGCACATCCGGTGCCACTTACCTCGGTAGAGCTGGATTCGTTGCTGGTAAAGGCATTGACGGGTTTGCTCCAAGAGTCGGTGCCGGGCGACTGGATGGAGAGTGCTGTAGCAAGAACAGAGAGATGGGTGTCAGGAGCGCCCTAGCTGCCTCTTGCAGTCCCCTCCAATAGCCAACTCAGGACACAGACGACGAGGATTCTTTCCAAGGCTTTATTCCTTTATGACTCTTTCACATACTAATCATTAGCGACTAAGCAAGGAACAGCACTGGGGAAAGATAGCAGAGTAGCCTACGCTCCAAGTAAGGCAGTTGGTCCCCGTTTGAAGGAAAACCATGGGAAGATCCTGAACTTATGGGCTATGGAGAGATCCTCCCTCTTTCCCTTGGGTCCTCGGGACACGACTGTTGCTTTAGCGCCACACGAGCGGAGCACCTCCTTTCAGCGCCCTCCATCTGTCACCACTCCCTGCGTCTGCGCCGAGCATCCAGCAAGCCCCCCTCCAGCGCTCTCTCACTGCCAGGGTCACTATCTCTCCCAGGAATGCTGGCAGGAGGAATCTCTGCCAGCTGCTGTGCTGGTGAGAGATGAGCGAGCTTCTCTCCCACGGATTGCTGTTCCTCAGAATCAGAACTGCTCTGGGGCTCTATGGGCTCAGTCTCCACCCTGGCAATGGGGCTCAGATGCCTCAAAGAGGCCATGGAGTCTGGGCTGCTTCCCACAAAATGTTTTTCACCTTTCCCCCCATCTGAAGGCTTAACTTCCAGGGCAGGGTGTGTCTGTGCGTGTGTGTGCATGCGTGCAAGTGTAAAATCAGCAGCACAACCTATACCCTCCATTTTAAAATTCTGTGCCAAGGTAACTCAACATCTGAGGGAAAGACGGTATAATTTAGTGACCTATATAAACTATGCAGATTCAACCACATGGCCTTATATTTGCTCACACTGCATCATTTCTTCAGGTTCCAAGCATCACAGCAGGAGGGGAAAAAAAAGCTTGGCAGGGCACTAAAACCACACCATGGGCACTGAAGATCCTGCCAAGACCCCCACTCTGGCTTCTGAGCTACCCCCAGACTGACTCAGAGAACTTTTAAAACCCCTAAGGACTAAGGAAACATGGGTTAAAAAAAAAAAAAGATGTAACTCCAGGGATGCTGAAAATCTGCATCCAAACATAGGTTAAATTTAGGGAGCTGGGGTGCAAAGACTGGTAAGCCTCCAAAGTAGACCCAAAAAGGAGAGAAACGTCTCAGGATGCAAAGATTTCATTTGTGGAAAGCCCCATTCAAAGTATACCCCCAAAGGAGAGAAACATCTTCAGTCACTTTGGGAAGTACAGAAAGAATTGGGAGGAGATTCACAAGCCCCTTAAGTGAAGGAGGAAGAAAACAGGAAGCCAACTGTAGGTGGTAATCCCAGGTGGTCTCCCGTCCAAGTCTTAAACAGGCCCAACCCTGCTTAACTTCTGGGATTGGGTATGTGGGTATAAAATCTAACTACTGCTTTAATTTCCCACAGTGCCCTCTAACATGGGGTATTGTGGGGAATTAAGATGGCAGGCTCAGCTACCTAGTGGGGCTGGGGGGGGGGGTGGCAAGAATCAGCACTGGACCCTGCCCAAGTGCCAGGGCCCGGGCACCTGCCCAATGATGCCTGGTGTTGGCGCCGGCCCAGAATCTGGCTCACCTGGGCTGTTGGACTCCCAGATCTCTGTGCCCAGGCTGTTTCCAGACACTGAAACATCCCCTTGCTCGAGGCACATGCTGTTCTGTTTCTTGGCAAAGCGAGGCGGGATGCGCGACTGGAGGGCGCGACCTTTGGCCGGAGCCTGTGGACGGAGGGAAAGCAAGTGCGTCAGGACTCTGCAGACCCTGCCAGGGCTTGCTCTAACGACAGAACCATGAGGAAATACTGTCCAGGCGCGTCAGGAGCTTCTCTGCTGTGTGATTAACAGAGCCCGCTCCCAGGGCTGATGGAGACAGGCCATCATGGAGACACAAAGACTGGCGGAGGGCTCCCCACTCAGACACTGCTGCCGTGATCACTTTGTACCAAATACCTCAGGGGGTGGCAACCTAATGCCCTCTGGGTGTTTTGGACTACAGTTCCCGCAAGCCCTAGCCAGCATGGCCATTGTTAAGGAATTCTGGGAACTGCAGTCCAAAATGTAAGAATATAAAAAGAGCCATGCTGGATCACAGCAAGGGTCCATCGAGTCCAGCATTCTGTTCACACAGTGGCTGACCCCTGTAATAGGGGAAGGGGATTAGCTCTGCTCCAATATGGCTGCTCGACTAGGCAGGGCTTTGATGACCTTAGGATTCCCTTCCTCCATCTCATGCCGTCCAGATGTGCAGGACTGCAACTCCCAGGAGTGAGGAAGCTGTTCTTCAGGGACCTTGCCCACCATTTCTGACAGATTAAATCAGGTGTGGAAAACCTGGGCTCCTTGGCCTAATTTCATGTGGCACTCAACCTAGTATGAAAATCTCCCTGCAGGCGATTAGTTCAGATATCTGGCAAAAGTGATGTGTCCTTCTCCCAGCAGGCTGCTGCGGGGGCAGGGGGGTGGGGGAGAGGAGAGAAAGAGAGGACAGGGGGTAGCGCCATATCTTCATTAGCTTTATGCAGACAGCTATCAGCTTCCTGACTGACTTCACGTCCAGAACTGAGAGAGATCATTAATCTTCATTCATCTGAAATTGGAGAGTCCTCTACCAAAGCCAAAGAATTAGAGAAGACAAGAAGGAAAGTGGGTTTCTGTTCTTCCATGTTTGCTCTTTTTATTATGAAAATAAGAATAACATCTCTTATACAATGCAAGTCGAAAGATTCAAATCCACCACGCAGGAACACCGTCTTGTCCCTTCCTCTCCAAGTAACTCACTCAGGGCCCAAAGAAACCCTCCCGAAGTAGCAGGCATGATTCCGTTCAAATGGCTCTCCTCTCTCTTCCTTGCAGTCCCCTATTCAAGCCTTTCTTTTTTCCACCCAAAAGGTCTTTGCGCCCTGAAGTCCACCTCACAAGAAACATTATCTCTGTACTCTGGGAGAAGTTGCATATTATGACTTCGCTGTCCAGGATGCCGGCTTTCCCAGCCACCACTTAAGAAAAACACAGCGTTGGCTGTGTAAAAGAGTTTCGGGGGCAAGGGGCAGCCGTGCCCCCTTTTGGCTCTGTATATGGCCCCTCACTGATTATGTAGCCCTCAACAGGAAAAAAGCAACCCCACCCGTAGTTTAAAATATACTAAAAATATGTGACAATCCCAAGAGGGTATTCCTGAACCAGCTCCTCACCTGGGCTGCCTGTTCCTTCTTCCTCCGCTCCTCCTCCAGCAAGCGCCGCTGTTTCTTCGTCAGGACCTCAATGAAGCCTTCGCTCCCCATCGGGCTCACTTCGTTCTCCTCTGCAGGGCCCGAAAGCCGGCTATCCACGATACCATCTGAGCAACAGTGAAAGAGTACTTAGCTTACTTCCTATTCAACTGATACCACTCGATGTAATGAGGGGGCAACTATCAAAGAGGGGGGAAATCACAACTGGGACAGCTTTATTAAAATAATATAAATCAAAACAGCTTTTTTAAAAGATAAAGCCATAGCTTTTTGTTAAAAAATGGTATTAAAAACCCAACATGACAGTCTGGAACCCATACTCACACTGTGCAGGAAACTAGGGGGGAAATGCACAACAACCCTTTAGAAACTTCTAAATCAGGGGTGCAAAAAGTGTGGCCTACAAGGCTGCAAGTTGCCTGCCAAGCCATGTTTGGGGCGTATCAGACCCTCCTGCATCTGCCCCAGGCACCGAAGGATGGTGTGTGTGAGGATGAAGCAAATGTAAGGTTTATTCCTCGTCTAGTAATTCATGGCTTATTCGACCAAGACAGTTAGGTCTGAGCCAGGCCAAACACTCTTCGAGGTATAATAGTCCCTCCTGGAGCACCGGGCAGACAACGCACATTTCTGACCATGTTTTGCATTAGCACCTCTCTCCTGGCATTGCTCCTACGAGGCAGAAGTCATCCTCTGGCATGCTGAATGGAACTTACTTCCATAGTTCAGCTCAAACTGAGAGATGGCTTCTCCTTTCTCGCCTGCTTGCTGGGCTGCAGGTTTGGGCTCCCTGTCCGGTTTTCTCCCCAGCCCGTCGGTGCTGTTCAAATTGGAGTGGGAGCCGTAAACCGAGTGGCTGCTGGCGGGGCTTCCGGTGTCAAGGCCCCCGCTTTCTTCGGGAGATCTGGAGAAGACAGTGATAGAGAGGCAGCTTAAGTCAACTGACTCCATCTCTGAATGGGGGGTGGGACCCCAAGTCACACAGCCAGTATCCAATGGTACCGCTGCGCTAGCGGGAGTGAACGCCAGCGCGACAGGGAGCAAATGGAAACGAGCCCAAACTAGCATTTCCGGAAGGGAACAAGTCAACGGAGCTCCCGGAAGGGAGCTCCATTGATCTGTCCCGTTCCAGAGACGCTAGTTTTGAGGTCCCTTCTGGGATTGCTGTAGCAAGGGCTAGCTTCCTGTTTTGCTAGCAGACATTCCTGCGAGCATAACCTGATGAGCGCTGGCACACCACCAGCATTGGATACTGTCCATGGTGGCTAAGAAGCCAAGCTATGGTTCAGGAAGTCCTCGATTCGAATCGCGCCTCAGCCATGAACTCAGAGCAGAATTCAGGCTTCTAGAATCTGAAGGGCCACCCACCAGAGCCAGGTTCATAAATAAACAAACAAACAAACAAACAAACAGCTGGGGGCCAAGTCAGGTATAGATTGATGGTTGGGGGGGGGCAGAGACAATTGCCTGTACCCCAAAAGCCACACACTGGGATGTCCTGCATACACAAGTATAAATCTACATCTGATCTACTTCACATAAGGGATTCTAATACGAAACTTTAAAACTGGCCAGCAGAGTTGCACAAAGGCCTGGTCAAAGGCAACAAATTAATATACTACAGGTGAAGAACATCCATGCTGAGATGTAGGTGATTAGCACCAGGCCAGCTACAACAGAGATGATGATGATAATGATGATTTCTTAGTCACCTTTCTCTTTAAAAAGACCCCAGGCAACTTGCAACAATATGATTAAGACATGCGGAATATAAAACAGCTAAAAAAACCAATGTCCGTTAAAAATACCAAAACATAATGAAACAGCTGCAACATCAGTACAGACCATAACCCAGGTGTCCCCAACCTGGTGCCCTCCGGATGTTTTGGACTTCAAGTCGCATCAGCCCTAGCTAGTATGGCCCATGGGCAAGAGTGCTGGGAGCTGTAGTCCAAAACATCTGGAGGGCACCAGGTTGGCTCTACAAGAAAGGAGACCACTTATCAACTACTAGCACAGGGTGATCTAGCAACCTGAGATATACTGTATGTGCGTTAAGCTGAAGTAGTGTAATCGGTATGATCGGTAAGGTCCTTGGGAAAGGCCCTTCTCACTGCCCCACCACCATCAGAGGCACATTTAGCAGAAACGCAAGACAGCACCTTCTCAGTAGCGGCTCCCAGGCCCTGGAACTCTGCGCCACGGAGACCCAGTAAGCCCCATCTCTGATGACCTTCCACTGACCGGCAAAGAGATTTGTATTTATTCATACCGATAACTGTACTTCAGCTTTGGGAAACAACATCCACAAATATCTACTTTAAAAAAAAATAGAGAATTTGGGGGCATTCCCTGTCCATGTGCAGTGAGATATCCCATCCCAGTGAGACTGGGGGAGCAGGGGGTGGGAAGAGAGACAACTGTGGATGTTACCTTTTGCTTTTCACCTGGGCCCCATTCTGCTGGCTTTCGTAGCGGGGAGGTGGCCCGCTGCCACCGGCTCTTACGGTCTTCTCCCCGAACCCTGCAGGGTCGGACTTCCGGCTTTGCCGATCCACTACGGGCCGCTGGCTAGAAAAGCTCCTCTTGGCTAGTTCCCTCTTTTCTCCCACGCCACCACCGACGAGGCCGCCATCCAGTTGGGCCTCGTTCTCCAAGGGGCCTCCGCGCCTCTCCCGCCTCTCGCTGAAGTCGCTGCTTTCCGACGCCGTCTCCCACTCCTCGTTGGCATGGTCAGAGGAGTTCTGGTAGGACAGCTCAGGGGATCTCCGGGTGGAGGTGCCACTCCTATCAGCCACGGTCAGCTGGGCTCTCCCGAGCCACTGGCAAGCTAAGAGGTTGGTCCCGCCGTCTTCGGGGCTCCACTGCCCCACAGACTCGCGCTCCTGTCTCAAGCGCCTGAACCTGGGCGGTTTGTCTTGGCGAGGCGGCCGACGGCGGCGGAAAGGCCGGTTCTCGGTGTTTTCAGGGTCACCCCCGTAGTCCTCCTGGAAGTACTGCCTCTTGTCAACGGGATCTTCCTCAAAGGCTCGCCTGCTAAAGGAGTCCGGGTGTTTGTAAGAATCTTGGCCGTACTCCCTCTCAGCCTGGCGCCTGGCTCCAAAGGCATCCAGAGGTGCGCCGTGGCCATATTCTGGCCACGCACTTACCCCGCTCCTGCCCTGCCACTGGGAAAGCTCCTTGGGAACAAAGCCTCTCCGCCCGTACCCAGAGTTGCTCAGCCTCGGGGGCAGCAACCGCCCAAATGCTCGTGGGGCCCTTGCCCTGGCGACCAGGCCGCCGTGGTCATCCGAATAGATCTTATTGGACCTCCAGGAGTCGCGGAAATCTCCCTCCTTGAGGTCGCTCTCCTCCCTGTCCACGAGGGACCCTTCGTTGCCGTTCTCGGAGCCCCTCTGGCGGCGGCGTTTGGGCAGCTCTTCGTACTCGGAGCCCTCGCTGTGGGTCTCGCTGGCAATCCTGCGCCTGGGCTTCCCGCGAGGGAACTCTTCCAGCGGATTGAACTCCCTCAAGGCCCGTCCTCTGTTGCTTCTCTGGGTGCTGCTGACACTGCTGCTGTTATTGTAGGCACCCCTGGTGCCACCGCCACAGCCCACAGCACCGCCACGGCCTCGGAACGTGAACTCTCTGAAGCCGCGGCCGCGGCCACGGCCCCTCCCACCAAAGGCCTGCTCCTCATCGATAAAGATCCAGTTGTTTCTTTTGGTAGGGGGCAGGTCGCCGGACTCCCTCGAGAGGTGTTTGCCGTCCCAAACCTTCCCGCTGTTCTCCTCCTCCTCCTCCTGTTCCTCTTCCTCCTCCTCCTCCTGTTCTTCCTCCTGTTCTTCCTCATGGGGTTTCTCAGGTTCTCGGACAGCAGCCCGAGAGGAACACTTCTCATCCAGCAAATGGTAGTGGGCAGAATGGAGCAAAGGCGCAGAGCCATTGTCGCCCTCCTCCACCTGGTGAGATGGGGGCTTTTCCTTCGCTGGGTGGGTTGCCTCTTCTCCTTCCACTTTCACCTTCTCCAGCTCTTTCTCCTTCTCCTCCACTTTGAGAGCCTTCAGCACTGGCTTCTTAATTGGGCCAGATCTTCGAGCCCTCCCCGTCTGCTCCTGCTGCTGGCTGCTGGCATTTCGGTGTTCTGGAGCCCACCCAGTCTCTTGCTTGTCCGCGGGACCTTCTTTCTTCCATGTCTCGGCACCAAACTGTTGCTCGTCCCGGGATGCCTCTTCCTCCGCAGAAGCGGCCACCTCCGAGGGTTTCTGATAACGGCTGACATCCCAGCCGTTGTACTCCAGCTTCTTATCGGCGTGGACCAAGCTGGGCTCCAAGGGGGAACTCCTCAAGCTCACGCGTCGTGGCTCGGAAGTGTCAGGAACACACTCTAGGTGCTGGAAGAGGCGATCGTGACTCGCTCTTTGAGGGGAGGCGATGCAGCTGTCAAAATCTGCCTGGGGCTTTTTGTCAAAGGCATTTAAGTAGTCTTCTCCTGACTCCTCGAAGAGATCACGCTGGACATTTATGCTGGACTGCATGGAGTAAGAATTGTCGTTCCTGAAAAGGAACCCCCAAAAAGGAAGTCAGCAAAGCAAGAGCAAAGCCTGGGGTACTATGCGAGGATATGATCCAAGGCACTTCCTGTTTGTAATCTGCCCGGAGAACATTAGTTATTGGGTGGATTAGAAATGTACTAAATAAATAAATACGTAAATAAATGCATAAATAAAAGCAGAGTTGTTGTTTTTAATCACTAACCTGCTTCTTGCACCCTCGACTGGCTCCTGTCAATATTCAAAAGCAACCAAACCATCAGCTGCCACCCTGCCCACCCCCAAATGAGCACTTTATTATTACTATGCTATAATGACTGCTTTTCTTCCTGTCCCCTAGGCACCGGGCGAGGGCCGTTCGTATCGCACAGAAAAGCAACACATCCAGTTGGCAGCAGCACACAGCTTAAGAGAAGGCTTGAGCACAGGCAATAGTAGAGGGTTTAAATCCAGGGGCAATTTAGTCAAACAGATATTTAAAAATGTATACTGGGGAACTGGATGATTCAGAACTCAAAACGTAAAAACTGAAACAGCAAAATATAAGCTTATCTACAGAGCCTCATAATTCTTTGGCACCCAGTGAAAATGTTTCTGTTTGCTTGGGCCTTTATCTGTTTGCTGTCCTTTACAGGGCTTTCTTTGGCCTATCTGCTTTTCTTTTTAATGCAATCTTAGTAATGTTTTAATTGCTGGTTTTCTTTTGTTTACATGCTGCGGTATTTCCCCACCCCCGACCCCTAAATTTTCCTTTTGTTCTGTTCTTCTCTTCCTGTGGCGCATCTTGAAACACATCTGGCACCTAGTGAGGTTAATCTGCCAACATCTGCAATTTATTTATTTGTTTATTACATTTATATCCCGCCTTTTTTCCTCCTTAAGGAACCCAAGGCAGCATATATCATCTTCCTCCTCCTCCTCCATTTTATCCTCACAACAACAACCCTGTGAGGTGGGTTGGGCTGAGAGTTTGTGACTGGCCCAAAGTCACCCAGTGAGCTTCCATGGCCGAGTGGGGACTAGAACCCGGATCTCCGGGCTCCCAGTCCAACACTCTTGCCACTGCACCACGCTGGCTCTCTGCAAGGTGCGGCCTGCTGTCTGTCTCGTTAGAAAAGGGAGATTTGGGGGTGTGGGGGGGAAATAACGGCCCACTTCTCCCACTCTCTTCCCGTTTTGCACAACGTCCCGACTGATGAAGAGTTCTGGAGAACGTGAACATTTGTGCACGAGGCTAAACTTATCCCGCGCCTGTCCCTGTGGTGTTCACAGGCCAATGCCTTGATTTGCATAGTCCGGGAGCTGTCACCCAACACATCTAGAGGACAGCAGGACAGAAGTTCAAAGCAAGCTCTTTAAACCATGGAAGATGTGCCTCCACTCCACAGCCCTACTGCTGAAGGCCACCTCCATGAAGGTTCCTCCTCCCTCCACTGTCATCACCATCAGCCATTCCAGCAGGCTGTGCTAAGGGAGATGACAGGGGGAAGCAATGCCACTTCTACCAGCCCTGCTGAAAGATGTAATTTTTTTCCCTCCTCCCTCCCCACTCCTTTTTCCTCATGTGCTGTCTCTCTTTACCTTGTAAGCAGGCAGCGGCGGGGACTCTCTTCTTTTGCTGATTAGCAAGCCACTCCAGGAGACTTTTGGCATGAGGAGTGGATAAAACTACTTTAAGGGCATAACCCTATGCAGGTTTAGACATAGCTGGCTGGGGCATGCTGGGAGTTGTAGGACTTTTTTCTGTCTAAACCTGCACAGGATTGCGCCCTAAATTAAATTAACTGAAATTAGATTAAATACAAAATGAAATGAAAAATAAAATAAAATACAATACAATAATCAAATCAAATCAAATCAAAAATAAATAAAATAAAATAAAATAAAATAAAAAATAAAAAATAAAATAAAAAATAAAATAAAATAAAATAAAAAATAAAATAAAATAAAAAATAAAATAAAATAAAATGAAATGAAAAATACAATACAATACAATTGTGCATACAGAAAGATAGCCTGGGAAGGTTTGCTCTCACCTGCCATGCAGCCCTTCCAGGGTCATACCCTCAGTCTGTCTGGGGCGTGAAATGGAGCAGCCTTTGCTTGACAAGGTGGCGTAGGTCTCCTGACCCCACACCGGGGCAGGGTCCAGAGGAGCAGCTTTCCTCTCCTGCTGCGTCGAAGGCTGGAAGCTTTGTTCCTCTGACGAACAGCCACTCCCATTCATGGAGTCCTGTTGGGTCACAGGTTTCATAATCCCTGTTTGGGGCAGGAAAAGATGAGACATGAGACGGATGCCTCTGAAGGATTCCTGCTCAAGAGGGACGGAGAAGAAACCCAGGCATAACACCTTCCTCCACTGATGGAAGGAGAAACCTATGAAGAATCTTAATGAGATCTTAATGATATAGGGCAGTATACAAATGTTTTAAATAAATACATAATTGCCTTCCAAGAATAATTTAAGGCTGTGATGCAAAATCAAGCACATTTTAAAGTTTTGCCGCTGCTGGGATGCAGCCCCCAGAGCTTCTCCAGAATGGAATCAAGCCCTCAGGTTCCACACCTCTGCTTTACCTGATGGATGAAGGGCTGAGGGATAGAAGTCCACAGGGGGGCGTCCCTGGGCCATGCGGGGATCCATGTAGGAAGGCATCATCATCCAACGGGGGTCGAAGCCCAGCATCTGTGGGTGCGGTGGGTAGAAGGTCCGCTGAGGATGAGAGGAGGGGGGGTAGACCTGGGGCAACGGCCAGCTCTGCATCTTGTATAGCTGGTCCTGAGAAGGGAGAGACAAAGCGGAGTGGCAATGGTAGGACACAAAGAGCAGATACGGCTGAAGCGCTGCAACAGGATCAAGTCTGCAAGAAACATCGCTGCGGGCAATTCTGCGCCCTCGAGGATTCACATAGGGGACGGGGGATGTGGGCAAGCTTAGCCTGATGCACCTGAAGTGGAAAAATCCAAATGGCGCTCAATCCCCCCTCCCAATAATACAGGGGTGCAGAACCTCAAGCTGGGGGGCCAAATCCAGCCCTCCTGGGGTACCCAGGTGACCATGCCCCTTCTCCTGGACACACCCCTTCCCCCCAACCACCAATCATTTGTTTCCTGTCTTCTGTGCAGTCCCCCCCCCCCATTCTAAAAGGTTGAAATGCCCCTCCTAAGGCTTAGATACTGGCAGTAAGATCTTTAAATTGAATAGGCTGGTTTTTATTTTGGCCCCAGCCCTTTTTCCTTTGGCCCTGCCCACCACTGGAATGCGGCCCCCGAGAGCGTCTCTGAAATGGAGTTTGGCCCTCGGACTGAATGAGGTTCCACACCCCAGCATTAATGACACAGGGGGCACAATCCAGTGAGAAATTCTGCTGCACAATCGCCTCCACTGAAATGAACTACAGACGTTTCTTGCCTGCTGCTGTTGCTGCTGCCGCTGGAACCGTGGGGGGAGCAGTTTTGGGTACTTGTTGAATTCCTGTGCCGGAGATGCAGCCTCTCTGAGCTCCTCCTCGCTGCTGCTCCGATGGGCTGCCGCCACTGCCGGAATCTCCTCTTCCACGTAACTGGAAGAGGCTTCCTGGGTATGGAACTCGGGGTTTGCTGAGCAAGAGGAGAGGAAGGATAAAACACAAGTGCAAACCTAGGCTGTCTATGTCTATGGCTCCCCGCAGTAATCACAGACTTGGGTTGGATCCAGGCTGCATGGAACTTAAGTCATGGCTAACTTGTTCTATTGGTTGCAAAAGGACCCAAGTTCAACTAGCGTAGCCTGGATCCAACCCTTTATTATTAATAAGGGATCCCTCCCCAAAATCAGGGGAAATCTTCCCGTTGGAGAAAAGCATTTACATCTGTGAATATTTTGAGTTGTTTTAACTAGGATTTACAAAGTCAAGGCTGGTTTGGGACAAATTGGCTAGGGGAAAGCTATGGACAGACAGAGAAGCAGAGCGGGGGACGGGGAGAAAAATCAAATTAAGCGCAGAGAACACCTACATCTGCTAGATACGTACATCAACAGACAAATAAACAAAAGCCGGCTTGCAAATGTCTGCCCCCACAAAAGAGGAAATGAAAACGGGTTGCGATGTTTGAGACACCTAGAATTTTTGGCTGCAAGAGGTCTAGCTTCGGTTACTTGAAGTGAATCCTCTCTAGCCATTGGCTTGGCTGAGAATGTTTGTGAATGTTCCAACGGTCTGGATGTTTTTTAAAAAATGCTGGTAGAACACAAGGCCGAGGGACAAGGTTCTGAGGTGGGCGAGTGGAAGGAAGGAGCATTGTCGGTAGTCAGCAGGTAGTGTGAACTGTAGTCTGTAGGAAAGAGAGTGGTGTGTGAACAGGTATGTGAATGGGAGGTGTGAGCGCTGTAAATACATGCATTTGCATGACAGCGAATGGGTCGGGGGGGGGGAGCAGCCGTGGAATGGACACAGAAGAGGTAGTGCAGATAAAGCACGCGCACTTGTGGATTTTCGCGGGCCTTCCTATAAATACAGTCAAAGCTGCCTTACAGAGTCAGAATGTGGGTCCACCTAACATCCAAACCACAGATGGGCTTCAAGTCTGCACAGATCCCCTTCCCTGGGGTTTAACAAGGCAGACCCAACCAGCGCACCTGTGCCTCTCCGGACGGCTGGGCTGTTCTCAGGCGGAGCGCTCTTCTCCACACCAGCAGTGCGGAGCTCTTCAGTCTCTGTGTGCTTGTGGCCGTCTCCTGCTTTCTGCGCCAGCTTGCATTTCTGATCCAGCTCCTTCAGTTTGGCGGCACAGGCTGCCAGGCGCTCTTCCCGCGCCCGACGTTCCTCCTCCTCCCGCCTCCTCCTGGCCCGCTCAACCGCCTCCGACATTTCAGAGTGGACAAACTTCTGCCTCAGGGGCAGCTTCTCCTCCTTATCCTCGGAAGACTGCTGCCGCAGGCATGCCAGAGGGGGTTTCTAACGGGGAGGGGGGGACGACAGGTAGAAGCCAAATGAAGAGAGAGGAAATTCTACACAGACAATCTCTGCCCCCAGAGGCTCCTGCACTAAGAAGTGAAACAGAAGCACCAGTGTCTCCACCTCAGGCAGCAAGACAAGCCAGCCGAGTGAGTATTCTGGAACTGTCCGGAAACTTCAGCTGGTCCAAAATAGGGCAGTGTGATTGCTAACAGGCACTGGTCAATAGCAGACATATTATGGCAGTGCTCTGAGATCTGCACTGGCTTCCAGTCTGTTTCCGGAGCCCAGTTCAAACAGATGGGATGGCTCTCCACAGAGGCTCACCTGGCACCAACATTACAGTCTTTTCAATGCCAGGTGAAGACCTTTTTATTGTCCCAGCCTTTTTTAGCGCTTCAGTTTTGTTTTGTAAACGCATCACTGTGTTTTTAGATTTTTCCAGTGCTGCTTTACACTGCCTTTATTCCATTTTTTTTTTAGTCAGGCTGCGTTCTGTTTTAAACGTTTCAATGTTTCATATTACGTTTTATATTTCATTTCTGCAAACTGCCCAGAGAGTTTTGCCTATTAGGGGGAGAAAAAAAAATAAAAATAAAAATAAAATTCTCGTATGTCAGGAGAGCAGCGGTTACAACTAGCCTTCTCCCCATTTTGCAGTTATTGTTCTTGTTGCTTTAACACAGGGAAGCATTAAAACATGCAACACATACACACACACACACACACGTCACGGTTTAAAGAGGTACAGTCCAGGAAAAGTGGTACAGTCCAGGAAAACCTTTACCGCTTTATACCACAGCCCTTTCTTTTCCTTTAGCACCCACGAACACACAGCCCCTTAGGGGGCAAAACCAGCTGGCTTGGGAAGGTCAGCATACCTGGTAGTCTGAAAGGGGAGCCCAGCCGTTCACCTTCCTCGAGGGCAGCAGGTTATCTTGAGCTTTACGAATTGGCCGAGACAGGCCGGCTGGGTCGCCCCAGTTCTTGGCTTCCTCCTGGGGGTGTCTGGCCTCTGTGCTGTCTGCTGAGCTCAGGGAGAGCTGTCGCTGCCTTCTGGGATCCCAGCTGTTCCTGCCGATTAAGGCACCTTGGATGTTAAATGGCTCCAAATGTGCTCCAAGATGTCACACGTGCACCTTCGGGCCATCAGGAGCGGAAAAGCCCAGAAGGTCATCCCCACTCCGCTCGCTGCCACGTATATAGGGATGCACATTTTCAGCATGCATGAGCCACAGCTGTCATCAATGCCTACTTGCAAGAGTGGCAGCTTCTACTCTGCCCAGCCAGTCCGGATCAGCTACCCAATCCCCCTGGCTTAGGTATATAAGAAGCTGCCTGTTTTGCAGGTCAGACTGTCCGTCTGTCAAGTCCAAGTTGAGCTACTTGGACTGGCAGCGGCTCTCCATGGCTTGCTGCCCGATGCTTTCAACTCAGGGGTGGGGCACTTCAGGCCTCGGGACCGCTCCCCCAAAGGCCACGCCCCCTTCCCTTGGTCCTGCCCCTTCCACTGGCCACCAATCCTTTCTTTGGTGGTTTCCTTTCTTTGGTGGTTTTTCTCCCCATTCGAAAAGGTTGACATGCCTTTCCTAAGGCTTAGTGATGGACAGGAAGAGCTTTAGGCTAAAATATGTTGGTATTTTGGTCCCACCCCTTTTGCCTTTGGCCCCGCCCCCTACTGGAGTGCAGCCCCCGAGACCTTCTTCGGAATGGAATTTGGCCCTCGGGCAGAAAGAGGTTCAACATCCCCGTTATAATCAAGGGGAGACATGATAGAGATGTAGAAAATTATGCCTGGTGTGGAAAATGTGGATAGGGAGACATTTTTCTCCATCTTTCATAATGCTAGAACCCAACAGGGGTCATCCCATGAAGGTAATAGGTGGGACACTCAGGACAAATCGAAGGAAGTCCTCCTTCACACAGCGCAGAGTTAAACTATGGAACTCGCTACCACAAGATGTGGTGATAGCCTCCAATTTGGATGGCTTTAAAGGGGGATTAGTCAAACTCTTGGAGGAAAAGGCTGTCCATGGCTACTAGTCCTGATGGCTATATGCTGCCTCCAATATCAGAGGCAGTGTGCCTAAGTACACCAGTTGCTGGGGAACATGGGCGGGAGGGTGCTGTTTACAGGTTTCCCATCGGCAGCTGGTTGGCCACCGTGTGAACAGAATGCTGGACTGGGCAGACCCTTGCTCTGATCCAGCAGGGCTCTTCTTATGTTCTTAACTGGAGATGCTAGGGGCTGCACTGGGGCCTTCTACATGCAAATCTGGTGCTCTATCCTACTCCCTCTCCCATCCACACTATGTTCACAGACGGAATGAAGAGCCCTGTGGCACCTTAAAGCCCCAAAAACGCATTATGGCACAAGCTTTCATGGACCAGAGCCCATTTCATCAGATGCATGGAATGCTATCGTGAGTTGGCAGGTATATATTCATATGGGTGCAGAAAGAAGGGGGAAAAAACAATTCGGTCAGAGGGAAATGAAGTGCAAGGAATTCAGACAATAATAATGTTCAAAGCTTAGATCGATGCATGTAAAATTAAGTGCCCACTCACAAAGTAATGATAATTAGCTGACCAGATGCTTAACACCTGTACTAAGATAAGAAGTGGGTATCTTGATTCAAACCAGTGGTGACAGAACCAAACTTCTTGATAAGTGTTAATTTCAGCATTCATGCTGGATTCTTCCTCTGGAGTTCTTTCATTCAAGAATTCTTATCAAGACGTTCAATTCTATCACCAGTGGCTTGAATCAGGATAGCAGCTTTGTTTCCCGCCTCAGGCATTCATTAAATGACCAATGCCAGGATGTTTTAACACAAATAGTCACTGTATTTTACACAATCTAAGCGTTAACTCAGTGATCACAATCATTGCATTTCATTTCTCTCTGACCTCACTACTAACATCCCCACACACACACGCACACAATTCCCATGTTCCTGCCAACTCAGAATGGCCTTCCATGCATCTGATGACACGAATTCTGGTTCACAAAAGCTAGTGCCATAATAAAATATGTTGGTCTTTAAGATGCCACAAGACTATAGATTTGGCTGCAACAGGCTAATGCAGCTGCCCTTCTGTAGATTATGTTCATAATGCCCCATTCACGTTCTGTCTGCCTTGCTGCAGGAAGGCCCAGTAAGCTGCAAGCTCTCCCTGCCAAGCCCTGCACCCGCAACCTGCCACCCCTCTTACCATTTTTGCCTTCCATCCTTATGGGTTTCTTCCTCCTCCTCATCCTCACTGAATTTCAGTTTCTCAGAGTAATCCACTTCATCGTGGATTCCTGTAACAGCAAGAAAACCGGGGAGATGCAGAAGAGAGGCCGAAGGCTGCTGTTAACTCTGCTTGAACTCCCACAACCCTGCCCGCCAAAGCCATGTCATACCTAGCCTGTAATTTCTCCAACTTTGTTTTTATTCAGTCACACAACCCTCTCAAAAAACTTACCAACCATCTTTTTGGTAGGTCTAAGGCACTGGGGAAGGGTGTGTGTGCATATGTGTGTGCATCTTAAACCAGGTTAGTAGTCGTAGTTATAATTATTTAAAATGGGGGGGGGGCACATCCCATGGGCTAAATGTGCCCCCTGGCTATTTTTGTGTCATCGTCCCCCCCGCCCACAAAATTTGCTACGGTGGTGGCAAATAAAGGCAGCAATTTTGGAAGAAAACCGGGAATGCGGGGGGAATCATCTTATTTTGGAAGCAGAATTGCTCCCCACGGAAGCACAATTCTGCTTGTAGGTTTATTATTTATGGTATACGAACCACAGACATACAGAATAAAAATATAAAATAGATATTTAAGAGCAGACTCATGGAACCATCAGAGAGGGTCCAATCCGGATAGCTACATTTAAAAATTTAGCAACTGGATCTGTAATTAAGATGTTAGAACCCTCAAGTAAAACAATCAACAAGGACTCTAAACAAGGTGTGTGGACAGTTCTTGTTTCCTTCTAAAATGGGGAGGGGGTCGCTGCCACAAGCAATTTCAAGGCAATGTTGCTCACCCCAATTTAAAACCTTCCTTCCTTTGTTCTCCTACCGTAGCGCACTAGAAGTAGTAACTATGAATATTTAAAACTTTGCTTCCTTTCTTATCTTACCCCTGTGGTTTTCAAGTGTCCCTCCCACATCAAGCCACCTGCTGGAGAGGATTCTGGGACACATTCCTGGATGTACATGCAGCGCACAAGGGACATGCAGGAGTCCTAGTGACTGCCCTGCTTGAACTGAGAATGTAACCTAGAAACCAACTCTCTCTAGCAGTGAAACGTTGAAGGAGACAACTGGCACTAGGGATGCATATTATTTCAGGGAAGCTTATCTGTCCTTACTGATTTTCTTATTAAGAAACCTCTAATAAGTGTCTGAGCAACCCCCAAGTCCCCTAGCACACAGGCTGAAAACCACCGCCCAAGCCTATTCAACCCATGGTGTTGCCACCCTCCGCCTTGTGAGCGCTTTCCTCTCCTCATGCACATCCTCCTCTCGCTTCCCACGGTCTGCCACTATGTCCGAGTCAGCAAACTATGGCCAGTGCTTGCCCTCCAAACCAGAACTGGTAAACCATTTCAACCGGCATTTTGTAATTCTGGTTTGGAAGACAAGTGCAAACCACAGTCTGTCAGACATAACTGTAGAGCCAGTGTGGTGTAGTGGCTAGTGTTGGACTGAGAGCCGGAAGATCCGGGTTCTAGTCACCACTCGGCCATGGAAACTCACTGGGTGACTCTGGGCCAGTCACAGACTCTCAGCCCAACCTCCCTCATGGGGTGGTTGTTGTGAGAATAAAATGGAGAGGAGGAGGATAATGTAAGCCACCTTGGGTTCCTTGCAAGAGGGAAAAAGGCAGGATATAAATGCAATAAACAAACAAACTAAGGTTTGCCCAAACCAGGGAGACAAGAGATGGAATCAAAGTGTAATGGGAGAAGGGAACATGCAACTGACTGGGTTGGACCCAAGTGCCAAACCACTGCTTGGCCATTAACATCCAAACTACCCTACCGGGTCTTTTACCTGCCCATCCATCGTCTGCATCGTTGTCGAGTTCATCCAGCCCCTTCAGGTTCTCTGCATTGATGATGGTGGGTCGGGGGGCCCGCTCTCCTTGTGGCCGGACCGGACGAGCCGGGCGTGAAATCCCAACTCGGTTATCTTTTCTGCAGGGAGTGAGACAGAAAGTTATCGTTGTATTTGCCTGGCTAGAAAGCATCCTCAGCAGAGGAAGACACCGGGTAAAACTTCTAAAGCAGTCTTCCCCAACCTCCAGATGTTACAGACTTCAAATCCCATCAGGCATAGTCATCATGGCCAATGATCAGGAATTCTGGGAGTTGTAGTCCAAAACTTCAGAGGACACCAGGTTCGAGAAGTCTGCTTTAAAGGGTATGGACCAGTGAAGACCGGTAGCACAAATTATCTATAAAATGGGCTTGCTATGCTGACACTTCTCAACACCGGTCAGCTATTTTAGGAGTGGGCAAGTTGTGGCCCTCCAGATGTTTTGGCCTACAACTCCCATGATCCCTCATCACCAGCTATGCTGGCTAGGGCTGATGGGAGCTGTAGGCCAAAACATCTGGAGCGCCACAAGTTGCCCACTTCCTCTCTACTTCCACCATGGTGTCAAGGCTAAACTTGATGAGAGGCAAGAGGTTCACAACTGGATCTCCCAAAGTGGGATAGGGATGGGAGCAGAATATCTGAAGAACCACCCCCTCCCGTACGACCCTGGTTGCCCACCTCAGGAGGCAGCGGGGAGACATCTTTACCTGGGTTCAAAAGAGCGGTTTGGGGTTCTGGAGCTCAGACTCCACCTCTAAGATCATACACAACGTAAGAACATATGAAGGGCCCTGCTGGATCACACCAAAGGTCCATAAGAATATAAAAAGAGCCCTGCTGGATCAGACCAAGGGTCCTTAAGAACATAAGAAGAGCCCTGCTGGATCAGATCAAGGGTCCATAAGAACATATTAATATAAGAAGAGCCATGCTGGATCAGACCAAGGGTCCATCTAATCCAGCATTCTGTTCACACAGTGGCCAACCAGCTGTCAACCAGGAACCCACAAGCAGGATACGAGTGCAACAACACCCTCCCACCCATGTTCCCCAGCCACTGGTGTACAGAGGCTCAATGCCTCTGGTACTGGAGGTAGCACATAGACATCAGGACTAGTAGCCTTGGACTAACCTCTGCCTTGGATTAGATTCTTGAACAAGTTACTATGCTTTTTGTCTCTCACCAGTTTACTTTCTAAGAAATGTGACTAGCCATGCTCATCGTGACAACCTTTTTCTGGGAACACCCACGACACTTGCTAAAAATTCCAATGCGCCCACCGACCTAAAAAGTTTGGGGACCCCAACTGTACCCTATCGGTCATACTGATAAAGATCCTTGCACTAAAGCTACTCAGTCACAACAGCCTTACCCATCTTGGTCGTTGGTCTGATATTGTCTGAAAGGGACACGGGGTTCTAGGCGAAACTGCGGGAGGGGAAATGACCCGCGTTCCAGCGCTCCGGGGGTCTCAGGTGGCTGGTTTGAACACATCTGGAAAAAAATAGCAAGAGTGCAAGGAGTTCAGTACGACACCTTCCCTCTCTATTATATGAATACAATATTTAATTTAGAGGGGGGAAAGGGGGCAGGAACAAGGCAGTGGGGCTCTTTGCACCCAGCAACAAACCATGGGTTAACCACTGGGTTATTTAGCCCCTAAACAACCCAACAGCCCAGGTTTGGATGTCATGCTGCACAACATACAAAGGAGCTGAGATGTTAGGGGCAGAACCCAGGACTGTGCATGCAAAAGCATGCTCCTGTCCTGAGCTGTGATTCTTCCATAATTGCAAACCAGGTCTGAACAAAGAGAAAACACTCCTTGTCTCACACAACATGCTAGAACAGAGCCTTCCCCAACTTGGCGCCCTCCGTATGTTCTGAACTACAACTTGCCCCACCAGCATGACCAGTGGTAAGGAATGCTGGGAGCTGTAGTCCAAAACCTCCAGGCTGGGGAAAGCGGCATTAAAACTATGACTCACTGAATGAGCTGTTAAAAGTTCTGCAAGGGCCCAACAAGATGTAGATCACTAAGGGTGCAATCCTATGCGTGTTTAGATAGAAAAAAATCCTACAACTCCCAGCATTCCCCAGCCAGCAGCACTGACTGGGGAATGCTGGGAGCTGAAGAACTCTTTTCTGTCTAAACATGCATAGGATTGCTCCCTAAACCCCCCAATTTCTCCACTGTATAGTAATGGAATACAATTTTACCTACAAAGCCCCTTGACAGTTGGAATAACTAAATTCATCCCATCTGTCCAGGTTGACAATGAGCCCATAGAATCCCAGAGTAGTTCTGATTCTGAGGAAGAGGAGTCGCTCCTGGGAGAGGAGCGCGCTCCTCTTTCCCAGGGCCAACAGCTGACGGAGATTCTTCCCACTGGCATTCCTAGCTTAGATAGCAGTCCTGGGAGTGACAGAGCGCGGGAAGCAGACTTGATGGACGCGCGACGCCAACGCAGAGAGCAGCGGCAAATGGAGGGCGCGGAAAGGAGGCGTAGTGCCCGGTTGGCGCGCAAATAACGGCTGCGCCCAGAGGATCCAAGGGAAAAGGGGAGGGACTCTCCCTAGCCCTTAAGTTCAGGGGTCTGCCAGTGATTCCCTTTCAAACGGGGACCAACTGTTCCAACTTAGGGCATTGGTACTCTGCTGCTCATAGCTAGTTGCTAACAGTAGAGTTGTTAAGTTGTAAAAGAGGAATAAAGCTTTGAAAAGAATCCCTTTGTCTGTGTCTGGACTTGGCTACTGGATTAGACTGAGAGAGGCCTCCAAGGAGCCCTTGACACCATTCTTCCAAGAGAAATGAAGAACGGGGCGAGAAAATAATTTAAATAAATGCCATCAAGATAAATTCATTCCCACATGGTACGAGTCCAGCTTCGTTTTCTATTTGTTTGTCTGTTTTCTGAGGACTCACAAAAGCTGGTAGCATGTCATGGTAAGTCGGTGGCTGGTACACATTTGCCATGAACTGCGAAGCCCCTTTGCGTATAGGCTGAGTCGGGCGGAGAGAGGGCTCCTTAGGGTCGCTGGCGTTCACTGAGGAGGGGGCTCCGTCTCCTGTGCTAGCAGTCTTAGTGCCCAGCTCAGTCAGGGAGGCGGTCAGAGATGTGGCAGAAGTTATGTTCCTGCCGCCGCCCTCCCTCCAACTTGTAACATCTGGAGAAGGAAAAAAAACACAATGTTAATATAAGCATTTTTACAATTTCATGCTTCTTCCTTTAAAGAGGGATGAAGAAACTTGCGTAGGTGGTTGGTGGGGGGCATATTTTATTACCCCAAGCCAAATTCGAAACTATCTTGCCATAGTTCAATTTCCCAAAATCAAAGCTATGTCTGTGCTTATAGGAGGGCACGTAAGTGAGCTTCCCTAGATCTGTTTTTCTTTGTAAACATACTCCATGGGGCTTTTTTTATTGCAATTTTTTCCACTGACTGGGACAAAAAAAGTATGCGGTGGCTAAAGATTCCTTGAAATAATTTCAGGAGGGGGGAAGAATTATGCACGGGCATTTAAATCTGCTTCCCTTGAATCAGTTTTATTGGAAATGTTTTACCCCAACACGTTACATCGGCTGGGACGAAAAACAGCTCAAATACAAGATGGGATATTTGTTGTCCCGGATGTTTTCTTCTGGGTACAGAAAGAAAAGTGCAAAAGTCGCTGAAATTTGGGGACATTGTTTACTACTGCGCAGGTGACAACGTCCTAGAAGAACTACACAATAGGCCTACTTCTGTGTAAATTCTGCAATGGAAATGTACCCAGGGTAGGATTTTACCCCAAGTCACTGGAAGAAGGAAGCAGAATAAAACAACAAAAATGTTACAGTTTTATCAACTTAATGCTATTCATAACTCTGTTTCAGTATGTTATGAGGTTTGCCTTCTTTCCACATTTTTGTTTTCCACATACTTTTTAACCCTGAAGACTGAAATTCCTCAGGAAAGAAGGATAAATGTTGGCTTGAGGCCCTTGAACCTGCCGGACTTTTTTCTGTATAAACATGCATAAATCCCCCGATTTCTCCACTGCAGGGTAACTGAACGCCATTTTACCTACACAAACCCTTGACACTTGGAATAATGAAATTCATCCCTTTCTTCCAAGAGAAGTGAAGAACAGGGCAAGCAAATAATTTAAATAAATGCCATCAAGACAAAATTCATTCCCTTAGGGTCTGCAAAGCGCCTTTGCAAATAGACTAAGCCATGCAGACAGAGGGCTCCTTAGGGTCAGTATACAGTAACATTTTAAAATTGTAGCCCCCTATATTATTGTATTATGTCTTATTATTCTTTCTTTTTTGTTGTTACTTAGGTATTTTATTCATGTTCTTAATTATTTTTAGCAGGCAGCCAAGACATTTTATTCTGCCAAGCTTTTAATTATTACGTTTTCTAAATCCTTTTTCTTTTATCTTGTTTTTAAGGGATTGTTTTAAAGATTTTTATTGCTTTTAGCCTTTACTGTATTGAGATGTATATTTATGATTGTAAACTGCCTTGGAGACCTTTTTGAGGGCCAAAAGGTGGTATATAAACATTTGTATAAATAAACTTTAAAAGTTATTCCTGAAGGTATCTATTTATATTTATATTTGTATTTTAAAATAAAATAATAAGGAAAGAGAACGTTCAGGTCCTGATCCAGGGCTCAAATCCCCACTCAGCAAATTCGGCCCAAGGTCAGCTTCTGTCACTATCCCTTAGCCTAACTGACCCTAATGAGCTGGTGTAAGGGGGGATAAAAAAAGAGCTAGGCCTGAGCTTCTTGGAGGACGCATGATATACAAGTGCGATTTTGAGAGTCGGAGCAGGACTTGCTTCTTCGCTTAGCCCGGTGGGGGTGTTCAATAATCCCCCAATTTTTCTTCTCCCTGGCTCAGCTTCAGAGGAATTGCCTCCTGCCCTCAAAGGCTGCGACCCACACAACCGCCATTCCCCACTTCCCCCCCAGCTGTTGTCCACTTCCTGTTTCCCCCCCTAGCTCCCACTGGCTGCCACATCCCCGCTGCCTGGCAACCAGGGCCAGTGTTCCTTGGATACCATCCCTGGTGGCAGGCAAGGCCCAGCATCTGTTGTCAGGACAACAAGGCAATCAGCTCACACCACACCACCTCTGCTTAGTTCAGCCTTCCTCTCAGCCTGGAGCCCTCCAGATGTTTTGGGTGACAACTCCCCTGCCTGTGTTGGCTGGGGTTGATGGGAGTTGCAGCCCAAGCATTTGGAGGGCACCAGGTTGGGGAGGGCACCAGGTTGGGGAGGGCAGCCTTGATTCCCCACAGGCCAAGAGCCTTCCCCTCAAAGTAAGTAAGCTTCCCGGATTTTGTGGAGTTTTCCCCCTTTCTAAAAAAAGGTTGAAATGCCTCTCCGAAAGCTCAGATACTGGCAGGAACAGCTTTAACGTTAGCTAGAATTTCTGCCCAAACCCCTCTGCCTTTGGCTCCGCCCCTTTCCCCTTTGGTCCCACCCACCCCTAGAATGCGGCCCCCAAGCGCTACTCCGAAATGGGACTCGGCCCTCAACCTGAAAGAGGTTCTGCCCCCCGGTTTACGTACTCTGGGGGCGGAGGCTTGGTCCGGGCCCATACGACGGATCTAAGACGCCCTTTTCTTTGCCAGCCTTGTCCTGCTCGCCAGCTGCTTTCAGCGTTGGAAATTCCTCGGGAGAGAAGGATAATAGTCGGCTTGAGGCCCTTGAACCTGCCGGAAAGAGAGAGTGGCACATGGCAGTCAGGTGGCTGCTCTGTTCCCCTGACACGTCCCTTCCTTTGCTGGAGAGATCAGGAAAACAGCCCGCATCCCTGCATGTACTCACCACCTTCGTGTCCGGCTGGCTTTCCATTCAGCTGTGCCCATGACTTTGGTCCACCTGGCACTGAATTTGTACTCTGTGGAAGAAGAGAGCATCAGAGGAGCCCTGCTGGATCAGGCCAAGGGTCCATCTTGTCCAGTATTCTGTTCACACAGTGGCCAACCAGCAACCCAAGGGAAACCCACAAGCAAGACAGGAGTGCAACAGCACCCTCCTGCCCATGTTCCCCAGCAACTGGTGCACAGAGACATACTACTTCTGATACTGGCGGCAGCATTTAGACATCATTGCTAGTAGCCACTGATAGCCTTATTGCCCAAGAATTTGTCTAACCCCCCCACTTTAAGCCATCCGAATTGGAGGCCATCGCTACACAGCACAGAATTCCATAGTTTAGCTATGCACTGTGTGAAGTAGTCTTTCCTTTGATCTGTCCTGAATCTCCCACCATTCACTTTCATGAGATGACCCTGGGTTCTAGTATTATGAGAAGGGGAAAATGTCTCCCTACCCACTTTTTCCACACCATTCATAATGGTGTACACCTCTACCATGTCTACCCTTCCCTTCACTTTTTTTGCACACCTCCACCATGTCTCCCCTGCCTCACACTCTTTCTATGAAAACAATCCCAGACACTGCAATCTTTTCTTATTGGGAAGTTGCTCCAGCCCCGGATCACTTTGGTTGGCCTTTTCTCCACCTTTTCCAATTCTACAATATCCCTTTTTAGTCGCGGCGACCAGAACCGTACATAATATTCCAAGTGCGGTTGCACCACAGATTTGCGTACGGGAATTAAGATATTGGCACATTGCTCGTTCCAGTTCCTACTTCCAACAAAGTGAGCTCAGCTGCAAAAGCTTCACGGCCCACCAATCATTACCTCACTTCCAGTGGGAGGCCGGTTGCCTGTTCTCCACTCTCGCTATATCGACATGAGCGCAACTCACCAGTTAGGCCGCTGCTTAAAGACATGCCAGCCCAGACGTACAATGCCCATCTATTTGATTTATATCCCTCCTTTCCACCCAAAAAATGATGTGCAAGGCAGCTAACAAAACAACGGAGAAAAGAAAATGGAGAAATCCCAGGGGCCTATAGAAAAAGGTTTGTTGTAGTTCTTTTATATTGGCCTGATGTGTTTTGGAAGTGTTGATTTCCTTCTTCAGGGGCTACAATGAAAATATATACATACATCATCTTGCAGTTATTTCATGTTACTCCAGAACATATAAAAACATCTCAAACACTCCTAAAATAAAATAAATCCACGGAGTCACAAATGTAGGATTTCATCGCCGGGATGAAAGGTTTCAGGAAAAAATCCACGCACCATGATAAGAAGTTCAAGAATGGAATAGTTGCCTGAGACTATAGGGTGTCCCGGTGTGGGATGGGTGTCCTTATGAATTTTAGGAAGTGCATAATACGTTTTAGTAAGTGCAAAAGTAATGGTTTCTTGATTTTTATATGAATGTGAGAAGTATTAATTGTGTATAGGTTAAAATTGGTTATGAAATCTATATAATTTTTATAGCAATTATTTATTTTAGGAGCGTTTGAGATGTTTTTATATGTTCTGGAGCAACATGAAATAGCTAAGATTATGTATGCATATATTTTCATTGTAGCCCCTGAAGAAGGAAATCAACATTTCCGAAACGTGTCGGGTATAAAAGAAATACAATAAACCTTTTTCTATAGGCCCATGATTAAAATAAACTCAATTAATAAAAAAAAAAGATTAAAAACACAATTAAAACACAACGATAAAAGGAATAAAAACAGGCACCCAACCCAAGAGAACCGCCTTCAGCAACAGACCAGCTTACATGCCAAAGGCCTGCTTGAATAAAAACGTCTTTGCCTGTCAGTGAAAGGACAGCAGCCAACCTTGCGTCCCTCGGTGGGGAGTTCCACAGCCTGGGAGCGGCCACCGAGAAAGGTCTGTCTCATGTCCCCACCAAATGTGCCTCTGATGGCGACCAGACCAAGATAAGGACCTCTCCAGAACAGCTTAAAACCTGGGCAGGCTCACAGAGGAAAATGCGATCTTTCAGGCAGCCTAGTCCCAAGCCGGAGAGGGCTTTATACGTCATAGACAGGAATTTGAATTGTGCCTGAAAACAGACCGGTCGCAAGTGAAGCTGTTGTAACAAGGGAGTCACGTGCTCCATGTAACCCGCCCAGCCAACCCTCAGGCTGTGGCATTCTAGACTGGCTGACTTTTCCAAACTTGTAAGGGCGAAATGGAACGACTCCATTAGGGGGCAGTTTCTCTCTGACAAGCAAGCAATTCTGTTGTTGCAAGCAATTCTGGGGGCCTTCCCACAGGCGTCAAGATACATAACGGAAGGTAGAGGGGCCCAGAGGTCCGAGTTGCACGCACCTCCTGACTGATTGACTGTGTCAGCTTCTGTAAACTGGAGACAGATTTCTGCAAATCCTGCTGCGGCAGCAACTCCTGCGGCTGTGCGGCCGTGGCACTGGAACTGTAGGAAGCGGAAGAGCAGACAATTAGGACACTGCGCACTGCTGGGGCTGGGCTTGGACTTCAAGCCGGTCCACAGGACACCCGAGGCCCCACAAATGCCGTCAAACTCCACAAGCAAACAAGACCTCGCATGCTGAGATCAGAACCACATTACAAGAAGGGCTATATATAGCCCCTGTGCCAAGAATAAGAATTCGAGGCAAGCCAAAGTTTGCGGCAAGAAGGTTTGGAATTTCACAGCTGATGTACATTATGCACATGGAAAAAATTAGCAGACCTTTGCTTATACGGTATAATTTTGCTTACCCACAAGGGGGCGAGGGGTAGAGATCAAGCCATGTTTAGCTGCCCCTCTGGCTTCTGAGATATCAGCAGCCATTAGCCATGCACTTTCAAGACTCTTTTTGCAGCCTTGAGGGCTATATTTTGTTTTGTTTTATTGTGTAAATAAATTTTACACAATAAAATTTATTGTGGATTGATTTGATTGATGGATTGATTGATTTCATTCTATACCGCCCAATAGCCGAAGCTCTCTGGGCGGTTCACAAAAATTAAAACCAAACAACACACAATAATTAATTTTTGTGAACCACCAAGAGAGCTTCGGCTATTGGGTGGCATAGAAATTAAATAAATAAATAAGAAATGTGTTCACTTTTCAAAAAAGAATTGGCGTTATATAGTGTGTGTGTATTGCAAGGGGGGTTAAATACATTTAATTCACAAAACGCTGGTCATTCTGTTAATTAAAAGATGGAGAATACATTAGTGTCCTGCACATAGCGCACGTCTTCCCTCCTTCCCTACTCCTCCATGTGGTCTGCGATCCTCCTGAGAATAATGTTCTAGCTACAAGGTCGGCTTGAGTAACCATATATGTTCAGTAATGGAGAATGAAGGAGTTTGGGGAGGGGGCGGGGCGGCCCAATGCAAGCCCTACATAGAGTAGACCCACTGAAATGAATGGAACTTCAGTTAGTCATTTAGTTTAAATTAGTTAGTTTAAATTAAGTTTGTTGTTGTTGTTCAGTCATTCCCGACTCTTCGTGACCCCATGGATCATAGCACACCAGGCCTTCCTGTCCTCCGCTCTCTCCCGAAGCGTGCTCAAGTCCATATTCATTGCATCGGTGATGCTATCTAGCCATCACACCCTCTGCCGTCCCCTTCTCTTTTTGCCTTCAGTCTTTCCCAGCATCAGGGTCTTTTCCGGGGAGTTTTCTCTTCACATTAGGTGGCCAAAATATTTGAGCTTCAGCTTCAATATCTGTCCTTCCAATGAGCACTCAGGGTTGATTTCCTTTAGGATGGACTGATTTGACCTCCTTGCAGTAGTTTAAACCCCATTCATTTCAATGGGTCTACTCTAAGTAGAGCTTAGGTTGGATTTTACCCTGTGTCTGCCCACAGCAGTTACCGCTGAAGCCTGCTGAGTCCTGAGTTCCCCAGCTCCCTAGTGGGAGAAATGAACATCCGGCCAGCTGATCTACCCCGCTATGCTGAGCCTCAGGCCTGTCCAGCTGGCTTTTAGGGGACTCCCTGAGGCCCACAGCTGTAGCAGAGGCATTTCCACAAGTGGACCAGCTGCTCGGGAGGTGTTCTCCCCTTTTCGCATCCCCTAGCCCTCCGACAGCACTTCGGAGGCACCCAGGGAGGACACAGAACTCTCCCCGCTCCTGAGTGCCGTCCCAAAATGGGGAGGAAAGGCAGGAAGGAGAAACAAGGTCAACAGCATGAGCCCCCTGAGTTCCGGTGCTAGGCAGGGCTGGAACTGGGCAGGAAAAGGATGCTCACCCGGACAGGAAGGACATGTGAGCGGAATTCAAATTTTGGACCTGGAGCGAGTAGGAGGAGCAACCCAGTTGAGAAGTTTTCCACCGCAGGAAAACCCTTTTCCTCCTTCACTTGACGCTGGATGGCGTGGGGAACCTCAGACCCACGGGCCAAATCTGGCCCTCCTAAATGGCATAACTCCTTTCCCCCGGCCCCAACCACCTTCATCCAACCAGCAACCATTCATCCAACCATGTTTGGTGGTTTTCTGGCTTTGGCACAGTGTTTTTCATCCACTTGTTTGCTAAATACTAGTAAAACAAACATGCTAAATTAGATCACTCTCAAGGGCAGGGACAGGGAAGCTCAGGCTTGGGGTCCCAATCTGACCCCCCCTGGGGTCCCAATCTCAATCCCTGGGTTCCCCACATAGTCATGCCACCTTCCTTTCCCCCAACCACCAACTGTTGTGTGGTTGCCCAGTCTTTGTTTAGTTTTTTCCCCATTCTAAAGAGTTGAAATGCCTCTGCCAAGGCCTCCTTACTGGCAGGAAGAGTTTAAGCTACAGTATGCAGGTATTTTGAGTGTTTTTGGCACCACCTCTTTTGCCTTTGGCTCCGCCCACCACTGGAATGCAGACCCCGGGAGTATCTCCGAGACTGAATTCAGCCCTAGTGCTGAAAAAGCTTTCCCACCCCTGCTCTAGGACATCAGAAAATGTTCCAATTTCTTGCCCTAGGACCCTCAAAAATCTGGCAATGGCACTGTTTATTATTATATGTCTTATTATATGTATTATTATTATTATTATATGGTATTATATACCATCAAGTGCACAGTTAGGAAGGAGGGAGGGGAGGTTCTTTTAGGTGAGGACAAGGGAGAGGGCCTTCTCTGTGGTGGCCCCCACTCTGTGGGACTCCCTCCCTAAGGAACTCCGCCATGCCCCCTCTTTAATGAGTTTCCGCCACACGTTAAAAACGTGGTTGTTCAGGCAGGCATTTGGGGGTGGGTTACGGTAATTTTGGAAATATGGCATTTTTAATGTAGAATTGTATTGTTTTGAACTGTTTTTATTGTTGTGCTTCGCCCAGAGTGGCTGGGTGACCACCCAGGTGGGCGATTAATAAATTTAATAAATAAATAAATAAATGTTATTGTTAAAAAAATCTTTTAAAATCTTTCAATAAAAATAAGTAATAACAACAACAAAGCGACACCCCTCCAAAGATGAAGGGGACATCGGAAGCTGCCCTATACGGAGTCAGGCCCTGGGTCTATCTAGCCCAGTATTGTCGACACTGACTGGCAGCAGCAGCTCTCCGGAGTTTCAGGCAGGAGTTCTTCTAGCCCTACCTGGAGATGCCGCGGATCGAACCTGGGACCTTCTGCATGCAAAGCAGGGGCTCTGCCACTGAGCTACAGCCTTCTAACGGACCAGGTCCCCTCCTACCTCTTTTGGTCTGGTGGGTCCTGCTTGTTTGCCCATCCTGTACCGTCCTTGGGTACGATGATGATATTGGGGTCGTTTCCTTTGTTCTCAGACTTCAAACTTGGCAAGTTGGCAGGAGGTGGCATGCGCCGGGCAGCAGCAACTTTCCCGAGACTCTGTAAGCCATGTCTAGGAATAACTGGGAAGGGGGCGGAGGGAGCGGGAAGGAGAGAAAGAAGGAGTCATAAACCGGAAGCGGTCGCCCGATCTGCCAACATAGCTACACACTTCCACAATCCTAGTTTGCGAGAACAGAAGCCTAGTTTACAATTGTGATGTGGGGTGGAGGATTTTTTAAATTCATTCTGAATTTTTTTTAATTTTGATTTTTTTTAAATTTTGATTTTTTTTAAATTTTGAATTCATTTTGAATTTTTTAAAAAATTCATTTTGAATTTTTTTTTTAAATTGTGATGTGTGGTAGAGGATTTTCCTGAAATTTTTCCCAGTGTTTTATTTTTCCATGGAAGATTTTCCATTCCTAAGTTCATTAGTAACAATGAATGAATGCGAATTGCAAATACAGCTTTAAGCAAGCTTGGCCATTTCCTAGTTGTAATTAATGTTTTCCAGGTAATTATTCCTAGCACGTACATGAGAAAATACATATATATCACTGTCTCAGAGTGAGATGGGACTCATAAATAGTGTTGCCCCAACAACCTTTGTGGAAGAGAGCTGAACTCTGTTGCAACAGATAGGTGGTTGTCAGCATATCATGCACAGTTCTGTGGCTTATTAATTAGTCCAGCCTTCCCCAACATGGTGCCCTCCAGGTGTTGGACTACAATTCCCAGTATCCCCAGCCAACCATGCTGACTGAAGGATGCTAGGCATTGTAGTCCAACATATCTGGAAGGCACCAGATTGGGGATGACTAAACTGGTGTGTCTGTTTTCAGTACTTCTGCTTTTGTTTCCCATTTAACCAATGCGAGGGAAGTACACGCTATTATCTCCACATCTTTACAAGTATTCCCATAACATTTTGCCATAACATTAGGTCACATTAAGTGTGCTTTAATTCCCCCCCCCCCCCCCCCCAATATTTCAGGTCACGATAGTTGTGGAGTACTGGGAAAAAAAAAAAAAGGCTCGGGGTACTTTTTTTAGCTTTGTTATTTAGTAAATACAAGTAAAATAAACATGTTAAATTAGATCATCTAAATTAGATGTGGGAAAACTCGAGCTTGGGGTCCCAATCCGCCCCCGCCCGCCAGGGACCCAGTCTCGCTGTCCAGGGTGCCCCACACAGCCACACCTCCTTCCTTTTGCCCAACAACCAATCGCTGCGTTGTTTCCTGGCTTCTGTGCATTTCCCCTCAATTCTAAAAGGTTGAAATACCTCTCCTGAGGCTTAATGTCAGTAACAGCTTCAAGCTATGCCGATATTCTTGGTATTTTGGCTGGAATGCAGCCCCTGAGAGCTTCTCTGAAACTTGGGTCGAAAAAGGTTCCACACCCCTGCTCTAGGGCATCAGAACATTTTCTGATGCAAACTGGAAATTCCCCCATCCGAATTAACTTATTTACATAGGAAAAATTTCCAGAAAACCCACACCACTATTCCCCGATGCCCACATTCACTAACTGCCTCTTACCTGTAGTTCTGATCACTTCTACTGACTTTCCTTTATACTTATCAAACAGGCTGAGAGTGGAGTACTTGCTTTTCCCATCCTTTCCCTTGGTTATTTGCCCCAAACGATCGGACATTGCGATGAAAGGTCATCGAGTAAGGAAATTTCTCTGCGCCGCTCCCGATCTGCCTGCAAAAGGAAGGAGGACAGAAATTTATTTATTACATTTCTATACCACCCCATAGCCAAAGCTCTCTGGGCAGTTTACAAAGGTTAAAAATACAATATAGAAAGTTTAAAAACCATTTACATAAAAGCAAACGGACAATATATACAAACAACATATAACTACAAACAACTTTGAACTGAAAATTATTAACAACAAGAATCCAACAATAAAACAACACGTCTTAAAAACAGTATACAAGAGTCTGCAAAAGGAACAAGAGTTATAAACGAAAGGTTCGTATTTTTAAATACACGCAGTGTGTCTGTGAGGACATACAAAGTGGCAAGGGCCAACTATATTTTGGCCGCAACATGCTTACCTAATGCTGGAATGAAACAAGGTTGCAATGCCAGCAACTGCATGTGTGTGTGTTTTTCCTCTTCCCTCCCCATTCTTTTTTCTTTGTATGTCATGTCTTTTTCGATCGTATGCCTGAGGACAGGGGCTGTCTTGTTTTACTGATTACATGTGAGCTGCTTTTGCTGCCTTTTTGGCTGCAGAACTGGATAAAAGTATTTCAGACAAAACAAAACAACTCCAAAACTGCAAATCACAGTGGAAAATGCAGGCACGCACAGATGTCCTAAGTGCCTTTCTCCAGGTACCTCTGTTGTCTGTAGTTCAGCAAGTAGCAATCAGAGAAAGCATCTTTTCTCCACTCCATCTGGAATACCCTCTCCAGAGAGGCTGACCAGATGCCAATTCTATCTCCATTTAACCCAGGCTTCCCCAATTGGGTTCCCTCCAATGCACTGGACTATGTTGGCTGGGGTGATGGGAGCTGTAGTTCAACACATCTGGAGGATATGTGTTTGGGGAAGACAGATTTAAACACTAGAGCGGGGAAACCCACCATTATACTCCCAGGTTTTTAAGAATCTCTCAGATTTTTGGAGACTTCTTTAAACTTTCAAGCAGTTTTTTTTTTTACTGTTTTATCAGTACATGCTTGTTTATGTTTTAAACTTTTTGTATGCTATTTTAGTTATTATATGGCATATTGTTTTCGTTACATATCTGTTAGCCGACCTGGAAACAAGAGAGTGTTGAAGGTGTGGGATAAAAACGGTATAAACCAACTTCCCCTACCTGGAGCCTTCCAGATGTGTTGGACTACAACTCCCATGGCTGGCTGGGGATGTGGCTGGGGAGGATGGGATTGTAGTCCAATGTATCTGGAAGGCACCAGGCAGGGGAAGGCTGATATAAACAAACACTGGCCTGCATGCATTTTTTGCAATGAAATGTGTTCCCAAACGATTTACGACTGGCACCAAGCAATCTGAAATACAAGTTGTGTGACACTTTAAAAAGGTTCGTGGACTAGAGCCCACTTAACTGGATGCATAAAATGTTATCCTACTTCGGCAGGTGCTGGGGGAGGCGGGGTGGGGGAGACAGAATTGTATGCAATGAGGTCAAGAGGAAAATGAAATACAAAAGCTACTGACTGTGACAATTGCATATTTATATACAAGGAATCACGGAGGTCCACAAAGACCAGTACTGTCCAAGTGCCTTTCCAGGGTCTCAGGTAGAGGCAATTTATTCCAGTCTCAGAATTTAGAACATTTGGGAGCAAAAACCCAACACTTACAAGAACAGGGACATTAAGTTAAACCCTCTGCAAGGAAAGTGACTGCTTTATTAAAAACAGCCAAGATTTCAGAAGCATAAACATTTTTCTCTGGAAGCTCTTCTTTTAACAGCTCCTCGTAAGAGCAGACTATTCCACCAGGGTTGTTTCTTGGGTTGCCTCGTTATGGCTTCAAGCCGTTGGGACTTAATGAGGTTTATTAATCATGGTAAAAAACTTGTTTTCAAGGAGCACCAAATCACACGATCGGCACTGATACCATCCATTAGCAGCATGCATATGATGCAGATGGGAGACAACCTATTTCTGAATTTCTGTGAAGCCAGAGGAATGGGACATAGCTCAGTGGTAGAGCCCCTGCCTTGCATGCAAAAGGTCCCAGGTTCGACCCCTAGCATCTCCAGGTATGGCTAGGAAAGAGCCCTACCTGAAACCCTGAAGAGCCCTTGCTGCCAGCCAGTACCAACAATACTAGGCTTGATATATCAGGGGTCTGTCTCAGTATAAGGCAGCTTTCTGTACTCCTATTTAAATCAGCCTATAGCCTGGTGGCAGAGTCCTTGCTTTGCATGCAGTAGGTCCCAGGTTCAATTTTCAACATTTCCAGGTAGGGCTGGGAAACAGGCCTTTCTGAAACCTTTCTGAAATGAGCTGCTGCCCATTAGACCCGCTTTCCCCAACATGGCGTCCTCCAGATGTTTTGGACTTCATCTCCCACTAGTCCCAGACAGTATGACCATTCGTCAGGAATGACAGGAGATGCAGGCCAAAACATCTGGGCAGCGTCAGGTTGGCAAAGGCAGGGGTGGGCAGAAAGTAGATCTCCAGATGGTTTGGAACTCAATCTCCAGCTTTGGTGACCACTGGCCATACTGGCAAAGGCTTCTGGGAGGGTTTTTTAAATTACTTTTATTTCAGTGATACAAATTACATACAACAGGCACCTGTAAACAACAACACAAACAAGAAAAGAAAGAAAAAAAGAAAAGAAAAGCTTCTGGGAGTTGAGGTCCAAACCACCCGGAGACCTACTTTTTGTCCACCCCTGGTGTGGACAATACTAAGCTATATGGTCTGATTTGGTATGAGGCACACTCCTACGTTCCTATGACATAGGAAATGCTGAGTACTTCCCACTGGTAGACTTGCTGCAGGAGACGGGGCGCATTTTTTTGGTGAATGCTTGGCTCGGGGGAAAGAGGCTTTCTGGCTGGCTCGGATCCCGAGAACGAGGGGGCAATACGTGTTTGTGGAGTGGAACATAAGGAGTTGCCTTATGCAACCAGGGGTCAATCTCGCCCCCGCATTCTCTACACTAACCAGCAATGGCTCCCCAGGGTTTCAGGGAGAGGGAGACATTTTTCTTCCTCTCTCATAATACTAGAACCCAAGGAGGCAGCCCATGAAGCTGATTGGTGAGAGATTCAGGACAGATAAAAGGAAAGATTTCTTCACACAGAGCAGAGTTCAACTATAGGATTCGCTACCTCAAGATGTAGTGATGGCCACCAATTTGGATGGGTTTAAAGGGAGTTAGATAAATACCTGGAGGAGAAGGCTATCAATGGCTACTAGTCCTGATGGCTATGTGCTACCTCCAATACCAGAGGCACTAAGCTTATATATACCAGTTGCTGGGGAACATGGGTGGGAGGGTGCTGATGCACTCATGCCCTGCTTGCGGGTTCCCGGTCAACAACTGGTTGGCCACTGAGTGAACGGAATGCTGGACTAGATGGACCCTTTTAACCCAGCAGGGCTCTTCTTATGTTATGTCTTTCTGATCACCTCCCTTTAAACTGGAGACGCCAGGGATTGAACTGGGGACCCTCGAGATGCAAAGCATGTCCTCTTCCCCGAGCTACCATCTCTCTCCAGATGAGCGAGTGAACAGTTCACCTCAATGATGCAGAACTGAGGTTTCAGTTCAACACATCATAAACCACCAGCAATACGAAGGCTTCCCTTGTTCTCCAAATGCTACCGGTGAGAAGCTACTCTTGCAGATTAAGACCCAAATAACATGCATATTTGCACATTTTTCCGTAGTTCTATCAGTCGTTTTTACAGAATTCTCCTTGTTAATTCGATCGGTGTGAGTCGCTGTATTTGTCGGGCACCCGTTGGGGCCTCAGGAGCAATGGAGAAGCAAAGGCGGCAGGAGAGAGAGAGAGACCTGCAATTTAATTGAATCAGAGCTATTCCACACAAGAGAAAACAGTGACTCATCACCTGTACACCCTCAACTCTCCCGTTGGCAATGCAATTCCCCGGATCCTTGCAGGAGGGAGCATATTCACTGCAGCAGGTGTCAGCTGGTTAACCGAAGATGGAGAAGAAAAAGGGAAAGAGGGAAAGAAGAAGAAAAAAGGAACGCTCCAAAGCCAAGCCAGCAAAACAGATTGCACGGTCTGGAGCTGCCAAAAAGAAACCCTAGCAACAAACCTGACCCTAGCCCGTATCCTTAAAGGAACGACAGAGGATGGTGTAAACAACTCCTGCCAGTCGAGGGAGGACAGGCAGATTCAAAAGACCACTTGGGCTGAGTCCTCTGGTGTCTTTAAATCTGGCTCAGCCCCAAGCATGTGCAAAGCAGGGAGAGGGGTGAAATTTAAAGTGCAAAGAGGCTGTGCACAGGTGGTGTGTGCATGAGTTAAACCTTTCCCCAGACTGTCTGTTCCCTACGGTCGTTTTTCACTCAACTGGGCTCAGATGCCGGAAGGGAGCCAGGGTGGGATTAAACGGTGGCTTCATTTTTGAAGGGTCACAGCTCAGGGGTAGAGCGCCTGCTTTGCATGCAGAAGGTCCCAGATTCGATCCCTGGCTTCTCCAGGTAAGAAAGAATCCTGCCTGAAACGCTGGTGAGCTGTTGCTGCTGGTCGGTGTCGACAACCCTGGACTAGCTTCTGAAGTCCCTCTTGAACCAGCAGTGTGGAGCAAGGCTGCAGGAGAACACCTTCAGGTAGGGAGGTTTACATGTGACCGGGGCAGACAGACCGGTGTTTAAAAGCACGCACCTGTCCCCTGCATGCATCCTCGGTGCTTAGCTGTGCAAACTGGAAAGTTTTAATAAAATTGCAAATGTCTGTGCCAATGGGATATTTGGGCAAGAATGGAGGTGTCGGTGAAAGGGGCAGGGCCTCACCCCTTAACCCTGCCCTGTTTGGCACGGACTCCAGGCACTGCTAGAAGCAGCCTAACTGCCCTCTCCTCCTCCTCTGACCCATAACTGTGAAGAGGTTGCAGGAATGGCTCAAGGTCCTGTACCAACCATTGCGTGTATGTGTTTTCTAATTGCCACCTTGTAAATAAGCCTGCAGATGTTTCTCACCACCTGTCTGCACGTTGCCCACAAGCAGCTTGCAGGATAAAAAGAAGCAGCTCGCTTCTGGTTCCCAAATATTTCTCTACCTCGGCCTTCCCCAACCTGGTGCCCTCTAGTTGTTTGGGACTTCAACTCCCATCAGCCTCAGCCAGCACAGCCAATGGTCTGGAATGCTAGGAGCTGTAGTCCAAAACATCTGGAGAGCATCAGGTTGGGGAAAGCTGCCCTAAATCATAGCTAACACAAGCCAGACTTTTAGTTCAGACGTAACAAGTGACTACAGTTAGTTGGAAACAGAAGCAAAAGCTTCCAATCTCCTTGCAGCCATGTTGAAGCAAAGGGGAGCAGGAAATGCACAAGTCTGAGGCTTGTGCATGTAATGCTCAACCATAGCTGAGCTCAACCATAGCTGAGCTCAACCATAGTTTAACATTATGTGTGAATCAGGCCTTTTGAGTTCTTGGGAAAGGTGCATAGGAGAGCTATTGGGGACAAGGACCTTTCAGACCCCTGTAGGAATTAATCCTGGAGAAGATGAGAACATAAGAAGAGACAGGCTGGATCAGACCAAGGGTCCATCTAGTCCAGCTTTGTGTTCGCAGTGGCCAACCAGATGCTTATGGGAAGCCCCAAGTAGGCCATGGATGCAGTAGCACCATTCCACTCGTGCCCCCCAGCAACTGGTGTACATACACGTACCGCCTCTGATCCTGGAGGTAGCACACAGCCATCAGAACTAGTAGTCATTGATAGCCTTCTCCTCCATGAATTTCTCTAATCCCCTTTTAAAGCCATCCAAATTGCTGGCCATCGCTACGTCTTGGGGAAGCGAATTCCATAGTTTAAAACTGTGTAAAGAAGTCCTTCCTTTTATCTGTCCGGAATCTCCCACCGACCAGCTTCATGAGACGACACCCCCAGGGCTCAAGTGTCATAAAAGAGTGAGTACAACTTCTCTGCCCACTTTCTCCACGTCATGCATAATTTTGTACACCTCAATCATGCCCCCCTTACTTGTCATTTTTGCTAAACTAAATAGCTCCAGATGTGTCAAGCTTTTCCTGCTAGGACAGCTGGCTGCTCCAGCCCCCTGATCATTTGGGTTGTCCTTTTCTGCACCTTTTCCAGCTCTCCCTTAAAGCGGAGCGCACGCGGAGGGGGTGCTCATGCGCCCATGACACTCAGCCCTGTAATGTTGCTGTTGCACATATGAACTGGCCCAATGCCTCCTCTGCTTCAGTTCTCCCCATCTGAACTATTGGGATAATGATACTGATCCACCTTACAGAGCCATTGTATTAAGATAATATAATTTAACACTTTGAACCCTCTAAAGAACAATAGAAATGGTCAGTATTTTTAATAAATGCAAAGTATTACATTCTTTCCATACCGAACACGACCACGTAAGAATTTCGCTTTTTAAAAGAATGGCTGTTTTCAAACAAGTCCTCTTTCCTGGTCTGCCACAGGGATCCCAATCAGCTGGCTTGCCTTACAGTCACCACGCCAAGTGGATTCATCATCCAAGGAGCCAGAGGGCTTTGCGATAAGCGCAGTTGGAGGTGAGCGTAGCTACGCTGCTCTGGCATGTATCCAGGTCACAAGTGGAAGGTTATCTTCACAACCCTCAAGATTACAGACAAAGGAAAACAAAACAAAAACATCACAGGAAGTGTTTGGATTCCAGGCGGGGTGGGAATTCCTATTGTCAGGGCTACAGGTAATCCTACATATCCAGAAGGGCAGGTTTTCCAGCCTAGGACCCTGCTGCAAAACACAGCTCCTGCTAAGCGGACGAGGCAGAGAAGGGGGAAAAGGAAGGTGCCCAGTAAGTAGCAAGTCTTTCCTCTCCGGCTTATTAGAAGCCCAGGAAGCTGCCTTATCTTGAGTCAGACGCTCAGTCCATCTAGCCCAGTACTGTCCACACTGACTGGCAGCAATGGCTCTCCAGGGTTTCAAGCAGTTTTTCCAGCCCTACCTGGAGATGCCGGGGATCGAACATTGGACCTTCTGAAAGCAAAACGTGTGCTCTGCCACTGATTCCTGGAATCGTAGTACCTTTTCAGGAACAATTTTATTCACTGCTTGAACATCAAACACTCTGCAGCAGTGGCGACAGCAGTGGATCTGCTGAGGTCAGGCAGTATCTCGGCAGGTGGGCCCCCCTGGAGATACCCCCTGCGCCCCATTATACTGCATATACCACCACCAACCGCTGCAAGTACCCCCTGCGCCCCATTATACTGCATATACCCCCTGAGACCCATTATACTGCATATACCACCAACAACCCCTGCATATACCCCCTGCACCCCATTATACTGCATATACCCCCTGCAACCCATTATACTGCATATAAACCCTGCAACCCATTATACTACATATACTAACAACAACCCCTGCATATACCCCCTGTGCCCCATTATACTGCATATACCCCCTGCAACCCCTATATATACCCCTGCACCCTGTTATACCGCATATAATCCCTGCAACCTGTACATATACCCCTTCACCCCCTATACTGCATATATCACCTGCAACCTGTACATATACCCCCTGCACCCCATTATACTGCATATAAACCCTGCAACCTCTGCATATACGCCCTGCGCCCCATCAGTCATCGCCACTGAGTCAGGCTATTTCTCCATCAAGCTCAGTTTTGTCTACACCAATTCGCAACAGATCTCCAGGGTTTCAGGCAGGATTCTTTCTCAGCCCTACCTGGAGATGCTGCAGGTCAAACCTGAGACCTTCTGCATGCAAATCAGGGGATCTACCTATGGCCCCTTTGCCAGCAATTGTTTTTTGTGACTTTTAGACCCCACCTTTCCCTTAAAAACACCCAAGGCAGCTAACAATAAAATCCAACAGTATTGCCATAAAACCGTACAGAAGTCAGACAAGAATGGATAAAGTATCACAAAAATGGCCACCAGCTAAAACCATAATTCAAGTAAAAATGCAGATTAAAACACAGCGCAGCAGAGAAAAACAGATCATAGACTAGTAGGGTTGGAAGGGGTCTACAAGGCCATCGAGTCCAACCCCCTGCTCAATGTAGGAATCCAAGTCAGAGCATCCCTGACAGATGGCTGTCCAGCCGTGTCTTGCATGCCTCCAGTGTGGGAGAGCCCACCACCTCCCTAGGTAATTGGTTCCATTGTCATATTGCTCTAAAGATCAGCCCATAGCCTAACCAGCTGTTTAATAAAAAGGCTTGCAGAAGAGCAAATGGTCTATACAGCTCCCTCCTTTAGCCAGAGAGAGGTGAGAGTGGTACATAAGCTAACTGTTGCCTGTACAAGGGGTCTCTGTCCCCAAGCAGTCTTTATTGGCATATTCACTATAGTTGCCCCTCCAATTAATTTAGTGTAATCTTTATTTAAAATACAATTTATCCTACCTTTCCTCAAGAATCCAAGATGGCTGACAAATTCAAGTTTGATAGAAATGTACAGGAAAAAATTAAAAACATAAAAGAAAACCCCATAGAAGCCGCAGGAAAAAACGTCATCCGCGACCAGGACTGGTCCCTGGCACCCTCAGGCAGCTGATGGCATGCCAAGGCAGACTGGAACTTACACTTTCCCAGCCTCACACCTGGCAGCTGGGTCTGTGAGGCACCATCTTGACCAGTGGAGGCTGGCTTCTCCGATGTCAGTGGGGTGGTCAATCCGCTCCAGGTTTCAGTCAGAGGTCTAAAGGAGCTTTAGAGCTGTGACTGGTCCAGACTGAAACCTGGAGTGGATTCGCCGCCCCACTAACATCGGAGCCGCCAGCCTCCATTATTCCCAAGGCACTGTGAGAAATTAAAATGGCTGCTGTCACGGCCATCACGAAGTAAGCTTGTGAATTCGGGACCAATGACATAGGATGGGCCCACTCAAAACCAGAAATAGCAGGTGCGCCATAAAAAAAATTCGAAATAATTTAAAACGTACGTAATCTATAATGTTAAAAGAGGATGCTTGTCTGTCTGTCTGCCCCTCAGCACCATAGTGCCAAGACCATGAAACACAGACACCTGAAACTTGGCATGCACACTAAAGGGACCCTAGGGGTGTGCACCTCAGGGTTATTTTGCTTTTAAAATGCATTAATTCATTTGAATTCATTTAAATGGGCCCATGTGGTTGACCGCTACAGTAACACTGTCAATCACCAGGGGCAGATTTCCCTAAGAGCATATAGCTTTGCAGCAGATAATGGTTTGAAGCCAGGGGGGACTAGGAAGCTGAGAGACAGGGTAGTGTGACTTCTTCCTCCCTCTGCTGTGGGGCAGCCCCATTCAAGGGAATGGAGTAGACAAACTCCTCCTTCAGGGGGCTACAGGGGTGCACCAGGGCAGAGGCCGTGCCGAGGGATGCCACTCACTCAGACTGAGCAGGCAGAATGTGTCCAACTCTAACAGCTGCATTAAGTTTGCTTTGCTGCATCAAACTAAAGGTTATTCGCTAGTTGGCAATAAAACAACCACCAGAAAACAATAAATAGCATGGTGAAACCATTAGCGGGAGGTGGGGGGATTTAAGGACTGGAAGATGTGCAATTCAAAGGCATTCCTAAAAAGAAATATGTTTGCGATGCAACGGAAGGCCATAAGAAAGGGAGCAACACAAGCCTCCCTTGTGAAGGAGTTTTGGAGCTTAGGCAGAAATACCAAGGTGACCCTTTCCTTCCGGTCCAGGATAAATGGACCCCCAAGATCAATCGTATCAGAGGGCCTCCAACTATGACCTTGGTGAGTGGGTTCGTAACCCCATAAGCTGGGCCTTCAGACATCCTGGTCCCAAACTGTACAGGGTTTTCAAGGAAATCACCAGTACTCTAAATCGGGCCTGGAAACAAAGTGGAAGCCACAGCAGTCTTCTCACCACGGGGCTCGCAATGTAGCCCCGCTGCTGCGATCTGGAACTGAAGTTTCAAAATTGTCAAAAGCAGCCCCATGCAGAGCACAGTGCAGTACTCCAGACGTGGTGTAATTCAGCCCTGCTGAGGATCACCTCCATGAAGGCTCCTCCTCCTTCAAATGTCAGCATCAGCAGCCATTCCAGCTCTACATCAGCCCTGATGAAAAACGATTTAATTTTTCCCCCTCTTCCCTCCGCATTCCTTTTTCCTCGTGTGCCGTGTCTCTTTAGATTGTACACCTGTGGGCAGAGTCTCTCTTGGTTTAATTATCACACGTAAAGCCGCTCCATGAGCCTTTTTGGCTAAAGAGCGGGATAAAAATCCTTTAATTCAGTAAATAAATAATGAAAAGCATGTGATACTAAGGCCAGATCCACATTCCCCAAGAATAGGCATAGGAAGTACACCAGCCTGAACTGACCAAAGGGACATCTGGCTACTGCCATTATTTTGGCACCAAGAGAGAAGACCTCAGACTACAAACCTGCATTTTTATGGGGAGTGCACCCCTATAGAATACAGGCTGAATCCTTCTTCCTGGATCAGCGATTCCACCCTATGCAGTTATGTAAAATTATATTTAATTAGGAAAAGAATATGGATGTATAGTCCCTGTAGAGATATAGATAGGTTTGTTGTTATATTTTGTAAATAAATGTAATGCGATTGTTAAATTTTGTTGTGCACTATAACTTTTAGTTGCCAAAAATAACTATTTGTGTAAACATATTGTCAGGATACCAAGTTTCTGTTGTTTGGGGGGAGCGTAACCCCGGGCAGTGCAGCCCGCTGTGGGAATGACAGTGGCTCAACTCTTTTTGACCCTGATGAGCCACGGTAGCGATATTTGAAGTGGACTGTTCCAAGAAGAACGGCAAGGGAGAAAGAAAGAAAGATTTTTTTAAAGTCCTGAAGAAGAAACTGTAAAGAGGCAGAGACAGGAAAGTGAAGTCCTGAAGAGGCTGGGGGAAAAAACTAAGTAAGAGAGGAGCAGCATTCTGCCTTTCGACCACTGTAACCTCTTTGGGGCAGAGACTTGTCCAAAGTTATTTTATTTGCTTGCAGTATAGTCTGAAGCACCATGTTCTCTACAGTACTATTCAAATAAAATAACAACAACGAGAACAAAAATTATGATGTCAACAGGTTGAAGATGACATTTGCAGAGATTCTGGTGCTCCACTGGTCATGTGACTAATACCTTAACACATGTCCTGAGAGAATGCTGAGAGTTGTAGGGCATTTTTCTGTCTAAAAATGCATAGGATCGCACCCTAAATCATTTATTAATTTGAATATTTGTTTTGCTTCCTTCCCCCGTCCCTTCCTTGTTAAAACAACCCTAGTTCTTGTTTTATAAGTTGCTCACTTGTTTCCCCACCCCACCCCTTTTCAGGGAAAAGGGGTCCTGGTGGGCTGGAGGCACTGCATACAACTTTGGGGTCAGCGCTTTTCTCCCTCATCCATTCCACGACTCTACGAACCCAGGTGCCATGGTTTCCACCACCCCACAGGGCTGCTGGTAGGAAAAGTGGGCTTACATCCTGATGAGGTGAATCTGTGCCTTAAGTTTTTACTTGTTGGTTCAGAACCTTAACAGCCGTCCCGGACATAATGGAAAGGGGAGACAGAATTGGGCGTCATCATATATTTATTTATTCATTTCATTTCTATACCGCCCAACAGCCAAAGCTCTCTGGGCGGTTCACGAAAACCGCCCAGAGAGTTTTCTATGACAAAACCTGGCCTTGGAATGAAATGGATCTGGATCAGGGGTGGGAAGCCACAAGCCTGGGGGCCAAAACCAGCCCGCCTGGTGGCCCAGATGTCCACACATTCCCTTTCCTCCAAGCGTTCTCCAACACACACCCAACAGTTTAACGAATGCCTCTTTTATACTTGCCAGGACCATGCTTTCCAGCAAAAAGGCGTTCACCTCTCCAATCACCCACTTGGCTTGTCTACCTCTGGCAGCTCATATAAGGCCAAGAGTGAAATGCACATGTTGCTGGCCTCAAATCCCCAAGAATTCTATCCATGTCTTCAGGCAGTATGCATTTAAAAGTATGCAACAAAACTAGACAAGCAGGCACTAAGGGTATGTCTATTGGCCAGCTCTGCCCTAACTGAAGCATCTAAATGGCTCGGGGCCAGGTTACCTGAAAGATCCTCTCCTCTCCATAAGTACCTGCCTGGACCCTAAGATCATCTTCAGTGGTCCTTCTCCAAGAGCCCCGTCAAAGGAAGCGAGGCAGGTGGCTACCAAGAAGAGGGCCATTTCTGCTGTGGCACCCCAGTTGTAGGAAAAAGCTTCCCAGAGAGGCTTGCCTGGTGCCTACATTGTGCCCTTTCCAGTGCCAGGTGAAGACCTATTTTCCAAGGCATTTCAGTCTTTTCATTCTGTTGTTTTAAACCTGTTATCATATTTTAAATCTCTGCATTGCTGCGTTGTTTTCACTTTTAGAATGTAGTTTAAAACTTTTAAATTTTATATTGTATTTTATGCTGTATTTTGTGGTTTTAATTGTTGTGAACTGCCCGGAGAGCGTTGGCTAATGGGAAGTACAGAAATGTAATAAATAAATAAACAAGTCAACTTGTCACAGTTTGCAACCGAGTGGTCCTCTCCCCTTTCAGGGCCAGACTGAGAGAAAGCAGCACCTGTGGGAGTCATTATAACAACTAAAGAAATATTCTGGATGGAGTGATGTTCCCCTCTGTCCCACAAATTCAAGCCAAACGTTTTTCCATGGCAAAATGTACATAATAGCATTTAACATTTGGCATTTATTATTTGTTAAGATCATGGCTGCTGGTTTTATTGTACAGTGATTGTGTTAGCCTAATCTGTATTTACATTGTAATTTTAGCATTGTAAACCACCTGGATATGTTGTACATGGCCAACGGTATAAAAATATTTCGAAATAAATGAAATAAATAAGATGCAATAGCCCTCTGACCGCTCAAAAAAGCTCCGTTGGATGACTGAGCAGGCACAATGGTGATAAAAAAGTGAGATTTCTTTCCCATCGTTGCTGCCATGGAATAGGTTAAGATAAGCTCTAACCTGAGCTAGATCGGATTCATCGCATGTCTTCGTCCCTGTTGGTTCGTTGCCACTAGGTCCTTGGACCACTGTGGAACCAGCTGGAGGGTGCTAGTGGGGTGAGAACATTCAGAAATAACCATGTCAACAGCCTGGGTCATTTCCCCATTCCAGAGGTCAACTAGGACGTTAGAGAGAATCACCAGCCAAAGCAGACAGAAAATCCTCAAGAGTTTGGATCCATGACTGTCCAACCAGATGGAGACTGATCAATGACCAACCACCCAGATGACAACTGACACCATCCTAACAGGTCCACCGTCCCTGAGAAGGTGACGGGTCCTGGCAAGCCTAAACTCAACTCAATGCCAAGCTTTCACTAGTGACAGACCACAAAACACTTGTTCCTGCATCCACAGAATCACAGAGTTGGAGGAGGACTTTAGGGCATCTGTTCCAACTCCCTGCTCAATTCCTGAAACCCAGAGATAGAGTAACCCTGACTGATGCCTGACCAGCCTCTGTTTAAAGACCCACAGCAAGGGAGAATCCACCACCCCTCCAGATACCTGGTTTTGTTGTCAAACTGCACTTACCGTCAAGAAGTTTCTCTTAATGGACAAACGAAATCTACCCTCCTGCAACTTACGTGCATTTGATACATCCCTGCCCACTGGGGCAGCGGAGAACAAGTCTTTGCCCACTTCTGTACACCAACCCCTTCAGGTGTTTAAAGTGTGCTATCATGACACTCCAGCCCAGTCTTCTCTTCTCCAGGTTAAACATACCCAGTTGCCTTCAACTCCTCCTCTTAGGGCTCGTTTTCAGTACTGTAGTGAAGCCAGGGCTCCCAAGGACGCAGTGTTGGGACTTTTTCATTAGCAGGGACCCTGCCACCACCTTGCCACCCCTTGCTCAGAATCCCCTGTTCCCTCTGAGCTCAGCTGCAATCCTCACCGTAGCTTGGGGGGAAATGTTTTTCCCCAGCAACAATATATTGTTCCATGGTATAACGCAACGTATTTTGGGGTGGCTTGGTCCTGAATGGGAAATGGACCCATTAGCTTTCCAAAAGACAAGCTTCTGTTGGAGATGAAAAGTGCGAGGACTGGCTTGTTGTCATCATCAACACAGCTGGCTGCAATTCTGAAATTTCTGGGGGGGGGTGGTGGCTATAGGGACTGTCATAGTGCATGCTTGCACTTCAAAACTGGCCACTACAGGTATTGTCAGCACTGACTTGCAGCAGCTTTTAAGGCAGGATTCTTTCCTAGCCCTACCTGGAGAAGCCAGGGATCAAACCTGGGACCTTCTATACACAAAGCAGGGACTCTACCACTGAAATACAGCCCTTCGCCAATATTCACTGTCCTCCTCTACTCATTGCAATTTGTCTACAATCTTCTTAAGGGGCAGCGCCATAAGGAGCCTTGGTCAAAGGCAGCTTTCAATTTCCTATCAGAGTCCATGCAGCGCTAAACCTGCTCTGTGGGGTGCGCATGGGCAAACACACAGACATATAGCCCAATGGCCAAAAAGACCCCAGTGGTCAGAAACAGTAACTGTACGTGTACCGATTCTCCCCTAGATTTCAATGAATACTTTCCTGCTGGATCAGACCATAGTTCAGCAGCCTGTTTATGACATCAACCATCCAGATGTTTCTGAGAAGCCCAGAGTCAGAGCACAAATGTAACAGTCCTTGGATGTTTGTCTCCAGCATGTGGTACTCAGAGGTATACTACCTCTGAACTTTAGGGTTTAATTTACCTATCACGGCTATTAGCCCTCAAAATGTTCACCTTCCAAAATTCTGCCTCTTCTTTTTATAGTCATCTAAACTAGTGTCCATCTACTTTAGAATGTTCTTCTGTTTCCAACCTGCTGATCAGAAACCTTGCTCTCCTAGGACTCATGTCTACTCCCAATACGCCTAATTCATATATTACTCCTGGATCTTTGTGCTTTGGAGGTCAGACCCCCACCTCTGCCTTGTGCTTAGATTCTTGGGCAAGTGACTTTTCTCTTAGTCTCACCAGTTTGCCTTCTGGGAAATGAGTGTTTGGTGACTGGCCATGTCCACCACGGAAGCCATTTTAGGAGTGATCAATTGCCCTATGGCAGCCATTTTGTGAAAGTGCCCATGGCACGCTCACAAAATTCCAAATGTGCCCATTGACCAAAAAAAGGTGGGGACCCAGGCATTACTCCCTTAAGGGATGCATGGAATCCAGTTTACGGCACCTGTATTGGCTACCCAAGGAAAGATAAGCAAGATCCCTTCTTGCAACGGCCAACAGAGGCATTAGCGATGGGCAACTGTTGAGAAGAGCGAATGGAAAAATCCACAACCATCATCACTGCAGCTTGCCTTGGCCTTCCTCTGAGGGAGAAAGTGGAGAACCCTTGTGGATTGCAGAAGAGCACAGTCAATTCATAGAGAGTTAGGTCCATTAGGTATCGTCCTTATTCTTATTCTCTGTGAAACAAGTGTACCCCCAAAACAGTCTCCTGTGGCCACATGCTACAGGAGAGGAGCGATAGTGAATGGGTAACCTGTCTTTCATGAAAATTTGCCCACCATTATTGATCCAGTATGACTGGGAACCCCTAATAAATTTCCAAGAAACCTTAGAGTCCCCCACCCATGTCAGCTTCAAGCACAGCTTGAAAAAACACTGCTATAGACCTGTTCCACGCCCCCATATATTGTTAGAAGGCAGCCCCCATAATTCCCAGCCATCATGGCCAAAGGTCAACGATGCTGGGAGTTGCAGTCCAGCAACATCTGGAGGGCCCCAAGTCCCACACCCCTGTTGACTGATCTGCAATATCTTAACCCCCAACACATAACAGCAGGAGTGTCTAGAAAGACCAACCTTCCCCAACCTGGTGCCCTCCAGATGTTTTGGACTACAACTCCCAGGATTCCTGGGAATGATGGGGGTTGCAGACCAACACATCTGGAGGGGCACCAGGTTTGGGGAAGACGGAGACAGATGTAGTACACCATAACACTGACCAAGGACGTCCCAAGGTACACCACAGTCTAAAGACTCAATATAATGACCAATACATTCAGAAAATGGAATATGTATAGTATCTGTTGTTGCTGTTTTTAAAAAGGAGGCGTGGTGTACTGCATACTGGTGACGCTCACTCCACACCAACCAAAAAGTAAAAAAATTGGTACACTGATTATCAGAAAGAAGTCTAGAAGGGAGACATTTGCACCTCTCTCCCTTCACCATGGGGAATATGATGTGTACCCAAACCGTTGTGCTATGGGAGGGGAGCATTTTCAAGCTTTATCCAGTTAACAGCCAGGAACACAGATCTATGTCTGCAGAAAGCAAGCTGAGTATACTGGTGTTTATATATGGCTTCACAGCCACTCCTCTAATTTTACCCGTGGCTCTTGATCTTTAAATACTTGGCTTTGAAACAGGGTGTGAAACCTCAGTTCCAAAACAAATCAATGGATGATGGTGAGTGTGCTCAGCACAAAAAAGGATCTAATGCAGCATCCGGGAAAATAAAATTACAACAGCAATTCCACCTGCTAGAAGCCGAACTAAAGGGAAAAAGGAGTGCCCTTAAATTCGGGGCACAATCCTGAAAACCAAGCAGGACGTCACCTCTTATGCCCCTGACCACCTCCAATGGCTCCTATGACTTTCATGCCCACCCCGAATTTAAAGAGGTGTGCGACACCCTGAAGAATCAAACTCTTGATCTAAGATACTACAACAAGATAATCAAAACCTCATTACAATCCTTGTTCCACATTATGCCAAAAGCCATTAGTGTGGAATTCTGAATGCGACATCAGGTGACCATTTTGGAGGCACAAACACACAGATCCAACTTCCAAAATGTTCTGAGCTCATCATCAGCGTTTCGTGGTTGGGAAACCACACAAGTTTGGTAATGAAAACCTGGATTCAAAGCTCCTAAAACATATAACTGGGAAGAGAAAGGAGGGAGGGAGGGAGGGAATGGGTTGCTACCCATATGCCAATTAAAATATACAGTTCTGCTAAGACAGATTCAAATTTCTAAGTTAACCTACAGGAAAAACATCGAAGCAGCTAACAGCTGCCGAGCATACAAACGCGCACCAGCCCAGAAGTGGAAAACGGCACACAAGAATGTATTTCCATGTTTGTTAAAGCACACAAACACACCCATTTCATGTCACTTACATGGTAAGAGGAGCCACCCACCCACCCAAACTGTCTCTGTTCCGCTTTGAATGTCTAGGTCAGGATTTTTCGTTCCCCCCCAAATCCAACAAGCCACAACAGAGCGGCCACACTGCCATTTCTAAAGATCAGACCCAAACCTCCAGCAATCGTGACAGTCACAATGATTCTCTTCTTTTTGAAAACAAATTCCCCAACCCTCCACATTTGCAGTGCCAATAAACCATCATTCTAATAATAAAAATAAAAAAAGGAAGCCATTCTTTTGCATTTCCTTGCTACTGCCCCCACTGCCAAAACGCCGTTTTCTGTGCATGATCAGGTGTGTCGTAATGAAGAATGAGCGATGCACAGACGCTGTTTCAAAAGACACTGCCTAAAAGACAGCACCGAGCTGGGTTATGTCAGAGGTCCGAACCCAAGGCGAGAGTCTGTAGCGTGGAACCACAATATCAAAACACACGCGTGCGCGCGCGCGCATAGGCCTCCTTACAACCACAATGCACAACCAAAACAATGGAAGTCAAACAGGGGCTTTTAAAAAAAAGCAAACCACCACCCTTGGACAAGATGGCAACGCTTTAAGATGACGCAAAAAAAAAAAGAAAAAGAAAAATCATAAGTCAGTCTCTCTCTGTTCAGAGCACCCAAAATATAGGCGGTCGCCTACAATTATGCTTTAGTAGTAGTAGTAGTAGTAGTGGTAGTTGTTGTTGTGGGGGGGGGGGGAGATGTGCAGGGAACAGAAAGAGGTGTTCGAACAGGCCCACATCTGCTTCAAATCAAGGGCAAGCCTCCCTTCTCCATCACTGAAGAGGAAATGCATTTTTTTTTTTTGGCACAATTTTGCTAATAATAATGATAAGGTCCCTTTGAAACTTTGGAGTGGGGTGGGGTGGGGTGCGAGGGGGGGGGGGAGCTTCAAAACCAACGCCCTTACGTCAATCCTCCTTTCCCCCGCTGCAAAATCCTCATTCTTCCCCTCGCCCCAATAAATGAAAGCTTCGCGAATACATGCACCCAGAGAAGATTGTAACCCGATGCTTTTTAATTTCATTTGCTTTTGCACGGAGAAAGAGGGAGGTTGCACACCCTTCGCAAACGGTGCAAAGGCGGCCCGGGGGTGGGGGGGGGGCGAGGGAGAGTGTCTGAGATACGTCTACATGGGAGGGGGCTGCAACCCCTTAGAAGACAAAGGGGGCGGTGGAGGGGGGCAATGGTGGCTTGTAGGAAGCCCCCCAAGCACCCACCCCCCGAATTGGCCTGGGCCAATGCTTCCCTCGTCTGCCTTGCTCAGTCTCCATTTTAGAGCTGCCTGGCCTGCCAGCAACCCACCCCCCTCCGCGCCCGCCCCACAGAAAAGCCCCCCAGGACCCCCCTGAGCCCCCAATACCCACCTGTTGTGGTTGTGGGGAGCCGGGTGCGCCTGGGGAGCCGGTTGGCGGGGGGAAGTGGGGGCTCGGGGGTCAGGATGGCTGCGGATTAGAACGGCGGCGGCGGCTGGACTTTCCCAGGCTTCTGGCGGCTGCTTCCCAGCGTCTGCTGCGCTTGCCTCCGCCTCCTCCTCCGCCGCCTCCTGCGAAAAGGCCTGTCAATCCCCGGCCTGGAGTGAGCAGCTCAGCCCGCAACAGCCAGGCAGGCAAAAATGGACAGCGGCGCCTGCCGGGCCCGCCGGGGAAAGCAAGCAAGGCGGGTTTGGCACAAGAGGCGGGAGGGAGGGAAAGAAGGGAAGGAGGAAAGAAGGAAGGAAGGAAGGAGAAAGAAAGGCAGGTGCGAAGAGGAAGGAAAGGAGGAAAAGAAAGCCAGCAAGAAAAGCAGAGAGAGAAGACAGACAGGTGCAAGAAGGAAAGGAGAAGGCAGAGAAAGAAGGGAGTAGAGAGAAAGACGGGTGCAAACCGAGCAGGAATGAAAGAAAGCAGACAGGTGCAAGGAGAACGAGAAGGGAAGGAAAAGGCAGAGAAAGAAGGGAGAAGAGAGAAAGACGGGTGCAAACAGAGAAGGAAGGAAAGAAAGCAGACGGGTGCAAGAAGAACGAGAAGGGAAGGAAAAGGCAGGGAAAGAAGGGAGTAGAGAGAAAGACGGGTGCAAACCGAGCGGGAAGGAAAGAAAGCAAGACAGGTGCAAGAAGAACGAGAAGGGAAGGAAAAGGCAGGGAAAGAAGGGAGTAGAGAGAAAGACGGGTGCAAACCGAGCGGGAAGGAAAGAAAGCAAGACAGGTGCAAGAAGAACGAGAAGGGAAGGAAAAGGCAGGGAAAGAAGGGAGTAGAGAGAAAGACGGGTGCAAACCGAGCGGGAAGGAAAGAAAGCAAGACAGGTGCAAGGAGAACGAGAAGGGAAGGACAAGGCAGGGAAAGAAGGGAGTAGAGAGAAAGATGGGTGCAAACCGAGCGGGAAGGAAAGAAAGCAAGACAGGTGCAAGAAGAACGAGAAGGGAAGGACAAGGCAGGGAAAGAAGGGAGTAGAGAGAAAGACGGGTGCAAACCGAGCGGGAAGGAAAGAAAGCAAGACAGGTGCAAGAAGAACGAGAAGGGAAGGACAAGGCAGGGAAAGAAGGGAGTAGAGAGAAAGACGGGTGCAAACCGAGCGGGAAGGAAAGAAAGCAAGACAGGTGCAAGAAGAACGAGAAGGGAAGGACAAGGCAGGGAAAGAAGGGAGTAGAGAGAGAGACGGGTGCAAACCGAGCGGGAAGGAAAGAAAGCAAGACAGGTGCAAGAAGAACGAGAAGGGAAGGACAAGGCAGAGAAAGAAGGGAGTAGAGAGAGAGATGGGTGCAAACCGAGCGGGAAGGAAAGAAAGCAAGACAGGTGCAAGAAGAACGAGAAGGGAAGGACAAGGCAGGGAAAGAAGGGAGTAGAGAGAGAGACGGGTGCAAACCGAGCGGGAAGGAAAGAAAGCAAGACAGGTGCAAGGAGAACGAGAAGGGAAGGACAAGGCAGGGAAAGAAGGGAGTAGAGAGAGAGACGGGTGCAAACCGAGCGGGAAGGAAAGAAAGCAAGACAGGTGCAAGGAGAACGAGAAGGGAAGGACAAGGCAGGGAAAGAAGGGAGTAGAGAGAGAGACGGGTGCAAACCGAGCGGGAAGGAAAGAAAGCAGACGGGTGCAAGGAGAACGAGAAGGGAAGGAAAAGGCAGAGAAAGAAGGGAGAAGAGAGAAAGACGGGTGCAAACCGAGCGGGAAGGAAAGAAAGACGGGTGCAAGAAGAACGAGAAGGGAAGGAAAAGGCAGAGAAAGAAGGGAGTAGAGAGAAAGACAAGTGCAAACCGAGCGGGAAGGAAAGAAAGCAAGACAGGTGCAAGAAGAACGAGAAGGGAAGGACAAGGCAGGGAAAGAAGGGAGTAGAGAGAGAGACGGGTGCAAACCGAGCGGGAAGGAAAGAAAGCAAGACAGGTGCAAGGAGAACGAGAAGGGAAGGACAAGGCAGGGAAAGAAGGGAGTAGAGAGAGAGACGGGTGCAAACCGAGCGGGAAGGAAAGAAAGCAAGACAGGTGCAAGGAGAACGAGAAGGGAAGGACAAGGCAGGGAAAGAAGGGAGTAGAGAGAGAGACGGGTGCAAACCGAGCGGGAAGGAAAGAAAGCAGACGGGTGCAAGGAGAACGAGAAGGGAAGGAAAAGGCAGAGAAAGAAGGGAGAAGAGAGAAAGACGGGTGCAAACCGAGCGGGAAGGAAAGAAAGACGGGTGCAAGAAGAACGAGAAGGGAAGGAAAAGGCAGAGAAAGAAGGGAGTAGAGAGAAAGACAAGTGCAAACCGAGCGGGAAGGAAAGAAAGCAAGACAGGTGCAAGAAGAACGAGAAGGGAAGGACAAGGCAGGGAAAGAAGGGAGTAGAGAGAAAGACGGGTGCAAACCGAGCGGGAAGGAAAGAAAGCAGACGGGTGCAAGGAGAACGAGAAGGGAAGGAAAAGGCAGAGAAAGAAGGGAGAAGAGAGAGAGACGGGTGCAAACCGAGCGGGAAGGAAAGAAAGCAGACGGGTGCAAGAAGAACGAGAAGGGAAGGACAAGGCAGGGAAAGAAGGGAGTAGAGAGAGAGACGGGTGCAAACCGAGCGGGAAGGAAAGAAAGCAAGACAGGTGCAAGAAGAACGAGAAGGGAAGGACAAGGCAGGGAAAGAAGGGAGTAGAGAGAGAGACGGGTGCAAACCGAGTGGGAAGGAAAGAAAGCAAGACAGGTGCAAGGAGAACGAGAAGGGAAGGACAAGGCAGGGAAAGAAGGGAGTAGAGAGAGAGACGGGTGCAAACCGAGCGGGAAGGAAAGAAAGCAGACGGGTGCAAGGAGAACGAGAAGGGAAGGAAAAGGCAGAGAAAGAAGGGAGAAGAGAGAAAGACGGGTGCAAACCGAGCGGGAAGGAAAGAAAGCAGACGGGTGCAAGGTGAACGAGAAGGGAAGGAAAAGGCAGGGAAAGAAGGGAGTAGAGAGAAAGACAAGTGCAAACCGAGCGGGAAGGAAAGAAAGCAAGACAGGTGCAAGAAGAACGAGAAGGGAAGGACAAGGCAGGGAAAGAAGGGAGTAGAGTGAGAGACGGGTGCAAACCGAGCGGGAAGGAAAGAAAGCAAGACAGGTGCAAGGAGAACGAGAAGGGAAGGAAAAGGCAGAGAAAGAAGGGAGAAGAGAGAAAGACGGGTGCAAACCGAGCTGGAAGGAAAGAAAGCAGACGGGTGCAAGGAGAACGAGAAGGGAAGGACAAGGCAGGGAAAGAAGGGAGTAGAGAGAAAGAGGGGTGCAAACCGAGCGGGAAGGAAAGAAAGCAAGACAGGAGCAAGAAGAACGAGAAGGGAAGGACAAGGCAGGGAAAGAAGGGAGTAGAGAGAAAGAGGGGTGCAAACCGAGCGGGAAGGAAAGAAAGCAAGACAGGAGCAAGAAGAACGAGAAGGGAAGGACAAGGCAGGGAAAGAAGGGAGTAGAGAGAAAGAGGGGTGCAAACCGAGCGGGAAGGAAAGAAAGCAAGACAGGAGCAAGAAGAACGAGAAGGGAAGGACAAGGCAGGGAAAGAAGGGAGTAGAGAGAAAGAGGGGTGCAAACCGAGCGGGAAGGAAAGAAAGCAAGACAGGAGCAAGAAGAACGAGAAGGGAAGGACAAGGCAGGGAAAGAAGGGAGTAGAGAGAAAGACGGGTGCAAACCGAGCGGGAAGGAAAGAAAGCAAGACAGGTGCAAGAAGAACGGGAAGGGAAGGACAAGGCAGGGAAAGAAGGGAGTAGAGAGAAAGACGGGTGCAAACCGAGCGGGAAGGAAAGAAAGCAAGACAGGTGCAAGAAGAACGGGAAGGGAAGGACAAGGCAGGGAAAGAAGGGAGTAGAGAGAAAGACGGGTGCAAACCGAGCGGGAAGGAAAGAAAGCAAGACAGGTGCAAGAAGAACGGGAAGGGAAGGACAAGGCAGGGAAAGAAGGGAGTAGAGAGAAAGAGGGGTGCAAACCGAGCGGGAAGGAAAGAAAGCAAGACAGGTGCAAGAAGAACGGGAAGGGAAGGACAAGGCAGGGAAAGAAGGGAGTAGAGAGAAAGAGGGGTGCAAACCGAGCGGGAAGGAAAGAAAGCAAGACAGGTGCAAGAAGAACGGGAAGGGAAGGACAAGGCAGGGAAAGAAGGGAGTAGAGAGAAAGACGGGTGCAAACCGAGCGGGAAGGAAAGAAAGCAAGACAGGAGCAAGAAGAACGGGAAGGGAAGGACAAGGCAGGGAAAGAAGGGAGTAGAGAGAAAGAGGGGTGCAAACCGAGCGGGAAGGAAAGAAAGCAAGACAGGAGCAAGAAGAACGAGAAGGGAAGGACAAGGCAGGGAAAGAAGGGAGTAGAGAGAAAGACGGGTGCAAACCGAGCGGGAAGGAAAGAAAGCAAGACAGGAGCAAGAAGAACGAGAAGGGAAGGACAAGGCAGGGAAAGAAGGGAGTAGAGAGAAAGAGGGGTGCAAACCGAGCGGGAAGGAAAGAAAGCAAGACAGGAGCAAGAAGAACGAGAAGGGAAGGACAAGGCAGGGAAAGAAGGGAGTAGAGAGAAAGAGGGGTGCAAACCGAGCGGGAAGGAAAGAAAGCAAGACAGGAGCAAGAAGAACGAGAAGGGAAGGACAAGGCAGGGAAAGAAGGGAGTAGAGAGAAAGAGGGGTGCAAACCGAGCGGGAAGGAAAGAAAGCAAGACAGGAGCAAGAAGAACGAGAAGGGAAGGACAAGGCAGGGAAAGAAGGGAGTAGAGAGAAAGACGGGTGCAAACCGAGCGGGAAGGAAAGAAAGCAAGACAGGTGCAAGGAGAACGAGAAGGGAAGGACAAGGCAGGGAAAGAAGGGAGTAGAGAGAAAGACGGGTGCAAACCGAGCGGGAAGGAAAGAAAGCAAGACAGGTGCAAGGAGAACGAGAAGGGAAGGACAAGGCAGGGAAAGAAGGGAGTAGAGAGAAAGACGGGTGCAAACCGAGCGGGAAGGAAAGAAAGCAAGACAGGTGCAAGGAGAACGAGAAGGGAAGGACAAGGCAGGGAAAGAAGGGAGTAGAGAGAAAGACGGGTGCAAACCGAGCGGGAAGGAAAGAAAGCAAGACAGGTGCAAGGAGAACGAGAAGGGAAGGACAAGGCAGGGAAAGAAGGGAGTAGAGAGAAAGACGGGTGCAAACCGAGCGGGAAGGAAAGAAAGCAAGACAGGTGCAAGGAGAACGAGAAGGGAAGGACAAGGCAGGGAAAGAAGGGAGTAGAGAGAAAGACGGGTGCAAACCGAGCGGGAAGGAAAGAAAGCAAGACAGGTGCAAGGAGAACGAGAAGGGAAGGACAAGGCAGGGAAAGAAGGGAGTAGAGAGAAAGACGGGTGCAAACCGAGCGGGAAGGAAAGAAAGCAAGACAGGTGCAAGGAGAACGAGAAGGGAAGGACAAGGCAGGGAAAGACGGGAGTAGAGAGAAAGACGGGTGCAAACCGAGCGGGAAGGAAAGAAAGCAAGACAGGTGCAAGAAGAACGAGAAGGGAAGGACAAGGCAGGGAAAGAAGGGAGTAGAGAGAAAGAGGGGTGCAAACCGAGCGGGAAGGAAAGAAAGCAAGACAGGAGCAAGGAGAACGAGAAGGGAAGGACAAGGCAGGGAAAGAAGGGAGTAGAGAGAAAGACGGGTGCAAACCGAGCGGGAAGGAAAGAAAGCAAGACAGGAGCAAGGAGAACGAGAAGGGAAGGACAAGGCAGGGAAAGAAGGGAGTAGAGAGAAAGACGGGTGCAAACCGAGCGGGAAGGAAAGAAAGCAAGACAGGAGCAAGGAGAACGAGAAGGGAAGGACAAGGCAGGGAAAGAAGGGAGTAGAGAGAAAGAGGGGTGCAAACCGAGCGGGAAGGAAAGAAAGCAAGACAGGAGCAAGGAGAACGAGAAGGGAAGGACAAGGCAGGGAAAGAAGGGAGTAGAGAGAGAGACGGGTGCAAACCCAGCGGGAAGGAAAGAAAGCAAGACGGGTGCAAGGAGAACGAGAAGGGAAGGACAAGGCAGGGAAAGAAGGGAGAAGAGAGAAAGACGGGTGCAAACCGAGCGGGAAGGAAAGAAAGCAGACGGGTGCAAGAAGAACGAGAAGGGAAGGACAAGGCAGGGAAAGAAGGGAGTAGAGAGAAAGACGGGTGCAAACCGAGCGGGAAGGAAAGAAAGCAAGACAGGTGCAAGAAGAACGAGAAGGGAAGGACAAGGCAGGGAAAGAAGGGAGTAGAGAGAAAGACGGGTGCAAACCGAGCGGGAAGGAAAGAAAGCAAGACAGGTGCAAGAAGAACGAGAAGGGAAGGACAAGGCAGGGAAAGAAGGGAGTAGAGAGAAAGAGGGGTGCAAACCAAGCGGGAAGGAAAGAAAGCAAGACAGGTGCAAGAAGAACGAGAAGGGAAGGACAAGGCAGAGAAAGAAGGGAGTAGAGAGAAAGAGGGGTGCAAACCAAGCGGGAAGGAAAGAAAGCAAGACAGGTGCAAGAAGAACGAGAAGGGAAGGACAAGGCAGGGAAAGAAGGGAGTAGAGAGAAAGAGGGGTGCAAACCGAGCGGGAAGGAAAGAAAGCAAGACAGGTGCAAGAAGAACGAGAAGGGAAGGAAAAGGCAGGGAAAGAAGGGAGTAGAGAGAGAGACGGGTGCAAACCGAGCGGGAAGGAAAGCAAGACAGGTGCAAGAAGAACGAGAAGGGAAGGACAAGGCAGAGAAAGAAGGGAGTAGAGAGAAAGACGGGTGCAAACCGAGCAGGAAGGAAAGAAAACAAGACAGGTGCAAGAAGAACGAGAAGGGAAGGAAAAGTCAGAGAAAGAAGGGAGTAGAGAGAAAGACGGGTGCAAACAGAGCAGGAAGGAAAGAAAGCAGGTGCAAGAAGAACGAGAAGGGAAGGAAAAGGCAGAGAAAGAAGGGAGTAGAGAGAAAGACGGGTGCAAACCGAGCAGGAAGGAAAGAAAACAGACAGGTGCAAGAAGAACGAGAAGTGAAGGAAAAGGCAGAGAAAGAAGGGAGTAGAGAGAAAGATGGGTGCAAACAGCAGGAAGGAAAGAAAACAAACAGGTGCAAGAAGAACAAGAAAGAAAGGAAAAGGCAGAGAAAGAAGGGAGTAGGGAGAAAGAAGGGAGTAGAGAGAAAGACAGGTGTAAACAGAGCAGGAAGGAAAGAAAACAGACAGGTGCAAGAAGAACGAGAAGGGAAGGAAAAGGCAGAGAAAGAAGGGAGTAGAGAGAAAGACGGGTGCAAACAGAGCAGGAAGGAAAGAAAGCAGACAGGTGCAAGAAGAACGAGAAGGAAAGGAAAAGGCAGAGAAAGAAGGGAGTAGAGAGAGAGACAGGTGCAAACAGAGCAGGATGGAAAGAAAGCCAGCATGGAAAGCAGAGAGAAAAACAGGTGCAAAGAGAACGGGAGGGAGGGAGGGAGGGAGGGAGGAAAGAAAGAAAGAAAGTCAGAGAAGGAGGAATGTAGAGGGAGACACAGGTACAAGCAGACGAAGAGAGAGGGAAGAAAGAAAGAAGGCAATGAAAGAAGAAAATAGAAACGCAGATGATAGCAGAAAGTAAAGCAAGCAAGAAAAGCAGAGAAAGAAGGGAGAAAGGCAGGTGCTAGCAGAGCCAGAGAGAAGGAAGTAAAGAAAGAAAAAAGACAGAGAAGAAAGAACGTGGAAAGAAAGGTAGGTGCAAGCAGGAGAGGGGTCGGGGGGAAGAGTAAAGCAACTTAACCAGAACAAGAGAGCAGACAAAAGAAGGAACAAAAGAAAGACTAACGGGGTAGAGGAGTGAGAAATTGGAATTCTAGATTGGAGAAAAGGAAAAAAGGACGAACGGCAAGGATGGACATGAGCCAGTGCATTTGTACATGTACCAAGAAGTACATATACATTTATGAACAAGTTAAAAAACACCAGCCCAATATAGTCCCAACTCCCCACTGTTTGCATCCCTCCATTAGGAGAATTTACCATTTATTCCTACTCTCAGCTTTCTGTTCTTTAGGGCGCAATCCTATGGGGCACTCTATGTTGCGAACTCAGAAGCAACTGCCTATCCAATGCAGGGCAGGAGAAGCATGGAGGGCATCGTCCCCTCCATGCTTCAGCCGCCCTGCATTTGCGGCTAGACAGCCGATTTCAGCGGAGCGGGGGAAGCAGCTGCCGGATGACACATAGGATGTGTCATACCAGCATTTCTGCCTTCCCCGCCCCGTAACGCCCTGTTTTCACCGCTCCACGCTCCTCTTCCAAGCGGAGGACCGTTCCAAGCTGCATAGGATGGGGGGGAAGGACCGCGGGCTCTGAGGTCAGTTCCCGGAAACCAACATATCCTATAGCCGTCTAGCTGCTGACTAGCAGCCAGAGGATTGCTCCCTTAACTATATACCAATCCATGAGAGGACCTCTCCCCTTATCCCATGGCCACTGTGTTTGCTGAGGAGTCTTATCAAAAGCATTTTGAAAGTCCACATAAACAGTGTCTACCTGGTAGACTCTACGGGGCCATCCCTGTCCATATGTTTATTGACACTCCAAAGAACTCCAAAAAGTTAGTGAGACAGGACATCATTTTGCAGAAGCCATGTTGATTCACTTCCTCTTACAGCAAACTCAGGTTGTGAATGCAGACAGAAATGGAACCAAAATGGGGCCACTGAAAAGCAAGAGAAGCTGCAGCTGGTACAGAACAGAACACAGCGGCTCGCCTGATTAAAGGCAGCCACCAGCGAGATCACATCACTCCAGTGCTGAAGGAGTTGCACTGGTTACCAGTTGTTTTCCGGGCCAAATTCAAGGTGTTGCTTTTGACCTTTAAAACCCTATATGGTTCTGGCCCAGCCTATCTTAAGAAGTGCCTCCAGCAACACCAGACAGGCCACTTAACAAGATCAGCCTTGGATGGCCTTCTCTCTGTCCCATCAGCCAGGACAGCTAGACTGGTGAAGATGAGGGAGAGGGCCTTCTCTGTGGTGGCCACCGCTCTGCGGAACTCCCTCCCTAGGGAACTCCGCCATGCCCCCTCTTTAATGAGCTTCCGCCATGCATTAAAAACATGGTTGTTCAGGCAGGCATTTGGGGTGAGTTAGGGTATTTTTAGAATATGATTTTTTTAATGTAGACTTTTATTGTTTAAAACTGTTCTATTGTTGTACATCGCCCAAAGTGGCTGGGTGACCAGCCAGATGGGCAATTAATAAATTGAATAATTTTTTTTTTAAAAGAGGGAGATAAAAAGTCTGACTCAGTAGAAAGCAGCTTCCTGTGTTCCTAGGATATGGGAATAACCTGCAACATTTTGTTGCACCTCTCCTCAGACTGTTTATCCATCTAGCCAGTCAGTAATGTCTACTCTGATTGGCAGGAGGTCTCAGGCACAGATTCTTCCCAGTGACTGAGGCTTGAGATCTTTTCAGCTGGAGAGGCCAGGGCTGAACCTTGAAACCTCTGCATGTGCTATTGAGCTTGGGCGCCTCCCCAAGACGGCCAGACGGGCTGAGTGAGGAAAATATTTGCAAATGCTACTCCTTTAGCATTGAGCTGGTTGAATTTGATCTTCATAGTCACGGAATGTATTTTTAGGTTATGTGCCGCAAATCTGTTATCTCGGCAGCACCCTTTCAGTGCCCAAAGTACTTCAGTTCTAATTTCACATACCTCACAACAGCCCTGTAAGGCTGATTAAGGCTGCAATCCTATGCATGTTTAGACAGAGAAAAGTCCTACAACTCAGCATAGCTGGCTGGGGAATGCTGGGAGTTGTAGGACTTTTCTCTGTCTAAACATGCATAGGATTGCAGCCTAAGGCAAGAGAAAATACTTTCCTAAAGCTGCTCAGTGAGCTTCGTGGCAAAGCAAAGGATTAATCTGAAGTCTCCCATATCCACAATAAACGCTATGCACTACACCAGGGCCTCTTACTTATTATGGAGTGATGGTGTACACATAGACATTCTCTCCCCTTGGGACAGGGGCTGGTTTGATCTACACTTCGGCTCAGGCACACCCATTGCTATAAATGACACATTCTCCAGAGATCTCCCTGTGTATCTCCAAGGAAACATATCAAAGCCAGGGAACAAAGCACCAAGCAGAATTGTTCTGTGCAAACACATAGGGTGGGGAGGCTAGAAACAAGCAAGCAGAAGACAATGTTTTCAGTTCATCCTGCCATACTTGAGATGCGCAGGTTTCTTTCAGATATTACAAAAGTCCTGCATGGAAGAAACTTTGGTGTAGGGATGGGCATGTAGATTTGTCATGCACAATGCCCCTACACCTCTGTCGTGCTACCTGTGCCTGCACTGGGAAGCTGCACGGACTCTCTGTGTGTGGACTTGCAGTTTCCCATTCTGGCCACACTCGGATCCTGCAGAATGCCAAGCACAGCTCGGAAGAGACATCCAGATCTGGCACTGTGTGCAGGTTCCAGACAGCAAAGCTAGGATCAGTGTTCAGTTCAGCGGGACCTGGGAGAACAGTCATTCCCTTGAAAAGGGCCAACTGTGGGCATCATAACAATGCTTAGCATTTACTAAAGCCGGTGTAGCGGCGAAGGGACTGAGCTGTGAATCATGAAGCCCCTGGTTTGTTTCTTGCCTTTGCAACATAAACTCACTACGAGACCTTGGGGAAATCATTCACTCTCTCTCCCTGACTCAAGACTCCCCCGCAGCCATCTGCAACATAGGGAATAATAGTACCCGGTGGCATAGTGATAAATTTTAAACTTTGAAGTGTGAGTGTTTATCATAGCCGCAGCTCCAGGGAGAGTCCAAAAATTCAGGTAGTTGCGTGGATCCTTTCCCCGCTCACCACAATATTAATTTTCTTTCTGGATTCCCCCCAATAATTTCCCTTTTTAGTTATCCCCACCCACCCCAACTCCAGCTTAACTTGGACAAGGGGCAACGTTTGAATGATAGAAAGAGCAGCTGTTTTCCAAACGTCAGCTACCATGCTAGTGAGCTTCTTTCTGCCTCCACTACCCAATTCCTGACCTCTGCTGCCTGAAGATATAGCACAGGTAGGCACCTGTGGGGCAGTGGTAAATTTTGAAGCGCAGGTGCTCACCATGACACGCCCCATAGCTATGGCCCCAAGGAGAGTCCCAAAGATGCAGGCAGCAGTGTTGATCCATATCAACAAACCAGTTCTAGCAGTTTTCATCTCTACCAGGATCAGGTCTTTGATCAAGCTACTGGATCTTCGTTGCCCATTCCAGACTAAGCCACCCCAAAATACTTTGCATCACAGCAGGGAACAATATAGTGTTACTGGAAAATCAGTTTCCCCACCAACTACTGTGACGACTGCAGCTAAGCTCAGAGGGAAGCAGGAAGCATGGGCTGGGTAAGGGTGGGAGATGACATCAGCATCCATGCTAATCAGGAAGTGCCCACACGGCGTCCCAGGCTCCACTACACCACTGATAATACCAACCTACCTTACAGGGTTGTCTTAAGGATTCAAATTCGATAATACATGCGAAGCGCTTTGCAAGCCCTATGCAAAGGTTAAGTAAGAATGTTCATATGTTCAAGGAGTTCACATGTATTTTCTTGCTGTGAGACTTACAAACCCTGTTAGGTAGAATTTAGACTCGTGCACCAGCTGCAATGGTGATGGACGCATTTCCCGATCAGCATCGGCGCCAGGTTTTTGACAGCCTTTGGGCAAGACCTCCTCGCTCAGTGAGTTTGCTTTCTCACCACCATGGTCACCAGCTACTCTCGGTCCTCATCCCCATCACTGCTTGCTTGGCAGGCAGGGAGCCAGGAGGCCGCGGCATCTCCCGCTCCTCCTCACCACCACTGTTGCCTGGGCCGGAGCGAGAGGCAGGGGAACAAGCAGGTCGCAATGGTGAAGAGGAGGAGCAACTCCAGGGGGCTCTGGTCAGCGGGCCCCTGCTGGGTGTGGGCCCTCGACAGGTGCCGGACCATGCCGACCCTTGACGTCAGCCCTGGGTAAATCACTATTATTTATTTACACATACATACATTTTAAAAACACCCTTCCTCCTAGCAAATACCAGGGCGGCATATAGAATCATAGAATAGTAGGGTTGGAAGGGGCCTACAGGGCCATCGAGTCCAACCCCCTGCTCAGTGCAGGAATCCAAGTCAGAGCATCCCTGACAGGTGGATGTCCAGCCTCGTCTTGAATGCCTCCAGTGTGGGAGAGCCCACCACCTCCCTAGGGAATGGGTTCCGTTGTCGTATTGCTCTAACAGTCAGGAAGTTTTCCCTGACGTTCAGCCGGAATCTGGCTTCCTGTCACTTGAGCCCATTATTCCGTGTCCTGCACTCTGGGATGATGGAGAAGAGATCCTGGCCTTCCTCTCTGTGACAACCTTTCAAGTACTTGAAGAGCGCTATCCTGTCTCCCCTCAGTCTTCTCTTCTCATGGCTCAACATGCCCCATTCCTTCAATCGCTCCTCATAGGGCGTTGTTTCCAGTCCCCTGATCATCTTTGGTGCCCTCCTCTTGAACCCTCTCCATTTTGTCTGCATCCTTCTTGAAGTGTGGTGCCCAGAACTGGACACAGTACTCCAGATGAGGCCTTACCAGTGCTGAGTAGAGGGGAACTAGTACTTCCCGGGATTTGGAAGCTATGCTTCTATTAATGCAGCCCAAAATAGCATTATACACAAGACACTAAAAATCACAGAAGCTACATTGTCATGATAAAAAGAGAGAAGGAGGCAAGTACAACAGAGCAGACAAAACAAACCAATTAACATGCAGTATCGGCGCCAGTCACACCTCCATGGGGAGAGAATTCCATAATGGTGGTGCCACAAACGAAAACATTCTCTCCTGTGCTGACAGATAATGTAGTCCAGGGACCTGGAGAACAGCGTTCCTTGGCGACCATATAGATGCAAGCTGGTAGAAAGAGAGATGCTCCTGCAAATCTTTGCGTTCCAAGACATATAGGGCTTTAAAGGTAAGCACCAGTGCCTTGAATTGGGTTCAGGAGCAGATAGGCATGGCTCCTTTGGAACTGGTATAATATAATTCTACTTGGCGGTAGCAGTAACTGCTGCATTGTGCACAAGCTGAAGTTTTGTCTTCCACAGCAGCCCCACGTACAACACATTGCAGCAGGGGTCCCTAGGCTTGATGGGTTGGTGGGCACATTTGGAATTTTTACAAAGTCGTGTGGGCACTCTTGCAAAATGGCTGCCATGGCAGTGGAGCTTGCCCATTCATTAAATGGCTGCCATGGTGGGCACAGCCGGTCACAAACCACCTATTTCCCAAAAGGCAAGCTGATGAGGCTAAAAGAAAATTCACTTAATGAAGAACCTAAGTATAAGGCAGAAGTGGGGGTCTGAGCTCCAAAACAGAAAAGCACTCTAAAGGCTAGAGGGCAGCATGTTGCTTTGGAGCATGCCAGATTCCCAGTTTTTTAAAAATAGTGTAATAAAAAACCCTTAAGGAATAAAATAAAAATCAGGAGGAACAAGGAATCTGGCTGGTACCGAGAGAGGTATCTATGGGCACCACATTGGAGACCCCAGCCTCAAAACACTGTAAATTAAAAGAGCCCCCCCCACACACACACACACACAAACATTTAGAACACAGTCTATTGCATGTTTAGACAGAAAAGTCCTACAATCCCAGCATTCCCCAGCCAGCATGGCTGGCTGAGGATTGCTGGGAGTTGTAGGACGTTTTTCTGTCTAAACATGCATAGGCTTGCGCCCTTAATGACTCAACAGGCCCAATGTCAAGTGCGATGAAAGACCATAAAGTGGGGATCTCTCTAGGCCAAGGAGTTCCACAGCCACAGAGAAGACCCTTTCTGTGCCAGTGAAACAAATCTCAGAATAGGCTGACCTCTTATGCATCCCTCACCCCTACAAAAAAAGAGGAAACATCACCACAAAAGAGGGCACAGATCTGCAAAAAAAAAAAAGGTATATGAAAATGGATATGTATAGATTCAAAATTAGAAAGAATTACTATAATTTAAGTAGAAATACAATATATCTCACACCGTCGTGGGAAAGACTGTAACAAGGAGACCCCACGCGCCTGCTCAGTCTGCCAGGTCAGGGGTGCTGAACCTCTTTCAGCCCGAAGGCCAAATTCGATTCAGGGGGCCACGTTCCAGGGGTGGGCGGGGCCAAAGGCAAAACAGGTGGGGCCAAAATACAAGCATATTTCAGCTTAAAGCTCTTAAGAACTATCTCAGGAAGCCTCTAGCTTTCAAGGGTTAGGGTGAGCTTCAAATGTGGCATTGAATTGTGAAAGCGAAAGAAAGTGTGATTTCCTCTTGTGTGTTTGCACTATTCTGCTATGCCACAGTGCCACCTAGAGGTTATGTAGCAGAAAAGCAGGAAAGGAAATGCTCCTCATATAGTGCCAGTAATTATGCCTTAGGAGGGGCGTTTCAAACTTTCAGAATGGTGGGGGGGAAACTGCACAGGAAACCACCAGACAATTGGACGTCGGAGGGAAGGGGGTGGGGCCTAGGGAACGAGGTGTGACATCTGGGGAACCCCGGAGAGCTGAATTGGGACCCCAGGCAGGCCAATGTGATCCCCGGACTTGAGGTGCTGCACTCCTGTGCTAAGTGTTGCCTGGGCCAGAGAGAGAGGCAAGTGAACAAGTAGTCTAGAACAGTGAAGGGCAGAAGCAACTCCTGGGGGGCTCTTGTCAGGGGGCTTCCACTGGGGTGTTGGCCCTTGGCAAGTGGCTAACCATGCTTCATTTGTTCCGGTCTGCATTTGGTGCTTAAAAATCATTAGCTGCTGCTGCTGTGCGTGTATGTGTGTTGAACTGTAATTTGTATGTTCATGTTTTTGTAATATTCAAAACTGCCTTGTAAGGGCGGCGGTCTCTGAGATTAAGAATCTCTTTAATAACAACAGCCAGCAATGGGGCGTGCTTCTGGCGGGTTCACACTAATTCCTTTCATTTCTTGTGCTCCGGATGTGCCCGCTTTTGCCCACTTGAGGGCAGTATGTGATAAAAGCCATCTAGAATGCGTCGCCTGCCTGCTGCAGCTGAAACTGCCCCCAGACCCGCCAAAACACAGCAGCACCCGTACCACCAACAACAGTTTGACTCCTCGTTCTGCAGCACACACAATTTAATGTTCATGGCGAGCCAGGGTTGAAGAAAAGGGAGCGTCAGAAGAGCTGCCTTAGATAATTTGTCTATCTACCTAGCAGCTGTCTGGGGGTTTGGGGGGGGGAGTTCCAGCAGAGAAGGGTCTCCCCTTGCATCTGCTACCTGATCCTTTTTAACTGGAGATGCCAGGGATTGAACCTGGGGCTTTTTTGAGCCAGGGATTGAACCTGGGGCCTTTTTTAAACCAGGGATAGAAACTGAGGCTGCTTTTTTTTTTTTAACCAGGGATTGAACCAAGAGCCAGTGTGGTGTAACGGCTAGAGTGCTGGACTGGGAGTCGGGAGATCCGGGTTCTAGTCCCCACTCGGCCATGGAAGCTCACTGGGTGACTTTGGGCCAGTCACTGCCTCTCAGCCCAACCTACCTCACAGGGTTGTTGTTGTGAGGATAAAATGGAGAGGAGGAGGATTATGTACACCGCCTCAGGTTCCTCAAAGAGGAAAAAAGGCAGGATATAAATTAAATAAATAAATAAATTGAAATGGAGGCTTTTTTGAACCAGGGATTGAAAGTGGGGCTTCTTTTCTTCTTCTTTTTTTGAACCAGGGGTTTTCTAACCAGGGATTGAACCTGGGGCTTCTGGAAGGGGGACACCAGGGCTTTTTTAACCAGAGATTGAACCTGGGCCTTTTTGTTGTTGTTGAACCAGGGCTTTTTGAACCAGAGATTGAACCTGAGGCTTTTTTTGAACCAGAGCTGTTTGCACCAGGGATTGAACCTGGGGCTTTTGCATGCAAAGCAGGCGCTCTACCCTAAATTGGCATGCCCACGCCAGCCCAAGTGCTGACACCAGGCCCTTTGCCACTGCCCCATCAGTTGCCACTCTCTGGAGGGACGCTTAAGGAGTCTTTGGACCTCAGCCTTAAGATCCAGCACGAGCAGCAGCACTGTTCCCAAGCAGGATGTGTGGACCACTCTGAGGAAGAGGATGTTAGACTAGCGGGACCATTTTGGTCCGATCTAGCGGGACTTTCAGGTTCTTATTAGCCATGGCAGTTGAGTATGGAACCTCCATGTCTGAATATCAGTTCCTTGGGAGCAACGACATGGGAGATGTATTACTTTCAAACCCTACTTGCAGGTTTCCCAGAGGGTTCTGTTTGAGGTCTGCTTGGGCTCTGTGAGAAACACACAGGGGTCCCAAACCTTCTTAGGTCTGTGGGCGCATTTGGAATCATGAGAAAGTGCTGTGGGTGCTCTCACAAAATGGCTGCCCAGGGCAGCTTACCCATTCATAAAATGGCTGCCGTGGTGAGCATGGCCCGGCAGAAAACACTCATTTCCCAGAAAGGCAAACTGATGAGACTGAAAGGAAAAGTAAATTGCCCAAGAACCTAAGTACAAGGCAGAGGTGGGAGGCTGAGCTCCCAAACACAAAAGCACTCCTTTGAACCCAAATCAAGATGGCGCCGAAGGGCTTTTCAGCATGTCAGCTTCCCAGGTTTTTTTTTTTAAGTGTAATTTAAAAAGATTTAGTTTTTTAATTTCAATTTTTTTAATTTTAAGATTTCTTAAAGATTTTAAAAGAAATCTTAAAAAATGAACAAACCATCAGGAGGGGCAGGGAGTCTGGTAGGTACCAAGAGAGATGTCTCTGGCACATTGGGGCCCATGGGCACCACGTTGGAGACCCCAGGAAACAGGTTGCTGGACTGGACAGATGAGGGAGGAATTCGTTCAGTATACACTTTAATATGAACTTACCTAATTCCGGACTTCTGAAACACTATATGAATGGGAATTCAGTTATCCTTCGAGATTTGCACTTCTCCGAATTTGCAGTGGAGTTCTCCAATCAAAAACATGTGTAAATTAGGGGAAATTATGCCCCCTGCAGCATATATTATGCAAATTTCTGGCAAAAGAGGTGTATATTATGCAAAAATGCACGCATTAGGAGAAAAATGCACAAAGTGCTTATGAATTTTCATGCAAATTTTAAAAAAAATTCTCAGAGTTTGGGATGAACCAAACTTAAGCCTGGAGAAATGCTCAAAGTTCAAGACAAACTGAACGTCAGACTGAAAAAAAGAGAAACTGGGAGAAACCAAAATGAATAGATCCATCCATCGCTAATCTAGCTTTTTCAGATATTCCATTAGCCAAATTGTGGCTACTCTTACGGCATGGATGAACCGATTAAAAAAAGGATTAACCTTGCATGAGTTTGAGTCAAAAGGACACAGAAGTGGTAATCTTTTTTGTTTTGTTTTTTAATTGAGTTCTGTATAGAACGATATAAATTTTTCTATTTGCATTTATGCTCGATAACAAACACCTTTAGCAATGTATTTCGTAATCATAATAACACAAGGCAAAATAAAGTGAAATCAAATCATAACAGTCAACTCAGTCTCTGTTGCAGCCACTGTAAAAAAAGCAAACTCCATGTTAGGCATAATTAGAAACGGAATTGAGAATAAAACTGCCAAGATCATACTGCCCTTATACAAATCTATGGTGCGACCAAACTTGGAATTCAGTGTACAGTTCTGGTCACCACACCTAAAAAAGGATATTGTAGAGCTGGAAAAGTGCAGCAAAGGGCAACTAAAATGATCCAGGACTGGAACATCTCTGCTATGAGAGAAGGTTACAACAGCTGGGATTGTTTAGCTTGGAAAAAGGGAGGGTAAGGGGAGACATGATTTCTTGTTGTTCAGTCGTTAAGTCGTGTCTGACTCTTCATGACCCCATGGACCATAGCACGCCAGGCCTTCCTGTCCTCTGCTCTCTCCTGGAGCATGCTGAAGTTCATATTAATTGCATCGGTGATGCTATCTAGCCATCTCATCCTCTGCCGTCCCCTTCTCCTTTTGCCTTCAGTCTTTCCCAGCATCAGGGTCTTCTCCAGTGACTTTTCTCTTCGCATTAGGTGGCCAAAATATTTGAGCTTCAGGGGAAGATATATCCAACTGAATGCAGAGTTCCAGAGAATAGCAAGGAGAGACAAGAAGGCCTTCTTAAATGAACAACGCAAAGAAATCGAGGAAAACAATAGAATGGGAAAAACTAGAGATCTTTTCAAGAAAATTGGAGATCTCAAGGGAACGTTTTGTGCAAAGATGGGCATGAAGGCAGGGACCTAACAGAAGCAGATGAGATTAAGAAGAGGTGGAAAGAATACACAGAAGAACTATACAGGAAAGATCTTAATGTCCCTGATAGCCATGATAGTGCGGTCACTGAACTTGAGCCGGACATCCTAGAGAGTGAAATCAAGTGGGCCTTAGGAAGCATTACTAACAACAAAGCTAGCAGAGATGACAGTATTCCAGCTGAGCTATTTTAAAATCCTAAAAGCTGATGCTGTTAAAGTGCTGCACTCAATATGCCAACAAATTTGGAACACTCAACAGTGGCCACAAGACTGGAAAAGGTCAGTTTACATTCCAATTCCAAAGAAGGGCAACGCCAAAGAGTGTTCAAACTACCATACAATTGCGCTCATTTCACATGCCAGCAAGGTTATGCTCAAAATTCTACAAGCTAAGCTTCAGCAGTATGCGAACCGAGAACTACCAGAAGTTCAAGCTGGGTTTTGAAGAGGCAGAGGAACTAGAGATCAAATCGCCAACATTCGCTGCATCATGGAGAAAGCAAGAGAATTCCAGAAAAATGTCTATTTCTGCTTTATTGACTACGCTAAAACCTTTGATTGTGTGGATCACAACAAACTCTGGCAAATTCTTAAAGAGATGGGAGTACCAGACCATGTTACCTATCTCCTGAGAAACCTATATGAGGGTCAAGAAGCAACAGTAAGAACCAGACATGGAACAACCGATTGGTTCGAAATTGGGAAAGAAGTACGACAAGGCTGCATATTGTCACCCTGCTTATTTAACTTATATGCAGAGTACATCATGAGAAATGTTGGGTTGGATGAATCACAGGTCGGAATTAAGATTGCCAGGAGAATTATCAACAACCTCAGATACGCAGACGATACCACCCTAATGGCAGAAAGCGAAGAGGATCTCAAGAGCCTCTTGTTGAGGGTGAAAGAGGAGAGTGCAAAAGCTGGTTTGAAACTCAACATGAAAAAAACGACGATCATGGCATCTGGCCCCATCACTTCCTGCCATATAGAAGGGGAAGAAATGGAAGCAGTGACAGATTTTATTTTCTTGGGCTCCAAGATCACCGCAGACAGTGACTGTAGCCATGAAGTTAAAAGACGCTTGCTCCTTGGGAGGAAAGCTATGGCAAACCTAGACAGCATAGTAAGAAGCAGAGACATCACCTTGCCGACAAAGGTCCATCTAATCAAAGCTATGGTTTTCCCAGTAGTAACGTATGGCTGTGAGAGCTGGACTCTAAGGAAGGCTGAGCACCGGAGAATTGATGCTTTCGAACTGTGGTGCTGGAGAAGACTCTTACGAGTCCCCTGGACTGCAAGGAGGTCAAATCAGTCAATCCTAAAGGAAATCAACCCTGACTGCTCATTGGAAGGAGACATGATAGAAGTGTGAAAAAACTATGCATGGTGTGGAGAATGTGGATAGGGAGACATTTTTCTCCCTCTCTCAAAATACTAGAACCCAGTGGGGTCATCCCATGAAGCTGAGTGGTGGGAGATTCAGGACAGATCAAAGGAAGGACTTCTTCACACAGCGCTTAATTAAACTATGGAATTTGCTACCATAAGGTGTAGTGATGGCCACCAACTTGAATGGCTTTAAAAAGGGGTTTCACAAATTCCTGGAGAAGGCTATCAATGGCTACTAGGCTTGATGGCCATGTGCTACCCCCAGTACCAGAGACAGTATGCCTCTGTACACCAGTTGCTGGGGAACATGGGTGTGAGGGTGCTGTTGCACTCCTGTCCTGCTTGTGGTTGTGGACAGCTGGTTGGCCACTGTGTGAACAGATTCCTGGACTAGATGGACCCTTGGTCTGATCCAGCAGGGCTCTTCCTATGTTCTTACGTTCTTAAGTGTGTTAGTCGCTATTATTCATGAAATATTCCAGAGCTCTGTTGACATCGATGTTCATATCTCTTGGCATATTCTAGGTTAGTATTCCTCTCCAAAATGGATTTCTGTGTAGCAGCTACCTGTGGAACTGAGGCTGTAGGGTTTACATACTGAATAAATGGAAACCAAGTTTCTAAAAGGTGATCTTGCTTACGGTGATGTACTGGAGCCAGGGCTCACAGGAAGGTTTTGTCAGCACTTCTCTGCAGGGACTCTTGATGTCACCTGCCACCCTGCTCAGAATTCCCTGTCCCTTCTGATCTTAGCTGCAATCTTCACAATAGCTGGAGTGATTGTTGTGTGTGCGCGCGCGTGTGCGCGCTGTCTTTTTATATGTAAGCTGTTTTTACATTATGTATAATTGTATTTTTAAGGGTTTTAATCTCTGCAAACCGCCCAGATTGCTTTGGCTATTGGGTGCTATAGAAATACAATAAAGGAAACGAGAAGGAAATGAACTTTCCCAGCAAGGATCTATTTTCCTTGTTGAAATGCAAAGTGCTTTGGGGTGGCTTTGTCCGGAACGTGCCATTAAGCTCCATCAGCTTTACCAAAGACCTGCTCCTGGTGGAGACAAAAACTGCTGGAACTGGGTTGTTGATATGGATCAACAGAGCTGCCTGCAGTTTTGGACTTTCCTTGGGGGTGCAGCTTTGGGGACTGTTGTGATGGGCACTTCCAAATTTGTCACTACATTTGACAGCTCCAGGCCTGGGAAGGCCCTTAGGCAAGGCACCCTCAATGGGACTCCTTCCTCGGTCAGTCCACCTTCTCACCACCATTGTCACCCGCTCCTCTCCTCTTCCTCATCATTGCTCCCACTTGCTTGCTTGACAGGCAGAGAGCCAGGGAGCACGTTGGCATCTTTTGCTCCTCCTTCTCGCCACCACCGTTGTCTAGTCCAGAGCAAGAGGCAGACGAACAAGCACTTCAAAATTTGCCATTACACCACTGCTCTGGGAAATACACAAGGACGGCATGAAGGGACTAGCCAGCTCTGATGTTTTCCTCCAGCCTCTGGTACTTACAGGTATATTGCTCCAGAACAGGGAAGCTCTATTTAGCCATCTTGTCCAATAGCCATTGATAGACCTGTCCTTCCTAAATTTGTCTATTTTCTTTTTTCTTTTTTTTAAACCAACCTGGCAGGCCCCAGCTTGGGGGCATGGCAATGGGGAATGTACCATGAGTACCTGCACCCCCAAATTTACCAGTACACTACGGCTTGCTTAGTTATTCCTCAAATCACCCGACTATGAGACGTTGTTTTTTCTGGTTGCATAAATACTGCCACAATGTCTGTGATGTCACATGTAAATGTGTTACGAATCTGTGTACATATATGCATTAATGTTATGACTCTGATTTTTCTGGTAAGTAGATCTAGGGAGTGAGTGGTCTGTCATGACTGGCTCTATGTGTGTGTGTGTGTGTGTGTGTGTGTGTGTTAAATGGTGCATGAACTGGGAGCAGTAGCTGTGGAGTTTAGACAGGGAACAGATACACAGGGCTTGTGGGGAGATACATAGCGTTTAGAGTCTGTGTTTACAGAATTAGAGTGGTGATTAGTATGTGTATGTGAGAGGATATATAGAAAGTTTTTAAGTGACTTAGGCTGCAATCCTATGCATGCTTAGACAAAAGTCCTACACTCCTACACAAACATTTAGATGCAAGTTTAGACAGAAAAGCCCTACAACTCCCAGCATTCCCCAGCCAGCTATGCTGGGAGTTGTAGGACTTCTTTTCCTGTATCTCAACACGCATAGGATTGGGCCCGTAATACTGCAACTCCCTTATTTATGTGCAGGAGGAGAGTAAAAGTGGTGATTTACTATTTAACACCTTAATTCTGTAACTAATAAATGTTTCTCCGCTTTTCAAAATCTCATGCCTACGGCCCGTAGCTACCAAAGGGTGAAAGTGATCAAAAGAGAATAGATATATGTCAGAAATAAAAAGCTGGGGTGTCTTCACATCTCCAGAAGTAAAGGTATTGGACCTGAGGGAAAGGCCGTGGTGGGATCATTACTGGGTGTGTGGCGGAAGGCATTGCCTGCTGTGGGAAAGGCCTTATGGAAAAGGTATGCACACTGGTAAATACGCTGGAACGTCGCAACGTCCCAAACAGTCTATGTACTGTGTATCCTGAAGACATCCACCCTCGCAGTGCGGCTTCTGTTCTTGCTGTTGCTGACATAAAAGTGACTATATCCACATGGGAAACAGAAGGCCCTTCATTTGTAAAGGAAGAGAATACAGCCCTGCGTTTGGCAGGTGTGTGGCCAGGCGCAGAGGACAGGGCCCCGTCTGCCCCCGTGAAGGCTGCCTGGGAGAGAACATCTCCAGCGGTGGCAAGGTAGGGAGAAGAGCTGTCCCTGTGGACGGGACAGCGCTCGCCCCTTCGACACTCACAGCACAGCCAGGGTCAGGCCAGTCCCCAAGGGCAGAGGGGGAGCTGAGGCCGGCGTTTCCCGGACGGTGGCGCAGCGGCTGGAAGGAGCTTCCGACCTTGCTCGCGAATGGTGCATTTCTGCAGCCTCTAGAGGAGAGACAGAGGAGAGAGAGGCTGCTGGGGAAACTGCGGCAGCAGAACAGCCAGGAGGAGCAGGGGCGGGGCAGGGGGGGCACGTTTATTAATACTCTGCTGAGTCAGAGGGGCTCTTCTTGGGTTCCAGGATCACAAGATGCAGATGCTGGCAGGGCCAGCCGGCTGGCAGGTTTGCCTTTTTTTAATCTCTCCCTCCCTCCCTACTGATGGAGACAAATGGGGAAGGAAGAAAGCACCGGTGACAGCTACGCAACTGGCTGACCTTTTAGTACAGGACCTAATCGAAGCCAGGGGTGTTGAACCTGGGGTCCCAATCTGGCCAAAGCTGCCCCACCTGGGGTCCCCAATCTGGCCCTCTGGCCGTTCCTCCTTCTCCTTTCCCCCAACAGCCGATCATTTGGTCGTTTCCCGCCTTTGGCACTGTTTTATCTCCCATTCCAAAAGGTTATATCCTGCCTTTTTCCCTCTTGTGAGACACCCAAGGTAGCCTACGTGGCCATCCTCCTCCTCTCCATTTTATTCTCACAACAACCCTGTGAGGTAGGTTTGGCTGAGTCAGCAACTGGCACAAAGTCACCCGGTGAGTGTCATGGCGGGGGGGACGGACCTCGAACCCGGGTTTCCCCAGTCCCAATCCAACTACACCATACTGGCTCTCCAGAGATATCTATCTATCTATCTGTCGATCGATCTATCGATTGATAGATAGATCCATTCATACAGCACTTGGACAACAGACCATACAAGGCACACAGGTCAGTTGGTCACAGTCATCCCACTATGGCGAGATGTGCTGTATTTGCTGTATGCAAAGAGTTTTCCTGACTTAGCTGGCACAGAGTATCTTTCCATTTTGCCAAGCAGCAATTCTCAAATCACACCTCCTTGTCAAACTTTGTCCCCTTCTCTGCCTGCAGTCCTGAATGAACGGACAAACTGGTTAAGGATGCTGCCCGGGCTGCAGGAGCAGAGACCTCCCTATTCCGTTTGTGGATGTTTCATCCATCCTCATTCATCTCCTTGACTCAGAGCTCAGTGCTGTGGAAATCCATTCATTTTAATCAAACTCCCGGCCTGTGCAAACGCTGTTGGTGCTTTGGATGAGTTGCCATAGAGAAATTCATTGCCTGGTGCCAGTTTCTTCTGCAGTACAGGAGTGGACATCCTAGAGGACTCTTGGATCCCACCTGCTCCCTCTCTTCCACTCCCCCTCCCCAACATCACAGGCCTTCATGCACAACCCAGCTCAGAATTCCCTGGCCCTTTCTTCTTGGTTTCGCCTCCTCAGATGAACCTGCAGCCCAGCTGCTGTTTTGCCAGAGCTTGCATCGCAAAGCATACGGAGAGTTGCAATGCTTCTATGCACCATGCAGCATGCCAAGGAGCCCAGCTGCAAAAGGAAGGCACTTCTCAGCATTGCATAGAAGGAACCAGTGGAGGCTGGTGGCTCCAATGTCAGTGGGGTGGTGAATCCATTCCGGGTTTCAGTCAGAACTCTAAAGGAGCTCTCCAAGGTGCAAAGCACCTTGGAGAACTCCTTTAGAGTTCTGACTGAAACCCGGAGAAGATTCACTGCACCTTGGGGAGGTCCTTTAGAGTTTGACTGGTTCTGGCTGAAACCCGGAGCGGATTCACCGCCCCGCTGACATCAGAGCCACCAGCCTTCATTGGAAGGAGGACACAGGGCCATTTTGAGGGGAGTCAAAGGGGCCGCTGGAAGACCACAGCGTCCCCATGCCTGTCTTACACCCATGAAAGGGTTCCAGGTTTCATTCATCCTTTTTGAAAAGATACACTGCCCTGACTTGTGATCATAATCATGTTGTAATCTACCTTAGAAGTCTGTCTGTCTGTCTGTCTATCATCTATCTAGTTATTTATTTATTTCTAAACCGCCCAACAGCCAGGGCTCTTTCGGCAGCTCAGAAAAATTAAAACCACAAAGTGCAGCATAAAACAATATAAAATACGAAAGCTTTGTCCCTTGGCCTTTGGATTTATTTATATTTGTTATATGCGCTCTTATCCATGTTTGTTTGTTTTTGCCATGTTGCACTAGGGACTTGCACTTCATAAAATTACGTTTAGAAAAACAATCAAATCATTGCTCTCGTGCCCTTTCCTGTAGAAAGCGAGTGAAGGAAACAAAGAGATTAGTCCCTTGTTTGGGGTTCATCTCTAGTGTGGCCTTGGGGTCTCCAACATGGTGCCTGTAGGCACCACACATACACGGCATCACACAGCACACAATGTCACACAGCGCACCACATGCACACATATGCGCCACACAGCACAGAGTTTAACGATGGAATTTGCTATCACAAGGTGTATTAATGACCACCAATTTGGATGGCTTTAAAAGCGGGTTAGACAAATTCCTGGAGAAGGCTATCCATGGTCACTAGTCCTGATGGCTATGTGCTACCTCCAGTACCAGAGGCAGTGAGCCTATGGACACCAACTGCTGGGGAACATGGGCGGGAGGGTGCTGTTGCGCCCATGTCCTGCTTGTGGGTTTCCCGTGGGCAGCTGGGCAGCCACTGTGTGAACAGAATGCTGGACTGGATGGGGCTTTGGTTTGGTCCAGCATGGCCCTTCTTATGATCTTATGGACCCTTGGTCTGATCCAGTAGGGCTCTTCTTATGTTCTTAAGGACTCCTCTCTTGGGGTCTGACAGTCTCCTTGCTCCTGCTGATTTTTATTTTATATCTTAAGACTTTTTTAAAATGTAAAGATGTTTTTAACCGGGAGGCTGGCATGCTGCAAAGCAAAGGGCTGCGCTCTCGCGCCATCTTTATTTGGGTTCCAAAGAGTGGTTCTGTGTTTAGGAGCTCAGGCCCCCACCTCTGCCTTGGACTTCGGCTCTTGGGCAAGTGACTTTTTTTCCATTAGCCTCACCACTTGCCTTCTGGAAATGACTGTTTTGAGACCGGCCTTGCCTACCATGGCAGGGAATGGACAAGCCCTCCCCTATCGCAGCCATTTTGTGAGAGCACCCACAGCACTCTGCAAATTCCAAATATGCCCACTGACCCAAAAAGCCTGGGGACCCCTGGTTTAGTCCATTTGTAATTCTCCTGAGGAGAACTGCATTTTTGACAGCCAGTGCCCTGCATAATATAGGTCAGTTATGTAAGGGCAACTGGTTCCATTACACGGGGGAGACTGGGATGGGGGTGGGAATACTGCAGACCAGAGGGGTGCAGTTAATATTTGCATTTCGGGGCTTCAGATATTTTTAATGCGCAACTAACACAACTTGATTCTCATTCTCATGAATGTAGCAGATGTCAAAATTACTGTCGGTGACGGCCAGTGAAAATTCTTGCTCCACTGGATTTTGATTTCCTTGGCATACATGGAAAAGACATTACTTACGACATGCTGGCAAATCAGTTCCATGGGCTTTGCCCAATTTAATTTCAGCGGCTGTCAGATCTGCGTGCTTTCGTTTTGCATGCTACATTTTCTCCAGGGTTGCAAAGGCAGGCTTCCTAGTGTTGTCAAAATCGGTGCAAAAAATATAATATCAATGGGAGGACACCACTCTAAGCTAAGAACATCAGAAGGGCGCTGCTGGATCAGACCAAAGGTCCATCTAGGCCAGCATTCTGTTCACAGAGCGGCCAACCAGTTGTCAACCGGGAACCCACAAGCAGGGCATGAGCGCAACAGCTCCCTCCCACCCATGTTCCCCAGCAACTGGTGTACATAGGCTCACTGCCTCTGATCCTGGAGGTAGAATAGAGCCATCAGGACTAGTAGCCATTGACAGCCTTCTCCTCCAAGGATTTGTCCAATCCCCCTTTCAAGCATCCAAACTGGTGACCATCACTACATCTTGTGGTAGAGAATTCCATAGTTTAACTGTATGCTGTGTGAAGAAGTCTTTCTTTTTATCTGTCCTGAATCTCTGGATGGAACACCCAGTACTATGAATATCACTCTCGCCATTGGCCTTTGGGTGCCAATCCAATGGACCCAGGCCAGCGTCAAGAGTAGGCATGGCCGGGCACCTGCTGAGGGCTCACCCCCCAGCAGAGGCCCACTGACAAGGGCCCCCTGGAGTTGCTCCTCCTCTCCACCATTGCAGCCTGCATGTTCTTCTGCCTCTTGCTCTGGCCCGGACCATAGTGGTGGTAAGGAGGAGCAGGAGATGCCATGGCAGACTTGCTCCCTGGCCTGCCAAGTTGGACCAATGATGGAGCAGAGGATGAGGAACAATAGCAGCTGTTGACAATGCCAGTGGGAAGGTAGCCTCATGGAGGGAGGGGGCCCATGGAAGGCCCTTTGCCCAAGGGCCCTCCAAAACCTGGACCCAGCTGTGAATGAGCCCCCATGGATGGCTTGAAAATGGTGCATTGTTTTTGTAATTAACCACGAGGCTTAACAGGCGCTGAAATCTAGTTCCGCTCTCGGTAAGGTTCTCTCCCTCTCACCCACATCCATCTCCCCAGTTGTTGACTCTTGTGGCATAGTCTACTTCCGCTCGAGAGCCTGAGATACAGGGCGTGCTGCTTTCCGCTTTCCCCCGGAGCATTCTGTCTGCACCAGATTAGCATGCTGGGTTAACAGGAAGAGAGTTATCTGGACAGGAAGACCAAGCAGCAGCTGCTGTTCTTGCAGGAATCGTGAAAGTACTGTTTCCTCGCCTTGCAAAACACACAGAACACAGGGGAAATGTTGTGAAGTCTCCCGCCATCCTCACGTTCTGAATGTATTCCTTGTAATCCAGACTAGCGATGTCCAGCTCCTGTATTCTCTGGTGTTACCACATTTGCTCAGGACACAACTCTGCACACTCCTTCTCCGGGTGCCTCCATTTGAGGCTTTTATGCCACCATTGCCGTGCCTCGCTCACAGAACTATACGGAGGGGTCCAGACATTGTCATCTCCCACTGGCAACCCGCTCCTTTTTTCCCACTTGTCTTTTTCCTTGCCGCGTGACAAGATCTGCATTTTCTTTTTCTGCTCTCTGCGTCCAGCTCCATTTGGCCAGGCTGAAGTGGCACGCAGTGTTACAACCATCTGTGTGTCTGTTATCTCAGGATGCCTCTAGCCTTCAAAGGTTAGGGTTAGCCTCAAATGCAGCATTGAATTGTGAAAGCGAAAGAAAGTGTGATTTCCTCTATTCCACTGTACCACAGTGCCACCTAGAGGTTATGTAGTGGAAAAGCAGAAAGGAAACCTTCTTGTGTAGTGTTCAGAGCTCAATTCTGCGATGAAACCGAAAGTAGATACTGCAGATTAACAGCCAATGAACAGGCTCATGTAGAAAACCCCTTCATCATTGTTTTGGGATCAGGTCAAGTCTTTCCTCTACTCCCAGGTTATGGTCTGTACTGATGTTTAGTTACTTTATTATGTTTTGATGTTTTTAATGAATTTTTAATAGCTATTTCATAGTTGTATGTTTTCATAATTTGTTGTAAGATGCCCTGGGTCTTTCCTTAAGAGAAAGGCAACTAAGACATTCTGTTATCATCAGTATTCCTCTTCTCCTTTTCCTCCTCACATTTGTATCCTTCCAAGGATTTTTAGTTTGTTAGGGTGCGATCCGATGCCTGTTTAGACAGAAAAAAGTCCTACATTTCCCAGCATGGCTGGCTGGGGCATGCTGGGAGTTGTAGGACTTTTTTGGTCTAAACATACATAGAATTGCACCCTTATAGACTTATGTCATGTTTAGAGGCCTAGGGCCAACATAAGCATCTCTCCTACTGGATAACAAAACCCCATGTATAGCTTTATTTAAAAGAACAACAAGCTACTGAGAACCCCTCCACCTTTACCCCTCCTCATCTGGTGACCTTTATTTTGATGGACATGCAAGGGAGAGGAAACGGCACTCTGGAAACTGCCAAATGGGCGATGGATGTCAACGTGTTGCTCTTTTAACGGCGTTATGATTAATTCTGACTTGATGTAGCCAGCCTCAAATTGGCTTGCTAATTAATCATGAAACAGCACTGCAGGCTAATAAGCAATGCCGTTTTGCGAGGCAGGCACAATCACCAGCATCTCGCCAAAAAACCTCGCAAGCCTTTAACCAATATTGGGGCTTCTTTAAAGATTTGTCAACATTTACACCTTACCAAAAAAAAAAAGGTTGCTTTCTCTGCAAAAATGACTACCAAGACTCTCATCTTTTAGTAGTTCACAACCAAACATAAAGTCTTCATTCCCACTTCCACCTATAAGCATACGGTGGGAATAAAAAAAGTTTTAAATAAGCAATTAAGGGCACTATCCTATGGACTAAGCCCTCACTGCTTGGAATCCTCCGAACTCGGAGGCTTCCAAGATGCCTGTGCCCCGCCAGGCTGAAGCCAGCAGGGCAGGAAGAGTGGCGGAGACTATCTTTGCCTCCTGTCCTCTGCATCTGGTGGTTTTCGTTAGATGGGCTTTTTAGTGAGGGCGCTTTGGAGGGGAAGGGAAGGAGGCTTGAGGAAGCTCAGGATAAATCGTATCCTGGCCTCTCTGGTCACCTCCCCTCCCCGCCCACCAGAACGCCCCCTTCCCCCCCTCTCCGAGGTCCATTTTCCAACCTCAGAGAGGCGGCTGGCACGGTTCTCTCACCGCACTGGCTGCGAGGGGATGGAGCTCTGACTCCCCCTTCCGAGGTCGGAGCACTGTGTCCGACCTCGGAAGGTGTTTCCCGAGCCATCCTACGGTCCCTGGGACGCTCACGGATGGGGCACGCTGGGAGTTATAGGACCTGTTTCTGTCCAAACATGCACAGCATTGCACCCTAAATAAGTAAATGTAAGAACACAAGAAGATCCATGCTGGAGCAGACCAAAGCCTGTCTAGTCCAGCATTGTGTTCCACACAGATGTCCAAATGGGAAATCTACAAATAGGACCTGAGTGCAATAGCAGCTTATGTTCCCCAACTGGTATACACAGGCATGCTCCCTCCTATACTGGAGTATACTGGAGGTAGCACATAGCCATCAGGACTAGTAGCCATTGATAGCCTTCTCCTCCATGATTTTGTCTAATCCCCTTTTAAAGCCATCGAATTAAAAATAATCGTCCTCTTGATTTAGCCTTAGCCATGAACCTAAGCTCAAAATCCATCTGCCCTCCGCTCCATTAACGCAGCCGGTCAACATTCACGCTGACGTGCTGACAGACTGAAGCAAAGTATTCTGGGAGTTATTTCAAGCATCTTAGTATGCGACTATCTATGGGAGTCCAAGCCAGGCGAACACATAAGACGGTGCAAATCCAGAAATCCCTAGCTGATTGCTTGCTTCGTGTGTGCATATCTGTGTGTGGGGAGAATGGGGGTGGGGGGTGGGCAGGGTGGCGGGAGGAGCTCAGCTCCAACGGTCGCTTCCTTTCTGTGTGGGTAAAGTGTCTGCTGAGCCAAAGCTTTTAACTCTGGCATTTGGACAGATTGGCGAGTAACACCAGGGGCCGTTTTGTTCAAACAAAGCAAACAGCGCACGGCATTCCGGAGATCAGTCTGTCTTAATTAATTAACGCAGGTGAAGAAACAAAACAGGATGCACTGGAGGTGAGGGCTTATATCCATCCGCCTTCCCCAACATGGGTCGCTCCAGGTGTGTTGAGCTGCTGTCCCATAATTCCAAGCCAGCCTGGCCGTTGGTCCAGGATGGCTGGGAATTATGGGGGTGGCACTTCCAAACCCCTGGCGGGCAGCAGGGTGAGGAAGGCTGCTTGACAAGGTGTTATAAATGTCCCCACCCTGCAGTTTTTCAATGAGGTTTTCAGTTTAGGCTTGTGCTCAAACTGGCATGGTGATGGATGCATCTCACAGCCAGGGCCAGCTCCAGATTTGGGGGGGGGGCTTGGCAAGACACCCTCCATGGTAGACTCACCCTCAGAGAGCCTTCCTCCTCACTGCCATGGTCACCAGCTGCTCTTGCTCTCCTCCTCTTCCTCCCCATTGCTCCCACTTGCTTCTAGGAAAGGGGGGGATATTGTTTAGAGGAAGGGCGGGTCAATATTCTAGATGAAAAGGATGAGCACTTTAATGGCTCCAAAAACCATTGTAGTGTTCATGGCTAGAAGGGGACCCCGTGCCATTTCTGGAGCCATAGAGGCCCAACAGGAGGACTCATGGATTGGCCAAGTTCTCCTTGCTCTGCCAAGACTACAACTCAGAAGCGTCAAGCAGCCCAGAATCCTCACGGCCTGTGGGGGTGGGGAGGGGTTGTCAGTTGACATTAGTGAACCAATCCGCTGCTGCTTTAAAAGTCCCACATCTGCTGCTTACCTTCCGCACGGCCAATTCACTGCCAAGGGAGGACCCAAGTTCTCCCTCTCTGCTGCTAGACCGATGGACTTCAGCCCACTGGTTTCTTGTCTGAACTGACCCATACACTACAGTCTGCATCTTAAGGCCCTCCTCCAGGAGCCTTCTCTGAGGGAGGCTTGGAGGGCAGCAACAAGGGACAGGGCCTTCTCAGTGGTAGCCCCCCATTTATGGAATAATCTCCCTGACAAGGCCAGCCTGGCACCAACATTGTCATCTTTTGGGCAGCAGGTTAAAACTGCCCTCTTCTCTCAGGCATTTGGCAGCATATCAGGAGTCTCTTTAATTGTCTCTGGCTGATTGATTTAAATCATTTTAGATATGTTGTTGTTGATGTGTGTGCTTTTTCTTTGATATCATTACGTGAAGGGTTTTATACTTTATATAATGTATTTTAACACTTTTCTAAATTTTTGTGAACTGCCCAGAGAGCTTTGGCTATGGGGCTATTTAGAAATATAATAAATGAAATGAAATTAAGTGTTTGGCCACCATTGGGCCAGGATGCCATGGGGCAGGGGTGTGTAGAAAGTGGATCTCCAGATGTTTTGGACTTCAACTCCCAGCATTCCAGATCATTGGCAATGCTGGCAGGGGCATCTGGGAGGTGAAGTTCAAAACATCTGGAAATCTACCTTCTGCCCACCCATGCCAGAGGGAAATGGCAACAAATTTAGCATGTTTTCCACAAACATAATTTTCATTGCAGGCTCAAGCAACTGTGTGGCTTGCTTGCACATCTGTCTATCCACCCATCCATCCATCATGGCCTTTTCTGTGGTGGCTCCCCAACTCTGGAATGCTCTCCCCAGTGAGGCCCACTTGGTGCCCAAGCAGGGCTTTTCTACTCAAGGCATTTATCGTGAGCTCGCCATTCCCTGCTCACAGTTATTGATGGCTTCCTTAGACGATGACGTGACCTCCAGTTTCACTTCCACGTCTAACCAGCACTTTCAGCGATTTTTAGTAGAGCAGAGAAAATGCTCTGGTGATAGCACAATCATGACTCCACAAAAGAACCTCTTTTGGCTGAAGGGCCAAATTCCATTTCGGAGAAACTCTCGAGGGGGGGGTGCATTCCAGTAGACAGCGGGGCAAAAATACAAGAAGACCAGTATATTTTAGCTTAAAGCTCTCCTTGCCAGTAAGTAAGACTTTGGAGAGGCATTTCCACCTTTTAGAATGGGGGGAAAACTGGACAAATACCAGGAAATCACCAAACGACCAGCAGTTGGGGGAAAGGGGATGGGGCTGAGGAAAGGGGGCGTGGCAATTTGGGGAACCCTAGAGGGGAGGATTGGTACTTCAGGCAGGCCGGATTTGGCCCCCAGGGCCTGAGGTTTCACACCCCTGCCTTCCTGGAAACTGAACTTTGCCTTGGCAGAACTTGATCTCTTTCCCAGAACCCGTTGTTCGGGCTGGAACCCCACCGGACTGAGACCACACACTGGATCAGCACAGCGATAATCCTGCCTATGGGTGAGTTGCTACATCACGTCACTCTTATCCCAAACGGCTTTGCAATTGAAGAGGAAAGATTTGGCAGTGAATCCTAGACATCGTCATAATCTCTTTCTCTCCCTGTATTTCAGGAATCCCTGTGCCTTCTCGGCCAGCGTGCGGCGGCTGCGTTCTGGGTTTCTGAGGCTGTGTGCATTAGGGAAAAATGGCATGGATCTCGGTACCGCTTTAACTGGGCCTCCCGCTAGAATCTCGGCAAAGCAAGAGACTCAGCTGCTGCAGCCCAAAGCCAAAGCAGCCGCGCGGGGCTGCACCAAAGCTGCCTTTCCCTTACGCTCTCGTGAAATGAATTCTTGCAAAACCGTGTTAATAAAACACGCCAACGGTGTGTTCTCCGCAGGATTAGTCTTCTTGCAGGGAGACAGAATTACACTACCTCCCTGACAGTATTACAAGGCTTTGGGGTGGCGGCCGGGGGGGGGGGAGAAACGTTCCTGCCATTTGAGGACATGCGATGCTGCACATGCAAGGCTGATGCTGCCGTCCTGGGCCACGAAAAGAAATACACAGGGCTAGCAAACTCAGCCATTTTCTCCCAGATGTCTACAAAGATCTGTGCTTGTAAGTTTCTCCCCCTGCAGGCTTCTTCTTTTTTTTTTTTTAATTAGCATTTTATTTATAGAGCGTACTTCATGTGTACAAATGGCTTCACACCTTGATCCTGAACAACAGCCTTGTAGAGAAGGCCACTGTTACGATCCCAATATTGCAGCTGCGAGGGCACGGTGGTTTGAAACCAAGTGGCTCGCCGAAGGGCATGTTCACGTGAGAATTTAAACCTCTCCCGTGGCGAATTTATGCGAAGTTCTGATCGCACGAAAGAGAAAAGGGAGCAGAGGCATTTGTAATGCCAATGAGCATTATGGATAATATAGGGTTGTTGTTTTGTTTTTACATTTACATGACACAAATGAAGGCTGCCACCTGATCAAAGAAATATCCAGCTCAGGAGGTGAGGGGAGAAACATAGAAAAAGTGATGTGGGGGGCATGGGGGGGGCAATTTGACACTGTTTCCTCCCATTGGGGTTAATGGGAGCTGAATTACTAAGTTACGACAGGGCCTGTGTCCTGCTTGTGGGTTTCCCATGGGCAGGTGGCAGCAAAGGCTTGGATTTTGGTGGAGCTGTGACTCCAATCTGGGTTTTAGTCAGAACCAGCCAGAACTCTAATGGAGCTATCCAAGGCACTGAACCCATTTTGGGGATAGGGTTTAGCACTTTGGAGAGCTCCTTTAGAGTTCTGGCTGGTTCTGACTGAAACCCAGAATGGATTCACAGCTTCACTGAAATCAGAACCACCAGCCTCCCCTGGCAAGTCCGTGGCCACTGTGTGGACTAGATGGACCCTTGGATTCACAGGCCTGACCAAGAGATTAATTGCTCCTGAAGAAGAGACTTAGTCTCGAAACACATAGAGCAGAGCATTTTAGAGATCTGCACAATGAATAAACAGTTATTACAGCCCATACTCGGTGGTGCTTTGGGATCTTTTCCTTCCCAGTGTTTCTTCTGGCAACTCACCTTACTTGTTATGAATTTTTACATTAATTTAATTCTGGGGATAATTGAAAGCTGCAACCGCTCTAAAGTATGATTTTTTTAGGTGCTATGCATTTTTGTTCTCTCCGAAATGATGTATTACGAACCTACCATTCAGAAAGCTTTCTTGCATGTTTATCAAGCATTTCTTTAAGTTGACGAAAGAAAGTCTATCATGCAGTAAATGTTCCACAAAGTTAAGGACTCGGTCTCATTGACTTCAACAAGAACATGATGCGTATTGTTTCAGCTCCACTCTCCCTAAATGCTTGATTATGGTTGTATCGTAATGTGCTCTGTTTCGAAACTGTTTTTTTGTATTGGTGTTGCCGTGATACAAGATTAAAAATGAGAAAACAACCTCTACGCTAGTTCTTAACTTCTTAGTCATAGCATCAACTATTTTGTTTTACACCTCTTGGTATCCCCCCGTTTACTGTATCCTTAACATTCTTTTTTTCTCACAAAACAAAACATATGCCAGTCATTTAATTCCTGGTGTTCATACTATATTTTCTGTTAACGTGACCTTTACATAGCCCATTATGCAAGTTAACACATTCTGTGCTTGGAGGAGTGAGGGGAAATGGAAGGTCACTGCCTTTCCCCTCCCCTGGCCTGGCCCTTACATCCTCTCCACCAGTGTGTGTGTGTGTGTGGGGGGGGGATTGGCTGGCGCTATGCACCCCCCATCCCACCCGGCCAAAATGCCCCACCTAGAAATGTGGCTGCCCCACTTTAACAAGGCTGGCTGGCTACAGGGCTGAGTAACCGTGCCAAATGCCTGGGAAGGAATGCCCTGTAGCAGCCTTGCCCAACACACAACCCCTTCAGATGTAAGAACATAAGAAGAGCCGTGCTGGATCAGACCAAGGGTCCATCTAGTCCAGCATTCCGTTCACACAGTGGCCCACCAGCTGTCAACCAGGAACTGTCAAGTAGGACACGAGCACAACAGCACCCTCCCGCCCATGTCCCGCAGCAACTGGTGTACATAGGCATACCACTTCTGGTACTGGAGGTAGCACATAGCCATCAGGACTAGTAGCCATTGATAGCCTTCTCCTCCAGGAATTTGTCTAACTCCCTTTTCAAGCCATTCAAATGGGTGGCCATCGCTACTTCCTGTGGTAGCTTAACTTCCATAGTTTAACTTTGCGCTGTGTGAAGACGTCCTTCCTTTTGTCTGTCCTGAATCTCCCCCCAATCAGTTTCATAGGATACCCCTGGTTATTGGATTACAGCACCCAATATCCCCCACCATGCTGGCTAGGGCAGATGGGAGTTGTAGTGCAAAACATCTGGAGGGCGGTTGAGCAAGGCTGCTCTACGCTATAGACTCCACTTCTTCATTTAATATAGAACCAGTTACCATTAACTTCTGCAAATTGTTGGAGAATATGAGAAAGAGAGAGAAACATGAGTCTGGCCTTCTCATCAGGGCCAGCGTCAAGGGTAGGCATGATTGGGCACCTGCTGAGGGCCCACACCCCAAGTGGGGGCCCGCTGGCAAGAGTCCCGCGGACTTGCTCCTCCTCTTCATCACAGCCTGCTTGTCCACCTGCCTCTCGCTCTGGCCCAGTGGTGGTGAGAAGGAGAAGCAGGAGATGCCACGGCCTCCTTGCTCCAGGGCTCTCTTGCAAGCAACCGATGAGAAAGAGGAGGAAGGGCAAGAGCGGCTGGCAGTGAGAAGGGAGACTCGCTGACGGAGGGGGCCTATGGGAGGTGTATTTCCCAAGGACCCTCCAAAACCTGGAGTCAGCACCCGACCTCATTACTGGATTGATTGTTCAATGTTTTACCAATACGTTCTCTTGTGTTTATACTGCAACGGCCATTGGCTGCAAACCATAAAATTTGAAGTGACGAATGAACTAGTCCTCATGAACACGTTCCAAAGAGTGTATCAAAACAGCTTGTTGGACCAGCAGGGAGGGGAGCAAAGGAAATAAGATAAAATTGAACCCAGGCAGAATCATTCCCTCTCCCCCGCCCCGCTCCACTTCCCATATGCCTGGAGGAGTTTATAATCCAGATTTGTGACATGCTTGGTGCTCTTCGTTTTTCCACAAATTAAAACCTCTTTCGCTGCTGAATTCAATCAGCCTTAAACGTCCAGAGCTGCAGGCAATCTTGCGGCGCTCGCAGAATGTAGAAATAATAATCATAATAAAAAAAGATTGCTTCTCTGCGGGGGAGTGCACGGCTGCTCTCGTCGGGTTGCCTCTTGTCACTGGAGCCTCAGTGCTGGCCAACGGATGCTTTGACGTTTGCATTCCGAGCTATCACAGGCCAGTGTTGCCCAAACAGCAGAGGAACGCTTCTTTCCTGAATTAAAATGCTGGGTTCTGCTGCATTGTTCAGAAAGAGCAGCAGAAGCGCTTGACAGCAGAATCTGTAATGCCAGCACTGCCGAGTTCCAGCAGCTTTACTGCAAGTTGGTAATAAACACAAAAAGGCGGGGCCTGCAACAAAATGTTGCAGTGCAGAGTGCTCCTGTTCAGGATGCCAGCCAGCCAGCCAGACGTGCCATCTTCCACAATACTCCATTCCATTATCACTCCTCCCAAGTTTTCCATCCCCGCCCCCGCCCCGCCCAACAGACACAGAGAATGCGCAGTCCATATTGGGCTTTTTTCTTTCTTATGGAGTGGGGTTCCCCATTGGTTTCCCCCCTATTTTTTTGGTACTTCTGTAAACCGTGGGGGTTACCCCAGGCATGCTGATACCTCTCTCTTGTTTCTCTGTGGGCCTGTTTTGGCTACAGTTCTATTGGCACTCATCCGCTGAGTTTGTTATTAGAAGGAGTGATGCTTTCATGGGCAGGCCAAGTGGGGAGAATTTGGAGCCCCAATATTTTTGGAGAGCACCAGCCACCCTTGATGCATCCACTGGTCCCACCGCGATTATGGCCAGACTGCCAACAGGAAAGGTGGCCAAGTGGCACATCTCACAGGGCTGGATTTGGCACAGGGACATCCAGTTGCTGATGCCAATACGAATCCCTTAAAATGCCTCAGCCATCCCACGTATTTTATTACATTACATTTATATCCCACCTTTTTCCTCCTGCATGGAACCCAAGGTGGCTCACAGGGTCCTCCTCTTCTCCAGTTTATCCTCACAACAACCCTTTGAGGTAGGTCATGCCATAAATCAGTGACTGGCCCAAAGTCACCCAGTGAGTGTTATGGCTGAGTGAGGACTAGAACCTGGATGTCCCAAGTCCTAGTCCAACAGTTTAACTGCTACGCCACACTGTCTCTCATCGCGAGAAGCTGAAAAATCCAAGGCAGCACTGCTGTTGTGTGATTGCCAGAGCTCTCCTCACTCTTCAAGCTTCTTCCCTGCCAAATGGTGGCAGCAAGGCAATTGATTTCCCCATCCACATCTGTTGTACAGTGGTCGGTAAGGATTACAATGATTCATTTTACATCAGCGTGATGGGGAACCTTTCCCATTCAGGGGCCGCTGCCTGTCTCTCTCCCGTTAGTTGGGTATACGGTCAAGAAGAAAGGGATGGCCCCAATGTGGTTTGACTACACTGTTAAACTTTGCTCAGCGTCGAGCAAGATACTCCTCTTGGCTTGGGGAGGGAAAAGAGAAGAAACAGGTATCCTGCCACCTCTGATTGTTGCTGTAGAGACAGAAGCCGGTTCCTTGCTCTCAGAGGCCAGAGGCGCAATCCTTGTGTTGCTTCAACGCTCAAGAGTTTGCCGAGATGTGCCTTTGACTGTGCATCTTTGCAAAGTCTCAGGAGGGCCTAGAAACAGAATTGTCCGAGCACATACCAGCGAACTGCAGATGTCAATAAAAGCAGGCAAAGACGGCCCCAAATGGACACCCTTTTTTCCCCTCTGCCAGAGGGGTGGGGAACCCCAGGGCCAGCGGCCAAATCCAGCCAACCTGGGGCACCAATCCAGCCCTGCAGATAAAGAATCATAAGAACTGTGTGATGGGACTTATTTGGTATTGCTGCCTCCTGTTAAACAGACAGTTAGCAGAGAAAAACAAAAGGCGGAACAGAATGAGCGTTTACCAGTCCCACATGCAAACAAGGCTAAAAAGAAAGAGACCACATCCATCTTTAGTGAAGAAAAGGTAATATGGTTTACTCACAATATTCTTGCACTAAAATGCAGGCAAGGCATATAGCTTCAAACAGAGTTTGTTCAGTCTGTTTCTTTGTGTTTTATAACACCAGCAGGACAGAGAGCAAACATGTGTGTTCCCAGCAATGGAGGAGGTCAGAGAGAGAGACAGCGAGAGAGAGCGGGGGGCGGGGGGAGAAAGGGGAGGAGCAGGAAACCACATTGCAGGCTATAGAGATCCTAATGCTAGCTGCGCCCAAATTCCCATGCATTAACTAGCTAATAGCAACACTGCCCCCTTCCTGTAACTTGCAGACAAGGTTGCAATATTCCCAACACTGTTGCCCATCAACATCAAAATCTGCACTTTGAGAGCAGATTGAACAGGCGAGCATACAGGTCACCTGGTCTTATACACCATGGTGATATGTTTTGTATTTCTATTTAAATGACAATAATGATGTCTAAATTTGCATCTGTACATATAAATGAGTACATGCAAATTTTATGCAAATCGCTGCCCTCTTTTTGGAGGATGCATGTCCTCTTTTCTGGCGATTCATCAGGGACCACCCTGGTCACATTACAGGAGGCCACTGGAGAGAGTAGTATTTTTGCAGAGGGATTGGCTGTTCTGTATGATCAGAACCGATTCTGGGATGGTAAACACAGTATCAGGATTCTGGACAGAACACAGTGAGAGATTAAACTGGCATGGCACGTTTGGGAAATTGAGAAACTGCGGTGGGCACCACCACAAAATGCCTACCAGTGGATCGCCGCTTTGGCAACTTCCTGTCACGTCTATGTATCTTGGGCTGCATCTTATTCAGCAAAAATTTCTGTTTCGTGTCTATTGGACGCTGCAATGTCTCTCTAATAACGGATTATCTAATTCAGCTAATTGCTGGCGATGCAAGACAGCTAATGCTTCTTTTAAATGTTTCTTTTGGCAGTGTCCGGTAGTTGCTTCTTTTGGGGAGGAGGTTATTACACAGATAAATTTTGTACTGGAACAGTCTTTAATATTCACTGATGTACACGCTCTTTTAAATTATTTACCTGCTTCATGGAAATTAACAAATGGTCAGCGTAAATGGATTCTCTGAACCCTCTTGATAGCTAAAAGACAGATATTACAACACGGGAAGGATAAACACTCTCTTCCTAGAATGCAATGGACTGAGGACCTTACAACGCTTCCAATATTTGAATGGGTGGCATATAGACGCCACTTCCAAATGGATACTTATTTGGATATTTGGCCCGCTTTCGTTGAAGCCTAAGTATAATTGCTAGAAAGTTGTATGCATTTCGCACATATTTTAAAAAAAATTGAACACATGAAAAAAATTAATGAAATGTTTTTGCAGGTGCCTGTGGGCTCCACTTTGGGAGAACCCTGCCATAAAAGCCTTAATCTAAAATATGCTGCTGTTTTGGTCCCACCCACTTTTCTCCCCCCCCCCCCCGGAATGCAGCCCCTGATATCTTCTCTGAAATGGAATTCAGCCCTCAGGCTGAAAGAGGTCCAACACCCTTGGTTTACATACTGCTGCAGGGAGACTATACTCTTGGCCCTGCCATCCTATTGGAGGTCAACTTTTCATTAAAGGGAAAGTGGTCCTGATGCTGTGTGCTTTGCCATGCACCTAGATCTCCTCTGCTATCACTTTTGGCCCTGGCATGGTGGTGAAGGCAAGGATGCTGGAATAGTGCCTGTCACTTTAAAAGAAGGAGGTTCACGCAGGAAGCAAGGATTAGAAGAAAAAGGAACAAAGTCTTGCAAAAGGAAGATAAATGACTTTGCAGTTTCCTTCGCTGATAGAGAGAACACACCACGAATCCTATAGCATTGCACTTCTCAACCCAGCGGAGAAAGCGAGGGCTCAGTGAGTGATATTACACTAGTAGAATTGCACACTCCATGGAAAAGTGTAAGTGGCCTGCAGTGGGGGGGGGGGGAACCCTTCTAGGAGTGAAGATCAATAATCTTCTGATGCCAAAAAAGAAACAGAAAAAAGGAGAGGAATAAACCAAGAAAATCTTGAACTTGGGAGAAGACCACAGCTGAATCTGTTAGCAAAGGAATTTCCTGCTTCTTCTTTTGGTGGCAGCTCAAAAATGCATGCCCTGTAAAAGGAAATGGGTGGAAATTGGTTGGTAGTGGTGGAGATAATGTTGCTAGATGCAGACTGAAGCCAAATCAGCAAAGGGGAACAAACAAATTAAGGCGCCAGGAAGACCAAAACAAAACAGTAAAGGGAGCAGTGAAGGGGATGGTGTTTCGGGCATAAAAACAAAAAAGGAAGTATTTTCAAAGGGGGGCAGACAGCATCCTAAAACAATAGTGGGACAGATTTCCTTGGGAGGCAGAGGGCTCTCTCCTGGAGGTATTTAAGCAGAGGCAGAATGGCTGATCCTGCATTGAACAGAGGGCTGGACTAGATGACTTCTAAGGTATCACCCAAATCAAATTCTAACTGTTTATATTTATTTTATTTCTTTGTTACATTTCTACCCTGCCTTGTCCTCCATGGAGTCCACAGTGGCATACATAATCATCCTCCTCTCCATTTTATCCTCACAACAACAACCCTGTGAGGTGGGTTGGGCTGAGAGTCAGTGACTGGCCCAAAGTCACCCAGTGAGCTTCACAACCGAGTGGGGACTTGAACCCGGGCCTCCCGACTCCCAGTCCAATACTCTAACCACTACACCACAGGGCTCTCCTTCTATGGGAAGGACTGAAATGCAATTGCATGTCGGAAAGGGGGAACGATTTGCATTGCAGATGAGACAGCCTGCAGGAGGGTCGCTTACCACATTTTGAAGTAGGTGAAGTAATACGCATATCTATCTAAAGAGTGTCTCTCCCTCCTGTAAGACCAGTAAGTCCAGTGTCTAAAAGAACCCATGTTGGATTCAGGCTTTGCTGTCTGCAAGAAGAAGGGTTCCACTTGTGGAAGTTCCCTCTGCTCCATTTTTGGGGACATCAAATGATGCTGAGCGTGGCACCGAGGGCTCCTGGGCTAAGGAAGGTAGAAATGGCAGCTGTAATTTGCACTGCCTCTGATTTTCAGCACTGATGCTTTTTAGGCAGAGCTGTGCCTACTCGATGCTGTGTCTAGTCCATGCCAAAATAAGCTAAAGTTCTAACGATCTCCATAAATGATGCAAAAAGCAAGCATATTTGCATCTGTTTTGCATCATTTAGGATTGGATCCAAGATCTGCCTTCTGCAAGAGGAAGGACTCCGCTTGTGGAAGGTCCCAGTTTTTCTGCCCAATTTTTGGGACTCCCCCCGAGCTCAGCCCATTCATTCAGCAGTGTCTCCTGACTCTGCGTAGCATTTTCAGGAGGCCGGAGGGTTCTGCCGTGGGGTAGAGAAGTCCACTTTTGCCAGCACAGTTGATCCAGCATCAGTCTGGATCTAACCCAACAATTCTGCCCCATCTCTGCACTGGATTTGATTGGATCGTTCACTCACTCCCCAGGTCGCTGCCTGAACACAAATGAGGCCCTCTGCAATAACGGCACACTCTGCTCCAGTTTATATAATTGTCCAAGTCGAGTGGGAAGCTCCTCCCGGACAGTACCAGTGAGGCTCCTGGGAAAGGGTGGGGTGAGGCGGGAAAGGAATGTCTCAGTTCCCCTAAGGAACAAGGAAACCTCCCTCCATGTGGAAAATGGGAATTTCAGGAAGAAGGCAGACATACTAATTTTCCATATGAGGGCAGTTTTATCCATGGGGCAAAACCTTCCTCCTCGCCATCTGGAGCCTGAAATAATCAGATCACAACTTCCATGGAACTCTGCGTGTATAGTACTTACATCAGGGCTGTGGCCCTTTTGTCTGTAGAGTGCCAGATTCCCTCAGGGGTAATCTGTCAGCGGGGTGTGTGTGCAGGCGCGCGTGTGCTGTCTGTTTATATGTTTGTCTGTAAACTGTTTTTTACATTATGCGTAATATTGTATTTTTAAGGGGTTTGATCTCCATAAGCCACCCAGAGAGCTTTGACTATTGGATGGTATAGAAATATAATAAGTGCAATGAAAATGAAATTAGCTTTCCCAGCAACAATCTATTTTCCCTGTTGTAACGAAAAGTGCTTTCAAGGTGGCTTGGTCTCGAATGGGCAATGAAGACCCAGTAGCGTTATGAAAGACCTGCGCCTAGCGGAGATGAAAACTGCTGCAACTGGTTTGTGAATGTGGATCGACACAGCCCCTGAATTTGTGGACTCTCCTTGGGGGCTTAGCTATGCTGGCCGTCATGAAGAGCGACTGCATTTCAACATTCCCCCCCCCCCCATTGATCTCATGAGTGCCTGGCTATGCTATATGACAGAGGTCAGGAATTAGGTAGGGAGGCAGAAAGAGGCTCATTGATGTGGGAGCTGCTAATCGGGAAACAGCTGCTGCTTCTATTCAAATGTTGTCCCTTGTCCAAGTCTTTAAACGGGAGTCAGTGGTAGGAACTGATTCAAAGGGAAATTATTGGCAAAAATCTGGAAGGAAAATTAATATCGTGGGGAGGGGGTATTAATGGAAGGAGAAATTATTTGGGGGGATCTCAAAGGGAGATGGGGATCCTTTTGTTTTGTTCTGGGGGCAGCAGATGCCACTGAACAAGGAAAAGTGTTCCAACTTGAATCTGTTGATCCTATAACATAGCGTTAGGCGTGCCAAAGCGTGGTGACTGCTTTGGCAGGAGGAGAAATCCCCTTCCACCTTCATTGCGACAGGATTCCTTCACTGTGCTCTGAAAGCTGATGCCTCGCTGATGACTTCCCAAGCAGAGCGATGTTTGCCACGGATAGATTTTCTATTTATTTGCTTCTTGCATCGAGTACCAAACAACAAACAGGCAATAGCTGCCAGCTAAAAAGCCATCTATATCAGGCTCTGCCTGCATTTCCTATGAGGGTTATGAGCCAAATCTTGTGGGTTTTGCCAAAGGATGGATACTGGATTTCGGGGGGCCTATTTTCGCTTGTTACTCCTTGGACAACGGAGTTGCAAATGTGCCAGCAGTGGGACCAGACTTGCCTGTTGCTGTGCTTTTAACAGGAACAGGGTGAGGTTCTGTGTAGCAAGGAGATAAATATTACAGGGGTCCCCAACCGTTTTGTGGACCCCTGGGTACATTTGGGGCTTTGAGAAACTGCTGTGGGCACCACCACAAAATGGCTCCCCGGGAGGATGTGGCTAGTCACATAATGGCTGCCGTGGGGGCCTGGCTACTGTGTGCGCACGGACACTGCTTTGTTGCAGAAACTGTTTGAGCCGGGTTGTGAGCAAATGCTGCGATGAGCGAACGGTGGTGGCGAGGACAGAGCTGTGGGTTCCAAGAGGCCTGTTCTCAGGGCCAGCCCTACCGTTAGGCAGGGTGAGGCAGTTGCCTCAGGTGCTGGGGAGCAGCAGCAAGCAGCAAGCCTCCTGCCTTAGATTCAGTAGAAGACATTGCCTCATCGTTAGTGTTGAAGACAAGATCCATCAGTCCGTCCAGACAGGTTTTGTGCATGGAATGGAAGCGGGCGCCATCTTCGCATCAGGCAGCAAAACGTCTTGGGCCCTGCCTGCTCCAAGCCCCCTAAAGTAGTCCACTCCCCTCAGGTGCAATGGAGGACACGCCTGGAACGGAGTGTGTTTTTCTCTTTGCCTCTGGCAGCAAAATGTCTTGGGCCTGCCATGCACGATTCACTTTACCTTGTGGCAATGAATTCCGTAACTGAATTGTTCGGGTGCTCTCTCTCTTCGACCTGTAATGTGTAAAATGGGGGGACCCACCTCCGCACCCTCCCCGCAGCGTTGTTGGGGAAAATAATGAGAGTGTTTTGTGCAGCGAAAACAGAAGACAACTGATTAAAACTATCCCTGTGACCACATGCTCCCAGCTCAGGTTGTCTACACCTGGGATGGGAGCATTGTCATGGCAACCAGGCCTAGCTGGCTTCTCCTCCAAAGCAGCACCAGCCGCCCTCCCAGGAAAATGTCTGCTCTTCCTTTGCAGCCCTGGTAGAAACTTTTGGACGGCTTCATGGGATTAGACCAGGTCCTGGCTTGGCTTTGGCTCTCTGATTCTCCTGAAGGCGAAGACTTTGTACTGTAGTAGCAATCAATGGCTGCTAGTCCTGATGGCTCTATGCTACCTCAGTATCAGAGGCAGGCTGCCTATATACACCAGTTACTGGGGAACATGGGCAGGAGGGTTATGCTGTTGCACTCCTGTCCTGCTTGTGGGTTTCCTGCGGCCACTGTGTGAACAGAATGCTGGACGAGACGGACCCTTGGTCTGATCCAGAATGGTTCAGCTTATGTTCTCACCTTGGGCCTGCTTTTTGGGGCACGACTTCTGGGCTTGTTGTCTCTAGAACATCTTTGCATCGGCTAGGTCTCAATCCTGCAGGGAGCTTCTGACTGGCTTGATTTCTAATAGCTCCACCCAAGCAACAGGCCTACCTATTGCATCTTCCCTCAGGAGCCCTTTAATTGAACATTAAAGGAACAAACAGGGCCAAAGTTGACATTGCTAAAGTCTGGCTTTGTGCCCAGCTTGCACAAGGGACAATGGCTGCAAATAACCCAAACAAATCCCCCTCCTCATGGCGGTTCACTAGGGCGTGTGTGCGCGCCAGCCGTAACCCAGAGATCGGTACTCTACTTTTAAATCACCCAATATAGCGGGAAGTGAGGCAGACATGATTTCACATACATTTATTTTATCCTGCCCTTCCTCCAAGTTCAAAGCGGCATTCATAGCATCCCACCTCCATTTTATTCTCACAGCAACCCTGTGAGGTAGGTTAGGCTGAGAAATAGTGACAGGGCCAAGGGTCACCCAGTGAGCTTTTGCCTGAGTGAGGATTTTAACCTGGGTGTCTCCAGAGTGGGCCAGTTTGCACGATCAAACAGCCCACCGTCACTTATTGAAGCCTGGCCAATAGTCGTGTCATCGGAACCTGGGGACCGAGGGTTATGGGCGGGTTGTTTAACACTCGCATAACCCATGGTCACCGGGTTTGGACAACACAATAGGCTGCGGTCGGGGCTTGAGTATTCAAAACCCACCCAGCACGTGCCGTCATGGTCTGTTTGGATCGTGCAAACCGGGTCACTCTTTCTTATAGCCCTGTCATCTGTCCCTCCCCTGGTATCCTGCTTGTAGCAGCAGTGGAGGGAGGAAATAGGCAACAAGATGGGAGACGCATCGGCAAAAGATGCTGCAACAGCCTCATCTCCAATATATACATGCCTAGACACAAGATCATCTTCAGCAGCCCTCTTCCGGGTGCCCCTGCCAAATGATGTGAGATGGAAAGGACCAAGAAAAGGGCTTTTTCAGTGGTAGCACCCCGGTTGTAAAATGTCCTTCTCAGAGAGGCTTGCCTGGTGCCTACATTGTGGTCTTTTCAGCACCAGGTGAAGATCTTTTTATTTTCCCAGGCTTTTTAGTCCTTCCTTCAGTTTTGTTTTTAACTACATTGGGCGGTACAGAAATGTAATAAATAAATACATCTCTCACTGCATCAAGGAATTGAAAAGGTATGGTGTACATCTCCCGGTGGCAACCTGACAAGCATATCATTTCCCAGCCTCCATGAAAGCAAATTACTGCACAACCACATGAAACAACCAGGGCTGTGTGTTCCGACAATGTCAATATCTACGCAAAGAAACAGCAACAGAGGACATAATTTTGTTTTCTTTCTGCAGCCAAATGAATTTGCCATCCAACTGGGGAGTCAAGAAAACATGGTCACATACAGCGGTGGATCTTCACTGCTTCTGGATTCTTGAGCACCAGTCAGTTATCAGATGACATTGAACTAATAATGTGACCAGATCTTCATTGTCACAACGGAAACTGGTATTCACTTCCGACACACGGACGATTTGTGTACCATGTTTCATTTTCAAAATCATTTGCTTTTAAAGAGTCTAGTCTTCTGTGTGTAAAAAATAAAATAAATCGGGGGGGGGGAGGGGAGCAGAGTGTGTTGCTGCTATTCACCACATGGAAATCAACATCTGGCAAGTGTTGGAAGACATCCACATGAGCTCTACCAGGCGGAACTGCAAACAGCCAAAGGCAAAGCCGGAGAGGACATCAGTGACGTGGTGCCGTCCAACCATGATCCGGGAAAGTCCCACTAAGAAGGCCCAGAGAATGAGCAAGATCCGGAGTGGGACAGCTAAAACCAGATGGTTGAGGAAGAACTTAGACACCATGGCTGCCCGGCTGGCATGACCGGCGGGAAAAGCGTAGACGTCCATAGTCAGGTAGTCCAGTAGGCCTGGGCTGATGTCGTACGGCCCCCTCCGCTTGGCCATCTTCTGTAAGCCGGCAACAATGATAATGTCGAAGAGCAAGGCTGGAACGGGAGGGACAAAAAGAAGGAAGGTTAAGGGGATGGAACGCGTGAGGCAAAGAACCCATGAAAGCCATAGGCTGATGTGGCAACCATCACATAACAACTGGCCTCCGCTGACGGTATTTATTGTTACATTTATACCCCGTCTTTTTTCCTTCTGGGAAGGAACCGAAAGAGGCTTACAGGTCCTCCTCCTCTCCGTTTAATCCTCACAACAACCTTGTGAGGTAGATTAGGCTGAGGGCTTGTCCACACCAGGTTTTTTTATCCTGCGACTTTACCAGGCCTTCTGCTTCCAGATTCTTTGCGGGATTAAGATCAGCTCCTTCACACACACTTCCTCTTTCCCCTCCCCAGGCAGCTGCATTTATCTGCAAGTTCTATATGTTTCATTATACAGCCACCAGACAGTGCTGCTGTTATAACGCAATTCCCCCTTTACACGGACACGTGGCTTTTAATTACCACATTATCTCAGTTTCAAATAAAACTGTGAAAATGGTCAGAAAGCAGGGAAAGGCGCTGGACATCATGTAAAAGACCTGCAAACTTCCATGAGTGACCAAGCTCAATCCCATGATAAAAGCTCCATGTGGAGAAGCCCTGAGAGTCAATGACTGGTCCAAAGTCACCCAGTGAGCTTCATGGCTGAGGATGATGGGAGCTGTCCAGTCATCTGGAAGATGCCAGGTTGGGGAAGACTGCATTCAACAGTCTTAGGCAAGGAACAAGTCTTTTAGCCTCCGACTCCACATAGCCCCTGCTCTAGCATTCCTAATCAGTTAGAGTGCCCATTTCAGCATCTCACTGGAAAGGAGCTACAACAACAGCATATACAGGGCACCTAGCAGGCCCAGACGTCTCTATCCGCAGGAATGTCAAGAGGGCAGTTGCTTATTTTCCCAGGGACTGATTAGGTTTGTTCAAGAACAGCTGCCCGGATAACCTCTTTGCATTTCCTTTCCCTTGAGTTAGGAAAGGCTCTCCGTAGATAGGAGGAAAAAGAAGGGAGGAAAAGAATATGGCATAGACCTGACATCTGACCTCTCTTGGTAGTTGTGGCCACTGCTGTAAGAACAGACTGACCTCTCTTACACAGGTCTTATCTACCATCTCCTGGTTTCCTTTCCCTCCGATCGGTTTCTTCTATTAGCCACGTTTCTTTCTTCACAGATGCCTTCAGAGCAATGGTAAACGGCAACTTTATTCACTGGTGATTAAGATAAACTGTGCAAGACCTGAGCCACTGGACCTCAGTAATTAATTTTAAACAGCAACCGTATTGAAAGGCATCCAAAGCCATTATAAACCGCAACTATCTTCAGTGGCCATTACAGCAAACGTGGCACCTAGCTCTCTGTAATTAATTTCTAACAGCAGCCATAGTTAAAGCTCTCTAAAACAACAACGCATAGCAACTGTTTTAACTGAAAATTAAGATAAGCTTTGCAAGATCCGAGCCAACAGTCCTTGGTAACTCATTTTTAACAGCACCCATGAACTCACTCTTGGCCAGAAAGAAAAAGCTCTTTTAACTCTATTCCTGAAGTGTGAACTTCAGCAGAGCACCTTACGGTGCAATCCTATGCATGTTTAGGCAGAAAAAAGTCCTACAACTCCCAGCATTTGGGGAGAATGCTGGGAGTTGTAAGACGTGTTTCTGTCTAAACATGCATAGGATTGTACTCTTAGCTGCTCACACCAATTTGTCTTGACTCCCACCTGGACGTCACCACCTAACACGCCAGAGAGAATTCTAAGAGAGCTTTTGCTGTGGTTCCAATGGAGCGAAGGGAGGTGGCCATTAAAACAATCTTTCAAATCTTTTCCATAGGGAAAGCTGTACAGAAGGACATGTTTAAGGAATGCAGTCTTATAGTAAAGAAGGAAATACAGATTGATCCAAAATTAGCCCTGTTATCAATTTTAGTGGCCAAAATGTCCAAATTCCATAAAAGGAAACACTTACTTCTTGTTTGAATAAGTGCGTTTATTAATTGCAAAATGCTGGAAAGATTGTAAAGACCTATTGGTAAAAGTGTGGTATAACAATGTATGGAGAATATTGGCAGAAAAATTGACTGGACAAATCTGGGTGCAAAGAAAAACAATGGAATTAGATATGTTTCCTGAAATCTGGTATGCCTTTATCGACTGTATTAACAAACAGGATGAGAGGGGAAACCTACCAAAAGCTCATGGAGAACTGTGAAAGATATGTTTTAACAATATGATTGAATAGTAAAAGCCCCAATGGGTTTTTATGATTAATTTTCTTAGTTAATTATTGTTGTAGGAGTTATGAAATGTTCCTCTTTTTACTGGAAAATACTCATATATCTACTGTTACATCACATTAAAAATTTAAAAATAAAGAAGCATAAAGACATAAAGGCATGAAAGTTGGCTACTAAGTGGAAATCAACAAATGAACTCTCTCTTATGATATGGAAACAGAAAATTTGGGACTTTGTACTAATGGAGAAACTCACTAAACATCTTCAGGTACAAAGAGGCCAAGTAGAAATTGACACTTTTGAATTTGCTAATACTGGGCTGAATACACGATAGCCTCCTAAGACACACAGAACTCTGTGGCGTCATATATTGGGATGATGAATGATAACATTTTCAGGTCATCTTGCTTGTACCAAATAGAAATCCTTCGGGCGCAATCCTTTTGAGATAGCTGGCAGCCTCTGTGCAGCCACCCTGAATTTTTGGCTAGACAGGTAATTTTGCCTGTCTAGCTGCGGCTTCGGGGGGGAAGGAGGCCAGTACGCGCATAGGAAGCTGTGTAATACAGCTTCCGTGTTCTCCTACCTACCCCACCCCAAGGCCACCCCCTTTTCCCTGTCTCTGTGCTCCATTTCTGAGCGTGGAGACGTAGCTGGTGCAGAGAAAACCACACCGGCTGTGAGGGAAAGGGGGCGGGGTCCGTGGTTTCTGGGAACCGAGGTTGGAGCCCTGGTTCTGACCTCGGATCCCAGAAACCGAAATATCCTATGGCCTTCTGGACAGTTTGAGTGGCCATAGGATTGTGCCCGAAGCGATCAGGAAGAAATGGACTCATATGTGGTGTATTTAAATTTGTCCCTGTTTATTGTTACTTTGAAAAATTCAAAAAAAAAATTTAAAGGCTGTACGGGCACATAATGAAGGGGCTGAGCGTCTATTGTGCGAGCCAAGGAATTTAGTTTCTCCCTCCCCTTCTATAATGTATAGTAGAACTTATCCCGTCCGTCTCAAAGACAATTGCCATCACCCCACACAAGGAGGGAAAGGCAATAGTCATAGCAGGCCCTACTCCCAAGCATGGCTCCCTTTGGCTGCTAACCTGATGTGAAAGAGCACTCGAAATGTTCACAGATCTGTTGGCGTCAGCACGGCCCTCAGAAATAGATACAAGTGGTGCCGTCACTCCGGGAACCGAGGCTCATGTTTCCTCGCAGTCTTATCTGACCTACATATAAACCCAGACTCTGCCTGCATCAACGGCTTGCTCCCCAACGTTCCAGCCATGCGGCCTGCCGCAGGCAGGGCCAGAATGTGTCACTGGGTTACCCCAGGGCTAGACAGGTTTGGGTTGCTCCTTAGACCCCAGGAAGCCATCTTTCCCCCCTGCATCATGAAGAAGGCACATTGAAATAAAGAGAGGTGGGCAAAAGCTGGACTGAAATTTACTGGTAGATGGCTAAGTGTCTTGCAGTGTTCCTGGTTCCCAGTTGTTTAACAATGTTTAAAAATCCTTTGCCATGACTGGTCTTCTGCTAATGGATTCTCTCTCGACCTCCGTGTTCTTCACGCGTAAAATAGGAGTACGAATTGGTTGCCTCTGATGACGCCCACTAGTACAGCACCTACTTTGCATGCCAAAGGCCCCAGGTTCTATCCCTGGCATTTCTAGGTAAGGAAGGGAAAAACTCATGTCTGAAACTCTGGAGAGCCACTGCTGATCAGTGCAGATTTAAAACACACGCCCATAAACACACACGCGCGTGTGCACACACACATACACAGCCTTTCCTGGCCGTGCTGTTCTAGCACTGTGTCAATTCTATTCCTGATCTTGTAATTTGCGCTAACACACTTCGGTAAACGTACCTTAAAAAAAAGAAAAGGTGATTAAAGTCATCATGCAACAGTGACTAAATTTAAAAAAGCGCTTTGGCGCAACTTTAAAAATGGATTAAAAATAAGAAAGTGATGGAAAATATGGCTTGCTCAGGTGAATTGTTTGTTTCCTGCCCACGCTACTGTGGATAGGAAACAGGAATGAACATGCAAAAAATGTGCTATTAGTCACTCATCCCGCCAAGTGCGGAAAGCCATTTGCAATTCCGCGTGCAGTCGACAGTAGAAGAGAGATGGCAGGGAGTAACCGCAAACACCCCATATTTATGTATCAGCGGAGGCTGGTGGCTCCGATGTCAGTGGGGCAGTGAATCCACTCCGGGTTTCGGTCAGAACCAGTCTCTAAAGGAGCTCTCCAAGGTGCCACCAGTCTCCACTGGTGAGGATTCACTCCCGGAGAGGATTCACTGCCCCACTGACATCGGAGGGACCAGCCTCCACTGTTATGTATGTATGCATTTATATGCCCCATCCTTTCCTAATCTGGGCTGTCCAGATGTCTTGGATAACAACTCCCATTAACCTCAGCCAGCACGGCCAATGGCAATGCTAGCTGGGAATGATGTGACTTGTAGCTGAACACATCTGGCAGATACCAGGTTGAGGACAGATGACATACACAAACATACATGCCATAATGGGGGAAAAGGTTGCCACTGAAACAAGAGGTCATATACATGGAAAAATATACTTATTTAGGAGCTGAAGTGTGTATGTGTGTGTGTCTGTGTGTGTGAGGGGGGGGGGAGAGAGAGAGAGAGAAGGAAAAAAGCTGCATCATAAGCTAAATAGAAGGAAAGGTTCTGGGCCGTGGGGTCAAGGAGGAGACTGGGAGAAGTAAAAGATATATTAGACTCCTCTGTCCAAAATGATTAGGGCTAATGAGTAAAATTGCTGGCTGACCAGAGGACTTCCATTCCTCCCGAACACCATGCCCTTGGGAGTGACGGCAATTTGTATCTCGGAACCAATTACTTTCGTGTGGCTTCTTCCCAGATTGCTCCAAAACTCTGCAGCTCTGCAGCTGTGCTGGACAGAAAAAGCCCTTCAGGAGGGTGAACAACCGGAAAGAAACCTTACATTGCAGGCACGCTGATGAACACCCATTTCGAAATTCACAATATCCTGGAATAAGCACCCCTGGACTCTCCTCGACACATTTCCTAGCACATTTAAGGAATAAACTGGAAGATAAAGGGAGTTGAAACAGAATTCCTTGTAAAACATTTGAGTTCTCTGCTGACCTCTCTTTTATCCCTGTATGAATGGATGGATGGATGGAGATATATATAGAAAGCCAGTGTGGTGTAGCGGTTAGGGTGTTGGGCCAGGACTCGGGAGATCCAGGTTCTAGTCCCCAGTCAGCCATGAAGCTCACTAGAAGACTTTGGGCCAGTCGCTGACTCTCAGCCTAACTTACCTCACAGGGCTGTGAGGATAAAATGGAGAGGAGGGGGACCGTGTAAGCCGCCTTGGGTTCCTTGCAAGAGGAAAAAAGGCGGGGTATAAATGCAATAAATAATAAATAAATACATAAATGGTTGCCAACATTTTTGTCCCGAAGCCCTGCTCCTGCGCCCTTAAATGCTGCCTGATAAGCAGAAATTTAGCTGCTGAGGTCATCTCCATATCAGGAAAACCATCACCTGCTTAATTTTCTGCATGGCAGGTTACTGTTAAAAACACAGGAGATCAGCTCAGTAGGGAAAAAAAAGTGGGCAACTCTACCCATAAACAGCAGGGTCTCTGGTACGCAGAGACAGGTGGAGAGAAGTTGCAGAGTTTCCTAGAGATGCACAATGATGTATGAATGACCCACGCTGGCCTGCATTCGATAACACCTCTGATCCTATAAAATAAGCTGTTTAGCGCAGCTCGCTAGAAAGGGTTGAAAATGGAACATTTTAGCACCTCTACAGAGGAGGCAGAAACACAAGAGACTGAGTGTCTTGTTGGATCAGGCCAGGATCCATCTAGCACAGTATTTCTGTCCAAGAGCAGCCAGGCTAATGGCCCAAGGACATTAACGGTGCGATCCTATGTATGCTTATCCTATGTATGTTTAGACAGAAAAGAAGTCCTACAGGTCCCAGCATTCCCCAGCCAGTCATTCTGCCACACTCCACACCCACCTCAGACTTCCCTGTCCCCTCTGCTCTGAGCTTAGCTCCAATTCTCACAGGTGCTGGCTGGGAAATAAATCTTCCCAGCTACAAGGTATTGTTCTCTGTTGTCATGCAAAGTGTTTTGGCGTGGCTTGGTCTGGAATGAGCAATTAAGACCCATTCACTTTGCCAAAGACCTGCTCCTGGTGGAGCTGAGAACTGCTAGAACTGGTTTGTGGATCTGGATCAACACTGCTGCCTGCATTTTGGGACTCTTTGGGAGTGTGGCTGTGGGGACGGTCATGATGAGTGCCTGCACTTCAGAATTTACCACACCACCGCTCTGGGAAAAATACAAGTAGGCCATGAAGGGACTAGCCAGCTCTGACATTTGCCTCCCTCCTCTGGTACTTACAGGTGTATTGTGCCTGAACAGTGAAGCTCTATTTAGCCCTCTCGTCCAACAGTCGTCGATAGAGCTATCCTTCCTAAATTTGTCTCTCTTCTTTTTTTAAAATCTGCATCTTATGGCAATGAACTGCATAATTATATGCTGCGTGAAGGTATGTTGTGTCATGTACAGAAAGGGCTGGACATCCCGCTATTCTTTGGGCCTTATAAATGATACCATAGCTTTATAAGCACCTCTGGAAGAACATTTATGTGGGGCATTTAGGTCTGCCAACCTCTCTCTCTTTCTCTCTCTCTCTCAGCAAAAAGGCTCCTTTAGGCCTGTTCCTCCTGCATTTTTTTAAAACCCCAATTCTTCAGCTGCCTTCAAGAAACACCCTGGATTTTCTCTCTTCCTTCTACCTTTCTTTCCCCAGCTCATGTTTCTGTCAAGTTATATTAGCGCCAAGCAGCCGCATACACACAGATTCCCCCTCAGAAGGTGGCTTCTCCTGGCAGCTGCAAAAGCACTCTCGCTGGAGAAGACCCTTCCCAGTCCTTCCATCCGCTGCAGGGGTACCTTGCCGACAGTTCCCAGACAGGAGATGCTTTTGAGCACTGAAGCCAGAGCTCTGCTGAATCACAGGAAGTCATTTTCTACCCTCCCTTCTGGACCCAGCTGGAGTCTGGCTGTTCGGACCTGCTCAGTTCTGCCTGGAAGGGCTGCAATGAAGATGACTTGCATTTCACACCAGGGAGAAAATAAGCAGGATGGGTCGGAGGCCAAGGAAAGAAGAACGGGGCGCCATCCGGTGATCATCCCTCATGGGGCTGGTTCCAGGTATGAGCTGGGGGGCCATGTGTCCTCTTTTACAGTCCTCTGTTTGAAGGGCTGCCAGAGGTCTGTCCTCTATTTGAAAGGCTGTCCAGTCCAGGTCTGGTTTAAAAATAATAATTTAAAAAAATCTCAAGGAAGAGCTAAAGGGCCTTGAAGTTGCCCATCAACAGCACCTGGACAACAGATAGAGCAGGCAGGCACATGGGTTATCTGGCCACGTAGTCTTCCACACTATGGTGAACTGTACTGTATTTTTTAAAATTATAATAATTACCCCTAAATTTGCATCAAAGCATATAAATTAGCATAAGTACATTTGCGTGAGCAGCCCACCAGTTTAATAACCCATAATGCCCCAGCGTAATGACAAAAGCCACCTATTCCGTTAACCCAGGGGTGGCCCTCCAGATGTTTTGGCCAACAACTCCCATCAGCCCTAGCCAGCACAGCCAAGGGTGAGGAATGATGGGAAGTGCCAGCTGAAACATCTGGGGGCCTACCAGTCGCCCATCCCTGGTTTAACTCATGCCCCGTTGCAACCAGGGTTAAGTACAAGTAAAGCCACTTCCTCAGTTTTGCCCCTTCCTCTTCCTCCCCTCTCCCGTTTTAGTCTTCCCCACTGGTGAAATTTAGATTGTAAGCTCCTTGGGACAGAACCTTGAGGAGGATGTGCAGGAGAGTGCTACTGCATTCTTGTCCTGCTTATGGAAACAGCAAGGCAAAGGGGGAGAGAAAGAGCAAGACCAGAGGCTAGGAAGGGGAGAAACAGTGAGATAAAGGTGGGGAAAGAAATGGCAAACACTGGGAAGAAGGGGGGAAACAGCAAGGCAAAGGGGGAGAGAAAGAACAAGACCAGAGGCTAGGAAGGGGAGAAACAGTGAGATAAAGAGCTTGTGGAATGATGAGGCCAGAGGCTAGGAGGGAGGGTGAAACAGCAAGGCAAAGGGGGAGAGGAGAGAGAAAGAGCAAGGCTAGAGGCTAGAAAGGGAAAGAAAGAAGACTGGCCTAATTTTCCCCAAGGATTTTGTTTATACAGGTTTTTAAGGGAGCAGGGAGCTTCATGGGCACTGCTGCAGGTCCCCACGGGCACCACATTGGGGACCCCTGAGATAGGCTTTTGGTCTGATTCAGCAGGGCTCTACTTATGTTCTCATGTTAATCTTTAAAATATAATCCACACTGATGGTAAATGGTGTGTGCGTGTGTGTGTATAATTGGCTACAGCAAGGCTACGCTTACATCGGGTATCCAATTACAGAACAGAACACAGAGATTCCCCTCTCCCTACATGTGGTTTGAACATTTGCCAAAAAAGGAAGAAAGAAACACAAGCTGCAGCATTTGAAGCCTTAATAGCTATCCCCTGCAAGAGCTCTAGCTTCAGCTGACTGAAAGGAATGCTTGCTAGCTATTGGCTTAGCTTCTGAGTTGTTATGGAATGTTTGCAAACATTCTCCCTGCTCAAAGGTATTTTATACCTAGGAACAACAGGGGACTGAAGGAGCTGTAGATTGGGAAGGGGTTCAGAGAAGGAAGAAAGTAGCACTATTACAAGTCAGCTGCTGGAATGTGCTGCTTGAACAGTGTCTCTGTGTAGGAGTCGTACCTCAATGACACGTGTGAATACTGCAATCGTGAGAGATGGTGGTGCATGAATAGTGTGAATAAGGCGTGCGTGACAGTGAATGGAAGAATAGACATAGAGAAGGAATTCCATTCTTTTAAAAAACAAATCAAATTTTTTTATAATTGAATTTGAATTGAAATCATAATTGAATTTTTACAGGTCTCCACTTATTATTAATAACAATACAATGGTAGCAGCAACTATGGCAGTAAAAATAGCTTAAAACAAACCTACATACAAAGACGACTGTAGTCAGATGCAGTTTGCTCTTTGACAGCGTCTTGACTACATCTGATGAGACAGGAATGAGAAAGAGAGAGAGAAAGGAACCTGTATAAGCTCCTCTGAGGAAAACAGAAATTATGGGGATTTGCGGCGTGATATTTGATGGAGATGGATACTCTCACTTGCATCCTGAGGCTAGGAAAGTAGGAAGGAATATACCAAGAGAAGGAGATGGCACACCCGTCTCTCTCTGGCCTACACAACGTTTGTAGTTTATCCCGCTTCACTGCACACCTGCCAAGATCACAGCAGGTCAAGTAAGCTCCGGGACGCGGGGGGAGAAGCCTTCACTCACCTGCTTGCATTTCTATATATACCTAACAATTAGGAACATAGGAAGCTGCCTTAGAGCAAGTCAGTCCACTCCGGTCAGTATTGCCCACACTACGCATCTTTGGCCAGTCGAGCCCCGCAGTAAGTATTTGCAGAATATCTGTATTCAAGAAACCCTGACATCATCCTGCAGAAAAAACACCAAGAAGAAGAATCTATGTTTCCACCATATAGGCAGGGCTGTGTGTAATAATCATTGGGTGTAATAATCATCCTTAAATCCTTAACTGGATTCTCAATACTTTTAAACTCAATGAGGGTGCAATCCTATGCACGTTTAGAAGAAAAAAGTCCTGCAATTTCCAGCATGCCCCAGGTAGCCACATTACTGCAATGCACTTTTATTATTTATAAGCATTATTGCATTTTTATGTATAGTACCCTAAGTTCCAATGAAGTGTGTGTGTGTGTGTGTGTTGTATTGAGGGAAATGAGAATGGGAAACGCCATTCCACCACCCCTGCTGAAGATCATCACCCCCGTGAACCCATGGATCACTCCCATAGAGGAACCAGGCACCCTTAGGTGCCTCTTCCAAGGGAGACTCAGATAATGGCAACAAGGGAAAGGGGCTTCTCGGTGGCGGCCCCCCAATTGTGGAACAAAGTTCTCAGTGAGGCCTGCCTGGTGCCAACACTGTTAACTTTTCGGTGCCAGGTTAAGACCTTCCTCTACTCTGAGGCATTTGGCAGCATATGATAACAGTTAAATCAGGTCCTGGATTTTTCTTATTGTTTTTTAATTATTATTTTATTTTTAAAAAGTTTTTATTAGTTTTCCAAAAGAAAATAAAACAAACCAACCGAAAGAGAAACCAAAAACCAAAAATAAGTAAAAAGAAACATATTGGATTTAAATCTAATTATTGACAGGGGGTAGTACATTTAACATATATGTATCTTTTTTCCCCTTTACCTTACAAACTGAGATATAGGTGGAATCCATATGTTGCTTGGAGGTTTCCTTTATCATTCTTCACCACAACAAATTATACTTAGTCTCTTTTCCATAGTCTGAGGTCGGGCTTTGACAAATACAGCTGTGTATGTCCCTGATTAGTATATAAAATAAAATCTTGCCATAATTTATAGAAGTTGGATGTTTTGCCTTTGGCTAGTTTCAGTTTCATTGTTGAATATTTTATTGTTGTTTTAAAAATTGCTTAGATATATGTGTGTGTGCTGTCTGTTTATATGTTTGCACGTAAACGGTTTTTATACTATGTATAATATTGTCTTTTTAAGGTTTTTAATCTTTATAAACCGCCCAGAAAGCTTTAGCTGTTGGGCGGTATAGAAATGTAATAAAAGAACCACCACCAGCCATTCCAGCAGGCTGGACTGCGAGAGAAAAGGGAGAGCAAGCCCATTCCACCAGCCCTGCTGAAAGACTTAATGTTTCCCCTCTTCCTTCCCCATTCTTTTTTTCTTGTGTGTCGTGTCTTTTTAGATTGTAAGCCTACAGGCAGGAACTGTCTTATTCCACAAATTATATCTAAGTTGCTCTGGGAGCATTTTTGGCTGGGGAACAGGATAAATAAGTAAATGATAAACAATAAATACTTAAAATTGTTCATTAAGATTAGAAATGCCCATCAGATGATGGATCTGTCTGGAAATGCAGACACATAAGTTGCTCGTATGTGTATACCCACATTTATTCCTGACGGTTCATTTCCAGATCTCTCTCTTTGCCCCTTTCTTGATGTGTGTTGGCTTCTAGGCATGTAAATAGTTCTGAGGTCAGGGCTGCAATTTGTGCACAGTTGCTGATGTCATAAAGGCACAGATGGCTTCTGAAAACAGGGGTAAGAGGTGTTATTCCCTTACGAAGCTCCTACGGGGAACAGAAAGATATATTTGGGAGGAGGTCTCTCTCTCTGGAGAATGTCAGAGGTATTCTCCAAGCCCAACTTGGTTAGGGTAGTCATTTACCCCAGGGGTCCCCAACCTCTTCCTCCTCCTCCTTATGGATAAACAGGCACATTAATTTTGAGAGAGTGTTGTGGGCCCTCTCACAAAATGGCTGCATGGCAGGGGCTTGCTCATTCATGGAATGGCTGACATGGTGGGCCTGGCCGGTCACAGAACACTCATTTCCCAGAAGACTAAAAGAAAAGTAACTTGCTCAAGAACCTAAGTCAAAGGCAGAGGTGGAGTGAGCTCCAAAACCCTTTGCTTTTCAGCATGCCAGGCTCCCAGTTTTTGAGTGTTTTTTTTTAAGTGTAATTAAAAAGATATCTTAAGAAATAAACTAAGAATCAAAGGGGCAAGGAACCTGGCGGGCACCGACAAAGGTTTCTATGGACCGACAGGTGCCTACAGGCACCAGATGGAAGACCCCAAAGATACATGAACACAGATGCCTTACAACAGTCCTTTAAGATAGGTCAGTATTATCACCCCCATATTAAAGATAAGGGGACTGCGAGAGAGAGCAAGAGCGGGGGGGTGGGGATTGACAAAGGCCACTGAGTGAGCTTACAACTGATGGGACTTCCTCGCTCTTGCTCTTAAAATAATCATTATACTATGCTGGTGACAGAGACTGGGCTCACAGACAGTCTCCTAGAACAGAGGCCAGAGAGAGAGAGAGCGCTCCAATGTTTGGCAGTTTCCTTATTCTGCCCTTTTTCAATAGCCTGGCTGCAAGGCCTGAGGAACAGCTGAGCCAACCGCTGGCTCTCAGCCCAGTGACTGCATCAGAACTTTTTTGCCGGGTGTATCAAAATCCGAACGGGGACAAACCAGGTGAAAGGAGATCTGGATTTCCTTTCCCACAGCTACAGTGTCCCATCCAAATTCAGTCAAAGGCATAATACAGCACGCAACTGCATCTCCAAAAATCTAGTCATGTCCATGCTGAGATCCTGGAAATTCAACACCCGATAGGCCTGGCCCTGTGGTAGGGCTGGCGTCATGGGTAGGCCTGGTTGGCCACCTGCCCAGGGCCCACCCTGCAGCAGGGGCCCACTGACCAGAGCCCCCTGGAGTTGCTCCTCCTCTTCACCATTGCAACCTGCTTGTTCCCCTGCCTCTCGCTCTGGCCCAGGCAACAGTGACTCCCCGACACCATGTCCTAGGAGGCCTTCCACTGCTCCAGTGAGCTTTCCTGCCATCTCCTTGCAATGCCCACAGGCATGTTAAGCGTATGCAAAATCTTTTGAACGACAAGAATTACGACAAGCCTGTGGCCCTCCCAAAGTTGTTGGATTACAACTCCCATCAACCCCAGTCAGCATGGTGATGGGAGTTGTGCTCCAACATCATCTGGAGGACCATAGCTCCCCCACCCCTGCTTTACAAGAACCCTCTAAGGTTGACGCCGTATCGCAAAGGGGAGGTTGCGGGTTAGAGAAAAGTAGCTCACCTCAAGCCGACTCATGAGTCTGTGACAGAGGCATTATCTGAATGGCAACTTCGTAATTCAAAGCTCAGTTCCATAACTGCTATCTTACACGCAGTACACCCTCAGCCTGTTGCCTCAGGATTATTTACCTTCTTGTAAAAACGCTCCAGTGCATTTTATCAATGTATTATAAATATCTGGGCTGGTATTGTAAAGGATGCACCGGACACACTGCGTACAGCGACATACAAATGGAAGCCCAAATGCTCTGCTCTCTCTATGGCAGGCATGGGCAAGTTGTGGCCCTCCAGATGTTTTAGCCTACAATTCCCACCAACCCTAGCTGGCATAGCCAATGTTCATTAACAATTAACATTAACAAGTACCAAAGCAGTCTACTTCTGTTGTCTTTATGAAAGATTTTACATTATGTTTTATGATACTGCATTTTAGAGTTTATAATTTTTGTGACCTGCTCGTTTCTTTGGGTGGCAAAGAAATGCAATACATAAATCCATTGCTTTTAAAGAAATGAATGAATGCATGAAGAAGACTAGTGCAGGAAACTGCATACAGGAAGCCTGACCTGACTTAGAACCCAGGACTGAAAGGACAGGGCTGAACTCCCAGGTTTTTACATTCACACTGAGGGAGACAGTATCGGCTGATCACTGTGCTGTACTTCTTTGAAATAACGCGTCCATTCAATCGTTCATGAATAGGGCCCCATCGGGCTCTCAGCCCCTTCATGTTTGCCTCCCCCTGGCCGTACACGCGGTGTTAACAGATCAGCCCACAAAGCAATAGGCACAACCGATACATCTTTCCCCTGCAATGCAAGTTCAGATCAGGTCAGGGATTCCTGCTGCCGTCAGGTGCAGCTGCCCCTTCAGTAGATCAGGTTGCAGCACAGGTCATTTCGTCCTGTATCGCCAAGACAACAGGCAAGCGCCAAAGGACCAGAACAGCCCCCTTCCCCTGTATACATGACGAAGCAGAGATTTCTGGATTTCAAAACCGAGGGCCAGTTCCAACGCAACGTTTTGGACTCATGGGATGGCATCTGAAGCAAACTTGTTAGGCTGTAGTCACAAGAGCAAGGCACAAGAATATTTTGGTGCCAGGAAGGGGTCTATTTCGCTCTGTAAAAACTCCACCCAGGCATCTGATGAGAGGCCTAGCACCAGTCGCTAGGCCTCCCAGCACATGTTGTCCTAGGTGTGGTGAGGAGTCAGCGATGTGACAAACCACGCACTGTGAGAAGGGCATAGCGCAGCGTCACAATGTCTCCAGGATGAACCGCACACCGTGCGAAAGGCCTTTGGACATGCAAGGTGCGGCCTAGCGCAGCACTGTAACGTCTCCAGGATGAACAGTGCATCATGACAGGGGCCCTTGGACATGCAAGCTGCAACCTAGCGCAGCATCACAATGTCCCCAGGATGTGCTATGCCTCGTAGGCCTCTGCAGCCTCCTGTGTTACGATACGTTCGAGGCTGCCACGCTGGAAACGTCTGGGCCATTTCCGTAACCTGCCAGAATACATTTAACCTGCGTTAACTCTCTGACGACTTAAACCTGAAAGCCAGCAAAAATGAATATTTACAATTTATGTACACATTTAGGCCATTGCACGAAACAGAAGGCCCTTATAAGAAATTACCACTGGAACAGTGTTTCTCTGTGTTTTGTAAAACTGTCACTGAGGACATTGTCCATTACATTACCCAATGTCCACCTCATAAGAGTCAACGCGAAAAATATTTGCCACCGTTCAGGCTCAGGAAGAATTTTGCTACACCTAGTGCATTTGTATGTTTTCGATAATGAAAATTATGTTTCCATGTGTGTTTTCTTATTTGCGGCGGTGGCCAGGGGGAACTGAAAACTGCATTTGGCGCTCAACTCTTCATGTCCCTTCTGTTTTTGTTATGGCTTATAACTGAACAATAAAACCGCTCCTACTACATGTTTCTCCCACTCCTACTTACTTCTAAAGCACTCTGGGCATTATGCATGGTTCTTCCCTTGTATCTCCACAACAACCCTGTGAGGTACGTTAGGATGAGATATGCTGACTGGCCCAAAGTTATCCAGCAAGGTTTGGAGCTGAATAGGGATTTGAACACACGTCTCCCCATCCTAGTTCAGCACTCTGACGACAACTCCACACTGGATAGGTTTTACATTGCCTCTGCAAGGTTGAGACTTCAGCAAGTCAGCGGTGGCATGGGGGGACGGGACATCTAAACAGGGAGACGCACCAAGAACACCTCTCCTTACAACCTTGCTGTCTAAAGTGGACGCAGAGGTGTGCACCCCCCGGGAGGTTCCCCGAAATGGAAAGCGAAGCTCGGGCTGAAAGAAGTTTCATCCAAACACCTCTGGATTATAACCAGACAAAAGGGAGGAAGCAGACTCAAAATTACCTTGGGCATAACCTTAAATCTTCACTGAGAAATCACTACCATTATTATGCTGAGAAAGAAGATGATAATCATCATCGGTTTACACGGTTATACTGAGACAACAACCCCTGAACATAATTCAGCATTTGTGTTGTTTACATGTTTAGCTCAGATAGAGACATGATAAGAGGTGCACACAGTTATGCACGCCTGGTGTGGAGAATGTGGATGGAGAGATATTTTTCTCCCTCTCTCATCATACTAGAACCCAGCGGGGTCCTCCCATGAAGCTGACTGGTGGGAGATTCAGGACAGATCAAAGGAAGGACTTCTTCACACAGGGCATCGTTCAATTATGGAATTCGCTGCCACAGGATGTAGTGATGGCCACCAATTTGGATGGCTTTAAAGGGAGTTAGAGAAATACCTGGAGGAGGAGGCTATCAATGGCTACTAGTCCTGATGGCTATGTGCTACCTCCAGTACCAGAGGCAGTGAGCCTATGCACACCAGTTGCTGGTAAACAGGGGCGGGAGGGTGCTGTTGCGCTCAGGTCCTGCTTGTGGGTGTCCCGTGGGCAGCTGGTCGGCCACTGTGTGAACAGAATGCTGGACAAGACTGGCCCTTGGTCTGATCCAGCATGGCTCGTCTTATGTTTCCTGTGTTTCACACCCTAAGATTCAGGGGGCGGAGCCTGGGGGATAAGGGGCAGTGCCTGACAGACTGGGGTGGAGCCTAGTGGCTTATAGGTAGAGCATGATACACATGGGGTGAGGCAAACAGCAAAAGCATAAATCAAGGCGAGAAGAATCTAGCCTGCTCCTCCTCCTTTGATTTTGGTTGCCCCCATGAGATTTAAGTATTTTTCCCCTGAGACCCCAAGAAGAGGCCGAAACGCTGAGACCTCAGGTCAAATACCGAGACTTGGCAACTCTAGTTGAAAGTAGCCAGCGCACTACCACCACCATCCCTTGAGTCCAGAATCGCGTGAAGAGTTCTTTCCTACCAAGATAAGTGGTCGTGTGAACATTCACAGGGCTTTTTGTGCGTGATGCATACAATTCATACGTCCATAGAAAAGCCGCTGGAATGATGCCAGGGATTTAGCCAGTGGTGTGGCAGAAACATCTTAGAATTGCTTTGTTTGCTTGGGGCAGGGGTGCACAACCTTTTTGGCCCCATGGGCCATTCCTGAACACATGCACACACTACTGAGTTGGGGAGGGAGGCTGCTTCAGTGGACATTAGGGAGGTGGACACTAAAACCTCCTCCACCTCCTCCAGCAACCCCAACAAGCACCACCATTATTGTCAGCGCAGGGTGGGATTTGGTATCGTATCTCCTTTGGAAGGGCATTCCAAAGTCAGGGTGCCATCACAGAAAAGGCTCTCTCCTTTGTAAATGCATAGTGCACATCTCCCACTTATGGTATTCGGAGACGGGCCTCCTCTGAAGATCTCAGTGCATGGGCAGGATAGTATGAGAAGAGGTGGTCCTTCAGGTATTTGGGCCCCAAGCCCCAAGCCATTCAGAGCTTTAAAGGTGATAACCAGCACCTTGTATTGGGCTCTGTACTAAATAGGAAGCCAGTGTAATTCCTTAAGAATTGGCGTATTATAACTCCACCGCAGTGAACCCGTCAGAATTCCACCCACTGAATTCAGCAGAAGTTGAAGCTTCCAAACTATCTGAAAGGGCAGCCCCATGTATAACACATTACAGCAATCCAGACTGGATGGCACCAGAGCATGAAACACTGTGGCGAGACGATCCTTATCCAAGAAAGGCCACAGCGGTGAGCCAGCTGAAGTGGGTAAAATGTACTCCAAGCCACTGAGGTCACTTTGGTCTCTAGTCACAAAATTAGATCAAGAACCACGCCCAAGCTGCCCTGGAAGTGTGAAGACCGATAAAAAAAATTAAGTGGACCAGGAGCAGACCAAACCCACAACTTTTGCCTTGAAACCACTTCTGCCACACTTAAAATGCGACACTGGTCTTTTCTCAAAGTGTTCTAGCCTCCTGTTGTCGATGAAGGATGTTCAAGGAAGCAAAGACAGTGAAGAGGAAGCAAGGCCAGTGTCAGGGTGGAAACTGAGCCGACAGGGCCCCAGAGCAGTTCTGATTCTGAGGAGGAACAGCAATCCGTGGGAGAGGAGCTCGCTCATCTCTCACAGGCACAGCAGCTGGCAGAGATTCCTCCTGCCGGCATTCCTGGGAGAGATAGTGACCCTGGCAGCGAGAGAGCACTGGAGGGGGGCTTGCTGGACGCTCGGCGCAGACACAGGGAGCGGCGACAGATGGAGGGCGCAGAAAGGAGGCGTAGCGCTCGTTTGGCGCGCAAGCAACGGTCGCGTCCCGAGGACCCAAGGGAAAGAGGGAGGATCTCTCCCTAGCCCCTAAGTTCAGGGCCTCCCCGTGATTCTCCTGCAAAAGGGGACCAACTGCCTAACCTGGGGTATAGGCCACTCTGCTATCTTTCCCCAGTGCTGTTCCTTGCTTAGTTGCTGGTGATTAGCATCTGAAAGAGTCATTAAGTTGTAAAAGGAATAAAGCCTTGAAAAGAATCCTTTCGTCTGTGTCTTGAGTTGGCTATTGGAGTGGACTGTAAGAGGCAGCTAGGGCGCTCCTGGCAGCCAGCGTCAAGAGTAGGCTTGGTTGGGCACCTGCCAAGGGCCCATGCCGCAGCAGGGGACCACTTACAAGAGCCCCCAGGAGTTCCTGCTCCTCCTCTTCCCCACTGCAACCAGCTTGTTCACCCGCTTCTTGCTTTGGCCCTGACAACGGAGGTGGCGAGGAGGAGGAGCGGGAGATGCCGCGGCCTCCTTGCTCACTGGCTCTCTGCCTGTCAAGCCAGCCAGGGTAGCAACGGTGAGAAAGACGAGGAGGACCAATAGGAGCCGGAGACAATGGGGATGAGAAGGTGGGAAGGGCCCCGTTGAGGGCGTCTTGCTCAAGGCCCGCCAAAACCGGTGCTCGAAGCGCAGGCACTCATCGTGACAGCTCCCAAGGAAAGTCCAAAATTACAGGCAGCCGCGGTTTTCCATACCGACAAGCCAGCCCTAGCAGCTTTCGTCTCCACCAGGAGCAGGCCTTCTGTCAAGCGAACGGGTCAACCGCCCCTTCCAAACCGAGCCCCCGCCTCCCCCCCCCCCCGAAATATACTTCGCATTACAACAGGGCACGACAGACAGATCGTGGCTGGGAAAACCCACTGCCCCCCTGATACGGGGAGGGGGGCCGCTCAGCTCCGAGGGCACAGGGGAGCCGGGGGTGGCGGCTGACGCCAGCGTCCCGGCTCGCGAAAAAGCGCCGGGGCCCCGTCCCCGCGCGCCCTGCCTCGGCGGCGCCGCCGGCGGGCGGCGAGCGGGCCGGCCACGCCACGGGGCCCCCGGACGGGCCTCGGAGGGGGCGGCGACGCCCGCCGCAGCTACTCACCCAGCAGCAGGTTCAAGAGGACCTCCTGGCCGGCCAAGGTGCTGCTCCTGGCCAGGCAGAGGAGCGTGCCCGCGAGCCAGGGCACGCCGTGCCCGGTGATCCCGACCAGGCTGACCATGGAGCGGGCGTTGCCCCAGGGCGAGGCGCTGCCGGCGCAGACGGCCAGCCGCTTGGAGAGCGAGATGTCGATGGCCAGCAGCGCGCTGCAGGCGATGCCCCCGAAGGACGGGTTCAGCTGCATGCAGTCCTCGTCGGGCAGCTGCTGCGACTGCGGCCGCTCGCGGGGGCCCTCGCCCGGCGCCGGCCCGCCCTGGCCGCTCTGCCGCCGGCCCGGCCCGCGGGGCTCCTGCGCCCCCTTCCAGGGCTGGCTCAGCGAGAGGAACTCGGCGCGGCGCAGGACGTCGCCCCTGTCGCGGGCCCGGGCGCGGCTCTGCGCCGCCGCCATGCCGGCGCGCCCTCCGCGAGGCGGCCCGCTCCCGGGCAGGCCCGCCGCCGCCCGCCGCCCGGGCCCTGGGCAGCCCGGCCCGCCTCCCCCCGGACGCAGCAGCCCGGCCGAGGGCCGAGGGGCGCCGCTGCTGCACACCGCGGCCGTGCGCCGGGCTGCGCGCTGCCGCGGCCCGCCGGGCTCGGAGCGGCCGGGGCGGGGGCGGGGGCTCGGGCGGCGGGCAGCGCCAGGACCGCCCCGGCGGCCCCTCCGGCGCCCGGCCCCGGCCGACGCCGCCGACGGGCAGGCCCGGGGGAGGGCCGTTCGCCCCGCCGAAGGCGCGGGCGCGTCGGGACGGGTCTGCTTACATCTTCCAGCTGCGGGGGCCGAGGCGCCTCGGGGGAGGGGGGCCGGGGCCCCGGAGGGGCAGCTGCGGCCGTCTGTCGCGGCCGAGCTAGGGCAGCGTCTGGAAGGCGAGCGCGGAGATTGGCGCGCCAGCCTCCGTGGACGCCGGCTGGGGTAAAATCCGAGATAAGCCCTGCGTGGAGACGGCTCGTGGAAATGGATGGGGTGAACTTCGTCGTGACGGCCTTAAGTCCCATTCGTTTGTAATGGGCCGCTCGAACTAGGACTGAGGCAGGAGTTTACCCGTGGAGTGTGAGCCTCGAGTCACTCTCCGATCAAGAGATTCAGTCACTCTCTTTCTAGTTCACTCTATTTGTAGTGGGTCGACTCTAACTAGGACTTACACTGGAGTTTACCCATGGAGTGTGAGCCTCGAATCACTCTCCGATCAAGAGATTCGGGGCACAATCCTATGCATGCATAGGATTGCGCCCTCACTCACTATATTTCTCTTTCACTCTATTTATAATGGGTCTACTCTAACTAGGACTTAGGTAGGATTTTACCCATGGAGTGTAAACCTCGAATCACTCTCTGATCAAGTCACTCACTCAATTTCTATTTCACTCTATTACTAATGGGTCGACTCTAATTTGGACTTACACTGGATTTTACCCATGGAGTGTAAACCTCGAATCACTCTCTAATCAAGAGATTCACTCTATTTCATAGAATCATAGAACAGTAAGGTTGGAAGGGGCCTGTAAGACCATGGAGTCCGGCTCAATGCAGGAAGCTATTTCTTGTGGTCAGAATATGGACAAAGGTTGGTGTTTGTTTTTCCCCCTACATACATTAATCAGCTCGCCATTTATTGATTAATTTGATTTGTAGCCCCCCCCCCCCCTTCCACCAGGAAAATGGCAGCCAACAATCACAGGAACTAAAAATATTAAAATAAACACTTGGGTAAAACAAGAATGAAACAAATACTTTAAAAACACAGTTAAACCCCCCAGAAAAATAACAATAAAAACAGCACCCAACCCAACAGATTATTGCAACGATGTCTGTGTCATCACCCAGCAACTGTTTAGGTAATCATCACTCTGTAGTTTTTGCATTTCATTTCCCTCTGACAACACAGTTTACATCTCCACCCACACTCCCAGCATTGCATGTGGATATAAATCTGCCAATTTGAGGTTCACACTTCAGGTATCTGATGAAGCAGAGAGCATCCATTAAAGCCTATGCCAAAACAAATTTGTTAGTCTTTGGGGTGCCACAAGACTCTTTGTCGTTTTTACCATTGTTTGCTATTGGTTTCAGCACTGCCCATGTTGGGGAGATGGAGGTATACAGGGGTAAATTGCCACTTAAAACAACAACAACACCTAGAGGGCCGGATCAGGGCCCCAGGCATGCTGGATTCGACCCGTGGACCTGAAGTTCATCAACACCCCTGTTATATGCTAGGCTTTCCCAACCTGGTGCCTCCCCATGCTGGCTGGGGAATTTGGGAATTGCAGTCCAACAGATCTGAAGGACACCAGGTCGGAAAGCCTGCTTTGTTGTTGTTCAGTCGTGTCCGACTCTTCGTGACCCCATGGACCATAGCACGCCAGGCCTTCCTGTCCTGCGCTCTCTCCCGGAGTGTGCTCAAGTTCATATTCATTGCATCGGTGATACTATCTAGCCATCTCATCCTCTGCCGTCCCCTTCTCCTTTTGCCTTCAGTCTTTCCCAGCATCAGGGTCTTTTCCAGTGACTTTTCGCATTAGGTGGCCAAAATATTGGAGCTTCAGCTTCAGTATCTGTCCTTCCAATGAGCACTCAGGGTTGATTTCCTTTGGGATGGACTGATTTGACCTCCTTGCAGGCCAGGGGACTCGTAAGAGTCTTCTCCAGCACAACAGTTAGAAAGCATCAATTCTTCGGCGCTCAGCCTTCCTTATAGTCCAGCTCTCACGGCCATACGTTGCTACAGGGAAAACCATAGATTTGATTAGACGGACCTTTGTAGGCAAGGTGATGTCAGTGCACTGGCGAGAGCCAGTGTGGTGTAGTGGCAAGAGTGTTGGACTGGGAGCTGGAAGATCTGGGTTCTAGTCCCCACTCAGCCATGGAAGCTCACTGGGTGACTTTGGGCCAGTCACAGACTCTCAGCCCAACCCACCTCACAGGGTTGTTGTTGTGAGGATAAAATGGAGAGGAGGATGATAATGTAAGCCGCCTTGGGTTCCTTGCAAGAGGAAAAAAGCCGGGGTATAAATGCAATTAATAAATAATAAATGTCTCTGCTTCTTACTATGCTGTCTAGGTTTGCCATAGCTTTCCTCCCAAGGAGCAAGCGTCTTTTAATTTCATGGCTACAGTCACCGTCTGCGGTGATCTTGGAGCCCAAGAAAGTAAAATCTGTCACTGCTTGCATTTCTTCCCCTTCTATATGCCAGGAAGTGATAGGGCCAGATGCCATGATCGTCGTTTTTTGAATGTTGAGTTTCAAACCAGCTTTTGCACTCTCCTCTTTCAACCTCAACAAGAGGCTCTTGAGATCCTCTTCGCTTTCTGCCATTAGGGTGGTATCGTCTACATATCGGAGGTTGTTGATAATTCTCCCGGCAATCTTAAATCCGACCTCTGATTCATCCAACCTGGCATTTCTCATGATGTACTCTGCATATAAGTTAAATAAGCAGGGTGACAATATGCAGCCCTGTCGTACTCCTTTCCCAATTTTGAACCAATCGGTTGTTCCATGTCTGGTTCTTACTGTTGCTTCTTGACCCTCGTACAGGTTTCTCAGGAGACAGGTAAGGTGGTCTGGTACTCCCATCACTTTAAGAATTTGCCACAGTTTGTTGTGATCCACACAATCAAAGGCTTTAGCGTAGTCAATGAAGCAGAAATAGACGTTTTTCTGGAATTCTCTTGCTTTCTCCATGATGCAGCGAATGTTGGCGATTTGATCTCTAGTTCCTCTGCCTCTTCGAAACCCAGCTTGTACTTCTGGTAGTTCTTGGTTCGCATACTGCTGAAGCCTAGTTTGTAGGATTTTGAGCATCACCTTCCTGGCATGTGAAATGAGCACAATTGTGCAGTAGTTTGAACACTCTTTGGCGTTGCCCTTCTTTGGAATTGGAATGTAAACTGACCTTTTCCAGTCTTGCGACCATTGTTGAGTGTTCCAAATTTGTTGGCATATTGAATGCAGCACTTTAACAGCATCATCTTTTAGGATTTTAAATAGCTCAGCTGGAAGACTGTCATCTCTGCTAGCTTTGTTGTTAGTAATGCTTCCTAAGGCCCACTGGACTTCACTCTCGAGGATGTCCGGCTCAAGTTCAGTGACCACACTATCATGGCTATCAGGGACATTCAGATCTTTCCTGTATAGTTCTTCTGTGTATTCTTGCCACCTCTTCTTAATCTCATCTGCTTCTGTTAGGTCCCTGCCTTCTTTGTCCTTTATCATGCCCGTCTTTGCACAAAACGTTCCCTTGAGATCTCCGATTTTCTTGAAGAGATCTCTAGTCTTTCCCATTCTGTTGTTTTCCTTGATTTCTTTGCATTGTTCATTTAAGAAGGCCTTCTTGTCTCTCCTTGCTATTCTCTGGAACTCTGCATTCAGTTGGATAGATCTTCCCCTTTCTCCCTTGCTTTTCGCTTCCCTTCTTTCCTCAGCTACTTGTAAAGCCTCATCAGACAGCCACTTGGCTTTCTTGCATTTCTTTTTCTTTGGGATGGATTTCGTTGCTGCCTCCTGAACAATGTTACAGACCTCCGTCCATCGTTCCTCAGGCACTCTGTCTATCAGGTCTAATCCCTTAAATCTGTTCCTCACCTCCACTGTGTATTCATAAGGGATACGACTTAGGTCATACCTGAATGGTTTAGTGGTTTTCCCTACGTTCTTCAATTTAAGCTGAAATTTTGCAACAAGAAGCTCATGACCTGAGCCACAGTCAGCTCCAGGTCTTGTTTTTACTGACTGTATAGAGCTTCTCCATCTTTGGCTGCAAAGACATAATCAATCTGATTTCGATATTGACCATCTGGTGATGTCCATGTGTAGAGTCGCCTCTTGTGCTGTTGGAAAAGAGTGTTTGCTATGATCAGCGTGTTCTCTTGGCAAAACTCTATTAGCCTTTGTCCTGCTTCATTTTGTGCACCAAGGCCATGCTTGCCTGTTATCCCGGTGATTTCTTGACTTCCTACTTTAGCATTCCAATCCCCTATGATGAAGAGGACATCTTTTTTTGGTGTTAGTTCTAGAAGGTGTTGTAGGTCTTCATAGAACCGATCAACCTCAGCTTCTTCGGCATCAGTGGTTGGGGCATAGACTTGAATTACTGTGATGTTGAATGGTTTGCCTTGGATTCGTACTGAGATCATTCTATCATTTTTAAGATTGTACCCCAGTACTGCTTTTCCCACCCTTTTGTTGACTATGAGTGCTACTCCATTTCTTCTAAGGGATTCTTGCCCACAATAGTAGATATGATGGTCACCTGAATTAAATTCACCCATGCCTGTCCATTTGAGTTCGCTGATTCCCAAGATGTCAATGTTCAATCTTGCCATCTCATGTTGGACCGCCTCCAATTCATTGATCTGACATTCCAGGTTCCTAAACAATATTGTTCTTTACAGTATCGGATTTTCTTTTCACCACCAGACACATCCACAGCTGAGTGTCCTTTCGGCTTTGGCCCAGCCGCTTCACTCTTTCTGGCGCTACTTGGAAATACCCTCTGCTCTTCCCCAGTAGTATATTGGACACCTTCCGACCTGAGGGGCTCATCTTCCGGTGTCATCTCTTTTAGCCTTGTGATACGTTCCATGGGGTTTTCTTGGCAAGAATACTGGAGTGGGTTGCCATTTCCTTCTCCAGTGGACCACATTTTGTCAGAACTCTGTGCCATGACCTGTCCATCTTGGGTGGCTCTGCACGGCATAGCTTATGGCTTCACTGAGTTACGCAAGCCCCTTCGCCACAACAAGGCAGTGATCCATGAAGGGGAAAGCCTGCTTTAGAGGATGCCAATGGTCACACACATGCAGGAAGGATTCCAGCTCCCTCTGCCAAGTCTCCTAGTTAAAACTCTGATTTTATAGAGAGATAGCACAGCTATTGTTTCCCCAAACTAAGTGCGGAGACATGCGACTTGCATGTGTATAACCTCCCTGTTGCCATATATTGCACAGGCTTTTCTTAGGCTCAAACAACATGCCTTGGTGTGAGAAGAGGGTTTTCACAAATCTAAAACGGGACAAGCATGGCATCCCAGAATATGGCAAGTAATCAGGGCAGTCGCCAGGCAGAAATCGGCATAAAATCTGGTCGTGCTCATTTATTTATTTCATTTACAGTACTTGTATACAGCTCCACATCCAAAGACCCTCAGAGCAGGGAACAGCAGACAGGATGAAGAATAAAAACCAGTTAATTCCTCAGCCAAATGATCTCAAATAAAATAAATTGTTCAATTAATTTGCAACACTCCCCCCCCAATCATCCCAAACTAATGGAAAATGTTTTTTTTCCTAAGCTTAATTGGCACGCAGGGGGAGATTGGGGGTGGGGAGTATTGCAGAAGGTGCAATGGGGAGAGTTAAGCCTTCCCTCACCAGCTCCACTCCCTCTTGAACATTTCCCCCTGCATGGCAATTAAGCTGAGAAAAAAAATCTATTTGTAGCAATGGACACTCAGGGCTCTCTGCAATAGATCCGGGGGTCTGGGAAATATTTGGGGCCAGCACCCTTTGAGCCCAGGCCAAACAATGCCCCTGCCGTCAGAAAAAAATTGTCCTACCACAGCAGATGGGTCAGAAGTATTGCCAAACAGGATCAGTTAATAGAGATAAGGTTTCCATTTCTGTCTTTCTGAGCAAGGGGAATGGTACCTTCAGAACAATGATTCTGCTAAGATCACGCTGGAGAGGACTCCTATCTTGACAAACAAAAGTAATACAACGTGGAGAACAATATGGGTAATCCTATGTTATAAGAGCACTGAACTTGTTGCTATAGCTCAAGGGTGAGGAACTTCAGGACCAAGGGCTGAATTCAGTGGCCCCCGAGAGCTTCTCTGAAAATGAATTTGGCCCTCAAACTGCAAGAGGTTCAACACTCCCTGCTATAGTCGCATATAGCACCGGGGCGGCGGGGACTCTTTATCCTGTGCGCTTCTGTTGTGTTAGAACGTTATATTAAAATAAATAGAAAATATTATGATAAAATAAATCTCTCTCACACACACAGTATACAACAGTGTTCCTTTCTTCCATGAGATATTGGAGGGCATCGTTGTCTAGTAACCGCATGCCTGAGAAATGCCTGAGGAAAAACATTCCCTGGTTGCTAGGAATCGTCACCATATCTCCGCTTCTCCATCACTAGGCCGAAGCTGAAGAAGCACCGATCCTGCAGGGTGAATGAGTGGAGGAGCAGCTGCCACTTAAAAGAGGGAGAGAGATGTTAAGATGTGTTAAGGCAGCCATTTCCCCCTCTGGTGCCCTCCAGATGTTTTGGACTTCAACATCCATCAGTCCCAGCCAACATGGCCAATGGTCAAGGATGCTGGGAGTCGAAGTCCAAAACATCTGGAGGGTACCAGGGTGAGGAAGACTGTTCTAGGATTTGCCCTGCAAACAACGGGAAGGAGGAACCCTAAAATCCAAATAAAATTAAATATTTTGAAGGGGAAAATGCACACTTACACACACCAGTAGCAACCACCCCTATCCAGACACAAACCTTTCAAAGAGATGCACAATGTATCCCATAGCAGACAGCATAAGGCACAACGTTTTATGTATATCCTTTACTGCTCACTTCTTGAACAAGATGGCCGCCAGGCTTGGTTACTGGCAGTAATTGCTTTCAGGTGCAATCTTATGTGTGTTTAGACAGAAAAAATGTCCTACATCTCCCAGCATTCTCCAGCCAGCATGACTGGCTGGAGGAATGCTGGGAATTGTAAGACTTTTCTCTGTCTAAACTTGCATAGGATCGAGCCTTTAAGGAAAATATGTTGCTGTTTTGGCCCTGCCATGTTTGCCTTTGGCCCCACCCACCTCTGGAATGCAGCCCCCAAGAACCTCTCCAGAATGGAATTTGGCCCTCCAGCTAAAAGAGGTTCTCCAGCTAAAAGAGGTTCTTACGTCCTCTCCCTTAAGGCAGAGATAAGCCAGTATCTCTGCCTTAAGATACCCTCTGCAAGAGCTGTAAAGAGCTGCCATGGTGGGCATGGCTGGTCACTTCCCAGGAGGCAAACTGCTGGGGCTAAAAGTAAACTACCATGGCCAAGAACCAAAGTCTAAGGCAGGGCTGTGGGTGTGAGCTCCTAAACACAAAACCATGCTTTTGAACCCAAATAAAGGTGGTGCTGGAGGGTGGGGCTTTGCTTTGCAGCATACCAGCCTCCCAGTAATATTAATATTAATATATATATATATATATATATATATATACATACATACATACATACATACATACACACACACACACACACACACACACACACTTAGGAAATAAAATAAAAATCAGGAGGGACAGGGATCCTGGCAGGCACCAAGAGGGGGTCTGCTCTCACAAGCAGTGGCTCCCCAAGGTTTCAGACATGAGCCTTTCCCAGCCTTGCTTAGAGAAGCTAAGCAGGTGCCCTACCAGTGAGCTAGGACCTATCCTGTCCCCTTTGAAGATTTGGAACCATCTTCAAGGGCTGTCCCAGGAAAGGTACGCTGCAGTAGTCCAGGCAGGATGGGACTCAGGCCTGCACCTATTTTCAGTGTGAGGCTCGTTATCTGCAATAACCGTCACTGCAGGAGCAGTTCTAGGAGAGGCCTGGCATGCTTTGGATGCTGGCTGAAACAACAGTATATATAAAGAGAGAGAGAGAACCACGGCCCATCTCCCTTTTGCTCCAGCCCTGGGTTTGTCTGACTGTTGCTGCGCCTTCCAGTTCGTATTTCTCAGGTGGCAGCTACTGCCTCTTGGCTATTTTGGTCTTGCAATCCAATCCCTTGCTGGTGTCTATTTTAGCACCTTGGAGAACTCCCAGCGCACCAAATTCCACCTCGCTGCCAACGAACAGAGCTTCCCCCAAAGGGCACAGAGCTTCCCCCAAAGGGCAAAAGGTCCCAGTCCCTCTTCTGGTAGCTCTTCCGCTTTAGGACAGACTTCAGGCTTTCAAGATCTACTTTGTCTTTCACTAGAACCCTGGCATGCACCAACCGGAGCCTTGTGCAAAGACATACAGCTCGAATTAAAGCATTCCCAGTCCAGGAATTTGTGCTGCGTACCAAAACTGAGCACAGCTTCCACACAGACATCTACTTTTGCTTTCCCAGGCTTTCTTAATTCTAGTAGTCTAACTCCAGGAGGGTAGCAGTAATTCTGTTGCTGCTATAGTCAAACCTGTGGGAGCCAAAATCCTTGCTGATTTACTCCAAATCACCCAGGGATCTCCCAGGAAATCCCAATCTGCTTTCTGCACACCACTGAAATAGGGAACATCTCCAGGCAGTCCCAACATCATGTTTGTCTCATAATGTTAACACTGCAGGGGCATTTTCAGGAGAGGATCTGAGGGCAGAATCTGGGGTGGTGATTTAAAGCATCCCCTGCCTGCTAATTTTTAAGGTTGTGGGAGAAATCCGTTCAGTGCGCATTTCAATTAATTTACACAATTTCGCACTTTCAAACCATTATGCGAAATAAAACTCCATTATCCTTCAAAACTGGCCCTTTCCCCAAATTTTGCAGTGGAGTTCTCCAATAAAGAAAGGTGTATACATATGCATATATTAGGGAAAATAACATTCCAAAAGGCATTACGTTAGGAAAATTGTTTTCAAAAAATTGCTTGTATTAGGCAAAATGTGTATGAAAATACATGTATTAGGAGAAATGTGCACTAAAATGCTTGTGATTTCTCACATGAACTTTAAAGATAGTTCAAAGTTCAGGATGAACTGAACTTAAGACTGGAGAAATTCTCCAAGTTTGAGACAAGACTGGAAAAAATGGAGAAAAACCAAAATTGACAGATTTGTTCGCCCAGGCGTTCCCTGGGCTGTAACTAAATTAATCATTCTCCTCCACCTTACTGTTCCTTGTATTGCATTTATTGTAATTGGAATTGTTTTTAATGTTGTGTTTTTAATATTGAATTTTAAATGTGAATATTTATATGTGAACTGCTTAGGGATTTTATTGAATTTAGTGGTACATAAATATCACAAATAAATAAATAAACAACATAAATCAATGTTAATTTTCACCTGCCCCTGATCATTTTTAGAACCCCCCCCCCCAAAAAAAAAAAACAGCTTTGAGATTAGAAATAAACCAGGAGGAGGAAAACAGCATATTTGGTGTTGGAGTGGACAGTTGCAGGGGACAATCTATGGATGTAGGAACAGTAGAACACTCTCCATCCTTCCACTAGCCAATTCTTCCCTAAAAATGTCCCCCACCCACCTTTGTCCTTCACGTTACCTTAAGTGTCGTTCCCTCCTTATAGCCAGCTCAGTCCCAGATAACACTGGCTTCACTTTCCGGGTGTCAGGAATTTCTTGCATAGCTGTTGCTCTGTATTGGAGATGCTGTTGATCAGAACTGCCTAGTCTAAGTGGGGGTGGCGAATCTCAGGAGAATGCATTGGTTTCCTTTGGTCGGGAGAGCACTGCAAACCAGAATGGGTGCTTTTAGCATTTTAATCCTACCCTTCTGCAGGGAGGCATAGATGGCTGCATCCTCCTCTCCACAACCCTGTGAGGTAGGTTAGGCCAACAAATATGACTGGGCCAAGGACATGGGGTGATCTTTGTGACTGAGTGGGAATTTGAGCCCTGGTCGCCATTCCCTCCCTCCAGTCAACATTCTGGGGAATGCCTTGATGTGAATGCCTCTTTTGCACTGCAAACTGAACAAAGGTAAGAGTCACATCCTTAACTCTGTCCACACTGCTGATGCACATAACAATCTATAATAATAAACGGGGATATGTGTCTGTCTGTCTGTCCATCAAGACCATAGTGCCAAGGCCGTAAATCCTAGACACCTGAAATTTAGCTTTCATTCTGAGGGAACCCTAGGGATGTGCACCTCAGGGTCACTTTGTTTTTAAAATGCATTCATTAATTTTAATTAATTTCAATATGTCCATGTGGTTGAATTGGCAGTAACATCTTCAGCCACTGGTGGCTTCCCTAACCAACACCTTGCTTTGCAGTCCATACAGTTTGAAGGCAGGGAAGATGAATAGGCCGAGGGACAGAGCTGTATCCCTGCCCCCTGCCCCCCTGCCGTGGGGCAGCCCCCCTAAGGGGAATGGACAGGCCCTTCATAGGTGTGTCCATGGCAAGCACTGGGCCTAGGAGTGCCAGAGGGCATGCCTTCACTCAGACGGGGCAGGCACAGTGTGTCCAGCTCTGACAACTGGTGAGTTCGCTGTATCAAATAAAGGACTATTCCCGCCCATGTGTAGCTGGGTCCGTTCCCTGGGGCTTGCTTGCTTGCTTATTTATTTATTTATCAATCATATGGCACATTTACATCGCATTACAATAAAAACATAGAGCATAATAAATATGAAATGTAAAATATAACATATAGACAGGAATATTACAAACATATGTCTAGGTTACAGACATAGTTTTTTTACTTCAGTTGTCACAGCCAGGAAATCGGCAAAGTCTCCATTGTAGGCTCGGTTTTGACACTCTTGTCACTATATGTTAGATAGTTTGTTTTTCAGCCCCACAAACACAATTTGATGATGTTGTTTTGCCTCATTTATAAAGGGCATCTGCACTTCTACCATGACCTGTACGAATTCGGTTCAAGGTTGTCCACATCTCACGGGGCTGGTCAAATCTAAGTGGTTTTGCTTTCTCATCACAATATACTCACCCCGTCGGCCATCACTTTTCCCATGTTATAGACGAGCTATCAGCCTTTTGAAATCTACAAACCAGTCTCACAGCCTCCGGCCCCTTTCGCGGGTGTGATTCTTTTGCTAGGAAGCACCCTTGCCAAAGACAGCCAGACGGCATGCCCTGAACCAGATTTGGCCGGCGAGGCAATTTTGACCCGGATGCTGCGGGTGGCCCTATCAGATTTTTAGATGTTACGCAACAGCAGCATAAAACAACTTCTGTATAGCATTGCTGGCCTTTAAATTTGCTTTCAGACGTTCTCAGAGTCTCCTTCTCCCTCCAAAGATGCTGCTCTGTTTCACTGGCTGCCTCATATGCTTGGAACTGCCTTCCCAAACACCTATGTGATGCCACCTCTCTTGGTCTCTTCAAACCCTTCCTTCAAACCCTCCTTTTCTGGGAAGGCTTGCGCACAAACCCTCTTGTTCCCATGCACTCCCGCAGCCTTCCCCAACCTGCTGCTCTTTGGACTACAACTCCCATTGCTTCTCCAGCCAGCATGGCCAATGGCCTGTGGTGCAGCAAGGTAATTTTAGATCCTGGTCCCATGGGGCCATTAGCACACAACTAACATTTCTCTTCACCCCATGCTCCCGCCACCATCCCATGCGTCTACATTCCTGATAATGTTGCAATAATAACAACAAAACTGTTTGTCAGCCCTGATTTTAAAAATAAATCCTCCGAGCATGCGCAGTTTGCCATTTTTATTGCCCTTCCATCATAGCACCATCATGACTACTGGAATAAAGTGGGCTTTACATCTGCTGCCCCAAACTCCTCCTCACCCACTACTCCCTGGGTGGTTACCCCCCCCCACCGCCCACCTGGGGGTGTGGAGCTCTAGATCTTGGTCTAGGCCTGGCTGTAATGCTGCCAATAGCCATGGTAGCTGGAGGATGATGGGAGGTGTAAGCCAACACATCGGGACGGCCTCAGGGTGGGGCACGTCATCCTACTATATCTCACTTTGTAACTAACCCTAAGCACATGTAACGGAAAGAACTGCACCTCCTTTCCTGCTTGCCACTGCCCCTGCTTTCTTTGCCTTCCATTGTTGCCTGCATTTTAGATTGTAAGGTCCTTGGAGGCAAGGACCTGTCCTCCTGTATTCTGTAAAGTAGAATAATAGAATAGTAGGGTTGGAAGGGGCCTATAAGACCACTGAGTCCAACCCCCTGCTCAAGGCAGGAATCCAAGTCAAAGCATCCCTGACAGGTGGCTGTCCAGCCTCATCTTGATTCTTGAAAGCCTCGTGTGGGAGAGCTCATCACCTCCCTAGGTAATCGGTTCCATTGTCGTATTGCTCTAACAGTCAGGAAGTTTTTCCTGATGTTCAGCCGGAATCTGGCTTCCTGTCACTTGAGCCCATTATTCCGTGTCCTGCACTCTGGGATGGTGGAGAAGAGATCCTGGCCTTCCTCTCTGTGACAGCCTTTCAAGTCCTTGAAGAGCGCTATCCTGTCTCTCCTCAGTCTTCTCTTCTCAGGGCTCAACATGCCCAGTTCCTTCAGTCTCTCCTCATAGGGCTTTGTTTCCAGTCCCCTGATCATCTTTGTTGCCCTCCTCTGAACCCTCTCCAGTTTGTCTGCATCCTTCTTAAAGTGTGGTGCCCAGAACTGGACACAGTACTCCAGATGAGGCCTAACCAGTGCTGAGTAGTGGGAACTAGTACTTCACGGGATTTGGAAGCTATGCTTCTATGAATGCAACCCAAAATAGCATTTGCCTTTTTTGCAGCCACATCATATTGTTGGCTCATATGCAGCTTGTGATCTACAACAATTCCAAGATCCTTCTCGGCTATAGTATTGTTGAGCCAAGTACCCCCCATCTTGAGCGCAGTACACACTACAGGCACTAAATAAACAGTGCATGCATATACACACACGTTTTATAATGTGTGTATGTACATATGGATGTACATAGCCCAGCTGTCTTTGTGCACATGTGAAGCAGGCCCTACCCACGAAGCCCTTACCTTTAGGCAGTGCTGCCTTTTATTATAAAACAGTCATTCCTAAATGGTATGGCAGCCTTCCCCAACTGTGTGCCTGCAATGGTGCAGACAGGTGGCCACCAGAGGAAAAAAATTACTACCACAATTACTACCACAAAAATTACCACAAAATTACTACCACAATTACTACCACAAAAAAACACAGTACTACCTCAATGGTGCAGACAGGTGGCTACCAGGGAAAGAGCCTTCTCTGTAATGGCCCTCCTGTCTGTGGAATGCTCTTCCCAGGGAGATCCGCTGGGCATCTTCATTGTATACATTTAGATGTCAGGTCAAGACCTTCCTCTTCCAGCAGGCATTTATCTTTAATCTGTTGCTTTGATTATTAATTTTACTGCTGGCTTTGTAATATTTTAAATAAGAACATCAGAAGAGGCCTGCTGGATGAGACCAAGCATCCATCTAGTCCAGCATTCTGTTCACACAGTGGCCAACCAGCTATCCACAAGTAGGACATGAGTCCAATATCACCCTCCCACCCATGTTTCCCAGCAACTAGTATATGTAGCTGTACTGCCTCTGGTACTGGGGGTAGCATAGAGGCATCAGAATCAGTAGCCATGGATAGCCTTCTCCTTCCAGGAATTTGTGTAACCCCCGTTTTCAAGCCATCCCAATGGGTGGCCATCACCACGTCTTATGATTGTAAACCACACCGCGAGCATTTGCCAGTTGGGTGATATACAAATCGAACAAAGAAACATATAAATAAATTTATTACATTTCTATAGCCCCCCATAGTCAAAGCTCTCTTAAACCAGGTGCGTCCCAGATGGGATAGACTACAACTCCAGTAATTATTTATGGGAGCTGTAGTCCAACTCATCTGGAGGGTTGCAGCTTGGAAAAGGCAGTTGTATGGTATGCTGTAGGAAATAAACTATAGAATGAAAGGCTCCTCTGAACCCCATGGAATAAATCTATTTCAGGGATAAACAATGTAGGCTTAACGATCTTATTTATTTATGTGATTTGTACCCCACCTTTCTATCAAGAAAAAGGGCACTCAAGGAGGCTTACAATCAGAAATAAAGGTTGATTAAAACTATAACCTTCAACGCAGATCACTGTACCAAAAGGCGTGCGGCCACCTCTGGAGCGGAATATGGAAGCAACGGAACCCTCCGGTGTGTGACAGCACAAAAGGGCAGTTGAAAAGGGGAGGGGCCGTGGCTCAGTGGTAGAGCCCCTGCGCTGGATGCAGAAGGTCTCAGGTTCAATCCCCGGCTTCTCCAGGTAGGGCTAGAAGAGATTCCTGCTTGAACCCCTGGAGAGCCACTGCTGCCAGTCAGTGTCGGCAATACTGGGCTAGATGGACCCAGGGTCTGACTTGGTAGAACGGCTGCTTCCTACGTTCCTAATGACGAACAGTCATCCAGAAGTAAAACAGGAAAAGATAACCTGCTTGTGGGGCAGGGAGGGATGGCCGAAATTAGAAATTGACCAGGCCAGTGACGTGAAAATTCCCTCCAAGGCTTGGGGAAAAAAATCGCATCAGCGACCTTGCTGGGAGTTGCATTCAGAAAGGATGGCCCTAATTTGTCAGAGTTCCACTTGTGGACATGGGTCAGTGGAAAGCAGGCAAGGAAAAGCGATGGACACGCAGGCAGAGGGTTTGGGGAAATCCTTTGTATATTTTCGCTGACAGCAACAGACTTCGCCACCGCGGGGAAAAGCTTTGGGAGGGTTGTATCACTGATCTTGGCAGCCCCAGCTATGACTGGCCTCTTTCCCCCACACCTGCTTATCTCTGCCTCCCAGAGACGACCTGCGCACACATACCCCGCCCTGTCCGATATAATCCTGTGTTACTCTGAGTCACTGGATGTGAAGAGAGTCCTTTTTCAACTCGGATTGCCAATTTCTTTTTACCAGCCCTGTAGTCTTAGCAGCATCTCGAAGTGTGGACATTCAACAAATGCTTCTCTCCGAACTATGAAAAGTTTATTTGCCCTGATTTTTTGCAGAAGAACCCGTGTTAAAGGCACAAGAGAAGGGAGACTTCCTGAAACTCTCGTTATCTGGCAACCTGAATCTTAGGTCCATAATGTATTTATTATTTTATTACACACACCTCGCACGCATGCACACACACACACACCTTGCATGCGCGCGTGCGCACACACACACACAGCACCTTTCATGATCAAATCACCAGGGACCGGGGGTATATAAAATGCTTTAAAACAGCAATTAAAGTTTGTAATTTGCAGTCACAAACTTATTAATAGCAACTAAAATGTCAATTGCTATGTACTGGGAAAAGTGGTACCACCTCCATCAGACAGCTTCTGTAGGATTTGCGAGATAGCTGTAATGCATGAATTGACATATTTATGTTCAGGCTTGTGAAAACCAAATGTATGAAAATCAATTTATAAGGAAGAAGTCAATTTTGATTGATTTCTGGAAGGATAAATCTGAAGACTATGTATGTCCCTACTCATTGTTCACACTAGTATAAGAAATCAATCTCCCCTGTAGCTCTTTCCTTGAATTATATTGTAGTTTTATTACATTGACTTGTAAAGACTGAAAGAAAAAGAAAGAATAAACCCAGCAGTTAAAATAAAACACAAAGATAAAAACAAGAATCTACCTATTAAAATCAGCAAATGATTGGATATACAGATAAGTTTTCAACAGGTACCTAAATATCATCAAGATTGGCACCGGTTGCACTGCAGCAGGGAGAGAATTCCAAAGATGGGGGGCAGGGTGCCAAGGCAGAAAAGGCCCTCCCTCTGGTTGCTGTCACATATACCTGTGCAGGCAATGGGACAAGGAGGAGGCCCTAATCTGTAGGTCTCAAATCTATGGGCAGGTTAACCTGGGACAGCGTTCTCCCTCAAGCAGCCTGGTCCCAAGATGTTTAAGGCCTCACATGTCAATAACATCACCTTGAATCTGACAAGGTATTATATTGCCAGCCAGTGTCTGTTTGCAAAAGTAACAAACAAACAATTTAAAACAGCAGGATTTATTCTTGAAGGAAGAGTTAATTGTTGAAAATTCATGTTCACTTATTTGTGGGTTGGATCCAGATTGACGTTGGATCAACTGTGCTGACAGAAGTGGATTTCTCCACTCCCTCCTTTCCATGGCAGCTGCTCCAGCCCCCTGAAAACGCTACACAGATGGCATCTCTACAGTAGCCTAAAATCCTGCATTTGAAACGGGACTCTCTGCTTCCATTTTAAATGCAGGATCACAATGGCTTTCTTCTCACGGAGCTTGTATCCTGCGATTGAGATGGCTCCCTCACGGAAGTTTGCCGTGATCGTGCAAGGCATCTCCTGCACTCAATGCCCTCTGTTCCGTTTTTAAATAGACCGCAAATAGGAAAGGGTTCCTCCTGTGCAAGCACGTGGCCACTGCTGACCCCTAGAGGGATGCCACTTTCGCTGGCATTTTCATGACAGACTACAGCGGGGTGGTTTGCCATCGCCGTCCCCAGTCGGGACTACCTTTCCCCCGGCAAGCTGGGTACTCATTTTACCGACCTCGGAAGGATGGAAGGCTGAGTCGACCTGAGCCGGCTACCTGGGACCCAGCTTCCGCTGGATTCGAACTCAGGTCGTGGCAGGTTTCGGTTGCAATACTGCCGCCTGCCACTCTGCGCCACACGAGGCTCACGATGGCGGATAATGAGCTATCAGATTACCCCGTTGTGTTCCGCGCGAGTTTCCTCGGGGAAAAGCGGCAAGAAGGGGTGCAAGCCCCATGAAAGATGATGGAAGGCTCAGATACCGGGAGGGGGAGGAGGAGGGAAGGGGAGGGGGAGAAGGAAGCAGGGTGGGGGGGAGGGAGCCGTTGTGATCCTGCATTTAAAACGGTAGCAGAAGGCCCTGCTTTCGATGGAGGGTGTTAGGCTGGTGCAGAGATGCCCCAAGAGTGAGAAGGAAGCGCGAGGACGAAGGCGGTGAGCGAGAAGGGGGCGAGAAGGCGGCGCACTCGCTTGCTTCTCCCCCGCCGCCGCCGCCCTTGGCTGGCCCAGAGCGAGAGGCGGGCGAACGAGATTTACCTACCGTGGCCTCCGGATTTATTCTGATGGGGGCGGAGGAGATATAAATAAAACTACAATACCCGGCATTCCTGAGCGCGTTGAAAGGAAGCGCCTTTAGCGCTCAAACAGCTGCGGGTCGGGGAGCGGGGAGCGGGGAGCGCTCTGCGGGGGGGGGGGATGAGCAGTAGGGGGGAGGGCGGCAGGGCGGCCGCTGCTTGGCTGCGACTCCGCGCCAGGGCAACTCCGAGGCGGGCAGACGCGCAGCTGGCTCGGAAGCGGGGCGCCGAGATGCCGGCCAGGCGCGGGGAGCGCCCGCGGAGTGGGGCCCCGTGTCTCCGCAGCCGCCGCGGGAAGGCGATGGAGCGGCGGCGGCCGGCCCGCTTCCGCTTGGCTGCCGCAGGAGGGAGAGGGCACCCGGCGCGGGGCGGGGGCGGGGGGGGCCTCTGGCCGCGGGCGCGCGCGCCCCGTCCCTGGAGGCGCCTCTGCAAGCGCCCCCCCAGAACAGCCCTTGCAAGCGCCCCCCCAGAACAGCCCTTGCAAGCGCCCCCCCAGAACAGCCCTTGCAAGCGCCCCCCCAGAACAGCCCTTGCAAGCGCCCCCCCAGAACAGCCCTTGCAAGCGCCCCCCCAGAACAGCCCTTGCAAGCGCCCCCCCAGAACAGCCCTTGCAAGCGCCCCCCCAGAACAGCCCTTGCAAGCGCGCCCCCCCAGAACAGCCCTTGCAAGCGCGCCCCCCCAGAACAGCCCTTGCAAGCGCGCCCCCCCGAACAGCCCTTGCAAGCGCGCCCCCCGAACAGCCCTTGCAAGCGCGCCCCCCCCAAGAACAGCCCTTGCAAGCGCGCCCCCCCCAAGAACAGCCCTTGCAAGCGCGCCCCCCCAGAACAGCCCTTGCAAGCGCGCCCCCCCAGAACAGCCCTTGCAAGCGCGCCCCCCCAGAACAGCCCTTGCAAGCGCGCCCCCCCAGAACAGCCCTTGCAAGCGCGCCCCCCCAGAACAGCCCTTGCAAGCGCCCCCCCAAGAACAGCCCTTGCAAGCGCCCCCCCAAGAACAGCCCTTGCAAGCGCCCCCCCCCCCCCGAACAGGCAGCCCAAGCGAGCCGCGCTTTGCAAGCTGCTCCCCACCCCGCAGGCAGGTTGGGCTCCGCCGGATCGCAGAGGAAGCACGAAACGAAAATGAAACGCGGCTCTCAAATTTTGGAGGAAATTGATTTTGGAGAGCCGGAGGGGGGGGGGGAGTGGAGAGAGGCGGGGGGGCGAACTGCTGGCGCTGCAGATCTGTGAATGACATTGGGACAATTAAAAAGAGAGAGAGGGGGGAGGGGGGGAGGAATTTAAACACACACATACACACTTATAATATTCCGTGGAAAGGGTCTTTATAGTTGAGCTGGCATCAAAATATGAAATCAATACGGACGAAATAAAATAAAAGCCTATAAGCCTTCTCTTCTCTCCCCCCCCCCCCCCGCCGCGCCCTTCTTCTCCCCCGCCAATAAACCTCCTTGCAGGCAGTTCAAATTTTCTGTAGAAGAAATACATATACATATAATCTGCATGCACGCGCGCCTGGGCTGCCCTGGCTCGCTTGCAGGCGCGCTCGCGCAGCCCCGCGTCTGCCGGGCAGGGTGTTTCTGAGCGCGCCTTGCAAGATGATTCCCCCCGTCGGGTGACTGGCTGGCGGCACCTCGCGAGGAAAAGGAGAAGGCGAAAAGGGAGGAGGAGGAAGGCGCAAGCCGCAGAGAAGAGCTGAGGACGCGGAGAGAGAGGAGAGGAGAGCGGCAGCGGCGGGAGCGCCGGCTGCAGCCTTGCACAGACGGAAGAGGCAGGCGCGGGAGGGAGAGGCGGGGGGTCCGGCTTGGGGAGGGGGGAACCCGGGCATGGCCGCTCGGCAGGTGGGTCCCCCTCCCTCCTCCCTCCTCCCTCTCCCTCTCCCTCTCCCTCCTGCGCATCTCTCAGGTGGGTCCCGCGGGAGATGTCGCGGGAGGCGATTGTGAGGTCCGCGGTTGGGTCACTGAAGGAGCCATTGATGCGCAACGCGGGCCGGGGAGGGGGCGCGCGGGCCGGCCGGGGGACCTCGGGTCAGCTGCGCGGAGCGGCCGCCGAAGCAGCAGCCTGGAGCCGGGAAGCATCCGAGAGGGGGAGAGAGAGAGGGAGGTGGAGGAGAGAGAAAACTTTGGGTGAAACTTTAGAGGAAGAGGCCGGAGCCTACTCACCTTCCCTCTTGGACGTCTGGAAAAGTAAGGGCAAGAGGGTTTTTATTTTTGACCAGGCTGAAAAGGAAGAAGGAGGGGGGGAAAGGAACCCCGGTCCCCTCTCCAAAAAACTAGGGCAAAGTCCAACGGAACTCCTACTTAGAGTAGACCCACTGAAATGAATGGGACTTAAATTAGTCGTGACTGAATTCAACTCATTCAGTTCGATGGGTCTACTCTTAAGTAGGATTTACGCTGGATTTTGCCCTCGGAAATAACTTATTTGGCCGTCTGTGTTTGGGGCACACGCCTTTCTAAAGCCCCCCCGCCCGGTTGATTTCGATCGCCTTTCCTAAGCACGTGCTTCTGTTTGAGATTCATACAAGTATGAAAAGTTTGGCTGGAGAAAAGCCGCCTTTACATTTTTATCTTTTTTCATGGCTTTGCTCCCCAGCTGGGGAGTCAGGGGAGAAGGGAGGTTTTGAAATAAAGGGAATGAGCGGGTTAATGTGCTTGCAGTGCGTGTGAAAGACAGAATTCTGAATTAGCTGCTTTGGGGGGATATGGCATTTTATTTCTTATCTGGATTGGGGTTCTCTTGCCCCCTGTGGATGGACTCCGAATTCTGGAAGAAAGGAAGGAAGGGCGTAATAAGAAAGCATGAACTGTAAGAGAAAGCCACAATCCAGCCCAGAGCTGAGCAGCCCAGTGCTTAAGGACTCTTGAAAGGCTGCAGTCCTGCGCAGGCTTACCAGGGAGTCAGTGCCACTCAACTCAATGGAACTTAGTTCTGAGTTGATATGTATAGGCTTGCACTTTAACTGGGTTGGACTGTGGCTAAGATGCCTTGTTTAAAAGTAGCAAACCGCCATGGCTGCGTTAGATTGTTGCAGTGAAGGAATCCTGTGCCACCTTGAAGACTAACACGTTTATTGAGCCATTGGCTTTGTGAGCCAGGTGCATAAAGTCATAAATTGGACTTCACTGGGCTTTGGCCCACGAAAGGCTCGGTCGGCAACTGTCCTTTTGTTAGTCTTTTGGGTGGCACACATTTTCAGCCAGGAACAGGGGGGCACGGGGTGGGGGAGTTGATTGTATACACATGTCCCCTTTCTTCTAATTTCTCCTAGATGTTTCTTTGTAAATGCAAAACGGGGCAAATCTGATGTGTGGCAAAAACTCTGTGATTTATTATTTATTGACCTATTTTAGTTATTGGTTGTTTTCTTTAAAAAAAATCAGTGAAACCTGTTTTCAGAAGCTTGGAGAGATGGTGGGGGGCATGGCCGGACCCCATAAGTGCATGTGTTAAAACTTATAATTCTGTCTTTTTAATATTGTGATGTAGTTTTGTTAATAATAATAAAAATCCTTTTTCCTCCTTTGTTCCTACCAAGGGTAAGTTATGAATGACTTGAAGTCAGGAAGTGAAAACTTCATGCTGTCAGAGAGAAGCTGAGGGCATAGACAAAACGGGATGGATTTATTTTTCATATAGACTTGTCTGCATCCTGCTGTAGAAGAATTTTATTTAAAAAATCCAAAGAAATATATGAAAAGGAATATAAGGCCAGTTTTGCCTCTGAGAGTAAAATAAACAGATCACATTGCAAGCAAGGAAGGCCAACGGAGATTGCCTTAGAAAGCGGAGCCAAGCAAAAACCACCATACAATTATTTCTTGGACGCCTAGTTCTGTTCCTTTTCTATACGGTTCCCCCCCACCTCAAATAATATTTAAGAGACTTTTTCACCTGTCATTGCACAGAGAGGTGCATATACTTACGAAGTAAGCCTGCTTTCAAAGTAAGTTCAGCAAACGCTGGTCTTGAAATTAAACTTAAAATTGCAAGGCGTTTTCCCACTATGAATCTTCTATCCTATGGATACCGATTCTGAGTTAACAGATGAGGAAAACTGCTGGCGCCTTTTGGGGGTTGTACTGGCGCTGTGGACCATGGGCTGCATTCAGAGCATCAGCTGCAAATCCAAAGGTTTCCGGGAAAGTATTTCCGTCCTTGAAGTGAAGGCCTCCATTGACCCGGTGCCTACCAACATCGATGAGTCGTCCAGCGTGGTTTTGAGATACCGGACCCCGCACTTCCGGGCTTCTGCTCAAGTCCTGGTGCCTCCTCTCCCCAAGAAAGAGACCTGGATCGTGGGTTGGATCCAGGCATGCAGCCACATGGAATTCTACAATCACTATGGGGAACACGGAATGTGAGTGATACTATCTGCTGGGCGCTGGATTGACTAGCAAAGGGCCCTGATCTCATGATGCATCGGGGGTGCAGGGGTGGGCTGGTAGACCACAAGGTTTCAGCCGGGTGCAACCTCGTCCTATAGAAACTCTCTCAGCCCAAGGAACCAAATGTAATTTTGAGACCTTCTTGGGGGCCACGTTCCAGTGGTGGGCAGGCCTGAAGGCAAGCAGGGCGGGGCCGAAGGCAAAGGGGGTGTGGCCAAACATACAAAAAATACCCGCATAGTGTAGTTTACAGCTCTTACAGCCAGGATCTAAGGAGAGGCGTTTCAAGCTTTTAGAATGGGGGGGAAACTGCACAAAAGCTGGGAAACCCCCCCCCCCAATGATTGGTGGCTTGGGGAAAGAGGGTGGAGCGAGGGGAAGGGGGTGTGGCTGACTGGGGAATCTCGGAGTCCAGATGGAGATCCCAGAAGGGCTGGATTTGCCCCCCAACCCCCCCGAGGTTCCCTGTTCCTGTAGGATCCTTGCCACACGACCCAGGCAGGTTCTGCTGTCGTGGTCACTGTGTCCTCAAGTGCAACGCTTTCCTTTTCCCCACAGAAACATTGGAAGCTGCGTTACATCAGGTCATACCATTTCTATACCTAGCCTGGTATTGTTGTCTGCTCTGACTTGCAGAAGATCTCCAACGTCTTGGGCAGAGCAGTCTGTCTCATCATCCAGGAGGGGCCGTGGCTCAGTGGCAGAGCCCCTGCTTTGCACGCGGAAGGTCCCAGGTTCAATTCCCCGCCTCTCCAGGTAGAGCTAGGAAGGAACCTTGCCTGAAACCCCGGAGAGCTGCTGCTGCCAGTCAGTGTCGACAGTACTGGGTTATATGGATCCAGGCTCTGACTCAGTATAGGGCAGCTTCCTGTGTTCCCATCTGCTGCCTGATTTCCCCACCCCGGTGCCTCTTAAATTTGAGATGCCAGGAATTGAAGCTAGAAGACCCTTCCACATGTGAAGTAATGGAATGGCAACCCCTTCACTTATGATATGTGTGGGGAAAGATAAAGGGATACGTTTGCTGGGGGGGGGGGGCGCTAAAACTGCTCCCTGTCTCTGGTTACCCTTTTCCATTCAGGATCAAACCTACTCCTAGGGTTGAGGAACAGCATACCAGGTGCCCTCCCTGGGGGGTTTTTCGTGGTCATGACGGCACGTGGTGGAATTTTGGGGGGAACAGGATGGAGTGTTGGGGGCTCCGGCTCCTATATAGATCTCTCTCTCTCTCTCTAATAGCTGTAGGGTGGCTTATTTTACAGAGGGTGGTCCTCTATCTTGGAGGGCTGGCAGTCCTCTATTGGAAGGTGTCCTGTTTTTGAGGAGGTGTCTGGTCCAAGTTTGGTTTAAAGTCAAAGAGCCATAAGGAGTGAGAGCAGAACAGGAGCCTTGGAGTTGTCCATCCCTAGGCTGCACCAGGTGCACAGGTCACCTGTTCAGTCTCCCCCAGTATGGTGAGATGTTTTCTAGTTCTATTTAAATTGTCGCTACTATTTCTAAATATGCACCTATGCTTAATACATTTATATAAGAACATGAGAAGAGCCCTGCTGGATCAGGCCAAGGGTCCATCTAGCCCAGCATTCTGTTCACCCAGTGGCCAACCAGCTGTTGAACAGGAACTCACAAGCAGGACATGAGTGCAACAGCACCCTCCTGCCCACATTGCCTAGCAACTGGTGTACATAGGCTCACTGCCTCTGGTACTGGAAGTAGCATAGAGCCATAAGAACCAGTAGCCATCGGTAGCCTTCTCCTCCTGGAATTTGTCCAGCCCCCTTTTAAAGCCATCCAAGTTGGTGGCTATCACTACTTCTTGTGGTAGCGAATTCCATAGTTTAACTCTGCGCCGTGTCAAGAAGTCCTTCCTTTTCTCTGTCCTGAATCTCCCATCAGTCAACTGCATGGGCTGACCCCATTGGGTTCTAGTATTATGAGAGAGGGAGAAAAATGTCTTCCTCTCTCATGTGTCTGTATTTCTCCACCCCCTCCCTCCAAAAGAGAGAGAGGAAGGATCCCTGCACAGGAATCTCAGGATTACCAAGAGGCAAACAGATCCTTTATGGCTGGGGAGGCCCACATGGTGTCCGTGAACCCCTCACTTCGTGCTCTCCAGGCTACCTTTGCCTTCTGTTTTTTAAAATTCTTGGGCAATAACTATTATTTTCCATACTTCAGATCTGGCAAGATCTTGTCTGCCTCTTCATTTTTACATTAATTTTTTTTTTTTTTTTTTTACCTTTCCCCCTTTGCTTACCCTTGTCTGTTGGTTTTTCCTCTTTGCCATTTTTCCTTTGAAAATGGCAGTTGTGGCAGGGAGGAAACCCTGGGCATTGCAAGTGTGTCGCCCACTTGCAGGATTTGCTTGACGTAAACAAAGTTGTGAGGCTGCCACTGCCACACGGCAGAGCAGCGATGCTGCTTGTCATCCGAAAAGGTCACCATCCAGGAAGAAGGGTCTTAGGTGACCTTCTTGTTCATTGGCTTTCTGGTCTGGCTAAAGCGTAGCAAGTGAGGCAGCTTCCTGTTTTTGCTGCAGAGGTGATACGTTGTTCTTTGAAAGCATCCCCTTACACTCGATTCACAAGCAAGAGTAAGAACTGCTCCTTATATACAGCCGAACAATTGGACTGTAACCCTATGAACGAATAAGCGCTGAATGTAGTTGTCAAATGTTATTAAAAATGCAATCGTTAACTAGCTTCAAACACATTGCCACTATTTAGATGTTTGCTCTTCTGCGATGACGTACAATGAGGCCGTAGTCCCTTGACCCCCTGCGTTACGGGCCTGGGAATCTGTTCTATGGCAAAAGAATACCCAGAAATGTGGGGTTGGATCCAGGATCAGACTTCCACTTGTGGAAGCTCCCTCTGCCCAATTTTGGGGATCCCTGACTTTCCCCCACACCAAGATCACCCCATTCAGTAGGATCTCCTAACTCTCTGTGTAGTGTTTTCAGGGGGCATGAGGGGCTGCAGGGAAATCCATTTCTGTCAGCCCAGTTGATCCAGTGTCAATCTGTATCCAACCCACGGTTTGTTTCTTAACAACTGTGCACCTCCTCAAAAAGAGATGTCAAGGCCTGGTGGAGGGTGCGGCTAATGAGTAGCCATTAGTAGTTGGCTGTAACCAATTAAGGCCTAATTCGTACTGAGGTGGTCAACAGTGAGTGGGGCCTAGACACAGAAAACTAGGATGATTGGGGAATTAGCTCTGCCTTCTGTGGCTGCTTTAAAGTAAAATAATGATAATGATAATAACAGAGGGATAGAATCACAAATCCACTATGCCACATCCAGTTTGGTCTAAAGCAGACCTTAATGCAGGGATGGGGAACATCCTCCACATGGGCCTAATCTGGCCCGCGGAGTTTCTTCATCTGGCCCGTGAAGCCTTAATGGATTCCTCTGGGAGATGGGGCTTGGTCTCCTATTGGGGAGGACGCTGCATGGGCAAAGCAGCACAGTGTCCCTGGATGAAGAGGCAGTTAAAGCCCTCCCCCAAGCACCAACTTGTTGCATGTGAGCTTTTCCCCCAGTGGGGGAGCCCAAATCTGGGTCCTGGCAGATGCACCAGGTGGATCAAATGATATTAGGAATTGTGGCATCACCTGACATCATAAGAAGAGCCCTGCTGGATCAGACCAAGGGTCCATCTAGACCAGCATTCTGTTCACACAGTGGCAAACCAGCTTCTTGCGGGATTATTATAATAATTCAGCCCGCAAAGGGCTGATTGGGGGCGGGGTCATCCCACCACCCTAATTTAGTTCCCCTTCCCTGACTTAAAAGCTTGTGGGCTGACACAGGGTTATAACACTCCAAGTCTGACTAGGCCTCGGAAGACAGAGTTGCAGCAGATCCGGTGTTGGGGTGCTTATAAGAAATTAGGCTCAGACCCTGAATGCTCGAGAGGCTTGCGGTTCCTCCGCTGACACCTGCTTCATCCTAAAAACAGGAAGCAGAAGAGGGGGGTTGCCCAAAATAGCTCCGGGGAAGGCGTAGGCTGTGCTGACGCAAGACCAAAAGGGAAGCGAAGACTTTACACCACGTCAAAGGGAAAGAGCGCTCATGTTACCTTTAAGGGCTGTGTTGGAAAGCGAAATTTGAGAAATATTTTATTTTTGTGAACCGCCCAGAGAGCTTTGGCTATTGGGCGGTATAGAAATTCAATGAATGAATGAATTAATTAATGTTTGAGCAGTTTCGTGTTTTATTATCCTAGTCCCAGCAAGGCAGTTTTGCCGCTTGGACCTGATATTCTATTTTGATGCTACCTTGGCATGTTAATTAGTTTTCTATTGTTGGTTTTATTTATTTGCATTCTTCTCCTCCTTCTTGTAGAACACCTACAGAAATTTATTTTATGAGGTGTTTCATACCTTTAATAAATCCGGCTTGTCTCTACAGCCATGGAAATGCCATGCCGTGGATGAAATCACCTTTTCTACACAGCCTTTAAAGATGAGGATGCCTGGGTTCCCCTTTGCCATGGCTCGTCCTTGGCATATATTTCCACCCCTCTTCTCCTGTGGCACAGCAGGGGTTCACAAATTTTGTCTGGTCTTAGTATACCATACAAGTAAAAAATGGGGGTCACTAGGACAATGTTCCTCTACATGAAGTCAAGGACTATCCCTTACTGTTCTCCTTACAGGGCAGAAATAGCCCTCAAAGGTTTTGTTGCTTACAGAGCAATCGTGACTAACCTATGTCCCATTCATTTCAACTGGTGTACTCCAAGTAGGGCTAACATTGGATACTATCCCTACACAGCAACATTCCCAAACCTGGCACCCTTCAGATGTGTTGGACCACAACTCCCATAATTCTCAGTTGCAGTCCAGCACATCTGGAGGATGCAAGGTTGGAAAAAGCTGCTATAGAAGTCTACTGAGAAGTAATTCCCATTGAGTTCAAGGGCCTTACTCCCAGGTAAGGGGCCATAGGGTTGTAGCCTTAATGCCTTTGGCAGAATGAAAAACAGAGTCAACCTATTTCTCTTATTTTTTATTGAAATATTTCTATGTTTTCTGTTACATCATGCATCCAGAGTAGTTTATCATACTATCCAATGCACTTTAAGAAAAAAAAATTCTTTACAAAAAATTAGTTTGATTTATATCCCACCTTCCCACCCAAAAACGGTGCATAAGGGTGCAATCCTATGCATATTCAGACAGAAAATAAGTCCTACAACTCGCAGCTGGCTGGGGAATGCTGGGTTGTACGATTTTTTGTTTGAACATGCATAGGATTGCACCTTAAATCAGCTAACAATAATATTAGATTAAAATTAAAACAATTTAAACCATCATAAAAACATATAAATTAAAAGCACAATTAACAAGTGAATGCATGTGTTTTGGTTGATGGATCCATTAATCTATTGAGTAAATTTGCATATGAGTAAAAACAATATTTCTGAAGCAGGAAGTGTAGTTTGTTTTTCGATAGTGTGCATGTGTGTCATAGGAGGCGTCATCTTAGAAGAAGCATTCTCTGGTATTTGTGTAAGAGAACAAAGAATGCCTCTTCCACAATCTTGCCCCCTGCAGTTATCAGTACTTCAGTTAAAAATAAAATCTTCTGCCCATTTAATTGAGGGCAACCTTTTCTCATTTATTTTTCCTTCAAGCAGTTAAGCTAACCAATTAACAGATTCAGCTTTAACCCGAAGCCCTAATTCTGAGGTGGGGAACCCCTTTCAGCCTGAGAGCAAAATTCAATTTCAGAGAAGCTGTCAGGGGCCACATTTTAATGGTGGGTGGGGCCAAAAGCAAAAAGCGTGTGGCAAATTCTTAAAGTGATGGGAGTACCAGACCACCTTACCTGTCTCCTGAGAAACCTGTATGAGGGTCAAGAAGCAACAGTAAGAACCAGACGTGGAACAACCGAGTGGTTCAAAATTGGGAAAGGAGTACGACAAGGCTGCATATTGTCACCCTGCTTATTTAACTTATATGCAGAGTACATCATGAGAAATGCCGGGTTGGATGAATCAGAGGTCGGAATTAAGATTGCTGGGAGAATTATCAACAACCTCCGATTTGCAGACGATACCACCCTAATGGCAGAAAGCGAAGAGGATCTAAAGAGCCTCTTGTTGAGGGTGAAAGTGGAGAGTGCAAAAGCTGGTTTGAAACTCAACATTAAAAAAACGAAGCTCATGGCATCCGGCCCCATCACTTCCTGGCATATAGAAGGGGAAGAAATGGAAGCAGTGACAGATTTTACTTTCTTGGGCTCCCAGATCACCGCAGACGGTGACTGTAGCCATGAAATTAAAAGACGCTTGCTCCTTGGGAGGAAAGCTATGGCCAACCTAGACAGCATAGTAAGAAGCAGAGGCATCACCTCGCCGACAAAGGTTCATATAATCAAAGCTATGGTTTTCCCAGTAGTAATGTATGGCTGTGAGAGCTGGACTATAAGGAAGGCTGAGCGCCGAAGAATTGATGCTTTCGAACTGTGGTGCTGGAGAAGACTCTTACGAGTCCCCTGGACTGCAAGGAGGTCAAATCAGTCCATCCTGAAGGAAATCAACCCTGAGTGCTCATTGGAAGGACAGATACTGAAGCTGAAGCTCCAGTATTTTGGCCACCTAATGCGAAGAGAAAACTCTCTGGAAAAGACCCTGATGCTGGGAAAGACTGAAGGCAAAAGGAGAAGGGGACGGCAGAGGATGAGATGGCTGGATAGCATCACCGATGCAATGAATATGAACTTGAGCACACTCCGGGAGAGATCGCAGGACAGGAAGGCCTGGCGTGCTTTGATCCATGGGGTCACGAAGAGTCGGACACGACTGAACGAGCGAACAACAACAACAACAACAACAAAATGTACGTGAAACGCCAGCATATTTCAGCTTAAAGCTCTTCCTGCCAGTAGCTAAGCCGTAGGAGAGGCAGTTTATCCTTTTAGAATGGGGAAGAACTTCACAAAAGCCAGGAAAAAACCAGACTATCAGTGGTTGAGGGAAAGGGGGTGGAGCTGGGGAAAGGGAGCATGGCTATCTGGGGAATGCGGAGGGCCAGATTTGCCCCCTGGAGCTGAGAATCCCCACCCCTGCTCTAATTTCTATGAAACCTTGAATTTTAAGAGTAGAGGAAGCAAAACAATCGGTACACCACTGCTGATTGTGTGATTGGCGTCTTGTCTAATTGAGCCCCAAGATGTTGGAGAGCTGCTGCCAGCCAGTGTCTTTTCCCACCCCAACACACGCTGAGATTTGGCCAGTATCTCCTGGTGGAGATGGACCAGTAAGGCCAGCGATAAGTTTACGGCTACATCCTCTCGATTGCCTTGCCTGTGAATTTCTTGTAGTTAGAGAAGGATAAGAAGGACCCATCTGAAAACAAGCCGGAGAAGAAGACACAGTTCCTTTTGGCAGGATCCTGCATGCCAGTGCTTGAACTACCGGCCCGCTCTGCTAAAGCTTTGAGCCCCAATTGTAGACACAGCAGGAAATCCCTGGAGTGTGATAGGCAGGGAACTCTGGCAGTATTTATTTCTTTTTATTGCCGTACATGAGCATTTGTCCCACAGGCAGTCAAAGGACACTGACTTGGAGTGCGTAGGCTAGAGTGAGCAGATGGCTTGGGGGCCGGCCGCCTGGATGCCAGCCAAATCTCAGTGTGTCTTGTGGGGGGCAGGGGGATAGATGGAAATGTCACATCAATGAGAGAGAGCCACTGGACTAGTCAACCAGCTAACCCATAATGAAATAGGAGAATGGAGAGAAGAAATGAGGAATGGACGGTGGGGAACTTAGGCCTATCTGGGGGCTGCTGCTGTCCTAAAGCAGTCTCAGATCCACACAAAAGTTACTAGTCCACACACACACACACACACACACAAAAGTCTCAAATCCATAAAAACGTTTGTCGTTCAGTCGTGTCCGACTCTTTGTGACCCCAAGGACCATAGCACGCCAGGCCTTCCTGTCCTGCGCTCTCTCCCGGAGCGTGCTCAAGTCCATATTCATTGCATCGGTGATGCTATCTAGCCATCTCATCCTCTGCCGTCCCCTTCTCCTTTTGCCTTCAGTCTTTCCCAGCATCAGGGTCTTTTCCAGAGAGTTTTCTCTTCGCATTAGGTGGCCAGAATATTTGAGCTTCAGCTTCAGTATCTGTCCTTCCAATGAGCAGTCAGGGCTGATTTCCTTTAGGATAGACTGATCTGACCTCCTTGCAGTCCAGGGGACTCGTAAGAGTCTTCTCCAGCACCACAGTTCAAAAGCATCAATTCTTAGGCGCTCAGCCTTCCTCATAGTCCAGCTCTCACAGCCATACGTTACTACCAGGAAAACCGGGAAAAAAGTTACTAGTCCACAAAAAAACCCACACACAGCCAGTCTCAAATCCACAAAAAAGTTGCTACTCTACAAAAAAACAAAAGCAGTCTCAAATCTACCAAAAAGTTACAAATCCACCAAAAACAAACAAAAGCAGTCTCAACTCCACCAAAAAGTTACCAGTCTACAAAAAACAAACAAAAGCAGTCTCAACCCCCCTCAAAAGTTACTAGTCCAGAAAAAACAAACAAAAGCAGCCTCAAATCCACAAAAAAGTTGCAAATCCAGGAAAAACAAACAAAAGCAGCCTCAAATCCACAAAAAAGTTGCAAATCCAGGAAAAACAAACAAAAGCAGCCTCAAATCCACAAAAAAGTTGCAAATCCAGGAAAAACAAACAAAAGCAGCCTCAAATCCACAAAAAAGTTGCAAATCCAGGAAAAACAAACAAAAGCAGCCTCAAATCCACAAAAAAGTTACCGGTCCACAAAAAACAAACAAAAGCCGCCTCAAATCCACAAAAAAATACTAGTCCACCCCCCACCCCAATGGCCTGTCTACTCACACTCATCCCTCTGCTAGTCATTTTTACCACTGACATTTTTATTGCACTTTTCTTTGATTGTAGGAGTCAAGGCGTCATCCACACAGTTCCCAGTGATCCGCCCACTGTCCAGACTTGCTTAACTAACTTCAGCAAGGTTGCTAACTCAGGGGCCTTTCTGAAGGAAGGAAACCAACACTGAAGAGGTGCTTTCAGATGAGGTCTTATTTGGCACCATCACCCTGTCTCTTTCACAAGAGTTTTACAGAGGGCCCAGACCAGGGGTGCCGAACCTCAGGACCGTGGGCCATACCTGGCCCTCTAGGGTTTTCCAGAAGGCCACGCCCACTCCCTCCCACTGCCACTCGTTTGGTGGTTTCCTGGCTTTTGCATGTCTCTCTCCTGCCCCCCTGCATTCTAAAAGATTGAAATGCCTCTCTTACCAGTGATAATAAGAGCTTTAAGCTAAAATATGCTGGTATTTTTCGCCCTCCCCTCTTTTCCTTTGGCCTCACTCACCCCTGGAATGCCCCCTCCTCTGAGAGCTTCTCCGAAATTGAATTTGGCTCTTGAGTTGAAAGAGGTTCCCTACCATTGCTCAGACAGTGTCGTCTTCCAGTGGTAACCCTCCCATGTTTTCCTACTGCCTCTTCCATCCTTTTTCTAACCGGGGGGCGGGGGAAATCTGTGAAGGAGGGAAAGACAAAATAGCTGCACAGCGCCTTTTTGATTGGCAGCGCTAGGAGCCCTCCTTCTGGGAAGGGCCCAAAGAAATAAAGGAGTCTGGTGAGGGTTTTCACCACAGGCGATTAGGCGAGCGGCTTGTTTACACCCCTGATCTCAAACTTCCTTGCTGATTGCAGGATTCCCTGACTGTCTTTGGAGAGTCCCTCCCCTATATCAGAGCCCAGGGCCCTGTGCAACACCGTCATCCTGTTCTACCCAGTGCCTTGGCAGGAAAAACCCATCTCTCCTTCGTTCCACTCTCTGTCCACGGGGTTAGGTATCTTGATATCTGCAGTTAAAAAGGCTGGGAAAAGTCTCCAACTGAGACTGCAGGTAAAATTGTTGACCATCAGAGCTGGCAGTTCTGGGCTCGATGGACATAGGAACATAGGAAGCTGCCTTATACTGAGCCAGACCATTGTCCCATCTAGCCCAGTGTTGTCGACACTGACTGGGAGCGGCTCTCCAGGGTTTCAGGCAGGAAATCCTACCTTACCTTACCTGGAGAAGCCGGGGATCGAACCTGGGACCTTCTGCATGCAAAGCACGTGCTCATCACACTGAGCGGTGGCCCCTCAAATTCAGGATCAGGCCATTTTAATGTGTTCACCGGGAAGTTCTTCTCTCGCCCCACTGCTACTTTTTGCCAAGGATTTATTTATTTATTATTAAGTTTTAGATACTGCCTTATTTGCTAAGAATCCATCAAGGCTGTGCACAGCAATGGAAACCAGCAAAACCATAACACAACACAAACATGAATATTAAAAAGTTAAAATGTGAAAACTATTTTAAAGGGCTAAATTAAAAAGATGTGTTTCTAAATGGCAAGAGAATGGGGCCTAATAGTTGTTCTTGAGGGAGTGCATTCCATAGTTTGGGGGCAACACAAGAGAAAACCCATTTATGCGCGCCTGACAAATGGGCATTGCAGGTAATAATGCCTAAAGGGCCTCTCCTGCAGATGTTATTACTCGGGCAGGTTCATAGCAAGACAGACAGTCCCCTTAGATACCCAGGTCCTAAGCAATGTAGGGCTTTAAAGGTTAAAACCGTGTGCATGCAAAGCAGTTGGCAACCAGTGTAGGACTTTCAGGACAGTGTAATATGGTCCCGATGCCGTGCACTGCATTTTGCACCAATGGAAGCTTCTGGACACTCTTCAAGGGTAGGCCCACATGGAGCATATTGCTGTAGTGTAAATGTGATGGAATCCAGGCATAGATCAACTGTGTTGCCAAGTCAGACCCACTCAGGAAGGGTTGTGGCGGGCACACCAGGCATAATGTGCTTAGGGGGTTGAAAATGAACACGCTTAGGGGGTTGGAAAGCTGTAGATTCTCCACCACCATCCTGTTCTAGCCATTCGTTAAACAGCCCTCGGCCAATTTAAAATATGGCCTTTGTTAAAAAGGAGTCACCTTATATACTGTGAGTTTCAGGTTAGACTTCTGCCCCATCAAAGGTTCTTTTGGTGGCTTACTCCCGTGGTCTACTGGTGGAAGCAAACTGGACTGGACTGCCTCAATGTGGGAGTTATAGAATCATAGAACAGTAGGGTTGGAAGGGGCCTACAAGGAGTCCAACCCCCTGCTCAATGCAGGAATCCAAGTCAGACCATCCCTGACAGATGGCTGTCCAGCCTCGTCTTGAATGCCTCCAGCGTGGGAGAGCCCACCACCTCCCTAGGTCATTGGTTCCATTGTCATATTGCTCTAACAGTCAGGAGGTTTTTCCTGATGTTCAGCCGGAATCTGGCTTCCTGTAACTTGAGCCCATTATTCCGTGTCCTCCACTCTGGGATGATGAAGAAGAGATCCTGGCCTTCTTCTCTGTGACAACCTTTCAAGTACTTGAAGAGTGCTGGGGGATTGAAAATGGTTGAAAGGTTAAAAGGTTGAAAGCCACCTAGGTTTTTGTTTTTGGGTGGTGGTGGTGACAAAGGCTGGATCGGAAATGTGGAAATAAGTAGTGCTAATAAAGAGATAACAAAATATTTAGACCTAGCATTTAAAATATATCCATTTAAAGCATTTTTACCCTGCGCTTCAGCCAAAAAGGCTCGCAGAACAGCTTACACATCAATCAAAAGCATATCAATAAAAGCCTACCCTCAGCCTTCCAATCTAAAAGACACGACACAAAAGGAAAAAGGGAGGGAGGAGGAAAATTGATCTTCGCAATCAATACAACAAACCTGTAAGGTAGGTTAGAATTCTTAGCCCCAGCTTGCAGGTGACAGGCTGAGGCTTGGAGAGAAAAAGGACTTGTCTAAGGCCGTCCTAGTGAGGCCTTAGACAACCTTAATGGTGGAGGCAACCTTTAAACAAATTAAGTATGTAGCTCACATTCTCTTCGTCGCTGTGCTACACAGCTCTGTAAGACATTTCCTGTTTGGGGACTGGGTGTGTCTGTACCGTCACTGGGGAAGTTGACCAGATGATTCAGAGCACAGAACAACCCACTTCCTGTATAAGTGGCGAACCGGTGCTCAGATTCCCTCTGTGGACATGTCTCCATTGCAAGCGTATAAACTGCTTAAAGCATTCCAGCTCCCCCAGGGAACTTGGGGCAATGGTCCTCAACGAGTGCTGGTTCAGTGGGCCATGGGTATCATTCAGAGCATCAGCTGGAAATCCGAAGGTGTCGGGGACAGTATTTCTGTCCTCAGAGTGAAGGCCTCCATTGACCCGGTCCCTACCAAAATCAAGGAGTCATCCAGTGTGGTCCTGAAATACCAGACCCCACACTTCCGGGCTTCTGCTCGTGTGTTGGTGCCTCCCCTCTCCAAGAAAGAGACCTGGGTCGTGGGTTGGATCCAGGCGTGCAGCCACATGGAATTCTACAACCACTACGGGGAACACGGAATGTGAGTGATGGTATTGGCTGGGTGTTCAGTTGACTAGGAAAGGGCTCTTACCTCATGATGCACTGGGAGTGTGGATGTGGGCTGCAGGTAGACCACAAGGTCTCATCAGGTTGCAGCCTCCTCCTGTAGGATCACTGGAGCCAGAGAGGTCTTGAGCGCCGTCATCACTATGTTCCCAAACTGTTCCTTTTCTCCATAGGAGCATCAGAAGCTACCTACTAGGCCAGACTATTTCTACATCTGGTCTTGTTACCTACTCTGATAACTCTGTTATCTACTTCTTGCAGAAGATCTCCAGGGTCTTAGGCAGAGCGGACTGTCCCATCATCTGGGAGGGCTCACTGGTAGAGCCCCCGCTTTGCATGCAGAAGGTCCCGGGTTTGATCTGGCATCTCCAGGTAGGGCTGGGGAAACTCCTGCCTGCGCCCTCGGAGAACCGTTGCTGCCAGTCAGTGCCGACAATACTAGGCTAGATGGACCAAGGTTCCGAGTCAGTATAGGGCAGCTTCATATGGAATTCTGTCAAGCCAAGAAGAAATGGATTTCCCAGCAATGGACATCCTGAGTAGTGGATAGATGAATGGAAGGCTTAGGTAGCCTGCCGTTCAGAGCCCCACCAGAACCCGCTGCAAACAGTTAACCCAGTCCACCAGGTGTCTTCCCCCTGAGAGGCCCTCTTCCTCCTGAGGGTTCCTCTTCCTCCTGAGGAATCCAGTTGCTTTGAGTCCTGAAGCACGTGCTTTGCCCACAAGAGGCCAGCTGCCTGCACCTTTTCATGCCGTGCTCGCTAGGGCTGGGCGGTCGCTCGGCCTCCTCGTCTGACTCCAGGGGCAAGGCCCAGTAATCGGAAGCCCCGTCTGCGGGTGCCCCAATGACCCTTGTTGCCGCAGGGCCTGGTGTGACCTCTTCGCGATGGGGGTGAGGGGTGCCTGCAGGAACGCTGGAGTTGCGGGTTCTCATGGGGTCTTCGGCGCCCTTGAGCAAGACACCCTCCACGGGGCCCCTGCCGTGGTGGGCCAATCTTCTTGCCACCACTGTCACCAGCTGATCTTCCTCCTCCTCCTCCTCTTTCCCATCATTGCTACCGCTTGTTGCTTGACAGGGCAAAGCCACAGTCAGGAAGGCCATGGCGTCTCCTCCTCCTCACCACCACCCTTGCCTGGGCTGGAGCCGGTGAACAAGCAGGGTGCCATGGAGAGGGGGAGGAGCAACTCCAGGGGGCTCCTGTCAGTGGGCCCCTGCTGGGGTGTGGGCCCTCAGCAGGTGCCCAATCATGCCGACCCTTGACACTGGTCCTGTAAGGCATCTTAACATGTCCACCCAGGGGTGAGTTTTTAGGCAGCCGGCATGCCGCAAATGGGTGGATATCTCTACTGGCTGATAGCTTTCACTGCAGATGGGAAAAAGAACCTCCCTCCCCTGGAGCAATATATCTGCGCTAGATTTTCCAACCAGGTTCAGTTCCGACGCAGACAAGTCGCAAAACGTACTACAGAGGAGCGACCTCAGTTCTGCTTAACCTTTGGCGCTAGACAGATGCACGGTTGGCCCTCGTGTGGCCCAGGGCCAGATGTTTTAGCTTCCTATCCAGTTATCCCCCACCCCTCTTCTCCCTCCGAAGACATAACAAACAAATGCATTTTCAAGCGGTACCTCTGCATTGTTGTGGATCTAAAAGGAAACAGCAGGATGAGGGCAGGAAGTAAAGCAGAAGGAGCAGCACTCTGCTTACAACTCGGTCCTGCAGCACAGAGGGCAACGAAACCTCTGCGGGCTTCTGGCAGGGGATGGATGGACTGAGTTTTAGAGACCACAGTCCCCCTACTTGACTTTCCCGTTGTATCAGCAGAAGGCTGTATGGAGAGCTTTATTTGCTAAAGAGAAGTGACTGAGCTCTCAAGCAAAGCCAGCGTCAAGGGTAGGCTTGGTTGGGCACCTTCCCAGGGCCCACACCCCAGCAGGGGCCCACTGACAAGAGGCCCCTGGACTTGCTGCTCCTCTCCACCACTGCAGCCTGCTTGTCCACCTGCCTTTCGGTCCGGCCCAGAGAGGGGCGGTGGTGAGAAGGGGCAGCAATGCCACGGCCCACAGGCTCTCTACCTGTTAAGCATGCAAGTGGTAGCAAAGAAGGGAGAGAGGAGGAGGAAAAATAGTAGCCAGGGACAATGCCAGTGGACGTACTGAGGGGGGAGTCTCCAGAGCGACGTTTTGTACGGCCGTCATCAAGGGTAGGCTTGGTTGGGCACCCGCCCAGGGCCCACACCCCAGCAGGGACCCACTGACAAGAGCCCCCTGGACTTGCTCCTCCTCTCCACCATTGCAACCAGCTTGTTCACTTGTCTCTGGCTCTGCACCGAGAATAGCTCCTTTGGAGTTCTGACTGAAGCCCAGAGAGGAGTCCCCGCCCCACAGACATCGGAGCCCCAGCCTCTCCCGCCTTGCATCTCCCAAAGCTCTTTACAAGCTGGTTTCAGGGCTGGCGCTCCGAGCCTTGGCCCAAGGCAGTTAAAGCCCTTTCCCCTCCATGGCCCAAGCACACACGGCCTGGCGATGGTTACACAGCAGCAGGGTCGAGGCCAAGGGCTCCCTAGAAGGCTAACCGCTTCCACGTCACCAGAAAGGAGGGTGTAGATTTGCATAAAATCTGCTCATTTTAAGGAGCGATGCAAATGTAGATATACTCAGTATTGTTTCAGTAGAAATGCAACACATCTCGCACCACAGTATGGAAGACGGTGAGCAGCTGAGCACGTTTCTTCCTCCTCCATCTTTCCTGGGTGCAGTTTCAAGGCTGCTGCTCTGCTCTCTCTCTTTATGGTTATTTATCATGCAAACAGACATAGACTGGGCAGGCCTTCCGAGGGGGAGGGAACCTGGTGCCCTCCGGATGTCTTGGACTACAACTCCCATCAGCCCCAGACAGCATGGACAATGTTCACGGGCCCTGAGAGTTGTCGTTCAAAACATCCAGAGGGCGATGTGCCTCCAGACAGAGGGCTGTCCTCTGTAAAGGCCAACCTGCTCTTCACACATGCTCAGAGGACCTCAGCATCGTTTCATGAGATTCGGAGCAGATGTGGGGTCGGATCCAGATGGATGCTGGATCAACTGTGTGGGTGGAAGTGGACTTCCCTGCACCCTCCTTCCCATGGCAGCCTCTCCAGTCGCCCGCTACATGGAGAGTCAGGAGATCCTGCTGAATGTGGTCAGCAGTGGGATTTGAGGGGGAGAGTGGTTCCCCAAAAGTCAGATGGAGAGACCTTCCACAAACACAGCCCCTTCCTCTCCTGGCAGATCCTGGATCCAACTCCAAAAATAGATTCCTCCTCTCAGACTGAACCCCACCTGCCATACTAAAATCCCATTTCTATTCAGTCCTTTGGACAGCTTTTAAGGGGTGGGGATGCTCAGATTGTCTCTTGGATGGTCTCTCTCTGTCAACCAGAGAGAACCGGGTTCTCTCTGGTTGACAGCCACCCTCCTCCACCCCCACTTTGAACACCCAAATTGTGCGGTGGCTTTTGGCACAGTGAATGTTGCCCTTCTTAAAGCCCGCCTCGTCTGGCCATTAGAGCAGAGACAAAACTGGTCTGGATTTGACATATCTCCAAATTGGGGTGTGGGGGGAGCTGAGGGAGCTGTGAAAAACATCTGCAGTTCAGGAGGATTACCTCCAGTATCAGAGGCAGTATGCCTATGTACACAGTTGCTGGGGAACATGGGTGGGAGGGTGCTGTTGCACTCATGCCCTGCTTGTAGGTTCCCTGTGGGCAGCTGGTTGGCCACTGTGTGAACAGAATGCTGGATGAGATGGACCCTTGGTCTGATCCAGCAGGGCTCTTCTTGCATTCTTATGGTCTGTGAGCAAAATGATGAGTTCTTTGTAACAGGGGAAAAGGGCTGTGAACCTGCAATTACAAGGAAATCCCCCCTCCCTTCTGTGCTTTCTACTGCCTTGCCTTAAGGGCAAGGCCTCTCGTCTCAGAGATTATATTTCTCAGGGCAACACATCAGAAATCCAGGGAGTGTGTGTGTGTGTATTAAAGCTGCAATCCTCTTAAAAGAACACCCGCCCCATGTTCCCCTTCATGCAGGAGAACGACGTGATTAGAAAAGAGTAAGACAGCGGTGATGTTTTCAGCACATATTAATTAATCCCAAACTGAATTTTATTGAGTTGTGTGGGGTTGGTTTTTTTTGCTGGCAATACGTTTGCTGAAGAGGTCTGTGTAACTCAAAAGCCTGCATTGTTGTTGTTTTTACAACAAAGATGCAGCATGACGGAGTCCTGCGGATCAGGGCATGGGTTGAATAAAACCTGCTCTTGGCTCCACCCTCAGTCCTCAGACCAGGTATTTTTTAAATGACAAAATGTGCAACTCTACTTGGAAGCCCTCCCTCAACCATATCCCAGTGGCCTACCCATATCAAGCTACTGCATGTTTTCAAATTATACAATCTTGGGAGAACCTGAAATGCCCAGAAAGAAAATTAGGAGTATGATTAGGTTAGGATTTAAAAGGCTGTAAAACAGGATGATGATGGGTATTAAATCACGTATGTAGCCATTTTTATCATGCAAAATACTTTGTCATAACTATTTTGTTGATCCCCAACATTTTCCCATTTTGCAAAGTAGTGGGACGGTGAAGACTTTTGTAAGGTGGGCTAGAGGTTTATTGTTTTTATATTTTTATCCTGCTCCTCAGCCAAAAAGGAGTGGCTTGCATATAATCAGTAAAACAAGACAGTCTGCCCACAGGCTTACAATGTAAAAGACATGATATACAAGGAAAAACACAGGGAAAAAAGAGGGGTGGGAATTAAGTAGTAATTTTAAACAAATGAAATTCCAGACTCTTGAGTTCCTTCTCAGCATGTGTCTTGTAAATAAGTCTGCAAACAAATATTTGTGTGTGTGTGTGTGTGTGTAAAAATGTCCCTTGCTTGCTCACCAAGAGGCGATTCTGACCACTATAATAGGCAACCAGCAATTTTGGGCCAAATTAGATGTGGTGTTATCTGAGTGAGTACACTTTTGGGGGGAAAGCACATCCAGGAGGAAGTGATTTTCAGCAGAAAGAACGCCGGGGGGGGGCAGGGGGTATTTCTGGATCAGAAATATGACCTAGATCAGGGCCTCGTGACTGCTCCCGCCCACCCAAAAAGCAGGCAGGTTAAGACTGATATCGTGTGTAGTTTGGCCCTGAGAGGGAGAGGAAGGTAACAGACTGGACTGGTTGTGAAGATCCTTGTTCCAGATGGGGTCATTGGAGGGTGCCTTATACCGGTGTGTGTATGAGTGTGTGCGTGTGAGAGAGAGAGAGAGAGAGAGAGAGAGAGAGAGAGACTTCAGGCCTCCAGGATAGATTTTGCTTCTTACTGGAACCATTGGAAGCTGATGGCTCCGATGTCAGTGGGGTGGTGAATCCGGTCCGGGTTTCAGTCAGAACTCTAAAGGAGCTATCCAAGGTGCAAACTCTGAGCTCTACCAGTGGGTGCCAGCTGCAAAGTAGTTATTTGGGTGGGAGGACAGATACTAAGAATTCAGGAACAGGTTGTCTCTAAGCACATGTTCAGCCCAGGAATTTTTTTGAATATATTTTTTATTTATTTTATCTTTATAAACACTACCAAAATTACCAACAACCTGCTCAGTACTTCAATTCTCATCCATACAATATTTTAGTTAGGACACCATAATAACAGAAAGAGAAGAAAGAAAGGAAAAAAGAAAAATAAACTCCAACATCTCCCAACCTCCAATGGTATTCTATTTTTTAAAAAACTATATCTATTATACAATCTTACAATTTAGTAAAACAATCTTTTATATCAACGCAACAGTTCTACACTTCATTCTCAAAAGCCTGAATATTAGTAATAATAATAATACTAATCAAAAAGAGAGAGTATAGTATTGTATAATAATAAAACTTAAGATAAATCTTCAACAGTCAATAATATTTTTATACTAGATATTTTGTCTATTTTAAAATATAAAATAGAAGAAGATACATAAAGAGAAAGAGAGAGAGAGAAAAAGAATACATAAAGGTAAACAAATATATATAAAGTCATTTCTTCTGAGTTAGCCTAGATCATGAAAACTGCACACAAGCAGTTAACAGTACTTGTTTAGAAATTCCATTTCATGGAATTGTGACAGAGTTCTCACGCATTTTAACATTCACCCAAGCCTCTGCCATTTCATGATTCGTAAACTTCTTCATCTGGTCTTCAGACACAATACAAAGTGTAGCAGGATATTTTAAGTAATTTTGTAAGTTCATTTGTTTTGCCAGATTCTTTGCTTTGATAAATTGCCTTCTTTTATTTGCCACTTCTTTGATGTAACCTGGGAACAGCATAATTTTATCCTATTTCCAGGAAAGGCTTTCAGCTTGTTTTGCCAAATTCAGGATATAACACTTTGTGGAGACTTTTGAAAATTGAACTACAATTGTATAATCATTCCCTTTAGGATTTGGCACATGAAATGCCTGCTCAAGATCAGGAGAATCAGAGGATATAGAAAGTATCTCATGCAAAAGTTTATCCACAAAAGTAGATAATTTCACATCACTAGACAAGCTTTTAATCCCCACTATACGTACGTTGGCTCTCTTTGTATAGGCCTCCAATTGAGAGATTCTGTCAGATACATTTTTCCAAATAACTTGTATCATAGTTTCATTTCTTGCCACTCAGTCTTCAAGCTTATTAATTTTGGACTCCATTTTTTTCTTTGACACATCAATTAAATCTATGGCTCTCTGCATATCAGTGGTGGAATTTTGAATTAAGTTCAGCCTTTGAACTAGTCCCAAAAATTGCGAAGATAGGGTTTTCATCGTCGTAAATAATTTTGCTAAATCTTCTGTTTTCAGCACCTTTGACACAGGAGTTGTGGGAGGTGTTGAAGCAAGTCCTTTTTGCCTCCTCGGTTCAGCCATAGTTTTCTCCAATAAATCTTACAGGTCCTCAGATGATCTCAAATATTGTTCAAAGTTCTTAAATCATCTCTCATAGGTTGCTGATTTTTCTTGCAGGATATATTGTTATGGAACTCGCCAGCCCCATTTTCTCCTATAAAATAGGAGTCTCATTACAGCTTTTCACGTTGGTACAGCCCTGGGGGAAACCCTGGCATCCAGCTCCTCCACTATCGCGTGGAGGTTACCTTTCTCCAGGCAAAAATCCAGAGCTATTTGCCTTGCCCCCCCCTTTCATTTCTAGGTGGGAGATGAAAAGGTTTTTCAACCTTTTAAAAAGCTTTTTGAGAAAGCTTCCATGGAGAGTCCGTGGAAGCTGCCAGGGCTACATCGGTCCCAAACCAGAAGTCGCCCAGCCAAGGAATTTTTGATCAATATTAGAACCAAGAATACAACAAGCCCTTCCACCCAAAACTCCGCTCCTGATTTTGCTCTTCGTTTCCCCCCCTCCAGCAACATAATTTAGTGGGGAAAACTTTTCAGTTGTTGCTATGGATTGTTAAGAGTCACCTTTTTGGGTCAATGGGCACATTTGGAATTTCGAGAGAGTGTTGTGGGTGTTCTGGCGCGTGTTCTTATCTCCTTCTACTGGATCTTGTTAAGGCAAGGCCACATTCAGGCGAGGGCTTGAGTCAAGGGCAACAACTGGAGAGCCGTGTGTGAATCGGGGTTCCTCATTAGCAATAAAATGCTAATTTTAAAATGCTAAAAAAGTCTTTCTTCGTCCTCCTGCTGGAAGTTGTGGGCAGATTTAATTGAGAGGCCAGTGGTTGCGCAAGGTTCCTCCCCACAGATGTGTGTGTGTGTGTGCACGCGCCCCCGAACGTTTCCTGTCAGTCTCGTACCATCTGCTTTTACACCCCCCCTTGCCTATTCAGCTGTTGTGCTGCGTGCTCAGCACCCTGCCCCCTCGTTGCAAAGAAAGAAAGAAAAAGGATTTGCCACACTAGCTCAGACCATCAAAAAGCTGGTCTGCTAAGCATGGTGCTTCCAACAGCACCAGGCCAAACATCACAGCAATTTTGGAAAAGATGAGATGGTAACTGCCCATGTCTGGGACTGTGGCAAGGTACCAGCAAATGACACCCCTGCCCCCAAGTAGGCACAGGCCAGTTAACATGGAGACAGTCAACTGGGGAGTTCATAGTGCACATTTTTCATTTCAATGGGGCTTGCAAGGAATAACTCCCCAGTGGATGCTACCCCACGTATCAGACCTGTCTGCCTTTCACTGTGATGCCATTCTGGCAAGAATGATCTGTCCCTGGTAGCTTGCTGAGTGGGGAGCAAGGGAGGGAGGGAGAGAGAGAGAGAGAAAGAGAGAAGGGGATGGTAGAAAGAGAGAGGGAGAGAGAGAAAGGGTGACAAAGAGAGAGAAGGGAGAGAATGCGGTGGTTGAAAGATGGGGAGAGAGAAGAGGAGAAAGAAAGAGAAGGGAGTGTCAGAAAGAGAGAGAAAAGGGGGTGATAGGAAGAGATAAGGCAGGAGGGAGAGAGAGAAATAAAGGAGTGGCAGGAAGAGAGATAAATGGGTGGTTGAATGACAAGGGGGAGAGTGAAGGAAGAGAGTGTCAGAAAGAGATAAAAAGGTGTATTAGAATGAAAAGGAGAGAGATGGGAGTGGCAGAAAGAAAGAGAAAGGAGGGTGAGAGAGAGAGAGAGAGAGAGAGAGAGAGAGAGAAGGGAGTGCCCTACCCACTTTTGGCTCTGACCCTTCCCACCACCACAGGATCTTCAGCAGATTAACCCTGAGGGAATGTGGCCTCAACAGAAAAGGTGCCCCTCCCCTCCCCACACCACTGGATACCTCTACCTCTCTTCTCCTCTTCAGATGTTGATATTTCCCATGTCACTGCTTCCACACATTCAAGTCTACCTGTGCTCACCTTAAGGACTAGACACTTGAAAAAGAAAAACAGAGAGGGTGCTGATTTTGACACCCGATATTTAGTCCAGCACTCCAGAGGAATAATTTCAGAATCGCAGAACGCTTGTAAGCCAGCTTGTTACACCCATGTTCTGGTTTTGGGGACGAAGTACACGAGCTGTGTGCCAAACGTCTCTCCATCTTACAGTGCTTCTGTAATATATCTAGAAAATAGCCAGAGAACTGGCCCAACTCCTGCTCAGGCTGTCTGCACACACACACACACCCCCCCAACCAAATGAGCAGAATTAAAAATGGATGAAGTCATGTCCCCAAAAGGGTCTCCTGCTTGGGAGTTTGAGACACAAGACACGGTACAGCAGATTGCTACTTTCTTAACATTATCTCTGATTCATCTCCCCTTGAGAGGCTTGCTTGAGTTCACCCCCCACCCACTCCCAAATCCTCCGGGCTTTTCTCGATCCCATGGTGTATGTGTGCGGTGCCATCTGCCGTCTTCCTCCAAGGAAGGAATTGCCCTGCAGCTATTTTCTCTGTTAAGAGTGCCCACCCTCAAATCATCTTTTGTGTGCTCTTGGGATGGGACAAGCCAGCCTCCTTACTAACAGGAGTTTCCTGGCCTCCCAGAAGGACGTGGGCTCACTTGGAAGCAGAAACCCCCTGACAAGACTCGGGATTTTGCTCGCTTGCGGCATGGGCTGAAAATAACCACTGTACTCCGTAAAAGCAGGGCTCCTCCATAAAAACTCCCTGCATGTATTGAGTTTCAAGGAGAAAGGCTGCTCTTCCCTAACATGCTGGCTTTCTCGGTGCAGGGAGACTTATTTTGTGCAGGAGTGTTCAAAGACTTAGACGTCCAGCCAAAGAAAAACACAGGACCCAAGCATTTCAGTAGCTAGGTCTAATTCCTTGCCCCTCTCTATGATTAGCAGTTGCAAGGTGAATTATGTGAACTAAACCTGCTGTATTGCAGGGCCAGCATCAGGGGTTGGGTAGGCATGGCTGGAACCTGGGAGGGGACCGGTGCTGGTTTCAAGGGTAGGCATGGTTGGGCACCTGCCAAGGGCCCATAACCAGCAGGGGCCCACTGACAAGGGCCCCCTGGAGTTGCTTCTCCTTTTCACCACTGGAATATGTTTAGAGTGCCCACCCCCGACCCCAAACCTGGAACTGCCATTGGCTGCAGCACACATCTGCAAATTTTACAGCCGGCAAAATAATCCCACTTTGATTGAAACACAGTTTAGATTGCCAACCACAGCTTGGCTTCCACCTGATTTTTTTTTTTTTTAACTTGGTTGATTCATTGTGTGAGTTTTATTTATTACTCTTCTAATTCTTTGGCTGCACCTGCAGGTAAAAACAAGAGTCAAAAGCTCTCAGAAGAGGTGTGTCCTCCTGTGCAGTAGATGGGGGTGTCTGGAAATGCCTTGTATATAAAGAGTGGATGGGTGACTGGCCAGATGGGTGATTAAGAAATTTAAGAGAGAGAGAGAGAGAGAGATGGTGACGGTGTTTGCCATCAGCAGTTTTTGTTCATCTTTGTATTAAATAAATAAAAGTTTGCCACCCAATTAATCAGCGGCCCGTTTTGGGGTTTTTTTTTTTGCTGTGCAAGATTTATTTACTTACTTGCAGCATTTTTACCCCACTCTTCAGCTGAAAAAGGCTCTCGGAGCGACTTTCAAAGATTAATATTAAGGCGGCTGCCAGGCCTACAACTTAAAAGACACAACACAAAAGGAAAAAGGGATTGGGAGGGACGAGGAAAAAAGCAAAACTCGGGCACTCGTTCCTGTTTGCAAAGTACTTCTAGGTATTCTCTCTGGCAGGGAAGTGCGAAACAAGACCCCTGCAGCTGCTCCATCTCTGACAGGTCTATGGGGCGAAGTTGGTCTCCCCGTTGCCATGATGCTTATCCTGGGAGGCGGGGGAGAGGCAGTCTCCCTGCGGCCTTCGGTTCTCTGGCTGACAGAGGTTTAAGTAGGCTACCGTTGTTGTTTTTTCATATTTCCCGACCGTCCCATCGTTTTAATATAAATGTCAATGTTGTCCCGTTTTTAATTTTTTGTAAAAAACTGAACACATTTATCATAAGGCTCTATGCTAATCAATGCGTGCAGTAAAACTACTAGTGTAACGAAAGAGGAAAGTCCGTTTACTTTATCCAGTCTGGGCCAGGCGTCTTGAGCTAGCAACGATCAGATGCCGCCCCCTTGCTCGTCTGCAGTGGCGGGGAATTCGAGAGGCAGTCGCTAAGCCCCATTCAGCGTGTGGGAGCCAGGAGGGTGAGACTTACTGTTATTTCTATGATCACTGTTATTTCTACCATCATTCCGCCCACAGAGATCCTTTCTGCCCTACATTCAGTTTGATTTGGACTTTTCAGACTCATATTTCGGTTCAACAGGCTGTTAGCTATTTTTTTTATTACAGCGGAATATTACATAACCCCGTCCCGTTTTTGTCATCCCGATATCCTGTTTTTGTCTTAAGGAAATATGGTCAGCCTATGTTTAAGTCAATTCATGTCACTGGTTAAGTGATGAAAGCAGTGGAGGCTGGTGGCTCCGGTGTCGGTGGGGCGGTGAATCTGCTCTGGGTTTCAGTCGGAACTCTGCAGGAGCTCTCCGGGAGTTCTCTAGGGCTGCTCTTGTCTTGCGTTCATGGTGTGCTTCCTCCCTCTCTGACGCAGGTCCAGCTGGGAGCTCCCCGACCTCCTCGAGGGCAAGATCCAAGCAATTAGCGACTCCGACGGCGTCAACTACCCTTGGTACGGGAACACCACGGAAACCTGCACCATCGTGGGCCCCACCAAGAAGGAAGTCAAGTTCACCGTCAGCATGAATGACAACTTCTACCCCAGCGTCACCTGGGCCGTCCCGGTGAGCGACAGCAACGTCACCAGGCTCACCAGCATCCACCGGGACCAGAGCTTCACCACGTGGCTGGTGGCCACGAACACGGCCACCAACGAGATGGTCACCCTGCAGACGATTAAGTGGCGGATGAAACTGGGCATCGACGTGACCCCCGGCAAACCTTTGGGGCACCGTGCCAGGCTGAAGGAGCCCTCCGCTCAGGAGCAACCACAGGTTCTGAGCAAGAACGAACCAATACCGCCTAGTGCCCTTGTGAAACCCAATGCCAACGACGCCCAGGTACTCATGTGGAGGCCCAAAGATGGGCTCCCCCTAGTGGTGATTCCTCCGAAGCATCGGTAGACCCCCACATCCGAGCAGCACAGGGGAGGGGGTCAGGGAAAGGAGGAGGACAGAAACCACCCCGTATTTAAGGAAACGTATATTTAAGCAGAACTGTACTTTTTAACTCATTTGACAAAAAAAGAAAAAAATGCAACCATTCTACCTTCTCCCATCAGAACGGATCTCACTGTGCTACACATTCAAAGGAGGGACGCCCCTCGAGATGGGTAGTGGGGTGCATCACCTGAAATCTTCGAATTTCTAAGGGAGCGAACACCCAACCCCACACACTTCCTGCTTTTTAAAATTTGCTTTTTCCTTCCTTCGGTGGTTGTTTGAAGTTTAGTCTCATTAACTTAGCTTGGATCACCAGAGAGTGAGAGCTCGCGTGAGCGAGCAAGTTTTTAACATGGGAGATTTTATTTTGAGCGGGGAAGAGGAGGGGAGACAATAAATGATATTAGCTGGGAAGGGGAGTGGATGTGAATGCAAGAGATTTCCTGAACTGAAAATGTCAGTTCGTATTTTCTTGGATGATGACCGATGATCATGATGGGTGTTGTTGTTGTGTTGTTTTTTAAACAAAAGATGTTCCAAATTGCAAACCCAAGTCATGCGGCCTTATGTAGATTTTGCTTTGCATCGCCAAAATTTTGCCTTAAGCTACATTTAAAAGAAGAAGAAAGAAAGAGGAAGCAAGCAAGCAAGATAGATTCTCTTTTTCTTATTGGCTGTTAGAGCGAGGGGGTGCTTTGCTCTGGATGCAATAGGAATTGTCAGACTTTATCGCAGTGAGCCTGTAGAGGAAGGTTCTGTCTCCCTGCCCCTTGCTTTTAACAGTGGCATAACAGTTAGAAACTCCACTGGCAGAGCTCACTTCACCAAAGAATGATGGAAGCTGCACCCGTTTAATTTCTGCCTGTCTGCCACTGTTAATGCAGAGTTGCTTCCATATTAGCACTGATCTCTGGAACTGCCACCCTGTATTTATTCTAGTTTGTTTGTTTGCTTACAGAGAATCCAGACAACATCTCTGACAAATTGGTGCATTCCAGTTTTTCCTTTGTTGTTTGCAGTGATTTAATTTATTTTAAAGGGTTTTTAGGGCTCCTCTGGCCTTTGATTAAAAACTTCCTGTTTGCAGGTTCAGATGTTTTATTGCTTCTTATGGAATGCAGCTGAGGAATTAGTGTTGAATTGTCTCATATATATTTTTTTTTATAAATAAAAAGTTTCTGTTCCTGTGAGCCAGGGAGTCAGAGAGAGACTTTAAAGTACTGACTTCCTCTGATATTTTTTTTTCTCATTTATAAAGAGCAAAATAGATAGTACTATTTTTCAATGTTAAAATGGAAAGAAAATAATGGGAGAAAATCAGTACTTAAAATCAATAGTTAAATCTCCCTCCAAACCCACCCTGCTGCTCACAGGAACAGAAACTGACAATACAGGGCAATGAAAGGATTCTTCATCATTAATCTCCCCCATTGCACCCAACAGGAAGGAATATGATGGAGCAAACCTGCAAGTAGGAAGCTTTCAATTAACATTGAAAGGGACCTTTGATGAATTGGATTGCCTTCTGAGTAAAAATTATAGAACCATCATGGCCATGTGGAATGGCACAGCTGGGTAATGTTAAGTGCTGCATGGAACCACTGTAGCAGCTTATGCCGGATGTGTGTGGGAGAAAAGCTGGTTTGCCTCTCCCCTGAGTAATCATCCCTAGCAGGATAGGCTAGATGGGAGTGTGATGAACTGTCTGGTTGGTGGGCTTTGGCTTTCTTTCTAGAAGTGAGCATCTTTGCTCCTAGAGAACAGAAAGCAGCTGCAGCCCTGCCTGAGGAACAGTCATGGCTCACAGCTTCTAGATGGGAAAAGCTGGCTGCGTACCATCCAAGGCAGAAGTGACTTTACTTGCTTATTGGTCCTCGCCTCCATCATTTCTTTTAGGAGGCCCATCCATGTTGAGAAACAAAGATTTGTGTTAGCGCATTCATTTCCGGAGTGGTGGTGGTGGTGGTGGTGGCAGGATGACCAATGAAACATTTTAAAGGTGGGTGTAGAAAATGGAGATTAATATTTTAAACGGCGAAGGCCCCAGAATAAGCTCCCCCACCCCCACCCATATTGGTTTTCCCAGGAACAGAAAGTTGTTTTTCCCTCTGACAATACGGGACAGCAAACCTGCAGCATGAATCACTTAGGATTTGGGGCATTATGGGGTCGCTTCTTCATCAAGAAGGGGGAAACCCAGTAAGGAGTGTGGTTTGGTTTAAAATGTAAAAGGAATTAGCCACTTTTTGCCAGCTCAGTATGTGGAATTATAAAATGCATGCTTTCGTTTTCTGGAAATACTGGTTTGCTAGTAGCGACGTGTTTGCTCTGGCAGATTGCCACGGGTTTGGCATTAGAACTACTGCTGCCGTTGCTGCTGTATGGGCTTCTGGTGCTGCTATTGGGTTTGTACTTGACCAGGAGTAGTTTGGTGTTCAATTACTGCTGGAGAATCCAAAGGTAGATTACCACTGTTTTCCTTGTAGGGCTTGGAAGAGATGGTACATGGGTTCATGGGAGTTTACCTGTTTTTGGTCTTTGGGGCAGAAGCAATTACCGGAGTGTCCTCTTGAAAAGGCAAACTTCCTCCAGCCTCCATCACTCAATGCCAGGGGGATATGGGATAACTATCTCTCCCTCCCCACCCCCCAACTCCTGGCCACGTAACAGGGGTAAAACAGGAACAGAAGTAATTACTCCCAGTTGAAGCTATTTTTGCAAAACAGGATAGCCATGAAGTAAGTTCTTGATGGAATTACAAGCGAGAGCTAATTACTACTGTTTGAAAGTGCACCGTTGCAATTTGCCACATTTGACCAGCCTTATCCTTTTGAAGGATTCCAGGAATGAGGGATGTCGGAGAAACCTGCAATGGATTCAAACGAGTTTGGGTTTGTACTAATTTGCATTAGCAGTTGCACAAGTGAACATCAACGCTAATGCGCACTTGTGCTAATGCAAATCAGCACTAATGCAAATTAGCTCAAGTAGAATGAAATTCTTGTTTTTAAAGAATCTGATTTTGTCAATGAGCAGATGACTGAACAAAAGATGCCTGACAATCCGTGAAACACAGACAGAATGGATTTTTAAAAACCCATACATCCCTACTAGTTATGTGAGAGACACCATAGAATCATAGAATAGTAGGTTTGGAAGGGGCCTACAAGGCCATCGAGTCCAACCCCCTGCTCAATGCAGGAATCCAAGTCAGAGCATCCCTGACAGGTGGCTGTCCGGCCTCGTCTTGAATGCGTCCAGTGTAGGAGAGCCCACCACCTCCTAGGTCATTGGTTCCGTTGTCGTATTGCTCTAACAGTCAGGGAGTTCCTCCTGATGTTCAGCCGGAATCTGGCTTCCTGTCACTTGAGCCCATTGTTCCGTGTCCTGCATCAGAGACACTTGTCTTGAAACATTGCAAATCTAGTTTGACACATCAGAACTGAAGGTGATGGGTGGAGGAGGGGACTGACCCAACCTATCCAAAGTTCATATCAAATTCATGTTACAAAAAAAAGAAGTCACTCAGCCTCAAAGCCTGTTCTCTATCTGCCAATTAGTAGGTTTCTGTGTGATCCGTAACCAAGCCTATGAAATAGACAGCTGCTACTGCTAGAAAGGTCACATTTCTTGAGCATCCAATCCACCCATGCAAAGTGCTATTCAGGAAGCACTTGCTGCCACGGAGAGCTTATATTATTATTTATAAAACACGCACAGCAGTTCAGTGTGGTCCTGACTGAGCAACCTTCCCTACGAGGCTGATCAAGGAAATCACTCTTGAATTATTGTTATTTTTTTTACATTCAGAGAGGAGCCTGGCTTTTTGTCTTCTGGTTTCTCAAAGCTGCTTTCTACTTATTCTGTTTCCTATTTGGTTAAAAAAAATGAGGTCAAGATAGAATGCCTCTTAAGGCCGTTTTGTTAACCTGTTTCCCAAAGCTACCATTGCTCCTGGTTTAGAAAAGAAACTGCCAAAAGTGATCCAACACAAAAAGGAAATGAAAAGTGCAACAGGTCTTTGTGTTGATCTGAAAAGGTTAGGTGTCGGCTGAAAACACGGGAGAGATTTATTTCCCCAATTATTACAGATATGGAGGAATGTGAATTTCATTTTAACTCAATTTCGATAAGAATTAACTGAAGTTTGCAACATTCTCCCTATTTGGGACAAAAAGAACTTGAGATTCTGTTTAAAAAAAGGAATGTGGGAGAAAACAAAATGAACAGATTTGTCCATCCAGACCCAGGGCTTTGAGTGCTTCGCTTTTAAAAGTCTGGGGTTTGAATCTCTGTATTTTCAAGCATGTTAGTGCTGAAATGGGGTTGCCCCTTCTTTCATCTGACAGGCTCCACGTCCTTAACAGCGACACTGGGTCCCGAACCGTTTTGGAGTCGGTGGGCGCATTTGGAATGTTGAAAGACTGGTTGTGGGTGCTCTCACAAAATGGCTGCCACGGGGGAGCTTGCCCATTCCTAAAATGGCTGCTGTGGTGGACACGGCCAGCCAGAAAACAAAAACATTTCCTGTGAGGCAAACTGGTGAGACTAAAAGAAAAGTTCTTTGCCCAAGAATCTAAGTATGAGGCCGCCATGGGGGCTGAGGTCCATGACAAAAACGGTCTTTGGAACCCAAATAGAGATGGTGTTGGAGGACGGCACTTTGCTTGGCAGCACACCAGCCTCCTAGTAAAACACACACAACAACCTTTACATTAAACAATCTTAAGAAATAAAATAAAAATTAGGCATGGCAGGGAACCTAGTGGGCGATGAGAGATGTCTGTGGGCACTCGGTAGAGCTACATAGCAGGCCTGTACGTCATGGTTCCTCTCCATGCCGAGGACGGGTGTCACGGGTGAGGCTTCCATTTCGGTTTTGATAAGAATTGACCAAAGTTCATCAAGTTCGTATTCGGGAGAGAAAGAACTTGAAATCGAAAAAAATCTGAATGCAGGAGAGAGCGAAACTGACTGCTGCCCATCACGAGCAGACCGGGTGGTGCCAAGAGGCTGGCCCTCAGATCAGGGCGGGGGAACCTGTGCCCCTCCCAATAACAGTGGGAGCCCCGCCTCATGGAGGAATTCGAGGATGCTCGGAGGCCAGATGAGGACCGTGGTTCGCCGTCCCTGGGCTAGACGGACCTTTGTCCAGTAGAGCAAGGCGATTCTTAACAGTACATCTCTACGGAGCGTCATGGCGTTAATTTTTGTGAACTGCCCAGAGAGTTTTGACTACTGGGCAGTACAGAAACGCAACTAATTAATTATTAAAATTAATCAAATCACAAAGGGCCGATTTCATAAGAAGCATGGGAGTACTCCTGGAGCCTGTTCGTGTTGCAGGATGGGGTGGGGGAATGGAATCTGGCTCACACCAGCAACAGCAGGCTCCTTGAGCAAAGTGTCCCCTGGTCCATCCGTCCATCCCCCCCACCCACGTTGTCAGTGGGGGAAGCCTGGCAGCCTTACCTGGCTGTGACAGCAGTCCTGGGAAGCTGGGTCTAGCCACTCTTGAACTTTCCCACAACCCCCCAGGGTGATGCTAGGCCAGGGCACTGTGGAAAATTAAAAGAATGGCTAGGCTCAGCGGCTTGGTGCTGCTTGTAAGGCCAGGGCAGCATCAACGTTGGGCTTTGGCAGCTGCCCAGTGATGCCAAGTGTTGGCGCCAGCCCTGAAGAGTTTAATTCCAGACCGTGCATTCCCGGCTCTCGGCCAGCGGAGTGCCTCCTTCCCTGCCTGCAGCATAACAACATCTCCCATTTGTTGCTTGGAGACAGGTTAACATGCTGTTAAATTACTGTCAGGACAAAAAGAAAAGGATATCAGGGATATTTGGCACAGGGGCGGGGATCACAGCTTAGTGCCACTCCTGATCTCCCCAGATCCCCCTCCAAAAATACTTGCTGCTTTGGCATCCTGACTGCCTCGCTTGACTTCGGTTTTCGCACCCTGTCCTGCTCTGAGCATTTTGCATCACAGAACTGCAGTGGCGTAGTGGAGGCAGGACTCACAGGGATGCCGCAACGACGCTTTTTTCAATAGCAGGGACGCTGATGTCCTCTGCCCCCCGCACCCCAGAATTCCCTGTCCCCCCCTGGGCTTAGCTGCAATCCTCACAGTAGCTGGGGGGAGGTGAACTTTCCCAGCAGCAATATATTGTTCCTGGTTGTAATGCAAAGTATTTGCAGGTGGCTTGGTCTGGAATGGGCAATTTGCAAAAGGCCTGCTCCTGGTGGAGATGAGAACGGCTACAACTGGTTTGTGGATATGGAGCAATGCTCCTTGGGGGTGTGGTTATGGGGACTGTCATGATGAGCGCCTGCGCTTCAACGTTTACCGCTACACCACTGGAGAACACTAACCTGGTTGGTCGGTCGGTCCTGGATGTGTTCAGTTATATGTGCTCAATGGACAGCATCCATCTGAATACAGCTAAAGTGGGGAGCCTGTGTCAGTCCAGATGTTGTCAGACCCCCCTCCCAACTCCCATCAGCCGCAGCCAGCATGGCCAATCGTCAGGGATGATGGAAGTTGTAGTCCAACAGCACTTGAAGGACCGCACTTTCCCCATCCTGACTTCAGATATCTCCTTAGAGCAGTCGTCCCCGACCAGGTGCACTCCAGATGGGACCTCAAGTCCCATCCGCCCCAGCTAGCATGGCCAATGTAGTCCTAAACATTTGGAGGGCACCAGATTGGAGAAGGCTACCATCTCTTTGCAACCACTCCTTAAGTTTTGCAATGTTGAGTCGGTGATAATCTGATGGACAGAGGCAATAAAGGGCCAGAGTACAACAGAAGAATGGCTCAAATGGTATTCACTGCAACCATCTTCAACCCCAGTCAGGGTAGCATACCAGGAGAAAGGCTTCCTCCTACTTGTAAGATACACGCATGTGCATCTCTCTTGCACTACGACACTGTGACTGGAAGCTTTGATTTGTGGCTGTCAGCTGTTAAAGGTACCAGATAGTATAGTACCTCTTCACCAAAAAAAGGCCAAGGGAACCAACTGGTTGTGAGAAAGGAAGAAGGCTCATTTCAAACCCCCCCCCCCCGCTAAGGGGCAGGACTGGGGGCACTGGGAGTGGGGTAAGGCAAGTCGCTTACCGGAACCACATCCTTGTTCAAAGTTGTGCCTGGACATGTGTGTTGCAGCAATAAGAACCGTCTTTGGTCTTTGCAAAAATACTGTGAAAATGTTGTTGTTGTATTTTTTAATGTACACTGGACACTGAAAAAGAGGTATTTAAACAAAAGAAAAGAAAAAAAAAAGCAACGCCTTTGCTTAAAAAAAAAAGAACAAAGGAATAAAGCAGAATTTTCAAAAGACAATTGTCTGCAGTGTTCTGATTTTTTTTAAAAATATGGCACAGATGGGTAAGCAAAAAGAGGGTAGTAATAATAATAATAATAATAATAATAATAATATAATGGTAGATTGAGGAGTTTTAACATGATAGAGGGGTTGGAGTGTGTTACCTGTAGGAGCCATCTGGAAGAAGACCAAAGTCGAGGAATTCGTAGATGGTCAGCCTGTATTTGGGGTGTACCGCTGCAGGTTGGTGGTCATGGAATCAAACGCTCCTTCATATGGGGGGTGGGGGAAATCCCTCCACACAGAAAATGAGATGTTGAGGAGAACATTTCCCCGACATGGTGAGTTTTCTAGGAGCAGGCGAATGTGTGTGTACGGAGGGGCTTTCCATCATAGGAGCCTCCAGCTGCAGCCCAAAGCGGTACAGCCCTGACACAGGTTGATTCCCCTTCGTGAGAAATAGGACCAGTTGGAATTTGAGAGGCCAAAGTTTTAAGATGGCGTCAACTGACCTCTGCTTCCTTCACACCATTGCTCAAATATTGCTTAGATTGCTGTTTGGCACTTGGACAGACTGCGTTCTCCGCCACAGGAATGGCACCCAAAGGGATGTGCAACAAGTTGGCCGAGCTGGCATGTCACGCGAAGCCACCCCGAGAATAAGCCTCAGTGGGTGGGTGGCTTGTCTGTTACTCCTGACAGACGATCATTCGCTCGGTGGCTAGGCATGGCTTGTTTCTCCCTCGGTCCTTCTCGGTCCCCCCGGCTGCTGTCAGCATGTATCCAGGGGCCTTCGCAGCAGAACTCCTTGTTTCCTTGCTCCCTGCATCAGCCCCATGTTTGTAACTGGTCTGCTGGGGTGGCCGGCTCACGAGGGACGTCCGTCCCCCCATCAGATCGCCACAGGGATGTACGTTTCTGAGCCCTTATGAATGCGGGAACTTGTTTGCAAACTTATTTTTATTTTAGGGTTTTTTTGCAAGTGTGCAAGACCTCAAGACTGCCTATCAGCGATTGAGCCCAGCATAGCCATATCCCCCTAACCAGAAGCCATCCTGGGAACAAGCCACCCTAAACAACCCTGCTACAAGTTCTCAGGGTAGCTTGTTTGCGGAAAAAGAACCCACGATGGAAAAACTGCTCCGGGTTCACATGGCAGGCTGAACCACCCTGCAACCACCCATGATAATGGCCCACTGTGGGCCCACATTCACACTTTTGCATAGGTTGCTTGATGGGATTGCCCAAGCGAAGGCAATGTGTATATGTACAGTGCTTGTGCCAACCCTCGATCCATTTGCTGAATAGAACATAGGAATATAGCATAGGAACATAAGGAACTGCCTTATATAGAGGCAGACTACTGGTCCATCTAGCCCAGTATTGTTGACACTGACTGGCAGCGGCTCTCCAAGGCAAGAAAAACTCCTGGAGTTGCCAGGGATCGAACCTGGGAGTTTCTGCTTGGAAAGGAGAGGGAATTCAGGTCCCAAACCTTTTGAAGGACACTGTTTTATCCCCAGCCAGCCCATGGGTCCATGTAGCTCAGTATTGTTCACACTGACTGGCAGCGGCTCTCCAAGGCAGGAAAAACTCCTGGACTTGCCAGGGATCAAACCTGGGAGTTTCTGCTTTGAAAGGAGAAGGAATTCAGGTCCCAAACCTTTTGAAGGACGCTATCTTATCCCGAGCCAGCCCATGGGTCCACGTAGCTCAGTATTGTTGACACTGACGGGCAGCAGCTCTCCAGGGTTTCAGGAATGGGTCTTTCCCAGCCCTGATCGGAGATGCAGGGATTGAACCTGGGACCCTCTGCATCCCAACCAGGTGCTCAGCCACTGAGCTATGGACTTCTGCCTCTTTTGCTTACTGTGGAGAATCTGTTAAGACAGAAGAGATGAAATAGCTCCCTGATGCCTTCTGACAACTAGCGCTTGTCCCAGCTCTATCTGGAGGCCCCCTTGGGGCAGCTGCTGGGGGGCACATGCCCCAGCAGGGCCTATTCATACTAATGCCCATGCCTGCTTTAGCTGCTGGGAATCAACCCACCCTTACATTCCCCACAGCGTTCCAGCGAACATGACCCTGACTGTGGGAAATTGAAATGGCTGGCGGCTTCCCAGAACCAGCTACCCCATATGCCCATGACTGAGGGAGGCCGCTTTGCTAGGGCTCCCCTCACAGCCTGAGTGGCCCAGAGCTCGGACAACAAACCTCTAGCCATTCAAAAGCCTACTGCGATACAGAGAGGTCAAGAGGGTTCTCTGGGGGACTGCAGCTCCAGCAGGATCCTTCCAGACAGCTCCTGCACCCCACAGCTGATTTAGCACGGTTGGAAGGAGGGAAAGAGAAGGATTTTTTTTAAAAAAAAATTCAGCCTTTACATACTGTCAAGGTGATTTTAGAATCTCTCTCTCTCTCTCTCTCTCTCTCTCTCTCACACACACACACACACACACACACACACACAGTTTCTCTCATACACACTCTCTAACTCACTCTTTCACATACACATGCATGCACACACTCACACATACACACTTTCTCAGACACACTCTCCCTCCCTTTCACATGCACACATTCACTCACGCACTGTTGGAAACACTGTCTCTCATATACACAATCTCCAACTCACCCTTTCACATACACATTCACACATGCAGTCACATATATACACTTTCTTTCTCACATACACACTGTCACTCATATACACTTCCTCTCTCTCTCTCTCTCTCACACACACACACACACACACACACACACACCACACAGTAAAAACAGAAAACCTGACCATATGTTCAGCGGTACCAATTCAGCTCTTGGACTATCTGAAGGTGGCAGCCTAGTATAGAAAGGGATTAATAAGACCCCTCCTCTACACTGGGGTCGCCAACTTCACATATTCCCACAACTCTGTACGTTCCTCTGAGAATATGGCTAGGATACACACACACACAGACATACGCTATAAAAAATACAATTTCCCTACCAGTATTTTTATTCCGCCTTTTAAAGTCGAAGTGTTCCCAAACTGGCTCACAGACAATTCAACTGTTTAATTCCCTTCCTACAACAAAAACAGTAAAACAATTTAAAATAAATTCAGAACAAAGCAACAGGAGAGAAAAAAATCTCCCATTTGATTTGGTTAAGCCATAATGGCCTGAAGGAATTATTTTTCTTTGAATGGGTAGTATCCAATGCTAGTCTTACTTAGAGTAGACCCATTGAAATAAATGGGACTTAAGTTAGTCATGAGTCTGTCCCCATATGACATTTTCTGGTGACTTCAGTTCTACACTCGCACGTTCTCCCCTCCTGTTGAGAAGTGCTGTTCACTCCCCCCCCCCCCAGTGGCCTGCCTTGCAAGGTTCAGTGTCTGACTCTTTGCCCAGCTCTCTGCACTTGTGTGTCATCCTGATTATGGAAGTGAGATTGACGGAGTCCTTAGGAGAGCAAGCAAGAAGGCTTCATGTACTTATTTATTAAATGTATATATCGCCCAACTGGCAAATGACCTCGAAGTGGTTCACAATCATTAACAAAACCAAAACACGAAAGTAACATCCAAAACAATAAATACAACAATGACAATATTAAAACATCAAAGTATTAAAAATATTAAAGAGCCAGCAGTGAAATTAATAATCAGCGCAACAGTTTAAAGATTAAATGCTTGCTTAAAGAAAGAGGAAGCTTTTGACCTTGCGTCTAAATATATACAGTGAAGTTGCCACGTGGATCTTTCTGGGAAGGGCATTCCACAGATGAGGAGGGGCCACTACAGAGAAGGCTCTGCCCTTGATAGCCACCCGTTGCACCATTGTGGGTGGTGGCAGCACCCAGAAGACAATCTCAGTGATCTGGGAGGAACATCTGGGAGATGCTGCTCCTTCAGGTAGTCTGGTCCTAGTCCCAGGAAGCAGGCCTCATGGCTCTACTCTGCAGTAACAGAGGTTTCTGGACTGTCTTCAGAGGTTGCCCCAGGCATAATGCATTGGGATAATCTGGTGGGAGGAAGCCGGCGGGGAGGTGGCAGCTTTTTTGAGGGGAGAGAGGTGGCGTCCTGTTGTTGTGTTTTCCTTTCCAGCCTGCTCTGGAGTCTAACATTGCTATCTGGCAGCTGTCAACAGCTGCAGAGAGGGAGGGCATGATGCGACTTGGATCGCCTGCTTCTTGTGTGATCCTTCCTAGCAGCTTTATAAATAGATGCTCGTTCAGACAAGGGTCCTGGGCTCAGAGATTCCACACATTGCTCTCTCTCTCTCCCCTCTCATTCTCTCTCTCTCTCTCTCTCTCTCTCTGAGACCTTAAACAAGTTTATTTCCACAGAATGGCCGGATCTTCAGTGATACAGAATCAGATTCTTAAATTTCCCAGGTGAAGCACCCATGTCCAGCCTAAAGCCTGATTCCTATGATTTATTGTTAGTATTAATAGTAGAACCTAATAGCAAACTCTTTCCAGTGTAGAAAATGGCACCGGAAGAGGGAGGTAGCAGGAGGGTGCAGATGTACAATCTTTGGGGTCGGGGGGAAATCAAAGCTATTCAATGAGATTTGGGTATGCTGGGCACAGAATGATGGGTTATTGACTGGGGAGGGAAACAAAAAGGTGTGTGTATTCCTTTCCAAGCAGCCCCTCCTGGCTTCACTTTCCGGTGGGTTTCCAAAATGTAAGTATGATGCCTTATTTGCATCTTCCTCTCAATCAAGAGAAAGATAATGAGTCTGGAAGGGCAGTGTGCTAGCCATGAAAACAGTGCCTGAATGTCCGTCTTTTCCTCTTTCCTTCCCACCACTTTCTCCTTTTGTAGCATCTATCTATCTATCTATCTATCTATCTATCTATCTATCTATCTACCTACCTACCTACCTACCTAATCTATCTAATCTACCTAATCTATCTATCTATGTTCAATATTTATATACTGCTCCACAGCAAAAGATTTCGGAGCAGTGAACTGCAAGGATAAAAGAATAAAGCACCATGTTAAAACCATTAAAACATTTTGAAATAGACAACTTCCGATAAGGCCAAATTTAATAAACTGCGGCTAGTCGCTCAAGGAAGGCTTCCCAAAATAACAATGTCTTCATGAGGTGCTGGAAGGAACACAACATTGGCGCCTGCCTGACCTCCAAGGGCAGGGAGTTCCACAGGAAGGGGGCCACCACACCGAAGGCTCTTTTCCTGGTGGTCTCCAATCCGGCCACAGGTCCATGTGGAACCACCAGGAGCATGCCTTCTGATGACCTCAGTGACTGGGCAGGTTGGTAAGGAAGGAGGCAATCTACTCAATTGCATGCCTGTGGGGCAGGGACCGAGCTGTTCTGTTAATCTTTGTGCAGGGCTTAGGAAAATCTAATGGCCTGTCCCACTTGCCTTTCAGCTCCTCATGCTGACATCTCTGGTCAAACTACACGTCACATTTAATACGGGGGCCACTTAAGCATTGCCAAGGGAGGCGGGGATAAGCAGAGATCCACAAAAGCTAATTTATATGAATAGATCCAAATTTAGAAAGACGCACTATAGTTCAAGTAGAAATCCCATACATCATTCAGCATGTTGTGCGAGTGCTGCTACCGTCGATGGACAATTTCAAGGCTTCTCTCCCTGCTCTCCCTTCTGAGGGTTTTTTATCTTTAGAACAGGCTTGGACTGGACAGCTCTGGACCGTCCTCTGTAAAGGGGAATTGCCACCCTATAGCACAATGTTTAAAAAGCACACCTAGGGCAATACTGCCACTTATATTCTAAAGGGGAAGCATTTGATCAGCGGAAATCAACAAGCAGTAAACCAGGGGAGCAGGACCTCTTTCATTCCGAGGGCCGAATCCCATTCAGAGAAGCTCTCGGGGGCCGCATTCCCGTGGTGGGCGGGGCCAAAGGCAAAAGGGGCGGGGCCAAAAACCAAAAATACCAGCATGTTGTAGTGTAAAGCTCTTACAGCCAGTACCCAAACCTTAGGCGAGACATTGGAAGCGTTTAGACTGGGGAAAAGCTGCACAAAAGCTGGACGCCAACAAATGACGGGTGGTCAGGGGAAGTGGGCGGAGTCACCTGGGGAACCTGAGGTTCTGCACTCCCGTTTGACTTGGAGATCCTAGGAATTAAATCCGAGACCTTTCAGGGGCAACAGGTTCCTCACCCCTGGGCCAAACTTGCAACGCCTGTGTTCGGTTTCTGAGCTACGCTCATGCAGGTCCCAGCCCTGTGCCGGTTTGGTCTGGCATGCCAAAGATGCTAAATGGAAGTCAGTCCCTCAACCTGAGCACCTGTCTGCTGAAAACTGGACCCCAGCCAGACAGACAGACTATAGAGCAGCTGCTGACTCGGAATGCTTTGGGGAGACTTTCAGCCTCCGCTGCATTTGAAGCTATAAAAGTGAGAAACTCTATCCTCTGTTACCCAGCCGCCGCCGTTGCTGTGAATAAAAATGTACTTCCGGACCCCGCACCTCAAAAAGTTTTGCAGTACAGCTGGGAAGGGTACAGAAATAAAGTTGTGGGTGGGTGGGTGTCTTTATGAATACGGTTGTTGGTGGTGGGGTGCTTCTGCTATAGAAGTAAAATATAACTGGGGCTGTACATTCAACCGCTCCCCATCTGCAAGGTGCCTGCTTGCCACACCCCTCTGGTGGCTGGACGTACAGCATTAATGAGAAACGGCTGGAATTTTTGCGCGCCAAAGGCAAATCGGGGCTCCCAGTTGCGAGGGAAAGCCCTTGCAAGTGTCTACGGGAAGGGCTCTCTTTCATCAACACTGAACAGGGCCAAGAGTAGGCATGGTTGGGCACCTGCCGAGGGCCCACACCCCAGCAGGGGCTCGCTGACAGGAGCCCCCTGGAGTTGCTCCTCCTCTGCCCCATGGCACCCTGCTTGTCTCTCGCTCTGGCCCAGATAATGGTGGTGGTGAGAAGGGGGAGCAGGAGATGCTGTGGCCTCCTGGCCCCCTGGCCCTCTGCCTGACGAGCAAGCAGTGATGGGGACGAGGAGCGAGAGCAGCTGGTGACCATGGTGGTGAGAAGGTGGACTGACTGAGGGAGGGAGGGCCCCCCACTGGGGGTGTCTTGCCCAAGGGGCCTCAGAAACCTGGATCCGGCCCTGACGGCAACCATTCAGCTGCCTGGGGGGTGGTGAGCAGCCACGGCAGTTTTTGGGGTGCGGTCCGCTCTCACCCTTATGTGTTAGGGTAGGATTCTAATTCCAGGACTGAGAGATGTCGCCAGCACTTGTGAGGAGAAAATGCGAGGAGAGACCCATATGCTGCCTTGAACAGGATAACAACGTAAATAATACTAGTAAAATTTTTAAAGTATGAATAAACTTAGTTACGGAGAGATTAAGATATGAGCTGGGATATCCTGTGTGACCGTGTGTGACCGTGTGTGTGTGTGTGAGAGAGAGAGAGAGAGAGAGACTGACAGACAGACAGAGACAAAGAGAATGAGTGTGTGAGTGTGCAAGCGTGTGTGTGTGTGTGTGAGAGAGAGAGAGAGAGAGAGAGAAAGACTGACAGACAGAGACAAAGAGAATGAGTGTGTGAGTGTGCAAGCATGTGTGTGTGTGTGTGAGAGAGAGAGAGAGAGAGAGAGAAAGACTGACAGACAGAGACAAAGAGAATGAGTGTGAGTGTGCAAGCATGTGTGTGTGTGTGTGTGTGTGTGTGAGAGAGAGAGAGAGAGAGAGAGAGAATGAATGTGTGAGTGTGTGTGAGTGTGTGTGAGGGAGGGAGGGAGGGACAGAGGGAGGGAGAAAGAGAAAGCATGTGTGTGCCAGAGAGACAGAGAGAATGAGTGTGTAAGAGCACGTGTGTGTGTGTGTGTGTGTGTGAGAGAGAGAGAGAGAATGAATGTGTGAGTGTGTGTGAATGAGTGAGTGAGTGAGAGAGAAAGAGAGAGAGAGAGACTGACAGACAGACAGACAGACAGACATAAAGAGAATGAGTGTGTGAGTGTGCAAGTGTGTGTGTGTGTGTGTGTGTGTGTGAGAGAGAGAGAGAGAGAGAGAGAGAGAGAGGGAGAGAGAGAGAGAGGGAGAAAGAGAAAGCGTGTGTGTGCCAGAGAGACAGAGAGAATGAGTGTGTAAGAGCGCGCGTGCGTGAGTGAGAGAGAGAGAGAGAGAGAGAGAGAGAGAGAGGGAGAAAGCGCACAAGTGGTATCTGGGAGAGTACAGCTGACCAGAGACCTTTGCTAGGTGTTGGTACATGCCGATGCGTCGGATGATAAATGCAAAGAATGTTGAGGTCAACAACTTGAGATGAGCCAACGTCTATTTATAACAGACCGAGTATGGGGAGGGATTAAAGAAGTATAATAATGCCTGGTGAGATGTTTTCTTTCTTTCATTCATTCACAGGCATACACACACCCACCCACCCATCTGTTCTATTTTGCCTTCATGTTTCCAGTGACTTTTCTCCCAGACTCAAAATGTACCAGTCCTGTACTTCAGCATGATGCTTATGGCGGGACCCCCAACACCTTTTTGGCCTGCGGACACATTTGGAATTTTGAGGGAGTGCTACGGGTGCTCTCACAAAATGGTTCCCACAGTGCTTGTGGCCAGTCACAAAGCACCAACTTCCCAAAGGGCCCAAGAACCTAAATACAAGTGTGCTCTGAACTCCAGAACACAAAACCACTCTTCTGAGCACACAGTTTTCTGCTCCATTTCACAGAAGGCAAAATGATCAGGCTCAGAGGCCAGTAACATGGCCAAGAAACTGAGAACAAGGCAATGGCGGAGTCCGAGTTCCAAATGCCAAATCACATACTTGCCCCCACAAAGCACAACACAATAACCATTTCACAGAAGGAGAACTTTTGATGCTCAAAGAACGACACACAAACACACAAACAAATCCACTTCATCGGATGCAACCACAAAAGCTTCGACCATAACAAGATTTGTTAGCCTTTAAGGTGCCATAGGACTATTATTTTTGCTGCAATGGAATAACACGGCAACCTGCCTGAAAGTTAACTGGGTAGCCACGGAACACATTTTAAAGTTTCATCATCGCATTTATTGCATTGCACGAAGGGAATATTGCCCTAACCTAAACATATACTGGCGCACATTTCTTCAGACAGACATCAACCTGCCTTTGGCTTGGCCCCAGGTTAAACATCACAAAATATTCCTTAACATTTATCCAGCTCTGTTTTAAAAATGAGGTCTTTTGCTCCGTCAAGTTGGTCTCTAGGCAGCTTCTTCTACAACGTCGATTTCTCTAACAGCTTACGGCTTACAATAGCAGGAGCGCAGAACCTCGGAACCAGGGACAAAATCCTGCCTTCCAGAGTTCCCCAGATGGCCACACCCTCTTCCTCTGGCCACATCGCCTTTCCTTCACCCACCAATCATTTGGTGGTTTCCTGGCTTTTGCACAGTTTTCCCCCCGTTCTAAAAGGCTGAAACGCCGCTCTTAAGGCTTAGTTATCAGCCGTAAGAGCTTGAAGCTAAAATAGGCTGATATTTTTGGCTCCGCCCCTTTTCCTTTGGCCCCACCCACTGCGGGAATGCCACCCCCGAGAAATTCTCCGAAACAAAATTTGGCCCTCTGGCTGAAAGAGGTTCAACACCCTTGGCCTATAGTTTCATATACCTGACTTTATAAGGTGTCCCAAACCAAGACTGGAGGCAGACAGTTAAAACATTCCATTAAAATATAATACAACAGATAGAAGTGTAACATTTTTTAACATCTGAGGACACCCCCCCTGCCCCCGCCCCTGAAACTCATCAGATTAAAACTGCAGGCAGACAATCCTGGTCCATTATGGAAAAAAAATCCAAAAGCAATATAGGTCATACAACACCTTATATTAGAACCAACTAAAATGTCAATGTATTTATTTATATACCACCCAAGAACAAAAAAGGGTATCTGAGCAGTTTTGCAGGTAAACATTAAAATTATAAAGTATAAAAAATAAAGCATAAACGTGAAATCGGACACACCATAAATGCAGCAGGTGAATAAACCAACCGCAGAACAATACCGCAAACATAAACTCTAAAAAGCACTCAGCATTAAAAGTGAAAAGCCTTACAAAACAGAGAGCAAAATTGTGAGTTTCCCTGACTATTCAAGCTAGATGTTCGGTTGAAAGAAAAAGAAAAAAAGGGAGGTGTGGTGGTGGTGGGGGCCAGGGAGATTTTTTTTCAGGGCAGGATGGAAAAATTCCAAAGTCTGTAATTTGTAACAGTCCTAAGATGCGGTTCGTAGAGGTGGTATTATACACTGGCAGCGGCAAGTGGAATCTTATGCATGTTTACTCAGAGGTAAGTCCCATGGCATTCAATGGGGCTTACTTTCAGGTAAGTGTATGTAGGATTGCAGCCTCAGTTAGGTTAGACCAAGAGCGATCAACTTAATTTCATACAAGTGGGCGGAGGGGTGGCAATGGGGTGGCAAAGGGAGAAAATAGGGTGGCAAAGAGAGAAAAGAGGATGTCCCACCCACTTTTGGTTCTTGCTCCGCCTGCTGGCTTTGTCCCTCTCCCTGCCAGCATGCAGCCCCTGACAGATTACCTCCAAGGAGACATGGCCCCCAACGGAAAAAGTTCCCCACCTCTGTGTTAGATGGAGCTAGATTCAATCAGATTGCCCCAAGGGCAAGTGATTCAGAGAACAAGGGGGTTTTGCCCTTTGAAAAAATAGAAACCGGCAGGAATTTGGATCGCTTACAGATTGTCACACTTATACTTTTTGGCCTGGGGTTGGGGGGAAGCATGATGGCTGAAGAGATTCGTAGGGACCTGTGGAAATGTGTTTATGCACATGTGGGACTGTGTAATACCTTCGGTGTCCCTTCTGTCTCCCCACTCCACCGGGCTAGGAATTAAGTAATATTTCAGTGTGGGGCACTGTTCTAGTTTCTGCTGAACGCTTTTGTACCAACAACACACAGAGCCATCTGACCCTTGCTGATAATAACAACAACTTTGGAGAAGCTGGAATGTTCATAAACATTCCATAGCACCGCAGCAGCAGAGTCAATGGCAGTAGGGAGTTGGAAGGACTCATTTCAATTGAGTGAAGCCAGGGCTCTCTCAGCCATTAGTTATGGAAGATTAAAAGACTGCAGGTTGCATTTACCTAAGGGTCCCCCCCCCCCCCGTGTTGATCTGATGGGAGGAGAGGTAAAAATGGGCAAAAATCACAATTTCCCCTGCAAATTCTGTACTTTGATACCTCCTTCATCTCTCTGCAACCACAAAGAGCTCTCTAACAGATTACCCAAAACTGCCCAGGACTTCACAAGAAGATATATAGATAAGTAATTGATGCTAAACAGCAGGTGCCATTATAAACTTAAAAGATCAGCTGCTACTACAACAGCTCTCCGTGATCAACTCCAAAAAGTGCCAATCGAAAATAACACCCTCCTTAAATATAGCATGGTAAGAACGAGGCAGTAAAATCAGACACCAGTCCAAAAACTATTCAGCTTTGCCCTAAAGTGCCCTGTAGAGCCAGGAGTTGCAATTTCTGTAGTTAATCCTGTAGCTTTCGAAAAACACAAAAACACAGCTTTTATTTCATAACAGAAAAAGGAAGGCTATGAATATGCAGTGGTCAGGTGTGCTTTCTAAATGTAGAAAGTGATTGTTCCTAAGGAATCATGCACAATTCTTCTCCAGAAAAAATGGCTTCTAGTCCTCAGGATTTCAGAAAGCCTGCTAACCTTTTGGGCAGTTGCTGCTAACAGGGTGGATACTGAAAGGGTAGAGGCCACACATGCACAGGAGAGCTGACTGCAGACCTTCCTTAACGCTCTGTAAATTCAAATTGCTATCTCTCCACTTTCAGCATCCCTGCCAAAATAAAAAAAGCCTAACCTCCCGCAACCTGCTAGCCACAAAAAGATTTGCAAAAATATTCCTAGTTTCCTCAGTTCATATGATATATTTGGCTTCTGCTTTGTTTCATTTCAGGTGGGCCTGTATACATTTTTATTTCAGTTCATTTATGGGTTGGAGTGGTAGAATTAGTAGTTTCCCTTAATTTTGGAACTTTTCCCTCGGGCCGACGTTTGCTGTTATGCCTCTCTTTTCACTGATTAGTTATGGATAATTTTTAATTGGTTTATGCTTTCAATATTAATGTTTTATTGCACCATTGTTTTATGGTAATAGTTTTTCTAAACTGTATGCAGCTTTGAGAGGACATTGTTCCTGAAAAGTAGCACAGAAATCTTTAAAATAAATGAAAGTAGCCCATGCTAAAGCATTGATTTTCTGAACACAGAACCTGGGAACTGTGTCTTATTACAGTGCAGAATTTAAACAACTTACATTTTATGTTCATTCCCTTAGCAAACTGGTGAGTTCAGCCTCTGTAAAGAGAGGGAGGTGCAGGTGAAAAACTTGCCAGGATCACAAATGAGAAGGGTCTTGAACCCATGTCTGCTAGAACCAGTACAAACCATAAGACTACATATATACCTGAACAGCAACAGGAAGGCAAAATTTTTTTTAAAAAAATCCCACAGTATTTGACTGGCCAAACTGAGCATTTCTCTGGCAAACCTGCTTTTCCATCTGTAAGAAGTGGCCACAGCAGTTGACACTATGCCATAACGACTATGGACATGTGGAGAACAACCAAGGCTCCATCTCCCAGCTGAATTCACTCCCACTCCCTAATTCCCTGCATGTAGAAAGGGAGCAGGTCAGGGAGAAGAGTTTTCACCTAGATTTCTCCCTGACTGGCTAGTTTTTTATATGCCAGGATTATGATGTTTTGTTATAGAGGGGCATTCCATCACATGAGCGTGTTAAAACACTTTATATACTTTACAGGAGCATAAAAACATGAGTTTCTACAGAAGTCAAATCTGGCAACCCCCTTTTCCCTGCAGTCTGACTATATAGTAGTCAGAACGTACCTAGCCACAAAGTTAGAGACGGGACATGATTTTTTAGTGTGTGTGTATATATATATACACACACACACATACAGTACTGTTCAAAAGTCTTAGGCCACCATCAGATTTGTTGTTTTAGCAATGGTATAATGACCATATATAATTATTTCTCAGTCTCTTCATTAGAATACAACCAGAAAATACAGGAAATTTGTATGCAGTACTCAACAATAGAAAAAAAAATCAGAAAAAAAAGCTTCCATAGGCTAAAGTGGCAAGTTTTTAGCGTGACCTCCCCTGACTAGAGTAACAGCAGGCGCCTGGCCAGGAATGGTCTTCGTGGAAGGGTAGCAGCCAAGAAACCACTTTTGCGGAAGGGGAACAGGGTGAAAAGGCTAAGATATGCTAAAGCTCACAAAGACTGGAATGCGGATCAGTGGAAAAGAGTATTATGGAGTGATGAATCCAAGTTTGAAATTTTGGGGTCCAATCGTCGACAATATGTGAGAAGAAGAGTTGGAGAGAGATGGACGAATGAGTGCTTGCGGCCTTCAGTGAAACATGGTGGAAGGTCTGTCCTGGTTTGGGGCTGCATTTCTGCCAGTGGTGTTGGCGATCTTGTCCGTATTGATGGGATCATGAATGCTGAAAAGTACAGCCAGGTTTTAATTCATCATGCCATTCCTTCTGGAAAGCCCTGATTGGGAATGGTTTCATTTTTCAGCATGATAACGCAGTGAAATCATATTTAGCGAGGAAAACAGCTGATAAAACACTGACAGTCATGGACTGGCCTCCACAGAGTCCAGTCCTGAATATTATAGAGGCAGTATGGGATCACCTGGGCAGAGAAAGAAATAAAAGACAACCTACATCTAAAGAAGAACTATGGGAAGTGCTGAAAGAAGCCTGGCATAATATACCAGAAGATTACTTCAGAAAACCTCAGGACAGTCTCCCCAAAAGAGTTCAAGATGTGCTTAGAGCCAAGGGAGGTCACACTAAATACTGACTTTTGCCTGTACATATTTCCTGTATTTTCTGTTTGTATCTTAATACCGAGACCGAAAAATAATTATGGATGGTCATTAAAACTTTGCTAAAACAGCAAAGCTGGTGGTGGCCTAAGGCTTTTGCACAGTACTGTGTGTGTGTGTGTGTGTGTGTATATATAATTCCCAAAGCCCCGGAGAATACCCATTGATTCCCCCTGGCCCCCAACAAATGTGACTCCCCTGCATTTAAACCTGGGTGATCAACTTCAGGTGGTCTGGGCCCCCCAATTTCCAGCTCCTGGGCTCCCCTGCGGGCAGCGCTCCTGCCACCGCACTGCCCACAGTAGCAAAAAACCGCTACAGAGACCCAAAAGGGCCACATCCAGCTCGGCGCTTTTAAAGCTAAATTGGGCACTTTTGAATCTCCATAGTGGTTTGCCAGGCCAATTTTTTTTGCTGCTGCAATGCCGAATTTCAGCAGTGTGGGGGTGGCGGCAGGGGTTGCGGGGGCCACAGTCACAGCCGTGGGAGGCTGCGTGGCGCCTACCTCGGTTTTAAACCTTGTAAGCGAGGGGCCCTCACGCTGCGCAGCACGAAATTCCATGTTATTACGGGCCTTGCAAAGACGCAACCGCAGGAAACGTGGCATCAAATTCCACTATGGTGGAATTCACAGCGACAAGAATCATGGAGTCCATGAACTCATGGAAAACGCAGAGTTCAAACCTATAGGCACGGGATGTAAGAGCAAATAAATGCTCCTTTTGCGGCCTTGGTTTGCAAAAACAGGTGTGGGGGTGCGTACGAGTACGCACACTGTGAACGAGCACTATCACGGATTGCATTTGGCTTGGCAGGGCATCGATGACGGAAGCAGATCTGAATGTGTCCATGTTTCTTTGTACAAGTAGTGTGTAGTGTGGTCTCACAGTCCCAGATCCTTGATGAGTTGCCAACAGGCTTCCCTGAGCATGGAGGGGCCGTAGCTCAGGGTAAGAGCGGACACTCTGCATGCATAAAGGTCCTGCATCATAACATTGCAACCTAGGAACCCTGTTGGATCTGACTGAAGGCTCATTTAGTCCAGCACCCTTGCTTCTCACAGTGGTCAGACAGATACTTCCAGAAAGCTCACAAGCAGGGTGAAAAGTCGATTGCTCCCAGCAACTAGTATTCAGAGGTAGGCTGCTCCTAGGCATGGAGGTTCCAGGGCAGGGGTGCAGAACTTCTTTCAGCCAGAGGGCTGAATCCCATGTTGGAGAAGCATTTGGGGCCTGCGTTGCAGGCTGGGCGTGGCCAAAGGCAAAAGGAACAGGGCCAAAGACACCAGCACATTTGAGCTGAAAGCCTTAGGAGAGGCATTTTGACCTTATAAAATAGTGGGGGAAACTGCACAACAGCTGGGAAACCACCCGATGATTGAGGCCACGGGCATGGCCAGGGAAAAGGGGCGTGGCCACCTGTGACTTCAGGTGAGCTGAATTTGGCCTCTGGGATTGAGATTCTACATCTCTGTCCTAGTGTAAGGCCCTCACCTTGCCCTCCTAATTTTAGGGCTTTAGAGTCATTCTTCCTCTTCCCCACTTTTACCAATAGTATTATTTTTATATTTGGAATGAGCTCATTTCTCTCCCCTTCCACCTCTTGCCCATTTAAGACCTTCATTTCCACTCAGCCAAAGGAAGCTTCACTCCCTAAATGTCCTAATCTGCCTCCACCCCCTCACCCCTTTTAAACTATTATTACATTTAGGGTGCTTGCTCACAGTTCTCTGTCCTCCTCTTCCTCGAAATCTTAGATTTCCACCTAGACCAGAAGAGAATTCCCCCTTCCCTCAGCCAGTTTTGGTTCCTCCCCATTTCCTCACTATTTAAGGGGACAGTCTACATTATTCACAGGATCTTACTGTTTTGCACCCCACTCCTTTGGGGGGAGGCAGAATTCCACGCCTTGCAGAGAATGCTTATTCTCTGGCCTTGGCATTTTCCATTCTTCATTACTTTTATTTTTCCATTTTCAACTTGTTTCCCGTTCTTTTCTCCCCTTGAAACCCTGAATAAAATTGCAGATAACCCATCAACTCCCTCTCCTCCATACTTGTGGACGTTCAACTGGGGAGGTTCAAGTTTCTGTAGATTTGGGTGGGTCGGTGGGCTGGGTCTGGTCTTGCCCTTCTAATATTTCAGAGTTGATTGTGTGCCCCAAGCCCTAATAGCAGTCCACAGATCTCCCCTCCTCCAGGAACTTGCCTGAACCCCCTTGAAAGCCCTTAGGAGCCATTTCCACAGCTTACCCGGGTGATGTGAAACAACCAGGTTTGTGACATTCGAAAGCCTGCACCCCTCTGCTCCCCTATAGCAACATGACAGGTCCCTAAAAAGAGGTTCCACAATTCACTCACAAACCCGGAAGGTCAACGGTACTGTCACAGAGAAAATAGTTTATTTAAAGAGGAGAGACCATTCCTTTAAAAAAAATAGGCATTTTTGTAGGTGCATTTTTCTTTTTCTTTTTGTACAAAAAGGAAGTCGGAGAATGGGGCTGAAAAATTAAAAAAAAAAAATCCTGAAGGTTCATTGCAGGGTGTATCCATCCACCGCTCCTGGTCATCGCACAGCAGGGCAAGAACAGCTCAGCCTCCCTTCAGCTTCTCCAGCCACTAAATCCGGAGGTGGATCTGAAAGACGCAAGCCAAAAAGCGAAAGGGCGTGAGCCACAGCCCCCCTCTGCCAGCACAGAAAGGCGCCTGTCTCGGATGCGACCGCTGCACAGCAGCTGTTGCTAGAAGCTTCCGGGAATTAACTCGTAGGCTGCAGGCCGGGAAATTGTGGCCCTCCAGAAGTTTTGGCCTACAAGTTCCATCAGCCCTAGTCAGTGGGGGCTCTGCTTTTGGTGGGGCTGTGAATGCATTCTGGGTTTCAGCAAGACCGCTAAAGGAGCTATCCAAGGTGCTGAACCTTATCCTCCAAATGGGTTTGGCATCTTGGATAGTTCCTTCAAAGTTCTGTCTGAAACCCAGAATGGATTCACAGCCCCACTGAAAGCGGAGCCACCAGCCCCCACTGGTCCTGGCCAGCATAGCCCACGGTGAGGGATCACGGGAGCTGTAGGCCAAGCTGTCCACCCTGCCTTAGGCTGAGCCATTGTGAAGCTACTAGGACACAATCGCTACCTAAACGAAACAACCCTGGAGTCTGGGTTACCCTGAGGGACATCCTACCGGTACGGACTAGTTGAAAACTCTTGGAGCCTTTTGCCAGGAAGGGACAGGCATCCCGAGATGCTTCTAAAAGGGCAGGAAAAGCAAAGGGTCTCTTGGTCACAAGCCCAGAGTTGCCAGAAGGCAGACGAGCAGGGATGGGGCCAGTTCTCCCCAGCCGGCTGAAGAATCCCTGCTTCCTTTTAGCGCAGCCTGCCCTCTACAGACGTGCAACCCATACTCTGCCCTGCGGACCCTACATTTCATAGGGCTTCAGTCTACTTCTAACCCATAAAAACACACAGGCATTTCCATCAAGCAATGCTCACGTCCTGGCTGCTCTCTGCAACAGTGAGAATTAAAAAAGCACCATGGTCGAAAGAGAGACTAGAAGCTCGAACCCACGACCCTGTATCCCCAGCCTTGAGCTGAGGGCTGCTTCGGCCAGAGCCAAAAGTGGGCGAGGCTATGACTTGTCTCTCCTTCTGCCACCCCCTTCACTCTCTCCGCCCCGCAGAGCAGGCTGCAGAGGGAGAGAGAGATCGCTTTTGACAGGTCTGAACTCGTGGCTTGCAGGTGGCTTTGGACGTGAGGCCATGGGCCGCACGTTGTCCACCCCTGCTCTGGGATTTATTTTTATTAATTAAATTTATTAATCGCCCATCTGGCTGATCACCCAGCCACTGTAGGCGATGTACAACAATTCTTCTGCCAGCCCTGCCCATCTCTGGCTAGGGATATACGAACCCCACACTGTCTGGTCTGGGGCGGGGGCTCCATGGAACAATCCTCTGGAGCCCTGCCCCACCCAACGGAGTTGGCAGAGCAGCTCTCTGGCTCCCTATAAGATGCGACACGCTAATGGTGGCTGCCGTTAGCCTACTGCGGGAAAAATACAGCCGTAAATAGTGTATTGTATGCCATTTGTTGCCATAAAGCACTGACTTTGACCTACACTGCAGCTGTTTACGGCTGTATTTAGGTCAAAGTCAGTTCTTCACAGCCGCAAATGGTGTACAATACACTGTTCATGGCTGTAACTTTCCTGCGATAAGCTAATGGCCGCTGCCATTAGCGTATTGTGTCTTATAGGGAGCTGGAGAACTGCCCCGTGGGAACTCCTCCGGACTCGGAAGGTAAGTGCAGCTGGTCCACCGCGGACTCTGGAGGTCGGATTCTTTGGAGTCTGGTCTAATTTGAGTCCATGGCAGAATTCTCCAGCATCCCTCTCTCTGGCATTTGGACAGCTCAGCCAAGTCACTGCCAGAGGCTGCACTGCTGGTAAAAACCTTTCGCACAAGGGTGGAGAACCTCTTTCAGCTTGAGGGCCAAATTCAATTTCAGAGCAGCTCTCGGGGGCCGCACTCCAGTGGTGGGTGGGGCAAAAGGGGTGGGGCCAAACAGACCAGCTTGTTTTAGCTTAAAGCTCTTCCTGGCGGTAACAATGCTTTAGAAGAGGCATTTCTACCTTTAAGAATGGGATGGGGGGATGACACAAAAGGTGGGAAACCAGCAAATGGTTGGTGGTCAGGGGAAAGGGATGTGGCTCTCTGGAGAACCCCAGCCTGGATTTGGTCCGGGGACCTGAGGTTCCCCACTCCTGCCTTACCACAATACAAACAGCAGGACAGGGTCCCTCGCTGCCTTAGCTTGCTCAGATCTCCGCTTTTCACAGTGCAGCACTGGTGTAAAACACCATTAGTAAAAGTCTTACATAAAAAATGGGAAGGCAAAAACCCCAGCAGAGCATTTCTAAGAGTGGGTCGGCTTCTCGGGAGGGTTGTTTCCATCTAGCTCCTAAGCTTCTCGTTAAGGCTCTTACAAGGAGAAAAGAGAGAGCGAACAAAGGCTGAACCATCTCCTACCGATTCAAAATTTGACTCGGATTACCATGTTGAATGTATTTCAGTCCCAAAGAAGCTCTTTCATACGCACACACACAAAAACACCGAGAATGTATAAGACAGGGATGGGGGGACTTACGCATTAGATGATCCAAAGCCAAAGCCTGTGGGGGGGGGGGGAGCAAAATTAAAAGGATTAGTGGGCAAGTTACATACAAAGCATGTAGTACACGATGGTGTAAAGGCTCCAAGACTAACCTTTCTAGTCCTTTGAACCCACCTTTAGGCCTAATCCAGGGACAGAGATCCACTTTTAATTTAGGCACATAGGAAGCTGCCTGCGTCAGACCACTGTCCTATCTAGCTTAGTATTGCCCAGTGGCTCTCCAGGGTTTTTTCAGGCAAGGTTCTTTCCTAGCCCTCCCTGGAGAAGCTGGGAATTGAACCTAGACCCTTCTGCACACAAAGGAGGGGCTCTACCACTGAGCTACAGCCCTTTCTCGGATTTCTTCATCTTCCACTTCTCTTTACTTTCTCCCGCCTCTCTGTCTGTCTTTCTCCTCTTTGACAAAAGGTGGCCAGGGAATTGCTGGGGCAACCCACGTTTGGGAGGGTTGCAGCCAAGTTGTGGGTCACAACCCGACAAACAGAGGACTGCTGCCCTAAACCTCACCCCTGCTACACTTTGGAACCCAGCTGGCAGCAAGACAACAATGAGGGGATGGAAACTCTGCGTGTGCTCTTAGGCGGCCCTTGCCAACGTCTGTGCTGAAGGCAGGAAAAACAGTGTGCCCCCAAACCAAACCATATGGGAGGTAGAACCCCCCGGCACTTTTGGTTAACTTGTTCTGGGACAGAGCGTGGCTGAGAAAACACGTTTCCTTCTCTCTCCACCTGCCTAAAGACGATCAGCGGCTGGCCTCCTCAAACCACCCTCCTTTCTCAACCGAGACCTCGTACCTCCTCCGCTGGACCCGAAGCCGGAGAACCCGCTGCCCTGCGTGCCAAAACCTGTGGACTGCTGAGAGAGGGATCCGAAGGTGGGGGTGTTTTGACTCGCCAGTGTGCCGAATGATGCTGTGTTAGCCGTGCCGCCAAAGCTGCGTACCAGAGAGCAAAAGAGCGCACAGCGTTAGGATGGGCCCTGCTAAGAACGTAAGGAGACCCTGCCAGATCGGGGCAAAGGCCTGCCTACTCCAACACCTTGCTTCCCACCATGGCCAACTAAGGTGCCTCCAGGGAGACCCCAATCAAAGTAAGGATTTGCCTTCTCCAGTGCCTTGCCCTGAGACCTGGTCTTCCGTGGCACGCTGTCCCAGAGCAGGGAATGTCCATTTAGGGGTCATTTCTCCATGAATCTGCCACACACCCTCGAAATCCAGCCAAGCCGGCTTCCTTGTGGCAGACAGTCCCGTGAGTTAAACTATGTGGTCAGTGAAGTCCTGTCTCGTTCTGCCTGATCTGATGGTACCGCCAACCGGTTTCATGACAGCAGCCTTCCCCAACCTGACGGCCTCTGGATGTGACGGGGGGCAACTCCCATAATCCTCAGCCAGCATGGCGTCTGGAGGGCACCCAGTTGGAGAAGGCAAACTTCTCTCTACCCACTTTTCTCTACCTCGTATTGCCTTGTTCTGAGTCAGACCGCCGGACCTATCGCCTCCAGTCAGTACAGCCTTCTCCGGCTATCAGTGGCTCTCCGAGATCTTTAGCAGAGGCCTTCGTCTCCCAAATCCACTACTTGAAATCTTTTTTTTCTTTTCTTTTTAACTGCAGAGGCAGTTAATTGGACTAGGGTAGGGGTGGGAAGATGTCAGGCTGGCAGGATGTACTTTGGCTTTTTACTAGGACCCTGAGATCTGCCTGATGCCAAAGACATGAACTTCGAATTCAACGATTCGAAGCCCAGGGATTTGTTGTGAGCACCAGAACGGAATGGAGCTCATGGTCCTTCCACACAAAAATCCAACCCTGGTTACCCCAAGCTTTCTTCAGTTCAGCAGTATAATTTAGGGCAGGGGATTCATTTTATCGTTAAAATCCCTGGGAGTCAGAAATCCTTGCTGATCTACTGCAAATCAGCCAGCTCTATCTTCCGCCCACCACTGGACTAGAGCCCTTCTGCAGGCAAAAGGTAGGCATGTCCCGTCTCAGTTGTCTTTTCTCTGATGACATAAACCGCAGTTTCCCACTCCTGATATCAACCCTACCACACTTTACCCTGCTATACTAGGGGGCCTGCATCCCTGTACGTCAGCCCCGCAGAACCATTTCCTCTGAAACACTACCACTGCTTCTCTTGCATCAACAAACACCAGCATCTGAGATGACAGCATGTGTTTTTTAAGTTTGTTTCGCTCAATTGATTTTAATTGCTGGTGAATTATATGTTTTTAGAACCGTTTTATTGCTTAAAAAAAGTATTCTATACTTTTTAGAAGTTGCCGAGAGAGCCACACACGGAGCACACGAGATATAGCCTAATAAATGCCTGAATGAATAAACGTAAACAGCGTCGGTCATTCTGATGGGGATAAAAGTGTCAAAGGGGAAGGAAGGGTGAGTTGAGCAAACACTTTCCCTTTTGTGAGTCACCGCCTAAAATGGCAGTGGCAGGCAGTCGGTTTTTTGGGTGGCCGGATGCAGAAACACCAGGAAGCCCCAACCTGAAAATGCAGCCTCGTTTGGTGGAAAGAGTGCTTGAGGCTTGGCTTTGAAAGAGGGTGGACTGCTTTAAATCAAGGCAATTTAAAATCGGCAAGAAAAAAACCCAGCCAATTTAAATCATTGATTAAGGGTGCAATCCTACGCATGTTTAGACAGAGAAAAGGCCTACAACTCCCAGCATCCCCCTAGCTGGGGAATGCTGGGAGCTGTAGGCCTTTTCTCTGTCTAAACATGCATAGGATTGCGCCCTTAATCAAGATCCCCACTGATACTTCTTTGTAAATTTTCGAAACCATGGTGCAAATCTGACGACTAAACCGTCTTAATTTACAACTACTGATGACATGGCTGGTTCAATCTTACAGCCAGGCCTTGCCTCTATTTGTCACACCATTTAAGTTTTGTATGCTTTCCTTAAAAAAAAAAAAAAAGATTTATAGAGGAAATGTCTTTAAAATATTCCCATATAGGATCTGTCTTATGACCAGCAGCTGTGACAGCTTCTGAGGTTATGTACGGGAATGTAGGAACCAGCACACTGGACAATTTTGTCTTTTCTTTCCAGTGTTGCTCTTTTCTGCTTCACTTGGTTTATAAGGTGATGGGGCTGGACCATGGCAAAGTAGCAGGTAAAAATGAGATGCCCAAGAGAAGTAAGTGCATAAGAACAGCCCTTTAACTGAATGTATTTGACAGAGGCATTGATTCAGATTAGATTTTAGCTGTGGGGCTAATATGCGTATACCCAGATTATTTAAACTAGTTATTTAAGAGAAACATAGTATTCACAGTTTGTTTGTTTTTTAAAAAAGGTCTGATTGAAATGGAAAACCCCCGACTGAAATTTTTTTAAAATACTGATGTTTAAAAAAATAATAAAAATCATTGATTTTTATCCACTCTACTTTGAAACACAGAATTGATATGAGCTAGCTGAGAGGTTAAAGGAGCTCTGAAAGAGGGACTGCTGCTTGTGAAGGTGGTGTGAACCCTTATCTCACTTTCACTTCTAGCAAATAGGTTTGGCAGGCTACAGGGGGAACTGCTTCAAAAACCTGCAAAGCCTGTTGGACTGGAGGCAAAGGTAGGCCAAGTGGAGTGTGTGCTACGGGAAGCGATGCCTCTTCTCAAATCACTTGGACTTCCTGGAAGTCTCTTGTTCATCTCCAGCTTCAGCAGGCTGGCTGCTCCTTCCATTTTATTTATTTCGTGTTCATCCTGACGTTCCTCCAAAGAGCGTGGGGCTCTGCTAGTGGATCTCCAGGTGCAAGGCTTTGTTGTTCTCCACCTGAGGGAGCAGCAGTCCTCGCTTCAAAGCCCTCCAGGGCCTCTCCACGTGGTCTCTGTGCTCATGTGCTGCGCTCCCAAAACGACTCCCTTGATCCCCCACCTGCTATGCCTCCGCCTGGAACTGACTCCGAGAACAGAGCTACGATTCTGCCCCTCTCACCTTCCTTCTCCAAAAGCTTCCGTGAAGCTTTGAGAACAACCGTCTGCTTCCCATGCCCTACTGCAGCCGTCCCAACCTGGTGCCCTCCAGATGTGCTGAACTTCAACCTCAGCAGGCCCCAGCTGGCCATGCTGGGAGCTGAAATTGAACACATCTGGAGGGCATCAGGTTGGGGAGTGCTGTCCTGCTGGGGCTCAGATGAAGTAATGGAAGCTGCACCAGATACAAATTCTTGCCCTGCCTTCCCCCCTCCCCTAACTCTGTTGTCTCCCCAAAGTTTAGACGGGAAGCTCATCGGGGCAGGGACCAATCTTATACTTAGTGATTTATTTACAGAGGCATTTATACCCCAGTTTTCTGTGATAAATCAGACTCAAGCCAGCTAAAGTGGCATGCATGCTGCGGGGTGACATTATTATAGTTATGAATAAATGCACATAAAATGCACACTGCAAAGTGACATTATTATAGTTATGAATAAATGAATAATAGCGGTGTAATAATAGTAGCATTAGTAGTAATAATAGTAAGCAGCAGTAATAGCAACAGCAGTAGTAATAATAATGGTAGTAATAGCAGGAGCAATAATAATAGCAACAGCAGTAGCAAGAATAATCATAATAGTAGTAGCAATATTAGTAGTAGCATTAATAGTAGTAGCAATAATCATAATCATAATAGTAGTCATAATAGTAGTATCAGTAGTAGTAGTATGAATAGTGGAGCAATAATCATAATCATAATAGTAGTAGCAATAGTATCAGTAGTAGTAGTATGAATAGTAGTAGAGCAATAATCATAATAATAATAGTAGTAGCAATAGTAGTATCAGTAGTAGTAGTATGAATAGTAGTAGAGCAATAATCATAATCGTAATAGTAATAGCTGTAATAGTAGCAGCAGCAATAGTAGCAGTAGTATCAGTAGTAGCATTAATAATGGTAGAGCAATAATCATAATCATAACAGTGATAGCAATAATCATAGTAGCAGCAACAGCAATAGCAGAGTAATCATCACCTCTCACATGGGAACAAGCATGGGAACAGTGTTAAGGGGAAGGCTAAACTTGCGCTCTGCCCGCCGTGGTCCCAGCCACTGAGGTCGGAGCGTCCATGCCCAGCCCACCCCTCTGCTCATGTGGCATCCACCTGGGTTCTGCTTCTGGGTCATGCCGACGGAGTGCTGTGACCGACTTCACTTACACAAAGAGAGCAAAGGAGGTGCCCGGGACCCCTGACCCGCCCGGGACCCCTGACCCACCAAGTCCCTTTTGCTGGCTTACCCGAATCCTCCTGCGTTGGCGGCTGCCGTCCCCTCGCCGAAGACTTTGCCTCCCGTCGAGCCCAGAGGGCTTGAAAAGGCTGGGGCTGAACCGAATGCTGGCACCCCTCCGAACCCGGGGGAGCCCCCGAAAGTGGGAGGGCTGCCAAACACGGGAGCAGCTCCGAAGCCACCTGAGCAACACAGAGGCAAAAAAAGGGGGACAAAGAAAAAGACATCAACGTCAACGATCAACAGACAGAGGAGAGAGAAAAGAAGAAGAGAAAATATGGTTAGGCTTCCCGGTTACGAAGGCCCCACCGAACCGAATGGCTGCGTGGTGAAGCGGTAGTTGCTGCAGGACCTCTGGAACGACCGCAGTGCTCCCAAAGGCGCATGTGCCACCCCCGAAGGTGTGAGGACAGGGGGACTGGCGAAAGGCGGGTTTTGCTTTGCTTGGAAAGGTACACATCCTAAGGGGTGGGGATGGTCTGAAGAGCATCTCTGGTTTCGGCCGCTCGAGCCGATGGAGGACAGACCCGGCTCGATGCCCTCTTGGGCGTACCCGAAATCAGCCTTTGACCTCTCCACAAAGGTGTGGGAAGAGTAACCAGCAATGCTTCATTCAGGAGGCCGATGAAGCTGGGGGCCACCTTGGGGAGTGCCCAGGCCTTGGCCAGTTTCACGACGGCTGCGAAGGAGGCAGGCCACGGGCCATCTGCCAGGCTGGCAGTACTGCACGCGATGCTGCTGCTCCTCCGACCGAGCCTCACGCAGCGTCTGAAGGAATCCCCCCTCCCTGCCCCCCGCCGCCTCCGAGACCAGAGGCCTCCCCATGGCAAGTCCGCAAGCCCCCACGCCCCATCTGCACAGGCACGGGCGGGCGGGGGGCGGGGGTGTTCCGCTTCCACAGCCGCCTCATTGTGCATCCTTCCTGCCGGGGCACTCACTGCAAGCGGAGTGGCTGGGTTCTGCAGGCATGTCCTTAACAAGGAATCCCTTTGACATGAATCAGGAAAAGAGAAACAGGCCGCGGACGCCTGCCGGAGCCTGCATGCAAAGCAGCCGCCGCCGCCGGGCCCCCCAGCTCTCAGAGAAGAAGCCGGCCGTTGCTACGGCAGCGGGGCTTCTGATGTCGCCAGCAAGACGGCAACCCTTTCGCAGGCGTAGCTGCGCATCGCACCCTAGAGGCAGGCAGCACGACAGGCCTGACCTGTCGCGCAGACCGGGAAGCAAGCAGGGCTTCCCGGAGGCAGGTCTGCGGCATTTCCTCCCCCTGCCTCTGCCAAGAATGCTTTGGAAGAGCAGCTCAGCCTCTGGGCCACTCCTGCAAAAGGCTGAAACGCTGAGCATCCATGAAGGAGCTTCATGCTGAGCCACAAGCCCCCTGGCTCGAGGATCCGGATTCTCTCAGGGCGGAGTTTGGATTGCCTGGGCATGGGACTCGATTCTGATTTTTCTCTTTTGCTGCAGAGCTTGAGGCTTCTCTTTCATGGCAAGTAACAACGTCTCGGCCGTTTTCTAGGGGCGGAAAAAGAAACCTTGGTGCGAGACACACGAGTCGTATCGGGAGTGACATCAGGCGCAATCTTTTATGCCTCTCTCCAGAATAAGAGCTAAGTGACTTGCCCATCAATGCATGGGAAGACTGTGCCACTGCCAAGGAGTGAACCAGACCAGCTCCAGGATTTTTGAGCGCCCTTGGGAAAGACGCCCTCCTCATTGGGCCCCCTCCCTCAGGGAGCCCGCCTTCTCACCAACAGTGTCGCCAGCTGCTCTTGCGCCTCCTCCTCATAATTGCTCTCACTTGCTGGCTTGACCGGCAGAGAGCCAGGGAGCTTGACACCACCACGGATGTCTGGGCCAGAGCAAGAGGGGAACAGGGCAGGTGAAGAGGAGGAGCAACTCTGGGGGGCTTGTTAGTGGGCCCCTGCTGGGATGGAGGCCCTCGGCATGTGCCTGCCTATGTCGACTTCTGGCCCCGGCCCCACGAGAGTCACTTCAGTGATTGTCATCAGCCATAAGAACGTGAGAGCGGCTCTGCTGCTCAGACCAAAGGTCCGCCTTGTTCAGAATTCCTGTTTCCTCCCAGTGTCCAGCTGGATGCCTCCGAGAAGGGTGTGCTGTCGCCCCCACCCCCAACAGCATACTGTCTTGGAACATGGAGGTTTCATTTAGACACCATGGTAACTGCAGGCAGACCCGGCCTCCTTCCTGCATTTGTCTCATGCCCTTTGAAAGCCACCCAAGCTCATAGCCGCCCTGTGGCAGTGAATTCTATAGGTGAATTATGCACTGTCCAAAGCAGGGACTCCTTTTGCCCGGCCTGAATCTACTGCCTATCTGAGCTCCAGGACTATGGGAGGAACACACACTCCAACTGACAGTTCCCTGGGATAGCAGACTCTGGGCCCATTCATCGGCCAGAGAGCCACGGGCCATCGGGAGGCTGCCTCCCAGGAAGAACGCCACAGCAAGCGGGAGACCAACTGGCCCCATACATCGTCCAGAGAACGAACAGCTGCAGGGAGCTCCTTTCACCCTTCCCTGCCAGAAAGAGCACCTATGGGAACTTTGAAACCAGGAACTCGTGCCTGAGTTTTGCATTTCCCTCCTCCCTCCCAATCTCCTTTCCTTTTGTGTTGTGTCTTTTAGACCGTAAATCTAAGGACAGGGACTGTTTCCTTCTTCATCTTTGTAAGCCTGGGAGCCTTTTTTTGGCTGAAGAGTGGGGTAGAAATACTGTAAATAAATGAATAATGGTGGGAGAGGGTGAAAAAATATTTCTATCCACCTTCTTCTCAATGTGAATAATTGTATATGCCTCTATCACACCCCCAGCCCTCTTATGCATCTTTCTTTCTGAACCAGACACCCCCAGAAGTCTTTTCTTTTAAGGAAGGTGTTCCAACACTTTTGATAATTTTGGCTGCCCTTTCCCAAGTAATATAAATTCCATTTTGAGATGCAATAGTCAGAACTGTACACAATATTTCAAAACAGGGCTGTGCCATTGATTTATATCAAGGCATTATGATACTGCTGTCTTATTTTCAATCCATTTGCTAATAAATCCATAGCGTGGAATTAGCCAGCACTTCCCTCAAACCACAGTCTGACCATTTGACATGGATATTTCCCCCAATCAACACTTCCATCTAAGAACATCAGAAGAGCCCTGCTGGATCCGACCAAGGGTCCATTTAGTCCAGCATTCTGTTCACACAGTGGCCAACTAGCTGTCGATCAGAAACCCACAAGCAGGACACGAGCGCAACAGCCACCTCCCGCCCATGTTCCCCAGCCACGGGCGTACATAGGCTCACTGCCTCTGGTAGTGGTGGAAGCACATAGCCATCAAGACTAGTAGCCATAGGTAGCCTTTTCCTCTTGTAGCAGGCTGGTTGTCTGCTCAAGAATTTGCTACCGATAGCTCATTTGCAGTTTGGCTGGGGATGCATTTTAATACCCTGGGTGAAATTCCAGTCTAGGCTAATGTAACAGATGCCACCTGGTTGTAAACACAACTGTTTGGATTTTTTTTTTAGAGGTCCAGTTGAATTATTTAACAGAGATTAGTTACACTTTTGTCCAAGAGCCACCAGTTTTTACCTACGGCCTCCAGGTTTTGAGGGATCACCCATGCATTGTAAGTTAGTGGACATAGTATGGCAGAAGTTGAGACCAATATACAAGAAGCAGAGTGGTGAACAAGAGGCAGGCTGCTATACTAGGAAAGGGTGAGGGGAAAGGACCAAGTGTTCAATTTCTGGAAAATTTTGAATGGGAAAATTTTCCGATGCAAACTAGGCTAATTTGGACAGGGTCATTTGCATCAGAAAATTCTCCGTTTGCATTGGACAATTTTCAGTTTGCATTAGAAAATCACTAGGGAGTTATCTAATTTAGCATGTTAACTAGCGATATGTAAAATAAACAAAAAAGCTAAAAAAACTTCCCTTGCATTAATGTTTTTGTCTCAGTATTTGACCTGAAATATTTGGGGAAGAAAGTTAAAGTTAATGTGTCCAGTGTGAGTGTAGTGGAGGAAATGTTGGACTGGGAGTTGGGAGATCTGGGTTCTAGCCCCCACTCGGCCATGGAAGCTCACTGGGTGACTTTGGGCCAGTGACAGATTCTCAGCCCAGCCTACCTCACAGGGTTGTTGTTGTGAGGATAAAATGGAGAGGAGGCTTACGTATGCCGCCTTGGGTTCCTTAAGGAGGAAAAAAGGCGGGATATAAATGTAATGAATAAATATAATATGATTTAAATGTTACATTATGTAGATATTTTTAATGGGATACTTGTAAAATTTAAAGGCAATAGCATGTACTACCATTACGCTGCTTAAATGTAAGAAAGGAACAAAAAGGTGCTGAAAACTGTTGACACACCAATTCAGCCATCTCCATCCTGGCGCCTTGCAGATGTGCTGGACTACAAAGCCCAGCACCCTCCAGTCAGCGTGGCTGGCTGAGGATGCTGGGAGTTGTAGTCCAACACCTGGAGGGCACCAGGTTGGGGAAGGCTGCACTGATTAATTTTATCAAGCCACAGAACTGTGCATATTATGCTGACAACCACTCATTGGTTGCAATAGAGTTCATAGAATCATAGGGTTGGAACGGGCGTACAGGACCATCGAGTCCAACCCCCTGCTCAGCGCAGGGACCTGATTCCCAGGTGGTCTCCCATCCCAGTACTAACCAGGGCTGACCCTGCTTAGCTTCTGAGATCAGACGAGATTGGGCACATCCAGCCCTTTGCTTGACATCATAGAATCATAGGGTGGGAAGGGGCCTACAAGACCATTGAGTCCAACCCCCTGCTCCGTGCAGGAACCTGATTCCCAAGCAGTCTCCCATCCAGGTACTAACCAGGGCTGACCCTGCTTAGCTCCCGAGATTAGCCGAGATCGGGTGCATCCAGCCCTTCGCAGTTCAGCTCTCTTCCACTAAGCTTGCTGGGGCACCACTGCTTATCAGTTCCATTTCACTCTGAGACATACGTGTAGCTCAGTGACATGTATGTATTCTCTAAAAAACACTCTCTTAAGGACAGTCACCTGAAAAAACATTAATTGCAACTTGGAAACTGCCAAGCTTGCTTAATACTGTACTTGCAACTGACATTCTTTCGTTGTTACTAATGAACTTAGGAGATGGAAAACTTTCTACAGAAAAATAAAGCACTGGAAATGTTTCTAGAAAATTTTCCACTCGGCATCACTGAGTGTATTTCCCTTAATCCCAGGAGGTTTTAAGAAGGAAGGACAGCCTTCTCTGGCTGGGAAGTTAACCACCCGATTCACTATGGATCAAACGGAGGGTAAATTAAGCCCATGATTTGGGCTATAGGATGGGATGGGCCTTACCACCACTACTCCCCAAAGATTTATTAGTTTATTTATTACATTTCTATCCCATCTTTTTTCCACTTGCAAGGAACCCAAGGCAGCTTACATGACCCTCCTCTTCTCCATTTTATCCTCACAACAACCCTGTGAGGTAGGTTAGACTGAGAGTCAGCGACTGGCCCAAAGTCACCCAGTGAGCTTCATGGCCGAGGGGGGACTAGAACCTGGATCTCCTAAGTCCCAGTCCAACACTCTAACCACTACACCGTACTAGCTCTCATCTGATGATATCTGATGAGTCAGCTTAGGCTCCTATTTATCTCTGGGGCCAAACCCATTCCCACCTGCACTGAAGGGATCAGATCAGCCATTCACAAAGCATCCAGTCTTCTATGTTACAGCTTTGTGGATACACTATACTAGTAATGCTGTGAGTATTCTATGATTTGCATAGGTGCTAAACTTAGCAGCCTGAGGATGTTACTCAAAAGAGGGGGGAGAGTATGTTTCTAGTCCTTATGATTGTGGAGACAGATTTTGAAATGGATAAGTAATGCCTGGGGAAATCTCCAAAGCCAGGCATGGAGCCAAGCTGAGTTTGTTATTGACAGGACGTTGGTGCCCTGTACAGCTTCCCGGTCCTCCCTTAGGGAAGGTTTACACTGGATCAACTGTGCTGGCAGAAGTGGATTTCCCACCTCCCTTGTTCACATGGCAGCCCCTCCAGCCCCCCCCCCCAAATGCTACAGAGAGTTGGAGACCCTGTGGAATGGGGTGAGCTGTGGTGTGTGTGGGGGAGATTCCCCAAAATTGGGTGGAAGGACCTCCTGCGAGTACAACCCTTCCTCTTGCAGAAGGCAGATCCTAGATCCAATCCTAAATTATGGAAAAACATATGCAAATATTCTCACATTTTGCACCATTTATGGAGACTGTGGAGCTTTAGTTTATTTGGGCGCTGAATAGACACAGCCCTAAAAAGCAGCATGGACAGTGCACAAAACCAGAGCTAGTCCAAATTACAGCTGCCACTTCTCTCTTCCTTAGCCCAGGAGCCCTCGGTGCCACACTCAACATCATTTTTTTCTCCCAGCATGGTTGACTCTAACTTAATTCGGTCTAACCCTGCCCCCCCGCTGCCCGCGCTCCATCCCAGAACTATTACCAATGGCGGACTCAGGGATTTCCCCATCGTGCCCCTTTCTTCCCCTCCCTCCTTTTTGATCACATCCAGCCTCCTGGGTGAACGCAAAACCTCGCTCCCTGGTGCATGATGACATTTAGTTAGTCCCGATATGAGGCATGATACGACTGTTGCTCAAAACATGGGGAGCTTCCCCGTGTTGGGAGAAGAGTGCTGCCGATCGCCTATCTACAAAAAAGGGCCTTCTCGGTGCATCACAACAAGATATGCGGACAAACTAAATACCTGCTTTGGTTGGGCTGGAGAACCCAAAGCCTTGAGACGCTACGCTCCCGCCGCCAGAGCTGAACGTGCCCATTGGCTTCTGCTCGCCAAAGGAGGCGGTGCCGAATCCAAAGGTCTTGGCCCCACTGTTTCCAAAAAGGCTCGATGTATCTGGGGCGGGGAGAAAAGAGAGACTTTTCTTACATATCAGGAAAAGGCACCCAAAACTTGGGGTGGTGGTGGTGGGAAGACGCATGCCTGGGCCAGGGTTTAAAATAGCACAGAGTTTCTCTATACACCAGGCTTCCACATAGCTACTCGCCTATGGTGAGTAGGGATCTCCTCCAGGCGGACAGGAAGCGTTTGCAAATGGGAAGTAAAAAAGAACTGGCTCTTTCAGGCCATCCATGTCCCACAAGTGTGGACTGGTGGACTTATTTGCAGAACCGCTACACACACACCCTCCCTCCTTTGGAAAACTGGATGGTGTTTTTTTTTAATGAAATAAGCTAAGAGCAGCCATGCTGAACTGAACAAAAATCCATCTACTTTAGCCTTCCTTTTTCATCAGTGGCCTGACAGAGTCAAGACAGACCATTCCTAGCACGTGATCTGAAATGCATGCGGCACCATCTAGATGTTAAATTTAAGTTATTCCTGTGGTTTAGGTCAAGCTGCAACACACACATGCACAACACACAAAGCTGCAACACATACACGGTGTGTGGGGGTGTAAATGTATGCCTTCTCAAACCTGCCTCTACGAGTATATCCCATTATGGGCTCAAGGAAAGGAAAGCTCGCTTACCTTTACAATCGGAAACATGCTTTGAATTCCAGGGCCCCAGAAAGTTCAAAGACATACCAGTGTGCCTCTGAGCATGTCTTTATCACTCATGGCGGAGGCCCATGTAAAGGCTCCCAACCCTTTAATTTCTATCTAGATTAAAGGGTTGGAGAGTGCAACCCCCCCACCCCCAGCTTTTTATCACGCATAAATTCCTCACCCTAACCATAGTTAAAATTGTACTTATTAATTCGTTTGGGTAACTACATATCTTGCCCTTCAATAGAAATGTCCAATATAAGATCAATACCAACAACAACAAAGTTTCAAAAACCCAACAGACTAAGACGCATCCTTACACATAAGTAATGCGTTTATTGCTCAATCCAAAGATTGTTGCAAAAAATGTATCCTTACAACGGAACAGCAGCATGATCACATCAAAGCAGAGTTAAAACACACAGATCTGAAAGGCCCGGGAGAATGAAGAGGGTTTCACGTGGGTGCCTAAAGGACAACAGGCTCAGTGCAAGGCAAACATCCCTGGGAGACAGTTCCAGACAGCTGGGGCGCCACCACAGAGAAGGCACCATCTCTCCTGTTTGCACCTGCCTCACTTCCAATGGTGGTGAGACCAAGAGAAGGGCCCTGCAGCAGATCTTAATGCACAGGCAGGTTGTTGTGAGAAGAGACTGGGCCCTCAGCCCCTTATGCTGGTACTGACCCGAGCCTGTGCTAACCAAGGGGCTGCTGTTAACCAAGATTTGAAATCAGGACCCTTAGAACAGGACCTCAGTAATGGGAATGAAGGGATGACCTTGAAGCCAGACTTGCCCCTTCAGAAATTAAACCCCCGTGGTTCTCTTGCTGCGGCTGTTAAAGCTATGGGTCAGCACAGAAACGAGAGCCCAGAAATTGGGGCCAAGGTGATGTCACTACCAGCAGCCATTCCAGCAGGCTGTGCAGAGAGAGAAGAGAGGGGGAAGCAAAGCTGTTCCACCAGTCCTGCTGAAAGACTAATTTTTTTCCTCTTCCCTCCCCCATCCCTTTTCCTTGTGTGTCATGTCTTTTTAGATTGTAAGCCTCTGGGGACGGAATGTCTTGTTTTACTGATTGTATGTAAGCCGCTCCAGGAGCATATTTGGCTGAGGAGCGGGATAGAAATATTATAATTATTACAAGGCAGCTTACATGGCCCTCCTCCTCCTCTCCATTTTATTCTCTCAACAACCCTGTGAGGTAGGCTAGGCTGAGAGTCAGCAACTGGCCCAAAGTCACCCAGTGAGCTTCATGGCTGAGTGGGGACTAGAACTCGGATCTCCCGGTCCCAGACCAACACTCCAACCGCTACACCACACTGGCTCTATTTATTATTGTTATTATTATTAATAATAAAAAGACTACTACTAATAATAAAATAATGTTTACCACTTGGATTTCTCACAGCTGACCATGCAAACTGACTCAGTTCATAAAGTGCTCCACTGTGGCGGGGGTGAAGTGAAAATTCTACCTAGGATGGTCTGTTCACACATGCAAGCTGCCACTCGGTGCTGCAGCCATTTTGGGGATGAACATGCATCTGAACAAGCCAGACCCGAGAAACGATATGAGACTTGTCGCAGCAGGAAAAATGCAGCCCTCGGCTGTGTACTTACTTTGGGTGGCTGAGCCAAATCCTCCCCCGGTGGAACTGAACGGGTTCTTATTCGCTGCCTCATGGCTTGGCTTCCCTCCCAGGCCACTGAAGAAGCCCCCACCTCTCCCTCCACTGCCTCCGGACCCAAAGAGACCCCCGCTGGAAGAGGACTGCTGCAAGGAGGAACACAAAGGGGAAAAACACCTGTTTTGATCAACTCACATTTGCCAGGTTCAAAAAGGGCTCTTACGTACTTAAGGACCAGATGTGCTTCCATGAGGACTAGCAGCTTTGCTGAGGCTCCCTGTGGACCTGGGCCAGGATCCAAAAGGAACTACTCTAGGGGTGTCAGTGGGCTTGGATATTCCCAAATGAGAGTTGGGGTATTTCTCCCCTTTATTTCGATGCCACTTTTTCACACAAGTGTTTCCACGAAGTGGTTTATAAAAAAAAACTGTGTGTGTGGTAAGTTTATTGGTAAGTTACTTATTTGGTAAGTTTATAGCACACTTTTCAACAATTGTCATTCAAGGTGTGTTAAAATGAAAGAAAAAATAAAGGACCAATAACAATTATAGCAACAGCAAAAGAACATTATAACAGGTATAAATGAAAAACAGAGAGATGGCACGAACACATCATCCTAGTTGAAAAAGGCTTGTCTGAAGAGAAATCTCTTGACAATCTCCTGGATATGTTGGACTGCACTTGGTAACTGATTCCAGAGCTTAGAGGATACCACTGAAAAGGCCTGTTGATGATGGCACCCGCATAATAGATGGTGGGTAATTAAGCAAATTGGGCTGGCATGGAACCAGCATGCTCCGTGGGGCTAACAAGCCACCGTGGTGATCATGCAAACTGTCCCAACACCTTTCTGTGCACGGTTATTGGGGCTAGGCACTAGAAAAGCTGAGATAATCCAATCTGTGTCCTCATGCCTTAATACGGTTGTGAGTACATGTCAAAATTTGGGGCCTTGTGAAGTTTTCTTTTTTTAAAAAAAAACCCCTCTAAAAAATGGACTTTTCTCCACAGATGCCCACTGTCAAATGTGACAAGTCAAACAAATGGCGACGCAAGCAAATGTCTCTTTTGCTTCAGCAAGTTTGGGCATTCAGTATAAAAAAAGAACTACACATGTTAAGGAGAGCTGTGATAGATCAGGCTGAAGGTGTGTCTAGTCCAGCTTTCCCCAACCCGATGCCCTCCAGATGTGCTGGACTACAACCTCCATCACCCACAGCTCCCATGCCCAGTGCCTGGGGGTGATGGAAGCTGTAGTCTGACACATCTGGAGGGCACAAGGTTGGGGGAAGCTGATCTAGTCAAGAATCCGAGTTCCCATATATTAGACAGACATGCCCCTTGGAAGGCCACGAGCAACACACGAGGGGAGCAGCTCTTAGAAAGGGCTACTGGTATTCAGAGTGCAGCTGGCCTATGAAAAGCAAGGTGGTTGCTTCGGAAAGATTACCTGGCCGAAGAGGCTACTGTTGGCGTTGGCTGCTTGCCCAAAGACAGTACCGGGGCTGCTGGAACCGAATGCTGGAAGGTAAAAATGCGGGGCGGGGGAGAGAGGTAATGTTTAAGTACATAGCAGGAAACTGTTGCATTAGGTCCAAAGGTACTCTCATTCTTAATGATGTAAAGCAGGGTTCCCCAATGGCCCCCACAAAGCTCTCCATTCCCTGCCCCCTTCAGAATTTTTTTTTTTTAAATAAAAACCTTGGAAAAATGTTAGGGCAGTCTTCTCTCTCTCCCTTTCTAGCCTCTCACCTTATCTTGCTGCTGCTATTATTATTATTATTATTATTATTTCTATACCGCCCCATAGCTGAAGCTCTCTGGGCAGTTTACAAAAGTCAAAATATTAAAATACAATATACAAAGTTTAAAAAACCATTTACATAAAACATATGGACAATATATACAAACATATAACTAAAAACAACTTTGAATTAAAAATAGTTTAAAAAAAAATCCAACAATAAAACACAGCTTAAAACAACTGCTTGAAACAGTATACAAAAGTCAGCAAAAGGAACAAGAGTTCTCAAAAGGGAAGGCCTGCCGGAATAACAGCGTCTTTAATGCCTGCTTAAAAACCTTCAGCGAGGTCAGCAGGCGAATTTCAACCAGCAGGTCGTTCCACAACTCTGGGGCAGCAAAGGAAAAGGTCCTCTTGCATGTGGCTGCCCATCTCACATTAGGCCGCCGCAGCAGAGAGCCCTCAGAGTAGGGATGGCGGAGGAATCCGCCACGGACTCCAGTGAGGCCGGATTCTTTAGAATCCAGCCCGCCGGAGTCCGTGGCGGAACGGACTCCCCCCTCACCCCCCCCCGAGAGCCCCCCAAGACAGACCCTACCTGCTGCCGGCCGGTCCGTCCGAGTCCGTCCATCCGCTGCCCCAGACTGTGGACACAAATGGTGTCGGCTACGCCGGACACCATTTGTGTCTGCAGCCCTGCAGCAGACACAAGTCCAGCTGCGGATGGGCCCGGTTGGTGGCTCCACGGACTTGCTGCGGAGCGGAGCCGGCCAGAGAGGATTCTGGTGTGAGGGACGGATTGCCTCCCCCCCCCCCCAGTGGACCAGTGAGTATATTTCGTACACCCCTACCTCAGAGGACCTTAGGTGGTGGACTGGGACACAGGGAAGAAAGCTCTCCCTATGGTACCTTGGACCTAGACCATGTAAGGCTTTAAAGGTAAGAACCAGCACTTTATATTTTGCTCAGAAACAAATTGGCAGGAATGAGAAATACATGATAAATGCCTTGTGTAGAAAAGCCCCTTATCTCCTAGAGGCTGCAAAGAAAGACTTTTTCCATTTGTGTAGCTGCATCTCATTTTTTTTGCTCTTTCTCTCCCCTCTAACTCTTTGCCTTGCTGTTCCCCACTCCCTCCACACCTTTAGCTTTACTATTTCCCCTTCTCTTTAATTTACTGTTTCTCCCCTACCAGCCTCTAGCCTTGCTCTTTCTCTACCCTTTTGCCTTACTATTTCCCCTTCCCTCCCAGCCTCCAGTCTATTCCCCCAGCCTTTAGTTCACTGTATCTCCCTCTCCTAAACTCTAGCCTTGCTCTTTCTTCAGCACCAGCACAAACCTAGTGACCCCAGCTGCCGGTAAGAAAGTGTGCAGTCTTTTAAGTGGGAGGGGTAAGGGCACCTTAGTGGGGCATTGGTGACTCTGGGCAGTCACCAGGGGCATTGGCGAGGAGGGGCATTGGTGACGCTGGGCACCACAATGCCAACCCCTGGTCTAGGTGAACCTTGAGTTTTGAAATATCTGCTTCAACATATACCTCCGCACTTTATCTCTGCCCTATCTGTAATGAAGCTGTGCACTGCCCTGCAACACGGAGACTTAAACTGCCCATGGAATGAACTGCCTGGATTCCAGTTAAATACTCTCTGAACAGCTACACCCCTCTGGACAAGCCCCACTAGTGCAGGGAGAATCTGAACTTGGTTAATCACCCGTTCCAGTGAAGTGTTTTGATTAAGGATTTCCCAGTTAGCTCCGAAACACGTATGCCTTGCAGTTCAGATTTAGGGTGCAATCCTATGCAGGCTTAGACGAGAAAAAGTCTACAACGGCCAGCATTCTCCAGTCAGCATGGCTGGGTGGGGAACACTGAGAGTTGCAAGGACTTTTTCCCATCTGAGCCTGCATAGGATTGCACCCTTAGGCACTTCCCTGTAATTAAAGACCCCTTCCTGTCAGCAGTGTTTGCTTCCCTCACTTGCACTCCTTAAAAATATTCTTTTCTCTGGGTAATTGACAGGGGGCCCTTCCCTAAGCGTACATCTTGTATAATTAACGTAATTAGCTTCCCGCCTTTGGGCACAAATGATTCACTGGGAAATGTCCTGCTCCCAAGTCAATTGTCCAGGACAACTTCTTGATGCATCCTGTCCTTAGCTGCAATCCTCTTTCACTGTATGGCTTGAGGGCCTTCAAACAGAAACGGTGTCTCCAAATCCTATCTGTAAGAAAACTGCAGGCAAAAAGGTTATGGATTGGGCCATTTCCTCAGTGGAAAATGACCACCTTTAACTCAACTTTAAATATTGCTCGAGATTAAACTACAAAAAAGGAAAGCCTGTTTTAAACTGGAGACAGATTCCTGAGAGGTTGCTACGTTGCAGCAAACAGAACAGTCTCCTGACGCTAATACTGACAGGTTTGTCGTGGCATATGTTTCCATGGGCTACGCAGAGCTGACATTGTCAGATGTATGAAGTAAGGGTGAACTCAAATGGCCACCCAAATTTTACAAACCCATTTGGCAGGAAAAGTGGGACTATTCTGCTATTTTTCTTTGGGGGCAGTGAAATTTGGTTCCAGGTTTTTTTGGGTGGGGGAAGACACTCATCTTTAGCAGTGGTAGCTTTAGTACCTCCCCCCGGCTTCCCCAAGTGTTCCGGTTGCCATTTTAATTTCCCACAGTGCTGTACGATGAGGAGTCCCCAACCTTTTGGGGTCAGAGAGCACAGTTGGCATTTTGAGAGAGTGTCATGGATGCTTTCACAAATGGCTGACATGGGTGGGGTGGGGGGGATTGCCTACTCAGAAAATGGTTGCTATGGAGGTCCACAGCACCCATTTCCCAGAAGGCAAACTGGTGAAGCTAAAAATTACAGTAACTTGCCCAAGAGCTTAAGTACAAGGCAGAGGTGGGGGTCTGAGCTCTGAAACACAAAATCCCTCTTGTGATAAATATGGCGCTGGAGTGCGGCTCGTCACTTTTTAGCATGCCTGTTTCCGAGTTTAAAAAAACAGTGTAAAAAATCCTGAGAAATAAAATAAACATCAGGAGGGGCAGGATGCCTGTTGGGTGCCACAAGAGATAACAAAGTAAGCCCCCTGCCAGTAGCAAATTTCCTCCTCCCCAAATCAACAGCCTATTCAGTGACCCAAATTCTCCCCTATGCAAGGCAATCACAGAAATTCTTATTACGGCCATTCTCAGCTCAGCTCGGATGTAAAGCATTACCCTCGGTTGGCGAGGCATGAAAGCTTTAGACCCACTAAGGCGCGACAAGACACTCTCGTTTAACCTGGAACTGCTAAGGACCATGCGGGCATCCTTACCTGAAGCTTGACAGAAGCTGAATCCAGCCGAAGATGTTGGGGTGGTGGCGGCGGCAGCAGCGCCAAAGATTGACCCTGCCTGTCCAAAGGTGGAGCTCTGTCCAAAAGCAGGTGTGCTGCTCTGGCCAAACAGCCCGGTGGCGGTGGACGGCTGTCCGAAAGAGAAGGAACTGGCGGTGCTCGTGCTGGAGGGCACCCCAAAGACATGGCTGCTGCTGGAAGCTGGGGCGGCGGAGCCGGAAGCTGCCTGCCCGAAAGCAGGGGTCGACCCAAAGGCTGCCTGATTGAAAGTGAAGCCGCTTGATGTGTTGGCTGGCTGGCCGAAGGCGGGAGCTTGCCCAAAAGCCGGGTGGCCAAAGCCAGCGGAGGCTGCAGTGCCAAAGGCAGATGTGCTAAATCCGGTGGCCACCGCTTGGGTAGTGACAGTGGAGGTGGACGGCGGGGTAGCGGGGGGTTGACCGAATGGAGCCACCACTGGGGGGGCTGCTCCAGAGAGCTGGCTGAAGACAGGGGGAGCAGAAGGGGCTGCTAGAGTGTCGGCCGCAGGCTGGCTGAAGGCTGAGCCAGAAGCAGAAGGGGAAGAAGTGGAGGCGGGAGGCTGTGCAAACACAGAAGAGCTCGAGACAGCCGCTGTAAACGCAGAACTACCCGTGGCTGGGGCCTGGATTGACGTACTTGGGTTAGTGGAAGATGGAGGCACGCCGGTTGCTTCGGCAAGTGGAGGAGAGACCATATTCGCTGGTGCTGAGGCTGCCGGAGCGGGTGGCTCTGAGGCGGTCCCAGCCGGGGCCACCTCGGTCTTCGAATCGGCAGAAGCCGTGGAGGGACTTGTGTCTCTGGCGGGCGGCGTCACCAAGGCTGCAGCCGGGCTTGCCACCTCTGCCTCTGCCAGCGAAGGCGCGGTGAAAACAGGTGGCTCCTGTGGGGGCTCTGGAGTTGGCCCCTGCAGCTGGGGCAGCAGCTGTGTTGCCACAGCCGCATCGTTTTGAGAAGGCTTTTCTGGTGCTGGGACGGGCTTGGCGTCTTCCTCTCCTAGGCTTGTGGTGGAAGCAATGGAACTCAACAGACTTCCGAATGAGAGAGTCGTTGAGGCCGGCAGGGGCGCTGGAGGAGAGGCCGACGCTGGCGTGGCGCTCACCGGCTGGATCGCAAACGCAAAGGGGGGCTTGGCGCTGCTTGCAGGCGCTCCTAGGCCAAAGACGGCCGGGGGCCCTGTGTTGACCAACTGGACGCTGCCTAAGATGGTGCCAGGGCCGACAGCTGTCGGAGTGGGAGTGGTCACCGCCGCCGAGGTTGCAGCAGCTTCCGTCGGCTTGCCAGCCTGCAGGGAGCTCCCGAGAGGAAATCCGGCTGGTGCCGCGGTGGCTTTTGGCGCCTGCCCACCGGCGACATTAGCAGAGGGAGGCTTGGTAGGGGCAAGCTTGGTGCTCTCGTCCGCTTGACCGACCCTCAATCCGGAGAAGCTCCCAAGGGTCTCCCCAGCCACAGTGCCCTGAAAGAGGTGGTCGCCTTGTATCGACGGAAGGTTGTCCGGTTTTCCGGAGGCTGCAGGGGTAAGAGGGGCGGCACCCGTGGCACTCTGCCCGTTGGCCTGGCACGGATCCCCGGAACTGCTGCTCACCACAGGGGCTCCTGAAAGGCTGGGTGGTTTTGCAGTGCCAAAGGCGAACGAGTTCTCAGGAGTGGCGCCAAACTTCATGCTCCCGCCGAGGGAAAACGGGTCAGGCTGGATCGCCTCTTTCGCCGGGGTGGCCGTTGCTGCCAAGGCACAAGAGAGGCAAACGGGTGCGTTTTAAGACCATCGTCTTTCCCAAAGCAGCATGCAGGCTGGGATCACAGCTCAGGGGAAGAGCATTTGCATGGCATGCAGGAGCTGCCAGGTTCAATCCCTGCATCCACAGGTGTTTTTTTTTTTTTAGAGGTTCAAGAAACGGGGGCTGGCAAAGACCCCCGGAGAACTGCTGCCAGCCAGAGGAGAACTGAATACAGCCTTCCCCACCTGGTGCCCTCCAGATGTGTTGGATTACAGTTCCCACAATCCTCAGCCAGATTGTGGGGCTTGCAGTCCAATACATCAGGAGGGCACCAAGCTGGGGAAAGCTGCAATAACAGGTTAGAGGGAACAGGTCGATGGACTTGGCTCGCGGCGGCTCCCTCGCTTTAGAGCAAGGGTGGGCAGTGGGCTGATCTGCAGATATCTGGGACTGCAGATGTAGGGACACGGCAGAGTTACCTGCCCACAGGGGAGGCCACCGGCCACGCCCCTGTGCGACTCCTGCTCTAGCTACGCCTCCTTTGGATCTCCGCCCTGGCAGGTTGGGTCGCAAGTCCGCCGCGTCTCTGCTTCGGGCGAGACCCGATCAGGCGAGCCCCCCGGTGCCGAAACACGGCGGAATGGGAAATGTAAGAACAGTTCTGCTAGGTCATCAGGTCCAGCCTTCGACTTCCTACGGCGGCTGCTCAGACGCCTCGGAGAAACCCACAAACAGGAAGAGGCGTCTCCTGTTCTGGTTCCCCAGCAACTGGTGTTGCAGAGTCATGTCGCCTCTGAAACTGGAGGCACGGTACTGGCTCCAGGTTTGGGGCAAGAGGCCCTCCACGGGCCTCCTCCCTCAGTGGGCCTCCCCCCCCACCGTCACCAGGTCTTCTTGCTCCTCGTCCTCTTCCTCAGCATTGCCACCGCTTGCTTGCCTGACAGGCAGAGCGCCGGGGGGCAAGGAGGCCAGGGCACCTCCTGCTCCTCCGTCTCTCCACCTCCGTGGCCTGGCCCACCCAGAGTGAGGGGCAGGTGAACAGGGAGGCTGCGATGGTGGAGAAGAACAAGTCCAGGGGGCTCTTGTCAGTGGGCCCCTGCTGGGTTGTGAGGCCTCAGCAAGTGCCCCACCATGCCTACCCTTGACACTGGCCCTATGCAGGCAGCACACGGCCAATCGTGAGTAGTAGCTACTGATAGCCTCACCCTATCCTCTGTTACTTGCCCTGTCCCTCAGAGGAGGCATGCCCAGAAGAGTAGGGTGGCCTCTCTTCGAGGAGAGGGAGACGCCAAGATCCTGTCCCACCCCCCACCCCTGGGTCCCATCCCCATGACACTTGAGCTTTTCGATTCTATGCTTTCCTTGCACACAGCGTGAAAAACTTGCCTTGTAAAGTGGCAGAGCCAGATGTTGCAGGGGAAGAGGTGACTGCAGCAAAGTTAAATCCAGGCCTAAATTTAAAAAAAAAAGGGTGGGGTGGGAGAAAGTTGAGATGCACTATGACCTTTGCTTTCATTTTGGGGGGGGGGAGTAGAAAGACTGGGGGGGGGGAAGAAAGAGGCTATATGTCTATACTACATATTTATACTAGTTCTACACCAGAATCATGGCTCCTCCCCCATCCTAAATAATGGGAATTATAGTTTGCTGCGGGTGCTAAGAATTCTCTGCCACCCTGCCCTGTCCCAAGAATTACATTTCCCAGGATCCCCCTCGTAAACCAGTATCTCTACAGCAGCGGTCAGTAACTGGGGGTCCTCCAGATGTTGTGGACTACAACTCCCAGAAGCCCTGACTACTGGCCATGCTGGCTGGGGCTTATGGAAGTTGTAGTCCAAAACATCTGGAGGGCAACAGATTGCCCACCCCCACCCTGAGGTGCGTGAGTGTGTGTGGGGCGGGAGAGATAGACAGAGACATATCTATATATACACAAATTAAAACTGGGTCTCATTTTTAGGATTTGAAGCGTTTAGGTTAAAATTATTCATGAGTCTTCGTTGCCCTTTATAGCTCCTCACTTCCCGGCCTCTGACGTGTGTACCCACACACAAGTGTGCAAGTTTCCTTAATTTGTATAATGTATGCAGATTGTAGAGTTCAGCTTCCCTTCCTACAGATGTTAGGGAGCCTTGATTCGTAATCCTATCCCCGCTTCAAATTGTAGTTTTCATAGGCCTGATTATAATGTGATGAGCAAGAACCCCTTACCTCATTAGGAGACATGCCCTTCTCCGTGTTATGACTTATGTAATGGAAGCTTCCAGATGGCGATGGGGCGATTCAGACACCTCCATGAGCAGATTATGATCTCTCCTCCTCTCCCACCACCCTACTGCAAAGCTACAATATAGCAATCGGGCTGCTGCGTCTTTTCCAGCTTCTGCTGGAACCAAGCTTGGCTGAACAGAGTTCCAGCTCTCTGCAGAAGGATTTCACTCCTCGTGTGCCTGAATTTGCATGCAGGCTTTGTATTTGGACAGACTGACTGGGCTCGCAGAACATGCTATCCCACACTCAGTGGTTGAGTGTGGGTTGTTGTTGAACTGTGGGCTGTTTGTTGAAATGTGGGTTAGCATGTGGTGTGAACCCAGGACGTTTTCCACACGGTGGCTTGTTGACCATGCAGTGTGGCTTATTTTTCTCGAACAAGCTGCCTTGAGAACCCATGGTTTGTTTGTTCGGTTGTTCAGGGTGGTTAACAAGCCACCTCGTGGAAAATGTCCTGGTTCAGACAACATGCTAACCCACGGTTCAACGAACAATCCATGGTTCAACAATAGCCCACACTCAACCACTGAGTGCGGGTTAGCGTGTTGTGTGAACAGCCCCACTGTATATCTAGGGCTAGCAATTGGGGGGTTGGGGTGGAGAGGGAGAAGACTCTTCACCACAACTCTGTGTGTGTGTGCGCGCGCATGTGTTTTCCCTGCAGGATCCAAGCTATCCCAGTGACCGGGATAGAAGGGCAGGTTTCACCTGCCCCTAAGGTGCTCCATGTGCCATGTGTGGTTTTCTCCCCACCCCCGTTTTATCCTCCTAACAAGCCTGTGAGGTAGGCTAGGCCGAGCGATGGCCGTCATCCTGTGAGCTTTGTGGATGAGCAGGGATTTGAACCTGGGTCTCCCTGGTTTCAGTCTGTTTCTCTAACTCAGCCTTCCCCAGCCTGTTGTTCTCTGGATGTGTTGCACTGCAACTCCCATTCTTGATGGGAATGATGGGAATTGCAGTCCAACACATTTGGAGGGCTCCAGCTGGGGGAAGGCTTCTCTAGCCAGACTGGCTCCCCTTAATGTGCCTTCCGCACTGATGCTGCTTTCTAACACAAAGAGTAGAGAGGAGACAAAAACTGGAAGCGGAGGAGGAAGACACCCATACAGACCCTGAGGAGGCAAATGAGAAGGCTTTGCTGAACTGGCTGGCAGTTGCTGGGGCGGATGTTACGGCAGAAGAGGTCGCGGCAGGAGCTGTCTTCACGGGACCTTGTGCTTGGGTTGCAAGAAAAGCAGAGTGTTATCGAAAACCCACAACTCACAAAAGTCAGCAGATCCGAGAAGAGAGCATTCTACGTTCCACTATCGGCTCTCCCGGGACAAGTCTTCCGAGTTATTATTAATTACATTTTATATCCCGCCTTTCCTCCACAGAGCTCTGCGCGGAATACATGGCTCTCCCCCTGGCACCTTCTATCCTCACAATAACCTTGTGAGGAGGCGTGGTAACAGTGACTGGCCCAAGGTCACCCTGCGAACTCCATGGCTGACCTGGGCTTTGAACCGAGGCCTGCCTCATCCTAGTCCAGCACTATCAATTATGCTAGACCAGCCTTTGGCCAACCTGGTGCCCTCCAGATGGGAGGCTGTAGTCTAGCCTATCATCCCCAGCCAGCAAGGCCATCTTCCACATACCAGGGAGAGGTATACTATCTGTCAGCTTGGGGGGAGAAATGCAAAGCATGAGTAAATACAAAGCATCTTTAGAAAAATCCCAAGCGGGTGGGGGACCCCAAAACAGCCCTGTGGGGATGGAGCACACTCAGCAACCACAGAAGAAAAACAAAGAAAACCAGGAGGAAGGGAAATGGAGTATCCCAGAAAAGGGCGAGTTTGCCTGGCTGGCAGGATGAACAGGAGTGCTCCACGCTGCTCCATTTTGTTGCAGGTAACACTTGTACCTTATAGCTGCATGCCACATTCTTCAGAATCTGGCTGATGAAACCAAGCCAACACAGATGCTTTAAGACGGAGAAAAAAGGAAGGTGGCACTTAGAAGCAACAAGAGAAGACGGGTGCGGGGGGGGGGGGATTATGGCCATAGTAACGGTGCATTAGGGCTGTTGAACGTCTTTAAGCCTGGGGGCCGCATTCCAGTGTGATGGGGCCAAATGGGCCGGGAAAAAACACCCCAAATACCAGCCCATTGTAGTTTGAAGCTCTTACCGCCAGGAGCAAACCCTTCGGAGAAGCATCACCACTTTTTAGAGTGGGGGAGAGAACGGCACAAAGCCGGGAAACCACCAAATGACTGGCAGTCAGGGGAAAGGGGGTGAAGCCAGGGGGAGGAGGCATGGCCATCTGGGAAACCTCAGTCAGGACAGATATGGCCCCTGGGGGCCACGGTTCCACACCTCTGGATTATTAGAATTTGTGCAATGCTGCTGCTTCTTTTTTTTAATCATCCAAGCTAGCAGCCACTGTGGCCTTGTGAGGCACTGAATCCTACAAACTGATGACGCATCGCCTGGAGAAACCGTTTTGTTTGTTATTTCTGAGCATTCTTGTCATTTTCCCTGGGACATTTATAATTCCCCAAGTGATCCAGGAGTTCCACTTTCTTATCTTAGTCCCTGTTGGTGAACACACATAAAAGTTCACAATTCCAGGGGGGTGGGGGGGCAGTTTAAGGAAAGCCCCCTGATCTGCTTAAAGCCCCCCACCCTACCAGTGCCAGTTTTCAGCGTTCTTGTCCCAGAATGTGTGCCTGCTGTCTGGAATGGCAGAGTTCCAGCTGTCCCCATCAGCAGTGGTTTTAAGGAGGAGAAAAGGGTTCTCACCACCAGTGCTTCAGCTACGACTGGACCTTGTCCGGGGCCCCCCAGATGGCCATGCGGAGAGTAGCAAGTGATTGGGGCCGGCAGCAAACAGGCCCTGTGTCAGCACTCAGGCCACCCCAGGCCTGATGCAGCTTGCTGCAGCATCCTTTCTTCTTATTGTTTATATATATATATATATATATATATATATATATATATATAAATAAAATGAGTCTGGGGGCAGCCAACTTGGCATATACATGGTTATAGACACTCATTTTATTATCTTTACTTTTAAAATGTATGACCCCTTTTGACAACCAAAGTAATGTGTTTAGTTAGCATCAGGACAGCACCAGCAAACATCATTTTATTCTCATAGGAATGGTGGTGCCACGAATTAAGTGATTTTAAAATGCAAACCTGCATATGCTCAGAGTATATCTTGTCTTTCCTTTATATATCAGGGTTGTTGGAGAGTTTTGTGCTGTTTCTTTGCTCTAATGTATTGGGAATGTGGAAGAGGTTGTCAAGCATGGAATGGCAGGGATGGGCGAGGAGAAATGTTAGTTATGTATTACTTCTGTTGGGAAGCACACATGACCATCTAAAGGGGGGCCCATAAGGCCATTATGTCTAGGGTCTAAAATTACCTAGTCGCACCACTGCTCACCATCCATTTTAAAAATTCCAGCATCCCCCTTTCAAGGCTTCTTGCATGACATTTGCTTGCACGACACAAGACCACCACTGATGCCAGTAATAACAGTGACTTCCCTTTGAACAGCTAACCAAAGCAAGGAAGTACATCTGGATTGCCGGGGGGGGGGGGGGAGAAGAAGCCAGCTGCAACAAGTAACCAAAAAGTAATATTCTCTCTACTGCATACAATGCTACCGAGTGACCCTAGACAAACATCGCTGTTGAAATCGTCACCATAACAAGCGTTCAAAAACGTGGAGAAAAGCAATGTCAGATTTGACACCTGACATTTCCAGCTCACTCAAGTTTTATGCAGTTGCCTGTTCATTTTATTTTCAAATCTGTCATCTCTATTGCAAGGCAGGGAGGATTGCTATACTGCTTGTGAGCTTCCCAAAGGCACTGGGCTGGCCTTTGCTGAAGACAGACTGCTGAATGAGAGAGATCCAGAAAAACAATTTATCATAATTCCCTCTATTTCTGATGTTTAGGCTGTGAGTGCCACTGTTTATGGAGCCAAAATGGCACCACCCATGCACAAGATTGGGCGGGGGGAGAGGTATCAGCAGACTTGGGGAGGGGGGAAGAATCCACAGAAACATCCCAGTGAAGACTAAGCATATTCAGTAGGCATGGAATGCTCAATGACAGTTGTGGGGAATTCTTTGTGTGACTGGCTGAGGCATGCTGGGAGTTGTAGGACTTTTTCCTGTCTAAACATGCATAGGATTGCACCCTAAGCTGCTAACGGCTTGAGCAGGCCAATTCCACCCCACTCCCCACAGCCCTCCAGTTTCCTTTTAATTTACAAGCTTATATACTTTTGCTTCAGGACAGAGAGAGTCCCTCGAGCAGGTAAAAATCACTACCTTTTTTTGGGGGTGGTCCCGTTTTGCTTTCGAACTGATTCACTCAACCACCTGAGTTTACTATTAGAGGGATCTGCAACAAAGTCCTCCAGTGTGGGGCGCTCCTATTCAGTGTTCCAGCCAACCATGCCCTCTTCTAGGATATTCCATTCCACCCTACGCCCCCCTTCAACAAACACACAGCATTCTGTTACCACTGTGCACGTTCAGTTCTCACTGGGCTGGTTATTTCTCTCCCTACCCCCTCCATGATTTTCTGTATTTCTGCAAACCTCATTATTTATATGTAGTTATTATTAATACGTATGTATCGTGTAATATAATAAAATCTCTAAGTGGTTTTGGTTCCTTGGCATTCCTTCAAACATGTTGATACCTCCCTCTTGTTTCTCAGTGGCCCTGTTTTGGCTATAGTCCTGTCGGCACTCACCAGCGGAGTTCACTATTAGAAGGAGCGACGTTGGATATCTGGTACTTTTCCTTCTGACTCTGTTATGAGTGCTGCCCCATAGCTGCAAAGGGTTCATTGTACATTGGCCACACTTCTGCCTGGCCAGAACTCACCTGAGCTCTTCTTGCTAGTAGATGTCTGACCAGCGGAGGCGACGGTGACACCTGCCAAGGGTGCAGAGCTGAGCGGGGGCTGCACCTTAAGGGAGCTCGGTGGAGGACCCTAAAAACATTAAGCAGAAGAGGCAAGCAGGGGGAAGGGCCCAAGAAAAGGCGCACAGAAAACTCTGTGCAGCCCCCATGAAAAAGAAGGGAAACCATGCAAGAGCAGATGCTCCCACAGACTCGAGCCATTTGGAGGCACACTGAAAATAGCTCCCAGTCAAAATTAGAGCTCAAACACATGATCTGCAGGACTGTACCCACTGCTGGACTGTACCACTTTGCAGGGAGCAATTTTTTTTAAAAAAATGAAACAAAACCCCACCCTGCACACAGAAAACCAGCCTGTCAGGAAGACGGCTCAGTTAGAACTTTTCATAGTGTTGTTGTTGTTGTTATTATTATTAAATGTATTAATCGCCCATCTGGCTGGTCACCCAGCCACTCTGGGCGATGTACAGCATACAATAAAACAGTTTAAAACAATAAAATTCTACAATAAAAACATTTTCTAAAATACCCTAACCCACCCCAAATGCCTGCCTGAACAACCACGTTTTTAATGCACGACGGAAGCTCATTAAAGAGGGGGCATGGCGGAGTTCCCTAGGGAGGGAGTTCCACAGAGTGGGGGCCACCACAGAGAAGGCCCTCTCCCTCGTCCCCACCGGTCTAGCTGTCCTGGCTGATGGGACAGAGAGAAGGCCATCCGAGGCTGATCTTGTTAAGCGGCCTGTCTGGTGTTGCTGGAGGCGCTCCTTAAGATAGGCTGGGCCAGAACCATATAGGGTTTTAAAGGTCAAAACCAACACCTTGAATTTGGCCCGGAAAACAACTGGTCACCAGTGCAACTCCTTCAGCACTGGAGTGATGTGATCTCGCCGGCGGCTGCCTTTAATCAGGCGAGCCGCCGCGTTCTGTACCAGCTGCAGCTTCCGAACCGTCTTCAAGGGTAACTCCATGTACAGCGCGTTACAGTAGTCTAGATGAGAGGAGACCAGGGCATGTACTACTGATGGGAGCAGATGGTCGGGAAGGAAGGGGTGCAGCTGCCGTATCAGATGGAGTTGATACAGCGCTGTCCAGCTCACAGCTGACACCTGAGCCTCCATGGACAGCTGGGAGCCCAAAATGACCCCCAGGCTGCGGACCTGGTCTTTCAAGGGTAGCCGTACCCCATTCCCCGTTATATCACCTAGTATTTGTACAAGGCTTTGGAGGGCGCGGCATGCTTCACATTCATGAACTGAAGGCTCGCCTACTTCAGCATCAGCCTGCCTGTACACCAAGGTCATTGTCAGAGGCTCTTCTCTGGGTGTCCCTGCCTACTGAGGGGCAGCGGGTAACGGCTGGGGAGAAAGCTTGCTTGGTGGTGGCACCCCATCTACGGAACTGCTCTCCCCAGGAAGACTTAGGATGTTCACTTTCTGACAACACCAAGCAAAGACCATCTTTCCCTTTCCCCAACCTTAAGAAAATGTCCTGTATTATAATTGGCTTTATGCTTTATTATGTCCTGTTTTGTTTCGAGAGCAGGGGGACAGGGACGGAAGTTAGCAGGTAGCCACGGAGTTCACGGCTGAAGGAATGTTTCAGACCAGGACATCCTGGCTCAGGCTCTTTGCCACTATAAGTACGCCATAGGCTAGTTTTGCACGTGCGGGGCAGGTTATTTATCTCCCCCCCCCCCCCGCCCGCCCACGCAGTCTGGAGTGGTATAGCTCAGCAGCAGAGGCATCATATGGACTTGCTGATGGTCCATTTCGGCTCGAGGGCAAGAGGGGCTCTAGCCAGCTTCAGCACCTCCAGCACAAAATCGGCAGCCTTCCTGTTTTTGCCCAGCGCACAGCTCACAGGTGCTGCACAGGAAGCTTAAAGCAGGTCCCAGCTCCACTAGCCCTAAACAGCCTGAGTCCCACACACCCAGGAACCTGCCTGAAGCCCTGTGTGCGATCGCTGCCTTCCATATGCTGGGCGCAAAAGCAAGGAGACTCAAAGCGTGCTCCCTCTTTCAGGGACAGGCAGTGTGGTCTGGCTTGGATTGCAGGGGGCTACTGGCAAAGAGAACTTTGAACGGAGACGTCCCCAGTTCAAGTCTCCCTTTCCCCTACATAACCCACAATTCTCATCTCCCTCATTACTATGGGGATAGTAATATTGGCCTACCTTACAAGACTGTCATGAGGGTTGGTGACATAACCTATGGCAGGGGTGCAGAACCTCTTTCATCCCAAGGGCTGAATTCCATTTCGGAGAAGCTCTTGGGGGCGTGTTCTGGAGGTGGGAAGGCCAAAATGCCAAAAATGCCAGCATATTGCAGCTTAAAGTTCTTCCTGCCAGCAACTGAGCCTTAGGACAGGTATTTCAACCTTCTAGGATGGGGAAACAAAACTGCACAAAAGCCACTAAACGATGGGTGTTCAGGGGAAAGGGGGTGGGGCCAGGAGAAGGGGGTGTGGCTATGTGGGGGAACACTGGAGGGCCGGTTTTGGCCCCCGGGCTGAAGGTTTTGCACCCCTGATGTTTAATGCTTTAAGTGCTATTTACCTCCTAAGCATTATCAATAGCAGAAGATACACATCACTCAAAGTAAAGAAGCAGTGATGTACCCAACCCACTTCTCTCTTCCCAAGTTTCATCTGACCGAGACAAACAACGCGCAGTGTGGTTTCCTGAGGTAGACTGAGGCCCTTCGACAGCCGCCCCACTGTTGGGGAAAAGGCGAAAGGGAAAACACAGGATGCACTGATGACCTTCACTGCTTCTCCACCAGCTTTTGTTTTTTTCAGTTTAACTTTCCAGAATAAGACAGTCCTTTTTATCAGAGCCCGGGAGGCCACAGCTATAAGCAACTTATGGCTATAAGCAGTTGAAAGCTGAGACATAAACAGCAGATTCAAGAGACAAAATAAAGATACAGAGCGGGGCGCCAGTGTTAATAAGAGGAGCAGATTAAGAGTGGAATGCCTTGGGTTTTGCATTGCCTGTGCAAAGTGAAACTATTCAGCCCAGTCCTGGCATGCATCTCTACATAGCAGGGGTCTTCCCCATGGCCCAGGGTGCACGCCTTCAGTAGCTTAAAATGGAATTACTTTTTATTTTACTTATTTATTTGAAAGAGTTTTAACCTGCCTTTCAGAGTGCACTGCCCACACAAGGTGGCTTACAACATTACAAATACATGCACAAATTACAATTAAACACACACACATTAGTGGCCAGTTGCAGCTACATTAAAATCCTGTTTTTCCATTGATTTCTATAGGCAGCTCTGACTCCAACCCCCGAGGCAATTTTAAAATAGCTTCTCAGTTGGAACTAGGAAATAACCTATCCAGACAATAAGATGGGTCCTCTGTAGCTTTTTATCTCTATGACCTGGTTCACATGGCATGACAGCCCATGGTGGGTTGTCAGCCTTGTTTGTTTCCATGTGGCTTGTCATGACTTCTGAACCCAGTACAGTTTCCTGAGCATGGTCACCCTGAGGACTCATGACTTGTTAGTGGGTTGTTCAGGGTGGCTTGTTTGAAGAGTGGCTTGTTGTGACATGTGAACCCAACATGATGGCTTGTGCATGGTTCTTAGAAAGGGCTATAGAGCTGCCTGGAACAGAGGTTGCTCCTTGCGATCTCGCTAACAATATCCCATCTCTATTACATCTTGAAATGACACTAGTCAATTTACTCCTCCACTTCATCACCTCCCTAGACAGCGACACTTTTTTTTGTACCTTTGGGAGACTTGTGCATATTTAATGTTATTTTTCCTCTCACCTTCAGGGAGATTTGAGCAAATTTAACTTTACTTAAAAAAAAAAAATCTTTCAGGGAGATTTATGCACGTTCGCTAACATGTAGTAGTTACTGAAGTTACTAAGTAGTTACTAAAGCACAGCACTTACTGCACTTTAGCAAATTTACACAAATCTCCTGAAAGTTAAAAAGAAAAGAGTTAAATTTGCACAAATTGCCCCAGGGCAAAAAAAAGAGCTAAATATGCGCAAACTTCTTAGAAGGTCTTTTTTTTTTTTTTACAAAATCAACCACTCCACTAATGGGTATATTTGCACTAATTACATAGTAGGCTGCTGAGGTTGTGCCACAAAGGCCCCTGGGATACATGCTGGGAGCAGGTAGGAGGACTAAGGGGGAAACATGCCATGGCAAACCGCAGAGCAGCGGATCATCTGTTGGGAGTAACAAGGGTTAGCAAGCTACAATGTAGCTGATTTTCAGGGTGTCTCATCATGATGTGCCAACTGGCCCTGTATGTCTCTTATTTCTTCTGCCTTTGCCAATCACTCCGTTCCTCCTCCCACCCAGCTGTCAGGTTTTTTTCCACTCAGTCACTCAACACTGAGTTCTTATGGGGCTGTTTTTTAGGTTCCCCTTTTAGGGCTTCCCCCCCCCACACACAGGTTTTCTGCATTTTGCAGACCTACAGGGTTTCCCCTGATACTGCCAATACCCCCCTCTTGTGTGTGGGCGCTGTGATTTTGGCTACATAATGGGGGGCACTCTCCCCCGAAGTTTGGAAATTGAATATAAGATTACAGAAAGATTTTCATTTTCCCCAAGGCAATGGCAATACCTGATTGACTTGATTTGTAGCGACGGTTGCCAAAACTTGGTGGACGGCTTGAGCGGCAGACTGAGGAACTGATGATCTGGAAGAGGAAGGGAAGATATTTTAGAGCCCCATCAACGACTGCAGAACTGAAGAAACTTAAGCATAGGGACACAGGAAACAGCTTTACACCTTTCCTGCATTGAGCAGGGGGTTGGACTCGATGGTCTTACAGGCCCCTTCCAACCCTACTATTCTATGAAGCTAAGTTGGCCCACTGGTCCATCTAGCTCCATGCTGTCTACACCAGCCTTCTCGAATCTGGTGCCCTCCATTTGTTTTGGACCACAACCCCCAGAATTCCTGCCCACTGGCCATGCTGGCTGGGGCTGATGGGAGTTGAAGGCCAAAACATCTGGAAGGCACCAAGTGACTCTCCTCAGGTTCAGACATGAGCTTTTCCCAGCCCTATCTGGAGAGGCCAGGAACTGAAGCTGGGGCTTCACCGCTGAGCTACGGCCCTTCCTTTAAGCCAGGGGGGTCAAATTCGGTCCACCAGGGTTCCCTGAGGCCATGCCCCCTTCCCCATGCCCTAATCATCAATCTTGGTGGTTTCCTGGCTTTTGTGCCTCTCCTAAGGCTTTTGCCTTTGGCCCCGCCCACCACTAGAATGTGGCCCCCAAGAGCATCTCTGAGGTGGAATTTGGCCCTCGGGCTGAAAGAAGTTCTGCACCCCTGCCTTAAGCACCCCTAAAAGCACCCTCTAAGCACTCATACAAGAGGTGTACCCTTAAGCACCACATCAATACAAGCCATTACGATGCCATGCAATAATTCCCAAATGGTGCGCTACAAGATAAAAGCTAGGGTGCCATGAGAAAAAGTAATGATCAAAGACTCCGTGGACCCACAGGGAGTGCCGCCTTCTGCACCCCTGCATGGCTCACTGCGCTGGCCTTTGCCACCTTTCCAGTCAGCCTCTGCTGAGAAGGGGTAGAGACTGGATCCCTGACCAGGGCGAGACTGGATCACTGAACCACGCAAGATGCAGAGTGGCAGCTTGCTGTGTGTTTGCGCAAGTCTTTGCTCCTCCAATCAGGAGTCATGCTCAGTACAGGGACTCGCCCAAGATGGGCTCCTTATGCATGGAGGAGGAGGCTATCAATGGCTACTAGTCCTGATGGCTGTATATTACCTCCAGTATTGGAGGCAGCATGACTCTCGATACGAGTTACTGGGAAACAGGAGCAGGAGAGTGCTGTTGCACTCATGTTCTGCTTGTGGGCTTCCCATTGGGGCATCTGGTTGGCCACTGTGGGCAGACTGCTGGACTGGAGAGGCCTTCGGTTTCATCCAGCATGGCTCTTCTTATATCCAATACCCACCAATTGTGGGTAGAATTATGAAGGGGAAGATTTATCTCAATAAGCTTTAGAAGGGGGTGTAAATATCTTCAGTTCCTCTACACATTATTTGGGGAACAAAATGGTAGCAGGCTTCTCATGGCCATCTGGTTGGCCACTGTGGGAACAGAATGCTGGACTAGATGGACCCTTGGTCTGATCCGGCAGGGCTCTTCTTACGTTCCTTTGATTGACGACAAGTCATTTTACACTTTCAAGAGTAAACCTTTTCAAGTGTGCATCCAAACACATTTGGGGGTAGGGGGTGGGGAAGTGGGCCTTAACAATCAGAGGCTTGGGAGAACATTGCTCTGGTGGAGAGAGAACCGGGTTCAAATCCACAATTAGCCGTGATGTTTAATGGTGAGGTTGGGCTAATCACGTTCTCAGCCTAATCTACTTCACTGGCCAACAAAATGTCAAGATCTGAGGAAGTCCGAGGAGTTAAATTTAAAAGTACCTTAAATATGGAAGTGCAGAAGCTGCAAGTTGAAATCAGGAATATTTGTAGTCAGAGGGGCCATACCTCTGTGGTAGGGGCCATGCTTTGCATGCAGAAGGTCCAGGTTCGATCCCCAGCATCTCCAGGTAGGGCTAGGAAAGAATCCTGCCTGAAACCCTGGGAAGCTGCTGCTGCCAGTCAGTGGTGACAATACTGACACTGGAGGTAATATACAGCCATCGGGACTAGTAGCCATTGATAGCTGGTAAAATGCAGCTGCAGCTGTACCAGCTGCAGCTGGTACAGAACGCAGCGGCTCGCCTGATTAAAGGCAGCCGCCGGCGAGATCACATCATTCCAGTGCTGAAGGAGTTGCACTGGTGACCAGTTGTTTTCCGGGCTAAATTCAAGGTGTTGGTTTTGACCTTTAAAACCCTATATGGTTCTGGCCCAGCCTATCTTAAGGAGCGCCTCCAGCAACACCAGACAGGCCGCTTAACAAGATCAGCCTCGGATGGCCTTCTCTCTGTCCCATCAGCCAGGACAGCTAGACTAGTGGGGGTGAGGGAGAGGGCCTTTTCTGTGGTGGCCCCCACTCTGTGGAACTCCCTCCCTAAGGAACTCCGTCATGCCCCCACTTTAATGAGCTTCCGCCGTGCATTAAAAACGTGGTTGTTCAGGCAGGCATTTGGGGTGGGTTAGGGTACTTCAGAAAACATTTTTATTGTAGAATTTTATTGTTTAAAACTGTTTTATTATATGTTGTACATCGCCCAGAGTGGCTGGGTGACCAGCCAGATGGGCGATTAATACATTTAATAAATAAATAAATTAAAAAAAATAGCCTTCTCCTCCATGAATAAAGAGCTCCAGTTGGACTCCCTCCCCGCCCCTGCCCGGCTAACTGACATCCATGGCCCTGTGGGGGAGACAGAGCGAGGGAGACAGAAGCAGGCAAATGGAACATCAGAGCCTGCTCCAGTTGGGCTGCCCCTCCTTTGGGTGATGAGAGGGGGAGCAGGGGGAGCAGGGCCATCCCACCAGCCCCGCTGACAGTCTGCGTAATTTCCCCCCCTCTTTCCTCCCCATCATCTTTTCCTTATGTGTCATGTCTTTTTTAGGTTGTAAGCCTGAGGGCAGGGACTGTCTTCTTTGTTCATTGATTGTAAGCCACTCCGGGAGCCTTTTTTGGCTGAGGAGCGGGATAAAAATACTATAAATAAAACAAACAAATAAAATGCTGGACTGATCGACCAAGGGTCTAACTCGATATAAGGCAGCTTCCTGTGTTCCTGTGATATACTAAAGGTGTTCACCTCTCACAGCAAGCAGGGGGTGTGAAAACACCAGGTTTGGAATCCTACATTTTGGGTTAGTTACCGTCACATCCTTTGTATGGCTTGCTATGGTCTACTGAGAGTTGTGAAAGCCTTTTGGTTGGAGTAACTAGCGAGATAGAGACAGGCTCCACTAAGTGAAACTAAATGGCTTGGGCCTCTCAGGAGGGAAAAGATTCATTGGTTCGTTATCTGTTAACTCCTGCCGAAGTTATCAGAGTGTCAGCATAAAAACGGAGTAATGGGTTCCCTTGATGTGGAAGAGGGAAGAGACAGATTTATACCAAAGGCAATAATGGATATGGCATACATTTCCAAACTCATTTCAAGATTTACTGTATATGGAAATGCATCTATACTTCCTTATTCTGTCTGTCTGTTCCCAGCATCCTCTTCTCTCGGCTTCTTTCTCTACCCCAAGAATTGGAAATTGGGGATTTGTTCCTTTATTTGTTGAATTACCTCTTGTCACATTTCTTTTGAATTCCTTTTTAAAATTGTGAAGACTTGGTCAAATCTACAACAGAGAGACCTCCTCCTTGCCAATAGGCCTCGCCTCGCCTTGGCAATGATTTAGAAAGTCACCTTTATGGCTTTTGTTTTTGCCACAGACTGTAGGGACTTCATGCATCAAACCATGGTACGCTTTAATTTGTTCACTGTTTAAAATGGGTGTAAATCAGGTGCCCTCCAGAGGTGTTGTATTACATGGACAATAGGCAATATGTGCAAAAGACAGATATCCCAAGGGTTTTATTTTAGTTATGCAAATGAATAACTAAATGAATCCAAATAAAAACATATAAAATTAAAAACCCCACGCCAATAAGAACCACAACACATCAAACAACAGATGGGCAGCAAGTTATGAATAGCAGGTAAAACCAGTAAAGAAGTCCTAACTACCACTAAAAAGCACGAGAGATCCGAATGGGCCTTGCAGGGTGCAACTCAGAAACATATCAGTCGTCACCGTTCCCAGTATCTTCCTGCTACGGGACGGCAGCCCATCATGCTCAGATCCTCCGAGGCAGAACAACCAGCCACCAACTGGCTTGCTTTGCTAAGCAGCACGCTGTTATCTAGCCTTGGATAACTGCCAAGGCAGAAAAGATTCAAGGCCAGCGCACCAGGAGGTGGTACTTGTTGTGGCTGGAATGGCAGATAAAACGTCCTTGTGGAAAGGGACAGTCAAAGCGTTTGTTCTTTTAAAAATGGACCGTTTCCTGGGACCGCAGACTCTGGCCTCATCATTCAACCAGAGAACCAAGGGCCACTGGAAGGCTGCACCCCCTGCCTGTGATGAACATCATCAGGGCAAGGGGGAGACCAACCTGGCCCCATACATTGCCCAGAGAAGGAACAGCTGCAGGGAGCTCCTTTCACCCTTCCCTGCCAGAAAGAGCACCTATGAGAACTTTGAAACTAGGAACTGGTGCCTGAGTTTTGCTTTTTCCTCCTCCTTCCCAATCTCCTTTCCTTTTGTGTTGTGTCTTTTAGACCGTAAATCTGAGGACAGGGACTGTTTCCTTCTTCATCTTTGGAAGCCTGGGAGCCTTTTTTTGGCTGAAGAGTGGGGTAGAAATACTGTAAATAACAAGAGAGGGAGAAAAAAAATCTCTATCCACCTTCTTCTCGATGTGAATAATTGTATATGCCTCTATTATACCCCCAGGCCTCTTATGCATCTTTCTTTCTGAACTAGACACCCCCAGAAGTCTTTTCTTTTGAGGAAGGTGTTCCAACACTTTTGATCATTTTGGCTGCCCTTTCCCAGGTAATATAAACTCCATTTTGAGATGCAATAGTCAGAACTGTACACAGTACTTCAAAACAGGGCTGCGTCATTGATTGATATTAAAAGGAGGTAAGGTAAAGGCAAATCAAAGGTGCTTTATGCATGCAAGGGGAATACTGCAAACTAGTCGGGCTGCAGACAAGAACGATTCCCAACACGCCTGCCATTATGGAACTGCCACAAGATGCGTGGTGGTGGCTACTAAGAGACAGCTTTTAAAATGGGAAATTAGACACATCCATGGAGGGAGCGTTCTATTGAAGGCTATAAGTCCTGATAGCTCATGTGCAGAGGCAGCATCCCAGAAGCCCAGGACAAAGGAGAGGGGAAAAGCTGGAGCTTCCATTCATGGCCTGCTTGTGGGATTTCCTGGAAGCAGGAAGCTGGACAGAGAGACCTTAGGGATGATCCAGCAGCACTTGTCTTATGAGGGTGTTTGTGGGGGGCTTGTTTACTGCAACAACCTGGGAATGGGGGTAGTGCAGTGTGTCTGTGTGCAAAAAGCACACTGCACTCCCTCCTGGGATCCTTGCAAATGGAAGGCAGGTTTTGGAATGCTCTTTTCCACCCATCGAACGGAAAGCCAACCGTTTGCTTAGATGCACTCACACAGGGGAATCAAGCCTGCTTCTATCTGCACAGCCACGCCCCCCCATGTCTGCACAGCCACGCCCCTGGGGTTCTTTTGGGGGGGAGTCACACTGAAGTGTGACAGAATGTTGGGATCCGAGATTTTCTGTATACAAATTCTCAGCATTTGTAGAGCATGTCTCAATGATTCAAAGCACTTCGGTGCACACTACCCCAATAATTACTACTGTGGCCCTGCAAGGTAGGCCAGTATTAGTATCCTAGTAATTGCAGAAAGGAGGAGAGGGGAGGGGCAGATGCGGCCTCGCCTCAAGGTGCCCAGTGAGTTTGTGTTAAACTCTTCCAGCTCCAGAGTCTACATATGCAGCAGAACTGGGGTGGTGGAAGGAATTGTTCCACTTCAGAATGGAAATGGAAAACCACGTTTAATTCTCTCCTCTGATTAAAAAAAAGTCCCTGCAAGTGGAAAACTAGCACAGCAGGGAATGGCCTGGGCTTTTCCTGTGCTATGCTAGGTTTTTCCTCCCCCTTTCAGTAAGGTTTTTCTTTCACACTGGGAGAAAATATTCGTTAGTGACACCCATCCACTTTCAGTGTGAAGTGGTGCAAGCCTGTTCTACCTCCTCATTCTGCCACATATGTAGACCAGGCCTCAGTCCATGCGATGCACCAGCTCTCCATATTCTTGGGGCATTCATGTCCCTAATTGATATTTAACCCTTGATCTAGCCATGTGTGGGGATTATGCACTGTAACGATTGCAATCATTAGTGCCAGATGAAACATGTGCAAAACTCCTGTAGGAAATAAAACTGACTGGCAAGCAATATGACAGAGCAGATGTTGTCCTCAGCGGCAGAGGGAATACAGTGCAGCCAGATGGTCAAAATGCTGGGAGATCTTATGCCAGATGCAAGGAGATTGGTTTTTTGTTTTGTTTTACATTATATAAAAACAAAAGACTTGACATGCAGGAAAGAGCTAGAGAATACTGCCAAAGCTGGTGGAAAAAAGGGAAAAAAGGGGGACCAAACATAAAAGTGTGGCCAATTTGCCACTTAGGGCGGAACCACCCATTAACAACCAGCTTGCATGTGGGAACGCCTGGCCACCACTTCTCCACTGCAAAACAACACCAGGGGAGGGCAATTTCTAGCGAAGAAGTGGCAGTTGGGAGGAAGAGTGGTCAAGCTTGTGGGGGGGGGGGAGGCTGAGAGTGGTTCCTGAAAGATACCCCCCAAGAAGCAGACTAGCAGCAGTTCTTTCTAAAATAAACAACACCAACAATGTTTATATGAAACAGGCATGGGAAATCACAACTTCTTTTCCTTACAAACAAAACTAAGCCAACCTTACTATTCCTTGACTTGGTTCAGACATAACGCTCAGCTACTGTTTAGCATGGCATGCACACGCCTTGGACTTGTGAGTCTTTCTTCCTCTCCTCTCCTTCAGCACAGCCACGAAATCAGAGGCTATCACTTCCCTTTTCAATGAACCACAGTTTGTAGTTATGTCTGAATGTGAAACTTTGGCTAATCGTAACTATGGGTTAGGGAAACAACTTTGGAACACTGCCCACAGTTGTCCAAAGTCCACAGTTGGGCAATACCTTTTATTAGGACCCATCAAAATTCCACAAATATGTGCAAGCTTTTGAGTTCAAACCTCTTTCAACAGGCTGGCAGTACAAAAAGCTGGGGAAGGGGGAAGAAAGAGGAAAGTCCAAAAATGTGACTGGATGTTGTTCCCATGAGGTCTGCAGCTTGAGACCCAGCCTCAAAATGGAGATTTGCAGTCTGAATGAATTAGTCAGTGGTAGGTGTTGCTGGTATCTGATTATATCTAGGAATGCATTTTAGAATAGAGGAACAATGGCTGATCTCCATTTCTGAAAACACAAAGCCCAGCTTGTAACTCTGATCTGCCTCTTGCCTTGGGCGAAACAAATGTGAAAGCTTGCATATTTTTGTGGAATTTTGGTGGGTCCTAAGAAAGCAATTACCTAGCTTTGGAGTTGCTCTCTCATGGACCAGCACGGCTATCTTTGTTTTTGTTTTTTAGTCTGACGTTGGTTTGTTTCCCTAAACCACCATTATGATTAACCACAATTTGTCCAGTTTCCGATGCAATGATAAACGGTGCTTAGTTGAAAATGGACGCCAGAATTCCAGTCTCCTCTTCGTGGTCATGCCAAATGAGAAGAGAGGAAAGGGGAGCTCTTGAGCCTGAAGCTCATTTACGTAATGCTAAATCATCCTTCCCCTTCATGGATCACTGCCTTGTTGTGGCGAAGGGGCTTGCGTAACTCAGTGAAGCCATAAGCTATGCCGTGCAGGGCCACCCAAGACGGACAGGTCATGGCAGAGAGTTCTGACAAAATGTGGTCCACTGGAGAAGGAAATGGCAACCCACTCCAGTATTCTTGCCAAGAAAACCCCATGGAACGTATCACAAGGCTAAAAGAGATGACGCCGGAAGATGAGCCCCTCAGGTCGGAAGGTGTCCAATATGCTACTGGGGAAGAGCAGAGGGTATTTCCAAGTAGTGCCAGAAAGAGTGAAGCGGCTGGGCCAAACCCGAAAGGACACTCAGCTGTGGATGTGTCTGGTGGTGAAAAGAAAATCCGATGCTGTAAAGAACAATATTGTTTAGGAACCTGGAATGTCAGATCAATGAATCAAGGTAAGCTGGAGGTGGTCAAACATGAGATGGCAAGACTGAACATTGACATCTTGGGAATCAGCGAACTAAAATGGACAGGCAGGGGCGAATTTAATTCAGGTGACCATCGTATCTACTATTGTGGGCAAGAATCCCTTAGAAGAAATGGAGTAGCACTCATAGTCAACAAAAGGGTGGGAAAAGCAGTACTGGGGTACAATCTTAAAAATGATAGAATGATCTCAGTACGAATCCAAGGCAAACCATTCAACATCACAGTAATTCAAGTCTATGCCCCAACCACTGAGGCCGAAGAAGCTGAGGTTGATCGGTTCTATGAAGACCTACAACACCTTCTAGAACTAACACCAAAAAAAGATGTCCTCTTCATCATAGGGGATTGGAATGCTAAAGTAGGAAGTCAAGAAATCACCGGGATAACAGGCAGGCATGGCCTTGGTGTACAAAATGAAGCAGGACAAAAGCTAATAGAGTTTTGCCAAGAGAACATGCTGATCATAGCAAACACTCTTTTCCAACAGCACAAGAGGCGACTCTACACATGGACGTCACCAGATGGTCAATATCGAAATCAGATTGATTATGTCCTTTGCAACCAAAGATGGAGAAGCTCCATACAGTCAGTAAAAACAAGACCTGGAGCTGACTGTGGCTCAGAACATGAGCTGCTTCTTGCAAAATTTCGGCTTAAATTGAAGAACGTCGGGAAAACCACTAAACCGTTCAGGTATGACCTAAATCATATCCCTGATGAATATACAGTGGAGGTGAGGAATAGATTTAAGGGATTAGACCTGATAGACAGAGTGCCTGAGGAACTATGGACGGAGGTCCGTAACATTGTTCAGGAGGCAGCAACTCAATCCATCCCAAAGAAAAGAAATGCAAGAAAGCAAAGTGGCTGTCTGATAAGGCTTTCCAAGTAGCTCACGAAAGAAGGGAAGCGAAAAGCAAGGGAGAAAGGGGAAGATATACCCAACTGAACGCAGAGTTCCAGAGAATAGCAAGGAGAGACAAGAAGGCCTTCTTAAATGAACAATGCAAAGAAACTGAGGAAAACAACAGAATGGGAAAGACTAGAGATCTCTTCAAGAAAATTGGAGATCTCAAGGGAACGTTTTGTGCAAAGACGGGCATGATAAAGGACAAAGAAGGCAGGGACCTAACAGAAGCAGATGAGATTAAGAAGAGGTGGCAAGAATACACAGAAGAACTATACAGGAAAGATCTGAATGTCCCTGATAGCCATGATAGTGCGGTCACTGAACTTGAGCCGGACATCCTAGAGAGTGAAGTCCAGTGGGCCTTAGGAAGCATTAGTAACAACAAAGCTAGCGGAGATGACAGTATTCCAGCTGAGCTATTTAAAATCCTAAAAGATGATGCTGTTAAAGTGCTGCATTCAATATGCCAACAAATCTGGAACACTCAACAGTGGCCACAAGACTGGAAAAGGTCAGTTTACATTCCAATTCCAAAGAAGGGCAACGCCAAAGAGTGTTCAAACTACCGCACAATTGCGCTCATTTCACATGCCAGCAAGGTGATGCTCAAAATCCTACAAGCTAGGCTTCAGCAGTATGCGAACCGAGAACTACCGGAAGTACAAGCTGGGTTTAGAAGAGGCAGAGGAACTAGAGATCAAATCGCCAACATTCGCTGCATCATGGAGAAAGCAAGAGAATTCCAGAAAAACGTCTATTTCTGCTTCATTGACTACGCTAAAGCCTTTGATTGTGTGGATCACAACAAACTGTGGCAAATTCTGAAAGTGATGGGAGTACCAGACCACCTTACCTGTCTCCTGAGAAACCTGTACGAGGGTCAAGAAGCAACAGTAAGAACCAGACATGGAACAACCGATTGGTTCAAAACTGGGAAAGGAGTACGACAAGGCTGCATATTGTCACCCTGCTTATTTAACTTATATGCAGAGTACATCATGAGAAATGCCGGGTTGGATGAATCAGAGGTCGGAATTAAGATTGCTGGGAGAATTATCAACAACCTCCGATATGCAGACGATACCACCCTAATGGCAGAAAGCGAAGAGGATCTAAAGAGCCTCTTGTTGAGGGTGAAAGAGGAGAGTGCAAAAGCTGGTTTGAAACTCAACATTAAAAAAACTAAGATCATGGCATCCGGCCCCATCACTTCCTGGCATATAGAAGGGGAAGAAATGGAAGCAGTGACAGATTTTACTTTCTTGGGCTCCAAGATCACCGCAGACGGTGACTGTAGCCATGAAATTAAAAGACGTTTGCTCCTTGGGAGGAAAGCTATGGCCAACCTAGACAGCATAGTAAGAAGCAGAGACATCACCTTGCCGACAAAGGTCCGTCTAATCAAAGCTATGGTTTTCCCAGTAGTAATGTATGGCTGTGAGAGCTGGACTATAAGGAAGGCTGAGCGCCGAAGAATTGATGCTTTCGAACTGTGGTGCTGGAGAAGACTCTTACGAGTCCCCTGGACTGCAAGGAGGTCAAATCAGTCCATCCTAAAGGAAATCAACCCTGAGTGCTCATTGGAAGGACAGATACTGAAGCTGAAGCTCAAATATTTTGGCCACTTAATGCGAAGAGAAAGCTCCCTGGAAAAGACCCTGATGCTGGGAAAGACTGAAGGCAAAAGGAGAAGGGGACGGCAGAGGATGAGATGGCTAGATAGCATCACGGATGCAATGAATATGAACTTGAGCACGCTCCGGGAGAGAGCGCAGGACAGGAAGGCCTGGCGTGCTATGGTCCATGGGGTCACGAAGAGTCGGACACGACTGAACGACTGAACAACAACAACAACAACAACAAATCATCCTTCCCCAACCTGGAGCCCTCCAGACTGTTAGTCTACAACTCCCATAATTCCCAGCCAGCATGGCCAATGACTGGGAATTATGGGAGCTGTAGTCCAACAGATCTGGAACACACCAGGTTGAGGAAGGCTTTGATTAACATTAGGGAGAAGAACTAGAGGCCTGATGAGGTTGCTTAAGGGGTCAGTTAGTTCTTGCCTGCGTGTCACCAGCCTGCCCGGTTTGAGCAATTCAGGGCCACCATGCTGGTCTTAGACTGTTAGATCTTTCATCTAACAATACCTGAAATGCAGCTTTGTGCGACAAGAAACCAAATTTCATTACCAAGTTTATTTTTAATATAGCACATTCCTGGAAAAGTGTACAAAGCAGGGTACAAAATTAAAAGCAGAAATCACATGGAGTTAATAAGATGACAATACAGCGGTCCAAAAACACAGCAGCATCTGGAACTAATGAAATGTCAAAGTTCCAAAAGTGTCAAGAGAGGTTTGAGTGGTCCACCACCCTGACAGAGAAGGTATGTCAAAAGCCACACACAACCACACACGGACATGCCCAGAAGTGATCCCCCAAGATCCCCCAGTGAGGTTCTCCTTCCTGGGCCACACATGTCACCCAGACATGTCACATTTCTACACAGTCGGCCCCTGCCCGCCCGCAACTAACTTCAAAATTGCTGAAGGGAAATGGACCATCTGAAGTTGCTTTCCAAATCAGTGTAATTTCTCACATGCACATGGCTTGGGACCACAATATTTGACAGAGCGCCTCTCCCGACACGAACCTACCCATACACTATGCTCAACATCTAAGGCCCTCCTCTGGCTGCCTACTCGGAGGGAAGCTCAGAAGACAGCGACAAGGGAGAGGGCCTTCTCGGTGGTGGCCCTCAAATTATGGAATGCTCTCCCCGATGAGGCCTGCTTGGCACCAACATTACCTTTTCGGTGCCAGGTTAAGACCTTTCTCTTCTCCCAGGCATTTGGCAGTATACAGTAAGTTTTAATTGATCCTGGAATGGCTTATGGTTATGGTTGTTTGCTTTGAGATTACTTGTTTGAAGTTATTTTAGATATATGTTCTTGTGTATATTGTCTATTTTTGTGTTTTTTTTTAATGGAGTTGGCTTTTAAAATCTGTATATTGTATTTTAAATGTTTTTCATCTTTGTAAACCGCCCAGAGAGCTTTGGCTATTGGGCGGTATAGAAATGTAATAAACAAACAAGCAAACAAGCACACACACCTTGCCACCTCCTGTAAATCGTGCAAAGTTGCTCTCAAATGACACCTCTGCCTGCCAAATTCTGAATCAAGAAAACATGCACAAATGATGTTACTTAAGGAGACTTTAACATATCTGCAATGCAGGTCACTAAATCGCCACCCCCTTGAATAGTGGAGGACCTGAAGACTAGAAACTTTATTTCAAAATGAAAGTGAGACCCTGAGATACAAATAACCTCTTCTTCTGCCTTGCTATTCAATTCACTCCTTAAAAACACACACACAATCCAACCTAGCCTCACAGCACCATGAGGTGCTCATCTTCCTGAAGCAATGACACTGCCCCCTACTGACTGCTGAACCTTCCCCACCAGCATTGCACAAACCGAAACAGGTCACAGGGAAGGCACCGAGAAGAGGAGAAAGCATTCACCCACCCTATTACTGCAGAAACGGCTGGAGGAGAGGCATTGTTTTTCAGCTCCCGCACGTTCACAACCTGAGGGACGTTCTTCAAAGTTGACTCAGTCAAGGAAGTGCTCACAGCTTTAAAATAATAAAACAGACAGACCACGTTAATTCTATCAGCAATGGAAGGCCTTGCGCTGTGCACACAAGTAAGCAGGATACGCTTATCCACAGATTACCTGGTTTGTTTTTACTTGACAGAGTTCCGCAGGCTTTCCCTGAACTCTGGGATTATTTTTGTGCAGGTTCCGCCAATTTGCGCAAATTACGGCCGCCTTTTGCGTAAACTGTTCAGAAATTTGCACAAATTTGGGAACCTGCAAAAAAATGCGCAAAATGCCCAGAAAAATCTCAAACTGGCCACACTTGCTGCAGATCGAGTTGGGAGCCACAGTGAGAACTGGAACAATGTCGGGGGGGGGCGCTAGGAAAACCCATCGAATTCTAGCCCCCAAATGGATTTCTGCGACATCCCTATGTATGCTACCTTGGGCTCCTTCAAGGAAAGGAGGGATATAAATGTAACAAATAAATAAAAACAAATGAACTTCCATCAGTTATGTTATTGTTTTGGCTGCTATCTTGCAGTTTTACCTGGATTCTGGTTGGCCATCTGTCTCCTCAGTGCTGCTTCTGCTGCTGCTTGGGGTGCTGGGAGGGTGATGGAGGGAGTAGGTGCTCCGTGCTTCACTGTCTTTGTCGCCAGCATTGTACTGTCTGCTCCTTGGGGGATGATTTTAGGGCTGGATACTGGAAGAGGAACAAAAAGGCCACACCTCAGTCAGTTACTATGAGCCAGTCATCCCCAACCTGGTGCCTTCCAGACGTTTAGGACTACAACTCCTAGCATTGCTGACATGAGAAGAGCTGTGTTGGATCAGACCACAGGTCCATCTCGTTCACATTCCGTTCACACAGTGGAACTGAGGGGACCTGGGTTCAAATCTCCCATCTCAATGGGTGACTTTGGGACAGTCTCCGTCTCTCAGCCTAGCCTACCTCACAATTATTGTGAGGATACAATATTGTGTGGGGAGGCAAGTAGCCATGTGCAATCCTATGCAAGTCTACTCAGAAGTAAGTGCTACTGTGTTCAATAGAACATACCCTATGATCAGCTCTCCCCGCCGCCCCAAACCAACCTGCTTTTTGTAACATCTCGCCTGATGAAGAGATGATCTGGAGATCTCAAAAGCTTGCACATTTTTTTGTGATCTTTGAGCTGGCTTAGTAAAGATATTACCCTAGATGGATTTTGGAAGTTTTCTTGTGGCCAACATGGCTAAAAGACATCCTGAACTGCTTGGAGGAAGGGTGGGATTTTTCTTTTCTTTTTTTAAAGCAAGAAAGAAACAGAGATGTATTGCATTAGAATTCTCTCTGCTTTCATGAAGGTAAACTTTGCTTACATGGGTTTTGCAGGATTCATGAAAATAGCAGTGTTTTGATTTAAGTATAACTTCTGTGTATTGGTTCAATGTTAAAATAAAATATTGCTAAATATTCAGTGTTCTCTGGAGATCCTTAAAAATCAGCTAAGGCTGTATATTAGGAGTTAGACCTACATCCCCCGGCCTCTGCTGAACACACCCCAATTGGAGAAAAGACCAACCAGGATCATGAACTAGGCCTGGGATACGGGAAGCTACTTTAGCTGCTCACAAGGTCTTTGATTCCAAACCCCAACCACAGTATCAGGCCTCACCATGCCATATTGCAAACTGCTCTTGAAATCTCTTTCTGGGTTCAAAAATAGAATTGTGGCACCAGGGACCCAAGAGGGGAGGGAGGCAGAGAGAGAATGTACTCTTTGAACACCTCAAGTACACAATGCACATGGAATGAGTTCTATGGTTGCCCGGATCTGGCCCATGCCTTTGGGCCCCTGTGGGAGCGCGTGTGGTTGTTATTTTTTAATTATTATTGCAATGATACACTACCAAACAGAAAGCAAGTGTTCCTCTGAGAACACTTTCCGTAATTATTTCAATGTGTGAAAGGGACTCATCTTTCCAAAAGCTCATCACAATTTCCAGTCCAAAAAGACATATTAATCCCGTTAATGTATCAATTTTGGCTACCAAAAAGGCTGTCCTCAACTATTCCATCATGTGTAATGGTCCATTAGATTCCCAGGGCTTTGCAACAAGCTTTTTTTTACAGCCACTAACAGATTCCCAATAAGGGCTTTATGGTTTACCTATGTCAGAGTTGGCTAAGAAATGCAACAGGATACAATCTCAACTTAAATCCCAGCCATTACAAACATACTAATACCTCTTATTAAAGCTAAACTAAAGGCATGAAATTAGCGTAATATGCATTACATTTCCAGCAGTTGAATGGTTTTTAGACCCTACTGAGTCTTTCTGGAGCCCCCCCCCCCCCGAGAGATGGTTATTCATTCTAAAAACCTCCTTTGCTTACCAGTACACCCCCACCCTCTAACTATCAAGCTAGTATGGTGCAGTGGTTAAAATGTCAGGCTAGGATTGGGGACACCTGAGTTTAAATCCCTGATAAACCAGGAAGCTTGCATTGGGCCAGTCCATGGCCCCCAGCCTAACCTACCTCACAAGGTTGTTCTGAAGATATATAGCCTGCCTCATAATTTTTATTTGCTGCCTTTTATTATGGTTATCCGATGCCAGTGCTTTATTGTATCGTATTTTAAATAACTATTTATATTGTTGTAACCATTTGATGAAGGGCAGTATAGAAATGTTTCAAATAATATAACAAACAAGATATAGTAGGGTGAACGCAGATATTGACGGTTTGTTGTAGGACTTTTTTTCTGTCCAACCATGCAGAGGATTGCATCCTCAGTTTTTTATTTAAATGTGTTACTACATTTTTATGTAATCTGCTTGGGGCAGAGACTTGTCTCTTTTTCTGCCCTAGGGCACAATCCTATGCATGTTTAGACAGAAAGGAACTCCTACAACTCCCAGCATTCCCCAGCCAGCCATGTAGGTTCCTGCCTACTTCCTGGGATGCTCTAGGAATGAGATTCCTGCTCCATGGCAGGAACCATAGATCCTGGTCCTAGAGCATTTCCCCCTCTATTTGGGGCAACTGCATTGGGGTGGCTGGGGCAGGGAGGGGGCTTCAGAACCTTGATGCTGTTGCTGCAAGACCAAGATTTGTTGCTGCTGGGGTGAAGGCGTGACAAGGGTGTGTGCACATGCGTGTTGCACACAAGTGCGCATGGACTAAAATGGTCCACCCCTACTTAGACCCAACGAAAGATAATCTAGTTATGAACACAGAGGAAAATTGCTGTGCTGGATCAGGTCAGACTGATGTTCCACCTTAACTCAACATCTTATCACCAAGGAAACGGACGAACAGAAATCCTGGAGAAAAGCACACAAAAACAGGAGAGATGTTCCAGAGCCCACTCACTTAGCGTGCCCGTTGGGATCTGGGGTTTGCCAAGAGGCAGGGGCTGCGTCATCAGACCCGGCTGGATGGAGGGGGTCCGGACGACAGGGGCATGACGGGGCACTGGCATTGGGGCAATCTCCTCCTCCTCCTCTTGATCCGGGGCTTGAATATCCTCATTCTCCAGGGACTGGGCAACCGAAGACGTGGAGCTCACGTCATCCAAGTCTTCGTCGTATCGCAAGGACAGGAAGGCCGACTGGGAGAGACTGGCTGAAATGTTTAGAAAAAGACGAACAACAGATGGCCATTTTAAGACAAGCAGGAGGTGACAGCAAACGTGTCGGAAGGATTTCTGTGACTCTGGTGATTAGATCATGAAGCATGGAGCTACATGGGAATGGAGACTGGCACTCAAGGGTCTCAAGCCCCTCCGCTCTGTCCTAGCCATCGTGTGATTAAAACTGGCTCCAGTTTCTTAAAAATAGGGGTGGCAGTCCTAGTCACTCCCTCTAATACAGCCAGAATGGTGTACTGGCGAGAGTGTTGGACTGGGAGCTGGGAGATGCAGGTTCGAGTCCCCACTCGGCCATAGAAGCTCATTGGGTGACTTTGGGCCAGTCACAGACCTCAGCGAAACCTCCCTCACAGGGTTGTTGTCGTGAGGATAAAATGGAGAGGAGGATTACGTACGCCGCCTTGGGTTCCTTAAAGAGGAAAAAAGGCGGGATATAAATGCAACAAATAAATAAATAAAATAATAGCAAACTCAGTGTTCCTGTGCTAACAAGAAATGGAAGCAAAACTGGGCCACTGAGAAACAAGGAGGTGGCATCAGCACACTTGGGGTAGTCCCAAGGTTTACAGAAGAGTCAAATATGTCAAGTCATCCAATCTGTCCTTCAGCGGCCGTTCCGTCTGGCTGCAGCAGGGGCAGAGAAGGAAAGCAGGCCTACCACCAGCCCTGTGGAAAAGCCACAGCCTCATCAGGCTTTGCCATTCTGTCTGGCTGCAGCAGACGGGGAGACAGGAAGCAGGGCCACTCCACTGGCTCAGCCGAGAGACATGCACTTTTGGGGTCCTCCTCTCTTTGAACTGTTCCCATCCTAGCCGGCCATGATAAGACAACCAAACAACACTACAGCCATTAGAGCATTACATCAGGTTGTTAAAAGAACCGCAAGATGTTAAAAATCAGTGCCGAGTTTTCCTTTTCCCTCCCCATCCCTTTTTCCTTTTGTGTCGTGTCTTTTTCATGTAATTTCCTTTAAAGCCCGAGGGCATAGACGGTCCTTTTTTTTATTGATCTATAATCCACGCAGGGTACAAATGCTTTAAATCAGGGGGCAGGCAACCATTTAGGCACATCTGGCAATTTGAGAAACTGTCTTGGGCACCACCACCAAATGGCTGCCACAGGAGGCGTAGCAAAGGACAAGTAACCTTTCCAAAGGCTAAGTACCAGGCCGAGGTGGGGGCTGAGCCCCAACACACTTGACAACCCCTTTGAAGCCACTTTTCAGCATTGACAGAAGCCTGTTTCATAGAAGGCAAATTATTTTCTCTCTTACACCCACTCCCACTCTGCCAAGCAGCTTGCTCCCCCTATTTCTTTCTCTCTCAGTCTGCATCACCACCCAGACACACGCTCCCTCACAAAAGTCGTTATTTAAAAAAATAAATAAAAAGTGGGAGGGCTAGAGCATCTTGGCAGGTGCCAAGAATATGGCTTGGGACCAGTCTGCCTGAAAAACTGCCTTCTCCCATACACGCCTGGTCGGGTCTTAAGATCTTTGGGAGAGGCCCTTCTTTCAAGACTCCCGCCTTCAGAAGCACATTTGGTAGTGATGCAAAGCAGGGCCTCCCCGGTGGTTGCTCCCAGGCTTTGGAACTCCCTGCTGAGGAAGGCTAGGTTCGCTCCCCTCTCTGCTGTCCTTCCGCCAGCAGGCAAAGACCTTTTTATTCAAGCGGGCCTTTGGTGTGTAATCAGGTCTGTTGGGTCGGATGCTGTTTTTACTCTGTTTCTGCCGTGTTTTTAATTGTGCTTTAATGAGTTTGTTTTATTATTGTTTTAATCAAGCTTGATTTATGATCGTCAGCTGCCTTGAGTGCCACTTGCCTTGGCAGAAAGGCAGGGGACACAACAAATAAATAAATGGTATCCGGGCCCCACTGGTGCCCACAGGCACTACGCTGTGTACGCTGCTTTAAAATATATATATAAAAAAACCTCCAAAGGGGGCAAACTCTGGAAATCAGTCCAATGAGGTCACCAGGAGTTACAGAATGGTAAATGTCACCTGGAAAAGAAAAACTGAATGCTGGGGGGGTGGGGTTGGGGTTGGATGGAGGAATAGAAGACTTAACTGGCCACCTCGAACCCTTGCAGCTCGTATTATAGGAAGGCGTGGTTGGCTGGCAGACACCCTGAACAGGAGCATTCCTGTTAGAGGGTGAGGATACAGTCAACACTTCGTTGCAGGTCCTATTTGTACCCCCCCTCCCCCAAACCTAACCACAAAGGTGGGAGGTTTGTAGGGGAGAACAAAGAGCCTGTTGCAAACCACAAGCTTTTGCTAGGTACCGAGCAGTATTTGCGAGTAGCATGGGATACCTGGTGCAGTTGACCGTATGGGTGGCACCTTCCTCTTTGCTAGGAAATTCCTCAGCTGGGCCTGCTTCACGGGGGAGAGTTTCGCTGAAAGAGAAAAGGGGTCAAAGTCCCTCGAGCAATAAAAATGATTATTTATCAAGTATTATCAATGTAGAGTGCTTTATAATCCAGAAGCCTCCACAACCCAGAATGCCTAGTTCCATTTCACAGACAGATAAATGGAGGCGACAGCAACTTGCAAAAGTGCACTCAGGGAGCCCGTGAGTGAGCTGGAATTTTAACTTTCGTTTCCAGAATGGCTAGCCACTGAATGCTGGCCCAATTTAGCCTTAAAACCAAACCATGGTTGGGTAGTCAGGGGCGCTCCCCTGTGGGCTCCTTCCTCCACTTCCTGGCTTCCACTAACCCGGGACTGCTGTGTTATCCCAACTGGAGGCCTATGGTTAGTGCCAACACAGCTTTGCAACTTCCCTCTGCCCCCTTTTCCAATGGCGGTTTCAAATCATGGGTAGGTGCTAACCAGAGTTTGTCAGTTTGGACATCATGGCACACTTTAGCAAGCGAAAGCCAGGGAATGGACGGGAGAAGTACACGAGCTATTAGGCTGGTGTGCCCTGTGGGCAGGGCTTTCTCAGTGGTAGCCCCACACTTCGGAACTCCCTCCCCAGGGGGATACGTATGGCTTCATCAGTGCTAGCTTTAAAAAAAATGTGGAAGACTCACTTGTTCCAGTCTGCATTTGGTGCTTAAAAATCATTAGCTGTTCCTGCTAGAGTGTGTGTGTCTGTGTGTGCGTGCGTGAGCATGCACATGCATATACACGTCCACGCACGCATAATTGTAAGTTTATTTTGTTGTGATATTTTAAGTCACCTTGTGAGGGCAGTGTGCCTAGAAAGGCAGGTTAAAAATCAATAATAATAATAATGAGGAAGAGGAGGCAGTGGCGGTGGTTTGGTGTTACGTACGAGTTGGGTCACTGTCTTTCAATGTTTCCCTTTTAAAAAGGATGTGTCTTATAATGCACTACTTGTCAGGGTGGAAAATGAGCTGATACAACCCCAGAGCAGTTCTGATTCTGAGGAGGATCAGCAATCCGTGGGAAAGGGGCCAGCTTATCCCTCACAGGCTCAGCACCTGGCAGAGATTCCTCCTGCCGGCATTCCTGAGTGACCCAGGCAGTGAGAGAGTGTGGGAGGGGGGCTTGCTAGACGCTTGATGCAGATGCAGGGAGCGATGAGTGATGGAGGGCACAGAAAGGAGGCGTAGCACCCGTTTGGCGCGCAAGCAACGGCCGCCTCCCGTGGACCCAAGGGAAAGAGGGAGGATCTCTCCCTAGCCCATAGGTTCAGGGTCTTCAAGTGACTCTCCTTGTGGTGATTAGCATCTGAAAGAGTCATTAAGTTGTAAAAGGATTAAAGCCTTGAAAAGAATCCTTCCGTCTGTGTCTTGAGTTGGCTATTGGAGTCTATTGAAAGAGGCCGCTAGGGCACTCCTGACACTACTATAGCCTTTCCCAACTTGGCACCCTCCAGATGTGTCAGACTTCAACTCCCATCATTCCCAGCCAGGATGGGAGCTGCAGTCCAGTACATCTGGAGTGCCCAAGGTTGGGGAAGGCTTCATAGAATCATAGAATAGTAGGGTTGGGAGGGACCTACAAGGCCATCGAGTCCAGCCCCCTGCTCAGTGCAGGAATCCAAGTCAGAGCATCCCTGACAGGTAGCTGTCCAGCCTCATCTTGAATGCCTCCAGTGTGGGAGAGCCCACCACCTCCCTAGGTAATCAGTTCCATTGTTGTATTGCTCTAACAGTCAGGAAGTTTTTCCTGGTGTTCAGCCGGAATCTGGCCTCCTGTCACTTGAGCCCATGATTCTGTGTCCTGCACTCTGGGAGGATTGAGAAGAGATCCCGGCCTTCCTCTCTGTGACAGCCTTTCAAGGACTTGAAGAGTGCTCTCCTGTCTCCCCTCAGCTTCCCTTGTCACCACATTCAAAGAGGAACTCGGAAGCTCAAAAGGCTTCCCAGGCATTCAGCAACAGCAAAATACGTGCTTAGTTCCGCGGCATGCGCTTCCCCAAGTGGTGCCCTCCAGACCCGTTGGGACTATAAACCCCAGCATCCCCAGCCAGCTAGTCATTAACGAGAGGAGGAGCTGCAGAGGTGGGGCCTGCAGAGCTCGGTGGGGGTCCCCCTAAATAAAAGGGAAGGAGCTATCAGCACAGCGACACATGCATTCATTCACGAAGGAGGGCAGCCAGTAAGGCATTTGCTGCCACACGCATGCGATGCCGCCTTTTAAAAACGCAGGTAAGAAATTTCCCAGTGGGCACATCTTGGATCGGTCCTTGAGCTCAGCCCTCAAACAAAAATGTTTTAAACACATTCAGCAATAATTTACTTACTGGGAGCAGAGTTGCCTCCCCCAACACAGAATACAACACAGAAGCCAACACCCTTATTTCTCATCACCCACCCAGCCTCATTAGCTATCCTACACAGCTAATCAGAAGATTTTTTTGGTTGTTGCTCATCTCCCCACGCTCCGCTTTTGTCAACCCTTTAGGGAATGTATCAGCCAACCAGCCCCAATTTTAAAGGTACCAGCAGCATCATTGTGCTTGCTCCTCCAGAACCCTGTGGTGTTATTACATTTTTAAAAATGTAATGCTAAGGACATTTTAGCTGTGTGCCAAGATGCTTTGCAGATATTGCTGCTGCTAGGATTGTATTTTCATGGTTATGACTGTACTTTAAAACGTCTTTCATAACTTCCTATTGCGGATGAAGGCAGGCAGGCCAAGGTTTGAAAAGACACTCAGCACAGACAAAAAGAAAACAGCTCTTCACACAGCGCATGATTAAACTGGATGAGGAAGGTCTGTGTTATATTTTTGCACTGTAGGCTTCCTTGAGTGTGCTCGCAACACAGGAAGGCAGAGTAAAAAAAACATGCACACACTGGAAGACACGTACGTATGCATGATGGGTTGGATCCAGATGGACACTGCATCAACTGTGCTGATGGAAGCGGATTTCCCTGAGCCTCCTTCCCATGGCAGCCCCTGAAAATGCTACAAGAGGAGGGGGAGATCCCCCAAAATCAGGTGTAGGGGTCCTTCTTTTCATGGAAAGCAGATGCTGGATCCAACCCATTAACATTACGAAAGGACACATGACCTGAGTCGTTACCTGTTGATTTGGGTGATGTTTTGGTGCAAGACTCTAGGGTAGCTTTGGTCAAAGCATTACTGAGGCTCTCCAGTTCGCTGTCAAGGCTGAATCAATGAGAGGGTGAAAAAAGTGGCGTAGAGAAGAAGACACAAATCAAAATCACACCATACAACATTTTTAAAAAGGACTCAAAGGTCTTAATGTGCATTCACTGATTTTCATAACAGCTCCCAGGAAGGCTCTTCCTCAACAGTCACCATCAGCAGCCATTCCAGCAGGCTGTACTGAGGGAGATGAGAGGGAGAATTGGGGCCATCCCACCAGCCCTGCTGAAAGACTACTTAATTTTTTCCTCTTTCCTCCCCATTCCTTTTCCCTTGTGGGTCATGCATTTTTAGATTGTAAGCCTGTAGCCAGGGATGGTCTTGTTTAACTGATTATATCTAAGCCACTCAGGAAGACTTTTGGGCTGAGGAGGAGGATGAAAATACCTTAAATAAATAAATAAACAAACAAACTATTCTATTTATTATCCTTGTGCTAGACCTGGTGAGCTGAGGTAACAATGGTCCTGAGGAGATAAGATCTGAATGGGGAGCTTTCAGCTCATAGCTCTTAACCATCACGTAAGCTCTCAGTTCTAATGTCTGACTGTGGATGATTGGGGGGGGGGGGAGGCAAGGGGAAATTTGGGTTTATTGGCTGATTTTCTGGGGGGTGGGTGAGCAGGGGAGAGAAACTGGACCAGCTAGCAATCCCCTGCATTATTAGTTAGAATGGGCTGTATCCTGTGATCTGCAGTTGGTGGGGAGAAATCGGAGAAAGTCAGGACCCTCCCCTAAGGCAAACAGATGTGTCTTCTATACATGCAAACAGCCCTTTGGGTCCAACCCGTTGTCATTTATGTTACAGTTTAGTTCTAGGCACACCTGTACGATTGTACTCAAACAACGGAATGTGGAATACTGTTTCTAACAGAACTCAGGAACCAAGATCCACTGATTATTCAACTGGACAAGTTTCCAGTCCCCATAGAGGCAGCTAAAAGGTTTCAGATTTTTCTTTTTTTACAAGATGTTGTAAAAATAATAATATCACAATGAGCCAGGTACTGGTAGTCGTGACGGTGGAGGAAATTCCCAGTTTCTGTCCACCAGTCTTCCATCTCCGACAACTGAAAGGCCTACTTAAACTGCCTGTTCCCCAACCTCCAAGTTCTCTTGTATTCACAGCACACATTTCAAAGGCTAGAAACATCCGTTAAAAAAAAAAAAAAAGCAAGCTACTTTAACATCCCATGCAGAATATACCAAGACTCGAACCCAGGGAAAGGGACCGTGTCTTTGGCATACTCCTGTACAATGTCACTAGATGGTTGGTGGGGTGATACAGCAGTAAGCAAAGCCACTTCCCAGAATTCTGGCAACACACACCTTTGAACACTGCTGCAGGAAGAGCCCGGTGCAGAGAGATTCCACGGAGATGTTTGGTTGTATAAACGGAGCTCCTGCAGACCATCTACCAGGTTTCTTAGTCTTTTCCTCTGTTGGTTTATGATCTCCCGGTTATTAGTGAGGGCATTGAACAGAGTTTCTCGCTCGGGTACCATTAAGCGTCTATTAAGAGAAAGCAAAATGGGTGGAAAATCAGAAGCCAAATTTCATAAGCTGGAGATATAGGGAAAGAAGTGGGAAGGAACAGGTGGATATGATGAAATTCAGTTAGATACACTTAGGCCTTGCTTCAGCTACACGTAATCTCTGGAAATAACCCTGAGTGTAAGGATGATTACCAGTTGTTTTCCGGGCCAAATTCAAGGTGTTGGTTTTGACCTTTAAAACTCTATGCGCTTCCGACCCAGCTTATCTTAAGGAGCGCCTCCAGCAACATCAGACAGGCTGCTTAACAAGATCAGCCTTGGATGGCCTTCTCTCTGTCCCATCAGCCAGGACAGCTAGGCTGGTGAGGACGAGGGAGAGGGCCTTCTCTGTGGTGGCCCCCACTCTGTGGAACTCCCTCCCTAGGGAACTCCGCCATGCCCCCCCCTTTAATGAGCTTCTGCCGCCCATTAAAAACATGGTTGTTCAGGCAGGCAGTTGGGGTGGGTTAGGGTATTTTTTATGATGTTTTTAATGTAGAATTCTATTGTTTTAACTGTTTTGTTGTTGTAGATTGCCCAGAGTGGCTAGGTGACCAGCCAAATGGGAGAGCAATAAATTTAATAAATAAATAAAAAATAAATGATTGTCTGAACATGAGCCTTGTGCGTCTTGAGTGAGACTAACAGCCTGCTGCACTTCGACAGGACACAGGGGGCTCAGTCTCACAAAGACAACAGCAACCAGCCTCGTGTGTGTGTTTGTCACATTCCAGTGGTGAATAGGGATGAAGGCAAAAGGGGGCTGGCTGAAGGCAAAGCAGAGGGCCAAAAACACCAGCAAATGTTAGCTTAAATCTCTTCCTGCCACTAACTGAGTCTTAGCAGAGGCATTTCAACATTTCAGAATGGGAGAAAACCTGCACAAAGGCTGGAAAACCACCAAACACTCGGTGGTTGGGGGGAAGGGGCGTGGCCAGCGAAAGGGGCATGGCCATCTAAGAAATTCTGGAAGGCCCAATTAGGGCCCCAGGTGGGATGGATTTGGACCCTGGGCCTGAGGTTCCACAACCCTGCTATAAGACAACTCCTTGAAACATACTTCTCGTTACCCAAAGTTCAAGCCACTCACTTCTGCTTCTTCTGCTGTTCCAGGTGCTGATCCCATTCCAAATCCAGAACATCGTTCACATCCTGGACAGCAAATTTCACGTACTGGTGCAAGCGTCGAATTTCCTGCCCAAAAGAGTAAAGGTCTATTTCAATGTCATCGTTCTAATGCACTGGGGACAGTCAACGTTCAGATCAAAACTTGAGGTTTCAGAAGTCATGAAGATCTCAGCGCTGGCTCTGTTGAGGACGTTCCCATCTGAGATAATGGCAATCATGGCAACCAGGCTCACGGTTCCCTAGGCGGTGGTGATGACTGTGCCATACCTCTGGAACTCCCTACCCAAAGTAGTTCACCTGGCCAGCTTACGGCTGAAGGAATTCAGAAAGGTAAGACGACAGCTCACACTCAAGGGTTGAGTATAGGATGCGTGTAGGTTGTCACTGAACCAGGGGTTGTCACTGAATCAGGGGGTTGTTGTGTTGTCTGAATCCAGCTGCACTAACAAGCCATGGTTTGTTCACCACAAACAACCCACAGTTCACAACCCAACAATAAACCATGGCTTCTCTTCATGGGTTGTTTGTAGTTAACAAACCATGACTTGTTAGTGCAGCTGGGTTCAGACAACATAACCCATGCCTCAACAACAATCCACAGTTCAATGACAGCCCATACTCAACCCGTGAGGATGGGTTGTTGTGTTGTCTGAACCCAGTAACAGTTACAATTCTGGAGGGTGTTTTGTGCCTGCCTAAAGCGAGCCGTCTGGGGTGGAATTTATTTATTTATTTAAATAATTTTAAGAATTTAATCTCAACTATTGTTCATATATGGAAGAAATGGGACCTGCAAAAGGTTGCTGTGTATCCTTGTCCCCTGAGATGAATGCTCCAATCCCTGCTGTGCTGGCTTTCTACTTGAAAGGAGTTCTTTCACAAAGGAGAGTTTTCAGAAATGCAACATGCTCCACCTGCACCCTGAAGGCCACTTGAGCTTACCTCACAGGGGTGTTGGGTAGGGAGGAGTGGATTTATAAGAACTGTCAAACATTTTAGACCCTGAAACAGGGCCATTTAATCATGGAAATGTATACAGAAAATGGAGCACCTTCAGAAGGAATTCCAGGCACCCAGATGTTTTCAGTCCAGACCGCGCCATGTTCCATCTAAATCCAGGTATTTATTCAAGCCGTGTCGCCTCCCTTCTCAACACCCTTATTTTAATTTAGCCTTGTCATTTGAGAAAGAGGTCTATTGCCCATCGGGGGGCCATTGGAGACCCAGCCAGCGCACGCAAAGGATCGAAAAATCTTCCATGAATGTATCAGTTCAATTTAATGAGCGTATTTCTGCTGGTGGCATCTGCACTCAGCGGGGTTGCGACAAATATTGATCCGCTTGCTGCTCAACTTTCGCAGGGTGAGATCACAGCTCCTTTGAAGACATGTGCTGCTGCTTCTTTTTTCTCTTGCAGAGTATCGTTGTAAAAAGGATGACAACTAGCTTTCCCAGATCTTAATTCATAGAATCACAGCATAGTAGGGGTGGAAGGGGCCTACAAGACCATCGAGTCCAACCCCCTGCTCAGTGCAGGAGTCCAAGTTAAAGCATCCCTGACAGGTGGCTGTCCAGCCTTGTCCTGAATGCCTCGTGTGGGAGAGCCCACCACCTCCCTAGGTAACTGGTTCCATTGTCACATTGCTCTAACGGTCAGGACATTTTTCCTGATGTTCAGCTGGAATTTCTTATAGCAAAAGAGAATTTTGCCTTAGGCCATGCTGAGTTTCCCATTTTGAGATCACCCTGCCCCGTACAGCCTCTAAGAGGCCCAGACTGCTCTCTAACTGGCAACCAATGTTGGGTTAGGGGTTTTAAGGCAGGATTCCATTCCACTATGTCCATTTTCTGAGCCATCTGGCAGTTGGAGAGGTGGGGGACGGGCGGTAGCTCAGCGGTAGAGCATCTGTTCTAATGTGCAAATGGTCTCGTGTTCAGGTGGGTTTGGGAGCCCTGGAGAGTTGCTGATGGGAATCAATGTACCCGCAGACATTAATTCTTAATATTTTAAAAAATTATTATTATTATTATTATTAGTTTGTAAGCGGGAGGCAGCCATGCTGCAAAGCAAAGTGCTGCCCTCCACAGCGTTCATCTTGTTCCCAGTTTGATTTGTACAAATTTCCCAGTCAGTGCAAATTTCCTCCGTAGGCTGAATCCGTCCCACTTTAGTCTATAGAGGAAAGTTGTGCAAATGATCAAGCTTGCACCAATCTCCTGTTAGTGCGAAGACTAACGGATTTGTTTGTCTTTACGGTGCCATGAAACTCTTTGTTGTCTTTGCTGCTGTAGACTTACACGGCTAACCCTCTGGAAATAATATTGTAGCCTCTTTGTTTTTCCCCCTCTAAGGCATCGTTTTAATTGTGGCTTCTGCACAGAGGATGCATCTCATATTATCCTTGTGCATCTAAGCTGGGTCAATTATACAACAGCACCAGGGCTCAGTTCAATATCGTACAGCTCAGCACAATGGGGGAGAAATAACTTGTTTCATTTTGACACCCCAGAGGAGAGAAGTCTCCCCTCCTCAATTTCTTCATCTCATTCAAAACCTTTTTACACGCCGGGGGAAACTTCTTGCCGCAACCCAGCATTTACAAGCCCATTTGGTTTTAAGCCCCGCCATCCGTGAAATTAACTGCAACAACCCAAGTCCTTATCCATCATCGTGGAGCAGGACGGCATGGTGATGATGAAACAATCTCCCACAACGATTTAAAAAATAATAATTTAAGAGATTACGCTGCCACTTCCTAAGAAAACTTTACTCTCCACAGCATGAGTGTTGTTTTTTTTTAAAGTCAAGCCGCTGGAGCTGGGTCCCGGCAAGAGGGCCAAAGGGTAGCGCAAGTCTAATGTCACCATTCACTGTAGAATACGGATCGGCAAATGGCAGCCCAGGGACTTAACCTAGCCTGCAAATGATTTACGCTCAGCCTCAATCCTGGTGGTGCTGTGGTTAGTCCCCTCGAGCTAGGAGCGGCCTAAGTTCAAATCCCGCTCAGCTCACTGAGTCACGTTGGTCCACTGATGACCTCCCGCTGAAAGACTACCAGCTCTGTTGAAAGAAAACTTATTTTTCCCCTTTCCCTCCCCATTCCTCTTTCCTTGTCTTTTTACACAGTAAGCCTGCGGGCAGGGATGGTCTTCTTGAAGTGATTCTGCATAAGCTGTTCTGAGAGCCAGTGTGGTGTAGTGGCAAGAGTGTTGGACTGGGAGTTGGGAGATCCGGGTTCTAGTCCCCACTCGGCCATGGAAGCTCACTGGGTGACTTTGGGCCAGCCACAGACTCTCAGCCCAGCTTACCTCACAGGGTTGTTGTGAGGATAAAATGGAGGAGGAGGATTACGTACGCCGCCTTGAGTTCCTTAAGGAGGAAAAAAGGCAGGATAGAAATGTAATAAATAAATAAATAAATGTTTGGCTGAAGAGCAGGCTACAAATACATTAAATAAGGGCTCAACCCTATGGGGATAGTCAGCTGCCTCCGAACTCGGATCTTGTCCTCCGTGCTCAGGCCACCCTGCATTTGTGGCTAGACAATGATTTCGGGTAGCTGGCTGGGGCGGCTTGGAGCAGGGGGGAGGCTGGATGGCGCATAGGAAGTGTCGTACCAGCACTTCCACCATCCCCTCCCTGCCCCCAGGAATGCCCCCTTTTCCCCTGCTCTGCTCTTCTGAGCGTGGAGCCAGGGACAAACTGCGCCTCCTACGAGGTGGTGGGGGAAAGGAGGTTTTCTGGGAACCAACCTCAGAGAGCTGACTCTGCTCTCCGAGAACTGTGCCCTAAAACAAATTAGTCTCTCTCTCATACTGACCTACCCCACAGGGTTGTTGTGAGGATGGGGCAGAGAACCACATATACTGCCCCAAGCTCCATGGAGGAAGGGTGGAGTAAAAACTGGAGTGAATAAGTGAAGTAAATGAATTATCTAGCTTAGGTGTTCACTCCGATTCACATGTGAAAGGTTACTACATTTTATTTAATAATGCCCTACTGTAACACAGCTTGTAAATAGAGACTCAGTGTGCAGCTGAAGCAATTGTTGACTGCTTCCCTGTTAACCCCTGCCTTCTCTTTTCTCTACTGTACCCCCTGGGTGCAATTTTAAATTGTAAACTCCATAGGGGCAGGGACCAATCCCTTTTGCACTCTGTCAAGCCCTATGCACAGCGATGGTGCTACATAAAACAATGATTAACAATCCAGCATCTACATGCTGCTTTTGAATGCTCAAAGTGCTTTGCGTCTACTATCTTGCAATCCTCACAACAACTTTGTAAGGTTGGTCAGTATTATCTCATAGTGCAGACAGGGGACTGAGGTTGCCGAGGCCAGATTCATCCAGGAATTTTATTGATTGTATCTCGGTCTCTTGGCCACTGTGCCACCACAGTTCTCTCATGCTTTTAGGACTCCCCTTTCCAAGGAATTTAGGGTAGTGTACGTATGGTCATCCCTATTTTACTTTCACAACAAGCCTACGATGTCTAAGGCTGGCTCAAGTTCACCAAGGGGGCTTTCCAGGTTAAGCAGGGATTTGAGGCAAAGGCTCCCTGACCCAAAACCGACATTCTAGGCCCGACTCCAGACTAGCCCTCAAAAGGTGCGAGACCCAGCAGGGTGAGATCTCACAGCCACCAGTCCAGTCCTAACTCATGCTGTTACAACTTCAGATCCCTCACCTGCTAACATTCCCCTTTTCCCTCATAGGGAACGGCAACAGAGAATCAGGAATGAATCTGAGCGTATAGAGATGTCTGGCAGTTCAGATACAGAATAGGAACAGCTAGAACAGGGGGAGCCATCCTCCCTAGTGAGCCCTCCTCCCTAGTGAGCCCAGATACAGCAAGACTTTCTCCCCAAGACCCCGACACACAGATGGCTCAGCTTGAACAGCCCCCCTTTTCCTCCACCATGAGAACCCAGGTTTCGGAGGAGGAGGGGAGTGAAGGGCATGACTTGAGGGATGCTAGGATCCGTCGCAGAGCGAAGCAGGAAAAGTTAGAGGCAGGGATCAGATGCTCCATCAGGTTGGCCACTCATGAAAGCCAACAAAGGAGGGCACCACCCTAAGGGAGGGGCATCCCTGCGAAGCTAGTCTGGCAGAGAAGTTCTTTCCCAGACTGCTGGCAACTTCTTTAACTTTCACTTCATCTCCTCTATTGATATTCGTAGATGTGTGGATTAGCTGGTTCGATGCAGTCTGAGAGTTTCCTAGAATTGCATTTGTAAAGAAGCTAGTCGATAACTAATGAAGTAGTGTAGCCCGAAGCTTGGTATCCTGGAGTGTGTTGATTGCCAAGGGGGGGGACGAAGGAACATGACACAAAGATTCTGGGGGTTCTCCTGCGACGCAGCTCAGCTGCTCGCTCCCCCTGAGTGAGCAGGTGAGGAGCAGAACAAGGGGGAATGCTGCCAAGCACAGGGTTTCTAGAAGGGGAGTCTAAGGCCTCCTTTGCACTGAGGGGGCAGAAAGTCTACAGCTGGTTGCATCAGTTCAGACTAGTGATGGGCAATCTCTTCTTTCACATGCCTCTAAAAGACACATGCCTTCTGAGCTTTCCTTGAGAATACTCAGGAAAACACAAGCGTTTGGAGGGGGGGGTTACTATGTGAGAGAAGCTTTAAAAATGGGTATAGCATGCCCCCCACACCATCTTTCAGAGCAAAAAACCCCCATGACTTGGAAGGAAGGGGAACAAGTGGCAATAAGTCTTGGCTAGAGACAAAAGGGTCCTGTCTATCCAAGGGGCTGAGCCCATTTTGGGGATAGGGTTTAGCACCTTGGATAGCTCCCTTAGAGTTCTGGCTGGTTCTGATTAAAATCCACCATGGAATCACATCCCCACCGAACTCGGAGGAATCAGCCTCCACTGATACAGAGGGAGATGAGAGGGCAAAGCAGGGCCATTCCACCAGCCCTGCTGAAAGATTTACACTCCCCCGCTTTCCCCATCCTGATGTCAGGGTGGAGACTGAGCCCATAGAGCCCCAGAGCAGTTCTGATTCTGAGGAAGAACAGCAATCCATGGGAGAGGAGCTTGCTCATCTCTCACAAGCACAGCAGCTAGCAGAGAGCCCTCCTGCCAGCATTCCTGGGATAGATAGTGACCCTGGCAGCGAGAGAGCACTGGAGGGGGGCTTGCTGGATGCTCGGTGCAGATGCAGGGAGCAACGACAGATGGAGGGCGCCGAAAGGAGGCGCTCCGCTTGTGTGGCGCTCAAACAACGGTCGCGTCCCGAAGACCCAAGGGAAAGAGGGAGGATCTCTCCATAGCCCATAAGTTCAGAGTCTTCCCGCGCTTCTCCTTCAAACGGGGACCAACTGCCTTGCCTGGAGCTTAGGCTACTCTGCTATCTATCCCCAGTGCAGCTCCTTGCTTAGTCACTAGTGATTAGTATCTGAAAGAGTCATAAAGTAATAACAGAATAAAGCCTCGGAAAGAATCCTCATCGTCTGTGTCCTGAGTTGGCTATTGGACGGGACTGCAAGAGGCAGCTAGGGCGCTCCTGACATCCCTTTTCCTTGTGTGTCATGTATGCTGAAGTTGGACGAGGCTGCTGCATTCATACCTGAAGTTGGGCTTCACTCTTTGGATCTAAAGGCTTCTTATAGAGCAAATGCAAGTACTCAGAGTTGTGAGTCCGCTCGTCCTTCTCTCTGGCTTCTTCCACCCCTGCAAATCCCTCCAGCAGGTTTGTCTTCAGAAGGCTGATGTCTCCATGAAGGGACTAAGAGCGAGAGACAAAAAGAGAGAGGGGCCCACCAGAAGAACCGTGAATGTCTTTGCCATGAGGAAAGATGTGGCCGTCTACAGAAATGTTCTGCAGCTGTTAGCCATAGTTTCCCAGTTTGGACGAAATAGGAAAATAACTTCAACGGAAAATTTCCTGGTTTATTCACTCACATGCACAAAGAAGCTGTATACCTAGTCAGAAGGTTCATTTATATCTCGGCTTAAATGATCATCTGAATGCAGCAGCAGACTTGCCTAAGATCACCCAGTGAGCTACATGGCTGAGAGGAGATTTGACAGCCAGTTTGGCGTAATGGTTAGAGTGTCAGACTGGGACTCGGGAGACCCAGGTTCTAGTCTCACCTCGGCCAGAAAGCTCAGCGGGTGACTTTGGGTCAGTTGCTGACTCTCAGCCTAAACTACCTCACAGGGTTGTTGTGAGGATAAAACGGAGGATGACCATATATGACGCCTTGGGCTCCTTGGAGGAAAAAGAAGGTGGGATATAAATGTTAACAAATAAATAAAATCCCCCCCCCCCCCCGGTCCAACACTCTAACAGCTTTCCCCAGCCTGGGAAAAAGAAAAAAAAAGGAAAAATGGCAAGAAAAAAGGGTGACCTCCCTCCCCCTGCCACTGCTCCAGCCGGCACGAACCCAGCAGGGCTTAAGAAACAGCTGTCTGTCTGCCACAGGCTCTCCCTCCCTCCCAGCTTGATCCCTCTATAGGACCAATCTGTCCATGTTGCAGCCCCAGCAATATTCCTTGCATATCAATGGAATGAGTAGGTCTTCAGGGGCATTTGAAAAAGCAAGACCTAACAAGCGATCCATTCTTAACTGGGAAAGACGGATTTGTTGTTCTTCTCAGAAGCCCGAAGGACAACCTGGTTGTTCCTCAACTGGGGGCTGGATCCTGCCCACCAAAGTTTCTTACCTCTGTGGTCTCTTTGATCTCCAAGAGGAAGGTGTGAAGGTCATTTGACTCCGCCCTCAGCTTCTTCTTCTCCTCATCGGTGCCCACCTGGAAAGAGGCTTTGGCCGTCCTGCCTTTCAGCTCTTCCATCTCCTTCTGGAAATGTGCGATCTACTGAGGCAAAGTGCGCTTATTTACATTAAGAAAAACACACCCAGCCCGTGAGAGCTCAGGGTGGGTGGGTGGGAGAGGAAATCTACAGGAACATTGCTATGCAATCGTTCTGGGGAAATCAAGTGTTAGTTCATGTTTTCCAAAAGATATCCTGGTCAAGTCTCTAATTTGCTAGATAACAGACTGGCATTACTCAAATTTCTGAAAGTACAGTAACGATTTTCTGAATTAGAAGAGGAGGTAAATTGCATTCTTGCACCTGAAAAAGTCTGTAAGACTAAGAGTTACCCATATCCACAAGAGCCCAGACCCTGTGTCTCCTTCTCACTGGAAGGAGACAAGCTCAGAGCACTGGCTCCTCTGAGAGGAAGCAATTCTGCTGCTTCTCTGGCACTGCGAGCACTTGAACAAGCCAATCATATCCGATATAGAACTCTGACCCTTGGGTAAGGCTGACTGGAAGAAGGCACAGCCAGAGCAGTGAATCATGCGGAGATGCAGCGGGCGGCCTCATTTGTGGGAGGGTACAGTGTTGGTTCCAGGTTTTGGGAAGCCCTTCGGCAGGGGTGAGCAAGTACAATGGGGTGGGGCTGGATGACATCCCGCCCAGTTGTCTGTGGGCCAAACGCTGTCAAGGGTTTCCCGTGGGCAGCAGGTCGGCCACTGTGTGAGCAGAGTGCTGGACTACATGGACCCTTGGGCTGATCCAGCAGGGCTCTTCTGATGTTCTTAAGGGGGCAGGGCTACACAACCTACTATCATTTGGTCCCGGGCTCGCTGGCTGAAGCACCCCTGCCTTCTCCCACCAGGGGAAGGCGAAGGACAAGCAAAGGCCACTCGGCCAGCACATGAAGGAGCTCCTGCAAGCACTGGCCAGGCGGGCAGCTGCTGCTACCCCAGTGAAATTGCCTTCTTATCACCAATCTGTGATCGGACATAACGAGGGGATTCCCCTGTGTGCTGCTTGCCCTCCATTAAGGACATAAGAGCAGCTATACTGGATCAGACTGAGGGTCCATCTAGCATTCTGTCCACACAGCAGCCAACCAGCTGCCCACAGAAAACCCACAAGCAGGACATGAGTGCAATAGCACCCTCCACCCATGTTCCCCAGCAACTGGTGTCCATAGGCACACTGCCTCTGATACTGGAAGTAGCATAGAGCCATCAGGACTGGTAGCCCTTGATAGCCTCATCCTCCATGAATAGCCTTCTCCTCCATTTGAAGGGAGAGTAGTGTGCAGGGGAATAAATCCCCTGGTTGCCTCTGATCGTGGATCAGAGATAACAAGGGGATTCCTCTCCCTGCCGCCTCCCAAAGCCTCCAGTAACCTCCAGGCCAGGGGGTGAGGCCTGCAGAAAGAGTCCGGGGGGTGGAGGCTGCCCACCCTTAGATAAGGTCAGTGGAGCCTGGTGGTTCTGATTTCGGTGGGGCTGAAAATCCATTCCGGGTTTTAGTCAGAACTCTACAGGAGCTATCGAAAGTGTTGAAACTATTTGGGGAGAGGGTTCAGCACCTTGGATAGCTCCTTGAGAGCTCTGGCTGAAGCCTGGAATGGATTCACTGGGAGCCACCAGCCTCCGTTGGGTAAGACAGTCCTCACTGCCCATTTACTTGCCTCTTTCTCAAGGCCCAGCTGGCACCACCTCCAGAGAGCGAGTGAGAGAGAAAGAACAAAGCAGGCAGAGATGACTGCTTCCTTCTCCTCGCTCCTCTTGCTTGCTCAGAGAGGCGGCAAGCGAACAGGCAGCAAGAGCAGGGCTGGGGGGCTCCGGAGGTGGGCAGAAGGGAGACTACTGGTGTTTGGGCCTCAGCAGGACTCCAGCAATGCCAACCCTCAACACTGACTCTAAGCAGCTATTCTGGAGATGTTAATTTAGCCTTTATTTCTCATAGCACTCTAGGGGGCTGCTCACACAACACGCTAACCCACACTCAGTGGTTGAGTGTGGGCTTTTGTTGAACTGTGAGTTGTTTGCTGAACTGAGGGTTAGTGTGTTGTCTGAACCCAAGACATTTTCCACAGGGTGGCTTGTTAACCACCCTGATCAACCCAACAACAAACCATGGGTTCTCAAGTAGGTTTGTTTGAGAAAAATAAGCCACCCTGCGGAAAATGTCCTGGATTCAGATGACACGCTAACCCACGGTTCAACAACAACCCACACTCAACCAGCGAGTGTGGGTTAGCGTGTTGTGCGAACCCAGTCTAGCTGTTCTTTCACAGCAAACATTTTGGAAATGACCGCACTTGCTGATAGTCCAAACACACAGCCTTCTGCTAACTTTCTCGAAGAGATCACACCGAAAGAAGTGTGAGAAGAAGACGACATGAGGAGGAATGGCAGGCGATTCCATAAAGTCTCACCTCCTCTCTAATTCCTGCGATGACGGGATCCGAATCCTTCCACTGATGAACTGGCTTCTCTGTCCCAGCACTGGGAGGTTGTTGCCGGACCTGCGAAGCACAAGGCTGCAATGTAAAGGCCACACCTGATGTGGATTTGGGGGGGCTAAATGTTTTGTGTTATGAGAGATGAAATGGAGCAAAACGTTCTGAACATTCAAGTGAACATTCAGCTCAAGTAAAATTAAGGTAAATATAATTCAGAAAATCTTCTTGCTCCCATATAAGTCTTGGAGTATATGAGACAGAATGTTAAGGGCACAAACCTATGCATGTTTAGACAGAAAAAAGTCCTGCAACTCCCAGCACTTCCCAGCCAGCCATGCTGGGGGTTGTAGGACCTTTTCTGTCTAAACATGTATAGAATCACGCCCTTAAGCACTTCTTTCTGCACGTACACGCACGTGCACTCAGAGTTTGAAATAAGCTGAAAGCGTTGGCAACCGCCAGCAAGAATCAAAGCCTCTGACTTGTGGTTGTATTGTTATATTGTGGTTTTAATGTTCTATATATTTTAAACTGTTTTATTGTGTGTTGTTTGGTTTTAATTTTTGTGAACCGCCCAGAGAGCTTCGGCTATTGGGCGGTATAGAAATGAAATAAATAAATAAATAAATAAATAAATCTTTCACCCCGTGAAAAAGCAGTCTTGTACATATCAGGGGTGTCAGGGCCTTACTGAGCTCTTAGGGCAGAGGTGGAAAATACTCCCTGCCCCAAAACCATACCCACCCACCCCTTTCATTACCTGGGAAGGGCTGGATTTTGTCACCGTCGGGGAAATCTTGGCTGTTTTCTGGAGCATGGAAGCTGGAGGAGCACTCTGAACAGGACGCACTGCTAGAGTGTGAAACACAAACAAAAAATACAACTTTCGGAGGTTGTGAGGTGTGATAAGAGGGCCAACAGCTTTGGGGAATTCAGTTCCACAAACGTAGCAGGGAAACAGAGGTACAAACCTCCACAGCCTAAGGCAATACTGGGCAAGGCAGATGTGCTAGCATTGGCATTAAGGGCAGACCACCACAACACAGAGCTCTGAGCACACATGGAGATGTCTTATGCAGGCGGATCACAGGCAGGCGGTCTAAACCCTCCCCTGCATGGCAGCATTGGCGGCTGGCGTCTCCTGCACAAACAGGAGGAGTCATCCTCAGCCCGTTTCTTATACATCTATATCTTCAATGCCATCACATCTACAACCTCATTCTATATTGCCAAGCCTGCAGCAAAAATAATACAATGCACAAAGCCATTTCCACATTCTCCAAATGGGGGGGAATCGAGGGACAAGCCACCCACAAAAAAAAATAAGTGGTTGGGGAACCATAGCCTGCCCGAGCCACAGTCTCTCCTAGGGCAACGCAGTGGCTCAGTCAACAAGCAACAGATTATGAGGTCTGTAGTTTGAAGCTCAGCCCTGCCAGGAACTCACTCTGGGGGCATATGCCAGCTATTCTCTCTCTGAGCCTCAGCCTCCCCACCTGTAATAATTCTGACCTATCTCACAAGGTTATTGTAAGAGTCACAATGCAATGGATGCTAAGTGCATTTTAGAATTATACAAGTGGGATCTGCAACAAAAGAGCAGTGTGGAGTGCTCCTTGTTAGGGTTACAGCCAACCATACCCTCTTCCAGGTGCTCCGTTCTGTTACAGCCAACCATGCCCTCTTCCAGGGTACTCCATTCCACTACCCAGTTTTCTGTTCCTGCCCCTCCTTCCCTGGGACTCTCAGGATTTTGTGGCCATTGTATATGCTCAGTCCTCATTGGGAAGTGTTATCCCTCCCCTCGCCCCCTAAATATGTTTTGCAAACCTCTTGGTTCCTTTGAGCGCGCTACCTCCCCCTTGTTTTTTAGTGGCTCCCATTTTGGCTACAGCCCCGTCGGCACTCACCAGCTGAGTTCATTATTAAAGGGAGGGATCATCACTGTGGCTTGGCTGTCTTTTAATGGCCATGATCATGGTAAAATAGGCAATGACCCATTCTGTGGCCAGCGTCACAGTGATACAGGCCATTTCAACCCAAGTGCATTTTATTAATCCTCCATAAAAAATCACCGTATGGGGTGTTTCAGAAAAAACACAGGTGGGAAAACAGGATAGGTCCCATCCCCGAAAAACCTTACAATCAAAGTTTTGAAAGTTTGTGAGGATGGGGAGGGGAGACAGTGGTGGAGAGCGAGGAACCATACTTGCTGAAGATACTGGGGTCGAAGCCTTCACTGGTGTGGAAGGAGTGAAGAGCAGCGAGGACTGGCTTAGAGGCCCCGCAAACACAGGCTTTGCGGCAGGAGAGAAGGAGAAGATGGGAGGGCTCTGGCTGCTGCTGCTCATCACAGGTGTAGATGATTCCACAGCAGTGAACCTGGAAAGTGTGGGAGAGATTAAGGCTGGGGTCCCCAATGAAGTGCCCGCCAGACTACCTGTCCTTCCTGCTTTTATTCACGTTATTATTTTTTAACAGGGAGGCTGGCATGCTTCAAAGTGCCCTCGGGTTCAAAAGAGCGCTTTTTTGCTTTGGAGCTCAGACCGCCACCACTGCTCAGACTCAGGTTCTCGGGCAAGTGACTTTAGCCTCACCACTTTGCCTTCTGGGAAATGAGTGTGTTGTGAGCAGCCAGGACCACCACGGCAGCCATTTTGTGAATGAGCAAGCTCCACCCCCATGGCAGCCATGGGATCAGAGCGCCCGTGACTCTCTCTCAACATTTCAAATGGGCCCACGGACCCAAAAAGGTTGGGGATGCCTGATTAGGCATGCTTCATCCTGGGAAGCTCCAGGGCATTTGCCTCCAGACAGGACTGTCGCCCGGAGCAGCATGCCACATGCAGAAGAACCTCTTGGGGGCCACATTCCAGTGGTGGGTAGAGCTAAAGGCAAAAGCGTCAGGGCCCCAAATACCAGCGTATCTTAGCTTAAAGCTCTTACTGCCGGCATTTCAACCTTTTAGAATGGGGGGTGACTGCATAAAAGCAAGGAAGCCACCAAATAATTGGTGGTCAGGTAAAGGGGGTGTGGCCATCTGGGACCCCAGGAAGGCCATAAGCACATAAGAGCCCTGCTGGATCAGACCAAGGGTCCATCTAGTCCAGCATTCTGTTCATACGGTGGCCAACCTGCTGTTGACCAGGAGACCACAAGCAGGACATAAATGCAAGATCACCATCCTAACCATGTTCCCCAGCAACACTGGCATACTGCCTCTGACACCGGCAGTAGCATAGAACCATCTGGACTAGTAGCCACTGATGAATTCTCCATGAATTGGTCTGACCCCCTTTTAAAGCCATCCAAATTGGTGGCCCTCGCTACACCTTTTGGTAGTGAATTTTATAGTTGGGCCATGCACTGATTGGTCCACCTGGGACCCCAGAGGTTCCACACCAACGCCTTAAACCCATGTGCTCAGACCTTTCTGGACCTGCTTTAAACAACGTGTCTATCAGGCAAGCCTGCTCAAAGGCGACTTACTTTTCACTGAGGTTGATTTTCACGGTGGAAGCCGAAGGGGCAAAACTCTGCTTTGGCCCAACGGGAGTTGCAGAGGGCGGAGGGCCCACTGAGCCGTCGGCATTGGTTTTGAAACTCACGGACCCAAATGAGAAAGAGGAAGCAGAAGCTGGAATGGGGCCAGCCGACGGGGCTTGAGTTTGAGGCGCTTTGGTGGGGGTGGTAGAGAAGGAGAAACCGGCCGCTGCGCTCAGATTGGAACCAGGGGGAGGCTTGGAGGCCTCCAGCGGGAAGGGGTACGGCGGAGGGGTGTCAGCGGCGGATCCCGTTATCTTCAAAGTGGAGGAGGGAAAGGAGAACGCAGCTGCCCCACCACCGGAAACGGACGCTGTGGCAGGGGCAGCGACAGCTGGGGCCGTTTCGACCTTTGGGGGAGCAGAGGCAGCAGTTGATGGAGGAGGAGTACTTCCTGGAAAGGCAGGGGGAGAGAAATTACAAATTACTGCATGACAGTATGGAGGACCTAGATGTTGCTCAGCATCCACATCTAGAACGGCACTGGGGACCAAAGGGACTGTGAACATTTAAGATCGGAACGTAATATGCGGATGACACACAGCTCTACCTCTCGTTCAAATCTTCACCAAGGTTGGCCATAGAATCCCTGTCCAAATGTCTGGAGACGGTGAGTGGCTGGATGCGGAGGAATAAGCTGAAGCTGAACCCTGACAAGACCGAGGTACTTTTGGTGGGAGACAAGAGGAGGCTGGGGGATGTTGACCTGGTGTTGAATGGGGTACGGCTACACTTAAAAGACCAGGTCTGCAGCCTGGGGGTCATTTTGGACTCCCAGCTGTCCATGGAGGCTCAGGTGTCAGCTGTGAGCCGGACAGCGCTGTATCAACTCCATCTGATACAGCGGCTGCGCCCCTTCCTTCCCGACCATCTGCTCCCATCGGTAGTACATGCCCTAGTCTCCTCTCGTTTAGACTACTGTAATGCACTCTACGTGGGGTTACCCTTGAAGACGGTTCAGAAGCTGCAGCTGGTACAGAACGCGGCGGCTCGCCTGATTAAAGGCAGCCGCCGGCGAGATCGCATCACTCCAGTGCTGAAGGAGTTGCACTGGTGACCAGTTGTTTTCCGGGCCAAATTCAAGGTGTTGGTTTTGACCTTTAAAACCCTATATGGTTCCGGCCCAGCCTATCTTAAGGAGCGCCTCCAGCAACACCAGACAGGCCGCTTAACAAGATCAGCCTCGGATGGCCTTCTCTCTGTCCCATCAGCCAGGACAGCTAGACTGGTGGGGACGAGGGAGAGGGCCTTTAGTGTGGTGGCCCCCACTCTGTGGAACTCCCTCCCTAGGGAACTCCGCCATGCCCCCTCTTTAATGAGCTTCCACCGTGCATTAAAAACATGGTTGTTCAGGCAGGCATTTGGGGTGGGTTAGGGTATTTTAGAAAACGTTTTTACTGTAGAATTTTATTGTTTTAAACTGTTTCATTATACGCTGTACATCGCTCAGAGTGGCTGGGTGACCAGCCAGGTGGGCAATTAATAAATTTAATAATAAATAATAAATAAAAATAAAGTAAGAAGGAAAATGCTGAATCAGGCCAAAGGCCCCCCTAGTCCAGCATTCTGTTCACGCAGTGGCCAACCAGATGCATCTAAGATGCCCGCAAGTAGGACACGATGGCAGTAGCACCTTCCTGATTGTGCTCCCCAGCAACTGCTAAGCAAAGGCACACTGCCTCTGATACTGGAGATGATACAGAGCCATCAGGACTAGTAGCCCGCGATGGCTTCTCCCCCATGAATTTGTCAAACCTCCTATTAAAGCCATCCAAATTGGCAGCTATCACTACATCTTGTGGTAGTGAATTCCATAGTTTATACAGTGAGTGAAGGACTTCCTTCGATCTGTCTTGAATTGCCCACCATTTAAAATTTATTTTTACATGTATATCCCACCCTTTTTCCTCTTGCAAAGAACCTCAGGCAGGTTACATGATCCTCCTCCTCTCCATTTTATCCTCACAACAACCCTGTGAGGTACATTAGGCTGAGAGTTAGTGACCGGCCTAAAGTCACCCAGTGAGCTTCATGGGCGAATGGGGACTAGAACCCCGTTCAGAATGTTCTGCTCTGTTTCATCTCTCATAGCACAAAACATTCAGTCCCCAAATCCCCCGTCAGGCGTGGCCTTTACATTTCAACCTTGTGCTTCGCAGGTCCTGGCTGGGGAATGCTGGGAGCTGTAGGACCTTTTTCTGTCTAGACATGCATAGGATTGCACCCTAAGGCCTGGACTACTCTGATCTGATCTGCCTTCCCCAGGAAGCTGGGCAAACTCCTGACCACCACTGCCACATGCACGCACATCCATGGAACAGTGTTATCAGCGTCACGTTTGAGGATGGGGCAGGCTAGAAACATATAGTAATTTAAGAAATACACAAGAGATTTGTATATTTCCAGCCTTGCAGGCAGATTGGACCGAAGGCCAACCCCTCAATTGATACGACTGACTGCCCAAGTCAACTTCATTTTAATTGAGCTGGGAATTTCTGGTCAAGGGCTTCCTGTATTCTCCATTGATTTTGGAAGGGATCGTGTCGACCTGAATCAAACATACTGCCAACAAATGAGCCAGCTAGAGCTGGAAGGAAGGAAGGAAGGAAGGAAGGAAGGAAGGAAGGAAGGAAGGCGGGCATCACACCAAATTAAGCCATTCCATAAAAACACAGCTGGAAAGGGATGGGGCTTAGCCTTCATCTCTGGGTTAAGCAAGTAAGACACATTGTTCTTTTCACCCTTTGAGTACCAACTTAGTCACAAAATGTTCATTTCCCAGAAGGCAAACTGGGAAGACTAAAGAAAAACGTAAGATGATCAAGAGGCTAGAGCAACTCCCCTATGTGGAAAGGTTACAACAGGGGTCCCCAACACTGTGCCCACAGGGCACCTCCGATGGCACCCGCAATGCTCTTCACTCCCTGCCCCCTCCAAAAAAGTGTTTTAATGAAAAATTGAAAAATGTTAGGATGCCAGGTTCTCCTTCCTGTTCCTGAACTTGCCTCTGTCCAGCAGGCAGGAAGAGAAAGCAAGGCAAAGGGGTCAAGGGGAGAAAAAGAGCGATGCTAGAGGGGGGAGAAGCAGTGAGGTAAAGAGGTGGTGGGGGGAGAGAAATAGGGAAGCCAGAGGCTGGGAATGGAGAGAAACAGCAAGATAAAGGGGGTGAGTAGGAGAGAAAAGGCAAGGCTAGGGGCTAGGAATGGAGAGAAAGAAGAAGGCAAGGGACGGGGAAGGGAGAGAAAGACAGGAAAGGGGTTGAGAGAGAGAACTAGCAAGGCTAGAGAATGTGAGTGGAGAGAAAGGGAGAGAGAGAGACAGTGCAAGAATGCTCAAAGGGGAAAAGCCAGTATGGATAGAAGAAGATTGGGCAGGCCAGGAAGTAACCCTTCCCATTTCCCCCTCCCTCCCAGCCTCTAGCCTAGCTATGTTTCTCCTGCCTACCTCTTGATTAGCCAGGCCATTTTGTGGTGGTGCCCATAGCAGTTTCTCAAATTCCAAAATGTGCTGTGGGTCCAAAAAGGTTGGGGACTCCTCAGTTACAGCATCTGGGAGTATTTAGCTTAGAAAAAAGGAGAGTGAGGGGAGACATGATAGAGGTGTCCAAAATTACGCATGGTGTGGAGAAAGTGGACAGGGAGACATTTTGCTCCCACTCACATAATACTAGAACCCAGTGGGGTCATCTCATGAAGCTGAATGGTGAGAAATTCAGGACAGATCAAAGGAAAGGCTTCGTCACACAGCACTGAATTAAGCTGCGGAATTCGCTGTCATGAAATGTAGTGATGGCCACCAATTTGGATGGCTTTAAAAGGCGATTAGACAAATTCCTGGAGGAGAAGGCTATCAATGCCTACTAGTCCTGATGGCTCCATATTACCTCCAGGATCAGAGGCAGGGAGCCTATGTACACGAGTTGCTGGGGAACACAACTGGAAGGGTGCTATTAGTATTACATTACACTGATCTCCTGCCTTCTTTTCTTCTTGCAAGGAACCCGAGGCAGCTTACATGATCCTCCTCCTCTCCGCTGTATCCCCACAACAACCCTGTGAGGAAGGTTAGGCTGAGTGTCAGTGACTGGCCCAAAGTCACCCAGCAAGCTTCATGACCGGGTGGGTACTAGAACCCAGGTCTCCCCAGTCCAAAACTCTTTAACCGCTGCACCACCCTGGCTCTCACTTGCTATCATATCTTACTTGTGGGTTTCCTGTGGGCAGCTGGATGGCTGCTTTGTGAACAGAATGCTGGGCTAGGCCTGATCAACCATGACTTATGCTCTTCTTAGATAGAGTCCTCAACCATTTGAATATGGTCCTACTTCTGTGCTTCAGAAAAACCCAACCAAAATTCTGCACCAAGGTGAGCCCTATAAATTATGCATATCTGCTCATTCTTATTCCGCTTGTTTCAGAAAGGGGACAACTGCTAAAACAATGCTGCATTTTCTAACAAGGAATCATGGCCTACATCAGCTTCCCCTAATCTGATGCTCTCCAGCAGCGTTGTACAAATCCATCATCCTTAGCTGTTCCATTTAGCTACAATGGCTAACAGCCCTGACTGACCTCTCCTCCTCCTCCAAGAAGTGATCTAATCTCCCTTTAAAGTCATCTAAGCCACCGCCCATCACTACCTCCAGTGGCAGTGAGTTCCATAGATTGATCATGCACTGGGTGAAGTACTTCCTTTTCTCTTTACTGCCTGTCAATTTCACTGGGTAGGAGAAATACTGCTTACTTTCTCCCTCCACACATATTTCTACAAGCCCCCACTGGGTCCCACTGAAAAAAGTATGTTTCCCGCATGATCAGGCAAGTCTACCAATATTTTTACCTTTCAGCATCTTGCAAACAAAGAGCTATTACGATGGAAACGCTGCTAAACTAAACATCAGAATCAAAAAGTAAGGATCAGGTATCCAAGTATGCACCTTTCTGATCTCCTCTCTTGCACATGCCGGGTCCTGCTTAGAGCTTTACATTGGTCACTCCGCTGCATTCAAAGTGGTTTCGACATCAAAAGAATACAAGGAAATTCCTACCGTCGACACAGCTCATTTGGAAGTCTTTTAGCCAGTTGTGTTTCTACAGGGAGCTACCTGGGGAAATGGCAGCCCTTCCCCAATACTTTCAGCTGCCCAGCTACCTCACTTGGCTGTTATATACCCCCCAAACTCCACAAATACCAGCAACACTTTCTCCTTAGGAGGCAGCAGCACCTACCAGCGGATTTTGCTCCTCTGTCCCCTTCTGCGGAGAGAGGCTCGGGGGTCACAAGGAGAGACCTCACGCCAGCGTTTTGATTGACCATGTAAAAGGGGCACAGCACTCCATCGGTAGACAGCAGCAGCAGCACCGGAACTGGGTCCAAGGTCTTATCCTCACCTGTGGAAATGCCACAGAAAGTCATCGGAATCCAACTTCTGCAGTGGGGCCCACACTTTGGAGGTCAGCCCTCCAAACCCTCGGGGAGGGGTCCAGGAAGCGATGTGCAGGGCGACACATTGCGCATGTATTATTTATTTAATTTATTCAAAGTATTTTTACCCAAATATTTTTCTCCCCTGAAATACATAGCTGTGAGTCACCCTTGCTGGTATTTGGGGGTGGCTTGGCCCTGAACAGGCAGCTGAGACCCAACAGCTTTACCGAAGACTTGCTCCTGGGGGAGACGAGAACTGGTAGAACTGGTTTGTGGATCTGGATCAACACAGCAGCCTGCACCTCTGGGACTTTCCCTGGGAGCATGGCTGTGGGACCGTTGTGATGAGTGCCTCTGCTTCAACATTTTATTTATTTCATTTCTATACTGCCCAATAGCCAAAGCTGGGCGGTTCAGAGAAATTACAACCAAGAAGCACACAGTAAAACAATATGAAATATAAAAGTATTAAATATAACAACACAACCAGGATATTGTCCTGCAATGCTGTTTTCTTTCTGGGAGGGAAAAGGTTCCTATGCACACAAGTCAGGGATGTGAGTCAGCCAAAACAGCTGAGGGCTGGAGGGCCCTGAAAGGGCATTTTTGCATGGTGATCATCTACCTTGGGACCGTCGCTGCTCATCCCTAATTCGAGATCATCTGTGAACGGGTTTGGCACTTTGCTGCTGGCCACATTGATACTCACTGATGGTTATGGGCACGTTGCTGGTGTAGTCGATGGCCACCCCCACAGGCAAGGTGTCGTCACTCTTATCCGTCACGGGAAGTTCTGCTCGGCTGGAGTCTTCCAGGACCCAGAGCTCCCAGTTGTTCTGCAAGAGAATCAGTTTGACTGGGCCCATTCGCTGGCCGCCTCTCGGGTCCTCACTGCTGAGGAGGGCAAACACCCCAGAGAAGAGACGCCCGCCGAGTGGAAGTTCTGTCTCGAGACATGGAGGGAAAGGATCACCTGGGCCCAGCTGACCAGTGGAGGTTGGTGGCTCCAATGCCAGTGGGGCGGCACATCCGCTCCAGGTCTCAGCCAGAACCATTTAGGACTCTAAAGGAACCATCCAAGGCGCTTCCACAACTTGGAGAGCTCCTTTAGGGTCCGGACTGGTTCTGGCTGAAACCTGGAGCAGATTCACTGCCCCACTGACATCAGAGCCACCAGCCTCCGCTGCATTTCACATTACTTAGTAACGTCACAGACTGTCCTCCATACATTTCATGGCCTTCCAGCCCCACTGTTTATACCTCCTTGGGGGTGGGAGGAAGAGGGTGCAACCTGAAGTGGAATTCCTGGCAGACAGACCCGGACGCCTGCCTTCCTGAATCGCCAGAGCTCTGTTTCCACTGAGGGCCTGAGCTCTGTTTCCACTGAGGGCCTGAGCTCTGTTTCCACTGAGGGCCTGAGCTCTGTTTCCACTGAGGGCCTGAGCTCTGTTTCCACTGAGGGACCGAGCTCTGGGTCTCAAGGGGACCGAGCTCTGGGTCTCAAGGGGACCGAGCTCTGGGTCTCAAGGGGACCGAGCTCTGGGTCTCAAGGGGACCGAGCTCTGGGTCTCAAGGGGACCAAGCTCTGGGTCTCAAGGGGACCGAGCTCTGGGTCTCAAGGGGACCGAGCTCTGGGTCTCAAGGGGACCGTTGTGGTCAGCCTCTCCCAACCTGGTGCCCTCCAGATGGGCTGGACTGCAACTCCCATAATTCCCATCCAGCATAGCTGAGGGCTGCAGCATCAGTCTGCCTGAGCACCCAGTCAGCTGACCCCAAGGGCCAATCCCTGCCCACCAGGCCCTATCAAGCCCCAGCCTCACCTCTGGGGTGTCCGGATGCTACCTAACCCCCCTTCTTCCCCCTCTGATTGGGCTGTCCCTCCTGCTATCTTCGACCCCACACCTGCCTCTGGTCCCTCAGATCCTTGCGGGCTGCTCTGGAACCTGGCCCCACCTATGTCGGACCACGCACCTGCTTCTAGCCTGGTTGCACGGAGAGACTGCGAGCTCCCCCAGCTACCTGGAACCTGACCCTAGGTGTACAAACACACACACACACCTGCCAACTGAAGTTAACACCTTACACGTCTGATGAAGTAGGACCTACTCCACAAAAGCTGCTGCCTGTAAAGGCATGATTCGCCTTCTCCTACGTTTACGCAACTGAATCTTAAGGTCCTCTTCTGAGGCTCTATTCTGTGTACTCCACCAAGTGAAGCAAGGCAGACAGGTAGCTACTAGGAAGAGGGTCTTCTCGGTGGTGGCACCCTGGTGGTGGAATAGCCTCCCCAGCAAGGCTTGCCAGGCACCTTCTTTACAGTCTTCTGGGCACCAAGTGAAGACCCTTTCTTCCTTTCACTCAGGTCTTTTAAAATAAGCTTGGGTTTTAACAACCTTGGGTTTTAACAACCTTGGGCTGGCTTTTCGTGCCACTTCTTAATCCGAGCTGTTCATTTTAGGTCATAGTTTAATGTTTTCCATTTTTAATTATGATATCTTCATATGTTGACAGAAGGCTGTATAAACTGAATAAATAACAACAATCAATCCTTCTGAAGATGCCACAGGACTTGGCTGTTTTTGCTCCACTGGACCAATATGGCTGCCTCTCTGGAATTGTTCTCTCACTGGAACTCAGAACTTTTAAAGCAGAGCTGCAGAACTGCTTTCAGCATGAGGGTGGGATTCTATTTCAAAGAAGTCTCGCATCCCAGTGAGGGGCGGGGCCAAAGGCAAAAGGGGTGGGGCCAAAAATACCAGCAAATTTTAGCTTAAGGCTCTTCCTGCCAGTACGTAAACCTTAGGAGAGACATTTTAGAATGGGGGAAAAAGTGCAGAAAAGCTGGGAAGCCACCAAAAGATTGGTGGTTAGAGGAAAGGAGGCATGGCCTTCTGGAGAATGCTGGGGGGGTGGGGGATATGGCCCCTGGGCCTGAGCTTCTGCAACCCTCTCTTAGCGGTGCCCCCTATCCCTCTGGTCTTACACAGACGCTTGCTGTAGGAACAGGAAGCAGGCTTACCTGGTCTCCTTGCCTTGCGAGGATGCTGACTTCTGTAGAAGCAGCAGACGCTGCCAGGACCAGATCCCTTGAAAAACAAACACAAAGTCAAGACTGCATGAAGCGTGAAACCCCAACTAGTAATGACATGAGGTGTTCTCCAAGCAGCATGAACAAAACACTCCTTTTCAAAGAGCATACTTTTAATACAGCCTGAACTTTGCTCAGCTGACAAACACAAAGGGTTTGTGTGATGTTCACCCACGAATAATGAAAAGATCTGCATTCAGGCCATCTTTTGCCTCGTTTCACAGCCGTCTCTTAAAAGCTTAACAAGCAAAGCCTGGCTAAGATGGGCCCTAAGAGGCGGGTCATGTATAAGCTGTAGCTTTGCCCTGTAAGTCAAAAGACGTACAGACTCATACATCCCTTCCCCCAGCACAAGTTCTTTTTCTAGTCCAATTTTCATCTCCCCAAAAGGAGAGTAAAGGTCAGCTCACATGCTCAGCCAGCCAAGGAATTATTGTCCCGCAACAGAGAGAGGCCCCAAAGAATGTATACGGTACTGTGTGAACCGCACACTCCATGCGCTGGCCAGTGAAGGCTGACCTGCACAATTTTCCTTCCTGATTTAAGGGAGGAATCATTAGCTTGATTTGGGCAATTCCACCCCACCAGCAAATAATTGCTTCTTAGGGTGATACACAATTATGCAGAAAAAAGGCCCACATATTTTAATTATACCCTTGATAGAGCTTTGATCTCTGTGACTTCACAGTCCAGTCTTCTGCCTTCATCTGGGTAAGTAAGACAGAGTGGGGGCCGGGGGGGGGGAGAGAGAGGAGGCAGGAGGAGTTCTGTGTCATCTGGATGAGCAGCCAGAAAATATTAGGGCACAACAATGGCTGTTGCTTTGGGACAGCACAGATATCAGAGCACTCCAAAAAGACACCCCATATGCGGTTAAGTGTATTCTTTCTCTCTTTCTCTCTCTTTCATTCTTTCATATACCGCCCAGTAGCTGGAGCAATAGCTTATATACAATAGTGTATACAAGCTATTGCTTCATAGAAAACATTAGATACTCCTGGGTTGCCAGTTCTGCAATCCAGCCATCAATACCACGTGGAGAGTTGGATTTCCAAGCCTGTACAAGTCAGCTGTCCGGTAACATCGGAAGCTGTTGTATATAAAGTCAGACCACTGGAGCATTTCGCTCAGCCTTTCCCAGTTTGAAGCAGCTTCCTATGTTGTTCCTATGTGAAGAGGCAGACAGATTACCTTTCAGCCAGGAGAGAAGAGGGAAGCTCAGCAACAGAAGCCAGCAAGAACAGACTGAAGGAACTGAGAAAGCAGATGGTGCTGGTCTAATGGTACCCAAGTGTGATTTGTCATTAACAGTGGTTTAAGGTTTGAGTTGTATGTGTGCAGTTCTCAGTTATTTTTTGTTAAATCGTTCATGGTGTTTTTGTTGTTTATTCGGTCAGTCGCTTCCGACTCTTCGTGACTTCATGGACCAGCCCACGCCAGAGCTTCCTGTCGTCCATCGCCACCCCCAGCTCCCCCAAGGTCGAGCCCGTCACCTCCAGAATATCATCCATCCACCTTGCCCTTGGTTGGCCCCTCTGCCTTTTGCCTTCCACTTTCCCTAGCATCAGCATCTTCTCCAGGGTAGCCTGTCTTCTCCTTATGTGGCCAAAGTACTTCAGTTTTGCCTTTAATATCATTCCCTCCAGTGAGCAGTCTGGCTTTATTTCCTGGAATATGGACTGGTTTGACCTCCTTGCAGTCCAAGGCACTCTCAGAATTGTCCTCCAGCACCACAGTTCAAAAGCATCGATCTTCCTTCGCTCAGCCTTCCTTATGATCCAGCTCTCGCAGCCATAGGTTACTACGGGGAATACCATTGCTCCAACTATGCAGACCTTTGTTGTCAGTGTGATGTCTCTGCTCGTCACTATTTTATCAAGATTTGTCATTGCTGTCCTCCCAAGAAATAAACGTCTTCTGATTTCCTGGCTGCAGTCAGTGTCTGCAGTAATCTTTGCACCTTGAAAGACAAAGTCTGTCACTGCCTCCACGTTTTCTCCCTCTATTTGCCAGTTATCAATCCAGCTGGTTGCCGTAATCTTGGCTTTTTTTAGGTTTAACTGCAACCCAGCTTTTGCACTTCCTTCTTTCACCTTCGTCATGAGGTTCCTCAGCTCCTCCTCGCTTGTTGAAAATCCAAAAGAAGAAAGCATTTTGTTTGTACCTCTACCCAACTCCAGAACTGCTCCCCATCCTGATGACAGCAGTCATGTAACTTGATACAGCAGACAGTGCAATCGTGCAAAGAGCAAAAGTTGTAGGTGAGCTTGACTGCAGCTCTCCATTACTTACCAGTCTTCCACATAGTTAAGGAAATAATGGTGTTGCCTCTCTGTGCAGCTGCCATAGCAGGGCTCCATAAAATTCACAAACATCTCAGGCCGTTTGTCCTCCTTTTTCTGAATGGAGAGAAAGAATGGAAAGGTGCATATAAAATGGCTTCCCACCAACACGCCAGGTGCAGCCTATCTGGATGGTGGACAAGAACAACGGCCTAATGTGTTACGAAGGTGCTTCGACTGCTACAAAAAGCCACAGTCTCCTAATACTTAAAACCTTGTTCGGCTGGGTGTTTATGTCCGTAGGAAAATCGACATTCCGGGCAGAAGTGTGGACACTGGCCTAGTGCGCACATTACCGTTAGCTCACTGGTTGTTGCCCTACAACATCAAACAAACCATTTATTCTCTCAATCCCTGGTTTGTCTGTTCCCCTTCTCTTTCACCTGCTCCTTCCTTGTATCCCAAATGTCTTTGCGATGCTGTAATCCTGGCATGAAGAACAGCTGCTTTTTCTGGCCACTCCTGCCTGCCACCTCTGTAGCCTGGCAAGGTAACTATGAGGCAACTATAACTGGCAAGGCACAGTTCTGGGAACGTAAGTAATGACAACCCATGGTTTAAACTATGCAGAATTCACAGCCCAACAAGAAAACATAGTTTCTTTTTCTGGGTTATTTGTGCTTAACAAACCATGGTTTGTTAGTGTAGCTGCATTCAACATCACGACAACCCAGAATTCAACAGCCCAAACCATGGGTTAGCATTATGTGTGAACCAGGCCGATGTCATGGCTGAGAACCTTTCCTGTAGGTGAACAAGTTGTTATGGCACATGGTGGGGAAGTTGAGCCAGGTGTGCGTGGGTTGTAGCGCTCCAGGTGACAGGGAGGGGTTCCCAGGACTGAGTTGGGAAAGGAATTGAGAATAAAACTGCCAATATCATACCGCCCTTACACAAATCTATGGTACGAGCCCACTTGGAATACTGTGTACAGTTCTGGCCACCACACCTAAAAAAAGATATCGTGGAGTTGGAAAAAGTGCAGAAAAGGGCAACTAAAACGATCAAGGGGCTGGAGCAACTCCCCAGCTGAGGGAAGGTTACAACAGCTGGGATTGTTTAGCTTAGGAAAAAGGCAACTAAGGGGAGACAGGATAGAGATGTACAAAATTATGCATGGTGTGGAGAATGTGGAGCTGGACTCTCATGTTCCTCCATCTAAAAACTTCATTAAGTTCAAAATCTGTTTCTTTTAAAATGTTTTAATTGTTTTAATATGGTGTTTTATTCTTTTATCTTGTTCACTGCTCCAAAATCTTTGATGTGGAGCAGTATATAGATATTGTAAATTAAATAAATTTTAAAAAACACACGCTTGTGCGGGAGACACATGCCACTTAAATGACATGCCAGCACTCTATGTGTAGACCAACCAGAGACAAGGATCAAGCAAAAACGTGACAATAAACCATCCAGCAAAGACTTAAACGCCAGACAAATAAGTGTTCTCCCCAGCCCTACTACACACGTACAGGAAGCACAGCTATCACCACTTCCGGTGCCGTCTCCAAGGTCCCATCTGCAGCTGCGTAGACGATAGTGAAGACGTAAGTGCCGACCCACAACACGTCCAAGACTGGGAAGAAGAAACGGAGGAGAATAAGCCTATCTGAAAAGGGCCAGCCAGCTCCACATAAGGGCTCTTCCTTATCCCTAGTCCAACCATCAGTCCATCCAGCTCAGTATTCTCTAAACAAGCCTTCCTCAACCCGGTACATGTGTTGGACTACAACTCCCATTGGTCATGTTGGTTGGGGGTGATGGGAGTTGTAGTCCAACACAACTGGAGGGCGCCAAGTTGCGGAAAACTGGTGTACCCTAACTAGCAGCAGTTCTCCAGGGTTTCAGACAGTTCCCCCCCAGCCATACTTGGAGATGCCGGGGAATGCAGTAATGATACAGCAATATTTTTAAAAAAGAAACAACCTCGGCACCTAAATTACAGGGGATAAAATATTAATTCATGCTGCAAAATGCAATATGCTGTACTGTATAACAACTGCAGCAAAAACTCCAGCACATCACCTTTATATTTCCACAACCAAGTTCAGTGATGTAGTTTCACTTATTACCCCCCCCCTTTTTTTTGGCATATTGACGTTTTGAGGATCACGTTTATTTTAAACACAGAACACTGGACCACTCAAGAATGAGCATCACCGGACTCCACAATCTGCCTGGATTACACTACGTTTGATGGACAAATGATAGACTCAGAAATTCAACTGCAAAAAGAAACGTTTTCGACATTACGAAAACAAACATTATTGTGACACCGACCAGTCACAAAGCCAAACCTGAGGAGATACTATACCTTTGACAGGATTATCCGAATCATAGAATGGAGGGCAGGGAATTATTTTCTTCTCCTGTAGGTTCTGAAAAACAGAACGATGAGGGTGCTTAGAATAGTCTCAAGTTCATTTAAAAAAGAAGCACCCTGTTCTACAATGCAACACTTCAGCCCAGATGTAATAACACCGCATTTAAGCGAGCGCTTTAAAGTGTCCAGAGCACTTCAGATGAATGTGTGAAATTGACTTACACCACATCAGACCATCTCACTCACTACGGTCTACCCCAGCCTGGTGTCCTCCAGATGTGTTGGGACTGCTACTGCCCGCATGTCCACCGAGCATATGCAAAGTTTTCAAAATGCTATTAAAAGTTTTCACTGTAAAATGTCAGGGTGGGGTGGGGGGGGCTATTTGGGCTAAAAGGTGACTCAAACATTTACAACTCAATCAAGTAGGCTTAAGGCTCTGTCTTCTTAAACCTGAGTTGGGAGGTGAGGCAGAAGGCAGGAAACAAGAGAAAGGGGGAGACGAAGGTTGTAGGCAAAAAATGAAAACACTGTTTTGCAGAACTTACAGGTAGGTACTGGACCAGCGTCCCGTTCTGTTTTCCCACAGCCAGCTGCTTTCCTTTGGGACTCCAGCACACTGAGGGAAAAACAAGCAGGCTTCATTAATGGCAGCAGCAGAAAGAGAAGCAACAACAAACCGGCCAGTGTGGTTTGGCAAATAGCTTTGATTTCCGTTATGAATATTAACCAAACACTGGATTCAAGCTTCACTGGATTCACTGAGAGCCAGTGTGGTGTAGCAGCTAGAGTGTTGGACTGAGAGCCGGGAGATCCACCTTAGGCACAATTAGGAAAGGCATCGAAAATAAAACTGCCGAGACCGTACACCTCGTATACAAATCTATGGTGCGACCACACTGGGAAAACTGTGCACAGCTCTGGCCACCACACCTAAACAAAGATATTGTGGAGTTGGAAAAAGTGCAGAAAAGGGCAACTAAAATGATTGAGGGGCTGGAGCAACTCCCCTGTGAGGAGAGCCAGCGTGGTGTAGTGGTGAGAGTGTTGTACTGGGAGATCCGGGTTCCAGTCCCCCCTCGGCCATGGAAGCTCACTGGGTGACTTTGGGCCAGCCACAGACTCTCAGCCCAACCTCCCTCACAGGATTGTTGTTGTGAGGATGAAACGGAGAGGAGGGTTATGTATGCCACCTTGGCGTCCTTGGAGGAAAAAAGGTGGGACATAAATGCAATAAATAAATAAATGAAGTTGCTGTGGAAAGTGAGTTCCGCTGTTGCGATGGAACCTTATGGCCCACGTGTGGCCACTGGGAGAACCAGGGGTCAAGTCAGACCCCTGAAGGTTTTCCCTCTGGCCCCCAGAATAGCCCTGATCCTGAATGCCTCTCCCCACCCCAGAGAAGGAACACAGCAAGTTGCGTTATTCCGAGCAATCTAGCGGAGTATTGTCTGGGCAACTTGTGGCCCTCCAGATGTTTTGGCCTACAACTCCCATCAGCCCTGGCCAAGGGTGAGGGATGAGAACTGTGGGCCAAAACACCTGGACTGGCACGCTGGGGTTTCAGACAGGGGCCTTTCCCACCCCTGCAGGGAGACGCTGGGGATTGAACTCGGGACTCTCTGCAAGCAAAGCAGGTGCTTTGTCACCAAGCTAAGCCTCCTTCTCCCCATCACACTACGTAAGAAGAGCCATGCTGCCCTGTCCCTGTGCCTGGACTTGCGTGGGGGAGCAAGCAGGTGCAGCTCATCTTAAGGGAAAGGCTCAACCAGAGTTTCCTGTTTCATGCAGCAGTAAAGAGGAGAAAGTGCATAACATTTTTCTCTCTCTCTCATAATACCAGAAGCCAAGGGGGTCCTCCCATGAAGCTGATGGGTGGGAGGTTCAGGATAGATAAAAGGACTTCTTCACACAGTGCAGAGCTCAGCTATGGAATTCGCCAGCACAAGACGTAGTGATGGCCACCCATTTGGATGGCTTTAAAAAGGGTTAGACAAATTCATGGAGGAGAAGGCCATCAGTGGCTAATAGTCCTGATAGCTATGTGCTACCTCCAGAATCAGAGGCAGCGTGCCTGAACACACCAGTTGCTGGGGAAGATGGGTGGGAGGGTGCTGTTGCACCCCTGTCCTGCTTGCGGGTTTCTTGTGGGCAGCTGGTTGGCCACTGTGTGAACAGAATGCTGGGCTAGATAGATTCTTGGTCTGATCCAGCAGACCTCTTCTTATGGTCTTACACATCTGGTGCATGCACGCTTACTCTGAAGTGTATACCTGAACACAGGTAAAACGGCTCGTGATTCAGCAAATGAAACCGGGGAATTTCTACCCCAAACCAAAGGCGTGCTACCGACCTGACGTAACAGCCACTGAAGCAGGGAGTGTGGCATACACCTTCACAGAGTCTGCCACCTGCAGGACGGAGACGCTTCCGTCTGTCAAACAGACGGCCAACATGGAGGTGTTCACAGGGTTCCACTTCAGGTCACTGACCAGTGCCCCAGCCATCTTCTGATAGGCAAATGGCCGTTTTTGCTGCTTAGCCTGTTAGAAGGAAATACATACTCCTGTCAACAAGAAGTTTCCAGTTTGTTGTTACATGCAAACATCTGCGCCGGCCTCATATAGAATCAAACTATTGGCCCAGCTATTTCAGACATGGATTCTCCAAGGTCTCAAACAAAGACATATTTTCCCCAGCCTCAGCTCTTTAGAAAACAAGTGGCTGCATCAATAACCATGGTTTATGAAGCTGGCTTGTTTCAACTAACCATAGTTAAGACTAACCACAGTTTAGGGTCTGGATGTAAGGTTAATCAGAAATGGAAACAAAAGCTTCTGAGCTCAGCTTTGTGGCTGAGCTGGGGAGGGGTGGGGGCAGGGATGCATGAGCCTGGCGCTTGCTGAAGCTCATTCCCGTAACAACAAACCACCGTTTATTGGTAAAGCCAAGCACGTAACCCAACTGGAGCTTCTCGGAATGCTAAAAAGAAATACTGTACCACTATTTGTAACTGAAGATTGAACCTGGAGCCATTTGCATGCACAGCTATGCGCTGCCCCTGAAAGATGGGCCATTCCCATCAGCTATGCTCGACTCCCTCGTGCCAGGTCAGCCACTGGCCCATCTCGGTACTGTCAACTCTGACCGCAGCATTTCTCTCTCTCTCATGGCTTACTTTTACCTTTAGTTTAGCCTGCCCTAACCTGGGGCTCTCCAGAAGTGTTGGACTATAACTCCCAGCATTCCCCAGCCAGCATAACTGTAGTTCAACACTTGCAGAGGGCCACAGGTTGGAGAAGGCTGCTTTATTATATCTGCCTATCTAACTTCACCCTCCCCTCTTTCTCTCCCTTTCTTCTTTGCTTTCCTACTCTATTATTGTTGTTGTTGTTTCTAAACCACCCCATAGCTGAAGCTCTCTGGGTGTTTTACAGAAGTTAAATCATTAAAAGACAACATGCAAAGTTTAAAAGCCATTTACATAAAAGCACACAGATAACATACACAAACAGCATATAACTAAAAACAACGTCAAACAGTCAGTGATAATTAAAGACACATCCAGGCCCGATTAAAACTCATCCCATGCTGCCAAATGCCTGGGAAAAGAAATAGGTCTTAACCTGGCACCGAAAAGATAACACTGTTGGCACCAGGCAGACCTCATCGGGGAGCTCATTTCACAGATGGGGGGCCACCACTGAGAAGACCCTCTCCCTCATTGCCACCTTCTGAGCTTCCCTCAGAGGAGGAACCCACAGGAGGACCTTAGATGTTGAGCGTAGGTTCGTGTCCGGAGAGGCACTCCCTCAGGTATTGTGGTCCCAAGCCGTGTAGGGCTTTATAGGTTAAAACCAGCACCTTGAAGTGAGCTCAGAAGCATGTAGGCAGCCAGCGCAAGGGGGTCAGAGTCAGTATTATATGTGCGGACCTTCTAGTCCCAGTTATCAATCTGGCCACTGCATTTTGCATGAGCTGCAGCTTCTGAACTGTTTTCAAAGGCAGCCCTATGTGCAGCGCATTGCAGTAATCTAACTTAGAGGTTACCAGAGCACAGACAGAGCACAGACAGAGCAGACAGAGCACAGACAGGTTAAAGGATAGAGATCCCTGTCCCCATCACGTACTCTAAAAGAGCGGCAGAAAAAACTATGTTTGGCCAGAACCAGTATCTGGTTTTCATGTGCTCTCTCCGGGAGCCTTTGCATGTCAATAGTTCTTGGCAGTCTTGACCTGCATCTTTTGGAAATGAAAAAGTTATTTTTTTTCAGCTGGCAGCACAGCAGGCCTCATCGGCTGCAAAGTTAACAAGGAAGCGGCTATACTTCAGGGTGCTGAACTTTCAGGACAGGAACTGTGAAGCACACTGTGGGGGTGAGGGTTGGGTCAAGCTGGTCTTACCTGATTCACAAACGTCCGGACATCGAAAAAGCCAATGAAGGATCCAACTTCGCTTGAGGCCATGCAGACGGAGAGTGTCAGGTTATCGCAGCTGAGCGCCAGGTGATGCACACGAAACTTTGTGGGAACAAAAAGGCTCTGGACATTCTCCACTTTAGAAATAAAACGAGGGAAACAAGGGGGAAAATACAAGCAGCTCTTTAGAATACAGCTGGAAACCTGCAGTTTTTAAGTCACTGTGTTGGATTTAAGTTTTTAAGGGTGCAATCCTATGCATGTTTAGACAGAGAAAGGGCCTACAACTCCCAGCACACTGGGCGTTGTAGGCCTTTTCTCGGTCTAAACATGCATAGGGCTGCGCCTTAAGTCTGTTTGTTGGAATCATGATGTGTTGGACTACAACTGCCAGCATGCCCAGCCAGTACGCTGGGAGTTGTAGTCCAACACACAACAGGAGGGCACCAGGTTGGGGAAGGCTGCAATATACTAACATAGCAATTTGGGGTCTATGGAATGACAAGTGAGATCTGAGTCTGTGTACAAGAGTGTGGGTGTCAAAGGTTAAGTGGGCACAGGACTGCGAAGAAAGCCATCAGCAGTAATATGTGCCTTGCTCCACTGGAGATCCCGCCATCCTACCAAGGCAGTGGCTCGGGGAGAAGGCACAAGGTAAGGCAGCTAAGTGGCGCTGACCTGGAGTGGAGCAGGTTCAAAGACCTGGACGGTCCTGCAGGTACTGGCTCACAGATGCCTGGCTTGAATTCAGGGCTGTGGCTAGCGACTGTGGAGCTCAGGCAAGAGAGGAGTTACTGGCACTGGCCTGGAACAACTGCCAAGGTTTTTACAGACCGGGGAATAGAGTCCTTCTGGGAGCTCCACCCCCTTAAGAGCTGCGTCTGGCTTTCTTAATGGGCTAGCGCAATTTCCTGCAGTTGATGGCTTCTTCGGTGGGGCGGGGCAGGGGGGAGGCTGAGTGGGGGCCAGCTGGGAAATCTGGAAGGGGGAAGTGAGGCTATTCCACCAGCCCCACTGAAGACCACCGCAGTGAAGGCTATACCTCTCCTTCAACTGTCACCACCACCAGCCATTCCAGAAAGCTGAGTTGAGAGAGAGGAGAGGAGGAAGTGGGGCTGTTCTACCAGCTCTGCAGAAAGATTTAATATCCCCCCTTCTTCCCTCCCCAACCGTTTTTCCTTGTGTGTCATGTCTTTTTAGATTGTAACCCTGCAGGTAGGGGCGGTCTTGTTTTAGTGATTATATGTAAGCTGTTCCAGGAGTGAGAAAAAAATACTTTACTTAAATAAATATAACTTTCAAATTGTTTTTCGAGATGTTATCTGTGTGTGTCCTGTCTCTTTATATGTTTTCTGTACATGGTTTTACACTTTGTATAATGTATTTTAATGGTTTTTAATCTTTGTAAACTGCCCAGAGAGCTTCGGCTATGGGGCAGTATAGAAATGCAATTAATAATAATAATGCTCCTAGGGCCTCGCTGTTCACTGGAAGAGTTCAAGGACTAGTCCTCAGAGGGCAGTGAAACCCCCTCAGGATTTTTAGCAGACTAGGTACAGGATTCAAATCAGAAGGCCCTACTGGACAGGGACCAGGGACTCCTTAGAGCTGCTGGTGCAGAACTCCGTCTCTGCGGGTTCTTGGTCCAGGGCCAAGGCAACATGCAGCCGTCAAGGTGAATACTGGATGGTGGGGAGCAAACAGCAGGCAACGGTGCTGCATTCATGCCATGCTTGTGGATTTCCTGAAAGCAATTGGCTGATCTCTGTTGGGAACTCGACACTGGGCGAAGTGGACCTCCATCTGATCCAGCAAAGTCATTTTCATACAATGTTCCTGAGGCTGGATCCAAGATCTCCCTTACTTGAGAGGAAGGGCTCTACTTGCAGAAGGTCCCTCTGCCAATGTTTGGGGAACCCCCACACCTCACCACATTAAACAGGGTCTCTTGACTTTCTGTAGCATTTTCAGGAGGCTGGTGGGGCTGCCATGGGAAGGAGGGGATGGGGAAATTCACTTCTGCCCATGCAGTTGATCCAACTTAAATCTGGATCCAACCCTTAAGGACTGAGGTGTGAGTTGAACTTCAGGATTTGTAGCTCAGTCTCTTACCCAATACATTATGCTAGCCCAAATCTGTAAAAATACAATTCGCAATTGAGTCTTGCTGCCCTAAAGCTTGTGATGGACAGACAAAATACTGCTCCAGGCAGAACAAACGACCTTCACCTTAACGCTAACAGACATGGCTCTACAGCTAAAGCTTAAAGAAATGTGGGAGAAAGACACAAAACTTACCTATTTTATTTGGAGAATCGCCGGCTTGAATTTGCATTAGAAGGTTTTTTGTCTGAAAGATCTGCAGCCCAGCTGCGGAACCAGCAAACACTAATCCATATTTGTTGGAAACGGCAAGGAGACTGGAACGCTCTTTGGGGAGCTCATCGGGGGCGTCGAAGATCCGTACTTTCTTCAGTGCTCTGAACTGAAAATCCTGTGAGCACACCCATAGCTGTAAAAATCTGTTCTGTGCAGGTGGAGTCTAAATGCACTGAAGCTTGTTTGGTTCTAAATACACCACAAATACCAACCTCTTAACCACAACCTTGTTTCTAAAGTCACTGTAATGCCTTAATTAATAGGGCTGGTTTGGATGCTCAAAGTAAACAATAATTTAATGCAGCCTTCCCCAATCTGGTGCCCTCCAGATATTTTGGACTTCAACTCCCAGAAGCCCCAGCCAGCATGTCCAATGGTCAGGAATGCTGGGAGCTGTAGTCCCCAAAAAAGTCTGGACAACACCAGGTTGGGGATCGCTATGTGAACAAGCCTCAGGGTTGATGGCTCACTCCTCCTCTGCCCCAGCTATGGAGAATGAGATTGGAAGCATTCACTTCTACTGTTAAACCTACCCGAGCTCTCTGTTACATCTGGATCTGGAGGAAGTATGGTTAGCTTAAACTGTTGTTAGTTCAAACAAGCTGGGATCGTAACCCTGGCTTGTTTGAACTAACCAAGGTTATCTAATGTGCTTCACAGATGAGCTGGGATTTGAACCTGGGTCTCCACAGTCCTAGTCTGACAATCTTATCCACCCTTCCCTATGTTGTCTGGGACGATGGGTACTGCAGTCCAACACATCTGGAGGGCAGGTTCTGATCACTATGCCTGAGCTGGGCAGACAAAGGGTTTTTTTGTTTGTTTATTAGAACCTCACAGTCCACCAACTGGAATCAGATGCAAAAAAGTGGCTCAGGGCAGACATACACCAAGTAGAATTAAGGACCAGGTTGCCTCTGAACACACAGTGCAGACCAAGAATTTGTTTTCAGTATCAGAACTGAGCTTTCAGCTTCTTCACACAAAATCCACACTTGTTTCCCCCCATACCTCAGTTTTCTTCCTAATATAGAAAGGGGAGAGAACCTTCTTAATGCTGTTAAACAACTGAGAGTCAGAAACTCTTGCAGGTCTGCAGAACAATGCCCTGGAATGTACCAGTAGATTCCGATTTAACTTCTTCCCACTGTTGCATTATACCACACACTGACTCCCTTTTTTAAAAGCAACTCTTGTGCAAGTTAATCAAATATTTAAAAACAAAGGGCCAAGAGGCACTTTAGATTAACAAGCTGATTCTGGCATAAACTTTCACAGCCTATAGCCCACTTCATTAGATGCATGGAGTATTATGGAGTTTCAGGTTTATATAAAAAATAGAAAGTACTGACATGATAAAATAGTTATTGTGAGTGTCACTGTCAGTACTTTCCGCATTTAATTTCCCTCTGTTTACAATCTACACACCCCACCCCCACAGTGTACTACATATAAATCTAAAAGTCTCTATGATAAGCCAAGCATCTAATGAAGTGGCTGTAATCCACACAAGTTACTGTCAGGATAAATTTGTTAGTCTTTAAAGTGCCACAAGGATCTTTGTTATTTTAATGAAAAAGGCTTGCGTAGGAGAACTTTATGGTGAATTGTTCCCTCTGTATTATCATGTGATCACAGTTGGAAGGTGGCTATCATTTGTATTTTTTCCTCTCAATAAACAAAACGACCCGGTGCCTTGCCTGTGTGTTTTTTAGACCAGCCTTCCTTGTCACACTCCAGATGCATTGGACTACAAACCCAACTATCATCTGCAGCTGGCTTAAGCTAGAATAAATGTGTTAGTCTTTAAGGGGCCACAAAAGTCTTTAAGGGTGCAATTCTATGCAAGTTTAGACTGAAAAGAGTCCTACAACTCCCAGCACTCCCCAGCTGGGGAACGCTGGGAGTTGTAGGACTTTTTTCCACCCCAAGGGGTTTTTCACTACAATAGACTTAACATGGCTACCTTCTGGGAATGGTTACAAATATCTAAAGATGTGTTTATTTATTTGTCACATTTATATCCTGTCTTTTCCCCACATGGTCCTCCTCCTTCTCCTCTCCATTTTATCATCAAAACAACCCTCAAAAGGTAAGGCTGAGAGTCAGTAACTCTCAGCAGCTGCTGTGAAAAAGGCAAACCTCATGTTAGGCATAGTTAGGAAAAGAATCAAACATAACACTGCCAAGGTCATACTGCCCTTATACAAATCTGTGGTGTGAGCAGCACACTTGTAACACTGTGTACAGGCTGGGTTACTGCAACTAAAACAAGGATATTGTGGAGCTGAAAAAAGACAGAAAAGGCAACTGAAATGATCAAGGGCTGGAGAATCTCCCTTATGAAGAAAGGTTCATAGAAAAGAGCTGTACAGCTGTACAAAATTATGCACGAGGAAAAGAAAGTGGACAGGGAGACATTTTCCTCCCTTTCCCATACTGGAACCCAAAGGGGTCATCCTGTGAAGTGGATTGGTGGGAGATGCAGGACAGATCAAAAGAAGGACTTCTTCACACAGCGCAGAGTTAAACTATGGAATTCGCTACCACAAGATGGCCACCAATTTGGATGGCTTTAAAATAAAATCAGACAAATTCATGGAGGAGAAGGCTATCAATGGCTACTAGTCCCGATGGCTATATGCTACCTCGAGTATCATAGGTAATACGCCAATGCACACCAGTTGCTGGGAAACGTGAGTGGGAGGGTGCTGTTGCACTCATGTCCTGCCTAAGGCGGCTGCTTAGCCACTTTGTGAACAGAAAGCTGGAGAAAATGTAGTCCCAGTCTGTTCTGGCGTGGCTCTTCTTACGTTCTCATCGGTGAATTTTATTTTCGTAGTTTATTTATTTGTTACATTTATATTCCACCTTTTTTCCTCTTGCAAGGAACCCAAGGCAGCTTGCCCGGTCCCCATCCTCCTCTCCATTTTATCCTCACAACAAGCCTGTCAGGTCCGTTAGGTTGCGAGTCAGGGGCTGGCTAAGGTGGCTTACCTGGCCCTGCTCCTTCACTTTACCCTCACAACACCCCTGTGAGGTAGGTTAGCCTGAGGGTCAGTAAGTGGCCAAGGCGGCTCACGCGGCCCCCCTCCTTCCCTCTTTCATCCTCACAACAGCCCTGTGAGGTAGGCCAGCCTGAGGGTCAGGGTCCTAAAGTCACCCAGGGAGCATGAAGGCCTGGTGGGGACTTGAGCCCGGGTCTCCCCAGTCCAGCACTACCCCACACTGGATCCCCCCCAATAGCTCAGGACCCCCCCCCGTCGGACCCCCTCCCGTTGCCCCCAGTTGAGTGCCAGCCCCCCCCCCCGGTCCTCCTCAGGTTTCCCCCCCGCGACTCACCTTCATCTCCCGCTCGGGAATCACGTCCATGTCGTCGCCCATCCCGCCGCCGCCGCCGACCCGGCACCTTCCCCGCCGGCGTCACTGACAGACGAAGCACGCGCAGCCACTAATCACATCCCCGCCTCTTCTTCCCTGGCGAGGGGGAATGAAATCGACAGCGGACGCTTCCGCTTCCGGCGACGCTCTAGGCGCGGCTCCCCCTCGTTTCCATCGTCGAACACTCTATGGAAGAGGGCCGTGGGAGGGCGAGGGAGTTTCTCGAGGCCTTTCAATAAGGCGCAGGCCCGGAGGAGGAAGCCTGTTCTCAGGCCGCTGCCTGGGCCAGGCGCTGAGCGGGCTCCGTCCCCTCAGCCCAGCCGGCGCCCGGAACAAACCAACGGAAATGACGGTCTTTCCCCCGAGCGAGGGAAGGAAAATAAAAACGCCACACGCGGACACTTCCGCTTCCTGTGTAGCTCTAGGCCTGGATTGTCTTTTCCGTGGCAGGAACCATGGAGACGGGAAAAAGGAGGGAAGCACAGACTTAGAAAATTAGACTAGTACGGATCGCTCGCCTTCCGGGTTTCCTTAGACTCCTCCCTGGAGCGGAAGCAAGAGCTGCCCATAGAAAACAATGGAGGAATTCGGAACTTTGGCATGAATGCTGCTATTTATTTTTGTATCATGAATAGCGCCATCCGTGTGCGCGTAGTGCTTTAGAAGAGTTCAAGAGGGCAGGTCCCTGCCCCGTGGAGCTGACAGCGGCTGCTGTGATTGTGCAGTAGCAGGTCCCCCCCCCCCCAAACAGGGGTGGGCAGCTTATGGCCCTCCAGATGTCTTCGCCTACAACTCCCATCACCCCCCACCCTTTCCTGTGCTGGCTAGGGCTGATGGGAATTGTAGGCTAAAACATCTGGGGAGACACAAGGTCCCCCAGTCCCCCCACCCTGTACCAAAAGGTAACAAAGATAGTCACTGACATGCTAATTCAGGTCTTCTTTAGTGTGAAATGATTTTATATATATATATATATATATATATATATATATATTTCCAAGGCTGCAAACCTGTACACACTTATGTGGGACTTCTACCCCAGTGAATACAGGGCCACGTACTTCGGAGTAAACGTGCATGCCATTGTGCTGTTAATGGCTGCCCCAATGGATGGAGCTCTGTGAGGTTTGGGCAGTACAGAATTTCACAGATGTGGGGCCTAATCATAACCCTTATAACCTGTTAAAATATTTAGGCAGCTCTCTGTCCATAATAAGTAAAAAAAAAAGTGTTTTATGGAGGGTAATTGATCTCGGTAGTCTTTACAACAGCTCTGTAGGGTAGGCCGGTGGGGCTAACCCTTTATTGTGCGGAGGAGAGGAGACTGAGACCGAGTCTAGTGGCTTGCCTAAGGCCACTTGATGAATTAACGGCTGAGCCTAAATGGGACAAAATAGCATCCATTCTTCGCGTTGTTGTTGTTATTATTGGCTTAGGATCTGGCTATGTAAGGGACTGCCTCTCTTGCTTTGAGCCTGCTGGAGTACTAAGATCTGCAGCAGAGACCCTTTTGCAAGCACCATTACCCACAGAGGACCATTTGTCAGGCACGCATGAAAAGGCTTTCTCCTGCGTTGCCCCCAAACTATGGCATGTGCTCCCTCAAGAAATACAACTGCACCCCCCCCCCCCAAACCTTTATAAAGGGCATAAAGACACATATTTTCAATCTAGCCTTTTAAAAGGTGGTGGCTTTTGGCAGATAAGGCAGTATATAAATGTTAATACTAACAAATAAATATTATTTATACGGCACCACCAGTGTGCACGGTGCTTTATAAAGTGCAAGAAGAGAGGTCTCTGCCCCATGGAACTTACAGCCCAAAATAGGATGGGTACCTCTTTATATTTTAATGATATCTTCATATTTGGGGATCACTGGCCGTAGCTAATAGAAAGGACACAATGGGTTGGGAAGGGTTTTGTCCATAATGTGCATGCGTGCATGTGCGCGCACATACCCAAAATAGGATGGGTACCTCTTTATATTTTAATGATATCTTCATATTTGGGGATCACTGGCCGTAGCTAATAGAAAGGACACAATGGGTTGGGAAGGGTTTTGTCCATAATGTGCATGCGTGCATGTGCGCGCACATACCCAAAATAGGATGGGTACCTCTTTATATTTTAATGATATCTTCATATTTGGGGATCACTGGCCGTAGCTAATAGAAAGGACACAATGGGTTGGGAAGGGTTTTGTCCATAATGTGCATGCGTGCATGTGCGCGCACATACCCAAAATAGCATGGGTACCTCTTTATATTTTAATGATATCTTCATATTTGGGGATCACTGGCCGTAGCTAATAGAAAGGACACAATGGGTTGGGAAGGGTTTTGTCCATAATGTGCATGCATGCATGTGCGCGCACATACCCAAAATAGGATGGGTACCTCTTTATATTTTAATGATATCTTCATATTTGGGGATCACTGGCCGTAGCTAATAGAAAGGACACAATGGGTTGGGAAGGGTTTTGTCCATAATGTGCATGCGTGCATGTGCGCGCACATACCCAAAATAGGATGGGTACCTCTTTATATTTTAATGATATCTTCATATTTGGGGATCACTGGCCGTAGCTAATAGAAAGGACACAATGGGTTGGGAAGGGTTTTGTCCATAATGTGCATGCGTGCATGTGCGCGCACATACCCAAAATAGGATGGGTACCTCTTTATATTTTAATGATATCTTCATATTTGGGGATCACTGGCCGTAGCTAATAGAAAGGACACAATGGGTTGGGAAGGGTTTTGTCCATAATGTGCATGCGTGCATGTGCGCGCACATACCCAAAATAGCATGGGTACCTCTTTATATTTTAATGATATCTTCATATTTGGGGATCACTGGCCGTAGCTAATAGAAAGGACACAATGGGTTGGGAAGGGTTTTGTCCATAATGTGCATGCGTGCATGTGCGCGCACATAGCCAAAATTGGTATCTGCAACTCCATCCACTCATAAGCAGCAAGGGGGAGAGAGAGAGAGAGAGAGAGAGATGTGTGCGTGCGTGCGTGCATGCTACAGTTGTTTTGTAGAAATAGAAGCCATAGAGAGAGCCAAAAGACCTTTTCCTTTGCCGCCCTCTCAGTTGTGGAATGACCAACCAGCTGAAATGAGCCTGCTGGGCCTCTTTGAAAGTTTTAAAGCAGGCATTAAAGGCTCCATTATTCTGTTGTTTTAAGCTGTGTTGTTTTATTGTTGGTTTTTTTTTAATTGCTTTTAGTTCAAAGTTGTTTTTAGTTATATGTTGTTTGTATATACCGTCCTTAAGCTTTTATGTAAATGGCTTTTAAACGCTGTATATTGCATTTTAATGTTTTAACTTTTGTAAAACTTTTGTTTTGCTCAGAGAGCTTCAGCTATGCGGTGGTATAGAAATGTAATAAATAAATTAAAAAAAGAAAAATAAACGTACAATTTGGTTGAGTGTCTTCTGAAAACGGACAGAATTGTTCCCAGTGGACAGAGGACAACTGGGAGGCTGTCTCCCTTGCCTCCCAGGAAGGACACCGTGGCAAGGGTCCCCTCTCTAGTTCTCAATAAATATAGTACCTTGGGTTAATTTCCACCCACCCACGCTTCGACCTCATCTGCCACATCTCCTTTCAGCACAGTCCAAAGGATTCCGATATACAAACAGGAGCATTAAACGGAGCGACCGGATTGCAATTTTTATTTAAAATCATGGATTTACAAGCGCGAGATGGAAACAACAGCAACAACCGCAGAGGAACACAAGGAAAAGGAATCTGGCGAGCAGTGACAACCGCTGTAGTCAACACACAAATAAATTAAGCACCCATGGAAATGATTGCTTGTAGGACCAAAGCTTCAGACTTTGAGCGCCTTTGAGTATGAAGAAAGGGAAAGGAACTCATCGGCTTTATTAACCTGTATGGACGTTAGTCCTGCTGCAGTGCGTTGCAAAGAGCCTCTGGTAGAGGCCAGTTGCTAACAAGACCCAACAAAGCAGCAGATGGCCACGCCTCCTTCTCCTGGCTCCACCCTCTTTTCTCTAACCACCACTTTTTTGGTGGTTTCCCGGCTTTTGTGTTGGTTTCTCCCCCCTCTCTAAAAGGTTGAAATCCCTTTCCTGAGGCTGCGTTACTTGCAGTAAGAGCTTTAAGCCAAAACATGCTGGAATTTTAGTATTTTTTTTGCCCCACCCACCACTGGAATATGCTCCCCCCGCCCCAGCAACAAGTTTCTCTGAAAGAGGTTCCGTATCCCTGCTCGCTGAGCCATCTTCGGGTGTATGGATGGTTGCTCTTCCTCTGCACTCAGAACCTTTCTACAAGAGGCTTTTATTGTGCGCTCGTGATTGCTCACTTACGGTAGTTTGCGGGTCCTTTACATGACGTTGTCATCCTCCAGGGCCTCTCCCCTGCTTTGCAACCTTTTTTTTTTTTTTTCCTAATGAGGAAAGTCTGCTGTTATTCAGAAATGGCAGAATGAAAGTCTGGTATAATTGTGCAATTCTGCTATACTACAGCGCCATCCAGTGGTTGTATAATGAAACATACAGAGAAACAGAGAAAGACCCCCCCCCCCCGGGAAAAAAAGGACATGTAAAGGAGCCAAGCTTAATCCCGCAAAGAATCCAGATGCAGACGCCTCAGTAAAAGTGTGGAATAAAAGCCTCATGTAGAAATGCCCTCAGCATGTGAGATCAAGAGGGAGACTCAATGCTGGGTAGAGTCCTAGGCTTTTACAGCAGACCACAGAAAGATATGTGGATAAAATTCTGGAAACCAGTCATATTACAAACATAGGTGGTTGCCAATAAAATAAGGCCTGGAGTTCGAATTCTGTTTTCCTCCCATCCCTCTTTGCCTCCAAGTACACCGGCAATCTGCACTTCAAATGACCTGCACTGAAGAGGCATCCCATAGCAGGGATTATCTCGAATGCCCCACTGAACAGAAAGAGCTAGGTGAAAGGTACCTACGATGGGTTGCAGAATCCTGTGTTTTCAAAAGGCGCAGGCAAGCACAATGGGAAAGGAGACAGAAGTCAGGAGAGGGTAGCTGAAAACCGAGAGAAGCTTTTCGTGATTGCAGGAGGAGCATTGCTGGGAAAGGCACACTGGCATTCAAAATGGCACCTGATGAGGCCTTCTGAGGCCACTTTATTAGCACTGGCTGGACGACGCTCAAGTTGGCTGGAGATTCGGCCTTGTGAGTTCCCACAGTTTGGTAGCAAGGGTGGAGATTCCCTCGGAAAACCAATCCTGATGTTTGACGTCAGGAAAGCGCCTTGTGGGATTTTGCTTTTGGTTTCACATTTTCATATTTTACTACAGACCCAAGCCTTTGAGAGAGACAGACAGACAGACAGAGCTGGCTATGGAGACAGTTAATTTTTTAAAAAAATGGCTACCTAGGGACTCCTCCGGGTAAAGTCCCTGGAACTTCCCTTGTCATTCCTTTTGCTAAAGCAGGTTAGTTTATTGCTTTCTAAGAATGTCCGGTATAAAAGCAACAAAAGCAGGAACACCCTGGTTACGGTCTTGGGGAGTGTTGTGAAAAGGGCAGGTTTAGCTGTGAGGGGCTTCTCTCCCTTTCAAGGAAGGCTGGAGATTTCTCTCTCCGGAGGTGGGCCTGATGGCTTTGGGGTGCTTTCATTGGCTTTTCCTTCAAACATCATGACCCTAAAAGAAAAGAAAAAAAAGGCAGGGGGAACCAGAAGAAGAAGAAAGATTAACAGAATGTGGATGTTCTGGCCGTGACCCTTGCATTATCAAGGATCAACATTTTCTTTCCTGGACCATAATGTGGACCAAATGGTTACAACAGCTTCAGTTCTCTTGAGATGATCATCTCTTAGTTGCTGCACGTGCTGCACGTTATCCTCTTGGAAGAAGATAATGGGCCAAGTGAAAGCATACAGTGACTTAGAATCATAGTATAGTAGGGTTGGAAGGGGCCTAAAAGACCATTGAGTCCAACCCCCTGCTCAATGCAGGAATCCAAGTCAGAGCATCCCTGACAGGTGACTGTCCAGCCTCATCTTGAATGCCTCCTGTGTGGGAGAGCCCACCACCTCCCCAGGTAATGGGTTCCATTGTCATCTTGCTGTAACAGTCAGGAAGTTTTCCCTGATGTTCAGCTGGAATCTGGCTTCCTGTCACTTGAGCCCATGATTCCGTGTCCTGCACTCTGGGATGACCAAGAAGAGATCCTGGCCTTCCTCTCCTTAAGGAGGCTGACGAGCCCTGAGAAATTACCTTGACACCTCATCAAATCCCCCGTCCCCAGTTTCTAAAGCATCGTCACCAGGTGTTCCCTGGCTGTTCGCTTTCATTTGGCCATAACGAGTGATTATTATAGAACAGAGAGTCTTGCAACATTTGCTGCACAAACTCTGGCATAACAGATAGCATGTAGGCCTCAAACCGTTGAGACGGCCAGCTTCAAATCCCCGCTCAGCTAGAAAGCTTGTCGTGTAGGGTGGCCGCTTCCACCATGCCAAAAAAGAGGGCAAAAGAGGATGCCAATTTGCATAAGATTTGCATGTAAAAATTTATATTTATAGGTGCCAATTTTGAAACAGTAACTCTACTTTAAATAGAAATACAAAACATCTCATTGACTGACTATGGTGAGGTGCATGTAACTCCGGTAAGATGCAGAAGAAGTCTAGGTGGGACATGGGGTTTTCATAACCGTTACAATGAATTTGCTCTCCATCAGTCCCCATGTTCACCTGTAAGGGTGACGGGCCGTCTCCTGCTGACCCTACCTGCCACGGATTAGCCATCTGTGACCTTTCGGCATGCTAGTAGTAACTTTTTCAACTACTAATGGAATAATTATTTTTGTTTGTTTATGTTTTAAAGCCACATAGCAAGAAAACTTACTCCCAACAATACTACCGCAATTTTTTCATGTCCCTAAAACTTTCCAAAAATGATAAATATAATAACAGAATGCCTGCAAACATATAAATGTCCTTCTCGGTAAAAGTGGGCTTGCAGTTTCTATTGTGGTGGGACCCAGGTTCTTTGACAGAGTGTCCGGTCGGACGAAAGATATGAAAGGTTGACAACCTCTGGACGAGGTAACCCGTGTGCCTACCTGTTCGGTCTGTTGTCCAAGTGCTGCTAACTGTGGATTGGCCTCTTCAAGGCCAGTGTTCTGCTCTGCCTCCTTATGGTTCTTTAAACCAAACTTGAACGGGATCCCTCTTCAAATGGGGGACCCCTTCAAATAGAGCATGTTCTCTGCCAGCTCTCCAAAATAGAGGACTGCCCTCTGTAAAGTAGGACACTTGGCCACCCTGTCTCCCCACTCCTGCTGAGTCTCATTCACAGGATTGTTGTGATGATAAACTGGGGAGGGGGTTAAGACCCCTGTACACAGTTCTGTGCTCCTTGGGGGGAAAGATCAGGACGTAGATGAAATAGGCATACCTCCGAGGGCAGAATCCATGTTTAGATAGGAAACGTCCTACAATTCCCAGCATTCCCCAGCCAACCACGGGGAATGCTGGGAATGGGGAATGCTGGCTGGGGAATGCTGGAGTTGTAGACTTTTTTTCTGTCCAAATTTGCACAGGATTGCGTCATATCGCTCCACATTCTCATTTTTAACTTACACAAGCCAGTAGAGGGCAGCATTTGCCATGAGGAATCAACCCAGAATCCCCCACTCCAAAAAGGCTCAAAGTTGGTTCGTGTGCGTGCGTGAACGTGTGTGTGTGTGTACAAAGTGATCCACCATGCACCGGGAGGAGGAAGAGGGGTGGCAGGGGGTTACAATCATATCAGTAAACCACATAATGACCAAGAAGCAAAGTAATCAAATCCTTTATCTTCTGGGCCCTGCTGGGAGTTTATAATGTGCTTTTGCTAGTTACATCCTTGGTAGGCAGCAGCTACTGCTACTTCAAGCAACCTTGCGTCTCACTGTAGTGCATTAGCGGGTGATATCGCGCTTTAGAACAGTCCCCTTCATGTGCACGATCTGGCCATCCTTACAACAACCCTGTAAGGTAGGCTAGTCAGGCCCGGCCTCAGCCTCTGACATCCTCAGCAGTTGCTCGCCCTAGCAGAGCCCACTGGTCCCAATGCCATTCTTGGCCTGCCCGCCCCGGGGTGGCCGGGATATGCCATTTTCATTTTATTTATTTAATAGATTTTTATCTGTTTCACATATTTTACCTGAAAGCTCATGCTGACAGAAATGAACCTTTTGGAATGGGGGGGGGGAATGGCACGAAAGGGAGAAACCAACAAACAGTTGTCAGTTGGAGGAAACGGGGCGGGGCCATGTGGTCAACCCTGGAGGGCCGGATCGGGACTAGGTTGGATTAGGCCCCTGGCTTGAAGTTCTGCATGCCTGTTTTGAGGGCATTTCCTCTCACAGGGCAGCTTACAGTAACCGACACCAGTCGAAAGGGACGAAAACACTCAGACAATCGCATGATGACACAACTTCAGCGCCATTTGGGGGAATTTAAACGGCACCTCCAAACCTCTGAATTCAAAACCAAGCTGCCCCCAAATACTTTGCATTGCAACAGGGGCCTATATATTGTTGCTAGGGAAATCCATTTTCACGGCGACTGTGAAGAATTGCAGCTGAGCTTGGAGGAAACAGGGAATTCTGAGGGGGTGGCAGATGACCACAGCGTCCCTGCTACTAAAAAAAGTCCCGGGACTTTGACCCTGGGAGCCCTGCCCCCACTACACCACTGCCTATTGGAGGGCATTCGACTCAGGCCTCGCTGGAGCTGACCCTGGTAATGAAAGCAGGGGCTAAGTGTCCAAACGGCTGCTTCCTCCACCTCCCCTGTCAGCCATTCTAGTTAACGGATGTCCATTCAGCACGTCAAGCACCCAGCGACTGTGCTAGGGAGGATGGATGCTGAAGGAGAGACTCAATAAAGGGAGGGAAAGATCCCAGAAACCTTTGTAACAGACGCCAGTCCACTAACTCACGCACACACAGAGCCGTGGGCCAGTGTCAATTGTTTGCAGCCGGGGAGTCGGCATTTAGAACAGGAGCGGAAACCAAGCCGGGGACCCTGAGGACAATGGGTGTTTTGTGTGTTGGTTTTTAAAGAAGGGATCTGTGTCTAGCGACAGCTATTCATGTCCATGTGTGTGTCTGTGTGGGGAATTTGGCCTCCTTTCCCCAGTGGAGGGGCACAGCAGCCAACTTGAGAAGGACGGTAACTCGAGAACATAAGAAGAGCCCTGATGGATCGGACCAAATGACTGTCTACTCTCCAACATCCTGTTTCCACCAGGGGACAGATAGATGTCTCTGGGAACAGGGTTTGAAGGCAACAGCCCTCATTCCTGTAGTACCCCCACGCGGCATATAATATTCAGAGGTATACTGCATCTGACCCCTTCACGGATCACTGCCCTGTTGTGGCGAAGGGGCTTGCGTAACTCAGTGAAGCCATAAGCTATGCCGTGCAGGGCCACCCAAGACGGACAGGTCATGGTGGAGAGTTCTGACAAAATGTGGTCCACTGGAGAAGGAAATGGCAACCCACTCCAGTATTCTTGCCAAGAAAACCCCATGGAACGTATCACAAGGCTAAAAGAGATGACGCCAGAAGATGAGCCCCTCAGGTCAGAAGGTGTCCAATATACTACTGGGGAAGAGCAGAGGGTATTTCCAAGTAGCACCAGAAAGAGTGAAGCGGCTGGGCCAAAGCCGAAAGGACACTCAGCTGTGGATGTGTCTGGTGGTGAAAAGAAAATCTGATGCTGTAAAGAACAATATTGTTTAGGAACCTGGAATGTAAGATCAATGAATCAAGGTAAGCTGGAGGTGGTCAAATGTGAGATGGCAAGATTGAACATCGACATCCTGGGAATCAGTGAACTAAAATGGACAAGCATGGGCAAATTTAATTCAGGTGACCATCATATCTACTACTGTGGGCAAGAATCCCTTAGAAGAAATGGAGTAGCACTCGTAGTCAATAAAAGGGTGGGAAAAGCAGTACTGGGGTACAATCTCAAAAACGATAGAATGATCTCAGTACGAATCCAAGGCAAACCATTCAACATCACAGTAATTCAAGTCTATGCCCCAACCACTGAGGCCGAAGAAGCTGAGGTTGATCGGTTCTATGAAGACCTACAACACCTTCTAGAACTAGCACCAAAAAAAGATGTCCTCTTCATCATAGGGGATTGGAATGCTAAAGTAGGAAGTCACGAAATCACCGGGATAACAGGCAAGCATGGCCTTGGTGTACAAAATGAAGCAGGACAAAGGCTAATAGAGTTTTGCCAAGAGAACATGCTGATCATAGCAAACACTCTTTTCCAACAGCACAAGAGGCGACTCTACACATGGACATCACCAGATGGTCAATATCGAAATCGGATTGATTATGTCCTTTGCAGTCAAAGATGGAGAAGCTCTATACAGTCAGTAAAAACAAGACCTGGAGCTGACTGTGGCTCAGATCATGAGCTTCTCGTTGCAAAATTCCGGCTTAAATTGAAGAACGTAGGGAAAACCACTAAACCTTTCAGGTATGACCTAAATCATATCCCTTATGAATATACAGTGGAGGTGAGGAATAGATTTAAGGGATTAGACCTGATAGACAGAGTGCCTGAGGAACTATGGACGGAGGTCCGTAACATTGTTCAGGAGGCAGCAACGAAATCCATCGCAAAGAAAAAGAAATGCAAGAAAGCCAAGTGGCTGTCTGATGAGGCTTTACAAGTAGCTGAGGAAAGAAGGGAAGTGAAACGCAAGGGAGAAAGGGGAAGATATATCCAACTGAATGCAGAGTTCCAGAGAATAGCAAGGACAGACAAGAAGGCCTTCTTAAATGAACAATGCAAAGAAATCAAGGAAAACAATAGAATGGGAAAGACTAGAGATCTTTTCAAGAAAATTGGAGATCTCAAGGGAACGTTTTGTGCAAAGACGGGCATGATAAAGGACAAAGAAGGCAGGGACCTAACAGAAGCAGATGAGATTAAGAAGAGGTGGCAAGAATACACAGAAGAACTATACAGGAAAGATCTGAATGTCCCTGATGGCCATGATAGTGCGGTCACTGAACTTGAGCCGGACATCCTCGAGAGTGAAGTCAAGTGGGCCTTAGGAAGCATTACTAACAACAAAGCTAGCGGAGATGACAGTATTCCAGCTGAGCTATTTAAAATCCTAAAAGATGATGCTGTTAAAGTGCTGCACTCAATATGCCAACAAATTTGGAACACTCAACAGTGGCCACAAGACTGGAAAAGGTCAGTTTACATTCCAATTCCAAAGAAGGGCAATGCCAAAGAGTGTTCAAACTACTAAAGAGTGTACAATTGCGCTCATTTCACATGCCAGCAAGGTTATGCTCAAAGTCCTACAAGCTAGGCTTCAGCAGTATGCGAACCGAGAACAACCGGAAGTACAAGCGGGGTTTCGAAGAGGCAGAGGAACTAGAGATCAAATCGCCAACTTTCGCTGGATCATGGAGAAAGCAAGAGAATTCCAGAAAAACGTCTATTTCTGCTTCATTGACTATGCTAAAGCCTTTGATTGTGTGGATCACAACAAACTGTGGCAAATTCTTAAAGAGATGGGAGTACCAGACCACCTTACCTGTCTCCTGAGAAACCTGTACGAGGGTCAAGAAGCAACAGTAAGAACCAGACATGGAACAACCGATTGGTTCAAAATTGGGAATGGAGCACGACAAGGCTGCATATTGTCACCCTGCTTATTTAACTTATATGCAGAGTACATCATGAGAAACGCTGGGTTGGATGAATCACAGGTCGGAATTAAGATTGCCGGGAGAATTATCAACAACCTCAGATATGCAGACGATACCACCCTAATGGCAGAAAGCAAAGAGGATCTAAAGAGCCTCTTGTTGAGGGTGAAAGTGGAGAGTACAAAAGCTGTTTTGAAACTCATTATTAAAAAAACGAAGATCATGGCATCTGGCCCCATCACTTCCTGGCATATAGAAGGGGAAGAAATGGAAGCAGTGACAGATTTTATTTTCTTGGGCTCCAAGATTACCACAGACAATGACTGTAGCCATGAAATTAAAAGACGCTTGCTCCTTGGGAGGAAAGCTATGGCCAACGTAGACAGCATAGTAAGAAGCAGAGACATCACCTTGCCGACAAAGGTCCGCATAATCAAAGCTATGGTTTCCCCAGTAGTAATGTATGGCTGTGAGAGCTGGACTATAAGGAAGGCTGAGCGCCGAAGAATTGATGCTTTCGAACTGTGGTGCTGGAGAAGACTCTTACGAGTCCCCTGGACTGCAAGGAGGTCAAATCAGTCCATCCTAAAGGAAATCAACCCTGAGTGCTCATTGGAAGGACAGATCCTGAAGCTGAAGCTCAAATATTTTGGCCACCTAATGCGAAGAGAAAACTCTATGGAAAAGACCCTGATGCTGGGAAAGACTGAAGGCAAAAGGAGAAGGGGACGGCAGAGGATGAGATGGCTAGATAGCATCACCGATGCAATGAATATGGACTTGAGCACACTCCGGGAGACAGCGGAGGACAGGAAGGCCGGGCGTGCTATGGTCCATGGGGTCACGAAGAGTCGGACATGACTGAATGACTGAACAACAAATACTGCATGTGAACATGGAGGCTCCATTTATTAAGGCGAACGGCCGCTATCAGGTCACGCTTTTTTGAATTTGTCTAACCTGCTTTTGAAACCACCTAAGCTAGTGCGGTTCACTGCAGCTTATGGCAAACCGATTGCTTAAATTCATGATGCATGTGTGAAGAAGGACTTCAGACAACCCATCATCAGAGTTTCAGAGAGCCAAATCTAGGGGAATGTCCATATAGTCTATTATTATTTTTATTAATTTAATACATTTAGGGTGCCATCCTAGGCCTATCTGGACAGAAAAAAGTCCTACAACTCCCAGCACTCCCCAGCCAGCATGGCTGGCTGGGGAATGCTGGGAGTTGTAGGACATTTTTCTGTCTAAACATGCCTAGGATGCACCCTTATTCTGTGTGCCTTTCAGGGCAAAAATCCTCTCCCAGGTGTATTTAACAGATTGAATACCCCACTTTTTAGGGTGCCTGCCCTCACAAGCCAGCTTACATTAACCAATAACAATAAAACAATCAAATATAAAATATATAACCATATAACTCCAGCAGGTAATGTAGTTATAAAACAAACCCTTAAAATTTGTGCAAATTTCCCCACAGACCGAATCAGCCCCGCTTTAGTGTATGGAGGAAAGCTGCGCAAATTAGGGCATTTGTGCAAATTCACAGAAATCTCACGTCCCGCTTGCTGCTCGATTCGCGCCTGTCCCCCGTTCGCACAGAGCAAGCAGCAGTCGCAAACGCGAACAGGAATCAGGTGTGAGGCGAATGGCGCAAATCCTACGGAACTCATACATCGCTCGTTTGCCCATCGCTACCGCTCCATTTTCTCCAGGAATACTCACAACTTGAGGACCGCCGACCGTTTCCCAAGCATCAGGTTGACGAAATCCTGGTAAGAGATGGTGTCACTGACCCCCCTGGTCACTTCGGAGATCATTTTCTTCAGCTCTAGGTGGGTTTTGGGGGCTCCCAGCTTCTCCATCATCCGTTTCACAGACATCAGGTCTACAAAGAGTGGTGCCAAGGGGGTTAGTATGGTGCGGATGGCAGGATAGCAGCTGGTGGCATAGTGAAGCTGGGGCTCGCAGGGACGCAGCCCTGGCCCTCTTCTATTAGCGGGGACGCTGATGTCATCTGCCACCCCCCTCTGCCTTCCCTCTTCCCTCTGACCTTAGTTGCAATCCTCACAGTAACTGGGGGAAAGGAATTCTCCCAGCCACAATATATTTTGGAGCTTTCTTTGTTGTAATGCAAAGGATTTGGGGGTGGTCTAGAACTGAGACCCATTTGCTTTGCCGAAGACCTGCTCCTGGTGGAGATGGAAATGGCTGGAACTGGATCATTGATATGGATCAAGGCAGCTGCCTGAATTCTTAGAGTCTCCCTGGCAGCATGGCTATGAGGATTGTTGTGACGAGCACCTGCACTCTAAATTTTACCACTATACTGCTGTACCGGGGCATGTCCCATTGAACTCAGTGGGTCCTACTTCCGAGAGCCGAACTAGACATGGTGTGGGAGATCCATTATTAGGTTCTCTCTTCCCTTCCCTTCCCTTCCCTTCCCTTCCCTTCCCTTCCCTTCCCTTCCCTTCCCTTCCCTTCTTCCCAGCTGGCAACCCCGTGAAGCTGCCTTGAAGACTGGGGAAGTGGTCCTGTGGGGAAAGGATGGCTGATCCTCTTCCTGATGTAAATCCTCCCCCCACACAGAGCTGTTAGCTCTGCAGGCACGGTCATGATGAGCATCTGCACTTCAAAATCTGCCACTCCACCACTGGTGGCAGCCAACCATGCCAGGTAGGGATGGTGAGGGGAAATCTTTCCAAGTCTGCTCCACTGGCACAGTTTATGCATGTTGCAGACCTGAGCTTTTCAGGACGCAGAACTGGGCTGTGACCTCGGTGCAGAAAAATGCCCGTTTGCATGCATGCGTGCGACTGCGTTAGAGCACGCTCAGGTTCGACTATAGACCACCTTCCAGGCTGCACCCCCATGCCTCTTGCCCCTCAGACAGCGCTCGGCGTGGCATGGGAACGGTGCGGGGTTCCCTCGCGAGAACCCACTCACCAATTTCCCCTTGGTTATTCAGGTCGAACTCCATGTATTTTTCTGGAAAAGAAGATCAGTGGTTAGCGATGTCTCCCTGACACAGGCTCTCAGAACAAGTGTGTTTCGAATTGTTCCCCAGCTGGCTGGAGAACCCCACGTGCAAATGGAACTCCAACATGCGGTTCCCCTCTCCAGCGTAACAGCTGATGCCACATATGTTAAATGATTTAAAACTATTAAAAACCATTTAAATTTAGGCCCTTTAAAATGATTAAAAAGTACACAACACTCCATCTCTCTACCCCCTTTCCATGCTGAGCCAATCAGCAGGATTTTGAAACCCCCCTTTTTAAAATATGTTCAGCAAGCATGCAAAAGATTGCAGCCTGTTTCTCCCCCCCCCCGCCTCTTTTCCCCTCTCTCCCTCTCTTGTGGTGCTTTTGCAACTTCTATGTCTTTGTGCCATTATGTTAGAAAATGCCCTTGAGCAATTTCCTGTTGCTGCCTGATTTTTTTTTTTAAATAAGTCACTTTCCCCCTTTTCTTTTTTTAAAAAATTGCTCTATGCTTTAAACATCTGCCACCCTAACCTGTGTCACAAAAGAGAGAAAACTTGAAAACGCCCTGCCCCACATTCCTCCTATGGTGATGTGTATGTGTATGTGGGGGGGGGGGGTGTTCTATGAAAGGCCTTTCAGAGAGACCCAAATGTTCAGCCACCCCCAATTAGGCCACATGCCAGTCCAGAGGCTCCAATGAGTGACAACTCCCATTCAGAGGCTCTCCTGGGGGGGTGGGGGTGGAATCCAGCTCATTCGTTGAGTCACATTTTGGGACGATCAGGTCCCTTTCCTAGTTAGCAGCTGCCCTGATAGGTTGGGCCCTGACAGGTTGGACCGTGCTTTTGCCTGGCCAAACGCAGCAGCGATTTCTTTCATATCAGAACTGGCTTGCTGCCAATATTCCCCCCGCCCCGCTTCTTCCAGAACCCCTTTTATGGCTTGGCTGGATTGTTTGAATGGCTCCCTTTGCATAAAGGTTGCCTCCCATCCTCCCACACCAACTCGGTGGTGGAGCACATGTATTGCATGCAGATGGTCCCAGGTGCAAATCCCAGCATCTTCAGGCTGGGTTAGGGAAAAACCCTGCCGGAGACCCGAGACAGCTGCTGCCAGTCAGAGTGGACAATACTGAGCCAGATGGAAATGCTAATGTGTCTGTCTGTCTGTCTGTCCTCTGTCAGCACCAAGAACATCCCTAGCATCTCCAGTTAGGGCTGGCTGGAAAACCCCTCTCCAAAATCCTGCATAGCTGATGCCACTCAGTGAAGACCAGACTGAGCTACACAGACCAGTGGCCCAGTTACTAGAGGCAGTGCTAAAGAAGAGGACATATTTACTGTTTATTTATAACAAACAAATAGGATGTGTGTCTACCCATCAGTGCTATAGCTCCAAGATCGTGAAACCTAGACACCTGAGACCTGGCCTGCATGCTAAGGGGACCCTAGGGGTGTGCACTATGGGGTTGTTTTTAAAACACATTAATTAATGTTAATGAATTTAAATGAGTCCATGTGGTTGAAGCCCGTAGTAACATCCTCAGCCACTAGGGACTGACTTCTCTAATCAGCACATAGCTTTGCAGCCCATGCAGTTTGAAGCCAGGGGAGATTAGCAGGCTGAGGGATGGAATTATGTCTGCCCCTCTGCCCCATTCCCCAATAGGGGAATGGGGTGGACAGACCCCTCCCTCAGGGGGCTACAGGGGTGCAGCAGGGCAGAGGCCATGCCGAGGGGTGCCAGTGGGCATGGCTTCACTCAGTCGGGCTAGGCACTATGTGTCCAAGTCGAGCAGCTGCAAAAATTTGCTTGAAGGCTTTGCTGCATCAAGCTAAGGGCTATTCCAACCTGCGTGAAGCCGGGTTCATTCACATGTGTGTGTATTTGTGCGTGTGCACACACATATATACAGTGCTGCCTCCAGGTTTCGGAGGGCCCTGAGGCAAGACACCCTCAATGGTGTTGGTGAGAGCCAGCTGTGGTGCAGTGGTTAGAGTGTTGGGCTGGGACTCGGGAGACCCGGGTTCTAGTCCCCACTCGCTCATGAGCGTCACTGGATGACTTGCGCCAGTCACTGACTCTCAGCCTCACCTACCTCACAGGGTTGTTGTGAGGATAAGATGGAGAGGAGGGGGACCATGTAAGTTGCCTTGGGTCCCTTGCAGGAGGAAAAAAGGCAGGATATACGTGTAATAATAAGTCAAATGGGCCACCTCCCTCAGTGAACCTACCATCTCACCAGCTGCTTTTGCTCCTCCTCCTCTGTCTCAACATGACTCCCGCTTGCTTGCTTGGCAGGCGAAGAGCCAGGGAGCCAGGAGGCCACGGCATCTCCTGCTCCTCCTTCTCACCACCACTGCCGTTGTCTGGGCCAGAGTGAGAGGCAGGGGAACTGCGGTGGTGAAGAGGAGGAGCAAGTCCAGGGGGATCTGATCAGTGGGCCCCTGCTGGGATATGGGCCCTTGGCAGGTGCCCAACCATGCCTACCCTTGTTGTCGGCCCTCTGTCTATCATCTACCCCCCTCTCCCCCTCTCTCACTCAATCATCTGTCTGTCTGTCTGTCTGTCTGTCTGTCTGTCTCTCATCTATCTATCATCTCTCTTATCTATCATCAATCATCAATCATCTCTCTCTCTCTCTCTCTCTCTTATCTCTCTAATCTCTCATCTCTCTTTCTCTCTCTATCATCTCTCTCTGTCATCTATTTATCTCTCTCTCTCATCTATCATCTCTCTTTCTCTCTCTAATCTATCAATCATTCTCTCTCTCTCTCTCTCTCTCTCTCATCTCTCTAATCTATCATCTCTCTTTCTCTATCATCTCTCTCTCTGTGTCATCTATTTATCTCTCTCTCATCTCTCTCTCATCTCTCTTTCTCTCTCTCTCTAATCTATCATCTATCAATCATCTCTCTCTCTCTCTCTCTCTCTCTCCCCTCTCCCTCTGTCATCTATTTCTCTCTCTCTCTCTCTCTCTCTCTCTCTCTATCTCTCTAATCTCTCATCTCTCTTTCTCTCTCTATCATCTCTCTAATCTATCATCTCTCTTTCTCTCTCTATCATCTCTCTCTGTCATCTATTTCTCTCTTTCTCATCTATCTATCATCTCTTTCTCTCTCTCTAATCTATCATCAATCTCTCTCTCTCTCTCTCATCTCTCTAACCTATCATCTCTCTTTCTCTCTCTCTCATCTCTCTCTCTCTCTCATCTATCTATCATCGCTCTTTCTCTCTCTCTCTAATCTATCATCTGTCAATCATCTCTCTCTCTCTCTCATCTCTCTAATCTATCATCTCTCTTTCTCTCTCCATCATCTCTCTCTGTCATCTATTTCTCTCTCTTTCTCATCTATCTATCATCGCTCTTTCTCTCTCTCTCTAATCTATCATCTATCAATCATCTCTCTCTCTCTCTCTCATCTCTCTAATCTATCACCTCTCTTTCTCTCTCTATCATCTCTCTCTCTGTCATCTATTTCTCTCTCTTTCTCATCTATCTATCATCTCTCTCTCTCTCTCTCTAATCTGTCATCTATCAATCATCTCTCTCTCATCTCTCTCTCTCTCTAATCTCTCTCTGTCATCTCTCTCTCTCTGATCTATCTATCATCTCTCTCTCTGTGTCATCTATTTATCTCTCTCTCTCATCTATCTATCATCTCTCTTTCTCTCTCTAATCTATCAATCATTCTCTCTCTCTCTCTCATCCCTCTAATCTATCATCTCTCTTTCTCTCTCTATCATCTCTCTCTCTGTGTCATCTATTTATCTCTCTCTCTCATCTATCTATCTATCATCTCTCTCTCTCTCTCTCTCTCTCTCTCTCATCTCTCTAATCTATCATCTCTCTTTCTCTCTCTGTCATCTCTCTCTCTGTCATCTATTTCTCTCTTTCTCATCTATCTATCATCTCTTTCTCTCTCTCTAATCTATCATCTATCAATCTCTCTCTCTCTCTCTCTCTCATCTCACTAACCTATCATCTCTCTTTCTCTCTCTATCATCTCTCTCTCTCTGTCATCTCTCTCTCTCTCTCTCTCTCTCTCATCTATCTATCATCTCTCTTTCTCTCTCTAATCTATCATCTGTCAATCATCTCTCTCTCTCTCTCTCTCTCATCTTTCTAATCTCTCATCTCTCTTTCTCTCTCCATCATCTCTCTCTCTGTCATCTATTTCTCTCTCTTTCTCATCTATCTATCTATCTATCTATCTATCTATCTATCTATCTATCTATCATCTCTCTCTCTCTCTCTCTCTAATCTATCATCTATCAATCATCTCTCTCTCTCTCTCATCTCTCTGTCATATATTTCTCTCTCTCTCTCTCTCTCATCTCTCTAATCTATCACCTCTCTTTCTCTCTCTATCATCTCTCTCTCTGTCATTTATTTCTCTCTCTTTCTCATCTATCATCTCTCTTTCTCTTTCTCTCTAATCTGTCATCTATCAATCATCTCTCTCATCTCTCTCTCTCTCTGATCTATCTATCATCTCTCTCTCTCTCTCTCTCTCTCTAATCTATCATCTATCAATCTCTCTCTCTCTCTCATCTCTCTAACCTATCATCTCTCTTTCTCTCTCTATCATCTCTCTCTGTCATCTATTTATCTCTCTCTCTCTCATCTATCTATCATCTCTCTTTCTCTCTCTCTCTAATCTATCATCTGTCAATCATCTCTCTCTCTCTCTCTCTCTCTCTCTCTCATCTCTCTAATCTATCATCTCTCTTTCTCTCTCTGTCATCTCTCTCTCTGTCATCTATTTCTCTCTTTCTCATCTATCTATCATCTCTTTCTCTCTCTCTAATCTATCATCTATCAATCTCTCTCTCTCTCTCTCTCTCTCTCATCTCTCTAACCTATCATCTCTCTTTCTCTCTCTATCATCTCTCTCTCTCTGTCATCTCTCTCTCTCTCTCATCTATCTATCATCTCTCTTTCTCTCTCTCTCTAATCTATCATCTGTCAATCATCTCTCTCTCTCTCTCTCATCTCTCTAATCTCTCATCTCTCTTTCTCTCTCCATCATCTCTCTCTCTGTCATCTATTTCTCTCTCTTTCTCATCTATCTATCTATCATCTATCATCTCTCTCTCTCTCTCTAATCTATCATCTATCAATCATCTCTCTCTCTCTCTCATCTCTCTGTCATATATTTCTCTCTCTCTCTCTCTCTCTCATCTCTCTAATCTATCACCTCTCTTTCTCTCTCTATCATCTCTCTCTCTGTCATTTATTTCTCTCTCTTTCTCATCTATCTATCATCTCTCTTTCTCTCTCTCTAATCTGTCATCTATCAATCATCTCTCTCATCTCTCTCTCTCTCTGATCTATCTATCATCTCTCTCTCTCTCTCTCTCTCTCTAATCTATCATCTATCAATCTCTCTCTCTCTCTCTCTCTCTCTCATCTCTCTAACCTATCATCTCTCTTTCTCTCTCTATCATCTCTCTCTCTGTCATCTATTTATCTCTCTCTCTCTCATCTATCTATCATCTCTCTTTCTCTCTCTCTCTAATCTATCATCTGTCAATCATCTCTCTCTCTCTCTCTCTCATCTCTCTAATCTATCATCTCTCTTTCTCTCTCCATCATCTCTCTCTCTGTCATCTATTTCTCTCTCTTTCTCATCTATCTATCATCTCTCTCTCGCTCTCTCTAATCTATCATCTATCAATCATCTCTCTCTCTCATCTCTCTGTCATCTCTCTCTCTCTCTCTCTCTCTCTCTCTCTCATCTCTCTAATCTATCACCTCTCTTTCTCTCTTTATCATCTCTCTCTGTCATCTATTTCTCTCTCTTTCTCATCTATCTATCATCTCTCTTTCTCTCTCTCTCTAATCTGTCATCTATCAATCATCTCTCTCTCATCTCTCTCTCTCTCTAATCTCTCTCTGTCATCTCTCTCTCTCTCTGATCTATCTATCATCTCTCTCTCTCTGTCATCTATTTATCTCTCTCTCTCATCTATCATCTCTTTCTCTCTCTAATCTATCAATCATTCTCTCTCTCTCTCTCTCTCATTCCTCTAATCTATCATCTCTCTTTCTCTCTCTATCATCTCTCTGTCATCTATTTATCTCTCTCTCTCATCTATCTATCATCTCTCTTTCTCTCTCTAATCTATCAATCATTCTCTCTCTCTCTCTCTCTCTCTCTCTCTCATCTCTCTAATCTATCATCTCTCTTTCTCTATAATCTCTCTCTGTGTCATCTATTTATCTCTCTCTCATCTCTCTCTCATCTCTCTCTCTCTCTCTCTCTCTCTCTCTCTAATCTATCATCTATCAATCATCTCTCTCTCTCTCTCCTCTCTCTCTGTCATCTATTTCTCTCTCTCTCTCTCTCTCTCTAATCTATCATCTATCAATCATCTCTCTCTCTCTCTCCTCTCTCTCTGTCATCTATTTCTCTCTCTCTCTCTCTCTCATCTCTCTAATCTATCATCTCTCTTTCTCTCTCTGTCATCTCTCTCTCTGTCATCTATTTCTCTCTTTCTCATCTATCTATCTATCATCTCTTTCTCTCTCTCTAATCTATCATCTATCAATCTCTCTCTCTCTCTCTCTCTCATCTCTCTAACCTATCATCTCTCTTTCTCTCTCTCTCATCTCTCTCTCTCTCATCTATCTATCATCTCTCTTTCTCTCTCTCTCTAATCTATCATCTGTCAATGATCTCTCTCTCTCATCTCTCTAATCTATCATCTCTCTTTCTCTCTCCATCATCTCTCTCTCTGTCATCTCTTTCTCTCTCTTTCTCATCTATCTATCATCTCTCTTTCTCTCTCTCTCTCTCTCTCTCTCTCTAATCTATCATCTATCAATCATCTCTCTCTCTCTCTCATCTCTCTGTCATCTATTTCTCTCTCTCTCTCTCTCTCTCTCTCTCTCATATCTCTCTAATCTATCACCTCTCTTTCTCTCTCTATCATCTCTCTCTGTCATCTATTTCTCTCTCTTTCTCATCTATCTATCATCTCTCTTTCTCTCTCTCTCTCTAATCTGTCATCTATCAATCATCTCTCTCTCATCTCTCTCTCTCTCTGATCTATCTATCATCTCTCTCTCTCTAATCTATCATCTATCAATCTCTCTCTCTCTCTCTCTCTCTCTCTCTCTCTCTCATCTCTCTAACCTATCATCTCTCTTTCTCTCTCTATCATCTCTCTCTCTCTGTCATCTATTTCTCTCTCTCTCTCTCTCTCTCTCATCTATCATCTCTCTTTCTCTCTCTCTCTAATCTATCATCTATCAATCATCTCTCTCTCTCTCTCTCTCTCTCTCATCTATCTATCATCTATCTATCACCTGTCTGCCTTCATACTCTCTGTTCCTTGAGAATATATTGCGAAAACCGCAGAAGCGAACAAGAGAAGTCTTTTCATTTTTCACATGCTACCCCTTCCACGGCCCCCCTCGTTCTGAATATTCTAGGCTTGAGTCGACACAACCGGAGGGTCCCCAAGCGGCCCTTTCATCCCGTGTTCAATGGGGCAAAATCCTGCCTTGGTACGCTCGTGCACACAGACCGCTTTTACACCAATGCCAGTTCAGCGGAGGGGCTCCCGCGCCTCTCAGGCCCAGTGGGGGAGAAGGCGGCCGGAACAATGGGCCGATTGTCGGGAGACCCGGAGGAGGTGTTGGCGGTGGTGACTGGGGACTCTGGTTGAACAGGACTTTGAATCGCGGAGACAAAAAGCGCACAAGGCGGAACCGGACAAGCTGTGGGTTTGTGTGAGGGGGAGCCATGCCATGGTGACCCCGCCATCACAATGTTTGAAGAAGGCCTGATTCAGAGGGAAAATAATCCCCCGTTTCAGGATTTATTTATTTCTTTTAAACGGCACACAGGGGCATGGGTGGGAGTGAGAAATGACAGACATCTGGAGGTTTTTGCTCCGGGGAAAAGCTGCACAGCCTGCAGGCAATGGGTCTGAATTGCAAAGCCCAGCGGGAAGGAAAGAAACAACGGTGCTCACATGCGAAGCAAAGTTCAGTGGAACCGCTCAACTGATTACATTTCTAGACCGGCCCAATAGCCAGCGCTCCCTGGGCCGCTCCCAAAAATTAAAACCGACAGGAGAAAACGTAATATCAACCCTTTAAAACAGAATAAAACCAGAGTCAAAACAACCAGCAGGGAAAGAGATAAAAACACAATAACACACACATTCAAAAACAAAACGGAAGAACTAAAAAGCCTGGGGAAATAAAAAAGATTGCCTGGCGTCAAAAAGAGTGCAACGGAGGCACCAGGAATTCCACTGCCAGGGTCCCACCACTGAAAAGGCCCTCTCCTTATTCGGTGGGGGCACCTGTTGGAGGGGCTCTGAAAGTGATGTCAGGGTTCGGGCAGATATATATGGGAGTCAAGGGTAAGTTAAAGTTGTGGCTCCAGGGTTCTGATTTGTATTTATTGTTGCATTGATATTCCACCTTTTTTCCTCTTGCAAGGAGCCCGAGGTGGCTTCCACGGTCCTTCTCCTCTCCATTTTTATCCTCACAACAACCCTGCGAGGTAGTTGAGGCTGAGAGTCAGCGACTGGCCCAAAGTCACCCCGTGAGCTTCATGGCCAAGTGGGGACTAGGGCCCAGGTCTCCTGAGTCCCAGTCCAACACACTAACCATTATGCCAGACTGTCTCTTTCTCTCTTTAGGAGTTGGTTGCATACCAAAGGGGACAGACGGATGGACACCATGATAAGTAGGACCAGTTGGGTATTTTGACATCTGCGCCATTCGTCCATCTAGTTCAGGATTGTCTTCTCCAACTGGAGCCCTCTGTATGCGCAGGAGTACAACACCCAACACAGAAGGAAAAAACATTCTCAGGTGCCTGAAAGAACATTTATTATGCCCAACATGTTTTGGAAAGGACTTTCCTTCCTCAGGGGCTACTTATCTTTCTCCAAATGTGTGACAAAGAATCCTCGTGACGCTTCTTCTGTCCTAAAAGGCTCATTCCTCTGTCTTGAAACCAGCATTTTTAAGACAGAAGCTGCACTGGAAGGATTCTGAGGAAGGAAAATCCGAAAGTGTTGGGAAGAATAGGCTTTTCTTCAGGCACCTGAGAATATATTTGTTTCTTCTGTTTTGGGACACAGAAGTGCCTTCCCATCTTGCAATTTCTTGGACTACAATTCCCACCATCCTAGCCAGAACGCTAGGGTGGTGGGAATTGTACAAAAACGCTCTGTACGTGCTCAGGGGTAGTTTGCTTTTAGGCCCCCCCTTTTAAATTCAAAACAAGGACTTTCCCAGAGGCAAAAGAAACTCTGTACATGCTCAGAAGCTCTCAGCTCTAAAAGCGCAATGTTTATCAAGGGGACGGTGTCAGCCTTTAGTGGGGTCCCTGTCCTAGCTTTTGGCAAAGCTGAAGAAGGGCAGGAAGAAAGAAAGGGCAGCAGCAGAAGTAGCAGAGAGAGCTGGGGAGCGGGGAAACCACTCACAAACCTATGAGGAATGTAGAAATTACAGACTTGAAAAATATCCAGTGTGTTTTCACAATATGTCTTCTTCCAGGTAATGGAAGGAGTATCAGATTAGGACTCGGATTCAAATCCTACCTCAGCTATCAAGCTCATTAGGTGACCTTTGGCTGGTCACTCCATCTCTGCCTCCCTCACAGGGTTGTTGTAAGGGTAAAAATGGCAGGGGGGATGTATGCCACCTTGAGGTCCTTGCAGGAAAAGCAGGATATGAATCTCTTGGGGTAGGGACCTGCCATACCTGTAGTTTGTAAAGTGCCATGTACATAGATGGCACTATATTAATATCAATAAGAATAGTAGCAAATAGTAGTAAGAACAGTAGTAATTATTAGTAATGATCTGTAATTATTAATAATTGTAATTATTTGTAATTATTATTAATAATTGACATAATTAAGAATGTCAAAAAAAGTATAATAACATTTATATTTTTCCTAAATTAATAAATTGATGGTGGAGCATGCCCCCATTTTTAATAAGTAGATAATTTTAACATCATATCAACTAATCCTTTAAAAAAAGTCTCATGCAATCTACTGATTTTTCTAACGAGATAGTAATCTATGATACACAACCCTGTTAGGCTGGAATCTTATACACACTTACTTGAGAGTAAGTCCCATTAAACTCAATGGGACTTACTTCTGAGTAGATATGCCTAGGATTTCCTCAGTAGATTCTGATGCAATCTCATTCTCCAACCCATGGCCTGTTTGGACTCCACCAGGAAAACAGCCTTCAGTGTGGTGGCCCCCTTCCTGTGGAATTCCCTGCCTTTAGCGGTCAGGCAGGTGCCAATGTTGTGTTCCTTCCGGTGCCTCCTGAAGGCATTGTTATTTTGAGAGGCCTCCCTTGAGTGACCAGCCCTGGTTTATTAAATTCGGCCTTACTGGAACTTGTCTCTTTTTAAATGTTTTCACTGTTTTAACCTAGTGTTTTATTCTTTTATCTTTGCTGTTCACTGCTCTGAAATCTTTTAATCTGGAGCAGTATATAAATATTGTAAATAAAATAATAAATAAATAAAAATAAATGAGCAAAGGTATGGATTTTTAACGAATATCCTAATGTTGGTAGCAATAAGAATTGCATTCTGCAACTGTTAGCATATTTTTGCAGTCACCCTTGAAGGCTGGGTTCCCAAAGCAGGGATGGGCCACTTGGCATTATTGCCAAAACGTGTCATGCGTATTTCAGCTCAATAAATTCCCCATGTGGCAGGAGAGACAGGCGGCTCGCCTCTGATCCTGCTTTTCTGCCAGTGGGCCCTATTTATTTTCATTTTACAACATCTGTAGACCACGTTTCTCAGCCGTAATGGCTCCCAAAGCAGTTCGCCATCATAAAATAGGTTTATATGAAGATGATGATACTGCCCTCACAACGACAGATCTGGAATAGGAGGTGTGCAAAGTTGGTATACAAAAATGTGATTATGCTACTCATGGCCCTGATCCTCTGAAAGGTGACGATGGCATATTGGGGGGGGGAGTTTGACAGATGTTCTGCAGAGTCTTTACCCAAGTCCACCAGCACATCCAGACAGTCCCTAGTGAGTTAGGGAGGCAATCCCTTTTTGGGGGGGTAAGACACTCTGCACATGCTCAGGAGTATTTTGCTTTTAGGGCTTCCCTTCTTTAATTACAAAAGGACTTTCCCAGAGGCAAAAGAAACTCTGCACATGCTCAGAAGCTCTCAGCTCTAGTTCCACAATGTTATCAAGGAGGCGCTGTCAGCCTTTAGCAGGGTCACCGTCCATTCGGATGAGTTTTTGGCAAAGCTCAAAAACCGAGCTTGTGAAAGGGATGATAAGCGCCAGGGTCTGTTATGTGACAATTCAGGTCCTAAATTTCTGGGGAAACATGTCCATATGGATCTCATCTTGTGGTTCTTGCAGAATCCACTGGACCCTGGGGCAGGAAAAACTGGGTCAATCTGAACCGCCATCCCCACCTTAGACTAAACCCTAAACAGAAACCGATTTGTGTGTCCCCAGGCAAAGGAAACAGGGATGCCAAAACCCATCTCACATCTGTTTCTCGGTAATTTCCGTGTCAAAAAGAAGTAAGTGGAGAAAGTCCTGAAGCCTGTCCCAAACATTTATGATCCTTGCCCACACCTCGAGGCAACGGCCAAGGACAATTTTTACAGGACTACTGCAGCATCCAGCTGGAGAAGTTGCCACTGAAGCCAGCTCTTCCGAGTGGAGCTGTCTGCGTTTGGAGCTGTGCAAAGCGGGACCCCAAGGCATGACCAGCTCTTACGGCAGCTTCCCTCCAGAAGTGTTGGACTACAAGTCCCATCATTGTCAGCCAGCATGGTCAGCCAGCATCCCCTCAAGAAGGAACTGCCCACGGGCCCTCTTAATCAGCTGGGGGAAGGGGAGGAGGAGAGAGGGTTTGTGAACTTTGGGAAGGCTTTAAAAAGGGGCCTCTCTGTCCTCTGACTCAGTGTGCAGCTGCTGCTGTGAAAAAGGCAAATTCCATCTTAGGCATAATTAGGAAAGGCATCAAAAACAAAACTGCCAAGACCATACTCCCCGTATACAAATCTATGGTGCGACCACACTGGGAAAACTGTGCACAGCTCTGGTCGCCACACCTAAACAAAGATATTGTGGAGCTGGAAAAAGGGCAGAAAAGGGCAGCTAAAATGATGGAGGGGCTGAAGCAACTCCCCTGTGAGGAGAGCCAGCGTGGTGTAGCGATGAGAGTGTTGGGCTGGGAGATCCGGGTTCCAGTCCCCCCTCGGCCATGGAAGCTCACTGGGTGACTTTGGGCCAGCCACAGACTCTCAGCCCAACCTACCTCACAGGGTTGTTGTTGCGAGGATAAAATGGAGAGGAGGAGGATAATGTAAGCCACCTTGGGTTCCTTGCAAGAGGAAAAAAGGCGGGATATAAATGCAATAAACAAACAAACAAACAGCTGGGATTGTTTAGCTTAGGAAACAAGGCAAGTAAAAGTAAGACATGATAGAGGTGCTTGGTGTGAGAGAAAGTGGACAGGGAGACATTTTTCTCCCTCTCATAATACCAGAAGCCAAGGGGGTCCTCCCATGAAGCTGCACAGTGGGAGATTCAGGACAGATCAAAGGAAGGACTTCTTCACACAGCACGGAGTTAAACTATGGAACTCACTTCCACAAGACGTAGTGATGGCCACCAATTTGGGTAGCTTTAAAAAGGGATTGGATAAATTCATGGAGGAGAAGGCTATTGATGGCTACTAGTCCTGATGGCTCTATGCCACCTCCAGTATCAGAGGCAGTATGCCTGTGTACACCAGTTGCTGGGGAACAGGGGCGGGAGGGTGCTGTTGCACTCCTGTCCTGCTTGTGGGTTTCCCATGGGCAGCTGGCTGGCCGCTGTATGAACACAATGCTGGACTAGATGGACCTTGGTCTGATCCAGCAGGGTTCTTCTAATTTCAGCTGTTGAGCTACACCTTCCCTTGACACTGGCCCTATGTGCACCCAGCGTTTTAGAAGATTGTGCCAGTGTTGGGCCCCCGCCTGGGTGTGAGTCACAGCTGGTGCCCAGCCATGATGACCTAGCATCATCATCTTCAGGGATTTATACTCCACTCTCCAAACAAAGAAACCAACAAACCAGAGTGGTTTGCAACATTTCACAACAACAAAACACTTTTTTTTTTTAAGATATGGCTATTTGCTAAAAAGAGTAAAACCACTAGCAGCTGTATTAAAAACCCATCTGAATTCAAACAGATCTGATTGAATTAAAAGCGCTAGGAAAATAAAACAGAATGGGAGTGCCACCACCGAGAAGGCCCTTTTTCCCAGGAGTTGCACAGGATACCTCAGAAGGTGGGGAAATCCAGAGGAAGGCCTCTGTTTAAGATCTGAAGTGTAATGACTGGCATATGTGGAGAGAGGCAATCATCCGGGTACTCTACTAGCCTTCTCTCTCCCATCTCCTCCAGTTTTGGGGAACCTTGCAAGGAACAAGTCAAAATAGAGGAACAGTTGGCCCAGCAAACCTCCCAGAAGTTTCCTGGCCCTCGAATTTGCCTGCCCCAGCCAACCTCTGGTACTAGCTGTACCACGCACACATGCATGCACCAGGAAAGAACCGTAGGCAGAATTTCCAACAGCTATTCCTTACGGTCTACTCTGAACAATGTGGTTTAGTACCTTTAAAAACCGCAAGCTTCTCCTCCAAATCCTCTTCATCACTGAACTTTGGGTCACAGAGAAACTCCTGAGGAAGGGGTGGGGGGAGAACAAAAAACATCCTTGAAGACATTTAAGGAAGAAACAAACCTTCAGGTGGATTTGTGCGACTTAACCTTGATATAGTAATGTGGGAGTGTTCCGAGTGTAGCTGTATGTTTTGCGCAGCTGAAAATGTTAGAGCCGCAGTGCCATAGTTTTGCTTTGCTTTGGTTAACTAAAGAAAAGCAACCTGGGGGAGGGTTGTGAACTGGAAAAGCGGTGGCGTCTTTCTGCACTTGCTTGCTTAACTCTTTCCTCACCTGTAGCTTATCTACAGGTCCCCAATTGCTTTCCACCACCACTCCGCCCCATAGGCAGGGGGGCTCAGACCACCTATGAGCTAGTTTTGATCTCTGCAATGGGGAGAAGTGGCTGGGAGGGGAGCTACTGAGTGGGGAAGCAGAGGGAGGGAAAAGCTAACCCTGCCTGGCTTTCCCCCTCTGAATCCACCACCACTCCGTCATCCTGAAGTTTCCCCAAGAAACAAAACCTTCAAACAAGACAAAACATCACACCAGGCTTCTAAGACGTTTGAGCACAACATCAAGTTAGCCCTTTCTGTAATCTTAGCAACGACCCTGCAAAGTAGGCCAGTCTGAGTTATCCTCCCAAGGGCAGTGTCTCTGAAGCGGAGAGAAACACGCTTGCCTAGCGCGTGCCTTGTCTGAGACTGGAACCAGGAGTGCAAGCCGACAGCTCACTTTTTTTTAATTAGCAGGGATCGCAGAATCATAGAACAGTAGTGTTGGAAGGGGCCTACAAGACCATTGAGCTCACCCCCCTGCTCAGTGCAGGAAGCCTGCAGCACTCGGCAGTCCCAGGTGGTCTCCCATCCAAGTACTAACCAGGCCCGACCCTGCTTAGCTTCCGAGCTTGGGCGCATCCAGCCCTTTGCTCGTATGCTGAAGTCATCTGTCGCCCCCGCTCAGACTTCCCCGTCCCCTCTGAGCTTAGCTGCCATCCTCACAGGGTTGCGTGTGTGTGGAAATGGGTTTTCCCAACAACAGTATATAAGGCACAACATCAGAGCATCCGCGGTTCTAATCCAGTGGCATGCTCCAAATTCCGAGGGCCTCGTGGGCATGGGTGGGCAAAGAAGAAGCCAGTGTGTCACGGCATGTGCCCCAACCCTCACCCAGCCACCTCTGCATCCAGCTGCCTGCCAGAGAGCCTTGTTTTTCATTTCCTGCATCTGCCTCGCCCTCAGGAGCCTGACGGAATTTAACGGCTAACGGCTCCGGTTCCTCCGCCAGCACCACGGCCAGATTCCACATTGCAGAAATCGCCAGCATCTGCTCTCCATTTGGCTCTGGGTTTGTCCTCCTCTCTGCCTGAGGAACAAGAAATCTCCAATGGATGACGCCCAGCTAACAGGATACTGTATTCCCATATCAGTCCTTCCAAGCCCTGCTGCTTTGGATCAGTTTAACTCAGGAGTGCAGAACCTCACGCCCGGGGGGGGGGCAGATCTCGCCCACCTAGATTTCCCCAGATGGCCCCACCTGACTTTCCCCCAACCACCAATCGTTTGGTGTTTTCCTGGCTTTTGTGCAGTTTTTCCTCTGCTCTAGAAGGTTGAAATGCTTCTCCTAAGGCTCAGTTGCTGGCCGGAACAGCCTGACGTCACAACAGGCTGGTATTTCTGATGTTTTTGTGCCTGCCCACCACTGGAATGTGGCCCCCGAGAGCTTCTCCGAAATGGAATGTGGCTGAAGGAGGTTCAACACGCCCGTTTTAACTGGCAATGCTGGGGACTGAATTTGGGACATTTGCCCGCAAAGCAGGCACTCTCCTAGGACCGAGCGATGGGATCTGGCCTGGGGGAAAAGCAGGACTCAGAACAGATCCTCCAGTCCCCATTTATTCATTGCATTTATATCTCACCTTTTTCCCTCTTGCAAGGAATCCAAGGCAGCATACATAATCCTCCTCCTCTCCATTTTATCCTCACAACAACAACCCTGTGAGGTAGGTTGGGCTGAGAGTCTGCGACTGGCCCAAAGTCACCCAGTGAGCTTCCATGGCCGAGTGGGGACTAGAACCCAGATCTCCCAGCTCCCAGTCCAACACTCTCACCACTACACCACACTGGCTCTTGTTAATTAATGCCAAGCGACAATCCCATGTCTGGGGCTCTGGTTTTAGGCACCCAGATAGGACAAGGCGTGTATGGGGATGAGAGAGAGGGCTGCCCAGTTCGGCATCTCCATCTGCTGCCAGAACTCAGAGCAGGGTCAGCAGCTGGGAGGAGATGACAGGCAACCCTGCGCTGCGGCCAGCCCAGCCTTGGGAAAGTCTGAGAAAAGTTTCGGCTCTTCCATATAAGGTCCAGGCTGGCTCCCAAGGGGGCGACCTTGCCGTGCCATCCCAAACGAGGCTGGTATGTCAACTATGCCGCAGCAATTTCGGAGGCTTTGGGGCCGGATCAGGTTTGAGCCATCACACAGCTGGCAAGATAATAATAAGAAAGCAAAAGCGGAAAACAAACAGCTCGTCCTCCTCTATTCCAAGGGCAAGGTTGTAGGGGCAACCGGTGAGAAAGATACTCAGAGGTTTGACAGCCGTTTGACACCCACAGAGGGAGAAAGGGACCTCCTCATGCTGCTGCAACAGCCTCATTTACTGCTGTGTTAATAGACTGTCACCCCCGGATTTAAAAGCTAAGGAGATTCTCCTCCTTTCACTGGTTAAAGGGATGCTGGAAAAAAAGAGAGTCTCATAACAGTGCAAAATTCAAAAACAGTTTAACCTAGGGATGCTGGAGAAATTTCAGATGCGCTGAAATGAGCTCAGATTTCTAGGAATAAGAATCTGAGAATCCGGCCTGCAGAATCTGCCATGGAGCGCCCCCCGTAGGCTGCGTGGAGTCCGTGGACTTCCGAATTCTTTTTTTTAACTCTCCTGAAATCTACGCATATTTATGTGTAGGAAAATATGCAAGTTTCTGCTGAGACTGGTAAACATATGCGAGGAAAAGTTGAATGGAATGGGGGACAATGCGCTAGATGTTAGGCACTAAAGTAAATCATGTTGATTGTTGCGAACCCTCTTACGGAATTATTTGCAGAATTTTCCGCATGACGAAAAGAGTTTGGAATTTGCCTGTGGGCGGACGACGGAACAAAAGGCGCCTGACAATCTGTCAAACACGGAGGGAGCAGATTTCATGCAGTCTGTCCATCCCTAGTTCCACCTCACTAACTGTGGCATACAGAGTGGCTGGCTGTGCATTGGCAAGCATGTGCACTCAAGTCAAGATACGTGTCTCCCCTACCCCACCATGCACACTCAAGAGATTTAGCTTCTGGAGACCTGGGGAAGGGAAACCGGCAGAATGGGGTTAGCAACTCAGATTAACCACATTTAAGTAAGCGACCTTCAAAAAATAAAAGAGGAGAGTGGTGAGCCAGGGTCAACCAGACATTTTAGGGAGCATGTGTCAAAGCTGGGCCCCAGGGTTGTTCCTAGGAATTTGAAAGATGCAGGGTCCCAGGCCCATAGGACACAAATCTGCATAAAATCTGCACATGCTAATTTATATCTATATACACAACGGTAGAAATAATTACTAGGATTTATATTAATTGCACGGGAGGCAAAGCCAGCTGGTTAATTTCTCATCCGAATCATCCCAAATCAAATACATACTTCAGTTAATTTGCACCCTGCCTAGATCACCCCAAACCACATTTTCTAAGTGTAATTGCCATGGAAGGGAAGGCTTGAGGGGGGGACAGTGTAGCAGGATGTGCAAACTGGAGTGTTAACCTTTCCCTCTGTAGCTACAATCGCCTCATGCATGGCAATTAAGCCAACGGGAAACAAACCCTTCTGTTGGCATCAGTGGACACTCAGAGCTTTGTAGAATAGATCCGGGCCCCTGGGAAATAGAGTCAGGGCCAGGCCTTGTGCGCCCAGGAATGGTAACGCCCCTGCTAGGCACACTTTTGCCTCAGTCTCGCTCTTGTCATGCACAATTCCTCCTTTACAACTAGAAGCCCCACTTGGAGATACGTTCCCTTTCTCCAGATCACCAGGTGCATCTAGTGAGCAAAACGGAACATGGATGAACAGCCAGGGTCAACATCTGCATTTGGAGGGCCTTTTCTGCTGTGCCCCCCCCCAGTTGTGGAATGAGCTCTCTAGAGAGGTTTGCCTGGCGCCTACATTGTTCTCCTTCTGGGGCCAGGTGAAGACCTTTTTATTCTCCCAGTATTTTAGCATTTTAGTTTCCTAGTCTTGTAGCTTTGGTGTTTTAAATCTGTATTTTAAAACTCGGCATTGCTGCTAGGTTTTATTCTGGTCATACTGTTATATTGTGGTTTTAAGCGTTTATATTGTATATTGTTTTATGCTGCACTTTGTGGTTTTAATTTTTGTGAACTGCCCAGAGAGCTTCGGCTATTGGGCAGTATAGAAATACATACATACATACATACATACATACAATTTGCCTCAGCTGCAAGCACAGAAGCTGTGCCTTGGGCCCAGTTGCCCTTGCTCGACTGGAATCTTTGGCTTTCTGGGAGCTCTTACAAATGCCTCTTGAACTCGTGAAAAGCATTCAGGTCAGGTTTTGAAAAAACAAACACTCCCTCCTTGTACAGCTACCCATGATAAGAGATAGTGGTCAGAAGATACCTCATGTTGTTTTGTGTCTCTGAAGCTACAGAGGTTTAAGCTGGGCTGGCGTCAAGGGTAGCTGTGGTCGGGCATGTGCTGACGGCCCACACCCCAGCAGGGGCCCACTGACAAGAACTCCCTGGAGTTGCTCCTCCTGTTCACCACTGCAACCTGCTTGTTTACCTGGCCCAGACAACAATGGTGGTGAGAAGGAGGGGCAGATCTATTTTGTTTTTAGGAGTGTGTTTTTTTAATGAGAACCCTGGGGTTGGGTGACTCAGGACACTCCTCTATTTGAAGGGCTGTCCTGTCCAAATACGGATGAAAGATAACCCCCTCCAGCATAAGACCTGTTGCCCCATCCACAGTTAGCAACTGAGCATCAGACTGAATAGGCAAGGCACACAGATTGCCTGGTCACAGCCTTCCACACAATGGTGAGATGTGCTGTATTTCTATTTAAATTGTCAGCTTGGATTAATGGTGGATCAACTGCACTGGCGGAAATGGACTTTCCCTCCCCCTCCTTCTCACGGCAGCCCGTCCAGCTCCTTGAAAATGCATCCCACAGAATCAGGAGACCCTGGGTGTCACCACACAAGGCTAAAATCCCACATCCTTACTGGGGCTTTTGCTTCTGGGTTCTTTGCGGGATTAAGATCGGCTCCTTTACACGGGAGGACACGTGCTTCAAATCTCAGACATTCTTTCTCAGCAACTTCTATGTGTTTCATTTTACAGTCACTAGATGTTGCTGCGGTTACAGCAGAACTGCGCAAATTCACATGGCCGATATATCGGATTAACGTTCCTTATCGGGTTATCTCGGATCTTTTAAAAAGAGTGATAAAGGTCAGAAAGTGCAGGAGGTGCCCCGGAAGTCGATGTCATTGTGTAAAGGACCCACACCTTGTGTAGAAATGCTCCCTGCTGAATAGGGTGAGCTGTAGTGTGGGCAGGAGAGGGGAGGGAGCATTGCCCCCAAATCAGGCAGAGGGACGTTCTGCAAGCAGAGCTGTTTCTCTCACAGAAGGTCCCTTCCTTTTGCAGGAGACAGACCCTGAATCTAGCCCAATACAATTATTTGCAAATCTGCATCTGTCCGTATAAATTAGCATGCATAAACTGTATATGTATAAATAAATAAATAATACATAAATAAATAGGAAAATGTATACGTATAAATTAGCAAATTTTATGCAAACTGCTGCCCTCTTTTGTGGTGATGCATTGCCCCTTTTTGGGGTGATTCAGAAATGTCCGTCCTACCTTAAGGTTCACCCATGGGAGCCAGGTGCAAAACAGGCTCTATGCTACCTCTAGTGTCAGAGGCAGCATGCCTATGTACACCAGTTCCTGGGGAACATGGGCAGGAGGGTGCTGTTGCACTCATGTCCTGCTTCTGGGTTTCCTGTGGGCAGCTGGCTGGCCACTGTGTGAACAGAACGCTGGATTAGATGGACCCTTGGTCTGATCCAGCAGGGCTCTTCTTATGTCTTATATTCTAATAACCTTGGGTGATTGGACATGCACTAAGCATTAAGGAACATCGAACAGCTCAGCGTGGGAATTTATCTTCAGTACCAAAATCAAGCTCACAGTCCTTTCACCACCAACCCCTCCCCACACCACCCCCAGCTACAAACTTTCTTTGTTTCAGCGGATTCATATGAAAGCGGGATGGGGGCAGAAAGAGAACCTGTTTTTGGTTGTTAGGGTTAAAAATCAGAAACCCTTGATGATCTGCTGCAGCATCCCTGAAACTGGTGCCCTCCCAATGTTTCAAAGTACAACTCCCAGAATTCCTAGCCATTGGCCAGGCTGATGAGAGTTGCAGTCAAAAAACATCTGGAGGGCAACAGCTTGGAGAAGGCTGATCTACTGCAAATCACCCAAGAATCTGCTTTGGCCTCCTGGTCTACCTTCTGCCCAACTCTAGCTTGAAAAGATTTTTGTTTCGTGTCCGTCCGTCCGTCCGTCCGTCCATCCAATCCATCTAATCTAATCCATCTAATCTAATCCATCTAATCTAATCCATCTAATCTAATCCATCTAATCCATCATGTAATCTATCATGTAATCTATCATGTAATCTATCATGTAATCTATCATGTAATCTATTTTATCTAATCTAATCTAATCTATTTTATCTTATCTATCTAATCTAATCTAATCTTATCTAATCTATCTAATCTAATCTATCTAATCTAATCTATCTAATCTAATCTATCTAATCTAATCTATCTAATCTAATCTATCTAATCTATCTAATCTATCTTTATCTCTCCTTCTTCTATTGTTTATTTTTTATCTTTCGTTTTTAACTTTTATCATCAAGTGCCACCATTTACAGAACCAGAAGTGGCTGGAAGTTATTTTAGAGCTGTACCCTCCCGGTCTCAAAACAGCAGGTTGTAGGAACCTGGGAAAGTTTGATCTAGTATTGCACAATAAGATTAGACAAGAATTTACAAATCCTGCAGCCTCTTCAACCCCTCTGTTCTCTCCCTGCACCTTTATCTCCACGAACTAGCCAGGAGCAGGAAGTCTGTGCTTAAGTCTTAGAATGGAGGATGATTAAAGTTGTGTGGGGTGATAAGAAGGGTAGGAAGCTGCAGACAGGAAGAGGGAGGGATACAAGAGGCCTTGAAGTACCATGTGTGAGGAAAGGAGTATAGGTTGAATTTTTGCCTGGCAGGCAGCTGTTAGAGACACAGGATCTCTTCCAGGAAAGAAAAGCAACATCTAAAGCTTATTTGTATTTTTGCAAATACTGGGGTTCCTTCCTCCCTGTTGGGCTTTTTCTTTTTTTTCTTTTTGGCTGCATAGCAATCCACTTTTGTAGAATTAAGTTTGTGGTTTGTATAGAATAAATGGTGATAAGTGATAGAACATAATAGAGTCTAGAGTGTCAGTACTGGGGAGACCCGGGGTTCAGATCTCCACTCAGCAATGAGAGAGAGAGAGAGAGAGAGAGAGAGAGAGAGAGAGAGAGAGGCAGAAAGAGAGAGAGAGAGAGAGAACTAGTCACCCAGTGTAACAGAGGGAGATGAGGTAGGAACTTGGGGTCTTCCCATGAAGCTGATTGGTGGGAGATTCAGGACAGATAAAAGGACGTCTTCGCACTGCGCAGAGTCAAACTATGGAATTCGCTACCACAGGATGTAGTGATGGCCACCAATTTGGATGGCTTTAGAAAGAGGGTTGGACAAATTCCTGGAGGAAAAGGCTATCGATGGCTACTAGTCCTGATGGCCCTGTGTTACCTCCAGTACCAGAGGCAGTGAGCCTCTGTACACCAGCTGCTGGGGAACACGGGTGGGAGGGTGCTGTTGCACTCGTGTCCTGCTTGTGGGTTCCTGGTTGGCAGCTGGTGGGCCACTGTGTGAACACAGTGCCGGATGGGATGGACCCATGGTCTGATCCAGCAGAGCTCTTCTTATGTTCTTAGGAAGCAGGGGAATTCCACCAGTCCTGCTAAAAGATGACTTCATTTTTCCTCTTCCCTCCCCATCCCTCTCTCCTTGCGTGCCATGTCTTTTTAGACTGTAAGCCTGCGAGGCAGGGACCACCTTGCTTAACCGATCGTTTGTAAGCCCTTTTGGCCGAGAAGCAGGATAAAAGTAATTTAAATAGATAATAAATAAAAACGGTCCCAATTACCATGCTTTGGGAGGGTTGAAGATCCCAGTGCTTCCCCAGGATGGGTAAAGAGCGTGGGCAGGTGTGCTCAAGGCCTGCCTGTCTCTTTCCCCCTTTACCACCTAGACTCAAGCCCAACTTTGTTCTTGATGATACCTGAATCTCACCCCTGGGGGTGTCACCAGTAAGTGGAGGAAGGCTGCGTCCTCTTCCCCCTGCCCCCTCTCAGACTGAAAGCAAGCTGGTCCAGCCAGTTGATCCCACTTTCTCTCAAGGGAGCGGGGGTTAACCCCAGTCATTCTCCTCTTCTGGGGGGCTGACTCATTCTGCCGTTCCCCTTGGGAAAACTCAGCTGGCTCCTTTGCTTTGGCCTCCTGGGACTTCTGGTCCACCTCATATGAAGCATTGAGGGCCTGCTTGACCACACCAACAGCCTGCTGGTCGAGCTGTTGCTGGAGCGAGAGCAAGGACTTCCCATCTCCTGAGCCCTCCAGGAAGCTCTGTTGGACGCGAAGCAAGCACTTCATGTCTTCCTCTCAGACTCCCACTACAGCTCAAGCGCACGATGCAAATAGATTGTGTCTCCCCACACGTCTGGCAGCTGTTCTCTGAAGGCCTTCAAGCCCCATGGCTTCACACTTCTCTGCCCTTCTTCTGGGGAGGTGTGGGGACATGAGGTAGGCCCCATCAGCGTCCCTATCAGCTCCTGGAGCACGACATGCGTCGATCAGTACTTGGGCAAAGAGCGTCACAGCCAGCAGTTGAAAAGGCTGCACGTCCTCTGTTTCCCCACGGCAGGGGAGGGTGAAGCTTGAAGGAACGTGACCCACGCTTTGTACCTTGAGTGGCCTCCACCAATGGAGCCTGGAGTAACACTGCTGGATTTCTCAACGGGCAGAGGAAAGAAACACCATGTGACACAGCTTTCCCCAACTTGGTGGCCAGATGTTTCTGACTCCAATTCCCATCAGGCTGAGCCAGCATGGCTGCTGGCCACCAGCCAATACTTTCCTTTGGCAATAACCCCCCCCCATTACTCAGTTTAAACCAGTCGCCCTAGAGCTGTAAATCATTATCTTCATGCCTTTGTGAGAGGCAAAGAGCAAAACGTCCAGAAATCACCCGAGAGACATCCCAGAAATCATAAGAGCGCTACATCTGAATCTCTTTCATTCACCCCCCTCCCATAAATGGGTGGGATGGAGATGCAGATAACATTCAGAGATTTGAAAGCAGGTTTTTCCACTCCTGGAGGGGGTTGACACCCAAATTAAAGGTGCTGCACCTTTAGAATTAAAGGGGGGGGGATTTTGAAATCTGCTTTTAATTGCATCAGCCCTGAGATTTTGCCAGCAACTGTGGACTGCAAAGAACAGAACCCAGGAGAGACTGAAAGCGTTTCCCACTGTCTCCAAGAGAAGTCACCTGGCATTATACACTTTAAATCACATGGGGAGTAAGAATCCTGAACAAGCTCCAAGGTTCTTGGGTCAAACGGGGACTGTAGTCTCCACCCAGATCCACCTACACTAAATCATAACCTTCCACTCCCACAGGAGTGAGGACCGCCAGCATTCCTCTGGCCACGTTCCAGTCGGCAGTTTATGTATTCTAAGCGGTAAGAAGCCTTCACAACTTTTTAACAGTAGAAACTAAGTAGATGCAGCTGATAGGGAAAATTCCACCTGCTGAATGTTCATTATATAGGGAAAGCTTCACCTTGCTACATTTCGCCGTGCTGGGGTTGCTGCGAATAAAGCAGGGGAGCAGGGCTAGCAAAAAAAAAGGTGGTAACTGTAATAGTTAATCAGGAATAAATTAACTACATTAGAACTTAAGAACATAAGAAACGCCATGCCAGATCAGACCAAGGGTCCATCTACTCCAGCATTCTGTTCACACAGTGGCCAACCAGCTGTCAACCAGGAACCGACAAGCAGGACACGAGTGCAACAGCACCCTCCCGCCCATGTTCCCCAGCAACTGGTGTACATGGGCTCACTGCCTCTGGTACTGGAGGTAGCACACAGCCATCAAGCCTAGTAGCCATGGACTGCCTTCTCCTCCAGGAATTTGTCCAACCCCCTTTCAAAGCCATCCAAATTGGTGGCCGTCACTACATCCTGTGGTAGCGTATTCCATAGTTTAACTATGCACTAATAACTATTTATTAGTGAGGCTGCAAGGCTGTAAGATCCAGTGAAGCCATGGGGCTTTCTTTCTTGAGTAAACATCCATCCATCAAATTTATATGCTGCCCACCCGGTTTATGTCCTTGGGGCATTTTACAATCAAAACCAAACCAAACCAAGAGCAAAACAACAACAACAAAAACAACAATAACAACCCAGACAATAACTACGACCATTAAAATATCAAAATATGAAAACATCACGAATATTAAAAAAGATTAGAGAGCCAGCAGTAAAGTTAATAATCAAAGTGACAGATTAAAGAATAAAGGCCGGTTGGAAGAGGACAGTATCGATCTGGCGTCTAAACATCTACAGTGAAGATGCCAGGTGGATCTCCACTCCTCAGAGGAGGGGCCACTACAGAGAAGGCTCTTCCCTGGTAGCCGCCCAGTGTACCGTTGTGGGTGGCGACACCCAGAGAACAGCCTCCAAAGATGACCTTAGCAAGCAGGCAGGAATATAGGACTGGGCTGTAGAAGAGTAAGCGGGGAAGTTTTTAATCACACCAACTGACTAGGAGGCTTTATGGAAGCCATGCGCTTATTCTCATCCTCAACTCTCCTTCTGCAGTATGGGGATGATAATACTGGCCCGCCTTCCAGGGTCGTTGTAAGGACTACTGAGGATGCATGCAAAGCACTTTGAACACTCGAAATGCAGGATGCGGAAGTCGATGATTATAATTGCTCCCCCCATTTCACCCATGCTCCACATAAACACAATTTAGGGTGCAATCCTATGGGGATCGGCGGCTGCCTCCGAACTGGGACGCAACTGCCTATCCAATGCTAGGCAGGAGAAGCGTGGAGGGGATTGTCTCCTCCGTGCTTCTCCTGCCCTGCATTTGTGGCTAGACAGCCGATTTAGGCTGTCTAGCCACGGGAAGGCGGAGTGGTGCCGGTGGTGGCTGGATGACACGTTGGATGTGTCGTACCAGCATTTCCGCCCACCCTGCCCCCGGGAACGCCCCTTTTATGCCACTCCGTGCCGCTCTTCTGAGCGTGGAGTGCGGGGCCGTTCCGCGCTGCCTCCAAGCGGGGTGTGTGTGTGTGTGTGAGTTCTCCGGGAACTGACCTCAGAGCGCGGGCTCTGAGGTCGGTTCCCAGGAACTGATCTATCCTATGGCTGCCGAGCTGCTGACTAGATAGAACAGGGGATATCTATCAACGGATAGAACAGACAGATTCCAACAGGAGCAGGCTTGACTAAGAGATCAATCGCTCCCAAGAAACAGACCCAGTCTCGAGACCCACTGAGCATTTTAGAGATCTGCATAATAAGTATTTTTATAGTCCACAAGTGTTTTAGAGATCTGCAGAATAAATAAATTGTTGCTACAGTCCATACTCAGAGGCACTTTTGGATTTTTTCCCCTTCTGATGTTTTTTGCAAATACCCATCATGACTGGCAGGCGCTTCTATTTCGGTACAGCACTAAGTTTCTAAGACAGAGAGAGAGAGAGAGAGAGAGAGAGAGAAATGAAGATGATGGTGCCTGTCATTCTAAACCACCACCAACGTTTGGAGGCAGTGTATGAAAGATGCGATAGTTCATAAAGTCTTTTTTAAATGCACAGGCACACGCGTACACACCCCTCCAATCGTGAGCATATTTTAACCATCGGCCGGTCCCTTTCATGACTTTGCTCCTGCCCCTCCCCTCCGCTCCCTCCACAACGCAGGGTGTTAAGCATTTTCCAGACTCGCTCCCCTTCTCCCTTGCTGCTGCCCTTTACGCCTGCAACTCTGCCCCAGAACACCTGCGTAGCAGTGGAGGCTGGTGGCTCCGATGTCAGTGTGGGGGGGTGAATCCGCTCCGGGTTTCAGTCCGAACCAGGTGCACCTTGGAGAGCTCCTTCAGAGTCCTGACTGGTCCTGACTGAAACCCGGAGCGGACGCATTGCTCCACTGACATCGGAGCCACCAGCTTCCACTGTTGTGCGGTCTCTGTGTCACACCTCTCGTTCCTTCTCCCTTTCAACCCCTCCTCAAAACTCTCCCTACACCCCTGCCGTGAGCCCCACAGCTTCAATCCTTGCGCCCCCAAAAACAGATCCAAGCCGTAGCAGCACAAGGCATCTGTGTGCCCATTCCTCTCTTGTTACCCTTGCTCCTGTGCATCTTTCGCTCCCTCTCTGGACTGTAAACTCCTCGGGGCAGGAACCTTTGTGTGGTAAATGAGCCATGGGCTTGGGTTGGCCTGAAGATCTATCTGCCATGTCCTGGGCAGATGGTCCAGAGAGACACTATCATCCGCAGCATCCCCGCACCTGGGATTGAGTTCTTGCACCTTTGCCAGCCACAACCGTTGAACGGGGGTGCTCCTAATGGATGCAGGGAGCATTCCAGGGCCTGGAGGTGAAGTTCCATCTACTAATTCCCAGACAGAGCTCCAGAGGAACCATCTCCCCCATGTGAAAATTTCCAACCCCACCGACAGACACTAAGTTGCCTACAATGAAACAGCTTTCTTACAGGGGTGCAGAAACACAGGCCTGTGGACCCAACCCAGCCTCCTGGGTGTCACCTGAGTTCCCCAGAAAGCCCCACCCCTTCCCATGGCCACACCCCTTTCCCCTCAACCACCATTTTTAAAAATATCCACCCATCACTGGAATACGGCCCCTGAGATCTTCTTTGAAATGGAATTTAGCCCTCAGACTCAAAGAGGTTCTGCACCCCTGATCTAAAGAGCTTCAACCTTTCCCCAATAAAATTCTTAAGTCCAGAGTTGAAAACCACCCAACTTCACCACTGCTTTGGATGGCATTTTGAACTGATTATTTAGGGTGCAGTATGGATATTATTTCATATTGTTGTTGTTTTTCAAATCAGTGTTATGTTTGCTACGTTACTTTCATTTCATTTGCCGTCTTTTATCCCCCTCGCCCCCCCAACCATTTTATTGCATTCAGGACTAGCCTTCCCAGCCTGGCAACCTGTGGATGCATTGCACTACAACTCCCATCACCCCATGCTTACTGGAGGTTGTAGTCAAAAACGTCTGGAATGTGCCGAATTGGGGAAGGGATCGTGACCTCCCCCTGAGGGGACAGTAATATGAACATTTAGGAAATGTAAAAAATAAAACCGCCCAGAGACCTTCGGCTATTGGGCGGTATAGAAATGAAATTAATTAAATAAATAAATAACCCAACTGTTATAAGTTGCTCTGAGTACCATAGGGCAGAGAGGATCGAAAAAGAAAAGCCATCAAATCAAACAATCTCATCAGCAGAGATGGAAAAGAAAAGAATTATTGTGGCTGTATTGTTACATTGTGGTTTTAACGTTCTATATATTTTAAATTGTTTTACTGTGTGTTGTTTGGTTTTAATTTTTGTGAACCGCCCAGAGAGCTTCGGCTATTGGGCGGCATAGAAATGAAATAAATAAGAAGGCACCAGTCGAACCCACCTTGTTGATTTCCTCCAGCCTCCCTTCCTGCTTGGCTTTTAGCAATCCGTAGGCTTTCCCCCCTGCAGAAAGAGAGAGTGGTGAACACCCGGAAAAGGGGGGATGTGGAGCCTGCGTGCATGCCAGGGAGCAGGTGTCAGCTGTTTGCTGGGCAGGGGTGCTTGGGGGCAGATGCTGGGGGCCCCACAAGCCCTGGGATGAGGGGGTGGGGGCGGGCCACAGGGCAGGGCTGGCTGTCCCCATCTGGGAGGGGAGCGCAGCAATGCACATCAGAATCCCGGAGTCGTGGGGATGGAAGGGGCCTGTGAGGCCATCGAGTCCAGCCCTCTGCTCCACGCAGGAATCCCAGCCACAGCCAGGGCGGTGTGCGAGCGCGCGTCCGTATCCCTCCAGACTATTCAGGGCCGAGTTTCAACTGACCCAGCTGCGCCGCTCCGCCGGTGCGTTGACCTACCTTGATACGTATTGCTGAGCATCAGGGACATGCTGGAGGCGCTGGCAGGGAGGCCGGGGAGGGGGCCTTGCAGAGAGGAGGCCCCGGCCCGTGCGGCGCTTCTCTCCGTCTCAGCCCGAAGTGGAGAGCGAGCGAGCGAGGGAGGGACCACACTTGTGCGCGGGGGCTGCGAAGTCAGCTCAGCTCCTCTTCAATGAGCCCATTCACGGCCTCCCCGGCGCCTGCCTCACGCAACCCTCTGCTGGAAGAGGCCGGAGAATGCACCCGGGCAGCGCCCCGGAGCGGGGCCTCAACCTGTTGCGGAGCTTAACCCCTTCCCCGGTCAGGCACGGAATCTGCTCCTGGCCTGGGGCCGGTTTTTGGCCGCGGCACAGGGCTGCCAGCTGACCAGAGAAAACTCCCCGGCCCGCCCCCGTGCTTTCAACAGCATCTTGACCGGCACTCATTATGTATGTATATATTACATTTCTACGCTGCCCAATCGCGGAAGCCACTGCTTCCCTTAAGGCCACAAGAGCCTAAGAAGAGCCCTGCTGGATCAGGCCAAGGGTCCATCTAGGCCAGCACTCTGTTCAGGCAGTGGACAACCAGCTGTCGACCAGGAACCCACACGCAGGGCAGGAGCGCAACAGCACCCTCCCGCCCATGTTCCCCAGCCGCTGGTGTACGCAGGTCACCTGTTCAGCCTCCTCCAGTATGGTGAGATGTATTCTATTTCTATTTAAATTGTAGCTGCTATTTCTAAACATGCACCTATTAATTTTTGTGAACCGCCCAGAGAGCTTCGGCTATTGGGTGGTACAGAAATGAAATAAATAAAATAAAATAATAAACATACTCAATACATTTACATAAGAACATCAGAAGAGCCCTGAAGCAGGATCAGACCAAGGGTCCATCTAGTCCAGCATTCTGCTCACACAGCGGGCAACCAGCTCCCCATGGGAAACCCACAAGCAGGACAAGAGTGGAAGAACACCTTCCCTCCTCTTCCTTCTTATTAGCACAGAAATAAGAATTACTTCTGCAGATCCAGCTGCTGTTTAAATGCACAGCAGCCGGGGCAAGGTTGAAAAGTTGACAACCTTATCTTGAGTTCTAGCTAGCGGAATGGCAGCTGAACTGTGGAGCGGCCAGCTGCCGCAAGTCTGTTGGCTTCTGTTCAACTGGCAGACAAATCTGTTGTCCGACTGTGTGCATGTTTACTCAGAAGCAGGTTTACTCATGTTGCTCCCAAGTAAGCCTACCTAAGTTTGCAGCCTGGTCAGACCCATGTTTACATGGGTCCTAGGGGACTTCCTTCCAAGTAAACATGCTTAAGATTGGAGGATGGGGCGATGCTCAACATGCTTGTAACACTGATGTCATCTCGGAACTTCAAACCAGTGGTGTTGTTAGGGCTGGACCCCAGAGTCAAAGTCTGGGGGGTCGACAGCTCAGGCGCCCTTGAAATGACCACTCAGAACTTAAGATACACATATTAACCTTTTGCACCACAAAATGGGTGTTTATTCCTAAGTATGCACATGCGATTAGCGCACAGCTGAAAGCTGGTCTAAGTATATTAATCTAATAATGCAACAATATTGAAACACACTTAGGGCGCAATCCTGTGGGGGATAGGCAGCTGCCTCCAAACTCAGAGCCGACCGCCTATCCAATGCAGGGCAGGAGAAGCATGGAGGGGATCGTCCCCTCCACGCTTCAGCCACCCTGCATTTGTGGCTAGGCAGCTGATTTCAGCTGTCTAGTTGCGGGAAGGCAGAGCGGAGGAGGAGGCTGCCGGACGACACATAGGATGTGTCGTACACTGACATTTCCGCCTTCCGCACCCCGGAACACCCGCTGGAATGCCTCGTTTTTGCCACTCCACACTCCTCTTCCAAGTGCGGAGTGTGGGGCTGTTCAGAGCTGCCTGCGAGGCAGCACGGGAAGGGGGGATGGTCGGTTTTCTGGGAACTGACCTTGGAGCATGGGCTCTGAGGTTGGTTCCTGGAAATCTTCATATCCTATGGCTGTCTAGCCGCTGACTAGTGGCCATAGGATTGCTCCCTTAGTCATTTTTAATTTTTGCTGATTTATCTTTTCGTGAAAACGATTAGTGCTTAAACAGAAATAATATAAATGTGAAAAAACAATGTAAATATAGTATTATACATGAAATAGATAACATAAACATCTGTATCAAAAAGTATGTTCAAAAAAAGTCTTTCCTAAGGAAATGTGTTAAGCGCCAGGGCAGCTGAAACAAACCCCATTTTATTCCTGGAGTCGCGATGGTGCTATGTGTAAGTGGGTTTAAAAGACATGCTCAGAGTGCTTCTTTCCTTTTAAAAACTGGGTTGGAAAGCCAACAGGGTTTTTTGCAGGGATGTTGAACCCCTTTCAGCCCAACTTTGGAGAAGGGTGGGGGGGAGGGGGGAGCCAAAGGCAAAAAGGGCAGGGCTCAAAACCCCCAATTGCCATCATATTTTAGCTGAAAGCCCTGGCTATTAGTAACTAAGGGCACAATCCTATGTATGTTTAGACAGAAAAAAGTCCTACAACTCCCAGCATGCCTCAGCCAGCTGTGCTAGGAACTGTAGGATTTTTTTTTCTGTCTAAACATGGATAGGATTGTGCCTTAAGCCTTAGGAGAGGCATTGGAACCTTTTAGAATGGGGAAAAAACTGCACAGAAATTGGGAAAACACCAAACAATTGGTGGTCAGAGGGAAGGGTGTGCCCACGCCCCTGGATTGAGAACCCAGGAGGGTCAAATTTGGGGGGAGAAAAGAAATGTTAGGTGTGTGCTTCACAATGAAAGTAATGTACCTGCCTGGACCCTAAGATCATCTTCAGGGGTCCTTCTCCGGGAGTCCCTGCCAAAAGAAGAGAGGCGGGTGACTACAAGGAACAGAGACTTTTCTGCTGTGGCACCCCAGTTGAGAAATGAGTTCCCTAGAGAGGTTCGCCTGGCACCTATGTTGTATTCTTTCCAGTGCCTGGTGAAGACCTTTTTATTTTCCTGGACATTTTAGCATTTTAACATTCTAGTCTTTTAGCTTTGCTGTTTTAAAGGTGTTACTGTATTTTAAATCTCTGCATTGCTGCTAGGTTTCATGCTAGTTGTGCTTTTATACTGCAGTTTTAATGCTTTTATATTTTATATTGTTTTCATAGAAGCACCGAATCATAGAATAGTAGGGTTGGAAGGGGCCTACAAGGCCATCGAGTCCAACCCCCTGCTCAATGCAGGAATCCAAGTCAGAGCATCATTTTTTTGCTGTACTTGGTTTTAATTTTTGGGAACCGCCAGAGAGCTTTGGCTACTGGGCAGTATAGAAATGTAATAAATAAATAAAGTACATGGTCATTGAAGCAGGGGCAGCAGGGATGACCCATAAGACAGTTATAAAGTAAAGGTGTCCCCAACCAGTCGTGTCCGACTCTAGGGTGTGGTGCTCATCTCCATTTCTAAGCTGAAGAGCCAGCGCTGTCCGAAGACGCTTCCGTGGTCATGTGGCCGGCATGACTGAACACCGAGGTGCATGGAACGCTGTTACCATTCCCGCCGAAGTGGTGCCTATTTATCTGCTTGCAATTTCTTGCTTTCCAACTGCTAGGTTGGCAGGAGCTGGGACTGAAGACGGGAGCTCACTCTGTCACGCGGCACTCGGGTCTCGAACTGCTGTCCTGCCATCCTTCCGGTCTGCAGTTCAGCGTCTTAACCACTAAGCCACCGCAGCCCCTAAGACAGTTATATCTGCGGTCTAAAATTATCTAGCTGCTACTAATTTCTCTGGGTTTGTAAGGCATTTCAGGAGACCAGAGTATGCCATGTCTGAAAATAGTTGAACAAGGAAATTAAAGTTTAACAAGGAGTTAATTTTTTAACCATGAGTGCTGGCTTTTGTGCATTAAAATGCAAGTGATCTTGGATAAAAGCAGGTCTAAATGAAGCCTTTAGGAATATTCAAATTTAATGAAATCAAGGAGTGATTAAAACATACATGCACACTTACACTGCAGTCCTATGCATACGTGCCTGAGAGTAAGATCCATTGAACACAATGGGGCTTACCTCTGAGTAGGATTGTGCAAATAGGATTGTGCTGTTAACTGATTAAATTAAGGGGATGACCCCCCCCCCTATCTGTGGCTAGATATAATTTGTTCAAGGGCCCAATGCAGCTTAGCTAGGATTGCCAACTTTTGAACTGCGCCCTGTAGCTGTGCCTTTAATAACACTTCGGTGGCAGGGCTGCCACCGCCTCCTAAGTCCTGCAAGTACTGCAGGCGGGGCACCACTTATAAATCACCAAAAAAAGAGGAAACACATCACTAAAAAAGAGGAATTGCATCACCCCAAAAGGGACACTGATTCAGCCTACTGGTGCTGATTGGGGCACTGGGATGTTTTTTTAAAGGGCCCCCAGTACCCACCCAAGGTTTCCCAGTGTTGGATTTAAATTTCCCACCATGCCGCGGTGTAAAGGAGATTGCACTCTGCACATGCTCATAGCCCAGAGTCTTTCTTTTATATAACCAGGCCTGGGCATCAGCAAGCAAGCGTCTAAGGCAGCTCGTTCTTGTTCTCAAATCAATTGAGTCCCTGGGAAGAGATTTTAATTATTTTAAATATGCAAAGAAACCCTGCAATGTTGGGCGAGGCTCTTCCAAAGGGCCCCCACCCTGCTCAGGCCAAGCCAAGATTCTGAGTCACCATTTGGAAGCCCCAAACCACCTATTATTTAGTGACCTTCCTCTAGATGTCTGGCGTCTCAGCCAGGACAATGAGGCCGCGCTCTCTGCCCAGCCCAGCACGTTTGTCAACACGGCCCTAGCAGCTGAGTCACCACCTTCCTCTGTTACCTCTCGGGGGGCTCTTGTTCCTCCAGTCTGGACAATGGTGCAACTAGATAATTTTAGACCCTGGACTTAATGATCTTATGGGGCCTGTGTGCGTGCGTGCTTTAAATGGCCATGTGTATTTATTCAGTTATGGAACACAAAGAACTCCCCCCAGCCCCATTCCATCGTTTATAACTGCTTCTACATTCCTGATACATTAGAGCCGAAGTGTTGAAGCCAGTCGGGACTGGTGGCTCGGATGTCAGTGGCGTGGTGAATCCTTTCCGGGTTTCAGTCAGAACCAGTCAGAACTCTAAAGGAGCCCTCCAAGCTGCTGAACTCTACCCCCAAAGTAGGCTCAGGACCTCGGACAGCTCTTTAAGGTTCTGACTGCTTCTGACTGAAACCCAGAATGGATTCACAGCCCCACTGAAGTTGGAGTCACCACCCTTGCAACTTGGATACCTGTTTTAGAGTTCTGACTGGTTCCAGCTGAAGTCCAGAGCGGATTCACCACCCCACAGACATCAGAGCCACCAGCCTCCCGTGGTTAGACCAGATTGGAATCCCAGGCGGGCTGGATTTGGCTCGCAGGCCTAAGGTTCGACACTCTTGCATTTCAGTAACCCCGCACAAACCCCCAATTTGTCAGTCAGTAACAACAACAACAACAACAACTCTGATCATGTGCAGTTTTGCATTTTAAACTCCCTTCAATCATGGCACCATCATGACAATGGGAAAAAAGTGAGAGTTTGCTTCTGCTGCCCTGATGCTATGCATGTTTATTTGGGAACCAACACCATTTTGTTGCAGCAAATAGGTAATGCATTTTTAAAAAGGTGAAAAAGACTAAATTGAGCATCTGTAACTATGTACGTGCCTGGCCAAATACTCCCCCTTCCCCCAACTATAACATGTCTTTAAAAAATAAGGAAGGAAGAAAGAAAGGGCGGGGGGAGAGAAAGGAAGACAGACCGCACTTGACACCTGGAAGCAGTGGAACAAATGTACCTTGCTGTGGGGGGAATCTCTCTCCCACCAGTGAGTGGGGAACAGGCTGGGGGTCACTGCCCCATGTAGAGCAATCTCTGGCTGCCGGGTCCTATGCTTGCCCAGTACTGAATCCAGGCCTGTTTGGCACTCACCTGTTGCTTTCTGGGTAATCATTTGGGGTGCATGGACTGCACAGGGCTTGGAAATGCCATTTTCATTTCCCAGAATGCCCTGGGACAATTCTGCAGCAGGGCATTGTGGGTAATTAAAGGGATGGGCCGCTCCCAGACCCAGCTGGCTGCCTTCCTCTCTCCTCGGGCAAGTGCTGGTGCAGGCCTGAGACAAAAAGCTGAAAGAGTTTCCTCCCATCTTACTAATTCACGTGGGACACAACCCTCCAGGTCATTTCTCCTACTCAAGCTCTGTGGAAATGAATGCGAGCCCAGGCAGGATTTCAGAGAGGCAGAGCGGGAGAACATGCTGCCTGAGGATCATGCCCCATAGGTGAGATCTGCGGATCTCCCACTCTCTGCCCCTTTAAGCTCACCCCAAGAAGCAAAAGCCTTATAACAGGGCCACCCCTTGCCCCTGCACCAGGGGTGGCCCAACTTGCAGCCCTCCAGATCCTTCACCATTGGCTGAGCATCACGGGAGTTGTAGGCAAAACAAAGTAACAAACAATCTGGAGGCCCACAACTTGGTCACCCCTGCCCTACCCAAATCAGATTTCAGAATGCAGAGAGCTGCAAAATCCTGGCAGGATCCCATACATAGGTCACCGCTGGAGGAGGAGCCTGACCTTGGCTTCTCCAACGCTGGGGAAGCAAGGAGTGATCTAGTGGAGTTTGTGTACGGATTCCAGAGTGTTAGTAATTTCCTGGGGGAGGCCAAGCCGTAACCAACATATCAACAATCTGGACTCTGCTTGCCTCATAATCTGCTTTCCGCCCGTTCGTTTGTTTTGCTTTGCAACACTATTTGTTTTTGGAAGACTGCCCTTGGAACAGGGAAAAAGAGGAAGGAGGAAAATACGACAGCAGACTTGCCTTTGTCAGGGATGGCATCAAAGGTTTATCATGTGTGTGTGGGGCTGCTCGCACAACACGCTAACCCACACTCCGTGGTTGAGTGTAGATTCTTGTTGAACTGTGGGTTAGCGTGTTGTCCGAACCCAGGACATTTTCCACAGGGTGGCTTGTTAACCATGCAGCGTGGCTTGTTAACCACCCTGACCAACCCAACAACAACCCATGGGTTCTCAAGGCGGCTTATTCGACAAAAGTAAGCCACGCTGCATGGTTAACAAGCCACCCCACAGAAAGTGACCTGGGTTCAGACAACATGCTCACCAACAGTTCAACGAACAACCCACACTCGACCACGGAGTGTGGGTTAGGGTGCTGTGTGGACCCAGTCTGTGTGCGTTACGGAGTTTTGTAGAAGCACTGAAATGCTGGAGGTCCAATCATCCAGAGGTCCCAGATGCCCTTTCTCCTACTCCCAAATCTTTGGAGGTGGATTGAGAGTTCCCAGAATCAAATCTTACGTGCTACACAAGGGACGGAGAACCCACAGCCCTTCAGATGTTAGGAACATAGGAAGCTGCCTTCTACTGTGTCAGACTCTTGGGCCATCTAGGCCTGGGTGGTTCACCCCTTCAGTCTCAGGCCAAATTCCCCTTCAAAGATGCTGCTGGGGGCTGCGTACCAGTGGTGGGTGAGGCCAAAGGCAAAGGGGTGGCGGGGGGGGGGCAAAATTAGCAAAAGTACCGCATTTGGTGAAAGCTGAGATATTTGTAAACATTCTGCTCTGTTTCCATTTCATCCTCAAGCCAGAATCTGTCATGACGAAAGAGGGTGCGTGCATGTGTGTTTGTGTCTGTCTGTCCGCTCCATAGCACCAAGACCTTGAAACCTAGGCACCTGAAATGCAGCATGCATACTAAGGGGACTCTAGGGGTGTGCACCTCAGGATTATTTGGTTTTTAAAATGCATTAATTTATATTAATTTCAAATGTGTTGGTGGTGGAAGCCTGCAGTAACACCTTCTGCCATTAGGGGCAGAAGCCCCTAAACAGCACATAGCTTTGCAGTCCATACAGTTTGAAGCCAGGGGAGATTAGTAGGTGGTGGGACAGAGTTATATGGCTTCTCCTTCCTCCCTGCTGTGGGCAGCCCCAGCTCAGGGGAATGGAGTGGACAGACCCCTTCCTCCAGGGGCTATAGGGGTACACCAGGGCAGAGGCTGTGCCTAGGGGTGCCCATGGGCATGGCTTCACTCAGACAGAGCATACACAATGTGTCCAACTCCGAGAGTGCCATGGGTTTGCCCGAAGGCTTTGCTGCATCAAACGAAAGGCTATTCCAACCTGTGTGAATCTGGGTCATACGAACATCAGAAGAGCCCTGCTGGATGAGACCAAGGTCCATCTAGTCCAGCATTCTGTTCACACAGTGGCCCACCAGCTGCCCACGGGAAACTCAGAAGCAGGACTGGAGTGCAACAGCAGCCGACCACCCATGTTCCCCAGCAACTGGTGTACATAGGCTCACTGCCTCTGATAGTGGAGGTAGCACAGAGCCATCAGGGCTAGTAGCCACTGCCTTCACCTCCATGATTGCCTTCTCCACCACCTAAATTGGTGGCCATCGCTACATCTTGGGGAAGCAAATTCCATAGTTTAACTACGCTGCATGAAGGGGGACTTCCTTTGATCTGTCCTCTCCCACCGTTCAGCTTCATGGGATGACCCCCGTTGGGTTTTGGTATTATGAGATTGGGTCTGTTCGCCAATTAAAAATAAAGAGACGCCTGTTAAAAATATTCACAACACACAGTGGGACGATGTCAAGTCCTGTATTTGTAAATCCAAGACAAAACTTTCCAGACTTATATATTTGCAAATGCTTCTCATTCGCAAGAAACTCATTGGAATAAAGCCACCTGTTTGAAAATGCTTGGTTGCCCGTTGTTGTCAAGGGACTGCAGAGACCAGTGTTGTGGCCAGGACGATGAAGCTGCAAGTCAATGGTCAGAGAGCGCTAGATGGTTGTTCTGCCAGCAATGGCCAAATGCCAGTTCCAAATTCCTTACCAAGATCACCAGTATAAGTTAGAAATATTGGAAGCTGTCTTATACTGAGTCAGACCCTGGGTCCATCTAGCCCAGTATTGTCAACTCTGACTGGCAGCAGCAGCTCTCCAGGCTTTCAGGTGGTTTTTCCCCAGCCCTAGCTGTAGATGCCAGGGACCGAACCCGGGACCTTGTGCGTGCAAAGAAGGTGCTCTAACACTGACCTACATGAAAAGTTTGGACATAGCAAGGTGTCAGGGTGGACACTGAGCCCATAGAACCTCAGAGCAGTTCTGATTCTGAGGAGGAACAGCCATCCGTGGGAGAGGAGTGTGCTCTTCTCTCCCAGGCCCTGCAGCTGGCAGAGATTCCTCCTACCGGCATTGCAGACATAGATAGCAGTCCTGGGAGTGAAAGAGCGCGGGAGGAGGGCTGGCTGGATGCTCGATGCAGACGCAAAGAGCAACGAGCTATGGAGGGCGCGGAAAGGAGGTGTAGTGCCTGTTTGGCATGCAAGCAATGGTTGCGTCCAGAGGACCCAAAGGAAAAGGGGAGGGACTCTCCCTAGCCCATAAGTTCAGGGTCTGCAAGTGATTCTTGTTCAAACGGGGACCAACTGTTTCCAACCCGGGGCATAGATTACTCTGCTGTTCATAGCTTAGTCGCTGGTGATAGAGTTATTAAGTTGTAAAAGGAATAAAGCCTTGAAAAGAATCCTTGTCTGTGTCTAGAGTTGGCTACTGGAGTAGACTGAAAGAGGCCGGCAAGGGCCTCCTGACACAAGGCTGGAAAAAGAGTGGCAGAAGCTGTGTCCAATGAATCGGTATCTTGACAACTGTGACGTAGGTAATAGAGGAAGGGCAAATCTTGAAGGGGGTTCTCTGTTCCTTATTGCATCTGCTTCTGCAATGGGGTAGTGAAAATGGGCTAGACCAGCCTGTGCTGAGTATCTGGCCCAGTCAATTTCACAGCGCTGGTCTAGTCAATTTCTAGCTGTGCGAATCTGCACATTTTCTTTTCTTTTCCAAAAAGGCTACATGCACTTCGTTTGTTTAAGAAAAGCTTTACAAAACCTTTTCCCAAATGTCTGAGCCATAGGAGTTGGAGGGAAGTGTGTTACCTGCCACGGATACTAACCACTAGATGTCCGCAACTGTTGCACCAAAACCATGTTTATTTCAGCAAGTGCCAATCACAGTCCTGGGGAGTTAGTTTTCCCTCTCCCACGGTACCATTAGCTCTTTGAACACCTACAAAACCAAATTTAACCAGACACTGTGGCAGGATGCAAAAGCAATGTGCAGAAAAGCCACAGGGTTCAGCTTCCTGAGAATCTGGACTTTTATTTTTGTTTAAAGTTTCTAGCCCTTATGGTTGCAAAGAAATGCTCGAAAAAAGGTCTGGACAACGTCTGTTGAGTTTGGGCTAGCTTTTCAGGCTTTTTTTTTTAAACAGTGCAGAGTACCCCACAGTGTCCAAAGCTATTATCTGTACACAGCCAAAATGGCGTCATATCTCGATATGCCAACTTTTAACTCTTTCGGCACTGCCGGTCATGGGAACAGCTCTTACAAGGGGAATGTCAATATGTTGTCCAGCCATAACCCCCTCTTTACTTCATGTACTCATCTCGCTTAGGCTGCAAAGGCTGGTGGCTCTGATGTCAGGGGGTGGTGAATCCGCTCTGGGATTCAGTCAGAACCAGTCAGGGCTCTAAAGGAGCTACCCATAGGGATGGTGGATTAGCCCGGAGTCCGTGGCGGAACGGACCACCCCACTCTGCCACTCCGCAAAGTCCTCCCTGGCCGGAACCTACCTGGCAGGCTGGCATCGCCAGCTCCGGCTCTGGCCGGGTCCATCCGCTGCCCCGTGCAGATGCAAACTGGCGTCCGGCATAGCGGACGCCATTTGCGTCCTTCCCTTTTTGCCGTGATAGGCTACGTAAATCTTTCCGTAGCCTATCATGGCCAAAGGGAGGTATGCAAATGGCGTCCGCTATGCCGGACGCCATTTGTGTCCGTAGAGCAACCGTGGCTGGAAGTCCGGCAGCGGCTGGCCCCAGCCGGTGGCTCGGCGGACTCACCGTGGAGTGGAGCCGGCCAGGGAGGATTCCAGGGGGAGGACCAGATCGCCTCCCCCCCGCAGACCCCCCAGCAGACCCAGGTAGGTGGGGTCCGTACACCCATAGCTACCCAAGGTGTGATGAATCTGCTCTGGGTTTCAGTCAGAACCAGTCAGGGCTCTAAAGGAGCACCTTGGATAGCTCCTTCAGAGTCCTTACTGGTTCTGACTGAAACCTGGAGTGGATTCACTGCCCCACTGACATCACAGCTGCCAGCCTCCTCTGCGGTCAGGTCTTCAGTCTCCTGGGTGCCAAGGGTGGAGCTCTGGAGCGCTTCAGGCTCACTTCCAGCTTGAGCAGCCGCTGGGCAAGCTCTGGAGAATTGCCTCCAGGTTTTGCTTATCGCTCTGGATTTCCTTCAGGTCCACCTCGAAGGCCTCGATCCTCTGCTGCTGCTGGTCTGCCTCCTCCTGCAAGGCACTAAGCTTCCGCCCCAGGTCCCCGGGCCCCGAAAGGTGCACCTGCAAGCGCTCCAGCTGGACTCGGCTCGCATCCAGCACAGCCTCCGACTGGGTGTTGTGATCCAGGTTTCCTGAGGGAAATAAAATGCGTGCCTTACACTGGGCTGCCTTTGAAAGGGCATCGCCATGCCCAACATCCACCCCCCCCAATATCATTGCATACATTGTATTGCTTATCATGGATTCCTGTGTCATCCCATCACCTGATGGACCAACTTTCCTGATATGAGCCTAGTCCAGCATCCAAGTTTTGAAGCACTGCTCTGTATCCCTCTATGGTTGAATGCACAGTGTATGGCTCTGTAGTGCAGGGCCTTCTCAGTGGTGGCCCCTTGTTTCCTCAAATGCCCTCCTGTCCTGAGCAAGGCTTGCCTGATTCCCATTAGTAGGTTTTTAGGCAGCTGGTTAAGACACTGACGTTTCAGAGGGCATTTGGAATTAAACCCCCTGCCGGCCCCCAGTTAGCTTTTATTTTATTGCTACTTCTGCTGTGGCTTTCTTGTCTATCCTTATATTTTATTGCTGTTCTTGAGTTTTATTTGTGGGTTTGTATTGCTGTTAAGCAGTGGTGGGGAACCCCAAGTTCAGGGGCTGAATGTAGCCCACTTATTTATTTATTTTTCTTTATCAATTAAATTTATTAATCACCCATCTGGCTGGTCACCCAGCCACTCTGGGTGATGTACACCAATAGAAACAATTTAAAACAATAAAATTCTAGATTAAAAACATCATATGTCTAAAATTACCCTAACCCACCCCAAATGCCTGCCTGAACAACCATGTTTTTAATGCATGGCAGAAGCTCATTAAAGAGGGGGCATGGCGTTCCCTAGGGAGGGAGTTCCACAGAGTGGGGGCCACCACAGAGAAGGCCCTCCCCCTCATCCTCACCAGCCTAGCTCTCCTGGCTGATGGGACAGAGAGAAGCCCATCCGAGGCTGATCTTGTTGAGCAGCCTGTCTGGTGTTGCTGGAGTGGAGGCGCTCCTTGAGATACGCAGATGGCCCTGCCCCCTTTCCCCAACCACCAATCATTTGGCAGTTTCCTGGCTTGGGGTTACCCAGATGTCCATGCTCCCTTTCCCCAACCACCAATCGTTTGGCAGTTTCCTGGCTTGGGGTTACCCAGATGGCCACGCTCCCTTTCCCCAACCACCAATCGTTTGGCAGTTTCCTGGCTTGGGGTTACCCAGATGGCCACGCTCCCTTTCCCCAACCACCAATCGTTTGGCAGTTTCTTCGCTTTTGCCCCATTTCCCCCCCATTCTAAAAGGTTGAAATGCCTTTCCTAAGGCTTAATTACTGGCAGTAACAGCTTGAAGCTAAAATAGGCTAGCATTTTTCGTCTGCAACAGACTGACATGGCCAGCCCTCTGGGAAATTTCTTCCTCCTGTAACTCCTTATAAAGGGAACAGCTCATGACCTCTGCCTTGTTTCAAAAGCTCTGCGTTGGGCCAAAAATGACCTCCATCTTGGCTAAATAACTTCCCAGGCCCTCTGTCAGCCTTTGTGTTCCTCAGATGTCCCAAAACGGGCAGGAGTACGTTTGGAATATACTGCAGCTCTAGATAAGGCCCATGCAGTCTTGGGCCTGTCAGCATTTACTGCTCTTTTATAGTAGCCTTGCAGGTGGAAATCAAGCAGCTGGAAGCTTTTCCCATTCCCTGTCAGGAAAAACAGCCTTGCCTGTTTAATTTCAGCCTGCGAGGCTGCTGTAAAAAGGCAAGGGAGCGGGGCCAGTTCAAACACACACACACACACACACACACACACACACACACACACAACCTTTGGCAGCTCCTGGAACCTCCACGGGTTCCTGATTGCAACACTCAAATGAAAGTTCACTCTTTGGCTCTTAAAATCCTTATAAAAAAAAAGTGATCAATTTAAAAAGTGAAGGCTTCCCTCTAGTGGTTGCGACTGGAAGTGCTGAAAATTCAGCCATGGAACTGGCATATCCATGTTCGCTCAGGGGGCTTCCAGGTCAGACAGAGCGCCTAGTGCTCTCAATACAACCATGTTACGCAGCTAATTTCTCTCTTTTCCTCCTTAACATTTTTTTTTTAAATGTAGAAAGAAAGATAGAAGGCGGCTTACAAGTGCAAGATGATGTTGAGGCAAGGCAATTGCACATGAAAATCGCACAAGCCAAAAACAGCTTGGATGCCGCGACAATCGCTTCTTCTGGATTTTTCTTTTAAAACGCAACAGCCAGTGGAGTCTGGGGGGGGGGCTCCTATTTCGGCGGGGCTGTAGATCTGCTCTGGGGTTCAGCCAGAACTCTAAAGGAGCTATCCAAGGCACTGAAAGTATTTTGGGAAGAGGGCTCAGCACCTTGGATACTCATTTAGAGTTCTGGCTGGTTCTGGGGGAAACCCAGAATGGATTCATAACGCCACCGAAATCGGAGCCCCCAGACTCCACTGGCAACAACAAAAACAGCTGCGGGAAGTTGAAATGCCGACTGTAGCGGGTCCTGAACCTGTTTTTCTCCAGGTGTTTTCTCGCTCCGAAGGGGCCCTCTCCGCCACGACTTTTCCATCCACCAGAGAACAGATGTAAATACCTGCATGTTTTCTCCAACAGGTGAAGAAAAGCAGCTGGCTGAGGAGTTCCACATGGTGTAACCCCCAAACACAAACTCTCTGACCTTTTATTCTCTGTATCCCAAGTTGTTCAAGCCCATGTCTGAGCTCTCATGTCACTGTCAGGGCTGGGGTCTCTCATGCGATGCCCATGGACACTTCCCTTGGTACCTGCCCCTTCTGATTTTTATTTTATTTCTTAAGATTTCTTAAAAGGATTATTATTTTAACCTGGGAGCCTGGCATGCTGCGAAGTGAAGTGCTGCTATCCAGCAGCACCTTTCTTCCGGTTCCAGAGAGTGGGTTTATGTTTTGTGGCTTGGACTCTCACCTCCGCCTTGGACTTTGGTTCTTCAGCAAGCTACTTTTCCCTCACCCATTGGCCTTCTTAGAAATGAATGTTTTGTGACTGGCAGTGCGCACAGTGGCAGCCATTTTGAGAATGGGCAAGCCCCCACGACAGCCATTTTGTGAGAGCGGCCACAGTACTCTCAAAATTGCAATTGTGCCCACCGGCCCTAAATGTTCAGGGACTCCTGTGCTAGGGTCTGGCTGTTCTCATAATGAAGCCCATGGAAACAGGGGCGTGTGGGTGGGTCGGGGTGAAGACAACGTGCTATTGTTCACCTAGGTTGGCGAGAAGGTTGTTGAGAGTCTCAATGTCCAACTGCAAGGAGCTCTGTGTCTCTTGGAGGCTCATCTCAAGATTGTTCATCTCCACTGTAACCTTCAAATGAGACAGCACATGCATTAGTGAGTCTAAATCAGTTTGGGGCATTCCAGATGTTTTAGACTCCAGCAGAATTATGGAATGATCTCCCCAGTGAGGCTGCCGGGCGCTGACACCATCATCTCATCTTTTTGGTGCCAGGTTAAGACTGCCCTCTCCTCCCAGGCATTTAACCAGTCAGGTGGTGGGGCATTTACGCCAGCTGTCTGAACAGGCCTAGTATTTTATTGAAATTGTTTTTAGCTGTTTAAATTGTGTTTACATTTTGTACACTTCTTCTTTATTTATTTCATTTTTAAACCGCCCAATAGTCAAAGCTGTCTGGGCGGCTCCCAAAATTAAAACCACAAAAATGCAACAGAAAATACAATGTAAAATATAATAGATTAAAACGACAGAATAAAAATACAACCAGAGTAAAACCTAGCAGCAGTGCAGATATGTAAAACGCACTAGCGGATTTAAGACAGCGGAGCTAAACAACGGGGAAAGCTACAATGCTAAAAACGCCTGGGAAAATAAAAAAGGTCTTCACCTGGCACCGGAAAGAGTACAACGTAGGTGCCAGGTGAACCTCTCTAGGGAGTTCATTCCACAACTGGGGTGCCACAGCAGACAAGGCCCTTTTCCTGGTAGCCATGTGCCTTAACCTCTTTTGGCTCCTGGAGAAGGACCCCCGAATCTTGTGAATTGCTGTGAACCGCCCAGAGAGCTTCGGCTCTTGGGCGGTAAATAAATAAATAAATAAATAAATGCCCATAACCCCTGACTATTGGCCATGCTGGCTGGGGCTTGTGGGAGTTGTAGTCCAAAACATGTGAAGGGCACTGGGTTATTTATCCCTGGTCTAAATGGTGCCAGCAGGAACACGAATCCATGTCACCAGTATCCCAACACCAAATCCAGGCAGGGAAGAGTTACTGCCTTCCAGTTCTGGTTGCGGGCATACTTGAGGTATCGGGCTGCTTCCTGTAGGAAACAGGACTAGGTGGACCTGTGTTCTGATGCAGCTAGGCTCTTAAGTTCTTAGGCTGTGTAGGGATTGGAAACCAGACTTGAAGCGGTGAGGGCTCTTCTAGGTTTCATGTTTCTTCCTCCCTCTGCTTCAATATTGCTCCATTCCGCACAGGACTCTATAATCCAGGGGTGCAAAACCTCAGGCCCAGAGACCAAATCCAGCCCTCCAGGGTTCCCCAGGGGGCCATGCCTCTCTCATAGCTACACTCCCTCCCCTCAACCACCAATCATTGGTGGTTTCCCTCTTTTGTGCTGCTATTTGCCACATTCTAAAAGATTGAACATAACAAATTGTGGCAAGTTCTTGGTGGTATGGGGATACCAAGTCATTTTGTCTGCCTCCTGAGGAATCTGTATAATGACCAAGTAGCAACAGTAAGAACAGACCACGGAACAACAGACTGGTTTAAGATTGGGAAAGGAGTACAGCAGGGTTGTATACTCTCACCCTACCTATTCAACCTGTACGCAGAACACATCATGCAACGTGCTGGGCTTGATGAAGCCAAGGCTGGAGTTAAAATTGCTGGAAGAAACATTAACAATCTCAGATATGCAGATGATACCACTTTGATGGCTGAAAGCAAGGAGGAGCTGAGGAACCTCATGACAAAGGTGAACGAAGAAAGTGCAAAAGCTGGGTTGCAGTTAAACCTCAAAAAAACCAAGATTATGGCAACCAGCTGGATTGATAACTGGCAAATAGAGGGAGAAAACGTGGAGGCAGTGACAGACTTTGTCTTTCTAGGGGCAAAGGTTACTGCAGACGCTGACTGCAGCCAGGAAAGCAGAAGATGTTTACTTCTTGGGAGGACAGCAATGACAAATCTTGAAAAAATAGTTATGAGCAGAGACATCACACTGACAACAAAGGTCTGCATAGTTCGAGCAATGGTATTCCCCGTAGTAACCTATGGCTGCGAGAGCTGGACCATAAGGAAGGCTGAGCGAAGGAAGATCGATGCTTTTGAACTGTGGTGCTGGAGGACAATTCTGAGAGTGCCTTGGACTGCAAGGAGATCAAACCAGTGCGTACTCCAGGAAATAAAGCCAGACTGCTCACTTGAGGGAATGATATTCAAGGCAAAACTGAAGTGCTTTGGCCACATAATGAGAAGACAGGATACCCTGGAGAAGAGGCTGATGCTAGGGAAAGTGGAAGGCAAAAGGAAGAGGGGCTGACCAATGTCAAGGTGGATGGATGATATTCTGGAGGTGACGGGCTCAACCTTGGGGGAGCTGGGGGTGGCGACGGCCGACAGGAAGCTCTGGCGTGGGCTGGCCCATGAAGTCACAAAGAGTCGGAAGCGACTGAGCGAATAAACAACAAACAAAAGATTGAAATGCCCCTCCCAAGGGAAGAGCTTCAAGCTGGCATTTTCAGTCCCACCCACTTTTGCCTTTGGCCCTGCCCACCACTGGAATGTGACCCCTGAGAGCTTCTCCAAAATGGAATGCGGCCCCCGGGTAGGAAGAAGTTCTGCACCCCTGATATAACCCAAACTCCTGCAGGAAAATGCTTGCGGGACAGACTGTGAGGGCTAGTTTTGTGCTGGTTATTAACTTATTACCTTTATATACTGCCCTTTCTCCCAAGTTGCTCATGGTAACCTACATTGTTCTCCCTTCACTGTATCCTCACAACAGCCCTATGAGGTAGGTTCAGCTGAAAGGGTGTGTCTAGGGTTGCCCACTGTTTGCAAATTCAGCCCATTTTGGGCCTGATAGATTCCTGTTACCCTCCCAGCTCAGCTTGCATTCATAAACCCAGTTGCAGTTTTTCCCCCGAGATCTGGGAACTTTTTTCGGGTTTTCTTAAAACCTTAAACAGAAAGTTGTGCAAATTCCACCTGCAATTTGCATAATTTGCGCAAATCCGGGTCGTAATTTGCTTAATTAGTGCAAATTCTGGCCGTAATTTGTGCAGATCGTGCCTGCAGTTTGCATGACTTTCTATTTATGAGAAAGAAAAACAAACCTGGAAAGTCCACGAGCTGGCCCGACTCGATGCAGATTGGGGGGCTGAGCTGATGAAACTCAGCCCCCCCTCCGACATCCCTAGGTGCATCTGGTCCCAAGTCATGCAGGGAGCTTCACTGCTGAGAGGTGAGCAAGGTTTTGAACACAGGTCTGCCCTGTCTTACTCAGATGCTCTGTCCAGTACGCCACGCTGGCACTCTTTGATATGCATGATCTTAGGGACATCAGAAGCTGCCTTATACTGAGTCAGAGCATGGGTCCATCTAGGCCAGTCTTGTTGACACTGACCGGCAGCAGCAGCTCACCAGGGTTTCAGGCAGGAGTTTTTTCAGCCCTACCTGGAGAGCCTGGGGATCGAACCTGGGACCTCCTGCATGCCAAGCAGGGGCTCTGCCACTGAGCTACAGCCCATCTCCAATCGTATGGGCAACCAATCCCTAGATACACTCTAGACTTGTTACAGCATAAGAGAAGGATGTAAACAAACAATAGTTTGGTGGAGAAAGAGGAGGCAGATTGAAACAAGGACAAACATGGGCACCCTGGCTGATGGACCAGGAACATAACTGACCACACCAGGATTCCCAAGCTTGCTGCCTCGTTCTTTGGACTCTTGCTCCTGCCTGGAGATTTCTGCCATGGTCACAGCAACCTGCGTCCCAAGTTTCCCAGCACGCTTCCTCTCCCGCTTTGCATCTCTGAGCATGTCCTGGGCCGCCTGCAGAAGAGGAGGACAAAGCACAGGTGAAAAAGGCAGGCAGCAGTGCTGGTCTGTTAGAAAAGAATTCCAAAAGTAATGCTAGAGTAAATATCTTTATGAGGACCAACTACATTGTCAAAATGTAGTGAGCAAATGATTAATTCCTCCTTGTGCACAGCATTCCTGATCCTGACCATGTCCTCCTGCAGGTGTTATTTGCTCAACCTGTATATTTGCAAATAAGGTCGAATATTAGAAAACGCAACCCCCTTCCAAAAGGAACCTCCCGCAACCCCCTTCCAAAAGGAACCTCCTGCAACCCCCTTCCAGAAGGAACCTCCCGCAACCCCCTTCCAGAAGGAACCTCCCGCAACCCCCTTCCAGAAGGAACCTCCCGCAACCCCCTTCCAGAAGGAACCTCCCGCAACCCCCTTCCAGAAGGAACCTCCCGCAACCCCCTTCCAGAAGGAACCTCCCGCAACCCCCTTCCAGAAGGAACCTCCCGCAACCCCCCTCCAGAAGGAACCTCCCGCAACCCCCCTCCAGAAGGAACCTCCCGCAACCCCCCTCCAGAAGGAACCTCCCGCAACCCCCTTCCAGAAGGAACCTCCCGCAACCCCCTTCCAGAAGGAACCTCCCGCAACCCCCTTCCAGAAGGAACCTCCCGCAACCCCCTTCCAAAGGAACCTCCCGCAACCCCCTTCCAGAAGGAACCTCCCGCAACCCCCTTCCAGAAGGAACCTCCCGCAACCCCCTTCCAGAAGGAACCTCCCGCAACCCCCTTCCAGAAGGAACCTCCCGCAACCCCCTTCCAGAAGGAACCTCCCGCAACCCCCTTCCAGAAGGAACCTCCCGCAACCCCCTTCCAGAAGGAACCTCCCGCAACCCCCTTCCAGAAGGAACCTCCCGCAACCCCCTTCCAGAAGGAACCTCCTGCAACCCCTTCCAGAAGGATCCTCCCGCACCCCCTTCCAGAAGGAACCTCCTGCACCCCCCTTCCAAAGGAACCTCCCTCAACCCCCTTCCAAAGGAACCTCCCGCAACCCCCTTCCAAAGGAACCTCTCGCAACCCCCTTCCAAAGGAACCTCCTTCAACCCCCTTCCAAAAGGAACCTCTCGCAACCCCATTCCAAAGGAACATCCTGCAACCCCTTTCCAAAAAGAACATCCTGCAACCTCCTTCCAAACCCAGGTAAGTGCTGCATCTCTGAAACTTCTCACTGCTAGGAGAAGTGGAGTGAGTGTAACAATATAGTTTGGCTTCAGTTCTTCCAGGTATCTGCTGTTCATACCTTAGCGCCTTCCTGTGTGACTGATTTTCCATCGCTGGCCATTCTCTGGGCTTTAGCAGAGACCAAGACCGAATCCCCTAGAACCCTCCGTGCTTGCCTGACCTTCTTCTGGGCATCCATTATTGTCCTATCCTGCACAATAGCCATTTTCCTGTTCAAGGTGTCCTGGCCCTTCTGACGTGCCACCAGCTTTTTCATCCCTGTTGACCAAGAAGGAAGAGGTGGAGGAGGAGGAAAGAGTTTGGTTATCCTTCAAGTTGGAGATGAACATGGCACACGTTCTGATTCATGCCAGTTGTCAGGAATGAATCTGAGCATGTGGAGAAGTGTAGCAGCTCAGATTCGGAATCAGAATGGGAACAGCAAGAACAGAGGGAGGCACTTTCCCTAGTGAGCCCAGATATGGCAAGACTTCCTTCCCAAGTTCTTGACACACAGAGGGCCTAGCCTGAAATAGCTCCCCCGTTCCTCCACCATGAGAACTCAAGTTTTGGAGGGAGAGGCGGAGGAGGAGGGCGAGGGGTGCTAGGGTCTGTCACAGAGTGAAGCGGGAAAAGTTGGGGGCAGGGCTCAGACGCTCCACCAGGTTGGCCACTCATGGAAGCCAACATAGGAGGGCGCTACCCTAAGGGAGGGGCATCCCTGTGAAGCTAGTCTGGCCGAGAAGTTCTTGCTCAGACTGCTGGAAACTTCTCTATCTTTCATTTTGCATCCTCCATTGATATTCGTAGATGTGTGGATTAGCTGGTTCTAGGCAGTCTGAGAGTTTCCTAGAAACTGCATTGTAAAGAAGCTAGTCTACTAATAAAGCAGTGTTGGCCTGAAGCCTTGTTTCCTGGGGTGTGCTAATTGTGAAGGGAGAGGACGAAGGGATGTGACACCAGCGATTCAGAAAGGCAAGCAGAGGTGTTAGAGCAAGGGTGGAGAACCTGTTTCAGCCCGAGGGCTGAATTCAGATGCTCTCAGGGGCCACATGGTGGGTGAGGCCAAAGGCAAAAGGGGTGTGGCATAAATACCAGCATATTTTATCTGAAATCTCTCACAGCCAGTAACCAAGGCTTAGGAGCGGCATTTCAACCTTCTAGAATGGGGAAGCCAGGAAACACAAAAGCTGGGAAACCACCATATGATCGGCAGTTGGGGAAAAGGGGGTGGGGCCAGGGAGAGGGGCGTGGCCATCTGGGGAATTCCAGAGGAACATATTTGGACCTCAGGAGAGCTGGATTTGCTCCCCAGGCTTGAGGTTTTGCATCTCTGTTTTCAAGCATGTACTATACACCCTCTGTATGGTCATATGTAACTAGTATGACATTTTCAGAATCCCAGCTATTTGTTATGTAAAAAAGGAAGGTTCTAGTCCTCATTGTTGCGATGAAAAATATGAAACTAATATTAGCAGTTTCTATTAGAAATAAAGGTTTGGGTATAGTTTTCAGTGATCTCGGTGACAGTTGTGCTGGGTGCAGTGGTGGCTAGCGGCTCCAGTTCCACAGGGGCTGTGATTCCATTCAGGGTTTTAGTTCCCACCAGCCAAACTCTAATGGTGCTATCCAAGGTGCTGAACCCGTGCTGGGAACAGGGTTCAGCACCTTGGATAGCACCTTTCAGCACCTTAGTGGGTGAAGATTGTTGGGAATATTGCAACTTCATCTGCAAGTTACTGGAAGGGAGCAATGTTGCAATTAGTTAATCCATGGTAATTTTGACCACAGCTGGCCTCAGGATTTCTATAGTTTATGGTGTGGTTTCTTGTGATTTCTTCCTTTTGCTCCTCCCCTTCCTCTCACCCCCTGTCTCTGACCTCCTCCATTGCTGGGAGCCCGTTTGTTTGTCCCTTGCCCTTGCTGGTGTAATGGAACACAAAACTGACCGAACAAACTCTTTTTTTGAAACTCAACACTGTACCTGCATATTATATGCAAGAACATTTGTGAGTAAAACTCTTTCACCTTTTCTTCACCAAAGAAGGGTATGGTCTCCTTTTATTCTAAGATAGCCTTGTGAGCATGTGGGGCTGGTAAACACTCATTCTGTTTTGCCTTTTTGTTTTTTCTCTGCTAGTTGCCTTTCTAACAGGAGACATCATTACCAAATAGTATAATCAAAGAGGACCTGTCAGCCACCTCCCCATCCCATATTTCCTTGCCCTTTACTCAACATTGCATTTCATATCCAAACTTCCCCCCCTAGCCTTTCACACACTGAAACGCATAGAAAAGAGCTCATCCAAACCTGTACATTGGGAACTAAACAAATGTTTACAACAGACCACTGCCCCAAACTCTGTAAATGAAATAGAAAGGATACAACACATATGTGCAAAGCATACGTAAAACATTAAGCCAAACAGACAATATTCACTATAGACTCTGGGGTGTGTTTTCACTTCTCCTCCAGCACTTTGAGCTACACATCTGAATGAAACACATCTCTTTTTGGATTGCTAGCTCTAGATAGAAGTGGGGACAGTCTGTTCTTCATGGAGAAATTCTTAACCCATTCTTCTCCAAACAGGTGCCCTCCAGATGTGTTGGACTACAACCACCATCCCTCTCAGCCATGCAGGCTGGAGATGATGGGGTTTGTAGTCAACACATCCCTGGCTTTAGGCAATCTATTGTTACCATTCAAGTTGTTTATCAAGGACTTTGCTTCAGAGACCACCGCTTCTCCATCTGAGAGTGATGAAGCTGCCAGCGCGTGGGCATCATTTGTTCTTTGCCAAAGCTGTGAAAAGCAAAAAGGCAGTATTGAGACCATGCATGCACTCATGCTTAACTAGAATATAATTGTTTCTGTGATTCATGAATTTGTGTGCATTCCTTAAGGCCTGCACCAGTCCTGGGGGCTGCTTCTCTGATCACGTGTGGCCTTACTTCCTTTAAAAAATTTTTTAAATTGAAAGTATTGTTTTTATTCTGACTTTCTACTAAAAGACACGCCCAAGGCATCTTACTAGCTAAGCACATTAATACAATGAAATATGAAATATGAAATCATTAAAATTATGGATTTTTTTTTTAAAAAACCCAATAACACAATAAATTATTCAATAATGATTTTTTTTAAAGGAGAGTGATCAGGCAGCAGATCAAAATCCTTCGACTAACATCAGGGAAATTAGAAATAAAATTAAAAATCTGGCTGGCCAAAAGTCTGCTGGAAAAAAATGGTGTCCTTGTGCAGCAGCGGGAAGTTTTCCAGGGGGTAGAGTGGAGGGGGAGGGTGCAAGATGGACCTCCCTTGGCAGGGATTTCCACAGCCTAGGCAGGAGCACAGAGAAGGCCCTCTCCCATGTCCCAAGCAAATGCTACTCAGATGTCAGTGGGACCTAGAGAAGAGCCTCCATCAATAATCTTGGCCTGCTTCACATGGGAGAAGATGGCCCTGTAAGTATCTTGGTCCCAAACAGTTTAGGACAGCCTTTCCCAAACTCTTGGCTGGGGAATGCTGGGAATCGTAGTCCAGCACATCTGGAGGACACCAGGTTGAGGGAGGCCAGTTTAGAACTATCAAGGTCATAACTCAGCTGCAATGGCTCTGGCCATCGGTGGCGCTGAAGCGCAGCAGACATCAGGCTAGGAGCAGCTCCCTTGCCTGGTGCAGATAGTATGTAGGCTGCAATATCTAGTGATGCAAATTCTCCAGGTTCAAAGTGAGAGACAGGGTATTTTTAGAGCAGGATCTTGTAATATTTAATTTTACTGTTTTTGATTGTTTTATTGTTGCACATCACCCAGAGTGGCTGGGTGACCGGCCAGATGGGCAATCAAGAAAATACATACATACATACATACCGCTCCTGCCCTCAACACACCAGGGAGGAGCGAATCTGCCAGTTTCAGTTTCTGTTGGTTTTTCATTTTCCCAATCTCAAGCTTGGTTCATCTCAAACTTTGAGCATTTTCCCAGTCTTATGTTTGGCTCATCCTGAACTTTGAGGAAAAAGTTCACACAAAAATGTATACATATTTTGTGTGTGTGTATTTTCCCATAATATGCATTTTGGCCTAACAGATACATTTTTGTGAGCCATTTTATGACTGATTGATTGCATTTATATCCTGCCTTTTTTCCTCTTGCAAGGAACCCAAGGCGGCTTGCATTATCCTCCTCCTCTCCATTTTATCCTCACAACAACAACCCTGTGAGGGAGGTTGGGCTGAGAGTCTGTGACGGGCCCAAAGCCACCCAGTGAGCTTCCATGGCCGAGTGGGAACCGGAACCTGGATCTCCCGAATCCCAGTCCAACCTTCTCACCACTACACCATGCTGTCTCTTTTCCAAATCCAATGCATTTTCTAATGCTAGTTATACTCATATACAGATTCTTGTGTGCACTTTTCCTTAATGGAATAATTTTTGTACACATTTTTTGAATGCAGAAGTCCCATGCAGAATTTGGAGATATCCTGCCTTTGAATGGATACTTCAGATATTTGGATATCTGGTCCGCTTCTGTTGAAGCTAATGTATAATTGCTAGAAAGTTGTATTTCTCTCTGTATATGCATTTGATACATATCCGTTGGTATGGATATATACAAATCTAGGTATGTGTACTAAAGACAAAACTGAAGAAGGAAAAGAAAAAGACAAGAAAAAAAGGACGTGTAAATTTTGAAAGACAAGTGAGTTTCAGTTTGCATATTGGTTTGAAAGTGTGAAATCAGGTAAGTTCACATTCAAATGCCAGCTGAACAAATTTCTCCCCACTCCCCCACAGAGTCATTACCTGTTGCAGTTGCTGCATCCTCTGAATCTCTCCCTGTAGCCCAGCCTGTATAGTGAGGGATCCATTGGCCACGAGCCGTTCTTCCAGCTCTCGCAGCTGCTCCAATTCATTGGCAGCCTGATTAAGGTTTTCTGTTTGCTGCACCAGGGGGTGCTGTAGGATCAAACACCAGAGCAGATGGGTTTGTGCAAGCAGTCATCCCAGCCAAGCAAGATGGTGCCGCTACAGCACTTTTCACAACTCAGGCAGCCCTCAAAGCATCTTACAATCAACAAACCAGCCTTCTTAAACTCTTAAGTACTATCCTGGTCACCTTAGGTGACTAGGGCTTGCACGCAGGAGAGCGAGCAGGCTGGCCGAAGATGTACAGAGTGTTCCGTTCCTTCTCTGCACCCAGTATAGAAATGCAGCTCACTGTTCTACCACTGCCAGACCCCGGAAGGTGAGGCCCCTTTTTTTTGCAGGCTAGTAACTTCTGCGCACTTATTTACAAGGCAGCAATAAAACAATACGGAACCGCCACTGATGATGTCATCATTGCAAATTTGTTCAGGGGCGGCGTGATATTTCTATGGCGATGCAAACAGGATCAGCTGATATCAGAAGGTGGAATCAAATGGGTGTTTCACAATGAAATTCAGTGGCCTGTCACTCTTGGTCTGGGGACTCCAACATGGTGCCTCTCTTGGTGTCCACCAGGTTGCCTGAATCTTCTGATTTTTATCAACTTTCTTAATATTTTTTTTTCAGACCATCATTTTTGAACTGGAAGGCTGGCATGCGGCAAGCAAAGAGCTGCCCTCCAGCACCATCTTTATTTGGGTTCAAAAGAGTAGTTTTGGCTTCACCTCTGCCTTGCACTTTGGTTCTTGGGCAAGTGACTTTTCATCTAGTCTTGCCAGTTTCCCTCCGAGAGTTTTGTGACTGGCCATGCCACGGTCATCTGTGGCAACTGGGATAGGGCTTAAATTTAAGAAGGCTTGTTGGGCAAGCCCTTCCCCATGGCAGCCATTTTGTGAGAGCACCCACGACGCTTTCAAAATTCCAAATGTGCCTAGTGACTCAAAAAGGTTGGGGACCCCTGCTGATTTCACCATGTATTATTATTATTATTATTATTCTAAACTGCCCCATATCTAAAGCTCTCTGGGTGTTTTACAAAAGATTAAAACCTTAAAAGTACAATATAAATGTATGAAAAGGCTTGTTATGTATCAGCCCCTGAGATTTCCTGGAGGTTACATGGTCAACCTGGTTGGAGATTATGAGTAGTATCCAATGTTAGTCTTACTTAGAGTAGACCCATGGAAATAAATGGATCTTAAATCAGCCATGACTAACAAGTGCCATTCATATTAATGGGTCTACTCTAAGAGTGATTAACACTGGATACTAGCCTACAAGTTTAACCTTCAGCCAAGAACAAGGAATACCGTTACACAATTTTTCACTGTTTACCAGTTCCAGGGTGGTGATCCTTGAGAGGTCTTTTGCCATGGCTGTACTGGTCCAATGGACTGAAGCAAAGGTTTTCTTTGCTTGGGCTGTGGACTCTTCCATCTTGGAGCCTAGCTCCCCCTGTGCACTTTGGATTCTCTGGTACCTATGAAGAGAAGCAGGTAACTGTGAATCAATGGGGGTGAGGAGAGAAATGGATGATCTTTGTAGGACAAAGAGCAGCACAGTTTGGGGAGGGACTTTTAAGGGAAGTTCCCCAGAAAGGCTCACAGGTATTGTTGCTATTTGGGATGGAACTGTCATGTCGAGATGTCAGAGAAATCTGCAAGAGATTCAAATGAGTTCAGATTTCTATGAATCCGAACTGGGGATTCCATGGCAGAATGGCTTTTTCTGAGTCATGTGGATTCTGCAGACCAGTTTTTCACTTTGGGGGGAATTTGCACTAATTCACATTAGCGCCAATGTGTATTAGCACAAGTGTGCATTACCGCTACTGTGGTTTAGTGCAAGTAGAATGAAATTCTGGTTAAAAAAAAAAAGGCTGAAAGATGCCTGACAATCTGCAAACCACAGACAGAACCTATTTAACAAAACCCTTACATCCCTACTCCCAGTCCTGATTCAGAGCTGCTGAAAGCAAAATCCACTCATAAGAGTGCTCTGTCTGCTCCCCGCCTCTCTCAACATCCAGTGGTGCAGTTCAGTAATTTTAGACCCTGGACTTAATGATCTTATGGAGGCCACCTTTAGAAGGCCACGTTTCTTCAGTTGTGAAGCACACAACTTAAATTTCTCTCCCTGCCGCCACCACCACCACCACCACCACTCTATGCATTACAATGGCTTTGATGTTCCTGATATATTTGCCAAACTGTTTGCCAATCCTGATTTTAAAAAACACACAAACAACCTCCAACCATAGGCAGTTTTGCATTTGAAACTCACTTAAATCCTAGCACCATCATGACTACAGGAATAAAATGGAGGTTGTTGGTGCACCTGCTGATGGGTGTTTACCTGGGCCCCCCCTGGGCTGCGGGGCCCTGGATTTGGGCCCCAAGGTCCAATCCTAGCTGTGCCACTGCCCCATCTCCCACTTGAGGTGGCTGCCGCATTCTGGCTAATGACAGGGTGTAGTGGATTTGATACTGGAAGAACTGGTGAGGTTTAGTGAGCTCCCAAAGTTGTGTCCTGTACAGTGTGCTGAATGCATAGAGACCTGTGTAGCCCTACCACAGTAGATTTCAGCAGGCTTTAGCTAACAAAGGTAGGCCCCTTGATGGCAGGCCTCTCACATAGTTCTAATTGGTACCAAGCAAGTGACGCTCCATATGTCAACAACTGTACATATGGCAGGTTACCTTACCCCTTGGAGACAGGGAGTAGTGTCTTATCTCACCCATGAGCTGAGAGGCTCTCCCTCCTCAATAGGAATGTTGGAGCTTCTCTCTCTTAGGAAAGGCAATTAATTTCCCAGGCTGGGATGCTTTGAGAACCTTCAGGAATATGGGAGGGGGCTATAAAAGCTGGAGAACAAAGCAACCCAATTTGGTTTTGCTCCAAGGGGGACTAGCACTGTCAGCTTGGAGAACTTTTGCCAGTCCTGAGTGGAGCGTCTCATGTATTTTGGAGACCCAGATATACTTCTTAGCTGCAGTAAAGTTGTCTCCTTTATCAGCTGAAGGGATGTGAGCTTTCTTTGTATAATCTTTCTGCCTCCATGTAATATCATCTTTGTGTACTTCATAAACTGTTAAACTGATCCATTTGGGCTTTGTCTCACTTCAGCACCCACGAATCTGGTTTGACTGGGACCTAAGTTCATCAGGGTCCCATAAATCAAGACACAGGGCCAGCCCTGCAGGGAGTTCCATGCCCCCAAAGCTCACCTCTCTTCCATCTGTCTCCTGAACTCCACCGTAGCATTGTCCTCTATGATGCTCTGCAGAAGAAGATAACTTGCGTTGGACGTGAGCAACGCCCTTTGGGCAGTGTCCTCCACCAAGTCTGCAGCCTCCACATGGCTACGGAGAGAAGACCCCCAACACAGTTACTTCTGCAGAACTGTTAATCTCTTGCTTGCCAAGATCAACATGCAAAAGATGAAACGAAGGACACCCTGCAGAATGGGGCCATGTCTTCTGTGGGGTGACGTAGAAAGAATGCTGGAATGGATTTTCTCCCACAAAAAATTCCTCTCTCATTTTTTTTTCTTTGGCTCATTTTATGAGGAATAGGAATATTCTCCAAAACATCTCTGGTGGTGTCAATATAGGTAGTAGCAGTCAGCTTTTATTTATTTATTTACAACAGGCGAACAGACCTGGCCTTGCATGGGTTGGAATAGCCCTTTGTTTGATACAGTGAAGCCCATTGAATCTAAATGCCCACTGGCACCCCTAGAAATGACACTTGCCATGTCTGTCCACTACATTCCCCTGAGAGTAGGATGCTGCCCCACAGCAGAAAGAGGGAGAAGCCATATAACCCTGTCTCTTGGCCTGCACATCTCCCCTAGCTTCGAACTGTATGGACTGCAAAGCTTTGTGCTGGTTAGGGAAGTCTGTCCACAGAGCTGTGCTGGATCAGACCAAGGGTCCATCTAGTCCAGCATTCTGTTCACATGCTGGCCAACCAGCTGCCCATGGGACATCCACAAGCAGGACATGACTGCAACAGCACCCTCCTGCCCATGTTCCCCAGCAACCGGTGTACAGAAGCATCCTGCCTCTAATAATTTAGGTAGTCCTTGATAGCCTTCTCCTCCGAGAATTTGTCTAACCCCCCTGCCCAATTCACTCCCAAAGTGTATCCAGACTTATGCAATTCCAGTCAGTGTGGTAATGTAGATGAAGCTTTGGTGGAACTAAAAGTTAGGACTGGCAGCCAGTCAGCTAAAGAACTTTCAGTAGATCAACAATCTGCCATTTAACCAATTAACTGATTAAATTAAATGCATATGCATATGAACAAAACATCAGTGTTTTCAGAGATTTTGAATGAAGTGTGAAAAGTTAGAATTTAATGAGCAAAAGAAAGGCCATCTTTTTATATTGTCATTCTTATTTATTTATTTATTTATTTATCTATCTGTGATGCACTCCTATGCATGTTTAAATGTCCTACAACTCCCAACATTCCCCAGCCAGCCTGTCTGTAGGACATTTTTCTGTCTAAATGTGCATAGAAGTGCATCCTTAATTATTTTTATATCCTCCTTTTTTCCAAGGAGCTCAAGATAGCATACGTAGTTTTCCCCTTTTATCTTCACAACAACCCTTTGAGGTAGGGTTACACTGAGAGATTGTGACTGGCCAAGGTCACCTATCGAACTTCACATCTAAGTGGGGATTTGAACCGGGTTCATGCCACTCTGTGTCTAACTCTCCAATAACTACATCACACTGGTTTGTCCCCTAAGATGCCAGAGCCCAAATCATGCCGCCCTAAATGGGAACTGATAGATCCAGTTGTGAATGCAAGAAAACATACCTCTGGGACAGCATCCTAGAATCCAGGGCGCGGCTGCTCCAGTTTGTGGGCTGGTGTGAAATCTCAGGAGGAAGCTCCTTAAAGGAAGGGAAGGAAAGCGAAAAGCAAAAAAGGTCTCTGGGTTTAGGACGTAAGTAGGGGGGTGGCAGGTCAGATTTTGGTGGGGCAGTGAATCCATTCTGGATTTCAGCCAGAACCAGCCAGAACTCTAAAGGAGCTATCCACGGTGCTGAACACTATCCCCAACATAGGTTCAGCACCTTCAATGGCTCCTTTAGAGTTCTGGCTGGTTCTGACTGAAACCTAGACTGGATTCACAGCCCCATCAAAATCGGGTGACAGCCATGTAGACAACTGGGGAAGCCATGCTGGCTGAAGACAATGGGAGTTGTAGTCCAACATATTTGGAAGGCACTATGTTGGGCAAAGATGGATTGAATGCACAACTGTAAGATGTGATGATGGGAGGAGGATGGTTTGGTTTCGGTTTCAGGAGAACCCTAAAGCCCTTGGGGTATGTTTTATAATTTCTTCAATTTCTTCTCTTGTTGTTTTATACCTTGTGATTGCTGCTGTTCTAATACAGTAGAAGTGGGCAAAAAGTTGTCCTACAACTCCCATGATTCCTCACCAGTGGCTACTCTGGCTTAGGCCTTATGGGAGATGTAGATGAACACATTTGGAGGGTTACAAGCTGTCCACCCCATAATACAGCCTTCCCTATCCTGATGCCCTCCAAATGTTTTGGACTGCAACTCCCATCATTCCCAGCTCCCATAGCGAATGGCCATACTAGCTGGGGATGATAGGGGTTGCAGTCCATCACATCTGGAGGACACCAGGAGGAGGAAGTCTGCTCTAACAATTGGCAATTGGCATGGTAAGCCATCCTGTGAGGGTACACATACCCTAAAACAGGGTTATGGGAACCCCTTTCAGCCGGAGGGCCAAATTCCATTTCAGAGCAGCTCTTGGGGGCCGCATTCCAGCAGTGGGCAGGACCAAAGGCAAAAGGGGTGGGGTCAAAATACATGCGTGTTTTCGCTTATAGCATTTCCGCCTTTTAGAATGGTGTGTGTGGGGGGAAACAAAACTATGCAAAAGCTGGAAAAGCACTGAATGATTGGCAGTCAGGGGGAAAGGGCGTGGTCATCTGGGGACCCCGGATTGGGACCCCAGGGAGGCTGGATTTAACCCATAGGCCTGAGGGGTCCCACATCTAATTTAAAAGGTGTGCTATTAAACCTATTAAATAAATAAATAATGTAAATGGTTCTATCAATGTCTATCAGAAGAAGGCCAGGATCTCTTCTTGATCATCCCAGAGTGCAGGACACGGAATAATGGGCTCAAGTTACAGGAAGCCAGATTCCTTCTAAACATCAGGAGAAACTTCCTGACTGTTAGAGCAAAACGACAATGGAACCAATTACCAAGGGAGGTGGTGGGCTCTCCCACACTGGAGGCCTTCAAGACGAGGCTAAACAGCCATCTATCAGGGATGCTCTGACTTGGATTCCTGCATTGAGCAGGGGGTTGGACTCGATGGCCTTGTAGGCCCCTTCCAACCCTACTATTCTATGATTCTATGATCAGCCATGACAGCTACATAGAGCTTCCAGAGGGAGTATATCCCTGAATACCAGACAAACAACAGGGAAAGATGACATCCTGTTTGTGATCTTAAGAACATATGAAGAGTCCTGCTGGATCAGACCAAGGGTCCATCTAGTCCAGCATTCTGTTCACAAGCAGCTGCCCACGGGAAACCCACAAGCAGGACAAGAGTGCAACAGCACCCTCCCCCATGTTCCCCAGCAACTGGTGTCCATAGGCAGACTGCCTCTGATACTGGAGGTAGCAAATAGCCATCAGGACTAGTAGCCATTGAAAGCCTTCTCCTCCAGGAATTTGTCTAACCCCCTTGGAAGATAAGACCATATGAAGAGCCCTGCTGGATCAGACCAAGGGTCCATCTAGTCCAGCATTTTGTTCACAAAACAAGGTGGCCAACCAGCTGCCCATGAGAAACCCACAAGAAGGGCATGAGTGCAACAGCACCCTCCTGCCCATGTTCCCCAGCAACTGGTGTACAGAGAGAGACTGCCTCTAATTCTGGAGGCATCAGGACTAGAAGCCACTGATAGCCTTCTCCTTCATGCATTTGTCTAACCCCCTTTTAAAGCCATTGAAGTTGGTGGCCGTCGCTACATCGTGTGGCAGCAAATTGCAGAGCTTGCGCGGTGTGAAGAAGCCCTTCCTTTAATCTGTCCTGCATCCCTCAGCAATCATCTTTCCAGGATCCTGGCCACAGAACGCTGGACCAGAAGGACCCCCAGGCCTTTGACTCAGCTTGACTCAGCAAGGTGATTCTCCTGCTCTTAGACTTATTTTATTCAATGCATTCCCTTGTCATCCACCTCTAGGCAGGGGGGACCTTGGACTGATTGTGTGGCCAGGGTTGCCATCTTTTAAGACAGGAAGCAGGAGGTGGGTTGCAGAGACACTCAGCAAAGGTATTGTTGGAACTACCCAAGGCCATTAAACAACGAGCCCGACGGACACAGAGGGAGACCCCAGACCCGCGGTACCATTGCAGCCAGTGTCTCAGCAGCCAGCTGGATTTCTCGGTGTGTGGACTGCAGGGTGGAGCGGATGTCGGAGAGGAGGGTGCAGGCCTTGGTGTCTCCATAGCCATCGCAGCCAATCATTCCGCTGGCATTCCTCAGCCGGCTGTGTGCGTCATGGGCTGCCCACTCCAGCTCAGCAATCTCTCCAAGGAAAGCCGCTTTGGCGCCTGCAAGCAACAACATCGCCCTTTGCTTTGCCTTCTCCTGAGCCCACACATTTGGAGCTGGGCCAGAGAAAAGCTGGGCATGGAACAGGGAGGGCAGGGCCAAGAAACATTGCCAGCTGGAGGTTTTGGGGGCCCCATCAGCCAGGTCTCCATTGGGTCTCCTGTGCTTCTGTCCTGCTGCTGCCCACTCGCCTGCCCTCTCCCAGTTTGTGCAACTCTTTACTTATTTGTGATATTTATCTCCTGCTAAGTATAATAAAATCCCATCGCAGTTCACATAGACAGTCAGGGGCAGAAATATTGGAACAAGGATAACTGTTTTGGCAGTTGGCCTCTGTACACCACCACATTGAAGTTGAAAGGAAACACACCCAGATGGGAGCGAAGTCAGGACTTTCAGCTGTAATTCAAGGGGTTTGACGAAAGTGGGGCACTAACCATCCAGGAAGTACAGCCAGTGGCATGCACACACCCCCATCATTGGTGGCTCATAAGTAATGGAACAAACCAACATCATTTCAAACGGAAGGATCGCCTTTAATACCTGGATGAAAATCCTTTGCAGTCAATGACCGCCTGAAGTCTGGAACCCATGGACATGACCCAATGCTGAGTTTCCTCCCTCAAGATGCTTTGCCAGGCCTTCACTGCAGCTGCCTTCAGCTTCTGCTTGTTTGTAGGTCTTTCTGCTTCAGTCTAGTCTTCAGTAAGTGAAAAGCATGCTCTAGGGTTGAGATCAGGAGACTGACTTGGCCATTGAAGAACATCCCACTTCTTTGCCTTGAGAAACTCTTGGGTAAATTTTGCTGTATGTTTTGGGTCATTGTCCATCTGCAATATGAAGCGGCATCCTATCAGTGTGGCGGCATTCGGCTGAATCTGAGCAGAAAGTATAGCCCTATACACTTCAGAATTTGTCCTGCTGCTTTTATCAGCAGTCAGGTCATCAATAAACACCAAGTGACCTGGTTCCATTGGCAGCCATACATGCCCATGCCATAACACTGCCTCCACCATGTTTGACAGATGATATGGCATGCTTTGGATCATGAGCTGTTCCTCCCCTTCTCCATACTTTTCTCTTCCCATCATTCTGGTACAAGTTACTCTTGGTTTCATCAATCCAAAGAATCTTATTCCAGAACTGGGCAGGCTTTTTTAGGTGTTTGCTGGCAAAGGCTAATCTGGCCTGTCTGTTCTTGAGCGTTACCAGTGGTTTGCACCTTGTTGTGAAGCCTCTGTATTTACATTCATAAAGCTGTCTCTTGACTGTAGATGTTGACAATGACATGCCTACCTCCTCAAGAGCGTCCTTGACCTGGCTAGATGTTGTGAAAGGGTTCCTCTTCACCATGAGCAGAATTCTGCAGTATTCCACTTTAGTTGTCTTCCATGGTCTGCCAGGCCTTTTGCTGTTGCTGAGCTTGCCAGTTAATTCCTTATTTTTCAGGATGTTCCAAGCTGTTGTATTGGCCATTCCCACTGTTTTTGCTACCTCTCTGATGGGTTTATTTTGTTTCCTCAGCCTAATGCTGGCCTCCTTCACTCACATGGACACCTCTTTGGACCTCATGTTGGGAGTTCTAGTGAACAGCTACCAAATGCAAATGTAACACTCAGAACCACCTCCAGGCCTTTTATCTGCTTGATTGGTCACGGGGTACCCAGGAAACAGGCCACACCTGGCCATGCAGCTGCTTGTCAGCCATTCGTTCCATTACTTATGAGCCCCCAACAATGGGTGTGTGTGTATGCCACTGGCTGTACTTCCTGAATGGTTAGTGCCCCCCTTTTGCCAAACCCCTTGAATTACAGCTGAAAGTCCTGACTTCACTCCCAGGCCATCTGGGTGTGTTTCCTTTCAACTTCAATGTGGTGGTGTACAGAGGCCAACTGCCAAAACAGTTATCCTTGTTCCAGTATTTCTGGCCCCGACTGTAAATATTAAAATCGCATTTCAAATAAGATCTTCAAAACACAACATTAAACACAGTTCCAATCAAAGCAATGCAAGGAGCAGCATGATCAATGGAATTACAGCCCAGGGAAGGACAGGGTGAACAAGGCTGTTTTCAGGAGGTGTGTGAAAGGTGCTGTCTGGGTCTCCCAAGTCCCAGACCAGCACTTTAGCCACTACGCCACTCTGGATCTCCAATTTGTGTGGATTCACTTGGAAAAGGTGCGACGCCTCGGACCCTTTCAGGCAAGCACAGGGATGCTCCCACGTTCAATGGGACCTGAGGGGACTTCATGGTGGTGTCCAAGGTCCCAGTGCTGGCTCAATGCTTTTGAGATCCCTTGGGCAAGATACCCCAATGGGCCCCCTCCCTCAGTGAGTAGACCTTCTCACTGCCATTGTCGCCAGCTGCTCTTGCTTCTCCTCCTCTTCCTCATCATTGCTCCCACTTGCTTGCTTGGCAGGCAGAGAGCCAAGGAGGAAGGAGGCCATGGCGTCTCCTCCTCCTCCTCACCCCCACTGTTGCCAGAGGCAGGTGGCAAGCAGGTTGCGATGGGGAAGAGGAGGAGCAGTTTGCCAGTGAGCCCATGCTGGGGTATGGGCCATTGGCGAGTGCCCAACTATGCCTACCCTTGATGCTGGCCCTGCAAAGTCCCCTCCTGATATCTCCTAATTGGCTGTAATTGGCTGGATGGGAAAGGGCGCCCTCTCTCCCTGTCGCTTTACCTTTCAGCAGATAGTGGTCATGGAGGCTGTCTCCTCGCGATGATTCCCCAAGCACAGCGTCATAATAATGAGCCTTTGGCTTGCCACAATTTGGTTTCTGCAACCATGACTCCATCTTTGTCAGCTTGGCCTTCAGCTTGTCTGCCTGCAGGGGAAAGAGGTTGAGATGGGGCAGCTTTGGGGGAAAGACAGACATAACAGAAAAAGACTGCACATCCCTGAGCTCTGTTTCACAGACAGGGATGTAGTGGAGCCAGGATTACTGGGGAGAACCAGATGAGAAATGGGCTAACAGGGGAGAACCAGATGAGAAACGGGCTTACTGGGAGAACCGGATGGGAACTGGGCTTAGAGGGGAGAACTGGATGAGAAACGGGCTTACTGGGGAGAACTGGATGATGTCAGGGGCATAGCTGTGCCTCTGATGGTATCTGGCCTGATTATTTGATGCCCCTGCCCTGCAGAACTGTTCTCCACCCCAGGTTTAAACAAAAGTATTTGGAGACGGCTACATTCATCTGCCATGTAATGTCTACTTTGGTCCTTGGGATGCTGAATTCGGCATTCAGTACTAACAGTTGAGCTTCTTTTGTGGTTGTGGGGTGCTGTAGGAGAATAAGTAGCTGCCAGTAGTTGTGACCTTGCATTGCGTCTGCGGGAGGGCCAGAGAACTGTCGACATTTCTCACCTTTGTACACCACCCTCCTGAGGATCATGTGGAAAAGGATGGGGGTATGTGTGTGTGTATGTATATATATATATATTTCCCAGAGGGTAGCTGTGTTAATCTCTTGCAGCAAAAATAACAAAGAGTCTTTTGTCACCATTAAAACTAACACATGTATTCTGGCATAAGCTTTTGTGGGCTATTGCTTGCTTCATCAGATGTATGGTCAATTTTTGCATTTAATTTCCTTCTGACCCCACTGTTTACAATTCTCTCTCCCCTACTCCCCAATATGTACTGTATATAAACCTGAAATTCTCCATAATACTCCATGCATTTGATGAAGTGGGCAATAGTCCATTAAAGTCATGATAAATGTGTTAATCTTCAAAGACTCTGTGTATTTCTTAGCTCCCAGTCCAGATCTTTAGTGCCCCCTCCCACCCAACCCATACTAGGGTCCCGAACCAGATAGGACCCTCTGCACCTACTGTAGAGTAAAATTAAACAAGAAAAAGGTGGTAGCTGATAGATACAACTCAAAATAATGTCTGTTTTGTCCTTAACTTGACCAAGAGCCTTTCTACACAAGGCTTTTATTGTATGCTCGCAATTGCTCACTCACAGTAGTTTGCAGGTCCTTTACATGGCGTTCGCATCCTTCAGGGCCTCTCCCATGCTTTGCAACCATTATCATGTTTTTTTCTTAATGGGGAAAGTGTGGTGTTTTTTTTCTTAACAGCCTCTGTAGTGCCACAGAAATCTAGTGCAATTGCGCAATTCCACTATACCACAGTGCCACCTAGTGGTTGTTTAATGGAACATATAGAAAGGCAGAGAAAGACCTGCCCACCCCAGGAGAAAAAAAGTGTAAAGGAGCCGATCTGAATCCAGAAACAGAAGCCTTAGTAAAGGTGTAGGTTAAAAGCTTCATGTAGAAAAGCCCTAAAAGGCTCGTCGAGAGACTAATGGCTGATTAAAGCAAGCTAAGGAAGATGGAGAAAAGGGAAAATAATACCTCCTCCTTCACGAGACTGTAGCAGAGTGGGCACTCTAGGCACTGTTGGCTCCCAGGGTCATAGAAGTAGTTTGCTTCACACTGATCGCACTTGTAACCCACAAAGCCCCCTTTGCACGCACACGTGCTGTTCTCATGGCACTGGAGGGAAAGGGATCCCAGCTGGGAGCAGTTGCAGGCTGGAAGGAAGGAAACATTACCTGTGCATCTGTCGTTATTCGAACCATGCCCCACCTCTGCCCAAACACGTTCTCCCAACTTGCACAAGCAGGAGACAATCAAGTCCTTTGTAAAGACAACTGAGCTAGCATTGATATTACCTTGGCAACCTTGGAAGGAGAAACCAAAGAAGCCAGCCTGGCACTGGTCACATGATACTCCTTCCACACCAGAATGGCAGACACATTGTCCCGTGAATGGGTGGCAGAGGCTGTGCTGGGCGCCCACTGGGTGGCACTGGCAACTGGTCAGTGGGAGGAGAAAGAGAGAAGGGGGACATATAATATATTTAACATGATGTGAGGAGTGATGGACCTATCTGTCAATTGAAGTGTCTCATTCTTCCATCCTTAAGTTTGGTTCATCTTGACCTTTGAAAATTTATCCAGTCCGAAGTTCCACTCCTCCCAATCCTTGATATTTTTGCAGAAGTTCACATGAAAATTCATACGCATTTTTGTACAAAATTCTCTGAATACTGCATGCATAATTGCATGCATTTTTGCCTAATATATACATTTTTAGAACCCATTTCCCTTAATTTAATGCTTTTTAAACGTTAGTTCCCCTAAGATGTACATTTTTGTCTGTATGTTTGACTGGGGAATGCCACTGAAAAATTCGAAGCATTTTAAATGCTGACTGTACTTTGGTTTGCCTAGTGGGTAAAAAGGGCAAAATTAGGTACGTTCTCATGGGAATGCAAACAGAACAAATTTCTCTCCCATCCCTAGATCTGACTACCTTTTGAGAGGGGGAAAGACAACCTGGCTCCCATCACAACACAGGACCAAGGGGTGATATTGGGTGGTTGTATCTAGCATTTCTCAGCAAGAACGCCAACCAGGGAAAGACGAGCGTGGGCCCAACGGGATTTAAAGTGACCATTTCCATTGGCTTGCATTGGCAGCTATCCAACCTGGAGTTCCCCAACTGAGTTTTTGTTCTTTTTACTCTCCTTCCCTTCCTTCCCTGATGTGTTTTGTGTCAGGACCAGCCCTACCATGAGGCAGAGCGAGGCACGCAAGCCAATTTCTGGGGGAGGTGGAAGACAATGGGCAGTCCCCTGAGCCAAAGGACAATCTGGTGCCCTCTCCTCCGTCAAAGTACAAAGCCAGCAACTGATGCTTACTTCTGTGTTGGTGGTGGGATAGTGTCCTTGGCCACACCAGCAGCCCAGTTTAGGTGTCCCAGGACAGGAGCTGTCCTCAGTCAGAGAGAATCAACTGGGGAGTTCAGGAGGAACAGCTGGGAGGCTGACACTGCCACTCCCACCTGCCTCCCCCCACAGCAACTCCTGCCTGAGGGGACTGCCTCACTCTGCCTAATGGTAGCGTTGGCCCTGCAGCCTGGCAGGGCTATGGAATTCACTTCCACAGGATGTAGCAATGGCCACCACTTTGGATGGCTTGAAAAATTCCTGGAGGAAAAGGCTATCAAGGGCTACTAGTCCTGATGGCTCTATGCTACCTCCAGTATCACAGGCAGGATGCCTGTGTACACCAGTTGCTGGGGAACATGGGCAGGAGGGTGCTGTTGTGCTCCTGTCCTGCTTGTGGGTTTCCCGTGGGCAGCTGGTTGGCCACTGTGTGAACAGAATGCTGGGCTAGATGGACCCATGGCCTGATCCAGCAGGACTCTTCTGATGTTCCTATATGGGCCACATGGCCTGTGCTGCATCCCCTAAGCCAGGGGTGTAGAAGAGCGGTGTGCCAAGAGAAGAGTGATGTTGGGGAGCCCACAGGGTGGCCCAAAAGTAGGTATACAGTTGTTTAGAACGTTGATGGGAGGGGGAGAGAATTTTCAGTCTTCCAGTACTGCTTTAGAATCCACTTTCTTTGTTCTTAACTCAAGTTCGCTGCCATCATTCACAATATCATTAAAAAACAACAACTAAACAACTAAACAACTGTATACCTACTTAAGGGCCTCACTCCCCTCACTCTCTACACTTCTGATTTAACTGTCACTCCTTGTCACTCCCTCTTCCCAACTGTCATTCTGACTCCACCCACACATCTTCTACGCACACATTCTCTTCCCCTCCCATCAACATTCTAAACAACTGTATACCTACTTTTGGGCCACCCTGTATATTTCCCACCTGATTTCTCTCTAGAGCTCTGTTCCCTCCCCTCCCTCCAATTTCCATTACCTTTTGCAGCCCCTTCCTGGCTGCAGGTCAAAATAACCATCTTGACACTGGCTGCAGTCCCGGCCGGTCACATGGGGAAGGCAGATGCACTGACCGGAGACATCGTCGCAAGTGTTCAGCCCGTGAACAGAGCCCCCGGCGTTGCACCCGCAGGCTAGAAAGCAAGTGAGAGACGAAAAAGAAGAAAAAATATTTGGCATCGGAATAGGCTGCACACTCCAGCAGGCACCGTACATGCACGCTGCTCTGCTCAGGGCTGGCGCCAGAGGTCGGCATGGTTGGGCACCTGCCAAGGGCCCACACCGCAGCAGGGGCCCACTGACAGGAGCCCCCTGGAGTTGCTTCTCCTCTTCCCCATGGGCACCTGCTTGTTCCCCTGCCTCTTGCTCTGGCCCAGACAACGGAGGAGGGGAGAGAAAGGAGCAGGAGATGCTGCGGCCTCGTGGCTCCCTGGCTCTCCGCCTGCCAAGCAAGCGAGGGGCAGCAATGATGAGGAAGAGGAGGAAGAGGAATAGTAGCCGGTGACAATAGCAGTCAGAAGGTAGACGTACCGAGGGAGGGAGTCTGCAGCGTTATGTTTTGTACGGCCGGCGCCAAGGGAAGGTATAGTTGGGCACTTGCCAAGGGCACACACCTCAGCAGGGGTCCACTGACAAGAGTCCCCTGGAGTTGCTCCTCCTCTTCCCCATGGCCACCTGCTTGTTCACTTGCCTCTCGCTCTGGCCCAGGCAACGGTGGCGGCAAGGAGGACCAGGACATGCCGCTGCCTCCTTGCTCTCGGGCACCACCCCCAGTGTTTAGGGCTGGGAGGTCTGTACTCACGCGCACACTTTGCAGGAGGGCTGGCTGCCAGCGGGTTCCCATAGAAGCCCTTTTGGCACCTCTCGCAATGCTCCCCGGACGTGTTGTACAGGCAGCGAAGACACCGGCCCGAAACAGCGTCGCAGTTGCCCACGGCGTTGGGGTCCACGTTGCCATTGCATTCGCAGGGGCTGCAAAGGCGGACCGGTCCGTTCCTTCCCAGTGGGTCCCCGAAAAAGCTGTCGTCGCACAGCTCACAGAGTCGCCCTGGAGCAGGCCAGGACAGGTGGGAACAGAATTAACGTTCGCGAAGCGCTTCTACCAGAGAGGCTTTAGATGGGCCACAGTTTTTCAGTGGTGAAAGTGGTTTGCGAAAGGCTTCACTTTCCGCACTGTACACATGTATTACTGTTGCTTCCTGGGTGAATGGGTTTGGGAGGTTTTTGAAATGGAAAAGCCTGCCAAACCTCTTTCTCCCAGGTATTTTAGATACCTCCTTCTAGGTTATTATGGCTGTTTTATCGATTCCTGTGCTTTTCATTGTTTTTGTATTCTATGTATGTATTTTATTCTTTTAAATATTTGTATTGTATTTGTATCTTAACTGTGCTTTAAAATGGCATTTTAGTTTTTAACTGGCTGTAATCCAGCTAGAGAACATTAGTTATTGGGTGGATTAGAAATATACTAAATAAATGAGTAAACAAATAAGGGCGCAATCTTATGCATGTTTAGACAGAGAAAAGGCCTACAACTCCCAGCATCTCCCAGAATGCTGGGAGTTGTAGGACTTTTTTCTATCTAAATCTGCATAGGATTGTGCCCTAAATTGATTAGAGGTGAAAGTGGACCACCACAAGCAGTGATCTGTCTTTCAAACAACTTTCAACTTCGAAAAAAACCTTTTTGCTGTATATATGCACAACAGCAATCCTTTTGCCATGATTAATTCAGCCAAGAGAACCATTTCATTCTGTGTTTGCATTTGCGTCATTACACCTAAATACACAATGTTCCTTCCCCTCTGGAAAGAAAATCCCCAATCTATTCATATACCCCCAATTCTGAAATTAGAATACCATCTGCAAATGAGACACAGCTATAAAATATTTGTTCCCAACTCTATGATTCAAGATTTAAAATAAATCCATCATTTCATTTGGGAAAAGGAAAGGGTGACAGAGGAAAGGGTGGAAAGGGAAAAGTAGGACTATGTTCCAAACCTTTCCTCCACAACCAAGGGGACTAGCAACTTGCTTTAAAAAAAGAAAAAAGCAGAAAAAACTGAGATTCTCAGGGGTTCTGGATATAGTACAGCACAACAGATCCCATGCTTGTGCAGAGCAGTCATACACGCTAATAGGGATGTTGGAGAAATCCGCAACAGAACCAAATGAGTTTGGATTTTCATGAATCTGACCCGAGGAATACACAGCGGACTGGGTTTTCCCCTGTTGCGCAGATTTCATAGACTTGTGGACTGGTTTTCTATCCTTTGGGAATTTTGCACAAATTTAGTTGTAGAAAAATACGCAAAATTAAAAAAAATGGCCAAAAATGTACATTTCCCCTATAGTTTTAAAGCGTGAAAATGTACACTGGTGTGTGTGTGTGTGTGTGTGTGTGCATTTTCGCACATGCAGATTTCAGGAACAAAAAATCTGATTCTGTTGATGGCGGATGGCAGAACGAAAAGCCCCTGACAATCTGTGAAACAAAGATGGAACGGATCTTACACAATCCGTACATGTGAGCAATACACATAGACACGACCCTATAGATGGACTGAAAGAGGTGTTGAACCTCTTTCAGCCTGAGGGGCCAAATTCCAATTTGGAGATGCTCTTGGGGGCTACATTCCAGTGGTGGGTGGGTCTGATGGCAAAAGAGGTGGAGCCAAAGGCAAAGGGGTGGAGCCAAATACCAAAAATACTAGGATGTTGTAGCTTAACCCTTTTCTTGCCAGTAATTAAGCTACAGAGGAGAGACATTTTGACCATTCAGAATGGCACAGAAACTGGGCAACCACCAAACGACTGGTGGTCAGGGAGTGGGTGGGGTCTGGCCATCTGGGGAAGCCTAGAAAGCAAGATTTGGCCCTCTGATCTGAAGTTCAGCGCCCCTGCATTAAAAGATGGCAGGAAGGAGAGAAATATGCTTTTTTTTTGCATACTACTATGAGACTACCATGTTCCCTTTACCTCATGTATGAGCAGAGTACAGGCCTCAGGTAGTTATACCCACCTCTCTGTCCTGGTGGGCAGTGTGTGCAGACCACTTCTCCGCTCTCTGGGATGGCCACGCATGGTGACCGGCCAGGACAAGGGCAAGGCCTACAGTCATCTGAGCGGCCAATGAAGGGGTTGCCATAGAAACCAGTGACGCAACGTTCACAGGAAGGCCCTTCAGTGTTGTCCAGGCATTGGCAGAGGCCTACAGTGAGGAAGGGAACAAACCATAAATGAGGTCCGAGACAGTGAAAGGCAGTCAATTGCCCTCCTCGGGCAGAACAACATAAAATAGAAGCAAGAGCCGCCATTTTGAGCTGGATCAATGGTCCATCATAGGCTAACCTGTTCTTTTTGAACAGGGGCCACTGAAATGTTTCAAAAAGATTGTATAGTACAATAGTTAATTTGTATTTAGCCATAGGCCATCGCAATAAAAGTGGAGGATAAAAGAAGAGAGACAGGTTGAGCTAAACACTTATTCTTCACAAGACAGGTCCATAATTTCCTTGCAGCCCTAGCAAACAGGGCTACCCTGTATCCGACAAAGGGCTGCTCATCACACACACGTTCCGCTATAATATCCTGAGGTAAATTGCCAGGGGTAGGGGTAATGACACGTGAGAGGAACTGACCCCTTGGTTCTGCATACGAAGGACAAAACAGTATGTAATGCGCGAGGTCTTCAACCTGGCAAAACCATAGACACAAGTCCGTTCCTGCAGCAGAACACCTGAATACCTCCCTTCCTCGCAAGAAAAGACTTTAAGCAGGGCTGATGTCAAGAGTAGGCATGGCTGGGCATTTGCCAAGGGCCCACGCTGCAGCAGGGCCCACTGGCAAGAGCCCCGTGGAGTCGCTCCTCCTCTTCATCACTGCAACCTGCTTGTTCACCTGCCTCTCGCTCTGGCCCAGACAACGGAGGTGGTGAGAAAGAGCAGCAGGAGACGCCGCGGCCTCCTGGCTCCCTGGCTCTCTACCTGCCAAGCAAGCAAGTGGGAGCTAGGATGAGAAAAAGGATGGGGAGCAAGAACAGCTGTTGACCATGGGGGTGAGGAGGTAGACTGCTGAGGGAGGGGGGCCATTGAGGGTGTCTTGCCCAAGGGCCTTCCAAAACCTGGCACAGGCATTGCTACCAAGGCACGAGATCCCAGGTGGCAAAGTTTGGATTTGATCTTGAGCATGATCAGAGCTGGCGGCAAAGAGATCTAACCCATGGAGACAGAATCCAGAATTCTCTTGCATAAGCCCCGTTGAAACCAAGAGGAATTGAGGAACAGAACAGTGCCTCTCCCTGTAGCAGGAGTGTTTGATGTCTGTTGCTAGACTAACAAGCCTGCTTAAACAGTTTCAGACACCAATAGACCACATCAGTTCAACACATCCACGTTGCTTGGTTTTCTGTTAAGGATCAATGGCACCCTCAAAATGGATGCATGCAACTTATGAGAGCCTGAGGATTTCAAGCCAAGCAGAGTCTCAGGCCACTGAAAACGTGCTGTCGCTTCAGAACTCCCTTTCATGGGACTGGCTTTGGGCACACATATAAGATGTTTTCGACATGGAATCAAAACTGAGTTGGGGGGAAAAAATTAGCTACACATTTCTGCAGGCAGTTAGAAGTTCTGTGTCACGAGTAAACACAATCATTGTTGACTTCTCCACAGATTTAGTTTTGAAACGGAGAAGTCATAAGAAAGCGTTGTAGGCGAGGCACGGAATGAACAGTGCAGCAAAACCACCATAAAACAACAGCAACAGAAAATCCAGTTTGTAACATCAACAATCGCTCTGTTTTATATAGCGCTGTGGCAGTTCAAAGCGCTTCGATAGTTCTTAACAATGGTGAGCCAATACTATTAGATCCATTTTGCAGATGGGGAAGCTGAGAAGATTGTGGCTTGGCTAAGGTCCCTTAGGGCACAACATAATGGGCATAGCTGGCCGCCTCCGAAATCGGAGGTGTCCACCTATCCAATGCAGGGCAGGAGAAGTACAGAGGGGATCATTTTCGGCTGTCTAGCCATGGGAAGGCGGAGCGGAGGAGGAGGCTGCCAGACGACACATAGGATGTGTCGTATCGGCATTTCTGCCTTCCCTGCCCTGGAACGCCCCTCAGAACACCCCATTTTGGCTGCTCCGCACTCCTCTTCAGAGTGGGACTGTTCTGCACTGCCTGTGAGGTGGCATGGAAGGGGGGGGAAGGTCGGTTCTCCGGGAACTGAACTCGGAGAACGGGCTCTGAGGGAGGTTCCCGGAAAACCAGATATCCTATGGCTGTCTAGCTGCTGACTGGCGGCCATAGGATTGTTCCCTTAGTGAATTTGTGGCAGAGGAACTATCTGAAGCAAAGGCTTCCAGCTTCATCAGACTATTAACCACTGCACCTGCTTGCATGAGGAAGATCAGAGCTAATTATCCCTCCAAAGTTAGCAGAACAGGCTGCCTTTTTACTAGTTTCTGAAGTTACAGCAAAGATGGAGCTTAGGAAGGAGTTTCTGCGTGTGTGGAAGGCAGAAACTGAGGCACTGTTGTTCACTGAGGCAGCGTTGTTCTGTACCCCCACTGAAGGAGACAGAGCAGGGACTTTTATTAGGCAATATAAGTAGTTATCAGCTGACTGGAATAATGTTGTGAATTTGTTCAATGGAAGTATGTATAAAATCTGACATTGTATCACCGCTACAGCTCATAGGATACTGAATGGTAAAGACAAAAACCATCCATTCAGCCGAAGGCTTTGATGAACAGCCATATTTTACTCAGGCATCTGAAGGAATTTTATGTTGGGACATGTCAGCTCTCACTTGGATGGGGGTGCCACGGGGGCGGGGTCCCAAAAAGTCTGAAAAGCACCTCAGGGGAAAGGGATCAGTGTAATCTCTTTCCTGACATGCTATCTTTCTCTGTCAGTGGTGGCATCTTGTAGTCCGCCAGACGTTTTGGCCTACAACAGTTGTCCTCAGTTCTCCATCTGTTTTGCTGGCTAAGGCTGATAAGAACATATGAACATGAGCAGAGCCCCGCTGGATCAGACAAGGGTCCACCTAGCCCAGCGTTCTGTTCCCACAGGGGCCAACCAGCTGCCCATGGGAAACCCACAAGCAGGACATGAGTGCAACAGCACCCTCCTGCCCATGTTTCCCAGCAACTGGTGTCCATAGGCTCACTGCCTCTGGTACTGGAGGTTGTACATAGCCATCAGGACTATTAGGCATTGATAGCCTTCTCCTCTAGGAATTTGTCCAACCCCATTTTAAAGCCATCCAAATTGGCGGCCCTCAATCCCGTGGTAGCGAATTCCATAGTTTTAACTCTGCTCTGTGAGAAGAAGTCTTTCTTTCAATCTGTCCTGAATCTCCCACCAATCAGCTTCATGGGATGACCCCTTTGCGTTCTAGTATTTTGAGAGAGGGAGAAAACTGTCTCCCTATCCACAGTCTCCACACCACGCATAATTTTGTAGACCTCTATCATCTCTCTTGTAGGCTAAAACATCCGGAGGGCCACAAATTCTGTATGGAGGGATTTCCCCCTCCCACAGATGAATATTGGAAGTGGCACATTAGCAGCTTGACCACCATTAGTGCTGAGGTGTAGGTAGCCATGCAGCAGGTGGGTGAAATCCAAGCCAGGCCCCTTAAGACTCTCCTTGCCCAATAAAAATCCCACCCTCAACAGGAAGCCTTGATAGCACTTCCTGTTGAAGAGGGCCAATGGCCAGCCTGCGTGGGTGGAGTCAGTTTGGTGATTTTGGCCTGACCCCTTTTGCCATGAGCCCCACCTACCCCTGGAATGCAGCCCCTGAGAGCTTCTCTGAAATGGAATGCAGCCCTCAGACTGAAAGAGACTCTGCACCCCTGCTTTATTTCCTTGGGCAGCCTTTCTGAATCTGGTATGCTTTCAGCATTCCTGATTATTGGTCATGCTGGCTGGGGGGCTGACAGGAGTTGAGGTCCAAAATATCTGGAGGGCACCAGTTTGGGGAAGTCAGGCCTAGGGAGACTCTCTAACTTTTAGCCCTTGTCTGGAGCACCCTGGGTTCACCAGGGCCAGCCCAAGACATGTTGCTGCTTGAGCTGAAGTGGCAAACGACACCCCCAAGTGTGTAGCATCTGAGACTAGCTATGTTATTTTGCCCCGAGGCAGAGAAACCCACATGCCTTTTCCCCTCCCCGGCAGTAAAAATAAGCAAGAATAAATTCGAGAGCTAAACTTTTGCTGCCCTTTTATGCCACCTCAAATCCGACTTGCTCTGCCCAACAGTAATTCTTTCAGCCCTCCTGAAGACCACTTCCATGAAGGCTCCTCCTCCCTCAACTGTCACCACCACTAGTCATTCCAGCAGGCTGTACTGAGAGAAATGAGAGGGGGAAGCGCGGCCGTTCCACCAGCTCTGCTGAAAGGCTTCATTTTTCCTCTTCCCTCCTCATTTCTTCTTCCTCGTGTGCCGTGTCTTTTTAGATTGTGAGCCTGCAAGCAGGGACTGATGACTGATTATATGTAAGCCACTTTGGGAGGGGTGTTTTTTTTGGCTAAGAAGCAAGATAAAAATACTGTAAAGATAGAAATGGGAGGGGAGCAAGGGAGTGGATGCAATCCCCCCCCCCAGCCCATTTAGTCCCATAATGGCATGCACAGGGGGAGACGTGGACAAAGCCTATGTTGCTTTGGAGGTTTTTCCAGGAAATGAGTTGCAAGATGAGTGGGACAAGATGCAAAGAGGAAGAGTCAAAAGAAAAGAACGGTGGGGTGTATGTGTGGCTGAGGGGAAAGGGAAGGAAAATCAAATTACTAAGGCCTATATCTGATGGGTCCCCTTCATGGATCACTGCCTTGTTGTGGCGAAGGGGCTTGCGTAACTCAGTGAAGCCATAAGCTATGCCGTGCAGGGCCACCCAAGACGGACAGGTCATGGCAGAGAGTTCTGACAAAATGTGGTCCACTGGAGAAGGAAATGGCAACCCACTCCAGTATTCTTGCCAAGAAAACCCCATGGAACGTATCACAAGGCTAAAAGAGATGACGCCGGAAGATGAGCCCCTCAGGTCGGAAGGTGTCCAATATGCTACTGGGGAAGAGCAGAGGGTATTTCCAAGTAGCGCCAGAAAGAGTGAAGCGGCTGGGCCAAACCCGAAAGGACACTCAGCTGTGGATGTGTCTGGTGGTGAAAAGAAAATCCGATGCTGTAAAGAACAATATTGTTTAGGAACCTGGAATGTCAGATCAATGAATCAAGGTAAGCTGGAGGTGGTCAAACATGAGATGGCAAGATTGAACATCGACATCTTGGGAATCAGCGAACTCAAATGGACAGGCATGGGCGAATTTAATTCAGGTGACCATCATATCTACTATTGTGGGCAAGAATCCCTTAGAAGAAATGGAGTAGCACTCATAGTCAACAAAAGGGTGGGAAAAGCAGTACTGGGGCACAATCTTAAAAATGATAGAATGATCTTAGTACGAATCCAAGGCAAACCATTCAACATCACAGTAATTCAAGTCTATGCCCCAACCACTGAGGCCGAAGAAGCTGAGGTTGATCGGTTCTATGAAGACCTACAACACCTTCTAGAACTAACACCAAAAAAAGATGTCCTCTTCATCATAGGGGATTGGAATGCTAAAGTAGGAAGTCAAGAAATCACCGGGATAACAGGCAGGCATGGCCTTGGTGTACAAAATGAAGCAGGACAAACGCTAATAGAGTTTTGCCAAGAGAACATGCTGATCATAGCAAACACTCTTTTCCAACAGCACAAGAGGCGACTCTACACATGGACGTCACCAGATGGTCAATATCGAAATCAGATTGATTATGTCCTTTGCAGCCAAAGATGGAGAAGCTCCATACAGTCAGTAAAAACAAGACCTGGAGCTGACTGTGGCTCAGATCATGAGCTGCTTCTTGCAAAATTTCGGCTTAAATTGAAGAACGTCGGGAAAACCACTAAACCGTTCAGGTATGACCTAAATCATATCCCTGATGAATATACAGTGGAGGTGAGGAATAGATTTCAGGGATTAGACCTGATAGACAGAGTGCCTGAGGAACTATGGACGGAGGTCCGTAACATTGTTCAGGAGGCAGCAACTCAATCCATCCCAAAGAAAAAGAAATGCAAGAAAGCAAAGTGGCTGTCTGAGGAGGCTTTACAAGTAGCTGAGGAAAGAAGGGAAGCGAAAAGCAAGGGAGAAAGGGGAAGATATACCCAACTGAACGCAGAGTTCCAGAGAATAGCAAGGAGAGACAAGAAGGCCTTCTTAAATGAACAATGCAAAGAAATCGAGGAAAACAACAGAATGGGAAAGACTAGAGATGTCTTCAAGAAAATTGGAGATCTCAAGGGAACGTTTTGTGCAAAGACGGGCATGATAAAGGACAAAGAAGGCAGGGACCTAACAGAAGCAGATGAGATTAAGAAGAGGTGGCAAGAATACACAGAAGAACTATACAGGAAAGATCTTAATGTCCCCGATAGCCATGATAGTGCGGTCACTGAACTTGAGCCGGACATCCTAGAGAGTGAAGTCAAGTGGGCCTTAGGAAGCATTAGTAACAACAAAGCTAGCGGAGATGACAGTATTCCAGCCGAGCTGTTTAAAATCCTAAAAGATGATGCTGTTAAAGTGCTGCATTCAATATGTCAACAAATCTGGAACACTCAACAGTGGCCACAAGACTGGAAAAGGTCAGTTTACATTCCAATTCCAAAGAAGGGCAACGCCAAAGAGTGTTCAAACTACCGTACAATTGCGCTCATTTCACATGCCAGCAAGGTGATGCTCAAAATCCTACAAGTTAGGCTTCAGCAGTATGCGAACCGAGAACTACCGGAAGTACAAGCTGGGTTTCGAAGAGGCAGAGGAACTAGAGATCAAATCGCCAACATTCGCTGCATCATGGAGAAAGCAAGAGAATTCCAGAAAAACGTCTATTTCTGCTTCATTGACTACGCTAAAGCCTTTGATTGTGTGGATCACAACAAACTGTGGCAAATTCTGAAAGTGATGGGAGTACCAGACCACCTTACCTGTCTCCTGAGAAACCTGTACAAGGGTCAAGAAGCAACAGTAAGAACCAGACATGGAACAACCGATTGGTTCAAAATTGGGAAAGGAGTACGACAAGGCTGCATATTGTCACCCTGCTTATTTAACTTATATGCAGAGTACATCATGAGAAATGCCGGGTTGGATGAATCAGAGGTAGGAATTAAGATTGCTGGGAGAATTATCAACAACCTCCGATATGCAGACGATACCACCCTAATGGCAGAAAGCGAAGAGGATCTCAAGAGCCTCTTGTTGAGGGTGAAAGAGGAGAGTGCAAAAGCTGGTTTGAAACTCAACATTAAAAAAACGAAGATCATGGCATCTGGCCCCATCACTTCCTGGCATATAGAAGGGGAAGAAATGGAAGCAGTGACAGATTTTACTTTCTTGGGCTCCAAGATCACCACAGACGGTGACTGTAGCCATGAAATTAAAAGACGCTTGCTCCTGGGGAGGAAAGCTATGGCCAACCTAGACAGCATAGTAAGAAGCAGAGACATCACCTTGCCGACAAAGGTCCGTCTAATCAAAGCTATGGTTTTCCCAGTAGTAATGTATGGCTGTGAGAACTGGACTATAAGGAAGGCTGAGCGCCGAAGAATTGATGCTTTCGAACTGTGGTGCTGGAGAAGACTCTTACGAGTCCCCTGGACTGCAAGGAGGTCAAATCAGTCCATCCTAAAGGAAATCAACCCTGAGTGTTCATTGGAAGGACAGATAATGAAACTGAAGCTCAAATATTTTGGCCACCTAATGCGAAGAGAAAACTCTCTGGAAAAGACCCTGATGCTGGGAAAGACTGAAGGCAAAAGGAGAAGGGGACGGCAGAGGATGAGATGGCTAGATAGCATCACGGATGCAATGAATATGAACTTGAGCACGCTCCGGGAGAGAGCGCAGGACAGGAAGGCCTGGCGTGCTATGGTCCATGGGGTCACGAAGAGTCGGACACGACTGAACGACTGAACAACAACAATATCTGATGGGTGCAAGGGGGGCTTGACTGGTGGAAACAAGAGCTGGAAGATCAAAGCCCTGGACTTGTATCCAGAAAGGGAGACGGGATGGAGTGGAATTCCATCATGAAAGAGGCAGGGTTTTGGGGCGGGGGTGGGAGAAAAACCTTTGTGCCGTTTTCCATTTGGTAATGGTAAGGGAAAAAGAAGCTTGTTAAAAACTTTCCTTTGGGGAAAAAAGCAGCTTTCACCATCTCAGCTGTTTCCCGGCAAACAAGCCAGATGTTGCAGTATTGGAGTTGGAGTAGGTTACTGGCAGCCCAGTGGAGGCTGGTGGCTCCTGTTTCAGTGGGGCTGTGAAGCCACTCTGGGTTTCGGTCCAGGCCCTATCCCCCAAATGGGTTCAGCACCTTGGATAGCTCCTTCAGAGTTCTGATTGAAACCCAGAGTAGATTCACTGCCCCACTGAAATAGGAGCCACCAGCCTCCACTGTGGCGACCTCTGTGTGTGTGGTGGAATCGTACATGGGGGGGACCAACAAGGACATCTAGCCCACCCCATCCACACACTGCTGTGGCACCGCACTGTCTTTCTGCCAAATCCTTCCCTGTAACTAACAGTGTGAGCAGAGGACACGCTTCAAGCAGTGTTGCCTGCAAAGCTATGAGCTGCTTGCGGACGTCTGCCAGTCACCTAGTGACTGCAGGTGGTACTGCAGGCTTTAAACACACAGACACATTACAATTAATTAAGACGAACCAGACATGGAACAACCGATTGGTTCAAAATTGGGAAAGGAGTACGACAAGGCTGCATATTGTCACCCTGCTTATTTAACTTATATGCAGAGTACATCATGAGAAATGCCGGGTTGGATGAATCAGAGGTCAGAATTAAGATTGCTGGGAGAATTATCAACAACCTCCGATATGCAGACGATACCACCCTAATGGCAGAAAGCGAAGAGGATCTAAAGAGCCTCTTGTTGAGAGTGAAAGAGGAGAGTGCAAAAGCTGGTTTGAAACTCAACATTAAAAAAACTAAGATCATGGCATCTGGCCCCATCATTTCCTGGCATATAGAAGGGGAAGAAATGGAAGCAGTGACAGATTTTACTTTCTTGGGCTCCAAGATCACCGCAGATGGTGACTGTAGCCATGAAATTAAAAGACGCTTGCTCCTTGGGAGGAAAGCTATGGCACACCTAGACAGCATAGTAAGAAGCAGAGACATCACCTTGCCGACAAAGGTCCGTCTAATCAAAGCTATGGTTTTCCCAGTAGTAATGTATGGCTGTGAGAGCTGGACTATAAGGAAGGCTGAGCGCCGAAGAATTGATGCTTTCGAACTGTGGTGCTGGAGAAGACTCTTACGAGTGCCCTGGACTGCAAGGAGGTCAAATCAGTCCATCCTAAAGGAAATCAACCCTGAGTGCTCATTGGAAGGACAGATAATGAAGCTGAAGCTCCAATATTTTGGCCACCTAATGCGAAGAGAAAACTCCCTGGAAAAGACCCTGATGCTGGGAAAGACTGAAGGCAAAAGGAGAAGGGGACGGCAGAGGATGAGATGGCTAGATAGCATCACGGATGCAATGAATATGAACTTGAGCACGCTCCGGGAGAGAGCGCAGGACAGGAAGGCCTGGCGTGCTATGGTCCATGGGGTCACGAAGAGTCGGACACGACTGAACGACTGAACAACAACAACAATGCATTTTAACCCAAAGTGCACACCCCTAGGGAGGGACCCCTTAGTATGAATGCTAAGTTTCAGGGGTCGAGGTGTTACAGTCTTGGAGCTAAGTTGCTCACAGACACACATCCTCTTTTGTTATGATAGAAGAAAAAGATTATGAGCACATTCCTATCCATGTTTAGATGGGGGAAAAAGTCCTACAAGTCCCAGCATTCCCCAGCCAGCTGGGAGTTGTAGGGCGTTTTTCTGTCTAACCATGCATAGGATTGCGCCTTAAGACTCTTAATTCAGTGGTTCTCAACCTTCCTAATGCCGCGACCTTTTAATACAGTTCCTCACGTTGTAGTGACCCCCAACCATAAAATTATTTTCGTTGCTACTTCATAACTGTAATTTTGCTACTGTTATGAATTGCAATGTAAATATCTGATATGCAGGATGCATTTTCATTGTTACAAATTGAACATAATTAAAGCATAGTGATTAATCACAAAACCGATATGTAATTATATATTGTGAAATATTTATTTCTAAAATGAAATTTTGTCTTGAAGCATGGTGTAGCATGGGTAACAGTCTTAATATAACAACTCCAAATTGGGACTGGAGTATTGGACTGGAGAGGAGCAGACAGCATCTACAACTTACATAACCCATTAGATCAGGCATGAACTCAGCTGGTGGAATTCAAGATGGTCAGAAAATAAGACACTTGGGTCGGGAAGTCCAAGAGCCTCCTCCTTGATTAGGTATCTCCCCGCTTGATTAGGGATCTCGGCAGGATGAAAGACATCCTCTGTGGTGAAAGAGACTCACCTTCTATCTAGGCCACTTTCCCCAACCTGCTGCCTTCCTGATGTGCTGAACAACAACTCCTAGCATCCCCAGCCTGTTCAGTTGGCCAAGCTGGCTGGGGATGATGAGAGATGCTGTGCAACACATTGGGAAGGCACCAGATTGGGGAAGGCTAAGCACCTCATCATATTCTCAACACATGGAAAGAGAGACTTTGATTGTTTCTTTATTATTTATTTCATAGATTTATTTATCGCTTATCATATTTTTTTAAAATATCTCTGAGCAGTTAAAGATGTCAGGAGTGGGGGCTTTGGAGAAAGGAGGTGGGGCTTCAGGAGAGAGTGAGCCCACCCCAACATCATCCTGCCCCCAGAGGTTGTCCCAGGAGGCAATCCGGCCCCTGGGGCCAGAACAGTTCCCCATCCCTGGACCAGAGTTCATTCCAACTCTGATGGTATGATTTTATCCCTCTGTATCTTTATGTTCTCCTCCCGGTCTTTTCCTTTTCCTTCTCCCTTACTCCCTCACCCCACATCTTGCCATTTGCTTTGTGTCATTGCTCCCTTAAGAAACTGAAAGTTACTATAAAACTTTATAAACTAAAACACACACAGCATTTGGAGGCATTGGTCTGATCTCTGGCACACAACTCACCAGGGCGTTCCCCTGTGTGTGCCCCACACTGAAAGCACTTGCACTTTTAATGGGGCTTGTGCAGGAGCATGTCTTGGTGGGTCAGGTCCCATGTTAGCATGAATTTGGTAGCAGGAAGAATTATGTTTGGATTTTCTGCTTCAGGCACCCAAATACCTTGGTCCTGCCCAGGAAGTGAGCCCCGCTGTCAGTTCAATAGGGGCTTATTCTCAAGTAAGCTTACTCCCACATAAGCACACATTTAATTGCAGCCTTAATGACACCCATAGCCCACTCACCCCATTTGACTGCCTCTCTAGTGTTCCCTTCCAACAGGGCCATTTTGCACATGCCCAAGAACTTTGCACATGCTCAAGAGGCCCACTCTGCATCTTCTCACAGCTGCAACTCTGCACACACTCAGAGACACCATTCCTCTCTTTACGTAAAAGGCCAAGACAGGGGTGGGAAGCCAGGCAATAACTTCAAAATCCACAGCTGGGCAATTGGGCAACTCTGGATAAAATCCAACTAAAGCCCTTCTTAGAGTAGACGCATTAAAATGAACGGGACTTAAAATCATCATGACTACCTTGGGGTTGGACTCGATGGCCTTATAGGACCCTTCCTACCCTACTATTCTATGATTCTATGAACGTCAGTCCCATTCATTTCAATGAGCCTACCTTAAGTAGGGCTTTAGTTGGATTTTACCCAAAGATTTTGGGCTTCTTTTGACGGTTAACCTTTAAGGGTTGGCTCAAGACCGACCTCCTCATCCCTATCCTCTCTCGCCTCCTGGATAGGCCCGTCTCCGGAACTCTTCACATGGTCAGAGGGAAGCCCTGGGCCTGTTGCAGAGCCTGCCCACGAAGCCTGCCACGAAACCCCGCCGGTCCCGTCCAGTGCCTGGCGCCCCTCCGAGCTCACCCCGGAGCAGCGGGACACAACAGCGACGCCTTTGTGTAGCGAAGAGATGAGAGCGAGGCGAGACGGGAGCAGGGTGGTGAGGGAGAGAGAAGCCGGCTGGGGCGGGCAGAAAAGCCCCCTCGCGGGCGGCAGCTCGCCGTCGGCCCAACGCCTCCTCCACTCACCGTCGGAGCTGAGCGTATCGTAAGCGTCGCGCTGGCGCGCCCCGTCGGAGCCGCCAGGCTCGCTGTAATCCACCCAGCTGAGCCCTTCCAAGTTGTCGTAGTGATGGTCTAAGGCGACCCCTGTGAAAGGGTCGTTCGACCCCCAAAGGGGTCGCGACCCACAGGTTGAGAACCGCTGCTCTTAACTGAACCTGTTAAAACTGTAAAAAATGTCCCTAGCCTTTTTTCTTTTCCTTCTTAACCCTTGAGCCTTGCTCTTTCTCTCCTTTCCTTTATCTTGCTGTTTCTCTCCACTCCCAGCCTCTAGCCTTGCTATTTCTCTCCCCAACCCCTTTCTTCACTATTTCTCTCCTTTCCCCTTCCCTAGCCTTCTTCTTTCTCTCCCTTCCTAGCCCCTAGCCTTGCTCTTTCTCTCCCACTCACCCCTTTATCTTGCTGTTTCTCTCCACTCCTAGCCTTGTTATTTCTCTCCCCCAACCCTTTTCCTCACTATTTCTCTCCCTTTCCTGTTCCTAGCCTTCTTCTTTCTTTCCCTCCCTAAACCCTAGCCTTGCTTTTTCACTCCCACTCACCCATTTATCATGTTCTTTCTCTCCACTCCCAGCTCCCAGAATCGCTATTTCTCCCACCCACCCCTCTTTACTTCACGTTTCTCCCCTGTTCTAGCCTCTAGCCTGGCTCCTTCTCTCTCCTCTACCTCTTTGCCTAGCTTTCTCTTCCTGCCCCCTGAACAACTGACCAGTGACAGGTTCAGGAACAGGATGGAGAACTTGGTGCCCTAACGTTTTTCAATTTTATGTTAATTTCTTTTAAGTGAAGAGCTTTGCTGGCACCATCAGAGGTGCGGCGTTGGAGACCCCTGGGATAATGTATTCTAAAAGTGAAAAGAATAAAATGAGCATCTTTAACTCCTGTCCAGTTGGCCTCCCCCTTTCCAAAATAAGGAGACAGAAAGGATGCTGCAGTGATCAGCCTGACCTCTGGTGGGCCCTGGCAACCGGTGCTGATGCCACCATGCTCTGGGGGGTCATTTGAGGAGGCCCTGGGTTGTGGGGTTCTGCACCTTGGCCCCCAGGTCCAGCCCTGCTGCACCAATTAGGATTAGAGGACAAAGCAGAAGGGCCAGGGAGACTTGGGTTCAAATCCCTGCTTGGGCAAGTAGCAAGCAGGGTGACATCTCCTTGCATAGGCTGCCCCAAGGTCAAACAGATGTGGAAAATGAATAATAAAATGTAGACAGAAAACAGAGACAGGGAGGGAGCAAGCACTGACCTGTATCGGGATCACAGCTGCCATGCTGGTTGCAGGAACAGGGGACGCAGCTGGTCAAGGGCCCCCCAAAGGGCACCTCCCGCTTGAAGCCTGGGGCACAGGACTCACAGAATTGCCCCACGTACCCCTGGGGGCATATACACTCTTCTACCCACAGGGCAGGCGGGGACAAGCCTGGACGAGCAGATGTGAGTTGCACCTCCTTTAAGGAAATTCTGCCTGTGAAAAAAGGAGGAGAAATCTGGGGGAACAGAAGCTGAGCTAGGTGAAAACCAGGGATGCTTGAGGAATGGGATCTTTTCTACTTTTGATGGAACTGCTCTGATTTGGGCTCATGTGCGGATCAGAACCAAGGTTATCCACTGGCATTTGTACTTCACAAATGTCCCGATGTGGTTCTCGGCTCAAAAAGAAATAAAAGTAAACATGCATTTTAGGGTGCACTCTTATGCGCGTTTAGGCGGAAAAAAGTCCTACAACTCCCAGCATGCCTCAGTCAGCCATGTGGGGGCATCGGGCATGCTGGGTGTTGTAGGACTTTTTTTCTGTCTAAACATGCATAGGATTGTGCCCTTAATCTAATACATTAAGAAACAACAACCAGATATTTAAATTCAAATTTTCATGCAGTTAAAAAAACACAAACCCTTAAAATTACCTGCAAAAGTGACACAGACCAGAAATAGATTGATTTGCCCATCCCTAGTTAAAATACAGAAAGCACAAAAAAGTTCCAGCAAATTTTTGCTTAAAGCTTTTAATGCACATAACTAAGGCTTAGGAGAGGCTTTTGAACCTATCTAAAACTATTGACAGGCTGCCTTTTAGGGTGGAACTCTTTGAAGGCAGCATACAAGACTAAAACCGCACTAAGTGTGGATACACTTTTTTTAAAAAAATCATAAATACATGTTTGAACCCCCACCTTTTAGAATGCGGGGAAATTGCACAAAAGCTGAGAAATGGCCAAACAATCTGTGATTGGGGGAAAATGGGGTGGGCCCAGAGGGAGGGGGTGTGGCCATCTGGATTTGGCCTGTAGGAGGGCAGGATTTGGCCCTCGGCCGTGAGTTTCTACACCCTTGCATTATCCTCTCAACCTCATTCCCATCTCCGATATCAATGGCTCCTTAAGCCCCAGGCACCTTTGAGAAGGATGTCATCTTATGTCCCATTACAATTTCCAAAGCCCACCAAGGATGGTCTCTGAATGGCACCATCCCTGGTTCAGGTTTAGACACTGAGGGGGTGAAGAGAGGTGTTTTTGGTAGATGCCCCACCCTGTTCAGGAGTTCCCTCCCCAACTGCAGAGTTGAGGGTGGGCCCAGAGGAAGGGGGCATGGCCATCTGGAGAACCCTGGGGGACCAGGTTTGGACCCCCGGAGGGCCAGATGTGTCCCCCAGCCCTGAAGTTCCCCATCCCTGATGTAAAGCAGGCATATCTGTTTTCATCGGCTTGTCTTCCCCTTCCCTGCTGGCTTTCTGCAGATTCAGGTAGGAATTGCTGAACAGACTTCATGTGGAAAATCAGATCTGCTACCCTGCAGGACTCCAGCTTCCCAGGTGATATGGAATGCTCCATATCTGGCAGATCTTTTGCAGTGCTTTCGAATCTGCTGCTGGTAGTGATTTTGGAGAAATCCGCAATGGATTCAAATGAGTTTGGATTTCTATGAATCTGACCTGCAGCGGACCAGCTTTTTGCTAGTTGCGTGGATTCTGCAGAACTGCAGACTGTTTTTTCACTTTTGGCAGGGATTTGCACTAATTTGCATTAGTGCTAACACACACTTGTGCACTTGTGCAAATGTGCTAATATGCATTCGTTAGTTCACAGGAGCGCTAATTCTCATTAACCAGTATACACATCTGTGCATTGTGTAAGTGTGGATTACCATGAATGCAAGCAGAATGAAATTCGGGGGGGGGGGGTGTCTGATTCTCTCAATGAGCAAAATGAAAGGTGACTGCCAACCTGCAAAACAGAGATGGAATGGATTTAACAAAATCCCTCCATCCTTAGCTGCCAGGCAGGCTTTCCGCTGACTGCTTGAATCTGAGCCCTCCAAAGCTTGCAGACTTGCAAAGGCTGTCGCAGGTTGGCCAGCTAGGGAAAGCTCCGTTTCAAGTGGAAGATTGGAGCCCTCCCAGGCAAGCAGACCAGCTGAAGAATAAGCAGCACATGCTGGGTGTGTATTTTACTGCTGCTGCTACTATTGGTGGTGGAAAATGTACACCTATAATGCTTCCCTGCAACCAACTTCCAGCCCTTGGTTGTAGTCCTGCCCTCTAGAGCAACAGAGAATAAGGGTGCAATCCTATGCATGTTTAGACAGAAAGAAGGCCTACCACTCCCAGCATGCCCCATGGCTGGCTGAGGCATGCTGGGGGTTGTAGGCCCTTTTTCTGTCTAAACATGCGCAGGGTTGTGCCTTACGTTTGCTCCATCTTCTACATGACAGCCTGTGTCAGGGGCCAACTTTCCTCCCCATCTTCCTGGACGACTTACCTGATCTGTGGCTGCTTTCGGCCCGGATCCGAAGTGCTGTCAGGTTGGAGAGCAGGCGCTGGAATTGGAAAGCTGAGAGAGCAGGCTGCATCCCTTCCTCTGCCTCGTGAAGCCTGTGAGAGACCACCCAGAATTGGAAACAGACAAAGAACCAGGCTAAAATATTAACAGAGGTCTGCTCACCCACGTAAAAGGAGCCTTATCTGAAAGGAGCCATATATGGTTTCTGCTTGCTTCCCTTCCAGATCTCAGCTCCTGACACGTTAGTGGCCATTTACACCATTCCCCACTAGACAAATCTCCTTGGTGTTAGTCAGTAGTTGCCAGAGTTAACTGAACAGCACTAAAGTGCATTGAACTGCCCTGTGTGGTTATTCCTTTAATGTGACCCCCTGTCCCAACTCAGACAATGTGCTGGTTGTATTAATGCACACTATTTTATATTTGTATTTGATTTTAATTATATTATATATTACTAGCGAATGCAGCCGGCTTTGCATGGGCTGGAGTAGCCCTTGGTTTGATAGAGCAAAACCCTCTATCGAAGTTGCACACCTGTCAAAGCTGACCACACTGTGCCCACCCTGCCTTGAGTGCCCATCATGCCCATGGACAGCTGTAGGAATGGTGCACCTCTATAGCTCCCTGAGGGAGGGGGTTGTCCACTCCATTCCCTTGAGGGGGGCTGCATTTTAAATGGCCCTAAAGCCAAATGCCTTGATCTTGTTGGGAATATTGCAACCCCGTCTGCAAGTTAATGGAAGCGGGCAGAGTTGCAGTTAGTTAATGCAAGGGCATTTGGGGGCATAGTTAGCCTCATTCATTCATTCATTCATTCATTTATTTATTTAATGTATTAATCACCCATCTGGCTGGTCACCCAGTCACTCTGGGTGATGTACAACAATAAAACAGTTAAAACAATAAAATTCTACATTGAAAACATCATAAAACATACCCTAGCCCACCCCAAATGCCTGCCCGAATGACCACGTTTTTAATGAGTGGCAGAAGCTCATTAAAGGGGGGACATGGCGGAGTTCCCTAGGGAGGGAGTTCCACAGAGTGGGGGCCACAACAGAGAAGGCCCTCTCCCTCGTCATCAGCTGCCCTGGCTGATGGGACAGAGAGGATCTCTATAGCTTACAGTGTGGTTTCCTGTGATTTGCTCCCCCCCTTACCTCCTCCATTGCTGGGAGTGCTCTCTTGCTTCTGCCGGTGTTATAGAGCACAAAATGGACTGAGCAGGCTCTCTTTGAAAGTATATGCTGTGCCTGCATTTATATGCAAGATTATATTGTGAGTAAACTCTTTTACATTTCTTCACTAAAAAAGGGTGTGGTCTCCTTTTTAGCCTTGTGGGCATGTGGGACTGGTAAATGCTCGTTCCGATCTGAACTTTTTGTTTTTCTCTGCTAACTGCCTTTCCAACAGGAGGCTTCATTACAAAATAATTCCCATCAGATTTGTTATGGGGTGGAGAAGAGTGGTAGAAAGGCAGATACCTGAATGTAATCATATGTTCTTCGCAATTTGTGCTGTTTCTGCTGCCTTCCGCGTTAGGGTAGCTTGCCAACACCGAGACGCCATCCCCCTCCAAAACCAGCCCAATGGGGAAAGCGGGAGAGTCCGCTGCTGCGTTGTCCTCAAGGTTGAAGAGTACGGAGAAGAGCTGACCATAGCTGAAGCGCTGGTCATGCAGAAACATCTCTAAGAGCCGGGAGGGAGATGAAGAGGAAAGGCAAATGTGAAGTCATGGAGACGGTAATACATTTGCCATGGAGATGGGGGGCTCCTACAGCCAGTTCACCCGTCATACTGGGAAACAGCGCACAGTGTAGTGGTTCGTCTGTTGGACTAGGAATATGGGGGTGTGGGTTCCTTCCAATCTCCACTCTTTCATTTTCAGGCTAAGGACGGGCAGATCTGTCCATTGCGGTTTCTGCAGTCCCAAGGCAACTTGGGAATTTATCCCCCTCCCCAAGGACGTCCCCGACAAAGGATCTAAGGAAGGTGGCGGCGGTGGTGAACTTCACCCAGCCCTATTAAGCTTAGAGATTGTCCTGTTCGCCCAGAATTCAGGAGGAGGAGAGCACAGGGTAGAGCGTCTTTCGCCAATGTGGCACCGTGCTAGAAACGTTGGAGTGCTCTGACTTGGATTCCTGCATTGATCAAGGGGGATGCACCTGATGGTCTTATAGGCCCCTTCCAACCCTACTATTCTATGGTTTTGTGATTCTATGAGTGCAACTCCCATTATTCCCAGCCAAGATGGGCAACGGCTATGTCGTTGTCAGGAATGTGGAAGCCATGGTAAAGCAGAGTGTGTGTTTGTTAGCCATGTTAGCAATGTCTTTCACAACTGAAGTTATCGCACGGCTGTTTAACGGCCACCCCCCACCCCCAGATCACTAAGTCCAGGGTCTAAAATTACCTGTCTGCACCACTGGTAGGTCAGCATGATAAATTGGAATGTACAAAGTGGTCTTTGAAGGGGGGGGGGGACATAATCACCTCTTCTTGTTTGCATATGTCGTACCTGGGGCCAAAAAATCAGCCATGCTCTGTTCGCCTTGCTCCAGGGAGATCTCTCCTCTAGCCCAGTGGAGTGGGACGGCTTCCCCATCTGGCGTTTCTGCTCTCCAGCCATCAGGTCCTGGTTCAAACAATTATATGCAGAGGCAGAGAAAGAGAGAGAGAGAGCATGCATGTGAGAAAGTCAGCCCAGCTGACACTGTGGTTTTCTTCTCTTGCATACATAGGGATGAAGATGGGATAGGATGGGATGGGATGAGGTGGGATGGGATGAGGTGGGGTGGGGGAGCAGGGAGGGATTGTGTGTGTGTGTTTGGGGTGTGGAGTGCAAGGTGTGTGTGGCTGGGAGAGTTTGAGGGGGTGCTCCTAGAAGAGAGAGAGAGAAAGAAGTGACTAGAGCAAGTGGATCTTCTGTGCTGGGAGGGAGTGTGGGACGATTAGATCAGCCATTTTGTGACAGTGCCCATTCAACTTTAAACTGCCCCAGTTTATGATGATTTGTTTATTTATTTATTACATTTCTATACCGCCCCATAGCCGACGCTCTCTGGGCAGTTTACAGAAGTCAAAACATTAAAATATAATATACAAAGTTTAACTTTGTTGAGAGGTAAAGCAGGCCCTTTCCACCAGTCCACTGAGAATCTATTTTTCTCCCCCTCTTTCCTCTCCTTCCCCTTTTCCTTGTGTGTGGTGTCATTTTTAGATTGTAAACCTGCAGACAGGGACTGTCTTCTTTGTTCATTGATCGTAAGCTGCTCTGGAAGCCTTTTTTTTGGCTAAGGAGCAGGATCAAAAACTTGACATGAATGAATATAAACTTTCCCAAAGTTCCCAATGCGTCCACGTGGGGACTGGTTATCAATAACAATGGAACTTGAAAGCCTCGTTATCACTGCATTCGCTTGGCGTGGCAAGGAAGGCCTGTCAATTACCCCGATCCTCCAGCAGAAGCCATCACTGCTCCTGCTCTGAAGGAGTCCTGGAGCTGCGATCCCCCATGTCCCCCCTCCACTTCCCACTGCTCTTGCTGAACCCCCTGGAAAACAATCCTCTAGATGGGCCAGTGCTCTGAATCTGACCTAGCGCAAGGCACACGTTCTTCCTCATGGAGAGCTGATGAAATTGCACCTTTAACTACATGTCAAAATGGGATTACAAAAAGAATACAATTATCCAAGCACTTTAAAACGTTGCCCTTAAGTGGGCAAGCCAAAACCATCTGGCTTTCACATGGTAAGCAATTACATGGCATAAAGGCCAGTTCCAATGCAAACCCAGGGAACACATTAACATTAATGTGATGACTCTCATTCTATTTTAATGATAATCACTTCAGATTTGAACAGGATGGTGTTTCATATCATCTCTACATTTTAACAACACACAAACACACACACAGTTCTGGCAGGGTCAAATCACTACATTAACAGTCAACAAATCCAGATGGTTATGCAGGGAATAATTAACACGGGTGCTCTTGCCCGCCGGGGTGTCTGTGGATGTTGATGGGTTGTGTAACGGATGTTTCTTGGACCCCTCTGCAGAGGGAGGTATTCCACAACAGATGGGGCTGCAAGATTGCTTTGGCCCCATCAGATTCCTGGCTGTTGGAGAGGATCCGACCGAGAGCTCATCAGCACCAGGCGAGGTTCTCAAAGAGGTCTTTGCCCAATGGGGGAATGAACCCATGCTGAACAAAGCTCTGTGCCCGAGGAAGAACAGGAGGTAGATGTCAGTGTGAAGGTTTCATACCCCAACGAATTTACTTTGGCCCACCAGCTGTGCTTTCTCTTTTTCTCTGCTGGACAGACAGAATGAAGTAGCCCGGCCACGTGCAGCTTAGAATTCAACAAATTCTAAGAGCAGATTTACACAGCTGCCTTTTCCCTTTCCTTGGCGTCCTTCGGCTTTGCGGTGACTGTGTAAGGCAGGCTTCCTCAACCTGACCCCTCCAGATGTGTTGGATCATGGCACTCTGACCAAACTACAATTCCCTGGAAGCTGCGGGGGCAGCAGTGGCTGTGAAAGTGGTAGAAATGTGTGTGTGTGTGTGTGTGTGTGTGTGTATACACGCTTTGCACTACAGATACTGGTAGGGGTGTCAGAAAAATCCATTTTGGGATGGAGTTTGCCAGGTTTTCCTAGGCTTGGCCCCCCGGACTTCATTTTCCTTCCCACTGCAGCGCCCAACGTGATTTGCAGTGAGCTGGGCCACTTTGCGGATTTTCTGGGAATTCTGGGCATTTTTTTTAAGGTTCTGCAGTTCGCACAAATTATGGCTGAATTTGTGCACGTTGTACAAATTGCAGAACACCCCCCCCCATTGCATAAAAACATTCCCAGATTCGGGGAACCACCCACAGCTCAGCTTGCCGATGCAAAGCAAGTTGTACACTCTGCGGAACTCTGTTGAGCAAAAGAAAAAAAAAAAGGGTTTCCCAGCAACATACATCCCTAGATATTAGGGAAGGGCGAACAAGTGATGCTTGAGCTTATTAAGGTTGTCTGAATTCCTCCTCGGATCTCAGTTTGCCTCATTCATGTTCTCTCTGTTTTCCAATCAGGAGAAATGCACATTTTTGTTTGGGAAACACTTGCATCCAAAATATGCCCCTTTCACCTGCAGGCTAAAGCAGAAATTGCAGATTTTTTTGGGGGGGGGGAGAATGCACATTTTTGGAAGTGTGGATTTTTGGAAGTGCACACTTGCAAATGCAGGCTCAGGAACGGGCAAATATTTCCCGAGAATTGCACCCCTGTTCGCATTCAGGGTTGCAAACGGGACACGTTCACGTGCTTTGTGAACACGAACAAAATTCTCCCATACCCCTAGTACATATACCGATAGAAATCTTTCCCAGCTACCTTGGTTGAAGTCAGAGAAGATGTCATGAACCCCGTACTCTGGGGCTGCTGTGCATGCTGCTGAATGGCCATAGCAGAAACAGCCGGTGCAGCCGGTGGGGTTATGAAGCTGTAGGTTGAAGCTCCCGGGCTGGCACCTGAACAACAAAAGATGTATGTCAGGCAGCCTCATGGAAGAGACCAATTTTTATTTAGAATGTATTGTTTTAATTGGTTATGACATAGAATTACAAAATAATAGGATCATGGAATAGTAGGGTTGGAAGGGTCCTACAAGACCATCAATGCTCAATGCAGGAATCCAAGTTGGAGCATCCCCGACAGATGGCTGTCCAGCCTCGTCTTGAATGCCTCCAGTGTGGGAAAGCCCACCACCTCCCCAGGGAACTGGTTCCATTGTCGTATTGCTCTAACAGTCAGGAAGTTTTCCCTGATGTTCAGCCGGAATCTGGCTTCCTGTCACTTGAGCCCATGATTCCGTGTCCTGCACTCTGGGATGATGGAGAAGAGATCCTGGCCTTCCTCTCTGTGACCACCTTTCAAGTCCTTGAAGACCACTATTCTTTCTCCCCCCAGTCTTCTCTTCTCAAGGCTAAACATGCCCCGTTCTTTCAGTCTCTCCTCATAGGGCTTTGTTTCCAGTCCCCTGATCATCTTTGTTGCCCTCCTCTGAACCCTCTCCAGTTTGTCTGCATCCTTCTTAAAGTGCGGTACCCAGAACTGGACACAGTACTCCAGATGAGGCCTAACCAGTGCTGAGTAGAGGGGAACTAGTATTTCCCGGGATTTGGAAGCTATGCTTCTATTAATGCAGCCCAAAATAGCATTTGCCTTTTTTGCAGCTACATCACATTGTTGGCTCATATTCAGCTTGTGTTCTACAACAGTTCCAAGATCCTTCTCGCTTGTAGTGTTGTTGAGCCACGTATCCCCCATCTTGTAACTGTAGCCCCCACTTTTCCTCCTCTTGTAAGGAGCCCCGGGCAGCTTTCATGGTCCCTCTTCTTCTTCTCCATGTTATCCTCACAACATGGGTTCTGTTGATGCTCTGTGCTATAGCCTAGGTTGCTGGATTCTGCAATGGGTCAGATGTTTAGCTCAGGTTTTTCAGGAAAGCAAGATGGGAAGAGATCAGCATCACAGAAAGCTCTGAGCGGGGACGGAGGCCAGACAGGGTTGTCTGTACGTTGCTCCAACACGAAGCACATCAAGATTGGACTCCCTGCCTTGATCGGACTGCTGTCAGATGCTACAAGCTACTCCTGTGAGCCTCAGGTAAACACAGAACATGACATAGATCCCTGCCCCAAGGAGCCCAAAGTGTAAATTTGAATAGGGGTGAGAGCAGTAGAGCTAAGGGGAAAGAGGTCCCGTTCACAGGGCATGGATACAAACTCAGACATTTCACTCACCTGTTACACAGGTATCCTTCCACCTTCTCCTTGCATGTGCAGCGTCCTGTATTAGGGTCACACGTGCCCACACTACCAGCTGCATTGCAAGCGCAAGGCCTGTGAAAGAGGAGCCAAAGGGAATGAGCAGCTGTGTTGCCGTTAGGGTTAGAGCTGAGCCACAGTTTCTCAGAAGACATTTTTCCGAGGAAGTCGTGTGTGGCGTAACCAGGGCCAGCTCTGGGTTTTGGAGGGCCCTTGGGCAAGACACCCTCCCTGGGCCCCCTCCCTCAGTGAGTCGGCCTTCTCGCTGCCACTGTCACCAGCTGTTCCTCCTCCTCTTCCTCATCACGGCCCCCGCTTGCTTGCTTGGCAGGCAGAGGGCCAGTGAGCACGGGGCCCGCGACATCTCCTTCTTGTCTTTCTCACCACCAGTGTTGTCTGGGCCAGAGCGAGAGGCAGGTGAACAAGCAAGGGAAGAGGAGGAACAAGTCCAGGGGGTCTTGTCAGTGGGGCCCTACTAGGCTGTGGGCCCTTAGCAGGTGCCCAACCGTACCGACATTTGATGGCAGCCCTAGGTGTAAACCCTGCTCTGGACCGCGCAGCTGAAGACTCCCACCTATGGCTGACTCAAGACATTTTGCTGCCTGAGGTTAAAGACAAGAAGATGCCCCCACCCCCATTACATATACAGAAGCTGACTGGAGTGGCAACTGAGCGTTACTTCAACATTGACAGTGGGACACTGCTGCCTCCCGCAACCTTGCTTCTGCTCACTCCCCGCTCCGTCTGGCACCTGCTTGCTCCCCACTCTAATGCTGTGCATTGCAGCAGTGGTGACACCAGTGTGCAGCGCATGAGAGGCTCATGCACATGCACAAGGCCTGATGGAGTGCGCGGCTTGCTGTCTCTCTTCTGCCTGCGGTGCTGGCCCAGGAGGTGGGGAATGCCTGGTGAGAGGCTGAGGAGTGGTTCAGGAGGATGCCTGGGGGACAGCTAATGCTTCTCTCTGACCAGGGCTGGCCCTACCATTAGGCGGAGTGAAGTGATTGCCTCAGGCGGCAGATTCTGGGGGTCAGCAGTAGCAGCCTCCTGGCTATTTCTCCTCAACGTGACAGCTGTTCCCTTCTCCTGGAGGACAGAACTGTGTCTGCCACACAACCTGTCCTGGGCCCCCTGAACCAGCCTGCCGCCTCAGTTGTGGCGGAGGATACGATCTCATCGCAAGTAAGTTTCAACTGCCAATCCAGCCAGCTTCTGTACACGGGATAGGGAAGGAGTGCCATATTGTCCTTTGCCTCAGGCAGCAACATGTCTTGGTCCTGCCTTGCTCCTGACAGCCTGAGGCAGTTGCCTCACTCTGCCAAATGGTAGGGCCCCCCTTGCTCCCACCGAAAGTTCCAGAATGGTCCGGTGCTCTCACCTGCACCCGCCTTCGCTGAGGGAGTGGAATCCATCTCTGCACCGCTCACACTTCCAGCCCACCACAGTGGCTTTGCACTCACAAGCCCCGGAGCTGTCACACTGGGGATTCAAGGAGCCTGAGAAGACAGAAGTGGCAAAAAGAGGCTGGTGGGGAAATTTTGCCACCTGAGGTGAAGGACAAGACGGTGTCCTCCACTCATTACACATACAGCAGCTGACTGGACTGGCTGGCTTCTGGCTGGTGGCGAGAATATGGGTGTAGAACCTCTTTCAGCCTGAGAGAGGAATTCTATTCTGGAGCAGCTTTCAGAGGCTGCATTCCAGTGGTGGGTGGAGCCCAAAGCAAAAGGGGTGGGGCCATAAAACCAAAACTGCCAGCATATTTTAGCTTAAAGCCCTTATTGCTGTAACTAGGCCTTAGGAGAGGCATTTCAACATTTTAGAAGGGGCGAGGAGAGATCCAAAAGCTGGGAAATAACCAAATGATTGTGGTTGAGGGAAAGGGTGTGTAGCCATTTGAGCTCCACAGGAGGGCTGGAGGTTCAACACCCCTGTTCTAGATGTTATGAGTAGCAGGGGGGTGTTGCAGGGTGGCAAAGATACATTTATCTCAAAAAAATCCAGTTTCTTTGTTTTTATTTAAAGTATTTTCACACTATACTTCACCTGAAAAGGATCCCATGACGACTTCCACAAGATCAGTGACAAAGAAGACAGCCCCTGCCCTCAGGCTTACAATCTTTATGACATATCATGGTTGTTTGCTGGTTCTTTAGATATTGTGACCCTCCAGTTTCGCTTCTGTTTTTAAACAGCACTTTTGGCGTGTTTTATTTTAGGGCAGGGAGTATGCAGTATTATTTGTGAAAGTGAATGCTTTTTCCGCTTGTGTAATGGTGCTATTCTGTTATACCACAGTGCCACCTAGAGGTTAGATAGTGGAAAAGTGGGAAAGGAAACCCTCTTTGTGTAGTGCTTGTATCTCAGTTTTGTGACAAAACTGAAACGAGATAGAGTGGATTAACAGCGTTGTGCAAAAAAGCTCACTGAGTCAGAACCTTGGTCCGTCTCTAGCCCAGTACAAGCAGATGGGGGGACAGCTCCATTCATTTGCAAAGGGGGAAAATAGCTTGGTAGGTATGGTATTGGCACAGTGGTGCCCATAAGAGCTGCATTGGAGACCCCCAGATCTAGAGTGAGTCTTGGGGAACTCTCAAGGGAACGTAGGAACATGGGAAGCTCCCTTATACTGAGTCAGACCTACTGATGTACGAACCCCTCAAATACTGACTTTGACCTAAGTTGCAGCTGTTTACCACTGTATTTAGGTCATAGTCAGTGCTTTACGCCCGCAAATGTAGTACAATACGCCATTTAAGGCTGTATTTTTCTGTGCAATAGGCTAACGGCAGTTGCCGTTAGCATATTGGGTCATTCAAAGAGCCAGAGAGCCGTCCCGTGGGAACTCCTCCAGACCCGGAGGTCTGGTCTTGTCCCATGGGAACCAGGTTTGGTCCCGTGGGAACTCCTCCAGACCTGGAGGTAAGTGCGGCCACTCTACCACAGACTCCAGAGTTTCAGGCAGGTGTTCTTCCAGTTGTACCCGGAGATGCCGGGGATCGAACCTGGGACTTTCTGCATGCAAAGCAGGGGCTCCACCATGGAGCTACGGCCCCTTCCATTTGAAGGTAGCTGGGAGCCCTGTGATACCTTGCCACACCTCAAAAATTGCCCTACCTGCTGGGTTACAGTTGCAGGGCTGACATGCCGACTGGACGTCCCAGCGGTAGAAGTTCTGGCGGCAGCGGTTGCAGTGCGGCCCGTCGGTGTTACCCCGGCAGTTCCGGCAGTGTCCACCATGCCCCGTGCCCCGGAACAGCTCCCAGTCGTAAAAACACTCATCTGACCTGCCGCTACAGTTGCATGCTGGGTAGAAAGCATTGAGGCGGGAGGTCAGAGGGGATACGGGTCAGGGATGATTCACACACGTCGTTGCCTGACATTAGACTGCATTCCCCTCGGGGCAGGGACTTGTCCGGTGTTATTTTAATTGCTAACAATATGGTCCGAAGCACCATGTGTTCTGACAGCACTAGGTCAATTAAAAACAACAACAGTGATAAAAATGCAGATGAAGTCCATCAGTCGAAGTTGATGTTTTTGGAAATTTTGGAGCAGAACGGGTCATGTGACTGATACCTCGACATATGTCCATACTGTGTAGTGTCTGATTCAACACAGGTATTGCCTGTGTATTGGAAGGTGATTGATCGTTGTTATTTCTTTTAAGTATTTATATACTGCTTTTTGAGTGTACCAGTTTGGCCTGTCGATGAGCAACGAGCCAGAGGCAAAGGCCTCCACCTCGGAGACATTCGGACCACCCTGGTGGACCAAGGCGAAGTGGGGCTGCTCTAAGGCACTGCTTTGGAACCTTGGGAGGGCTTCTAAGGCATTGCTTGCAGGGGGCGGGGCAGGGAGGTCTTTATTTATGTACCTTACTAACTAGATACATCTTTGTAGGGCCCCCCACAACCTCTCCATAAATGGGAAATGCCCCAAATGGGAGTTGCCCCCTGCCCCACAATCTCTCCAAGAAGGGGAAGTGCCATAAATGGGAAATGCCCCCTGCCCCACAATCTCGCCATGAACGGGAAATGCCATAAATGGGAAATGCCCCCTGCCCCACAATCTCGCCATAAACGGGAAATGCCATAAATGGGAGTTGCCCCCTGCCCCACAATCTCTCCAAGAAGGGGAAGTGCCATAAATGGGAAATGCCCCCTGCCCCACAATCTCGCCATGAACGGGAAATGCCATAAATGGGAAATGCCCCCTGCCCCACAATCTCGCCATAAACGGGAAATGCCATAAATGGGAAATGCCCCCTGCCCCACAATCTCGCCATGAACGGGAAATGCCATAAATGGGAAATGCCCCCTGCCCCACAATCTCGCCATGAACGGGAAATGCCATAAATGGGAAATGCCCCCTGCCCCACAATCTCGCCATAAACGGGAAATGCCATAAATGGGAAATGCCCCCTGCCCCACAATCTCGCCATGAATGGGAAATGCCATAAATGGGAAATGCCTCCTGCCCCACAATCTCGCCATGAACGGGAAATGCCATAAATGGGAAATGCCCCCTGTCCCACAATCTCGCCATGAATGGGAAATGCCATAAATGGGAAATGCCCCCTGCCCCACAATCTCACAATGAATGGGAAATACCATAAATGGGAAATGCCCCCTGCCCCACAATCTCGCCATAAATGGGAAATGCCCCCTGCCCCACAATCTCGCCATGAACGGGAAATGCCATAAATGGGAAATGCCCCCTGCCCCACAATCTCGCCATGAATGGGAAATGCCATAAATGGGAAATGCCCCCTGCCCCACAATCTCACCATGAATGGGAAATGCCATAAATGGGAAATGCCCCCTGCCCCACAATCTCTCCATGAACGGGAAATGCCAGGCAGAGAGGAGGTGGGAGGTGGGGAGGGGTAGTTGTATGACTGACAGTTCTCACTTCCAGTCATGGAATGATTTTACCGGGGCTCTCCTTTGACTTCCAATCATAGTGCTTTTGGGATAGTTGTGGAAAGAATATACCCACGGCCACTTCTGTCCTGATCAGTTTGGCATGTTTGCTTTCGGTGAATTGTAAGTTCGAGCACTGTTTTTATTCATAATTCCCTAACCCCTTGTACCTTCTGAGGTTTTACAGGGAACTTACCTAGGGGCACCTCTATATTGTATGTTTATATCGTATGTCATGTTCTGGCAAATTGCTCCACAAAACCACAGGAAAGGATATGAATTAAAGAAAACACACAATCCCCCCCAACATTTGAAGGTGCCTAGCATAGCTTCCATGCACCTATTTCTCCAAAATTTGGCAGACTTCATTTCCTCAAAAGGGGCTACTACACCTGCAAATTTCAGCCCAATTCTATCCCCAAGTAAAAATGTATAGGCATTTGTTAATTTCCCCCTTATACAGCTTGGGATCACAATAGCTAACAGAGGCCCTCTCCCTCTATCAACCTATGCCTACCCTATGATTAACATACCCTCCTTGGAGTGCCTCCTCTGAGTGAGCTTTGGAAGATGGCAACAAGGGAGCGGGCCTTTTTGGTGGTGGCCTCTCAGTTATGGAATATTTTCCCCAGCAGGGGGCTGCCTGGTGTCAACATTGTCATCTTTTTGGTGCCAGGTTTCCTCTATCCCCAGGCACACGATGGGCTGTTGAATGCATCGAATTGTTTATGGGTATCACTGATATTTTTAATTGTTTTTATGGGGTGGTTGTATGTTAATGGGTAATTGTTGTAGCTTTTTAAAGTTTCACACATTTTAATTCTAGTGTAAGTCACCTTGAGTCTCTCCCCCCCCCCATTTTTTAGAAAGGCATATAAATCATCATATTATCTTCAGGAGCTACTGTGACTCTTTTTTTTAAGTGACGAAGAGGATGAAGAAGAAAACAAAGACAAAGACGACGATGAAGAAGTTGAAGATTAAGACAAAGACAAAGAAGACGATGAAGACAAAAAAGATGACAAAGATGATGACAAAGAGGAAGAAGACAAAGAAGTCTACCCCCTTGGCCAGCTCATTTAAAGATAAGCCATCCCCACCTTACCTCCACGTGTCAGGGAAGACATGGAGAGAAAGGGATACCCCTCCCACAGCCAGCCCCTCTGAAAAAATGACCAAGCCACCTGCACCTAGCCAACGTCCTGGAAATTTTGTCCCCTCCCTCCCGGTCTTCAGGCACATTTCTCTTTTGCCCCTCCCCGTAAAGAGCCAAAAACTGATGGAGTGGAAGAGCGTTAGCTGCAACCAACCGCCCCCGCTCCCTTTCCCCGCTGCAGGAAGGCAACGTGTTACTTACGGAGACACTCGTTGGCAGACTTGGCGGTGCCTCGCGCCCATGGGCGGTCCTGATAAAATGGCTGGCATGAGTCGCAGTCCACGCCGGTGGTATTGTGCTCACAGAGACACACCAGCTCATCTTCTTCATTCAGGATGCATTTGCTGGCATGGCCATTACACTTGCACCTAGGAGAGACCCCCAAGAGGCAAAGATGTACCCCTTTAGTTTTAGGGTTCCTCCTACAATATGGACCTCTTCTAAAGCAGGTTGGGTTGTCTTCAGTCTTGTATTGTTTATTATTATTATTATTATTATTAATAATAATAATAAATAGGAGAGACCCTGAAGAAACCTAGAAGAGGCCCCTAAGAGGTGAAGACATAGTTTTAGGGTTCCTCCTACACTATGGACCTCTTCTAAAGCAGCGTGGGTTGTCTTCAGTCTTGTATTGTTTATTATTATTATTATTATTATTAATAATAATAATAATAAATAGGAGAGACCCTGAAGACACCTATGAGAGGCCCCTAAGAGGTGAAGACATAGTTTTAGGGTTTCTCCTACACTATGGACCTCTTCTAAAGCAGCGCGGGTTGTCTTCAGACTTATATATTACTACTAATAATAAATAGGAGAGACTTTGAAGACACCTAGGAGAGACCCGCAAGAGGCAAAGACGTACCCCTTTAGTTTTAGGGTTCCTCCTACAATATGGACCTCTTCTAAAGCAGGTTGGGTTGTCTTCAGTCTTTTATTGTTTATTATTATTATTATTATTAATAATAATAATAATAAATAGGAGAGACCCTGAAGACACCTAGAAGAGGCCCCTAAGAGGTGAAGACATAGTTTTAGGTTTCCTCCTACACTATGGACCTCTTCTAGAGCAGCGTGGGTTGTCTTCAGTCTTGTATTGTTTATTATTATTATTATTACTATTAATAATAATAATAATAATAATAAATAGGAGAGACCCTGAAGACACCTATGAGAGGCCCCTAAGAGGTGAAGACATAGTTTTAGGTTTCCTCCTACACTATGGACCTCTTCTAAAGCAGCGTGGGTTGTCTCCAGACTTATATATTACTACTAATAATAAATAGGAGAGACCTCGAAGACACCTAGGAGAGACCCGCAAGAGGCAAAGATGTACCCCTTTAGTTTTAGGGTTCCTCCTACAATATGGACCTCTTCTAAAGCAGGGTAGGCTGTCTTCAGTCTTGCATTGTCTATTATTATTGTTGTTGTTGTTGCTATTATTATTATTATTATTATTTAAATCCCAATTGTTGGGTGGCAACTCAGTGCTAGAGCACCTGCTTTGCATGCCTAAAGGTTCCCAGGTCCAAACTCCTGGCATCTCCAGACAGACTCTGGCCTGAGCCCCTGGAGAGGGGCTGCCAATCAGTGCAGAGTCTACACTGAGGTGGGGCAGAACCGCTTTCAGCCAGAGGGCCAAACTCCATTTCAGAGAAGCTCCTGGGGGCCGCGTTCCAGGGCTGGGCGGGGCCAAGGGTAAAAGGGGCAGAGCCAAAATATCAAACACACCAGCATATTTTAGCTGAAAGCTAAAGGGAGAGGATGAGAAGTGGCATTACAACTTTCTAGAATGGGGAAAAGACTGCTCAGAAACCGGGAAACCACCCAAAGATAGGTGGTTGTGGGAAAGGGGGTGGAGCCAGGGAAAAGGGCATGGCTTTCTGGAGAATCCCAGAGGGCATGATTGGAATGCCTAGAGGGCTGGATTTGGACTTGGCCAGAATTTTCTGCACTCCATGTGGAGACACCACTTAGCTAGATAGACCAAGGGTCTGACTGAGTAGAAGGCAGCTTCCTGTGTCCACTGATGTGTTTTTCAATTGATTGTGAATACAATCTTGTATCCATCATGTATGTAGGAAAGATGTACGTTGATCTAAAGCTGTCGGTGTTGGCCTACATCCATTTGGTCCTCACCTCTGCCAGTATGATCTCCTTCACTGTTCTTTCAATGCATGGGGTGGGGATCATCTGAAAACCCCCAGCTCCCATCTTCAGAATTCCTCAACCTGGTGCCCTCCAGATGTTTTGGACTACAGCTCATAGCATTCCTGACCATTGGCCATGCTGGCTGGGCCTGACTGGAGCTGAAGTCCAAAACATCTGGAGGCACGAGGTCGGGGGAGGCCGTATTATGCTGATATATCATGTTATTTTAAACCCCTCGACTGTATGTCGAAAATGAATGAAATGTATTGTTCTCATTGAGGGAAGAGAAGTGAAGGAAAGTTTGAGAGGTGAAACATATATCAAGCTCCACTGTGTTTTTGTCCCTCTTTGCTTAGACTTTACCCTGACCCCTAATCCCAAGACACCGTGTGTGGGGCAGCTGTGGGGTCATTGCCTCCGGGGGTGGCCTATTTGGAAGTTAACAAGTTCCAGCCGCCTGAGGCAGTAGAGACTGATAAATCCAGTGCGGTCCAGCCAGGCTGTGCTTCTATTACAGCACTCTTGTTCTCCTCCTTTTACTCTGGTGTATTGTTTCAGTTTGGGATGGGTGGGGATTTTGTTTTAGTTTGGCTTTGACAAGGATTTCCCAAAATTTGCAAATTTCTCTATATATGGGGCAAAAAGAACTTGAGATTTTTTTTTTAAAAAAGTCTAATGCGGGAGAAACCAGAACTGATAGATTTGTCCAGTGGATGCTGGTGGCTCTGATGTCATTGGGGTGTGTGTGTATGTGAATCCACTCTGGGTTTCAATCAGAACCAGCCAGAACTCTAAAGGATCTATCGAAAGTGCTGCACCCAAGCCCCAACGTAGGTCCAGCATTTTGGATAGCTCCTGTGGAGTTCTGGCTGGTTCTGACTGAAACCCAGATTGGATTCACAGCCCCAATGATATCAGAGTCATCAGCTTCTGCTGGATTTTTCCATCCAGGCCCAGGTGTTCGGGCAGTATCCAGCTGTGTCTTCCTGTTAGTGGAAATGATGTTGCCCTAGCAGAAACTAGGTGCTGAACTATGCACAGAAGACAAATCCAACTAAAGTTACGTTTGGGCAAGCGGTTTTGCCTAACTCATGTGCAACGTGTTTTCCCCCCTCTGCAAACCATAAAGAAGAGAAACAGGTTCTCAGGATGCGCACATATGTATATATAGTAGGAAGCCCAATGCATTTCGGCCTTTTTCTTATTTTTAGGCCTTCTTCAAACATTAATGGTAATAAAAATCTCAAATAGGACAACACACATAATTAAAACATTACTGAAATACAAATTGCCATAGGGGCTTATGCATATATAATCTTCTTATAAAAACTGTATAAAACCTGCTTATTTACTAAGAATAACATATAAGTTCATACTGCAGAAAAAAGTCTGCAGATTTTTTTTCAGCAAAAGATCGTCTCCTGTGTCAGTCTACTGGTGATTGGAAAAGATGTTTCTCGAACCTGATCCTATATCTTTTGCCCTAACCCATCCTGCAACTCGCTGTGCAGTCGGTTGCTCTAGAGTAACAGGCAACTGGTTGTGCAACAGAAAGTTTCAGTGGAGCTCAGCTTGTGCTGTTTGCATTTGCAGAACGTCACTATTGGACGTTGCCCTTTGAGTGTGTAAATCACCCTTCCCCAAACTGATGCCCTCCAATTATTTTGGACTTCAGCTAGTCAGAATGGGCCTAGTAAGAATAGCTAGTGGTAAGGAATTGTGGGAGTTGTAATCTAAAGCATCCGGAAAGCACCACGTTGGGGAGGTATACCACAGAACTTCAAAGACTGGGTTTGAATCCCTGTGTATTCAACCATGTTTCTGATGCTGAATTCGGGATCCCACCGCTTTTTTTCTGCTGAAAGACTCCTAATCTTTATTAGCTATACATTACTGGGTGGGTATATTACAGTTCTCTCCATGCTGGGAACAGCTCTGCTTACTGAATTTGGCTGGGGCAGGTGGGTGAGAAGTTTGTTTTTAGGATGTTTTTGATCAGAATTTTTTAAATTCTTCATATTCAGGAGAGAAAGAGCTTGAGATTTTAAAAAATGGAAGGCATGAGAACCTGAAACTGGTGGATTCAGCCACCCTTAGTTTCAGCACTGTAGCTAACTTGCAGAGAATCAAAAGCAACATAAGAGGGCAGAAGGAGGCATGTTTGGAATGAGGCAACCAGGAAATACCTTCCCGCCCCCTTGTTTCTCCCCTGGGAGCAGGCTGCTTTTCTGATTCCATTTGCAATACCTTCCAAACCTCATTCAAAATGTTCAAGGGTTTCTAGCTGTAAAAGCCACTTGAAACTCTAAAGAAATCATAGAACTATAGAATAGTAGGGTTGGAAGGGGCCTATAAGACCATTGAGTCCAACCCCCTGCTCAATTCAGGAATCCAAGTCAGAGCATCTCTGACAGATGGCTGTCCAGCCTCGTCTTGAATGCCTCCAGCGTGGGAGAGCCCACCACCTCCCTAGGTAATCGGTTCCATTGTCGTATTGCTCTAACAGTCGGAATTTTCTTCTGATGTTCAGCCAGAATCTGGCTTCCTGCAGCTTGAGCCCATTATTCCGTGTCCTGCACTTTGGGGTGATCGAGAAGAGATCCTGGCCTTCTTCTCTGTGACAGCCTTTCAAGTTCTTGAAAAGCGCTATCCTATCTCCCCTCAGTCTTCTCTTCTCAAGGCTAAACATGCCCCATTCTTTCAGTCTCTCCTCACAGGGCTTTGGTTCCAGTCCCCTGATCATCTTTGTTGCCCTCCTCTGAACCCTCTCCAGTTTGTCTGCATCCTTCTTAAAGTGTGGTGCCCAGAACTGGACACAGTACTCCACATGAGGCCTAACCAGTACTGAGTAGAGGGGAACTACTACTTCTTGGGATTTGGAAGCTATGCTTGTATTCATGCAGCCCAAAAGAGCATTTGCCTTTTTTTGCAGCCACATCACATTGTTGGCTCATTTTTTATTCAGCTTGTGATCTGCAACAATTCCAAGCTCCTTCTCGCTTGTAGTGTTGTTGAGCCAAGTGTAACTGTATATTTGGTTTCTTTTTCCTAGGTGCAGAACTTGGCATTTATCCCTATTAAATGTTATTCTGCTTTATTTTCTCTTTCTTTCCTGATGGTGAAAAGGACTGGATGTATTCGGCTGAGAGGCAGCAGGAAAGAAAGGGGAAGTTTCACATGAACTGGTCTCCATTCATCCATTATATGAATGGAAGATGAAGGGTTGGTTCCAGATAAAGTCGTGCTTAGAGTAGATCCATTGAAATCAATGGGGCTTAAGTTGGCTCCATTGATTTCAATGGGTCTATTCTAAGGAAGACTAAGGGTGCTTCCAGGTATGAATGGGCGAATGAGCGATGTTTGAGATAGGACACCGTCTTGCCGCCTGTCTCGTGCCTGAAACAAAGCAGTGATCGAATGGGAGATTTGCACAAATTCCCCCAAATTTGCACAAATTTCCCCCATAGGCTGAAGCGGGGCTGATTCAGCCTACAGAGGAAATTTGCACAAATTCGGAAATTTCCGCAAATCGAACTGGGAGTCAGGAACGACATGAACGCGAGTGCAGGTTCGACAATTTGGGAATATTTCTGGCAGACATGTGCTTGCGCTCCTGTTCAGAGCTTTGAACAGGCAATGCTTGCATGTTTTGTGAACAAAAACAAAATTTGCGTACACCCCTTCTTCCAGATGAGTCTTTTATAGTGGTGGTGTCAAGGGTAGGCATGGTTGAGCACCTGATGAGGGCCCACACCCTAGAAAGGCCCCACTGACAAAAGCCCCCTGGAGTTGCTCCTCCTCTTCATCGTGGCAACCTGCTTGTTCCCCTGCCTCTCACTCTGCCCTAGTTAACGGCAGTGGTGGTGAGAAGGAGGAGCAGGAGATGCCACGGCCTACTTGCCCCCTGGCTCTCTGTTTGTCAAGCAAGAGGAAGAGGAGGAGGAGGAGGAAGAGCAGCTGGTAACAATGGTAGTGAGAAGGGAGACTCACTGAGGGAGGGGACGCATCCAAGATATATTGCCCGAGGGTCCCCCAAAACCTGAAGCCAGCACTGGGCTTTTATCAAACCATCACCCTGCCTCATCCACGGAATTTCGGGTGTACGTGTGTCGAGATGATGTCTTCTACTCATAACCCTCCCATGTTTTCACACCATTTTCCAATCTTTTTTCTTATCTCCATTTGGAAGGACCCTACACCTGCATCCAGCTCATAATCTAGATATTAATTGCTATAATTCATTTAATGTTATGTGAATAAAAATATGATGTGAAGAGTATATATTAGGCAAAGATTTAATGAACTTAGATAGTGAAAAGGTAGTTTTATGTTTATTCCTTTAAATTGCATTTGATTGTATTTTATTACCAATGTACTTAGATGTTTAAAACTTTAATTGCAGTTTAATTGCACTTTAAGTAGACTTTGATTGCACTTTAACTGCACTTTTGTAGCAGTTTAATCATATTTTAACTACACCTTAACTCCCAAATCAATGATGAGGAAGTCAACAGATGAAGAATTACATCTATTTGTATCACTAGCAAGGCTTTATATGTATGTTGGTGTGTATTTTATATTGAATGTATTTATGTACTATATTAGTTTATACCGCTATTGATGATTCATTCATTTGTTTAAATGATTAATTTGTTAAAACCTGATAGACTGCACACCCCCAAGACTATATACAAAGCTACAACCTCATAATGGACTGAGACCCCGAACCCTCATTCTCAGAGGACCCTGACCCACTGTCCGAGGAATCCCAAGAGTTAATGGTTCAAGAAGGCATCTTGGCTACAGAAAGGCATTACAAGGCTTCTATCTCCCCAGGACCCAGTTCACCAGAAAGACCCCAGGGGTTAGCTCTTCTGCCTCCAGACAGGGTTGCATTACTCTGAGGACTCAGGCCACAAGGACAGTAGCATACCCCAGCCACTCCCACATTGTCACAGCCTGAGATTGCTAAAACAGGCCAGGGACCTTTAAGAGACCAAGCCTCAGTCTCTATGGAGGTGGGGCCAACCAACCTAAATGCTGCTACACTCCTATTTAAGTCTCAGCCTTGCTCTGTTCCTTGTTGGAGGAGATACAGATGAACCCTGGCAGGCCGCCAGCCCTACCACCACTCAGAGCTGTCCATAGTGCTGATCTTCCTGACCTAACCTGAACCCTGTTCAAGATGTGATCCATAACAGATCCCTGCAACTCACGCTACAGTATAGAGTGTTAGCGGAGCCCACAGCCAGCAATGATACAGACCTCAGGGGAAAAATCTGAGTGGGGATTTCTGCACTCTTCCCAGCTGCTGAGAAAAACACCACAGCAGCTCCTTTTTTGAGCTTGCTGTTGCCAACGGTGGTCACCCACAGCAGGATAAGGAAGCTAGAACTCAAATTAGCCAAAAAAGGAAGGTCAGGAGGCAAAAACTGCCCCATTGTTCCACCTGCCCTGCCTGGCTCTTGAGGGCAGAGCTTTGGGTGGGTGGCAGCTCTGATGCTGATAGCAGGAGCTAGGCACACAGCTGCTCTTCTGAGCCCTGCTGCCCACTCAGTCTTATGTCTGCTTTGGCCTGCTTTGGGTTCAGATGTTTGGAGGGCCCTTGGCCAAAATACCCTCAGTGGTCAGCCTCCTCCTCTCCACAGTCACGGCTTGCTTGCCCTCTCCCTCTGGACCCAATCCACACAACTATTGACAGAGACAGAGTGTAAGGCCAGTGGAAGATTCTGCTTTACCTCCTCATTGTCACTGCTCAGAGAAAGAAGGTGAAAAGGCAGCAACAGCAAGGGGGGAGAGCGGGAGTGAGGCCAGGAGGTGTTGGGGTTGGCAGTGCTCCCCCCCCCAGGGATGTGGGCTTTGCAAGAGCCTCTGAATGCTGACCCCCTGGCACTTGCCTTGACAGAGCCAAGCACTCAACCCACTGCCCTGGGTAACCACAGCCACCCCCAAACCTTAAGGTTGTCCTCCTCTCCTTTCTCCAGTCTTACCTGCCCCCTACGGAGAAGTCTGAGATGGCGTAGTAGTATGACTGAAGAACCTTGGGGTCCTTGAAGATGTCATCCCCAAAGGTATTGAGTCGGTCCAGAGAGATCATCAGATCCGTGCCTGTCACCCACTCCTGAGGAGGTGTAAGATCACTGTTGGTGCATCAATGTGCTAGGGTGAATGAACACTTGCAAAGAGGGTTTATAGATCTCCTGAGGCTCTGGGCTTGAGACAGGAGGTGGAGCCTGTTAGCTAAAGGCTGGAGACTAGGGGAGAAGACACAGGGCAGATGATGCTGAGACAACTGAGCAATTGGCTTCACTCATCCTTTGTCTTCCCCTTGCGGGGTAGGGGAAGGATGGGTGAAGCTCACTCATCTGGCACTTGGAGGAGCTCCTGAAAGTGCTGGATGAGTGCACAGCAACCACTTTCCCTGGGGAAATGCCCTTGTTATCTCCAACCTGTGATAGAAGATAACAAGGGGATTCCTCCCCTCGCCTCCTCCCGAAGCCCCTGGTAGTCTCCAGGCCAGGACTGGGACCCTGGAGGGCTGGATTTGACCCCCACCCACCCGGAGGTTCTGCACCCCTGGCGCAGACAGTATTTAGCTAGATGGGCCAAGGGTCTGACTGAGTATAAGGCAGCTTCCTGTGTCCACTGATGTGTTTTTCAATTGATTTTTAACATCACCCCCAGGCAACACCATCTTATATCAATAATGTAAGTGGGGAAATGTATACTGGTCTAACACCGTGAATGTTGGCCTAAAGCCGCCCGTTTGGTCATCATCTCAGCCAGTATGATCTCCTTTGTGTGTTCTTTCACCGCATGGGGTGGGGGTCATCTGAAACCCCCGTCATCATCAGCAATTTAATTTATTATGCCAGTCTTCACCAACCTGGTACCCTCCAGATGTTTTGGATTGCAACACCCAGCATCCCTGACCATTGGCCGTGCTGGCTGGGGCTGATGGGCCTTGAAGTCCCAAACATCTGGAGGGCACCAGGTTGGGGAAGGCCGTATTAAGCTGGTATATTATGTTATTTTAAGCTCCCCCCCCCCCGGTCCCAACTGAGCGCATGTTGAAAACGAATAAAACACATTGTTCTCATTGAGGGAACATATGAGAAGGAAAGTTTGAGAGGTGAAACATATATCAAGCTCTGTGGCATTTTTGTCCCTCTTTGCGTAGGCTTCACCCTGACCCCTAATCCTAGGACACCCTGTGTGGGGCAGCTGTGGGAATCACCATCTCTGAGGGTGGCCTATTTGGAAGATAAGTTGCAACCATCTGGGGCAGGGGGAGGCAGTCCTGCCTGTGCTTCTCTAATCCAGTGCGGTCCTGCCTATGCTTCTCTAATGACACCCTTGTTCTCTTTCACTTTGGCATATTGTTTCAGTTGAAGATGGGTGGGGATTTTGTTCCAGTTTGGCTTTTATAAGGATTTCCCAAAGTCTTCAAAGACTTGGGGAGTGGAGGGGGCAGGGCCCACAGATGGAGCCAAAGCCTCTGCAGGCTACACAGGTGACCTCTGTGAGCCAGAGGTTGCCCACTCATGCTGTAACCCATGGATATCAATGCTGCTACCCTGTGAGTCACCAGGCCTGCAGGTTGGAGCATTCCCCGAGCAGCAAAGGAACCCTAGATTCTGCCACTGCTCCATTTAGTCCAGTGCTCCCGCCTCGAATGGACAGTGGATGGCCAGGGTTTCAAGCAGGAAGGCTGGATTTTGCTCCCGGGGCTGAGGTTCTACAGTCCTGATGTACAGCTAAACCGAAGCCAGGCGGAACCAGTGAGCTTCCTGGGTGGGGGAAGCCAAGAAAAAACTATGGCTGTGCAGGGACCCCCAGATCTGCCTCAGAGGCCTTTTTGGGGCTTCTGAGGCAGGACTGCTTCGCTTCAGGCTGCTTTGGGCCCCCCGATCTGCTTTGGCCTCTGGAGCCAAAGCGGGACTCGCTCAGCAAAGTCCTGCTTCCCGCACCACAGGAGCCCCCAGCTCCTTCCCTGGGCCCTCGAGATGCATGCTAGCAGCTGTGTTCCTGCTCCAGGGAGCTGTTGCTGCTGGTGCCATCACCAGCTCCTGGGCCTTTGGGACGTGCGCCGGCAGCCCTCTTCCGGTTCCAGGGAGTCGCCATTGTCAAAATGGGGACTCCCTGTACTTCCGGAAATAGATCCAGCGCAGGATCTATTTCCAGAAATACAGGGAGTCCCCATTTTGACAATGACGACTCCTTGGAAGAGGAAGAAGGCTGCCGGTGCCCGTCCCAAGGGCCCAGGGAAGGAGTTGGGGGTTGGGTGGCGGCGGCAGTGCAGCTGGGCTTCTGGATTACTCTGAAGCGCCGCCAAAGCACTTCAGAGCGACCTGACCCACTTCAGGCTGCTTCATGCCCCCTCCGCCTCCCCTCAGACCTGGCCCAAAGTGGCCCGAAGTGGCCCGCTTTGGCTCGGAACTCAGTCTTCGGGCCAAAGTGGTACACAGCCGTAGAAAAAAGCCACTTCCCTTCAGTCCAGTTGGCACTCTTCCATTCAGTGGCCACTCGTCTACACAGAGGTTTGTACCTGGAGGATGGAGCTCTGGTCAAAACTGTAGGCGCTCGGCCGGCCTTCGAGGGTGGAGAATGCCACGTTGCCCCCACTCAGCGGGGAGATGTCGCTGAACTCGTCCGTGCAGAAGGCCACTTGCTCGTATTCGCCAGGCCGCAGGTATTGGTGCTCTGGCTTGCTGTAGGTCTTCCCGCAAGAGGCACTATAGTACTGATACGGGATCCAGGGGCCGTTGGCTGAGCTCCGCTTGTAGATGGCAAAACTTTCTGGGCGACTGGTGTGAAATTTCAACCGCACGTAGGTGATTTCGTAGGACTTTCCTAAAAGAGGAAGAGGGGGAGCAAAGGAAGAGTAATTCAGAATCCCCCTAACAATTCCACCCCTCCTAAAAAAATAAGAGTAGAGCTACCATTTGACTAATTCCCCCAAAAGCTGGTCAGTTGACTTACTAAAACAAAAATAAATAAATAAATAAATAAATAAATAAAAATAAACAAAAGTCCCAATTTGCAACTGGCAGTCCCTAGAGATGGATGAATCTGCCAATGTTGGCCTCTTTCAATTTCTCACTTTCCCCATTTTAGGTTCATTTTGAATTTTTTTTTTGAGTTTGCATGAAAATTCATACACATTTTTGTGCGCATTTCTCCTACTTGATTGCTGAATATGCATGTGTTTTGCAAGCAGGTTTCTTAGTATAATGCATTTTAGACATTATTTTCATAAATATTGCATTTTTTGGTGTATGTTTCCCTAATATACACATCTGCGTATGCATTTTTTTTTCTTTTTGATTGGAAAACTCCATTGCAAAATTCAGAGAAGTGTGAATTTCAAAGGTAAACTGAGTTTCGGTTCACATGGTGGTGCGAAAATGCTAAATAAAGTAAGGAATGGGTGACTGTCAATTCTGAGTTCTCTCCATTTTTCATTTTTCCATTTTTAAGTTCAGCTTGTCCCAAACCTTGAAGGAAAAGTTTGCATGAAAATCCATAGGCATTTCTCCTAATGCTTGCATTTTTATATGCCACTTTGCCTAATACAAACATTTTTTCCCAAGCAATTTCCCTGATATAATGCATTTGTGAAGGTTATTTTCACATGTATGCATTTTTTGTGTGCACTCTCCCCCCTAATGTACACACATGTGAACACATTTGTTTTGAGTAGGGAACTCCGTTGCAAAACTTTGGAGAAGTGCGCATTTCAAAGAATAGTTGAGTTTGGATAGCAATGCAAGAAAACTGTTTTTTTAAAGGTGGTGGGGGAGGACACACAAAAACTGCAGAGAAATACAGCAGGTAAATTCACCCCCCCAAATAGGGTCCAACCCATCTCAATCTGGCAGATCAAATGCCAGTTCATATTAAAACAAAACACAACAACAACCACTTATTTATAGGTGATGAATGTACATGTTGAGCTGTTTTTCTAATGTATCTTTCTTCAGCCTTTTCTTGGTTTTCAAAATCCTACACTCCAGGCTTTTGCGGTTCAAACGAATACAGCCGATGGAACAGAACCCTCTGTGATGTGTAACGGGGAAGGAGGTATAGGGGAAACACACCCTTGGTGGGAAATTTGAGGTGTTGGGAAGTGTGCTGCTATTTTCATCTGTGAAATGTTGGGAGGTATCGTTTTAAAGTACTCAGGCTTGGTTGCTGGGAGGCCATTCTTGCTTGCCATGGGCGATCAGCTTTTTACCATCTTGGGACTATGGGAAGGGAATCCTTCCCTCTATTTCTGCTGTACAAGAGTTGGGTGCTGTTGCTTATGTAGTCAAAACAGCATCACCCTCCACCCCAAAGGGAGGCATTAGCAGACACAAGAGAACCCCAAGGTTTGCAGAAGCACAAAACATCATCTAGAAAATGGAGGAAATCCAAGAACTACTACTACTATTACTATTAAATTCATGAGTCGCCTTCGGGCCCCAAAAAGTCTTCCATGGCGAGTTACAGTTAGAGCTTGCAACCATGTAAAAACTTTACAAACTTTCTAAAGCTATGCAAACTTTCTACACCATTTAAAACTTTAAGAACTATGTAAAAACTTTGAAATGGGACCAACAGCAGAAACTGAGAACAGGACAGACTCTTAGAAAACAGAGCCAGGCACTAAGAGATTTAGGGCGCAGCTTGCTGGGGAATGCTGGGAGTGGTAGGACTTTTTCTGTCTAAACATGCATAGGGTCGCACCCTTGGGCTGCAATGCTATACCCACTTACCTGGGAGTAGGCTCCATTGAATTCAATGGAACTTACTTCTGAGTAGGCAGGAATAGGATTGCACTGTTGAAATACTAAAAAGCCATACGGAACAAAACCTTTTTAACAGCTTGCCTAAAACTGAACAGGGAAGGAGTCAGCCTAACATCCTTCCAGAGAGAATTCCACAGGCAGGGTGCTTCCACAGAGAAGGCCGTTCCTTGTTCCCACCACCTTAACCTCTCTTGGTGGTGGGACACATAAAAGGGATCTGAAGAAAGTCATAAACTACAGGCAGGTTCAAATCGGAGGAGGCTGTATTTCAGCTATCCTGCCCCCAAGCCATTTAGGGCTTTATAGGTAAGCACCAGCACCTTGAATTATGCCTGGAAACTGATTGTCAGCTGGTGAAGTTGATACATAGTCAAGAAAGTGCCCAGTGGAAAGCACTCTGGCCACTGTATTATGCACTACCTGCAATTTCCGAAGACTCGTGCTTAGTGGCCAATGAATCTGACTGAGTGTGTGTGTGTGTGTGTGTGTGTGCGCGTGCGCGCATGAGTGAGAGAGTGAGTGAACTCAAAATAGGGGTGGGGCACAGAATCCTAAACAGGAATCCTGAACAGGAATCCTGAACAGCAGCACACTATGCTGCAACAAAATGTTGCAGCTCCCACTCAGGTCGTCTAAAAGGGGTTCCTTGCTCATGGACGTCCCTCTAGTCCTTTTCCTGGACAGTCTCTCACTGAGCCCACCTCAGTGCTTGGAATAAAATAAAAAACAACAACAGGGAAATCTACTTTCCCCCTCTATCTTTTAGATCTAAAATTGAATGTTTATTTCGCCTCCTCTGTCTCCTTCCCTAGACCAACAAACAAATGTGTTTCGTCCAACAAAAGCATTACAGCCTGGCTGCTCCAGGGCCATTCTCTGCCAGCAAAACATTAAACAGGCAGCCAAAACAGATTAAAGCAGCTAGAATCATAATGTCGTTATATAAATCGCTGGTTTTGCAAATGTCTTGCCCTCAGGGGACCCTGCCCAGATTTGGTTTGTCAGCCGAGGTAGCTCAGAACTTTCTAGGGGATTCTTAAGTCCTGCATTCTAGGGTGCTTGTACTATAGTTCATTTAAGGTGCAATCCTATGCATGGTTAGACAGAAAAAAGGCCTACAACTCCCAGCATGCCCCAGCCAGCTGGCTGGGGCATACTGGGAGTTGTAGGCCTTTTTTTTGTCTAACTATGCATAGGATTGCGCCCTTAAGAGTGTTGGCAGGGATGCTGGTGCCTTGCTGTCCCCTTGAATGAACTGACATATGCTCCAGCTGTCCTACGTTGGAATCAGAATGCTGGGCTAGGCAGTCTTTTGGGTCTGACCAAACAAGACTGTGTGTGTGTGTGTGTGTGTGTGTTATAGCTGAATTTTATGTGTGTAGTGCACATTAGTATAGATCTCAAAATACTAGAACCTGCGGCCATCCATTGGTAGGAGATTCAGGACAGATAAAGGAAGGACATCTTTACACAGTGTTAAACTATGGAATTTGCCACCACAGGATGCAGTGATGGCCACCACTTTGGATGGCTTTAAAAGGGGGTTGGAGAAATTCCTGGAGAAGGCTAACAATGGCTACTAGTCCTGATGGCCCTGTGTTACCTCTAGTACCAGAGGCAGTGAGCCTATGTGCACCAGTTGCTGGGGAACATGGGCAGGAGGGTGCTGTTGTGCTCCTGCCCTGCTTGTGGGTTCCTGGTCAACAGCTGGTTGGCCACTGTGTGAACAGGATGCTGGACTAGATGGACCCTTGGTCTGATCCAGCAGGGCTCTTCCTATGTTCTTAGGTGCTTGGAACTTCGGACCTGGGGGCCAAATCTGGACGTCTTCATTTGGCCATGCCCTTTCCCCTGGCCCGACCCCTTTTCCTGGCCACGAATTGTTTGGGGGGTGTCCCAGCTTTTGTTGTTTCCCCCCCCCCATTCCAAAAGGTTGAAATGCATCTCCTAAAGCTTAGTTACTCCCACGAAGAACTATAAGCTTAACATATGCTGGTATTTTTGGCCCTCCCCTCTTTTCCTCTGGCCCCGCCCACCACTAGAATGATCCCCCGGAGAGCTTCTCCAGAATGGAAATTGGCTGCAAAAGGTTCAGCACCCCTGGTAGAGATTAAGATACATGTTTAAGGAACTGAATTAAAAACGGAGCCCCCTTTCGGGTGAGAGAGATTAGAAATGCAAATGCACACCCTGTGTTGGGGAGCATGGGCCAGAAGACTGACGAGACCAACTGGAGTCTGTTTGAAGACAAGGTCCAAAACAGGTTGGAGGCAACAGCTCATTTCCCCCAGAATCCAGGATCCATCTTCAGTTTGAGGGGTCCTTGGCAAAGTGCTCTCTTGCTCACTTTTACAACAACGGACCCTGTTCCTTGCGGCTGGGCCCTAGCAAGCTGATTCATTTGCTATGTTTATATCCCACTGTCTCCTCCAAAGGAGCCCAAAGGCAGCATACATGATCCCCTTCTTCTCCATATTATCCTCACAACAACTCTGGGAGGTAGGTCATGCCATAAATCAGTGACTGGCCCAAAGTCACCCAGCGAGCTTCATGGCTGAGTGGGGACTAGAACTCCTGACCCCCAGTCCAACACTCTAATCGCTACACCCTACCGGATCTCTGGTTTTCTTGAGGACAGGTGGCTGGCGGGCAGATGGAAGCCACCATTTTAAGTTCCTACAATCCCACTGATGTAGCATCAGTCTGGGCCATTGTGAGGAAGTAAGATGGCAGCTCCAAGACCCAGCCACCTGGCTCTGATGGGAGTGCTGAAAAATGTATATATATTTATGTATATATAAATGTATATATATCTTTTCACTGATGTAGCATCAGTCTGGGCCATTGTGAGGAATTAAGATGGCAGCTCCAAGACCCAGCCACCTGGCTCTGATGGGAGTGCTGAAAAATGTATATATATTTATGTATATATAAATGTATATATATCTTTTCACTGATGTAGCATCAGTCTGGGCCATTGTGAGGAATTAAGATGGCAGCTCCAAGACCCAGCCACCTGGCTCTGATGGGAGTGCTGAAAAATGTATATATATTTATGTATATATAAATGTATATATATCTTTTACTGATGTAGCATCAGTCTGGGCCATTGTGAGGAATTAAGATGGCAGCTCCAAGACCCAGCCACCTGCTCTGATGGGAGTGCTGAAAAATGTATATATATTTATGTATATATAAATGTATATATATCTTTTCACTGATGTAGCATCAGTCTGGGCCATTGTGAGGAATTAAGATGGCAGCTCCAAGACCCAGCCACCTGGCTCTGATGGGAGTGCTGAAAAATTTATATATATTTATGTATATATAAATGTATATATATCTTTTCACTGATGTAGCATCAGTCTGGGCCATTGTGAGGAATTAAGATGGCAGCTCCAAGACCCAGCCACCTGGCTCTGATGGGAGTGCTGAAAAATGTATATATTTTTTTTTACAAAGAAGTCCAGGGCAGGCATCCGCGGCAGGTCCTATCAGGGCGCTGTAGTCCCGGCAGCCACCCAAGGGTGACGCCCTGCCTGTGATGCATGCTATGGTGAGCACAAGCAGACTGAGGGTGATTAATCCAGCATTACTACGTTTATTTTTAAGTCCCCAACCTCACAATGTTCCATGGTGAGACACAAGGGAAGGAATCCAATGAGAACTCCAATTCTTCCAACAAGGAACTATTTATGATGAAAAATGCAACACAATTAGCTAATGTCGTTTGAGAATTGAGACGATAATGAATCCAAAATGTTGGAAAAAGGCGATTATTCCAGGACCAAGTGGAGGGAGAAACAAACAAATAACAAAGACCAAATACAAAGGCTTAATTGCACCCATATGGATAATGTCTGCAAAGGAGCAATGCAAGAACTCTCTCTCTCTCTCTCTCTCTCTCTCTCTCTCTCTCTCTGTGTGTGTGTGTGTGTGTGTGTGTGTGTGTGTAGATGGCAACATCTGTCATGGATCAGCATGTAAGAGACAAGGAAGAAGAAATACTTTTGGCTCTATCATACCGACGCTGTTTACGCCTTATGCGTGGGGGGGAATTGGCGCATACCTAAAGAGTGGATGAAGGGCTGAAGTCCTCTGCAACTGTTTGGCAAGGTTCTGAACATGGAATGCAAAGAGCCTCAGGCAGGAGATCGGCACATGTGCCAGCACCCAGCTATGGCCAAAGGGAGGAACTACAAGGCGACCAGTGAGAGCAGAAGTATTTGTTAGCATCTGACAGGGCTCGGTTTTGTTGGGGACACCGCCAGCTCATCTGTACGTTTCTGGAAGAGGGCAGTGTTGCAATGAGTTAGTTCATGAAAACCTTGTGCACACCTAGCCTTAGGATCTCTATAGCCTAAAATGTGGTTTCCTGTGATTTCTTCCTTTTGCTCCTCCCTTTCCTTCCCTCTTTCTCCCCCTGACCTCCGCCATTGCTGGGAGCGCATGCGTTTGCTCTCTCACTCCTGCCGGTGTAATGGGGCACAAACTCCTTTTCAAACTCTGCACTGTACCTGCATTGTATATGCAAGAATATTTACGAGTGAAACTGTTTTTCTGTCCTTCACTGAAAAAGGGTGTGGTCTCCTTTTATTAAGCGAAGATAGCCTGTGTGCACGTGGGACTGGTAAAAGCTCATTCCGATCTGCCTTTTTGTTTTTCTCTGCTAACTGCCTTTCTAACAGGAGGCATCATCACCAAATAATCCCGTCAGGTTTGGGAGTCTTTGCATGAGGGACCCTTGTGGTGAACCGCTCAAGGCTGCAAGGCAGAGCAGGATGGGCCGGCTGCATTGGATGAGCGGGGAGGAAGATCTTAGGAAGGAAGGCTGCATAAATTGGCATGGGAAAGTCCTGCTACAGCAGGTTGCCAAACCTCTTTCATTCCGAGGGCCAGATTCCATTTAGGAGAAGTTCTCGGGGGGCCAAATTCCAGTAGTGGGTGGGGATGAAGGCAAGAGGGGCCAGGTCAAAAAAAAATACCAGCACATTTTAGCTTCAAGCTCTTCCTGCCAGGGGAGACATTTCAATTTTTTTAGAAGAGGGTGGGGGAAAACTGCACAAAATCCCTGCTGTATGATTGGCAGTCGGGGGGAAAGGGGGTGGGGCCTGGACATCTGCACTCTTGCCCAAGAGAAGGAATCTGTAACAGGCCAGGATCTGAGCTGAAGCACCTGTCCAAAGGAAGATGGAACAGGATTGCAGGAGATTAGCAAGCAGAATGGCAGATATAGGAGAAGGAAGCTGGAAATCTGCGGAGGGAAGGAAGAAGGCTGGCCAGCCAGAACAGCTTCTTCTAAGCTGAGTACCCAAATGGGTAACTGGCCTGGGACCAGACCCCAATTCGTCCCTCAAGTTCCAGGTCTAGCTATCAGCTAATATATGCTGGTATTTTTTGGCCCTGCCCCTTTTGCCTTTGGCCCCACCCACCCATCAAACGTGGCTCCCAAGAGCTCCAAAATTGGATTCAGGCTGAAAGGGGTTCAACACCCCATATCTATTCCAACATCTTGTTTCTGATCGTGGCTGGACAGATGAGTCTGGGAAGCTCACGAACAGGGCATGGCGGAGATAGCCTTCCCTTGCTTCCCCCCAGAATCTTTTATCAAGAAGTATACTGCTGCTGAGCCTGGGGGTTCTTATCCTTAGCTGCCGTAGCCAAAGGCTGCTGATATACCCGTCTACCAGGAATCCATCTACTCCAGGGGTGGGGAACCTCTTTTAGCCCAAGGGCCAAATTCTATCTCGGAGAAGCTCTCAGGGGCCACATTTTAGTGGAGGGTAGGTCTGAAAGCAAAGGGGTGGGGCAAAAATACAAAAAATATGAACACATTGTAGCTTCAATCCCTTTCTGCCAGGAACGAAGCCTTGGGAGAGGTGTTTCAACCTTTTAGAATGGGGGAAATAACTGCACAAAAGCTGGGAAACCATCAAACATTCATTGGTCAGGGGAAGGGGGTGTGACCAAGGGAAGGGGATGTGGCCATTTGGGGATCCTAGGAGGGCCAGATTTGGCTCCCAGGCTTGAGGTCCTCATTCCTGTGTTGGATAATAGGAACAACTCCGCATGCTTCCAGACACTAGGGGGCAGCAGAGAACGTCCAGCAGAGAATGTTCATCCCCCTTGTTGTCTGATCAGTTCCTTGTTCCTGCTCCCTCCCCTTCCTCTTCCTTCTCCTCTGCAGCAAACAGGTGCCATGTGGTCTCTCCAGAGAGGAAGCAAGGCACCATATCTTATACCTTCACTCACTTACACTCACACACCCAGCGTAAGGGGGTGGTTGTAGTTAAAACAGTGTTAGATAGCTGCTGACAATGGGTATAAAAGCACTAATAAGGTAAGTGGATTTGAACTTCTTCTAAACTGGGTCTAGCCTGAGTTTATTGCCTCCAATACTAGACGTTGTGTTGCCACTCTTCCTCTGTATAAAGCAACTCTGCTGTAACTTAAGTCACACCAGACTTTCCAACATCCCAATCTACTCCTTTTGGAAAACAGACCCCAAAGGTACAGCTAGTCCAGCATTCTGGTTCCAACAGCAGCCACACAGATGTCTCCAGGAAGACCACAAAACAAGCTATGAGCTTCCTTTATAGGAATACTCTGTGTGTTTATGCAAACGTTGGTTTAAAATGATGATATTCTTTGTCACCATTAGACATGCTCGGTAGCTGCCCAATGCCACAAATGAACACTCTGCCTTGTCCTTCAGGTAGGACAGCGTGTACCTTTTTTCTCTCTCCTCCCCCGCCCCCCACTAGAGTGACTATGTGTCTTACTTAACAGAAGGGAAGTCCTCTGTTTAAAGGCATCCTCTATTTGATGGCCGGTCCAGCCTAGCATTAAAAATAAAGAACTCTAAGAGCAGAGAGGGGCTGTGATGTTGGTGATCAACAGCACCTGAAGAGCAGACTGAGCAGAAAACTCACACCTCACCTGTCCACAATTTTCCCCACCATAGTGAGATGTACTGTATTTCTATTGAAAATATATTCATTATTTCTAAATTTACACATCCATCTATCCATCTCATCCATCCATCATCCATCTATCCATCTCATCCATCCATCATCCATCCTTCTATCTCCTGTCTCCAATCCTCTCTCTCTCTCTGCATATGCAAATATTATGCAAATTGGCACCCTCTTTTGGGGTGTGTGATGCATTTCCTCTTATTTGGCCACCCTATGGCAGAGCCTGTGGGATGTGCAAGTGCCCAATTGATCCCATGGCCTCCATTGTCCTAGATATGGATTGGATGTGGTGTCAGACCCCACTAGCAGATGGCAGGAACTTTGAGACAGAGTTGGTAGTACTGGAGAGACAGGAACCACGCCATGAAAAAGGAGTTTTGGTTCCAGGTCAGATAGCGGACTGGGCCAAAGAGCCCTAGAATGAAACAACAGTTTAGGATTCTGGACTTTCTTAACTAAGCTACTCACAGACTTCAATTGCTTTAACACTCATTTCCTCTCCCAAACCAAGAGAGCAGTTCTGTCAGGAAGGAGTGCTAGAAATCTAGACAATTCTCAGCATCCACACAAAATTACAGTTCTCAGCACTCTTTGTGGGGTTGATGAAAACCATGAGAATTCAATAGCCTGTTGGCAAATAGCCAGTTTCCTAGTCACCTGTGACTAGTAAGTTTTCCCTTAACAAGAAGAGTGGATAAAAGCATGTCCCATGTTTGTTGTCCTTGTGCAAATGACTAAGTTAGGTTGAAGAGAGTACATAGCCCAATAAAAAATGTCTAGCTTTTATGGACTTATTTATGAGTCTCGTGAAACTGGTCTAAACCCAGAATTGGTGTGTGGTGTAGATAACATGCTCTGGAATATTTTTTTTCCAGAAACAAATGACAACTAGGTTTCACTCCAGTAGGCCAACTTGTTCACAGGACTTACAAAAAACCACAAACCATAGCTGTCCCTCAGCGTCATGGCTAAAGGTAGCCAGAGAGGTTCTTCCTCAGAGTTGCAGCCTTCGCTTGAGGCATGGGACAATGCCAACGGAAAAAAGTAGTCTGGTTTAACTGAGGTGTTGGAGTCTGGAATGAGGCAGGCTGGAGCTCCACTCCCCCCCGCCCTTGTTGCCTTTCATCCAAAGCAGGAAGCCCCATCCAGACTTCCTTCAATTTGGAACAGATGTCTGCAGATTCACAGGGGGCTGGGAAAAGAGCAACCTCTCTAAGAGACAGGCTGTTCCAACCTCTCTTGGGCCGAAGGGCCCTTATCTCCCTTGGGATCCAGTGGCCATTGTTTGAACCTCCTGCCCCCTACCCTCCCAGTTTTGCCAGTTGGATCCACTGGGAAGGGCAACAATGCAGGCCGCAGGAGAAATGTGACCCACGCTAAACAGAGACACACAGAGGATTCTTACTCTCAGAAGTGCAGGGCAAGCTAAACACGATGGTGGCGGGTTATTTGTTTAGCGCCTGTCGGTGGTTATTCTGTAATCCCACAGAGCCAAGACTCAGGAGGGCAGCAGGATATAAAAGATAATGCAATCGTTCAGAGCTGGCCGAGCGCGAAGATCTTTTATGGAGCAAGAAAAACAAATGCAACGTAAGGCGGCTCTGGAAAGGAAGCACATGATGCGTTGCATTTTAGCCACCAGAAGTAATGGGAAGGGACTTGGTCAATACTGAGAAAGATTGGGAGTTCTCAGCAGTAAGGACTTTTTTGTAGGTCATTTTTTTTTTTTGCCCAGTGGCAGATTAATTTATGGGGCGCTACTTTGCACTCTGGGAGAGAGCGGAGGACAGGAAGGCCTGGCCTGCTATGGTCCATGGGGTCATGCAGAGTTGGACACGACTGAACAACAACAACAGCAACTTTGCAGTAATCTCCACTCTTGACATTGGGGTCCTTAGATTATTCTCAGAAGAGCTTATATTTCTGGCTAATTCATCAGCAATACATACTGGCTGATTATGGCTGCAAATAATTCAGTGTGACCTATATACTAGGTGTACACGCCAAAGGCCTGAAGACAGCCAAAAAGAATATTCGCCAATATCCAACCGTGCTATTCCAAATGTTAAATGTAATATTTCCACTTTTTTTTTTAATCATAGATAAAAGCTAACATGTGAATGATAGATTTGGGGTAAAATCCAATGTAAGTCTACTTACAGTAGATCCACTCGAACTTGTCTTTTAAAAAATTGTTTTAACATGGTGTTTTATTCTTTTATCTTTGCTGTTCAACACTCTGAAATCTTTTGATGTGGAGTGGTATATAAATATTGTAAATAAATAAATAAATAAATAAATAAATAAAGGAAATGAATGGGACTTGAATGGGACTTTAAAATTGTATTTTAATGTATTTGCTTATTGTTTTTATCGAGTTTTATTAGTGATCGTAAGCCACTGTGAGCACCATTTTTGGTAGAAAGGTGGGGTACAAATCCAATCCAATAAATAAATAAAATTAATCATTAACATAAGCCCCTTTCATTTCAATGGGTCTACTCTAACAAGGGCTTATGTTGGATTTTACATTTTATCTAGCATATGCGAAACTCCTTATCATGAAATCTGGGTGCTTTATAGCACAATTATATACATGTCTACTGAAATGTAGGTTCCATTGGTCTCAATGGGGTTCACTCCCAGGTAAGTGGGTGTGGAATTTCAGCGTTAGGCTTGCTGGTATCTCCCAATTCCATTCAGTTTTGAAGGCACCAAACATGAAACAGCCTGTCAAATGCTATTGCGAAAATGCATATGGTGTATTTTGAGCACTATAGAAATAGTGCATATTATTACGAGGTATTCAAGCTAACCTGACCACTTGTTTTGATAGACTGCCCAATTATTAGGAAATAGAACAGGGGTGTTGAACCTTTTTTTAGCCCAAGAGTGGAATTCCATTTTTGAGAAAATGGGGCCATGTTCCATTGGTGGGTGTGGCCAAAGGCAAAAGGGGAGGGGCCAAAAACACCAGCATGTCCTCGCTTAAAGTTCTTACCGCCAGTAACTAAGCTTAGTTTCATTTTAAGAATGAGAGGCAAGCTGCATGACAGTTGGGGAACCACTAAATGATTGGAAGTTAGAGGGAAAGGGGTGGGGCCTGAGGAAAAGGGCATGGCCATTTGAGAAACACCCAGTGGCTCGTGAGGCTGTGAATCCATTCCGGATTTCAGTCAGAACCAGCCAGAACTCTAAAGGAGCAACCCCCCAAATAGGTTCAGCACCTGGGATAGCTCCTTTGGCATTCTGGTTGAAGCCCAGAATGGATTCACAGCCCCACTAACATCAGAGCCACCAGCCTCCACTGGGAACACCAGATGGCCGGATTGGACCTCCAGGTGTGAGGTTCTGAATAGACACAATAACAATGCTATCCTACACACATCTACTGGGAAGTACGTCCCATGGAGTTACTCCCAGGTAAGTGTGTAGAGGATGATCGCCTAACTCATAAACTCCCCAGTCCTTCCCCAAAATACCCCTCTTCCACCAATTCCACAGAAACATCCACGGCTCTCTATTGAGGTCATTTTGTCCCATCAGTTGGGCCTCCCATTGAGTAGCTGTTCCAAGCCCCTGGAATGCATTCACACATGAGCTGCCTGCATGAGCTGTTGAATGCCTAATCTTTGCAGCTTGACAGGGAGAGGAAAGAAGAGAGACAAATTAGGAAGGCTGCATTTGGATCTTGCTAAAAGTCTTACAGCTGGCAGAATCAGTGACTTTGACACTGGGGAGTTTTACTGTGGTTTAGGATGGGAACGTTACCTGCTGTCCTCCAGATGTTTGGGGCTACATTTCCCATCAGCCCCATCCATCATGGTCAATGGTCTGGGATTATGGGAGTTGTAGTCCAAAGCATCTGGAAGGCTCCAGGTTGGGGGCTAGTTGATTTATTCATTTAGGGCACAATCCCATGAATGTTTAGACAGGAAAAGTTCCTACAACTCCCATGTATTTATTAACTATATTTAAAAAGTTTCTCCATAACACAAGTTTTATAGGTGGACTGCAAAAAAACAAATACAATATTGAAGTACAATATAAAAAACCCTATTAAAACTAAAACACATTTAAAACACGGATTATAAAGTGAATTGCCCAGATTATGAAGCATGCGTTAATTAAAATGCCTACGTGAATAAAACGTTCTTCATCTTGCATTGGAAAGACCATAAAGAAGGCTCTAGGTGAATTTCTCTGGGATGGCTGTACCATAATTGGAGTGCCAATACCGAAAAGGACCTCCCTTAGAGAGGTTTTGCACCTCACTTCATTAGGCGGGGGTACCTGGAACAGGCCCTCTGAAGATGATCTTGGTAGATAGTTATAGGAGTGTGAATTTATTACATTCATATCCTGCATTTCCTCCAAGGGAATCAAGGCAGTCTATTTTATACTTCCCACAATTTTTCCGAATAGCATCCCTGTGAGGTGGGCTAGCCTGAGAGATGGTAACTGGACCTAGGTCATTTAGTCAGCTTATAGCTGAACAGGCATTTGAATCTCTACAGTCCTAGCCTGACACCCTGACCATTTTTTCAGGTAATCTGGTCCCAAGCTGTTCAGGTTTTTAAAATTGAAACCAGCACTTTAAACTAGGCCTGGAAATGGACTGGGAACTAGCACAGTTGACAAAACACTGGCGTAATAGCGTCAAAATGCCCAGTCCTATTCTGGACCAACTGCACTTTCCCAACCATGTTTAAAGGTAGCCCCACGTACAACGCGTTGCAATAGATTCCACAGGAGGTTACCAGACAAGGCTGAGCCCAGGAGTAAGTGGCTTCTTGGACACAGCAGAGAGAAGAGGAACGTGGAAGAGGCAGGACATGCAAACCGAGGACTCTCTGAGGCTGCAACTTATCTCCTTCGATATTCTGTGCAAAGTGGACATGGTTGCTCTGTGATGGTGGGCCTCTCCTGATCCTTGGGCCCTGGCAAATGCCCAGTCATGCCAACCTCTGAAGCTGGGCTGGCCCTGTTACCAAAGCATGGGTAATTGTGGCCAAGGTATCTCTAGCCAGGTAATGTCTGCCTGCTTGCATCCCATCTTCTCAACCTGTTCATATGTCTATACATCGCTATTACAAAAGGCAGCATAAGCCTTTAGTACTCTCTTCACAGAAGAAATCTGACCATTCAACCAGCCCGTGGGACTTCCTACCAAGAGACAAAACAAAATGAAAGCACTCTGAGATGTAGGGATGGGGGCAAAATTCATGTGGTTTGCATTTTAATATGAACTAATTTGCACTTCCTGAACTGATATACACAGACCGGGATGCAATTATCCTTTGGTTTTCACTCTCATCCGAATTTTGTGATGCAGTCCTCAGATCAAAAATGCACCGCAAATGTGTACATTATGGGAAACTGTGTATAAAAATGCATATGTTAGGGGAAAATAGGACACAAAAAGGGAGCTATCTAATGGGGAAATGTGCTTGCAAAAAAAGACATGTTATTTAGGGGAATTGTGTCCAAAAAATGTGCATGAATTCTCATGCACATGAAAGCGAGCACAAAAAATGCCTATGGAGTTTCACGCAGACTTAAAAAACAAAACATTTACCAACTGATGCAGAAATGGGGGTGAAACAAACGTGTGCTTCAAAACACACTAAAGTTACACAAAGCGAAACAGACAGATTTGTCCATTCTGACCAAAGATGAGAGGTCTTCAACCCCAACTCAGAGGGAGTGAAACCCAGGTGAAAGCCGGATGATCACACTTACCCAGGTGGAGCGTGATATTGACGGAATTGGGGTACTGCACTCCGAAGGCCATAGACTGGCTTTGCCACCAGGTGGGCTCTTCCTGGCTGTGGAAGTCCGTCAGGTAGGAGGCGTTGTGGTGGAGCAAGCTGTCGGTGGCGTCACAGCGGTGGCACAGAGTGCTGGAGTCCCTGGTGCCCATCTGGAGACAGAAATCCTCTGGCGGAGAGCCACACGTGTTCGACACTTGTGCTCGCCTCCCGAACGCTGCGTTCTCAAAGATGGGCATGCAGCGCTGAGCGTGCCCTTCTGTGTCGTAGCAGGAATCCATGGCCCCTGTGGAGAGGCGCAAGTCCAGAAAGACCAAAGCCAGGAGCCGGAGGAGCTCAGCCATGCTCACAGGTCTCAGAGGATCTGTTGAAATGGCTTCACACAATCCCAGCCTCTAGAGACACTCATGGGTCCCTCCTCCTCCTCTGATGGGGAACTTTTCATCAGCATCAGAACTTTTCTCTCCCGGTTCCATCTTGTGGACAGAGATGGAAATGGCTCTCTTTAGATGCATGTGAGGCTTTGAATGCAGTCCTTTCCCATAACCCATTTCAGAAGGCTGCATGGACTTTGGCTCGGGATGGGTGCAGCGGGGGGGAGAAGGAGCTTTATCTTCCAAATCGGGCAGGAAATGAATGGGACAACAAGCTTGCATTAACAGTCCAGAAGTTGCAGGATATCTATCAGCGGAAGGATACTTTCAGGATAACACAACCATGATCTGATCTGAGTCAGTACATCTTACGACCAGGATCTGTTAAGCCTTATTGAAAATGTCATTATTTTATTTTACTTACTTATTAATTGCATTTCCAATCCACTCAGTAACCAGCATTCCCTGGGCAGATTCATTCCAAACAGCTGAAAGACTGAAATGCCCCAGAAACAGTTACAAATATACAATACAATCCTCACGAGATGTTTTTGCCAAAACCTGTGTCAATGTTTGTGCATGAGTTTACTCATTTCTTCTTCATGTTGTATTGCTATTATCTTATAACATGCATTGACATTTTTAAGATTTTTTTTTTAAGGGAGGAAGGCTGTTTCTTCCAGCCGATGAAAACAGATAGTGCTTGTTTTGCATCAGAGGTGAAGAACCTCAGGACTGGGTGGGTGGGTGGATCAAATCCAATCCTCTGAGCCTTGCAGCGTTCTCCCAATGGCCACACCCCTTCCCTTGGCTCCACCCCTTTCCCTATACCACTGATCGTTTGGTGGTTTTCCTATTTTTTTGTGCAGCTTTCCCCCCATTCTAAAAGATTGAAATGTCTCTGCTAAGGCATAGTTACTGGCAGTTACAACTAGTGCTGTGCGCAAATGGCCTCTCAAAATTCTCCAGAGAATTTGAGGGCAGAGATATGGGGGGGGGGATTTCACCAAATTTCTCCAAGGGGAGGAGAAATTCTCCAACAGTTTCTCACAGGTAGTGCTCACTATGGGCAGGGGTTCTGGCACAGCTTCTTTCTTTTTTCCTAAGGGCATCTGGTTTTTTCTGCTGTCACTATTAAGTGTTGAGGCTTCCCCTTTTCTGCATCATTCTCAGGGCATTTTCTTATTTATTTTGGTGGTGGTTTCTGAGCTTCCTGAATCACCATGATGTGCTGTGTGTATGTGCTTTCTTTCTGTTACACATCTCCCAATTGCTCTGCAGCCTCCCAGGCTGCCTACGCGTCCTGATCTGCAAAAGCCCTACGGCAGGAATTATTTTATTAGGTCTTCCCCTGGGCTTGAATTGAACTGTGGGAAGCTGAGGAGGCTACAGGCCGCCACAGAGATGATTCTGCAATGAAAGGCAGGATGCTTGTGCACGCTCCTCGGCCACCTCCTAAGTACGGTCAGCACAAGAACCCCGAACCCAGCCCATGAGCATTTCTCCGAAATTTCTTCTCCTTTGAATTGCTTTTCGAAAGCAATTCCTTTTCTATCAAATTGAATGAGAATGGTCAGAAAAAAAATAGGGAGAAATCTTCAGCACAGCACTAGTTACAACTTTAAACTAAAATATGCTGCTAGTTTTGGAATTTTCACCCCATCTGTTTTTCCTTTGGCCTTTCCCACTACTGGAATGTGGCCCTAAATTTCTCCAAAACTGAATTCAGATGCTTGGTCGCTATTTATTTTTTTAAACATTTTTGGCCACCTTTCAGGACAGAAGCCCCCCCCCCCCCCCGAAGGCGGCTTACAGCAATAAAATACATTAAAATAGTTACAATATTAAAAGCGATACAAACATAAAAACAATAAAAGCCAACAATAAAACCAGCAGTCACGATAACAGCAGTCACAGGAGCCATAGCAATCATATCGAGGGATGGGGGAGAATTTCTCCCTGAAACTTCGGGGGGCCGAGTGACAACGCATTCGGTCCTCCGAAGGTTGTTCGGGGAGAAATTCTCCGCCCCCCGCCCCCCCCCAGGATGGGACTTACCTTTCACGAATGTCCCTCCCGGCGGCGGTTCGGCAGGTCTTCGTCAGGGGCGGGGGCGGCAGCTGGTCTTTCGACCGGCTGCCGCCGCTGCCATTACAAGAAAAGAAAAAAAAAATGCCCCTGTGATAGGCTACGTAACGATTAACGTAGCCTAGCACGGCTAGATTTGCAAAGTCAGCCGTGATAGGCTACGTTAATCGTCACGTAGCCTATCACGGGTGACTTTGAAAAAAAAAAAAGCGCGTACGCAAATGGCGGCCCCCATAGGGAGCCGCCATTCGCGTTCCTTATTTGGTCCCTGTAGTCTACGTAAAGATTTACGTAGACTACGGCGAAAATAAGGGCAACGCTATTTGCGTTGCCCTTATTTTCGCCGTAGTCTACGTAAATCTTTACGTAGACTACAGGGACCAAATAAGGAATGCGAATGGTGGCTCCCTATGGGGGCCGCCATTAGCTGTACGCGCTTTTTTTTTCTTTCAAAGCCACCCGTGATAGGCTACGTGACGATTAACGTAGCCTATCACGGCTGACTTTGCAGATCTAGCCGTGATAGGCTACGTAACGATTAACGTAGCCTATCACAGGGGCGTGTTTTTTTTTCTTTTGAAGTTCGCGGCCGGGGAGACGGGGCGCTTCTCCCCGGCCTAAATTTCGGCCGGGAGAGGCGGGAAGCCTCCCACCCCCGGCCTGAACTTCGGGGGGAGCAGCGAAGCGCCTCCCCCCCACCGCCAAGCAAGCTGCGAGAACAGGTAAGTGACTTTCGTGCATCCCTAATCATATCAAGAGAAGGCCACAGTAAAATAATACGTTTTTAAGGCCTTAAACCCCTTCACAGAACACTGCCTTGTTGTGGCGAAGGGGCTTGCGTAACTCAGTGAAGCCATAAGCTATGCCGTGCAGGGCCACCCAAGACGGACAGGTCATGGCAGAGAGTTCTGACAAAATGTGGTCCACTGGAGAAGGAAATGGCAACCCACTCCAGTATCCTTGCCAAGAAAACCCCATGGAACGTATCACAAGGCTAAAAGATATGACGCCGGAAGATGAGACCCTAAGGTCGGAAGGTGTCCAATATACGACTGGGGAAGTGCAGAGGGAATTTCCAAGTAGCGCCAGAAAGAGTGAAGCGGCTGGGCCAAAGCCGAAAGGACACTCAGCTGTGGATGTGTCTGGTAGTGAAAAGAAAATCCGATGCTGTAAAGAACAATATTATTTAGGAACCTGGAATGTCAGATCAATGAATCAAGGTAAGCTAGAGGAGGTCAAACATGAGATGGCAAGATTGAACATCGACATCTTGGGAATCAGCGAACTAAAATAGACAGGCATGGGCGAATTTAATTCAGGTGACCATCATATGTACTACTGTGGGCAAGAATCCCTTAGAAGAAATGGAGTAGCACTCATAGTCAACAAAAGGGTGAGAAAAGCAGTACTGGGGTACAATCTTAAAAACGATAGAATGATCTCAGTACGAATCCAAGGCAAACCATTCAACATCCCAGTAATTCAAGTCTATGCCCCAACCACTGAGGCCGAAGAAGCTGAGATTGATCTGTTCTATGAAGACCTACAACACCTTCTAGAACTAACACCAAAAAAAGATGTCCTCTTCATCATAGGGGATTGGAATGCTAAAGTAGGAAGTCAAGAAATCACTGGGATAACAGGCAGGCATGGCCTTGGTGCACAAAATGAAGCAGGACAAAAGCTAATAGAGTTTTGCCAGGAGAACACGCTGATCATAGCAAACACTCTTTTCCAACAGCACAAGAGGCGACTCTACACATGGACATCACCAGATGGTCAATATCGAAATCAGATTGATTATGTCCTTTGCAGTCAAAGATGGAGAAGCTCTATACGGTCAGTCAAAACAAGACCTGGAGCTGACTGTGGCTCAGATCATGAGCTTCTTGTTGCAAAATTTCAGCTTAAATGGAAGAACGTAGGGAAAACCACTAAACCATTCAGGTATGACCTAAGTCATACCCCTTATGAATATACAGTGGAGGTGAGGAATAGATTTAAGGGATTAGACCTGTTAGACAGAGTGCCTGAGGAACTATGGACGGAGGTCCGTAACTGTTCAGGAGGCAGCAACTCAATCCATCCCAAAGAAAAAGAAATGCAAGAAAGCCAAGTGGCTGTCTGATGAGGCTTTACAAGTAGCTGAGGAAAGAAGGGAAGCAAAAAGCAAGGGAGAAAGGGGAAGATCTATCCAACTGAATGCAGAGTTCCAGAGAATAGCAAGGAGAGACAAGAAGGCCTTCTTAAATGAACAATGCAAAGAAATCGAGGAAAACAACAGAATGGGAAAGACTAGAGATCTTTTCAAGAAAATCGGAGATCTCAAGGGAACGTTTTGTGCAAAGACGGGCATGATAAAGGACAAAGAAGGCAGGGACCTAAGAGAAGCAGATGGGATTAAGAAGAGGTGGCAAGAATACACAGAAGAACTATACAGGAAAGATCTGAATGTCCCTGATAGCCATGATAGTGCGGCCACTGAACTTGAGCCAGACATCCTCGAGAGTGAAGTCAAGTGGGCCTTAGGAAGCATTAGTAACAACAAAGCTAGCGGAGATGACAGTATTCCAGCTGAGCTATTTAAAATCCTAAAAGATGTTAAAGTGCTGCATTCAATATGCCAACAAATTTGGAACACTCAACAATGGCTGCAAGACTGGAAAAGGTCAGTTTACATTCCAATTCCAAAGAAGGGCAATGCCAAAGAGTGTTCAAACTACCGCACAATTGCGCTCATTTCACATGCCAGCAAGGTGATGCTCAAAATCCTACAAGCTAGGCTTCAGCAGTATGCGAACCGAGAACTACCGGAAGTATAAGCTGGGTTTCGAAGAGGCAGAGGAACTAGAGATCAAATCGCCAACATTCGCTGGATCATGGAGAAAGCAAGAGAATTCCAGAAAAATGTCTATTTCTGCTTCATTGACTACGCTAGGGGTGCACGAAAGTCACTTACCTGGTCTCGCAGCTTTTCGCGGTGGGGGGGAGGCACTTCGCTGCTCCCCCTGCGAAGTTCAGGCCGGGGGGGGGGAGGCTACCCGCCTCGCCCGGCCAAAATTCAGGCTGGGGGGGGAGGCTTCCCGCCTCGCCCGGCCGAAATTCAGGCCGGGGAGGAGGCGCCTCGCCTTGCCCGGCCGCGAAATTAAAAGTAAAACAAAAACTTTTATTGGAATGGCAGCAGCGGCAGCTGGTCAAAAGACCGGCTGCCGCTCCCGCCCCGGACGAAGACCTGACGAACCGCCGGCCGGACCCGCCGCCGGGAGGGACATTCGCCAAAGGTAAGTCCCATCCCGGGGGGGTTGCGGGGGGCGGGGGGGTGCGAAGAATTTCTCCCCGAAACCTGTTCGGGGGGCCGAACACGTTGGCGCTCGGCCCCCTGAAGTTTCGGGGAGAAATTCTCCGCCATCCCTAGACTACGCTAAAGCCTTTGATTGTGTGGATCACAACAAACTGTGGCAAATTCTGAAAGTGATGGGAGTACCAGACCACCTTACCTGTCTCCTGAGAAACCTGTACGAGGGTCAAGAAGCAACAGTCAGAACCAGACATGGAACAACCGAGTAGTTCAAAATTGGGAAAGGAGTACGACAAGGCTGCATATTGTCACCCTGCTTATTTAACTTATATGCAGAGTACATCATGAGAAACGCCGGGTTGGATGAATCACAGGTCGGAATTAAGATTGCCGGGAGAATTATCAACAACCTCAGATAAGCAGACGATACCACCCTAATGGCAGTAAGCGAAGAGGATCTAAAGAGCCTCTTGTTGAGGGTGAAAGAGGAGAGTGCAAAAGCTGGTTTGAAACTCAACATTAAAAAAACTAAGATAATGGTATCTGGCCCCATCACTTCCTGGCATATAGAAGGGGAAGAAATGGAAGCAGTGACAGATTTTACTTTCTTGGGCTCCAATCACCGCAGACGGTGACTGTAGCCATGAAATTAAAAGACGCTTGCTCCTTGGGAGGAAAGCTATGGCCAACCTAGACAGCATAGTAAGAAGCAGAGACATCACCTTGCCGACAAAGGTCCGTCCAATCAAAGCTATGGTTTTCCCAGTAGTAATGTATGGCTGTGAGAGCTGGACTATAAGGAAGGCTGAGCGCCGAAGAATCGATGCTTTCGAACTGTGGTGCTGGAGAAGACTCTTACGAGTCCCCTGGACTGCAAGGAGGTCAAATCAGTCCATCCTAAAGGAAATCAACCCTGAGTGCTCATTGGAAGGACAGATCCTGAAGCTGAAGCTCCAATATTTTGGCCACCTAATGCGAAGAGAAAACTCCCTGGAAAAGACCCTGATGCTGGGGAAGACTGAAGGCAAAAGGAGAAGGGGATGGCAGAGGATGAGATGGCCAGATAGCATCACCGATGCAGTGAATATGAACTTGAGCACGCTCCAGGAGAGAGCGCAGGACAGGGGGGCCTGGCATGCTGTGGCCCATGGGGTCACGAGGAGTCGGACACGACTGAACGACTGAACAACAACAACAAGGCCTTAAAAGCCTGCAATGATGGAGTATGGCAGACCTCCAGGGGCAACTTTTTCCAAAGGCGCGGGGCCACTGCCGAGAAGGCCCTCTCACGTGGTGTCACCCACCTGACAGTTCATTTCAACAGAGCTCATAGGGGAGAATTTCCTGATGTATCATATCCTCTGTTAATCAATGAGAAGGTGGTGCCATTTGAACCTGCCTATACTGGCAGTAAGAGCTGTAAGCTAAAATTTGCTGGTATTTTTGGCTTCACCCCTTTTGCCTTTGAGCCCCTCCCCCACTGGAATGCAGCCCCCCTCCCCAAGAGCTTTTCCCAAATGGAATTTGGCTCTTGGGTTGAAAGAGGTTTGAATCCCCTGCTTTCCATGGACAGAGTGTTTTCCCCATCTGCTTTGAAAAAACAAAACAAAAACCATGTAAGGCCAGAGGGCTTCTGAGCGTGTGCAGTATATCCTCTGTCTCAGAAGACTATCCTCTTTGGGATGGGTGGCATTTTTTTTTTTTAAATTGCTCAAAATTTTCTGAAAGTAGGACAATTATAATGAAAAACCAATCAAACACACGCAATGATGTGAGTGATACTATTGTAAGACAAAATAATCTCAGCTGCACAGCCAAAGGTTGATTTACCTGCCAAATCATCCAAAAGGTGAGACTACTGCAATTGCATTACATAGCGGCCTGCCTATGAAGACAAGTTAGAAGCAGCAGTTAGTTCAGAATATGGCTAGACTGCTAAGTGGGACCAGGCATTTTGAGCATATGGCTCCCAGTCTGTTTCCAGATCCAATTCAAAGGAGTGTTGATCTTGCCCTTTGAAACCTTTTGTGTCATGAGGCCAGGATACCTGAAGAATAGTTTTTCTCCACAGGTGTCTACTTTCCTCTACTTTGAGACCAACCTCAGAAGCTCTTCTCTGGGTTCTTGGGATGGGGGAACAAGTGATGTTCACATTCACCAATATTCTCTGAACATCAGCCTGATGTCCTTCTCATCTCATTCACTGCAGTCATTTCTGAGTCTGTTTGATTTCCACCAATGGGAAAATGGTACCAATCGAACACAATCAGATGGGAAAATGGTGCACAAAAATGTGCACATTTTCCAAAGTTGTACAACTTCCCCCCCATAGACTAATGCATTAAATTGTGCGATTTTAAAATTGCACAACTGGAAACTGCTCTGATAAAAGTTTTGCATCTTCTGAACATGACCACACACTCAACAATTTGCCAAAATTTTCGGAGAATGTGTTCTCCTGCTCATGTCCGTGTTCGAGGTTGTGACTGTATTGCAAACAGAAACAAAGTTCTTGTCCATCTCTGCTGGGGTCCCCCACCATCTGAAGTGCAGCGGGTGATTACCAAGGTGAGGGCCTTTTCAGTGATGGCGCCCCAGTTTTCAAATCTCTCTCCAGAGATGCTCACCTGGCATTCCCTTTCACATCTTTCTGCTGCCAGGCAAAGACCTTGTTATTTTTCCAGGCTCTCCACCTTTGATCTGTTTTATTCTTGATCATCCCAGAGTGCAGGACATGGAATAATGGGCTCAAGTGACAGGAAGCCAGATTCCAGCTGAACATCAGGAGAAACTTCCTGACTATTAGAGCAATATGACAATGCTAGGGTGGTGGGCTCTCCCACACTGGAGGCATTCAAGACGAGGCTGGACAGCCATCTGTCAAGGATGCTCTGACTTGGATTCCTGCACTGAGCAGGGCGTTGGACTTGATGGCCTTGTAGGCCCCTTCCAGCCCTACTACTCTATGATTCCATGATTCTATTCATGCTCCCTTATTCTTTAGCTGATTTTGGTGTATTCATCTCCTCTATTTCTGTTGTCCAGGTGAGAGCGCTGATGCCTATGTAGCCAAATGGCGCCATCCATGTACAAGAGGGAGGTACTGTCAGGCTTGGTAGAGTCCTGAAGTTTGCAGAAGTGCAACAAATCTTTAGAGGGGGAAAAAATGAAAGGGGAGGAGTTCCCAAAACAGCCTAGTGAGGATGGAGAATGATCACTGGGCATGGAATGTTGATTGACAGTGGGAGGTGGAATGGATTGGAATATTGTAGAGGTGGGCATGGCTGGCTGAGTGACTGGAACACTGCACAGGAACACTTCATGCTGCAACATTTGTTGCTGAGCCCACTAGTTTTATTGTGTTTTTAAATATTTTATTGTAAGCCGCAATGCATATGTAATTGAAGGGCAGGGTGTGTGTGCATTTACCAGCCACAAAAGAATAACATGGTATTAGCCAGCACCTGCCAAGAGTGCCCTGCTGCTATTTACCGAGGCCCAAAACATCAGCTTCTCTAAAAGAGGATAAATGGGGGAAAATACAAAATAAAGGTCAGACAATAAAAATGTCAACATTCAGAAGCCAGTGGGAAGGATTTCAGTCTGATGTCTGCTTCCTCAAACTGGTGCCCTCCAGATGTTTTGGATTTCAACTTCAGCAGCCCCAGTCTGCATGGTAGGAGTTGTAGTCCCACACATCTGGAGGGCACCAGATTGGAGAAGGCTGTCCTAAGACATCTGACTGTAAAACCATCCTACTAAAAAGAAAAGGGTTCAGAAGAGGCTCCAAAGCGAAGCTGCCAATTTAAAATGGATTAGTAAATTTAATCCTGCACAGTTTGGCCTCAGCTGGGATTGGGAGTGGTTTCCTCCTCACTACAGAATGTAACTGTCCGCTAGAGGTGTTCATACACTGTCTTACTTGCTATGACAGTGAACCGCTGCTAGTTCCCTGATTTGTTCTCGAATTCATCTCTGCAGGATTATGACAGGCATATTGTGTATCTTTTACATTGTCTTGGCCTGTCAGTAGTGCTGTTAGGGCAGGACTTTGGGGCACAAGTCCATGGCCACACTCAGTAGAATAAGCTGGAAGGTCCCCAAACACAGCAGGGCTGGCATACCACATTTTGAAGTGAGTAAAATAATGTACATTACCATCTAAAGAGGTAAGGCCAGAGTCTAAAATTACCTATCTGCACCACTGTTCGATCTCTCCCTCTCCCCTCATATAGCTGTTATCTGCAACTTCCTAGACTACTTCACGGATGGACAAATCTATCAATTTCAGTTTCTCCCCATTTCTCACTTTTCCAGTCTTAAATCTGGTTCATCTCAAGCTTTGGGAATTTCTACATTCTTAAGTTTGGTTCATTAAGAACTTTGAGAATTTTTGTAGTAGGTTTTTGCATGAAAATTCATAAGCACTTCTATGCACATTTCTCCTAATACATACATTTTATAGACATTTATGCCTAATATACACATTTCTGCAAGACATTTTCCTAATATAGTATACATTTGAACATTATTCCCCCTAATATAAACATTTTTGTTATGCATTTTTAAAGTGAAGAACTCCATGGCAACATTTGGAGAAAGGCAAATTTTGAAGCGTTAAAATGCAAACTGAACAAATTTCTCCCCCCATCACTATTTCATGCATCTGCCCAGAAACTCAGGCCAGAATACATATGACAGTCTGCTGCCACAAAAGCAACAGAGAATCCTGGGACACACTCAAGAGTAACATGGAACCGATTCCCTAGGGAGGCGGTGGGCTCTCCCACACTGGAGGCATTCAAGAAGAGACGCTTTGCCTTGGATTCTTGCACTAAGCAGGGGTTGGACTCAGGGGTCTTGTAGGCCCCTTCCAACCCTACTATTCTGTGATTCTATGAGTATAACTCTGGGACAAAACACTTCCCTCCCCCTGGCTGTACATCTGGCTTTCCTGTGCTGGGAATTGGCCAGGAGGATGAAACTGTGGCCAGCTAGAAAAATGGGACAACTCCTCAGTCTCCTTTGGATGAGCTCTTCCTATATACACAGATTGCCTTTGAGAAGCCGAGATGGACAAGAGGGCAGCTTCAGGGCTCACACAGGCAGCTCAGTGTTTGCAAGATGAAGGTGCTTCATCTTGTGGTGGTTTGTGGTGGTTTAGTTGCCAGGAATAAAGATGTCTTCCCAGGTTATGACACCACTTCCAGGAGCCCATAACTGTGCCGCTATTGGGCTTGCACATAAAATGTAAACTTGCCTTTCTCTAGCACCACCACAACTATTGAGAGCTGGTGTGTAAGGTGACTCAGTGACTGGTAGCGCCCATGCCATCACTGAGGACAAGACATTCCTCATCCCTTCGAAACCAATGTTCATGTACATTTTCCCCCATACAAAATTCTCCCCAGATTCGGGGATTCCAGCGTGTGTGTGTGTGTGTGTGTGTGTGTGTGTGTATTACATGATCCTTCTCCTCTCCATTTTATCCTCATAACAACCCTGTGAGGTAAGTTCAGCTAAGAGTCAGTGACTGGCCCAAAGTCACCCAGTGAGCTTCATGGCCCAAGTGGGAACTAGAACACGCGTCTCCCAACTCCCAGTCTATCACTCTACATCACAACTGGCAATTGTAAAATAATAGTTGTACTTTTATCATGATTCCTTTTGTGTGGTGTTTTACCCATGTGCTGGAGCATTGCATGTTCCATTTCTGGAAGAAATTCTACAAACTCTCTCAGTTACACTGGAATTCTTGAGGAGTGGCTTGCAGAGCAAAGTGAACACATGGTGCAATAAAGGGACAGAAATCCACATATCCCAAATAAAAAGTAGGGGAGCGAGCTGGCTGACAAGTAGGGTGGCCAGGTGCTCTATGTTACAGAGGAGAGGACATTCCTCTGTTTTGGAGAGATGGTAGAGGACAGTCCTGTATTTGAAGGTGTCCTCTCTTTGGTGGACTGTCCAGTCCAAGCCTGAATTAAGAAAGGGAGAACAGGGGCTTTGAAGTTCTCCATCCGCAGTTAGCACCTGGAGAACAAACTGAGCAGATACACAGGTCAACTGGTTAGTCTTCTTCACCATGGTGAGATGCCTTGTGTTTCTATTTAAATTATATTTCTAAATGTGCACCTCTAAATATGAATTTGCTTATGCAGCCATTATGCAAAAGGGTGTCCTCTCTTTTGGTGATGCAATTCCTCTATATGGCCATTCTATGGACAAGAAGAGATACCCACTGAGCCTTGTAAACACAGCCAAAATCTGGATGCTTCCCAGGGAAAAGACCCAGGCCTGACCTGGAAGCATTTGCAGCCATCCACGTAAAAATAAACCAATCCCGTTGCTTGGTGGGTGGATCCAGGTTGTGACCCGGAAGGACCATATTGCCCATTCTTCCACCATTAGATAGCCTCAAGCATGTCACCGTGAGGAGCAGTGGCTGACCCAGGGCCAGCTCTGTGTTTTTCAGATCCCTTTGGCAAGACACCCTCAATGGGTCCCGTCCCTCAGTAAGTCAGCCTTCTCACCGCCATTGTCACTGGTGCTTTCTCTCCTCATCCTGCTTCTCATCTCTCACTTGCTTGACAGGCAGAGAGCCAGGGAACAAGGAGGCCATAGCATCTCCTGTTGCTCCTTCTCAGCACCACCATTCCCTGGGCCAGGGAGAGAGGCAGGTGAACAAGCAGGTTGCAATGGTGGAGAGGAGGAGCAACTCCAGGGGGCTGTTGTCGGTGGGCCCCTGCTGGGGTGTGGGCCCTGGGTAGGTGCCCAACCAAGCCTACCTGTGGGGCTGGCCCTGGGCTGATCCTTCCAGGATTCAAAACGTGGACTGTGAAAATGCCCTCCCTCCAACTTTTCCAGCCCCATTCACAGATTGGAAAAGTGAGGGGAGCTTTAGGGGGTGAGTTTTGAGCGCAAACTCACCAGTGCTCATCCCAAGTTCTACTAGCTGCTGGCTGACCATGTTTTTTCTTCCCCAGGATGCCTCGGGATTATGTCCTGTCACAACAGGGCTGGGGGAGCAGTGCCATTACAATGCACTCCCTCCCCCGCCGCCAAGAAACGGGACTGAACTTTTGGCCAATTGAAACTCAAGCTCAGTGCTATGGAAGCAAAAATTGCTCCCAGGGCTCAAAAAGAAGCCATCCGCAGAAGTCCCTGACTGTTTGCCAGCGGGACAGGCTCCAGTGCGAACGGCATGCAGTGACAAATTCCTCCAGGAGATGGCGGAAGCGGAGCGTCGGTGAGGTTGCCACTAAAACAAGTAAACCAGAGGGGATTATGTGTAAATTGGGAGTCGGTTTCCTAAGAGGAAAAGCTAGGTCACCAGAGTATCTGAGCAGGAGCCCAGGGGAGTTTGCATGAAGAGGAAGGCCAACGCTTGGGAATTGGCTTTGTTCAACCTCCTTCTGCGCTGCATGGGTTTGTTACAAGGAATACGTCACCTGAACCTAATACTGGACCTAGGAGCTGTTGGTGGGAATTCTGCAAAGCGTGATGCATCTCAGTGGGCCAAGGCAGAATCAGGGACTAACTCCATGAGAGAATAGTAGACGAGGAAGTAATAAAATGCATCATCTCCAGATCTGGATAAAACAGGGGATGGGGAGAAATAAGAATCGTATGCAGGCAAGCAGGATTTGAAAGAAGGGGCAAGGGATAAGAACATCAGAAGAGCCCTGCTGGATCAGACCAAGGGTCCATCTAGTCCAGCATTCTGTTCACACAGTGGCCAACCAGCTGTCATGGGAAGCCCACAAGCAGGACACGAGTGCAACAGCACCCTCCCGCCCATGTTCCCCAGCAACTGGTGTTCATAGGCACACTGCCTCTGGTCCTGGAGGTAGCACATAGCCATCAGGACTAGTAGCCATCGATAGCCTTCTCCTCCAGGAATTTGTCTAAGCCCCTTGGAAGAGCCTACGGCTTCCATGCAAGAAGTCCTGGGTTCAATTCCCTGCATCTCCAGTTAGGGATGGATGGAATCACCCAAGTCCACCTTGGGCATCACTCACTGGACCTCTGCCGGCCAGCTGGCCACCCACCCTTGCTTGCGACGCAGGACCACCCGTTCCCTCAGCAAGCCACCATTTTACGTAAAAATGTTGGCTCGTTCTTTTGCGTGAAGGGCCTTTTACACAAATGGCAGCCATAAAGTGGCCATTTACTCCTTATTCCAGGTGTAAATGGTCCATTTATTACTTTAATTCTGCACTTGGTGGACTATCAATGATTGGTGGACCAGCAAAGACCACCAGACTTGCCCAACTTGCCATGTGCTGAATCAGGCAAGCGTGGCAGTCCATGGAGCAAGGCTAGGGGCTAGGAAGGGAGAAAAAGAAGGCTAGGGACAGGGAAGGGAAAGAAAGTGAGGAAGGAGGTTGGTGGGAGAAATAGCAAGGCTAGAGGCTTGGAGTGGACAGAAACAGCAAGATAAAGGGGTGAGTGGGAGAGAGAAAGAGCAAGGCTAGGGGCTAGGAAGGGAGAGAAAAAAGAAGGCTAGGTATGGGGAAGGGAGAGAAAGAGTGAGGAAGGGGGTTGTGGGGGAGAAATAGTGAGGCTAGAGGCTAGGAGTGGAGAGAAATAGAGAGAGCACAAAGGGGAATCGATTGTGTGGGTGGAAGAAGTAGCAACTCCTTCCATTTCCCCCTCTCTCCCAGCCTCCTGCCTCGCTATTTCTCTCTCTCCCCCCCCCCCGACACCTCTTGACTAGCCAGGCCCCCACAGCAGCCATTATGTGACTAGCCACATCCTCCATCGGAGCATTTTGTGGTGGTGCCCAAAGCCCTGTCTCAAGTCCCCAATTGTGCCAACGGGTCCAAAATGATTGGGGACCCCTGGTATCGACAATACCAGGCGAGACGGACCTGTGATCTGCTGACTCAATCCAGGGCAGCCTCTTATGTTCCTAACTCTCACTGAGTGAACCACTGTTGGGGGCGGCACTTTGGGGAGGGATGGACAGGTGGGTGACGGTACCCTTCCCTGACTCCTACCCACTGCTCCCCTTTAAATCGCCCCCTTCATATATGAATTTGGCATCACTTGCATCGAAAACCAGCAGAGGCTGGTGGATCTGATGTCATTGGGGAGCTGTGAATCCATCTGCATTTCAATCAGAACTCATCAGAATGCTAAAGGAGCTATCCAAGGTGCTGAACCTATTTGGGGGATAGGGTCCAGTGCCTTGGAGAGCTCCTTTAGAATTCTGGCTGGTTCTGACTGAAACCTGGAGCGGATTTGCCACCCCATCGGCGATGGTGCCATCAGCCTCCCCTGCTGTAAACACGTCAGCTGTGTTGCTGTCACATGCAGTGCTGCAATTATAATGCGGAGGGGGGGGGATTCAATGATGAGGCCACTTTAATGAAATCCACAAACTCCACCTCCTAATCTCCCTCCACTAGACTCCTTCTAAAAGCAAGAGTTAGTGGGGCCATCACAGAAAGTAAAGGGGCTAAGCGCCCTCTGCCCCCACCCCAAACCCCAATCATCCAAACCCTGAATACAGGGGTGGATCCGGTTGAGAAGCAGCAGGACTAAACAAAGCAATTCACGTTTTGAGATTTGTGTACGTGGACAGACTCGACTCGAGGCACACTTGGATTTCAAGAATTCTGAGCCCAGGAATTATTTTGCAGTTTCGGAACTGAACGGAGCTTGCAGTCCTCCGACACACACAGACAAATCCACACCTGGTTATTCTCTCCCTCCTGCTGTCTTGTTTTCTGCAGCATGATTCATTTAGTTGCTTATTTATTTATTTTTCGGGTGGGGGAGTCATTTTGTGGTTGTTCTTACCATTAAAATGATTGGGAGTGAGAAATCCTTGCTGATCTACTGCAAATCAAATAGAAAGCTACTGGCATCTCTTAATTTAGCTTCTGCCCATCCCTGGTAATCAACACGAGGGCCACAGTATTTGGGGGGTTGTCGGCACTTTGAGGCAGTGTACACATACAAGGACATTTTAGCTCCCTGCATGTGCGCATACACACACATACACAAATATTCCCATTTCTCAAGCCCTTTCTAACTACAGAAGAAGTCTAACTTTTTTGATGAAATTAATGAGGACTAGAGCCTTGCTGCAGAAGAGAAGCTTCTTACTCCCATGCTCTTAGAATTTATCGAGGGATGTGCACATATGCAGCAGAGGCTGGTGGCTCCAATTTCGGTGGGGTTCTAGGTCCGTTTCAGTCAGAGCCAGCCAGAACCCTAAAGGGTGCTGAATGTATTTTGGGGATATGGTTCAACACCTTAGGTAGCTGGTTCTGACTGAACCCCAGAATAGATTCACTGTCCCACCAAAGTCAGAGCCACCAGCCTCCACAGCACATAAGCACATCGCCAGCCAAAAGAGAGAGAAATAATTATTCAGTCCTTTTACAGATGAGCATTTCTATTAAAGGGCAGTGTACAAATACCAGCAATAAACGAACAAGCTTTTAAGGCCATTTCTCTAGGCACTGGTCTTTCCTACCTGTCTGTTGTATTCTCCTCGGCTATTCCCACAAGGATGATGGTGTGGAGCCAGTTAGGGGAGGTAGCCAATGGTTCTGACACCGGTTCCCCAAGGAAAGCAGGAACAGTCCAGTTGCATCTCCATCTTTTCATTTTGTTGTCACCAGACTCACCTCTTCACCCAAAACAGCAGTGTGGAAGAAAAGCATGTTTGCACACCCAGTGGTGAAGCAGATGCCGACAGCAAGGTCAAGCAGATGCACAGAAAACAGTCTCTTTCTTCAGATGGATTTCTTGGTGCTTTTATTAAAATGCCTTTGGTAAAGAGAGTTACCATAACTAGTCATTTCCTGTATGCCCAGGTTATGCCCCAAATTCTGTGCCCTGTCCTGTCCCAGGGAGTGGCACTGCAGTTCTCAGGGGTTGTGGTCCTTTATGATATTAATCCTACCGCCCCTGTATAAATCTAGGGTGCGACCACACCTGGAACACTGCATACAGTTCTGCTCACCGCACCTCAAAAAGGTTATTTTGGACTTGGAAAGGAAAGGATGCAGAAAAGAGTAGGGATGTTAGAGAACTCTGCCACAGACTCCAGTGAGGCTGGATTCTTTAGAATCTGCCCCCCCAGAGTCCGTGGCGGAATGGAGCAATCCCCCCCCCCAACCCTGTGAAATTTCCCTGGGACGGACCCTACCTTTTGTCAGCCATCCGCTGCCCTTGTCTGCGGCCACCATTTCCCTCCCTACTTTAGCCGTGATAGGCTATGTAAGTATTTACATAGCCTATCTCAGCAAAGAGCAGGGATGCAAATGGTGGCCGCTATGCCACTTGCATCCCTGCCTTCTGCCGTGATAGGCTACATAAATATATACGGAGCCTATCACGGCTAACACAGGGACACAAATGGTGGCCACAGCCTGGTAGCAGATGGAGGTCCGGCTGCGGGCAGCAGCTCCGCAGACTTGCTGCGGAGCAGAGCCAGCCGGGAGGATTCCGGGGGGAGGGACAGATCGCCTCCCCCCCACCATGGATGCCCCAGACCAGAATGGGGTGAGTAATCCATACACCCCTAGAAATGAGCAACTAAAATGATCAGGCAGCTGGAGCAACTTCCCGACAAGGAAAGGTTGCAACATCTGGGACTGTTTCAATTAGGGAAAAAAAGGACGACTAAGGGGAGAGATGGTAGAGGTGCATAAAATTATGTGGAGAAAGTGGATAGGGAGACATTTTTCTTTCTCTCCCATAAGAACATAACAAGAGCCCTGCTGGATCAGACCAAGGGTCCATGTTGTCCCGCATTCTGTTCACACAGTGGCCAACCAGCTGTCTGTGGTTATATAGAACATATGCCACCCTCCTATGATACTAGGACCCAGGATCATACCTTCTGACGAAAGAAAGCCTTTATCAGTAGAGTGGTTTCTAGCATTTTGTTTTGTTTGCTTAAAGTGTTGATAACTTATATAAGTGTGATGAGAACTGGTGGATCATACTTTAGGATTAAACCTGTCAAATTTGTGTTTTACAGGGAGAGAGGAAATGTTAGTTTAGAGATTTGGATTATCCTGTTTTTATTCCTGAAGTTAAGATTTGAAGTCCTGAAGTTGATCATTAAAAATAGCTGCCTTTGCTTAACTTCACTGGAAAATTAAGGGCTGAACATTGCGTTTTTAAAGCATGACCTTTGAGTTAGGGTTGTACAAGAAATTCATTTCAGTCTGCAAATCATCGAAACTTGACCTTTTTGCAACCCAAACGTGCACACTAAAAGGAGTGCATTTTCAAAAAAAGTTTGCACATTCCTAATTTTGTGCCTGCTTTCCAAAAAATGATTTTTTAAAAATGCACACTTTGAAATGTACATTTAAAAATATATATGCATTTTCACACTTTAGTCAATGGGGGAGGTGCCCACTTTTGAAAAATGCACACAGAAATGCACATTTTGCTACCTGAGCCCCACCCCCTAGAAGGGCACCTGCTGTTATCTCCCATCTATGGTTGGAGATAACAGCAGGGGATGTTGGTGGGCAGGTAACTTGGCAGGCATTGTGATGAACTACTCCTCCCAGAGCTGATCAAATCTGTTCATGCCTCTCCAAGGGGAGGTTGTGCAGCGTGCAAAGCCCAAAGGACTCAATACCATGCCTCCTTGGAGGAATAATCTTTAGAGGATGATCTGGAGCCTCCCGAGTTGGATGTCCCTGGGGAACAAGCTACTTAAGGGGAGCCTGGAGCTGACCAGTTCGGTCCTGGGCCCTTGGGAAAGAGGGCTTCAGAACTTTTCCTTCACAAGATGGAATGCTCTGCTTCTCTTTCAGAGGGGGGATGCTGTGCTGAACCATCACCCAGCCCTCGAGAACACTGGTGTCTGAAGTGACAGTCTGAGACCATGGCCAGGTGAAGTGGTGTCCACTTGCAGGAAAAACCCCTCACAAGTAAAGGCTTCCTTGTAAGCAAGGCCCTCCTCACAACCAGGACTGTTGCCAGAGGGCCTGTGATGAACTGCTTTGAACTGCTCTCTTGCTGGACTAATAAAGCTGTGCTTGACTTTTTTTTTTGCCTATCCCCTGACTCGCTAATGGATATGACCCATATGTGGCTCCAGGATGAGCCTACTTGACCAAGTCACAGGAATGGATGCCTATCACACAACTCCAGAAAGTCCTAAATGCTCCAGAATTTATTATTTGGTTAAGAAAAACTAATATTGGTTATTGGGGAAAATGTCAGCTCTCCTTTAAATAAGAGATGGAAGATGGCAAACTGAATTTTTTTTTTTATGTGGATGGCAAGCATCTCTTAATTTTTGTAAACAAAGGATTACCTGAAATGAATGGGGGAAGGATTTCTTCAGACAGTCCATAGTGCAAATGATATTTGGTGGTCTTTACAGCTATCAAACTCTTTGGGCTTAAACCCTCAGGTTATTTTTGTCAATTGACGTTGCCAACAGGATACTCTGCTAATTCAAATTATTGTTGTCAGCTTGGTTCTAAATGGACAGGGGAAACAGTGCTATCTCAAATAACTGTTTGGACTAGCTGTTTTCCTTTGCTAATACCACTGACTGTGTAATATGGAAGCTGTACTGAACTGGTTCTAACGTTACCCATACTATAGATTCACAAGTGTGATATTCCAGCCCCAGTACCCTCCCAATCTGTAAAATGGGCATAGCAGTGCTGAACTAACTTGCAGGGCTGTTGTAAAACAGGGGTACAGAATAGGGGTGTCAGGAATCCATCCGGAGGGTGAAGTTCACTGAGCTTTCAGCAACTCAGCCCACTGGACTCCGGCTGGCTTACCCACGAGCGGACCCGACATGATCTATATTGAGTCCGACCAGCTTGCGGCTGTTCAGGTTTTGTTTTTTACTTAAACCACTATTATGTAAACTGCAGGTGCAAAATGCATAATTTATGCACAATTCATAGAATCATAGAATAGTATAGTAGGGTTGGAAGGGGCCTACAAGGCCATCGAGTCCAACCCCCTGCTCAATGCAGGAATCCAAGTCAGAGCATCCCTGACAAATGGCTGTCCAGCCTCCTCTTGAAGGCCTCCAGTGTGGGAGAGCCCACCACCTCCCCAGGTAATTGGTTCCATTGTCTTATTGCTCTAGCAGTCAGGAAGTTTTTCCTGATGTTCAGCCAGAATCTGGCTTCCTGTAACTTGAGTCCATTATTCCGTGTCCTGCACTCTGGGATGATCAAGAAGAGATCCTGGCCTTCCTCTCTGTGACCACCTTTCAAGTACTTGAGGAGTGCTATCGTATCTCCCCTCAGTCTTCTCTTCTCAAGGCTCAACATGCCCAGTTCTTTCAGTCTCTCTTCATAGGGCTTTGTTTCCAGTCCCCTGATCATCTTTGTTGCCCTCCTCTGAACCCTCTCCAGTTTGTTCAGCCATGATTTGCTTAATTCAGCCATGATTTGCTTAATTTGCACAAATTACATGCACAATATGCACAAATTAAGCCTATTATGACTGCAGCGTAAGCATATGGGGATTTAAGAAAAAACCTGAGAAAATTCTCAGATCTTAGGGAAAAAGCCCATGGCTTGGCTGGCAAATGCAAACAGAGCCAAAGGCTCTGGGGAAATCTGGCGAGCCCCAAAAGGGCCGGATTTCCCCACAGAAGCCATCCCTAGTGCAGAATTCCTTTTACTGTGAAAAGCCATATTTCTTTACAGTAATCTGCTAGGGGCTGCATGCCAGCAGTGGGACCAGAGGAAGGCATTGGCAGGCCTACCTCCCTCCCTCCCTGCCATCACCATCGCCTTCACATTGTGGTATTGCTCTCACAGTCAGGAAGATTTTCCTGATGTTCAGCCGGAATCTGGCTTCCTGTCACTTGAGCCCATTATTCCATGTCCTGCACTCTGGGATGATGGAGAAGAGACCCTGGTCTTCCTCTCTGTGACAACCTTTCAAGCGCTTGAAGAGCACTATCCTATCTCCTCCCAGTCTTCTCTTCTCAAGGCTAAACATGCCCGGTCCTTTCAGTCTCTCTTCATAGGGCTTTGTTTCCAGACCCCGGATCATCTTTGTTGCCCTCCTCTGAACCCTCTCCAGTTTGTCTGCATCGTTCTTAAAGTGTGGTGCCCAGAACTGGACACAGTACTCCAGATGAGGCCTAACCAGTGCTGAATAGAGGGGAACTGGAAGCTATACTTAATGCAGCCCAAAAGAGCATTTGCCTTTTTTGCAGCCACATCACACTGTTGGCTCATATTCAGCTTGTAAGAGCAATACAACAATGGAACCAATTACCTAGAGAGGTAGAGGGCTCTCCCACACTGGAGGCATTCAAGATGAAGCTGGCCAGCCATCTGTCAGGGATGCTCTGACTTGGATTCCTGCATTGAGCAGTGGGTTGGACTCGATGGCCTTGTAGGCCCCTTCCAGCCCTACTATTCTATGATTCTCTGTCTCTTCTTACCCACTCATTGGACTGCTCAGCAAGTGTGTTGCTAGGCCTGGGCAAAAATATAAGAAATGTGTCCCAATTGCCAGTTTAGGCTAAAGCTAGTTCCCAGCAGAAGAATTGCAGGCCCCTAAGGCATTCCCCCAGGGCCCCTAAGGCATTCCCCCAGGGCCCCTAAGGCATTCCCCCAGGGCCCCTAAGGCATTCCCCCAGGGCCCCTAAGGCATTCCCCCAGGGCCCCTAAGGCATTCCCCCAGGGCCCCTAAGGCATTCCCCCAGGGCCCCTAAGGCATTCCCCCAGGGCCCTTAATGCCCACTGGTGACCATGGGAAAAAAAAGATTTATTTCTAAGCCTACTTGCCAATGCAGGAGACAATGTTCAAGGTGGATTGCCGTTGGGGAGGTAAGGATTAACCCCACTTACTGCAGTACCTGCCCCCCATAAGTCTTCCTTTCCTTGTCTGTTATTATTATTAAAGTATTATTAATAAAAATTGTAATAGTCTTGTACTGTACTGCTGTGGGTCAGTTGACCTTATATTTTAATATTAACAACAGTTTGAGTAAACTTCAGTATATTATTTCCAGCAAAGCCAAGAAGCAGGCAGAGATTAGACGCACAATATTACCAGTCCAGAAGGAAGGCAGCCCAAAAGTAGAGCCTGGGGCAGAGCTAAAGCAAAGCACAGGCACGCAGTCCAAATCAAGCACAACTCAAGGAACAACATCTTATCAAGAGTCCAGGGGTCAGCAGCACAAGAGAGCAGTCCAAACATGAAGTGAGGCCAGGAAAACTCGACTGCAAGGCAACGGGAGCTGGACGTTGTTTCAGCAACCAGTTGCTCTCAACTGAGAGCTTATATAGCTAGGTGTCCCAGGCCACACCCAGGTACAGCTGCAAACTGTTAGCCCTAGCTTCAGAATCTTCCTACTTCTGAGGAGACCCTTGCTCTTGAGTAGACCTTTACTCTTGAGGATTCTGGTTGCTGTAGGTCTTAGGATGCACGCTTTGCTGCCAAGTGGCGGCCTGTGACCTTCTCATGCCAGCGCGGTCATGGACTGGTAAGGAGGATGTTCCGCCTCCTCCTCTGACTCCACCAGAGGTACAGCCCACAGGGATCCCCCAGAGTCCACCCTTGCTGGAGAACCCAGTGTAGCTTCCCCACCGATGCTTGAGGTGGCTGTGGAGCGTAAGGGGGACCCACCCGTTTTCCAGACTCTGTGGTATCTGAGTCTCTGTGGTATCTCTTCCAGACTCTGTGGTATCTCTGTGGTATCTGAGTATCTGACTCAGGTATCTGCGTCTTCATCTGAACAGTCATCCTGGCCTGGGTTTGGGTGCTGGCCTGACGGGTAAACTGAGTGGACCCCATGGGGTTCAAAGGTTTATTTGTCAAAAAATGAACGCACACCCTTTGTGGAGGACCAACAGGGCATCATGGCCATGGACTGATCCAGGAGAATCCTAGACAGGATGGATGCGACCATCATCATGCGACCATCACCTCGGGCAGTGGTGTGGTGGTAAATGTTGAAGTGCAGGTGCTCTTCATGACTGTCCCCAATGTTGTTCCACTTGCAGAAATGCACATTTTTGCACTAATGCACACTTGCACTAATTTGTATCAGCACTAATGTGCATAACGCAAGTGTGAATTTGTGCAAATCCCCCCAACACCTCCTCCCTGTCCACAAATCAGCAAAATCTGCACAACTCAGAAAAAGGCAGTCTGCTGCAGGATCCCCAGGTTGGATTCATAGAAATCTGAACTGATATGAATCCATTGCAGATTTCTCCAATATTTCTATTGGAGAGGCCAAAAATGCAGGCAGCTCGGTTGATCCATCCCTCTCCCTCTCCCTCCCTTCATGTGTGTATTAGACTTCTCTTTTGCAGTTCTACACAGTGCTTAGAAAATCTTAGGTGCTTTACAATGGTTAAATAAATACATAAATAAATAATAGAACCAGTGTGGTGTAGTGGGTAGAGTGTTGGACTCAGAAGACCAGTTTTCTATTCCCCATTTAGCCATGAAGATCCTTTGGTCACTGGCCGAGTTTGCACGTAACAAGAAGCTGCTGTGGGTGAATTTCTGTGGGTGCCATTTTGAATATTCAGGACGTGGTGGGTGCATGCTGTAGTTTCTTATTACATGCGAACACAGCAAGGATGGGTTGCTGGGGTAGTTGACAAACCACCCACAACCCCAAACTAGTCCATGGGTTCTGGCTTCTGGGTGGCTTGTCAACCACACCAACAACCCACCCTTGCCGTGTTCGCATGTAATGAGAAGCTGCACTGGCAGCTTGGATGGGCAACCTGGTGTCTGGGGGTAAGGGGGAAGAGGCACAACCCACCATGGCTATTAGCCACAGTGGGCTGCAGTGATCATGTGAACTGGGTCATGGATTGTCAGCCTAACCTACCTCACAGGCTTGTTGTTAGAATGGAGAGGGGGAGGGCAATTTAATCCACCTTGGATTCCTTACAAGAGGTACAAAGATGGGATATAAGTGTTGTTGCTGTTATTAGAATCATAGAATCATAGAACAGTAGGGTTGGAAGGGGCCTGTAAGACCACCGAGTCCAACCCCCTGCTCAATGCAGGGGTCCAAGTCAGAGCATCCCTGACAGGTGGCTGTCCAGCCTCGTCTTGACTGAATGCCTCCGGTGTGGGAGAGCCCACCACCTCCCTAGGTGGTATTATTATTATTATTATTATTATTATTATCATTATCATTATCATCACCAGGTAAGGTTTTCACTATTATTATCTCCATTATCACTGATAAGGGAGACTGAGGCTGTTGCTTTCCAAAGGCAACCCAGTGCTTTTGAAGCGTGGGCAATATCCATTGAACCAGACTAGCCACCTTCCAAGTTCTTCCGCCAGTAGGATCCAAGAAATACATAAATGAATAAATAAAAGTTGGCCCTCACTGCTGGGTGTGTGCCTGACGTCCCCTTCAGCAACGCTCTCCGGTTCTGTTAATTTGCCTGGGCAAACACTCTGCAAACGCTTCTCAAAACTTAGCCCTCATTTATAATTTAAACGTCTTTCACTCCTTCCCTTGTTATATATATTTTCTTCTCTCTCCTCTGAAAGCCCCAGAGGGAAAGCGCTGGAGAATAACCGTGAATTATGAAGGTCTTAGGGAAGTCTAAAAGTGACTCCCGCTGCTTGGTACTTTCAAAGCCTCATTAACATATATTGACCCAAGTTTTGACAGCTGGAACTGAATCCATGAGCCAGGGGTGGATTACCAGACTGGGGGAAGTTTGCAGCGGTGCTCATGGCAAAATGGCCTGTAGCCAAACGACTCACTTCTCCCTTCCTTCTCTCTCTTGTTTGGGGGGGGGGAGGTGCGTGCACGCGTGTGTGAGCATGTGTGTGTTTTCCCCCAGGCGTGCAACAAATGAAAGAATGCATCGGATGACTGCTGAACCTGAATTATCCACTTAAAAGGGCTCCAGATTGAAACCCGCCGGCCTATATTCTTGATTATTTTAAAAGATGATAATCTACAATTTATTTATTGATTAAATTTATTAATTGCCCATCTGGCTGGTCACCCAGCTACAAGGGGGCAAATCCAGTTGTGGGCAGGTCAGCTGCAGCTTTGGGGTCAACAGCTGCCACATGCAACCGCTGGTCCTACTCTTCGGAGGCTGGTGGCTGCGATGTCGGCGGGGCTGTGGATCTGCTCTGGGTTTCACTCAGAACCAGATGGGACTCTAAAGGAGCTCTCCAAGGTGCTGAACCCAATCCCCACAAATAGCTCTTTCAGAGTTCTAAAATGGCACTCAAGGTGGCCTATGGAAACCATTAAAATTGACTAAAACTATAAAACAATACAATGAAATACAATAAAAATATAATTATGGGAATATGTGATAATTAAAAACAGGACCCAATCCACCAGATTCCCTTCCAGGCCAAAGGCCTTCTTGAATAAAGCGGTCTTTGCCTGCGGGCAGAAGGGCAACAGAGAAGGAACAAATCTGGGCTCTCTTGGTAGGGAGTTCCATGAACTGGGAGCAGCCACCAAAAAGGCACTCTCTCAGGTTGCCACCAAAGCACCTGTGAAGGCAGCAGCCTTGAAAGAAGGACCACTCCTGGTTCTTAAGAACCAGGCAGGCCCATGTTGGAGAAGGCAATCTTTCAGGCAGCCTGGTCCAATCCATATAGGGTTTTTGAAGGCAGCCCCATGCAGAGTGTGTTTCTGTAGTCCAAACATGACTGTGGCCAGATTGGACGTCTATAGGAACTGGCACAGTTGACGCACTAGTCTGAGCTGTGCAGATATATTTCCAGCCACTGCCAAGACCTGGGCATCCAGATCCAGGGCTGAGTCCAGGAGAACACCCAAAGACGCATGCTGGATCAGACCAAGGGTCCACCTAGTCCAGCATTCTGTTCACACAGTGGCCAACTGGCTGTCGACCAGGAACCCACAAGCAAGACATGAGTGCAACAGCTCCCTCCTGCCCATGTTCCGCAGCAACTGGCGTCCATAGGCTCACCGTCTCTGGTACTGGAGGTAGCCCATAGCCATCAGGACTAGTGGCCATTGATAGCCTTTTCCTCCAGGAATTTGTCCAACCTGCTTTTACCCAATGTAAAAGCAACGTAAAAGCAAGCTTTTACCTGCTTTTACTTTTTTTCCACCCAACCAAGCTGGTCGCTGTCACTGTATTGTGTGGTAGCGAATTCTGTGGTTTAACTCTGCACTGTGTGAATAAGGGCTTCCTCTCATCTGTCCTGAATCTGACATAAGGAGGTTCGGGGGGGGGGGTGATTTGCCAGCCTTAGAAAACCTAGGACACACTTGTGATTCCAAGCAGCAGATGCTGAAAACAGAATATTTCGAACAGTGTGGCAAAATGTGTAGCACACTGGTTTGTCAAAGGTATTTGCCAGAAACACTCTAGGCATCTATTCTGAAACCAGATTTGGCTCCTGCCACTTTTGGAAGAAGGTCCGCTTGCGTTGGAAGCACGTATTTTTCTCTAACTACAGCTTCATTAAGCTTTTACAGATCTAAACGGATGCATTTCCCCAGGTTTTCTTGGTGAGTGGGATCATTGGTGCACGCCATGAAGTAGCCTCATCAGTTTCTTTAATTATTTATTTATATTAATTATGAACGTTTCTATACCGCCTCATTTGCTAATCAGCCCTCAGAGCAGTGTACAACAAGTACTGCTCAGATTTTTTTTTGATATGGTAAGTGGTATATAAATTGATTAAATTAATGAATAAATCAATGAAAACCCTGTTCATCTTTTCCCTGTCAGGAGTGCCCTAGCTGCCTCCTTAAGTCCCCTCCAATAGCCAACTCATGACACAGACAAAAGGGATTCTTTCCAAGGCTTTATTCCTTTACAACTTAATGTCTCTTTCAGATGCTAATCACCAGCGACTAAGCAAGGAAATGCACTGGGGTAGTTAGCAGATTAGCCTAAGCTCCGGGTAAGGCAGTTGGTCCCTGGTTGAAGGGGAAGAGCAGGAAAACTCTGAACTTATGGGCTATAGAGAGGTCCCCCCTCTTACCCAGGGATCCTCGGGATGCAACCGTTGTTTTCATGCCACGTGGGCAGAGCGCCGCCTCTCAGCACCCTCCATCAGGCGCTGCTCCCTCCGTCTCCGCCGAGCGTCCAGCAAGATCCCATCCTCCGTTCTCTCACTGCTAGGGTCACTATCTCTCTCAGGAATGCAGGCAGGAGGAATCTCTCCCTGCCGCTGTGCCTGTGAGAGATGAGCAAGCTCTTCTCCCACGGGTGGTTGGTCCTCCTCAGGATCAGAACTACTCTGGGGCTCTATGGGCTCAGCATCCACCCTGACATCCCCTTCACGAAGTGCCATTATTCCACCTTACAACCATCCACTTCTAGTAGAGTCTTATATTCATTTGGTGGTTTTCTGGGTTTCCTGTGGGGTTTTCCCCATTCTTGAAATGCCCCTCCTAAGTAGGGATGCTGAAGAAATTCAAGATGGACTAAAATGAGCTCGGATTTCTAAGAATCCAACCTGCAGAATCCACTGTGTGAAGCCCATGAGCTTTTGGATGATTCTTTTCCTTTCCCCAAATTTACACATATTTATCCATAGGAAAATGCGCAAGCTTCTGCTGAGGAAATGTTGAATGGAATGGGGGACAATGTGCTTACATGTTACGTGCTGAGCTAAATTGTATAAACACTTATGTAAATACGTAATTATTTGTGGAGTTTTATTCTGCATGACGAAAAAAAATATTCACTTCCGTCTGTGGGCAGACAATGGAACAAAAGGCACCTGACAAACTGTGAAACACAGATTTTTATTTATTTATTTATTACATTTTTATCCCGCCTTTTTTCCTCCTCCAGGAACCTGAGGCGGTATACATAATCCTTTAACTCCTCCTCCATTTTATCCTCACAACAACAACCCTGTGAGGTGGGTTGGGCTGAGAGTCTGTGGCTGGCTCAACGTCACCCAGTGAGCTTCCATGGCCAAGTGCAGACTAGAACCTGGATCTCCCGCCTCCCAGTCCAACACTCTAGCCACTACACCACACATTTTACAACAGTCCGTGTATCCATGCTCCTAAGGCTTAGTTACTGACAGTTTTAAGCTAAACAATGCTGGTGTTTTGTTTTTTTCTGGCCCCACCCACCACTAGAAAGTGGGCCCTGAAAGCGGATGAATAATGGGAATGATGAATAATGGAAATCCCATTATTCTCATTATTCATCATTACTCCATGATGAATAATGGGAACAACTCCGCATGCTTCCAGACACTAGGGGGCGATAGAGAATGTCCTGTAGGTTGATCAGTTCCTATTTCCTGCTCCCTCCCCTTCGTCTTGCTTCTTCTTCCTCTCCCTCTGTTACAGGCACCATGCAGCTCTCTCCCTGAAGGAAGCACGTAACTGTATGTCATGCCTTTGCTTACTTACACTCAGGCACCCAGCTTTGGCGGTGGGGGGCAGGGGGGCTGTAGTCAAACAGTGTGAGAGAGCCTTCTCTGATGATGTGTATAAATATAAAAGCACTAATAAAGCAAGTTGATTTTTGAACTTCTTTTAAACAGGCTCTAGTCTGCTTTTATTGCCTCCAATACTAAATGCTGTCAGTGGGGGCTGGTGGCTCCAATGTCATGTGGCTGTAAATCTGATCTGGGTTTTAGTCAGAATCAGTCAGAACTCTAAAGGAGCTATCCACGGTGCTGAACCATTAGCCCCCAAATAGGTTCAGCACCTCGGATAGCTCCTTTAGGGCTCTGATGGAAACCCAGAGCAGATTCATTGCCCCACTGACATCGGAGCCGCCAGCCTCCACGGAATGCAGTGTTGCCACATTTTCTCTGTATAAAGCAACTCTGCTGAAAGTCACGCCAGACTTTCCGACATTCCAAACTTGAATTTGGCCCTTAGACTGAAAGAGCTTCTGCCTCCCATCCTTGAGCTAATTATGCTTCTTGATAGTTATTCCCTACATTGTTGTTGTTTTAAAAATGCAGATGAAAAGCACACCCCTGTGAGTAACCCCAACCAGTGGAATTTGGTCGCTCTGATTTTGGTGGGGCTGTGAATCTATTCTGGGTTTCAGTCAGAACCAGCTGGAACTCTAAATGAGTTTTCCAAGGTGCTGAACCCATTTTGGGGACAGGGTCCAGCACTTTGGAGAGCTCCTTTAGAGTTCCAGCTGGTTCTGACTGAAACCCAGGGCAGATTAACAGCCCCACTGAAACTGGAGCCACCAGCCTCCACTGACCCCAACCGAACCCTGCTTCTGCAGGTTCAACTGAACACAGTGTAGGTTGCTGTGGGATTTGGGCTGCCACCAGCCAATTCCTGCACAGCCCACCCAGCCCTTCTGCAGTGAAACGGGGAAGGCAGTAAGCCTGGAGTGCCAGATGAGCTGTTTATTCAGCCATGCTAAGGAATGGAGCATGACTGGGAAATGAAAGAGCCGGGGCGTGTGTTGGAGCGAATTCATCTGACACTTCTACTCACCCGCCAGCCACTTATCAGCACCACACCGGACAGGGGTGAAATTGGCATTCGATATAGGAACTGGGCCTGCGATTGAGAAGGAAGCAGCGGGAGAGGACGACGCGGTGCACGTCCTGGGGCTGTGGTGAGATTGCTTCTCCACCCCCCCCAAGGGAAGAAAATACCAAAAGGAGAGGGATGTCAGGGTGGAAACTGAGCCAATGGAACCCCAGAGCAGTTCTGATTCTGAGGAGGAACAGCAATCCGTGGGGGAGGAGCTCGCTCATCTCTCACAAGCACAGCAGCTGGCAGAGATTCCTCCTGCCAGCATTCCTGGGAGAGATAGTGACCCTGGCAGTCAGAGAGCGCTGGAGGGGGGCTTGCTGGATGCTCGGCACAGACACAGGGGGCGACGAGTGATGGAGGGCGCGGAAAGGAGGCGTAGTGCCTGTTTGGCGCACAAGGAACGGTTGTGTCCCGAGGACCCAAGGGAAAGAGGGAGGATCTCTCCCTAGCCCATAAGTTCAGGGTCTTCCCGTGATTCTCCTTCAAATGGGGACCAACTGCCTAACCCGGAGCATAGGCTACTCTGCTGTTCCTTGCTTAGTCGCTGGTGATTAGCATCTGAAAGAGTCATTAAGTTGAAAAAGGATTAAAGCCTTGAAAAGAATCCTTTTGTCTGTGTCTTGAGTTAGCTATTGGAGTAGACTGAAAGAGGCCGCCAGGGCATTCCCGACAAGAGAGTTGGAGAGAGAAGCCTGCGGTGTGTCCATTGTTCTACTGGGGGGGGGTGTTTCGGTGGTTCAGGAGCCATCCCAAATCTTAAAAACAAGAAAAAGAACGGTTCTGTTATGTCACCCCTCTTCTCCGAATGATGAGAAGTTCCTGGGGTGCAGAAAGGGTGGCCAGGTGTCCTGCTTCACAGTGGGCAGTCCTCTATTTGAAGGTGTCTTCTCTCTGAAGAGGTGTCTGGTCCAAGTCTTGTTTAAAGTCGAAGAACGGCAAGGAGTGAGAGCAGAGCAGGGCCTTGAAGTTGCCCATCCTGGGCAGAAGACTTGAGTAGGTATTTCATTTCATTCATTACATTTATATCCCACCTTTTTTCCTCCTTAAGGAACCCAAGGCAGCTTACACAATCCTCCTCCTCCTCTCCATGTTATTCTGACAACGACAACCCTGTGAGGGAGGTTGGGCTGAGAGTTTGTGACTGGCCCAAAGCCACCCAGTGAGCTTCCGTGGCTGAGTCTCCTGCCTCCCACCTCCCAGTCCAACCCTCTAGCCACTAGACCACCGTGGTTCTACACAGGTCACCTGGTCAGTCTTCCCCAATATAGTGAGATGTATTCAATTTCGATTTCGATTTTTATTTTATTTATTTATTATTAAATTTATTAATCGCCCATCTGGCTGGTCACCCAGCCACTCTGGGCGATGTACAGCATACAATAAAAACAGTTTAAAACAATAAAATTCTACAATAAAAACATTTTCTAAAATACCCTAACCCACCCACCCCAAATGCCTGCCTGAACAACCATGTTTTTAATGCACGATGGAAGCTCATTAAAGAGGGGGCATGGCGGAGTTCCCTAGGGAGGGAGTTCCACAGAGTGGGGGCCACCACAGAAAAGGCCCTCTCCCTCGTCCCCACCAGTCTAGTTGTCCTGGCTGATGGGACAGAGAGAAGGCCATCCGAGGCTGATCTTATTAAGCAGCCTGTCTGGTGTTGCTGGAGGGGGTCCTTAAGATAGGCTGGGCCGGAACCATATAGGGTTTTAAAGGTCAAAACCAACACCTTGAATTTGGCCTGGAAAACAACTGGTCACCAGTGCAACTCCTTCAGCACTGGAGTGATGTGATCTCGCCGGCGGCTGCCTTTAATCAGGCAAGCCGCCGCATTCTGTACCAGCTGCAGCTTCCGAACTGTCTTCAAGGGTAACCCCATGTACAGCGCATTACAGTAGTCTAAACGAGAGGAGACCAGGGCATGTACTACCGATGGAAGCAGATGGTCGGGAAGGAAGGGGTGCAGCCGCCATATCGGATGGAGTTGATACAGCGCTGTCTGGCTCACAGCTGACACCTGAGCCTCCATGGACAGCTGGGAGTCCAAAATGACCCCCAGGCTGTGGACCTGGTCTTTCAAGGGTAGCCATACCCCATTCAACACCAGGTCAACATCCCCCAGCCTCCTCTTGTCTCCCACCAAAAGTACCTCAATCTTGTCAGGGTTCAGCTTCAGCTTATTCGTCCCCATCCAGCCACTCACCATCTCCAGACATTTGGACAGGGATTCTATGGTCAGCCTTGGTAAAGATTTGAATGAGAGGTAGAGCTGCATGTCATCAGCATATTGATGACACTGCACCCCAAACCTCCTGATGATAGCCCCCAACGGCTTCACATAGACGTTAAATAGCATCAGGGAGAAGACGGAACCCTGTGGCACCCCACAAGTGAGTGGCCACGGGTCTGAAACCTCCTCTCCCAGTGCTACCCTCTGGTACCTGCCGGAGAGGAAGGACCAGAACCACCGCAATATGGTGTCTCCAATGCCCAACCCCTCCAGGCAGTCCTGGAGGATACCGTGGTCAACGGTATCAAAAGCTGCTGAGAGGTCGAGGAGAACAAGGAAGGAGCATTCACCCCTATCCAGAGCCCTATATTAAAAGTGATAGAATGATCTCAGTACGAATCTAAGGCAAACCATTCAACATCACAGTAATTCAAGTCTATGCCCCAACCACTGAGGCTGAAGAAGCTGAGGTTGATCAGTTCTATGAAGACCTACAAGTTACAACACCTTCTAGAACTAACACCAAAAAGATGCCCTCTTCATCGTAGGGGACTGGAATGCTAAAGTAGGAAGTCAAGAAATCACCGGGATAACAGGCAAGCATGGCCTTGGTGTACAAAATGAAGCAGGACAAAGGCTAATAGAGTTTTGCCAAGAGAACTCGCTGATCATAGCAAACACTCTTTTCCAACAGCACAAGAGGCGACCCTACACGTGGACATCACCAGATGGTCAAGATTGAAATCAGATTGATTATATCCTTTGCAGCCAAAGATGGAGAAGCTCTAGACAGTCAGTAAAAACAAGACCTGGAGCTGACTGTGGCTCAGATCATGAGCTGCTTCTTGCAAAATTCCGGCTTAAATTGAAGAACGTCGGGAAAACCACTAAACCATTCAGGTATGACCTAAATCATATCACTTATGAATATACAGTGGAGGTGAGGAATAGATTTCAGGGATTAGACCTGATAGACAGAGTGCCTGAAGAACTATGGACGGAGGTCCATAACATTGTTCAGGAGGCAGCAACGAAATCCATCCCAAAGAAAAAGAAATGCAAGAAAGTCAAGAGGCTGTCTGATGAGGCTTTACAAGTAGCTGAGGAAAGAAGGGAAGCGAAAAGCAAGGGAGAAAGGGGAAGATATATCCAACTGAGCTTTGGCTATTGGGAGGTATAAATAAATAAATAAATAAATAAAATAAACTGAATGCGGAGTTCCAGAGAATAGCAAGGAGAGACAAGAAGTCCTTCTTAAATGAACAATGCAAAGAAATCGAGGAAAACAACAGAATGGGAAAGACTAGAGATCTCTTCAAGAAAATCAGAGATCTCAAGGGAACGTTTTGTGCAAAGACAGGCATGATAAAGGACAAAGAAGGCAGGGACCTAAGAGAAGCAGATGAGATTAAGAAGAGGTGGAAAGAATACACAGAAGAACTATACAGGAAAGATCTGAATGTCCCTGATAGCCATGATAGTGCGGTCACTGAACTTGAGCCGGACATCCTCGAGAGTGAAGTCAAGTGGGCCTTAGGAAGCATTACTAACAACAAAGCTAGCGGAGATGACAGCATTCTAGCTGAGTTATTTAAAATCCTAAAAGATGATGCTGTTAAAGTGCTGCACTCAATATGCCAACAAATTTGGAACACTCAACAGTGGCCACAAGACTGGAAAAGGTCAGTTAACATTCCAATTCCAAAGTAGGGCAACGCCAAAGAGTGTTCAAACTACCGCACAATTGCGCTCATTTCACATGCCAGCAAGGTGATGCTCAAAATCCTACAAGCTAGGCTTCAGCAGTATGCGAACCGAGAACTACCGGAAGTACAAGCTGGGTTTCGAAGAGGCAGAGGAACTAGAGATCAAATCGCCAACATTCGCTGGATCATGGAGAAAGCAAGAGAATTCCAGAAAAACGTCTATTTCTGCTTCATTGACTTACGCTAAAGCCTTTGATTGTGTGGATCACAACAAACTGTGGCAAATTTTGAAAGAGATGGGAGTACCAGACCACCTTACCTGTCTCCTGAGAAACCTGTACGAGGGTCAAGAAGCAACAGTAAGAACCAGACATGGAACAACCGAGTGGTTCAAAATTGGGAAAGGAGTACGACAAGGCTGCATATTGTCGCCCTGCTTATTTAACTTATATTCAGAGTACATCATGAGAAACACCGGGTTGGATGAATCACAGGTCGGAATTAAGATTGCCGGGAGAATTATCAACAACCTCAGATACGCAGATGATACCACCCTAATGGCAGAAAGTGAAGAGGATCTAAAGAGCCTCTTGTTGAGGGTGAAACTGTGGAGAGTGCAAAAGCTGGTTTGAAACTCAACATTAAAAAAACTAAGATCATAGCATCTGGCCCCATCACTTCTGGGCATATGGAAGGGGAAGAAATGGAAGCAGTGACAGATTTTATTTTCTTGGGCTCCAAGATCACCACAGATGGTGACTGTAGCCATGAAATTAAAAGACACTTGCTCCTTGGGAGGAAAGCTATGGCAAACCTAGGCAGCACAGTAAGAAGCAGAGACATCACCTTGCTGACAAAGGTCCGTCTAATCAAAGCTATGGTTTTCCCAGTAGTAACGTATGGCTGTGAGAGCTGGACTCTAAGGAAGGCTGAGCACCGAAGAATTGATGCTTTCGAACTGTGGTGCTGGAGAAGACTCTTACGAGTCCCCTGGACTGCAAGGAGGTCAAATCAGTCAATCCTAAAGGAAATCAACCCTGAGTGCTCATTGGAAGGACAGATACTGAAGCTGAAGCTCCAATATTTTGGCCACCTAATGCGAAGAGAAAACTCTCTGGAAAAGACCCTGATGCTGGGAAAGATTGAAGGGAAAAGGAGAAGGGGACGGCAGAAGATGAGATGGCTAGATAGCATCACCGATGCAATGAATATGGACTTGAGCATGCTCCGGGAGAGAGCACAGGACAGGAAGGCCTGGCGTGCTATGGTCCATGCAATCACGAGGAGTTGGACACGACTGAACAACTGAACAACAAATATTTTCTAAATTTGCAGCTTTACATAAAGATTTCCACATGCAAAGTTCATACACATTGGTGTTTTCTTTTTCAGTAATGCATTTCCTCTTTGGGACAATATGTAGGTGGCCACCCAAGGACTAGGGGTGTACGAACCCCACCACATCCGGTCCGGGGGGGGTTCCATGGCTGGGAAATCCGGGCCACTGGGGGCCCCGTGGATTCCCCTGGAGCCTTGCCACATCTGTCAGATTTCGCGGAGTGGCTCGCCGGGACTCTTTTTCTCTGCACTGCCTGTTAAGGAATCCCTTGACAGTCAGCACAGAGAAGGGCCTCAGTGGCTGACTCTAGGTGGTAACTTATCCTCCAGTTGTCCCTATTTGCCAGGGATTGTGTCCTTGGTAAAAACAAGTGCCCTGTTTTGCCTCTTGGGGGGAGATCTTGGGAATGCCTTTTGAAAACAAAAAATTAATGCACATGCATGCATCAGAGTTCTTCCAGTTTCAACACCGAGTTCTCAAGTCTCAAGAAGCTAAATAGCACGTGGGCTCTTGCAGAGTAAGGGCTGGTGTCAAGGTGAGGCATGACTGGGCACATGCTAAGGGCCCACACTGACAAGAGCCCCTGAATTAATGACTAAAGTCAAAGAACTGTAAGGACTGAGAGCAAAACATGGGCCTTAAAGTTGCCCACAACACCAGTTGCCTGGTCAGTCTTCTCCACTGTGGTGAGACGACCAGTGTTTCTAACTGAACTGGTTATTATTTCTGAATTTGCAGCTGTGCATATAAATTTGCACATGTCAATGTTACGCAGATTGGTGTCCTCTTTTTGGGGGTGATGCAATTCCTCCTTTTTGGCAATGCGTAAGTGACCACCGTAGATTCAGTCCTAACCCAAGTTTGGCTTCCCGTGGAAGGGGGTTGCTGGAGGCCTGTTGGTGTTTTGTCATATTTGTCTTTATTTACAATTATACCAGTTGAACGTGTTGTTGTTGTTGTTGTTGTTCAGTCGTTCAGTCATGTCCGACTCTTCGTGACCCCATGGACCATAGCACGCCAGGCCTTCCTGTCCTGCGCTCTCTCCCGGAGCATGCTCAAGTCCATATTCATTGCATCGGTGATGCTATCTAGCCATCTCATCCTCCACCGTCCCCTTCTCCTTTTGCCTTCAGTCTTTCCCAGCATCATGTAGCTTTGTTGTTACTAATGTTTCCTAAGGCCCACTTGACTTCACTCTCTAGGATGTCCGGCTCAAGTTCAGTGACCGCACTATCATGGCTATCAGGGACATTCAGATCTTTCCTGTATAGTTCTTCTGTGTATTCTTTCCACCTCTTCTTAATCTCATCTGCTTCTCTTAGGTCCCTGCCTTCTTTGCCCTTTATCATGCCCGTCTTTGCACAAAATGTTCCCTTGAGATCTCCGATTTTCTTGAAGAGATCTCTAGTCTTTCCCATTCTGTTGTTTTCCTTGATTTCTTTGCATTGTTCATTTAAGAAGGCCTTCTTGTCTCTCCTTGCTATTCTCTGGAACTCTGCATTCAGTTGGATAGATCTTCCCCTTTCTCCCTTGCTTTTCACTTCCCTTCTTTCTTCAGCTACTTGTAAAGCCTCATCAGACAGCCACTTGGCTTTCTTGCATTTCTTTTTCTTTGGGATGGATTGAGTTGCTGCCTCCTGAACAATGTTACGGACCTCCGTCCATAGTTCCTCAGGCACTCTGTCTATCAGGTCTAATCCCTGAAATCTATTCCTCACCTCCACTGTATATTCATATGGGATATGATTTAGGTCATACCTGAATGGTTTAGTGGTTTTCCCTACATTCTTCAATTTAAGCTGAAATTTTGCAACAAGAAGCTCATGATCTGAGCCACAGTCAGCTCCAGGTCTTGTTTTGACTGACTGTCTGGAGCTTCTCCATCTTTGGCTGCAAAGGACATAATCAATCTGATTTCGATATTGACCATCTGGTGATGTCCATGTGTAGGGTCGCCTCTTGTGCTGTTGGAAAAGAGTGTTTGCTATGATCAGCGAGTTCTCTTGGCAAAACTCTATTAGCTTTTGTCCTGCTTCATTTTGTACACCAAGGCCATGCCTGCCTGTTATCCTGGTGATTTCTTGACTTCCTACTTTAGCATTCCAATCCCCTATGATGAAGAGGACATCTTTTTTTGGTGTTAGTTCTAGAAGGTGTTGTAGGTCTTCATAGAACCGATCAACCTCAGCTTCTTCGGCCTCAGTGGTTGGGGCATAGACTTGAATTACTGTGATGTTGAATGGTTTGCCTTGGATTCGTACTGAGATCATTCTAACATTTTTAAGATTGTACCCCAGTACTGCTTTTCCCACCCTTTTGTTGACTATGAGTGCTACTCCATTTCTTCTAAGGGATTCTTGCCCACAGTAGTAGATATGATGGTCACCTGAATTAAATTCGCCCCTGCCTGTCCATTTTAGTTTGCTGATTCTGAAGATGTCAATGTTCAATCTTGCCATCTCATGTTTGACCACCTCCAGCTTACCTTGATTCATTGATCTGACATTCCAGGTTCCTAAACAATATTGTTCTTTACAGCATCGGATTTTCTTTTCACCACCAGACACATCCACAGCTGAGTGTCCTTTCGGCTTTGGCCCAGCCGCTTCACTCTTTCTGGCGCTACTTGGAAATACCCTCTGCTCTTCCCCAGTAGTGTATTGGACACCTTCCAACCTGAGGGGCTCATCTTCCAGCATCATCTCTTTTAGCCTTGTGATACGTTCCATGGGGTTTTCTTGGCAAGAATCCTGGAGTGGGTTGCCATTTCCTTCTCCAGTGGACCACATTTTGACAGAACTCTCTGCCATGACCTGTCCGTCTTGGGTGGCCCTGCACGGCATAGCTTATGGCTTCACTGAGTTACGCAAGCCCCTTCGCCACAACAAGGCAGTGATCCGTGAAGGGGATCACTACAGTTGAACGTAGGTGGGAGCAAACAGCTTAAACCCACCACAAGACAGCAAAAGTTCACTCCTCCCACACCCTCCCAGCACCTTACATGCTTCCAGAGCCCAAACATAGCTCTCTGTGCCTCTCTCCCAATCTGGCTCAAACGACCGACAGTCTCCTTGGCTTCCTACACAGACACCCACGTTACAGCATCACCAGCCAGCGGTGGGCACTGGTGCAGCGGCAAATTCTGAAGTGCAGGTGCTCATCATGATGTCAGTCATGTCAGTCCCCACAGCCACTCCCTGAAGGAAAGTCCAAAAAAGCAGGGCAGCCGTGTTGAGTTCTATCAGCTCTAGCAGTTTTCACCTTTGCCAGGAGCTGGTCTTTTGCAAAGCTGCTAGGTCTTCATGGCCCATTCCAGATGCAGCCACTGCAAAATACTTTATAACAAGGAACAATATATTGCTGCTGGGAAAATTCATTTCCCTGCTGCTGCGAAGATAGCAGCAAAGCTCAGAGGGAAGAGGGAAGTCTGGAGCGGGTGGGTGGGGGTGACAGATGATGTCAGCGCACCTCTAATAAAAAAGAGCTGGCACGGCACCCCTGTGAGCCCTGGTTCCACTACACCAATGGTGGCCTCGGGGGGCAGGGAGAGAAGGCATTCCTCTCTTCCAAAATGGCTCTTACCTTCCAGAGGGGTCTCCAGCTGTTTCCTCACCATCCCTACGGAAGTCGGTCATGACTAAATCCATCCCTTTTAGGGCCCCACAGGCTCCCACACCACCCACAGCTTGCCTTGCCTTTGTGAGCTGAGCTGCTCTGGGGTGTTGTTACCGAAATCCAGGAATGTCATGTGTTCTTTTTTCTGCTTCTCCCCACCGTGAACCCCCATTTCTGCAAATTACAGCCCCATGAGCCTGCTAGGCATTAGTTATTGGGCGGATTAGAAATTGAATGAAATAAAGAAATATTATAAACAAACCTGTCTAAAGGTTGTGGGGGCAGCCCCCATCCACTGATCGCCCAAAGAGTGGCAGGTGATGGGGCCAGTGTGAAACAGGCCTGGCTTCAACACATGGGCCAATGCTGGTCTCCATAGGATCCTTATTTTTAGTTTCTAAAAATCATTTTATAGTCAGGGGGCAGCTGGCCAGATATGTGCATGGTTCCAGATGCTCATTTGATTACTTTTACTTTAACAAATATATCATCCTTTTCTACAATGAAACGGTACTTATTCCCAAGTCGTTGTGTTTAGTATCAGGGCAGCACACGCAAACCCCATTTTATTCCTGCACTCCTGAGGATGCCATAATTTGAGTTTAACACTGCACATACTCGGAGTGGTATTATTATTTTTAATCAGTTGGGAAACAGGTGTGTGTTTTTTCTTTGTTTAGTTTCTTTGCACTAATGTATCAGGCATGTAGGACGAGTTGTAAAGCATGGAATGTGGAGGTGGTAAAGTGCAGAGGTGGAATGTGGAAAAGCATGGGATGTGGAGGTGGGAGAGCATGGAGCATAGAGGTGGTAAAGTGTGGAGGTGGAATGTGGAAAAGCATGGGATGTGGAGGTGGGAGAGCATGGAGCATGGAGGTGGTAAAGTGTGGAGGTGGAATGTGGAAAAGCATGGAATGTGGAGGTGAGAGAGCATGGAGCATGGAGCATGGAGGTGGTAAAGTGTGGAGGTGGAATGTGGAAAAGCATGGAATGTGGAGGTGGTCAACATGTAAATGTGGAGGTGGAAAAGGGCGGAGGTGGAATGTGGGAAAGCATGGAATATGGAGGTGGAAAAGCATGGAATGCGGAGGTGGTAATGTGCAGAGGTAGAATGTGGAGATTCATCGAATGTGGAGGTGGTAACGCATGTAACCAGTTGTAAGGCATGGAATATCGAGGTGAAGAAGAAGAGAAATTTTAGTTGTGTATTTCACAACTGAAGCAATGCACATGGCTGCTCAAAGCTGCCTCCCCCTGCCCCCAGTCATTACATCCAGGATCTAAAATTATCCAGCCACACCACTGATTGGGCTGCCAGCAATAACTTTTGTTTTAAATGCAGCAGTTTATAGGAATACTTCCTCACTTGTGTTGTACAGAGGAGGAGTGCTTAAGCGCAACCAAAAATAAAACCAATCATACAACGTTGTGTGTTGACTATGGAGGCTGGACGCGTGCTGGCAAAGGTGCTTTGGTGGCCCCTACGGATTCTGGGTGGATGACCGCCTTACATCTCTCCCCCTGCTCTGTCCAGCTGGGCTGCAAATGCTGGAAATGCCAAAGCACCTCTGAGGACTATACCTTTTCGTCTCTGAGCTCCGCCAGGCCCCAGGCCAGACAAACCTCTTTGATGCCGCAGCAGTTCATTTTAAAATGAGAAATATACGTCGGGGTGCAATGACTATCCTTGGGTGTTTGGTTTCGGATCGGAAGGCAAAGACTGTTCATTTACAGATGCAGAGAAGAGTCCCTGATAAATTAACAGGTTTCTTCGCAGTTATGTCACGCAGGGCCGGCTCCAGGTTTGGGAGGGCCCTTGGGCAAGACACCCGCAATGGGCCGCCCTCCCTGAGTGAGTCCACCTTCTCACCACCATGGTCAGCAACCTTCTCACCACCATGGTCAGCAACTTTCTCACCACCATGGTCAGCAACCTTCTCACCACCATGGTCAGCAACCTTCTCACCACCATGGTCAGCAACCTTCTCACCACCATGGTCAGCAACCATGGTCAGCGAGTGGGCGAGTGGGCAGCAGCGTCTCCTTCTCCTCCTTCTCACCATCTCTGTTTTTCTGTCTAAAGACGCGTAGGACTCCACCCTAGCTTAAGGAAAGCAGCATATATTGCTTGAGTAAAGGCTATGACTACACCTAAAGGCACAATCCAATGCATGTTTAGACAGAAAAAGGTCCTACAATTCCCAGCATGCCCCAGCTGGGGCATGCTGGGAGTTGTAGGACCTTTTTCTGTCTAAACGTGCATAGGACTGCACCCTAACTTAAGGAAAGCAGTATGTATTTCATTTTAGTAGTGAGATTATGAGTATGCTTCTTCACCCCAAACCCCCAAATTAAACCCCAGCAGCCCCCCCAAACAAACCTTTGCAGAAATCTTAATTAAATTTTGCCCAACACAGAGGCCTGGAAAATTTTTAAATACATAAAATTCTGAGCCAAAGAAAAGCTGAACAATGCCAGCTGCATACATTATGCAAATGGAGCAACATTGCATAATTTCTCATGGTCTGCATCATCGGCACGTTTCTGGTTTACATAATTTATTCTGTTTTGCTCATCGCAGTGGAAGGGAAAGAAGTGATCATTTGGAAATCTCATTCAGAAACCCCTCTGGCTTCTGAGATTTCAGCAAGCGTCACCTGCATCCTTTCAAGCATAACTTCTCAGCCATGAGGGCTAGAAACTTGCTTTAAAAACATCTTAAAATTCTCAGGAAGTGGCCAGTATCACGTCTGGTGTTTTTTCCTGCACAGGAGCCAAATCTTGGCATTCCGACCCATTATTATCAAGGATGACACGAAGAAATGGAATTAATGTAATTTTAAAATCTCGTCGTTCTTCCTGAAAGGTAAAACCTCAGCCGGCCTGATTTTAATGAGGAGTGACTGTTACATTCTACCAGTGGTGGGTTCTTGTTGTTGTTGTTATTATTATTATTATTATTAAATTTATTAATCGCCCATCTGGCTGGTCACCCAGCCACTCTGGGCGATGTACAGCATACAATAAAAACAGTTTAAAACAATAAAATTCTACAATAAAAACATTTTCTAAAATACCCTAACCCACCCCAAATGCCTGCCTGAACAACAGCGTTTTTAATGCACAACGGAAGCTCATTTAAGAGGGGGCATGATGGAGTTCCCTAGGGAGGGAGTTCCACAGAGTGGGGGCCACCACAGAGAAGGCCCTCTCCCTCATCCCCACCAGTCTAACTGTCCTGGCTGATGGGACAGAGAGAAGGCCATCCGAGGCTGATCTTGTTAATTGGCCTGTTTGGTGCTGCTGGAGGCGCTCCTTAAGATAGGCTGGGCCGGAACCATATAGGGTTTTAAAGGTCAAAACCAACACCTTGAATTTGGCCTGGAAAACAACTGGTCACCAGTGCAACTCCTTCAGCACTGGAGTGATGTGATCTCGCTGGCGGCTGCCTTTAATCAGGCGAGCCGCCGTGTTCTGTACCAGCTGCAGCTTCTGAACCATCTTCAAGGGTAACCCCACGTAGAGCGCATTGTTGTTGTTGTTGTTGTTCAGTCGGTCAGTCGTGTCCGACTCTTCGTGACCCCATGGACCATAGCACGCCAGGCCTTCCTGTCCTGCGCTCTCTCCCGGAGCGTGCTCAAGTTCATATTCATTGCATCCGTGATGCTATCTAGCCATCTCATCCTCTGCCGTCCCCTTCTCCTTTGGCCTTCAGTCTTTCCCAGCGCATTACAGTAGTCTAAACGAGAGGAGACCAGGGCATGTACTACCGATGGGAGCAGATGGTCGGGAAGGAAGGGGTGCAGCCGCCATATCAGATGGAGTTGATACAGCGCTGTCCAGCTCACAGCTGACACCTGAGCCTCCATGGACAGCTGGGAGTCCAAAATGACCCCCAGGCTGCGGACCTGGTCTTTCAAGGGTAGCCGTACCCCATTCTGTTATGTTATGGTGTGTGCTTTTGCAAAGCCTGCTGGGAAAGATCTGCACAGGTTATACACCCTGTGAACATGCGTCATGGTTTATCACGCCACCCGTGAGTGGAACCCTGGCAGAGGGCTGCTCAATTGTCCCGGGTCATGCATGATGGTTTTGTCAGGCCTGCCGCAATTTGGATCCTTGGCAGAATCTTCTTTGCATGTTCCCCAAATGAGCTTTGTCAGGCCGGTGTTGATTGATTGACAGTCTGGTTGAGCTGCACAATCTCCTTCGCATCCTGGGGTTTGTCACATCTCCGACAGGCATGTGGAAGGAGGAAGGAGTCCAGGAGATACTGCTAACCAGAAGCCTGCTACAGTTATGGGTCACAGGAAGATTGGCAGAGATGGGAATGCTGCTGGGAAGCCGGTGTAGCAATTCTGCTTGCAGCGAGAGCAGCAATTCATTCCAGGTGAGTCCATGCTTCATCAATGGAATGGGAAACCTTGTTTGGCTCTCCAGGAACGCATGGATTTTCATGGAGCATGATGAAGACTGTGGCTTCCTGTCTTGTTGTTGACACAGAACACATTCTTGTTAGCTCACTTGGCCAAAAGCAAGCCAAATCTCTTTCTGACCTCAAAACAGTAGGGCAGAATTGTACCTTACAAAGAATGTGCCTCTGCCACCGAACATGGGAGCCCTGTGTTGCCACATCTCCTCAAACGTACGCGCAAGTAACAGATCTTGGCCCTAGAGCTGCCAAGGGATATTAGCCGCTGAAAGGGCCGGAGTCAAGGGGAGGCATGTCGGGCACCTGTCAAGGGCCCACGCCCCAACAGGGACCCCTTGAGGAGAGCCTCTGGGATTGCTCCTCCTCTCCACCTTTGCAACCTGCTTCTTCACCTGCTCTGGGCCAGACGATGGTGAGGAGGAGGAGCAGAAGATGCCACGGCCTGGCCGACCCCCGGCTCTCTGCCTGTCAAGGAAGCAAGTGGCAGCAGTGGTGAGGAACAGGATGAGGACCAAGACCAAGAGCAGCTGGTGACAATGGTGGTGAGAAGGTAGACTCATAGACAGAGGGGGTTCATGGAGGGTGACTTGCCCAGGGGCCCTCCAAATTGTGGAGCTGTCACTGGCTGCTGAAGACAGACCAAAGCTTGAATCAAAGAATATACTTATTATTATCATAGAATCATAGAATAGTAGGGTTGGAAGGGGCCTACAAGGCCATGAATTAACATGAATTAATGTTCATATACTGCACTGTTAGCTAAAAAGGACCGGGCAGAAGCATTTTGTCCCCATTTTTTCATTATATATGAGGCAGCCATCTCCCTGCCTCCCCCAGGAACAGCCGGCCCAAGGAATTTTGCTGCCTGAGGTGAAAAACAAGATGGCGCCCCTCCTGTTGCATGTAGAAAAGCCAAATGGACTGGCAGATGCAACTGTCTTCAACACTGATCATGGAACAACATCTTTTACCACATATGAAGGGAGCAATCTAACTTAAGAGGGGGCAGAGCAGGCCCCATGGCACACAGGTCTCTCCTCCAACATCTTACTGCCACCTCCCAGAATCTGCTGTCTGAGCCAACTGCTTCGCTTTGCCAAATGGTAGGGCCAGCCCTGCCTGCAAATGTCCCTGAGAGCAACATTATGTAGCATATTTACCAGGGGTTTTGTAGCCCTATTATCATTATCATTATAATTATCATTATCATTATCAACATTTCTATACTATCCCATAGCCAAAGCTCTCTGGGTGGTTTACAGAAGTTAAAATATTAAATATAAGAAGTTTAAAAGATATTTGCATAAAAGCACACAGACAATAGACACAAACAACATATAACTAAAAGGAACTTTGAACTGTCAGTCATAACTAAAGACACATCCAGGACTGATTAAAACTCATCATGTGCTGCCAAATGCCTGGGAAAAGAGATAGGTCTTAACCTGGCACTGAAAAGATAACAATGTTGGCGCCAGGCGGGCTTCATTGGGGTGCTCATTCCACAGATGGGGGGCCACCACTGAGAAGGCCTTCTCCCTCGTTGCTGCTGTCTGAGCTTCCCTCAGAGGAGGCACTTGGGGGAGGACCTTAGATGCTGAACGTAGCGTACGGGTAGGTTCATTTTGGGAGAGGCGTGCCATCAGGTATTGAGGTTCCAAGCCATGTAGGGCTTTATAGGTTAAAACCAGCACCTTGAATTGAGCTCGGAAGCATATAGGCAGCCAGTGCAAGTGGGCCAGAGTTGGTCTTATATGTTTGGACTGTCTGGTCCCCGGTATCAATCTGGCTGCTGCATTTTGCACAAGCTGCAGCTTCCAAATGGTCTTCAAAGGCAGCCCCATGCAGAGCGCATTACAGCAATCTTGGAGGTTACCAGAGCATAGACAACTGAAGCCAGGTTATCCCTGGCCAGATAAGGGCGTGGCTGGGCCAGCAACCGAAGTTGGTAGAAGGCGTTCTGTGCCACTGAGGCCACCTGAGCCTCAAGTGGCAAAGACAGGTCCAGGAGGGCCCCCAAGCTACAGACCTGCTCCTTCAGTGGGAGGGCAACCCCATCCAGAACAGGTTGAGCACCCTCCATCCGATCAGCAGAACCACCCACCAACAGCCTCTCAGTCTTGTCTGGATCGAGCTTCAGTTTATCAGCCCTCATTCAGTCCATTCTCTCAGCCGGGGACTGATTCAGCACAGCCACAACGCCACCTGAAGGAGATGAAAAGGAGAAATAGAGCGGCGTGCAAAGTGTTTGGCAGCCGGGCTTGAAGTAGCAGCTGAACTTTGCTCTCAGTTTAAAAAAAGAAAAGAAAGGAAAGAAAAACCCCTTGCCCCCTCCTTGAAAAACCAGAACACCACACTGAAAAATTACACAACTTTCCCCATCATGAAAGTTCCCAATATTCTTCCCCCACCTTTGTGTATGTTCAAATGTGCGAGAGAGAGAGAGAGAGAGAGAGAGAGAGAGAGAGCGAGCAGTGCCATTCAGCCCTATTTAATACTGAATGAACAGGGGTCCACAAAATTGGCTTTGTTTTCTAGCCAGCTGTTATTTTTGGTCACTCCCAAACCCATCCTCTGCACCCTCAGGCATACATAGAGGGCTTGGGAGACAGGGTCTTCTCTCAGTTCTGCAGAGACCGGAGAAGGTAAGGAATGGCAGGTATCTCTCCTGCTTCTTGGAAGGGACTGCTGCTTTTTCGTACCTGTTCAGAAACTGCAGCAGAAATGACACCTCGGGGGTAAGGTGTCCTGCTCGCTGCTGGACTAAGGGCACTTGCCTGTGGCTAGCCTTCCTGTGGATTTGTGGGATCTTGGGTTCCATGTTGGAAATAAGGCCAGTTATTTCAGAATTCAAAAACCTGAGGCAAAATTTGGATGAGGAGAACTTCAGATAGGGATGTTGCGAGTGCCTGATATGGGGGTGGAGTCTTATGGACTCCCCTCCTCTGCTCAACCCCCCCAGATTCCTATTTGCAGACCATGCAGCATTTACAGGACCCACTCACTGAGCAAATGGGGGTCGGCCACCTGCTCCTTCCCCGAGCTGCCATTGCTACACAAAATGGCATCTCGTGTCGTTCCGGAAAACTAATGTTGCATAAATGACGGCTGTACAGGGGCCATCTACACAATGCTACAGGTATAAAAGGTCCACTTCCTGGTCGATCGCCGAGCTGTCTAGGGGCTCATGCAATGCGATGAGCAGGCACAGGCAATGGAGGTGGTCCTGGATGGAGGTGAGTCTGCCCATTCCTAACTTCAGATACAGTACGTGCTTTTTGGCAGCAGCCCTATGTGTGTGTGTGTTTTGGAACATAAAATCATAGCATCATAGAATAGTAGGGTTGGAAGGGGCCTATAAGAGCATCGAGTCCAACCCCCTGCTCAATGCGGAAATCCAAGTCAGACGTGTCCAGCCTTGTCTTGAATGCCTCCAGTGTGGGATAGCCCACCACCTCCCTATGTCATTGGTTCCATTGTCGTATTGCTCTAACAGTCAGGAAGTTTTTCCTGATGTTCAGCCGGAATCTGGCTTCCTGTAACTTGAGCCCATTATTCCGTGTCCTGCACTCTGGGATGATCGAGAAGAGATCCTGGCCTTCCTCTCCGGGACAACCTTTCAAGTCCTTGAAAAGCGCTCTCCTATCTCCCCTCAGTCTTCTCTTCTCAAGACTAAACATGCATCGTTCTTTCAGTCTCTCTTCATGTACATTACCTTTTGAGTATACATATCTTCTTGACCATTCTGCCTCCTGTACACTAGAATTTAACACTTCTAATGGCTCCACCCCCCTCATACCTCCCCACACTGCCCACACACCCCACACACATTCTTTTGATCTCCCCACATTCCCAGACCTTCATTACTGCTCTTTATCAACCGGGTCACTTCCAGCTTTCAAGATAGTATTTCATTAGTGTCTTTTCCTGTTTGAAGCTAACACAGAAATTCTTATTTACCTCTTGCTGTCATCTGGCCCCCTGAGCCTGGAGCAGATTCTAGACTTCATGCCAAGCCTGTGAGATGGGTTATCCCAAGGCTAGAGACAAGCGCCCAACGAAAGCTAGCTGAGGCTGGTATTATAGATCCATCGTTGCGTGCCGCTTGTACACTCACTTCTTTTATCCCACTATCATCAGCAGGTCTCAAGTGCAATCGCTGTAGGGACTTGCTTTTCAGGACCGCTGCTGCCCACGTCTCAACTCACCCTCTGGAAGTGCCTTGTTTCTCTTACCAAGGGAGGAGCGAGGAAGCCACTGTTATTGCTGGTACCTCCTCGGTGGTAGAAGGCCAGAAGCTGAGCAAGCAGCCATGCTGCACACAGAGAGATGGAGCAGGGCTCTGTATTTTGTGCTTTATTTCATGTAGCGCCGTTGTCACACAGAGATTCAAAGCAGCTTGCAAGAGATCCTGCAGACAAAATGTTTCTGCTGTCACTGAATGCTCCAAGGGTCTGTGCATGCTGATGCTCAAGGTATCGTTTGTTAATTTACCTTCTTCCTTCAGGGATACAGACCTTGCAAGCAGTTGATGAGCAAAGTTACCTGTTGTTTAAGATGGATTTTCTACAGCAAGGGTCGGGAACTTTAGGCCTGGGGACTACATATGCCCCTCTGTGGCTCCCCAGAAAGTCATGCCTCCTTCCCCTGGCCTACCACCTTTCCCCCAACCTCTGACGGTTTGGTGGCTTTCCTGCCTTCTACGCAGTTTGTCCCCATTCTGAAAGGTTGAAATGCCTCTCTGATGGCTCGGTTACTGACAGGAAGAGCTTTAAACTAAAATATGCTGGTGTTTTTGGCCCCACCCCCTTTGCCTTTGGCTCTGCCCACCACTGCAATGTGGCCCCCAAGAATGTATCTGAAATTGTATTCAGATGCTTGATTCCTGACTCAGAGGTGGAATCCTAGTCCAGCTCTGAGTCAGTACAAGGGATGTGGGAGAAATGTGTTCATTTCACATGGAAATGTTGCAGAACTCAGAATCAGAGAGACCACGGAGTGAAGAAAAAAGAGTTTTTCTTTATTTAACACGCGGGCTTTATGGCTGGAATCACTTCCAAAGAGCCAAAAGCCCCGATTTACATCAGCAGATTGTTTTTATAGATATTGTGACACATAGGAAACGGCTCCTCCTCTCTCTCCCGTGTGGGGTTGCAGTTTTCAACATTTCTTCTCCTAGCACCATTGTTTATAATACAAGAAATGGGTTATAGGGTAGCCATGATAAGCAGAGAACAGCAGAGAACATGATATACATATCACCATGACCTTAGCCTTGGTGACAAGTTAAGAGATTCCTGCGTCTCGTCAGCTTGCAACATATATTTCAGACAGCAAGAGCTCAGCAAGAACATGAAGCATGAGACTGCATGAGGCTACTTAGTCTGACCCCCGATATGGCTGCTACAGAAACTTAACCTAATTTCTCATGTGTGCGAACCACTGTGTGAATTGAAACTCTGTTATCTTTTGAAATTCACGCATCTCCTAATTTTGCAACAGAGTTCTCCAAGTTAAAAAAAAGTATACAGCACTGAATATGCTAGAGAAAATAATGTTCAAATATGCACTGTAGTAGGAAAATGGCATGCAGAAATGTGTATAGTAGGCAAAAATGTGTTAGGAAAAATGGGCACCAAAATGCTTGTGAATTTTCACGCAAACATTTAAAAAAAAATTCTCAAGGTACGGGATGAATCGAACTGAAGACTGGGAAAATGAGAAACTGAGAGAAACCAGCATTGAGAGATTCATCCATCCCTAGTCACTCCGCATGGAGGTCTCTTCTGAGGGGGCAGCCATCCCAGATATGTGCTACGTAAGGCGGCCATATTGTCATTAGTGGGTCTCAGTGGCCAAGACACTAGCAAAGACACTATTCAAGATTTAGATCCTTGATAGGGAGTCCCACTTCTGTCTTGCTTTCTCCCACGACCTCACTGTCCCTTTCCTCAGTGTTGGGGGAATTCAAACATGGCATCCCTCAAGAGTTAAGAACCTTCCAAGCAGTGAGAAGAAAACGTTCATCTGATTTGCTTAATGAACGTTAATTAAGAAGACAGAAGATAGCAGATACCTTCAGGGGAGAGATGAAAGGGCTGTTAATTAAATCTGGAGAGAGAGGGAGAGCCGGGGACAACTGATCCTCCTTCTGATCAAACTTGACAACGCGCGCGACAGAGGCAAGAGGCGAGGTGTACGCAAGAGAGGAGAAAATCCCCCCTTTCTCTTGTCTCGTATCCCCCCACCCCCAGTTCAAAGCAAGAACCATAGCTGGCACAGAGCTTAGTCTGCCTTTTGAAAGGGCAAATTGGGGGTGGAGGTGGAATCCTTTGGCATGGAAAAGCTCCTCCTTTCGGGGCAGTGGCAGCTATCTAACCGCTCACCTGCAAATAGGGATGTACGAAAGTCACTTACCTGTGAGGAAATCTGATTCGCGGTAGGGGGGAGGTGCTCCGTCCCTCCCCCTGAAATTCTGGCAGGGGGGAGGCACTCCGTCCCTCCACCCCGAAATTCTGGCTGGGGGGGAGGCGCCCTGTCCCTCCCGCCGCGAATCCTGGCCGGCCGGGACTGCAAATGGCGGCGGCCGTAGCCACCGCCGTTTGCATCCCTGCAGTCAGCCGTGATAGGCTACGTAAATGTTTACGTAGCCTATCACGGCTGAGTTTAAAAAACAAAAACAAACTGTGCTTATGCAAATGGCGGCGCCCATGGGCGCCGCCATTTGCATTTCTTATTTTGGCACGTCTAGTCTACGTAAACATTTACGTAGACTACGGTGAAAATAAGGGGAACGCAAATAGCGTAGCGTCTACGCTATTTGCGTTCCCCTTATTTTCGCCATAGTCTACATAAATGTTTATGTAGACTAGAGGTGCCAAAATAAGGAACGCAAATGGCTGCAGCGGCGCCGCGCCGCCATTTGAGTACACACGTTTTTTGTTTTTTTTTAACTCAGCCATGATAGGCTACATAAACATTTACGTAGCCTATCACGGTTTTTTAAAAAAATCTAGCCGTGATAGGCTACGTAAATCTTTACGTAGCCTATCACGTTTTTTTTTTTTTTAACTTGGAAATGGCGGCAGCGGCAGCTGGTCGGAAGACCGGCTGCCGCCGCCGCCGCCACTGCACCACCACCGCACCGCTGCTGGAGCCGCCGCCGCCAGGGAGATTCGCCCAAGGTAAGTCCTATCCCGGGGGGGTGGCGGGGGGGTGGCAGACCTTTTCGCCACCAATTCCGGGGGCCGAATGCGCCGGCGTTTGGCCTCCCCGAGATTCGTGGCGAAATTCTCTGACATCCCTACCTGCAAACCGTCGCTTCGAAAGCAGGGCCACTTCCCTGCCTGTACAGGTTCATTTTGCCAGTTGGCGGAATCAAGTGGAAAACCCTGGCCTGGCCTGAATCAGCGCAGGGGCAAGGTGAGGGAAATCACCTCTTGGAATAATGCTCACTCAGAGAAGCTCCCCAAACATTGCAAATGAGCACGCTGGGAAGGAGAATTCGAAGCTGAGCCTTTTCGCCCACATGCACATTGCAAAATGAGCATGCTGGGAAGGAAAATTCTAAGCTGAGCCTTTTTGCCCACATGCACATTGCAAAATAAGCACGCTGGGAAGGAGAATTCTAAGCTGAGCCTTTTCACCCACATGCATGTTGTCTTTGCAAAGGGAGATTTGTTTCCCCCCCACAGGGGTGTGTTCAAACCTTGCAGCCTTCCCTAACAATTGCACAGGTGTTGCACGTGCAAACAGCGGAAACTGGTGACTCCGCTCTCGGCGGGGTCGTGAATCCATTCTGGGTTTCAGTCAGAGCCAGCCAGAACTCTAAAAGAGCTATGCAAAGTGCTAAAACCTAGTTTGGGGATAGGGTTCAGCACCTTGGAAAGCTCCATTAGGGTTCTGGTTGGTTCTGACTGAAGCCCAGAATGCATTCACAGCCCCTCCAGAATCAGAACTGCCACCCTCCAGTGCATGCAAAGGGCCTTTCTATTGGACTCAGTGCTTAAGTTAGCAGAAAATCAATAACAATTTTTTTTAAAAAAAAACTCCAACGAAGTACTGCAGTGTGCAGTGCTCCTGTTCCAGATTCTAGCAGCTCCATTACATCCCTTCTGCCTCTCATCAGTCAGTCTGTCAACATTGGCCAGCTTTTGGGAGTATTCCCTCCTCTAAATATTTTCTTATACTCTTGCAACCCTCAAGAGTTCCCCCAAGCCCACTAATACTTTCCCCATGTGTATGGACGATGTCAGCACGCACAGCTTGAACACTGGAAATAGAAGGGATGATGATATGAAGAAGAAAAGGACTGAAGAGGAAGAGCCATTGCTATAAATATAATTGCGGTGCTGCTGTCTTTGCCCTTTATGGGAAGATGTGGGGGCACTGGCGTATTAGAGTAAGGACTCTCTGTGCTACTATGGTAGCTTGCTAGAGCTGGAAGGCACTCGCTTGCTCTCTGCTGCGTTGTAGTGCTGCAGCCACCAAATAGTATTGCAGGGAGATGAGTAGGGAAATGGGGCCACCCCTATGAAGGCTCCTCCAACCTCAACTGTCACCACCAGCAGACTGTGTGGAAGGAGAGGAGAGGGGGAAATAGGGCCATTCCACCAGCCCTGCTGGAAGGCTTAATTTTTTCCTCTTCCCTCCTCAGTCCTTTTTCCTTGTGCGTTGTGTCTTTTTAGATTGTAACCCTGCAGGCAGGGACTGTCTTGATTTACTGATTATTTATAAGCTGCTCCCAGGAGGCGTTTTGGCTGAAGAATGGGTTAAGAATGCTTTCGATTAAGAAAACCAGATCAGCAGGTTTGAGGTGACACCACAGTCCAACAGGGAAGTTGTCCCTAGAAAGCATGGCTGGCTGGGGAATGCTGGGAGTTGTAAGACTTTTTTCTGTCTAAACATGCATAGGATTACGCTTTAAGAGACCGAGCTACGAATCAGGATGCCCCCTTGTGAAGGTTGGAGGCCTACAGGGGCAAAGGGGGAAAAGGGGCTGGTTTTTTTTTTTTTTGTTAGGGGGGCGTATCCCTGAGAAGAGTAGTTTCATTTCCCCAGTTATGTTTCAGTTTCATTTCCCCAGTTAAGTTTCATTCTTCAGGTTTGAAACAGTAGAGATGTATGAAAGTGACTTACCTTTTCGCGGATTCTGTTCATGGTGGGGGGGAGGCGTTCTGTCCCTCCCGCCGGAATCCCCAACGGGGGGGGAGGCGATCTGGTCCTCCCCCCTGGAATCCTCAATGGCCAGCTGTGCTCCGCGTAGGGATGGACGAAAGGGACTTACCTTGTCCCGCAGCTTGCTTCGCGGTGGGGGGGAGGCACTTGGGTTCTCCCCCCAAAGTTCAGATAAGGGGGGGAGTTGCCCCGCCCCGCCTCGCCCGGCTGAAATTCAGGCCAGGGGGGGAGGCGCCCCATCCCTCGCTGGCAAAATTCAGGCCGGGGAGGAGCGCCCCGTCTCCCCGGCCGCGAAAAAAAAAAGTAAAAAAACAACACACACACACACCCATGATAGGCTACGTAACAATTTGCGTAGCTTATCATGGCTAGATTTCCAAAGTCAGCCGTCATAGGCTACGTAAATCGTCACGTAGCCTATCACGGGTGACTTTGGGAAAAAAAAAAGCGCGTATGCAAATGGTGGTGCCCCATGGGCGCCGCCATTTGCGTTCCTTATTTTGGCACGTCTAGTCTACATAAAGTTTTACGTAGACTACGGCGAAAATAAGGGAACGCTATTTGTGTTGCCCTTATTTTCGCCGTAGTCTACGTAAATCTTTACATAGACTAGACTTGCCAAAATAAGGAACGCAAATGGCTGCAGCCGTAGCCACCGCCATTTGCATATGCATGGTTTTTTTTTTTTAAACCCAGACGTAATAGGCTACGTAAGTCTATGGGGAAAAAAAAAAAAGACATAGACTGCAAATGGCGGCGGCAGCAGCAGTTCAGAAGACCTGCCGCCACCACTGCCAAAGCCGCTGCTGGAGCAGCTGCCATCCGGAACATCCGCCCCAGGTAGGTCTCGTCCTGGGGGGATCCCCAGGGGGTGGGGGGGTGGCAGGCCGTTCCGTGATGGATTTCGGGGGGCCGAATGCACTGGCATTCGGCATCACTGAGATCTGTCATGGAATTCTCTGACATCCCTATGAAACAGTACTTTTGGTTTTGGGGGAGAAAGGTATAAAAAGAGAGAGTCAGAAAGACCAGAGCAGTAACAGCAGAGTCAGGGAGAGCAGAGCCTGAAGAGGGAGCAGGAAGAAGCCTGCGAAAGTCTAAGTATAGCTAGGATAAAGGAACTTGCATTTTGCGACCTTTATTTTCTCTTAATGCCTTTTGCATCACTCACCTCTATTCTGTAAATACCTTTCGTTGTGATTTGCTTGCTTTATTTTATCAGTGAACTGTTGTGGTTAAAACCCAAGTGTCTGAAGAGCCTACAGCCTAAACCCCATGTTACTGGAAAGGGGGAGATAAAAGAAGGAAGGTGGGCGGTGGAGGTGAGAAATCCTTAGGAGTTGCTCAGGGGGTCCAGGTTGTAAGGGGAACCCTGACGCCCCTGATCTGTCCTCTGCCATAAACTTACGAAGTGGCAAGCCTCTCTGTCTCTCAGCCCCCTTCTGTAATAGGGGACTGCCGTTACCCCTCCTCCTCTCAAAACTGACTTACCTTACAGAGCTGTTGCAAGAAGATAACAGTCCGGTTCGTATGATCACGGCTGGGAAAATAAGCCACGGTGGCTTATTTCTCCCACACCTCATGTGCTGGACACACACCAGGGGGATTGGCATAATTACTCTTGGCAGCACTGCTTGCCATGTTGTGCGGACCGTGCCAGGGTGGCTTCTCGCTGTGGGTAACAAGCCAACAGAACCCTTGGGCTGTTGTAGGTTAATAAGCCACTGTGGCTTATTAACCATCCTGCGATGGTGCGAATCAGGTCAATGTATGTGAAACGCTTTGAACACATGAAAGAAGTATATAAATGCTGGATGTTATTGAAACGGTTGAACCTGGCTTGGCCCATCTCCTTAGGTCTTTTTTGCAGAGCACTGACCGACTGACATGGGCCCTTGTGTAACGTTGCGCTCTTCCCCATTGCCTGAGACTCACCAGTCTCCAGTTCCTGTGTGATATTCTGCCACCTGAGGTTCTCTGTATCCATGGAGTAGGGCTGCTTCTCATTCTCCGAGCAACATGTCTTTAAGATTCGAAGAGACTGACAGTCGCTAACAGGATTGTGCTCTGAGAATCTCCTTCCCATCTTCCCCTCCTCCCTCTCACCAGGTATTCATCTGCTGCAAGTAACTTTGACTTTCATTCTTTAATTTAATTTTAAAAGCACAGCCACGGGGGGTTCTCCCTGTTCTTAATCAACAGCGTCTTGGGCAGCGTGCATCCTCCTGTCTCCCTCCGCTCCATCCCATTCCCATCAACACCCCCACCAATATTTCACAGCACCTGAGGGTAAAACAAACCCACCCCAAATTCTCCAGGGCAGTTCAGTTTTCTTACTCCTTTCATTCTCTCTACCCAAGCTCATCTTTTGCAATTCTGAGCGCATCCTTTGAACACCCTGCTGGTGCCTTCCGAGATGGGATTAGAGATGCAAACCAACGGCACAGCTCCATGTGCATTTAAATAAGCATCCCTAGCTACCAACGACAACAAAAAAGAGAAGCACCCCAATTACTCTCTTTTTTGCTCTCCAAACATATAAACCCTCCCAGAAACAAACAAACAAAGACTGGAGCATCCTCTTCTGATGATGAAGGTAAATTATTATCCCCCAGATCAATGCAGATTGAACCAAAATGTCTGAAAAGACATTTTTCTGAGAAAAATATCTGAGGTTTTTTTTTTCTTTTTCATATTCCCCTCTCTGAAAAAGAAGGCTGCTTTGCAGAATAGTCTCTGAATATTCCTTGGTATTGTTTTGGGGTGGCCGCCACCCCCAGCTCCACATGTCCCAGACCAATGCTAGGAAAAACAAACCATCTGTCAGGGATGCTTTAACTTGGAATCCTGCAATGAGCAGGGGGTTGGACGCACTGGTCCTATAGGCCCCTTCCAACTCTACTATGCTATGATTCTATGAAACAGCAAATTTCATTAGGAAAAGAGAAAGAACCCGTGTTACTGCCGCTCTCTCATGGTGAATCCACCCCTGAGAAACTGCTGGGGAATGTCTCCTCCCCTTCGAGTTATTCAATGAAAGTTCTAGGGATGTCAGAGAATTTCTCCACGAATCTCGGGGAGGCCGAATGCCAGCGCATTCAGCCCCCTGAAACTGGTGGAGAAACGGTCTGCTCCCCCCCGCCCCCCCCCCAGGACGGGACTTACCTTGTGCGAATGTCCCTGGTGGCGGCGGCTGCGGTTCGGCCGCTGCGGCGGCCGGTCTTCCGACCAGCCGCCGCCGCCGCCATTTCCAAGTTAAAAAAAAAAACGACAACAAATGTGATAGGCTACGTAAAGATTTACGTAGCCTATCACGGCTGAGTGAAAAACAACAACAACAACCGCGCGTATGCAAATGGCGGCGCCCATGGGCGCCGCCATTTGCGTACGCGCGGGTTTTTTTTTCCCACTCAGCCGTGATAGGGTACGTAAACATTTACGTAGCCTATCACGGCTGACTGTAGGGAGGCAAACGGCGGCGGCTACGGCCGCCGCCGTTTGCATCCCGGCAGGACAGAAGGATTCGTGGCCGGATGGACAGGGCGCCTCCCCCCCGGCCAGAATTTTTGGGGGGAGGGATGTGGCGCCTCCCCCCTGGCCAGAATTTTGGGGGGAGGGATGGAGCGCCTCCCCCCCACTGCGAATCAAGCTTCGGGATCAGGTAAGGGACTTTCGTACGTCCCTAGAAAGTTCACCCCCGCCCTAATGCACACATTTTTTCTGTCCACAAATAGAATGGAAAATAGTGGGAGGTCATTTGCACACAGATCTGTTCTCAGAGGACAGAGACAGAAAGAACACAGGCAGTGTGGTGCAGTGGTTAGAGTGTTGGATTGGGCCTCAGGAGATCTGGGTTCTGATCCCCACTGGGCCATGAAGCTTACTGGGTGACCTGGGGACAGTCATTGACTCTCAGCCTAAGCTACCTCACAGGGTTGTTGTGAGGATAAAATGGAGAGGAGGACGACCATGTAAGGAAAAACGGAGGAGGAGGAAAAAAGGCAGGATATAAATGTAATAAATAAATACGTAGGGAGATGTGAATGGTTGCACCAGGGATTCACATGGCATTCTTCTATATCCCAGGTCTATCAGCAAAATGTCCTCACAGCAGATGCAGACACTGTGGGCTATCGTCTTCGTCGTCGTCGTCATCATCATTATTTCTGTATCCCCCTGTAGCCAAAGCGCTTTGGGCAGTTTACGTAGATTAAAAGCCATTAAAAATACAGTGTGCAAAGTTTAAAAACCATTTACATAAAAACACAGAAACTGACAGTACGTACAGAGACAGCATATATCTAAAACAACTTTGAGCGATCAAGCATAAACATAAGACAAATCCAGAATCTGATTAAAACTCATTGTATGCTGCCAAATGCCTGAGAAAAGAGGAAGGTCTTAACCTCATGCTGAAAAGATCACAATGTTGGTGCCAGGCAGGCCTTACCTGGGAGATCATTCCATAAATTAGGGGCCACCACCAAAAAGGCCCTCTCCCTGTATGAATTAGTACAGTTCACATTGAGAAGATTCCCTGTCATACGTGCAGGGATGTATGGATCTGTCCATTTTGGTTTCTCATTTTTTCCAATCATAAGTTTGGATTGCCCCAGACTTCAAGAATTTCTGCAGTCTTAACATTGGTTCATCCCAAACTTTGAGAATATTTTTTAAATATTCACATGAAGATTCATAAACATTTTCCTGCACATTTCTCCTGATCAGGGATGTGTGGACTGTGAAAAGTCCATTCTGTCTGTGTTTCTTAGGTTGTCAGGTGCCTTTAGTTCTGTCATCCACCCATCGATGGAATCGGATTTTTTGTTTCCAAATTTCCCCCAAATCTGCATTTTCACACGTCAGCCTATGGAGGAAATGGGCATTTTTCTATGACAACATTTGTACAAAGTTCAGGAAAATTAGAAAAACTGGTCTGCAAGTCTGTGGAATCTGCCCAACTGGGAAAAGCTGGTCCACTGCGGAATCCATGGGTTGGATTCATGAAAATCCAAACTCACTTGGTTCCGTAACAGATTTCTTCAACACCCCTACTCCAGATGCATGCATTTTTGCCCAATACACACATTTTTTATATTTAATTTAGAACCCCCTTCTGCATTCCACCTCCCACGCCACCCTACACTTGCCCAGTTGTGCATCTTGGTGAGACAGCTTTTTTCACAGGAGGTGGAGATTAAATCATGTCAGAAGTTTATTTTATTAATTCCATTTCTCTACTGTTCAATAGCATCGCTCTTGGAAGGGTGTGCAGGCCAGATTATATAATACAATCACAGCGGACAATAACAATGAAATAGAAGATTGCACGTTTGCAAACTGCATCGGAAATATCACACAGGCAAGATTAAAACCAGCCGTTCTCCAGAACACACGAACAATGAGTAAATGCTCTCTGAAATACGAGAATTGCCACCTGGAAAATTTGTTGCCAAGTTCTTCTCAAACGGGAAATAGTCCGTCAGCACAAAAGAGTGTTTCAAAACAGGAGTCGGACTTATTGAGATGTGCATCACGTTTGTGGCAGTCATGACAGCCAGGTGTTTTCAGAACAGCAACAACAAGGCATCCTTTATTCCAGGGGTGGGGAACCTCACCGAGGGTCAACCCTAGCCCTCCTGGGCTCCCCAGAGAGTCAAGCTACCTTCCCCTGGCCACACTCCTTTTCCATAACTGCCCATCATTCCCGGATTTGAGCAGTCCCCTCGCCCCATCCTAAAAGGCTGAAATGCCTCCCTGAAGGCTTAGACAACAATCCTGTGGCCCGTTGACAGCATCTGCAGGGGCCATAGGGTAGTTCAGAGTCCTGGATCTGAGGTTGGAGACAGTGCTCCGACATTGGGCCCAGGAGTTCACGCTCCCCCCGTCCCCCACAGCCGATGTGGAGACAGTCATGCTGGCTGCCTCTCCGAGGCTGCAAAAACAACCATGGAAAAGGGGGAAAGGAGGTGGTTCTGTGGGTGGAGAGGGGACTGGGGAAATGGGAACACAACCCCCCCCAGCCTCTTCCCCCCCCCACTCCGCAGAGCTGGAGGGGGAGGGACACCCATCTAGCAAACAAGCTGAGCAGGAGAAGTGCGGAGGCAAAGATCGCCTCCGCGGTCCTCCTGCTGTGCATAAGATGGAGGGGCCCTCCTCTGCATCCCACCAGTGCCAGACATACACTATAGTGGGACGTGGGAGAGGGCCTTCTCTGCTGTGGCACCCCTGTTGTGGAATGCCCTCCCCTTGGGGCCCAATGGCTGCATACATTGGTTTCATTTTGGCACAAAGTAAACACATGGCTTTTTACCAAAGCCTTTGAGGGCTAAATGCATTCCCTAAAGTAGCACTCAACTGTTTCATTGTTTTAGATTTTAATCGGTATTAGTTTGTTTAAGGTTTAATATGTTTTTAGCTGTTTAAATCATTTATTGTTTTAGTCTGTTCAAACTGATTTTATCTGTACGCCACCCTGGGTGGGATAGAAATGTTTTAAATAAAATAAAATAAAATAAAAATAAGAGAGTTCGGAGGCTGATGGGCATCTGGATAGGACTACACCCTTAGTTACCGGCATTAACAGCTTTAAGCTAAAATGTGCTGGTATGTCCGGCCCTGCCCTTTTTACCTCTGGGCCCTCCCACCACTATGCAGAGGTTGTCTATGCTGCCATATACCAACTGGTGCCAGCAACATTGCGTAAACATTCCGTAGGAAGGCCACGTGGCAACAACCAATCAGGAAGGGTGACTTATGATGTCATGATGCATTACATGATTCCAAACTACAGCTCCCAAGATGCAGTTTGATACTGTGCATGCACAAAAACTTGTACATGCAGAATGAGATCTCGAATTAAAGGGGAGCTCTCCTCTGAGATTACATGCATGAATTTGTTACTTTCTGAGGAAGCAAAGAATTCATTTGGGGCAAGTCCCCCCATCATGAGAACATCAGAAGAGCCCTGCTGGATCAGACCAAGGCTCCATCCAGTCCAGCATTCTGTTCACACAGTGGCCAGCCAGCTGTCGATGGGAAACTCGCAAGCAGGACATGAAAGCAACAGCACCCTCCCTCCCGCACATGTTCCCCAGCGTACTGCCTCTGATACTGGAGGTAGCACATAGCCCTAAAGACCAGTAGCCATTGATAGCCTTCTCCCCCAGGAATTTGTCTAATTCCCCTTTTCAAGCCATTCAAATTGATGGCCATCACTATGTCTTGAGGTAACAAATTCCATAGTTTAACCCTGTGGTCTGTGAAGAAGCCCTTCCTTTGATCTGCCCTGAATCTCCCACCAATCAGTTTCATGGGAGGACCTCAATGGGTTCCAGTATTACGAGACACGGAGAAAAATGGGAGAAAAATCCACACACACCAGTTGCTGTTCGAGGCACAGCAGGAAGGCCAAATGAAGAGAGCTGGTAACCTTTGCAGCAGCTTGCCATTCACACAAATGCCATCAAAAATGTAATATTTTCTATATCAAGCTACACAGATGCTTAAGCAAGCTATGTTGAACAGGCAGTACAAAGAACAGACTCTTCTGATTCAATTTATATCCACTCAAGGACGTGGCCCACGCCGGCTGCTTGCATTCAGCGTGGAACTGAATTGGTAAATGAAACTTGGGAATTTATTGCCATTAACACATCTGATTTACATTTAAAGAGACTTGAACGCATAGATAATTTCCAGGGTGGTGGTGGGGAGAGATTAAATTCCGTGTGATCCGAATTCTCCCATTATCCCAAGCAGCTCACTTGTCTTATCTCCATTCAGAACCCTGGGGGTTTTGCTGCTGACTTCAAATAGGAGCAGGATGGCACACCATGGGCCCAATCCATGGATGTGCAATGCACACCTGCAGGAGCTGCCTGCACTGGCATAGCCCTGTGAAGTAAACTGAAAATGTGCCAATGAATATTCGTTGGGCTGGGGATGACAACTAAATCTAGCCGCCCCCCGCCCCAGACTTCCCCAAAACATATTGGAATGATTGCCGGTTGTTGTTTCACAGCACTATATGGGTAAAACCCTGGCTCCTGCATTGGGTTGGAGCATCACTTTTGCTGAGCCCATTTGCTGTGGTGCACCTAGCTCTGGGCTAGGGATGTTAAAGCCCCCTGTCCTGACAACTAGGTCCTAATCCAGATTGGGTCACCAGCACATGTGTGAATGGGATGGGAGATTTTTCCCAACACATACAGCAGTGGGGGAGCTTGTGCGTGAAAGAGCATGAATGGGTGACGAATGGGTGACGAATGGGTGGTGTGAGTGTGAATAGATGACTGGATGTCTATGCGTGTGAGAAAGAGTGTTGGGTAGCCTTGCCCACTTTGGGTTCCTGCCACGCCCACTGCTGGCTTAGAGCCCCCAAATTCATTGTCCTCTGAGGGAATGCGGCCCTCGGGAAGAGAAAGGTTCCCCACACCTGATGTAGATGGCAACAGTGGTGCAGTAGTAAATTTTGAAGTGCAGGCGTTCATCATGATGGTCCCCATAGCCCCCACCCCCCAGGAGAGTCCAAAAATGGAGGCAGCTGTGCTGATCTCTATCAACAAACCAGATGGAGCAGTTTTCATCTCTACAGGGAACAGGCCTTTTGTAATGGTCGTAATTGCCTGTTCAAGACCGAGCCACCCCAAAATACTTTGGATAGCTCTTTGTTGTTGTTGTTCAGTCGTGTCCGACTATTCGTGACCCCATGGACCATAGCAAGCCAGGCCTTCCTGTCCTGCGCTCTCTCCCGGAGCGTGCTCAAGTTCCTATTCATTGCATGGGTGATGCTATCTAGCCATCTCATCCTCTGCCGTCCCCTTCTCCTTTGGCCTTCAGTCTTTCCCAGCATCAGGGTCTTTTCCAGAGAGTTTTCTCTTCGCATTAGGTGGCCAAAATATTTGAGCTTCAGCTTCAGTATCTGTCCTTCCAATGAGCAGGCAGGGTTGATTTCCTTTAGGATGGACTGATTTGACCTCCTTGCAGTCCAGGGGACTCGTAAGAGTCTTCTCCAGCACCACAGTTCGAAAGCATCAATTCTTCGGCGCTCAGCCTTCCTTATAGTCCAGCTCTCACAGCCATACATTACTACTGGGAAAAACATAGCTTTGATTAAATGGACCTTTGTTGGCAAGGTGATGTCTCTGCTTCTTACTATGCTGTCTAGGTTTGCCATAGCTTTCCTCCCAAGGAGCAAGCGTCTTTTAATGTCATGGCTACAGTCACCGTCTGCGGTGATCTTGGAGCCCAAGAAAGTAAAATCTGTCACTGCTTCCATTTCTTCCCCTTCTATATGCCAGGAAGTGATGGGGCCAGATGCCATGATCTTAGTTTTTTTAATGTTGAGTTTCAAACCAGCTTTTGAACTCTCCTCTTTCACCCTCAACAAGAGGCTCTTGAGATCCTCTTCGCTTCCTGCCATTAGGGTGGTATCGTCTGCATATCGGAGGTTGTTGATAATTCTCCCGGCAATCTTAATTCCGACCTCTGATTCATCCAACCCGGCGTTTCTCATGATGTACTCTGCATATAAGTTAAAAAAGCAGGGTGACAATATGCAGCCTTGTCGTACTCCTTTCCCAATTTTGAACCACTCGGTTGTTCCATGTCTGGTTCTGACTGTTGCTTCTTGACCCTCGTACAGGTTTCTCAGGAGACAGGTAAGGTGGTCTGGTACTCCCATCTCTTTCAGAATTTGCCACAGTTTGTTGTGATCCACACAATCAAAGGCTTTAGCGTAAGTCAATGAAGCAGAAATAGACGTTTTTCTGGAATTCTCTTGCTTTCTCTATGATCCAGTGAAAGTTGGCGATTTGATCTCTAGTTCCTCTGCCTCTTCAGTTTAAAACTGTCCTTTATCATGCCCGTCTTTGCACAAAATGTTCCCTTGAGATCTCCGATTTTCTTGAAGAGATCTCTAGTCTTTCCCATTCTATTGTTTTCCTCGATTTCTTTGCATTGTTCATTTAAGAAGGCCTTCTTGTCTCTCCTTGCTATTCTCTGGAACTCTGCATTCAGTTGGATAGATCTTCCCTTTTCTCCCTTGCTTTTCACTTCCCTTCTTTCCTCAGCTACTTGTAAAGCCTCATCAGACAGCCACTTGGCTTTCTTGCATTTCTTTTTCCTTGGGATAGATTGAGTTGCTGCCTCCTGAACAATGTTACGGACCTCCGTCCATAGTTCCTCAGGCACTCTGTCTATCAGGTCTAATCCCTGAAATCTATTCCTCACCTCCACTGTATATTCATAAGGGATATGATTTAGGTCATGCCTGAATGGTTTAGTGGTTTTCCCTACGTTCTTCAATTTAAGCCGGAATTTTGCAACAAGAAGCTCATGATCTGAGCCACAGTCAGCTCCAGGTCTTGTTTTTACTGACTGTATAGAGCTTCTCCATCTTTGGCTGGAAAGGACATAATTAATCTTATTTCGATATTGACCATCTGGTGATGTCCATGTGTAGAGTCGCCTCTTGTGCTGTTGGAAAAGAGTGTTTGCTATGATCAGTGTGTTCTCTTGGCAAAGCTCTATTAGCCTTTGTCGTGCTTCATTTTGTACACCAAGGCCATGCCTGCCTGTTATCCCGGTGATTTCTTGACTTCCTACTTTAGCATTCCAATCCCCTATGATGAAGAGGACATATTTTTTTGGTGCTAGTTCTAGAAGGTGTTGTAGGTCTTCATAGAACCGATCAACCTCAGCTTCTTCGGCCTCAGTGGTTGGGGCATAGACTTGAATTACTGTGATGTTGAATGGTTTGCCTTGGATTCGTACTGAGATCATTCTAACATTTTTAAGATTGTACCCCAGTACTGCTTTTCCCACCCTTTTGTTGACTATGAGTGCTACTCTATTTCTTCTAAGGGATTCTTGCCCACAATAGTAGATACGATGGTCACCTGAATTAAATTCGCCCCTGCCTGTCCATTTTAGTTCACTGATTCCCAAGATGTTGATGTTCAGTCTTGCCATCTCATGTTTGACCACCTCCAGCTTACCTTGATTCATTGATCTGACATTCCAGGTTCCTAAACAATATTGTTCTTTACAGCATCGGATTTTCTTTTCACCACCAGACACATCCACAGCTGAGTGTCCTTTCGGCTTTGGCCCAGCCGCTTCACTCTTTCTGGCACTACTTGGAAATTCCCTCTGCTCTTCCCCAGTAGTATATTGGACACCTTCCGACCTGAGGGGCTCATCTTCCGGCGTCATCTCTTTTAGCCTTGTGATACGTTCCATGGGGTTTTCTTGGCAAGAATACTGGAGTGTGTTGCCATTTCCTTCTCCAGTGGACCACATTTTGTCAGAACTCTCCGCCATGACCTGTCCGTCTTGGGTGGCCCTGCACGGCATAGCTTATGGCTTCACTGAGTTACGCAAGCCCCTTCGCCACAACAAGGCAGTGATCCATGAAGGGGATAGCTCCTAACAATATATTATTGTTGGGTAAATCCATTTCCCCACAGCTACTGTGAGGATTGTAGCTAAGCTCAGAGGGAACAGGGAATTCTCAGGGGGGTGGCAGATGACATCAGTGTCCCTGCTCATAAAAAAGTGCCAGCACTGTGCCCCTGTATGCCCTGGTTCCACTACACCACCAGATGGTAAACAGTACGATCTCCTGCAGAATGCCAGAAGCTGAAACTCATGGGACCACTACCACCTTCTGAGACTAAGTATGTATGAATGCCCCCCCCCGGTCAGGTCTGGGGGGTCATCCACAGAGGGGCAATTCAGGCTGCTCCAGGCCACAAGGAATTCTCCAGAGTTCAGCCTCATGAGCTAGAGCTGGCAGAGCGGCTCTCCATCTCCCTATAAGACACGATACACTAATGGTGGCTGAGATTAGCCTATGCCTATCATGGGAAAAATGGTGTGTTGTATGCCATTTGCAGCCATAAAGGGCTGACCTCGACCTAAATTGCTACTGTTCACAGTGATATTTAGGTCAAAGTAAGTGCTTTGCGGCCACAAATGGTGTACAATACGCAATTTCCAGCTGCGTCTTTCCTGCAATAAGCTAATGGCAGCTGCCATTAGCGCATCGTGTCTTACAGGGACCCGGAGAGCCGCCCTGCGGAAACTCCTCTGGACCCAGAGGTAAGTGTAGCCACTCCACTGTGGACTCCGGAGGTTGGATTCTTTGAAATCTGCCCTCATTTGAGTCCGCAGGGGAATTCTCCAGCCTCCCTATGCGAGACCCAGCCTCCAGGAATGAGTGGGATCATGCCAAAACAGGGATGCTGTGTTTGATGACAGGCCTTTTACCAACCACCCCTTTCTCCTCTTACAAACACAACTGCATCCCACACAGATGCCATGTCGTGTGGAAATACAGGGATATACTGAATCTTCTTAATGCTCCTTTTTAATAATGTCAGGTTCTGAGCCTGATTAATTCACAATCTTGTCCTCCTATTAGGCCTGTCTTTGGTATTTGATCATTCGATTGTCTTGTCAGGTAGCCAAATTAAACTTACTTAGCTTCCTTCATTTGCCTAATTAATCCTACAGCATCCAGTTTAAAACTGATCCGATTTAACAAAATTCAATTAATTTGACATCCAATGCCTCATTTTGATTTCTAGCCTGTCGTTGTCTTGAGGTGCTGGAGGCAGGTTAACTCTTCAGGTAACAACCTGGTTAAAAAGAGGAGAATTGGGTATAAAATCACATATCCTAAGCTGAAATGCAATGGATGTACGGCTGTTTGGCATCTGCCATTAAACATCAGCCAAACAATTAGGGGAACACATACAGGATTTCTACAGAAGGCCGAAGGATTTCCTGAGAAGTGAGTTCCACCGATAATTGATCCTCGCCAGTTCCATTAGGTTGCAGTTTATTATTTATGTAGGTAACCAGTAGACCAGTCTAAACTAAACATTTCGCAAAAGTGTTATATGCACAGATAGACCAAATCTTGAACCTCCGTAGTCCTTCTCAATCAATTCCACCCCATTATGTGAACTGCAGAGCAGGGCTGCAAAATTTATTTCAGCCCAAGGGCAGAATTCCATTTTGAAGAAGCTTTCGGGGGCCAAATTACAGTGGTGGGAGGGACCAAAGACAAAAGTAGTGGGACCAAAAATACTAGGATATTTAAGCTCAAAGCTCTCACTGCTATATTATCTATATTGTTGTGGTGCAAAGTATTTTGGGTGTGGCTTGGTCTGGAATGGGCAATTACGACCCATTAGCTTGACCAAAGACTTGCTTCTGGTGGAGATGTATGGATCAACACAGGTGATTGCAATTTTTTTTACTTTCCTTGGGAGCATAGCTATGGAGACTGTCATGACGAGTGCCTGCAGTTCAATATTTGCCACCTTGCCTCAAATTTCCACTATCCAATCAGAGACAGTTCCAGGGGCAGTTGGGGAGGGAGCCATGGGCAAGACATCTATGCCCCAGGGGCCCACCTCCTGTTATACTCTCCCTCTGGACCCCATCCATCCATCCCTTCCTCACCACACACACACACACACACACGGCTATATTCCTACATTACAAAGGACAGTCCTCTGTTTGAAGGGCTCCTCTATTTGAAGGGCTATCCAGCCCAACAGTTTAAAGATAAAGAACCCTAAGAAGAGAGAGCAAGGATACTGAAGTTGCTTACTATCTTGCTATGATAGAGTGTTGGACTAGGAGGTCCAGGTTCTAGTCCCCACTAGAAGGGTGGCAAGAGTGTTGGACTAGGAGCTGGGAGATCCAGGTTCTAGTCCCCACTCAGCCATGGAAGCTCACTGGGTGACTTTGGGCCAGTCACAGACTCTCAGCCCAACCCACCTCACAGGATTGTTGTTGTGAGGATAAAATGGAGAGGAGGAGGATAACGTAAGCCACCTTGGGTTCCTTGCAAGAGGAAAAAAGGCAGGGTAGAAATTCAATAAATACATAAATAAACAAACTATGGCTGGATAAGGCAAAGATAAAACTAAGGGGCAACCCCAAAGCAAGTCAATCAGCAGGCAATGGTCAAAAGCACAGTTTTATCAGGCAAGAGGAAGCCATCCAAAACAGAGGTCTGAAGAGCAGCCAAGGTCAAAACACAGATACCATACACAGTCCAAGAAGCAGGGTCAAACAGGAGTCCAAGGTCAGTAGCATGGCAGCTCAGTTCAAGATACACTGCAGTAGAAGCCCATAACGACATTGGCTAGGCAGACACTGAAGGCTTTTAACACCAGAGCCTGCTGAACCCCACCCAGAACTCAGCTGCAGTACATTAGAGCTCTCTGGTCAGAGAGCCCTACTCATGAGAAGTCACTTTCTCCTGAGGAGTCCTTCTTTGCAAGTGAGCACTCCTTCTCATGGGAGCCCCACTGGCCTGTTGCTGGCGGTGGCAATGCTCCTGGGGGCCAGGGGGTTGCTCAGCCTTGGCCTGAGAGTCAGAGTCCCATCCCCATGACAGGGACAGACCTGCAGCCATCCCTCCCAAGGGCCCAGGCTCCTCCTGGTCTGGTGACAGTGACTGCTCTGGGGTGCCCTTGGTTTCTGGGAGGTCTAGCTTTTCCTCTGAGGAGGGCTTCTCCAGTGGGGGAATGACAACCATCCATAATTAGCAGCACGCACCACCTCAGTAGCACCCCAAATGATAGGCACAATGATCCTACCTTCTGTTGGGCCTAGCCTAGTGCTGCTTTGGGCCCCATGGATTTACAGACTGAATCTGATTCAGACTTCGAGCAGGGTGATTCTCAGTTTGGTCATGGGAAGCTCAGGCTGGGAGGCTGGGAGCTTACCTCTGCCTATCTTCCCATTTGATTGCAGGCTGATATTCTGTATCAGCCACAGTAGGAAGATGTGGCATTGAAGGCCACTAATTCTTCTTTCTGCATGGTTCCCACATTCCCTGGCTGTAAATTAGTGGCCTTCAATGCCACACCTCTGTTTGTGTGTGTGGTGTCTCAGGGGTTTCACCCAGGTTACAAAGCCAACTAAAGAGGGCAGAAGAGAGGCACCACCTCAGACATGGCGATCCTTTATGGGCCGGATTCCCTGTGAGGAAAGACCATAAAAAGGGGAGCTAAGCAGCCCTTCTCCTGTGTTTAAGCCGGTGCTCAGGCTGAAGAGCCTTTGCTGAGAATGATGTCATCTTAATCGCTCAGAATACTTTTTTGCCTGGACTTATAATGAACCTTTAACTCTTGTCTGCCTTGAATTTTGCATCATCGGGATTCTGACTTGCAGTTTATCACTGGGACTCTGACACTGTATGTATTCTAGCCTTGGGACTGTCCCTTGAAGAAAGCAATGTGCTGATAGCCTCCCCCTAGCCAATTTCATTTGTTGGGGATTCAAAACACAGAGATCTACCACAAGCTTTGGAAACCGATCTGTATAATCTGCAATAAAGACCTTTGCTGTGATCTGTGATCTGTGTTGATTAGCCAGAGAGTGTCAGGAAGCTGAACCTGACACCGTCTTGTGAAAAGTCTTCCCCACTACACCAAAGCGTATTGCATTTCTCTTTGAATAATAGCAATTTTTTTAAAAGGTATAAATTAGCATGTACAAGTCTGTACCTTCCTTTGTCCTCTTCTTTTGGTGATGCATTTTCTTTCTCTCTCTTTGGTGATGGGTACGTGGCCACCCCAGCCCAGAGGGTTAGGCAAGGAGTGTGTGGATGTGGAAAGTGCTTCTCCTTCTCCTTGCTCCTGTTGCTCCTCATTTTCTTAGAGGAGACAATTGAACAGACAGTGACAGCACAGCGGGAAGGAAGACCAGCAGGGCCAGGGAACTCCAGGGTTTGGCAGTGTGTGCCTTGGCAGGTGTCAAATGCAGTTGATCCCTGCCCTGTACCTGATTCTGCTGCATGCAGGGCTGGCATCAAGGGTAGGCATGGCCGGGCACCTGCCAAGGGCCCACACCCAGCAGGGGCCCATGAACAAGAGCCCCCTGGCCTCTTCACTGTTGCACCCTGCTTGTTCTCCTGCCTCTCGCTCTGGCCCAGGCAATGGTGGTGGTAGCGAGGAGGAGGAGAGGAGATGCTGCGGCCTCCTTGCTCCCTGGCTCTCCACCTGCCCAGCAAGCAAGTAGTCACATTGATGAGGAAGAGAAGAGGGGAAGCATCAGCTGGTGGCAATGGCAGTGAGAAGATGGACTCACTGAGGGAGGGAGCATCCATGGAGGGTCTCTTGCCCAAAGGCCCTCCAAAACCTGGAGCCAGCGCTGATCAGAATCCAGTCATCCTCTAGTTTTCACCCTTCTCTGAATTTTGCTATGCAATTCTTGGGTAAAAAATGCACAAAAATGCATCTCAATGCATATATTTTAGGTTAAATCTTGGAGAAAAATATATATGTTGGGCTGGAATGTAATTTTTGCTGGAAAATGCATTCATCAATGATGTGTGTGTGTTTTTTTAAAAAACATCATAGATTGATATGGGAGCGGGATAGAACAGACTTCTCAGTGAACACATGCAAAACTGACGCGGACTAGAAACTGACTGGTCCATGCATCCTTATGTTAGAGGACATGATCTGCATGCAGATGGTCCCACGGTCAATTCCCAGCATGAGATATCTCATAGTGGAACTGGGAAAGACTTGCACCTGGTACTGTACAGATCTACTGGTAGCTATAGATGCAAGAAGCTACCTCATTCCAGGCAAGGCACCCTTAGTGGGCCACCTCCTTCAGTGAATCTCACCGCCATGGTCACCTGCTGCTGCTGCTTCTCCTCCTCCTCCTCCTCTTCTTCCTCATTGCTCCCACTTGCTTGCTTGACAGGCAGAGAGCCAAGGAGCCAGGAGGCCGTGGCATCTCCTGCTCCTCCTTCTCACCACCACCGTTGTCTAGGCCATCATTAATGTGTGCATTTTTCAGAAGTATTCTTAAGATATACACCATTCCGAGTGCATTTTTCTTTGGTCCGCAAATCGCATTGCAAGCTCGGAAAGGTGCAGACTTCAACCTCCAGTTGCGTTTGAGTCCAAAATGAACTGAAACAAACTCCTCACACCTCCCGATACATGACAGCTTTATGTGTTCTTCTGTTCCCAGTCGTAGATTGTCCTCTCTGCATTTGGGGAAGGCTCCCACGAATTCAAAATGCTAATGTCAAAAGCAGCTGATCGTAAATGTCCGTTTGAATTGCACCGGGAACCTTTGATCTGATTCCCGACGTGGCAGCTGGCCCTTTCTGCCTCAAATGTGATTAAGCCTCGAAATCCCAGCTGCTGGATTGATCAGACATTTTTTTTTTTATCTCTGTCTCCTCCAACCTCTCGAGCTCAGGCAATTCTCCCTAGTTAAAAAAAAACAAAACCTTTCAGCTGCAAAGCAGAGTTGCCAGCTGGATGGAAAAGCCTACACACCAACATTCGGAGCAGATGCATTGATATCCAAGAAATGCAGATGCTGGCAGGTAAACAAGACCCGGGGAGGGGAATGGGAAAATCCAGAAGTCTTCAGAGGGGGAAATCCAGGATTCTTTCAATACTCCAGGGATCTTTCAAAGGTGATAGCCACCTTTTGGTTCAGGGAACTGAAATTTGGTCTACATATACAACTAGTGCTTCCTCCAGATCTTGGAGGGTCCTTGGGCAAGACACCCTCAATGGTCCTCCACTCATCTCACCACCATGGTCACCAGATGCTCCTCTTTGTCTTCCTCATCATCGCTCCCCCTTGCTTGCTTGCCAGGCAGAGAGCCAGGGAGCAAGGGGGGCGTGGCATCTCCTGTTCCTCCCTCTCACAACCGCCATTGCCTGGGCCAGAGCAAGAGGCAGGGGAACAAGCAGGGTGCAAAGGAGAATAGGAAGAGTAACTCCAGGGGCCTCTTCTCAGTGGGCCCCTGCTGGGGTGTGGGCCCTGGGCAGGTGCTCAACTGAGACGACCCTTCATACCTGCCCTGCATGCAGCAGAATCAGGTACAGGGCAGGGATCAGCTACATTTGACACCTTCGAAGTAATGGGAGGGGGAAATGAAAGGGGAACATCTCCCTTGGTTTCCCCCCTCCTCCCTCCGAATTAGGGATGTTGGAGAAATCCGCAACAGAACCAAATGTGTGTCATGGGCTCCTTGGAGGCCTCTCTCAGTCTAATCCACTAGCCAAGTCCAGACACAGACAAAGGGATTCTTTTCAAAGCTTTATTCCTCTTTTACAACTTAACAGCTCTACTGTTAGCAACTAGATATGAGCAGCAGAGTACCTATGCCCTAAGATGGAACAGTTGGTCCCCGTTTGAAAGGGAATCACTGGCAGACCCCTGAACTTAAGGGCTAGGGAGAGTCCCTCCCCTTTTCCCTTGGATCCTCTGGGCGCAGCCGTTGTTTGCGCACCAACCGGGCACTACGCCTCCTTTCTGCGCCCTCCCTTTGGCGCCGCTCTCTGCGTCGGCGTCGCGCGTCCATCAAGTCTGCTTCCCGCGCTCTGTCACTCCCAGGACTGCTATCTAAGCTAGGAATGCTGGTGGGAGGAATCTCTGCCAGCTGTCGGCCCTGGGAAAGAGGAGCGCGCTCCTCTCCCAGGAGCGACTCCTCTTCCTCAGAATCAGAACTACTCTGGGATTCTATGGGCTCAGTGTCCACCCTGACAATGTGTTTGGAGTTCTATGAATCCAAACCACAGATTCCACAATGGACTGCCTTATCCTGAGTCACATGGATTCCCTGGACTTGCGGATCTGTTTGTTTGTTTTACTTTCCAGAATGTCATGCAAATTTAGTCTCAGAAAAATACATAAAACTTAACACCCCACCCCCCGCCCCACTGGTTGAAACTGCGAATTTCCCCCGTAGGCATGAAAATGCACATTTCTCCATAGGCATGAAAATGCACATTTGGGGCGCATTTGGGGTGGGGTGCATTTGCGCATTTGCGCAAGTGCAAATATGCGCAAATGGGAATTTGTGCAAATTCGGGAAACCGGGAACAACCTGAATCCGTCAGCGAGCAGACAACAGGACAAAAGGCACCTGACAATTCATAAAAGGCAGTCAGAATAGATTTTGCAAAACCCATACATCTGTACTTTGAATCTCTTTTCCTTCTGTGTCGTGTCTTTTAGACCGCAAGCCTGAGGGCAGGGACTGTCCCATTGTCAATCTTTGTAGGCTGACCTGGGAGCCTTTTTTTTTTTTTTTGGGCTGAAGAGTAGGTTAAAAACACTGTAAATCAATAAAGAAATAACCCCACCCCATGCTGCTTCCCTGGTCAGCAGAAGTCAGCAGCAGGGCTTTGGAAGTGGCGGTAGCGATACTACGGATTCCCCCCCCCCACCAGTATGATTGCTCTGCCAATGGGACATTGCACACACTCTCTCTCTCTCTCTCTCTCTCTCTCTGGAATGCAAGGACGTGTATATTTGGACATTAATATTTGAGCATCTCTTTTGCTACGTAGGCCATTATAGGACATGACTTTAAAAAAGGGTTATTAGGGCCAAACTAGACAGCACGTGAAAGCGTTTCGTGTATCTCTTTGAAAAAAATTAAAGAGCAAGCATTGGGTTGGGGAGATGAGGGTTGGGACTACAACTTAGGGAGGGGGATTAACCTCTTTAACCCAAGGATGCACCACCTTTTCGGCCCCAAGTATCATGCCCCCACTATGGGATTCCTCCTCAGAGGAGGACCAAGAGACCCCAGTAACTGGTATCCTTTTGGAGTCTTCTTTATTGGATGATGCATGTCTTCCTTTTTGGTGATTCATAGGTGCGCCCACTCTGCTTAAAAAGCCTCAGTTCCAGGCTTGGACCGCTGCAGGAACCATGGCCCAGGAGCCAATGTATCTTGCCCCTGTCTCCCTTGTGCTCTTTCTGATGGAACTTCTTTACATAGAGATGCTGGAGGAATTCGAAATGGACTAAAATGAGCTTGGATTTCTAAGAATCCAACCTGCAGAATCTGCTGTGGAGTGACCCCCTCAGGCTGCATGGAGTCCATGGACTTCTGGATTTTTTATTTATTTTTTTTACTTTACGCATATTTATTCATGGGAAAATATGCACATTTCTGCTGAAGAAAAGTGGAACGGAATGGGGGACAATACACTGAACGTTATGCGCTAAGGTGGATTACGTAAATTCTTATGAAACTGCTTACATAATTATTTGCGTATTTTTCCGCATGATGAAAAAACAATTCGCATCCGTCTGTGAGTGGACAATGGAACAAAAGGTGCCTGACAATCCGTGAAACACAGACGGAGTGGATTATACACAGCCCGTGCATCTCTAGCTATAAGTAACCTTGGACAGCCTTTCCCAACTCCTCTTGCTGTATCCTTGTCCCCCTCTGTGCTCTGAGAACTTTGCTGGCCTTGACTTTAGACCAGCCTTCCCCAGTCTGAACCCTCCAGATGTGTTTGGACTACAACTCTCATTGTCTGGGCCAGAGTGAGGGGTGGGTAAACAAGCAGATTTCAGTAGCGAACAGGAGGAGCAACTCCAGGGGTCTCTTGTCAGTGGCCCCCTGCTGGGGTGTGGGCCCTGGCACATGCCCAAACATGCTTACCTGTGATGAAGGCCTTACAAAATGTAGTGATGGAGCCTCCCTCCTTCAGTAAGCCCACCACCATCAGCACTGGCTACTATTTCTCCTCCTCCTTCTCATGATTGCGACCATTTGCTTGCTTGACAGGTTGAGAGCCATTCAGCAAGCAGGCCATGGCATCTCCCACTCCTCTTTCTCACCACCACTGTTGCCTGGGCCAGAGCAAGGGGCAGATGAACAAGCAGGTCGCAATGGTGAAGAGGAGGAGCAACTCCAGGGGACTCCGGTCAGGGGTCCCCTGCTTGGGTGTGGGCCCTCAGCAGATGCCTGACCAGGCCTACCCTTGATGATAGCCTTGTGGCTAGGGATGTTGCGGATGCCCCACCCCCCATCTGCAGCACCCGGACTATGCCCACTGAGCCCCTGCTCATGCTCGCGCCTGTTCATGCTCTCACCGTGGGACTCACCGTGACCCACCCGGATAGCACCTGCCATTTTGCTGCTTTTGGGGCCACCTTTTGCCGCTTTATGCCTCTAATATTCTGCATATTGAGCTTTCCTGGCCCCAAACTGCACATATTAAAATATGCACATTTTTAAGCTCCCTTATTTTGTTAAAAAAAAAAAAAGCCAGCAAAATGGCGGACACTCATCGGATGGGCCCAGGGTGAGTCTGAGCGAGTTGCCGAGCTCGTGGGAGTTCGAGCACAGGTCTGGGGGGAGCGAGCGGGGGTGGTGTTTCAGAGGGTGCCCGGAGAATCTGGGCTGGGGTGGGTTCGCAAATCCCTACTTGTAGCTGAATGCTGATGACTAAATTAATCCTTGGTTTGATCCTGGAAGCAATTCTTGATGCTTAGTACTTCCCCTTTCTCATTTGGCTTCATTTAGTAGTCTTCTTTTTCTTTTCTTTTTTGAAGTGTTCTATTTATAGTTTCAAGACATTATCTTCTCTCAGTTTAAAAATCTAGAGCAATATGTTTTTACAAACTGTGTTGTATCTGCACCTCAGACTGCTTTGTTTACTTTCAGATCTGTTCTGACCCCAGAACTCAGAGGAAGCTGTCAAGAGTCTGAAGAAACCACAAATTATTCCAGCTCTGTGGAGAGCTAGGCCTTGGTTTGTTCAAAGCCACAAGAACCTCAGGGGGTGGGCGTGGCTGTGACCCAAGGCAATTCTCTGCAACAAAACCAGCCAGGGTTTCTCCTGTCTGGAAGCTCTGCAGCAAAGGCTGGCGTGATTTTCTTTTATTTACCTCTCTGCCGTCTTTGTCTCCAACACGACACTCCGAGGGCTAAGGGAGGGTGAGAGTGAGAGCAGGACTCCTGGGCAAATGGAGCAGAGGGTGGCCACGTGTAAATCATCAGAAAAAGAGGACATGCATTGTCAAAGGAGAGGAGGAGAGAGGGCACCCATTTGCATTAAAAAAGTGCATAGGTTAATTTATACAGATAGTTGCAAATTTAGAAATTATTATAATTTCCATAGAAATACAGAACAACACAGAGTGAGGAAAACTATGGCCAGGTGGCCTTGCTCAGTCTTGCTCAGCCTTGCTCAGTCTGCTGTCCAGTTGCTGTTGATGAGCAGCTTCAAGGCCCAGCTCTTCCTCCCGTTGGTTCTTATTCTTTAAACTGGGAGGCCCTTCAAATAGAGGACGGCTTCAAAATAGAGCGCATTCATCTGGCAGCCCTGCCAATAGAGGGCAGTCCCCCGTAAAAAAGAAGAAGAGGTCAAATGTCCATCCCAGCTGCCAGAACCGCAGCCAAGGGATAATGCCTCAAGGGAACGCGAAACATGTGTCTGCTTTCCTAAAGCAAACAAAATGCATGCAGCCCTGCTTGGCAACTATGCTTGACCAGTTTCGGGGCTTGAAGCCCTGCGGTTACATCTCATTCGAGCGAGGGCCAGTGTGAGCACCTTGGCATCCTAAGGCAGCTTCCGGGGCCCACTGCTGATCTCCTCCCTGGGCCCTCTTTAATCCTACACCTCACACCCCAAGCTGTGACAGGCAGCTGGGTCTAGTTGGTGAAGGCTGGTGGCTTCAGTGTCAGTGGGGCTGTGAATACAGGCTGGGTTTCAGTTAGAACCAGACCAAACTTGGAAAGAGCTGTCCAAGGTGCCAACCGCTTTTTGGGGACAGGGTTCAGCACCTTGGATATCTCCTTTAGAGTTCTAACTGGTTCTGGTTGAAATCCAGAGCGGATTTAGAGCCCCACTGACATCAGAGCCACCAGCCTCCACTGGATTTAGACATCCTTTTGATTTCCCATCATACCCCCAGCCTAGGACACTGAGGCATTCTGGGAAATTCACAGGCTCACTAAACACCGCTGTCCAGCACTGCTCGGTGTGCTACCACTGCAACGAGGGACACCTTCCAGGGCCCACTGACAACATACTCCACCTGATAGTATTTTGACTAGGCTCCCCCATCTCAAACCTGGAGCTGGCCCTGGTCAAATCACAGCATCTCCACTTGGGGTCAGCCGCTTTCTGTTTCTGCTCAGATTCAAACTGTGCCTGGGCAAAGCGACTCATTTCATTCATTTCCCATGAGGCCGTCAGGAATGCGTGTGCTGCCGCACTGGGAAATCCGACAAGAGGCGTGACTGGGTTTGCGGTCAACCATTTCCACAACCTCTTTTTCCAAGAGTGTGGCTGAAATTCAAGTAGGAAGGGGTGGGGAAGGGAAGTGAGCCGAAGAGCTGGTGTGAATTGGCCCTAAGTGAGGAAAGCATATGAATAATATAGATACAAAGCAAATAATCTTAGGGACTAGTCTCCCACCTTCATGTGGATCAATTCCAAGTCGGCAATTTAACATCCCCTTGTCTCCCTGCTGTGGCATCGTGAGGGATTGTCACCGGTTTATTTATGACAGTGCTAATTAAATAGCTCTCCCGTTCAACAGTGCCTAAGATCTTCTCTGCCTAAACAGGGATTATCCATAACATGCTAATACCAGGATAGACAGAAGGGATGTTATTGCAAGGAATTCTAATAGAGATTTAGTTATTCCCGAGCTTCACATTTGCTTATTCCCTGACATTTGTAAAGTTCAGGTTTACAAAATAAACCCATATGAAAAAAAGAGAGAAACTCAAGACATTATTTACACTCTGCTTGCCATTTTCTGCTCTGCTGGGCTTTCTTCCCAGCTCTTAAAGGGACAGATCAAGGCTTAGAGTGGTTTCTAAAGATCGGAGAGGAGAGTTTTAGCCAAAGGGAAACAAACTTTATTAAAAGGGGCTAATCTATAGATTACAGAGCAAAATGTCTCACACGGGAAGCTTCTTTTTAATTTTTCCTTTTAGAGGGGAAGAAGGAACCTACTGCCAAGGTTGTTATGATGATGTTTATATACCACCTTTTCCCCTCTTGCAAGGAACCCAAGGAGGCTTACATGATCCTTCTCCTCTCCATTTTATCCTCACAACAACCCTGTGAAGTAGGTTAGGCTGAGAGTCAGTGACTAGCCCAAAGTCATTCAGTGAGGTTCATGGCTGAGTGGGGACTGGGCTGGGGATGTACAGATTTTGGAAAATCCATTCCATCTGTGTTGCATGGATTGTGAGGTGCCTCCATTCTGTTGTCTGCTCATTGACAGAATCAGATTTTTTTCCAATTTCCCAACTTTGTGCAAATTCACACATGTGCAAATTCGCACTCGCAAAAATGTACAAATACTCCCCCAAATGCACATCTTCATGCTTTATCCTAGGGGGAATGTGCATTCTAGCCAGTGGTTTTTTTTAAATTTTATTTATGTTTCCATGACTAAATTTGCGTAAAATTCCAGAAAGTAAAATAACTGGTCTGCAAGCCCACAGAATCCATGCAACTGAGGAAAAGGCAGTCCACTGTGGAATCCTCAGGTGGATTCATAGAAATCCGAACTCATTTGATTCTGCTGCAAGTTTCTCCAACATCCCTAGTGGGGACTAGCACCTTGATCTCCTGAGTCCTAGTGCAACACTATAACCATTATGCCACACAAACTTTCATGTTGGTAACCTTGTCATAGGGTGGCCAGGTGTTTAATTTTACCACAGATAGTTCTCTATTTTGGAGAGCTGGCACTCCTCTAGTTGACGTCCTCTATTCGAAGAGGTGTCTGGTCCAAGTCTGGTTTAAAGCTGAAGAACCGTAAAGAGAGAGAGCAGAGCAGGGCCTTGAAGCTGGCCATCCACAGGTGGCACCTGGGCAGCAGAGCCACCAGGTACACAGGCCACCTGGTCAGGCTGCTCCACTATGATGAGATGTATTCTATTTCTATTTAAATAGAAATTATTTCTAAATTTGCAGCTATACATAAAAATTTCCATATGCAAAGGTTATGCAAATTCGTGTCCTCTTTTTTGGTAATGCATTTCCTCTTTTGGGCAATATGTAGGTGGCCACCCGAGGACCAGGGGTGTACAAACCCCACTTTGTCCAGTCCGGGGGGGGGGCATGGCAGGGAAATCTGGGCCGCTTGGGGCCCTGTGGATTCCCCTGGAGCCTTGCCATGTCTGTTGGATTTCATGGGGTGGCTCTCCGGGACACTTCTTCTCTGCACTGGCTGTTAAGGAAGCCAGTGGAGAAGAAGGGCATGGAGAAGAAAGGCCTCAGTGGCACCCCAACGCTCTCTCTCTGGGCTCCTTGAGAGGAGGCCAGGGCAGGAACGCTGGGGGCTGGAGGGTTCCAAGGCCCTTCTTCTCTGTGCCAGCTGTTAAGGAAGCCCTTGACAGCTGGTGTGGGGAGGAAAGACCTTGGTGGCACTGACAGCGCTGGAGAGCTGCCCTGTGGGAAATCCAGTGGATGCAGAGGTGGGTGGGGCCGTTCCGCTGGGGACTTCGCTGGTCAGATTCTTGAGAATCTGGCCTGATTTGGCTCCGCCGCTGATTTCTCCATCATCCCTACCAAGGACTGGAGAGACAACTGACTCGGGGTGGTAACTTCAGTTGTCCCTGCTTGCCAGGGATCACCTCCTTGGTAAAAATAAGGGCCCTATTTTGCCTCTTCGGGGGAGATCCCGGGGACACCTTTTTGAAAACAACAATGTTATACACACACGTGCATTAGAGTTCTTCCAATTCCAACACTGAGTTCTCAAGTCTCAAGAAGCTAAATATCACGCGTGGGTGGGCTGCATCTTGGCTTTTGTGTCCATGTGTGCACAGGGATCCAAAATGCTGGTGTCCTGCTTTTTCCTTTTGTCCTCCCACCCCCCACAGCTGCCTGTCCAGGCAGACACATTCCTTGCTTTGGAATGGGCTCTTGCAGAGCTGGCATGAAGGGTAAGCATGATTGGGCACCTGCCCAGGGCCCACACCCCAGCAGGGGCCCATTGACAGGACGCCCCTGGAGTTGCTCCTCCTCTTCCCCAATTTGTTGTTTGCTTGTTTTGCCTGCCTCTTGTTTGCCTGCCTCTCACTCTGGCCAAGACCATGGCGGTGGGGAGAAGAAGCAGCAGGAGATGCCACGGCCTCCTGGCTCCCTGGCTCTCCCCCTGCCAAGCAAGCAAGCAGGAGCAAGGAGGAGACAGAGGAGGAGGAGAAAAAGCAGCTGGTGAGCATGATTTGCCAAGGGAGGGGCCCCATGGAGGGTGTCTTGCCCAAGGGCACTGGAAAAACTGGAGCGGGCACTACCATTAGCAACATGGAATAAGAAGTGGTTTCCTGTGGAGTGCTGCAGGATTCCTACCACTGAGCCATGCCCTATTCCACGAGACTCTATTCCACTCCAGTTTTTCATTTCCCCACCTCCACTGGAAAGCCAGCATCCCGTAGCTACCGAGCACGCACAGCCCTCACTGGGCTCTTTGGGGTTTCCTCCTGCGGTTTCTTCCCCCACACTCCAAAACCCCCTGTTACCACTTCCGCCTTGTGTGTGTAGATGGTGCTGTTTGGCTATGAAAGGATCCACACTCCGAGAATGAGTGGGGCAGATGAAGCTGTCTCGACAGGCACAGGGTGGAAGAACCAGGGTGGGTCATAGAATCATAGAATAGTAGGGTTGGAAGGGGCCTACAAGGCCATCGAGTCCAACCCCCAAAGTGCACGGGGGCTTCTCCCAGGTGGGGAAACCTGGCTCCCCAGCTAAAGCACCAGCTGGAGGAGCTCCAGGCAGAACGTTGACTGGGGAACAAGACAGGGCACTCTCCTTACCTTCCTCAGGCCCGCAGAGGGTTGGGTGAGGGTTCATCCGACCCCCCCCCCCTGCCCCATGGTATACAGGATATGTGAGGTGTGACTCCAGGCAGTGATTCTTGGTGTGAAAATATATGCAAGCATACAAGGGGGTACATAAGAGGGGACCAGGGACAGATCTCAGCCAGTTTTAGTGTGTCCACACACTTAAAGCATTTGGTTTTGTACCTGGATTTTGGGGAACACCTGCAGTTCGGCTAGCAAATGCAAGCCGGGCTGGGGGTGCCATGGAAAGCCAGTGAGCCCCCAAAGGGCTGGATTTCCCGGAGATGGAATCTGAACCAAAACTGTTCCAAGGACAGAACTGATCTGCTGATCATAGCAGGTTCAGACACAACTTTAAAGTTGGCACGATCCCCAGCGTTATTACGATGAGCACAGAGGCACTGATCCTAGCTCAAGGAACGCTTTCTGAGCCAGCTGGCTGCTTAACTTTACACTTCCCATAAGAGGCATCCAGTGCCACCAGCACCAACAGAACAACAATATGGCAGACGCAGACCTTCTCACCATTATCTCCTAAATTGTCCAGCTGGAGGTACTCTATACGCCTCCTTAATGTGCTGGTTTGTCTAAGCTGAGACTGCCTCAGTTACTAACAAGACTCATCCCAGTCTCTTCCAATCCCAATGATTGGGGGCTGAGGGGGGAATTGACCACAGCCAATTTGTGTCTTTCCTCCTAATCCAATGGATGCATTAATAAAACTAGGTATGGATGGATCAGTCTTTTTCCCAATCTTACATTTGGCCCAGTCTGAATTTTGAGAATTCTTTTTTCTTTTTAAGTCTACCTGAAAATCTGTATTTATATTTGCATTTTTATGTATGTTTCTCCCATTACATGCATTTCTGTATGCACATTTGCTTAATATACACTATTTTGCAAACAATTTCCCTAAGACAATGTGTTTTTGAATGGTATGTCCACAAATATATGCATTTTTGCATGCACTTTCCCTAATATACACATGTTCGCACACATTTTTTTTTTAAAAATTGGGGAACTTCAGATTCAGAGTAGTGCACATTTTGAAGAATAGCTGAGTTTTGGTTCACATATTGGTTTGCTGCTGCCAGGGCTGAGCTAGGGGTAGCAATCTGAGGTGTACTGCTGTGACATAGTCAGGGGTCCCCTATAAGGCCCTGGACCCTAAAGGTCACTGGGCCCAGACTTGTCTTAGGACTCCTTAAAACTTCAGCTGCCACTACCCACTGCAGGGGTCCCCAGTGCAGCTGCTGTGAGCACCTCCAGTGGTTCCCTCAAAGCTCTTCACTTTTTGCCCCCTTCAAAAAAACATTAATGAAAAATTGAAAAACAGTAGGGCATCAGGTTCTCCTTCTTGTTGCTGATCAGCTGTTCAGTGGGCAGGAAGAGAAAGCAAGTCAAAAGGGTAGAGGGAGGGAGAAAGAGAAAGACAAGAAGCTAGGAGGGGAGATAAACAGCAAGGTAAAGAGTTGGGGGAGAGAAATAGCAACGCTATTGTCTGGGAGTGGAGAGAAACAGCAAGATAAAGGGGTGAGTGGGAGAGAAAGAGCAAGGGTAGGGGCTTGGAAGGGAGAGAACGAAGGTGGCTAGGGATGGGGAAGGGAGATAAATAGCGAGGAAAGGGGTTGGGGGAGAGAAATAGGGAGGCTAGAGACTGAGAGTGAAGAGAAACGGTGAGATAAAAGGATGAGTGGGAAAGAAGGAGCAAGGCTGGGGCTTGGAAGGGAGAGAAAGAAGACGGCTAGGGATGGGGAAGGGAGATAAATAGTGAGGCTAGAGTCTGAGAGTAGAGATAGAGAAAGCATGAAGAGGAAAGGTATGTCTGGATGGAAGGAGATTGGATAGGCCAGGAAGCAACTCCTTCTATTTCCCCCTTCCTCCCTCCCTCTCTCCCTCCCAGCCTCTAGTCTCATTATTTCCCTCCTGCCCCCCGCCACGACCTCTTGATTAGCCAGGCTCCCATGGCAGCCATCATGTGACTAGCCACATCTGTCCTGTTTCAATGCAGGCCAGGGCCTTGGGCAAGGCACAGATAGTCGCAGGAGCAGCAGCGAGAGAGCAACCAGTTCCATCCAAAGTCATACAGAGAAGTTCTGAGGGGGGTTTGCAGGCACAGGCAGAGGCGAGGTCAAGGCAATCCAGAGGTCAGTTCACTAGCATCTGTTTTAGCACGTGTCAAGGCCAGCCAGGGGGTGTCTGAAAGCATTGTCCAGATGGGTAGCCGAAAGTCTAGGAGCCTATCAGATCGGGTATCTTGAACACAAAGCCAAGGTGAAGGCACTGTTGTTCGCAGCAGAAAACTGGCGACGGCAGTGCTGAATTTATAGCTGGCCATTAATCAGCACAGCTGGCTAATTAGGTCAGCGGGTTGCTTTTAAGGGAGGCCCCACACTGTGTCCTCCTTTTGTTCCTTTGGTGCTCGCATCTGATTCTATGCCGTTCAGGGGGATGGATTCTTCCAGGGTCTGCTTCCAGCATTTGGGGGAAGTTGAGGAACTGCTCGGGGGGAGCCAGGTTGCTCCTGTAATGTTTCCAGGGGAGGGCTGTCAGCCAAGGCCTCCTGTTCCTTGCTGAGCTCTGGCTGGGGCCCATTGTTCTGGCTCTCCCCCTCCTCTTCTTCCTCAGATGTTATCCTCCTCTAGGTAGGGCAGGACAACATCCTCCATGGGAGCCATTTTATGGTGGTGCCCATTGCAGTTTCTCCAAGAGCAGTAGGTCTCTCCTTTTTAGGTCCTCAGCATGTGGGGTATGCCAACCTTCAAATCCACCCAGATGACAACTTGGGTACAGAATAAACATGTATTTATTCATTTAACAGGTCAACATTCAGAACAACCAATGACAGATTAATAATAATAACAACAATAATAATAATAATAGTGTTCTAAAAACCTAACACTACATCTCTGCTTTCCATAGCTCCTCTTCCTGACTTCTTATTCACACCTTGTCTCTTATTCTACTGACTAAGTAACCTAACTACCTCTGACTCCTAATTCCTCTCACTATCTTTCCATTCTAACTCAACTCATCCTTTCCCTGATCTCTCATTAGTCTCTGTCTTCCTTCTAACTGACTTCCTCCAACCACCCCTAACTCCTCACCCAACATTCTTTTCTGGCCTTGGCTGTCAATCATTCCTCCACTCGCTCTCTTGTTTCAATCAGGAATCAAGAAGTGTGGGGCAGAACCAGTTGTCTGGACTGAAGAACAAGTCAGAACCAAAGGAACAACCAGGAAGCAGGACTGAAGAATAACCAAGGATACAAGACCACACCAGAGCCCAAGGAGGCATTGTTGATCAAGCAAGGCTCAACTGGAACAGGAAGCCCTCTTATGCTCCTTCCTGCCTAGAAGCATCCAGTGGCCAGCCTGGGAGGGTAGAGTCAGGGCTGAAGGTACTTCCACAGAGAAGGCTGCCACCTGCAGTTCATTGACCTGCCATATGGGGGCAGCTGCACATCGGTCATGACGGCTGCCTTGACTTGAGGTGGGCTATAAGTGAAATAAATAGAATCCAAATGAAACTCCATCACCCATGAGGCAGGATCCACCAGGAAGTTCTCTGGGGTAAATCACATTTGGAGGAATGCAAAAACATGGCTAGGCGTTCCTATTCATTTCAATGGGGATGTGCCTCGTAGGTCAAATCTGCCTGTCTGCTGTCATTAATGGCACCCACAATCCACCAGAGCTGAGGTGGCCATCTGACCTTGCCTCTTGGTAGAGCTGCCTACGATAGGCCCCAGGCTGTTGATGATTCTCTTAATGCAACAGCCATTGAGTAGCCCTTGGAAGATAACAGATGGTTCCCATCATTCCGAGAAAGAGTCAAACCAATAAACTAGAGGTGAAAGGCTCTGTATCCCATTACAAGTCATTTAGTTAAATTATCTCTCCTGTCTCAGTTCAATTACCCTCTGCCCCTCCTCATTAAGTAATTCCACATATACCTGTTGGATTGGCAGCTTGGTTCAAGCAATAAGGGGGATGAATCTTAGCTTGGGACAGAAGAAATGAAGGCCCTCCTCTCTTTCTCTTTCACTACATACACACGCACACCTATACACCTCTGTCTTTTGGTAAATCCCAATAGGAATAGGGGAGAAATTCATTCAGTTCGGATTCTTATGTGAACTTACCTATTTTGTGATTCCGAACCAAGAAACAAACTGTAACTGTTATCCTTCAAATTCTGCATTTTTCCAAACTTTGCAGTGGAGTTCTCCAATTTAAAAAAATGCAGACAAAAATGCATTCATTCATGAAAATAACATTCAAAAATGTATTATCTTAGGGAAACTGCTTGTAAAGATGTGTATATTGGCCAAAAATAGCCTTCACAAATGCATGTATTAGGAGAAATCAGTACAGATTTTCATCCAAATTCATTTTTCAAAGTTTGGGAGAAACCAAACTTGAGGTTGGAAAAATTCTCAAAGTTCAGGATGAACCAAAGTTAAGGTTAGGAGAAGGGTTAGATAAGAAACTGAGAGAAACCAAAATTGATGAATTCATACATCCCTAAACTCCAAACACTGAAATTGTATGAGCATTGCCAGTTGCCTATGTCTTCCAAATCCAGATTCAGCATTCTCTCCTGGTGAGGTAGCAACTGGATGAGAAGAATACATGTGGTTTGCCTCTGATACGCAATGGGGGGGTCCCCTAGATCTCCTATAGTGGTGGTACCCATGGAATCTTCTTGCTGTTCAGTGAGAACTTTGGCCCGAAAGCAGCTATTCAATAGTGGCTCAAGATAATTTCCCAACAGGCCCCTGCTCTTGTCTTAATGGCATATGAGGAAATGGGCCCACAATCATGGGCTACCAAAAACATGTCACCTTATATCTGAATTGGGATTCTCACTGGGTTACCTGGCTGCAAGGGCTATCATGGCGCCCAGCTGGAAGTCGCAAGGTGCTCAGCTGATGCTGATTTCCAGGATACCACCACACTAATGTTTTCACTGTTGCTTGAATGTACTGTATAAAAACTTCACTGTAAATCCCAGGAATTGGCCCCCATATTTGGCCTCTGCTTGTCTGCATGGCCTCAAGGGACTTTCGACCAAATGCAGACTGAATATTTTGCAGCTGATGGAAGTCAAAAGATGCCATGCTAGTTTACCAAATACAGATAGAAATCCTAATGGCTGTAGAAAGATAGAGGATTAACCCCATTTTTCCCCCTAGAATGCTCCTTGTGTTCAGATTTAAGAACTCAGTATCTCTTGACCCCCCTACTGATGATATTAGAGGTGATATTCCTTGAAACAAAATTGTATTTTTATTAGCAGGAACAGACTATTATGTATCATATTGAACTGCTAAGTATGCCAAGCTGGTCTTGGCAAAGAGAGTTTTTATCAGTCTGGTGTTAGTATATGTTAGTATATGTCCTTAGAGTTATTTTAATTAACAGTGATCAGTTCTATAGCATGTTTGTATATTGATATTTTTGATCTATTTCACTTTGTTTTAATCATTGCTTATTCATGTGTTTGGTTCATTTCTCATGGCTGTGTGCTAAAGCTGGGTTGGCTAGTGCATAATAAATTTGACACTTTGATACTTTGACAGGGGCAAACCACTGGTTTTTGTTGCCACTGCAGGAATGCAGTCAACAGAAGTCCAGGTGATGGTGAAAGAGGCTCCCAGCCAGATGCCCTGATGTTGTCCACCCCAATCTAAGTAAAAGATTTTTGTCATCTGTCTTTTAAGCAATTAAGGCACAATCCCATGCATGTTTGACAAAAAAAAAAGCAGCCATACAGCTCCCAGCATTCCCCAGCCAATATCATACTTTTGTTGTTGTTCAGTCGTTCAGTCGTGTCCGACTCCTCGTGACCCCATGGACCATAGCACGCCAGGCCTTCCTGTCCTGCGCTCTCTCCCGGAGCATGCTCAAGTTCATATTCATTGCATCCGTGATGCTATCTAGCCATCTCATCCTCTGCCGTCCCCTTCTCCTTTTGCCTTCAGTCTTTCCCAGCATCAGGGTCTTCTCCAGTGACTTTTCTCTTCGCATTAGGTGGCCAAAATATTTGAACTTCAGCTTCAGTATCTGTCCTTCCAATGAGCAGTCAGGGTTGATTTCCTTTAGGATGGACTGATTTGACCTCCTTGAAGTCCAGGGGACTCGTAAGAGTCTTCTCCAGCACCACAGTTCGAAAGCATCACTTCTTCGGCGCTCAGCCTTCCTTATAGTCCAGCTCTCATACTGCCCCTATACAAATCTATGGCATGGCCACACTTGGAATACTGTGTCCAGTTCTGTTCACCACACCTAAAAAGGAATATTGTAGAGCTGGAAAAAAAGGCAGAAAAGGGCAACCAAAATGATCAAGGAGCTGGAGCATCTCCCCTTATGAGAGAAGGCTAACAGCTGGGATTGTTTAGCTTGGAGAAATGGAGTGTAAGTGGAGACGTGATAGAGGTGTACAAAATTATGCCTGGTGTGGAGAATGTGGATAGGGAGACATTTTTCTCCCTCTCTCAAAATAGTAGAACCCAGGGTCATCCTATGAAGCTGATTGGTGGGAGATGCAGGACAGATCAAAGGAAGGGCTTCTTCACACAGCACATAGGGGCTGTACCATCAAGCTACAGCCTCTCCTGACATTATGGTTGTTTGACGTATCTTCCCCCCACTCCAGACTCTTTAAGAGTCAATGTTCTATCATTTCTTAGGTTTATTCTTTCACAAAAGCACCCAGGCAAGACATCCCTCCCGCTCATGTTGCCCAGCAACTGGTTTTCAGAAGTGTACGGTCTCAAATATCTGAGGCAGTATACAGCCATCATAACCATTGATGGCCTTATTCTCCACGAATTTGTCAAACTACCTTTTAAGGCCATCCAAGTTGGCAGCGATCAATACACCTGTGGAAGAGAATTCCATCGTTTAACTCTGTGCTGTGTGAACATGTCCTTCCTTTGATCTGTCCTGAATCTCCCATTATTCAGCTTCATGGGATGACCCCACTGGGTTCTAGTATTATGAGAGAGGGAAAAAAAATGTTTCCCTATCTACTTTCTCTGCACTGTGCATAATTTTGAACACCTCTATCATGTCTCCCTTTATGCACCCTTTTTCTAAGCTGAACAGTCCCAGGACTAGTAGCCATTGATAGCCAATAATTTCTCTGAAGTACCTACAGTGGTGGCCATCACTACACCTTGTGGAAGTTAGTTCCATAGTTTAACTCTGTGCTGTGTGAAGAAGTCCTTCCTTTCATTTGTCCTGAATCTTCCACCCATTCGCTTCATGGGATGACCCCACTGGGTTCTAGTATTATGAGGGAGGGAGAAAAAATGTCTCCCTCTCCACTTTCTCCACACCATGCAGAATTTTGTACACCTCTATCTTCTCTCTCTTCTCTCTCTTTTACTCACTTTTTTCTAAGATAAACAGATTTTGTAACCTTTCCTCATAGGGGAATTGCTCCAGCCCCTTGATCCAGTGGTGTGACTAGGTCATTTCAGACCCTGGACATAATGGTATTACAGTAAAGGGCCCTTTAAACAGCCATGTGCATTTCTTCAGTTGTGAATCACAAAACTAACATTTCTCTTCTTCACCACCTCCACATCCCGTGCTTTACAACTGGTTCCACATTCCTGATACGTTAGAGCAAAAAACAACAACAACAAAAAACTGTTTGCCAATACTGAATAACAACAACAACAACAGCAACAATAAAAATATGTGGTCATCAAATGCAAGACCTTGACAATTCTATGTAAAGCTCAAATGCACACAAGATAAGAACAGTAAGAAGAATCGTGGTGGAAGAGATCAAAGCACTATCTAATTTAACATCTTGTTTCCCACAGTGGATAACAACAACAGCAGCAACAACAACAATAATAGTACTCTGCGAACGTACAGTACTCTGAGAACTCACTTAAATGTGGCACAGCCATGACTGCAGGAATAAAATAGGGTTTGCTTCTGTTCCCTTGATGCTAAGCACATTTCCTTGGGAATAAGCACAATTTTGAATTTTCTTGTAGACAAGGATAATATATTTGTTAAAGTAAAAGTAATCAAGTGAGCCTCTCTAACCGTGTACATGTCTGGCTGGCTGCCCCCGACTACAAAATAAAATAAAAATAAAGAAGCTATGGAGGAGAGCATCAGCCCTGGTGGTTCCTGGCATGCCCATGGTGGCCCAGATGCTGGAACCAGGCTTATTTGCCTCTGCTCCCAGCACTGGCCACTTTTTGGGTGATCATTTTAGAGAGGGGTGGGTGGGTTGTGGGACACATGACATCAGCCCCAGAGTCTGGCTCTAGCTGCACCACTGCCTTGATCATTTCAGTTGCCATTTTCCACGCCTTTTCTAGCTCCCCCACATCCTGGTTGAGATGCGGCGACCAGAAGCGTACACAGCATTGCAAGTACAGTCACAGATTTATATAGAGGCATTACGATACTGACAGCTTTATTTTCAGTCCCTTTCCTAATGATCCCTGGCGTGGAATTTGTCTTTTTCACGGCTGCTGCACACGGAGTCAACATCTTCATCGACCTCTCCACCATGACTCCGAGATCTCTTTCCATGTTAGTTAATGCCAGTTCCAACTAGGGATGGATGGACTCACCCATGCCTGGCTTCATTGGGTGGTCGCCGAGCCAACACCCATCCCTATTCGCAGTGAAGCACGAGCTTCTTGATGGCCCAGGGAGTGCCCAATGCGGCTGCAGGGCCATCCTCCCTCATAGTGAGCTGCCATTTTGCGCAGCCACAGTGGCTTTGGCTTTTCCCCGGGAAGGTAATGCTGCATAATTGGTGGCCGTAAAGGATCCCTTTTCAACATTACAGGTGTGAATGCTGCATTCACACCTGTAATGTTGAGTAAATGGCTCCTTTACAGCTGCCAATTATGCAACTTTACCTTCTCAGGAGAGCCTGCACTGCCACTGGGCAGCTCCAAGGCGCCGAACCGGCAATTTCTCACTGGGCTTTGAGCTCCAACTGGACACTCACTCCATCCCTAGGAACCAATTACCTAAGGAGGTGGGTGGGCTCTCCCACACTGGATGCATTCAAGACAAAGCTGGACAGCCATCTGTCAGGGATGCTTTGACGTGGATACCTGCTTTGAGCAGGGGGTTGGACTCGAGGCTCTTATAGGCCCCTTCCAGCCCTACTATTCTATGATTCTATGATCTTACCTGTGTTGTTGTGAGTTGATTTTTTAAGTGTTATAGTATATATGTACTTTTTTACCCAAATACTCCTGGCATTGCAAAATTCACACAAAAGTAGGCCTCCAACATAGTCTCCCCACAAAATTGAGTGTTTTGAGGGTATAAAATATCCCACTGGTTTTCCTCCCCAAATAAAACTGGTCTAGGGAAGCAGGACAGGGTGAGTCGGTTGGGAGAAACCATAAGATTTCACTGGGGAACATTTCCCTCAACAGAGACAGATTTGTTATGGGTCTAGAAAAACACCCCACAAGACCAAAAACAACCATAGCAATTGGCAATAATAAAGGTCTACTTTGACAATTTATGATACTTTTCTAATATTTTGAGTCTAAAACTTACTTCTTCTGACTCTCCCTCCCCCACAGTTGTGCCCCCCAGAGACACAATAAATATTCACAACAACTGGTGATAACACGGTTGCCCTAGTTTTGTTACATTAATTATATTAATTGGGGAGAGGAAACCATTGTCTCAAATCAAGCCCAAGGAAATAGAATCAAACTTCTTGATACTTTCCAGTTCAGTTATTTCATGCTGGACTCTGCCTTTGAGGTCTCCTTAAAGGAGAATGACAACTTTCAGGTCAGCAGCAGAAGTGTCTGAGGAGACTGAAATGTCCTTCCTTTGATGTATGAATGTGAACTTTCCTGATAACCAATTTGTATCCGTGTATCCTTTTGTGCAGACACTGACCTGTTTGTCTTAGGTAGAAAGCAGAAGGACATCAATGGCAGATGATGACATTAATTAATTAACTGATTACATTTATATCCCACCTTTCCTCCATCATGGAATGCAAGGTGGCTACAGGTGGTTCCCAGGTGATCTCCCCTCCAAGCACTGACCAGTGTCAGGAGCGCCCTTGCTGCCTTCTGAAATCCTCAAGTAGCCAGAATCAACATGCAGACAACACGCAGTCTTTTCCAAGGCTTTATTTCCATTCAACCTAATGCCGCTTACAGATGCTAATTGCCTGAGTCTAAGAGGGAAACTTAAGAGAGCTGCCTACCAGGAGGTTCTAGCCTTAGGGAATCAGTTGATCTCCATTTGGAGGGAAAGGGGGGGACGCCTCTGAACTTAAGTGTTAGGAGGAGAGAGTCCACCCCTTTCCCGTGGTGCATCGGGGCGCAGCTGTTGTGGGCTGAGTGCCTCCTCTAGGTGCCTGCCGTCTCCCGCTTGCCCCTGTGCCAGCGCCTCGCATCCAGAAGCTCCAGTTGTCCCTCCCTCTCCCTGCCAGGGCCACTGTCACTCTCAGGAATGTGAGCAGGGAGGGGCTCTCCCTCCGGCTGCACCTCTGAACAGCGCGCGGGTTCCGCCCCCACGGTTGCTATCTCTTCCTCAGAATCAGAACTGCTTTGGGGCTCCGTGGGCTCCAATCCAACCCTGACAACCAGACCCAAACCTGCTTAGCTTCAGCAAGGTAGCGGCCTCATGTGCCTTCAGACCATGACCTGGGACCATGTATCACTTTGGAAGATGAGCAGGTGAACAAACCCTTGATGTTGTGGCTGATGTTATTATGCCCCATGATAGTGTTGCCTGAGTTGATAGGAGGACAGAGTCAGGATCTGGGTTTACTGCAGGATCTGGTCCCCACGTTTATGTCTCTTATTTGCGGCCTCCTGCTTCTGGTGAGCAGCTATTTTAGGTCAGGGAGCTCTCTGTAAGCAAAGACATGCCTACTACTCAAGGCCGGTGACAAGGAAGTATCACTGTCTGAAGTATCGCAGGGCTGAAGGGCCAGCATGGTCAGGCAACTGCTGAAGGCCAACACCCCAGAAGGGGCCCACTGACAAGAGCCCCCTAGACTTGTTCCTTCTCCTTGCCATTGCAACCTGCTTGATCACCTGCCTCTTGCTGCAGCCCAGACAACAGCAGTGGTGAGGAGAAGGAGCAGGAGATGCCACAGCCTACTTGCCCCCTGGCTCTCTGCTTGTCAAGCAAGTAAGTGGTAGTCATGATGAGAAAGAGGAGGATGACTAACAGCAGCTGGTGAGAATGGTGGTGAGAAGGTAAACTCACTGAGGGAAGTGTCCCACTGAAGGTGTCTTTCCCAAGGGCCCTAAAAAAACCCTGGAGCTGGCTGTCCAAGATGGTGTGTGGATCATTCATGATGCATCGTACACTGGGGCATTGTTAGTTGGAAACTGTAGATGACAACAAGTGATGTTCTGCCACTATGTCTTCTGTGTCTGGGTTTCTCCTGGAATAGATTATTCCTGAGCACCAGTCTGGTTGTCAGGGTGGACAATGAGCCCATAGAATCCCGGAGTAGTTCTGATTCTGAGGAAGAGCAGCCGCTCCTGGGAGAGGAGCGCGCTCATCCATCCCAGGGCCAACAGCTGGCAGAGATTCCTCCCACCGGCATTCCTGGCATAGTTAGCAGTCCCGGGAGTGAGAGAGCGCGGGAAGAAGACTTGCTGGACGTGCAACGCCGACGCAGGGAGCGGCACCAAATGGAGGGCGCGGAAAGGAGGCGTAGTGCCCGGTTGGCACGCAAACAACAGTTGCGCCCAGAGGATCCAAGGGAAAAGGGGAGGGACCCTCCCTAGACCATAAGTTCAGGGTCCGCCAGTGATTTTCCTTCAAACGGGGACCAACTGTTCCCACTTAGGGCATAGGTACTCTGCTGCTCATAGCTAGTTGCTAACAGTAGAGTCGTTAAGTTGTAAAAGAGGAATAAAGCTTTGAAAAGAATCCCTTTGTCTGTGTCTGGACTTGGCTACTGGATTAGACTGAGAGAGGACGCCAAGGAGCCCTTGACACTGGTCTTGCCAATCTGAAGGAACATCAGAAGCTGCCTTATACAGAGTCAGACTACTGGACTGGTCCATCTAGCCCAGTATTGTCGACACTGATTGGCTCTCCTGGGTTTCAGGTAGGAGATTTGCCAGCCCTCCCTATAAGATGCCACAGACTGAACCTGGGACGTTCTGCAAGCAGAGCTCTACCACTCAGCTGCAGCCCTCGTTTCCCCCCTCCCCTCCCCAACTTCATTGGGCGGGTGTCCGAACTCACCTCATCCCGCCTCGTACGCCATTTGCCAGACCCCCACCAGCCACCTGACCCTGCTCACTGTGTGGTCCATGGGCTCCCGGGTCCTGGTTCATGGCCCACTGCTCCCTCAACAAGCTGCATAAAAATGGCGGCATGGCCTTTTACAGAAAGGCTGATTTTGCACAAATGGCGGCGATAAAGAGGTCAATTCACAGAAAATTACAGGCATAAATGGTCTGAATAAATTTTGCGTAAATTGGCTCTTTATGGCCACCATTTGCACAACATCTGCCTTCCGTAAAAGGCCAAGCAGCCATTTTTATGCAAAATGGCGGCTTGTTGAGGGAGTGGGGATCCCTGGGTTTGCCTGACTCAGCATGCACTGTGTCAGACAAGCACGGGGATCCACAGACTGGTGTCCGGGGGACTGAGCTGGCAAGAAATTGCTGAGCTTAGAGTCCCAACCGGATGCCTGCGATATCCCTAGGTGCCAAGACTTGGGTTTGAAGCTCAAAAATCTGGGGAGAAATTTGAGTTACAAGAGTTTTGTAAGCATCCCCGTAGATAGAAGTGTTACACTCCAGGAATGTTACCACCTGACTCTGCGGCACGTAGAGTTGTTTGTGCCGATTAAATAGATGAAACTTTGCAACACTTGTAAAAAGCATTTCTTTTCTCTTGCACTTAATAAAAGCTGTGTGTGTCTGAGAGAGAGAGAGAGAGAGAGAGACAGAGAATGAATAACAACACCCAGCAGTGTGATGGTTGCAGGGGTTTCATATTGCAAAGTTGCTGTGTCGCTCCAGGCTAAAACCATGGACCTGACTTAATATTCCTGCAGAAAACAGTGACCCTGATCCAATTACCACAGGGATTTCGCCAGAGTCAGCAGTTGCAAAGGGGGCAGGAGGAGGAAACGAGATGGAAAAGGGCCTAACTGAAGACGGAGGATGAACTGATGTAGGCACCAAATTACCTATGTTCTCCAAAGGCGAACTCATCTTGGTCAGGTCCCAGGGCAGGTCGGCAAAGAGGCAGCAGCTCCCCGAAAAACCTTCTGACAGTATTTTCCCCACTGGCGTGGCCTTCAAAACAGGAGTAAACAGTTTGGAGTTCTCCGGATTTCTGCTCTTATTCTTAACTACAGCAGCGAATAAACCTGCAGCATGGCAAAGTGTGTGCATGTGAGTGTGTGTGGGGAGGAAATAAACAACAACCCCGGAACAAGGGAGTTTAGATAAGTACAGACCAAACCCGTTGTCCCTAGGGATGGGAGAATTAGCGAGGACCGAGTTCTGCCTCAAGGCTCAGTATGCCTCATCCCCCTTCCTTGTTGTGAGATCCCTCCCTGTTTCAGATATTCACATTTGAGGATAAAGTTTCCCATTTGAGGACAGATTCACAATTGAGGAAAGGTTCACGTCTGAGGGTGCAGTCCTGAAAGGGCACCCCAAATGCATACTTTACTTTCCCCCCATTGCAGAAAGCGTGAAAATGCACACTTTCTGCAAAATGCACATTTTTTTTTAAGGTGCACGTGTTCTTGAAGTACGCACTTCGTTTGCCAACCAGTGTTGCAAGCTGGGGAATACGCCACGCCTACAAAATGTGCTTGTATTTGGGGGTGTGAGTGGGGCATGTTTTGCTCTTAAATGAATGGGAACAAAGTTCTTGTAAATCACTGCTTTTTTACCCGTACCAGTGGTTTCTCAAAAAGGAAGAATTGATCTGGGTTCCTTGGGGAAGGATTAACCTAGATGTAATATTCACACCATTCCTCATTGTGTAAAGTAGGGGTGGGCAACCTCTTTTATCCAGACGGCCTCAATTCAGTTTTTGGAGAAGCACTTTGGGGGCTGCATTCCAGTGGTGGGCGGAGCCAAAGCAAAGTAGGTGGAGTAAAAAACACGAAAAATATTTGAGCTTAAATCTCTTACTGCTAGTAACTTGGTGGCACTTCAACCTTTGAGAATGGGGGAGCGGGGGAACTGCACAAATGTAAGGAAATCAACAAATGAACAATGGTTTGGGGCCATGCCATGGCCATCTGGACAACCCCAGAGGGCTGGATTTGGCTCAGGGTTGAGGTTCTCCACCCCTGCATAATGATGCTTTAAGAGTACATAGCAGGCCTGGGGTCAAGGCCGGTTCTACTGTTACGTAGAGTGAAGTGTGCACTTCAAGCAGCTGATTTTGGGTGCTGTGAAAGGGCAGCAAATCATTAGTTATAATGTATTTGGGGATGGACAGTCTATTTTTGGTCCATGTATTTTTTAATGTGTACAATCGTGAGTCCATTCTGTCCTGTTTTCGGCAGGGTTTCTTTAAAAACACACACACAACCAGACACAAATATTTGCATTTAAATTATATGCATTTCCCTCAAATACTTGCACTTTTTTTTTTTTTTTACGGATTTTCCACCAAAATCTGCATTTCCCCCAAAATACGCATTTTGACATGCATTTTCTGAGCCAAGAACTGCATTGTGACATTTGGAGACGTGTTGGAACCTAAGGATAATGGCCTCCCGATTTGTGTATTGATCTGGGAAGTGTAAATTAGGTTGGTTTGCTTTCAAAGGTGGACTCAGTGAAATTCCCCGGGTTCCCGAACAGTGGTGTAGTGACATCAGGGCTCACAGGGATCATAGAATAGTAGGGTTGGAAGGGGCCTACAAGGCCATCGAGTCAAACCCCCTGCTCAATGCAGGAATCCAAGTCAGAGCATTCCTGACAGATGGCTGTCCAGCTTAATCTTGAATGCCTCCAGGGTGGGAGAGCCCACCACCTCCCTAGGGAATTGGTTCCATTGTCGTATTGCTCTAATGGTCAGGACGTTTCTCCTGATGTTCAGCCAGAAATTGGCTTCCTGTCACTTGAGCCCATTATTTTGTGTCCTGTACTCTGGGATGATGGAGAAGAGATCCTGCCTTCCTCTCTGTGACAGCCTTTCAAGTTCTTGAAGAGCGCTATCATATCTCCCCTCAGTCTTCTCTTCTCAAGGCTAAGCATGCCCAGTTCTTTCAGTCTCTCCTCATAGGGCTTTGTTTCCAATCCCCCCCATCATCTTCGTTGCAGCACCAGCAACTTTTTTTTTCTTTAATTAGCAGGGACGCCTGACATCATCTGCCACTTACCTCAGGTTGCACTGTTCCCTCTGAGCTTAGTTGTAATTCTCACAGTAGCTGGCGGGGGGAAATTAATTTTCCCAGCAACAACATATTGGTGATGAGAAGGTAGACTCACTGAGGGAAGGGGTCCTTGAGCGGTCCTTGTCCAAGGGTCCTCCAAAACCTGGAGTACTATCCCACAGCATAGTGCCATCCCGCAGCAACAACTGCTCAGGTTGAGGGAGTCCAGCAAATCCTGAAGCTACATACCAGCCAATGGCCTGGTATTTATCGGGAGCACCCGTAGCTCAGAGGTAGAGCCCTTGCTTTGTGTGCAGAAGGTCTCCGGTTCAATCCCAGGCATCTCCAGGTTGGGCTGGAAAAACTCCTGCCTGAAACCCTGCAGGGCCTCTGCTAGTCAGCGTCGACAAAACTGGGCTTGATGGACCAAGGGCCCGACTCAGTACGAGGCAGCTTCCTATGACTATGACTTACGCACATTAATAATGAGTCAGTCTTTGCCCTCAGGCTTACGGTCTAAAAGACACAACACAAAAGGAAAGGGGCTTGGGAGGAAGGAGGAAAAAAGCAAAACTCAGGCACCAGTTCTTAGTTTCAAAGTTCTGGGTAGACAATGTTGAACTACTTGGGCCACTCGTCTCTCTTGGTAGCTCTGGGACGGACCACATACTTGGCATGCAGAAAGTCCCGGGTTCGATCCCCGGCTTCTCCAGGGAGGGATAGGAAGGGCTCCTGCCTGAAACCCTGGAGAGCCACTGCTGCCAGTCAGTGTCAAGAAGATTGGGCTAGACTCAGTATATGGTAGCTTCCTATGTCCCAATTTAAATCTGCCCTTTATTCAGAACCATAAGGGCTGAATTACTTCATTTAGGGGGAAGGGCCATCACTCAGTGCTGGAGCCCCTGCTTTGCAGGCAGAAGGTCCCAGGTTCGATCCCCGGCATCCCCAGATAGGGCTGGGAAAATTCCCGCCAGAGACCCTGGAGAGCCGTTGCTGCCAGTCCGTGCTGACAATACTGGGCCAAGGTGAGACACAGGATAAGGCAGTTTCTGATGTTCCTAGGATTGGCTCTCCAGGTTCCCACAACTTCCAGGATTGGAAGGATCCTAACCTTGGCGTGAAATGCTTCCTTCCTCCAACTGGTGGCGCAGGGGGAATGGTGCTGGTGCAGGCGGCGGACTGTGGACAGTGCCCCAGCGGGAATGCCCCAGTGCCTGCCTGACACTTTGAGCAATGATGTGGCTCAATGTCACACACCACCACCACCCCTTAAAATGGTCGCAGAATGCCAGGAAACAAAGCATCTGTTCTCAGGGAGAGCTTTGCTTTTTCCAGTTGATGGAGGAGAGGCATCGTTTTCCCAGCTGGAATTCCGTCATCACCTCTGGCCCCATGGCAGCTCTAACTGAGCATTCTGGAAAGATCTATTGACCCCCACTTAGCAATGCCTCGCTCCGGCCTCAGATTTATCTAGCATGAGTAATGAGGGGGGCAAGCCACAGTCTCCTTTAGCACTTCTTCCCTGATCCCTGGGCGACACTATAAAGCCGCCATCGGAGGCCTGAGGCGTACGTTCCCTGCCTTTATAAGTCACGAGGGCCTGGGTTTCTTGACCAACCGTGTGTGTGTGTTTGCAATTTTAAGGCTCGGGAATTGTCGTAATTTCTTTCTCAGTTTCTGTGCAAAGGGAAAACAGGATTTAATAACATTATTAAATCCAATTTTAAAATGTTTTTAAAAAATGGAGAATGGTCACATCAGGTGGTCTGTCCCTCATACCCACCCACCCCAAATACCTGGGGATATCTGGGGCAAAAGAAGCACCCACACAGGTTCACCCAGGTTGCCCCCTCACTGCAGCGAGCAATGGCATTGGGGAGAAGTGACCCATGGGGTGGGGTGAAGCCATAGTTGGTTTTCTCCTAGCACACGTATTCATTGAAAGTCAAAGTGAGGGCTCCCTTTTAGAATCAAATCCTCCATGCAAAAGCCTGATTCTTCGATTAAAGCGTCAAGGTACTAACCCAGCATGACAGCTTGGAGACAGGTTTCTCTCTCTCTCTCCACAACTGCGCCCCTCCACTGTCATCACGTGCAGGGCTGGGATAGTTCACCCCTCAGCATCACAGAAGCAGAAAATTGAGGAGTCTGTGGGCTGGAGGTGGGGGCTGGGGGGTATAGTGTTGGTGGGAAGGAGAAAGTCCCTACCCTCCTCTTTCTCTCTCTTCCCTTCACACATGCAGCCTTCCCTGTGCCTACCCAAAATGCCTATTCAAAAGAAAGTGTATTTCCTCCATCCCCATAAGAAAATCAGAAGAGCCCTGCTGGATTTGACCAAAGGCCTCTCTACTCCAGCATTCTGTCCCCACAGTGGCCAACCAGAAGCCCAGACGGGAAGCCTATAAATAGGGTCTTGAGGGCAATAGCCAAAAGCCCCAAATGTTGTAACCTTTCATCATGGGGGGGTTGCTCCAGCCACTTTATCACTTTGGTTGTCCCTTTCTGCACCTTTTCCAGCTCTACAATATCCTTTGTTGGATGCAGTGTCTAGGAATGAGCATCCAAGAAAAACTTGAGTTTATCAAACTTCTCTGAATTCCACCTTGAAGCTTGTTCCATCTCCTATCCATATCAGATTCTGATCTTTGTTTTCTTTTCACGTGAAGATTTGTGCATATTTTCATTCATATTTTTCCAAAAGGTACGCTCCACTTGAGTGCATCTTTGAAATGTACGAATTCTTCTCCTGTTGATTAAAGTGCATTCGTGCACACTTGTCAAAAGTACACATATTTCAAATGTATGCTCGCCATCGAACACATTTTCTTTTGGTCTGCAAGCTCAGAAACGTACAGATTTTGGTTGCAGATTCCGTTGGAGTCTGTGTTCAGTCCGAAAGGAGCAAACTGGGTAAAACCTGATCAGAAACAATCTGAAACTAATTTCTCATACATCTATGGTGGTCAGTTTTTCGAGTGTGGTTGCTCTATAGCAACATATACTGGCAGTTTTATTTTTGATGCATTTTCTAATTATACTTAATTGCCTTTTTTCACATCAGCCACAAACTGGCTTGGCATTGTCATTGAGCTGTCCACCACTAGGGATGTACAGATTCCCCACCATTCATTCCGATGGGGAATCCGCCGGCGGGGGGAGGCGATCCGTTCCTCCCCACTGGAATCCTCTGGAATGGCTCCACTCCGCAAGGATTCCACAGAGCCGCCCGGCTTGAGGGCCGCTGACCTGGATGGCTGGAGCCATTCTCCTCCACGCCGATTGCCTTAAAAAAAAAAAAAAAAGGCAATCGGCAGGATATGCCCATAGACTTACACGCAAATACAGCCATGAATCTTGCATATAAGTCTATGTGTCCATAGGCTTATATGCAAGATTCACAGCTCTATTCTGCGTATAAGTCTGTGGGCACATCCTGCCATTAAAAAAAATGGCAATTGGCACGGAGGAGAATGGCTCCAGCTGAGGAAGCAGCCAAGTGCTGACCGGCATGGAATCCTCATGGAGTGGAGGTAAGTGGGGCCAATTTGAATCCATTGAGGATTTCTCTAACATCCCTATCCACCACAACACCGAGATCTCTTTCTTGGTCAGTCACTGCCAGCTCAGGCTCCCGATATGAAGGTAGGATTTTTTGCCCCGATGTGCATGACTTTACACTTGCTTACACTGAACCCTTGTTAAAAACTGGGGTTACGCTGGCCACTCCCCAGTTGTCCGGTACAGAGGCTGATCTTAAGGACATGTTACACAGTGGAAGCTGGGGGTCCGATTTCGGTGGGGCTGTGAATCCATTCTGGGTTTCCAGCAGAAGAGGCCAGAATGCTAAAGGAGCTATCCAAGGTGCTGAACCCTGCCACCAAAATAGTTTCAGCACCTTGGATAGCTCCTTCAGAGTTCTGGCTAGGGGTGGACGAACCCACCCCCATCCAGTATCAGCTGAAGTGCTGCCCCCACTCAAGGCCCCCGGACCTGCGCTCGAGCCCCACGAGCTCACTGAGCCACTCGCACTCACCCTGGATCCCATCTGTGAGTGCCCGCCATTTTGCCAAGCTTATTTTTACGGAAAAAAGGAGGTCATTAAAAATGTGCATATTTAAATATGCGCAAATCCGGCCTGGGAAAGCTTGATATATGCAATATTAGAGGCCTAAATGGGCCATTTAGGCCTCTAATAGTCTGTACATCAGCCTTTCCCAGCCTGAATTTGTGCATATTTAAATACGCACATTTTTAATGGCCCCCTTTTTTCAGAAAAAAATATGCTCAGAAGAACAGCGGGGTCCGCTGATGGGTCTGGGTGAGTGCGGGGAACATTTGGGCAGGTGCAAGCAGCGGCAAGCGAGGCCAGAGGCTTGGCGGACACAGTCCGGGGGCACAGGCGGTGGGAGCCCAATGGACTCCAGGACTCAATTGGGCATCTGCACCATCCCTGGTTCTGGCTGGTTCTGACTGAAGCCCAGAATGGATTCACAGCCCCACTGAAATCAGAGCCACCAGCCTCCACTGATGTTATGTATGTACTAACAGCAAGTTCAGGGGCTGAGTTACGATGGCTGTGTAGCCAAAATACAGCCAAGGTTTTCAGAAGCAGAAAAATACCTTTAGGAGGAAAAATCCTGAAGGGGTAAGCAACCCCCCAAACCAGCCCAGTGATGACTATGCCTTCTCAGTGGCCACAGAATATTGAGTCTCTGTTGTGGCAGAGGGTGCAGGGATGACAGAAAACTAGGACAAACGAGGGGAAAATGAAATTGAGTATCTCTACAGATGTTTTGTTGCAGGTCCTACTTGGACATTCCAAATGTTGGTGTTTAAACAACACTGTGGTTTATCTGGCTGTACGTGTGTAAGAGGGCTATTTCTGTGCTTGTCTGTCACTGTTTTGCATTCATTTGCCATAATTGAAAAATAACACTTTGGCAGCTCTACTTGGAATTCTCTCTTAACCTGCACATCTGCATATGAAGTGTAGAGATTAAACAACTCTGCTACCAGAAACTCTCATCGGAGAGGATTTCTGCTTTGTGGACGGCCAAGGCAAACAATATACGCCCCAAACAGCGCTCAGAAGATTTGTCAAATATTCTCTGGCCGTCTGATATCTGACATGCAGTGATAATTTTGATTTCAGCCTTCGATATCCAATAGCTGAGATTTGACAGTAGTTGATAGCATTTTGTAGCTGAAGGTGTTTGTGCATTTGAGAATACTCGGTGCTGAAACATCACGAGTTTGCCCTACTCCATACTTTGGCCCCGGGTTCTCATCGTTTATGTTGCTGTCTCATATATCCTGGGTTGGATCCAGGTTCTGCCTTTTGAGAGAGAAGAGGACTTCCTCAAGAGAAAGGATGCTGCTTATGGAAAGTCCCTGTGCTCAGTTTGGGGGATTCTCTCTCACACACACCACATCACATGCCCCATTCTGCAGGGTCTCCCGACTGTCTGTGGAGCATTTTCAGGGGGCTGGTGAGGCTGCCATGGGAAGGAGGGGGTGGGGAAGCCTATTTCTGCCGGTGCAGTTGTTCCAGCATCAATCTGGATCCAACCCCTGATCTTCCTGTTGATGAAACTCTGATAAGCTTCCAAAAGTATCCAGTATTCTCCAGAATACAGTTTGAAAACCACTGAGAATACATCATGTTTTGACAGCTGGCATATTTTTAATAATTCATACCACTGGATAGAAAGCATGCAATGGTGTTTAGTATCTAGCAGCATTTGGGAGATAACATGCAATATGACAGTTGATGTCTTCTAGGATTTATATTCAGTGCCTGCCAAATCCAAAACAATCAAGATATTAATGAGCTGCATTAATAGAAGTATAGCTTCCAGATCACGTGAAGTACTAGTTCCCCTCTACTCAGCACTGGTTAGGCCTCATCTCAAGTACTGCGTCCAGTTCTGGGCACCACACTTTAAGAAGGATGCAGACAAACTGGAGAGGGTTCAGAGGAGGGCAACAAACATGATCAGGGGACTGGAAACAAAGCCCTATGAAGAGAGACTTCAAGAACTGGGCCTGTTTAGCCTTGAGAAGAGAAGACTGAGGGGAGATAGGAAAGCGCTCTTCAAGGACTTGAAAGGTGGTCACAGAGAGGAAGGCCAGGATCTCTTCTCAATCATCCTGGACTGCAGGACACGGAATAATGGGCTCAAGTGACAGGAAGCCAGATTCCGGCTGAACGTCAGGAGAAACTTCCTGAGTGCTAGAGCAATACGACAATGGAACCAATTGCCTAGGGAGGTGGTGGGCTCTCCCACACTGGAGGCATTCAAGACGAGGCTGGACAGCCACCTGTCAGGGATGCTTTTGACTTGGATTCCTGCATTGGGCAGGGGGGTGGACTCGAGGGTCTTGTAGGCCCCTTCCAACCCTATGATTCTATGATAAGAGACTCTGCTCAGTCCAAAACATCAAAACATTTTAGGCAACCACTACATATTCAAAATCCAAACCTGGACGTCAAAACTGGTTGGGTTGGATCCAGATTGATGTGGGATGGACTGTGCTGATGGAAGCGGAGGTGCCTGTCCCTTCTCCCTACAGTAGCCCCTCCAGCCCCCTGAAAATGCTTCACAGAGAGACAGGAGGAGACCTTGTTAAATGGGGTGAACTCTGGTGTGTGGGGGAAGTGAGTATCCCCCCAAATTGGACTTTCTACAAGTGGAGTTCTTCTCTTGCAGATCCTGCCTCCAGCTGGTAGATTTTATGCGAAATTCAGAATATCTGCAAAATTTATTTCAGCTTGAAAATAAAGGGTGTTTTTTCCTAAAAGCACATCTCCAATGCTGTTTTTTTTTCCTCTCCAAGGGGAAGCTTTCTTCACCTTGAACTCCCTCACAGGCAGAAGGGGTGGGGGACCAGATGTGGTGTTGGGGAGCATTGCAGCAACACTTCACAGGGGAGATTGTGAAGATGAGCAAGACTAGGTATGTAAAACACTTTGCACTTTAAAAGCTCTGGTATGAATCTTGAATAAGAATCGTAATGAAAAGCGAGAGACACGCCGGCATCATGAAGGGGGGTAGGTGGTGGTGGTGGGGAAGAACAGATAAAAGACCTTCGGTTAGAAGAATTAGGCTCACTTCATCTTCCCTGTGTCTGGTTGTACCTTCCTCCAGAATTAGTATTATAATAGAATAATAACACATCTTGGAGGTGCTGTTAGTTTAGTTAAGTAATGTTTGCAGAGGGATTTCAAATTCTTGAAAAGGAGGTGCCATAGAAATGCTCAGTCATGTTGCTTTAATAGGGCTCCTGGTCTTGAATATTCCTTACCAGGGAGCTGAATAATAATAACAATACTTTTATAGTAATTATTATAAAATTATAATTTTCATAATGTGATGACTTGTACGGACAAAACAGAGAACTGGCAAAGAGCAAAATGCAGCTGCTGACTTATTTACCACACACATACACTCTCTTGTTTTATATTATTTCTTTTGGAGGCTTTGACCCTGCCTTTCAATCAAATGATTCTCACAGCAGCTTACAAGTGGTTGTATTAATGCACACACATGCGACAACCCACATAGCACAGCAGGCCGAAGTCCTCTGCCCAACGGATGGGTCCAGTGTATCCTTCCCTTCCACAAGGTAGACATGGCTGGGCTCCTGCTGGGGGCCCACACCCCAGCAGGGGCCCACTGACAATAGCCCCCCTGGAGTTGCACCTCCTCTTCACCATTGTGTCAGGAATGAATCTGAGCATGTGGAGATGTCTGGCACTCAGATTTGGAATCAGAATGGGAACAGCTGGAACAGAGGGAGGCACCCTCCCTAGTGAGCTGAGTTACAGCAAGACTTTCTTCCCAAGACCTTGACACACTGATGGCCCAGGCTGAATGGCTCCCCCTTTCCTCCACTGTAAGAACTCAAATTTTGGAGGAGGAGGGGAGGGGCCAAGGGCATGACTTGAGGGATGCTAGGGTCCATCGCAGATTGAAACAGGAAAAGTTAGGGGCAGGGCTCAGAGGCTCTGCCGGGTTGGCCACTCGTAGAAGCCAACATAGGAGGGCACCACCCTAAGGGAGGGGCATTCCTGTGAAGCCAGTCTGGCTGAGAAGTTCATGCTCAGGCTGCTGGCAACTTCTCTAACTTCCACTTCATCTCCTCTATTGATATCTGTAGAAGTGTGGATTAGCTGGTTCTATGCAGTCGGAGAATTTCCTGGAATCTGCATTTGTAAAGAAGCTAGCCATTAACTAATAAAGCAGCGTTAGCCTGAAGCCTTGTTTCCTGGAGTGTGTTGATTGTGAAGGGAGAGGACGGACGAGGGAACGTGACGCATTGCAACCTGCCTCTCACTCCAGCCCAGAAGCCTCCATTTTCAGTGTCCCACAATGCTATGTCAGGGTGTTTCAAGGCATTGTGGGATATTTAAAATGGCATTTTCCTAGATGCCCACAGCTGTTATCAGGTGCGCTTGTGGCCAGGGGAAGGCACCACTATAGGATTGGGGTGCTAAACTTCTTTCAGCTCAAGGGGTGAGTTCAATTGAGGAGAAGCTTCCAAGGGCTGAATTTAGTGGTGGGTGGGGCTGAAGGAAAAAGGGGTGGGGCCCCAAATCCAAAACTACCAAAGCTACTAGCATGTTTTACCTTCAAGCTCCTACTGCCAGCAGCTAAGGAGAAGCATTGCAGCCTTCTAGAATGGGGCAAAAACTGTGCAAAAGCTGGGGAGCCACCAAACGACTGGTGGCTTGGGGTCAGGGGAGTCAAGGAAAGGGGGTGTGGACTTCTGGGGAATGCCAGCAGGGCAGATTTCATCCTCGGGGCTGACCTTCTGCACCCCTGGTATAGAAGATAGCACTTTGGCAAGCCCCCGTCCCCCAACATTGCAGGCAACTCTGAGTAAAAATGTCTTGTAATCTATTCATTTATTTATTACATTTCTATACCACTCAGCTGAAGCTATAATCCAATAAAAGCTAGTCTAAGGCAACCTCAAACACTCATAATTCCCCAGGGAGGGTGTATTTAGGATTATGGAAAGGTCACTCATATCCTTTGCTAAAGAAAAAGGCAGGAGCTTTCATCTCCCGGTACAAAGTTGTTCCTCAGGTTCCAGTGACAGTTCTGCCCCTAAGGTGCAGCTTGGACCCTTACTTAAATCCCAATTAGATCCTATTTTGCACATTACATCATCAGAGCTGTAGCACCCCCCACCCCAAGAATGGGGTACACTGGCCAGTTCCCCTTGCGTGGCCATGCTCCAGTCTTCCAGCATCAGCTGCATGGCTACCGCTTCCCCTGCAAGACTTGTTTTCGTTGGCTGCTGCAAGAAATGGCAGCTATTGATGTCGGTTGCAAGAACAATGTCAGTTGAGTGAAGTTTCTGGGTTTTCATGCACCAACAATAAAAGTGGACTGTAAAAAGGCAAACCTAGAAGATATTTTGGCCTTCCGTCCATTTAAAGCCTCATTTTGGAGCTTTGATGGTACATTTTATATACACCTCAATAAAACACTAAAAATGTTATCAGACTCCCCATGCCCCTCCCACGGTATCTGTCCTTCAGATAAAGTTTTCCACCCACAAATATCAGGAAGCGGTGGGGGGGCTCGTTCATGATCTTTTTAACCATCAAAGTAATGGGCATTTTGCTTTGTTAGAGTGGAATTGGTTGTTGATGTTTTTAAACAAGAAGAATAAGTTTTTTCATACCCAGGAATGCTGAATAAAATGGAATACCCATCAATGTGTGGCTGTTTCTTTTCAAGCTGACAAATATCAAAGGAAAGAGAAAAAAATATCCCTATTATTGATCTTATTTAGCCAACAAAATCTGATTCTTCTTTTTTGCTTTGTCCTGCTTCCTTTCCTTCTTCAAAAGAAAATAAAGCGGCAGCCGGGAACTGAGGTGCCATGTTTGCAATTATAGCAGCAATAATCACACGCAACCGACTTTGCTTTACTAAAGCACTGAACAAACATTCAGGCAGGGCCAGGATGTCACTCGTGATTCTCCTGTCATTTTACCTTTTCCAGGGCATTAAAAAAAATATATATGAAAAGGAGGAGAGATGCAGGCCTGTCTGGGCACAGTTGATTCACCATTCTCCAAAAAGTGTTGCAATCTGTTACTAGCTGAGACAGACACTCAGTTGGTGGATGCTCTTGAGGACAGCAGACTGCAACAATTTGTTGCAGCTGGCCTGTACAAGCCAAGAATGATGGTGGGATACTGTTGAGCCCCCACCAGTATGTAACTAAGAGCAGCTTCAGGGCTGTGGCCCAGCAGTACAACACCTGCTTTGCATGTAGAAGGTCCCAGGTTTCATCCCCAGCACCTCCGGACAGGGCTGGAAACATTCCTGCCAGAAATCCTGAACAGCAGTTGCCAGCCAGTGTCAACAATACTGGGCTAGATGGGCCAAGGATTTGACACAGTGTAAGGAAGTTTCCTATGACCAGGTTTTGACACAGGCTGTGGTTGAGGGGATTATTTAGTAGTGATACCCCCTGTGAGAAAGGCAATTAGCATAGAAAAACAAAAGGCAAAACAGAATGAGCATTTACCAGTCCCCCATGCACACAGGCTAGATCTTGGGGTAATATAAAGAGCACACATTCTTCTTCAGTGAAAGAAAGAAAGCAGTTTTGCTCACAAATATCCTTGGATATCGGCCCATTCATGCCTGTAATCTTGCATAAATGGCCACTTTGCAACCACCATTGGCAGTCTTTTACGTAAAGCCACGAGCTGCCATTTCTACACAAAAGGGCAGCTTGCTGAGAGGTCAGGTGGCCACGTGCTGCTCACCGGGTGCCCCTAGACCACCTGGTGGCTTGTCTAGGGAGCTGAACAGGGGCAGGTAAGTGGCGGTGGTCTGGTGAGTGGTGTGCGGGGTGGGCGCGGGGTGGTTCGTTCATCGCTGAGTCACAGGAATGGGGCAGTGTTGCAGTTAGCTAGTAAATGCATGGGAATTTGGGGCATAGCTAGCCTCAGGATCTCTATAGAGTACAGTGTGTGTTTCCTGTTCCTCCCCTTCCTCCCTTGCCAGACTTCCACCATTGCTGGGAGCACATTGTTTGCTCTCTCTCTCTCTCTCTCTCTCTCTCTCTCTCTCTCTCTCCTCTGCTGGTGTTGTAGAACACAAAGAAATGGACTGAACAAACCCTTTTGAAAGCCTACACTGTGCCTGCATTTGTATGTGCAAGCATACTTGTGAGCCAAGCTGTTTTCTTTCTTCGTTAAATAAAGGTGTAGTCTCTCTCTCTTTTTTTGGCCCTCTGTGTGCATGTGGGACTAGTAAATGCTCATTCTGTTCTGCATTTTGTGTTTTCCTTGCTAGCTGCTTCATTAACAGGAAGCAACACCAAATAATTCCCATCAGTAAAACCCTACGCACACAAAACATTAAAACAGTTTGAAACCATTTAAAACATTTACCAATAAAACTACCCGGAGCCAACAAAAACATTAAAAGCCCCGTCAAATGGTGTCAAATGCCTGGAGGAACATGTTGACCTGGTGCTGAAAATCTGACAATGCTGGCACCAGGTGGGCCTCACTGGGGAGAGCATTCCACGACTGAGAAGGCCCTCTCTCTAATGTTGCCGTCCTCCAGAACTCCCTCAGTGGAGGGCCTCAGATGTTGATCGTAGTTGACGGGGAAAGGGTTAAGCCCATGGGAAAAGAGTTAAGCACCTCCTCTTCCTGTCATTGTTCTAATCAAATCCAGGGTGCATTCCAGTCAGAAACAAACAAACAAACAAACAAACAAATGAGAAAATCTGACAATGGGAGATGTGATGTGTGAGATACATTGTAGAACAACAGATTTTGCCCCCCGAAACTGAGCCTTGAGCTAAAAAGGCTTTGGTTCAAAGTGCACCTGTGCTGTGCCAAGACGTGAGCTCACTAGTTGGCCCTAAGCCTCTTGAAGACAGCTCATAATCTACCATATCACGACCACTGCCAGGGCTGGTGTCAAGGGTAGGCATGGTTGGGCATTTGCCAAAGGCCCACATCCCAGCAGGGCCCATTGACAAGAGCCCCCTGGACTTGCTCCTCCTCTTCGCCGTTGCGACCTGCTTGTGCACCTGCCTCTCGCTCTGGCCCAGGCAATGGTGGTGGTGAGGAGGAGCAGCAGAAGGAGAGGTAGTGTCAGGGTGGACACTGAGCCCATAGAATCCCAGAGTAGTTCTGATTTTGAGGAAGAGCAGTCGCTCCTGGGAGAGGAGCGCACTCCTCTTTCCCAGGGCCAACAGCTGACGGAGATTCCTCCCACCAGCATTCCTAGCTTAGATAGCAGTCCAGGGAGTGACAGAGTGCGGGAAGCAGACTTGATGGACGCGCGACACCGATGCAGAGAGCGACGCCAAATGGAGGGCGCGGAAAGGAGGCGTAGTGCCCGGTTGGCGTGCAAACAACGGCTGTGCCCAGAGGATCCAAGGGAAAAGGGGAGGGACTCTCCCTAGCCCTTAAGTTCAGGGGTCTGCCAGTGATTCCCTTTCAAATGGGGACCAACTGTTCCAACTTAGGGCATAGGTACTCTGCTGCTCATATATAGTTGCTAATGGTAGAGTTGTTAAGTTGTAAAAGAGGAATAAAGCTTTGAAAGGAATTCCTTTGTCTGTGTCTGGACTTGGCTACTGGATTAGACTGAGAGAGGCCTCCAAGGAGCCCTTGACAGGTAGATACCACCGACTACTTGCTCCCTGGCTCTCCACCATTCAAGCAAGCAAGGGTAGCAATGATGAGGAAGAGGAAGAGGAGGAACCATAGCTGTGACCATGGCAGTGACATATCTCTGCTGGGGTGTCAGCCCTTGGCAGGTTCCCAACCATGTCTACCATTGAACACTGGTCCAGACAGCAGCACATGCAGAAACGCGAGGCGGGCTCCTCTGGGGGTGGGTTCTTCCACAACCAAAGAAGGTTTACAGGTTGAGAGGCCTCCAATTTTAATTTGTCGAAGAAGGGGAAAAAGCCTGTCGCAGCTCTCAGAGTTCATGGATGGGAGCCCACTTTGCCAGATGGATGGTGTCTTATCTTCGACAGACCAACATGGTTATCCCTCTGGATGTCGTTCCCAGTTTTAGCCATGTTTGGAGTGCAAGTCCATCAACTGAGGGGGAAGCTTTGTGCATATGATGAACTGGGCCCGAATCCAGGAAAGCTGACAGCACAATAAACCTGCATCAGATGCCTCAAAGACGCTTTGTTGCATATGTACGTGTGTGTACGGCAATTTGCAAAGCCAGGCTCACATGGCGGGGAAAGAACCCATGGTTATTCTTCTGGCACAGTCTCTTGTGGAAAGATGCTTGCCAAAGCTGGTCACTTGAAGAGGTGCTCTCTTTGTCTTGCAGGAAATGCCCATTTGTTTTCCTGGACACTCTTGAAGGAGGCTTATATTGATACACCCAGTAAGGAAGGCTTGGTAATGTTTATTCCAGGATTCAGATTTACATGGAGGAAATCCTCAGGTCTCAGCCATATTGTTCCCATAATTCCAAGGGCCATTGTTTAATCTGGAAGAAAATTGTGTTTGTGTTATGCATGTATGCCATGGGTAGAATACGTCAAGCCTATGTGCCAAATCTGGCCCTCTGGGGGGCTCAAATCCAGACCTCTGCAGTTCTCCAGAAGGCCACGCCCCTTCACCTGTCCCCCAACCAATAACCATTGGCTTTTTTTTGGCTTTCATGCAGCTTTTTCCCCATCCGAAATGGTTGCAACACCTCTCCTAAGACTAAGTTACTGGCAGTTAGAGCTCTAAACTAAAACATGCTGATGTTTTTGGTATTTGTTTTAGCATTTTCGCCCTTCCCCTTTTTTCTTTTGGCCCCTTTTGCCTTTGGCCCCACCCACTCTTGGAATGTGGCCCTGGAGAGATTCTCCAAAAATGGAATTCAGCCCTCGGTCGGGATGAAAAACATTCTGTACCCTAAATGTTATGCCATGGTTTGCCAGCCAGCTGTGTGCTCTTGCGGGGTACTACATTCCAACCCCCCTCTCTCACCGCCAGTTTTTCTCCATCAGTCTTTCCACTGAGAATACCCAGTTTTCATTGGGCTGTTTTGGGGTCCCTCCCCTTTTTGGTATTTTTCCCCTGTAAAGTTTGTTGTACTTCTGCAAACTTCTCCTGTACTTCTCCTGATACCTCTCTCCTGTGCATGGATACTGCTGTTTTGCTACGTTTTATATAAGAATATGGTATCACAAGGCTTATTACTAGAGATCTACTGGATGGATTTTGCTCATTTTTGTTTTAAACTGAAGCTTGGGCAGTGCGGAAAATGTTGAAACTTTGAAAAAGTTGAATGCTCGAGCTTTGGGCAGCTCAGGAAGGGAGAAGGGAGAGGGAGGAAGCAAAGGGGAGGTTAATGCATATCCCCCAGACTGTGCATGCAATGTAACATGTGCCACACTGTGTATATGCACGTGGAACAATGCTTACTCCTGTGAGCTCTTAGGCTGCTGGGCCAATGAAAGGAGAGGCGCAGAATATTGGGAAACAGGCTGAAGAAAAGTCAGTTGGTGACAGAGGAGGAGGAAGAGAAGCTGAGGAGAAAGAGCTGAAAGGACACCAGAGGGAGAAGACAAACAAGAGATGAAAACAGAATGACAAGACACCAGAAAGAAGAGCTAAATGGTATTTTTATAAAGAACGTCTTTTTTGTTGTTTTCACCTTTGCTGGTTTATTTGTAGTGCGTTTATTTTAAAGTCTACAGTTGTTCCAGTCACAAGGGAAACGGGACAACATATTTTTATCCAATCTTTCTCAGAGTATTAGCACCCCCGTGGCAACACAGGATTTACACTAGGAAGAATTCAGAGTCACAGGATGAGTTTGCCATCAGATAAAAATATCAATAAATAAAACACACGTCCTTATAAAACCAGTGCAGCAAAGAAGATTTGTAAGAGCAAGACAGCATACACAGTTTTGTTTTGGTTTTTAAAGCCTAATCATAAAAGACCTGAATGAATGAATAAATAAAAACATTTTTCAAAACATTCTTAAAAGCACACAAGAGAAGGGACTGTCCAGTTTTCTCCAGGGAGGGGATTCCATTATCGAGGGGCCATTGCAGAAAAGGCCCTGTTTAGGGGATTCAGCCCCAAAGTCTGATTCAACAAGAGGCTGGAGAGGAGGACCTGGGATAAAAATCTTAAAAGCTGGGTAGGATCATCTGAGCAGAGGTGGTCCTTTAGAAGCAAGACATGCAAATGGAGAGTTCTTTCACACTGCCTATGAATGTTGGGTGTTCTGTAGCAAAGTCAGCACGACAGTATTGCTGGGATGGTCGAGTCCTTTTGGCCAGGTCTGTTTGGTCTTATCATCCACTAGATCCCACCCTGAGTCCATGTTCTGCTGGCAGGTCAGGGACGGCATTAAGGGTAAGCATGGTTGGGCTCACACCCCAGCAGGGGCCCACTGACAAGAGCCCCTGGAGTTGTTCCCTCTCTTCACCACTGGGACCTGCCTGTTCACCTGCCTCTCACTCTGGCCCAGACAATGGAGATGGTGAGGAATAGGAGAGGAGATGCCATGGCCTCCTTGCTCCCTGGCTCTCTGCCTGTCCAGCAAGCAAGTGGGAGCAATGGGGAGGAGGAAAAGGAGGAGGAGTGAGAGAAGCTGACGACAGTGGTGGTGAGAAGGCAGACTCTCTGAGGGAGGGGGGCCATGGAGGGCGTCTTAACACAGTGGAAATGTCAAAGACTGTTGTATATCAAGGAGTCAGTGGGGCATCAATTCTCCTGCCCATGTCTAGAGTGCTTGTTCCTTGAGTCTATCTGTGGGGTAGTTCCCAGAGAATCACTTGTTGATGCTGCATTCAGGGCTTGTACATAAAGACTTTGGCAGAATGCCCAGGCCAGCCAAGAGCAGAGATGGGAACTATTTGTGTTGAGCTGCTGTTCTGCTAATTGTTAAGGCTGGTTGTTTTCCAGTCTACAAGAATGTAAAATGTATGAAGTCATGGGACCATGCCCAGAAAGGGAAGAATCAAAGGGATAGTATATGATTCCCTGGGACCCACCCAGTTCAGAACCTCACTGTGGGCTGAGCCAGACAGGTCCTACAGGCCAGGCCATTGGAGCTGTTCATCACCGCTCTTATCTAATTTGCCGATCTTAAGATAAGAGTACAGGGTTCCCAGCGACTGAAGAAATATCTGCTTTATGCTTTGAATGTATTGTCTTGCTTTTTCTTGCTCTATTAGCCTATTTTTGCTAAATAAACTTCTTTTCTTCACCCATTGGTGTGTTCATTGCCTCTGAATATCCAAAAAGAACTACTGGCTATTGATAAAAGAGTTGGAAAAACTCTTGCCCAAGGGCCCTGCAAAAGATGGAGCCCACACTAGAAGTGTGGGTTCTTTTGGTCTTGTCACACCTTGAGCACACCCTGGGTCCATGTCCTACTGGCAGAACTTGTGGTTCCTAAACCCCTCTGCAAGTTATTTTTTCAAGTGTTTGTGCTCTCTGTATTCAAGAATAGAAAGAAGCTTTCCAAATCAGCCAGAGACAAAATGACCCCTCAACTCGGTTGCAATAAATAATACTGTAAAGGGGTCTTCCACTATTGTGTGAGCCATATATCATAGAAATCAATGATGGTCCTTCAGGCCTTATAATGGGAATACCATCCACTCATCACTGTGTTTTGTCCTATTTCTTTTCCAAGCTGTCAGCCTGACAATTTGCCCACATCCTTCTCCTGAAAGCGTGTCTCAGATTGCCTCCTTGGATCTTGCCTTGACGATATGTCAAAATCCCTTCCAAGGCTCCATTAAAATTGCCCCTTTATTAGAAACACTGTAGTGGGTTTATTTTTTTAATCCTCCAGTCTTTTATCAAACGTTTCAGCAGTTGTTCTGTTGGTTCCAAAAGATCTTCAATGAAATGTTGCAGCATATCAGCATTCCCCCCTAACAGGAACAGTCCTGTTCAGGACCTCAGCCAGTCATGCCTACTGCCAGGGTACTATAAGGTGCTCACAATCAGGCCATTCCACCCCAACCCCATATTCTGTTTTTCTTCTTCTTTCTTTTCCAACTAGCACTCAATATTCCATGGATCCTGGTGGCTGCTGAGCATGCCCAGTTCTCACTGGCCTGGTTCCCCCCCCAACCTTAGTTTTTAAAAGGGGGGGGTATACTTCTGTCAACATCAGGGTTCCTCAAAGCATGCTGAGACCTCTGTCTTGTTCTCAGTAGCCCCATTTTGGCTCCAGTCCTGTCGGCACTCACCGCATGAGTTCATTATTAGCGGGAGGGATGTGCCATTCCTCCATAACATGATGCTGTCACAGTCCTAAGCAGACTTTAGACACTGTTTATGGCCAGTGTGTGTGTGTCCCCCCATTGTGTCTGTTGCCTCAGGCTCCCCTCCCAGGTCAGCTGCTGGAAAGACATGGCCAGCCCCCACCTTCACAGCCAGGCTGCTGTCTCCTCCATCATTTACCTGAGTGTGTCCCCCATCTCCTTTGCACCCCTTCTCCCAGCTTGGACCTTATCCCTTTGTCCTATGGCCTCCTGGCCCACAGCTGGAGCCCCTGGAATTCCACTAGCCCATGTGGCTGTCACTTGGGTTGAGCCGGGCCTGAAACCCCAAAACCACATCAGGTGCTGCTTTCTCAAGCCTCATGTTGAAAGTCTCAGATTGCAGCATTTTCCTTTGCTTCGCCCTGGGAGACTACAGTGCAGAGTAATACATTTAGCTGTCAAGGCATTTTTTCCTGACATCCTGAGCCTAACGCTTCCTTTGCTTAATGTCACCTCACTTCTCCTCCTTTTGGTCCTACAATTTCACCGTTCAGGAATCCCTGTCCCCCACCCCCGGGAGCTGGTTTTTGCATAATTTGGCTTCAACAGAGTTCCCCCTCAGTGACTTCATTCTTATCTGGTTGAGCTGTTAAGCATTTGATCCTCTCGCTCACTCCATCCCTGATATAATTTGGCAGAGTCCCAAGGCTGGCTTCACCTTCTTTCTAATAGCTTGTCTGAGTGTATTGGGTTGGATCCAGATTTACGCAGGATCAGCTGTGCTGACGGAAGTGGACTTCCCCCTCCCTTCCAGTCCCCTGAAAATGCTACACAGTCATGAGACCCTGCTGAATGGGGTGAGCTGTGGGGTGGGGATATACCCAAAAATCAGGTGGAGGGATTTTCTGTGAGCAGACTCCTTCCTCTGGTGGAGTTCTGGAGGCTGATGGCTCTAATTCCGGTGGAGCTGTGAATCCATTCTGAGTTTCAGCCAGAACCAGCCAGAACTCTAAAGGAGAATCCTTTTTCTCCCAAATTAGATTTAAAGACTGACTTTATCTTTCTCTCACCAATATCCAATAGTTAGCAGGAGCTATCAAGGAGGCATCTCTATTACCCAGATGCAAAGGGGTTCTGGGTTGGTCAAAGACTAATTGCCAGGGACTATGGCTGCTAAAGGTCTTATTGTCCAACCTGGTGTATTCCCTGAATATTCCCTGACTTGGGCTTTAGGTTTAGTCACACTATTTGATGGTTGCCTGGTCGAGATATTATTAACGAGAGACTTTTTTTTGTCACTCCAGAGTAGATGGCTTCACTCCTCTGGCAAGGTTCTGTGGGCCAGGAGTCACCTTTGCGCTTTGCATGGGGTGGCCTGCATTCATATATTCCCCCTTCTGACAACTTAGGTCATTGATCTTGTCTAAAGATGTGCCCTTATTTTTTTATCTGATTGTGTCAGGTGTTTTTTTTTTTTTTTTGCGTATATCTCACTACTGCCCCTATCTCTTCCTCAAGGTATTCAATTGCCTCAATGCTTGGATTCAGCCTGCTAAGGAGAATCCTATCTCCCAAAATAGGCTAAGCACCTTGGATAGCTCCTTTAGAGTTCTGACTGGTTCTGAAATCAGAGCCACCAGGCTCCACTGGGTGGAAGGAAGATCCTGGCTTGAACCCATTGGCTTTATACCACGTTGACTGTCATGGTTCAAATCAAATCAAATTTTATTTGCATCAAGACAATGGCCATTGCACTTTTGTACCAATATTCATATAGGTATACATAATCAAACCTACAACAAACACTAATACTGTCCAGTGTCCATAAAACTCTACCAAAGATTTACCAAACAGATACAAACATTAAATACAATTAAAACTAGCATCATGCAGTTTAAAACTCTGGATGCCTTTGCCGCCCTCACTTTAACAGCAATTGCTAAACATTTTGCCATTTTTGCTGTAACCAGCCATCACAGTCCTCAAGAAGAATGTTCACATAAAAATCAGCTGGGTGCCCTGGATAGGATAGTAATAAGGGGGTAATTAACTCTGTATGGGCATTACTATTCAAAGAGCAAAACAGCAGCACACGGGCTATGGATCTGATATTTCCATCTCCACAAACACATCCCTGATTTTGAAATGGGATTGTCCTGTAGCGGCCTTAAAACGTGCACTTGAAAGGCTATTCTATGTTTAGGGTATGAAAGCTGCTAATAATGACTTATCAAAGGGACTAAGTGAGGACTGTCTAAGGTAAGGGCTCAATCTCCTCATTATGGACAAACTATTTTGTCATTCAGGGTCCAATAGATGCTGTTCCAGTATTTCTGTAGCTTTGGGAAAACCTAAGCTTTACAAAACCCAGCTAGATTTAACCTCAGGTTAACAGCTTGACTGTCATGGTTTCTACCCCCTCCCCCCAAGTATCCTGGGAATTGTAGTTTGTGTAGCATAACAATTGATGGATCTGTCAGTTTCCAGTCTGTATCACTTCTGTATGTGTTCACTCAGATATTCAGTCCGTACCCTTTATACTGAATCTATGGACTTAAAGAGAGAAAAAAAAACACAATTTACAGAAAAATTCACACTTCAATATCCATATAAACATTATTTCTGAACATATTTACTCTCAAAATACACATTTATAGAAGCATTTTCTAATCAATGTATGTGTTTCTAAACACATTCAGTCCCACTGAAAGTCTCCTTAAGTCCTCCCCTTTCTTCCCTCCCCATGGCTTTTTCCTTGTGTGTCGTGTCTTTTTTCATTTGAAAGCCTGTGGGCACAGACTGTCTTGTTTTACTGATTGATTGTAAGCTGCACAGAGAGCCTTTTAATGGCTGAGGAAAGGGATAAAAGTACTTTAAATAAATACATAAATAAATAAGTAAATACAAAATAAATAACCCGTCTGACATGGGGTTTTTAAGCCAATGTTGAAACATTCTGGAAGCTGGGGGATAACTAAGTTCGGATTTGCATAGGTGTGGACGATGCCAGATTGTGCTGGAATTCACAAAGATCTAATTCCTCAAGCATCCCTGGTGCAGTGCAGAGGTTTGAGTGTTGGATTTAGATGAGGGAGATCTACATTCATAAGCACAGGTGGCTTTGGCCGGTTACTGTTTCAGCCTAGCCCACCCCACAGGGCTGTTAGCAGCATAAAATGGGCTAAGCCCATGAGCAGCACTTTGAGCACTTTGGAGGAAAAACTGGATACAAACGTGGTTGGGAGGTCAGGTCAAGGTGCTGAGAAATCCCTCATCCAGGAGTACAGAACTAAATCCAGCCTGCCTACGGTCTGAATCTGGCCCTCCAAGTGTCTCCAGAGAGCCATTTGCCTTTTCCCCTTTCCCCTCAGCACCAATCTTTTGATGGCTTCCCAGCATTTGTGCAGTTTCCCCCCCCCTTCTACAAAGTTGGAATGGCTCTCCTAAGGCTTAGTGCCTGGCAGGAAGAGCTTTCAGCTCAAACAGGCTGGCATTTATTATACTTTGGCCCCAACCCTGTTTGCCTTCAGGCCCTGCCCACCAGTGGAATATGACCCCTGTGAGCTTCTCTGAAATGGAATCCAGCTCTTGGGCTGAAAGAGGTTCGACACACCTGCCCAAAGCCCTTCAAAGAACTACAAATCCCCAAGGTTTGGCCACCAATTTGGATGGCTTAAAAAGGGGTCTAGACAAATTCCTGGAGAAGGCTATCGATGGCTACTTGTCCTGATGGCTGTGCGCTACCTCCAATACCAGAGGCAGTAAGCCTATGTACATCAGTCGCTGGGGAACATGGGTGAGAGGGTGCTGTTGCTCTCATGTCCTGCCTGTGGGTTTCCTGTGGGCAGCTGGTTGGCCACTGTGTGAACAGAATGCTGGGCTAGATGGACCCTTGGTCTGATTCAGCATGGCTCTCCTTATGTTCTTACATTCTTAAAGTTCTTTGGGGAAAATAAATAAATGCCAAATGCCTGGGAGAAGAGAAAGGTCTTAACCCGGCACCGAAAAGATAAAAATGTTGGCGCCAGACAGGCCTCATCGGGGAAATCATTCCATACTGGGAGGGGCACCACCGAGAAGGCCCTCTCCCTTGTTGCTGTCTTCTGAGCATCCCTTGGAGTAAGCAGCTGATGGAGGACCTTAGATGTTGAGCATAGTGTATGGGTAGGTTCATGTCAGGAGAGGCTGTTGCACTCATATCCTGCTTATGGGTTTGCCATTGGCAGCTGGTTGGCCACTGTCTGAACAGAATGCTGGGCTAGATGGACCCTTGGTCTGATCCAGCAAGGCTCTTCTGATGTTCTTACATTCTTAAGGTTCTCTGGGGGAAAGGAAATGACTATTAAACAAGTTAAAGTCTGTGGCTGTCACATTGGGGCGAGTGTGTCTGTGCGTGCACATATGTGGCCACAGAGAAATCCCCATAGCCTCTCAGACCCTATGTAAAGGGGCTCCAGCTGGAGAAATAGGAGACATACTAACCGCCTACCACGTCTTCTGAGAGTCTGGCAGTAACGATGGATGAATCTGTCAGCTCTGCTTTCTCCAGCCTTCAAAATGTTTCCATCTCCATTTCTTTCCCTCCTATATGTGAAGAAATTTGCAGATTTGGGTATGTTCTTGCCAAAAAGGAACCGAAACAAAACTTTTATGCATCTACAACGTCTGTGACTGCATAATCAATGCTGAAACCAGCCAAATTCAATAGGTACAGCTATTCCCAGCATGGAGAGGACCTCCCACATAGCTGTTAAAGATGAGGAGTGTGCCAGAAAAAAAGAGGTGAAAAACTTAATTCAGAATCATGACTATGGCTGAGTACACAGGGATTAAAACCCAGACTTTCACGAGCAAAGCACTCAAAGCCCTTGGCCTGGATGGACAAATCTGTCCATTTTGGTTTCTCTCCCATCCATCCATCCATCCATCCATCCATCAATCATCTAAAATCTCAAGTTATAAACAAATCTGCAAAGTGGACGGATCTCCAATCCTTAGTCTGAGAAGGGGATACCAACGGGGAAAGAGAGAGGTTAAGATCTCCTACACCATCCCCCAGCCCCACTTCACACACTCAGTAATAATAATAATTGGCATTTGCAAAATAACAATGCTTCACAGACATTACACTTCGGAGCGTTCCAAGCACTTCGCACGCATTACACTTCAGAGGCGTAAGATAATTACTGTTGCTGTGAATACTCATTGTGCCTACCTTTGGATCTGCAGACCTACAATATTGTCTACATCTCACATTTCCCAGCCTATTACTCAGTACCGCTTCCAGGTTTTGGAGGACCCTTGGGCAAGGCATCCTCAATGGGGCCCCTCCTTCAGTGACGCTACCTTCTCATGCCTATGCCTCTTAATCCATGCCACTAGGAGGTTTTAAGGTATTCTGAGAGAGCAATCCTATGGCCCCTAGACACCACCTGGGGGGCCATACTATAGCTCAGATTCCTGGATCTGAGGTTGGAGACAGAGCTCCAATCTCGGACCCAGGGGTCTGAACTCCCTGCCCCCTCCCCCCCCGCAACTGGCGTGGAGACGACCCACCCTGGCTGTCTCTCTGAGCTTGCAAAGGTGATGTTGGAGAGGAGGGCAAGGGGGTGTTCCTGTGGGCAGGGAAGGGCGGGGACTGGGGAGGCCAGCTGACAGAGAATCCTTTGGCCTCCCCAGCCTCCTTCCCTCCTGTTGTACACAGCCCCACCTAGATGGGCGAAAAAGCCCATCCAGTGAAAATGTAGAGCAGGATGTACACTGAGGTGAAGACTGCTTCCGCACTCCTCCTGCTCCAGATAGGATACCCATCAGCTTCTGAGTTTGGAGGCTGATGGGCATCCCATAGGACTGACCCCTAAGAGAATCAGTGGTAGCAGAAAAGGGACAGCGTAGAACTCAGAGGTATAGTTCTTTAGGCCCAGAAAGAGAAGCTTCTGCCATAAATAAGAAACCCCATAGGTGGGATTGCCTGGTTAAGGAGCACTTCTCTCCCAGGTGGTGTCACTGTTGGGGAGAGGAAATCCCCCATATGAATCCCTGCGGAAGGGGGCCCATGGGGGGTGTCTTGCCCAAGAGCCCTCTGAAACCTGCAAATTCGTAACACAGAGGATGAGCCACAGGTAGGGATGTTAGAGGATTCAGCCATGGAGTCCAGTGAGGCCGGATTCTTTAGAATCTGGCCCCCCGGAGTCTGTGGCGGAACGGAGCAGTCCCCCCGCCACCCTGCGAAATTTCCCCAGGATGGACCCTACCTTTTGTTTGCCATCCGGTCCGTCCGCTGCCCCGGTCTGCAGCTGTGAATGGCTGCCCCAGTCTGCGGCTGCCCTACCTTTTGCCTTGATAGGCTACATAAATATATACGTAGCCTATCGCAGCTAACGCAGGGATGCAAATGGAAGCCACTACGGGGGCCGCCATTTGCAGCTGCAGCCCGGCAGCAGACGGAAGTCCAGCTGTGGGCGGCCCCGGCCGGCAGATCCGTGGAGTCACCATGGAGCGGAGCCGACCGGGGAAGGTTCCGGGGGGAGGGACGGATCGCCTCCCCCCCAGCAGATGGCTCCACTGGAACAGGGTGAGTAATCCGTACACCCCTAGCCATAGGCTAACTGCAGAACACAGGTTGCTTTGCCTGCAGAAGGCTCCAGGTTCAATTGCTAGCAGCTGCGGTTAAAAGGAACCGGTGGCAGGCAATGGGGAAAACCCCTCTCTGCCACAACATGTCGGGGACACCTGCAGCGTCCCATCATTTGCCAGTTAGGCATGCTTGAGGACAGGGCCGGCATCAAGGCAGGCACAGTGGGGGGCCTGTCAAGGGCCCACACCCCAGCAGGGTCCCACTGACAAGAACCTCCTGGACTTGCTCCTTTGAAGGCCCCAGGCCTGAACCAGGTTATTAGTAGTTTCAGAGTGGCTGAGATCCATAATGCTCTCTGGCTTTGGTCAGAGGGCTGCTGTTTCCCTTAACAGGCCTCTTGATTTACCACGATGAGTCAAAAGGTGAGAAGCAGCTCCAAGCACATTCCTTGCTAATGAGGAGAGTGTCTTATCACTGCTGTGCCTGAGAAGCAGGGATTGTTTGTCTTAAAGCTGCAGGTGGCCGTGCTGGGAACCACACAGTGCTAGTCTATGCTTGGAATGCACACTAGGGGGTGCTTGCTGCTGTCATGCTGCCTCTTTGCTAACATGTATGGTATAAGACCCATTGTACCCCATGGCTCTGGGTTCAGAGAAGCTGTCTGATCCAACTATTGGGTACGCCTGTGTGCTGTAAGTTACTCAATACAGTTCTCCTTTACCAGCAAACCTGGATCTGATTTATTACTATCTTGGCACCTCTAAATTAAGAGTTCAGAGCCTACTGCAGGGGCAATACACTCCTCCTCTTCACTGTTGCAACCTGCTTGTTGCAATTTAGCCCAATACCGTTACTGAACTTCCAAGGATGCTTGTGGAACAATGTGATCTTCGCAAATCGTAAAGCTGTAAGCTAGAACTGTGTGCAAATGGCTTCTCTAAATTTTCCACCCTATTTGCGGTAGGGATGTGCGGATCCCCTTACCTGGGGTCCATGGGGGGGGTCCACAGGTGGGGGGAGGCGATCTGGTCCTTCCCCCGGAATCCTCCGTGGCCGGCTCTGCTCCACAGGGAGTCTGCAGAGCTGCCGGCCAGCTCCGGCTGCTACCAGACTTCTGGCCGCAGCCGGTCTGCGGATGCAAATGGCGTCCAGCATAGGGGACACCATTTGCATCCCTGCCGTGGGCTGTGATTGGCTACATAAATATTTATGTAGCCTATCGTGGCCAATGGCAGGGACACAAATGGCGTGTGCTACGCCAGTTGCATCCCCGCTCTTTGCTGTGATAGGCTACGTAAATATTTACGTAGCCAATCACGGCCAATGGCAGGGACACAAATGGCATCCCCTATGCCAGATGCCATTTTGTTCTGCAGCCCGGCAGCGGATGGCTGCAGAACGAAGATGGCAACCCAGACCCGCCGCTGTCAGGTAGGTTCCATCCTGGGGGGGGGGGATTTTGGTGGGTGGTGGGGGGTAGTCCATTCCTCCACAGACTCTGTGGGCTGGATTCTTTGGAGTAGTAGCCACCATTTGCATCCCTGCATTAGCCATGATAGGCCACATATATATTTACATAGCCTATCATGGCAAAAGGTAGGGACGCAAATGGCGGCTGCAGACTGGGGCAGCCATTCACTGCCGCAGCCCGGGGCAGCGGACGGACCGGATGGCCGAACAAAAGGTAGGGTCCGTCCCGGGGAAATTTCGCAGGGTGGCGGGGGGACTGCTCCGTTCTGCCATGGACTCTGAGGGGCCAGATTCTAAAGAATCCAGCCTCATTGAAGTCCGTGGCAGAATTCTCTAGCATCCCTACCTATGGCTCATCCTCTGTGTTAAGAATTTGCAGGTTTCGGAGGGCTCTTGGGCAAGACACCCCCCATGGGCCCCCTTCCCCACTGTCACTGTTGGGGAGAGGAAATCCCCCATATGACTCACTGGGGAAGGGGGAGTCCATGGAGGATTTCTCCGCCATCCCTAATTTGCGGGCAGAGAAATTGGGGGGACAGTTTCACCAAATTTCTCCATGGGGAGAAGACGTTCTCAACCATTTCTCACAGGCAGGGCTCACCACTGAGAGGGGCTATAGGACAACTTCTTTCTTTTTTTGTAAGGGTTCTTAGAGTTTTGAGGCTGCCACTGCAAGTGACAAGAGCATCAACTGTGTGGGCAGCCTGGCTGGTCCCCATTTTGCATGTGCCACAATGGAGGTATGAATTGGGGGGCGGGCAGTGGTGTGCCTAGCTCCAGGGAAGAGGTGGACCTAGTGCTGAGTCAAAACCTCTCCTCCAATTTCCTGAAAGTTTTCTTCCTCCATGGAAGAGGCTTCCATTGTTCTGCCTCGTTCTCAGGATGTTTTATATTTTATTTTTTTTGCGGGGGGGTTGAACTTACATAATCACTGCAAGGCAGCCAAGGGCGCTGTGCATGTGTTTTCTTTCTATTGCAAATTTCTCCATTGCTCTGCAGCTTCCTTGGCTGCCTGCATTTCCTGATCTATGGGAGGAATGACCTCATGTTGTCTTCCCCTGGGCTTTAATTGAAGTGTGGGAAGCCAAGGAGGCTACAGGCTGCCAAGTAGAGGATTCTGCAAAGAAAGACAGGACACTCCTCAGTCACCTCGGAGTAAGGTCAGTACAAGAAACCCAACCCATGAGAATGTCTCCACAATTTTCTTTACCACTGAAGTTCTTTTCAAAAGCAAATGCTTTTCTATCAGATTGAATGAGAAGGGTCAAGAAAATGTGGGATAATTTTTCACCACAGCACTAATGTAGACTAACCTGATCCATACCTGACAGACTAATGGGTGGACCAAAACCACTGGTTTTTGCATTTCTCAAATGCTCCAATGTAATGTATCCAAATACATTCCAAAGAGTATTTTGAGAGAAAATACATTCAGATATGTGTATTTTGCATGAAAATTCATTCACAAATGCCTATTTTGGAGGGAATTACATCCAGAAATATGTATTTTGAAGGGAAAATACATTTGGAAATGCTATTTTGAGGGGAAATACATTTGGAAATGCATATTGTGAGGGAAAATATATTTAGAAATGAACTTTTTTGGCAAATATTTGTGCATTGCAGATGTAAACACTGCAGATTAATGCAGAAAAAGGGCAGAAGGTATTTATGGATGAATACCCGGAAAAGTGACACAGACAGGAAATAGTTTAGGGATGTTGGAGGAGTTCACTGGGGGGGAGGTGAAGCTTACAGATTTTTCTGAATCTTTTACATTTACGTAAATAGAAATGTACACAAATCACAGAGTGAAATTTGTGTGATTTACCCAAATTGTGGTTGTAATTTGCATGATTTGTGCACATTGGAGCCGAAATTTGCGTAAATTAAATCACACAATTTGCACCCCACAGTTTGCACACATTTCTATTTATGTAAATTAAAGACACACACACAGAAAAAGTTTCCAAATTTCAGGAAACGCCCCACAGCTCAGCCCGCACAAGTGATCTAAGTCACGTGCCTCTCAGGAGTCCATCAAACCCCAAAAGGGACAGATTCCACAGCAACATACTATTTATTTATTTGTTTCATTTCTATCCCACTTCATTGGGATTTGTCTTTTTAAAAATGTTTTAACTTTTTAAACTCTTTTAACCATGGTTTTATTCTTATCATGTTGTTCACTGCTCCGAAATGTTCTGATGAGGAGCGGTATATAAATATTGTAAATAAAATACATACATACATACATACATACCACCCAATAAAATGAAAACTCTCTGGGCAGTTCACAAAAACGAAAACCACAAAGTACAACATAAAACATTCCCTAAAATAGATGGTTTTGCCTTACCCACCCTTGGAACACAGCGCCTAAGGGCTTCTCTGAAATTGAATTCAGACATCTGGTTGACTTGAAAGAGGTTCCTTGCACCTGTTTCACAGAGTTCAGGTGTGTGTGTGTTGGGGGGGTCCCTGTCTAACACACAGCCTGGGAATTCCTGGCGTATCCATTAATGCTGCTTGCTTGATCAAGTACTCTCAATTAATGTAACCCCTCAAACAATGCAAACCACACTCCGCAAAAAGGCAAGGCAGAAACGAGCAAGCAACAACGACCAAAGGCAACATTGACAATAAATGGTTCCCCCCACCCCTTAACGGAGGGTTGTGGGTAAATTACTTGTGAGTGCAAAGGACCATTTAGGAAGGAAGGATGATGGATGAAGTTTATTGGGAGCTGGTCCTTCTTGCTCAGATTTTTTCTGTTCTTTTTGCCTCCGTGTTCTGCTCTTGCACTTTCAATTAAGCCACAGAATTAATCTCTTACAACAGACTCAGCTATGGCTGTTGTTGCTTTAAAGAGAAAAAAAAATCTAATTTGCATTGGGACTCCTAATTAGTTTTACTGCAGATGCAAGTGATTAGGAGAGGGAAAACATCTTGTGAAACTTGGGAAAGAACACTGGGATCTCCCACAATGTTTTCAGAGAGTTGTGCCGGTGGTGGTGACCTGTGTAGCTGTCACATCCACATTCACTTAGGAATTTATATAGCAGAGGTGTGGAACCTCTTTCAGCCCAAGGGCCAAATTCCATTTTGGAGAAGCTCTCGGGGACCGCATTCCAGTGTGAGCAGGGCCAAAGGCAAAAGGGGCAGGGCCAGAACACCAAAAATGCCAGCATATTTCTAGGGATGTTGGAGAATTCCGCCACGGATTCCAGGGAGACCGAATTCCAGTGCATTCGGCCCCCCGGAATCTGTAGAGGAACGAAGCAACCCGCCCTGTCACCCCCCGAAATGGGCCTGGAATGGAGCCTACCTGTTTGCGGCCGTCCGGTGCTCTGCAAATGGCTGCCACGTCTGTGGCTGCCATTCGCCTTCCCACAAATGGCCGTGATAGGCTACGTAAGTATTTACATAGCCTATCACAGCTAATGCAGGAACGCCATTTGTGTACGTATTTACGTAGCCTATCACAGCGATAGGTATGAACACAAATGGCAGCTGCTACGCCATTTGCGTCCCTGTCTTTTGCCATGATAGGCTACGTATATATTTACGTAGGCTATCACGGCAAAAGACAGGGGCGCAAATGGCGTCGCGGCCGCCATTTGCGTTCCTGCCTTTTGCCTTGATAGGCTATGGAAATATATACGTAGCCTATCACGGCAAAAGGCAGGGACACAAATGGTGGCGGCTACGGCAGCCGCCATTTGCGTCCCTGCATAGCCCAGCAGCGGCCGGATGTCCAGCTGCGGGCGGCCCCGGCTGGCGGCTCCACGGAGTCGCCATGGAGTGGAGCCAGCCAGGGAGGATTTCAGGGGGAGGGACAGAGCGCCTCCCCTGCACTGCGGATGTCCCAGGACAAAACCAGGTAAGTGTTTTGTACATCTCTACATATTTCAGCTCAAAGCTCTTACTGCTGGGGATGTCAAAGAAATCTGCAATGGATTCAAATGAGTTTGGATTTCTATGAACCTGACTTGCGGATTCTGCAGTGAACTGGTTTTTCTTGAGTCACACAGATTCCTCAGACTTGTGGACCAGTTTTTCATGTGTGTGTGTGTGTGTGTGTGTGTGTGTGAATTTGTGCTAATTCATGTTGGCGCTTATTTATTTATTTATTTATTTATTTCTATACCACCCAATAGCCGAAGCTCTCTGAATGTTAGCACCTTTGTACAAGTGTGCATCTGCGTTAGTGCGAGTAGAACAAAAATTCTTTTTTTAAAAAAATAGATTCCATCAATGAGTGGGCAATGGAACAAAAGAAGCCAAAACAATCTGCAAAACAAAAAGGGATTTAACAAAATCTAACCATTCATACTTACTTCCAGTAACTAAGCCTTATGAGAGGTATTACAACCTTTTAGAATGGGGGAAAATGCAGAAAAGCCGGAAAACCACCTATGTCCGGGGGAAAGGGTGTGGTCAGGGGAACTGGGCATGGCCACCTGGGAGACATCAAGAGGGCCAGACTGGGAACCATAGAAGGCTGGATTTGCCCCGGGCTGAAGTTATGCATGCTTGATATATAGGGAAATGCCTTATATGAGGTCAAATTATTGGTCCATCCAGCCAAGTATTGTCTGCTCCTACCGGTAGCAGCTGTCAAAGGTCTCGGACAGAGGAGACATTTTTAACTGGAGATGCCAAGGATTGAACCCGGGTCTGGGACCTCCTGTATGCAACGTCTGTGTTCTAACACTGAGTTATGGTGCCTCCTGATTATCCATTTTCCTTTGCCAGCTACTGGCTGCCACTGCCATAGATGTCAAGGTGAAGGGTTCTGCCTTCACCCTTATCTCTCACACGCTAGCCTTCTATCCCTCCCGGCCCCGGAATACTGGCTGGTGGAAGGGGGGTCCAGTTTTGCTGCAGCCTGTGGCATCCGTAGCTCAGGAGAAGCCAGAGAATCCATCAGCCAAATATGTTATTGCATCAGCCAGTGTCAACACAATTCCCTCTAGGTCCAGCAGATAAACTGATTAAACTACCCAGTGATCTCTGACACCGTGGACAGGAATTTCGCCTCCCAAGGAATGTGTGGACCACTAACACACTCCAAGGCACCAGGGGATACAATCCAAGCATTATGGCAATAGGGCCAAGGCGTCTGTCTCCCGATGCCACTCTGCCAGCTTTGGCCTGAGCTCTACAGCACCACCGCTAGCAATGGTCAAAAGTGGTATTACATCTTCCGGCTCAGCAGGGAACAAATGACATAAAAGGGCCAATAAAGTGCCTCAGCTGACCCTAGAAAACTGTTGACCCTGACCTTCTCCTCAGTCTGACCTACTCATCCCTCCAGTGCCTGTCATTGCTTCTTGAATGATATGCTTGCCTCTTTGGGCAGAATCCAACGAGGTGCTCATGCCCCCACCAATTCTCTTATGCCCCACCAATTCCATTGTGGGAATTCCATTCCAATCCCATTCCCATTCCCATTCCCATTCCCATTCCATTCCATTGTGCCCCACCAATTCCATTGCTTATGCAACCACCAATTCTCTTATGCCCCACCGATTCCATTGTTGTTGTTCAGTCGTTCAGTCGTGTCCGACTCTTCGTGACCCCACGGACCATAGCACGCCAGGCCTTCCTACCAATTCCATTACACCCCCACCAATTCTCTTATGCCCCATCAATTCCATTGTGGGAATTCCATTCCAATTCCAATTCCATCCCAATTCCATCCCAATTCCAATTCCATTCCATTCCATTCCAATTCCAATTCCATTGTGCCCCACCAATTCCATTGCTTATGCACCCACCCATTCTCTCATGCCCCACCAATTCCATTGTTGTTGTTCAGTCGTTCAGTCGTGTCCGACTCTTCGTGACCCCACGGACCATAGCACGCCAGGCCTTCCTACCAATTCCATTACACCCCCACCAATTCTCTTATGCCCCATCAATTCCATTGTGGGAATTCCATTCCAATTCCAATTCCATCCCAATTCCATCCCAATTCCAATTCCATTCCATTCCAATTCCAATTCCATTGTGCCCCACCAATTCCATTGCTTATGCACCCACCCATTCTCTCATGCCCCACCAATTCCATTACGCCCCCACCCATTCTCTTACGCCCCACCAATTCCATTCTGCAAGCAGCCCCCACCACTTGTCCAACTGCAATTTAGCACTTCCAGGGCAACCTGAAATGAGTGGAAATGCTTGTTTGTGGAAGGAAATAGGTAGCACCCTCAGTATCCTCAGATGTAAATACCTTATATAGCATTCAAATAAATTATTTACAAAAAAAAAAAATCAAATGGAAAACATAACCATGTTTTTGAACAGATAACAGCTTTACATCTTTACCATTAAAACTTACTATGGTCATTTCATTCATATATATAAAGTTTCCCACACATATCCACCATATGAAGACTTCAGTATCCATCAGTTCAGGTTCATACTCATAGCCCTAAGCAAACCACAAATTTATAAAAGTGCACACGAATATGCCAACAAGATCAGACTGATAAGAGTCTTACGTTTCACTGAGAATTTACACCTCTGGATAAGGCTAGTTGTCATATAGCTAGGTACTGGAGTCATATCAGGGCTGGCTCTACCATTAGGCAGAGTGAGGCAATTGCCTCAGACAGAAGATGCTGGGAGGAAGCCTTCTGCTTGTTCCTTTTGGACTCTCTATCTATTCCCCTTTGTTGGAGGAAGGAGTTATGGATGGCACATATTGTCCTGGACCCCCTAAACTACCCTGGCGCCTCATCAGTCAAGTTGCCTTTTTTTCCTTTTTGGATGAAAATCCATGCATATTTTTGTGTGTATTTTTCCAAATGCACACATCAGTTGTGCCCATCTTTGAAATGTGCACATTCTTCTCCCACTGATGAAAGCATTTTTGTGCGCAGTTTTCAAATACACGCATGCTGTCAAACACATTTCTATGGGTCTGTAAATAGCATTGCAACCTCAGAAATGTATGGACTTTGATGGCAGATTGTGTCTGAGCCAGTGCTCAGTCCAGAAGAGGCAAACTGGGTAAATCCTGATCAGAAATGATCTGGAATGAATTTCTCGTGCATCCCTATGCTCTTGTCAAAAACCAGAAGGGCTTGTGGGTAGCACAGTGCAAATCTGGAAAAGTGTTTTGACTGTATATGCTAGTGTAGCATAGTGGCTGAGCGAAGTCCCCAGTTCAAAACTCGCCTTGCTGTGAACTCACTAGGTGGTCTTAGAAAAGCCACTCTTGCTCAGCCTCAGCATCCCCCCCCGGGGGGGGGTACTAATGATGGGGAAAATAATACGGACCGACCTTATGGCTGGCTGGGGAATGCTGGGAGTTGTAAGGCTTTCCCCCGCTGTCTACACATGCATAGAATTGTGCTGTAAGTTGTTATATATTAGATTTGTCCATTTTGTTAGTTTTCACCAGTGTATCAATCCCAGTTGATCAGTTGGCTCTTTATTCTTGGGCTGGGATACATTTCCTTTCTGGTTTGTTCCTTTCCCCTGGCCTGGAGGGCAGAACAAGATGGCTGACTTCCCAAGGTGTGGGAACTCCTGGAGGGTGCCTTCTCCAGATCCCCTTCAATTAAACGGTGCCCCCCACCCACCCACCAGGCAGTAGGCAGACAAACTTCACTGCCTTTGTTTCCCCCTGCCTGCCATCACACTGCTCTGCATGGCTCAGTGACTTTGGTCCCAGGCATAACTTTATTTATTTATTTATTTATTTATTTATTAAAATCACCCCCCCATCTTTCTGAATGGCAGGCCATTTGCCATCATTAGCTATCGATGGAGTACCGCTGCTGCAAGGGTAGGGATGGCAAGATGGGCTGGGGTGGCCACTTCTAATGATTGCAGCTGGAGAGAGCAAGGGAAAGGTCAGGATTTGTCCCAACAGGGGATCTTCCTTACTGTTCTCCCCCGCCCCTTTAAAAAAAGAAAGAAAGAATAAAGAATGAAAGCTATTGTCCTGCAGCAGCTTTAGATAGTCAGATAATGAGTTCCTTTCAGAAGTTGGACAGCCAGGTCTCTCTTCTAGGATAGAGAAAGGCTAAAGAGTGCTCCCCCCGCCCTCCTGAGCAGCCCTCCTGCAAAGCCCCAAGTTGGCAATATAATCACCCGCCTTTCACCTTCCAGCTCGCAGCCCTTTTGCTTCCTCCTAAAATGGAGAGAAAAGAAACTGAAGTGATCTCTTCTGGCTGACTCCCTGCAAAGCGCCGGGGACACTAATCATATCTCTTAAGCTAGCAAGGTTGCCGGTTTTCTCCCGCGCCTCACCCCCTGCCAGCAGTGCTGTGCCTCTAAAAGTGGTCAGGCAGGTGGAAATTGAACTGGTGTGGCACAGAGGTAGGGATGGCAGAGACATTCCTTCTGTTCGCGTTTGAACGCGAACTTACCTAATTTCACACTTCGACATTAGGGGAAATTGCTTGCAAAAATGTGTATGTTAAGCCAGAAAAAAAAAGGGGGGGGGAGCATTACCTATGCATCTATTTGGAGAAAGGTGCCCAAAATGCTAATGAATTTTCATGTGAACTTAAAAAAAAAAAAATCATAAAGATTGGGATGAACCAGTGTGTGGGGTGGGGACAGCCGAAGGTAGAGGACCATTTATCCACAGCCCTCCTGGGTTCATGCCAGCAGGGTGGAAGAGAAAGAGGAGTGGAATTGTTCTTTTCTGTTTCCTCTCCCGAAATCACAAAAGCTCGGAAATGTACAGACTTAGGCTGCAGATTGCATTTGGCTCTGCATTTGGGTCCAGGTGGTGCAAATGGGGCAAATTCTGCTCAAAACCAAGCTGAAATGAATGACTCAGCCATCACCACTGTCATGTACTTCACCGCTAAGTGATGGCACCTGCCCACATCTGTTAAGCAGAGTCAGAGCAGGAATGGATTCTGTGAGATGGGCCAATGGTGGTGCCAGATAAATATAGCTGCAATAAGTTCTCAGCATGCAGAGGAATGGGACAAGTGCATAACAAAACAGGAATGTTTAAGGCATTCTTGACACCTTTCCAAAAGGCCAAATGGGGACAGTGTTCTACCAAGACAGGGAGCAGAAAATGGCAGCTTTCCCCGGTAAATAGGGGCACTTGAGAAGTGGGTGGCACCGGGCCTTTCCTAACAAACAAGACACTTTTTCTTGACTGCACCTGTGCTTTGGTGACAAACAGATCAACAGCAGCCCTCTCTTTTAATTCCTCCATCCTGCCCCCCCTCACCTCTGCTCTTCCAATGAAGACAGCACGACATGCAAGCTGCAAACACATGCAGATTCCCCCGGTTTCCACCTGGGACTGTTCAAAGCCAAATGTTCACAGAAACAACGGATTACATGGCATTTCAATCAATATTCTTCTGTGGTAGAATGACGGAGAGAGAAAGGAAGGAGGGAGATGGAGAATGGGAGGTGGGGCAGAGGCTCAGAGACAAGACTGTGATGATAAGTAATACTAATTCTACTACTAATAATAATAATATTCCAGGAGCATGAGAGAATAAAGATGTGTTGTTGATTGTTAAAAGGCTGGGATCTGCTTTCCTCTCCTTACTATGGTGGTGTGTTTCCCTGCCCCCACCCCAAGCTTACCAAAAAGAAACAGTGGGGGAAAAAACAAACCCAAAGGTCTTGGTGGAATCTTTCCTGCAGGCTATTCATCATCTACAGATGTTTCTTCCCCACCACGACCCTACCCCCCTTGGAGAAAGCCTGTACAAAATTTCCCCCATGCTAATTTCCCCCCTGCTAATTCAACAGAACACACATAAATGCAGGAGAGAGAGAGAGAGAGAGAGAGAGAGAGAGAGAGAGAGAGAGAGAGAGAGAGAGAGGCAGGCTCAGTGCACAACCTGGCTTATTGCAAGGTGCATCCTTCTCTCAGGTGTTTGTTTAACCTTCCCTCCTCCTCCTCCCTTCCATTCAGGTTCGATCCGAGTGGGTGTTCAATAGTTCTTCTATTTCTTTTTGGTAAGCTAATTAGGCCTTCAGGATGAGGGAAACTCTGAACAACAAGGGCAAAGAGATTGGATGTGGAGCCAAAAGGGACCCCAAGTAAAGCAAGACTTGTGCCTGTACGGATCTGTCCACTTCGGTTTCCCTCAGTTTCTCATTTTTCCTGTCTTAAGTAGGGATGTACAAAGATTTCATTTTTCTCTGTTTTTTTACTCGAATTTGCTGCGTGCACACCTCCAAACATGAATGCATTTTTTCAGGGGAAGCTCACACATCCCTGAACATGGATTCACATTCTTAAAAGGTGCACTTTTAAAAAAATACACATTTCTCCCCCAGACACACACACACACCAAATTATGCATTTTCACATTTTAATCTATGGGGGTAAAATGTGCGTTTGGGTATGCACATCTCCCAAATGCATGCCAAAATCTGCACTTTCACCAAACAAAAAGAAAAGCAGATCGTAATTTAAAAAAAGGCAGACGAAGCTTTGAGGTGGAATTCCAAGAGCATTGATGAGCTCAGGCCTTGCTAATTCTCTCCTCCCTAGTCCTAAATTCATTCCTGCCCCTTTGTGCATCAATTTGCATTTTTTTTACAAAATTACTTGGGCATTTCTCCCAATATACTCATCTTTGCATGCCCTTTTTGCAAGAAATTTCCCCTAACACAATATTGTGCATTATTGTCACTAATCAACAGGTTTTTGCACACACTTCCCCCAGATATACACACATTTTTGTTCACATTTTTCTGATCAGAGAAGTGTAAATCTCAGAGAAGCGAGGATACCAAGACATAAGTGTATTTTTTGTTTCATGCATTGGTTCAGAAGTGCAAATTAGATAGGTTTGCATTAAAATGTGAACTGAATGGATTTCTTTCCCGTCCCATGGCGAGGGTAGTGTCAGTGTCTCTCAGGGCAGGGCTGTTGACAGCAGTCTACAGGAGCCAGGAACTGGATGTTAGGACCAAAAAGCAACCAAGAGCAGAGAGCAATCCAGACAGCAGGCCTGAAGAACAAGCTGAGAGTCAGAACCAGAAGGAGCAAGTCCAAAAACACAAATGATGCAAAAGTTCATGTTGACCTACTTGCTCAAGCAAACATCCAGTGAGACAGGAAGTCTTCTTATACTCTTTCCTGCCAAGATGGAGCCAATAGCCAGTCTGGGCGGAGTCAATCTGGGAGCTGTAATGCCAGGTCTCACCACATGGGGCAGTAGTAACTCATATATTCCATCCTCTTTGAATTTACATCCTTTTTTAAAAAAGTATTACAGAATCATGTTGCCAGAGAGTCCCACTCATGGTACACTGAAGTTAAACAGCTCTTCTGGATTGTCTGCCACCAGGCAAACCACCATTATGCATGCCTTACCCCCCCCCCCGCACACACACACGAAGTAAAGAAACAGGAATGGATGGTTTCAGCAGAGTGGTCAACAGTCCAGTTGCTGTGGTGGGTGTGGCCAGTCACAAATAGGGATGTCAACCACTGGGAAATCTGTCCCTTTTTGGACTCACTGGATTTCCACGGCACCCCTGACGTGGATTAGATTTGCGGGCCAAGTCATGGGTTTCTTCCCGAAACCTGGGCACTTTTCTCGCCGTTTTTAAAAATGGTGTAAAGAGGAAATTTGCGCAAAAAAGTCACCACACTTTGCACAAATTATGGCCACAATTTGCATGATGTGTGCAAATTGTGCCTGCAGTTTGCATGAATTGCTTTTTACACAATTCTTAAAAACAAACAAAAAACCACTGGCAATCTGCAAACTGGCCTGATTCAATGCAGATGGAGTTGGGCCAGCTCACAGGAAAGCAGGGGGCTGAGCTGAATAAAGCTTAGCTAGCTTCACCCCACCCCTCCCAACGGATCCCTCCAACATCCCTAGTCACAAAACACCCATTTCCTTGAAGGCAAACTGGTGAGACTAAAAGACAAGTAATTTGACTAAGAACCTAAATACAGAGCAAAGCCACCAAAACCAGGGAAGCCCTGAACAACAAGGGCAAAGAGATTGGATGTGCGGCTGAAACGAACCCTCAGTAAAGTGTGACACGCACCTGTCAGGTAGGGGTGGATGGTTCTGTCCATGTTGGTTTCCCTCGGTTGGTTTTGCGTTTTTCCAGTCTTAAGAAGGGATGTGCATGAATTTCGTTTTGCTTTGTTTTTTGACTCGATTTTGCTGCATTTGTGTAACCCACCAGTATAGTTTTCTTTAAGAATTCTGAGTGGGAATATTCCTGCAAAGGAGTGAGATAGGGAGTGGGCACCATTTTAGGCAGTTACCAAAAATGCAGTGTGGAAGAAGCTGGCTTTCTCCTCTCTGTAAGACCCTGAACCCTCGAGACAGGGCTGTTTGCAAAGTTTGCTCCCATGTTATTGGAGCCATCCACCTTGAGAAGACTGCTGAGGAGCTGGGGTGAACTGAGCAGAGACTGTTTTCCTGCTTCCGCCAGCAGAAAAAGCAACCTTCAGAGAGAAGTTTTATTTATATTTGTGTTGTGGACTCAAGGTGGAAGACAGAACTTTGGGAATGCTGTGCTCTGTTTTATTGTTTTGGTGATAAGTGTATTCTTATGCATGTAAAATTATTACATGTGCATTATTATTGTTTTTAATTTGGAAATTAAAATGATATATGTTAATTGTCCCCATACACGGCCTTTGCTGTGAGTCCCTTTAGAGCCCCTGAAGAAAAGTGTTACATTTGCACCTCTGAAACCACCCTTTCGAACTGAAATACAGATGTTGCTGGAAAGCACTTTACTTTGCAGCAACCTGGCCTCCCAGGTGAAAAAATAGTAATAATTGTGAACATCCTTCAGGAATAAATAAAAATTGGGGGGGGGCAGGGACCCTGGTGGGCATGAGGAGAGCTATCTGTGGCCACCATGTTGGCAACCCCAGTCCTATATTTGTAAAGTGCCATCCATGTGCACAGATCCAGGGTTGGATCCAGGTATGACTTCTGTGAGAGGAAGAGACCATCACTGAAAGGAAGGCCTCCACTCACAGAATGTCCCTCCTTCTGATTTGGGGGGAACCCCCTCCCCCCCCACACACACATACCACTGCTCACCCCATTCACTCTTGACTCTCTGTGTAGCTGGAGGGGGCTGCCTTGGGATGGAGGGTCAAGGAAGTCTACTTCCCCTGGGGTAGTTCAAACCTCATAAATCTGAATCCAACCTATGATATGTGTGGAGTTCTGTTTTTAATGAGAACATAGCTCCCTGCCCCAAAAGTTTTACAATCTAGAAATCTGACACAAGGATCAAGTCCTCCAAGGAAAGGTTGAAGGAGCTGGGTATGTTTAGCTTGGAGATGAGATGGTTCAGACGGAATTTATGATTGTTGTTGTTGTTCAGTCGTGTCCGACTCTTCGTGACCCCATGGACCATAGCACGCCAGGCCTTCCTGTCCTGCGCTCTCTCCCGGAGCGTGCTCAAGTTCATATTCATTGCATCCGTGATGCTATCTAGCCATCACATCCTCTGCTGTCCCCTTCTCCTTTGGCCTTCAGTCTTTCCCAGCATCAGGGTCTTTTCCAGGGAGTTTTCTCTTCGCATTAGGTGGCCAAAATATTGGAGCTTCAGCTTCAGTATCTGTCCTTCTAATGAGCACTCAGGGTTGATTTCCTTTAGGATGGACTGATTTGACCTCCTTGCAGTCCAGGGGACTCGTAAGAGTCTTCTCCAGCACCACAGTTCGAAAGCATCAATTCTTCGGCGCTCAGCCTTCCTTATAGTCCAGCTCTCACAGCCATACATTACTACTGGGAAAACCATAGCTTTGATTAGACGGACCTTTGTCAGCAAGGTGATGTCTCTGCTTCTTACTATGCTGTCTAGGTTGGCCATAGCTTTCCTCCCAAGGAGCAAGCGTCTTTTAATGTCATGGCTACAGTCACCATCTGCGGTGATCTTGGAGCCCAAGAAAGTAAAATCTGTCACTGCTGCCATTTCTTCCCCTTCTATATGCCAGGAAGTGATGGGGCCAGATGCCATGATCTTAGTTTTTTTAATGTTGAGTTTCAAACCAGCTTTTGCACTCTCCTCTTTCACCCTCAACAAGAGGCTCTTTAGATCCTCTTCGTTTTCTGCCATTAGGGTGGTATCGTCTGCATATCGGAGGTTGTTGATAATTCTCCCAGCAATCTTAATTCCGACCTGTGATTCATCCAACCCGGCATTTCTCATGATGTACTCTGCATATAAGTTAAATAAGCAGGGTGACAATATGCAGCCTTGTCGTACTCCTTTCCCAATTTTGAACCAATCGGTTGTTCCATGTCTGGTTCTTACTGTTGCTTCTTGACCCTCGTACAGGTTTCTCAGGAGACAGGTAAGGTGGTCTGGTACTCCCATCATTTTAAGAATTTGCCACAGTTTGTTGTGATCCACACAATCAAAGGCTTTAGCGTAGTCAATGAAGCAGAAATAGACGTTTTTCTGGAATTCTCTTGCTCTCTCCATGATCCAGCGAATGTTGGCGATTTGATCTCTAGTTCCTCTGCCTCTTCTAAACCCAGCTTGTACTTCCAGTAGTTCTCGGTTCGCATACTGCTGAAGCCTAGCTTGTAGGATTTTGAGCATCACCTTGCTGGCATATGAAATGAGCGCAATTGTGCGGTAGTTTGAACACTCTTTGGCATTGCCCTTCTTTGGAATTGGAATGTAAACTGACCTTTTCCAGTCTTGTGGCCACTGTTGAGTGTTCCAAATTTGTTGGCATATTGAATGCAGCACTTTAACAGCATCATCTTTTAGGATTTTAAATAGCTCGGCTGGAATACTGTCATCTCCGCTAGCTTTGTTGTTACTAATGCTTCCTAAGGCCCACTTGACTTCACTCTCGAGGATGTCCGGCTCAAGTTCAGTGACCGCACTATCATGGCTATCAGGGACATTCAGATCTTTCCTGTATAGTTCTTCTGTGTATTCTTGCCACCTCTTCTTAATCTCATCTGCTTCTGTTAGGTCCCTGCCTTCTTTGTCTTTTATCATGCCCGTCTTTGCACAAAACGTTCCCTTGAGATCTCCAATTTTCTTGAAGAGATCTCTAGTCTTTCCCATTCTGTTGTTTTCCTCGATTTCTTTGCATTGTTCATTTAAGAAGGCCTTCTTGTCTCTCCTTGCTGTTCTCTGGAACTCTGCATTCAGTTGGGTATATCTTCCCCTTTCTCCCTTGCTTTTCGCTTCCTTTCTTTCCTCAGCTACTTGTAAAGCCTCATCAGACAGCCACTTTGCTTTCTTGCATTTCTTTTTCTTTGGGATGGATTTCGTTGCTGCCTCCTGAACAATGTTACGGACCTCCGTCCATAGTTCCTCAGGCACTCTGTCTATCAGGTCTAATCCCTGAAATCTATTCCTCACCTCCACTGTATATTCATCAGGGATATGATTTAGGTCATACCTGAACGGTTTAGTGGTTTTCCCGACGTTCTTCAATTTAAGCCGAAATTTTGCAAGAAGCAGCTCATGATCTGAGCCACAGTCAGCTCCAGGTCTTGTTTTTACTGACTGTATGGAGCTTCTCCATCTTTGGCTGCAAAGGACATAATCAATCTGATTTCGATATTGACCATCTGGTGACGTCCATGTGTAGAGTCGCCTCTTGTGCTGTTGGAAAAGAGTGTTTGCTATGATCAGCATGTTCTCTTGGCAAAACTCTATTAGCTTTTGTCCTGCTTCATTTTGTACACCAAGGCCATGCCTGCCTGTTATCCCGGTGATTTCTTGACTTCCTACTTTAGCATTCCAATCCCCTATGATGAAGAGGACATCTTTTTTGGGTGTTAGTTCTAGAAGGTGTTGTAGGTCTTCATAGAACCGATCAACCTCAGCTTCTTCGGCCTCAGTGGTTGGGGCATAGACTTGAATTACTGTGATGTTGAATGGTTTGCCTTGGATTCGTACTGAGATCATTCTATCATTTTTAAGATTGTACCCCAGTACTGCTTTTCCCACCCTTTTGTTGACTATGAGTGCTACTCCATTTCTTCTAAGGGATTCTTGCCCACAATAGTAGATATGATGGTCACCTGAATTAAATTCGCCCATGCCTGTCCATTTTAGTTCGCTGATTCCCAAGATGTCGATGTTCAATCTTGCCATCTCATGTTTGACCACCTCCAACTTACCTTGATTCATTGATCTGACATTCCAGGTTCCTAAACAATATTGTTCTTTACAGCATCGGATTTTCTTTTCACCACCAGACACATCCACAGCTGAGTGTCCTTTCGGCTTTGGCTCAGCCGCTTCACTCTTTCTGGCGCTACTTGGTAATACCCTCTGCTCTTCCCCAGTAGCATATTGGACACCTTCCGACCTGAGGGGCTCATCTTCCGGCGTCATCTCTTTTAGCCTTGTGATACGTTCCATGGGGTTTTCTTGGCAAGAATCCTGGAGTGGGTTGCCATTTCCTTCTCCAGTGGACCACATTTTGTCAGAACTCTCTGCCATGACCTGTCCGTCTTGGGTGGCCCTGCACGGCATAGCTTATGGCTTCACTGAGTTACGCAAGCCCCTTCGCCACAACAAGGCAGTGATGCATGAAGGGAGGAATTTATGATAGCTCTCCTTAAATATTTGAATTGCTGAAATATTTGAAAACTGTGCTGCTCCAGAGGGCAGGACTTTATTTATTTATTTATTTATTTGCACCATTTATAGACCTCTCCACACTGAACAGACTCAGGAGTGGTGAACAATAAAAGATACAATGATAAAAAGATAAAAGGAGTAAAACACCATATTAAGAATTGATATTTTTAAAAGCAGACTACCAATAAAAAACATGGCTGGTGGTCAGTCAAGGAAGCTTCCTGGAATAAAGATGATTTCAGGAAGCACTGGAAACAACACAGTCTTAGCGTCTGCCTGACTTCCAGGGACAGGGAGTTCCAAAGAAAGGGGGCCACCACATTGAAGGCTCTTCTCTGAGTGGACTCCAGGTAGGCCATAGGTCTGTGCAGAATCACCAGGATTGTGCCCTCTGATGACCTCAGTCAATGGGCAGGTTGATAGGGCTGACTTGACACAAAGGTTTCAAATTAAAAGAAAAGGGGTGTTGAATAAACATTAGGAAGAATTTCCTCAGCGTACGAACTGTTCAACAGAGGCTTAGCCTGCCATGAAAGGTGGTAGACTCTCCTTTGTTAGAGGTTTTCAAGCAGGGGCTGGATAGCATCTATCAGGGATGCAGCAGCAGCTGATTTCTTGCATTGGCAGGGGGTTGGACTAGAAGACCTTTGAGGTCCCTTCCAACTCTTATTCTAAAGCACAGGTGAGCAACTTTGGGAGGTCTGGGAGCTACTTTTGCCTCTGGACTCTACCTTGGGCTGCCGTCTTCTGGACAACCTGAAAAAATGGTTTTTTAACCTCCAAAAACTGGCATCCGGAGCACTACCGAGCACCAAGAAAGTCAAATCTTGCTGTCTGCAAGCTTCGTTTGATCCTTTTAGGGCTCTGCAGAAGCTATGGAGCCCCCAAAGGGTCAAACGTGGCTTGCAAACAAGCTAGATTTGACCTGTTTGGGGCTTCGTAGTGCTCTGGACACCTGTGTCATTTGCTTTTTGTTTAAACGATGTTACCATTTTTGCAGGTGCAGGGAACAGTGGGGTGGTGGTGGCAGAGGCCACACTGGGGGTGGCTGGGCCGTGTGTTGCCCACCCCTCTTCTAAGGGGAGGGGACGACAGAGGGAGAAGAGGATAGGAACCAACTCCAATTTGAGATGGTGTTTTGTGGCCTTGCTGTTTTTCCTATGTTACGCTTCTCCCTGGGTTTGTTTGGTTACAGGAGGCAGACGGGTAGGATTCAAGTATTAAGAAAAAACCCACAGATGCTGGGAATTAAAAAGAACTCATCGTTAAATTTTTTTCTGGTGCTCGCTGAACAAAGGCTGGGTGTTTGCTTTTGGTTCCCCCCGCTCTGTGTTTTCCCTGTCTTCCCTGTTTGGAATGAGACTCACGAAGCTGTTTTGCATTCAGCGCTCTTGTCAACGGTGGTACGCCAGGGTCTAAGATCTTTGGAAGAGCTGCCCTTTCATTATTAATATTATTATGATGTCTGATGAGGTATGTGTGTGTGCAGCGGCTGTTTGGCGGCTCTAATGGCATCTTTCCAAGAGAGGTGCCTTCTCCGACTCAGGGGTGCGAGGTGTGGGAAAAGCAGATGCTGCTGTTGTTTCTGCTCTCCCCCCGCCTCCCCCCCCCAGCTTTTCTTATTAGCAACTTCCAGACGTGGAGACAGGGTCTTGTATGTGCAAGCTGGTGGCTTCTGTGTCAGGGGGGCAGCGTATCCACTTTGGGTTTCAGTTAGAACCAGTCGGAACTCTAAAGGAGCTATCCAAGGTACGGAAACCCAGCCCCCAAAATGGGTGCAGCACCCTGGATAGCTCCTTTAGAAATCTAACTGGCTCTGACTGAAACCCAGAGCGGATGCATTGCCCTACTGACACAGAAGCCACCAGAGTCCACTGCACGCAAGGAAAAGGTACAGGGTGGAGGTGAAGGAGTTGGTTTAGGCCAGACGTACGCCTATGGAATTTGCTTCTGTAAGTCATGGTGATGGCTTTAGGGCACAATCCTATGGGGGTAGGCAGCCGCCTCCGAACTCAGAGGTGACCACCTATCCAATGCAGGGCAGGAGAAGCACGGAGGGGATCGTTCCTTCTGCGCTTCTTCTGCCCTGCATTTGCGGCTGGAGAGCCGATAGTGGCTGTCTGGCTACAGGAAGGCGGAGCAGGGGAGAAGCTGCCAGACGACACATAGGATGTATCATACTGGCATGCCCTCCCCACCCTGGAACGCCCTCCAGAATGCACCGTTTTGGCCGCTCCGCACTCCTTTTCCATGCATGGAGTGCAAGGCCATACTCCACTGCCTGGAAGGCAGCGTGGAATGGGGGGAAAGTTGATTCTCCGGGAAATGACCTCGGAGCGTGGGATCTGAAGACGGTTCCTGGAAACCCACATATCCTACGGTCGTCTAGCCATGGACCAGCGGCCACAAGATTGCTCCCTTACTGTCTCAGCCTCAGGGGGGAATTCGCAGGGTGAACAAAGCTCTTGCTAGGGGTGGATGAACCTGTCAGTTTTGCTTTCTCCCTGCATTCGCATTTTTTAAAATCCCCAGTTCTTTCCTTCTGAAATACGAAGAACTTTGCATATGTTTGTAAATTCTTATAAAAAATGAACTGAAAAGGCATTCCCCCCCCCATCTGCACTGGCCAAATCCAATAGCTGCAGCTATTCCCAAGTTCTTTCTTCCCCAAATACAAAGACATTTGCAAATGCTGCTGGATTCTTATCAAAAACGGCCTGAAAAGGCCTTCTCACCCATCTGCCCTGGCCAAATTCAATTGGTACAGCTGTTCCCTGTGTGGAGAGGACCGTGTTGTACCTGCCTGGCATGTAGCTATTAAAGAGGAGGAGCCCGTCAGAAAAAAAGAGGTGGAAACCCTGGCTGGGCACCACGAACATGGCTGAACACACAGGGATTCAAATCCAGGCTTTTAAAAGCACAGCACTCAAAGCCCTCCACGCAGATGGGCGAATCTGTCACTTTCGGTTTCTCTCACATTCAATTGTTTTTAATCCCAAGTTCTTTTTGTCCCCAGTATGTAGAGATTTGCAGACTTTTGGTACATTCTTATCAAAAACAAACTGAAATGAAATTTGCACCCGTCCCTCTGCAGTGGCTGAGTGTCTCATCCTAGCCTCAAGGGGGAACTTAAAAGGGGAACGTCGTTCTTGCATGGAAGCCCCCAAGGACAGGCGTGGCAAGCTGGTCTAACCCGGTTGGCCTTGGTCTGAGCTGTAGGCCCCTGGATAACTCGAAAGCTGGCAGCTCCCTCCAAGAAAGATCAAAGCAAGCTCTGAAATAACAGAGTAGGCCCGGAAGACCCAGCCAGACTCCTCAACCCACTCAGGATAACCGATACCTCTTTCAACGTTCTTGTGCTGGCAGCCTTACACTCCTGCACACCAGGGGACCACATTCTCCATGGCAGACCTTCAGGGGGTTCAGGAATGGGCTGGATGAGGAGAACATCAGAGGCTGCGTTATACCAAGTCAGACCCTTGGTCCATCTAACCCAGTGTTGTTGACACTGACTGGCAGAAGCGGCTCTCCAGGGTTTCATGCAGGAGTTTTTCCCACCCTACCTGGAGATTCCAGGGATCGAACCTGGGACTTTCTGCATGCAAAGCAGGGGCTCTGCCACTGAGACACAGCCCCTCCTGGGCCTGAGAATATTTTGCTGTCAGGAAGATCTTCCAAGCTGCTGTTCTGACAGCTCACCATCCAGGATAGCTTTACATTATCCTGCTTCTATTCCCAGCAGCTCCCGAAGTCCTACTTAGGGAGCTTACAGTTAGGGATGTACAGATGTTGTAGTATCTGTTCTGTCTACATTTCAGGGATTGTCAGGTGCCTTTCATCCCACCGCCCATTCATTGGTGGAATTGGATTATTTCCAGTTCCCCAAATTTGCACAAAGTTGCATTTGTTCAAAATCGCACTTGTGAAAATGCGCAACACCCCCCCGCCCGCAATGTGCAAACAACCTGACAAATGCTCATTTTCATGCTTTAGACTATGGTGGAAATGCACATTTTCAACCAGTGGTAATTTTTTTAACCTATTTTTCTACAACTAAAGTTGTGTAAAATTCCAGAAAGTTAAAAAAAAAAAAAAAGTCAGCAAGTCCATGGAATCTATGTGACTCAAGAAAAGCCAGTCCGCTGCAGGATCTGAGGGTTGTACTAATAGAAATCTGAACTCATTTCATTCTGTTGCGGATTTCTCTGACATCCCTGCTTACGATGCTGCTGTATATCCCTCTAGCACATCCTCTACATCAGCCTATTGCCCTCCAGATGTATTGCACTACAAATCCCATCATTTCCAGTCAGCATGACCAAAGAGAAAGGGGAAGATGGGAGTTCTCATCCAACACAGTTGTCATTCTTCCTCCTCAACTCCTCTGCCTCTAATGAGGCAATGCTGCAAAGCCAGAAGAGGAATTCCATCCTCCACCCCACCCCAGCTCACCTCAATTTCTATTTATGTATGTATTTCTTTATACAGTCATAGAATCATAGAATAGTAGAGTTGGAAGGGGACTACAAGACCATTGAGTCCAACCCCCTGCTCAGTGCAGGAATCCAAGTCAGAGCATCCCTGGCAGGTGGCCTCATCTTGAATGCCTCCAGTGTGGGAGAGCCCGCCACCTTCCTAGGTAATTGGTTCCATTGTTGTATTGTTCTAACAGTCAGGAAGTTTCTCCTGATGTTCAGCCGGAATCTGGCTTCCTGTAACTTCAGCCCGTGATTCCATGTCCTGACTCTGGGATGATCGAGAAGAGATCCTGGCCTTCCTCTCTGGGACAACCTTTCAAGTCCTTGTAGAGCGCTATCCTATCTCCTCTCAATCTTCTCAAGGCTCAACACACCCAGTTCTTTCAGTCTCTCCTCAGAGGGCTTTGTTTCCAGTCCCCTGATCATATTTGCTGCCGTCCTCTGAACCCTCTCCAGTTTGTCTGCATCCTTCTTAAAGTGTGGTGCCCAGAACTGGACACAGTACTCCAGATGAGGCCTAACCAGTGCTGAGTAAAGGGGAACTAGTACTTCACATCATTCATTCATTAATTCATTCATTCATTCATTTCTATACCACCCAATACCTGAAACTCTCTGGTGGCGCTCATTTCTAGCTCATCTGCATTTATTTCCGGTCATTCCAGCTACGGCAGGGAATTGCAATGGACAGCCATCCCCGCTGATTCGGCATATAATTTTAGAAATTCTTTGACTTAACCTGCAATCCAGAAATGTAGGAGATTAAACTGGAGATTAATTATTCAAGAGGAAATGAAATGACATCCAGGAGGGGTCTTCTCAGCTTCTGGTTTCTGAGTCTTCAAAACCCTTTTGAGAAATTTCGGCTCAGCTGTACAAAATTACTCACCTCCTTTGTTGCACATTTAAAGCTGACCCGACTGTGTGACAAAGCAATCAGACAATCATTTTGCTGTATTGCTAAGTCCGACGTGCATTCAATCCAGCACATGATCAGGGCTGATGTTTGTTCGCACAAATTGGCCCAAAAAACTCAAAGAGCCTATTTGTCTGGGCTGTTGCAAGGATGAATGTCACCAGGATGTTAAAGTGCTCTGAATACTAAAAGTGCTATAGAAGAGATTAATAATCACAATAAAATGCCATTTCCTTTTGTCTTTGGAAGAATACGATGCAAAAATCCATGTTCTGTTTTGTTTTGTTTTGCTTTGCTTGCGGCTCTCCCAACTTCGAACAAGTGTGTGGGCAAAGTAAATGCCAACATTAATCTGGTTACCAATATGCTCGAGTTAAATCAAATGCCAGCTAATGCTGCTGATTACGTCTGCGGGTCTCCCGAACAAGCCAGGGTGATCATGCCGCCAGCGCCTCCACAACCTTTCCGCCTGAGGTGTCCGTGGTGCTGAATTCAGAGCAAGGCTTGAACCTGTGGTGTCTGATAGACATTCCCCTTACACAGTGGAGGTCTGATGGTACTCTTTTCTTAAATCCACTTTGAACCATGTCAGTATTCCTTCTGGGAGTTCTTAATTGGGTCTGATGACACCCACTTTAGGATATTTTGGCACCCGAGAGACACCAAAAGCAAATAGCACAATTGCACTCTGGCCATGCCCCTTTCCCCCTGACTGCCAATTGTTTCATGGTTTCCCGGCATTTGTCCCCTATTCTAAAAGGTTCAGTTGCCTCTCCTAAGGCAATAGGCCTCTTCTACTGGCAGTAAAGGCTTTAAGGTAAAATATGTGGCTTTTTTGGCCATACCTCTTTTGCCCTGCCCACCCCTGGAATGTGGCCCCCAAGAGTTTCTTCATAATGGAAACCAGCCCTTGGGAAAAAAAAGAGGTTCAACACCCCTGACAAAAACCAGTATGGTGTCCGCTGACTGGTAGCAGGTCTCCAGGGTCTCAAGAAGAGAAGGGCCTTTCCCTTTCCCCAGCCCCATTTAAAACCTGGATTGAACCAAGCCATGTTCAGGGTTTTGTTCTTGGTATACAAAGCCCTAAACAACTCAGAACCAGGACACCTAGCTGAACGCCTTCCCCTATATACATCCAGTCGAGCCCAGAGATCTTCCGAGGAGGCCTTATTGGTCTGTCCATGACCAATACGATATTGCCAAGTAACAGCACTTAAGCGGGCCTTCTCAGTGGTGGCACCTACTCTCTGGAAGGCTCTCCCATGTGCAGTTTGAGAGGCAGAAAGTATGTTAAGCTTTAAACGCCTCTTGAAGACATATTTGTTGACCCAGACTTTCACTGACTTGTAATGAATTGACACTGGCCCATTTTACGTTGGTCCTGTTTTACTGTTTCTATGTATTTATTGTTTTTCTTGTTCTTCCACTGTTTGTTTACTGGTTTTATGCTATATTTTATATATGTAAGTATTGTGAACTGCTTAGAGATCTTAGGATATGAGGGGTAGGGTTAGTCCTACTTAGAGTAGACCCATTGAAATGAACGGGGCTCATATTAGTCATGCCTAATGTAAGTCCCATTCATTTTGATGGGTCTGCTTTAAGTAGGACTAACGCTGGATACTACTCTTAAGTGGTATAAAAGTAGTACAAAAAATAAACGTCAAACCTTTGGCATGCAAAGCAGGAAATCTGCCACTGAGCTATGGATATTCCTCCCATGGTCTTCTGCTGCTCCAGTCCACTTCAGTGAGATTTATTCAGGAGTAGTTCCAGGTGGATCATCCCTTGTGGATCACATTGGCCTCTCTCTCTCTCTCTCACTGTCCTTGGAAAGGGAGAGGGTGCCTCACACTCTCTGCTGGCATTGCTGCTCAATACCAACACAAGGGGCAACTACTCCTTTGTCTCGAGGATTCAGAATTGACTAGTTGAGCAAAAAGTGGGTTATTGAAATATGGCCCTCTTTTCCATCTTTGCAATGCAAAATTGTCATGCTGAAATAATAGAATCATAGAATCATAGAATAGTAGGCATATTCTATTCTAATATATTCTAATAGTAGGCCTAGAATCATAGAATAGAAGACAGTGAGAGGCACCCTCTCTGTGTCCTTGGGAAGGGAGAGGGTGCCTCACACTCTCTGCTGGCACTGCTGCTCAATACCAACGCAAGGGGCAACTACTCCTTTATCTCAAGGATTCCAAATTGACTAGTTGAGCAGAAAAAAGTGGGTTATTGAAATATGGCCCTCTTTTCCATCTTTGCAATGCAAAATTGTCATGCTTAAATAATAGAACCATAGAATCATAGAATAGTAGGGATGGAAGGGGACTACAAGACTGTCGAGTCCAACCCCCTGCTTAATGCAGGAATCCAAGTCAGAGCATCCCCGACAGGTGGCTGTCCAGCTTCATCTTGAGTGCCTCCAGTGTGGGAGATCCCACCACCTACCTAGGTAATTGGTTCCATTGTCATACTGCTTTAACAGTCAGGACGTTTGTCTGGATGTTCAGCCGGAATCTGGCTTCCTGTAACTTGAGCCCATTATTCCGTGTCCTGCACTCTGGGATGATCGAGATGAGATCCTGGCCTTCCTCTCTGGGACAGCCTTTCAGGTACTTGAAGAGCGCTATCTTATCTCCCCTTGGTCTTCTCTTCTCAAGGCTAAACATGCCCAGTTCTTTCAGTCTCTCTTCATAGGGCTTTGTTTCCAGTCTCCTGATCATATTTGCTGCCCTCCTCTGAACCCTCTCCAGTTTGTCTGCATCCTTCTTAAAGTGTGGTGCCCAGAACTGGACACAGTACTCCAGATGAGGCCTAACCAGTACTGAGTGGAGGGGAACTAGTACTTCCCGGGATTTGGAAGCGATGCTTCTATGAATGCAGCCCAAAATAGCATTTGCCTTTTTTGCAGCCACATCACAAATCAATGCTGTTTGCTGTGAAGGGAATAATGTTGAATACTTTTGACCTTAGAGGTCATTAATATAAAGTTATACTTGTCATGTTTCCTGTAGATTACACACACACACACACACACACACACACCTGTTTTCCAGCACAATTCTTCGCATGTTTACTCAGAAATAATTCCCGCTTTATTCAGTCTGCCTGACCTTCATCTGGGTCATTGTGTCTATGATCCAGTGGAGGCTGGTAGCTCTGATTTCGGTGGGGCTGTGAATCCATTCTGGGTTTCAGTCAGAACCAACCAGAACTCTAAAGGAGCTATCCAATGTGCTTAATCCTATCCTCAAAATGGGTTCAGCACCTTGGATAGTTCCTTCAGAATTGTGTCTGGCTCTGACTGAAACCCAGAATGCATTCACAGCCCCACTGACATCAGGGGCACCAGCTTTCACTGCAACCATCCACTTCTTCACTCTTCTGCCCTTAGTGGCATCCAAAATTTACCACCGGAGGTGGCCACCTCACTTTGCCTCATGGCAAAGCCATCTCTGGCTCCTGGCCCACCTCACTTGCTTATCACTCCACAGTATTGCAGGGTTCCTCTTTCCCATCACATCCTGGGCCTTATTTCTCCGGCTGTGCCAGATGCCTCAAACCTCCCTGTCTGTTTGGATAACCTTTCCCTTTGGCTTTGCACGGCCATTTCCATCCAGAGATGATTAGCCCTGAGCAACCTGTCTAGGAGACTTCGATAAAAGAAAGTGAAAAATAAATTTCTAAAAAAAAAAATCCTCTCCCAGCACTTTTCTTTTTGAAAGCGCGCGCGCACACACACACACACACACACACACACACAAACCAACCCACGATCTTCCAAGCTTCTGTGCCAAGGACCCGGCAAACAATTACCGAACAGAAAAGCAATATGAGCGCTGGCTACTCTACTGAGGCAGAGGACCAAGCTAATATTAGGAGAGATCTACAGCAGTTTCCAAAATGCAGCGTACTCCGACAAGCTAATGGGGAGATTAGGAAAATTCATTTCTTTGCTGGATGTTGGGGGAGGCGATGGGTTACGTCCAGGGTTCATAATGATGGCAGAGTTTTAATTCACCTGGTGGTAGAGGTCAGGGAGGGGAGCAATTGTTTCTTCTGTCTCCTTGTGTGCAAAAACTGGCCTCCCAAGGATCCATCTTCCCTGGGTTTGGAATTGAGAAGCATCACTCATGTAAATTGCAGGTAAGCCAGTTTTCTTTAATTTACATCAATAAAAATACATAATAATAGATTGTTATTATTTACATCTATATTGGGGTGGGGAACATCAGGCTCAGGGGCCAAATTTGTCCCTCCTGGGGTCTCAATCCAGTCCTCTGGGGTTTCCCAGATGGCCACACACCCCTTTTCCCCAATCAGTGATTGTTGGGTGGTTTTCCTGGCTTTTGTGCAGTTTTTTCCCCATCCTAAAAGGGTGAAATGCCTCTGCTAAGAATCATAGAATAGTAGGGTTGGAAGAGGCCTACAAGGCCATCGAGTCCAGCCCCCTGCTGAATGCAGGAATTCAAGTCAGAGCATCCCTGACAAGTGGTTGTCCAGCTTCATCTTGAATGCCTCCAGTGTGGGAGAGCCCACCACCTCCCTAGGTAATTGGTTCCATTGTCGTTTTGCTCTAACAGTCAGAAAGTTTTTCCTAATGTTCAGCTGGAATCTGGCTTCCTGTAACTTGAGCCCATGATTCTGTGTCCTGCACTCTGGGATGATCAAGAAGAGATCCTGGCCTTCCTCTCTGTGACAACCTTTCAAGTACTTGAAGAGCGCTATCCTATCTCCCCTCAGTCTTCTCTTCTCCAGTGCTGGCAGTAAGAGTTTGAAGATAAATTAGGCTGGTATTTTAGGCCCTGCCCCTTTTGCCTTTAGAATGTGCCCGTTATTAGAATGTGGCCCGCCAGAGTTCTCCAAAGCAGAATTCAGCTCTTGGGTTGAAAAAGGTTCTGCAACCTGATCTATATAAGATTGTAGAATGTTAAGAGCATAAGAAGAGCCCTGCTGGATCAGACCAAGGGTCCATCTAGTCCAGCATTCACACAGTGGCCAACCAGCTGTCGACCAGGAACGCACAAGCAGGGCATGAGCGCAACAGCACCCTCCCACCCATGTTCCCCAGCTGTTCCCCAGCAACTGGTGTACATAGGCTCACTGCCTCTGGTTTTGGATGTAGCACATAGTCATCAAGACTGGTAGCCATTGATAGCCTTCTCCTCCAGGAATTTGTCCAACCCCCTTTTATAGCCATCCAAATTTGTGGCCATCACTATGTCTTGTGGTAGCGAATTCCATAGTAACTATGTGCTGTGTGAAGAAGTCCTTCCTTTACTTGTCCTGAATCTCCTAACAGTCAGCTTCGTAGGATGACCCCAGGTTCTAGTACTTTGAAAGAGGGAAAAAAATATTTCCCTATCCACATTCTCCACACTATGCATTATTTTGTAGACCTCTCTCATGTCTCCCGTCCCCTAATGTTGAAAGTGCGTCACATTATATTGTAACAGCTGGGACCCATAACAAAAGGCAGCAGTTTGGGGTGCATGCCAGCCATGCCCTCTTCCAGGACTCAATTCCACCCCCAGCCTGGAGTGTTCCATTTCCCCTGAACAGTCAGTTAGCAGTCTATGTCCATGGACCATGCTCAGCTCCCATTGGACTGTTCTTTTTTTTGGGGGGGGGGGTCGTTCCTCTCTTCCACTGGGGTGTTCTTTTCCCTAAAGATTTTTTGTACTTCTGCAAACGTTGGGGTTTTCCCGAACAGGCTGATATTTCCTTTGTGTACATAGATGGTGCCAGTGTGTACTCCAGCTCACTTGTCCACGGGCTGGCCTGACTCGTCCTGTGTGAGTCAGGCCAGCTTGCATACTTCCATGGGTTGCACTGCCGTTCGCAAACCCCTCATGCTCTCCTTGCTAATATTGACCATGGCAAGGAGAGCACGAGGGGTTTGAGCACAGTGGTGGCAGACGGGGGCAGCCACCCATTCCGTGCAGGCTGTCTTTCTTTCTTTCTTTCTTTCTTTCTTTCTTTCTTTCTTTCTTTCTTTCTTTCTTCTATTTCATTTCAATTCATTTCTATACCGCCCAATAGCCGAAGCTCTCTGGGCAGTTCACAAAAATCAAAACCAAAAAGCACACAATAAAACAATCTAAAATATAGAAGCATTAAAAGCACAATATAACAATACAACCAGAATAAAACCTAGCAGCAATGCAGAGGTTTAAAATACCGACTTAAAACAGCAAAGCTAGAAGACTAGAAAACTAAAATGCTAAAATGCCTGGGAGAATAAAAAGGTCTTCACCTGGTGCCGGAAGGAATACAGTGTAGGTGCCAGGCGAACCTCACTAGGGAGCTCATTCCACAGCTGGGGTGCCACAGCAGAAAAGGCCCTCCTCGTAGTCGCCACCCGCCTCACTTCTTTTGGCAGGGGCTCACGGAGGAGGACAAGGCCACATGACAAGGCCACATAGGCAGTGAGGACTGATGGCATGAAGCCAAATCAGAGAGAGGGTGGTGGTTCCTTCCCTCACTCTGGTGTCCTGTGGTGTTAAGAATGAGGAGTGAGGGAGGGGAAATGGTGTTTAACAGAGAGAGTGCAATGACAGTGTATTGTAATACATCGTCATCCTTCTCATTGTTATTGATATCAGTTTTAGTTTGGTGGTGACCAGGGCTGGTGTCAAGGGTCGGCATGGCTGGGCACCTGCCAAGGGCCCAAACCCCAGCAGAGGCCCACTGACCAGAGCCCCCTGGAGTTGCTCCTCCTCTTCCCTATTCACCTGCCTCTCGCTCTGGCCCAGGCAACGGAGGTGGAGAGAAGGAGGAGCAGGAGATGCCGTGGCCTCCTGGCTCCCTGGCTCGCTGCCTGTCAAGCAAGCAAGCGGGAGCCATGATAAGGAAGAGGGGGAGGACGAGGAGGAAGGGCAGCGGGTTGCAATGGAGGTGAGAAGGCAGGTGCACGGAGGGAGGGGGCCCACTGAAGATGCTTTGCCCGAGGGCCCTCAGAAACCCGGAACCCACACTGGTGGTCACAATGACCGTGGCTGAGCCGCCCACATTTCACGATGGCAAATATCACATCCATAGAATCCGGGTACAATACCTGGAGACCATCCCAGAAAGAATCGGCTGCTCTGAAGAAGAACATACTGTGCTCAGATTCAGTCTGGGGGCTTGTGTAGAGCGGGAAACACCCCCAATATCTCCCTGCTGAGTGTTTGGATGCTCTTTGACATTGTCGTTTTTTAAAAAAACAGCAGCCGCAATGGCACCTAATCACTTCCATGCCTGCACTGCTCCGCCAAGTCTCTCTAGCTGCTGCCTCCTCTGGGGAACCCAGGCAATGTGAATTTAAACACATTGATGCAGGAGAGAGAAACAAGGAAGGCCAGCCGTCTGCGTGCTCCCAGTTGGGAGAACTCTGGCAGGCAGAGACAGAGAACACTGCGTATTTATTAGCTGGGCCAGGAAGTCTGGACAATTACCACGGGGATTGGCTTCCTCCTTGGATGCTGTTTAATTGTTGGCAGCGGGCAGGTAGTTTCTGTAGTCGCTGGGGAGTCTGGGTGTGGTTTATCTGACATGAAGTCAGCATCTATTGTACTGCAGCCAGCTGTCTCTAAAGAGATCTCTTTAAAATTTGGTGGTGGAATAAACCCTTCTGTTGTTAATCATCTCGACACAACCAGGCCCAGAACTCTCCTTAATGCAACCAGGAGAAAACACCATTAAACCTGTCCAGATTTGTCAAAACAGTCATGCATATAACGGGTTTAGAAATTCTGCCCCCAGGGGAGACAGGTTCTGCAACTGGTAAATTTTATGCAAAGGGAGCCGGTTGGCAAGCTCTCTATGACACGTGATTTCAGGCGCAATCCTATATTGAGATCCACCAGCCAAGGGGCTCTAGGATTTGGGGGAAGCCCTGAAAAACCAGTGGAACTTAAAATACGTTCCCAGCATGAGAGATACACCAGCAGAACTCCCCTGGTATACTAGCGGAACGCTCCACTGGAAAAGCCTTTCCACCAGTGAAGATAACTTATGCAGCTAAGAATCTCATGCCTGAATTTGCTTTTTTTCCTCTTCCCTCCCAGTCTCCTTTCTTTTTGTGTCACATCTTTTAGATCATGCAAACATGGTCAGGGACCGTTTTATTTCTTATCTTTGACCTTGGGAACCTTTTTGGTTAAAGATAAAAATTGCCATAAATAAATAAATAAATCAGCTGATGGAATACCTGAATTGGGGCAGAGAGAGTGTCCCCCCCCCCACACACACACAGTGGAAGCAAAGGCCAGAAGCTCTATTCCAACCATTGCTAGGGGGGAGGGGTGCGTTGCTGGGAAATCTGACCCTTTGGGGGCTTGCCGGATTTCCAAGGTACCCTGGGCTCAGCTTGCAATTGCGAGCCAAGCCATAGGTTTCTTCCAGAAATCTGAGAAGTTTTTTCAGTTTTTTGTTTGAATTTTGCAAATAGAACTTTGCGCAAATTGCAATTTGTGTAATTTGTGCAAATTGCAGCTGTAATTTGCACGACTTTCTATTTATGAAAAATTTTAAAACCTGGAAAATCCATGAGTTGGCCTAGCTCAATGCAGATTGAGTCAGGTCAGCTTGTGGGGAAATGAGCTGAAGTTCGGTGGGCCAAGCTGTTGATGGATTCCTCCGACATCCGTAATCATTGCTGCAGCTGGCCAAACACCTATGAGATCTTTTGCTTGCCGACCACAGCTTCCATAGTATCAGAGAGGTTTTAAATAATTTGATCTGGATTTAAACATGGCACTTTAATGCACTGTTTTAGGTTTTCCCTCTGCAAAGGAACAAACTTGATGCCATGATTGTCCATATGGTTGTATCAATATTCTTTTTGAGGTGCCATTTTAGCAGTGCACAGGGCAGGGTACCCCTGTGCACCTGTAAAACACCACACCAAAAGCATCTTGATGCAATCCTATGCTTGAACCCACACACAATTATTTCAGTGCGCACAGGAGCATCTACAACAGTGGGAAGAGGAAGGAAGAGAAACCAGGTGGTTGTTTTTAATGAACATTGATCTCAAACTGCTGCTGTATTCTTTCCAGATTATCAGGGGTTTTAAATAACATGATCTTGCTGGCTGGATTTAAACATGGCACTTTAATGCACTGTTGTAGGTTTTCTCTCCGCAGAGGAACAAACGTGATACCATGATTGTCCATATGGTTGTATCAAGATTCTTTTTGAGGTCGTGTTTTAGCAATGCACAGGGGTACCCCTGTGCACCTGTAAAAAAACACCACACCAAAAGCATCTTGATGCAATCCTATGCGTGAGCCCACATACAATTATATCAGTGCATATAGGAGCCTCTTCGGGTCTTTTAAATAATTTGATCTTGCTGGCTGGATTTACATACAGGACTTCAATGCAATGTTTTAGGATGCAGTCCTATGGACCCTGGGAAGGTGTTCCAGAGTCCATAGGATGCCTAGGATCTGGGGAAAAGTGCCAGCTCCAGGTTTTTTAGGGACCCTGGGCAAGACATTGGCAATGGGCCCCCTCCCTCAATGAGTCTACCTTCTCCCCACCATTGTCACCAGCCACTCTTCCTCCTTCTCCTTTCCTCAGCGTTGCTCCCACTTGCTTGCTTGCGTGGCAGAGAGGCAGTGAGCGAGTTGGCCATGGCATCTCCTGCTCCTCCCTCTCCCACATACGTAAGGCACAGTTTGGGTATCAGAGGGGATCGTGCCTTACTTATTCAGAGCAGGAGATCAGCAAGTTACTGGCTCCCATGGAGGCTGGTCCAGCTCATTTCACCCCTGGCAGGTTCTCATCTCCACAGGCGCTGACCCTGCCGTCTCTGAAAAGCAGCCAGGGGCTCCCCTCGCTAAAAGCTGTTTCAACTTAACTCTGACAATAAAATTTACCATTAAAAATAAATTTATCTTGGCTTCATGCAGCCCTGAAATCTACAGAGGGAGTGATTCAGTGGTCTTGTCACACTGCAGCATTCAGCACACCGAGCTGAACAACTGGATATTTTCCAAGTCCAGCAACTCATTTTCTGCTGCCGAAGCCAGGAATGTACAGTGGGTTGACGTTTAATTTAGCATCTAACATACCTTGACATAAACCCATAATACAATAGCAGGGGGTGGGGAGGGGAGTTGATGGCAGTGGGAGGGAGAGCTGGTCCAATTGATGGAATGGATTTTTATTTTTGAATTTTTTTCCATCTTCTCCTTTTGCTCTGTCAACAGTCACCAAGTATGACAGGATGAAAGCTGCAATAAAAGGAGGATTGAAAAGGGAAAATTGGAAAGGTGCACATGGTCGGTTTCTGGTGAACAGGAATGGCACAGGGTGTGTACATATGCTCACTGATGCGCACACATTGGCATCTATGCTTTTGGTGGCACTGTGACTTCTGGTGACAGTTCTGGTGGGATCATGACAGAGCTGGAAAGTGATATTCAGACTTGGTGGAAACGTGCAATGGCCGAATGTGGAATTTTTAATCTGAGTTGAGAGTGTGACATTTCACCTCAGGGTTTGAGAACATGAGATTTGTCACCGTCTCTTGAGGGTCTCATGAGTCCCCATAACCACACCCCCAAGGACAGTCCAAAGATGTGGGCAGCTACATTGATCCAGAGATCCACAAACCAGTTCTAGCAGGTTTCATCTCCACCAGGAACAGGTCCTTTGTAAAGCGAATGGGTCTTAATGGCCCATTCCAGACCACGGCACCCCCCAAATATTTTCCATTACAACAGGGAACAATATGTTGTTGCTGGAAAAATTCATTTGCCCCCAGCTACCCTGACAATTGCAGCTAAGCCAGCTGCAATTTAAACGGGGCCAGCAAGATCAAACGATTTAAAACCACGGATGATCTGGAAAGAATGCAGCAGTGGTTTTAAATCAACATTCATTAAAAACAAGCAGCTGATTTCTCTTCCATCCACTTCCCAGTGTTGAAGATGCTCCTGTGTGCACTGATAGAATTGTACGTGTGCTCAAGCATAGGATTGTGTCAAGATGCCCTTGGTGCGGTGTTTTGCAGGTGCACAGAGGTACCTCTGCACATTGCTAAAAGCAGCACCTCAAGAACACTCTTGTTATTTATTTATTTATTGCATTTATATCCCACCTTTTCTCCTCTTGCAAGGAGCTCAAGGCGGCTTACGTGATCCTCCTCCTCTCCTCTATATTCACAACAACAACCTTCTGAGGTAGGTTGAGCTGAGAGTCTGTGACGGGCCCAAAGTCACCCAGCGAGCTTCCATGACCAAGTGGGGACTAGAATCTGGATCTCCTGGCTCCCAGTCCAACATGAAGTTCGTTCTTTTGCAGAGAGAAAACCTATCCTGCAGAATCTAACAGACATGTCCCAACACATCCGAAGTTTGCCTTTGTGCCAAAAAAGAAGCAGCTTCAATGAGGGTATTATTATTATTATTATTATTATTATTATTATTATTATTATTATTATTATTATTATTTTACTAAAATGTCATCCACGCCCCTCACTGGGTGTTGATTTTCTGGTCACTTTGCCAAGGCCCAAACAGTTTGGGAAATGGGCGAGTTAATGTACCATGAGAAGGCGAGTTCTTGTGTTCTTTTAGCTTCATTAAAGCTCCTTGAAGCCATGAAGGGGGTGGGGGAAAACAAAAGCAAGTGGTATTCTTCTGCGGGTCCCCAATACACAGAGCCTTAAAATATCTCTGGGTTGTATCCAACATAATTTCTCTCTATATGCATCATTAAGAAGAGCAAGGAAGCGGGAAGATGGGGAAAGCGGATTTTAAAAACACGTGCAGCCTTGGAATGGTCAGATGTATCGTTCTGAGCGCACGCTCCGAGAAGGGATAGAAGACAACTGTTGCTGGATCAGCCCTGAGGCCAGGCTGGTGTCGAGGGCAGTGTGGTTGGGCACCCACACCCCAGCAGGGTGGTAAGGGACCCTCGGACAGGCCCCTCCTCTCCCCCTTTGTAACCCGCATGTTCCCCTGCCTCTCGCTCCGGCCCAGGCAATGGCGGTGGGGAGGAGGAGGAGCGGGAGGGGCCGCGGCCTACGGCCCCCTGCCTCCCTGGCTCTCTGCCTGCCAAGTGAGCGAGCGGGAGCAACGAGGAGAGAAAGGCCAAGGAGCAACAGCATCTGGTGACAATGGCAGTGAGGAGGCAGCCTCACTGGGGGAGGGGCCCATTGGGGGTGCCTTGCCCCAGGGCCCTTCAAAACCTGGAGCCCCATCTGGGGCTTCGGGAAGGCAGGGGAAGGCCTGGCAGACCAGGAATACAGTCCCAGCGGCGTCCTGATGGTGGACGTGGGCTAGAGTTAGCGACTCAGGGGTGGAGCCTGATGGGCGTGGGGCGGAGCCGAGAGCAAAGGGATTCGATGAGCTAAGCAAAACATAGCCCCCTTGGGTTCTAGCCCCTCCCCCTGATATTCTACGCTTTCCCCACAAGACCCCCAAGGAGGAGGCCAAAATCCTGAAGCGTCGAGTCTTCGGCGCACCAGCTGGGGAGGATGGGAGTTGTACTTTAATACATCAGGAGGAGGCCTGGTTAGGAAAGGCTGAGCTAGAGAACTGATCCATCCAGCAAAGCACATGATGGCCTGTTCAGCAGAACCTGGAGTCAGCAGTGCCTGTGTCCTCTCTCGTCCTGCCTGCCGTTGCCCACAGCGGCCAAGCAGACGCCTCCAGGGAGCACCCAAGCAGGCCACGAGGGCCAAACCCTCCTCTCCTGCTGTGCTCCCCAGCAAATGGTATTGAGAGGCATGCAGGAGGTAGCCCATAGCCATCATGGCTGGTAGCCATAGGTAGCCTTAATATCCTCCACAAATTTGTTGAACGTCCTTTTGAAGCTGCCCTAGTTGGTGGCTGCCACATGTTGTGGCAGTGAGTTCCGCGGGTGAATGATGTGCATTTCGTTGACCGCCATATGCTGTGGCAGTGAGTTCCCTAGGGTAACAATGTGTCAGGTGAAGAAGGGCTTCCTTTTGTCTGCCCTCAGCCTCCGGCCAATCACCAGGAGGGGCTTGTTGCATGAACTGATAGATCCATGTGTTAGAGCCAAAACAGATGTGTTGGACTACAAGTCCCATCATCCCCAGTCAGCACATCTGGAGGGCGCCAGGTTAGGGAAGTGGTGCTCTGGCCACTACACTAGGTTATCACTGGACCCCTCTCACTTTAGTTGTCTGGCAGAACATTCTTCCACAGCATGGATATCAAGGTGTCTGGGGGTCTTTGGGGCCCACGAGAGCCCCTCAGGAGCAGAACTGCTGCTGGAGGCCTCTGGGGCTGTGCTCGAACTCCAGGCCTCTCTGTGCTGGGTCAGTGATGGGGTCAGCGTCGCCCTCCCCTGGCATCGTGTCTTTGATGGTGCCTACCTTGCAAGACAGGACCCCGACACACTGCGACTGGCTTTGGCAGCAGCACACAAGGCTGGATCCCCGGGGATCGGTTCGAGGCACAGACAATAAGGAGGCAATTGCAGAGATTCACTGCAAGCGGCAATATTGCCCCCCCACACACACTCTCCCTCTCATTGGCTGCAAGCGTCTTGGGAGCGAATAAAAAATGATGCACCGTTGCAACTGACTGTCTAAATCTGCACTGCCGTATAATTAATTAGCGCGGGACGTGAGGAAGGACAGCTTGCAAAGGGCTGGGAAGCGGAGCGCCTCCTCTCTACTCCCTCTGCAAAGCCACCCGGAATCTGCCATCTGCGAGGTTAAGTGCTCTGGTAATGAAGCCCAAAGGGCCTCTCTTTCTAGCTCCGCAAAATCACACGCCCTAGCTGCTGCTTCTTGCTTCTTGCCGTCTCTCGGCCGGCTCACTGCTGTGTCCCTGCTTACCTCTATGATTATGACCAATGGCATCACCCAGGCCAACTGGAATTGCCAGTGGATCTGGCCCAAAGTGAGATTTCTAGGCAACTTGGCCAGGGCAGCAGGGGCATTGTTAGGACTGGGCCTAAGGGGACCGGGCCCTGAATCAGTTTCCCGGTGCTCAGGATCTATTCCACAGAACCCTGAGTGTCCATTGCTACCGATAGAATATTTTTCCTCCTTAACTTAATCACCATACAGGAGGCAGGGGCAACTTTCAAGGGGGACTACAGCTGTGGAGAGAAGATTTAAACCCTTCCTCCCCACATGGTTCCCCCCCATATCTTCTTCTGCACAGTAATTGGGGGGGGCAAATTCCATTGCTTTGAGATGATCTGGGGCAGGGTATTTTAATAAATCCTTGTACTTATTTCTAAATTTTCATATATAGATATAAAGTAGCATGTATAGATTTTAGGCAGATGTATTTATTTATTTTGGGGGCCGCAGTGGCTTAGTGGTTAAGACGCTGAACTGCAGACTGGAAGGTCGGCAGGTCAGCAGTTCAAGACCCGAGTGCTGCGTGACGGAGTGAGCTCCCGTCTTCAGTCCCAGCTTCTGCCAACCTAGCAGTTCGAAAGCAAGAAATTGCAAGTAGATAAATAGGTACCGCCTCGGCGGGAAAGGTAACAGCGTTCCGTACACCTCGGTGTTCAGTCATGCCAGCCACATGACCACGGAAGCGTCTTCGGACAGTGCTGGCTCTTCGGCTTAGAAACGGGGATGAGCACCGCACCCTAGAGTCGGACACGACTGCTTGGGGACACCTTTACCTTTTACCTTTTTATTTATTTATTCATTCATTCATTCATTCATTCATTCATTTCATTTCTATCCCACCTTTTTTCCTCTTGTAAGGACTCAAGGCAGCTTACATGATCCTCCTTTCTCTCCATTCTATCCTCACAACAACAACCCTGTGAGGTAGGTTGGGCTGGGAGCCTGTGACGGGCCCAAAGTCACCCAATAAGCTCCTATGGCCAAGTGGAGCTAGAACCCGGATCTCCCGGCTCCCAGTCCAACACTCTCACCACTATACCACGCTGGCTCTCTTTGTGCCCTATGGGCCTGTGCCCCAAATCTTTTAAGTGCCTAGCAATACCCATGCTGGGCAGCATGCAGGGAGGGTGAGAGAGGCCCATTTCACAACAACAACCACAACTTGTGTTTCAGACCATACTCTCAGGAATTCCTCTAAATGCCTCCAGCCAACTCCAGGTGGTTAAAGTGCAATAGCAGCATGCATGAAGCAGCAAGGACTATAAACACGTGGCCCCATAGAAAACAGATGCATGAAAACCTGCCGATCAGCTGTGTGGCAGAGAGGGAGTGGGTCCTCCTGGACAGCTGATTGGCAGGATTGGGGCTTTTTAAAAAAACAAACCAACAAAACTCCATTGTTGGATTGGACTGCGGAACTGGAAGTAGAGCATCCATTGGTGCAGAGTGGAGCCAGGGCTCACAGGGACACAGACTTCTTTTATCAGCAGGGGTGCTGACATCATCTGCCACCCCCCTCAGACTTCCATTGCCTCTGAGCTTAGCCTTAGCTGCAATCCTCATGGTAGCTGGTGGGGGGGGGGATGAATTTTCTGTACGTAGAGAAATGTCTAAAACGTATAAGCAGTTCCCCTATATCCAACCTGAGGCCTCCACAAAAATACAGAGACCCCCCCTCCCCCAAAGCAGGCTTAGTCCGTGTCTCCTTTGTGCTAATGGGCACAGCATACAATGCACCCTTTGGCTGCTGGGAGAAACTTGGCTCCTCAACCTAAAGATAGTTGTGTGGTTCTAAAAGAGGCGGGGCTTCAGTACTAGGGCTGTGTCACAAAATGGCGGATGTCACACAAAATGGCCTCCATGCTTTGGAAACTGGATCCGAATCCGAATCTAGTTATTGGTGCCATTCTGGGCCCAATACACTGGGCTGGATTTGACCTATCAAGCCCTGCACAGCCTGGAACCCACACACCTTAGAGGCAATATTTCCCTATATCAGCCTTAATTAGAGAAGCTTGAGGAATTCGATATTTGCTAGTTCTTATACCATGGGCGCTGTACAGTTAAAGTTCTTCCTGCCTGTAACTAAGCCTTAGGAGAGGCATTTCAGTCTTTCGGTGGTCTACAAGTTTTCACCCTTCCTCTTTCTGACACTGTTGGCTTTTTGAGTGATTGATAGATTCCATTTATGAGTTGCCCCTATCGCCAAAGATCTCAGGTCGACATGCATCATAAAAACAAATACAATCAGACCAAGTGATAAAACACATTCAAAGAATTCTTGGCTCTAAAAACATACACATCAAACCTCATTTCGAGAGACAGTGGTTTAGAAAAGGCAGTATTTTTGAAAGAAAATACCTCTAGCAATGTGTCTTTCAAAAGGAAATACACCTTAAAAGAACATGTTATTTTTAAAAGTGAGTTTTCATGTGGATTTTTTTAAAAAAAACTCTGCATATTAATGCAGAAATGGGGCAAAACAGACTTAAGGTAAGGAAACACATGTGAAAGCAACAGGGACTAATAGACTAATTCACTAGTTCTTAATCTTAATCCATCAAACAAGACCCTACTTGATTTGCTACCTATCTGTGCAGTACAGACATCTGTCACAGTAGACGGGGTCTTTACAGCTGTAGCTCCAAAGATGTGGAAGAGTCTCTCACTGGAATGGTTTTGCTTTTCTTCCATTCTGGGAGGACTTCCTTGTTCTCAGGCCTTTGCGATTTCTCCTTAGAGCAGGGGCACAGAACCTTTTTGGCACTGAGGGCCACATCAGATGTCTGCTGGAATGGTGTGGGACACCCATATGTGCACAAATGCATTCACATCCAACGGCTCCCTCTCACTCTCTAGTAATGGGTGAACAAGTGATGTTCGCATTCACCCAGATTCTCTGAACATCCCCTTGATGTTTTCTCCTCTCCTTTTCTGCAGTCATTTGCAATCTCTGTTCGATTTGCGCGAATGGGGAAATGGTGCAAATCGGACACGATTGAATTGGAAAATTACGCAAAAATGCTCATTTTCCCAAAGTTGCGCAAGTTCCCCCAATCAACTAAAGCATGAAATTGTGCAATTCTAACATTGCGCAATTCTGAACTGGTTGTTCAATAAAAATGTGCATATTTTCTGAACACGCTTGACAACTTCCAAACGGTTTCAGAGAATGCATTCTCCTGCTTGTGTCTGTGTTCAGGGGTGTGAACGGGGCTTGTTGAGTTTTGTGAGTGTAAATGACATTCCCATACATCCCTCCCCCTGCATCTCTCTCACACACATACATCACTCACTCAAAGTGTGCTTGACTTGCATGCATCCTAACAATTAAAAATTTTCACTTTAAGACAGAGGCAGGCAACTTGTGCTGCTTGGGGATAATCTGCCAGAGGCTAGAATCCACATGCACTCTCTTCTACACACACACACACACACACACACACACACACACACACACAGAGGAACTATAGGAAGCTGCCTTATACTAGTGAGACCCTTGGTCCATCTACCCCAGTATTGTCGACACTGACTGGCAGCAGCAGCATTCCAGGGTTTCAGGCAGGAGTTTTTCCAGTCCTACCTGGAGATGCCGGGGATCGAACCTGACCTGAGACCTTCTGCATGCAAAGCAGGGGCTCTGCCACTGAGCCACGGCCCCTCCTCCTAAGGGTCGCTTCCCTTCACTCACTCACACATGCACATACCAACTCATTCACAGCTTTAACCCCAACAAGAAAGGAAACATACACACAAACCTCATCTTGCATTTGACCTGCTGTAGAAGGGATCTAGAGAGGTATGTAGAGAGGGGCATTAAGGTTTTTATTCAGAGAGGGCCAAAAGCAAAATTAGCCATGTTGGACACAATATACCAAAATCATGTCAGTGGGTTTTGGCTTGCAATTCTCCTATTCCGTTCCCTCCATTGCCTGCTTTTAGTAACATCTTGCCTGACTAAAGGATCTGGAGGTCTCAAAAGCTTGCATATTGTTTGCGCGCTGATCTTTTGGTTGGCCTGATCAAGCAATTCCATTAATATCTATGTTGGGATTTATTTATTTTTTATGGTGAACATGGCCACTTTGGTTTTTTGCATGACTTTGAGGGAACCCAATTTATCAGTTCTACAGCATGGGAGGAAGAGGATTTTATACTAACTAAAGCTGGAGTTTTATTCTTTAAGGATTCAGCCCCTCCAACTACTAGGCACAGCTACTCTACTTGGCCCCTATTGACATTTTTTAATCTAGTACAGCATATAAAATTATCCCCAGCTGTGTCACTATAAAGACCACTTAGGGTGCAATCCTGTGCATGCTTAGACAGAAAAAACATCCTACAACTCCCAACGTTTTAGAAGTTCCTGTATTAAATGCACACACATATAGGAGGCAGCTTCTTAGGGCACAATCCTACATACGTGTAGACAGAAAGAAGTGCTACAGCTCTCAGCATTCCCCAGCCAGCATAGCTGGCTGAGCAATGCTGGGAGTTGTGGGGCTTTTTTCTGTCAACACATGCGTAGGACTATGCTTTTAGTTAGTTTCTCTCTGTGTCCCACTGATTAAGTGTGCTTCACTCATGATGAACACACTTCAGAGTAACTACTAGATTTTATATTTCCAAAAATGGGAGATCAAACATATTGCTCCCAGCACTCCTACAGGCAACTCCAAGTTCGACCTGTAACCACCACACGATCTGTTAGAGCAGTCTCTGCCAATCTGGTGCCCCCCAGATGTGCTGACTATAACTCCCATCAGCCCCAGGCAGCATGGCTGATGATCAGGAATCCTGGGGGTTTTAGTCCCAAACCTCTGGAGGACGCCAAGTTGGGAAAGGCTGTATTGGAGCTTAATTTGAATGCCTGCAGACACCTCCTTTTCCCACACCATCTTGGGACCCCTTTCTTGCAGCTAGCATGACTCCACCATCAAGTCAGTGTTTTGGGCAGGGACAGTGGAGCCTGGTGCCTCCGATTTTTATTTATTTATTATTAAATTTATTAATCGCCCATCTGGCTGGTCACCCAGCCACTCTGGGCGATGTACAACATATAATAAAACAGTTTAAAACAATAAAATTCTACAATAAAAACATTTCCTAAAATACCCTAACCCACCCCAAATGCCTGCCTGAACAACCATGTTTTAATGCATGACGGAAGCTCATTAAAGAGGGGGCATGACGGAGTTCCCTAGGGAGGGAGTTCCACAGAGTGGGGGCCACCACAGAAAAGGCCTTCTCCCTCGTCCCCACCAGTCTAGCTGTCCTGGCTGATGGGACAGACAGAAGGCCATCCGAGGCTGATCTTGTTAAGCGGCCTGTCTGGTGCTGCTGGAGGAGCTCCTTAAGATAGGCTGGGCCGGAACCATATAGGGTTTTAAAGGTCAAAACCAACACCTTGAATTTGGCCCGGAAAACAACTGGTCACCAGTGCAACTCCTTCAGCACTAGAGTGATGTGATCTCGCCAGCGGCTGCCTTTAATCAGGCGAGCCGCCGCGTTCTGTACCAGCTGCAGTTTCCGAACCGTCTTCAAGGGTAACCCCACGTAGAGTGCATTACAGTAGTCTAAACGAGAGGAGACCAGGGCATGTACTACCGATGGGAGCAGATGGTCGGGAAGGAAGGGGTGCAGCCGCCGTATCAGATGGAGTTAGTACAGCGCTGTCCGGCTCACAGCTGACACCTGAGCCTCCATGGACAGCTGGGAGTCCAAAATGACCCCCAGGCTGCGGACCTGGTCTTTCAAGGGTAGCCGTACCCCATTCAACACCAGGTCAACATCCCCCAGCCTCCTCTTGTCTCCCACCAAAATACCTCAATCTTGTCAGGGTTCAGCTTCAGTTTATTCCTCCCCATCCAGCCACTCACCGTCTCCAGACATTTGGACAGGGATTCTATGGCCAACCTTGGTGAAGATTTGAACGAGAGGTAGAGCTGCGTGTCATCAGCATATTGATGACACTGCACCCCAAACCTCCTGATGATAGCCCACAGCGGCTTCACATAGATGTTAAATAGCATCGGGGAGAGGATGGAACCCTGTGGCACCCCACAAGTAAGTGGCCACGGGTCCGAAACCTCCTCTTCCAGTGCTACCCTCTGGTACCTGCCGGAGAGGAAGGACCGGAACCACCGCAATACAGTGTCTCCAATGCCCAACCCCTCCAGGCGGTCCAGGAGGATACCGTGGTCAACGGTATCAAAAGCCGCTGAGAGGTCGAGGAGAACAAGGAAGGAGCATTCACCCCTATCCAGAGCCCTCCTCATGTCATCTACCAAGGCCACCAAGGCCGTTTCTGTCCCATGCCCAGGCCTGAAGCCCGACTGAAATGGGTCTAGATAATCAGTTTCTTCCAAGTGTGCCTTCAACTGCACCGCCACCACCCACTCAATCACCTTGCCCAAAAATGGCAGATTTGAGACTGGGCAAAAGTTGTTAAGGACTTGAGGATCCAAGGAGGGCTTCTTTAAGGGCGGTCTTATCACTGCCTCCTTGAGGGCTGATGGCATCACTCCCTCCTCAAGGGAGGCGTTCACCACCGCCTTGATCCCCTCACCCAGTCTGTCTCTGCAGCCCATAATGAGCCAAGATGGGCAAGGATCAAGTAAGCAGGTGGTTGGCCGTACAGATGAAAGCACCTTGTCCACTTTAGGAGTGCACGAAAGCCACTTACCTGGTCTCGCAGCTTGTTCGCGGTGGGGGGGAGGCTTCCCGCCTCGCCCGGCCGAAATTCAGGCCGGGGAGGAGGCGCCTCACCTCGCCCGGCTGCGAAATAAAAAGTTAAAAAAAAAAAAACGCCCCCGTGATAGGCTACGTGACGATTAACGTAGCCTATCACGGCTAGATCTGCAAAGTCAGCCGTGATAGGCTACGTTAATCGTCACGTAGCCTATCACGGGTGACTTAACAAAAAAAAAAAAGCGTGTACGCAAATGGCGGCCCCCATAGGGAGCCGCCATTCGCGTTCCTTATGTGGTCGCTGTAGTCTACGTAAATCTTTACGTAGACTACGGCGAAAATAAGGGCAACGCAAATAGCGTTGCCCTTATTTTCACCGTAGTCTACGTAATCTTTATGTAGACTACAGTGACCAAATAAGGAACGTGAATGGTGGCTCCCTATGGGGGCCGCCATTAGCTGTACGCGCTTTTTTTTTTTTTTAAGTCACCCGTGATAGGCTACGTGACGATTTACGTAGCCTATCACGGCTGACTTTGCAAATCTAGCCGTGATAGGCTACGTTAATCGTCACGTAGCCTATCACGGGGGCATTTTTTTTTTTTTTTACTTTTATTGGAATGGCGGCGGCGGCAGCCGGTCGAAAGACCGGCTGCCGCCTCTGCCCCTGTCGAAGACCTGCCGAACCGCCGCCGGGACCCACCACCAGGAGGGACATTCAGGAAAGGTAAGTCCCGTCCCGGGGGGGGTGCGGGGTGTGGGGGGGGGTGCGGAGAATTTCTCCCCGAAACTTCTTCGGGGGGCTGAACACGTTGGCGCTCGGCCCCCCCGAAGTTTTGGGGAGAAATTCTCCGCCATCCCTAGTCCACTCCATCAGGAGGAAGAAGCTGGAACCGATCCCACAAAACCACAGGATCCACAGGCCGCCTCTTTTGCCACAGGCCGCCTCTTTTGCCACAGGCCGCCTCTTGTTCACTAACTGTATCCACAGCGTGCAGAGTAACACACCTAATCTGATCAATTTTATCTGCAAAGTGCCTTGCCAAGGCCTCACAGGAGGCCTTAGAATGCTCCAGTGGTTCCGGAGCCACAGGACCGACCAGGCTCCGGACCACTTGGAACAGCCTCCTGGGACAGCACTCTGCAGACGCGATGGAGGCAGCATAATATTCCTTTTTTGCTGCCTTCACCACCACGTGATAGGCTGAAGATACAGCTCTAGCCCGTGTCTGATCGTCTTTGGAGCGAGACTTCCAAAGTGGAGCTGTCAATCCGTTCTGTGTTTCAGTCAGCACCAGCCAGGACTCTAAAGGAGCTATCCAAGGTGCTAAACCACGTCCCCAAAATAGGTCCCGCACCTTGGATAGCTCCTTTAGAGTTGTGGCTGTTTGCAGCTGAAACCCAGAATTCACAGCCCCACTGAAATCAGAGCCACCAGCCTCCAGAGTCCAGTGGCAGTGGGGTTTCTTATCCCCCACCTGCTTTTTGTAACATCTTGCTGGACGAAGAGATCTGGAGATCTCAAAAGCTTGCACATTGTTGGGTGACCTTTGGGTTGGCCTAATAAAGGTATGACACTAATAGGTACTTTGGCATTCAATGAGGATTGCTCTTGCTAATGTAGTATATCTGAGGGAGTTTCTTTGCAACAGATGCTGGAGTTTGCTGAGCCCTGCCTGGCAAAACACAACCATGAATGCAGTGTGTCGAATATCTTGCCAGGGTGGGTGGGGGAGGACGATGACAAGTTAAAAGGAAGGGAAAGAAAGCATGTTCTGGTCAGATGAAGCAGGGAGCTTAGAGTGATTGCGAGCTGTAAAATCCTCTGCCAATTAAGAAACTATACACTGCTGCAAAGCCTGGGATTGGAGTATCAACATCCGCTCCTCTCATCCCAATTGCACAGGAAATAAAATAAGTATATGAATATATGGATGATGCAACTGCCCAAACACCCCTGCATGAATGGTCAGGGCACATTTCTGTTGCAGTTATGCAGAGCAAGTACTAAAAATGTAATTGGCCTCAGCATTCAGCTTTCTGGAAATCACAGGTTTAAAAACCACATGCCAAGTTTCTAGCCCTTGTGACTGCAAAGCATGCAGGCAATGCTTACAGGCATCTCCAAAGCCAAAGAAGGGGGTAAAATGGGTTTTTTGGGCAGTTGAGGATGATGTGTTCTCTATGACTGGCAAAACCAGAATAGATTATGCAAGCGGTATTTAAAAAACCAAATCTATCATGAAAAATAAGAGACACGTTTTACAATCTATATAAGTTGCAGTATTCAGGAAGATTTGGCACAGAATTTAATGTGTTGCTGTTTTGTTTTGTTTTTTAATCATCCAATACATAGCTGCTCTGTAAACAGCATGTACAAAATGCCTTCTTTCTTTTATTTTACTACTGCAGGATGAATGGGAGATATTCATGTTGGTTAAGTAGCTAATTTAAGTTGATTAATTGACAATTTTTCAACCTGTTTGGGCTGCCTAGGGGCCTGGTATATGTAATGTTTTGATGACAAACACACACAAAGGCAATCCACCTCTATCTTTCTCCTTCTCTCTCTCTCTCTCTCTCTCTCTCTCTCTGGCAATGGTTTTCAAAACTGGTCCCAGGGAAATTCCCCAGCAAGACAATCAGTAGTGGCAGAAAAGATCCCTAAAAGACAGCTTGCCCCCTTAACTACCAACCTTCCCAATATTTGTTCTTTAAAACAATTTTTACCTCACACTTCTTCCAAGGAGGCCAGAGCAGTGTGCATGGCTCACCTGCCCACTTCCATGTAATCTTCACAACAACCCTGTGAAGTAGCTTAGGCTGAGAGCTAGTGATTGTTTCAAGTGCACATGGCCATCACACTTGAGAGGGAGGATCTGAATGCTAAACAGTTCTGCTAGGTGGCTGCAATGACCACAGGCTCAACAACACACACACGTCTCCATCAGCATCTCCTGAGAAGTTTTGCCTAGGTGATTCAAACACCTGGGTGTCTCTCCCAGAGCCTGAGGCTGGAGGTTCTGAAGTCAGTGCAGCTGTGAATCCATCCACCCTGGGCTTCAGTCAGAACTCTAAAGGAGCTGTCCAAGGTTCCAGACCTATTTTGGGGATAGGGTTAAGCACCTTGGATAGCTCCTTTAGAGTGCTGGCTGGTTCTGAATGACACTCAGAGCGGATTCTCAGCCCCTCTGACATCGGAACCACCAGCCTCCACTGGAGCCTAATGTACCTTGCAGGGTTGTTGTGAAGATAAAAAGGGATCAAGAAGGGGGAGAACCTTCCTCCCTTTGGAAGAAAAGAAAGGTGTGAATCAGGCAACCCTGGTTCTGCTTCCTTCCAAATGGCCCATAAGGTAGATTAGTTCCCCAGCTTCTCCAACTGGGCACTTCCAGAAGTTAAGGACTGTAGGAGCTCCCATCATCCCTGACTATTGGCCATGCTTGCTGGGGCTGATGGAAGTTGTAGTCCCAAACACCTGGAGGGACCCAGGTGGGAGGAGGCTGTTATATCTTAAACACCCTTTGGCTAGATGTAAGGGTGAGCTTTCTCTCAGTTCAGGTTGGAATGCCCAGCCATATGTGTGTGGAACCAATGGGGGAATAGTTGTTACGCCCTGCAGATTGCTTGATTGATCAATCGATCGATCGCTCAATTGATTGATTGATTGATCCCTCACCATTGGCTATATGCCAGCTAGGGCTGATGGGAGTTGTAGGCCAAAAACTTTTGGAAGACCACAAGATGCTCTAAAACACAGCATGGGTGTGGAACCACTGAATCATGCAATCATAGAATCATAGAATAGTAGGGTTGGAAGGGGCCTACAAGACCATCGAGTCCAACCCCCTGCTCCATGCAGGAATCCAAGTCAGAGCATCCCTGACGGATGGCTGTCCAGCTTCATCTTGCATGCCTCCAGTGTGGGAGAGCCCACCACTTCTCTAGGTAATTGGTTCTGTCGTCGTCGTATTCCTCTAGCAGTCAGGAGGTTTTTCCTGATGTTCAGCCAGAATCTGGCTTCCTGTAACTTGAGCCCATTATTCCGTTTCCTGCAATCTGGTATGATGGAGAAGAGATCCTGCCTTCCTCTCTGTGACAACCTTTCAGATCCTTGAACACTGCATGTGAATTTGCTGAAAGTTGCGCAAATGCACAGATTGGCTGCGCAGTGGGGGATAAAAGTTTTTTCTTCTTCTTTTTCGTTTTAAGTTGCAACGGAGGAGTGTTTAGAAAGGAGAGAGGAGGGGAGAAATTCTCATGAAGAAGCTCGTGGCATTGAGAGGCATGAGGATTGCACCTGCTAGCTGCACAAGAGGAGCCAGGGGGGAAGAATGCGCCTTCTGTGCGTCGACCCGTGCCGCCAGGTTCACACGAGCGCGCCCTCGAAGTTCACGTGTCTTGCCTCCCCGCGGCTCCTCCTGCCTCGGGGTTCGAAAGCGGAGGCAGCAGAGAGCGCGAAGAGCGTCAGCAGGGTGGCTTCAAGATCCTCCTGCATTCACCCCCCCCCCGCCACTTCCACCACCATCCCGTGTCCCCCAGCCCCGAGAGGGGAAGTTTAGTCTGAGTGGGTCACTGGATTGCCCCCAGGCCCCCAAGTGGATCTGTTTGAAGCACCAAAAGAAACGTGTGTGTGTGTGTGTGTGTTTCTTTTAGATGCCGTTGTGTCCCTCCCCATCTCCCTGAGAGCGAGGAGGTGGGGAGAAAGCAGGAGAGAAACAGACAAGGGAGGGAGAGAGAGGAAGAGGAGGCGGGTCTGTCAAGCCAAAGGAAAAAAGCCTGGAGACCCCACCAAGAGGCAAAGCAGTTCTGTGTCCCTCGCAGCCTTTTCCCCATATTGTTCACTGGGAAGAAAACATCCCCCGCTTTCTCTCTCCGTTTTGTCCCCCTTTCCGAATTTGGAACTCTTTGCCGCGTTGGGAGCTTCTTCGGCATCACAGGTTGGGTACCACTCGGCCGAGGGCTTTTTTCTCCGCCGCCGCCACGCTTTGCCCATCCTCTGGAAGATGGTCAACGACCGATGGAAAAATGTTGGGGGAACGGCTCAGCTGGAAGACGGACAGCAGGAGAAATCCCAGGTAAGCAGTTTTTGAAATAAAATAAAATAAAAAATAGAATATTGAGATGGGGAAGAGTTGGGGGGGGGGAATGAGGGGATGGGGATTCCAAGGAGAAACGGAGGCTAGAGAGGGGGCATTGAAGTCAGATTAGTTACCTCCCCCCGCCCCGCCAAGGACTTACAGAGTGGTTAATGTGTGGCTACAAAAAAGGGTAAGCATACACACACACACACACACACACACACTGCTCCGGTTTGCATTAATCCACACTCATGACTTTGGGTTGAAACTGTCACTCTGGAGTCGGTCCAGAATAAAACGATACTGTCTTGCCGACAGGTCAGGACGTAGCATATAGCACTTTTTATAACCCCCCGCCCAAAAAACTTTTAGCCTCCTGTTGATGCTTCTCTCTCTCCCTCTCTCTCTCCCTCCCCCTCCTGCTTTCGTTCCTGAAATGTTGCCTGCATTGGATGCTGTTCTTATTATTTTGCAAAGCGATGTAATTATTTGGGGAAGGGAGGCATACATGGCACGCCTTTGCCCGCCCCCTCTGTGGGGCATCTGCGGGACAGTTGCCTCTTCGACCCATCCACCAAGTCGAGTGGCATCCAGGTCATCTGCTGGCGGGGGGGGGGGGGAGGTTTGCAGGTGTATGCCCAGCAGCGTCTGGAAACGGGTGCTCGCTCCCATTTGCACTGCGGGGAGTTGGTTGGCGGAGGGACGGAAGGCAGCACCATTGCCCTGGCATCACGGCTTGCCCCACTTGCGAGGGCTTTTCTTTCTCCCTGCACAGGGCCAGATCCTCAGAATGGCAGGCTGCATGCTTTCTCACTCGCCTTCCCCCCCCCCAACCTGCCCCACAGGGACCCACTGGGAACCTGTGTTGCTGGCGCTTGTCAAATTCGCCTTGAATTATTTAGTTTATTTATTTACAGACAGAATGCCACATTGCTCTCTCTGACTCGGCTGCGGGCAAGCAGATAAACAGGCTGGGGCAGTGTGTGTGTGTAGAGACAGAGGGTGAAATATCACCAACTTGAGTTAATCGCTTGTGCATATCTCCATCCATGAGCCTCTCTCAAATGATAATGTGGGCTTCCCTCCTTTTTTGAGTGGGTCCCCTCCACTCGCCTGAGGCCCGGGGGTCCCCTTCTGGGCTGGTGTGTGTGCCTCCATTGGTCAGTAGGGAAGGCGCACTTCTTTTTGGAATGTGGCTGCTGTTCCTAGCATGCTTCGAAGCAAGTGATCAGCGCGTTTGCAGGAGAAGCGGCTCTCAAGGGATCGAGTGCTGGTATGTCCCTGCTTTCAAGTGCGAATACTCATCAGGACTGATGAGTATTCTGGCCTCGCCTCGCCTCGGCATACATGCATGGCTGTCGGCTTGTGAAGCAGCCTGAAGAGGAGGAAAAGACGGCACTACCCCAGGTGTGCAATGCAAACAAGCACAGATGTTTGCGTAACACAGCTGGGAAGTCTGTGGGCAGTGTGCGCACTGCCGGCAAGTAGCAATCGCATTGTGCAAGAGCCTGCTTGTGCCACTGCACTGTGCTCCATCTGGGAGGCAAAGCAGCAGGAACTGGTTCAGGCAAATGTGCCCCAACCTGTGGCAGACACTCGGACACCCATGCACGATTGCCACCATGGGCACCCTTGAGCAAGTTCCAGCGAAAGACCCTGTTTATCTATTTGACTTCTATCCTCTGTTGACATTATTCTCTCATTAATACACACATGAAGCAAGCAGGGGCGCATGCCTGCGCATCAGTGAATGTGCAAGGTTGGTGGTGCGGTACGAAAGAGCCTGAGCAGGTGTGGCTGTTGACGCTGTTTTGACACATGCCAGGAGGAGGAGTGTGCAATATTCAGGGTGAAATAGTCGCCGTCAAAGGTTACAGGCCTGGAGAAGTATCCGTGTACACAGGGGATGTACAAAGTCACAGAAAAGAGGATGTGCACACGTGGTGTGGGCATGTGTGTGTGTGAGAGAGAGCACTTTAACAACTGCACATCCATTGGATGTTACACGCCTGCCAAAGACCAGCCAGAAAAAAAAGGAAAGAAACCAACCTTTTTGGTTAAAGTAAGAGAAGAGAATGTGAATGTGAATGTGAATCTGCGCACAATGCTGGGAAGGAGACACTAGCATGATGCCTCCTTTGCCCATGTCTCTTGCTACAGAAGCTCAGAGCCCTTGGGCACTGCTGGGGGGGATGGAGCAAAATGTCATTCGGGACTCGGCTGAACCCTTTCAGATGCATGCGGGCACCCATGCCCTTGAATGTCTTTCCTCCCGTACCCCCCAGATAGCCAGGGATGAGCAGTAGTGGCCCAGCCACGAGGCGGCAGCTCCAGGGACAGACAGACAGACAGACAGACAGCTGACCCATAAGAACGTCAGAGCCGTGCTGGATCTGCCCAAAGGCCTCTCTAGGCCAGCCTTCTGTTCCCACAGTGGCCAACCAGATGCCCCAATGGGAAGCCCACCAGCAGGACATGAGTGCCACAGCGCCCTCCTGCTCATGCTCTCCAGCAACTGGGACTGAGAAGCACCTTGACTCTGATACGGGAGGCAATATGTAGCCATCCCAGGTGGCCGGCAGCACCCTGGTTGTGAAGCAGCCTTCCGAAAGAGGCTTGCCTGGCACCTACATTGAGGTCTTTTCAGCACCAGGTGGAGACCTTCCTTTAATTTTCTCAGGCGTTTTCTTTTCGTCCTTTAGGGCACGATCCAAGGCTTCTTTAGACAGAAAAGAGTCCTACAATCCCCAGCATTCCCCAGCCAGCAGGGACCTGCAGGAATTTCTTCTGTCTAAACATGCATAGGATTGCGTTCTAAAGATGTTATTGCATTTTTACATTTGTTACACTGCTGTAGGCATTTACTCTGTCTTTTTCTTTTAACTCTGCTTTTATTTTTTTTTTTAGTACAACTGCAATCCACCTGAGCACTCATCTCTGAGCAGATGAGGAGCACTTTTTTTCTCTGTTTTCAACTTTTAAAGGTTTTATTTGATGCTTTTATCACATCAAAGCATCAAATAAAACCTTTAAAAGTTGAAAATCACATTGGGGTTTAGGGTTTTAAATGTTTGCAGACTGCCCAGAGAGCTTTGGCTATTGGGCAGTACAGAAATGTAATAAACCAACCAATAGACAAATCACTGATAGCTGCCATGGGGCACAAACCCACTTGGAAGTTTTCCCGTGCAAGTCCCACTAAAACTAGCCAAAGCTGTGCAAGAACAGAATCACAGTAAACTAAAACCAAACAAGAAAGCCCTGTATGTAATCTAATGTGTAGTTTGGCCCTTATAAAACCACTCCTTCTAGGCCTCAGTCTCTTCGTTTGTAATATAGGGAAAATAATACTCACCCGCCTTGCAGGGCTGTTGTAGGACTCGCTAAGTGTTTTGTATACTTATGAAAAGTGATATATATATATATATATATATATATATATATATATATATATATATCTCAATCAACAGGGCTGCAAGGTTTAGTTGATTTGTTTAGGGCGCAATCCTATGCATGTTTAGACAGAAAAAAGTCCTACAAGTTTGAGGATGTCTTGCCCAAAGGCCCTCCAAAACGAGGAATTGGCACTGCTCCCCCCCCCCCATTTTATCCTCCTCTCATCACCCCTGTTAGGTAGGTTTGGTGGCGAGATGGCGATTGGGCCAGCTTCACAGCAGAGTGGCCATTTTTGAACCTGTTCTTCTCTGACCTTCCCTAAACCAGGAGTAACCCCACCCCAGGTGTTGTTGGACTACACATTCCATCATCCCTGACCACTGGCTGGGGCTGTTGGGGGTCGAAGTCCAACAACATCCGGAAGGCTGCCTTTCCCCCTCCTCTGCTCTAACTGCTATGCCACCGTGGGCTCTGTAACCACTATACTGCACAATCCCTCCAAGAAGTTCTCCTGCACAGTTTCTACTGGAATTAACGCAACACTGAGGAGTTGCTTTTGCTTCCAGATCTACTTGTTCGGGAGCTGTAGTTGGCTAGTGGTGCGTCTCCCGCCTATCACTGCTGTCCCAGACTAATAGTATGAACTTTCCATCCTCTGTAGGACAGAGAACATGACACATTTTGCCCAGTATCTGAAAGTCATCTGATGCTACATCCTTGTGGAATTGTCTTGGGGAGCAGACTGCCCCCCCCCCCGAGCAGGATAATCAACCACTCCATTCTTCCCAGGAGACCCTCAAGAGCCTTCCACTCCTCCCAAACCAGCAGACCTTGTAACAGCTAAAATTGGATCCCCCCTCCCCACAATCACCACGGCCCCCCCAAGGGTTTTGATAATCAGAACTTAATTCTTCAGGGCTTCCCTCCTCCCCCAATATTAGAATAATTAAAGTGCTTCGCTCAATGAAGAATGTTTACCGGATAAATTATTTGCAGCGCCAGCCATATGCGTGTTCAGTGGCGCAGTTAAGTAATTTTAGACTCTGGACTTAATGGTCTTACAGGGCTCTGGGAGGAGCAGGGAGCTTAGTTGATAATGTGGATTCCTTCCCTTGCTTCAGAATGTGGAAAGCCAGCCCTGCTGCATCCAGGGGGCCTGTTTGGACCTTGGACCCTGGTGGCACAGGTGTGCTCCCAGCAATTTTCAGGGATTTCCCTCTCAGAGGAAGGTCCACGGGACTGCAGCAGCAGAGTGAACGCCTATCGATCGTGTGCATGTTTACTCCAAAATAAGCCTCCGGTAAATTCAATGGGATTGACTCCCAAGTTACTATGGATTGCAGCCTGGACTGGTTAAGCCCTGTTGGTCTTTTAAAGATGTATTTTCACCATATTGAAACCTCAAAGGGGATGGCTGTTTGAGAGACTGAAGGACACATCAGAGAAACGTACAAATTAACCAGTGACAGCCATATCAGCCAGTGTAAGAATACATCTTTAACGTTTACTTTTTCATTCATCATTACAGTTAGCACACCGGACACAAAATAGCCTCACAAAATAAACAGGTGTGCCCTAGGCTTGCAAGCTCACAGATGAAAATGTACCCATACTGATGAATCAACTAAAGCTTTAGCTGATTTGTTTAGGGCGCAATCCTATGCATGTTTAGGCAGAAAAAAGTCCTACAGCTCCCAGCATTCCCCAGCCAACAGGACAGGAGTTGTAGGACTTTTTTCTGTCTAAACATGCATAGGATTGCGCCCTAAACAAATCAACTAAACCTTGCAGCCCTATTGTTATTTTATATATATATATATATATATACACACACACACACACACACACACACACACACACACACTTAGCATATATAGTACTTTTCATAAGTATACAAAACACTTCGTGTACATTACCTTCAGCGAGTCCTACGACAGCCCTGCAAGGCGGGTGAGTATTATTTCCCCTGTATCACAAACGAAGAGACTGAGGCCTAGAAGGAGTGGTTTTATAAGGGCCAAAGTACACATTATATTACATACAGGGTTTTCTTGTTTTGTTCTGTTTTAGTTTAAATATGCCCTTGAACTGGCTTTGTTTAAACTGGCCTTGCTTATGTAGACGGAAAAACAGCCACGTGAAACCCAAATCCAAAGTCTTTCAAAATCCCAATCCTTCCCAAGAAAAGTGACTGGCTTAAGCATGCTTTTAAAAATGGGAGTTCAATGTAATGCATTGTTTGGCCCTCAGCTGACTGAATGTGATGTAGTTGTCAGGGACAAAATACATGATACATTTAAAATGTTTTTAACAAAGGTGCTTGGAAAACTAGTCACAATTAGACAAGGCAGCTGTGTGCTGGTGATGTGTGTATGGGGAAGGGCCCCCCAATCCAGAGTGGCACTTCAGATCCTCCCTTCCCCTGCACTGTGGTCCTGACGTGAGGAATTTACCACTGCTTTTTCTAAAGGAAAAGATATGGCCAGTTAAACTCTTTGAATGTTAACTTGTAATTTGGCCCTCACTTCAGCCTGCAGGTTGCATAACTGAATGCTCCATCAAACAAAAACACAATTTCCCTACATGTAGAAAGCTAGCATGTCAGGGACAGGGGTGATAGCAGAGCTGGCATTCTAGTTTTCTAGGTGCAGAGAATTTGTGTATATCAAGGAGCATTCCATCCTGTGAGACCCCAGGGCCACAGCCCTGGACACAGGTTGACCCCTAAGTGAAAATTAGGCCTTTGTGGTCAGGGAGAAATTTTAACTAAGAACCTTCCTGTCTTACAGCTCATTCTCTCAGTCAACACAGTAATTCCATTATAAAAGGCAAGTGGAACCTGCATCAAAATATTGCAGCATGGCATGTTTTCTGTTCAGGATTTCAGTCCCTCCATTCCATTCTCTCTGGGGAATACTGGGAATTGTAGTCCAACACATTTGGAGGGGGCCAGGTTGGGAAAGGCTGGTTTACAGCATTCATCATTTTATAAACCTCTATTATATCCCCACTCCATTCTTCTTAGGCATGTTTTAAGAAATAAAATACAAGTGGGTTGGTGACGTTACAGGTACTAGCCAATAGGTGTCCTCCATGGCTGTCCTTAGTGTTCAAGCTGATCATGCTGGAAACTTGCAGAAGCGGTTCCTGGCACGGAAAAGAGATGCTTGTGCTGAACAGGATGAGGGCTCTTTCAGAAGAGAAATGTAACATCTGTCTTTACCAATGTTCGAAAGCTTCTTTCACAGCCAGCTGGGTTAGTGTGTGCCTTACTCAAAAGGTGCCAGGTTCTTGAGATCTGGGAGTGCAACACTGAGTCCCACCACCCCGTGTGGTGTAAAGCATTGCTAAGAAGGTGACAGCTGCAGTGGGCTCAGACTAGATTATGAAAGGGATCAATTGTTGTTATCGCCACGGGAGGTAAAACACAACCCCACACCCTTTGGAGCTAGCAGACCTTGTGTGTGTGAGAGAGAGCCAGAGAAGAATTATGCACAGCATAAGCTTCACAAGGCTTTACATTCTGAGCCATGGTTCCGCAAGCACCTGTTTTCCACTGATGTGGCTTAAGCCTTGGAATATTTTATCTTACACGGGTTGTTGCAACTTGGGATGTTGGAGGAATCCGGTTGGGGGCTGGAGCACAACAAGTTTTCATTGGCTTGGCCCTCTGGACTCCATTCCGACTTCTGCCAGCTGGCCTGACTCTGTTTGCAACGAGTTGGGCCAGCTGGTGGATTTTCCATCTTTCTTCTTATTTGTATAAAATAGGGATGTCGGAGAAATCCGCAACGGAACCAAATGAGTTCAGATTTTCATGAATCCGACCTGCAGATTCCGCAGTGGACTCCCCCACCCCACCCCACCTGTGCTTCGGGCAGATTCTGTAGACTTGTGGACTGGCTTTCTAGCTCTCCCAAATTTTTTGTTGTAGAAAAAAATGCAAAATTAAAGAGACCCGGCCAAAAATGTGCTAAAGCACATTTAACCTCGAAAGGCTGAAGCATGAAAACATGCATTGGGAGGAGGGATTTATGCATTTTCGAATGTGTGAAATTGCACAGATGCTATCCACACAAATGTGAATGTGTGCAAATTTGGGGGAAAATCCAATTCCGGCAATGGGTGGACAATGGAATGAAAGGTGCCTGACAATCCATGGAACACAGATGGAATGAATTTTACACAATCCACACATCCCTAGTGTCAATAGACATTTGTGAAAATTTTTGGCCACAATTTGGCATAATTTGCACCAATTGTGGCTTAAATTAGCGGAAATGTCTAAGCAATTTTTTTTTACAACCCTGAAAAAGTTCCTGGATTTCCAGGAAAACCCACAGCTTGGCTCACAAATGCAAGCTGAGTGGGGGGCGCTGCGGAAATCTGGTGAGCCCAAATAGGCCATGGACATCCCTAGGTGCAAATTGACAAAACTTTGCAAGAAGCAAGTGAAAGTGATTGCAGGCAGGATTCTTTCCTAGCCCTACTTGGAGAAGCCAGGGTTCAAACCAACAACCTTCAGCATGCAAAGCAGGAGCTCTAACTGAGCCATGGCTCCTCCATCTCACCATCTCTCTGTATCTCTTCACTCTTTCTCCCCCTGCCCGCCCCCCTCGTGCTTACTTTTCCTCCCCATTTACCAGGCGGTGGATTCTTTTCTTTCTTTCTTTCTTTCTTTCTTTCTTTCTTTCTTTTCCTCCCTCCCTCCCTCCCTTCTTTCTTTCTTTCTTTCTTTCTTTCTTTCTTTCTTTCAGAAGAGATTGGGTGAGCTGCAGAGTGCAGCTGATTTCCCTAGAGTGCCTCTGGTCCCACCTGAGGCCACCTAGAACCCGCTGGAGAAAGGAAGATTCTGAGCACAAATGCAGCTTTCCAACCTCTCCTGAAAGTGTTGTTTTTAAAGATGGAACATCTGTATCTGGGGGCTCTCCAGGCTGCAGGGTCCCAGCCCTGCACCTGGTGGTCCAGCCCTAGGGGTGTCACTGTCTATGCTAGCTGCTTTGACTGGTCTGGGTCTCCAAGGCCCCCAGGCATTGCTGCCTGAGATCACAGGAACAAAAGAACATCAAAAGCCACCTTACACTGACTCAGACCTTTAGTCCATCTAGCCCAGTGTTGTCAACACTGAGTGGCAGCAGCGGCTCTGCAGGGTTTCAGGCAGGAGTCTTTCCAGCCCTACCTGGAGATGTCAGGAATTGAACCTGGGGCCTTCTGCATGCAAAGCAGAGGCTCTGCCACTAAGCCATGGCCCCTCCAAAGAGCTAGGCCTAGCTGCATACACCAGGGATTCTCTGCCTCATTAGTACCTAGTTTAGTATTCACATTGACTGCTAGTAACTCTCCAGGGTCTCAGAAACAAGGAGTCTTTCCCACCGTGCTAACTATGGTTCTTATTTTCAAATGGGAGGTTTCAGGATTTGAATCCAGGACTGCATTCAATTCTGCATTCAAAGCTCATGCCCTGCTACTGAGCTGTATGCTCTTGGTGGCTCAAAACTGCAGCTGCCAATGGCTGACGGGGTGGCAGAAATGAGTCCAAGGATGGGGACGGCCAACTCAGCCTTTTCCCAACCTCAACTTCTCAGATGTTGTTGGACTACCAGTCTCATCATCCTCAGCCAGCATGGTGAACGGTTGGGATCATGGGAGATGTAGCCCAACATCTTTGGACTCCAGCTTGGGAAGGCTGACATTGTGTCAGCCTTCCCAAGGCTGTGGCCTTGAGTAGGCCTTGTGGCCTTTGTGGCCTTGAGTAGGCCTTGTGGCCTTTGTGGCCATGAGTAGGCCTTGTGGCCTTTGTGGCCTTGAGTAGGCCTTGTGGCCTTTGTGGCCATGAGTAGGCCTTGTGGCCTTTGTGGCCTTGAGTAGGCCTTGTGGCCTTGAGTAGGCCTTGTGGCCTTTGTGGCTTTGAGTAGGCCTTGTGGCCTTTGTGGCCTTGAGTAGGCCTTGTGGCCTTTGTGGCCTTGAGTAGGCCTTGTGGCCTTGAGTAGGGATGAACGATGCTGGAAATTCCACTCAAGCCCAAAGAGATTTTGCAGCTATTCCAGTAAGCAGTGGCGGACCGTAATGGATTTTTCCCCCGATTCCAGAAATTTTTTTGCAACTAGGGATGGTATGTGTGTCCCAACTTGCTCAAATGGTATTTGCACAAATCTAATTTTTTTGGGGGGGGGATCTTGAAATGTGCAGAAATGGGGTCGTAACTTTTTAATATTCTTTTAATTGCTGGTCTTGCGCAAGTGCGCACGATCGCAAGTCCACCTGTCCTCTTTGGAGCCTTGCAGAGGAATATTCCCCTCTTGCAAATATCCTTGTCAGTTTCATCCTCTCCACGCACCACTTCATTTAGCCCAGCAGACCCCTATTATGTACTTGTCAAAGAACTGGTGGATTTCAACACACCCCTTCGCTGCGGAAGTACTGAAGTGGAGGATGAAATTGGCAAGTTCACCTCAGATGGCAGTATGGTGGCCACTTGACTCCTCCCATGAAATGTGAAAGTAGGTGGTTCTTCTAGTACCCTGATCATCTAGACACATTTCAAACAGGTCGATACCATTCTAGATTGCCTCAAGGTTTCCAAGGCTCGGGAAATTATAATACCAAAAGTCCCATTTGGAACCATGGTGAGACAAAGGGGGGAGGGAATGCTGGTGTGTGCACAGAGGGGGCAAAGCACATTTATCAGCAGGCAAGTTTTGTCCCATGCTAGATCTGTGGAAGAGAAATAATGGTAGATTTCACATGAACGCTTCCATCCTAAATATATTTTCTCTGAAGTTAAAGCCCTATTGATTTGGACAGAGTTAACTTTCACGGAAGCATTCTTAGGACTGCTTAGGATGTATTGATCAGTGATAATAAAGGAAAGCACTCCTGGAGTTTGCAAAAATTGCCCTCCCTTCCAATAACCCACAAGGGTCCAACTGTGGGGAGGAGGCAGCCGGCTTTTGTGGGTTATTTGTGGGGCAGGGGGCATTTTCCCCAGCCCTCAAGTCCCCTTCCCCTTCTGTGGTTTGGAGAAGGGCATTCAGTTCAGGTGATCTTGTTGTTCAACAAGGATGTTGATGAATAGGGGACAGATTCGGATAAGTGTGCAGCAAAGATGATAAAGGGGCAAGAAGACAAACCCTGAGAGGCCAGCCTAAAAGACAGCAAAGCGTGTTTAGCTTGCAGAAAAGAAGATTAGGTGTTGGGTAGCAGGAGAGGATGAAGGTATATTCAAATATGAAAGACAACCTGAAAGATAAGTCCGTAACACGTATTAGATGTACTCCCCCCATCTTCTTCCTCTCAGAAAACTCATCACAGCTTACATGGTCTCCCATCCAAGCACTGATCCAACATGCATCTGCTTAGCATCAACCAGGCTGCAGCACCAGGTGTTCCCATTGACTGGGCAAATGTTACTGGTCTGTGTGACGTAGTGGTGAGAGTGACAGAACTAAGACCAGGGAGTTCCAGGTTCAAATCCCCGGCTGGCCATGCAGCTCACTAACGGCCTTCAACCTGTCACTGGGGCTGTTCACACAACACGCTAACCCATGCTCAGTGGTTGAGTGTGGGTTGTTGTTGAACCACAGGTTGTTTGTTGAACCGTGGGTTAGCGTGTTGTCTGAACTCTGGACATTTTCCGCAGGGTGGCTTGTTAACCCCTCTGAGCAACTCAACAACAAACCATGGGTTCTCAAGGCAGCTTCTTCGAGAAAAATAAGCCACACTGCATGGTTAACAAGCCATCTTGCGGGAAATGTCCTGGGTTCAGACAACCTGCTAACCCGCAGTTCAACAAACAACCTACAGTTCAACAACAACCCACACTCAGCCACTGGGTGTGGATTAGCGTGTTGTGCGAACCCAGTCTCTCTCTTTCTCTCTCAGGGTGAAACTATACACTATGTTAGGGGTAGGCAGCCTTTTTGGGCCACGGGCACATTTAGCAATTTGAGAAACTGTCCTGGGCTCTGCCACAAAATGGCTGCCAGGGGAGGTGTGGCTAGTTGCAAAGGATAGGTATTCTGCCCAAAAGACTGAGTAAAAGGCAGAGGTGGGGTCTGAGCCCCAACTCACTAAACCACTCCTTTGAACCTGCAGTTCTCAGTGCTAACAGAAACCTATTTCACAGCAATCCCAGTGGGCAGTAAGAAAATGTGTTATTTATTTATTTAAGGGGGGGCAGGGCACCTTGGTGGGGGCCAAGAGAAGTGTCCAGCGCACTGCATTGCCTTCCCCTGCGCTATGCTAAATAAGTAATGTGTAGGCAATTCTAAGGATTTTGTTTACTTAGGTCCAGATTCAGATCAGGACCACCATGCATGGTGTGTGTGTGTGTGTGGGGGGTAAACTTTCCCAACCAGATTTGGCTCCTGGCTTGACCCTTGGCTCCTGGTTCTGGTTTATGGCTTGATTTGGCTCCTAGTTTCTGATTTTGGCTCCAGCTCCTGGCTTGATTCTTGGCTCCTGGTTTCTGTCTCTGGCCCTTGCCATGACTCTTGGCTCCTGGTTCTGGTTCTTGGCTTGACTCTTGGTTCCTGGTGCTGGTTTCTGTCTCTGGCCCTTGCCATGACTCTTGGCTCCCGTATCTTGTTCTTGGCTTGACGCTTGGTTCCTGGCGCTGGCTCCTGGTTTCTGTCTCTGGCCCTTGCCATGACTCTTGGCTCTTGTATCTTGTTCTTGGCTTGACGCTTGGTTCCTGGCTCTGGCTCCTGGTTTCTGTCTCTGGCCCTTGCCATGACTCTTGGCTCCCGTATCTTGTTCTTGGCTTGACGCTTGGTTCCTGGCGCTGGCTCCTGGTTTCTGTCTCTGGCCCTTGCCATGACTCTTGGCTCCCGTATCTTGTTCTTGGCTTGACGCTTGGTTCCTGGCGCTGGCTCCTGGTTTCTGTCTCTGGCCCTTGCCATGACTCTTGGCTCCCGTATCTTGTTCTTGGCTTGACGCTTGGTTCCTGGCGCTGGCTCCTGGTTTCTGTCTCTGGCCCTTGCCATGACTCTTGGCTCCCGTATCTTGTTCTTGGCTTGACGCTTGGTTCCTGGTGCTGGCTCCTGGTTTCTGTCTCTGGCCCTTGCCATGACTATTGGCTCTTGGCTCTGGTTCTTGGCGCATGCTTAGCTCTTGGCTCTGGCTCCCAATCCGTTGCTACCTACAGGCATTTCAAGGAGGTGTTGAGTACGTCCAGGGACTACCAGCATTTCCTAGTGCCATCTTCCCTGTTAGCATGCACACATGGGCTGTGATCTCCCATGTGAAGTAGCAGCAGATATATATGGTGTAGATTTCTATGGGATCCATTTCAGAGAACCTGTGCCCTGGAAGATCCTTTCCCATGATCTCAGATGCTTTGGGGAAGCATGTTGCACATTCGCAAAGCCATTAACTTCTTTCTTTCATCATCCTAGAAGCAAAATGGGACTCAGGTGTATGTAGAATGTATGAGAAATTAGTTTTGGTTCATTTTTGATTCGGATTTACCCAGCTTGCACCTTCCAGACTGAACATGGACCCAGACTCAATCTGGGATTGAAGTCCGTACATTTCTGAGCTTGCAATGTGATTTGCCAACCCCCCCCCCCCCCAATGTCTTAGGCAATATGTATACATTTGAAAAATGTGCATGAAAAAGATGCACGCTCTTTAAAAATGTGCACAAATACGCTTCAATCAAAGGGGGGGGAAATGTGTGCACGTCAAAGAGGCACACAGTGGATGCATACGTTTGGAGATGCATGGATTTTCGGGGGGGGGGAACCAAACTCGCAATCTGATACGGACTCGAGCCGTAACGAGCTTCGAGGTGGAATTCAGAGAATTTCAGCAAGCTCACATTTTGCTGATTCGCACATCTCTAGGACTACGGAGGAGAGCTGATGGCTCATAGTTCAAGACCCACAAAATTCTGGTGACAGCTCTGCACCAGCCTCTCTCTCTTTGCTCCTCCTGCAGCTGGGATGCCGCCACCAGTTCCAGCCGCCCCACCCACACCTCCCCTGCTGCATGCCTCTTGGGACAGGTGTTGGCTGCTCTGTTCCCTCCCTGTCTACAGGCACTTGCCGTGTGCAGCGGCTGAGAACTGTGTAGGGCGCCGCTGCCCTCTGCTGTCTGATGCTCTTGGTGAGTCCAGAGAGCTGCTTCAGCTTGCACTTTCAGGTGCCCTCACTGGGCCTTCGGTGTCCATTCAGGGCTGGCAGCAATTTTTCTACATCAGGAGGGCACAGCATTTTTGGCCTCAAGGATCACATTATGCTCACAAGCCTGGGGTTTCTCTTGCGAGCTCTACGAAGAGGATCCTTTCCTTATGTCTGATGTCTCATAAGAGGTCCGAGATAAGGGAAGTGATTCCCTTGGGAGCGCTGGCAAGGGAAACCCCAGGGATTCCTCCACTTGTACTAGTGCCAGCAAGGGAATGGCTTCCCTTATCTCCAGTCTCTCGCTCAGAATTCTCCATGGATTTTGGCATTCGGAATTGTTTCTCAGTGGAACCAAGCACAGTGAGGGCTGTGTGATGCTAGTACAGAGGTACGTTAGGGGACATCATGATGCTCACCTGTTCTCCATTTAACTTAGCCTCCAATTTGGACATTCCTCAGTGGTGGGGCCATGACCGAGGAGGCCCTGCCTCTCGGGATGATTTGTGAGGGCCTGTTCCACATTTGAACACCACCCCAGCAAAATGGCCTCCAATGGTCTACCTCTAACATCAGGGGCTTCTCCTCTGCTCAACAGCAGTGAGCCCCATGGTGGGGTTATTGGTGACAGCAAGCAGCAGCAATATTGCAGCCTGCAGCAAACAGCCTGCCATTTTAAATTTCCCACAATGCTTCAGGGCACTGTGGGAAATGCAAAAGGACAGTTGGCTTGCAGCCACCCACCATTGGGTAAGTCCTGATGGGAGGAATTAGTAGAGGGGCAAGCTTGCCACTCACCCAGCCTCAGCCAGAGTGGTTAGGGGGCAGGGATGGCTCAAGCCCTCTGGTATTGATCAGAGCTCACAGGGGTGGATGTCTGGGAGAAAATGTTTTTTCAGGTCACCTGGTCCTAATCCACGCAGCCCAGAAACAAAGAGGTAGACAATTAAGATTGTAAAATACAGGAGATATACACTCCATTCTGCCAGACCCAGGCAGAAGGTCACTCAAATTCTGCAGCCACAAACAAACCCCCTGAATTCTGTGACCTGGAAGAGTGAGCAGGGAATGCACTCCATTTGGAATGATTATCTTTAGTTCACAAAGTCTTTCTGACGTTTTAACTCTCCTTCTCTTCCCACTCCATAGGGTAGTCCCTCACGAATCACCAAAAAAGAGGACACACATCACCAAAAAGAGAGGATAACAGAGAACAGCGATTTGCTTAACAGTTGCAAAATATGCACCTTGACATAATGTGTGTCCATAATTTATATCTGCTGCCCAGGTGTTGTTGATGGGCAACTTCCAAGAGAAGATGCCTTCCAAATAGTCCTCTGGCAGCCCTTCAAATAGATGACTGTTCTCTGTAAAAGAGGACACCTGGCCTGGACAACCTTCCTCCTCCTCCAGCCGCTCCTCCTGGGTTATCAGTCTTCCTAGGGTTTCCTGCCCTTCTTCCTTGCACTGAGGGTTGTATTTTGTCATCTGACACTGTTTTGGATGGTTTTCGTTACTGTATTGCTAGCTGCCTTTGATTTCCTGATAAAATATTTTCCTTTTCTTTTAGCAAATGATTCAAACCAGTTAAAACAAATGAGTATGGATGGACACTTCCATGAAATTTATCATTCCAAAAAGCAGCAAGGATGCTCCATCTCTCAACAAACCTATTTTCAAACATTTGATCTCATCTTGCTTTAATATAATGTTACTTTCATTGCCATTGCAACATTCCAAATCCTGAAAAACCACTCAGGCAGAGAGGTAAGGGTGTGGGTGGTGATTTCCTTTTTCCCAAATGAAGCCACTGAGAGTTTTGCTGCTGTTAAGAGATTAATGACCAACTCCAAAGCCTCCTTCTCTACTTAAATTTTAAATTTTAATTTAATTATTTAAAGGACTGAATAAAATCATCTTTCAAAGTGTTTTACTGAAGTAGTTTCACCCCAATTCCTTTTTCCAGCAATATCTTAAAGCAAAATACAACCATTAAGGAAAAGAGGGGGAAATGGGGGTGGTGGTTAAGGGATGAGTTAGAGGGTTGCCAAGGTTACCTACAAGGGTCTCAATGCTCTCATCAATTGATGGATAGGGGGCATATGCAGAGACAGTGAGATTTGCAGTGAGCAAATATTTCCATATATGCTGACCAGATCTTCAAATATGTGCCCCTGTGCTGAAGTTTGCAATAAGTGGCATATTCAAGAATAGACAATGCTGTCAGTTCCTCAGTCCATTGAAGTAAGGAGACAGAATGCCTGTTTTTCCAGTGCTGTAATGCAAGTCTCTGAGCCACCACAAGGGATCAAAGGAGCCAGCTCTGGTGGCCATCTGACAAGCCCCACACTGCAGGGATGTCGTTCATCTCCAGGGAACTCTACAGCAGAGTGATGTTTCCAGGACAAGATTAAGTCTGTCTAGTGCATATGTCCATCCAAAGGAGGCAATTGCTTTAATTTTGTTGTCGTTCCTCAGTATTTCAGTGATGCCTATTTATGTACTTTAGGAATTGCAGGTGGTGTTTGGGTGTTCTATTGGCGACGTATTATTATGGATTTGCAGTATGAATTATGGATGTAGTTGTGCAAGTCATTTCAAGGCGGCTTTTTGTGGTCGGGAGTGACACATAAATTTAATAAATAATAATAAGTCATGGACCGACCCACATCATTTATCTGTACTTTATTTACTGCATTTTTATTCTGCTTTCAGACAATTATTGTCTCCCAAAGTGGCTCACATCAATAAAAAGAGAGAGGGAGGCCCTGCCATCAGGCGTACAAACTAAAAAGACAAGATGCACGAGGGAAAGGAAGTGGAAGGAAAAGGGAGAGGAGGGAGATCGGTTTTTCAAGGCCAGAACACGGTGGTGAACTATAAGTGGGCATTTAAATGCTCTTCGGGCCAGGCCGATGTTCCCTTGTGGGTGTTCTTGCTTGACTGGCAACCAGTGGCTATTTAGCTGATGGAGGGGGGCAGAGTGTTCTTTCCCCTTCCTTTTGTAGTCCGAGGGCAACTGTCAGTCCGAGCCGAGGGCTCCTTCTGGCAGGGTGAAGTGAGCTGCCTGCATCTGCTCCTTCTCTTGCCCATGGATGGTCAGGTTGGTCTCCCCCATTGGCATATAACTCTTGTTGTTATGTAATGTTTATTTTGTTTGGCCTCTGTGAGGCTACAATGTATCTGAATAGGCCTGAGGCCTTGCTTTGTTACTGTCAAAGGCCTGTGTAGTAGTTGCTTAGTGATGTTCTGAAGTGGGGGAGAGAGAATTTCTTTGAGTATTGTTAGATGGGGTCTGGATCAGGTAAATTCAATTCGGATTAGCTGGGGATTCTAGCTAGGTGGGAAATAATTAAAAGAGTTGACTTTTGATAGTTAGGAGTGGAGTTTGTCTGTGGTAGTCAGTGAGGGAGAAGCACCGACTGCTGGTCAGTGTGTGGTGGTGTAAAAGGACTAGGAGAAAGCTGAAGAGAAAGTGAATAGCTAAGGCCTGAACAGTAAGCTACTCCTTATCTGCAGGATAACCATATGTGGTTGGTGAAGATCAGATGCAAGAGGCTGTGTTACGCCAGGAGGCTGCCCTAAAATCTTGCCAGAGGAAAGTTATACAAGCAGAGAGTAAAAACCCAGATAAACTGGCCAAGCAGGCAGAAATACAACACGGGGAGCTTCAGTGTTGGAGGAGTACTGTGCCCAACAGCTGGACCTGGCTGTGAGTGTATTTGGCTGGGGTGGAGGTTTGGGGAATTCAATCTGAGGTAAAAGAAGTTAGTAAGAGGCTTGTAACATCAAGGCTGTATCTTGAGTCCTAAAGAATGGTCACGAAGCCTTTTGAACACCCCAAACTAAATATTAGTAATCCCTCATGTACAAAATATCTCAATAGTTCATCTTGTCTCTACTGGTGGTGCCCATCTCACACCAAAGTCTCTTATACCAGCTACTAGGAGGTTTTAAAGTATTTTAAAGAACTGGTGGCGGGAGAAAATTGTCAGCTTGTGGAACTCTGAGTTGTAGTAGCAGTGAGCTCCTTAGGCCCAGAAGTATAAGCATTTGCTATCAATTAGAAACCCCATAGGTGGGATTGCCCAGTGAAGGAGCAGTTCCCCCATAGATGGTAGCAATCCAGGAAGAGGAAATCCCCTATAGTGGGCAATCAATATTTTTTTCCCCAGGATAACCTAAGGGGTGTCCAATAGACTGTAAACACTAACCTTTCTTTGATCCAAGGTATAATTGTTTAAAATAAATCAATGAATGGAATTCATTTGGGGCCAAACCCTGATGATATGTGGGTGGGGGTGTGAATACAGGTGACCACCTTCCGTTGCCTCCTGAAAAAATGGACTGGGAAGGTAGGGCTCTACAGATCTTGTTGTATCTGTTCCATCTTTGTATCATAGATTATCAGTCGCCTTTCAGTCCATCATCTGCTCATGGACAGAATTGTATTATTTATTTATTTATTTAGCGGATGTACGAGAATGTCATTCCACGTGCACAAGAGTGCTAATGCACATTAGTGAGAGTGCGCATTAGCGTTAATGAACATTAGCGCAAGTGCAAATTTGTGCAACCTCCCCAAGTTAAAACTGGTTGTCCAAGATTTTTGCAGAATCCAAATGAAAATTGAAATCCAAACTCATTTGAAGCCATTGCGGATTTCTCTGACATCCCAACGGGAAGGGTGAACCAAGGAACCTGTAACTCCAATAAGGGCATTGTGCTGGTGAAAAGTTGTTAAAGCTGGACAGCCAACTGTTAGGGATGCTTTGACTTGGATTCCTGCATTGGGCAGGGGGTTGGACTCGATGGTCTTATAGGCCCCTTCCAACCCTACTATCCTATGATTCCGTGATTCTAAGTTCATGAAAAGACTGCGGGTCACTCCAGTGACTGTTTGGGTGATTGGCTTCTTGACCACAAGAAGACACCTGATACATAATTCATACCTCTGGTTACAGACCCCGTACACTCCACTGGGCCTCTGCTCTTGCCGTCCACATGCTCTTCATTAGCTCCATAGCCTCCGCTTGCTTTCATGCACACCACAGTTGTCCTTTCGGTGCTTTCATTTGCCTGTTGGCTACTTGTCGTCCTATAAGAAGTTCATGATCTTTGCTCCTATGCCTTTGTTTGATGATCAAATCAAATGAAGCATCAGCTAAGGCCTAGAAAGAGAGGGGTGGGATGAGGGGTATCTGTGAGCAGAGAAATGTTTATAATTAGTATTATACTGACTTTTGGTCAAACTAGATGTGATGGCCGTGTTTCCTCTACTCATTCTGACTGCACAATCATTTCCAACCCATTTTGATTTTGCAGTCATCGAACTATCACTGAAATGTGCGTATGGGGGGCATTTCACAGCTGGTGAAGCTTTTCACAAAACATACCCCCTGGGGTTTAAGGGGGCTGGGATCTAGAGTAAGAACATAAGAAGAGCCATGCTGGATCAGGCCAAGGGTCCATCTAGTCCAGTGTTCTGTTCACACAGTGGCCAACCAGCTGCCCATGGGAAATCCACAAGCAGGACATGAGTGCAACAGCACTCTCCCACCCATGTTTCCCAGCAACTGGTGTACATGGGCACACTGCATCTGATACTGGAGGTAGCATAGAACCATCAGGACTAGTAGCCATTGATAGCCTTCTCCTCCAGGAATTTTTCTGGCCTCCTGTTCAAGCCATCCAAACTGGTGGCCATCACTACATCTTGTGGTAGCGAATTCCAGAGTTGTCTCGGGTATGGGCCCTCAGCAGGTGCCCAACAGTGCCAACCCTTGACACCAGCCCTGGCTCACTGGCAAACTAACCGTTGCTGGATCCAGGCCTCCTCCTCCTTCTTGCCACCATGACTTAAAGTTGCCCACTTGTGATTTTAGAAACATCTGAGCAGTGGGCAGAACCAGGAGCAGATCAGGGGCGGAGCCAGGACGGGCAGGAGGTAGAGCCTGGTGAGCTTTTAGTGAGCCAGGAGGCAGCACCTGTTAGTTTCTAGCGCGTCTGCAGCTGGAACCTGGGAACGTTTGCTGTGTCCGGCGGCAAAGACTGGGGACCTCTGCTGTAGCAGTCAGTGGAGCCAAGTAAGCAGCAGCGGCTGGTATTTCAGGGTGTGCTATCAATTGATACAGGTGGTGAACATCAACGTCCCTGTTTGATCCAGCTAAATACATGGCATGAAACCCAGGGCTGGACGAGCAGCAGATAAAGTTTTGGGCGGCTGGCTACCTTATTGTGGGCTTAGATACTGACATGTTCTGGCAGGACACCTTGGCTTTTACCAGCTGTGAGACAGCAAAAATTAAACAGATGCAGAGTTATTTCCCCCCCAGGTGTTGGGCTGCAGGGATAATAAATGCTTAACCCGTCAAATTTCTGCCTTACTGTGCAGAAAATGGGAGGCAGTCATTGGTTCGCATCCTGGCCCTGCATTATCCTTTCCAGCTCTGCAATGGCCCTGTGATAGCGGAACACTGCAGCTAAGAGACCTGAGCTCTAAATCAGGATATGCTTGGTTCTATCAGCGCACTAGGCTGCTTTCAACAAGCCCTTATTCTCTAAGCTTCACTCCCCCCGCCCACATTTGCATTCTGGGAGTAATGAAACTGGTCTGCCCCACAGGGTTGCTGTGAAAATTGCTGAGATAATGGACGTGTTCTTTGAACACTCTAAATCAATATACCTCTGATAGTGTTGTTATTAATGGAGGACAGGTTGTTGTTGTTGTTGTTCAGTCGTTAAGTCGTGTCCGACTCTTCGTGACCCCATGGACCATAGCATGCCAGGCCTTCCTGTCCTCCGCTCTCTCCTGGAGCATGCTCAAGTTCATATTCATTGCATCAGTGATGCTATCCAGCCATCTCATCCTCTGCCATCCCCTTCTCCTTCTGCCTTCAATCCTACCCAGCATCAGGGTCTTTTCCAGTGACTTTTCTCTTCGCATTAGGTGGCCAAAATATTTGAGCTTCAGCTTCAGTAGCTGTCCTTCCAATGAGCACTCAGGGTTGATTTCCTTTAGGATTGACTGATTTGACCTCCTTGCAGTCCAGGGGACTCGTAAGAGTCTTCTCCAGCACCACAGTTCGAGAGCATCAGTTCTTCGGCGCTCAGCCTTCCTTATAGTCCAGCTCTCACAGCCATACATTACTACTGGGAAAATCATAGCTTTGATGATACAGACCTTTGTCGGCAAGGTGATGTCTCTGCTTCTTACTATGCTGTCTAGGTGTGCCATAGCTTTCCTCCCAAGGAGCAAGCGTCTTTTAATTTCATGGCTACAGTCACCATCTGCAGTGATCTTGGAGCCCAAGAAAGTAAAATCTGTCACTGCTTCCATTTCTTCCCCTTCTATATGGCAGGAAGTGATGGGGCCAGATGCCATGATCTTAGTTTTTTTAATGTTGAGTTTCAAGCCTACAACAATTATAGATGTGGCCCAGGATTGGAAGGCTGTATAACAGGGGTGCAGAACGTCTTTCAGCTCGAGGGCTGAATGCCATTTCAGAGGCATTCTTGGGGGCTGCACTCCAGTGGTGGGTGGAGCCAAAGGCAAAAAGGGTGGAGCCAAAAATACCAGCACATTTTAGCTTGAAGCTCTTCCTGCCATAACTGTGCCTTAGAAGAGGCATTTCAATTTCTTAGAATGGGGGGGGGGGAGGAACAGCACAAACGTCAGGGAAACATGAAACTATCGGTGGTAGGGAGAAAGGGGGTGGGGCCAAGGCAAGGGGCATGGCCAACTGGGTAACCCTGGCCCTGAGGCTCTGCACCCCTGCTGTACAGGGAGAAGTTCACATAATGGGGGTTTAAGTGGAAAAGCCAGCAGGGGCTAGTAATGGACACCAGAGCCAGCCCCACGGTGGAGGGGGCTGTCAGCAGGGTGACATCTGATGGGCCCCCAGGTGCCGTGGTTGTGTGTGCCATGTTAATTTTCCCAAAATGCAATGCCTTGGTGGTTCTGTGGGTTAAAAAAGGGCCGCTGCCCCCCCGCAAACCCGTATTTTTTCACTGCAATGCTGTGGAACATGGGTACTTCCCTGCCCCCTCCTTCCCACGGCAGCTGCTCCAGCACCCTGAAAGTGCTACACAGACATTCAGGGGGCCCTGCTGAATGGGGTGAGCTTGAGGGGAAGAGGAACCCCCCCCAATTGAGGGACCTTCCACGAGCGGAGCTCTTCCTCTTGCAGAAAGTCCCTGCCTCTCATGGAAGGCAAATCCTGGATCCAACCGATTCTTAGGAAGACAAATTCTGCCAGGCAATACTGAACTCTCATGCAAAATTCTGGGGAATCACAGCTCATGCCCAGGGCTTGCCTGTGCATCTGTCCTATTACAGTTGAACCTATTTTGCTACATGAGGTGCAACACCTGCAGACTAGGGGGGGTCCTTGTAAAGTACGGGTGGGCAACCTTTTTGGGCCTGTGGGCACCTGTGGCAATTTGAGATGCTGTCGTGGGCACCACCACAAAATGGCTGCCATGGGAGGCATGCCTAGTCAGAAAGGACAAGCAATCTGCCCAAACGACTGTGTACACGGGAGAGGTGGGATCACACTAAGCAACTCCTTTCAGCCCACAGTTTTCAGCATCATTTCTCTCCCCCCGGCCCCGGTTTGTTTTCTTGGTGACAGAGGAAAACAGCGGTCTGCCCCCGCCTGCTGTCTTCATTTCCTAACAACGGCTCTGAGCCTCCTCAAGTATCCCAGAGCCATTCATGGGAAAAGAAGATGGTTGCAGGTGGTTAGAAGTGCAAAAGTGATCCCAGCTGCCCATAAGAAAATGTGCTAATTTTAAAGAAGAAAAAGAAAAAAAAATGGGATGGTGTATGGCCTGTTGGCAGGTGCCAAGAAAGGTGTCTGGGTGGCATATGGGCACCACATTGCCTACCCCTGTTGCAAACACCTTTGTTCTCTCAGTACCCTTTGCATCTGCCAACAGGAGCCAAAACTGTGAGATAGATATCGGCAGTTGGAGCTCAGTCAGGGATATGTGTCTCTGGGAAATCCGGTTCCATTGTGGTTCAACGAAGTTCCGTGGTGTGCACCACTTTGCATCTGCGAGATGAGCTACAGGCTGTTACCCAAGCTCCAGGAACTTCTTTGTGCATTTTTGAAGGTTCTTCAATTTGTGCAAATTTCTGAGCCATTTGCGCAAATTACAGCCAGATTCACACAACTCACAGCTGAATAGAACCAATTATGGAAAGCTAGTGGTAATTTTTGTGAAAAATACTCAGAAATTTGTGCACATTCCTCAGAAATGTGAGCAACTTACAGCCCCCCCCCCAATTGCATAAAATTTCCAGAAAATCTGCGAACCATCCCAGCTTGCTGCAGATCGAGTCCGGCACTGCAGTGGAAACTGAAACAAAGTCCAGAGGACTAAGCCTAGGAAAACCTTTCGAACCTCACCCCCTAAATGGATTTCTCCAACCTCCCATAGCACAGGTGAGGTAGACCCACCCTTTGAGGGACTAGCTTCTTTCTCCTATAGCAACCCACATCTTCCGAGATCAGCTGTGGCCCAGAGGTTCAGAGACAGAGTAGCACCTGAAACATATAAGGCCTGTGTTGTGGGGACTTGAATACAGCTACCCTTCCCTAGCAACTCCTGCCCATCTGGTTGTATTTTAAATATATTGTATACAGCCCCAAGAACTTTCATTTGTAATTGAGTTATAAATACTCCAAATAAATGTATAATTTGGGATGGGCAAATGAATCATCTCGCACCTAATTCCTGTTCGCATTTGTGATCGCTGCTTGCTCTGTGCAATCAGGAAGCATGTGCAAATCAAGCAGCAATTGAATGGGAGAGTTCTGCAAACTCCCCCCAAGTTGTGCATCCCAAATGTGTGCAAATCTACTAATTTGTGCAACTTTCCTCCATAGGCTAAAGTGGGTCTGGTTCAGTCTATGGGGTAAATCTGCGCAAATTAGGACATTTGCGCAAATCGAACTGGGAATCGAAACGAGACAAACATGAGATATGTTGCAAGTATTTTTGCCGGATACTTGGTTGCCTTCGGAGCTTTGAAGGGCATGCTTGCATGTTTTGTGAGCGAAAACAAAATTCTCGTACATCCCTATCTATAATAGTGTGTGTGTGTGTGTGTGTCTGTCTGTCAGCACCATAGCATGAAAACTGTGAGACCTATTCACCTGAAACTTGAAATGCTTACTAATGGGACCCTAGGGGTTTGCACATTGGGGTATTTTGTTTCTAAAATGCATTGATAAATTTTAATTAATTTAAATGTGTCCATGCAGTTGAAGCCTGCAGTATCACCTTCAGCCACTAGGCACAGACTTCCCTAAACTGCACATCGCTTTGCAGTTCATACACTTCAAAGCCCAGGGAGATGTGCAGGCCAAGAGACAGAGTTATATGGTTTCCTCTCCCCCCTGCCATGGGGCAGCCCCCTACCCTCAGGGGAATGGAATGGACAGACCCCTCCCTCAGGGTGCTGTAAGGGCACAGGGGTCGTGCCTAGGGGTACCAGAGGGCATGACTTCACTCGGAGGGGGCGGGCACAATGTGTCAGGCTCTGACAGCTGCATTAGGCTTGCTTGAAGGCTTTGCTGCACCAAACTAAGGGGTATTCCAACCCTTTGAAGCTGTGTCTGTTTGCTAGTAAAAAAGATACTAAAGATGTATGCATGATAGAAAGACTAAGAAGAGAGCATTCAAAAAATGTATTTAAGCTCAACGTTTCATCATTATCTCCCTCATCAGTAGGTCTGCTGTTAAAACACACACACAAATATATCTCCCTCTGTCTCTTGCTCTCTGTCTCTCGCTCTCTGTCTCTCTCTCTGTATGTCTCTCTCTCAGTGATGTTTTGTAGGGTGATTTGGACTGAAGGGCATGGAGCAAAGTAGTTTGACATTTGCACATGGACTTTTACTATCCTCTTCCTGTCCTCAGGGTGCGCCCAGGGCAGCATATAGCCCCAAATGAGCTAAAACTGCCCCAGCCACCATCTCCGCTGCCTGCTTCCCCCCTTGGCCTTCCTGATCGAAAAGTGCCTGACATTTGCCTTGAGTGAATGCTCGTTCCATCCTCCTTGCTTCCGCGTTTGCAGGGAGCTCGAAGGATGAGACCAGGCGGCGGTATTGAGTTCTCATCTGCGTTCCCCTTTGGTGAGGCAAGCTCCTTCGTTCGGCTGCGTCCGCTCCCCGGGCGAGGAGAACAGCTTTCTTCCTGTGGTTCCTTTCATTCCCCGAAATGTGATCTGTCAGTCAGAACATAACGCTCTGATCCTTACCATGGTGGAGATGTAGAAAGGGGGGAGAGGTGAAAAATAACAGCTCTCGCTCCACACTGGCTGTGGCTCACCCAACCGGACATTTCCGTGTAAACAGTCTCAAGTTCATAGCCACGCTGCTTTGTTGGCCTGCTAGAGGTGGGTTTTAGAAAGGGTTCAACAGCCACTGTGACGGCTGCAGTTTTCCCCAGTCTTTCATATTTTATTTCCTTTCAACCCCCCCTTCCCCCCCGGCCATCCCATCCTGCCAGCATTTCCTTCCTAGGAATTGTGAGGTTTTGAAAGTAAGGCACGAGGGTCTCCAAATTTATCACTGTGGCCTTGAATTGCCAGTGACATCAGTCCTTCTAGTAGCAAACTCAGGTGGTGAGTGACAACAGGACTGGAGTAAAAACAGGGCCAGCTAAGGAACAGGAGCAGAGCCGGCATCAAGGGTAGGCATGGTTAGGATCCTGCCGAGGGCCCACCTCCCAGCAGGGTGACAAGAGCCCCCTTGAGTTCCTCCTCCTCTTCACCACTGCAACTCGCTTGCTCACCTGCCTCTCACTCTGGTCCAAATAAGGCTTGTGGCGAGGAGAAGCAGGAGATGCCACTGCTTGCTTATTCCTTGGCTCCCTGCCTGTGCAGCAAGCAAGAGACAGAAGATGAGGGGCAAGAGCTGCCGGTGACAATGGCAGTGAGAAGGTAGACCCACTGAGAGAGGGGGCCCATGGGGTTGTCTTGCCCAAGGGCCCCCAAAACCTGGCACTGGTACTGCACAAGGGGGAGGGATCAGCAAGGGGAGGGATCAGCAAGGGATCAGCAAGGGGGAGGAATCAGCAAGGGGAGTGTTCAGCAAGGGGGAGGGATCAGCAAGGGGGAGCTATCAGCAAGGGGAGGGATCAGCAAGGGATCAGCAAGGGGGAGGGATCAGCAAGGGGGAGGGATCAGCAAGAGGAGGGATCAGCAAGGGGGAGCTATCAGCAAGGGGAGGGATCAGCAAGGGGGAGGGATCAGCAAGGGGGAGCTATCAGCAAGGGGAGGGATCAGCAAGGGGAGGGATCAGCAAGGGGGAGGGATCAGCAAGGGGGAGGGATCAGCAAGGGGAGGGATCAGCAAGGGGGAGGGATCAGCAAGGGGAGGGATCAGCAAGGGGAGGGATCAGCAAGGGGGAGGGATCTGCAAGGGGGAGCTGTCAGCAAGGGGAGGGATCAGCAAGGGGAGGGATCAGCAAGGGGAGGGGTCAGCAAGGGGAGGGGTCAGCAAGGGGAGGGATCAGCAAGGGGAGGGATCAGCAAGGGATCAGCAAGGGGGAGGGATCAGCAAGGGGAGGGATCAGCAAGGGATCAGCAAGGGGGAGGGATCAGCAAGGGGAGGGATCAGCAAGGGATCAGCAAGGGGAGGGATCAGCAAGGGATCAGCAAGGGGGAGGGATCAGCAAGGGGAGGGATCAGCAAGGGGGAGCTATCAGCAAGGGGAGGGATCAGCAAGGGGGAGGGATCAGCAAGGGGGAGGGATCAGCAAGGGGGAGGGATCAGCAAGGGATCAGCAAGGGGGAGGGATCAGCAAGGGATCAGCAAGGGGGAGGGATCAGCAAGGGGAGGGATCAGCAAGGGATCAGCAAGGGGGAGGGATCAGCAAGGGGAGGGATCAGCAAGGGGGAGCTATCAGCAAGGGGAGGGATCACCAAGGGGGAGGGAACAGCAAGGGGAGGGATCAGCAAGGGGGAGGGATCAGCAAGGGATCGGCAAGGGGAGGGATCAGCAAGGGATCAGCAAGGGGGAGGGATCAGCAAGGGGGAGGGATCAGCAAGGGGGAGGGATCAGCAAGGGGAGGGATCAGCAAGGGATCAGCAAGGGGGAGGGATCAGCAAGGGGAGGGATCAGCAAGGGATCAGCAAGGGATCAGCAAGGGGGAGGGATCAGCAAGGGGAGGGATCAGCAAGGGATCAGCAAGGGATCAGCAAGGGGGAGGGATCAGCAAGGGGAGGGATCAGCAAGGGATCAGCAAGGGGGGAGGGATTAGCATGGTACTGAACAAGGCGGAGGTACCAGTATGCTCAAGGAAACCCCAAGATTTCCAGAAGTGCAAATAATTTTAAAAACTAAGGGTCACCCCCTACACACACACTAACCCCCCCCCCACCAGTCCAAGGGCGATCACGTACGCTCAGCAGCCGTAGAATATTGTGTATCAGTTGGGGGGGGAAAAATGGAGCACTGAGGGGGTGGGATGGAACAGCTGCCTGGCGCCCTGAACAAAAGCACGCCTAAGCAGTACAAATGTTGTGGGCACCACTCGCTTTCACTAAAGCGAAACATGAAATGAACCTGAGCATTGCTTTTCAAGCAAAAGAAAATTGAGGGAAGCCCAAAGCATTTCCATGAGCATAGCAATGTGTGTGTGCGTGTGCGTGCGTGCGCTTTTTTAATTGCACGGATGTTCTTTTGTCCCCTTACCAGAACTGTTCCTGGCTGTGTCTGTGTCTCTCTCCCTCTCTGAGAAATTGGACTTCTTTGCAGAGAAGATTTTTGTTATTTTCCGAAGATGTAAGGTTCTATCCGGGATCTTGCCTTCCGCAAGAAGGGGCCTTCCGTGCCAGGAAGAGCTCTGCTTGCGGAAGATCCCTCCGCCTGATCTTTGGGGCTCCCCCCTGCCCACGCACACCACAGTTCAGCCCATTCCGCAGGGTCTCCTGACTGTGTAGCACTTCCAGAGGGCTGAAGGAGCTGCTATGGGAAGGAGGAGATGGGAGAGTCCACTACCATCAGCACAGTGGATTCAGCATCAGTCAGGATGCAACCTGTGCTTATGCTGCTACTGTACATTTTGTAAACCATGCCTGTGTATCCCCTATTATCAGAGGGTGAGATGCTGTCCTTCACAGAAGCAAGATTAGTGATGGGATTATTTAGTGATGATGGTGCCTCCTGTTAGAAAGGCAATTAGCAGAGGAAAAACAAAAGGCAAAACAGAATGAGCGTTCACCAGTCCCACCTGCACGCAGGGCTTTCTCAAAATAGCAAAAGGGGACCACGCCCTTCTTCAGTGAAGGAAAGGAAACCGTTTTACTCACAAGTGTTCTTGCATATACAATGCAGGTACAGCACAGAGTTTTGAGAGAGTTTGTTCAGTCCATTTTGTGTTCCATTTCAAGGAGCGAGAGAGCAAACACACATGGTCCCAGCAATGGTGGAAGTCAGAGAGACAGGGGGGAGGAAGGGGAGGTTCAAAAAGGAACAAATCACAGGAAACCACACTGTAGGCTATAGAGATCCTAAGGCCAGCTGTGCTCAAAATTCTCATAAATTAACTAACTGCAGCACTGCCCCTTCCTGTAACTTGCAGATGAAGTTGCAATATTCACAACAACGTGCTGGGTCATAGGGGCTTCCAAGACCCTGGGAACCGAATGCGCTGAGTCTGGAACTTGGGCCGCTCAGGTGCTGTCCTCAAAAACTCTGGATCTTGGCTGGTGAGTGTTTGAGATGGGCAGGTCAGGGCACATAGAAGCAGGTGAGAGACAAAGAACAAAAAATCTGTCAACAGGCCCAGAGAGGCCAAAAACCCATCCAGGGGGTGGCTGTAAGTCCTACTTTACAGGTGACAGTTCTCTGTTTGAAGGCATCCTCTATTTCAGAGCTGAGCAACACATTGCCCTATCCCCCAAATAGGTTCAGCACCTTTGCAGTTCTGGCTGGTTCTGACTGAAACCCAGAAGGGATTCAGGGCCCCACTGAAATTGAAGCCACCAGCCTCCACTGGAGAGAGTATATTATCAATTGTCCTCATGACATGTCTGGTTTTACTGCTACTTTGTATGTTTTTGCAGTTTTTATTATTATTATTTTTATTATTTATTTCATTTCTATACCGCCCAATAGCCGAAGCTCTCTGGGCGGTTCACAAAAATTAAAACCAAACAGCACACAATAAAACAATTGAAAATATATAGAACATTAAAACCGCAGCTTTGTTTTCTGCATTGCTTTTTAAATGGTGTAGCTATTTTTGTTTATTTATTTTTAAAAACTATATAATTTTGTTTTGAGCTATGGTTTTATCCTGGGATCTGCAAGGCGGCTTGAGGACAATGGGTGGAAAGGAGTGGCATAAATATTTTAAATAAAAGTAAATAATAACTAAACTCTGGAACCCACTTCCCCTGTACAGAGAGCCCTTCTAGGTTCCCTTTTTTTATTCTGTCAGGAGATAAACACTTATTTTAGAGAGTTTTCCTCACCAGCTGCGGCTTCTGTGAATCCCACACCTGTTTTTACTGGCAGTGTTTTAATACAGGTTGCTTCATATTGATTTTTAAAATATTGTTAATTCGCTTCTGATCAGATGATAGCTTGTGTGCTTTTCATGAAAGAAGAAGGAGAAGAAGGAGAAGAGACTAATAAATGCATATAAGAAATGAAATAAGTAAACTGCAGCCTGGGATGATGTGATTATATTCCTTCCAGATCAAACCTAAAAAAAATTCCCTCTTGAGTTTCACTGCTTGAGCTTCACTGCTTGAGCTTTACTGCTTGCTACCTAACTGGTAGAAGCAAGCTCATTCAAACCAATTGGACTTACTCCCAGGTAGGCGTGCAACCTGATCAGGGGTTGGATCCAGGATCTGCCTTCTATGAAAGGAAAGGCCCTTCTGTGAAAGGGAGGGCTCCACTTGTGGAATGTCCCTCTGCCCAATTTTTGGGGTCCCCCCTCCCCACCACAGCTCACCCCATTCAGCAGGGTCTCTTGACTCCCTGTGGTGCATTTTCAGGGGGCTGGAGGGGCTGCCCTGGGAAGGAGGGGGTGGGGAAGTCCATTTCCATCAGCACAGATGATCCAGCGTAAATTTGGCCCCAACCCCAAGTGTATCTTTCCTTGGAAGTAAGTCCCTCTGTGTTCAATGGGGATTATGCCCTGGTAAGTGTGTATACCTACCTGGGGGTGGGGGGAGAGCCCCACTGACCGCAATGGGACTTGCTTCTGAGTAAATGTGCATAGGACTGGACTTTCGTCTTCAAGCCTGAGCAAAATATATGTGGAATGGCATTTCTCAACATTCGCCCTTTGTCCCTCATTCCTCTCTTTTTCTCTGATAGGTTAAACAGTGATCTTTGCACCTCACGTCCCTCTCCTCCAACTGGTGCTGAATGTAACCTTCTTGGGCAGAGACCTGTCTCTTTTTCTGGTCTAGGGCACAATCTTATGCATGTTTAGGTGGAAAAAAGTCCTACAACTCCCACTGGGGCATGCTGGGAGTTGTAGGACGTTTCCCCCCATCTAAACATGCTCTTCAACATTTTTATTAATGACGTGGAGGAGGAGGTGCAGGGAATGCTGATCACATTTGCAGATGACACAAAATTGGATGGGATAGCTAATACCTTGGAAGACAGAAACAAAATTCAAAGTGATCTGGATAGACTGGAGCGCTGGGCAGAAAACAACTGAATGACATTTAATAGGGATAAATGCCAAGTTCTGCACCTAGGAAAAAGAAACCAAATGCACAGTTACAAGATGGGGGATACGTAGCTCAACAGCACTACAAGCAAGAAGGATCTTGGAATTGTTGTCTATCACAAGCTGAATATGAGCCAACAGTGTGATGTGGCTGCAAAAAAGGCAAATGCTATTTGGGGCTGCATTAATAGAAGCATAGCTTCCAAATCCCGGGAAGTACTAGTCCCCCTCCACTCAGTACTGGTTAGGCCTCATCTGGAGTACTGTGTCCAGTTCTGGGCACTGCACTTTAAGAAGGATGTAGACAAGCTGGAGAGGGTTCAGAGGAGGGCAATGAAGATGATCAGGGGACTGGAAACAAAGCCCTATGAAAAGAGACTGAAAGAACTCTTAGCCTTGAGAAGAGAAGACTGAGGGGAGATAGGATAGTGCTCTCCAAGGACTTAAAAGGTTGTCCCAGAGAGGAAGGCCAGGATCTCTTCTCGATCGTCCCAGAGTACAGGACACAGAATAATGGGCTCAAGTGACAGGAAGCCAGATTCCGGCTGACCATGAGTAGAAACGTCCTGACTGTTAGAGCAATATGACAATGGAACCAATTACCTAGGGAGATGGTGGGCTCCCCCACACTGGAGGCGTTCAAGACGAGGCTGGACAGCCATCTGTCAGGGATGCTCTGACTTGGATTCCTGCATTGAGCAGGTGGTTGGATTCGATGGTCTTACAGGCCCCTTCCAACCTACTATTCTATGATTCTATGAGGATTGCACCTTTATATTACTAGAGTGTCCAGACGCAAAAGAGGAGGGCTATACTTACATGGCGAACTACACCTACTAAAATTCCCTGTTTTGCTCCTTATTCACAGTGCAGGAGCCCAGTACTGTCCATTTTCATACCTGGCCACCCTTTTCCTTCCCTCTCCTCCTCAACATAGTTTGTTTTATCATTAGATTGTGTGCCTGCAGGCAGGGCTTCTGTTAATTCTTAGCAGCCTCAAGCAATTTCAGGCACTTTATCTATAATAATAAAAAAGGATGTGTGTCTGTCTCTCCATCCATCAAGCATCAAGACCATGTTACCTAGACACCTGAAACTTGGCATGCATACTAAGGGGATCTCAGGAGCATGCACCTCAGCGTTATTTTGTTTTAAAAAACACATTAATTAATTCTGCTAAACGTAAATTTGTCCATGCAGTTGAAGCCCGCAGTAATATCTTCAGCCACTTGGGGCAGACTTCCCTAACCAGCACTTAGCTTTGCAGTCCATACAATCAAAGCCAGGGGAGATTAGCAGGCCAAGAGATAGAATTTTAGGCCTGCCCCTTCCCCCTTGCTGTGGGGCAGACCCCCCCCCCAGGGGACAGACCCCTCCCTCAGGGGGCTATAGGGGCGTACTATGGCAGGGGCTGTGCCTAGGAGTACCAACAGGCATGGCATTATTCTTTAAGAGGCTGCAAGTGTTTTGTCATGAAGGAGCATGGTATACATGCTCAGAGGCACTCTGTTCTTTAATTCTAAGTAGATTCCTTTTGTACCTGGAACAAAGTAGATCTGACAAGCTGAAATCTGCCCAGCCCTGATCTACATCCAGCAGTCAGTATAGTTCTGCCCCACACATCAGTTGAGGGAAACGCTTGATTTCCCCCTTCAGCTCTTACCCAAAACTGCATGCTGAGAATCTGGAGGCTTTGAGCTTGGCTACTGCTATGCAAGTATTCCATTTGTTGTTTTCCCCAAAACAAACAAACCCCCAGGCAGTTAAAGCCTCTGACTCATTCAATTTCTTGATCATCAAGAATCTATTTACGCGACGGACGACAGCTTTCAAACATCCACACTTTAGTCTTGATATAATTTACACTTAACTGTTCTGTGTGGCAAGCTGGCTCTGTAATCTCTTAATAAACATCTTGGGCCTGCTTGTGTTCCCGATAGCATTAGTGTGTCATCTGCCTACAGTAACATGGGCAGAGTATGCGCCTTGATGGTTGGGGGAAAATACCCTGGATGCTGCAGTTCTAGTATCAGTTCATTTACATCCAAATTGAATCAAAGAGGAGCAAGCAACCAAGCAACCCCATTTTACTCCTCTCTGGACACCGGGATCATCCCAGACCCAGATAAATGTCCGCACAATCCAGTTCTAATTCTCCTTGCTCTGCCTGTGTACAGCTTCCTAATGAGGAATTTTCCGTATTCCTCATCTTCATTTCATAGTCTGTCTCAATTCGTCCCACAAAACACTATGGATAGCTCAAAACAAAAATTCATGTATTATGAGAAACGTGTCTAAAAACACAGGAATTTTCATGCATTTAAAACAAACAAAAAAAACCCTCGAACTTCAGGGTGAACTGAATTTATGACTGGAGAAATTCCCGGCATTTGAGACAAACCGAACTTAAGACTGGAAAAACGAGGAACTGAGAGAAACTGAACTTCACAGATTAATCCACCCCCTAACTTGGTGCTCCTCCTTTTTGAAGAGAATCAGCTTCTTTCAGTACTCTGAATAACAAAGCAACGCCCCACTCTGCAGCCCTCTCCAGAGAAATGCAAGATTCCAAGGTAGTATAAAACTTGGCACCCACCCTCTTTCCTCCTCGGCATGGGAAGTGTGCTTCCGCTCTGGCTGTTGCTTATTTTTTGCTTATTACGTAACTGCTTAAAGACCCTCGAGAGACGTCAAAGACCTTCAGCAAAGACAAGGAGGCAGCAAGGAACGGCAACTTCCCGAAAGAAGAATCGTCCATCCGTCCTCCGAGGAATTTAGGCACCACTAACCACACACAGCTATTGTACATACCGACAGTATGTTCCACAGACTCAACACACAAAAAGTGGGAACCGGCATGAGTGAGCCTCTTAGTTGCTCCTCATTGAAGTATTAGAAACATAGAATTATTACGGCCCACCGTTATTCTTTAGGAGCTTGGTGAAGCACAAATGGGGGATATACGGCTCCGGGTGAGTTCTATGGCAGTGTTCCCCAATATGCACAATTTTCCCTGTTCAATCCCATTTGATTTGCTTGATTTTTCTGTTCACGCATATTAACAGCGATCGCAAGCGGTCGTGGAAATCAAAGGAGGACGACCATCAAGTTGATGTTTGGAGAATCTGGGCAAACCCGAACATCTCTTGTCCACCCATCCCTAGCCAAACAACGGTGGTGGTGAGAATGGGGAGCAGGAGATGCCGCGGCCTCCTTGCTCACTGGCTCTCTGCCTGTCAAGCGAGCAAGCGGTGCCGATGATGAGGAAGAGGAGGAGGAGCGAGGGCAGCTGGCGACCATGGCCATGAGAGTCATGGACAAAGGGGGCTTGCCTTGCCCGAGGTCCCACACGATCCTGCAGCCAGCTCTGGTCATCAGGCCTCTGCCTGCGGAGCAACATCAGGGGTTGGCTGCGAGCTTAATTTCCCACAGCTTCCCCTATGTAGCATCGCTGTGGTGCACTGAGAGAAACTGAAATGGTCACTCCTAAGTGGGCCGCCATTTAAATTTCCCACAATACCTCAGAGCAACGCTTTGTTGGGGGAATCGTGGAAAATTAAAACGGCAGCTGGGAGACCCAGCTGCCCAGTAGGAGGTGGGGGGAGGCAGGTGTCGGCAGCTGCGGGCCTGGCCAGGGCACTGAACTCAGGCAGATGCATGAGGTCAGTACCAACTCCAGGTTTTGGGGGGTGGGCTTGGAAAAGACACCCCCAATGGCCTCCCTCCCTCAGTGGGCCTGCTTTCTCGCTGCCATTGTCAGCAGCTGCTCTTGCTTCTCGTCCTTTCTCTTATCACTGCTGCCACTTGCTTGCTTGACAGGCAGAGAGTCAGGGAGGAAGCAGGCCGTCACATCTCCTGCTCCTTCTTGCCACCACCACTGTGGTCTGGGCTGGAGAGAGAGGCAGGTGAACAAGCAAGGTTTCAATGGTGGAGAGGAGGAGGAGCAACTCCGGGGGGCTCTTGTCAGTGGGGCCCTGCTGGGGTGTGGGCCCTTGGCGTGTGCCCAACCATGCCTGCCCTTGACACAGGCCCTGATGAGGTTGGTGGGTGCTGATGACCTGCTTGACAGCCCACCTTGCAATTATGCTTCAGGTGAAGTCTGCCAGCAGCTCCACACGCACCACGTAACGTGAGTCGAATCCTGCTGGATTTGGGCCTTCCACCCCGTTCCGTGGATCTGAATGGATGATCGTAAGTGCTGAGCTGACTCGTTCGACTCCACAGAAGCCTCCCGTATTGACTTTGATGTCTCGTGTTCGAATGTGCCCAAACCCCAAAGACGGCAATGCATCCTCTCCGAGGCTGCTATCAGGCAATCCATGAGGACCGGCGTCTTCCCATCAGCTGGGTTTGCCAGGGAACGTCCTGCTGAGCACCATGCTCCACTCCAGGTGGTTGCGCGGTGCTCCACTCCTGTTCCGTGCTGCCGGGAACGAGGGCATCGCTTTTGAGCCTAGAGGGCAGGCACGCTGGTGCCATAGGAGCAGCCTCTGGACTGCCTCCCTGTGTGCCTCTCCAGATCCTTGCTGAAGTCACCTTAATGCAAATGGCTGCAGGGGCAGGAATGAAGGATGCTTGAAGGAAGATGTCAATCCAGATCCACTTGCACGGAGAAGCCAAGACAGGGTGTGGGGGGGAGCGGCCCTGTTGGAGGAGGGGAAACTTTGCCGAAGCAGCAATTTCTCTCCTTCCTTCCTTCCCTCCCTCTCTCTCTTCCCCCCCCCAGAGAAAAGTAGTCTTTTGTCTCTTTGAATATGCAGTACGTCCCCCCTGCAAGGCCTCAATCCCTTCTGACAGCTGCGTCTGGGGTCAGGAGAAAATTGTAGCCTCCGTTCTGCAGGTGTAACAGAAAGGAGGAGGCAGGCGGTAAAGGAGCAGAGAGCTATATGCAAATGCATGGAAAGCAGCTGCTGGCAGAATACAGGTGAAGGAGCCTTCTGGGGGAGAAGAAAGGAAGTGGGGCGAGCCACGTTCAAAGGACCACAGAAGGTGTAGCCGTGCTGAGGGAGTATTGTGATCATCTATGTAACCTTAAAAAAGAAATACAGATGGGTTCACCTTTCATTTACACGTTATATTTGCTTCCTCCATGCTCGATGCAGAAACACACTCACAGCAGCGTAGCATAAGGCATCGCAACAATGAAAGAAATAAAACAAAGCCAATATCCACTTAAAGCAGGGGTGGGAAACTTGGGGTGGAGAACCCCCTCCCTCTGCAGGCCACAGGGCAGCTGGAACTATATCTGTGGAGGAAATGGTGTCCATAGCTGCTACAGAGCTCCTAAACGGTCAAACTCGGCTCACTTGCAAGCTAGATTTCACCCTTCGGGTGCTCTGTAGTAGCAATGGACATATTTTGCTCTTTAAAAAATAGTAAAAGCCCATGTCGCGCTGGATTCATCGAGGTGACGGGCCGTATTTTGCCCTTCCCTGATTTAAAGTATGTATCTATTCTACCAAACCCTTAAAACTTTCACAGGGAGATCCAACCATATGATATGTGTATGGCGGGCAGGAGTGGGGGTGGGGAGGGGTGCCATAGGCACAACTGACACATCCATTGTTGGGAATATTGTAGGGATGTTGGAGAATTCTGCCACGGACTCCAGTCCCTGGAGTCCGTGGCAGAACGGGGAATCGCCCCCGCCACCCCACGGAATCCCCCCGGGACGGAACTTACCTGGCGGCGAAGGTGGCGGCGAAAGCAGCGGTTCATCTCTGGTTCGTCTCCCGGCCACTGCTGGACTGCTGCGGCCGGAAATGGTGGCTGTCGTAGTGGCTGCCATTTGCATGGCTGCCTTTCTTCGTGATAGGCTATGTAAATACTTAGGTAGCCTATCACGGCAAAGAGCAGGGGCTCAAATGGCGGCCGCTGCACCATTTGCACCCATGCTCTTTGCTGTAATAGGCTACGTAAGTATTTACATAGCCTATCACAAAGAAAGACAGCCATGCAAATGGTGTAGCGGCCGCCATTTGCGGCCGCAGCAGCCTGGCAGCGGCTGGAACTCCAGCTGTGGCCAGCCCTGGCCAGCAGCTCCATGGAGTTGCCATGGAGCGGAGCCGGCCAGGGAGGATTCCGGGGAGAGGGATGGAGTGCCTCCCCTCCCCACAGCGGATGCCCCCAAACGGAGCCAGGTAAGTGTCTCGTACATCCCTAGAATATTGCAACCTCGTCTGCAAGGTGCTGGAAGGGGGCAGTGTTGCAGTTAGTTAGTTCATAGGGATTTAGGCCTTAGGATCTCTATAGCGTACAGTGTGGTTTCCTGTGATTTGTTCATTTTGTTCCTCCCCACCTCTCTCTGACCGCCTCCATTTCTGGGAGCACTTGTGTTTGCGCTCTCTCTCTGTCCTGCCAATGTTACTGAATACAAAATGTACAGAACACACTTCTTCTTTGAAACAGTACCTGCATATTATATGCGAGATAATATTATGAGTAAACTATTTTTACCTCTCTTCACTAAAGAAGAGTGTGGACCCTTTTTTAGCCTTGTGTGCAAATAGGACTGGTAAACACTCATTCTGCCTTTCGTTTTTCTCTGCTAACTGCCTTTCTAACAGAAGGCATCAGTACTAAATAATTCCCATCATCAGCTCCCCGTGCCATTTTGCTGTGGGCAGGGTGGTCGGTCGGGGGCCTGGCTTTTTCTTGCCAGCTTCAGAACTGGTCTGGGGTTGTGCCCTTTCTGTGGGAAAGTTGGGGAAGTGAAAGGGCTTTCAGTGTGGCAGATCTGTGCCTGCCATTAACACACCCTGTTTCCCCCCTCCCCCATTCTGCTGGCAGTACACTGCTGGTGGAACGTCTACACCTGGGGAGGGGACACCCAGCCCGTGGGGCTAATTTGATCCGTGGATGTTCCCCATCTGGTCTGCAGGAGCTGTGACTCCACCTGCCGAAGCCCCACCCCCAAAAGTCTACCAGGGCCTTGGGAAAGGGGCAGGAATCCCCCTGTTATCTCCATCCATTCATCAGAGATGACACAGGGGGATTCCCTGTTCCTCTGGCTCCTCAAGGCCCCTGGAGGTTCCAGAGGCTTGGAAAGAGAGGAGAGGAAGCCCGCTATTATCAATGATTGGAGATAGCAGGCAGATTCCCCCTCCCATCTTTGCATGTTGAGAGGGCACATGGCACGGGAAGTGCTTTGCCCATGCTGTGCTTTCCCCAATCAGAGAGGATGTGGGGCGGGTAAAGTGGCAAAGTTCACCCTTCCCCGATCGGGAAGGACATGGCACAGGAAAGGACATGGCACCAACACAAAGCAAAGCCTGCAGCTCCAGCCAGGGCTTTGGCGGGGAATGATGATGTCAGGGCGTGAGGCCATGATCCATTTATTTATTTTATTTATGTATTGCATTTATAGCCCTCCTTTTTTCCTCTTGCAAGGTGGCTTACATTATCCTCCTCCTCTCCATTTTATCCTCACAACAACAACTGCCCTGTGAGGTTGGCTGGGCTGAGAGTCTGTGACTGGCCCAAAGTCACCCAGTGAGCTTCCATGGCCGAGCGGGGACCAGAACCCGGATCTCCCAGCTCCTAGTCCAACACTCTCACCACTACACCACGCTGGCTCTCATGATGTCATCTGAGCTGCAGATGGCTATGCGGTCATTCAGTTCCCCCAACCGGACTCAGTCCCTGTGCCCCTGGCCTTTGCCAGTGGAGCTTTCTGCTGGAATGCAGGGAGCACTTCCAGTAACATTAGTGGGTTGTCCCATCAGTGTAGCTCCGTCTCTACGTCAGCTAGGGATGTTGGAGAATTCACAATGGATTCCAATTTGTTCAGATTTCTATGGATCCCACCTGCAGATAGGGATGCTGGAGAAATTCGAGATGGACTAAAATGAGCTTGGATTTCCAAGAATCCAACCTGCGGAATCCGCTGCGGAGCAACCCCCTCAGGCCACGTGGTCCGTGGACTTTCAGATGTTGTTGTTGTTGTTTTTTAACTTCCCCGAAAGTTACACATATAAATTCGTAGGAAGATATGTACGTTTCTGCTCAAGAAGCATTGAACGGAATGGGGGACGACACACTAAATGTTATGTAAATTGTGTAAACACTTACGCAATTATTTGCGTATTTTTCCACACGATGAAAAGAAAATATTTGCGTCCGGCTGTGCGGATGACGGAATGAAAGGCACCTGACAATCCGCGAAACACAGACGGAGCAGATTTTACACAGTCCATACATCCCTACCTGCAGATTCCTCAGTGAGTTGCATGCACTTGCTGACCAGGCTTTTTTTCACCTTCTGGGTTGATAAGGGATGTTGGAGAAATCCGCCATGGAACCAGATGAGTTTGGATTTTGATGGATCCAACTGGCAGATTTTACAGTGGACTGGCTTTCTCCATCAGACAGATTTTGCCAACTTGTGGAATGTTTTTCTAACATTCCTGATTTGGGGCAAATTTTGGCCTTGAAAAATAGGCCAAAAATTGGTATGGTATGATGATATGATAATAAAGCAAAAAATTCAAGAAATTTGCCCCAAATGTGCATTTCCCCATAGGCTAAAGCATGGAAATGCACATGGGGGGATTTTGCGCATTTGGGGGGAATTTGCGCATTTTTGCACATGTGAATTTCCTCGAATACACATTTGCATAAATCTGGGGAAAATCCAATTCCATCAATGGGTGGGCTGTGGAACAAGAGGCGCCTGACAATCCCCAAAACACAGGTGGGACAGATTTTACAAAATCTATACATCCCTAGGGGAGAGATTGGGGCAAATTCACACTTGCACTAATGTGCACTGACACAAGTGGAACCAAATTCTTGTACATTCCTAAAAAAAATCCGATTCTGTCCATGAGCAGAACAAAACAACAGAACAAAAGACATCTGACAATCTGTGAAACACAGATGGAACAAATTTAACAAAATCCATACATCCCTAATGCCAGCAGAGAGACACTTGACGCTCTTCAGTTTTCAGTGGGACTTGGATTGCATCCTTAAAACTCTCACGTTTTTAAAGTAAAAAGCTGTTCTTAGTATTCCTTGGTGTTGCTTGAGAGTTTTTGTGATACTGATTTTATTCTTGGCCGCTGGCGTTTTTACACTGCTTCGTAATGTGTTTCCATTGTTTACAGTTGTGTTTTAATGTTGTTGTTGTTATTATAGCGTATAAATATTGTTAATGAATGAATGAATGAACAAATCCTGGTAAACAGAAAGGCTGGTTCTCCTTTCTTCCCCTTTCAGGGTTTGCCCGATTTTCGGGAAAGCATCTCAGGCAAATCCTGGAGCAGGGAAAAGGGGGAAAGCAATTTGCACTGTTTTGAGGGGAAGAGAATGAGCATCCCATGGCGGTAGTGGAGGCTTCCTAAATTCCCGCCCCCACCCCCATGTAATATGTAAAAGCTGCCCTCTCTGGCGGTGGTTTTCATGGAAGAGCAGCAGGGACAGGGCTTCAGACACTTTGATCCTTCTCTGCTTCTAGAATCATCGAGTTGGAAAGGGCCCTGGAGGTAACGTAGTATAACTCCCTGCTCAATGCAACCTGTGCAGCAGGATTCAGACGCAACTTCGCTGACAGAGAGTCATCCCAACTCTGCTTAAATACCTCCAAAGAAGGAGAATCTACCACCTCTTGATAGGGACATATGGGAATTTTGCTTTTGCTCACAAAACATGCAAGCAAGCATGCGCTGTTCGAAGCCCCGAACATGACCATGAGCGCATGGACACTGAAAATGTTCACAAATTACTGGACATCTGCTCTCGTTTGATTTGCGCTGATCTTCCAGTCTGATTTTGCGCAAATTCCTTCATTTATGCAAATTTCCCCCGTGGATCAAAGCAGCCCCAGTTTAGTCTATGGAGGAAGGTTGCTCAAATCTGGGGAAATTTGCGCAAAGCCCATGTTCGATCGCTGCTCAATTTGCACAATTTCCCCATTCGCACAGAGCCAGCAGCCATCACAAACCCGAACAGGAATCAGGCACAAGAGAAGCAGCAAGACAATGTTCAGAGAATCCTAGCAAACTCAAACATTGCTCATTTGCCCATCTCTACCTCCTGAGCAATGGTGTAGTGGTCTGTTTGGAAGGGCAGGTGCTCATCGTCACACACACACACACACACCCAGCCACAATCCCAGGGAGAATCCAAAATTGCAGGCAGCTGTGTCGATCCATATCCACAAACCACTTCTAGCAGTTCTCACCTCCAGCAGGGGCAGGTCTTTGCTAAAGTTGGTGGGTCTGAATTGCCCATTCCAGACCAAGCCACCCCAAAATACTTTACATTACACCAGGGAGCAATATACTTTTGCTGGAAAATGCATCCCCCCCCCCCCCGTACCGTGAGGATCACAGCTAAGCTCAGAGAAGGGCTGGCCCAAGACATTTTGCTGCCTGAGGCAAAGAACAAGATGGCGGCCCCCTCCTGTTCCATGTGCCAAAGCTGACTGGGCTGGCAGATGAATCTGCCTTCAACACTAACCGTGGGACAGCGTTCTCCACTGAATTTGAAGGCAGCAGGCTAACTTGGGGCAGGGGACAGAGTAGGCTGCAATGCACATGATTCTCTCCTTGAACACCTTGCTGCCACCACCCAGATCTGCTACCCAAGGCAACTGCCTCACCCTGCCTAATGGTAGGGCCGGCCCTGGCTCAGAGGGAACAGGGAATGCTGATGAGGGTGGCAGAAGCCGTCAGAAGCTTCTCGTTCTGCCCTCTGGAGCAGGCTGCGCTAATGCATCTGACTTTCGTTCTTTCCCTTTCTGAGAAAAACATCTGACTACCTGCTGCAGGGAGCAAAGGTCAAGGGAGGGCTATTCCCTTTGTGCCCTCCTTCTGGGATTCCTAGAGGCACCTGATTGGCTGCTGTTGGAAACAGGAAGCTTGGCTTGACAGACTTTGGCTCTGATCTGGCAGGGCTCCTATGTCCTTAAACTTGACGGCGAGCCAGCCTTTGATGTTGCTATAATGCCCTGCTTCCGTCTTCCCACAACCTGGTGCCCTCCGAATGATTTGGACTTCAGCTCCGATCAGCCCCAGCAAGCGTGGCCAATGGTCAGGCATCCTGGGAGTTGTAGTCCAAAACATCTGGAGGGCACCAGGTTGGGGAAGGCTGCTCCAGTTGCTTGGCTGAGTTGGGCCCTGGTGGCTCCATTTTTTCATCTTTCAACCCCCCAGTGTTATTTCTGGGTCTGCAGGCAGAGATGCTGCATGGTGCAACGGGCGCTCTATTTTCCGTGATCTGGGCAAACCGCGGGGCCATCTTCTCTCCAGTTTGGAGTTAGATTGCTGTAATTTGGGCCAGCTCGGTCACAGTAGATTAGAAGTCGGGGACCCAACAGTAAGGTTTCTTAATGCCTGCCCATTGTTTCTTGAAGCAGTAACTCAGCTGCAGGGGTGGGATTTGAGATGACTGTTCCACCATGTGTGTGTGTGTGTGTGTGTGTGTAAAACAGAAGGACAGAGCCAGTTTCGTGGTCTGATTTTTGGAGAGGGAGCTTGAGCTGTGAGTTGACTGCAGCATCCTATGAGCGTAGCTGTTCTCTCTCTCTCTCTCTCTCTCTCTCTCTCTCTCTCTCTCTTTCTGGGGACCTGCTGCTCTGTTTTCAGGAGCTTGCTTGCCATCTGTAGACTTTCTGCTTGTGTATTTCCCAAGAAAGGAAAGGCGACATTACACAGCTTCCCCGGGGGATGACTTGAATTGATACAAGGCAGGGTGATACTTGATCATCCTTGATACAGTATGGCAAGGCTAAGGAACTTTATACAGATCATACTTGATACACAGTATGGCAGGGCTAGGGAACATCAGACCTGTGGACCAAATCCAGCCAACCAATCTGACCCTCCGAGGTGTGCCAGATGGTCATGCCCCCTTCCTCTGGCCTCACCCCCTCTCACCCAGGGGAGATTAGTAGGCCAAGGGCACCGTTATAGGCCTGACCCCTCTCTCCTGCTGTGCAGCAGCCCTCCTTGGGAAAATGGAGTGGACAGACCCCTCCTCAGGGATCTATGGGGTGCACCATGCCAGCAGATGTGCCTTCACTCAGGCAGGGTGGGCACAATCCATCCAGCTCTGAGAGCCGCCTAGCTTGCCTTGAAGGCTTCCCTGCAGCAAACAGAGGGCTTTCCCAAGTCGTGAGAAGCCGGGTCCACTCACTAGCAACAAAGAACTGGGCGAAACAGATGCAGCAGCCAGCATAAGCAAAATCAGGACAGGCCTCTGGAGTCTGAGGAGTTTCAGCACACCTGCGAAGCCTCCTCTCCAGCAGTGCATGTAGCCAGGATTGAATTACACACCTGTGTGGGAGAATCAGCTCAGTGCAGAGACGCACCTCTGTTCTCGCCGACATGGTTGACCTGTATCTTGTCCGTACCACTTCGGACTGCAGTCACAGAGGAGCTCACAGTTCAATGCTTCTTCATATTTTAAAAACAACAACAACCATAATTCCCTGGATATTGAAAGCAAGGATATCAGGGGGAAAGCTAGGCTAGAACCCTTCTCCCCAACTTTCTAAGTGCTGGGAAATTTGATTCCTTTTTTTTTTAATGGGAAAGCATTCTTTTACTTTTAGTTATTTAAATATATGAATCCAGAAGGCAGCCTTTATACCAAATCAGATGGCTGGGCTATCTAGCACAGGGCTGTCTACGTGACCCTTTCACAGCCTGGTGCCCCCCAGATATGTTGGATCATAGAATCATGAATAGTAGGGTTGGAAGGGGCCTGTAAGACCATCAAGTCTAACCCCTGCATTGAGTGCAATGATGGATGAAACACCCATCATTGGCCATGCTGGCTGGGGAGGATGGGGGTTGTAGTCCAACATATCTAGAGGGCATCACATTGGTGAAGGCCGGTCTGCACTAACTGGCAGTGGCACTCCAGCATTTTAGGCTGCGGTTTTCCCCAGCCCTACTCAGAGATGCCGGGATCGAACCTGGGACTTTCTGTATGCAAAGCAGGGGCTCCGCCACTGAGCTACAGCCCTTTTCTTAAAACATAGGGATACAGGAAGCTGTCTTATACTGAGTCAGAGCCTTGGTCCATCTAGCCCAGTATTGTCAGCACTGACTGGCAGAAGCAGCTCTCCAGGGTTCCAGGCAGGAGTTTTTCCAGCCCTACCTGGAGATGCCGGGATCGAACCTGGGACCTTCCAGATGCAAAGCAAGGGCTCTGCCACTGAGCTATGGTTCCTCTCCAGAGGGACAAAGGAAGCTGCCTTATACCGAGTCAGAACATTAGTTCGTCTAGCTCAGTAACCCGACACACTGCCTGCAGCAGTTTCATGCAGGATTCTTTCTAGCTCTGTCTAGAGACACTGAGGATTGAAACCTGGGACTTCTGCATGCAAAGCAGGAACTCTACCACTGAGCTAGGATTTATATCCCACCCTTCCAAAACTTTCCCAGGGTTGCTTTATTAATAATTTAATACTACTACTACTACTAATCAGATTAAACATAACAGCAGAGAAACAGAATCAGCAACGGCAAAACAGCATAGAAGCCAACATTAGAGATAAAACCCACATTTAAAATGCTTCAGTCCTTCAGAAAGCGATCCTATGACAGCATGTGGGGGGCCATAGGAAAGGTCAGATTCTTGGATCTGAGGCTGGAGATGGTGCTCTGACTTCAGACGCAGGAGTCCGAGCTCCCTGCCCCCTCCCCTTGCAGCCGTCAGAGAGAGAACTGTCCTGGCTGCTTCTCCGAGGTCGCAAAAGTGACCTCGGGGAGGAGGGAAAGGGGACGGTTCTGTGGGCAGATAGGGGAGGGGACTGAGGAAGCAGGAATACGAGCTATCCCCAGCTGTCTGCAGCCTCCGTCCCTCCCCCTCTGCAGATGCCTAGCTAGAGAGGTAAAAAAGCCCGTCTAGCAAAAATACAGAGTGGTTGGAGCATGGAGGCAAAGATTGCCTTCGCTCTCCTCCTGCTCTGCATAAAGTTCAGAGGCTGACGGATTCAGAGGCTGACGGGCTGACGGGCATCCAGATAGGATTGCGCCCTCAGTCATGTGAGTCCCTCCACACCAGGAGCAGTCTGTGGCGGTTCAGCCCAGACACAAGCAGACGGCCTCTATGAGAACTAGCCCCATGGCATAACGAGAAATTATGGCTAACTGAGGAAATAGGTTTGGGAAAGAAGCAACCAATATTGCGGAGGTGTCCCCCCCCCCCACTTTGGATTTATGGAAAGCCTTTGGCCAGGGAGGGGGGATCTTGGCTATGCTGGGAATTCCAGGGGTTGGCCATGTTTTTCCTCCACAATGCCCCAGAAGTTAAGTCAGCCATGTTTTTGTGGCAGTGGCCATGTTTTTCCACCACACACAGTGCCTTCGGGGCCAGATTGGAGGGGAAATATGGCTGCTGCCAGAAGCTGAGAAGAGTGTATTGTTCTTGTTTTTCTACAAAGAGAGCACAGGGCAGCACCCCTACAGGGTGCAGGGGCCCCAGCAGCTGCCCAAACATGCCTCATAGTGATGCCAAGCCCACTTCTCACTTGTAGGAATAGGATGGTACTGGAATGACCCCAGTCATTGGATACATGTGCAAGTCTTCTTCGCTTCCCATAGTCAAGGTCCAGAGACTGCCATCCATGCAAACGGTACGGGAGAGGCAGTGTGGTGTAGTGGTTAGATTGTTGACTGGGGAAACCCAAGTTCAAATCCCCGTGCAGTGAGGAAGCTCTCTAGATGAACCATGCAAAAATCAGTCTCAGCTGGGGACAGGTGAGAATTTTGTTTCAGTTTGGTTCTGATAAGAATTTATTAAATTTGCAAAGATCTCCATATTCGGGACAAAAAGAATGTGAGATTTTTTAAAAAATCTATGTGGGAGAAACTGAAACTGATAGATTTGCCCACCCAGGGCTTAGAGTGCTTAGCTCTTGAGAGTCTGGATTTAAATCCCTGTGTATTCAACCATGTTAATGCTGAATTAGAGCTTCCACATCTTTATTCTGACAGGCTCCTCATCTCTCACAGCTATACACCGTACAACATGGCCCTCTCCATGATGAGAATTTGGCTGGTGCGGATGGGTGAGAATTTTGTTTCAGTCGATTTTTGAGAACACTTTACCAAAATTTGCAAAATTCCTCATCTTTGGGAGACAAAGAACTTGAGATTTTTAAAAACGGAACATGGGAGAACACCCATTCCGACTCTCATCCTAACCTTCCCATGTTATCCTCCCACGTTGTGAGGATAACATGGGAAGGGGGCAGAACTCTGTATTAAAGGCAGGAAATAAATTCATAAAAGCATAAGGCTAATTCTTTAAAGTGATGTGTTGCCTCCTTTTACTTGCCTTTTGGAACTCGGGGCCTTTAGGTTCGCTGTTCAGCGCTTCAGCAAATTTGGCTGCACAGTCACAGCTTTTAGGGGAGACAGACATAATGGAAAGAAAGAGAACTCAAACAGCATCCCTTAGCTGGGAGCACAGCTGTGTGCATAGCTTTCGTCATTTGAATGGCAGATGTACATATGCTGGTAAATCAAACACTGCTTCAACTGCCAGTCATACCTCTCCCTCGCCTCAATTCGCATGCTTCAGGCATGCAGTACTGCCCTGCTTTTTCTATTTTCAAAAGTATGTATGTATGAACTAAGGACATAAGGAGAACCCTGAATCCTGTTTTCAAGGGTGGCCAGCTAGGTCCCTCTTGGGATGATCACGAGCAGGACATATGAGTGACAGTTGAAAACTCAATATCATTGCTCCTTAGCAACTGGTTTTCTCAGGCATACTGCCTCTGAATATGGATGCTTCATTTAGCCATCATGGCTGATAGTCATTGATAGACCTTCATGAATTTCTCTAATCCCATTTTAAAGCCATCTAAGGGCCAAATTACACATTACGCTAATTGCATTGTGTGTAGCTCTGAGAGGTTGCTTTGTTTACATGTGCAGCTCCGATTTGGATCGGGACCATGGTATTCTGGGATGGGAGGGTTAAACCTTCCCTTTATTTTCTTTATTTATGTAGTATATTTCTAATCCACCAATAACTAATGATCTCTGGGCAGATTACAACCAGTTAAAACAACTAAAATGCCGTTTTAAAACAGTTAAAAGTATAAAATAAAATACAAATATTTAAAATAATAAAATATTGTTGTTGTTCAGTCGTTCAGTCATGTCCGACTATTCGTGACCCCATGAACCATAGCACGCCAGGCCTTCCTGTCCTGCGCTCTCTCCCGGAGGGTGCTCAAGTTCATATTCATTGCATCCGTGATGCTATCTAGCCATCTCATCCTCTGCCGTCCCCTTCTCCTTTTGCCTTCAGTCTTTCCCAGCATCAGGGTCTTTTCCAGGGAGTTTTCTCTTTGCATTAGGTGGCCAAAATATTGGAGCTTCAGCTTCAGTATCTGTCCTTCCAATGAGCAGCCAGGGTTGATTTCCTTTAGGATGGACTGATTTGACCTCCTTGCAGTCCAGGGGACTTGTAAGAGTCTTCTCCAGCACCACAGTTCGAAAGCATCAATTCTTCGGCGCTCAGCCTTCCTTATAGTCCAGCTCTCACAGCCATACATTACTACTGGGAAAACCATAGCTTTGATTAGATGGACCTTTGTCGGCAAGGTGATGTCTCTGCTTCTTACTATGCTGTCTAGGTTTGCCACAGCTTTCCTCCCAAGGAGCAAACGTCTTTTAATTTCATGGCTACAGTCACTGTCTGCGGTGATCTTGGAGTCCAAGAAAGTAAAATCTGTCACTGCTTGCATTTCTTCCCCTTCTATATGGCAGGAAGTGATGGGCCAGATGCCATGAACTTAGTTTTTTTAATGTTGAGTTTCAAACCAGCTTTTGCACTCTCCTCTTTCACCCTCAACAAGAGGCTCTTTAGATCCTCTTTGCTTTCTGCCATTAGGGTGGTATCATCTGCATATCGGAGGTTGTTGATAATTCTCCCGGCAATCTTAATTCAAAATAAAAAAATACCATAGAATAAACAACAAACAGCACAGTGATTGATAAAGCAGCCATGATAGCCTAGCACTGGGTCTCTAAAAATTCTTGAGAGAAAAGAAAGGTCTTTGCCTGGTGAACCTCTTCGGTTCTTCGAAAGATAACAGGGTAGATGCCTGGTGAACCTCTTTGGGGCGTTTATTCCATAAGCTTATTCCACCCATGTATTCCCATGCAAATGATTCTATAACACCCCCTGGGGTTGGATGGGAGGGGGCTAAAAAAGAATAAAGGTCTCCATTGGTATCAATGGAAGCTTCTGCCCCCCCCCCCTTTTTAACACCCCCAATGTAGTGGAATTATGAGAAAAGCAGGTGGTGGGAGGTTTAACCTTCCCCTCCCAGAGGTCTGTGGTCTCAATCTGAATCAGGGCTGCACACACTTACATCAGAGTAAAGAAAACTATCATGCTATGCAGCTAGCATAACATATTTGAAGGGCTACCAGAGAAAAGTCCTCTATATGAAGGCATTCTCTACTTCAAGGGATGTCCTTTTCCAGGCCCACTTTAAAGAGAAAAGGAGGGAGAACAGGAGGGGGCTTGAAATTTCCCACCCCTCTGGTGGCTGCAGCCTCCAGTTCCAGAGGGGCTGTGATTCCATATGGGGTTTTAGTTACCACCAGCCAAACCTCTAATGGTTTTGATTCTATGATTCTACCACCAGCCAAAACTCTAATGGTGCTATCCAAGGTGCTAAAATGTGCTAGCGAAGGTGCTGTGCCCTATCCCCAAAATGGTTTCAGCACCTTGGATAGTACCTAGGACAGCACTCTTCAGTACCTTGGACTGCGCCCTTCAGTACCTTGGATAGCACCATTAGAGTTTTGGCTGGTGATAGAATTGTAGAATCATAGGGTGGAACGGGGCCTACAAGACCATCAAGTCCAACCCCCTGCTCAGTGCAGGAACCCTGATTCTCAGGTGGTCTCCCATCCAAGCAGGGCTGATCCTGCTTAGCTGATGAGATCAGATGAGATCAGGTGCATCATGCAGAACATCAGGGTGACTAAAGCCCTGAATGGAATCATAGCACCTCTAGAACTGGAGTCACCAGCTGCCCATCCACAGTTAACCCCAGGACAGCAGACTGAGAAACAGGTACACAGATCAGCTTCAGCTTTTCTACATGAGGCTGTTAATCTGCTGTATCTCCTTTCGGTGTTATCACAGACTTGAGATCCAAGCTCTACACATAAGAGTTTTTCTTTTCCTGCTTTTCTGCTACTTAACCTCAAGGTGGCACTGCACTGTAGCAGAATAATGCAATTATGTAAGTAGGAAAATAGGTTTTCTTTCGCTTTCGGAAATAATACTCCATTTTCCCCGCTCTAAAAATACCCAGGAAAGTGCTCTGAAAAAACAGAAGCAAAACTGGAGGGTCACAACATCATCTAAAGAACCCGCAAACGACTATGAGGAAGGAAAGGCGAGCACACAATAAATGCCACGTGTAGAAAAGCTCCTTGTCACACAGGCTGTCCCATTATGCTGAGATGTATTTGTATTTCTATTTATATCAGGGATGCTGAACCTCTTTCAGCCATTTTGGACATGCTCTCAGGGGCCGCATTCCACTGGTGGGCAGGGACAACAGCAAAAAGGGGTAGTGTCAAAACACCAGCACGTTTTGACTTAAAGCTTTTACCCCCAGCTACTAAGCCTTCAGATAGGCATTTCTACCTTTTAGGATGGGGGAAAAACTGCACAATAGCCAAGAAACCACCAAAAAACTGTTGGGGATGGGAGAGGGTGAGGTGATCTGAGGAACCCCAGAGAGCCGGAATGGACCCCCAGACCTGCGCTTCCCCACCCCTGATTTAAATGATAGGAATTATTTCTAAATTTGCATGCACATATATAAATTAGCATATGCTAATTTTGTGGAAACCTGCACTCTCGTTTGTCATCTGTTTTCAGTGGTGCATTTCCTCTTTTTTTGATGACACCTAAGTGGCCACCCTTCCATTCATTTATTGCCCTATCATTAAACAAAAACAGAAACTGCTTAAAAGTGGCAAAGCTGCTCCAAGGGTGCTGTGCATCTGTGCGCATGTGAGTCAAGCCTGGTGACTCCGATGACAGTGGGGCGGTGAGTCTGCTCTGAGTTTCAGTCAGAAGAACCAGTCAGAACTCTAAAGGAATGATCTGAAGAGCTATCCATATTTCCTTTAATTACATATTGGTCTCTGTTCATCGTAATTGAATGAGACTTTACTTGGTAGGCCTATATTTGCACATCCCAGACTATTGCGTGGATCAGAACCAGGGCTGGTGTCAAGGGTAGGCATGATTGGGCACCAGCTGATGGACCACAGCCAGTGGGGGTCCACTGGCACAAGTCCCCTGGATTAGCTCCTCCTCTTCGCCATTGCAGCCTGCTTGTTCGCCTGCCTCTCGCTCTGGCCCGGACAACGGTGGTGGTGGGAAGGAGGAACAGGAGATGCCACAGCCTCCTTGCTCACTGCCTCTCTGCCTGCCAAGCAAGAAAGGGGGAGCGATGATGAGGAAGAGGATCTGGAGCAGCTGGTGACAGTGGTGGTGAGGAGGCAGATGGCCCATCAAGGGTGCCTTGCCCAAGGATCTCCAAAGCTGGAGCCTGCACTGGTTTGAGCCTAGCACTCTGCCTCCTCTCTGTTAGCTCCTTCCTCACTCATTGCCTGCACTGGTGCTGGAGAGTGTGGGAGTGCAGGCAGGCAGCTTCTCAGGGATCCCAGGCTCTGGGCTTGCAATCTCTACAGATCTGGGTTCAAAGGTCTCTTGTCTGACAGGCTCTGGCCCAGGCCCAGGCCTATGTTTGGACTCTAGTTCATGGAAGCGTATGCCGTAACAACTTTGTTAGTCTCTTTTTGTTGTTGTTCAGTCATTCAGTCGTGTCCGACTCTTTGTGACCCCATGGACCATAGCACGCCAGGCCTTCCTGTCCTGCGCTCTCTGCCGGAGGGTGCTCAAGTTCATATTCATTGCATCGGTGATGCTATCTAGCCATCTCATCCTCTGCCGTCCCCTTCTCCTTTTGCCTTCAGTTAGTCTCTATGGGGCTATAAAACCAGAGTCGGCGTCAAGGGTAGGCATGGCTGGGCACCTGCTGAAGTCCTGCACTCCAGCAGGGGTCCTCTGGAGTTGCTTCTCTTCCCCATTGCAATCTGCTCGTTCACTTGCCTCTCGATCTGGCCCAGATGACAGTGGTGGTGAGGAGGAGGAGGAGGAGATGCCGCGGCCTCCTTGCTCCCGGGCTCTCTGCCTGTCAAGCCAGCAAGTGGGAGCAAGGGGGAGGAAGAGGAGAGGAGCAAGGGCGGCTGCTGACAGTGGTGGTGAGAAGGCAGGCTCACTGAGTGAGGGGACCCATGGCAGGAGTCTTGCCCCAGGAACCTCTGCAACTTGGAGCTGTCCCTACTTCTCCTGAAAACTTTCAGAATTCTTTCTTTCCCCTGAGTGCAATTCTAGAGAAGAATCGGTATACATGGCCACTTCCAAATAAGATTCACTGTGCTAAAAAAGCAGAGGAAGTCTGTCTCTGCTTTCACCCTTAGCCTCCTTCCCTCTCTCCCCCTCCCTTCTTTTTGCACTTTATTAACGAAAGAGATTCATGATTCATACAGCAAAGTAGATGTTGGATGCTTAAAACCGCCAAGCTCATTAAAAAGTCATGAGGCTCGGCAACCCCTCTGTAGCGGCGCGCTCGGGTGACCTCAGAGCCGCCGCGGAGGAAACACTCGACCAAAACCGGGTCTTGCCATTTGCCCCCCTGGAAGTGGAAGCTGATTATTGTTGCATTAAATAATAATAAAAAAATTCACCCGCAGAAGCACATCTGTGACGTGACCCTCCTTGGTTATTATTTCATAGAGCAGGGCACCCGGGCAGGCCGTTTATCACTTGCGCCTTCTGCAGAACTATCCGGCAAAACTGTCTCTACAGGCCATACATCTGTCTGTTCGCTGTTAGAGAACCTCGCTCAGACACAGCCAGATATCCTAGGATGGAGGAAGCAGGGAAGAGAAAGGAAATCAATCCATCAGTGTGGCGTCGTGGTTAGAGGGATTGGACTCGGGAGATCTGGGTTTTAGGCCCCACTCGACCATGAAACTCATGGGGGATTTGGGGCCAGTCACTGACTCTTAGCCTAACCTACTTCACAGGGTTGTTGTTGTCACATTCCTATGTCCTCTTCCTTTGCAATCAACACACTCCAGGAAACAAGGCTTCAAGCTACACTACTTTATTAGTCAATGGCAAGCTTCCCTACAAATGCAGATTCCAGGAAACTCTCAGACTGCATAGAACCAGCTAATCCACACATCTACAAATATCAGGAGAGAAGAAGAAGTGGAAGTCAGGGAAGTTGCCAGCAGCCTGAGCATGAACTTCTTGGCCAGACTTGCTTCACAGGGATGCCCCTCCCTTAGGGTGGCTCCCTCCTACGTTGGCTTCCACGAGTGGCCAATCTGGCAAAGCCTCTGAGCCCTGCCCCTAACTTTTCCTGATTCGCTCTGTGACGGACCCTAGCATCCCTCAAGTCATGCCCCTTGCCCTCCTGCTCCTCCGAAACGTGAGTTCTCATGGTGGAGGAATGAGGGAGCCATTCAGCCTGGGCCATCTGTGTGTCAAGATCTTGAGAAGAAAGTCTCCCCGTATCTGGGCCGTATCTGGTGCCTCCCCCTGTTCTTGCCGTTCCCATAATGATTCTGAATCTGAGCTGCCAGACATCTCCACACACTCAGATTCATTCCTGACTGTTGTGAGGATAAAATGGAGAGGTGCAGGAACATGTAAACCACCTTGGGTTCTTTGCAAGAGCAAAAAACGCAGGATATAGATGAGGATGATGATAAGTAATTTTTAATTTTTCCTTTTAAAAGGGACTTGCAATATTAGAGCTGAAGGTAGGCTATGAAGGAGGTGTTGAGGAATTATAATAATAATAATAATAATAATAATAATAATACTATGAAGACCCAGGTATTTTTAGCATTTTAACATTCCAGTGTTTTAGCTCTGCTGTCTTAACTCTGCTACTGCATTTTAAATATCCGCAATGTTGCTAGTTTTACTCTGGTTGTATTTTCATTCTGTAGTTTTAATCTATTATATTCTATATTGTATTTTCTGTTGTATTTTTATGCATTTGATTTTGCGAACCACCCAGAGAGCCTCAGCTATTGGATAGTATAAAAATTAGATGAATGAATGAATGCATGAAGAAGTTGTAGAAAACTTCCTGGATTTCAAGAAAACCCCTTGGCTTGGCCCACAAATGCAAAAAGGGCCAGATTTCTCCACAACAGACATTCCTCTGGGTGAGTAACTTTCTTTGTGCTGAGAGGGGCACCAAACTCCATGACCCTCTCAGCATGAAGAAGAGCTAACACTGGCAGAGAGCAGATCTGGATCTCATCACTCATCTAGGCCCAGGGGCTGGGGGGTGGGGAGAAGCTACTGGGAGACAAGTTTGATATAAGGAAAGGGCTAAGCCCTCCGGCTTGCCTTTCTCCCACTCATCGACCCCTCAGAAAGCTGAGCTGTGTGTGGTTTTTTTTTTCCTTTTCCAGAAGGACTGTTGAGATTCAATTACATATGTTGAGTGTAATGTGTCGTTTGGCCCACAGCCAAAATTTGTCAGATGTATTCCTTGTGGTTCTTTGACAGGCGATCCATCTTAATATTATGTTTTTAATTTTTCCTTTTAAAAAACGACGTGCAGCTTTAAGTAGGCTATGGAGGGGTTGTTGAGGGACAAACTGTAATAAAAACCCAAATCTGGATCATTTTGGGCCTTGCTGTATTCCAGTGGATGGTCCACCAAATTCTAGGGTCAAAGAGTAAGACCTGGTTACGGTGAGATGTGCTATTTCAGTAGCGCTCTTCAGGTGGGATGTCCCTCACGCAAAGCAGGGGTGAGCAGGGATGCCACATGCTCTCTGTCATGTCACTGTGCCCGTCCCTGCTGCCTTCCATGCATTGCAGGGGCACATTTGGGAATTTGAGAAACTGCTGTGGGCACCACCACAAAATGTCTGTCAGTGGATCGCCACTTTGGCATCTCCCTCTTGCGTCTATGGATCTTAGGCTGTGTCGTATTCAGCAAAAACTTTTGTTTCGTGTCTGTTGGGCATCACAAGGTCTCTTTGATCAGGGATCGTTTAATTCGGCTAATTGCTGGCAGTGCAATAAAGCAAATGCTTCTTTTAAATGTTTGTTTAGGCAGTGTCCAGTAGTTGCTTCTTTTGGGGCGGAGGTTATGTCCAGTAAATTTTGTACTGGAACAGTCTTTAATATTCACTGATGTACACGCTCTTTTAAATTATTTACCTGCTTCATGGAAATTAACAAATGGCCAGCGTAAATGGATTCTCTGTGCCCTTTTGATAGCTAAAAGTCTAATATTACAATGTTGAAAGGATAAACACTCCCTTTCTTTAATGCAATGGATTGAGAAGGACCTTACAATGCTTTCAGTATTTGAATGGGTGGCATATATACACCAGCTTCAAATGGATACTTACTTGGATATTTGGTCCGCTTTTGTTGAAGCTTGTGTATAATTGCTAGAAAGTTGTATGCATTTCACATATATATTCATTGCTGTGGATATACAAATCCATGTATGTATATGTAAAAAAAAAACCAGGGAAAATTAAAAACAATATTTTAAAGTTTTACAGGTACCTGCAGGTGCCCCATTGGGGACCCCAGTGTATTGCATTATGTTATTTTATTTATTACATTACTATACCACCCAATGGCCTAAGCTCTCTGGATAGTTCACAAAAATTACACCCCTAAAATAAAACATAAGATAAATACTTCACAACTTCAAAAGAGAGTAAAACTGAAGTAACTGCCCAGCAGCAGCATAAACATCTAAAAACACAACAACACATTTTGAAAAACAAACAAGGACTCAAAAGCCTGGGAAAATAAGATGTTCACCTGGCACCAAAAGGACCACAAAATAGGCACCAGGTGAGCATCTCTGGGGAGGGTTTTGCACAATGGGGGTGCCACCATCAAAAATACCCCCCCCTTACATCCTTAGGCAGGGCAATCCAGAGGAGGGCCTCTGAGGGTGATCTTAGGATGCAGGCAAGCATATATGGGAGGAGACAGTCCTTCAAGTAACCTGCCCCCAAGCCGTTCAGTGCTTTAAAAGCTAATCCCAGCACTTTGAACTAGAAATAGACTGAGAGCCAGTGTAGATCACAGAGCACTGGCATCTTATGATCTTGTCTGATCTTGGAAGCTAAGCAGGGTCAGCCCCGGTTAGTACTTGGATGGGAGACTTCCTGGGAATCAGGCTTCCTGCATTGAGCAGGGGGTTGGACTCGATGGTCTTGCAGGCCCCTTCCAACCCTATGATTCAATGATTCTATGATATCGACCACTCCCTGTTAAAAATCTTGCTGCCCCATTTTGGACCAGCTGAAGTTTGGACCACCTGAAAGGCAGCCCCCTTGAAAGGCATTGCAATAATCGAAGTGAGAGGTTTGGATCAGAGACCCTTGTCTACTTGTGGTGGGTCCCCACATGATTATGTTCTAAATTGTATGGGGATGCCCATCCTTTGACAATCCAGTCCTTTGGGGGTCTGATGGATCCCCTCTGCCTGTCCAGCTTGGCTTGTGTTCGCAAGCCAACCAATGCCTTTTCCTGAAATCTGGGAACCTTTTGTGTGTGTGTGTGTGGGAGGGGGGAGCTTGTCAATAAGCAGTTGTGCAAATTGCAGGTGCAATGTGTGTAATTTGCACAAATTATGCCCACAATTCGCTTAACTTGCACCAATTCCAGCCGAAATTTATGCAAGTTAAGTAAATTACAGCTGGAATTTGTGCAGATTATGCACATCATGCCTGCAATTTGCACAACATTCTATTGATGGAAAAAACAGGAAAATCCACAAGCTGGCCATTGTCCATTTCACGTCATGATGTTCTGTACAGAGAAGAACACATGAATATGGCTTATATAGTCTCCTCTAGTTCACACACGTAAAGCTCTTCATTCGTGCAGATTACAGCCCTTTTCATGAATCAGAGTACACACTGTGCCACACTGCATTTTGCACATGAATCTCTTATCATGTAGGGGAGAAAAACATTTTCCTCTCACTGGGGCTTCAATTGGCTCCGTCTCTGTTTAAGTGATTCTTATTCCAATAATGGGGGGTTATGTCAAAGGACACTTTTCAAAATGATATCAATAATTAGAATAATGATAATACTTCGCATTTCTGGAGTGCCTTTCACGTTAACAAAATGTACTTCACATGCATTATCCTTGCAATCATGCTCACAACAACCCACCTCTCCATTCGGCAGAGATGTTTGTGTGTTGGCATGAGTGTGCGGAAGCTGAGAAAATAGTCTATGTAAAGTCACCTAGTGAGATCACAGCTGAGGGACGATGTGAAATGGGGACTTCCTAACTCATACACTTAGCCGTTATGACCCACCGCCAACCTGCTTATCACAAGAGATTCTGAAAGCATAAGCCAGCATCCAATGGTTTCATTCCACTTGTGCAGATCAGTGGAGCTTCCCCAAATTTTTGCATCATGGAAGGAGTTACCCATTACACTTGTGCAAACCACCTAACACTCATTTTTGTCTTGCTTGCAGAGAATGAGCTGTGGTTACATCCTGTGCACTGTCCTCCTGTCCGTGGCTGTGCTCCTAGCTGTTACCGTCACAGGCGCCATCCTCTTCATGAATCACTACCACACGCCCGTCACAGAATCTCCACCTATCATCAGCACCAATCCCGATGAAGCCAATGCCTTGGTCACCATCGAGAAAGCTGACAGCTCCCGCATCAACATATTTATTGACCCCAATTGCCCCAATCAAGCGAATGGGTTCACCCGCCTGGAAGGCCTGCAAACGTCCCTCCTGCAGGCTGTGACAGACCATGATGCTGAGACAAAGTCCTCCCAAGGACAGGAGAGGGCCTTGGTGGTCGGTCTGTCAGATGAGGTCTCCACGTTAGTCGCCCACGCCGCTCAGCTACGGACGGACTGTGACGGTTTGAAGAAGGGGCACAGCGCCATGGGGCAGGAGTTGAATGCCCTGCAGAACGAGCAAGGTCGCCTCATACAGGTGAAAAAAGGCCCTGTGTACCCCCACAGACACGCAAGCACATATGATGTACATTGGTGAATTCAGTGGTAGCTGGGGGCTCTGATTTCGGTGGAGCTGCGTTTCCATTCCGTGTTTGAGTCAGAACCAGCCAAAAGATGAAAGGAACTATCCAACGTGCTGAACCCTATCCACAAAATGGGTCCCGCACCTTGAATAGCTCCTTTAGAGTTCTTGCTGGTTCTGACAAAAACCCAGAATGGAGTTATAGGCCCACCAAAATCGGAGCCACCAGCCTCCACTGGAGAGAGAGTAGATTATCAATTGCCCCCATGCCATGTCTGGTTTTACTGCTACTTTGTATGTTTTTGCAGTTTTGTTTTCTGCATTGCTTTTTAAACGGTGTGTAACGGTTTTTAGGTTTTAAAAAACAACTATATAATTTTGTTTGGGACTATCGTTTTATCCTGGGAGCTGCAAGGCAGCTTGAGAACAACAGTTGGAAACAACAGTGAATAGGTCATAATTGCCCATCCAGGACCAAGCCGCCCCAAACTATTTTGATTCATTTTCATTTCATTCATTCATTATATTTCTATACCGCCCGATAGCCAAAGATCTCTGGCCGGTTCACACAGATTAAAAACCATTAAAAACGCATCATATGATGTGCAAAACCATTTACATAAAAACATATAAATGAGCAGCGCACACAGACAACGTATATCTAAAAACAATTTTTAAATGATCAACCAAAGACAATCCAAGACCTGATTAAAAACTCATTAAAAACTCATTGCTATTTTGGGCTGCATTCATAGAAGCATCGCTTCCAAATCCCGGGAAGTACTAGTTCCCCTCTACTCAGCCCTGGTTAGGCCTCATCTGGAGTACTGTGTCCAGTTCTGGGCACCACACTTTAAGAAGGATGCAGACAAACTGGAGAGGGTTCAGAGGAGGGCAACAAAGATGATCAGGGGACTGGAAACAAAGCCCTATGAAGAGAGACTGAAAGAAATGGGCATGTTTAGCCTTGAGAAGAGAAGACTGAGGGGAGATACGATAGCACTCTTCAAGTACTTGAAAGGTTGTCACAGAGAAGAAGGCCAGGATCTCTTCTTGATCATCCCAGAGTGCAGGACACGGAATAATGGGCTCAAGTTACAGGAAGCCAGATTCCGGCTGAACATCAGGAAAAACTTCCTGACTGTAAGAGCAATATGACAATGGAACCAATTACCTGGGGAGGTGGTGGGCTCTCCCACACTGGAGGCCTTCAAGACGAGGCTGGACAGCCATTTGTCAGGGATGCTCTGACTTGGATTCCTGCAATGAGCAGGGGGTTGGACTCGATGGCCTCGTAGGCCCCTTCCAGCCCTACTATTCTATGATTCTATGATTCATTATGTGCTGCCAAATGCCTGAGAAAAGAGGGCAGTTTTAACCTGGCACTGGAAGGATAACAATGTTGGCACCAGGTGGGCCTCATCAGGGAGATCATTCCATAATGTGGGGGGGGGACACCACCGAGAAGGCCCCTGTCTTGTTGCCACCCTCCAAGCCTCCCTCAGACGAGGCACCTGGAGGAGGGCCTTGGATATGATCCCTGGGGAAGGAAACAGCAACCCACCCCAGTATTCTTGCCATGAAAACTAAATGGATCAGTACAACCAGAGATATGTCAGTATACCATTGGAAGATGGGACTCCCAGGTCGGAAGATGGTCAAAATGCTACTGGGGAGGAACAGAGGATAAGTTCAACTAGCCCCAGATGTGATGACGCCGCTAGCTCAAAGCCGAAAGGACGGCTAGCAGCCGATGGTGCTGGTGGTGAACGACGAATCCGATGTTCTAAAGATCAACACACCATAGGAACCTGGAATGTAACATCTATGAGCCAGGGCAAATTGGATGTGGTTATTGGGGAGATGTCAAGATTAAATATAGACATTTTGGGTGTCAGTGAACTGAAATGGACTGGAATGGGCCACTTCACATCAAATGACCACCAGATCTACTACTGTGGACAAGAGGACCACAGAAGAAATGGAATAGCCTTCATAATTAATAATGAAGTGGCTAAAGCAGTGCTTGGATACAATCCAAAAAATGTCAGAATGATCTCAATTCGAATTCAGGGTAAGCCATTTAACATCACAGTGATCCAAATATATGCCCCAACCACAGATGCTGAAGAAGCAGAAGTAGATCAGTTCTATGAGGATCTGCAGCACCTACTGGATAGTACGCCAAAAAAAGATGTTATTTTCATTACAGGAGACTGCAATACTAAGATGGGTAGTCAAATGACACCTGGAATTATAGGCAAACTCACTGTGCATAACAAACACTCTCTTCCATCAACCTAAGAGACGACTTTATACATGGACTTCACCAGACGGTTGATGCCGAAATCAGATTGACTATATCCTTTGTAGCCAAAGGTGGCGGACTAGGGATGGGGGAGAATTTCTCCCCGAAACTTTGGGGGGCCGAGTGCCAACGCATTCGACCCCCCGAAATTGGTAGGGAAATTCTCCGCCGGCCCCCCGCCCCCCCCGGGATGGGACTTACCGTAGCCGAATGTCCCTCTCGCCGGCGGGTCCCGGCGGCGGTTCGGCGAGGGCGGGGGCGGCGGCCGGTCTCCCGACCGGCTGCCGCAGCCGCCATTGCAAAAAAAAAAAAAAGTAAAGTAAAAAAAACAACACACACCCGTGATAGGCTACGTAACGATTAACCTAGCCTATCACGGCTAGATTTCCAAAGTCAGCCGTGATAGGCTACGTAAATCGTCACGTAGCCTATCACAGCTGACTTTGGAAATCTAGCCGTGATAGGCTACGTTAATCGTTATGTAGCCTATCACGTGTGTGTGTGTGTGTGTGTGTGTTTTACTTTTTTTTTTGCGGCCGGGTAGACAGGGCGCTTCTACCCAGCCTGAATTTCGCGGGCGAGGGATGGGGCGCCTCCCCCCCGGCCTGAATTTCGGCCAGGCGAGGCGGGTTGCCTCCCCCCCCTCACCTGAACTTCGGGGGGAGAACCGAAGCGCCTCCCCCCCACCGCGAAGCAAGCTTCAAGAACAGGTAAGGGACTTTCGTCCATCCCTATGGCGGACATCTAAGGATGGCAGAGAATTCCGCCATGGATCTCGGTGAGGCCGAATGCCAGTGCATTCGGCCCTCTGAAATCTGTGGTGGAATGGCCTGCCACCCCTCCGCGGATCCCCCCTGGGATGAGACTTATCTGGGGTGGATCTTCCGGGTGGAGGCGGTTCTAGCGGCAGTGGCTGCGGCGGCTGGTCTTCCAACCGGCGGCCGCCACCGCCATTTGCAGTCTTGTCTTGTCTTTTTTTTCTTTTTCTTTTTACAAGACGTGATAGGCTACGTAAAGACTTACATAGCCTATCATGTCTGGTTTAAAAAAAAAACAAACGTGTACGCAAATGGCAGCGGCTACGGCCGCCGCCATTTGCGTTCCTTATTTTTGGCCATCTTAGTCTACGTAAATATTTACGTAGACTATGACAGCGAAAATAAAGGGGAACGCAAATAGCGTAGTGGGCGCTATTTGCGCCCCTTTTTGATTCGCCGTTTTAGCCTACGTAAATATTTACATAGACTAAGACGTCCAAAAATAAGGAATGCAAATGGTGGTGGCCGTAGCCGCCGCCATTTGCGTACACAGGTTTTTTTGTTTTTTTTTTAAAGCCAGACATGATAGGCTACGTAAATCTTTACGTAGCCTATCACAGCTGACTACAGGGATGCAAACGGCGGCAGCTACAGCCACCGCCGTTTGTGTCCCTGCTAGCCAGCGGCCGGATGTCCGGCTGCTGGCAGAGCCAACTGGCAGCTCCGCAGAATCCCCACGGAGCGGAGCCGGCCGGCCAGGGTTCCGGGAGGGAGGATTCCGGGGGGAGAGACAGAGCGCCTCCCCCCTCCCCAGCAGAACCTGGCGGAGCCAGGTAAGGGGGATTTTGTACATCCCTACGGACATCTATGCAGTTGGTAAAAACAAGACCTGGAGCTGATTGTAGTTCAGATCACGAACTTCTTATTGCACAATTTAGAATCAGACTAAAGAGAATAGGGAAGACCCACAGATCAGTTAGATATGAGCTCACGAATATTCCTAATGAATATGCAGTGGAGGTGAAGAATAGATTTAAGGGACTAGATTTAGTAGATAGGGCCCCGGAAGAACTATGGACAGAAGTTCGCAACATTGTTCAGGAGGTGGCAACAAAAAACGTCCCAAAGAAAAAGAAAACCAAGAAGGCAAGATGGCTGTCTGCTGAGACACTGGAAGCAGCCCAAGAAAGAAGGAAAGCAAAAGGCAACAGTGATAGGGGGAGATATGCCCAATTAAATGCAAACTTCCAGAGGTTAGCCAGAAGAGATAAGGAATTATTTTTAAACAAGCAATGCGCGGAAGCGGAAGAAGAGAATAGAATAGGAAAGACAAGAGACCTCTTCCAGAAAATTAGAAACATAGGAGGTAAATTCCAGGCAAAAATGGGTATGATCAAAAACAAAGATGGCAAGGACCTAACAGAAGCAGAAGAGGTCAAGAAAAGGTGGCAAGAATATACGGAAGATCTGAATAGGAAGGATAATAATATCGGGGATAGATTTGACGGTGTGGTCAGTGAGCTAGAGCCAGACATCCTGAAGAGTGAGGCTGAATGGGCCTTAAGAAGCATTGCTAATAACAAGGCAGCAGGAGATGACGGTATCCCAGCTGAACTGTTTAAAATCTTGCAAGATGATGCTGTCAAGGTGATGCATGCCATATGCAAGTAAATGTGGAAAACACAAGAATGGCCAACAGATTGGAAAAAATCAGCTTATATCCCCATACCAAAAAAGGGAAGCACCAAAGAATGTTCAAACTATCGAACAGTAGCACTTATTTCACATGCCAGTAAGGTAATGCTCAAGATCTTGAAAGGTAGACTCCAGCAATTCATGGAATGAGAATTGCCAGATGTACAAGCTGGGTTTAGAAAAGGCAGAGGAACTAGAGACCAAATTGCCAATTTCCTCTGGATAATGGAGAATGCCAGGGAGTTTCAGAAAAACTTATATTTCTGTTTTATTGACTATTCTAAAGCCTTTGACTGTGTGGATCATCACAAATTGTGGCAAGTTCTTGGTGGTATGGGGATACCAAGTCATCTTGTCTGCCTCCTGAGGAATCTGTATAACGACCAAGTAGCAACGGTAAGAACAGACCACAACGGACAACGGACTGGTTTAAGATTGGGAAAGGAGTACGGCAGGGTTGTATACTCTCACCCTACCTATTCAACCTGTACGCAGAACACATCATGTGACGTGCTGGGCTTGATGAAGCCAAGGCTGGAGTTAAAATCGCTGGAAGAAACATTAACGATCTCAGATATGCAGATGATACCACTTTGATGGCTGAAAGCGAGGAGGAGCTGAGGAACCTCATGACGAAGGTTAAAGAAGAAAGTGCAAAAGCTGGGTTGCAGTTAAACCTCAAAAAAACCAAGATTATGGCAACCAGCTTGATTGATAACTGGCAAATAGAGGGAGAAAACGTGGAGGCAGTGACAGACTTTGTCTTTCTAGGTGCAAAGATTACTGCAGATGCTGACTGCAGCCAGGAAATCAGAAGACGTTTACTTCTTGAGAGGACAGCAATGTCAAATCTTGATAAAATAGTGAAGAGCAGAGACATCACACTGACAACAAAGGTCTGCATAGTTAAAGCAATGGTCTTCCCCGTAGTAACCTATGGCTGCGAGAGCTGGACCATAAGGACGGCTGAGCAAAGGAAGATCGATGCTTTTGAACTGTGGTGCTGGAGGAAAATTCTGAGAGTGCCTTGGACTGCAAGGAGATCAAACCAGTCCATACTCCAGGAAATAAAGCCAGACTGCTCACTCGAGGGAATGATGTTAAAGGCAAAACTGAAGTACTTTGGCCACATAAGGAGAAGACAGGATACCCTGGAGAAGAGGCTGATGCTAGGGAAAGTGGAAAGCAAAAGGAAGAGGGGCCGACCAAGGGCAAGGTGGATGGATGATATTCTGGAGGTGACAGACTCGACCTTGGGGGAGCTGGGGGTGGCGACAGCCGACAGGAAGCTCTGGCTTAGGCTGGTCCATGAAGTCACGAAGAGTCAGAAGCGACTGACCGAATAAACAACAAAGTGGTGACGGAGGCACCCAATTCCATCCAGGAATCCAGCAGAAAAAAACCCCCGAACCGTGCTCACCAAGCCCCTGCCCCTGCTCGCCCCCTGTCCACACTCACTGAGCCATGTGCACTTACCAGAGTGGCAGCAGCAAGCTCCGTGATCACCATTTGTGGGGGGGGGGGGAATGGCATTCACGAAAAACCGCACATTTGCATAAATGCAAAATGGGGCTGTGAATAGCCCATATAGGCAAGAGTACAGGTGTTTGCTTGCCTGTAGTCTTGCGTATATGGGCCATTCACAGCCCCATTTTGCATATATGCGAATCTGCACCTTTGCAAAAATGCGCATATCCGCTTATATACAAATATGCGCATTTGCGAAAATGCGCACATTTACGTATATGCAAAATGGGGCTGCGAATGGCCCATGTATGCAAGATTACAGGCAAGCAAACACCTGTACTCTTGTGTATGTGGGTGATTCACGGCCCCATTTTGCACACATGCTCATATGTGCATTTTCGCAATCACTGTTTTATTTTTCAAAAAATGGCGGCCGTGGAACTTGGTGAGGCCGCCTGGGTGCGTGCAGGCGGCTTGGTGAGCGGCAGGGAGTTTGAGCGGGGGTCCGGGTGTGTGTGGGTGGGGGCAGGGGCTGGGTGGGTGCCTGGAGAACAGAGACGGGGGGCGCCTGCTCATCCCTACCCACAGCTCCTTGAGGACTGCAGCTAAGCTCAGAGGGAACAGGGACGTCTGAGGAGAGGTGACAGATGCCATTACCGTCCCTGCTAATCAGAAAGTGCCATCACTGCGTTCCTGTGAGCCCTGGCTCCACAACGCAACTGACTACAAATCCCAGCATTCCTGATCATTAGCTATGGTGACTGGTGCTGATGGAAGTTGAAGTCCAAAACCTGTGGACTGTACTAGACTGGGTAAGGCTGTTCTAACCACCCCTGTCGGAAGCCTTCCTGTGTATTCTGTCAGCTGAATACACAGAAGGGTTGTAGTCATCTCCTGTTCTAGACTCTTCCTCCCCCACCTCTTAGTTTCTTGGGAGCCACCCCCCCGCCCCACATGTAGCAAAGAAAAAGTTCTCAAGGTCAAGCAGCAGCTGGCGGGGGGGAGGAATCTGCAATGGTTTTTAGCTTATGTCTTGTTGTGGGAGGGCGGCAGGAATGGAAAACCAGGAATGTTAGACAGGTTCAGGGGTGAGGAGCGTGTACGTGTTTTGCACGTAGGTTCTGAGAGCTAATTTGCCAGGCAAGTAGCTAAATACTGGTGAGCCCTTGGGACACTGGCTTACCTCCGTGAACTTCCTTCCATTCTGATGGAAGCCATCAAAGGAAGCGCTGCAAATTCGGCACCGATGCCTGGGGCAAGGTTAGAGGCAAAGAGAACAGCCATTCGTTCCCCGTAGTTCAGGGAAACACGCATTATCCTGACGCAAAATGGCCAAACATTTCAGCGCTGCACATTCAGGGAAGGGCAGGCCTCGTGGGGAGAGGGGCTCACGTGGCCTCAGCTCCAGGACGCCAGCACTGGACTATTGCAACACACTCTACCTGGGGCTTGCCTTGGAGGTGTCTCCAGCTAGGCACTTCATAGGTTCAGGGCCCCTGTCAGTTATAGGGCACAATTGTGCATATGCTGAGTTATATCTATAGATGCAAGCTTAGACATGATTATGAGAAGTTATTTATATTTCACACCAGGCAAAGGCAGCCAGTTATTTAGGACACAATCCTATGCATGTTTAGACAGAAAAAAAGTCCTACAACTCCCAGCATCCCCCAGCCAGCCATGCATAGGATTGCACCTTAAATTAATTGGGGGGGGGTTGCACTATGTGCAGAAGGGGAGTTAGCTACACCAACTACAATCCTCCTTGAAAATTGCCCCCCCCCCCGGCAATTAAACTGAGAAAAAGACCTTCTGTTGGCATGAAAGGACACTCAGGGGTCTGTTGAATTGATCTGGGGTGGGAGCCCCCTGGTCTCCAGAAAATGCAGTTGATCCAGAAGGCAGCAGCAAGGGTGAGCACGGGAATGCCGATGCGGGACTGTATTGCACACATTTGAGATCAGCTGTGTTGCTTATCAATTTGTTTCCAGGCAAAGTTCAAAGTGCTGGCTGTTGTTGTTATTCTTATTCATCATCATCATCATCCTATAAATAAAGGGCTGAATTAGCTATATAAAGGGTTATATAAACCCATAAAGGGCTATATTAGCGATATAAAGGGCTATAAATAAAGGGCCATATTAGCTATATTAGCCCTATATTAGCTATAAAGCCCTATTAAGCCCCAGGACACCGAAGGACCATATCTTCCTATACCAGGGTTGGGGAATATCTTTCAGTCCAAGGGACAAGCCCAATTCTGGAGTCCATCGGGGGCTGCATTACAGCTCTTGGGGGCCACGTTCCAGGGGAGGGGAGGGCCAAAAGCACAGGAGGCAACAGGGGTGCGGCCAAAAATGTAGCTTACAGCTTTTCCTGCCAGTAACCAAGCCTTCAGAGAGGCATTTCAACCTTTCAGAATGGGGGGAAAAAAACCCACACAAGAACCAGGAAACCCCAAAGAATGGGTGTCTAGGGGAAAGGGGGGAGGGCCATCTGGGGAACTCCGGAAGGCAGGATTGGGACCCCTGGCAGGCCAGATTTGGCTCACTGGCCTGACATCCCCACCCTTGTCCTACACCTCTAAGAAGGGAGAGGCCCTTGTCTGCATCTCGACATGGGTTGATTGAAGGCTGGTTGGGGGACAGATGAGAAGGCCTTTTCCATGGCTGCACCCCAGTTTTGGAACTCTCTTCCATGGGAGGTTCTTCAGTCTGCTGGGCCCCTTCTTCTCGTCCACTGTCTGAGACTGTCCTGCTTAGGCAGGCTTTTTATTAGCTGTCTGGCTTTATACCGACTCTGACGTTTTAATCTGTCTGTCGCACTGCCTCTTTTTGTTTTGATGGTTTTATTACTGTTTGATTTTATTCCTGGAGAATACGTCTTGGGGAATGATCTGCCTGAAGCCACAGAATACAGCTTCAAGGCAGCTCAGCCTGGGCAACACCTCAGATGGAAATCATGGGGCACAGAGGGTGGGGTGGAGACTCTGGGTTCCTGAGGAAAAGGACAGGATGTAGAAAGAAGAAACAAAAACGGATTGTCAGCCCATTAAAGAATATTCAGTTGATTCATAGTCTAACATGGTCAGGTAGGCATGGTTGGGCACCTGCAAAGGGCCCACACCCAGCAGGGGCCCACTGACAACAGCCTCCTGGAGTTGCTCCTCCCCTTCCCCATGGCACCCTGCTTGTTCACCTGCCTCTCACTCTGGCCCAGATCACGGTGGTGGTGAGGAGGAGGTGGAGAAGATGCCACGGCCTCCTTGCTCGCTGGCTGTCTGCCTGTCAAGCAAGTGGTAGCCATGATGAGGAAGAGGACAGGGAGCAAGAGCGGCTGGTGACCATAGTGGTGAGAAGGTGGACCCACTGAGGTGGGAGCCCACTGAAGGTGTCTTGTCCAAGGGCCCTCCCAAACCTGGATCTGGCACTGGAAGAATGGCTGGCCTCAGCCCTCGATCTGGAGGGGGGATGTAAGAACCAAGCTGTATAGCACTGGTGTGGTGGAGCCAGGGTTCGCAAAGCAGTGTCAACACTGCTTTATTGGCAGGGACACTGACGTCATCTGCCACCACCATCAAAATTCCCTGTTCCCTCTGAGCTTAGCTGCAATCCTCACAGTAGTTGGGGGCAGATGGGTTTCCCCAGTAACAATATATTAAGAACATAGGAAGAGCCCAGCTGGATCAGACCAAGGGTCCTTCTAGCCCAGCACTCTGTTCACACAGTGGCCAACCAGCTGTCGACCAGGAACCCACAAGCAGGGCACAAGCGCAACAGCACCCTCCTGCCATGTTCCCCAGCAACTGGTGTCCATAGGCTCACTGCCTCCGGTCCTGGAGGTTGCACATAGCCATCAAGACTAGTAGCCAGTGATAGCCTTCTCCTCCAGGAATTTGTCCAGCCCCTTTTAAAGGGGGTTCCCTGTTGTGATGCAAAGTATTTTGGGGTGGGGGTTGGCCTTGAACGGGCAATGAAGACCCATCAGCTTGACAAAAGACCTGCTCCTGATGGAAATGAGAACTGCTGGAACTGGTTTGTTGATGTGGATCAACAGAGCTGCCTGCCTACATCTTTGGACTCTCCTTCAGGGTGTGGCTATGGGGATTGTCATGATGAGCAGCTGCACTTCAAAACGGACCACTACACCACTGGCTGTGACATGGCCCTGGTCTCCTAGTTCTCTGCATGGGAAGCAAGCAAGTGGTAGCAATGATGAGAAAGAGAATAAGGAACACTAGCAACTGGTGATAACGGTGGTGAGAAGGTCAGCTCACCAAGGGGCCCACTGAGGACGTCTTCCCCAAGAGCCCTCAAAAATCTAGAGTCAGCACTGCCAAATGCCTCAGAGGGCCATATGTTCGATACCAAGACAGCAAGTCCCAGAGTTAAGTGCTCTTGTGGAAAATGTGCAGTGGGTATTTCTCTTGCCACCCACTTCTGGCTGGGCCTGTAGTTCATTTGCATCTGCTTTGAGGAACTGCCTTTGAAGCAGATCTAATTCACCACCAGCTTCTCTAGTTTCATTTATACTGGCCACAGCAACAAAAATGAACTTAAATATAGCAGTGTGGTACATTCCAAAACCCCTTCACGGATCACTGCCTTGTTGTGGCAAAGGGGCTTGCGTAACTCAGTGAAGCCATAAGCTATGCCGTGCAGGGCCACCCAAGACGGACAGGTCATGGTGGAGAGTTCTGACAAAATGTGGTCCACTGGAGAAGGAAATGGCAAACCACTTCAGTATTCTTGCCAAGAAAACCCCATGGAACGTATCACAAGGCTAAAAGATATGATGATGGAAGATGAGCCCCTCAGGTCGGAAGGTGTCCAATATACTACTGGGGAAAAGCAGAGGGAATTTCCAAGTAGCGCCAGAAAGAGTGAAGCGTCTGGGCCAAAACCGAAAGGACACTCAGCTGTGGATGTGTCTGGTGGTGAAAAGAAAATCCAATGCTGTAAAGAACAATATTGTTTAGGAACCTGGAATGTAAGCATTTTAAACTCTTGCACTGCTGCTAGGTTTTATTGTGGTTGTATTGTTATATTGTGGTTTTAATGTTCTATATATTTTAAATAGTTTTATTGTGTGTTGTTTGGTTTTAATTTTTGTGAACCGCCCAGAGAGCTTCGGCTATTGGGCAGTATAGAACTGAAATGAAATGAAATGATATAAATAAATAAATAAATAAATAAATAAGGTCAATGAATCAAGGTAAGCTGGAGGTGGTCAAATGTGAGATGGCAAGATTGAACATCGACATCTTGGGAATCAGCGAACTAAAATGGACAAGCGTGGGCGAATTTAATTCAGGTGACCATTATATCTACTACTGTGGGCAAGAATCCCTTAGAAGAAATGGAGTAGCACTCATAGTCAACAAAAGGGTGGGAAAAGCAGTACTGGGGTACAATCTCAAAAACGACAGAATGATCTCAATCCAAGGCAAACCATTCAACATCACAGTAATTCAAGTCTATGCCCCAACCACTGAGGCCAAAGAAGCTGAGGTTGATCTGTTCTATGAAGACCTACAACACCTTCTAGTACTAACACCAAAAAAAATGTCCTTTTCATCATAGGGGATTGGAATGCCAAAGTAGGAAGTCAAGAAATAACCAGGATAACAGGCAGGCATGGCCTTGGTGTACAACATGAAGCAGGACAAAGGCAAATAGAGTTTTGCCAAGAGAACATGCTGATCATAGCAAACACTCTTTTCCAACAGCACAAGAGGTGACCCTACACATGGACATCACCAGATGGTCAATATCGAAATCAGATTAATTATGTACTTTGCAGCCAAAGGTGGAGAAGCTCTATACAGTCAGTAAAAACAAGACCTGGAGCTGACTGTGGCTCAGATCATGAGCTGCTTCTTGCAAAATTTCGGCTTAAATTGAAGAACGTAGGGAAAACCACTAAAACATTCAGGTATGACCTAAATCATATCCCTTATGAATATACAGTGGAGGTGAGGAATAGATTTCAGGGATTAGACCTGATAGACAGAGTGCCTGAGGAACTATGGATGGAGGTCCGTAACATTGTTCAGGAGGCAGCAACGAAATCCATCCCAAAGAAAAAGAAATGCAAGAAAGCAAAGTGGCTGTCTGATGAGGCTCTACAAGTAGCTGAGGAAAGAAGGGAAGTGAAAAGCAAGGGAGAAAGGGGAAGATATATCCAACTGAATGCAGAGTTCCAGAGAACAGCAAGGAGAGACAAGAAGGCCTTTTTAAATGAACAATGCAAAGAAATAGAGGAAAACAACAGAATGGGAAAGACTAGAGATCTCTTCAAGAAAATTGGAGATCTCAAGGGAACGTTTTGTGCAAAGACGGGCATGATAAAAGACAAAGAAGGCAGGGACCTAACAGAAGCAGATGAGATTAAGAAGAGGTGGCAAGAATACACAGAAGAACTATACAGGAAATATCTTAATGTCCCTGATAGCCATGAGAGTGCAGTCACTGAACTTGAGCCGGACATCCTAGAGAGTGAAGTCCAGTGGGCCTTAGGAAGCATTACTAACAACAAAGCTAGCGGAGATGACAGTATTCCAGCTGAGCTATTTAAAATCCTAAAAGATGATTAAAGTGCTGCACTCAATATGCCAACAAATCTGGAACACTCAACAATGGCCGCAAGACTGGAAAAGGTCAGTTTACATTCCAATTCCAAAGAAGGGCGATGCCAAAGAGGGTTCAAACTACCGTACAATTGCGCTCATTTCACATGCCAGCAAGGTGATGCTCAAAATCCTACAAGCTAGGCTTCAGCAGTATGTGAACCGAGAACTACCAGAAGTACAAGCTGGGTTCCGAAGAGGCAGAGGAACTAGAGATCAAATCACCAACATTCGCTGGATCATGGAGAAAGCAAGAGAATTCCAGAAAAACGTCTATTTCTGCTTCATTGACTACACTAAAGCCTTTGATTGTGTGGGTCACAACAAACTGTGGCAAATTCTTAAAGTGATGGGAGTACCAGATCACCTTACCTGTCTCCTGAGAAACCTGTACGAGGGTCAAAAGGCAACAGTAAGAACCAGAAATGGAACAACCAATTGGTTCAAAATTGGGAAAGGAGTACAACAAGGCTGCATATTGTCTTATTTAACTTATATGCAGAGTACATCATGAGAAACGCCGGGTTGGATGAATCACAGGTCGGAATTAAGACTGCCGGGAGAATTATCAACAGCCTCAGATACGCAGACGATACCACCCTAATGGCAGAAAGCGAAGAGGATCTAAAGAGCCTCTTGTTGAGGGTGAGAGTGGAGAGTGCAAAAGCTGGTTTGAAACTCAACATTAAAAAAACTAAGATCATGGCATCTGGCCCCATCACTTCCTGGCATATGGAAGGTGAAGAAATGGAAGCAGTGACAGATTTTATTTTCTTGGGCTCCAAGATCACTGCAGACGGTGACTGTAGCCATGAAATTAAAAGACGCTTGCTCCTTGGGAGGAAACCTATGGCAAACCTAGGCAGCATAGTAAGAAGCAGAGACATCACCTTGCCGACAAAGGTCCGTCTAATCAAAGCTATGGTTTTCCCAGTAGTAATGTATGGCTGTGAGAGCTGGACTATAAGGATGGCTGAGCGCCGAAGAATTGATGCTTGAACTGTGGTGCTGGAGAAGACTCTTACGAGTCCCCTTGCCTGCAAGGAGGTCAAATCAGTCCATCCTAAAGGAAATCAACCCTGAGTGCTCATTGGAAGGACAGATACTGAAGCTGAAGCTCAAATATTTTGGCCACCTAATGCGAAGAGAAAACTCTCTGGAAAAGACCCTGATGCTGGGAAAGACTGAAGGCAAAAGGAGAAGGGGACGGCAGAGGATGAGATGGCTAGATAGCATCACCGATGCAATGAATATGAACTTGAGCACGCTCCGGGAGAGAGTGGAGGACAGGAAGGCCTGGCATGCTATGGTGCATGGGGTCACGAAGAGTCGGACACGACTTAACGACTGAACAACAACGTTCCAAAATCCCAGCATTAGAACTACTTAAATAAACACAATACCAATGAAGTGCCTTATACATTAAAAAAAATTACAAATTTAATTAAAGAAATAAAACCAAATCAACACGTTGATGGAAATGACAGATTGCTTTAAGTTAATGGTAGCCCTTAAGTCTATTTTTAGCAATGGCCAGGGCAAAATTTGCAACCTTTTGGTTTAACGTGGCGTCTTTAGCTCCCAGCAAAACCAATACGCTACTAGAAATCATTTGTTATTAAATTTTTATTTTATTCATATCATAAAAGTAATACACAATGCAGTTCTGCTTGACACATTTTCTGCTATAATAAATGAAAAGCATTTTCTGCTTTAATTTCTAAATGGAAGTCTTAGAAAAATTCAATAAAGGCAGACCATTTTTGTTTTGTTTAAAGAAGAAGAAGAAAAAGACGGAGGGGAAAAGAGGGGGAGGAAAGTCATGGTAGATTGATTTGGACTTTTGCTTTTTTGACACAGCTGCTCTCAGAAAGCCAGACCAACATGGCGAGACTCGTGAGTTCCGTCAGTGATATCCTGGACACCTTGCAGAACGACCGCAGCATGGCCCGGTCTCGACTCAAAGCTGACCTTCAAAAAGCTCCAGCACGGGGAGGCCGGCCAAAAGGATGCTCTAATGGTATGTGAAATCCATTTTCCCACCTTCTCCTTCTTGGGACAAATGGTAAATGAGGAGGGATGCAGGAGATTGTTTTATGTGCAAGTACAGGAATAACACAGAAGTGTTGTGCAGGGCTAGAATCAAGGGTCGGCATGGTCAGGTATCTGCCAAGGGCCCACACCCCACCAGGGGCCCACTGACAAGAGCCCCCTGGAGTTGCTCCTCTTCTCCACTGTTACGAACGGCTTGTTCACCTGCCTCTCGGTCTGGACCAGACAGTGGAGGTGGAGAGGAGGAGGAGCAGTAGACACCACGGCCGACTTGTTCACTGGCTCCCATAAATATCCTCAAGTGTGATTTACAATTTTCCCCCCAATCTGGGTCACCCCACACCCACCCCCAAATACCATTACATGGTAATCGAGTTTGAACCTGGGCTGGCCATAGAAAAGTGTACCCTTCCCCTCGCCCCGTGCTTGTGCTTTATCCTCAGAGATATATTCCCCATCCCCAAACTGCTTTCACCCATCAGCCCATCGCTCTCTCTCGCTTTCATATTCCCACTCCCACTTCCAAAGTGCAAATTGCTGTTCCTTCACACTCACAAACTTGCCTTTTCTAAGCTTTGATAGGTAGCATCTTCAAAAGACTCAAGGGACTTCCAGTAGACCAACTCCTAACCATCAAGCAGCCATCCTGGGCAATAAGTCAGCAGTCCACCTAACAAAGGGAAAGACCCAGAGCCCATAACAGGAGTACATTCTTAATCCAGTGGCGGAACTGTGCCTCTTATTTTCAGAATATTTTCTCTCAGGTTTAATGCTGAAATTAAATGTTCCACAAATCTCGTTGAACTTTGCTTTCGAAATTGGACTTTGAGGGGTCCTTTTAAAAATAGACGCCTTCCGCCATATCATACTTGGCCCCAGGTGTGCAAATGCTCTGCTGAGAGACAGAAATACATTTTCTTTGTGGTTTGGCAAAGCCAGTGGGGACACACACACCCTGCAACATACACTCCCAACTACCACTCACTGCAGTTTTCGACTGCCAATGGGTGCCCATAAGCTTGAGAGAGAGAAAGAGTTGTGCTATGACTCCATTTGCTCAAAGCCTACAAAGAAGTGGAGTAAAGGGTGTTTTAGTTAAGGCAGCCAATTAGCACAGGAGAGAGAGCCCAAACTCAAGAGCTAAAACAGAGAGGTTGTAATTTAGGCAATTAATTAGCCCTGCTCTGCTTTCTGTCTCCCTCTCTCTCTCTCTCTCTCTCTCTCGTTTCTCTCCCACTCGCCAATTCCTTTCCACCCAATGCCACACTACAGGCTCCCGCCCTCGAGACTGTTTTGACATCTACGCAAATGGACAACAAGAGGACGGCATTTTTTCCATCTTCCCCACTCACTACCCGGAGGGCTTCCAGGTTTACTGTGACATGACGACAGACGGCGGGGGATGGACGGTAAGGGTTCATTGCCTGCTTGGCCAAGTCTCTCTGATGCACTTGTTTAAGGGAGAGGCCCGTTGGCTTAGCCTGCTCCACAGGCTGGTCAAAGCATGCGACCTTCCGTCAAGGTTGAAGCAAAGGGCAATGGCAAGGAACAGATGCTGAGGCTTTGTGGAGCCTAAGGAGGGGACGGGGAAAAGCTGGCATCCTTTGCTGATGGACACGCTGGTCACCATGTTGGCCTGACACCAGTAAGAAAGAGCACTGCACCAATGAGCATCTGGGCCAATTCTGGACAAAAATAAAATAAAATGTAGCCGCTTTGTATGTCACCACTGCACGCTGAATCTTGACGCTCATGGATTAGGTGAGCCTACCTTCATCCACCCTACCTGGTCAGGGCTGGCCTGCCATTAGGAAGAGTGAGGCAGTCACTTCGGACAGCAGATGCTGTAAGATGTTGGAGGAGACTCCCTAAGCTAGCCTGTTGCCTTCAGGTGCGGAGGAGGATGGCATCCCATGGCCAGTACTGAAGAAGGATTCGGCTACTGGTCCAGGTAGCTTTTGCACATGGAATGGGCGGGGACACCATTGTCTCCTTAGGCAGCAAAATGTCTTGGGCTGGCCCTGTACCTGGTCTTGAGATTTCTAGGGATACCTTCTGGACCTCCCACCCTGAAAGTCATTTTCTGGGACCCTTTGTAGGCTGCCATCCAATTCCTTCTGGGAAAGAAGAATAAGAATATGAGAATGTCCAAACCACTATTTCTTGAAAGGCCTGCATAACCAGAAAAAGAAGACATCGAATTGCATAAAATGTGCATAGGCATAGATGCAAGTTTAGAAATAATTATTATAATTTAAATAGAAATGCAATGCGTCTTGCCATAGCGTGGCAGACTGTGACCAGACGACCTGTGTGCCTGTCTCTCAGAGGATCATAGAATAGTAGGGGTGGAAGGGGCCTATAAGACCGAGTCCAACCCCCTGCTCATTGCCTGCTTCTCAGGTGGTAATGGGTGACAGGTAACAGTTCTGATGGTTCTTTATCTTTAAACTGCAATTGGACAGGAGAGCCCTTCAAATGGTGGACTGTCCTCTGTAAAGGAGGACACATGGCCACCCTTGCAAAATCAGAAATAGCCTTCACATCTTCAGGTTCCTTTGCTTGTTTCTGTTAAAAATATAACATTTTTGGAAATTTGGAAGACACAGGAGGAACAGGATTCCCCCTACCCCCCCCCAAAAAAAAAGTAGATAGGAATTTTGAAAAACATTTGGCTATATCATTTGGGCTTAGAAATAATACACATAAAACAAATCTGTCTTGGTATTATTATGCAGGCATAAAATAAACTCATTTCTGTAGAAGAGCAGATGGGAAATAAATCTATACAACAGTAAATGCAAAATATCATGATAATGCTGACTTTATTATTAATAGAGTACACATAAATGTGTGGTTTGTATACAGAGCTAGGTTTTCTATCTGCCAGTATCATTCGAGGTTCTGTTTATTTATCGGCACACATAAAAACTAGTTTCCGGATCCCACTGCCGTTTCGCAGAGCTTTCTCAAGGGTGGTGGTGGGGAAGGAACCAGGAGAAAAGGACCCCCTGAAGCTGGCGACCGTGATGGCTGTGTGGTGGTGTCCATCGTTGTCAACGTCGCCAACCCCCCCACGCCCCGCTACTCTAGCTCTCTGGAACAGTCGACCGATGCCTAGCTCCGAGGGGTTTGCAGAGCTAGGCATCAGACTGCCCAGCCTTCCAGAGAGCTGTGACACCTAACGCTGAGGGCCCCTCAGAGCTAGGCCCGTCGCAAGCATGCTCTCTGGGAAGCGCTTCCAGCTGCTTCCCTGCTGCAGCCAATGCTGCACCAGAAAGAGCAGCCATTGTGGCTCTCCTGAGAGCCCACCCAGCCCAGAGGCCCGGTTGTGACGCCTCCTTCCTCACAGCAAGGCATTCTAGGTGAGGTGGCCCCTAGAGATCGCCTGTGCTGCAGAGGCACAGGCAGTCTCCGGGGCTACCTCACCCAGAATGCCTCGCTCGCTATGAGGGAGGACCCCTTACAGCAAAGGGGAGTCAGGCGGCAGCCAGGTGGCACGGAGAGTGGGCAGCATGGTGGGGAAGGGAACGAAAGGAGGCGGCGGCAGGTGGGCGGTGGCACTGCTGCTGCCAGGAGGACGGGGTGGCTGCTGAGGCAGGGAGAAGAAGAGGAGCGAGGAGGAGGAGGGTGGAGGTGGTGGTCGTGGTTACTGGAGTGGGCGGGGGAGAAGAGGTGGTGGCAGCATGTCTGCCTGTGGGGCACCAAACTACCACCTTGCCTAGCACACCAAAATACCTTGAGAGGGCCCTGCCGCTTAGTGTGAACGCGTATCAACCATGCAGGTAGAGGTCGATTTAGTTCTCAGTGGCCCCATTGAGTTCTATGGGACGCAGCAAACAGCTGCAATTTGAAACACAGGGGAAAGAGAGATCAACACCTACCCCTCAGCCACAAACATTGGGTTACATAAGGGGCCAGAATGCTCCTGCCATGTTCCAATGTGCCTCCAAGTCCACGCATCAACTCCCTACATATAAACATCAGATGAGCCCTGCTGGATCAGGCCAAGGGTCCATCTAGCCCAGCATTCTGTTCACACAGTGGCCAACCAGCTGTCAACCAGGAACCCACAAGCAGGACACGAGCACAACAGCACCCTCCAGCCCATGTTCCCCAGCAACTGGTGTATATCAGCACACTGTCTCTGGTACTGGAAGGAGCACAGAGCCATCAAGACTAGTAGCCACTGATGGCCTCCTCCATGAATTTGTCTAACTCTCTTTTAAAGTCATCCAAATTGGTGGCCCCAATTTGCGTCTTGCAGTGGTGAATTCCAGGGTTTAATGCTGTGCTGTGTGATTTGCTGCCATTTACTCCAGCTATTTGCTGCTATTTACTCTGAACGGTTCTTACCACCTGTGTACTACATGCAGTTCTGGGTGCTGAGCTTCAGGAAGGATGTAGGCGAATTGGAAACACGCCCAGAGGACAGCAACAATGATCAGCAGGGATACGGAAAGCACTATGAGGAAAGGCTGAGGGACCTGGATATGTGTAGCCTGGAGAAGAGGAGGCCGGGGGGATATGAGAGCACACATCAAGTACCTGAAGGCATGGGCACTGCATGGGGCCCCAGCCCTGAATCTGTTTCTGAAGGCCCTGGATCTATTCTACAGAGTTCTGAGGGTCCATTGGTGATAATGGAAGTTTCTCAAAAAAATTCTCAGCTTAATCACCATGCGGATGACAGTTTTCAAGGGGGGTTGCAGCTGGCGAGGGAAGGGTTAACTCTATCCTCCCCAACAATAGCCCTCTCCACTGGCGGGGGAGGAATCTTCTGCATTGCGATTAAGCTTAGAAAACATGCAGGATTTTTTATTGGTTTGGGATGGGTTAGGGTGTAAATTCATTGAATAATTCATTTTATTTGCCATCATATGGTTGAGAAAATTGACTGGCTTTGCCATCTCTGAAATTTAAATAAATCCTAGCAATTATTTCCAAGTTTGCATGTATAGCTGTAACTTTTCATGTGCAGATTTTATGCAGATTTGTGTTCTACGGGCCTCGGGCCTCAGTCTTTTAAGTGCTCAGCAACACCCGTGGCAGAAGGGTTGTCACATAGAAGGGGGAAAGACTTGTTCTCTGCTGACCCGAACAGGAGTGTTGGATCTAATGGGCTTAAGTTACAGGAAGGCAGATTTTAGCTGAACATTAGGAGAAACTTCTTAACAGTCAAAGCAGTTCAACAACAGAACCAGTTACCTAGAGAGGAGGTGGCAGGCACTCCCTTGCTGGAGGTCTTCAAACAGTGGTTTGACATCCATCTGGTGTGGTTGCTCTAAAGCTGAATCAGGCAGGGGTTTGAACCAGATAGCCTACATTATGGGATTATTTAGGAATAATGCCTCCTGTTAGAAAGGCAATTAGCAGAGAAAAAAGCCAAAAAAGCCAAAACAGAATGAGCGTTTACCAGTCCCACCTGCATACAGGCTATCCTAGAACAATAAAGGAGGCCACACTTTTCTTCAGTGGAAGAAATAAAACAGCTTTACTCACAGATATTCTTGCAGATACAATGCAGATACAGCAGAGAGTTCCAAAAGGAGTTTGTTCAGTTCATTGTGTGTTCTGTTACACAGGCAGGAGTGAGACAGCAAACACGTGTGCTCCCAGCAATCCTGGAAGTCAGAAGGAGCAGGAAGGAAGGGGAGGAGCAAAAGGAAGACATCACAGGAAACCACACTGTAGGCTATAGAGATCCTGAGGCTAGCTGTGGTCAAAATTTCCATGAGCTAACTAACTGCAACACTGCCCCCTTCCTGTAGCTTGCAGACAAGATTCCAATATTCCCAGCAGTACAAATCCACCTACAACTCCATGATTCTATTGTTCCTATTGACTCCTTCTTTCTATCAATTAAGGAAAGAAGAGAAGGCAACAAACACAGAACAAAAAGGGGCAGAATGATGGACTGCCTGAAGCGTTTTATTATAAAGCAAAAGAAGGTGTAAAACAGGGCTTTGGTTACCCCCCGAAAGAACTGAATTAGACTTGCCTCGGAGGAAGAAACATATTGCACCATAAATTCTTTGAAGTCTCCTTCTACCAGCTCCACACATTATACCACTGGGCACTTTTGCTAGTGGATTAAAACAGTCATTTACTGATTTCCTAGATTCAGGACACCCTTTCCCCGTTGACTTTTATGCCAATGAATTGTTTGTTGAGAAAATTCAGAGTGGGTATGTGTGTGCCTTCTCTGCCCTTCATTGCGAGTATCCTCATCGTGTTCCGTCACCGTGCAACACAATTTGCACGGTGACTGGTGAAAAACAAACTCTGGATCCTTTCATCGCCATCCTGATTAGGGATGTTTCTACACTAGCCTTTTTCTCTGGAATTGCCACATTTTGTTCACTCACTTTTTATGGTTCGCCAACATGACATCATTGCTAGTCCAGTACTGGGGTCTCCAACGTGGTGCCCACTGACCCTAATATGCCTGCAGACATGTCTCTCAGTGCCTGCCAGGCTCTCTGCTCCTCCTGATTTTTATGTTTTATTATTAAATTATTATTATTATTATTATTATTATTATTATTATTTTATTAGGAGGAGGAGGCTGGCACAATGCAAAGACTTCTCTGCTGGCATCTGGGAAATAGGTGTTTTGTTGCTGGCCGTGCCCCCCATGGCAGCCATTTTGTGAGAGCACCTGTGACACTCTCAAAATTCCAAATCAACCCCAAAGGTGTGGGGATCCCTGGTGCAGTATATTCTAGCATTTTCTGAGTAATCTATGTGTTTTTTTTTCAGAACAGATTTGTGGAGGGGTTTTGGTTTGTTTGTGATAAAATACAGTTGCGGCTCCAGCCTGTCTAATGTAGACAGGCAGTGGGCAAGGGCAGCGCCTCGCGCTACTGATCAAAAGGCATTGTGCAGCTATTCCAGCTTTCATAGAATCATAGAATAGTAGGGTTGGAAGGGGCCTACAAGGCCATCGAGTCCAACCCCCTGCTCAATGCAGGAATCCAAGTCAGAGCAGGAATCCAAGTCAGAGCTGGACGGCTGTCCAGCCTCGTCTTGAATGCCTCCGGTGTGGGAGAGCCCACCAACTCCTTAGGGAATTGGTTCCATTGTCGTATTGCTCTAACAGTCAGGAAGTTTTTCCTGATGTTCATCTGGAATCTGGCTTCCAGATTTGAGCCCATTATTCCGTGTCCTGCACTCTGGGATGATCAAGAAGAGATCCTGGCCTTCCTCTCTGGGACAACCTTTCAAGTACTTGAAGAGCACTATCCTATCTCCCCTCAGTCTTCTCTTCTCAAGGCTAAACATGCCCAGTTCTTTCAGTCTCTCTGCATAGGGCTTTGTTTCCAGTCCCCTGATCATCTTTGTTGCCCTCCTCTGAACCCTCTCCAGTTTGTCTGCATTCTTCTTAAAGTGTGGTGCCCAGAACTGGACACAGTACTCCAGATGAGGCCTAACCAGGGCTGAGTAGAGGGGAACTAGTACTTCCCGGGATTTGGAAGCTATGCTTCTATTAATGCAGCCCAAAATAGCATTTGCCTTTTTTGCAGCCACATCACATTGTTGGCTCATATTCAGCTTGTCATCGACAACAATTCCAAGATCCTTCTTGCTTGTAGTGTTGTTGAGCCACGTATCCACCATCTTGTAACTGTGCATTTGGTTTCTTTTTCCTAGGTGCAGAACTTAGCATTTATCCCTATTCATTGTCATTCTGTTGTTTTCTGCCCAGCGCTCCAGTCTATCCAGATCACTTTGAATTTTGTTTCTGTCTTCCAAGGTATTAGCTATCCCGCCCAATTTTGTGTCATCTGCAAATGTGATCAGCATTCCCTGCACCTCCTCCTCCACGTCATTAATACAAATGTTGAAGAGCACTGGGCCCAGGACTGAGCCCGCTCGTTACCTCTCCCCAGTTTGAGAAGGTCCCATTGATAAGCACTCCTTGAGTCCGATTCTGTAGCCAACTGTGGATCCACCGGATCATTGTTTCATCTAGCCCACTTTGAGCTAGTTTGCTAATCAGGGTATCAGGGGGCACTTTGTCGAAAGCTTTGCTGAAGTCCAGGTATATGATGTCTACAGCATTCCCACGGTCTACAAGGGAGGTTACTTGATCAAAAAATGAAATCAGATTCGTCTGGCAGGACGAATCTTTCCCGCTTTAATGGATTTTTTGTAAAAAGATGGAAGAAGTGGTGGGAAAACACAGGAGGGTTGCAAATAGGAGACAACATTGTAAAATTCTGGGTTTGAGGCAGGGTGACTGCACAATAAAAGCCTCGCATGGAAGCACCCAAAGAGTGATAATAGGCTCTAATTGACTAGCCTTTTTATTGCCCCAGTGCTAACTTCTCTTTCCATATTGCAGGAGGATTTAATTACTGATTTCTTCTCATTATTTTTCTTTTCTTTAAATGGCAGCACTATAATAATGAGACTGATCTATTTTTTAAAAAGAAAAAATAACAAGAGGAAATCAGTAATTAAAGTCTCCCCCTCCCTTCCCTACCCACAGGAAGAGAAACTGATTTGCCTTTCTAAATGATCTCAGTACCAGAGACAAAAAATCATTCTTTCCCCTAGCCCAGATCAACAGGTAACAATAAACAGGAGCCGAAGCTGCAAACAGGCATTCATTTTGCATTAGAAAGGAACTTTGCTGAATAGAAATTACTTCTGAGTAGACAATATAGAAGGATGTTGGAGAGAGGCATTGCTAGATAATGTCATTGTATAATAAGCGCTATGTGAACCTCTATTTTAATGAGGCTCACCAGGCGCCAATATTGTCATCTTTTCAGTGCCTGGTCAAGATTTTACTCTACTCCCAGGAATTTGAAGCATTTTGTGGGCTTTTTAGGCATCAGTTGTATTTGTTACAGTCTGTACTGTCATTTTAGTTTTATTATGTTCTGGTATTTTAATGGAGATTGTTTTTAGCTGTTTTATACTCTATATGCTTTAATAATTTTGTTGGAAGTTGCCTTGGATCTCTTTTAACGGGTGACTAAGAAATATTATTAAATAATAATAATTTAATTAATAAGCAGATCCTCAGCTGTGCTAAAGGGCCCTTTTGTGGACGCACTCTAGGAGTATGACTGGTTGGCGAGGAGATATTAAGGAGTAACTGATCCGCATTAAGTGTCTGAGCATGTTTTGCCGGAGTGTATGAAGTTACAGTATGATAAATTGGCTGGAAGTTGATTGGTGGCTCTTAACACACCGTTCCACCAGTCTCTTGACCTGCCATTTTCAAAAGCCAAGATGAAGTCATTGGCAAAATCTGACAAGTTTTTCTCTCTGGGAGGATAGGCATCAATGTAACCTCCCCTCAGAGAGCTTGGGGTCATGCCTACAGCAAAGGAGCTAAGGAAGGAGCTCATGCCTACAGCAGAGTTGCTCGACTGTGGGGGCTGGATGGCATCCACCGTGCTTGCCTTTGGGAATTAATGAAGAGGCATGAAGGAAGACTTTACTCCCAGAACAGGGAGCCGAGGAAGCTCAACTAGAAATCGCTAATGGTGGCAGTGAGGCATCTTACTCAGAGCCAAGAGAGTCAAGTCGGCAGGCGAGTTCAAGGAGGAGATGCATGTGGACACACTGATATTGTGACCCGGTTGTGAGAGGGGGTAGAAAAGTCACTCTTGTTGAACATGGCAATCAATTTAACGCTCCTCAGATGACATAACTGTGTACCAGGAATGCACATAGACGTGGAATAACAGCGTAGCTGCAGGCTCATCCATGCCCTTCCTACAGACATTTAGTTCAGGGGCTTTGCTAGGCTGGGCCTATGAGACCCCAGCCCTGAATTTATTCCAAGCAGTGGAGGCTGGTGGCTCTGATGTCAGTGGGGTGGTGAATCTGCTCTGGGTTCCAGTCAGAACCAGTCAAAGCTCTAAAGGAGCTGTCCAGGCTGCACCTTGGATAGCTCTTTTAGAGCTCTGACTGGTTGTGACTGAAACCCAGAGCGGATTCACCACCCTACTGTTCCCAGGGCCCCGGATGTATTATCCAGAGCTCTGAGTATTCGTTGATGGCAATGGAAGGTGTGTCTTTTTTCTCGGCTTAAGCTTCAATGGTACAAACATGTACCTGAGATTATGCCCCATTGAACTCAATGGGGCTTACTTCTGAGTAGACATGCATAGGATGCCACTGTTAAACAAGTTAAGCATATTTACGGCCGTCATTTGCCTAAATTACACAAGGTCTGGCTGCATTTTGTGTAACTTACGCAACTTGCGTAAAGGGCGATTTTGAGACGAAAAAGAAAACACCCCAAATCTGCAAGCTGGTCTGACTTGATACAGATTGAGTCAGGCCAGTTCATCGGTAATTTAGCTCAGCGAACTTGACGCCCCCGGACAGATTCTTCCAACATCCCTACTAACAGAGGGGCCTTTGTGGGTAATGGGACCCTCAGAAAGGCCTGTCGTGCAGATCTTACTACTCAGGCAGGTTCATAGCAAGAGAGGCGATCTCTTAACCAGCCAGGTCCTAAGCCATTTAAGGCTTTAAAGTTTAAGACCAACACCTTGAATTGAGGCCAAAGAGCAACCAGCAACCAGTCTTTCAGGACTGGTATAATATGGTCCTGATGTCATGTGCCAGTTAGCAGCCTAGCCTCTGTATTTTGCACCAATTGAAGCTTCCAGGCACTCTTCCATGGGCAGCCTCACACAGAGAGCATTGCTGTGTCATGCCCACCATTGTGGACAGAACATAGTGGGATGTGCACACATAAAGAGCACTGCACACCCTTTCCCACGTGCTGGAAATCAGTTGCCACTCTGTGTGTCATTGACTGTAGATTGTGTAGAAGATGAATGGTTGGGTAGCTCTAGGAGTCTCCAGTCTCAAAGCAGCCAAAGAGAAAAAATTAGGGAGGTACAAAACACCTTCCTGGCTCTGCGCTGGGCAATCCGCGGTGGGGGGGGGAGGCACTCCTTCCTTCCCCCCAGAATCCTCGACGGGGAGGGAGGTGCTCCGTCCCTCCCCCCAGAATCCTGCCTGGCTGGCTCCACTCCGTGGCCGAGCCGCCGGCCGGCTCCGGCTGCCCGCAGCCAGACATCTGGCCGCTGGGCAGCCTTGCAGGGACACAAATGGCGGCTGTCGTAGCCGCCACCATTTGCGTCCCTATATTGAGCCATGATAGGCTACGTAAATATTTACGTAGCCTATCACAGCGGGGGGAAAAACCCCAGTGTACGCAAATGGTGGTAGCCACCGCCATTTGCGTACACTGGGGTTTTTTTCCCCCCACCGTGATAAGCTACGTAAATACTTAGGTAGCCTATCACAGCCTCCACAGGGATGCAAATGGTGTCCCTGCATTAGCCGTGATAGGCTACGTAAGTATTTACGTAGCCTATCATGGCTACTGAGAGGAGGAAGCAAATGGCAGACGCAGGACGGCCGCCATTCGCAAAGCAGCGCGGACGGGAGCAGGTAAGTGCTCCATTTTGCGCACCTTTCATGGGGTGGGGGCAGCGTGGACTTTGTCCCACGTGCCTTTTGTGGGTTGGGGGGGCGGGGGCTTCGTTCTGTGATGGATTTCGGGGGGCCGAATGCACTGGCATTCGGCCTCACCGAGATCCGTCGCAGAATTCTCTGACATCCCTGGAAAAAATTAAAGTGAAAGCAGAGGGCAAGCATTTCGTTTTGGGGTGGCTAGGGTGGAAAAGGGCAATTGGGTAGCTTGGGAGAGACAGCTGCAGTTGTCCTCCTGAAATCAAGGCACAGAGGTGGTGAAGAGCTGGTGACAGATTGGCAGATGGTCTACTTTTAATGTGAAAGGCATACGCTGAGGCCGCAGCGAGGCCAGGTCGGGGGCCTGTCTCACAGCGGCTTCTCCAATCCGGATCCCTGACAAAACATCATGTCTGATTTGCCACGGTGCCTTTTTGTGGAGAAATGGTGAATGTGAGTAATATCTTCTCCCTGCTCTGCTCAAGCCAATCTTGCTCACGTCTATTACAGACACTGGTCAAGAACAAGAGGGCCTGCCAGAACAAATTGTTTGGGGACTCAATGGTGGCTTGTTAGTTAAGAGGAAAAGCGGAGACTGTCACTGGGGACACATCCATTTTTCTTTGCTTGCAGCCACAGTCTCTGCCATCAACAGTCTGGCTAAGATGCACAAGATCGGAAGCCTTTCAGCTCAAAATTAAGACGGATTCTCAAATTAAGAGCTGTACGGTGGCCATGTGTCCTCTTTTACAGAGGACAGTCCTGTATTTGCTGGGCTACCAGAGAACTGTCCTCTCTTTGATGGTGTCCTCCATTTGAAGGGCTCTCCTGTCCAATTCCGGTTTAAAGATAAAGAAGCATAAGAAGTGTTCTCCATCAACAGTTAGCAGACTGAACAGGGAGACTGAACAGGGAGGAAAAAGTGCAGAAAAGAGTAACTGAAATGATCAAGGGGGTGGAGCATCTCCCCTGTGGGGGAAGGTTACAACAGCTGGGACTGTTTAGCTTGGAAAAAAGGAGGGTAAGGGGGGACATGATAGAGGTCTACAAAATCATGCATGATGTGGAGAATGGGGCAGGGAGACATTTTTCTCCCTCTCTTAAAATAGAAAATACTAGAACCCAAAGGGGTCATCCCATGAAGCTGATTGGTGGGAGATTGAGGAGAGGACACATCAAAGGAAGAACTTCTCCACATAGCACAGAGTTAAACTACGGAATTCGCTACCTCCAGGAATTTGTCCAACCCCGTTTCAAAGCCATCCAAACTGGCGGCCATCACTACAGGATGTAGTGATGGCTGCCAATTTGGATGCAGTTTGAAACGGGGTTGGACAAATTCCTGGAGGAGGAGGCTATCAATGGCTACTAGGCTTGAGGGCTATGTGCTACCTCCAGTACCAGAGGCAGTGAACCTATGGACACCAGTTGCTGGGGAACATGGGCGGAAGGGTGCTGTTGCACTCCTGCCCTGCTCGTGGGTTCCTGGTTGACAGCTGGTCAGCCACTGTGTGAACAGAATGCTGGACTAGATGGACCCTTGGTCTGATCCAGCTGGGCTCTTTTTATGTTCTTATGTACACAGCTCACCTGCTCACAACCTTCCAGGCTACAGTACGATGTACTGTATTTCTGTTTAAATTATAATCACAATTTCTACCTTTGCATCTATACGTCTAAAGTAGCAAATGCATGTTTTATGCAAATCGCTGCCCTCTTTTGGGTAGATTCTTAAGTGGCCGCCAGATGTGGTAAAACCTCTCTATCACTTGGACAATACAGACAACCAGGCTGCCAACACACACACACACACACACACACACACACACACCAATGAGGAATCAAGAACAGAGATGGTTCAGTTCATCTGCATGAGTAATAATACTCCAGGTTTTGGTAACTTTCCTCCTCTAGTTGAGTTTTCCACCTCCACGGACATGCTCATCTCCAAGGGGCCTTGCTGTCGTTTTTGGTAAGATGTAGAAATATGACACTACTAAAAAGCAGCTGCAGAAATATTGTTAGTAGCTTTTTGGCATACTCCAGCAGCTCAGCCAATCAGGTTATTTTTCAGAGAGGGTGATCCAGTTTAGGAATACAACAGATGCTTTATTTGTTCTTCTCCAGGTTACACAAACTAGGACTCCCTTTCTCTCTCCCTAATTTCTCTCAGGTTTCTCTTCTGGAAAACTCCACCCAGGCTCACACAGACCTTCTCACTTAATTTCTAAGCTGGCCTCGCCACAAACACCTCTCCCACTTGGAGCTGCCCCTAAAAATACATAAAACACTGACTTTATGTCACCATATATTATCTTTGAGTGCCCAGGAAAAGAATGCCCTCGCATGCCCATGCAAGATTCTGTCTCCAGCACTGGCTCCCCCAGCATGCTCTTTTTTGCTCAGAATAATATAGGTCAAATGTAGGGCTGCCATCTTTTCTTTTCCCCCACAAAAGCTTCTTGTTTCATTAGCAGTTGCATGACAGACAGAAATTCCCTGTCAGTCAGCTACCAAGCTAGGTTTAAGGTGCTGGTGTTGGTATGGGTATACAAAGTCCTATACAACTGAAGACCAGGTTACCTCAAGGAACCTCTCTCCCTGTACGACTTCCCAGGCCCCCATAATCTTCAGGGGAGGCTTTGTTGTCCATGCTGCAGCCTCCAGATTTTCATTTGGCAGTGACACAGATTTAGGCCTTCTCTGCGATGACTCAACACTAGCATGTTTTAGGCATTTATTAAACATAGCACCATAGAATCATAGAACAGTAGGGTTGGAAGGGGCCTACAAGGCCATCCAGTCCAACCCCCTGGTCAGTGTAGGAATCCAATCAGAGCATCCCCGACAGATGGCTGTCCAGCCTCATCTCGAATGCCTCCAGTGTGGGAGAGCCCACCGCCTCCCTAGGTAATTGGTTCCATTGTCGTACTGATCAAACAGTCAGGAAGTTTTTCCTGATGTTCAGCCGGAATCTGGCTTCCTGTCACTTGAGCCCATTATTCCATGTCCTGCACTCCAGGATGATCGAGAAGAGATCCTGTCCTTCCTCTCTGACAACCTTTCAAGTCCTTGAAGGAGTACTGGAAAGGTATCTGTTCGCTTTGGCTTTCCTTCAGCCATGAATTATCTTTTGTACCAACCTCCAATACGATACAATTGTGTGTGTGTTTTGTGGGGTTGTTTTTGTATTCTTTTTGTAAACCGCTTTGGGATTTATTCAGATGAGAAGAGGTATATAAATATTGCAACAATGAATAAATTTGACAGGCCAATAAAGTTAGCAGGCAAGGTTTCCCCCATCACAGAGCCTCCATGCTGGGAAAAACTGCACCTATTGAATTCCTGGCTGCCTGGCAGATTTCAAAGCACCAAATAATGACAATAAATGCAACAGCTGCTGGTGTATGAGAGCAAGTCCTTTATGCAGAATCAGTATGGCAGTGCTTTGCAAGAGGGCAGAGGGAATCCCTCCCTGGTCAGGCTAGGCCAGGCCAAACCAGGCCTCACCTCTCTTTCTAGCTACAGAAGGAGGGCAAACTGGAGAAAGTCAGCCTAAAAAAACCCCAAGTTCACCAGGCTAGCTTGGTAATCCTATTGCTTGCTGTTATATAAGGTGTAGGCTATTTCCTAGGTGTGTTGGCCCAGAAAATGGGGACATGAAGGCCGAAGGCAGTTCTCTAGGTGGAATGGCACCTGGCCAGAAAAGCAAATTGCCCTGTGTCTTAAGGAACAAGAAAGCTGCTTGAGGGATGATGGAGCCTGGGGAATTCCAGCTTCAGCTGAATGCAAAGTGCGGCCCTTCTGTGTGAGAGAGCAGCATAAACCAGTCTGGGCAGTGGCGGTACCATTTTTATCCATCAGAAGGCTAGCTAGCCCCTTGTTTTTCCCTTTGTCGGGGCTTCCCTGGCAAAGGGAAATGGACTTAGCTTCTCTGCCTTGAGGTGGCTGAGGGCTGTTTTGCTCATCCCCATGTGGGGTGGGTGACTTAAAAAAAACAACGTTCCAGGGCACTAGCCCATAGCACTGGTGGAGGTATCATTCACAGTCAGAGGCTTTTTCCCCCTCAGAAAAAAGCCTTGAGAACCCATGGTTTGTTGTTGAGTTGTTCAGGGTGGGAAACAAGCCACCCTGCAGAAAATGTCCTGGGTTCAGACAACACACCAAGCCACAGTTCTAGAGCAATACGACAATGGAACCAATTACCTAGGGAGGTGGTGGGCTCTCCCATGCTGGAGGCATTCAAGATGAAGCTGGACAGCCACCTGTCAGGAATGCTTTGACTTGAACTCCTGCATTGAGGAGGAAGTTGGACTCGATGGTCTTATAGGCCCCTTCCAACAGTTAGCCAGAATCTGGCTTCCTGTAACTTGAGCCCATTATTCTGTGTCCTGAACTCTGGGATGATTGAGAAGAGATCCTGGCTTTCCTCTCTGCGACCACCTTCCAAGTACTTGAAGAGTGCTATCCTATCTCCCCTCAGTCTTCTCTTCTCAAGGCTAAACATGCCCCGTTCTTTCAGTCTCTCCTCATAGGGCTTCGTTTCCAGTCCCCTGATCATCTTCAAATCAAACATGTCAAGTTCTGAAAGGAAGTACAGTTGTCCCTTTTGTCAGGCAACATAAGCTTCCTAGCACTGCCCCATCTCTGCACCGTCCGTGCACCGTCACATACATCACCACCCATTATATAGTTTTATCCCCCTACACCAAAGTTCCAGGTTTTTTGTCATATTATTATTACTCAGTACATTTTTAGATCATCCCTCTGCTCAAGGAATGCTCAAGGAGCTCTCAAGGTGATGTAAAAGAATAAAAAGAATAAAATACACAAACTACAAAGAGCTAAACAAGGCAATCTGTACAATAGTGTGTTTTCCATGTAGGAAAGGTGTAGCTTGTGAAAGAGCTCCCACAAATGTGTGGCCTTTTTCTTTTTAATCCATGCTTACTCCAGGACTGTCAAATCAACCTGCATGAGTCTGATTTCAATGTGCATGCACCGTGTGTCTCTTACAGGATCAGCTTGGTCCCCTCAGCAGATTTTGAAAGTCTACTGGGACCTAGGACGTAGGTTAAATTGCTCATACTGCTCTATAAATCCTTTCGGATGAGGTCATATAATTTCTTCATCTCAAGCTCAAATTGCCAGCAAGTCAATGACAGGTTGAGGGAGAAAATTAACTCAACTCTTTGCAAGCTTGCTGGTTTTCTGTGCTCGCAAGTGAAACAAATCAGATGTAAACAGTCAGGTCCCACAAGGATCTGTATTGGGATCAGTGTTTTTCAACTTGTTCATAAATGATGTGGAATTAGGAGCGATGAGTGAGATGGCCAAGTTTGCTGATGACACCAAATTACTTAGGGTAGTTAAAACAAAAAGGGATTGAAAAGAGCTCCAAAGTCTAAAGTGATGCACGTTGGGGCAAAAAATCCCAACTTCATGTATAAACTGATGGGATCTGAGTTAATGGTGATTGACCAAGAAAAAGACCTTGGAGTTGTGGCGGGTAGCTTGATGAAAATGTCGGCTCTGTGCTGCTGCTGTGACAAAGGCAAATTCCAAGTTGGCATAATTAGGGAAAGAATTGAAAATAAAACTGCCAATATAATATTGACCTTATACAAATCTATTGTGCAACCACATTTGGAGTACTGTGCACAATTCTGGATTCTGTAGAGTTGGGAAAGTGCAGAAAAGGGCAAGCAAAATGACCAGGGGCTGGAGCAACTCCCCAATGAGGGAACATTACAATGTCTGGGACTGCTCAGCTTAGAAAAAGGGTGAGTAAAGGGAGACATGAGAGAGGTGTACAATGCCTGGTGTGGAGAAAGTGGACAAGGAGACATTCTTCTCCGTCTCTCATAATACTAGAACCCAGCGGGGTCATCCCATGAAGCTGATTGGTGGGAGATTCCGGCAGATAAAAGGTAGGACTTCTTCATACAGTGCAGAGTTAAACTATAGAATTCTCTACCACAAGCTGATGGCTGCTTACCTGGATGTCATTAAAAGGGGATTAGACAAATTCATGGAGGAGAAGGCTATCAAGGGCTATGAGTCATGATGACTAAATGTATCCTCCAGTATCAGAGTTAGCATGCCTGTGTACACCAGTTACTGAGGAATATGAACAAGTGGGTGCTATTGCACTCATGTCCTATTTGTGGGTTTCCTACAGGTTGTCCACTGTGTGAACAGAATGCTGGACTAGATAGCATGGTTCTTCTTCTGTTCCTATGCTAGATGTGTGGATTCAAAGAGCAACACCATGTAAGCCCACATTCTGCCATAGAGAGCCAGCGTGGTGTAGTGGCGAGAGTGCTGGACTGGGAGTTGGGAGATCCGGGTTCTAGTCCCCACTCAGCCATCGAAGCTCACTGGGTGACTTTGGGCCAGTCGCAGACTCTCAGCCCAGCCCACAGACTCACAGGGTTGTTGTTGTGAGGATAAAATGGAGGAGGGGGATTATGTATGCTGTCTTGGGTTCCTTAAAGAGGAAAAAGGTGGGATAGAAATGTAATAAATAAATAAATACGCAAAGGAACCCTAGAGGGGCCAGTCCATATAACCACTCCACTATGTAGGTGTTTCCCTTCTCACCAAATTGTACAATACTCATGGAGAATAGGTCACCTGATGCATTTGTCATTAACAGAAGCTGCCATTTTTCCTCCTTCGTCTACGTTTTCAAAGTAGGTTGTGCAAAGATGTGAAAACCTGCAGTTCTGTGCTTGTGATAAACAAAGCCTGTCTAGGGAGAAGAGGTGTGCCAATCCCAACCCAACCACTGCCACTGCCAGATTTAGAGAAAAGGGGTTGGCGAAGAAGAGGAAGGAGCAATCTGTGGGAAATAAGTCCTATGACTGTTAGCTGCCTGGAGCACCATTTTCTGGGTGGAAAGGCAGGGTACAAATCAAATAAGAAGTAAATAAGAAGTTAATAAAAATAACTTCATCTCATAATACCTTTTCTTCCTCTGATCCTCCAAAGGGCACCAGGTACTGAAAGAGTCACTAGCTGTGTAAAGGGCAGAAAGAGATGATAACTCAGTTACTTATGTGTCTATTTAAAGCTGACCCACCCAGCAAGATCCTCTCGGCTTTGCATAGGAAATTGTTTAGCATTGAAGCTACGTGCTGGCAGCAAAAATGCCTCGACAGGTCTGTCAGCAGCACCTGTGAGCTCCTAGAGATGTCACGACTGAATCCAGACCTTGAAAGCTGAGCGAACCACACAGAACAGGAACGTGAAAAGTAGCCTAGAGAGCGTGCATTTGGTGGGCTTCCGACTCACGTTATAAGGTGGCCACTTAAGCGTGACTAAAGAAGAGGAAATGCATCAGCAAAAAGAAGAGGACAAAAGAGGATACTGATTTAAATAACATTTGCTTATGCTAATTTACATGTATCGGTTCAAATTCAGAAATAATTATTATAATTCAAATAGAAATACAGCACATCTCACCATGGTGGGTGCCTGCTCAGTTTGCCATTTAGGTGCTCTGCAAGGATGCAACTTTATTTTGGGAATTATTTAATATTGATGCCTCCTATTAGAAAGGGAGTTAGCAAAGAAAAACAAAAGGCAGAGTAGAATGAGCGTTTACCAGTCCCATATGCACACAAGGCTAAAAAGGAGTCCACATCCTTCTTCAGTGAAGGAGGGATAACCTACTTTACTCACAATATGCTTGCATATATTATGCAGGTACAGCGTAGGGTTTTTTGTTTTTTGTTTAACCCAGTTTGTTCAATCCATTTGTGTTTTAAAACACTGGCAGGAGAAAGAGAGAGCAAACGCAACTGCTCCCAGCAATGGAGGAGGTTGGGAGGGGGGAGGAAGGGGAGGAGCAAAAAGGAACAAATCACAGGAAACCACACTGTAGGCTATAGAGATCCTAAGGCTAGCTGTGGCCTGAATTCCCACACGTTAACTAACTAACTGCAACACTACCCCCTACCAGTAAGTTGCAGATGAGGTTGCAATATTCCCAACAACTTCAGTACCCCTGTTTCTCTCCCTTCTTAGGGTTCTTTGTCTTGAAACCAAACTTGGACTGGACAGCCCATCCAATAGAGGACACCTTCAAATAGAGGACAGTCCTCTGACAGCTCTTCAAATAGAGGGCTGTGCTCTGTAAAGTAGGACACCTGGCCACCCTATGTTATGATGATCCATAGGAAGAGTGTAGTGAGGGCACAGAACCTTGATGGAGACATAGCTTTTGAGAAAGTTGAATGTGGTACGATAACACATCATTTCAGGGCCGTTTTCATATTTGAGGAAGACTCTGGTAAGGTATTCTCCCCATAGGTGAGCCTAGGGCTGTTGGAGAATCTGCAGTGGAACCAAATGAGTTTGGATTTTCATGAATCTGACCCAGGGATTCTGCAATGGACCAGCTTTTCCCGTGTTGGGCAGATTCCGCAGACTTGCAGACTGGTTTTCTAACTTTCCCAAATTTTCCGCAAATTTTGTTGTAGAAAAATATGCATTTAAAAAAAAAAAAAACCCAAAATGCACATTTCTTCCATAGGCTAAAGCATGAAAATGCACGTTCTGCATTTTCTCATGTGCAAATTTGCACAAATGCACATTTGTGCAAATTCAGGAACAAGAAAAACCTGATTCCATCCATGGGCCAAGGACAGAATGAGAGGCACCTGACAATCCACGAAACACAGAGAGAATGGATTTTACACAGTCCATATATCCCGAGGTGAGCCCCGGCCCCCCACACACACACGCACTACCCCTGCCATGGATTTATCTGGCAGTAGAGGCCATGAGAAGGGCTGCGGTGGCTTAGTGGTTAAGACGCTGAACTGCAGACCGGAAGGTCGGCAGGACAGCAGTTCAAGACCCGAGTGTCATGTAACAGAGTGAGCTCCCGTCTTCAGTCCCAGCTCCTGCCAACCTAGCAGTTTGAAAGCAAGAAACTGCAAGTAGATAAATAGGTACCGCCTCGGCGGGAAAGGTAACAGCGTTCCGTGCACCTCGGTGTACAGTCATGCCGGCCACATGACCACGGAAGCGTCTTCGGACAGCGCTGGCTCTTCGGCTTAGAAACGGAGATGAGCACCACACCCTAGAGTCGGACACGACTGGTTGGGGACACCATTACCTTTTAACTTTTTAGAGGCCATGACGCTACATCAGGCGCTCCAGGGCATTCTGGGAAATTGAAAATAGCAGATGGCTTCGTAGACCCAGCCACTGCCACCAGATAAGTCCCTAGTATGAGTGGGTGGAACGGCTCAAGCAGTCCATCACCAAAGCATTTCCAAAACTCCTTTCCATCCCTTTGTCTAAAACTTTGGCTGCTGTCCTGGTTGCATTACTCCCTGGCCTCCCCTTGTCACAACAACATCAAGAACACCACAGCCAAAAGCATTAACATCTCTCACCGCTCAGACTATGCAACACGCTTCTTCAAGTCCCTACACTGGGTTTCCATCCTCCCCTGTATCCTGCACAAACGCCTTGTCTTCACCTTTGGAGCATTCCTCAGCCTGCACCCGCAATTCCACCCATACATGCATTTATCTCGTTGCAATCCTTACAACAGGGTGAGGAACTTCAGGTCTGTGGGCCAAATCCAGCCCTCCTGAGGTCCCCATCTGGACCTCCTGGGCTCTCCAGATGGCCACATCCTTTCCCCTGGCCACACCCCTTTCCCCCGCAACCACCAATAGTTTGGTGTTTTCCTGGCTTTTGCACAATGATCTCCCCATCCTAAAAGGTCAAAATGCCCCTCCATTGTCTTAGTTACTGGCAGTAAAAGCTTTAAGCTACCATATGCTGGTGTGTTGTTTTTGTTTTGTATTTCTGGCCCTTTCGCCTTTAGCTCCTCCCCATTTGCACTGAACCCTGAATCGGTGCTCCTGATCTCGCCACCCCCAAGCAAAAAGTGCTGCCGGAGGGACATGGGCATGAACAGGCCAGGAAAAGCGAGGAAGAACTTTCCCAGCAGGACCCGTTTCTCCTGGGCAAGCCCATTTTTCTGGATGCCAACAGCAGGGGCTCCCCACGGAGCGTGGCAGCGCCTTGAGTGCGGGCTACGCAGCCGCTCCGTCCACCCCCTTCCGCTCCAAGGCGAGGGGCGTCTTCGCCCACCCTTGCCCACCCCGCGTCACAGCAATGCAAGGACCGGCAACTGCTCAGAACAGTCGGGGCGCCGCTTGCTAGGGGACCGATGGACTGACAGCTCATCATCGCAGCCTTGCTTCGAAGGGCCTCGAGCCGCCAGGGTAGCTTTTTTAAAACCACTGTGCAACAGCAGATTTCAGATCTCTCCCTCTCCATGCAAATAATACTATATTGCCTCGGTTGGACCCTTTTTCTTTGACCCTTGATATCGGGGCTGTGATATCAGGTGCTCTTTTGCTGCAGGATTAGGTGGGGATGGAGCTGTTGTCATTTCTCCCTCCCTCCCCCCATGACTGCCCACTGCTCCTGCTTCCGTTCGAAGGCAGCAAGGCAGCAATAAGAGAGGAAAAGCCAAGACTCTCCGTCAGTGAAGGGCTTTCCAGTTGTGGATTTCCAGAGAGCTTTTTCTCCACAAATGCATCTGCAGCGGCGGGCAGAAGGTAGATCTCCAGGTGTTTTGCACTTCAGCTCCCGGCATTCCTGAGCATTGGCCATGCTGGCAGGGCCTTCTGGGAGTTCTAGTCCGAACCATCTGATGATCTACCTTTTTGCAAAGCCCTGTTTTAGGGCATATGTTCAGTTCCTGTAGGCCAGGGGTGCAGAACTTCAGGTGAGGTTATGCCGAAGAACCCTGCCTCGTTTCCCCAACCGCTCATCCTTCGGCAGGTTCCCGGATTTTGTGCAGTTTCCCCCCCACCCCAGCCTCAAAGGTAGAAATGCCTCCCCTGAGGCTTTGTTACTAGGAGGAAGGGCTTTAAGCCAAACTATGCTGGTATTAATTTGGGGAGGAGGTGTTGCTTGCTCCCTTTTGGCCCTGCATACCACTGGAATGCAGCCCCTGAGAGCTATACCAAAATTGAATTTGGCTCTCGGGCTGAAGGCGAGCCACCCTGCCTTACAACAACCCTGTAAGGTTGGGGGGGGGTCAGTATTATTACCCCCATATTGAAAGACTGAGGCTGAGAGAAAGACAGCGGTGTGTTTAAGGTGCGTTCACAGTAGAGCCAAGATTCAAGCCAGTAGCTCAGTCTCTTAGCCACGGTGCAACACGAGGGAAAGGCTTTCAACTAAGATGGTTTTTGTTATTTTGCAAAATGAAAATGGGTGCCTGCCTGTGTTAATTGGAGTCCCGTAATGAACGCTCATCCATTGTAGACAGACACTTGTTCCCTGTGTCTATGATACCCACTATGCCTGTCAAATGAAGGAATGACACAAAGAAGTAGAGTTTCTAAGTGCCTGGCTAATTCCAGAGCATCTCTCTCAGTCCCAAGATGGGATCCTGACATGAGCCAAAGCCTTGTGAGCGAAGGGAAGAGGTTTATCTTTGTGTACCAGAAACCAAGACAGGCTTCTGACAGAATCTGTTCCACACCACTACGTATGTTCAGAGACCAAACTGGCCTTGCTAGTTTCCCCTCTGGGTCAAACCTCTTTCGACTGCACCGTCACGCCACCTGTTCAATCAGGGAATTGTGAAGGGAAAAACCAAACCTCTGTTGAGCGCTTTATCCCTTTCCCCCAAAATCAAAGCCGTGTGTGTTGGGGTTTCTTTGTTCAGCTGTGACAGAAATGGAGGAAGGGAGGTTAACAAGCAGGATGGAGTGCCCAGCCAGAAGGCATGAGGGAAGGAAGTTATTTCCCTGGAGATGTGACCGTTTCTATTTTCTGCCTTGGTTTTGATTCATATTTTTTGCCACAAGTCAGAGAGGCGGGTTTCAATGACACTCAAAAAGCTCCAGTTCCTGGTAAAAAAAAAATAAAAATGCATAACTCACCTGCACCTTGAAAGAGAAGGAATAGGCAAAGAGGAGATTCATGCTCATGGGGATAAAAATATGTACACAGAGTTCTCTCAGGCTTCTAAATAGCTGCTCACCATGCTGAGTAAAAATAGCTTCTAGGCAACCAAACACAGAAGATAGTTCTGTTTGACTGACAGTGGCATATAGGCCAACAGGCTAGTGTTTTTATTTTATTTTATTGTGGGCAACTTAATTTGGGTGGATGTATTTGAAAAGCATGGCTTCCTTCTTCTCTTCGATGGCATGCAATGTCCTCATTTCTTTCTAGCTGTCTGAAATGGACAGAAATCATCTTCTTGCGTTTGCACCTTTTGCATTTGGGGCCCTGGCAGGCACTTTCTAGGCTGCTGTCTGCTTTGACCACACATGCTAGGAACAAACCTAGCTCCCTTTTACAGTAGTATTTCTATGCCTTACAAATGCTAACATACTGGGGTAGATCTGCCCTGGCGGACTTGGCTAATTGCAAAACACTCCTTTCCCAGATGGCAACCTGGTGAGAGTAAAAGAAAAATAATTTGTCCAAGAATCTAATTACAAGGCAGAGGTGTACCCAGAGGTGTACCCACGCTGGCCCAGGTGCTGAAGCCAGGGCTTTTTGCCATTGCCCCATCGCCTGCTGATCTCTGGGTGGTCATTTGTTCCCCCCAGGCTGTGGGGCCCTGGACTTCAGCCCCACGCCGCACCAGTGGTGCCAACAAGTAGCATTGCTGTGAAGGTTTGAGGCCTACAGAGGCAAAGGGAAAAAAGGGTTAGGCTCGGAGGCCTGGAGTTTTCTGTTGAGAGGTTCTGTTGTAACCCTGAGAGGAGTCGTTTCATTTCCCCTGTTAGGTTTCAGCTTCATTTCCCAGTTCAGTTTCATTTCTCGGGTTTGAAGCAGTACTTTCGGTTTTGAGGGAGGATATATAAAAAGAGGGAGAGAGCCAGTAAGAGCAGAGACAGCCAGAGCTTGAAGTGAGAGCAGAGTCTGAAGAGTGAGCAGGATGATGCAGCCTAGAAAAGTCTAAGAACACTTAGGGTAAGGGAACTTGAGTTTTGCAAATTTTCTTTTAATGCGTTTTGTATCACTCAGTTCTATTGTGTAAATACCTTTAGTTGTAATTTGTTTGCTTTAAATCTACAAGTAAACTGCTGTGGCTAAACCCTGTGTCTTAGAGTGTCGGTCACCCCACGTCTACAGCCCAAACCCCACATTACTGGGAAGGGAAAGTTTAAAAGAAGGAAGGTGGGACTCTTAAGCCACCGTAGTACACGTGCTGGCAACTTCCCAATTAGACTACTGCAATGCACTTTACGTGGGGCTGCCCTTGAAGACGACTCAGAAGTTTCAGCTAGTGCAAAACGCAGCAGCAAGGCTGCTGACTGGAACACCTCATAAAAACCATATAACACCGGTTTTCAAGGAATTGCACTGGCTGCCAATATGCTTCTGGTTAGAATTCAAAGTTCTGGTGATCTTTATTTATTTTATTTATTTTACTAATTTCTATACCACCCAATAGCCGAAGCTCTCTGGGTGGTTCACAAAAATTAAAACCAAAGAGCACACAATAAAACAATAAAAATATATAAAACATCAAAACCACAGTATAACAATACAACCAGAATAAAACCTAGCAGCAGTGCAGGGATTTAAAATACAGATCTAAAACAGCAAAGCTAAAAGTCTAGAAAGCTAAAATGCCTGGGAAAATAAAAAGGTCTTCACCTGGTGCCGGGAAGAATGCAATGTAGGTGCCAGGCGAACCTCACTAGTGATGACATTTAAAGCCCTAAGCGGCTTGAGACCTTGATATTTGAGGGAGCACCTCTCCCTATATATGCCTGCCCGAGTACTGAGATCTGTTGGAGGGGCCCTCCTCTGCGTCCCACCAGTACGAGACATACACTATGGTGGGACGTGGGAGAGGGCCTTCTCTGCTGTGGCACCCCAGTTGTGGAATGCCCTCCCCTTGGAGGCCCGATTGGTGCAGACATTGGTCTCGTTTTGGCTCCAAGTAAAAACATGACTTTTTACCAAATCCTTTGAAGGCTGAATGCATTCCGTAGCACATTGTTTTAACTGTTTTATTGTTTTAGATTTTAACTGGTATTAGCTTGTTAAATATGTTTAGTTAAATATGTTTTTAGCTGTTTAAATTATTTATTGTTTTATACTATTTAAATTGATTTTATCTGTATGCTGCCCTGAGATCTTAATGATGTAGGGTGAGATAGAAATGTATAAATAAATAAATACATACATACATACATACATACATAAATGCGGCAAGAGATCCTTAAGGAGTTGCTCGAGGGGTCCATTTCATAAGTGAACCTTGACAATTGCCAACTAGCTATTGTTCAGACCATGTTTTAGCATTACAAGAATGAGCTGCAGCCAGCATCCGGCTCATAGTAGGGATGGCAGAGAATTCCGCCATGGATCTCGGTGAGGCCGAATGCCAGTGCATTCAAACCCCCGAAATCTGTAGCGGAATGGCCTGCCACCCCCCCGCCACCCCCCCCCCGCAGATCCCCCCTGGGACAAGACTTACCTGGGGCGGATCTTCCGGGCGGCGGCAGCAGTGGTGGCTAGTCTTCCGACCGGCTGCCACCGCCGCCATTTGCAGTCTTGTAAAAAAACACAAAAAACAACGTGATAGGCTACGTAAAGATTTACATAGACTATCATGGCTGGGTTTAAAAAAAAAAAAGCGTACACAAATGGGGGCAGCTACGGCCGCCACCATTTGAGTTCCTTATTTTTGGCCGTCTTAGTCTACATAAATATTTACGTAGACTAAGACGGCGAAAATAAGGGGAATGCAAATAGCGTAGCGGACGCTATTTGCGTTCCCCCTTATTTTTGCCGTCTTAGCCTATGTAAATATTTACGTAGACTAAGACGGCCAAATATAAGGAACACAAATGGCGGCGGCCATAGCCGCCGCCATTTGCATACGCGCATGTTTTTTTGTTTTTTGTTTTAAGCCAGATGTGATAGGCTACGTAAGTCTTTACGTAAGTTTTTACGTAACCCATTATGGCTGACTACAGGGACACAAACGGCGACGGCTATGGCCGCTGCCATTTGTGTCCCTGCTAGCCAGCGGCCGGATGTCCGGCTGCTGGCGGACCTGGCCGGCGGCTCCGCGGAATCCCCGCAGAGTGGAGCTGGTTGGGCAGGATTCCGGGGGGAGGGACGGAGCGCCTCCCTCCCCCCCCCCAGTGGAACCCGGTGGAGCCAGGTATGGGGGATTTCGTACATCCCTAGCTCATAGGCTTCCCTCCTCCTCCGGCATGGTTTTCAGGAGGCATTTGGAAGCTCTCATTTCCATTTTAGATTAACCGCAGCTTGCTGTGTTATCAGCACGCAGACAAAAGAGCCCCTTCTGCAAACACCCTCAGTAGCAGACATATGCTATGAATCTACAAAGGAGAGGGCCGTTTCTGACATGGTGCCACAATTCTGAAATGCCTTTCCAAAGGAGATCCGACCAGCGCTGATGTTGCTTTCTTTTCAGCACCAAGTTAAATGTTTCTTCTTCCCACGCATTTTAACATTTGATTATTTTAGGATTTATATCTATCTCTGTCTACTGGTCTACCTGTCTGTCTATCTACCTTCCTTCTATCTATCAGTCTATCTACCTTCCATCTGTCTATCTACCTTCTATCTATCTATCTATCTATCTATGTATCAGCTACCAATCTATTATCCATCCATCCATCCATCCATCCATCCATGAATGACATGTTATTTTAAATTGAATGGATTGTTGTTTGGTTTGCTGGTTGAACAGGTGTTTAATTTGCTTTTTACTGTGTTTCAGTAGATTTCAAAGTGGATTTGTTGTCTGTTTTTGATGTTCCTGTATGCTCCTTGGGATCCTATGGATCAAGAGCGGTTAATAAATTAAAACAGCAACTGTGCTTAATCCTAACTGTAAATTTAATCTCTGCGACCAATTAGGGATGTCAGAGAATTCCGCCACGGATCTCGGTGAGGCCGAATGCCAGTGCTTTCGGCCCCCTGAAATCTGTGGCGGAATGAAGCCCCCCCAACCCACGAAAGGTGCGCAAAATGGAGCACTTACCTGCTGCCGTCCGCGCTGACTTGCGAATGGTGGCTGCCCTGTGGCCGCCATTCGCTGCTTCATCATAGCTGTGATAGGCTACGTAAATACTTACGTAGCCTATCACGGCTAATGCAGGGATGCCTTTTGCGTCCCTGCGGAGTCCGTGAAAGGCTACATAAGTATTTACGTAGCCTATCACAGCAAGCCAAAAAAAAACACACAACAGTGTACACAAATGGTGGCGGCTACGGCGGCCGCCATTTGCATTCCCTATTTTTAGCCATTTTAGCCTACGTAAATATTTATGTAGGCTAAAATGGGGGAGGGAGGCTAAAACGGGGGGTTCTTGACCCTCAGTTGGTGAAGCAGTGAATGCTTCCAGCAATAAAACCAACTCTTCAGGGACACAAATCCAAATCATGATGCCTTAGCTGCCACCGCTGTCCCTTCCTCCTCACAGGGTTGCTAAAAAAATCTCCTTGGAACGTTATGGCAGTAACCAAAAATGTTGACCCTATTAGACATTCTCACGTGACAATCTGGCGACAAAATTAAGGGTATGGCAAATAACTTTTTCAGGTTCAGGTTCCTAGCCCTCATGACTACACAGAGAAGAATCGGCTTTACAATGACAAAGCCACATTGGGAGGGCTGAGGAGCGCAGCTGTGGCTTTGTGTCGTGTGCCACTCTGCAGTCTGCGCGACGCCGTCACTGCACCTCCACAAAGGGATGATCAGCAAGAGGCGTTTGTCAGCAAAACTGTATGTGCCACTAATCTCCCAAGGCGTTTGTATAATCAGCCCTTTACAGGGGCGGGGGGAGCTCTCTCTAATTCACTCAGACCCCTCCAAACCCTTCTCCATAAGCACCACGGATGAACGGCCTACTTTGCAGCCTGAGGTCAAGGCAGATTACTGAAGGAGCCACATTATCGCCTGCTCTCACAACCTCCCCTCCCCATCCACAGCACGAGGATGTGGGAGCCGATAAAAACCAGGGCCTTCCATAGCAATCAGCTTTGGCCCCTTTCCAGCAGAAAGCGTCCCTCTGCCGTTGGCCGAGTCAGGCCGAAAGCTCTTGCAAAGGGGCTTAACAGCAGCTTCTCAAGCACTCAATGGGTGGATCAAAATTAAGGCTCTAATTCCAGAAGGTAAGTACCGCGTGGATCAGAGGGAGCACACTAGGAAAGTGTCACATGCAGTTTCTTCCCATCCCGACCCCACAGCAGTGGATGCCTTTAAATAAAGGTGGTGACTTGTGCATTTTGAGGAATTGCATCACACACACCCCCGCCAAAAAAAGAGGATACCAGTTTGCATGGTATTTGCATATGCACGTTTCTATGTACAGGTGCAAGTTTAGAAATAGTAGCAACTATCACTTCTATAGAAATACAGGGCATCTCAGCATAGTGGAGAAAACTGACCAGGTGACCTGTGTGTCTGCTTGGTCTGTTCTCCAGGTGCTAATTATGCTCCTGGTGGTTCCACATGGAGCTATGGCCTGATTGGAGTCCACCTGGAGAAGAGTCTTCTGTGTGGTGGCTCCCATCCTATGGAACTTCCTGCCTCTGGAGGTGAGGCAGGCAGCAACACTGAGTTATTTTTGGTGCCTCCTGAAAACCACTTTTTTCCAGGAAGCCTTCCTTAGTTAACCAGCCTCGGCTATATTGGCACTCTGATTATTCTTAAAAACTATCTTAATATTATGTTTCTTCTTTTTGTCTTTTGCTCATTTTATCTCTTGTTGTTCACTGCTCCAGAATCTGTTTAGATGTGGAGCGGTATACAAATGTTGTAGATAAATACATTAAAAAAACTGTGGTCGGGAAACTTCAAATCTGCCCCCTGCTCTCCCTCCTTATGGTTCTGTGACTTTAAACCAGACGTTGACTGGTCAACCCATCAAATAGAGGACACCTTAACAGAGAGGATTGACAGCTCTCCAAACTAGAGGACTGTCCTCTGTAAAGTAGGACCCCTGGCCACCCTACAAACGAAGGCTTGCAAATTAAGCCAATACTCAGTTTGGCTACATCCATACACTGGACACACATCACTGCTGCCCACATGCAGCCATAACTTCATCTCACCTTGTCCCCATAATTTTCTACACTTTCCATATCACAAGCCGCAATGGCAGGGCCAGCTTTCAAAGCAGGAGCCGTGTTTTGAATCTGCACAAAAAAATGGGCTGATGGTGATCTGCTCAGCAGGAATGCAAGCCACCAGCCACATATTATGGGCTTGCAAGGGACAGGGCCTACTCAGTGGCAGAGCACCGGTCCAACTTTGGTTTCTAGACAAAGAACCATAAGGAGGGAAAGCCGGCAGGGGCCTTGAAGTTGTCCATGCACAGGTAGAGCCTGGACAGAAGACTGGGCAACACACGCAACAGCTCACCTGGTCAGTTGCCTCCATTATACTAATATGTATTGCATTTGATTTAAATTATCATTATTTCTAAATTTGCATATGTACATATAAACGTCCATATGCAAGCGCCATGCAACATGGTGTCCTCTTTTCTCCTCTTTCTTTGGTGATGCCATTCCCCCTTTTTGGACAATGCATAAGTGCCCCCCACCACCACCACCAATCACGTTTTCCAGCTTCTCCCATTTCCAATTTAGCACCCAAGCACCAAACTAAGACTGTGGGGAAGCTGTAGCGCAATGGAAACGCATCCGGATTGTGAAGCAGAAGCAGCCACGGTCGTGCTCAGCTTCCAAATACTGCAAGAATGTAATCATGGGCAGTTTATGCAGCATGAAATTGCCCAAATCTGTTCAGGAAGAACCACTCATAGCAGTGCAGAGAACTTGGGGAGATGTTTTGTGCAGCTCACAGGAGGAAAATGAGAGAGAGAGAGAGAGAGAGAGAGAGAGAGAGAGAGAGAGCGCATCAGAGAAAGAAAAGACCATTCTCTCCCTTTCTCAGAATACTAGAACACCATGTCATCCCATCCAATTGATGGGCAGTAGCAAATATTTCACACAGCATGTACTTAACTTGCAGAATTAACTACCGCAAAAGTAAGTGATGGCCAGGGGCTTAAATTGCTATTTCAAAGGGATGGAGAAATTCGTGAAGCTTACTGCTGTCAACAGCTAAAAGTCTTGGTACTTAAATAGAACCTCCATGAACAGGAGGCAGGATGGCTTGGTTGAACAAAAGAGAAGAGAAGATTAAGGGGAGACGTGATCCTGCTCTTCAAATATCTGGATGCCTGTCATGCCGAAGATGGAGCTGACTTGTTCTCTGTTGAGGCAGGACTAGAGAATGGGTAGAAATGGCAAGGAAGCAGATTTCGGCAAAACATCAGGAGAAGCTTACTAACAGTAAGAGCTGTCTGGGAGTAACAAGGGCTCTCCTTTTCTGGAAATATTTAAGCAAAGACTGGACAGCCATCTGTCATAGAATAGTAGGATTGGAAGGGGGCTATAAGGAAGCTGTTGTTGCACTGAGCAGAGAGGTGGACTAGATGATCTTCAGGGCCCCGTCCATCTCTATGATGCTATATTAGTGGAGGCTGGTGGCTCCAATTTCAGTGGGGCTGTGAATGCATTCTGGGTTTCAGTCTGAACTAACTGGAATGCTAAAGGAGCTATACAAGGTGCTGAACCCTATCCTGAAAATAGTGTTCTGGTCGGGTCTGAGTGAAACTCAGCCTATCTTAAGGAGCGCCTCCAGCAACACCAGACAGGCCACTTAACAAGATCAGCCTCGGATGGCCTTCTCTCTGTCCCATCAGCCAGGACAGCTAGACTGGTGGGGACGAGGGAGAGGGTCTTCTCTGTGGTGGCCCCCACTCTGTGGAACTCCCTCCCTAGGGAACTCCGTCATGCCCCCTCTTTAATGAGCTTCCGTCGTGCATTAAAAATGTGGTTGTTCAGGCAGGCATTTGGGGTGGGTTAGGGTATTTTTTTAAAAAAAAAATTATGGTAAAATTTTATTGTTTTAAATTGTTTTATGGTGGGTTGTACATCGCCCAGAGTGGCTGGGTGACCAGTCAGATGGGCGATTAATAAATTTAATAAATAAAATAAAATAATGGACTTCCATCCAAACAGCCAAGGGGTTAGTGCCAGTTCCAGGTTTCGGAGGGGCATTGGTCAAGACACCCCTAGTGGGCCCCGTCTCTTGGTGAGTCCACTTTCTCACCACCACTGTCATCAGCTACTGTTCCTCCTGCTCATGGCTCCCACTTGCTTGCCCAGGGAGCCAGGAGGCCGCAGCATCTCCTCTCCCCCTTCTCACCACCACCCTTGCCTGGGCCAGAGTGAGAGTCAGGTGGACAAGTTGCAATGGGGAAAAGGAAGAGCAAGTCCAGGGGGCTCTTGCCAGTGGGCCTCTGCTGGGGTGTGGGCCCTCGGCAGCTGCACAACTGTGCCAACTCTTGATGCTAGCCCTGCAAGGTAGGCTTGTGTGGTTGCCCAGCAGTCAGACATCCTATCTCCTTTGCCCCCTTTCCCTTTCTATTTTAAGTCTTGCTTAGCCTGGCAAGATGGAAAGTTACCCAATGGCTACTGCCAATACATCTTAAAATGGCAACGTTGATAGGAAGATGCCTAGAAGGAGTACCCCAATTCCTATTCCCAACCATGATTAGCTGGGGGGCATGCAGGCGGGGGAGACTGCCATCACTAGTGGGAACATGATTACCACCACCAGACTAATACTTTAAAGTAAATGATGGGCCCAGAAGCAGTGTCCGCTCCAGGCTTTGGAAGGCCCTTGGGCAAGTCACCCTCCATGGGCCCGCTCCCTCGTGAGTCTACCTCCTCACCACCATGGTCACCAGCTGCCCTCACTCCTCCACCTCTTTCTCATCATTCCTACACTTGCTTGCTTGACAGGCAGGGAGCCATTGAGCAAGTCGGCTGCGGCATCTCCTACTCCTCCTTCCCACCACCGTTGCCTGGGCCAGAGTGAGAGGCAGGTGAACAAGCAGGCTGCAATGGTGAAAAGGAGGAACAAGTCCAGGGAGCTCTTGTCAGTGGGCCCCTGCTGCAGGGTGGGCCCTTGGCAGGTGCCCAACCATGCCTACCCTTGATGCTGACTCCACCTGTTAGCAATATGAACTTCGAAGGGGTTCACAGACCATGGCTGAAGGCTGACACCTAGAAATCTGCATACTCCGCATTTCTGAGAGTAAAGTTTTCCTCTGGTTCCTTTCCAGTCAAAGTGGACCCAGCCAAATTCAATGCAATTAAATCAGGGAATGGATGCTTCATTAATGACAAGTGGTCAGATACAGGAGGCATTTTCTTGATTCTGTCGATAGATCAAAGTTAATCGAACAAGAAGAATACCAAGGAGGACGTTTTACTTGGCTAACTTGAGAGCAACAACAGAAGGGAAAGGTGAATCATTAGGTCCACAGAAAAGATCAACATAACTTTCTTCAACCAAGGGTTTCTGGCCCAAGAATGAAAGGCAGGTTCATACATTCATGGTCATCACACAGTCACTGGGGGTAGCATAGAGCCATAAGAACCAGTAGCCATTGATAGCCTTCTCCTCCAGGAATTTGTCTAGCCACCTTTTAAAGCCATTCAAATTGGTGGCCATCACTACATCTTGTGGAAGACATTATAACCAATGCACTAGGTTACGATACACGCACTGCTGCCAGTAAAAATGGCAGCCACCTGTCTGGTTTCCCATTCCCACTCAGTAACATCCAGTACCACTTACTTACTCATGTTTTGTCTCAACATTAACACGTCCCTTCCAGCAACAGCCTGTGATGTGGCATGAAGGTGAGGAATGCGTATCAGGACATAGGGAAGTTGTACTAATTACAGCAGGAACTAGAAACACCACTATCATTTTCAGTGGCGGCCACATCTACAATGTAGCATGTCTAGTTCCAGGGTTGGATCCAGGATCTGCCTTCCACGAGAGGAAGGAACCTTCTGCAAGAGGAACAGCTCCATTTGTGGATGGTCCCTCTACCCAATTTTGGCGTGATCCTCCTCCCACCACCACCACACACACACACACACACACACACACACACCCCACAGCTCACCGCATTGAGCAGGGTCTCCTGCCTCTATGTGTAGCGTTTTCAGGGGGCTAGAGGGTCTGCCGTGGAGATGAGGAGGTGGAGAATTCCACTTCCACCAGCATACTTGACCCAGCGTCAGTCTGGATCCAACCCACAGCCTCAACCACCTATTAATCCTGACAGGCAGCCTTTTCAGAGTTCCCTATGCTGAGCCACTCCAATGTAATTAGCCCAATTTAAAGGGTTTTAATTAATTTACATTTTCCACTCACATCTAATGAGCAGCGCCACTTCTCCTCCAGCTAGACTGCAGCTCCAGTGAATGGAAGAGGCAGGGATGAAACTGACAAGAGAATCGCCCTCCTTAAGCAGTGTGCTGTGCTGTGCTCTCTTTCTCTCTCATCCATTCCGCTCCAATTTGTGTCTCTCTAGGTCTTCCAGCGGCGTGAGGACGGCTCTGTGAATTTCTTCCGTGGATGGGAAGCTTACCGGGATGGATTTGGGAAGCTCACTGGAGAACACTGGCTAGGTATGGCCATCGCGGTCTGCTAGGGGGGGTTGCATGGATCCATGGTGGTATTTTGGAACAAGGACGGGATGCACGCCCACACACCGCAAGCAGGCTTGCTAAAAGCCTCTATTGGCAGCAATGGGGGCTTATTTAAAAGGCTGATTGCAGCGGGGGAGGGGCAATTTGGGGGGTTACAGCATTGGGGGAGGGTTAGCCCTTCCCTCCCCAGCTACAACACACACACCCCCAATGCCCCCCACACTGTAACTGGCTTTTTAAAAGCCCGAGATGGAGGCTTTTCAAAAGCCTCACTTGCAGCATGGGGAGGGAAATCTCTTTTCTCTGATCAGAGATAAGAGCCCGGGCTGGATGGGGCCCTCCTGTGGGCTGGTTCTGGCCCATGGGCTGGAGCAGCAGATGTCTACCTTCAGCAGGAGCGCATGGCCAGTTTAACACAAGTTTCCTTCAGATGTTCCTATCTTAGCTTAACAAGCTGAGAAAGGAACAAGGTTTGCGGGGGTGGATGCAGCCACATCACTCCTCCATTCTCTTAACTGTGGTTGACCTGTTTATGGTGGCACAAGGACAGAGCCTCAGGGATTTAGCCAGGGCCAGTTCCAAAGGCAAAGTCCATCAGCAGGCCACAATCCAGAGAGGAGCAAGGTGAACCGGGGACAAGCAAAAATTTGGAAGCTGATGCTCAAACAGTGTGCTACCACTCTGCCTTTTAAGCCTGAGCCTTCAGAGCCCCACCCAGAGCACAGCTGCAGCCCATCAGTGCCACCTGAGGAATGGTAGAGCCCTCCTCACGAGTATACCTTTACTCACAAGGAGTTATCCCTCAGGTGACCACTTCTGCATCTGCTAGCCAGCCGAACCTGTACCTATAGGCATCTTCACTCCCTGGGGCTAAGTGGCTGCTCAGCATGTGCCTCCGGGTCCAAGAGGTCCTAAGTGCTCCGTGAGGAGAAGGGTTGGTGGCCATCTCCACCAAGAGCCCAGGATCCACCCTATCTCCTTCAAGTCCCTTGACAGAGGGGCCATGTCAATAATTTCCCATTTCATCCGAACTGGGAAAAGAATGCTAACGCCTTCAGCACAACCAGGGAGATGAACCCAAATTCCAATCCAGGCTTCACATCCTGGCTTGTTCCAAAGCCATTAGCCATGGTTTCCTGGCTCAGACGAAACAGGAAATGGCCATTAACAGAAGATGTCCAGGTTTGTTCACTCTCACTTACAAAGGGGCTGTGCATGCAGCCGAAAGACTCGTTCCTGTCTCAGCTTATTAAGCCAAGAAGTGATTGTCCAAATGTGACCATAGATCATGGGCAGAGCCCCTGCTTTGCATGTAGAGGGTCCCGGGATCAATTCCCCCTTCAGGTAGGGCTAGGAAAGAATCCTGCCTGAAATCCTGGACACTGCCAGGCAGTGTTGACAATACTGGGCTGGATGGAACAATGGCCTCTGACTCAGCATAAGGCAGCATCCTATGTTCCTATGGCCATTGACAATATGGAAGGGAGGGAGGAAGTAAACTGTGGCTGAGAAATTTCAGTAACCTTAACAACATGATGCCTGGTGTGGAGAATGTGAATGAGACATTTTTCTCCCTCTCTCATAATATTAGAACCCAGAGTCATCCCATGAAGCTGATGGGTGGGAGATTCAGGATGGATCAAAGGAAATACACCTTCACCCAGCACAGAGTGAAACTATGGAATTCACTACCACCAGACATATTGATGGCCACCCATTTGGATGGCCTTAAAAGGGGGTTAGACAAATTCATGGAGGAGAAAGCTATCAGTGGCTATTACTCCTGATGGCTATGTGCTATCTCCTGTACCAGAGGCAGCATGCCTATGCTCACCAGTTGCTGGGGAACAGGGGCCGGAGGGTGCTGTTGCACTCATGTCCCAGTTGTGAGCTTCCCATGGGCAGCTGTTTGGCCACTGTGTGAACAGAATGCTGGACCAGATGGACCCTTGGTCTGATCCAGCACAGCAATTCCTATGTTCTTATATTAACAAACCTCTTTCGGTTTCCCTTGGATGTTTTGTCCCATGGAAGTACCCCTCCACCACCACGACCACCAGAATTGCTTAGACTCTCACTACATTGCTATGGATAATCCATAGCCCATTTGTAGATGAACTGCAAGCTGGCAAACAGACCCTCTGCACCAAACATTCACATTCTAAAATACAAATTGCTGCTGCTGTTGTGTCACATGGAGTCCCAGCCCGACAGCCCAGTCTCCCGAAAACTGGGGCAATACACTCCGTCAAGCGAGCATAACTTAAAATACTGGTAAATAAAAAGTACACAGAGAGGAGTTTAGAAAGAGAGAGGAAGAGATCCAGCCCCTGCCTCAGCAAACAGTCACTCATTGCAGATGACAACCCCTGAGATATTTAATCAAATCACCTCTTCATCAAGGGACAATCAAATGGACAGGAGCGCGCCCACTTGCCACCCACCTCTGGGAGAGGCGAGACATTTTCCTTGTCCGGACTGATAGAGAATGAAATCCCATCTCATGGTGGTTGGCTGAGGGCACTCAGAGGAAAAACTGCCTGACACAGGGGTTTGAATGGAAAATCAAACTCAGTGGTGAATGGGAGGCTGGAGAAATCCGCAACGGACTCAAATGGGCTTGGACTTTTATGAATCCGATCTGCGGGTTCTGCAGTGGAGTGGGTTTTTCCAAGTCACATGGAATGGTCAGACTTGGGGACCACTTTCCCCCCCCACACACACACACAGTTTTGGGGAAGATTTGCACAAATTTGCATTAGCGTTAATGCACCTTAGTGCAAGTAGAATGAAATTCTGGTTTAAAAGAATGTCATTCTGTCAAGGAGCAGAGAAAGAATGAGAGATGCCTGATAATCTGTGAAAACAGACAGAACGGATATAATATCCCTAATTAATGGAACTACCTTGTGTTGACAACTCTTCCAATATTCTAAGGCCCCTCTCTCTCCCTCTCCCTCCTCTCTCTCTCCCCCCACTCTCCCCCCTCTCTCTCTCTCACACACACACACTCACACACGAGGCTTAAATCAGTTCCTCATTCCATGAGCTTGATCCAGATTTACACTGGATCAACTACACTAATGGAAGTGGACTTCCCTGCCCCCCTCCTTCCCATGGCAGCCCCTCCAGCCCCCTGAAAATGCTACAGAGAGAATCAGGAGACCCTGCTGAATGCGATGAGCTGTCATATGTGGGGAGGGGAAGATCCCCCCAAATTGAGCAGATGGACCATCCATGAGTGCTGCCTCTTCTCTCATGGAAGCTCTCTTCCACTCATCCTGTATCTAACCCCATCTCTGCACACTGAAAAATCACAGATGCCAGGAGGCACGCCCAAAGATGCTATTCCTCGGTCATAAAAATCAGGACACAGCCATGCTGCACATGGAAACTGATTAGAAACTGGTCTCATTGCAATGACGTATCTAAAAGATCCAAAGGAATGGTAGCTTTGTGACTGCTGAGATGAGAATTCAGTGCTGAGGGTCCTTTGGTTACCTCTATCCCAAACTTTGATTTTTAAAAAGAAAAGTCAGAGAGACAGAGAAGCAGTCTTAGTATCACTTGTAAAAGAAACTAAATGTATGAAAATTAAAATGGAGAGACAGATAAATGGAGCAGCCTCTTTCTAGCACATGACAGCTTCTCATGTATTCATCCATAATTCCATGCTGTCCTGTTTCCACCTCAATCTGTGATTTAAAAAAAAAATCGATGAACAATCACTTCATTTTTAATGTATTTTAAATGCATTTTTGTTTGCACTTTGTCCTAAAATATGCATTTCTGTATGCATTTTATTCTAAAATGTGCATTTGTGTAGGCACATTACCCTAAAATACATATTTATGTATTCATCGTGGTACATTTTTTTGAGCCAAAAACTATTGCAAATTCAGAGAAGTGCAAAAACTGAAGGATAACTGCTTGTTGGCCTGCAGCAGTCTGCAAAGTGTGACTCACGTCAGTTTGCTTTAAAATGTGAACTGGATAAAATCAGTGTGTTGTTATAAGTACTTCTTCACACAGCGCATAGTACACTATGGAATTCGCTACCACAGGATGTAGTGATGGCCACCGATTTGGATGGCTTTGAAAGGGGGTTGGACAAATTCCTGGAGGAGAAGGCTATCAGTGGCTACTAGCCTTGATAGCTATGTGTTACCTCCAGTACCAGAGGCAGTGAGCCTATGGACACCAGTTGCTGTGAACCATGGGCGGGAGGGGGCTGTTGTGCTCATGTCTGTCAGGGTGGACACTGAGTCCATAGAATCCCAGAGTAGTTCTGATTCTGAGGAAGAACAGTTGCTCCTGGGAGAGGAGCGCGCTCATCTTTCCCAGGACCAACAGCTGACAGAGATTCCTCCCACCAGCATTCCTAGTTTAGTTAGAAGTCCAGGGAGTGACCAAGCGCAGATAGCAGACTTTGTGGATGCGCAACGCAGAAGCAGAGAGCGGCGCCAGATGGAGGGCGCGGAAAGGAGGCGAAGTGCCAGGTTGGCACGCAAACAACGGCTGCTCCCAGAGGATCCAAGGGAAAAGGGGAGGGACTCTCCCTAGTCCTTAAGTTCAGGAGTCTGCCAGTAATTTCCTTTCAAACGGGGACCAACGGTTCCAACTTAGGGCATAGGTTCTGTGCTGCTCAGATCTAGTTGCAATCGGTATAGTTGTTAAGTTGTAAAAGAAGAATAAAGCTTTGAAAGGAATTCCTTTGTCTGTGTCTGGACTTGGCTACTGGTTTAGACAGAGAGAGACCTCCAAGGAGCCCTTGACAATGTCTTGCTTGTGGGTTCCTGGTTGACAGCTGGTTTGCCACTGTGTGAACAGAATGCTGGACTAGATGGACCCTTAGTTTGATCCAGCAGGGCTCTTCTGATGTTCTCATGTTCTATAAGTGTGCTACAGGGGTATACCATAGCAGGGGTGGTGCCTAGGGGTACCGGTAGGCATGGCTTCACTTAGATGGGGCAGACACCATGTGCAACTCTGACAGCTGTGTGCATTTGCTTGAAGGCTTCACAAAAGCCAACTAAAGGCTCTTCTAACCAGTGGAGGTTGGTGGCTTCTATGTCAGTGGGGCATTAAATTCGCTCTAGGTTTCAGTCAGAACTCTACAGGAGCTATCCAAAGTGCTGGACCCTATCCCCAAGATGGGTTCAGCACCTTGGACAACTCCTTTGGAGTTCTGGCTGGTTCTGACTGAAACCCAGAGCAGATACACCACCCCACTGACGTCGGTGCCACCCACCTCCACTGATTCCAACCAATGTGAAGATAGGTCCATTCTTGAGAACATAAAAGAAAGGAACGGATAACATTTGTTCGTCCCTGCTCATCTCACTACTTGGGACACTTGTGGCTAATGGTTCTGCTTCTTCTCCCATGCTAGGACTAAAGCGGATCCATGCCTTGACCACACAAGGCAGCTATGAGCTGCGCATTGACCTAGAAGATTTCGATAATGGCACCTCATATGCCCATTATGGGACCTTTTCTGTGGGTTTGTTTTCTGTCGACCCCGAAGAAGATGGCTACCCAGTCACCATTGCCGATTATTCTGGGACAGCGGGTAGGTGTCTGGTGCGTGTGTGTTTGAAAATGTAGGGCCACTTTTTCAAATACGCTTCTGCCATTTTATCACTCTGAATGAAGCCAAAGAGGGCCATTTGCTCTGTGCTCAAAAGAAGGCACGTTATATCCAGAGCAGCAGCCGTGCTAATAGCATTGAAATGATTTGGCCTGTCAGAATGGCAAATTTCCACTTCAAAACATCCACTCAGGATTGAAATTTCATGTCAGAAATGGACATTTCACCCTACGGTAAGAACATTTAAGTTGGAACGTCCAATTTGTGAGGAAGAATTTGGATGCCAGCAGTCCGCATCTGACTTGGAAACAAATATTTCAGTATTCCTGACAGGATTTTTTTTTTAAAAAAAAACACATCATTTTAAACTACAGAACCCTTTAAAAGAATGCTAGACCCACAATGCTGTGCATTCCTTTCTCTGTCCCCCAAACTGCCTTTGATATTTCATCCTACTTCATCCCGACATTCTGGCAGTCTTCCAAAGGCACACACCTCAGGGGCCAGGAACATGAAGGAGAGTCACACAGGGTATTCCATGTGCTCACAGCCCTGCATGATAATGCACTGCATCTGCTAGGGCTCTGCATCCTGGCAGGATGGACTCATCCACCCTTGTTGTTGTTCAGTCGTTCAGTCGTGTCCGACTCTTTGGGACCCCATGGACCATAGCACGCCAGGCCTTCCTGCCCTCCGCTCTCTCCCGGAGCGTGCTCAAGTCCATATTCACTGCATCGGTGATGCTATCTAGCCATCTCATCCTCTACCGTCCCCTCCTCCTTTTGCCTTCAATCTTTCCCAGCATCAGTGACTTTTCCAGAGAGTTTTCTCTTCGCATTAGGTGGCCAAAATATTTGAGCTTCAGCTTCAGTATCTGTCCTTCCAATGAGCACTCAGGGTTGATTTCCTTTAGGATGGACTGATTTGACCTCCTTGCAGGCCAGGGGACTCATAAGAGTCTTCTCCAGCACCACAGTTCGAAAGCATCAATTCTTCGGCGCTCAGCCTTCCTTATAGTCCAGCTCTCACAGCCATACATTACTACTGGGAAAACCATAGCTTTGATTATGCGGACCTTTGTCGGCAAGGTGATGTCTCTGCTTCTTACTATGCTGCCTAGGTTTGCCATAGCTTTCCTCCCAAGGAGCAAGCGTCTTTTAATTTCATGGCTACAGTCACCGTCTGGGGTGATCTTGGAGCCCAAGAAAATAACATCTGTCACTGCTTCCATTTCTTCCCCTTCTATATGGCAGGAAGTGATGGGGCCAGATGCCATGATCTTAGTTTCTTTAATGTTCAGTTTCAAACCAGCTTTTGCACTCTCCTCTTTCACCCTCAACAAGAGGCTCTTTAGATCCTCTTCGCTTTCTGCCATTAGGGTGGTATCGTCTGCTTATCTGAGGTTGTTGATAATTCTCCGGGCAATCTTAATTCCAACCTGTGTTTCTTCCAACCCGGCGTTTCTCATGATGAACTCTGCATATAAGTTAAATAAGCAGGGCGACAATATACAGCCTTGTCATACTCCTTTCCCAATTTTGAACCAATCGGTTGTTCCATGTCTGGTTCTTACTGTTGCTTCTTGACCTTTGTACAGGTTTCTCAGGAGACAGGTAAGGTGGTCTGGTACTCCCATCTCTTTCAGAATTTGCCACGGTTTGTTGTGATCCACACAATCAAAGGCTTTAGCATAGTCAATGAAGCAGAAATAGACGTTTATCTGGAATTCTCTTGCTTTCTCCATGATCCAGCGAATGTTGGCGATTTGATCTCTAGTTCCTCTGCCTCTTCAAAACCCAGCTTGTACTTCTGGTAGTTCTCGGTTCACATACTGCTGAAGCCTAGCTTGTAGGATTTTGGGCGTAACCTTGCTGGCATGTGAAATGAGCGCAATTGTGCGGTAGTTTGAACACTCTTTGGCGTTGCCCTTCTTTGGAATTGGAATGTAAACTGACCTTTTCCAGTCTTGTGGCCACTGTTGAGTGTTCCAAATTTGTTGGCATATTGAGTGCAGCACTTTAACAGCATCATCTTTTAGGATTTTAAATAGGTCAGCTGGAATACTGTCATCTCCACTAGCTTTGTTGTCAGTAATGCTTCCTAAGGCCTACTGGACTTCATTCTCTAGGATGTCCGGCTCAAGTTCAGTGACTGCACTCTCATGGCTATCAGGGACATTAAGATCTTTCCTGTATAGTTCTTCTGTGTATTCTTGCCACCTCTTCTTAATCTCATCTGCTTCTGTTAGGTCCCTGCCTTCTTTGTCCTTTATCATGCCCATCTTTGCACAAAACGTTCCCTTGAGATCTCCAATTTTCTTGAAAAGATCTCTAGTCTTTCCCATTCTATTGTTTTCCTTGATTTCTCTGCATTTTTCATTTAAGAAGGCCTTCTTGTCTCTCCTTGCTATTCTCTGGAACTCTGCATTCAGTTGGGTATATCTTCCCCTTTCTCCCTTGCTTTTCGCTTCCCTTCTTTCCTCAGCTACTTGTAAAGCCTCCTCAGACAGCCACTTGGCTTTCTTGCATTTCTTTTTCTTTGGGATGGATTTCGTTGCTGCCTCCTGAACAATGTTACGGACCCCCATCCATAGTTCCTCAGGCACTCTGTCTATCAGGTCTAATCCCTGAAATCTATTCCTCACCTCCACTGTATATTCATCAGGGATATGATTTAGGTCATACCTGAATGGTTTAGTGGTTTTCCCGACGTTCTTCAATTTAAGCCAAAATTTTGCAAGAAGCAGCTCATGATCTGAGCCACAGTCAGCTCCAGGTCTTGCTTTTACTGACTGTATGGAGCTTCTCCATCTTAGGCTGCAAAGTACATAATCAATCTGATTTTGATATTGACCATTTGGTGATGTCCATGTGTAGAGTCACCTCTTGTGCACTTGGAAAAGAGTGTTTGCTATGATCAGCGTGTTCTCTTGGCAAAACTCTATTAGCCTTTTTTCCTGCTTCATTTTGTACACCAGGGCCATGCTTGCCTGTTATCCCGGTGATTTCGTGACTTCCTACTTTAGCATTCCAATCCCCTATGATGAAGAGGAGATCTTTTTTTGGTGTTAGTTCTAGAAGGTGTTGTAGGTCTTCATAGAACCGATCAACCTCAGCTTCTTCGGCCTCAGTGGTTGGGGCATAGACTTGAATTACCGTGATGTTGAATGGTTTGCCTTGGATTCGTACTGAGATCGTTCTATCATTTTTGAGATTGTACCCCAGTACTGTTTTTCCCACCCTTTTATTCACTATGAGTGCTACTCCATTTCTTCTAAGGCCTTGTGATACGTTCCATGGGGTTTTCTTGGCAAGAATACTGGAGTGGGTTGCCATTTCCTTCTCCAGTGGACCACATTTTGTCAGAACTCTCCGCCATGACCTGTCCGTCTTGAGTGGCCCTGCACGGCATAGCTTATGGCTTCCCTGAGTTATGCAAGCCCTTTCGCCACAACAAGGCAGTGATCCATGAAGGGGTCATCCACCCTGGGTCCCCTTTTAATTTCTTTTTTTCTTGTGCCCAATGCTGATATCCCTCCCCCGCCATGGTTCCAATGAAACATCGCTTCAGAGCATTGTGGGAAATTAAAATGGTGTCTGCCCAGCAATGGTGAGAGGACCCCTCTTGTCTTGCGGAGGAGGAGGAAGAAGCTGCCAACTCCATGCCCTCAGGATGCCTCTGGAATGACACAATGTCATAACATACTCTCTTTCCGAGCAAGGCATTGTGGGAGCAAACGGCACCCACTGGCTGCCAATGGTTGCACTTCTGTTTAAGAAAGAGAAGAACTGTGCTTTAAAAAAGCAATTTCACTACCGTTTTCTCAGTAAGCCAACTGCTCCCCCTCCCATGTTGCTGTTTTCTTCTCGCCCACCCCCAGAATTTCATATTTTTCTCACCTTTCACCCTACCAGCACCACCACCACCCATTTCTTGTTAAAGCAGACATGGACAGCGCCCCCACTGTGACCCCTGCCCTGCCCCCTTCCTCTGCCTCTCTCCTCTGCTTCCCAAAATGGTAAAAAGGAATTTGGCATCTGGAGCATCCATTTTGACTGATTGATTGATTGATTGATTGATTGAATGAATTTATATCCTGCCTTTTTTCCTCTTGCAAGGAACCCAAGGCGGCTTACATTATCCTCCTCCTCTCCATTTTATCCTCACAACAACAACCCTGTGAGGTGGGTTGGGCTGAGAGTCTGCAACTGGCCCAAAGTTACCCAGTGAGCCTCCATGGCCGAGTGGGGACCGGAACCTGGATCTCCTGAGTCCTAGTCCAGCGCTCTTGCCACTACACCCTGCTGGCTCTCTTTTAGAGATCAAACTTTTAAATGTTGTGTAGCTACTATGGAGAACCGTAAGGGTCAAGCTAATTTTCAACCCTCTCCGTAGCGGCTTGGGATGCCTTTTTTCCCCACCCAAAGCTGCCCACCACTGTATTAGAGAAAACTGTATCCAGGAAAGACTAGTCTCAGCCCTACTGAGGACCGCTGGACCCTGCTGGTCTTTGCCGTGGCTGCCTGCTCGTTTGCCTTCTAAGCAAGCGCGTGGTGACGGGAGCAAGGAAGAGAATGGTAGACTGCACTCACTTGGCCCTGTTCCTCTGGCTGGATCTGGGATCTGGGCCCCCCAAAGAGAAAGGGCAACTGAGTGAGTGTAGCAGGAAGGAGGTGGGCATAGCATGTGGCTGAGACCTTCCCTACTTTTTACTCTTGTGTAAGCATGCATGGACCCCATTTAGGGACGGACGGACGGACCATGTAAAATCCACTCTGTCTGTGTTTGGTGGATTCTCAGGCACCCTTTGTTCTGTCGTCCCCTCACAGACAGATGCGAAAAAAAATCTATGTTGCCATGCGGAAAAACACACAAATAATTACATAAGAGGTTTCGTAACAATGTACATCCGACACGTCCTATGCGTCGTCCGGCCTCTACCCCCTCCCCGCTCCGACTTCCCATGGCTAGACAGCCAAAATCAGCTGTCTAGCCACGAATGCAGGGTGGCTGAAACACGGAGGAGACGATCCCTTCCACTCTGCGTGCGCCCTGCACTGGATAGGCGGTCGCCTCCGAGTTCAGAGGCGGCCACCTATCCCGATAGGATTGCGCCCTTAGTGTCCCTCATTCCATTCAGCTTTTCCTCAGTGGAAACTTGTCCATTTTCCTACGAATAAATATGCGTACATTTCAGGAAAGTAAAAAAAAAAAACCATCCAAATATCCATGGACTCCATGCAGCCTAAGGGGGTGTTTTCAGCGGATTCCACAGGTTGGATCCTTAGAAGTCCACGCTCATTTTAGTTCATCTAGAATTTCTCCAGCATCCCTCACCCCATTTGGATTGGGATCATTGTGCTTTGGGAGGGGTGGGTTAAACCTTCCCCACCTACCTGTGCCCCCCCACACACAAAAAAATTACGCACACACACTCCAAGGGGGTCAACAGAGACTTTTCTTGTTCCTTTTTTAAACCCCGTGGTGGAATTTCAGGAAAAAAATGGAGGGAAGGTTTAACACTCCCTTCCCACAATGCCAGGGTCTTCACTTGAGGCCTCACACAATTACAAAAGAGTAAAAGGTAAGAGTTCCCCAACCTGGCTCCCTTCAGATGTGTTGGACTACAATTATGGGAGTTGTAGTCCAACACACCTGGAGGGAACCAGATTGGGGAAGACTATGGGACATCATTAGTGTAACATCTGAGGTAGGCCCACTGAGGTAGGCAACCCTGGATTCCTGCACTGAGCAGGGGGTTGGACTCAATGGCCTTGTAGGCCCCTTCCAACCCTACTATTCTGTGATTCTATGAACCCCTGACAACATCTTTCCCAAGGGTGCACTAGGGATGTTGGAGAATTCCGCCACGGATTCCAGGGAGGTCGAATTCCAGTCAATTCGCCCCCCCCCCGTAATCCATGGCGGAACGAAGCAACCCCCCCTGCCACTCCACGAAATGGGCCCGGAACGGAGCCTACCTGGTGTCGGCCATCCGGTGCTCCGTGAATGGCATCTGTGTCTGCGGCCGCCATTCACCTTCCTTTGAATGGCTGTGATACGCTACGTAACGTAAGTATTTACGTAGCCTATCACGGCTAACGCAGGGATGCCATTTGCGTCCCTGCGGAGGCCGTAATAGGCTATGTAAGTAAACGGCGGCTGCTACGCCATTTGCGTTCCTGTCTTTTCTTTTGCCGTGATAGGCTACGCATATATTTACGTAGCCTATCACGGCAAAAGACAGGGACGCAAATGGTGTAGCGGTTGCCATTTGCATCGCCACTTTTGCCATGATAGGCTACGTAAATATTTACGTAGCCTATCATGGCTCAGCGAAGGGATGCAAATGGCGGCCCCTATGCCGGCTGCCATTTGCGGCTGCAGACCTGCCGCAGCCGGATGCCCGGCTGCGGATGCACTCGGCCAGTGGCTCCGCGGACTCGCCGCAGAGCGGAGCCAGCCAGGGAGGATTTCGGGGGGAGGGACGGAGTGCCTCCCCCCCCACCGCGGATGCCACTTACAGAACAGGTAAGTGATTTCGTACATCCCTAGGGTGCACACACAAAAAAGCCCTGGAGGCAGAACAATTCAGTTTTTTTGCAGGCCATTCCTATCCACTCTGGTCCATTGCCCCCTTCGAGAACATGTTTCTTTTCCCTAAGAGGCTGTGAAGCCAGGCCGTCCCCGTGGCCAATACAAAGATCCCCTGACGAATTGCTTGTTCGTCCGACAGGAGACTCCTTCTTGAAGCACAACGGCATGAAGTTCACCACCAAGGACCTGGACAACGACCACTCGGAGAACAACTGCGCCGCTTTCTACCACGGCGCCTGGTGGTACCGCAACTGCCACACCTCCAACCTGAACGGGCAGTACCTCAAGGGCCACCACAGCTCGTACGCCGACGGCATCGAGTGGTCCTCATGGACGGGCTGGCAGTATTCCCTCAAGTTCACCGAGATGAAGGTTCGGCCTGTCAGAGATGAAAACTAGCTAAGCCCCAAACACCCCACCTGCTATTTTCCCTCCTTCGCCCACACCCCGGCCCTGTACTTCAGTGTTGTTTTGTCTGAGTCGGGGGCAACAGGAGCTGAACGGTCCCCTTCTCGCCACCAGCGTTCAAATACTTCAGAAGTTCCCCCTCTGTGCATAATCAGTTTCTGGATAAGGCTCTGGCTGCACCTCTTCTTCTGGTACCAAACAAGTTGGCGGGGAGGTTTTTTTGAAACCGGCAATTCTCCCATATAAACACAAGCGAGAAGGCCTGAGAAGGATTTCCCAGATGCCCAATGGGAGCTATTTAATATCCCCTACCCACCCTGGTGGCTTTCAAAAAAATATATTTCAAAGAAATGCTTTGCTACCCAAAGACGTCGTCCCCTGAGATGTGTGTGTTTCATTTTGGTCTAAGCACATCCAATGCCGTGCACCCCTCCCACCCCCAGTAGAAGAATGGCCGTGTATTATTTATAGCAACACCCTGATCTTCAGCCAAGGTGAGTTCACTAAAGCCAGGCAGTTGGGGCTGAGTGACTCGGAAGGAAGGCCTGAGATCGGCGTTCAGAAGAAGGCAACTTGGACCAACGGTGCTGTAAAGCGATGCCCACAGTGAAAATTTTGCCGGGAAGGCATATGGATTAATATGACACTCCCGTACCATTCGGTGCAAGCTTGCCTCACTGTCAGAACGCATTAGGTTTGTTGCTACACAAAGGCTGGGGAATGTCCCAGTGTTCTGATGTTAGGGAGAGGGACAAACGTATCACTGGTGGCAGAAATGGGATCAGCACCCTGAAGGCACACTTTTTGCCCTGATATGTAGGTTAACAGTGATTTCCACAGACTATCCACAGCAAGAAAAAGTCTATCTGCTGTTCAGACATTACTGAGTTCCTGGACAAGCAAATTCTCAGCCTGGGCAATGAGCTGCTTCTTTCTGTGCCCCCCCCCGCCCTGGAGCTGGGGGAGGAGGAAGGGGCTCCAGCAGCCACAATGGCTTAGCCAGAAGGCAGTAAGCAGGCATCACATTGGAGGCAGTGAAAAAGAGCCCCAAACGAGGACGCTACTGTATTTTTTCAAGGGCTGCAATGGAAGGAATTATCCCTAGAGTCTCTCTCACTTCCCTGGAAGATAAAATGCCCAGGGCGACCTCTGAACCGACAGGTTCCCTTAGGAGGAAAGGGCACTGACATGAGGGTTATAGGCTGGGATGTAAGAAATAAGACCGCAGCTGCTGACAATTCAGCAAGGTCTTAGCACTCACAATTCAGCAAGCTGTCCCCTCACACGCACACATACATACCTCCTTCAGCCTCACACTTCAACAACCTGTTTATTTATTAATTATTATTGGTTTCTTAGGTTGTATCCCACCTTTCCTCCAAGGTGCCCAAGGGAGCAATACTTAATCCTCCTCCTCTCTGTGTGATCCTCACAACAACCCTGCGAAGAAGGTTAGGCTGAGAGTGAGTGACTGGCCCCAAATCACCCAGTGAGCTTCGTGGCCGAGTGCGGGCTAGAACCCAGGTCTCCTAGTCCAACATTCAAACCACTGTGCCACATTGATGCCTAGTTCAGCCATGACCAAAATTCACCTTTGCTCAAGCTATTGCAACGGGTGCCCATCAAATCCTCTGTATCCCATGCAGCTGGACAAATAGGGGTTGGTTGGTTTTTAAGGGCACGATCCTACACATCTTCAGAGAGAAAAAAGTCCTACAGCTCCCAGCATTCCCCAGCCAGCCATGCTGGCTCACACTCAATGTTTACAAGAGGAATGGGGAAAGCCGACAACATAGCAAAATAGACACAGAGGTTTCTGCTCAGTGGTTGAGCCCCTGTTTTGCATGCCAGAGGTCCCAGGTTCGATCCCCAGAGTCTCCAGTTACAAACAGCTCACAGGTAGCTGAACTGGGAAAGGTCTTCTTTCTTCTTCAATTCCTTGGAAAGCTGCTGTCTGTCAGGATAGGCAATGCTTGCCTAGATGGATCAAAGGTCTGACTCAGTGTAATTACAAGGCAGCTTCATATATCGTAACTTCTGCAGCCCTGTAGGAAACATGTCATGTGTGAAGCAGCCCAGAGTTGGGCTAATCACTCTTGTTCAGGCTTCCCTAAGCTGGTACCCTCCAGATGTGTTTATTTATTACATTTATATCCCACCTTTTTTCCTCCTTAAGGAATCCAAGGTGGCATACATTATCCTCCTCTTCTCCATTTTATCCGCACAACAACCCTGTGAGGTAGGTTAGGCTGAGAGTCAGTGACTGGCCCAAAGTCGCCCAGTGAGTTTCATGGCTGAGTGGGGACTAGAACATGGATCTCCTGACTCCCAGCCCAACACTCTAGCTGCTACACCACACTGGCTCTCACCCATAATTGGACAGCAACACTTGGACTGCAGCACCCATAATTCCCAGCTAGCATGGCCAATGGCTGGGAATTATGGGAGTTATCATCCAACACAGGTTGGGGAAGACTGCTCTAGTTAGTACTTCCTTTCTACCAGATAAATATTGGCTGCAAAATTCCCACTTTCATGCAGAGGGAGCGTTGAAAAGACCTATGAGGGCCAGTGAAGTACTTATCTCAATGTTCTCTGGAGTATGCATTTGCTCTAAAGCTAGCTCACAGCTCATGAATTTATGCATTTTCTTTGCCCACCCCTCCCCACCGTCTCAACACCGCACCGCCATTCAGCACTCAGCACCGCCATTCAGGACTTTCCTACCGACAGCACTCTGCTCGCAGAAGTCAATAACTCAAACTGCCGAAAGAGGTGGGGATGACCCTGTCTGGCCTCACAGCTGCTCTAGAACATTCCTGAATGGTCCCTGGACTCTGGATGGTCTGTGCCATCAGTGTAGTGGGCATGGATCCATCCCATGGTCCTCACCAAGGAATGCTTGAAATTACAAATTCCAGACGCACTAGACGGGTACGTCGGCTTGTGCCACGCTGAGGAGCATCTGTTCATCAGAGAACTCCCAACTCTGGAGGAGCTGAGTTGCGTCGTACCTCCAGGTAGACTGTGGGTGAAGTCCACCTGCCTAGCCTATGATTGTGCTTACACAGCTTTCTGAAGAATGCAAGGCCAGCGTCAAGGGTAGGCATGGTGGGGCAGCTTCTGAGGGCCCACACCCAGCAGGGGCCCACTGACCAGAGCCCCCTGGACTTGCTCCTCCTCTTCCCCATTGCAACCTGCTTGTTCACCTGCCTCTCGCTCCGGCCCAGGCAACCGTGGTGGTGAGAAGGAGGAGCGGGAGATGCCGCGGCCTGTTTGCTCATTGGCTCTCTGCCTATCAAACCATGATGAGGAAGAGGATGAGGAGCGAGAGCAGCTGGTGACAATGGCGGTGAGAAGGTAGACTCACTGAGGTGGGTCCAAGGGCCCTCCGAAACCTGGAGCAGGCATTGGAAGAATGGCTGGCCTCAGCCCCCAATCTGGAGGGGGGATGTAGGAACCAAGCTGTATAGCAGGGGTGTGGTGGAGCCAGGGTTCGCAAAGCAGTGTCAACACTGCTTTTTTTAGCAGAAACGCTGACGTCATCTGCCACCACCTTCAAAATTCCCTGTTCCATCTGAGCTTAGCCGCAATCCTCACAGTAGCTAGGGAGAAATGCATTTTCCCACTAACAATATACATCCCTGTTGTGATGCAAAGTATTTTGGGGTGGCTCGGTCTGGAACGGGCAATGAAGACCCATCAGCTTGACCAAAGGCCTGATCCCAGTGGAGATGAGAACTGCTGGAACTGGTTTGCTGATGTGGATCAACGGAGCTGCCCGCCTACATCTTTGGACTCTCCTTCAGGGTGTGGCTACAGGGACCATCACGATGAGCAGCTGGGTTTCAGAACGGACCACTACACCACTGGCTGTGACATGGCCCTGGTGTCCTAGTTCCAGTGATAACTGTCACCCAGAGAACAGAAGGTTAGGGGCTTATTTCCAGCAGAGATCAGCCTTGCACTGTACAGATTCTCGAAGCCTTTCACTCCTTCCAGTCCCATGAAGGCCTTGCAGAAGCAAAGAGGGCTTATTCTCTGTGGGTCGCTGATAGCTTCGGGAATTGCTCCCTCCCTTGCCCCATTCTCAGTTGCTGTTGCCTGCAGGCCAGAAACAATGGCAGAGCAGTGAAGCATCAAGAGTCTGCCTCACCTCTCTCTCTCTCTCTCTCTCTCTCTCTCTCTCTCTCTCTTGGGCTCTTGCAGTGCATGATGGGGAACCTGGATCGCCAAAGAGGCTCCAAGCTAACCCCACCATCCCATCTGCAGTGCCTAGCTTGTAAAAGTAACTGTGAGTTTGCTTGCTTCCCTGCCATGGAGATAGTTAGCGGACTAAGCTGTTCTCTGTCAAGCCCAGATGTTTAAAAAAATGGGATGTTTGCCCAGGTTAATTCTCCCTCCAGCACTCAGGGCACAGGTCTGGTCCTGATCCTATGGAGACCAATTTAGCAGGTAGATACCAAGGGGGTTGCAGAAAACTGGAAGGGAGGGAGGGAGGGAGGGAGGGAGGGAGGAAATTCCAGTCACTGACTGGGTTTGGAAGAATGGAGCCTGGAGAGATGTGGTGGTCCAGGATGGGTCCCATGAAGGGGGTTGCAGAAAACTGGAAGGAGGGAGGGAGGGAGGGTATTCCAGTCACTGACTGAGACTGGAAGAATAGAGCCTGGAGAGATGTGGTGGTCCAGGATGAGTCCTATCTTCATCCTGCTAGAACAGGAAAACAATTTTAAATTCAAGTTGACATCAGACTTCTCCCAAACACAAGTGGATCCTGCATGAGAGAAACATCCAAGTAGGAACTGCAAGGGAAACACAATGGAGTCTCCTTTCAATAATTTCAACAACATTTCTTTGCCAAGAGTGGTAGTGATTCCACACATCCACCTAGCTTTCCCCATAGTGAAATTTTGAGGTGAAGCAGAAGGATTCTTCTTGGGCAAACTTTCCAAGGAATCTCAAAGGACGCAAAGATGAGTGAAATTCCCCTGGTTTTGATTCCTGTTCAAGTTGCAGTGCTAGAAGGTATGAAATGGTCCACATGTGGTGGGTGGATGTGTATATACGTGTCAGCCGTACCTGCCCAGTGCCAGCCCCAAGTGTGTTAGAGGAGCCAAGATTAAGAACTCTCTCACATTGTATGCCAAAAGTATGTCAAATCAAAAGAAACAAAGTTGGTTCTCTAGCAAACGTGGTCCTTGGAACTCAATGTCGTCAACTTATCTAGGATGGGCACTCATGGTTTGAGGGCGAAACTAGATGTGATCCCTCAGAGAGGGATCCTAGCTCAGTGTAGCGTATTCTCCGAGCTGGTGTCCATCAGATGTGTTGGACTACAGCTTCCAAGATTCCCAGCCATTGGCTAGGCAGTCTTGGGCTGACGGGAGCTGAAGTCCAAAAACACCTGGAAAGCACCAGTTTGGGGAAAGCTCGTGTAGAGCAAGGGGCAGGCAAAACAGAAGTTAATCTCCAGATGTTTTGGACTTCAACTCCAAGAAGCCTCTGCCAGCATGGTCAATAGTCAGGCATGCTGGGAGTTGAAGTCCAAAACATTTGGAGACTGGCTTTCTGCCCATCTCTTGTGTTGAGCATCTGCTCTGCATACGGAAGGGCCCAGGATCAGACCTTGGCACCTCCAACTTAAGAGGATCAGGTCAAAGGCGATGAAAGTCCCCTTCTCTGGCCAAGACCCTGACAAGATGATGCTAGCCAGAATGGGCAATACTAGGCTAGATGATCATCAAACAGTTGACTTGGTATGAGGCAGCCTCCCAAGTTCCTACGATGGCAGGAGTTCTGCCTATTTAAACCTGGAATTGCCACCTTCGTGTCAAAAGAGGCAGGCAGGAAGGGAGCTTCGTGGTATTTATTTTAAAAGTAAAGGGGTGTGTGGAAGAGGAGTGTAGGGTCTTTCTCCTGGGGACCTTCTCTCCATAAGCATTATTTTCTCTCAGCTAGGGTCACGCCTGGCATCGGACCCCCATCATATTTGAGGAGAAGGGCAGCAAGGAGATAAGCCATGGGGTGGGGAGTTCATTTGTTTGTTTTATTTCATTTATAGCCCACTTTTCCTTTAAGGAGCTCAAGTTTTCCCACCTCCATTTTTTAGCCACACAACAACCCTGTGAGGTAGCTTAGGCCGAGGGACAGAGAGACAGAGAGACCAGCACAAGGTCACCCGGTGACCTTTATGGCTGAGTCAGGGTCTCTTCAGTCCCAGTCAGACACGCTAACTAACCACAACAGGACACTGGCTACTTCAGTTTCCCACACCATTTTGCTTTTAAAATCATAACCCTTTTCTATGTGGTGGTCGGGGCAGTTCTTTCAAACCTACAGAACTGCCCACCAGGGTCCTGAGGTTGGGGCCTCTTTATGTTTCTCCTCAGCCCCCAGAACCACCACCACCACCCCAGACAACAGGAGGAAACAGAGCTGTGCAGTACTGGACCCTGTGATTGGCAGGCAATACAAATGGAGCCTCCGAATTGGCCGGGCCTGGTATAAATACCTGGCCTTCTACCCCTGTTTGGTCAAGAGAGCAGAACCTGACACCCGCTTTGCTCCAGGCTGCAGCCACAGAACCCAGAGAGGAGGATGCTTCCCTCAGCTCTGGATTTGGGGGTATGGCTACTCCACCACCACCACCAGGCCCAGCCTGGCCCTGACAAGTCGAATCATCCCTTCCTACTAGAGTTCTTTCAAGGAAGGTTTTACAAGGCCCCAGAATGGCACAGTTGTGGCAGGTCTGCGTGTTAACCATTTGTGACCATTTCATCACATCCCCCTTGTCTTTTGAGTATTACGTTCGGTGTCTTTGCCTTTGTGGTTGTGTCCTTGTAGGGTTTTAAAAAATATAGTGCAGCCAACTAGGACTTGACAGATCAGAGAAAGAGACAATACTGCCCTCCGTCCCTGGAAAGTTGGATGTGTTATGATGAAGGGATCGCTTGCCCTTTATAGTCTCTGTGCTTGGCTTGCACATTTCAAAACTCTGCAAATGCTGTTTGACTAGAAACAACAGTAGTAGGACTAAAGAAATGCACATATAGATGATCAGGAGCAGCTCATACCACCCAGGACTCTCTAAAAAATCAATCATCTTCTCCAAAGCAGGTGTAGCTTCAATTAACTGATCATGAGGGCATTATTTCACTCATGATGGATGCCAGCATCAGGAAAGTGCATAAAATGTGACATTGATTTTTAAAATTTATTTAGACCAGCCTGCACCAAGCTGGTGCCCTCTGGATGCATTGAACTATCCCTCCCATACTTCCCAGCCAGTAGGGGTGATAGGCATTGTAGTCCAATCTACAGGGCACCAGGTTGGAGAACGCGGATTCTGATGGTGGCAAGAGGGCCTCCTTTCTTCCTGATCCACATGGAAGGTGTATCAGCTTCTTCACCGGCCACCATGGCAGATCGTTTTACTGTCTTCTTCTGACATGGACGTCCATCGGTGTTAATTTCCGTAGTAAACACAAGGCTCAAGCTCTGTAGGAAACTTTCTGCATTCCTGTAGTAAACAAGACATTTGAAGGGAAGATATGCATCCTTAAACACTCGGGGATATATACCTGAGAAGCCATGACTGGCCACTAAACATTCATACAGCCACATTCCACAGTCAATGGTGACCTAAGGCATTTCGTGCCTGAGGCAGGAAATCCAAATGATATTCTTTCTCTCAGCCATTACCACAATGGTGGCAAATAATTCTTGATTTGCACGCCCTTAAGTAGTATACCCAAATTTGCCACTGAGTGGCGGTTGGAGTGCTCAGCCTTCCTAATGGTAGGGTTTGCTCACAACCCTGGTGTGCTAGCCAGGGAAAGGGTTGGAGAGAGAATGGCATTGTCCTTCTCCCACAAAAAATTCTTTGGAAAGGCCCTCTGCGGTACGAAGGACATTGAGCACCTTGATGGGGGCGGGATATCTTTGAGTTGTAAGTGTGGCTTAGAAGTGTCACAATGCGGGGTTGTGTGTGCATGGAATTCCACAGCTCCAGCTGTGCTTAAAACAGAGGCGGCCATCTCAGGTGACAGGTGCTGGTGCTTAGCGAGTGGCAGCCGGTGTGGCAGCTTGGCCTGCACCTCCTAAGGTAGGCTGCTGCGCTCAGGGGTGACAGAGGAAGCTGCACCAGCACTGAGGTAAGCTTCTGTTCAGGGAAGAAGGGGTGCCATCTTGTCTTTCACCTCAGGCAGCGAAATGTCTTGGCCCGGCCCTGGAGGGACTTCCCTTCATTTGTTGTTGTTCATTTGGTCAGTCGCTTCCGACTCTTCGTGACTTCATGGACCAGCCCACGCCAGAGCTTCCTGTCAGCCGTCGCCACCCCCAGCTCCCCCAAGGTCGAGCCCGTCACCTCCAGAATATCATCCATCCACCTTGACCTTGGTCGGCCCCTCTTCCTTTGGCCTTCCACTTTCCCTAGCATCAGCCTCTTCTCCAGGGTATCCTGTCTTCTCATTACGTGGCCAAAGTATTTCAGTTTTGCCTTTAAGATCATTCCCTCAAGTGAGCAGTCTGGCTTTATTTCCTGGAGTATGGACTGGTTTGACCTCCTTGCAGTCCAAGGCACTCTCAGAATTGTCCTCCAGCACCACAGTTCAAAAGCATCGATCTTCCTTCGCTCAGCCGTCCTTATGGTCCAGCTCTCGCAGCCATAGGTTACTCCGGGGAAGACCATTGCTTTAACTATGCGGACCTTTGTTGTCAGTGTGATGTCTCTGCTCTTCACTATTTTATCAAGATTTGCCATTGCTCTCCTCCCAAGAAGTAAACGTCTTCTGCTTTCCTGGCTGCAGTCAGCGTCTGCAGTAATCTTTGCGCCTAGAAAGACGAAGTCTGTCACTGCCTCCACGTTTTCTCCCTCTATTTGCCAGTTATCAATCAAGCTGGTTGCCATAATCTTGGTTTTTTTGAGGTTTAACTGCAACCCAGCTTTTGCACTTCCTGCACTTTTTTCCCTTCATAAGGCACCCCTATTGGTATTTCACCGCAGGAAGAGACGCATGCCCAGCAAAAAAAGAGGATGCGTTTGAAAAACAAAAAGGAGAAGGAAAGAAAAACAAGCCGGTTGCTATCTTAATTTGACAGCTGGGGAAAGTAATGTATTCGGTCGAAGAATTATGGCCCCCTCTTCTATAACTCCCACCTATTGTTCCTTCTAGTCTACTTAAGTCGTTAGGCGTATACTCATGCACAAATAATGTCTTTGCAGCCATATGAAAGCAGAAAGACTCCACTTGGTGTTGATAGTGGAAATCCAGGAGTTTTGTCCCAGCCCCCATCACGCTGTAGGACCTGAACCATTGGACCTGGGACTGGATTCATTTCCCCAAAGAAGAACGTTTCATAAATCCCAGAGCACGTGCTTTACCACTGAGGGATGGTTGGTCGAGGAAGAGAAGAAGGCTCCTGTGAATGACTAGGATATTATCTTTTTATGTGCTTGTACGTTTTAATAAATTTGCCTGAGCTTTCATGGGTTAGGAGAACCCATTTCATCAACGCTATAAGTGGAACTGGAGGTTTGGGGTCTGACGCCGACTCTCAAAGCCTCCCGTTCCACGTATAGCATCCGATGAAGTGAGTTGCAGGCTCGGCCCACAAAAGACCATGCAAATGTATGAAAAACATCTTTACAACTAAAGCAGGTGGTCAAAAGGCTAACGCGGTTATACTATAGCATCTTTTTATATATTATATATACTTCACCAGAATGACGTGTGAATAGTTTATATAGTGTTTGCCTTTGTGATGGAAAAGAACTCAAACCAAGCCCATGCAGTCAGCCCAGTACAACAGCACTGTGGATGGCAGTCTGGAAGGTTCTAAATGGTATTTCCATTCATTCATTCATTCATTCATTCATTTATTTGCATTTGGGGGTAGCTGTTTCCTCTCAGGGCCAGGATGAGAGGCGAGAAAGAAAAGTGGGTTGTTAACCAATAGATGCTGTCTTGTGAAAACTCTCCCTGCTTCATACTGGAAGTATTTGCCCTAGTGAAAGGGTGGGGAATAGCAAGAGATGAATCTGTCAATTTTGGTTTCTCCCAGTTTCTCATTTTTCCAGTCTTAGGTTCAGTTCATCTTGAGCTTTGAGAATTTGTTCCAAAACGCTTGCCTAAAAATTCAGAAGTATGAGAAAACTGGAAAGCATCCAAAGTTGATTCAAAAACAGAGAACTAGTCTCAAGATGCTGGAAAAGTATCTTGAAAAGCTCAACATGTTCTGGCTCAATATTTTATTTGGGGCCATCCTCAGGGGCACATTTTTTGCAAGGCATTTTCCTTCTATAACACATATTATTTCTCTAATATATGCATCTAGATAATAGATGCATATCCAATATATGCATTAAAAAATATGCATTTTTGTATGTACAAAAAGTGTACATACAAAAATATGTACACTTTTTAAAAAAAAAAAATCCCAGGCTTAGAGCTTTTCTACATGAGGCATTTCTTGTGCACTCATCATTCCTTACTCACAGTCATTTATGGGTTCTTTAGATGATGATGTGACCCTCCAGTTTCACTTCTGGGTTTTGTGGGGGGTTAGCACTTTTGCAGGGGGGGGGGTTTAGAGAGGGGAAAATGGAGTATTATTTGTGAAAGTGAAAGAAAATGTATTTTCCTATTTGTGGAATTGCATTATTCCACTATAGCACAGCACCACCTAGAGGTTATGTAAAGGAAAGCTGGAAAGAAAAGCTCTTTGCGTAGAGCTCAGATCTCAGTTCTATGATGAAACCGAAAGATACAGTGGATTAACAGCCTTGTGTTGAAAAGCTCTTTGACTAAAGTATATCTGATATGATACCCTTCTTGTGTATGCCTTCAACTCCCAGTGGGGTAGCTGTGTTCATCTCTTGCAGAAAAACAATGAAGAATCTTGTGCCACCTTACAAAGTAGCCCAGAGTCAGAGACCCACTGGCTGAAAGGGGGCGGATGTCCAATGTGGAGGCCCCTGGTGCTCCCATGGAAAGCTCCACTGACCAAGATTTACTGCTGCTGGTAATTGGCCCCCAAACTGGACATCCTAGGGGCTGGCTGGATGCAGCCTGTCAAGGGCTCCTTGGAGGGCTCTCTCAGTCTAATCCAGTAGCCAAGTCCAGACACAGACAAAGGGATTCTTTTCAAAGCTTTATTCTTCTTTTACAACTTAACAGCTCTACAGGTAGCAACTAGATCTGAGCAGCAGCATCCCTATGCCCTAAGTTGGAACAGTTGGTCCCCGTTTGAAAGGCAATTACTGGCAGACCCCTGAATATAAGGACTAGGGAGAATCCCTCCTCTTTTCCCTTGAATCCTCTGGGCGCAACTGTTCTTTGAGCGCCAACCGGGCGCTACGCCTCCTTTCCGCACTCTCCATTTGGCGCCGCTCTCTGCGTCTGCGCCGCGCATCCAACCAGTCTGCTATCGGTGCTGGGTCACTCCCTGGACTGCTCTCTAATCTAGGAATGTTGGTGGGAGGAATCTCTGTCAGCTACGGGCCCTGGGAAAAAGGGGCGCGCTCCTCTCCCAGGAGCAACTGCTCTTCCTCCGAATCAGAACTACTCTGGGATTCTATGGGCTCGGTGTCCACCCTGACACAGCCTTGCATCTACTGGTTCCAAACTGCCTTCATGTCCAAGATCAGGCCTCTCATCTATGCCAGATTGGAGGTGTTGGGAATCCCCTCTACCTCCTTCCCTTCACTCCCCACTCAGGACTGTTCTTTTAGGGCGCAATCCTATGGGGATAGGCGGCCGCCGCTGAACTCGGAGGCAACCACCTATCCAATGCAGGGCAGGAGAAGCATGGAGGGGATTGTTCCCTCTGCGCTTCTCCTGCCCTGCATTTGTGGCTGTCTAGCTACGGGAGAGTGGAGCGGGGAAGGAGGCTGCTGGTATGACACATAGGGTGTGTCGTACCAGCATTTCTGCCTTCCCTGCCCCAGAATGCCCCATTTTGGTTGCTCCGTGCTCCTCTTCGGAGCATGGTGTGCAGGACTGTTCCATGCTGCCTTGCAGACAGAGTGGAAGGGAGGGAAGGTCGGTTCTCCAGAAACCGACCTCAGAGCACGGGCTCCGAAGTCGGTTCCCGGAAAACCAGATATCCTACAGCTATCTAGCCGCTGAGTAGCAGCCATAGGATTGCTCCCTTAATGACCAGCAGATTGATGGTTGCAGAAACTCCTACACAATAAGGTGTAAGACAAGCGCAAGACACATTGCTGATTAAAGGTGGATCAGAGGAGGACATGCAAGATGGTCACATTAGGGAGGCCTCCCAGTCCAGAGAATATTGGTGATACTTAAGTGGCAGTGAAAACAACGAGACATTAGTTGCAATTAGGGATGTCAGAGAAAACCACAATGGAATCAAATGAGTTTGGATTTCTATGAAACTGACCCACAGATTCTGCAGTGGAATGGCTTTCCCTGTTTTGCATGGATTCCACAGGCTTGCAGACCCGTTTTTTTGACTTTCCAGAATTTTATGCAAATGTAGTTGTTGAAAAATATGTAATATAAAAAAATAACAACCAAAAAGGCACATTTCCTTCATAGGCTAAAGCATGAAAATGAGCATTGGGTCATTTTAGGTATTTTAGGGAGGATTTGTGCATTTTGGGGGGTTCGTGCATTTACTCAAAAGCGAATTCGCACAAATTCAGAAAATTGGGAAAAAAATCCAATTCCGCCAATGAGTGGACGATGGAACAAAAGGCTCCTGACAATCCACGAAACGCAGATGGGACAGATTTTGCAAAATCTGTACATCCCTAGTTGAAATTAACTGCTGTTTGTTGCAAAGTGACCGAAGCATGACTCAATTTATCTGGATCAGGCCTGTGCATCACTTTTCTTTCATTGGCGGTGTCCAAGTTCAGACTGGGCAGAGATTGGGTGGGAATCCTTTATGTGGATGTTGGCCTACTTTAGAACAGGGAGTTGATTCAGGGCTGAACCAGATTTCTCCTAAAGAGGTATGCTGTCTCCCCTCCGACTGCCATCACAGATGTGCAAGGGTTGTAGAGTCAGAGTGGGGACCCCCTTTCAGTCCAAGAGCCAAATTCAATTTCAGAGAATTTAAGAGAATTCAATTTCAGAGAACTGAAATTGAAATTTCAAAATTGAGAATTGAAATTGAGAATTGAATTTCAATGTCAGAGAATTCAGTTTCAGTGTCAGAGAATTCAGTTTCAGAGAATCCTTTACGTGGATGTTGGCCTACTTTAGAACAGGGAGTTGATTCAGGGCTGAACCAGATTTCTCCTAAAGTGGTATGCGGTCTCTCCTCCGATTGCCATCACAGATGTGTAAGGGGTGTAGAGTCAGAGCGGGGACCCTCTTTCAGTCTGAGAGCCAAATACAATTTCAGAGAAGCTCTCGGGGGTCACATTTCAGTGGGGAGCATTGCAAAAGGGTCAGGGCCAAAAATGCAACACTTGCCAGCATGTTGTAGCTTAAAGCTTTTAAAATGGGGAAAATGTACTGCAGAAATGTAATTTTATATACAAATAAAAATACCCAAACTAGTTGCTGGCCAGAGCTCTAAAGCGGCATTCCCCTATGTGATGCCTGCTAGATGTTTTTGACTATGATTCAAATAGTTTTTGACTATTATCAGCCCCAGCCTGCATGGCCAATGGTCAGGGTGATGGGAGTGGTAGTCCAAACATTTGGAGGGCACTATGTTGGGAGAGGCTGCTCCGGGGGACCCATTTGGGTCCCTACCTCCAACTCTAAGATGGCACGTACGGTCCTGCAATTTTTCATACTCGTACAGCTTACCTGACCGCCTCCTGACACATAGTTCTGGGGGGAAAACATTAAGTATGCAAGGAACCAGGTGTTCTCTCTCCTGGCTGAGAAAAGCAGACAGGATACTGGAAAAGAAGATGAGGCAGCTGTTTGGAATGGGAGTTTTGGAAGCTAAGTTGTGCTCCAATGCTGATCCTTCGGGATTAGATGCTGTTCTGAGCCAGTTCTTGAACAGAAGCCAGTCCGACCTTCCTGACTGTGCTTTCTGGAGACCCTTCATATCACTTTCATGTGCCGGCTGGTCTTGATAATGACAAGTAAATGAAATCTAGGACTGTGGGCAGCCAGTTCTGCATTGTAATGAAATCTAGGACTGTGGGGTAGCCAGTTCTGCAGTGTAATGAAATCTAGGACTGTGGGGTAGCCAGTTCTGCAGTGTAATGAAATCTAGGACTGTGGGGTAGCCAGTTCTTCATTGTAATGAAATCTAGGACTGTGGGGTAGCCAGTTCTGCATTGTAATGAAATCTAGGACTGTGGGGTAGCCAGTTCTGCATTGTATTGATCTGAACGTTGTTTAGGTGTGTGTTGGGGGGGGGGGTACGAGCTGGGGTGAGAGAAGCATCTCTAGTATTGATGTATATCAGTCGGTTAAAGACACTGCAAAGTCGGCGAGGGAGCTGGTTTGGAGGCACCGCCCCTTCATGCCTGAATGACTGGGCAGACCTCGTGGCGTCTGCCCCTCCAGTGAAGTAGATCTAGCATGTGGTTGGTGTCCAATGCTGTAACATGTGGACTTGCGAAAACTCCTTAATAAAAAGGAACTCATTGTTACAGATCTGTTGCTTTGTGTACTGCTCTTTCTCAAGACATACATGAGAGTCATCCACCACTTTCTCCTAACAGCAACAACCCTGCGAGGTAGATTAGGCTGAGAAAGAGTGGCCAACCAGCCCTAGAGCCTCAACTGAGTTTTCAATGAATGCCAGCGCATTCAGCCCCCCAAAATTGGTGGAGAAACGGTCTGCCACCCCCCCCGCCACCCCCCGGGATGGGACTTACCTTGGTTGAATGTCCCTGGCGGCAGCGGGGCAGCGGCGGGCCGGCGGCAGGGCAGCGGGGCGGCAGCGGCAGCCAGTCTTCCGACCGGCCGCCGCTGCTGCCATTTCCAAGTAAAAACAAACAAACAAACAAACGTGATAGGCTACGTAAAGATTTACGTAGCCTATCACGGCTAGATTTTTAAAAAACACCGTGATAGGCTATGTAAATGTTTACGTAGCCTATCACGGCTGACTTTGGGGGGAAAAGAAAGTGCGTATGCAAATGGCGGCGCCCATGGGCGCCGCCATTTGCGTTCCTTATTTTGGCACGTGTAGTCTGCGTAAACATTTACGTAGACTACGGCGAAAATAAGGGCAATGCAAATAGCGTTGCCGTTATTTTCGCCAGAGTCTACGTAAATGTTTACGCAGACTACACGTGCCAAAATAAGGAACGCAAATGGTGGCGCCCATGGGCGCCGCCATTTGCTTACGCACTTTCCCCCCCCCCCCAAAGTCAGCCATGATAGGCTACGTAAACATTTACGTAGCCTATCACGGCTGACTGCAGGGACGCAAACAGCGGCGGCTACAGCCGCCGCCATTTGCGTCCCGGCAGTACTAGAGGATTCGCGGCCGGAGGGATGGGGCGCCTCCCCCCCGGCCAGAATTTCGGCGGGGAGGGATGGGGCGCCTCCCCCCCGGCCAGAATTTCGGCGGGGAGGGACGGGGCGCCTCCCCCTCGGCCAGAATTTTGGCGGGGAGGGACGGGGCGCCTCCCCCCTGGCCAGAATTTCAGCGAGGAGGGACGGGGCGCCTCCTCCCCAGCCAGAATTTCGGCGGGGAGGGACGGAACGCCTCCCCCCCCACCGCGAAGCAAGCTTCAGGATCAGGTAAGTGACTTTCGTCCGTCCCTAGTTTTCATGGATGAATCAGGGCTCAGATCCAGGTGTCCTCCATCTGAGCCCAACATTCTGCCTACGAATATCAGAGAAATCCATTTGGGGGGTGGAGTTCAACAGGTTTTCCTAGGCTCAGCCCCTGGGACTTTGTGTCAGTTCCTGCTGCAGCGCTCAGCTTGAATTGCAGTGAGTTGGGCCAGTTAATGGATTTTCCAAGGATTCTGTGCAATTACAGCCAACTTTGTGCAAATTACAGCTGAGTTTGCAAAAATTCAGCTGTAATTAGCGCAAATTGCTCAGAAATTTGTGCAAATTGCAGACCCTTCCCCAAAACTTAACAAAAAAGTTCCCAGAGTTCGAGGAACAGCCCACAGCCCAGCTTGCAGATGCAAAGCGAATTGTACACACGACTCTGTCAAGCCAAAAAAGAACCGGATTTCCCAGCGACGGACATCCCAAGTTCTTCCTGGCTCTTCAAAAAATTGTTTTTGCCCCGGGGAGTGGCACGAACAGAACCAACAGCATGAGAGCCTCGCAAACTTGGCAAACTCTTCGCTGACATGAAGCACCCCTATCGGAGCACCAGCTTTTAAGACTGAGAGCTGTAAATCAAATTAGTGCTCAGCGGAAAGCCCTGAAGCCAATCCTTATAACCAAGTATCATGCAGACACAGCAAGTGCTTAGGCCTTGTCCAGCAACGGATGAGGGGTTAGATCTGAAATCTGCCTTCTGTGGAGTGAAGGACTCCACTCACAGAACATCCCAATTTGGGGGGGTCCCTCCTTTGCCCCTCCACCGCAGCTCACCTCATCCAGCAGGATCCCCTGACCCTCTGTGTGGCATTTCCAGGGAGCTGAAGGGGCTACCGTGGGGAGGAGGGGGCAGAGAAGACCATTTCCCCCAGCACATGTGTGAATCTGGATCCAACCCATAGGGGCCAGCTGCCAGCACTGATGGGGGATGTGTCCCCTCCTGCAGAATTACCTTCCTGCTTTCAACCCTGCCCGGGAGCAAAATGTATTGTCTTTTCACCTGCAATAGCCCCAAACCAAAAAAGAATCAAGAGTGGCTGTTGACATTCCAGCTTGTGGGCTTACCAGAGGCGTTTTGTGGGTCATTGTGGAAAACAGGTAGACTGTTGCTGTGATCCGGCTCTTCTTATGTTCTAACAACAGAACAATCATTTCTCAGCTACATTTCAGAGAACCCTGGGATTGTACAGAGCCACATCGGGACTAGAGTTTCTCACGGCAGCTTGGTGTGTCTCCTGCCAGCCTCTCCTGGACAGGGATCGCTTGGCCACAGTGCGCTGTACGTGGGGCTGCCCTTGGGGCTGGTCCGGAAGCTGGAGCTAGTGCAGGGTGTAGCACTTTGGTGGCTTGTAGGATAAAATTCAGCACCTTGACTGTAGAGGCACCGCTGCTGAGAGAACTACATTGGCTGCCAATTTGCCACTGGGCCAGGTTTCAGGGCCTATTTGCCACCAGGCCAGGTTTCAGGTTTTGTTTTTGGTGTATAAAACCCTAAACAAGTCGAGATCCAGATATCTGAGAGACTGCCTGTGGCTCCAATTTCAATGGGGCAGTGGATCCATTCCGGTTTCACTCAGAACCAGCCAGAACACTAAAGGAGCTATCCAAGGTGCAAAGAGTTCTGACTGAAACCTGGAGCAGATTCACTGCCCGCTGGGAGAGTTCTGTGTATAGTTCTGCTCCCCCCCCCCAAAAAAAAAGAATATTGCAGAACTGGAAAATGCACAAGAGAAGGCACCCAAATGATCAAGAGGCTAAAACATCTCCCATACAAGGAAGAGCTACAATGTTTGGGGCTCTTTAGTTTAGGGGGGAAAGTGGCATGACAGGGGTATCAAATTTGTATGGTGTGGAGAAAGCACAGAGAGAGAGACAGAAGTTTTGCTCTGTCTTTCATAATACTAGAACCCAATGGGGTCGCCCCATGAAGTGGATTGGTGGGAGATTCAGGACAGATAAAAGTTAGGTCTTTTCACACAGTGCAGGGTCACACTATGGAATTTGCTACCACAAGACATAATGATGGCCACCAATTTAGATGGCTTTAAAAAGTGATTAGACAAATTCATGGCAGAGAAGGCTATCCATCTAGTCCTGATGGCAATATTCTACCTCCAGAATCAGAGGCAGTGTGCCTATGTACCCCAGTTGCTGGGGAATGGGAGAGAGAGAGCTGTTGCCCCCATCCTCATATCCTGCTCATGGCCCTCTTAGAGACAACTAACTGTTGAGGGGTCATGTAAATGTCCCCTATGCCCACTTAAACTCAATGGAACTTCCTTCTGAGTAGACATGTATAGATATGCACTGTAATGCTTGTGAAGGATTTTGACCACTTGAAAGCACTACACAAATGTTAAGTATATCATCATCACCATCACCACTCCAGTGCCGGCCTGTCTAGTGAGGACTGACACAGTTCTATTGAGGCTTTATAGGGCTATTGTCCCTTTCGTTAGCAGCTTCCTCCTTTCCCCTTTCTTTTAAAGCTGTTAATTAGTTGCTTCCTGTTCAGTCTTACAAACCACTGGTTCAAACCCAACAGAGAGCAATTTTGCAATTTGTCAAAAATACCCAAAGACCACTTACCCTATCTAATAGTACACACACACACACACGGTAACCATATAGCTTACCTTCGTTGTCAGTATCACTTTCTTCTTCTTTGCCATTGCTTGGCACTAACTCAAAGCTAATTATCAAGGTGGGCCTGGAGCTCCTTTGGGTTTCTGTCCTTTTTTCTTTGACTTTTTTAATATCTCAAGCAAGCTAAACAAAACGGAAGCTTGAGACACTCATCAGGACGAGCCGTCAGCCCATCGTGGAAGCTCAAACCAGCCCAATCAGGTCTTTGCATGTGTCCCCCTCCCCCACCCTGCCATGACCCCAACAACCACAATTGCATCCTAGACTCTGGAATGCACAGCAATAAGCTTATCGAAGTGGAGGGGAAGGTGATAATTAATGAGGGGTCTTATTTAAGGAACAGGTCACATGGGCACCTCACTCGCATCCCAGTCTGCTGTACAAACGGAGGAGCCTCGGATCCAGAAGGAGCAAAAACGTAAGTACTCAAGCGGCTTTGCATTATTTAGACAGAGGAAAATGAACGGCTGTTCATTCATCCATCCATCAGTCCATCCATCCATCCAATAATATTTTCCCAGCAAGAGTTCTCTCTTGTAAAAGACTGCGTAAGTATCCATTCCTATTTGGTAACCTCTGCATTCATCTTTCCCTTATCTAAGGTGCCTTCCCCTTGTCACTGAGTATCTTCAGCCCATCCTTATACATCAAAATATTGGGGTACGCGTCCCCCACCCCCTTCCTATTATGTGCTAAGCGGCATAACAATAGCATATGACATCACCAAGAGCCGATCAGGTTACAACGGCCTTGTTTTAATGGAACTAGCATGCCTTTAATGTGACCTTGGGCACCGTTGCTAATGCGGAGGAGACGCTTCATTCTGCCCAGAAATAAGCACCAAAAACGTGGATAAATCCAACCTTTTTGCTCTTTGCCCCAGCACCCCAAGGCATTTACTTTGCCAAGGCAGGCACCCCTGGGGTTTGGGCACCTTAGTCCTTGTTTGCTTCATCCCTCTGAAGGAGCTACAGTGCTTGCACATCAGGAAGCAAACAGGCAGGCTACAGCTGTTGGTTGATTTCCAGGGGTAGTCAAGGCACGGAGCTACGGATTTCCGAAGCAAGATTCTGATGAGTTCCTGAGTTGAACTGAGCAGCTTCGGAAGCAGCCTGAACTGAATCGGGCTGTTTTCTAGATCGCTGAATCAGGGTCCAAACCAAATCTTGCCGTCAGTGCACACCCCTAATTTCAGTACTGTAACCCTTGTGCTGTTTTGGCCATGGCACCATCACTAACAAAGAACAGACATCCCATTTCATCTAGAAGCATGCATTTCAAATGTGGAGCATTCCCACACACACACACCTACACACACACTGCGTTGCAAGGCTCTTACTTCCGTGAGACAGGCACCCCTGCAATTTTGACACTTTAATTAGCTGCCAAGTTTGCCTGTATGGTTGAGCCGGCTTTGAAATGTAGATATAAGTGCCCTTTGTACAAATGGAGCCCCTGGCTATGTTTTATAATAGGGTGGCCACGTGTCCTGATATACAGACATCAGTCCTCTATTAGGGATGTCAGAGAAACCCGCAACAGAACCAAATGGGCTCAGTTTCTCATGGATCCCACCCGTGGATTCCACACTGGACTGGTTTTTCCCCTGTCAGGTGGATTCCGTGGACTTGAGCACCAGTTTTCTAACTTTCCCAAATTTTGCCCAAATTTTGTCATAGAAAATACGCAAAATAAAAAAGCCCAGCCAAAAATGAGCATTTCCTCCATAGGCTAAAGTGTGAAAATGCGCATGGGGGGATTTGTGCATTTACACATGTGCGTATTTGTGGAAATGTGAATTTGCGTGAATTTGGAACCAAAAAAAATCTGATTCCATCAATGGGCAGACGATGGAACGAAAGGTGCCTGACAACCTGCGAAACATAGATGGAACGGACTTTACATATGCCATACATCCCTTTCCTCTTTTGAAGGTATCCTCTGTTTTAAGGACTGTCCCATCCATTTCCAGTTTGAAGATAAGGCAATGAAGCCAGCAAATTATCAAGCACACAGGTCTCAGTCCTGCGATGTTCAGGCTCAGGCAGGAGTGGTCAAGATAGTGGGCAAAGGTCAATACACAGTTAGGCAATCAGATACATTACACAGTCCAGACACAGAGTCAAGGAGGAATCCAAGGCTCAGTAGCACAGGAAGCTGTGGCAAGCTTTTTCTATTGCTTGGACCCTTGATTAAAATTTGGTAGGCCAGTTAAAATCGCCACAGGACGAGATTCGGCTCACTAGTCAGCCCTCATAGAAAGCAAAGTATTCCAATGTCTTGGCACCATATGGATTCCATAGATGTCTTGTAAAACCGAGAGTAGGTACAGCAAAACAAATCAATCATCATATTTAGACAGCTTAATTTGGCAAGCTCAGCAGACTGAGTCAATTTCGGTCACATCTGATTTTATTATGCTGTGATTCAGAGGGCTTGATGTGGGGTCCCCTTTGAGCCAAGCCCCATATCTCACGTATGGGCTTTTGGAGTACAGAATATTTATGTCTGCCTTTTGCGGCTCTGTTGCTGTGAAATTAATGCCCTCTTTTGAATGGCAAAATTTGCTCACCTTCGAAAGTCCCATTTGCTCTTGTCTCAGAGGATGTGATGGACTGTCAGTGACGTATGGTTTATTGAATCGTGGTGTAAAGCATTGCAGGCTTTGATGACCCATAGCTGACTTTTTCAAACACCGGTGTTTATTCATAAACAACAACAGATAAAATTATAAGAATAGATCTATTTTACTTCAAGCTGATGACTGGTTGCTTAACTTTGGGGTTATTTTTACACCTTTACTTATCTGAGCTCTTCTACATATTAACCTTCACACCAGTGGAGGCGGGTGGCTCCTATGTCAGTGGGGCAGTGAATCTGCTCTGGGTTTCAGTCAGAACCAGTCAGAACTCTAAAGGAGCTCTCCAAGGTGCTCCGCATCTTAAGAATATAGGAAGTGGCCTTAAATCCATATGCAAAGTGTCACCTACACCAGGGGAGCAAAATCCGTATGCTGCATGCAGCCCTCTGCTGTGGGTTGTGCAGGCCCCACCTGCTTTTCCCCGCAGGTCTTTGCACGTCTACTCAGAAGGAAGCCCCAGTGCAACAGGTTTCTGGCATGCAAAGCACAGCTCAGTTCTTTGCTTTCTACTCAGATGTAAAACACCCAGACTTTTAAAACACAAGCCCGAAGCCTCCAATATCCACATCTCCTTGAGCGACCGGTTTAAAAATCCCCAAATGCATAAACTTAGTGAGGCCCTTTGAAAGCTTCTCTGCCATGCTACAGTCCTGCAGGGAGCACAGAACATTGGATTGACTGCAGGATGGCGCTCAAATTCTGGGGAACGGGAAATCCTTCATGAAAACTATAAGCCCCATTCCCTGAGCGCCCCCCCCCCAATTTTAGCCAACTAATAGCTCCCCTCTGGACTTCTAAAGGGGACCAGCACAAAAGGCAAGGGGGCAACCTTCTCTAGCCCCCTCCTCTGTAATCTGAGCATTGGCACACTTCATTACCCTAGAAACCCTCATTTTTAATTTAAATAAAAAGCACGTTTCTAGCCCTTATGATTAGAAATATAAGTTCTCAGGAAAGCAAGTGGGCAATGCCTGATTGGGGCTGCAATCCTGTACCCACCTACCCGGGAGTAAGACCCATTGAACTCAATGGGACTTACTCCTGAGTAGACATGTACAGTAAGTATATGTCTGAGTAGACATGCATTGTAAGGGTGGCCAAAAAAAAAACATTTGGGGCAAGGGCTTTGGAGCCCTGCATAGTCCCTTCTCTGTCCACAAATAGCAAGATGTAGAACATGTTACGCAAAGTAAGAAAAATCACACTAATGTGCTTATTTTCCGTTAATTAAACAGGATGCAGAATACAGACATAAAAGCAGTCTTGTTGGATCAGGCTACAGGTCTGACTAGCCCAGCTTCCTATCCCTTTCAGTGGCCCCCGCCAGAGGTCTCCAGGAAATCACAAGCATGGCATGAAGGAAGCAGCCTTTCCTATTGTTGCTCCCCATCAGCTAGTTCTCATGGAGGTTGCATATAGCCAGTGGGACAAATAGCCTGTGGCTGGGTTCACACATAATGCTAAACATGGTCTGGGTTGTTAAATTCTGGGCTGTTGTGCTGCTTGAATCCAGCCTCACTAACAAACCATGGTTTGTTAACCATGAACAATCCAGAAAGAGAACCTGTGGTTTGTTTTCAGGTTGTGACTCTGGGGTGTTTAAACTAGGGTTGGCGGAGAATTTCTCCCTGAAACTTCGGGGGGCCAAGCGCCAACGTGTTCGGCCCCCCGAAGAAGTTTCAGGGAGAAATTCTCCGCACCCCCCCCTGCACCCCGTGCCCCCCCCGGGACGGGACTTACCTTTGGCGAATGTCCCTCCCGGCGGCGGGTCTGGCCGGCGGTTCGGCGGGTCTTCGTCCGGGGCGGGAGCGGCAGCCGGTGTTTTGACCGGCTGCCGCCACCGCCATTCCAATAAAAGAAAAAAAAATGCTCCCGTGATAGGCTACGTGACGATTAACATAGCCTATCACGGCTAGATTTGCAAAGTCAGCCGTGATAGGCTATGTAAATCATCACGTAGCCTATCACGGGTGACTTAAAAAAAAAAGCGTGTATGGAAAAAAAAAGCTGCGTTGCCCTTATTTTCGCCGTAGTCTACGTAAAGATTTACGTAGACTACAGCGACCAAATAAGGAACGCAAATGGCGGCTCCCTATGGGGGCCGCCATTTGCGTACGCGCTTTTTTTTTTTTTTTTAAAGTCACCCATGATAGGCTACGTGACGATTAACGTAGCCTATCACGGCTGACTTTGCAGATCTAGCCGTGATAGGCTACGTTAATCATCACGTAGCCTATCACGGGGGCGTTGTTTTTTTTTTTTTACTTTTTAGTTCGCAGCCGGGCGAGGCGAGGCGCCTCCTCCCCAGCCTGAATTTCGGCCGGGCGAGGCGGGAAGCCTCCCCCCCCGGCCTGAACTTCGCAGGGGGAGCAGCGAAGCGCCTCCCCCCCACCGCGAAAAGCTTCAAGGACAGGTAAGGGACTTTCGTGCACCCCTAGTTTAAACCATGGGTTGTCATTATGTGTGAACCTGGAACTTTGGGTTGTGCGTGGGTTGTTTCGCCAGGATTCCGAGATGGCGGGCAAAAGTGGTAAAAAAAAAAAAGCACCAGCCATTCTAGATCCTAGCACTACAGCACAACAAAGGCATTTGGCATACAGGGAGGGAGCGAGTGAAGGATAAGGGAAACAAACAACTCAGGGGTTGAATAAAGGAACAGTGGTTTGTTCAATCGTCTGTCACACAAACCCTGGGTACGACAACAAACCATGGGTTAAACAAACCATGGGTTAGCATTTTGTGCAGACCATGGCACTGATATACTTCTCCTTAGGGTGGCCAGTTGTGAATTGCTAAAAAAAGTGGACACGCTTCAGCAAACAAAGAGGTTGCATACATTTGACATATGCTTGCAGGTATAGATGCAAATTTAGAAATAATTATGATAATTTAAATAGAAATACAGTACATCTCACCACAGTGTGGTGGAAGATTGTGAGCTGGTAACCTCTGGCCAGGCGCTGTGGATGGGCAGTTTCAAGGCCCAGGTCTTCTGAAGAGCCTTCTGATGGTTCTTTCTCTTTAAACCAGCCTTGGACTGGACCATCCTTCAAATAAAGGACACCTTCAAAAGAGAGAACAGGGCTCTGGCAGCCCTTCAAATAGAGGGCTGCCTTCTGTAAAAGCGGACACATGGCCTCTCCTCCGGCTTCTCCATGGATTTGTCTAATCCCTTCTGAAGGCCATTTGCGGTGCAATCCTACGCATCTCCTCAAAAGTAACTCCTACTGAGTTGGTTGGGGCTTACTCCGAGGTAAGCCAGTATGGGCTGTCAGCCAAAACTAACGAATATTTCTTTGGTTCCTGCTCTGTAGATGAAGATTCCCTGCTCCTTCTTCTGCTTCCTCTTGTTGAGCTCTGGTGTCTGCTTCCCTCCAGATGAGGGCTGCAAGTCGAGATACCCCGGAGGGGAAGAATTCCAAGCAATGGAGGAGTGCCCCAGTCTCCTCTGGGCGGCCGAAGCCCTAAAGCGGCGCCATTCCCCCAAAGGCCCGAACTCCCCGCTCTTCAGCATAGCCAAAGGGCTGCAGCAGGGTTTTGGGAAGGAAAGAGCCGGCATCCAGTTCCGGTTTGGGAGGCAGCTAGATGGCCAAAGTGATGAGAGCGAAGCTGTCAACTACCTGCCTGAGGAAGACGGAGAGAAAAGGGGTGCTACCTTGGGGAGTCTTGCAGAGGAGCTGACCGGCTATAACAGAAAGAAGGGCGGGTTCAGCTTCCGCTTTGGGAGGGGGAGAAGAATGGCTGCTTTTTTCTAAAGTCAGCCCCACCACCACCACGGGAACTGGAGCCCTCACTTCGTTCTGTTCTGTGCCACATCCCCATTCCTCTGCCTGTGAGCAATTCTCGCTGGCCTATTCTTTCTCTTTCCCCGCTTTCAAATCTTTATCATTTCCTGCGGAGGGACGTCAAATAGATCAAGTCCTTCATCACCACCTCTGCTTCCCTGCACCACAAGTCATTCAGACTGAGTGCCTGGCAAGGCAACACATATGGGGACAAAAGAAGAAAGGCGGAAGAACATCTGGCCCAGCCCTACCATTAGGCGAAGTGAAGCAACTGCTTCAGGCAGCAGATATTGGGGGGCGGGGGCAGCTTCCTGGGCCATTCTGCCTGAGACCCTAGTACAGGAGTAGGATCAAGATGCACATACAATTTCTCATGAGTAAATGCACCAAACTGGGGGGTGAGGTGGGGGCAACATACATCTTGTATATACTATATCTTATACTGTACCTTATAGCAAATATTTATCCCTGGTCCTTGTCTAGGTTCTTTGGGTTTCGGAGACCCGTATCTTCAGTCCCTTGGGAAAAAGGAGGCAGGTGGCATACTGGTGTGGATTATGTTTGCTCCATCTCCTGACCTAAAATAAAATGTTCCCTTAAAGTCAATTCTGTGCATGTTTTGGGGATGTTATGCAACTTGACATGGTGTTGGGAAGACATTTGCTCCTCTGGCTGGTCTTGAAGAACTGCCCTCCAAGGCAGTTTGTCCACCACAACAAAACACCCCCTGCCATGTGCCACGACAAGGAGGTGGCCTTCTTTCCCGGGGGTGGGGGGACCTGCGAAACCCACAAAGCCTGGCCAGTGCTTTCATCAGGGCTGCACAACCTCTTTCAGCCTGACAGCCAAATTCAATTTCGATGTAGCTCTTGGGGCTGCATTCCAGTGGTATGCAGGGCCAAAAGGGAGCAAGCAACACCCCCTCCCCAAATACCAGCATAGTTTGGCTTAAAGCCCTTCCTGCTAGTAACAAAGCCTCAGGGGAGGCATTTCTACCTTTGAGGCTGGGGCGGGGGGGGGGGGGAAACGGCGCAAAATCTGGGAACCCACCAAAGGATGAGCGGTTGGGGAAACAAGGCAGGGTTCTTCTGCATAACCTCACCTGAAGTTCTGTACCCCTGACCTACAGGAACTGAACATATGCCCTAAAACAGGGCTTTGCAAATAGGTAGATCATCAGATGGTTTGGACTAGAACTCCCAGAAGGCCCTGCCAGCATGGCCAATGCTCAGGAATGCCGGGAGCTGAAGTGCAAAACACCTGGAGATCTACCTTCTGCCCGCCGCTGCAGATGCATTTGTGGAGAAAAAGCTCTCTGGAAATCCACAACTGGAAAGCCCTTCACTGACCGAGAGTCTTGGCTTTTCCTCTCTTATTGCTGCCTTGCTGCCCTCGAACGGAAGCAGGAGCAGTGGGCAGTCATGGGGGGAGGGAGGGAGAAATGACAACAGCTCCATCCCCACCTAATCCTGCAGCAAAAGAGCACCTGATATCACAGCCCCGATATCAAGGGTCAAAGAAAAAGGGTCCAACTGAGGCAATATAGTATTATTTGCATGGAGAGGGAGAGATCTGAAATCTGCTGTTGCACAGTGGTTTTAAAAAAGCTACCCTGGCAGCTCGAGGCCCTTCGAAGCAAGGCTGCGATGATGAGCTGTCAGTCCATCGGTCCCCTAGCAAGCGGCGCCCCGACTGTTCTGAGCAGTTGCTGGTCCTTGCATTTCTGTGACACAGGGTGGGCAAGGGTGGGCGAAGACGCCCCTCGCCTTGGAGCGGAAGGGGGTGGACGGAGCGGCTGCGTAGCCCGCACTCAAGGCGCTGCCACGCTCCGTGGGGAGCCCCTGCTGTTGGCATCCAGTGGGAAAGTTCTGCCTCACTTTCCCTGGCCCATTCATGCCAACGTCCCTCTAGCAGCACATTTTGGTTGAGGGTGGCTGGATCAGGAGCACCGATTCAGGGTTCAATATTTATTTATTTATTTATTTTATTTATTTATTTATTTATTTATTTCGTTTCTATACCGCCCAATAGCCGAAGCTCTCTAGCCGAAGCTTCAATGGGACGGGGATGGGGAAAAGAGATTCTCAACATCGTTTTGAGGCCATTACACCGAGGCCCCTTGAACTTGTGGCAAAAAATTAAAGGCCTTTCATGATTCAGGGGCCAAGAAAGAAAAAAAAAAGACCTGCTATGTCTTTGGAGATTATCCATTGCAAGTTCTTTTTGATATCTGCTTATAAACTACAGAAATGCCATCAATATAAAAGTAAAAAAGGCTGCCCTTCCCACTTCTATTTTTTTATGTCTGTACCACCCAGCAGCCAAATGTCTGGGCAGTCTACAAAGATTAAAACCCTAAAAATACCATATAACAACATAATATAAAACCAAAATAGATAAATATAACAATTTTATACAATCAACAGTAAATCCCATTAAAAACCTTATCATATGATGTCAAATGCCTGGCAGTAGAGGAAAGTTTTAACTGAGCACCAAAAAGATGGCAGTGTTGATTCCATGCGGGCCTCACTGGGGAGTGTTCCTTGATTGGGGGGGGGCACCACCAAGGAGGCCCTCTCCCTTGTTGCCATCCTCCATGCCTTCCACAGAGGAGGCCTTTGGAGGCCTCAGATGATGAACATCATATACGGATAGGCTGTGTGTGCTTTTGGTCTGCAGATTTAGTAGTTCATTGGCCCAGTTATGGATAACTATGACTTGGATCCAGAATCTGCCTTCCACAAGAGGAAGGGTTCACCTTTGGAAGATCCCTCTGCCCAAGTGGTGGGGATTCTTGCTCCAGTGTCAGCTCTAGGTTTTGGAGGGCCCTTGGGCAAGACACCCTTAATGGGCCCCCTCCCTCCATGTATTTCTTTAAAATATTTCTAGACCACATTCTAGTACAGGAGCCCACCCAAGGCAGCAAAAATCCATACAAACACCAGCAATAAAACATCTGGCCAAAACAATACTAAAAACATACAGCACAATTGCAGCTATAAATGACCACAGTCCAAGAAAACATAATCAGAAGAAGGCCAGAGGACACAGGTAAATTTGCAGGTAGATCTCCAGAGGAAATAGGTAAATTTGTAAGTTTCCCCTAAAATTTACAAATAAATAAATTGAATTAATAATCATCGGAAGAAGGCCAGAGGAAATAGGTAAATTTGCAGGTCAATTTGCAGGTCGATTTCCAGAGGAAATAGGTAAATTTGTAAGTTTCCCCTAAAATTTATAAATAAATAAATTGAATTAATAACAATTGGAAGAAGGCCAGAGGAAAAAGGTAAATTTGCAGGTCAATTTGCAGGTCGATTTCCAGAGGAAATGGGTAAATTTGTAAGTTTCCCCTAAAATTTACAAATAAATAAATTGAATTAATAACAATTGGAAGAAGGCCAGAGGAAATAGGTAAATTTGCAGGTCAATTTGCAGGTCGATTTCCAGAGGAAATAGGTAAATTTGTAAGTTTCCCCTAAAATTTACAAATAAATAAATTGAATTAATAACAATTGGAAGAAGGCCAGAGGAAATAGGTAAATTTGCAGGTCAATTTGCAGGTCGATTTCCAGAGGAAATAGGTAAATTTGTAAGTTTCCCCTAAAATTTACAAATAAATAAATTGAATTAATAACAATTGGAAGAAGGCCAGAGGAAATAGGTAAATTTGCAGGTCAATTTGCAGGTCGATTTCCAGAGGAAATAGGTAAATTTGTAAGTTTCCCCTAAAATTTACAAATAAATAAATTGAATTAATAACAATTGGAAGAAGGCCAGAGGAAATAGGTAAATTTGCAGGTCAATTTGCAGGTCGATTTCCAGAGGAAATAGGTAAATTTGTAAGTTTCCCCTAAAATTTACAAATAAATAAATTGAATTAATAACAATTGGAAGAAGGCCAGAGGAAATAGGTAAATTTGCAGGTCAATTTGCAGGTCGATTTCCAGAGGAAATAGGTAAATTTGTAAGTTTTTCCTTAAATTTACAAATAAATATATTACATTAATAATAATTAGAAGAAGGCCGGAGGAAATGGGTCCATTTGTACATTTTCCCTAAAAGCTTGAAATCATGGTGACTGACGGCCCCCGATGGCAGCTTATTCCAGAGGCATGAGGCCGCCGCGTACAGCTGCTCACTGCGCTGATGGCCAGCTGATGGCCAGCTGATATTGCGTCTCAGCCCAGTGGTGTGAATGGTAAATGCCAAAGAGCAGGTGCTCTTCGTGGCGATCCCCATAGCGACGCCCCTCAAGGAGTGTCCAAAAACTCAGGCGGCTGCGTTGATCCAGATGAACAAACCCGCTGGAGCAGTTGTATTACATTTTATTATTACTTGTATATCCCGCCTTTTTTCCTCTGGCAAGGAACCCAAGGTGGTCCCCTCCATTTTTATCCTCACAACAACCCTGTTGCTTTATCTCCATCAAGAGCAGGTTTGTAACGCTACTGGTCTTAACTGCCCATTCAAGAACAAGGCGCCCCAAAGGACCTTGTGTTACAAGGGGAAGCAGTATCTTGTTGCAGGGAAAATTAGTTTCCCCCCAGCTACTGTGGGAATTGCAGCTAAGCTCAGATGGAACAGGATGGTGGGTGACTGCTTGGCAGCCATCTCCCGCTCCTCCTTCTCACCACCACTGTTGTCTGGGCCGGAGCGAGAGGCAGGGGAACAAGCGGGTCGCAATGGCGAAGAGGAGGAGCAACTCCAGGGGGCTTTTGTCAGTCAGTGGCCCATGCTGGAATGTGGGCCCTTAGCAAGTGCCCAACCATGCCTGCCCTTGACGCCGGTGCTGGTCTGACATGTATCAGGACTGAAATACATGCTCTGAATATCCGAATAGCCACTTCCCCCCAGTCCCTGAATGGTGTCTAGGGAAGGAATTGAGTCAGGTCACAGAGGGCCCAGTGACAAAATCGTACAGAACAGGACCGTGGCAGTGTGTGACTGAGGATGAAAGCAGGACAGCCAGAGATCCCATCATCAGCCCCTGAAATTCCATCAAATATAAATATAGATGCCTCCCCCCGCCCCCTTGCTTGAGCGCAGCTGACAGAGTCGCTGTTCCCGCAAGCTCAGCGGACCCGTAGATTGCACGGCTGGCTCCGAGATCTAATTAGGGAGAGCGGCCTTTTATTAAACATTTATTAAAGCTCTCACAAGCGATAAAGTGGCTGACAATTTTACAGTGCGCCCTGCCTTGCTGTCAGATTGCATCTACCTTTAACCCATGATAGGGGATTTGAGGCCTTGAAATTACCTCCCTGTTCAGAAAAACCACTTGCGGGGGAGGGGGGGGGAGAGAGAGAGAGAAAAAGAAAGAAAGAAAGAAAGAAAGAAAGAAAGAAAGAAAGAAAGAAAGAAAGTCTTAATTTTACAGAGGCAGTGGGAGAGAGAGATTCCCTTGCCACGGTCTCAAATTGTCACTGCATATTCAACACAGCTCCGTCCAGTGAAACAACCCTTGTGGTGAGGTAAGCAGGGCCAACATCAATGGTAGGCATGGCTGGGCTTTTGCCAATGGCCCACACCCCAGCTGGGGCCCGCTGACAAGAGCCCCCTGGAGTTGCTCCTCCTTGTAGGCCCCTTCCAACCCTACTATTCTATGATTCTATGAACTTAAAACTGGTTCAGAATGTCAGCCTAGAAGCAATCTTCTCTGTGGCTAAAAATCTGTAGTTGTTATCATTTGAAATTTAAGCATACCTAAGGCATGCCATCAGACATCTCTCTGGGGAGATAAAATTGCTTTGATAATGGAATTGGGAAGATTTGTGATGGAATGATAACTGGAATGCTAATGAAAAGGGTGTTTTTTTCATTAAAAAAAAGAGAGAGGAAGGAACTGATCCTGTATGCCCCCATATAAGAGCCATCTAGACAGATCTGGGATGCACAGAATCCCGCCAGCTGAGAGCTGGCGGAGTCAAAGCGAGTACTGAGATGGGAAGATACAGAACAATCTATAAACCTCCATGCAGACGTATCTTAGTAGCTCATTGTCCGTCACAGTTCTTGTGGACTCAGACAACAGAGAGCATGTGACTGTGTATATGTTCATTCTGGCTGGCAAAGCTAAGGATTCGCCCTTTACAAATGCAGGACTGGGGTCCTCTTAAATATGTCTAGGATCTTTTAAGGGGTCTTCTTGTAGGTCTCCCCAAGACATGCAGAAAAGGGCAATTAGAGTGATCAAGGGGCTGGAGCAACTCCCCTATCAGGGTAGGTTGCAACAGCTGGGATTGTTCCGATTGGAGAATAGGTGAGTGAGGGGAGACATGATGGAGGAGTACAAAATCATGCCTGGTGTGGAGAAAGTGGAGAGGGAAAGTTTTCTCCCTCTCTCATAATATTAGAGCCCGATGGGGTCATCCCATGAAGATGATTGGTGGGAGATTCAGGACAGATCAAGGTAAAGACTTCTTCACACAGCAAAGAGTTAAACTATGGAACTCTCTACCATATGACATAGTTATGGCCACCACTTTGGATGGCTTTAAAAGGGGATTGGACAAATTCATGGAGGAGAAGTCCATCCATTGCTTCTAGTCCTGGTGGCTCTGTGCTACCTCCAGTACCAGAGACAGCAGGCCTATGCACACCAGTTGCTGGGGAACATGGGCGGAAGGGTGCTGTTGCACTCATGTCCTGCTTGTGGGTTTTCTGTGGACAACTGGTTGGCCACTGTGTGAGCAGAATGCTGGACTAGATGGACCCTTGGTCTGATCCAGCAGGGCTCTTCTGATGTTCTTAACCCTCATTCAGACCATTCAGCCATTCCAGATCAGACTAGCCCTCTTCAATTTGAAGTAGCCTCTTCAGTCTTTTGTTAGCAAAATTATATAACCCTTTCAGTGCCAGTTTAACAATAGGAAGATTGGAAGCTGGCTTATACAGAGTCTAGATGGTCCGTCTAGATGGGTACTGTTGACAGTGACTGGCAGTGGCTCTCCAGGGTCTCAGACAAGGGTCTTTTCCATCCCTACCTGGAGAAGCTGGGGGCTGAACCACTGTCTTTCTGCATGCAAAGCAGGGGCTCTACCACTGAGCTACAGCCCCTCCCCTAGAAACACATATAGGGCCTTCCCTTGTATGGAGAGTGTTTCCAGACAGAGGTTGCTTCCAGCTGGTACTAACAAGCAGAAGGCATTATGCTGGCATTCCATCTTTTCTTCTTTAATGGATTTACCATGGTAAGGGAAAAGATGGGGGAAGCAGTGAGGAAACCCAGAAGGGTCACAAGAGGGAGATGTCGTGTGGGCCTCCTGTAAAATCCCACGATTGCGAAATAAAAGCTTCACAGAGCAACATCCAGAGTCAGACGCCTGGTCCTTCTCACTCCATATTGCCTGGACCAGCTGCTGCCAGTCAGTGCTGGTTGGCTTTGTTTCTGCCATGGGCCACATTCCTTCATAGATCATCTATTGGGGGCCACATGGCCGCTGTGGTCAAGGCGGGAGCTCAAAGTGCGCGGGTCTCACCTTTCTTCTTTCCCTTGCTCCCTTTTTACTCTCTTTCAGCCACCCCCTTCTCTCTCTCTCTCCCTGGACAGATCGCTCTTGCCAGAGTTCTCAACTGATCACTGGCACAGGGCTTTCAAAATTAGGCTGAGGGGCCACATGGGGCCCAGCCCCAATCTATCCTGACCGACCGCAGCTCTCCAAAGTTTCAAGGAGGCGTCTTTCCTAGACCCACTCTTACCGGATATAGGGATGCTGGAGAAATCCACCGTGGACTCAAATGAGGCCAGGTTCCAAAGAATCCAACCTCCAGAATCTGCAATGGACCAGCCGCACTCATCTCTGCATCTGGAAGAGTTCCCACAGGGTGGCTCTCCAGCTTTCTGCAATACGCTAATGGCAGCTGCCATTAGCCTATCGCAGGAAAGTTACAGCCGTAAGTGGCATTTTGTACTCCATTTGCGGCCGTAAAGCACTTACTTTTACCTAACTACAGCTGTAAACAGCTGCAATTTAGGTAAAAATAAGTGCTTTACGGCTGTGAATGGCGTAAAACGCGCCATTGACGGCTGTACTTTTCCCGCAATAGGCTAATGGCAGCTGCCATTAGCGTATCGCGCTTTTTAGAAAGCTGGAGAGCCACTCTGCCAACTCTGGCCGACGTGGCAGGGCTCCAGAGGAACCCGTGGGGCCCAAAGCAGCCCGAATTTCTCCGTGGCGGATTCCTGCCCCCCCGGACCAGACATTAGGAGGCTTGTACATCCCTAACTGGAGTATTGGAACAACCCTGCAAGCTTCCAGACACTAGGGGATGATAGAGAACATGTTACATCAACAGCCACTTGTCTTGTTCATCGCCCTTGTTGTCCTGTAACTTCTAGCTCCTTTTTCCTGCTCTCTCCCCTCCCGCTTCCTTCTTGTCTCTCTGCCTCTGCAAAAGCACCATGTGCTCTTCCCAGAAAGGAAGCAAGTAACAGTATCTCATGCCTTTGCTTATTTACACCCAGTGTTAGGGGATGCTTGTAGTTAAGCAGTGTCAGATCACCTTCCCGGACTATGTATATAAAAGCACTAATAAGTGTCAATCAAGTAAGTTGATTTGAACTTCTTCTAGATCAGCTCTAGCCTGTGTTTATTGCCTCCAATACTGGATGCTGTGTTGCTGTGCTTTCTCTATATTAGCCAACTCTGCTGTAAGTCCGGCCAGACTTTCCAACAACTTGGAGGTGCCGGGGATTGAATCTGGGACCTTCAGTATGGAAAGCCTACTGAGGTATGGCCCTTCTCCTAGATGGCAGCAAGGCTGCTAAATCATCGTACATGGCTGATTTCTGGGTGCCAAAGCTGGGATGGGGGAACAGAGAACTGGGGGTGGGGTGGGGGGATAATGCATAGACTGAGTCCCTGCCTGACAGCCCTCACATCGCCAGTTCCAGACCCACTGTGGGTTGATTGAGGTCCAGGTAGCATCCATTCTCCTTTCTGTTTCGCAAAGTGCCAGCAAAGTCAACCCCATTGCCTCTTCATCTGCTTCTGCAAAATAAAACTTCTGATGGAAAGCAACCGGGCTGTGTCCAAGTTGCAATGGAAGACCAGGACCCAGAGAGCAGAGGCCCACCATCAGGATCCTTCACAAACCACTCTGTAGCCCCGGCTTGAGTCCCATTCTGCAGAAGACCTCAATTTCAGAGAACATCCCTGTGTTTTTATGATTGAACAGCAAAGCTGCAGGGAGCTTTTATTGACGTTACTATGGAAACAGTTCCCTTATTTCATACCCCCCGCCACCACCTTAAGTGTTCAAATCCTTAATAAATATTCACCCCGTCAATTTTCTATTGAGCTGCAATGAATGGACAGAGATTTCAAACTGCACCGGGCTGTGCTAATTGGGAGCCTCCAAAGCCAATGTTGATTTTTCTGAGCTGGGAAGCGGGTGAGCGGAGAGGCTAACAGACCAAATCGGCTTTTGCCAGCTTGTGTGGGTGCAGCCAGTTCAATTAGGAGACTGTGGTGCTAAGGGGGAAGGTGGGATCCTGTTCCCTGCTTTGAGCTGGGTGAGGCATATATTTTTATTATTATCATTATCATTATTAGTATTATTATTATTATTACTACTGCTGCTACTACTTAAAGTATTTTGATCCCAATCCTCAGTAGGTATGGCTTGTTTAAAATCTGTTCCGTCTGTGTTTTGCTGATTGTCAGGTGCCTTTCGTTCCCTTGTCTGCCCATCACTGGAATCTGAATTTTGTTTCCGAATGTGCACACACGTGTGAAAATGCACAAATCCCCTCGAAATGCGCATTTCACACATTAGCCTATGGGAGAAATGTGCGTGTTTGGCCATTTTAAATTTTTTTGTGTATTATTCTATGATGATATTTGGGGGAAAGTTAGGAAAACAGTTTGCAGGTCTATGGAATCCACTCAACAGGGGGAAAGCCGGTCCATTGCAGAATCTGCCAGTCAGATTCATGAAAATCTGTACTCATTTGTTTCCATTGCGGATTTCTCTGACATCCCTATTCCTCAGTCAATAAAGGCTCTTGGAACGGCTTACAGTCAATCAGCAAAAAAGACAGGCCCTGCTTAGAATCTTATGGTCTAAAAAGATACAACCCATAAGAAACTGGATGGGGAGGGAAGAGGAGGGGAACCCCCCCCCCCAAAAAAAGATATTTACAGCACCCTTCCCTTCCCCAGTCTGGTGCCCAGCCAGCAGTGCTAATGGTCAGGAATGCTGAGAGCTGTAGACCAAAACATCTCAAGGGCACCAGGTTGGGGAAGGCTGATTTACTTGAATCCATGATCTGGAAACCACTGAGCAGATTTTGATGGATGGTGCAGAACTCACTCCTGGGTTGCCAAGTTTCCTTTGAGCCTTGGGTGGGGTGGGGTGGCTGGAAGCACTTGGTGATGCAAAAAAGAGCAATTTCACTCTCAAGCCTTCGTTACTCATTCATCTCTACTGCAAGATTACTGTGCTTTCCCCCCATGTTTTCTTTTCAATAGATTCAATGTAGTATTATACCTGAATTGGTGTCTACCTCTTGCACAAACGGTAAAGGTGTCCCCAACCAGTCGTGTCCGACTTTAGGGTGCGGTGCTCATCCCCGTTTCTAAGCCAAAGAGCCGGCGCTGTCCGAAGATGCTTCCGTGGTCATGTGGCCGGCATGACTGAGGCGCACGGAACGCTGTTCCCTTTCCCGCCGAGGCGGTACCTATTTATCTACTTGCAATTTCTTGCTTTCGAACTGCTAGGTTGGCAGGAGCCGGGACTGAAGACGGGAGCTCACTCCGTCACGCAGCACTCGGGTCTCGAACTGCTGACCTGCCCACCTTCCAGTCTGCAGTTCAGCGTCTTAACCACTAAGCCACCGCGGCCCATATCCTCTTGCACACAGCAGTGCTATTAGGCAATTTTACACTCTGGACATTATGATCTTAGGATTCCCACCACCCCCGCTTTATTTTTTAAAAATTATTGTTATGTTTCTATCTTGCCTTTTTTCCTTTTGCAAGGATCCCAAGGTGGCTTACATAACCCTCCTCCTCTCCGTTTTATCCTCACAAGAACCCTGTGAGGTAGGCTAGGCTGAGAGTCAGTGACTGGCGCAAAGTCACCCAGGGAGCTTCATGGCTGAGAGAGGACTAGAATGTGGATCTCTCAAGTCCCGGTCCAGCACTCTAACCACTACACCACACTGGCTACTCTTTAGATAGCAGTGTGTATTAAAAATGTCTTAAGACAGCCCTGCTGCATTTGTGCTATGCACCAGGCCCACCAGGCCCAGTCTTCAGCAGCTTCTGACCCCCCCCCCCTCCTCAGAAGAAGAGGCTCCAGAGGCAATGGTTCAGGAAAGATGACTTGGCCATGGGGCCAAGATGACTTGGCCAAGATGACTTGGCCACATCATGAGGTTTCCATCTCACCAGGACCAAGTTCTCCAGAAAGGCCCAAGGAGTTGGCTCCCCTGTATTCAGAGGAGGTTGCAATACCATCCTCAGACTCTGAGGGCTCGGGCCATGAGGACATTAGCATACCTCAGTCACCCCCATGTCACTGGAGCCTGAGATTGCTAAAACAGGCCAGGCCCCTTTAAGAGACCAAGCCTTAGTCAGTACAGAGGCGGGGCCAACCAGCCTAAATGCAGCCAAACTCCTACTTAAGTCTCAGCCTTGCTCTGCTCCTTGGAGCAACATAGAGACAATTCTGTGTGGCGTCCAGCCCCAACACCACTTGGAACGGTTTGTGGTGCTGATCTCTTCCCAAATTGCTTACCTGAGAAGCCTAACCTGAACTCTGCTCAAGATCTGATCCCTAACAGATCTCTGCAAACCAGGCTAAATTTGCAATAGGGGGTAAAGTTCTGGTTGGCCCATCTTGGAAAGGATTAGTATAGTTCTAGGAAAATATGCATAATGTAGCCAAAATGATCCAAAGGGCAACAGCAGGGCCTTATTAGTTTAGACAGAAGATAACTGAGAGACATTATAGGGGTTTATGAACATTATGAATGGTACAGAGAAAGTGGATAGAATAATTTTTTCCCCCATCCTCTTTCATGCCGCTAGAACTGGGGTCATCCAACCAAGCTGATTTGCAGGAAGTACATGACAGAGAAAAAACACCATCATTTGGGAATAAGCATGAAATGTTATAAGTTCCATAGAACCAATTTCTCTGCATTTATGGATAGGGAAAGGTGGAGGGCATCTGTCATTTTTTGTTGAACTGCCCATTGTATAGGGCACCTAGAGATTTTTATCCAGTTTTCTTTCTTGTCCTGAGATGTCAGATTTTGAGAAAATGTGTAATTTGGTTGATCAGAACAAATATGTTACATATTTGCTATTTGCAACGGTTGCTTTTAAAATCAGACAGAACAATAACTATATTTATTAGTGGTGATTATCTGACTTTATGCTTTGTTGTGGATTTGTTTTGAGCTTTTCCCTTTCTCTCCTATTTTGAAGTGACTTTTTGGTTTTGGGCAAATAAAGATTGACTGATTGCTCGGTTGATATAAAGGTGCACATTTCTATTAATGCACCTCTCACTCTTGAAACCCAGAGCTATCCAAACTTTCAAAGTGTAGTATGGGGTGGGGGGTGGGGGTTGAGATCCTGTTTTTACTTTAGCTAATCATAGAATGATAGAATCATAGAATAGTAGGGTTGGAAAGGGCCTATAAGACCATCGAGGCCAACTCCCTGCTCATTGCTAAGATGGACTAAGATGGACTGCATTTTGCCAGCCAGGAAGTAAAGAAGAGGGCTCTTGAATCATTAGAGAGGATTGCTGGCCAGAACTCAGGCCAGGGTGATTGCACAAGCAACGTGAAAAGTCAGTTTGGGAATGGCACTTTTTTAAAGGGCTCCAATGCAACAGTGCACATCCCGAGGGGTGTATGACTGGGAGACAATTGTCCCCGGTGTTGGGGGGGGGGGTGCTTGGATACATCACTGCCACGTGCAACTGGCAACAGGTTTCAGCCCAAGAAGCATTAGCAGGTGGTATGAAAACTTTAAAGAGAAATGGCATCCAGTGTGGATGTCTTCCAGGGAACTTGGTTCTGGATTCTCTTCACGGACACAGCTCCATTAATTTAAAAACCCTCCTTGCCACCTTTGGTCCACCTATAAATTATCATAATGCCGAAGGGACGCCATCCATCATTTCCAAGGTAGGCTGGTGAAGCAAGAATCGAGCCACAGGTCAAGCCAAGCAAAGATGCGGAAAGCTTTTTATTCCTTTGCTGAACTTCTTCTCTGAAACAGGGGAGAAAATGTGGAGGGCAGCAAAAAATTGCCCTTGTTCACTCCCAGATCTGAGAGCCAAGCTTACTTCAAGGAGAGGTTTCTCACACAGGAGGCGGTGGCAGGTCTGCCAAGGGAACAGGAACCAGGACCAAGATTTTGCTGGATCAGCCGCTTTGTCAGTTTCAGGTGATATTTTCTCTACACAGAAAAGATCATCTGAAACGGACAAAGTGACGGAGCCAAAGTGACTCTCTCACAGCCACTCCAACCCCTGACCTTGGACTTCTTCCAGCAACAGGGGAAGTTTGCCAAGACAGAAAGCAGGGGCAGGGTTGAATGACCCCGCAGATGGCACGCTGCTCTCCCTTAAAGAGCATCTCAAACACCACAGTGTCCTGTGTTCAGTGGTGCAGTGGTAAATTTTGAAGTGCGGGCGCTCATCGTGACAGTCTCCACAGCCACATCCCTAAGGAGAGCCCAAAAATTCAGGCAGCAGTGTTGATCCGTATCAGTGCACCTGTTCTAGCTAGTGCTGTGCTGAAAATTTCTCCCACATTTTTTCAACCGCTCTCATTCAACTGATAGAAAGGGAATTGCTTTCGAAAAGCAATTCAAAGGAGAAGAAATTTCAGGGAAATGCTCAAAAGTTGGGTTTGGGGTTCTTGTGCTGACCGTACATAGGAGGTGGCCAAGGGGCGTACACAAGTGTCCTGCCTTTCACTGCACAATCATCTCTGTGGCAGCCTGCAGCCTCCTCAGCTTCCCACACTTCAATTCAAGCCCAGGGGGAGACCTAATAAAATAATACCTGCCGTAGGGCTTTTGCAGATCAGGAAGCGCAGGCAGCCTGGGAGGCTGCAGAGCAATTGGGAGATGTGTAATAGAAAGAAAATACACACACACAGTGCCCTTCGCCACAGTGCAGTGATACGGTAAGCTCAGAAACACCACCAAAATAAATAAGAAAATGCCCTGAGAACGATGCAGAAAAGGGGAAGCCTCAAACTTAATAGTGACAGCAGAAAAAAACCAAAAGCCCTTAGGAAAAAAAAAGAGAAGCTGTGCCAGAACCCCTGCCCATAGTGAGCACTACCTGTGAGAAACTGTTGGAGGATTTCTCCTCCCCTTGGAGAAATTTGGTGAAATTGTCCCCCCAGTTTCTCTGCCCACAAATACTCTGGAGAATTTTGAGAGGCCATTTGCACACAGCTCCAGTTTTAGCCATTTTCATCTCCACCAGGATTGGGTCTTTGGTAAAGCTAATGGAGCTTAATGGCCCGTCCCAGACCAAGCCGTCCCCAAAGACTTCACCTTACAGCAGGGAACAATACTGCTACTGCAGCTAAGCTCAGAGGGAATAGGGAACTCTGATGGGGTTGGCAAATGGCATCAGCATCCCTGCTCCTCAAAAGCTCCTGAAGTTTGGACCCTGTGAGCCCTGGGTCCACAACAATGTTGTCTCTTTCTCCTCCATGAGTGGCTGAAGTTGACAGGTGTGAGCAGTGGAAACAACATGGTATCAGTACACACCTAAATCCCATTAGGCGTTCCATGGGAGGGGAGAATTAAACTACAGACCTACCCTTTTTCATGGTGCTTGCACATTTAGAATCCCCATTTTGTTTGGCCCTTGAGACTCATCCCACACATTACCTTCTTTTGCACACACTTGTGTTTGAACATACACAGTAATCTGTAAGGATCTGGAATTAACATCATGAACCAGAGGGACCATTTTGCATAAACAGAGGCCTGGGGAAAAAAGAGGGTTCTTTGCCTATCCCAGTGTTAAGCTTGAGACGCTTAACCCGGCCATTACATAATGTACAATGTAAGCTCTTAGCATCTATGCAAAGAAGTTCCATTAGAAGTCAGAAAGTGTTTTCCTTTGGTATTCTCTCTCTGGGCTTCTTCACATGGAACTTTTATCCTGCTATTGAGATTGGTTACTCAAGGAAGTTTGCGGGTCCTTTGGATGACGTTGTCAACCTCCAGGGCGTCTCCCACACTAAATGACCTTTATTCCATTTTGTAAAAGATCAGAAATAATGAGCTATGAAATTACAGTGCTTGAGTTACCTCGTGAAAAGAGGACAACTCGCAATAAGAGGAGCTAGACCACAGCACCGTCTAGTGGCTGTATAATGAAACATATGGAAGACTCAGATAAAGGGGAAAGGGGGGGGAAACGGGAGGAAGGAAGCATGTGTAAAGGGAGTCTGTCATGATCCTGCATTTAAAACGGAAGCAGAAATCCCCATTTTAAATGTGGGATTTTAGGCTGGTGTAGAGATGCGCTCTCTCTCTCTCTGACATTTTCCACCTAGGAAGCTGAAGTTATCTTTCTGCCAAGTTCCATCTAAAGTGCAGGCGGGCATTAAAGGCAGGCCTGACAGTAAACATTACCATTTCAACCACCAAAACACCAAATAAACAAACACTATTTTTCCCCTCCAGGGTGCTTGCACATTCAGGCTCAATAACCCTGAAAATTGGAGCTATCAAACTGTTAAATGCATCAATCTGTTAAATCGACTCCCACTGTATTAGGCTAAGTTTAGTCTTCAACCCCACTGCCGCTACTTTGTCCTAACCCCCGCCAGGCTCGCTCCATTCAGTACAGGAACGCTTCTTCTCCTGACCAGGTCCAGCCAAAGGAACACATGCCCTCACACCCCACTCTGTCTGCTACCCAGAGGCAAATGGAGCATCTAGGTCAACTTCAACATGGCTGCTAATTGTGTGCAAGTCTTTTATTCCTGAGATGTAAAATGCATTTATTTATTTATTTATTTACTTACAATATTTATATACATCAAAGATTTCGGAGTGGTGAACAACAAGATAAAAGAATAAAAACCCATAATTAAAACAATTAAAACATTTTGAAAGAACAGATTCTGAACTTAATAAACCACGGCTAGTCACTCAGGGAAGACTTCTCGAAATAACAATGTCCTTAGAAGGTGCCGAAGCAACACAACCTTGGCGCCTGCCTGACTTCCAAAAGCAGAGTTCCACAGGAAGGGAGCCAGCACTCTGAAGGCTCTTTTCCTGGTGGACTCCAACCAGGCCATGCGGAACCACTAGGAGCAAGCCCTCTGATGACCTTAGTGACTGGGCAGGTTGGTAAAGAAGGCTCTCTCTCAGGTATCCTGGTCCCAAGTTGTTTAGGGCTTTGTACACTAGTACTAATACCTTAAATCTGGCCCAGTAGCGAATAGGCAGCCAGTGCAGTTCCCTCAGCAAACGGCTTACCTGCTGAAAAGGGGCAGCTCCTGACAACAGCCGAGCTGCTGCATTCTGCACTAGCTCCAGCTTCCAGATTAGCCTCAAGGGCAGCCCCACATAAAGCGCATTGCAGTAATCCAGTCTTGAGGCCACTAGGGCCTGTACCACTGTGGCTAAGCTATCCCTGTCCAGGAGAGGCTGTAGCTGGCGAACCAGCCAAAGCTGGTAAAAGGCACTCCGAGCCGGAAATAATTTCCAGCTTTCCATCTCTCAAAGGGGGCACCGGCAGCAAACGGCTCAGAGCTACCTGCACTATGATTGTGTGGGCCCAGCGAAGGAAAAATGAAGAAACAACAGATCCAGAACTGGTTAAATCTACAATGCCACATACCAGCATTGCTGATTCTCCTTTCTCTAATTAAAGGCTCAATTAACTCTTCCCTGGGGCAGCTACCAAAACCAGCCGGGTGTTTATCACTTCCCAGTTTGGGTTGCACTGAGTTTTATATAATTAGTCTTGGGATAAGGACATAGGAAGCTGCCTTATACCGAATCAGTCGTTGGTCCATCTAGCATCTGACTGGCAGGTGCTGTCCAGAGTTTCACACGGGGCTCCTTGTAAACTTGAGATGCCAGGGTTTGCCACAGAGCTTTGGTATCTCACCTTAAACTTTAAAGATAATGGAAGGATGACCGGTCTGTCTTCTTCTGTTCTCCACCTTCCAAAGCACTTGTGAGTTCTGATTAGGACCAGGGACAGATTTTGTTAATTGCTAATTAAAAGGGGCAGGGAGGAGAACTCCATTTCTTCACTATCCCAGCATGCTTTGCATAGTCCAATAATTTTTGTCCCATGAGGCTCAGGGTTTTATCCAGATTAGTCTGCAGTGGGCTTCCTCAGTCCCCATCTTAAGACGGAAAGCTGAGGATGGGGCTCACTACCACGCACTTTAAAGATCTCTCCCCCCACCCCTCATTTTGTTTTGGCATCCTGTCTGTAGGAGAGTTTTGTGAAACTGAAAAACTTGCACAATACATAATGTAAAATACAGTTGTAATAGAGACACATTTTTGTTGTTGCTTGTCTTGTGGTTCCTACTTGGATTTCTTTCCCCTAATGAGCCCACACAACTACCTATCTTTGATTTACAATGGAGCACTCAAATCCAGGAAAGCACAACTATCAAATCCCTGTTAAGTACATTGTTAAGAGAATGAGGTGGTCTGAGACTGGAGAAAATCACCTTAGGCAGAGGGCATTTCTGTCTTCAAGAAATCTGGGTTGGATCCAATCCTAGTCATAGAGTCAATCCACTGGAATCAATGGAACTTAGCCACGATTAATGTGTCCTATTGATTTTCAATGGATCTACTCTAAGCATGACTTAAGTCTGGAGCCAGCGCTCTTATCCCCAAACCTTAAAATATATAGGTAGCGCTGGGAATGTTGGAGACCCACAGTCAGACAGTACAGACCAGGGGTAGGCAAATGTTTTGGACCCGTGGCCCCATTGGGTTGAGAAACTGTCATGGGCACCACCACAAAATGGTTGTCACGGGAGGCATGACTACTCACAAAGGACAAGTAATTTCCCCACTCGACTGCATACAAGGCAGAAGTGGGGTCTGAGCCACAACACGCTAAGCAACTTCGTTGACCCTACACTTTTCAGTGTCTACTTCTCCACACCCCGTTCTTTTTCTTGGTGGCTGGGCGGACTGCAGAAGAAAGCATGGGTCTACAGTCGCCTGCATCTTCATTTCCCAAGAATCTCTCGGCCCCATCATGTAGCCCAGAGGCATTCATGGGAAAAGATGGCAGCAGCTGGAAGCCCCCACTTTGCTTAGAAGTGATCCCAGCTGCCCTTCAAAAATGTGCCAATAGGAAAAAAAGTAAGAGAAAATTTAGGAGGGGTGGGGCACCTTGAAAGGTGCCAAGGAAGGTGCCTGGGGGCAAATCAGCACCCACGGACACTTTGCCTATCTCTGGCATAGACAATACTAAACTAGATGGGACAAAGGCCTGACTGCATATTAGGCAGTTTCCTATAATATTCCTATGGCAAGCAGCCATCATTCCTTCTCCTCCTCCCTTTCAGCCCTTTTTAAAGGCTCAGCCCCCTCAAGCAGGAATGCCAAATTTCTAGTATTGCTCTGCAGTCTTTCCTAGAGCAATAATATTCAAGCCAGGTGGCCTTGTATATAAAGAACCACATCATGTGTTAGGGAAGAGGGGTGGGATAGGAAACACACATCACCAGCACTTCCTATCTGGCTGCTTCTACAATTCAATTAACAAAAAACCTTTCCGTTTAACGTGTTAAGGGTCTTCCGTATTCACTCAAGCTCCAAAATGCTGGGAAATTATAGCTATTAAGAGCCACGCCCTTAACGGGCACGTTATTTTGGCAATATGCATACAGCATGGTTTCCCGTGCTGTGGTTAGTTCCAGTTTCACCACTACCTTGGAGCTGGATGGCTGTCAGGGGCCATGAATCTAAGTACCAGATTTGTCTGTTGGCTGGAGTAGGTAATATGGAACTGAAGCTACCATTCCACATCACAAGTACCCAACCAGCTACCAATACCACCCACATTCCACAACAGTCTTTAAACTCCTATAAATAAGCCCGTTCTTGCCCCTTCTACCTCAGTAGCAGCACAGGGCATCTTCAAAACCACCTCTCCTATACTGCCAAGTTTCAAACCAGCCTGTTGAACCATTTTCTCAGTATAACCCATGCAACCTACTCTGCACCCCCCATTTCTGCTTATAATGGCGGAAGGCAATTCAGTCGACCCACCCTGAACACAGGGCCGCTACAGCAGCCCCATGATATGCAAAATGGCTCTAAGGCTGTCAGAATTAAGCTATCGGCATGTTGCAAAGATCCGCTGTCTCCACTGCAATGCGTAGACAAGGGCATTGTCCATTATCATCCAGGAGGGTAAATACATTTGTGGCGTATACACGATTTTGTTGTTGCATGTGCAGGCATGCCTCTGTCTGTCTGTCTGTCTGTCTATACCACCCAATAGTTCTTTGGCCAGTTCACAAAAATTATGAGAGTTCCTAGAAGAGAATAGGAAGGGTCCTGCACACAGTTTCACCTAAACTTCAGGGATTCTTATCCATGCTCCAGAACCAGACATCAGGTAGCACTGTACTAGTTTAAGATTCTCCCTGATACACTGGCTTTCTATGTGCAAGGGTTTCCTTTTGTGGAAGAGCATTGAAACACACAACTCCCTGCCTACAGTCTGAAGAGGCAGATTCTGGGAGGTTTTGCCGTATGATGAGCTGTTTCGCCTAATCTGAAACAGCAACTTTTGTAGGGGCTTCTGAACACGCAGAATGCTTCAATGCAAGAAATTCAGAGATAGAAGTGCTTCTCTCAAAGGCTCACACAACTAGGTTTAAGCAGCTTGTCAGGCATTAGAGGACTTGAACCTCTGTTACTAAGGTCAGGAAGGATGGGTACAAACCACGCTGTACAGAGGTAAACTGGGGATAATAAACACGGTAAAATTATCTTGCGATTGCTGTCAATACCCTGTGATAAAAGCAAACATTAGAAAGCACTCTGATTTTGCCAGTGTTTCAAGAACATACTGATTCCCCATGTGACCAGATTTTGGCATGGACTTGTGGTTTCAATGGGCGTTGGGATAGTGGGGGGAATACCAAAACAATATCAAGGTTCTGGTCCTCATGCTCATAAAGTGAAGGGAGAGTTCACTAGAGAGCAGCCTAAATGAAAATTCCAACCTGGAAAGAAGTTTCCCCATTTCCCAGTGTTATGAAGTCTATCCCTCTTTCTTCTGTTCCACAACTGGGGCCATCTCAGATTAATGCTGATGCCACAGATCAGCCTTCTCCAACCTGGTGCCTTTCAGATGTATCTGACTGCAACTCCCATCATCCCCAGCTACCATGGCACCAGGTTGGGGAAGACCGCCATAGATGCTATGTGCTGCAAAAGTGTTTTTGGCTCCAAACCCTGGGCAGAAATAGACTCGATCTCTGTCTATACCGCTCCTGGGGATTTGCTTCCAATGGTCCATCCAGATCTGGTCCCAATCCTACTACAATTTGCACTTCACGTCCCATGTACTCAGCTCCTGTGCTCAGCACTGACAATGTACCCAGGCATGTGCATACAGAAGTGTGTGAATGTATGTTTAGCTATCTAAATTTGAGAGTCTACTTAACAGAAACACTTCTTTCTTGGACATCAATTTATTTTAAAAAATACTAAGGAAGAAAATCTGGAATTATTTAAAAAACAAACACGAAGTCAGAGAAGGAGAAAGCCCTGTAGAGGGTGGGGCAGGGGTTTGAACTGGACAATCATAAGCAGGAGAGGAGGAGGAGGAGGAAAAAGACCGAGGCCTGTGGGTATTACAGAAGTGAGAAAAGAGACACAGCTATTTATACAATGGAAAAAATGCCTACAAAAGCTGTGTGTAATACTGAGATACAAATGTATACTATAGTGGCAACAATAGATTATCCACAAAATATCAGTACCCTCTGAAAACAGTACAATCCAACAGGTAAAGGAATTGTTTTGTTTTTCATAGAGCACACATGAGTCTTTAAAGGCAGATTGTGGTCATGTTTTCATTTTTGCTTTTATTGTCATGTACAAAACATGTCAGTTAGGCAAGGAAGTGCGTGTGTGTGTTGGGGGGGGCAAACAGTCTTAGAAATCTCACACTTGAATTTATCTTAAAGGAGAGGGGATAAATATAATTAAAAGTGGTTAGTGCTGAAGAGCCACAAAAAAGTATTGCTGTGATGCAAGGGGTGTGTGTGTATGTGTGTGTGTGTGTCAGTAACAGAAAGGGCGAATCATCCTTTTGATGTCTTGTGTCTGCCTTTTCAGGCCGAAAGGAGGTAAACAGTGCGGTTCGTAAACTGTTGAGCAGGGCTTTGGTCCGCAACTGAGCAATAGTGTCAGGAAGATGGCATGTAGGGTTGGCACTGTTGTCAAGGCAGTGAGGATGACGAGGTGATGGGGAAGAGGCTTGGTTGGCTAGATGAAGAAGCGTGGTGGTTATTTAGCAATGGAGGCCTAGTTATTCCTCATGATTAAGAGGTTCTCTCGATAAGCATCTCATTCTGCTGATAAAATTGCTCCTGGCTCATACTTCTACATGCACAGTGTGAATATGATCAAATGCTCCCCCTGTGGGGTTGGGGACACAAAGCCCTACAAGCAGAAAACTAGAATGTCGGGGAGAAGACCCCGACATGTTTGTTTTCTATGTGCAGGGAGTGATTAAAAGGGGAAGGAGCACTCAATCATGTGATTCCCTAGGTGAACTCTGAAGCGGTACAGTCCAGGAGTGGTTCTACCTTGGTTGAGAGCCTCTCAATGCACGGAGTTTCCAGGTCGTTTCTACTAATGGAAGCTCAAAGTGAATCAGCTCAAAGTCAGCCCCCAAAGGCTGTCACTTTCTTCCTATCCTAGATTTGTACTGCATGCCTGGGACAGTTCTCTTGCAACTTCCTCCTGCTTCCCTCTAGATGCAGCCAAGGCCAGAGAAAAGAACATGGGCAAAGGCACCTCTGACAGTTTTTTTCCCAGCGGTTTCGAACAATGGCAGAGAAACCTCACATGCAATCCTTCAAGAAGGGGGTGGGAATAAATGGATCCAACAGAATTAAAGTTGATCCCCCCTCCAATGAAGGTTCCCTGTAAGTGAGGCAAGGCAAAAGCGGTGATTTGGGCAGAAGGATTTTAGTCAAGGGGTGGTGAATTCCAAGTGGTTCACCTCAACGGCCAGAAATTTAGCAAAGGCGACCGCTGAGATATCAGTGCTTGTCCATCAGGACTGTGCAAATTTAACCAAAGCAGGCCTCCAAAAGGAGAGATGTTTTCTTGCACTTCTACTGCATCTCCGTGTCAGGAATGAATGGATCAATCACACCTGAGGCAGGGCACACCTGCAGGGAAGGGTGATTGTGAGGAAGCCAGGCCGGCGGGGCCTCTCATGCAAACGGGCAACCCCCTGTATGGATGCATATTCTGACCTCCCGGGAGCTTCCCAATTAAGTTATTTCTAGCAGGACACTTGCAAGAGATCTTCAGTGACACACATTTGGGGAATTTCTGCTTTAACTGACGACCTGGTTGTCTCTTTCCAGCCCCAAGTTAATTTCTCGGAAAGGAGGGGAATGTTTTTGATTAGTGGGTGTGGATAATGGTGGAAGCCCTTCTGGTAACACATTGCATCATTGCCAACACACATACACTCCACCCATGGCCAGTTCCCAATTTAACACTGGGGGAGGGGAGAGAAAATGGTGATGGGGGGATGCGCCGCGGGAATATTGCTATCAGCATACACCATTGGGGGGGGGGGGATAGGAGGAAGGCATTTGAATGGATCCCTCCAAAGAAACCAGTCCTGACGGCCACGCCCGTCAGGCCCAGCTTCCGATGTAATGCTCAGTCCAAAAGTAATAAAATATGAATATGAATATGAGAAATGATGCAACCTCGACATTTTAAGTCTCGCTAAATCCCCCAAGGCAAGAACTGTGCACAGATAAGAGGATTTCGAGTACGCGAGAGGCCGGAGGGAAATCCGGGTTAGAAAAAGAAGGCACCAGGGGGAAAGACATCTCTCTATCTCTCAAAGAGTCCCTGGCTTCTGGGCTAGGCCTGCAGTGAAGGGCTGGGTATGTGCACGCCTGATGGCAAGGGTGGCCCAAAGAAAGGCAACCGTCTCTGTCAGTGGATTCTGAGTGCCATTCAGGGCAGCCAAGAGGGAGGCAGGCAGAGACCCACGGAGCACAAGTCCTCCTCTGCCAACCCCATTGAAATCGATGGGAGCTGCTCTCACACAGCTCCTGTCTATTTCAATGGGGTTTGCACGGGAGAACTCTCCAGCAAATTGTGCCCCATGTTAATACGCCTATGTGTGCGTGCGATTGCTTTCTTCCGCCTCAGGCACCAAAAAGCATCGGGCCAGCCCCAACCAAAGTCCCCCAAAGTCCCCCATTTGCGCATAATGCCGTGGCAACCCCACAGTCTGCTGATGACACAGAGACATCTGCTGGCTCCTGCTACCTCTGGACGATATCGCTGATTTCTTTCACGGAACTGAGCAACTTGCTAAAGTCTTGTGTGGCCGCCGGGCCGCTGCTGGCTGTGGCGGGGCAGATCTGGAGTTCCCGGAGGTTGTTCTCCAGTTTGTTGATGGCCTCCCGGAAAGCGAACTTGTTCCGCATCTGCTGAATGGAGTCCACATAGCTCACGCAGAAGGTGTAGAGGTTCTTGCCTGCCTCCAAGACAGCGCTGTGGCTGGCCATCTGTTCGGAGTTTTTGCTGATGGCCGTCCGCAGTGCCTCGGAACTCTCCAGCACCGTGCCCTTGGTGACGGTGCCGCTGGCAATCTTCTCGGGAGGATGGCGGGTCTTCCGCAGGGAGACGCGGGTGGAAATGAGGGGGATGAAGGCCGTGGAGGTCGGCTGGTCCGTGCTTGGGGCAGAGGAGGCAGTGGGGGCACAGAAGGGAGAGGCAGGAGAGGGGGATGTTGCCATCAGGAGCAGCTTTGAAGAGGAGGGGAGCTTTGGCACAGAGGAGATGGCTGCCTTCTTCATCCCCTCCACTAACACACCAGGCTTGGGGGTCTCGGCATTCACGGAGTCTGCAGCCTGAGCTGGCTGCTTGCCCTTGGCCACGGACCCCTCCGGCCCGTCGTGGCTAGGGCCGGGGGCCCCCTTGCCACTTTTGCCAGCGGAGGGGGCCGAGGAGAGCGGAGGTGGCGGGGCCGGCTTCAGCTTGGCGTGCTTGCTCTTGTCCTTCTCTGCAGCCCGCTTGGCCTTCCTCAGTCGCGGCTCTTCAGCAGCAGCCTTGCCGATGCCAAGGAACACGCCAGCACCCGCTTTGGCCGCCGGACCTTGCTCCGTCGCCAGCCCCGCTCCTACGGCACTGGACTTCACAGCTTCCTCTTTGTGGGAGAGGCTCACGGCCGGAGGGATGAGCGGCTGCCTCCGGAGGAGTTTCGGCGTTAGGGCGGGCGGGCTGGATCCCGGGCTGGGCTCGGCATCTTTCGATACGTCCTCGGGAGGATCCTCGCTTTTCTTGAGTGGCCGGGGAGGCGGGGTCACTGTCCCCCTGGGAACCAGGTCTGCCTTGGCCTCATTTGCCCGCTTCCGGGGCAGGGCGGGCTTTTCGCTTTTGTGCCCGCCAAAGGTGGAGGAATCAAACTGTCGGCCCGTGGGCTGCGGGTTCCGGGGTAGAGTCACCGACCTCCACTCTGTGTCCTTGGCCCCATGGGGCACACAGGAGGCCGAGCACGAGCGGAGGAAGCGCTTGCTGGAGTTCAAGCTGTTCTCTTCTTCATTGGCCCCTGGTCGGCTATTGGTCGTGGGGCCGGATTTTTTCCAGAGGTGGGGGGACAGTAACCCTGAGTTCCCGGCCACAGTCCCATTGGTGACTCCAACCTCGTTGCCGGGGCTCTGGAACCTGGAACGGTCCTCCGTGTCTGCAGGGTGCATGCTCAAGGCTCCGTTGCTGCCGTCTTTGTTCTCTTCCTCACCCCCACCCTTGCGGTCCAGATGGCTCTCGACCTCACGGAAGGAGCTGCTGCGCTTCGGAGGGGTCGGGGCTATCTTCTTCTTCTTCTTGATCAGAGCACTGAAGAGGTTGGTCTTTCTGTCTTTCGGGAGCAAGCGGTCGTCTTCATTTAAACCACTGTCCGCAACGACCCTTTCCTTCCGCGGCAGCAGGGGAGAGACAGCTGGCTCGTGCTCTGTGGCATCTGCAGAGTAAAGAGAGAGGGAAAGGGGGAGAACAGGTTGGACGGAGCTTTGCTGAAATAACAAACCAATCGCCTCACCTTAGAGGCCCCTGTCTGGAGGCTGGTTTTAAACAGAGCACACTTCGCTTACACTCCTCATGCTTGCAATAATGATGAACCTCCTCCTTCACCGTGAATTTCTAATCCCCTTTTAAAGCCATTTAAGCCAGCGGCCAACACTGCCTCTTGCACTTGCAAATCGGTAGCAGATGAGCTTCTTGGATGAGCTTCTCCCAGGCTCTGAAAACCTGGCTGTTTCAGGCTTGGATTAGCTTCTGCCAGGCTTTGAAAACCAGGCTGTTCAGGGCAGGCATCTCAGGTGGGTTAGGGATTTTTAGAGCAAGGTCGTTTTTTTCAGCCGAATATGTAATTTTGTTGTATTTCGTGTTGTTGTTGGTACTGTACGCCGCCTAGAGTGGCCAGGTAGCCAGCCAGATGGGTGGCTAATAAATCTAATTAATAAATAAAATAAATAAAATGATGACGATGGTGATGACGGCGGCAACTTGGTATTTATTTACCTTTTCCCCCTAAGTGCTCAAAGTGCGTAACATAAATTATGTCAGTAACCCCTATTAAAACACTCCAGATCCGGGAGAAAGGAGGAGGCTGAGAAACAGCAGCTTATCTAACAACACCAAGTGAAGCTCATTCTCTTAACTCAGGACTGTTGAACCTCTTTCAACCCAAAGGCTGAAATAAATTTCAGAGAAGTTTGGTCTGTGTGTGTGTGTATGTGCGCGTTCAAGTGGTGGGTGTGGCCAAAGACAAAAAGAGTTGGGCCAAAAACACCAGTATATTTTAGCTTAAAGCTCCTACTGCCAGTAACCAGGGCCGGCGTCAAGGGTCGGCATGACTGGACACCTGTCAAGGGCTCACAACCCAGCAGGGGCCCAATGACAAGAGCCCCCTGGACTTGCTCCTCCTCTGCCCCATCGCAACCTGCGTGTTCCCCGGCCTCTCGCTCTGGCCCAGATGACAGCAGTGGTGAGAAGGGGAAGCAGGAGATGCCACGGCCTCCTTGCCCACTGGCTCTCTGCCTGCCAAGCAAGCAAGTGGGAGCAATGATGAGGAAAAGGAGGAGCAGCAAGGGCAGCTGGCGACCATGCTGGTGAGAAGGGAAGCTCACTGTGGGAAGGAGGGTGTCTTGCTGAAGGGCCCCCCAAAACCTGGAGCTGGCACCACCAGGAACTAATGGGGAAAAACTGCACAAAAGCTGGGAAGCCACCAAACCACCAGTGGTTGGGGGAAGGGGTAGTGGCACTCTGGGGCAGAGTTTCTGCGCCCCTGTCTTCACTGCTGCTGCTACTGATTTGCAACTGCGAGAGGTGGTGTTGGCCACTGGCTTAAATGTCTTTCAAAGGGGATCAGATATTCACGATGAAGGAGGAGATTCATCAACAGCTATTAGCCGTTATAGTTAAATGGAACCTCCCCATTCAGAGGCAGTGTACCTCTGAATATCAGGCGCTGGGGAACGATAGTAGGAGAGATCTATTGCTCTCATGACACGCCCATGGGCTCCCCCGAGGCATCTTGTTGGCCACTGTGCTCAACTACATGGATTCTGACCCAGCAGGACTCTCCTCTGATGTTCTTAATCTCATAACTTGCAGCGGAGAGCCCTGGGCTATGGACCAATTCATAGAGCTTGCCTGGTGTGCCTGGAAATGGGCTGGAGCGATCCGGGTGGCAGTTCGTTTGTGGCGATGTGTCCATCACGAGCACCCATCGCGAATGGTTAGCTCAGGGGCAGAGGACCTGCTTTGCACACAGAAGGTCCTGGAGTCCATCCCCAGCATCTCTGGGTAGGGCTGGAAAAAACTCTTGCCCCAAACCCTGGAGAACGGCTGCTAGTCAATCTAGAGTAGATAACCTTTTTCCGTTAAGAAGCAGCCACCAAATAGTGTCTCAGGAGATTACTATTTGGCCACAGGTGCTGCTAGAGAATAAATGGCCTTGTACCTTGCCCCAGGATGTGAATCAAGGGCTATAAAGCCTTCTTCAAATTGCACTCTGAGGGAAAAAGTTAAAGTGGAAATAGGTATCTGCTCCTGCTCCGAAACTGCTGCCCCTTCTACCGAGGAGAGAAGAATGACTGAGGCCTGAGAGAAAGGGATGATTCCTCAGCCGCCCAGCTGTCATCCTTGGATATAGCCTGCCTCCTACTGGCCACGCAGGGAACATCATCTGGTGTCTAGGGTCCATGTGCCACAATAGGGGAAAAGCACTCATGACAGCACCCAGCTCTGATTATACAAACTCCCCCAACCTCTCCAATTCAAAGGCTTTGCACAGAAACAAACATCTGTTGATCTTTCATTATTGTTTCAACAAAGGGAGTTTTGTGGCACCATAAAATGCTAACAGGTTTACTGTGGCAGAAACTTTAATGGCCCAGAGGCCACCTCATCAGGCACGTGTCAGACCAAGTGGGCTTCCGGCCCACAAAAGCCCATGACACAAGACATCGCCTTTTACAGCGTCACCAGACTCTTGCTTTTGCTGCCGCCAACTCATACTGCTAAACCAGCCTGGAATTTGTTAGCCGTTCTATGGAAGCTGCCCGCCACTGTGAGTGACTGATTGAAAGGCTGTTTAATTTCATGGTAGATTTTTGTAAATAAGCACATGGTGCCCCTTGCTGAAATTATATTTGGTACCTGCCAGAAGTGATACTCTTCAATGTTCACTGAACAGACACCCAATACAAGGGGGCGTGGGGGAGGAAGGAATATCTGGCCCTGAATTCTACTCAAGAGGGGAAGAAGAGAGGAGCTGGGAAGCGTCTCTCTGCTTGAGTCCAGCACGAGTAAAGTAACCCTTTTTCAGTGTCCACGGAAGGCAAAGGTGAGCCTGCCTATAGGCACTGCTTGAAGGGACACAAGGCCTTCTCAGAACTCCAGTCCCCAACCTTTTTTGGGAGAGTGGGCACATTTGGAATGCTGAGCTGATGTCGTGGGTGCTCTCACAAAATGGCCGCCCTCACAAAATGGCTGACATGGCCGGTCACAAAACACTCATTTCCCAAAAGGCAAACAGGTGAGGCTAGAAGAAAAGTAACTTGCCCAAGAACCGAAGTACAAGGCAAAGGTGGGGGCTGAGCTCCAAAACACAGCACCGCTCTTTGGAACCCAAATAAAGATGATGCTGGAGGGTACCACTTTGCTTTGCAGCATGCTAGGCTCCCAATTATATATATATTTTAATCTTAAGAAATAAAATAGAAATCAGCAGGGGTGGGGAGCCTGGTGGGTGCCTTCAAACCACGCCCTGGTTTGGTGTGAGACGGCTCCCCCATATTCCTAATAATGTCACATAAAATGACTGTAATGGGTGGCCCTGCTGTATGGTTGGTACAGTAATTGGGGATGGGCACAAAGTAGACTCTTACTGGTGGTGGCTGATTTTCTTCATAAGAACATAAGAAGAGCCCTGCTGGATCAGACCAAGAGTCCATCTAGTCCAGTATCCTGTTCACACAGTGGCCAACCAGCTGCCCAAGGGAAACCCACAAGCAAAGACGAGTGCATCAACACCCTCCCGCCCATGTTCCCCAGCAACTGGTGTACACAGGCACACTGCCTCTGATGGTGGAGGTAGCATAGAGCCATCAGGACTAGTAGCCATTGACTGCCTTCTCCTCCATGAATGTGTCAACCCCCCTTTTAAAGCTACCCAAATTGGTGGCCATCACTACATCCTGTGGCAGCGAATTCCATAGTTTAACTCTGTGCTGTGTGAAGAAGTCCTTCCTTTGATCTGTCCTGAATCTCCCACCAATCAGCTTCATGGGAGGACCTCCTTGGGTTCCTGTTTCCTGTTCAGGAGATGCCAGAGCAATAACTCTGCTTTTCGACACCATGTAGACAATGAGATTTGTCCGTCGCCAAATTGGAGTGAGAGTGAAGTCCCTCACTGTGATTTGGCTGCATCGTCATATATCTTATTTATTTGTTTGTTTATCATTCATTCATTCATTTCATTTCTATACCGCCCAATAGTGGAAGCTCTCTGGGCGGTTCACAAAAGTTAAAACCAAACGGCACACAATAAACCTCACTGGCTACATGGCGTTGACATGAAGCCAAGACAGAGTGATTACTCTACCATCTTCTGGGTGGCCAGTGTGGAAGACACATGGGTGTCTTGTGGATAGAAAGCACTGAAGTAAAATGGCGCCCAACAGTGGTGGAATGCATGATTTCCTCCACCGCCAAGACTTCATGAACAGGTGATAGTGAAAAAATCTGAGAATTTTGTGAAATCTTTTACCCCACTCAAGTTTTGAGCTGAAAATGTTCTCTGAAGGTATCTTGGCTCAGCCCCCCTGGATTCAAGGGAGTGATACAAAGGAGGAGGCATCCAAATGGTGCATCAGAGCTCTTAACGCCATTGCTCCTTTTGCTCAAGGTCCCCTCCAATCCCCTTTTTGGCCTGCTTCACAACCAGAGCTGGAACGTACCACATTCCCCTAGGCCTTTTGTGGGCACCGTCTCCAGGCTTTCATTGGCATCTTTGCATTCGGCTGGTCTTCTAGATGTTCTTGTTTTAGTCGGAAGTTCTGGAGCTTGCAGGAAGGTATTCACAACGCTCCTCATCCCTTTCTTCCCCAGCTCTTTTTCCACCTCTGGAAAGTAGAGGATTAAAAACAAACACTCAGCAGACTCTAAAGGGTTGTCGAGGGCTGCATTGCCTCAGGGTTATCTGGTGCGGGGCGGGGGGCACATAACAGTGGTGGGTTAGCCAGCAGTGGGCATGGCCAGAGCCAAAAGTGGGCAGTCACCCCTTCTTTCTCCTTCTGTCACCCCCCCCCGACACCCCTTATCTTGCTCTCTCTCTCCCTTTCTGCCCAGTTCTTGCCAGATTTCTAAAATGATCACTTGGCAGAGGGCTTTTGAAATTACCCAGCTAGCGACTAACAGAAATTAATACTATTCTGCTATTAATGCCTTCTGCTATTTCCCCAATCCTTCACCCTATGCTCTAACTTCACAATGATCAGAGCTGCAAAGTTGCTTGGGTTTTCTTTTCCCATTACTTCTAATTATTTATTTTTTACAACGCTGACAAAAATGCACAAAAGTATACAAACAAATATTATCAACAATTGGTAGAGAATATAAACAAATTTACCAATAAAACCAGCAAATATCACAAGGCTCCCAGTAACACAAAAGGTTGTGCATTCTCTTGATTCTTGTTACACTGATATGTTACAAATAAGGACCACTTTTTTATAAATCTATTATTTTGCTGTCTTCCCTCCCTAACCCCTACTATGTTAGTTAACTTAGGGTGCAATCCTACATAAGTTTAGACAGAAAAAAGTCCTACAGCTCCCAGCACTCCCCAATCAACCAATCTGGCTGGCAAATGCTGGGAGTTGTAGGACTTTCTTTCTGTCTAAATATGCATAGGGTTGCACCCTTAACCATATATATTATTCCCATAATTTAATAATCCAATCATCAATTGTGGGAGCTTTCGGGTTTTTTTTCCTCCAGTTTGCGGATATCAGCATTCTGGTGGCTGTTAGTAAGTACACTATCATCTCTATGTCATCAGATAGAACAACTTCCTTTACATAACCGAAGAGAAGAACTATTGGATCCAGTAGGAGACTATACCCTTTATTAAAAAAAAAAATAGAATTTTTTCTGAAGGCAACATCCCCCAACCCTGATCTGAATTTATGCTTATGCTATCAGCATGGCTACACATCATGCCAAAAAGTGATGTACATTTGCCTGTATTCTGTCATTTGTTCCAACCGCTGTGTTTGTGTGCATTTGCCTGGGGGAAGAATTCTGAATATTTAAGGCAAGGACTGAGGTGATAAAAGGGAGATGAAGGAGGGATAGGATGGGGCTGGGAGTGGGACAAGAAGCTATGGAGAGCAATAACATCATACTCCGTGCCCAGTTGGAGCCCTTTTGGGTCTATGTTGAAAAAACCCCCAACAAGATACCATAACTTGGCTCCAGAAAGGGGAAAAAAAAAATCTGTCTGGCACATAATATACTTTCCCTCTCCTCCCACACTGTCTTTCTGCATTCCTGGGACTTTCAAAGCAGGCGCTCTACAGCCTGAAGCATGGGTCCTCTCTTACCACCTCCAGTCATGCATGAAGCTTAAATGTAGGGTGGGAATTCACCTCCATGTCTCAATCCCCCCAATATATAAAAGTTACTGGGCCGTGTTGCTCACTGATCTCAGGTTTTCAGGCCCAGCATTCTAATGCGTTGAAGATCCCATGCTCTGGCTTACCAAAAAAAAGAAGAAGTACGTTTTCCATCGCAAAGAGGGAAACGAAATACGCGTGGGGTTATGCAGATGGAGCAATCATGCGGAAAACAAAGCACTTATCTCGCCTCCCACAGAGCGGGAATTATCTGTGATGGCACCTACCGTCAGATATGCTGGATTCTTGAAACATTGTTTCAAACGCTTGGTGGATTTCGGCAAAGGAAGGCCTGTCGGAAGGGCTCCACTGCCAGCCTGTGAGGACAGACGATATGTTAGTGCTTCAAATACCTCGCTCTCTACCGCTCTCCAGCGAGGGTCCGACCTTGGGGCGAACGTCCGGGGCCCCCACAGCCTAGTGGGGGAGGGCCCGAATGACCACCCAGAAACCAGCAGATGCAAACTCAATTTGGAGTCTGTTTATTTGTTTTTCATTCTTGTTGGCAAACAGTTTTGTTGTGGTGGTTCTAACCTATCGGGAATGTAGAAGCAGTTTTAAAGCATGGAAGGGTGTGTGTGTGTGTGTGTGGAGAGGAATGTTATTTTTGTGCTTCACAACTGAAGTAATACAGTTCTAAGGGGGCCTGTCATAATGCCACTAAATCCAGGATCTAAAATTACCTCGCTGCCCCACCCAGAAGCAAAGAAAACAGCAGAGCGGGCGGGGGGGACACCCTCTCTCACTGCTTTTTATTCATTCCAACCAAATAATTCCAACAATTTATTCCAACCAAATAATAAAATGAGGAAGCCTTCTTACTGTCTCCAGAAACCATACAAATACACTAAAAGGAAACAGTTCTAAAGACAGACCACCAGTAAAGGGGAGGAAAATGTTTAAAATAAAACTGTCATCACATGGGCATGGATGGCCACTAGCGTTGTGTGAGAATGTTGTTTTTGCTCACAAAACAGGCAGGCACGCTCTGTTGGAAGCCCCAAACGTGATCGAAAATGTTCACGAATTGCCGGGCACGTGCTCACGTTCGATTTGCGCAACGTTCCCCTGCAGATGGAAAACCCCGCTTTAGTCTATGGAGGAAATTTGTGCAAATTTCACATTAGCTCTCTGCTCAATTTGCACAATTTTCCTGTTTGCACAGAGTGAGCAGCAAACATGAACAGGAATCAGGCATGAGACGAGTGGTGGGATGAAGTTCAGTGAATCCTAGCGACCTCAAACATCGCCTTCAGAAGCCACCTCAGGATATATTGAGGAAACGCATTCTTGGAAGTAGATTATAAACAGATGGTAAAGAAAGGCACAGCATTATGGAATGTATTATTGCAACTGATGTGTTTTTGATGTAACGCTTTAATTTTTTTTTTATTTGTTACATTTATATCCTGCCTTTCCTCCAAGGAACTCAAAGCGGTTTACATAACCCGCCTCATCTCCATTTTATCTTCACAACAACCCTGTGAGGTAGGCTAGGCTGAGAGTCAGTGACTGGCCCAAAGTCACCCAGTGAGCTTCATGGCTGAGTGGGGACTAGAACTGAGATCACCAAAGTCCCGGTCCAAGACTCTAACCACTACGCCACACTGGCTCTCTTTTGTATTAAGGTTCTTGTTTATTTGTTATTTATTTATTAACAGCATTTGTATACCGCTCCATATCTAAAACAGATTCTGGAGCGGTGAACATAAGAAGTAAAAAAAGATAAAAATGATTAAAACATCATTATTAAAATTGTTCTTTTAAGAACAGAATGCCAATACAAAAAGTTGTGTGAGAAAGCAGCAAACAAATGAAAAGTGATGGTGCTCTTGGCGATGGATGGGGCATACAGGTTTTTAACGTCTGACCAGGAGGAGGCTAAAGCTGTTTGGGAGGGGTAGCCAAATTTCTCAGAACCGTGGGAGAAGCTGCCCCAGTTTGACTTCACCCTCTGATTCAGTAGAAGGGTGGGGCAACAGGGGCACCTAGCCCAGGCGCAGTGTGAACATGGGTGCAAAGTGTCAATCGAAGGCCATATGAATATACTGAGAGTTACTAAAACCATGTTTGATGAAGCAGCATTTCCTTTTCCATTGGAATAATAATTAGACACATTTTCAAGGTGATATCTGGGCTTTTCACCTATCAGCTTGCTGTGAGGCTTAGTAAGGGCAGCAGGTTAGGTGGAGCACCACCACTGCAGCTTCTCTGTGGATCTGTGGCTGCAGCTTAATACGGCCAAGCACATTTGGCCACTGAGAACTAGAGACAGGCAAATCAGTCTGTTTCAAATCACCACATACACACACGTAAACACACACACACACACAGGTGCCACTGGCTGTTTTTCATTAAGACAATGGCATGCCCATTCCTAAGGATTTAAACACATTACCATCTGAACAAGTTAAATTAGGGAGGTGCCCCAACCCCAACCCCTTTTAAGGGAAAAGACCCAGGAAAGGGAAGCCTTTGGCTCCAGAGGAACCTTACATGCTCTCATGAGTTCATAGACTTTCTCTGGACAGCCTTCGGGGCGTTCCATGCGATAGTCCTTCTCCAGGAGTTCGTAGACCTGTGAGAGGTCAATCCCAGGGTAAGGGGACATGCCATATGTTGCGATTTCCCAAAGCAGGACGCCGAAGGCTGCAAAGGAAAGATAACATGTTTTGAAACACGGTAACTCACAAACATGGTGGGGGAGACACATAACTCAGGGGAAGAGCACCTGGTTTGCAGGCAGAATGTCCCAAGTTCAAATTCTGGCACCTCCAGCTAAAGGAAGTCTGGGGGAAAGACTTTGGGGAGGGGCCATAGCTCAGCAACAGAGCACCTGCTTACACATAGATGGTCCCAGGTTCAACCTCTGGCATAACCACTTAATAGGATCAGGAAGTAGGTGATGGGGAAAACCTTTCTTTAACTGAGACCCTGGAGATCTGCTGTCAGATGAGAGTCGTAGACAATACTGTGTTAGATGGACAAATATGAAGTATGCCTTGTACGAAGCACATTCCTTCCTTGCATGCGGCAGAGATATGCAAGCAATACATAACTTACACAATGAAAGGCTTCTGTAAGCCCAAACACCCTGCCTTTCAAAGAGGAGACTGCCTGTTGCACCTCTGTATGATTCACTGCCCTGGCGCTGCTGCCTTTCAAACTGACTCCACTATGAGGAGGAAATTCTGCTTCCTCTCTCCACCTGAAGTGATTGGAGTGTTCAGTGTTCACCCAATGCAGAAATAATGCAGAAACAGAGGAGGCTGCCCAGTGCATCTTTGCATGAGTCACTAGGACAGGCTCACCTCCTCCCAAATCATTTTAATTCCAGGAGCAGAGGTGAGGAAGAGCTGCCTCAGCCAGAACAAATTTGGGAACGTATAAGTGCGTTTCCTGGGGGGGTGGATGCATGAGCTAAGTGCTCCGGCACTTTCCTGCTTTGGGCAGCCCACGTTCCACGCTCAATGGCAGTGGAGATGTTAAAGAGGACTTACAAGCCCCCTTATCAATCCAGACAAGTCTCCTGAGATACGACAGGGCAGAATTAGCCTAATTTTCAATTTACTAGCTTGTCTCCAACCTGAATGCCTCGAGTTCCTTCAAATCCTGTTAAAGGCACAATTAAGAGATGTCACAGCAGATTAATTGAAACCTCTGCTGGTGTGCTCTGTAAATCAGATAAGCTCTTCTTTATCTCCCCTACCCTGCCACACCCACTTCTGACCTCTCTGATGTCAGGTCTGACCCCAAAAGTGAATATTTCGGGGGGGGGGCCTTTCCTTCCTCGAACAGAGCCAAGACCCCAGGTAGAGAAAGCAACAAGTTCAAGCGGCAAGACAAAATTGATTCGCCATAAGCCAAATGAACCTAAACCTCCAGGCAGAGGCTGCAGAGATGGGATTGCAGCTGGAAAGCACTGCCCTGTCTCCTTTCCCCCACTCCCCTGTAACACCTAGAATAGCCTTTCCCAACTGGACACCCTTTGGAATGGCTGGACTACAACTCCCATCGCTGGAAGTTGGGAGACCAACACATATGGAGAGCACCAAATTGAGAAAATCGGATCTAAGGCAACATCTCAACAAACAACGAGGGGGCCATTTTTAACTGACTACCACCCCCTCTCTCTTTCTCTCCCCTTGCCTCATCTTCCCCTTCCCTTGCACCCTCTCTTTCCAATCCTGTCTACTGCTCTTTTCCCTTCCCTTAAAAGAAAGGACAATACCAAACTTGCAACCTATCTGCACAGAACAGTGGGTCTCAAACCAGCAACAGCCGGTCTTCAGTGCCTTGCTTCCGGCGCCACAAGTCCTCTGGACCCTCAGGCTCAGTAGGCTCTCTGGATTAAGGGCGCTCTCTAGCGACATTTCTAGCCTGAACCCAGTCCGCTGAAGCCACAGGCCAATCGGGACACAGCTGGCTGTATAAAGCCCTCGCATCTGAGACAGCACCTCTTCTTGTCTCATTGGGTAGCTACACAAACTGCTGCACTTTGCCTGGAACTTAACCGTCTCCACTGCTTCTGGTTCTTTGCTGGGGCTACGACAGGACTCTCATGCTGCAGCCAGTCTTGGGGTTTGGCCAAGGCCTGACAGCACCTGAAGCAAGGGGGTGGCCCAGACCATTTCAAAGATTTATCTGAAGGCTAGTGATCTAGGGAGATTCAAGGCATGACACAGCATAAGCCCAGGGTTAATTTTACCCAGAAGGTGCAGCTAGTGAAGTGGAGCAGGGGCAGGAAAACCCATTGGCACAGTGATGTCATGTCATGCACTGACAATCCCTAGTCGTTACAGCAGGGGTGGCGAACCTCAGGTCCATGGGCCAAAATCAGGTCCCAATCAGGTCCCCCTTTTCCTCGCCACACCCCTTTCCCCTGACCACCAGTCACTTGGTGGCTTTCCAGCTTTTGCACGTCCCCCCGCCCCAATCCTAAAAGGTTGAAATGCCTCTCTTAAGGCTTAGTTATTGGCAGCATTAAGAAACATGATGTTTATTAATGCGGCTTGATTGGCTGTTGAATACAAGTGCTGATTGTTAATCCAGGCTCTCTCATTGAGGTTTGGCCTGTTCCTGATCGGTCCTGGGTCAGCTTATAAGTGGTATCGTAGCATGCTCTTATTTGTAGCCGAAGCTGGTGTTTCTTACCCAAACATTTCACATTTTAAAATATATGTGCGTGTGTGTGTATGAATCTATCTATATATGTGTGTACGTGTATGTGTGTGTATATGTGTTTATATGTGTGTGTATATGTGTGCGTGTATATGTGTGCGTGTGTGTATATATATGTGTGTGTGCGCGTATGTATATATATATGTGTGTGTGTGCGTATGTATATATATATATGTATGCACGTGTGTAAATGTGTGTGTATATGTGTGCATGTGCGTATGTATATATATACGTGTGTGTGTATATGTGTGCATGTGCGTATGTATATATATACATGTGTGTGTGCATGTATGTGTGCGTGTCTGTGTATATGTGTGTCGGTGTGTGTGTATCTGTGTGTCTGTGTCTCTCTCTGTGTGTATGTATGTATAGATGTGTGTGTCTATGTGTGTGTGTGTGTGTCTGTGTATATGTGTGTGTGTCTATCTATGTTTTTAAAAATTTAAAGCTGTAAAATTTTAAATTTTAGATTTGTAATTTTTAAAAAAATCTGTAACAGTTTATAAACTGGATGCACTACTGGAGGTTTTTTGTTCTGCCTTTGGAGCACGGTGTCACGCGCCTGGCATCGCCTGCGTTTCGGGTGATTTGGCAGTCAGAGCTTTCAGCTACAAGATGCTGGTATTTCGGCCTTTTGGCCTTCTGCCCTGCCCACCATTGGAATGCAGCCCCTGAGAGCTTCCCTGAAACTGAATTTGGCCCTCCAGCTGGAAAAAATTCCCCACCTCTGTGTTAGAGAGAGAAAGAGGAGACACAGGCTGCTGGCTCCAGCCTGACAGGGCACCTGAACATAGCAAAACCGCAGGAGGTGGAGGAGTCTTCCTGAAACCCAACGAAGGAACTAGACTAATGTGACATCCCATAGTACAAGGTACGGCCTCTTGCTATCAGTTCAGCGACCTGTATGTAATTACTTCGGTCACCCTGCACATTCCCCCTGAATGCGAAGAGAACGCCGCTGCCATCTCGCATAAGGAAGGGCATCACATCATCTTACGTGAGAAATAGCCACCGGCCATTTCAGGCTAGCCTTTTCCAGAATAGTCCTTTGTCAGAACTCTGTCCTCAAGTAGCTGGGGATGAGGAGGAAATGTGTTGTTAAAGAAAAAAAAGCGTGTGTGTGTGTGTGTGTGGGGAAACCTGAACTCAGCATCACAGCAAAGGCACTATCTAGCTGGGAAGGCTCTGCTTTACACAGTTATGATGGAATCCAACCCCCACAGAAGCCAGGCACAAGGTGGCCGGCTGCTTCCCTGACCCTCAACTGGGATTGGAAGATTCACAAACATGGGCCAGTTGTACACACTCCTCGTGACAATATTGAGCTTTTTTTGTTTTGGAGTGGGGTGGGCAGTTTATGAGGAAAAATGAGACTGATCTGTATGAACAATGCAGGTAAATTTACAGAGGGAAATCTGATTCTTTAGTATGATTGGCAAAAGCAGATTGAGGCGGGGGGAGCAAATCTATGCACACTTGCGCAATGTGCATGCATGTTCACAGTCTGAATGGCCACACTGTCAGGGATGAGGGACTAAATGGATCTGCCCCAGACTGACTCAAGAGAACTGGTCCACCTAGTACACGATGGCCTACTCTAACGGGCAGTGGCTCTCCTCTCAGGCAGAGCTCTTATTAAGTTCCAATGTGCTCTGCTCCTGTGCGATTGGGCTCTCCTCACAATGGAGAGTTTGGGCTCCCTTGGCACATCGTGTTGACTTTGTTTTCCCACAGCAGACAGAGCTCTGACTCTTAGGAGCCTTGAACTAACTTAGGAGTGTTGAACCACTTTCAGTTTGAGGGCCCAATTCAATTTCGGAGAAGCTCTCGGGAACTGCATTCCGGTGCTGGGCAGGGCCAACCCCCCCACCCGAATAGCAACATAGTTTAGTGTAAAGCTCTTACAGCCAGTAACTAAGCCTTAGGAGAGGCATTTCAGCCTTTTAGGATGGGAAATAAACTGCACAAACGCACTAAATAATCTGTGGATAGGAGAAGGGGGGTGGGGCCAGCTGGGTACTGAGACCCCAGGAAGGCTGGATTTGGCCCCGGGCCTGAGGTTCTGCACCCCTGATCTAACTGCTTGAAGGAAGTGCTAAGCTCTTACCCCAGACGTCAGACTTAATGGAGAACTTGTTGTAAGCGAGGCTTTCTGGCGCAGTCCACTTGATGGGGAACTTGGCTCCAGCGTGGGCTGTGTACGTATCGCCCGTCATCAGCCTGCTCAGGCCAAAGTCGGCCACCTTCACCAGATGGTTCTCCCCTACAAGGCAGTTCCGGGCAGCAAGATCCCTAAGGTGGGATGGGGAGAAAGAGAAAGAACACAGGCGATGACATTTCTCACGAAAGAAGGCATACGTCCTTACTGCAGCGACAAGAGCAGCATCCGGCACACAGGAAGAGGCTTCTGAAGAACAGGGATTGTGCAGCAGATGTGCAGAAGGTACCCCTGAAGGGAGAAAGCTTTGAAAAACATGGCCCGGTTGGAGTCCACCAGGAAAAGAGCCTTCAGTGTGGTGGCCCCCTTCCTGTGGAATTCCCTGCCTTTGGAGGTCAGGCAGGTGCCAACATTGTATTCCTTCCAGCGCCTCCTAAAGACACTGTTATTTTGAGAGGCCTTCCTTGCATGACCAGCTGTGGTTATTCAATTTGACCTTATTGGAATTTCTCTTTTCAAAAAATGTTTTCACTGCTTTAACCTGGTGTTTTATTCTTTTATCTTTGTTGTTCACCACACCGAAATCTTCTGATGTGGAGCGGCATATAAGTATTGTAAACAAACAAACAAACATGGATCAAGAGAATTTGGGAGTGAATAGCACCAGGGGCAGAAATAGGAAGGTACTTTATCCTGAGTCAGACCATCTAGATCAGAATTATCAATATTGACTGGCAGCAGCTCTCCTGGGTTTCAGGCAGGATTCTTTCCCAGCCCTACCGGGACATGCCAGGGATTGAACCTGGGGAAACAGTACCAGAAAGAAATCTATCAAACAGTGTTTGTGAATGGGCCAGGAAACCACATTGGTTGATACTGCCAGTTCCTGATAGCGCTAAACAAACTGGGGGAGGGAGAGCAACATCACTGAGAAATGTTTTAGAAGCCTTAACATATAAGAAGAAGATGAAGGAAATGTTTCCACACTATGTCATGCTAAATTGGAAATTGATCCTACTGCAACGCTCTCCCCGCATCCGAGCAAGAGATATGAATCTCTGTCTCCATGATTCTTGATCTTTGAAAAGTCACTAGCAGAACTAGTAACAGACTCCTTGTTCGATAAGAGCAAGTCGTAGCAAAGGGCACGTTAATTTGTCACACAACGTTCCGGCAGGTCCCCTGTTCTTGGCGGCAAATGCTGCTGAAACCTACACATAAAGAAAAGTGCCTTGTCATTAGCACTGATCCTGCCCCCTCTGCTGCTTGATTCATTCAATGAGGTCACTGCTGTGCATCTGAAAACTACTGAGGAGGACAGTGACAGCACCCCTGGAGGGATTGGGTAGAAGGCTGAGGGGGTGGGCGGTTTGTAAAAAAAAGACAGCACTGACAAGGCAGAAGGGAAGAAAGCCTTTTTTCTTCTCTTTTTTTGCTCTCTGGGATCATAGGCAGCAAAGCAGAGAACACAGTGCCCAAGAGCGCAGAAGAAATGAGCTAGAGCACGACACTTTTTTTTTTAAGGTTAACACTACTGCAGGGGCGGCCAGGGAAAGGAACCCATCACAGAACTGGCTGGGGCAACTCTGCTTGCCACTGACAGAGGTGCTGAGCCTTCAAAGCAGCATAGGAAATGTTACGCCATAGGACAAACCTTTAGCATGGCACTAAACAAAGTCAAGAAATCACTGGGACAACATGCAAGCATGGCCTTGGTGTACAAAATGAAGCAGGACAAAGGCTAATAGAGTTTTGTCAAGAGAACACGCTGATCATACCAAACACTCTTTTCCAACAGCACAAGAGGCGACTCTACGCATGGACATCACCAGATGGTCAATATCGAAATCAGATTGATTATGTACTTTGCAGCCAAAGATGGAAAAGCTCTATACAGACAGTAAAAACAAGACCTGGAGCTGACTGTGGCTCATATCATGAGCTTCTTATTGCAAAATTTCGGCTTAAATTGAAGAACGTAGGGAAAACCTAACATGACCTAAATCATATCCCTTATGAATATACAGTGGAGGTGAGGAACAGATTTAAGGGATTAGACCTGATAGACAGAGTGCCTGAGGAACGATGGACGGAGGTCTGTAACGTTGTTCAGGAGGCAGCAACGAAATCCATCCCAAAGAAAAAGAAATGCAAGAAAGCAAAGTGGCTGTCTGATGAGGCTTTACAAGTAGCTGAGGAGAGAAGGGAAGCGAAAAGCAAGGGAGAAAGGGGAAGATATATCCAACTGAATGCAGAGTTCCAGAGAATAGCAAGGAGAGACAAGAAGGCCTTCTTAAATGAACAATGCAAAGAAATCGAGGAAAACAATAGAATGGGAAAGACTAGAGATCTTTTCAAGAAAATCGGAGATATCAAGGGAACATTTTGTGCAAAGACGGGCATGATAAAGGACAAAGAAGGCAGGGACCTAACAGAAGCAGATGAGATTAAGAAGAGGCGGAAAGAATACACAGAAGAACTATACAGGAAAGATCTTAATGTCCCTGATAGCCATGATAGTGTGCTCACTGAACTTGAGCTGGACATCCTAGAGAGTGAAGTCCAGTGGGCCTTAGGAAGCATTACTAACAACAAAGCTAGTGGAGATGACAGTATTCCAGCTGAGCTATTTAAAATCCTAAAAGATTATGCTGTTAAAGTGCTGCACTCAATATGCCATCAAATTTGGAACATTCAACAGTGGCCACAAGACTGGAAAAGGTCAGTTTACATTCCAATTCCAAAGAAGGGCAATGCCAAAGAGTGTTCAAACTACCGCACAATTGCGCTCATTTCACATGCCAGCAAGGTGATGCTCAAAATCCTACAAGCTAGGCTTCAGCAGTATGCGAACCGAGAACTACCGGAAGTACAAGCTGGGTTCCGAAGAGGCAGAGGAACTAGAGATCAAATCGCCAACATTCGCTGCATCATGGAGAAAGCAAGAGAATTCCAGAAAAACGTCTATTTCTGCTTCATTGACTATGCTAAAGCCTTTGATTGTGTGGATCACAACAAACTGTGGCAAATTCTGAAAGAGATGGGAGTACCAGACCACCTCACCTGTCTCCTGAGAAACCTGTACGAGGGTCAAGAAGCAGCAGTAAGAACCAGACATGGAACAACCGAGTGGTTCAAAATTGGGAAAGGAGTATGACAAGGCTGCATATTGTCGCCCTGCTTATTTAACTTATATGCAGAGTACATCATGAGAAACACCAGGCTGGATGAATCACAGGTCGGAATTAAGATTGCCGGGAGAATTATCAATAACCTCCGATATGCAGACGATACCACCCTAATGGCAGAAAACGAAGAGGATCTAAAGAGCCTCTTGTTGAGGGTGAGAGTGGAGAGTGCAAAAGCTGGTTTGAAACTCAACATTACAAAAACTAAGATCATGGCATCTGGCCCCATCACTTCCTGCCATATAGAAGGGGAAGAAATGGAAGCAGTGACAGATGTTATTTTCTTGGGCTCCAAGATCACCGCAGACGGTGACTGTAGCCATGACATTAAAAGACGCTTGCTCCTTGGGAGGAAAGCTATGGCAAACCTAGACAGCATAGTAAGAAGCGGAGACATCACCTTGCCGACAAAGGTCCGCATAATCAAAGCTATGGTTTTCCCAGTAGTAATGTATGGCTGTGAGAGCTGGACTATAAGGAAGGCTGAGCACCGAAGAATTGATGCTTTTGAACTGTGGTGCTGGAGAAGACTCTTACAAGTCCCCTGGCCTGCAAGGAGGTCAAATCAGTCCATCCTAAAGGAAACCAACCCTGAGTGCTCATTGGAAGGACAGATACTGAAGCTGAAGCTCAAATATTTTGGCCACCTAATGCAAAGAGAAAACTCCCTGGAAAAGACCCTGATGCTGGGAAAGACTGAAGGCAAAAGGAGAAGGGGACGGCAGAGGATGAGATGGCCAGATAGCATCACCGATGCAATGAATATGAACCTGAGCACACTCCGGGAGAGAGCGGAGAACAGGAAGGCCTGGCGTGCTATGGTCCATGGGGTCATGAAGAGTCGGACACGACTTAACAACTGAACAACAACAAACAATTGTGATGTTTGCCACAGAAGACAACATTCATGCTCCTATTAAATGGGCAGGAAAGGTCACAACTATGAAACGGAGAACATCTCAATATATTTTTATATACTGTAACGTGCATGTATGTATACCTATAAACACACACACAGATATGCAGCGCAAGCACAGATATACATTCCTGGATGGCACTAAAAACTTTTCTCCTCAGCCCCTGCGTAGACTGAGGCTAAGTCAACACATGCAGCAAAATGAAATGGTAGACTGGATTGTGTCACTTTGACTGCAGATGGACAGTGTCAATCTTGAATGCTCCCCCATGGAAAAATTCTGCCACCCCCACCCCCACATCCCTAGCACATCAGAGAGAGAGGTTCTATATCAGCCAGCTCCCTGCCTCCTTTGATAGTTTTTTACCTGCAGGGAGGTTTTTGGGTTTGGTTTTATAGTAGAGGAACATTAAACAAAATGCAGTTTCTCTCACCTGTGCACCAAATTTAAGCTTTTTGGATTGTGTAGAAGTGCCTTAATCATTTTGAAATGTATGCTGGGTCCTTCATATAGGAGAAAGAGATGCACAAAATGTCTCGTTTCTGGATTTGTCCAGAAATAGTGGTATCTTGGAGTACATGGTGGAAGTGGACTTCCCTGCCCCCCTCCTTCCCAGGGCAACCCCTCCAGCCCCCTGAAAATGCTACATGGAGAGTCAAGAGACCCCGATAAAAGGGGTGAGCTGTGGTGTGTGTGTGAGGGGGAATCCCCCAAAATTGGGCAGAACCTTTCCTTTTGTATAAGGTGGATCCAGGATCCAACCCCACATCTACTGAATTTCAGCTTTCTAAGTCACAGGGAAATATCTCAACAATTTTGACACCCTTCAAGGCAGTGAGTGAGGCCCAACTTTCTTTGTGCGCGTGAGACACATACAGACAATTCAGTAAAGTTGATCAAGTCCCCCACCAAGATCTGCTATTACATTGCTCAGAGGCCATTTCCACAGACAAAGAATGTAAAGCACTAACCATAATTGCAGCACACTTAAAGGTCAAAATCCTCCAGACAGCAAGACTTGCAAAGATACTTAATAGAGAGCGAGAGAGGCACACAATCCAGACAATAGCAGGGAAAGAATCGCTAAAGCGCAAGATGACAAGGTGAGAGAAGGATGGTAGGCATGCTGAAAAGGTGCCGGAAAAAAGACTGGGAGAAACAAAGATTTTCTGAGAACTCTGGTAAGTGTAAAGCAGTGCCAATGGTTTGGGGGGAAAGGTGTCATTATGGGCGATTTGTCGGCTTCTGGCAGAAGGGAGGGAGAGATCTATTCCACAAAGAGCTGCAATGATTAAGGAAGGAAGATTTCATCATGAGCCTTATTGTAAAATTGCAGGGGAAATGGAAATAGTGGCTCACCTTACTGAGCTTGGCTATACAAAATGCAGGAACGGAAAGAGATGCAAGCAATGTGGGCTCAAGAGGCTTCTGTGGGTCACCACTGCACAGTGGATGGAAACACTGCATTATTTAACCTCCCTCCCAGACCCCTTGGCACTATGTTCCTGGTAAGAAATATGACAGCCACCACTGTGTGTGTTTGCACAGAGATGCCCCTGAATGCAACCCAAATTAGCTTCCCCTTGTCTCAAGTGCTGTGGGGCTTGTCCTTGAAGACAGCTTTTGGGAATCACATCTTTGTTCCCAGCTTCCTGCACCACTGATTATCAGGGCCTGCTCCAGCGTAGAGATGTAAACTTTCTGGAAATTTTGAGGCCACGGGAAAAAAAACCTGGGTTTTTTGGGGAAAAAAATGAAAATTTTGGAAAAAATGGAAAAATAAACAATACTTATATTTTTAGTGCTCTTTCCAGATGTAAAGTCACGTTGTTGCCTTCGGACAGCCTTCCCTAACCTGGTGCCCTCCAGATATTTTGGTCTTCAGCTCCCATCAGTCTCAGGCAGCATGGCCAATGGTCAGAAATGCTGGGCATTGTAGTCCAAAACATCCGGAGGGCAACAGGTTGGGGAGGGCTGCTCTAGGAACATAAAGCAGCCTTTCACTTCCTAAAGTTATTTTACGTATAACTTAGTTTGCTCATAACATTATTATATTTTAAAACCTTCAAAAGTAAACTCAGTTAGTACATTTGTAATTATTGTCTGAATGGATTAGAACTACATTTAATGACTGCTACAGCATCAGAAACACAAGACTCTATAGAACAAAACCCAAAATGTCAAGAACATTTACTGCAAATTTACTGTCGAGAATGCACCATGGTGATTCTACTCACATATTGGGAAACTGAGCATAAATGTCTATAAGTAAAATATACTTTAGATAATAATTTTAATAAGGAAGGAAAGAACTAATTTTGTTGGGAATCTTACAGAGAGGATTAAAAAACATTTTTCATTTTTTTCGGGGGGAAACAAAAATGGTCTTCGGAAAGAACAACAACATTTTTTTCAGATTTTTTCCAGGTGTTTTTTTTCCAGGCCTTCACATCTCTACTCCAGATGGATTGTCTCCCTGCCCCACAGAGCTAACTGACATCAATGGCCCTGTGGGAAAGAAGTTGAAGTGAGGGAGACAGGAGGAGGCACAGGGAATATCAGGGCCTGCTCCAGTTGTACTGCCCCCACCCCCTGGAAGATAAGAGGGTAAGGAGGCCATTCCACCTGCCCTGGTGAAAGCCTACTTAATTTTTTCCTCTTCCCTCCCCATCCCTTCTTCCTTCTGTGTCATGTCTTTTATAAATTGTTAAGTCTGTGGCCAGGGATTGTCTTGTTTACTGATTGATTGTAAACCACTCCAGGAGCCTTTTTTGGCTGAGAAGAGGGATAAAAATACTTTAAATAAATAAAGGAGGTGACTGCAGGCAATTCAAGTGAGGACATATTACTTATTTGTCCTGTACTATACTTCCCTTCATAGACTAAAGTGGAGCCGATTCAGTCTACTAAGGGAATTTGCACAAATTGAACTGGAAATCAGGAACAACATGAATGCGAGCGTGTTCAACAATTTGTGAATATTTTTGGTGGACATGTGCTCACACTCATGTTCGGGGCTTCGAATGGGGCACGCGTGCATGTTTTGTGAGCAAGACCAAAATTCTCATATATCCCTATCTGAGAGTGTTCAAAGCATTTCACATTTGTTATCTTGCTGCAGTCCTAACACCAGCCCTGCAGGATAGGCCATTATTATTAACTCAACCAGGCAGATGGGCAGTTGAAGCTTTGCCTAAGATTGACTTTGTGGGAGAGGTGAGATTCGATCTGGTTACTTCCTGGTGCAAAGCTCAGGCTAAGCGACACCAGCTCATATGGCTGTGCTGCCAGGAGCACACTTCTGTCCTGGTTGTTGGAGCACAGAGGTCCACCATGCACTTACGGGTCCAGTGAATTGACCCTGAGACTCAGAGGACTTACTTTTCTGTAAATGGTACATTTGGTATGTAAAGTACACTTGGGAGGAGAGCTTACCCCATCTTCCCCAACCTGGAGCCTCCAAATATTTTGGACTTCAACTCCTAACAGCCCCAGCCAGCATGGCCAATAGTCAAGAATCCTGGGAGTTGTACTCTCAAACATCTGGAGAGCAAGGCTTGGTTAACCCCTCCCTGCCAGCTGCTTTCCCCCTAAACCTCTCCCCAGCTGCTTTTCCCCGTTGAGGGATTCTAGACCTGAGGTCTTGAGGCAAAGGTGGATCTGTAACACTTGCTGGGATGGGGAGAGAACAAGGAGCTGGGGGAGGGGATTTCTGTGGAGAAACTTTGGCTGGCAAGGAAAGGATTGAGTACCCCCCACCCCTCTCTGCTGCAAATACCCCCTCTCAAAGGTGTTCTGCAATGGAAAAGGGACTGCCAGTCTCACGTTATATGCGGCTGCAGAGTAAACATGTACCTTCGCCCTGAAAACAGCTGAAAGCGAGAGCTTGCCAAAGGCTAAGCTATGTATGGATGTGAAGTAGCCTTGGCTGGAAACAAGAGGCAACCCCTTACGGACTGCTGGTACATTCAAGGATGACGCAACACAATTTCATGTAAAGCTACAACAACATGCTTGTTTGCTAAAATGTTGTTAATGGTCCCTGTGGAACTTGGAAGAACAGTTTTGGGCATGTGTTGGGGCGGGGGAAGGAGGAATGGCTCTGTTTTCTCTCCTACCTGTGGATGAAATTCTTCTTCTCCAGGTACTCCATGGCAGAGGAGATCTGGGTTGCCATGTACAAGAGCACCACAGCGTCCACCTCCTGCCTGTTACAGTCTCGCAGGTAATCCAAAAGGTTTCCATAGGTCATGAACTCAGTGATGATATAAAATGGAGGCTCCCGGGTACATACACCTATGGAACAATTAAAAAAAAAATCCTGCTGATGTGCACTTTATACAGCTTGTAGTAGCTTGAGTGTCTGACCTTAGAGCAGTGTTGCAGACAAAGGGCGAAAGAGGAGAAGAACAGTTTCCCCAGAAACTGGTTAAAGATGTCTAAGCTTTAGTCCTTTCATATATTAAATACAAGTAAGAGGAGTTCATTGAAAACACTGTTTTACATTTTATAAACTGCCAGCTCCTGCCAAAAAATTGAAATGTCTCTCTGTGAAGCCTTGGGATGGTAAGCAGCTTATCTGCTTCTTAACATGCGTATTGCTGCGCAGGGCTTTGGTTCAAGTCGCCCTGCTTGGTTTTTCTGTCACTTACCCAGTAATTGCACCAAGTTCGGATGCTTGATCTCCTTCATTACTGCCGCCTCTTTCAAGAATTCTTCCACCTCCATGGTGTCCTCCTGCAAAGGGAGGAGGGGCGTGGGGGGGGGGGAAGGAGCCAGAAAGGACAATGTGCATTGGGAAAAGAGAAATATTTCAGCACATGGACTAGATGATGGGATTGCTGGTAGTTAAAGCTGGAGGATGCCAGTAACCTCCAAGCACAACTCTGCCCTCAATGCAACTATGGCCTGGTTCACACATAATCTAGCCCATGGTTTGTTGCTCTACCCAGGGTTGTCTGGAAAACAACTGAATAAACCATGGTTTATTTTCCCAAAGCCTGGGCTGTTTGTTTACTGCCTCCTTTGCCTGCTCCCTCCTTGTATCTGAAATGCTTTTCAGCACTGCAGTATGGGCATGTAAAGAGGCTGTTTTTGTTTTTTTTAACTGCTCTTGACCACTGTTCTGTAGCCTGGTGAAACAACCCATGAACAACCAACACTTCTGGGTTCACATGTAACAAGAACCCAAGGTTTAAACAACTCACAGCTGACAACTCAGAAGCAAACCATGGGTTTTCTTTCTGGGTTGTTTGTGGTTTGTTAGCATGGTTGTGTTCACACATCACGGCAACCTAGAATTCAACAACTCATACCATCAGTTAGCGCTATGTGTGAACCAGGCCAGAATGGCTATTTCTTTTGCTGATGCTTTCCCCAAGTATCACAATGTTGTGACATTTCACCTGCTCGAGTCCATTTTCTTTTCCCAACGGCTTCATAAATACGAAGCTTTTTGTCTGTTTTGAAAAGGCCACAGGTGCAATCCCCCGCAAAGATGCTAATCAATAAGAACAACTGAAATCAATGCAACTTAAAGAAGAAATAACCAAAAACTACCAACACCATGACAGCCTATTTTCACGTGTGGTGGGGAGGTGGAGGACAAATCAGAGGTTAAGAGTGAAGTGAAAACTAATCCCCTTGGAGAAATGGATGCACTTCTGGCCGAACTCTTCATTTGCTCATTTACTTGCTTTTAAGGCTGTCATCCGATCAAAGAACCCACAGTAACTTTTTGTCTGAGTTTTAATCAGTGGAATCTGCATTCCTTTGCCTATATATAAAACAATAATTCCAAAGCAGCAGTGTGCTTTGTTTTTAGATGATTGGTGTATTTGTCCTGTTAGTTAGTGTTGTGTGCGAGAAATGGGCCAAACAGATGCCACTGGAAAACCCATAAGGAGAGTATACAGGCAACAATCCTCCCCTGTTTATCCGCCAGATGATCTTTTCTATTATACAGAAAAGATAATCTGAAACGGACAAAGTGACGGAGTCAAAGTGACTCTCTCACAGCCACTCCAACTCCTGACCTTGGACTTCTTCCAGCAACAGGGGAAGTTTGCCAAGACAGAAAGCAGGGGCAGGGTTGAATGACCCCGCAGATGGCACGCTGCTCTCCCTTAAAGAGCATCTCAAACACCACAGTGTCCTGTGTTCAGTGGTGCAGTGGTAAATTTTGAAGTGCGGGCGCTCATCGTGACAGTCTCCACAGCCACGTTCCTAAGGAGAGCCTGAAAATTCAGGCAGCAGTGTTGATCCGTATCAGTGCACCTGTTCTAGCTAGTGCTGTGCTGAAAATTTCTCCCACATTTTTTCAACCGCTCTCATTCAATTTGATAGAAAAGGAATTGCTTTTGAAAAGCAATTCAGAGGAGAAGAAATTTTGGAGAAATTCTCATGGGCTGGGTTCAGGGTTCTTGTGCTGACCGTACTTAGGAGGTGGCCGAGGAGCGTTCACAAGCGTCCTGCCTTTCATTGCAGAATCATCTCTGTGGCAGCCTATAGCCTCCTCAGTTTCCCACACTTCAATTCAAGCCCAGGGGGAGACCTAATAAAATAATTCCTGCCATAGGGCTTTTGCAGATCAGGAAGCGCAGGCAGCACGGGAGGCTGCAGAGCAATTGGGAGATGTGCAACAGAAAGAAAGCACATACAGACACAGCACATCACGGTGATTCAGGAAGCTCAGAAACACCACCAAAATAAATAAGAAAATACCCTGAGAATGATGCAGAAAAGGGGAAGCCTCAACACTTAATAATGGCAGCAGAAAAAAACAAAAGCCCTTAGGAAAAAAGAAAGAACCTGTGCCACAACCCCTGCCCATAGTGAGCCCTATCTGTGAGAAACTGTTGGAGAATTTCTCCTCGCCTAGGAGAAATTTGGTGAAATTGTCCCCCCAATTTCTCTGCCCACAAAGAGGCTGGAAAATTTTGAGAGGCCATTTGCGCACAGCTCTAGTTTAAAGCAGCTGCTGCCAGTCACTAAAAGCCTTTGGACAGACAGTTCAACCTTTCAGAATGAAGAAAAAGCTGCACAAAAGCCAGGAAACCACCAAACGATCGAAGGTTGGAGGAAAGTATGCAGGGTTAGGGGAAGGGGGCGTGGCCTTCTGGGGACGCCTGGAGGGCCAGATTTGGCTCCTGGGCCAGAGGTTCTACACCCCTATTACAGCTAATAGCTGTTGATAGGTCTGTCCTCCCCCACAAAATTTGCTGCATCGCATTTAAAGCCGTCTAAGCCAGAGGAAATCACCACATCTTGATAATTTCATGCTGAGTTATGTGATTAAGGGCTTACTGTGGCCACTGTGAATCTACCACCCATCAGCTTCACCAGGTGACCCTGAGTGACAGCATCATGAGAGAAGGAGAAAAAGCTACCTATCTACTTTCTCCATGCTATGCACAATTTTATCAAGCTTGATCGCGTCCCCCCATTAATCATCTCCTCCCCCTGCCTAAACTGCTGTATAAAAAGACCTGTCTCATGTAAGACATCAGGTAATCTGACATTCAAGGCTTGATTAGACAATCAAGATTCACGGAAGACAGGTGTATCAGCAAGTATTGGCCCTGGCTGCTGTTCATAGGCAGTATACGTCATCCTTATAAATAAGCCCACAAAAGTTACTAGTCTGCAAATGTATTTACTTGCCTGCTAAGCAGGTAGTACCGAAATGTAGGCTACTAGCTGATAAGCAGGCTACTAAAAACAAAAACACCCCCCCCCCCAAAGCTGCCTTCTGCCAAATGGATGAAAGGCAGAGAGTTCTGTCCCTCCTTGTCCAGTCTGCTTGGTTTCCATGCTAGCTATGGTAGAAACACATGCTCACTCACTTGGCATGGAATTCCTGGTCACCTATGGAGACCAGGTGAATTGTTAAATACCCACATGGTTTGGGGACAAACAACACTGGAAAAATCATTGGTTTGTGTCCTGCTTGTGAGCTTCCTCGAGGCATTTAATCTAGCTGGCAAGATGCTCTGATCCAGCAAGGCGATTCTTAGATTCATATAAAAAAGTAGATAAACCCATGGTGGACAGGTCTGGCAACAATTATTAACCATGATAATTGATAATGGAACCTCCATGCTTAGAAGCAGTGTACCTTTGAATTCTAGATGTTAGGAACACACAACATGGGCAGAGCTTTGCCTTCATGCCTTGCTTCCTCATTTCCCCAGAACCATCTGCCTGGCTATCACAGGAAACAGAATAGGGGACTACAAGGGCCTTTGGTATGATTCAGCAGGGCAGTTTTTCTAATCTTATTCAGAGGTTTTAACTGGATTGCTACTATACCAAAACCACCACTTTTGTGTGTACATCAGGGGTGGGGAAACTGTGGCCCTTCAGATGTTGTTGGACTATAACTGCCATCTGCCCCAATCAGCATCTCCAGTGACCAGGGATAATGGGAATTGTGGCCCACAAATGGAGGGTCACAAGTTCTCCATCCCTGGTGTACACCCAACCAAAGGATTCCCACTCCTTGGTGACTATCTTAGATCGCTCATAAGATCACTGCGTTTCTCAAAGCGATTGTGAAATATATTTGCTAGGCAGAAATTCCCACCCCAGAATGAAAGAGAGGCCAAGTCAAGAGCCCCAGATCATATAAGGAGGTTGTTTTCTCCCTTTGTGCTCCCTTTGGCCCAATAAACCTTTGAAGGTACATCCTGGGACAATTCATTGGCTCAATACAGACATTACGTCAAATAGCGTAATGCCTAAAAACTGACAAACCATGGTTTGCAATCAGCTGGCAATCTAAAATCTGAAAACCATGGTTTGCCTGTAGATCTGGATGCTCAAACAATGGCTAGGAATCAAAATTATAGTTAGTGCAAACCATGGTTTGGTGCAACGTCTGAACTGAGCTGTGGTGTAAAAGAGCCACTGAGTTGCATTTTGAAAAACTATTACGAGTTTCCTTGCAGGGCCAGCATCAAGCGTTGGCATCGTTGGGCACCTGCTGAGGGCAGCAGGGATCCCCAGGAATTGCTCCTTCTCTTCAGCCCTGCTTCTTTACCTGCCTTTTGCTCTGGACGAGACAACGGTGGTGGTGAGGAGATGTCATGGCCTCCTTGCTCACTGGCTCCCTGTTTGTCAAGCAAGTAAGTGGTAGCAATGATGAGAAAGGGGGGGGGCACTGAAGGTGTCTTGCCAAAGGACCCTCAAAACCTGGAGCTGGGTGTGGTTTTTCATCACTACAATTCCTCACTGACTATGCTCAACCTATTGTCATAACTTGAATAATTTGCCCCATTTCACTGGGGCACCTAGTTATGCTCAGATAACATCTGTGTTAACAGAACTGCACTGGCTGCCTATTAGCAAGTGAACCACGTACAAGGTTCTCATATAAAGCCCTAAACAGCTTGGGACCAGGATATGTAGCAGACCCCCTTCCCTTATATATACCCAGCCACCATCTAAGATCATCAGAGGAGGCCTTTCTGGTCATTCCAAAACGAAAGGAATGTCGGCATGAAGAACTCTGATGGTGGGCCTTCTCTGTAGGGGCACCCACCCTCTGGAAAACCCTCCCCTGTGCAGTTTGGGAGGGAGAAAATGTGGCATCTTTCACAAAACGCACCTTTTCACCCAGGCTTTCCTTGGGTTGTAACTGCTGCTAGGTTTTACTTGGTTTTATATACTACTTTTACACTTTTAAAGTCTTATGTTTTATCATGTTGTATTTTATGGTTTTAATTGTTGCGAACTGCCCAGAGAGCCTTAGCTGTTGGGCAGTATATAAATGTAATAAAATAAATAAATTTCACAGAAAAGGAGGAGGGGAAGAGAGGCTAACGAGATTTAGAGGAGAATTCAAGAGCAGCACGATCCCTCTAAAGAGGAAGTGTGCCTTGACAGAACATTTTCCAATCCTATCTGCAAAACCACAAGGGCTAGAAATACATTTCAAAAAAAGTCTGATAACCCAAAAAGTCTTGCCCAAGGGCTGGCACTGACTTCTTGGTGTGGAGACACTCACAACGGGTTAAGAGCAGTCCTGCTTCATCAGCCCAAAACTCAATCTACTCCGGCATCCTGCTTTCCACAGTGGCCAGCCAGATGCCCCCAGGAAGCCCACAAGCAGGGCATGAAGACAATAGCCCTTCCTAACTGTTTGTTCCTAGACGCTGCTATCCAACGGCACATGGCCTCTCTGAATGCTGCGGCTAATAGAACAAACAGAAGTTTGAGAACTTCTGCCACAGATTTTTCCCTCGGACATTTTGGTGCCATCTGATCTGTGGAGACACAGCCTTGGATTAAAAGTGGCTGCCTTTCTTTTCCACAACCTCTTCCATTGCTACAGTTAAAATTGCATTGCAATGTCATTAGCTGAAAGGCATCTCTGCTTGGCCTTGCTCTGAAGCGAGGAAGGTACAGTTCCTGCTCAGCGGGGCGTCTAGGCCAAGATAAACACAAGCTGGGTGGCCAGGAGGTCATTTCAAAGCAGGCTGTGTCTTTATAGACAATGCTGCTCTCTGTACCTGGGGTTCTTAGCATGGAGTAAAATGTTGATGGGATAATACAAACAAAGACAGAAGGAATTAATTGCTGCTGCTGCTGGTGAGGCTGAAAATGACACTCACAGCCTCAGGGTTTCAGGTGCCAGAGTGGAGGAAAGGGAGATCTGGACCACAGGGGCAAAATCCAGTGGGATATTCTTCTGAACAAGTGCTATTCACATGAACATGAGCTGCAAAAGAATGCAGCTTTTATTTAGGTATTTATACTCCACTTTGTTATTAATAGCTTATTGGATTTTTCCCCATTTTTCAACACAATAAAAACTGTGAATGTTTCTTCAATCCTGCCCCATCCCCTCCCCTTTAGGTTTCCCGCTCCTCTCTTTATGTCATCCTGTATTTAAAGAGTAAATCTTTCATGTATATAAGTAAATCATAAATGATAAACAGAAATGGTAAAAAATAGCGTCGTGCACATCTCTTTGTGGACTTGCACTGATTTTGCAGTGGATCACATTACTCTGCATATATAATCCAAGGAAATCCCTCCTCCCCCATATTAACTGGAATTTATTTTATTTTAGTAATTTGGTGAAATATACCTTTTCATGGGCAACTAAGGTCAATACAGCTCAAATCCAATTATGTATATTTGGGGTTTTATTTGCTTTCTAGTGTTGTGGAATAATACACGGAGAGAGCAATCCTATGGGGATAGACGGCTGCCGCTGAACTCCCGCCTCTGAACTCGGAGGTGATCGCCTATCCAATGCAGGGCAGGAGGAGTGTGGAGGAGTGCATCTCCTCCATGCTCCAGCCGCCCTGCATTCGTGGCTAGACAGCCGATTTTGGCTGTCTAGCTGCGGGATCTCAGAGCACGGGACGGGGAGGCTGGACAACACATCGGAAGTATCGTACCGGCACTTCCAAACTCCCGCCCCCACAAACGCCCCATTTTCCCCACTCCATGCTGCTCTTCCGAGTGTGGAGGATGGGGCAGATCTGTGCTGCCTATGAGGTGGCGGGGGAGGGGTGGAGGGCGGTTCTCCAGGAACTGACCAATCCTATGGCTGTCTAGCCTTAGACATTAGTGTGTCCTTACTAAATCATGCACCATGCCCCTCTGCCAAGTCCCACTTGCTTGGAATGTATCCCCACTATCCCACTAAGACATGGGTATCTTTTACACTGAGTGAGGATGCCACGTCAATGTTGATCCTGGTTAGCACCTCAAGCCAAAAAGGCATCCCAACTGGGCAACCCCATAACATCCATACTAGATTAGCCTGTTATACATCCAACACTTACCATCCTGAGCGATGTCCAGGGGTCTGAATTGCTCTGGTGTCCAATGTGCTCTGTATAAAACCTCTTGCTTTATAAGCCGCAGCCTGAGGTCTACGGGAGATGGTTTGACAGATTTCAAGGCTGCTTTGCAATGGGAGGGCTTCAGCTTAGTTTCTAACTCTGCCTTCCATTTAATCCTCGGGGGTCCAAATCTGGAGCAAGGGTATCTCAAAACAAGCCATACAGGAACCAAGCCGTAGCCCACATTTCAAGGCAAAAAGCCTTCACAAAGCAGCTTAAGGTACAGCTAATAGATCAGATCTCATTCTTTTCAGTGGGGCTTGTGTGGGAGAACTTCTTGGGTGGATTCTCCCCTCCCCCCCATATTAATCAGCAGAAGGGGCAATGCCATTTGGGTTTTCTTCTGGAGAGGCCAGAAGGTCTTCGACCAGCCCTCAGGACACAGCTGTCGCTATAAAACCTTGCTGGTGCTTCGTTTTGCAGCTCCGCTTTGTGCCTTTGCTCAAACGGCCTCATTCCATTTAGTATTTGCTTCCCAGTTAGTTTGACTGGTAGCTTTGCACCAGCTTCAGGAGCTCTACGACAACTTCCTCTCTCCTGCCAACGGGAAGTGGGCTAAGAAAAATAACCCCACATGCTCATCTGATATTGGGATGGGACACAGAAGGGTCAAAAATACAGCCTGCAATAATTACACAGCTAAGAATCCAGTGGTTTGGGCAGAATCTGGCAAATCTCAAGTTTCAAAAACAAGCTTCTCATCCTTAAAAGTCTTCTCCAAAACTTTGAGAACATGGTGGCTGTATCTGCAAAAAAACTCACAAACCAGGGCAGAACTAGGCTTTGAGACTGGGTTTGGTGATCAACCAACAGGGTTTCTCTAGCTCACAGGCTGCCTTCCTGCCCCTCCCAAAGCCACTGCCCATTTATATCTTATATCGGCCTTCCCCAAACTGGGGCCCTCCAGATATATTGCACTACAACTCCCATAATCCCCCAGCTAGCATGGGGAAGGCTGCCTTATATACTTTGCTTCCCTAATGAGCCATCTATAGAGGACGTTTAGTGTAGTAAGCACTGTGCATTTTTTGCTATCACAACTGCTTTGCTTTCCATTTTTAAGTTATTTTTTTTTACAGAGAGTGAGTGGAGGGCAGGAAAGGAATTTTCACAAGGCTACCTACACAGATCCCACATTTGGGCAGGAATCGGAGCCCATATCCGCCCAGCCCAACAGTCTCCATCAGAGAATGCTGCTCCCCTCCCATCTCGTGCTGTGCCAGTCAGGCTTCTTGGTTGCACGGTTTGGTCCCTGCACGCCAAATGTCTTCCAGAACCTCTCTCTGTCTTCGCTCTGCGATGTCCACCGACCATCTCCTCCTCCTCCTCTTCCAGGAAGGCTGGAGCATGCACGAAACAGCAGGGAAGGCATGACAGTAACAATAATTTGTTTGCAAACCTACTGGGCAGGAAAAAGTTTCAAATGGCTGCTCTTTGGTCTCCCATGCTACCGAGGCTAGAAAGAGGTCTGGCCGGGGTCAGCCACAGGAAAAGATTTCCAAAAGCTGCCCAGAAGGATGTCTCAGCCCTGCCCCCAGGGGCACCCAGGTAGTTCAGGCTGCTGGATTCGATCACATCACAGGCCTCTCGGCTGAAGAAATTGCTGGATTGCAGGGCCACAGTAGATAAGGGGTGTGTGTGTGTGTGTGTATACACACACACACACACACAGTGGTCCTTATATACTTAGGGAAGGCTGCTTTGTATATTTTGCTTCCTTAATGAGCCATTTATAGAGCACTTTTAGTGTAGTAAATACTACGCATTGTTAAGACAGTTTTCTATCACAACTGGGAGGGGGATCAAGCTCTTCTGCCTTGGGGTGTGGGGGAGAAGCAGGGAAGAGGAATGGGATAATCTGCTTGTTTTTATGTAGGCAACTCATACTCCTCAAGCGGGAGCGACTTTTTGGACAGAATCAGAACTGGCTGGCAAGTGCTTCATTTGCCATCAACAACCAAGACAATTCTCCTTCCTTCTTAGCCTGATAGTGATGCAAATGCCTCCAGTGACCATTGTAGTGTAATACACTCAGGGATTTATTTGGTTTGATTGTAATTTGGCTGTAGGTGCCTTGCTGGACCTATAATGGTGGGAAGATGGAATATTTAATTAAGAACATAAGAAGAGCTGTATTGGATCAGACCAAAGACCTCTCCAGGCCAGCAATCCATTCCCACAGTGGCCAACCAGATGCCCCAGTGGGAAGCCCACGAGTAGGACATCAGTGCAACAGAACCCTCCCTCTTGTGTTCTCCAACAACCGGTGTACAGAGGCATACTGCCTCTGACACTGAGTATTATACAGAGCAGGGGTGGGCAACTCCAGAAGTTTTGGCCTACAACTCCCATCATCCATCACCATTGGTCATGCTGGTGAGGGCTGATGGGTGTTGTAGGCCAAAACATCTGGAGGGCCACAAACTGCCCATCCTTGCTATACAGCTATCATTATAAGTAGCCATCATTATAAGTAGCCATAGATGAAGCAGGCTGAAGTTCCCTTATTGATTTGAAATAACCAGGTAAATCTCCGGTTATTTCAAAAATCCAGACGAAATCCAGAATATGTGGAATTCAAGCTCAGGCACTGGGGAACTTTGCAAAGTCAAAGAAGGGCAGCTTGTAAAGTTAGGGTCTAAATGGGGATTGTCCCTGGCAATATTGAGCGAGCTTCCCACAGCTCTGTTTGGGGCTCTTCAGATGTTCAAATGCACCTGACGCGTACTTGATCTCTTTCTCTCCGCAAATGCACCACACTAATTGAACTCTTACTTAATGGCACCACAGAGCGAAACGTTACAGAAGCACTGAATGGGGTAGTCTAGCCCTCACTTTCCTCTCTGTAGAAACTACTTTGTCAAGCCAGCTCTGAGCTGCTTCCAGCTACTTTGAAACAGGATAATAAATAGGCTGCAGTAAAAATAATTTATCAAGAACAAAGTCTGTAGGAACTACCGAGGCGGCCTTCTTCCTGTTATTATTTTAATGCGTTGAACTTCTTTGCATGGGAGAAAGAGGGAGGGTTGGAGGCAGGGGGATGTCCAGAGTGCTGTGGAAATTTTGGCGGGGAGGACAAATTATAGCTCTCAAACGCTTCCCCCGAAGAAGCCACTAAGAGCTTGTCTCCCCCTGCTGGTGTCTAAATATAGATGCCAGGGTACTGAAAACTCCCCCCCCCCGCCATGTTCCCCCATATCTTTGAAGAGAGTCATAATCCTGCCTGTCAAAAGACGAGATTGACGGATTTGAGAAAGGTGAATTAAGAAGCTGCTTTCAAGTGTGTTTTTTGGCATGCATAATTTCAGACCTGCACCTTTTTGGAGTTTCTTGGAGTGTTCTGATATCTCCCCCCACAGAGCGAGAGAAAGAGAGAGAGAGAGAGAGAGAGAGCTGCTTGGCATTATTTTAGTCTTCACTTCCAGTCATCCTTCATTAAGTATTTATCTGGCGTTTTGGAATCGGCGGCGGAGCGTGTCAAAGTACCTGCTTTTGACTCACAAAAGCATGGAGATTTTACAATGGAATGCCTACTGCAACATCTAAAAGGATCTGGTATCTGGGGTGGGGGGAGTCTTGGGGATGAGAAAGAACCCTTGGGCAAGTGGAAATGTCAAACCCTCCCCCCAACACCCAAACATGGTCCAATTCACTCCTCTTCCTGGCCCGGAATGAAAATGCTAGTCTCAAACCTATAGAAAAGGTGAGCCTTGTTATTCCAGAAAAGCACCAGTCTCAAACGGGCAAGTTTACCTAAAATGGATTAAAGCAACACCTTTTGAAGATAAGAGGAGAGAGAAAGGAGCGCAATGACAGAGCTGAACTCTAGATCAGGGATGGGAAACTTTGAAGGGGTCAGGGATGGATTACCTTCTACCCCATGATGCATCCACGGTCTGAATAACATCAGGGGATGGGGGCCACACACTCAGAAGTTATTCAGTTTTGGTGCACACCAGGGAAAGCCCTCCCACACCGAAGCCTCCCCAGTCAAGGGGCTGGGTAGAAGAGAGCTCCCCCAACCCATGCCTTGTTGGGGTAGCTTTGCCTGCCTCATGCCTTCCTCCACTTGGGAGGATGTGGGGTGGGCAAAGCGCTTAGCATGCCAGTTCCCCTCCCAACTGGGAAGATGAGTGGCAGAGCAAGGGGAATCCCCCTGTTATCTCAGACCAGTGATCTGAGATAAGAGTGGGGGTTTCCCCGCGCACTACTTACCTTACCAATTGAGCGGGGGAGCAGTGTGATTGGAGATAACGGCAGGGATTCCTCTCCCTGCTCCCTTTGCCAAGCCCCTGGTAGCCTCCAGGAGGCAGGAGCCCACAGAGGGAGTCCAAGCTTCCATGAGCCAGATGTGGAACCTCTGTGTGCCAGATTAGGCTTGCTGGCCAGAGGTTCCCTATCCCTGCTCTAGATAAGTGGGAAAAACACAACAATTGTATATTATTACATTTCTATCTCATCCTTCCTTAGCTCAGGACAACAACCCCGCAAGGTAGGTTAGGCTGAGACATTGTGAGTCTCGTGGCTGAGTGGAGATTTGAACCCAGGTCTCTGTCCCCCGCCCATCAAATATTCTGTCCTGTATACTACACTCATTCAAAATGCCTATGCATTTGACAGGGGTGTGTGTGTGTGTGCATGCGTGCATGTGTGTAGGCATGTATGGCAGAAAACAAGGGGTGCTGAGTGACACCATGGCAGCGGGGGGGGGGGGGGGGCTGGCTAAAGTTGCTCCCAGCCATTAAGAACAGAGCCCGTTTCTAACTGCATAGCCCCACCCTCCATTCTCTCTCTTGGTCATGACAGAATGTGGAGTGTTGGGACCTGGATTTTATAAACAGAGAGAGCCAGTGCGGTTAGAGTATTGCACCAGGACTGGGGAGATCTGGGTTCGACTCCCCACTTGGCCACGAAGCTCAGTGGGTGACTTTGGGCCAATCACCAACTCTCAGCCTAACCTACCTCACAGGGCTGTTGTGAGGATAAAATGGAGAGTACGAGGATCATGTACACCACTTTGGACTCCTTAGAGGAAAGGTAGGATATAAAAGTAGCAAATAATTTATGTATTTATTTATTATATAGACAGAAGCTAAAGACTAAGTCCTGTATTGGAGGTTGGGGTTAAAAAGCGAGTCCCAAGCCTGAAAGTGGTCAAAGGCCCATGCGGCAGACACCTGCAGTTCCTCAGAAGAGCAGCAACAGAACGAAGACGTGATGTGGCATTACAGAGGTGGCCAACATAAAGTTATTCAACCATTATGGAGGCATGAAGTTTCGGAGGTAATAGGCTACCTCATCAGATGTGCAGGTTTGGACTGATGTGGTGGTGGTTATATCTACCCAGGGTTTAGAAGCCCAGCTTACAAGAGTTAAAGCTAACAGGATGCACCACAAAGCCCGATTATTGGGAGCACCAGGATACACAAATACAAGATGCGCCCAAATGGGAGACACCTTTCTAAGTGGCACAGGAAGAAGCAATCTGCCATCTGTGTTCTAGCACCAAAAGCATCACATTTGTTAATGAATGCCAAGTCTGAAGTCGCAGACTTGTTCCCTGCTCACCAGGGATGCAAGAGCATGGAAAATTTCTCCCCCTCCAGCATCTTATACTCAGCATTGTTAACACTAGGTGTCACTCTCTCCATATGTTAAAAAAGCAGGAAGCAGACTTGGAAGTGTTTGCTTTTCTGGGGGGCAAAATCAAGTCTGAAAACAGCAACAATTTATAAGGAGCCACTGCCTTTGGGGCACCACACAACACTCTTAATACAAATCCTTTGAAAGTCACACAACAGCATCTGTCAGTACTGTGGAATGTCTGTTTCACACATGAAGACAGGTGAAAGAGAAAGAGGGAGGTGTGTGCATGTGTGTATGTAGAAGCAACAAATAAAACGATGGCAAACAAAACTTCTTTCCCCCCTGCTACTGAAACGTTTTCAACGGCTGAATAAGAGATTCCATACATTTCTCTGACAAGTCATTCAACAATTTCAAAAACGCTGGCATCTTATCACTTCTCACAGGGCTGGAGTCAAAGGTAGGCATGATTGGGCACTTGCCAAGGGCCCACACCCCAGCAGGGGCCCATTGACAAGACTCCCCTGGAGTTGCTCCTCCTCTTTCCCATTGCAACCTGCTTGTTCCTCTGCCTCTCGCTCTGGCCCAGACGACAGCGGTGGTGAGAAGGGGGAGCAGGAGATGCCATGGCAGACTTGCTCCCTGGCTCTCTGCCTGTCAAGCAAGCAAGTGGTCGCAATTATGAAAGAGAGGAGGAGGAGCAAGAGACCATGGCAGTGAGAGAACAGACTCACTGAGGAAGTGGGGGACATTGGGGGTGTCAGCCAGTTTTCAGCACCAACAGAAATCTATTTCACAGAAGGCAAACTCTTTTCTCTCTCCCTCCGCTGCCCACTCTGCCAGCCACCTCATTCCCCCCCGCCATCTCTTTTTCTGCATCACTCACCACCCATACACATCTTCCATCTCATCATGTGAAGGTTTTTTAAAATAAAAAGTGGGAGGGATAGAACACCTTGGCAAATACCAAGAATGGTGCCCATGGACACCATTTTGCCTACCCCTGGCCTAGGGTGTTCAGGTGAGGATTTGCCTGTGGTGACAGACTGAAGCTGACTGGCATCAGCTTTCCAAGGCCCTAGGCACAGTTCTTTCCCAAGCAAAAATCCTACAGTGTGCACGCAAAGTAAATGACATCCTTTAATACAGTTCAACCTTTTGGTTTTTGATGAACAGCAAAGTCTGCAGTGTTAAAAAGAGCAGCGGTAACCAAATGAAAGGGCAGGAAAAAACAGCACGATTTCAGCACCTACCTTTAAGGTTTTCACGGCCACTGTAAGGTTATACTTTTTCCAGACTCCTTCGTACACCTCCCCATACTGGCCCCCTCCCAGTTTGTGTTTCATGGTGATGTCCGTTCGTTCGATCTCCCACTTGTCGTAGTTTGGAGACACGCCATAGATTGTGGGCTTGTTCCGCTTCGGCGCTGGGTAATGGAGAGTGGTGATCAGTCCATCTGCTACGGTGGAGTGGTGATGGACCAGCTCGGCCAAAGTGTTGAAGCGGCTTTCCGAGGAGACGTAAAGCTGGGAGGTAATCACAGAGAGAGGGGTGTCAGCACAACTCCAAGCCACAACTAAAAGCTTTCTTATGCACGGTGGAAGTTCAAGACTGCCCTGTGTCTCACCTGCTACCATAGTCTTCTCATGCTATCATCCTAATAAAAATAATAATGATGATAACGTAAGAGTTAGAATGACGTGGCTTATTGTTTGAGTCGGACCTGCCAAGGTTCAACAGCTCACAAACTGAAGATCCGTACCCATTTTTCTTCTTGTCTTCCCTTCCTTTCCTGGCGAAAATTCTTACCAATTTTTCTTCGGTTCCCTCTCACCTACCTCCTTGGTTTTCTTTCCGTCTCCCACCCACCCATATTCTGTGCCCACTGAGTACGTTCAATCCTAATTGAGTTGCTTTGGGGTGTCCCCCAACCCCCAAGGTCTTCCCCCTCAAGATTGTTTGCATTTCTGCAGATTTTGGGCTTCCCGGGGGCCTGTTGATACCTACCTCTTATGCATGGATGGTGCTGTTTTGGCTATGTAACAATCCACAGCTGGAGAATCAGTTTCTTATTAGTATATAGTGGCCTTCTCCAACCTGGTGCCCTCCAGGTGTGTTGAACTATAAGTCCCATGCTGGCTGGGGATGAACAAATTGTAGTCCAACACATCTGGAACGCACAAGGTTGGAGAAGGCTGCTAAAGAGGGTAACAACTACTTTGGCAGATCAGATAAAACCCATCTAGTCCAAAACTGTGTTTCCTATGACAGCCTGCCAGCTATGCCTGAAAAGTCAAGGGGATGACAATTCACTCTTTCTCCCCAGCACACCTGGGGCTGCAAGGTATACTGCCTCTGTACATGGAGGCTTCATTTAGTGGTCTGTCTGTAATTATAAGGCCAACTCAGTACAGTCCAGGAGATTACAAGGAGCTAAAAGAGGCAGTCAGGAAGAGGCAGAATCTATATTCCCAGTCTAATCTCCACCGTGACAGAAATCACACCACAGAATAAGCAGAAAACGCACTTTCAGCTCTCTCAGTGCTGACACACTGCAACAGCCGAACTTCTCCATGCAAGGAGCTGAGGTGAGCATCTGCAGGTTTTTTTAGCATAAACAATATTAAGCCTGGCAAATGTATTAGAACTTGCAAGTTGGGCAGGCCACAAAAGAGACTCAAGCCAAATACTCTCCCAACAGACTCCAGGGCCAAGGAGTTGACATCAGGCCACGTTTTCCATCAGGCCCCTTTTGCAAAAGTGAACATAATTGTTCAAAGGTATGCCGTTGACAAATGCAAGCCCCACCCACTCTGCAGCCCCTCTGCAACTGATCATACCATCTCCTTACTCCCACGTAGCCTAACAGCCCTTCCCCAATCCCAGACAAGCCACATCATACAAAGTTGCCTTTAAAAAAACAAAAAACAAACCTGGATCACAAGATTTATCCATTTAGCCCATTATGCAGCTACTCTGACTAGCAGTGGTTTTTCAGGGTCTCAGGCCAGGGTCTTTCCCGTAACATGCTACCTGATCCTGCCACCTGAGACTTTCTGCAAGCAAAACCTGCACTCTTCCACTGAGGACAACACCTCCCCAGATGAGATCACGACATGCCTCTTATTAGCCAGTATAATATCCTAGTTGCAAAGCTTGTGTGAATCGTTTCCACTGTCTGCCCACTGGGAGAGAAACAGGAAGGCACAAAGAAGAAGAAAAAGAAGAAGGAGAAGAGGGAGGAGGCTTAAGAATCTCATTTCATGAGCTGTTGAACCTTGAGGCTCTGAATCAAATTTCAGCCACATTATTCACCATTACACCCATATGTTTTTCCTTTGGGAAATATACAGAAAAATGTGTGTGAAGGGAGGGCTCTTGTATGGCAAAGACCTTGAGCCTGGGGAGGTGCATTGCATCCCTCTGTGCACTCTGCAGAGACACACTGCAACCCGTGCAAGCTCTCTTATTACCGAGACCTGGGTGGAAGGCAGGTTTCTCCCTCCCAGCAATGGTGCACCCAAGAGTGTCTCTTTCTTCTTCCCCACAGGAGTGAGTGGAGACCGTTTTCTTTTATGGGAAAGAGAGTGAAGGGGAAGACTTGGGGACATCACTGACCCTGGTGACACCAGCCATGGAGAGTCAAGTCTGCTCCTATCTGGATTGCTCCTCCCTTTCACTCGCATATGTTCTGTCTCTCGGTTACACTGGAGTGTGACCCAAGGCAGGGAACTAGCTATGTCTATATAGCATTTACGCAGGAAGGATTAAAAGCTGTGCTGTGCAGGGCAGCAGGGACAGCTGCTATGCTACATATCTTTGCATGCTTTTCTTTCAATGCCATATTGACACAGTCACGGGGTGTGACCTCCCTGCCCCCGCCTCCTGCCCCCAAAGCCACGTGTCCTAACTGTAAAGGTTTACAGATATTAAATTCCTCAGGCAATCTGGGAACTGTGACAGCAGGAAGGGGTTGCGCCATCTGTTCTGCCTGGTCCTCCTGCCGCCCTCCCAAGCCCCAGTGTGGAGAGAGATACGATATATTATTTTATCAAGTGGCTAATATCGTTTTATACCGCAGCGATGTAAAAACTAGGTCCACCTAGAGCCTCATTATCTCCCTCTGTTGTCTTCATCTTATTTTTTTAAAAAAATATTTTATAGATTTCTAATGAGAGGCCACTGGCTGTTTTCTTTAATGAACTCTCCTTGTCGGTACGTATTCTTGACAATGACGATTAAAACAACTCCGGGGAAAGAGGAGCTATTAACCTGCTTAGCGCAAATCTAAACTAATTACCGTAGGCACTGCTTGGCTGTCCCCTAGCATAAACAGCACTGGCGGAATGCAACACCCTTGCAACGAAGCTGTAATGGGCAACACATGGTGGAACATCTCGCCGCTAATGTGCCGTGGAGCTATGCTGGCTTATACTGATGGGAGGATCTCAGTAGATGCATCCATATATTCCTAGTGATCCATCTGGAAAACTGCAATGCTAGCTTCAAGGCATAAAAGGGAGTCCTATCGCTACAGGTAGTTCTTGCTCAGATTGTGCACCACAAAATCCCGGAAAGGTTCAGTAAGAACGCAGAAGCAACTCGATACAAGTTCCTTAAGGCACAGCTGTTCAAGCTGGATAATCCTGCCTTTAGATGTTGCATTACCCTGTAGGGCAGCCTTCCCCGAAATGGTGCCATCCAGATGTTTTGGACTACAATCCCCAGAATTCCTGGCCATTTGTGATACTGGCTGGAGCTGATGGGAGTTATAATCCAAACCTATGGAGGGAACCAGGTTAGGGAAAGCTGCTATGTTTATCCAAAAACACTCACAAGACTGGTTCACACATGACATTCAATTATGGATTAGCATTATGCAGATTAATTTGCTCAAGCCTTAGGCTCATGTGCTCTCACCTCTCCTTAGGTGCAGCTGCAAGGAAGAGATAGGAAGGGTCTGCTTCCAGTTTTAGACAAACCACAGCTCCAAAGTCTGTGTCCAAAGTCAGGAAACTGTGGTTTGTTTAAACTATGGTTAGTGAGCAAGCCAGGATCAGAAACCACGGTTTGATCTTGTCTTATCTGAATTTACAAACTACCACAGCCCCCCCAAAGTTAGTTTAAAAATGGAAACAAAAGCATCTGATCTCTTCCTCCATCAGCTTTATTGCCATTCAGGGGGCAATCTACAAAGGGGATTGCAGCTGGGGAGGGAAGCATTTACCCCATTTCCCACATGATGCAACCCCCCCCCCCCCGCAAATTCCCCAACTCACCCCGGCATAGTAATTAAGCCTAGAAAATATATTTCCATCGGTGCTACTGGGAAATTTTTCTTAAGCCTCACTACAATGCAGAGGAGGGTGGATTTCCAGGGGGATACCAGTGGGGAAGGGAAAGAATCACAGAAACATAGAATAGTAGGGTTGGAAGGGGCCTACAAGGCCATCGAGTCCAACCCCCAAAGGGAAAGGTTACCATCCTTTTCCTGTGCACTGTGGGCCCCCAAAATCCCCCATCTTTATGGCAATTAAGCTTAGGGGGGGAACCCTTTCCACTATAGCAATGAAAATACTGGGCCCAAATCTTTTAAGAGCCTAGCGATACCCCTGATCATAGGGGGGGCACCAGTATTATGGAAAAGGTGAAAAAAAAAAATCCTCCCCTGGTGCCATGGTCCCAATCTGAATCCCAGCCACCCACCTGCTATAAAATGTAAGAAAAAACAAGGGAGATCCAACTGCCAATTTCCCAATGCCATGTCCAGTTATGCCTTTGTTTGTATTTATTAGCAAGAGATTAAAGCACACTCGGGCTGCACCTCCAAGCTGCACACAGAAAGGCAATGAGGATCTGCTCTCACCTTCCCATCAGATGCCGTGTTTATCCGGTAATGGTAGACTCTCCCCTCGTATCTCAGCGAAATGGACCGTTGTCCTGGGCTGCTCTCACTCTCCCGCACCAGGAAGCTGCCGTTGATCCCACTGCTGAGCAGATATTCCGCAGCGTTCCGGGACACGGGCCCGTGGTACCAAGAGTGCTTCTCCAAACTATTGACGGGAGTGATGTAGTTGCTTGGGACCCAGCCCTGCCCATTCTTCGTTTGGGCTTCGCACCATTCTCCGTTATGGTTGTAGCCCAAGACGCGAAGCTTTTCACCTTTCCATTAAAAGAAACAAATTAAAATCAACGAAAAATATCACTCTCAATGCTTATTTTTACATGTATGAAAAATACCCAAGGAGACAATAAAACTACAGAAAATCCTCAGCAGTATTAACAATTAAAAGCATCCTCCAAACATGAAATTCTTTCATTTGTTTAACTGGAAACGTTCACACAGTGCCACAAATGGAGAATTTGTCAGGGGGAAGCGGAGCTATTCCACCAGCCCAGCTGGAAGACTTAATTTTTCTCCTCTTCTCTTCTCAATCCTTTTTCCTTGTGTGCTGTGTCTTTTTGGATTGTGACCCTGCAGGCAGGGACTGTCATGTATTACTGCTTATACACATGCAGCTTTAGGAGCCTTTTTGGCTGAGTGAGCTAAAAATACTGTAAATAAATAAATTTAGTCACATATACAGGAAGTGTTACCCTCCGCTGGCCAACCACAGGGTTGCTAACAGGTGACATTGTGTAGAACCGCTGCAGATACAGTCAACAACCTGATTTCAGGCGTTTGCACTGGAGGATTCCCGGCGGAAAAAGCACCTGCCATTTCCAAAGACGGCTCACAGACTGCCGCTTGTGTGCAACAGAGCAGATCTGGGGGTCTGGAAACATGAGATTCATTTTCCATCAGGATGAAATCTGGTGCTTACATGAAGACAAAAAGGGGGCCCATCAAAGGGGGGACTTTTGTGCTGCTATGGTGCCACTTCCAAGAAAGCCCTGCTCCAAGTGTTGCATAAGGACATCTCAGAGAAAGACCAGGGGCAGGGAGTCCCTAGCTGATCTTAAAACACTAGGAGGTACATTTTGAGAGATGATGCTCTGCAACAACACTAGAACCAAGCTGCATAGTTGCTGTCAGGGTGGACACTGAGCCCATAGAATCCCAGAGTAGTTCTGATTCTGAGAAAGAGCAGTCGCTCCTGGGAGAGGAGCGCGCTCCTCTCCCAGGAGCGACTGCTCTTCCTCAGAATCAGAACTCCTCTGGGATTCTATGGGCTCAGTGTCCACCCTGACAGTTGCATAGGTAACCAGGAGCATCTGAAGTTGAGCCCAGAATCAAACTGGAAGTTGGCACAGATGGAGCAAATAAAGGAGAAAGAGGCTGTCTTAAACTAAATGTCTGCACTCCCAGGTCAGCATGTAAATCATTTTCAGAAAAGGTCTAGACTCTTTCCCCTGTGACTCCCTTCCCATCATGTCCCTGAAAGGAGGAGGCTGGCCACACACCATCACCTGTCAGCAGCCACATGGATGGGCAGGGGGAGCTGAAACTCGTTGCATGCCTGGGTTGTGGCATCTGCATAGCACCCCAAGAGCATGTCCGATCCACAAATTAAGCAAAACCGAAAATAATCCTGGTTTTCTAAAAATCTAAGGCTCAAAACATTCTCCTCAAGGGACTCAGAGCCCTGATTCTTCAAAGACTTAGTATGAGTAGGCAGTGAGCCTTAGTCCCATAAACAACGAACGGATGTGGTGTAAGCTTTTGCAGACATAGAAGTTTATGCCACAGTAAGTTAGATACTTTTTAAGTGCTCCAAGATCCTTTGCTGTTTTTGCAGCAATATCCTAACATTAAGACTGCATGTCTTAATGCAGTCTTATACACTATTACCCGGGAAGTCCCATGGGACTGATTTCCGAGTAGATGTGTGTAAGATGGCACAAGAGAAGTGCAATATACTTATTGTTGATTTGTTTTTGCTTTAATTTTTGTATGCTGAATCTGGTCTTCCCAGTCCTTATCCGATCATGACGCTACACTTACTCTCACACTACCTGTTCAGTTTGTATGTGCGTGCGTGCGTGCGTATGTGTATGTGCGTATGTGTATGTACACATGCACATTTTTAATGGAAGAATAACAACTGAATTAATAAAACACAATTATTTGTCAAAATTAATCTGGACTTTGAAATTAACCTGGACTTAATTCAAGAAATTAAGTTTACTTAGGATGCAGCCTGATAGGGCTGCGGCCTGCTAGGTTGAAGTCTCCATTCTCAGAAGCTTCCAAGTATCCTATGCCCTGCCTGGCTAGTGCCAGCAGGGCAGGAGGAACAACAGAGGTGATTTTCACCTCTCTGTCCTCCTCTTAAATTTTTTCCACCAGACAGGTCTCTGAGCTTGCAGGGTCAGGTAGGGGGCTGGAGAGGACACAGGATAGAGTGTATCTGGGCCTCTCCTCCCTCCCTTCCCACTCACCAGTTGCATGGAGCTTTATGCAGTGGCTGGGAGGGGGCAGGGGTGAAGATCTGACCAGGGATTTTCACCTCCGAGGTCCTAGCTCTGTCTACAGCCACGGAGGTGAAAATCCAGAATAACCAATGCCCCCTCAGACAACGTTTAGGGGCCATAGGACTGCAGTCTTATTTTATTAACTAATTCTCTCTCTCCCTCTCTCTCTCCCCACCCCCATGTGTGTTTACTCCCTTTTTCCTCCAGAACCTGATGAAGTGCCATGGATTGTTCTCTGTCAGTGAAAGGCTCTAATCTCATTCTGTGTATTTCCTCCTTGGGCCCTTGCGATCTGCCAATACATGTGCCCACCGCCCCTTCTAGACTGTCTGAATAGCAGAGCTAAGACCTAAAGCATCTCAATTGTTCCTCTCGGCCTTTGGAATTACTTTCCTAAAGAAGCTCACTTCTTTAAAAGGTTTTAAAAAGGTGCTTAAAACCTTCTTTTTCAAGGAGGCTTTAAGTTCGCAGTGCAGGGTGGTGATTTCTACTGCCGTCTTCTTGTTGCTGATGATGGATTGTGTTGAGTTGAGAAATGTATTCATGATTTTAATATTTGTGATCTGATTTATTTTATTTTTTTAACGTGAGATGCTTTTGAGATTCCTGGGTGGACTAACAAACGGAAGATGCATTTTAGAATGAATAAATGAATGAATGGTTTTCAGGGAAATCCCTACTCTAAAACTAGCGCTTCCCCCCATTTCTCCTTTTAGACCAGCTTTTAGACCAACATGCTGGGAGTTGTGGTCCAACGGATCTGGAGTGCACCAGGTTGGGGAAGACTGTTTTAGACCAATTCCTACGCACTACAACCCTCTTACCTTTAGTTATGCTGAGAGTGTTGTCTCCACTTGCTACAAAGTCATACAGGGCAACGAAAAGGTTAGGGTCATTTTCACCAGGACCAGAAAGGAGATTTTCCTTGGAGTTCCAGCGGGCGGCTTCACTCAGGCCCTGGGGTTCGAATTCGGAGACTACGGGCCTCTGAAGTGCCTCTGAAACAAAAAGTAAAAAGGGGGGGGGAGAAGAAAAAAGGGTCATTCTCAGAGATAACCCCCCCCAAATCCTCCCACTCCTGACCTATTATGACTTCTAAATTATTGTATTTTTAAAAAAATATTTATTAGAAAAATTGTATCATAAAACAAACACATAAAGGCACACACCCCACACAACAGTGAGTGAAGCTTAAGATGGGGGGAGTCTACTCAGATGCTACTGCGCCAGGGAAGCACACCAGCGGGACCCCTCATCTACACCACAGTAGCCATGTAACACTAAACCGCCATGTGAGAGGGCTGAGCAACACAAAGCAAAGGCACAATTTATTATATTAATTTATATTCTACCTTCTTCCATGATGTAGCTCAAGGTGGTGTACACAGGGGGTCCCCTATCCAGGAACTGATCAGACTAAGACCTGTTTAGCTTCAGCACAGTGGCTGCTTCATGGACCTTCAAACCATAGCCCTCGGACCATACTCCCCCCTCTCCAAACATGTTCAGAAGAATTAATCATTCTCTCCATTTGCTGGCTATCAATATCCCCCCCTTCTTTCAATTTCAATATTTTTATCTCTAAATAGGGAGTAAACATATGGAGCAAAACCCCACCCTTCCCTGTATTCCCCTGTGTTGCATTTTCTACTGTAAGCTCCTCAGGACAGGGGCCTGTCCTCATGTACACTCCAAAAGTACTGTGCACACTGATGGCACTAAATCAATCAATCAATCAATCAATCATAGCATAAGGCTAAACAATCAATAAAGGCAAATGAAGATGTAAGATACCAGCCCTGCCTTGCATAACAACTAAACTCCAATAAAGTAGCTTAGGACAACTGTCTTTAGTTTCTATATATACGTATGTGCAACTATCAACATTTTCAATTTTGTATTTCTTGTTCTGTCTTCCCCCATGTCCTCTGTGGTCCTTCGATGCAGTCTATTTTAACTGAGAGCCCTTTATGGAGTGTGGAGCTAATGCATACAATTCACAGTCAACTTTCTAGCTTGGGAAAAGCAGACCTATCCAGTTACCCACCCTAAGCAACCTTGATAGGGTAGGAAACAAAATCAGTACCAAACAAATACTACGCAAGTTACACAGTGCAGTTGAGAGATACACAAAAAAGTACAGGGGGCCAAAATTGGAGGCAATATCCATGACTCAGACACATGGGGAGGGGGAGAGAAGTAAAAGTGCAGAGGAGGATGAAACATGTCTAAGGTTTTCCTAGTTTATGCTTCTCCTATCCTCACGGTCAGGGGCAATAGCAGGACAGCTGTTGCATCTGAACTGTGTGATGTGATGCGATGGACACTCAATTCCAGTCTTGAATGAATTCCAGATTTATATTGCCACTTGACAATAAAACCAATTACCCAGAGAAGGTTTTTCCCTTGCTGGAGGTCTTCAGGTACAGCAGGGTTGGGCAACTTGTGGTCCTCTGGATGTTTTGGCCTACAGCTCCCTCACCACTGACTACACATGATAGGGCTGATGGGAGTTGTAGCCCTCCAGATATATTGGCATACAAGTTGCCCACCCTTGAGGTAGAGGCTGGACAGCCATCTCTTTAGGATGCTGATGCTTTGGATTTCCTGCATGCTGCATGATGGGTTGAACTAGATGACCTAAAAAAATTCTAGGATTCTATGACTTTTGTGCCACAGAGCACTCGGGTCATTCTCAGAGGCATGTATGCTCCACCACCGCCTCTAAACCCCATTTCCAAATATTTGGAAGAGAAAATCAGCAGCCTCTTTCTCCCTGCCACTGCTGTCCTCTAGGTGCAACTGTCCCTGTAGCAGCAGCAGCAGCAAGGACAAAAGATGAAGGACATCTGTTAAAACTTCTTCTAAGTGTTTTTAAAAGGGGGAGGAGGGCAGAGAGAGAGAGAGAGAGAGATTGGTTTGCGAATGCCTGTGCATGCGGGGAGACCCTTAAGATCTGAGATCGTTATGAGATATACACAGCATGACAGCTGGAATTTTAATCCAGTTGGGATACCACGGGCTTAACTTTATGCTGATATATTTTTAGAGTTTGTTTTAGTGAAATACTTTTGCTATATAGAATATGCAGCAACAATAAATTCTTGGGATCAAAATAGAAATAAATGTTCACATACACACACATACATATTAGATAAAGCCAGGCTCTCCCTAAAAGTATGGCACTGCTGGTGGCAAAACACCATGAGATATCACAGGACTTATTGGGATAGATGTTTTACCAAGACAGAAACTTGGTTTTATCACTCTAATGGGATAAAACACCTAACTAGTCCTAGTTTAAAGACCTGTCTACCTCCAGTTACCTTCTGGTATTACACCACCTTTACAACCAAGGGGGTGATGTTGCAGCTATTAAAAAAACAGTGCGTGTTGTTTCAGTTCTGGAGTTCGTACTTGGGGACTACAGGCATGGGCAGACCACGGTTCATTAAGCGGGGCAGATGGTTTGGATGCAAAAGACCCCAAGTTCAACCCCTGGCATCTCCAGGATAAAAACAGACCTTTTTTAATTTGGGAAAAAAGACAACTAAAAGCACCATTCTATTCATGTTTAGAGAGAAATAAGTCCTACAATTGTCAGCCCTTGCTGGCTGGGCAATGCTGGGAGTTGTAGGGGTTTCTCCCCGTCTAAACATGAATAGGATTGCGCCCTAAGTCATGAATGCTATGTGCTTATCTCCAGGATCAGAGGCTGCATGCCTCTGAATACCTGTCACTGGGGAACTGCAGCGAGGCTGTTGCCCTTATGGCCTGCTTGTGGGTTTCCTGACTTGGATTCCTACATTGAGCAGGGGGTTGGACTCGATGGCCTTGTAGGCTCCTTCCAACCCTACTATTCTATGATTCTATGATTCCCAGAGACATCTGGTTGGACACTGCGGGTAACAGAATGCTGGACCAGAGAGGCCTTTGGTCTAATCCATAATGGCTCTTCTTATGTACTTATAGCATTTCATAAAAAAAATTATGCATGGTGTAGAGGGAGTGGACATTGAGGACCCTTTTCCTATTTCATATAACACCTGAAATCCAGGGTCACCCAATAACATTGACCAGCAGTAGATTTGGGACAGATGAAAGAGACAAAAGAGAATACGTCTTCACACAACGTATAATTACAATATGGAACTCACTGCCAGAAGATGAGCTCCAGTGGCTTTAAAAGGCGGTTAGGCAAGGGGTGCAGAACCTTGGGTCAGGGACCAAATCCAGCCTGCCCAGGGATCCCAAGATGACCACAGCCCCTTCCCCACTCCACCCCATCACCAATCATTGGGTGCTTTCCCAGCTTTTGTGCAGTTTCTTCACCATTCTAAAAGGTCTAAAAAGCCTCTCTAAGGCGTAGTTACTTGCAGTAAGGGCTGCTGGTATTCTGGGTAATTTGGGCCCTGCAACCACTGCAATGCAGCCCCCTGAGAGCTTCTCTGAAGCAGAATTTGGCCCTCGAGCTAAAAGAGGGTCAACACTCCCAGCCTCAGAACAACTCTGTAAGATAGGCCATTCTTATCATCCCCATATACCAGGTAGATAGCTGAAGTTGACAGACTGGCTTGTCTAAGCGAAGATCATGGCTGAGGCGAACCTGGGACTTTGTGGTTGGTGGGTTCTCTTCACCATCATGCCAACTGCTGTAGCTTTTGATGGGAAGTCACAGCATGAGAACTTAAATGCCTTGCTTAGCTTCAGCAAGATGGCTGCATTATGGACCTTCAAACCATAGCCCCGGAACGATATCCCCTTGCTACCAACCACCATCACCCATATTCAGAGGAACTAATCATTCTCCTTGTTTGCTGGCTGCTATCCCTATTTTCCCCCTTTTCTTTCAATTTCAATATTTTTACTTTCAAATAGAAAGTAAACATACAGATCATGGACCCACCTTTCCCATTTTGCATTTTAGATTGCAAGTTTCTCAGGACAGGGACTTGGCCTCCTGTACACCGCAAAAGCACTGTATGCACTCATGGTGATAAAAATCAATCCATAAAATATAGCACAAGGCTAAACAAAGAATAAAAGCAAATGTAGACATAATATCTTTTATTCATATGTTTTGGAAATGCCCAATGGCCGCCTCCTTTTGGGAGGAAGTTATTGTACGGATAAATTTCGTATTGGAAAACTCTTTAATATTTACTGATGTAAATGTACTTTTAAATTACATACCCGCTTCTTTGGAACGTAACACATGGTCAGCATAAATGGATTTTTCGCGCCCTTTTGATTGCTAAAAGACTGATACTACGATTTTGGAAGGATAAAAGCTCACTGCCTATAACGCAACGGACTGAAGACTTAACAACACTAGCAACATTTGAAAGCGTGGTATATAGATGTAACTTGCAAATGGACTTATATGCAGATATTTGGTCTGCTTTTACTGAAGTTTATGTGTAACCTTTTTTTTTCTTCCCTTGTTTTTCTCGAATACTGTAATGTTAGAAACTGAGGATTTTGAATACGTTGTTGTATTTTTATTTCATTTTTTAAGGGTTTGTAATGTTTTCAGTTTGTTTTGTAAAAATTCGCAATAATATATATATATATATATATATATATTTTAAATGAAGATGTAAGATCCTATCTCCAACTTGCATAACAACTGAACTCCAGTAAAGTAGCTTAGGACAACTGTCCTTCGTTTCTACGTAAACGTACAACGATCAACATTTTCATTTTCGTATTTCCTGTTCTCTCTTCCCCCAGCCCGGGAACCCCAACCTGGTGCCCTCCAGATGTGCTGGACAGCAACTCCCATGAGAGAGAGACAGACAGAGACAGAGACTCATAGAGGCAGTGGTGCACCTAGTGCTAGACCTCAGGTCCCACACAACTGAAGTGATATACATAGCCATCTAACACCCCCCCCCCCCCGGCAACCATTAAGTCCAAGGTCTAAAATGACTTAGCTGCACTACTGCACAGAGTTACACATTCACACACTTGCAGATACGCACACTCACAAACACATGAGACTCAGCCAGCACCTTGCAATGCCATTTCTCAGAGCGCCACCTGAGTCCCACGTGTGCATGACTGTATGTGCAGATGTCCCTAGAAAGATCCTAATGCCAAAGGATCGTTAAGGAGAAAGATGGATAAAAGCCACAAAATGAAAAACCCTGGCTAACTGGATTACTGCCAATTAACAATTAGATCTGGAAGACCACGGAATTCATTGGAGAGCAAACTGGAGGTCAAATTAGATGTGATGAGAGAGATCCGTAATAAGATCTCCCATCACTTGAAATTTCAGCAAATAGCAAGCCCACCCCACCATCACCCTAGACAAAAAACACGGATCAGGACTACAGTCCACACACTCCCTGCACTGTTTTCCTAATGAAAGTCCCTCCCTCAATCTGCTGTTTCCCATGCTAGGGGCATTTTATGTGCAGAGTCCCACACTCCCTTCACCAGCACTGTACACCCAATCCAAATGGGGCAGGGGATGGGGAGAGAAATGCAGCTGTTCTTTGCTAAAATTTAAAGAGGTGGGAGATCTGATCACCAATCTCCATTGCTGTGTCTAGCTAGGCCCTCAATGTGGTTTTCCACACTTGATAGTTAATTTGTAGAAATTCCACTGACCATTTCTCATTTTGCGAGTCTGTGCTATGATTCTTCTTAAAAATCCTGGGCATTAGCGCCTTCTGTACTACAAAAATGTGATTGTTCCAAATTTGAATCTCACTTTGTCTCCAGTGTGTTTCACCTTTAAGGCTTCTCAGTTTTGCAGGGGCAATTTCCTTTTTGTTTTGGAAGTTTTTTAAGCGGAGGCATGTTCTTCAACCTAGCAACATATGCATATAAAGGCAGGTTTGGAAGGGCAGTTTTGGATACTGAATTGTGATTGGGAACTATTCTTATACTCTTACTTTTTCTCTAAAAATACGCCTGATGGCCACAAAACAATTGAGTTTTCTAAGCTCATCATGGAGATTCAGTCTTCCTCCCGCCCACCTCATTTTCACACACGGATTATCCATTTTGTTATCCCTGCCGTGCTTTAATGGCAACAATTATGGAAGTTACAGAAAAGCCACTTGGAGAAAATTAAACTGATTAATCATTTTACCAGGAAGAATGCTTTGATCTCTTCAAACCCATTAAAGCTCCCTTATCAAGTAAGAGGCGCCATATGGACTGGAGTTCATCCAAAAAACAAAACAAAAGTGACATCATCAGCTGGGTAAACACCTGGAATAAACAGACAGCGAACAGCTGGAGGTGGTGGAAGAGCAACATCAGTTTGGAGCATGGCTGTGATGAAAAGCCGCTGCCTTGCCCCCACCACTCCCGCCCCCACACAGAGGCTATATTGTAAACTGTACACAGTGGGACGTCATGTAACCTCGGTCAGCAAGAAAAAATGCCTCCCACCAGGGACTGATTCAACAGGAAGACCGGAAATCCAAAGCCGTCTCCCCTCCAATTACTCTGTGACCAAGGACGAGCGGCGGATGGCTCATGCCAGTTCTGGAATTAAAGTCCTGGAGAGAGGCCACGCTGTATGCCACAAGAGCCCTCCTCTTACTCTCAGCCCGTGTTTGGGTCAAAAATTCAACTCTGCTTGTGTTTGTGCATTGTGTCTGTGCATGTCAAACTCCTTGCTCCATTGTCAGACTACAAGACGACGTAGCGTGCCATGCTTCAGAACAGGAGTGAAACTGCAACATGGAAATCAAGGAAGACATGCTTCTCTTCAAGTCGCTTCTTTTACAAAAAAAAGGAAAGGAAAAAAATGCTCACAGTATCAGCTGGCCATAAATCTGGAAACCTGTGAGGATGGGGTGACCACAGCTATTATGTGGGAGATAACACAACTTCCTCAGGAGGTCTTTGTGTAACCTGAACCCTCAACATCCAGGCTTCTTGGCAAGCCACGTTTAGGGAGGGGGTCTAGCTCTGTTGCAGACCACCTGCTTTGTATGTAGGGAGAGCCAGGTTCAAACCATGGCATCTCCAGCTGAAAAGGAATTCATGTAGAAACTGCTGGTAAAGGCACCTCCCTGCCTGAGACCCTGGAGAGTTTTTACCACTTGGAAAAGACCATACTGGGCAAGATGGACCAAGGATCTGACACAGCATAAAGCAGCTTCCTTATGTTCATACGAAATTGTGCTGCTCCAATTTATGCCCTCTATCATGCAAGTTTGAGAGTGCCAGGTAAACATCATGACTCTACTAGGCAACATCTCTCTTCCCCCGACCCTCCTGCCTCTCTCTCTCTCTCTCTCTCTCTCTCTCACACACACACACACCCCTTACGTGTTCAATTTCTGACAGACTTGAAAGCTTGCACTTCCAGCACTTTGAAATTCACTGGCACCAATAAAAAGGTATCACCCCAGCATCCTTCTGGCAACCATTATCTACCCAACATTTAGAAGGAATGGCAAGATCTCTGTGAATAATGTCCTAGCCTAAACTTCCATTAAGAAATTAAGCAGAAAAGAATCAATTATCATGGCTGATTAACTCCTTTCATCAACCCTTTCTGACTTTGTCGACTTGAAGGTTGCTCTCCCCATCCACTGATCCACTCCTCACATACAACAGGCAATGAAACCAAAAATGGGCCTCTGACTCAGACACCAGGGGATTCCGGGTGGAAGGTTCCTACTATGAATAATCCAAAGGCATTGTGCAGTTATTCTATCTTTTCATTCTTAACAGAACTTGTTTCTGTTAGGAAAAAAGACAGAAGAACGAGTGGGAAAACACAGGAGGGGGACAAATCGAAGACAACGATGTCTGGATCCCCATAAAATTGAGTGAATTGTGCAGTGCAATTGCGTAATAAATGTTTCACCTGGAAACATTCACTTTCTCTTGCTCTAACCCTGGATATTAAACTCCTTCCACCAGGAGAATCAATATCCAGGGATAGGGCAGGCCCCATGTTCAAACAAGTGAAAGATCTCCCAGTTTGGGCACATGTAGACTCAGTTTATGTGTTACAGCCAATTCCTGGGTTGTTTAACCTCCTGCCCACTCACCGCTTCCACTTTTTGAAACAACCACGGAACGCCCCATACCTGGGTTACTGTGACATCCAAACCCAGAAAGTCTGGGTTGTTTAGGCATTAAACAACCCAGAATTAACCCAACAACAAATTATGGGCAATTGTTGGGTTAATTCTGGGTGGTTTAGCCCCTAAACAACCCCAAAGTTCCTGCAACAACAACCCAGGAACAGAGCATTCCTGGATTGTTTCCAAAAGTGGAAGTGGGAGAGAGGACAGGAACCAGCATGCTTGCTTGCTCATATGCTCACAAAGAACCCATGATTTATTAATCAAAGGTTGTTTGATTGTCCGAACCAGCTTGCAGTGAAGGAAACTGGAGAGGTGGGGAGGAAGGTCATGACACCAAAGTTCACTACCAATAGCTAGTCTCACAGTATGTAGAGGTGGGGGATCAGGAAGCCACGTCTGAACAGCCTTGATCTGCTGCCACATCAGCCACTGTTTTCACTTTTGCTCTGCAATACCCCCTCCCAACCTTGGAAAACAGCCTCTCCAACACTCCCATTTTAAAACCCAACTTTTCACCTTTGTTTCCTTCTCCTGGGGGCATCTGTTCCAAATGGAGAGCCAAGTTCTTTAGATCAACACACTGCAATCTCATTTTCTCTCTCTCACACACACACCTTCTCCTTTGGGCAGGAACTACATTTGGCTGCATTGCAAGACACTCTAGTTCTGGACCCGAACCAATGATGGCAGGTTAGAAGCAACATAAGCCCATGACTATTCCCTTCAAGGCTTTCACATTAAACTTTGCCTCCATTTGTTTAGAGCCAAGTGCTTATGAGAAGATGATATATGGTTACCATCTTTTCATTTGTTTCATTCCCAATATTCTCTTCCAAAGCTGCAGCATTAGCAATACATCGAGCAGAGTAATTTCCCCATGCTACCAAATATCTGAGCTTCCTCCTTATATTCATGTGGGGAATGGCAAGAAAGAGATGCACCCACAGAGACACTCAAATTCAGTGTTATGGCTGCATTCTTTTCCATGTAGGGCATCGTGACCTCCTTTTAAATCATCATGCTGTGACTTCCCATCAAAAGCTACAGCAGGCAGTGTGGTGACTGAGAGACTGACCACAAAGTCCCAGTTTCACCCTCAGCAATGAACTTCACTTAGGCAAGCCAATCGGTTAACCTCAGCCTCCTACCTGTTATATGGTGATGATAATAATGGCCTACCTTACAGGGGTGTTGAACCTCTTTCAGCCTGAGAGCCAAATTCCATTTTGGAGAAGCTCTCGGGCGATCAAAGGAAAAAGGAGCGGGGCAAAAATTACCCCAAATACCAGCATATTTTAGTTTAAAGGTCTTATTGCTAGTAATTAAGCCTTAGGAGAGGCATTTGAACTTTAGAGAATTGGGAGGGGGGGAATGCATAAAAGCCGGGAAAACCACAAAAGGCCAGGGAAACGGGGTGTGGCCATCAGGACTGGGGCTCAAGTAGAGACAGGTTCGGTGCCCGGTGCCTGAGGTTCTGCTCCCCTATTCTAAGGGTTACTGATACAATGTTTGTAATGCTTTTTGTCCACTCCAAAGTCATATAAAAGAACTGTGCTCTCTTCATATGAACATTCCAAAATGTTAATCTTTTTCTTACGTGTTACTTCCAAAACCACAAATAGTCATTTTTAGATCACAAAAAAGTCTCTTGAACATAAGGATTTCCACCCCAGACTAAACTTTGAGCTTTTCCTCAACAATTTAACAACAAACCCTGGAAACAAGTAAGGGAGTCCAAAAGTAACTTCCAAAATCTTCCGACAGCTAGGGAGCCCCAACGGAAAGACAGCATCCAATATCTATCGACAAGAACAAACACCACGTCCCATGGACGTCCAGACAACACAGTCACTTCCCCCAAAAGTTAGCCTTAAGAAGCGGAAGCAGACTTCCTTCTCCAACCCTGCTATTTCCTTGGCTGCCAATTCTTATAGGCTTGCTTACACAAGCAGCAACATACCATGTTTGTTTCCACTGTAGGAACTGAAGATGGGCATCCTGAATTTGAAACCTCCAATTTGGTTCACATTTCAGAGGCAGAGGATAAATCTTGCTCATTGAAGAAAAGAGGGGGCTGACACTTATATTGGCCCATTTTTAAAAGGAACAAGAGAGGTAAAGGGAAAGTTCCTTTGCCAGTTCCTTTTTCAAGGAGTCCGAATGGTAGAAAAGCACTTTTCAAATGGTTTGTAGCAAGCGGCTGGTCAATATATTAACTTTAGGCTGTAGGGGTAAAGTGGTGAAGTTTGAAGATACCAAATTATTCAGAATGCTGAAAGCCCAAACAGTCTGCAAAAAGCTCCAGAAAGAGCTCTCCAAATTGGGTGAATGGACCATAAAATGTCAAATGATGTTTACAGTGTGAGTGATGCATATTGGGGCAAAAAAAATCCTAGCTTCACACTGATATATTAATGGGGTCTGAGCTGCAGAGGCTAACCAGGAAAGATATCGTGGGGTTATAATACGAACAAAAACACCAACTGTGAAGTGGCAGAGAAAAAGGCAAATTCCAAGCTAGGCGTTATTAGGACAGGGATCGAAATGAAAACACAGTTCTACACAAATTACTAGTGCAGGTACATGTGACTTTTGTGTGCCAGTAACTTCTGTGGATTTGCAAAGTTCTAATAATAATGTATACCAGCATTTAAGAGTGCCCATTAGCTTGTGGTGACCCTTAAAATGGATTATTATCCCCACATGGTAGATGGGGCACTAAGACTGTAAGAGAGGAGCAGAGCTGAGATTTAAACCCAGGCCTCCTTGGTTCACAGCTCAGTTATCTTCACCACTATGTCACATTGGCCACTATGCTATATAGCAGCTCACCTCTTAAGTCACAAAATCAGTGCATTCATATAGAGGAGGAAGATCTAAATGATGATCTTCCAACTAGTGTTTTCCCCAGCACTTCAGGAACAAGACTATCCCTTTTTTAAAGTACTTTTCTGTAGGCTAAGTTCTCCTCTCAATTCCCCTTCCAGCAAAAGCATCCGTCGAGCCGTTTATTTAACATGGCTGCAGTTGCTTACCTGACCACTCATCCCAGAATAGCAGAGAAGCAAGCCAAGAGAGCTCCCTAATGACCAGCAAATCATTAATGCAAATCTTTTCTATCGTTTGTTCACAGCTGAAGAAGTGTATTCTTCACACTGCTTGCAAAAGTGCCTTTAAATGAGTCAAAACAAATAAGGAGGCATAGATGCTTCCCCGATACTGCAATATGCCATCGTGGTGGCCCACTAAGCTGGCCTATGACATCAAGGTGTAAAGAGCTGTATTATACATACTCCTGCAAATCAGTGGCCTACTACCTTGACCATCAGTGGCTCTCTGAGGTCTTGGCAGGCATCTTACACAGCCTGCCTTAAGGATTATTAACTAGATTCCAAACCCTAGGGACTGAACCCTTATATAATGAACTATGTGTATTCCACACTTAGAAATCTAGTATGTAAGAACATAAGAAGAGCCATGCTGGATCAGACCATGGGCCTCTCTAGTCCAGCATTCTGTTCATACACTGGCCAACCAGCTGCCCATGGGAAACCCACAAGTAGAACATGAATACAACAGCACCCTCCCGGTCATGTTCCCCAACAACTGGTGTACAAGGCAATGCTGCCTCTCATAATGAAGGTAACAAATAGCCATCAGGACTAGTAGCCACTGATAGCCTTATCCCCCATGAATTTGACTAATCCCCCTTTAAAGCCATCCAAACTGGTGGCCATCACTACATCTTGCGGTAGCGAATTCCGTAGTTTACCTGGGCACTGTGTGAAGAAGTCCTTCCTTTCATCTGTCCTGAATCTCCCACCACTCAGCTTCATGGGATGATCCCGAGTTCTAGTATTATCAGAGAAGGAAAAAAACTCCCCACCCCTATGCTAGACAAAGGGAGGTTGAGGAGCAAAGAGCAGAATGGACAAACTGAGGCCCATCCATCTCTGGACATCTTATTCAGCCACGCTCTACGGCTCCTGAGGTTTCAGCAGATGTTACCCAGTCACTTTCAAGCCTATCTTTGCAACCATAAGGACTAGAAACTTGCTGGATTTCATTGCTGCTGTTTTAATGACAGCTAACATTCTCAGGAAGCCATCCTGAGGAATCACAGCAGCACATACACAGCCCCATTTTTTTTGCATAAAAGGTGTACTTTGCTACAGTCCTATAGCCACCTGTATTAGGTGAGCGCAGTGCCAAATTTCCTAACCCAAGGGCACATTGCATCACCATCATCTGCCTATAACATTGCAAACATTTGGAATCTGCTTAGCTGAGATGGACTGAGTCTTAACCCTAGGGCAAAAAGAACATGGCTCCCTTTCCACCTGCTCTGAGGCTGGTTGATTTGGAAAGCTTGACCATTCTTGATATAAGTAAGGCCAACACTGTTTTAAAATTGCATTCTGTCTTGTGGACTTCTCAACTGAGCCACTGAAAAAATAAATCTATGCGTGCTTGTCATGCACATAATGAAGAAAGCTCATGCTACAAAGAACTTATTTTATCTTTATCTCTTCTAAACAAGCCACAGCACTATTTGGTTGTGTATATATTGTTGGGGATTGTGAACGCATAGGATCTCCCACAGTGGGAGATCAACCATGTGTGGGATCAACAACAGGCACCTTTCATGAAATTGTATTGCTTGCTTCATTACGACCGGGTGTCGTTGAAAGGGTGATGGGGAGAAGCCAAGCCTTTAGTGAAGAAGTGAGATGCTACACTCACTGGGGAGATAACAAGGAAGTACAAAGTCCTGATCCAAGCAAAGCAGCAGAAGTCTGCCTAACAAAGCTGAGGAAGAAAAGCATGATGCATGAGAAGATGGAAGCCAACCTTCCACTTTCTCTTATACACTCACATACGTTTCACGTTCAACAGTGAGAGACACCAATCTGGACAGCACTAGCATTGGCCTGGGTGGTGCAAAGCACCTTTTTTCAGTTTAGGCTGTCATACCAACCACACCCCTATCTAGACAGAGATAGCCTGGCTACAGATATACATACTCTGGTAACCTCTCATTTGGATTACTGCTGTGTGTTATATGTGGGGCTGCCTTTGAAAATAGTCTGGAAATGTCACCTTGTCCAAGATCGGGCAGCAAGATTGTTAACAGTGACGTATGATCATATTATGCCAGTGATCTGTGATAAATCTCAAACGACAAACTATGGCCTGCACTTACCCTCTGTACCAGAACTGCAAAGCAGCTTCAAGATATAGTTTGCAATCCAGGTAAGAGGGCATGCACAGTCCATAGTTTGCCAGTTCAGATGTACCAGCGAACTATGGTTTGTGCTAAAGGGGAAGTAAGCCACAGAACTGCAGCACAGGAGGGTTTTAGGTGCCTGAATTCTCAAACTGGGGATTCTGGCAGCAGGGCACAGACCAGCCTGATATTTGTGATGGCCAGAGGTGGTACTATTACTTTGTCAGCCCAGTCAGGGCAGGTGACTTGGGGAACAAAGAGGGGCCAGGTGGCCTGATATAACTGTTGTTCCAGGCTTGGTTCCACACTATGAGCAATTTGTATATGAAGAAAGGTGGTAACCTGCCTTTGCTGGAACCTGCCCACCAATCCTTCTTAAGACCATAGTGGGCTGGATCCAGCATCTGCCTTCCACTGAAGGTCTCTGGCTGATTTTGAGGGATCTCCCCTTTCCCTCCCACACCACTGCTCACCCTATTCAGCAGTGTCTCCCAGCTCTCTGTGTAGCATTTTCAGGCAGCTGGAAAAACTGCTGTTGGAAGGAGAGAATAGGAAAGTCCACTTCTGCCAGCACAGTTGATCCAGCTTAAATCTGGATCCATCCAGAAGTTTGGAGGATGGAAACAAGGGAGAGGGCCTTCTTGGTGGTGGCCCCCTGACTGTGCAACACTCTCCCACTGAGGTCTGCCTGGCGACAACAGTGGCATCCTTTCAGCGCCAGGCTATGTGCTTCCTCTATCCGCAAGCATTTGACAGGATATAATAGCGCAGGACAGGAAGGCCTGGCGTGCTATGGTCCATGGGGTCACGAAGAGTCGGACACGACTGAACGACTGAACAACAACAACAAATAAAATTTTAACCAGTCCTGGGATTTTTATTGTTTTGTATTTTAAATTATTTTGTAAATGGTCTTTAATATTATGTTTTATATTTTATATTTTATATTGTATTTTTAAGTTTTCATCTTTTGTAAACTGCCCAGACAGCTTTGCCTATTGGGTGGTATAGAAATGTAATAAATACCAATAAAATATATTTTTTAAAATCCCATTGTCTGCTTCTGCCCCTTTGGATCCCCATCTGCCTGCTCCGGACCCTGACACTAGCCTGACTGGGCCACACTCTTTGCCTCTGAGCCCTGACAGTGGGGACGAAGGAGCATGCGAGCCCAAGGCTCAGCCCTGTCTCTGCAAATGTGTCAGTGATCAGGGGGTAAAGCTTCTTTTGTCCTGGAAGATACATTACCTTTTCCTTCGGTGTACATCTACAAAATGTAAATCATGAATGAGACTTTTAAAACAAACAAACGAACACTGTTTAGAAACCCTTGTACTGGTGCACTTCTCAGAGCCAGCGTTCCATTGAGTGTATACTGAGTGGCAATGGCTGTGTTTGTCACTGTGCAATGAAGGGAACGGCCCTGAAAATCTCTCCCTTGCATGCTTGCATGTTAGTTCTGTGGAACACACCTAACTGCCTATGCCTTACACATCTCTTCACCTGCTGCCTAGCCAAGCTTGGCAGGCAACACGCCTAAGAGATCTATTTACAAAAACCCTGACATATTGGGATTTGGAATTAGGGCTTGCAAATCAATAAAATGTATGCAACGCAACCCCACATATGCCGATTTGCATAATTGATTCTGAGTGTAATGAGCCAGGTTCCTTTTAGGGCAAACTCTCTCTTCCCAATGCAAAGAGAGAGGGGAGGAGGAGCAGGAAAGAGAGATGCTCTTCTGTAAAACGTACACTATGGGCACAATCCAGCCAAAGGGGTGCTTTTGCTTAGCTTAGACTGGTGCACCAACTGCATGGTTCTATAATATCAGGCTGGCCAAGACAAAAAGTGTACTTACCAGCCCCCGACCCCCATCCTTCTCTGGCAAGCAAAGCATGGCAACTTGCTTGAAGGCATCCTGAGAGTGGTGCCCCAAATTTCCCTTGACCATCTTTCCCTCAGGCAGAGCCAGGGGGCAGAGAAGTGTGCCAGGTTGTATGTTGCTGCTTGGAAGCACGACAAAAGCCTTTGCACAGAAGTGCCCAACACACACATAAACATACATACACCCCAGTTTCTCTCTTCAGAAGGACTGGTAGAGAGGGGAGCATGCCAGCTTAGGCATCACTGTTCGAAGGTGACCCAAGTGCCTTCAGGCCTCCCAACCTGCCCCCCCACACACACACACACCCTCAGGCTTTTCCCAAGGGCAGGGTCTGCAAGAAGGAGTGTGGGCTGGTGTGGCCACCACACCTGAAGTGGCAAGCACAAGAATTCCAGCAGGCTGTATAGAAGATAAGGTGGGGAGCAATGCCATTCAACCAGCTCTGCAGAAAGACTATTTCATTTTTTCCTCCTCCCTCTGCATTCCTTTTCCCTCGTGTGTCATGCCTTTTTAGACTGTAAGCTTGTGGACAGGGACTGTCTTGTTTCTGATTGTTTGCAAGCCTCATCGAGTGCCTTTTTGGCTGAAGAGCGGGATAAAAATACTTTAAAGAAGTAAGTGAGGTTGGCTCGCATACCTCCGGAGATACAAGGCTGGGAGGAAGGATGGCCACTCATCATGTTTGCCAGAGGCGGTGCCAACCTTGCCATGGCAAGCAGAATTATTGAAGCTTGGCAAACCATGCCCATTCCTGGGAAGGTCTGACCTACCCATGGTGACACACACACCACAGTTACTGCCAGATTGGATTGTTGTGCTGCATTCTACACGGAGCTACTTTGGAACAACTCTCCGGAAAGTTCCATTGGTCCACGATTGTTTCTGGCCACAATTCAAAGTGTTGGTGATTGCCGTTAAAACCCTAAATGGCATGAGTCCAGGATATCTAAGGGATCAATCACCACCTTGCACCCCAGCCTGCCCATTCCATTAGATTTTCTGGGAGGGTTTTTTGAGTCCCAGTTCACTGGTAGGCAGGACAGGGCCTTCTCTGTGGCTGTTCCTAGATTGTACAACTCCCTAACTCAGGAGGCCTGTTTGGGTCCCCCTCTCCTTGCCTTTCGCTGCCTGGCTAAGACTTTAACATTTCGCCAGGCATTTCATGTGCCAGGTTGATTATCACTTTGTGGATGACCTTCCCCTATGTTTTTCAGACTGTTTTTATCTGCTGTACCTGTCTCTGTTTCTACTGCTACTTATTTTTTTTTGCTGATTGCTTTAATTTCTGTTGGTTTTTATTGTTTTTTAATTGGTTGTAAGCCACCACAACCGCTACAAATGCAGTGGAAGGTCAGGATAGAAATATTTTAAGTAAGTAAGTAAGTAAGTAAATAAATAAATAAATAAAGGAAAGCTCTTTGTTGTCTCATTTGTTTGTTTGTTTGTTTGACTTCAAAGACAGGAACTTAAGCACTTGCTTAACTTTCCAACTGAAATCAAAGGGACTTCAAAGGCTAAACTTTGTCTGGACTGTACCCTGTATGTTTAATGCAAGTTTATAAATAACAAGTCTCCTTCGTTTAGTGTGAATCTCCTCTTCTTTTATGCCACCAACATTCCACAAATTACTATTTATTAGTAGTAGGAGTCTTCAAGGTATCTGGTGCTTTATAGCAGCATTCCCAAACTGGTGCCCTCCAGATCTGTTGGTCTACAACTCCCAACAGCCCCAGAAGCATTGCCATGTTGACTGAGGATGATGGGAATTGTAGTCCAATACATCTGGAGGGCGCCAAGCCAGGGAAGGCAGCTTAAGAGAATTAAAGAATTTCATTATGTATAGAATTTTATTAGCCTCCAAATTAACTCATATGGACCTCTCTAAGTTTTGAGATCTACTGATTGTTGAGATCTAGTAGCTGTTAAGGTCCATCTCATCTGGAAGATGACTGGCCCCTTCCTTGACTGTCAGCCCAGCATTTTGGAAGGTTCTTCCGCAAACTGTTCATTCAGTCCCTCTTTCACAGTGTTCCAAAGAACAAAAAGACAATCCCATTTTATTGCAATCCCAGTCACCTTCTGGGGACTCTGCCCTGCCATGCGTTTGTGTTGATTTTGTTTCGATGTCGATTTTTTAGTCCGCAATCTTAAGAAGTGATAGTTTGACTGCTTTTGTACCCAGCTTTGGGAGTGTTCTGCTGGAAAGTGGTTTAGATTGCAATTCTATGCATGTCTACTCAGGAGTGAGTCCCATTGAATTCAGGATTGAAAACTTAGAAATCTTGTAAATATCTTCAATAATAATAAAGTAGGATTGTGTGCGTGTCTGCCTGCCTGTCCATTCGTCCATGCCATAGCGCACGGCCGTGAAACCTAGACACCTGAAATTCAGCATGCGTACTAAGGGGACCCTAGGGGTATGCACCTAAGGGTTATTTTGTTTTTGTTTTTTAATGCATTAAACAATTTTAATTAATTTAAATGTGTCCATGTGGTTGAAGCCTGCAGTAACATCTTCAGCCACTTGGGGCAGGCTTCCCTAACCGGCACTTACTGTAGCTTTGCAGCCCATATCGTTCAAAGCCAGCGGAGATTAGCAGGCTGAGAGACAGAGCTGTAGCCTGCTTCTTCCTCCTGCTGTGGGGCAGCCCCTCCCCAATGGAACGGAGCAGATAGACCCCTTCCTCTGGGGGCTATAGGTGTTCACCATGGCAGGGGCCGTGCCTAGGGGTGCCAGTGAGTATGGCTTCACTCAGATGGCGTGAGCACAATATGTCCAGCTCTGACAGCTGTATTAAGTTTGCTTGAAGGCTTTGCTGTATCACACTAAGGGCTATTCCAACCTGTGTGAAGCCAGGTCCATTTGCTAGTATAAAATAAAAGGGGGAGGGGAGAAACAAGACAGGTCCCTATCTCCCAAGGAGCACAGATTACAAAATCGTGGATATGACAACAGAGGGAGGGAAAGATCACAAGAGATGGATGCAGTTGCACAAACTTACAGCACATTCCTAGGCATGTTGACTTGGAAGTAAGCCCTGTTGTGTTCACTCAGGTAGGTGTGCATAGTCTGGGATGATGGTGAAGATATTAACTTTAATTAAGGCCTTCAAAGAAAAGACAAAGTATAGTATGAGACCTTTAGGGAATAGAGAGAGCAGTGACATCACACAAGTGTTTCAGGAGAAAAATCCGGGCCACAGTGGCCAGGAAGGGAGAATGAATGGGTGGAAATATTTAAAGAAGTAGGAGACCTTGGGACAGATGACGGTTGGAGTGAAGGTCAGGGGCAGGCATATAATGGAAATAAAGATATGAGTGGATAGGCAGGTGAGGCCAGAAAAATAATGTAATGAGCAAGTAGTCTTTTGGGCTTGCTTAACCAGGCTGCTTAAGACATAGATATAGAATTATAGGGTGGGAAGGGGTCTACAAGACCATCGAGTCCAACCCCCTGCTCCGTGCAGGAAGCCTGATTCCCAGGCGGTCTCCCATCCAAGTACTAACCAGGGCTGACCCTGCTTAGCTTCCGAGATCAGACAAGATCAGGCACATCCAGCCTTTTGCTCAAGTTTTATATATGTCAACAGTGAACATTTTTAAAATGTTCCTCTCTCTTCCAGAGGGGTAGCTGGGCTTGGGGCACCTTAGAGACGAATGGATTTATTCTGGCAGACGTTTTCAGGAAGTTTGTTTGTCTGAAATATTTCTCGTCCGCCTTTCAGGGTAGGAGCCCTCCCGAGGCAGCTTACCACAATAAAATCCCATATAATAAAAATCCATACAATGATAAAATAGCAAAAATCCATAAAACCGATGGACACTAGCAATAAAACATTTGGCCTAGACAGTACTACGATCTACATGATGGTGCAGTAGGGCTCTTGTCTGGTCCATGAAACCTGATGCCACAATAAATTTGTTCATCTTTAAAGGTGCTACAAGAACCCTGGTTGTTTGTCCTCTCTCTGAGGGCCAAATTAACATATTAAATGCACTATTGCCTTTAACACACGTGGTTTATAAAATGGAAATTGTTGTCATTGGGAGTGTGGAGTAAAATCTACACAAAGGATTTTTACCTTTTCCCAGATGTCACACTCCTGACAAACTCTCTCTCTCTCATTCTCTCTCACACACACGCGCGCACACGCACATGCACACACAATCAGTCGCAACTGGCGTCTGCCTGCCCCCAGTGGCATGAACTGCTGAATGTCGTTTAAAATCACATCTAGTTTGTGATCTTTTAAACATCTTTTAAAAGAGCATCCAAGATGCACACAAATCAGGAAAAATGCAAATCACTGTACAAATGTTACATCTGTCTGCATGGTCTAATTTATTGGCAACATGTTGCTATGTAACACAAATTTTGTGTTTCCTTGGAACTGGATTTCCATCTCTATCACAGTTTGCTCATAATCTAACGATGCCATCACAAGGCGGCAGGGTGTGTGTACTTCAGTTCTCACAACGAGAGAACCTTACTGGGAACAGAATCTGGCTGAAGCAAACTGCAAAGCACACAAAGAGAAGCTCTTTCCAAGAACAAGAGCAAACGTCAATTGGTTATTTCTTGCCCTGGGCCGGTCTGGGGTTACTGTAATAAGACACTTTTTACGTACAAGAATGTCTGCAGAATCTAATGGTTGGGAGTTAAAGAAATTGCTTCTCTGGTTACTTTACAACCAAAAGGGTTTCACTAGCATGAGCTGAACACGTTTCTTCCCCCTCCCTTCTTCATTTGAGTCAAGTTTTATTAGGAGTTTAAATAAAAGCCTTTGCTTTAAAGGAATATTCCTGCTTTAAAAACAGCCTCTTCTTTAAAAAATAAAAATAAAATAGCAAAATCGTTTTATCCTCTCTTTGGGCCATATGGATGCAGTTCATTTTCAAGACCACATCTGCACAGAGACCAGACCGTAGCTCCCCCATCTGCTGTGCCCCTTTTCGTGGTGCAATATGTGGGCAAAGAGGAGGAGGAGGATGGCTGCAGCTGCCAAACATTTGGTTCTTCCTGCCTCTTAAGATAATATTTACCAGGTGGGATCAAGCGAGAAAAAAGAGGCAGAATGCGCCCTGTGGAAGCCACAAATGGGGAGTTCAGTTAAGCACCACAATACGGTGCTAACGGATTGGTATTGCATGAGCTAGCCTAGCACACAAAACACATTAACTAGCAGAACTTCAAAGATGTACATATGCAGATTGTCTCCACATATGATGCAGCTGCAAGGTAAGGAATTCTGGAATGAAATAAGGAAAAAAAAGTAACTGAAACGGCAGGGGACACCGTTTCTTTGAACCGATAGGTATTTTTATATTAAATTTATTAGACAGGTCAGTCAGGAAGGTTCACAGAAGTTTTTTAAAAAATAAATACCAAATAGTTGGAATCTTGTATGCTAATTGCTGCAGGACAGAAAAGATTCAAGGATACCTACAATGGATGAACGGAGTAGGAAGACCTGCCCTGTTATGATAATGGCAAAGGTGACAGTCTTGAAGATTTGAGAGGGCCAATGTTTGAACAGAATGCTGGATTGGATGGACCCTTTGTCTGATCCAGCGTGGCTCTTATATATCTATGGGATGACCTCTCTCCAGATTCTAGCAGAGGAGGAAAAAGCTATATCTAGCCACTTTCTTCATACCATGCATCATTTTATTAAAAATGTTATGGAGGGGGAAGGTGGACCTTGGATACATGGCAGCCTTGGCCATGACTGATGGACAGACAGAATAAAAATATTTATAATAAACAAACAAACTTTTCAATACAACAGTAGCTCCACGGCAAAGACCACAACTAATTTTGCCCTTGATTAACTCAGTCGCCAATATTTTACACATATACCTGAAAATAAGCCCCTGAACACAGAGGAACTTAATTCTGAGTAAACATGAATAGAGCTGCATGCATAAAAGCGCGCTGAAGACCTTTAGGTTCAAATGTATATATATTTATGTATTTTCTGCCACTCACACACACACGCTACCAGACCTGGAGCTCATATATGCATTCACACAGAGGTTTCAAAAAGTAACTACAAAGCCAATCAGATGCTGAAATGTCCAGGTGAACTGGCAAAGCACAACAGCTATGGGTAAATGCTTCTCCTCGGGTGAGTGTTGTTTATATATTATGAGCATAGGAAGCTGCCTTATACAGAGTCAGACCGCTTGTCTATCTTGCCCAGTATTGTCTACTCTACATTGGCATGTTTAACCCAGGAACTGACGGGGCCATGTGGCAGCAAACGAGCACGCTGCCTCCTGCGCGTTCACCGCTTCTGCTGGGTTGTTATCATGACATCCAAACCCAGAACTCTGGATTGTCGAGGGATTAAACATCCCAGAGTTAACCCAACAATTGGCCATGGCTTGTTGTGCGAACCATCTTGTTGGCTGGCAGTGGCTCTCCAGGGTTTCAGACCTACCTGGAGATGCTGAGGACCTGCTGCGTGCAAGACACTGCAAACAGCCCTTCCCGGCTGCTTTTTAACTGTTGTTGTTTTGGAAGTGGTTTACCACATAAGGTTGGATCCAAATTTATGCTGGATCAACAGTGCTGGCGGAAGTGGACTTCCCCAACTCCGCCTTCCCACGGCAGCCCCCTCCAACTCCCTGAAAATGTTACGCAGAGAGTCAGGAGAATGGAGTGAGCTGTGGCGTGGGGGGAGGAGGGGAGACACCCCAAAAGTTGGGTGGAGGGGCCTTCCACAAGTAGAACCCTTCCTCTTGCAGAAGGCAGATCTTCGATCCAGCCCATAATGTCTAAGATACTACCATGACCAATTAAAACACAATAGGAAACCCAGTTCAAGCCCAATGAAACCTTAACAGAGCAAATGAAGAAGTAGCAGGATACACCACCATCTCAGTTAAAAGGCCTGAGGGAATGTGAATGTTTCTGCCCATCTCTCCAAGGCGTTGAGCAAATTCTTGTGAGGGAGGGCACTTCACAGCTTTGGGGCAACACTGAAGGGGTCTCACAAAGATGGTATCCCAAAAATGATGATACCCTGAGCAGGGCTTCAGTGACAGATCTCAAAGTGTGTGGGTGGGGTGTTTTGTATGGGAAAAAAGACACTTCATGAGATGGCCAGACTATTTTCTGTCACTGTTTTCTCAGCCATTTTCCTTGAGAGAGAGAAAAACCCCCAAAACAGAATCCATAAAAAAGCATCATGTCGATGGCCACCAACTTATATGACCTTAAAAAGGATTAGACAAATTCATAGAGGATAAGGCTATCAATGGCCACTAGTCAAGAGGGCTATATGACACCTCCAGTATCAGAGGTACTATGACTAGGTATATCAGTTGCTTGGGAGGAACAGTGGGAGAGAAGGCTCTTGCTCTCATGTCCAGCTTGTGGGCTTCCCAGCACAAATGCTGCAGCAGGAAAGCGGCTGGCACAGTCTCTGGAGCGCCACCCAGCACTGGGTGGGTTCACTCTCTGGGAAGCCCCGCTGAGCACTTAGAGAACTTCAGGAGATTTACTGGACTGGAGTGCCAGATAACTCAAACAGTTACATACGTTGTTTGGTATGTTAAGTTCATATTTTAGCAATTCACCACACCTTCTGCTTCTCATTCCTGTCTGCAGAACAGCCATGTGAGGCTTGGGAGTTTGCATTCTACTTCCTAACCAGGCACCGGCCAACAAAAGGGTGCTCTCTTACCTATACGTGTGTTTGTAATTAAAAAACAACAACACAATTCCCCTGTGGGCAGTAGTAGCTGCGACAAAGATATTAAAGAGCTGTGCTACATTGGAGGAATTTGAAGGCTCAGGTTCAGACTTGGCTTAGTGAGCTACTTATGCTCAAAGCTTTCATGCAACATCAGGCTCTGTGATTGGCAGGCAGTGTGAAACTTCTAGACTGACTAGGCCTGGAATAAATACAAGGACTCTGGCCTTTTTGTCCTTGCCCAGTCAACAGAGTAAGACCTCCTGATAGCTGCACTTCAGGCTTCAGCTCACCCTGTTGCTCTGGCCCACATCCAGCTCTAGGTCACAAACGAACTGCCCTCAGATCTGGATTTGACCCTGGAAAGGCCCTTACACAAAGAGAACTCTTCAATTAAGTTAAACTGCATATTAAAGCATTTTTGTTTGTTGTAATGCCAGCATAGTAAGATGCGCATAGAGGGGGAAAAACACAGGGGTCACCACTTAAAAGGCCCTGTCATTGGCACCCACCAGCTGAATTGACATTAGTGATGGGTCAGAAAGCACGGCCTCTGAGGACAATTCTAGGTTCAGGGCAGACTGCTATGGGTGAAGGCGGTTTGTTAAATAACCTTCAAAGCCTTGAATAGACAGGGACCAGGTTAAGTATTAGAAAAAAAAGAAAAAAAGGAAAGGATGAAACATGAGCTTTGCATTGGTGTATAGAGGAGCATATGAAGGAATTCAGAAGCACTACAAGCTAAAGAGCAATGATACCATGAGTGCCTACCAGGGAAAGAGCCTTTTTTGTAGTGCCATGTCCCCCATCCCCTCTTTGTAGAATGCCCTTCCCCGGGAGATCTTCCTGCCATCTTCACTGTATACATTTAGATGCCAGGTAAAGACTTTCCTTTTCTAGCAGGCATTTAATCTTTAATCTGTTTGCTCTGATTATTTATTTATTATTTTATTTATAATATTTATATACCGCTCCACATCTAGAACAGATTTCAGAGTGGTGAACATAAAAGATAAAACAGTAAAAGAATAAAAGATTAAAACACCACATTAAAATTATACATAAAAAAAGAAACAAAATGGCATTAGAAGGTCAATTAAGAAATGCCTCCTGGAACAGTGCTGTTTTCAGGAGGCACCGGAAACATTACAATGTTGGTGCCTGCCTGACCTCCAGGGGCAGGGAATTCCAAAGAAAGGGGGTCGCCACACTGAAGGCTCTTCTCCAGGTGGACTCCACCCAGGCCATACATCCATGTGGAACCACCAGAACCGTGCCCTCCGATGACCTCAGTGACCAGGCAGGTTGGTAAGTGAGAAGGTGCTCAGGTATCCTGGTCCCAAGGTGTTTAGGGCTTTGTACACTAGTAGTAAAAAGTTAAACCTGGCCCAGTAGCGAGTAGGTAGTCAGTGCAGTTCCCTCAGCAAAGAAGTTACATGCTGGAAAGGGGCAGCTCCCGACAATTACTTTCAGTTTTACTGCTGGCTCCTTCATGTTTTTGATGTTTAATATTGCATTACTTTGATACTTCTATTGTTGTGTTTTGGTCTGGTGATTCTGTTTTTGTTGTTGTTTTGGTCTTTTATGATTGTAAATCGCCCTGAGGGCATAAGCCAACCGGGCAGTACACAAATGTGACAAAAAATAAGTATTTCACACTGACAATTCACCCCAGCAAATGTTTGGCTACTCAACTCTTTGGGGTTAAAAGTATTCCGAGTGTCAGTAACAAACAATGAGAGATTGCTGTACCTCAGGAATCAAGCTGTTACAAAAATTATTCCATCTTTGAATCAATTCACTTTTGGATAGGAAAATTGGAACCTGCCTTATACTGAGTCAGACAATCAGTCCATCTAGCCCAGTATAGTCCATCTAGTATATTCCAGTATAGTCCAGTCCATCTAGCCCAAACACTGGCTGGCAGCAGCTCTCCAGGGTTTCAGGCAGGATTTTTTCCAGCCCTACCTGGAAACACCGGGGATTGAACCTGGGACCTCCTGCATGCAAAGCAGGGGCTCTGCCACTGAGCTACAACTCCTCCCCTCTATTTATTTCTTGCAGATAAATAAATAGTTTATTGTGGAGTATGGAAAATAAGGGGATCATTCTGGGCAATGCTGCTTTATCGGCCACACAGGACTGGGTATGTTGGTGTAGGAGGGAACCGAAGGGATGTTGGTGTAGGAGGGAACGCAATTCCCACGTCACAGGAATGGGACACAGAAATGAGGTGTGGAAGAAGCAATCAGATGCCAGGGTACAAAAGTCAGCTCAGACTTGGAAGTTTGAGCGATTTGGTTCCTATTATGAGACTTTACAGACAACCACCCAACAGAGGGGGGCTGGGGGGAGATCTACCAGACCAGATTTTACCAGACTCCCAAAGATAAAGGCCTATCAGGATTAAACTGGGGCCAGGTGTGCCCGTACTTGAACCAAGACCTGGAGCATGTGCTCTCCTGTTGAGCATCCCTGATGTTAGAGGACAACAGGTGGATGGTAATTGCTCTGTGGACTATTCTTATATACTCCCTCCTATGCCTTGAGATTTGCCAGAGTGCCACATCTTGTGGGGGTGACTAGAACACGAGGTCTTCTCCACAGTGGCCCCACTTCTGTGGAACACCTTGCCTATGGAACAGCTTGCCTACGGGACCCTGGCTAGTTACCTCTCTCCGTGTTTAGGAGACTAACACCTTCCTTGTTAGGACTGCTTTAGCTCTTTCGTTGATTTTAATGACATCATTGGTTGTTTCTGCACCTTCCTTCTGCTGTCTTTTATTTTGTGTTGCTTTTAACTTATAGTATATTTTGTTGGTTCTGTTGGTTCTATCCAAGCTGCTTAAGGCCTGAGTCAGGCAGGAAGCTGGCTAAAATAGAAGTCAATAAATGGAAGCAAGCCAAAGTGATGTATGAGCTGCCCCTCAAAGGCAACTCATGAATTAAGGCCACTCCAAATCATCATGTCAGGGAGGCATCCAAAAAACTGTTGCAACCATCTCTCGTTCACAAAGCCTAACATCCCAGAATACTAGGAATCAGCAACTGGAGCTTCCAGAGCCAAATCCAGCTCAGTGAGGAGTTCCTGTTTACCTCCCCCACCCCTGGTAACCAACCCAAAGGCAAAAGGAATGTGTTCAGGGACAGAATGCTGTAGTAATGGAGTGTGCTAACACTCCACTTTGCAGGATGGAGTGGGGGGGGATGACACGACACCTCAACCCACCATCCTTTATCTCTTTCCAATCTACTTGATGACTAAGGGGCTACATAAAATTTTCTAAATGCTTGTATAGGAAAATGTCCAGTCATATTTAGAAATGGGGGAAAGGTCACCATTTTTGGGAGCCAGATTTGCATTCTTTAGGTGTCTGGGATTTTTTTCAATGCTGCCCAGGAACAGTGACTGGATTTTTTTTATGAGGGCTTTTAAAAAATTGATTCTGGCACCTAGGAATTTGATCCCCCCCATCCCTGATTGGTTGGTCTCAGTCCAAATACGCTGAGGCCTACCTAATTAATATTACAATAAAGGTGGCATAATATTGGAAAAAACAACTCCTTAATTCAAAATTGGCTGAGAAGATGGAAAGTGTGAGGAAAGAAATTTTTCCTTTTGCTTTGTGTTGAGAACACAACCCAACAACTGATGCAGCCCCAAATATATCTAAAAACTGTAGCTTCTCAATTCAGAAATGTATATAAGAGGACTATAATTTCATCTCAAAGGTACTTTTAAAAGCTTTATGATCCACTTTTTCAAATTGTTAGTTTCTCATAGAGAATTCTCTAACCAGCTTTCAACACTCAAGACAGAGTGCTGACTGGTTCAAGACAATCACGTGCCTTCGTTTCCACTTTCTAAACTGACAAATGAGAAGAACCGTCTGGCACGCGTGATGTTTACATATGAGTGGCATCCAGAAGCCTTGGCCAAGCCCTGGAAAAAACGAAAGCCATGGTCTGCCTGAAAAGGCCAAACCATGCCAGAAGTGACATCCTGGGCAGGAAAAATACATATTGTTGCTCATTGAAGAACTGGGATAATGAGATTAAGTAACTTGCCCAAGTCCAAATAAAAGTCTGTGGCAGCATTAAAATTGAATTCTGACGTTCCAAATGAAGATCATAACTAACATTACCAATCCCTCCAATGCTGGTATATATTTAAAGCAGTCTTTCCCAACCGGACACTCTCCAGATGGGTTGGACTACAGCTCCTATAATTCCCAGCCATTGGCCGTGCAACACATCCGTAGGGAACACATCTGGAGGGCACCAGATTTGAGAAGAATGTATTAAACAAATTCCTCCTAACAAAACAGCCTTTCCCAACCTGGCATCCTCCAGATATGTGGGACTAAAACTCCCATAATTCAGGCTGAAAATTATGGGAGTTGTAGTCCAACTCATCTGGAAAGCACCAGGTTAGGGAAGACTATATTCAACGAAGATTGCCTTTTCTCTCCTAACTCTCTTGTGGCTTAGAAGGTCACTCTGAACAACTATGCACACCAAAGAATTTGTGAAGTTTTTGTAGGTGGACACCAAAAGAGAACTTTAAAAGATGCATCTGCTGCCACCAAATACACACACACACACACACACACACACACACTTTTTCTATATCACATAGATCACTTTTTAGATAAATTCATGCCAATCTCTTTCCAAGAGTCTCTTGTTTTAAATTCTTACTTGAAGGCCCATACAGCTTTGCCCCCCTCTCTGAAAGGCATTGGTCTAGGCATAAAAGAAGCCCAGGGCATATAGATATGGTTTTGTTTAGTGGGTTGTCAGAAAGCTCTCTTGATATTCTTCAACCATAAATGGAAAAGAAGCAGGCATGCTTTTGTATACTGTAGTTAATAAAAATCACCTGGTTTGGCAGATGTGTGGATCCCACCTAGAGTACAAGTTCTCTTCTTGCCTCCCCTTCCCTCCCAGGACATTAAACAATCACGTACAGGATAACCCTGGGGGAGGGACACCAGAAGGCTCTCAAATAGGCCCCCCACCGATGCACTTGATCCTCTCCGAAGGCACAAGAGCACAATTTACTAGAGGCCTAAGCAAAGGGAATCCAGACAGAACAATCCAGCTAAAGGGCCTCTAAGATAGACAAGCTATCTATCCCGAACCCACAGAAGGGGGAGGGGGCACTTCAAACGGCCGCAGCTCTGAACTTACCTTCCAAATAACAGCTGGAGGATGAGGAGAGTCCTTTTTTCGACTTGCAACCCACTAATTTCAGACAAATCTCCAACATTTTCATGGGTTAGAGCAAGGGCCTTGGTTTTGCACGCTATCTCCCTGTTCCTCTTCTCCTGAAAACTTCACACACTCACACAAAGTTCCCTCGGTTCCAAAAAGCTTACAAATCCAGCCTTCCTAAAACCGTTAACTCAGGAAGCCAAAACGGCGAATCATCCATTTTTTACATACTCCATTGTGCCGCCCCCCACCACAATTTTTTTTAACTTAAGCCTTTTTTCTTTTCTTTTTACATTCTTCAGAGTTCCTTGCTTAATTCAGGAAGGCAGGGAGGAGGAGAGAGATTGTTGTTTTTGTAAAAAGAGAGCTGGGATAAGTTACTTTGAGTAAGAGCTCCTAAATTTTGCCATTCCACCCTCCGGCTCAGTCCGACAGCCACACCGCGCAAGCAGAGGCTGCTTACGTTGAACTGCCAACAAAGGGCCCCCTTCAGGCTTTGGTTGTCTGGCTTCATGACATCAGGAAAGCAAGGAACGCCCACCGCATACTTAACCCCTCATGGCTCCACTTTGCTAGGGTGGAGGGTCAATGATAGGACTCTTTGGGGGATGCCAGTAGCCCCCTGGAAGCTTCTAAAGGTGGTGGTGGGGGGAATCTTCACCTTCTAAGCTCAGAAGCAGCATACGGTTTCTGAAGGGAGTAAAAAGAAACTCAGAGCAAGAGCAGAATCCTAGTGTTGGAAGGGAAATCGGAAGCTGCCTTATACCGAGTCAGATCATTGGTCTATCTAGCCTAGTACTGTCGACACTGACTGGCAGCAATGGCTCTCCAGGGTTTCAGGCAGTAGTTTTCCAGTCCTACCTGGAGATGCCAGGGATGGAACCCAGGATCTTCTACAAGCAAAACATGTGCTCTGCTGCTGAGCTATGGCTGCCTGATGACCTTGAAGATCATAGAGTTGGAAGGGGCCATTTAGGCCATCAAGTCTAACCTCCTGCTTAGTGCAGGAATCCAGTTTAAAGCATCCCTACTCCCTGATCTGGCGTGGGCTGGTCCATGAAGTTATGAAGAGTCGGAAGCAACTGAACAAATAAACAACAACAAACTCCCTGATCAATGCAAGAAAAAGATAACACTATAATACTTACAATACTATAATACTTACAAATACTATAATACTTACAATACTATAATACTAATAACATGAGCCAGTGGATTTATCTGCTGACTTTGCAAAACACGAACTACCTAAGCTGAAGCAGAAAAGTCAGTATTCCTTGTGGCATGCCTGTCTTTGTTACCATTTTTTAAAAACTTTTTTATTTTCAGAAATAATTAATCACAATAGAATACAACAATGGATGTGGGAATTAATTAAAGATAACTTCTTGAAGGTACTAATAGTGTAGAGGATAAAGAAGAAGGTATGGAAACCAGTTGTTTATGTCCTTGTCCAATTCAAGGAGAATCATCAACATGAAGCATGTTATACAATCTGATTGATAAAACAAGTGGGTATATTATGCTAACTACATAATAAAGAGGCTATTAAACCTTTCGGGGCTGGAACATCGGTTGTTTTGCTTTAGCAAAGGTAATGAAAGGAAGCCACATTGCCAAAAACACTCTCACAAAATGGCTGTCATGGGGGGGAGTGCCCATTCATAGCATGTAGGGCATGGCTGGCCCTAAAAACTCATTTCCCAGAAGGCAAACTGTTGAGACTAAAAGAAAAGTAACTTGCCCAAGAACCTAAGTCCAAGGCAGAGGAGGGGGCTGAGCTCCAAAACGAAACCACTCTTTCAAACCCAAATAAAGATGGTGCTGGAGGGCAACACTTAACTTTAAAACTAGGAAGCTGAGGGGCTGTAAAGCAAATCAATAAATAAATATTAAGAAATAAAATAAAAATTAGAAGGGCCGGGGAGCCTGGTAAATGCCAAGAGAGAAGCCTGCAGGCATACTGGTGTCCATGGGCACCACATTTGAGATCCCAGGTCTAATATCTGACTAGCAGCGGGTTTCCGAGGTCTCAGATGGATTGAGGCTTTTTGCGGCAATCTTTTTAACTGGAGATGCCTAGGATTGAAGCACGTACCTCCGTACGCAAAGCAGATGCTCTACCACTGAGCTAACCTACCCTCCCTCTGAGGTACCATTCACAAACCACATCTTGAAGGAGGCACACTCTTGCAGGATGTCAAGTGGCTAGTATGTAGCCCAATGGCAGAGCATGTGTTTTGTATGCAGAAGGTCCCAGATGCAATCTTTGGCAACTCTAGGTGGCACCAGGTTGGGGAAGGATGGAGTAGATCATACTGGACAATTATCCGACCTGGTCTAAGGCAGCTTGTATGTTCTATGTAGGAAGTGATGCTTTTGAGACCCCTTCCAAGTGCCTCTCCTCCCAAGACGCATGCCATCTTTTTATGTATGCAGTTCATCCTAACAGCATTTCACAAGCCAAGCCGGACCTTCTGCATCTCTAGTGTACAGATCCCATTTTAGCAGCCAGCCTAAATAGTCATCGTTCCTACATGACCTTCCTTAATGCTTTGGTAATTCAGGAAGGAGAAGAGTCAGTTCAGAGACGGCCAGGTAAGAAATTCAACTGAATGCATTTCACTGTGTAATTGCAGAAAAAATCAAAATGCAGATAATAAATGTTCTCTGTTTGGATAGATGTATCCCCATCTGTAATGTGTTCAGATTACTGCAATGCACTGCATGTGGGGCTACCCTCGTGCTTGGTCCAGAAGTTGCAGCTGGTGCAGAATGCAGCAGCTAGGATGCTGAGCAGAATGCCTGGCCGTGCACATATTACACTTGTGTTGAAGCATCTGCACTGGCTACCTATTAGCTACCAAGCCAAATACAAGGTCTTGCTGTTGGCATATAAAGCTCTGAACAGCCTGGGACCAGGTTACCTGGCAGACCACCTAGCCTAATGAAGACCTGTGTGATCATTAAGAACATTGGAGAAGGTCTTGCTGGTTGTACACAACCTACAGATTGCCATCTCACAGCAACCCGGAAGCAGGCTTTCTCCGTGGTGGAGCCCACGTTATGAAATTATCTCTCCGCTTCCTATTTGGGAGATACCAACTGTAGAATGCTTTACGTGCCAATTGAAGAACCATTTCTTTACCCAGACCTCCCCTGAGTGAGTGTGCTGCCCAGTTTGTTTGCAATTGCAGTGTTGTATTGCTTTTAATGTTTTTAGTAAGATTTTATATTCATGTTTTAGCAATTATAAAATTATTTTAATTGTATTTTAATTTGTAGAATAAGGTATTTTATTTATTTAATTTCTTGTAAACCACTTAGAGATTTTTTTAATGTGGTAAGTGGTATATAAATCTATTAAACAATAAATTAAAGAAATTGGTCATCTCTACTATCCTCAACCTGCCTGAAGGTCTTTGTCCTCTAACACAGCTCTGTCCCTCCTCACAGTCAGGGCCAGAAATATTGGAACAAGGATAACTGTTTTGGCAGTTGGCCTCTGTACACCACCACACTGAAGTTGAAAAGAAACACAGCCAGATGGGAGTGAAGTCAGGACTTTCAGCTGTAATTCAAGAGGTTTGACAAAAGCGGGGCACCAACCATTCAGGAAGAACAGCCAGTGGCGCACAAACACACCCATCGTTGGTGGCTCATAAATAATGGAATGAATGGCTGACAAGCAGCTGCATGGCCAGGTGTGGCCTGTTTCCTGGGTACCCCATGACCAATCAAGCAGGTAAAAGGCCTGGAGGTGGTTCTGAGTGTTACATTTGCATTTGGTAGCTGTTACTGGAACTCCCAACATGAGGTCCAAAGAGGTGTCCATGCGAGTGAAGGAGGCCATCATTAGGCTGAGGAAACAAAATAAACCCATCAGAGAGATAGCAAAAACAGTGGGAGTGGCCAATACAACAGTTTGGAGCATCCTGAAAAAGAAGGAATTAACTGGCAAGCTCAGCAACAGCAAAAGGCCTGGAAGACCACGGAAGACAACTAAAGTGGATGACCGCAGCTCATGGTGAAGAGGAACCCTTTCACAACATCTAGCCAGGTCAAGAACACTCTTGCAGAGGTAGGCATGTCATTGTCAACATCTACAGTCAAGAGATGGCTTTATGAATGTAAATACAGAGGCTTCACAACAAGGTGCAAACCACTGGTAATGCTCAAGAACCAAAAGGCCAGATTAGCCTTTGCCAGCAAACACCTAAAAAAGCCTGCCCAGTTCTGGAATAAGATTCTTTGGACTGATGAAACCAAGATTAGCTTGACCAGAATGATGGGAAGAGAGAAGTATGGAGAAGGAAAGGAACAGCTCATGATCCAAAGCATACCACATCATCTGTCAAACATGGTGGAGGCAGTGTTATGGCATGGGCATGTATGGCTGCCAATGGAACTGGGTCACTGGTGTTTATTGATGACCTGACTGCTGAGAAAAGCAGCAGGATGAATTCTGAACTGTATAGGGCTATACTTTCTGCTCAGATTCAGCCAAATGCCGCCAGACTGATAGGATGCCGCTTCATATTGCGGGTGGGTAATGACCCAAAACATACAGCAAAAGCTACCCAAGAGTTTCTCCAGGCAAAGAAGTGGGCTGTTCTTCAACGGCCAAGTCAGTCACCTGATCTCAACCCCATAGAGCATGCTTTTCACTTACTGAAGACAAGATTGAAGGCAGAAAGACCCACAAACAAGCAGCAGCTGAAGGCAGCTGCAGTCAAGGTCTGGCAAAGCAGCTCGAGCGAAGAAACTCAGCATTTGGTCATATCCATGGGTTCCAGACTTCAGGCAGTCATTGACTGCACAGGATTTTCATCCAGGTATTAAAGGAGATCCTTAAGTTTGAAATGATGTTGGTCTGTTCCATTACTTATGAGCCCCCAACGATGGGTGTGTATGTATGCCACTGGCTGTACTTCCTGAATGGTTGGTGCCCCGCTTTTGTCAAACCCCTTGAATTATAGCTGAAAGTCCTGACTTCGCTCCCATCTGGGTGTGTTACCTTTCAACTTCAATGTGGTGGTGTGCAGAGGCGAACTGCCAAAACAGTTATCCTTGTTCCAATATTTCTGGCCCTGACTGTATGTCTTGATCAAGCTCTCAGAACACCTATGTGATGCCACCACTCTCCCTTCCCTCAAATCTCATCCTCAAAATCCATTTTTGAGAGGCCTCTGGCATAACCCCATAATCCCTGTAATCAAACATAAGCCCTATAAGTTTTGTGTTTGCTCACATTCATCCCTGGAGACCCTCATGCCTCCCTCTGTTGTTTTGCCCTCTCTCAGTTTTATTATTTATGTAATTATTCTAAGCAATTTTGCCCTGTCCTTCAGCTGAAAAAGCCTCCTAGTGTGACTTACAAAGATTGGTGTGATATACAGGCAGATAAATGGAAAGACTTCTTCAAAGAGCACATAGATGAACCATGGAGTTCACTACCACAAGATGCAGTGATGGCCATCAACTTGGATGGCTTTAAAAAGGAGTTAGACAAATTCATGGAGGAGAAAGCTATCTATGGTTACTAGCCCTGATGGCTCTATGCTACCTCCAGTATCAGACAGTATGCCTACATACACCAGTTGCTGGGTAACACAAGCAGGAGAGTACTATTGCACTCATGCCCTATTTGTGGCTTTCCTGCAGGCAGCTGGTTGGCCACTGTGTGAACAGAATGCTTGACTAGATGAACCTTGGTCTGATCCAGCATGTTGTTGTTATTATCATCATTATTATCAGAAAAAAAACAACATCAATATAAATCATAATAAGCACAATAATACAAATAAAAATAAACACATTAGAAACATAATGCAAAACAATACACTACAAAAAGTGTTCATCCACAGTAAATGAAATCTCCCACCCCCCTCACAGCCGAGGAAGAACACCGCAAAAGCAGCCCAGAACAACTGGGCCATAACTTAAGACCCAAATGCCTGGGGCAATAAGGACATCTTTTCCTGGTCCTGCACAGATGACAGTGATGGTGACAGGTGAGATTCCTTGGGGAGAGCGTTCCATAAATGCGGGGCTATCACAGAAAAGGCCTGTTCCTGAACTGCCATACACCCTGATCTTCTCTCAGAGGGGGCACACAGAATCGTCTCCGAAGCCAAGCTCAGGGACAGGGTAGGTTCAAATGGGGAGAGGCGGTCCTTGAGAAAAGAAAAAGGTATTGAGGAGGAGGAGAGGACAAAAAGCCGATTCAGGCACTAGTTCCTAGTTAAGAAGTTCTTATTATAACCTTTCTGGCAGGAGAGGGCGAAGCAGGCTCCTGCCCGCCATTCCTCCTCTGGCCAGTTGGTCTCCTTCTTGCTGTGAGGTTCTTCTTGGGAGGAAAGGGGCGCAGTGCTGCCTACCAGTGGCCCTTGGTTACAGTGAGAGGGTAAGCCTCTTGTGGGAAAGGACTCTTTCTATTCTTTGTTCTGTGAATCTGCCTAACGGTAAGAGCAGACCCAAGGTTCACCTATGTGCAAAGTGGCTGGGAAGAATCAGCAACAAGCAATCTATGTCATTTTTGGAAAATAAGCCATCATTCCTTGCGCACAACCAGGCACACCATACCTGGAATTAAAAGAGACATCGGTATATCATGGCATATTTGAACAATGCTTTCAACAAAAGACACGGCTGAGCAAAAGCTGGGGTGCAGGGAAAGCTAAACTGCAGGAAAATTGAGCATTATGTAACACAGAGCGCGGGGCAGTTCTGGCCCACCTCAACAGGAAAACAGTTCTGGGAAACTGCAATGTGGTCTCATTGTACTGAGTGTCACAAGAGCATACCCTGAAACTGAGCAATTCTGAGTACTTCTGCTTTCCATATTTTCCATAGCATGAGGTCTCTTCAGAACTGCAGCTGCAGGAATGCAAAATTCCAGAAGAATTCCAGTGGAATTACTAAATGGGACTACTAAGACCGCCCCCATTAACGCTCAAGAGAGCCGAACAACAAGGTTAACACACTCAATGCCAAAAGAATAAGAGTGGGGAAGATTATTTCAACAGCTTTATGCTTGCACAAATCCTCATAACTCCGTACCCTCAAGACAAGCACAAATTAGACAACTAACTACCAAAAGGGAGCACTTAATTTCCACCGCTTCAAAACCAAACAAGAACGTTTAGGATGGGTGGGTCAATTTGATCTTTTCAATTTCCTTTAGAAGAACACAGATATTTCCATCTGGCCTCTTGGGTGCCAATCCAGGGGTTGCTCAGATTCTTTCTGCTCCATTTTACAATACGTTCAGCCACAGAGATGTCCACTGCATGATCCCACTTTTACCAACTATGTTATTCCCCATCATGTATTATGACCACTGGAACTGAGCCTGAGCTCCTTCCTAAACGTACCATTTGGGACAAGGGTGGGAAACCTTCTTTCGTTGAGGGCTGTCTTCCGTCAGGGGTAATCTGTCAGGGGCCACATACTAATGGCGGTTGGAGCCAAAGACAGCAGTGAGCAGTGCCAGAGCCAAAAATGGGTGGGTCATCCCTTCTCTCTCTCTCTCTCTCTCTCTCTCTCTCTCTGACACCCTCTTGTTTTTCCTCTTTGTCCAGCAGTCTACTGGGAGAGAGACATATCACTCTTGCTGGAGGTCTGAACTGACTGCTGCAGAGGGCTTTTGAAATTAGGCCTAAGACCTCCAGTTGCTGACCCCTGATTTAGGCCAAGGACAGCCAGTATCTTTGGGGCCATTCTGTTCTCCAGACACTAGTCCAGCAGCTGGACCTCATATGGACTGTCAGGCTCCATAAGAACATTCAAATAATCTAGCAGGAGGGGCTTCACAGATATGGAGTGCATGTGCTTGGATTAGATGAGGTCATGGACGGAGGGCCAAGGAACCATCTGCTTCCTGAAATATTCTTTCAAGAGGCGGATTGGTGACTCCTGTGCCATTTCAGAAGCCACAACAAGTATGTATTTATTATTAACATTTATGTATCGCCTTATTTGCTAAAAACCCATCAAGGCAGTGCACAGCACTTTAAAACGATAAAACCTTAAAACAATAAAAATAAGAACATTAAAAACAGTAAAACATCAGAACGTTAAAAAAAAAACCTACATAATTTAAAAGACTACATTAAAAAGATGTGTCTTCACACCCTTTTTAGAAACCAAGAGAGCCTTCAGCACCATTTTCTTGGTGGAAAAGCAGGGTATAAATCGAATAAGTAAATAAAATAAGAGAGTGGGGGCAACTGTAGCGCTTGAGGGAGACTATTCCATAGTTTGGGAGTGTCACAGGAGAAAGCCTTTTATGAAACATACAAAGTTAAATTTTGTTTTTCTATGTGAAAAAATAAACCAGGGGCGTATGAATAATTCTTGACACAATAGGCCATTTATATTTTAAGTGTGTGAACTATAAATGTTTAAACTGCCAACCAAAGGGCATGGACACTGATTTCTCATCTCATGGAGAAACACTGTTCTAACAGCCCTTGCTTCTGGAAAGTGCTAAGTAACCAGTCTTTAAGTCAGAGATCTTGCTCGGTGTCCTTGCCTGTGTACAGAGCAAGTAAAACATCTTGCTTAGTGCCCTTGCTTGTGTACAGAGTATGCCGAACATAAATCCTTAATTTCAAAAGCTCCCAGGTCTCTAAGGAGATGTAAATTATGTACTGCAAAAAGCACATGTGCTACACAAAGAATTTAGGTTATGCTCCCAGGTTATATGATGGCTCTATTTAGCTGTAAAGTTACATGTTTTAATTGCTATAGCAACCAGAAACATGATTTAAACCGGCCTTTAGCAACTCTACATATGGAATGTCATGAAATATGACAGCTCTGCCTTTTTTCTTTTTGCTCTGCATGAAGAATTACCTACGAATTAGGAAATGTAAGCCTGCAAGTACTGGCATTGCTGGATCAGACCAAAGGTTCATCTAGTTCAGCAGCCTATCTCTGATTGTGGCTAACAGATGCATCTGAAAAGCTCATAAGCAAGGCAAACTGGAGATTGCCTTCCCCCATTGCTTGCCTCCAGCATCTGGTAATCAGAGGCGTCATCAGGGAGATAACCCAGGTTGCACAACAGCTGCGAGAGGATGAGGTTCCCTGAGCAGAAAATGGATATTGGTGCGATCCCACTTAAAGATCATATGGCATGAACCTCGCCATGATCACATTAACAGAACAGCAGATTGAGAGCTTTTGGTTAACGTTAACATGCAGTTGGGTTTATTTCAAATAACCACCAGTTGTATTTGGGGGGGAGGGATGTCATGTGTGTAAAGAAGTGCAAGAGTGGGATAGGATTATCTCAAGGGATAAAGCAAAACTTGGTCACTAAGGAGAGGTTAAAGCATAACCTGGTCACCAGCAGAACTAGATGGAGTAGTTTTCCATCTGAGCCAGGATTTGAAGCTGGTCTGAAAACCTAGTTAAGGTTAATGATGGCCAGCACCAACAAAAACCTTAATCATGGTTAGGCTAGTTGGGGACGGGCAAGGTGTGTGTACAATCTGCACAGGGAAGAGGGAGTTTGCTTGTGCATACTGGAATAGAACAATAGAACCACAGGACAGAGATATATGCTTTAGCAAGGTGTCACTGAAGGGTGATCTGGATGAGGAAGCAACTAAGTCAGCGGACCTGTTATAAGATGCTTTTAATTGGCAGGATTGTCAGTTAAAATGTGAACAAGTCTGATGTGCAGCTTAAAATAAGCCAAGTGATCATTCACAACAGCAGTAATGGGTGACGAGCTTGTTACAGACTTTCTGCATTTTATTGCCATTTGACCCCATTGTTTCTATTTCCCCCCTTTCTCTTTGTGCCCATGTTTGTGCCAACTGAAGATGGCACTTCATGCTTGTGAAGTAGGGGACTCTAGTCCATGGAAGCTTATGCCATTATAAACCTGACAGAGTCTAACAATTAGACCTGAAGGTGTCGCATGCCTCTTTGTTGTCCCTGTGTTGCCCTTACTTAGCAAGTACGACAGAGTGTTGTCTTTTAACAATTGTATTAAACTAGCCTTCCCAACCCGGTGCCCTCCAGACGTTTTGAATTACGGCTCCCAGAATTCCTGACTATCGGCCATACTGGCTGAGGCTGATGAGAGCTGAAGTCCAAAGCATCTGGAGGGCACCAGGTTGAGGAAGGCTGTATTAGAATGTACACATGTGCATTAGAGATTCCACTTCCTTTAGCCAGCAGTCAACGTTAAAACCAGGCATGGGAATTAGATCTTGATTCTAGATTAGGTGCATATGCACGTGAACTGCTATAAACACTGTGGCACCATATAGTTTATAACCTGCTACCAGTGATCCTTGGTGTGAGAACAGGAGTATCATGACTACAGACGTGCGCACACACACACGTCCCTGTTTTTGTCTGAGAGATGCTGAAGGATGTGGAACCATTTGAGCCCACAACTACAGACTGCAGCATACCAAGAACTAAGAATGATTCTCGGTGGGGAAGAAATAGTTAATATAAGTCTTTACAGAGAAGTGGACCAGGCCTAAGAGATCAAATTACAACTGAGGGGGTGGAAAGTGGGGGGAGGGAGAAGAAAGAAAAAGAGAAGAAAAATATGTGGAGCTGTTGCACAAAGCCTAAGACCCAGCAGGGATGCGGGTTGAACAAGGAGGCGCCAATACTCCTCCAAGTTATCTCTAGGGCGGGGGGGGGGGGGAATGCACACACCATCAAGGCTGGCCAACTATTCAGATCTTTTTAGCGCCTTTCAACCAAAGGGCATACAATAAAACATTGCCTGCATGCCGCACTCTGGCTCCCAAACAGTGGTTGCAAAATTATTAGGGAATAAAATCAAGTGCTTGAATTTCTTTTCCTTCCCAAACCCACATTTAATTACAAGCCGTTTGTCCCAAAGGGTTATCCAAACAAACATTCAACTAGAGAAACAAATCCAGCAGAGAGCACTTTTGCTTGATGACTTGAGCGATCCCACGCATACACGTGCATGTTGAAATGGACAAACAACCGCAACAGAGGATAGAAGCTAAGCCCCTAAGCAGGAAGGCGCAAGAGTGGATAAAGTGGATATGTAGACCCTGGTTCAGTGTCGGCTCCAGGTTTGCAAGGGCACTTGCGCAAGACACCCACAGTGGTTCCCGTCCTTCAGTGAGTGTGTCTTCTCACTGCCATTGTCACCAGCTGTTCTTGCTCCTCATCCTCTTTCTTATCATTGCTACCACTTGCATGTTTGACAGGCAGAGAGCCAGGGAGCAAGTAGGCCATGGCATCTCCTGCTCCTCCTTCTCACCACCACCACAGTTTGGCCCAGACTGGAGAGGCAGGTGAACAAGCAGGTTGCAGGAGGAAGAGCAAATCCAGGGGACACTTGCCAGTAAGCCACTGCTGGAGTGCAGGACCTTGGCAGATCCCCGGCCATGCCTACCCTTGATGGTGGCCCTGCTCTGACTACCCATCCCATTATCTGGGGAGCCCCAGCTCAAATCTTACTGTCAAAGCCAGGCTGAGACTATAGGACATACAGCTTGAACCAGACTAGGAATGAGCATTGTGACCTGTCCTGCTTCTGGTAAAACATTGTCCCTATTTTTTGCCTTTTAGAAGTGCTGTATTAAAATTTTGTTAGTATGAGTACCCACAGCTGTCATTCTTCAAGAATATTTACATCTCTGAGAGGGGTGCAGATGCATCTTCAATGCACATGCCCGTAAATGCTCATGCATGAACACTAAGGCATTAAGTAATGTGCAATCTGCTATTCCACATGCTACAGGAAGGTGAGGTTTACTTTGAACAGTTGATAGCAGATTACAAGACAAACTTCCAGGACACTCTGTCAATGACTTTAAGGTGGCTATTCTTGAACAAAGGAATTTCAAAGACAGATATCAACGCGAAATTGCTGAAGTACAATTCATCAAGAGATTCAGCTCTATTTCCTGTAGTTTGAATAAGGACAAAGGTGTTGTTCATCCCACTACATATATTATTTGGCTCACCATGGCAATGATGTCTGTGTTATATTCCAACAATTTTTGTGACCTGCAAATGTGAAGATAATTATCACTGTCTGTACTTTTTGCATTTAAATTCCCTCTGACAACACAGTTTACAACTCCCTCCTCTGCCCTCCCCTGCATGTGCATAGAGATCCGCCAATTTGAGGTTAACATTTCATGCATTTGAAGAAGTGGACAGTGTCTACAAAAGCTAATGCCAGAATAAATTTGTTAGCCTTTAAGGTGGTACAAGACTCTGTTGTTTTTGCTGCAACAGACTAACATGGCTACCCTCCGGAAATCAAGACAACCATGTTTCCTCCATTACTCAATTGGTAAATGACCAGCAGAAATGGAGCCAAACACTCACCTCAGATGTGAACCTGCTGCCAAGTGGCCTTTGGGAAGACACTGTCGCAACCTCAGCCCCTTCGTCTCTAATTTGAAGATAACAATTTTGGCAAATCTTCCAGGCCTATTGAAATAACCAGGGATTATTTATGCAAAAGACTTCCAGTGCTTGAAATGTATTATTTAAATGCCAGGCACTCTGATTATTTATGTGAAGTATTAATCAGTCTGCCTTAAGGCTCAGTTTGAAGCTTGAAGCACGAAGCCTCTCGATTCTTAAAAAACAAACTGAAAAAAACTGTTCCCTGGGCCAGCGCTCAGCTCCACAACCATTATTTCCCATTTCACAGCATGAATATTCCTACAAACAAGATGCGGCTTCCAGTTCAATAGGCAGAGGCCTGTGTCCATTCTCCCTTCAAACGTCGTTCTGAACATCTGCACTGTTTTTGTCACTGAGAGACAATGCAAGCATTTGAGGATTCATGCTTGGACTGCAAAACAGAGGCTAGCCTAGCATTTAGCTGTGACTGGGGCAGCCATACAGGTTGTGGCTAAGAGAAAGGAAAATTTGAGGGGAGAAAATAGAAAAAACAGCAACTCCTTCATTGTCAGCAAAGGCAAATGAGGTATAACTTCCTCAGCTAGGCAGACTCGAGGCAATGAAACAGATGAACAGCTGCCTGCCATCAGCTGGAATAATTCAAGGATGCCATTCCAGTGCAGGCAGAAGTGGGGGGGTGGGGGGCTGAAGAAAGAGAGAGAGAGAAAAAACATTCCACATACTTTAAACCCCTTGAACACAAAGCACTAGTAAAGGAAATATTTTATTCACTGCACTTTTTCTGCACAATAGAAGGTTTTTGTCCACCAGAATTCTCTTCTGATTTCACTCACACATGGAAATACAACCTTGGTGTTGTAAGGAAAGGGACAACAGAAATAGGCAGAACAAAAGCAGTGGGGCAGAGTGCGGGGGGAGCCTTAACCTGAGCTCCAACTTGGCTATCAGTTCACTAACTGAGTTCTCTTCAGAAAGGCTGCAGATTTACTTTTCTTTCGGGTGTGTTGGGCTCCTGGTTTCGGCTGTAATTCAGTCTTGCAAGTAGACACGTGCCCAAGACAGGTAATAAGTCCAGGGGTGCAAAAAGTGCTGCCCATGGGCCACATGAGGCCCACCAAGCCATTTCTGGTAGCACGCCGATGTCATGCCCCAACTGGAGGAGTCCTCCTTAGAGGAGGAGCTAGAGGCCCCAGAAGCCCAGGGTACCCCAGCCCAGGGGCTGCCAGCAGATCCACAGGAGCCTGAGCCCTTAGGGGAGGGGGCTGCAGGGCCATCCCTGTCAGGAGAAAGGGGCTCCTCAGGAGCAAGCTCTGGAACAGGAGCTCTGATTGCTGCAAGCTGAGCTCTGGGTGGGGTTCGGCTGGCTTGGGACTTAAAAGCCTTTGCTGGAAACTCAGCCAGCATTGGAATAACTTGATCCACCCAGCCTGTGGTGTACTGTGCCTCCTGAATTGTGCCCGGCGATTGATGCTCTGTTTAACTGACTTTCTGGACTGCCTAATGACCCTGCTTCTGGACTGCAGAACATACCTGACTGATTTACTGTGTTTGAGCTCCTGCTTATTACGTTGACCACTCTGCTGCTGCCTGATCCTCATTGCCTGCCTATGTTCTGAACTCTGCCTGGATTTTGACCACTCCTGCTTTCGCCTAAACCTCCTTGGACTGAAACCTGTGTGCTTGACCCTTTGCTTGCCAACTTGACTATTCTATTGCATTACTCCCTTTATTTGCTTGCAAACCGTCAAGACTTGATCTAGAGCAGGACAGCCTGTCCTCGCTGCATCTGCTGCTGCCGCAAACATTATGGAAGCACTGCCTGGGGTCTGTTTTACCTCAGTCTCTGCGAGAGACTGGATATAAGAAAGGGGTTTCCTTTGTAGTGCTACCAAGTTGTGCTACCAAGGGGTTTCCTACCTACTGCTATTCTTCTTTATCTTCCATCTCTGCTGAGAAATGAGAGATAAAGAAAGGGTTTTCTTGCTAGCACTAGAGAAGGCCTTCCTTGCCTTCCATCTCTGATGAGAGATGGGAGATACGTATAAGGAAGGGTTTCCCTTGCTAGCACTAGCAAGAGAACCTCCAGGTTTGTGCATGTGTCTGTGTGTGCTTGGGTAGATGCACTTGTGTGTGTGGGCATGTGTGAGCACATGCATACGTGTCTAGTCCCTGGCCCATGTGACTGCACCCTCCCCACAAAAAACACTTGTGTAGGCAAACATCCACTCCCTCCACCACAAAGATCCTGGCTGGGTGGTCAGTCTTTGCCCTTAACCAACCGTTTTCTGGGTGGGGGGGGAGACCCTCTTTTTCCCACCATGAAAATCAATGGAGGGGAGGGGCTGTTTAAACGTGTGGTGTTGTTGTTTTAATTAGTGCTATAGCACTCTTTCCTTACGTGCTATTGTGCAAATATTTTAGGTGGTATGTTTAAAAAATATGTAGCCAGAAACATGTTTTAACGCTAATAAAATGACGGATAAAAATAAGTAAATGGTGTAATAAAATAGCACCCACTGGAAAGGTAACAGTGAAGGTGTGTGCGGTGATGTATTGGCTACTAAGCGCATCAGAACCCTGCCTCTTTACAAAGACAGAAGAGCTGTGCTAAGGCCATCTATACCTGTGGAGATTGCGCAACATTCATTCATTTATTTGCTTTACTTCTACTCTGCCTTTATACTTAAAAAAAAAAACTGTGCTCAAGACACTAACAATAAGAAAATACAGCCAAAAATGTACATGAATAAAACAAAGCCCAATTAAAACAGCTAAAGCACATCTGTTAAAAAGAAATAAGAAATAAACAGCACCCACCAGTTATAAACCTGGTTCAGCAAACAAGACACTAAATGTATTTGTGTTTAGACAGAAAAAAGTCCTACAACTCCCACCATTCTCTACCAAAAGCCTGCCTGAATAAAACAGCCTTTGCCTTTCTTCTTCCTTTTCAGGTGCCTCTCTCCACAGGGTTCTCTACCCCTTTTATTCCCTGCTTGGGCCTGTCTACCCTCCTCTCCAGCTTCCCAGGCCCCTGTGCTGGTTCATCAGGAAGCCATCCAGGACACCTTGGTGTTCTCACTTTTAGGTGACAGGAAGGTTTCTCATTAGTGCCAAACACAGCAGGTTCCTGTGGATCAGCCATGGCTCTCCATAGCCCCATATACATACCTGACCAATTCTACTATCTTTAATAGCACCCCAAATCTACCAGCTCTCATTCCCCCATGAGAAGGACAGCTTTTCACACCTCTTTATACAGAATCACTTACAGTAATGGGGTTGGGGACTGAGATATTCATCATGGCGATCACTCGTGACCGAGTAAGATTGTCTTCCAAAGATAGTCTATATAGATAACTCTTTAAAAGGATCATATATATATATATATATATATATATATATAGAGAGAGAGAGAGAGAGAGAGAGAGAGTGAAAGAGAGCGAGCAGCAAGAAAATAAGGCAGCCCCGTGAACAAGAGGACAAGTCGTTCATTGTGCAGTACTAGACGGGTTTCCATTCAGGGCTGCTTCACAAGTTCTGTGACAGAAAATCCAGTTATACCACCAACTGTGTTCTTGTCAATGACCTGTAGTCAATCGTGGCTCCTTAACAAGTGTAGCTGCAAGAAACACAGGCTTTAAAAGACAATTTTGCCAATGTTCGATCTGTATGTCTTTCAGGTGTTGGTTCAAAAGTATATTCTAAACAAAACCGTAATGACCTGGTTCAGTTGACACAACAACCCACTGTTTAAGCAAACAATGGGCTGTTGTGAATCAGCGGGAGGGAGGGAGCTGGCTCCTGAACACTCCTGCTGTGCTAAACAACCCAGGGGTGCTCTGTGCCTGGGTTGTTTAGCATGATATGCAATCCCCAAATGGTGGGTTATTGGGGGAGGAACAACCCAGACTGGGTTGTTGTGTTATCTGAACCCGCCCATTATGTGAATTCAGGAGGGGTAGCCCTATTAGTCTCTTATAGCAAACACAGAGAGAGTACCTCACAGAAACATAACATGGCAGAACTTTTCATGAAAAAGAGCCCTCTTCATTTGCACGTGCATGTGTGAGTGCATGAGAGAAAGAAAAGAGAAGAGGCCCTCCTTCTTTCAAAGATCTCCGTTCCTGCTCAATTCAGCCTAACCTTGGCAGGGCTCACCATTCTCTGCAAGAGTCGCCTCTCTCAAGCCCAAAGGTGCCTCTCTCTTGACTTTCAAACAGCTGAGAAAATATTCATGTTCTTACATATACTAGATCCCTTACGTCTCTTCTGGAGCTTCCTGAGAAACTGAAAAATGCCAGATTTTGCATTTAATAGTAATCAAAAAAAGCTGAGGACCATGACAATAAGTCATTTTGTGTGCAGAGCCTGCTCGAGTTTGCCTTAAATTCTTGTCCAGTGTAGACCATTACAATGGTTGGAGTGATGTGCATTCAAGTTAAAGACAGCAGAAGACAGTGGGCCAAATTCAATTTAACAACAAAAAGCTCAGACAGAAAAGCAAAAAAACGAAACAAAACATTGACTTTTGTCAGGAAAATTGCTTTTTGTCACTTTCATGGAGAATGTGCCATAAAATAGCCTCAGAAACACGGTGTCCAAAGCCCTGGGAGGTCAAGAAAGATTGTATCACTATACCAGTGCAAATGGAGCATTTTTATTTTTTTTTAAGAACTCAAACGTGCCATTCCCCCAGGTGTCTAAAGAAATTACAGAGCTCAGATTTATCTTATGCAGTGGTTACAAAGTAAGCCTCTACCTTTGTGTTACATTTTGGATTCAGGATTTAACAGTATTAAACAGTATGAGTCCCAGTATTGGGGAAAAGACGGGATATAAATAAATATAATAATAATAATAACAACAACAACAACAACAGCTCTGCTGCAAACACAACTGGTTATTTTGCACCCCATGCCCAGATCTACAACTCAAATATCAAGAGACCCTCTACACATCTAAAGGAGAGCCTAAAACCTCAGTTTAAGCGTAAATGGAAAGGCTGAGCTATACAAAGTTGCTATATTCTAGATTTGTTACCTGGGCAAAACATATTGTGTTTAAAGTATCCACATAAAAATATGAGGTCTTCCCTCCTTCCCCCTCAACCTATTTTAAGAAAGAATGAAGCTGTGATGGGAACTGGTGGCCTGTGAGTCAAAGTTGAGGTGTAGGTGACCTCCCATTGGCCCACTCGCTTGTACCATTCTAGTGGCTAAAAGTAGGGCTCTCTGTAGGTGCTACAATTCCACAGGAGCTCAGAGGAAGCCTATGGTATTGGGCACAGAATTCAGAATCTCAGCATTTGGGGGTTTGTTTTTTAAAGAGCAGGTTTCTAGCCCTTTATGGCTGTAAAGGTATGAAGATGTGTATGGGCAATGCCTCCTCAAAACTCAGAAGGCAGAAAAATGACTGATTAAGGGTGCAATCCTATGTACATTTAGACCGAAAAAGGTCCTACAACTCCCAGCATTCCCCAGCGAATGCTGGGAGTTGTAGCACTTTTTTTAAATTTAATCTAAATGTGCATAGGATTGCACCCTAAGACTGCAATCCTAAATATATGCATTGGGGGTGTAAATGCCATTGAATTCAGTGAAACTTACTTCTGAGTAAACAGGCTTTGGGTTGCTCTGCACAGTTTCAGGTCATTAGGAATCCTGTATACCTCCTTGTCTTTCCCCATGATTAACTAAACCAGAAGCCAAGAAGCAAAATAGTAAAAACTGACAGGCATTTTGCTCAATCTATCTGAATAATGAATTCAGGATGCAGAATTCAGCTTTTGTTGACACATCATTTGAATTGAGTGGGTGCAGAGCATTAGTCATTTTTGCACAGAGTACACATACCTGGTTAAAGGAAGCTTTAAATCTCAGCCAAACATCTCATAGCTGGCTTCTGTAGGGAGCAGGATTTGCCAGAAACATACAGGCCACCTAACTACAGGAACCACAGAGGGGTTGTGGCACAAGAGAGCTTCGGCTATTGGGCTGTACAGAAATGTAATAAATAAACAAATTTATTGTGGCATAATTCTTTAACGTGCCACAAGCTTCACTGCCGTTTCTGCTGCAGGACTGCTGCAAGACGTCTGTTTCTGCTGCAAGAAGCTGGAAGATAGAATCATAGAATTACAGGGTTGGAAGGGGCCTACAAGACCATCAAGTCCAACCCCTAAGTGCAAGAAGCCTGATTCCCAGGCAATCTCCCATCCAAGTACTAACAAGGGCTGCTTAGCTTCTGAGATCAGACAAGATCAGATGTTTTTTGCCATCTCCCACTGCTCTCATTAAGAGCTTTCAATCTAAGTGAGAGGTGGGGAACCCCATGCCCAAAGCCAAAAATGGCCCCACCGCTTCCCCCAACCACCAATTCTTTGGTGATTTGTCAGCTTTTGTGCAATTTTTTTCCCCATTCCTCAAGATTGGAATGTCTCTCCTAAGAGTTCATTACCGGCAGTAACAGCACTAAGCTACAATATGCTGGGTTGGGGGGGGGGGTTGCCCCACCCCTTTTGCTTCTGCCCCACCCTCTTTGCCGTCAGTCCTGCCCACTGCTGAAATGCAGCCTCTGAGAGCTTCTGGGAAACTGAATTCAGCCCTCAGAGTGAAAGAGGTTTCTCACCTCTGATATGCCTATGCTGCTCAGAGGCCAATTAGACAGGTAGTGGAGAGTGACTCGGGTCTCTGATCCTCGGTTTCGCCCTACAGTGGCCAATGTAGTTGCCAACCACTGGAATAAACCTCCATTTTAAAAGAGCGCACGTGAGGAAATCCAGAGTTATTAAAGAGCGGCAGCTCTTCTCAGCCCCAAGCCAGGATTTCCCTACAATTGTTGGTTCTGCTCAGTTCTTTTATTAAAAAAGGCTCTATGCCTGGAAGCCAGCCAAGGAGGATATTCCTTGTATGAAATACCCTACCCCAGAACATCTTGGAGAGATTTATGAAGGGTTCTGGGTGATTCCATTTCAAAAACATTCCCTATCCTCCCTCCAAAAGGGGGGAAAAGAAAAAAAAAAAAAAAAAGGAACAAGAAAGACTCAAAGGCGTGCCAAAGTCAAAGGGTTGGAAAGAAAAAAAAAAAATCACGGTTGTCCTAAGCGTGAAATGGTAAACATGTTTTTAAGATATGAAGTAAAAAGGACTTCACGCCACAGATAACATTCCATTCATGTATACAGCCCACTGAAATCAACTAGGGAAGTGATTCACAGATCTAAGTGACAGCTCATTTAAAAGATGAGGTGTCTGGAATTCTTATGTATCTAAAGCAGTCCCATAAGATCCTCCCGGAGTTTATTGCCATGCAAATGGATCTCAGATATTACAATGCAACTGCAGCTTCACCAGTTGATCGAGGGCTTTGATAGCTAGACTCTCTTGTGCTTACGTACAAGAAGGGAAGGTGGGGGGAAGCTTCACGGCTGCAAATAAAAACTTTTTCAAAAAAATTCCCAAACATCTGCAATGTATGCCTGCCCTTCTCATCAAATGCCATAGGTCTCGAGCCATGGGCTCTGGGGAGCCCCATTCCCAACGCCACTGAGGAGCAAACCAGACATGACGTTAAGTGCATCTTTGCCTTGAACATGGGCTTTTAAAGCATGTAAATAGCAACCACTGGCACGGATAGAATCGTTCTTTCCAATGCAAACAGCCATTTTGGGGAAGCAGGGGAGAAAATGGTTAGGCTATCCCCACTTACTGTGATCTAGATAACGGTCAGGGCCCCCATGACAGTTATACGCCTATTTTTTTTTTTTTAACTAATATGCACATTCAATACAAAGACAAATTTAATGTCACATCCACTTGGGCCCTTAGCCAGAAGACCACAAAGGGGTCCCACCTCTCATGCTGCTCCCCTTTGTGGCAAGAATGGGAACTGCAGCTACTTTGGCCACAGTGACCTGGTTTGCACATAATGACAACTCAGAGTACGGGTTGCGTATGGGTTGTCGAATCGTGGGTTGTATTACATATGAACACTGCACTATGGTTTAACTATAAGTTGTTAACCACAAACAACCCAGGAAGAGAACCCATGGTTTATGAACTCTGGGTTGTTCATGGTTCACAAACCATAGTTAAACCACAGTGTAGGGCTCACACGTAACGGCAACCCATGATTCAACAGCAACTCATATTCAATCTGTACTCTCAATTGTTGTTATGCATGAACCAGGTCTATGCCTCATGTGTTACCTCCTCTTCCAAACTGTCTTGCCCATCCTTACGTTGCTGTATCCAGTGCATTTTTTTCACACCTCTATTGCCCTGTACAGACCTCTGTTAACACAAATGCTTGTGTGTGTGTGTGTGTGTGTGTGTGTGTACGAATTCTGTCGGCATGATGAACAATACGACCATTCAGCTAAGGGTGACATTTGGTCCCTGAGCATAGCGCAACCTTCCCCAACTCGGTACCCTCCAGACATATTAGACTACATGCTGGCTTGGGATGATGGGATTTGTAATCCAACACATCTGGAGGGCATCAGGTTGGTGAAGGCTGAAACAGAGGATAGGTTTGTTAGTAGTTATTAGCTGTAATGGATGGGGACTGGATAGATGGAAAAATTCAGAAGCAGTTAATGCTGGCGACAAGTCACAGAGATGACTCTTGCCTGGCCAATCTGCCAGGCTCATGAGCTTTGCTGGAGTCTCTGGCTGATCACTGTTGAAGACAGGATACTGGGTAAGCTGCATCTTTCAGTGTATCACTTGCTGGTGAGCAAGGGCAGAGGAAGGACTCCTGACTTCATGCCCTGGTTGTGGTCTTCCCAGAAGCACCTGCTGGCTATTTTAGGAGACAGGATGATAGATTAGATGGACCTTCAGTCAATCCAGCAAGGGATTTCTTACGGTCTTATGTCCATCCTGCTGCACAGCAAATTACTTTTGAAGCTGTGGGGAGCCTCAAACCCAGCTAGTGATATGGCATGGGGCAAGAAACCACACAGGGGAGGCAGTTCCAAAGGGTGGGTGCCACTACCGAGAAGGCCCAATTTCTAGATGTCACATGGCAACGTTCTATTGCCCATGGAAAGACCAGCAAGCCTGCATAAATTTAACCTCTAACTGAATGGTCACAGACTATACTTTTTGCATTCCACTGCCATTTAACTCCAAACATTTCCCCCCTTTACACCCAAGTGTGTATATATACCTGACAATTGAGGATCACACTCCATGAATCTGATGAGGGGAGCTCCATTCCACAAAAGCTTGTGCCCTAATAAAATGTTAGTTTTTAAGGTGCCAAAAGACCCTCTTGGTTTTTGCTGCATCCGACTAACACGGCTGCCTATCTAGATGCTGCAAGGCTGGCTTTCTAGTGTGTTTTAAAGTTTCTCTCTCTCTCTCTCACACACACACACACACACACACACACACACACACAGTTTCTAAATTTACTCTACCTTCTGGGCTCCCTTAACCCAGCACAAGCCAGCAAGTGAACATGGAGAGTCTTATGCATAGTTTTGTACATGCGGCCCAGAGTTGTATGTGAGAGTCTGTGGATTGGGGAGGAACACAGAAAGACACCTCTGTCCCCTGCCTAATACCACACACAGGGAAACTCCATTTGAACAAGGAAGCAGCTCCTCCCAAGTCAGGTTGCTATGATGGGTACTGAAGAAGCAGTCATGCCCTGTGGATCGGCAAGGGCCCACTACCAAGGGGCATTCAGCTCAATGCAGGTCTTAACTGGGAGAGGAAGGCTTTACCTGCCTCAGCAACATGCCCAGTCCTCTAGGCAGGGCCAGCCCTACCATTAGGTAGCGTGAGACAGTTGCTTCAGGTGGCAGATGCTGGGAGGTGGCAGCAAGATGTTAGAGGAGACAGCTGTGTGCCACTAGCCTGCTGCCTTCAGGTGCAGTGGAGGACACTGTCCCATTGCTAATGTTGAAGTAAAAGTCAACTGTCAGTCGAGTCGGCTTTTGTACATGGAATGGAAAGAGGTACCATCTTGTTCTTTACCTCAGGCAGCAAAATATCTTGGAGCAGCCCTGCCTCCAGTTTGAGAACCCATGTGCTCAACCATAAAGCTAGGAGCACAGGATGGGGTGGGGCTGAAGGTGCAGGAGAATTCCTCTTACAGACATGCCCTCAGGTATAATGTACAACCTTTCTGCCCTTTTTCTGCCTGGAATGTGACATGCTATCAAGAGGACACAATAAAAATGCCACTGTAAATACACCACAGCTTCCAGAAATGCTTTTCCAATACAGATTCCACGTGGAATTCTTTCAGAGCCTCATCTCCTCTTACTTCTTTATAAGCAACACAGAACACGAGAAAAGAAAAAAAAACTATGGGGGTATGGCCTATTTCGAAACCGCTTCCAGTAACACGGTTTTGTTTAAAGAGAATGCATTAAGTGAAACCAGCTGTCCTGAAGAGGTTGGTGCTATCTGATGCTAGATGCACGAGAGCAGTTCTTTAGCGACATGGGGGTAATATTTCACTACTTAACATTCAATAATGGTGGGTGTGTGAGCACCAAATATATCAACATTATACCTCTATATTTGGCATACTATAAGGCTGTGCAAAATGTTTACATCATCAGGGTTTTAAAGAGTTAATTCCTACTGAAACTGGTTAAAAAGGCATTTCCTTCATCACCATCTCGGAACAGCTCGAGGACGAGGATAGGCAAAGCTCTGCCAGGAGGGAAAGGAGCTCATGTCTTTGGTGAATGGATCAGCTCATGGTGCCAGAGGATCGGATGATCCGAGTCACATGAGACTCTGCTTTCACAAGAGCTCCTGGCGAAAGCGAAGGCTGCTAATTAAAAATAGACGGTCACAAATACATAGAAAGAACAGCTTTGAAACGTCAGCCGTAAAACCAACAAACAATGAGCCGAGGCCAGAGGCAGTGCCAATGGTTGAAAGGAAAGCTGGAAACAAGCGAACAAAGAGCCGAGCCATTTATAAAAGCCAAAAAGAGCACAGAGTTTCAGCATCCTAAATATTTAAAAACACAAATATTGTTTTGGGAAGAGCATGGGAGAGCTTCACATTTTTAACAGGAACACATTTGGGCTGTTACCTTAATTTCACTGGTGGACCAATTCTTAAACGCATCCCAGTAACATTAGTTATCAGGGCCTAATTCAGAAAAGAATCAGTTGTCCATTTGATGAAGCAGACTCTAGTTCACGAAACTTTAAGCCACAATGTGTTTGTTAGTCTTTAAAGTGCCGTGAGAGTCTTTGTTGGTTTTGCTGCAACAAATTAACACTACCCCTCCGGAAGCAATCCCTTTCTCCAATTTTCAAACCTAGGATCCAACCAAATGACTTTGAGGTCAACATCGTTTAGACTGCATCACCAACGTTTGTTATTCATAGATGTGTACATTCTATTGAATTTATATGATGTCTTAAAGCATTTCAGAGAAGCTCTCAGGGTCCACATTCCAGTGGTGGGCAGTGCAAAAATACCGGCATATTTTCGCTTACAATTCTTACTGCCAGTAACTAAACCTCAGAAGAGGCATTTCAGCCTTTTAGAGGTGGCGTGGGGGGACTGCACAAAAGCCAGGAAACCACCAAACCATCAATGGCTGGGGAAAAGGTGGCATGGCCATCTGGAGGGCCGGATTTGGCCCAAGGTCCTAAGCTTCTGCGCCCCATCTTAAAGTGACTCAGAATCACCTTCTTCCAAGTGAAGGCAAACCCACAGGGGCAACAGCAGGGTGCCCTTGCTGTTCACACCACTGAGCAAACCTGTCCTGAAAGCTATTATGGCGGATGGATCAGGAGAGTATCACATGACCCACAGCAGTATCTTGGTGGTTCTACAATCTTTTTGGTACCAGGTTAAGATTTTCCTACATGCCCAAGCGTTTTAGATGAAATTTCACTCTGTGTTTATGCTTTAGTTATTTTTTTTTTTTTAAATCTGCTTAACTGGTTGTTGTATTCTGTTGTGGTTATTTGCAATTTTTATTTATATTGTATTTATATGTTTGTTTCCTTAGATTTTTTCACACCTTTGTAAATTGCCATGAAATCTTTTCAAAGAAGGCTGGTTAAGAAATATTTTAAATACATAAATAAAATTATGTTATTAATTTGCTGTTAAGAAACTTTCTGATAGGTCTCCACATGGTTCCCTCTTTAAGCCAGATGGCGGCTTTGATGGTAGCACACTGACCAAAGCCCAAGTTTAAGACCTCCTGATAGTGGGCTTAATTTAGCTGTATGTCATACATTTCAAATACACCAAAATGCATCTTCTTCCTCCACTGTTACCAACAACAACCATTCCAAGCAGGCTATATGAAGGGAGATGAGAGGGAGAGCAGCGCCAATCTACCAGCTCTGCTGAAAAAATTAATTTTTCCTCTTCTTCCCTCCTCATTCCTTTTTCCTTGTGTGTCATGTCTTTTTAGATTGTAAGCCTGTGGGCAGGGATGGTCTTCTTTAACTGATTGTGTAAGTAGCTCTGGGGGCCTTTGGGGCTGAGGAGCAGCTTAAAAACAGTTCAAATCAATCAATCAATCAATCAATCAATGATTTTATGTTCAGGAAAGGACAGAATTTAGGCAAACCTAAGTAGAAACAAACACTTAGGGCCATCACCTGAGATCCATTATTGTGGAATTTCATTCCACACCACAGGAACTCTCCTTTCTCTAAGTGGGTTAAGTTAGCGAATAGCCCCACAGATTTTGGGTTAAAACAGGGCTTGGGAGCCTCAGGCTCAGGGGCCAAATCCAGCCCTCCAAGGTCCCAACCCAGCCCTCCAGGGTTCTCCAGATGACCCCACCCCCTTTCCCCCAACCATGTGTCATTTGGAGTTTCCCAGCTTTTCCCTCATTCGACAAGGTTTAAACTACAATGCAATGGTTTCCCTGCCCCCCCCCCCATCCCTTTTGGCTCAACCCTGGAATGCAGCTCCTAAGAGTGTGTCCAAAACTGAATTTATCCCTCAGGCTGAAAGAGGTTCCCCATCCCTGGGCTAAAAGTTCTCTGCCCAATTACCTGCAGTTTGAAGGGTGGGGCTCTCGCTTCCACAGTTTGTGCCTGATTTGGAGCCAAAGTGACTCGCAATGACCGAAATGGCCCCTGAAATAGGAAGCATTGTGCAGGAAGTACAGAGGAGATGCTGGTAGTTGTAGTCTGACACATCTGGAGGGTACCAGATTGGGGATGGCTGGAATAATGTTTCCCCAAATGAACCACTGGCAAAAAAGATATAGAATAGTGTTTCACCACAGTTCCAATAAGTGAAGCATAATTTTTCTTCTGAATTAAAAAGAGACACACTCTTAACTTTCCCAAAGGCTTACTTTTAGAATGTGTAAGAATGAGAATTACCTATCCCCAGAGCTGCCCACCCTCTGTGATTTTGCTAGTGAGCTGCAAGAGCCTTCTGACTGGAAAGAGGTATGCCCAAACTAGGAACACCAGTCAACCTGCCCCCAGCAGGCAGGCTTCTCTGTGGATGAATCAATTTATGTATTTATTTAAATATTGCAGCAGAAACTGTTTCACAGTACCCAGTGTGGGAGGAATTACTGAACAGAATCTGTGGACAAACTGTACTCATCAAATAGAGGCACTGAAACATCCGGACTGTAGTGGTTAAGCAGCTCAAAAACATCGCATACCACTTTAAAGTGGAGAACAGCCATCTTACTGAGCAACACCATTTGCCAAGCTCTTGCTCATTAGTAGAATTTCCAATTGGCAAACCCACATTCTTTGAGTCGCGTGACACAGAGCTGATAATGCCCAAATTAACAGCAAAAGTATTTCCGTGTGGCTCACTTGGGCTAGTCAGGCTGTAATGAAATGCTGCGGTTGCAAAGACAGGGCATTTTATTCATCACTCGGAACACCAAATGTAAGATGGTGGCGGAAGTGAAAGCTGTGATTCACTTGTGTGTGTGTTTTCCCTCCAAAACTGCTTAAAACACAGAAGCCAAAAGAATGAATTGCCTTTCCCTTTATTTAAGGTTATAAAGTTGGCAGCCTTTTAGGTCCAAATCCCATTTTATACTTTTTATACATCCATTCCAATAGGTGTCACCTATCAGGATGGAATTGCATGTCAATGATGTAATGAAATCAGCTTGCTTTATGGCCACGAGGTCTTCACAAGACTAAAACACAGTAATAAGTGAGAGGAATGGAGAAGTGACTCTAAAGACCAAGCTATATGCTATATGCAAATACGCATCATGAGAGCAAGATTTGCTTTTCCAAAAAAATACATACAAAGCCAACTTGGGAGCAGGCAGTTGGGAATAGAGCAGAGGGCAGGAACGTTTTCAGCCCAAGGGCCAAATTCTACTTTAGAGAAGATTTTGGGGGCTGCATTCCAGTGGTGGGCAGGGCTGAAGGCAAAAGGAGTGGGGCCAAAAATGCCAGGTTATGTTAGCTTAAAGCAGTTCCGGCTTTAGGAGAGGCATTTTGACCTTTTAGAATGGGGAAAAAGCTGCAGAAATGCCTGGAAATCACCAAACAACTGGCGTTGGTGAGGGTGGAGGCAAGAGGCATGATGATCTGAGGAACCCGGGAAGGCCAGACTGGGACCTCAGTCCTGAGGTTCTGCACCCCTGGGGTAGAGAAAGGACAAGTAGTGGAAAGGTGCTTGACACTTTCTGCACCCGCCATTTCCCAGTTCCAAATATCACACCCCCTCCTCATCCCCCAACAGCATCTCTACACCATGCTTTCAAATGCATGTTTGCTGTCACAGACATGCATGAGGAGCCCTGTTAGTGGAATATGGCACTGGGAGAAGAGGTGATCTGGAGCAGAGAAACGGAAGGCCGTGGTAGGATCGAGGGCATTTCCCCTACCCTGCCACTTCTTTGCTCTCAGCTTACTTTTAAAAGCCCTCTGCGAGCAATGAGTTCAGATATCTGGCAAATGCCATCTATATGTCCCCTGAAAGCCCACTGGATGGGGGGAGATAGAAGGGTGGGCAAAGAGGAGGCAGAGAGCAGGGTCGGGGGAGAATGGGGTGGTTTGCCAGCTCATTGCTTGCAGAGGGCTTTTAAATTAAGTCTCGGGCTCCTTGCAGCCATAGGGCTGCAGGTTGTCTACTCATAATCTAATCACCCACTATTTGCAGTGTCTGGTATCCCCCTGCCTCTGAACACATAAGCTCCATTTAGCTCTCATGACTAATACCCATTGACAACCCATATCTTCTGTGAATTTGTTTTCTCCAGGGCTTTTTTCTGTTGCTTCCCTGAGAAATTACTCTGCCTCTAGCCTTTATGTTCTGATTAGCCCTAAACTGACTACTCAGAAGAAGAGCCTTGCAGGTTCAGAACAAAGGTCCATCTAGTACCACATCCTGATTCATACAGTGGCTAGCTAGATACTTCTGTGGAGTCCCAATGGCTTCTATAAGGTCACTGGGACTCCACAGCTACAACCCCCACAAGCCACCCTCACGTCCACCCCATTTCTTATGGGGGCTCAGAAGCATTTCCCTCACCACAAGCACATTTAACGGCTTCTCCAAAATGCAGAGCTTTCACCCAGTAGCCTTTAAAAAAACAAAACAGAAGACAATCTGCATGGGTTCAGGACCTGAATCTACTACCCACAGCAAGGGTAGTTGTTCACCACAGATTGATTAAATATTCATTTCCCCTCCCCAAGAAACCTTGGGAACCATAACTCTATGGGAGGTAGGTGGGTTAGGGATCTCTCCACAGAAAGAGATATTACTTGTGGAAAGCCATGGGTCTTATATGGCTATGAAGCCAGTATAAAGATTGTTCCGTCAACATGCCCTAAAATAAAAGAAATTCAAAGCCAAGTCATAGTATAGTTTTACCAGCTGTGGCCATATTGATAGTGGCACAAAGCAGGGCCAGGGAAATTCTCTCCACTGTCTCCATAGGACAGATGCTTAAGAAATACAGCTTCCTATTCAAGGGCTTGATATATTAAAACAGGATAAATATATTGCACACAATCACTCACAAAGCAGCAAGGCTGTATGGTGGCAATGGTCCCCATGGACAAACATCAGAACATCTGATTCAACTTCCAAAACGTTTATGCTTCCTTAGCTGCTCTCCCATCATCCCCAAGTCCCAAATGGCAAGAGTAAAGACCAGGATTCATTGCGTCAGTCTATAATATACCTTTTTGTGTGAATTTATTTGGGGCCAAAGGTATTCTGAAGGGAGCTGCACTTTCAAATCACCTGCAACATGTATCGTTTTTGGAATGTAAGGCCTGCAATTTGGAATAGTATCTCTTCTCACTCAAGCCCACAAAAGACACCTCTGTAAACCTAAGGTTTTAATTACAAACAAGTCAGTTATGTTGTAAGATCTTTCATCTTCCCCGAGGCATTAAAACTTTCATGTTTAGGAGGAAAGGCTTCCTGTAAAGAAAGGTTTTCTTTCCTATTAAAGAATACATGCTATACTGCCTGAATCAAGAATCTTTGGCAGCTTTATCAAATGTTACATGATCACCACATAAGGTCGGACAAATTTTCTGTATAGGTGTCATTTCTGTGTAAGGAACATATGTATATATATGTGTGTGTGTATATATATATATGTGTGTGTGTGTGTGTATATATGTGTGTGTGTGTATGTATGTGTGTGTGTGTATATATGTGTGTGTGTGTGTGTGTGTGTGTGTGTGCCCACCCTGCTGCCATATCTTTCTATGTTAATTATCCCTTTGGGGTTGGCAAACAATTCAGGGCAAACACTTCATTTTCAACAATTTCATTGTTTCATCACCATTTGCTGTTCCCTGGTATTCACTGCGGAAAACTGTTATGGTACTCTGCTAAGTTTCTTTCTAATTAAATGTAAGAATTGATAACATTATATTTGGATAGATCTCTTTCTCTCTCTCTCATACACACACACACACACACACAACTTCCCACTTTCTATCTTTGGCCCACCAAGTTACCATAAAGTGGACATATATACATAAAACAGGGCTGTCAACCAATTTAAGAAATGTAATTGCTTAATCCCCTGCCTTTTAGCCAATGAACTGATTAATTTGCAGAATACAAAAAAGGTGTCTTTTTGAGACAGTGAAGGAAATGTGACATAACTTTTGTTTATTAAATAAGTTACCACCCCTTTTCAAAAGAAATGGCCATCTCTAAATTTGTTTTGCTCCATTCCCTGTTACAACACAACACAGCTGCAATAGCCTAAAAACAAAAACAGACAATTGTGTAATTCATAATCCCATTTATTAAAATTGACCCTTGTCGATTAAAATTGCACCGATTAATTAATCAACTAGTTTCAGTTGATTAATCTGCCAGATAAACCTTGTAGCCCCAACAGCTTTCCATCAGCTCCCCTATGAACCTCTGCAGGGCAAAAGCACCAGAAGAGTTAAAAGCATTTGAAGAGCCACCCCAAATACACAAAGTAGAAAGAGGAAAACATAACTGGAATCCCACGGGATAATTGTGCAGAAGTTTTGCCTCAAGGTCAGCATGACTAACCAGGGTTTGTAATTTGGCTGCAAATACCTAATCAGTATTAGGTAAACTATACAGCAAGAAAAAACTATGTACTAAACTGTGTTCCTCTTATAACCTCACATCTCAAAAACTATGTGGGTGAACTATACCTCGGTGGTACAGCATACGGTTTGCATGAAAAAGGTCCAGGTTCAATTTCTGGCATCTTCAGTTAAAAGAACCAGACACTATGTGGTGGGAAAAATCCCCTGTGGTGGGGAACCACAGTCCCAATCTGGCCTTCTAGGGTTCCCCAGATGTCCACACCCCCTTCCCCTGACTACACCCCCTTTCCCCCAACTACTGATCATTTGGTGGTTTCCTGGCTTCTGTGCATTTTTCTCCCCATTCTAGAAAGTTAACTGCTAGTTAATGGCATTAAGAGCCATATTTTTGTATTTTTGGCCCCACCCCTTTGCCTTTGGTCTCGGCCACCCTGGGAATGCAGCTCCTGAGAGCTTATGTGAAATTGAATTCAGCTCTGCGGCTGAAAGAGGCTCCCCACCCATGACTTAAGAGAACTGCTGTTAGTCAGAGTAGAGAGAAATTTGGGGCTAGATGCACCAGCGGTCTGACTCAGTAAAGGCAGCTGCATATAACAGCCATTTATTTATTTTTAAACACAATGTGGAACAAGTCCCAAATCTGAACAGAAAGGAAAAGTTAGGGACACAGGAGGAAGATTAGTGCAGGAAACAACACCTTCCCACAGCCTCAAAATAAAACGATTCAGCTACAAACCAAAACACAAAGAGGAATTCTAAGAAATTCCTTGAATATCAAAATATTGACTTGATCTTTAAAATATTAACCCCCACTATTCCACCCTGCTCCCCATTCCTGGTTGGGTCACTGTGTTCCAAAGTTTCAATTTGCAGTGAAATCTCTGTTCTTTTGCTTACCATTAAGTACAATAATATTCACTAGGAACAATTCATGGCATCCCACACACCCCTAAACAAAAACACTGTTTCTTTAAGACCATTCCCTCTTTTCTATTCCAAGTTTCTTTCCAAAGCCCCACTGCAAACTCCCCAGGGGAAGGGATTGACTCGCTGCCTTTTCAGGATGCCATAAGGCACAGCACAACTCAAAAAACTGGCTGCAAACATTTCCAGTCAAGGGATGGCCACCAAAGCAGAACATTACGCTGTCTTGGACAGCCAGCATCCCACTGGGCAAAGAAGATACAACAGGGAGCCATTCCAACAGAGGAAGAAGGGGTAAGATTGTCCCTCCTAGGCTCCAGTATGGCTCCACCCACATTGGTTCTCCCCATCCAGGACAGACCTGGATCTTTACGGGGGCAACAGCCAGCTTCCCTAGTCTCTTTCTCTCACCATCTCTGCTTGCCAACCTAACCTTTAATCATCTTGTGTGCCTCTGCTCCTCTCCGGGTCTTCCAACTGTCTGCCACCAGGGCAGTCACTTACACATTGCCCAAAAAGGAGAAAATGCATCACCCCAAAAGAGGACATGGGTTTGCTTAAATTTGTATATGTTGATTTATATATAACTTCCCCAACCTGGTGCCCTCCAGATGTGTTAGACTGTGACTTCCAAAATCCCCAACCAGCCATTGGCCATGCTGGCTGGGAATTATGGGAACTGCAGTCCAACACATCTGGAGGGACCAATCTGGGGAAAGCTGGTCTAGATGAACATTTAGAAGTAATTGCTGTAATTTAAATACAATGCATCTTACCACAGAGGGGAAGACTGTGCAGGTGAGCTGTGTGCCTGCTGCTCCATCTACTGTTCTCATTGTTGATGGGCAACATCAAAGCCCTTGTTCTCCCTGCTTAAGAGGTTTTTTTTTAAATCTTTAAACTGGACTTGGACTGTCCTTCAAATAGAACAGGGGTGGGCAACTTGCTGCCCTCCAGATGTTTTGGCCTACAACTCCTATCCACCCTAGCCAGCATAGTGAATGGTGAAGGATGATGGGAGTTGTCAGCCAAAACATCTGGAAAGCTACAGGTTACCCACTCCTGAAATAGACGGTGCCTTTAAACAGAGGACTATCCTCTGACAGTCCTTCAACTAGGACTGTCCTCTATGAAGTAGGACAAATGGCCACCCTACTTGACACTTCCCCCCATAAGAACTGCTTTGCTGGATATGACTAGTCCAGATGTGGGCAACTTGTGAACCCCCAGGTGTGATCTAGTCCAACATTCTGTCTCTCACAGCAGCCTCTTGAGCTCACATGCAGGGTGTGATGTATGTAATGGCCGGGCTTTAGTTTTTCTTCCCCAGCTAAAGGAACAGATACTGCCTATATTCTGCAACACTATTTGCTAGTCTCTGTCCAAGCTTTCTTTCAGTGGACTCCTCAGCTTAGACCCCTGGCCTGTGATCGACCATCTCCAATGGACTCTCCTGTGCTACAGTCTCGTACACACTCTGCTTCCTACAGCCTACTGAGGCCTTTTCGTTGAGCCTATCCCATAGCGCCATCCCAATTTCACTTGTTGGAAGTTGTACTGTCAAGCCCAGCATGTCACCCAGAGCTGATACTTAAACTATGCAGGTGTCATAAGTTCAACTCCTGTTCTGCCACTTAACTGTTATATATTCACTGCCAAGTTATAGACTTTGCTTCTCCTCTCATTAGCGAGAGAGGGGATGGGATGTATTGTGTGTGCGCGTGTGTGTTTAATGGCTGCCTAGGTAGATGGGAGCAAAAAGATTTGGCAGGAACGGCCTGGTGTAGCCAGCTTCCTAGATGCCCAGCATTAATCCTGCCTTGGAAGTAACACTTCCCCACTGACTCTGGCTTCCCAACTATTCCTTTGCAGAGGAAAAGCATACTGACAAAGAGAAGCACAAGGGTCACGTGCTTTCTTGTCCGAAGAGAACTGGTCTTGAGAAGATCGTCCTCATCACTTCTCATCACTTAGTGATGAACTTCTCATCACTTAGGGGAATGAGAGCCAATGTTTTTTTTTAATGCAACTCTAACTTTACGGTATCTTGTAGGTTCAAACCAGATGCAAATGTGGCTGTTCTGTGGGTTTAAACTTGGCACTGCTGCAATCACGTAGAAAGAGGGTGGAGAGAGTCCAGTTCTATAAGCAAACCCCCACCCCTTGCCTGTGATTTAACTCTCCCTTCCCCTCTCTCCCAGCACTTTTCACCCAGCTGTGGCTTCAGTATCGGCAGTGACCTTAGCTGAGAGAACAAGGTTTGGGAGCTGGGGTTGTGGGGAAATCAGCTCCCTCCACCTATGTGCAACTTTTTCTTTTAAAAAGTGGATCTCCCTTCTTTGTATGTGATCAAGGTTGGAAGTGATAGAATTTGATGAAACTATAAATGACGCTGAAAAAGTGGATGGGGCGATCTTGTCTCCCTCTCTCAGAAATTTAGAACTTGGACTCACCCAATGACACTGATGGGCAGTACGTTCAGGCCAGAAACAACAGCAGCAACAACACTCAGCTGCAGTTGGTAATGGGAGCAGCACTTCAGCAGTTATTACACCTAAGCTGAGGGAACAGCACTGGCTGCCTGACAACTCAGCACCAGGAGACCGCCTGATCCTCTCCTGGCATGCTCAGTTGCTGTGCCCATCAGGAGATACCCTCCTGGTGGTGTCCAAGATTTAGGAGGAATGGTCAGGCATGGCTCAAAATAGGTCCTTTGGTGCTGTAGCGCCCACTCTCTGGAACTCCCAACCACCTTCTGGGTTTTCGGTGCCTACTGCCTTTTCCAACAGGCATTCCCAAGAAGGGAACACTTGTCCTGTATGAAGATTTGTTTTGGGATATCACTTAGACATTTCTTTAGTATAAGCGACTGATAAATATGGTTAAATAAATGTATGGAACTCACCATCACAGGATGTGGCAATGGCCAGTATCTTAGATTATTTTAAAGAGAGGGAGGACAGTTTGACAAATTCATGAACAATAAGCTTATCCATGGCTTCTAGTCATTATGGCTATTTAATTATTTATTTCTATACTGCCCAATTGCTGAAGCTCTCTGGGCAGTTCACAAAAATTAAAATCACAGAGTGCAGCATAAAACAATATAAAAGATTAAAGATTAAAACCACAATATAATAGTTGTTGTTTATTTGGTCAGTCGCTTCCGACTCTTCGTGACTTCATGGACCAGCCCACGCCAGAGCTTCCTGTCGGCCGTCGCCACCCCCGGCTCCCCCAAGGTCGAGTCCATCACCTCCAGAATATCATCCATAATATTGGATGTCATCCAGAATATCATCCATAATATAACAGTACAACCAGAATAAAACTAGCAGCAATGCAGAGTTTTAAAATACAGATTTAAAACACTAGAACTAAATGATTAGGAAGCTAGAATGCTAAAATACTGGAAGAATAAAAAGGTCTTCACCTGGTGCCGGAAGGAGTACAATGTAGGCGCCAGGCGAACCTCTGTTGGGAGCTCATTCCACAGCCGAGGTGCCACAGCAGAAAAGGCTCTCTTCCTGGTAGCCACCTGCCTCAATTCCTTTGGCGAGGTTCCCAGAGAAGGACCCCTGAGGATGATCTTAGGGTCTGGGCAGGCACGTATGGGAGAAGGTGATCTTTCAGATAACCTGGCCCCAAGCTATGCTACCTTCAGATCCCAGGTTCAGTCCACAGCATCTGCCTGAAATCCTGGAGAACCACTATCAGTCAGTGCCAACATACTCCGCTCAGTGGACCCATGGTCTGACTTAGTATAAGGAAGCTTCCTGTGTTCCTATGTTAGCAAGCACACTTATGCCCCAAGTTTAGGAAGCTGTCTGCTTTCATTCTCTCTTGAGCACATCTATTATGCAATGTCATTTTGAGGCTAAGCAAGCCAGGGATGAGTCAAGCTAAGTAGTTAGGGTTTTATACAAAGGCCCTTAGTTGCCCAATGTGAAAATTAAGGGCTGCATAAACTCTGCTGTTGTCACAGCCCACCCAAGTAAAAGCAGCCACCCTCTGAGCGAGCCAAAAGAAGCCACTTGATCCCCTGGACTGTAGACTGGGGGAGTAGTAGAAAGGCACAGAGAGGGAACTAGGAGATCCCACGGAAAATGTCTGACCCATTTTAAGTAAATGGCCATGATGCTCTTAAAATGAAGTCTTTCCTTGCAGCTGCTTTTTCAGTTTCTTTCCCTCTGTTATTGCTGGTTGCCATGGCCACCTGAATCATTTGTACAAATTGCACACACATGTCTCAGGCCACATTATTTCCACTCGCTCCGGCCCCAGAGATCAGCTTTTGTTCACCTGGCAACTGCTCAAGCCAAACAACGTCACCATTGCTAAAGGAGATGCAGGGGAGCTTTCAATGGGCATTAAAAGATATGGACAAAATATAAGTGCAAGATCAGATTGAAAAAACCGCGACAGTACACAGTACAACTAAACGGGCGTAATCCAGGGAATTTTAGAGACAGACTTGAAACAGGTATGGACAAAAAGTAGATCAGGATCTACTGGAGAAACTTTAGGTGATTTCAAGTAGATCGGCAAAGATTCCTGGTTCCCAGTTGTTTAACAATGGCAACAACAAAATTACTCCTCCACCCCAAATTATACTGCTAAAATAAAAAAAAAAAACTAGAGTGGGGAGGGTAACCATGAGTGGACTTTTGTGTGGAAAGACTGAGCTCCATTTTGTTCAGTACCCAAAACAAATTCCTGGACTCAGAATTCTTTAATTCTAAGTATACGTCCTTTTGCACCTGTCTCTGGTTGGTGGATCTTGGGGTCCTAGTAAAAAAATAAATAAATGTAGATCCTGCAAGCTAGAAGTCTACTCACCCCTGCTCAAAAGATCAACTAAAAACTGAGTAGGGACACCTAACATTTTGTGGAATGCATTTAAAAAATGAAAAATGAGGATTCACTTTATGATAGAGGTATATGTTGCCTTATCTCAAAAGGGACAAGTCAAATTTCCTTAACCTGTTCATCTTGACAACAATCTTGCGTGGGAGGTCACTAACATGCCCATTTTACAGAGAGGGGGACTGAGACAGAGAGAAAGATTAGATTGCTCAAGACCTTCCAGTGAGTAATTAGCTAAAATGGGACCTGAACATGATTTCCCAAGCCACAATCTACTGGCCAACAATGCCAAGAGAATGGGACTTGAACCTAGTTCCCTAGCCATACATAGGACTTGAACCTGGTTCCCTAGCCATAATCTACAGGATTATCAATTTTGGCATTGATAATAATCAATGCTAAGAAAAAATGCCACATGCTAGGCTCTGTGGCAGCAACAACATTCAAATCTGAATCTTTCTGAGAGCAAAGAGGGATCTTGCTTTCTCATCACCACTCATTTACCAGAGCAAATGTTTTGCATCCAGGAAGTCCAAATTTCAATCCTTGGTATTCCCAGTCAAAAATGGATCGTGTAGCAGGTGATAGGAAAGACCTTCTCTCCCTGACACCCTGTTCTCCATATTTTGGGGGCTTCCAAATCTTGGGAGTCGGAATATTAGTGGTTTTATTTTAATACTTAGGATTTCAGACCAGATCTGCAGCTAATGTACGTGTGTGGAACAATTCCAATTCATGCAACACAAATTGTCTTGCTCTTGATAATCAGACAATTATTCTCACAATACTTCCTAGTGCCAGTGAGGTACTGTCTTAATTTCAGAGACTGCGCGCTACCGATTCCAGCATCATAACCACACATCAATCCTTAGAACTTTAAAAAAGACAAATGAGACTCTAAGTAAGCTAAGACTAATTTTTTTGAATTTGTTATCATTCAGTTACTGCTTGCAAGCTTTTTTAAACAACTAGCTTGTCCTATTGAAAGATGTTACTTCACAGCTGTTTCTTCTCAAGCAAGGGGAGGATATGATTAAAATGTTTGGAGGAGCGCCACCAAGTAGTGAAAGCAAGGATTGCTGCTTTGAATCCTGCACTTCACTGGAAAATTTTGAAATTCCACATTTATTTGAAACAGTCAAAGTATGAAGAATGTAAACTGCATGAGACTGAATATACACATATGCAGTTCAGAAGAAGTCTGCATTTGGGGGCTAACCTCAATGCAGTAAGCTAAAATGTGGTGATTCAGTCCCACAATTGATCCTATTGTCTGCCAGGAAAGAACTCTGGGTTGAGGCCCTGGAGAACGGATGCTGCAGAGTTATTGCTCCGCCCCATTTTTCCCTATAAGTGCACTTTTTCCTTTTGCTTCCAACCCACCCTTCCAACCCCCTTTCTCCCTGTCCCTGTCCCTGCTCCTGCTCGCAATGAGAAGCTCCCCTAAGCCCAAAAGATAGTTACTATGATAAAGCCATAAAGTAGAGAAGGGACTTTACATAACAACAGAGAAACTACAGAACATCAAAGAAGAACTACATCATCAGAGAAGTGAAAGAGTGCTTTAGGGCAAGTTACTAAAGTTAGCCTTTAACCCTTTCACTGCAGGGGAGCAAGATTTATTTCTCACTTCTGAGTAAACATGCACAGAAGGGGGGATATGTTAAAGATTAAAAGCAGGCTACCTAAGGTGACTTGAGTGTCCCCACTACAGCGGTAATGTGCAGGGTCACTGCTGTGCTCTTAGGGATTTTCTCAAAGGGAATGGGAAAAACTACTTCCACTGGGGAAACAAGAAGGAATGGGGCATCCCACCCCCTTGACCACGTCACTGCCAGGTCACAGAGGCACGCCCAGGATTTAATCCACGGGGGGCAGGGACATGGCACACTGTGGTAAAACCACCAGGGAGCCGCTTTCAGTAAAAAAGTCGGAGTAAAAGGAGTTTCAGAAAATGTGGCTTTTCAAGAGGGAAGCGGCTGGTTGGCAGTGGATTGGCGATGACATCATCTATCCCAAAGTAACTCAAACTCCTCTAACTTTGCACTAAATCGCTCATGAAGACAGCCCCCTAAATATGGAATGGGCCATAGCTCAATGGCAGAACACATGCCTTGAAAGCAACAGGTCCCAGGTTCAATCCTCAGGATCTTCAGCTAAAAGGATGCTGGGTTGCTGGGCGAGAAGTGGCCTACAGCCCTGAAGAGCACATGACAGACCAAACAATCCTAAACTAGATGGACTGAATCAATATAAGGTAGCTTCCTATGTCGGAAGCTGTCAGTTTTAAATCTGCAGCGGTGATAAACTTTTTTTACTGGGGATTCCACCCACATCCCCAAAATAAGGCAGAATGCTTGCAGCCCTGAATGCTTGCAGAAAGCTTGCGGCCCTAATGATCTGTGCAGACAGGATGTCCTACTGCATTACTGTTGCTTAAAAGGTCAAATACGATTTATTTATTTATTGCATTTATACCCCACCTTTCTCCCTCTCGCAAGGAACTCAAGGCGGCTTACATTATCCTCCTCCTCACCGTTGTATCCTCACAACAACAACCCTGTGAGGTAGGTTGGGCTGAGAGTCTGTGACTGGCCCAAAGTCACCCAGTGAGCTTCCATGGCCAAGTGGGGACTAGAACCCAGATCTCCCGGCTCCCAGTCCGTCACTCTCACCACTACACTACACTATTGGGGTGCACTTTGAGTGACGGTACAAGACAGACCACGTTGACTCAGATTGCAGCCATGACCCAATATCCAATGAAACAGCCATCTTATGGATAACAATTCCAATGTCCTACCAGACATTAACAGTGGGAAATGGGGGGGGGGGGTTGTATTATTTAAACCAGCCTTCCCCAACCTGGTGTCCTCCAGATGTGTTGGATTACAACTCCCATAATCCCCCAGCCAGCTTTAAAGGATCATTTATATCGCCTCAAGACTTCATACTTTGTTGTTGTTGTTGTTCAGTCATTCAGTCGTGTCCGACTCTTCGTGACCCCATGGACTATAGCATGCCAGGCCTTCCTGTCCTGCGCTCTCTCCCGGAGTATGCTCAAGTCCATATTCATTGCATCGGTGATAGTATCTAGCCATCTCATCCTCTGCCGTCCCCTTCTCCTTTTGCCTTCAGTCTTTCCCAGCATCAGGGTCTTTTCCAGAGAGTTTTCTCTTCGCATTAGGTGGCCAAAATATTGGAGCTTCAGCTTCAGGATCTGTCCTTCCAATGAGCACTCAGGGTTGATTTCCTTTAGGATGGACTGATTTGACCTCCTTGCAGTCCAGGGGACTCGTAAGAGTCTTCTCCAGCACCACAGTTCGAAAGCATCAATTCTTCGGCGTGACTTCATACTATTAGATGTCAAATCCTGGCATTCCCCACCCCATCAAAAATCAAGCTTCTAGTCCTTAAGGTTGTAAACAGCCTTCCCCAACCTGGTGCCCTCCAGATGTTTTGGACTACAGCTCCCAGCATTCCTGACAACTGGCCAAGCTGGCTGGAGCTGATGGGCATTGTAGTTCAACAAATCTGGAGGGCACCAGATTGGGGAAGTCTGCTTTAAAGGATCGTGCATCTCATCTCAATCCCCTCTCTACAACAAACTTTGCTGAAGCCAGGTGCTCTTCGGGGCACTTGGTACAATTTCATCCAGCGCTCTGAAAAAACAGAGGTGCACCCAATAAAATAATGTAATGTCACCACATTTCTTTGACAATCTGCCCTCCTATAAATGATGCAAGATTGAGGAGTCTGAAGAACAATTGTGTACGGCATGAAAGCTCGAATGCACCTTTGATAGAAATATTGATTTACTAGAGCACATGCCGAAGTACAAAAAAAGAGAGTAGAAATGCCAATAAAAAGACAGAACAATACACAAACACACACAGACCTGTCACTCTCAAACTAAAGTGGGTACACATTGCCCCGACCTTAGCACTTGGAAAATTCAGTCAGCCATTTTCTTGAGGTTGCTGTCAGTACCATGTAGTAGTAAATTTTAGAGTGCAGACACTGATCATGACAGTGCAGTCCCCATAGCCACACCCCAAAGGAGAGTCCAGAAAATCAGGCAGCTGGGTTGATCCATATCAACAAACATAGTAGTTTTCATCTCCACCAGGAGCAAGTCTTTCATAAAGTGAATGGGTCTTAATTGCACTTTCAGGACCAAGCCACCCCAAAATACTTTGCATTACAACAGGGAACAATATACTGATGTTGGGAAAATCCATTTTCTCCCAACTCCTGAGAGAACTGCACCTATGCTCAGAGGGAGCAGGGAATTCTGAGTGCGATAGCAGCTGATATCCCTGCTGATAAAACAGCGCTGGTATTGCGCCCCTGTCAGCCCTGGTTCTCCTATACCACTAGTTGTTCTATCTTCAGGTTTGTTTTTGTACAAATACTGAAGTTTGGTTGTATTTTTTGTTTTGGTCTTTCAGTGGAGTTTGTAGACTTCTTAAATGGGAGAGGAATGGCCTTGGCTCAGTGATAAAATACACGAAGAAAAAGTAGTGTGGATTTTCTGGAAAATTTTAAATCAGAATATTTTCAACTGCCCTAAATTGGTGAACTTTTGAGTCAGCATGATTTGACTTGCATTCAGATGTTTGTTATTATTGCTGGTATTCATTGATTTTATTACTTTTTGCCATTTTATTATAGCATGGGGTTTTATTATGTAATCCACCTTGACAGGGCTTTTGCCCTTAAAATAGCATAAAAACATTCCTATATAAATAAATACAACTTTTTAAAAGTATGTCATGCTAATTTTACATGCTGTATAAATATCTGAAAAGGGTTTTCTAATGGCCAAACATAATTGAACTGAAACGTTTGACGGGACGAGGGATTCGATTAAGTGCACTTAGGGCACAATCCTATTCAGATAGGTGGCCACCTCCGAACTCAGAGGTCCAATGCAGGGCAGGAGAAGCATGGAGGGGATCGTTCCCTCCGTGCTTCTCCTGCCCTGCATTTTCGGCTAGACAGCTGATTGTGGCTGTCTAGCCCCGGGAGGGTGGAGCAGGGGAGGAGGCTGCTGAACGACACACTGGATGCGTCGTGCAGGCATTTCCGCCCTCCCCGCCCCGGAACGCCCCCAGACACGCCTCTTTTCAGCCGCTCTGCGCTCCTCTTGCGAGCACAGGGGACGGGGCTGTTCCATGCTGCCTCGGAGGCAGCAGGGAAGTGGGGGGAGGTCGGTTCTTCAGGAACTGACCTCAGAGTTCGGGCTCTGAGGTCAGTTCCTGGAAAACCAGATATCCTATGGCCATCTAGCTGCTGTCTAGAGGCCATAGGATTGCTCCCTTAGTGTGGTTTAAAGGTTTTTCAATCAAATTCAAAACTTTACTTAGAAATAATTTTGATGGAATACTTTTAAAGTATTTTAAGACATCACAGCTCAATAGTATTTTCATTACTTAGATTTAAAAAAATGAAGGCACTGAAAACTGTTAACATATTTATTTTAGCATGCCTAAAGAGCTATGTGCATAAATATATGTGCTGCTTAAGGATAGTCACATGAAAAAAGTTAATTACAACTTTGATTTTATATCTGACTAGTATTACATCCATGAACTTGAGCACACTCCGGGAGAGAGCAGAGGACAGGAAGGCCTGGCGTGCTATGGTCCATAGGGTCACGAAGAGTCGGACCGGACACGACTTAACGACTGAACAACAACAGTATTATATCCATTCCAGTCATCCAATTCTACTTGCATTGTGGTCATTCATTTGATTACGCATCGGATTATGCATCAATGTTATGAAACAATGCATTTCTAAAAGTCAAAACATTTCCCTGGTAAAATGTAGCTGTGGATTTTTCCCCACTCCATGTCATATTGCACAGGCCTCAGGTTGAAATCTTCAGCATCTGCATTGAAAAGGATCAGGGAGCGGAGCTGGAATAGACTTTGGAGAGCCACTGCCAGTTGAAGCAGAGAGTACTTGGTGAGATGGAACAATGGGCTGACACTATAAGGCAGTATGCCACAGATCTGGGGGTCTCCCAACAGCCAGTGTGCCCACAGACATCTCTCTTGGTGCCTGCCAGGTTCCCTGTCCCTGCTGATTTTTAGTTTATTTCTTAAGATTTCTTTTTAAATCCCATTTTGTAAAACTGGGAAGGCTTCCATGCTGCAAAGTGAAGCACTGTCCTTCAGTGCCATCTTTATCTAGGTCCAAAAGAGTGGTTTTGTGTTTTGGAGCTCAGACCCCCTCCTCTGCTTTGTATTAGGTTCTTGGGCAAGTTACTTTTCTTTTAGTCTCAACAGTTTGCCTTCTGAAAAATGAGTGTTTTGTGACTGCCTATACCCACCAAGGCAGCCATTTTATGAATCAGCAAGTTGGCCCTACAGCAGACATTTTGTGAGAGCACCCATGACCCTCTCTCAAAATTTCAAATGTGTCCACTTGAGTAACTGATGCAATAACTCTGGTCACCCTCTGCCTTGGTGACATTGGATGAGCTTGAGAAATTTATTTATTTACCATATTTTTACCCCACTTTTCAGCCAAAGAAGGCTCCCAGAGCAGCTTACAAAGTTTAATAATGAGACAGTCCCTGCCCTCAGGCTTACGATCAAGTAAAAACAATGTTTATAATTGGTTCAGAATCTGCTCAAGCAAATTTAGAGGAAAAGAAAACCCACAAGATAAAAATTATTGAACAGAAAATGTAAATCCCTACGTTACACTTCATTTCTAAAATGAGGTGTGATAGTGCTCAAACGTGCTTAACCATAACCTTAGATGCCTTCCCACTTGCCCCAGATGTGCTGAGATTGCCTGTGATTAGGAGGTGCGGAGGTCAAGGCACTTTGCACATGCTCAGAAGCATTGTTCTTTGGGATTACGTCACATATTTCAAATCTTAGCCCTGCCACTGATTCTTATAATGAAGGCAGCGTGCAATTCATTGATCAGAGTATAACAGACAACCCAAAGTTGCTTTTTTTTTTTCAGGATTCTTTAGAATAAACAGTTTAGAAAAGATTTTGGGCTTTCAACAACTTCCCTGCTGTTTTACTCACTGTTGCAGCTGAGCTGAGTAAGGAATTTTAAGGTTGGAATAGCTGTTTGACTAGACATGACAATGGGTACACCATGGAGAACAATGGGTTGGTTTGGCACTGATTAACAACTATCCTTTGGCATTATGGGTACAAGTCCTGTGCTCACACATTTCCTTCTCCTCCCAGCATACTCCTCTTCAATGAGTTACATTCCTGGTTTGATCAAACCATAGTTTGTTATTACATCAGAACTTGTATGTGCACGCCCTCCTAACCAGGATTGCAAAGTATCTTTGGCAAGGGCAAACCATAGTTTGCCAGTTCAGATATAACTGCAAAAGTGGAAGTAGCTTGTTAAAGCAGAGAATAGAAGAGATGGGGGAGACCACACAGATCATTTGTGCAACGGCCAACCATGGTTTTGTGTTACATATGAACTGTTCCAAAGGCATGGTTTGGACGTAATGGGGATCTAACTGACACTGTGACTTTAAAAAATAAGGCACATCCAACCCCTCTTGCAGTACACAGTTCTGAGAATTGCTGCCCTACAGTTCTGGCATCTACAATGCTCTTGTGGACACCTCATTTCAGAAAGTGATCGACAATCAGTGAACAAACAAATGAAAATCGCTTTCCCTCTCTCAATTTTATAGTGTAACAAGCCTTACTGGGTTGACGTGGTTCTCAAACAGGAAAAAGGCAATCATGAATGGGCAATGGAGCAGCCAGAGGAGGAGGAGGAGAGTCAGGACTAAGTTATGCCTGGAATCAGCCTGTGGCATGCACTGGGGTCACATTCCTGAGCGGGTACCATCACATGCCACATGTTCCGTGTCTATTGGCTTTTTAAACCTCCTGGAAGGAGACTTCTCTGAGGCCCTGGGAAACGTGATGTAGGCGATGACCTGTGCCCATTTCGCCTTTATTCTGCTTAGCACCTGCTGATCACATTTGGCTTGATTGAGTCAAAAGCCGTCTCCCTCCCTCCCAGCCTATTCTCTGTCCAAGGAATAGACTGTAGGCTCGCAAGATCAAATGTGAGTGGCATCAGATATGACTGCCCTGTGATTACAATCTCCGACACCAGCCCTGTCCACCCCTTTCAGCAGTGATCTACCATCTCAGGGGAAATAGTTTCTCCCCCCACAGCCCATCCCAGATGCTGCCAAGCACCATCAGATGTTGCTTCTCCTCAGCCAGGCCAGATAGATCCGGCTCATCTCCCAGTAGTAGGACAGCAAAGACAGGTATTGTGTGTGTGGGGGGGGGGGGGCAGAGATGATATTAAAAACTCTCCCCAGGCCTCCGGTATTCCTGCCACTGTGGTCCTCACAGGGCCTGTTCTGCAGTAGTTCATAATTGTTTACACAAATTCTCTACAAACACACAAGCTCTTTGGTGAAGAATTCCTCTGAAGGTACCAGAAATGTATCTATTACACACACACACACACGTATACTGGCTCTTCTCTCAGGAAGCTCAGGTAGGCAGATAGATTAGGGTTGGCAACATTAGTGTGTTGCCCATGGACATTTTTTTGGCGCCTGCCAGGGTTCCTACCCCTCCTGATTTTTATTTTAAGATTTAACTATTCTTATTTTAACTGGGAAGCAGAAGGCTTGCTGCAAAGTGATGTTCTGCCCTCCAGTGCCACCTTTATTTGGAATCAAAAGAGTGGTTTTGTGTTTTGGAGCTCAGACCCAACTCTGCCTTGGACTTAGGTTCTTGGGCAAGTTACTTTTCTTTTAGTCTCACCAGTCTACCTTCTGGGAAATCAGTGTTTTGTGACTGGCCATGCTCACCATGGGAGCCATTTTATAAATGAGCAAGTCCCCCCCATGGCAGCCATTTTGTTAGAGTGCCCACAACATTCTTCTCAAACATCCAAATGTGCTCACCGACCCAAAAAGGTTGGGGACCCTGGATGCTGCAGTGGTCTCCAAGCAGCAGGCTCCCATATAATTCCTGCCCCCCCCCCCATCACCAACCTGCTTCACTTTTACAGTATCATGTGTCCTTTAGTGATTCTCCAGTTCTCTGTGGGGAAAAAATTATAGGGCCACAGTTGTAGCCCTATGTTATGGGCGAGACAGATGAATCACATTCTGCCATTATAACCAGACATTGGGGGGAGCTATGACTTACACTTAGAAAATGGCTCAATGAATTGTTTTGAAACTTGGCAGTGTAAGAGAAGTAGGCTTGAGAATGATCCATGGCAATTATGAGGTAAGAAATTGCCTATTTTGAAGGGAGTTAAAAGTTTGATGAGTGATGTCAACAGTTTGACAGGTACTATCAGTTTTTTTCTCCATAGACTTTGCTGGGGTTGGAATTTGTTGGCTGATTTCTCCGTTTTTACTGCATCTTTTGGGAGTGTGTGTGTGTGTGTGTGTGTGGTTAAGGCAACATTTACCATGTGCTTTGCCCTAGTACTACTGTAACATGTTTGTAATTTTTATTAAAAATGCAGATTTTGGGCCCATTTTAGCCCACAAGGTGTGTCACGGCACACGAGGAGGAGGAGGAGAAGAGGAAGAGGAAGAAGATTTCTTGGACAGTTTTCTTAAAGTAAGACTCTTACAACAAAATTGAAATACAAAATTTAAAACAGCTAAAACAATTATCCACTAACTAGGAATCTGTGTTGCCTAGCAACAGCTTTGGAATGAGGTACCCTGTGAGGGGAATGACAGGCTTAGTTTTATTTAGTATCTCAGTTAGTTTAGAGCAGCATTCCTCAAACTGTAGACCAGGGACCACCCATGAATCCCAGCCCACTTTCAGGTGGGCCTCAGTGATATCAATATATAATTATATCAGTAACTGCCAGCTGATAGTGACAAATTCTGCCTCCATCTGCCACCATTTCATGACTGGCTCTGCAACTGCACTACCATTCTGTGATGGGTGCATCTCGTCACTTTCAGCTTTCTCAAGTGGTCCCTGAGGGTAGAGAATTTGGGAATCCCTGCTCTAAAACAGTATATAATTGCTCAGTATTATTAATAACAAAGAGTCTTGTGGCACCTTGAAGACTAACAAATTTATTCTGGCATAAGCTTTCATGGACACTGTCCACTTCATCAGATAAAATCCACAAAAATGTAGGCCAAAATAAATGTGTTAGTGTTTAAAGTGCAACCAAGACTCTTTGGGTTTTTTTTCTGCAATAGACAAACACAGCTACCACTCTTGAAATCAGTATTATTATTAACCTAAGGCACAGTAGGATTCTGTAGCTTTTTGCTTTCTCAGCACTTTTAAATTTTGGCATTTTAATTTCTCTTTTCTTTATGTTCATACTTGTTATGTATTTATGGATGCAACTAGAAGCTTGGGACATTGTTTTAGGAACTATTATCCTATATTCCAACTTTCTAACAAACGGCCTATATGGTACAGAAAGGGACCATGTGGTACAGACCTCGGAGAGGATTCTTTTCTGCTTTGCAGTTCACCACTCCAGAATCTTTTTTAGATCTAGAGTGGTTTATAAATTCTGTTAAACAAACAAACAAACAAATAACTGTTGATGGACAACTTCAGGGCTTTGCTCTTCCTTCTTAGGTTCTTCATCTATAAACTGGACTTTGACTGGATACCTTCAACTAGAATATTTTCCTCTGACAGCCCTGTTCTATGTAAAGTAGCGTGCGTGTGCGTATGCGTATGTTTGAAGGTTCAGCTCTGGCCTCTAATTAATGAACAGAACGAATATACAAAACATAAGAACAAACCCTGCAGATCAGACCAAAGGTCGACTTAGTCCAACATTCTGTTGCTATAGTGGTCAATCAGATGCCTACAGAAAGCCCACAAGCAGGAATGAATGGAACAGCAGCCTCCTGATCATGTTCCCCAGCAACTGGTGTTCAGAGGCATATTGTCTCTGATACTGGAGGCAATATGTAATAGTAGCCATTTACAGCCGTATCCTCCATTCATGCTGGTGGCCATCACTGCATCTTGAGGTGATGGAAAGAGAAGATCAAGATCAAGAAAGAAGAAACATGTGGAGCTACAGCACTGAGCTGCAGACATTTATCTCCTTTTCCCAGTGTATGTGCACACACACACACACTATAATTACATGGCTCTGTGTATCTTGTAATGGATTTTCATTGTTAACTACTTTGGAAGCCTATCTTGGTTTAAAACCAGGGTATAACAGCATGTGATTTCTAGCCATACTGTTTGCATGGCTACATCCATAAATTTATATATACTTCCTTTCCATAAAATGCTCAACAGAGTGAGCAACAGAACACCACAACATAAACCATCGATCATTAGTATTAATTTGGGTTGTAAATTGCTACTTGCCTGGTCACAATTTAGGAGTAAAAGGAATACCTACTGGCAACCAAGCTTTTACCAAAACCTGGGGATCTTTGCTTTTCTTGTGAGCCACAGATGATTAAATCTGGGAGTTAGCCCTATTGATCAGAGTGGGTCATACTGCTGAGTAAATATGCCAAGGACTGCACTGTAACACAGGTTATGCGTGGGCAGGCGGGCTACTAAAATGTTTGTGGCCAACTATTTTTCATAGTCTTATGTGCACCACTAACACTAGCGAATCTAAACATTACAAAGTAGAAGCAGCAGTTACAATATAGCACAGAAAAGAGAATATCCCAATCAGTTGCAAATAATTAAGCCAATGTTCAAACAAACTTGACCAAGCTTGTCTAAAATCACCTGCATAAAAATATCCAATATTAGTATTAAAAAGGAAATTCATTTCATGCATACATACATAATAGTCCTGCTTTGTAGAATATTTATGGCACACCATAGCCCAGACTGCAAGCAACAGACTATTGCTAATTAGAGTACACTGACAGATACATATGCATGTCTCATTCTGTGAAAAAGTTGAGGGGGGGGTGGATACTGAAATGCTGCTTGTATGAAGAAGGATATCAAGTCAGAGATCTCATCATTATTTGCTTTCTGATTAATTACCATATCATTATTTCTGCAGGGGGTGAAGACAGAGAGAAGAGAAGCACAAAATGATTTCCTCAATGCTTTGCGGGAAGCGGATCTGCTGTGTCCCCCGCACACTACATCAGCCCATGTGGGAATAAAACGGACAGCTGGAAACCCTAACAGGAAATGACAGCTGGCCTCTGGGAAAGGCACAGCAGAGCATCTGCCTAAAGGAAAATATATCCTTTAAAAACAACAGGCAGCAATAGAAGCAAAGCTGTATTATAGAGAGTGTCACGTGGTGGTCCTAGCAGCCAGGTTTAGTCTCCTCAGTGTTAGTTAAATACTAATCAGGCAGGAGGCTGAAAAACACCCAACTATGTACTTTGCTGGTTCCTTTTAAAGACAAAACCGAACACCAGAATGAACGTTGCCAAACTAGGAAGTCCTTGGTTTAAATTTTGCCTCTGCTTTGAATGACCTATGTGGTCTTAGACAACATAATTCTCTCAGCCCACACCCCCATCTGTAGGGAGGAGATAATAATATTGGCCTACCTTAAAGGGATGCTACAAGTTTCATGAGATAATGGGTTTGAAACACTGAACTCTCTTAATTTTGTGAGCAACGTCAAGGGCCTTTTGTGGGCCAAACAGCAGGGAAGAAATCTGAGTAAATAAAAGATGAAATACGTTGTTGTTGTTGTTGTTGTTGTTAATTAGTGACCAACATGCAGTTACAAAACAAAGCAACACAGAAGGCACAAAGACACAATGTAATGAGCTTTGATGATTATATGTGCTTTGATGAGCTTCCCCCGGGCTTTGAAAACCTGGGTGTTCAGGTGGGCATTTGGGGTGGGTTAGGGGTTTTGTTTTTGTTTTTTTTAGAGTAATGTTGTTTAGTTCAGTGGATTTGTTGTATTTTGTGTTGTTATTTGTACTGTACACCTCCAAGAATGGCCAGGTAGCTGGCCAGATGAGTGGCTAATAAATCTAAATAACAACAACAACAGTAGTAGTAGTAGCAGCAATAATGTGGCCTTACATTGTCAGACTAGGCCTGGGGAGACCCAGGTCCAAACCCCACTCAGACACTGGATGACCTTGGGCCAGTCACACACACTTTCAGGAAAGTGGGCGTTAAGGGCAGGTATGGTTAAACACCTGCAGAGAGGCCACACCCCAGCAGAGGCCCACTAATAACAGCCCCTTGCAGTTCCTCCTCCTCTTCACCAATGCAACCTATTTGTTCACCTGACTCTCTCTCCGGCCCAGACAATGGTGGTGGTGAGAAGGAGGAGCAGAGATGCCACTGCCTCCTTGCTCCCTTGCTGTCTGCCTGTCAAGCATGCAAGAGGTAGCAATGATGAGAAAAATGATGAAGAGGAAGAGTAGCTGGTGACAATGGTGGGGAGAAGGTGGACTCGCTGAGGGAGGGCGCTCCCACTGAGTCTTGCCCAAGGGCCTTCAAAACCTGAAGCGGGCATTGTCTCTCAGCCAAACCTATCTCACAGAGTTGCTGTGAAAATAAAGGGGGGGGGGAGACACCATGTACTGTGTCTTTTGCTCCTTGGAAGAAAGGCAAGATATAAATCTATCTAAGTAAATATCTTGGACAGAAGCTATTCTGTCCAAAAATTATCTGTGCCCTGGTAACTTCTAGGTTGGATTACTGTAGTGTGCTTTATGTGGGACTGCCACTGAAGATAATCTGGAAACTGCAGCTAGATTATTCAAGGCAACTGGGTGAATAGATAATCTCTTGCCTGTATTGAAAGACTCTACTGGCTCTCAGGAAGTTTCTGAGCTCAATTCAAAGTGCTGGACTTAACTTTTAAAGCTCTATATGGCTTACAATCCAAAAACCCATTGGACTACCTTCTCATGCATCAATCTGCCCATCAGTCTCTGGGTGTCTGAAGTGCACAGGTGGCAACCAGAGAAAGAGAGACTTTTCAGTGGTGGCACCTTTCCCTTGGCATCCCCTCCCCATGGAAGGCCACCTCACACCCTTACTAGCATTCTTAAGCACCAAGCAAAAACATTTCTGTTTTCCCAGGCTTTTAAGAACCACTAATGTTAGCATTTTAACATAGGGCAATTTTGATTTTACTGTCTAGCTGAATGGACTGTTGCTAGTTTAGTTTTTCATGTACAGTATGCTTTATTTTTATTATTTTTTCATTGTACTTTCATCGTACCTTATTTGTTAGCCGTCCTGGGAGCCCAAGTTTATGCTGAAAGGCCAGAATATCTGTTCCTGTCAATACCTAGATTAAATTTAACCCCAAAGCTCTGGAATGAGGCTTGAACTGTAAGCAATATGGTATAAAACCTTGTTATTGCTTAAAAAAAATCAAAACAGGAAAAACATCCTCAAGGACTCTAGCTAGAACACTGGTCCTTAGCTGGTGGAACAGGTCCCACAAATGGGTCATATCGCTGCAGACTAGAATTTATTTATTTTTTAGTTTGGGGGGGACCTTAGAGAAGGAGAGAGAGAGAAAAACAGAAGCAGACACATATAGTAAGAATGGAAAGCTGATATAGGATAGTCCGTCGATACAATAAAGTGGTTTGAGTATCTATAACAAGGTGTGCTTGTGTGTTGGGGGGGGGGAATTGTGAGGGGGTGATGGGTTACAGCAGCAACATATCAAACATAATATTCAGTGGTGTAGAGGTAAAGCTTGAAGTGCAGGTGCTCATCATGACAGCCCCCATAGCCATGCTCCCAAGGAGAATCCCAGAATTCTGGCAACTCTGTAGATCCATATCAACAAACTAGTTCTACCAAGTTCTAGCAGTTTTCATCTCAACCAGAAGCAGGTCTTTTGTAAAGCTAATGAGTCTTCATTGCCAATTCAAGACCAACCCACCCCAAAATACTTTGCATTACAACAGGGAACAATATATTTTTCCTGGGTTGGATGATTGAACGACTCATGGTTTCTTAACCGTGGGTTGTTTGTGAGTGGTATGGAGCAAGTGAGCTGGCTCTTGATCGCTCACCCACTTCCGCTTTGTTAAACAACACAGTTCCTGGGTTGTTCACCATGATGTCTGAACCCAGAAATCTCGGTTGTTGAGGGAGAAACAACCCAGAGTTTTCGCCTATGGTTTGTTCTTGGTTAAAACTCTGGGTTGTTTCTCCCTCAACAACCCAGCATTCTGGGTTAAGAAAGCAGTGTGTGAGCAGTTGGGAGCCAGCATGCTCACTTATTCCCACACACTCACAAACAACCCATGGTTTGTTAACCATGGGTTGTTTCACCGTACAAACTAGGTTATTACTTCTGGGGAAATTCATTTCCCCCCAGCTACTGTAAGAGCTGCAGCTAAGTAAGCTCAGAGGGAACGGGGAATTCTGAGGGGGGTGGGGGGTGGCAGATGGCATCAGCATCTCTGCTAATCAAAAAGTGCTGGTTTGGCATCCCTGCGAGTCCTCTCTACTACACCACTGCTAATATTTGAGAACAGCTATGTGAACATAGGAAGCTGCCTTTGCATTTGCTCCAGCTGGCTAGTGTGCTCTCCATGGTCTTTCCCAGCTTTGCTATCAGATCCTTTTAGCGAGAGATGGCAAAAACATCGAACCTAGGACCTTCTGTATGCATAAGTTGTGCTCTGCCCCTAAGCTATGGCCCACTCCTCAAAATCTATGCACATACAGCTTTATGTCAAGTCAGATCACTGGTTTATCTAGCCCAGTACTGTTTACTCTGAGTAGTAACAACTCTCCAGGATTTCAGGTAAAAGATTCTTTCCCAGCCTGATAGCTGAGATTCTCTTAACTGGAGATGCGGGGGATTGACCCTAGGACATTTTGCGTGCAAATTATGTGCTCTACCAATCAGCTATAGCCTCACCCCCATGAAGTGGCTGCTTTTAAGGAAGGAGGGGGGTTATTAAAAAAAAAAAACCCAAACACTTTAGCTGAGTATGCTAACTTAACCTAACAGCCCTTTCTCCAACTGTGTGGGAGTAAAAAACACTGCAACATGCAATCAACAATAGTTATGCCTGACTCCTAAACTACAGTTTACCACAAGGAACATTTTATACTAGATCACCACCAGCTACTTAGGGCTTAAAAAAAAACATACAGGGTTTTTTTTTCCAAAGGAGAAGCCTGCTGGCTTAAGCCACTCGCTTATATCTTTTTTTAAAAAGAAGCTTACGGTAGACTTGAATTTTTAACAGAATGTTCTTTGGGGAACATGTAAATAACACACTGATCCTCACACCAACTATGGAGACTGCATATTAAAAGCACTGAGAATTAATAAAATCAAAGGGCTCCAGCAACTCCACTGCCTCCTCAGGGCAGTGTACGAACATTTCCACCCAGGCGCTGACCAAAGCCGAACTTAAGAACATAAGAAGAGCCATGCTGGATCAGACCAAGGTCCATCTAGTCCAGCATTCTATTCAAATAGTGGCCAACCAGATGCCCCAATGGGAAGCCCACAAGCAGGACATGAGTGCAAAACCACCCTCCCAACCATGTTCCCCAGCAACTGGTGTACATAGACATACCAAATCTGATACTGGACATAGCACAGCACTATCATGACTAGTAGCCATTGATTGCATTCTTCTCCAGTGAACTTGTGCAATCCCCTTTAAAAGCCACCCAAAGTGGTGGCTATCACTATCTTTTGTAGTAGTCAATTCCACAGCTTAACTATCTACTGTGTGAAGTCCTTCCTTTTATCTGTCCTGAATCTCCCATCATTCAACTTCATGGGATGACCCCGTGTTCCAATATTATGCGAGATGGAGAAAAATGTCTCCCTATCCACTTTCTCCATACCATGCATGATTTTTTACACTCCTATCATGTCTCCCCTTACTTGCTTAGCTTTAGCAAGGTTGAGGCATCATGAACCTTCAGGCCATGCTCTGGATATGAAGGTCATGTTCTCCCAAGCAACCTAATCTAAAAGAACGAAAATGTCAAGGCCCCTAAACAGTCTGGGCTGTACCCAGGGCTATAGCTCAGGAGTAGTGCACTCTTTAACCACCTCTCAAACCCTGACACCCACTTTTAAATATTCAGTGCTCTGCCTAGCTAAGAAGGTCAATATTCCACTCGACCTGCCACAATTCCCACCTGAGAAACCTAATGACAAGATGGCAATGAGTTTTTAGCAACTTGCCAGGTTGTGCGACCTGCCTGCATAAAGTTTTTTTTAAAAAATGTGTGAATTAAACAGGAATGGAGAAAGAGAGCCATTAGCAAGCTGCTGTCTGCTTTCAAGGCCACCTCAACCCCAGATCAAATGTCAAGAGTTCAGTTGAGCTAATGTTACATGTGCAAGAAGAAGTAACTGGGGAACTGCTTTTAATTGGCAAGCTGGACTCGCCAGCACTGGACACTGAATCATTTAAAATTAATGTGAATGTAACACGTTTCTCACCTGCGCTATTTACACTACTTGGGAAACAACCCTCCCCATAAGGCAGGGATGGGCGAATATGTCACACTCGATTTCGCTCAAATTCTCATTTTCCACTGCTTGGTTTGTACTGTCTCAGTTCCTCATTGGATTGCGAATTTCTTTGTCTGCTTTTAGTCCACACAAATTGTACATATTTTTACATGCAGTTTTGTCGACGATTTTTTTTCAAGTGTACCCATTTTTGCACACATTTTTTTCAAACGTATGCAGCTTTGTATGCAACTTTTCCATTGAATAAAGCATTTTTGTGCACATTTCTACAGATATAAGCATTTTTTAACCTACCATTTCAGATATATTCATTTTTGTGTGCACTTGTTGAAATGTATAGATTTTTGTACACTTTGCAAACTGCATTGCAAACTTTGGGAAAGTGCAGATTTTGACATCTAAATACGTTTTGGTTCGTGTTTAGGTTCAGGAACTATGAATTTGATAAGTCAACACTGAAATGCAAAACAAACTTATTTCTCACCGATCCCTAGTAGCAAGTTGCCAGAGGAGGAGAGCTGCTCCCCTGTACCCCAGTGCCACCAATGTGGATGGCTAGAGGATGGTATTGTAGTGAAGAGCTACCAAGTCTAGAACCACAGGAACCCACTAAGCTGGGATCTGCTGCCACCTATAGAGGCAGGTTACTCGGGAGAGAGGCCTTTTCAGTGGTGGCATCATGGCTTTGGAATGCACTCCCCTGAGAGGTACACTGGGTGCCCATTCTGATGTTTTTCCAGAACCAGGCAAAGACTTCTTAAAAACATGTTTCCAAGTTTTTAAACTTTTGTTCATCTGGTTTACTAAGATTATTTTGCTGATTTTAGCCTATTATGTTTTAGCATATTAAATTATTTTATTGTAAGCTACCCTGATAATGTGTTTGAATGATGGTGTATAAATATAAATACATAATTTATATTTTTAAGACTATTGTATAAACTTTAAAATGTAACAGTACTCTCACTTTCCCACCAACACTTTTTTCTTTTTAAAACCATCAAGTCATTCAAATAGAAATTCATGAGGATAAAGCTGCCCTGTGTCAATTCTGTACATTTAGCTTCTAAGCCCTCTCTCCAACTCCATTTAGCTATGGAGGGAGGGGGAATTCTATAGAATCAGCTCTTAAGAGACTTGAGCAAGTTACTTTTGAATATATTAACAGTGCGCTCAAGAGTGAAATAACTTCTGTATATTAACTACTTTAATGTGCCTCACAACGTTAAAATGCTACATGCGAAAGCTGAAGATAGGGAAAACACTGTGCATTGGGAAAATGGGTAAAGGGAACAATAAAAAAATTAAGTATTCCCCAGCGTGGCTGCTTTCAGCCACAAACTGATTTTCATTATCTTTTATCTGCCAAAAAAACAAATTAAAATATCAATCAAACATAGTGACCCAGGTAGAAACTTCAAAACTGCAACTCTCACTCAATAGTGGCAATTACTATGTCATTGTTCTCAGCTCGGTGAGCACCTCAAATGAGTCCAGAAACGACTGCAGTGGGGAAAACAAAATCTCAACCAAAAAAAATAATCTTTGGGGTCTGAATTATTTCTGAATTGAGATGTTTGTACCCCTAACACAGGAAACAGCAGAAGGAAATTGAGGTTGTCAGTACTTCCATTTGTGAAACACTGACCATAAAAACTATCATCGGGAAGCTTCAGCATTTTCTTTGTACTTTTTTTAAATCTTTAAACTAAAGGTTAGTAGAAAATCGAGCAGGAGAAACAGTTCCCTTGAAGATAACAGGGCACAGTTTGAAGTTTACTCATCAGACGTCCACTGGATTTTTAAGAAATCCAACATATGTTGGTTCATTTAGCAATTCTAATGGTACAATTAGAAGCCCTTTAGATGTGCCAATGTCCAAAAATGTTTCCTGATTACATGGCTATTCAGTCCACAGACAACTGACCCAAATTGACTCACATCAGCTAGTAGCTGATAATACCTTGCACAAGTAAATCATATTAAACTTCCTATTGGGGTGTAACAAACAACAGGTTTCGATGTTATATCCCTCATGAGGTTCTCCTCCGGGAGAGATCAGGAAGATGTCTCAAGCTCATCATGGGGAATAGTGTTATTCCCTTTCATTGAGGGGAGGACTACGCACCTAAACTCAGAGACTGGTTATTTTAATGTCCAATGTCTCCTTTAGTCCTTGGAGATGAAATCGAAGAGCATTAACTCTCTTGGGGTGGCGGGGAATTCCAAGTTCAAGTCAGATTTTTACCGATGTGCTTGGTGAGGAGGAATCTCTTAGTTGCGACCACACTTGTAAAATGTAAATCTGTTTATTATACCATTAACACTAAACAAATCAAGAACATGTTAACTGGCCTCTCAACATAACTGCAATGGAAGAAAACCCTTAGCAACCTGTTTCAGTAACTACAGAGTTGATGTTGGCTAAACAATAAGATACATAGAACAAATTGTCACTACCAGGAAACTTAGATAATACAAGTGTAATCAGTTCTCTCCTAATATCCCGATAGAAATTATAATGTTAAAAATTAAGTTAAATTAAAAAAATTAAAAGTTAAAATGCTTGGGCAAAAAGGAATGTTTTAAGTTGCTGCCCTATTTATTTATTTAAAATATTTGTGGATTGCCCCTTTGCTCAAACAGTTCTCTCATAATATCCTGATAGAAATTACAATTATAAAGATAAACAGAGCAATCCTATGGTCCCTGGGATGCTCTCCCAGGAAGACCATGATATAAACCATATCAGATATATCTGATATGGTATATATCATGGTATATATCAGATTCCGCCCCCCCCTCCTACTGACTCGGGAGGGAGAATCCGACATCAGATTCCTCCTCCCACCCCCTCGCAGCTACCACGGAAAGAACCGCAGCGCCTCCTTTCTGAGGTCACAATAGTGACTTCGGATGACCTCCTAGAGGTTGAAAAGGGTGGTGGGTGGAGAAGGGCGGGCAGAGGAGAGGCCAGAGCCCGAAGATCATATGGCCTCTCCATCGATGCTGATAAGTCAGCTAGATAGGCTCAGAGGCCCATCTAGCTGACAAAAGGTTTTTTTTTTAACGTCCACAGCAGAAGCTCCCTCGGCACCTAGGTAATAGGGGTGTCCATCTGCTTCAGATGAATCCCAAATCCCGAGGGTGAAATGGCTCACTTTAGAGAGATTTCTCCCTCCTAAGCCAGGCAGCTCTTCTGAAGCTGTCCGAACCAAAGTATCCCAAAGCTTTGGATCTGCTTTGGAGGCTGGCTTTTAGTTTTGGTTTCCAAGCCCAATCTGATATGTTTTGACCCTCCCACAGGCAAACTCTCCAAAAAGGAAATTGCTGGGCAGAGGGGTGTGGCTTTGTGGCTGACAGCTCTAGAATCAGAGAATCAGAGAACAGTAGGGTTCGAAGGGGCCTATAAGACCATCGAGTCCAATCCCCTGCTCAATGCAGGAAGTTTCCAACCCAGGAGTGACTTTACTGGGGCTCTCCTTTTCAGTTTCAATCATAGTGCTTGGGGGGTGGGGGGAGGGATAGAAGGGACTTGCAGAATCTGCTCTAGTGTTTGCACTGCTTTTTTGTGACTGTGCGTCTGTAGTAGTAGAGGGAGCACCAGCACTCAGGGCTTCTAGCAATGGCCTGAGAACCACGACTAAGGTGCGCCACTGCTGCCTGCTCGGTGGGTGGCTGTAGCCAACACCAATGCCCCAGCCAGGGATGTGGAGTTCCATTGTGCCCCCGCAACCTGAATCCTCCAACACCTTCTACCTGGCTGCAGGCAAGGGAGGCATGACACCTCCTTCCTGCTAAAGGCAGTGCCTGGCCTGCTGGCCACTTTTAATAGAGGACTACAAGCTCTAGGCCAGGGGTAGGCAAGCTGGTGCCCTCTGGATGTTTTGGACAACAACTCCCATCAGACCCAAGCAAACTATTTAAAAAAAATTATTTGCAATTATAACACCAGCCAACATGACCACTGGACAGCCAACATGACCACTGGACAGGGATTATGGGAGTTCTAGTCCAAAACACCTGGAGGGCATCACGTTGCCTACCCCTGCTCTAGGCAATAAGGGAGTGTAATTACGGGGAGAGAACCGGTCTTGCCACCTCTCCTGACTCCTCTCCAACTGCTTAATATAAAGCAAGAGCGATGAGCTCGGCTTCTGAGCTGCAAAACAGTATGTGAGAAGGGCCTACATCCTCTCTCTGCCTGAAAGCATAGGGTTCTGGTGCTCTGCAGGCTTTAGAAGCAGGTATGGTTTTACAGGTTGCACCAAGCACTATTATGATTTCACACACAGAACACAGCAAATTGCCCACAAAATCACAGGGTGGAAGACCATCGCCACTTTTTAAAAGCCCAAATTTTAAAGGCTTCCCTTGCACAAACACCCTGGCACCTATTTGCCATTTGGCAAGCTTCATCTCAGAAGGGTAGTTACCATGCCTGCAAAGTTCATCCCATTCTAACAAACATTTATTGATTTCCCCATTATAGTTAATGGGGAGATATAGCCAAAATGGGGAAATCAACAATGTGGAGATATCCAAAGCCCCAAAGCCTTGCTCTGGATATCTCCAAAGATCCAAACCAGAGTGTGATGCCTATCTGAGGCTCCGAGCCAAAGCAGCCCCCTATCGGAAGCAGGCTCCGAACCCAATCTTTTTTTCTGTGCACATCCTTACTGGGTAAGGTCCAAATGGGTAGATTAGCCATTACTCAACAAAGCTACTTAAAATACGAGGGAAATGGTAAAGACTCCACTCCAGTACTTTTCCCTTGCAACTGCTCTTAACCAACTCATCACCTCCATTTAGTTAGGTTTACTCTGCTTTTTTCCTCTTTCCAAAGTTAAATGTTTATTCTGGCTCCAAACTGGCAAGACACATTTGACCCTATTAGGCTGTAAATGCTCTTGCACTCTCATAACTGACAAAATAACTGCCCCATTACTGCAGCTCTTCACCTCTTTGCCAACATACGCAGAAATCTCTGTTAAAACATTATTCACCTTTCCCTACCAGGGATTGGATTCAGATTTATGCTGGATCAACTGTGCTGGCCCCTCCTTCCCATAGCAGCCCCTCCAAGCCCCTGAAAATGCTACACAGACTCGGGAGACCCTGCTGAATGAGGTGAGCTGTGGTGTGAGCGGGGAAGGAGCCCATCAAAATTGGGTAAAGGGATCTTCCATGAATGGAACCCTTCCTCTTGTGGAAGGCAGGTCCTGGATCCAATCCCAAGTCCATACCACCATTCATTTCAGTTCCATGTTCAAATTTGTCCAATGCTAATCATTGTAATGGGCCTGCCATGCAGTCGGTACAAAATACATTGGCATCTATGCTCTATTTCCTGGACGATAGATGGGTCTTGTTACAATCTGCTTCCCTACACCCCAAACAACTGCCACGTCTGTGACAGCCTCAGCTGTGAGGCAAATGAACAGGTACTGAATGAGTTTCCTAAAAATGGCAGCCCCATGCCATGGATGAAACGTATTTCTTTAGAGGGATATTGGCAAATCCTGGCCTGTTCTCTGGATCGCGCACCTGTTTTGACAGCAGTCAATGCTGGTCTTCAAGGGCTGTCAATCCAGCTCTTTTCACAAGTGCTAAATCCATGTAAATCAGCCACTTCCCCCCACAAAGCAAATTAGTTGCGCATAATTCCATGAAGTTATTTCATTTGTTTTTGCTCCTGTTCATTTATTCCAATCTGCTGCACCTTCCCCCAGCGAGGTTATTAGCTCTCTGCTAATGGCTGCCAGCACTCATTTAATTCTTCTTAATGAATGTATGAGTGAGCAGCGGAAGCTATTATGTAGGACTTAATAAAGGGCGGGAATGAATTTCCTAAAAATTTATTGCTACGGGCTGCTGCTTGAAGATAAAATAAATGGTAATTGCTTGGAACAGGAAGGAAGATGATAAAACATCCCTTGACAGGAGGTACCCAAAACACCAACTATCATGAATCTAAGTCTCAGAGCCCCAGAGGAAAAATTCAAGATGGCTTCTTCTCACATGACTTTTCCTCTGGGGAAAAAAAAGAAATAATTAATCATTATAATCTTAACTGAAAACGGGATTATTCTAGACTACATCCTGAAACAGCAGATGAGGGGCTAATATTGTTCCTGGCTTGTACCACTTCAAATTGCAGGTGGGGGATTATGTGGTTGAATTCTCCCTCACACAGGCACAAAACATTTCCCTACACATAGAAACTTAGCATGTCAAGGGGAAGCATGTCAAGAGGAAGTCTTCTCCCTGACATCTAATTTTCTATATGAGGGAGAGTTCAATCATGTGATCGCTCCACTGAAACCTGAAGTGCCACAATCTGGTAGCATTTTTTATTGTCTCATCTGTTGTTGTGTCAATCAGGTATATTATGATGACAAACACGGAGCTCCAAAGCAGGGAGAAGAGGTAGCATAAACTCCTGTGGCATCTTATAAAAGACTGTCAAGCATATAGACTCCACAGTATACAAGAATAAGTATTGCTGAAGAAGAATCAGCATGGCTTCTGCAAAGGTAAGTCCTGTCTGACAAACCTTTTAGAGTTCTCTGAGATTATAAACAAGCCTTTAGATAGTCGTGATCTGGGACAGGCATTGTGTACTTGGGACTTTTTAAATGCTTTTGACAAAGTCCCTCAAGCAAAGGCTCCTTTGTATACTTAGCAGACAGGAGATAAGAGGAAGGGCAGATCTCCAGATGTTTTGGACTTCAAATCCCAGATGCCCCTGCCAGCATGGCCAATAGTCAGGAATGCTGGGATGTGAAGTCCAAAACATCTGGAGATCTATTTTCTGCCCACCCCTGCTCTAATGGATCAGCAACTGACTAAAGATGAGAAAGGAAAGAGTAAGAATAAATGCACAGCTCAAAGCAGAGGGATGTAACAAGCGCTCTCCATCCCGCCCAATCTGTATTGAGACTGGTGCTTTTTATCTTCTTCATAAATGATCTGGAATTAGGCATGAGCATTGAGGTGGCCAGGTTTGCTGATGATACCAAATTATCAGGGGTGGTAAAAACAAAAAAGGATTGCAAATAGTTCCGAAAGAATATCTCTAAATCGAGTGAATGGGCAATGAATTGGCAAAACCAGTTCAATGTAAACAAGCGTAGAGTGAGCCACACCGAGTCAACACCCCTTAACTTCACATATACACTGATGGGGTTTGAGGTGGTGGAGACAGATCAAGAAAGAGATGTAGGTTTATGGTGGACAACATGAAAGAGCCTACTAAATTCTGTATTAGATACAATTGTGATCATCTACTCCCCAAATTGGCAGTCCCCAACTTGGCAGAATAAACTCTCCAACCTGGCAGAAGTGCCCATTCAGTGCTGTATTGGTGGTGGGTGGTTAAAAATAGCTGGCAACATGTGTCCCATTTTTGCAGTTGTCCTTTAAAAAATAAAAATCGATCGAGCGAATAGAAAGCATCTGCCGCAGAGGTTTGGTGCGCCTGTCCTACATTAAGATGCCACAATCACACTGCCATCATTGCAAGCGAACTGCAGGTCATGTCTCAGCAACTGGGGAAAAACAAAGTGCAAATCAAAGACTCATCCAGTATAATAGAAATCTGGAAGAAAAATACAGGCTTTCAAAATGAGGCTTTTTTATGGCGAAACACAGCATTTACTTTTTTTTCCAGCCCATCTAACTCCTTCTTTGAACTTTACTGAGAATATACAATCCTACCATACAGATGAGTCAATGACACAAATTCATTCAGTACTTGCAGGTCAAAGAGGGTACCTTCAACATTGATTACATATGCTTTACAATTTCCATCATGAACATTAAGTAAGAAGATGTCATCTACAGGATCTTGGCTACTGCCAGTACATATTGCAAACAGAGAAGAAAAAGAAAAGAAAGCCAGCCGACAAGCCATCATAACACCGAGAGAGAATAAGGAATGTGTGTGTTCCATAGGAACATAGGAAGTTGTCTTACACAGAGTCAGACCATTGGGCTATCCAGTTCACTATTATGTACACTGTCATTGATGGCAGCAGCTCTCTAGGGTTCCAGGCAGAGATCTTTCCCAACCCTACCTGGAGTTGCCAGAGATTGAACCTAGGACCTTCTTGGTGAGTTCACAGAGGCTAGATCTGAACCTGAGGCTTCTTGATTCATAGCTCAATCTCTTAGCCATAACACTACACAAGTGTTCTATTGGACAGGTGGAGGCAACGTAGTGATGCTAGGGCCTTCTGGAACAAGGGACTTGCCCTCTGCTCAGGCAACTGGAGAAATTCCACCAGCCCTGCTGAAAAGCTTCTCCCCCCCCCCTTCCCTCCCCAGTCCTTTTTCCGTGTGTCGGGTCTTTTTATATTGTAAGCCTGCAGGCAGAGACTGGCTGGTTTTACTGGCTTGTAGCACTTTATTGCAAGCCTGTGCAGAGACTCTCTTGTTTTACTGGACTGTACCACTGATTAAATGCAAGCCGCTGTGGGAGCCTTTTTGGCTGAGGAGTGGGATAAAAATATTTCAAATAAATAAATAAATCTCCTTTCCACTTGGCAGGGGAGGTAAGGGGTCAGTAGGAGGACATAGCTGGTCCGCCCAAGGGGTAGGCAACCCCCCATGAAAAGAACTACTGTGACTGTGCACATGCTAACGAACGCCCACGGCTCAAAAACAGGCAGCCACAACAGTCTGGAACAATGGGGCAGCTATTGCTCTTTTGCAAGCATCCGCTTGACCACAGAGAGCAGGCATTTTCTTGACACAAGAAAGCATGATGGCTGAAGAATATCCTTCCTCATCACAGTTTGCGACCTGTCAGACATGTGCCCAAAACAGCACCAAGCAAAATGACACTGCCCTATGGAGACAAACAGCACCGAACTTACTCTGAGGGCTGAATTATGGGGATATGTACCCTGCCTCCTGCAAAACTTTGACTTATTTGATGGTTCAGCAGAGGCATGCTTTGAGGAGAAATTGAAAAGTAGAGGCATTTCCCCCCCTCTGAACGTACAACATATTACTTTTGTAGTGACCCAAAACACATAAACTCGGGGAGAATTTATTAAGCTTGTGTACTGCAGAAGGAGTTTTTCTTTAAACTTTACATGCATAATTGTTAGATTTCAGAAATCACTAGACTTTTTGAGTTTTCCATGCACTATAGCAATGCCAAAATGCTGCATTTTTAATACATCCATCCAGGGCCAGCCTTAGGGGTAGGCAAACTGAGTGGTAGCCTGAACACCGAGCTGAGGAGGGTGCCAAGCTGAGCTGAGGGGGTGCCAAGCTGAGCTGAGGGGGGCGCCAAGCTGAGCTGAGGGGGGCGCCAAGCTGAGCTGAAGGGGGCGCCAAAGCTAACCACAGGGGGAGGCACCAAAGGCACTCCTCACCCGGGGCGCAAAATATCCTAGGGCCGTCCCTGCATCCATTATCCGCATTCCAAGATTTGGGCAGGGAAGATGAACATTCTGCATGTCTCTTACGCACATGAAGGTTGCACAGTTTGTCACCCACCAAACTGCATACAGCTCATTAACCACAGATTGTGGACTGGAAGGATTCAACAACCCTTCCCATATTTTTTCCAGTCCAGATAAGCGTATAGCAGGGGTGAGCAACTACAAGAGGTCCAGGGGCCACACATTCCGCAAGGCAACAGGAGAAAAAGGCATCCAGAGTGCCAAAGGGGTCAAATTTACCTTGCTTGCAAGCTAAATTTGACCCTTTTGGCACTCCACAGTGCTACAGATGCCACTACTTTTGTTAAAAAAAAATCTAATTTGGTGGTAAGGCAGAGGCCATATGCAGCCGGCATATTGTCCACCCCTGTAATACATGAACAGGGAGACTGCCAAGCCCCTAGGGGGCTGCCATACATGGCTGGTATGCTACAGACAACCAACACATACGTTTCTAGCCTTCATGGTTGTAAAAGAAAAGCTTGGAAATATTTTCCCCTCCTTCTTTTACCTGCATCACTTTCTTTGCCAAAGTATTCCACAGTAAGTTGAACAACAGGAACAAATCTATACACATTGCGTGCCAAAGAACATAAGATAGACCTATATAAGTGTGTGTGTGTGTGTGTGTGTGCATGCATGTGTGTGTGTGTATATATATATGTGTGTGTGTGTGTGTCTCTCCAGACACACACACACGAAAGATAGACTAACCACAGAGTAATTTCAAAATATATTTAGATCTAAACATTGCAGCTTCTGCCCTCATCAGCAGCTGTGATGTATATTGCATCTACTGATGAGGGCGGAAGCCAAAACGTTTAGCTCTAAATATATTATGAAATACTCTGTGGTTAGACTACCTATCTTTCGTGTATATTTTAACTTAAGACTGACGGCATCCATAGTGGATCCGGAGCCTCCATGTTGCTTTGCTGTTGTGCAGCTTTACATCTCCCTCCCTCCCTCCGTGTGTGTGTGCGCGCGCGCGTGTGTGTGTGTGTGTGTGTGTGTGTATATATATATATATATATATATGCAGCCTCAGGTGCCAGGAATTTGGGGAAGTAAAGCAGGAGAAAGGAAAGGGAAGCTTAACTCCACCTCCAGCTGTTTCCTTTCCTGAGAGTCAAAATGCCCATGAATACATCCACAAAGCCTTTCGGCATGGGAGACACAATCTATAGAGTGAAGGAGCAGCAGGCAAGTAAAAGATTAAGTGCATACACACCCAGCTTCTGTTTTTGGATGCCGTTTATCATTAGACTATTGCTCTTCTTGAGTATCAGGGGTGGGGAACCTTAGGCCCAAAGGCCAATTCCAGCCATTCCGGTATCTCACTCCCACTCTCTGCGGTTCCCCAGATGGTCAAGCCCCCTTCCTCTGGCCCCATCCCCTTTTCCCCAAACCACCAACTGTTTGGTGGTTTCCCAGCTTTTGTGCTGATGTCCCTCCATTTTGTGAAGTGTCCCCCCCGCCCCCCGGTTAAAATGCCTTTCCTAAGGCTTAGTTACCAGCAGTAAGATTTTTACACTGTAAGAGGGTGATATTTTTGTTTTTCTTTATCCTTTTGCCTTTGGCCCTGCCTACCACTGAAATGCAGCCCAAGGGCATCACCAAAATTGAATTTGGCCCTCAGGCTAAAAGAGGTTCCCCACCAGTCGTATATGGATGCAAAACCAGTGTAGTCATAACATACCACTGGCTCCCAAGTCAAATTCCCCCTGCCTTCCCTTGACAGCATTAATCATGCTAACCACAGATTCACATAAACCAGAATTATGAACAAATATTTGAATGAGTTTGCAAACCACGTTTATGAAGGAATCTGGTTAGCATTAACCATAGTTAGCAAGGAGAGACTTGCACCTCTAAACCATAATTAATGGCAACAAAGGAAGTGAAAGAAGAATTAGCTTGAGGGACAAGGGGGGATGCTTCCCGGGCCTGGTTCCTGATGAGAGAACGAAGAGCAGTTAGTCTGGGCTCAAGCATGCTTTCTAAGTAAGAAAGGAAGGCTAAATACAGTTTTTTTCCTTAATTGCACAGCATACCCCATGGGTAAGTTCTAGATGGGGGAAAGGCCATGGGCAGGTGAGAAGAAGTGGGCGAAAGGCAAGAATCAGAGATTTTGTGTAATGGTCTTTTACTGAGCAACACACTGCAGCCAAAACAACAGGGAGCTCTATCATCCATGCTAGCACAAATCACCCACGCAGCAGGAAACAGGAGAGCAGCTCTGGAAATTTGCCCTCCCAGCCTCTCATCTATTTTCACGTTTTGTGTGTTGCACATTCATTGCTATATAAACCGGCACAAGAGGCCAGCTCAAAACCCCACGCTTCCCAATCTTTTACAAGAAATGATGATATTGCTGCACTCGTGTGCATCTTCCACTCATTACAATGTGGTTCGTGAAAGACAATTTCCTAGTTAATTGCTCCCCTGCGGAGGTCAGGCCTTTTGGCCTCCAATTCTGCCACCCTTAATGGTATCCAAGGTCTGCTGCCTGAGCCAAATGCTTCTCTACTGCCACCTCCTCCCACCATTGCCATGACCACCACCAAATCTTTAAATGTGGTTCTCGGCTGTCGATTACAATTACAGAGGAGAAGTTATGCATACAGAAGTGATGACATCCTCTTCCGCCCAAACAACTCTGAATAGTTAAAAATGTCTGTGCTGCCTTTCTCAGGAATGATCATGTGGCCCTGCACCATATCTGAACACCAGTGCCGATTCTCCTGAGCCACATTATTCCCTGAGGACTTCTTTGGGAGATTGCTTTCCTGGAGAGATTGCTTTCTTCGGTGCCACTTTAGCACGGAAGCATACGCAGGCACCAATGTGAAGGATACGGTCACTGAGCAAAAATCAAGGCAGCTTGTATGAACAAGCTGTAAAAAAAAACACTTTCAAGGTTGACCGTCTACACCCTTACCTTGAATACATCCACTTGCTTTTGCCCACAATATTTTTTTATTTAAGCGGTGCATTTTTAAAAATTCAGACGTCGACAATTCCAATTTGAGAGGCATAAAAATATATCATATTAATAATTGAGATCTTAAAATGCCTGCTTGCCTGGCGCTGCTCGTCAGCCATCCCCTACCGCACCAAAGGGCTCTTTTGCCTGGGGGGAACATTTTGCAGCTCCACTTTTAGAAACAGCTTAAAGGCCAGGCTTGAGTAACAAACAAGTGCCTTAAAGCACCAAGGACACAAGAAAGGAGCCATCTTGCTAACAAGTACAGTGCTAACAAGCTAAGTACTGCTCAAGTAAGTGGAAGGATTGCAGTCCCCAACCTGTTGTCCTCCAGATGGGTAGCACTACATACGCAACCCCAGCCATGCTGGCTGGGGATGAATGGAGTAGTAGTCCAGCCCATCTGGAGGGAACCAGGTTGGAGAAGGCTGGCTTACAGGGTATTTGCCCTAAAAAACAAGGGTGGTACAACACAGGTCGAGAAGTTATGCAGAACCCACGACAACCATAATTTACTGCAGTTATTTATAAACTATGTTTCGGGAAAGCCTGGGGTTCCTAAGAAGGTTATTACATTTTTATTCCATTGCTCCTCCAAGGAGCTCCAGGCGGCATACACAGCCACCTGTCACCACCCGCTTTGTTTTTTATATAAATCACCCTTGGAATTTGATTGAGGGGCAGGATAAAAATAAATTATCCTTGAAACAACCCTGTGAGGTAGCTTAGGCTGAAACAGAGTGACTGGCCCAAGATCACCTAGCAAGGTTTACAGCTGAGCAGGAAATTGGAACCATTCTAGTTCAACATGAATCACAACACCACACTGACTTATGATCACTGATGTAAGCTTTTTTGAAAGTTTTGGAAACTTTTCCAATGCCCTAAATCGACTGGGACTTGATTTAGCAGATTTAACTTCCATTTAATAAATACTATTTTTAAAGTATCCCATGCTCATTTTATATTCTGTATAAATAGCTGAAAACCTTTTCCCCAGATAGCTGAAAGCATTTGAACTGAATATTTGATTAGAAAGAAAATTCAAGAAAGAACCCACACAGTACAATGCTATCTATGTTTACGTGAAAGTAAATCCTAACGAACGCAGTGAGGCTTACTCCCAATTAAGTACACTCTGGATTGCAGCCTTAATGTGGTTTAAATGTTATATTCAAACAAAGTAAAAAACAACAACATTTACTTGGAAGTTATTTTTCTTGGAATACTTGCAAATATTTTAGACTTGCATGCTATTGAATTGACCTTTCCCTCAGATACTCTGGATCCAACCAAAACTTAGTCATACTTAGAGTAGACCCACTGATATCAATAGGACTGTTACTCATGACTAACATAAGTCCCAATGATTTCAATGGGTCCACTCTAATTAAATCTGGATTCAACCCTTTTGATCAGGGGTGAGGAACCAGGAACCAAATCTAGCCCTTCTGGGGTGCCAATCCAGCCCTCCAGAGTTCAACAGATGGCCATGCCCTTTCCCCAGGTTCCATCCCCTTTTGCCTAACCACCGGTCATTTGATGGTTTCCCGGATTTTGGGCGCAATCCTATGCATGTTTAGACAGAGAAAAGGCCTACAACTCCCAGCATGCCCCAGCTAGCAATGCTGGCTGGGGCATGCTGGGAGTTGTAGGCCTTTTCTCTGTCTAAACATGCATAGGATTGCGCCCTTTGTGCAGTTTTCCCCCCCTATATTGAAATGCCTCTCCTAAGGCTTATTTACCGACAATAAGAGCTGGAGGAAGCAATCCTACCAGGATAGGCAGCCGCCTCTGAACTCAAAGGCGACCGCCTATCCAATGCAAGGTGGGTGGAGTGCGGAGAGGATCTTCTCCTCTGTGCTCTGGCCACCCTGCATTTGGGGCTAGACGGCCGATTTCAGCTGTCTGAAATTTCAGCGGGACCTGGGGGGGGGGGGAGAGCAGATGACACATAGGAAGCGTTGCACCTCCACATCCACACTCCCTGCCCCTCCCCACCCCCGGGAACGCCCCCTTTTGCCCTGCTCCATGTTGCTCTTACAAGCACATAGCATGGGGATGATCTGCGCCGCCTCTGAGACGGTGGGGGCAGGCAGGCAGTTCTCCAGGAACCGACCAATCCTATGGCCATCTAGCTGCTGACTAGTGGCCACAGGATTGCGCCTTTAAGCTACAATAGGCTAGTATTTTTTATTTTATTTTGAGCTCTGCCCACCACTGGAATGCAGCCCTCAACAGCTTCTCCAAAATTAATTTTGGCCCTCAGGGTAAAAGAGGTTCACCCCTGCTTTACATTTTAAGGGGGCAGGAAGGATAAAGACACTGAATACTGTTAACGTACTCATTTTAGCACGCCAAATGAGCTGTGCATTACCATACAGATGTTTCCTAGGTATGGTCATCCGAAACTATTTTGTAACAGTCCAATTTGGCACTGTATCCATGCATTTTGTTACTAATTTTATGACCAAAACATTTTTAGAAATGGAAAATATTATACAAATATAGAGTGGCAGAACATTTTTCACTTCCAAGCAGTTCCTCAGTGAGAATTATCAGAGATAGCACTTGTGCTTCCCTGCAAGATAGCTGCACACACTACTGAACTTCTCATGCAACAGACAGCTTCACGGCAGTGTTGGGGGTATTCGAGGCTGGGCATTCAGCTCATAAGGAGCACAAGTGAGCTCCAAAAAGGCTGGGCCAGCAACCCACATGGGTCTCAAGGCTCCTCTGCAAAAGGACTGGGGCAGTAAAGAAAAGGGCAACTAAAATGATCAAGGGGCTAGAGCAACTCCCCTACGAGGGAAGGTTACAACAGCTGGGATTGTTCCGCTTGGGAAAAAGGAGGGTAAGGGGAGACATGATAGAGGTGTACAGAATTATGCATGATGTGAAGGATGTGGATAGGGAGACATTTTTCTCCCTCTCTCATAATGCTAGAAACTCCAATGGGGTCATCCCATGAAGCTGATTGGTAGGAGACTCAGGACAGATAAAAGTGCTTCTTCACACAGCGCATGGTCGAACTATGGAATTTGCTACCACAGGATGTAGCGATGGCCACGAATTTGGATGGTTTTAAGAGGCGGTTAGACAAATTCCTGGAGGAGAAGGCTGTCAATGGCTACTAGTCCTAATGGCTATATGCTACCTCCAGTATCAGAGGCAGTATGCTGATGTACACCAGTTGCTGGGATACATGGCCAGGAGGGAGCTGTTGCACTTGCTTGTGGGTTCCCGGTTGACAGCTGGTTGGCCGCTGTGTGAACAGAATGCTGGACTAGATGGACTCTTGATCTGATCCAGCAGAGCTATGCTTATGTTCTTATGGGCATCTCTTGTCATTGTCTTTTCAATGCAGAAAAGGTCCTTCCCCAGGGCAGAAAATCCCAAAGCCATTAATCTACTAACCAGCATGGGCAACTTGTGGCCCTCCGGATGTTTTGGCCTACAGCTCCCATCATCCCTCACCACTGCATATGCTGGCTAGAGCAAATGGGAGTTTTAGTCTAAAAGGCCACCCCTTGTTTAAGATACGGCTGAAGTGCAAAACCTGAGCTCAGCTGCACACTGCTGCACAGCTTGTGCTAAACCAACACCCAGCAAAAGCACCAGTGCAGACCCAGCCTAAGACACAATGAGAAACACTCTTCTGACTGATTCCATTGCCATCCCAACATTAAAGTTCCCATTATATCACAACCACAGGTCTCTCAGTCCTACTCCTTTTCTAACCATGAAAACCTGTCCTTACCCAAAATACAGCATACTGCACCATTTTGCTTATGACTCACTCGCAGGCTAGGACAGCGATGCATCTGTATGTCTAGATGATTCAAAAATCGACAAGCGGCTTTGAAAGATGCATCATACCAGGAGCTGTACGTCATCAAGGTTTGTAAACCCAGCTAAAAGTTCAGCTTCCTAATTTGGAACTACTGAACTGCCTTAGCTGTTGTCTATAGACTCCAGAATCTTTCTCCCACTTTCTCCTCTCTCTCTCTGTCTCTCCCTTTAAAAAACACTATTAAGATGGAGGGATTATAGTTTTTTTCTAAGTTGTTATCCCCAGATGATAACCCCTGTCTACGTAGAAAAGGGATTCCAGGACCTTTCACTCATACTCTTTGGCTGAAAAGAGAGAGAGAGAGAGAGAGAGACATGCGAGTGACCTACAAAACATAATAGTATTTACATGGTGTATTATGTACATTACGTACATTATCTTAGTAATCCTTATAACAACCCTGTTAAGGTAGTGGGGGGCATAGCTCAGAGGTAGAGCACATGATTTACGTGCAGAAGGCCCTAAGTTACTTTGCTGGCACCTCCAGTAAAAAGGAACATGTTGTAGATGACAGGAAAGAGCCTGGGACACTTGAAAGCTGCTATGCATCAAGAGTCAACAACAATGGGCTAGATGGACAAATAGTTTGACCTTGTAGAAGGCACCTTCCTATGTAGGTATATGCTATTATCATCACTACACTAAATATAATAGGATGGGCTGTAGCTATCTAAGTTCATGGCTGATGAAGATCTCAACTGAGGACTTCTTGCTCAAAACTTACGTTCTTAGTCTCTATAGTAACCTAGCTTTCTGTGGAATTATGAACTTTACTCAGCTAGCTTTTAGATGTCCAAGGATGAGAGAGACTAATCAGGAACATGCATACACACATCAGTTTGGCCAGGGTTTGTTTGCTCTCAACTCACTCCAACTTGCAATTTACCCTTGAATATATAAACATAATCAGAGGTTGAACTGAGTTCAGGGGCTGTGATTTCAGAATGGCCTACTGTGTGAACAGGACCACTGTAATCAAGCCTCACCTCTTAAATGAGTTGGGCCCCAGAGGCCACAAGAGACCTCTGTCTTCCTTTACCACATGTGAAGGCAGCCCTTAGATGGCTCTTCTTTTGAGTCTTACCTTGACCTATTTGTTTCTCATCCCTTTGCTGTTCAGGACCTGTGCTGGATATATGAATTTGGCCAAAATAAAATTATGTTGACCTCGAAGGAACTTAAAATACTATTCTAAAAACATACAAAGCAGAACTAAACATGCTCACTTATTGCTTACCATTATTTACTGCAATGAGGAAAGAATAACACAAAGGAAAGATGTTTACACCCCCAAATTCTCTCCTAGAATGAAAATATTAGTGTTTTTTAAAACTTTGTGTCATCTTCTAGAGACAGTATAAAGCCACCCTCCTTCCCTTGAAGTTCTAAGCACCACCATATGAAAACAAACCGATCACCTGGTCAGTGGTTTGCCAAACCCCATGCTGCCCAGACTTTGTAGCGAGGTGCTAATAAGGACAACAAGCACAACATTTACAGGGAAATACTCAGCGTCAGCAGCAGCTGTCAAAAATCCAGCCATTATTATTCTAATCTGACCTGTGTTGTGGCTCAGAAGATTATCTTGTTAAATGGGGAAGATTGATAGTGTTGTTAAAGCTTCAACAACCATACCCAAAAGGATGCAGTAACTGTCTGTTCCTCCCACCTTGCCCATCGCAGCAGCAGCAGGCCCACTTCTCTGAGCCAAAGATCCTCATTGTCTAAGCGCTCTGAAGAACTATGGAGAAGTGTACAGCTTAAGAGAAAAGAACAAAGAAGGGTATCCCTGTTTTTCTACAAGGATGCAGCACAGATTTTATAATGCCAGAGTGCTAAGGGGGGCACCACAAATCCACCATTGGGCAAATATAACCACATGGTTGGCATGCCAAACAGCTGACCAGTCATATAGTGTCAGCTGACTATCTATTATCTGATCATGGTCAAATATTTTCAAATACTCCCTGAAGCCACAGTGCTGATGATGCTTGAAGAATTAGCACAACCACCTTAAAGAAATAGCCGTGATGTTAAAAACATTTAGCTCTAAATATATTTTGAAATTACTCTGTTGTTAGTCTAACTTTTTAATATACTTTAACTTAAGACTGACTGGATTCATAGTGGATCCAGAACCTCGTTGTTGCTTTGCTACTGTGCCGTTTTACACCTACCACGACCTATATAAATCAACTATAAGCTGACCACTGCATTTCAGGATAAAATATTCCACTGCTATGGGGTTATGGATATGATTTCAGGATAAAAGCCAAAAGAGAGAAATCTTACCTAACACTGCTAAAGTTATAAGAATTCATTATTATTTTTTATAACAACTGCTATTGTGAAACCATGAAATAAGCTAATTCATTTTTGCACTTAGCACAAGTATTAAAAACCTCCTGATGACTGAAGTAATGTTTTTGTTGTTCTAATAAAAAGTTAATACTTTCGGAAAAATACCTGACCATTATTTTACAATTTTCGACCAAATCTTTTCTGACCAGCCACAAGCCCAATGCCATACAAATACGGCAATGACTCAGTTCAGTTGCAGCACCAAACTGTGGTTCGGTTCTTCAGGAATGAGCCCTGCAGCTGCATGCTATAAGAACATAAAAAGAGTCCTGCTGCATCCAAACAAAGGCCTGTCTAGTCCAGCGTTCTACTCCTAATGTGGCCTACCAGATGCCTATGAGAAACCTACAAGCAGGACATGAGCACAACAGCACCTTCCCACTTGGGTTCCAAAACTCCTCTTCAAAGGCCAGGTCCAGACAGTCTTTCCCAGCTTCATAAGCCATGGTTTACAAAGGCAGGAATGAGCATCCTCCCTCACCCTTCCCCTTTGCTCTTTGTTCCCAGGTTTCTGTGCTTCATTCCTGGCTTGCATTAAACCAGAGCTCCCCATCGTATCTGAACTGGGGACTTCTGGTTTAATGTTAATTAACTAGCCAAGATAATAAGCCACTATCCTGGTTAGCTAAGTGAGATTAAACCAGAGTTCCCTGGTTTTGACATAAAAGAGTTGGTATGCAAGGGAAGGAGGGGGTGTAAAACTTCCTGGTTTAATCAAACCACAGTTTGCCATTACATCCAACTGGAAACCAGGGTTTGTACAAGTCTTCGAAACTTGGATTGCAAATTAGTTTTTTCACCCCTACTCCCCACCATTTTTAGTTCTCTGGAGTCTGTATGCTCCCCTGCTCCAACTCCTCTTACACATCACAATTTGCTATCATTTTTAAAGCAACTGAGTCAGTCTGATCAAAAGACGCAACTCTCCTAAGTTAAGTCTAAAGAAAAGTTCATGGCATTTGAAAGGGTCGGGGGGGGGGGGAACCAGATGGTTCCTCTTTTCTCATTTTAGGTTTTAAAGCAGGTCCTAATTAAGAAACTTAAAACAGCCACTAATTAGGTAGTGTCAAGAGACATATTAATCATTGAGACATTTTTTAAAAAACAGTCAGAAAGAGAGAGAGAGATTAAGAACTCATTATTACACAAGTCTTTAGGTTTGAACAATCTGAATCACACCCACAACTGCAATTCTCTGATCGGTATATTTTGCACAGACAATGTAGCATTTCAGAATATCCTCACCATCACCACCGAATCCCATCACTTTTAAACATGCACACACGCGCACCCCTACAACTCTGTTGGCCTTTTAAACATGGGCTTGCCAAAATGAGATCAATACTGACAAACATAATGGGATGAATAAGATTTATTTCTAGGGCAGCCAAAGTAATGTTTATCTTTGGGAGGGGGACAGAGAACCGTGAAAGTGTATGCATTGAAAGCTAGCTTTTTGGACAATTTAGGGGTTACTGTTGTTTTTTAAATGGAGAAAGATGTACTATAATTGATGCACTGGGAGAAATGCTGTTGAATGCCAATCTAAAAGGCAGAAGTTCAATCACTAAGAGCAGGTAGTGTCAACAGAGATATCCATCATCAATAAGACATTTCAGAAATAGAGAAAGAGCCTGAAATTCCATCTTGAAGGTTGGAAGTTGTCTTTATTCTCTTTCTGGAGCCAGAATTTTTTTGGTGACAAATTCAGTGACAATTTTTTTTAATTTCTCCAGGCCTTTTAAGTTGGTGTTTTATCTTAGTTTATATTATTTTATGCTGGATTTTTAACTGCTGCTGCAATTTGTTATTGTCATTTTATGGTATTTACTGTATTTTCTACGTTATGCTATATACAGCTCTGAGAGCAAATGCTCAAGGGCAGCCAATAAATGTCTTGATAAATAATAACTACAATGGCACAAAGATTTACAGAAACGAGGAAGTGCAAGGAGCATGGAAGGGCAGAGAGTAGTCCCAGCTGCTTAAAAAAATAATCAACCCCAATCAGCATGGCTCAATGGTCAGGAATGCTGGGAGTTGTAGTCCATCTAGAGGGCACCAGGTTGGGGAAGGCCACCATAATCTATGAACCTACTGCCTGATATTGATCCTATCATCATCCTATTGAGCCATCTAGTATAGCGTTCTCTAGTTTGACTGGAAAAAGTTCTCCAGGGTCTGAAGCAGAGGCTCATCCACATCCCCCTACTACTCATGTCCTTCCTTGTAACTGGTGATGCCAGGGATTGAGTTTGGGGCCTGCTAATACAGCCAGCCAAACTATTTGTCCCTTAAGGCCAGTGCTGTCTATTGTGATTTGCAATAGGGTCTCAGGCAGAGAACCGTCTTCCACATCACCATTTTAACTGGAGATGCCAAGGACAGAACCTTCGACCTTCAGTTTGTAAAGCAAGTTGCTCTACGGCCGAGTGATGCTCCCTCCCCATATGTCAGGGCTACTGAACCTCTTTCAGCCCAAGGGTCACATTCAATTTCAGAGAAGCTCTCAGGGACCACATTCCAGTGGTGGGAAGGGGGTGAAGGCAAAGGGGGCAGGGCTAAAGACAACAGGGCTAAAGAGAACCAGTGGTGTAGTGGTGAGAGTGTTGGACTGGGAGCCGGGAGATCCGGGTTCTAGTCCCCACTCGGCCATGGAAGCTCACTGGGTGACTTTGGGCCAGTCACACACTCTCAGCCCAACCTACCTCACAGGGTTGTTGTTGTGAGGATAAAATGGAGAGGAGGAAGATAATGTAAGCCGCCTTGGGTTCCTTGCAAGAGGAAAAAAGGCGGGATATAAATGCAATAATAAAAATAAACAGGGATGGAGCCAAAAATGCCAGTATATTGTGGCTTAAAGCTCTTATGACTGGTAACTAATCCTTAGGAATGGCATTTCAACCTTTTAGAATGGAGAAAAAACTGCACAAAAGCCAGGAAAGCCACCAAATGATCAGTGGTTGGAAGAAAGGGGGCATCGTCTTCTGGGGAATCCCAGAGGGCCAGACTGGGACCCCAGGGGGGCTAGATTTAGCCCCTAGACCCGATGTTTCCCACCCCTGCCATACATGCATGCAAAACCATGCATTCTGGCTCCACCCTGGAATTCCCCCGCTCTGCATTTACTATTTCCCCAAATATTCTGAGTTTCCTTCCCTGATCTTGCATGTTCCTCTCATTAGGATGTTCCACCCTCCATAAAAAGCACAGAGACTAGCCTTAATTCTTCATGTAAAGATCCAGTGAAGACATCTAGTGGCCAATAAAACCTATTGCAGGTTTTCAGGTTTGTTTGTTTTTTCAAAAAAAGGACAAATGGTAAGCAAAACCTTAAGCAACAACAACAAAGGAACAGCTGCAGCTGCCTGTCCTGTGTCATGTCCTCACTGACAGGTTGTAGCTGTTTCGAGAGAAGCTAATGAAATCAGGAACACAACATGCCGCACGTTACTGGCTCATTAAACAAGTTGCGCCGTCAGCACAGACAGCTTTTGGAAAGCATGCCACTTTCGCCAGCATAAAGGGAAATTCTTGCCGGAAACTTGAACCACCTCCAAATTGTCCTGCCCTCCTGGCACGTGAATTCCAAATATTTCAAAAGGGAGGAGAAGAGCAACAATCGTTCCAGAGACAATGAATTACCAAGGCTCTCAAATACTAATAACTCCACCACCACTCTCACTCATTCTTCTGATTGCTGAGTAGGAACTGTTGTTCTTTTTCTACAACAGAAAAATTGAGCTGGAATGAGAAAAGTTAAGCTGGAAGCATTTTCCATTAGGACTTCAGACAAATACACTGTGGCTCAAGTTACATAGGGGACATAAACTATATGTAGGTTTGCCCCAGACATTTTCCTTTCTTTCTCCACCCTAAAGCAGCTTCCGGTAAGAGACACACATGTGTCTGGGGTGGGAAAGAGAGAGGAGGGAGAGGGTCATCTAAATCCTTTGCTATCTGCCAGTTTCCACCTCCACAGTATCTTGTAAATATCTCCTGTTGGTACCTGTTTTCTCTCCCAACACAGGGCCAAAAGCAGGGGTTAGTTAGTTAGTTATAACATCTGTATCCCGCCCTATATCATTAAGATCTCAGGGAGGTGTACAGATAAAATCAATTTAAACAGTATAAAACAATAAATAATTTAAACAGCTAAAAACACATTAAACGATTAAACAAGCTAATACCAATTACAATCTAAAACAATGAAACACAACAGTGTGCTACTTTAGGGAATGCACTTAGCCCTCAAAGGCGCTGGTAAAAAGCCATGTTTTTACTTGGCACTGAAATGAAACCAACGTACGTGCCAATTGGGCCTCCAAGGGGAGGGCATTCCACAACCAGGGTGCCACAGCGGAGATGGCCCTCTCTCACGTCCCACCATGGTGTATATCTCGCACTGGTGTGATGCAGAGGGGATCTCCAAGAGATCTCAGTCCTTGGGCAGGCATATATAGGGAGAGGCGTTCCCTCAAATATCGAGGTCCCAAGCCGCTTAGGGCTTTAAATATCATCACCAGAACCTTGAATTCCGACCAGAAACACATTGGCAGCCAGTGCAATTCCTTTAAAAGCAGGTGTTATGTGATCTTTACAAGATGTTCTCGTCAGCAGTCTAGCTGCTGCATTTTGGACTAGCTGCAACTTCTGAGTCGTCTTGGTGGGCAGCCCCACCTGAAGGGCATTGCAGTAGTCTAATCGGGAAGCTACCAGCGCATGTATTACTGTGGCTAGGTTATCCCTGTCCAGGAAAGGCTGTAGCTGGTGGATCAGCCGAAGCTGGCCCCAAGTACCCCAGGTACGCCAGGCCACAGAGTCCATCTGGGACTCCAGTGACAGGAATGGATCTAGGTGTACTCCCAAGCTGTGCACCTGCTCCTTCAGGGGGAGTGCACCCCATCCAGGACAAGTCGCTTACCCAGTTCCCGGACTCGGGAACCACCAATCCATAGAGCTTCTGTCTTGTCAGGATTTAGCTTCAGTTTATTGCCCCCCATTATAGCCTCCAGGCAATGTTTATATACCACTTCTCATTTGGAGTTGGAAAACTGGCAGAGAGGAAAGGATTATGGTGCCTGTCTCTCTCCACTGCTCCCTAAATGCAATGATCTCCTGTAGGGAATAAAAATGAACTTGGTCGTAATCAATCTCAGTTTGAATTCCAAAAGTAATGAAGTTCGTTAGATCAAGGTCTGAACTTGTCACACCAACTTTCCTGAACCCAGTGCTATCCAGATGTTTGGACTACAACCCCAGTATGCCTGACCAGGCTGGGGAAACTGTGTTAAACATTCAGGAATTATGACTCTAATGGATTCAAACTACAAAGCAAGTCAATTCTGAGTTCCAGTGGCATCCCCAGTTGGGAAGTTGCAACCTGGGCAGCTACGTCAGGTTAAAAAAACATGAAATGATTGATATCATATGTAGTTTGGTCTTAAAGCAGCGATTTTCAGGCACTCTACCCTCAAGGAATTCTGTCCACACCAGCTTGTCTGCTATGGAACCAGTAAACTCGGCAGAAGATTCTGGGGCATGCTCTAATGCTCACACTCATTTGTGCAAAGCACAAGACAGGCTTTGCAGGCCTCAGCGTTGGTCTGTGTGAACCAAGAGTGGGTGTTCCAGCAATCATCTGCCCCATTCACTGAATTCTGAAGGCGGTTCAGAGGACAACATCTTCCATTTGTAACCCTCTTAAGTTTCCCCACCACTTTTTTAAAACTTCCACAGAAAACGCATTAAGGAGGGAAAAACAGAACAGCTGCACAATGTATTTTGATTGTTAGTGGTAGGAACCAATGCTCTCCTGAAAGTGTACACTGCAGGGAAGACCAGTGTTCAGATTCATTGCTCAAGTTGGTCTTTTGGCACATCGGTTCTTGTGGAAGGGCAAATTAATTCTTGAGGGCTGATCACTATTTATTTATTTGTTACATTTATATCCCACTTTTCCTCCAAGAAACCCAAGGCGGAGAACATGATCCTCCTCCCCTCCATTTTATCCACACAACAACCTTGTGAGGTAGGTTTAGGCTGAGACTTAGTGACTGGACCAAAGTCACCCAGTTGAGCTTCATGGCCAATTAGGGACTTGAACCTGGGACTCCCAAGTCCCAGTCGAACACTAACTACGACACCTGATTGGCACTCTTTTTTGTATTTATCTGTATTACTACTGTATGGTGACTTTATTTTTTAATTGAATCAATGCCTGAGGGCATGTGGGAGTACCTGTTTTCTTTGGGGGGTTTCAATATATTCTAAACCATCTTTCCACGAGCTGGTGCCCTCCAGATGTTTTGGCCTACAGCCCCCAACATTCCTGACCACTGGCCATGCTGGCTGGGGCTGATGGAAGCTCAAGTCCAAAATATCTGGAAGGCACTAGGTTGGGGAAGGCTGTTCTAAACTATAACGGATCCTGTGACCATTTTTCAGGCAATACTTCCCAGACTCGCATTATGTACAGCCTCCTCCTGCCACCCTGTGGTCATCTCACAGAAGATTTCTTTTAAGAAGAGTTATATATAAAAAGCAATGCCCAACAAGCAGAACCTCTTAGCACAATCCAAGTCAAACAACAGCTACCCCATTCATCAACAAACTGCTCATTCCAGGGTTCAAAAATGTTGGCTTGGCTTACAAGGCAGGCTTAATTTGTGGCTCCCATTGATCCTTGGGGAAGCCCCCAATTGGGGAAGCCCCCAATTCCTCTGGACATGCTAGAGAAGCTGGGAACAGGGATAGGAGGAGAGCATTTCTTTCATTTCACACTGGGCTTTGGAACTGGCAGAAGCTGCAAAAACCCCTCTTCTGTGAGCTCTAAAGCTCAATACTGCATTGGCAGAAGCTGCTCAAAACCCTCACCTCATCCCTTCCTCTAACCTGGGAGAGAAGAAAGGTCTCACATATTGTACAGCAGGGGTGGGGGACCTCTTTCCAGATGTAGTGATGGCCACCACTTTGGATGGCTTTAAAAGGGGGTTAGACAAATTCCTGGAGGAGAAGGCTATCAGTGGCTACTAGTCCTGATGCCTCTATGCTACCTCCAGTGTCAGAGGCAGTGTGCCAAAGTACACCAGTTCCTGTTTCACTCATGTCCTGCTTGTGGGTTTCCCATCGACAGCTGGTTGGCCACTGTGTGAACAGAATGCTGGACTGGATGGAGCCTTGGTCTGATCCAGCAGGGCTCTTATGTTTTTATGTTTCGGCCCAAGGGCTAAATTCAATTTCAGAAAAACTCTCAGGGGCCACATCCCAGTGGTGAGCAGGGCTGAAGGCAAAGAGGGACAAAGCAAAGAGGGATGCAGCCGAAATACATAAAAAGACCAGCATGTTGTAGCTTAAAGCTGTTACTACCAGTAACTAAGCCTTAGGAGAGGCATTTCAACCTTATACAATGGGGGGGGGGGTGCACAAAAGCTGGGAAAGGGGGTAGTGGCTACCTCAGGAACCTTTTGGGAGAAGTGGGGCAACTATCTCAGGAACTCCAGAGGGCCAGTTTGGAACCCCTCGTTTCCAAACTGGTCAGTTTCCAAACCAAACTGGTCAGTTTCCCACCCCTGTTGTATGAAGGTAAAGCCACATGCAATACGGGAAACCCCACTTCTCCTCTCGGGAATGTACAGAGGGTAAGGTAGTTTCTCATCTAACTATGCTAGACCCCTCCCCGCTTCAAGAGCTGGGAATGAGAGAGGGGTTTTGCACATCTCTCTGAGCAGAAGGACCATGAAGGAGAGAGACAAGGCCTCCAAAGATGCACTGAGAATACCATATTAAGGGTAATATGAATGCATTTCAAGTCCTAACACTCTTCTTCAGGGGTAGCTGCAAAACAAGGATAAGAAAGCAGAAGAAGGGGTTGGACTCGATGGTCTTATGGGCCCAACCCTACTATTCTATGATGAGGGGTTGCTCATGATCACCTTTTCATTGAAAGGTGGTTTGAAAATAGTTTGATCATTATCATTAGCATCATGTGGGGGATTCACACTCATGCCAGTCTTCAGGACACGCTTGATCTCTTAACCATGGTTTGGAAGAGATCAGTCAACACTCTGCTTACACTGGGACTCTGAGCCAATTCCTATACGGGGCTGTATTCCTGGGTAATACCCAGTAAGACCCCAGGCGCTGCAACCAGGCTGCATCATCAGAATATGGGGGAGTCACAACCACACATCTTCCACAGGGAAGTCCCCTGAAGAGACTAAACCCATTCTCAGGTGTATTGCTAATGGACTGCTCTGCATCTCTTTATATTCATATGTCTCAATTATGACCCCATCTAGATATTCACAGCTCAGCAGATTCTGGGAGTTGCAGCACGAATCCCGTAAGTAAAGTATGATCCGGCATGTTATTTTCATAAAAGCCATCTCTTATTTCTGTCCTTTGCAGCACTTATATCTATTCTTATACTATCATCTTGTATTTCACGTAAGCTGGAGAAATGGCTACTTGATTAGCTCCAGCTCTTTTGTTTATATGTGTTACTAATGAACTCTGGATTACTCCACTTTGTACCACATACTACAAGCCTCTTAGGACAATGAGTTCACTCCTTTCAGTCGAGATAGACATGGATTCCACAGACTATAGAGCAGGAACCTTGAACTCCGCCTTCAGCTACAACAAACATACGAACTCAGCACTTCTCAGAAGCAGCAGCAAAAAGGAGATCTGTTCCCCCACATTCTGTGCTGGCCAGAAATTAAACTAAAGCCAGGTGAAAATTAATGCCTGTATAGGCAGCTATTTTATTTCTTTGTTTTTAGAAATGATAATGTATTTTGTAACTTTATACCCTTGCTAAAAATAAAGCAGATGCTTTCCCTCCCAGTGGCTCTGTTGGTGAGGAGAACCTAGCATTCAGGCTGCAAATTGTTATTCCTGGCTGAATCCAATTTTCTCCTCCAGTGTTGTGTCTGTCCAACACTTGGGGGCATCTACTGGTTGGTGAGCAGGATGCAATCCATGAAAAAGTAGAGATGCCTGTTGCTGGGAAATTTGCCCCTTTGGGGGCTTGCCGGACTCCCACGGAGCACCTGACTCGGCTTGCTTTTGCAAGCCAAACCATGTGGTTTCCCTGAGTTCCGGGAACTTTTAATTCATTTTTTTGTCTCAGCCATAATTTGCTCAAATAGAGATGTCTGAAAGTTATGGCCGCAAATTTGCATGATTTGTGCAAATTATGGCTGTGGATTGTGCAAAGTTGCATGATGTGCACAAATCATAGCTGTGATTTGCGCAAATTATGCACATTTGTTCAATTTGCAGCTGTAATTTGCGCAAATCTTTTATGCAAAAAATACTCATTTATGGAAATTCCGCCAGCCGGCCTGACTCATTGCACACTAAGTCAAGCCAGCTGGCGGAAGATGAAGTGGAGTCCGGGGGTCTGAGCCAACGAAAGCTTGTCTTTTCCATCCCCCGACCAAATTCCTCTGACATCCCTAGATGAAAGATGCAACTCCCTTTTCCAGCACACAACACACACCAATTTACATATATGCTTGGATAATGTGGGATGTTGTTTTAAGGTTACTCATAAGCAAGGATTCCTCTTTCCAGAGCAGTGCCCTGCCATCTCAGAAGTCCCTTTTAATGTTTTGTTTCTTTGAAAGACATCTCTCATTTGTTATTTTTTTAAAAAGTGGGGTGAACACACTTTTCCCTGAAAGCAAGGTTACCTTTTACTCCCAAGAGCCGTAGCTCAGTGGTGGACAACATACTTTGCATGTAGATAGGTCCCACCTTGAATCCCCAGCATCTCCAGTTAGGGCTGAGAAATACCCGTCTGAAATCCTGGAGAGCCACTGCCAGTCAGTGTAGAACTGGGGTTAACAACATGGTGTCCATGGACACCAATGTGCCCACGGACACCTGTCTTGGTTTCCGCCCATGTTTCTGCCCCTCCTGATTTTGATTTTGTTTCTTAAGGTTTTGATTTTTTTTTTTTTTTAACTGGGAGGCTGGCATGCTGCGAAGCAAAGCACTGTCCTCCTGCACCATCTTTATTGGAGTCCAAAACAGTGGTTTTGTGTTTTAGAGGTCACCCCCGCCCCTCTGCCTTGTGCTTAGGTTTGTGGGCAAGTAACTTTTCTTTTAGTCTCACCAGTTTGCCTTCTTGGAAATGAGTGTTCTGTGACCAGTCACACCCACCATGGCAGCCATTTTACAAACAGGCAAGGTGCCCCTGTGGCAGCCATTTTGTGAGAGCACCCACAAACCCTCAAAATTCCAAATGTGCCCACTGACCCAAAAAGGTCGGTGACTTGTCGTGTAGACAATACGGAGCTAGATGGACCAATGGTCTGCCTCTGTATAAAGCAACTTCCTTTGTTTCCATGGTTCCCTTTTTACTGGCACAGGGTCTGCACTAGCTACCTAGACAATGTACACACACAGACTACTCTTCATAACGTGATAATTAACCAAGCCTCCTTGAAGCTGTACAGAGGGCAACCTCTTCAACAGTGAGAGCCACTCAAATATCACGAGCCGTTATGAGAAAGACTTCTATCAGATTTCTGTGGAGCCAAAAAGCATGCTGGGAGGTCACGCCATTCAGGCTTTCTACCATACCTCACTAGGCTGTTGTGAACACTATGTTGTAATATACATCAAGCCTATGGGAGAAGGCAGAAAAGAAACAAATATATTGGGCTTGGGTTGGGGAACAGATGTGCCTTGCACAATTGGTTTGCAAGTAATTAAAGTAACTGGTATGTCAAGTCTATGGGTTGGATCCAGGATCTGCCTTCCGTGACTGTGAGAGGAAGAGAACTACCACAAGAGGCAAGGTTCTGTTCATGGCAGATTCCTCTGCCCAATTTGTAATCCCCTCACTCTCCCACACAACAGATCACCCCATTCAGCAGGAACTCCTGACTCTCTGCATAGCATTTCCAGGGCGCTGGATGGACTGCCGTGGAAAAGAGCGGGTGCGGAAGCCCACTTCCTAAAGCCCTCCAGCCGAGTAGTGATGCAACAGGGACCTGCACAATCCACAAACTCTTTTATTCAGTTAAGAGCACCTCTTCACACCTGAGGTGACTACAAAGGCTGGGAGTTGTCCTCTGGGCCTAATTAGCTTTTGTTAAGAGAGCTACTGAAAGCAAGGCAGTTGCCTTCCAACTTTTATATTAGTTTTAAGCATTCATATTTTATATTGATTTGTGCTGTACCTTGTGGTTTTAATTTTTGTGAACCACCCAGAGAGCTTCAGCTGTTGGGCAGTATAGAAATAAATAAATGCATAAATAAATAAAACAATGGGTGGGTTTCCTGCCATGTTCGGCAGGCTTCTTCTGGACTCCTCCCTTCAGGGAGGACCCTCCTAACCCAACTTCTGACATGCAGCCAATCTGGCGGGACATTTCCCACCTCCTCTCAGCTCCGCCCACTTAACTAGGCAGCAGGCTGTGGCATCTGTCAATTTTGGTGCTCCTTCCCCCTCTGACAGAGGCAGGTACCCACGGGGATAGGGGAAGACGGTCTCTGAGCCTGGCCCTCCTGCTCGATAAACCCCTGGGAAGGTTCTTCACTGACTCCTGGAGAATCTTGGGGAATTTCCTTCCCTGATCCCTGTCTCGGCTGGGCTTCTTCTAGCTCCGTCTCCAAATCAGAGTCAGAGACCAAACCAGGGAGCCTGGGCCCAATCCTGACACCTCCATCAGCACATCTGATCCAGTGAAAATCTGGATCCAACCCCATGATAAGCAATGACAAGCAATTGTTAAGCTTTTTCCATAATATTCTTGTTCTTTTAAAAAACAGCAAAATATGCTATGGTGGTGGGATTATGACTGGGAAGGCCAATGTTCAAATCCCTCAAATGGAGCTCACTCAATGATCATAAGCCAGTCACACACACACACTCTCTTTCTCTCTCTGCCTAACCTACCTCACAGGAGGGTTCTGAGATTAAAGGAGACACTACAGCTCTAAGCACCTTGGAAGAAGAGCAGGATAAAAAACGTAATAACAAATAATATCGAACTCATGTTTTTCCTCCAGAACGGACAGTAAGATTTTATCTTTTAAAATTCAGTCCCTGCCCTTTGTGAATTCAAAGTGTTCTTCTTCAATCATGAGGATTAGAAACCCTTTTTTTAACAAACCAACAAAAATAAGAAGAGCAGCAGCCCTCAGTGATGAGATTCTTAAAGCTTTTGCTAACAGCACACAGCAAACTGTGCAAAAGCCCTCAACAGCCTCAGGTGGTCTAAAGACCATTTGCACTCTTTTACACTGTGATTTAATAACAGTAGAGGGGTGGGAAAGAGGATAAGCATAGGACATACCAAGCTGCTTCATTTATATAGCAGTTAAAGCTTCCTTTATACAGAGGAAACTCACGCATGCATCCCCGCCTCCAGTTTTCTATTTAGGATAACATCTAAACAGCTTTGTTCTGTTACTGCAAAGATAAGCAATAGAGCCAAGAACCTCCCTCTGCTACCCCACTCTTCTTCTTTCAGTGTCTGAGGTGCACACAATTAGCAGTTGCCAAGAGAGTCACATAACTTTAATATGTGCCATTACTTACAGTTTAACCACATTGTTTGGAAGCTGTCAGGAACAACAAGGCAATTGAAATGAACCAATGCTCACTCTAGTTGCTTTCACCAAATGATAAAAGTAGGGCCCTACCATAATGGCATTATCTAGGGCACAGGTGTTCCACAGTCTTCAAGAAAGCATTTTAAACCTCATATATATACATACACACAAACATGCAACATCTGCTAATTAAAATCACACTGAAACATAAAATTCACAGTTCTTTCTTTAAAAGCAAATGTCAACTTTCAATTCACCTGAATTTCTTGAATCTAAGCAAAAAATTAAAATGTGGAGGAGAACACAATGGTTTTCAATATTTTCTCTCCCCTGCCCCCCATCCCCAATCAAGCATTAGAAGCCAATTACATTTGAAGCAAGATATAATTGGTTGGGATGCAAGATTGAATATTTGGTACAAAGGTACACAGACTAGAGGTGGGAAACCTCTTTCAGCCCAAGGGCGAGACTCAATTTCAAAGAAGTTCTGAAGGCCGCATTCCAGGGGTGGGTGAGGCCAAAGGCAAAGGAGGCAGAGCTGAAGACAACAGGGATGAGATCAAAAATACAAAAAATATCAGCATATGGTAGGTTAGAACTCCTCAGCCTTTTAGAATTTCGGCAGGGGGCGGGGAAGCTGCACAAAAGCCAGGAAATCACCAAATTATTGGTGACTGGGGGGAAAGGGGAGTGGCCATCTGGGAAACCCTGGGCTGGATTGGGACTGCAGAAGGGCCAGATTTGCTCTCCGTGCCTGAGGTTCCCCACCCTTGCCATAGGGTGACAGTTTCTTTCTCCTAGTTTACTTAGCTCACCCTGACTCTCCAGCAAGGATGCCCAGCAGCACCCAGACCGCCTCTCCAGAGATCTCAATGGTCCCACAACACGGTCAAAGCACACGTGATATAGTCATCTTGCTGAAGATGCAGGTCTGAATCTGATCAGTGCCTGGAAAAAAAGCCTATGGATTCTAACTTGAGTTCCACAATGGAAGAAAGGTGGGATATAAATCTTCTAAAAGCATCATCACCTTCTCCTCCTCCTCTGTGAATTGCAGAGAACTCCTGGAAGGTCTCTTATGTTGTGCTGAACTCTGCAGAAGGCAGAGGGTTCCCCTTCCTCTTGCATGGATTCTGCCTGTTTCAAAGCACAGGATGCTCACATACACACCCCTCTACAGAGTTCTCTGGGATGTGCTGAGGACTCGGGGGAGGTGAAACTTCTCCCTCATCCAAAGTTCAGCCTGACATAAGAGATTTACCCCAAGGTCTCTGCAATTCATGGAGAATTCAGTGGAGAGGATCAGCATGCTGCTGGGTGTTCTTTTTTAATCCTGCTTTTCCATTTAAAGAAATACTCAAAGGGGCTTACAGTCTGACCAGTGTATGAGAAACAACAATAAAAGGAGGAAGAGACAACAGATGAAACACTATGACTAACATGTCAGGGAGATTAAAATTAACAGTTTGGGAGGTCAAATGTTTGCTGGAAAAGAAATGTTCTTACACAATGGCAGAAGGTCTTCCAGGCTGAGGAGAAAAAATAGGCCTCCCTTAGCAGGGAGTTCCAAAGTTTAAGTGCAGCTATGGAGAAAGCCCTCTCATGTCCCAACCAAGCACAACTTTTTCTGTGTAGATTAGCAGCAACCAACAGAGAGCAATACAGTCTCAGTACTGTATTGAGAGCCAGTGTGGTGTACTAGTGCTGCACAGGGAGTCGGGAGATCCGGGTTCTAGTCCCCACTTGGCCATGGAAGCTCACTGGGTGGCTTTGGGCCAGACACAGACTCTCAGCCCAACCCACCTCACAGGGTTGTTGTGAGGATAAAATGGAGGAGGAGGAGGAGGATTATGTACGCTGCCTTGGGTTCCTTGAGGAGGAAAAAAAGGCGGGATAGAACTGTAATAAAATAAATAAATAAATACAGCACACTGTTTTATTTGTTTTAGATTTTAAATTGGTATTAGCTTGCTTAATGGTTTAATGTGTTTTTAGCTGTTTAAATTGTTTATGGTTTTATACTGTCAAAATCTATTTTATCTGTATGCCCCCCTGAGATCCTAATGACATAGGGCAGGATATAAATATTTTAAATAAATAAAAAAGAATAGCTTCTGGCATTAGCTGTGTCGATTCAGGGCACGCATCACTTCAAGAAGTTTCCTTCAGCAAGTAGTCATCTGTATGAGCCAACTTAGATAACAAAAGCTTTCTGGATTAGAGGTTCTACCTTCCTCATACAAGCGACTTCCAAAAATCAAAACCTGACTTATTTATTAATATTTACTTGTTACATTTATATCCCAGTTTTCCTCCAAGGAGCCCACAGCAGCATACATGAGCCCCTTCCTCTCCATTTTATCCTCATAACAGCTCTGTGAAGCAGGTTAACCTGAGAATCAGCGACTGGCCCAAAGTCACTCAGTGAGCTTCATGGCCGAGTTGCAACTAGAACCCAGGTCTACCCAGTCCTAGTCCAACACTCTAACCACTACACCACACTGGCTCTCACTGATGCTAGCTGCTGACCCTCATCAAGACAACTCCAGAAGCAAGTCAAGCCTCCTGAGAGATGCCCCGCACCACATCTGCAACCCAGATACAAGACACATGGAGGCAATGGCAGCTGTGGAAATGGGACATTTCCTTCCCTGATCCCTGTCTCGGCTGGGCTTCTTCTAGCTCCGTCTCCAAATCAGAGTCTACAGGAACTTTAGGGGGTAACTGGAGATTGGGTCTTTGGTCTACCCCACTTCCCTAATCCTTTTTCAAAGGGGCTCTCTGGTTGCTGACCTAGCTGCTAAGGAGGGCTTAGGAGACAAATTGGAATATATGCAATATTCTGAGGAGCGTGCATGTTTATCTGGTTTGCAATAACAAATGGTTAAGGAGGACAAATTGCATGTCGCTGTGCAGACACAAGCCTTATAAACAGCATGCAGTCTCTTTAAGAGAGTATTTGAAGTATAACTCTTTTCATCCACAGAGAGCGGGGAGATAGGAGAAGCAGTTAAACTCAACCAACCTTTATTTGTAAAGTAAGAAGAAAACAACTGATATGCCATTTGAGAGGAAGAAGACCTTTTCCACAATTCACAGATAGCGCCCGGGCACTTTAAAGTTTCATACAATTGTTCCCAGGATAAGATTCCAAAGGTCAAACTTTGACTATAAGGTTTTATTTACAGCACAAATTACTATAAAGCAAGGCAGAATGGGAAGACACCACACAATTTTAGCCATCGAGTAGCATTTGAGAGCCATTGTGTCCAGTCAGACACTTATAAAGGAAGACAGTTTTCCTCGTGTGGATAAGCAAGGCTGAGCTGTTGCTACTCCCTTAACAGATGTATTAGCCTTACTCTTCCATTTCAAGTTATAGTCCCCTTTTTCCTTTCAATTAAGGCACTCAGAGCTCTCACAAACATATGGAGTGGGGACATTACAGAAGCTAATGAGCTGGACCTTCCTGACCCAAGGTCATCACAGTGCAGGAAAAAATTAAGAAGTTCCCATCTGTCTATTCTTCTTAGACGATCAAGCTACATCTTTGATCAAGACGTTGAAGCTTGCTGAAAGATTGCTGAATGCAGTTTTTCTTTTCCAAAGTGTTCAAAGAACCCAATCGATTTCCAACTCTAAGGCAGAAAATGTAAAATTCAGTTCTCTGTTGACAGCAGCAATTCCCAAACCTTGTACCAGAATACATTAGTCTGCCCTGAGATGTTAAGCCACCATGTTAGAGGTATCCACAATTAGGAATATAGGAAGCTGCCTATACACTGACCACTGGTCCATCAAGCCCAGTACTGTCGACACTGATAGGCAGGGGCTGTGGAGGTTTTTGTTTTCCCCCAGCCCTACCTAGAGATTCCAGGGATTGAACTTGGGACCTCTGCATCCAAAGCACGTGTTCTGCTCCACCACGGACTTACATCCCTGCCCATCGGAACACAGATGTCCCATGTAACATTAATCCCTCTGCTCTCTGACAATACACGGCCACTGACATTGTTCTAAGGATACACCAGGATTCTCAGGGGCTATTGACACTATAGAAGACAGGCACAGGAGACTCTCAGAAGCATCACGGTTACCCAGAAAGCAATGCCCCATCCCTGTGTCCCAAATGAGCGACCAAAAAGAAGGCAGGATGAAGCATTTTTAGTAGACTATCCAACAGGACAAAGGAGAATACCTGCTTGTTCGTCCGGTCTGGTGTGGAAGAAGTGGTTACGTCAGAACTTAGAAAGACACTTTATACAGAGGCAGATGACTGGTCCATCTAACTCAGTACTGTCTGTATTGAATGGCAGCAGGGTTTAAACCAGGAGTCTTTCCCAGCCCTACCTAAAGATTTTATTATTATTATCATCATCATCATCAATGTTTCTATACCTCCCCATAGCCAAAGCTCTCCGCATGGTTTACAAAAATTAAAAACCATTACAAATGCATTATACAAAGTGTAAAACCATTTACATAAAAAACGTATAAAAAGACAGCGCACACAGCCAATATATATATATGTAAAAACAATTTTAAACAATCAACCATAAGACAAATCCAGGACGTGATTAAAAACTCATCATATGCTGCCAAATGCCTGAGCGAAGAGAAAGGTCTTATCCGGGCACCAAAAAGATAACAACATTGGCACCAATTTGGGGGCCACCACCGAGAAGGCCCTCTCCCCTGTTGCCATCTCCCAAGCCTCCCTCGGAGGAGGCTGCCAGAGGAGGGCCTTAAATGCCAAAACTGAGAGGTTGAACCTAGGGCCTTCGGCACATAAAAGATATGCTCTGCCACTGAGCCACAGACCATCCCAATGAAATGCTCTCATGATGCTACAACTTGGGGTCACCACCCTCCTGCCCATGTTTCCCAGCATATGGTTTACACAGGCACACTGCCTTTGATACTGGAAGTAGAGTACAGCCATCAGGACTAGTAGCTACTGATAGCCTTGACCTCTATGAATTGGTCTAACCCCCTTTTAAAGCCATCCAAATGGGTGGCCATCACTACATCTTGCGGTAGTGAGTTCCATAGTTTAACTCCGTGCTGTGTGAAGGACTTCCTTTTATCTGTCCTGAAACTCCCACCAATCAGCTTCATGGGATGACCCCGGGTTCTAGTATTATGAGAAAGGGAGAAAAATGTCTCCCTATCCACTTTTTCCATGCCATGTATAATTTTATACATCTCTATCTTGTCTCTCCTCACTCGCCTTTTTTCTAAGCTAAACAATCCCAGCTGTTTCACCTGGCACCTACATTGCTATCTTTTCGGTGACAGGTCAAGACCTTTCCTTTCACCCAGGCATTTTAGAGAGTTGGTTTTTAGATGCTAGGGCTATTCTTATATATCCTGTGCATTTGTTATTTGGTACTGTATTGTATTAGAATCACAGAATAGTAGGGTTGGAAGAGGCCTACAAGACCATCGAGTCCAACCCCTGCTCAATGCAGGAATCCAAGTCAGAGCATCCCTGACACATTATATTCCTTTTAACCATTTCTATTGTATTGTATTCTTTTAACTTCTTTGTAATCTGCCCAGAGAACATTTGTTATTGGGCAGAATAAAAATACAATAAATAAAACTCAGGACATACAAAAGAGAGGGCTTCTTCACAACACAGAATGTATAAAATTTGCTGCCACAAAATTTAATGATGGTCACTATCTGATTAATCTTTGAAAGGGGATTACTGGGTTGTTGTGAATGACACGGGAGTGAGCAAATATGCTGTCTCCCTCCACCCCCCTGGCATTGCTCCTGCTGCAAGGGGGAAGAGCGAAACAACCCAGGGATGTTCTGTCCCTGGATAGTTTAGTGTGATGGCTCATTCTGGGAGAGACAATCCAAAGTTGGAACCCATGTAGATTTGAACTCTGGATTGTCTCTCTCACAAGAACCCAGAATTCCCAGTTCAGAAATCACACTGAACAACTTTAATGCAAAGCAGACAGAAGCAGCAGAGTGCAACATTTTAAAAATCTCCCCCAACTCCTCAGATCAGGGCTACGTGTTTGGACAAGCAAAGACACACCAGCTAATCAGGCTGCATTACTCGCAAATGATGAGGGTTTACTTGCACCTCAAAGGGTGTTTTTGAAGGGCCCCATCAGAAGCAACCTAAATTTGCCAGCACACTTTATTTGAGAATCCCAATGGCCTGCTAGTTTAGACTTACAAGAAGCACTTACTTGTGGGGAATGCCGCACATGAGGAGCACAGTGTTTAGAATCCTTACCATGTGGTTTGCACTCTGTGAGGAGCTTTCAAACGACACTTCTGCCACATACAGCATCATTGCAATTCAAGGCCTCCCCATGGCCTGTACATGGGAAGAGTGATGTAGGCATTGGTCCTAAATCGCAGTAACAATGTTTTTATGCCATCTGCATTTTTAAGAGAAGATATTTCTCAGCCCTAACTGGAGATGCTGGGGATTCAGCCTGGGACCCATCTGTACGCAAAGCATGTGCTCTACCACTGAGCTACAGCCCTTGCGAGTAAAGGGTAACCTTGCTTTCAGGGAAAAGCGTGGTCACCCGACTTTAAAAAAAAGAACAAAGAGAAAAGAAGAGAAGAGAAGAGAAGAGAAGAGAAGAGAAAAGAAGAGCTGCAGTTACAAAACAATCATACTCTGTAAGGTAATGTGACTTGCTACATGAGTAATAAAGTTACTTTCCGCAGCTAAGGGTTCTGCACAATCACGAGCAATACCTGATTCAGGGCTGAACCAGACCTGATGTTAAATGCGAGCATTGAACTCTTTCCTCCCATGCTGAGGTCCTCAGGAAAATCCCTTCCTCTGAAGGTACTATTTGCATTGGAAGGACATTCCACCACCACCACTACCATGCACCTGGCCAAGGAAGCCTATATACAGCCCTCCCCATCTTGGTGCGCTCCAGATGTGTTGAACTACATCAACTGCCAGCAAGCATAGCCACAGAAGTACTCTACAATCCTATGCATGTTTACACAGAAGTAAATCCTAATAAATTCAATGGAGCTTCCCCCCAAGCAAGTGGCCCAAATGCTGCTCACTATTTGGCAGCCAGTAAGAACAGTTCTGTTTCAACAGGCTTACCTAGATATTGCTCTTAAGTAAGACACGCCTGCTGATAATTTTTATTTAATCATTTTGGGTTACTTACTGAGTTAGATTAAATTTTTCAATTATAAATTTTGGATTATTGTTTTATTGGTATGTTTAATTGTTCTTTAGCCACTTTGAATATTGTATAGAAGGGTAGGTACAAATACTCAAAAGTAAATAAATGTGTGCATAGGACTGAAGCCTGAGTTCTGAAGCGGGAAGTCCCTGGTTTAAATGCATGAACTTATTAACTAGCCTTAGGCAAGCTACTCTCTCTTAGGCCCTGCCCTTGCTTATCTACCTTGCAGGGTTGTTTTAAGGATTTCTGGGAATATATGAGAAGCATTTTGAACACTCTCAAGTGTCAGATAAATGGTAAGCGTTCTTATCATTAATCAAGAAAAGGATCAGCAAACACTGAGAATAACAGAATTCAAAATGAGCAGTGAATGAAAGAAAATCCACCTTCTATATACCTTTTACCACAGGAATGGCAAACATGCAGCCCTCCAAATACTGCAGGACTGCAGCTCCCATCAGTCCTCCCAACATAGCCAATGGTGAGGGATGGTGGGATTTGCAGTCCAACAACAACTGGAGAACCACATATTCCCTGTCTGTTTTTACAGACATAACCTCGTAAAGTTCATATAGGGATGATTTACAAATGATCAGTACAGCAGGGATAAACCTTTTCACCCCAAGGGTTGTGTTCTTTTGTGGGTAACCTTCCAGAGAGTGCATGTCAGCGTGCAAGGAAGGGAGCATTAACCCTTCCCTCCCCAGCTGTGACCCCTCCTCAGAATTGCCCCCCCCACACACACACACACACACTGCAATTAGGCTTGGAAAAAACGCTTCCTATTGGCTCCAATAAGAGGCTTTTTTCCTGCCTCGCTGCTGCAGCAGAGACAGAACAGGATTGGGGCTGCAAGCCAGTCATAGAAGCCAAATGGGCCTCATCCGGCTGGCTGGCTGATGGTTCCCCACCCCTGGATCAGACAAATGTCACCACTAAGACATATTTTCACCACCAAGACACACATTTAATAAGACTTTGGAAGCCACTCAGCCAAGTGTGCATCTTAAGTCCTAGGCACACATCCATAAGAAACAACCTTGGAAGAGATTCTGAGAATCGGACCAATATTTCTGAAATATGACTCTCACATTGCAAGGGACTGAAAAGCAGAGTCAAATTAAAAGGAATATGTACTTTCAGGTTTCCTACCAACTGTCACAGTCAGCCCCAGGGAGCATGAAAACACTAGCAGGATGAGGCTCCCACAGGAGAGAAAGGTCCCACAGCAAGGACTGAGTCAGATTTTAGTACCAGAGGCAAACACAAGGTCACTGCCAGGAAATAGGTTTGGAGAGTGGACTGGGCAAGCAAATGGGAAAAATGATCCAGACCAGAGTTAGAGAGAAGCCAAAGTCAAAAGTTCAGTCTGGTGCAAAGACTGCAGCGGGGAGGATGAGTTGGAGGGATGAGGGGAAAGGCAGAGTTGAACTGTAGGAGAGCAGGAAGAGGAACAAAAAGTCAAGTGTGAGTAAGGAAAACTGTTGCTCAGGCAAGTCAAGAATCAACCTGGAAGTATGTATGGTCAGTCAGGATCATGAAGGGCCAGCTTAGGGCATCTCACAAGGTACCACCTTGCAAGACCACTGTGGGTACCACCTTGCAAGAGCAAAGCAACTCTTAGATGCAGCACCCTATGCAGGAGAGTACAAGTCCCCCAGCTAACATACCCTGTAATCCCACTTGCCAGGAGGAATTAACATACCCAAAGGCAATGAAAACACCCACAGTCACACAACCGATACCATTCCATAGGCACAGAATAGACTGACTTCTGTCCGTAAGATACAGTTTGTATTTAGCGAGATGGAACAAGTAAGTGAGCCATGCCCTGTACACTTACAGAGAATTCCTGAGCCCTGTCTCCTAAGCCAATTTGGGGGGAATGCCTTGCCTATCCCCAACAGGCTAAGTTGTTCAGCATGACATTGAAATCCCCCGAACATCCAGACCCTGCACATACCTAGTACCTTTTCTTAGTGCTGTGCCTCTCGTCCATCCTTACCACCATCTTCAGGGGCAACAGTTGTGGCCAGGGGAAGAAGAAACAGAGATGGGAAGGTGCAGCATTCTAGAGTCTGACTACATTCCACGGATTCAAAGTGTCTAAACTTTTTCCGAGTGTCAGAAGGCATTCACTTAACTTTTGAAGAGTCAATGGCTTCTCACCCAAGCAAGGAATATTACATAGCAAATACTGCCTAGAGGCATTCCATGAACTTAACACTCATCACAACTTCATTCAGCTCACTTTTAAGTCTAATAAAGATCTTCTTAGAAATATTTTTAATCATTCAAACACACACACTTTTTTCTTTCAGAACATACTCAGGACCAGTGGTTGTCAAACATACCACAGAACCCCTACTGTGAGCAGGGATTCTCTGGTACATGCATATAGGTTCCCTGTTGACAGAAAGTTTGAAAAACACTGGTCTAAACATTTATTCTCTTCCATGGTGAAATACAGGCCTGATTCACACATAATGCTAAGCCATGATGTGGTTTGTTGAAATCTGGCTTGTTGTCATGTCTGAATCCATCCCTGAAAACAAACCATGGTTTGTTAACCAGTTACAACCACAAATAGAAGCCATGGTTTGCCGTTGGCTTACAAAGTCTGGCTTATTTAAACCACAGCTTGTCATGACATCTGAACCCAGAACCATTGCTTATCCCTGGCTTGTTTGCGCTGCTATCCATCCTGAACAGAGGCACCTGGCAAAAGCAGCCTAAAAACTAAACTACTCTGAAGGCAGGCAAAATGGGTGGGAGAGAGACAAACCAGAAATAGGGAAATGTTTTGTTTGCACTACAAGAGAATTCACGGCTAAAAGAACAAACCATGGTTAATATAAACCATGGCTTAGCATTATATGCAAATGCAGCCACAAAGATGAGTCACCTACACAGGGCTCTCAGCACTGGAGGAAGTACAGATATAATAACAAAGGAAGCATCTTTCTCAGCCCATGACACAGAGGCCTCATCCCAAAATACACACGAACCTCCACAAGGATCAGAATCCGAAATAAGCTGATTATTTAAACATATGTAACAGGGCTCGGGAAACAGTGGCCCTCTAGATGTAAATGGATACTACTTTCATCATTCCTCGCCACTGGCTTAGTGGGGCTGATGGGAATTGGGAGTCCAGCAACATCTGGAGGGCTACAGGTTCCCCAACACTGCTGTATAACATAAGGTAGACCCCTATGTTGTATTCAAAAACCAAGCCCGTTTATACAAACGTCTTGTTCTTCGAAGATGTCAAATGTTATGTGCTTCCATGAATAAGATTTTACGGTGTTTGCAAATACAAATTAAATTACTTAATACAAGCTAAGCAATTGCTCTTCTCAATTAGACACAAATGAAGTTTCTTACCATGTTCCAGAAAGACATTACAGTGGGGTCCCCCATGTCTGGATGTTTCCTTCTTCCCTGCTCCTTTGATAAAAGGCAGGGCAGGCAGACTTGGTCTCCTCTGGTCCCCAAGAACTTTTCCGGGCTGCTGACCCATAAAGTATCGAAAGTCAGTTTTTCCCAACACAAAAAGACACCAACCTTCCAGACTGGCAGAGAGCTTCACAGGAGGTGTGTTGATTGGATGGATGTTTGCAGACCAGAAATCACTCAAGGCACACGTTTCAAGTCAAGATTCACAGTGCTTCTTTAGCACTGTACTCACAACGTTCAGTGGGCAGAACACTGAATTAGATGTTCCACTTAGTGGTGCCGAAAGCCACCAAAACTTTTTAAAAAACCAAATGCTATTGTACCTTATTTTCCACTGCCTGTGCAGGTACTAGCTCATCTTACACAGAGAAGCAAAACTGCATAGGGGTCACGCAGGGCAAGGAAAGGTCCCGTCGCTGGAAGTCAGTATCAAAGTTCTTTTTTTCTTTTGCATAACATTCACTCATCACAGGCCAAAATGGCAAGCATTTGGCTTCAAGTATTATTCAAGTCTGAGACAAAGATGTGTGACACAGTCATTTCCCCCCCCAAATTACAGACAAGGCATGAACACTTCAAAACTTCTGAGGCTCCAGAACAGGATTTGATAGAAGGTGAAATATTTCAGTGGAATTCACGCTCTCACCCAAACTCTCTCTGTCCCATAGCAAATCTCCTATATCACTGCCACTTCTCTGATGTTCCAGTGAGAGCGAAAGGAGTAATTATGCAGGTGGGGGTCATTTTGAAGAACACACTAATGAGTCATCAGGAAAACCCAGCAAACTGTGATGGCAGTGACAACAGCGTGGGGCTTCAATGAATACACCCCTGACAGGCTCCTTACTGGTCACATGAAGATACGGATGTCACTTGACACCAGATGTTCAGAACTCCTGAACGGAGGTGGTTAGTCCAAATCAGCTCTCCAGGAGGAAGGTTTTTATACAGCAGGCAGAAGTGATCGAGGTGGGATGATCCAGCAGGCTGCATCCCAGTTCAGTGCTGGCAAAGTTGGGGGTGGGGGTGTTCCTTGAAGGCAGATGCTTTGGATCACTTGGGCAAAACTGAGGAAGGCACGAGGACACCTAAAATGCCTAACATTCCGGAGAGTCAAAAATATTTTTCTTAAGGACAGCGGTGCGCAATCAGCTCCGAAACTGCAGGAGCCGAGAACCCCAAACTCCCCAAATCTACAGCAATTTGGACCCCCTGAAGATGAACGTTAATAAGTACCACCGGGGAGTCAGAGAGGGTTACTTGCAGTTGCATTCAAGGCTGGGAGAAAAAGAGAAGGGAAGAAGAAAGTTAGAAAGAGAAACATAGACGTCTGGAAAACCCCTGGGCCAGAGAATGAGAACTATCAGCAAGGCGTGAATTCCCCCCACCCCTGCAGCAATGGAGATACAACAACAACAACAACAACAACAACACCTTGAAGAATATAGGCAGCATCCCTATAGAATGAGGAAAGCAGATGGAGCCAAAAATGCTTCTTTTTTGGAAGGCGGGGGGGGGGGGTGATTAAAGGTTCTTTGGGTGGAAATCAAAGCCTGACAAGAGGGAGGCAGAGCTCAAAGAAAGGCTGCACACCCTAAACTTTAAAAATAAAACCAAAGGAGAAGGGAAGATGGGAGAGAGCGGGCGGGGAGGGGGCATGAATTAAAGCTCCCTCGGGCTGGGTGTGGGGAAACCAAAAGTCTGCACGAAACAGGGCAGGGAAAAGAAACGCACTCGCGCCACCAGAGACTCTTTTTAAATGGTGATGAGGTGGGTGCAACTTTTTTTAGAGGGGGGGCGGAGGAACGGGGCCCGAGCCCGCGAGGCTGGGAGGGCGAGAGCTGGGGGGTGGGCGCCGTGCAGCCCCTCGGGGCAAGCTGCGTGGGGGGGGAGGGGCGGGGGTCCCCCCGCTGCCCTCCCGGGGGGGAGGGCCAGGCCCGAAGCGACGGCGACAGCCGCAGCCCGCCCGCCCGCCGGCCCCTCTCGCCGCGCCCCGGCGCTCACCGGCTCGCTGGCCGGCTCCCTGCCCGCGCGGCCCGCCGCTCCGCCTCCTCCTCTCCCCCAGCCGCCCTCTGCGCGGGGCGCGGCGCGGCGCGGGCGGCCTCGGCCAGGGAGGGCGGCGCGAGCCTCCCCTCAGCGCGGCGGCGGCGGCCGCCCGGCGGCCATGATGGGAAGGGAGCCGGCCTGCTCCTGCGGCCGCCTCCGGGGGCGAGGGGAGGGGCGCGCGGCCGGGCCGGGCCGGGCCGGGCCGGGCCGGGCGCCGCAGGGAGGCAGGGAGGCGGGGAGACCGGCCGACGGCTGCCTCGCCTCGCCTCGCCTCGCGGCCCGCGCGCGCGCTCCCCGATAATCGTCCCTGATGATAATGGGATGAGGGGAGACGGAGGGGCCCCGTCCTAATCATCACTAATAAGAAGAATAATGGGATGAGGGGAGACGGAGGGGCCCCGTCCTAATCATCACTAATAAGAAGAATAATGGGATGAGGGGAGACGGAGGGGCCCCGTCCTAATCATCACTAATAAGAAGAATAATGGGATGAGGGGAGACGGAGGGGCCCCGTCCTAATCATCACTAATAAGAAGAATAATGGGATGAGGGGAGACGGAGGGGCCCCGTCCTAATCATCACTAATAAGAAGAATAATGGGATGAGGGGAGACGGGGGAGACGGAGGGGCCCCGTCCTAATCATCACTAATAAGAAGAATAATGGGATGAGGGGAGACGGAGGGGCCCCGTCCTAATCATCACTAATAAGAAGAATAATGGGATGAGGGGAGACGGGGGAGACGGAGGGGCCCCGTCCTAATCATCACTAATAAGAAGAATAATGGGATGAGGGGAGACGGAGGGGCCCCGTCCTAATCATCACTAATAAGAAGAATAATGGGATGAGGGGAGACGGAGGGGCCCCGTCCTAATCATCACTAATAAGAAGAATAATGGGATGAGGGGAGACGGAGGGGCCCCGTCCTAATCATCACTAATAAGAAGAATAATGGGATGAGGGGAGACGGAGGGGCCCCGTCCTAATCATCACTAATAAGAAGAATAATGGGATGAGGGGAGACGGGGGAGACGGAGGGGCCCCGTCCTAATCATCACTAATAAGAAGAATAATGGGATGAGGGGAGACGGAGGGGCCCCGTCCTAATCATCACTAATAAGAAGAATAATGGGATGAGGGGAGACGGAGGGGCCCCGTCCTAATCATCACTAATAAGAAGAATAATGGGATGAGGGGAGACGGAGGGGCCCCGTCCTAATCATCACTAATAAGAAGAATAATGGGATGAGGGGAGACGGAGGGGCCCCGTCCTAATCATCACTAATAAGAAGAATAATGGGATGAGGGGAGACGGAGGGGCCCCGTCCTAATCATCACTAATAAGAAGAATAATGGGATGAGGGGAGACGGGGGAGACGGAGGGGCCCCGTCCTAATCATCACTAATAAGAAGAATAATGGGATGAGGGGAGACGGAGGGGCCCCGTCCTAATCATCACTAATAAGAAGAATAATGGGATGAGGGGAGACGGGGGAGACGGAGGGGCCCCGTCCTAATCATCACTAATAAGAAGAATAATGGGATGAGGGGAGACGGAGGGGCCCCGTCCTAATCATCACTAATAAGAAGAATAATGGGATGAGGGGAGACGGAGGGGCCCCGTCCTAATCATCACTAATAAGAAGAATAATGGGATGAGGGGAGACGGAGGGGCCCCGTCCTAATCATCACTAATAAGAAGAATAATGGGATGAGGGGAGACGGAGGGGCCCCGTCCTAATCATCACTAATAAGAAGAATAATGGGATGAGGGGAGACGGGGGAGACGGAGGGGCCCCGTCCTAATCATCACTAATAAGAAGAATAATGGGATGAGGGGAGACGGAGGGGCCCCGTCCTAATCATCACTAATAAGAAGAATAATGGGATGAGGGGAGACGGAGGGGCCCCGTCCTAATCATCACTAATAAGAAGAATAATGGGATGAGGGGAGACGGAGGGGCCCCGTCCTAATCATCACTAATAAGAAGAATAATGGGATGAGGGGAGACGGGGGAGACGGAGGGGCCCCGTCCTAATCATCACTAATAAGAAGAATAATGGGATGAGGGGAGACGGAGGGGCCCCGTCCTAATCATCACTAATAAGAAGAATAATGGGATGAGGGGAGACGGGGGAGACGGAGGGGCCCCGTCCTAATCATCACTAATAAGAAGAATAATGGGATGAGGGGAGACGGGGGAGACGGAGGGGCCCCGTCCTAATCATCACTAATAAGAAGAATAATGGGATGAGGGGAGACGGAGGGGCCCCGTCCTAATCATCACTAATAAGAAGAATAATGGGATGAGGGGAGACGGAGGGGCCCCGTCCTAATCATCACTAATAAGAAGAATAATGGGATGAGGGGAGACGGGGGAGACGGAGGGGCCCCGTCCTAATCATCACTAATAAGAAGAATAATGGGATGAGGGGAGACGGAGGGGCCCCGTCCTAATCATCACTAATAAGAAGAATAATGGGATGAGGGGAGACGGGGGAGACGGAGGGGCCCCGTCCTAATCATCACTAATAAGAAGAATAATGGGATGAGGGGAGACGGAGGGGCCCCGTCCTAATCATCACTAATAAGAAGAATAATGGGATGAGGGGAGACGGGGGAGACGGAGGGGCCCCGTCCTAATCATCACTAATAAGAAGAATAATGGGATGAGGGGAGACGGAGGGGCCCCGTCCTAATCATCACTAATAAGAAGAATAATGGGATGAGGGGAGACGGAGGGGCCCCGTCCTAATCATCACTAATAAGAAGAATAATGGGATGAGGGGAGACGGGGGAGACGGAGGGGCCCCGTCCTAATCATCACTAATAAGAAGAATAATGGGATGAGGGGAGACGGGGGAGACGGAGGGGCCCCGTCCTAATCATCACTAATAAGAAGAATAATGGGATGAGGGGAGACGGAGGGGCCCCGTCCTAATCATCACTAATAAGAAGAATAATGGGATGAGGGGAGACGGAGGGGCCCCGTCCTAATCATCACTAATAAGAAGAATAATGGGATGAGGGGAGACGGGGGAGACGGAGGGGCCCCGTCCTAATCATCACTAATAAGAAGAATAATGGGATGAGGGGAGACGGAGGGGCCCCGTCCTAATCATCACTAATAAGAAGAATAATGGGATGAGGGGAGACGGGGGAGACGGAGGGGCCCCGTCCTAATCATCACTAATAAGAAGAATAATGGGATGAGGGGAGACGGAGGGGCCCCGTCCTAATCATCACTAATAAGAAGAATAATGGGATGAGGGGAGACGGAGGGGCCCCGTCCTAATCATCACTAATAAGAAGAATAATGGGATGAGGGGAGACGGGGGAGACGGAGGGGCCCCGTCCTAATCATCACTAATAAGAAGAATAATGGGATGAGGGGAGACGGGGGAGACGGAGGGGCCCCGTCCTAATCATCACTAATAAGAAGAATAATGGGATGAGGGGAGACGGGGGAGACGGAGGGGCCCCGTCCTAATCATCACTAATAAGAAGAATAATGGGATGAGGGGAGACGGGGGAGACGGAGGGGCCCCGTCCTAATCATCACTAATAAGAAGAATAATGGGATGAGGGGAGACGGAGGGGCCCCGTCCTAATCATCACTAATAAGAAGAATAATGGGATGAGGGGAGACGGGGGAGACGGAGGGGCCCCGTCCTAATCATCACTAATAAGAAGAATAATGGGATGAGGGGAGACGGGGGAGACGGAGGGGCCCCGTCCTAATCATCACTAATAAGAAGAATAATGGGATGAGGGGAGACGGGGGAGACGGAGGGGCCCCGTCCTAATCATCACTAATAAGAAGAATAATGGGATGAGGGGAGACGGAGGGGCCCCGTCCTAATCATCACTAATAAGAAGAATAATGGGATGAGGGGAGACGGGGGAGACGGAGGGGCCCCGTCCTAATCATCACTAATAAGAAGAATAATGGGATGAGGGGAGACGGGGGAGACGGAGGGGCCCCGTCCTAATCATCACTAATAAGAAGAATAATGGGATGAGGGGAGACGGAGGGGCCCCGTCCTAATCATCACTAATAAGAAGAATAATGGGATGAGGGGAGACGGGGGAGACGGAGGGGCCCCGTCCTAATCATCACTAATAAGAAGAATAATGGGATGAGGGGAGACGGGGGAGACGGAGGGGCCCCGTCCTAATCATCACTAATAAGAAGAATAATGGGATGAGGGGAGACGGGGGAGACGGAGGGGCCCCGTCCTAATCATCACTAATAAGAAGAATAATGGGATGAGGGGAGACGGGGGAGACGGAGGGGCCCCGTCCTAATCATCACTAATAAGAAGAATAATGGGATGAGGGGAGACGGAGGGGCCCCGTCCTAATCATCACTAATAAGAAGAATAATGGGATGAGGGGAGACGGAGGGGCCCCGTCCTAATCATCACTAATAAGAAGAATAATGGGATGAGGGGAGACGGGGGAGACGGAGGGGCCCCGTCCTAATCATCACTAATAAGAAGAATAATGGGATGAGGGGAGACGGGGGAGACGGAGGGGCCCCGTCCTAATCATCACTAATAAGAAGAATAATGGGATGAGGGGAGACGGAGGGGCCCCGTCCTAATCATCACTAATAAGAAGAATAATGGGATGAGGGGAGACGGAGGGGCCCCGTCCTAATCATCACTAATAAGAAGAATAATGGGATGAGGGGAGACGGAGGGGCCCCGTCCTAATCATCACTAATAAGAAGAATAATGGGATGAGGGGAGACGGGGGAGACGGAGGGGCCCCGTCCTAATCATCACTAATAAGAAGAATAATGGGATGAGGGGAGACGGGGGAGACGGAGGGGCCCCGTCCTAATCATCACTAATAAGAAGAATAATGGGATGAGGGGAGACGGAGGGGCCCCGTCCTAATCATCACTAATAAGAAGAATAATGGGATGAGGGGAGACGGAGGGGCCCCGTCCTAATCATCACTAATAAGAAGAATAATGGGATGAGGGGAGACGGGGGAGACGGAGGGGCCCCGTCCTAATCATCACTAATAAGAAGAATAATGGGATGAGGGGAGACGGGGGAGACGGAGGGGCCCCGTCCTAATCATCACTAATAAGAAGAATAATGGGATGAGGGGAGACGGGGGAGACGGAGGGGCCCCGTCCTAATCATCACTAATAAGAAGAATAATGGGATGAGGGGAGACGGAGGGGCCCCGTCCTAATCATCACTAATAAGAAGAATAATGGGATGAGGGGAGACGGGGGAGACGGAGGGGCCCCGTCCTAATCATCACTAATAAGAAGAATAATGGGATGAGGGGAGACGGGGGAGACGGAGGGGCCCCGTCCTAATCATCACTAATAAGAAGAATAATGGGATGAGGGGAGACGGAGGGGCCCCGTCCTAATCATCACTAATAAGAAGAATAATGGGATGAGGGGAGACGGGGGAGACGGAGGGGCCCCGTCCTAATCATCACTAATAAGAAGAATAATGGGATGAGGGGAGACGGGGGAGACGGAGGGGCCCCGTCCTAATCATCACTAATAAGAAGAATAATGGGATGAGGGGAGACGGAGGGGCCCCGTCCTAATCATCACTAATAAGAAGAATAATGGGATGAGGGGAGACGGGGGAGACGGAGGGGCCCCGTCCTAATCATCACTAATAAGAAGAATAATGGGATGAGGGGAGACGGGGGAGACGGAGGGGCCCCGTCCTAATCATCACTAATAAGAAGAATAATGGGATGAGGGGAGACGGGGGAGACGGAGGGGCCCCGTCCTAATCATCACTAATAAGAAGAATAATGGGATGAGGGGAGACGGGGGAGACGGAGGGGCCCCGTCCTAATCATCACTAATAAGAAGAATAATGGGATGAGGGGAGACGGAGGGGCCCCGTCCTAATCATCACTAATAAGAAGAATAATGGGATGAGGGGAGACGGAGGGGCCCCGTCCTAATCATCACTAATAAGAAGAATAATGGGATGAGGGGAGACGGGGGAGACGGAGGGGCCCCGTCCTAATCATCACTAATAAGAAGAATAATGGGATGAGGGGAGACGGGGGAGACGGAGGGGCCCCGTCCTAATCATCACTAATAAGAAGAATAATGGGATGAGGGGAGACGGAGGGGCCCCGTCCTAATCATCACTAATAAGAAGAATAATGGGATGAGGGGAGACGGGGGAGACGGAGGGGCCCCGTCCTAATCATCACTAATAAGAAGAATAATGGGATGAGGGGAGACGGAGGGGCCCCGTCCTAATCATCACTAATAAGAAGAATAATGGGATGAGGGGAGACGGGGGAGACGGAGGGGCCCCGTCCTAATCATCACTAATAAGAAGAATAATGGGATGAGGGGAGACGGGGGAGACGGAGGGGCCCCGTCCTAATCATCACTAATAAGAAGAATAATGGGATGAGGGGAGACGGGGGAGACGGAGGGGCCCCGTCCTAATCATCACTAATAAGAAGAATAATGGGATGAGGGGAGACGGGGGAGACGGAGGGGCCCCGTCCTAATCATCACTAATAAGAAGAATAATGGGATGAGGGGAGACGGGGGAGACGGAGGGGCCCCGTCCTAATCATCACTAATAAGAAGAATAATGGGATGAGGGGAGACGGAGGGGCCCCGTCCTAATCATCACTAATAAGAAGAATAATGGGATGAGGGGAGACGGGGGAGACGGAGGGGCCCCTTCCTCCCCTCAGCTCTCCTCTGAGGGCGCGTGCGTTCAATAATAATAATAAGCATAACAACAAAATAAGGGATGAGGGAGAGAGAGGCAGGAAAGCCGGAGGGGCCCTTTCCTCAGCTCACCTCAAGAGCGCATGTATGTGACTTAAATGCTGTGGTGTGTGTTTTCAATAATAATAAATAACAACAAAATAAGGGAGGAGGGGGGAGAGGGAGAGAGGCGGGAAAGCCGGAGGATCCCTCTCCTCAGCTCACCTTTGAGCGTGTGTGTGTGTGTGTGTGTGTGTGTTTAATAATAATAATCAAATAATAACAACAAAATAAGGGGGGAGAGGGAGAGAGGCGGGAAAGCCGGAGGATCCCTCTCCTCAGCTCACCTTTGAGCGTGTGTGTGTGTGTGTGTGTGTGTTTAATAATAATAATCAAATAATAACAACAAAATAAGGGGGGAGAGGGAGAGAGGCGGGAAAGCCGGAGGATCCCTCTCCTCAGCTCACCTTTGAGCGTGTGTGTGTGTGTGTGTGTGTGTGTTTAATAATAATAATCAAATAATAACAACAAAATAAGGGGGGAGAGGGAGAGAGGCGGGAAAGCCGGAGGATCCCTCTCCTCAGCTCACCTTTGAGCGTGTGTGTGTGTGTGTGTGTGTGTTTAATAATAATAATCAAATAATAACAACAAAATAAGGGGGGAGAGGGAGAGAGGCGGGAAAGCCGGAGGATCCCTCTCCTCAGCTCACCTTTGAGCGTGTGTGTGTGTGTGTGTGTGTGTGTTTAATAATAATAATCAAATAATAACAACAAAATAAGGGGGGAGAGGGAGAGAGGCGGGAAAGCCGGAGGATCCCTCTCCTCAGCTCACCTTTGAGCGTGTGTGTGTGTGTGTGTGTGTGTTTAATAATAATAATCAAATAATAACAACAAAATAAGGGGGGAGAGGGAGAGAGGCGGGAAAGCCGGAGGATCCCTCTCCTCAGCTCACCTTTGAGCGTGTGTGTGTGTGTGTGTGTTTAATAATAATAATCAAATAATAACAACAAAATAAGGGGGGAGAGGGAGAGAGGCGGGAAAGCCGGAGGATCCCTCTCCTCAGCTCACCTCAGTGTGTGTATGTATATTCAGTAACAATATTTATTTATTCATTTATTTATTGCATTTATATCCCGCCTTTTTTCCTCTTTCAAGGAACCCAAGGCGGCTTACATTATCCTCCTCCTCTCTAATTTATCCTCACAACAATAATTGCTAATAATAAAATAAGGGATGACTGGAGAGAGAGGTGGGAAAGCAGGAGAGATCCCTTTGCTTTGCTCAGTGTGTGTGTGTGTGTTAAAATCTGTGGTGTGTGCATTCAATTAATAATAATAATAATATAAAGGATGAGCGAGAGAGAGGCAGGAAACCAGGATGCTTAGAGTAGACCCAATGAAACAAATGGGACTTCACTTAGTCATTTTCAAAAGACTTCCTGCTTTTGAAAACATGGCCATTGTTTCATATGCTCCAAGCGTTCCTCTTTATCAGGAACAGTCCCTATTTCCTGGTACCTGTTCTTGATGAACTGCTGTCCCTAAGGATGCCTTATTAAAAAGTATTATCAGTGTGGTTTACCAGAGTTATGCTGCAGGGGTTATGTTCCTCCCTCTGAGGTTTCTGTAGGGTAGATCTCTAAATGGGGTGGGGGGGATGCATCTATGGCCAAGCACAGTGTATCTGCGCAAAACACATTGCAGGTGCTGTTGAGGTACGTTCTGACCTGTTGATGTAACATATGGTAGGAAATTTATGTCTTCTAAGTATATACTATAAATAGACGGGCCAACCCCCACCACCACCACTTTGGATTTTAAATCAGTGCAGGTCGGGCAATTGCAGTCTGAATGAACACTATTTTTATTTTATTTAAAAATATAAACAATACAGAACATAGGGTAGAACATTCAGCAGGTAATAATTGTGGGGGAGCAAGGGGAGTTGTGTGGCTCATGCAATGATCCTTGGAATTCAAACTGGGGGCAGGGTTTCATTTTTGAAACTTTGGAGGGTGCAAAGTTTCATAATCAGGGAACAACTACCATCTAGTGAACGACAGGGAACTCTGTTGCAAACAACATATTGGATATATTCTCCCATTATTAAAGGCCTCCTCTGTAACTACCAATCTGTCTGGGGCTCTGCTCCTCAACTTCCTTAATATGATCGTTAATCCATCCCTGTTTGTTGTCTGCACAAGAGACAAGATCTTCCAAAGAAGAAGAGCCCAGAATGAGACATTTTGCAAACGCAAAACAGATTCTCTGTCTTTATTAGTGGAGGCAGGCAGCACACATAACCTGACACTAAAGCAGCCCCAGAGCCCAATAAACATGACAGTAAACTACACATTGGTTGATTTATCGAACTTCTCATGCTGCCATGTGCCAAGAGTGGGAGAGAAACTGTGGCTTCACAAGGCAGTTGCTGTGGCATCTTGGAGAATCGAAAAGCTCTCATGTGTTTCAACTGAGCAGTAAACAAACTAGTAATCCTGGGTCTTTCCACACACCAATGTGTCATAAATTTGTTTTCCCTGACATCCATATTGCTTTGGGGACCATTTCTTTCACGCGTTCTTTCTCCGTTTTTACGGCTAAATGAAAATACAGTGAGATATATAGCTGCAGAAGCGAAGATATTCACAACCCTTGATAGGGGACAATTACTGTAGAATACCCATTTAAATTTTTCTTCCAGGAACACGCTGTGTCAGACTACAGCTCTGCCTTGTCCAGAACAGTGAATGATCTCCAAACGTTTGCACTGCAGTGGGACCTTGCAGTGCAAGTCTGCTTTGAAAAATTAAGCATCATTCTTTGATGGGGCTTGCAAAACACACAAGAATAGCCATGGTGGATCAGATCAAGTGTCCATCCAGTCAAGCGTTCTGTTCACAGTAGCTAACCAGCTGCCCACAGGAAACCCACAAGTAGGACATCAGTGCAAAAGCACCCTACCACCTATGTTCCCCAGCAACTAACCTACATAGACTTACCACCTCTGATACTGGAGGTAGCATATAGCCATCAGGGCTGGCAGCCATTGATAGCCTTATCCTCTATGAATTTGTCCATCCGCTTTTTAAAGCTATCCAAATTGGTGGCTATCGCTACATCTTGCAGTAGTGAATTCCATAGTTAAATTAAGTGCTGTGTGAAGTCTTTCCTTTTATCTGTCTTGAATCTCCCACCAATCAGCTTCATGGGATGACCCCAGGTTCTAGTATTACAAGGGAGAAAAATGTCCCCTTTCCCCACACCATGCATAATTTTGGGCACCTCTAAGCATGTCTCCCCTTATTCGCCTTTTTTCCCCTAAGCTAAACAGTCCCAGTCGTAACCTTTCTTCATAAGGAAGTTGTTTCAACCCCTTGATCATTGTAGTTGCCATTTTCTGCACTTTTTCCAGTTCTACAATATCTACAATAACCAAAATGGTACACAGTATTACAAGTCTGGTCCCAGAATAGATTTGTATAAGGGCAATATGATACCGGCAGTCTTATTTTTATGCCATTCCTAATTATACTTGCCCCTTCATGGACCACTGCCTTGTTGTGGCGAAGGGGCTTGCGTAACTCAGTGAAGCCATAAGCTATGCCATGCAGGGCCACCCAAGACGGACAGGTCATGGCAGAGAGTTCTGACAAAATGTGATCCACTGGAGAAGGAAATGGCAACCCACTCCAGTATTCTTGCCAAGAAAACCCCATGGAACGTATCACAAGGCTAAAAGAGATGACGCCGGAAGATGAGCCCCTCAGGTCGGAAGGTGTCCAATATACTACTGGGGAAGACCAGAGGGAATTTCCAAGTAGCACCAGAAAGAGTGAAGTGGCTGGGCCAAAGCCGAAAGGACACTCAGCTGTGGATGTGTCTGGTGGTGAAAAGAAAATCCGATGCTGTAAAGAACAATATTGTTTAGGAACCTGGAATGTCAGATCAATGAATCAAGGTAAGCTGGAGGTGGTCAAACGTGAGATGGCAAGATTGAACATCGACATCTTGGGAATCAGCGAACTAAAATGGACAGGCATGGGCGAATTTAATTCAGGTGACCATCATATCTACTATTGTGGGCAAGAATCCCTTAGAAGAAATGGAGTAGCACTCATAGTCAACAAAAGGGTGGGAAAAGCAGTACTGGGGTACAATCTTAAAAATGATAGAATGATCTCAGTACGAATCCAAGGCAAACCATTCAACATCACAGTAATTCAAGTCTATGCCCCAACCACTAAGGCCAAAGAAGCTGAGGTTGATCGGTTCTATGAAGACCTACAACACCTTCTAGAACTAACACCCAAAAAAGATGTCCTCTTCATCATAGGGGATTGGAATGCTAAAGTAGGAAGTCAAGAAATCACTGGGATAACAGGCAGGCATGGCCTTGGTGTACAAAATGAAGCAGGACAAAAGCTAATAGAGTTTTGCCAAGAGAACACGCTGATCATAGCAAACACTCATTTCCAACAGCACAAGAGGCGACTCTACACATGGACATCACCAGATGGTCAATATCGAAATCAGATTAATTATGTCCTTTGCAGCCAAAGATGGAGAAGCTCTATACAGTCAGTCAAAACAAGATCTGGAGCTGACTGTGGCTCAGATCATGAGCTGCTTTTTGCAAACTTTCGGCTCAAATTGAAGAACGCAGGGAAAACCACTAAACCATTCAGGTATGACCTAAGTCATATCCCTTATGAATATACAGTGGAGGTGAGGAATAGATTTAAGGGATTAGACCTGATAGACAGAGTGCCTGAGGAACTATGGACGGAGGTCCGTAACATTGTTCAGGAGGCAGCAACGAAATCCATCCCAAAGAAAAAGAAATGCAAGAAAGCAAAGTGGCTGTCTGATGAGGCTTTACAAGTAGCCGAGGAAAGAAGGGAAGCGAAAAGCAAGGGAGAAAGGGGAAGATCTATCCAACTGAATGCAGAGTTCCAGAGAATAGCAAGGAGAGACAAGAAGGCCTTCTTAAATGAACAATGCAAAGAAATCGAGGAAAACAACAGAATGGGAAAGACTAGAGATCTTTTCAAGAAAATCGGAGATCTCAAGGGAACGTTTTGTGCAAAGATGGGCATGATAAAGGACAAAGAAGGCATGGACCTAAGAGAAGCAGATGAGATTAAGAAGAGGTGGCAAGAATACACAGAAGAACTATACAGGAAAGATCTGAATGTCCCTGATAGCCATGATAGTGCGGTCACTGAACTTGAGCCGGACATCCTAGAGAGTGAAGTCAAGTGGGCCTTAGGAAGCATTACTAACAACAAAACTAGCAGAGATGACAGTATTCCAGCTGAGCTATTTAAAATCCTAAAAGATGATGCTGTTAAAGTGCTGCATTCAATATGCCAACAAATTTGGCACACCCAACAATGGCCGCAAGACTGGAAAAGGTCAGTTTACATTCCAATTCCAAAGAAGGGCAACGCCAAAGTGTGTTCAAACTGCCGCACAATTGCACTCATTTCACATGCCAGCAAGGTGATGCTCAAAATCCTACAAGCTAGGCTTCAGCAGTATGCGAACCGAGAACTACCGGAAGTACAAGCTGGGTTTAGAAGAGGCAGAGGAACTAGAGATCAAATTGCCAACATTCGCTGCATCATGGAGAAAGCAAGAGAATTCCAGAAAAACGTCTATTTTTGCTTAATTGACTACGCTAAAGCCTTTGTGTGGATCACAACAAACTGTGGCAAATTCTTAAAGTGATGGGAGTACCAGACCACCTTACCTGTCTCCTGAGAAACCTGTACGAGGGTAAAGAAGCAACAGTAAGAACCAGACATGGAACAACCAAGTGGTTCAAAATTGGGAAAGGAGTACGACAAGGCTGCATATTGTCACCCTGCTTATTTAACTTATATGCAGAGTACATCATGAGAAATGCCGGGTTGGATGAATCAGAGGTCGGAATTAAGACTGCTGGGAGAATTATCAACAACCTCTGATATGCAGACGATATCACCCTAATGGCAGAAAGCGAAGAGGATCTCAAGAGCCTCTTGTTGAGGGTGAAAGAGGAGAGTGCAAAAGCTGGTTTGAAACTGAACATTAAAGAAACTAAGATCATGGCATCTGGCCCCATCACTTCCTGCCATATAGAAGGGGAAGAAATGGAAGCAGTGACAGATTTTACTTTCTTGGGCTCCAAGATCACCGCAGACGGTGACTGTAGCAATGAAATTAAAAGGCGCTTGGTCCTTGGGAGGAAAGCTATGGCAAACCTAGACAGCATAATAAGAAGCAGAGACACCACCTTGCCGACAAAGGTCCGTCTAATCAAAGCTATGGTTTTCCCAGTAGTAATGTATGGCTGTGAGAGCTGGACTATAAGGAAGGCTGAGCGCCGAAGAATTGATGCTTTCGAACTGTGGTGCTGGAGAAGACTCTTACGAGTCCCCTGGACTGCAAGGAGGTCAAATCAGTCAATCCTAAAGGAAATCAACCCTGAGTGCTCATTGGAAGGACAGATCCTGAAGCTGAAGCTCAAATATTTTGGCCACCTAATGCGAAGAGAAAACTCTCTGGAAAAGACCCTGATGCTGGGAAAGACTGAAGGCAAAAGGAGAAGGGGACGGCAGAGGATGAGATGGCTAGATAGCATCACCGATGCAATGAATATGAACTTGAGCACGCTCCGGGAGAGAGCGCAGGACAGGAAGGCCTGGCGTGCTATGGTCCATGGGGTCACGAAGAGTCGGACACGACTGAACGACTGAACAAAATTATACTTAAATGTGGACTTTGCCTTTTTTCACAGCAGCCACACACTGGGTCTACATTTTCATCAAGCTGCCCACCACAACCCTAAGATCTCTTTCTTGGTCAGTCACCCCATTAAGCACTGATCAATTTTTTTGTCAATATATGGTCAGTGACATTATCTCAAGGGGAGGGATTAAGGATTCAGCAGGATTTCCTACTGCATCTGGCACTGTAGCAGACAGGAAACCCAGAAGCATGGCCATTGCCCAGAAACACACAGTCACATCCCTCACTGGGCAGAGTCACATTTCATGACATTGGAGAGACATCTACAGGCCTGGGAATTCGATAGCACTAATGCAGAAGAAAAGAAGTGCCTTAAACATGTGGACAGTTTTGCTCACTGCTGATCTCTCGTCACTTCCTGCTTCTGGTAGGCCCATTGATGTCTCCAATCAGTACAGGGACATACCAGTAAATAGAACTGTGAATATCTGAGATACTCCGCTCCACCTCTGATTAAAAAAAAGGCTGTGCCTAGGGTGGCCAGACGTAGAACAGGACAGGGCTCCTGCACCTTTAATAGCTGTGTAGAAAGGGAATTTCAGCAGCTGTAGCTCGTAACGCAATTCAAGCCTGTAATTAAGTCCAAGCATGCATAACTGAAAGAGTTGCATATTCTATTTACCCCTGCCACACACCCGTTCCTCCATTTTCTGTGAATTTTAGACTGTAAACTTCTCAGGACAGGGACTCACCCACTTGTACTGTGAGTCATCACCACCTGGGACCTTGAACCAATAAGGACAAGGAAGGAAGATAAGATCATAGAGCTGTAAATGAGAGCTGGTTGGAAAAAAGGGGGGGGGCTGTGACACTGTGCTCTTGAGTTGCTCTCATTTATTTTAATGGGACTGGTACAAAAGAATATCTGGGTGGATTGTGCCTCAGAGGCCAGACCTATGTCTTCCATTCAAAATCTGCCCCCCAAATACTCAAAACCCCACAGATCTTTTATTTATTTTAAACAGAAAAGTTTATTGAACCATTTTTAAACTTCTCCAGTACAAAAATATTAAGAGTTCCTTACACTTGGAGGAGCTCGCATTATCACACAGGCTCTTGACGCTGCTGGTTGCAGACCAAGGAGGTGAAGCTGCCTTTTGGCTAGGATGATGCAAGAAAGAATCCTTCGAGACGGCCAAGTAACTTGGCCAGCTGGGGGAGGATCTAAAGCTTGGCTGCATGCTGCTGATTTTACCTCCCCGCTCGACCATCAAGACAGGCAGCTGAACCCTGGCAAATCCCAAGCCTAACTCGGGTATTCCACGCATACTCTGGAGACAGCATGGCTCAGAGGCCTTGACAGAACTGCTGTAGGTGTTTGCCGCTGCCAGGAGCCATCACAACTGTTCTGGCCTGTCACAGTACCATCACTTGACACACAGATTGCGGGCTGTACGGTCTACAGATCCAAATCTGCCTGCAGTTTGCTAAAGTGGCCGATTACAAATCTGACCTGCCTTTATCCGGCAAGTCTTCTGTCAGAACAACATGTTATAACAGGTGGGCAACACACCAAGTGTCCCCCTACCACCCCATGGTCAATTTTGCAGCCTCCGCCATCCAGCTGTGGTTGAATTTGCTTCCGAAATTCAGCAGCAAATTCAGCCAGGGGGAAGAGGGGAAATTGGCTCCCAGAGGCTGCCCATCCCTTTGTTGTAACAATGAAGGTGCTGGGAAAACCAGCAGCTCTGTGTGACGTTCTGCCACTGCCCTATGTGTGCCATCATCTACTTCATCTCCTGACATCGTTATGCCGAGTAGCAGCTAACGATGCAAAGCAGGAAACAGGGAGAGACACAGCATCGCGATGGCAGGATGCAGCACAGGCAAGTTACACTCCACGTTATGGAGGGGGAAGGGGGATCCTTTGGCTGCCATTTTCAGCAGCGGGCCCGTATTTCTTACAGCATCGAGCTTTGCCCTTGGCAATCCCCTCTGCTGTGAAAATGGATCCTCAACCATTCTCAAATGCCAACCTCCAGTCTGTGTTCTGGTTGTTGGCAGCCTTCGCAGCAAGGCTCAGGTGGGCTTTGGGGAAGTGTAACTGAAACGCAGGAACGTGCACAGATATCTATAACGAAGTGAGCAAATGGGAATGAGAGTAGCACTTCCTTTCCTCCAAGTCTCCATTCCCTCCGAGCCCTGGATATTTTCCTGTAATATTTTCAGGAAAGGATGTTACGTTGCAGGCACATTCTGTGCCTTGTCAAGGCAGTGGCTGCTGGTCATGGCAGGTGTCTTTCAGTTTTTGCTGTTCTTGGTAGAAGGACACCCGAAGGCGCCTATCGCTTCCAAGGTTCCTTCTGTTTTTCTTTTTGGTAGGATTTCTAAGAAATTCCGCACCAAAAAGAAACTTTAGGGAGGCTCGGTCACCGAAAGAAAGGGAGGCGCCGATGCTGCCTTGATGAGTCCTCACCGCTCTCCTCCATTATCAACCCTCAAGTTCTAGCAGTCTCTGCCGAGTCTCCAGCACAATCTCTTCCATCACCTCTGGTTTGAGAAGGTCTTTGATCTGTAATTTAAAAAGAGAGAGGGACATAGGAAACGGCCTTATACTGAGTCAGACAACTGGTCCATCTAGCCCAGTATTGTCGACACTGACTGCCAGCAGCTCTCAGGGTTTCAGGCAGGAGTTTTTCCAGTCCTACCTGGAGATGCCGGAGATCGAACCTGGGACCTCCTGCATGCCAAGCAGGGGCTCCACCACAGAGCTACGGCCCTGCCTGCACGCGCAAAAACACGCATGTGATTACAACACATTGCCCTTGCGGTTTGGGAGCACCCTGGCTGTGTTCAGTCCAAACCACCCTATGGCTTGTATTATTAGTCGTTCAGTTTATGAGTCACTCTATGGCCAAGGCTACATAATAAGAATAAATACAATAAAACAAATGATAAAACACATTGCAACAATGTAAAAACAGAAATAATTTAAAGTAGTTTTAAAAGGAGAGATAATATCAAGCCGGTAAAACATGAAGGACTTTAAAATGCCAGTTTAAACTTTTTTTTTTAAAGCAACAGTTAATTAAATCATTCTGGGAGTCCTCAGTACCAAATCTGAGACCATCTCTATCAGCTCAGGCAGGGAGAACGTTGGGCAGTGGTGTCAGTGGGACACAATAGAATTGCCAGGTTGCCCTACAAACTGCCATGGGCCAACTCATTAAAAAATGGGCAAGCTTTTTGAGAGTCTCTTTCTGCAGGGAAATGTTATGCTCTTTGTGGAAGCCGGCAAAGCATGTGCACGAAAACAGGTATAACCAAGCAAGCCAAAAAGGCCTCCCACAGCCCAGACGAAAATGAAGCAGTGACCGAAGCTCTTACCTGGTGAAGAAGGGAAGCTTCATAGCAGTACAGGATGCTGGTATCATAAAGCATCAGTTTCTGCGTTACCAGAGCCACAATGCAGTTCCGGAGGCGGGAGATAACTTCGCGGTCAGGAAGGGGCACCGGCTGAAAAGACGGGGGAGACCAAGTGTGAAAATCCAAGTCAGTTCCCAAGTTAGCGGTCATCATCTCAGGAGCAGTGATGGAGGGCGGAAGATTTCCGCCACTGTATTACTCCATGGAAAATGTTCCATTTTTAGAAATGCATTGTTTTATCAATTAGTTACACAACGAATGGACACAATACACATCAAATTGGGCCACTTGAATGGATACAATACTAGTCTTTAATATTAGTAACCGTCCTGGGACCAGGCCACCTGAAAGACCGCCTTCTCCCATATGAGCCTGCCAGTTTCTTAAGATCTTCTGGAGAAGCCTTATTTCGAGACTGCCACCTTCAGACACACATTTGGTGACGACCTGAGAGAGGGCCTTTTCAGTGCTGCTCCCAGGCTGTGGAACTCCTTCCCAAGAGAGGCCAGGTTTGCTCCATCTTTGATGTCCTTCCACCAGCAAGCAAAGACCTCTTTATTTAAGAAGGCCTTTAACCTGTAATCTGGTGGCTTCGTTGTTTTTAATAATATTTTTCTGTAATTCTTAATGTTTTAATCACTTTTAACTGGTTCTGTAAGCCGCCTTTTTGGTTGAAAGGAAGGGTACAAATAAAATAAATAAACAAACATTTGTTTTGTTGTAACCAATGGTTGTAACTATAAAAAATTATTCATTCATATATTAGTAGCAAACTCATTTTCCGAGCGCTGATCTTGATACAGCTAAAATAGCACCAAAATATGAAGTTTGTAGTTCTCATGGTTTAGCATCCCTGGGCACTAGTGTAGTCCCCGCAAGATAATTAAGGTTTGTCTGTTTCTATTCCTAAAACATGAGAATTACAAAATTGCTCTTTAGAAGAAAAAACATACTGAATGCAACGATTCTGGATTCCAAGCAGAGATTCTGCACCACACTTTGTGGTACAGTCATCACAATGGAGATTTCTAGCTTTTAACCTTAACTTTGTTCATCACATAACCAAGTAGAACTCTGCAAAGGATCTCTGACTTTTACCAGCCAGTGGCTTCTGAAATACAGTTCAGACTTTACTAGCTCCGACCTGTCCAATTCTGACTAGCACCTGATCTCTAGCCAAGGTTTCCAGGGACTTGCACAGAACCGATTCCAATTTTGCAGTCTGAAAGCCTTCAAGTGGAAGGCTGAACCTGAGGCCTCAAAGAACACTCAACCCATTCTAGGGATCAGGAACTGTACGCTCCTACGCTACACCTGGCACTCAATGACATCTTAGGATGCCGTTCTGCATATCCCATCACCAAGAGAGGGGGAACACAGGACAGAGTCTTCTCTGTAGCAGCACCTCGGCTGTGGAACTCTCCCAAAAGAAGCCAAGTCGGCTCCTTCTTTGTTCAGTTTTAGGCGGGCTGTTGACTTTTTTTGTTCTATATGGCTTTTCAGTAGTTTAAATGTTAGCTCCACACGTTGTTAAGCTGCCCTCCTGCTCTCAACGTTGGTGCTGTTTTGTAAAGTTTTCAAACCATTTTGTAAACTTTTAACTGTAGGTTACTATGGAGGCCCTATTTGTGCCCAAAGGAGACTCATAAACGTATAAGATAAACGAACAAACAAACCTACGAGAGGGCTATTAGGTTTTAAAAATGGAGAGGAGGAGGGCCATGTAAGCCACCCCGGGTTCCTTGCAAGAGGAAAAAAGGCAGGATATAAATGTAATAATAAATCACACCACAGATTTGAGACTTGCATTATGAATAAGTTCACATGTTCAGTACAAGTAATCAAGGGTAGCAGAATAGAGCATGTGTGAAAAACGCCATGGTCAGCAACTCATTTTCACAGGGGGCCACTCTGAGGAGGGGTTGGAGAATGGAGCTCCAAGACACTCCCCATCCTTCCAAGCAGCCTTCTACGAAGTTCTATTAGCATACTACCACTGTCCATCCCTTCCCTTTATAGTGGGAACTGGGGAACTGCAGAAAGCCAAGGTTTGCCCAAGGCCACCAGTTAACCCTCAGCATAAACTCTGTTCGTGAACTCCAACCAAAGGCTTTTGACAATTCTTCTTCCACTGCATCCCAGGGCCATCGGCTCACCTCCAGGTTGGTCTTGAACCCCCCAGCCTCTTCATCTTTCTGTTCAGGTGTTGGGTAGATCCAGATGAACCCGTTGTTGCCAAGGATAACAGAAGCCCCACAAGGCAAGTCGTGGAAGTGAGTCTTCTGCCGTTTCACGAGGGATGGGGAAACCTGGACTAGCACTCCCTGGCCAAGCTAGAGCAGAACAAGACAGCAATGACCAGCTACAAGGTAAGCCTGGTATCACCTGTACCTCTCTAATCATTGCATAAAAGACTGAATTTTAGCAGATGGTCTAGATTTGTTCACCCCAACATAACAAGATACCCTACACTTGCTCAATCCTAGTCACCATATGCACACATGAAAATTATACAGCTCTTCCAGAATATATTCAGGTTTAATTCTGACTGACCTCTAGGGGAAAGGAGTCCCAAAATGCCCCTCTTCTGCACAACTCTTAAAAAGCTACTGGTGCCTCGTTCTCCTTGGAATCCAAAGATACAAGAGCCCCTGCCCTCTTTTTCCCCTATTCCCCATTTCCAGCAGTGTGTAGGATAACCAGAAGCAAAGGAGAACAGGAGTTGTGCAGAAGAGGGAATTTTGACTGATGCATCTAGTGAGGCAAGGGCAAGAAAGTTGCATAGTGCCCAAATCCCCTCGACCTCAAAAATCATTTTGTAAAAAGTATTCTTATTAGGATTTTAAGGGGAGACTGACATCTAGAGTTGATCAAAGCAAAGCCAATCTAATCCAGGACAGCTGGAATAGTTGTGAACATTCTGTGCCATCACACCAGTTTGTAGGCATTAGAGGCTTCACTGCTGCAACCATAATATGATACAGGTAACAAAAACTAAAGGAAGCAATGAAAGCCAACTCACCTTTCCATATTTCAGACTCCGGGTATGCAGCGATACCGCCCCATCAGAGAACACTGCCTGGACCTCGGCCTGACAGGACCTCTTAAGGAAATGTGATGTCTACAGATTGCATTTCCCGAATCCCTCTTGCTGTCCAGTTCACAAACGCAATACTAGCAGGATGCTGAGCATCCACAAGATGACACACAGGGCTACAGCATCCTGGCCAAAGCTGCTCTCACAAGGCGACTGAGCTATGACCAATGAACTGATTACTGCAGACTTGCAAGGAGTTTGATCATCTATGATGAGCCACAATCATCCCCAGTAGACCAGGCAGGGATGCTAAATTAATGGTAGGGTTCTTTCTTATTTTAGGCTACATCTGACTGAGCGTAGCTCTGTGTGGGCAGGAGGGCTATAAAACATTTTTATGGGCTCCCAGTTGTTTTTAAAGTCTTACTTAAAAGGCTGCATTACTGAGAGGGACTTGAGAGCCACAGAACAGATTCAGCAGTCAAAGGACTGGAGAGGAATAAGACTGGCGGATTTGGTGGGTCTGGGGAAGGACACAATGCAGGCGAGGACTAGCGGAAACATGCAGTTTTAAAAATGTATTATTAACATTTATATCTGCCTTATCTGCTAAAAAGCCATCACAGCAAGCGGAATCTATTCCAGCAAGCGTATTTGGGTCCAAGATCAAAATCAGGGGCTTGGCTCCTGTGAACAGTGATCCTTTCTTAGGGCTGGCGCAATCCATTTCGGTGCTGGGAGCCCAAAATCCAAAGAGCAACCCCCCCTCCCACCAGTTAAGATGGGGCCCAACCCACCAGGTAGTCCTCCTACATGAGATCCAACGAAATGAACAGGAGCCACACAAAATTGACGCTGCACTCTCATCTCAATGGGGCTTAGATGGGAGCATGGGACAGGGGATTGGGCCCCACAAGGCTGATATGCCTCTCCTAAGGCTTAGTTATTGGCAGCAAGAACTTCAAGCTAAAACATGCTGGTATTTTTTGCCACACCCCTTTTGCCATTGGCCCCGCCCACTGCTGGAATGCAGCGTCTCTGAAATGCCAATCGGCACTGGGGCTGAAAGAGGCTCTGTGCCCCTGCTTTACAGGTTGTCAGACCTTCCCTGACCATGCGATTGTCTGCCTACGCCTGCCTTAGCCAAGAGCATGGATACACTGATGAGGTCCCCTTCCTGCAGGTAATCCCTCATGGCCAGCTCGTCCTCAGCAGATCTTCGCCTCTGAAAAACAACACACAAAAGCAAGCAAAATTAGCAGGGCCGTTGCCCAATTAAGTCAGTTGAACGCGTTTTACCCAAGCAATCAAATCTGCATAGATAAAGCAAGAGCCAAAGGTAGGGAGATGGAAGCACACTTACTTTGGTCCTACAGGATGCAGCACATTTCCTTAACATGATTTTAGGCCACCTTTAAGGGCAGAACCCACTCCTTGAGGCTGTGTGTTCAGTGCTTCATGTGCCCCACGTCTTCCCCAATGGGCAAATCCAGACGTGACTGAGCAGCTGCCTGGAGAAGCAGCTCATCCGGGCGCCCAGGAAGAGTCTGAGCTTTGCCTGGCCTGCCTCCTCCACGATCTGGGAAGGTGTCGTGGCCCAGGAGTCCAGCAGCGACATGGACTCTGACGTTGTGGTGCCAACAGAGGAAACTCCAGGTCCAAGCAGCCCTGCAGCTGCCAGAGACCCCCTCGCCTAAGTCCTTTGAGCCTAGCTCCAGCACCGGACCAGCACCCCCTTCAACAAGAGCCCACATTCCACACAGCCCATGTGTCAAAGCTGGCACTGCACCACGCATGGGCTCTTGGAGAGATGAGGACTGCCAGAGGACTGTCCCTTAACAGCTTCAGTTTTGTAGGAAAGGGCGGAGTCTGGGACTGTAGCATAAAAGAGAGCAAGTGTGGTGTAGCAGTGAGAGTGTTGGACTGGGAGCCGGGAGATCCAGGTTCTAGTCCCCACTCAGCCCTGGAAGCTCACTGGGTTCATCACAGATTCTCAGCCCAACCTACCTCACAGGGTTGTTGTTGTGAGGATAACATGGAGAGGAGGAAGATAATGTAAGCCACCTTGGGTTCTTTTTGCAAGAGGAAAAAAGGCAGGATAGAAATGCAATTAATAATAATAATAATAATAGGCATCAGTTTGGTTTCAGAGCTTGTCAGAGCAAGTTGATCACTGGGAGCTCTCCTGGGCGCTGCAAGTTCCGGCCTGCTTTGTCTCCTGCTTTGCTGCCTTGTTCTGAGCCCAGTGGGTTTCTGCTCCACCCAGGACAGGACAGAACATGAGGTGGGGGCGGGGAGAGCAGTCGAAGGACCAAGCCAATGCCTCCTCATATGAGGAGCCTCAAATGCTTAAGCGGCCCCCACCCTCTCTGGGGCATGGCTTCACCCATGGAGGACTTCCGCGAGGGCAAGACGGGTTCCAGGGACAAAGCCGTTCCCCACCTCTGCTGTACTAGAGATACAGGTACAGATGCATGCCACTTCTCTGCCAAAGAATTCAAGGTAGTTGTACCATTCAACAGTGGTCAAGGCTGCAATCTTAGGCACACTTACTTAAGAGTAAGCCCCACTGAATGTCCTACGCACATCCGCTCAAGCCCCACTGAGCTCAAAGCAGCCTACTCCCAAGGGCATATAGGATTGCAGCCTTAAAGATATGCTCGATAAGAAAGAGGGGATGGGAAGGGAAGAGGAATATGTTGCAGCCCCATCCTGACAGGCAGCTGGCCAAGCTTTGCATTAGAGAAAAAACACAAGGTGAGGCCTTCCATGGTTTCGGTAAACTATCATTGGACTGATCTTATTGTTTTAACGTTTAATTATTTACATTTGCATTCTGCCCATCTTCCAATGAGGTCAAGGCAGCATACAAGGGACTCCCTCCCCCCGCTTCCCTTTATTTATTTATTTCATTTCTATACCGCCCAATAGCCGAAGCTCTTTTTATCCTAACAACAACCCTGTGAGGTAGGTTAAGCCAGGGCCAGCACAAGACATTTTGCTGCCCGAGACAAAGGGCAGGACAGTGTCTCAGCACAGAAGCCGACTGCAGTGGCAGCTGGGAAACCCCCTCCATCACACCTGAAGGCAGAAGGCGTCTCTGGGGATGCAGAGGAGGCCACACGACAGCCACAGCTCTGTCCTCCAACAGAAGGAGCAAGGGACTGCCACTGCTGCCCCAGAACCTGCTGCCTTGGGTGGTCACCTTATTCTGCCCAACGTCAGGGCCGGCCCTGGCTTAAGCTGAGAAATACCCCAAGGCCACCCAGTCAGCTTCATGGAGAAATGGGGATTTGAACCCAGATCCTAGTCCGACATTCTAACCATGACACCACACTGGTCCACAGCTAAATTCACCTTTCCATGCTCGAACGCATTGGCTCTTGTCCTATCTTTCGTAGGGTGTAAACCAACCTCCCTCAACCAGACACTGTTCAGATGTGTTGGACTACAACCCTTATTATCCCCAAGCAGCGTGCTGGCTAAGGATGATGGGTGTTGCAGTCCAACACATTTGGTGGGGGACAAGGTTGAGGAAGCCTGGTGTAAGCCCCCAGCTGTGTCTGCCCCAGGTTTTGGGTTTGAGGGGGGAGCACCTTGGGCAAGATCTCCTCAGTCAGCCCACCTCTTTCCTCCTATCATCACTGCACACTTGGTCGCCCTCTCCCTTGGGGGGGCCCAGACCACAGAGCCGGCCAAAAGGAAAGGGCAAAGTGAGCAGAGGCTGGCGGTCCTGTTCCTTGCTCCTGGTACTGCTCACTTGCTTGGAGGGGACAAGGGAACATGCAGTATGGTAAGTGGCAGCCAGGAAGGCCTGGCGTGCTCTGGTCCATGGGGTCACGAAAAGTCGGACACGACTGAACAACAACAAGCGGTGGCAGCAGCACCAGGGATTGTGGACGTGGGCCTCGGCAAGGGCCCAACAATGCTGACCATCACGGCAGCCCTGCCCTCCAAGTGACAGGGGAGAGCTACCTTGGTTCTCTGCTCTCTCTGTCAACGCCGGGGCTTTCCAGCTCTAGGAATTTGGGAAGCCACTCACCAGCTCCCCGCCTGGAAGATTCATGGAAGAAAGGAGCAAGACAGAATCCAGCCTGGAATTGGTCTCGACTTTCCATCGTTTCTGCTGAACCTGAAAAAGGGAAAGAAATCACCTTTTAAAAAGTAGCTCCAAACCAAAGTATTTCTCTGCAGTGGAGCAAGCCTTCGGAGGATGAGGAAGAGTGAGGAAATTTAAATGCATTTAGAAAGAGCCTGGCCACCTCCTTTACCCCAGATAACTTTCATTTTTAGGACTGCTGTCTGCTACTATATTTTGTGTGTGTGCGCGCTTCTGAAAAACTTTAGTGCTATTATTTTATTGTCTAGGATTGATTAAAACTTGTTATATATTTTTTTTTATTTGTAACCTGCCTCGAGGATGATTTAACCTAGAAAGGCAGGGCTATATAAATGTTAAAACATATGAATAAAAATAACGAACACAGTTTGTCATAGCTAGTTGTGGATAAAGAGACTGTGAACAAGGAAGTCCTGGATTCAAATCTTGCCTTTGCCAAATGCAGTACTGGAAACCAGCATTATTATTAACCCTTCATGGATCACTGCCTTGTTGTGGCGAAGGGGCTTGCGTAACTCAGTGAAGCCATAAGCTATGCCGTGCAGGGCCACCCAAGACGGACAGGTCATGGCAGAGAGTTCTGACAAAATGTGGTCCACTGGAGAAGGAAATGGCAACCCACTCCAGTATTCTTGCCAAGAAAACCCCATGGAACGTATCACAAGGCTAAAAGATATGACGCCGGAAGATGAGCCCCTCAGGTCGGAAGGTGTCCAATATGCTACTGGGGAAGAGCAGAGGGTATTTCCAAGTAGCGCCAGAAAGAGTGAAGCGGCTGGGCCAAACCCGAAAGGACACTCAGCTGTGGATGTGTCTGGCGGTGAAAAGAAAATCCGATGCTGTAAAGAACAATATTGTTTAGGAACCTGGAATGTCAGATCAATGAATCAAGGTAAGCTGGAGGTGGTCAAACATGAGATGGCAAGATTGAACATCGACATCTTGGGAATCAGCGAACTCAAATGGACAGGCATGGGCGAATTTAATTCAGGTGACCATCGTATCTACTATTGTGGGCAAGAATCCAATAGAAGAAATGGAGTAGCACTCATAGTCAACAAAAGGGTGGGAAAAGCAGTACTGGGGTACAATCTTAAAAATGATAGAATGATCTCAGTACGAATCCAAGGCAAACCATTCAACATCACAGTAATTCAAGTCTATGCCCCAACCACTGAGGCCAAAGAAGCTGAGGTTGATCGGTTCTATGAAGACCTACAACACCTTCTAGAACTAACCCCCAAAAAAGATGTCCTCTTCATCATAGGGGATTGGAATGCTAAAGTAGGAAGTCAAGAAATCACCGGGATAACAGGCAGGCATGGCCTTGGTGTACAAAATGAAGCAGGACAAAAGCTAATAGAGTTTTGCCAAGAGAACATGCTGATCATAGCAAACACTCTTTTCCAACAACACAAGAGGCGACTCTACACATGGACGTCACCAGATGGTCAATATCGAAATCAGATTGATTATGTCCTTTGCAGCCAAAGATGGAGAAGCTCCATACAGTCAGTAAAAACAAGACCTGGAGCTGACTGTGGCTCAGATCATGAGCTGCTTCTTGCAAAATTTCGGCTTAAATTGAAGAACGTCGGGAAAACCACTAAACCGTTCAGGTATGACCTAAATCATATCCCTGATGAATATACAGTGGAGGTGAGGAATAGATTTCAGGGATTAGACCTGATAGACAGAGTGCCTGAGGAACTATGGACGGAGGTCCGTAACATTGTTCAGGAGGCAGCAACGAAATCCGTCCCAAAGAAAAAGAAATGCAAGAAAGCCAAGTGGCTGTCTGATGAGGCTTTACAAGTAGCTGAGGAAAGAAGGGAAGCGAAAAGCAAGGGAGAAAGGGGAAGATATACCCAACTGAATGCAGAGTTCCAGAGAATAGCAAGGAGAGACAAGAAGGCCTTCTTCAATGAACAATGCAAAGAAATCGAGGAAAACAATAGAATGGGAAAGAGTAGAGATCTCTTCAAGAAAATTGGAGATCTCAAGGGAACGTTTTGTGCAAAGACGGGCATGATAAAGGACAAAGAAGGCAGGGACCTAACAGACGCAGATGAGATTAAGAAGAGGTGGCAAGAATACACAGAAGAACTATACAGGAAAGATTTGAATGTCCCTGATAGCCATGATAGTGCGGTCACTGAACTTGAGCCGGACATCCTAGAGAGTGAAGTCAAGTGGGCCTTAGGAAGCATTAGTAACAACAAAGCTAGCGGAGATGACAGTATTCCAGCCGAGCTATTTAAAATCCTAAAAGATGATGCTGTTAAAGTGCTGCATTCAATATGCCAACAAATCTGGAACACTCAACAGTGGCCACAAGACTGGAAAAGGTCAGTTTACATTCCAATTCCAAAGAAGGGCAACGCCAAAGAGTGTTCAAAGTACCGCACAATTGCGCTCATTTCACATGCCAGCAAGGTGATGCTCAAAATCCTACAAGCTAGGCTTCAGCAGTATGCGAACCGAGAACTACCGGAAGTACAAGCTGGGTTTCGAAGAGGCAGAGGAACTAGAGATCAAATCGCCAACATTCGCTGCATCATGGAGAAAGCAAGAGAATTCCAGAAAAACGTCTATTTCTGCTTCATTGACTACGCTAAAGCCTTTGATTGTGTGGATCACAACAAACTGTGGCAAATTCTGAAAGTGATGGGAGTACCAGACCACCTTACCTGTCTCCTGAGAAACCTGTACGAGGGTCAAGAAGCAACAGTAAGAACCAGAGATGGAACAACCGATTGGTTCAAAATTGGGAAAGGAGTACGACAAGGCTGCGTATTGTCACCCTGCTTATTTAACTTATATGCAGAGTACATCATGAGAAATGCCGGGTTGGATGAATCAGAGATCGGAATTAAGATTGCCGGGAGAATTATCAACAACCTCCGATATGCAGACGATACCACCCTAATGGCAGAAAGCGAAGAGGATCTAAAGAGCCTCTTGTTGAGGGTGAAAGAGGAGAGTGCAAAAGCTGGTTTGAAACTCAACATTAAAAAAACGAAGATCATGGCATCTGGCCCTATCACTTCCTGGCATATAGAAGGGGAAGAAATGGAGGCAGTGACAGATTTTACTTTCTTGGGCTCCAAGATCACCGCAGACGGTGACTGTAGCCATGAAATTAAAAGACGCTTGCTCCTTGGGAGGAAAGCTATGGCAAACCTAGACAGCATAGTAAGAAGCAGAGACATCACCTTGCCGACAAAGGTCCGTCTAATCAAAGCTATGGTTTTCCCAGTAGTAATGTATGGCTGTGAGAGCTGGACTATAAGGAAGGCTGAGCGCCGAAGAATTGATGCTTTCGAACTGTGGTGCTGGAGAAGACTCTTACGAGTCCCCTGGCCTGCAAGGAGGTCAAATCAGTCCATCCTAAAGGAAATCAACCCTGACTGCTCATTGGAAGGACAGATACTGAAGCTGAAGCTCCAATATTTTGGCCACCTAATGCGAAGAGAAAACTCCCTGGAAAAGACCCTGATGCTGGGAAAGACTGAAGGCAAAAGGAGAAGGGGACGGCAGAGGATGAGATGGCTAGATAGCATCACCGATGCAATGAATATGAACTTGAGCACGCTCCGGGAGAGAGCGCAGGACAGGAAGGCCTGGCGTGCTATGGTCCATGGGGTCACGAAGAGTCGGACACGACTGAACAACAACAAGGTGCTTTAGGATTTGGTACCCTTTTGCTGTGTCACAGCTTTTAAATGTTGCCATTTTCAGCTGCAACCCTATGCGGAGTTGTGTGGGAGTTTAGTGAACTCAGTTGTACTTCTGAGTAGACATGTATAGGATTGCACTGAGAGAGAGCAATCCTATGAAACACAGACAGCATCTGGGGCATACGTAGGATGCTGTGTATCTCCTCCTCCATGCTCGCAGACAAAGCTATGAGATCCGACTGTGGATGTTCCTTCCCTCACACCCTCCCATCCACCATGGAAAGCTTCTCTTACAAAGTCACACCTGTGACCTTGTAACGAAAGTAGGAGAAGGAGAAGAAGGGGTGCCCTGGTGGGCAGGGAGAGCTCGGGATACACATAATACACAGCTCGGGACCGCAATACCTGACAGAAAGCCTCTCCTGACATGAACCAACCCAGGCATTACAATCAACAACTGGGGCCTTTCTCTGAATGTCTCCTCCAAGGGAGGCTTGGAAGGTGGCAACGAGGGAGAGGGCCTTTTCAGTGGTGGCCCCCAACTGAAGCCTGCCTGGCACCAACACTGTCATCTTCTTGGCACCAGGTTAAGACCACCCTCTACTCCCAGGCATTTAATGACATATGACAGGGCACTTATGTCAGCTGTCTTCAACAGCTCTGTTATTGAAATGGTGTACTGAAATTGTCTTTAGCTATTTAAGTTGTTGTAAATTTTGTATGTTAACATTTTTTAGACTATTATAATGTTGTATTGTGCAATGTTGCATGGTGTTTATAATGTCGGGGGGGGGGGAGAGAGAGAGAGAGAGAGAGAGAGAGAGAGGTCTGAACCAACCAGAAAGCCTCTGCTATTGGGTGGTATAGAAATGAAATAAATAATAAGATTGTTATAATTCTATGGCCTCTCCAGTCCCCTCCCTGCCCACCGAAAGTAACTTAGCTAGATGGGCTCAGAGGCCCGTCTAGCTGCTTTTTGCAGTTTAAACAGAGGAATGGAGGCAAAATTACCTCCATCATCCTCTCGCCGGGCCTGGCTTTTGCCAGCAGTGCATAGGATAGGCAAATTCGGAGCCCTCTATCAAGAGCACAATCCATAGGACTGCCCTCTTAATCTCCCTTCTTTTTCTTCACATTCACACTTGTTATGCATTTTTACTTTATGGATGCTACTAAAAACTTGGGATTTTGTTTTAGGAACTATTATCCTATATTCCACCTTTCTAACAAATTGCCCCATGTGGTTGAAAACCAGCATCTGAGAGACCCAGGGTATAAATGTTTTAAATGAATAAATATTCGTTATTGCATTTCTATACCACCCCATAGCCAAAGTTCTCTGGGCAGTTTACAGATATTAATTACTTTAAAAAAAAAAGATTATAAAGGTGTATTTACTCTAACACCAGAATCTTACATGCGTTAAGGAAAGAAAGATGGAACTCTGAAACCACTTTGGATATTTTATAATCAAAAAACATTTTAAAGAAAGAAAATTAACTTGGTACCTCTGTGATACGCCCCACCACGATGTCACCAACTTCACCATTATACCTGCAAGCAAAAAAACAAAGGCAACTCTCAAGCAGAATTTTTTCTCAGCCATAAATCTCACTACTTCTCTTAAGAGTATTTATCAGAATGAAGTGAGATGCAAGAGCAGAGCGAATGAACAGAGAAAAGCACGCCAACCCCAATATCGGTTGCACCAGTAATTCTGCGACTTTAGAAAAAGGGTTGCCAATTCCTGCACAAGCCTGAAACCTCAGCACCGCTTGGGTGCCATAAGCTTTCGAGCACACAAGTTGTGTAAGTACAAAACATCTGGAATCAATGTGCCGCACATTAACATGCATACATTCAAAGTCCAGAGAGCCAATTAAAAAAAAATCTGAGAAGAATTCACAGCCATAAGTCTCTTGCCACAAACCTCTGATAAAGTGCTGCAGTAAAGTTAGCAGCAACAAGTTTCATTCATTTATAGCAGGGATGAGCAACTTTGGAGAGTCTGGGAGCCAAAAAGGCCCCAAGGTGTGCGGTGAGCATGTGCATTGTTTTAAAGGCAAATTGTGCTCCCAGAGACACAGGAGAGTTCCATTTGCCATTCAAACAATGTGTGTACTCACCACACGCCTTATTCTAAAGAGAAAGTGTGGCATTTCTGCTGCCACTGCACTGCCAAAATTTGTCAGTGGAACTTCGGGGGGAAGTGAGGGCAGCAAAACAGACTGGGAGGAAGGCGCATGCAGCCCGTGCATTGCCCAGCATGGATTTACAGTTCAATTGAGACTAGGATGCAAACCACCCTGAAACCCATGGCTTGTTCTAGGGTTGCTGGGTGGTTTGTACAATAAGCCACCATGGCTCATTTTCCTTCCATGATCGTGCAGACCTGCCCACTTTGGCCCCACCGTTCACAGTGTTGTTCTCTGTAAGTTTGTGCGCATGTACATCTGCTGAACAAGGGCAGCGCTTCAGGCCTGGATCTGACAAAGTCAACTCAACTGCAGAAAAGCACATACTAAAACAAGCGTTTTAGCCTCAAAGATGTCACAAGACTCTTTGTTGTTTTTGGGGTAACAGACTAGCACAGCTACCTTTCTGGAACTCAAGACCGCTCACCTTGTTTTCAGAGCTTTCACACAGACCAGCTTGTTGACCCTGTCCACAACACCTGCCACAGATGCAATAAGCTTCTCGTCACCCAGGTAAGTCCCATGACCCCTGCCAAAGAATAGGGGGAAAATGCTGTCAAGGAAGTGCTTGTAGATTCGCCACAGCACAACTGCTGCTTGTCGATGGATTGTATTACGCTTCTTCTGTTTCTAAGGCTGCATGCAATTAAAGTTTGAGGCTTTTTACTTTAGGGAAAAAAGGTACCTACTGGGAGCACAGGACATAATTGCAGTTTATAGAATTACACATGGCGTGGAAAAAGTGGACAGAGACATTTTTCTCTTTCTCTCATAGTTCTAGGAAACCGGGGTCATGCAATGAAACTAACTTCAAGTAGATCCAGGACAGACAAAAGGAAGTACTTTTGCACACATGCAATTAATTTATGGAATTTGCTAGCATAACAAATAGCCACTGGCTTAAGCCCTGCTTAGGCACTCTTTTTCTATGCAGAATCAACCCACAATGGGGAGAGAGAGGATACCCATGCCAGCTTTGCCCCTGTTAATAATAATAATAATAATGTCATCATTATCATTATTATTTATTACATTTATATACTACCCCATAGCTGAAGCTCTCTGGGTGGTTTACAAAGGTTAAAACATTAAAATACAGTATACAAAGTTTAAAAACCAGTGACATAAAAGCATATAGATAATACAGACAACGTATAACTAAAAACAACTTTGAACTAAAACTTTTTTTAAAAAAATCAACAATAAAACAACACAGCTTAAAACAACACAGCTTAAGAACAGTATACGAAAGTCAGCAAGAGCAACATGCCCTCATCACGATCACCCTCCAGGAGATGGAGGGATGATTTCTGACGCGGAGAGCCACCTCTGCTTGTCTGAGCTCCCCACGCAATCTAGAACCCCAAGTTCTACGCTGCACAGAAAAGGCTCCCCACGACAGAGGTTTGCCTGCAAGATGTGATGGGCAACGAGGACGTGACAAGAGGGGATGAAGCCCGCACGCTCTCCCTGCTTGCGTGTTGATTCTGCACAGAAGTAGGACACCTGAAGGGGCTTTAAATGGGGGTTAGACAAATACAGGGAGAAGAAGAGGTCTACCAGTGGCTGTTGGCTATGATGGCTAGATGGAAATCCTGCATTTAGAACCAGCATGCCCAATTCCTGGGCAGCAAACGAGGAGAGAATTGTTAGAAACATCGGAAGCTGCCTTACACCGATTCAGAACCTTGGCCCATCCAGCCCAGTCCTGTCAGCGCGGACGGGCAGCAGCAGCTCTCCAGGTTTCAGCCCGGAGACCGAGCCCGGCCCGGGCCCTTCCGCGCGCAAGGCAGGGGCGCCACCCCCGCACCACGCCCCCCCAGAACAGCCCTCAAAGCTGCTGCGCGCGGGCGAAGCCCGGCCGCCCCCAACCCGGCGCCCGCCAGAGCCTTGGGACGTCACCTTGTGGTTTTGACGTTCTGTATATTTTAAGTTGTTTTATTGTGTGTTGCTTGGATTTAATTTTTGCGAACCGCCCAGACAGCTTCGGCTATTGGGCGGCATAGAAATGAAATAAATAAATAAATAAAATAAAACACCTCCCATCAGCCCCAGCCAGCGCGGCCAAAGTCCGGGAAGACCGGGGCTGGCGCCCCATCCAAAACAGCGGGTTGGGGAAGGCCGCGTCGGGCGCTGCGAGGGGCATTACTCTGTACATGCTCAGGGGCGCTCTTGGCTATTCGCCTTCGCGTGCGCCAGGGGCGCAGGACTCCGAGTGAGCCCCACGGGGGCGGGGGCCCGGCCGTGGCACTGCCTGCCCCACAGCCTCGCCCCCGCGCCCCGCCCCGCCCCGCCCCGCCCCGCCCCGCCCCGCCCGACCGCGGGAAGGGCCCTCGCTCCACCTCATGTATCCGGGGTCCGTGGTGATCGTGTCCCCCGGCGCCACCAGGTCCCGGTCGCCCTCTCCTGCCCCCCGGGGCAAGCTCTGCGCCAGCCGCTGGCGACCCGCCGGCAGCCTCACTTCCATCGCCGCCATCTTACCTGCGGGCGCTCCGCCGCTTCCGGCGCGTCGCCTCCATCGCCGCCATCTTACCTGAGGGCGCTCCGCCGCTTCCGGTGCCGCCGCCTCCATCGCCGCCATCTTACCTGCGGGCGCTCCGCCGCTTCCGGCGCGTCGCCTCCATCGCCGCCATCTTACCTGCGGGCGCTCCGCCGCTTCCGGCGCGTCGCCTCCATCGCCGCCATCTTACCTGCGGGCGCTCCGCCGCTTCCGGCGCGTCGCCTCCATCGCCGCCATCTTACCTGCGGGCGCTCCGCCGCTTCCGGCGCGTCGCCTCCATCGCCGCCATCTTACCTGCGGGCGCTCCGCCGCTTCCGGTGCCGCCGCCTCCGGCTCCGCCATCTTAACTCCTGCTTTTCCGGCGCGGGGGTAGGGTGGGGTTTGCCCAGGGACGGCGTGAATTATGGGCAGTCATAATTCATTCTGGCCATGTCGGGAGGATGATTTAAATGCAGTCCTGTGGCGCCCTCCAGTGTTGGTCGGTGGGATTGAAGGAGAAATATTTATTTTTTTATTTAAACATTTATTTATTTTTAATGCTTATTTATATTTATTAAAAAACACATTTTTAAAAAAATCCTAATTAATCCCCCATCCACCCAGTATGTGGGGTATCTCTGAGCCATCACGCTTAAAATTCTCAATACATGCACACAGACAGATTATATATGCAAAAAAAACACGGCATCCTTTTTCCGGATTGTCTCTATTTCTGAGATTGCCTTTGGAAATTTTTGTTGTTGTCGTTCAGTCGTGACCGACTCTTCGTGACCCCATGGACCATAGCACGCCAGGCCTTCCTGTCCTGCGCTCTCTCCCGGAGCGTGCTCAAGTTCATATTCGTTGCATCCGTGATGCTATCTAGCCATCTCATCCTCCGCCGTCCCCTTCTCCTTTTGCCTTCAATCTTTCCCAGCATCAGGGTCTTTTCCAGGGAGTTTTCTCTTCGCATTAGGTGGCCAAAATATTGGAGCTTCAGCTTCAGTATCTGTCCTTCCAATGAGCACTCAGGGTTGATTCCCTTTAGGATGGACTGATTTGACCTCCTTGCAGTCCAGGGGACTCGTAAGAGTCTTCTCCAGCACCACAGTTCGAAAGCATCGATTCTTCGGCGCTCAGCCCTCCTTAGAGTCCTAAATAATATTGTTCTTTACAGCATCGGATTTTCTTTTTACCACCAGACACATCCACAGCTGAGTGTCCTTTCGGGTTTGGCCCAGCCGCTTCACTCTTTCCGGCGCTACTTGGAAATTCCCTCTGCTCTTCCCCAGTAGCATATTGGATACCTTCCGACCTGAGGGGCTCATCTTCCGGCGTCATCTCTTTTCGCCTTGTGATACGTTCCATGGGGTTTTCTTGGCAAGGATACTGGAGTGGGTTGCCATTTCCTTCTCCAGTGGACCACATTTTGTCAGAACTCTCTGCCATGACCTGTCCGTCTTGGGTGGCCCTGCACGGCATAGCTTATGGCTTCAGTGAGTTACGCAAGCCCTTTCACCACAACAAGGCAGTGATCCATGAAGGGGCTTTGGAAATTACAAGACTTTAAAACGTATCAGCAAATTCCAGCTGCAAAAGCAACTAAGAGTTCTGTGGCACCTGCAAGACTAAGGGCGCGATCCTACGCCTGTTTAGACAGAAAAAAAGTCCTACAACTCCCAGCATTCCCCTGTGGGCTGGGGCATGCTGGGAGTTGTAGGACTTTTTTCTGTCTAAACGCGCCTAGGATTGCAACCAATCCCATCCATATGTCTACTTGAAAGTACATCCTACTGAGTTCAGTGGGTCTTACTCTCAGGCATGTGGGCTGAGTATTGCTGCTTAACAGATCCATCCATCCAGTCAATGTTTTTTTTATCCCACCTTTCTACTCAAAGTATTTATTATGCCAGAAAAATAGAGTCCAATGCATCAGATGCGTGATTATCCTCAGTTGGCAAATTATGCGCGCACACACTCACGCACACGGAGACAGGTATTGATGGGGGGGGGTGATGGGGAGAGAATGCAAGCAGTGGGGCCCTGAGGCCACGAAATATTAGAGGCCCAGCCTGTGAAAGCACAAATGCTTCCAGGCTAAACTGGGAGTAGCTTCCTATATTTGAACTTTGCATCGAACCACCACGGATGTCCCAGGGTTGGATCCAGGATCTGTCTTCTGCGAGAGGAAGGGCTATACTCGTGGGAGGTCTCTCCGCCCAAATTTGTGGGATCTCAACCTCCCCCCCCACACACACACACACGAACGCACACCACACCTCACCCCATCCAGCAGTGTCTCCCAACTCTCTGTGTAGCATTTTCAAGTTGCTGGAGGGGCTGCTGTGAGAAGCATCGCAAACCTGGATCCAACCGCTGGCTGGGCTTCTTGAACGTCATGGCCTGTTGACCCCGCTGTTTAGATTCTTCCCCCCCCATTGAGATTCTCCCCCCTCCCCATGCCTGTGTGTGGGACTGCGTCTCACAACTGAGCATAATGCTTCATGCATCTGTAGGGTAGAGGACAGTCCTTTGTTTTGAAGGGCCGTGCTCCATTCGAAGGTGCTCCCCATTTGGAGGACAGTCCAGTCTCATTCTGCTTTAAAGATAAAGAACCCTAAGAAGCCCATTAACACTTTTGCAGCACAGCAGACTAAGTACCAGGCACACACCTCCCCTGGCCCCAGTCTTCTTTGCTATAGTGAGATGTAGTATTGCATTTCTATTGCAATGACCGTCATTCTTTCTCAGTTGGCATCTGTATACACAAGTTTGCACATGCTACGTTTATGCAGATTTGTGTCCTCTTTCGTCCACTTTTTGGTGGTGTGGTCCCTCTTTTTTGGTTCTCCAAACTCTCAGGTATTTGGCAGCATATGGTGGGTTTTTAATCAGGTCATGGAATATTGCTTGGATATGTGAGTGTCTATGTGTCTCTGCTCTGTTGATACGTTTGGAGCTAATATAAGCTGTTTTTCTATTATGTGTAATACTGTACCGCCTGGGCCCTAAGATCATCTTCAGTGGTCCTTCTCCTGGAGCCCCTGTCAAGGGTGGGTGGCTACTAAGGACAGGGCCTTTTCTGCTGTGGCACCCTGGTTGTGGAATGAGCTCCCCAGAGAGGCTCATCTGTTGCCTACACTGTGCCCCTCAGAGCAGCAGTGGACACTCATAGAACAACAAGCAGTGGGCATATACCCTCTTGATGCCTTGATATGGGTCAGGCATTCTGAGAGGGTTCAGAGGAGGGCAACAAAGATGATCAGGGGATTGGAAACAAAGCCCTATGAAGAGAGACTGAAAGAACGGGGCATGTTGAGCCTTGGGAAGAGAAGACTGAGGGGAGACAGGATAGCGCTCTTCAAGGACTTGAAAGGTTGTCACAGAGAAGAAGGCCAACTGTTTATAAAATCTCTTCCTGATCATCCCAGAGTGCAGGACACGGAATAATGGGCTCAAGTGACAGGAAGCCGGCTGAACATCAGGGAAAACTTCCTGACTGTTAGAGCAATACGACAATGGAACCAATTACCTAGGGAGGTGGTGGGCTCTCCCACACTGGGGGCATTCAAGACAAGGCTGGACAGCCATCAGTCAGGGATGCTCTGACTTGGATTCCTGCATTGAGCAGGGGGTTGGACCTTGTAGGCCCCTTCCAACCCTACTATTCTATGATTCTATGATTCTATGATAGGTCTAAGTGCATCTTTGAGCATCCAGTGGTTAGAGACGCTATACTTACCTGGGAACCCTGGCGGAAAAAAAGTGGTTCCTGATCTGTCTCCACCAATATTCCTGTTGCATCATCCAGGATTTCCAGCACATAACAATCCCCGAGGTTTTTGCACTTGGTTAGCAGCAAATGTTTATAGATGTTTTGATTTATTTGATAAAGGGGAACTTCTCCCCTCTGCAGATGTTTTGAGGAGAACTGAATCAACCATACTACCCTTTTATCAGTATCTGCAATTGTGTCACTTTCTTAGCCTGTATCACATTAAGACAGCGGCAAAGCGCCAACTTCCTTCTTTTGAATCTTTTATAGAAGCTGCTGTTACTTCAGATAAAGGTTTGATATCATCTGTTTATAAAATCCTTCAAATGCCATTACTGGATGACAAGCCATCCTATGTGCAGGCATGGGAGACTGACTTTGGCGACTCTTTGGAAGAAGATGATTGGCGGTGGATTTGGACTTCTTTTGCATTGTTATCAATCAGCACTAATTTAAAGGAAGCACAATACAACGTTCTGAGTAGGTGGTCCATTACTCCTGCAAGGCATCACCTAACACATCCCAAACGGTCAATATCGTTGGAGGGGGTGTGGTCACATTGGCTCATACTTTCATCTTTGGTGAACTAGTTGATCCTGGATTCCTGCATAAAGCCCTCCCTCAGCAATGTATACAGCTGCAAAGTTATGTATAGCTTGTAACCGGAAGTCTCCAAAACAACCAACTGAAAAGCAGCGGATTAATAAAATCTGGGAGACTATGAATATGCATCAACTTACTCAGCAAGTGCAACGAGCAAGGGAGCCTAACTAAGGGAGCAATCCTATGGCTGCTAGTCAGCGGCTAGACAGCCATAGGATATCTGGTTTTCCGGGAACCAACCTTCCCCCCCTTCTGCACTTCTGTGCGCCACACGGCCAAAACAGGGCATTCCGGGGGGCGTTCTGGGGCAGGGAGGGCAGAAATGCCGGTGTGACACATCCTGCATGTCATCTGGCAGCCTCTCCCCGGCTCCACCTTCCCACGGCTAGACAGCCGAAACCAGCTCTCTAGCCGCAAATGCAGGACAGGAGAAGCACACTGGGAACGATCCCATCCATGCTTCTCCTGCCCTGTATTGGATAGGCGGTCACCTCCGAGTTCAGAAGCGGCCACCTATCTAGATAGGATTGCGCCCTTAAAGAATGATATTATGGCGCCCAGCTTTCCATTCATTTCCTTTGCTGAGGCACTTCAGACTTTTGATGAAGTTCCAACAAAATACAGTTGCCTGTATTTTTGTCTGATCACTATGCACAAACACACAAAACGAAAACGGCCCACACCCGCACACGCTCCTGTCAAATGTTGCAGAACTTGCATTTTTACTTTCGTTAGAAATTGAACTCCTACTTAGATTTATAATTAGGAAATTCCTTTCTTTCGTGGTTGTGATTTATTATTATGCACGTTCCTCTTCTTTTTGTTGCCTTTATTTTGTTAACCTTGCTTCGAAATAAAATAATATTTCATGATAAAAGAGTAACAACACATTTTCTTACCGGCAGCTGGGATTGCTGGGAAATAGGTTTCTCTTGGTGCTGAAAACTGGGGGTTCAAAGGAGTTGTTTAATGTATTGGGGCACAGACCCCACCTCTGCCTTGTAATCAGTCTTTGGGGCAGGTTGCTTGTCCTTGGCCATGCCCCCATGGCAGCCATTTTGTGCCAGTGCCCAGGGCAGTTTCTGAATTTGCCAAATGTGCCCACAGCCCAAAGGTTTGCCTACCCTACCCTATCCTAGAGCATTGGGAAATTCCGGTTCAGAATGTTTGTGTCATTATGAAGCTCCATCTAATGGTGAACTCCGACGGTGGGTGCCGGCAGGATCGCAAGCGAAACAAGTCCAACTAAGAAACAAGAGGGCGGTATCGGCATGCTTGAGAGAAGCTCCAGCTGGCTGAGACCTTGAGCAAGAGCCCTCCTGCCAGGACATGAGGATGCACTTTAACACCTTGTTGCAAGTCCTACTGGTATATATAAATCTCACGCTGTGAGCCTAAGCATATTTGACCAGGAAGCAAACTCGATGTGTCTAAAAACATTTAGAAAACACTGGCAAAAAGAGTGTTATATAAGGGCACATGAACGTTTGTGAATTCATGCTTTTAATACGGCCTTTTCCCACTGCATTATAATTTGGGGTGGAATCTTTCATGATGGGTGTGTAAAAACATTTTTTTAAGTGTTTTCATATCTTATTGAAATGTATTTTATGGGCTTGCGTGCAGAGCTTTGAGCTTCTTGTCAAAAGCAAAGAGTATATTTAGCCTTTAAATAACTCTTTAGAACAATATGGTTGTTTGCTTTGAGACTGCTTGTTTGAAGTTGTTTTAGGTATATGTTCTCTTGTGTATGTTATCTGTTCATGTGTTTTTATGTAAATGGCTTTTAATCTCTGTATACTGTATTTTTTAATGTTTTAAATCTTTGTAAACCGCCCAGAGAGCTTTGGCGATTGGGCGGTATAGAAATGTAAATAATAATAGAACATTCCAAGCACTTGGCATATTTTATCTCAGGAAGCTTTACAGCAATCCCATAAAGGAGACCAGTATTATTATCTCTACATTAAAGATAGGGTCAGCTCAGGCTGAGAGATCATGTTTGCCTAAGGCCTCCTATATTCATAGCAGAGACAGGACTCGAATTCGGGACTTTGTGGCTCACAGCTCCAAGCTGCACCACCTGTCACTCAGTAATCAAAGGATACACACTCTGAAATAACCCATACCGGAAACCTGGAAACAGTATCTGATCCCGTCGCCAGAAATTTGACTGTGTATTTTTTTTTATTTAGAATACAAGAGAGCGAGAGAGGTACAAAGATATGTACAGCTGTGTACATAGTACAGTCAAATATGATACAATATCTATGTTTTGTAAATAGAGTTTTACACAAATTTATTTACAAGGTTAAAGTGACAATTGTTTCCTGGAAGTAGAACACCATTTGGGACAACTCTGTACATCTTATCCTTACGACAGGAATAGATATTAGCATCAGCATAGGTACTTTTTTAAAAATGTGTATTTTACAAAAGTCCCCTTGCCTTTTGCCTTTTAAAAATGTGTATTTTTACAAAAGTCCCCTTGCTTTTAGCCGATGCAGTGCTGGCTCCAGGTTTTGGAGGGTCCTTGGGCAAGACACCCTCGGTGTGGGCCCCCTCTCTCAATGAGTCTACTGTCTCACCGCCATTGTCACCGGCTGCTCTTGCGCCGCCTCATCATTGCTACCACTTGCTTGCCAGCCAGAGAGCCAGTGAACAAGTAGGCTGTGGTATCTCCTGCTCCTCGCCGCCAGAACGAGAGGCGGCTGAACAAGCAGGTTGCAGTGGTGAAGAGGAGGAGCATCTCTTGTCACTGGGCCCCTGCTGGGGTGTGGGCCCTCGGCAGGTGCCCATGCATGCCTACGCTTGACGCTGCCCATGGGCCCTTGCTGTGGCAGTCATGAGCAATGTGGTATTGCTGAGATGGTTTGCTCTGCATACAGAAGGCCGCAAGCTTAATCCCTGGCAACGTCAGTCAGAAGGGATAAGGTGGCAGCTGCAGGTAAAGATCCTTCTCTGCCAGAGACCCTGGGGAGCTGTTGCCTGGCAGAGGAGGCAACACTGCAGTGGGCGGAGTAATAATCTGACCTGGTATAAGCTAATAATGTCCCTAATTACTAGTTCTCCCCTGATGTGAACAGTTATCCTGTGCTTATAACAACACCTCATCCCAGCTGATCCATAGAGTTTCATTCAGGGCCAAAGAGACTAAAATGTGGCATGAATCCATCTCTGTCTTCAGCACAGATTATACTCCCCCCCTTGACAAGGGTGTTCCCAGACGTGGGCCCATGAGCCTGGGCCCCGGATGTATTTTCCAGAGCCCTGGGTGTCCGTTGGTGTCCAAAGGAAAAACGTCTTTTTCTCAGCTTAATTGTCATGCAGGAAGTGAAGGGGGGGGGAGTTGTAACTGGGGAGGGAAAGGTTAATGTTGCAACACACACATCCCCCCAAACCCCTTTCCTGCATGGCAGGGGGGAAAACCTTTTCCATTGCTTTCGGATGATCTGGGTCAGGGTGTAAATTAATTGAAGAATTTGTTTCGTTTGAGATTATTTGGATGAGGAATTAATCAACTGGCTTTGCCTCCTATGAAGTGTGAATAAATCCCCATAATTATTTCTAAACTTGCATATACATCAGCATACACAGATTTGTGTCCTGTGAGCCTAGGCCCTGAATGTTTTAAGTGCCTAGCAAGATCCCTGCTCCTTGACCTGAATTCGGAAGGAGTGCGAATTCCAGCCGGCTGAACGCTAGTCAGTATGGCTAGATCATCCGCACATCAGTGCCCAACACACCACTCGTTCGGAACTCCCGAGTTTAGTCCAGGAACCTGACGCTGGCCCTTATCCAAGTGGTGTCCAGTGGTGTAGCACAGCCAGGGATCCCAGGGACTCGGCCTAAAGACATTGTTATTAGCAGGGACGCTGACGTCAACTGCCAGCCCCTCCGACTTCCCTTTTCCCTCTGAGCTTAGCTGCGATTGACAGGGTAGCTGGGGGCAAACGAATTCTTCCAGCAACAAGCTACTGTGCCCTGTTGTAATGCAAAGTCTTTGGGGGTGGCTTGGTCCTGAATGGGCAGTTAAGACCCCTTTGCTTTACCAGAGACCTGCTCCTGGTGGAGATGAGAACAGCTCCAACTGGTTTGTTGAGCAGGATCAACACCGCTGCCTGCATCTTTGGGACTCTCCTTGGGGACATGGCTAAGGGGACCATCATGTTGAATGCCTGCATTTCAAGATACACCACTGGAGGTATTATGGACTGCGTGTGTGCAGAAACAGAAGTCAGCAAGGATCCCTTGCCAACTCTTAGAAAAGCTGTAGAGAGGGCAGGTGTGGTGTGTAGATATTTGCAGCAACCCTGCTCCAAGTTTGAACACACACACACGCAGGAGGTCCCAGTTAAAGGAGTGTTCTCTGAGAATCTCCGGGCAGGAACCACCATTAAAAGTTCCCACAATGCTACATTGGGGGCACTACGGGGACTTAAAACGGCCACCCTGAGACACAGCCAGTTGGAGCAGGCGGGCAGGGCAGGGGTCAGTGACCTGTCCTGCCCCCAGCCTGGCCCTAACATCACTCCCACAATTCAGATGGCAAAACAAAGTGCCCATCCAAGAAAGAAGAGGCCAGTCAAAACGCCACGCCACGGGGCAAGGCAGGCACCTCACCCTGGGAGAAGTCTTACGGTTAAGAGCCTGGCAAAAGATTCGGGGAAGCCGAGGGAAGCTGGGTTGACATTATAAATAAAAGCCCGATACTTTAAGGGCTACTTGCGAATATGCGTCATGAATTTGTTTAGAAAAAATTGCAATACGGAGAATCCCGAAAGACGCTTTTGAGCCTTCTGAGCAGTTCACGGCCTAGGTCTCACTCATCCTCACAACAACCCTGCAAGGTGGGCCGATGCAGTTTTATCCCCATTTCTGCATGTGATGGGGTTGGGCAGTGGGGGGGGGAACGTGGTTAAGACCACTGAGTGAGTTCACAGCAAAGCTGAGAGGCAAACCTGCCAGGGACAACAGAACAAAGTTGCGAGAGATACAGAGTTGCTGCTTATGTACATCTCTCTCCCTCTCTCCCCTCTTCTGGGTAAGTAATGTCTAGTGCAGCTTTCTCCAACTGGATGCCCTCTGGACGTGTGGGACTACAACTCCCAGCATCCCCAGTGCAGAGATGCATCCAGAGAGCACCCAGCTGGAGAAGGTTGATCTGGTGTAATGCAGCGTGACGTCATCACCGCCTGTGTTCCCCCGTCCCCATCTGTGGGAGCCAATCAAGTCTGATGACACCCCATCCCGTGCCGTGCTAGACCCTCCGAGGAATAAGGGTGAGGATTTGATACAAAATGGGGGCAGATCTCTGGAAGAATCAAGTTGTCTTGGCTTTCTCTCTCTGCCGCTGCATTGCACCAGGGCAGCTTCCAGACGGGGCTTTTAATATCCGGTTGCCCTGCGTCGTTCACGGAAATCTTCCGTCCGTAGCACTCCCCTCTTTTCCTGTCACTCCTTCCATCGTTTTCTTTACCACAAAACAATCCATTAGATGAGGAAAAGCCAGAGCAGCTGCGTTCTGCCTTCGGAGTGGTGGCGCTAGGAGCTGTCCATGGGAAAGCACCCATGCGCCATAAACAGAGGAACTGTGTGATAAAACTACAACGCACATTTCCCTCCACCCCACGTCCTATTTCTTTCCACCTTTGGTCTGACCGGCATCTCTGTCTTCGACGTTCATTCACACTTGGCTCGTTCCCAGAAACGCTCCGCTCTCCTCGTTTCCTAGATTAATGGACCATGCAGCCTGTCCCTTCTAGGCCTCCTGCCGCGAAACCCTCTTTCATTCCAGCTTCTTGGCTGCGTTTGAAAGGACCTTGGGTGGAAACTCGGTAAGGCTTTTCATTCCCCGCTCCCTCCACATGAGGATGGCACCGCCTTGCCCAAGCTGAGGCCTCTCTCCCCAAGTCAGGACAGCTCCTACGCTCCCGTAAGAACTGCCCTGCTGGGCTGTGGACTCAAGCTTTGTCTACCCCAGTGTTCTGTTTCCAGCAGCAGCCAGCCAGACGTCTCCGGGAACCATACACAACAGCAGGATGAAGGCAGAGGCCTGCCCGTGTCTTGCTCAGATGTAGGCTGTTCCTGAACTTGGAGGTTCTACTTAGCAACCAGGGCGAAGAGCCGTGGCTGGACCGCCGCGAATCCCGCTTCCCCACCCCCCATCCACCGATGGCTCGGCGCCAACCAGTTCGCAGCGCCGGAAGCAGTGCGCGAACGACGTCCTCACAGCACCATGGTGGGGATGTGGTGAGCCAGAGAGGTCGGGTGCGCCACCGGCAAAGCAGGCGAGTGCGGCTGCAAGGCGCCATTGGGGGGGCGGTGCCGGGCGCTCTTCTGATGGGCCCGCAGCCCAGCCAGCTGGGAGTAGGCACTCTGGCAGACCTGGCACTTGTACGGGCGCTCGCCGGTGTGCAGGCGCACGTGGTTGCGCAGCGTGGAAGACTGGCTGAAGCGCCGGTTGCAGAAGCGGCAGACGAAGGGCTTGTCAAGGGTGTGGATGCGCATGTGAGAGCGGAGGTTGCTGCGGGAGTTGAACCCCCGGTGGCAGATGACGCAGCGCATGCGGCCGGTGGAGCTGGCGCCCGCCTCCACCGCATGGAAGTCCTCTAGGGGGCAAATAGAAAGAGCCGCGTCGCTTCTAGGCCACAGCAGCGGCACAACCAACTCATGCACTGAGTTGCCATAACTTTCCTCGTACTTATATAGGTTATAATTAGGGCTGCAAGACGATTACAGACAATTTATTAATTTTTTTTGGTCTTCTGGCGTTCGGTCGATTAGGCTATCGGTTAAATTTGCACAAATTGGGACATGGGTAAAAACAGTATTTCCCAAGCAGGTGAGCACATTGTTTTAAAGTGGTGCATTGATGTGCCAGAGCAGCAAGCCTCATCTTAGAAGAGGCATTCCCCATGGGGCGTGCGTGTCTCTCTCTGTGAAGGCCGCGTTTGCCGCCCGAAGGGTTCTTTTTTTATATATGTATAACCGTTGTCTTACTTGGCTGCCCAGTTAATAAGACCACAGAAAAGATTTGACAATGCAATCCTATACACATCTCCTCAAAAGCAAATTCCACTGAGTTCAGTGCGGCTCAGTGCCAGGTAAGTGGGTACAGGATTGCACTTACCTGGGAGTTGGCCCCATTGAACTCAATGGGACTTCCTTCTGTGTAGACATGCATACAGTTGCACTGTCAATCTAGAAAGCTGACTGATCAATTAAATGTCGCAGCCCTAATTTTAACGAAAATTATTCTGTAATGGAAAGCGGGGATGCAGAACCTCTTTAAGAACGTAATTCCATTCTGGAGAAGCTCTCTGGGGCCGCATCCCAGTGGTGGGCGAGGCCAGAGCCAAAAAGGGCAAGGCCAAAAAAGCCCCTCAAATACCAGCATATTTTAGCTTAAAGCTCTTGCTGACTAAGGCTTAGGGAGTGCCCGTAACTCAAGCCCCTGCTTTGCATGCGGAAGGTCCCAGGTTCGATCCCTGGCATCTCCAGGTAGGGCTGGAAAAACTCCTGCCTGGAACCCCGGAGAGCTGCTGTCACCAGTCCGTGTCGACAAAACTGGGCCAAATGGACCCAGGGTCTGACTCAGTAGAAGACAGCTTCCGATGTCCCCCTTTAAAGCCGTTCCAGCTAGAAACAAAGTATGATTCTAGTCCTCATGGTTTTGATAAAGGGGCTGCTTTAAAGGGGGACATTGGAAGATGCCGTCCCTCTTTAAAGCAGCCCCTTTATCAAAAACCATGAGGACTAGAATCTTACTTTGTTTTTAGCCGGAATAGCTCAGTGGCAGAGCCCCTGCTTCGCACACAAAAGGTCCCAGGTTCAATCCCTGGCATCTCCAGGTAGGGCTGGGGAAACTCCTGCCCAGAACCCTGGAGAGTCGCTGCTGCCAGCCAGTGTTGACAAAACCGGGCTAGATGGACCCAGGGTCTGACTCAGTAGAAGGCAGCTTCCGATGTGCCTTAGGAGAGACATGTCGACCTTTTAGAATGAGGGGGAGACTACAGAAATGCCAGGAAACCACCAAACGATCCGTGGCTGGCGAAAGGGAAAGGTGTGTGGCCAGCTAGGAACCAGAGGGCTGGATTTGCACCTTCTGAGTTCAGAGTTCTGCACCTCTGATGTAGGGCGTGATCCATCCCCGCGAGGGAGCCTCCTTTCCCTCCCTCCCTCCCTCCCACCTGGCTTTTGTGTGTGCTCTGCACGGGCCATTATTAGCACAAGGGAGGCCATTGCACACCTCCTGGTATACCCATCCATTCCCCCTTCTCCTTGGGACCCTACCTTGAAAGCTACTCATGCCTGGAGCAGCTGCACCCACAGAGGGGGACGGATCAAGCCCATATTCTATATGTATGTTGTTAATGAGATAAATAATGTTAATATTTATTATGGCTCATCATATCACAAAATTAGTATTATTCTATCAAACATGAACAAAAAGTAAAGACCCATTGATTTAAATAATTCGATATTTACACTGATGGCCTTTGTCCCCAAAATTGGATCCCTCTCTCCCACCTCCCCTCAATCCTGCAAAGCATACTTGCTAATTTTTAAAGAAAAATGCTCCGTATTTGTCAATTGCATCCGATGTAATTGCATCCCCTTTCGATTGACTGTGACCACAGCAAAGGAAGATGGAAGCATCAACAGCAACAGATTGTTCGGTTTGAAACACAGCCGCAAGATTAAGAGGTAAAAGTCTGTGTAAATTAGAAAGAAAAAGGGAGGGCTTGCTTGATGCTTGAAAAAAATACCAAGTGGCGTCCTGTTTGGGGAAGCTGCAACGAAATAAATTCAGCTGCAGGAAGGCCATTTCTGCACTGCAGTTTTAACAGCAGTTAACTGCACATCCAAGGAGCTTGAAGGGAAGTCTTAATACAGAATCTGTTAATGCAAACTACACCTCCTAGGTTTCTTTGGGGCATGGTGCAGCCAGGGCGGGGGAGGACTCCATGAGAGTGAAAGTATTATTTTAAAAACGGATTCCAATTGGTAGAGTAGACTGGGCCTGATCCTATGTGCATATTTATGTGGAAGTAAGCCCCACTGAGATCAACGGAACTTACTCCCACGTAAGAAGGAATCAGTATGCGCAAGCAGAGAGGGTAGAATGGGTTGTACCACTTGAGACTACAGTGATACAGCTGTTTTGCATGAAACACTCACACACACCAACAAGCGGAAAACTAGCCAGTCGAGGGAAACCGTCCTAGCCCAGGCCTTTTCTTATTGTGCTATATTTCTGTTTGCAGGGATATGCTTTTATATTTGCTTTGAAATGAAGGAGAGCTTTCAGAAACACATTTCCCCAAGCACTATATTGGTGGATCAATCCATTTTACCATGGCATTCTACATGTGTAGACCACCGGACTTGAGTGTGCATAGGATTTCAGCCTTAACTGAGGAAGAAAAGGAGGAGGAAGGCACCTAGAGTGAGGCCTCTCCCGCCGTGCTTCTACATAATAATTAACTGGATTAATAAACTGGGGTGTCGGTGTGCAGATGCACTGGGGGGAAGGGATCAGACAGGGGAAGTAATTCTCTTATATCTCTGTTGAGTGTGACTGGATCAATTCCAGTCCCAGACGTAGCAGCATTAAACGGCCATCGAAGGAGTTGCCCTTCTCTATCTCTGTGTGCATTGGTTGCTCTTCCAGTGGGGAGACAGTTGGCAGACACCCTCCCTACGCTTGCAAAAAAAGACAGGGGGTTTAATTGACTGTAAGGACGTAAGTATGTAAGAGGAGCCCTGCTGGATCAGGCCAAGGGTCCATCTAGCCCAGCATTCTGTTCACACAGTGGCCAGCCAGCTGTCGACCGGGAACCCACAAGCAGGGCATGAGCACAACAGCACCCTCCTGCCCATGTTCCCCAGCAACTGACGCACACAGGCTCACTGCCTCTGGTACTGGAGGCAGCACACAGCCCTCAGGACTAGCAGCCACGGACAGCCTTTTCCTCCAGGAATTTGTCCAACCCCCTTTTAAAGCCATCCAAACTGGTGGCCCTCACCACATCCTGTGGTAGCAAATTCCATCGTTCCACAGACTTCCAAACTACGTGCTGTGTGAAGATGTCCTTCCTTTGATCTGTCCTGAATCTCCCACAACTCGGCTTCCTGGGAGGACCCCTTTGGGTTCTAGTACGATGAGAGAGGGAGAAAAATGTCTCCCTGGCCACTTTCCCCACACCGAGCAGAATTTTGTACCCTCTATCATGTCTCCCCTCACTGGCCTTTCCCCCCATATTGCCCTAACAACCCCCCTCCCTCCCTCAGCAGAAGGAACTGGTCCTAAGAACGGTCTTCTGCTACTGGCCCTGCAAATTTTGTTCTCTCCCAGCACCACCAGAATTGGACCGTCTCCTCACCATGCTTGCTCTTCTTCTGTTCCTCTTCTAGGCCCAGCACGCCAGGGATGCCCAGAAAGGTATTGTGGGAATTTCCATACCAAACCAGCAACTCTTGATCTGGAGGGATCATCTGGGGAGAGAGAGGAGATGGGAAGGTGGGTGGGGAGACGGATCTTTGTTTTTAATCTGTCGGTGTTAACATGCTTTTATTAAGAATGTAAGCAAACCAAAGTCCTCTCCAGTTCAGCATTCTATATCCCACAATGGCCAACCAGATGCCATAATGGAAAGCCCACAAGCAGGACATGAGTGCAACAGCACCCTCCCACCCATGTTCTCCAGCAACTGGTGTACACAGGCAGACTGCATCTGATCCTGGAGGTAGCATAGAGCCATCAGGACATAAGACCCTACGGAGAGCCCTGCTGGATCAGGCCAAGGGTCCATCTAGCCCAGCGTTCTGTTCACACAGTGGCCAACCAGCTGTCGACCGGGAACCCACAAGCAGGGCATGAACACAACAGCTCCCTTCTGCCCATGTTCCCCAGCAACTGGTGCACATAGGCACACAGCCTCTGAGATACTGGAGGTAGCATATAGCCATCGAGACTAGTAGCCATTGATAGCCTTCTCCTCCTCCAGGAATTTGTCCAACCCCCTTTTAAAGCCATCCAGATTGGTGGCCATCACTATATCCTGTGGTAACGAATTCCATAGTTTGCAGCCATTTGATAGCCTTTTCCTCCGTGAATTTGTCTGATCCCCTTTGAAGGCAAGGGCGTTGAACCTCTTTCAACCTGAGGGCCAAATTCCATTGCAAAGAAGCTCTGGGGGGAGGGGGGGCACATTCCAGTGGTGGGCAGGGCCGAAGGCAACAGGGGTGGGGCAAAAAATGCAAAAACATACCGGCACATTGAAGCTTGAAGCATTTCCTGCCAGTAATGAAGCCTTACGAGAGGCATTTCAGCCTTTTAGAATGGGGAGGGGGGGATAACACAAAAGCCATCATAATTTCGAGTGATACCTTTATGTTCCTTTCACCGCACATTCACTTTGAAAATGTCCGATAGCTGAGAAATGCAGCTACGTTACACTTGCCCGATAATAAACAAATGTTTGCCTCTTTTCAGGCTGAGACAGACTTTGATTTGACTTTGCTGATGCCCACCGGGTTTTTTGCCTGACCAAACCGAGGAAGAACATGGGGAAATTTGGCCATGCGCCAAACCCAAAGGGGATGAAATTCAAATTGCATCGCGTCTATGATCACGTTGCAGTCCTCACAACAGCCTTGTGAGGAAGGCCAGTGCTATTATCTCCATATTGTTGGGAAACTGAGACCAACAGCTTGTCTAAGACCACAGACCAAGTTCACCAGGCAGAGGGAAAATTTGAACCAAGGACTTATAGATTTGTAGCTTACAGTGCAATCTTATGCATGTCTATGCAGACATAAGGCCTACTGAGATCAATGGGACTTGCTCCCAGGTAGGCATGTATAGGATTGCAACCTCAGTCTCTTAACCATTACTATAACTCCCATCATCCCCAGAAACAAGATGATGGGAGTTGTAATCCAGCACGGCTGGACAGCCCCATGCTAGGGGAGGCTGCATTATTCTATACCAGCTGCAATATCATTCTAGTGGGAGGCAAATACAGTTTTATGAGGATTAAAGGGTTAATCTGAAAGTGCTGCAGAAAAATGCATCACAATTCCGTTTTCTAGATACAAAATTCCTCTCATTCCATCGAGTCATACAGCAGTTATTTTCTTTTTTGAAAAGTAAATAGCAAAATGTTGTTGAGAGACATTCAAAACCTTCTGCAGAAGGAAAAACACCCCCCCCCCCCAAGAAGCCCGTGCTAAAATCTTAACTATTATTTTCCCATTAGGAGGCAAAACCTGAGACACAAGAGATGCCACATAATAACAGTACTTAGCACCGGTGTGCCAAGGAATCGCGTAGGCTGTGGTTGAGTGGGGGCCGCTGTTTGAAGGGACGGGCTTGCGTTGCAGAATGCACTCCACAGACAGGGAAGCGAGCCCACTCTGTGAGTTCGCGTTTGCCCGTTTGCAATCTTAAACCCTTTAAAATGGGTAGATCGATTAGCTAATGCTTTACCCGGCAGACTTAGGCAGCCATATGCATGGACACTGGGAGATGTAGATGCACAGCTGGAGGCATTTTGAAAGTTGTTACTGTAACTGGCAGAAGAGGCTAGCCAGTTTGAAAGGGGAAAGTGGCTTGGCTCTTCAGCGAAAAGATGGTTTGCTGTTCAAAACACACCCAACAACAACTTTCAACACACACCACTGTGTGTGTGTGCGTGTGTGTGTGTTGGGGAGGAGAGGTTCTCCCCTAGCCATATGGCTAAAGATCTGCATATGGATTGCAGCTAAAGATCAATCTACCAATTTTAAAGAGTTGAAGCTCACAAACGGGAACACGCTAAAATCTGGGACATGCCAACAATCCATACAGTGGTCTGACATCCCTGCTGGTGGAGTACATTCTGCAATGCAAGCCGGTCCCTTCAAGCAGTGCCCCCCCCACCCAAATGCTCACATGTTCAACCACAGACCACAGGATCCTTTTGCGACTTTACATGATTAAGTGGGGAGGTATTTTAAATCCATCCAGGCAAATTATAATTTGTGGGGCTGCGAATTAAGGGCACAGGTCTTGCCTTTTTGAGACTGGTTTTTGAAAGCAACACATATCCTTTGCTGCAGGTGTGGCGCTTTGCGTCGGGGAGGCATTCAGAAATACATACAGAATTCGACCCAGCGCAGTTGGCATTACACGCAGAACAGCCCTTTCGTGGGGGATTTGAACGCAAGAGTGGGTGGGACATCAGCAGGGAATGGCCACCTGCTAGCCCTCACTGAATTTGTTTATGGAAAGTCTTTTCCAGCACGACTGCAACTCGAGATCTTTTAACAGGGCCGGCCCTGCCATTAGGCTGTTTGAGGGGAGGAAGCAGTGGTGAAGTGTCAGAGGGCAGAGCTGTGTGTACTACGAGGCCTGCCCTGCACCCACTAGGCAAGCCTGCTGCCCTCAGGCGCCACAGTTTTATCCCCACTGTTGCCAGTCCAGCCAGCCTCTGCACACGGAATAGCACGGGGGCAGCGGGATTTTGTCCTTCACCTCAGCCAACGAAATTTCTCAGGCCATTCCTGCCGTAAATTGAGCCCGGGGCATTCTGCACACCAAAGGTGGATCGCTTGCAGCCCGCCAGATGTTTTGGCCTACAATTCCCTTCTAGCCCTCACCAGCACAGCTAATGGAAAGCCTTGTAGGCCCAAACATCTGGACGGCCAGAACAAGTTACAAAGCTCTGTTTGATGCAAAGTGGGTGCTCTGCTGCTGAGCAAAAATCCTTCCTGGGATACCGTGGTGGCTTCCTCTGTGCCAGCGGGGCCAGGAAGACTGGAAGCTAAACTGGGAGACTGCCACTATCCCAAACCATTGTTCAACAGCCTCTGGGGTGTGTGTCTCACCAGCACACCTCTGTTCACACAGGGAACCTTTCTGTTCCACTTTGCATCTTGCTGTGCAATGCACCGGCGTGTCTTCCTGTGCAATGCAGTTCATGTTTCCTCAGGCCTGTCTTGCTGTATCCTGCATGGCTCACACCCAGCAACGTGTGCATCGGATGAACGTCTGCTTAGAACTACTCTCCTCTGAACGAAGTCCCATTGAGTTCAATGGGACCTACTCCCAGGTAAAAGTATATACAGGATGGCAATCTTCTTCAGGTTGCAGACCTCATTTTTAGCCCACATATGGCAATTTAGAATGTTCAAGGATGATCTTGTTGTAATGTTTACAACAACCCTGCAAGGTAGTCAGCATTGACCCCAGATTACAGACTGTGGAGTGGGAGGGTGAAACTGAAAGAATGGCGGGTTATCTAAGGGTGCAATCCTATACGTGTTTAGACCAAAAGAAAAAAAAAGCCCTGCAACTCCTAGCATTCCCCAGCCAGGGCCAGTTTTAGCCTTTTGGGGTGCAATCTTTTGCATGTTTAGACAGAAAAAAGTCCTACAATTCCCAGAATGCCACAGCCAGCATAGCTAGCTGAAGGGGTGCTGGGAGTTGTAGGACTTTTTTTCTGTCTAAACATGCATAGGATTGTGCCCTTAGCAGCTATACTTCAATAGGTCTCGACTTTTTCAGAGGATCTTAATACATGTTTTGCTTATTTTGGCAGGGCACCTGAAAGATTCAGCACCCAACCCCACAGCACAGAAATCTGCCTAAAATTTGCAGGTGCTACTTTAGATCTATATATGCAAAATTAGAAATAATTGCTAGGATTTATTTGAATTTCACAGGAAGCAATGCCAGCCGAATAAGTCCTCCTCCAAATCCTCGCAGACAAAATACATTCTTCATTTTCCAAGGGAAAAAGTTTTTTCACTAAGCTCATTATCAACAACTTCAGATACGCAGACAATGAGAGCTGGACTATAAGGAAGGCTGAGCGCCGAAGAATTGATGCTTTCGAATTGTGATGCTGGAGAAGATTCTTACGAGTCCCCTGGACTACAAGGAGGTCAAATCAGTCCATCCTAAAGGAAATCAACCCTGAGTGCTCATTGGAAGGACAGATACTGAAGCTGAAGCTCAAATATTTTGGCCACCTAATGCGAAGAGAAAACTCTCTGAAAAAGACCCTGATGCTGGGAAAGACTGAAGGCAAAAGGAGAAGGGGACGGCAGAGGATGAGATGGCTAGATAGCATCACCGATGCAATGAATATGGACTTGAGCACACTCCGGGAGAGAGCGCAGGACAGGAAGGCCTGGCGTGCCATGGTCCACGGGGTCACGAAGAGTCGGACACAACTGAACGACTGAACAACAACAAGGGGAAAAGAGGGGTGTTTTTTTGGGGGGTGTAGCATGTGAAAAGTGAAATGTTAATGCTTCCATCCCCAGCTGTGATCCCTCTTGAAAAGTGCCACCCCCCACCCCGGCATGGCAATTAAACTGAGAAAAAACACCTTCGATTGGAACCAATGGGTACTCAGAGCTCTGTGGAATAGAGCCAGAGCCCTCCGAAATAGATTTGTGGCCCAGGCCTAACAACACCCCTGTTTTTATGGCATGGTCCGCAGTCACATGATGTGGCTACCTTGCTGCAGCTAAGCATTTCTAGGTGTGGTCGGTGTCTGGATGGGAGACTTCTTGGGAACCCATAAATACCACTTTAAGCTCCATGAAGGAAAGACAAGATGAAAAAGTACAATTTTACTAACTGTGATTTAAAAAACAAAACATGTCTACGTGCCTTGGGTTTACACAAAGGAAGGCACTGTGAATTGGGTCCTGCTTAACTTCAGAACTGGCGGAAATTGGGTTCCAGACACTCCAATGGTTAACCAAGCTAAGTCCAAACAGGCAAACATCACCACAGAAGAAAAAGTAAATTGAAATCCATTGAATGCTTTATTTAAGCAAATCTCAAAATTTAAGAAAAGTAGATTGGTGGTTATATGAGCATTAGAAACGTTCTCTGGGATTACATTCTCAGCAGTAAAAGAGCATGTAACATAAATAAAATTAAGGAAAAGAATTGAAATTGACAAAGCGGTCGCTACAATTGACAAAGCTTGCACAACTTTTTAGCCTGTGTGTTTGGCCGTTTGGACTTAGCTTGGTTACCTGCCGGGGTGCCTAAAACCCAACCGGTGTAGATTCAGGACCGAATTAACAAGAAAGCAAACTTTTTTTGTCGGTTGATTTGATTTATATCCCACCTTTCTACCAAGAAATGGCACTCAAGGCAGGTAAGAATAATAAGACCATCTCAGACTTGTTTTTCTTGGCATGCAAGATAAATCCTACAAAACAAGACCAGAAGGGCACAGTTTGGGTTCAAAGATGTATGCCTTGCCCTGATTCCAACCCGGTATTTGCAGACTCAGCGGTCTAAGAGGCCCCTTCCAACCCTACTATTCTATGGTTTTATGATTCTAGGACATGCTGCAAACTGTGTGATTTCATGAAGTCCATCCTCCAGAACCTTTTCTCAGATTTGTGCATGTTATTCTGAAGTCCCATCTATCGGAGAACTTGTGCCATTGGCCATGCTGGCTGGGGAAGATGGGAGCTGTAGTCCAACCTGCACCACATTGGGGGAAGCTGCCTTAGGGTATGGGGTGTGGATTACGCAGCCTCATGGGAGACAGGACTCAGCTCCTCCCCACACATTTTGTTCAGCCACCCCACACCTGTCTCAAATTTTCCCCAGATGCTGCCCACGCCCATTCGAGCCTACTTTTACAATCTTAAGGACTACTAACTTGAAAAAAAAAACACAAGAGGACAAAGCTGAGATTCTCAGGAAGCCAAATCCTGAAGCTAGCTCTGTAATTTTTCCTGCACATGTGTGTACTTGTGAAATCTACACAACATTTTGAATCAAATCTCTGCAATGCTTTAGCTTTTCCTCTTGACACCTACATTAAACTCCCTGTCACCTTTCAAAGAAATTGTCTCAAGAACAAAGACGCATCGACAACCTGGGTCAAAAGTACGTGGCCTGTTCTGTTTTCTCTCACCCTGCATTTCCTACCCTCAGCTTTCTCTCATCCTTGAGTTCCTCACCTCAATGGCCTTGTAGAAGATGCTGTTGCCAATCTGGACCACCTCCAGATTCTGCTCTTGCTCGTTCCTGGCACACTTGATGTACGTCATCCAGCTGCGATGGTCTTCTTGGCTGGCATCGATGAAGTAACGGACCGTTCCATCTTCATTGAAGACCTGGGGGTCAAGGCAAGAGCAGTTGGTCCCTGGAATGCAGCCACCCCTCCCTGAAGAAATGCACTCCAGTCCCCCGTCCCAGGAAAGACTTCAGTGCATTGGGAAAGGGGCAGAACGGGGCATCCAAAATGATCAAGGGGCTGGCGCTGAAGTGGCAATTCTCAAACTTCCCCCATACAAACCCCTTGAAAATTGCTGGGGGGGGGGGGCTCAGTGGACCACTTAAAAATTGCTGTTGCTGTCCTGTAAATCAAAGCACATCATGTGCAATGCTTATTCCAATAGCATGCATTTTTCATCTGCACCAGCACGATTGTCAAAATCAGTGCTGCATTATCAAAATCATGGGCCCCACACCAGGGTCTGATTAGCCTGTCGGATCGTCCATTCCTAGTCCAAACATCCTCAGTCTCTCAGTGCTTCCAAATGGAGGGTTCCTGGCACTACCAGTCAGAAGGCGTTGTGTAGCTTTTTCATCCTTTTCTCCTTAACAGATTATCTATCATCATTATCATTATCATTATCATTATCATTATTAAAGTCAATGCAAGTTAACAGTGCTTGATGATTATGATGGTGCATTGATTTTTGCCATAAGCAAGCATGAAAATGAAATCAATAAAATTAAATTGCTGCTGCTGCTGCTGCTGCTGCTGCTGCTGCTGCTGCCACCGGGGCCAGCATCAAGTGTCAGCCCGATTGGGCACCTGCCCAGGGCCCACACCCCAGCAGGGGCCCACTGGCAAGAGCCCCCCTAGAGTTGCTCCTCCTCTTCCCCGTGGCAACCCCCTTGTTGACCCGCCTCTTGCCCTTGCTCAAACAACGGTGGTGGTGAGGAGGAGGAGCAGGAGATGCCCCGGCCTTCCTGGCTGTGGCTTTGCCCTGTCAAGCAGCAAGTGGCAGCAGTGATGGGGAAGAGGAGCTGGTGACAGTGGTGGCAGGGAAGCGGCCCACTGTGGCAGGGGCCCCGGGGAGGGTCTGTTGCTCAAGGTCATGGCTGTCATGGACAGCCAAGTTCACGTCAGAAGCAGCAGCCCTATTTGCCCCCAGCATCTGAGTGTCAGGCGGACTCTGCGAAGGCTCTTCCCTTTAGCCCTCATGCGTAAGAGCCATGGCTAGGCCAGCCCTCTGGGAATGTTCCAGTTCTGGCTGAAAAGGCCATCAGAATGCCCTGTTGCAGAATTCTAAGGCGTTTGCTGCTTCTGGTTCTCACGCGAGGAGCATGGCCCTCCATGGCTGTTTGCAGAGCCAGTGCCAAGGGGAGGCATGGCCAGGCACTTGCCAAGGGCCGACACCCCGGCCTTGACGAGAGCTCCCTGGACATGCTCCTCGTCTTCCCCATTGCCACTTCCTTGTCCGCCCGCCTCTCGCTCTGGCCCAGAAGACGGCGGCGGTGGTGGTGAGGAGGAGGAGGTGGCGCGGCCGACTTCCTCCAAGGCTCTCTGCCGGCTAAGGAAGCAAGTGCAAGCCGTGATGAGGAAGAGGAGGAGGAAGAGCAGCTAGTAACAATGGCAGTGAGGAGGCAGACTCACTGAGGGAGGGGGCCCATTGAGGAGGTCTTGCCCAAGCCCCCACAAAAGCTGGATGGGGCACTGATAGATTAATAATGATAATGATGTAACAGGTGCCCTTGGCTAGATGTGCGAGTAGGGATGTCAGAGAATTCTGCCACGGACCCCAATGAGGCCAGATTCCAAGAATCCGGCCCTACTGGGGTCCGTGGTGGAATGGAGCACTCACCTCCCTTCAGCGCTGGTGATATGGCCGGCCGTCATTGCCGTGCCGTATCATTGTGCTAAGTTCAGACACAAATGGCACCCACTACACCATTTCTATCCCTGTTTTTTCACACGATAGGCTACGCAAATGTCTACGTAAATATAATTGGTGTAGCCTATCGCGTGAAAACAGGGACGCAAATGGCCTAGTGGGCACCATTTGCGTCCGGACTTAGCACAGCGATACAGCACGGCAATGGAGGGCAGCTGTATCACCAGTGCTGCAGAGCCGGCAGCTGGCTCCGTAGGATCACCACGGAGCAGAGCCGGCCTGGACGGATTCTGGAGGGGCCCCGGAACGGGGTAAGTGATCCGCCCATCCCTATGTGTGAGTAAGGTTGACTGCCTGGGTTAATGAGTCATTATTAATAATGATTCATTATAATAATGACTCGGGTTATAATCGTCATCATCACCGTCAAGATAAGAACATAAGAAAGTAAGAAAATCCCTGTATTATCAGACCCAAAGTGGGCCATCTAGTCCAACTTCTTGCTTTTGAGAATTCCCAAGCAGATAGTGATGGGAAGCTCACATACCTGGGGCAAAGGGAACAGGCCTCTCCCAGTTTGCTCCCCAGAAACTGGTAAACTGCCTCTGAACGTAGAGATTTCCCACAGCTAAGGAATAGCCCTGTCATGTTGCCATGCCCTGCTGCAGTGCTGGGCAGCAGGTAGATCTTGGCAAGAATTTCTGGCTCCCACCTGTTTCACAACAGCAGCAACAAAATGACTCCCCGACCCACCCGAAATTACACTGCTAAAATGAAGAAAGCCTGGGGCACCCAGGAGTGGGGTTTTGTCTGGATGGATGGGGAGCTCTTGCTCAGTTCCGGGACTCAAAACAAATTCCTGGGCTCAAAGTTTGTTCATTCTTTTGCAACCAGAACTGGTTGGCAAAAAGTTCTCGGGGTTCTAGTAAAGAACAAAGTAGAGTCCACAAGCCTGGAGTCTGCCTGCCACTGTCTTACTGTGACTCAAGCTAAGCACATGCAACCGGAACTTCCGGCTTCTCCTTCCCTGCTTCCCTTTGCTTCGCCTTCCTCGCTTCTTTTCCCATCTCAGATTTTAGACTGTAGGTTCCTTGGGGCAGGGACCTGCCATCTCATACTCTGTGAAGCTCGACGCTCTACACTGATGGTGCACTGTAAATCAATAAATCTGTATCAATAATATATCGCAACACACACCCCCTCCAGAAATGTGCTAAATCACTTTTGAAGCCATCTAACCTGGTGGTGGTCATTAGCTCATCTTGTGGCAGCCCATAAATTAAAGTGCTGATGCAATGCGCCAGTGCCGACTCCTGGGTTTGGAGGGTCCTTGGGCAAGACACCCTCAGTGGGCCCCCTCCCTTCTCACCGCCATTGTCACGAGCCGCTGTTGCTCCTCATCCTCTCTCTCATCATTGCTCCCACTTGCTTGCTTGACAGGCAAAGAGCCGGGGAGCCAGGAGGCTGCGGCATCTCCTGCTCCTCCTCTTCACCAACACCCTTGCCTGGGCCAGAGCGAGAGGCCGGGGAACTAGCAGGTTGTGATGGCGGAGTGGAGGAGCAACCCCAGGGGAGTCTTGCCACTGGGACCCTGCTGGGGTGTGTGGACCCTCGGCAAGTGCCCAATCATGCCTACCCTTCATGCCCAGCATCGTGTGCAGAGAAGTACTCCTGTTCATCTATCCTGCTGCATCGCCTGCCAATCAATTTCACTGGAAAGTGTCAGGGTGGACACTGAGCCCATAGAATCCCAGAATAGTTCTGATTCTGAGGAAGAGGAGTCGCTCCTGGGAGAGGAGAGCACTCCTCTTTCCCAGGGCCAACAGCTGACGGAGATTCCTCCCACCGGCATTCCTAGCTTAGATAGCAGTCCTGGGAGTGACAGAGCGCGGGAAGCAGACTTGATGGACGCACGACGCTGACGCAGAGAGCGGCGCCAAATGGAGGGCGCGGAAAGGAGGCGTAGTGCCCGGTTGGTGCGCAAACAACGGCTGCGCCCAGAGGATCCAAGGGAAAAGGGGAGGGACTCTCCCTAGCCCTTAAGTTCAGGGTCTGCCAGTGATTCCCTTTCAAACGGGGACCAACTGTTCCAGCTTAGGGCATAGGTACTCTGCTGCTCATATCTAGTTGCTAACGGTAGAGTTGTTAAGTTGTAAAAGAGGAACAAAGCTTTGAAAAGAATCCCTTTGTCTGTGTCTAGACTTGGCTACTGGATTAGACTGAGAGAGGCCTCCAAGGAGCCCTTGACAGCAAGCAAGCATAGGGTCGTCCCCCCGCACACACACACACACACACACACACAGCATCATCGTTCTGAAATTTGCAGTCGTGGTGACCAAATACAGCCCATAAGCAGCTTCCTGCGCCTGGATGCCACGTCGCCTCTGGCTTCTGAGCTGGGGAGCAGACAGAAGCATGGAGGCAGGCCAGAAGAAACGCCTGGATTCGTGCCACAGCAATGCCCACAGACCGTTCTGCTTCTGCCCAGCACTTCCATAAACGCACTGTGGTTACAGCCTTGCTGTCCAATTCCTTGCAATGGGGTCTATTGCTCCTGTTTCCCCTAAATGCCTCTGGATGGGAACCCAGGAAGCTGCTTATACCAGATTAGATTCTTTGTCCATCCAGACCTGGACAGAAGGTAGGTTTGTATCTACAGGTAGATCTCTTGAGTGATTTGCAGTAGATTAGCAAGCGTTTCTGACCCCTAATTATTTTGCATCACCAGCAGCAAACTGACAGCAGCCTCCCCACCCCACTCCTCAATTATACTGTGCTGAAATGGAGAACGTTTGAGGTAACCAGGAATGGAGTTTTGTGTGGCGGGACAGTCTGTTCAGCCCTGGTATTGAAAACAAATTCCTGAGCTCAGAATTTTTTAATTCTATGCTTACGTCTTCTGCTCCAGGCTCTAGCTGCTAGATCTTGGGGTTCTAGTAAAAAATACAGAATGGATCCCCCAAGCCTGAAGTCTGCCCACCCCTGATCTGTTCCAGCCTCATCTATGCTGATTGCCAACAGCTTCTCAGGTGGGGAGCAGACTTTTCATCCACAGCTACCTGCTTTTTCTAACTAGAGATGTACAGAATCGAACTTGGAACCTTCTACGTGCCATGCAATGTGTACTGCAGGGTTGGATGGATCCGTCAATTTTAATTTCTCTTTCTCACTTTCTCATTTTTCCAGTCTTAAATCCAGCTCTTCCTAAACTTAATTCAGTTCACCCCCAATTTTAAGAATTTTTTTAAAGTTTGCATAAAAATGTGCATATTTACATGCATTTTGGTATGCCTTTTTGCCTAATATACATATTTTTGCAAGCCATTTTTGCATTATAATGCATTTTTGCACATGACCTTCACTCAGATATAAATTTTTCTGTGCACATTCCACGAACATACTCATTTTTAATGCATTTTATATTGGAGAACTCCAATGCAAAATTCAGAGGAGTCCGAATTTCGAAGACTAACTGACTTTTGCTCTGTGTATTGCTTCAAAAGTGCACAGTTAGGGAAGTCTGATTTAAAATGTAAACAGAACACATTTCTCTCCTGTCCCTAGCAGGTTTTGACACAAAAGGACCTTCATGTGCTAAAATGGCTGTGAATGTTTCCTAGCTTAGAAATTCGCCTGCAGAGATGGGGAATGTGCCGAGTTCTCAGAAGAGGTACACAAGAGAAATGGCAGTTTGGATCAGGAGACAGAGAAAAGAACAAGCAAGCTGTGAGTAGGCTGAAAGGAAAGCCCTCTTGGGATCTGGTGGTTCTGTAGGAAATCCATTGCGTTTTAAGAATGCCTGCTAATTGCCTCCACTTATATATTTGTAAATAAAGCAAATATTACAAAGGTGCCGCTAAGTCTCCAGTGCTCTCTCTGTCTCTCAGCCAGAGGAAATGAACAGCACACTTTCAACCCATGATACTTAAAGAGGCTAAATTCTGAGTAAACATGGATTGGGCTGGTAGTGCGGACCCTGGAACCTGCCACCCCTTGGAGGAACAGGGGAGTACATAATGGTACATGAGAACATGAGAAGAGCCCTGCTGGATCAGACCAAGGGTCCATCTAGTCCAGCGTTCTGTTCACACAGTGGCCAACCAGTTGCCCATGGGAAGCCCACAAGCAGGACAGGAGTGCAACAGCACCCTCCCGCCCATGTTCCCCAGCAAGTGGTGCACATAGGCATACTGCCTCCGGTACTGGAGGCAGCACGTAGCCATCAGGTCTAGTAGCCATTGATAGCCTTCTCCTCCAGGAATTTATCTAACCCCTTTTTAGATGATCCAAGTTGGTGGTCATCACAACATCCATGCTGCATCACCGGTGGCATGCATGCCAGCAACCGGGCATGCTTTAGATGGGTGAATCGGAACCACGGAACATGGAGAAGCAGCCCAAGATTCATGTACGAGTGCAGTGTGGTGTGTGCGGGTGTGTGCACGTGCTTATCCATGGATAGATGCGTGTATGTAGGGCACCTCTAGAGAGTTTAGGCAATTGGGCAGTATAGAAATGTAATAAACAAATAAATAACGGCACATGTCCATTTCTCCTCCTGCCTTTACCTCCCACATGAGATTATTGTTTTTGCAGAGATCAACGTGCTCTGGTGAGATGATGCGTCCTGTGAAGGGTCCCATCTCGGTGCCGGCTTTGATCCAGGTTTTAGAGAAGATGCCCAGCCCTTCCCCAGGGATGGAACTCTGGGCAATGATAACTTCTGAAGGCAGGACCAAACTGGATAACTTCTGAACCTCTGCATGGGAGAGAGACAGAGAAGGAGAAAAGAGATGAGGTTGAGGAGATTCCACTGGAACCAATGGAAAGGGTTCAATGGAAAGAACTTCCCCCCTAAGTTCGATTGCCATGAAGGGGGTAGGGCTTGGTAGGTTTCCAGCATGTACAGAGGGGAGGGTTAACTCTTCCCTTTCCAGCTGCCACCACCTCGAAAATCACCCCCTGCATGGCAATTAAGGTAAGAAGGGAGTCTTCTACTAGCATCAGTGCATGCTCAGGTCCACTGGAGGTTGGTGACTGGGTGCCCAGTTTAGGGATAAGGTTCAGGACCTTGAATAGCGCCTTTAGAGTTTTGGCTGGTGGTAACTAAAACCCAGAATGGAGTCCTGCCCCTCTGCAACTGGAGTCACCAGCCGCCGCTGCTCAGGAGAATAGATTCACGGGCCAAAGCCTAGTGACACCCTTGAGCAGAGCATAAGAACTACCTTGCTGGATCAGACAAAGGGGCCATTCACTAGCCCAGTATTCTGCTTCAGTCAGTGGCCAGCAGCGACGCTGAGCACTTGTGAGCAGAGTACAAAGGAGATGGTCTTTCACCTATGGTTTGACATTGCCCAGCATCTGAGATACACTGCTTCTGTACATGGATGCTCCATTTAGCCAGCATGGCTCATAGATACACCATGAATTGGTATGCGAATGACCATCATCACGTTTTGCCCCAGGTTCAAATTTCACCGTGACAGCCACCAGTTCATTGGGTTCCCTTGGGTGACCCAGTCAGTTCCCAACCTCAATCCTTTACTCGCAGTAAAGAGAAAATAACAGACCCTGGCCTAACATGCATGGTTGATGTCAGGACTGCTGAAAGAACATCTCTGTAGAGGTTTGAACATTTGAAATGTGACAGGCAAAAGCTCAGGATCATGGCTGTGAAAACACGTCAGGGCACTTGAAGAACCAGCCAGCATGCAGTGGCCCAGGGGAGAAATCAACTCATGGCAACTTTGCCGTGCAAAAACGGCCAAAGGAATACAAATTAATTGGCCATCCAAACCAGTAGTGCCATTCAGGGCTGAAGTTTAGGGCCCCACGATCAAGAGAGCAACAGGTGATGAAAGCATAAAGGGAGCAGAAGCAAACGCTGTTTTATTCTGTAGCCATGATGGTGCTGGGATGAAGGGAGTTTAAAATGCAAAACTCCTGGTGCTTAGAGTATTTTCCTTTTTAAATCAGTGTTGGTCAACAGTTTTGTTGTTGTTCCAACATATCCACAATGTAGAAGCAGTTGTTAAGCATGGAATGGCAGTGGCTGGAGGAGAGAAACACTTGTGTGCTTAACAGCTGAAGAAGGGCATAAAATCATTAAGACCAGAGTCTGAAATTACTGTGTTGCCCTGCTGATCCAAAATGGACTTGACATGCTGAATATTAAAGGCTAGTGTTTGTCCAAACATGGAAGCTGATTATATATTTTGCACAAATTCAGTTGTTTCTACTCTACCGGTACCGTAACCTTCGTGATTAAAATGTTCCATGAGTTATGTGCCGCTTGCTTTCTGTGCCTCTGATCCCCATCCACAATTGCCACTGTTCAGAGGAAACAAAAAGTGTGAACCAGCCTGGATGGCCCAAGAGGAACAGCCGGAGCCCAGTCCAAAGAAATGATACCTATATTTGGGGGAAATTCATCTTTCACTACAAACCACCTGGGAGCGGGGGAAAGGCCACCAAATGCTTGTGCCAGCAAGCTGAGTTTTTCTGTTTGTGAATTTGCTCCCCCTGTCCTCTCCCAGAAGCATCATTTTTTAAAGACAAGAGTGGCTTACAGCGATGTTCAACTCGCTGGCATGATGGAAACTGAACAAGTTGTGTTAGGAGCCTAAGCACAATACACACAGCCTGATTTCCGGAGTGATTCGGGGAAGCCAAAACTGGATTAAATTGGCTGAAATTGGTATTACATGTTAGCAGAGCTGCAGGAGCAGGGCTGGAAGACTGATTATGCATTTTGCATGCACACCCACCCTGTTGGGGTCCGTGCATGCTGAACGGAAAATGTACATAAACACCACTGATTTCGCATTTATCAACTCAGAAAAACCCTTCCGCGCCACTTTCCAGCTCTAAGAAGATGGTGCAAGGTGTGCAGTGGCGCATGCAAGCTGTCACAAGAAACAGTCCAATGAGCAGCCCAAACAGGATGTGTTGCTCCTTGCTCAGTCAAAACGCATCATCCAAGTGATCTTGGATAATGTAGTTTTGTCTGTAGAGTTTCATGGATTGTCGGATCCATGTATGCAATACAATATAATACAACTGTATATACTGATTCACATCAATCCCCTGTTCTTCTTGAATCTTTCCACTGGTATCATCTTCCCCTGGCTGGTTCAATGTAGAACATAATCCCCTCGGGGCAGAAGGGGTTTCACATTCTAAATGGCCTAGTCTTGGCTGGTTTATATCATTACAGAAACGCCATGTATACTTTTCATATTAAGGGTTGGATCCAGATTTAATCATGCTTAGAGTAGACCCATTAGATTTAGAAACTGGACAAGTAACTTAGATTCCTGCATTGAGCAGGGGGATGGACTTGATGGTCTTAGATGGTCTTCCAACCCTACTATTCTATGATTCTAATTTGTGATTATCATGAGACCCATTGACTTCAGTGACTCTACTCTAAGTATGACTGTTATAAATAAGTCTGTAAATTGTAGCAGTATCTAAGTGGAGAATCTATTTATCTTTCACAATGCACAAAATCTCTCAGAAAAATTTACATTCTCCAGTCTTACTTTGCATCTATGTATATTGACAGGGCAATATATATAATACCCTATTTATGCTGTCAATTGAGGCACATTTTCTAAACATCCATATAAATATTCACGATTGCTTTCAAATCTCATAAATGCCAGCATATATGCCAACAGACACCATAAGCACATGACAACAACATATTCATGCCCACTCCATACAGTTGTAATATTTAAATAGCACACAACATTTTTAAAACCCCAACACAGCCCTCTGTGTCACAAATACCCCTCATTAGATTAAATTAGACAACATTTAGATAGACCTGTCCTTCTAACAGCTAACTCAAGTGGTGAGTGCCAACAGAAATGGAGCCAAAATAGGACCACTGAAAAACAAGACAGCGGTCAACATTCTCGGGAGAACCAGAAAGTTTGCAGAAATACAATCCCCCACCCCAAAAAAAGCCTGAAGGAAGTTTTTTAAATCCCAAACAGCCCGATGAAGACTGATAGTCCTGAAATGTTGAATGTCAGTTGGAAAAGAAAAACTGGGAAATGGGTGCTGACATCCTGAGCAACTTTACACTGCAACTTTTTTGTTTCAGGTCCCACTTTTAGGTAGATCATGCACACTGTTTAGTTTTCAAGCACTCATTGACCTTCTCTATACATACATCATGCACGCGTGTACAACAAAAAACACATTGCACTCCTGTAAGACACCACAGCTTGGCACAAATATTGATGGGGCAGGTCTGGCATTGGCTACTACTACGAGCCGAAACAGAGCTAAATGGGACTGAGCCCCATGCTCAGAAGAACAGTAAACCTTCTACTGAGCAAATCCTATTCTTTCTTTAGCCAGAAGGCCATTTAAAAAACAAAAAGCACACGTTTATCTGACTATCAGATGCTGGGGACAAACAATGGATCCTTCATGCCCCATTTGTACTTTTGGAACCACTCTGCTGACGTCTGTTGGAAGCAGGATTCTGGGTGAGTTGACCTATACACCATGCTCAAAGACACACCAGCTCCCCATTCACCCTCCCTGTCCTATATAGCTAGGTACCACACAAATATGATAAGTGTGCCAGGAATATACACAGGCACACAGTAGCCAACATCTTCACACCACACCAGGCTGCTCTTGCAGAAATAATTATGCATTGCACACCCCTATGCAAGCACACCACATGCCATGTGTCTGTGTGAGGATAAGTGCATCACATGCTGCAGCCATGCACAACACACCCACAGTCATATGCCAGGCCTGAGCCCATGCCACCCAGCCACAAATGGAATACTAGAGATGGCACATTGTGGTCCAAACCCTAAAAGGACATCACTTGGCCCTCAGATGACAATTCAGCGAGGTGCCTGTGTTTGTGGGGGAGCAGAGGATTAGAGCCGTAGGACTTTGTTGTGGGCCCTGCCTGGCTCACTGCCCTCCACAATCCCCTAAAAGTGGCTCTTTCCAGTAAATGTATGTATGCGCAAACTAGGGGCCTGTGCACATCTGAGTTACACTTACATGTGTCCAGAAAACAACTAGCTTCTGCACACATTCGTGGCACCCCTTGTTTCCCCATGGATGGGAGACAGCCTTTTGCCTGCAATCTCCACACCCTGTCTTGTTGATCCGCCTTACGCCACGGAGCTACAACTGATGATGTGCAACATCTTTCTGGTTTGCACACCCCACACAGACCCTGCCCTGGGGCATTTTCAGGTGATAGCTCCTGCATTCCCCCCTGTGAGCCATCTTCCTGACCACAGTGTGTTCTGTGTGCCCCATCGGGGGGATGGGGGGGACAAGGTTTTACAAGGTTCCCCTCTAAGGCAGCCAGGGGAAGAACCTGGGAAAACCAGAGTGCTGGGCACAGAGAGGTCTGCAGCTGAGAAAAGGGGGTTAAATGGTGTCTATTGCAGTCCATAAAGCAATTTGTCATGCTGTTTAAAGTGATCCGTATTCATTCAAGTCACTTGGAAGGAAAATCGCTAATTCTAAATTCATTAGCCTTCAGAGAATGCTGTTGCCATACACTGGGGCCCTGAATGGCGAAAGAAACTTGTTCTAAAAGGCGCAGGAATTTCTCTTTACAAAATGGGGGAGATTAGCTGGTTGACATCATCTGAAAGGCAACAGAATGAAGTTTTCATGGTACATTAAGAAAGGAACAGTAATCTTGTGGGGGGGGAGAGCGAGGGGGGAATTGGGAGTCACAGAGATGCCAACGGTAGGGAAAATAGATCACCCCCAGATTGATGAATGAGGAATAAGAACTTGAGACATTTTAAATAAAAGAAAATGTACCCCTCCCTGCCATTCCTCCTTCTCTTCAACTCCACCCCCCCCCCACCACCGCCTTTTTAAGTTCTTGGTTTAAGTGGGAACTTTTTCTACAGGCCAGGCCCAAGTTAACTAAATGAATTTAAAACCTCTCCTTTATCAGTCAACTGCTATTACACGCCTAATAAGACTTTAAATGCCAGGGGCTTTAAAGGCTCAAGCGGGAAAAGGGCTGAGTGAAGAGCAAACTGGAGGGAGAGACGGGAGTGGGAAAGTCAGAAAAGGGGGATTATATATATATATATATAAAGGTTAAAAACTTTGTGGGAAGGCTGGGAGGCAGAAAACATGTTGCTGTTTCTTTTGAAGGAGGAAGGGCGAGAAAGAATGTTGGTTAAATATAAAAAGGGTTGGAACGTTGAAACCCAGGAACCGGGGAGGAACAGCAGAGCGAGACCTGATGAAATGGTGATGGGCAGACTAAGGACCCCAGCTCTTTAGGAACCTTTCTTATGAATGTTAGGGACGGTAGATAAGCAGGCTGTTTTAATTATCTTGCTTGGGGAGGGGTTGCAGATGGGCGGGGGGATAGAATAGAGGGTTGCATGCACTGTAACCTCTCAGCTGTCCTACTCTGGAATTGGTCTGTGACTTTGTGCCATCAGAAGAAGAGAGACCTGGATACTCTCAGCCAGCTGCAGCCACTCACCTGCACTGGTGCTGGCAGGAAAGTGAGGATTCGCTTCTGACTATCCCATTCTTTTCTTCTACTTTTTAGGGTGAGGCGAGTGGGGTGAGGTTCTGCTTTCTTTTCTTCTTCTTCTTTTTAATGATTTATTTTGATATTCCAGAGAGAGCACCCTATGACTCGCACCTTACCAAGAATAAAAATCTCAATAGCCCACACAATCACTACACGCACGGTATGCAAACAGGTACGCATATCGAGAGTTGTGCACACACAGCAGCACTAAATACTCACAGCAAGAGATGTGTACATTATTTACACACACACATTCGCATTTTTAAAAGTGTTCAACAGAACCCTGGGTGGACAGGGCACATGAAGAACACCCATAGATATTATATATAAACACACATATAGACACCTACATATGCACATAGATTGTAGATGTACATCTATATATAAACTCACTCTCTCTCTCTCTCTCATATATATATATATATATATATATACACACACACACACAGGCACGATCCTTTCCTAAATGAGATCCCCACTGATTTCACTGGGAGAGTAAGAACATACTTAACTTTTCTCCTTGAAATCGAGAGGAAAGTGTTTGAACTTTGGCAGTATCTTGTCCCAGTTTCTGCAACACACATACAGAAACTCGATTCATTTTAAACTGATGAATAGATAGATAGATAGATGAGAGAGAGAGAGAAATAGAAAAAGAGAGGGATGAGAGAGAGAAAGAAAGAGAGAGAGAGAGAAGATAGAAAGAAAGAGAGAGAGATGAGGGAGAGAGAGAAGATGATAGATAGATAGATAGATAGATAGATAGATAGATAGATAGATAGATAGATGAGAGAGAGAGAGAGAGAGATGGAAAGAGAGAGGGATGAGAGAGAGAGAGAGAGAAGATAGAAAGAGAGAGAGATGAGGGAGAGAGAGAGAGATGAGAGAGAGATGAGAGAGAGAGAAGATAGAAAGAGAAAGAGGAGAGAGAGGAGAGAGAGAGAAGATAGATAGATAGATAGATAGATAGATAGATAGATAGATAGATGAGGGAGAGAGAGAAGATAGAAAGAGAGAGATGAGGGAGAGAGAGAAGATAGAAAGAGAGAGATGAGGGAGAGAGAGAAGATAGAAAGAGAGAGATGAGGGAGAGAGAGAGAGATGAGAGAGAGAGATGAGGGAGAGAGAGAGAGATGAGAGAGAGAGATGAGGGAGAGAGAGAAGAGAGAGAGAGAGATGAGAGAGCGAGAGCGAGAAGATAGACGGTTATCCACACACCGGCGGGTCTCCATCCCAGCAGCGGACCCTCCAGCAGCTCTCTGAGGGACTCACCTCCCGAGAAGGACTGCGCCAGGACCTCCGCCGTGAAGGCAGTTCTGGGGCTGCTGTGGCCGCCCCCCGCTCCCGCTCCCGCCCCTCCTGCCCCGGCCTTCTCCTCGAAGAGCTGCTCGCCCAGCACGTTCCGCCAGCGGCCGTAGAGGAAGCTGTGCAGGATGTCCGACGTGATGACCTCGGCCAAGGAGAGGCTGGGCGGCTTCAGTCCGCCTTTGAGCACCAGGGCTTCCGCAGGCAGCACGGAGCCCATCATAGGGGGAGACTCAAGTGTGTGCGTGCGGGGGGGGGGGAGGCAATAGGAAAGCAGGCGGGGGAGAGGAGAGGGCGATTGTGGATGTGGTGTATGGGGGGGGGCGATTTGGAGGTGGAGGCAGAAATCCTGGGCAGCTGGCTCAGAGTGGGGTGCACGGGGAGGGAGCAGTTAAGGGAAGATAAGACGGAGACCCCAAGTTCCTGGCTCCTTTGCAAGTGGCAGAACTCCCTCGGCCAAATTCTGGGGCTGGTATATATGCGCTCCAGTGACCTTTCTAATTGGTTATTAATGACCCCCCTCCCCTGACGTTGCAAGATAGACTTGTTCTACCAGAATGAACCAACGCTTCAGAGAGAGAGAGAGAGAGAACCCCCCTCCCTCTTTAGAGGGGATGGGGGAAGCTGATACAGATAAAGGGGGGGGGGGAGGCGGAGAATCTTTGCCTCTCTTAGCCCACCCTGAGCGCACCAATGGAGACAGAGAGGAGAGAGGGAAACGCATCTACAGACACCTGCTATTTCTTACTCAACTCGAGGAGGAGGAGGAGGAGGAGGAGGGGGGGGGAGAGAGAGAGGGATTGAGAAACAAACAAGAGGAGGGAGAGGCAAAGAGGAGGACTAAAAATATAAATAAATCACACCACACACCACGGCAGGCCCAGGGCATCTCTTTCCTGGCTTGGAAAAGGTTGCTTGTTTTCTTGTTTCCTTTTTGAAGCGTCAGGGGAAGATAACGAAGAGCCTTTTGGAGCCAGGATCAATTTCGTTTGACATCTTCCTAAGTAAAATAAATAAATAAATAAATAAACATGAAACAAACACGGGCGGGGTGGGGGAAGGCCAGAGCGGGCGAGCGCAGGCAGAAGCCGGGCGAGCGAGCGCGTGCGGAAAGCCCGGTGGGACGCGGGAGAGGCAGGCAGCGGTGAAATTGACTAGGCGAAGGAAACTGACCCGCGCGCTCCACTCAGGCTTTGGGAACTGCCAAGAGGCGGCTCAGACCGGAGGGCTCTGGAACTTTAATCAATTTATTATATACGTATATTTCTCTCCCCCTTCCCCCATACACACCTCCTCCAAATCCCGAATCACAGCCCCCGATTTCTAGTTTTGCAACAACGACAGAGACAAGAAACCCAACAGCCAGGAGCCCTGCTCTGCCCCCTAAAAAGTTTGATTCGCTTCTGACTCGAGACAGCCCCTGTTCCAGGGGGGAAATCACAGCCCTGTTGGTGGAGAAGGGCCGTTCTGATCCCCTTCACGGAGCGCTTTTTCTCCATCTCCGTGTGCGCGCCAGGTATGAAACAGGTCGTTTGAACATGAAGACACGCGCCCCGTGCCCCCACCCTAGCCCACACACAAAAGGGAAGGGAAGAAACAGGGGCTTGGTTTTTCTTACACGCTCACGTTCACACACACACACAGCATCCTGGTTTTTGTAGCGTACTCTGTGGGGAGGGGGGGGGGAAACCCCAAGACGAAATACTCTTAAGGGTTGGATGATCGGAGAACATCTTTGGGTACACCGATGGCTCAGACGGAGATCTTCTATCGATTCGCTGATTGGAACCGTTTCACAGTTACACATTTGAAACATAATTGTTTCAGTTAAGGGTTGGGGGGAGAATAATATGAGGAAAAAAATGTTAACTGGATTTAAACACACACACCCCGTTTCACACACACTTTTTCGTTTCCAAAACGAAAGCAAACGATTTTAAATGGTTAATGGGTCGGGGGATCAGAAACGGGCTGAAGGATTTGTCTCTGAAAAGAAAGAAAAGTAGAGTTCACCCCCCCCCCAAAAAAAAATTAGTCTGTCTTTCCTAAATATTTTCCCCTTTAAATTCGGAGTGAAACTGGATTGGAGATTGAGAAGGAGAAACTTTTGAAATTTTGTTTTGTAAAGTCCCTGCCGACCCAATTAGTAATAGTAGTAGGGATAATAATAAACAGATCAGCACTAATTAACTCATTTCGAAGCAGTTCAGCACACCAAACAGTTTCAAATCCGTTTAAATTCATAAAATAGAGGTTCCGTAATGTGGATGTGCTTTTAAAGCTTGTTTTTTAACCACGTCAAACCCGCCCCCCGCCCCCAAGACATCGCCTATGAACCACTAATAGAATTCCAGGGGGTGCCTTGAATGCCACGCGGTGGGCGGGGGGGGTCTGTTTTAAATTTCAATTCGGAACCAAGGAAGGTGTGATTGACTGGCAAAAAAAACAGTGGGGGAAATTTCTCTCCCCACCCCCAACCCATTAACAGAAGCTGCTTCTAAGGCGGCGATGTTAGCTTATATTCTCCACCTGCCTTAACGCATTCCACCGAGAAACGTGGATTTTTTTTCTTTTAAAATAAAATGTAAAAATCAGGCGGTATCGCGCGATCCTATGTATATACGGAAGGAGGCTCCCGTGAATTCAATGAGACTCGTTTGAGAAGAAGTGACATCCGCTAAGGTTCCGCAGCTTTCAACTTTCTTTCGTGACGGGACCGTTTGCAAAGCAATTGGCGATCGGGGGCGGGCTATAGACAGGGGAGAAGACCTAAAGCAATCTCAGAATTGGTATTCTTAAAAAACAAACAAAAAACCCCCCAAAATACAGAAATCTGAAATAGCTTAGATGCAGCCAACACCTGGAACTCAATTCAAATTGGCTTCAATACGCCAAGTCTATTTGCGTCCAACCAGGTGAATTCCTTCTGAACCCTCCCCTTCTATACCAGAAGAATTTCTCCTTCCCTCCCTCTCCACCCTCAAACTGTCATTTTCTGAACAAAAATGAAGAGAGAAGGAGATCCACACACACCCCACCCCAAGAAAATATATACTGTGCGCAAAGATGAAAGAAGAGATTTACCAGAGGAAAGAGGGATGGGTTCTTCAAAGGAACGGGTATAATTTTTTAAAAAAAATCTCCCTAGATTATTGGGGGGGGGGGGATTTGCTTTCCCATTCAGATCAATAGATAAGGACTGGGGAGTTAACTCCTGGCGGTACTGTATCCTAAGGGGCGGCCGTGTTAATCTGTTGGTGCGCAATCGACAGAGTTTTGTGCCACTTTAAGAGACGAGTTCTCAAGACCAGTTCACACGGCTTAGTGATCCCGCAACGCGCCGCCGATCGCTTTGCCGCTTTCACCATCAGGGTGGTTAAAACGAATCGGTGGATCCGAAAAGCTGGCTTCTACGCGCGTTGGGGTTTTTGAAACGTGGAGGGAGCGACCTCTAAAACCCGCGTTAGTTATTAGAAATGTGGTATCGTGTGCGGGTTCAGAGCTTACGCGGAGGCAAATCCAGGTTTGCCCGGGTTTAAACCTTTTTGTCTGGAGTATACACAGGCTTGGACCTGTATAGTTGATCAGGAAACAGCCAGTCACAAGTCCCTCATAAAGGCACATGGGTGATACACGTGTTTGCGAAGGCGCCTGTTATCGCATGCACACGTTACATTTGTAGCAGCGGAGGCTGGCGGCTATGATTTCGGTGGGGCTGGGATTCCATTCTGGGTTTCAGTCAGAACCAGACAGAACTCCAAAGGAGCTATCCAAGGTGCTTAAACCTATCTCCCAAATGGGTTCCGCATCTTGGATAGTTCCTTTCGAGTTCTAGCTGGTTCTGACTAAAACCCAGAACGGAATCCCACCCCACCAAAATCGGAGCCCCCAGCCTCCGCTCGTTTGTAGGGATGAGCTTGAACCACGGCTGTCCAAATCCTATGTGAAGCAGCCGAGAGCTGTCGCAGGTTCATTATTGCCCAGGGAAATGGTTTCAGAGTTGTTTTTAGATAAGGTGGGCGGAGGGGAAATCCAGGCGTCTCTCTTCCAGAAAGCATCCCGTCCACGGGTAGCATTGTCTGCTGCCTTTATTTACTGGTTTTGCTCCTCTGCCTTTAATTACACAGAATTTTAGCAGTAGAACCTTCGCCTGGAGGTCTTCGGTGGGGAAAGGTTTGCCCCACTAAATAATTTCTGTCTGGTTCTACCTGTGTTGTTGTTTTTTAAATGATGTGAAACTTAGACGCTCCGTCTCTGTATATATTCTTCCATCTTAGGCTCGAAAAAAACTCTTGTGCGGTTTCTTGCATTGCTTCCCCTCTCGTTCTGGAATGTGTGAGCCCACGTGCCCGCAAAATTAGGGGGGGTGTGTGTGTGTGAGGGGGGCTTGTAGGGTGCGCGAAATGCAGGAGTGTCACATCAAACCAGCTGCTTCCAGGGCATATGCGTATGAAAGTTTGCAAGTCGCCCAGGAGAAACAGCTCCGATGGAACAATCAACATGATTACTCGTGAGTAAAGTTGCATCATAGCACCTTCATGGTAAAAGACCCTTCCAAAGTTCTGGGTATTTATCAAACTTTTTTTTTTTTTTTATCATCATCCCCAGATATTTATTTATCATCAGATATTTATTTATCATTTATAAATACCAGGTATTTATGATCATCCCCAGATGATGATGATGATATATTATTATTATTATGAGCAGTAGTTAAAGAGATCTCAGGAAGAGCATTATTTTCACTGCTGTGGCATCAGTGGTGCAACTTGGGGATAAATCTTTGGGTCAAACTCTAGGGCCTGCAAGGTGGTGTGAAGGGGGAGTGATAGGACCACTCAAAGGGCATCAGGTGATGAGTTCATCATAGCAGCATAAGCAAAGTTCCATTTTATCCCTGCAGTGATGATTGTCCTATGATTTCAGTGAGGTTAAAATGCAAAATTGTATAGGGGCAGAGTTCAGGGGGCTTTTAAAAAAATATCAGGGTTGGCAAACAGTTTTGTTGTGCTAACATTTCAGGAATGTAGAAGCAGTTGTAAAGCATGGAATGGCAGTTGTATGTGGAGAAGAAGAGACATATTAATTGTCTAATACAGCGGTCTCCAACCTTTTTGGCACCAGGGACTGGTTTCATGGAAGACAGTTTTTCCATGAACCGGGGGGGGATGGTTTTGCTGGCGGACTTCTGGCCACTGGGACGCAAATGGCGTCTGTGTAGCGGACACCATTTGTGTCCCTGTTCTTTGCAGTAATAGGCTACGTAAAGATTTACGTAGCCTATTACTTGAACAGGGATGCAAATGACATCCCCTATGCAGACGCCATTTGCATCCCAGCAGCTGGAAGTCCACCAGTGGCCAGAGTTGGCTGGCAGCTCTGCGGACTCGCTGCGGAGCGGAGCCAGCTGTGACCGGTGAGGATTCCGGCGGGAGGGATGGATCACTTCCCCACTGCGGACCCCCGGGGACCCAAGGTAAGGGGGTTTCACACACCCCTATGACCCGGTTCCTGGGTCCATGGTACCGTGGTTGGTACCAGACCGGTACTGGTCCACGGCCCCGGGGTTGGGGACCCCTGGTCTAATACACATGGCTGCGTAAAGCCACCCTCTCCTAAGATAGTTAAGTCCAGGGTCCAAATTCCTTTGCTGCACTACATATGGTATTTTAGACTCCCCCTTGGAAATTCAAGCTCACCTAGAACAGACCTCAGGCCTGTCAAATCCACCTCAGATGCAATTTTATGCATGTTTAGACAGAAAAAAGTCTCGCAACTCCCAGCATTCCCCAGCCAACCATGGGACTTTTTTCTGTCTAAACAAACATGCATTGGATTGTGCACTGAATAACTTGCATGTAGGCAACCAGCTCATGGAGAAGTGACCCAAGATCCCATAGACCAGGGCAATGTGGAAGACTGATCGGGCCATGCTATGGTATTGGCGTTACCTCGCTCCCTGTAGTGACTATTTGTTTAGAACAGAGGTGCAGAACCAGAGGGCTGAATTCCATTCCAGAGAAGCTCTTCCAAGGATGGGCAGGGCCAAAGGCACCTTGGAGAGCTCCTTTAGAGTTCTGACTGGTTCTGACTGAAAGCCACAGCAGATTCACCGCCCCACTGGCATTGAAGCCTCCAGCTTCCAGTGATCTGAAGGCTCTGCAGGAAAAGTGGGTTCCTTGGTTTCTCTGGCAGTGATGGGGTTCTAAGCGTGTGTGTACGTGCTGCCTTCATCTTCGGAGTCTGTTGTGGTGGACAATTCAGTGAAAATGTCGGCCCCATGTACAGCTGCTGTGGAAAAGGCAAATTCCACGTTAGGCATAATTAGGAAAGGAACTGAGAATAGAACTGTCAGTATCATACTGCCCTTATACAAACCTATCGTGTGACCACACTTAGAAGACTGTGTCCAGTTCTGGTCACCACACCGTAAAAAGGACATGGTAGAGTTGGAAAAAGTTGCAGGAAAAGGGCAACTAAAATGATCAAGGGGCTGGAGCAATTCCCCTATGAGGGAAGGTTACAACAGTTTAGCTTAGAAAAAAAGGCGAGTGAGAGGAGGCATGATAGAGGTGTACGAAAATGCCCGGTGGGAAGAAAGTGGAGGAGACATTTTTCTCCCTCTCTCTTGATACTAGAACCCAAAGGGGTTTCTACCTCTTTTTTCTGGCAGGCTTCTCATTTTGAAGAGGTAAATGGCCAGCGTGCACATCATAATCCTCTCTTTGCCGAAAATAGCTGTACTGGTTGAATTTGGCCAGTGCGGATGGGTGAAGATTTTGTTCAGTTTGGTTTTTCTTATAGGAATGTCCCAAAATGTTCACATTTCAGAATATGCAAGATGGGAAGAACTTGAGATTAAACCAATTGGAATATGGGGGGAGTGAACGTGGCAGATTTCTCGATCCCTACTGTGGAAACCAAGTCCTATGAGGTATGGTTGAAAGAGCTGGGTATGTTGAGCTTGGAGAAGAGAAGGTTAAGGGGAGACAGCTGTCTTCAAATATTGGAAAGACCATCACACCGAAGATGGAGCAGGCTTGTTCACTGTTGGTCCAGAGCACAGGAGACTAGAACAATGGGTGTAAGTTGCAGGGAAGCAGATTTTAGCTAAATATTAGGAGAAACATCCTAACAGAATGTTGTTCAGCAGTAGAACAGACTGGTGGTTTCACCTTCACTGGGGGTATTTAAGCAGAGGTTGGACATCCATCTTTCTGGGATGCAGTGGTTGTATCACACATTTCAGATCCTATACTGAGCAGAGGATGGACAAGATGACCTCTAAGATCCCTTCCAGCTCTATGATGCGACGATTCTATGAAAAGATGCCCAGGCCAGACTTTGAGGCTGGAGGCAGAAGCATCCACGCCATAACCAGCACAGGAGCAAATCACAGCAAAGCCATCAAACAATCTAAGGTGGCATGTTGTGGAATTAGAAGACCTACCGTGTCCTTATTGGGTCTCAGCCAGCCAATGTTATGTCCGGAGAAGCCTAGGTCACATGAGCAGTGGTGTAGCCAGGTCATTTTAGATCCTGGACTTAATGATCTTGGGGGAAAGGATGCTTTAGATAGCCATGTGTATTAGTAGAGTTGTGAAGCACAGCTAATGTTTATCTTCTCTTCCCAACTACCAGCCACCATTATTCCATGCTTTGTATCTGCTAAGTTAGAGGGAATTAAAACAACAACAACAACAACAACAACACTGTTTGTGAACCCTGATTAAAAAAGAAATCGGGGCAGATTAGAAATGTATTAAATAAATAAAACAAAACAATTGGCTTGGAAAGATGCACCCATTTCATTGTAGAAAAGGTTAATGTGTGTGTGTGTGTGTGTGTGTGTGTGTGTAAAGTAACAGTAATAAAATGCGCATCTGTATATGAGCATAAAATGAGCCTGCCACCCCCATCCATAAATTAAAAAAAAACAAAACAATAAGGAAAGGGGGCTGTGGTGACCAAACCCAGACCCAGGGGGACTCCGCAGGCCTGTTGCTGTTGCTTTCTGGCTGGTCATTTGGGGCTTCCAAGGCTGCAGAAGCCTGGACGCCAGCCCTCCCGAGGTCCTACCCTAGCTGCACCACTGTGCCTAAACAGCTGGACAGTAACAGGAAGCTACCTGATACCAAATCAGCTCATTAGTCTGTCTACCTCAGTATTGTCTGAATTGACTCTGGGGTCTCTGGCCAAGGTCTTCTATATCACCTGCTACCTATTCCTTTGAACTGGAGATGCTGGAGAGTTAACCTGAGGTCTTCTGCATGCAAAGGATGAGCTCTACTGTGGAGCTACAAGTCTTTCATTTTGAAGAGCTACAGCAAGAGTGGGGATGTACAGCAATGTTGCAGAAGCCCAGATTATGGCACTGGGTAAAAATCCACTCCTGTAGAATCTCAGATATCATTGACAGAGAGACAGAGACTGTGTACGTTCCTAGTCCTCATGGCTGTAGTGGTATGTTTAATCATCATCACCATCATCAATTACATTTCTATACCACCCCATAGCCAAAGCTCTCTGGGCAGTTTACAAAGATTACAAACATTAAAAATACAGTATACCTAGTACCGAAAAGATAACATGAGGATGGTCAACCTGGCAAAACGTCAGAAGCCACAGGGTGGTGAATAAAATCTCCAGTGGTTGGATATGGCTGGGCTTCTTGAGTTACTCCACCCTCGTGACTGTAAAGACCATAGATATTGGTAAACTGCTTTTAAAGGTCACAGCATAAATTATACAGAATAAGAAAAATTATGCAAATTCACACACAACTGAAGATAGTTTTTGTGCAAAGATTTAGGTATCTGGGATGAGGTGCAGAATATTTTTTTTTTTAAAGAATGGAGTTCTAGACTTGTGAGTCAAAAATGATTTTAAAAACTGAAACGTGGAGGTAACTCAAAAACCATCCATCATGCACTATCTGGTTTAATGCCTTGATTGATTCTGGTTATTTGTTAAACTCAATTGAATTGCAGGAGGAGGAGAGGAAAATTCACAGTCACCTAGCACTAAAACTAGAACTAATTGCTATGCAGTCTGCCAGATATTAAAATTTATTTATTTATTTATTTATCTGAAAAATTTATATACCACTTCTCATTTGAACAGATACCAGTTTACAAATAGATGCCTGATCAGGTCTTAGTTCTCTCACTCTGCAATCTATCATCAAACCTGACAAAAGTGTGATTTATAACAGCCGTTATTGTAATCTACACCCACACCTCAGCCCTATTTGCATGTCCAGCTACCAACACAACACACCTTCCACTAAGGAAAGGGTACAAAGTCTCATGTTTTACAAAAAAGACTTACAAGGAAAAAGTCAAGACTAGTAAATATGGGTGCAGACAGATATGAGCAGTAACCAGTACAGCTACTGGTTGCATTTGAAGGTGGGTTCTTACCTTGCTCCAGGGATGTGGAAGCCACCATGCCACACCTTCCTCCACCATCAGATAATGTGAAGCACCCAAGACCACATGGAAAGAGTTTGGTACTGTACCTGATTACTCCTGGCAGATTAGAATTATGGCCCTTGGCAACCAGTGCAAATATGCAAAGCTTCATGGCCAAGGGGGAACTAGAACCCAGATGTCCCCAGTCCTAGTCCAACACTCTCACCACTATGCCACACTGGCATTTTAGCCCCACCCCTTTTGCCATGAGCCCCGCCCACTGCTGGAATGTCCCGTCCCCCCCCCCACTTCTCTGAAATGGAATCTGGCCTCAGGCTGAAAGAGGTTCTCCACCTCTGCTCTATATTTTAATCCACATTTTGTTTTATTTACTGTACATTGAAACTGTCCAATCAATAACCACAGTTCTTGGGCAGTGTACAATACATTAAAAACATACAGTACAAACATTAAGCTACAAAATAAAAGCAGCGTGGGGGCGGGGAACCAAGATAAAATCAGAAGCAAAAAGTTGGCCCATTATGCCCAAGCAAAACATTCAGAATCAAACCAGGTACCTGTCTTGATTGAAGGAACACCTGCTTGAATCACTTGCTCAGGTAAGTGAGCCAAGCCACATGCTATAGGGAAAGCAAAAAAAGACCCCGAGACCAGGGTTCAGTTATATTGAGGACCTGATGCAGAAAGACAGATAAGATTTGGTTGTTAGGTTTCTAACAACAGCAGGGATTGAGCTGGTAAGCAAGTGGAAAGATGCTGGAGCTGCTCCGTTAGAAGAGAAATGAAAAAGAAAGATCTTGGAAGGTGCAATGTATGGTTAAAATGTTGACTACAACTCGGAGGAGCAGACCAATTTGTCATGCATATTTTATAATGCTATGTATGAAATGAACCTATGGATGTTACTACCAACATACATTCTAGGAGGGCAGGAACTGGAGAGCCCTGTTGCACTTGCGTCCTGTTTCTGGGCTTCTGTCTGCTTGGCCCCTCTGGCAAACAGAATGCTGGACTCGAGAGGCCTTTCGTTTGGTCCTCAAGGACCCATCTTAAGTTCATAAGCTGTACAATTTTTTTTTTTTTTTAAGTTTGCTTGTTTGGGTGTTGCTGTGGCTCTCAGGGTCGGCCCAAAACATTCACTGCAGCAAATGCCCCCATCCCAGCCGTGCATCTCATGGTGCGTAATACCCAAGGCTGACCAAGTTCTTTTGGCACCTGAGGCAGAACATCCCCAAAGCAGCTCTCCCTGGGAGAAAAAACAAACAAATAATAAAAATAAATTAAGAGCACAATCCTATGCATGTTTAGACAGAAAAGAGGCCTACAACTCCCAGCATGCCCCAGCCACTGCTGCATGGGGAATGTTGGGAGCTGTAGCCCCTTTTCTGTCTAAACATGCATAAGATTGTGCCCTAAATAATTAGTCATTGGATTGTTTCCGTGACACCCAAAATCTGCTACCTGAGGCCACGGCCCCGCTCTGCCTAATGGTAGGTCCAGCCCCGAATCATTGCTTCCCCAGCCCACCTCCCTAAGCACTGTGGTTTGGGCTGAGGCAGGCAATTGTGTTCTCTTCAGCTCAGAGTTCAGTGCTCAAATTATTGTGGGGTTTTTAAAGTCTTTTTAAACTAAAAATAGTTTCTCCATGTGAACCAGGAACTAACTTGTCTAGACAAGAAAGTTCTTTCTACCCTTTTTATATCAATGTGTCTCTTCTGCCATCCTCCTTTTCCAGCCAGCAGCCACTCCATTCAAATCTCCTTCCCAGCCAGTTTTCCGTTCTTTTTCCTCTCATCAGTCAGTCAGCATTCTGCAGCCTTTGGTCCTGATTGAGCTGTTTGGGGGTGCCTTACCCCTAGGGTTGCCCCCTAAAGATGTTTAGTACTCTTGTAAACCTCATAGTTACCCCTAGTCTGCTGATACCTCCCTTTTTTGCTTTGGTAGTGCCATTTTCAGGTGCCAGCTCATGAAGGCATGAATGGGAAATAAAGGCAACTATATTTTAATTATATTGTATTTATTCTATCATAGTCAAATGGTCTCTCTTTAAAGAGGGGACACAGACAAAGATGGGAAGAGTCGAGTTAAATGGGTGTGGTTAAAGAAGGGGTGAGAATATAAGACTCAGCCCAAGATGTATCTTTTTTTTATGTCCTTTTGTCCTCAGACCCCACTAGCTGACTGAAGAGAGGGGTGGAGGCAAACGATCCCTCTCACAATTCAAACCTGGCAGTCAGTTTAGGCTCTGAGAATTAAGTTAAAGAAAAAACATTTGCCAAGTCTCTCCAAGATAAAATGTCCTTGGCCTGCCGTCAACTCCACACATGCAGCCTTGCATTGCAGCAGCTATTGCTGGTGCGTGGTGGTGCATTGAGAAAACCTAGATCCGTTATTTCAAGGGTGGGCAACTTGCGGCCCCTGGCCTAATAACAAAAGCCCTCTGTATGAGATCAGTTCAGACCTCTGGCAAGAATGATCTGTCCCTTCCTTGGCAGCCTGCTGCATACAAACAAAGAGGGAGAGAGAGAAAGGGGTGGCTGAAAGAGAAAAGAGGTGACCCACACACTGTGGGCTCTGGCCCTGTTCACTGCCAACATGCGGCCCCTGACAGATTACCCATGGGGGCATGCGGCCCCAGACAGAAAACAGGTTGCCCACCCCTGCTTTATGTGATCTCTAGATTTTTAAGCAATAGTCATGGATCGATGGACTGACTGTGCAAAATGGAGCTTTAGTGGTCCCAGTCCTCTGGAATGCTCTATCCTTTGGTGCAGTGGCAAAGGCATGAGGGCCCCCTTAGCTACAGCTACAGAATTCTTAGTCATGTCCCCAGGATGTGTGTGTGTGGGGGGGAAGTATGAGTTGAACAGCTAATGTGCGTAACAACCAGCCCTTGTGCACATTCACCATGCCTCCGGAAGAATATGTGTATTATCTGTTCACAAAGAGGGAATTGTGCACATTCCCCAGCCATTATGCATAATCCCCAGCAGGTCTTGGGGAATGTGCATAACTCAACTGCGTTTTGCACATTCCCCAGCCATTCTGCATAATCTCAAACAGGCCTTAGGGAATGCTGCATTTCATACATTCTCTGGTCAATATGCATAATCTCTGAGGCCTGTGCATATCTTGACAGTGTTCTGTACATTCTCTGGGCAATATGCACAACCTCCAAGAAACACTGGAGAATGTGCATACTTCAACACAATCTGATCATAATTTCGTAATTTACCCATGCAATAAGTCTGGTCTCCAAGGAATCTCAGACAACCTGCAGAAATCAGCAACATAAGCAAGGAATTTTGTACATGGTTCAGCTTCAGATTTCCAAATCTCAACTCAGGTTCAATACCCAAGTCAAAGCAAGTGACCTCCAAACTGGTCTCAGATTAACTGGGCCATTTTCTAAACCAAACACAGGGTCTGAACAGAATCTTGTGGTCTGTGCACAGCCCTAATATAAATGATTTAAAATAAATGAATACCTGACGGATCATTTCCTCCATATATCTTGCTCACACCCTAAGTCTTGATGACAGACCCATCTCTGCAGTCCGTCATGGGCTGATGCCAATTTGGTCGAGATCTGTGAGGCGGCCTTTCTGTAGCCGCACCCCAGTTGTGAGTGTCTGTTGTGTTTGGCACCCCCCCCCCTTTTTTAAGCTTCCGCCATCTAATGAAAACTATTTTGTTTAGATGGACATTTTATTAGCGCATTTAAAAAAAATGCAGACTCTGATGGTTTTGATTTTATCTGCCAATTCAAGGCCGGCCCTACCACTAGGTAGAGTGAAGTGCCCACCTCAGGTGGCCGATTTGAGGAGTCATGAAAGAGCAGCAAATTGTTAGTTCTTTTTTATTATTGTTGTTGTTTTTGTTTACTGCCAAGGAGAGGGAGGAAGCAATTGTGGGATTTTCTGCTTCAAGTGTCAGAATTACTTGATCAGCAGTAGGTACTATTCACCATGTCTTGGGGGGATGGGGGGGAATAAAGAGGAGATGTTTACTTCTCCATCTCAGGCAGCACAATATCTTTGGCCATCCCAGTTTGCCAGACTGTCCCTTTCTGCTTTCAAATTGTTTTAATTTTTTATTGTTATGATTGCTTTATTTGTTGAATGTTGTTAGCTGACTAGTGGAGTGCTAGTTTGATGTGGAAATGCAGGAGAGGCGTCATTTTATGTATGTATGTATGTATGTATGTATTATTAGAGCCAGTGTGGTGTAGCGGCAAGAGTGTTGGACTGGGAGCCGGGAGATCCGGGTTCTAGTCCCCACTCGGCCATGGAAGCTCACTGGGTGACTTTGGGCCAGCCACAGACTCTCAGCCCAACCTCCCTCACAGGGTTGTTGTTGTGAGGATAAAAGGGAGAGGAGGAAGATAATGTAAGCCGCCTTGGGTTCCTTGCAAGAGGAAAAAAGGAGGGATATAAATGCAATAAAATAAAATAAAAAGTATTATTATTATTGTCATTATTATTAGGCTGCTTTTAAGGGTAGAACCCTGTCAAAATGGTGTGTAGGATTTTTTAAAACATACAAAGGTATACAAATAGGCCATAAATAAATATAGAATAAAATAACTATAGTATAAAAATAAAATATATATCGTATATTAAATAAAAAATATATAGATTTTTTAAAAATACAAAAGTATACAAATAGGCCATAAATAAATCTAGAATAAAATAAATATAGTATAAAAGAAATAACAGCAAAAAAAAAAAAAACCCTGCAGCCCACACAGAGTACAAAAAGGCCAGTGCAAACAGGTAGGTCTTCAGATCCTTCTTGAAGACCTGCAAAGAAGGGGCCTGACAAGCCCCTGACAGAAGCAGATTCCAGAGGTGTTGGGGTAACCACTGAAAAGGCCCTGTCGCTTGTACTCACCAACCAAACTGCCCTTGGCAGCAGGCAAATGAGAAAGGCCTCCTGGTTTTAATTATAAATCAAAGAAAATACTGGGCCTTCATATACTGTGACTGAAAGTGAGGGGAACCTATGGGATACTGGGAAATATATTTGGAAGGGGAACACACACTACCCTGTATTACCTTTTGGACACATCTGTGGAAAGCCAGTCTGGTTAGGAGGGTGGAGCAGAAAACAGGGCTGGTGGGGCTGAGGACAAAGAAAGACATATGAAATCAGGAAATTAAGAGGGAGAAGCAAACAACGATGGTCGGGTCCAGGATCTGCTCTCCATGAAAGGAGGTTCCCTCCCCCTGATTTTTGGGGATCCAAAAAATTTTGGGCACTGGGTGGGGCTGAAGCCAGTGAAGGGAGGAGCCAGAGCCAAAAGAAAGTGGGGACACCCCTTTTCTCTCTTTAACAGCCCCTTTCTCTGTTTCTCGTTTTTGATATCCCCATTCTCTCCCCCCCTCTCTCTCTGCGCCACTCCCTTTTCTCTCACTGTCTCTCTGACACCTCTCTCTCCCTCCCCACCCCCACCACCAAGGGGGCTGTCAGGGGAAAGAGACCGATCTTTCTTGCCAGAGGTCTGAACTGATTGCTTGCAGAGGGCTTTTGAAATTAGGCTGAGGGCTGCAAGTTGACCACCCCTGCCATAAAGCTACCTGTCCCAAGCAGCCCAATGGCCTTCCACTGAGCAGCAGTGGTGTTGTATCCTGTTAACTATCAGTTTGAGTTGAGAAGTTCACCCTGAATGGGACCCAATATGGAGAAAGAATAGGAGAAGCACAGTAGAAGGAAAACAGAACTGTGGTTAGGAACCCAGGAAGCTGCCTTATAGTGGCTTGGTTCACACGTAACAACAACCCAGAATATGGGTTGTAATTGAATCATGGGTTGTTGAATCATGGATTGTCATTATGTGTGAACCCTACACTATGGTTTAACTATGGGTTGTTAACCATGAAGAACCCAGGAAGAGAACCCGTGGTTTGTGAACTCTGGGTTGTTTGTGGTTAACAACCCATAGTTAAACCATACTGCAGGGTTCGCATGTAACAACTCATGATGTAACAACAACCCACAATTCAACGGCAACCATACCCAACCCATACTCTGGGTTGTCATTACATGCTAAATAGGTCACTGAGTTAGATCCTTGGTCCATCTAGCCCAGTACTGCAGACACTGACTGGCACCAGCAGCTCTCCAGGGTTTCAGGCAGGAATTTTTCCAGCCCTACCTGGAGACACCAGGGATTGAACCTGGGACCTTCCATATGCAAAGCAGGGGCTCTGCCACTGAGCTACAGCCCCTCCCAGTTACAGCTGGGAATGGAACTTGAGATAATCAAGACAGTGTTCTTTAGAAATACTGGCATTTATTTATTATGGAAGAAGGGGCAGACACAACAAAGTGGCTCAAGGGGCAGACCTCCAGCTTGGCTCCCAGGAGATTTATGGTTCAAGCCCACCTGTTCCTGGTGACGGTCTCTAGGCCGAGAACTCTATGATGACAAAAGTGGTGGTAGTGGTGTGATGGTGCTGAGAATGGTGTAATAGAGCAGCCTTCCCCAAACATGTGCCTTCCAGATATTTGGGACTGCAATTCCTATCATCCCTGAATGCTGGCTGAGGCTAATGGGAGCTGTAGTCCAAAACCTCTGGAGGGCGCCAGGTTGGGGAATGCCAGTGCAGAGAAAGTGAGAACTTCTTCACAACCACCCTGTGAGGTAGTCTAGCCTGAGTGATTATACGGACTGGCCCAAAGTCACTCGGGTAACTTCATGGCTGAGTGGGGATTTGAACCCGAGTTTCCCTGGACAAATGCAACACTGTAGCCCCCCACACATGGTTGTGGAGGGCTCCCCCGGCCACCCCTTCTCTTTCTCCCCCTTCTCTCTCTCTTCCTGCCACCCATCTCCCTCTATCTCTCTCCACCACTCCTTCTCTCTTCCTGCCACCCCATCTCCCTTTCTCTCTCCTCCACCCCTTCTCTCTCTCCCTCCCTCCCTCCCCCTGCCACCCCATCTCTTTCTCCCCCCCCCCCGCCTTCTCTATCTCTTCCTGCCACCCACTCTCTCCCTCTTCTGCGCCACACCCAGCAGGCTGCTAGGGGAGGGACAAATTGCTCTTACCAGAAGTTTGAATTGAGCACTTTCAGAGGACTTTCAAAAATAGGGCGAGGGCTGCACATTGCCCACCCCTCTTTTACAACCACAGATTCCAGCACTCCGGATCCATCCCTTCCCTTATAACCCCCTCCTCTTGTCCTGCCCCTCCAGGGGCTGTTCCAAGTGGGAAAGGGAGGGTGTGTCACACTGGGGATACTCTTGAAAGCAGAACCAGTTGAGCTGATATCAGCAGAGTGTGTCTGTGTACGGACACACTCCTTCCCAAATATCTTGTGCCTTCCCAAATATCTGGAAGGCACAAGTTTGGGGAAGGCTGCTCTATTACACCATTCTCAGCACCATCACACCACTACCACCACTTTTGTCATCATAGAGTTCTCGGCCTAGAGACCGTCACCAGGAACAGGTGGGCTTGAACCATAAATCTCCTGGGAGCCAAGCTGGAGGTCTGCCCCTTGAGCCACTTTGTTGTGTCTGCCCCTTCTTCCATAATAAATAAATGCCAGTATTTCTAAAGAACACTGTCTTGATTATCTCAAGTTCCATTCCTCAGTCTGTCTTGGCTCCTGGTGAACCAAATTCTGGCTTGCACCTGTGATGCCGCACGCGCTGATATAAAGTGGTGCACAATCCATGGTACTGAATCAGTCCATAACTTAGATGTAACCCCACTGGTTTCTATGCCCCCCCCCCCCATAACTGCCCCCTGCATGTGTGTGTGACCTTCTAAACTTCTCGCTCAAATTTACTCTCGCCCTCACGAGCCTGCAACCTCCTTGCCCGTTCTCTTGTATTTGATTATTTTATTTCGAGTCCTTACCCCCCCCCCCTCTCTCTCCAAAGATTTCAGAGGAAACCAGTTTAATATTCATGGCCTTTAATAGAGCAGCCGTTTTCTTTGGAGCTCATTCTTGGCTTAGTATTTCCCTGTCTATATTCCCATAGTTCCTTCAGAAGGACTTTAATATTCATGGGTGTTAATAGAGAATCCCCTAGTATATCGCAGCATTGTTCGAAGGTGTTCGTATTGCAAGGAGCTCAATAGCGAGAGTTCCCTTTCTCTCCCCCTTTCTTTTCTTTTTTCCCCTTCTCCACTGCTGATTTTGATGGACCCCTCCCTCTCTCCCTGCTTTCTCCTTTAGAAAGAGAACATCTTTATTCCAGCTTTAGACTTTTCTGGTTTCCTATTCAGAGAGCCTCTGAAATAACGTCAGGGAGAAGAACAGTGGAGCAAATCAATCTTGCACGGTCTTTTCGGAGAGCAATTTGACATCCATGGGGTCGTCCCTCCCCTCCCCTCCACCCCCCCCTCCGCCGCCCTTTTTCCAGTCCTACAAGGGGATGGAGGGAGGGGGAACTAGTGGACATGTTTGGGGGCTCATGAGGGAAGATGTGGAAGAGAAGGAGGGTGTGGGGAGAGAAGCAAGAAAAAGCACAAGAATGGAGTGATGGGCGGGGGGAGGGGAGCATATGAGTCGAGATGTCAGGGGGAGAAAAGAGATTAAGCCCCCAGCAGCTGCTTTTTGGGGAGGGGGATGAATCGGGAGGGGAGGGGTCCTTCGCAAACCTCTTTCAGCCCCCTGGTGCATGAATAGGAATGGGAAAAGAGCGAAGATTGATTTATGGCTCTTGCGCCCGAACATTTATTGCTCTTAAAGAGCGCGGGGAAGACAAGAGAAAAGGGAGTGCGTGAAAAGCGCCCTTTTGTATTAAAGGGGTATCAAATGAAGACCGCAGAGATCATCTACAGGGGCTGATGAGGATTTGATTGGCTGCAAATAAAATAAAATATTTTCCGCCCAGCTTTTTTTCTTTTCTTTTTTTTTGCGGGGGGGGGGGCGGTGGGAGAACTGGTCGGTTCTGCAGCTGAGGGACGCTCTTGGAAATCTAACGGGGGGGGCGGCGGACGCAGATTCTCTTTTCCTTTTCTCTCTCCTGCACTCTCTTTTTGAAAGGGGAAAAAGAAGAAGTCTTCAATAGCTCTTGAATGTCTCTCTGTTGCTACAATTACCGATTTGTGAATGGGGGGCGGGGGGGGGGGGATACGTGATTGCCCGGGACTCAGTCGTCCCTTTCATTCCATATACACCTCTCTAAAAAAGAAAGATATCGGATGAACTTTCTCTGCCCAGTTGGTAGCTTTTCCACACATGGGTACGAGAGGGAAGGAAGGAAGGAGTGTGTGTGTGTGTGTGTGAGAGAGAGAGAGAGAGATTGTGTGTGCATGAACTCTGTGTGTGTGTGAGTGAGACTGTGTGTGAGAGAGAAAGTGTGTGTGTGTGAGAGAGAGAGAGAGAGAGAGAAATTGTGTGTGTGTGTGAGAGAGAGAGAGAGAGAGAGAGAGAGAAATAGTGTGTGCGTGAATTGTGTGCGCGCGTGTGTGAGAGAGAGTTTGTGAGTGAGAGAAAGTGTGTGTGTGTGTGTGTTGAGAGAGAGAGAAATTGTGTGTGTGTGAATTGTGTGCGTGTGTGTGTGTGAGACAGCTTGTGAGTGAGAGATTGTGTGTGTGAGAGAGAAAGTGTGTGTGTGTGTTGAGAGAAATTGTGTGTGTGTGAATTGTGTGCGTATGTGTGTGTGTGAGAGAGAGACAGCTTGTGAGTGAGAGATTGTGTGTGTGTGAGAGAAAGTGTGTGTGTGTGTTGAGAGAAATTGTGTGTGTGTGAATTGTGTGGATGCGTGTCTGTGCGTGTGTGTGTGAGAGAGATTGTGTGTGCGTGAATTGTGTGCGCGTGTGTGTGAGAGAGACAGCTTGTGAGTGAAAGTGTGTGTGTGTGTGTGTTGAGAGAGAGAAATTGTGTGTGTGTGAATTGTGTGCGTATGTGTGTGTGTGAGAGAGAGACAGCTTGTGAGTGAGAGATTGTGTGTGTGTGAGAGAAAGTGTGTGTGTGTGTTGAGAGAAATTGTGTGTGTGTGAGAGAGATTGTGTGTGCGTGAATTGTGTGCACGTGTGTGTGAGAGAGACAGCTTGTGAGTGAGAGAAAGTGTGCGCGTGTGTGTGAGAGAGAGAGAAACTGTGTGCGCGTGAATTGTGTGCATGCGTGCCTGTGCGTGTGTGTGTGAGATTGTGTGTGCGTGAATTGTGTGCGCGTGTGTGTGAGAGAGAGAGAAACTGTGTGCGCGTGAATTGTGTGCGCGCGTGCCTGTGCGTGCCCGTGTGAGAGCGATTGTGTGCGCGTGAATTGTGCGCGCGCGCGCGCGTGTGAGAGAGAGACAGCTTGTGAGTGAGAGCGAAGGCGCGCGCGCGCGCTGAGAGCGAGCGATTGCGCGGGGGCGGCGGGGCGCGCCCGCGTCGCGCGTGAGAGCGAGCGAGGGAGGCCGAGGAGCAGCCGGGGACGCCAAGGGCGCGGAGTTGCGCCCGGCGCGTTCCCGGGCCGCCGCGAAGCGCGCGCCGCAGCCCCGGCCGGCAGCCGCGCGCAGGGGCCGGGAGCTCGGTCTCGCGTAGCGCGGCCAAGTTCCGCGGAGGCGCCCGGGGGGGGCCCGGGCGGGGGCCGCGGCTCGCTCGGGGCGTCCGCCCGCGGAAGCGCGCCTGGGCAGGCGGCCGCCCGTCCGAGTCGAGCGGGGCTACTGCGGCGCGGTTTCCGCCGGAGCCGGCCTCGCGGAGGAGCCGCGGAAGCGGGCCCCTTCCCACGCTGCGGCGGCGGCCTTGCCTTGCCGTGACCCACGGCCGCCCCGCGCGCGTTTGCAGAGGGCTGCGGCCAGAGGCGTCGGGCGGGCGGCCGGGCGGGTCCGCTCCGGGTTTCAGCCAGAGCCGGGCAGCGCGCGGAAGGCGCTCCCCAAGGCGCGAAGGCGCTCCGGCTGGTTCTGGCTGAAGCCCGGAGCGGGCTCTCCTCCCCACTGACATCGGAGTCACCAGCCTCCCCTGGCTGCGCTCGGAGTAGGGCCATTGGCCTGCATGCAGAACATCCCGGGTTCGATCCCCAGGTAGGACAGGATCCTGCCTGAAATTCTACTGGAAACCTGGGGAGCCATCGCTGCCAGCCAGTGTAGGCGATGCTGGACTCTGTGGACCCTGTACGAGGCAGCCTCCTGTGCTCCTAACACATCCATGCCTGATATTCCTGTGCTAAAGTCAATTCCCACGACTTACATTACGCGTTATAGCATTACATAGGCAAAACGGGACAGGTCCCTGCACGCAAGGAACCTACAGTCGAAAACCTCGAACATTGCCTTTTTGGGCAAACGCATCTTATTCACAGGGGAGTCAAATAGGGGGGGGGGTCAAAAAGGATGAGAAAGAGACACAGAGAGAGCCTCCATCGCCCCCTGTTTGGGGGTCGGGTGTGAACATTTGGTTTTAGGGCGTCCCTGCTCAGCTGAGTCCTAATTCCTTTTACCCCTCCTCCCTCGCCAAATCGATTGGCAGCCCTGGTCCCCAGGATCAGAATGAGGCCCGTTGCTAATAAGGGAGAAATACATTTTTAACCGGGGATTGAAAGCCTCTTTTCTCTTTTGAACTTTCTCTCTTCCATCTCTCCACGCGCCCCCCACGGCTCACCCCGTCCCCGGCACTAAAGTCCTTCGCTGCCTGGGCCGAGGGAGATTTGCTCCAAACATCTGCTGGATGAAATCCAGGCTCTAGGGCAGATCTTTAAGCTCCTCTGTTTCGGAGTCATTAAAAAGATATTAGTTCAACTGGGAAGCATCAGCAACACCTTATTGATCCGGGGCGGGGGGGAGAGACCAACCCATTAGGAAGGAAGAAAAAAAGATTTGGGGATTTCTCGGCCCCGGAAGGAAGGAGGTCCCTCCGCTTCTGCTGGCTTTACACCGGCTCTCCAGATGGTCTCCAAACTTGGTTCTTTTCGCAGTAAGACGAGTGTTTCATCTTACACCGGAGAGCGCGCCCTCAAACTTCCATGCTAACTTTCCGGAACTCTTTCATTTTCTGTCATATTCCTTCCTTCTTTTTATTTATAATTCCCTTCCTTGGTACCTCTGTAATTTTCTTTCTCTTTTCCTTCCTTCCTTCCTCTCCCTCCTCCCCCCTCCTTTTCCTTCCTTCCTTTCTATCCCTTCTTCTCTCTCTTTTCTTTTCCTTCCTCCCCCTCTCTCTCCACTTTCTTTCCCTCCTTCTCTTTTCTTTTTTTCCCTACCTCTCCCTTCTTTCTCTCCCCCCTCTCTGTTTGCCTGCCTGCCTGCCTGCCTGCCTGCCTTCCTCTTCTGTCTTCCTCTTTCTTTCTTTCCCTCTTATTTTCTCCCTGTCTTGACCCTCCCTCGGTACTTTCTCTCCTTTATTGCTTTCTCTTCGGTCTCCCTTTCTTCACCTCGCCCCCAATCCTCGGCCGCTCTCCTTTCCGTATCACCCCAACTACATTTGCTCACCAAAATCAGTAACGGTTTTTGGTTTTTGAAGCGTGACCCGTCCGATCCGCATGCCCCAGATGCCCCCCGCCCCGGAATGAAAGTCAGACTGCAAAGCCAACTTTGTCCCTGCACCCCCCGACCCGACCCGACCCTGAGATTGCCCTCTATTTCGGATGGAAGAGGCTTCACGTTCTCCCCTCTCCCCGGCATATCCCCCCTCTCAAGGTGCGGTGGAGGAGAGCTCATTCACGAGGCTGTTTCGCTTTGGCGCACAAAGGGCCAAGCTGCTATTTCGGGGTATTTTCTGGGAAACCCCCCTGAACAAAAGGAGACCTCGCCAATGTTTGGAAGGGCTTTAACTCAAGGAGGGAGAGGAGGGGGCGGCGAGCGGGGTTGGCTGTTTTGTGGCATGAAAGGCAGGGGGGGCGACCTGAATGAGAGGCGATCCGGGCGAGGGGAGGTTTGTTTGCGGGGGATCACGTTTAATTAGCTTCGGACAAACGTCGAGAGACAAAGGCGCTTCAATCTGGATCCAATCCGAAGCTCATTTGGAACAGCCTGCAAAGAAGAGGAAGGGGATGAAAAAAAAGGTCAATAGAGAGAGAAGATAAAGGAAAGAAAAACAGCTTAAGGGGGGGCTTTCTTTGGAGAGGGGGAGGACAAGGCAGGTGACTGGCACGTGGAAAAGTACAAGCCCTCCCACTCCCTTCGTAACTCCCAGTCAGGTCTGAAGTGGGGCTGCAAAGAGAACCGATAATTTGGAGGCCGAGAAACTAGAGCTACTTTAAAAAAGGGGGGGATCCTCGACGGGGTCCCCAGGCAGCCTCGAAAAGCGCTGAATGAGAGAGGCGTGCCCAGAAAGGGCCCCCCTTTGGAGAGGTGGCGCGCCGTTTGCGCCTGGGCGCTTGGGAACGTGGCCAACTGTTCGGTGCGCCCAGGCGCGCCAGGCCTGGAGAAAGGGCCGCGGAGGGAGGAAAGGAGGCAGGGCGGCATCCCCCCCCCAGGGGGGGGTGCGGTGAGAGGCCCAGCACCCTTTGGCCACAGGCCTGGGACTCAAACTTGGAAGTGGGAGCGAAGAGGTGCCGAAGGGACTTCAAGAGCAGGATGAAACGGCGACTCTGTTTGGCACGCCAAGATCAAGCACCCAGGGGTGCAGCTGGGGAATTTTAGACCCTGGACTTAAAGATCTTATGGGGGGGAGGCTTCAGATAGCCGTGACCTTGGGGTCAAAGTCCAAAACTCCCGCAGGCCAGCTCACACACACACACACACACACACACGACCAGCCAGAGCACGGCAGGTGAAGCAAAGCCCATTTTATTCCACTCTGGGTTCCAGTCAGAACTCTAAAACAGCTATCTAAGATGCACATGCTCAGAGTATTTTTTTTAATAGGGTCGGCAAAGAGTTTTGTTGTTATTGTAAGGTATCAGGCAGATAAAAGCAGGGAATGGCATTTGGGGTGAGGGGAGAAATGTTCCTTGTGTGCTTCTTTCACAACTGAATTAATACATATGGCCATCTAAAGGGGCCCCCAGAAACACTGTTAAGGTCTAACCTAGCTGCTCAATGAACATTTATCTCCCTGCACCCCCACCCCATGCATTACAACTGCTTCTACATTCCTGACATGCTAGAACAACAAAATTCTGGCCAACAGTGATTAAAATGTGTATACTCCAAGCATGTGCATTTTTGCATTTTAAACGCACTGAAATCATAGCACCGTCATCACTACAGGAATAAAAATTACTTTGCTTCTGCTACCCTCATCACCTATTATTGCTCTTTGGGTGGTCACAGGGAGGAAGGGCCAGGTTGTGGTGCCCTGAATTTTGGCCACCAGACTCCTGCAGGCACCTGGAGTTTTGGGTTCCAGCCACGCTCAGCCCCAGACAAGACCTGTTTGGAACACCTGTACTCAGCCAGCGCTCCACCTGGGGCAAGGGGGCCCATTTCAAAATCCACCAGACCCACCATGACTTCCCTCCCCGCTGTACAATGTATGCAAATCATGCCCTCCTCCTCCAGTGCCTTTAAGAACAGTAGCTAAGTGACCCTTCCCGTAACTGGGGCACTGGACTCAAACCTAAGACAAAGAGTACTTCTTGGCATATCTGAAAGGTCCTTTGCTCACCCCGGAGGAGCGGCAACCAGTGCTTGCTGATCACATCTGGAAACTGTGAGCCATTCTCTGTTTTAAGTGGCGCTCAGCGACAGCAGCTGTTTACAACAGGACTTCACCTTGAATGTACAACTGTGAGGGTTGGCTGCCTTGCTGGATCTGACTGAGCATCCCACTAGCTCAAACGTCTGTTTCTAACAGCATCCAGCCAAGTGCCCAATCCTGGGACTGAGAAAAAGCTGCCTCTAAGCATGTGCAGACTGCATTCTGATCACTACAGAGGAGATGCAACTGACACTCCGTCATGTCTGGAAACCTGATGCCCCCTGACAATTGGTTCTAGCAGGATTCTGTTCCAGGACCTGTTTTCAAGGCCTTGGTGCAGCCCTAGAACCTGTGACCTTAGAAAAAGGAGAACCCTAAGCAAATGTAGACTGTATTTTACTTGCCCCGATGGGCATTGCTAGGTCTGGGCTCATGTGTCCCCAGCCGGAAATCTATTTCCCAGGGACCCACATTTATTTCATAGTATCCATCGGTACCAACGGAAGGGTGTTGTTGTTTTTCTCCCTCAGCTTAATCACCATGCAGAGGGGCAATTTTCAAGGGGGATTGTAGCTGGGGAGGGAAGGGTTCATTCTCCCACTTCTCACATGCCCCCCTCAATCTTCACTTCCAATTAAGCTTGGGCGGGGGGACCTTTTCCATTGGTTTGGGATGATCTTGGCTAGGGCGCAAATTAATTACATAATTTATTTTAGCTGAGATGTTTTGGGTGAGAAATTAATTGGCTGCTTTGCCTCCTGTGAAACTGAAATGAATCCTAGTAATTATTTCAAAATCTGCATATATAGATATAAATCAGCAGATGCAGATTTTATGCAGATTTCTGACCTGTGGGCCTGGGTCTTTAAAGAGCCTAGCAACATGCCAAATAATCACAACAGACCTGGTAAATCAGGTGAATTAACCCTTGGTTCTAGCACTGAAGCCCTGCAAAGGTACCAACATGTGAAACACCTATTGTACAAGTCTATCAGGCCCAGCTGGCGGGCTTGCTTACAATCTAACTTAACTATATTAAGTTACCTGTTCCTTGTTTTTTTTTAAGTGCTGCTTCTGAGGATGTGTAGAGTGTCATTTAACTCACCACCAGCCTCCAAACACACCTGTTAAATAGGTGCTCTTCACTCTCAGTTCCAGCAAGACTTCCTCTATGAAACAAGATAGCTCAAATTAAGTCCTAATTGGCACAAGTAGAATAATCAATCGGTCGAGCTTGGTTAGGACTGTACCACTTCAGAGGCATTGCATACTGAAATGCTTAAGGGCCATATCCTATGCATGTTTAGACAGAAAAATGGTCCTACATCTCCCAGCATTCCCCATACAGCCAAACTGGGCCCTTAATTCATTAAAACAGGCACCTCCCAGCTGCCACGCTGGTAGAGCACATCCTTTGCATGTAGGGTTGGATGAACCAGCCCATAACAGCTTCTCTCAGTTTGTCATTTTTCCTGGCTGGCTGGGGTACTTGGGGAGATCGGAGATGCAGGATTTTTTTCTGTCTAAGCATGCATAGGATTGCCCCCTAATTTACTGATAAAAGCATGCAGCCCTTAGAAGCAAATACTATTCCTCTTCCAAAATGGGGGAAATATTTTGCCAGCACAAAGAGGAAAAAGTCCGGGTGTGTTTTGCTGTCGTCGTTTTTAAATTAATTGCCAAGGTCAAGGATTTGGAAAGGCAAGGCAGCAACAGTATAATCAATTGTATGTTGCATTGTGAGTTAATGGTCTCCTCTTTGAAAGATGGCACTCGAGGGAATTCAAGATGTACCTGTATGGTGCCAACCGCCCAGCGGTCTGATATCAGAGCAGTGGAAATGTTGACAAGGGTTGTTTTGTTTGCAGAGTCTTGACTTCTCTGCAGTATCACAGCTCCCATGTAAATACATCTCGGCACCACCAAATGTAAACAGTCCGATGATAATAGTTTAGAAGGTACTCAGGCTTTGTGCCTGTCTGTTTGGCTCTGCAGGCGTCCTGGTAACCGGAGTAAGATAGCTACTCTGCCTTTCTCTTGCACAATGATATTTTCAAGATTACTTTTGCAAATAGCTGCATGCACTGAGGAAGCAGAAAGCAGAGAGGAGAAAAGCGGTTCTTGGCGAGTGCGCAAAAAAGCCTCTTTCTGAGTCAGCCCACACCAAACAGTCATTGTCCAGATGGCAATTGGCCTGCTGGCTGGGTTGATGGGTGTTGTAGTCCAACATATCTAGAAAGCACCCACTTAAGGACGTCTGGGATAACCAAGTACTGCATATTCTGACTGGCAGCGGGGGGTTGCCAGGGCTTCAGGAAGAGCTCTTTCCCAGGCCTGCTAAGAGTCTTGTATGTGACCAAACTGGAGACTGAGACTGGTCCTTGGGCAGAAAGGCATTCAACACCCTGGGCATAAAACGTGAGCTTAGTACTGCCAGGGTTGGCAGCCTGGGGCTCTCCAGATGTTTTGGACTACAACTCCCATGCTGGCTGGGGCTCATGGGAATCGGAGTCCAAAGCATCTGGCACACATCACATGCTTAACCCCTGGTCTACTCCCACTGACAGTTCTCCTGGTTGTCAGGCAGAGAAAGTTTTTTTCCCCATCACCTGCTACTTCGTCCTTCCAACTGGAGAGGTCATCAGGGGTTGAACCTGGGATTGTCTTCTGAATGCAAAGATGGTGCTCTGCTACTGAGCTGTGCCCCCCTCCCACACACACACATGCATATGCACATACAACCATCTCAAAAAAGGATATTGTAGAGCTGGAGGACGTGCAGAAACGGGTAACAAAAATAACCAGGGGTTTAGAGCAACTCCCCTACGAAGAAAGCTTAGAAGGTTTAGGACTTTTGTAGGATGGGGGGAAAGGTGAGCGATGGGTTTATAAAAGGAGAGGGATTTATAAAACAACGCACGGTGGGGAAAAAGTGTACAGGCCTCTTTCATATCTCCTGAGAAAGCAGGATCCACGATCACGTGGAGACTTCTGCTCCCATCCAAGTGAATGCAAGAAGAACTCCCTTTCAGTCTTTGCCAGTTCAACACAGCAAGGTTTGAACTGAGGCTGAGCAGCCAGCTCATCCAAAGACATAGGGGGCAGAGCCAGCATGCGAGGCCCCAATTCTCTACACCCTTTCTCGTCATTGCTACCACTTGCTTGCTTTGACAGACGGGGGGCAAACAGGCAGGGGGAGTCTCCTCTCTGGGAGATTCCAGATGGAGAAGTACTTCATTTGACGCATGGTTAATGTGCTGCCACGAGATGTGGTGATGGGCACCAGCTCAGATGGCCATAAAAAGGAGATGAGACAAATTCATGGAGAAGGCTGCCAATAGCTAGAAGTCCTGATGTCTATCTACTTCCTCCAGGATCAGAGGCAGTATTGCCTCTCAATACCAGTGGCCAGGGAGTGACAGTGGAACAGCCCTTCAAATAGAGGAATGCCCTTTGTAAAGTAGGACACAGGGCCACCCTAAGTCACCTTCTTGCCTTTGCCCTTGCAAACGGAAGGCCTTTCATTGTCTCCAACTGTCCAAGTTGATATTGCAAGCGTGCAGTCCTCTGCTTGTTTAGACAGACAAAAGCCCTACAACTCCCACATTCCCTGGGAGTTGAAGGACTTTTGTCTGCCTAAGCATGCAGAGGATTGTGCCATGAGTGCCTCGAGGCAGGACCTTGCTCATTTTCCCCACCATCCTCTTGCTTACATCACCTTGTAAAATACCATGTGCAGCAACGGTAACTTCGTATGTAATAACGAGAGCCGTCACCCTGTTAAATCCACATCGTCAGTTAATAATACAGGTTTTAGCCAATTTGCATAGGAGGGAACCCCCACACACACAGTGGTTCTGAAGACAACACACACACCATACGTTGCTTTTTAGATGACATGTGTTGCAGGAGGAGGCATCATCTTGGAAGAGGCTTTCCTTCTCGCATGGGAGAGACGCAAGGGCAGAATGCCTCTTCTGAGGAATAGAGGAAGCTGCCTCCTGCCGGGCCTGACCATCAGTTGATCTCACTCAGCATGGTCTGTGCCAGCCTTCTCCAACTCGGAAGTTCAGAACACCTGGAGGACACAAGTCCCACCAGCTCTAGCCAGCATGGCCCATGGTCAAGAATGCTGGGAGATGTAGTCCAAAACTTCTAGAGGGCACCTGGTTGGGGAAGAAGGTTGGTTTACACTGACCGACTGTGGCTCTCCAAGGTATTAGACAGGTGGGTTGCCAGCCCTACCTGGAGCTTCCATAGTTCAGTGGTAAAGCACCTACTTTGTAATGCAGAAGGTCCCAGGTTTGATCCCCTGGGAAAACACCTACCTGAAATGCTGGAGACCCGCTGCTGCCAGTCAGTGTTGACAACAGTGAGCTAAGCGGTCCTACTCCATATAAGGCAGCTTCTTGTGTTCTTATGTTCATATGCTGAGGATTGAATGGGGACTTTCTGCATGCAAAGTTTGTACCCGAACACTGAAGTACAGCCCCCATCCTACAATCCCCTAAGCACATACAACACAGTACAAAGTGCTGGCCACTACAACAAGCCAATCACATGTTTTAAATCCAAAGATGTTACACTTCTGCATTACAATTCATAAACTGATGATAAACAAAATCAGCACAAAAGTTCACTGCAGCCAGAAAAGTTAAAGCTACTTCATCAGTTATGTGGCTGTTGCTGTCAGAATTTAACTTTTAAAAAGTATATCTATATGGTGACCAGTTAAACAGAGGTCACAGACAAAAAATAACAGGTTAATGGAACAGAGGTGTAATAAGTAGAAAAACATCCCAGGAATCAACAAGTATATCATTCAATTTATATACAAACCAACCTCTGAATTCTAGAATGATACAAATTATAATGGTCCCCAATCCAGTTGTACAAGAAAACAGTAATACACATTACTGTTTACAAGGAAACAGTAAGACAAAATTATGGGTCCCAGGGATGGGCTGAAGGCACATGAGACAGTTACCTTGCTGAAGCTAAGCAGGTCTGGGTCTGGTCAGTGCTTGGAGGGGAAACCACCTGGGAACCACATGTAGCCACCTTGAGTTCCATGATGGAAGAAAGGCGGGATATAAATGCAATAAATAAAATAATAATAATACTCCAAATTCCAGAGATTCAAGAAGACCTTATGGGTAGCCAGTACAGTTCCATTTCAAATGACCGTTTTCAACCATATTTTCTCAAAATCACATTACTGAATGATTGCAGGAGCAATACACAATTTCCAGGTCCTAGGGCATGGTCTGAAGGCACATGAGGCAGCTGTCTCACTGAAGCTAAGCAGGTCTGGGTCTGGTCATGTGTACAGGGGGGACCACCTGGGAACCACATGTAACCACCTTGAGTTCCACAAAGGAAGAATGGTGGGGTATAAATGTAATAATGGCTGGGTGACCAGCCAGATGGGCGATTAATAAATTTAATTATAAATAAATTTAATAATAAATAAATAAATAATAAATAATAAAGGTTCTCAGCAAGAACATGCATAACTTCCTCTCTCAAGGAAGTTTTAGTATAATTTTAATGTGGTGTTTTAATCTTTTTTTTTTTTCTTTAACTATTTTATTTCTTGTGTTCACCACTCTGAAATGTGTTCTAGATAAGGAGCGGTATATAAATATTGTAAATAAATAAATATTGTAAATGAATGAACGAATGAATGAAATTTTCTGTGTTTCGGTGAGGTCTTCTAACCCTCTAATCCATATAAATTTGTAGAAAATATAATATGACCCCACACCAACTCCAACAAGCTAATTCCATTACTCTGGCTTAGAGGCACTTTTTTTTTTTTTGGCCATCAAAACATTTTTAATTTGATTCATTAACCAATTGACCAAGTTGACATTGTGGGATGCATTACAGTAGGCCTAAGAACAATTCTCTCCAGATAAGATGTCTGGGGATGATGGGAACTGAAGCCCAACACACATGCTGGCCACTGGAGTGGGCCAGGCTGATTAAGTCGAAAGCAACAGCAAAATAAACCTTCCAATGTTTTGTTTTGTTTTGTTTCCCTGCTGACAGGTGACCTCTGAATGATGCTAGAAATACGGTAGACCACTAAGGATGATAGACTTTTCAGCTTCCTCTGCACCATTGTCAGCCTCTTTTCTCTCCAAAACAAATAAAGTGCAAGGACCAAGGGGGACCCTTGTTCTGACTTGGCCGCAGAGAAGTTTAATATTCTCCCTTGAATAGCAGGGACAAGGTTTCCTGCAGCTGAGAGTCCGGCGGGGTGGGGCAGATGAGCCAGTGACAGGCTCTTCCCGGACAATGGGAAGGGTCTGGCTAATCGCTCTGGGGGCAAAAACACCTGCGCCCTGGGATTAAAGAGCCCGCCAGGAGGGACAATGGGAGATCAGAGGAGCTTCATTTGGGCCCAGGAACTCTTTGAAAGAGGATTTCCCTAAGAGATAAGAGAAGGGGGTGGAACCTGAATCTCAAGCAAGACAGGGGGGGAAATTAATAGCTGAACACAAGTGTACCGTAGAGCGTTACCAATGGCTAACAAACACTGCAATGTTTAATTGATTCAGCAGGAGGGTTAATAGATTAACGCGTTAAGGCTGCAGTCCAATACGCACGGTCCTAGGAGTAGGCCAGATTGAACCCAATGGGGTGTACTTCTGAGTAGATGTACATAGGATCACACTGTTAACTGACTAAAAGCACAACTGTATGCAAGTTTAGACAGAAAAGAGTCCTACAACTCCCATGCTGGCTGGGGAATGCTGGGAGTTGTAGGACTTTTTTCTGTCTAAACATGCATAGAACTGCACCCTGGGATGGGTGTGTGTGTAATTCTGATACTTCTAGTTGGCAAATTAAAGAGGAGTTCCCACTTTGCTCTCACACACCCATGGGAGGAGAGGGTCTTCTCAGATGGTGCCTACTGTGACTCAGGCATGCAAGGTCTCAAAGCAAAGGAAGGATGCATCTTCCTTCAAAAATATTATTTTGACCTATACGTGAATCAATAGAATTTAAATCGATAGATCAGTCAACTAAATGCAAATTTAAATCGATAGATCAGTCAACTAAATGCATCCAACAGTTTGCAGCCCACCTACCTACCAGCTTCCAGCTGGTTCCTACTAGAAGAAGGAGGGGCGAGGGTGACAGGAACAGGCCAAGGGACCATCAGGGCCTGCTTCAGCTGGACTGCCCCTCCCCTGAGAGATGAGAGGAGAAGTAGGACCATTCTACCAGCCCGGATGAAAATCTACTTAAATTTTTCCTTTTCCCTCCCCACTCCGGTTTCCTTTTGTGTGGTGCCTCCGGAAGCCTTTTTTCTCCCTTTGGCTGGGGAGCAGGATAAAAGCACTCTAAAATTATGATGATGGGGATTGCACCCGAAATACAGTCCAGCAGCATTCTCCAACCTGGTGCTCTCCGGATGTGTTGGACAACAAAGGCCATCATTTCCAGCTAGCATGGCCATGGGCTGTGCTGGCTGGGGATGATGGGAACTGCACTCCTTAAAAAAACACATGCCAGATTACACACATAAAGCGCAAGATCTGTGCAAACTAATGTGAGAATGCACTGCTTCAAATTCATTTTCACTTGCGCACCAGCCTCTCCACTAGAAATCTACACAACTATGCGTTATACAGAGCAGGAGGAGAAAGAAACCCCTCACAAATTGATAGGGAAGGAAAGTGTCTGTGAATGGGTTTGTGTAACCCCCCCCCCAATAAATTATAAATGCAGTGAAGGGAAATAAGATCCCACTAAATCAGCGTATTGTCAAATAAAAAGACTTAAGAGTTAAATAATGCTTGGACCACCAGCAGCTAAACTCCCCAGAGTTTATACTTTGCTAACACAAATTACTGTAAATACAGTGCTACGAGGAAGAGGTGAAACCACCCAGGGCTGCTTATGGGCAGCTGGACATGTCCCCTTTGGTTTAAGAAGCAATATAGGAAATCTATTTAAATTTCACATCTAGCTCGGGAATAATTTGCACTAACAGAATGATTGTATAGGGCTCACAGTGCAATCTTATCCATGTTCATGCAGGAGTAAATCCTACTGTATTCAATGGGTGATTACTCCCTAGTAAATGTGTTAAGGATTGCAGCCTAAGATATCAGTGCCCCAGTCCACAGGTTTGTGTGCTGAACAGGAGGCTGTGAGATCCAGGAATAGAATCCAACTAAAATCCTACTTAGAGTAAACCCACTGAAATGAATGGGGCTTAAATTCATCATGGCTAACTGAATCCCATTCTTTCCAGTGGGTCTACTCTAAGTAGGACTTTCATTGGACTCTTATCCTAGACACCCAATGGATGGATACTGTCAGCTTAATTTAAAAAAAAAAAAAATTATCGATCTTTATTTAAAATATTTCTAAACCACCACTCATTGCATGAGATTTCATGCTGGTCTACCATTTAAAAGAGTAAATGATAAAAGCGCTAATACAACACAATAAAGCTAACATTGCCAGCACCTTTCGGTTTAATACAGCCAGTAACTAAGTCTTAGGAGAGGCATTTCAATCTTTTAAAATGGGGAAAATCCTGCATGGAAACCACCGAATGATTGGTGCTTGGGGGCACGGGGAGAGGGGGATTGTAATCTGGGGATTAGGACCTGAGGCAGGCTGGATTGGACCCCTGAGGTTCTGCAACCCTGGGTTATATGGATTAAAATGATGGGGTAAAAAAGATGCATCTTCACCTGGCACTGAAAAGACTGTAAATTAGGCACCCGTACTACTTTAAGGAGGGCATTCCAAACACTGGAACCAACAGACAGGGTGCCCTCTCCTTTGCAGTGGTAAAACACAGTGGAATTGCTGCAAGGAAGGAATTTGGGAGTTCAGGCGCAATCCTATGCATGTTTAGACAGGAAAAAGTCCTACAGCTCCCAGCATTCCCCAGCCACCCATGACTGGCTGGGGAATGCTGGGAGCTGTAGAAAGTATTCCTGTCTAAACATGCATAGGATTGTGCCCTAATTCCCACACAGACCCCTGATGTGGCTAACAACAAAATAAACCATATAAACAGTGATCATTAACACACACACACACACACACACACACAAAGAACAGAAAGATCAACCCAAGCTACAGCACTTAAACTGAAAATAAAACAGACCCCAAACAGTTCCTGAAATAAACCTACCTTTAGCAAAGGGAGCTTCTCTTCTAGGACTAAGACCACCTTCTGGGAGAGATTTTTTTTTGTTGCGATCTCGTGGCACGGGAGGAACAGGTTAAGCCTCCCTACCCCACGGGATGTGGTCCTGAAGAAAATCCCCCACCTTGTGTCTACTATTATGGTTTTCCCTCAGCTGAGAGCCAGTGTGGTAGAGCACTGAGGGTGTTGGACTTGGGAGATCCGTGTTCTAGTCCCCACTCAGTCATGAAGCTCACTGGGTGACTTTGGGCCAGTCACCGACTCTTAGCCTAGCCCACCTCACAGGGTTGTTGTGAGGATAAAATGGAGAGGAGGAGGGTTATGTACGCCGCCTTGGGTTCCTTGGAGGAAAAAAGGCAGGATATAAATGTAATAAGAAAGAAAGAAAGAAAGAAAGAAAGAAAGAAAGAAAGAAAGAAAGAAAGAAACTGACTTGGTTGCCATTCCAGTGATGCATGTAATGCCCTGCCTGGCCCTAAACATCGATCAAAAAGGAGCAAAATGAGATTTTCCCAGGGAAAAAATTCCACAACCTCAGTGCCACCACGGAAAAGACCCCGCCTTGGGTCACTGCTTGGGTGGTCACACACCCTGCTTTACAGATGACAGTCCTCAGTTTGAAGGGCAGTTTGGTTGAATTCCAGTTGAAAGATAAAGAACCATCCTAAGGAAGAGCTAAAGGGCCTTGAAGCTGCCCCATCAACAGCACCTGGACAGAAGACTGAGCAAGGCACACAGTTCACCTGGTCACAGTCTTCCACACCATGGTGTGAAATGTATTATATTTAAATTATTACGATTATTTCTAAATTCGCATCTATACATAGAAATTAGAATGTGCAGCTTTTATGTACATCTATGTCCTCTTTTGACTGTGTGTGTGAAGAGAAGACACAAAAGAACCATGTAACTGAATGTTGGACTGATCAGGTCTATTTCTGGTCCACATCAGTTTCACATGTGTTCATTTATTAGTCTATTCCATCCTGTTCCTGCATTAATCTGCCTGCCCTTCGAACACATCTTTCCTGGTGCTCACGATTTAGATTTCCCACAATCTCCCTGATGTGTTACTCTAAGGCATTGTGGGAAATAAAAATGGCAGGCTTTCCCCCGCCCCCAAATGAGACCTATCAACTTCAGAATGGCCCAATAGCTGCAGACTATGGTTTTTTTGCCAGCAAGGTGATGCTCAAAATCCTACAAGCTAGGCTTCAGCAGTATGCGAACCGAGAACTACCGGAAGTACAAGCTGGGTTTCGAAGAGGCAGAGAAACTAGAGATCAAATCGCCAACATTTGCTGCATCATGGAGAAAGCAAGAGAATTCCAGAAAAACGTCTATTTCTGCTTCATTGACTACGCTAAAGCCTTTGATTGTGTGGATCACAACAAACTGTGGCAAATTCTTAAAGTGATGGGAGTACCAGACCACCTTACCTGTCTCCTGAGAAACCTGTATGAGGGTCAAGAAGCAACAGTAAGAACCAGACATGGAACAACTAACTGAGTGGTTCAAAACTGGGAAAGGAGTACGACAAGGCTGCATATTGTCACCCTGCTTATTTAACTTATATGCAGAGTACATCATGAGAAATGCCGGGTTGGATGAATCAGAGGTCGGAATTAAGATTGCTGGGAGAATTATCAACAACCTCCGATTTGCAGACGATACCACCCTAATGGCAGAAAGCGAAGAGGATCTAAAGAGCCTCTTGTTGAGGGTGAAAGTGGAGAGTGCAAAAGCTGGTTTGAAACTCAACATTAAGAAAACGAAGATCATGGCATCTGGCCCCATCACTTCCTGGCATATAGAAGGGGAAGAAATGGAAGCAGTGACAAATTTTACTTTCTTGGGCTCCAAGATCACCGCAGACAGTGACTGTAGCCATGAAATTAAAAGACGCTTGCTCCTTGGGAGGAAAGCTATGGCAAACCTAGACAGCATAGTAAGAAGCAGAGACATCACCTTGCCGACAAAAGTCCGTCTAATCAAAGCTATGGTTTTCCCAGTAGTAATGTATGGCTGTGAGAGCTGGACTATAAGGAAGGCTGAGCGCCGAAGAATGGATGCTTTCGAACTGTGGTGCTGGAGAAGACTCTTACGAGTCCCCTGGACTGCAAGGAGGTCAAATCAGTCCATCCTAAAGGAAATCAACCCTGAGTGCTCATTGGAAGGACAGATACTGAAGCTGAAGCTCAAATATTTTGGCCACCTAATGCGAAGAGAAAACTCCCTGGAAAAGACCCTGATGCTGGGAAAGACTGAAGGCAAAAGGAGAAGGGGACGGCAGAGGATGAGATGGCTAGATAGCATCACCGATGCAATGAATATGAACTTGAGCACGCTCCGGGAGAGAGCACAGGACAGGAAGGCCTGGCGTGCTATGGTCCATGGGGTCACGAAGAGTCGGACACAACTGAACGACTGAACAACAACAACAACAATGGTTTTTTTGACAGTACTATTAAAGGTGCTTAGGTTTTGCTGGGCTATTGCCCCCAAACAGTTGTTCCTCTAAGTCCTGGGAGAAAATAAATTTAAATAAATACTACTACTAAAGGAATAAAGCTGTAATTCGATGAAAGAATTTACGTTAATAGACATTTCTCGATAACAAAGCCAAATTCTACATTACAATGACAGCCATTTCAAAAACACATGCACATGGCGCAAAATCTATTAAAGGAAAGAGAACAAAGGATCTGAACTTAGTAATAGAAAAATGCAAAGAATATGGAAGTCAAAACAATAGAAGTCGTTCTAAAGGTGCTTTCTACTGCCTACTGCAGGAATTACCAAATGTATCCAAATCACTAGGAGGGAGAAATCTACAAAAGACAATAGACCATAATGTATCACTGTGTAATGGAAAAGAACAGTGGGAAAAAGTCATAATATCCCAGACCTACCATCTTTTCAGGCTTCTTTGCTTTTGAATTAGTAATATCTTAAGACCTTAGGAAAGAAAAGTCTCTGTGCTCCAGAATTGGCCGCAGGGATAGATGTACTGGTAAAGGAGAAGGGTAAAGTGTTTCTGAAAATGCTTCCCTCAGCCGGGGAACCTAGAATGAAGGGGGTGTTACCTGTGCGCGTGTCTGTGGATTAAATGGGTCACCAGATTCATCCATTGGATGGCCACTTAAGAATTGCCCCGAAAGACAGGACACAGATTTGCATTAAAATCTGCATGCGCTAATTTATATGTGGAAATGGAAATGTAGAAATTACTATTTTAATTTAAGTAGAAATACAGTACATTGCACCCTGGTGTGGAAGACTCTGACCAGGTGACCTGTGTGCCTTGCTCAGCCTGTTGTCTGAGTGCTGTTGATGGGCAATTTCAAGGACTTCTAGCTCTTCCTTTGGATGGTTCTTTGTCTTTAAAATACTTGGATTGGACAGCCCTTGAAAGACAGGACTGTCCCCTGAAAAAGAGACCACACAGACATGCTACGATGCCCTCAATCATCATGGAGGATAAGGCTACTGGTCATAGTCGCTATATATGACCTCCAGTATCAGAGGCATCAATGGGAGGGTGCTATTGCACTCGTGTTCTGCTTGTGGGCTCCCCAGAGCTATTTGGTTGGCTGCTGTGGGAGCAAAATGCTTAACCAGAGAGGCCTTTGGTCTGATCCAGCGCAGCTCTTCTTATGAAGGTTCAGATACTATTCGGTGGTCTCAGGCGATTTCTGTAAGGCACATCAGAGGCCAACAATATGACAAAGTCTTGTCATCTTCCAAATTCAATGAGTGATGAATTATAAAGTTGACTGAACCTTTCAAGAAGGTGCTGCAGAATAATACCTGGAGCAGGCCATGTTCCATTTTTTAAATTCCTCTTATGCTTTATTGTTGAATTTTGGACCTAAACCGGGCAGTATCCAACTGTGTCATTCCATGAGTGCAAATCATGTTGCTTCAGCAGAAGCTACTTTCTGAACTATGTGCAAGAGAAGAATCTAACAAGTGTTATGGTTGTGCAAGTGATTGTGCGTTATGCTTGTGCAACCTGTTGTGCAAACCTATTGCGCAATCCATTGTGCATAACTGAAATCCATTGTGCTAACCAGTTGCACAAACGTAATGGGCATCCACTTGTGCAATGGAAATATTCAGTAGAGCTCTGCGTAGTGCTATTTGAATTTGTGGAATGACACCACTGGATACTGCCTGAACTGTCTACGCATTCATGCTATTTTCCTGTGATACATTCTAAACGCAAACTTCTTTACAAGGTCATTTGGGATTGTTACATGTATTACTTGTAGGTTACCCCAGTTCTTAACAACAGACTTCATAAAACCACTGTGGCATAGTGGTGAGAGTGTTGGATGGGAAGCTGGGAGATACAGGTTCTAGTCCCCACTTGGCCATGGAAGCTCACTGGGTGACTTTGGGCCAGTCAGACTCTCAGCCCAACCTACCTCACAGGGTTGTTGTTGTGAGGATACAACGGAGAGGAGGAGGATAATGTAAGCCGCCTTGGGTTCTTTGCAAGAGGGGAAAAAGGTGGGATATAAAAGCAATAAATAAAAATAAATAATAAAGGATAGGCTGGAGAATGTGCTGGATTCAAGTATGGCTAGGTTAGAGTTGAGAATTGTATAGAATGGTCTGCGCTGCTTGTTTAGTCCCACTCTGGTCTCTGGCAAAACAGGTTTGGCAGGTTTTTAAGCACCACAAAATGCTCCCAAAACCTGCCAAGCCCATCTCACCAAAGCCTAAAAGATGGCCCTGCTATGCCAATAACACCTCTCTGAAGAACTAGCATTTGCCTCCATCCTTTGTTCTTTATTTGGACGGGCAAGCAAGTCAATGCTGACCAATTTGGGACTTTCTTAATTCATTGGGATAATGGAGTCAGGTCTGCAAGGATATAAAGTTATGTTAGCCAAGTAGACCATTTCAAATGTGACTTTCATGACCCTTTTAAGGAGGGTTCCTTATTTATTGAGGAATAACTCTGCTCTCTACAGAAGCTAACTAGAACTTGGTCAGTTAGGTAAAATGCTTTCCTTCTTCCATTCTACACAGCCCAGAACAAGTTTCCTTCAGCTGTTCGAAACTTTGTACTTCTGCAGACCTCAGCGTTCACCTGTACATGCTGCTGTCGTCCTTTTGTTTCTCCCTGGCCAAGTTTTGCCTTCCATTTTCTCACCTGAGTTTTCTCTTGAGGTTCCTCCATATTACTCACTGATATGCGATGGGTGAAGGAGACAAAAGAGGTGGAAGGTGAGACTGTTCTCTGGGATGGCCATGATGAGACATTAGGAAAGGAATGGGGTGGGAAAAGATGCACCAAAGGTAGAAGCAGTTGGCTTTGAAAAAAATTGGGAATTTTGAATGTTTGTTGGGATTGAATGACCATTGGGTGGGGTTTTTCTTTCTTTTTTGGTCTGGGATCTTTAATTTGTGCCTTTGGAGATTGTAGGCCTCAAGCAGCACACCTCAGCTTTGGGAGAGCTGATGCACATGCTATTTTTATGAACTTGAAGATCAGCAATGGAATTCTTTTCACTTGCCCAACATTGAGGGCAGTTAACCTTTCTCAAAGTATGTTTTATTGGACTGTACTTGGCTGTTGGCTGCAATTCTGTTTTAGATGTTAGTACTGTCTGGGCTGTATGTTTTTATTGCTGGTATTTGTTGATTTTATTAATTTCTGCTGATTTTATTATTGCACGGGATTTTATGATGTAAGCTGCCTAGGGAAAGGCAGCCTGGAAATTTAAAAATACATAAAAATAAATTAGATGGAACTTTGCTCTGCTGCAACAGGGCTGGGTTCTCAGTGCTGAAGACACTGACACTGGAAGAATTTCAAAGAGAAAAGATAGGAGTTTCAATACAGGGGCAGATATAATTAATTTCCAGCAAGTGGGAGAATGCTTACACCTGATAATAAAAGGTGGGTGGGGAGAGTTCGGAATGATTCTGGTAAGGACACAGCGTCTAGTGTGTAACTGGCTGCTATTCATAAGAGCCAACTCTAATGGAAAGATACAATTCCGCAAAAGGAATAATTGGGTTGCTTCTCAATGCCAAGTTCTCCTCACTGTCAACCCTGCAGCTCTAATGCGGGCGGGGTGGGGTGAAGGGAAAAGAGATGAAAATCGATTGCTAGATTTGGTATCATTTCAAGCACTTAAGAATTCTTCCTTGACACCAGACTGCTGATGAAAAACCCAGCTTTGTAAGGCGCCATTCTTAATGGCTGGCTCCGTTTTGAGGGCCTTGCAAAGTCGAGTTGGTTGCCCCACCCACTCGATATTAAAAAGGAGCGGCGGGGCGGGGGGAGAAAAATGAAGGTTGCATGAGAGTAGAGTTCCATAATTCATATTAAGGATATTTCACTAGGGAGTCACTCTCATCTGTACTTACAGATACATTTAAGAAAATGCATCCTCTCGGCCGCTCCCTTGCACCATTTATGGCTCTTGGTCAGTGGAGCAACAATGCGCCATCTTCAATTAAGGGACACCTTTGGGTTCATTATCACACAATTGCTCCCTGAGAAACATGCCAAATGCTCTTTTGGCACAGAGCTTGGAAGATGAATTAGAAGGAAGTCTCCTCAATAATGCCCCCTCCCTAATTCCCAGCCCCATCATCAGCATTTATACCTCCTCTCCGGCTTGCATTCCCCCTCCCCTTCTCTGCTCAAGTGGCTTTTACCATTCCATCTTTCATGTGTGCCTGTCTTGATTCTCTGGAGGTGTATTTAAGAGATGCCATATCCCCCCCTTTTCTTCCGGCTTTCAACAAGCCTCTGAGTTGCCACTTTTGCAGATGGGGTCATCTTTTTTTAAAAAAAAGACAGAACAGATGCCAGGGTAGTTGGGGAGGTACACGGGGTAGGCACATGAAAAGGAGATGAGACGCAAGATGGTGGATGTCGCCATTAAAAAAAGAAGTCACAGGACTGGGAAACTAGTGAAAAGTTTCTCTACACCGGGAGGTGGGGAAGGAAGAGGCAAATAAGGTAGATGAAGAAAAAAGACACACACACAATTTCAGTTGATTTCATTGAGTCCAAGGCACAGAAAAAGTGGAGGGGGGGGGAAATAATATCAGTGACAGGAGTTGGGAGGATGCCGTCAATGGTGAGTGGTAGTGATGCAATGATTTCTGAAAGAGTTACAGTGCTGGGAATTTAGGAAGGCAACAATATTTTAGCAAGGGGCATCACGGATACAGACCGGAATGGGAGGGCAGTGGAGGCTGGTGGCTCCGATGTCAGTGAGGAGGTGAATCTGCTCCGGGTTTCAGTCAGAACCAGTTGGAACTCTAAGGGAGCTCTCCAAGGTATTGCCTCCAGTGCCAGAGGCCAATGGTTGGTCATTGGGGGAACAGAATGCTGGACTAGAGAGACCGATTCATGCAACCAGCCTGCCGCCAGCTCACGTTCGGCGGAGCCATCGAACCGTCTGGACAGCTGCCGTGGAAGGCTTTGTAATCGCCCTGCTTATAGAATGCTTCTCTTTCGGAGATGATCTTGTGCCTTGGGGCTGCACCTTTGCTTTGGGAGGGGGCAGGGAGAGAGAGAAAACCCTTTGCAGCTACATGGTTCAAAGAGACGTTTTGACATGGCATCTAACAGAGTTCACCAGGGAAGAAAAGGCTCTTGCTTGGGTAACAACGAAGCTACCAGTCACTATAATAAGCTTTTAAAAACTGCTCACACACAAGCCACCCCTGAGAGCTAAAACAAGAGACAAGGTTAGTTTTAAATGTTGCTTCTATAGACTACCTTTAAGGAAGAGGAGCAGTGATCAAACAGAGTTTAATACTTAACCCACAAGTTACCTTGTGGATTTTTTTTTTATTATAGAGAGAGTGTAAAATGCAACTGTCAGTCAAATAAAAAGAACATTTTTGTTTAAAACACATCATGCTCAACATTATCCAATTGTGTTTCTGTATAGTTAGACATTTCAAGCATTATAAAGAAATAAGGGGGGGGGGGAAGGATCCTAGAACAGTAACTTCAGTACAATTCAAAACGGAATGTCCTGCAGGTCATTTAAAAATGTCAAGAAAAAATAGCTTTACTTCCGTTTTTTTTTCTCCTTTAAAAATACACTGTTATCTGTACAAGAAAACACTACAGTAAACATTGGAAACCATATTATCCCTTTTATTAAATCAAAAAATTATTTAGCGCATACCTGTGGTTAATACTAGATTTCATTTTATTTCTCTAAGTAAATTTTGACAAATATTAAGATAAGAAAATACTTAAAAACATAAAACAAAAATGGAAAAAAGCAAACACACACCCTGGAATTAAAAAATAGTTACTACTATTTTATATGATTTAATGTTCCACAGTGTTTGTTAAAGGTACTAATAGCAGTTTCATCTTAATATTAAAAATAACAGTATTTATTTCTGAAATAGACAAAAGGTATTTGTTTGTTTTTTTAGACAAGCTTGGAGGTCTTAGATACACAAATGCAACCAACAATGGAGACATGGAAAGAAAAATAGTATCGCTAAAAAATTAACACATTGTTTTTATATTACCCCTTTAGATCTCTAGAAATTATACAACCCCTACAAAATTCCTCCCACAATAACCAGCCTGACAGCAAACAGTAACTGTCTTGATAAAGAATTCACATAATTAATTACAATACATACCATAGTTCAGTTTCTTTTTTAAAAAAAATGCAATAAAATCAAAAAAGACAGCCAAGGTACAAGAAATTAGAAGTAAAATATTTAATGAATTTACATATTTAAGAATATTTAAATACTGTTTTTTAAAAATTTCATTTTTTTTTTTTAGAATTTGTTACATACCACCTAAGACTTCCAAGCCTTTTTCTGTTACAACAGAAAAGATTTAAAATTAAAACACAAGGAGAAAAGGGGAAAAAAACACACACAAAAAAACCACTTGTTGAAATGTCATTGCTCTGGGGGAGGTTTTGATGCCAGTTGTATTCTGGCTTCTCTCCAAAAAAGTATCCCGGAGTTTCACTTATCTTTTTTCCTCTCTTTTTTCTTACAAATTTGGAAACAAAAAGCCAAAAAAAAAAAAAAAAAGAATTAAACCAAAAAAATTACCCAGCATGTCCATAAAGTTTAGTACACATTACTAATTGTTCCTGATTCTTAGAAAAAGTTCAGTATAGATTATCCTAACAACTAGTGTTTCACAAAAAAACAAACGAAGAGTCTTCATCAAAATGTTGCAAATCTAGAAACCTCTGTTACAAAAAAGGTTTGCTTCCACAATGATTCCGAGAAAAAGAGAAAGAGAAAGAGGGGAGGAAAGGAAAGGAAAGGAAAGGAAAGGAAAGGAAAGGAAAGGAAAGGAAAGGAAAGGAAAGGGGGGGGGGAAACAGAGTCAAGGACCTTGTTCTACTGCTCCTGCAAAGAGAAAGAGAGAGAGCGCGAAATCAGTGTTAAATATCTCCAGTGAAATTCTAGAAACACCTCAGTCGATGTTTGGAGGGCACAATTCCCATCATCCCCAGCCAGAACGGCCCCCAACATTTCTAGAGCGCACCAGTTGGGGAAAGCTGTTCAAGAATGTAAGAGGAGTCTAAGAGGACCACAAAGGTAAGAACATCAGATGAGCCCTGCTGGATCAGACCAAGGGTCCATCTAGTCCAGCATTCTGTTCACACAGTGGCCAACCAGCTGTCGGCCAGGAACCCACAAGCAGGACACGAGTGCAACGGCACCCTCCTGCCCATGTTCCCCAGCAGCTGGTGTACATAGGCATACTGCCTCTGATGCTGGAGGGAGCACAGAGCCATCAGGACTGGTAGCCTTCTCTTCCATGAATTTACATTGTGACTAGCATCCTGCTCTCCAGTGGCCACCAGATGCCACCAGCCCTTCCCTGCTGTTCTTCCCCAGCAACTAGTACTCCGAAGGAAAACCTCTAGGTTTAGGAGCGGTCTTCCCTGAATATTATTTGGTAGGGTGCAAACAACGGGAGGACAGCTCTTCACATCATGGCCTGCTTGTGGGTTTCCAAGAAGCACCTGGTTGGCCAACTCTATACAGGCCTTTGATCTCATCCTGCAGGCCTCCTATACTGCACATTCTATATTGTATGATGTTGGATCGCTCCTCTGCTCAATGAGCATTTGAGGCAACGTACAGGCAGAACATAATAAAAATACATCGACTACAAAAAACTGAACCCAGGCAAACAAGAAAAAACTACAGTTCAATAAAACCAGAGTGCAACTTGGCTCAAGTGACAGGAAGTCAGATTCTGGCTGAACATCAGGAAAAACTTCCTGACTGTTAGAGCAATACGACAATGGAACCAATTCCCTAGGGAGGTGGTGGGCTCTCCCACACTGGAGGCATGCAAGACGAGGCTGGACAGCCATCTGTCGGGGATGCTCTGACTTGGATTCTTGCATTGAGCAGGGGGTTGGGCTCGATGGCCTTGTGGGCCCCTTCCAACCCTACTATTCTATGATTCTAATATTAAGCATCAAGAGATTGGCAGAAAAGTCTCATTTTCACCAGCTGAGGGACAGGAAGGAAGCAGCTAACCTAAGCTCTTTGGCAAGGCTTCCACACCTGGAGTTTTAATTTTTAGAAGAATTTAACTCATGGAGAGTAGAGCTATCAATTAGCCGTAACCACCAAATGGGACTGCCATGTATGTTCACAGATGAACTGTGTGGTGTAGTAGCCTAAAATACCCAGGTTCAAATCACAGCTCAACCACAAAGTTTACTGGGTAGTTTTCAGCTGGTCAATGTCACCCAGCATAACCAGACTAGGGACTTTTAAGCACATACGGTGGGACTATGAAGTCATAGAGAGATTCTGAGTATAGGGTATTTTGTTTGGCAAGAAAAGTTACAGATCAGGACACTATGTAAAACAACAGAACTGGGACTACTGTCCCTCTTTGTGGGAGACAACAGCATCTACTGCATAAGAATTTACCAAGGCTCTTCTGGACTGCGGCAAGAATGGAAATCCATCAGTCTGGAAATCTACAAGCGGGCCATCGATTGAAAGCTGGGGAAGGAGACTTTGGGATATTCTTACTAGAAAAATTAACCAAAGAGCTAAGGGCCACGTGCAATAATGCAATTGAAAACGACTTTTACACATGTTGACAATTCTGGATTTCTTTCGTCAACCAGAGCGATGTTTGTGGTGAGCTGAAACCTCCACAAGCACATGTAATCATCTGGAAGGACTTAATTAATACTCCCTAGCTAAATCTAGATCAGTAGAGCCTCAAGGAGACCTTTAACCTACAGTTTTATATATCTATATCGCTATATGCAGGTCACTGTCGATATGTTATTTCATACATGGTGTAGTTGTGTTTTTGGGCTGTATTGTTTGTTGATGAAATGATAATTTAATAATTTTTTTAAAAGCATAACCAGACTCCAAGGGTTTGGGGGTGTGGGAGAGGGAGAACCCATGCATACGCCTCTTTGGAGGAAGAGCAGAATAAAATTATTTTCAGGACAGATTAAAGGAAGCATTTCACACAGCAAATAGCCAGACGATGGAATCAGCTTCCACAAAATGCGGCGATGGCCACCAACTTAGACGGCTTTAAAAGGGGATTAGACCAATCATGGAGGAGAAGGCTATCAATGGCTGCTAGTCCTGATGGCTACATATCACCTCCCGCATCGGAGGCAGCATGCCTCTCAATTCCAGTTACTGGGGAACATGAGCAGGAGGCTGAGAATGTGCTCCTGTCCTATTTTTGGGCGTCCCACTGGGGCATCTGGCTGGCCACTATGTAAACAGAACGCTGGACTAGAGTGGCTGTTGGCCTAACCCAGCACGGCTCTTCTTACGTCCTTATCGTTCATCGTTATTGACCTGGTTCGCATGGAACAATGGCAAATCGTGGGATAATTTAACTCTCCCCTGGTTCCCCAACTGCATTTACCAGGCAGTTATAACGCGGTCTGTCTTTTCCTTCCTTTGGGGGGAGTTTTGGCCTGGAGTGTTTCAGAGGAAACCACTGGCTCCCAGCTGCCTGTCCTTCCTATGAAGGTCTCCTGGTCCACTTGTTTTAAAAATAAAACACACAGGGATCAGCAGGGCACTTCAGGGCACAGGGGGCCGCACTATGCTGCCTACCCCTGGATTAGTGGGCACAGGGCTGAATTAGGCAAGAGGAGGAGTACGATGTGGAGAGAAGGGATACCCACCTGGCTGTGGGCCTGAGCTTGCCCTAATGTCTGCCCATAATAAGCAGCCTGCTGTCTGTAATACTCTGCCCAGGCCATCGTGTAGTCTGGCTGAGAGCTTGCTTGAGAAGCCGCAGTGGCAGCGTGACCTGGAGGAGCAGGAGGAAACAACACACGCACACGCACAGAGCCAAGCATCAGAAGAAGTAAACAAGAAAAAAAAAAGTAGGAATGTGGCTACCAACCCAGGTCCCTTTTCCGAATCCAGGGCCCCAGCTGTGCAATGCTCAACCGCGGTTGGCTGCTGTAACTTTGGTTAAGGTCACAAGTGTTAATAGTGAAACCATGGTGTACCTTGCTGAGCTAACCCCCACCTTTGTGGGTGTCTGCTTGTCACCTTGGAAACTGCACTAACCATGGTTTGCTTGGTGCAAATGTGATGCCTCACCCCTTGTTAGCACAGGCCATGATTTACAAACCCACATCAAAAACCATGGGTTTGCATTCTGGTTGGCAGCCAACCCTGAACCATGGTTTTCAGTATTCAGATGTAATACGAGGGTCCACAACGTTGCTTGAATTTAGAAGAGCCATTGTCCCCTCTGCTCAGTGATCCCCATGGCTTCAGAAGTGCCCTTCATGTTTAGCCTGCCAGACATGGCCAGCTGTGGGAGGCTTTGGAGAAGTGGAGGCCATTGAGTGGTGGCTCTGTTAACTGCCATGCTGGCCCATCTAACATATTCCTTCCTTGCATTCTCCCCTAACCCTTGTGTGAGAACATGCATGCAGGGTGTCTGTGTGTGGTGGGTATTTGTAAGACCTTTTGTACTTCTGTGTATCTTAGGATTCCCCCAAGTACACAGATGCCTCCTTCTTGTTTGTGGGTGGGGCCATTTTGACTACAAAACCGTTGGCACACTCAACAGAGTTCACTATTGGAAGGAGCGATGCCTAACCATGGTTGGGGAAAAATAAACCCTGATAAAGCTTCATGCCTGCATAGACGAGTAATAAACAAGCTTTAACACACATACAAAAGTGTCCCTGCTGTGCAAAGCTAGCACAACAGGAAGAAAGATTCTAGCTTTCCACGTGCAGGGAACTTTTTTGCGGGGGGCGGTTCAAACACGATCCCACTCATACAATCTGATGGATGCCTGTGAAGACATGAGTGCGTGCTCTCCAGGAAATGCCCGAATAAGTGCAAAGAAACTTTGGGTCAAAATGTGTTATCTACTATACAGTGGAAGTTGCTACAAGTTGCTTTTAAGGGGGATTCCTTGGCAGTGAACCTTTTTTGCAAGAACAAGACCACTGAAGCAAATCCGCAGTGGCCTGTCATGGAGCCATGCTCAAAACCAGCTCACTGTACCACATTTCCACACTGCCCTCTGATAGGCAACTCAACCCCATTTTAAAAAAAACTCACCACCAAATATGCAGTCATACAAAAGGAATGGACATCTTCTGGTATACAAAAACATGGAACTCTCCCCCAGCTTTCAGTTTCCTACGGGCCCTAATGCTTACTCAATGTTCCTCTGCTGTCTATCCATTCCTAGAGCTTCATGATATTCCTTGTATCTTAACTTTACTCTCACTGTAAAACCTTACTCTCCCACCCTGCAACTCGCCAACACACCAAGGAAGCTGGAACAAAAATGCTCAAGTACTTGGAGCGAACAAGAATATGAAGGAAATGTAAAAAATTGACCCATTTTATTCTAAGTTACAGAACCTGGATTTCTGGGTTCAGCAAGTAGAAGCCCCTTAGCCTGGTTTCCCGCCCCTCCAACTTGCCAACTAAAAGCAAATAGAGGGAAGGCGAGAAGTGACATCTTCGGCACAGTAATTTGTGCAGAGCTCTCAGTGGGGTGGGGAGGTGCTAAGCTGGCCTCTCCATGCTGCAGGAAAATTAGTTATGAAGCCCCCCCCCCCCCCCCCGGCTCTACTCACTCTGTTTCTTGTAATAGTCTTCCCATGCCTTGCTGTAATCTGGTTGGCTGTTCTGCTGCTGGCTCTGTTGGCCTGAACAAGACATCATGGGAAACAACAAGATGCATGAGGAACAAGGAGCCATTTCTTACTGATCACACACTAGCCCTGCAAGGTAGGAAAGATGTATCTCCCCCCCCGCCCCCCCCCCCCCAATGATGCTAGTCCCTTAGATTCAATTCTGAAGGGGCCACACAAAGTGGAAACCCCACATGGCTCCCTTAAACAATTCTAGTCTCAGCAAAAAAAAAAAAAAAATATGGAAGAGTCCACAAAGAAAAAATGGAAGGGACCAGAAAAAAAAATGGAAGGGACCAGAAAAAAAAATGGAAGGGACCAGAAAGAAAAAAAAAATTCTCTGGAGAAAGTGAGGGATTCTTGATAGAAGACAGGCTACTGGTTTCCCCAAGCAGCCTTCAAACAACTACTCCTGCTTCCCATGCATTTCTAGACAACTTCTTCACCCTTGGTCCCTCCCATCTCTACTTTAGAGTCAAGTTCCTCAATATAACACTGTATTATCAATCACTATGAGGAAATAGAGGCTGGCAGGAGTGGGCAAGCCACACGCTCCAGAGAACCATGTGGAACTAGTTCTGCATGGCCAATAGGCTCTGGACTTGCATGTTTTTGGAACGGCAGCCTCTATTCACTCATGCTGTGTGCTTCTGAATCTGAAGGTAACATCAAGAAGCATTTGAGATACAGCACAGAGCCCTGTTCTTTTTAAAGAGGGAGGAAAACCCATAACCCTTTGGGTGTATATAAAAAAAGCTCTTTGGTTCAAGTCTTCGGAAACAGTCTCTCCTCTCCATAGATTAGATCTGTAGCCTTCCCCAATGTGGTGCCCTCCAGATGCATTCAACTACAACACTTGCCCTCTCTAGCCAGCATGGCCAATGGTCGGATTAGAACTGTATCCCTTATAAGCCTTGTTCTGACTACTCTTATTTTATATACTGGCTGCACCACTTCTGAAGCTGCCTTCAGAACCTTCAAGGGGTCGATGCTCATTTCTGTGCCCCAGCAGCTATTTTTCATGGTTGCGTAGATGCGGTAGGCAGAACACACTCAGTCCTGTCTCTATTTTGGGGTTAAAAAGACTACTGACTTCAGGGGAGAGCTCTGGTAGGTTCCTCTAACTCAGGGGTGCACAACCCGCGGGCCACATGCAGCTCTTGGCTGCTCCCGGTACAGCCTGCAAAGCCACTGGCACCCCACTCACCTTTTCCTGCAGCCGCTTCCCCAGGCCCCAACCCCATCTCCCTCGCAGGGAAAAAGCTCGCATTGCTAATCAGCTGCTGAACCGAGAGAAGAGCGTATACCTGCAGGGGAGAGAGGGCGAGCCCTGCGGAAGAAGCTGCAGAGTGATTCCTGGTTACATCTAAGGCTTGCCCGGCAGAGGCAAAGATGTTTGGGATGCTATCTGAAAGCGCTGCTGTGTTCTGTTTACTTATGAATAGAAAAAGGTTCCCTGCCCTGCTGCTTGCAGCGCAGAAACAACACATCCTACAAAGGTAGCAGCATAGGGGCGTGTGTGTACGGTGCCACACACTTGTGCAGTCCGCATCCTCACAGCAGACATTTGTTCATGAGCTGCTTGGTGCAAAGGAACCCACCTCCAGTACCGGGCAGAATGTGGTGCCTTCACTTTACAAAATTCAGCCTAGCATGGAGCGAACAGAGGCATGGAGAACATATGGGACAATTCAGTGAACGATTCTGCTTCTGCACTGTGTCACATTCAGCACCAGGGGTTGGCAAACCTTTTGGGGCCTGTGGGCACCCAGCTGGCTCCTCAAGGCCCCGCTGGCTTCCCTGACCCCCACGGCAATTGCTAAAGGCCCTCACTTTGCTTTGAAGCGATCCCAGCTGCCAGTAAGAAAATCTGGCATTTATTTTTAAGTGGGAGGAACCTTGGTGGAAACCAAGAAAGGTGCCCGGAGATGCACTGTTGCCTATATTATAGTGCCTTTGGCCAACCAGCTAATTCCCAAGAGTAATTACTGAGCATATTTTGATTCTTGCATGTTCAAACTCCCCCTTTCAAAGAAACCAGTGTGCATGTGCATGACTGTGCCACCTCTGCTGAGATGTGCCATGCCCAGAGTTCAAAGGTCCCTTAGAAGGTGCCTCTCTCAATGTAGGGATGCTTGTGCATATGTCAGGAGAGGAGATTTGGCAAGACATTGGATATGGCCCTTGGGACCGAAAAGGTTGTACACCCCTGCTCTAACTCAAGTGCCTCCCAAACCTCAAAGCTGGGGCACCCATTCCCCCCTCCCCTGCAAATACTTACTGGCAGAGCATGCAAGAGTAAGAATGGCCTGCTCGTAGAAGAGCTCCCCCCACCATTTAAATCTCCATTTTGGCCATGCCTCCTGACTGGAAGGAAGCACACACATTCCAGAAGCTGCCGCCACCGCCTGTAGGAAGTCAGCACTATGGCAGGGTTCACACATCACACCAACCCAGAGTTCCGCAACCCGTGGGTTAAATAAAACCCTGGATTGGCATTATGTGTGAATCAGGTCCATGGGTTCTCTTTCTGGGTTGTTTGCGGTTAATAAACCTGTTTGTTAGCATGGGTGAGTTTGCAGATCACAACAAGCCAGAATGCAATGACCCATGGGTTAAAGAAACTGTGGGCTAGCATTATATGCGAACCAGGTCTATGTCTGCAGACCCATGAGGACGAGAAGCTTAAAGGAAAACAAAATGCGGCGGGGGTGGGGGTGGGGGACAGCTGCAGTTTTAAGGATGGTTAAATTCTCAACCAGATTTCAGACCTCCTTCGCTCTCAAGGGCACTTGAGAAGGAAATCACAGAATACACATGCAAGCAGGGAAATTGAGATGCAGGAAAGAAAGGTAAGGAAAATGTAACAGTATAAAGGAGAAATTGCAAACATTCAATAGAAGTGAGGCAAAAAAGTCAAACAACAGCACCTTCTGATCATTTAAAAACCACCATGGCCCATTGTAATGGAGCTTTTTGAAGTACTGATGGCCAAGAGAGACAAGACACTGAAAGTGTGAAGGGGGGAAAATCGGGGAGGTCAGCGAAGCCCTAACTTGGGAGTCTGAAGGGCAGTTAAAAGGATTTGACCAAAGCGAGAAGTCAGGAACTGAGCTCGCGAAGGTCAGGGCCAGCTTGACGGCTCCCCGACTCATGTCAAAGGGCTCCCTTGAATGACTTTTCTTCCGAGAAGAATTAAAGCCTGCAGGAGGCTGAAAGGATGTGCTGAAAAACTTTGTGTCTCAAGGCAGAGTGTTTTCACCCCAGCCTGCTAACTTATTGATGGTGGGGAAGTAATTAAAGTCTAGAAGACGTGTGGAGGGGAGGGGGCAAGGGAGGTGGAGGAGAGGCAGCAGGAGAAGAAAGCAGTGAAGCCTGCTTGGAAAGTCACAGGCTGCTACTAGAGCGCCTGGCTTGATCTCAGACAGGGAACACCAGAATGTTGTTGCTGGCTGGCTGGGGAATGCTGGGAGTTGTAGGCCTTTTCTCTGCCTAAACATGCATAGGATTGCACCCTAAAGTTATTTAATCATGGCCTGAAGTCTCATAGGCAATATCCCCTCCGTTTTCATACATGAATGGACAGGAAAACTTGTATCCCTAAGGGCAGCAGAAGGAAGCAGCAGAAGGAAAGGGCAGAAAGAGGAAGCCAAGCAGTGGTGTTTCTTGGTGCTCAGTAGAAGCCTAGCAAAGCACAAGGCCAGTGGCTAGAGGCAAAGAGGAGGGGGGCAGGAGGTTCAGCCCCTGCAGGCAGGTAGGAGCACTGGTCACATCAATGCTACGTTCCCAGTCTTGAGAGCTGGCACAGCATAGAAGCTGAGAAAGTGAGTCAAGGAGCAAGTCGTAGCTCAGTGTGATCGAGCACCTGCATGCTGCTTGGCACGCAGAAGTCCCAGGTACCTGGAGAAGTACCTGGCTTCTCCAGGTAGGGCAAGGAAAGAATCCTGCCTGAAACCCTGCCCGGCAGGGTCGACGATACTGGGCTAGATGGGCCAATGGTCTGACTCGGTATAAGGCAGCATCCGATGTTCCTGTGCCAGTTTCAATCTCATCTGAGCTTGCTTCGCAGGCTTCAGAAAGGCTCTAACAAGGCAGCATCCCTCTCCCCACTGCAATCTAGGGGAAACTCTGGCCTGACATACAGTGCTGCTGTAAGGCCCCTGCCCCACAAGCGTTCAGACTGTGAGACACTTACTTGGAACCTGCTGCCCGGGTTGCTGCCACGTCTGGTAGGTGCCACCCCAACCCTGCGTCATGAACGCCTGAGGACCGCTGTGGATAACAAGACCATTAGTGATATAAAGGTATGATACCGAATGGTCCAGCCATGCTGGTGTGTTGGTATCAATGATCATCGAGGTACTAGATGCTGACCACAGGTGTCGAAAGAGACCATATTGCTGAACACAAGCAGTAGATCCAAACAGTTTCAACGCCAACCAAGTCATATAAAGGACAATGACAGCGTAGCAATGGATTTTTCAGCATAAGGAATCTCCCCAATATGGTTAGAGACCTAAAGTGAATTTGCCTGCTGAAGTGTTATCGTCTGGGCTCTGGTAACGAATATGCTCTGGACATGCAAATATTTGTACCGTTAATATCACCACCTTACTTCCAAAGATTCCCCCACCTCGCAGCAATCTATATCTGACAGCAGACATGCAATAGCACTTATTACATGCTGGTATTAAATCCATGGAAACATCCCCTTAAATAGGAGACAAAAACAACAACACCCAGCCACCAGAACAGTAGAATTTTGATGCCAAATTTCTAACACATTTAAGGGTGCAATCCTATGGGGGAACTCGGAGGCGATCGCCTATCCAATGCAGGGCAGGAGAAGCACGAAGGGGATCGTCTCCTCCGCGCTTCAGCCGCCCGGCCTTTATGGCTAGACAGCGATCTTGGCTGTCTAGCCATGGGAAGCGGCAGCCAGATAACATGTAGGATGTGTTGTACCAGCATTTCCGACTTCCCCGCCCTGACACGCCCCTAGGAATACCTCGTTATGGCCGCTCCACACTCCTCTTCCGAGTGCAGAGCACGGGGCTGTTCCGCGCTGCCGTGTGGAGGTCCGTTCTCAGGGAACCGACCTATCCTATGGCCATCTAGCCACTGACTAGGAGCCATAGGATTGCGCCCTAAACCGCAAGATTTGGAAGTTAAGATAAAGTTCATTTCAGCTCTAGGTGCTTTCCAGGTGTCAACCCACTCTTCTCCACCACTGTGGGAACCCAAAAGCCGCAGGCAAGCTTCCAGCAGTGAGCCACACCACTACAGCGACATCACCACTTTCAAGGTCTTCAGTGGCCCCAGTAGCCCCATCCCAGGATATTCCTGCTTGTGACCTTTTCCTCACCAGCTGCCTGAAGATCACTCACTCCCTTAAAAGACTCTGCCCTTCCTCCCTTGCTACCCCTTATGCCTGGCACTGCCTCCCGACACACTTCTGTGAAGCTGCCTCCAGTGCCGGTTCCAGGTTTTTGGAGGCCCCTGGGCAAGACACCCCCAATGGGCCCCCCCTTCAGTGCATCCACCTTCTCACCACCATGGTCACCAGCTGCTCTCGCTCCTCTTCCTCAATGCTCCCACTTTCTTGCTTGACAGGCAGAGGGCAAGGAGGCCGTGGCATCGCCTGCTCCTCCTCTCCTCCTCACCACCACCGTCTTCTGGGCCAGAGCAAGAGGCAGGGGAACAAGTAGGTTGCAGTGATGAAGAGGAGGAGCAACTCCAGGGGGCTCTGGTCAGTGGGCCCCTGCTGTGGGGTGGGCCCTTGGCAGGTGCCCAACCATGCCAACCCTTGGCACAGGCCCTGGCCGCCTCTTCCTTCAAATTCATCCTCAAAAACCACCTTTTCTGTGAGGACTTTTGCACAGCCCCGTCCCTCGTTCCTGAAACCAAGCCCAAGTGCGTGCAACTGATCTGAAGGCATATACCTCGCCTGTCCGCCCCCTCCTCCATCTCTCTCTGGAGCTCCCCTGTGTCATATTTGAGATTTTAAGCTTCTTTGGCAGGGGTCAGATACCTCCAGCCCACAGGCCAATGTGGATCTCCAGGCCTCTCAATCCAGATCTCCAGTGTCCCCACACCAACAATGCCTCTCCAGGTTATTCCACAGTGGGCCTATACCTCTGGAATGGATTGTCAGGGATGAGTCCCAGCCCTTTCAGATGTCTGACACCTCTGATTCTGAGTCAGAGTTAGAACTGCTTGATCAAAGCCTGGGGGAGGGAGCCCCAAGATGGTGGGAGAGATTCTTCCTTGACAAACAGATGGCCCAGGCCCAGGCCCCGGCTCAGTCCCTGTCCCCTCTCTCCACTGTGGGAACTCAAGCTCCCAAAGAGGAAGACGGGTGTGATTTGAGAGACGCTAGCGCGTGTTGCAAAGTTAAGTGGGACAAGTTAGGGGCTGGGCTCAGACGCTCTGCGAGGATAGCTACACTTGGAATGTAGGAGGGAGCCACCCTAAGGGAGGGGCATCACTGTGAAGCAAACTTTACCGGGTGGTTCATACCCAACTGCCAGCAACTTTCTCTACCCTCTGGTTGTCTCCTCTGCTTAGAGATTGTTGATTAGTTGTTTAGGGCCTGGGGCAGTCTGAGAGTTTCCTTGAATCTGCATTTGTAGAGAGGCTAGTCTCTCGCAAAATAAAGTCATATTAGCCTGAAGCTGTGTCTATTGTGGTGTTGACTGCGAAGGGGAAGGATGATCCATTTCTGACATGGGTTTCCATCGAGGGTCTGACAAGCCCCAACACTGCAGGCTTTTGAGAAGGCTCTGAAAACCTACTTGCTTACTCTGGCCCTTCCCCTGATGATGTCTGTGTGCTTTTATTGTTGTTTTTTCGAGAGTTGCTTTTATGAAATTGTACCAGTCTATTTTATTGTCGTAAGCTGTGTTGGAAGGAGGGCTCCTGGCCTGAAAGGCAGCCTAGCAATACTCTAAATGAATCAATATAGTATTTACTTTGTCCCGTTCTGTTCCCCAAGTATACTGTTGATGAAGGGAACCTTGCCCAAGTTGGGGAAGGAGAATGCCTGAATGCAGGTCCCCCCACTCCACCGTGTACTGAACAAAGTTAAGCGTCACATCCTTAACTGCTAGAGTGCAGATGCTGGTAAGGAAGCTTTCAACCAAGCTAATCAAGACATTGACAGTAAAAAGGTTCCTCTTCTAGAGGGCAAGGAACTCCCTTCTTCATCTTTAAAGCATCACGAACGATGCTGCTGCTCTTCTATCATCACTACAAGGTATGCCCATGTTCGGAAAGCAGCATCCAGCATCAGAGCTGTCAGACAACAAGCAAGACAACTTACTTTTGATGAGGTGTAGCAGGTGGTTGGCTGAAGGGGCTCTGACCAAAACCTCCAGGTCCACCCAGGCTGGAACCCTAGAAGAGGAACAACAGGCATCATTTACCACTCTTGATCTCTGTGCTCACAATGCAAGGTTAACAGGAGTGCCTGTGAGAAGTGCTGTAGAAGACTTCTTGATAGCAACAGTTCTTATGTACAGTGCATAGCAAGGGTTCAGTTGGGCTTCTGGGGCTTCTCCCACTGAGGCTTTGGGCAATTCACGATCTCAAAACAGTTTTCCCCCTGTCAATGGGTAAAATATCATATGACGGAACTCTGCACCCCACACCTATTGGCAGACCTCCCACCACCTTCGCTGACAAAAAGCCTCAGCTTTGGAAGGCAGACAGAGCATCACGGTGGGCATTTTGACCCTGCTGGCTTTGTTTTGTGGGTGGTGTCGGGGCTGGTAGCTCACCCACCCCAGGGCCTCCAAGGTGGGCACAGGTAGAAATAAAAGAGGGCTGCACTCACACCAACTTTCTCGTCTATGAGATGTCTCGCAAGTTCAATCTGTTGGGGGACACCCCGGATGGTGAATACCCGGACATTGGGGTCTGTGTTGGGAGGCGGATTTCTTTGAAGTTCCACATGGGCTCCAGACTGCTGGTTTATGCTCTTGATGTTCTCTCCGCCTGCAGGAGAGCAAGGGCGAGGGGAAGAGGGGGGAAAAAACAATTAAGGATGGAACTTGCTCAGGCTTTCAGTAGTTATCATGGGGGAAGGGAGAGACCCAACGATGCAGACTGGGCCTACCTATCATGGTGGATGCTACGTCCTGTAGGCAGATGATACAAGCCACCACCCCCCATGCTCCGTTTCCCCATAGACAGGTGGGGTGTGAATACTAAATAAACAGAATCAGTAAATAGTAAAAATGAAAACACAAGAAAGTGTGTGGGGGCAGGGTGCGTGGAACTGGCACCTTAACCCTGAGAGTTAGTTTTCTTTCTGAAAGCAAAAAAAGCGACTAGGACATAAAATATCCCAGAAAACTATTGATGGGGGGGGGGCAATGTTGGGGTAAAAAACACATCCAATAAAAACTGATCCACTGAAGCAGATTTAAGCGGCCACGTGGTTGATTTTTTTAAAAACCAAAAAGAACCTGGGACCAAAAAAGTAATAATATCCCGAGTAATCTACTGTTTTTCACTGTTGGGGCGCCTCTTGGTCCTAGCCAATGTTAACATATTGGGTGGGTAGGTGGGGGATCCAAACAAAAACTGATCTGGGGAAGCAGATGCACACGCTCTTCTTCTGACACACTTACCCACTTGGTTTTGTTTGGGGGCATTTTACTACCCAGCGATACATCAGAGTTTGGCTTGGGGCAGCAAAATGTCCCAGAAATCATTTGTGGGTGTTTAAAATGAGCGACAGTGTTGGCAGCTTTGCACATTTGCATGAATCATTCCTTGCCCCTCTGCACTGGAGGGTTACCGGAATGCAATGGGTGAAACTGGGTCAATCACTCCCAGTGTAGACACAACAGGACTACTCAGCCCTGCAGGGCGATTAAGAAAGAGGTACAGCCAGAGCAGCAAGCCATGCCGCGGCACAACAGGCAGCCTCCTGTGTAAGTGCATAACTGGGCACACAGCTAACTCTGCAATTCGTTTTAATTCTTGCGGTAGGCGCTGCTCCCCAGTGCACAGTTTCGTCTAGAAATCCCCCCCCGCCAGCGGTCTCCGATATCAGAGAACTGGTGGGCGGGCGCCTGCCACGAATGAGAAACCCAAGGATGCCAACTCCGTAAAAAGAGCAAAACAGGAGCGGCTTGTATTAGAGTGGAACAAGACTAATGAAAGTTTAGTTTGACCGGGTGGCCAAAAGGAGGGAAAGACACACACATGCACTCAGAGGGTCTGAGTCTCTTAATGAAATTTGCCTAACAAAGGCTTCCACTGCAACTACAATGGTTCGATTCTTCTGTTGTAATTTCACACAATGGTGGAGGTTAGCCTTGCTCAATGGAGACAAAAGGGGAGGGGAGGCGCAATATGCGTGTCCTGGATAAGGCCACCAGCCGAAACCCCAGGCAAGAGGGGAGAAGGCGACGAATCGGTGATTGAGCCGGACAAAACCAATTAGTTGAGCATCTGTGGCCACTTGCTCAATTCAGGCAAAACTTCCAACAGGTCGGTGCAACACCAGCAATTTGAGATACGCTCACCACCCCAGATCCCAAGCTTGCAACTACAGAGTGTGCTGCTGATATCCCTCCAACACACAACTCCTTCTGGTTCAGAATAGAACAGTTGTTGCTGTTCTGGTCCCGGAGACGAAACTTGATCTGGCGGAATACAACCAAGACCAAGTGGTAAAAAAATTCCTGGACGGTACCACTGCTGACAGCAAATGGGAGATTACATGACGGGATGCTTCCCAATATATTTGGAGAAATGCTGCACCGTGAAAACAACTATGGCAGGGACGAGATTCCAGCACAGCCTTCTCATTGGTATGCAAGTGTTTTGTGCATACATTAAAAAAAGGAGCAGCAAGTATTGTAATTTAACCTCCCAAGCAGTCTGAAGTGGTTCGAAGTGGTTCAGGCACTGTTTGGTCACATAATGAGTATGTTCTACATGGGAGGTTTGGCCTGGAGATGGACATGTCAGCACTCTTCCAATACCTGAAGGTCTGTCACGCAGAGGAGGCCAAAACTTGTTCTCTGCTGTCCCACGGGCAGGGATGGCGGAGGAGTCCGTCCGTGTGTGTGTGTGTGTGTGTGTGTGTGTGTGTGAGAGAGAGAGAGAGAGAGAGAGAGAGAGAGAGAGAAGCTCACTGAGCTTGCATCAGCTTGGCCCCCTAGACTTCGGCTCACTTACCCACGAGCTGACCCACCTAGATCTGCATCGAGGCTGGCCAGCGCGCGGATTTTCCATTTTTTTTTTCATCAATAGAGATTTGTGCAAACTGCAGCCATCATTTGCGGCCATCATTTGCGGAAGCAATTTGCACAAATTATGGCCGCAATTTGCGCAAATTACACAAATTGCAGGTATAATTTGTGAAATTTCTATTGTTGGACGACCCCCCCCCCCCCCCCGAAGATAGTTTAGTTTCTGGGTTTTGGGAAAAGCTCACAGCTTGGCTCATGAATGCAAGCCAAGCCAGGTGGGCAGGGGGAATCCAACGGGCTCCAAAAGGGATGGATTTTTGAATGACAGACATCCCTACCCAGAGGAAAGACTAGTTCCAAGGGCCTTTATATTACTGGAGGGAAGATTTCAGCTGAACTTTAGGAAAAATGTCTTAACAGTAAGAGCAATAACAGGAAGAATGGATTATCTAGAACAAGGGTGGGCAGAAGGTATAGTGCAGGGGGTACAGAATCTCTGGTCCGTGGAGGTTCCGCATCCAGCCAGCAGAACTTCCTTGGGTTCCTCCGGGGGCCTCCTGGAGGAATCTCCGGGGGCCTCCTGGAGGAATCTCCACTATTATCTCCAATCTGAGATTGGAGATCACCATGGGGGTACAAGCGGGTGCATTGAGAGTCAAATCCTTGCTCATCTATTGCAAACCACACAGAAATCCAGCCATCCCTATCTACTTTCTGCCCATCCTTGTCTGAATAGTTGAGCAGGCACATATAAAGACAAGCAATTCATCAGGGATCCTGGTCCTAAGTCATAACTGCTGGAGGAAAAGGGGGATATGAATATAACAAAGAAAGAAATAATAACCAAAATAATCCAGTTATGTAATGTGAAGCACTCTAAGCAATTACGTAGGGTGTTTTTTTAATTGCTCACAATGCATTATAATATAAAACTGTATTGGTATTTGTCTTGTTACTACTAAGGATGGGGGACAAGTTCATTTGGTCTGCGTTTTTATGCAAACTGACTGAATTTTCACTTCCTGGACTAATATGCTGGTCAGAACACAGGTATCCTTTCGATTGCACACTTCTCCAAATTTTGTGGTACCATTCTCATCTCAAAAATTGCATACATATTTATCAGGGAAAGCTGCATACAAAAATGCAGATTTGCATCTAGTTCTTTTTTAAAAAACACAGACTGATGAGGAAACTGGATGGAACAGATGTATGACTGAATAATGCAAAACTGACACAGATCAGAAACAGACTGACTCATCAATCAATAATTACTACTGATACAATTAAATTAGTGCTAATATAATACTAAGGAGACAGTGCTAAAGACAAATGACGAAATATTATTTTGCATTCAGAAAGCTCTTGCAGTAGGCATAAGCAGCCCATCAGTTAACGTTTACGCTCATAATAAATGTCACAGGTGAGTCAGGATTTGCAATATGTCGCCCTACTTGACAAGGTGTCAGAGATCAGGAAGGAGAAGCTTAATGCACCATTATCTTCTTTACTTCAAACAAGGTTTCCTAAGGAAGATGTGTAATATTTTCTCGTGCCCTGGAGACGTCCACGCACAGCCTTGGAGTGAAATCTTGGTGGTAAGACCTTTGGCCCCTGAGAAGCTTGCAGAAGAATTTCACATGCAGGTCATTTCCTCAAGGACGAAAGAGGGATTGATAATTACCTATTTACCCAATAATTCCTGCTTGTGCCAGTCCACACTAATTTGAACAAAGGGCTTGTTCAGAAAAAGGTTGTATGGCTCCCCCCACCCCCGAATCAGTAAACCCTTACTCTTGATTAAGACTCTGCAAATCTGGCTGGAGACAGGCTACAGTTCTTTCAATGGAAGCGAAAAGTGGTATAACAGAGGAACTGTTTCCCTGTGGTATGAACACTCATCTTTTGTCTGCCTCCAGCCAAAGCAAAGTTCTGCAGGTTTTTGCAAGCTACGAACCCTACAAACACTGAACGGACACATGCCAGGGATGAACACTGCCACCACAGCCCACGATGCCTCCGGCCATATTGCCTTCAACTGGGATGTCACCACCCAGACCAACTCCCTTCCAACTGCACAGCAAGACCCTCTGGTTTAGACTCTGGGAGGATGCAAATATAATGTGACCAACGTCATGTTGTCCGAAGCCAGAAGACTTTCAGCCCCTTTCGCGAATAAGGCCATCCGCTTAGCACATGGCGCCTGTCTGCGGAGCCTCATTCAACAGGAGCCTTTCATTCTTCCACCTGACGGGGGGCAGAAGCGCTCGAGCTGGGCCCCCCACAGCTGGATGCGAAATTGTAAAGCAATTAATCAAACAGCACTAAAAGGCTGCACTGACAAGAGTGGGGCTGGCCACGTTATCTGTCAAGAGCAGTGCATTTATCATGGAAATCCAGCAGAGGCCCAGGGAGGCGGCCGTCTGTCTCCAAGTGCTGGCACGCAGAGGGATCACTTGACCATTGTACAGATGCCCCCAAAGCTCACGCTCAGGAACTTTTACGCAAGGAGAGCTGTTCTTACTGCCATCACCACCGCCCAGCTCAAAGGGTAAGGTGGGTCCGCAGGTGGGGAAGAAACTCACCAACTGTTTTCTATGAGCCAGCCGAATATTGATGCTAGTGGGAGGGAGAACATTTTTGGGTTTCTCACACACACACACACACACACACACTTTTTATCTTTGGCGACACGCTGATTGTGCTGAGGACTGCACACAGGCACTAATATTTAGTGCAAATTAGAAGACCTATGACCAGCTGCTCAACAGACCTGTAAACTGGGAAAGCTCAGTGCTACAGTTCATGAGTACATCCAAGAGCCACTCTGCAGTATTACCTCTTTGTGCTGAAGTGGTTTAAACTTTTAATAGATGGAATTCCCATATCTTAAAACTTCCTTAGGGAGGAGAATACAAGATTGCCATTGTGAACCCACATCCAGTAAGGAATGGCGACATTTATCGATTTACCGTCGGCTAGAGAACCAAGGACCACTGGAGGCTGCACCCTCAGCCTCCCAGGAAAAACACCATGGCAAGAGGGAGACCAACCTGGCCCCATCTATTGGCCAGGAAAGGAACGGTTGTAGGCAGCTTCATCCTTCCCTAGCAGAAAGTACACCTGTAAGAACTTCGAAACTAAGAGAGCCCGCGGCTAGAGTGCTGGACCGGGAGCCGGGAGATCCGGGTTCTAGCCCCCACTCAGCCATGGAAACTCACTGGATGAGTTTGGGCCAGTCACAGACTCTCAGCCCAGCCCACCTCACAGAGTTGTTGTTGTGAGGATTAAACGGGGAGGAGGAGGAGGATTATGTACGCCGCCTTGGGTTCCTTGAGGAGGAAAAGAGGCGAGATATACATGTAATAAACAAATAAATAAAACTGGTGACTGAGTTCTGCTTGTCTTTCCTCTCTCTCTCTCTCTCCCCCCTCCCTCCTAATCCCTTTTCCTTTTGTGTCATGTCTTTTAGATTGTAAGCCTGAGGGCAGGGGCTGTGTCATTATTAATCTTTGTAAACCACCTTGGGAGACTTTTTTTGGCTGAAGAGCAGGGTAAAGATACTGTAAATAAATAAATAAATAAATAAATACTACATTTAAAAATATACCACCTGTCTGCTAATGCTCCCAAGGTGGTTCACTGTATAAAATACAATTTAACAGGCATGACAAAGAAAGGGAAAAGGAATGGTGGAAGGAAAAGGAAAGGAAGTAGAATTTGAGTATTACGGACAATGCACAATGGTGTTCAGGTAGGGGAGGAGCCGAATGACCATCCCAGGACAATGGAGAGGACATTACCGTCTCAACTTCCCCTTCAAAAGCCAGCTAGGTGGAGTTAGTCAAATGTTCACAACATAGTTAACATGGCATATACAAAAGGCTCATGCACTCTAACCCCTGAACTCTCATCTGTATGATGCAATACATCCTTCCCCAACATGGTATCCTTCAGATGTCTTGGATTCGGTGATATGTGGTGGAAAATTGTCGTGATTTGTTTTTCTGCAGAAATTTTCCATTTCGTAAGTTTATTAGTAACAATGAACCGATGCCAATTGCAAATACAGTATTAGGCAAGTCAGAATTATATGTTTTTCAGGCAATTTACCCCTAGCAAGTAAGAGAATACATCTATTGTGACTGAAATAGATGTATGTCTCACTGTAAAATCGAATAGTGGCAGCAAAACTGAAGGTGCCCCAACAACCTCAGTGGAAGAGAAGTGAACCCTGTTGAAATAGATGAGCGGTTGTCAGCATGTCATGCACAGTTCTGTGGGTTGCTAAGATTAATTAGTGGGTCGACCGCTTTTCCCTCACAGGAATGGGGTGGACAGACCCTTCCCTCAAGGGGCTATAAGGGTGCATCATGGCAGGAGCTATACCTAGCCAGTGGTCATGGGTTCACTTGGGGTGGACATAATGTGTCCTGTTCTGACCACTGTGTAGATTTGCTTGAAGGCTTCGCTGTATCATACTAAACTTACAACAGCTGGGATTGTTTCGCTCGGGGGAAAAAGGTGGGTAAGGGGAGACATGATAGAGGTCTACAAAATCATGCATGGTGTGGAGAATGGGGGCAAGGAGACATTTTCCTCCCTCTCTCAAAATACTAGGACCTGGGGTCATCCCACGAAGCTGGTGGGAGATTCAGGATAAAAGGGCGGACTTCTTCATATAGCACAGTGTTAAACTATGGAATTCGCTACCATGAGGTGTAGTGGTGGCCACCGGTTTGGATGGCTTTGAAAGGCAGTTGGACAAATTCCTGGAGGGGAAGGCTATCGATGGCTACTAGTCCTGATGGCTATGTGCTACCTTCAATACCAGAGGCAGTGAGCCTATGGACACCTGTTGCTGGGGAACATGGGTGGGAGGGTGCTGTTGTGCTCATGTCCTGCTTGTGGGTTCCTGGTTGACTAGATGGACCCTTGGTCTGATCCAGCATGGCTGTTCTTATGTTCTTAAGGGCTATTCCGACCCATGCGAAGCCAGGTCCATTTGCTAGTTTAAAATCATTATACCCGAGCTGTGTATCTTTTAGGATCCACAAGGCAATTTAACAGCAATATAACACAAGTATTGTTATATCATATCAACAGCAGCAGTAGAAAGCACGCCAAGAAAACACAGGGGATAGTCACAACTGACCATCTAGTGTGGTGACATTGTCAGGGTACTGGATGTAGACCAGTTTAAATCCCCATTCAACCATGAAGCTCACTGCGTGGCTCTGGGGCCAGTCACTCATGACCTAGCCTACCTCACCAGTTTGTTGTGAAGCTAAAAGGGTGGCAACCATGTACACTGTGGTAAGTTTCTTTGGAGGAAGGTTGGGATACAAATGTAATAAAATGCTGTCCCCAAATGTCTGCTAAAATAGCGGAGCCTTAACTGCATTAGCATCAAAGCCAGGTGCGTCTTCCAAGGAAGAAAGTAACATAGTTAGGGCTCCAATACAGAAAAGGCCCCATTTTGTATAGACTTTGTGTACACTTGTGCTCCGCTTCAGACAGCGAGAGTGCGTGTGGTTATTGTAAAACAAAGAAGGGTGCCAGAAGGTGATTTGATCATTTGGGTAGGTTTCTATAAGAGAAAGCAGTCCTTGAGTAGTCAATTACTACAACATTAGGGACGTTCAAGCATCCTTCCTTCTCAAGCCCATAGGGAAGAGCATCAAATCCCCAAGTCGCTCACCTTTGCCTATGACTAGGCCGCATTTGTCCGCCGGCACAGTGTAGGTGATTTCCTGCATGCCCCCAGGGGTGCCAACGCTCCAGTCTCCGCGGCCGCGGCCTCTTCCCCGGGCCACAGCAAGGCTTCCAAAACCATCACGCTCCTTGAAGGGAAGAACATGGCAGCCGTGAACATGCGTACAGCCTCCTGGGACTTGTCACTTGCTGCATCATCACGCGTGTGCGCTGCCCAACGGGCTAGTGCCGACCCTTGAAATCAAGGCCTGCTTAAACATCAAGGACTCACAGCTAACCTTAAGGAAGCCACTAATTCTGTGTTTCCAAGTCCCCTATCTGTATAATGGGCAAGAAGACTGCTGGCCCTCTGTGACTGTGCTGGACCTGGCTTCCAAAGCCTGCTTCCTAAAGGTGGTGTGTTAATTTTACCCCCCACACACACCTTAAGTCTGCCCCTGCTGCCACATAATTTGCTGCGGCCATGGCAAAACAATGAGTGGTTTACCACCAAATTACAGCAGCAAACCATAACAATGACGTAAAAAGGCCAAATTTAGCTTTAAAACAAGGTGCGCCCCCCTCGTTTTAAAGCTAAATTTGGCATTCTGGGGGCACCGTTGTTTGCTGCCGAAATTCACTGGCAAACTGCTGCCTGTTTTCCTGCTGCCGTCGCCAAAATTCAGTGGCACATGCAGAAGTGCGGACCCAGAAGATCAGAACTGGCCCCCGGAGCCTTTGAAGTTTCCTACCCTCGCTTTAAAGTTTCAAACCATTTTCTATGAGGACTAGTAAGTGTGAAGGCAGGTGTCTGGGGTGGGGATTGCACTTGTTCATCTTTAATTTACCTACAGAATTTTATACTACATCTCACCAGTCAAGTACGAGACTACTCATCAGGTTGTTCAGGCAGGCATTTGGGGTGGGTTAGGGTATTTTTTTTTAAAAAAATTTTATGGTAAAATTTTATTGTTTTAAATTGTTTATGGTGGGTTGTACATCGCCCAGAGTGGCTGGGTGACCAGTCAGATGGGCGATTAATAAATTTAATAAATAAATAAACTAATATCCAAGAACATCCATAAAATTCCTTTGACCTAAAGTCAGCTTTTTCAAGTGGGAGATACAGAACATAGGTAACCGAAGCCATGTTCTTCATCTTAACCTATGTAGATGAATTAAGGCAGCCTTTCGCAACCCAGTGCCCTCCAGAGGTGTAGAACTACAACCCCCATAACCCCCAGCCAGCATGCCAAACAACAGTACTGGTTGGGAATGATGGGAGTTGTAGTCCGACACATCTGGAGGACACCAGTAGAATCAGTCTACCTGTTAACCCATCCAGTTGGTGAGAACGTTGCCACAAAAACTCTTTGAGAGTGTTACTGTCACTGCCATCATCCAGTTGGGATGACACAACAAAACTGCAGCTTCATCTACGCAGCACTGGGCCAGCACGTGATGAGGGCCATTACCTGACGAGTGCAATCGCAAATAAGCGTGGCCCCCTGAATCACGGTGCTCTCTGCAGTAGGGAAGACCCCTCTCCTAGCAGGGGAAGTATTCTCGCGGCAGGGGGCAGCTGCAACGACGGGTAAGGGAAATTGTTGCTGTCAGCTCAGGTGCACTCACGCAGCACAGAGACCCATGATCCAAACAGCACCGGCGTGAAACACGCCCGCACCTCTCCCTGACCCTGTCTAGTGGCAAGACATAAGCGGTCCTTGCTTGGGCACAAGCAACTCGAAGGCATGCGCTGGAACTTGTCTCTGCAGCTTCCCGGCACTCGAGTTTACACAGCAGGGCTGGGGAAGCGGTGACCCTCCAGATGTTCTTCGACTCCAATTCCCATCAGCCCCAGGCAGTCTGGCCAATGCTGAGGGATGGTGGGAGTAGTAGGAGTGCATCATCAATCCCCCGAGGGCCCCATGTTCCACACCCCCTGCTATAACCCCTCAACAGAGGCAGCCCCACCTACCTGTGCCGTGAGAATGAGCTCGTTGATGATGTGAGCTGCATGCTGACAGCGATCTGGAAGGCCCATGACCTGTGCGACTCTTTCTGGACTAATCCCATCATCTGTGGAGCAAGAGGAAACAGAACCTAAATTAAATGCAAACAGAGAGAAAAGGCAGAGAGGCACAAGTCCCCCATGCGAGGAAAAGGCCTCCAGTGCGACAGAAAGGTGCACTGGTTTCCAGTGCCGCACAAAACATGCCCTTCTGCTCTGCGTGCCCCCTTCCTTTCCCCAAATTTCTGGCGATGGCCTTGCACTGAAACGAGGTGGGGGATAGGGCCGTAACCTCAGTGACAGAACCCCTGCTTTGCATGCAGAAAGTCCTGGGTTCAATCCCTGGCATTTCCTGGTAAGAGTGGGATAGACTCGTCCCTGAAACCCTAGAGAGCTCCTGCTGGTCAGCATACAGCTGGGGTCTCCAAGGTGGACCAATATGCTGCAGACACCTCTCACTTGGTGTCCACCAGGCTCCCTGATTTGTATTTTATTTCACGTTCTTTTTTAATTAAGAAAAGTAGCTGGGTGGCCGGCATGCTGCAAAGGGAAGTCTCAACCTCCTGCACCATCATTATTTCCAAGAATGCCTCTGGGCCCCACATCTCTGAGCCTCAACAGCTTCCCTCCTGTGAAATGGGCCCTGGAGCAGAAACGGTGGTTCCAAAGAGTGGTTTTGTGTTTTGGAGCTGAGACCCCACTTCTGCCTTATACTTAGGTTCTTGGCCAAGGTACTTCTCTTTTTAGTTTCACCACCTTGCTTTCTGGGAAATGGGTTCTGTGACCAGCCGTGGCCACCATGGCAGCCATTCTCCATGGCAGCCATTTTGTGAGAGTGCCCACAACACTCTCATGATTCCAACTATGCCCACCATAGACAATACTGAGCTAGATGGACCAATGGTCTGACATCACAGAAAGCAGGTTCATACGAGAGAGAGAGAGAGAGAGAGAGAGAGAGAGAGAAAACGGTTGCCAATTACTGGCTGTACATCAGAAATCAGACAGATCTTTGCTTTAATTGCCAACTGTTGTGAACCGCCCAGGGAGCTTCGGCTACTGGGTGGTACAGAAATGTAACCAACCAACCAACCAACCAACCAACCAACCAGCTAACTAATTAATTAATTAATAAAGGTCTACAAACCTGGTTTAAACTGAATCCTAACACCAGCATCATTTTGGATCTTTTTTATCATTTCTCCATTTCTTCCTATTACAATTCCCACAGCAAACCTGGGCACAGACACCTGCCAGTTGAGGAGAAAGCAGTGAGAAGGGGTACGACTGGAAGAGCCCCCTTTAACCACACACACCACCTAGGCATTAATATAACACTAAGGGGCACATCTGTGTACTTTAAAATGCCCCCCCCCACCCCACCCCCCAATCTGGAAGAGGTGACAGATCATCCCATACAAAGTTCAACTTCGCTATTCTTGGAGTTAGTTGCACCTATGTTGGAAAGGGGGCAGAAAGGAAGCATTATTTCCCCAACGTACCCTGCCAGTATCTGGAAGAAGCTACACTCACATCCACATGACTAAGTTCCAGGGGATGGGTTTACCTTAAGCCCCTCCTATTACCTTGGAACCTCACTATCCTTTACAGCAAAGGGGGCGAATCAGGCCTTCAACCTAAAAGGCCGAAATGCCTCTCCAAAGGCTTAGTTACTGGGCAGCAAGAGCTTTAAGCTAAAATATGCTGGTATTTTGGCCCCTCCCCTTTTGCCTTTGGCCCCACCCACTGGTGGAATGCAGCCCCCGAGAGCTTCTCTGAGATGGAATTTGGCCCTCATGTTGAAAGAGGTTCTGCACCCCTGGGCTATCCCATCCCTACCCCACGCTCTAGGATAGCTGCACAGGTGCCCAAGATTGATCTTTGAATATTCTATTTCATAGACTTTCCAGGCCATATGTCACTCAAGGCAGTTTACTGATGGTACAAGAACCACCACACATTACGCAGTAACACATTCCAGCAAAGACGTAACAACAATTCTATAACCACCAGCACATAAGACATTCCAAACCAAAACGCACGGATACCATCAAATCAAAATTAAGAGTATTTTTTTAAACCCTCCATCCTCCACTGGTCCAGAAACAGGGCCCAATGCCACTGCAGGCCTGGAATAAGTGCAGAACCAAGGTGTTCTGGTTAGAATCTAAGTGGCTAGTTTACTCATCATGTGATATGCCAGGCTCTGGCTCTGGAGAATTCTGAAGACTTCCCCAGGGGGCCAGCAGAGAAAGCTGGAGAGGATCATAGCATTTCTCTGTCCATTACCTCTCGTACTTATTTAAAGCATTTTTACCTTGCTCTTCAGCCCAAAAGGCTTCCAGAGCAGCTTACCTAAGATCAATAACAAAAAAAAGACAGTCCCTGCCATCACACCTACAATCTAAAAGACACGATGCAAAAAGAATAAGGGAGGAGGAGGGAGGAGGAAAAAAGCAAACTCGGGCACCAGTTTTTCAAGTTACAACAGTCCTATAAGGGACAACTGGGATGGAAACAGTTCAGGCAAAGGAGAAGCCAACAGGAGCTGTTCTCTCAGCAGAGCCAATGGTGTGGCCTTACTTCCCATCTCTCCCTCTGCTGCAGCCTGATGGAATGATTTTTCTTTAGTAGATAGTTTCCCCTAACAGCTGGGAGGGGGAGGAGCAAGGTTAATTAGATGTGAAGGACAGAGAAGGTAAGCAAGGAAACAACGAATGAGAACAGGCAGGCAGCCTGATCAGGGTTTCCCTTCAACTTTCTTTTTGCCCATCACAAGGGGAATTCAACAGACAGAGCTTGGATTAAAAGCGGCTATTGCTCATGGGATGAGTAACATTTTGACAGGCTCTTTACGATGTTATCCTGAAACACACATGCATGGGATTAAATCCCACCGAAGGCTTTCCACAGGAACATTTAGGAGCAGAAGACTAGTTCCTTTGTGCCAAGTTTCAAAGACACAACAGCCTGGTTCAGACACTGTACTAAATCATAGTTTAGCACGACGAGAACCAGCCGAGGTGAGCCTCAGGGTGTAATGTGCTCCCTACCCCAGTGTGATCACAAGGAGTCTGGAAGCCCCCACTTCGGTTCTTACCCAACCACAAGCTTGTTGCATCAACTGAACTGACAAACTGTAGTTAATGTTTATTTATTTCATTTGTACCCCACCTTTCGATCAAAAAAATAGGCACTCCATGTTTACCACGGTTTATTTGGAATAAGCCAGCTTCAAACCATGGTCCAAAGGCAGCCAATGCCTCTAATATATATGCAAAATTAACATCGCTTGCATGTTCAGATTCTTTTTTAAGGCTCTGGGTGCCCCCACCATCTGAGGCAAGGTGGGTGCCAATGCAGGAGGACCTTTTCTGCCCTGGTGCTCAGGCTACAGAACATTTTCCCCAAGGAGGTCTACCAGGTGCCTACTTTGTTATCTTTCTGGCACCAGGCAAATGTCTTCCTATATTCTCAGCCCTTTAAACAAATTTAGTTCTTGATTACATTGGTTTTACACTGTGCTTGAATACCGTTAATCACTTATTAGTTTTAATAACCGCATTTTGGTTGTGTTTGCTGTAAAGCCACCCCAGAATTTTTTTTTGAAACGTGGAATATATTGTATTATATTATAGACGACATTGGCCCAAAGGTCTGCACACCAGAACCCAGCCTTTGTATTATAGGACACCCCCTCTTTTAATTTTTTTAAGGAAGTGATTATTGATTGATTGATTGATTGATTGCACTTGTATACGGCTCCACATCTGAACAGATTCCAGAGCAGTGAACTATAAAAGATAAAATAAATAAAATTCCATATTAAAACCCATTATTTTTAAAAACAGGGTGCCAAATCTTTTCAAGATTCCTCTTGAAAAGGATGTGCCATCTTCATTCAGAGAGAAGATCATTGCCTCGCTGGAGAGAGGCTTATTGGACAAACACATGCTTTGCATTGAGAAGGTCCCAGATTCAGCTTCTGGCATTTCTGGTTACAGAGCCATGGAAGACCTCAGCTGAGACTCTAGAAATCCACATGAAGCAAAGCACACCAGGGTGAGGAACTGTTTTTCTTTTCAGAAGTAGGAGCTTCATAGCTAAAGGAATTGCTCAATCACCTGAAAGTTCTGAAAGTAGAATTTTGGAAAAAGACTGACCCCTCCTCCCCAACCACCACTGATTATTCTGCAAGGGAAGAAAAACAAAAGAATCTATACCTCTATGCTGCCTCCTCCCATTCTGGAAGTAAAGTCATTCCGTACGCCCCGGAAGTCTGCCTGGTCTTTCTCTCGGATGATCTCCAGTACCATCTCTCTTGCTTGCTATAGAATTCAGGAGGATGAAAATGGATTTATATTAAGAATAAAACAAGGGGGACCTGCATGAATACGTTGCAAAGGATTCTCACCTCCTAGCAGGAGGGCACCAGCCAGCCAGTCAGGGCACCAGCCAGCCAGCCCTTTCAAACAGGGCACTCCATTCCAACCCCTTCCCTGCTTCTCTTTTCCAATGGATATACACTATTCTATGGCTTCTGAGCATGCTGAATCCCCTTTGGGCTGGCCTTTTTTGCCCCCTTAGGGTTTGAGGTCTTTTGGGATATTTTTTGTACTTCTGCAAGCCTTCGGTTTCCTATCACATGCTGTTACCTCACCTTCTTGTTTCTTAGTGGTGCCCCTGTGGCTCCATTTCTGTTGGCACTCATCACCCGAGTCCAGTATTGGAGTGTTTGCATTACCGCACCCACACAGGCTTATGCAGACCGTGAAAGTTTGCAGAAAGTTCCTTGACGCAAATACGCCTTGGATATAGCGTTTACTTGGACCAAGATCCCAAATTTTGGGGGGGGAGTCCATCATATGAACCACATCCAGACCTTACCGGCCTCATGTAACGTAATGAAAAAAGGAGCAGGAGCTTTTTTCGTACTGGAGGCCACATTGGCAAGTGTTAAGCTGGCCAGAGAGTAACACCAAAATGAATGCACAGACTGAGTGATTATAGTGATTGGTCCGAGATCACCCAGTGAGCTTCATGACCAAGTGGGGCTTTGGGTATGGGTTTCCCTGGTATGGGTTTGGGTATGGGTATGGTATGGTTTGGGTATGGGTCTCCAACACTCTTTACTACTACAGCACACTGGCTCTCCTTCTGCTGTATTGTACTCTCACAAAGCATTGGGCAGGTGGCTTCATTTTTTTCACAGTTCAAGGATCTGCAGGCTTTCCTTCTTGTTTTCTTTACTTGGCCAGACTCAATTTGGGTGGGTCACTAATGTAAAGGGGGCCAGATGTAAATGGGGAGAGGACTGTTTGGACCTTAGACCTGAGCTGTCTGTCCCCCCATCCCTGTCCCCCAACACAAATCCGAGAGCACCGCTCACATGAGCGTCGCCAACTGTGCCATTATTCCAAATCCTTCGAAAATTCTATCAGCATGACTGCAAATCCTCTTTGATACACACCTGTACTTTAAAAGCATCTCCAGTAATCCGAAGAGGTTTATCCGCTCCAGTCGGTAAAGGGCCATCTTGGATCATAATCATTTTCACGCCTGTTCGTTCCTGCACATGCACCACGCAGACAATGGACAAACATGAAAATAAATAGAATGCCAAAACAGGCAGAACGTTATGAAAATAGAAAGGAAGGAAAAAGGAAGAAGCAACAGGAGCCCGTAAAGCTTGGGTCATTCAAATATCTAAGGGGTTCAGTCTGGCTCAGACAAGCAAGCAATCGTAAAATTAAAAGTGGAAAAGCGATCAGGGAAGGGCCTCTTCCCTTCGCAGTTTCACTTTGTATGAGAAGCGTTCTTGCTGCGTTTGGCATGTCCACGAAGAGAGACCCTCAGGAAATAATGTAGCAATTCCATGGAAGGGCAGACTAGCCACTGAACAGGGCACCGGCCAGGGAATTCAACTTCCTAAGACAGGGATGTAGAAACTCAGCGCTGGGGGCCAACTCCAGCCTTCCGGAGTTCTCCGGATAGCCACCCCCCGTTTTCCCTGGCCAACCCCCTTTCCTCCGACCACTGATTGTTTGGTGGTTGCCCAGCTTTTGTGCTGCTTTCCCCCATTCTAAACGATTGAAATGCCTCTCCTAAGGCTTAGTTATGGGCAGTGAGAGCTGGGGAGAGCAATCCTGTGGCCCCTAGACAGAGTCAGCGGTGGCTGCAGAGGGGATAGGATACTTCGGATTCCTGGATCCGATGTCAGAGACAGTACTCGGACCCGGGAGTCTGAGCTCCCCTCCCCCTCACAGCTGGCATGGAAAGAACCAAACTGGCTGCCTCTCCATGATCGCAAAGGCGACCTCGGAGAGGACAGAAGGGAGCATTCCAGTGGGCAGAGAGGGGACTGGGGAAGCAGGGATATGAGCTATCCACAGCCCCCATCCCTCCCCGACGCATGAGCTAGATGGGCTAAAACACCCATCTAGCTAAAAATGCAGAGCAGGGGGAACATGGAGGTGAAGACTGCCGCTCTGCACAGGGCCCCCGTCAGCCTCTGAGTTCAAAGGCTGATGGGAATCCCAACAGGATTACATCCCTAAGGTAAAATACACTGGTGTGGTTAGTATTTTGGCACTGCACTCTTTGCCTCCAGCTTGCAGCGTTTTGCTTTCGGCCCCACCCACCCCTGGAATGCAGCCTGCAAAATCTTCTCCAAAATTGAATTCAGCCCGCAGGCTGAAAGAGGTCCAATGCTCCTGCCCCAAGGGAAGGACTGAACCAGCCTGGTACTTGTCACAATCCTTCGTCCTCCCCCTTCGCAATCAACACACTCCAGGATACCAGGCTTCAGGCTCACTACTTTATTACTTAATGATTCGCTTCCTTACCAATGCAAATTCTAGGAAACTCTCAGACTGCAATGGAAACAGCTACTCCACACAATTACGAATATCAACCGAGGAGCCGAAGTGGAAGTTAGAGAAGTTGCCAGCAGTCTGAGCAAGAACTTCTCGGCTAGACTAGCTTCTCAGGGATGCCCCTCCCTTAGGGCAGCGCCCTCCTATGTTGGCTTCCATGAGTGGCCAACCTGGCGGAGCGTCTGAGCTCCACTTCTAACTTTTTCCGCTTCGCTCTGCGACGGCCCCTAGCATCCCTCAAGTCATGCCCTTCACTCTCCTCCTCCTTCAAACCCTGGGTTCTCATGGAGAAGGAAGTGGGGGGGGGAGGCATTCAGGCTGAGCCATCTGTGCGCCAAGGTCTTGGGAAGAAGGCCCTGCCATATCTGAGCTCACTAGGGAGGGTGCCTCCCCCTGTTCTGGCTGTTCTCTCTCTGGATCTGAGCTGCTAGACATCTCCACGTGCTCAGATTCATTCCTGACAGTACTCTCCAGATGCGTGGGACTAACGCTCCCATAATTCACCAGCCACGCAAGGCGACTGGACTTGATCGACCTTTCACTCCACTTGAGCAGGGCAATTGTTTTCTGTTCTAGGAGCGCAAGCTAGCAAAGAAAGCCAAGATCGCCAGGGACCTCACAGTTCCCCTGACAGAGTATGGCTCCTCACGTCGACAGGGTGAGACAACTCTGAGGGAGAAACGGCGTTCCGCCCACCTGAAGCTGCTTTATCGTTTCTCCACCTTTGCCAATCACCAGGCCCACTTTGGATGCCGGGATGAGGATCTCTTGGATCGTGCTGTTGCCATCCACCTCGTTGTGAAAACCAGGCCCATTCCGGCAGCGGTCCACGATTTGCCCCAATAGCCGCTTTGCCTGTCTTTGTTAGGGGGGGAGAAACAGAGAAAAGTAATTCCTCAAGGAAAACACCTATTAGATGGCACACATTCCCCATCTGGCTGGGTCTAGGGGGAGAACGTCACTGGAATGAAGGAGATTTGGGGGGAAGGAGGAGAAAGGAGAGGAAACAGAAATGAGGAAATAACTGGCAGTCGCTGCGGCGACTCTGCGTTTCAGATCAGACTCCCTCTCAGATACATCCCCGTCGACTTTGGAACGGAAGAAGAGGATGACAAAATGCAGTGAACATCTCAAAGACCTTTTCCTCGCGGCCTTTCCCACCTAGACCCACCCCAACATGGCACTTTCCTTTTGCCAGTCTCACCTTAGAGAGGCAGATTTACACCAACCATCCTTGCTTCGGCTGGGTTGAGTACTCCCTGCTCAAATGCATTTGGGGATGGGGTGGAGAAAGGCCTGCTTGATTTGCTGTTACTCCACACAGAGTAAAAAACAACAACAACACAACCCACTGCAGGTGACACTAGTACTGCTGTGACAAAAGAAAACGTCGTTCTCGACCCTTGGAACGGGACGTCTCACGTCACACTTGTTTGCACGCTACGTTGCTGACATAAGAAAGCACCCATGGGTTAAATCTCAACTATGTCAGACCAGCAGAAGCCAATGTTTGTGTCAAGAGTACACCAAGTGTAAGAACATAAGAAGAGCCCTGCTGAAGCAGGCCAGGGGTCCACCTAGTCCAGCATTCTGCTCACACAGTGGCCAACAGGCTGCCCACGAAAAACCCATAAGCAGGACGTGTGCAACAGCACCCTCCTGCCCGTGTTCCGCAGCAACTAGTGCACACAGGCATACTGCCTCTGACACTAGAGGGAGCATACAGCCATCAGGACTAGCCGCCATGGATAGCCTTCTCATGCAGGAATTTGTCTAGCCCCCTTTTAAAGCCATCCAAACGGGTGGCCATCACTACATCCTGCGGTAGCGAATTCCGCAGTTTAACTCTGCGCTGTGTGAAGACGTCCTTCCTTTTATCTGTCCTGAATCTCCCCACAATCAGCTTCATAGGAGGACCCCTTTGCATTCTAGTATTGAGAGGGAGAAAAATGTCTCCCTTTAAGACAGCAGCCCTTAGCGTGCGCTGCAGTTTTGCCTCCAATATACCGGGTTGCACAGAAGGCAGCGGCACAGTGTAGGAGAGGCTCAGTGGCAGAGCCCCTGCTTTGCATGCAAAAGGTCCCGGGTTTGATCCCCAGCATTGCCAGGTAGGGCTGGAAAAAACCCTGCCCGAAACCCTGGACAGCTGCTGCCAGTCAGCGTCGACGCTACTGGGCTAGATGGACCAATGGTCTGGCTCAGTATAAGGCAGCTTCCTATGTTCCTAGGCAGGTCAGAAAGCCAGCCTGACCTTCCTGCTCCTGTCCAGAAGTGCCACGCCTGCCCCTTGGTGTTAATGGTCCCTGGGACATGAGTTAGCCACCTTTGAAGTGGAGCCTGTCTCAAGCAGCCATGTGTACAGCATTTTTTAAGCATGAAGCAAAAGTGAAACAAAACCCCCCACCCTTTCCATCTCTGCATGGGCGCGCAGGTTTTAAGCAGGATAAAAACCCAAGTATCACCCTGACTACATGCAGCAGCCAACCAAACTCAGGTCCTTGCCTACTTTTGAAGAACTAGAGTTTTCAGCAGAATGCCTCAAATAGGACAGGGGGCTCAGGTCTTTGCCCAGTGTCTCTCTAAAATGCATGCATGCAACCACCCACACCCTTTGCAGATCTTGTAGGATTTTTATTTTTACAGCTGTCTTTTGCTCCAAAACTAATCCATTTAGTGGAAGAGGTGGGGGTAGAACTCACCTCAGTCCCACCAAAATGTAAAAAAAAAAACCCAGTGCCCCATATTGTTTGCCATCTAGCATGCTCTTGTCAATTATATTTGTTTTGCCTCAGTGCTTGCAGAATTGTAGCCCAATGAGAAAACTCCTTAAACCGAAAAAATAATGAAGAACAGACCTTTTTGTACAAAACAACACACACACACTGTCTGAGAACTTCAAGGGTTTTCCTTCAATGCTTTTAATCATCCAAATGCAACTTGTTAAAAGAAAATGAAGATTCCCACAGATGGATCTGGAAAAAACCCACCTACCCAGAGGCTGGGGGAGAGAAAGAGCAGCTCCATATTGTTAAGTGGGTTCCTGTAAGCTGAGGCTCGTGGCTCCAAGTCCCAGCGGGGAGAGGTCCTCAAAATGGCTTGGGAGAGGCAAGCTCAGCTCCTGGGAAGGGGGAGGGAGGAAACACTGTCCCTAAAGTTTCTATAGGGCTAGAGAGTGCAGAACCCCCCCGCTGGGCTGCCAGGTGGCAGGGTCTTGCAAGGAGGCGGGGGGGGGGGAGAACAGCCAGCAGCGCCGAGGGTCATGTTGCACCGAACAAGCGGCAGTGGCGAGTGGGGTTTCCATCATGCATGGGCCAAATGCACAAACTTGGGACAGTCTGAGGCTGGGGGCAACTTTAGAAACGACACCTCCCAGTTTTATTCAGGCTTGGTGCTGGTGGCGTTGAGGTGGCCTTCTCCAGCCCCGCTTTAAACTGGGAAGGGCGATGAACTGGAGACATCCTGAGAATTCAGCCACCATGGATAAAAGAGCCACCTGATTGGCCACCAACGGCCAGTGAACACAGCCTCCGGGCCAGATGCCCAAACCCCCATTCATCGGGGCAAGCACTCCTCACTGCCTAGCACAGGGGTGAGGAACCTGTGGCCCTCCAGACGTTGCTGGGGCTACAACTCCCATCATCCCTGATATGCTGGCTGGGGCTGATGAGAGCTGGAGCCCAACGGTGCCCCAACCCTGCTCTAGCAGGACACACGCACAAGCTCTTGCTTGTGGTGTTCTTCGGAGGCCTCTGATGCTGCTGCCTCTCCTTAGCATCTACCCTCTTGGCGCAAATGCAAGAGAACTGCCCAGAGTGCTTCAGCTACTGGACTGTATAGCAATGTAATACATAAAACAAATAAACATATCAATAACTCCTCTGTGGTCAGCCAGGAGATCAGAGAGAGGTCTTCTCTCATTAAAACGGCAGCTTGGAGAAGGTAAGAAACACCAGAGTCCCCCCTGGACTATTTCTTATCTTTGCTGAACTGCAACGAAAGTGAAGGAAGCCCTTGCCTCCCCCTGAGTCCTCCAAAGCGTCTCCCACTATTAACAGAGTGCCTCCCCCAGTGCATATGGAAGAGGACTTGGGGGCGGGGGGGGGAGGAAGGGTTTGGTGGCAAGCCCCCCCAAAAGTATGTACTCTTTCAAAAGCCAAGCTTTGTTTGGGGAGCCCTCCTCCAAGTGACCAAACTGTGTCAATTTTTCCAGATTGGGGAGGAGTCATTTTCCCTGTTGTGGATCACAATGTGCCATAAATGATGATACAGATGCACGTCAGAAGTAAAAGCTACTTAAAGCTTTTGTGGCCTTCTTTGCAAGGCTGATATAACCTTTCAACCCCTTAACGCAGGGGTAGGCAACCCCTTGCCACCCCCTGAATTTTGGTGGGAACCCCCCAAAAGGGGAGGAGGGTTAAATAATGGTTTCTGGGCAAACAAAATGGCATCTGGAGCTACTATGGAGTGTCTAAAAGGGCAACATTTTGACCCTTTGGGCACTCTGTAGCGACTCCGAATGCTGTTTTGTTGTTATTTCCCCCCAACTTTTGGTACCTGGGGGGAGCTGCAGCCCACGTGGGGTGTTGGGGGTGGCAAAAATGGCCCCCAGACTTCCCAAAGTTGCCACCTCCGCCTTAATGCACTCCCCACTCACAAGCAAACTCATTAGAGCATTTCTGCATAGGACTCATGAGAGTGTTTACATTGGGGAAGGGAAGAGGGAGTAAAAATAAAGGAAGACTTCAAAAGCAAGCTAAAAAAACCTGAGGCTTGGAGCACAGCAAGTATACAGCTGGCCAAGGGTTGTCACTCATTTGTGGCAGCAACTGAGAGAAGAAAAGGTGACAAGGAAAAAAACAGAAAGAGGAAAGAGAACAGAGGGAAGGGAGTGAAAGCAAACCATATATATGTATTTAAAAAACTTACTCAATGCTCTCTGGCGTGCCGGTGAGCACACAGGGTCTCTCAGCCATCCCACCACCGTCTGCAAAGGTAAAGCAGAAAAAGAAAAGAAAAAAAGACAACAGGTACTGGGCATCCCACGAATCTCAGAGCATATCAACTTCCACCTGGATCTGAAGCCAGGGCTGTGTGTAATCCATACTAAAGGAAAACTCAACAAAATGAGTTCTGCACTCTGTTTAATCACACAAAGTGCGTAAATTGGCATAAATTCCCTTAGTCGGCATGACTTAATTTTGCTTTCGCTAGTCATAGGGGGCAAGGAGCTATGCAGAGCACTGACCTCCCCCCCACCCCCCACACACACAGCCAAAGATCTCATCCGGCCACTTCACTGGCTCCAGACACTTTCAAGGCTACTTTTGCACCCATGTGGACTGGATGCTTGGTCTTTTGATTTTAGGTTCCAGTGGGAGGAAAGTCTCCGGTGAAAGTCTTCTGTACCCAGTCTCAATTTTATCATCATTATTCTCAATGATCAATTATCATTATTCTATCACCAATTATTAATATTATCAATTATTAAGACCTGACCTTGTCCTGTACCTGTGTGAAATTGCAGCACGTGTGTGTGCGTGCACGTGCACACACACCCTGCATGTAGCCAAGCCAGTGACAGCACACACCCCCGGTGTCTTATTCAAATGCCATCAGGGCGGCAAGCAACACTAATGGACCCCAAAGCCCATGCATCATCCAGCTCTTCAGCCACGAAGCTCACAGGGAGACTTTAGGCCAGTTGCTCTCTGACAAACCTAACCTACCCTCCCAGGGTTGCTGAAGTTGGGGAGAGGGAGTCCACACAACCCAACTTGAGCTCCTTGGAGGAAGGGGTTTTTGCGCACATGTAAAGGCACACATGGATCCAAGGCCTGCTTGCATGAGTGGACGACTGCTCCACTCGTGCAAGGGTGGGGTTCTCCAGTTTCTCCCTGCCCCAGATCCTGCATTGTTCCTAAGGGTCCCTTGATTCTAAAGAGTGACTTTGCAGGGCGGGGGGCGCCAGGAGGCTGCAGCAGGGAAAAAGGAGGCAGGAAAACCCTGTTTCACAAGTGTTGTTGTCCACTCATGGTTCTTAAGTTCCAATCCGCTGGGATGTGTGTTGCAATCTGGACGGCAGCAGCTCTGGTTTAGACGAAAGACTGCTGGGAGAACAGAATGGATGCTCGACTTCTTGAAAATCTAAACTGCTCCTTGGGAGTGTGCTCAAGGCTAGGTTGTGATTTCACAGACAGGTCTGGAGGCTCGTTACAGCAGGGGAGGGCAACCTTCGGCCAAAGGGCCCAATCTGGCACGCAGAGGGTTGGACACCCTCTGTGGGCCCCTCCTTTCCGCAAGCCCCACCCCTAGCCTGCAGAGAAGAATCCCCATGTTATGTTTGATCAGAGATAGCAAGGGGATTCCCCCACACCCGGCCAAGTCCCTTCCATTGCCACTTGTTCCCCAGCTGGAGCTGGCTCGTTGCTTGCCAGCCCAGTTGCTTTCCCCGTGCAGAGAGAGACACAGAGCTCCATGCCTATCTCTGTACAGAGAAAGGAAAAAGGGGTCTGGGGCATACACAATGATGTCCCGGGAGGGCCCTTGCCCTCTTGACATCATCCAGCCCGTCAGCCACAGGGGGGAATCCAGAACAGATTAGGTTGGCTCCCCCTGGGTTATAGCAACAGAATAGGGTGCGGGACTTTTTTCACCTGCGCCCCAAGGTGGTTTCTCTTACACCCAAGGACAACTGCCCGGGACATCAAAGCCAGGGAGCGGATGAGATTGCTGTGCCAGCCCTTCAATCTGGAAGTGCATTTTCGGTGCCTTGTGAGCACATTCGGGGGGCAGGCTATAAAGTCACAGCCACCGGTGGACAGACTCGCTTGCTGATGGGTGGCCACTGAAAGGGCAGCAAAGCGTTTTCTCCCTATTGGGGTTTTTCCATTCATAGGTGGGATGGGTGTGTGTGTGTCTTGGGTATGGACTGACCCCTCATTTGAAAGGCGAGGGGCAAAGGACTGGAGACTGGCCCAGGCTGCATAGGGGCCTTAGGGGTGAGAGCTAAGGGACCCCAAAAGGAAGTTTTGTATAGCATTTCTTTCCACACCCAAGCTTTTAAGTTACAGTGTTTTAAAGCAGATACTATATTCCCATACTCTATCGCGAAAAGAGAGTTCTGGTCACATGCTACTTCGACTACAATTTTACTGTAGAAAAGCAGGATTAAAGAAACAAACGTCATTAGCTTACTCCTGACAAAGCCTTGCAGATGCGTGCTGTGCTGCTTCCCTGGAAATGGTGTGATGAGGGCCGGGGGGGGGGGGGGGGAGGAGAGAATAGCCTTACCTGGCGCAATCTGAATTTTGCAGCCTGACTCTGCCTGAATCCGGGAGATTTGCTCGCCACCCCTGCCGATAACTGAAAGAAAATTCAGAATTGGTCACAATTTCACTGTTGCTGCTGTTAACAAATCAGAACTGTGTGTGTGTGTGTGTGTGTGTGTGTGTGCGCGTGTATTTATACATTCATAAATTATAAATTAAGGAATGTGCTGCGATGGGATGGGGTGAAGAGGGACAGTAGCTAAACCTGGCTTTTAGAAAGGGAATGAGATTAATGAATGAGGAGCGGTCTATTCATGACGACGACTAAATGGAACCTCCATGTACCCAAGTAGGGTACCTAGTTTTACCTTCACAGCAGCGACAGTGGAAAAGGGCTAGTGCCTTCAAAGTCCTGTTTTTTGGGCATTCAAGAGGCATCTATGCTGGAATAGATGGACCCTTGTCATGTCCAGCAGGGTTGTTTTCACCCCTGCTGCCTTTCAAAATGGGAGGCGCTAAGGACTAAAGCTGGGACCCTGAACATACAAAACATATGCTCTGTCTCTGAACTATGAGGCCTCTCTTTAAATGGGCCCTCAATGGTGTATCCTCTTCCATTTGCAGCCCCTCTCCTGCTGCAATTTTCTCTATGCTCATCACCTAGGCACAGTATCAGCAAAGTTTGCTATCTAGATCTTTAACTGCAGGTTGCTGAAGCAGTCAGGAAGTAACTAAATTATCCTCAATTGATTTTAAAGTTCACAGAAAAAGCATTTCCCCCAAATTGCCACGTTCTCAGCGGCATTAACAGAACCTGCACCGCTACACAGAACACTACCTATCATAATACAAATTAGTCTTCAGCGGAATGAGCGTTTTAGAGGACCCAAATGCCGCAAAGAGAAAAATCACCTCAACCGGAATACTTACTGAATCCAACCATTTTGTCAGGCACTTTGAATTCTTCGGTTATTACTGCCCTGAAGGGAACAGAAAGGAAGGCTCATTACAATGAATACAAATTCTTACCTTCCCAATAATATCAACAGTCACGGAACATTACATTTCAAAAATCAGTTTTAGTTCCCAGAAACTGAAGTAGAAAGTAGCTCAACAATTTGGAAGCTGCACAGCTACGGCTGTGCCGCGCACTGAATAATCAGGCTTTCAGGCAGCGCCTGCCATAATGTCCCCAAAGAATCCCAGGTTTACTTTAACATATTAAAAAGGATGTTGTTTTTAAACTGAAGTAAGCTTAAAGCAATGTTGCATGTAGCTTCTGCTGTAGACCAAGAAACTCTGTGTGTTGGACCCAGGATGTCCCTTATTTTTAGGCTGCCTTTAAAACTCTTAAAACGAGATGTGATGACGCACACGTGCGTATAGGAAGAGTCTTGTGGCACCTTAAAAACGAATAAGTTTATTGTGATATAAGCTTTCATGGACTAGAGTCCACATCTGTCCACAAAATCACCTGCCCCCCCTCCACAAAAAAAAACACTAAACAGTTAGTCTTTGAGGTGCCACAAGAGACACCATTGTTTCTGCAGCAAGCCTAACACAGCTACCCCTCTAGAAACTGTTACAGAACCTCAGTGGTCTTTAAAGCAGCCTACCCTCCGTGAATCTGTATATCGGTGACTATAATAGCAGACTCAGGTGGTAAGTGCGAACAGGCCTGGAGCTCAGAAAGGCCCACTGAGAAGCAAGAGGGAAGTAACAGCACGCTCAAGGGAACCTTGAAGTTTGCAGAAATATACAAAATCCACCTTTAAAAATCTAAGGGAGCAATCCTTTGCATGTTTAGACAGAAAAAACTCCTACAACTCCCAGCATGTCCCAGCCAGCCATGGCTGGCTGGGGCATGCAGAGTGTTGTAGGACTTCTTTTTTTATCTAAACATGCATAATATTTTCCCTTAGGGGGCAACCTCCCCCAACCCAGCCCAATGAGGACTGAGCACTCTCAGTAGCCATGGAATCAGTTAGCGGGGAAATGTGATGTGGGGTGGGAAGAGAAGGACAGTGGATCTGCCTGCTTAAGCTCCTTGCAGCTTAATGGTATCCTGGAGGGGGGGCATGGGTGGCTGGAACCTAGAACACTTCTGCAAGGAGGTGAGGACACAGCACATTTTGTTAGGGGTCTCACTTGTCAATGACTATTACCCAAGCTACCGATGTGGAACCTCTATATTCAAAGGAGGTCTGAGTCCCATATGCTGAGGACAGACAGAAGAAGGGTATCGCTGTTACGGCCTGCTTGTGGGCTACTCAGACGCACTAGGTCCAAGTGCCACTGGAAGCAGGATGCTGATCTAGCTGGACTTTGGTCTGATCCAACAAGGTTTATGTGCTCAAACTCTGAAGTGCCTTGGTTCAAGTCAACCTGTTCCATTATTCTTGGCCCTTTTTCACTGGTGCCGTATTTAGCAACTAGGATCAAGGACCTAACCTAGTAGCTATAGAAGATGAACAGGACTTTTTAAATGATGCTTAGAACTGCAAATACTTAGCAGACTCAACTTATTTCAAAGTCTCCAAGGAAACCCACTCTGTACTCACCAATTATCAGCTCAGAAATCTTTTAGCTCCCATGTCTATAGGCCATTTTTCTGAATTTTTCCTGATGGCAGATGGAGTTAAAGATGGAAGCAGCGTGCAGCCATCAACCACTTTTGGTTTTTAATACAACACTTCAACTTATGCATGTCATGTATTATTAATAACTATTGTACATTTATTATTTATTGATAATCATTAATAACCATTTTTTCAATGACAAGCTGTATATTTGTTGTTGTTGTTGTTCAGTCATTCAGTCGTGTCCGACTATTGCCAATTACTAATAATTATTAACAATTAACAATATTTATATACATTTTCTTATTGAACAAATTCTGAAGAGGTTTACAAAGGAATACAAAAAATACACAAGTGTATTTTTTTAAAAGGCTAAGAACATCAACACTGTCTTCCTTCTGTCTACTAGAAAAACTTTATCCACAAAAGCTAACACTTTATCCACAAAAGCTAACCATGTATACCTGATATAGAACTGAGCTGTTGCTGTAAGAGAAGCCCTGCTAGATCAGATCAAAACTAGTACATCTAATTCAGCATCCTGCTTCCCAATAGCCACCAGATGCTCTGGGAAGCCCACAAGCAGGACGTGGCGGTAATAACTCCCCTCCACTGTGTGCCCCCCAACATGTGGAATTCAGAGGTTTATTGCCTCTGAACATGAAGGCAATACATTTCACCATAATTTCAGAACATTTCACCATCATGTTTAGTAGCCCTTTATAGATCTCTCCTCTGACACAAATTTGTCTAATCTCCTTTCAATGCCATCTAAGCATCTAAACCAGGGGTGACAAACATCTTTTGGCCCGAGGGCCGAATTTGGTTTTGGAGAAGATGTCGGGGGCCTCATTCCAGTGATAGTCGGGGCTAAAGACAAAGGGGTAGGGGCAAAAATTACAAACAATAACAGCATGTTTTAGCATAAATCTCTTACTTCCAGTAACTAAGCCTTAAGAAAGGAATTTTAAACTTTTCAGAATGGGGGAAAATGTGCACAAAAGCCAGGAGACCACAAAATCACCAGTAGTTGGGGGAAAGGGGGCACGGCCAGACTGGGGCCCCAGGAGGGCCACATTTGGCCCCTGTGCCTGAGGTTCCCCACCCCTGCTCTAAACTATCACATCTTGTGGGAGCTATTACAAAGGTAACATGAAGTGACTGGAACGCTTAAGGCATGCTCTATAAATTCTACTATGTCTGATGAGTAGATATATTAAGGGTTTCAGAGAAACAAAAATCGAGGAGGGATTAATATCTACTACTGCAATTACATAAAGTTCCTGCTCCAATGCCAAAACTAAGGCTGGGATCCAAACAGCCATGCTGGATCTGTGTGGCCAAGGCAGCTCTGGGCATGCAATTCTTGAGCACAAATTCCTCCTGAATGTTACGTGACAATCTGCTTTTGAATTCAACTTGGACTTTTAAAAGCAGTTCATGATATGGCACAGGAATCTGCTGTTCTATGTAAAAAAAAAAAAAATTCACTTGGCTGCCCAAGGTAGCTCCAAGGATCCCAGCCGAAGACACAAGTTTAATTCAATACAGGCCTCCCCATATGTGTTACTAATGCCACACACACCTTGCCTCTTTCCCCAAGAGACGCATACAATATCTAGAAGCATAAGCAAAGAACCTCAGCCTGAGATGTGGAGTGAGAAATTGAGCCTACACAGTTTTGCCACGTCCTCAACCTCTGACTTCCTAACACTCCAGTACAGATGGCAGATCAATAAACAATTAGAAGTGATCAATAAATAATAAAACATAACCCACTGCTTACCTTTGATGTACCAGGGCCCCTAACTGGTTACCTACTGTGGCAGAGAAGAGAGAAAGAAGAAAAATCAAAGCATTAGCACGGATAAACTAACTTCATCCCTATAGAAAAGAGTTCTTACCATTTTCATCGAGGGGGAAAAAGAGGAGCAAAGCAAAAACAGCAATTTGGGTTCAGTGGCTGAAATGAATGCGTTACATGGGACAAAAACAGGAGGGGATTTCTTGAAGTGAAGTGTCCAGCTGAACACAGAATAGGAAATTGATCCACCTCACCCTCATGCTGAGAAGCATGGGAGAGAATCCTGCCTGTCCCCCAAATCCCTAGAAAAGTATTGCCTCCCCCCACACCCCACCACCAGCCTCCCCAAATTAAATCCAATATAAAAAGATCAAGCGGATTGGTATACATGAAAAACAAAAAGGAGAAGCCAAAACACAGAGATTTGGGGAGATTTAGTCTAGATCAAAAGCATTGAGAGAGAGAGAGAGAGAGAAGAGAGAGAGGGCTTGCAACATACTTCTCTGGGTCTCTCTTATCTGTGCTCCATGGAGCCAACTTACACGAAGACCTGTTAAAGGAATAGGGCTGTTAAAGAACCTTCCATCACCAAGTTGTATGTGTTATCACATTTCTACTCAATACGAGCAGCTGAGCTATGCAAGGTTGCCAGATGGTGTCTTACCCCAACCCCGTCACAATGCTTCCGTTAGCACTGACTGCATTCATCTCTCCCACAGAAAGGACTTAATATGAAATGGGGGGGGGGGGCGCAAGGCTACAGGAAAACACCACACAAAACTTCCTACTGGATTGCCCTTGTATTGCAACAGGTAACTTCATCTCACTAGAGTAGACAAACCAAACTGGTTCAGATGTCATGCTAAACCATGAATTATTGGGAGGGGAATGAACCATAGCAAACCTCAGGCTTACATGCTCCCCATCGTCCTCTCCAGTGTGACTACAAGAGTTTGGAAGCTTTCACCTTATTTGATTAACTGTACCTCGTAATTTCTTCCAAACCCAGAAGACTTTGGTTAGGGTTCTAAGACAAAGTGACAAGCTGCAGTTAATCTTGGCTTGTTCCAAACCACCATGGTTAAGATTAACCACGGCTTGTCGGGTCTGAATAAAATTACAAGCTGCGCTTAATCAAGAACTGAAATGAAAACTTCTGATTTCCTCCTCATGATCACAGGAGTAGAGGGGAAGGGGAAGCATGCAAGCCCAAGGCTTGCTGTGGCTTCTTCCTCTCACAATAAACCATGGTTTATCATGATGTCTGAACTGGCCCACTGGCTCAATACAGGCAGTATGCACAAGCTGCTCCTAAGGAAGTTTAACTACAGTTTGGTGCAAAGTTTGAATAGAGAAACGATGGATTGTGATCAGCCAGCAAAACCGGGATTGGAAAACGTGGTTCAGAATCAGTTTGCAAGCCATGGTTTGGCATGATGTCTGAATTGACAAACCATAGTTAGCTACAGTTATCACAGTGTCTCTGGAGCTGCTGCATCACACAGAAGGATGCTGAGAGAATAGAAAAAAGCTCAGATAACCATGGTTTGCTGTTGTGCTTTTAGAAACTTAAGTCATGATTTTGGTTCTAACTACAAACCATAGTTTGGCAAGATGCCTGAATCAAATTAGTTTGAAACATTTTATACACCAATTGATTTTAAATGCATTTTTAAAACCTGCAAGCGAATGCTGGCACAATTCCTGAAAGTGATGAATTTGTTACCAATCCAGGAGGAAAAGAACCAGGTTTTTTTAGTTTTACCTTTTAACACTGTGATAAAAACCATAAGACAGTTGGGTGAGAACAATATCTAAGTAAATCCAGTCAGCTGGCTTGAGATAGCAACCATCTTGAAATGAATCACACTTACACATTTCTATGAATCTCTTGAAAAGGTCAGGTTTGGAACATTTTCTTGAATACACATAGTTGTTCTAGAAGAACAAGCCTTGCTGCACCTTACAGACTTGTTGTGGTATAAGTTTCCAAGGGCTAGAGTCCACTTCACCGGATGTGTAAAGTGTTATCCTCAGTTGGCATATTAATGATACACAGGTACAGAGAAATAGGTTATAAACAGTGGGGCCAAACAATACAAGATGTACAGTCTGTGATAATATGTAAAGCTTAAAGGTATACAAAGTAAGCACAGAGACCAGAGATACAAACCTAAATACACTTGCCATAAAAATTCTTACTCTGTAGATTTTCTCTGATACCTTGCCCTGTGTCTCTCACAAAACGTGCTCATAGAATGACATTTTACCACATTTTGCTCCCAGTCAGATGGCCAAGGGTTATGTTAAATGTGTAGTTTTGCATCGCATGATTCTTTTTTAAACCATAAATAGTAGCCATGGGGGAAACAGGTAATCATGACTGAGGCAAGTTTTTTTTCTTTCAAAACCTTTTCCTCCCAATGCTGTGATACAGACACACACACACCCCTCCTGAAAGCTGCCACATGACATGTGAAGGAAACTGCAATTTGCACCAACTGCAGTTTCCCTACTGTGCTGCCCCCCCCCCCCCCCAGCAAGCAGCTTTGGGGAAGTGAAGACTTTCATCAGGACCCTGGCATGGACGGAAAGGGTTGAAAATGCCCCTGCTCACTGTGGCCCCAATACCAAGCCCACACACAGACCCTGGTGACTGCGGTTTTAAAAAAAGAGTCACACAACATCAAATGTTTAATGTAACATCTGGCTAGGCCACAAACTGGGTTATAAAAGGAGAGGTATTGACCACAGTCAGGAGGAATGAAGACAGAGAGCTGTAAAATGTTCGGACTAATATTGCCCTATAGTTTAAAAGCAAACACCTAGTTTGCGCGATCGCAGGGTGGTTAATAAGCCACGGTGGCTTGTTAACCACCCTGCTTGTACCAGCCCGATTTGCGTAATTACCCCTCACCAGCATGGCTTATTGTGACATCTGAACCCACCAAGGGTGGTTGGTTGGTGTGGTTAACAAACCAACCAAAACCGATGGGATGTTTTGGGTTGTTGGGTAGCTTGTTAACCACTCCACCCACCCTTGCTGGGTTCGGATGCTGTTGGGTGGCTTGTTAACCACCTCAGCCAACCACCCTCGCTATGTTCAGGTATCACAAGCCAGGGAAGCGAAAGGTAATTGTAAATATGGCCGGCACGCAAACAGCTCATGCTTGGTGGCTTACAAGCCACAATGGCTTATTAATAACCACCTTGCAATCATGCAGTCCAGCACATAAAGTCTTCCCCCTCTCCCCTCTGGTGGCACATGACCCCAACTCCAAAAGGCGGACTATCACTCTTTCGCTTTCTACAGAAGATATCCATGCACTCCAATGGCCTTCCCCAACTTGGTGTCCTTGGGATTTGTTGCACTACAATTCTCATCATCCCCAGCCAGTAGTCATACTGTCTGGGCATTATGGCAATTGTAGTACAACACATCTGGAAGGTACCAGGGTGGAGAAGGGCTGCACTATGACTTCACAAACATGATCTGCCCAACAAGGAAGGTGTCAGGGTGGACACTGAGCCCATGGAGTCCCAGAGTAGTTCTGATTCTGAGGAAGAGCAGTTGCTCCTGGGAGAGGAGCGCGCTCCTCTTTCCCAGGGCCAACAGCTGACGGAGATTCCTCCCACCAGCATTCCTAGCTTAGAAAGCAGTCCAGGGAGTGACAGAGCGCAGATAGCAGACTTGGTGGATGCGCGACACCGACGCAGAGAGCGGCGCCAGATGGAGGGCGCAGAAAGGAGGCGTAGTGCCCGGTTAGCTCGCAAACAACGGCTGCGCCCAGAGGATCCAAGGGAAAAGGGGAGGGACTCTCCCTAGTCCTTAAGTTTAGGGGTCTGCCAGTAATTCCCTTTCAAACGGGGACCAACTGTTCCAACTTAGGGCATAGGTACTGTGCTGCTCAGATCTAGTTGCAAACGGTATAGTTGTTAAGTTGTAAAAGAAGAATATAGCTTTGAAAGGAATCCCTTTGTCTGTGTCTGGACTTGGCTACTGGATTAGACTGAGAGAGGCCTCCAAGGAGCCCTTGACAGAAGGTTTCTTCCTGTATGTAAGACGCTGTGCTAACAGCAGAAGGCACATCCCCCCCACACACACCTGCAGAAGTACCTAATGTAGCTCACTTTGTTCATGCGAGTGCAGCCCTAGCTAAACATTAGACAAAAATGGGCCATTCAGAGCTAACCACTGGTTGAAACCATTTCAATTACATCGTATTGCCGAGGGGCCGAGATGGCAAGTACCGAGGAAATCGACCAAACGGCAATGAGATACATTTTCCCAAACCGCTCTCTAGCCACCTGCACATTCTTTTTGACCCGAAATGAAATGGCCACTTCAGGAGTAAAAGTGGGGGGACAAAATGGAAGTGCACAATAAATACGTGAGCAAAGAAAAAACACATAAAGTCTCTGATTAAACACATGTTGTAGATAAATAAACGCAGATGAAGAGGGACAATCTATTTCTGCTCTGTTCTCCATCAGTGGCTTCACAACAATACAGGCCCCAAAGATATTGATCAAATACCTATATTTTTATTACAGTCCGTCTCGCAATAGGGGACTGCTGCTGTGTTACTAAATCCCAGTTTCATCTTTGCGTATTCCCATTGCCAGTTGAAGGAGCTCTTATTGGCTACTAATACATCTAGCAGAAAATCGTGGGACAGAGTGGGGAACTAGGTTGCTATAGCTGGGGAACCAAGAGCAAAGTAGATTTAACAGACATCTATTGTTGTGAGGGGAATAAGGATAGTGCCACTCAGCACAAAGGCAGAAGTGTGTGCCACCCCAAACACTCCTCCTCTCTTTACCCAGGAACTCCATGGATTCCTCTTTGGTTTGTTCCTCCTCCACTTCTCATTTCTGCCCCACTTCCTCATCGCTCGTTATAATGTGATGAGGAAGATACACATGGCCACAAGCTCTTGGGGGCACCATTCTTCCGGCATGAACCTACCAGCACACTACACCCATTTTTTAAAGTTCTCCTCCAGATTCCTCCTCTGAGGGTGGCTTGGAAGGTGGCATCAAGGGAAAAGGCCTTCCCAATGTACTTGCAGGAAATCTCTCTCTCTCTCTCTCTCTCAAACAGGGGGAGCATTCAAAGGTGAATCCCTCACCTGGCGTTTGAACTGGTACAGTCCAATCTCTGCCTCAAGACTCTACCACCTCATTCACATGCTTATGTAAACCAGGCCTCAGAGACAGCCTTAGACTGCGGCTGGAGTTCTCCTGGAAGAGAAGGCTATCAATGGCTACTAGTCCTCATGGCTATATGCTACCACAAGTAACAGAGGCAGTATGCTTTATATACACCACATGCTGGGGAACATGGGAGTGAGGGTGCTGTTGCACTCATGTCCTGCTTGTGGGTTTCCCATGGGCAGCTGGTTGGCCACTGTGTGAACAGAATGCTGGACTAGATGGGCTTTTGGTCTGATCCAGCAGGGCTCTTCTTATGTTCTTAACAATCTAAGGCTGTCTGAGGCCTGGTTTTCATACAGTGGCAAAAAGAAGTTTGTGTACCCCTTAGGACTGCCACATATTTCCAACCTAAAATGTTATTAGATCTTAATCTAACCCCATAATCCTAAAGAACAATAGATAACCTGATTAAACAAATGACATACAAACATGATGCTCTTTAAACTATGTGTGAAAATGTATGTGAACCTTTAGATTTAGTACCTGGTGCAACCTCCTTGAGCAGCAATGACTTCAAGTAAGCATTTCTTATAACTGTTGGTCAGTCTCGCACATCAGTTTTGAGGAATTTTGGCCCATTCCTCCTTATAGAACTGCTTCAACTCTGTGAGGGATTGCTTGCATGAACAGCTCACTTCAGGTCCTGCTACAACATTTTGATGGGGTTTAGGTCCAGACTTTGACTAAGCCATTCTAAAAGACGGAATTTCTTCTTCTGCAGCCATTCGTTTCTAGATCTGCTTGTATGTTTAGGATCTTTGTCTTGTTGCATGACCCACTTTCAGTTCAGCTTCAGCTCACAGACGGATAGTCTAACGTTCTCCTCTAGAATCTTCTGATACACTGCAAAACTCATGGTTGTGTCAATGATAGCAAGCCATCCAGGTCCTGAGGCAGCAAAGCAGGCCCAAATCATCACATTCTCACCACCATGCTTGACGACTGGGATGAGGTTTGTCTGTTCGAACTCAGTGTTTGTCACCAAACATAACATTTCTCATTGAGGCCAAAAAGTTCTATCCTTGACTCCTCTGCCCAGAGAACATTGTTCTGGAAGTCTTGAGGATCATCTATGTGATCTTTAGCGAACTTCAGATGGGCAGCAATGTTCTTTTTAGGGAGCAGTGGTTTCCTCCTGGCTATCCTCCCATGAACACCATTCTTGTTCAGTCTTTTTCTTATCGTTGAGTCATGAACACTCACATTAGCCAGGACGAGAGTGGCCTGCAGATCCTTGGATGTTACTCTGGGGTTCTTTTTAACTTCCTGGACAATGTGCCAGTTTGTTCTTGGAGAGATTTTGGTAGGATGATCACTCTTAGTGGTTCATTTGTAGACTCTCTGTCTGACAGTGGATTGGTGGAGCCCCAAATCCTTAGAAATGCTTTTGTAACCCTTTCTAGGAACAGCATAACTGCTTTTCTGAGGTCTTCAGAGATGTCTTTTTATCATGGTATGACATGTTTCCACACAATCATATGGTGAATACCAAACTCACAAAGTTTCTGATCCTTTTATAGGGTGGGGCCTCCCAAACTCACCCCCAAAGATCTACCTAATTACTTAAACACCTGTTTCTAATTATTCCCTTTAATTGAGCTGATGCAACCAGGGGTTCACTTATTTTTGCACATAACCTGACTCTTAAGTACTCATTGTTTGCCTAATTTATACATCATTTTACTTCACAGGTCATGAAATTGGTTATAATATAAACCCTATTGGATATTTAGAAAATGACTGGTTTTGATTCACAAAGGCTATCATGGTGAAACTACGGAATTTCTGTAAACTATCAAATTTCACAAACTTTTTCTTGCCACTGTAAGCATGTGAATTCTTCAGAAACTGGCATCTGTCAATACATTCCAGAGATCACGTCTTTCCTCTTCTGTGTAATACGAAACCCACAACACACAGAGACAGAAAGGCAAGTCATAAGAATAGAAGACAGCTATCCTCTCCAGCAAGCCTTGGGGAGGAAAGAAATGTAAAGGACAACGGAGCTCAAGGCTGCCGCAAACAATCTAAAGCTCCATTCACTGTCAAATGAGCCCATTTTGCTCTGGAAAGAGTACACCTAATAGAGAGGCGAACCTGGGGGGCAGAACACAAGCTGCCGTTTACAGTCCAGGCAGAAAACTTCCCATCAGCCTCTGAAATGGCAGAGGAGGGGCGGCTGAACTCACAGGGCCATCGCGTACACTTTTCCTCCCCCCTTTTACATCTATCGAGCACAATTTAAGTTTAACGGCAGTCATTTTACTGCAAAATAAGGAAAAATACTGCATAAAATCAGCCTCATTTCCCGTTAACGGCCCCTGCCATTCCAATACTCTCCCATCTGGCTACTGGATTTACCTTAACAGAGCTGTACCCTGAAGACACACAGAAAACAGGCAGGTATTTCGCCATGCTCATGCACTGATCTCCTGCATTTTAATGTGAAGTACTCCCTAACAGATTGTGTCCCGTGGACAATACCCACCTGCCTCATGGTCAGTAACATGGGGTGGATATTTTCCCATAGAAACATTTTCCATCTAAAATCAAGGTTTTAATTAACATTTCAGCTGGCTATCCTGAGGAATAAGTTAGTGCCCACAGTTCTTCAGGTAGGCTAAAATTAGCATGTTAACTACTTTCATTGCCTTCATTTCCTCTCCTTTAAATCTCCCGTGAGGTTATTTTTAATGTTTTATTTTGTTTGTATGTGTTTATCATCCTTGTCTGAATCCTTGTAAATAACTGCCTTAGTTGGTTACAGAAAGGTGGTATATAAACCTAATAAATAAATAAGGGAAGTGGTTGCTATTGAGTGGTCAATGTCTCAGTATTCCAATAAAAATAATTTCCAAATAAAGCTTAGTTGCATTTTAATAAAACATTTAAACCATATGGTGCACTTCAATTCCCCCAACCCCCTAAAATATTTCAGTTTAACAACTTTGGGCTATCAGAAAAGACTTTTCAGACACTTATGCAGCTTGTATAAGTGTTTACATGACGTGTTTAGAAAACAACATTTTAAATAAGTCAAGGAAACATGCTAAATCAGACCTTCAATACAGGCAGTGGAGCTTTTTCCAGGACACTTTCCAATTCAAAATTCGCTACAAACCCCACATCACTGCTCGAAGCAGGGCCTTCCTGTGGGTGCAACTCATAATGGATCAAGGCAAGACCAATGGGGGGTCAGACAACACCCTCGCTGTAAGAATGTGTGAATGCAGCCCCAAGGAAGCGTGGGCTAGCCTGAGGACAGAGGCCGTCTTAGGGCTGAACTACACACGACATTAAATGCGCCCAACGGAGGTATTCTTTCTTTCACCTTCACAAACACCATAACACAAATTTAGGGGGAGAAAGCAGCTGGGTGGGAAGGTTCAATCCCCGCTACCCGTGCACAGTGGTCCCAATCTGGATCAAGGCCTTGCCTGTTTACACTACTCAACTCTGTGTTGCCTATCCAAGGTACACTCTAAGCCCTCACAGTCAGAGCCCTCCTCACTTCTCAACTCTTCCCCTACCTGGGTCTCCCCAGATGCTTTCAACTACAACCCCCATCAGCCCCAGCCAGCAGGGCCAATGGTTAGGGATGATGGGAGTTATAGTCCCAAAAATCCGGAAGTCACCAGGTTAGGGAAGGCTACTGTACAGCAGCTAGCAAAACACTGGCCTATAAGCAGCACTCTGCATTAAGCTTAATTGCAGGGGAGCACACAGAGAGACAGATCCATGTGAAACACATGAGTGTGTAAGGGTGCAATCCTATCGGAATAGTTGGCTGCCTCCAAACTCAGAGGGGGCTGACCATCCAATGCAGGGCAGGTAGTGCATGGAAGGGATCCTCTCCTCTGCGCACCGGCCGCCCTGCACTTGCAGCTAGACAGCCAATTTTAGCTATCTAGCTGGGGACCTCAGAGCGGGGGGGCGGGCGCCTAGGGCACATAAGTGTTGTAATGACGCTTCCATGGTCTCCTCCTCTCCCCCAGGAATACCCCCGTTTTGCCCACTCTGCACTGGTTTTACGCATTAAGAACCACGCCGCCTACGAGGCAGAGGAAGCACAGTTTCTGGGAACTGAGCTCGGAGCCCTGGCTCCGAACTTGGTTCCCAGAAACCAAAAAATCCTATGGTCATCCAGACCTGTCTAGCAGCCATAGGACTGCTCTCTAAAGCGGTTTCTGCTACAGCCCCTTATCTGGTCACCCACAGCATGTTTAAATAGCTTCCACCTGGGGCAGGCATATTAACATTAAAGCTCTCGCTTCCTTCCCCTTTCTTTTACATCACAAACGACTAAGACAGGTAATTTACAAACATTTCTGCCATGCTGGTCAACTAGCAAAGAGCTTCCAAAAATGGGGAAGAGGAAGAAAAAAAGACTATAATTTTCTGGACTTCTGATACAAGGGATAAAAATTAAAACAGAAATGAGGCAGACTTGCTAGAATGCGGCCCAGCAGGCTCTCAGTTCCTTAAGAAAACCACGGCAGTGCAAAGGAGGCGTGTTTCTGGAGCAAGCCAATTACTACAGGTTTTCAGCTGCTTGCTTTAGGAAAGGCAGGCACGTTTTGCTGCAAATAATTGAAAGGGTGCGGGAAGAAGAGAATCAGTTCTGTGTTTCAAGCTCCATTTCATGCCCATCTCCCAGGTCAGTTCAGCCAATTCCAGTTGCTGCAAGGCATAGATTAAGGCTACTTTAAGGGAAGCAGGAGGATGGCTGGATAGACAGCTTCTTCAATGTGACAAAAAAATCTCTCTCCCCCCCCCCGCACTTAGGAGAGTGCCTAGAACTAGTTACGATCAGCACACTGCCACCGAGTCTCAGATCCATAATCCTCTATCAATCAGCTGTTCATTTACAGAAATGGATAGGTACAGCATTGAAGTCCCCTCAGATGCTGAAAGCTCATTGCCGTTCCTGGCTATTAGAAAATAGGGCTTAGAATATGCACAAGTAATAAGACACAAGAAAAGAAACGGGAAGTGCTTTAGAAGGAGGGGAAGACAGGGGTCTCCCCTCTTTTCCCCTGCCACCTTCCAGCAACCACATTTCTGCCCATCACTTCGCAGCAAGAAGAGAGTGCGGGGCAATTGTGGAGCCCGTATTACAACAGGAATAATAAGTTAGGGATCAACAACTGGATGCTTAGGACTCCAAAGAAGATTTTTTTTGGGGGGGGTCCAGTTGAAAGGGGTGTGCTACCTAGCAAATTCTGGAGGTGACAGACTCTACCTTGGGGGAGCTGGGGGTGGCGACGGCCAACAGGAAGCTCTGGCATGGGCTGGTCCACAAAGTCACGAAGAGTCGGAAGCGACTGAACGAATAAACAACAACATCTAGCAAATGCTCTTCAAGCAGATGCTGGTCTATGAAGCCTTTGCCAGCAGATCAGGGCTTGCGCAGGGATAGATGTCTAACGTGATATGTATAACGTATGTAAACTTATCCACTGATGATTAACATTTATTTGAAGCATATCCAGCCCTACCTTACAAAGAGCTCAGATGACACTAGCATAAAAAATGGGCCTGAAGAGCGGTCTATGAGCAAGGGAAACAAGACATTACTAAAGGGGTAGAAGTGGCTTAAGATTTAAATATGAATCACGGTTGCAGGACAGGTTGCTGAACTTTTGTGAACCCACTGATTATGATTCATATACACTGCTCCGCTAAACTTACTCTACTAGTTTGCTGACAATGCTGGATTAGTTTGCTGACATCACTACATTGTTTGGATGATCCTAGTCTTGCGGGAAAGCGTAACGAGTGGCTTGCATCTCTGCATACTGACTTCTTTGAAAATAGCATAAAACAAACAGCTAGCAGATACACATCTATAACCGAGAGGAATTGGATCCATTTTTCTTGATTCAAAGCAGGGGTGCTGAACGTCTTTCAGCCCAAAGGCTGAATTCCATTTTGAGCAGCTTTCGGGGGCCACAGTCCAGGAGACAGCAGGGCTGAAGGGAAAAGCGGTGGCCCCAAGGTACCAAAGATCACAGCATCACCTAGCTTCAAGCTTTTTCTGCCAGTTGTGAAGCCTTAGAAAAGGCGTTTCAACCTTTTAGAATGGGGGGGAAGTGGCACGAAAGCTGGAAAACCAGCAGTGATTGGTGGATGGGGAAAGAGGGTATGGTCATATGGAGAACCCTGGAGTGGTGGATTTGGCACCCAGGCCTAAGGTTCTGCACACCTGATTTAAGGTAAGGTGTCCTTTCACAAAGGACTCCCCAGCCAGCCAATTCCAGCCTGCCTGGAAAAGCCCTGGGTCTTGCTTCCCCCTGAAAATCGAAAGGACTGGCCATGCCCGTTTACTGAAGGTGTCAAGAAGGTGCAGTGAGCCATCAACATTCAGTAATTATTGCCTGTTGGGCCAGTATCCCAACAGGCAAATTTGTTCTAGTAGGAGTCTTGTGGACACAGCAATTGTACTAGATCAGGGGTGGGCAACTTGTGGCCCTTCAGATATTTTACTGTTTGTTTTTATTTTTATTTATTACATTTCTATACTGACCCCTAGCCAAAGCATTCTGGGCGGTTTACAAAAGTGAAAACATTAAAATACAATATACAAAGTTTAAACACCATTTGCATAAAAGCATACTATATATGAACATAGAGCTAAAAACAACTTTGAAATAAAAACAATTAAACAAACAAAAATCCAACAATAAAACAACACAGCTTAAAAACAGTATACAAGAGTCAGCAAGGAACAAGAGTTCTAAGAAGGGAAGGCCTGCCGGAATAACAGTTTTTAATTCCTGCTTAAAAACCTTCAAAGAGGTCAGGAGACGCATTTCTGCAGGTCATTCCACAACTGAGGGGCGGCAAAGGAAAAAGTCCTTTTGGCCTACAACTCCCATCAGCCATTGCCAGCACAGCCAATGCTGAGGGTTGAAGAGAGCTGAAGGCCAAAACATCTGGAGGGCCACAAGTTGCCCATGCCTGTACTTGCAGAAATTGTATTGAATAAAACTGAGCAGTATGCTTTCTCCTTTGTGGCACCTGGTGCCAGGGTGCAGAATCTCAGTGCAGGGGTGGCACTCCAACAACACCCAGAGGGACACATGTCCCCCATCCCTGCTCTAGGTCATTTACTTATTAGGATGCAAGGGAAGATGTGCAAACATTATTCTCCCAAGTTGCTCAGTAAGAAAGAACCCTGTTTGGGTTTCCCCAGTGTTTTGGCCATGGAGCATGAAGCTACCAGGATGATCAGTAAGCACGTGGCTTCTAAAATAAAAACTATTAAAAAGTACATCACCCTACTATCATATGTTTTATGGCTATAAGCCTACAGTTGAGAAGGGCTGGCCAAGGGAGAGAACTGCAACAATTGGCCCAATCTCCTCCAGTTGGCAGGAAGGATGCGTTCAACCCACAGGACGGCATCCTGGGTTGCACTCAGTCCTTGGCCCCACCTCGTCCTGCTGTGGTTGCTGCCCTTCCACCAACATGTCCCCTGAGCTGCCCCTCAAGGAGCAAACTGCTTCAGGATGGTGATTGGGGTGCACCTCTTCCTTTCCCATCACAAGCCAACGGTCCTGTGGCCCCGCTGCTTCAAGCTCATGCAAACTGGCATGGAAGCTAAGTTCATGAGAACTTCATCAGGAATTGGACAGGTCATTATAAAGGCATTAGCAATGCACTGCAAACAGGGCTACTTCGAGAGTAGATGCACATTTCTTCCACCATGGAGACGTACAATTTTCAATAACTGAAAATGCAGGGGCTTTTTCTTTTTTAATGGAAATATAACATTTACTACGAGAAAAATGAGAAGTCCTGAATTCAGCAACAATTGTGGCTCCTTGCTAATATGCACCCGAATGCATTTCCCCAAGGGAATGCTTCTTTTGAAGCCTACTGATATGCCAGTGTGCTGTGCCTTGACATGGGTGACCTAGGTTCAGCCTAACCTACCTCACAGAGTTATTGTGAGGATAAAGGGAAAGGGGAACTCTGAACCACACTCAGCTCCCTGGAGGAAAGGTGGGATAAAAGTGTATTAAATAAATCCATCCAGGGCCATCTCCTGTTATATGTGAGAATTAATGCCAGTATTAGCAGGTATACACAACTGACTGGGATTGAAATATATCATAATTCAGTTAACACACACAGCGGTACTGTGTGATACACTTATGAAAAAGTTTGTTTCAAAATAATCATACCCCGATGTGGAGCTGCAGGCTGGTGCCTCCTAAACATACTTATAATGTCTTGGCTAGAAGAAAATTGAACACACTGGGCTGGTCTGCACATAACATTAAGCTATAGTGTGGTTTGTTGAAATCTGGCTTGTCGTTGACACTTTTTTTTAACAATTAAACAACTCATAGTTTGTTAACCATAGGTTGTTTTGGAGCACGCAGGAGCAAATGAGCTGGATCCCACTTTGCTGAACAACCCAGGAACTGCATTGATTGTTCTCTGTTATGTCCGAACCTAGAATTCTGGGTTGTTGAAGGAGAAACACAGAGTTTTAACTCAAGAACAAACCATGGGTTAAAACTCTAGTTAATAGGGAAAACAAGCCTCAGTTTGTTTGCTTGTCTGCAAGACAATTCATGGCTAAAGCAGCGAACCAATAGTTAAGATAAACCATGGCTTAGCATTATGTGCGAACGCAGCCACTGTGGTAAGCAAAAACCAACGAGACTTAGTCATACTTGGAGCTGACCCACTACAATCAAGGGGGTTTAAAGAAGTCACTAAATTAAGTCCCATTGACTGCAATGAGTCTATTCCAAGTACGACTATGTCTCGATCCAACTAACTATATAGAACTCATCACTAATAGAAAACAGACAAGAACAGTCTGTTTTTACAGGAAGTTCAGAAAATTAACATCCTCATAACATAATAAGCATCTCCTAGCATTAAGAATTAGGAGTACATTTGCACAATTAGTGACACACAGCAAGTCAGGAATGTACAGAGTTTAGTATGTCCAAAGTAGCCTTCCCCAACCTAGCGCCCGTTAGATGAGTTGGACTAAAATCCATCATCCCCAGTCAGCATGCAGGTTGAGGAAGACTGGGCTAAAGTACACAGGAATTACACATTGTACTGTAGGTTTTCCACAAAAACACCTTAATATTGTTTCCTAATAACTAATCAGCATTCTGAAAAGCTAAAGGGCAGCAATAGCTAGAATGTAATACATTTAAGAAAAGTATTTTAACATATCATTCTGAAAGTAATACTTTAAGAAGTATTTTTCCCATTTTTCCCCAGCTCACCAGTGGTGGGCCTCGGTTGAGGAGGGGAGAGATATTTGCTGGGATCTAAAGACATCATGTGTTCCTAAAAGGCCTTCCGACCACATACAGGAATTTGGGCAACTTGTTTCTTGTTGCAGCCCCTCACACATCAGATGCCACTCCGGGGGAGGGGGGCGCTACCCCTGAGAGGGGCTTTCTGGGAAGACAGTTGCTACTAAGGGGGGCAAAAAAGTCTCAATGGATATGGCTCTTTGCACGCCCCCTATCTTGATTCTCTGTACAAAACTGGGCATTAAACGGAAGAAAACCTTGAAATCACAAAAGGTAAAAATAACATTAAGGGTTTTTTCTTACTTCCTGGCTTAAGCTGAACTTGCAGGAAGACGTAAGGACAGAGGTGAAACAAGACCCACAGTCACAGGACCAAGTGACACCAAGGTGACAGCAAAGGGCTGAACAGGGCTAACAGCCAATCCAACTGCAATCCCACAGTCAAACCAGTCCCATACCATTAGCTGCATCTAAACCACGGGTGAGCAACCCGTAGCCTTCTAGATCTTCTGGCCTACAACTCCCATTAACCCTGGCCAGCACAGCCAATATAAAGGAGTATGGGAGTTGTAGGGCAAAACATCTGGAGGGCCACAGATTGCCCATCTCTGACTGAAACCTACTGAAATCCAGGAGGGCTTAGGCATATCTTAACTCTGTGCAGGACTTCAGCCATTACATCTGGGCCAACAACCTCTGCTACCTGTTAGCCTACTCCTTTTTTCCAAAATAAGGGTAAACGTCAACTGAATTTCACTTCTAGCTAATCAGCATCTCCAAGAACCTACATGACATTTGACACTATTGGGACGCAAAGGGCAGTATCCAACTGTGCCGTTCCATTAGCACAAATGATGTTGCACTAGCAGAAACTAGGTTCTGAACTACGCGCAAGAGAAGAATCCAACTGAAGTTAGGTTTGCGCAAGCTGGTTGTGCATTCCACTTGCACAGCTGTTCACGTGACGGCTTGCGCAACTGGTTGTGCAAGAGTAAATGGGCAAGTGAGTGCACAATGGAAAGACTCAGCTGAGCTCCGCTAGCGCCATTTGAGTTTGCGGAACGAGACTAATGGATACTGCCCAAAGCTTTTATTGGTGCAGTTCAATGTCCCCAGTTTCTTTTATCTGGAAAAAGACTAGGAATAGGGAAGCTTACAGATAATTACTAAAGACCAGACAATTCGTCTAACCACTGTAGAGATTCTGCTTTCACGAGCAGACCTCCGGCAAACTGCAGGCGTCATTCCCTTCTGCGCTGCCCCAAATAATACCATAAGCAGTAAAAAGAAGAGAACTTACTTCCGTCATCCAGGGGCCTTTTTACTCCGTAACCATAGACTGAGGGGTCCACAAGTGGTGCGGAATTATTCAAGTGAGGAATCTCTCCAATTTTAGCAGCCATTTGCTAGAGGGGAAAAACGGAAAAGTGTCAGCATGGATGCTACTAGATAGTTGCACAGCAAAAAACAGCTTCTCCAGCACAACCTAAGAAGTCCCCACCATTCCTTCACACACTACAGCAGCCTTCTGCAACCTAGGACTCTCCAGAGGTTTTGGCCTGCAACACTCGGCAGCCCCAGCAGCCAATGATGAGGGATGATGGGAGTCTTAATACAAGAAATATGGAAGAACCAGGCTGGGATTCAGTGAAATTCCACTCTCTCCCTGAAATTGATCTCCATGCCAATGCTTCAGGACCACCCAGGACCACAGTGGGGCTCGCAGGTGGTCTGTATAGTCCCGCCCAGGGGATTTGGCCCAGCACAAAAGCTCAAGATGCCCACTTCCAGGGCAGGGGCTCTGGAGGGGAGTATTGCCCTGAACACCATCAGGTCCATGTCCTTCCATCCAGGCTGGCTCCAGGCTAACCTTGGTAAGGCAGATGGGCCACCACTATTGCTGGGTGGGGTGGGGTGGGGTGGGGTGGGGTGGGGAGGGTCACAGAACCCCAGGCAGCAGCTCTGCCATGTGCAAAATCACAGACTTTCAAGTGTGTGTAGTTTCAGATTCATACCCTGCTTTAAGAGGACCAGCAGTCATAAGTACCCATGCCATATGGGTGCTCACCACAGGCCCCCAATCCCACACTGGCAACTGAGAAAATGCACTGTTGTCATATGCTGAGGAGGACACTGCAGCACAATACAATAAGTAGTGCGGGCACTTGGCCCTGGATCCGAGCCCCATCTCAGCCAGAAAATCACCAGGCATCTTGGACAATCCACTGCCCCTGAACCTTAGATCCCTACATGCAAAATAAGTGTGAGCCAAGGTGTAGGCTAGGCTATTCCCTTTAGATTTACAAACACACACATACCCCGACTTGCACAAGTCTCTGTGCAGTCTTTTGCATGACCACTCCTGTAACAGGCTATTGAGAGAAAGCACCAATATTCCCATTACAGATAGAGACATGAAGCAAACAAAAAAATAAACTCTTTTATGAGCAACCACTCATAGCCTTACATCCACAGATTTGGTCACATCCACAGATTTGGTTATACTGAAATGCCTATTTCATACACCATGGGTAACATCCAGCTGATGTTAAGCACTTTTAACCCCCCTAAATTCAGTAGGAAAGCTATGTACATGCTTAACACTCTCCTACTGAAATCAACAGGAATTTAAAAATACTTAACTCTAGCCGCAGTGTGGCCCCATATATTCTTAATATTTTCTTTTATCAACACTAACCCCCAAGGGGGCATAGCGGGAGAAAGTTTCCCACCCACCAACAGGAAAACATGCAGATGTGTCCAAGAGCAGCCATTGCTCCAAATTATCTAGAAGAGCAAGAAATCAAAAAGGCAGCCTTGCATCCTAATTGTATTGATCTGGAATGACTTAAGAACATCAGAAGAGCCCCGCCGGATCAGACCATGGTCCATCTAGCCCTGCATTCTGTTCAGCGGCCAACCAGCTGCCCATGGGAAACCCACAAGCAGGACATGAGCACAACAGCACCCTCCGGCCCATGTTCCCCAGCAACTGGTGTACACAGGCATATGGCTGCTGATAGTGGAAGTAGCACATAGCCATCAGTAACCACTGATAGCTTTCTCCTCCATGAATTTGTCTAACCCCCCTTTAAAGACATCCAAATTGGTGGCCATCACGACATCTTGTGGAAGTGAATTCCATAGTTTGACTCTGCACTGTGTGAAGAAGTCCATCCTTTGATCTGTCCTGAATCTCCCACTGTTAAGCTTCATGAGATGATCCCAGGTTCTAGCATTATATGAGAGAGAGAAATCTACTTTCTCCACACCATGCATAGTTTTGTACACCTCTATCATGTCTCCTTTTTACTTACATTTTTTCTAAGTGAAACTGTCCCCGACATAGTAATCTTTCCTTATGGGGGGTCATTTTAGCCCCTTGATTATTTTAGTTGCCCTTTTCTGCACTTTCTCCAACTCTATGATGTCCTTCTTTAGGTGTGGTAACCAGAACGGTACACAGTACTCCAAGTGTGGTCGCACCACAGATTTGTATACGGGGAGTATGATCTTGGCAGTTTTATTTTTGATTCCTTATACTGGAAGTTTCATTTTCCATTCCTTATATTGCCAGTTTTATTTATGATTCCTTGTACGGGCAGTTTTATTTCAGATTCCTTTCTAGCAATTCCTTTATTTTCAATTCCACTTATAGTACAATCATTTTTTTTAAATGGCTGCACTGGTCAATTACTTCAAAGCACTAACCATAGACTGAAAAGTCAAGGTAACTGATTATCTACCTATAATCTCAGTCCCCACTCCCCAACCCACATCTCCAATAAGAGAATACTACAGCCTTCCTTACAAGGTTGCTGTAAGGATTGCTGAGATGATGTATGTCAGCAGTGGACAACGTGTGGCCCGCCAGATGATTGACTCCAGCTCTGATCAGCCAGCATGGGCAATGATCAGTGATGATGGGACTCTGAGTCAAACAATATCTGGATGGCCACAGGTTGCCCATACCTGAGGTAGATGAATCAAGCATTTTGAATACTTGGAGGTGTGCTAGGTGCCAAGTATTGTTCAGTCGTGTCCGACTCTTCTTGACCCCATGGACCATAGCACGCCAGGCCTTCCTGTCCTCCACTCTCTCCCGGAGTGTGCTCAAGTTCATATTCATTGCATCGGTGATGCTATCTAGCCATCTCATCCTCTGCCGTCCCCTTCTCCTTTTGCCTTCAGTCTTTCCCAGCATCAGGGTCTTTTCCAGAGAGTTTTCTCTTCGCATTAGGTGGCCAAAATATTTGAGCTTAATCAATCTGATTTCGATATTGACCATCTGGTGATGTCCATGTGTAGAGTCGTCTCTTGTGCTGTTGGAAAAGAGTGTTTGCTATGACCAGCGTGTTCTCTTGGCAAAACTCTATTAGCTTTTGTCCTGCTTCATTTTGTACACCAAGGCCATGCCTGCCTGTTATCCCGGTGATTTCTTGACTTCCTACTTTAGCATTCCAATCCCCTATGATGAAGAGGACATCTTTTTTGGGTGTTAGTTCTAGAAGGTGTTGTAGGTCTTCATAGAACCGATCAACCTCAGCTTCTTCGGCCTCAGTGGTTGGGGCATAGACTTGAATTACTGTGATGTTGAATGGTTTGCCTTGGATTCGTACTGAGATCATTCTAACATTTTTAAGATAGTACCCCAGTACTGCTTTTCCCACCCTTTTGTTGACTATGAGTGCTACTCCATTTCTTCTAAGGGATTCTTGCCCACAGTAGTACATATGATGGTCACCTGAATTAAATTCGCCCATGCCTGTCCATTTTAGTTTGCTGATTCCCAAGATGTCAATGTTCAATCTTGCCATCTCATGTTTGACCACCTCTAGCTTACCTTGATTCATTGATCTGACATTCCAGGTTCCTAAACAATATTGTTCTTTACAGCATCGGATTTTCTTTTCACCACCAGACACATCCACAGCTGAGTGTCCTTTCGGCTTTGGCCCAGCCACTTCACTCTTTCTGGTGCTACTTGGAAATACCCTCTGCTCTTCCCCAGTAGTATATTGGACACCTTCCGACCTGAGGGGCTCATCTTCCGGCGTCATATCTTTTAGCCTTATGGTACGTTCCATTGGGTTTTCTTGGCAAGAATACTGGAGTTTTAGGTCCATGGGTAACTAAACAGCTGGGGTTTTTTCCACCTCTGGGGGGAGAGACTTATCCCAGCTATATTCTTTTTTATTTACTATTTCTACCCTAGATTTCTATCCACATCCGGGATACATACACACACACACACACCAATGGCTTTAGGGACAGTAGTGACTTTGCGTTTCTTCCGGAAGTCTCTTATGCTTTTTATTTATTTTATTTATTAATTAAATTTATTAATCACCCATCTGGCTGGTCACCCAGCCACTCTGGGCGATGTACAAAGCATATAATAAAACAGTTTAAAACAATACAATTCTACAATAAAAACATTTTCTAAAATACCCTAACCCACCCCAAATGTCTGCCTGAACAACCACGTTTTTAATGCATGGCGGAAGCTCATTAAAGAGGGGGCATGGCAGAGTTCGCTAGGGAGGGGGTTCCACAGAGTGGGGGCCACCACAGAAAAGGCCTTCTCCCTCGTCCCCACCGGTCTAGCTGTCCTGGCTGATGGGACAGAGAGAAGGCCATCCGAGGCTGATCTTGTTAAGCGGCCTGTCTGGTGCTGCTGGAGGTGCTCCTTAAGATAGGCTGGGCCAGAACCATATAGGGTTTTAAAGGTCAAAACCAACACCTTGAATTTGGCCCGGAAAACAACTGGTAGCTAGTGCAGCTCCTCCAGTTCTGGAGTGATGTGATCTCGCTGGCGGCTGCCTTTAATCAGGCGAGCCGCCGCGTTCTGTACCAGCTGCAGCTTCCGAACCGTCTTCAAGGGTAACCCCACATAGAGTGCATTACAGTAGTCTAAACGAGAGGAGACCAGGGCATGTACTACCAAAGGGAGCAGATGGTCGGGAAGGTAGGGACACAGCTGCCATATCAGATGGAGTTGATACAGCGCTGTCCGGCTCACAGCTGACACCTGATCCTCTATGGACAGCTGGGAGTCCAAAATGACCCCCAGGCTGCGGACCTGGTCTTTCAAGGGTAGCCGTACCCCATTCAACATCAGGTCAACATCCCCCAGCCTCCTCGTCTCCCACCAAAAGTACCTCGGTCTTGTCAGGGTTCAGCTTCAGCTTATTCCTCCCCATCCAGCCACTCACCGTCTCCAGGCATTTGGACAGGGATTCTACGGCCAACCTTGGTGAAGATTTGAATGAGAGGTATCGCATATTGATGACACCGCAGCGCAAACCTCCTGATAGCCCCCAGCGGCTTCACATAGACGTTAAATAGCATCAGGGAGAGGATGGAACCCTGTGGCACCCCACAAGTGAGTGGCCATGGGTCCAAAACCTCTTCTCCCAGTGCTACCCTCTGGTACCTGCCGGAGAAGAAGGACCAGAACCACCGCAATACGGTGTCTCCAATGCCCAACCCCTCCAGGCGGTCCAGGAGGATACCGTGGTCAACGATATCAAAAGCCGCTGAGAGGTCGAGGAGAACAAGGAAGGAGCATTCACCCCTATCCAGAGCCCTGGATAGCCCTTTTCTGCACTCAAGACAGCTCTTATGCCCCCTCCTTAATGAGCTTCCGCCGTGCATTAAAAACATGGTTGTTCAGGCAGGCATTTGGGGTGGGTTAGGGTATTTTTTATGATGTTTTTAATGTAGAATTTTATTGTTTTAACCATTTTGTTGTTGTACATTGCCCAGAGTGGCTGGGTGACCAGCCAGATGGGCGATTAATAAATTAAATAAATAAATAAATGACTCCATGTATGCTTTCTGTGCAAGGATCAGGCTAACAAGTGTTGAACCTGGATCACCTGCTAATACCCAAACACACAGAATGCCCTGCCCCCTCTAAAAAGGAACCAAGCTACGCACTACATTTTTACAAACACAAATGTTAAAATGCAAGATATCTCTTGCCTAAGCTGGACCCAGGGGGAGTTGGGTAGGGAAGAGACTTGCTTTTGACTTTATGTTTTTCAGGGAGATAACAGACAACTAACCTCATCAAGCTAGATGACCCTGAGAATTGTAAAAGCTGCTGCTTCTGTCTCTTTGCACTTCCCTGATCAGCATTTTTTAAAATAATAATAATAATGCAGCAAAAGGATTTCAGGAACTATCTTTTTCCCATGCAAAACTTCCAAGATCTAAACAAGGTCCCACAGCAGGGCCCTCTAACATCAAAAGCAAGAATGGGGCCTTCTCTGTTGTGGCCCTATGGTGTGGGAGAGTCTTCCATGACAAGTCTTTTCAGGCATTTTGCTAGCAGGTTAAGAACAGAGATGGACTACTTCAGTATTGGGGGGGGGGGTCTATTCTCTCTAATATGACTCCACTGGCCAGGATCCCTAAGAAAGTTAGCATCACCTAGCAAACGTCCTTGGTAGGTACAGAGAACATGCCGTGGAATTGAATGAAGTCACTGATGGGACAGGGAAGCCTGTTCTCTGTCTTTTAAAGTCTTTTAAAGTCCTGGTCTCTGCAATGTGCTTTTATAGCTAATATAGTCTTTTATGATGCATTGGCACATCTATTAGTTTTATATTGTTGACTTTATTATGACTATATTTGTATGACTACTACTACTATTATAAAATGCCTTAAGTAAATACATAAAATAGGATCAAATATGTTTTGTCAAAAGTCTTTCCCTTTCCCCCCAAGATTGGCAGTTTCTTTCCAAGAACACATCAGAGAGAGCAACATAGGTTGTATGAAAGCTACCTGGAATTTCAATGAGGAATTTTCACTTAGGAGAATAGGAAGCACAAGATCATTCAACAAAACCGTGGATAACATTTGGTAGGCCGCTGGGGGGGATCAAATGAGGCTGCTTCAGTGGTTGAGACTGGACATCCTAGGACTTTTGTTTTGTAAAGCTACAGGAGAATAGACTAATTTTAAGCTGACAGGCTGGTTTTGAAATGGTTTTATGTTGTTTCTGCACTGCTGATTTGGGTATTTCTATATTTTAGCATTACAGTGAGTGCACTAAGATAATAGGATCTAGAGGCCGTCGGTAGGTGGATTATACCATTTCAGACTGCAGGCCTTTTAAAATGTTTCCCTATAAAATATTCCATGAAAATGGGAACTAGCACATTGGGGAGAAAAGCCCTGCTTGGATCAGTTCTCTTTTTTCAGAGAGCAGTTTTGATCTACCTATATATCTATCACGAGCTAAAAGACAGGCCTGCCATCAGGCTTACGAACTAAAATGACAAAACACACAAGAGGAAGGAGGGAATGGATGGAAAAGGAGGGAGATCAGTTTTTAAAGACCAGAACAAGGTGGCGATCTTAAATGTACTTCTGGCCAGGGTGGATTTGTTTCTAAGGTAGGGGAGCATTCTAAAATGTAATCTTCTGGCTGCAGTCTGAAGTGATACAGTCCTTTCTTGTCACCTCATTTTGCTGTACGGGGAGACCAGGCCACCTCTGCTGTCAAGATGGTGGTGCGTAAATGTTTAATTAGTTTCAACAAATCGTATCTCTTGCAGTTTTAAGTGCTGGAAAACTGTGAAGTTCAGAACTATTTGAACTGGTGGTGAAACGTGGCTCTGCTTAGGTCTGCAAACTTTGCCTTTCTCCATCCACTTCTAGCTAGCAGCCGTCCAGCAAATGTTTCAAATCCAGCTTATGTAATACAATGCCCTTGCAGCGTGAGAAAAGGAGAAAACAGGAATGGGCAGCTAGGTGACACAAGGGGCGGGGGGAGTTCACAAACCGAGCCAGAGATGCGTCCAGCAAAATAACTGCCCAAACAACCTAACTTAAGGATGAAGTCCAAAATTCTTAGCATCCCCACAAAGTTCACACACATACACAAACCTGTATTTGAGATCAACAACAGCAGCATTGTGCAAGCTCTCAACTGCCCTAGTGTTATGTCGGCTAATCCGCTTATCTGAGACCTATGATGCAAGAGAAAGGGCAATGAGCAAAAAGAACAGGGGTAAATGGGCAGTTCTCACAATAGAGAGTCTTCCCAAAGATCTGTTTTGAGACCAGTGCTATTTAATTTGTTCAAAAACAATCCAGACTCAAGGATAAGCAGTGAGGTAACAAAGTTCATGGATGACAGCAAACTGATGGTGAAAACCATCCAAAGGACCTCTCCAATAAAATGGCAAATTAAGTGCTATGGGAGCAGGCATCCTTTCTGTGGGCTAGTAACTTTTGTCAACTTATGTGGGAGGCTAAATATCTTCAAAGTGCAAGAGGCAACCTATTTATTATAGGTATTAAAATAATTAACCCCACTTAATTATTTTGTTTTAACCTATTAAAATAATTAACCCCACTTAATTATTTTGTTTTAAGCTGTCTCATGAGATCACACAACAGTATTGGAAAGAGCAAATAGTTGTAGGTTCCCTGCATTGCAAATCTGTCTACATTAGTTCTGTCCCTACCCCTCACCTCTCTCTCAATTAAGCCACATGTCCAACTTCTTCTGGTGGTTATATGTGCTGGAACGGTAGACATCCAAATAGGAACAATGGAGGGAGGTGGGGTCAGGAGGAAGCAGGAAACACCCCTCATGTGGCTACCAGAAGTGGCCACAGGTATTCACAGGGCTACCATTAAGTCCACTGCACTAGATGCAAGGCTAAAAGATCCAGCTAGTGATTACACACATGTAAACCTGCTTCCAGGCATGGATTTCCTTAACTGGATTGGGGCACTTCTCCTTCTAGAGACAGCTGTCATAACAGGATAAACACACCATGTCCTCGAGGCGTAACGGCCAATTCAGGCACTGGATTTTTGGACAAGGTAAATACTATCTTGTATGTGACATTGGAACATGCAAGTCTGAATCCACTATGCAAGTTGACCTGGAAATCAAGCCAAAGCATTGCAAAATTCACACCATGTTGACTAGCTGTGATCAAATACTTTACTGACTCCAACACCCACTCTGAGTCTTCCAACCCCATACTTGTCCCTTATCCTGTCTTGACTTCCAGTGCCTTTTAGTCCCTCCAGGATAGCAATTCCCCAAGTATGTATGTATGTATTTAAACATTCATATCCCGCTCTATATCATTAAGATCTCAGGGCGGCGAACAGATAAAATCAATTTAAACAGTATAAAACAATAAATAATTGAAACAGTTAAAAACATATTAAACCATTAAACAAACTAATATCAATTAAAATCTAAAACAATAAAACGGTTAAAACAGGGCGCTACTTTAGGGAATGCATTTAGCCCTCAGAGGCTTTGGTAAAAAGCCATGTTTTTACTTGGCGCTGAAATCATAGAATCATAGAATAGCATAGAATCATAGAATAGCAGGGTTGGAAGGGGCCTACAAGGCCATCGAGTCCAACCCCCTGCTCAATGCAGGAATCCAAGTCAGAGCATGCCCGACAGATGGCTGTCCAGGCTCATCTTGAATGCCTCCAGTGTGGGAGAGCCCACCACCTCCCCAGGTAATTGGTTCCATTGTCGTATTGCTCTAACAGTCAGGAAGTTTTTCCTGATGTTCAGCTGGAATCTGGCTTCCTGTCACTTCAGCCTATTATTCCGTGTCCTGCACTCTGGGATGATCGAGAAGAGATCCTGGCCTTCCTCTCTGTGACAACCTTTCAAGTACTTGAAGAGCGCTATCCTGTCTCCCCTCAGTCTTCTCTTCTCAAGGCTATCAGGCCTCCAAGGGGAGGACATTCCAGAACCAGGGTGCCACAACAGAAAGGCCTTCTCCAACGTCCCACCATAGTGTATGTCTTATACTGGTGGGATGTAGAGGAGGGCAACTACAACAGATCTAAGTCCTCAGGCAGGCATATTTAGGGAGAAGCGCTCCCTCAAATATCGAGGTCATATAGTAGTATACAGAACCTCAGTTGGGAGAATCAGAGCTAACTGCTCACATATTTGATTTTTAAAAGGAGACAAATGACCCCCTCCAAGTCCTCCATGGGACAAATGGGCAGGGCTCCACTCCATGTCATTTGGTTCCCAGGCAAGCACCGTGTGGTCAGCGCATCTCTCAGGACCCTGCTTCACTGCATGCCAGCTTCCCCCATTGGGGCAGGTGTCACGCAGGCAAGACCTCCACTTGCCTGCATCTTCCACCATTATCTGCGCAACCCTCACAAGCAGGGAAATTGCTGCTGTTATTTCCAATTAAAGATCGGAGATAACAGTAGGGATTCCTCCAGGGGGTGTGGCTTGGAGGCCAAGTCTTGCCCCCTGGAGGATCCAGAAAAGCTCCACAGGCCCAATAGGAAACTGCCGCAGGCTGGATTAGGCCCATGGACAGGAGGTTCCCCTCCCATGAGCTAAAGGCTGGTTCATGCAGCAGACTCAAATAGACCCTCCATGTGGTCAGAAACCTCGACCACAGAAGGTACTGGTTCTGACTAGGGATGTAAGTATTTTGTTGAATCCCTTGTGTCTGTTTCACGGCTTGTCAAGCATCTTTCATTCCAAATTGGAATTAGATTTTTTGTCCGATAATTTTGTTCACAAATGTGCACTTATGCTAATGCCCACCTGTGCTAATCTCCCCACAAAGTTTTTAAAAAACTGGTCTGCAAGTCAATGGGATCCACACAAAATGGAAAAAGCCAGTCCACCGCAGAACCTGCAGGTTGGATTCACAGAAATTTGATTTCATTTGAATCTATTGCAGATTTCTCTGACATCCCTAGTTCTGACTAGTGCTAGTCAGCAGAGAGCCTGTCCCAGCCTTCTCTCAGTACTACTGCATGCCGGCCCTTTGGCAACACTCAATTCTTCTTCAGGCAGAGGGGAAGAAGGAAGATGTTGCAACTTCCTTTTTCCATGCTCTACTGTGGGTAGAAGAATTTGAGTGCTGACAGATGGGCATGTGGGCTGGTGTGATGGCACTCAGAAGAGGCTGGAATGGGAATCTCCAGGTGACAATAGCACCTATCAGAATCAATAATTCCTACAGCCAGACTTAGGGTTATTTTGATCACTGCCTTAGAGTATTTATAAAGGCCCAATTTGCCACAAACCAGAGTTTGGTTAAAGAGTCATTTAGTAGGGAAAGCATCTTACAAGAGCTGATGGAAAACAGAACCAACTAATACACAAAGTTCTAGTGGTGTTTTACTTATTGAAAACTGTGAATATCTATTAAGGATATTTTGCACTCTAAGCCACAAAAGAATGACCCGAGGCAAATTAGTCTCACTGCAGTTTAGAGGTAACTCGCTCCAATTCCAAGTTGACTAAGGGCGCAATCCTATCTAGATAGGCGGCCGCTTCCGAACTTGGAGGCAACCGCCTATCCGAACCAGGGCAGGAGAAGCACGGAGGGGATAGTTCCCGCCGCGCTTCTCCTGCCCTGCTTTTTCAGCTAGACAGCCACAGAGTGGAAGACCCCCAGCCATGCCCCTTTTTGGCCGCTCTGCGCTCCTCTTGCAAGCGCGGAGGATGGGGCTGTTCCGCACTGCCTCCAAGGCAGCGCAGAAGTGGGGGGAGGTCGGTTCTCCGGGAACTAACCTTGGAGTGTGGGCTCTGAGGTTGGTTCCCAGAAAACACCATATGCTATGGCCGTCTAGCCAATGTCTAGCAGCCATAGGATTGCTCCCTAAATGGCCCCATGACATTCCTTTTAAGAAATGAAAATCTGTATCAGGGGTAGGCAATGTTTTTTTAGGCCTGGGAGCACCTTTGGCTATTTGAGAAACTATCATGGGCACCACCACAAAATGGCTGCCATGGGAGGTATAGTTAGTCACAAAGGACAAGTAACCTGCCCAAAAGACTGGCCCGGTTTGCACGTAGCGAGAAGCCACTGTGGATGTACTTCCCCACAGGGCTTCTCATTGTGGCGGCCGGCACCATTTTGAATATCCAAGCCATGGTGGGGCTTGTCAACCATCCTAACAACCACCCTCACAGTGTTCGCATGTAACAAGCTTTGGCACCCCGCTGCTGTGGCTCGAATATTCAAAGCGGCAGCCACTGCCACAACAAGAAGCCCTGAAGAGAAATTCACCCATGGATGCTTCTTGTTAAGCGTAAACCAGGTCACTAAGTACAAGGCAGAGGTGGGGTTGAGCCACAACACACTGAGCAACTCCTCTGAACCCAGTTTTCAGCTCCAACAGAAACCGATTTCATAAAAGACTCCCCTGACCCCCCCCCCTTCCTTTGCCAGCAAACTCATTTATCCCTATACTTTTTTCTCTCACACTCTGGAGCACCACACATAGAAGCATTCTCTCTCATATCTTCATTTCCTAAGAATGTCAAAGTCCCATCATGCAGTCCAGAAGCATTCATGGCAATGAAGATGGCAGCAGCTGGAGGCCCTCGTTTTGCTCTGAAGCGATCTTAACTGCCAGTAAGAAAAAGCACTAATCGTTTTATTAAAGGTGGGAGGGATAGCGTGCCTTGGCAGGTGCCAACGAAGGTGTCTGGGGGCACACTGGTGCCCATGGGCACCATGTTGCCTAGCCCTGATTTACACAGACACTCACACAGATATGGACGTGTCAACCATTACAGGCAGAGGTCCCCCAAAATGCTTGCCATGGCGAACATCCCACCCTCTCTTGGTGAGTGTGCTGAGCCTCACTCCTGCTTCTGAGCTTGGAGCTTCCTGCAAGGTGCTCCCAAGCACCTCCAAAGCACAACATGACCAAGACAAGCTCTAGCCCTTCCCTCAAGCTCGGAGATGGGGAACTGTCTCAACAGTCATGTACTTTGTGGGGCTTCATAAGGCATCGTGCAGTTATGGGGATATCCTCCTCACCCTTACAGGGAAAGCTGGGGCTCACCAGCATTACACTGCACTTCAAGGGCACGCCCAGCACCTCAAAAGCACAATGCAACTTTGGGGATCATCACCGCACTCCTCCCAAGCTCCATGCTCAAAAGTGAGGCTAAAACTCTCGGGTGTTGCCACTGTACTTTGGAAGCACTCCTAATGGTTCAGAAGTACAGAATGACAGAGACAACTTCCAGCCCTCCTCTTGATCATGGCGCTCAGGTGAGGGGGACAACTGTCCTTACACTTGTGCTGTATTTGAGGTGGTCGAGCCTGGGGGAGGAGGGGGGCAGAGTCCTGGCAACCAAAGAACTGGGCCGGGCTATTAAGATATGCCAAAATGTGTGGGCCCCTAATTACACGATCATACAACTTTTCAGACCTCCAAATTGAAGTCACCACACTCCAGCAATGAAGCCAGGATCCTTACAGAGAGGTAAAATACATGCCCTGTGGCCACCATTTTGCTTTTGCTATCTGTAACAGGGCATGAGGTGACTAGCTCCTTTGGGTCACCAAGTATGACTCTAAAGGATGCTGGGGGTACGGTGGGAAAAACAACAACACAAAAATCACAGGGGTTGGTCTTACAAGTGACAGACTGAGACATGGGCAGTCTTCTATACTATACATGGAGAAGAACCCTTCATAGGACCCTGGAAAATGAAACAGCACTCCTGTGAGAGTAGGGCAGTAATAAAAAAAAAGGGGGGGATAATGGTGGACACTAGACCAGCCAAAACACACTAAAAGGTGGCTGCAGACTCATTTCTCACAAAATAATTGGACAGAACAGTGCCTGAATGTTTTATCTCATATCTTGGGTTCTACAAGGGATAGAGACTTCTGTTTCTTTTTTTAAACAGAATGCTGGGCTATCTAGTGGAGCCTCTAAGATGGTGGGCTAAGGGGCTGCAGCCCCCTTAGCCCAACTGTTAATCCAGCCCTGATTGCTCCCATTTCACAGACTGGGTATCAAGGCTGAGAAACAGTGCTTTGCCCAAGTCAAACCCGTAACCAAGGTGGTAGGAAGTTGAACCCAGGTTTCCCGGCCCCAAGCAACACATGGCAGAGCACATGCTTTGCAAGCACAAGGTCTCCGGCTTCTACAGTTAAAGCATCTCAGGTTGCAGGTTTCTCCAAGGTCTTGGCTGAGACCTTGGATCGCTAGTAGAGTAGGTAGTATCAGACATTATGGACCAGTGGCCTAAGAAAGTTCCACAGGGTCCTAGGAGGGGCAATGAAGAATATATATATATATATATATATATATATATATATATACACACACACACACACACATTTAGAAGGACTTTTAAAATACCATGTTGATGTAACACTGATACTAAATAGCTGATGCACATCAGAAAGTGCAAGAAGTAGCAGAAAAACAAAAAGGGGATGAGTAAAATTCATGGAAGATAAGGCTATGAATAGCTACTAGCCATGATAGCTATATGCTACCTCCAGTATCAGATGCAGTATGCCTATGTACGCCAGTTGCTGGGGAAAACAAGTAGGAGTATATTTCACTCATATCTTGCTCATGGCCTTCCCACAGGCATGCATTTGGGCGCTATGAGAACAGAACGCTGGACTACATAGGCCATTGGTCTGATCCAGCATAGCCACCCTCACATGCCACAGTACTTGTATTTTGAATGCATTTGCTCTAACAGATTGACACAGTTACCCATCTGGCCTCACATTAAAGACATCACATACATTGTGGACAGTCACACAGCCAAATGTACCTTATTCCCTCCTCCCACACCTACTTCCCAGGAGCCAAACAGAGGCTTCCCAAGAGAGATCTTAAGGCCCTTATACAAACCTATGGTGAGGCCACACTTTGAATACTGTGGACAGTAGAGGTGGAGGACCTGTGGCCCTCCAGATGTGACTGAACAACTTCCATCATTCCTGACCATTGGCCATACTAGCTGGGGCTGATGGGAGTTGAAGCCGACAACATCTGGAGGGCTACCAGTTCCTCAGTACATAAGATCATCTCAAATCATGATGTTATGCAGCTGGGAAAGGTGCAGAAGCAGGCATCCAAAATGGCCCAGGGGCTGATGCAACTTCCCATGAGGAAAGATTACAACGTTGAGGGCTTTTAGCTTAGGAAAAAGCAAAGTGGCGGCATGACAGAGGTTTATAGAACTGTGCATGGGGTGGAGAAAGTGTTTGCTACAGTCGCTCTGGCTTGTTTAACGACAGCGCCAAGCCCTCTAATGTTTAGAAAGATAACTTGTCTGCCGCCATAAACATGATGGGAGGGTGAGGCAGATGGTGTAGAGAAAGTGGAAAACATTAGATGGTTATCCAACTAGGCTGACTGGCAGTAGATTCAGCACGAACAAAACTCGGTACCTCTTCACAGAGAATGTCACTGATTTATAGACTTCACTGCCATATGGTGGTGACAGCCATGAGCTTACACAGCTTTAAAAGGATCCTGGACAAGTACATGGAAGCAATGAGGCCTGTCAAAGGCTGCTAGTTATGATGGCTATATATAAGCCTCAGGTTCAAAGGCCTCTGAATACCAGTTACTGGGGGGAAACAGCAGGGGAGGGATACTGCCCTCAAGTTTAGCTTCTGGATTCCCCAGGAGAATCTGGCTGGGTGCTGGGGAAGAAACAGAAATGCCAGACCACACAGCTGTTTCGTTCTGGCTTGGCTTGTTTTTTTATTAAGCATCCTATGGTCAGGAAGGCAGAACCTCCATGTCCGGAGCCAATCTACCTCACAATACCAGATGGCAAGGGGATGGGGCAACAGCAGGAGGACCATTGCCTTCACACCCTACTTATGGGGCTCCTGGCTGGCCATTGGTTGGGGGGGGCAGATGCCAGGCTAGAGATGGTGCATTTGTTCTAATCCAGTAGGTGTTCCTTCTGTTGTTTTTTATATAAAACAGAGTTCAGAAGAAGAAGATCGCTATGGTGGTATAGTTGTCACAAATTAGGAGACCTGGTTTCAAGTCTCCACTTGGCCATGAAGTTCACTGGGTGACTTCGGGCCAGTCGCTGACTCTCATTCTAGCCTACCTCACAGGGTTGTTGTGAGGATAAAATGGAGAGGAGAAGAGCCGTGTAAGCTGCCTTGAGTTCCTTGCAAGAAGTATAGCAATAATATATAAATAAGCAACAGAAGCATTCTAGTCCCCACGCAGCCATGAAGCTCCCTGGGTGGCTTCGGGCCGGTGGCTGACTCTGACCCGAGCCTACCTCACAGGGTTGTTGCGAGGATAAAATGGAGAGGAGAAGAGCCGTGTAAGCTGCCTTGAGGTCCTTGCAAGAAGTTTAACAATAATATATAAATAAGCAACAGAAGCGTTCTAGTCCCCACGCAGCCATGAAGCTCCCTGGGTGGCTTCGGGCCGGTGGCTGACTCTGACCCGAGCCTACCTCACAGGGTTGTTGCGAGGATAAAATGGAGAGGAGAAGAGCCGTGTAAACTGCCTTGAGGTCCTTGCAAGAAGTTTAACAATAATATATAAATAAGCAACAGAAGCGTTCTAGTCCCCACGCAGCCATGAAGCTCCCTGGGTGGCTTCGGGCCGGTGGCTGACTCTGACCCGAGCCTACCTCACAGGGCTGTTGTGAGGCCAAAGCGGAGCGGGGGAGGAGGAGGACGGCCATGTAGGCCGCCTGGGGCTCCCTGGAGGAAGCGGCAGGACGCCCAAGCGACGCACGGCTGCACAGCGAACAGCCCCGAGAGGCCGCCCCCGGGCGGGGAAAGCGCCGGGCGGGCCCCCGGGCGGCCCTGCCGCCGCGGCCCACGACTCCCACCCGGCCTCGCCAGCGGCGGGGGATGACGGGAGCGGCGGCCTGCCAGCTGTCGCCGGCGGAGCAGCGCGCGCCCCGCCGCCCAGGATGCCCGAGGCGGCCCCCCGCTCCCAGGCAGCCGGCCCGGGCCCGGCCGCGTCCTGTCAAGCGCCGCCGGGCCGGGCCGGGCCGGGCCGGGCCCCGCGGCCTCCCCGCGCGCGCCGCCGGCCTGGCGCGCCCGCCGCGGAGCCGCCCGCCGCCGCCGCCCGCCACTCACTCAGCCTCGCCGTCCTGCGCCCGGGGGCTCAAGCGCGCTCGCTCGCTCGCTCTCCGCCTGGGGACCCGTACCCGGAAGAGGAAATCCCTCCCTCGCTTCCGCCGGAAAACGGAAGTCGGGGCAGGCGAGGGGGGGGCCGAGCAGAGAGGGAAGAGAGGCCGGCGCCCAAGCTGAGGGAAGAGCGCGGGCGGGCGGGCGTGACGTCACGGCGCGCCCAGAACGAGGCTGCGCGGGCCTCTGCTTCCGGGGGAGCCGCGCGGCCGCGGTCACGTGGCCAGGGCGGCTCCGCGTGGCTCCCGAAGAAGGCCAGAGTGGGCGTGGCCCGGCAGGCAGGGGGCGGGGCCTCGGCCTCCCCCTCCCCTTCCCCCTCCCGGACTGATGCTCCTGACACGTGTCGAGGATTAAAGCGGGATTTGCTCGTTATTCGCCCATTTATTTGACTTTTCACGGACCGCCAGCGCCGTTTAGGAATTCAAACTCGGCTGCAGCATTTGAAGTTCTCCTTTAAAATTAATTAATTATTAATTAATTATATAAATAATTATAATAATTGGTTAATTGATTAAATTTAATTAATTGATTGATTGATTAAGGGCGCAACCCTATGCATGCTTAGGCAGAGAAAAGGCCTACAGCGCCCAGCATCCCCCAGCCACACTGGCTGGGGGATGCTGGGCGCTGTAGGCCTTTTCTCTGCCTAAGCATGCATAGGGTTGCGCCCTTAATTAATTAATTAAATTTAAAAAGGATGCAACTTCCCATCTTAGTTGAGAACGAAGGGGTTGGACAAATTCCGGCAGGAGAAGACTATCAACGGTTACTAGTCCTCGTGGCTCTATGCTACCTCCAGCAACAGAGGCAGTGTGCAACACCAGTCGCTGGGGAACATGGGTGGGAGGGTGCTATTATTATCATTACACTATTATTTATTTATTATATTTCTACACTGCCCAACAGCTGAAGTTCTATGGGCGGTTCACAACTATTAAAAATAATAAAATACACGCCAATGACTTTAATGTTGTGCCTCTTTTCCTCTTCCAGCTTAAAAAAATTGTGTCTGTGTGTGTGTGTCCCAATTTGCATTTTGATATCATTCACGTTAGATTAAAATCAGAGGAATGTGGCTTTATGTTGAGGCATCATTATCAAGCACTATCAGCATTGCAAATAGTATAAACACTGTGCACCATATATATATATTTGTGTGTGTGTGTGTGTGTGTGTGTGTGTATATATATATATAGAGAGAGAGAGAGAGATGGAAAGCTATACTGCAGACGGTGACTGTAGCCATGACATTAAAAGACGCTTGCTCCTTGGGAGGAAAGCTACAGCAAACCTAGACAGCATAGTAAGAAGGAGAGACACCACCTTGCCGACAAAGGTCCGTCTAATCAAAGCTATGGTTTGGAGAAGGGGACGGCAGAGGATGAGATGGCTAGATAGCATCACCAATGCAATTAATATGAATTTGAGCACACTCCGGGAGAGAGCGGAGGACAGGAAGGCCTGGCGTGCTATGGTCCATGGGGTCACGAAGAGTCGGACACGACTGAACGACTGAACAACAACAACATAAGTTGATGGATAGGTATTGAAGGTATTCCTTGCCTTTGGTGCTGAGGCTATCAATGGCTACTAGTCCTGTTGGCTATGTGCTACCCCCAGGATGAGAGGCAGTATGCCCATGTGGAGCAGTTGCTGGGGAACATGGGCAGGAGGGTGCTGTTGCACTCGTGTCCTGCTTGTGGGTTCCTGGTTGACAGCTGGTTGGCCACTGTGTGAACAGAATACTGGACTGGACGGAGCCTTGGTCTGATCCAGCAGGGCTCTTAGGTTCTTAAGCGTTATTGATTTATTGCATTTGCAGTCTACCCTTTCTTCCAGTTTCCCAGCCCTGTTTGTCTGCTGCAGTAAAAACTAGCAAGGAGTCTTGTGACACCTTGTGTTTTATTTATTGTGTTTATTGCATTTATATCTCTTCCTTTTCCATTAAGAATTGTGCTTAAGGCAGCTGACAGTAAAATACAGATAACATAACAAAGTCAGAATCATAGAATAGTAGGGTTGGAAGGGGCCTACAAGACCATCGAGTCCAACTTCCTCCTCAATGCAGGAGTCCAAGTCAAAGCACCCTTGACAGATGGCTGTCCAGCCTCATCTTGAATGCCTCCAGTGTGGGAGAGCCCACCACCTCCCTAGGCAATGGGTTCCATTAACTTATAGTTAAAACGCAGCCAGTAACAACAAATATAAGCACATTGATGCCATTCTGGCTACATAAGGATCCACACTTGAATGATTTTGCTATTCCAATATAAGATATGATCACTGATAAGATGACGGTGGGTGTCCAAAGTGAGGCCCTTTATTCCTGCTATTTTATAGCTAAAGACATAAGTTATTCATCACTGCGATGTTCCTTATTTCAGTTCTTGTCTGCCTGTCACTTTCATCGTGTTCCTTCCCAGTGCACAAAATGATTCATGATGATCTCATTTTTATCCTCACAACAAGCCTGTGAGGTGGGCTAGGTTGAGATATGGGTTGGATTCATGCCCTTGCCACCTCCTCTCTGTTGCTCGCTGTAACAAGTGTTGTGAAATGGTGAAGGGAACCTGTCAGTCTGTCGACTCGCTGTGGACTGGTTACAACCTGGAGAAGTGGCTGATACCTTTCAGAGACCAGTTCTACAGTCCCCGTGGAGGCACATACCATACTTCCATCTCTACATGCAGGGACTGAGAAAGCAGGCCTGTTCTGTATATGTCCCCTTGGAGTCAGTGGGCTTTTGTTGTTGTTGTTTATTCGGTCAGTCGCTTCCGACTCTTTGTGACTTCATGGACCAGCCCATGCCAGAGCTTCCTGTCGGCCGTCGCCACCCCCAGCTCCCCCAAGGTCGAGTCCATCCGTGGGCTTACGTCTGAGTAAACATGTATATGATTGTGCTATCAATTAATTTCATTAATGTGCCAGACTTTATTTATCCAACTCCTCCTTGTTAAAACTTTAGTATCTTTCCAGAGTTTGGGGTGGTTTTTTTCCTATGACCAGCTTAGCAGCTGTTGATAAATAAAATTTCCAGTCGATGCGTGTTTTAGGTATACTTAGGGAGCAATCTTATGGGGATAGTTGGCCGCCTCCGAACTCGGAGGTGACCGCCTATCCAATGGATGGCGGGAGGAGTCCGGAGGGGATCGTCTCCTCCGTGCTTCAGCCACCCTGCATTCATGGCTAGACAGCCGATTTTGGCTGTCTAGCTGCGGGACATCAGAGCACGGGGTGGGGAGGCCAGACGACACGTAGGAAGTATCGTACCTGCACTTACAAACTCCCTGCCCTGCCCCCAGGAACGCCCCCTTTCCCCTGCTCCGCGCCTCTCTTCTGAGTGCTGAGCACAGGGACAATCCGCGTTGCCTACGAGGTGGTGGAGGAGGGGGTGGAGAGGTGCTTCTTCCCCAGGAACCAACCAGTCCTATGGCCATCTAGCCACTGTCTAGTGGCCATAGGATTACGCCCTTAATTAATTTCTAAAAGCGTTGTTTTTGGTGCCAGCAGCAATTCCTATACAACCATCTTCTGAATGGCCCTTTCTGCTTGATTCCAGAACTTTTGACTCGTAAAGAAGTACCACCACTTGTGAAGATCATCTGGTTCCACTAAACCACACTTGCAGCAAGCCTGAATATATTGTTTTACTCTTTGAAATGTTATTATTGTTTTCATATTGTTTTATAATATTCACCCAAGTCCCTGTTTGGGCAGAAAATATGGGATACATTTTTAAAAAGAAAGAAAAGAAAGAAAGAAAGAAAGAAAGAAAGCTTAGAAACAGGGACTTTTCAGTGGTGGCCTCTTGTCTTTGGTTTTCTCTCCCTAGGGGGTGCAATCCTATGGCCACTAAACAGCGGCTAGACAGCCATAGGATTGTTCGGTTTCTAGGAACCAACCTCTGAGCTCGTGCTCCAAGGTCGGCCGCCCCGTCCCTCCCGCTCATAGGCAGCATGGATCATCCCCGGTCTCCGTGCTGGGATGAGCAGGGCAGGGCAAAAGGGAGCATTCCCTGGGGTGGCTAGACAGCCAAAATCAGCCATCTAGTAGCGAATGCAGGGTGGCCAGAGTGTGGAGGAGATGATCCCCTCCACGCTCTGCCCACCCAGCATTGGATAGGTGGTTGCCTCCGAGTTTGCTCCCCTAGACTGGATCCTACACTGACATCTTTTAAATAGTGTTTCAAGACTGTTTAAAATTTCCAAACTGCCTTTAACTAATATTTAATGAGCTTCCGCCGTGCATTAAAAACGTGGTTGTTCAGGCAGGCATTCAGGGTGGGTTAGGGTATTTTTTATGATGTTTTTAATGTAGAATTTTATTGTTTTAACTGTTTTGTTGTTGTACATCGCCTGGGGTGGCTGGGTGACCAGCCAGATGGGCGATTAATAAATTTAATAAATAAATAAATAAATTCATGTTTGGCATTTAACTGCTGGTAATTTTAATTGCTAATGCAATTTTTAACAGGTTGTATCAGTTTATATAGTTTCACTCTGCTTAATGTTTTCCCCTGCCGCTGCAAGAATATTTTTATGATGATGTTATGGTTTGTAATAAGATTATGACGTTATGGTTTGTAATATGTTATCATAGTTTGTTTTCATATGCTGTGAGCTGTTCTGAAAGGTCTATAAAGGTCTTATAGAAGAACAGTCTATAAATACAGTAATAGAAAAAATGTTTAGGTATGGGACATAGGAATCCACAATCACAACTACACAGCTATATCCTCGATTACTCCATTGTTTTCTGTCAGCAGCTTCTCTCACTTCTGCCATGAGGAAGATCAAAATATAGTATTCAGTGTGAATCTAGAGGTTACCTTCCCAGGCAATGAGACGGGTTTCTCTAGAATTTTCTTTGGTGGCCTCAACATGTTGTAGGTCCTGAAAGCTCATAGGTTCTGGAAGCTCACCGAGCCATTTGGTGTTTTTAATTTTTTTAAATTTTCATTCACATAATTCTGTGTACCTATCTAGGGAGCCTTCCGAGTATATAGAAACCATTACTCTATTTCTGGGTGGCCCACATTGCTTCCAAATGGATTGGCACTCAACCACCTGAGTTTATTATTAGAGGGAACAAGTGCATGATACAACAAAACATTGCAACGTATCCTCACACCCTAATAAGAGAACACCTGTTCAGGGTTCCAGACAACCACACTGTCTTCCCGACACTATAAGTTGAAAAGGGCTCAAGCGGGTCAGTTCACTCCCATCCCTCAGTTTTTATGGGGATTGTGCTCATGTCCTGCTTGTGGGCTTCCCCCCAGCTGGTTGGCCCCTGTGTGAACAGAATGCTGGAATGGATGGAGCCTTGCTCTGATCCAGCAGGGCTCTTCTGATGTTCTTATTGTCGACACTGAGTGTCAGTGGCTTTCCAGGGTTTCAGGCAGGATTCTTCTCTAGCCCTACCTGGAGATTGAACCTGGCCCCCCCAGATGCAAAGCCGGTGCTTTTCCCCTGAGATACGGCACCTTGAGGTGGGAGCCAATGTGGATCCCAGGCTCCAACCTCCAAGAAACGCCTTTGTAAGCCAGGTGTGCCATAACATTTCGTCAAGATGAAAAGGGGAAACCGATCTGGCGTTTGGGAACTCTTGACAACACCGGGGTTTACGGCGTATCTGAATGGATCAGCCAGGCAGCTGACAGCCTAATGCTGACAGAGGGATTGATAGGGGGTTTGTGGGGGGAAGAAAAGGCGGCAGAATGGAGCTGGGCAGGGGGTGAGTGGGAAGCCGAGGAAATCAGGCGACATCAAATGGCAATTGAAAAGGAGGAAATTACAGTCCTTAAACACTCCCAGAAACAAATTTTTGATGTAAATCTTTCTTCTGAAATTAAAACACAAATGAAAAAGAGCCTTGATTCAACAACACTCTTTTCCTCCTCACAAGAGGGCACACACCTTTCCCAACACACACACACACACATGGATCCTGGAGAATCAAAATTAGTTGTGACAGCTGAAATTCTGTACTCATCAAACTGCATTTGACAGGATACTTTAAAAAATACACATAAGAAGAAAAGAGGAGAGTGGCTTGAAGTAGCACTAGGGGGTGGAAGAGGGAAGTGGGGGGATTTAAAGTGATACAAGACACATAATTCGAGCCTTCTTGGATTGCAAAAGCTCCTTTTACCTAAGGGCCCTGCTGCCTTATTTTTATCCAAATGGCTCAATTACCTCAAAGCCCCACAGAGAAAATTATGGACGTTGGCCTTTATTTTCTCTCTCTCTCTCTCTCTCTCTTTCAATCTTGTCTCGGCGACTGTAGATATTTTATTTTGTTTCCATTCTCTTTCGTTCTCTTTTTTGTTTGTTTGCTTGTCTGGGGAGGTGGTGCGCTCTACGAGTGGTCTTTTGAAATTAAAAATTGACAGAAATTAGAAGGGAGGCTGTCAAGTGAGAAGCAAAGGCCAAGGAGTTGTGGAAACTGAGCCTTAAAACAACAGCGGCGAAGATGCGTTCATTTGGGGCAAATGTCGAGTCGTGCCTGTTTCCCCCCCGCAAGTCCTCCCTTGGATTCACTCTTTCTCATGGTCACCCAACCTTTATTTTTCATTCCCCCTACCAACTCACTTCTCTCCCCCTCATCCTCCTCACTTCCATTTCCCCCGCCTTCGTACACCTCTTAAGGCCGCCATAATAGCAGCTTGTTTGGCACTTCACTCGGTCTCAATGAGAAAATATCCCCCTCTCCCCGTCTTTGACTTCGTTATTTCCAAACCCTGCAATAGCTCCTTTGCAAAGGGCTGCGGGAAGTACCCATTTTTCAGTGTTTTTCTTTGCCTCATGTTTGTCATCCTTCAAATTACCGCGCCGGGGGTCCTGCTCGGACCGACACCGGGCCTCGCTATTCACGCCTCTCTTGCTCCTTGAGATCATGCGGGGAGAAATTAGTTATTTATTTCGAGCGCCCACTGCAACTCATTTATCTTCAGAAGTGTTTGTTTTGATTACCGGCAGGGGAAGGGGAACGAAAAGAGTGCATCTCAATGGGAAACAGCTTTAGAAATGCCGAGCCAAGGCGGCCTTCTGGCCACTCCACACGCAGCAGGCTGTGCAGGAGGGAATTGTGAAGAGAGAAAGAAAAGGTTCCTCGAGGAAGGCCAAGTTGCAAGTGGCAGTGGGGGAAGATGCTCAAAGCTGCACCTTTCCCATCTGCTGCCAATGGGAGGCGCTGCAGAGAATATTGTAAGAGCTGCGGTTGGCTGTGCAGAACTGTTTGGTATTTCTCCAGCTCCAGCAGTAAAAAAGGCCCTGTGAAGATCAAGGAAGTGACAAAAGTATGCTTGGCGTACAAAATTATACGTGGTGCGGAGAAGGTGGACAGGGAGACATTTTTCTCCCTCCCTCATAATAGTAGAACCCAGCGGGGTCCTCCCGTGAAGCTGATTGGTGGGAGATTCAGGACAGATCGAAGGACACATCTTCACACAGCGCATAGTAAACTATGGAATTTGCTACCACAAGGTGTAGTGATGACCACCAGTTTGGAAGGCTTTAAAAGCGGGTTAGACAAATTCCTGGAGGAGAAGGCTATCCAAAGGTTATACAACCTCCTGGGCCTGCTGGCTCTATGCTGCCCCCAATGTCAGAGGCAGTATGCCTATGTACACCACTTGCTGGGGAACATGGGTGGGCGGGTGCTGATGCACTCACATCCTTCTTGTGGGTTTCCTGTGGGCAGCTGGTTGGCTGCTGTGTGAACAATATACTGGACTAGATGGACCCTTGGTCTGATCCAGCATGGTTCTTCTTATGTTCTTACAACAATGGCAGACCTTTGGTTCTCAGACAGATGCTTGGTTTAGGTGACATCCCACATCCTGGTCTGCGAAGTTTATCAGGAAGACACACACACACCAGGTTTGCTCAAGCTATGTTTTATTTCGGAGTACATGGTGGGGTAGCGGAACCAGTGCTACTTTTTTTAGCAGCAGTGATGCTGATGTCATCTGCCACCCCTCTCAGACTTCCCTCTGAGCTTAGCTGCAATCCTCACAGGAGCTGGGAGGAAATTAATTTTCCCGGCAATAATGTATTGTTCCCTGTCATAATGCATAGTATTTTGGGGTGGCTCGGTCTTGAATGGGCCATTAATACTCACGAGCTTTACAAGAAACTTGCTCCAGGTGGAGACGAAACCTGCTAGAATTGGTTTGTTGACATGAATTTTTGGACTTTCCTTTGAGGTGTGGCTATGGGGACGGTCATGAGGAACACCTGCACTTCAAAATTTACCACTGCACGCGTACACGCACATATATACACCATTTCCTGGTGTGACCACAAAAGGGAGCTTTCACACTCCACTCTTGTCGAGTTTCAAGTCATGTTGAGTTGAATCCAACCCAGCAATCAGCCCTGCCCCAGAGACCTTTATAGGGATCTAGAAGAACTGCCACTCCTCCTGTCCTATTGGGGCAAGGAGACTTCCTTGTCGTTGTGCAGCCCGGTCCTTTGGCCAGGGCTGGGTGAAGGCAGACTGCCTTAATGCTTGCCTGATATCTGCCAGAATGCCCATTCAAGACTTCCTCAGGGCTTATGTCCTGAGGCTGGTGCAGGAGAAGAGACTCGCAAACCAAGCAGCAGGGCTATGCTGATAGGATCAGGAAGACCCTAATAAGAAAAGTAAGCAAGTCAACAGGGAAATTGATGGACGAGCAAAATCTGACCAAGAGACACTGCTGCCAGGGAGCCCTGCAATACACAGGCCTCCTCTTTGCTCACTCCCCAATCCTAATAATGGATGTTTGCCACTTCATGTTGGAGGCCGTGCACAAAATGCTCAGATCTCCCCCAACCAGCTGTTTGGCAGTGAAGGGGGGAGAAGGGATACCAAGTCCAGCCTCCTGCTCCCATTAACATTCCAGAACAGGTTCTGCCCATGCAGCTGTTGGATCAGAGAAAGGAACCATCGGCGCAAGACGTATTTGTGCCCATGGTTCTCCAACCAGCTCAGGTGATTCTGTCAAAGTCCTGGCTGACCTCTGGAATGGGGAAATGGCCTGGCCATTTGACACGAAAACTCCCGGATGTCTTTTTCCCCTGGGAGGAGTCAGATGAGTTGGAGGTGAGGAAGCGAGTGGGACAGCGACTAGAGTGATGTTGACGGAAAACCCGAAACAGCCAGGTCCGACTGAACATCTGAAAGCCAAATCCGTGGCAGTGAGGGCAGTGAAGAAATTGTTCTACTCCCCACCAATGGAGCTTTTGGGGTCAGAGGTCTAGTACGCTCTGGCCCATGAAAAGAAAATATAGACCATTCAATAGCCCATTGTGTCCAATTTGCACAGATAAAATTGATGTTTATCTGTGCCAGCTTGGATGCTGTAGTTGATACAGGCACAGTGTTTATATTTTTGGCTCCTGCTTGTCCACCTATAAATGGTACTTTTCAATTTTACAGCCTGAGGATGTGGACAGGATTCTTGGAGAGATGAGGCCTCCCACCTGTGCACTGGACCCTTACCCTTCCTGTCTTATGGCAGTGGCATTGGTGGGGGAGGGGAGGACGGGCCAGGTGAGTTCGGGTAGTGGCGAATGCCTCTTTACACCAAGATGCAATTCTGTAGGCGGTGGTACACCATCTCCTTAGAAGACCCTCTCTGAACCCCATTGTATGTATGTATGTATTGCATTTATTTGTTGTTGTTGTTCAGTCGTTCAGTCGTGTCCGACTCTTCGTGACCCCATGGACCATAGCACGCCAGGCCTTCCTGTCCTCCGCTCTCCCCCGGAGTGTGCTCATTTAGCCTTGTGATACATTCCATGGGGTTTTCTTGGCAAGAATACTGGAGTGGGTTGCCATTTTCTTCTCCAGTGGACCACATTTTGTCAGAACTCTCTGCCATGACCTGTCCGTCTTGGGTGGCCCTGCATGGCATAGCTTATGGCTTCACTGAGTTACGCAAGCCCCTTCGCCACAACAAGGCAGTGATCCATGAAGGGGATTGCATTTACTTGGTCAAGGTTCTGGAGCGTGTGGTGGCATCTCAGCTCCAGGGGTTTCTGGATGAGGTGCATTATCTTGACGTATTTCAATCTGGCATCAGGGTTATGGGATAGAGACTGCTTTAGCTGCTTTGGTGCACAATCTACGCTGGGAACTAGACAGGGGGAGTGTGTCTCTGTTGGTTCTGCAGGTCCTCTCAGTGGCTTTTAATACCATCAACCATGGTCTTCTTCTGAGACATCTGTCTGGGATGGGGGTTGGAGATACTGTTTTATGGTAGTTCCAGTCCTTCTTGGAGGGCGTAATGTTGTAGTGGAGTCAGAGCTTGCGGTGTCGAAGCCCTGGGGCTTTTAAATTAGCAGGGACAATGACGTCATCTGCCACGTCCTGAGCTTAGCTGCAATCAAGAGACTAGCTGGGTGGGAAATGGATTTAGACAGCAACAATATATTGTTGTGAGTGATCTCTGTTGTAACACAAAGTAGTTTTGGGTGGCCTGGTCTTGCATGGGCAATTAAGACCCATTGGTTTTACCAAAGATTGTGCAGCCCCAATTCAGATCAAGACCAGCGCACATTGGGAGAGGAGGATTAAATCTCTCCCTGCCCCCCTCAGTTTGCTTCCCGAAACTCTGCATGAGGATTAGGGGGAAAAAAGCCTACATTGACTCCAATGGAGATGCCCCCCCCATTGGGGGGGCATGGACAGAATTACAGGAAACAAACGGATGTGGAGGGGAAGGTTTACTCCTCCCCTCCTGGTGCATGCTGGTCTCAATCCGAATAGGGGCTACACGCAGTTGCCCTAAAGTAAAGAAGAAGATCAGGCTTAACTACACAATTAACGCAACATGTAGTTTGACTCTGTGAGTCAAGACTTTAAAAAAAAGGAAGCAACAGCTTTAGCAGAGAGGAAGGATGGGCCAGCTGTTAAGAGTTTCTATTTAAGTTACTCTAAGAGATATGATAACATGATTGATTGATAGATTGATTGATAGATGATAGATAGATAAACAGACCATCATTTCCTGACAGCTGCCATTTTCTCTGGCTGGTTTCTCCTAATGGACTTCTAATGTAGTGGCCATCTCTTTGACAAGCAGGCCCGGAGACCACAGGAGTGGTATCTTTGTATCTCTACGTCTGACAGATGGGATAGTCCAGCAGAAAACTATAATCCTTTAATTTTGCCTGGTGTGGGATGCATTTAACCACTTCCTCCCTAGGAATAAACAAGGGGCAGCCGATAATTCTGGGAGTCAAGAGAATTTTATGGTTTGGGGAAAAGAAAGGAAGATGGAGGCAACATCAGGGGAGAAAATGCAGCCAGTTTCTTCCCAGTGATGAAACTTCATTTGCACCTAAGGTCATTTACACAGACACACATGCATGCACACAGAGTCATGGTTTCAATGAGTTTCAACCCATAATATGTATTGCATTGGTTAGAATGTTACATTCTACATTCTTATTTAGCTAACCTCTCTAGATGCTTTATCAGGAGGGGACTGGTCCTTTTAAATCCCTTCTCGATCATCCCAGAGTGCAGGACACGGAATAATGGGCTCAAGTGACAGGAAGTCAGATTCCGGCTGAACATTAGGAAAACCTTCCTGACTGTTAAAGCAATACGACAATGGAACCAATTCCCTAGGGAGGTGGTGGGCTCTCCCACACTGGAGGCATTCAAGACGAGGCTGGACAGCCATCTGTCAGGGATGCCCTGACTTGGATTCCTGCATTGAGCAGGGGGTTGGACTTGATGGCCTTGTAGGCTCCTTTCAACCCTACTACTCTATGATTCTATGAAATGTCCCATCAGTTTTGGTCAGTTGTTTCAGGAATATATTATATGAGCTCTAATTACATATTTGTGGAGAGGCTGCGATAAAAGACCTTTCCCTTTGTTTAAGTTGCCTCCTGTACAAAGAGGTGAGGTTCACATTCCTAGATTTGACTTCAAGAATTAACCACTGGCCAACTCAACAAGAAGTTGATCTTAAAAAAGCACACTTGTATATATGGATAATTGGGAAAGTGGCTTCATTTGCCTTTGTGATTGTACATGTTTGGCAGAAATATTAATAAATGTGCTGGACTCTTTTAAGCAGAAATGAACGTATACTTGTTTTGTGTTACCCTGGTAAAATCTGTAAGACTTATAGGCCAAACAAACTTATTTACTTCTTATTTTTCATCCATGCTTTAACATGGCACATAGAGTGCCAACAGGGTCCAGATGAAAGTTGACAGGAATTTACTTCCAAAAATTCTCCTTGGCAAATTCTGTTGTCAACACTTCTCCAGATATTTTATGACTATTGGAATATTTGCCAAGTAGTCAATATTTCTATTAGATATCCTATTATTTTTATGCTAATATTTGATTTGTGATCATTGACATTGGACAGTATTCGATAGCTGACATGTAACATTTGGCTGCCCTGGTGTGGAAACTTCAACTAGTGTCAAACACAGCAGCCAGATTGCTATCTGGTGTGCATTTTACAGACCAGATAACACTGGTCTTGAAACAGCTGCACTCGCTTCCAGCTAGTTCTTACCTTTAGGGAGCAATCTTATGGCCGCTAGTCAGAGGCTAGATGGCCATAGGATATGTGGTTTTCCGGGAACTGAACTTGGAGCTCATACTCCCCCCTTCCAGAGAACCGACATTCCCCCCGTTCCATGCTGTCTCGTGGGCAGCGTGGAACGGCCCCACACTCCGCACTCTGAAGAGGGCATGGAGTGGCTAAAATGGGGTGTTCCAGGGGGTGTTCCAGGACGGGAAAGGCAGAAATGCTTGTACGACACATCCTATGTGTCGTCCAGCAGCCTCCTCCCCCACTCCGCGTTCCTGCGGATAGACAGCCGAAAGCGGCTGTCTAGCCTCAAATGCAGGGCAGGAGAAGCGCGGAGGAAACGATCCCCTCTGTGCTTCTTCTGCCCTGCATTGGATAGGCGATCACTTCTGAGTTCAGAGGCGGCCGCCTATCCCCATAGATTGTTGTTGTTCAGTCGTTAAGTCCGACTCTTCGTGACCCCATGGACCATAGCACGCCAGGCCTTCCTGTCCTCCGCTCTCTCCTGGAGTGTGCTCAAGTTCATATTCATTGCATCGGTGATGCTATCTAGCCATCTCATCCTCTGCCGTCCCCTTCTCCTTTTGCCTTCAGTCTTTCCCAGCATCAGGGTCTTTTCCAGGGAGTTTTCTCTTCGCATTAGGTGGCCAAAATATTGGAGCTTCAGCTTCAGTATCTGTCCTTCCAATGAGCACTCAGGGTTGATTTCCTTTAGGATTGACTGATTTGACCTCCTTGCAGTCCAGGGGACTCGTAAGAGTCTTCTCCAGCACCACAGTTCGAGGGCATCAATTCTTCGGCGCTCAGCCTTCCTTATAGTCCAGCTCTCACAGCCATACATTACTACTGGGAAAACCATAGCTTTGATTAGACGGACCTTTGTCGGCAAGGTGATGTCTCTGCTTCTTACTATGCTGTCTAGGTTTGCCATCGCTTTCCTCCCAAGGACCAAGCGTCTTTTAATTTCATGGCTACAGTCGCCATCTGCGGTGATGTTGGAGCCCAAGAAAATAAAATCTGTCACTGCTTCCATTTCTTCCCCTTCTATATGGCAGGAAGTGATGGGGCCAGATGCCATGATCTTAGGTTTTTTTAATGTTGAGTTTCAAACCAGCTTTTGCACTCTCCACTTTCACCCTTAAAGCCCTGAATAGTTTGGGACCAGGATTTCTGAAATATTGCCTCCTTCCATATAAGCCTGCCTGAAATCTGTGTTCATTTTGCTTTCCCCCACATTCAGTTTTATTTAAACCTCAAGTTCTTTCTTTCCCAAATATGAAGAACTTCGCAAGTTTTGGAAAATTCTTAGCAAAAACAGTCTGAAACGAAATTCTCATCCATCTGCACCAGCCAAATCCAATAGGTACAAGCTATTCCCAACAGGCCCATAATATATCTGTCTGCCATGTAGCTATTAAAGATTAGGAGTCAGAAAAAAAGAGGCAGACTATAATTAAGCACTAACATGATTAGTGAATCCCTCTGTTTCTTTTTAAAACAAATTAATTTTTTAAACATGGTGTTTTTATTCTTTAACCTGTCTGCTCTTCACTTCTCCAAGGTCTTTAGATGTGGAGCAGATACAAATTATGTAAATAAAAGAGAGACAGAGAGATGAATACACAGGGATTCAAGCACAGACTTTTAAGAGCTAAGCACTCACAGCCCTGCACCTGGATGGAGGGAACTGTCAGGTTTGGTCCCTTCCACAATTTTTTTTTAATCTCAAGGGGTTTTTTGTCCCTAAGATGGAGGACTTTGTGAATTTTTGTAAATTCATATCAAAACTGAATTGAAACAAAATTCTCACCCATTCCTAGCATTCATCATCTGAGACCCTGTTAACACATCTCACCTCCTAGAGAAGTGAGATTGGTGGAGACCCGAGGCAGGGCCTTTTGCGTAGTAGCGCCCTGATGGTAGATCTCACTTATGCTAACCTCTTCTTTATTGCCCTTTAGAGAGCTGGTGAAGGCAACAATGTTCTGCTGAGATTTTAATAGTTAATGCTGCTCTCTAGTTTTACTATTAATCCCTGGTTTTATTGTAGTGAAGGTTTTTTGGTCCAGGTTGTCTTGCTCAGATTTTTGTAGTTTATATATTTTATTGTTTTTATTTCTACATCGCCTTGAGCGCTCACTGAGTGGAGGAGTGCTCCAAAAACATACTAAATAAATAAACAAGCATTTGAGAAAAGATGAGACATGCAGTGGTTTATAGTATTTGATTGCCAGCGGCGTGTGCAATTTCAGATTTGATACGTGCCAAAACAATGAAGAGATGCCAACAATTCTGAAATAAAGTCCCACCCGCAATCTCTGACCAGGAAAATTAGAAAATCTGGCAAATCTCACATATTAATTTCAGTTCTATTTCCAATATTCCAGGTCACGTTGCCCTTAAAGTTCTCCTTCTGAAGAAAAAAGAAAAAAGGAGGGATTCCCTTGAGGAATCATAGAATCATAGAACAGTAGGGTTGGAAGGGGCCTACCAGGCCATCGAGTCCAACCCTGGGAAAAATTGCTTTTTCCCAAGGAAAAAGCACTCAGGCCAAGGTTCTGTCATTTGGATATGAAAGTTGGCACTGCTGTTAGGGTATTCGAATAGCGCGCCAGAAACGGGAGTGAAACCTCTTTCAGAGAGGTTCTACAAAAGGTGGGCTTCTTTGGGACCAGAGGTCAAATTGCTGGTGGAGGTCCATCTCTTAGTCAACATAAACTGGCTGCTGCTAAGCTTGCCATCATAGCGACAGGTGGAAAAGCATATTCTTGCAGACATTCTCTTTAGAGATTATCTTCTCTTAAAGCATCTGAATATTTTGCTAGCTGAAGATGCCTACCTACTCACCTTTGCTGATAGTTGGCAACTAGCTGGTAGCTGGCAACAGGCTCTACTTAGAAGACAAGGCCCATCTCCCAGCCAGTACGCCTCAAACTTTGGCCTAGCCTTTACAACGGGGGCGTGGAACCTAGCTCTGTGCCGAAAATTTCTCCCATGTTTTTTCCGACCATTCTCATTCAGTTTGAGAAAAGAAATGGCTTTGGAAAAGAAATTCAATGGTGAAGAAATTTTGGAGAAATTCTCATGGGTTGGGTTTGGGTTTCTTGGGTTACCTGACTTAGGAGCTGGCCAAAGAGTGAGCACAAGGGTCCTGTCTTTCATTGTACAATCATCTCTCTGGCCGCCTGTAGCCTCCTCAGCTTCCTACACTTCAATTAAAGCCCAGTTTAAGGCCCCATGAGGTAATTCCTTCCATAGGGCTTTTTTAGATCAGGACATGCAGGCAGCCTGGGAGGCCAGCTGTGATTAGATAAGCCCCCAAACACCACAAAAATAAATGATAAAACATCCTGAATGCAGAACGATGGAAGCCTCTTTCATGGGGGGAGAAAACTTTCAGGAAATTGGAGGACAGATTTTGGCAGAGCACTAACTCCCCCTCATCCCTGGAGCTGGACATCACACTGTCCATGACACACCAACTGGACATCACACTGTCCAGTGGATGCAAACTGGGGGCCAGCCTGCCAAGACGGCTGATGCTGTTGCAGCATGAAAGCCCCCCAAACCCTCACCAAAAAAAAAGAAAGAAGCTGTGCTGCAAGCCCTGCCAATGGGGACCCCTACCTGGGAGAAAGTGTTGAGACCTTCTCCTCCCCCTGGAGAAATTCGGTGAAATTGACTCCCAGATTTTTCTGCCCACAAGTAAGCTGGAGAATTTCAAGAGGCCAACTGTGCATAGCTCTAATTGAACCTCTTTCAGCTCGAGGGCTGAATTTCATTTCGGAGACGCTCTCGGGGGCCACATTCTGGTGGCAGGCGGGGCTAAAGGCAAAAGACGCATGGCCCAAACACCCGAAATACCGGATTATATTATCTTAAAGTTCTTACTGCCAGGAACAGCCTTAGGAGAAGCATTTCAGCCTTTGAGAAAGGGGGGAGGAGAAGTGGCACAAAAGCCGGGCAACCAGCAAATGATTGGTGGTTGGTGGAAAGGGGATGAGGCTAGGAGAAAGTGGCGTCATTATCTGGGGAACCTTGGAGGGCTGGATTTGGCCCTGGACTTAAGCTTCTGCACCCCTGTGCTATACATTTAACATAGTATGTAGATTAGCCCCAAGAGAGAGGGTGTTTGTGTTCCCATTACCTGCTCCCTGATCCTTTTACATAAGAACATTGGAAGCTGCCTTCCCCTGAGTCAGACCCTTGGTCCGCCTAGCCCAGTATCGTCGACACCATCTGGCAGTGGCTGTCCTGGGTTTCAGGCAGGATTCTTTCCTCGCCCTGCCTGGAGAAGCCGGGGATTGAACCTGGGACTTTCTGCATGCAAAGCTTGTACTTGACCTCTGAGCGACAACAGCGTCAGGTGGAATTATGGCAACTCTGGGGTCACCTTCCAATGGAGCGCCTGGAACTGTAAATATGTGAGGCAGGAGGAGCGGTGAGCGGAGGGGAGCGCCAATACATTAAAAAAAGAAAAACCAACCGTCACCATCCTGTTCTTCAATGGAAATCTGAAAACAATGCAGAATGTGAAAACTCAGGCTCATGTTTTGTCACGTCGCTGAAGTTGGAACAGGTCTGAATTCTTCATTTCGACTCTCCTTCCGAGGCCTCCTTGGCGGGGCCTGAGGCATGGGAGAATGATGGAAATGCCCCCCAAATAGGCTTCTTCTGTGGGGAAAATCTGCTGCTTGGACATGACTGAAGCCTCCCACTCCGAGAGGCCTCCCTTGCCTTTGCCTCAGGGTTTAAGCAAAGCGAGGTCATCGTTATTTTTATGAATCCATCTTTGTAAAAGATAATGTCCAGCATCTCTCTGCTCCATTTCCTCATCCTAGGCCATCTGCCATCCTATTAGGTGTTATTTAAACTTCCTCTCTCTCTCTCTCTCTCAATGCCTCCTTTCCTCCCCACAGAGAGCTCAACCCACAACATAGGATTTACGGCCACACCTTAAAAACCATATTATTAGCGCCATGTAGCTGAGAGGTCAACATGTCATGGCAGCAATCCATCGATTAGGTTTAAAAAAAACAATTAAAAAAATAAAACTTTCCCCTTGGCTAAAGTACTTTGTCCCCAGCCCCTCAAGCGGTTTCAGGCTTCACGGCCTCTTTCCTTCCATCGACTGACCCGAGCCGCTCTGTGGGGATGAAGGCAAGAAAGGAAAACCTCAAGCCAACGCTGACAACCACTGAGTGTTTCTAAAACGTGGCTGCTGGGGTAAAAACCAGCTGTGTTGCTGAACTCTTGACCCTCAAGGAGAGATGTAATGCGCCTCCCTGGTTTATCTTAATCAATATTTCCATAAAACAAGCCACATGGGTCTAGCTGAGGGCCCGTGCTGAACTCCCCTGTCACCTCTCCGCTTGTTTGCAAAGCAGGAGCCATAAATGCCTTGGTTTTGCATTGGGCCAAGCTGCAGATGGACCACAAGGCATTTGGGCGGAGAAAGGTGAGCAAACCCTTGTAAGGGTCTTCCGTTGAGCCTTAGGGTGGCCGTGTGTCCTCTTTTCCAGGGGGCAGTCCCCTATTTGAAGGGCTGCCAGAGAACCATCCTCTGTTTTGAAAGCGTCCCCTATTTTGAAAGGTGAAGAACCTTCGAAGGAAGAGCAAAGGGGCCTTGAAGCTGCCCGTCAGCAGTATGGACACCAGACTGAGCACTGGGTCACAGTCTGTCTACCACACCATGGTGAGATGTACTCTATTTCTATTCAGATCATTAGAATAATGTCTAAATTTGCACCCATACCTATAAATTAGCATATGCAAATAGTATGCAAATCAGTGTCCTCTTTTGCCCTCTTTTGGGGTGAGGCATTTCCTCTTTTTTGGCAACGTATAAGTGGCCACCATAGCTGTGTGCTGTAGCACCACTTCCCTATTAACAAGCCCTCCCCCCAACCCAGTTTCCGAGAGGGGCAACAGTGTCTTCTGGAGGAACCACACTACAGGCTGTTCCCACATTGCTCTGGGTGTCTTGTGAAATGCGAGTAGGCTGCCTCTGTGCTCAGATGAGGGGGCTGAGGTGGGCTATAATGAAATCCACAAATCTGACTACATCCCCCCCACACACACACACACACTTCTAGCCAAATCATACCCTTCTCCAGGATTGGCTGGTGGCTCCAATGTTTTAGGGGCTGTGAATCCATTCTGGGTTTCAGCCAGTACTCTAAAGGAGCTATCCAAGGTGCTGAACCCATTTGGGGGATAGGGCCCAGCACCTTGGATAGCTCCTTTGCAGTTCTGGCTGGCCCTGACTGAAAACCCGAATGGATTCACAGCCCCACCAAAATTGGAGCCACCAGCCCAAATGCTTTCTTTAAAAGAGTAGCTAGGGGGGCTGTCATGAAGGAGAGACTGTGGCTCAGTGGTAGAGACCCTGCTTTGCATGCCAAAGGTCCCAGGTTTGATCCCCAGCATCTCCAGGTAGCACTGGAAAACTCCTCCCTGAAACCCGGGAGAGCTGCTGCCAGTCAGTGTCAACAACACTGGGGTAGATGGATGAGTACTCTGATTTGGTAAAAGGAAGCTTCCTATGAAGGGTAATGGGGCTGAGGCCCCGCTGCAGTTCAAGCACTGGGCTGCACTGCAATCGCTCCGAGGGCAGGAAGGAAACATGAAAAGGGTCCTAGTACAGGGAGACCACTTACACATTTCCAAAAAAGAGAACAGAAGAGGACACAGATTTGCATCAGAAATGCGCATGCTGCAAATGTAGAAATAATCGCTTTCATTTAAATTGAAATGCATCTCATCATAGTGGGTAAGAGTGTGACCAGATGGCCTGTGTGCCCAAAGGTGTAGTGGTACATTTTTGAAGTGCAGATGCTCATCGTGACAATCCCCATAGCCCCGCCCGCAAGAAGAGTCCAGCATTACAGGCAGTTGTGTTGATCCATATCCACAAACCAGTTCTAGCAGCTTTCATCTCCACCAGGAACAGATCTTTTGTAAAGCGAATGGGTCTTCATCGTCCATTCCAGACCAAGCCACCTAAAATACTTTGCATTACAGCAAGGAACAACATATTGTTGCTGGGAAAATTCATTTCCTCCCAGCTGCTGTGAGGATTGCAGTCAAGCTCAGAGGGAACAAGGGAATTCTGTAGGGATGTCAGAGAAATCCAGTTGAGGGGGTGGAGTTCGACAAGTTTTCCTACGTTCGGCCCCCTGGACTTTGTTTCTGTTCCCACCGCACTCCCAACTGGATCTGCAACAAGTCAGGCTAGTTTGCAGATTTTCTGGGCATTTGGTTTTTTTTTTGCATATTCCTCAATTTGCGCAAATTTCTGAGCAATTTGTGCAAATTCAGCCATGGTTTGTGCAAATTCGGCCACGGTTTGTGCAAATTCGGCTGTGATTTGTGCAGATTGCTCAGAAATGGTGCAAATTGCAGAACCTGTGGAAAAAATGTGCAAAAACGTTTCCAGAGTTCAGGGAAAAGCTTGCAGCATGGCTTGCAAGCACAAATCGAGACATACATGCTGCGGAACTCCATCGAGTCAAAAAAGAACTGGTTTTCCCAACAACGGACATTCCTAGAATTCTGCAGGGGAGGGTGAAAGGTGACATCAGTGTCCCTCCTAGTAAAAAAGCACCAGTGTTGCATTCCTGTGAGCCCTGGCTCCATAACACCACTGTGTATGCCTGCGGTTCAGTCTGCTGTTAGGTGCCGCTATCTGTTGATGGGCAACTTCAAGGCCTGCAGCTGCTCTCCCTTCTTACAATTCTTTATCTGTCCACCTGACTTGGACAGCCCTTCAAACAGAGGACTGCCCTCTGTCAAGTCGGACACATGGCCACCCTAATAAAGTGGAATAAGCCAGCTGCCTTAACTGTGCCTGCAGCCTTTCACCCTTGGGGCAAGAAGGAAGGGGGCAGCCATCCCACTGTGTTAACCATTGTTTAATAAAGGCAGCAATTCATCTGACATGAGTGTTAAATAGGGGGGAAGCTGTAATACCCTGATTCGCAACTGGTTGTGCTGTTTTAGTGCATGCCAAGTGGGAAATCGACATTCTGAGCCGCAGAGGGAGTGATCCTATGAGGACAGGCGGCCGCCTCCAAACTCAGAGGTGACCGCCTATCCAATGCAGGGCAGGAGAAGCACGGAGGGGATTGTCCCCTCTGTGCTTCAGCTGCCCTGCATTTGTGGCTAGACAGCCAATTTTGGCTGTCTAGCCGCAGGAAGTCGGAGCAGGGGAAGCGGCGGCCAGGCGACATGTTGGATGTGTCATACCAGCATTTCTGACTTCTCTGACCCAACGGAATGCCCCGTTTTCGCCGCTCCGCGCTCCTCTTCCGAACACGGAGCATGGGGCCGTTCCGCGCTGCCTATAAGGCAATGCAGGAGAGGGTGAAGGTCGGTTCTCAGGGAACCAACCTCGGAATGCAGGCTCTGAGGTCGGTTCCTGGTCGGTTCCTATCCTATGGCCGTCTAGCCTCTGACTAGCAGCTGTAGGATTGCACCCTTAAGTGCATATAATATATGATGGGATGTGTACATGGGGTGACGGAGAAGAAACACTAAGAATATGGGAGCAATACTTGAGTAAGTCTCCAATTGCTCCCTAGGTAATGGAGCAGGCATACAGGGAGTTGTGTAATGTCCTCACTTCCCACTTTGTCATCCGTCGTACCAGCTGGGTTTCTCTCGCAGCCCAGTCATACATGGGTTGCTTTAAAACATGAATGAATTGTTGGGATATCAGAGGTATTACAGAAGCTGTGAAGGAAAGCTTAAAGTTGCGCACAAGCTGTCTAGCAGCAACTTTTATCCTTCATTGTTTTTTTTTACCCTGCTTTTCAGCCACAAGGTGGCCAACAACAATTAAAACACAATTAAAAAACAATCTATAATGAAAACGATGGAAGCAACACTGATTAACCAATTATGCTAGCAGATCAAACAACGCTTGAGAAATAACCACTGATCAATAAAAACTCTTGTACAATTGTATGTACAAAGAAAGCCAGACTGAATTCATTTGTCCTTACTGTTTCTGTTTAGTTTCAGAACCTAGACTATTTGGGTTTGAGACACCCTGGTGGGCAACCAAACCATGTCTAAATATATAAACATCACAACAGACTCAGAATTTAACTGAAATGCATGAAATGTTTTATTTAAGAAAATTAAGAAAATCTAATAGAACAGTGGTTACGTGAGCATAATTCCGTAGCTTTACTGTGGTTTCATTATCAGCAGTGAGAGAAAATGTAAAATAAAACTGAGATTAACTAAAAGGAGTGCAGTTGACTAAGCCAGCTTGAGGGTAGCAAGTAAAGTAATTCGTAGAATTGCTATCGTTGTTGTTTGAATAAAAGACCCTTCCACAACACCCTACTGCTCTCTACTTGCATTTCAAGGCTCAACTAAAACATGATATGTTTTCTAACTTCCACTTGTCTTCTTCTTGCACACTACTTGAATGTAAAAAGCTACGCTAAAACACTACTAAGTTCCTCTAGGCATGACAAAGCGTTAAATCTGGCACCTAAATAGTAAAGCATGAGAAGCCAATGTGGAGAAACCAAAGTCTCAAAATGAAAAGTGTTCTAAAAGTGTTACATCAATCCTAAGTACTTACATCTAAACTTTAGGCATTGTTTTAAAACCTAAAAGGTAAAGGCACTTAAAGGGTTAATCAAATCTGGAACCCCAAGATGGTTCTAAGTTCAGAAATAATTCTAATACCCATCTTCAGAAGTGAGACCTAAGTCCCAAGTTCCGAAAACATTCTAACTTCAGAAAATGTAGGGTTAAAATTATCTGAAAGTTAAAGTAGAAAGCCCAAGTGTCAAAGAGATCCATAGTTACCCAAATCCTTTGGTCTGGTGATCCAGCGAAAATCCAATGCAAAAGCAATGAGGACCGAGTGAAAGAAAGAGCTCTCACTACCTATGTTTTCTACTCTTATTCCGGTCAGAAGGACCAGAAGTGAGGAGTCCACCTCCCCCTCAACATCCTCACATTTTATACCCATGTGTTTTGCAACATCTCTGACATAATCTTTACGAGGATAATTTGAAAGCTCTCCAAAACTTTTCTGAAGGTCTCTCAGAACATAAGAAGATCCCTGCTGGGTCAGACCAAGGGTCCATCTAGTCAAGTATTCTGTTCATACAGGGGCCAACCAGCTGTTGACAGGAACTCACAAGCAGGACATGAGCACAACAGCACCCTCCCAACCATGCTTCCCAGCAAGTGGTGTGCATACGCTCACTGCCTCTGGTACTGGAGAGAGCAAATAGCCATCAAGACTAGTAGCCATTGATAGCCTGTCATCTGGGGCACATTATCTTGATTGATATGTTCTTCCCTGGTACATCTTCTTTGAACTCAGGGTCATCTACACCTCTTCTCATCCAGTGTTGGTGCTCTTGTTACGGCTTCTAGAACCATCCAATAAGGATGCTGTTAGTCCCCTTATCCTCACAGGTGCACAACATGAGCTAGTCAGCAAAGGCTTTTTCTCCAAATCAGCATCTGAACACACGTCAATGTCAAAGCTGTTCTCCGCTGCTCCTTATCACCGGCTGTGAGTACTTAAGCAAAACATGGCTTGTTTTGCTCACTGTGGCCATGTAAAGGGCAAGTTCAAAAGCATAACAAAACGATGCCGAACTTTGCCAGGCAGACTCTCAATCAGCTGTCCCAGCCTTCAGTTCAGAGGTGTTGTAAGGCCAAAAGATCAAACATTACGAAATCAAGAGCCTGGGGTCTTCTTAAGTATGAGCCTGGAGTCTTCTTGTAGGCCTCCCCAAGACTGACAATCAGGCTATTTAACCATTTCAGGACCATTTCAAGACATTTGCATTTTGAAGCAGCCTTTTCCGTTTTTGGTTTGCAATATGTTATTTAAACCCTTTCAGTACTGGATTCACACTTAGGACTCTTGGTCCATCTAGCCCAGTATTGCTGACACTGACTGGCAGCAGCTCTCCAGGGTTTCAGGTACGTGTTTCTCCAGGCCTACCTGGAGATGCCAGAGATCAAACCAGGGACGTTATGCATGCAAAACAGGGGCTCTGCCACTGAGCTACGCCCCCTCCCACATACTTTCATATGCATTCTGGAACAGTTATTCTAGGATCTCAGCCCCGATCTATGTTGTAGTACAGCAAAGGATCATTTGGTGGCAGAAGTGGTGATTGGCCGAGTTCACCCAAGTGTCACAGATGCCAGGGCAGGTAGAAGCAGGGCTAACCCTACCATTAGGCAGAATGAAATGGTTGCCCTGGGCAACAGAGCATGGGTGGGTGATAATAATATCAGCCCCCCTGGCTATTCCCCTCTCTTTGAAGACAGAGCTCTGTGTTCCAGGGAGCCTTCCCTGAGCCCCCTAAGCCTGCTGCCCTCAAGGGTCGTGGAGGATGCTGTCTCGTCACCAGGGCTGAAGTAAGATTCAACTGCCAGTCCAGTCAGCTTCTGTGGGTGGAATGAGGGGCGGGTGCCATCTTGGCCTTTGCCTCAGCCTCAGGCAGCAAAATGTCTTGGGCCAACCCTGGACGGAAGTCTCTCTAGCTGCCATTGGCTGATCTGTATTTGGGAGACCACGGGCATTTCTGATCGCCCTGTTTCAAGGAGTATCGTAGACCTTTGATAGGCTCAGAAAACGAACAACTAAAATGGTCACAGGGTTGGAACAACTTCCAGGGAGAAGCTAAATTGTTGGGGGCTTTCTCGAAAAGGGATGTGATTAGGCATGGTGTGGAGAATGTGAATAGAGATTTCTTTTCTCTCCCCCACCCCTGTAATGATGCTAGAATTCGGGGTTAGCCAAGGAAATTGATCAGCAGTAGATTCAGGACAGACAAAAGAAAAGACTTCACCTGTGTAAAAAATTCATTGCCACAAGATGTAGTGATGGCTGCTTGTCTAGATGGCCTTAGAAAACAGCCAAGACAAAATTCACGAAGGGTAGATCAGTGCAAGGTAGATAAATCTTTCCAGTCGTTGTGCTTTGGAATATTGGTGTTTCACACAGGTAAGAGCAGGAAAGATCTGCCATATTAAAACATCACTTGCAAGCTCAACCATGCTCTATATGTCATTGAGTGCAAGCGCCCGGTTGCCCCATGCAGTAAGTTGGCAAAACCACCACTGATCTTCACACAAGGTTCAGAAACCATGTCAGCCATAATGACAAAGAAGACAGAACAACCGATGGGGAAACACTTTACTTCTGATGGCCATGGCCTTCCAGATGTGGGAATATTTCCCATAGGACAACCGTCGAATCCAGCAATTCTTGAAACAAGGAAAAACTTTTGGATTCATAGACTGGACAGTGGTGAAATCCAATGTATGTCCTACTTAGAGTAGACCCATTAAAATGAATGGAACATAACTTAGTCATGACTAACTGAAGTCCCATTCATTTCAGCGGGTCTACTCTAAGTCAGTGCCAGGTAAAGACTGCCCTCTACTCCTTGGCAGTTAATGGCATATGACAGGGCAGCTGTGTCTGTTTTGAACAGGTCTGTTAGGGAAAATATTGTTTATTTAAAATTGTTTTTAGCTGTTTATATTGTTTTAATTTTTGTGTGTTAAAACTTTTTTGACTGTTTTTATCATGTTGTATTTTCTGCAATGCTGGTGTTTTTTTTTTTATGAATTGTTGTAAACCACCCAGAGAGCTTCGGCTATGGGTGATATACAAATGAAATTAATGATGATTATGATTATAATGATGATGGAATTTATCCACTGACTCCAAATGTCCTGAACCTGGAAGACGATGCCACCTCTTCGTCTTCTTTTGCAATCTGGGAATTCCACCCAGAGCACTAACATTCTATAACTTGCCGCCCGGGGGGTGTGGGGGGTGGGGGGTGTTTCAGCTCATATACAAACTGTCACCGACAAAGGCAGAAGCTGAAACGTTTGATAGAAATTAAAGACTATATATTTATCCCTGTTTTTGCCAATTGCTTTACTAAAACTATTGATTCTTATGGCAGTTGGTTGCACCCCTCTGGGATCCAGGGTTTGCCTGATTGCATCGCTGTTGACTTGCTTTCCTCATAATTGTATGTGTGTGTGTGTGTGTGTGTGTGTGTGTGTATATATATATATATATATATATATATATATAAAACAAAGAAATAATGTTCTCCATCATAGCAGAGGCAGCAGGCTAGTTTAGGGCCCCCAAGATAGGTTGCGTGGCATACGCAGCTCGGTTGCAGAACAGAGGGGAAAAGTTGGGGAGTTCAGGTGGGACAGCTGGGAAGCTGCTGCCCCCACTGCTGGAGGCAGGATTTATTTATTTATTTATTTATTTAGTCATTCATTCATTTCATTTCTATACCGCCCAATAGCCGAAGCTCTCTGAGCGATTCACAAAAATTGAACCTAAAAAGCTCAGGCTAAAACAATATAAAATATAAAAGCATTAAAACCACAGTAAAGCAGTACAACCAGAATAAAACCTAGCAGCAATGCAGAGATTTAAAATAAAGTTTTAAAACACCGGAGCTAAAAGACGAGGAAGCTATAATGCTTTAATACTGGGAAAATAAAAAAGGTCTTCACCTGGCGCTGGAAGGAGTACGACGTAGGCACCAATGTAGACAAAAAGAGTGATTTGCCCCCAGCCCAGGAACCTTCGAAGAACTGCAGTTCCTAACATACGCTGTGAGCAGAGGCGACAGTGGGAAGGAAGGGCAAAGAGGGAGGAAAAGGTCTCTTTTATCCTCTCCTATTGCTGCCATTCCCTCAATGATAAAGGAGAAAGGATGGGTGGAGGTGTTTGGCGGATGGCACTGTTCCAAGCTCTCGGACTGGATCGGGACTGTCCAGTGGAGGCTGGTGGCTCTGATATCAGTGGGGCTGTGAATCCATTCTGGATTTGAGTCAGAACCAGTCACGATTCTGAAGGAGCTATCCAGGGTGCTGAACCTCTTTTGGGTTCAGCCCCACTGAACCTGGAGACACCAGCCTTCACTGGGATTGTTTTCCCCAAAGGTTTCCCAGTTTTTTCCAGGAATCCTCAGAAAATGCCCAAGCCATTCCAAGGATCGCCTTGGTGGGCCCGTCTGTCTCTATTCTGAACAGATGCCAATTGGAGCCTTCAAACGGTGGCCTTCTCAGGGCTGAATGCACCGTCCAGATGCAGAAAAGACACATGCAGCCACTGAAGTGTTGCTGTGGCAGGAGGAGTAAACCAGGTGACTTTGGCCAGATGCAGCTGATTGGCCAGAAACATCTGGTGAGGACTGGGGTGGTGGGGAGAGAGAGAGAAGAGCTTCTGAGTAAGAGCATTCTATCTGATCCACGAGAACCTGGGATTTCAGCAGCTTAAAGCCCACAACTTTTCTTTAAGTTTCCCCAGAAGCCGCCTACCATGCCTCTGCCAGGGAGTAACTTGAGATGATCCTTTTCAAAATGATGCCATTTCAGTTCTGGAAGAGATGGGTGGATTGTTCGAATTTGGGGGGGAAAGGTAAATGTCTTTAAGTCCCCCCAGTTTTACAAAGTCATCAGTGTTGGCTCCAGGCAAGACACCCTCAGTGGGAGCCCCTCACTCGGTGAGCCTATTCTGTCATCACTATTGTCACCAGCTGCTCCTTCTCTGGGCTAGAGCGAGAGGAGGTGGACAAGCAGCTTGCCATGGTGAAGAGGAAAAGCACATCAGGTGGGGGGCTCTTGTCAGTGCCCCCCCCAATGAGATGTGGGCCCTTAGCAAGTGCCTGACCATGTCAACCTGCAAATCCTGCCCACTTCCCATCACTTGAAAATAATGGAACGGGCTCCCCTTGTAATGTGGGCACTGAAGGTGGGCCATAGACGTTTTATTTGTGGACTTGCCCTGGGCATGTAAACATGGCTAGTTACAGCCCTCTCGGCGTGACAAGTCAGGAAAACTACTGCTCATTTCTTCCCCTTTTTTCTTTGCACCACTCTCGATTTCTGCAAGTGGCATATCTCCACGTGGATAGTGAGCGACTCTGCTGCGAACCGTGCACTCTTCGGTTTTTTTTTTTTTTTCCCTGAACACTTTCGTGCTCTTTACTGGTGACTTTTGTCCTTGATGGGTTCAGCCTTTGAATGAGACATTATTATATCACATAGTGGGAGCTATTAAAGGGAAAGTGGCGTACATTCTCCACTGAACAATGCCCGGGTTTGCTAATTCTCTCATATGTTATTGGCGTTTGGGTCCCATCTGGCTGGCACAGTTTGCTCCAATGTCTCCTGCCATTATGTTACCTCTTGCCCGTTTGAATAATATTTTTTTCCCTTTTCTGCTTTATCTACCTCCACCCCCCTTTCCTTTCTTTTCTTCTCCCTTTTAATAGTCTTCCAAAGGCCGACAGAACTTGCTTAATAGAGTAATGTCAAATGTGTGCAAAACAGACCAATAAAAAACTAATGCATTTCCCCGTCTTTGTCTGTCAATCTCTCCAGTGCCTAACATTTCCACTCTAAAAACCACTTAAAACACATCTGCAACAATTCCCCACAAAACAGCCACTTGTTGGCTAATTGTATAGACCTGACTGCCCGTTCCCCCATTTTGTCTTTTCTTATCGTTTGCATTTGGAGGCTCGATCCTGCCAGGAACCGGTTGGTCCCAAGCACCTTCTGCTCCAGACTGGAGCACATGGCAATCAGAGCCAAGTCGATGCAGATCCTGGCACCTGAAAGGATCATCACCTTGATTTCAACTCCTGCCAACATGGAGGGCGGCACGATGCATGCGAGAGCTGAGGCTTTCCATTTCTGGAAAATAGAACTGAGTCACTTCGGTGGCCTTGAGCATGTCGCTTAAATACAGAATGGTGTTTTGAGATTGGTTGGCTGCTTTATATGCTGTTTGCATTAAAAAAGAAAAGAAAAGGAGAGTGGCCAGGGAAAAAGGCTTTTTTAGGCATTTCAAGTAGCTTTCCTGCAGGGCATCCTTTCAAAAGAAGAAGAAGAGGAGGAAAAAAGGGGGAGGACGACGACAACAGTGGTTTCTATTTAGAGAAGTAGTCAAATTGCTGTTAGCTATTATCACTTAAGCAGGCAGGTGAGCACAGGAAACTTCAATGTACCAAGTCACATCACTGGTCTATCTAGCCCAGTATTGTTAACACTGACCTGCAGTAGCAGCTCTCCAGAGTTTCAGGAAGGGGCCTTTCCAAGCTGTACCTGGAGATGCTGGGGATCAAACTTAGAACCTTTGGCATGCAAAACATGCGCTCAAAACTTGAGCTATGGACCCTCCCAATTCATACAAGCTGGTCCGAGGAAACACAGAAAACTGCCTAATCCCAAGTCTGGTCGATCTAAGTCAGTATGGTCCACAGAGACTGGCAGCAGCATTCTAGGGTTTCATACAGAAGTCTTTCCCAACCCTACCTGGAGACACTGAGAATTGGACTTGGAAGCTTTTGCATGCAAAGCGCATGCTGTATCCCCAAGCTATGGCTTTCCCCCAAGGTCTTTTCCCAGATGTCATTTAACTAGTGGTGCTAGGGATCAAGCCTAGGACCAGGAACAGTGTCAAGGGTAGGCATGGTTGGGCACTTGTCAAGGGCCCACCCCCAGTAGGGGCCCACTGACAAGAGCCCCCTGGACTTGCTCCTCTTCTTCCCCACTGCAACCGGCTTGCTCTCTTGCCTCTTGCTCTGGCCCAAATGATGGTGGTGGAGTGAAAGAGGAGCAGGAGATGCCTCCTTGCTCCCTGGCTCTCTGCCTGCCAAGCGAGCAAGTTGGAGCAGAGAGGAGAAAGAGGAGGAGAACCAAGAACAGCTGGTGACCATGGAGGTGAGGAGTAGGCTCACTGAGGGTGGGGGGCACTGTGGGTGCCTTGGCCAAGAACCCCCCAAAATCTGGACCTGGCACTGCCTAGAGCTTTCTGCATGCAAAGTATGGGCTTTACCACTGGGGATAAAGTTGAATCATGTGGCTGGGGGAGCGGAGGAAGCAAAGGAGCGGGGCCACCTTCCCACTTGAAAGCCTTTTTCTGGGGTTGCAGCAAATAACCACCCCACCTCCCATCTTAGCCTATGGCTGCTGAGCTCCCCTCCAGACATTACTGCTCGCAGCAAGAGAGGATGCCGAACACGTCAATGGCTGAGGCCAGCAGAGCAGACAAGTACAAAATCTGAGCATGATGACATAAAGTCTACGTTTAGCGTATATGCCGCTTTCCACAGTAAGCTGTGTCCAAATTATCTCCCAATACACATTAATTTATCCAGCTACATGGCATTAGGGGAAAAACCCAGCACAATTTGTCACAAAATGTATCAATGAATTCATTACCGCATGTGTCTTCTTTAACTGAGCCTTTCTGGGAGGAGCTTTGAGGTTGAGAGTGGCCACATCTTCCACCTAATTTGTACTTTGGGTTTGAGGAACCCAGGTCAAAACCTTGCTCAAAAGGGGAATGGGCTGTTTCCTCCTCCTCTGACTGGCTGGAATCACAATCCCAGCCATTCAGAGATCACATCACAGTTATGTGTCCATCCACCCATTTAGAGGAAGAGCAGCAATCGCTGCCCTCACTCTGAATTGGCTTTGTGACAATGCCAAGCAGCCAATTCAGGACAGGAGCAGGAAGCATTGCCCTCACTCTGAATTGAGTTTAACATGGGGAAGAGAAGCATGGCTGTCATAGCCAGGAAGATGGGCTGAGGAAACACAGCCTCTCCACCCACCCTCCCACCCCATCCCAGAACATATTGCCAAACCAGAGCAGGACCTTTCTCAGCTTGCAAACAGGCTGTGAAGTTAAGGCCTCCTAAATTTTTCTACTTAAACAGAGCTATGTCTGTATACCTAAGCAGTCAGGTCTTTGTGCCAAGAACTTTACAATCTAAATGCTAGTGAGGCAGGAGAGGGAAAGATAAAGGTAACAAAGAAAGTCCTTGATCAAATGCAATTATGTGTAATAAAGAACTAGTATAGTGCTTTAGGGCACAACCCTATGCCTGTTAGACAGAAAAAGGCCCTACAATTCCCAGCATTCCCCAGCCAGCATGGGACTTTTTCTAGGGTTGCACTTTTAGAGCACTCAAAGAATGTCATGCACATCTCAGGTATCTTTTACAACGGCCTTGTAAGGTAGATTAGTGTTGTTGTTGTTCAGTCGTTCAGTCGTGTCCGACTCTTCCTGACCCCATGGACCATAGCATGCCAGGCCTTCCTGTCCTGCGCTCTCTCCCGGAGCGTGCTCAAGTCCATATTCATTGCATCGGTGATGCTATCTAGCCATCTCATCCTCTGCCGTCCCCTTCTCCTTTTGCCTTCAGTTATTGTCCCCCTATTATGGTGTGAGGGGGCAGGCACTCAGACTAAGAATGGTTCGCCGAAGACCACATAATGAGCAGAATTCAACATTCACAGCTTGGCGTCTTAGGCATTACACTACATTAGCTCTCAGTGAGGCTTCGTTTTGGCTGGAGGAGGAGGACTGAAAGGCTAAAACTAAAGGCTTCATGGAAGGGCGCAGATTTTGAGGAGGGAACATGAGGAAGAGGTAGCACCCCCATGGCCATGTTCTGGGAAGGACTTCCAGGCATGGGGAGGGGGAGTAAGGTAGAATGGGCGGAGATGTTTATTTAACAAACGAATTAAGAGTCTTGGAAGACATGTAATACCAGCCCTGCTCTCTCTCGGATTATCGCATGACCCAAAGAGGCTGTTGGGGCAACGATGGTGGTGGGGCAGATGATGTCAACTCTTAAGTGAGCATCTCATGTAACCCAAGAGGTCAGCTCGGTGACCTCCCCTTGTACCCTTTCCTAAAGAGAGCCGAAGTAAAGAGAGAGGCCAGGGGTCACCAGTGTCTATGGTTACCAGAGGCCAACAAAACATACCTGTCCTTTTGGTGGCCTCCTCGACATTTAAGCTCGTTCTCAATTAGGGTAGAGGGGGAGATGGGGTGGGCAGGAGGAAACCCTGCAAAGTGCCCAACTGACCACCACTATTGAGTGACCAGATGGGATCGCCGCTTCAGCTCTCCTCCGAGACTCCTTGTGTAGGTCTCTTGTCTTCCCTGACTGCGGTCCAGCTTTGAGGCCCTGTCCCCTCGGGGCAGCCTTTTGTAACGGCTATGCCTGTCTGCCCTCGCTGGTTTGTGGTCCCGGCCGTCCTGTTCCCTCAGGTTGTTCCCATGATGGCGAGTACCATCGAGGAGGAATAATGGCCCCTTTCAGCACTCCCAGCGACAGCTTTGGGAAATTCCCCGAGAGGGATGCGAGGCGGATCCTTGTTAAATGTTTAGACAAAGCCACCTTGTTAAGAGGTTTACAAAGGAAACCATCTCCCCTCCGCAGCCTGGGAAGCTTTCGGCTAAAGACTCAGGACCATACAGGGGAATTCTTATGTCTTTCAACCAAGCTGGGTGCATTTAATAACCCTCCTATGCCTGGGTGTGAAGTGGACCCAGGGCCACAAACATCTCTAGAGATGTTTATGTACTCACCTCGACTGTCCAGTTGGTTCCTATGCGGCTGCATTCGTGTGCTAGGTTTACTGTCCAGAATTTTGTGCATGAGGCATCTCTCTAAAGCGGGAGGTGGAGGTAACAACCTTTTTGGGCCCATAGGCATATTTGGCCATTTGAGAAACTGTCCTGGGCACCAGCACAAAATGGCTGCCATGGGAGGGTGTGGCTAGTCACAAAGGACATGTAACCTGCCCCCAGAGACTGACTAGGTACTCTCTGACCCCTCAAGGATAACTGATATCAGCTGCCTTGCGGGAAAGAAGGAGGAACGAAGGAGACATTAGCCCTGCTGAAAATCTACTTATATTTTCCTTTTCCCTCCCCATCATCTTTTCCTTGTGTGTGTGTCTTTTTCAGAGTGTAACCACTTCTTCCGTCTTTTTGCTTTCCTGAAAAAAACCCATTAAGGAAGAAAAGATGGAATAGCTAGCTACACAATGCCTTCTGATGGTTAGTTAAAGGAGCTCTCCATCTGGAAGTATCTGAAATAAATGAAGAAAGAAAGAAAGAAAGAAAGAAAGAAAGAAAGAAAGAAAGAAAGAATGAATATGGGTGAACAGGCAGGGAGAGCTAAATGTGTTTTATCCCTGCAGTCTTTCTTTTTTTAAAAAGTTTTTCTCCCATTGGTGCTCTGTGACCAGAAGTAATCTCTGCCGGTAGGAAAATGTTTTAAAAAACAAAACCCCAAACAGTTTCCAGGAGGGTGAACGCTGGGTAGGGAAACTCCACTCCTTCCCGCCCACACTGTGCTTCAGGTACCTCCACGCCACTTTGTAGGCATGGGAGGGGTCGTAGCTCAGTGGCAGAGCCCCTGGTTTGCATATGGAAGGTCCCAGGTTCGATCCCCAGCATCTCCAGGTAGGGCTGGGAAAACTCCTGCCTGAAACCCTGGAGAGCCGCTGCTGCCAGTGAGTGCTGACAATACTGGGCTGGATGGACCCAAGGTCTGATTCAGGATAAGGCGGCTTCCTACGTATTCAGCATGACCCGGCTTGGTGTCATATCTTGTTCCAGATTTTCTTTCCTGGTTTAATGGCGTCACTGGGCCCCTGGGGACAAAATTAACCCAGAGTGTGTTAGAGGTGGCTGTTTATCTGTTGTGATGCATTATTTATTACATGTTAAGGTTCTAAGCTTTGCTCTCTGAGGTGTCTCCAACTGCCTTGACCCAGCGTGGTTATCCCTTTGCTCATGGAGTGACATGTGACACGTGCCCCCTAGAGACACAGTATTATTTTGGCCCTACTGTTCTGTCTGCTTCTCCGTAGTGCCAGATCAGCGCTAAGCAGGGATGTACGATTTTGTTAAATCCATTCTGTCTGTGTTGTGCAGAGAGGTGTCTTTCATTCCATCGTCTGCTCATGGATGGAATCTGATTTTTCTTTTAGGGATGTCTGAGAATTTTGTTCCACTTGCGGTAACGTGCACTTGTAGTAATGCACATTAGCGCGCACGCGCACAAACACACACACTCAATTTAAAAAAATGGTCCACAAGTCCACTGAATCTATGCGACTTGGAAAAAGTTGACCCACTGCAGAATCGACAAGTCGGTTTCATAGAAATCTGCACTCATTTGACTCCGTTGCAGATTTCTCTGACATCCCTCGTGCTAAGGTTATATTATAGAATGCATCTAAGAACTCCTGCAGCTTCCAGGCGAAGGCCTTCTCCACTCCCACATTCCTGTGCTGGTACTTCTGGTCTCGAAACCAACTCTTCACATGTAACGTTGCCAAGTTTGGGTTTCAAAAATATGAGCCCCGCTCAGCACTGGGTGTCAGGGTGGAAACTGAGCCCATAGAGCCCCAGAGCAGTTCTGATTCTGAGGAGGAACAGCAATCCGTGGGAGAGGAGCTCGCTCATCTCTCACAAGCACAGCAGCTGGCAGAGATTCCTCCTGCCAGCATTCCTGGCATAGATAGTGACCCTGGCAGTGAGAGAGCGCTGGAGCGGGGCTTGCTGGACGCTCAGCGCAGATGCAGGGAGCGGCGACAGATGGAGGGTGCCGAAAGGAGGTGCTCCGCTCGTGTAGAACTAAAACAATGGTTGCGTCCCGAGGACCCAAGGGAAAGAGGGAGGATCTCTCCATAGCCCATAAGTTCAGGGTCTTCCTGTGGTTCTCCTTCAAACAGGGACCAACTGCCTTACCTGGAGCTTAGGCCATTCTGCTATCTTTCCCCAGTGCTATTCCTTGCTTAGTCACTAGTGATTAGTATCTGAAAGAGTCATAAAGGAATAAAGCCTTGGAAAGAATCCTCATCGTCTGTGTCCTTGGTGGGGACTGCAAGAGGCAGCTAGGGCACTCCTGACACTGGGTGAGGGAGTGGCGCTTGCACAGGACCTGGCAATGGAGGGGTGAAGAGGCTAGAGAAATCTAGCCGGTCAGGAGCAAGCCAGGATGGAACCTGGTGGTTTTAGGCAGTTAGGTGAGAAGCTGATAGGTCCCAACATGGAACCTGGCAGATCGTAGGCAAAGCCCAGCACAATCAGGTGCTTACTGGTGTTTTAGGCTCCAGTCCTGGTTAATTCATGGAACATAGTTTAACTGGTTGAACTTTTAAAATGTCTGCCTCAGTTGTCCTTATTTACTAGGGACAGGGCGGTTTCTTCCTTGTTAAATCACTCTCCCTATGTGTGCCTTTTCTTTCTTTTTTGCAGAGGGACAGAACACCTTAACTGAAAGTGTAGTGTAAAATGCCCACGGTTTTGTTGGTCTTCAAGGTTCAGTTCTTCCCTCAGTCCCCAGAAGTTGAATTTCTGAGCAAATGGGTGGGTGACAAGATGAGAGGGGCGGCCCTGAGCTGAGAAGCTGGCTCTAGAGAAAGAGCTAGGTAAATTCATGGAGGATGGGTCGATCCACAGCAGTTAGCCAGGAGAGCTAAACCTCCATATACAGGGGCACTATACCTCTGACAACCAGGTGCTGAGAAGAATGGGATGGCTGTTGCTTTAAGTCCTGTTTGTGGGCTTCCCATCAGCATCTGCCTGGTCACTGGTTGAACCTGAACTCTAGGTGATGGTATGAGCCAGCAAAGGGAATTGTTTCAACCGTTCTTTTGCCCTGGGACTGCAGAGCTGAACAGCAGTGCACTCCGGCTTCTTCCATCGGTCAAGGAACCAAGGAGGCTGCATCCCCCTGCATCCCAGGAAGAACATTATGGGAAGCGGGAGACCAGCCTGGCCCCATCCATCAGCTATAGGAAGAGGAGCAGTAAGGAGTTTGCTTCCCACTTCCTGCCAGAGAGAACACTGTCAAGAACCCTGTCATTTCAAGAACTAGCATCTGAGTTTGCTTTTTTCCTCTGCCCTCCCAAGCACTTTTCCTTTTGCTTCATGTCTTTTAGATTGTTTGCCTGAGTGCCGGGACAGACGGTACTGATCTTCATAAGCCACCCTGGAAAGGTTTCTTGGCTCAAGAGTGGGGTCAAAATGCTTTAAATAGATAAAAAACAAACAACCTTTGGGAGCCCAAATGAAATACTTTGCTCCCTGCACTACCCAGTGTTAAAAGAATACAGCCCCCTGCTCCCCCCACAAAAAAACAGGGGAACTGCCTGCCACCTGCTTGAGGTATGTGGTTCATGACCCTCCAAACCGATTACAGCTTACTGGCTATATACTGCAGGCGGCCAGGGACTGCCTAAATCTCCTGGCTTTGTCACCTCCTGGAAAATGCAAAAAAGAGGGAAGGGGATCCTTAAACACCCAACGGGGCCGCAATCTGTGGGTGAAAGGCAGGTGTTGGCTTGATGGCTTGCATCGCGTGGGACAGTGCTACTCCCTATGTGCCACCTAAGTTTGCAAGCTAGCCCCCGACAGTAAGGAGACAGTTATAAATGGGGCTGCTACATCTTTAAAGAAAAATAAGACCTTTTTTTCGGTGTGCTGTTGGGGAGCCCAGCAGTGCGCTGTGAGGAAGATGCCAGAGGCCACCTGCAGAGACCCTGTACAGCTGGGGAAGATTAGCCTTTTCCACTAGACCAGAGCCATTACCTTCTTCCAATATGCTATCACTTCCGCTAGGAGAGGCTGTAGATGAGATATCGATTGAAAGTGACCCCAGAGGCACCCCCTTCCTTCCAGCCTGAGAAGCGTGCAGATCAGCCCTGCCGGCAACACAACAAGCTCGAGGTGGGAGCTGGAAGGTGGGCCGACAGCGGCCCGTTGCAGGTACCCCTGGCTGACAGCGAAAGGAACAAGGGGACCAGCGAGGTTGCGATCAGATGTTTCAAGGTGGGCAGATAAAGGCCATATTGATGCTCTAAACCTTAAATCAGTTCTGTATCGGTTTAAGTGTCCTGGCTTTCCAACCAGCCACCCACAACTAGGGACTGGGGAGAAATTCATTCAGTTCACATTTTAATGCAGATTTACCTAATTCTGCATGGGCTCCGCTATGCTCTGTGTTCCTCTCCTCCTAAATTCTTAATTGGTAGAATTTCCCAAAAAAACTAACCGCAAGTAATTCCAGAATTAAAGCATGTGCAATCACCCACAGGTTTCGGTTTGTTCTTTTCCTCTGCACCTACGCCCCTCCGCATGTTACCAACACATATTCCACATTGCTAGAACACCATGAAAAAAAGCAAACTCCACATGATGGTATATACGGTTGCATCAAGATACTTTTGCATGGTGTCTTACCAATGCACAAGAGCACATAGGTGCAGCACGGAAAGAGTCTCGATGCAATCCTATGTACGATTGCAGTAACACTGCAAGATACACTGCAAACAAAGCGATATATGGCGTGATCATATACACAAGTGCATCAAGATTCTTTCTTTGCAGTGTTTTTCTGATTGTCAACAGCTCCTCAAAGCACACAGCATTCATGGGAGTCATCCAAATCAGGCAAGGTGAGTCATTTCTAACACACAGTAGCTTATTCTCTTAGAGAGCAATCCTATGGCCTCTAGATAGCATCTGGGGGGCCATAGAACAGTCCAGATTCCTGGATCTGGGGTCAGAGACAGCACTCGAACCAAGGAGTCTGAGCTCCCCACTCCCTCTCCTGCCCCCTTGCAGCTGGCGTGGAGAGAACTTTGCAGGCTGCCCCTCCAAGGTTGCAAAGACAATCTTGGAGAGGAGGGAAAGGGGGCGTGCCAGTGGGCAGGGAGGGGACAGCGTATGGCATACCTCCAGACCTTCCCAGACTCCATCCCTCCCCCCTTCCTGATGCCATAGCTAGATGGGCAAAAAAGCCAGTCTAGCTAAATCTCAGAGCAGGAGACACGGCCGAGGCAAAGATCGCCTCCACCGCGCCTCCTGCTCTGCACTGGATACTCAAAAGCCATCGAGTTTGGAGGATACGAGCATCAAGGGCAGATCCAATAGGACTGTGCCCATAGTTGACAGTGCTACAGAACTGCAGTGAGTATATGGCAGGGGTGCAGAACCTCTTTCAGCCCGAGGGCTGAATTCTGTTTTGGAGAAGCCCTCAGGGGCCACATTCCAAAACTGCACAAAAGCTGGAAACCCACCAAACAATCAGTGGTTGGGGGAAAGGGGGTGGAGACAAGGGAAGGGGGCAGGGCCATCTGGGGACCTCCAGGGGGCTGGATTAGTACCCCCAGACGGCCAGATACTTCCCCTGGGCCTGGGGTTCTGCACCCTGGTATAGTGTAGGGATGGGTGAACTTACCGTGGTCCGGGTCTTGCATCACTCACTGGACCCTCACTGGCTGCCCACCCCTGTTTGCCACACAGTCTGTGAGTGGCTGCCCAATCCCTCGCAGAGCCACCATTTTGCATAAAAATGGCGGCTTGACCTTTTCCGTAAAGGCTGATGGTATGCAAATGCCAGCCGTAAAGTGGCCATTCATGCATGATTGCAGGCGTGAATGGCCATCTACACCTATAACCTTGCATAAATGGTTACTTTACAGCAGCCATTTGCATAAAACCAGCCTTTATGAAAAATGCCGAGCCGCCATTTTGCGGCTCGGTAAGGGATTGGGGATCCCTGCGCTTGCCCGATTCAGACTGGTGTCTGGGGGGCTAAGCTGGCAATTTTTCGCTGGGCCTCGAGCACTAGCCAGATGCCCACAATATCCCTATTATACAGAGTTCACCTCACTCCTGAAAGCAAAAAGTCCCACTTCGGTTTAGTCAGTCAATTAGGGCTTTGATGGTCTGACCTCCCAGAAATGGGGTGTCATAGACTTGACCAAGTATTCTTTCTCCGCAAGTTGTTGTTGTTGTTGTTGTTGTTCCTCTTCCTCCTCCTTGATACTCATCTGCACCTGAATCATCATGGGGTGTATTCTTGGGTCAGCCCCATCCTTCATGTGTGTGCATGAAGGGTGTGTGTGTCTCTCCAAATGTTGAGCCGCATTCTCCCAGACAGCTCACCTTCCTCGCCTCACTTCCCTCACAACTAGGTGATTGTGCTAGTGTTATCAACTCCTTCCCTCTAACCCTAGCCTGCAAAATCCTATTATGTCCCTAGCTTTTCTTTTAGGCACATAAGAAGCTGCCTGATAATGAATCAGGCTTATCCACCTAGCTCTGCATCATCTGTTTACACTAATTGGGCTGGATCCAGATCTACACTGGATCAAGTGCACTGATGGAAGGGGGCTTCTCCTCTCCCTCCTTTCCAAGGCAGCCCCTCCAGCCCTCTGGAAATGCTACACGGAGAGTCAAGAGACCCTGCTGAATGGGATGAGCTTTGGAGGTGTAGGGGAGATCCCCCCAAATTGGGCAGAGGGTCCTGCCAGGAGTGAAGCCTTTCCTCTCCCAGAAAATCCCTTCCTCTTGTGGAAGGCAGATCCTGAATCGGATCCCTCGGCAGCAGCTCCCCAGGGTTTCCAGCAGGGTTTTTGCCCAGATATACCTGGATTGCCCAGAGACTGAATCCAGGACAGACCTGCTGCATGCAAAAATGAGCTCTACCTCTGACCTATGGCCCTTCCCCAAAACAGTGGGGAGGGGAGACTTCCCAGGACAAAGCAGCCTTTCCTCTGAAGCAACCATTACTAAAGCCGAACTCAGCATGAAGTTTCGTCGGTGAGATTTGGGCTTCAGAAAGGCAAACAGGCTGTCCGTCTGCAAAACTAAATAAAGCGTCCTTTTAAGTTTCGTTTCTCTGTAAACACAGAGAGGACGGGGGAGAGGTTGGAGGTGTGGAGTATGGCTAAGTGACTGACAGGTCCATCTTCCAATCAAAGGGGAGTTTTTACCAGGGGCTTTCTAATCACCAGGCTTTAGGGGAGGGATTGTGAGTTACATAAAACTGTTCCTGCTGGCTTCCTTTTTCTCACTTGATAAGTTGTTTTGTAGCATGCAAATAGGAAGTCTGAGGTTCTGGGTTGGGTTGTGGGGTGGGGCGGCTTCATTGTCCATTTCTTCCTGATTTCAAGATCCTTTCCCCTTCTCGATTATTAAATTAGTCTTTCTCGCAAGTTTTCTTGAAAGGAAAAATCTTTCCTTGATACCCTTATTTTTTTGGTTGTGTTACTTTCTCAGTCTGTGTTGTTTATGTGTCTTTGTGAAGAATTTAGGCAGCAAATCCGTCCTCCCTTCCACTAGTTAGGAAAAATACATTATTTTAATTTAGACCTCACTGTCCTCCAGTGTTTCTTGTGTCTCTCTGTGTGTCTGTGTTTAATCATTAATCATCATATTGCATTGTTATTCCCCTATTTGTGTCTTTCTTTGCTTACTTCTGTGCAGAAATTAATGAGAGGCAGGCTGTTTAACCCAATGAGCCTCCCCCCTCCCATTAATGTGGGAAAAAGCTTTTTTTAAAAAAAAATTCCCAGTGCATCTTGGTTCCATTTTCCTTCTGTTTCTTGCTTTAATTAGTATATTTTGCATTATATCAACATCTGTATTGACCAGTTTTTCTGAAATTTCTTCCTTTCTAATTCAGGGCCCAATCCTATGCATGTGTAGACAGAAAAAAGCCCTACAGCTGCCCGCATTTCCCAGCCAGCATGGCTACAGCACGCTGGGAGTTGTAGGGCTTCTTTCCTGTCTAAACCTGCATAGGATTGCACCCTGAATGAATTTCAGTTTATTATTCCCTGAACAACAGTAATCTAAACTTCATTCCTTGTGTCTTGGTGTGGTTGTGCATTCGCACACGACACCCGTATTTTTCAGTCTGGGTTCTGTTCTGTGTGTCTTGCTTTGGCTTGTAGTTTTGGGAGGCAGGTGGTTCTATACAATATGCCATTCCTCTTAAGAAAATTGATGATTTCGAATCCAGTCCTTGCTCGTTCTTGTTTTTCTGTGTTTCACATTCCTCTCCTTCGAATTTGCTGTACTCAATAATTACATAAGATTATACTTTGGTGTTCTGTCACGTGTGTTGTGGGTGGCACGTGCCTCTTCTCCTGGGTCTCCTTCCATCTTGTCCACCAACAGAGCACACCACCTCATGCTGGTCTTGTGGCCGGATAAATTTCCCTTCATCTCAGGGTTGCACATCATGTCCAAAATGCGCAGCCGTTCCTGGCTGCAGACCTCCAACTGGACTGTTATGCCAGTTGCTGCTAAACTATGGCACGCACCTCAGGTTTGAAGTTGGCAGCCTGATCTGCGATTTCTAGAATATGCCCGTCTGTTCACCCTCCCTAGGTGCTTGGCCACCGAGATTACCTGACTGCAGTGCCGGCTCCAGGTTTTGGAGGGCCCTTGGGCAAGACACCCTCAGTGGACCCCCTCCCTTAGTAAGCCTGCCTTCTCACTGCCATTGTCACCAGCTGCTCTTGGTCCTCTGTTGTTACAACTTGCTTGCTCAACAGGCAGAGAGCCAGGGAGCAGGTCGGCCGTGGCATCTCCTGCTCCTTCTTCTCACCGTCGTTGCCTTGGCCAGAGCGAGAGGCAGGTGAACAAGCAGGTTGCAGTGGCAAAGACGAGGAGCAAATCCAGGGGGCTTTTGTTGGTGGGTCCCTACTGGGGTGTAGACCCTTGGCAGGTGCCCAACTATGCCGCGACACCAGCCTTGCCTAACTGAGGAGGGCCGTGCTGCAGCTGAGCCGTTTGGTGGCCTTCAGAAAGGGCTACGTGACCACCATCAGCTGCAATCTAGGGCCTCCCTGCACTGCGTCGACAGTGGGCAGACCAGAGTCTCACAGCCTCACCAGCTCCTCCACCAACACGCTCTCTGGCTTTGCCATGCATTTTGTATGTGGACTTGCCCCTCGTCCCCACATCCTGGCACACTGCTGAGCGAGCCCAACTTTGCCTCTTTCTCCCGCAGCAGCCAACTGCCCCTGGCACCGTGGTGGAAGCAGCCTGTGTCGATGAGGCTGCAGATGGTGACCCACTGGGGTGCAACGTTCTTCCTCCTCTCCCCCCCCCAACCGCCCCAGACCATTCTTCGTGGGGTTGCATTTCTGAGTGATACAACTACTGCTTGCAAGCTCAGTCTCCTGCAGTGCCCTATTGGTTTCCCCTCGTTTTTTTTCTGCTCCCACATGGGACTGGCCCATGACCTTGGTATGAAGGAGCACCCCCCTGCCTATACAGTCCCAATCGTGCTGACTCCTGACCCTGTCCCCCCCCCCCCAGTGTCATGCCCTCGTTAGATTAATCTTTCTCAGAGGAGGAACTGTCCTACTCAAGACTGAGTCTTGGCTCTTTGCAAGCAAATACAGGGAGCACTGCAACAGAATAGCCAATTTGGCAAGCAAACTGTCAAGTGTGCAGATTTCAGTCCAAGGACGTTTAGGCTAAGGCAGGACAGGAGTGGTCAAAATCCAGGCAGCAGTCAGAACGCAGGCAGGCGACAAGGATCAGGCAACAGCAGGATGCACCTGATCTCATCTGATCTCAGAAGCCAAGCAGGGTCAGCCCTGGTTGGTACTAGGACAGGAGACCGCCTGAGAATCAGGCTTCCTGCACTGAGCAGGGGGTTGGACTCAGTGGTCTTGTAGGCCCCTTCCAACCCTAGGATTCTATGATGTCAAGCAAAGGGCTGGATGCCCCCGATCTTGGCTGGTCTCGGAAGCCAAGCAGGGTCAGCCCTGGTTAGTACTAGGATGGGAGACTGCCTGGGAATCAGGCTTCTTGCACTGAGCAGGGGGTTGGACTCAGTGGTCTTGTAGGCCCCTTCCAACCCTATGATTCTATGATGTCAAGCAAAGGGCTGGATGCCCCCGATCTTGGCTGATCTCGGAAGCCAAGCAGGGTCAGCCCTGGTTAGTACATGGATGGGAGACCGCCTGGGAATCTGGCTTCCTGCACTGAGCAGGGGGTTGGACTCGATGGTCTGGTAGGCCCCTTCCAACCATAGGATTCTATGATTCTGTTATGATTCTAAGATAACAGGCCAGGTAATAGGCATGATAAATTAGTCAGGTAGGTTACTCAGTTCAGAAGCAGGGTCAAGAAACAGTCCAGGGTCAGTAGCATGGGACATCCATCGCAAGGCACAGGAGGCAAGGTAGCACATACAAGAAGAACTAGCAGAGACCTTGTTTCCAGCAGTTCTCCAGTCACCAGTGAGACAGCTAAAGCTACTGCAGCCCCACCCGGTGCTCAGCTGTTTCCTGTTGGAGGCTTGTCAGATGTCCTCCTCATGAGGAGGGCCCACCTCATGCATAGTCCTCTTCAGCCAGTGAGCAGTCCTTCGCCCGGCAACCCTTCTGTCGTGGACCTTATGGTGCCGGCGTTCTCGGGGGCTACGTGGCGGCTCAGTGTCTTCCTCTGCCTCAGAAGCCGAACTCTCCACCTCTCTAGGAGGCAGATTCAAAGGCATCACCCCTGAGGGTCCCAGACTGTCCTGGCTAGTGCTCTTATGGTTGTGGCTCCTCCTTTGAGGATGACTCTGGTGGCAGCAGGACACCTGGGACCATGGCAGGAACTAGAGCCTTCAGAAACCCAGGACACACTAGATCAGCCTCTGGCACCAGGCCACGAGGAGCCTGGGCCTTCCGGGGAGACCGCTGCAGGTCCTTCCCTCTCAGGCGGAGGGGGCTTTGGCTTTGAGGACAAGGCTGACCATCCCCTGGCCCCCAACGAGCATCATTGCCTCAAGCGACAAGCCAGTAGGCCTCCTGTAAGAAGGAGTGCTCGCCAACAAAGATGGTCTCCTTGGGAGAAAGTGACTCCTCTTGAGTAGGGCTCTGGCCAGAGAGCTCTAATGGACCACAGCTGAGCCTGGGTGGGTCTCAGCAACCTTTGTGGTTAAAAGCCTTCAGTCAGCACTCATTAGTTGCTGGAAAAGTTTCTCACCAGGTTCTCATGCCTTGTGGTTGAACTGCCGTGCTATTGTCCTTGGACCCCTGCTTGATTCTGCTACTGGGTTGTGTATGTCTCTGACTGCTTAATGGTCCTTAGATGGCCTCAGTTCATACATTCAGCCGTAAGGTATCAAGAGATAAAATGCATGAACAGCTAGACCACCACCTTCTGAGTAGGATGAAGGTTTGTCTCCCTGCTTTTTTTTTTTTTGCATCGTGCAGTAACACAGGTGAGAAAACTTTACTTGGCTTTCCCTTTAAGTTCTAGCTGGTCTTTTAGAACACTTTCAAGTCTGCTGGTGATGGCACTGCAAACCCAACATTTTAAAATTCCACATATCCCCCCTTCTGCATTCTCTCTCCTTTTCATTTTCTCTGCCCTGTTTACCTTGAATTTTTCTTCTTCCAATTGACAGCATCCAGAGGGGGGAGGGGGAAATGCCAAATGAGACATTTCTTTTGATAGAAGGACTTAAAAAGAAAAGAAAATGGGATATAAAACCAGGCCTTGTGGCAACTAAGGCAAAGACAAAGCAATGCTCATAATGGTGATAAAAAGGGAACTATTTTTTTTTCATTCCTCCATTTTCCCTTTAGTGTTCTACAAGTAGAGAGATGGTTTCAGCAGAGTCCGGAGCTGCCTCTTCTTTTGCCTTCTGCTAATAAAAATACACAACAAAAATTATGTGTCCTTCAGATGCACTTAAACTCCCATGGAATTACAAAGACTAGCTTGGCAAACAGCTTGGCCAGAAGAACAAACAACCGTACACAACATAAAACAAAATGGAAGAATGTCCCACTCATTAGGTGAGAAATAATGGATATTTAATAACGTCTTCATGCACAAACACATGGGCGCGCACCCCTCTCCACTGACCACCTTTTCTCGATCCCATTTTATGCGCCATTGAAGAGCGTAACAAAACCATCATACAATCCTTGGACTCGGGGGGGGATGAGTAACAGTTACTAATTATGACCACAATTAATAAAAGCATGCGGGTAATGAGTTGCGCAGAGAAGAGCCCACAGCCCCACTGCTTGCCATTAATTCTGGGCCGAGCTGACCTTGCGCTGAAGCCGATGATATTCCTTCAGCCTATAAATCAAAGGAAGAGAACAGAAAATTAATTATGAATTAATGTTAATACAGGGCAAATTTGAGGCAATTAAGTTAGGTGAAATGGGGGGGGATCACAATGTGCATTTAACAAGATATGTGAGTTTCCTATATTTTTCCCTCCCCATCATCCTAAACACTTGATCGTTATGTAATTAATCTAAGGGAATAAACCGGTATACGTTAGCGCACAGAACAAAGAAGTTAACAGGCTTGGGAGGGAGAGTGCATTATGTAAATGTATCATTCTTTTCATGGTTTTTAAAGCGGGGGGAGTATGAGGGGGTGACAGATAAGTAAAAACCAGACAAAATGGATGACTGCAGATGGTGTTAATTAGCTGGGTTTTCTGTGGCTGGGAAGTTCAGTGACTGAATGGTTATGGACATTTGATTCTCTCTTTTCTGGGATTCATAGATGTGTTGGTGGGCTACTCCCTGTATGTAGAAAACTAGCAAATCAGGGAGACAGTTCTAGCAAAGCCCTCTCCATGATACGTTCATTTTCTGTGTGCTGGGGATCTTTCATTATTAGGGAATATGTGATGCCCCACCTGCACTCCAAAGTGGTACAGTCCAGGAAGGACTCAGTGGCCCTGTTCAGATGCGCATGGGGGGTGGCTGACTAGGGTAACTACAGAGGGGCGGGTTAGCGGAACGACGAGGTGCATGCCCATCACATGACTGGGAACCACGCAGCACTGCACGGTTCCTGTAGCCACCCCCTCCATAGTTACCATCACCATCCTCCCGCCGCTGGTGATCCTAGCGGACCTCACACTGTGAAAATGCGCACGCCGGCCGATCCATCCATTGCTATACGACAGCGACCATAAAGAAAGTGGGCCCCCTCCCTCAGCCTTCTCACCGCCAGTGTTGTCAGCGGCTCTTGCTCCCCCTCCTCTTCCTCATCATTGCTCCTGCTTGCTTGCTCGACCGGCAGAGAACCAGAGGGCAAGTAGGCCATGGTATCTGCTGCTCCTTACCACCACCATCATTGTCTGGTCCAGAGTAACAGGCAAATGAACAGGAAGGTTGCAATGGTGAAGAGGAGAAGCAAGTCCGGGGGGTTCTTGTCAGTGGGCCCCTGCCCTGTGTACTGTTCTTTGGATCCTAGCTGCTGAATTCGACAAGGTGATGTTTAACGTCGTCTCATTAAAAAAAAATTAAAAATCTACAAGACATAACCTTTTTTTAAATATCCAAAAATGAATTTTGAAAACAGTTGCCACTCCGAACGTATGAAACGTTTCCAAATTCAACACAGGTGTGGCGTTTTGTTTTTTGAAACTCCAGAGCAAGGCTGAACCAATTGCCTTTGCTACAGTTTATTTTAAAAGTAACCATTTGAAGGGTTTGCTTACGCCCTGTCCTCCCCACAAGCACGGGCTGTATGATCGGCAGAACGTCTCAGAACCGAAAGCTGGAATGAAATGTGTGGCTGCAAACGTCGCCCCACAAGAATGTCGATACAAACCTAAGGGAGTTGATGTTGATGAACCCAGTGGCATCAGATGGATCATAATCCCCTTGGACATCCATGCTGTGGGGAGGGAAGGTAAAAGAATGAAGTTAGGAGCTGGAATATGGACAGAAGAGAGGAACTGGGGGTGCAATTCAGGGATGGTGATGGATGCCTCTGACCACAGCGGTTCAGGCCACATATCCCAGGGCATAGTTTAGAGAATTTACCCAAATTCGCAAAGTTTCTCATATCCGGGACAATGAGAACTTGATAATTTTTTTTTTAAAAATGAGTGTAGGAGAAACTGAAAGGGATAGATTCATCCATCCATCCAGAGTTTGTGTGCTTTGCTCTTAACAGTCTGGGTTTGACCCCTTGTGTATTCAACCTTCTTAGGGCTAAAGTGGGCTTGCTACCTCATCTTTAACAGCTACATGTCAGATAGGCACAACATGGGCCTCTCTGTGCTGGGCATGGGTGGACCTATTAAATTTTGCTGCTGCAGATGGGTGAGAATGTAAGAACCTCAGAAGAGCCCTGCTGGATCAGACCAAGGGTCCATCTAGTCCAGCGTCCTGTTCCCACAGTGGCCAAGCAGCTGTCGACTAGGAATCCACAAAGTAGGGCAGGAGTGCCAGAGCACCCCCCACCCATGTTCCCCAGCAACTGGTGTGCATAGGGATACTGCCTCTGATACCGGAGGTAGCACATAACCATCAGGACAAGTAGCTATCGGTAGCCTTCTCCTGCAGGAATTTGTCTAACCCCCTTTCAAAGCTGTCCAAGTTGGTGGCCATCACTACGTCTTGTGGAAGTTTAACTAAGCGCCCTGTGAAGAAATACTTCCTTTAATCTGTCCTGTATCTCCTAACGATCAGCTTCTTGGGAGGACCCCTTTGGGTTCCAGTATTATGACAGAGGGAGAAAAATTTGATTATGGGAGAAAATGAAACTGGCAGTTTTGTCCAGCCTTTGTCGGGGGGGGGGGGGGAGAGGCTTCTGCTCCGGGGATCCTCGGATGTCTGCTCCCAAAGCCTGCCTTGACAGCACAAGATTTATCAGATACTATCTGATAAATAGGGACAGTTGGAGCCTGTAGTAATGGCCCCAACATGCTGGATTGTATTGTAAGGGAGAGGGGGTCCCCATCATCTCCATGAGAGAGTGTGGTTGTCCCAGAGCACGATCTGGGCGACAAAGCCACCTCTGTCTACTGCATCCCAAAAAATCAAAGGCTCTGGACCTCTGCGGAGAGGAGAACCCCCACCTCGCGCATAATCACCTCACCTTGCAAGTGATCTGTCTCTGGCTTGCAAGTCTTAGTCCATTGAGGATGCTCAGAAAGACCGCTTTGTTAGGCTGAGTGCATTCTCGTTAATTATAGAGCAATAAAACATGTCCCACACTGCTTAGTGCCCCCAAGGTCTGGGAAGCAACCCTTTCCCCTCTTTCTCCCTCCTCTCCAGCCCATGGTTAAACTCCCCCCCCCCATGGCAATGGCACAGTGTACATTTCTACGTGCTAAGCGCAAGGAGCAGCTCCTTCACCTTGGCACTGACACCTCAATTTGACTCCGTGGCAGATGCCTGAGAGTTCCAGGGTAGAGCTGCAGACCCTGCCTCCTATAAACATGCCCGATCATGAGAAAGCAATTTTTGAACGGGTGCAAAGAAGGCACCCCGTTTCAAGCACGGCAGAGATGGTTTGAAATGCCATGAAGACCACCTTTTGTTTGTTCTGTCCTGCAAGTTTCCTAGGTGCTGTGGAAAAACTCACTTTGGTGGGCACCTACTGGCTAGCACCTGTGATATCACCCGATTTTGCCCTTTGCCTCTGTCGGCCTGAAACCTTCACAGGTGTCTTTCTAGAGGCTCCCCAAAATCCAAGAGCCAGCAATGGGTAGCTGAGGCAGCCTACCACTCATCACTGAGAGGTTGTTCGCTATCACACATAGGACAGCAGGGGGCCACTTCAGAGGGTTCGAGAGCCAATGTTAATGCAAAATAGCATTCCCGGAAGCCCTGGGAGAGTGCGATTTTGCATCAAATCAAGGTATGCGCTCCTCATGCACTTTGTTTTAAAGCGAAAGTGCACTGGGGCAGCAGTGGCAATTTGGGAGTGGCGGATGCTGCAAAAAAGTTGGGGGATGGGGGGTCTACATCCTACCCCTGACGTAGGAGATGCACCCCAGTTCCAGTGAGCCTAGCAGAAAGTCTCAGGGCATAGCAAACATGAGTGACACATCCCTGGCCAATGGGGAACATGTACTTCCTAGCCCAAATGAACCTGACCCATTCCCAGTTCGGGAATTTTTCACTTTAACCCGACAAGAGGCAATGCACAGCTTACTCAGCAGGAAATGGCAGGACTTGTTCTACTATTTGTTCCACTCTGGCTGTTGTTCAGTACCACTTCAGAGCACCACTGGATTTGTACCATTCAAAGCGGGTGGAGAGTTGTGGTTTTGAATGCTCCCCCACGTGAAAACAACAACACCTTGCAACAAGAGACTCATGGTTTTGAATGCTCATGTACAAAGGTCATATTTTTGCATATTCACCCATGTAAAAACAAATGCCCCCTGCAATTAGGGAGTCATAGTTTTGAATGCTCCCCTCCATGTAAAAATAATAAAACCGGAAAATTAGTCGTATTTTGAATTCTCCCCATATGAAGAACAAAACCCTTCCATTAATCATCTTTTTGAATGCTCTCCCAAGAAAGTCACGTTTTTAAATGTTCAGCTATGTTGGGGGCGGGGGGGGGGAACAAACTCCTGTAATCGGGGAAGGCTATTTTTCAACGCTTCCTCACATAACAAAGCAACCCCCCCCCCCCGCCTATAATTTGTAAAATAGCAGAGAGAGATTTACCATAGCTCTCTGGACCTGATAGGCTAGTTCACTACATGCAGGGATCTTTAAGGAGCAGTCTAGAATTTTATCCGCTTCTTTTGCACAATTTGGAGAATTGCTCAGCAAAGCAAGTTTGGCAGGATGTCAAGGGGCTTATTGTGACCATAGCATAATCACGGGTCTCTGATCACATTGTGTTAATTATTTTAATTGTTAAATATGGAATTGGAAAACAAGTGTTTGGGCTTAATGGCCATTACAGCTCCTTATTATCCTACACAGCAGTTTCATTTTTCCAAGGTACGTACCAACCACCGCCGTGCATCACATTTGGACAAAGCAAGCACCTATACAAGGCTTCTGATTTTAATTGGAAGAACATTTGCTGTTGCTCTTTGCTGCTGCCATGAGTCTTTTCTGCTCCAACACATATTTTTGACACTGATTTCAGGATTGCTCGGACACACAATTCTGCCTTTGCTCTCACACACAAAACTCCATGGCCAACTTCCAACCATAGGTGCTTTTGCTCTTACTGGGGCTGCAAGATTTTCATCGATTAATCAGCTAGTCCATTTTGTTCAGTTCAAATTAAAATTGGGCAAAAGAGATTCATTATTTCCAAGCTTTAAAAGGGACAAATTCACGGGGGAGGATTCATGGTCTGTCAACAGATAGTATTCATGATGGCTGCGGGGTATCTCCATGTTTAGTAGCGTTATCACTCCCTCTAAGTGATGGGATTATTTGGTATTGATGTGTCCTGTTAGAAAGGCAACATAGCAGAGAAAAACAAAAAAGGCAAAACAGAACGTGTTGGAAGTGTGGGTGCAACTCAGCTAGCTTCAAAGAGAAAACAGAAAGGCAGATGTGTCTTCGTGGCGAGGGAATAGATCGAGGACCTCCAAGCTTCCTAGACTAACCTCTGATCTGTGCTGACCTTTCTTCCCATGGTAAATTGATAATCTTAGGGTTACTGATCTCACTTCCTACTTCTTCATGCTCTTGCCTCTCAGAGAGGAGACATCTCTTTGGGTCTCCCTCCATCTTGAGTTGGGGACCCTCCTATACAACATGTATTTCCTGCAATAAATGCAAGCTTTCTTATTCCTTTGACCCAGAGTCTATGGGTCCCAGTCTGACCCAGTGTGATTTATCCAGGGTAAAGCATACTATGTCAGCTAGGATTTCACACAGCTCAGCCTCGTCAAGTGTATCACCGTTGTATCGTTGACCTTCTGCCAACAGCATGCGCGTTTACCTGTCCCTCATGTACATAAGGCTAAAAAAAGAGACCACACTCTTCTTTAGCCAAGAAAGATAAAAACAGTTCGCTCACAATATAACCTCGCATATAAGATGCAGGTACAGCATACAGTTCCAAAAAGAGTTAGTTCGGTCCATTTGTGTTCTGTAACATCGGCAGGAGCGAGAGAGCAAACACAAGCATGCCCTCAGCAGTGGAGGAGGTCAGGGCGAGGGAGGGAGGGAGGAAAGAAGGGGAGGAGCAGGAAAACACACTGTAGGCTATAGAGACCCTAAGGCTAGCTATGCCCCAAACACCCATGAATTAACTAACTATGACACTGCCCTGTAATTTGCCAATGAGGTTGTGATATTCCCAACACTACAAGCAAACGCAGATGGCAAGAGCTGACAGGGATGGGAGTCACAATGGGGCTGCTGAAAACAGCATGCTTGGAGGAACCCTGAGGTTTACAGAGGTAGAAAGAGGGCCTATGCAGACGTCACGCTAAGCCATGGTGATTGGGGAATTTCCGGTAACCACAGTAGCTTAGCTTGTCGTATGGGGGGAGAAAACCACGTTCTGCGTGGTTACTAAGCCACCCTGGGTAACCACCCCCTGCAAAAGGATTAAGGGCCCCTGGGGAGGCTTATGTTGTCTGGCAGGTTCCCCAGTGGCTTGAACGGGCTCTGGGGGACTTCCAGACTGTGACCAAAAATTCCGCTGGCTGAAGCATCCGCTACTGCAGGCGTTGCTCTAGCAGCTGTGGACTTTCTCTCTTGTTCTGCAGCCATTTGGGATGCTGGAATGGCTGTTTGGAGCCAGTTTGCACTGCAGAGGATGCTGGGATACACCCTAACCACTCAGGTAAGCTCGCCTGGTAACTGGGGGGGGGGGTAGCAGAACCGTGTGGTGCTGCATGGTTCCTGGTTGTCTGACAGGCCCACATGTTGTAAGGATAAACTTTGGGAGAGGTAACCAGGGATGGCAGCTTGACTTCCTTGGATGAAGAGTGGGACATAAATGCAATAAATAAATTCCACTCTCCCCACCAGCACAAGACTGCACCCAACACTCCTGGCTAGGTGAGGCTTCAAAGCAATACAAAGAAACACCTGTGATTCCCTCACAACCAGCAAGAACATCAAGAAACTGCTCATTAAAGCCAAGGGTTTTTATGCATACGTTAGTATTTATGAATTGTTAGCATCTGAAATACAACTGGAATAAAGACAGTTATTTTTAACATTCAGAAGCTTTTACCTCTTATAATGAACACCTCACTTAAAATGACCTTTTGTGTTCTTTCCAGCGCCAGCCAGGGGAACGAGACCTTTTTATTTTCCCAGGCATTTTACTCTATTAGCTCTGTTGTTTTAAATCTGGTATTGTATTTTAAATCTCCGCATTGCTGCTACGTTTTATTTTGGTTTGTACTTTTATACTGTAATTGTAAATTTTTACATTTTATATTGTAATTTTTGGTGCATTTTGTGGTTTTAATTGTTGCGAACCAGAGAGCTTCATCTGTTGAGTGATATACAAGTGTAATTAATTAATTAAAAATGCTTAGGTTATTTTATTTTTTAGCTTCTTTTTCCTATTTTAAGGGGTTTACATCCAGCCATTCAAAATAACTTTCCAAGCGTTGTTTTCATGACATAATCAAACAGTACCACAGTACTACAATACAGATTTTTTTTTAAAAAACCAAACACATAAAAAACTGAAGCAATGAAGCAGTGAGAAGTGCCATCAACAAATGTTGCCCATAGAGCTGGCCTGGCCCTACCATTAGGCAGTGTGAGGCAGCTGCCTCAGATGGTGGGTGCTAGGGGTGTGGACGGAGGCAGCCACCCAAACTGTTGCCCTCTGTCATTGGACAGAGCTGTGTGTACCATGAGGCCTGCCCTGTGCTCAGTCAACAAGTCCGCTGCTCTCAGGTGTGATGGAAGATGCTGTCCTATCACCAGTGCTGAAGTAAGGTTCAACTGCCATTTTGGTTTTTATTCATAACATTACATTTGTACCCCACCATTCTTCCACTGTGGAACTCAAGGTGGCTGCATGCGGTTCCCAGGTGGTCTCCCCTCCAAGCACCGACCAGACCCAGACCTGCTTAGCTTCAGCAAGGTGGCTGTCTCATGTGCCTTCAGACTATGACCTGGAAGTCACACCATCCTGTTGTTTGGCCCAATCCTGGCTCTGACTGTCTTCCTACACTAATGGCTAGAAAATCCAGAGCAGGCACCTCCTCTTTAACAACAATGTAGCAGGCAGTATCGTGGTCCTCTCTATGCAGGGAATAGATGTACCTATTGAATCTGGCTGGTGCAGATTTGTTTCAGTGCATTTTTGATAAGGATTCGCCCAAACGTGCAAAGTTCTTCATGTTCAGGAGAAAAAGAACTTGAAGCTTTAACAATCTGAATGCAGGAGAAAGTGCAGCCAACAGATTCGCCCATCCGTTAGGAGAAGCGTTTCCATCTTGTAAAATGGGACAAAAACTGTACAAATGCTGGGAAACCACCAAGCACTGGGTGGTTGTGGGAAAGGGGGCGTGGTCATCTGAGGAACCCCGATGGGTGGATTGGCCCACGCACCTGAGGTTCTGCATCCCTGATATAAAGGTAAGGTAAAGGTGTCCCCAACCAGTCGTGTCCGACTCTAGGGTGTGGTGCTCATCTCCATTTCTAAGCTGAAGAGCCAGCGCTGTCCGAAGATGCTTCCGTGGTCATGTGGCCGGCATGACTGAACACCGAGGTGCACGGAACGCTGTTACCTTTCCCGCCGAGGCGGTACCTATTTATCTACTTGCAGTTCCTTGCTTTCGAACTGCTAGGTTGGCAGAAGCTGGGACTGAAGACAGGAGCTCACTCCGACACGCAGCACTCGGGTCTCGAACTGCTGTCCTGCCGACCTTCTGGTCTGCAGTTCAGCGTCTTAACCACTAAGCCACCGCGGCCCCAATCCCTGATATAGTCTTTCCTTAATATATGAATCGGGCTACAGAGGCTACAAAGTGGCTGTTAAACCTTGGGGTGGCACTAAGTGGGGGAAGGCCGATGTCCGAACTAAACTCCCAGAATTCTCCTGCAGTCAAGGGCCCTCCTAGAACTGCAGCTGAACCCATTTCACACACACCCTGTGACTCTCTGCCCCATTGACTGTACTCGGTTTAGGAAGATGCTGACAGAATTATTTTAAAGAAAATACTCGCAGCTTTAATAACCGTGAGATATAAACACTTGCGCAACTCCATACAAACAAAACCCAAACTGAGCTAGTTTCTTATCAACCCCCTCCTTCTCCCGGAAGGGCGGGGGGGGGGGATGTTCATTTTCTAGAAACTGCTAAAACCTTCTTCTTCTTTTTAATTTTTTAAAAAAGAGAGTTTACAATGATTTTACCTCCCCTGACGGGCTGCAGAAAAACCTCTGCGCTTTTATTTTTGCTCATCTGAGTGGTTCTGACCTGCTCTATAATTACGTTACTTTCTACCTACTGTGCGAAGGCATTTTTTGCACGACGCACCTCTCACAGCTCTCTCTCGGGTTCCCGTGATGCCGTCACTCAAACGCTTTTCAAACCAGCGATGTAGAAATCAAAAAGAAAAGGAAAATGGCTTGAGACACAGTGAGAATAAGTGCTCCTGTTCCCCCCTCTCTCGTTTGCTCTCTCTCTCTTTTTCCATTGCTCCCCCCGCCACTCTCTTCTTTTTACGTTATTCATTTAATCTCCCCGCATGAGAATGCAAACCATAATGAAGGGTTGGGATGGATTATTAGGAGCTGTTGATTTCGAGGGGGAGGGAAGAAAGAGCCAGAGACAGAAAAAGAGAGGATAATTTGACATTTACTCTGACTGATCTAAACTGATTTGGGTATATTTATGGCTTATAAAGTGTTTAGAAGGATTGAAAGGGGTTGAAGGGAGGTGTGTGTGTTTGGGGTGGGTGGGGGAGAAGTCATGGGAGAGAGAGAGGCAGACAGCAGTATAAAAGGGGGATAGCATAATACAGAAAAATAGATTTGACTTTTAAACAAGACCCTTGCTTAATTTTTAAAAAACAACAACAAAACCTCACCCAGCTTAGAGGAAGTGATAGCTCCAAAGTCATTAGGCATGTCTGACTGTATGGAAACTTCCTCCACGTCTACTTCAGTGCTTTCACACAAAGGATAAAAGGGGCTATAAAGTCTCAAAGGCAAGGACCCTTCTTGTAAGTTACACTGTGAGTCACCGTGCAGGATTTGCAGAAGATTCAGGACAGGAAAAAAGATGTATGCCTCCACACGGCACATCGTTAACCTGTGGAACTCGCTGCCACAGGATGTGGTAATGGCCACCCGTTTAGATTACGGGTGGGCACACTTAAGTGTGCAGGACTTCGGTGTTGTTGTTTTTTGAGTACAACCTTGAGACCCACCAAACGGGGCCTGGTGCAAAAGACGTACACTTGGAATTAGAGAATTCTGAGCCCAGGATTTTGTTCCGAGTAGCAGAACTGAATGGAGCTTACAGTCCTTCCACATAGAAATCCACTCCTGGTTACCCTGAGCTCTTTTCATTTCAGCAGTATAAGTAAGTGGGGGGGGGGGCTCATTTTGTTTCTATTGTTAAAACAACTGGGAGTTTTAAACAAATCCTTGCCAATATGCTGCAGTTCACCTAGAGTTCTAGATCTACTAACCTCATGCCTGGCTTAGGTGGCTTTAAAAGGGGATGAGACGAATTTCTGGAGGATAAGGCTATCAATGGCTACTAGTCATGATGGCCATATGCTACTGTCGGGGTTCCCCTTATGACCTGGACCCCCTGAACAACTCCTTAAGGATCGCTTGCCTCCTTAAGAATCCCACCTTCCTTCTTGTAAACTTCCCCTTCCAATAATGTGGGGTTTAGGCTGTAGACATGGGGTGATTAGCACTTCAGACACTTGGGTTTTAACCACAACAGTTTACTGGTAAATTCAAGCAAGCACATTACAACTAGAGGTATTTACAGAATAGAGCTGAGTGATACAAAAGCATTAAGAGAAAATAAAGGTTGCCAAAATGCAAGTTCCTCTACTCTTGCTGCACTTAAAACTTCTCCAGGCTGCTTCTTCCTGCTCTCTCTTCCTGCTCTGGTCTTCCTCTGCCTCTCTCACTGGCTCTCTCTCCCTTTTTATCCCCTCCTTCCCTGAAACCGAAAGTACTGTTTTCAAACCTGGAGAAATGAAACCTAACTCAGGAAAATGGAACTTAACTGGGGAAATGAAACTACTCTTCTAAGGGTTACCCCTCCCAACAACGCGCCCCCCCCAAGCTTCTAGGCTTGACCTTTTCAGCTTGCTCTGTAGGCCTCAGTCCTTCACAGGTACCTTTGGGATCAGAGAGGCAGCATGCCTCTGGATACCAGCTGCTGGGCAGAAACAGAGGAAGAGAGCAAGCTGTTGCCCTGTGGGCTTCCAAAGAGGCCCTGGTGTGAAACAAGATGCTGGCCTAGTTGCAATGGTGCAGCTGGGGCAAGACGCCAGGGCCACAGTCTAGGGTTCTGCAGTCCAGGGGCCCCCCAAACGACCACCCAGAGAGCAGCAGGTAACGAGAGTAGTAAAAGCAAAGCCATTTGATTCCTGTGGTCAGGATGGTGCTGTGATTTAAGGGAGTTGAACACGAAAAACTGAACATGCTCAAGAGTCCTATTTTGTTTTGCTTTTTAAAAGACCAGGATCAGTAAATAATGCTGTTGTTGTTTTAACACACTGTTCCCCACAGCCTTTGGGGCTTTTTTTTTTTTTTTTTTTTGCTATAACGTGTCAGGAACATAGAAGAAGCTGTCTAGCATGGGTTGGCCATGGAAGCGGAGAAGAGAAAAGAAATGTTAGTTGTGCGGTTCACCACTAAGGTAATACACATGGCCGTCTAAATGGGGGCAGGGGGTAAGATCATTAAAGGCACAACCTTTAATTTCATTAAAGGCACAACCTTTAATTTCATTAAAGGCACAACCATTCAAGGCACAATGTTCAGTCTAAACATGCATAGGATTGTGCCCTTAGTCTTGGGGCTAAAATTACCTTATTCATTTGTTTCATTTCTATCCCGCCCAATAGCCGAAGCTCTCTGGGTGGTTCACAGTAAGTACCTTGCTGATTAACTGACTAGATGGGCCTTTGCTCTGATCCAGCACACCTCTGCTTCTGTTCTCATGACACAGATGTTCACGAGGATGACGTTTAGGCGTGCAGTGCAGGCATGCCTTTCAGGATCGGTGCTTACCTCACAAGTTCCTTGTTGTACAAAGACTGGCTCGACTCCCGCCCCAAAATGTACACGTTGCCTTTCGAGACGGATACCTGGACCTTCCCCTCCACAAGCTGCTGGGATTGGACGATGCAATGGCGGATGTATTCACACTCCGGGCTGAACCAGAAACCTACCGAGAAGGAGAAGGGAGAAGCGGTGTCTCAGCAGAAGCATGCAGGGATTGAGTAGCTGAAGGGTTGGTGCAGATCGTTCATTTCTGAACTGCACAGCTGGGAACCCTGGGCTTCTCAGAATGAGCTTAGCAGAAGCAGAGATGCTACTGAGGATGATCTCGTCTGAGTTTCTCCCTGGATTTTGATGCTCTGAATCTACACCTCGTGTCACATCGATACGATCCCATCATGGTGACACTATACCCCTCTTGCGCTTTTATACCTCATAGCACACACAAGGACATCTGTTGCGGTATTTCGGGTAATATGTCACCACCCCTTCCCACAGCTGCAGCTGCATTAATTGGTTCCCAGAGGGGTAGCCGTGTTCGTGCACGGGAAGAAAAGAAGTAGGTTCATGGTTGCCAAGAAGATACACTTTCTAGCAGCTGGAAAAGCCACCCAGGCTGGCTTGTACATCTCCAACAGGCACACACTGAGAGGAAGAGGCATCCCTGCCATGCCCGATTCCAGTCTATGTAAGAAGACCTTCAAGAACACAATCAGAACTCTGGACCAGCACTTTGCAACCTTTAGGGCGTGATCCTATGGCTGCTAGACAGTGGCTAGACGGCTATAGGATTGGTTGGTTCCCAGAGGACCGCCTCCCTGCCCTCTCCACTGCCATCTCGTAGGTGGTGGAGATCATCCTGTGCTCCACGTTCATAAGAGCAGCATGGAGCGGGGCAAAGGGGGCATTCCCTGGGGTGGTACAGCACTTCCTATGTGTCGCCCAGCCTCCCCACCCCGCGCTCCGATGTCCTGTCTCTAGACAGCTGAAGTTGGCCGACAAGCTGCGAATGCAAGGCGGCTGGAGCACGGAGGGGAGGAGCCCTTCTGCGCTCCTCCCACCGTGCATTGGATAGGCAGTTGCCTCTGAGTTCGGAGGCAGCTGCCCATCCCCATAGGATTGCTTTTTTAGAGTGCAATCCTAAGGGATTGTTGCCCAATAGAAGGCCCCAATCTCTGTCTATCCAAAGCCTTGCTGGCAAGAACCAGGTGGGGAAGGAGGACGATGGAGGCTTTTACCACCTCTCTGTCCTCCGTTTAAAGACCATTCAGCTAGAGGGACCTCTTGAGCCATCTAGCTTGCTTACCAGACAGTGGGCAGAAATGGCGACGGAGAGGCTCTTGGGTTGAGTAGATCCAGGCCTCTCCTCCTTGCTCCCTTCCCCACCCACCATACCGCCCCCTCTTCTCCCTCTCTGAAGTCTCTTCTGATGTCACAGTTGCAGCCTCAGAAGAGAAGCCACAGCAGAAATTTCTGGTTGGCTGGAGGGGGGGAGGATCAATGATTGGATCCCCTCCTCTGTGGGTGTACCTCTGTCTATGCTCATGAAGGGGGAGGTCTCTACCATCCTATGGTTCTACCCATTTCCTTGACTAAGGATACCCATCAATGGGAGGGGAAATGATATGCGGATTTCGAGGGGGGGAGGAGACCTTTGACCAAGTACGCATTCCTCGACTGTATTTTCTCTCATAGTATACATTTTTTAAACGTACTCAGTACTAAAATGCACCTTTTATATGCATTTGATCCTCTTTTGTGCCAAGAACTGCATTGCAAAATTCAGAGAAGTGCAAAATCTGTGTGTTCCAGTCCATGCATTAATGTGGGAAGCGTGGGTCAGGTCAGTTCCTTTCGAAATGCAGACCAAACAAAATCGTTGAGCCTCCCTACTTTCAGGACACTGTTAGGCTGTGACACAGAGAGACAGAATTGGCCATTATATATGTAATGTCACCAAAGGGCCATCTGGGGGGGACCACCTGAAACCAGGCAGGCACAATGTGTGGGGCAGATGGTGGAAAGAATCCAGGTGCACGTAATCTCCATTGCCAAGACTTCCCGACAGCTCTGCAGAACAGGAGCATCAGTGACCAATTCAGTTCTCCATGGGGAATGGGAGTGGCTTGGAAGAGAGAAACCAAACCCTTCCAAAGAAGTTCTCCAAAAGAGGAAGCTCTTCATGCTGCAGCTCGGATCCGCAGCAATTAAGGAGTTACCATAGAAACAGAATCCCTCGCTGGTCCCCTCCATGTTTCCATCAGATGAAGGAACTGGCTCTGGTGAGGTCAGGCAGGATGGAGCGGGAGAGCACGGGGCTCTATCAGGCTGGGGAATCAGGACCCAGATGGCCCAGGTGGGCTCACCTTCCCATCTCTTTCATTTCTCAAGTAACCTGCTGCTGCTGCTTGAGCAGGCAGACACGGCTCATCTTTCCCTCCCCTACGGAGCACTCTTGTGGGTACATCTGTCTACCTTGGTCTGCATCCATACCACTGCTGCCTGCCCCCTGGGAGGGAGGCGGCATTCAGACTTTGTACGTCGACACTCGCGTTTCATTTTTAAGTGGCGCGTGTGTGGGAAAATAACCAGGGTAGCCTAGTTGCTCTCTCCCCGGGGCTGCCCTTGGGAGCTGCTGGTATGTCGGGACATGCAAAACCGATGCTTTTATTTTCCCACCTTCCCATGCATTATTTATTTAGGGCACCATCCTATCGGATTCACCCTTGATACTCGTAAGTTCGGAGGCTTACCTGTATCTGCTGCAGAGCGGGAGGTGCTCTCAAGATACTAGAACTCGGGGTCATCCTATGTAGCTGATTGGTGGGAGATTCAGGACAGATAAAAGGAAGTACTGCTTCACAGAGCACAGAGTTAAACTATGGAACTTACTACCACAGGGCGTAGTGATGGCCACCAATTTGGATGGCTTTAAAAGCGGGTTGGAGAAATTCCTGGAGAAGGCTATCAATGGCTACTAGCCTTGATGGCTATGTGCTACCTCCAGTACCAGAGGCAGTGAGCCTATGTACACCAGTTCCTGGGGAACATGGGTGGGAGAGTGCTGTTGCACTCATGCCCTGCTTGTGGGTTCCTGGTGGGCAGCCACTCTGAACAGATTGCTGGACTAGATGTACCCTTGGTTTGATCCAGCACAGCTCTTCTTATGTTCTTATGATCTTATTTTAGCTAGACGGACATTTTCACCCATCTAGCTGAAGCATTGGGGTGGGGGAGAGGAGGAGGCCAGGAAGGCCTGGGGATATGGCATAAGCCATCCCCTCCCCTCCCTGTCTACCAGTACGCTCCCTTTCCCTTCCCTCCGAGGTTGCCTTTGCAACCTCAGGGAGGCAGCCAGCACGATCCTGTTCACGCCGGCTGAAAGAGGGTGTGGAGCTCAGACTCCTGGGTCCAAGGTTGGAGCACTGTCTAAGGGACTATAGAATTGCTTGCTTGTTTCAGAAAATGTCTGTGTCTCTTTTCATTTTTGAAAAACAAGCTCCAAAGTGGATCACAAGACAAAATTGTGACAGAATACCATAAAACCTATCAATAACACAATAAAACAGTACTGAAACAATAACATATCTCATTAAAATAGCCAGGGATATAAGTGGGCAAACACTTGTGTCTTAAGTTGTCAGCGGAAACACGCCACACTAGGAGCCTGCCTGATCTCATGGGGGAAATAATTCCACATGGTGGGTGCCACAACAGAGAAGGCCCTCCTCTGTGCCACAGCCAAACAAATATCAGTAGGCCGCTGTATGGTAAGCAAGGCCACCGTATGGTAAGCAAGGCCACCAGCACAGAACATCAAGACTGGGGCAGCTTATCTGGGGGAACTATATTGCATATTCATTGCATATTTGTTTATTTATTTCATTTCTATACCTCCCAGTAGCTGAAGCTCTCATGGTAAATGAGCCATTTATGCCTCTAATATTGCATAGATCAGCCTTTCCCAGCCCAAATGTGCACATATTTAAAAATGTGCATTTTTAATTACCTTTTCCCCATGAAAATAAGCTCGGCAAAATGGTGGGCCCTCACGGACAGGTCTGGATGAGTACAGGGGATGTCTGGAAGGCTGCAAGCGAGGCCAGAGGCTCGGTGGGCATGGTCTGGGGCCATGGGCGGGAGGAAGCCTGATGGACTCCCAGACCCAGTCGGGAGTCCGCGCCATCCCTAATTCCCTGTTTAACAGCACAGACACGTATCTTCACAATTATCTGGATCCCCTTCCATCAGAAACTGCTATATTAATTACAGGTTTCTGTATTGTGCGTGTAAGTCATTTCACAACTGCCCTTTGCAGTGGGAAATGACGCATGCATTTAAGAAATAATGACAATAATTCCTAAGTGAAGTGCTAATCCAGAAGAGGGGGGACCAAGAAGGTACCAACGGGTGTGCAGAGTTTGGCACGATACTCGTTGATCGGAACTGTAGCACCTACACTAACTGAGAGTTCATTTGCTGGTTCAGCATGCGTGATGCCTGAAACTTGCTCTCTTAGGTCTAAGTGCATATGGGGAGCCATTCTTCAGCCGAGGCTCTCTAGAGCCTATTGCAGGCCTGCTGGAGGTGAATAGTCCTGCTCTGTTGAGCAGACAAGGGCAGAAGGCCAGGCTTGGCCAGTTGAGCTCCGTGTCATCACTCCGCAGCCTTGGGCAGCTGCCAGGCCCACCCCTGATAGTGATGCTTTCTGGGGCGTACCACCAATCCAAGTTGGCCTCTCAGTTTTCCCAGAATGCAATGCTCCGGAACTTCTGTTCCTCCATGGGTTTGTGGGTAAGAACAACAACAATCTCAATAGTGGCCACCATGGTTTTTCTTTACCCACAATGCTCTGGAACTAAGGAGTTTCTGGGGCACTGCACTTTGGGAAAACAAAGATGGCAGCTGCAACAGCGGTCATAGGAGAACACTCGATGGAGGGCTAGAGTCAGCCCGGTGCCCAATCCAGAGGCTTCATGCTGCCTGCCAGTTGCAAGTCCCTATAGCTCCCGAGCGCATGCTGTGTCGGCTAAGCCCAGTTTTAACTCCCACAGCCACAGTTTGAGTTCCTGAGTCCCCAAGGGCTAAACTACATGGTGAGTTAAATGCGTAGCATGTAGGTGATCCTTACCTTTTTCTTTTTTTTTTTAATTGCAGTGTAAGCACGTGGGCCCCAATCCAGATTGGGACCACTGCACATGAATGGGGCATTTAAAGCATCCCACCCATCTGTCCCCACCCCCAAACTTGCCCCCCTCTCAAGGGGGCTCTTTATTTTTGTCTGTAGGTTTGCTCATGTTTGTATGAAGAATTGGGGCATTAAAAATATTAGTGATAAGGACCCTTCCCACAAAGTTAAAAAAGGGAGGTGGGAGAGATGTGATCACAGATTTCCCATTTCATAACTGTTTTGGCCCACAGTCACTCCAAGAATATTCTTGCTTCTGATAGAGAGTGACCAGAATCCTATATAGATAGAGACAGACAGATATAGATATCTATCTGTGTGTGTGTGTGTGTGCGCGCACACGTGTGTGTGTGTTTGTGTTTGAATCCAGCAGGAGAGAAATATACAGATCAATGATGCATGGGGATTAGCTCCATAGAGAGCAGCCCATTTTCTTAAGCATTCTACAAATAAATATTTTCTGGTATAAGGGGAAGGTTGAGCTGACCCCCACCACAAAGAAACACCTTTGCCATCCTGTTTCCACACTGTGAACAGCTCCCCTTGGAGATTTTTTGGGAGACCTGCAAACAGGAGCAAGGTGTTCACCCCACCTATGACCTGGCAACTTTGCTCTAGGAATCTATAAGAAATTTGTTTCTATTTGTTTTTTATCAGAACTCACCCATTTTGCCCTTCCCAGCACAAATGCAGACCCGAATGCAATCTGCATTTGAAGTCTATACACGCCCGAGCTTGTGATGAAATTCGCAGAACAAAAAAGACAGTGTTTGAAAAATGCACACAACCACGCTTTAATCAATAGGAGAAGAATGCGTGCTTTTCAAAAATGCGGGTGGAAATGTGCGTGGAAATGCACGTGGATTTTCATGTGTGTGGGGGGGAAGCTTGCAATCTGATATGAACGTGAGTCAGAATGAGCTTCGAGAATGAGAAACTTCAGTATTGCTGATTTCCCAGTGTGTTTTCTGCTGCTGCTGGGCACCATGTTTACACCGATGATGCCAGAGTGAAGGCAAAAAATATTGCCTTCACAGTGGTTTGGCTTCAAGACAGTGCAACATAGCCAATGGGATTTGAAGCCAGCGCACAGTGAGGGCTGATGGTTCCTGCCCTCACTTCGTAAAGATGGCACCCAACAGCAGCAGGAGAAAACACAGTACTCTCAGCAACACAAACAACCAGCAAAAGGGGCAGAGTGAAGCAGGCTTCCCATTGTAATTCAGAAAACAGACAACCTGAAATGTGGGAAATCCTGCTCTATTCCCTCCCCGCACTCATTGCATATGCATGATGGAGATTCTGCAACTTTCAAACGTAACCATTTACTGAAATACCAACTTGGATATCATCAGAACTGGGGATCTCTCCTTTTCCTCAGCCCGTTTTTCCTGCCTTCCCACCCTCTTCGAAATGAATTCCCGACTCAACATGATCCCCCTTAATAGCCTTCCCACTTCGTAACAGCAATCCATTTCTAATCCTTGCAACAGAGAGGCCCATGGGACATTGTACCATTTCCAACACCTGGCCTCTACCTGGCACAGAGAGACAGAGAGAGAACAAAACCGGGGAAGTCTATTTTGCAACGCCACCTTTCCCACAGGGAGATGGGGAGTGGGGAAGGGAATTTGCGGGGGTAAGAGCAAAATGACAACCACTAATTGCCTTAAATTCAGAGAGACTAGTTACAATAATTAGGTGTTTAAGGAAGACATGAGCAGGAAAGACTGGTATCCAACTGGCTGCTTCTGCTGGGTGGAACCCTCTGTGATCTGCAATATTGTCATTTGACAGACAGACAGACATATATATATATATTCTCTCTCTCTCTCTTTAATGGCTTTTCTTCCACACTAGATGACTGTTGACCATGTTGCAGCACTTTTTGTACTGGGAACAGGATCACTCTCAAACCAGGAAGGCACTAATGTGAGTTTGTTTTAAATAAAACGATAGGAGATGGAGTGGACAGATGCTGTAGTGTTATGTGGCTGCCAGGGCTTGATCCTTTGAAGTTCCCCTCCTGTCTTGAGGGCGTGGGGGTGGGTTACAAATAGATTGGGGCCTGCACAACCTGGGCATCAGGACTGAGCCCAGGCCCTCTATTTTGGTTTCAGACTCTGGTTGAGATTCGGAGATGGAGCTAGAAGAAGCCCAGCAGAGACAGGGTGTGGGGGAGGAAATTCTCCAAGACTCTCCAGGAGTCAGTGAAGAACCTTCCCAGGGGCTTACTGAGGAGGAGGGTCAGGCTCAGAGACCGCCTTCCCCAATCCCTGTGGGAACCCAGGCACTGCTGGAAGGGGAGGGAGCTTTGGGATTGACAGATGCCAGAATTCACCACTAAATTAGGCAGGTGGAGTTGAGAGGAGGAGGTGGTAGGCATCACACCAGATTGGCTTCCCATCAGAAGTTGGGTCAGGAAGATCCTCCCTGAAGGGAGGAGCTCAGAAAAAGCCAGCTGAGCACGGCGGGAAACTTGTCTGGAGTTGAAAAGGCAACCAACTTGCTTTCAGTAGCTCTTACCAAAAGATTTACCTTGCAAATTAGGCCTAGAAGACAGCTCTAGGCTTTTGGAGTTGCTGCAGGGGTGAACAGGTTCTATTAGCCAAATAAAGAGTTTGTGGATTGCACAGCAGGTCTCTGCTGCCTCATTTCTCAGCGGGAGGACTTGGCATCTGGGACACTGGGATCTACTGTGTCGAGCTAGCCGTCTCTGTCCCCGATATCTCCCTGCCCATGAACTTTGCTTCCAAGAAGAGAGGAAAAGCCTTGTGGGATCCAACCAAAGATCTGTCTAGTTCATCATGCTGTTTCCTACAGTGGCCAGCAACTGGGTGGAAAACCCAACTTCTCCAATGCTCCCAGCTTCAGCTGCTCATAGACTTCCTGCTCTTAAATGGGTCCACCTGTTCTCCCTTATGCCTCCAACAGTGTCTTTCTTTCTTTAAACCTCAGCTCAAACTAGGGGTGGGGGAGAAATTCAATCAGTTACCTAATTTCACACTTTCAAATCACTATCCGAACCGAAACTCAGTTATCCTTCGAAAGTTGCACTTCTCCGAATTTAGCAATAGACCCCTCTGATTTTAAAGTGCACAAAAATGCATATATTGGGGAAAATAACATTAAAAATGCATTATATCAGGAAAGCTGCTTGCAAAAATGTGCATATGAGGCAAAAAGTTGTACTAAAATGCATGCATTAGGCGAAATGAGCACAAAAAATGCTTACGAATTTGCATGCAAACTTAACCAAACGTTTCTCGAAGTTCAGGATGACCTGAAGTTAAGACTGGAAAAATGAGAAACTGAAAGAAACCAAAATTTGGAGATTTTTCCATCCCTGGCTCAACCCTTCTGTTCTGTGAAACCTTTGGCTTAAGCTGTTAGTGCTCATCCAGAGTCAGCTCCGAGTTACACCCCATGGTACAACCGCTGCCCCTCCACACTGCAATAGCCCCTGGCTTCTTTGCTCACCCACCGCTCTTCACCTCTAAGCCACCTGCCATTTTAATTTTCTCACCATGCTCCCAAGTAACACTACGTCAGGCACTGTGGGAAAACAAAATGGCAGGCAGCTTCCCAACAACTGCCAGCAGAAGCCCACGGCCAAGGTGCTGAACAGGTGGGCAGACCACATAGCCGCTCCAGCAAGCCATGCCGCAGCGCTTGGATGTTGGGTGCTGCTGCGGTCCCCGTCTCATCTGCCGCTGCATTTGCTTTCCGCTCCCCCTCGTTACCCTTGCCTTGCCTTCCCTGTCTGGTCTCCCAACATTTACACTGTATGCTCCTCAAGACAGAGGCCTCCCTTTTCTGCAATCCTACATGCACAATGATGCTACATGACTAACAATTTAGGGGGATCAACCTCGGGTTGGATGCAAGATCTGCCTTCCATGAAAACAAGGGACTTTCGGCCAGAGGAAGGGACCCACTCATCCCTCCACCTGATTTGGGGTATCCCCCCCCCCAGTTCACACCATTCAGCAGTGTCTCCTGATGCTCTGTGTAGCATTTTCAGGGGGCTGGAGGGGCTACTGTGGGAAGGAGACAGCAGGGAAGTCCACTTCCATCAGCACAGTTGATCCAGTGTCAATCTGGATCCAACCCCTCCTCTTTTTCCTGCCTGCCTGGGATGGCAAAGATGGGGCTTCTCAAGGACATAGCTGGTGGCAAAAACAGGCACCATAATCAACCGGGGGTGTGTGTGGCATCATTCCCTGGGAAGTCTCATGGCACTGATGCCAGCCCACACACTGGGTATCTGGGTCTATGAGCCCTCGCTTTAAATTTCCCCCAATCCCCCAGGCGTAGCATTGTGTAAAGGCATCATGGGAAAAAAGGGAATTTCTTACCATGAATTTCTTTTCTCTAAGTTCCATGGAGAGCATTCTCCACCACAGGCCACATCTTTAATTGTCCCTTCCAGGGGGAGTAGCTGCCCTGGTCCCAGACTGGTCTGGAAAAGCAAGACAGCCGCTTGCCCCCTATCACTCTGAAATAACAACTTTTAATTTTAATATATATATTTATACACCAAGTGGCACTAAACAATAATCACTGTGAAAAACTTAGAACATGGCTTCTAAGAGGGTTCACCGGGGGGAAATATATCCTCAGGAAGCCCAAGGTACCATCCCCCCTGTATGGCACAGGCCGAAGCCTTAACCCCAGGCCATTCCTAGAAGTAGAGGTGGGCCAAATGCCCTCTATGGAACTCAAGAGAACAGAAATTCATGGCAAGAATGCTGACCTCCTCCCAGCCACCGCAGGATATTGCTATGTTATGATGTAACTTAATTCCAGGACATTCTGGGGAGGAGGAGGCATGGTAGCCATCAATCAACAGTCTTTACAAGAAACTTTTGATGTTACCAGAGGTGGCAGCAGAAACATGCTTTTAAAAACAAAACAAAAAGAGAAACTGCCCCCCCCCCCCCGGACAATAGTAGTCCCCTCTGAAACCTGCCATAATATTTCACTCCCCACCACCAATGTTTAGGACACCCCCCTCCAGCCTCCAAACACAATTTCAAACTTTCAGCTCAGCCCAAAGTGTGAGAGCTCTGAATAATCCACTGGCTTTATCCACCCCTGCCCCCACCAGCAGGACCTGCAGGAGGTACAGGAAAGGCACCATGGCCTGTGGAATGCAAACTTATCCTAGCATCTTTATTCCTAAGTTTTAGCAGTGCTCCAAAACCAGAAAACAAGAAAACAAAGGCCTGAACACAGCTCCAGAGGCAACAGCGCAACAAAAGAACTGTGTGGACATGATGCCTCTAAATATGACCTTCAACACTTTCTTAAAAGCTGTTGTCCATCTCCAGACTTACTTGTCATAGCAGCAGTGCATTATGTGTGAATCCACACAGCAGTGGCTTTCAAGTGGAGTTCTGGGGGAACCTGGGGAACCAAAGCTTATTCCAGGGTTCCTCAGTGAGTTCAGTAATGGTGGACAAGCATCCCTCAAAGACAGCTTGCGCACCCAGTACCAGTCTTTACTTTCGATGCAGTGGTGCAATGTGATGCTGGGTACATTCCTTGTTTGCGTGGGGCAAGGCCAAACAGACCCACACACCACACAAACTGAGTGAGCAACACACTGCAATCTGTGGAGGCTGCTGGCTCCAAGGTGCAATGTCCAACTTGGTTCAAGGCACCCAGAGGTGCTAAAACCAGCAAGGCACGTCCAGTCCAAGTCAGAGCAAGTCCAGTTTGGGGAAAGGCCAGCCAGACACATTCAACTGGGCTGAGTCTTCCAGGACCTTGGCCAGCTCCAAGTTAGCTAAGGCTCAAACAAGGAGAAATCTTGACTCCACAACTGCCAGAGACTTTCTGAAGCCTTATAAAGGCCAGCCGCTCAAGCCCTGCAGTTAACCCCACCCCCTCAGAGAAGTCATTTGTTTCTTAAAGGGTGACTGCCTGATTTGTAGCCACTGGCTCCTATGGGATGGAGGTGGTGAAGGCTGTAATGCAGGAGTGTCCTCTGCATCTGAAGAGTCAGGTAGAGGTGCATCCTCTGGTCTGGAATGTCCTGGCCTAGTGGGGGTTGGATTAATGGAGGTGGTCTCCTCTGCCTCTGAGTCCTCTTCAGAGCCAGAGGATGGGTCAAGCCTGGGGAACGTGACAGTGGGCTGGTGAATCCGCTCCGGGTTTGAGTCAAAACCAGTCAGAGCTCTAAAGGAGCTATCCAAGGTGCACCTTGGATAGCTCCTTTAAAGTTCTGACTGGTTCTGACCCAAACCCGGAGCGGATTCACCACCCCACTGGCCTTGGAGCCATAAGCCTCCACTGGCTGGAATCCTGTGTAATCTGCAATGGTTCCATACCAGATGATGACCCATGAGCCCTTGGGAGTCTGGAGGAAGGAGGTCAGTCAGTAGTCTGGAGGAGAGCACCAGGCAAGGGTCCAACAGCAGAGGCAGTATCTCCTTGAAAGTCAAGAGTCAATGTTGGAAAGCAACAGGAGACAGAGATGGGACCTCCAGGACCCTGGACAGCTCTCAGAGAAGAGATGAGTTGCTCCAATGAGTACTGGCAGAGCCCTCATGTGGTTCCTCAATCTGACTACATCGCCCAGGCCCCACACCCTTGCTGGAGATCCTTAAAGGGACAGCCCTCTGGCCTAGAGCCCAGCACTCTGTCGCCTCTTGGCTATCTCACATGGGGCACACCATCTGTGAAGTTGAGCCTTTGGTAAGTGAGGATGCTGGCCCCATGGCTGTGTTCAGCTTGGAAGCTACAGTCACTGGGGTCTCAGGATCAGGGGGTCTCTGATATGAAAGGCCCCAGCTCTCCAGGCTTGGACTCACTGTCCAGGTCCAGATCTGTGAGTTGTATTGCTAGCTCTCCTGACTCTACCGGCCCCTCTCTGTCTGAATTTGTTTGTGTCTAAGTCACTGCCGGAGCCCTCGGTCATGAGAGATGTTCATCAGACCATTAAAAATACAGAAAGGGTTCCCTGACGCTATAAAGTTTGAAAAGCACTGCCTTTCAGCATTACTGGCTCTGGATCAGTTAGCATGAATGTAATGCTAAGAAGGAAGTGTAGCTTTTTGGTTGCTGTTGTTGTCTGGAGAAAAAAACCAAACAAGGTTGTGTAGACTGATTTTAACATGGACCTGCTGCCCAGACCCTGGGCACACCCCATGCTGGCTCCTGTGCAGAATGCCACAGCCTTTGGCCTACAACACAGCCGCTCCTTCCACTCCTCCTTTCTTTTCACCTTCCAAATTGCAGCAATTCAGTAATAGCTTGTCCTGCTGGCCATGTGGCCAATTGAAATGTCAGAGGTAACAACCTCCTTGTGTCCCCACCCCACCCCCGATAAAAGCCTCCTTGGAGCTACCTTTACAAAACAGAAATTCATCTGCCATTTTTGTGTATTTCTCTAGCAAAAACCTCAAATCACAGGGAAAATGCACAGTGCCCCAGTGTGGGCTCGGTGCCACATAGCAGGTTTCCTTCAGTAAGGAAAAATGGGCAAGGTGGTGACTGGGGGTGGGGGGAACATGCTGCAAAAATACCCAGCAATATTTTGCTGGAGTAGCCATCAAAATGTATTAGATTGTTTTAAATACTCCATTCACAGCTAGTTGTTCTGCATATGCAGTGAGTTACCCCTAGGGATTTCCATCGCCAGGAAATTCGGCCCTTTTTCAGCTTGCTGGATTTCTGTGGCACCTCTGACTTGGCTTGCATATGTGAACCAAACAGCAGGTTTCTTCCAGTAATTCAGGAAATTTTTTCTTTTTTTCCCTAATTTGTGTAAATACCAATTTGCGGCCGAAATTTGCGTAAATTGCACAACTTGTGGCTGAAATTTGCACAAATTATGCAAGTCATAGCCGCAATGTGTGCAATTCATGCAAATTGAGCCAAATTTGCACAAATTATTTAAATTTCGGCTGCAATTTGTGCAAAATACTATTTACGCAATTTTTTTAAAAAAAACAAACCAGTACAGATCGAGTTGGGCCACCTCATGGGAAAATAACCCAAAATCCAGGAGGCTGAGATGATGAAAGCTCAGTGAGCTCCACCCCTTGGACAGATCTCTCTGGCAACCCTAGTTACCCCACGTGCCTTGCCAGAGCAGATTCCATTCACAGAGTCCTCCTTCCAGGTAGCAAGATTCTGGTAAGGACCAGAGTTTTCAGGTCCTCGGAGAACTCCTGGTTCCACAAATTGGTGCCCTCTGGGGATGATAGAGCTTGTAGCCCATTACATCCAGAGTGCACCTGGTGATAACCCAACAAGGTCCATAGCTCAACTGAGCTTAAGTTACATCCCAAAGCAGGCCAAATGGCTGCAAGCACCCTGCCCCTCAAGCAAAGCTGCCAGGAGTTCATAGGGGCAGAATTCTGAGAGGAGCTGTATGTTGCAGTGCTGTTGCAATGGCCACAAATTGTGCCATCTGCCTTCTCTTAAGAGAACATCTTGGGAGAATGAACAGATGTAAGTGGAGGAGCAGGAGATGCTGCGGCCTCCTGGCTCCCTGCCTGTCGAGCAAACAAGGGGCAGCCATGATGAGAGAGAGGAGGAACAAGGGCAGCCGGTGACCATGGCAGTGAGAAGGGAGACTCACTGAGGGAGGGGGCCCATGGAGGGCATCTTGCCCAAGAGCCCTCAAAAACCTGGAGCAGGCACTTTTTGAGTTCCTACTCCCAGGTTCAGGGGCCGGAAAGAGACTGCGGAGAGGTCTTCTGGAAATTTCCCATCGGTCTATTTTAAGAGTCTCTAGAAATTCTGGGATTATGCTAGGGATGTGCAAGTCATCAAAACTCAAGCTTGCAGAAGTTCTCCAAATTTGCTCTAGAAGCTCGGTCCAACTCGAGCCCGTAGCAGATCGTGAGCTTTTAGTTTAGTTTAGTTTAGTTTTGTATGAAAATCCGTGCATATTTTTCAAAATGTACACAGCAGTTGTTCACGTCATTGAAATGTACGCACATTCTTCTCCCGCTGATTAAACCATATTTGTGCGCATTTTTCAAAAGGGCGCATTTTTCGTGTGCGTTTTTCAAACGGACGCATGCTGTTGAATGCATTTTTTAGGTCTGAGAATCACATTGCCAGCTCGGAAATGTACGGACGTCAACTGCACATTACATCTGAGACTGTGTTCAGTAAGTCTGTATTCTTTGTATGTATTCTCTGTATGTTTTCTCTGTCTGTATTCTCTGTCAGTCTGTATTCTCACTGTGTTCAGTGAGTCTGTATTCTTTGTATGTATTCTCTGTATGTTTTCTCTGTCTGTATTCTCTGTCAGTCTGTATTCTCACTGTGTTCAGTGAGTCTGTATTCTTTGTCTGTATTCTCTGTATGTTTTCTCTGTCTGTATTCTCTGTCAGTCTGTATTCTCACTGTGTTCAGTAAGTCTGTATTCTTTGTCTGTATTCTGTATGTTTTCTCTGTCTGTATTCTCTGTCAGTCTGTATTCTCACTGTGTTCAGTAAGTCTGTATTCTTTGTATGTATTCTCTGTACGTTTTCTCTGTCTGTATTCTCTGTCAGTCTGTATTCTCACTGTGTTCAGTAAGTCTGTATTCTTTGTCTGTATTCTCTGTATGTTTTCTCTGTCTGTATTCTCCGTCAGTCTGTATTCTCACTGTGTTCAGTAAGTCTGTATTCTTTGTCTGTATTCTCTGTATGTTTTCTCTGTCTGTATTCTCTGTCAGTCTGTATTCTCACTGTGTTCAGTAAGTCTGTATTCTTTGTCTGTATTCTCTGTATGTTTTCTCTGTCTGTATTCTCTGTCAGTCTGTATTCTCACTGTGTTCAGTGAGTCTGTATTCTTTGTATGTATTCTCTGTATGTTTTCTCTGTCTGTATTCTCTGTCAGTCTGTATTCTCACTGTGTTCAGTAAGTCTGTATTCTTTGTCTGTATTCTCTGTATGTTTTCTCTGTCTGTATTCTCTGTCAGTCTGTATTCTCACTGTGTTCAGTGAGTCTGTATTCTTTGTCTGTATTCTCTGTATGTTTTCTCTGTCTGTATTCTCTGTCAGTCTGTATTCTCACTGTGTTCAGTAAGTCTGTATTCTTTGTCTGTATTCTGTATGTTTTCTCTGTCTGTATTCTCTGTCAGTCTGTATTCTCACTGTGTTCAGTAAGTCTGTATTCTTTGTATGTATTCTCTGTATGTTTTCTCTGTCTGTATTCTCTGTCAGTCTGTATTCTCACTGTGTTCAGTAAGTCTGTATTCTTTGTCTGTATTCTCTGTATGTTTTCTCTGTCTGTATTCTCCGTCAGTCTGTATTCTCACTGTGTTCAGTAAGTCTGTATTCTTTGTCTGTATTCTCTGTATGTTTTCTCTGTCTGTATTCTCTGTCAGTCTGTATTCTCACTGTGTTCAGTAAGTCTGTATTCTTTGTCTGTATTCTCTGTATGTTTTCTCTGTCTGTATTCTCTGTCAGTCTGTATTCTCACTGTGTTCAGTGAGTCTGTATTCTTTGTATGTATTCTCTGTATGTTTTCTCTGTCTGTATTCTCTGTCAGTCTGTATTCTCACTGTGTTCAGTAAGTCTGTATTCTTTGTCTGTATTCTCTGTATGTTTTCTCTGTCTGTATTCTCTGTCAGTCTGTATTCTCACTGTGTTCAGTGAGTCTGTATTCTTTGTATGTATTATCTGTATGTTTTCTCTGTCTGTATTCTCTGTCAGTCTGTATTCTCACTGTGTTCAGTAAGTCTGTATTCTTTGTATGTTTTCTCTGTCTGTATTCTCTGTCAGTCTGTTTTCTCACTGTGTTCAGTGAGTCTGTATTCTTTGTATGTATTCTCTGTATGTTTTCTCTGTCTGTATTCTCTGTCAGTCTGTATTCTCACTGTGTTCAGTGAGTCTGTATTCTCTGTATGTTTTCTCTGTCTGTATTCTCTGTCAGTCTGTATTCTCACTGTGTTCAGTAAGTCTGTATTCTCCCAAGAACTGGTAACATGGGTCATCCCCCCACCCCAGCACCCAATCCACTTCCATGCCAAATTAACAGCATCAGCTTAGCCTCCTCCTGTGTTTTCAGCCACCTATTCTGCTGTCATTTCCTGCTTTTTTCTTTCCCTACCTTTCCCTGTCTTTTAAACTTCCACAGATACAAGCTGGAGGGTGGTTAGTAATATGTAACCACAGTGATGTGACTGCATGTAAAAATTGCAAGGGAGTTAAAATGCATAGGAGGCAGATAGCCACCTACCATGTTCAGGACACCGAAACATCAATACATCATGTAGTTGCATCATGTGGTTGCATCAGTGTTTTAAGACAGATGTTTGGCCTGAGCCTCAGGTTTCTGTGTTAGTTCTTGAGCAATAGTGGACAACTGCCCAATTGGAGATGAAACCAAGAGCCTTTCTGGTACAGGCTGCACCTGAACTCCATCCTAGAGTGTGCATTCTCGAACCTAGGGATGGGGGACAATTTGTCTCAGTTCACATTTTGCTATGAGATACAAGCATAACAAATTTGCAGTCCCCAAATCAGTATGTGAACCAGAATGCACTTACTCTTTGGTATTTGCAGTTCTCCAAACTTTGTCATGCAAGTATCAGAACAAAAACATGTATACAAAGATGTGGATATTAGAGAAAATCGCACACAAAAATATGTATATTATGGAACAAAAGTGAACCAAAAAGTGTTATATAAGGGAAAACTAAATCCATACAAAAATGCATCTATTAGGAGAAATGTGAACAAAAACGGATACTAATTCGTGTGCAGTGTCTTCTTGATTAAAGTCACAAACTGATTTGGTATTGGGATAGAATAAACACAGAGGAAATGAGAAATCGAGGGAAAACAAATTGGGAGAGTCATGGAATTGCTGAGCATTCTGGGAGAGCTATGTAACAGGAAGTGGGATGTTTTTTGATCCCAAGAGCCAGCTAGGCTCAAGAGGCTTCCAAGCAGAGATTTATGCTATCAGATCAAACAGCCCTGGAGTTTCATGAGTGGAAAAACGCCTCCCTACAACTCTGAAAAAGTGGCCTTTCCCTGCTCCAGAACAGGTACGTTAACAATACACACACACACACCCCGTACACCAACAACCAGTAGAGGCTGGTGGCTCCAATGTCGTTGTGCTGTGAATCCAATCTGGGATTCAGTCAGAACCAGGCAGAACTCTGAAGGAGCTATCCAAGGTGCTGAAGCTATTTCAGGGCTAGGATTCGGCACCTTGGATAACTCCTTTAGAGTCCTGGCTGGTTCTGACTGAGACCCGGAATGGATTCACAGCCCCACTGAAATTGGAGCAATCAGCGTCCGTTGTCAACAACTAGGGTTGACTGAATATCACGCTGCTTGCCCCCCCCAGAGGATGACATCTTTGCAAGTGTTTCATGAGAGGCCGAATTGCGCACTGCACAACATCTGCCGCTTCCCCCTGCGTTAAGGCCCAGAAACATGCCTTGGGGCAGGCAAGGGCAGTGGAGATGACAGGCCTTCTGAGGGTCTGGCAGAACATCTTTTCCTGGTGGAGGCTAGGACCAGTGGTGGAATGGAGCCAAAGGCTTGCACTGATGCAGCACCACCATTTCCTGAGTAGCAGGGATGCTGATGCCATCTGTCCCCTCCCATCCTCAGACTTCCATGTTCCCTCTGAGCTTAGCGGCAATCCTCACAGTAGCTGGGGGCAACAATATATTGTCCCCTGCTGTAATGCAAAGTATTTTGGGGTGGGGTTTGGCCTCGAATGGGCAATTAAGAGCCCTTCGCTTTACCAAAGACCCGCTCCTGGTAAAGATGGAAACTGCTAGAACTGGGTTTGTTGATACAGATCAATGCAGCTGCCTGCTCTTCAGACTCTCTCTGGGGGGTTGGCTATAGGGACTGTCGTGATGAGACCCTGCACTTCAAAATTTACCACTACACCACTCAGTGGAGTCTGGTGGCTCCGATTCCGGTGGGGCTGTGATTCCATTCTGGGTTTTAGTCAGAACCAGCCAGAATGCTAAAGGATCTGTCCAAGGTGCTGAACCCTTCCCCCAAAATGGGTTGGCACCTTGAATAGCCTCTTCAGGGTTCTGTGTATTGTTATTCTGGAGAAATGTCTGGGTGGGGGAATTGGGGGGTTGAACTGTGTAGCAAAAGTCTTGTGGGGGTTGGGGGGGGCAGCTCATATCTCCCCCCAATCCTTGACTGATCTGGCTGGATTTCGACCTTGCTGCTGGTTAACCCATTCTCTCCCAGCCTGGCAAATTTGGCAGCTTTCCATTCACATTTGCAAGTCGGCAGTTGTTACGCTCTTTCACTCTTTTTTCTTGGATTTTCACACCCATTTTTTTTTCTGCCATAGGCTATGCGTTAGAAGAACTCCCCATGGACCTATAACTCAAAGGGCAATGGTAACGTCCATCCATGAGGCCCTACATGAGTGTAAATCCTTTTGCCCAATAACATCCCATAGTAAGTGGGATGTTTGTTATGTTTGTTATGCACCAAACCTAGCTAATAGTTTGTTATGCACCAAACTTAGCTAATCTGCTGGGAAATTTATGTATCTATGTTCAGAACTGGGGGCAGATCGGACAAGGGGGAGGTTAGCTATGCCCCCAAAACTGCCTTTCTGGCCCTATGGAAAAATGCGCAAAATAGTGTTCCCAACCATAACATACCATCTCTGCTACCACCTCTGCTGCTGCCTTCCTGAGCCCCAAGGTAAGCTCCCATGCCTTGGGGCAGGTGAAGGAGGAAACAGCAGCAGAGCCTGGCAGGATCGAGGTGGGCACAGCCTATTTGAGGGAGTGCCTCTCCCTATGTTGTTTGCCCAAGAACTGAGATCTGTTGGAGGGGTCCTCCTCTGCATCCCACCAGTACGAGACATATACTATGGTGGGATGTGGGAGAGGGCCTTCTCTGCTGTGGCACCCCGGTTGTGGAATGGCCTCCCCTTGGAGGCCCAATTGGTGCAGACATTGGTCTCAGTTTGGCGCCGAGTAAAAACACGGCTTTTGACCAAAGCCTTTGAGAGCTAAATGCATTCCCTAGCACATTGTTTCAACTGTTTTATTGTTTTAGATTTTAAATGGTATTAGTTGTTTAATAGTTTAATGTGTTTTTAGCTATTTAAATAATTTATTGTTTTATACTTTTCAAATTGATTTTATCTGTATATTTATCTGTATCTTTATGCCGCCCTGAGATCTTAATGATACAGGGCAGGATAGAAATGTTTTAAATAAATAAATAAAAATAAATGAATCCCACTTGCAAACTTTTGCGTAGGGGCACTCCTGTCCAAATATTTGCAACATCTCCACCAACCATGACCTTTGTCTGACCAGACGACTGCTCAGAGGATGTACACAGCAACCATAATGCATTTTCAGGGTGAGGCATGAGAGAAGGAACAAGTGATCGAGCGGCAGCTGGATCTGAGATAAAGGCTTCCATGGTTCGGTGCGGAAGCTTAAAGTGGGGGAAAGAGCAGCCGTTGGGAGGAAGAGGGCCTGCACTCCATTACGTACCGTTGTATGCCAGTTCAGCAAATTTCAAGGCGAGCCCTTGCTTGACTTTCCGCACCTCCCGGTCCATAGTGAAGGCCTCGATGTCTAAATGAGCATGGTAGAGGATCGTTCCTGCTGGGGTCTCGTAGATACCTAGCCATTTCACCAGGCAGGGGGAGAAAGAAACAAGAGAGAAAGGTGGGAGGGAGGGAGAGGGAAATGAATGAGCCCCAAACTGTCAGGAAATGACAAAAAATAATGATTTGGCTGACAGAAGGAGCTGTAGCCCTGGCTCCATTCAGTCTCAGCTTGCTGTAAAATGCATCCATCATTATAGTCCTGCTGGGGCCGAGACAGTCCACTCCGCATCTCATGGAGAAAATTTCTAGATTCCGCTCTTTGAAGAGGCACTCCAGCGAGGCTAAATGACAGGGTTTAGGAGCTGGTCCCCCCACCGACGCATGCCCACCGGTCTGTGGCTGAAAACCTGTAATTAGACAAGCCACGCAGGGCAAAGTCATGGGGGTCTGGAAAAATCCTCCCTTCTCCTCTCCCCCACCAACCATTCCACTGAAGAAGGAGAAGGGGGGGAAAGCCCCTCACATCAGCTGTGGAGAATGGAGGTTACCTGGGAGAGGGGAGTTTCACCCTACCTCGATTTTGGAGGCGGTTAACCCACCCTCCCGCCATCTGTTCCTCGTTGCCAACCCCAACTTGATGAATAGTTGAGCTCAGCAAACATGTCTCGAAACCAAAGTTTAATTCCTTTTGATAACTGAGGCCAGCAATGGCTGTTTTTTTGGGGGGGGGCTTAAACAGAAGAAGGAGCACGTGGAAGGAACACCACCAGTTTTGCTGCAGCTCTGTGCTGTTCAGCTGGATTTGGTCATTTGTTTATGAAAAATAAAATATTTCCACCATGGCTTTGGAACCATGAGGCAGCTTGCAAAATCTGTTAAAATCTGCAGCAGCCAGTGAAAGCTAGAACGCACACATAAACAGGCACCATGAAAAAACGACGAGAAGAACACCTATAGCAGCAAAAAGATCCACAGTTGCATTCCACTTAAAACCAAATATGCTCCATGAGTCCCAAGAGGTCTTTGTTTGGCCAGAGCCATCTGTTGAGGTTGCTCTAAGCTCCAGATTTCATGCAACAAGACTAGATGGCCAACATGTTACCCATCAGCTGTCATTCTATGAACGCTTCTGCCTTCACCTAGCTCCTAAAAACAGAGACTGAGCAGAGTGAACTTCCCTAGGAAGAGAGGGGAACACTAACATGCAGGTAAAATATGTCCTGTTCACCTACGGAACAGAGTCAAATGCCACACTGGAGGCATTCAAGATGAAGCCGGACAGCCACCTGTCAGGGATGCTTTGACTTGGCTTCCTGCATTGAGCAGGGGGTTGGACTCGATGGTCTTACTCCAACCCTACTATTCTATGTTTCTATGATTCTGTGAAATCATAGATTTCATCATAGATGAAATCATAGATTTCATCTATGAGATTTCATCTATGATTTCATCTATGAAATCTATCATAGATTTCATCTATGTTGACATGAGGTCTTGCCTTGAGGGGAAAGAAGCAGAGACTTTTGGCTCAGCATGGACAAGATCTCAAGATAAGAGCATGCAAACAGGATTGATGCTCCTGCTGGGTGGAGTTCACAATTTCCCACAGAAACACAGTGACTTCTAATTTGGGAATAACCCTGTATGTAGAATTGGGAATGTTCTTGTCACACCATCTCAAAAAGCCTATCCCAGAAGTACAAAAAAAGGCAACCAAATTGATCAAGGGCTCAATGCAACTTCCGTATGAGGAACAGCTAAAGAATTTGGAGATTTTTTTCATTTGGAGGTGGGGGGAAAGAGGAAGACTATGGAGCAGGGATGGGAAAATGACATGGTAAAGCTTTACAAAATTACACACAGTGCAGAGAAAGTGGGTAGAGAGACATTTTTTCCTTTCCTCGTAACACAAGAACAGAAGGTCACACAATGAAAACAAACAGTGCTATGATGGTGCAAAACAAAAGGAAATACTATTTTGAACAGTCCGCACTTAAGTTCCGGAATTCACAGCCACGTTCCATGCTGATAACTCCCAGCTTAGATTGATTTTTTGACAAATCCATAGGGAACAGTTCCATCAGAGGCCATTAGCCACATTAGGTCAATGGAGACTCCATATTAAGAGGCAATATCTGCCTGAACACCAGATGCAAAGGAGAAATAATAGCCACTTGCATTTCGCCGAAAGGATCAAGTATTTAGGTTAGGGGTGCTTGTAGTCTAGACCCAACCTTTTCACTAGAGGCACAAGTTTCTTCTGTGGCTGGGAGCACCTTTTTACCAGGTTGGGCTGATATGCCAGCTATGACCCAACCGGGAACCTCCCAGTTGGATTACTACAATGTAATGTATGTGGGGCTGTCCTTGAAGATGGCTTGAAGACAAAATTAATACATTTAATACAAAATATAGCAACTAGGGTACTGACTGGAACTGGGCATTATGACCATATCACATCACTATTATCTCCACTGGTTTCTGGTTCATTTCCAGACTCAGTTCAAAGTTCTGCTTCAATCTATAAAGCACTTCAAGGCTTGGGGGCATAGTATCTAAAGGACCAGCTCCTCCCATATTTTTCTGCCCATGTCCTGAGATCATCATCTGAGGCCTTGCTCAAATTCTGGAATGCTCTCCCTAGAGAAGTCTGCCTGACACCTACTTTTCAGCCCTAGGCAAGTACCTTTTTACTCTCCCAGGCCTTTAAAAAGTATTTTTAACTGCTGCTTGCTTTATTTTTAATATGTTCAACGCTGCATTTTAAAAGCATCTTCTCCAAGTTTCCATAGTTATTCAAATCATTTAAATGCTGAATTCTTGTTCCTGCTTTTAAAACAATACTTCTTGATGCATCTTATTATTGGTTTGATTAATTTTGCTTTTACTATGTACGTTGCCTTAGAGCATTGGCCATAGGGTGACATAAATTGAATAAATAAGAACGCAAACCTATTGATTGTGCCCTTGATGATTGGAAGCCCCCAAACTCAGAGGCTTCCTGTCATCCAATGCAGGGTACGAGGAGGGGCGGAGGTGATCTTCACCTCCCTGTCCTCCCACCCTGCATTTTTCACTAGACAGGTTCTTTTGCCCATCTAGCAATGATGCTTTGGAGTGGGAGGGAAGGAGGATGGAAGAGGTTCAGGATAGCTTGTATCCTGGACTCCCCAGTCCCCTCCCCTCCCTGCCCACCAAAATGCCCCCCTTTCCCCCTTTCCAGGGTCACTTTTCCGACCTCAGAGGCCAGCCAGCACAATTCTTTCCATGCTGGCTGCAAGGGGCAGGGAAGGGGGGGGGTTGGATCTTCAACTCCCCCTTCCAAGGTTGGAGCACTGTTTCTGACCTCGGAGGGGCGAATTCCCAGTATGCTATGGCCCCTCAGACAAGGTGTAGGGGCCATCGGATTGGTCCCTCTATAAATTAAATTACAAATACTTGCCTGCCTGCAGAGCTTTCCAAGGCATCCATCAAGCCGCTGCAGAGAGGAGGATGCTGTATTAGATGGAACTTTGGTTCAACCCAGCAGGGCTCTTCTTTTGACCCAAGAGAACCTAGGAACATAGTAAGCTGCCTCATACCAGGTCAGACTCCTGGTCCATCTAGTTCAATGTTTACTGTGACTGACAGCAACTCTCCGGGGTCTTTGGTAGAGGTCGTTCACACCACCTGGGAGCTAACCCCTTTTCTTTTCTCTAACTGGAGATGCTTGAACCTGGGACTTTCTGTATGTAGCAGTGAGCCAGTGGAGGCTGGTGGGTCCGATATCAGTGGGGATGTGAATCTGCTCTGGGTTTCAGGCTGCCTTTACACTAAAGAAAACCCCCGCAGTCCTCCCACTGTGAAGCCTTTCTGCATCTACAGCAGGCTCCCAGATGCCAACCACGTGATTGCTGAGAGTGGAAGTGTTTAATTTCCAAGGTTCCATAGAGATCAATGAAACAGTGCCATCTAGTGGCTGTTTTAATAGCGTAACAATTCGACTTAAATAGATAGTTCATTATTTCCGGATCTTTTTGAGACAGAATATCCAGCAAATACCTCTGCATGTGCCCTGGAGGTTGAGGATGTCATGAAAAGGACCTGCAAACGTCCGTGAGTGAGCAATCTCAATAGCAGGATAAAAACTCTGTGTGAAGGAGCCCTCAGTCAGAACCAGTTAGAATTTGAAAGGAGCTATCTTGGGGATAGGGTTCAGTGCCTTCGATAACTCCTTTAGATTTCTGACTGGTTCTGACTGAAACCCAAAGTGGAATCACCACCCATTGACATCGGAGTCACCAGCCTCCATCGGAGTGAGCTATGAACCCTCCAAACCATACCAAGTGGGTGAGATCCATCTGGTACCAACATTGCCATCTTTTCAGCGCCAAGCATTTGACAGCATATGATGAGGTGTTTTCCTTTTAATGTTGTTTTTATCAAGTCCTGGTAATGTTATTGTCCATTGTTTTTAACTTGTTTTTAAACTGTTTCAAATGTTTGAATGTTAAAGGTTTTATATTATGTTTTATCATGCTGTGGACCACCCAAAGAGCTTTAGCTATTGGTCAATATAGAAATTTAAAAAATGAATGAATGAATGAGGCCTGAAGAACTTGAGACTTTTTCTTTTAATGGAGAGAGAAAGAAGAGAGAAAATGAAGTTCACACCATATAATGGAGATCAAATGATCTTCACAGCTCACATGTTGTCAGTGGTTTGATGGGGAACCAGTTGGGCATGCCATATCCTGATAGCCCACAGATCCTCACTGTCAAAGAAGCCAGCATAGAATCATAGGGTTGGAAGGGGCCTGCAAGACCATCGAGTCCAACCCCCTGCTCAGTGCAGGAACCTGATTCCCAGGTGGTCTCCCATGCAAGTACTGACCAGGGCCGACCCTGCTTAGCTTCCAAGATCAGACAAGATTGAGTGCATCCAGCCCTATGCTCGACGTCATAGAATCACAGGGTGGGAAGGGGCCTACAAGACCACAAGTCCAACCCTCTGCTCAGTGCAGGAACCTTGATTCCCAGGCGGTCTCCCATCCAAGTACTAACTAGGGCTGACCCTGCTTAGCTTCTGAGATCAGAATAATTCACAAAGAACAAGGTTCTCCAATGGCTACTAGTCATGATGGCTCCAGGATCTGATGGCTCCATGCTCCAGGATCAGAGGCAGCAGGCCCATGGATTTTAAAAAATTAATTAATTAACTAACTAAATTCATATCCCACCTTTCTTCCATCATGGAATTCAAGGTGGCTACATGTGGTTCCCAGGTGGTCCCCCCTCCAAGCACTGACCAGACCCAGACCTGCTTAGCTTCAGCAAGGTGGCTGCCTCACGTGCCTTCAGACAGTGCCTGGGACCAGCTGCTGGAGAACCAAAGTGGGAGCATGCCATTGCACCTGTGTACTCCTTGTGGGTTTCCCGTTGGGGCATCTGCTCAGCAACTGGGTGTGCAGAATGCCAGGCTAGGCAGGCCTTTGGCCTGACCCAGCATGGCTGTTCTTACATTCTTATTAAGAGGTTGAGAGGAACTGAACTATTTTCTGGTCCTGTCATTAGACCCAGATTATATGAAATCAGGGAAGCTGGCAGTGGGTGGGTGGAGGAACACCCTTGTTTGGAAGGAGGGACCACTGGGTGGTAGCATCATGGAAAGGAAGATGGCAGATGTGGATGGGGAAAGGTAGGCGGCCACATAATGTTGAGGCAACTGCAATTCCTCCCCTCACTGCTTACAATCCCATTCAGCCCCACAGCTTTTAGCGCTCGTTAAGTCTCAGTTCTAAGGCCACGTGGCAGGCTCGTAGCATTTGTGCAGGGAGCTGGGAGGGGGGAGAAGGGGATATTTATTACCTGTTACTTAATGCCTTGCACCCCACACAATAAACATATTATTTTGCAACCCTGCAATGGCAAATGTAAATCATGGAGGGGTAAAAACATTGCACCAAAAAGATCTGTGCCACTCCCCCCCCCAAAAAAAAAACCATGCAGCAACCCTAACCCATTCCAATTAATCCATCTGCTCCTTTCCTCAGATGGTGTTAAAGTTAATTTGGGCTGATAAAAAAGCTTGGTTTTTGTATGTGTGCGTGTAAGCTTTCATCCACTCCCTCCTCCACTTTGATGCCTCCCCCGCCCCATAGTCACCCCGCACTTTGCTCTGAAAGAAAAAAAGGGGGAGTGTGGAATAGATTCTTTTCCTCTTGTCTGTTTCCCCCACTCTCTATAATATTTTTGTTTGATTTGTGACAGAAACCTGAAGCTAAAAAGACTGCAGCTCTGGAAGCCAGTTTTTTTGACAGTCGAAGTACGAACCGCTGCAAGACGGGAGAGGAAAATGACAGGCGCTCATCCTGCGTTACCATGCAGGAGACAAGAGACACCTTCAAAGTGACACTCACAGCCGCTTCAAGTGTCTATTTTCATCTCTCCATGTTTACAGGAAAAAGACAGAGGTGTCAGCGATGCAGGCTCACGGCATTTCAATCATGCCATAATTGCTGCTGGGAAAGAGCGGAGGGAGGGGGGAGAAAAAAGTGGACTGGGGGGAAATAAAAAAAAGAGGAGGGGAAAATAGAGACAGCTGCTGCTACTTAAAAATTTCCAATTTGTAACCTCTGCTGTCTGTTTACCCTGAATGAAGCAATTTTGGCTTCTTTGACGGCAATCCGCCAGTTCTAGCTGGGAATCTTAGGGATGTGAGAACTCACCTATGTCTGGGTTCTCTGGACTCCTGCCCAGCCTCTGCTCCTGCTCGCTGGTCCCCGGACCATGCTCGATCCCCTCTCATGCATGGCGAGCAGCCCACACTCACCCCAGCAGCCTCATCAAGCTCCACGGTCACCATTTCTAAAAAACATAAAATGGTGATCGCAAAAATGTGCACTTTGCAAATGCGCATAGTTTCATGTGTGAAATGCACATTTTTGCGAAGGCACACACTAGTCTGTGTATGAAAATGTGCATTTTTCATAAAATACGCATTTTGCGCATATGCAAATATGTGCATTTGCAAAGTGCACATTTTCGCATACGTGAATATGCACACTCACAAAAATTCACATTTTCGTGTGTGTGCAAATTTGTGCATTTTTGCAATTGCCATTTTATTTCTCAGAAAATAAACTCGACAAGGCTGCTGGGGTGAGTGTAGGCCATTTGCTGAGTGTGGGCAGGGAACGAGCAGGGGCAGGGGCTTGTTGAGCAGAGCTCGGGGGTCCGGGCAGGAGCAGGTCTGCCAGATTCCTGGACTGAATTGGGCGCCCATGCCATTCCTAGCTGGCATTGCTGCAGTGACACTCCGTAGCCCCTGGCCCTCATACAAGCAGACTCAAGACATGAGGGGAGTAAGAAATATCACCCCCAGGCAAGGGACAGCGAATCCCTTTCATGGCCTGCACCACCAGTGAGTTGATGGGGAACTGGTTGGATTTGCCAAAGCCTGATGACTGGGAGATTTGGTCTATGGATTCTCACGGCCAAGCACAGGCCAGAGTCCCCATGATGGAAGGTCCCCTTCACACATGTTTCCATTTTGCGGTGAACACATGAAAACCTCCTGACTTTAAAAAATGTCCTGTGTGAATGTGGTAAACACATGTTTGCAGACATGCATTCCGTCGGCCACAGCTCCCTTTTTTGAATTTCTGGCCAACCCAGGTTCACTGCCATGTGATGTGTGAACAGGCCCCCAAGCTAAGTCTGGAGGATGTTCAACTGCAGGATTTGGGTGACCCGTTAACTCACTCACACAGTCATCTGCAGTTCACAGGCAAATACAGAGCCTCGCTCCATCAGGCCACTGCGGCAAATGTTCTGCTTCCCAAGGCAGTCGGTGAGATACCTCCGGGAGGTTGGCAAGTAAAAAGTGAAGGCAAAAGCCCCCCTCTCTTGTTTTGTTCCCCACCCTCCAAATACAGCTACCAAGGCAGGGTGTACCCTGAAGGCATCTGGTCCCCCCAAAATCTGGAGCTAACACTGCCGGGACCTCCTGGAGACAAGCGTGTGGTTTACCACTGAGCTACGATCTATCTAGCCAGTATATTTCATTCTACTTGGGTGCAGCTCCCTAAAGTCTCAGGTTTCCCAGCTCATGTTACTGGAGGTGCAAAAAAATACAGCCATCTAAACATGTATGCAAAGAAGGTGTCCCGTCACAGACTGACTGCCCCTCTCCACAGTCTGAACCGGGGAACTCATGATTCACAGCGTAGCATCTTAGCCACCAGGTTATGTTTGCTCTGCTGTCAAAAGTTTCAGAGATGCTGCATTTGAAGCCCGCCTTGCTTTGCTTAAAAACCCATCCTTTTCACCATGACAAGAGTGCAAATATTTTGATAAGGCTTCCCAGCAAACTATCGTTTTTCTCCCCCTCCCCCCTCCCCACACATCTGTCCCTTTTCAACTCAAGGCCTAGGTCGCTTACATTAGAACAGTCTTCCCTGACCTGGTGCCCTCCAGATGTGTGGGACTGTAACTTCCATCTTTTCCAGCCACATGGCCAGTGGGAATGATGGGAATTGCAGTCCAACACATCTGGGGAGCACCAGCTCCGGGAAAGTTGCAATCCTTTGATTAACTTATCTCACATGTGTTATCTTTTTTCTTCTTCTTCCTCTTTTTAAACTAGAAGACCAAATTACAATTATTAATTATTATTAATTAATTATGCTTACAATTCACAGGATGGGCAGTCATTCCATGAAGCAGCTTCTTATTTTAAAATAAGAGTAAAACAGTAATAAGAGTTATTTTGTATTTTTAAAGGAGGTCTTGGCTTGCTGCAATTTACCCCACAGTACTCAACAAAATCCCCCTCCCCATTTAATTGCCAAGCACCCCCTGTCCCCACAAAACTTTCCATTTGTCATTGCTGAGCTACTGCAGAGATGAGGACTGCATGCATCTTCTCTCCATTCTGAATTAGCCGATGCCCAGTTCTCAGAGGATTGCAGAAAAGGACTGAATGGAGTCATGAACCACCTCAGAGGGAGTTCTCAGAGTAGAAGGCAACTTCACAGGATCCGTTAACCTTGATAACGATCCCTCTCATCCTGGATGTGTTTACATGTTTGTTTGTTTGTTTTTTATTTATTTATTTTTAGTACATTTATATCCCACCTTTGTTCCTCTTGCAAGGTACCCAAGGTGCCTTACATTTTATCCTCACAAAACCCCTGTGAGGAAGGTTGGGCTGAGAGTCAGTGAGTGGCCCAAAGTCACCCAGTGAGCTTCATTGCTGAGGGGTGACTAGAACTCGGATCTCCCAGGCCAGCTCTCTAACCACTACATCACACTGGCTTTAACCACTACACCACAACATTTCAGGAACTGCTGAGATCAATGAGGATTCAAACCAAGAGTCTAATCTTGGCATCAGAGGGTGTCACTGCTGGGCAGTTGCCAACAGCCTGAGCCCTCAAGAAGGCTCACCAACAAGCCACTGGCCCAGAATACTTGCTACAGACACCCAGGATCCTGTGCTGGGCAAAAAAAACACCTAGCGGCTACCCAGCTATGGAGCATTGGCAGCTGTGGCCGGTGCCTGCCATTTTAATTCCCTCGCGATGACAGTGGGCCCCAGAGGCATTGTAGGGAATTAAAATGCCAGGTGACAGCATTTGTGCACTCGCTTGTGCGAGTGCACAAGCAGCAGTGCAGTCTGGGTAGAATGGCATTTCTGCTTGTGCACTCGCCTGATTGGCATGACCCGGGGTTTGAATTCCCGCTCCTCAGGCGGAGGAGGAAGAGCCTCTAATACAGCTCTCTCAATCCCAGAGGAGGATGAAACCATAGCTTTCCCCAGTCTGGTGGCCTCCAGATGTTTTGGACTTCCTCCCCTCAGCTCAGCCAGCATGGCTAATGACTAGGAATACTGGGATTTGTGGTCCAAAATTCTGGTGGGCACCAGGTTGGGTAAGGCTTCTGTAGAAGCACACTTCAACACCCCTCACATTTCAAGGGCCCTGGCCCCAGGAGAGCACCTGGGAGCAGGTTCCAGAGGAGGTGGCATTGCTGTCCTCAGATTCCAAGGTCTGATGCTACCACCACAGCCAAGTGCCTCCATGACGTCACAGCCAAAGGCTTGTAAAGCCAGCATGGCCCCTCTTAAGGGAGAAGGCCTCATCCGGTGTGTGGGAGGAGCTAGCAGCCTCTAGAACAGAGATGGGGGACGGTGACCCTCAGGATGCTGCTGGACTTCATTTCCCACCAGTGAAAGCAGAGCTTCCTTTTGCAAACATTCCACACACCCAAACCAAAAGGGTAAGTTTAGCAGCAAACACTGACACTTCCACGGAAATTTAGCACACAGGACGAACAATATATTGACCCTCTTGGGGAAGGGCTAGGGATGATGGAGAAATCCGGTTGTTGGGTGGAGTTGGATGAGTTTTCCTAGGCTCGCTCCCCCCCCCCCCCCGCGCCCGACTTGATCTGCAGCAAGTCGGGCCAGTTTGTGGATTTTCCGGAAATTTTGCACATTATTTGGGAAGGTTCCGCAATTTGCACAATTTTCTGAGCCATTTGCGCAAATCATGGCTGAACTTGTAGAAATCACAGCTGAACTTGTACAAATCACAGCTGAATTTGTACAAAACACAGCTGAATTTGCACAAAATGTGGAACTTTCCCCCGAAAATGCGCAAAAACATTCCCGGAGTTTGGGGAACAGCCAAAGCCCGGCTTGCAAACACAAAGCGAGTTGTACATGCCACGGAACTCTGTCAAGCCAAAAAAGAACTGGATTTCCCAGCAGTGCAATGGACATCCCTATGAAGGACTCTGGAACTGCGTTTGTACCTAGTACTGTGGGTCTATTAATATGTTCTTTGGCAGTTGGAGTCACTGCTTGTATTGATATATATCGCTTTGCTTGCTATATGGGGGCCAAACTACACAAAGTTTTGACCTTGAGTGCAACGTTGTTTTTCACAAATTGATGATCTGGGTTGGGACTCCCAGTGTGGCGAGGGTGGGGGAAGGTGGTTTAAACTTTTGCCACCCACTGTGGCCCTGTTGGGCATCCCACACCTGCATTTTGCATTGCCCCCAAAGGTCCCGTTTGTGTGTGGGATCTGGATTGGCACCATAGCAGAGGGGAAAGGGTTGAAGTGCCTTTATTTCCCCTTACACTAGCTTGCACTTTGTGAAAAACATCCCTGCACTTAAGGGCAGAATTACATGATTAAAGTGACATGTGGCTTGGCCTTAACAACATATTTGCTGTGAGCACCTTTAAAAGGTGGCTTTAAAAAGAAGAAGAGAGAATTAGATTCCCAACAGCATGAAAAGAAGCATTTTTCATCCTGAAAGATTCCTCTCCAATGTGTTCCACCTCTAGGGGGCTCTATCCTAAAGGAGACAACCGTTCTCAGTCCTCCTCTGCAGCTGACCCGAAGGGAGATTAGCAGCAGTGGCTGAGAGAGCTGAAGGTGCTGCGATAAGGCATTTCACGTGTCATTTCTCCCATCCCCGGTCAAACCTGGTTTGCAGGTTTTTGAAGAGCTCACACACACAAAAATCCCACGAGCATATTTGCCCATGTGTCAGGCTCCCAGCAGAGACCTCTTCAGAGGAGAACTACGATTCCTCAGCAAGCCCCACTCCCACAGAAGATGGCAGGGACACCTTGCCTGTGAACCCCAAGAATCCTGATGACCCCATTCTGAGCCCGGCTGTGGTTCTTGACTCTCCTCCCTTGTCCTACGGCACTCCAGAGCACCAGCAATGCTAGACCAGATGGGGTGCTCAGAGGTGTCATTGCAGTGCCCACCTGGCTGCTAGAAGACCCTTTCATCTAGGGTTTACTCAGGAGAAAAGGTATACTCATGAGGAGGAAGACCCAGCTATAGACACTGAAGCCGCAGACTCAGCTGCAACTGGTGAATCAGGGACAGCCAGTATATAAAGCTCTTTCCCAGACCTTTGCTGGGTTAACAGCTCTGAGTGAGTCACTTTGTTCCAGCCATGTGCACAAGTCAAGATACTGTGTTGTGAACCACCCAGAGAGCTTTGGCTATTGGGCAGTACAGAAATGTAATTAAGTAATTAAGTAATAATGGGATGAGTGTTCACAGCACAGGCAATGAAAGCTCCATCACTTCACACTTGGCTCTCTAAAAATACTCTTTCCAGAATTTTAGGAGCAAATGGAATTATTTTATTTATTGCATTTCTATACTGCCTTTCTAGAACCAACTAAGGTGGTTAAAAAAATTCAGGAAACAAAAATCATCAACAGAAATTACTGCTATCAGGACAGCCAACTCCAGGTGTTGAGGGTGACAAGACCTAGAAAGGCCCCTTGAATGGGGGTAAGGGAGGAAGAAGTGGTGGTATAGCTATTGAGGGATGGAGCACATAAATTGATGACCCATCCCAGAATCCTTTGGGCAGTCGCAGCGGCCATTGGTGGCTGCTCTGTTGGTGCAGGTCCTGGACAGACTAGAGAGAAGTGTGCGCTACCTCTGAGCTGCCTGGATCCTTTGCCCAAACAAAGCCAAGATGGCAGCATCGGGTTTCTGTTGCTGGGATCCCAGTACTAACTCCTCAGTGCATGGCACCAGTCACGGCCATCAGATTCAAGATAGGCTATTCCCCCAGCAACATATAGATCTCCCCATCAGGGAGGCCTCCCAAGCCACTGGAGACATGACCGGAAGAGAATCAGCACTGAAACAATTCTTACCTCTTGACTTCATCCCAATAAATCGGTTCTCCACAATGTCAATGCGCCCAACACCATGCTTGCTGCTGCAGAGAGAAAGGAGACAAGAGTTGGCAGTTGCAGGAATCCTTTCTCAACCTGCATACCAGTGGTGCAAATAACAGGAACCATGACACTATGGACCAGACCAAAGGTCCACCTTGGCATTTCACTCTGTCAAAGACAGCTTAAGAACATGAGAGGAGCCCTGCTGGATCAGACCAAGAGTCCATCTAGTCCAGCATTCTGTTCACATGGTGGCCAACCAGTTGCCCATGGGAATCCCACAAGCAGGACAGGAGTGCAACAACTCCCTCCCACACATGTTCCCCAGCAACTGGTGTCCACAGGCTCACTGCCCCTGATACTGGAGGGAGCACACAGCCATCAGGACTAGTAGCCATTGACAGCCTTCTCCTCCAGGAATTTGTCCAACCCCCTTTTAAAGCCACCCAAACTGGTGGCCATCACGACATCTTGTGGTAGCGATTCTATAGTTTGGCTCTGAGCTGTGTGAAGAAGTCTTTGCTTTCATCTGACCTGAATCTCCCACCAATCAGCTTCGTGGGAGGACCTCCTTGGGTTCTAGTAGTATGAGAGAGGGAGAAAGATGTCTCCCTGTCCACCTTCTCCACACCAGGCATAATTTTGTACACCTCTATCATGTGTCCCCTCACTTACCCTTTTTCCGAGCTAAACAATCCCAGCTGTTGTAACCTTCCCTCGCAGGGGAGTTGCTCCAGTTCCATCTTGACACCAGGACAAACAGGGTTCCTCCAGAGACAGGAGAGAGGGATTTCCCCCCTCTCCCCTCATTGGAACATAGGGAGCTAGCTCAGTATTGCCTGAAGACTGGCAGCGGCTCTCCAGGGTGTCAGAGGGGGCATTTCCTGACCTTGCCAAGAGATGGCAGGGTAGAACTTGGGACCTTCTGAATGCAAAGCATATGCTCTAGCACTGAGCTACAGCCCTTCTCCTAAAGCGCAGGAAAACGCTTTCTAACAAGTCAGAACATTGGTCCTTCTGGTCCAGTGTTGTCTACACTGATTGGCAGCGGCTCTCCATTGTTTCAGGTGGGGGTCTTTCCCAGTCCTGCCTGGAGATGCCAGATGTTGAACCTGGAGCCTTCTCCACACAAAGCAAGTGCTCTTCCTCCGAGCTATGCCCCCTTCCCACTCATAATACTGGAACTTGGGGTCACCAAGTGAAGTTGAATGGCAGTATGTTCAGGACGGAAAAAAATAGGCACTCATTCATAGGGATGTCGGAGAAATCCACAATGGAACCAAATGAGTTCAGTTGTTCATGAATCGGACCTGCCGATTCTGCGGCAAAACGGCTTTTCCCCTGTCGGGCAGATTCCACATACTTGCGAACTGTTTTGCTCACTTTCCCGAATTTTCACCGTAGAAAAATATGCATTTTTTTTTAAAAAATGCACATTTCCCCCACAGGCTAAAGCGTGAAAATGCACATGGGGGGGGTGCGCGTTTTCGCACTTACGAATTTGGAAACAAAAGAAATCCAATTCCATAGCTGGGCAGACGACGGAACGAAAGACATTTGACAATCCCTGAAACACAGATGGATGTTACACAGTCTGTACATTCCTAGTCACTCAAACCATAATAATTATTACGATATTGAATTATTAATTGTTGCAATGTATGAGGGTGACGGTTGTAGAAGGGTTTAAAGCAGGATTAGACGAATTTGAGGAGGAGAGTTTCTATCCATGGTTATTAGCCACAATTGTTAAATGGAACCTCCACATTCCAAGGTAGTATATCCTCTGAATACCAGCTTGAGGGGACAAATGGCAAAGGCCATTAATGGAGATGGGCGAATCTGTCAGTTTTGCTTTCTCCTGTATTCCAATTCTTAAAAGCTCAAGGTCTTTCTCTTCTGAATATGACGAACGTTGCAAACTTTGGTAAACTCTTATCAATGAAGTGAAACGAAATTCTCAGCCATCTGCACCAGCCAGATCCAGTAGGTACAGTTTTTCCCAGTGCGAAGTAGAACATGATTTACCTGCCTACAATGTCGCTATTAAAGATGAGGAGTTGTCAGGAGCGCCCTAGCAGCCTCTTTCAGTAGACTCCAATAGCCAACTCAAGACACAGACGAAAGGATTCTTTTCGAGGCTTTAATCCTTTTACAACTTAATGACTCTTTCAGATGCTAATCACCAGCAACTAAGCAATGAACAGCAGAGTAGCCTATGCTCCGGGTAGGCAGTTGGTCCCCGTTTGAAGGAGGGTCACTTGAAGACCCTGAACTTATGGGCTAGGGAGAGATCCTCCCTCTTTCCCTTGGGTCCACAGGAGGTGGCCGTTGCTTGCGCGCCAAACAGGTGCTACACCTCCTTTCCGCGCCCTCCATCGCTCGTCGCTCCCTGCGTCTGCGTCGAGCATCTAGCAAGCCCCCCTCCAGCGCTCTCTCACTGCTAGGATCACTATCTATCTCAGGAATGCTGGCAGGAGGAGTCTCTGCCAGCTGCTGTGCCTGTGAGGGATGAGCTGGCTCCTCTCCCATGGATGGCTGATCCTCCTCAGAATCAGAACTGCTCTGGGGTTCTATCGGCTCAGTTTCCACCCTGACAGGAGTCTGTCAAAAAAAAACTGGTGGGAACCCTAATTCAGCACTAACATGGATGAATACTCAAAGGGATACAAACTAGTGTAGTGCCAAAAATTTCTCCCACATTTTTCCTCATTTAATTTGATACAAAAGCAACGGCTTTCGAAAAGAAATTCAAAGGAGGAGAAATTTTGGAGAAATTCTCAAGGGTTGGGTGTGGGGTTCTTGGGCTCACCTTACTTGTGAGGTGGCTGAGGAGTGTGCATGAGTGTCCTGTTTGTCATTGTACAATAAACTCTGTGGCCTCCTGTGCTTCCTGTACTTCAGTTAAAGCCATCATGGGGAAGAAATCATGAGGCAATTTCCTCCCATGGGGCTTTTTCAGGTCAGAAAGTGCAGGTGGCCTGGGAGGCTGCAGAGCAACGTGAAGATGTGTGAGAGGGAGAGAAAACACACACAGCGCCCTCGGCCATCTCTCAGTGATTAGGTAAGCTCAAAATACCACCAAAAGAAATGCAAAATTCTGCCTCAAAAATGTAGAAGTCTCAAAGCAGTTGATGGTGTTGCCGCTTAGAGAAGCAGTACAATAAACCAAAAACCCTTAGGAAAAAAGAAGGAAGCTGTGCTACAACCCCTGCCAATAGTGTGCCCTATCTGTGAGAAACTGTCAGAGAATTCCTTCTCCCCTAGGAGAAATTTGGTGAAATTGTCTCCCCAATTCCTCTGCCCACAAATAGGCTGGAGAATTTTGAGAGGCCCTTTGTGCACACCTCTAATTCAAACCCAGACTTTTAAAAGCAAAGCACTCAGAGCCCTGGGCCTGGATGGACGAATCTTTCAGTTTTGGTTTCTCCCACATTTGCATTTTTTAATCCGTGTTCTTTTTTTCCCCTGAATATGGACAACTTCTCAAATGTTGGTAAATTCTTATCGAAACCAAACTGAGACGAAATTCTCTAGCCATCAACCCCTTATTGTCCCGGTTGTGAGCTTCCGAGAGGTATATGTTTGAAACAACCCTGGCCATGGTTGGACCCAGCAAGGAAGTATTTATTTATTTGATAGCTTTACAGTAAAGGGAATTTTGGAAGGAGCGTGTTGTCATGCAGCACTAGGAAAATCTGCAGACAGATCCAACCCTGGCATGACTTACCAGGAAGTTCTCCTTCACAAGCCTTACCGGAATTGAACAGGAGGTTTGCAAGAGCACAGACATGGGGCTGTATGTCTGTGCTCCACCAGAAAACTTACGCAATTTCATTCAGGTAAACGAAGAGCTCCAGGGGTGAATGGCGAGCGGTCGCATCCTTCACATTAGTGACCTTGATGGGGACACCTGCCGGGAGAGAGAAAAGCTACATAGAGATGGCAAAACGGGGCCCCAGGAAGCAAAGGAGTGGGTTGGCGTGGGTACGGGGAACCGGACTTTGAATCACCTTATTAATGTCAAGAGTGCCTCTTTAAAACATCACCTCTAAACACATTAAATAGACCTGACAGATATGAACTCTAAATAACTTCTTAAAAAGGCACGGCTAAGCTGCTTCGCTCAGAAGGCTTCAAAAAAGAAAAAGAGGGGGGGGGAAACGTCGCACAATATGAGGTTGGGGTGGGGGGAAGCCTCGAGAGAAAAGAGATTTTTTTGTTGTTTAAAAAAAAGGCAATAAAAGTTCCCCACTCCCACATACAACTGCCCCCTTCTCACCCGCCCCTGTTCCCCTCTTTTTTAGGAGCTTGAAATTGCGGCTAAGGCCTCGACTAATTAAATTTCACGCTTGCCAATTGTCTTCGGGCCTAGCACCTTCTGTTCCACCAGTCACCGAGGCTGGGCCTAACAAACAACCCAACATCCAAAAGGAGAGGGAAGGGGAAAGGGCGGGAAGGCCGAGGTGCCGGCAAGGCACCACACACTGGCCCTGTAATGTCTGTTCAGCGGACAAACACCACACATGTTCCCAGTTAACCGCCTGACAAGAGTGAATAGGGGCCCTGTCTCAGGCCTTTTTGCAGCCTAAGCGTGGGGAGTGGCTCCATGAATTAATTATTACACCTATTTCTCTCTTTTTTCCCCCCCCTTAAAAAAAAAGGGGGCAGAGGGTGACAAGGAAAGAAGAGGGGAACCTTGAGGGGGAAGGCTGGAGGTGGTGACTAAATAGAAAGAAGCATTTTTTCCCCCCTTGAGCAGTGTGAAATGAGCAATAAATGTATACGGAAACAGACACAGGGGATGGGGGTGGGTGGGTGGGAGGGGGATGATGGCTGTGGGGGACCCACAAAAGAAAAGGAAAAAGCCCGTTCGTTCGGGAGGCTAATCTCTCTTCCATCTGCCCTCCTCATTACCATATAGAGCTTTATCAATCGCTAATCAGGACTCAATGGCTGCCTTTCGGGTCTTTACTACAAAGGGCCACTGTTGTAGCCAAGGGATTTTGTCAGCTTCCTCATCCTAAACCCCTTTATATATTTTATTTCATTTCATTTTTTTAAAGGTGGGCTGGAAGACTTGGGAGTTTATAAATTTGGCTGTAAATGACTATTAAATGTAAGCCCCTGCGATAATGAACCCTAAGTCTTTCTCGCTCACATGGAGAGCACCCCCCCCCCGTGTCATCTCCCCTCTTCGCATTCTATTGTCGTCTTTCGCCTGGCTATCAGACGGAGCTCGCCTGGCAAAGCACAGGCATTGTCTGAGAAAGCTGCTTATCCCTTTTAAAATAGTTAATAATTAGATTAGAACTTCAAATAAATTAAGTCGGGGATAAAACGAGGATGTGTGTGCTGGCAAAGGGAGGGGTAGCGGGCCTTGTGTCTTCCTCACTCTAAAGGCAGAGAGTGAGTTATTCAACCTCACCGGGTCTCTCCGAGTTCTCCTATAGGGAAGTTGGATACGCACACAGGCCAAGACGGAGAACCTATGCATGGGCTTTTGTTTATACCCACTAATTAATTTATTTGAGGTTTTATTCAAGTTATTAACGATGTTGGGAAGGATGAACAGCTGTCGTGGACTATGTCCATGCTTTGGGAGACAAAACGTATCTAGTGGCCCAGCAGAAGACGCCAAGAGGAGTTGCCGAAAGCCAAAGACAAAATGAGGGATGGGGCTCACAGTGAAGTCTTGGGAAATCGCCACATTTTCAGCTAAAAATGGCCTGAAGAAATACTTTCTGGAGTGTTCTACGGCTATATTTGGAATGCTTGTACACAGGCATTCTGGTCACCTCAAAGAGAATATAGTTGTGGTGGAAGAGGTTCACAAAAGGTACCAGCATGATTGAGGTGATAAGACACCTTCCCAACAAGGAAAGGCTAAAGGGGGGCGGTCGTTAAGTTTGGGGGGAGGCAGCTGATCAGGGACATGATGGAGGTTTATAAAATTTCAAATCATGTGGAGTTTTTTTTTTAATCCATTCTTCTGACACTAGAAATCAATGTCACCCAATTAAATTGAGCATCTTTAGGCTGGGGACAAACACAAATAAAAAGGCCCATTTCACAGAATGCAAAAGGAGGCACGGCGTTGCTTCTTGAGGGACGGCAGCTCCGTTAGAGTTTGTTGATTGGGACGCAGGGATAGGGTTCTTCGTCTTCCCAGGTGGGGCGACACATTCTCTTTTAGTCGGTTTGGCGGGGTTGTATTGTTAAGGCTCCCTGACGGGAAGCTAAAGGCTTTGGAGCTTTTGCCGGGTCTGTTTGCAAAAGGTTTCGTACGCACCTCAGGTCTGAAGAGCCACTGATCATAAATAGCCTTGGTCATGGTGACTCTGTTTTTAGGTGGTACAAGATGGCGAACGACTGGCCTCAGGCTTCAGGAGTACCCAGGCTTGCCCAAATGTTAAAAAAGAACTTGCCTGCCCAGCCATCTCAACTGTCTGTTCAGCCGACAGCTCATCTGTTTCCACAGGCAGAGAATGCCAAACCAATGTTTTCACCTGCAGAAACGCCTGACAATTCGAGCTTAGCATCTAAGGTGACCATGCAAAAGGAATGGATGCATTTCGCTGCCATAAGAAAGGGTGATGACTTAGAACCAGGGGTACAAAACCTCAGGCCTGGGGGGCAAATCTGCCTTTCCTGGGGTCCCAATCCAACCTTCCAGTGTTTCCCAGTTCCCATACTCCCTTCCCCCTGACCACAGAGCATTTGGCAATGTCCCAGGTTCTGTGCCGGTTTTTCCCCATTCTAAAAGGTTAAAATGCCTCTCCTAAGCGGGCAGTAAGCTCCTTAAGCCACAATATGCTAATATTTTTGGAATTTCTGGCCCCACCCCTTTGGCCCCTTCCACCACTGGAATTCTACCCACAAGAGCATCTCAGAAATAGGATTTGGCCCTCAGGCGGAAAGAGGTTGGATTATGGGACACATTTGCAGAGCCTAGCTCTATCAATGGCTATTTGCTATTAGCCGTGATGTCTGAATGGAACCTCCATGTTCAGAGGCAGTGTACCCGTGAATGCCAGTTACTGGGGACAAAGTACAAGGGAGACTTGTTGCCTTCGTGACTTGCTTCTGTGCTTTCTGGTGGAACTAGGTGAACTATTGGACTGATCCAGCAAGGGTTGTGTTTGATAGTAAAGAACAGGCTGGAAACCATAGTCAGCATAATGAGTAGATTAACCAATGAAAGCTCATTATTGGAGTAGTCTGCTTGATGACCTACAGCTGGATATGTTAACAAACTCTAGTGAAAGCACATAAGAACATCAGAAGGGCCTTGCTGGATCAGACCAAGGGTCCATCTCGTCCAGCATTCTGTTCACACAGTGGCCAACCAGCTGTCCATGGGAATCCACAAGCAGGGCATGATGCAATAGCACCCTCTGCCCATGTTCCCCAGCAACTGGTGTACTCAGGCATACTACCTCTGATACTGGAGGTAGCATATAGCCATCAAGACGAGTAGCCATGGATAGCCTTTTCCTCCAGGAATTTGTCCAGCCTTGGATGAGCTTGCTCTCATTTTCATTTGTTACCTGTCATATTTTGAAGGGACAAAGCGCACATTTTTATATGCATTTTTCAAAAGTACACGCTTTCCCCCATTGAGTGCGAAAATGTGTATATATTTTTAAATGCACGTTTCAAAGTGTGCATTTTTTTTAAAAAACAAACAAACAAACACATTTTTGCACAATGTCACAAGTTTGGGAATGTGTGAACATTTTTCAAATAAATGCACTCCTGTTCTGGGTTGTGAATGGGGCAGATTCAAATTCTTTGCGAACCGAACTGAAATGCTCGTACATCCCTGCCAGCAAATGTCATTCAGGAATCTATTTTTTAAAATAGAGCAATTGGGGGAGAGGGAGGCCTGCATTTAGTGATAAGAACATCAGAAGAGCCCTGCTGGATCAGATCAAGGGTCCATCAAGTCCAGCATTCTGTTCGCACAGTGGCCACCCAGCTGCCCACGGGAAACCCACAAGCACGACATGAGTGCAATGACACCCTCCCACCCATGTGCCCCAGTAACAGCTGTACAGCAACCCTAACACACTGTTGGTCCTCAGAGGCATATAGGAGGTTGTATATACTCATCACCACTCTGGAATCTGTTTAGACGTGGAGCGCTATATAAATGTTGTAAATAAATAAATCATGACTAGTAGCCATCAATAGTCTCATCCTCCATGAATTTGACTAGCCCCCTTTTAAAGCCATCGAACTAAGCTAGTGCCCATCTCCAGAGGCATTGCTGGGCCTGGGCCCATGGGGCCCCAAATCTATTTTCCAGGGACCCAATCTATTCCACGGAGCCCTAAGTGTCCCTTTCTACCTATGAAAGAGTTTGTTTTTCTCAACTGCCATGTAGGAGATTATTTTCAAGGGAAACTGCAGCTGGGAAGGGAAGGAGGAGGTTGGTGGCTGCAATGTCAGTGGGGCAGTGAATGCACTCTGGGTTTCAGTCAGAACCAGTCAGAACTAAAGGGGTTACCCAAGGTGCGACGAATCCGCTCCGCATTTCAGTCAGAACCAGTCAAAACTCTAAAGGAGCTATCCAAGGTGCTGAACCCACTTTGGGGATAGGGTTCAGCACTTTGGATAGCTCCTTTAAAATTCTGGCTGGTTCTGACTGAAATCCAGAGCAGATTCACTGCACCACTGAAATAGGAGCCACCAGCCTTCACGGCTCCGTACAGGCTGCAACAGGAACACACCCCAAATACCGCCACCCCCTGCATAGCAATTAAACTTAGAAAAAAGTGTTCCCATTGATGCCAATGGGAGGGTTTTTTCAAATTTAATTGCCAGGCAGAGGGGATTTCCTAGGGGATTGCAGCTGGGGAGAGAAGATTTAACCCTCCCCTCCCTGGATGCTGTAGCCTCCCAAAATCCCTGCCCCACATGGCAATTAACCTTTTGGGCTTGGGCTCCTAATCTTTTAAGTGCCTAGCAATGTCCCTAGCCATCATCACATCTTGTAGAAGCAAATATATTTATTTATCATACTTTTATACTGCTTGATATATTAAAATCCCTAGCAGCTATTCCATAAGTTAACTATGCAATGCATGAAAGAAGACTTCGTGTTGTCCGTCCTGAATCTCCCACCACCTCCATTGCGTGACCCCGCATTCTAGTATTGAGAGAGTGAGAAAAAACAAACAAACCATCTCTCTATCCACTTTCTCCACACTATGCATCCTTTTATATCATGTCCCCATCTTAGGGCACAATCCTATGGCTGCTAGACAGCAGCGAGATGGCCATAGGACGGTTCGGTTTCCGGGAACTGACCTTGGCGCCCAAGCTCCAAGGTCTGTTCCTGGAAAACGGCCTCCCCGCCACTCCCCAGCCACCTCGTAGGTGGCATGGATCACCCCTGGGCTCCATGCTCAGAACAGCAGCACAGAGCAGGGCAAAAGGGGGCGTTCCCAGGGGCCAGGAGCACAGAAGTGCTGGTATGATGCTTCCCATGTGCCATCCAGCCTCCCCCCACCCCTGCTCTGAAGTCCTGCAGCTAGACAGCCAAAATTGGCCATCTAGCCACGAATGCAGGGCGGCTGAAGCATGGAGAAGATCTGCTCCGCGCTCCGCCCACCCTGCATTGGATAGGCAGTTGACTCTGAGTTTGGAGGCGGCCAACTGTCCCCATAGGATTGCACCCTTAGTGGTCATTTTTCTAACTAAAAAGCCCCGATTGTAAGGAAGGTACTTCCAGAAGCCCTGGCCATTTTGGTTGTTCTTTTCTGCACCATTTCCATCTGTACCGTATCTTTCTTTTTTTTGAGACGTGGCCATCAGTACTGCACACAATTTCTCCAACTGTGGTTGCACCATAGTATTGCAAGAAGACTCCCCTTACCCTTCTTGAATTCAATCTCTAAGACATCTGGGGTGTCTGGAGCTGTAGCAGGATCTTTTGTCTTCGTATAAAGGCCAGGGGGGGGCTGGTTCTATAAGAAAAGTAGAGAAGGGAGGAAAGTTAAATAAGATGCTGATGATTCTGAATGCACGTAAGAGTTAAACAAAATTGGAGAACATCCAGAATGATCCAATGGAATAAAGAGACAAAGTCTCAGGATGTTGGGAAAATACATATGGTTTTATTCCACATATCTCATGGGCTACTTCTTGGAATAAAACCACATATATTTTTTCACCATCCTGAGATTGGGTCTCTTTATTCCTCTGAATGCACATAACCTAAGGCCATGAGCTGGGAGTGAAGAGAGAGCAGTGCAGACAATTTGAAATCTTTTCCATCACAGTCAATATCAATATACCAATGATTATTATTATTACTATTATTACTATTATTATTATTATTTTGACCCAGGGCAAGCTCTGAAAACTGGCTCTGCAAGTTGCTAAAGTGATCATTCTCAACTAGGAAAAAGCTGGCTGTGGAAGGCACCTACGGGCTAGTACCTGTAACGTCGCTAACACACATACAACTCACCCCACCCCCTGGCAGAGTTGTACAACAATTTCCCTATAATATTGGCAAGGTCTTTTTGCCCTAGCAAACTGATAATAGATGTATAAATGAATAAATGCACCTGTGCTATGTTAAAAATAGGGAGACAGGCTAACCAGGGTTCAACCTTCAAATTTCAAAGCCAGCCTCACACTGTGGGTGAAGAACCCACTGTGACTACTCTTTAAAGAGGTACTGAACCTCTTTCAACCCAAGGGCCGCATTCCATTTCGGAAAAGATTTGGGGGGCCAGAAATACCAGCCTATATTAGTTTAAACCTCTTATTGCAAGTAACTAAGCTTTAGGAGAGGCATTTAACTGCATAACTGCAAATGTGGCTTGATGATCCAGTGCACCCATCATATTTCTATGGTCCCATTGTCTATTTCGAACTAAGGGAACAAGCTTCTAGTCTTCATGACCGAAGAGATAAGTTGTCAAAGCCAAAGTCAGTCAACACCTGCTGATGGCGGTGAGAACAGCAGACGTTTGGAAGCAGATTCTGTTAGCCCGATGCAGAAGATTTCTGTCCTTCACACAGTTTCCTGCACAAATGTCCTGTGTTACTGCCTACCCTTATCTGAATTTCTCACCAGACATGCAGGTTCTGAATTGACTGGTCTCTTTCCGAACTGGAACTAATCCATTAGGAAACTGGTGTGGCGTACTATTGTAAGCCATCTTGCAAGAGGATTTTTATGGAACTCCATTCCAACAGAGATTATGGCCCCATCATTGCAAGCCTTTGAACGGGCATTAAAAAGACCAATTTGTTCCAAGTTGCTTTTTCTTGATAAGTATATTTTGCTGCTGTTAATCTGGTGCTGGTGTTTTTTATTTGTTTAAAAGATATTGTGCCAAGTTGGGCATTGCTATTTATTGCTGTTGCTGTTCTGTTGCTATTTTATTGTTATTGGGTTGGCGCTAGGATCTACCTTCCATGAGAGAAGAGGACCTTTCATGAGAGGAAGGGCTGTGGTCATAGAAGATCCCGCCGCCCAATTTGGGGGGATCTTCCCTACACCTCCACAGCTCCCCCATTCCGCAGGGTCTCCTGACTCTCTACGTAGCATTTTCAGGGGCTGGAGGGGTTGCCATGGGAAGGAGAGGTGGGGAAGTCCACTTCTGTCAGCACAGTTGATCCAGTGTAAATCTGGATCCATCGATTCCTACGGCTGTCCTTTATGCTGATGTATATTGGGGTGGTTGTGTGTTTGGTTTTTTTTAATTATATTTATATAATGAAAGCCATCTTGTGAAGGCTTGTACACATCTTTTGAGACAAGAACAGCATCACAAATTTAGAAGTGTGCAGCCCAAAGGATAACTGCATTCTGATCCGCTTATGAGTCAATGAAGTGCGACTTCGGGTTAGCCCCTCAAAAATGCAGACAGGACAATTCCTCTAGCATCTCTACCATTTTGCATCCCCTGCAATACCCCAGTTCTAATGTTATTCCAGGGCACTGTGGGGAGAAATGGCAGATGCCACACACCATACTGCAGAAAACAGTAACAGAATCATAGAATCTTAGGGTTGGAAGGGCCTACAAGGCCATCGAGTCCAGCCCCCTGCTCAACGCAGGAATCCAAGTCAGAGCATCCCTGACAGGTGGCTGTCCAGCCTCATCTTGAATGCCTCCAGTGTGGGAGAGCCCACCACCTCCCTGGGTAACTGGTTCCATTGTCATATTGCTCTAACAGTCAGGAAGTTTTTCCTGATGTTCAGACGGAATCTGGCTTCCTGTAACTTGAGCCCATTATTCCGTGTCCTGCACTCTGGGATGATCAAGAAGACATCCTGGCCTTCCTGTCTCCGACAACCTTTCAAGTCCTTGAAGAGCACTATCCTGTCTCCCCTCAGTCTTCTCTTCTCAAGGCTAAACATGCCCAGTTCTTTCAGTCTCCCCTCATAGGGCTTTGTTTCCAGTCCCCTGATCATCTTTGTTGCCCTCCTCTGAACCCTCTCCAGTTTGTTTGCATCCTGCTTAAAATGTGGTGCCTGGAACTGGACACAGTACTCCAGATGAGGCCTAACCAGTGCTGAGTAGAATACTTCTGCAAAAAGTATTCTCTGCAGTCAGAGAATACTTCTGCAAAATGGCTGCCTTGGGGCAACGGTGACCAAACAAGGACATTCTCAGTCATTTTCCCATAAATGTATATATACTCTTGACATTTTTGGTTCAGCTCTATGGATCATAACATCCAGAACACTGTACTCAAGAGACGTTGCGATGGCCAGTAGCAGATAAAGAGAGGGGATCAGTTAAATATCTGGAAAATGCATCTAATTCTAGCAACTAGCCATGAGAGCTGGAAGCAAAACCTTCATCATCAGAATTTGTTTGCCTTTGAGATACCAGATGCTGAGACTGAACAAAGTGGGGATGAGACTGAACTGTGTCTCTGTAAACATCAGGTATCTGTAACATCTGGCCGGCCAGCCTCCATGAAGAAACAAAATTGGGGTGGTCATGTGTCCTGCTTTACTGAGGACAGTCCCCTAGTTGAAAGCATTCTGTATTTGAAGGGCTGATGATCCAATTCTGGTTTAAAGACAAGGAAGGGAAGTGGTGGAGACCTTGAAGTTGCCCATCCAGAGTGAGAACCTGGACAGGCAGTGCACAGGTAACCTGGTCACTTCCCCACTATGGTGACATGCATTGCATTTGTATGTGAATAATTATAGCCATGATTTCTAAATGTGCATTGATACATATGCAAATTAGCACATGCAAATTTCATGCAAATCTGTGCTCTCTTTTGCAGGGGATGGGGACGGTGCATCTTCTCTTTGGTGATGTATAAGCGGCCACCCTAAACAGAATGCCAAGGTGGAGGAACCAACAAATTCATCCAGCAATGGCATTTCCCATGTGATAGCTTGTTCCCTGTTATGTTTGCTGTGGCTTCACCAAAGCAGACACAGCAGGGATCAAGCTACCTGCACCGAAGCAACCTGAAGTTGGGTGGTTGCATATGATATGACCAGCCCTACTTTAAGAACCAAGGCCCACCCAGCATTCTGTCTCCAAAATGGGTCAGATGGATGTCTCTGGGCATGGTCCGAAGGCACATGAGGCAGCCAACTTGCTGAAGCTGAGCAGGTATGGGTCTGGTCGGTGCTTGGAGGGGAGACCACCTGGGAACCACATGTAGCCACCTTGCGTTCCACAATGGAAGAACGGTGGGGTATAAATGTAATGTAATGAATAAAAACCAAAATGGCAGTTGAACCCTTGGATTCCAAAATGTAATGAATAAAAATAAAAGTGTCAGCAGGGGTTGAACTTGACAGTCTACACCAGCCTCCCCCAACCTGTAGCCCTCCAGATGTCTTGAACTACAAGCATACTGGCTGGGGATGAAGTGAATTGGAGTCCAAACACCAGTGGAGGCTGGTGGCTCCAATGTCAGTGGGGCAGTGAATCCGCTCTGGGTTTCAATCAGAACTGGTCAGAACTCTAAAGGAGCTACCCACCTTTGCACCTTGGATAGCTCCTTTAGCGTTCTGACTGGTTCTGACCAAACCCCGAAAAGGATTCACCACCCCACTGACATCAGAGCCTCCACTGCCAAACATCTGGTAGGTTGGAGAACCACCATCTTGTTTGTCCCCAACGTCTGGCACTCAGGGAGGCACACAGCCTGTGCAAACGGAGGTTCCATGGAGCTACAGTGGCTTTCCTTCGCCACCTCACATTGCTTAGTTATATGTGTATTTATTACATGCACACACAACTTCTTGCACCTTTTAAACCTACCCTAAAAGCCTAAGAGTGCACAGGCAGCAAAAAAAGAGAAAAGAGCCCACTGAGGAGAGAGAGAGAGTTTTGCCGCCTTCACAAAAGGAGAATGCCAGAAGGCCTGGGAACAAAGGGCCAGGAAAATCAGACAATTTTTTCCCCTCAACTTGATCTCATCTTTTTCTTTGACGCCCCCACAGTTGGAGATAGAATAGCTATGGAGGAACAAGTCAGGCAGGAAAAAAAGTGTGACTTTGGCAGGGAGAAAAAGACAGAGACAGGCAGAGCCCAGCCGTGGAGAGAGAGACACACAGCCGTGGAGAAATGGGGTTTATTCTGCACTGACCGAAAAACTAATGACTAGCCGTGACCTCAGCAGGTGCTCCTGTCGACCGCGCTTTCTGACGGTGTCGCCAAGGTTAATACACCCAGGGGGAAAATAGAGGAACAAAGCAAAAACCCATTTCAAAACACATCAACCTCTGTGTGTGTGTGTGTGTGTGTGTATGTGTGTATGTATGTATGTATGTATATATATATATATATATATATATATATATATATATATATATATCCCCTCACCAGATTTTATAGCACAGGGGTGTCTTATCTCTTAAAGCCGGCCCGGTGGAAAAACGGATGCATTCCCATAATTAGCTCATGCCTCAGGCACTTCTGATGAGTTTCCACATTTGGAGGCATGCAATAAGTGAGGGGCAGGGAGTAGAGGTGAGGCAACAATTTAGTTCTTTAAAAAAATACGGGGGAGAAGGGAGTCTCTTTGGGAAGTGGAAATAAATGCCTTCTTCTGTACATTAGCTTTGCAATTTAGCAGAATCCTGCTCTTACTTGCAAACCCTCCCCTCCCAACTCATCGTGTACAATGATGGGATGAAAGGTCAAATCCATATCTTCTAGGCCCAAATGCAGAACTGTACATTTTGTATAATTGCTGGTGGATGCCATTTTGAGCTAGGGTGTCCAGGTGTCCTCTTTTACCAAGGACAGTCCTCTATTTGAAGGGCTGCTGGAGTAGTGTTCTCTCTTTTGAAGGCATACTCTGTTTCAAGGCTGTCTGGTCCAAGTGTGGTATAAAGAACCATCCAAAGGAAAAGCTGGGCCTTGAAGCTGCCCATCAACAGGTAGGCCTACAGGTCACCTGGTCTCAGTCTTCTATGCTATGGTGAGATGTACTTTATTTCTATTTAAATTATAATCAGTATTTCTAAATTTGCATCTGTATATATAAATTAGCACGGGCAAATTTTATGCAACTTTATGCTGTGAAGGTTTGAGTCCTACAGAGGCAAGGAAAAGAAAAATGGTCAGGCTTAGAGCCCTGAATTTTTTTGTTGGGAGGGAATATCCCTGAGAGGAATGGTTTCATTTCCCTGGTTAAGTTTCAGTTTCATTTCCCCAGTTAAGTTTCATTTCTTCAGGTTTGAAGCAGTACTTTCGGTTCTGAGGGAGGAGGGTACATAAAGAAAGGGAGAAAGCCAGTAAAAGCAGATTCAGGGAGACGGGAGCCTGAGGAGGGAGCAAAAAGAAGCCTGGAGAAGTCTAAGGACAGTTAGGGTAAAGGAATTTGCATTTTGCAACTTTTATTTTCTCTTAATACCTTTTGTATCACTGAGCTCTATTCTGTATACACCTTTAGTTGTGATTTGCTTGCTTTAATTTACCAGTAAACTGTTGTGGTTAAACCCTGTGTCTAGAGTGTCAGTCACCCTGTGTCTACAGCCTAAACCCCACATTACTGGAAAGGTGAAGGTAAAAGAAGGAAGGTGGGACTCTTAAGGAGGCAAGAGATCCTTAGGGAGTTGCTCAGGGGGCCCAGTTCATAAGGGCAACCCTGACATATGCATACAAATGTTATGCATACACATGTTATGCTCTTTTATCCCCTTTGGGGGTGATGCGTGTCCTCTTTTGTTGGTGATTCACAAGTGTTCACCATAGCTGCAGGCATGGAAGCTGCAGAAATGGCAGGAGAAGCAACAGTTGGCCCAGGTTTGCATCAACTCCACTAGGGAGTCAATAGCACGCTTGGAGTATCCGAGAGGCTGTCAAGTGGAAAACGGCAAAGACTGGTCTTTACTGCCCCAAGAGGGCAGGACTAGATCTAAGGGGCAGAAGTTGCCGAAGGGCAGGTTTTGGTTGAATACGAGGAGAAATGTCCTGACAGGAAGAGCAGTTTGGCAATGAGACCAATTACACGGAGCAGCGGTGCCCTCTCCCTCACTGTAGAGCTTCAAGCGCTCGTTCTGCATTTCCTGCATCAAGCAGGGTGTTGGCCTTGATGGCCTACAAGCCCCCACTCTGGGGTGGCCATGTGTCCTCTCTTACAGAGGACTGTTCTCTATTTGAATGGTTACCAGAGGACTGTCCTCTATTTTGAAGGCATCCTCTGTTTGAAGGACTGTCCAGTCCATGGCTGGTTTAAAGAGAAAGAACCATAGGAAGGAAGACCTGGAAGGTGACCCTCAGCAGCAGTTGGGCAGAGCAGGCCTACAAAGGTTACCAGCTTACAGTCTTCCGCACTGTGGTGAGATGTACTGTATTTCTATTTTACTTATAATAATGACTAAATTGGCACACGTATGTATAAGTTAGTGCATGCAAATTTGATGCAAATCAGTGTCCTTGTTTTTGGTGATGCATTTCCTCTCTGAGGCTGATTCGTAAGTGGACACTGTACCTCCCACTCTTGATTCTGTGAAAAGGTGGTAGTGATGTTGGTACCAGGCAAACCTCTCTAGGAAAGGCATTCCATAAATGAGGTGCTACAGCTGAGAAAGCTCTCCTCCCTCCCTCCCTCTCTCTGGTTGCCACCTATCTCACCTCAGATGGTGGGGACACCTGGATGTCATCTCCAAAGCTGCCGTCAGTACATGACCAAGTTTATATAGAAGCAAGTATTCTATCAGATACCTAGGTCCCAAGTTACACACAGTTCTAGGTGATTATCACTTTGATTATGATTTATATAGCGGCATCTATGTACATGGTGTTTTTCAAAGAACGGGAATGACAGGCGCTTTCTGCAAGGGGCTTACAATCTGAAATAGACACTTGGAAACAACAGAGGAAGGAGGCATGGAATGGTGGCATGGGGAGACAGGGGAAGAATATGTGATTACTTTGATAACACAAGTTTTGGCTTCGTTACAATAAAGCACCTTCTTCAACCTGGTACCCTCCAAATGTGCTGGACTACAACTCCCACAATCCTCAGCCAGCATGGCCATTGCTGGCTGAGGATTGTAGGAGTTAAACTCCAACACATCTTGGAGAATCCTGCAAGAAACCCCCCAATATCCATCCTCCTGGAACGATGCCCATTAGATCTTGTCGTGCCCTCTTGGGGCAGCAGAGAACACATCTTTGCCCCTTCTATGTGACAGCCCTTCAGGTACTCGGAGTGTGTTATTTACTCCCCCTTCCCCTGAAGCCAGCATTTTTATTTTTCCCAGAGTTTTTTTTTTTAATCTGTTGCTATGTTAACGTATTGTCCTTTATCAGTTTTTAACACTTGGATGTGTATATGTTACCTTAGTTTTTGTAAACCACCCTGGAAGCATTGCTGCATAGATATGTCTTTTAAATCAAGAAGTTAGACATAAAATCTCAATAAAAATAACATACAGCTGGAAAAGGTGCAGAACCAAATATGATCAAGGATTTGGAGTCGCTTCCCCATGAGGGGCTTTCCCTGAGGAAAAGAAATACGACGAAGGGGAAACAGGATATCAGCTTTTAAAACTATGAATGGCACAGAGAGAACACATATAGAAATCCATCTACCCTACCATAATAGTATGTGGGATCATCCAAAGAAGAAGTTGGGGTTGCAGTACTGTCAAAGCAAGTATTTCTTCACACAAGTCGTAAAAATCAATGTATGGAATTCGTCGCTACAAATATATGGTGATACCCCCTGGCTTAAATGCCTTTAAAAGAGGACAAGTTGGGCCCTGCAACAAAATGTTGAAGTGTGGAGTACTTGTGTTCAGGGTTCCAGTCACTCAGTTCTGTTTCCCCTGCCTTTCCCAGTTTTCCATCCTCTCCTCAACAGCCAGTCGGCATCAGTCCTCATTGGGCTCTTTTGGAAGGTAGTGAGGGGTGGGCATGTTGGTTACCAATCTCAACTATATTAAAATCTTGGATTTCTCCATTGATTTCTACGGAAAGCTTTCGCTTCCATCCCTAGGGACTTTTAAAAATAGCTTCTCACTGTGAACCAGGACATGACCTATCCAGACAATGAAAGAGTTCTCTCTAGACTTTTTATATCTCTCTGTGTTTTCCTCCATCCTTCTTTCCTAGCGATTCCATTCTGTTTTCTCCTTTCCCCCTCTCAACAGCCAGTCACATTCTGTGGCCAATGAACATGCTCAGCCTTCACTGAGCTGTTTTGGGGGGTTCCCCCCAGGGAGTTCCTAAAGATTTTGGGGGGGCAAACCTTGGGGTTACCCCTAATCTTCTGATCCCTCCCTCTCGCACGTTGCTCCTGCCATTTTGGCTGCATAAGCGATGGCACTCAAATAATGGAACTAGAATAGCAAAGTGAAGCCTCCATGCTCAGGGACAGTATGCCACAGAACACCTGTTGCCAGGGACAGCAGTAAGAGAGCACTACTGCCTTTATGCTTCTCTGGGCCTTTGGATGGCCACGATGGGAAGCGAAATACTGGACGAAAAGGAACTTTGGTCCTTCTTATACATTCTTATTTGGGGGATGGCCACATGTGTGTAGGATCTTCCAGAGAATTTAGCTCCTCTGCAGCCCACCCCCCAGATCAGAGCCTGTTGAAGTCACTGGAAAAGCTTCCACTTAGTGCAAAGACTTCTGGCTGAAGTCCAGCGGAAACATTTATCCCATCAAACAGATATCACGAGCAGATGGGAGAGCCCGAGGAGAAGCCTAGGGGGGCACAGTAAGGGGGGATGGAGCAATTGGGGGGAGGAATTAGAGAAATTTAATTATTTAAACAATACAGATTGAATTCCCTCACCGGGACAAGTCGGCAAAACTCCACTGCAATCAATGAAGCCCAAAGGAGTCTATTCTCAGAGAGGGGGGATATCAACCTTTCCCAATAAAGAGTGGAAGGCAGAGGTGGTTAAGATAGATTTGAGCTCAGCAAATGTAGGTGAAATGTTTGCTTCCTCTAGATGCATGGCAACGGCATCACCACAGACCCCAAAACCAAAATGGCAGGAATTTGCAGGAAAGTGGTATTTCCACTGCGGGGAGAACCCTAGGGTTTAGTGGCAAGGCAAAGCATAGGTTGACAAGAAAGAACCTTGTTGGATCAGACTTGACTGCCCATCAAGTTCAATGCTGGCTCCAGATTGGGGGGCCCTTGGGCAAGACACTCTCAACCCCCCCCCCAGTGATATCACTGCCATTGTCACCAGCTGCCCTTGCTTCTCATCCTCTGTCTCCTCCTTGCTCCCGCTTGCTTGCTTGGCAGGCAGAGAGCCAGGGAGCCAGGAGGCCACGGCATCTCCTGCTCCTCCTTCTCACCACCACTGCCGTTGTCTGGGCCAGAGTGAGAGGCAGGGGAACTGCGGTGGTGAAGAGGAGGAGCAAGTCAGGGGGATCCGATCAGTGGGCTCTAAGCAGGTTCTCAACCACACAGAAAAGGGCAACAACAATGATCAAGGGGCTGGAGCATCTCCCTTATGAGGGAAGGTTACGACAGCTGGGGTTGCTTAGCTTGGAAAAAGGGAGGGTAAGGGGAGACATGATAGAGGCGTACAAAATTATGCCTGGTGTGGAGAATGTGGATAGGGATTTTTCTCCCTCTCTCATAATGCTAGAACCCAAAGGGGTCCTCCCATGGAGCTGATTGGTGGGAGATTCAGAACAGATCAAAGGAAGTCTTCCTTCACATAGCGCAGAGTTAAACTATGGAACTCGCTACCACAGGATGTATTGATGGCCACCAATTTGGATGGCTTTAAAAAGGGGCTGGACAAATCCCTGGAGGAGAAAGCTATCAATAACTACCAGTGCTGATGGCTATGTCCAGTACCAGAGGTGGTACGCCTACGTACACCAGTTGCTGGGAAACATGGGTGGGAGGGTGCTGCTGCGCTCATGTCCTGCTTGTGGGCTCCCAGTTGACAGCTGGTCAGCCACTGTGCAAACGGAACACTGGACTGGATGGACCCTTGGTCTGATCCAGCAGGACTCTTCTTATATTCTTATGTTCTTACCCTTGACTCTGGCCCTGATTAAGTTCAATATTTGTTTTCTAACCATGCCCAATCATGTGCTTCTGGGAAGTCCGTAAAGTGGGCATGAAAGCAATAGGCCTTCCCCACTATTATTCCCCACACACCTGGCATCCGGCGTGCAGTTGCATACTGCCTTTGAACACAGAGCTTCCATTTCGGTGTCTTGGCAAACAGGGCTGGCCCCACCCTCATGCGGTCTCAAGCGCCCGCATCGAGTGGCAGAGCAGGAATGGGCGGGGAATTGTGCTGCCCTCCCCACCCCGTCCCTGCCAGGAGGGCCTGCCACATCTTCCCATCGTGGGTGGCCACGGCTGCCCCCCCCGCCTGCCCCCTTCGCCAGCCACTCCCTCACTTGCTCAGGCAGCCGGCTGGCTGCTTGCTCCTGCCTGCCCGGTCGCTCCTGCCTTGCGCCCCAGCCACCCACAGGGATCCTACAAGCTATCCTGAGAGGACGGCCCCGGGTGATCTCCCCTGGGAATTCACTGGACCTCTTGAGAAAGTTGGTGCACAAGGCGGGAGCAAGTGACCAGCTGAGCTGCCTGGCCAAGGACATGAGGGAGGAGCAAGCCAGCCAGCAGGGAGGGAGGGAGGGAGGGAGGAACACATGCAGGAGTGCGGGCGGTGGGGGCGGCCTCTGCCAAGCACAGCAGTAAGCTGGCTGGCTGGGCAGGCGGCAGCACCACCGGCTTGCTTGATGCAGAAAGATACCTTGGACCAGGCCTGATGGCAAATAACCCTCGCTAGACCTACTAGGCTCCATTAGAATTGGTCTAACCCCCTTTTAAAGCCAGCAAAGAGTCCCAGAGCTTTGTGGCAGCAAATTCCATCACTGCATTATGTCAGAATCGGCTTTGTTTCGTCTGTCCCGAAGCTACTGAGAGTGCATTTCATCCCCGAGTTCCAGCAACATGATCCGTAATATATGCAGTTTTGTATATGTTTTTTGACTAGAGAACTCCATTGCAAAATATAGAGGAGTGCACATTTGAAAGAGTAACTGAGTTTTGACTCAACATAGTGGCACAAAAGTGCAATTCTTGTATGCAGTTTTGCCTAACATACAGGTGTTTGCACACGTTTTCCCTAAGAGGTGCATTTTTGTGCATTTTTTGTTGTTGTTTGGAGAACTCCATTGCAAAATTCAGAGAAGCGTGCATTTCAAAGCGTCACTGAGTTTTGGCTCCCACAGTGGTTCGAAAGTGCAATTGAGATAAATTCACATTAAAATGTTAACTCAACACATTTCTCCCTCACCTCAAGACACTAATGAACAACTGAAGCAACTGAAATGGCATGAACAATGCTCCATATAAAATGTGGAAATAAAGAATGGAACGACAGAGAATCTGTAATGCATTGGCTCCACTTAGGTAATAGGACCAGTTAAGAACATCAGAAGAGCCTTGCTGGATCAGACTAAGGGTCCATGTAGTCCAGCATTCTGTTCACACAGTGGCCAACCAGCTGTCAACCAGGAACCCACAAGCCGGGCATCAGCACAACAGCACCCTCCCGCCCATGTTCCCCAGCAACTGGTGTACATAGGCTCACTGCCTCTGGTACTGGAGGTAGCACATGGTCATCAGGACTACTAGCCATGGACAGCCTTCTCCTCCAGGAATTTGTCCAACCCCTTTTAAAGCCATCCAAATGGGTAGCCTGTGGTAGCAAATTCCATAGTTTAACTATGCACTGTGTGAAGAAGTACTCCCTTTTATCTGTTCATTTGCCCAGTTAATTTGGAGCTTCAAACACATGGGTTTGGGAGGGATTGAAACTCGGAGAATTTTAGAACCATGCCGAGCTGCAACTAGATATTATAACAGATTTGAAGTTGCTGCAAAAGACACCTCTCAGGTCTCCTCCCATCCAACAGAAATGTGCAGTAATACAAAATGCATGTTGTGACATCATGCTCCGCTATTCCATCATGTCATTGACTATGATGTGTGATGTCAGGAAATCCATCACGCAATGACATCACAACATAGGTTTTGTATTATTCCTGGGAAAAAGAGCGGGAAGGAGATGCAGGCCCGGTGATTTCAGTAGAAATCATGTGCCTGGTCTAACATCTGGTTCCACCAGTGTATATATACAGAAATGTAGACATGCAAACATACACGGGGCGCAAAATGAATGAAAGGAGGTTGTGTGACCTCCTCTAAAGCTGGAGAGATTAGGTTTTTTCCTCATTTTGTTTTTCCTTCCTAACTATACGTTGAATGTTTTTTTTAAAAAAAGCCTGCATTTTTATGCTTGGTTCCTTTATTTTAGCGACCCCTGTATATATACTCAAAATGTGCAAATACAGAGGCTCAAATTACACGGACCGCAGATTCCAATTTTACATCAGTTGCCCTTTTTGTAGCCTTGATCATACTTATTATTAAACCAGGGAACAACTTGCCTGTTTTGCGATTATGAAAAAACCCCAAGTTTTGCACTCAACGGGGCTAAAGCGGAGTGGGCAGTGCAGGGCGGGGGAGGAGAGAAAGATCGAGAAGCGGAGAGGAGAAGGAAGACAAGGATCAAGCAAGTGGAAGAGGGAGGAGGGAATATTTAAAACTCTTTAACCAAACATCCAGAGGCAAAGTCAGGTAAGTTTGCAATTTTTGAAGCTGACGGCAAAAGCACCCATTAAATAAAATAACTAAATAGAAATAAAAAGAACTGGCGTTTGGCTTGCATTCCGTCATTATGGTGCATGCCTGCCTTTTTGGTTTATTCTCTTCTCTTTAAAAAGCCCAGTTCAAATGACACATAGGTTTGCTACAGCGTATCAATGCCTCCTATTTATCCCACGCTGCAGGAGGGCTGGTCTTGCAATGTCATCTTTAAAGGGATGGAGGGGCAATGGAAAAAAAGGGGAAGGGGGGAGAGAGGGAGGGAGGACAAGGAAGCAGGGGGAGAGAAACAGGGCAAGAAGATAAAAAATTGGAAGCAAATGGTCCATGAACTAAACCATGATGTACAGCTATCGATGCCGCAAATGGTTTATTCATCCGGGTTGATATTGTTGTGCCTGGTCTGAATGAACTCTTTTCAGGGTGCCATATGAAGTTAAAGCAAGTAAATTTCTATCTTTCTTGGCATTAGCTGCCTCATTGCTCCTCAATCGGGCCTCACAGAGGCAGAAAATAGCTCAACCATCTGTTTTCAAATCCCTCCGGCTGGCAGGCTGGGGGGGGGTGTTTCACGTGGGTTGGGGGGTGATGGCCAAAGTGTGTGTGGTGGGGGAGAGAGGATGGGGTGAATGACATGGAACAGCTCAGCACCCTCTTCTCCTCACCCAAGCCCCTGTCATGGCTTATCAACCACAAAGCTCCCACTAGAGGAACAAATTCCACAAAAGTGGCCTATTAGAACTGGTCTTGTGCCTTCCGTTTTGATCCATGGAGATTCATAGTTGTGCACCAAAAACCCGGGGGGAAACAAATGTAATGTAAGGTTGGCCATGCATTCATATACGCCAGTCTTACTGATGGCACATCTTATAGGGGGTACGACAGATGTCAGGATCAGGGCCTAGTTAAGAGTCTACTCTAGGTGCTCATGTCTACTTTGAGGAAGTTGGGCAGTCACTGCCACCCAAGCACATAGTGGGCAGTTAAGATCCATTCTTCAAAGGGAGATGGCTCCAGAGGGGATATTGTGCCATGATGAGTAGGAGTTACATGTAGGGATCTTTGTGAATTCCAATGAAAATGGACCTGATCCACACTTCTTGGACTAATGCGCAGGTATGAACATAGATATCCTTCGGATGTTGCACTTCTTGGCTCAAAAACAGTACCAAAATGTGTCTACATGCCTATTTTGGGATACAATACATTTAGAGACATGTACGTTTAGATGAAATATGTTTATCAATGCATATTTTATCAGGAAATATGTTCAAAACATGTATTTATATATGAACTTTTGTGTGGATCTTAAAAATTAAACTATGGTGGAAACAGGCCAGGCCAGGACTATGGAAAAACATACGTGGAACTGACATGGATGAGAAATAGACTGATCCATCTCTCCATACTCAGACCCCAGTGCTGCAACAGATGGAGTACCAAAGAGGGCCCATTACAGCAGATGGGGTACTGTGGAGGCCCCAATTGCCTAGCTCCCACAAATGCTGCAAGCAATGTGCAAGACAGAAACAAAGTAGAACTCCGATAGAAGTTCAGGCGGTCTCTTTAAAGGGCTAAGTCATACATGACAGCAGCACAACCTGTGTGCAAGAAGGAGGGCCAATGCCAAATTCCTACGGTTGGATCCAGATTTAAGCTGGATCAGCTGTGCTGGTGGAAGTGGACTTCCCCACCCCTTTCTTCCCATGGCAGCCCCTCCAGCCCCATGGAAATGCTACACAGAGAATCAGGAGACCCTGCTGAATGGGGTCAGGTGTGGTGTGGAGAGGAGGGGGATCCCCAAAAGCCAGGCAGAGGGGCCTTCCATGAGCAGGGCCCTTCCTCTTTCAGAAGGCAAGTCCTGGATCCAAGCTCTACAAAGGACAGGGCACAAATGACTTGAACTGTGGTGCTTAGCCCTCTTCCCACCCCTCACAACCACCTCCCCTCCCCAGCCATGTGGCTCAGCTCCCAGCCCCCATCCAGGAGAAATGCAACCTGGGGGAGTGGGACAGATTTTGGGAGGAAGGCTTGGTATATGTCCATGCACATCCCTGCCTCTTTTGCGTTCCAAATCCCCTGATAAATTCAGCATCAACCCTCATTCTGATGCACAGCTCTACCCCCATCAAGTTCATGTCTAGTTAGCCCCTAAGTATCTTGATCTTCCCAGAGAGAGGAGGAGTTCCCTAGGAACAGAGGATGTATCCCAGGTCAGTCCATCTAACCCAGTCTTGTCTCCTCTGACTGGCAGTGGCACCCCAGAGGCAGAGAAAGATGCTTCCCCATCACCTGCTACATGACTCTTTTAAGCTGGAGGTGTCAAGGACTGAACCCGGGACCATTTACATGAAAAATCTGTGCTCCACCAATGAGACGTGGTCCTTTAACCAGACCAAGCTTAAAGTCTTCTCACTGTCTGCACCATGCTCAGAGTACACAGTAAGGATGGGGGAAGAAATTCGTTCAGTTTGCATATTAATGCAAACTCACCTAATTTTGCACTTTTGACCAATATGGAAACCGAAACTCAGCTATCCTTCAAAATTTGCACGTCTCTGAATTTTGCAATGGAGTTCTCCCATCCAAAGATACGTACCAAAAAAAAGTGTATATTAGGGAAAAGCGCACACACAAAATGTATATTACTGAAAATAACAGTCAAAATGCAAGCCGTCATGGGTTCCTTGCAAGAGGAAAACAGGCGAGATATAAATGTAATACCAATAATAAATAAACAGACAAATAAATAAATTGATGTCAGGAAAATTGCTGGCAGAAAATGTGTGTATTGGGCAAAATTGCAAACAAAAACACATGTATGAGGAGAAACGCACACAATAATGTGTACAAATTTTGTGAGAACTTAAAAAAAATGATAACTTAAACAGTTCGAAACGAACCAAACTTAAGATTGGAAAAATGACCAACTGAGTGAAAATGAAATTCACAGATTCATCCATCCCTAGTGTATAGTGAAGAATGTTGGCAGAGGCCTCCCTGAAGACAAGGATTGGGGAAAAAAAAAAAAAAAGAATTTTCCCCCAGGTCAGTTCCACCACCCTGATATCAGCATGGACCATGTTCCAGAACAGCTTATAATGGCACTTCAAATTCATCTGTACATAGGGATGCTGGAGAAATTTGAGACGGACAAAAACAAGCTCAGATTTCTAACAATCCAACCTGAGGAATCTGCTATGGAGTGACCCCCTCAGGCCGCTCAGAATCTGTGGAGTTCCAGATCTTTCTTTGTTTTAGCTTTCCCAACATTTACGTATATTTATTCATAGGAAAATATGCAATTTTCTGCTGAGACTGGTAAATATACATGGGGAAAAGTTGAGCGGAATGAGGAACAATACACTAAACATTATGTACTAACATAAACTACGTAAATTGTTACGAACCCCCTTGTGGAAGTATTTGCATATTCTCCCACCTGACACAAATGAAATTCAAAACCATCTGTAAACAGATGATGGAACAAAAGGCGCCTGACAATCCACAAAACACAGAGTGGATTTTACACATCCCTTTCTGTACAGAAAGGCTCATCTTTAGATGTACCCACACTCAGTAGAGTCCAACCCCAACCCCCTATGTTTGAGCATGAATCACTTACCAAGGTAGGCTTCCTGACATAAAGGAGGCAATCCGAGAATAGTGAACCTGACCATGCAGAGATGCAACAGGCAACCTCCCTTGAGGATGGGTAATTTTTCTGTGCCTCTTCCCTGTAGGTGACTGAATGATTGAATCCTACCCAACACCAAGATGGACCAGAAATATCTATCCCCATCAGGGGTTGATAGGAAGGAGTCCAGCTCACGGCAGCGACTCACACAGGAAAGCAAGTGGCAGCCTTCTCCAAGGCCTGCATCTCTACATTGGCAGTGACTGGATGATCGAAACATCCATGGATACAGAGCAGATGCATTGGTAGAATTGCCCACCCAGCCCCTCCAAGTGAAGGGTGATTGAAAGGAAGCATAGCCAGAAAAGTCAATCATGCAGAGATGTGCTGGGCATCCTCCTTGGTGGTGCTTTGAGCTCACAGGAACTTCTGATTTTATATCCAGCAGCACGTTAAAAATTCCGTCATGGCACTGAACTTGAGAATTGCTGGCTTAGGAGGATCATCTAGTCATCGGGAACTAAGGATGTCAGAGAAATCCATTCAGGGGCTAATGTTCGATGAGTTTTTCTAGGTTCAGGTCTCTGAATGGATTTCCCTGACATCCTTAGATCCCGATGACTAGATGATGCTCCTAAGCCTTTGTTCTAGTTCCTGCTGTGGCACCCAACTCAGTCTGCAGCAAGTCAGGCAAATTCGCGGATTTTCCAGGCAATGTGGGGGGAGAGGTCCTGCAATTTTCTCAAATTTCTGAGCAATTTGCACAAATTACAGGCATATTTGTGCAAGGCATGCAAATTATGGTCAGATTTGAGTAATTTGTGCACAATTTTGTGCACAAACAAATTTGTGCATATTTGAGTAATTTGTGCAGCCTTCCCTCCCCCCCGCCCAATACACAAAGGTGTTCCCAGAGTTTAGGGAAAAGCCCACAGCTTGGCTTGCAGATGCAAATTGAGTCATACGCGCTGTGGAAATCCATTGAGCCAAAAAAGAACTGGATTTCCTTGCGATGGACGTCCCTAATGGGAACTGCAGGAAACATTTTCCCTGACTCCATTCTCCCCTCATCATCACCTCTCCTGTCCCTCCCTCCTCCCCTCCCCCCAGCCTCAGCAACTGATTGTCTAATTAGTGCTGATGGATAGTTTAAGTAGCTCCCTTGAGCGTGGCAAGTCCAGCAGAGCATGAAGTGGAAAAGACAAGGACCAGCAGGCAACAAAACCATTCGGCCCCATTAAGATGCAGCGAGAACAGTGCCCAGGTTCACCAGAGAGAAACACACATGATGCTCTGGAACAAGAACAGCTATAGCAGTGGCTGGAGAGGTACAACGTGGCTTGGCCCAGCTGAGGAGTGCATGTGAGAGAGCATGATGCACATCAATACAGGCTCTAGTGACCAGAAATTCTGGTCAAAAGATAGCATCAAGGGTAGGCATGGTTGGGCACCTGCCGAGGGCCCACACTCCAGCAGGGGCCCGCTGACAGGACCCCCCAGAGTCGCTCCTCCTCTCCACCATGGCAACCTGCTTGTTCACCTGCCTCTCCGAGGCAACGGAGGAGGTGAGAAGGAGGAGCAGGAGATGCCGTGGCCTCCTCGCTCCCTGACTTTCTGCATGCCAAACAAGCAACGATGGCGATGAGGAGCGAGAGCAGCTGGTGACAATGGTGGTGGGAAGGTCGACTCACCGAGGGAGGGGGCCTTAATGGGCTCTTGCACAAGACCCACCAAAAACCTGGAGCCCGCACTTCAGATGGGCAAGCTAAAGGTCTTGTGGGAATCTGGGTTGAGACATATTTTGCATCTGTTGTGCCCGGGTTCCTAAACCTCTCCTGCAGTGACTCCCCCATTGATGGCTTCAAGCCAGCATCCTCTCCCCTGGGACTGGGGGTGGGAGGCATCCCAGAAACAACCAAGCTTTAAACCCTAAGAGGCAACTATCCAAAATCTCTCTGAGGAGGTAAAGGAGGAACCACCAGTCTTTGAAAATGAGCGAGTTTCAGGGTTTTTTCAGCTGAAGGGTCTGAACTGGCCAACCTGCCGGCCAAGTTGGTTTTGCTCACCAAGAGGGCAGGATGTTAAAGTGATCTGCAAATTCCTGGATCAGTGCCCTCGTTTAAAAAAAACACAACCACCACCAAAAAAAGCAGGTGCCCAGTTTATGCGAAAAAATAAAGGAGCAAAAAAGCTTTAAAACTGGGGTGCGCAACTCCCGGCCTGCGGGGAGCTTCCGCCGTGCATTAAAAACGTGGTTGTTCAGGCAGGCATTTGGGGTGGGTTAGGGTATTTTAGAAAACGTTTTTATTGTAGAATTTTATTGTTTTAAACTGATTTATTATATGCTGTCCATCGCCCAGAGTGGCTGGGTGACCAGCCAGATGGGCGATTAATAAAGTTAATAATAAATAAATAAACAAACAAGTGCCGCTGCTTCCAATGGCTATGGCTCTCCAGGGCTTCAGGCAGGATTCTTTTCCATCCCTACTTGGAGACACCGGGGATCGAACCTGAACCTTCTGCATGCAAAGCAGGCGCTCTACCATTGAGCCACGGCCCCTCCCAATGCATCCCCTGCTGTTGTCTTAAATATCGCTTACCTTAGGGTTCTCTAAGATCCCGGCCTCGTAGCTTTGGAGGAGGGAGACGAAGGGTGGGAGAAAACAACCACAACAAAGCTGAATTAGCAACCAGCAAGCGTCCCGCGTATAAAACTGTATAAAACCTTAGCCCTTCGTTTCTACCTTCCTCCTTGCCTGCGTCATGCGTTCCGTACTGCCATCCAGGACAGTGAATGTGTCATTGTCACAATGTGGATCGACACCGCTATGGAACCGCTTCAGGCGGCAGGAGGGAGACCAAATGACTGGAAGCTCCCTTTTATAAAAAGTTGCTCACATACTGAAGAACTGTCTAGTTTCCTGAGCCAAGATCCCTTCAGGCGAGACTCACCTGAACGAAGTTTTGCATCCTCGTGCCAACCCATTGCAAACCAGGTACCAAGTAGGAACTTAGGAAGCTGCCTTGTACTGAGCCAGACCCTTGGCCCATCTAGCCCAGTGTTGTCGACACTGACTGGCAGCAGCGGCTCCCCAGGGTTTCAGGCCTCGCCCTAACTGGAGAAGCTGGAGATCGAACTTGGGACCCCCTGCATGCAAAGCAGGGGCTCTATCGCCCTGAGCTATGTCCCCTCCCTGTCGACAGATACGTCTCTCAGTGCCATGAAGGTCCATTTAGGCCCTGGCTGCGGAACCACTTTCAGCCCAAGGGTTGAATTCCATTTGGAGAAGCATTTGGGGGCCACGTTCCCATGGTGGGCAGGGCCAAAGGCAAAAGGGGTGGAGTGAAGATACCAGCATATATTAGCTTAAAGCTGTTACTGCCTCTAACTAAGCTACAAGAGAAGCATTCGAACCTTTTAGAATTGGGGGGAAACATGCAAAAGCAGGGAAACTACCAAATGTCAGGTTCTGCACCCCTGATTTAGGCAAATGTTTCATATGAAACTGTCTTTTACTGGTCCATCTAGACCAAGTTTGCTTACTCTGACTGGTAAGCCGCTTCCCTGGGTCCCAGGAAGACAGCATTCTCAGCCCTGATACTGGCAAACTCTTGGATACCAAGGACTGAAACCAGGACATTCTGGATGTAAAGCCTGTAAAGCACATTAATGGCCAGAACTAGAATTTCTGAGAGTATAACATCAATTCTGGCCCACTTGGATTGGCTGCCTGTATGTTTCTGAGCCCAATTCAAGGTGCTGGTTCTAACTTAGAAAGCCTTACACGGCTCAGGACCGCAATACCTCTCCCAACCTGAACCTACCTGGGCACTACGATCAACATCTGAGGGCCTCCGCTGAGTGCCTCCTCCGAGGGAGGCTCGGAAGGTGGCAGCAAGGGAGAGGGCCTCCTCAGGGGTGGCCCCCCAATTATGAGCTCCCCAGTGAGGTCCACCTGGTGCCAACACTGCCATCTTTTCAGTGCCAGGTTAAGACTGTCCTCTACTTCCAGGCATTTAATGGCATCTGATAGGGCATCTGTGCCAGCTGTTTGAACAGGCCTAGTATTTTATCAAAACTGTTGTTAGCTGTTTAAATTGTTCTTCAATTTTGTATATTTAAGTTCTTATGCCACATTTTATCTTGTGAATTGTTGTGAATCACCCAGAGAGCTTCAGATATTGGGCAGAATAGAAAGAAAGAAAGAAAGAAAGAAAGAAAGAAAGAAAGAAAGAAAGAAAGAAAGGTGTTCTACCATTGAACTATGGCTCACCCTCATAATTAACCGATTTATTTATGTGTTTGTTCATTTATTTTTAATGTTTTCTATCCCACTTTTCTTCCACTGGTGGAACTCAAAGCTACTAAGAGCATAGCTTTCCCCAGCCTGGTGCCTTCCATGAGAAGTCATCCCATAAAGCTGATTGGTGGGAGATAAAGACAGATAAACGAAAGGACTTCTTCATACAGCGCTTAGCTAAACTATGGGATTTGCTTCCACAAGATGGCCATCAATTTGGGTGGCTTTAAAAGGGGGGTTGTAGAAATTCCTAGAGGAGAAGGCTATCAATGGCTTCTAGTCCTGATGGCTCTATGCTACCTCCATTATCAGAGGCACTATGCCTATGTATGTACACCAGTTGTTGGGGAACATGGGTGGGAGGGTGCTGTTGCACTCCTGTCCTGCTTGTGGGTTTCCTGTGGGCTGGTTGGCCACTGTGTGAACAGAGTGCTGGACTAGATGGACCTTTGGTCTTATCCAGCATGTGTCTTCTTATGTTCTTAATGGCTGGAAATGGAATTCTGGAGTAGATAAACATAAACTCCTCACCTAATATGCATGAGGTTTTCATCCATGCTCCAAGGATTGGAGGGGGTCACTGGTATAGGAATGCCATGTTTCTGCAAAAAAAGAAGCAGGAAAGAAAACACAGAATTAAACCTGAGAAACACAGCAGGACAGTGTCAGAACCAAGTGCCTTTGCTGTGGCAGGCAAAGAGTGCAACCTGCCTCTTGATTTGCCTAGGAAGCAACCATCTGGATCCACCTGTTGTTGGCCTTGGGTGGCATGCAGCCCTCACCATATTACCCCCAAAGGAATGGCCCCTCATCAAAAACAAGGTCCCCCACCTGAAACAGACCATGTCTAGGGGAGGTGGGCTGGAGGGCAATTCTTGGATCACGTGGGGCTGTGTGCATTCCCAGACGTGAGCTTCAGCAGCTTTCCCTCCCTCCTCTTACTAGCTCCATGGGAGTCCCTTTCTCACACCCTGCTGGATATTGCATTCCAAAAGCTGTGGGGAGATGTCCAGCTATCAGGAGAACTTCTCCAGTCATTGGCTCCCACGGATGAAACATCAGCCGGACATCCCAGACTCTCAGCAACCCATCAGCCTAATGGCCAGCAACCCGAACAGGACGTGTGATTTAACCCACAGCACGTTCCATGGGTGGTAGTTTCTCCTTTTCATGAGCTTACCTGTGGCTGAAAGTGCAGGCTTTGCATGCAAAACATGCCAGGCTCAGTACTAAGCATTGCCAAAGATTCCTGTCTGGAACACTGGGGAGCGGCAGCCAGTGAGTACAGACACTGAGTCAGTGGTCGGACTCAGTATAAGGCAGCCTCCAATGTCCCAAGAATCCTACAGCATCAGCCCATAGGCTCATCTAAGGCAGGGGTGTAGAACCTTAGGCCTGGGGGCCAAATCCTACAGCATCAGCCCATAGGCTCATCTAAGGCAGGGGTGTAGAACCTTAGGCCTGGGGGCCAAATCCTACAGCATCAGCCCATAGGCTCATCTAAGGCAGGGGTGTAGAACCTTAGGCCTGGGGGCCAAATCCAACCCTCTTTGGCTTCCCAGAAGGCCACGCCCACTTTCCCCTCGCCCTCCCCTTTCCCCCCTGACCAGCGGGCCTTTGCCAGTTTCCCTGCTTCTGCGCAGTCTTTTTGAGCCAGTGAAAAAGCAAGCTCTGACAACATTTTTTAAAAAATGGCTGCCTCCTCCCTGCCTCTTCCATTATGGCGGACAGCGAGTTGGACCTTTTCAGAAAAACGCACCAGCACCGGCACTGCTAGACTGAAGAAAAAATCCCTCACTTCGTAAAATGTCCCTCCAAAGAAAGGACAGCGAGGGAAGGCGGCTTGTTAAAAATACAAAGCCACGGTGCTATTTTGAAACCTGAGCTACTCCGCAAAACATTTCTTACATTTGGATGTCTTGCTTTTTAAAAAACGAGAGAGCCTCGCACATATTTATTTATTTATTGCATTTATAGCCCACCTTTTTTCCCTCTTGCAAGGAACCCAAGGCAGCTTATATTCTCCTCCTCCTCTCCATTTTATCCTCACAACAACAACCCTGTGAGGTAGGTTAGGCTGAGAGTCTGTGACTGGCCCAAAGATCTGAAAGCAGACCCAAAGGTTTAAAAGGTATCCCATGCCACTGGTCAGGGCGGGGGTGTAGGAACCACAGCATAACAGTGCAATCCTGTTGCACTGGATGTCTAATAAGAAGTAAGCCTCACTAGGACCTACTCCCAAGTAAACATGCTGAAGAATCAGCAAAATGATTCAGGGAAACAAAGCTGGGGGCAGGTCCATTTCACTAAACCCTTTCTCCAGGACTTGCTGGATCAATTTTCATTTGAATTTCTGTTTCTGCCCAGTCCTCATTTAAATGCATATTTTAAAATCTATTTTCTCTCGAAACATGCATTTAAATGTCTTTTGATACTCTACTTCTTCTTTTTAGCCAAGAGCTGTACCGCAGTATCAGGAGAAGTTCAAAATCCGATTAGATAGCTGCCTACCACTCAGCACGTTAGTCTGGAACAGCTTTCTCCAACCTCCAGACAGGTTGGACTACAATTCCCAGCTGCCCCAGCCAGCATCTGGAGGGCACCAGATTGGGGAAAGCTGCTCCAAAAGGTGCAGATAAGATCAGCTTGTACCACAACCCACAAATATCAAATTCCTCAAGGACCCTTCATCGCCACTGGAACACGTTTGGAATAAGGTCTCGTCCCCATTTTTTTTTTAACCACAAAAGTTTCACAAAAGTCATTCCTACCTGCCTTTTGCAGGCCTTTTGCAAGTTTACTTCTCTATTCTTGCCCTCTTCTCTCTCTTTCTCTTACTCACACACGCACACACACAGCAGAGACAGTCATAAACCTCAGCTCTGTTACAGGGTCACCCCACTCACTTAATTAGCCGGAGACATTTCTGTGGGTGAAATGGTCTGTGAAAACTGGGTGGCTAAACGGGCCGGCATGGAATTAGCAGGCGATGTCACAATGACATGGTTCTCAGCCTGACAAGCAAGAGGGCAGTCGAGGGGAGGTTTGGGGCTGGCAAAGAAATCCAGGTCTCTGATGGATTCGTTTTCCATCACTAAGATGTGTTTACTGCAGATTCTAAAAGGGGGACAATAATTTCCCCCCACCTCCAAAACAGAGCTGGTTTTCAAACGTTTGAGGGATGTACACTCAGAAAATTCCATTCCTAGAGTTGGACTTCTGTGTCTGTACGTGTTTGCAAAGTTCACCCAGGGACTCGGATCAGAATGAGATAATACAGAGGTGCCCGGCTGCTGCCGAAAGCAAAACACACCCAAAAGGGACCACAGACCAGAAAGAATCAGAAATCTAAGACATGCATGAGACAAATATATTAAACCAGCTAGTATACATTTATTCTCCTGGCCTCTGAAACCCTGCTCTTTTGTTCCTCCTCCAAGTCAGGTTTTGATCAGAGACAGGGTGTTTTCAGCTGTAGCACCCAATTGATGGAACTACCTTCCCAGAGACCTTTGCCTGGCAGCGTCTTTATTTTCATTATTATTTATTTTATTTATTATTAAATTTATTAATCGCCCATCTGGCTGGTCACCCAGCCACTCTGGGCGATGTACAACATACAATAAAACAGTTTAAAACAATAAAATTCTACCATAAAAACATTTTCTAAAATACCCTAACCCACCCCAAATTTTCATAAGAATGTAAGAAGAGTCATGCGTGATCAGACCAAGGCTCCATCCAGTCCAGCATTCTGTTCACACAGTGGCCAACCAGCTGTCGACCAGGAACCCACAAACAAGACACAGGTTCAACAGCAGCACCCCACCCATGTTCCCCAGCAACTGGTGTACATAGGCTCACTGCCTCTGGTTCTGGAGGAAGCACATAGCCATCAGGACTAGAAGCCACTGATAGCCTTCTCCTCCAGTTATTTAGCTAATCTCCTCTTAAAACCATCCAAATTGGTGGCCATCACTACATCTTGTGGTAGAAAATTCCAACTATGCACTGTGTGAAGAAGCCCTTCCTTTTATCTCTCCTGAATCTCCCACCCATCAGCTTCATGGGAGGACCCCGTTGAATTCTAGTATTTTGAGAGAGGGAGAAAAATGTCTCCTTATCCACGTTCTCCATACCAGGCATGATATTGTAGACTTCTATCATGTCTCCCCTTACCCTCCTTTTTTCCAAGTTAAACAATCCCAGCTGTTGTAACCTCCCCTCCCTTGATCATTTTAGTTGCCCTTTTCTGCACTTTTTCCAGCTCTACAATATCTTTTTCGATACCAAGTGGAATTTTTGTTCTCATGGCCCAGGCCCTATGATGCAGAGATGGGCAGGGGGTAGACCTCCAGATGTGTTGAACTTCAACGTTGGCTGCACTGGCAAGGCTTCTGGGAGTTGAAGTCCAAAAGATCTGGATATCAACCTTCTGCCTATCCCTGATCTAATGCCTAAAAAATTCTTCAGAAGATCTTGCTTGCAATGCCTCCTGTTTTGTGGATTAGCTGTGTGGGTTTAGCATCAGACATTCTTACAGATGAGAAAATGAAGGAGTAGGGAGACATTCATCGTTCAAATGGAGGAGTGGGGAGACATTTATCGATCATCCCAGAGTGCAGGACACGGAATAATGGGCTGAAGTGACAGGAAGCCAGATTTCGGCTGAACATCAGGAAAAACCTCCTGACTGTTAGAGCAATACGACAATGGAACTGATTCCCTAGGGAGGTGGTGGGCTCTCCCACATTGGAGGCATTCAAGATGAAGCTGGACAGCCATCCGTCAGGGATGCTCTGACTTAAATTCCGGCATTGAGCAGGGGGTTGGACTCGATGGCCTTGTAGGCCCCTTCCAACCCTACTATTCTATGACTCTATGATTCAAATGAGCATTCTGCCCAGGGCAGATTTTGCATCAATATTGAAACAATCCATTTTAAATCTCATGGGTAAAAAGGCCCTGCTACTGTACAAATCAGAAAACAACCCTTCCAGAAAGCTCTGATCCTTCTGGACAACCTTTTTCATGGGCGTGCTCTCCGAAATGTCCAGACGAGGCATTTATTGTGCAATTGCCTTGCCTCATTCACGGAATTTTACTGGGGGGATCCAGACCTGCAGATAGTGTTCCAGTTGAAACCCTCGTGTTTTTTCTCACCTCTCCTTCCACCTTTTTTCCTACCACCCAAAAATCTGTTAAAGGAGGAAACGCTTAAATAGCTTAAGAGAGATTAAGAAAATGCCTGACTGCCTACTGCCCTGGTGGCTTGCTGCACCCATCAGGTGTTACCCTTCTGCTGGTACCCCAGATTTTGAAGGTTCAATCCTTCATGGCTCAAAATAGGGCCTCTAGACAGAGTTCCACTCTCTGGAACTCTCTGCAACTGCCTCCCAGTACAAATTAGGCAGGCCCCAATCCTTATGGGTTTTCAGCACCTACTGAAAACATTCCTTTTCCAACAAGGATTCCCAAGAAGGTAATCTTGTCTTCGGTACAAAGACTTAGTATTTGTACATCTCTTAGAAATATCTTTAATATAACCGATTCATAAATATCGTTCAGTGAACAAGGGTGCAATCCTATGCATGTTTGGACAGAAAAAAAAAAATCCTACAACTTCCAGCATTCCCATGGCTGGCCTGGGAATGCTGGGAGTTGTAGGACTTTTTTTTCCTGTCCAAACATGCATAGGATGCCACCTTAAATGAATAAATGAAGTAAGTAATAGCTATGCAATGTCTTCGGATAGGTAGACCTACTTGCCCTCTGTCTGGAAGCACCCTAAAACTCTGATAACATAAACTTCCCACTTTTTAGCCTGGATGGAGCAGGGCAGGGGGGAAAATCCCAGCCGCTTGTGCTGTCGCATTGCTGTTTTTTGTCTTTAGGCTCGTGAGAAGTCTCCCTGCAGCCTGCTCTTTTCATCCATCGGAACAAGAGCGAGCACACAGTTGTCCCCACTCGACAGCCCGTGAAAGGGAGGGGGCCCTGTTCACACTCCAGCGGCCATGCTGCTCCTCACTGCTCCATTAGCTTTCAAGAGCTCGTTGGTCAATTAAACTTCCTCTTTGTTTATACTGAATGGGCTCCCGTAAGAAGCGGAGGGCAGACCATGGAGGCTAATTCTGCCTTTATGGCCGCAGCGTCCTCTCCTTAGGCCCACCCCAGAGGCTGCATAGACACACAGTAGCCTGTGAACATATTACGGTGCTTTATGCATTTACTTTGGGGTAAAACTGCCTTGAAGTCATCCATTTATGTTGTTGTTGTTATTAAAATGAATGGCTCCAAGGCAGTTTTACCCCAAAGTAAATGCATAAAGCATTGTAATGTGTTCAGATTATTATCATTAATAATAATAACAATAATAATTTCATTTCTATACCATCCAATAGCCGAGGGCGCTCTGGGCAGTTCACCGCAGTTCATTTTTTAAAAATTACAAAAACTACAGCATTATAAACATTATAATACAGCATTATAATGAAATGTGACAGGCAGAGGTCCAGTGAGCAAGCTGGCCATGGCATCTCCTGCTCCTCCTTCCCACCAGTCCCGTTGTCTGGGCCGGAGTGAGAGGCAGGACAGCAAGCCGGTTGCAGTGGTGAAGTGAAGGAGCAAGTCGAGGGGGCTCTGGTGAGTTGGTCCCTGCTGGGGTGTGGGCCTTAGGCGCACCAGAGAGACGCTAGCCCTGAGAGGAATACACGAAGGGCTGCACCTGGGAGAGTTCTAGTCAACGAACAAGGGTGCAATCCTATGCATGTTTGGACAGAAAAAAAAAATCCTACAACTTCCAGCATTCCCCCTGGCTGGCCTGGGAATGCATGTTGTGAGCATACTGACAACATTTTTAAAGGCATCCCCAAGGACTCCGAAAAACAGAGAGAAACAGTGTGTTGGTTCCAGAGTTAGTCATACTTGGAGAACACCCATTGAAATCAGTGGGACAAGTTAATCAACATGACTAACCTAACTCCCATTGATTTTGGTGAGTCTTCTCTGAGCAAGACTAAGTCTGGATCCAACCCAGTGTTTTAACGGGGAACATGGGAGGCTGCCTTATACTGACTCAGACCCTTGGTCCATCTAGCCCAGTAGCGTCGACGCTGACTGGCAGCAGTTTTTGCAGCCCTACCTGGAGATGTCGGGGATCGAACCTGGACCTTCTGCATGCAGAGCAGGGGCTCTGCCACTGAGCCATGGCCCCTCCCGTAGGACAAGGACCAAAACTTCCCAGGGACCCTCCCAGGTAAATTGGTACAGTTGGAGGTTTTTTAAAAGTGCAGTTCTGCTGGGGAATGCTGGGAGTTTTAGGACTTTTTTTCTGTCAAACATGCATAGAACTGCACCCTAAGTCTGCCAGAACAGTCAGAGGGGAACTAGGATTGGGGAGCCAGGAGATGTTAGGGGAGGTGGGGGGAATCAGAGCCGATGAACACCCCGAAATGCACCAGAGCCAGGAACAGCGTTGTGTGTCAAAGTCGCAGCCCCAGTTAGAAGTCCCTTCATAGCCGTTCCTGTCCAAGAGGGCCGACAGTTCAGAGCCTAGGGTACATCACAGCCCAGAAGGATGTTCTCCTCCAAACCACAGTTCCTCTGCATCACCAGAAAAAGAGGGCAAAGTGGGCACAGATTTGAATTAAATGTGCCGTTGCTAATCTGTATAGATGTACATTCAGAAATAATGGGTTAGATCCAGGATTTGCCTTCCGTGAGAGGGAATGGGGAATGGGGAAGAGGAGGAGCAAGTCCGGGGCGCTCTTGCCAGTGGGCCCCTGCTGGGGTGTGGGATCTTTGCCGGTGCCCCATCATGCCTGCCCTTGATGCTGGTGGTCAGAGTTTCAGAGTAGGACAGAGGAGACCTGCGTTCAAATCCAAACTCAGACAGAGATCTCTGTGGGTGACCCTGGTCACTACCTTTCAGCTTAACCCATCTTAGCCACACTGAACTCCTGCAATAAAAATGTTCTAAATAAATAATGTGCAACTATCCTTTTAGAAAACAGTTCCCAAGCTATCAGGCACTGGTGTAGAGTGAGCGGGGAGGGGGGGAGGGGGGCAGGTATATTACTTGCCATGGGCTACATCTAATATATGCCCACAGCCACACTAAAACATTTACAACTTTAATCCTGGCAATATTGATCAAGCCACTGGGGACGACTTTTGGCATCCCCCGGATCCAGCTCAAAGCAATAGAAAACAGTGGGGAAAATCTGTTTGATATAGAAAAAAAATGGATATCTGTGTGCGTGGATGGATCCATCCGTTTGGATGGATCTGTGCCTGTGTGTGGATCTGTCAGTTTTGCTTTCTTCCATGTTCAGAATTTTTAAATCTTGAGTTTTTTCTGTCTTGAACATGATGAACTTAGCAAATTTTGGTAAATCCTGATCAAAACTGAACTAAAAAGACATTCTCATCCATTTGCATTGGCCAAATTCAATAGGAACACCTATTTCCAGGCTGGAAAGGAAAAGCTTGTCCCTGCAACTTTCAAGGATGAGGAACCTGTCTGGAAAAAAGAGGTGGCCACCCTAATTCAGCACTAACGTGGTTGAATACACAGGGATTTAAAGCCAGATTTTTACAGTGCAGTCCTGTGCATGTTTTTAATTTTTGTGAACTGCCCAGAGAGCTTCAGCTATTGGGAGGTATAGACATGAAATAAATGAAATAAATAATAAGAAATAAAATAAGACCAATTGCCTTCACTGATGCTTACTCTCAGGTAAATGAGCATAGGACTGCAGACGTAAGGGCTAAGCACTCCAAACCTTGGGCCTGGGTGGACAAATCTATCAGTTTTGCTTTCTCCCACAATGGAAAATTTTACCTCTCAAGTGCTTTTTGTCCTGAATTCGGAGAACTTGGCTAATTTTGGCACGTTCTTATCAAAATGAACAGAAATGAAATTCTCACTCATCTCAACTGGAGGACAGGGCCTGTAATGCTCTCTGCTCCACCAAAGAATTCGAGAACCACCTTATGATGGTGCATGGACAGACAGAAACGTTTCTTCTTCCATCAAACAAACCTTGCTCCCCCAATACATTCACAGCCAGTTCTTAGAGGAGTCTCTCAAACACCTCTTTAGTCCACCTTAATTGCTTTAATGAGGCCCCCAGCCTATTCTATAGTTGTGGCCTATTTTTCAGGGGAAAATAATAAAATGGAAGAGACACACTCAGATTTCCAAATAACAATAATGAACATACACACACAGAGCGACCTTAATAACTTGCCTATTTGACAATTTGTTTGACAACATATGGAAGACTCTTGTAAATTCTCCTCCTAGTAATAAATAACAGATGGCAAAACACAAGCCTCAGAAAGCAAGCGTTTGAGGTTCTTTATTTAAAAAATAAAATAAAAAGGGCCTTCTCTGTTCTTAGCACACACGGTACGCTGCCTCCGCCTCAGCGCCTCAGCACTATCTGCTTTAGACAGCAGCTTTTTTTTAGTATTTAAAAAAGAAGTGGGGTTGCGGGGGGGGGGGAATCTCAAGCAATTTTCTGGTTTATACACAGAACTGCTCTTTTCTTTTTGATTGATTGAGCCCAGTTGTCAAGCATTTCCGTAAAGTCATTGAAAAAGAAAGGTCCCCTGGTGAGTACTGAAGAGACCTGATGCAAAACTTCTAATATGTGTTATTGCAACTTGCTCTTCAACCAAAAAAAAAAAGGAAAAAGAAGGGGGGAGGAAGGAAATCAAAGAGAAAGTGCATTTACTTTTGTCTATCATAAAAGCCACAGAGGTGGGACAAGTTTCTCCCTTTAGCTGATTACAATTAACATCCAGGTAATTACATGCCATTTTTAAAAAGAAGAAAAAAGAAAGAAGTGTGTGTGTGTGTGTGTGTGTGTGTGTGTGGAAATATCCTCACGCCTCCCAAAAATGACAGAGCGGAAACCTCCTGTGGGGGTGGCTGTAATTGACACTGTAAAGAGCAGGCAAGATTGTGCTAAGCTAAAATCCGAAGTGCCCTTTAAGGTTAGAAAATTAAAGGTTCGTTGCAAAGAAAGAAGAAAAATAACACGTTGCGATGGCAGAGAGGAGAGGGGGGACGGAGCGGGGGTGGGGTTCAAGCAGGCTGGAGAGATCAGGTCCATCCCTCGGGACACATCCAGAGTGCACTAATTTATTAAGGGTCAGAAGGGCACTCTATTTAAACAACTGTGTTCACGTTTGATTCTGGGCTTCTATGCACCGCCACCCCACCACCCGGGCAGAGATCTGGAGCACAACACCTCACCCGTGGACTTCCAATCACTGTCAGCGGAAACCAGGTCCTTGCCCTAATGGCGACTGACGCCTGCTCTACATATGCAGCAGAATGAGGTGGTAGAGTCCTGCAGTGGTAGAATGAACTATACCACTTCATGGTGTAGGTGAGAGAATCACACTTTTTAATGATCCCCTACAACAGGGCTGCACAGCTTCTTCAGCCCCGAGGGCCACATCAGGCATCAGCTGGGGGGGGCAGACATGTGCGCACATGCATGCACACACGTATGCACACACGCATGCATTCACATGCGCCACTCATACACACCCCAAACACACCCCAACAGCAACAGATCTTGGTCTCGCAGTATCACCGCCTGTTCCATGTCACAGCATTCAAGTGCTGAACCCCTCCCCTGCAACCCGATCGCCCAAAAATAAAAGGGGAAAAAAAACACTCTAGGAACAGGCTCTACGGTCTCTGCCATGGAAGCCTCCTTCCTAGAATGTCCCCCAAGCATCCTAGGACGGTGGCAGGAAGCCTTCTAGGACACCCTAGCAATAAGGTTTCTATTGTGAGGGATGATAGAGTCTCTTCCTCAAGCATTTTTTTCTCCTCCCCCTTTTTCTATCTCCTTTTTTTTGGGTGGTGGGTGATATTCAGGGCCTGGGGGCCGCCAGACGAGGCTTGTGGGGGGCACAGGGTTTTTTGCAACCCTGCCCTACAAGTAGAAAAGTAGTACATAAGGAGCAATTTGTCCCACAACCTTTCTCTGTGATGTGCTCGTTTCTTCTACATGCAGGGAGGCTTGCTTTTTACTTCCATGCGAGATGCCGTTTTCGAATGCTATCCCGTGTGCCGCCTAAAGCAACACCATCTGCTTCACTGCCTCAGGATTCCACGACCTCATCCTCTCACGTCTGCGGGTGAAGAGGCTGCAGATGGGGTTCCCCCTTCCAAAACAAGCCACACTGCATATACTCTTGAATGTCGGCTATGGAATGCTGTCAGGTTCTGAACCCTGAGCTGTCAAATACTGTTGATATTAAATAAATGGGAGCAAATATTAAGTACATGTTCTGAAATTTTATTATATCCCAGGAGAGAGAGGGAGAGAGGCAATGGAGAAGACGTCTGGGCCTGTGCCAGCAGAACTCCACCCACCTCCCTCCCAGTGGAGGCTGGTGGCTCCGATGTCAGTGGGGCTGTGAACCCGCTCCGGGTTTCGGTCAGAACCAGTCAGAATTCTAAACGAGCGATCCAAGGTGCGAACCTCCTCTAGAGTTCTGACTGGTTTGGACTGAAACCCATAGAGGATTCGCCGCCCCACCAACATCGGAGCCACCAGATTCCACTGCTCTCGCCCCTAGGCCATCCACCGTCAACTGCCCCATGGGAAGAATTTTAGGAGAGGGAGGGAGATGCGGAAAACATCAGACTAAGGATGGAAGAACCAGGGATGCTCCAGCTCACTGAAATTCTCCAGGCTTTACTTCAAAGCTTGGTTCAGCTCACTCCCGTTCTTCTTTGTGACCTGTTTTTCGGATCCTTTGAATGGGAAACATTGCTCATTTTGCACAGTTTTCATTTCAAAAGTTGCACAGTTTCCTAGTGCAGATTTTGCAGATGCGAACACAGGTTCGGGAATTTGCAAACATTTCTGGAGAACATTCTTTCGCATTCAGGGTTGCAAACAGGGCATTTTTGAAAGATCTGCAAACTGAAACGAAATTCTCATACATCCCTACAGCAGACATTTACTCCTGCTCCGGGAGGAGTTTTACCTGCCCCCAGGGCCATCTTCTAACTGCCCTTTGGGAAGGGTCCTAATGATTGATTTATTCTTATTTTTTAATGTCTTACTATGGTTTATTGTGACGTTATTGTTCTTGATATTACTTGTAAGCCTCCTTGGTAGGATTTGTATCCTGAAAGGCAGCATATACATAATTGTAATAAATCAACAATAAATAGATAAATAAAATTGGGATGTTGGATAATTTGTTGAGAAGAATTTGGGGGAACAAATTCTGCTTACCTCTAGAATCAGACCTTTAATCACACAGATTATCAGATAGGAGGCAGTTAGGGGTCTCTAACAGCTATGGTTGGGACCCACATTCAAAAGTCATGGAACAAGAGACAGAGATGATACTTGGGGGGTGGGGGAGAGGAATTCTTGTACCTTGGCATATTCCATTAGGTCGCTCCGACCTCGAAAGCGGCTGTAGAATTCTGGCATCCTCCAAGGTGCAATGATCTGTGGGGGTGGGGGGTGGGGAGGGAATTGGTTGGAGGAGGGGGAAACAGAGAGAGAGAGAGTTTCAGTTCAGCGGAATCATGCTCCAACATCATTCCTGTGGCTGGGGGAGGTAATTTGGCAGCAGAGGGGTCAGGACACTCTTGGTGGCCGCGATTAAGGCCTTGTGGGGCCATATGCGTCCCCTGGGCTGCACGTTGTGCACCCCTGCTCTAAAGGTACTCTCATGCCCAGTTAGCAACAGGCAACTCTAAGACGATCTGACGTGGTATTGGGCTGGCCTCTTAACACTGGGAAGGAAGGGGCATCAGAATGAGATTGCCAGGAAGGTGGCATCCCTGCAATATCTTTGGGGAGAGATGATGGACATGCATATGGCTTGGAGTCAAAACTCAGGCCCACACCTGGCAGGACTTGAACTAGTGACCTGGGTGGGAATGAGGCTGAGCCCAGTGACTTGAGTGGGTTCAAATGTAGGACATAGAGCAGGCTTCCCCAACCTGGCAGCCTCCATATGTGTGTGGAATACAACTCCCATGATCCCCAACCAGCACTCTCCACCAGTCCTGCTTGAATTCACACCTGGCATGCTAGAGCAAGGGCTTGAACTGAGGCACATGAGAATATAAGAAGAGTCCTGATGGATCAAGGTCCATCTGGTCCAGTATTCTGTTCACACAGGAGGTAACACAAACAACCTCCTGGTAGGACCACCCCAGAACTGGATGAGACTTCAGGAGGAGGAAGAGGAGGAGGAACCTCTTGCTGGCCCTAGTGCTCGCAGAAGTCAAGGGGATGCCAATAATTCTTCTGAGACCACCACCTGGGATGATGCCCCACTTGAGGAGGCCACCCTGTTGGAAGAGACAAAGTGCCCCAACTGGTCCCATTCCCCAGTTCCGGACCTATCAGGATCACCTCCAGGACTCCAGCAGCAAAGACAGCAGCGTCTCCAGATGGAAGCATGTCAAATATCTAGGAGCCTTACTGTAGAGGAGGATGCATGCTCTGGATCAGGGCCATAATGACAAGCTGGGCTAGGGAGGGCAGCAGCATCACCTACAAAGCTGCTCAGTTGGAGCCTAGCCATTGCTGAAACAACATCTTCCTGTGCTCCATGCTGGACAGCTCCCTTGCTAACCTGAACTTCCACAGGAAAGTGGTGGAACACAACACTCTCCCATCTCTCTCTCTCTCTCTCTGTTTCTTCCTCCCACCCAGTGGGCTGCTAGGGGATGGACAGATTACTCTTGCCAGAGGTCAGAACTGCTCACTTGCAGAATGGTTTAACCAGAATATGCCACGTTGTTTCTAGAGCAGTAACCATCAACCTTTTCAGACCGAGTAACCACTTTGGGCCAAACATGCATTTGGGGGATCCACTTCTTAATTTCCCCCCATATTTTTGTAGGGGTGGTGGCACTGCTGTTGCGATGCACCTTAGGGCAGCTTGTAACGCTGTCGTGGATCCTGACTCACCACACTGGAGAGCAATGCACTAGAGCTTCCCTACCCCCCCCCCCAAAACCCAACTCTTAGAATCAACTCTTGCATTATGTAGGGAGACTTTCAAAGCCTTTGCCATTGCCAGAAGCACCAAGCATTAAGTATCCACATTAATCACGCCAAACAAAGGTAATCCAAGACCCTTCCAAGCTGCCACCGTAACATAACAAGCACCACAACCTGCCCAGGGCTAGGTGTGATGGAAGGAGAAGAGTCCGTTTATCCTCACCAGCTGCTCGCCATGGTGGCTTGGGTTAAAAGAGTGGGCCAATTAAAAGATCACAACAACTCCATCAAAAGCCAAGCGTGTCTGTTCTCTTGCTAACCAGGTTTTTTTATTTTTTATTCTAAGGGATCCTTCTAATCCAGTTCAAAGAATTGACTGCAAGTTTTGCATATTCAGTTGAAAGGGACATTGTTTAAGATATATAACGTTCGGATGGACTTCAATGGAAAGGCAAATGTACATAAAGAAATAGAATCCAGGAGTATATTCGGGCTGCAATATCAGTTGATTAGCTGGTTAGATCAACTAAGTAAAAAAGTCCTGATATTCCCATTTAACTGGGCAGCAGATTTTTTTTTAAAAGAAGTGACTGTAGCTGGCATTTTATGCTGAAATGTTTCACATTTCAAAATCTGTTTATGAATTTTCCTCTTTTTTTAATAAACTGGATATGCAATTGCTGGTCATTTATTGTGGTTTGGAGTGACTTGTCATGCCTACATATTGGTTTGATGAAGGATAACTTTTTAAGGGTACCATCCTATGCATGTTTGGATAAAAAAGGCCTACAACTCCCAGCATTCCCCAGCCAGCCATAGGATTGCACCCTAAAATATTTTTTTTAAACTACAAAAGAACACTGAATCAAAAAGAACATTCCATCACTGAGTGTTCAAAAGAAGAACATTAGTATGTAGCAATACTAGACAAGTGGAACTTGCAACAAAATGGAGCAGTGTAGCCAGCCATGCCCTTTCCCTGGAGACTCCATTACATATTCCTTTCCCCTCCCCTGACCAGTTTTTTGTGGCCACGGAGCAGGCTCAGTTCTCATTGAGTTGTTTTATTTTTTTCTTCCCACGCTAGGCTTTTTTGCACATTTTGTTTGCAGGCTCCGCAAATTGCACAAATTTCTGCACAATTTGCACAAATTTGGCCATAATTTGTGCAAATTCAGCTGTGATTTGTGCAATTTGTGCAAATAGCTCAAAACATATGCAAATTGCTGAACCTGTGGGGGAAAACACACAAAAATAAGTTCCCGGAGTTCAGAGGAAAGCCCATAGCTTGGCTCGCAAACACAAATTGAGTCATGCACACTGCAGAACTTGGTTGAATAAAAAAAAGAACCGGATGTCCCAGCAACGGACATCCCGAATTGAGATTGGGGCTACGATGCTAGGAAAGGGGATTTTAACCCTTCTGCTCGCCATTTTCCTGATTAAAATCTCCTTTACCCCAACGCTGCTATTTGTCCTGTAGGGGAAAACATATTGATACCTGATGTGACACATATATACATCATCTAAAAGCAGAGGAGCATGCCTGTCCGCCTTTCAGAATTATCTAATTCATATGCAGATGCAACCAATTACTCAATTCATGCTCATATAATTCATAGGAGTGTGCGGGGAGGGGGGGTTGCTTTGGAATTCCACTTGTTTTCATTGCTGACAGCCTAGCTTGTTTTGCATTCCTTTCATTTGCATTTGTTTCGATGCTTACACAAATAAATAAATAAATTCAGAGAAAAACAAAATGGCAGCTGTCAAGAGCAGCGGCTGAGGTCTGCACCTGCCATTCCTGGAGATAAGAAGTTCCCCTCCCCACCCCTAATGCTATGAATGGGAATCCTGAATGGGGACTTCAATTTGTGCCTGTTTGTTTGTGGGGCAATTGCAAATTAAACCGAATGGGCCTTCGGTTCCACTCGTCCCGAAAGAAATGCACAGCCCTAAAGACGAATGGATCTTGTAATAGGAGTCAGCCTGTTTTTGTGGAAGAGTGAAGTGTGAACTTTTCACAGAGTCATATGCAGTGTCCAGTAGCATATGTATATTTATTTAGCAGAGTACTTGGCAACTATTATGAAGTTAGAGTTGGTTAACATTCCTTGATGCCATTAGCTGAGGGGACGGCTATAACGCTGACTGAATGTGTAGATGAAAATATGCCAATAAGAGCACCTTCCATCACTGAAGTCAATAGCCCAGCAAATGTAGCATGAGGCATGCCCAAAGTATTGAGGCTGGTCATGACAGCAGGGCAAATATACTGAAGGTTCATTCTTCTTGCTACGAACACCAAGCAGATAAGGCTCAGCGGCTGTCCTGTACATTTCATGCTTTCCTTCTGATAAGACTGTTCTTCTTTGCTGTGAGAAACTTTTTTCTCCCAAGAAGTTAAGGCCCCCCTTTTCCTCCTTGGTGAAGAGAGCGGTGTGTGTGCGCGCGTCTTTGACAGTTTCTAGAATGTAAGAGAAACGCTTATAAAATCCAAATACACTAGCTTGCTCTTGGTTCTCTTCTGAGAGGGGGAAGGTGTGCCACCCGCTAAGGAAAACAACCCTGGGGGCAACAGAGACAGTGTGGTGTAGTGGTGAGAGTGTTGGACTGGGAGCCGGGAGATCCGGGTTCTAGTCCCCACTCGGCCATGGAAGCTCCCTGGGTGACTTTGGGCCGGTCGCAGACTCTCAGCCCAATCTCCCTCACAGGGTTGTTGTTGTGAGGATAAAATGGAGAGGAGGAGGATAATGTAAGCCGCTTTGGGTTCCTTAAGGAGGAAAAAAGGCAGGATATAAATGCAATAAATCAAATAAATAAATAAATTGTTGCTTCAAGAGAACTGGGGCAGCTACAGCATTGAGTTGAGGGGTGCGTCTTTGCTTTAATTGTCTGCATCCACTTTCCACCCATAAACTGTCTATCATTCTTTCACACAAGTGAACGTGAGTCACATTGGTACCCTCGAATCTGTTTCGTGTGGGTCCTGGCTGGATCAGGCCCAGGTTTAAGACACAGGCTTAGCGAGAAGCAGTCGTGTGAATGGTGTCTGTAGAGCTCCTTACCTTGATCTGAGGGCAGAGGGCATAGTAGGTGAGCTCAAACCGAATCTGATCATTACCCTGAAAGGAGAGAACAAGAGCTTCAGCACGAAGTGTGACTCAAATACTTCATCTCACAGATGCTCAGATCCTGTCAGATGGATCCAGGGCCAGCCATTTGTCTGCCGCCAACATGACTGGCCACTTTTGGACTTGCAGTTGAACGTGGAGGTTCAGTTCCACCAAGGCAGACAGCACCGAAGAGGGTGATATAGACCACCCCTTCAGGAAAAGCTCCATTTGCTTTCTTTTGCCTACATTAAAGCTTCTAGTCCTCAACATAACTGCTGGAAAATCTTCTGGTAGTAAGGGGGGACCTGAGGAGATTGAACAGAAGTTATTGATGCAATACCTATTCAAACCTATTCAACAGACAGCTACCTTGGGTCTGGAGAGCTGAAGGGCCTCATCCATTGCCAGGATACCAAGGGCCACTGGGAAGCTGCACTTCCTTCTGCTCAGGAAGAACATCATGGCAAGCGGAGACCAACCTGGCCCCTACCATCAGCCAGGGAAAAAGCATCTTGCTACAACGCTCACTTTCCTCTTCCCTCCCCATACCGTTTTCCTTTTGTACTGCATCTATTCGGTTGCGAGCCTGGGGGCAGGGACTGTCTTATCTCTCAATATGTGAGCAGCACTTTGAAAATCTTTGGCACCTTAGAGGCATTCAGTAAATAACAGCAAGAACAATCTTGACAGTACACAATAAGCCATCAAAATGCCTCCCCATGCATTCTTTTCTTAATGTCCACTGTCCACCCAATTGACATATTCTAAAAGGGGCAAACTACACAGTGTATTAAATATGTAGTTTTGCATTTCACTTTTTTTTTTTTTTTTTACATTAAAAAGGAACCGAGGAGGGCAGGGGCAACTGATCAGGACCATGGTGTGCAGAAAGGAAGGTGACACTTTCTTCTAGAGTCACAGTCTGGATAAAAATCTCTCTCTCTCTCTCTCTCACACGCATGCACTCACGCATGCACACACACTCCAAAGCTATTTGACACATGAAACTGTTCTTGGCACAACTGCTACATAACTCGATTTACATGGAACACAGAATTAAGGCAATGTGACCGAAACTTTGACCCTCTGAAGAGGTGTGAAAAATCAAATCAGATGCAAAATAATAAAATTGCACTTAAAAAACAAACAAACAACCAGTGTGGCTTTGAAACCAATCTTGTGCTTCTCAGACTAACACAGAAGGATGTCAGTTCATACTGTGTGGATAAAATCGGACAAGTCTTTTGGGACTTGCATAATTTATGCTAATTATCCTAGTCATTGGAAGGGGCAGGGTGCTTTTCAAGGAACCATAACCCCGCCCCAGCATTGGAAATTTCATTCAGCTACCTTTCTGGCTTGCAGAGGTCCACCAGGCATTGTTGCCAGTGTGCTTTCAAGCGTATCTTTGCAGCCAAAAGGACTAGAAACTTTGAAAATGAAAACAAAAAACAAGTTTCTCAGGAAGCTGAATTTGGGACCTAAGCTGTAAGTGGATTTGGCATTTAAGAAGTTGCATTTCTTTTGCCTTCCTCTGAAGGATAGTGAATCACATACCATTTAGCAGGAAAGAAGACTTCAGGACGCCAAGCACATGGCAGGCATAGGAAGAAGTAAAAGCTGGGGGGCAGGGTCTGTGTTTTTGATGAAGTCTGTAGCTAATGGCTTGAGACACCCCCAGACAGTGTCTTTCTCTAATTAACCTTCTCTGTGCATGTGTAATCCCTTGCCCATCTGCTTACCATCATCACGAAGGAAAATACTGGCATGAAGCCATCTCATAGATTCTGTGTGATTCTACACAGTCAACAACCAGCAAGGCAGGGAGATGTGTTTGATGCAATCAGGCGAACACAAATCTCACAATTTTGCATAAGCACAGGCAGAGACGGTCCATGTCGTAGGGCAAGGGGTGCGGGGCAAGGGGTGTGGGGCAATGCCTGCGTGTCCCAGACAACCCCCTCCCACAACCTCCCAGACCCACCCCAAAACTGAACAAAAGGAATTGCTTTCCCCGCACTGTGTGCCACGCACACTCAGCTAGCTCCAACCTCCGCTGCCTTGATGAAGTTTGCTTTGCGCATGCGTTTTAAGGAGCAAGACTTTTCCCATGCTCCTTCTCTGCCTCAGCAGACAGCACAGAGCACTAGGCAGGGTGCTGGAGCATACTGAACTGCAGGAATGCCTGATACGGTCATAACCTCCCTAGTGCAGCAGGATTTTGGATGCACAGGATTTGCTGCCCATGCTTAATCCAGTCCTCCTTACTTCTGAGTAGACATGCATAAGCGAGATGTTTGCACTGTGCTGTGCTTCACTGTTCCTTCTGAGTAGACATGCAGAGGGGTAGTTTGGGGGGGTGCTTTGTGGTGGACGTGCAAGGGGGTGGATTTTGGATGCTCTCAACACCTGTTGCTGGGTTCCAAACGCTACTTTTCTGTGTGGTTCCGAGTACGTTATTACTGTTAGTATTATCCCACCCCTGCAGTTTGCATGCTTAGCTTTGCAGGTGTGCCCTCTCAGTGTCCCGTTTTGCAATGGGTGGTTCTTGTTGTTGTTATTGTCGTTGTTATCATTATACTTTGTGGCTGTGCGGATCACACACACACACACACACACACACACAGCTTTGCATTCATAATCTTAAAGTCACTTAAGAAGAACCTCAGAAGAGCCCTGCTGGATCAGACCAAGGGTCGGTCTAGCCCAGCATTCTGTTCACACAGTGGCCAACCAGCTGTCAACCAGGAACCCCTGAGCAGGACATGAGCACAACAGCACCCTCCCGCCCATGTTCCCCAGCAATGGGGGTACACAGGCTCTCTGCCTCTGGTACTGGGAGGTAGCACATAGCCATTAAGCCTAGTAGCCATTCTCCTCCAGGAATTTGTCCAACCCCCTTTTAAAGCCATCCAAATTGGTGGCCATCCCCACATCCTGTGGTAGCAAATTCCATAGCTTAACTCTGCACTGTGTGAAGATGTCCTTCCTTTTATCTGTCCTGAATCTCCCACCAATCAGCTTCATGGGAGGACCCCGTTAGCTTCTAGTATTTTGAGAGAGGGAGAAAAATGTCTCCCTATCCACATTTTTTTCCAAGCTAAACAATTTCAGCTGTTGTAATCTCCCCTCCCTTGATCATTCTAGTTGCCCTTTTCTGCACTTTTTCCAGCTCTACAATATCTTTTTTTAGGTGTGGTGACCAGAACTGCACACAGTATTCCAAGTGTGGTCACACCATTTGATCTCTGCAGATTAAACCTCTGTTAAAGGTGCAGGAGTGGACCAAGCTATCTATTTTTTATCTGTGGTCAATTGACAACCCTAGATATAACACAGATGTGTGTCGAGATTAGGGATGTTGGAGGAATCCATTTGGGTGGTTGAGTTCAAGAAGCTTTGTTGGCTAGGCCCCCAGACTTCGGTGTGTTTTCCACCAACTGACCTGATTCGATTTGCAGCAAGTTGGGCCAGTTAGCAGATTTTCAATTTTTTTAATTTGCGCAAAGTATGTCTGCAATTTGTGCAAATTGCGTAAATTTCAGCTGCAATTCACACAAATCTTTATTTGCACAAATTGCGGCCTGACAAATAAAAATACAGAAAAAATCCCTGGAGTTGGGGGAAAATTCACGGCTTGGCTCATAAATGCAAGCTGAGTTGGGCAGGCACCAGAAGTCTGTCAGGCCCCCCAAAGGCTGGATTTTCAAGTGACGGACATCCCTAGTGGAAATGCAGCTTCTCGATGATGATGATGATGATGATGAATTTAATTTCTATCCCTCCCAATAGCCGAAGCTCTACATAGCCTCCTGATAAGAGATATTTGATGTGTCCAACTGCTGAACGAATACCCCTGATGAAGGTCAGCAAATGGGAGGAGCCATAGCTCAGTGTAATAGAGCACACGCTTTGCAGGCAGAAGGCCCCACATTTGATCCCCAGCTTCTCCAGGTAGGGCAAGGAGAGAATCCTGCCTGAAACCCTGGAGGGCTGCTGCCAGTCAGTGCCAAGAATACTGGATTAGATGGACCAAGGGTATGACTCAGACTAAGGTAGCTTCCTAATACATCAGGGATTCCTTTATTTATTTAAGGATGTATAAATGGTACCTTCGCCCAAACAGTATACCTCCCTGCAGTGTATTCAAAAATATGAAATCTACAATACAATTTAAAACACTAAACAGTCCAATGAAGAAATCACTCGTCAAGCCAGTGAAAACACAGTTTAAAATGTCTGGGCAAATGAAACGTTTTAAATCGGCACTGGAAAGGATTGTGTCAGTGACCATTACCTCCCTTAAGAAGGTATTCCGAAGCTGAGGTGCTACCTGTCAGGGTGGAAACTGAGCCCATAGAGCCCCAGAGCAGTTCTGATTCTGAGGAGGAACAGCAATCCGTGGGAGAGGAGCGCGCTCATCTCTCACAAGCACAGCAGCTGGCAGAGATTCCTCCTGACAGCATTCCTGGGATAGATAGTGACCCTAGCAGCGAGAGAGCGCTGGAGGGGGGCTTGCTGGACGCTCGGCGCAGACGCAGGGAGCAGTGACAGATGGAGGGCGCCGAAAGGAGGCGCTCTGCTCGTGTGGCGCTCAAACAACGGTCGCGTCCCGAGGACCCAAGGGTAAGAGGGAGGATCTCTCCCTAGCCCATAAGTTCAGGGTCTTCCTGTGGTTCCCCTTCAAACGGGGACCAACTGCCTTACCTGGAGCGTAGGCTACTCTGCTATCTTTCCCCAGTGCTGTTCCTTGCTTAGTCGCTAGTGATTAGTATCTGAAAGAGTCATAAAGGAATAAAGGAATAAAGTCGCAGAAAGAATCCTCGTTGTCTGTGTCCTGAGTTGGCTATTGGTGGGGACTGCAAGAGGCAGCTAGGGCGCTCCTGACACTACCAGAGCGAGACAGCCCTCTCTTCGGTACAAGCGTAACGTACTTCTCCTAAAGAGAATGCACAGAGAAGAATATCCTCTGACAATCTGAATGCACAGGCCAGTTGGTATGGGAGGGCGGCTCAGTGCCAGCTCCAGGTTTTGGGGGGCTCTTGGGCAAGACGCCCTTAACAGGCCCCCTCCCTCGGGGAGTCGGCCTTCTCACCATTGTCACCAGCTGCTGTTGCTTCTTATCCTCATTTCCCAACATTGCTCCCACTGGCTTGCGTGGCAGGTGGAGACCCAGTGAGGAAGTAGGCCGTGGCGTCTCCTTCTCACCACCTTCTCACCACCACGGTCACCAGCTGCTCCTCTTCCTCATCACGGCTCCCACTTGCTTGCTTGGCAGGCAGAGAGCCAGGGAGTGAGGAGGCCATGGCATCTCTTGCTCCTCCTTCTCACCACCTCCGTTGCCTGGGCCGGAGCATGAGGAAGGTGGAAAAGCAGGTCGCAAGGGTGAAGAAGAGGAGCAAGTCCAGGGGGCTCTTGTCAGTGGGCCCCTACTGGAATGTGGACCCTCAGAAGGTGCCCAACCATGCCGACTCTAGAGGCACTCCTTGAGGTATCTGGGCCCCGAGCTGTCTATTTCTAAGTAACTCTTGTGGCACCCTTGGCTTTGCCTGCTGCATTCTCCTCAGGGCAAGCCCAAGGCATTTTGCTGCCTGATGCAAAGAACGAGATGGTGTCCCCTCCCATGCCACGCACAAAAGCCGACGGGTCTGGCAGATGAATCTGTCTTCACCACGGATGATGGGAGGACGAGTTCCACTGTATCTGAAAGCAGCAGGGTAGCTTAAGGAGTGCAGAGCAGATCATGGGGCACACAGCTCTCTCCTCTAACACCTTGCTGCCACCTCCCAGCATCTGCTGACCGAGGCAACTGCTTCACTCTGCCCCATGATAGGGCTGGTCCTGATTCTCCTTCTAATATTTGGTGTGTTCTCCCTCTCTTTCTGGCTTCTTTCAGCTGTATTAGTCCATCCTCCTGGCTAACTGAAGAAGCCTCCTTCAACTATGATTTGGCTGGACATAAGAAGCCACCCTAGACCAAGACAAACCACTACTCCATCTTGCTCAGGATTGTCTGCTCTGACTGGAATCAGCCCTCCAGGGTCTCAGGCCGGGGTCTTCCCCAATTCTACCCAGAGATGCTGAGGACTGATCAACCACGGCAGCCCTTCTCATCTGAACGGACATTGGCTGGAGACATTTTCAGCAGGGGGAAGAGGGCACATTGCCCCATTCTCTAGTTCCAAATCCCCCTACCCCACCATCTTTTCTGCTGCTCACAGAAGTTTGCTCCAGGGACTATTACAAAACACTCTGGAGAAAACCTCTACCAAAGCGCTCATTTCCCTTACAGGCCCCAAACAACCCCATCTGCTCCCAAGCTGTGAGACCCCTGCAGATGGTGTGTGCTGTGCATTTAAGAAGTTGGCCATGCAGCCACAGGCTGGCCTTCTTCGGGGGGTCGGGTTACTGGTCTCTGCTGTCTGTATAACCATTTTCCCCGCAAGCAAAGCTTAATTTCGCACCGTGGGGGCTGGAGTGGAGTGGAGGAAGGTACATATGTCTTAGTGCCCACAGATGCTTAAAAGACGGGAAGAAGAGGGGGCAGCAGACTGTTCCCATTTTATGCCAGACAAAGTGGGTATTTTAGTACCTTTAAGGCTGTGCTTGAGCCATTCACAGCCCCCTTAGAATTTTAACAGCCTGATCCTCGGAAATAAAATGAGTAATACAGCATTCAAGGGATGGAGGTGTGCTTGCATTACTTCCTGTATTTTTATGTCACCTTTCCTCCAAGAAATTCAGGGCACTTGCAAATAGAGGTGTTCCTGAATATACGCCCCTGGAGTCCCAAAAGTCCTTGTGGAGGGATTTAGTTTATTGAATTTGTTGGTACCATAGAATACCTTTACGTTCCAAAGCTGAAGTTTGAGTCTTTTCTGTGCATTGCATATATATTTTTATGTAATGGGTTTATAATACGTTGTAGAAATGTTTAAAATAAAATTACAATTAAAAAAAGGAAAAACAGGGCAAGGTAAATAAGGGCAAAATCCTGTGCATGCTGGTTGGGGAATGCTGGGAGTTGTGGGACCTTTTTCTGTCTAAACATGCATAGGAGTGCACATTAAGTCTCTTTCTCTCTCCCACCCCCTTCTTTTTATCCTCCCACCAGCCCTGCAGGGTAATTTGCACAAATTCGGCCACAATTTGCATGAATTGCCTGGAAATTTGCACGAATTGCTTAGAAATTTGCACGAATTTCAGAACCTGGGGGGGGGGGTTGCAAAATGCCCAGAAAAATCCACGAACTGGTCCAACTTGCTGCAGATGAAGTTGGCCACAGTGGTAGGAACTGAAAGGAAGTCTGGGGGGTGAAACTAGGAAAACCCGTTGAAATCCACCCCCACCCCCAATGGATTTCTCCGACATCCCTAAGACACAGCCATTCCTTGGGGTGTTTTCTCTTTTTCGAGTCAGCAAGTTTCCACTTTGGACACTCTGTGGCGACATCAGAGCAGGACTTTGGGAAGACCAGTGTCCCACTCAGCAGAATGAAGAGAAGGGCCCCCAAATACTGCAGGAGTGGCTTGCCACAGATTTAGGAGTGACTGAGGTATGACACATTATTACCTAAGGCTCAGGGGGCTTAAGACCACTAAATCCGGAGTCTAAAATTACCTAGCTGTACTCCTGATGCCGGAAAATTTCGGGCCCTGTTCTGTGGTCTGTCTCTGCCTCTACTGGGCAATTTCTGCCTCATCAGACGGTGAACCCCTGAGTCAGCAAATTAAGGACACGGAGGATGCATTTTTAAAACATGGGTTTCTGGCACCCTCTTGTGGAAGAAAGGTGACCGTACCATTCTCTAGCATTCAGAATGAACTGTAATACCGAAAAGAAAGATGTTTAATTTTCTCTCAAGAGGGTCCTCAAAATCATAAGAAATCAATCAAGTTAGTTCCGTTCATTAATTTCTATAGGGAGGCTGAGATTGAAAGAGAGCCTTGGCAGGCCTAGAGAAGGCATGGCAAGATTGGGAGGGGGCTCACTATCTCAGGCTCATGTCAGGAATGATAAGATACAGCAAGTACATAAAAACATATAAACAACATTTAGAAAGCCATGCTGTATCAGAGCAACGAGTCAGCTAATCCAGCATTCAGTGGGGTGTCACCCCACCTACTGCTGGTGTGCAGATCCTGACATAATTGTCCAGAACCAATTTGGCGCTTGGGCTGAAAAAAGTTTCCCACCCGTTGTATGCTGCAAGGCATAATCATAGCACATGGAGGGAAGAATCCTACGGCCGCCAGTCAGCAGCTAGAGGGCCATAGGATATGTGAGTTTCTGGGAACCAACCTCAGAGTCCGCGCTCCAAGGTTGGTTCCCGGAGAACCGACCTTCCCCCCCTTCGGCGCTGCTTCGCAGGCAGCGCGAGATGGCCCTGTGCTCCGCGCTCGCGAGAGGAGCGCAGAGCGGCCAAAATGGGGCATTCCGCGGGGCGTTCTGGGGCAGGGAAGGCGGAAATGCCGGTACAACATATCCTATGTGTTGTCCGGCAGCCTCCTCTCCCACTCCGCCTTCCCACGGCTAGACAGCTGAAATCGGCTGCCACTGCAAATGCAGGGCAGGAGAAGCGTGGAGGGAACGATCCCCTCCGTGCTTCGCCTGCATTGTATAGGCGGTCACCTCCGAGTTCGGAGGCGGCTGCCTGTCTCTATAAGATTGCACCCTAAGGGTGCAATCCTATTTGATGGCAAAGGAACATTAAAGCTTTGTGTCAAAATGCATGTTTTAAAAATGGCATCAAGCATGAGGACTAGAAGCACTTTTGAAAAACAAAATCAAGCAGCTTGGGACCCAAGTCCTTAAAGGAGCTCCTCTTCCCATACCAGCCTGCGCACAACTTAAGATCTTCTTCTGAAGCCCTTGTCCAGTTGCCCTCTCTATCAGAAGTGGGGAGTTCAACCACAAGGCAGAGGGCTTTTTCGGTGGCAGAGTCCCAGTTTGGGAATTCCCTCCCTAAAGAGGTTGGCCTGGTTACCCATATTGCAGTCTTTTCAGCACCAGGCTAAAACCTTTTTATTTACACGGGCATTTTTGATTGTCTAAACCTTGGCCAGCACAATGGTTTTATCTGCTGTCTTTTATCGTCATCATTGTTATTGTATTTTGTTGTCACCCCCACACCCCTGACCACCCCCACCAGGAATCTGAATCGGATGAAGAGTGGTATATAAATGTGTTAAATAAATACATATAAAATAGATCTGGAATTCTCACAAATTTCAGAAATCGTGTGTTGGTGGGGTGGGGGGGAGGAGAGGAATAGGCTCCTTGAACTCTGTCTTTGTGGGAAGTATAAGAAAAGTGTCCAGCTTCTTGAGCCATGTCTATTTTCTTTCCTTGTTAAAAATTAGCTAAACTGCTTTTAGACAGAGGGGAGAGTCCGTCTATTATCCCAGATCTCTGAGCAGGCACCTCTATTGGCCAACTGAACCATAAAAACAACCCTCTTGAAGCTTCTCAAATTCTAGGGGTGTCTGCTATGCAAGTATCTGAGGGAAAGAATAAGTCTGCCAGTAAGTTTGGGACTTATTTACTTATTATTGCATTTTAATATTACATTTATATCCTGCCTTTTTTCCTCCAAGGAACCCAAGAAGGCTTATTATATAATCCTCCTCCATTTTATCCTCACAACAGCCCTGTCAGGTAGGTGAGGTTAATAGTCAGCGACTGGCCCAAAGTCACCCAGTGAATTCCATGGCTGAACCAGGACTAGAACCTAGATCTCCTGCATCCCAGTCCAACACTCTACCCACTACGCCACACAGACTTCACAGCTTCTTGGCTTAGGTGCCACCTCCGCACGGTGTTCTTAGAGACCCGCTCCTGATCTCTACAGACAGAGTAGCAAAGCCAAGGAATGAACGAACGAACGAATAAATAAATAACATACTATTTGAAAAATGAAGCCAAGTATCCCAGTCTATTCTCAGTTGTTTAAAGTGCAATCCTATGCATGTTTAGACAGAAAGAAGTCCTACAAATCCAGCCCATTTCCAGAGTTCCAGGATCGGTCACCTAGCATCCCCAGATAAAAGGATCAGGTAGCAGGTGATGGGCAAATATCTTTGTATACCTGGAGAGCCGCTGTTCCAATATCAAGCTAGATGATGATAATAATAATAATGATAATGATGATGATGATGATGATGATGATAATAATAATAATAATAATAATAATATTGATCTGGTCTAAGAGCCTTTCTACATGAGGCGTTTAATGTGAGTTCATGATTGTTCATTCACAGCACAGCACAGTAGTTTACGGGTCCTGTATAGGATGTCATCATCCCCTAGGGCCTCTCCCGTGCTTTGCAACCATTATCGCTGGGGTGGGGGTGGGGGTTTAGATCAAGGAAAGTCTGGTATATCCTGAATGGCACTATGAAGCGCTCTGGATATTTGCGCAACTCTCCTATACCACACTGCCATCTAGTGGCTGTATAATGAAACACATAGAACGGCAGAGAAAGAAACCTCCCGGAAAAAAGCATGTGTAAAGGAGCCAAACGTAATCCTTCAAACAATCCAGAAGCAGAAGCCCCAGTCAAGGTGCAGGATAAAAGCCTCATGTAGAAATGCCCCAAGCCAGCTTCCTATAGGTTCTCCACCCCTCACCACAGGTATTGCCCCATACACTCGGCTCCAGTTCCATCTTTAAGCAGGAGAGCTCCTCCTTGCCTTACCTTGCCTGTAGCTCCATGAGAGACGTAATGGGCTCCTTCTTTCTGTGCAATTTCCATCTGCTTGCGGGCAATGCAAGGCCTGGCCAGTGAAGTGCCAAGAAGATAACGGTCCTCATAAACTGCGTTGGCTTGGACTGCTGGCCAGATGAATTCTTCCACAAATTCTCTGCTAATATCTTCAATGTAAACCTGAAGGTGTGGGGGTTGCGGAGGGAGAGGAGAGGAGAAATGGGTGGGGTTGCGTTAATTTATCAGAGACTGGAAGGAGGAATGTTTCCACCTCAGAATACTGGCCGGGGGGTGGGGTGGGGGGACAGCAGGTACTAGCTGTGAAGGGTAAGGGTGATTTTACACCGTAAGAGCCCGCCTGACAACTTCTTTCATCTTCTGAAGTCCCACTTGGGGGGTCCTGCCATCAGAAATATGGTGAGTGGGTACACGAGACAGGGCCTTTCCAGCAGTGGCACTCATGATCAGTGGAAGGTGATGGCTCCAATTCCGGTGGGGCTGTTATTCCATTCTGGGTTTTAGTCAGAGCCGGTCAGAACTGTACAGGAGGGGTTGTTGTTGTTGTTCAGTCGTTCAGTCGTGTCCGACTCTTCGTGACCCCATGGACCATAGCACGCCAGGCACGCCAGGCCTTCCTGTCCTACAGGAGGGGTACAAATGTCTAAAACAGGGGTGTTGAACCAAAGGCCAAATGCCATTTCAGCTAAGGTCTCGGGGGCCACATTCCAGTTCTGGACAGGGCCGAAAACAAAGAGAGCAGAGCCAAAGGCAAAAGAAATGGAGCATATTGTAACTTGAAGCTCTAACTAAGCCTTAGAAGAGACATTTCAACCTTTTAGAATGGCAAGAAACAAGGCAGGCCCAAGATATTTTGCTGCCTGAGGCAAAGAAAGAGATGGTGCCCCCTCCCTTTCCATGTACAAAAGCTGACTGGACTGGCAGATGAATCTGTCTTCAAGATTAACCTTGGGATAACATCCTCCACTGATCCTGGAGGCAGTAGACTAACTTAGGAGACACAGGGTAGGCTGCAAGGCACACATCTCTCTCCTTGAACACCTTGCTGCTGCCTCCTAGCATCTGCCGCCTGAAGTGACTGCCTCAACCTGCCTAATGGTAGGGCCAGCCCTGGCAAAAAAACACACACAAAAAAACACCACACACACAAAACCCTGCACAAAAGCCAAGAAACCACCAAGTGATCGGTGGTCAGGTGACGGGGTAGAGTCAGGGGGCGTGGACATTTGGCCCCAAGACCTGAGGTCCTGCACCCGTGGTCTAAAAGTTCAGCTGGCAACAGCCATCCCATCAGGCCACAGAGGGAGAGAAGGGAAGCAGAAAACTTCTTTGATTCTGCTGAGACAACAGCAACTTTTGGCTCCTCTTCTCCTTGAACTGTTTTCCATGCCGCCAGCTGATGGTTACAAGAACTTTGTATTTAAGAATCTAGCTCCCAAGTATACTTTTTCTTTCCCCTTCCACCCTCCCCCCCAATTTTAGATTGCCCAGGTACAGAGATGTTCTTATTACTATTGATCTTTGTAAGCCACTCCAGCTGCTTTTTTTCACCCGAAGAGTGAGGTTAAAATGCTTCAGATAAAATAATAACAATATCAATAATAATGATAAATAAGCATGGGGTGATGCAATGAAGATTAACTGAAAACTGCCGGAAAATGTACACAATCCAATTCCAGATTTTAGCAGTTCTCCTTGTTAAAACAAGAAGGAGTGGGATGCAGCATAGAGAGAAATCATGAAGTGATCAAAGGAATGCAAGGGGAGAAATCCAATCATCCCGAGTTTTGGAGTCGTTTAAAATTTACCCAAAAAGAGTGCATACTCAGGCTCTCTTGTAGTTAAAGCATTACTGATTTCTGCTCAGTGATCCTGAGAGTGCCCTCTGGTTTAAGAACAGTCAGGATCCAGCAACCAGTTGGCATTTGATGACCCACCAGAAACTAGCCTGCATGATCCAGCAACAGGATGGGGCATTTAGGAAACTCTTTCCCAGGTAACAGGTCACACGTCGCTCAGACCCAGACTGTTACCTTCTCCGTCTCAGCTTTCTAATCATACTTCTCTCAAGGATGCTAGCAAAATAGTTTAGGAGTGGAATATGGGCAGACTTGGACATTTATAGACAGAAACCTTTTCTAAAACACACACACACACACACACACACACACACACCCCAGTCATTTTCCAAGCACTTTACCTAACAAACAACTCTTACAACAACCATGCAAAGTAGACCAGGTCAAGAGCCCCGCAGATTTGAACCCGTTTGACAGCACGACAATTACCTTTTTTGCCCCCAAGGAGAGTGCTTTTGCCCTCGCTTTATCAAAGTTTTCATCTTGTCCTATGTTGGCCTGGAAGATAAAGAAAAGCACAATACACACATCTTTTTGGCTATACCGTGGGGTCTAAGCTGGTCGGGATGGGAAGCACCAGAGCAGAATCTTTGCTGAGCTGTCATTGATTTTGAAATGTCAGCCCAGAATGTCGGTGGGGTGGCCAAGGCTGGGACGTGAAGGAGACTTCCCATGTTCGAGAATGCTGGGAACTGTATGACTTTTTTCTGTCTAAACATGCATAGGATTGCAACCTTAAAGACATGCTCAGAACAATCCCAACTCTCCCACTCAGGCAGATTCAGATGGCAGGCAGGGTGTCTAGGACCACTGCTTTCTCTCTCCCTCATATTATTATTATTATTAACATTTCTATACCGCCCAATAGCCAAAGCTCTCTGGGCAGTTCACAAAGATTAAAAACATTAAAAATACAGTATACAGAGATTGAAAGCCATTTCCATGAAAAAAAAAACCTGAACAGACAATATACACAAGAGAACATATATCTAAAACAACTTCAAACAAGCAATCTCAAGCAAACAACCATAACCATAAGACAATCCAGGATCGATTAAAACTTATCACTTATGTACTGCCGAATGCCTGGGAGAAGAGAAAGGTCTGGACTTGGTGCCAAAAAGATAACAATGTTGGCACCAGGTGGGTCTCATCGGAGTGATCATTTCCTAATTGGGGAGCCACCACCAAGACGGCCCTTTCCCTTGTTGCTGTCTTCCAAGCTTCCTGAGCTAAAGTAACCTTTGGAATATTCTGGAAACGGGCATCCATGTAGGATTCCCATAGCCAATAGCATGGCAGCATTTGTTAAAAAAAAGAAAAGAAAAGTGGTGCCTCTGCAAACCACTCAGTATGGGTGATGGAGTAGCCCTCAGCCTCTGACTTTCTTCCTCACATGGAGTTTCCTTACTATAGCGATGTTGATGCACATGGAGTGATAGAACTTCTTTCAGCCTTGTTGAGGGAGGGAAAGGCAAAGAAGTGGCAGTTAAACTGAGGTGGGGCAGAGACAGCATGAAATATCTCAGAGTCTGCGGCAGCACATCCCAAAGGTTTTCTGTTGCCCTTGCTTTTGCTGCACTGTGGGGTAGGTGAGAAAAGCCGGCTCCTGCACTCTGTCAGGGGCCACCACCTCAAGGCACCTGGAGCATCTTGAGGCAGCGTTTCCTGGTGGCTTTTCTCACCTTTCCCCCAGCACAGGAACAAGAGAAGTTGTCTGAGAGATGAGAACAGCCAGCTCAGGCAAGAATGCCTGAGTGTGAAATGGATGTCTGTAAGAATGCTCTGTGTGTGTGTGTGTGTGTGTGTGTGTGAGAGAGAGAGAGAGAGAGAGAGAGAGAGAGAGAAGGGGAGAGGGAGGGGGTGGGGAGAGAGAGAATGCCCAAGGGCTTTTCTACACAAGGCTGCTAATCGCTGTATCTACTTTCAGTTTCATCGCAGCAATGAGATCTGAGCTCTACACAAAGAGTGTTTCCTTTCTTGTTCCTCTGCTATATAACCTCTAGGTGGAGCTGTGCTGTATCGGAAAACCTCAAATAAACAAGGAGAAGCAGCGCCATTTCCCCTTTTCTAAAATAATACCCCATTTTCCCTATTCTAAAAAAAAAAAAAAAGACCCTGGAAAAGTGCTCTGAAAGAACAGAAGCAAAACTGGAGGATCACAACATCATCCGAAGAGCCTGTAAACAACCACGAGTAAGGAATCAGAAGTGCCAAATAAAAGCCTCGTGTAGAAAAGTTCCCGAGTGTCTGTATGAATGAGACGTCTGCGTGAATGAGGTGTATATCTGTTTCTGTAGATGGGGTGTGTGGGGGAGAGGGGGAAGGGGGGAGAGAGAGAGAGAGAGAGAGAGAATGCCTGAGTGTCTGTGTGAATGGGGTGTCTGTGTGAATGTGTGTGTGTGGGGGGGCTTTACATGCCTGTGTCTCTGTTTGTGTGTGCTTATCTGTCTGTATGCAATGGGTTACTACTGGATTCCAAAGGATATTATCATCACAGAATGCTCTTTTTGAAGAGCTGTCCAGTCCAAATCTGGTTTAAAGTCAAAGAACCATAAGGAGGGAAAGCAGAACACAGTACTTGAAGTCCCCCACCCACAGTTAGCATCCCATGGTGACTGGTGACTCCAGTCCTGGGGGGCCTGTGATTCCATTCAGGGTTTTGGTTACCACCAGCGAAAACTCTAATGGTGCTATCCATGGCAGTGAACACTATCACCCACAAAAACGGTTCAGTACATTGGATAGCACCTTTCAGGGCCTTGGACAGCACCATTAGAGTTTTGGCTGGTGGTCACTACAACCCTGGATAGACTCACAGCTCCTCTGGAGCTGGAGTCACCAGCCGCCACCATTAGCACCTGGATGGCAGATTGAGCATGCACACTATGGTGCGATGTACCCCATTTCTATCTAAATTGCAATTATTAATTCTAAATTTGCATCTGTATCTATGCATTTACCTATGCAAATGTTACAAAAATGGGTGTCCTCCTTGGTCCTTGTTTTTGGTGATGCATTTCCTCCTTTGGGCAATGTGTCAGTGGCCGCCCTAACACCGAGCTCCAGCCCTTCCCCTCAAGGAACCTGCCTTAAGCCTACATTATCCTCTTACCAGGTAAGCAATGACCTCATAGCCTTGTTCCTTCAGCCACACCAGGATGCAGGATGTATCCAGCCCCCCGCTGTAGGCAAGGACCACAACACCTTTGGGCTGAGACATTGTTATCTGTCAGGAAGCAGAAAACAAGGAAAACCCTCAGTCAGTTATGCCGAGTACAAAGCAGAGGTCAGAACATTTGGTAAGGTCACCGGATGCCTGCCCTTAAGCTGACAGGAAAGAATGCCAATGGCTGCTAGGACCCAGGTCATGGGTTCCAGGTTTGTGTCTCCACCATAGGCTCATGATACAGCCTTGATCAACTTGCTTTTTCATATGGTAGTTCAGGGCTCCCTAAGCTTTGTGGGTTAGTAGGCACATATGAAGTGTTGAGAGTGTGTCCTGGGGTTCCTCAGAGGTTGGTTTTATCCCCCATGCTGTTCTTCATTCATTCACATTTTATTGTTTATAACCAATGGCCATTACAATATAAACACAAGAGAACATATTTATAAAACATTGAACAATCATTCCAATAAAACACAAGTAGGGCCTCGGAAATACAAATAAAAGGATTTAAGCATACATTTAAATTAGAAAACAAAACTCCCCTCAGCTTTGTCATTGATATAATTCAGAAAGGCCACTCTTCACTTTGTTGCAGCTAGGCAAACAGAGCTACTTTGTAACTGACTAATTTGTCTATATCTTCCAGCAGCGATCTGATCCGAAGATCATCATATGGGCCTTCTAGAAAGGTCTGAAAAGGGAGAATGAACATAACCCTAGATGAATTATACAGAGGGCAGTATAAAATGTAATGCACTGCAACTTCAATTTGGCCTAATATACATACACAGAAATGATCTTTTGCTGGCTTTTTAGAAAACCTGCCAGCCAGGTATTCAGTGGGCATCAGTTGAAATCTGAGCTGAGTAAAAGCTAGCCTTGCAGGGAAGAAGGTTAATTCCCGCAGGTAGGTGGCCCTTTCATGGTCTATTTTTGGCATACCAAAAAGCAGATGCTATTCAACATCTCCATGAAACTGTTGAGTGGGGTCATTAGGAATTCTGGAGTGTGTTGCCATCAGTATGCTGATGACATGCAGTTCTATTTCTCCTTGTCATCTTCATCCGGCGAGGTTGTGGATACACTAAATCAGTGCCAGGCACTGGATGAGGGCTGATAAACTGAAGCCCAATGCAGAGCAGACAAGACTGAGATACTGTTAGTACGTGGTTCTTCTGACTAGATGGAGGGTGATCATAAGAACATAAGAAGAGCCCTGCTGGATCAGACCAAAGGTCCATCTAGTCCAGCATTCTGCTCACACAGTGGCCAACCAGCTGTTGACCGGGAACCCATAAGCAGGGCATGAGCGCAACAGCACCCTCTCACCCATGTTCCCCAGCAACTGGTGTACAGATGCTCACTGCCTCTGGTTTTGAAGGTAGTGAGGTCCATCTAGTCCAGCATTTTGTTCACACAGTGGCCAACCAGCTAGCTGCCCATGGGAAACCCACAAGCAGGACAGGAGTGCAAGAGCACCCTCCTGCCCATGTTCCCCAGCAACTGGTGTACATAGGCATAGTGCCTCTGATACTGGAGGTAGCATAGAGCCATCAGGATCAACTTGTCCTGGATGGGGTTGCTCTCCCTCTGAAGGAGCAGTCGGGTAGCTTGGGGGTCCTCCTGGACCTGTCTTTGTCACTTGAGGCCCAGGTGGCCTCAGTGGCACGGAGTGCCTTCTACCAACTTGGGTTGGTGGCCCAGCTATGCCCCTGTCTGGACAGGGATAACCTGGCTTCAGTAGTCTCTGCTCTGGCAATCTCCAAGTTAGATTACTGCAATCTGCTCTATGTGGGGCTGCCTTTGAAGACTGTTCAGAAGCTGCAGCTTGAGCACATAATACCTAGGACCAGAAAGCTGGAGCATTCATCCCAGAGTGCAGGACACAGAATAACGGGCTCAGGTTACAGGAAGCCAGATTCCAGCTGAACATCAGGAAAAATGTCCTGACTGTTAGAGCAATACGACAATGGAACCCATGACCTAGGGAGGTGGTGGGCTCTCCCACGCTGGAGGCATTCAAGACGAGGCTGGACAGCCATCTGTCAGGGATGCTCTGACTTGGATTCCTGCACTGAGCAGGAGGTTGGACTCAATGGTCTTGTAGGCCCCCTCCAACCCTACTATTCTATGATTCTATATAACCTCAATTCTGGCCCACTTAAGAATATAAGAAGAGCCCTGCTGGATCAGACCAAGGGTCCATCTAGTCCAGCATTCTGTTCACACAGTGGCCAACCAGCTGTCAACCAGGAATCCACAAGCAGGGCATGAGCGCAACAGCACCTTCCCGCCCATGTTCCCCAGTGACTGGTGTACACAGTCTCACCGCCTCTGGTACTGGAGGTTGCACAGAGCCATCAGGTCTATCAGCCATGGATGGCCTTCTCCTCCAGGGATTTGTCCAACCCCCTTGGAAAGCCATCCAAACGGGTGGCCATCACTAAATCCTGTGGTAGCGAGTTCCATAGTTTAACTCCGTGCTGTGTGAAGAACAGCTTGCACTGGCTGACTGTTTCCGAGCCCAATTCAAGATGCTGCTTTTAACCTAGAAAGCCTCATGCGGCAGACCTCCTTGTGTCCGTCACCATGGCAGAACTGCCTATCCCTTCCTTATCTCCAATCCCCCATCAGCCAGGGAAGCTGATATTTCTACCATAGTCTCCTGCCACACCCCAAGCCCAGCCTGGCAGTCTGTGCGGCTGGCTTTTGGGGCATCATCAGACTGGGCATCAGCACAGCTACCAAGCCCTAAACAAAGACCTCTACAGTTCCACTTTGGTTGACCAGCAACAGCATTTTCAATTCTTCGTGTGCACGCTGGGATTTTATTTATTTATTCTGGAGCCTGGGGGGCAGGTGGGGGGAGCAGTAATGCAGGCACTGTTTCAGAGGGAACACGAAAGAATCGGCCCTGTGTGAATGAACGGACAACTTTTTGCTTTGCTTTTTGTTCAGCGTTTGGGGCTCCCATAGAAACCAGCTATGCGAAGAGAGCTTTTTCCACAAAGTCTATATTCAAGAAAAAAGCTAATGCAGGGAGAGAGAAAACAGAGCCTGTGCTAATACTGCAGTTTAGAAAGTTTGTTCTTCTACGCTGAACTGCAGACCGGAAGGTCGGCAGGACAGCAGTTCGAGACCCGAGTGCTGCGTGACGGAGTAAGCACCCATCTTCAGTCCCAGCTTCTGCCAACCTAGCAGTTCGAAAGCAAGAAATTGCAAGTAGATAAATCGGTACCGCTTCGGTGGGAAAGGTAACATCGTTCTGTGCACCTTGGTGTTCAGTCATGCCAGCCATATGACCACGGAAGCGTCTTCGGACAGCGCTGGCTCTTCGGCTTAGAAATGGAGATGAGCACCATACCCTAGAGTCGGACACGACTGGTTGGGGACACCTTTACCTTTACCTTTTTTTTAGTATATTTAAATTTTAAAACATGAAAGCTCTCCTTTTAGGCGCATGTTCAGTAGTCTTTAGAGTTGCTGGTTGTTGTTTTGCATAAGTCACACTAAGGGTGTCCTACTTTACAGAGGGAAGTCCTCTATTCAAAGAGCCATCAGAAGACAATACTGTGTTTGAAGGTGTCCTCTGTCAGAAGAGCTCTCCTGTCCAAGTCTGCTTTCAAGATTAAGAACCCTAAGGAGGGGGAACATGGGCCTTGAAGTAGCCTGGCCACAGCTAGCACCTGGACAACAGACACAGCTGACCTGGTCACACTCTTCCCCGCTATGGCAAGATATATTGCATCTCTATTAAAATTATAGTAATCATTTCTAAATTTGCATGTATGCATATAAATCAGCACATGAAAAATGCATGCTTGGCATCTCTTTTATCTTTTTTGGGCAATGCTTAAGGAGTCACGCAACTCAGATCCCAACGTCCCCACCATCACCATTTTAGGAACGACATGGAAACAGGTTGAATCAGGACTGCCTAACTGAAAGTACAGCTCTGTGCTTTTCATTGCTTAGTAAAAAGGGAGAATTTTGCCACATGCAGCTTCACTCTGAAGCCATTTGGGAAGTGTTCAGAATGGACAAAGAGATACAGGAAGTTGGAGTCCTACAGGAAGAAGGAGGGGGTGAGACATGAACTACCAACTAACTACAGAAGTGGTAGCCAATTTATTAATCTGTTTTCATATTACAGCTGCAACACTGAGGGCACAATCCTATGTGTTTAGACAGAAAAAGAGTTCTACAACTCCCAACACTTCCAGCCAGCCATGCTGTTGTAGGATTTTGTTCCCTGTCTAAAACATGCATAGGATTATGCCCTTAATTGATTAGGAAAAAAATGGAATTAGAAAGTAGGTTGGAAATATCTTTAAAATCAAATCTAAAAACTTGACTAGGCATATGTGAAAACCTTATAAGGGTTTCCCTCAACTCATATAAATCAGGCCAGAGTTTCCCCTGCCAATAAACCAAATAAAGTTTGAGTTTATTACTCCGAGCAAAGCTTGCAATTCTCAACAATGTGGTTTCTTTTCAAAGTTAATTTTTAAAGAGAAAGGTGCAGGGTGGGTTCATGTCTGGTTAGAAATCAAACCACATGGACTTGCATGTTCCTCCGACTTCATACTGTCTCCCCATCCAAGCTTTGTTTTGGGTTACAAAATGAAGAGAAAGAGTCGGACGGATGGATGGAGAGGAAGTCTGACTGTTTTACTATGTTATTGCATTTTGCAGTTTCAGACGTCATCTTGTACACAGCCCACAGAGTGTCAGCTAATGGACAGTATAGAAATGCAATGAATAAAATAAAAGTTGTGTAGAATTTCAGCAGTTGAAATTCCTCTTTTACATTACTACTAAAAGGCGCGTAATTATTAACCTCCTTTGCGTTCGGTTGGTGGCATCCTCTGTTATTTCACATGTTCTAGGGCCAAGTACCATGTGTCAGCAGCTTTGGGGGAAGTTCTGGCACTAGCATCTGATATCTCTTGTCTAAGCTTCTTTATATTTTGCGTATTTTTGGAATTTGGTGGAAGATCATTTTCCCCCTACCATCACAGCAGGAAGTAGGAAGCTATAAAAGGTTCAGGGAACCTCTTTCAGCCTGAGGGACAAATGCCATTTCAGAGAAGCCATCAGGAGCTGGGTTCTGGTGGCAGATGGGGCTGAAGGCAAATGTGACTGGGTCAATGTACCAAAAAACCCAGCGTATTTTAGCTTGAAGCTGGTAAGATACTGCCAGGAAGTAACAGCATCTGGATCAGAGATAATGAGCAGAAATTACTGCACTTGGGTTCCACTTGAGTTCCCTCTGTGAAAAAGGAAAAGCTGCAAGAAGAGGAGAGAGATCAATGAAACATATGGAAGACTCAGATAAGGAGGAGGAGGAGGAGGGGGAAAGGAGATGGGGGAAAGGAAGTTAGTGTAAAGGGAGTCCATTGTGATCCTACATTTAAAACAGAAGCAGAAAGCCCCGTTTTAAATGCAGGATTTTAGGCTGGGGTAGAGATGCTCATTATCTCCAGTCTTTTTAACAATGGAATAAGGGTCATTATCTCCTATCTATTTAAAAACGGAATAAAGGTCATTTAGTGCAGGAGATGCCCTGGAGGGTCACAAGGTCATCTAAAGAGCCCACAAACTTCCTTGAGCAAGCAATCTCATTAGCAGGATAAAAGCTCCATGTGAAGGAGCCCCTAAGCCTTTTCCAGGGGGGTGGGGGGAACTGTGCAAAAGTTGGGAACCCACAAAATTCATCAAGGGAAACAGAGCATGGCCAGCAGGGGCATGCCTATTTGGGGACCCCCAGAGAGCTAGATTGGGGCCCCAAAAGGGCCAGATTTGCTCAACCCTGTCCTACAGCAAGAGCTTAACCCATTGAAATAAGCAGGACTGACTTTTGAACTAAATACAATTAAGACTGCAATTACTTGGGAAACAGCTTCATCTTTAAGTAGGATTCAGCTTAAGGAATGGTTCCCCCCTCCCCAAATGCTGAAAATTCTAGCTCTATTTATTAAAAAGAATAGCAGGGTGGTGGAAAAGTTTGACTTGTCACATTGAGCTATAGGAAGATGTACATCTATATCAAACTGTGGGTACTATACAGGAAAACAGGGTGAACTGAAGTTAAGGGAGGAGTGTATTTTTAACACATCACATATGTTTAGCAATTCTTGCATCCAGCATCAAGGCCGGCAATAAGTTGGCAATAGTTGCCGAAGCCAGCTATTTTGGTTTTCCTGTTCACCATATTTGCGTTCAAACCAGCCACCAGCTCGAATGCAAGACAAATTGCAAAAGAGAGGGGATCCCTCTGCTGTATCTAGGGTAGAGATGTTGACAAGTAAACTCATCCAAAGCATTTTATACTACTTTTTCATGGAACCATAGAGTTGAACATGAGCTCAAAGATCATCTAGTCCAGCCCCCTGATCCACCACTGCAGCTCCCCTGATAGGTGGCCACCTAGCCTCTCATTAAATACTTTCCTAAATACTCAGTGAGTGTCACAGACATTAGGCGCAGTGATCTTTACAATGGCCCTGTAAGGTAGGCAACTACTATTATACTTCAAGTTAAGGCAACCCTTGTGCATTTCTGACACAGGCAAGTCTTCATCTTCAGACTTTCCAGGTCCAGTTCATCGTTTCTTCTCTTAATCACTACAGTTTACCCATTTCCCCCCTTCCCCTGTGCAACAGGTTTATAATATGCAAGCTACACCTGAATTTCTACCTGTTGCATAGGGCATAGAAAGGAACCCTGCCAGAGTCAAAAGTGTGGCAACCTTCATTTAGGTTTAAAGAGTAGATTGCAACTGAAGACACCCACCCAGCAGATGGAAGTGAGCAAACCTTCCCCTTGCCAATCCAGAATTAAAGGCACTGGAGATACTCCCACCCTTTCAGGCAGGTAGAATGGCCACCCCACATCCTGTCAAAAATCCTTTTGTCCCAATGCATTTCTCCAATTTAAAACATAACCCCGTTTCTTCTTTCCCTTCTCCTCCTGAATTTCCATCTCCTCCTTCAAAAGATACTCTTTGCTGCAAAATCACTTGCCACAAACTTTACAACTCCACTCACCCACCACAGCAGGAACTCAGCTGCAGATAGAATCACAGCAAAATCTCTGTGCCTCTTGGCGAGCCATCCCAGAATATAAACCACAGTCGCTTGCCTGAGTGGGAGGAGCCAGGAATAAGGGAAGGATGTCTATTCACATGGGTGGGATCCATCCACTACAAACATCCTTCTTCGTCCATTCACAATTTTTGTCTAAAGTCGGCTTATTATGGCGTGTTTATAAGGTATTATAGGAGGGCTCTAGGGTTGCCAACTCTTCTGAGTGGCCCTGTGCCTTTAACTGCAGCCTGGCAGGCAAAAATTCAGCAAACTGCAGCTCTTCTTGGCATGGAAATATGAAGTGCTGGAGAAAACTTTAATTTCTGCATATCTGGCTCCTGTTAAAGGCATAGGAGCAGGGCCGGGGAAAGAATTTGGCAACTGCATTCCACAGAACCAAGGCTTGTGATTGCAGATCCAAGGCCAGGGAGAGAGATAATACCATGTTGTGCAAGAGTGTCACCTGCCTTTTTTGGCAGCTGATGTTGACACAGAATGATCCCTTGACTGTCCGCACTTCACAATCCTCTCCAACATCTCCACCCCCTGCCCCGGTCCAGTTGCTGTTGCTTCCAAATTCCACAGGTCCATGCTGAGTCAGCAGCAAGCAAAGCAAACATCAGGGCTGGGATGCATGATGTCACCTCTCCTGCATCCTGACCCTCTGCACATCCCCTCTGCAAAAACACAACAAAACCCCCAGCACCACAAGGATCAGACACCAAAGTCCATCTAGTTTAGCATTCCAACTCCACCAGCATCCAGTCAGATGGTTTGGGAAGCTCAAAGCAGGCAGGATGGGGGGGAGGGAATTCCTTTCTTTGATCCCAGCAACTGATAATTAGAGGGCACAGGGGTTTATTTTGTTTTTTTACATTTCTTTATCTCCCAATAGCCAAAGCTCTGCGCAGCTCACAAAACTTAAACCCCGCAAATGCAACATGATAAAATGCAACATGATAAAAACATTAGAAGCTTAAAAGAGAATGAAACCGAAATAAAAACCAGCCGCAGGTTAAAGATCTAAAAACATTGTAAAAACAAAAGCGAAGGACTCAGAAGCCTGGGGAAAGGAAAAGATCTTCGCCTCGTGCCAAAAAGACCACAAAGGAAGTGCCAGGCCAGCCTCTGTGAAGAGAGCATTCCAGAACTGGGGTGCCACCATAGAAAAGGCCCTCACCTTATTAGCCACCCATCACCTCATTCAGTGGGGAAATCTGGAGGAGGGTCTCTGAAGGTGATCTTAGGGTCCAGGCAGGTATATATGGGAGGGGACATTCCTTCAGGTTAGCAGACCCCAAGCCATTTAGGCAGTGGAAGCTGGTGGCTCCAGTGTCAGTGGGGTGGTGAATCTGCTCCAGGTTTCAGTCAGAACTGTAAAGGAGCTATTCAAGGTGCAAAGGCCAGAGCTGATTCACCGCCCCACTAACATCAAAGCCACCAGCCTCCGCTGCATTTAGGGCATGTAAAAGTTAGTACCGGCACTTTGAGCTGGGCTTGGAAATTGGCTGGAGGCCAGTGGAGATCACTGACATTATTATAATTGTTCCCTCCATTTCCGATGTTCAGGCTATGAGTGCCATTGCTTATATAGTCAAAACAGTCCCACCCATGTACAAAAGGGAGGTGTCAGCAGGCTTGGCGGAGCCCCAAGGTTTGGAGAAGCACAAAACCTCGGGGGGGGGGGAGGAAACCAAAGCAGCCCAGTGAACATGGCCAGACATGCCCCATGGCCCTGGGATGCTGGATGATGGTTGTGGTGAGCATGGAATGGAGTGGCTGGAATCCTGAACAACTGATGTGGAGCCTGTCTAAGTGTCTTCTGCCAGCAGATGGCAAGCTCTCCTTGCCTCCCTAGCAGTTTTCCTTTCATTCCCTTGGATTTAATTCCTCAACAATTACTCTTTGAAAAGAAATAATATTACAGTATAACCATGTTAGCCTCCTGTTTACAAATTCAACGGTTAATTGCAGCACAAATACAGTCTAACTGTTTTAGGGGCAATCTACATTACAACTTTAAACTGGTTTCAAACCTGTTTTTAGTGATTACGGCTACCAAATACAGGAATTCTGGGGACTGTAGCTCTAGGAAGAGGGGCCGCTTGGGCAGGGGACAGGGGACTCTAGCAAAGAATTCTCAGTACCCTCATGAAACTGCAGGATCCCTTTAGATAAACCAGTTTGAAACCAGTTTAAAGTTGTAATGTAGATTGGCTCTGTTGTTCAGATAGTTTAATAAGTAAGCATGAGCTTCCCTAGGTTACAACCCATTTCATCAGATACTGTAAGCAGAACTGGAGGCCTTGAGTCTGAAAAGCAGGTAGATCTGCAGCAAACATTCCATACTTCTAGTTACAAACCACAGCTTGCAGCAAGTCTTTACAATGTGCATAGAAACCATAATATCTATTGAGTCCTTAGTTAACACAGTCAAATTTCTTTATCATCTCTTGTTCTGCAATCTCACGTTCCAAGAGAGCCCCTGATCTCAATGTCTTTAGAACTGCAACCCTGGCATCCTTGATAGTCTCTTTTAAAAGGGAGAGCGTTGTGGCTCCTTTTTTAAAAGCCGGATGTATTCATTCAATTGATCTTTTAAATCCCACCTTCATCCAGAGAAGATGGGGGGGGGGGATACATGGGTGTTCCGTGCGCACACACCCTTTTATCCTTGCCGCAACCCTGCAAAGTAAGTTAGGTTGAGAGAGAGGGACCGGCCCAAAAAGGTTCACCAGGCACCTACGTTGTTATCTTTTCGGCGCCAGGCAAAGAACTTTCTTTTCTCCCAGGCATTTTAGGGAGCAATCATATGGCTGCTAGACAGCAGCTAGCCGGCCATAGGATATGCTGTTTTCCGGGAACCGACCTCGGAGTCCGCGCTCCAAGGTCGATTCCTGGAAAACTGACCTCCCCCATGTCCATGCTGCCTCGGAGGCAGCATGGAGAAGCCCCATCCTCTGCGCTCGGAAGAGGAGCACGGAGCAGCTGAAAAGGGGCAGAGCTGGGGGCGTTCCGGGGCGGGGAGAGCGGATCTGCCTGTACGACACATCCTATGTGTTGTACAGCAGCCTACTCTCCCGCTCGCCCCCCCACAGCTGGACAGCCTAAAACGGCAGGAGAGCAGGGAGGGAACGATCCCCGCTGTGCTTCTCCTGCCTTGCTCTGGATCGGCGGTCGTCTCTGAGTTCGGAGGCGGCCGTCTATCTAGATAGGATTGCGCCTTAGGAACCTAGTTCTAGGTTATTATGGCTGCTTTATCAATTCCTGTGCTGTTTATTGTTTTGCATTATATTGTATTTTATCCTTTTAAATATTTGTATTATATTTTATATTTTTAACTGGTCTGTGGCACTGTGGTTATTTTAACTGTTTGTAATCCGCCCAGAGAAAGTTAGTTATTGGGCAGATTAGAAAGGTACTAAATAAATATATTAAAAAAATAAAAATAAAGAATTAATAAGCTATGTTTCTCTGCTTCACTTCTACTGGGCTCTACCGACTCCCAGTCCAGCACTCTAGCCACTACACCACACTGGCTCTCAAGGCTGTATCTACTTTCAGTTTTGTTGCAGAATTGAGATTCAAGCACTGCACAAAGCGTGTTTCCCTTCCTGCTTTTCTGCTACATAACCTCTAGGTGGCACTGTGGTATAGCAGAATCACACAAATACACAGGTGGAAAAAGTGTTTTCTTCGCTTACAAAAATAATACTGCATTTTCCCAGCTCTAAAAAAATCACCAAAAGTGTTGCTTAAAAAACAGAAGCAAAACTGGAGGGTCATGATGTCATCTAAAGCACCCATAAACAACCATGAGCAGGGAACGATGAGTGCACAATAAATGCCTAGTGTAGGAAAGCTCTGTATGCTAGCGTGGAATCCAAATTAGTATAATCTAATTGGTAGGTATCTGAACATTTTGAAGGTGTTTATTGGTCCTAGATTTGAAAAAAAAAAAAGATGGGGTGATGAAAGATTGGCCACAATGAAGCTGATTGGCTGGAGGGTTCTGGCTAGAATGAATATAAGGAGCCACAGAGAAGCAGCAGGAGTGAGTTCATCCAGGAGTTTGTCAGGAGAGAGCCCTCGAGGGTGTCTCTGTGAGAGGTTGGCAGCCTGAGGAAAACACCAGCCAGGGAGAAGAGCAGCTGCAAGACCAGGAAGCCAATCTGAAAGCTCATGAAGCTGAAGAAGCCAGGTAAGTGAGGGGTGGGAAATGCCTGGAGCAGCCTTCAGGGGAAGAGCTGAGGCCTATGTGTCATCTGATGGCAGTGGTCTGAAGACAAATCAGCTACTGGACCAACCTGAAGACTTCAAGGGAAGTCTGGTAAGCAGCCTGAAATATTCCAGTTTGTAGCCTACCTATGGGAGAGAAGATTGCTTATCAAGCCATCATTGCTAGGCCTGTGAGATAACTAGAATGGAGCCTCAGAGGGGAATTGGCCTCTGGTTGGTTAGGGAGAGGCACTAAAGCAGCCTTCTCCAACCTGGTGGCAGCCAGATGTGCTGGACTACAGCTCCTATCATTCCAACCAGCATGGCTAACCCTCATAATTCCCAGCCAACTAAAGCTTCCGTGGTCAGATCCTGCTGGTAACAGAATTATCATTAAAGCCTTTAAAGAAACATTAACTATAATTTAGACAGTGATCTTGTTTATTATCATATATATATATATATCCATAACTTTGTTTTAAAATACATGAACCTCTGGTTTGTTTTGTCTCATGCCTAGGCTCAGCTACATCAGGCATTAAAAGGGTTTAATAACTAAGGGCGCAATCCTATGGCCGCTAGTGAGCGGCTAGACGGCCATAGGATAGGTCGGTTTCCGGGAACCGGCCTCACAGCCCGCACTGCGAGGTCAGTTCCCGGAGAACCGACCCCCACCCCCTCCCACACTGCCTCGTAAGCAACGCGGATCGGCCCCTCGCTCGGCGCTCGTAAGAGCAGTGTGGAGCGGTGAAAATGGGGCATTCCCAGGGGTGGGCCTGGGCAAGGAGTTTGGAAATACTGGTGCGACACATCCTACGTGTCGTCCAGCTGCCTCTCCCCGCACTTGGAGGTCCTGCGGCTAGACAGCTGAAATCAGCTGTCTAGCCCTGAAAGCAAGGCACGAGGAGCAAAGAGGAGGTCTGCTCCTCACCACTTCTCCTGCCCTGCACTGGATAGGCAGTTGCCCCTGGGCTCGGAGGTGACCATCAATCCAGATAGGATTGCTCACTAAGGGGGTGTAAGTTTCATGGTGGCAGAGGAAAAGGTTAAAGAATAGAAATACATTTTTGGAACGAGAAGGTGGATAACCGAAGGGTTGGTCTCCACATTGTGTTGGCTTTAATACTGGGATGATCCTATACAGAAGGGTTCTTCCTTGAGAGCTTCTCTGTCTGAAAGTGGTTCAACACCCCTGCTTTACACACCGGTTCCACACGACATGAAAGGATATTGCCGACTTGCAGGGCCTTTGAGAGGAAGAAGGAACATTACACAGCCCCAGAATGTCCAATTGAGCATCCCCACAGGGAGAAGGGACACACTTATCCAGTCAGAGGACATTTTGAGGTGGCCAGAGAGCAATGCTTTGAACACCACTGCAGATATGCCGGCAGAATGACCACCAGGTTCAGGAAGGCTGCTCTGGACGTTAAACCACATTGAACACATCAGGACTTCCGAGTAAAAATGCATAGAATTGCAACGCAAGCTACTTTTGCCATTGCTTGGTCTTGCACCATATCCTGCCATACAGCTTGCTAGCATTAATTCAGGCGAAGGATGCATTGCTCTATTAGTGTTACTAGAGCATAAACTCCCTCAACCCGTTTAGCTTCCGTCAGGGAGAATCTGCAAAGTGTGTACAATCAAGCAGCCAAACTGTAAAATATAACAAGACATGCCCCCAAAAGACAAGTTAAATTTGGTTTATTGAAATAGGTCACTACATGTAGACAACGATCCTCCTAGATACTGCTGGAAACTCTTTAAGACAAACGAGAGGTAATGGTATTTTTTAAAAGGATGCTCTCTATACCTCTCTATACTATAAGCTGGTTTGTCATCCGCTCTTCCCAGAGAAACTGTGAAATGTAATTTGGTGAGGATCTCCGCAGAACTATAATTCCCAGGATTCTTTGGAAGAAACCATGACAGTTAATGACCTGGTTCGCACATAACGAAAACCCTGAGTGTGGGTTGTCATTGAATTGTGGATTGTTATTGAATCATAGATTGTCATTATGTGCAAACCCAGCACTGTGGTTTAACTATGGGTTGTTATCCATGAACAACCTAGGAAGAGGACCCATGGTTTGTTCTTGGGTTGTGGACTCTTGGTTGTTTGTGGTTAACAACCCATGATTCAACAACAACGCACACTCTGGGTTGTCATTATGTGCGAACCAGTTAATGGTGATATAAGATTGATATAGCTCTGTTGGGTCAATATGCCCTCCTCAAACTAACCCATTACTTCTTCCCAGGAGAAAAGCAGGACTTGCATACATCCGTCTGCAGTGTTTAGTGTGGCTCTTTTTAATTAAGGAATTCTATACTTTCTGGGAGTCAGAAAGAAGTGTGTTTGCTTTTTGGTTTTCATGTCCATAGTTTGCAATTATATGGAAAGCACAAAGAAGGCCCTCTTTCCTGAGCGACACATCTGAGTCAAGAACATACGTTATTCAGACCACCAAGTGTAAAATGTTGATGTGAGTTGGCTTGATTGTCAACAGCTGAGGTTACTGGCATCACCAGGGCCAGGAAACATTTTAGCCCCTACTCCAGGGGTGTACCCAAGGGCACAGTGGAGTGGTGGTAAATTTTGGAGTGCAGGCACTTCTCACAACAGTCCTTATAATCCCCCATCCCAAGGAGAGTCCAAAAATTACAGGCAGCTCTCTTGAACCATATCAACAAACCAATTCTAGAAGTTTTCACCTGTTAGGACCAGGAGAAGTCCTGATGGCTCTATGCTACCTCCAGTATCAGAGACAGTATGCACTCATGTACACCAGTTGCACTCATGTCCTGTTTGTGGGTTCCCAGTTGACAGCTGGTCAGCCACTGTGTGAACAGAATGCTGGACTAGATAGACCCTTGATCTGATCCAGCAGGGCTCTCCTGATGTTCTTCGGTCTTTTGTAAAGCAAATGGGTCTTACTTGCCCATTCAAGACCAAGCCACCCCCCAAATACTTTGCATTACAACAGGGAGCCATATAGCGTTGCTCAGAAATTCATTTCCCCCTAGTTACTGCGGGGATTGGCGCTGAGCGGGAACAGGGAATTCCAAGGGGGGTGGCAGATGACATCAGCCCCCTGCTAGTAAAAAAAAAAAGTCCCACTGCTGCATCTCTGTGGTTCCACTACACCACTGCAAACGAACCATTTAACACCTCCAATCTCTCTAAATTGTTGCTGTTCACTCCTGCGGGGAGAAGGAACACATTTGAGGGACAGTGCTGCAATGAGGGCAAAACCTACCTTCTGCCTGGGATTGGGTGATCTGACCTTCTCCGACAGAGATTGCTTGGAGGGTGGGTGTCTGTACATACAGGGACATCATGCGCACACATCCTGTTCTTGCAGTGTACAATCAATCCCTCCCTCCCTCCCTCCCTACACACCCCGTCACATTTTTAGCCAGTTTGCTAGTATTGAATTAATTGAAAAGCCTTAATGACGGTAGAAGCACAATAACAATTGTAGAGTCAATTCGGAATAATGAGCTGGTTCTTCAACGGTGCACTGCTGTCTGTGTGCATGCCTGGAACAAAACTGTTTTTTAGGCATGCTTTCAACCAGCTGCTGGATGAATGCAGGAGTGCGCGAACGCATCACGAAATCATTCTTTCTCATGTGTCAGGCATATGGTACGAACAGCCCATCTTTGGTACCTGCAGGAACCCTGGCTCAATTGCAGATGGGGAGATGCCTCCTTTTTTTTTCTTTCCCAGCTCAAATGCCAGTTGCCTTTCAAGGTGATAGGCCCTCCTCCCGGTCCAACTTCTCCAAAAATAGACAGGAGTCATAGAGAAAAATGTGCCTTAGCTGGTACTATGTAAAGAAAGCATCAGGGAGCTGTCGAGGGCTGGGTGGGGAATGTTCTGCAGTTTTGGGGAGAGAAAAACCTGGTGTGGGGATGTGCACAGCCCTACTGATTTAGGAAGTGGAAGGTAAGGGAGGGAGACAGAGGGCAGAAGGGACAATCCGCCCTTTCTCCAGCTGTGGATCTCAATTTAAGCCACGAAAAATAGGTAATTATGATCAGCCCTTAAGCAGAACACTCTCAGACACACACTCGTTCACAATGCTGCCAGGCAAAACTCATACCTACACTCACTACTCACATGCTATTTATGTCTCGTTCTCATACACTTAGAATAATAGAATAGTAGGGTTGGAAGGGGCCTACAAGGCCATCCAGTCCAACCCCCTGCTCAATGCAGGAATCCTTCAGTTAGTGTATGAACCTCTGGTTTGCCAGGAGATCAGAGCATATTATCAACGGCACTGGTTACCCAGGCCAGCGTCAGAGGTCAGCATCTTTCAATTCACGGTTGGGACATTTTTCTCCCTCTCTCAAAATACTAGAACCCAGTGGGGTCCTCCCATGAAGCTGATTGGTGGGAGATGCAGGACAGATAAAAGGACTTCTTCACACAGCGCAGAGATAAACGATGGAATTCGCTACTGAAGAATGTAGCGATGGCCACCAATTTGGATGGCTTTAAAAGGCGGGGGGGGGGGGTAGACAAATTCCTGGATGGGGAAGGTTATTAACGGCTACTAGTCTTGATGGCTGTGTGCTACCTCCAGAACCAGAGGCAGTGAGCCTATGGACACCAGTTGCTGAGGAACATGGGCAGGAGGGTGCTGTCACGCTCGTGCCCTGCTTGTGGGTTCCTGGTCAACAGCTGGTTGGTCTGATCCAGCAGGGCTCCTCTTATGTTCTTATGGTTGGTATAGCTGCTTCTGCTGGTGAGAGTAGCCAAGCAGGAACAAACAGGCTGCGTACACAAACAGGTACTGTAGCTTCTGAACGGCAAGCCGGGATTCTCTAGAATTCTCCAGACGTGCATACAGCGATAGCTTATTCTGTTCCATGCTTCCAGGTTGGGATCAGGTAGGGCAAAGGTGTTCATGATGAGTAGTACCCAGCGTAAGTCCATGGCACTCACTTCTGTGTAGGCATGTATAGGATTGCACCATTGCTTTTTGCTATAAAGACTGCATCTTTGGAATCTATCACATTCTTGATTACCTGTGTGTGTGCAGTATAACCTTTAAAGCCGTAAATGGCTTGGGGCCAAGTAACCTGAAGCATTGTCTCCTCCCATATATATACTTGCCTGGACCGTAGGATCATCTTCAGAGGCCCTATTCTCTGGATGCCCCCACCAAATGAGGTAAATGGGCGGTTTCTAAGGTGAAGGCCTTTTGAGTGGTGGCACACCGGTGTTATGGAATGCCCTTTCCAGAGACACTCGCCTGGTGCCTACATTTGTAGTCTTTTTGGTGGCAAGTGAATACCTCCCCCCACCCAGTTTATTAGTCCTTTAGGGTGCAATCTTATGCATATATAGAGATACGAAAGTTGTACAACTTCCAGCATTCTCAGGTGAGTTGTATGAAATGTTTCTCTCTAAACAAGCATAGGATTGTACACTAGTTTTTTTTAATGTTTTAATTGTGTTTTTAGATCTTTACACTGCTGCTGGCTTTTACTGTTTTTATTCTGTTCTGATCTTTTTAGATCTTTTTATTCTGATCTTTTAATGGTTTTATATTGTTTTATCATGATGCGTTTTATGGTTTTAATTTTTGTGAACCTTCCAGAGAACTTTGGATATTGGGCAGTACAGAAATGTAATAAATAAAAAACCTAAAAGATAACCATCCCTGCAAGTAGAAAACTAGCACCTCAGGGAGCAGGCTAAGTGAGTGCATTTTTTCCTGAGGTGCTAGTTTTCCTTTCAGGGAATGTTGTGTTTGTTAATAACTGTGGGAGAGCTTTTAGGCCTGCGTGACTTAGAACCAGTTATCTGAAGGACAGCTTGTGCCCACATATACCTACTTGGGACTTAAGAACATCAGTCTCAGAAGGCCTGGGCTCTGGCCTGCTGGATGGGACAACTGGAGTGCTGACTGTCAGGAATAGGGCCTTTTCAGTGGTTGGCCCATGTTTGTGGAATTTGCTTCCTGAAGACCTTTGCCATGCCCAGTTCATCTCCCCGTTCTTAAAGAGGCACAGAGGACTTTCCTTTTCCGCAAGGCCTCTTATGAATACATCACCCGCTCTTCTTTCTATATCCTGTCATGTTTTAACATTTCACCATCTGATTGTTTTCAGCTATGTTTATTTCTTCTTCTTCTATCTACGCTCTGTCACGAGATGCCTCCGAAGGATTTGTATCCTGAAAAGCAGGATCTAAATAATAATAATAATAATAAACAATAATATAGCCTGATCTATGCACATAACACTTTACAAGGAACAGTAGGTGCGTTAGGTCTCTGTCTCAAGGGGCTTACAATTTAAAACAGACACAGTTGAAACAGCAAAGGAGGCAGGAAAAGGAGGCACAGTTAAGCAGGGTGAAGAATACCTGTTTCCTTCAATTACGCTGTATTAGCGTTATTAAAATAATGTCATCACCTGTTCCCTGAATCTTGTATGTATTGTGTATTATTACATTCATATCCTGCCTTTTCCCCTCTTGCAACGAACCCCTAGCAGCGGCGTAGGCGATGCTCCTGTCCTCCATGCTATTCTCCTAACAACCCTGAGAGGTAGGTTTGGCTGCTGGCCCAAAGTCGCCCAGTTACCTTCATGGCTGAGCAGGGCAGAGAACCCCTTTATCATTCACGTATCTTTATTTATTATTACATTTATACCCCACCATCTTCCCTCTCGCAAGGAACCCACAGCGGCTTCCAAGGTCCTCCTCCCCATTTTATCCGCACAACGACCCTGCGAGGTAGTTAGGCTACGGGCCTAATGTGAATAATGTCTTATGGAGGCACTAAATCTTTGCAGCCCGCCCGGAGGGCTTCGGCTATGGGGCGGCGCAGACGTGCAATCACGCGAACGAAAGGACGCCGGTCGCTCAGCCGGCTCCGCGGCCGAGCGGGGCCTCGAACCCGCGGCTCCCAGAGCCCCAGTCCCGGGAGCACGCCGGCGCTCGACGTGGTTCAGCCCATCCGAACACGCCGCACCCCTCCGCTGGATTGCGCCACTCCCTGAGCGAGGCGACTCGCCCAGTGGCGGCTGGTGGCGCCAATGCCGGTGGGGTGAGTGTTCCGCCCTGGGCTTCACCCAGAACCAGCCGGAACTCTAAAGGAGCGATCCGAAGTGCTGAACCCTACGGGTTCAGCACTTCGGATCGCTCCTTTAGAGTTCCGGCTGGTTCTGGGTGAAGCCCAGGGCGGAATACTGACCCCACCGGCATTGGCGCCACCAGCCGCCACTGGACCAGGCCTCTCCCTCCTTCCTGCCCCCGCTCGCCGCCCTGCGTCTGCGGGACTACATTTCCCAGCCTGCCTCGGGCGCGCCGCTGACCCGCATGCGCAGCTGCTGGCTGGCGGCCGAGGGTGCCTGTGCGTGAGGGGGCGGCGGGAGAGCTGGCGCGGGGCGGCGGCGGCGGCGGCGGCTCCGGAGAGGCCGAGGCGCGGCGGAGAAGGCGGGCGGCCGCTGGCTGGCTCGCTCTCGCCCCACAGGTGGGTTCCCTGCGGCGGGAGCGGGGAGGGGCGCCGGGCCGCGCCGGGCCTGGCGCGGGGGCCGCCGAGCCGGCCTGGGCCTCGCCGCCGCCGCCGCCGCCTCAGGCTGAGGCGAGGGCGTCCTGCCCCGCGCCGCTGGCGTGGGCGCCCCCGGCCCTCCTCACGGCGGCCGGGGCCTCCCCCGCCCTTGCGGCCTCGAGGGGCCGCGGCCGCGGCGCCCCCTCTTCCCCCTCACCGCCGCCCCCGCAGGCCGGAGCAGGATGTTCTCATCGGCATCCCCCCCCCCCCGACCGCTGCCTTCCCAGCCGTGATGTGTCTCCCCCCCCACCCGCTTTCGACCTCATGTCAGGTAATTTCCCCCCCCCCCGACTGCGCATTGACGCCCCCCATCCGGCCCTTCTCGCGCCGCCCGTGGGTCTTTCTCCTCCACCCCCCCCCTTTGGCCGCGAGGCAGGCGACCCTCTATATTTGGCATTGACGCCCCCTCCTTTCCCCTTACCGCCCCGCACCCTACAACCCCTGCAGACCAAAGCCAGGGTATTCTCATCTGCATCCCCCCCCCCATTTTGCGTTGGCAGCTCCTCCTTTCCTTCACCCACCACCCACCCTACAAGTCCTTCAGGCGAAAGCCAGGCTATTCTCATCTGCACCCCCCCCCCTTGCACTCCCGGCAGCCTTAATGTGTCTTTCTCCCCCACCCCCCTTCGACCTCATGTCAGGCGATCCCCCCTCCCCCCCGGCCCCAGATTTTGTTTTGACGCCCCCTCTCTGGTCCTTCTCACTCCACCCATGGGGCTTTCTCCTCCATCCCCCCTTTCGCCTCGAGGCAGGCGACCCCCTATATTTGGCATTGACACCCCCTCTTTTCCCTTACCACCCGACACCCTGCAACCCCTGCAGACCAAAGCCAGGATATTCTCATCTACATCCCCCCCCCCCGTTTTGCTTTGACAGCTCCTCCTTTCCTTCACCCCCCACCCACCCTACAACCCCTGCAGACCAAAGCCAGGCTATTCTCACCCCCCTTTTGTATTGACATGCCCCCTTGCCCTCTTGACAGCCTTAGTGTGTCTTTCTCCCCCCTCACCCAGCCTCATGTCAGGCGAACCCCATATTTTGCATTAAGACCCGCTCCTTTTCATCACCCCCCAAGCCTTTCAGATCAAAACCAGGATATTCTCACCTCCCCTGCCCCCCAATTTTATATTGATGTCCCCTTGTCCTTCTGACAGCCTTAATGTGTCTGTCTCCCCCACCCCACTTCAGCCTCATGACAGCCGACTCCCCCACCCCATATTTTGAATTGACACCTCCATTCCCTCACCTCATACTGCCCCTTCAGCCTAAATTGAGGATATTCTCATGTCCTCCCTCCCCCCATATCAGTAGTTCCCCCCTTCCATGGTTTGTATTGACACCCCCTGGTCCCTTCTCACAGCTTACATGTGTCCTTACCTCCTGCCCCCTGCCTGTCAGGCCACTCCCCCATTTTGCATCTGTTCTTTCCCTTCCCCCCTCCATAGACCACCCCATTCAGCCTATGGCCAAGATGCCCCCATGCCACATTTTGCATTGACACCCCCCTTGCCCTCCTGACAGCATTAATATGTCTTTTTCTCCTGCCCCTATTTGGCCTCAAGTCAGGCAACGCCCCCCCCTTCATATTTTTTGAGGGAACCTCCTCTGTTTCCTCATCTCACACAGCCCCTTTAGTCTAAAGTGAGGATATTTTTTGTGCCCGTGGCCCCCCCCCCCAGTCATTTTGCATTGGCTACCCTTGCCCTCCTAACAGCTTACAGGGTTTGGTCACTCACCCTATTTTGTGTTAACACCCTATCCTTTCCCTTCCCCACCACAGCTTGCACGACCTGAAGCCAAAGGCCAGGATATTCTCATCTCCCCCATCAGTTCTCCCCCCACCCAATATTTTGCATTGATGCATTCGCTTTTCTCATAGAAGTAGGTTAGCCTAGCTTACATTTCTCCTGCCCCCCTTCAGCCTCAGGTCAGGCAACCCCCATATTTTGTACTGACATATCCTCCTTTCCCTCAACACCTCCCACCCCAGTCTACAACCCCTGCAGACTAAGGTGAGGATATTCTTGCATCCTTGTTCCTCCCCATGACCCTCCTCACAGCTTATATGTGTCTTAACCCTCCCTCCCCAAGTCAAGCCACTTCCCTCATTTTGCACTGACACCCTATCTTTTCCCTTCCTCCCACAGCCTACACTCCCTTCACCTTCCCCATTGTCAGCCCTCCCATATCTTGCATGCCAACCTTACCCTTCTCACAGAAGTAGATGAGCCTAGCTTACGTTTCTCCTGCCCCCCTTCAACCTCGGGCAAGGCTACTTCCCATCTATATTTTGCACTGATGCCCCCTTCCTCCTTATTGATTGGATCCCCCCATATATTTTTGCACTGACACCCAGCTTTGTTCTTCTTGTAGAAATAACACACCTCAGTTTATGCATGTGTACTTTCCCAACTTCAGGCTGTTTCTCCTCCCCTCGCGTCACATGTTGATGTCCCTCCCTAATTCAGGGTATTTCTTTCTCCTGTCTCCCACCCCAGATACTTAGTATTGGCATTTCCTACTTCTTCCTGCTTCAACCTAATACCAGAGTATTCTTGCTTCCATTGTCTTCCTCCGGGAAGTATCTTAGCCTTACTTAGCGTTGGTCCCCCCTCCCCATCATATTAGCCTGGAGTCAGGCCATTTCTTCCTCCCCCTTATATCTTGTAATCCTTCTATGGCGGAGGCATAGCCTCAAGGCATTACTACCATCTTCCAAGGTGTCCTGTCCACCCTGTGCTAATTTGCTGTCTGGGCTCTCTACTCCTTCCCCCTGAGATCACTACAGATTACCCTTTCCCCACCACTGCTAGCAGCGAGGAAAGAGCTGTCTGTATCAGGATCTCTGGGGTGTGCGCGTGCATTTATTATTATTATTACACACACACACACACACACACACACAAATATGTACACATCTTGGGGCCAAAAAGGTTGTGCACCAGCGTCTGGCTCCATATCAGGCAGCTTCATCAAATCAATTGGTGCCAAGTTCAGAACTGACAGAAGGAAGTAATGTTTCATGCAGCGCGTAATTAACTTATGGAATTCAGTGCCACAGCATGCAGTGGTGATGGCCTTTAACTTAGATAGCTTCTGAAAAAGAACGAATTCATGGTTGGCCAGTCAGTCAGGTGCCTTTGCTCAGTCACAGAGCACCTCCTTTGCATGCGAGAGATCCCGTGTGCAGCCCCGAACATCTCTAGTTGAAAGGGTCAGGTAGCAGTGGTGGGGAGAAACCTTTCCTTGAAACCCTTAAGAGGCACTGCTGGCCAGAGGAAGTAGTACTGGGTTAGGTGGAGCAATAGCCTGACGGTATAGGGCAGGATCATATAGTTGGTGTCTGTTATCTGCAATAGCCAGCGGGAACCTCCACATACAAAGTCAGGATATCCCTAAACACCTCAGGGCAGGGGGAGGCCTGTAGTCTTCATGTATTGCTTGTGGGCTTCTCAGGGATATCTGAGAAGCTGCTGTTGTTGCAAACATAATGCCATAGTAGATGGACCCTTGATTGGATCCAGCAGGGCTCTTCTGTTGTTCTTAAACCTGAATTGAAGCCATGCCCTATCAGACTGAAGCCCTTTCCTCTTGCTTTTATTACTAACATAATACTGAACATTTCTATATCGAGTAGTTCAAAGTGCATCTTGAAGCTGGATGGCAAATGTGTGTGGGGAGAACTGGTACATTGTAAGCCCCCCCCCCTCCCCGGTGGGGGTGTTGAGTGTACAACATCTTTCTGTGCAGACATATGCCTTGCCACCAACCCCTGCATGGGGTGTCTCTCTGTGAAGGGCAGGCTACCCAGTGTCAGTGGTAGCGGAGGCAGATTCCTACATAACCCCACCCTGTGTGTAGAGTAGGACAACGGTGAGTTTCCCCTTCAGGATCTTCAACTGCTGGCAGAATCCCTGAGGGGTGGTGGTGGCAGGCTTTGCTCTCCCTTCAGAGGGGCCGTAGCTCAGTGGTAGAGACCCTGCTTTGCATGCAAAACGTCCCAGGTTGAATCCCCAGCTTCTCCAGGTAGGGCTTGGAAGGGATCCTGCTTGAAACCCTGAAGAGCCACTGCTGCCAGTTACTGTCAACAATACTGGGCTAGATGGACTGAAGGTCTGACTCAGTATAAGGCAGCTTCCTATGTTCCTGTGCAGCATTTCCAAGCTCAGCATTTTCTTTGTGTAAAAATGGCAAATATGTATTTTGGGGGAAGTAAAGAGGTGGGCGCTCAACTTGCTCCCGGGTGTCACCGACCATTCAAAATCAAGCTGCCTCCTCTCTGAATAATGTCATCCAGGGTTCTCTTGGTCTTACTAGAATGTGAATGTTGAGAGAATGGGATGGGATGGCGTGAACTGGCTTTGGTATAGATATGCATGATCAATTTACGTATATTGTGCTTTTAGTGTACCTAGTACTTTACAAGAGTAACCAGGGGCGGGGAGGTGGGAGAGACAGGTTGCTCGCTCAGCTGGAGAACAATCTAAAATCTTGACAGTTGGAGAAAATAGTATAGCAGGGTGTGCAAGCTACTTTTCCCCTGTGGGGGGAAAATGCTGTTCCCTAGCCTTGAAGTTCACTATTTTCCCACTGCTACTAGCCGCAGAGAAACAGCATTGGTGACAGTCGCTGGGTGGTGGGAGAGGCTTTTCCCTCCAAATGCACCTCCCAGCTATCCCTACATCGCAGCAGGCAGGGAAGGGAGATGTGCGTGTATGTTCATGTGTGTTGCTTCCGGTCAGCTAGCTGTCACTGGATACAGCCCAAGAAGTTAAGCACCCCAGAAGTAAAGGAACGGCGAAAAATAAGGAAGGCGAAGATATGCTGATAGGCCTTGTTTCAACCCAGATGTATGGGGTTGGGGGGCTGGTTATCCTTTCTCAAGGTCATACACTTTCTCAACAGGAATGTAAGCCACAGATTACCCAAGGGGTTTGGTCCCAGAATGTGTTTTTTAAACTGGCAAGAACAAGAAGTAATAAGAGAATGCTTTCGTAAGAAAGTGGAATGCCTTTCTTTCACCACTTAGGGCCGCCTCACATCACAAAAGGCACAGTGTAGGGCAGCCTTCAAACATGGCCCCCTCCAGATGTTGTGGACTACAACTATCAGCCCCAGTCAGCGTTGCCAGTGGTCAAGAATTATAGAAGTTGCAGTCCAAAATAACTGGAGGGCACCAGGTTGGGGAAGTCTGGTGTAGGGGTTCTGCAGGAAACCTTTATGTAGATAATGTGTAGTTGTCAGGGGTGTTGCTGTGGGCACCTAAGAAAGGTTTTGGGAAGCTACAGTTAGTTGAGTCTTCCCACCACATGATGAAGAAAGTGAATGTTTAGTAGTAAAGGAAAGGCCCATATGCCTTTAAAGGGCACTCTTTTTAAAGTGGCAGAACACACATTCCTGAGAGGTAACAGGCACCTCAAAGACTACCAGATTAATTGTGGCATAAGCTTTCATAGATCAGAGCCCACTTCATCACATGTGAGGTCTTAACCTCAGGTGGTATAGAATTACAAATATGGGTATTGAGGGGGAGGTTTGGATTCTAGTAAAAACAACAAAGTAGATCCCACAAGCCTGAAGTCTGCCCACCCCTGTTTTATGGTTGTTAGTGTATCTCCTTAGGGCGGAAGAGGGATATATCCGATTTTAACTAAGTAAATAAAACTCACATGTATGCAAGATAACCACAGTGACAATCCACAACTGCAGGAATTGGTGATAACGCAATATTTCTAACTGCTTTGCAAATGTAATGCCCATAAGCAGGGTAGTCATGCATTTGACAAAGTGGGCTGCACTCCATGGAAGCTGATATCCCAATAGATTTCTTGGGCTTTTAAAAGAGAGCTGAACAATTATGGCCTCCTGAAATTCTCCACCTTATTTGCAGGCAGTGACACTGAGTGGGGTAGTGTACCATTTCACCAAAATCTCTCCTGGAGGAGGAGGAATTCTCCAGGTGTTTCTTGGAGGCATGGCTGTCCATAAGCAGTGGCATGGCTTCTTTATTTTTTCCCTAAAGTTTTTTTTTAATGTGCTGCCACTGTAAGTAGCTGCCAGTTTGCATCCCTCACAATGCTGCAGGCCTAGTGTCATTCCAGGGCGTTGTCGGGGGGGAAATGGCAGATAATATTTGGAGAAATGTCTCTCTTGTGGTGGCGGGGTGAAAAAGAATTCTCAGGAAAATCTGTTGGAGAAATTTCAGCTCAGCTCCACTTTAACACTCCAAAAGAGTGTGTGTTCGTTTTTTTATTTTGAAAAAACCCATGCTGCTTGTATTGAAAATAGGTTCAGGAGCAAAGGTTTGGCTCTAACACAGTTCTGTGAATTCCTCTCCTTCCCCCTGAAGGGACTTAAGAAGAGCCCTTCTGGATGAGACCAGAAGTCCATCTAGGCTAGCATCCTGTTTCCCACAGACTGCATTGTCCAGCCATATGCCTCCAGGAAGCCCCACAAGCAGGACATGAAGGCTATAGTCCTCTCCTGTTGTGGCTCCCCAAGTGAAAGAAAGTGGCAAACGTTGCATAAGCATGTCTGCCAGGCAAGGTGTGTGTGTGTGTGGGGGGGTATTTTTCAATGGTAACCAGTTTGTATTAAACTTTAATAGTTAGAATCATAGAATAGTAGGGTTGGAGGGGCCTCCAAGACCTTCGAGTCCAACCCCCTGCTCAGTGCAGGAATCCAAGTCCGAGCATCCCCAACAGATGGCTGTCCAGCTTCATCTTGAATGCCTCCAGTGTGGGAGAGCCCACTACCTCCCTAGGTAATTGGTTCTATTGTTGTATTGCTCTAACAGTCAGGAAGTTTTTCCTGATGTTCAGCCGGAATCTGGCTTCCTGTCACTTGAGCCCATTATTCCGTGTCCTGCACTCTGGGATGATCGGGAAGAGATCCTGGCCTTCCTCTCTGTGACAACTTCAAGTTCTTGAAGAGCGCTATCCTATCTCCCCTCAGTCTTCTCTTCTCAAGGCTAAACCTGCCCTATTCTTTCAGTCTCTCCTCATAGGGCTTTGTTTCCAGTCCCCTGATCATCTTCGTTGCCCTGTTAAAGTGATCTTGAGTATGCAGCCTATATGCAAGCATTGTTAGATTATTTATTTGCTACGTAAAACACAGCATATAGGGTTCCTGATGGTTTCCCATCCAAGCACTAAGCGAACAGACCTGCTTAGCTTCAGCAAGATAGCTGCTTCATGTACCTTCCGATACATCCTCTGGGACTCTGAGGGAAAGATGGATATCTGGCCCTCAGGAATAAGGGGTAATAGTCACTCAAAAAGCTTGTGTTCAGATATTCTTTAATTCACTCTGTTTTGTAAAGTGCAGGTTACAGTAGGGATGTTGCAGAGAAGGATAATGATCTGCCTTATTTGGAGGAGCTGACACACGTTGCACAGGATATCTCTAAACTTACGTTAACTATTACTGTGTTCTGGGAGTAGCATTTCTTGTATTGCAAAGTGACCACTGCCCCTTCTATCTCAGGAGAAAATTGGTCATCCTACATCTACTCTCAGTGGTACTTACATCTGAGTAAACTGTTTAGAACTGTGCTGTTAGGCTGGATGAAAGTGGCGATGTTTGACCTGATTATACTGGTTGGTTGTGAAGTCATGTTTTGGATTCCGCTCCCTTATCTTAATTTTTCAGTGGGCAACAGTTTATGCTGCTGTAATGAAAATGTCACAGTTAGTGTTTGTTCAGCAGTAGCCTGTTTAGCTGTAGCCCACTCAGCTGTTTGTAAAAGAAGATTGGGAGGAAAATGTGAAGAAATCAGTTGTAGGAGATGGAATGGAAAGGAGAGTAACTTGTTTGTTCCATTTTATATCCTTCCCTTCCAGCAGTGAACTTGGAGCAATGAAGGTAACAAGAGTTGAATCCCTAGCAGTGTTTCAGGAAAAATCATTGTGTGCACACATCATGGGCACAATCCAGTCAAAGTGGAGCACCTTGATTTGAATGGAAACATAAAAGATGTGGTTATATTTCTCCAGTTGAATTCAGCAGAACCTGAAACATGCTTACATTTGGGTGTATCCTGCCCTATCTTCACATCCTGTTTTGAAGTGCTTTTCTGCTTTCATTCTTACTCAAATCATTTGGAAAAGTACAGAATCTTGAGGTCATAATTATAGGGCTGGAATAATACTTCAAATCAATAAGCAGCAACAATTGATTTTTAGGTGCTGGAATCAAGTCTTTAGACATCAGCTCTCCATGAGGATGGACGTTTTCAGTTTTCCTAAGTGCCAGCATCAAAGCTTCTGTATAATTGACACTAGCATCTTACTGTACCTGCTCAGGACTTTAGCTGCATTAGCCAAACAACCTCTGCACTCTAGTATTGGCAGACTATATGTAGCCCAGTATGCAAATACTAATCCCAGCCAATGAACAAATGGCCCACAGAGCTGAAAAAAATATTTTAGAATCATAGGAGCCAGTATCAAAGTTCGAGGTGAGCCAAGCAGTCAGGTGCCCGTGACTCTCTTTCTCAGCCCTCGCAGCTGCAAACAAGCTACTGAGCCAGCTAATCTGGGTGTTCCTTAATTTCTGTACACATCTGTTTCAGCCTTGCAAATAAGTCTACAAAGGTTACCAGTCTGCCTGCCCCTTTGTATCTGTGTTAGTCATTGGTGACAACTTGACATCCTGAAAGGAAAAGAACCAGTTTGCAGAAGTTTTCCCTGCTTAGTTTTCTTGTGGCAGTTTTTACTTGCCACAGGCAATGAGGCAAGTGACAAATTTGTAAGCCTGGTGTAATTGAATGGTGCAGGAGTGAATGAGGAAGCTGTCTTTTACTTAGAAAGGTGAATGCTTTGAGTAGCACTTGGCCCAAACTAATAATAAAAAAATCCTTTTGTAGTGGAGCCTTCTCCATAAGTTATTTCAGCTGGATCAGATTAGCATGACAGGGGAATGCTTCAGGTTTGTTTTGAGGTATGTTTGATGTAGATGGATTGGTTCCTGCAGTGCGTTGCTTTGGTCCACTTTGCATTTCACCTGCTCATTTTTGCGTCAGTAGATGAATCCTGTATTGGCTGCTACAGCCAAGTGGTTTGAAGCGGAAAACTTTCAAGAAAAAACATAACTTTCTGAGGGTTTGTAAGAGGTTTCTTCTTGGGTGTAGGGGGTGGGGCTCATGATCAACATTGCTTATAGTTCTTGGAATACATCATGAATGCCACCAGACAAGTTATTGTGCCAAAGAACAAAAAAAGGTACTGCTGCAGCATTTGTTGCCCATCATCTGGTTCGCACATTACACTAATCCGTAGTTTGTTTAAGCCATGCGTTGTTGAATTCAGGGTTGTTGTGATGTGCAACTCAGCTGTGCTAACAAACCATAGTTTGTTAACCACAAACAGCCCAGAAAGAGAACCCATGGTTTTATTTATTTAATTACTTACTTACAATATTTATATACCACTCCACATCAGAGGATTTCAGAGCGGTGAACAGCATAGTAAAAGAATAAAACAGCATGTAAAAGAGTTAAAGCATTTGTGTTTTCGGGTTGTGAACTCTGGGTTGTTTAAACCATAGGTTGTCATTATATGTGAACCCAGAACCATGGGTTGTTTTGCTAGGCTGCAGAGACGGCGGGCAAGAGCAGTAAAAAAAAACCCCAGCCACTATATGCCAGTACTATTGTGCCACAAAGGCATTTGCGATACAAGGTGGGAGCAGGTGAAGGAGGAGGGAAACAAGCAACCCAGGGATTGAGAGAAAAAAATGCTCTATGTCTTCTGTATTCTCCTGTATCACACATCCTGTCCCATTCTGGAGGGACCAGAACCAGAGCTATTGAAAGAGAGAAGCAAGCTTTATTCTTAGTGGCTTGGGGGGTGTCACCAAGGAAACCGTAGTAATTTATTTACAGCATTTATACGGTGCCCTTTAACCAGAAGGGCTCGCAGAGAGGCTTACAAAGATAAAAAGCATGATAATCCCTCACAGGGCAGTTGATTGGAACAGCCTCTGTGAGGGGCCAAATCCTTGCTTAGTGATGGTAGCATTTGCCTCCACTCCATAGTGGCCCTAATTCAGCCTTCCAGGTGCATTGGTTTACAACTCCCAGCAATGGCCATGCTGGCTGGGGGATGATGGGAGTTGTAGTCCAACATATCTGGAGGGCATCCAGTTGGGGAAGGCTGCTCTAATTACATCCCTTTATTTTCTCACATGCAAGGGAGTGGTCGCCATTTGCTCTTACGGGAAAAGTAAAGCACTGCTGTTGGAGACAGTTGTGGTGATGACTAAACCCTCCTTTCACTGTACATGATCTGGCCTCTACTGCCAGATTCTCTCTTCAAATCCCTCCTCTGTACTAGAGATGTGAATGCCTGGAAAAATGGGTTTTTCCCCAAGAGCCTTTTGTTGCCCCCCCATAACAATTTTAGATAATGAAATACTTACTTTTTAAGTAATGAATAAAATATTTAGAACAAGGTGCTCATATATTGCTACCTGGCCTTTACTCTCCCAAAATTATTTCTAAAAACTACATAATAGGAAGATTTCCATGGAAGACTAGATATGTAACATTTCTGGAAATTTTGAAGCTATGGGAGGAAATGATTCTAATAGAATCATTTCTATTAGAATTCTAATAGAAATTTCTAATAGAAATTCTATTATTCTAATAGAATCATTTCCCTATAAAGATTCCCAGCATAGTTATTTTTTCTGTTCCTTATTAAAATGGTTCTAATTATCTTGTACTGACAGACATTTAGAGACAGTATCTGGGGGACCATAGGATAGTTTGGACTCTTGGATCTGAGGTCAGAGACAGCGCTTTAACCTCAGACCCAGGAGGCCAGGCTTCCCGCCCCCTCACAGCCAGCATGGAGAGACCCATGCAGGCTGCCTCTCCGAGGTCACAAAAGTGAACTCAGAGAGGAGGAAAAGGAGGCAGTTTTGTGGGTGGGGAGAGGACTGGGGAAGCGGAGATAGGAGCTCTTCCCAGCCCTCCCCACACTCCTTCTCTCCCCTTCCTCAGAGCCCTAGCAAGAATGCAGGGTGTGGGGAACGTGGAGGCGAAGATCGCCTCCTAGTATAGAAGCCGAGTGGGCTGCCAAAGGAAGGAAGCCCCCTCAGTGGCCTGCATAGAAGTATGGTGGGCTGTTTGAGGAGGACCAGAGCTCCCTGTCCCTAGTCTGCCAGCTCCCAGCAGGCAAGTAACATTTTTCGCAGGCTAGTAACTGTTGTGGTCTTATTTACAAGGCTGGAATAGATGTAAGTGCCTGTGTCACCAGCAGTGTTTTGTTGCCCCCAGCCCTCCCATTTCTGCACTATTGTACAGTTCTTTGGTTTGTGATATTGTAATGAAGACTTCTCTGATTATAAATCCTTTTTATACACCGGTGTTCTAGCATCCACCCTGAAATTAGGAGCAGGTCTGTTAAATGCTTGCATCTCAAAGACTCACGTGACTTTTGTCTTTGGCTACTTTCAGCCCAACCAACTATTTATTTCCATGTTTAAGCTGCAAATGCTGGAATGTAATGTTGGAGTAGATACTAGGGAGCTTACAAGAATGAAATTGCCCCAGTGCTGCTGACATTGCACAGTTCCTATGTCTGTGTGGAATTTAAACTGATGACTAATAGCGAATCTGAAGCAGTTGTGCTAGTTCATATTTCCTTGTAGGAGCTGTTGTTATGCCCCTGCAACAACAGCATTACAACATGCAATAAAATGTATAAATAAACATTTGAAGTTGTTCAAAGACTTCAAAGTCTTTCTGATGGAAAGCAGGGTCTAAATCTCAATACCAGATGTAACCTGTGTGCCTGGTTCAGTCCCAATGGAACACTAACTCTTCTAGGGTGACTTTTTTTTGGAGTGACCCTTTGAGCATGCATATGTGCAAAGGAGTCATCAGAATGGTTTGTCCAAGTGACTTTTCCAGGGTGATCCTGTGAGTGAGCTCCTATGTTTGAACTCACAGGGTTTGTCCCAAGAGAAGAACCCGGTAAATAAACACCTGGATAACTTTACTGTGTATCTCTGTTTCTGGGATGACTTCACAGAAGTACTCTTGTTGGACTTTATGCCAGAACTGAGTCTGTAATTGTCACGTATGGGACATGTGCTAACCAAGCAGGGAGGAGGCCTCATGTTAAGCACACATGTGCGTGTATAATACAGTGGCTTTCAAACTTATTGGGGAACCCATGGGATTCTTTGAGAGCTTGTTGAAGGTTCCTCAATGAGAAAGTTGAGCCAGGGTTTCCAAAAGGCAGCTTGCCTACCACAGTTGATAATGCATAGCCACAGTAATACGTTGGGTATGTCCTGCAGCAGGGGTGGGGAACCTGTGGCCCTCCAGATATTGTTGGATTCCCAGCATTCCCATCAGCCCCCGCAAGCATGGTCAATAAAGGTAGGAGTTGTAGCCCAGCAATATCTGGAGGATCACAGTTCTCCACTCCTGTTCTAGAGTGCACTTCTAATTCACACAGGGCAATGGTGAAACCCAGCAGCACACTGGACTGGTGCACCCTAGGACGACCCCCCCCCCCAGTCTTTGCAATGAGCCAAGGTTCTCTGTGGAGATGTGTGGGAGTTTCTCTACAGACAAACCAATGTAAAAGGGGTTCCCTGGAGGTTTGAATACTGTCCTGGTGCAACACATGATTTAACTGTTATACTGTCTTGTAGCCAAGACGATATCAGTGAAATGATCTTGAAGTAAACTGCTTGAGAACTGCAAGAGGGTGGAATGTGGGCAGCTGTCAGTTGTAGAGAGCAAAATTGTGCACCATATGCACACACAGAGCTTCTGCTCTTTTGGCCAGGAACATGACCTCATGCCCTTGTGGTCTTCTGAGTCACAGGCTGCTTGCATCTGCAAACCCTTACTGTGTTGGTGCCAGACTTGGTCATAATTTGAGTAGATCCATTGAAATCAGTGGGGCTACAGTTTAGTCATTACTGAGGTCCCACTGATTTCAATGAGTCTGCTTTAAATATGAATGAGTCTGGATCCATTCCTATGTTTTCTTGATGTTGAGATCTGGCAGGGTTGTAATGCAGGGTAGTGGGTTGATGATGGTGATTTTGAATAAAAAATTACAAACTATATGAAAACATTACAGATTTATGCATAAGAGGGAGAAAATCTGCAATTTTCTTTCAGTCTCCCATGGAAGTTCTGTTTTTTAGAAACTGCCAACGCATTTTGCATCACTCTCACTTAAAAACAAGAGTACAGTCGACTTATTTTTCCAGCATAACACAACCACAGCTTGTAACTGACTTGAAATATTTACTGTGGAAAGCTGATGAAGGAAGTCACTTCCACTGACTTCCATATCTTGACTGAAGTTATTATTCTTAGCAAGAGGATCTTCCAGTTTTCTCTGCTTAGACAATGGTGAAAGTGAGACTGAAGCACACAGTCATCTTTTAACAGTCGTCTCCCCCCCACCACCACCCAGAGCTTCCCATTTACTGAATCAAGTATCGCCTTTATTCATGCAGGCAGTTTTTAAGCACATCTGAAGTAGCACACGCCTTGGATTCCAGCCTTGGTTTCTGTGTCTGCCTTAGCTCTAGCCTCTAACTTCTGGGAAGGGTTTGCCTTGTTGCTCTGGACTGTGAGTGGCAGTGTACAGGTAAAAATGCAGGAGAGTGCAAAAGGCTTAGCTGCTGAGGCCAGAACTTGAAAAATATTTTAGATGCTGTGGCATCACCACAGGCGGCCCTATCATGAGGAAAGACAAAGTAGCCATCTCAGATGACGGGTTTTTAACACTGTAAAGGACGGCAGAGTTGAGAGACCCATATTTGATCTGAGAGTGCAAAATAATTTCATACTCGCATAAGTTTCAGTGGGGCTTGCATAGGAGGGGAAGATCCTTTGGGATGAAGGGGAGCGAAGTAAGAGTTTTGCACAGCTCCCACTCCATTTCAGTGGAGCCTCCTCAGGAGAACTTCCCAGTATGTTGTGCTATATGTTAATGGGGCGGGGGTGGGGGGCTTGGAATTTGGAATTTTTGGCCTTGGGCAGCAAATAATCTTGAGTCAGCCCTGAACCAGGATCACACTTTTAGGCTCTGGAATTGGGTTTTGTATACTTGGATGTCTAAGGACTTTGACATTCTTTGTATGAAATATTTAAGTGCCTGGTTAACTAAGTGTCAGAGTCTCTCCCCCCCCCCGCCCCCCTTATTGAAGTAGTGGGGCAAAGTGACTTTTCTCCAAAGGTTTTCCTGACTTTCCTGCAAGCCATAAGAGTTTGGACCCAATTCCCCCCCCCCCCCAATCCTTGTTGAAAAGGCTGAACTATGTGGTATAATTATTTTTGGTGGGGGATGAGGTTTTGCAGTTGTATTCCCTGTGTAATTATATTTGCAAACAGCTCCATCAGTTCAGGGTGTTCACACCCAACTTGAGACTCTGGCTGCTGCTGCATTTTGTTTTTATTTTTACTTTTGTTGCATTCATGAAGAAACTTACCAGTTATTGAGTTCTGTGTATGTAACCATCCTGTTAACATTGCTACCTAGATATCTGCAGACTACAGCCCTCAGGGTCCCTGATCACAGAGATTTCTACTTGCGGCCAGTAGAGCTCCTCTTGAGACCAGTCAGGAATTGAGGTAGTGGGGGTGGCATATGCAGTCCAGTGCCCCTATTCATGTGTTACTGTACCATGTTCAGGGTTAATGTCTGAATGGGGATTTCATACACTCAGCAAGGCAAAAAGACAACTTCCAATTCCCTAATTAATGGGTGCAAGCTGGCATGTTAAGGGGGGTTGGGATATCATAGCTTATTCTGCCGAAACCTGCTGGTTCAGGTACTTTTCTAAATAGGGATCAGACTAATAACTTGTTTGCAAGGCTCTATAAGCAGAGTTGTTTTAGAAAGGAAGCAAGTTTTTGTTTTTTAAAAAAGTAACAGCCTGGTTTTGTTGGAAGGGTCATAGCTCAGTGTTAGAGGACATACTTTGTATGTAGGAGGAAAGGCCATAGCTCAGTGGCGCAGCTCATGCTTTGCATACAGATCTGAGGCATCTCCGGTTTTAAAAAGAAAGAAAAAAGATTTTGGGTAGCAGGGCTGGGAAGGACTCCTGTCTGAGATACTGGAAAACTGCTGTCTGTCAGAGTAGTTATTTATCTATTTACAATATTTATATACCACTCCACATCAAAAGATTTGGAGTGGTGAATAGCAAGGATAAAAAATAAAACACCATGTTAAAACAATTCAAACATTTTAAAAGAAACAAGTTCCGATAATTTAATAAACCGTGGCTGGTCACTCAAGGAAGGCTTCCTGAAATAACAATGTTTTCTGGAGGTGCTGGAAGAAACACAACGTTAGTGCCTGCCTGACATCCAAAGGCAAGGAGTTCCACAGGAAGGGGGCCACCACACTGAATTATCTTTTCCTGGTGGACTCCAGCCAGGTCATGGGTCCATGTGGAACCACCAGGATCATGCCCTTTGATGACCTCAGTGACCGGGAAGGTTGGTAAGGGAGGAGGCGCTCTGTCAGGTACCCTGGTCCCAAGTTGTTTAAGGCCTTGTACACTAGTACTAATACCTTAAACCTGGCCTGGTAGCGAATAGGCAGCCAGTGCAGTTCCCTCAGCAAAGGAGTTGCACGCTGAAAAGGGGCAGCTCCTGGCAACAACCGAGCTGCTGAATTCTGCACCATACTAGTCCAGCTGGACCAACGATGTGGCTCAACAGGGATCACCTCCTCCCATCCCAACCTACACATTCCCTGAGATCAGAGAGAGAGGCCCTTTTTTGTGCCCCACCTAGGGTGGAGGCGCAGTTGATGGTGACAAGAGACAGGTCCCTCTCAGTAGCTGCACCAATATTGTGGAACGCTTTGTCCCATGAGTTAGGGTTGGCCCCTTCTCTGTCTTTCGCTAGTGGGTGAAGGCATTTTTATTTCAGCCATCTTTTGCCTGCTAAGTGTTTGTTTTGTTTAAAGGTTATTTTATTTATGGGATCTACCTCTGTACTTCATTGTACTTTTGTGTGCATGAGGTGGCATTGAAAGGGTTTTTTTTAATGTCCAAGTGGATAAAATCATCCCACACAATGTTGTGCAAATGTCTATTCTGAGGAGGTAGGATTACCATAAAAATTCTGAATAGTTCTCCTTTTGACAAATTGTTCCTTTGTGAAGCATCAAGGTGTGTGTGTATGCATTTGCATGCTGCTGCTGTTTCAAAACAACTTTTATGAAAGCTTGTCCAAAGTTTTTGGTGCATAAGATATAATAATTTTTGTTTTCAAAGGGTCAGCTTGTTCCAGGTATTAAAACAGGAAGTAATCAAAGTTAGGAAATTGCTGTTCCTCAGAAACCTCTGTGTATGCACATTTTTAGATTGGATTGGTTTAGTTGTATATATGTATCCTGCTTTCCTTTTAAAATATTGTGGCTTAGAGTTAAAAACAAAACAATATAACAAAACAGTAAAAAAGCAACAATAGTTTAAAACATCAAGAGACAGCAGCACTGAAACCTCAGCAAAAACATAAAACATCAGATGTCACTGATTAAAAGCTAGCTTGAATAATTATTTCTGTCAAAAGATAAATAGAGGGAGCCTGGCAAACCTTCATTGGGTGGGAGTTCCACAGTTGTAGTGTCGCCACTGAGAAGGCCCTGTGTGTTTGCTTGGTAGAACTGAAGCTGATCTCATTCTGCTTTTTCTTTGCAGTGAGTAACCCACCGTTCTGCTGACCCCCCTCAAAGATGGTGAAGCTGGACATCCACACGTTGGCTCATCACCTCAAGCAGGAACGGCTCTATGTGAACTCCGAAAAGCAGCTTATCCAGAGACTGAATGCTGAGGTGCTAAAGACTGCTGAAAAGCTGTACCGCACAGCATGGATTTCCAAGCAACAGAGGATTAACTTGGACCGGCTAATCATAACAAGGTAATGGATGGTACAACAGGAATTGAAATCCTAACCTTTCTTCCTCTGAAACTGTAGAGTGGTTTGTACACTGGAGCTTTGCAGAAATTATGCATTATAAATGTAAGTGATTGAGTCTTGCAGAACTTTTGACCAGGCATAAAGAAAAGGTAGCCTTGAACTGATCCAGAAGTATCAGAAAAGGATGTGGAAGGCTCTTCCCAGGACTATACTACTTCAGACTGCCGGGGGGAGGGGTTGCATGCATCCCCAGTGTAAAAAGAAAACTCTCCTTGCTAATGTGTTGGTGAGAGAGGTTTTAGTTTAGCATCTTCTCTGATGACTTAGCTTTCCATGAGCAGGTAGGTATGGACCTGGAAGGACTCTACAAGTTGCTTCTCTTCCCAGCCCGTTTGCATATTTGGATTGGCTTAGTAGCACATGAGAGAGATTGAGACAGACAGACAGACAAGCATAGGACTGCTTTATAGTGGTCTGAGTCGCACATAATTCTAAGCCATGATATGGTTTGTTGAAATCTAACTTACTGCATCTTAACCCAACCATGGTTTCTTAACCAGCTACAAACCACAAGTAGAAGCCATGGTTTGTTGTTGGCTTACGACGTCTGGCTTGTTTAAACCATGGCTTGTCGTGATGTCTGAAGCTAGAACTTTGTCTTATCCCTGGCTTACTTGCACTGCTGTCCATCCTAAAACAGAGGTGCCTGGCAAGAGGAGCCTGAAAATGAAACTGCCCTGAAGGCTGGCAAAATGGGTGGGAGAGAAACAAACCAAAAATAAGGAGAATAAGCCATGGTTTGTTTGCAAGACAATTGGTGGTCAAAACAACATACCATGGTAAATATAAACCACGGCTTAGCATTTCATGTAAATTGGTCTATCCAGCTCAGTATTGTTTCCACCGACTGGCAACGGCTCTCTGCGATTTCAGGCAAGGGTCTTTCCCATCCCTGCCTGGAGATGCTGGGAATTGAACCTGGGACCTTCGGTGTGCGAAGTATGTGATCTACTACTGTGCTATAAGAATATGATAGTACAGCTGGTTACAAAGGCATGTTAAAACAAGACATCAAATACAATTGTAGCCATTTTTTCTGCCCTTCCTGCAAGAATTTAAACTTGAGTGAAACATTGAAGTTCATGTTTCTCCAACTGTGAGGTCATTGTCACTGTGGAATCTGGAAGAAGACATCATAAGAAAACAGTAATTAGAAAAGGGAACAATTTGAAAGAGGCACTGAGTGAGGGGGAAAAAAAGGTCAACTTTTTCCTGAAACCAGTAAAAGATTTTAAACCTCACTCAAGGCGACTTGTGAAAACTAGCTCCTGATTTTAGCATGTGTTCACACACTTTCTTCCCTTTTCCATTAAACAAAAAGTTGGTGTTGCGTGCACCTTGAATATGTTAACTGATTGTAGAGATGTAAGGAGGCAGTCCCAACCAATCTTTTTTTTAATGCAGTATTCTCGCAAATGAATGCAAAGGCACTGGTTCATTAACAAGCAAGTGGCACTTAATTTCATCTATAATAATAAAAGTGGATGTGTGCCTGTCCATCTGTTAGCACCATAGCATCAAGACCATGGAACCTAGACACCTGAAACCTGGCATGCATACGAAGGGGACTCTGGGAGTATGCACATCGGGGTTGTTCTGTTTGTCAAACGCTTTGATTAATTTTAATTAATTTAAATGTGTCCATGTGGTTGGAGTCTGCAGTAACAACTTCACCCATTAAGGGCAGACTTCCCGAACCATCCCATAGCTTGGCAGCTTGAAGTCAGGGGAAATTAGTAGGCCGGGGCTCACAGTTATACACCTGTCTCTTCTCTCTGCTGTGGGGCATCTCCCCACAGGGAAATCTGAAGCAGACTCCTCCCTTGGGGTGCTGTACGGGTGCACTGTGGCGGGGGCCGTGCCTAGAGGTGCCAGTGGGCATAGCTTCACTCAGACTGGGCAAGCAGAATGTGTTTAACTCTGGCAGCTTTGTAACTTTGCTTGAAACCATCACTGGATCAAGCTAAGGGCTATTCCAACCGATTTGAAGCCAGTTCTGATTGCTAGTAGAGCAATAAAGAAGTACATTTGGGAGCGTATTATAGCCACCTGGCAAACCAATGAGAAGCTTTACCTGTGTGTTGGTGGCTCATCTCCTTTATAGATGAGGCTTTGGAATCTTAATGTTCAGGGGATCCTTCCGTCTGCCTGCCTGCCTGCTGGTTGTTCAGTTTAGATGATTCTCTTTCCCTTGGTTTTGGGAACATTCACATGCACAAACTTTGAGAATCCAAAGTTTCGGGTGTTGTTGTTCTAAATGACTTCACTGCTTTATTTTTATTCATTGTTTAGTGCTGAAGCTTCCCCAGCTGAATGCTGCCAGCATGCTAAGGTCTTGGAGGACACGCAGTTTGTGGATGGGTATAAGCAGTTGGGCTTTCAAGAGACGGCCTATGGGGAGTTCCTCAACAGGCTGCGTGAGAACCCTCGTCTTATTGCTTCTTGCCTGGTTGCTGGAGAGAAGCTCAACCAGGAGAATACACAAAGCATCATTCATATGGTCTTTACCTCCATCTATGGCAACTGCATCATGCCAGAAGATGAAAGCTACCTCCTCCAGGTCTTGCGCTACTTGATTGAGTTTGAACTCAAGGAGAGCGATAACCCCAGACGTCTCCTGAGGAGAGGCACGTGCGCCTTCAGTATTCTGTTCAAACTCTTTTCCGAGGGGCTCTTTTCAGCCAAGCTCTTCCTCACCGCCACCTTACATGAGCCCATCATGCAGCTGCTGGTCGAGGACGAAGACCACCTGGAAACTGACCCCAGCAAACTCATCGACCGCTTCTCGCCCACCCAACAGGAAAAGCTCTTTGGGGAGAAGGGCACCGAAAAGTTCAAGCAAAAAGTCCAGGAGATGGTGGAATCGAACGAGGCCAAGCTGGTGGCCCTGGTGAACAAGTTCATCAGTTACCTCAAGCAGAACACCTACTGCTTCCCACACAGCTTACGATGGATTGTGTCGCAGATGTACAAAACGCTTTCGTGTGTGGACAGGCTAGATGTTGGGGAAGTGAGAGCCATGTGCACAGATCTTCTCTTGGCCTGCTTCATTTGTCCAGCAGTGGTCAACCCAGAACAGTATGGGATTATTTCTGATGCCCCAATCAATGAAGTAGCAAGGTTTAACCTGATGCAGGTATAACCTCCTTATTTGTTTGTTTGTTTGTTTGTTTGAAGTATTTTTACGATGTTCTTCAGTCAAAAAGGCTGCTGGAGCAGTTTACTTATAAACAATTACACAAGACTGTCCCTGCCCACAGGTTTACAATCTAAAAAAGACATGACACACAAGGAAAAAGGAATGGGGAGGGAAGAGGGGGGAATATTCTTTCAGCAGGGCTGGTGGAATGGCCCTGCTCTCCCTCTCATCTCCCTCAGCTCAGCCTGCTGGAATGGATGCTGGTAGTGACACTTGAGGGAGGAGGAGACTTCATGAGGGAGCCCTTTCAGCAGGGCTGGTGGAATGGCCCTGCTCCATATGCATACATTGTAATATGGCAGCCATATTAATATGCAGCCGCAAAAAGATAGGAAAAGATGCTGTAGTATCTTAGAAACTAAGGGGACTTCCAGATGGAGGTTTTTTAGGTATGGGCATGCTGATCCAACTGGAGCTAGATGCAAAAGACATAAACTTAGAATAAATAATTCTGAACCTAGGAATTTGTTTTGGGTACCACAGCTGAATGCAGCTCACAGTCCTTTCACACACAGATCCACTCCTGGTTACCTCCTCCACAGATTTCTTCATTTCAGCAGTATAATTTTGCAGGTGGAGTGGGGAGTCATTTTGTTCTTGCCATTGTTAAACAACTGAGGGTAAGAAATCATTGCCTATCTACTTCAGGTCACAAGATCTACCAGTAGATCCCACTCCATTCTCCGCCCACCCTGGTGAATGGTGAGGAAGAATTGCTTCCAGGTGACCAGGCAGAGAAGCTTTTGACAACTAGCAGTGTCGGTTCTGTTTTTCTGTGCAGCATGTTACAAATGATGAGCATATAAGAACATACAAAGAGCCATGCTAGGTACATCTAGTCCAGTATTCTCTTCACACAGCAGCCAGCCAGCTGCCTATAGGAAACTCACAAGTAGGACATGAATGCGGTAGCACCCTCCTGCTCATGTCCTGCATACGGCCCCTGATACTGGAGGTAGCATATAGCCATCATGGTTGGTAGCCTTGACCTCCATGAGTTTGTCTAATCCCCTTTTGAAGCCAACCAAATTGATGGCCATCACTACATCTTATAGTTGCAAATTCCATAATTTAACTATGCATCATATGAGGAAGTCCTTCCTTTGATCTGTCCTGAAGCTCCCACCATTCAGCTTCATGGGATGACCCTGGGCTCTGGTGTTATATGAGAGGGAGAAAATGTCTCTCTATCCACTTTCTCAGCACAGATATGGATGGGCAGGTGGGCTTGTAACTTTTCTAGGATAACGGCAAGGCTGAGGGGTATAGCAAGTTGTATCTCTTTGCTTATCATGTGAGGCTAAGTCAGAAGTGAGAAGGTTAGCCTCTTTAGTTGCCAGACTAGTGCTTGCCAAACTCGTGCCCAAGGCCAGAAATGTTTTTTCCCATTCCTAACAGCCTCCCCGTCAGTCATGGTGTCATCAGCCCTATACAGACCAGGACAAAAAACATAAAATAACATTCTTAGTTGTCATTATTAATATTTTCAGGAGCTCAGGCACTTGGGATTTTTTTTAAAGTCTTGTTCTTGCTGCAGATAATTCACGCTATGACACTATAGGTTTTTTCTTTTTCACTTAAAACAGGTGAGGAACCTCAGGCAGGCATCCCAGTTCAGCCTTCTAGGCTTCCCCAGATGTCCACGCTGCCTTCCCCCAACTGCCAATAGTTTGGTGGTTTCCCAGCTTTTGTGCAGTTTTTTCTAGTGCTGTCCAAGCCCTGCCCCCTGTTTTCATGGGATTTGTCTCTCCCTGCGAAAAAGGCGTTGAGGGGTTTTTTCTGCCTCTTTCACAGGGCTGGGGAGAATTTCAAATAATTTTCTCATTGGGGTAGGGGTTACACTTACCTTTTTAAGTGTAGGAGGGGGCTGAGGGGGTCTTTTTATTTTTTTTTAACTTTAAAATTGCCCCATGCACTGTCACAGCGTTGTGAGGCTCTTTGCACAAAGGCTTTCAGCCCGGCAGCCCTTGCTACATGACACTACATGAACTCCCATGAGACTACGTGGCATCGCATGCTCTCATAGGCATTCAAGGATTGCTGCCGTGCTGGAAAAGCCTCTCTGTAAAGAGTCCCGTGCTGCAAGCTTCTCTGAAATTGAATCTAGCCCTGGGGAAGAAAGAGGTTCCCCTCCCTTCGGGAAGAAGAAGGTTCCCCACCCCTGGCCTAAAGGAACTGGGATGGCATCCAAGTTGCTTCATTTTATTGGTGCTGCTGCTATTGTAGTATCTTTATTGTTTGAGATAAGAGGGTGGTAACTGATATTCTTCCTCCTGGTGTCCCTGAGCAATGTGCTCAAATAGCCGTTTTATTGTAAAAGGTTGAATGTTACGGGGGACATGGTTTTTAGAACACTGCTTACAGGGAAAGAGCATGCATTCAGGGAAAGAGCATGCACACAGTAGACCTATATTTAAAAGCAATATAACACCAGCTCTTTACAAGGAATGTTAATGTCACAGATATATGATTGAGTGCTGAGAAGCATTCATACGACAATGCATTCGTAACTTTGGAGAAGTCATTGTACTCTAATGGCGGAGGGGGGGGTGTCTCCTTGTAGGCCAGGGAGTGGATAATTTTTTTTTCTGCAAGAGTTGCATTCCCCCAGGAATGCAATCCCCCAGGAATGCAATCCTTTGGGTGCTGCATGCCAACGATGGGAGAAAGAACCACTGCAAAGAACACTACCTTTGACCTCCCTGCCGCTTCTGGGACCAGGCTCTGAAGGGGGAGTGAGGAGTAGAGGCTCGATGGGGATGCGCCACGGGACTGACTAGCAGTCCCCCATCCCTGTTGTAGGCAAAGGAACCCCTTGGGCAAAATCCAGAGAGCTACAGTTGTTTTGCTACTTCGTCTACCGCTTGTTACTTTCTGGAGGCGGGTAACCTGTCAGTCATAGGCTTGAGCCACTTCTTTGTTTTCTGTCCCTCCAAGGGTCATTAGCATGCTGGTCTGAGTTTCCCTGCATTGGCCAGCAGTAAACATATGTTTGTACTGCACCATCAGTGTACAGCAGCTTTGCATTTATAGCCTGCTAGCCATAAGAGAAGGAGCAGCATGCAGGCTGATGGAGTAGGGAGGTCCGCCTCTCCTTGTGCCCAGTATAGAAATGTGGCAGGCTGCTGCAGGTGGAACGTTGCTCTCCATTCCTCTTCTTCCAGACCCCGGGAGGCTAGTGATTTTACAAGGCTGGTGTACAGGATACTGCGCAGAGTTACTTTGGCAACATAGATCCCTGCTTCTGAGGACCTGAAAGTCTAAAACAGGCAGTGGAGAAATGAAGGAGAAACACTAGGTGGGAAAGTATGTGGGGACCTAAAGCAGCCTTCCCTAACTTGGTGCCCTCCAGCTGGGCATGATGGGAGTTGCAGTCCAACACATCTGGAGGGCACCAGGTTGGGGAAGGCAGACGTAAAGCTTGGTTACTTACAGTTGAGAATGCAGATTAAGAGCACCAGCCAAAAGCCACTTGGACCTCGTGGGTTTTGAAGGAGGTGGGTGAGGTGGCACCATGTTGCATGTTCCAGAAGGAAGTTCCCTGCATATGACTGAGCTCAGTGGGGCAGACTTGGCCCTTTCTCCTTTTCCCTTAACTGGCAACCAGACTAGTGATCTCTCTCTCTCTCTCTCTCTCTCTCTCTCTCTCTCTTTTATACCGCCCAATAGCTGAAGCTGTCTGGGGAGTTTACAAAATTAAAACCACAAAAATACAATAGAAAATACTATATAAAATATAATGGATTAAAACTACAGAATAAAAATACAACCAGAGTAAAACTAGCAACAGTGCGGATATTTAAAACGCAGTAGCAGATTTAAGACAGTAGAGCTAAAAAACTGGAATGCTAATTGCTAGCTGCTCACAACTGGTTTTGTGGCTTTGGCCATATGAATCATTTGACCTACCCTTCTTGGATGTAAGAACTTCAGCCATCTTGGTATACTTTGCCCAAACTATGCCACAGTTACTGCTGGTTAAGAGACTGATCTTGGATATTCAGGGTGATGACAGTTGTAATATGTCATGCAAATAAAACACATCGGTGTGTGCTACATTTGCATTATTTATTCTGCTCTCCTTGGCGCTGTGTATGTGTGTGGAGGATAAGTGCTAGAGCTGCAGAGTCGAATGTGAAGGCATGCGGGATCAGATTTAGACAGCCAAATATTGTCTCATAGGCAGGGCAGGCAGGGAGAAGGGAGAGACTTGTGTGGACAGAACTGATAGCTGGCCTGGGTATGCCCAGTTGCCCTGTTTCTAAACCTTCAGTAGATAAGCAGGCACTCTTGCAAGTCTGATCCCTGCAGCAGGCAGAGCTAGAGGCTTGTCTGTTATTTTTGGAATAGCCAAGTGCCCATCGGTACTGTGTGTGTGTTTAGTTCATTCCCCCCACCCCCACCAGGGAATTGCTCACTTCTGGAGAAAGTGTAAAGGACTGCAACTGAAAGATGCATTGGGCTCAGCAAAGCAATGCAGGCTTTATATCCCTTTTTCAGTTTAAGCTTTTTTCTTTGTATGGATTTATTATTTATTTATTTACAGTATTTTTGTCCCGCTCTTCAGCCAAAGCAGGCTCCCCGAACAGCTTGCAAATATTAATAATGAGATAGTCCTTGCCCTTAGGCTTTCAGTCTAAAAGACACAACACAAAGAGAAAAGGTGTGGGCGCGGGGGGAGGGGCAGGGAGAAGGGAAAAAAAACTCAGGCACCAGTTCTTAGCTTCAAAGTTCTTGTAGATGATTTTCTGACAGGGAAGGACGAAACAAGCTCCCTGCAGCTGGCCAATGTATAGGGCTAGATTGGTCCCTCCCTTACCATGATGTTCTTGGGGGGCAAGGGGTGCAGCCTCCCACTGGCCCTTGCTTCTCTCACCAATGTTTTGTAGAATCAAGTGCTTCCTGTTGACCCTTTGTTGTTGTTGTTCAGTCGTTCAGTCGTGTCCGACTCTTCGTGACCCCATGGACCATAGCACGCCAGGCCTTCCTGTCCTGCGCTCTCTCCCGGAGCGTGCTCAAGTTCATATTCATTGCATCCGTGATGCTATCTAGCCATCTCATCCTCTGCCGTCCCCTTCTCCTTTTGCCTTCAGTCTTTCCCAGCATCAGGGTCTTTTCCAGGGAGTTTTCTCTTCGCATTAGGTGGCCAAAATATTGGAGCTTCAGCTTCATTATCTGTCCTTCCAATGAGCACTCAGGGTTGATTTCCTTTAGGATGGACTGATTTGACCTCCTTGCAGTCCAGGGCACTCGTAAGAGTCTTCTCCAGCACCACAGTTCGAATGGGAGTGTAAATTTCACCTGCCATACTAACAGACATTTTTTGAAAATCTTGACTTTGTGCACAGAAAGACCCCTTGCCTGCCTTCTTATCCTGCAAGGTCCTTGTGACACTGGTCTTCCTGTCTGTATCTGCCTTCAGCAGGAGAAGGTGGCATACCACGCTGGAAATTCAGCGTGGCCAAGAGACAAACTGGGATGTGTGTGTTTATATAAATATAGTGTAGGTTCAATGGAGGCTGGTGGAGAGATGGTTGGCCACTCTTGCTGGCCTTTTCTTCTTCTTTCTGTGCCGTGTCCTCATTGGATGTTGGCGATTGCTCTGGGCCACATAAACATATTTACTGCTGTTTGAAATAAAGAAGTAGATGTCATTCCTGTCCACTGTCTCAGATCCCGCAGCCATGATGTCCTTCGTCATCCAGGTCCTCTTTTTCTCTCCACTTTGTCTTGCATTATGGGTTGTAAAAACTGATATTTCTCATTACGCATTATATGGCTGAAGTATGATAGCTTCTTGTCTTTTACACATTTCTGAATTTCTTTGGTCTTTCCCATTCTCTGCATTGTGGTGTCAGTTGTTAAATAATGTGTCCAAGACATTCTAAGTATGTGATGGTATCACCATAGGTTGACTACTTTCAGGCCTTTTGGTTCATCCCAACTCTAGATAAGAAAAGCTGAGATTTTTCTGAATGTGAGATTTATTGCCAAACGTTAATTCCGTGTTTATGTGGAAACCACACTAAAACACTCTGAGCGTAATCCTTTGGCAGCCATTAAGTATGTATTTATCAAGCAACATTCAGACTGTCAGTGGTGGCTGACTTAGTAGAGCAACAGGCCTTGAAGACATTCCAAATTCTGAGAATAATATGAGTAAGAGCAAATAGCAGTATGGTGTTGAACAATAAAACAAGAAACTCTTCGAGTTGTTAGGAGATTCAAATGTTTTCAGAGGGGGATAGAAGCTCTGCAGAAGTATTCTCCTGTAGAAGTTCCATACAAAATATTTTAACTCGGGGTGGGGGGGTTGCGTGGGAGGATGCATGCGAAGTTTCAATCTTTGGGTGAGCTGAGTATGAATAGTTCTTTTTCACTCCACTTCAGTTTGGAGGGGGTGTTTTATTTTTGTGAATGGTGGTATTACATCCTGTCTTCAACTGGTTTCCCATTGTAGGTTGGCAGACTTCTGCAGCAGCTGGCAATGACTGGTTGTGAGGAAGGAGACCCCCGCACAAAGAGCAACCTGGGTAAATTTGACAAAGTAAGAGCCAAGACTATAACGTCCCTATCTCTGTGCATGCTTGACATTTTCACCCCCTGTGTAACCTTGAAGGGATACCCATGAAAAGACTTTTGGTGTGGCCAGGAAGAGATGTGAGTAAGTAAATGGCAACTTCAGGGAAGTGGCAATTTGTAGATGGAGGCTTGGATCTAGATTTACGCTAGGAAGGAAGTTTAAGGAAGGAAGTCCACTTCCATCAACTGCACTGATGGAAGTGGACTTCCTTGCCCCCTCCTTCTTGCAGCAGCCCCTCCATCCCCCTGAAAATGCTACACCGTCAGGAGACCCTGCTGAATGGGGTGAGCTGTGATGTGTGTGAGAGAGGGGATCCCAAAAAATTTGGGACCTTCTGTGAGTGGAGCCCTTCCACTTGTGAAACGTCCCTTCCTCTTGCAGAAGGCAGTTCCTGGATCCAACCCATAATCTGTAACCACCATCATTAGATGCAGATGAATTGCAGCACACTTGCATTTAAGAAGTGAGTGCTGGCATTTTTTGAGTTTCATTGTTTATCTCGGTAACCTTTGAAAAATTCTTTGTAGGTGCTTCTTGCCTTGCTGTGTGCATAAAGTTGGTAGGGAAGCTGCCGTCCCTCCATTAGCATCAGAGAGGTCTCTTCTTGAGGTTCCTGTATTGAAATGGCTTACTTGTCCTCCTTTTCTTCTTGCAGGGTTGTGTGGCTGCATTTTTGGATGTTGTCATTGGCGGACGAGCTGTGGAAACCCCTCCCATGTCCTCCGTTAACCTTCTGGAAGGGCTGAGTAGAACTGTGATTTACATGACCTACGGCCAACTTACTGCCCTGGTAAACATCTAAATTCTTGGGGGTTGCAGGAAGAGACAAGTTGGGGCATACATGTGTGTTTGTCTGGGTGCGCGCACACGTGTGTGTGTGTGTGTGAGTGTACCTTACTTTGTTTTCTGCTTTTTAATAATACTTATATTTTTAGGTTGGCTTTATGCACAATGTCATGTCCAGTGACCAGCTGAAGGAAGACCGGATGGCTCTGGAAAACCTACTGTTAAATTTACCCCAGAACAAGCCAGGGAAAAGCAGCAGCTTGGAAATGACACCCTACAACACCCCACAGCAATCTCCAGCAACCATGCCAGCCAACAAAAAGAACCGGCTGCCCATAGGTGAGAATGGCTGAGGAGCAGGGCTTCTGCAGTAGTGACTTTCTGACTCTTTTCAAGGGCATTCATCTTCCCCTTTCGGTTTTCAAATGTTATGGTTCCAGAAACCCTTTTCCACCTTGACTCAGCTCAGTTTGGATGCAACGACCAACTGTGGGTTAAGGGCACACTGCTTCCTTGCATGCCTGCCACTTCCGCTTTGCATCCATTTTCATCAACAACCTGGGAATATTCCATTCCTGGGTTGTTTGATGTGATGTATGAACTTGGAATTCTGGGTTGTTGGGGGACAAACAGCTCAGAGTTCAACCCAGCGACAAAGCTTGGGTTCCTGGGTTGTTGATGAAACTGGATGCAAAGCAGAAGCAGCAAGCGCGCTCATGCAGCCAAGCAACCCATAAATTGCTGTAACGTGTGAATCGGGCCCTTGTCAGCTGCATCACACTGGGCTGTGAATGACATCCTACACGTTGGTTTGATTCCAAATCCTAAAAAGCAAGAAGTGTATTATTTCAACTTCCTGTTCCTGTTGATTTGATTGCTTGATAAAAATACTGACTTTCTGTGGTTGACGGACGGTACAGCCTGTTGTAGCAAACATCCGATTTTTAAAACTGGGCATTAAGAAAATGGTTTTAGTGGTATGCTGCATTGAACCTGTCCCTTTGTATAAGCTCAAGGTTGGGGTTACTCTGCACTAAAAAAGGAAGTCAGCATTCGTTAACTGGACAGTTTATTGTGCTGGTCAGGGAGAAGGGCAACGAAGTACCTGCGGGACTGGGTTTCCCCTGCCATGTCCACTGGAAGTCTCATTCAGCAGCCTCTGGAGCTTCTGAAATCTTTCCATACAATTGTCCCATGTTTGCAAGCGTGTCTTCACAACCATAAGGGCTAGTAACTTGCTTTAAAAAAAAAACAAAATATACTCAGCTGGTTTCTGTACCAGATATATTATCTGGATTTTCTGCACTGATGCAGAATTGCAGCTTACATGCAGCCCTGCTTACAGATTGCATGGTTGTAAAGCCAGGACTTTTCCAGTCTTAGATAATCCCCAGTTGCCCATTTCTCTAATGAACCATGTGCATATGTATTGATCTTTACAACTGATCAGTGTTTTCTCTCACCCAACGGCTTGACTTCTGTTTCTGTTTAATGCTATCAACTCAGGACAACAGTTGGCAGCCATCACTGCCTGGGACACATCTGCCACCAACTTGACAGCTCACATAAATCTAGTAACCCCTTTTGGTGGGTAATGGAATTCTTCCCTCTTTCCTCTTCGTTAATGTCTCTATACAAAACCATGCTTCGCATGCGTGCTCATGTCTCCAGCTACTGTTTTAAGAGACATCTTTTTTTCCATGCAAAAGCTTGTGTCCTGTTTTCTGAGAACATTTTTAAATAGCTAGATAAATGTACGGTTGGAGTGAGTGCATGTTAAATTCTGGCTCCACATCTTGATTTTGTAATTGCTGCAAGAGGGGGAAAAAAGGTGGGTGGGTAGGACTATTGGGCTGGTATTCTAGAATTCTGAATGGATATGCAATGTTCATCTGTAATCCAGGAAGGTGCTCATGCATTACCCTACACCAGGGCTGGGTAAAACACAAACCATGGGCCACTACCATGTGTTACCCTCATGCCTTTTTAAAACCAAAAACAGAGGGTTAGAATGGACAAATTCAGCTTGTTTTCAAGCTAAAATTGTCCATTTTAACCCTCCACAGAAGTAAACTGTGACTTTAGAAAAAACAACCCACCTTTTTTGGTGATGGGAGTCTGGTCTGCAGTGGGTCAGGGCGTGGGGGGAATTGGCCCCGGACTGTCCAAAGTTGCCCATTCTCTACACAAATCAAGCTGTTGTGCCCCACCCCCACCCCCTAGCAGCACCTTGTGCAGCTTCAGGCACCATCCCTAGGCTCCTCTGAGTTCCAGGAGCAGCTTTCCTTGTGACACATTTTGTTCCCATGGGAAGAAAATATACTCATATTTATTTTATTTTTAGTTCGCCCAATAACAGAACATTCTCTGGGTGGATTATGTGATAAAAGACTAAAACCAGTTCACTATAAAAAAACAATAATCAGCAAGGAAATACAATATAAAATATATAAAAGCAGCCGTTCCAGCACTCTTGGCAAATCTGTACTGTAGAGTCTACTCTCTAAATTGCCTGGGCTGAAAAGAAACAGTGTGGGTGCCAGGCGAGCCTCCTTGGGGAGGGCATTCCACAAATGAGGCTTCACAACCTTGTAGCGGCCTGCCTGACGTTGTTTAGTGAGGGCACCCAGAGGAGGGCCTCGAAAGATGATCTAAGTGTCTGGGCAGGTACATATCCATTTATACCGCTTGGTATGGCCACATGCATATTTTTATCTTTCAGTTTTGTTTTAAATGGCAGCCATTTCTCTGGATGTCTTCTGTCATTTATTTAGAAAAGCACAGGATCCGCTTTGTAACTTTTAAAGAACTTATCAAAGCAGACTCCTTTGGGTAAAGCTGTTTAACTTCTCTGTTGCGATGACCAGCCACGCTTTGGGCCAGTTTATACAGTTGACAAACTCAAGTGGTCAAGTTTTTCCTGGGTTGTACCACTTAAGCTACAGATGAGTGGGGTTGGATAGGTGAACAAACTCCCTACACCTAGAAAACTAGCATATGAAGGAGAAAGGTTCTGATTGATGTAAGTTACCTTTCTATATGTGGGGATTTTCTCATGGGAGGGATGTTCAAACATGCAACTTCTTCCTGCAGCTAGAAATGGCCCAGTCCATTGCGGGGGGGATGTACCACTTAATTCTGCTAATCTGTGTAAACTGGCTTTTGGTTGCTCCAAGATGCAACTTTTGGAGAGTTGCCATTCTCTGGGACGCCCAGCAATAACGCGTCATACTTGAAATTTCATGGTGCGTTTTGCTCCATTTATGTACTTAGCAGTCTGTCTAAACAAGGAAAGCTCTGGAGGTTTCTCTCTGTGTGCGTCTATGTGTAAAGCATTTTATGTTTCTTTCCGATTTTGCTCATTTGTCCTCTTATGTATCATGATTTGGTGAAAATAACTTCTTTTTTAATGGAGCTCAAGAGCTACTATTTTTTTTCTGCAAGAATTTTCAAGCTTGACTGCTTTGGGCTCAGTCCAGTACAGCGTCTGCATTTAGATACTATCCAGGGTCCTGACTCTTTGTAATGCTGTGGTCTGGCATGGAGTCATTCAAACAGCAATTTAAAGAGCAGCATCTGAATTGCTGCCAGCATCACTTTGCCCCCCCCCCCCGCCATGAAAGGAACACCCTTTTCTGCCTCCTCCTGCTGCTGCTACAGTTGACAGAAGAAGTAGGGTAGTTGTAAAGGCATACTGGCCACTTTATTGCTCATATCTAGGGAACGATTCAGTCATACTGGGGACCCTGCTGGTGACTACACTAAAACTTCCCATTTTCCGGGTGTTCCTGAGGATTTTCTCTCTACTAGTTGTCCTCTGGTAGTCCCGGAGATGCTGGGGGAAATCCTTTTCCATCCACCACGAGGCAGGTTCTTAAGGGTGAGGAACCTACGGCCCTCCAGATATTGCTAGACTCCAATCTCTGTCAGCCCCATCCAGCATGATGGGAGTTGTAGTCCAAGAACATCTGGAGTGTCTGCTGTATTGTAGAATTAGTACTATAATGCAGTGTGGACGTTAGGTGCAGTTAATAAATACATTCAGGTTATTTAGGTGACAACAATGCATGGAAGTGTGTTGCCAGGAGGAGACTTTAGCAAGAGTATTTTCTCTTGTCCCTGCAATACTGAGATATGACAAGCCTCACTGGCCAACATGATTTCTTCTGAACAATTCATGTCTGAAGTTCCTGGTCACTGGACCTTTGTCGGGTCTGTAAGACGTAGGAACTAGTGTGCTCAGTGATGTGTAGCCAGAGGGAATGTGTACAGTGAAGGCTTCCCATGACTCTTCTTGGAGAAGCATGGTGCACTAGACACTTGCCATTTGAAATCTTGCGTACTTTCACAACAGCGTAGCTGCAGTGTAGCACAGCCCGACCTCATTCTTTTTGCCTTTTCTTCAGCGTGCATGTGCTACACGCATCGCCCTTCTAGAGCTTGCATTTGCCTCCTCTTTTAAAAAAAAGAATGCCAAGAACGCTTTATAAAACAATGATTTTTAAAAATGTTCCAGCTACCCGCAGCAGGAGCCGCTCGAACATTCAAGTGGACCAGCACACAGACCATGAAGGACTCTCCCAGGAGACGATACAGGAAGTTCAGCCAGAAGAGGTCTTAGTTATTTCTCTTGGGACGGGACCCCAAATAACTCCTGGAATGATGTCAGAAAATGAGGTATTGGACCCCCTGGATTTGTTAGGCCTGTGTGGCTGGAAGCAGTTCTCAGTCAGGCTTTTGCCTCTAGTACAGAGGCTGCTGTGGAATTCTGACAATATTAACTGTTCCAAATAGAAATCAAGCATCTGGAGTCAAGGATTTAGCTTTCAGCAACCAGAAAGTACTACTTCCTTCGCATAGCCCAAGCTTTTACCCTTGCTCCTTTTTCTCCACATATCTATTATCTTCCCATACTTTTATGTGATTTTATTTTCTGGAAGTGCCCTGAATCACTCTGATAAGGCAAGGTAGCAATCCATACACTGCACTTTAAAGGTGCAGTAAAAATCCTTCTAAACAGGTGCAGAATTAAATGTGTAACTTATTCCAATAGTAAACTTTTGTCTGATCCAGCAAAGCAGTGTGTATGTTCTCATAGGAAGAAGGCTCTCTGAGCAGGGCTTCTTATCATTCCTGTATTCAGTACAGTGCCTTCCTCATCACTGGGACTCTTTAAGTAAATGCTATGAATTGCTACTGCCACAAACTTGATGATTCACTTCTCCATCTTTCTCCCCAGTACTCCTGATCTGTTTGGGTATGATTGAAGCCATAGGTTGTGAAGGAGCTCTAAAGGATTCATGGATACAAACGCTAGCTTTACTGAGGGCTTCACTTGGTAGCTTTTGGGCACGTGAGCACTCTACACAAACAAGGCTAGTCCCGGCTTTGCCGTTCTTCTTGGGTACATGTCATACATTTCTGAAGTATATATTAACTTCACTAAATAAGTGCTCCCCTTGATTCGTGCTCTGCTTTGATGACTCTGAGCAAACTGCAAAGCATTTCAGACTTCCCCAACCCTGGTGCCCTCCAGATGCTTTGGACTTTAACCCCTACAATCCCTGACTATTGGCTATGCTGGCTGGGGTTCACAGGAAGATTGGGAGAAATTCCCTAACTGCGAGAGCTGTTCAGCAGTGAAACAGAATGCCTTGGGAGGAGGTGGGTTTTCCTTTGCTGGAGGTATTTAAGGAGGGGCTCGATGGCCCTCTGTCAGGGATGCTGCGGTTGCACCCTGCAGTGCAGAGCACCTGCATTAAGCAGGGGGTTGGACTAGATGATATCTGAGGGACCTTGTGACTAGGATTCTATGAAACGTAGTCCAACACGTCTGGAGGTCAGCAGCTTGGAGAAGGCTGAGCTACTCTTGAAAGGTTCCATGACAGAAACTAGAGAGGTTAAGGATGCAGTCCTATGCATGTTTAGACAAAAAAAAAAAAAAGTACTACATCTCCAAGCATTCCCCAGCCAGCATGCTGGACTTTTTTCTGTCTAAACGTTCATAGGATTGTGCCCTAAATGTCTTAGTTGTTTGACATATAGTAAATGTTTCTTAACTGCCATTTGGAGAGAAAAGATACACTGATGTTTTCCTCTCTTACCTTCTCTGCCCCCACCTTACTAGGTTTTAAACATGCAGCTTGCTGATGGAGGGCAAGGAGATGTCCCTGTTGATGAAACCAAACTCCACGGTAAACCTGATAAAACCTTGCGCTTTTCCCTCTGCAGTGATAATCTGGAAGGAATATCTGAAGGTGAAGGGTCGCTTTAGTTTCTTGTCTGTCAGACAGTGTTTTAAAACAAGAGCTTCTGTTCATTTTAGCTGGTGTGTTTTATCTCAGCTGCTGTTGTAAAAGTTGTGATATCCGCTCATTCCATCGGCCAATATGTGTTGAAAACAACTCGTAGTGCGTGTGTGTGTGGTCACCTTTGCCTAGTGACTTCTGCTGTGTCTTGAATTTCCTTTGTTGCACTTAATTGGGCGTATCTTTCTGCTGGAGATCATGCTAACAGCACCATCTCTGTCCGGCAGGCCCCTCAAACCGCTCTAATTCTGTGTCCTCGCTGGATTTGGAAGGGGAATCTGTGTCTGAACTAGGTGCGGGCCCCTCGGGAAGCAATGGTGTGGAAGCACTGCAACTGTTGGAGCATGAGCAAGGTCAGTACCAATGAAAAACGCTGTCTGAAGACAATGGCCTCTTGCAGGTGCTAAAATCCAGGGGGTTTATTTTATGTATTTTTATTCTGCTCTTACTGTGAGTTGCTCAGGGCAGTGTGTACATGGTTCTCTTTCCCCCTTCCCTCCACGTTTTATCCTGAGGTTGGTCCAGGCAAGAAGCCCAACATTATGAGCTTTGTGCCGACGCAAGGATTTGAACCTGCGTCTCCCCGGTCCCGGTCTGACATTCTGACCCAGCCTTCCCCAAGCCTTCTCCAGATATTTTGGACTTCAGCTCCCAACAGCCCCAGCCAGCATGGCCAACGGTCAGGAACGCTGGGAGTTGTAATCCAAAACATCTGGAGGGCACCATGTTGGGAAAGGCTGCTCTACCCACCACATCAGCTCTCCTTTTATAGCTTTGACTAACAACTGCTATCTAAGGTAGTGGCCATCGACCTTTTCAGACTCTGCAACTGCTTTTAACCCCAGCCAGCAGCAGGAAGTGTGTTCTTAATTTATCAAACTTGTCAGTCTTTGTCCTTTTCTCATGTGGAATGTTGTCCTGGTTCAGCTAAAGATTGGACACAGGGCCCATACTCAGTGCTTGCTGAAGGGGGAGGCCCCCACCACTGTGTGTGTGTGTGTGTGTGTAGCTTTGTAATGTTCCCTCCTTGTTAAACATGTGTCACTACAGAATTCTATCTTCTGAATCTCATCGAATCTTTTTTCCTGCAAACCTGGCAGCCAGATCTATGCCTTGTGGGCCTGGTTTCTTTTCCAGGCAAAGGCATTTGATGTGTGTGCTTTCTTCATGTTTATACAGTGACTGTAGGCCGGTTATCCTCCTTTGAAGCTAGCGGCTTCTGAGAGAAGACAGTTTGATGCATGACCTGAATAGAAGCTTGGAGTTGGCTGCTTCATCTAGTGCAGGGATAGGCAGCCTGGTGCCCTCCAGATGTTCTGGATTACAACTCCCATAAACCCTGTCCATGGCTGTAGTTGAGGTAGCAGTTGTAGTCCAAAATGTCTGTGGGGGAACCAAGTTGCCTTTTCCTGATCTAGTGTATGGCGCAGTACAGCCTAGATGCTGGTCCACCCCTAAAATCTCTACCTGTCTACCTTCCTTGTCCTCTTTCCAAGAGCTGACCAAATTCAGAGATGGGCAGAGAAACTGTACCAACAACAGTTGGGTAGAAGGGAGAATTCTGGCAGGAACCATTTTTCTCATCTCTGCATAATAAGCGGCACCTGCCAAAATTCTACATACAGCTGTTGAAGGCAGAAGAGCCCTACTGTCTGTCTTGGCATCTGGTCGTTCCGTCTCTGTTCAGTGCCCTTCTCCCTGAAAAGCTTCTCCTCTTGGGCCGGCAAGAAGCGGTTGATGAGTTTGTTGGGGCTGATTTCCACATGGTCTTTGTCCTCGACCAGCAGCTGCATGATGGGCTCATGTAAGGTGGTGGTGAGGAAGAGCTTGGCTGAAAACAGCCCCTCGGAAAAGAGTTTGAACAGAATACTGAAGGCGCACGTGCCTCTCCTCAGGAGATGCCTAGGGTTATCGATCTCCTGGAGAACTCGACCAAGTTGCATTCTAATCACAGTCTTCTCTTGTAACAGCCACTACTCAGGATAATCTCGACGACAAGCTCCGCAAATTTGAGATCCGTGATATGATGGGGTTAACGGAGGACAGGGACATCTCTGAAACCGTGAGCGAGACTTGGAGCACTGATGTTCTGGGGAGTGACTTTGATCCAAATATTGATGAGGACCGTTTGCAGGAAATCGCAGGTAACGGATCCTCTCATGGATGCAACAGAAGCCATTGGGCTTTCAGTGAAGTGGTGAGGGGCCTGTCTTCGGAACTACCTTTTGAAGCAAGTGCTTGAAAGAAGCACTTTGTGGTTGCCGTCGTGCTTTGAGGCAGGGGTCGACAACGCAGCACTGTTGTTGCCCATTGAGTTCTGTAATGTTCCATGTATGTTGATGGTGCATTAAAAATAAGTAATAAAATAGCATGCTTTTCCCCCACGCCTGTTCTAGAATTCTGTGTTCATTTGTATACCCATATTGTATATATTGGGACCGTGGTGGCTTAGTGGTTAAGACGCTGAACTGCAGACCGGAAGGTCGGCAGGACAGCAGTTCGAGACCCGAGTGCCACGTGACGGAGTGAGCTCCCGTCTTCAGTCCCAGCTCCTGCCAACCTCACAGTTCGAAAGCAAGAAATTGCAAGTAGATAAATAGGCACCGCTTCGGCGGGAAAGGTGACAGCGTTCTGTGCACCTCGGTGTCCAGTCATGCCGGCCACATGACCACGGAAGCGTCTTCGGACAGCGCTGGCTCTTCGGCTTAGAAATGGAGATGAGCACCACACCCTAGAGTCGGACACGACTGGCTGGGGACACCTTTACCTTTATTGTGTATATTAACTCTTGCAAATAGGCTAACAGTAGTTAAACATGTTGGTGGATGAGTTTTTGCTTTCTCTCAGGGTGTAAATAAATCTAAACTCTTAAAGCCAGGAGCAGCGGAGGGATAGATGTGATTCCCTTTGGGTACCTCTCGCATTTGACAATTTCAGGGTTACTCCCCTAGGTGCTGCAGCAGAAAATATGCTGGGAAGCTTGCTTTGCTTGCCCGGTTCAGGATCAGTGCTGTTCGACCCCTGTACGGGCTCAACCATCTCAGAAACCACCAGTGAAGCTTGGAGCGTTGAAGTATTACCAAGCGATTCAGGTTAGAATCCTCAGCTTAAAGGTAACAGATTTTTTTTTTTTACATATTTCCTGCATGCAGGCCTGGAATTGGGAACGAACACAGCCCTCGTGTTCCCTCCCTGCCTCCAGCTCTTTTCCATGCCCAGCAGAACCTCCTTATTATCTTTAAAGTTCTCCCCACTTTTATCTTTTGGCCCCTGTCTCTCATTATATTCTGGCCCGTTTCCGTTTCTTCATCCTCGGCCACGCAGGCCTCTTGCTCCTTTAAACATCTGCAGACAGTCTCCCTTGTGCCTGGATCTCTCTCTTTCTTAGTATGCCTTCATGGTGCCAACTTGGGTTGCGTCTGGACCAGGTGTTGTTCCTGGATGGTCAGTTGGCTGCTGAGGCTAAGAGTGCCTTTGCTCAGCTTCGGCTGGTGAAGGTGGATCTGGCCACAGTGATCCATGCCTTAATCACCTCCTGTTTAGATTATTGCAGTGTGCTCTATGTTGGCCTGACCTTTAGGACTGCTCAGAAATAGTAAGCAGATTCCTTTCTGGTGTGAGCTTTGTAGGCCATATAGCATCAGTTTTATATCAACTGCACTGGCTCCCAGTTTGTTTCCAGGCTCAATTCAAGATGCTGGTTCTTAACTATAAAGCCCTAAACAGTTTGGGGCCAGGATATCTGGAAGACCGAATCCTCCCATACGAATCTGACTGTAATTTGGTTGGCTCCTTCGTTCTTGGCCTTCAGGCGGCTGGTAAAAACAAAACTGCTCTGCCACACTTTTAGTGATTAATTCTGCTCTTGATTTTAGAAGGTCCTCCTTTTTTATTGCACCATATGTGCTTTATGAGTTTTGTTTTAGTGTTGGTTGGAATTGTATTTTATTTTTATGATTTTATTGTAAATTGCCTTGAGCACTAATTGAGTGGAGGGGCGATTCAGAAATACATTAAGGGTGCAATCCTATGGATGTTTAGACAAAAAGAGTCCCACAACTGCCAGCATGGCTGGCTGGGGAATGCTGGGAGTTGTAGGACTTTTTTCTGTCTTAACATGCATAGAATTGCACCTTGAGTAAATACATTTATGGTCTTCTGTGGCAGCTGTATGAGGAGTTTCACAATAATGTGGGAGGAGTTCCCTGCAGATAGAAAATGTGAAAACCGCTGGTGTTAAGTTACAAGAACTGTATCAAGAAGTTGACCTGTGTGTTGTCTTTTTTCTCCCCACTTCCTTTTTTTAGAAGCCCCAGACCTAAAGCAGGAGGAAAGGCTGCAGGAACTGGAGAGCTGCTCTGGTGTAGGGAGTACCTCTGACGATACTGAAGTTAGGGAAGTCAGTTCCCGCCCCAGTACACCAGGGCTCAGTGTTGTATCAGGTGAGTCTGATTTCCCGAAAAAGGTTATTATTTCATCAGGTGAAGCTGCCTTATACTGAGCCAGATCACTTGTACATCTAGGCCAATGTTGACAGCCACTCTCCCAAGATCTTGGGCAGACAACATGCCTGGCCCTCCTACTGGAGCTGCCAGGGATTTGAGAATGAGAGAGGAACCATACCTCAAATGGGTAAAGCACCTGCTTTTCATGTAGGAGGTCGCATGTTCAATCCCAGGTATCTCTGGCAGGTAGCAGGCAATGAGGAAAGCCTCTCTTGGGTGACAGCTCTGCAGGGTCTCCGGCAGCCAGAGTAGACAATACTGGGTGAGGTGGACAAATAAGCTCACCTGGTACAAGGTAGCATCCTCTGCTCCTCACCTGGGAATGCATGGTCAAGTGTGTCTAATGGGAGGATTATCTACATCTGCATAAAGCTTGTGTATAAATCTGTCATCCAGACTGAGTGACGATCAAGCCATTCTCTATGCTCAGTCTGCTCCCTTGAACTTGCTTCTCTCCTCTTTCCTGTCCATAGCAAGAGAGCCAGTGTGGTGTAGTTGTTAGCGTTAGACTGGGCCTCAAGAGATCTGGGTTCCAGTCCCCACTTGGCTGTGAAACTCACTGGGTGACTTTGGCCCAGTCTCTAGGAGTGTATGGATTCCCCACCGTCTGTTCCGGTGGGGAATCCGTGGGGGGTGGGGGAGGTGATCCGTTCCTCCCCCTCGAATCCTCCAGAGCAGTTCCACTCTGCTCGGATTCCGGGGGCGGGCTGGCTTGGGGGCACTTACCTTCCCTCCTGCCAGCCAGACCCGTTCACCTCCTCCCTGTTCCTGCCAATTGCCTTTAAAAAAAACTCTTAAAAAGAAAAAGAGAGACGGGGGGGGGGGGTGCCCATACACTTATACGCAAATAGAGTCATGAATCTTGTGTATAAGTCTATGTGTCCATAGGCTTATATGCAAGATTCACCGCTCTATTTTGCATATAAGTCTTTGGGCACATCCTGCTGACCGCATGTGCCCATAGACTTATACATGTTAAAACATATTAGTAAAATAAACACTTTCATAACTTATTTAGCACCTAAAAACCTTAGCTCTGTACAGTCAGTAAAGAAAATGATAACAAATGCCAGCAGGCCAACAATAGGTATGTTTTAAGAAAGCATAAAAGAACAAGGAAAGGTGGTGATGGTGGGAAAAGCAGAAGACGAGAAGCATCCTCAAGTGGGTCAGAATATATGAATGTGATAGTAATGCAAGAGGGAAGAGTTCTTTGTTGGTATAATATTTTCAGTGTATGTGGCACTAAATGGGAGCATAAGCAAAACCAAAAAAAGGACGAGCCCCTGTCTCAAGAAGCTTGCAGTGTAAATACCAGCGGTGGGTGAGAGCTGGCAAAGGGAGGGGAAGTCATGATACCAGGTGATGAAGGCAAGCACATGCAGCTGGACATTCCTAGCCTTAGTTTGGAGGTGAGGATTAACGTGTTAAGCCCAAAGCATTAATTGTTGCCATTCTGCCTCCTAGACTGGTCAAAGCCACATAAAAGAACCGAACGGGGCATCAGGAGGAGCCATTCCTCAGTCTGCCATGTAATCTGGTTGTAAAATACAGGAGAAATTGCATCACTCCTTTGGTCTATAAACCCAATACGCACGTCCCTTCAGCTGACCTCTGCAGCAGTGCTCTGCTTGTAACTGCGTTGAATGTCTTCCGACACGGTACCTTTTCTCTCAATGAGATCTTTGTTGCTGTCCATAAGGTATTAGCGCGACCTCCGAAGACATCCCAAACAAGATTGAAGACCTCCGGTCTGAGTGTAGTTCCGACTTTGGTGGGAAAGACTCCGTAACCAGCCCCGATATGGATGAAACTGCTCATGGTAAGAGGAGACACGACCATGTCGTGGTGAATTTGCCAGCAGCTTGAATATATAACCCAGCCTTCCCCTACCTGCTGCTCTCCAGATGCATTTAACCACAACTGCCACAATCCCCCAGCTAGCTGTGCTGTTGGGGGGGGGGTTATGGGAGTTGTAGTCTAACACACCAGGTTGCGGAAGGCTGGTATAACCTATACCCCTTCAAATCTCTGTGACAGCCACAAAATGCTGGAGTGGAAACTGAAATATTCAAGAAGGAATGCCTGTTTCTCCCTGCCAATGCATTCGTCTGTTAAGTGACTGAATCTTCTCCTTCCCTGAAGGGGTAACAGCCTCCATTTAGGTGGTGTCCCCACTTTTGCACAGGAAGCATGTGCAGCTTGATTTGTGCTCCTTGGTATACAAGGGAGAGAAACAGATTACTCACAGCCGTGACTTATCTTGCCTTGGTCACGGAAGCTTGTGTACCGAGGTCGGTTGTCTTCTTTCCTGCCCTCCGTCTTTAGGTTCCCTTAGTTCTTCTCCTCATTCCCCACCCCACCACCCACCACCCAGAAGTAGGGGTGGAAAACATGCGCCCCTTCAGATGTCTTTGGACTTGATTTCCCATCAGCCCGAGCCAGCAATGAGGGGTGATGGGAGTTGCAGTCCAAGAACATCTGGAGGGCTAGGGCTACAGATCCCCATCTCTGTCCTAAAGATAAATGGCCAATTCAAAGCATTTCTCCTTCCTACTAGGCCTTTCCCTACAAACAGACACAGAGTTCCGGCCAGCTGGACCTGGCCTTTTCATTTTTTTCATTACCCTCTCCACCCACCCACTGCCCCTAAACGTAGAAATTAGATACCGGGTAAGGTGTAGTTGTGCTAGAAAAGGGGCAAAACTACATTCTTTGGGGAACGCTCTCTTTCAATATGTTTTGCTCTCATGCTTTAAGTCCATTTTGGCTAAGAATTTCTGGGACATTTTTTTTTCAGGGGTGGGGGATGGGGTGGGGCAGGCTTTTTATTACAGTTTAGGCCTTGATACATGTACTTGACTGACTTGGATCAGTTCTGCTCCCCTCCTTTTTTTTATGTACCTACTAGTGAACAGACCTGACTTCCCACAGGTTGGAATAGCCCTTAATTTGATGAAGTGAAGCCCTCAAGCAACTTATGTCAGAGTTGGACACATTGTGCCTGCCCCATCTGAGTGAAGCCATGCCACTGGCATACCTAGGCATGGCCCCTCTGAAGGGGCTGCCCCACAGCAGTGGTGGGGGGGAGTAGCTGTATAACTCAGTCCTGCAGACTACTCTCCCCCCGCCCCCCCCCCCAAGCTATATTGACTGTATAGTTAAGGAAGTCAATGCACTGGTTAAGGAAGTCTCCCACCTACTGACTGACATTAGTACTGCAGACTTCAAACACAGACACATTAAAATTAATTAAAATTACTTAAAACACCCAATAACTCCAAGGTACACACCTGTAGGGTCCCCATAGTATGAATGTCAAGTTTCGGGTGTCTTTCAGTGTACTCGAGCTGTGGCTCTGACAGGCAGAGACACACATCCTCTTTCATTATTACAGATTAAAATATTTTTATCCTGCCTCCTGGCTCCAAAATTAAGCCCCTCAAGGGGGCTGATAGTTTCAATAAAAGCAACAGGTATTCTATAAAACAACGCAAGTCCATAAGAACACAGATGGCAAATATTAAACAGCAGTAGGCGTCATGGCCGCTGAAATAAATTGTGGGTTTTATTGGGCGGCGGATCTGCATTTTTAATCAGATCAGGGCCCGCAGAGAGGAGCCTAGTTGAATATCTTGTGATGAGCTGGACTAGGTGGCCTCTGGGAATCTCTGAGGCCAAGGGGTTCTGGGACTTACCATGCAGTCTATTAGCAAAGTTCTCCACAGTGTTTTCCCATCCGCTTCTCCATATTCCAGGTGCCAGCCAGCTGACGTCTCCCCCTTCTCAGGCAGACTCCTTGCTTGCCATGTTCGACCCCTTGTCTTCTCATGAAGGTAACCTTGCAGAGCATAGTCTGCTCTGTACTGCCGCTCCCTCCACAGCATGTAACCTTAAACAGGCATGAAAGAACAGCGGTGGCGCAATGCTAACGCTGGCCTCTTCTCCAGCAGTGGTGAGGCCGAAAGTGCACTATGCAAGACCTTCGCACCCCCCACCAGATCCCCCAATCCTGGAAGGGACCCTGGGAGGCAACGACGCAAGGCTACCCAACTTTGGCTCCCACACTGCCGTCCTTATTGACTCCGAGGCGTTCAAGCAGCGGTACTCCTATCCTGACAGACTCGTACGGAGCAGAAGCTCCGACATAGTGTCATCCGCTCGGAGGCCCATGAGTGATCCTGGCTGGAACAGGCGAGCCGGCAATGAGGAGCGGGAGCTTGCTGCGCCTGGTGGCAGCATCGGGGGAGCTGCATTGAATATGGCCCCTCAGTCCTCTTCCTCATCTCCTAGCAAAGATTTCTGTAGAGGAGAGGTAAGACAAACCGGGTCTTTAGGACAACTTTCTCAAATAACTGCAGCGAAATTGTGCGTTTGTTTGGGGTCAGTGGCTTTTCTAAAACCTTTCTGTGTGCTTTGGGGCTATACCACAGCTAGCTTGGGGATGCCACCAGGGCAGCCCCTTGAACCAAAGGCGCTTTCATGTTGCAGTTCTGTAGGAGTACGGAAAAGCCACAGGATACGGTGTTGGCTGCAGAATTCATCTTCCTAAGGATCTCAAGGTTGTTGGGTTTTGTTGTTTTTTAAAGCAAGCTTCTTTGAACGTGTGTGGGAAGTGTGGGACTTCAGCCACTTGTATAATTTCTTGCCCGCTTTTCATGACTGGCCAGAGGAGAATGAATTATGCAAGCCCACAAGAGGACATGGGCAGTAGGCAACCTCCCGCTCACCTCCCCCATCAGCTGGTATACAGAGACATATTGCCTCTGATACCGGAGGTAGTCCGGAGCCATCAGGAGCAGCAGCCACCAATAGCCTTAATCCTTCGTGAACTCGAAGAATAAGAGACGGGCCATGATGCTTGCAGAGGGCTGAGTGCAGTGGCCGCTCCTGCAAGTCTTGAAGCAATAGCAGGAAGCATATCCTTAAAGTAGCCAGTATTCTCAGAGATATCTGTCGTCTTAAAATTTTGCTAATCACTTTTTATTTAAATGTGATTACTTGGTGGAAAACCAGACCATGGATCAGCTACTCCTCCCCCCCCCCTTTTAATCTTATGTCTTGTTTATTTTCAGTGTGGGGGCTTTGTCCCACAGAATTTAAAATGTTTGTCCGCTCTTGCATTGGACGTTGTCTAGAGTTGCAAACACAGCACAGTCTGAGGAAGTAGAGGGAAAGCAATGGGCTGGATCCAGACTAAGTTAGCTAAACTTACTTGGGAACTTTCAGTGCACTTAATTCTAAGTGTGTCTACTTAGAAGTAGGTCCCATTGCATGCAGTGGGGCTTACTCCAACGCAAGTGTGCACTGGTTGGCAGCCTAAATTTGTTAACTTAGGCTGCAATCCTGTACACACTCACCCAAAGTTTAATTAACTTAGGCTGCAATCCTGTACACACTCACCCAAAGTTTAATTAACTTAGGCTGCAATCCTGTACACACTCACCCAAAGTTTAACTAACTTAGGCTGCAATCCTGTACACACTCACCCAAAGTTTAATTAACTTAGGCTGCAATCCTGTGTGGATTGCTGGCAGCCTCCTAACATGGAAGTTGCTGAGTATCCAATGCAGGGTGGGTGGACAGTGGAAGCGATTTTCACCTCTGCGCTCCAGCTGCCCTGCATTTTTGCCAGATGGGCAATTTTGCCCATCTAGCAGCAGCACTTGGAGGGGGAGGGAAGGAGGCTGGGGTAGCCATAGGATACATCATATTGCAGTCACCTCAGTCTGCTCCCCTCCCGTGCCTGGGATCGCCACCTTTTGCCCGTCTCTGCATTCTGTTTTCCAAGCGTGGAGAGTTAGCCAGCATGGTTCTCTCCACACCAGCTAAGAGGGGGAGGGGAGCACAGTTTCCTGGCTCCAAGGTTGAAGCCCTGTCTAACTATCCTAGCCCCAACCCCCCCAGCACTGTCCGGGGGGCATAGGATCGCTCCCTTTGGCTCAATCCTATACACACTTGCCTGGGAATAAGTCCCATTGAATTCTATGGAAAGTCTGAGTACACATGCATAGGATTCCAGTGTTGGTTTGAATCCAACCTCATTTTCAGACATTTGGATCGAACCCAGCATGTTTCTCTTCAACAGGTTGAGGACCGAAAAGACAGTGATGATGAGAAATCTGACCGGAACAAACCATGGTGGAGAAAGCGTTTTGTTTCAGCTATGCCCAAAGGTGAAGTTTAATATCTCAATCTTCTTACATCAACCGTGCATGTGAGTTAGTTAAAATTCTTTTACCGTGCCCTTTCAAAAAATAAAATCCTGGACTCCAATGGACTGGCAGAAAAAATGGTCTCCATTTATATCCTACTGCAACAGGAACTGTACTTTTATAAATATCGAAAAGAATATTTGTTTTTATGATGATGTACAACATAACAGCCTATAATAAAACATTAAATGTGTAAAAATAAAACACACACACACACCAATGTCCTAGATTGACAAAAAGCTCGTATGAATGAAAAGGCTCTCCCCCCTCTTAGATCAGGAATGGCCATACTGGCTTTTGAGCTACATCCTCCTCCCAAGCTGTGTAAGGATGGATTCAGGTAACCTGATATCAAACCCATGGGCTGTGTGTGTGATAGTTTCAGAGACAAGCAGCCATGTGACAAAAACCTCAGAGGGGGAATAGGGAATATTTCAAACTGAGAGGAAAAATCCTCACATTTGTAGGGTTTTTAAAAACAGAAATAACTATAAATCTAAATGTTTAAGGACTGGGCCCTGAAGGGCTTGTTTTGGTATGCCCAAGGATTTCATCTATGCAGCTGGACAGTTTGGCCTTTGAACAGCAGAATCCCATGCTGTGCATCAAACTGGATTCAAAAACCCCCTCCTGTTTTAAAAGCAGCTTGCGTGACAGAGGGCCTGCCAAAGCGCCCCCCCCCCCCCGCCCCAGTGCACGGAGAGAACAACTTGAGCATTATTTCAGTAATAGCAAGGCAAGCTCACTTGAGACACTAATCGTTCAATTCAAATACAGTAATCTGAAAAGTTTTGAAAGCCCAAAGCCTCTTTGCAGGGTTACCTGGATGGGGAAAACCCTTCATTTACTTGGTGCCAAAAAAGGAGGGGGGGTGTTTCAGGAATGCAGAAAGCAATCTTTACTATTTGTATAAACTTTGGACTTACAGCTGTTTCAAGTAATATTTGCTCTTCCTCAGAGAGAATAACACTAGTAAGCCAGGTGTTGCATCTGTTACAAAACTCAGTTGTTTTGCCACTACAGACAGCTTGTTTTACTCAGTTTACTGCTGCCTTGCAGGAAAATAAATTTTTGATACTTGTATAACTCCTCAAGTTATATCATTTAGAACTGATTGATGTACTTACACTGATTGATTGATTGACTTTTTGACTGAAAGCAATTTTTCCTCCCAATATTGCTCAAAGCATGCATACGACAGGCTTTTAAAGTCCCAGGCTCTGGGATTTTTTCTCCATCCTGCTTTCTTCTGTTATTGTGAGGTGTGTCCCTTTTTTGATATTCATGTAGAAACTGAGCTGTCAGGAAGTTCCTGTTTTGAATTAAAATACGCTGAATATGACTTTCCCCTCTCAATTCCTAGCTCCGATCCCATTTAGAAAAAAAGAAAAACAAGAAAAGGACAAAGATGACTTTGTGTCCGATAGATACGGCTCTCTTCAAGGTTTGTAGCTGATGCTTTTTCGCTCCTTCATTCTGACTGCCGCCGTTCCTCCTGAACGTATTTAAACCCTGAGTTGGTTCCCAGATTTTTCATTGAATCGGACTTAACTAGCCAGACAGATTTATAATACTGTTTACTAAGAAAAAAATGTTAATGAAATTTTCAAGGGCTTTAACAGTATTGATCAAGGATATAGAATAAGATCTATCCATCCTTGCCAACTGAAGATGTTCAGCTTGGGCAGTCAGTAGAAATCAAATAGTAAAGCTCTTCTTGGACTGTATCACTTCGGGATGGGTGTGTGTGTGTGTGTGTGTGTGAGAGAGAGAGAGAGAGAGAGAGAGAGAGAGAGAGAGATTCCCTGTACAGAGAGAAATGGCATGTCAGGGATAAGGCTGTGTTAAACCAGACTTGTATTTAACTGTTAATCAAGTAGTAATAGGCGGCCAGGGATTCCATGTTGGGGTGTGAGAGGGCTGATGGAAGAGGAAATGCATGAAAATGCAGAGTTCTAACTGCTTAGCAGGCTAGTAAAATTGTTGCAGGCTGGTATCTCTTGGAGGGTTATTTACAAACCTGTTTTAAACCCTTCCCACTAACATGCTAGTTTCCTGTGTGAAGGGAGCTTGTGGTCCCCCCACCCTTCAATGGTAAGCATTCAAGTATGCAACTCTCATACCTTCAGCCCAAAGTGGTTCAGTCCAGGGATTACCGTACCACTTGATTCTGCTGACCCTAAACTGGCCCTTAGGTTTATGTGTCCACATCAGTTTAACAGAAGAAAGAATTAGCTTCCCTTCACCCAGAGCATGCTACTGTTGGCCCAGTGATCTGGTTTAGAAGCTGATATTTCCCAAAATTTGAGTGTCTCTGACCATGTGTTTAGCTGTGGGTGTGTGTGTGTGTTTTCTGCTCCTGCTGGGGAATGTTTCTTAAGTATATCAGCCATAGTTATTAACATTTCTGAGAGCTAAGTATGTGCTTCAGTGTTTCTCATAGCTAATGTGAACCAGACTATTATGAAATGGGTTCAGAGTGTTGATTCAGAGTCTGACCATCCCTGGCATCATTAAATCTGAGTTCCATCTCTTTGATGGTCAGTTTCACATGGCTCGATACCTGTGTGCATGAGGAATTGACTTGATTTTATTAATCTTGTGCTTTAAAAAAGAAAAACAAGAAAACAGAAACCCACATTTTGAGATTGGGAAACTCCCCAACCAGACTAAAATGTACTATTGTGTGCATTCAGAGAGAATAAACACTTAAATGGGGCACTGACAGATATATGAAGAGTTTCAAAGTATCCATTTACATCAGCAATTCTGTACTTAAAGTTATTTTATTGTAAACCACTTTGAGTGTCTGAAGCGGGGTATAAATCTTGTAAATAAATGCTCTTTCCTCAACTCTGTGTTTCTGCAGCCATCTTCCCCACACATCTGATTCAGGGGAAAGTGAAATGGCCTCTCTGCAGGCTTGGTGAGACCCTGGCGGCACATCTGTGTTCTCACATGCAATCATGTTGGTAGCTGCTGCATGACTCCACCCAGCGCATGATGCCTTTAGTATTTAGACCACCGACATGAGACAAAAACAGGTTAATACCTGTGATGGTTTTTTTGCTTGACATTTCAGATGACTCTGGCCCGAGGCTGAGTGCTCAGGCCCAGGCAGCAGAAGACATCCTGGACAAGTACAGGAATGCCATTAAGCGGACCAGCCCCAATGACGGTGCTGTAGTGAGCTATGATAGTACAGGTGAGTCTGTCTGTATCTATGCATGGGCAGTATCCAACGGTGACATTCCGCAAACTCCAATAGCACTAGCAGAGCTCTGCTGAAACTTTCCGTTGTGCAAGCAGCTTGCCTGTTACACTTGTGCGACTGGTTGTGCAAGCAGTTGCGTCACCAGTTGCACAAACACATTGGACGGGTTGCACAAGAGTTATGCAAAACCACTTGCAAACGTAACTTCAGTTGGATTCTTGCGCGTTGTTCAGAACCTAGTTTCCACTAGCGCAATGTCATTTGCACTGTTGGAATGACACAGTTGGATGCTGCCCTTTGGCCCACCCCACCATGGTTCTCGTTGGGAGGGAAAAATACGGCCACTACCTGCTGATAATCTGAGAGCACTAACTGTTCAGAGCTCGTTTTGTGCGGTGTGTTTAGATGCCGTTGGAGACGGTGAAAGCATCCACGACTCTCCACGGGATGACAACCTGCAGAACATGTCTGCAGACGACCTCCCAGATTCGGCCAGTCAAGCAGCACAGCCCCATGATTCCGCTTTCTCCTATAGGTAATGTAACCGAGTATGATGGAAGGATACTAGCCAAGAGAGAGGAAAGGGACTTGGGAGGAAAGTTAGACCCAAACATGGGCTGAGGATTCTGCATTGGGCGAGAAACCCTCCGCCCTCCTTTCTAGCGGTTAGTATGTCAGACTAGGACTGGGGGACCCACTCAGCCATGATGTTAACTGGGTGATTGTGGGCTAGTCACACACTTTTAAGATGCACCTACCTCACAGAGTGAATGTGAGGATAAAATGGGAGGGAAGAGAACCAGGGTATAAAAGAAGAGAACTCTTTGGGTATAAAAGTGGGATACAAACATAGTATAATGATAAACAAACCCCAAATAAAAATGCTGGTTGGTGTGTGTGTGTGTATCTATATCTATATCTATATATATATATAGAGAGAGAGAGATGCACACACGCACACACACACACTAGTGGAGGCTGGTGGCTCCAGTGTGTGTGTGTGAATGTGTGTGAATCAACTTCGGGTTTCAGTCGGAACTCTAAAGCGGAAGCACCTTGGATAGCTCCTTTAGAGTTCTGAGTGAAACCTGGAGTAGATTCACCACCCCACTGACATCAGAGCTACCAGCCTCCATTGAGAGAGACGGGGGCCTGGGAGGGGAAGTGTGTGTGGCACGGGGTGGGGGGACTTAGCTCTGTGCTATCATTCCTTGGCTATGGAAACTCTGCTTAGACACCCTCTGGGGTCTAAGACAATGGAAATTGCCTACACATTTCCCATGCTCTTGCCTCACCATGAGGACTAGTGACTTGCACTGGGCCTTTGGGTCAGAAATGCTCCTACATCATACATCTCCCCTCCTGATGCATTCTTGCAGCAGTGTTGTGAGGATCTGGTTGCAAACCTTACGAACTGTTTCCCAGGAAATTGTTCAAAGGGGAACTTTCATCCTCGGGATGTGGGGGATGGTGGGGAGAGAAAGTCGACTTTTATTTGACTTGAAAAATGTTCATGTGGGCCACTGGTCTCCATAACTGACTGTGCAGCGGTGCTCTCTTCTTTAGCCCCTGCTTATGTAATTTTTTGATATTGCTGATTTTATCCTGCCTTCCTATGATAAATCATAATACCCAAGGCAGAAATTAGAACCTTTTGTTCCCTGCAGGGATGCCAAGAAGAAACTGCGGCTCGCACTCTGCTCAGCGGACTCTGTGGCCTTCCCCATGCTGTCTCACTCCACACGGAATGGCCTTCCAGACCATACGGACCCTGAAGGTAACGCCTTCTGACTTTCCTGGCCTTACTAGTGTTTCCCGAACTTTGAGACAGCTAAAGCGTGTTTCTTACCCCTAAATTAAAATGAGAGGTACACGCTGCATCTGTGTTCCTGCCTTCCCCCCCTGCCCCAAGTCTTACTTTTCAGGCATGAATGAGGGGGCCTCAAAAGGGCATTAGAGAAATTCATGGAGGAAATTACTGCAAATGGCTGCTAGTTGTGCTGGCTGTATATAACTTCCAGGGTTAGAAGTGAGTGTGGGAGGGGGCTGTTGCCCTCATGTTGTGCTTGTGGGCTTCCTCGAGGTATCTGGGTGGCCACTGTGGGAAACAGGAAGCTGGACTAAGTGGACTGATGAAAGGGCTCTTGTGTATATGTACACAAGGATATGTAAACCTGCAAGTGTGGCTCCCTGGTTGCAGGCAGAGGGGTACTTTGTTTGTTCACCCCGGGGAACCATCCCAGCAGTCTGAGCCTGATCAGTGCCTTCCTGCTTGATCATGTAAAAGAACTAATTAGTATATAAACTGAAGGACCAGAATTAGTGGACACATAAGAAGTGACTAAAGGTAAAGCACACTGCATTTGAGAAGTTCAGTGAATTGTGCAAATTGCAGCAAGAAATCAAGAAGGATTTGGACGTAGCTAACTCTAATTTGTGTCGTAATGATTGCAACCTAAGTTAAATCTCATTAAAATGCTCATGATGGTGAAAGGTCTTTCATTTCTTTTCTATGGTGCCATAGAGCTTGAATTCAAGTAGGCCCTGGGTGAGGGGGCATCAAAAACTGTCACAACTAGACTCAGTGAATTGGCTAACCCCCCCGCCCTTTTCCATTTCTGATGAAAACACTGCCAGGCACTGCCCTCACTCTCACATGTCCTTGCCTACTTGTGCATCTCAGTTGCTAGAAAACATTCTTTATTTTTTATGAAAGCTAAGGTTTTTGAGAAGAAGAATTAGCACCTAGTACCAGATCCCAAAACTTGCTGGAATTCTACGGAAATATTTATTTATCTACAATATTTGTATACCGCTCCATATCTAGAACAGATTTTGAAGCAGTGAACACAGCTCTTGAATAGAAGGCAGTTCCTTATCTTTATTTAAACATTTATTCTTCATTTAGGTTCAGAAGTAGTGTTTCAATAAACTACTCAGATGCTAGGAACAATTTTGTATTGAGTAATAGGAAAGAACTAAAATGTGCTAAGATCTGTCATGGAACAAATTCCTTCCCATTCAAAATACGGTGGGGGAGAGAGAGATGACAGGGGTGGGCTTAGCCAATTCACAGAGACTAGTCATGACAGCTTCTGATGCCCCAGGAGAGGGGATCACTGAATGAAGGGAGCAGTGCTTGCACTAGATTCATGCTGAGCCGAGGCAGCCAACTTTGAGACGCTGCAATACTGCTTTATCGTCTCCCATTTTTCCTCCCCTCCACCATCAGACAACGAAATCGTGTGCTTCCTAAAAGTCCAGCTAGCTGAAGCCATCAACCTTCAAGACAAGAACCTGATGGCCCAGCTCCAGGAGACGATGCGCTGCGTCGGCCGCTTTGACAGTAGGACCTGCCGCAAACTCCTGGCCTCAATAGCTGAGGATTACAGGTAAGCCTCTTGTGCCTTTCTTGATTGGATCTGTTTTCAGAGGACAGCGCTTTATCAGTCTCGGGTGGAATCACACTGTCACTAGGTTAAACAGCCCAGAACAACCTTCCCCAGCCTGGTGCCCCGCAGGCTACAGCTCCCATATGCCCCAGCCAGTACTGCTAACAGGGAGATTGGAGTTGCTGTCCAAAACATCTGGAGGGCACTTGGTTGGAGGAGGCTGGCCTAGAGTGACTTTATGAACTTGGGTAGGCCTCACAAGTTTGTCGTTTTTCCAAGTCCACGGATACCTCCCCTTTGTATGTGGATGATGCCATTTTGGCCACATAAGGATCTCCACCTGGAGGCTGAGTTTGCTTGTTAGTACATAGGATTAATTTAATTCAGAGAGGGGTCCAGGAGCGTATATCCCTGTGGCCCTGGCTTTGAGAGCCATCCCTTCTTACCCTGCCATGCATGAGCGAAGACGGCAGGCAGAAGTGATGCATCCAGAGAGCATGGGGTCATGATAAAACTCATTAATTAAAGCCTATATCCTGCCTAAGTGTCATGTGGTTCGAGGCAGCTAACAACATATTCAAGAAAATCATACAAAGAAGAAAAAGTAAAAATAAAATGAACCAGTACCAAAGAGAAAAAAAGAAACATTAAACTAGGAGTCCCCAACCTTTGGGGGTTGGTGGGCACATTTTGAATTTTGAGAGAGTGTTGTGAGCCCTCCACAAAATGGCTTCCATGGGATGGACTTTTTCATTCATAAAATGGCTGCCGTGGCAGGCAGGGCTGGTCACAAAGCACTCCTTTCCCAGAAGGCAAACAGTTGAGACTAGAAGAAAAGTAACTTGCCCAAGAACCTAAGTCCAAGGCAGAAGTGGGGTCTGAGCTCCAAAACACAAAACCCAAATAACCCAGTGGGTGCTAGGCTTTGAACCAAAATAAAGATGGTGCTGGGTGGCAGCACTTTTCTTTGCAGCATGGCAGCTTCCCAGTTAATTGCTTAAAAAAATTACAAGTAAAATCAGGAAGGGCAGGAGAGAGGTGTCCCTGGGCACACTGGTGCACGTGCGTCCCTCGTCGGAGACCCCAGAATAAAACTATGTCAGCATCAAACCATATTAACAATAAATGAAACATCAATATAAGACAAAGAAAATAGGCTGGCTGTGAGCAGGTCACACAGCCCCCTTCTTCCTCCTCCCTCCCTATTTTAGTGGTGGAGGTGGTGGTTGTGTCTGCCAGCATCTGCTTGCTAGAGGAAAACCTTGGCCTGATGCACTGAGATGCCACTCACACCACAGTGGCGCATGCTATCGTTGAGTTGCCCACTCCTCATTTGCTTGGCTGCCATGATAGTAGCTGGTCCTGGCGTCCTCCAAAGAGCGTGCTTTATAAACATATGAGGCTGCTTCAAACTGAGGCCGTTGGCCAGTCTAGTTCAGTATTGTCTACTTTAACTGGTAGCCGCTCTCCAAGGGCTGAGACATATGCCTGGGTGCAAAACTGAGCCAAGCACCCCTTTTCCTCTTCCAGGAAAAGGGCTCCATATATTGCATACCTGACACGTTGCCGCCAAGGCCTCCAGACCACCCAGGCCCATCTGGAAAGGCTGTTGCAAAGAGTCCTGCGAGACAAAGAGGTGGCCAACCGATACTTCACCACTGTGTGTGTGCGACTGCTGCTGGAGAGTAAAGAGTCAAAGATAAGGGACTTCATTCAAGGTAACAATGCCGGCGTTGTATTCAAGAGCTAGCGGGGTGGCCAGGAGACCTAGGTTCAAATCCCTACTCTGCCATGAAGGTTGCTGGATGACTTTGGACCATTCACTGTGTCCCAGCTACTTTGCAGGGCATGCTGGGAGTTGTAGGACTTTTTCTGTCGAAACATGCATAGGATTGCACCCTAAATTCACTTTAATCTGCTGTTGGTGAAGCCTTGGTAGCATTTGGGCGAGCTGCTGTGATGTCACGGAAGGGGGCTCAGAGAGGCTTTGTCCTCTCTGGCTGCCTTCGGCTGAAGTGGCTTGATGACACAGAGGGGCCTAGGGTAGGCATGGCAGAGGAAGTGCACGCTTAGACCCAATGAACACTCTCCCCCCACCCTCACCCCCCAGAAATGCCCTTGACCAGCTCTCCTTCCTGTTCAAAATACGGTGACTAGATAAGAGAGGGTGGATTAGCCAGTTGCCTGAGTCTAGTTGCGACCGTTCCTGATGCCTCAGAAGAGGGGAGAAGGAAAGGGAGAGTCTCCTTTTGAACCCAGACATCCCCAGCTGAGGGGAGCATTGTTTACGCCACACTTCTTGCAGTCTTTGCACTGGGACTCAAGAGACCCGGCTTTGAGCCCTAACTTGGCCATGAAGCTCACGGGATGACTTTAGGGCCAGTCACTGACTCTCAGCCTCACCTACATCGCAGGGTTGTTGTGAGGATAAAATGGAGAGGAGGGGGACCTTGCAGGCCGCCTTGGGCTCCTTGCAAGAGGAAAAAATGTGGGATATACATGCAATGATTGATTGATTGATTGATTGATAGCATTTATATCCCGCCTTTTTCCCTCTTGCAAGGAACCCAAGCCAGCTTACATTATCCTCCTCTTCCTCTCCATTTTATCCTCGCAACAACAATCCTGTGAGGTAGGTTGAGCCGAGAGAGAGTCGGTGATGGGCCCAAAGTCACCCAGTGAGCCTCCATGGCCGAGTGGGAACTAGAACCCGGTTCTCCCGGCTCCCAGTCCAGCATTCTCACCACTACACCACGCTGGCTCTCAAGAATAAGAACAGAATAACCCTCCTTGAATCATAGAATCATAGAATAGTAGGGTTGGAAGGGGCCCACAAGGCCATCGAGTCCAACCCCCCGCTCAACGCAGGAATCCAAGTCAGAGCATCCCTGACAGATGGCTGTCCAGCCTCGTCTTGAACGCCTCCAGTGTGGGAGAGCCCCCCACCTCCCTAGGCAATTAGTTCCATTGTCGTATTGCTCTAACAGTCAGGACGTTTTTCCTGATGTTCAGCCAGAATCTGGCTTCCTGTAACTTGAGCCCATTATTCCATGTCCTGCACTCTGGAGTGATCGAGAAGAGATCCTGGCCTTCCTCTCTGGGACAACCTTTCAAGTACTTGAAGAGCACTATCCTATCTCCCCTCAGTCTTCTCTTCTCAAGGCTAAACATGCCCAGTTCTTTCAGTCTCTCTTCATAGGGCTTTGTTTCCAGTCCCCTGATCATCTTTGTTGCCCTCCTCTGAACCCTCTCCAGTTTGTCTGTATCCTTCTTAAAGTGTGGTGCCCAGAACTGGACACAGTACTCCAGATGAGGCCTAACCAGTGCTGAGTAGAGGGGAACTAGTACTTCCCGGGGTTTGGAAGCAATGCTTCTATGAATGCAGCCCAAAAGAGCATTGGCCTTTTTGCAGCCACATCACATTGTTGGCTCATATTCAGCTTGTGATCGACAACAATTCCAAGATCCTTCTCGCTTGTAGCGTTGTTGAGCCACGCATCCCCCATCTTGTAACTGTGCATTTGGTTTCTTTTTCCTAGGTGCAGAACTTGGCATTTATCCCTATTAAATGTCATTCAGTTGTTTTCTGCCCAGCGCTCCAGGCTATCCAGATCACTTTGAATTTTGTTTCTGTCTTCCAAAGTATTAGCTATCCCTCCCAATTTTGTGTCATCTGCAAATTTGATCAGCATTCCCTGCTCCTCCTCCTCCAAGTCATTAATAAAAATGTTGAAGAGCACTGGGCCCGGGACTGAGCCCTGCGCTACCCCACTCGTTACCTCTCCCCAGTTTGAGAAGGTCCCATTGATAAGCACTCCTTGAGTCTGATTCTGTAGCCAACTGTGGATCCACCGGATCGTTGTTTCCTCTAGCCCACTTTGAGCTAGTTTGCTCATCAGGATATCATGGGGCACTTTGTTGAAAGCTTTGCTGAAGTCGAGGTATATGATGTCTACAGCATTCCCACGGTCCACAAGGGAGGTTACTTGATCAAAAAATGAGATCAGATTCGTCTGGCAGGACTTGTTTTTGACAAATCCATGTTGGCTTCGAGTAATCACTGCATTGTTTTCAAGGTGCTTCCAGATGGATTGGTTTATCATCTGCTCCAGAATTTTCCCAGGGACTGATGTCAGACTGACTGGTCTGTAGTTCCCAGGTTCTTCCTTTTTATCCTTTTTTGAAGATAGGGACCACATTAGCCCTCCTCCAGTCATCTGGCACTTCCCCCGTCCTCCATGATTTCTCAAAGAGAATAGACAGCGGTTCTGAGAGTTCTTCTGCCAGTTCCTTTATTACTCTAGGATGCAGTTCATCTGGCCCTGGAGATTTGAACTCATTCAAAGTAATTAGGTGTTCCTTGACCATATGCCTATCGATCTCAAGCTGCAATCCTGCCCCTTCAGCCTGTACTTCGCCTTTGCCAGGGGGTCATAGACCCTCTTTTGGGAGAAGACTGAGCCAAAGTAGGAATTGAGCACCTCTGCCTATTCTTTGTCATCTGTTATCGTTTTGCCATCCTTATTTAATAGCTGAACCACCATTTCTTTCCTCTGTCTTTTACTATGCACGTAGCTGAAGAAAGCCTTTTTGTTGTTTTTAGCATCCCTCGCTAACCTCAGCTCGTTCTCAGCTTTAGCCTTCCTGACACCATCCTGTACTCTTCCTTTGTTACTTGGCCTTCTTTCCACTTTCTTTTTTGTTTTCAGGGCATCCCTAAGCTTTTTGTGAAGCCACATTGGCTTCTTCTGTTGTCTTCCACCTTTCTTCTTGTTGGAATTGTTTGTAATTGTGCCTTGAGAATTTCCTTTTTTAAAAGCTCCCACCCATCTTGGACTCCTTTTCTCATTAGCATCGCTTGCCATGGGACCTTACTGATCATTGTTCTGAGTTTATTAAAATCAGCTTCCCTAAAATCCAGGGTACACGTTTGATTACACTTGGCTTTTGCTTCCCTTAGAACCAAGAACGCAAGTACAACATGGTTGCTTTTCCCCAGAGTTCCTGTAACTGCTACTTTATCCACTAAGTCATCTCTGTTGGTTAGGATCAAGTCAAGGATAGCCGATCCTCTAGTTCCTTTCTCTACTTTCTGTAGGAGGAAGTTATCCGCCACACAAGTCAGGAATTTCCTGGAGGGGCCATGTTTTGCAGAATTTGTCTCCCAACAAATATTGGGGAAATTGAAGTCCCCCATTACTACTACATCATGCTTCCTTAAAACATTGGCTATTTGCTTTTCAAAAGTTTCATCCTTGTCTTCTTGATTGGGTGGCCGGTAGTAGACTCCGACCACCAGGTTCCTTTTATTCTTTGCTCCATTTATTTTGATCCAGATGCTCTCGATGGGACTACCAAGCTCATCCTCCTGTATTTCTGTGCAGAGATATGTATTTTTTACATACAGTGCAACCCCACCTCCCTTTCTGTTCCTCCTGTTCTTTTTGAACAAGTTATATCCTTCAATTACTGTATTCGAGTCATGAGAGTCATCCCACCAAGTCTCAGTTATACCTATCAAGTCATAATTTCCCTCCTGTATTAAGAGTTCAAATTAGTTCTGTTTGTTTCCCATACTCTGGGCATTAGTATATAGACATCGAAGACCATGTGCTTCATAGTCTGGCTTTCTTCCTACATGTGTCTGAAGACTATTATTGGGCGCTATCAGAGCTGTTCTCTCCGTTGCAGTGCATGCGCCTACGTCCATTGTTACCCCCAACATTACATCTCCCTTCCCCGTAGGATTCAGTTTAAAGCCCTCCTGATGAAGTTCTTCATGCTGTGGCCAAACACATTCTTCCCATCCTTTGTGAGGTGCAACCCGTCCCTTGCCAACAGCCCATCTTCCAGGAAGTATAGCTCGTGGTCCCAGAATCCAAATCTCTCTCGTCAGCACCACCTTCGTAGCCAGTCATTCACCCGGAGTATTTTTCGTTCCCTTTCTATCCCTCTTCTAACTACTGGAAGGATGGATGAGAAAACTATCTGGGCCACAAAGTTCTTGAGTTTCCTTCCCAAAGCTTCAAAGTCTGATGTGATTTTTTTGTAGCTCCGCTTGGCGGTATCATTTGTTCCCACATGGATGAGAAGAAAGGGATACCTGTCAATGGGCTTTATGAGTGCAGGCAACCTTTCAGTCACGTCTCTAATCCGTCCTCCCGGGAGACAACATACCTGGCGAGTCCACGGGTCTTCACAACATAAATGCTGCTTTATCTCCCCCCAGTTTTGCATGTGTGCCCTGCAGTTATTATAGCAAGGAATAGAGGCCCAGCTACACAGCAAGGCTCAACAGTTGTGACTTCCTGGGAAGAAGTCCTGGGAAGTATCATTCTGGGGGGCAGCTACTAAGAATGTCTGTGGTGTGATGGCCGCTCCTCCCCACTGCAACCCTGCAATTCCTCACTCTGCTCTGTGTCCAAAGATTTCCAGAAGCTGACAGCAGCAGATGACAAAACCGCCCAGGTGGAGGACTTCCTCCAGTTCCTGTACGGGGCCATGGCCCAGGATGCCATCTGGCAGAATGCCAGCGAGGAGCAGCTCCAGGATGCCCAGCTGGCGATCGAGCGCAGCGTCATGAACCGCATCTTCAAGCTGGCCTTTTACCCCAACCAGGACGGAGACATTCTGCGTGACCAGTGAGTAGGACAGATCTCCCCAGCCCCAGCGCCTCCCAGAGGAGTTGGACTGCAGTTCCCAGCATCCCCAGCGCGGGGAACCACCTTCCTCATGCTTTCATGCTGCCCCCATTTTGTGTTGTATTGCAGTTCTTTTAAAAGGAAAATATATCCCAGCGCTGCACTCCGCTGGGCCCGTGCTGATAAATTACTCGTTTCGCCCAAGCCTGTTCAGTTTGCGCACTTCTGAATTCGACAGTCGAGCTTCTATCAGTGCTGGGAGCTGTGATGGATTAATTAGTAGGATTAATCAACTAAAGCTTTAATTGCTGTTGAAAAAGGGGGAGGGGGAGGAGCCTCCCTTGATTTGGGTAGGGGTGGGAGCAAGGAAAAGGGGAAACTGTGGGGCTTGATACATAAGGGGCCTGTCATGAAGACACTTCTGCCGCCCGCATCACTTACCTTGTCTTTCTGTCTCTCCCCCCCTCCCTCCGCTGCCTCCCGTTTCTAGGGTTCTCCACGACCACATCCAGAGGTTGTCTAAAGTAGTGACAGCGAACCACAAAGCACTGCAGATCCCCGAGGTAATATACTCCAAGATCCTTGGCAGGTCTCGTCCTCTGATATGGTCGACCTGTGAGTGAGAGCGGTAGCACTTGGAACTGCAGGCCGGGGCTCACCGGATGGAGCACTAATGCCCGCCCCCCTCCCCGCCCTGCCCCAAGCGCACACAGAACCAGCCAGCATATTGGGAGGCGGGGTAGGGAAGAACCCTTCGCCCGGATACGCTGGTTACCTATCTGGAAGCAATCATCTGTACGGTTGAACATCCAGCCACGTGAGCCCCCACTGACAATCTGAGTTGGCACAGGCCTGCGTTACTGAGTGCTCTCCAGCTTCATTGACCATAAGCCCTGAAGGGAATTGGCTTCCATGAGAGGTAGCAGTGGCTGTGCCACCCTTCCCCAGTCTACAGAGCTTTTGGCTGGCATTCTACGTCCTTAGCTGCCTTCTCAGCCTTGAGACCAGGAAGCAGTATAATTCCTCCCGGGCCCCTAGCTTCCCCCACTTGTTGTCCTCCTTGGGAGGGCATCTTGTTCCTCCTCGGGGAGCTTGGCCGGCCAGTTGCTGCATCCTCTCTTAGTGGTATTTTCCTGGACGCTCTGATGGGCTTCTACTTGCTCTTTGCTTGGGTGGCTCTAATGCCAAGGTAACATTAATGGTTGCCACGTTTTTGAACATCGCTGTTAACACCAGATCTCTAATGGTGGCAAACAGCTGTACTTGCACCCAGTTTTGTTCTGGCTTTTATATTAAGTTTGGTTGACTCATAAGTACGCCGCTGCTGAAGCTGCCTTCGGAGGTTGGCCATGCGCCGTCATTGCAGACTTTCAAGAAGGACTTGAAAACATTTTACTTTGGCCTTCTGTTGATACAACTGCTGTTGTTGCCGTTGCTGCTTTTAACATTGTTGTTGGTTTTATTGTTGGCTTTTATTGTTTTTGTTGTTTTTATATTTTTATCACTTTTAATATTTTAATAGTTTTCATGTATTTAACTGTTGTAAGTCGCCTTGGGAGGGCTTCTGCCCTGAAAGGCGGCCAAGAAATATTTTGAATAAATAAATAAAAATAATCCCAGATACCCCACATGGTCCATTCTGTTTTGGAGGTTCTAGAAGCTTCCCTGTCATTGTGCTAGTCTCCCATTTTTATTTTGTATGCCATAATAATAATACTTAACATTTGTACAGTGATTTCAGGTATTCCAAGAGCTTCGCATGCATTATCAAGTTGTAATCCTTTCAACTCCGTAAAGTACGTCAGTGTTGGCACCCCCCGTCCCCCCCCAGTATTGCAGCTGATAGGACTGAGCAGAGAAAGAGGGGTAGGGGGGTGGCTAGCCTAAAGCCACTTAAGCCGCAGTCCTATGCATGTTTAGACAGAAAAAAGTCCTAGAACTCTGGGGAATGCTGGGAGTTGTAGGACTTTTTTCTGTGTAAACATGCGTAGGATTGAGCCTTTAGTGAGCTCATGACAGAGGTGAAATTCAAACTAAATTAGGTTCTTTGGGTCTCCTCTAAGCATAGCTAATTCTGTATCCAGCCCTTTTGACATGCTGATTCGTAGCTGAGTCTCTTAGCCACTAAACGGTACACAAGCTGTCTAGTCCAGTATCTCAAGCCGTAGGTGTTGTGAATGGACTTGCACATCTAACACATACAGAGGCTCCCACCCCTTTTCTAGTTGCCATGCTAATTTGGGCCTGGTTTGGCTAGAAACAAGGCTCCTCCTCTCCTTGCAGGTCTATCTCCGCGAAGCACCGTGGCCATCGGCACAGTCCGAAATCCGCACCATCAGCGCCTACAAGACCCCCCGGGACAAGCTGCAGTGCGTCTTGCGGATGTGCTCCACCATCATGAACCTGCTCAGCCTGGCGAATGAGGACTCTGTCCCCGGGGCAGACGACTTCGTCCCTGTCCTCGTGTTCGTGCTCATAAAGGTAAGGCGGCGCTTCTGCACAGAGGTAACTCTAGGCATGGGCCCCAGCACCTCTTCCTTTCATAAATAGGCCTAGTCTACGTAGCCTGAAGTGGTAGAATGGGCTGGACTTCATGTGGGGATCCCCTCTTTGAATGCTTCCCTACATGGAAATCTCCCTAGAAGTAAAAGATTATTTAAAATCAAAACAGCACCACCCCCCTCAGGCCTGGCCCAGTAAGGAGCAAGCTGGGCTTGAAGAGTTCTCCCTGATCATGCAGGGAGCTTATTTTATTTAGGGTAGTATTCTGAAAAGATAACCCCATCTGTTGTCTGAAGTGGTACAGTCTGTTCTACAACCTTATGCAGCTGCATGTATAAACCATGCCTCAAACCTGTGATGGAAGGTGGCATTTGCCCTCCCACCAGCTGGGGGCAGGCTTGGAACTGTGATGGGCATGTTGTGACTACGGAGATTGCTTTCCTCACCCAAGAACCATGGTCATGGGTGAGGTGGGGGGTTAACAGTGGCTCCCTAGAAGAAAATCTCCAGTGAGATGGTCTCTTCTTTCTGGTGGTCTCCGGTACAGTACAGAGATTAATGAAATGATGGCCAGTTGCCTTCCCTATTGCAACGAAGACTTCAGATGGTAGGGTTCAGGTAGATCTGCCTCTTTCTAAGGGGTATTTTTGCACTCTTAAGTCACTATACCATGCCCCTACTTTTGTCTCCAGGCCAACCCCCCCTGCTTGTTGTCCACTGTGCAATACATCAGCAGTTTCTATGCCAACTGTTTAACTGGAGAAGAATCCTACTGGTGGATGCAGTTCACGGCGGCCGTGGAGTTCATTAAGACCATCGATGAACGGAAGTGACCTTAGTCAGTGTCTCTGCTGAACAAACTGCTCAGAGAGAAGGACCTCTAAGAATGTATGCTGCCGGTTCCCTGCCCCTCCGAGGTTACAGAGAAACAAACAAACACAAACAGACTTCTGTGTGTAAATATTGTACAGAATCCAGGCATTTTAAAACAAAACCTTTACTAATCAAACTAATTCCAGTAGGGTGGTTTGGGGTATTGTTTGGTTGTGTGTGTCTTTTTAAAAAAAATCCTCTTTCCCATAAAAAAACTAGCACTGTGTCAAATCAATAAAAAGGGACCATATGCTAAAAGTATCCTGGAAACTCCAGGCCTTTCTCTGCTGCCACAACATCCATGTCGACACCTTTTTCTAACACTTCAGTTCACATTAATTTTTTAAACAAATACATTTTTTTAAAACTTGGGGGGTGGTGGTGGAAATGAGAGGAAGCACTTTCTAATGATCCTTATTTACATGATACCTTTTTGGGGGTGCAAGGGAAGACACCAGCCACATGGGACAGTTTGCAGCAACTGGGGACTGAACGGCAAACTGGAATCATGAAATTACAATGTAAATATAATAGTAATGATACTTCCAACAAACCTCTGCCATTGTTGGCCTTGTTAGCCTGCCTGTCTGGCGGTGAGTATGTGAGCCCTTTTAGGGGGGAAATGCTACAACCCTCAGTGGAATTTAAGCTACATTTTTGGGGGAAAGGGCCGATGCCTGAAGTATTTATTAAACTGTAAATGCTTACCAAATGTTACTAAAACTGGAAGTTACTCACAGGGCTTTCTCATGAGCATATTTGTTTTTAATTTTGGGACACAGCATTGAAGTCTTCATCTGTTGCACAAAAGATATGAGGTTTGGGGTTTATAGAGAGAGGAATTGTTTGAAGAGAAGTTCTAATATAAGAAAAAGCATCAATACCTTATTATGTTTGGAGTTTTTTTCCTTCTGAAATACTGTGCATACTGTACAAACCCCAAACAAAATTTTCCCTATGAAACCAGAAACTGTAATATATATTTTGATTATTCATATTAAAAACATACGCTGGGGTTTGGGTGAAGTCTTTGTTATACGTTCTTTGTGTCGTCATTGGCTCTACCCTTTGTAGAACTTACTGTTCGTATCTCATGCAGTCTTCTGTGTTTTCAGTGTAAGAGTGCAAAAGCAGCGGTTTAATAATATTCAAAACATGGGTATCCTTTTACTGCCTCCCTGCTGACACCTAATCACCGTGGGCCAGATTTCAAAGCCATAATCCTATGCAGGTTTGCACAGGAAAACGTCCTATATGGCTAACTAGGGAATGCTGGGAGTTGTAGGCTTTTTCCTGTCTAAACATGCGTAGGATTGTGCCCTTAAAGTGTTAAGGGTTAAGCTCAGTTGATTCCCTGTTTACGACACAATTCTTTGTGTGAAATAGTTGCCCAATTCATGGTTGCAAAGAGCTACTCCTCTGGTTGTCCTTGGCAAGTCAGCATTATCTTCAAGTGGCCAGCTGAGGAAAGCTTTTGTAAAACAGAAGAGAGCGGAGTTTCTTTTTCTTTTCAGGCCACCCATTTTTCACAAATAGCTGGTGATTTACTAGATTTTTAAATAGGCTAGTAATTTACATGGTTTTACTTGCAAGCAACATTAAAACACCCTTGCAGCTCCCAACGTTTGTGTGAAGGTGAAAGGTAATGCCATTCACTGAGTTAACAAATATTGAAAAGAATAGACGTGAGCTTTCAGACTACACTGAACTTCGTCACCATAGATGCTTGATGCAAATATTATTATCCTAAGAGTGTACTCACTGTCTGGGTGTGGATCTTTATGTAGCCAAAACGGCACCATCCATGTACAAGATGGAGGTATCCCAAGATTTGTAAAAGTGCAAAAATCTTTAGGAAAAAAACGAAGTGGAGGGGGAAGCCCCATAACAGCTCAGTGAGAACTGTGCATGTTCAGTTGCCACAGAATGCTGACTGGCTTGGGGCGGGGGGGGACAAGTGGTGGTTGAACAGTCTCCTGGAAGAGGGGTTGGAACCCTCCCACTTGTTTCTGTTTGCTTAGGTAGCATCGTTTGTGTACATGGGACTTTGAAACAGAAGCAGGGGTTAACAGGGAAAGAGGATTCCAGTCACACATCCTTCATCCCAACACCCTGTTATAACTAAAACGGAGGGGCTGTTCCAAAGGCTGCATGGGGAAGGTGAGTTTGAAGAGAAATTATCAATAACCGTTTTTTTTTAAAGCAACTTACCTGCACAATGCGGAAATCCATGATTACTATAACGGGAAGAAGAAGAGAAGAATAAACTAGATGTAAGGAAAGGAGGTGGCCTGGGAGGCAGATGCAAGTATAAAACTTAAAAAGAAAAATTTAAGGATGTTTATATGCTCAGGCGTCTGTTAAGTCAGACAAGCTCGAACCTTTGTATCAAGGAGGAATGTTCAAATGGCAATACTGGAAATTGGGTTATAAGGAGAGGGCTGTAGCTTACTGGTAGAGCGTCTGCTTTGCAAGCAGAAAGTCCTGGGTTCGATCTCCAGGTAGGGCAGGAAAATCTCCCTGAAGCCCTGGGGAGCCGCTGCTGGTCAGTGTTGACAATACCGGGCTAGATGGCCCCGTGGTCTGACCCCGTATAAGGCAGTGACTTATTTTCCTATGCACCCTTCTGCCTTTGGTGGGGAGGGTAGACGGGCACACACAGCTTCTTTCGAGAAATACTGCTTGAAGCAGGAAATGTGGAAGGGGCACAACACAAGAACAGCTCTAGAGAGGTTTCATTCAGACCCTGGTATGATGGCCAAATTGAGCGACAGAGCCACAGGAAGCAGAGGCAACATGGCTGACAATGTCTGTTTCTGTCTGTCTCTCACACACCCCTCTGCCTTATTTCCCGGTGTTCAAATTTAAAGCTGGAGGCGCTGAGCAGGGACGGCCCTGTAGTCTTGCATAGCACCATGCCCTTTGCAATGCATTCAGACACAATTATCTACTCAATATGCAAAACCTACAGAATTTTAAAATTGTTGATGTGGAATTTTGATGAGTTTTTAATGCAAACAAGGTCTACAATAGATAATAGGGTAAATAGCCTAGAGACTATAAAGACAACGTTCAAGAGGGGACACGTTTTTAATTGTCGGTATTTAACAGTAGCGCAATACAAAGCGGGACTCTTTAACGCCGCCTCGCTTTTCATGGCATGAGCTGGCATGGTGCTCTGTCCCTTTCGTGGTGCCATGCTTCAGTAAAATTCCAAAGCAGGGTGTGTAGTGGACTCTAGTGCCAGAATCCGATCTCCTGTACGTGCGCCCCAGTGAAGGGTTTTTCTTTTCCAACCTTTGGGTTCCAAGTAAGTGCAGGTCATGTAGTGGAAGGTGCACAACCTTCAAAAAGGGCACGGCAGAGATTTAAAGCGTTTTTATCCCACCCACAGCAAAAAGCTGCCAGTGCTGCCGACAAAAGATTCATAATAAGACAGTCCCTGTCCTCAGGTGTGCAGTCTAAAAGTCACGACACAAAAGGAAAAGGCAGCGGGGCAGGTGTGGGAAAGGAAAAAAGCAAACTCAAGCATCAGTTCTTCGTTATTTTCTTAAAGGGCTCTTTCAGGCAGGGAGGGGCAAAGGAAGTTCCCTGCAGCTGAAATGCTGGACAGGAGCACTCCATGCTGCAACATTTTGTTGCAGATCTCACTGGTACATTAAAGAATTTTAAACATCGGACTAAAGAGCAGTAGGAAACCTGGTGCTTCCCAGATGCTTTGGACTACAAGTCCCATAAGGCCTGGCCATTGGTCATGCCGGCAAGGGCTTATGGGAGTTGTAGTCCCAAACTCCTGCAGGACACCAGGTAGCCTACCCCTTCTCTGAAAGAATGAAGTGTACCTGACTTTGCACCCCCCCACAAAACTTCATCTGCTCCCCATTCTCTCCCCTACCCCCTTCACAAACAAACAAACAAAAAGTCACAGACTCTCAGCCCAACCTACCTCACAGGGTTGTTGTTGTGAGGATAAAATGGAGAGGAGGAGGATAATGTAAGCCGCCTTGGGTTCCTTGCAAGAGGAAAAAAGGTGGGATATAAAAGCAATAAATAGGCAGGCAGGCAGGCCGGGCGGGCAGGCAGGCAGGCAGGCAGGCACCTCATCCGTTAACTGCATGCTCCAATGCATGTCTACCCAGAAGTAAGTCCTGCCAAGTTCAGCGGCACATAGTCCCAAGTCACTGTGTTTAGGATTGCAGCCCAAGAGATGCAGACGTTTGAAAAGTGCGTCTTTTTCTGGGCAGAGAGGTGTGGTGATGCTCACCTGTTGAATTTCAGCCTGCCACAAAGTCACAGCCCTATGTGGCCACAACCTGGCTGAACGTTAGGTCTGCATTCCTGGAGTGACATCTCGGGGTCAAAGGTCCTTACTGCACCCTTGGTCAGCCACAGGCCTCCCAGTTTAGAATGGTGGCCTGACCTCTATGACCTTGGGTTGCTGTCTAGGACAGCGCTTGGCGAAGGGCAGCCCTCCTGGCAGGACGGAGCTCTTTGTAATTCCACCATTATTGCATGTGTTCTTTCTGATGCTTGGCAGCAGCAGGGGATAATGTGTAATGGGGAACTGTTGTTGAAACAGAAGATTAAACAAAGGATATTAGCTGCGGTGGGGAGATGAGCTGTAGAGCACGTCAGCATAACGGCAGCCCATGAGGACTACCCTCTTAAGGCAACCACACACACCAAAACTGGCCTTGTCCCTGTGCATCTAACAGGAAGCAGACAAACAGAAACAAATGAACTGACACGTACGCCACCATTTCGCCTTTGTGCGACAAAAAACTCCGCTTGCTAAATTTCGACGTGCCGCCCAGCTGAGTGTCACCCAGGCCTCCGCTGGCACTGAGTGTGTATGAGCCAGAGGGCAGGGACACCCTGGCACCATCTTTAGAATGTAAACAAGAGAGTGGGTTTAAAAAAAAACAACAACGATGCAAACTAGAATGTCACTTGAGCTCCCATGTTACACTAGGAAGAATGTGAAGACAAGAAAACTGAGGGAGATCTCTTAATATTTGCATTCATTTAGATGCAGGACATCTTGCACTCCGAGATTCACATTTGATTTGAAGAAGCTCTTGGGGGCCACGTTCCAGTGGTGGGCAGGGCGAAAGGAAAAGGGGGTGGGGCCAAAAATACGAAACATCCCAGTATACTTTAGCTTAATGCGCTTACTGACAGTAATTAAGCTTTAGGAGAGGCATTTAAAGCTTTTAGGATGGGGAAACCCCTCTGCAAAAGCTGTGATACCAAATGGTTGGTAGTTGGGGGGGGGGCAGAGGAAGGGAGAGGAGCATTCCGGGGAACCTCAAAGGGCTGGATTTTGTCCCTGGGTCAGAGGTCCTGCAATCCTGGTGTATAAGGCTGTTGGCTAAACTTGAGCAGGTAGATAGCTCATCTCTAAAGTCTCATAAGGCCTGCTTGCGAGACCTTAGAGCTGAGCTACCTAGGGGATTTGACCTGATTTGGTTATTTGGTGCCGCTGCCTTGGTTAACCTTGGCCACCCACTTGGATGGCTTTAAAAGGGGGTTGGACAAATTCCTGAAGGAGCACGCTATCAATGCCTACTAGTCCTGATGGCTATGTGCTACCTCCAGTACCAGAGGCAGTTTGCCTATGGACACCAGTTGCTGGGGAACATGGGTGGGAGGGTGCTGTTGCGCTCGTGTCCTGCTTGTCAGTTCCCAATCGACAGCTGGTGGGCCGCTGTGTGATCAGAATGCTAGACTAGGCGGACCCTTGGTCTGATCCAGCAGGGCTCTTCCTCTGTTCTTATGTAACTTGCAAATGAGCCTCAATGTGTGCAGGATAGCTGAGCTATGCTGTTTGCTGTGATACAGCAAGCTCAGCTCAGAACCTGGGTAATTTAAAGTCACGATTAATGAACAAACACTCTGTTTTAACCCATTTAGCTAGAGTTCATGACTGAAATAAGGTTATAAAAAGGATTAAGGGCACAATCCTATTCATGTTTAGACAGAGAAAAGGCCTACAACGCCCAGCATGCCCCAGCCTGCATTGCTGGCTGGGGCACGCTGGGAGCTGTAGGCCTTTTCTCTGTCTATACATGCATAGGATTGTGCCCTAATACGATCAAACTGTGCTACAAGCAGCTTGCAAGTGACTGTGGGCAAGAGTGCTTTCAGAGACAGCAGAAGAATGTGGAAGGCACGGCTGGCAGGACAGCTAAGCAGTAGTCCCCAGAGAATCCCCTGGCTGTTAGTCACGACGGCTACCAGTTGCTAGGGAGAAGGCCTCCTCTCCCTTATGGGCTTCCTGGAAGCATCTGGTTGACCATTGTGGGACGCATGATTCTAGCCTAGAAAATCCCTTTTGTCTGATCCAGTGGGGCAATTCTTATGTACGATTTCACGTTCGCCAGCGATCTGTGGAAGAGTTCTCATCGTGCATATTTTCGGTGCCCAAAACTCCTACAGTGGTGTGTGTGTTTGTATGATTTGCGGTATTATCCCAGAGCGGGCAGCTGCAAGGATCAAACCCGCCCCCGGCTCATCTTCCTGCACCAGGAAAGGCATTTTGCAAAATGCCAGGCCTGCACCACACTGGCTGTCCCCGTCACAGGCTCCGTTTCTCCTGTCGGTCCCTGCCGTGTGATTGACCTTGAATCTCATTCGTTCGCTGCCGGCATTTTTCATCCCCTGGAAGATGGCGTTTGGGGACCTTTCGATCATTAAGTGGATTTACAGCAATTTCCTTATGTGTTTTCTCCAAGGGATTCTGTTATGAGAGGCACATTAAATCTCCATTAATACCTCATTATCCCACTGATAAGATTACCATGATAATGAGGCAGAAATTCTAATTGTCTCACTTCTTATTGCGCCTTTCATTAAATCATATACCTGGAAGCATGAATTGGGAGGCGGGGGGGGGGGAGGGTCTCGAGCCAACAGGCCCAGAGAGGAACCACAAAGCACACTCCTGGCGTTTGGGGGAAGGAAAACATGCACTGGGGAACTCACCCATATAGTACATTCTCTGGGATCTATTTCCTTAACAGTTCTTAGTGTTAACTTTCCAAGGGCTGCCAAACTTCCAGCATTTTACTAGTCTGATCAGTCAAACGATGTCAGGGTTGAGAATCCATGTCAAGGAAGCCCCTGAGGTTATCCCGCTGTGGAGGAACATCTGTGGGTTATTCCACCTGTGACCCCAAATGTGGAAAAACCACGTCGGACTGTTGCCACCAAAATAAACCCTCCGTATCTGATATACCTCAGTGGCCTAGTAAGACAAGGCATAGCCTACCACTACAGATGAGATAAACAAAACAGAGGTTTTATTAAGGGCATTATATACACAAGGGAATAGAGTATTACTTGTCAAATAATAGGATGTGATTGCTTAAATACACTTAAATTAAATATCGTTGGTTACCATACCTAATAAGAGAGTGTTCCCTGCTAATGAGCTTTCAGTAGCGTTCCCCTCAGCAAAAATTCCCCTAAATCCATCCCAGCCAATCCCTCCAAACCAGGAACAGAGCATATACAAGGGTTTTCCTCTGCCTTCAGGTCTGCCATTAAAAGCAACAAGCCAGGGCTGAAATTCAGCTGGTGCAGCCATTGCCTGCATGGAGGTGTTAGTGTGAGAAAGCTTCACTTGTGGAATTCCTGTCCATCACAGCACTACTGAAGACCCTGCCTGAAGAAGGGGTGGCAACCCTCTACACTGACGGACTCAGCCATTTGTCAACTGACAGTTGCCACCCTGTAGCTGCTTCGTGCATTGGGCCTTGGTAGGCCTGGGTGGCTTAATAATATTAATATTTTAAGGTGTGAGTGCCACAGCATGAGTTGCATGAGTGGAGCAAACTATTTTTGATAAGTTAAAAGTCCGGCACGATCAGTCATGTACTTAGGCCCTTCAGAGACAGTGCTGTTATATAGTACTGTGCAAAAGTCTTAGGCCACCATCAGATTTGTTGTTTTAGCAATGGTATAATGACCATATATAATTATTTCTCAGTCTCTTCATTAGAATACAACCAGAAAATACAGGAAATTTGTATGCAGTACTCAACAATAGAAAAAAAATCAGAAAAAAAAGCTTCCATAGGCTAAAGTGGCAAGTATTTAGCGTGACCTCCCCTGACTAGAGTAACAGCAGGCGCCTGGCCAGGAATGATCTTCGTGGAAGGGTAGCAGCCAAGAAACCACTTTTGCGGAAGGGGAACAGGGTGAAAAGGCTAAGATATGCTAAAGCTCACAAAGACTGGAATGCGGATCAGTGGAAAAGAGTATTATGGAATGATGAATCCAAGTTTGAAATTTTGGGGTCCAATCGTCGACAATATGTGAGAAGAAGAGTTGGAGAGAGATGGACAAATGAGTGCTTGCGGCCTTCAGTGAAACATGGTGGAGGGTCTGTCCTGGTTTGGGGCTGCATTTCTGCCAGTGGTGTTGGCGATCTTGTCCGTATTGATGGGATCATGAATGCTGAAAAGTACAGCCAGGTTTTAATTCATCATGCCATTCCTTCTGGAAAGCCCTGATTGGGAATGGTTTCATTTTTCAGCATGATAACGCAGTGAAATCATATTTAGCGAGGAAAACAGCTGATAAAACACTGACAGTCATGGACTGGCCTCCACAGAGTCCAGTCCTGAATATTATAGAGGCAGTATGGGATCACCTGGGCAGAGAAAGAAATAAAAGACAACCTACATCTAAAGAAGAACTATGGGAAGTGCTGAAAGAAGCCTGGCATAATATACCAGAAGATTACTTCAGAAAACTTCAGGACAGTCTCCCCAAAAGAGTTCAAGATGTGCTTAGAGCCAAGGGAGGTCACACTAAATACTGACTTTTGCCTGTACATATTTCCTGTATTTTCTGTTTGTATCTTAATACAGAGACTGAAAAATAATTATGGATGGTCATTAAAACTTTGCTAAAACAACAAAGCTGGTGGTGGCCTAAGACTTTTGCACAGTACTGTATATTCAGCCAGAAAATGTAAAACAACAACAACAACAAAACAACAACAACACAGAACAGAACAGAAAAGCACAGACAGCTGGGACTGGGATGTAGGGAAGTCCTGCTGATGGGTGTGTGGGAATGTCAATGGTTCCCAGGGCGGCAGGTGAGACAACAGCCAGCCCCACAATCGCCCTGAGGTAAAGACCGTTCCACAAATCCCACACAAACCTGGGTTCACTATGGGGTGGCCAGTTACGCATTGTATCACCAAAAAGGAGGGCAAAAGAAGACACCAATTTGCATCCCATTTCCAGATGTAAATGTACAGGTGCACATTTCTAAAAGTAAGAACATTGGACTCCTTCCGGTGCCCGGTAAAGACCTTTACATTCTACAAGTATTTTAGCATTTTAGCGTCCTCGTCTTTTAGTGTTGGTGTTTTAAACCTGTATTTCAAATCTCTGCATTGCTGCTAGGCTTTATTCTGGTTGTACTATTATATCGTGGTTTTAAGCTTTCATATTTTATATTTTTTTATGCTGCACTTTGTGGTTCCAATTTTTGTGAACCTCCCAGAGAGCTTCGGCTATTGGACAGTATAGAAATGCAATCGATAAATAAACAAACTGTAATTTAAACAGAAAGATGGTACATCTCACCACAGCGGAGAAGGTTGGCCAGGTGACCTGTGTACCGGCTCAGTCTGTTCTCCAGAGGGTAACTGTAGAAGAACAGCTTCAAGGCCCCTGTTCTGTTCTTACAGTTCTTTATTTTTAAACTGGAATTGAACAAGGCAACCTTTCAAACAGAGGACCGTCCTTGGGAGGTCTCCAAAACAGGGGACTGTCTAGCATGAAGTAGGACACCCAGCCACCCCTAGTGCACACTCCGCAGGGAACTGGTTCTCTGATTCATGTATTTCCAGACACGTGTTCATCTCATTCACACTATTACATTATTAGGCGAGCATAAACCTAAATTCATAAGAACATGAGAAGAGCCCTGCTGGATCAAACCAAGGGTCCATCTAGTCCGGCATTCTGTTCACACAGTGGCCGACCAGCTGTCAATGGGAAACCCATAAGCAGGGCATGACTGCAACAGCACCCTCCCGCCCATGTTCCCCAGCAACTGGTGCACATAGGCTCACTGTCTCTGGTTCTGGAGGTAGCACATCGCCATCAGGACTAGTAGCCAATTCATGTTTAGAGTGCATACGGAGAACACATCACGTGTGAAACGGCCTCGGTGGCTGAACAGAGTTCCGGCCTCAGAAAAACGGGCTGCTCTGTTTTCCTCCTTCCTCCGCAAAGGCTGTGTCGCCCCTGCAGTGGGGCTGTGGGCAGGTGCTCTGATTGACAGCGGCATCTCTGGAGCTGGCGGGAGGGAGAGTCGGCGCAGAAGTTGGCCATCATTCACCGCCACCCTGCCGAACGCTCCCCACCGGCCTAATAATGAGGCCTGCCATTAAAGGCTCGTCCCCCACAGATCAGGGAGCTACCTTGGCGGAGACCTTGCTGGGACAATGACTAGACACGGGACAAGACAGCTTGACCCCATGACAGATGCCAGAACCCTGGAGTTCAACAGGCTGCTGGGAACACTGCCCACGGCCAAGACTAGGGAGAGAGGGGGGGAAAAAATCTGCTTTGAGGCAGCAGAATGCTGAAAGTGATCGCCCTGAACCACGCTGTGCAACTGTTTAGTGTGGCTAACTTTTCAACAGTCCCAGCGCCTGAGGCTGAAGGCCTTGGACTTTCTGCGGAGTGCTTCATTTCTCCTGAAGAGATTTTTTTTTAAAAAAATTCTATTCAAAAAATAGTCAAGGGTTAGTTACGAAAAACAGATGTGGTTGAGATGCTGACAGATGTAAGAGTTTTTGTATTATGAACTGAAACTTTTCTTTAACTGAGCATCTTTCCTGTGGTTTATGACAAATAATATTGTTTTTGTTGTCACTGTGTCACAATTACGACGATTCTCTTCTGTATATTTCGTATATGTTTGTTAATCACATTTCTTAACTAATGAAGAATTAAACATATTTATTAATATATCATCACATTTGTATCCCACCTTCAAGGAGATGAGGGCCACATACATGAGATTTTTCCCCATCTTATCCTCAACATTGGAGGTAGATTAGGCTGAGAGAGAGAGAGATGTTGACTAAGCCATAGTTTAGTGTGACAAGAGTGTGCTTGCCCCCCCCCCCTTCTCCCAGCACCGTCACAAGAAGTTTGGAAGCTTTCACGTCCGTTTTAGGTTAATTGCAGCTTTCTATGTCATCTGAACCTGGCAAACTGTGGTTAGTGTTAACTAAGGTTATGTGGCTGGTTTGTTTCAACAAACCTGTCAGGAATGAATCCGAGCATGTAGAGATGTCTGGCAGCTCAGATTCGGATTCAGAAGGGGAACAGCCAGAACACAGGGAGGCACCCTCCTTAGTGAGCCCAGATAGAGCAAGGCTTTCTTCCCAAGACCCTGATACACAGATGGTCCAGCCTGAACGGCTTCCCCATTCCTCCACCATGAGAACTCAAGCTTCGGAGGGGGAGGAGAAGGAGGGCAAGGGGTGTGACTTGAGGGATGCTAGGGTCCGTTGCAGAGCAAAGCGGGAAAGGTTAGGGGCAGGACTCAGACGCTCTGCCAGGTTGGCCACTCAGGGAACTTCTCCAACTTCCATTTTGCATCCTCTATTGATATTCGTAGATGTGTGGATTAGCTGGTTCTAGGCAGTCTGAGAGTTTCCTGGAATCTGCATTTGTAAGGAAGCTTGCCATTGACTAATAAAGTAGCGTAGCTAGCTTGAAGCCTTGTTTCCTGGAGTGTGTTGATTGCAAAGGGAGAGGACAAAGGAAACGTGACAAACCCATAGTTAAGATTAACCTCAGTTTCAGGCAAGGGTGTAGAAGCCCTGGCCCGGGGGCCAAATCCAAGGGTCAGAGGACCACACCCCTTCCCTGACCACTGATCAGCTGAACCATGGCTGAAATTCTATTTGGCCATGCCCTGTTCCCTTGGTCCCACCCCCCTTCCCCCAACCACCAATCATTTGGCGGATTTCCCACTTTTGTGCATATTCTTCCCCCCTCTCAAAGGTTAAAATGCCTCTCTTATGGCTCAGCTACTGGCAGGAAGAAGTTTAAGCTAAATTATGCTGGCGTTTTTTGTATATGGGCCCTACGCCACTTGTCTATGGTCCCACCCACCCCTGGAATGCAGCCCCTAAGAACTTCTCAGAAATGGAATTGGGCCCTTGGGCTGAAAGAGTTTCACCCCCACCCTCCACCCCAGGTTTCAGGATTGGATGATACGCTCAACTGCAGTTAATTGAAATTGGAAACAAATGCTCTTGATTTGCTCATGGCTGCACTAGAGAAGGGGAGGGAGGGGGGAGGCATGCAAGACTGAGGTTTGCGGGGGTTTCTTCTCATCATATTGCATTATGTTTTGGTGTGATGTCCGAACATGGCCAGGAAGAGAGAGAAAGAATTGCAGAACTTTAGAGGTGCAAGGGAAGTCATCCAGCAGGACTCTTGCAAATACAGTGTCTCTGCTTAAATACCTCTAGTAAAGAAGAGAGAGTCTGAGAGAAAGAGAGAGAGAGAGAGCTGTTCTACCCAAAGCTGCTAATCAGCTGTATCTATTTTCAGTTTTGTGGCAGAATTGAAATCCGAGCACTATAAGAGAAGCGTTTCCTTTCCCCGCTTTTCTGCTACATAACCTCTAGGTGGCACTGTGGTCTAGTGAAATAATGCAAATATACCAGAGGAAATTGTGCTTTCTTTTGCTTTCACAAGTATATGCCACACTTTCCCCGCTCCGAAAAAAGCTGGTGAAAGTGCTGGTTTGCCAAGCGAAAATGGAGGGCCACATCGTCATCTAAAGAACCATGAACATTAGGGAATGATGAGTGCATGATAAATGCCTCATGTAGAAAAGTCCAGAGAGAGAGAAAGAGAGTGGCGCAAGGAATGTGAATTTCACAGCCAAACTCCCTAATTCAGGGCTGGACATAAGACAGACCAGGATCTACGGGTAGCAACCTGGGTGATTTTCCATAGATTGGCAAAGATTACTTTTTTCTTTCTTTCCTTCCCCCCCTTTTAATACTAAATTACAAAGAATTACAAGATCAAACCAGTCCATACTCCAGGAAATAAAGCCAGACTGCTCACTTGAGGGAATGATATTAAAGGCAAAACTGAAGTACTTTGGCCACATAATGAGAAGACAGGCGACCCTGGAGAAGATGCTGATGCTAGGGAAAGTGGAAGGCCAAAGGAAGAGGGGCCGACCAAGGGCAAGGTGGATGGATGATATTCTGGAGGTGACGGGCTCGACCTTGGGGGAGCTGGGGGTGGCGATGGCCAACAGGAAGCTCTGGAGTGGGCCGGTCCATGAAGTCACGAAGAGTCGGAAGCGACTGACTGAATAAACAACAAATATATCAAAATAATTCTACAACTCCAGTCAAGCTATCAAACAATCAAAATATAAGTAGAAAAATATCCACACTGTAAGAACATGCCTATACTAGTAATATTATACAAATATATCAAACATAAACAGTATGAATCTAATATTTAAACAACATTACATCATACCCAGCGATACATATGGATTAATATTATCCTCAACTATATTATCCCAAAAGGGAGTACGTAAACAGATTCCGCTTTTCTATAAACGTATTTCCCTGTTGTCTCCCTATAACTCTAGAGAAGGCTACTGTGTATAGCAAAGCCAGCTCAGGGCCAGTCCTACCATTAGACAAAGTGAGGCAGTTGCCTCAGGCGGCAAATGCTGGGAGGTGGCAGCAAGGTGTTGGAGAGAAGAACTGTGTGGCCCACGCTGCACCCCCTAAGTTAGCCTGCTCCCTTCAGGTGTGGAGGAGGACGCTGTCCCATTGCCAGAGTTGAAGAAAGATTGAACTGCCAGGCTAGTGGGCTTTTGTACCTGGAAGTGGGGGCGGGGGGCTCTTGTTCTTTGCCTCCAGCAGCAAACTGTCTTGGGCTGGCCTGGAGCCAGCTCAAAACCTGGGTTGGATTCAGGTTTACTCTGATGGAAATGGACTCCCACGCCCCATCCTTTCCAGGGCAGCCCCTCTCCACCAAATGCTACATGGGGAGTCAGGAGACAGCTGAATGAGTCTCCAGTGTGGTGCAGCGGTGAGAGTGTTGGTCTGGGAGCCAGGAGGTCCGGGTTCTAGTCCTCACTCGGCCATAGAAGCTCACTGGGTGACTTTGGGCCAGTCACAGGCTCTCAGCCCAACCTCCCTCACAGGGTTGTTGTTGTGAGGATAAAATGGAGAGGAGGAGGATAACGTAAGCCGCCTTGCAAGAGGAAAAAAGGAGGGCTATAAATGCAATAAATAAATAAATAAATACATAAATACATAAATAAATGAGGTCAGCTGTAGTGTGTGAGTGTGTGTGGGGGGGAGCGATCCCCCAAAATGGCAGATCCTGAATCCAGCCCCCTGAGTACTGTATAGCTATAGAGCAGAGGAGGGGGGCACGCAGTTCTGGAGACGGGAAATGCATTGCCCCAGCTTTAATCCCCCATCTAGAATACTACTCCCCTCCACCAACCTGGTGCCCTCCAGATGTGTTGGACTACAGCTGGGTTGCGGAACACAGTCTTTGAAAGCCACCATCCTACCTTTCTGTTGGCCCTCCGATGTGCAGCGTTTCCTTCCCCCCGCCCCCCCCACACACACACCTGTGCCCAAACCCTCGGGTGCACCTGTACCAGCACAGGTGTAGCTTGACGGATGTGTCTCCTCTTCCGGCTGCCTTTTCTCTGCCAGCCATGCAAACTGCTTAACCAAATCGCATGCAGATTCATTGGGTTGGGGGTTAATCAACATTCATTCATGTTTCCAAGTTTAAATGGAGCATTTGTTTAATTACGTGCAAGTAGCAATACATTCTGGCCATTATCTAAATCACTATTTTATTTCCTGGATGTGGTTTCATAATGCCCGGCTTTCACACTCCAGCCTCTGCATCATTAGCAAAGAAGAGTTAATGAATATAAAAGCATAAAGGCTAATTACACTTTAATTTACAATCACGATCTCATTTCGGGACTGGAGGAAATCTGCTTTGAAAAAAAGAGCTTTTTTAAAAAAATAAAAAATAAAAATTACATTTGAAAGGCCTGTTGAGGCTAGAAGTATGTTTGGACCTCTGTTCCCCTTCCCCCAATAATCAGGATCATACGGCTCTTGTTTGGAAGGCAAGGGCATTCAGGAGCAGGGTAGGGTAAGGTAACCTTTATTTTTTTATGCTCCTTTTCAGGCAAAAAGCCTCCTAAGGACGGATGGAGGAACAGGGTGGGGGCACTTGCTGTGTTTTGCCTCAGAGCTTTGAAAGGAATAGGGTCCACACCTCAGTGGTACAATACACACCTCGCATGCAGGGGGACACAGATTTGATTCCCAGCATCTCCCATTAAAAGTTCAGATAGCAGGAGGTGGGAAAACATGAGGAGCGCTCCTGCCGGTCAGAGCAGGCAATACCAGGCTAGAGGGACCAATGGTCTGCCTTGGTGTAAGTCAGCTTCTGATGTCTTCAGGGAAGGGACCATAGCTCAGTGGCAGAGCGCCTGCTTTGCATGCAGATGGTCCCAGGTTCGATCCCCGGCTTCTCCAGGTAGGGCAAGGAAGGAACCCTGCCTGAAATCCTGGAGAGCTGCTCCTGCCAGTCAGTGTCGACAATACTGGGCTGGATGGACTAAGGGTCTGACCTGGTATAAGGCAGCTTCCAATATTCTAGTTTAAATCAGCCCTTAATTCAGAGCCATGAGGACTGGAATCTTACTTCATTTAGGGGGAACAACCATAGTTCAGTGGCTGAGTACATGTTCTATCTCTGGCTTCTCCAGGTAGGGTGAGGAAGGAACCCTGCCTGAAACCCTGGAGAGCTGCTGCCAGTCAGTGTCAACAGTACTGGGCTGGATGGACCAAGGATCTGAGTCAGTATAAGGCAGCTTCCTATGTTCCTATTCATTTAAAGTATTTTTTCCCACTCCTCAGCCAAAAAGGCTCCCTGAACGTCTTACATTTAAGCAGTAAAACAAGGTGGCTCCTGCCCGCAGGTTTACAATCTAAAAAGACACGATATACAAGGAAAAAGGGATGGGGAGGGAAGAGGAAAAAAGTAAGTCTTCCAGAAGGGCTGCTGGAATGGTCCTGCTTCCCTATCCCACCTCTCTCAGTATAGCTTGCTGGAATGACTGTAAAAGCTCCCAGGTTCAGTCCCCATAAGCCTCCTGGAGAGCCCTGCCAGCCAATCTGGACCACCCTTCCTCAACTTGGCACCCTCTAGATGTTTTGGACTAAAACTCCCATAATTCCTAACCACTGGACATGCAGTCTGAGGCTGATGGGAATTGAAGTCTAAAACATCTGAAGGGCACCAGGTTGGGGAAGGCTGGTTTTGACAATAGTGAGCTAGACGGACTAAAACCAGCTTCTGATATTTCTTCTTATGATTTGCATGTAGAAGGACCCTGTTAAAAAAATCAGTTAGTAGCTGATGGGAACATCAGAAGAGCTCTGCTGGATCAGACCAAGGGTCCTTCCAGCCCAGCATTCTGTTCACACAGCGGCCAACCAGCCAGGATCGACCAGGAACCCACCAGCAGGGCATGAGCGCAACAGTACCCTCCCGCCCATGTTCCCCAGCAACTGGCGCACATAGGCTCATTGCCTCTGGTACTGGAGGTAGCACAGAGCCATCAGGACTAGTACCCGTGGATAGCCTTCTCCTCCTCCAGGAATTTGTCCAATCCCCTTTTCTAGCCATCCAAATTGGCGGCCATCGCTACATCCTGTGGTAGCGAATTCCATAGTTTAAATCTGTGCTGTGTGAAGAAGCCCTTCCTTTTATTTGTCCTGAATCTCCCACCTATCAGCTTCATACAGCCATGCAGGGTGAGCATCAAGGGTCGGCATGTCTGGGCATTTGCCGAGATTCCCACCCTCAATTTCACATACAAAAATGCCAGCTGGAGTGTTAGTCGAATCCTTCTCCTCCACCACACCTGAAGGCAGCAACCTAGTTTAGGGGGGGCAAGGTTGGATGCATGGACCACAACTCTCTCCTCCAACACCTTGCTGCCACTTCTGAGCATTTGCCACCTGAGGCAGCTGTTTCACCCTGACAAATGGGAGGGCCGGCTGGCCCTGTCATTAGGCAGAGTGAGGCAGCTGGCTCAGGTGGCAGTTGCTGGGGGGCCAAAAAGTGGCAGTGAGATGTTGGAGGACAGGTGTGTTTTGTACCACACAGTCTGCCCTCTGTCCTCGGAGTACCTCCAGTTCCTTGGCCAATTTACTTGTCTCTGAGGACTAAAATACACGCGTAATCTGAGCATCTCTCATTTCTTGGCCAAGTTACTTGTCTCTGCTCTCAGGTGCGTTGAAGGCAGGCAACACTGAAAGAAGTAATTTTTTTTCCTGTTGGAAGGCCACACAAACATTAAAACGGACAACCACTGTTTCCCAAAAAGGTGTAGCAGAATTGGCCAAAAATAATAACAAAATTCAGCTGATTTGAAGCAAACATTTTCAGGCTGAAAGGTGAACACAGTGAAAATTCAGCTCTGCCTGAGGTAGGATGGATACTGAATGTACAATTACCTCTGTCATACTGGCGGTCCCATGCCAACCCTGTTCACAAGTGATGGATGCCAGAATGAAAGTTGTTCATACCAACAGTTGCAAAAACTCCCTATAAAGGGACCGTGTGACTCTAACTCACACGACTGATGCAAGTCAAGGCAAGCATTGCTGTCTACAGTTGTGACTTCTTCTCTTTTCCTTGTTTCTCTTTTATTCTGTTTTTTAAAAAGTGATTATTATTATTATTATTATTATTAATTTCAAAGCTGTTTTTTTAAAACACACATGCACCCCATAATTACATAGTGATATTGTAATAATGAAACATAATAATACCAAATACTGCTCACTGTAGCATGATTCTACTGTCAACCTGGTTGGCTTCTGGACTATCTATCTATCTATCTATCATCTATCTATCTATCTATCTATCTATCTATCTATCTATCTATCTATCTATCTATTTTCTATGCCGCCCAATAGCTGAAGTTCTCTGGGTGGTTCACAAAAATTTAAACCAAAGAGCACACGATCAAACAATATAAAATATATAAAACATAAAAACCACAGTATAACAGTACAACCAGAATACAACCAGAATAAAACCAGACTTAGACTTGGGCGTGCTTGTGCAGGCTGCTGTCTTGTCCTCCAGGCAGCAAAACATTCTGGGCCGCCCCCTGCTCAGTGGCCAAACACAGTGGCCCAATGCAGGAACTAGAGAAGACACTGGGTTTTGCACTGATGGAGGCGCATATTTAAAAGCTTAACCTTCCCCCTACCCATGAGTGGTGGTCCCAATCCAGATTGGGAGCCCACACACACTTGCACAAAAGTAAAGAACAATGATAATCACCTAGACACTACACTAGTCTACACTACACTGCCTTTGGGAAAGGAGTACAACAAGGCTGCATATTGTCGCCCTGCTTATTTAACTTATATGCAGAGTACATCATGAGAAACGCCGGGTTGGATGAATCACAGGTCAGAATTAAGACTGCCTGGAGAATTATCAACAACCTCCGATACGCAGACGATTCCACCCGAATGGCAGAAAGCGAAGAGGATCTAAAGAGCCTCTTGTTGAGGGTGAAAGAGGAGAGTGCAAAAGCTGGGTTGAAACTCAACATTAAAAAAATAAAGACCATGGCATCTGGCCCCATCACTTCCTGGCATATAGAAGGGAAGAAATGGAAGCAGTGACAGATTTTATTTTCTTGGGCTCCAAGATCACTGCAGACAGTGACTGTAGCCATGACATTAAAAGACGCTTGCTCCTTGGGAGGAAAGCTATGGCCAACCTAGACAGCATAGTAAGAAGCAGAGACATCACCTTGCCGACAAAGTTCCGTCTAATCAAAGCTATGGTTTTCCCAGTAGTAATGTATGGCTGTGCCGAAGAATCGATGCTTTCGAACTGTGGTGCTGGAGAAGACTCTTATGAGTCCCCTGGACTGCAAGGAGGTCAAATCAGTCAATCCTAAAGGAAATCAACCCTGAGTGCTCATTGGAAGGACAGATACTGGAGCTGAAGCTCAATTTTTTTGGCCACCTAATGCGAAGAGAAAACTCCCTGGAAAAGACCCTGATGCTGGGAAAGATCGAAGGCAAAAGGAGAAGGGGTGGCAGAGGATGAGATGGCTAGATAGCATCACCGATGCAGTGAATATGGACTTGAGCACACTCCGGGAGAGAGCACAGGACAGGAAGGCCTGGCGTGCTCTGGTCCATGGGGTCACGAAGAGTCGGACACGACTGAATGACTGAACAACAACAAGACACTACACCTTTAAGGCTGCACATTTTTCCCCATGGGTTTTTTGGAGATGTGGTACCGCTGTGCATTAGTATTTCTCTGAGCATCTCCAGTTTCGTGGCCAAGTGGCTTGTCCCTGAGGGCTAAGGCTAGCCTTCATAGACAAGTTACTTGGCCAAGAAACTGGAGATGCTCAAAGAAACTCTAACACACAACCCCCTCCCCCAAAAACCCCCCAACAGGAAACACACACACACGGAGCAGAGACAAAGCACCCCCCTTCACTCAACCCCCCCGCCCCCAGTCACCCAGAATGCTTCCTACCAACTTCTGGTTGTTGTTGTTTTAAAAATGATATCGGCAAGCAAGGCCTCCTTCCTCCCAGCTGAACTGTTGACGAATTCCCTCCCTCAAGGCAAACATTTGCCCACTAGTGTAGTGTGTCCCCTAGATGGCATGAGCGAGCTATTTTAAATCCCATTTGCCGATATTAATTGCAAAAGGCAGTCAGTCATCTTCTGCAGGGCACGGCCCTCGGAATGGAAAGCAATGTGTACGTTCAGTGACCAGGGATAAGTGAGGGGTGGTTCTAGCACTATGCTAGCAAGCAAGAGATATAAATGGCAAAAATCCAAAGGCACGAGATTCTCGTAATGCCAGGTCTGTTACAAAGATTACTGAGATAATGTATGTGAACTACAAAATACAGAGATAAAGTGTGTGAACCACAAAACCACACACACACACACGATTTCTTTACAGTACATATAAACCACCTTTCAATATTCATCATAGTTGCAATAGTATTACCACTAGGCTGGAGAAATCCACAATGGATTCAAATGACTCCGGAGTTCAATCCTGTAGATTCCTGCAGCGGACTGGCTTTTTCTGGGTGGGATTTGCACAAATCTACACTTGCGCTAATGGGAATTTGCATGAATGCGTACTTGCACTAATGTGAATTTGCATTAGTACAACAAAATTCTGGTTAAAAACATTCCTATTCCATCAATGAGTGGGCAACAGAATGAACAATGCCTGACAATCCACAAAACACAGATAGAATGGGTTTAACAAAATCCACACGTCCCTAATTACCACAGACAAAAAGCAATTAAAAACACTGACCATAAGAATGAAACTAATAATATATATATAGTTAACAGTAAAACCATTGCAGTTTCCAAATGCCTGGAGGAAAAAATACATCATAACATGTTTCCAAAAGGGAGGGCAGAGAAGAAAATGAAGTAGCTTTCTGAGGAAATGTAGCCCATTTCTCTGGGGCCACAACCAAGAAGGCCCTGCAGCAGCTGGGCGATAATATTTCTTCACGAAAGGTTGGAGCATGGAACAGGACTTCACTGGAAGATCTTAAAACCCTTCTGGGGTGGCAGCTCGAGATATTCAGAAGGCAGATGGTGTAGGTTAAAACCAGCATACACCCCGCCACCACCCCGCCCCACAAACTGTTGTCACTCACATGCATTATGTCTTTCACAGTGAGAGGCGTGGAGAGAGAAAGGTTACCTATCAGGCAATAATCTATGGACTCTATTGACCAGTTCTGCATAATTTAATTCCTGCTAGCCATGGGAAAGTGACTGCCCCTTTCCCACGCTGGACTCCTGGACTCTCTGCTTAGCCCCTTCTTTTTGGTTTATGAGATCCCCCAGACATCATCCACATACTTTCAATGCTATCCACAGCTTTACAGGCTAGAAATGGTCTTTCCTTCCTTCCTTCCTTCCTTCCTTCCTTCCTTCCTTCCTTCCTTCCCAACCTGAGATTCTTAAGTACACTGAATTCTGTAGCTAATATATAAATTCAGTACCCGTGCAGGACAAATACAGCTGTGGTTGAAGTGGCTGAATACTACATAAATGCTATTATTCTAATTATGTTCACGCTCCTGGTGTTAATGATAACGCCCATGTGCTGGGTTGCACACAGCAGTTGCTGGTTCTTATTAAAAACATGTATGGCTTCTGTAGGGTTTTTTCCTTTCCTACCTGCTCCCCTTCAGGAGTGTGTATCCTTCCAGGCTGATGCTATACGTGGCCAGGCGGCCATCTGCCTAGGTGGAATTTCAGGCGCTCAGCATTTGCGGTGGCCCCCCGAGACTCTGTCGAGCGCATTTCGCAAGTGTGTCTCCTCATGACTAATGTGCTGAGCCCAACTACGGAAGGCCAGTGGGCTCCCCAGGGCATCGTTCCCCAAACTTCTGAACGCTGAGCCACACTTTTCCTTTTCTCTTAGGTTTTTTTAAAACACAAACAATACAAAAGTTCAAAATCAGTATCCCTCAAATATTTACAATATCAATATCAATATCAACAAAATATGAGGCACTCGCCTTGCTTTGGCATATGTGCGTGCGCGCTCACACTATGCACGTTGGAGGAACCTGCAACGGATTCAAATGGGTTCAGATTTCTATGAATCTGACCTGCAAATTCTGCAGCAAGACAGGCTTATTCCAAGTCACACTGATACTGTGGGCTTGCAGACTGTGGTTTTTCAATTGGGGAGGGACGACTTGCACTAATTTGCATTAGCGCTAATCCAGATTAACCAATGTTAACTTGCACTGATGCGAATTAGCAGTACTGTGAATTAGCACAAGCAGAACAAAAGTCTGGTAAAAAAAACCTGATTCCATCAACAAGTGGATGATGGAACGAAAGACACCTGATAATGGAACGGATGTAACAAAATCTGAACATCCCTAGCATGCACACACATACATCTATATTATTATTTAGTTATTTTACAGTTTTTTCCCCCCAGTTTTCTATCCAAACATATTCAGAGAGGCTCTCAATAAACTAAAAGTTAGAACAATAACTTTAAAAAGTGTACAAAACAACTAACAAAAAGCCATGGCAAGAAGAAAAACAGGAAGCAACTTTCTACAGACTCAGCCCATTGGTCCATATAGCTCAGCACTGTCTTTACTGACAGGCAGGAAGCTCTCCAACGTTTCAGAGAGGAGTCCATCCCAGCCCTACCTGGAGATACCAGGAATTGAACCTGGGACCTTCTGCATGCAAAGTGGGGGCTCTACCACTGAGCTACAGTCCTTTCCTTAAAACAGAGGAACACAGGAAGCTGTCTTACAATGAATCAGAATTTTGGTCCATCTCAGCCAGTATTGCGGACACTGACTAGCAGCTGCTGTCCAGAATTTCAGGTGGGATTCTTTCCTAGCCCTACCTGGAGTTACCAGGAATTGAACCTGGGACCTTCTACATGCAAAGCAGCAGTTCAGCCACTGAGCTATGGTCTTTTGCAAAGGATGCTTAGAAGGCAGTCAGAGGACTGCCTTCTTAGAGGAGGTCTGGCTGGCCAGTTTAGGCCAGTCTTTCCCAACCTCATCCCCTCCAGATGTTTTGCACTGAAACTCCCTGTTGGGAATATTGCAACCCCATCTGCAAATGACAGGAAGGGGGCAGTGTTGCAGTTAGCTAGTTAATGCATGGGAATTTGGGCGCAGCTAGCATTAGGATCTCTATACCCTACAGTGTGGTTTCCTGCTCCTCCCCTTCCGTCCTCACCTCTGACCTTCCTCCATTGCTGGGACCAGTTGTGCTTCCTCTCTCTCGCTCCTGCCAGTGTTATAGAACACAAAGAAATGGACTGAACAGACTTCATCTGAAACTACACTCTACCTGCATTTTTATGCAAGAATATTGTGAGTAAACCATTTTAGCTTTTCTTCACTAAAGAAGGGTGTGATCTCCTTTTTTGTTTTTGGCCTTGTATGCATGTGGGACTGGTAAACACTTATTCTGTTCTGCCTTTTGTTTTTACTCTGCTAAACTGCCTTTCTAACAGGAAGCAGGAATACCAAATGATTACCATCACTCCCAGCATTCCTGAGCCTTGGCCATGCTTGCTGGGGCTGATGGGAGTTGAAGTCCACAACATCTGGAGGGCACCAAGCTGGGGAAGGCTGCTTTAGGGCTTTAAAAGTCAGCACCAGCAGCATTTTGAAAGGAACAAATGGTCATCAATGACCTATGCATTGACCTAGATGGTATGCATGTGTGTGTGTACAGACACACAGATACAGATGTGTGTAGAGATATACAGAAATGAAAAGGATGGCCAAATCTGAGAAAAACATTTCCTCTCCGATTCATTCCCAAGCCATTCTTTAAGATTTGGTTTCGTAGCGCTCTTCTGGATTTTTGCAACAATCATTCGGGTGGCGCTGGTGAAGAGGTTTCCAACTAATCCTTGATGCGTTTTCATTTACACACATCTTGAAATCATTCAAAAGGACAACCAGCGGCACAAAAAATGTTCCATTTTCTGTTATCTCATCCTCAGGTACAACAGAGACACATTTTACTCTGACACCCCGAAAGGGGTTGTTGAGACGTGCAACACCTGCCCCCCTAACTAACCTAACCTGTTCAATGTTTAACTTCGAAAAAGAGATACGCTGCAGGCTTAACCGGTTGGGAAGTCATGACTTATAGCCACTACCCCTTTTCCTCTTACTCCCAGATCTGTGTGAGGGTCTGCAATAAAGTGGTGATGAAAATGAACTTTGCACATGCTCCAGGACATCCTCACTATTCAGATCAGGGCCTTGACCGTAAAAACAGGTCCAGGTGCAAAACGCTGATGAGCCGCCTCGACTCAAATCCCAACCTGCACACGCCCTTCGCTTGAGTCATGTTCGCCCAGGTCTCCATACTGACGTGAGAGGTTCTCCTCGCCACCTCGAAGAACCTCGAGACAGTTTTGTCATCCGGGCTGTCGCGCGTTGACGGGGCCGTGTCGCTAATGAACACATCAAGCCGGCTGGGTATTTGTGCTGGCTAATTGAAAGTGCTCGCAATTGGGAATTTAAATGTGGCTCAGATAACAACCACGAGGACGAAGGGAGAAAGGTGCCTTCTGCAAACGCGCTAAATAATAAATAAAACGATAATAACGAGGGATGCAACTTTTAACAGAGTCATTGTCTAAATTCATGTTTTTTGTTTCTTAAAAACCCTTTTCGGCTGCAATCCTATACCCACTTACTTGTGAGAAAGCTCCATTGAATTCAGTGAGACTCACGTCTGTGTAGACATAACAAATAAAACAGTAACAATGATGGCTGCAACTTTTAATTGATTCATTGTCTAGAATAATGATTTTTTTAAAAAAAACCTTTTCGGCTGCAATCCTATTCCCACTTTCTTGTGAGTCAGCTCCATTGAACTCAATGAGATTTACTTCTGCATAGACATACAGAACAGCGATGGGGGAACTTGGGCCCATGGGCTAGATGCAGGAGAAGGCCACACCCATTCTCCTCAAGCCATGCCCCCTTTCCCCAGACCACGCCCTCTCATTTGTTCGGTCCTGCTCAGCCCCAGCTGAAAAGCTGATGGCGCGAACCCAGCACTAGTTAGGGAAAGAGAATACCTGAACGCTAAAGGCAAGAGTCACACCCTTAACTCCACCCACTTTGGGCTCTGGCCACACCCTCTGCTGGAAAATGGATGCTGATAGGATTTGACCAAGGGGAGATAGGATAGCGCTCTTCAAGTACTTGAAAGGCTGTCATAGAGAGGAAGGTCAGGATCTCTTCTCAATCATCCCAGAGTGCAGGACACGGAATAATGGGCTCTAGTGACAGGAGGTCAGATTCCGGCTGAACATCAGGAAAAACTTCCTGACTGTTAGAGCAATACAACAATGGGACCAATGACCTAGGGAGGTGGTGGGCTCTCCCACACTGGAGGCCTTCAAGATGAGGCTGGACAGCCATCCGTCAGGGATGCTCTGACTTGGATTCCTGCATGGAGCAGGGGGTTGGACTTGATGGCCTTGTAGGCCCCTGCCAACCCTACTATTCTACGATTCTATGATAATGTGGACCTTGCAAGGAAAAAGGTTCCCCACTAATTAGCATTGCTGATTGACTGAGAAAGTGGGTAGGGCATTTAAAAAAAAATCAATATAAGGAATTATAAAAGCGGCAGGAGGCAAACACCACTTACACACCTCCCTCCCTCTGATAGGAAGAAAGGCCTCGTAAGCTTGTGCCATCTAGAAACGAACTCTGTGTCTCGCTTCAGAATAATTTGTGCAAGCCAGTGGAGGCTGGCAGCTCCGATGTCTGTGGGTCGGTGAATCCGCTCCAGGTTTCCATCAGAACCAGTCAGAACTCTGGAGGAGCTATCCAAGGTGCTTTAGAGTTCTGACGGAAACCCAAAGCGGATTCACCGCCCCACTGACATCGGAGCCGCCAGCCTCCACTGATGCAAAATTGACAGAGAAATTGATTAATCAACTAAAATCATACGATCAATAAGCTAAGATGACCCTAATCTATATAGCACATGCATAAACACACACGCACACGCAAGGAAATTCAGTTTGCATTCTAAAAAATGAATGCAAGCTCAGGGCTCTAATAGCTGTCGGTCACCCCCCTTGAAAAGACTCATTTAAGGGTGTAAAAGAGCTCCCCCACTGCCCCCCACCAACAGAAGTGTCTTTGCGGGCTCCAGCCTACTGAACTGCCCCCTTTTCTGCAACATGTGTCATGTCTTGATTCTCTAGACTGCTAGATGGTGTGTGTGTGTGTGTGTGGGGGGGGTGATATCCCATTTTCATCCTTCTCAAGTGTATTGAGAATGATGTAGACTACATTGCACCACATTTCAGCCTTCTAGGTCATGCACACGTACTGCACTAATTTTAGTATCCTGTAAGTGAGTGAGTCCCAACGCTCCCTCTCACTCTTTCTCTCCAACATTGTCACAGCTTCCGGCCAACCGTTCCTTTATTGTACGGCTTGCTCGTTCATAAAAGTTGGCTGGTGGTAGAGGTTGGTTGGGAGATCTCTTCTGTTCTGAATTAGACTCATCAGTCCTGGGGAAAAAGGTGACAATCTCCCCCCACCCCCAGCTAAGGGAATAGGGCTATTGTAAGGGGGTGGGTGGGTGGGTGGGGTGTGTGTGTGTGTGTGTGAGAGAGAGAGAGAGAGAGAGAGAGAACAGCAGTACGTAGTTTAGCAGAGAGAGAACGTCAGAAGAGCCCTCCTGGATCAGATCAGACCGAGGGTCCATCTAGTCCAGCATTCTGTTCACGCAATGGCCAACCAGTTGCCCATGGAAAACCCACAAGCAGGACATGAGTGCAACAGCACCCTCCACCCATGTTCCCCAGCAACTGATGTACATAGGCAGACTGCATCTGATACTGTTGGTAGCACAGAGCCATCAGCACTAGAGAGAGTCCTTGACTGGTGGGATCTTGGAGATGTAGCGGAGCCCCTCTCAGGGTGCGGGGGGGGGGTCTGCCCAATCTTTTTCAGCTTGTGGGCACATTTGTGCACCAGTGACAAAATAGCCACCATGTAGGCATGGCTGCTCACAAGATGGCCACCATGTGGGGTGTGTGGGTAGTCACAGGATGGCCACCATACGGTGTGTGTGTGTCAGGGGTCAGGTCAGAAAGACGGCAAGACCATAAATTATTTCGTATTTGAACTATTTTGTAAACAAATAAATAAAACAGAAATGCAAACTTTGAAACATGATAAACAAATAGTGATAACAGAAATACAAATATCCAAATATTCCTGGCAGAGAAATGCAGGCAACAGACATTGAAACATTCCTGCCACAGAAATACAAACATCCAGACTCGTCAGCTCAGCCAATGCATGCACAGAAGAATCAGAGGCATGGGTCATGGTGATTTTTATATGGGATCTCCCTCAAACCAACCTGAAATTGCAGATCACATTGAAGATCTGTGATTTTAGGGTGTTTTTTTGGGCGGGGGAACACATGTAGAAATCATGAGTAAGAGAGTGCCAATTTTAATCCTATTTTAACCAACCTGAAATTGCAGATCACATTGAAGATCTGTGATTTTAGGGTGTTGGGGCGGGGGGAACACATGTAGAAACATGAGTAAGAGAGTGCCAATTTTAATCCAATTTTAACCAACCTGAAATTGCAGATCACATTGAAGATCTGTGAGTTTAGGGTGTTTTTTTTTTGGGGGGGGGAGAACACATGTAGAAATCATGAGTAAGAGAGTGCCAATTTTAATCCTACTGGGAAACTCAACTTCAAAAACAATGAGGCTTGTGCGGCACCATAAAGCAAAGACTACTTAACATGTTAGTACTAACTGGCATAAGCTTTCAAGGGCTATAACCAACTTCAGTCTCACACATAGAGAGACACTCCATATCACATAAACACACACACACACACACACACACACACACAGAGAGAGAGAGAGAGAGAGAGAGAGAGAGAGAGAGAGAGAGAGAGACGTGCTGTTGAAAAGTCTCCGAAAACATGATGGTGGAAGGATAGAGCTGAAGCAAGGATGCCTCTCTGTCACTGGAGAACAGGTTTAAGAAGGGGCAGAGGGGGGCCAGGAAAATTGGGGTGGTGAGGTGGATAGAAACAAAATTGAGGGAAGAAAGTGAGGAAATGCCCTACCTTTGCCCACGCCACCTCCCTATTGCATGAACTGCCAATCTTGGCAGCCACCCCCAACAGAAAGGAGTCGGGTGGGCACACAAGCCGAGAAAGGCTCTGGCTTTCCCCCTCCCCTGTAAAAGGCCTCCGCTGCCATGCACCACACACACACACACACACACACACACACACACACAACCCGGGGCTGGGTGGAGCATCCAGCGGGCCCAGAAATCCAGCAGACACAATGAACAAAAACAGCCCAGGCATGGGAGCCTTAACTTTGCACGTGCTCCCTTGTGCACCAAACAACATCCAGAACACCACAGCAAACGCAAAGCAGGCGGCCATGGGGAAGAATGCGGAATGCCCCCGCATCTCTACCACCCCAAACACAAAAGCCTGGGGGCAAAGCAATGTGGGCAGATGTGTGAATGTGCTGGAAATTCCATTGCTTTACTCACCCACCCCCAACAAACAGGAAGGGCACAGAGGACAAGCGCCACACCTCCCAACACACACAAATAAAGGGTTGGAGAACAAACACCATCCCCCTCTCCACAAAAAATGCAGATAAGAGGGTGAGCAAGCAGGCAGGAAATGCCCCATCTTCCCCTGTCCTCCCCTCTCAGATGGAAAAGACCCCAGCCCACTCAGCCCCAGCCCCATACTGCCGTTTGCATTCAAGGGGAACGCTTACCTTTCCCTTCTGACACAGCCGCCCACCGCTCACACATGTTCCTAGCAGCCACAGAACAGGAGTAAGGACACTATTTGCAACCTATTACTTTGGCCAATCAGAGAGCAAGGGGGCAAATAGAGGTCCACAGACTTAAAATTATAGAGAAACTAGGTCCATAGACTTAAAAATGTAGAGCAACCAGGAAGTCTGCGGACATACCTTGTATACGTGGGAATTACCATGAGGGTGCCATTAAAGGCCTCCTAGGTGCACCTCTGCCCTCGGGAACCTTGTTGGAGACCTCCGGGATAGAAGGTCTTCTGCCTGCTAGGAGTGGGGTGCTGTTTGCCTCCATCTATGCTCTTTTTGTACATTTGTAAACAAAGCCAATATTGCAAAAGCCCCTTGTCTCTCTCATCCAAAGTAAGCCAAGCGGTGGTGGGCCAGCCCCTGAAATTTCTCACCATCTGGGGAGGATGATGTGCGCCATTAAATGCCATCCATCCATCCATCAACCTGTCAATCAGTTAACAGTAGGGTAATTGCAGGGTTGCTAAGTTTTTACAGGCTTTATATTTGTGTGTTTGCATGCGTACACAAGACTATGCATGCACACTCTCCCGTTTAAAAGTCTGCAGCAAAATGTTGCTGTGCGGAGAGCTCCTGTTCAGATTCCAGCCAGCCAGGCCTACTTTTAGGATGTTCCATTCCATACCCCCTGCACAGACACACGTACACACAGCCCAATGGTCATTTAGCATCCTGTGGCCACTGAACGTGCCATCGACCATCCACTGTGGCCACTGAACATCCTCATTGGCAGTGGAGGCTGGTGACTCCAATGTCAGTGGGGCTGTAAATCCACTGTGGGTTTCAGTCGGAACCAGTCAGAACTCTAAAGGAGCTATCCAAGGTGCAATGAAGCTGCTCCAGGTTTCAGTCAGAAGCAGTCAGAACTCAAAAGGAGCTATCCACGGTGCTGAACCATATCCCCAAAATGGGTCCAGCACCTTGGATAGCTCCTTTAGAGTTTTGGCTGATTCTGATAGAAACCCAGACCAGATTCATTGCCCCACTGACACCAGAGCCACCAGCCTCCACCTCTCATGCTTTGGGTCTCCTCCTCCGAAACTTTTTCTCTAAGCTTTTTTTTGTACTTCTGAAAACTTTGGGGTTTGAAGAAGCCTGCGGATACCTTCCCTTTTAGGAGCAGATGCGGCCCATTTGGCTACAGAAAGATTGAAACTTGGAGAATTAAATCTATATGGTGAATATTTCATATATCTATAATAATAAGAGAGGATGTCTGTGTGTCTGTCAGTCCGTCAGCACTGTAGCACCAGGATTGTGAAATGAAGACACCTGAAACTTGGCATGCGTACTAAGGGGACCCTAGGGGGCGTGCACCTCAGGGTGATTTCGTTGGTACAATGTATTAATGAATTGTAAATAATTTCAATGTGTTCATGTGGTTGTGTCAGGATTGGATCAGAGCCCATAGAGCCCCAAAGCAGTTCTGATTCTGAGGAAGAGATAGAAACCGTGGGAGAGGAACCTGTGCGCATTTCAGCAGCGCCACCGGAGGGACAGCCCCTCCCTGATCACATTCCTGAGAGTGGTAGCGACCCTGGCGGGCAGGGGGAGGGACAACTGGAACTTCGGGATGCTAGGCGCCAGCGCAGGGACAAGCAGGAGATGGAGGGCGTGGAGAGGAGGTGCTCAGCCCGCTTGGTGCCATGTCAACAGCTGCGCCCCAATGCCCCACGGGAAAGGGGTGGACTTTCACCTCCTAGCCCTTAAGTTCAGAGGCTTCCCACCTTTACCCTCCAAACGGAGACCAACTGATTCGCTAAGGCTAGAAACCCCTGGTAGGCAGCTCTCTTAAGTTTCCCTCATTAGGCTCCTTCAATTAGCATCTGTAAGTGTCATTAGGTTGAATGGAAATAAAGCCTTGGAAAAGAGCCCTACCGTCTGTGTGTTGATTCTGGCTAGCTGAGGATTTCGGAAGGCAGCAGGGGCGCTCCTGACAGGTTGAAGCCTGCTGTAACATATTCAGCCACTAGGGGCAGCCTTGACTAACCAGTGCTTGGCTTTGCGGTCCATGCCATCGGGCATCAGGGGAGATCAACAGGCTGAGGGACAGAACTATATCCCTGCCTGCTCCCCCCTGCTGTGCGGCAGCCCCCTCATCAGGGAAATAGAGCCAGGAGACCCCCTCCCTAGGGAAGCCAAGTGGCAGCGGCTTCACCCAGACAGGGCGGGCACAGTGTGTCTGAGTCTGACAATGGCATGATTTTGCTTGAAGTCTTCAGTGTATCAAACTAAGTGCTATTCTAGCCTGTGCGAAGCCAGGTGCATTCGCTAGTGTGTGTGTGTGTGTGTGTGTGTGTATGTGTGTGTGTGTCTGGCAATGGAGGCTGGTGACTCCGATATCAGTGGGGCAGTGAATTCCCTCCAGGTTTCATTCAGAACCAGCCAGAATGCTAAAGGAAGCACCTTGGACAGCTCCATTAGAGTTCTGACCGAAACCTGGAGAGGACTCACTGCCCCACTGGCATCGGAGCCACCAGCCTCCACTGCTCTGTGTGTGTATGCACCATGTTCCTTCTCGATCTTTCTGTATTTCTCAATAAAGCAGTTAAAAAACAGCAACTGTGCAAACAGTTAATCCCTTTATTGTGTAGCCAGTGACCCTTACAAATCGGCGACGTTGTCGTGCCCTCCCGCCAGAGTCCTTCTCTTCGGGCAGGCTCAGAGCAGCAGCTTGTGTCTCCTGTCTGCCTCCCTGGGGGAAAACAAACCACCTGGCATTTTCCTGCAAGTGCACACGGGACCGGCCATTTCCCCCATTGCGCGGGACCGTTTCGAACTCCTCAGAATCGAGTCCACTGTGGCTTTCCTCTGCTGTCTCCCTGCTCCCCCGCCACTTCCGTGCCGGGCACCGCTGAGGCCAGCTTGCACGACGTTAGCCAGCTTTTCAGTTTTCCATCACTGCGCACGGTAACCATACCTTCACATGCTGCTCCCCTCAGGCGAACCCACCCAGCCTGCTGTCCGTTCTTCGGAACATGTATAATTCCTGCACCAGCGTGCGCAACGCGGCCCCTTCCCATTGGCTGACACAGGCCAGAGCAGCCGTCAGAATCATTAGAAGTCCTGACGATCACAAGCCATGCAGAAAACCACCTGCATCTTCAGTCTGTCAGCAAGATGGGCCTGCAACGGAGACCAGCTGCTCGAGAGCCTCAAGAAAGCGACATGATTGTCACTCCTCCGTGGGATCTGTGCATCGGGCCCATGGCCTTCTACTTTGCCATCTGGGGATGTCTCCTCTGCCTGTTATGGTGGGGGCTGCTGGTTTTCCATTGGAACAACCTAAGGACATTAGAAGAGCTCTGTTGGATCAGCCTGGGGGCAGGGGCTGCGTTCATCATGGTGGGCTGCTGGTTTTCCACTGGAAGAACCTAAGGACATTAGAACAGCCCTGTTGGATCAGACCAGGGGCAGGGGCTATGTTCATCATGGTGGGCTGCTGGTTTTCCATTGGAACAACCTAAGGACATTAGAAGAGCCCTGTTGGATCAGCCCAGGGGACTATCTAGTCCAGGGTTACAGTGTGTGTGTGTGTGTGTGTGTGTGTGTGTGTTTCTGGGGACACTTTCAATCTCCCAGACCCTCGCCCCCGTGGCCCACACTCCACCAGATTTCGACAGCAAACTGTTACGGAGGGTTAGAAAGGGCACATTCTGTCAGCACTGCTAATTCTGGCAGCCCAGTAACAGCAGGGGCTGCACCGGAGAACGGGGGCCGCATGCCTGTGGCCCACCCCCGACCTAGTCCAGCATTCTGTTCACACAGTGGCCAACCAGCTGCCTGTAGGAAATCCACAAGAAGGACACGAGCGTTCATATTTTATATGGTTTTATGTGGTACTTTGTGGTTTTAATTTTTGTGAACTGCCCAGACAGCTTCGGCTACAGAAATGAAATAAATAAATAAGTGCAATAGCACCCCCCGCCCCAGCTCATGTCCCCCAGCCACAGGGGTGGGACCAAAAACACCAGCATATTTTAGCTTCTGGCCATCGTGGCAGCAGATTCTATAATTCAACTATGCCCTGCGTGTAGCACTGCTTCGGCTTGTCTGCCTTGAAACTCCCAGCTTCTTCTTTCCTTATCCACTCTCTGTCCATTTTCTCCACATTATTTTATCTGCCTCTATTGTGGCTCCGCTTTTTCACTTGTCTGTCTAAACCAAGGAGCTTCCAAGGTTCTAACTTTTCCTCGTAGGGCAGTTGCTCCAGGCCCCAGAACATCTTGGTTGCTCTTTCCTGCACCTTCTCAAACTCTATGATGTTTGTTGTACGATGCGGCAACTGTAACAGCACACAGTATTCGCGCCATAGATTTCTATAAAGGCATTACGATGTTGGCAGTTTTATTTTCGATCCCTTTGTCCTAATGATCCCTAGCACAGAATTTGCCTTTTTCACAGCTGCTGCATGCCGGGTCGACGCTTTCGACCTTCTCTCTGGAAGCACAGTGAAAGTTAGGCCATAAAAATTGGCAGGATTATGAATTAACTTTAATTTGTGCGCATTTTCCTTTCCTTTTTAAAAAAACACACACACGTCTGTTTGCTAACTTCATTGAGCAATTGTTCGGGGAAGCCTTCCTCACTGTGCTATTCTCCATATTGATATTGTAAGCTGCATTGATTCCTTACTGCCTATGTAACACTTCTCTGTAGTGTAATGATTTTCCTGAGAGAGCAGTAAAATATAATGTGAAAAAATATTTAATAAAATATAAAACATAAAAAAACACGTTGCCTGAATGATGCAGGGAAAAGCGCCGGACGAAAGCAAAGCAGAGTCAATCCCATTTTGCAGCCTAAGGCTGCAGTTCTGTTGGGGGCCCATGGGGGGGCATCTGTTGAGGGGGCCATTGGAGTGGGGTGAGAACATGAAAATAGGGTGTCCACTTGCATTTTACCAAAACAAAGGAAATGCATCGCCAAAAAAGAGGACAAAAGATGACACAGATTTGCATCAACTTTGCACGTGACAATTTAAATGTGTGGATGCCAATTAGACATGATTATTTATTTATTACATTTCTATACCATCCAATAGCCGAAGCTCTCTGGGCAGTTCACAAAAAATAAAACTGCAAAATACAGCGTAAAATATAATAGAAAATATAGAAGTTTTAAACTACAATATAAAAGTACAACCAGAGTAAAACCTAGCAGCAATACGCAATAGCAGATTTAAAACAATCGAGCTAACCCCCAGAAATGCTAAAATGCTGAGAATACCTGGGAAAATAAAAAGGCCTTCACCTGGTGCCAGAAAGAGCACAACGTAGGCACCAGGCGAACCTCTTTAGGAAGCTCATTCCACCACCGGGGTTCCACAGCAGAAAAGGCCCTTTTCTAGGTAGCCACCTGCCTCACTTCTTTTGTCAGGGGCTCCCAGAGGAGGACCACCGATTTTGAGCATTCAAGTAGAAATCGAGTGTCCTCACTATAGTGGGGAAGGCCGTGACCAGGTGATCTTGGAAGAAACTGATTATCTAGACCCATTTCAGTTGGGCTTCAGGCTTGGGCATGGGACAGAAACGGCCTTGGTCGCCTTGGTGGATGATATGAGGAGGGCTCTGGATAGGGGTGAATGCTCCTTCCTTGTTCTCCTCGACCTCTCAGCGGCTTTTGATACCGTTGACCACGGTATCCTCCTGGACCGCCTGGAGGGGTTGGGCATTGGGGACACCGTATTGCGGTGGTTCCGGTCCTTCCTCTCCGGCAGGTACCAGAGGGTAGCACTGGGAGAGGAGGTTTCGGACCCGTGGCCACTCACTTGTGCGGTGCCACAGGGTTCCATCCTCTCCCCGATGACATTTAACATCTATGTGAAGCCGCTGGGGGCTATCATCAGGAGGTTAGGGGTGCAGTGTCATCAATATGCGGATGACACGCAGCTCTACCTCTCGTTCAAATCTTCACCAAGATTGGCCATAGAATCCCTGTCCAAATGTCTGGAGACGGTGAGTGGCCGGATGGGGAGGAATAAGCTGAATCCTGACAAGACCGACATACTTTTGTTGGGAGACAAGGAGGCTGGGGGATGTTGGCCTGGTGTTGAATGGGGTACAGCTACCCTTGAAAGACCAGGTCCACAGCCTGGGGGTCATTTTGGACTCCCAGCTGTCCATGGAGGCTCAGGTGTCAGCTGTGAGCCGGACAGCGCTGTATCAACTCCATCTGATACGGCGGCTGCGCCCCTTCCTTCCCGACCATCTGCTCCCATCGGTAGTACATGCCCTGGTCTCCTCTCGTTTAGACTACTGTAATGCGCTCTACGTGGGGTTACCCTTGAAGACGGTTCGGAAGCTGCAGCTGGTACAGAACGCGGCAGCTCGCCTGATTAAAGGCAGCCGCCGGCGAGATCACATCACTCCAGTGCTGAAGGAGTTGCACTGGTGACCAGTTGTTTTCCGGGCCAAATTCAAGGGGTTGGTTTTGACCTTTAAAACCCTATATGGTTCCGGCCCAGCCTATCTTAAGGAGCGCCTCCAGCAGCACCAGACAGGCCGCTTAACAAGATCAGCCTCGGATGGCCTTCTGTCTGTCCCATCAGCCAGGACAGCTAGACTGGTGGGGACGAGGGAGAGGGCCTTTTCTGTGGTGGCCCCCACTCTGTGGAACTCCCTCCCTAGGGAACTCTGCCATGCCCCCTCTTCAATGAGCTTCCGCCGTGCATTAAAAACGTGGTTGTTCAGGCAGGCATTTGGGGTGGGTTAGGGTATTTTAGAAAATGTTTTTATTGTAGAATTTTATTGTTTTAAACTGTTTTATTATATGCTTTGTACATCGCCCAGAGTGGCTGGGTGACCAGCCAGATGGGTGATTAATACATTTAATAATATAAATAAATAAATAAATAAATAAATCTATCTATCTATCTGTAGGCCCACTGCTCTGTCTGCTGTTCCAGTGTGATGGATGGGCGACTTGAAAGCCCTCCACTGTTCTCCCTTCTTAGGGTTCTTTACCTTTAAACCAGATGTAGGCAAGCCAGGCCTTCACACAGTGGGTGCCTTCAAACAGAGGACTGTCCTCTGTAAAGCAGGACACACGGCCCCCTTACATGTAAGACTACGCCAACTCTCGGTGGTCCACATACTGGCAGGGGTACCACCACGCCATGGAGCCCCTAGGACAGCAGTGGTGTAGTAGAGGCAGGGCTCGCAGGGACGCCGCCCCGACACTCGTTCAGTAGCAGGGACGCCTGGCGTCATCTGCCAACCCTCCAAGGCTTCCCTGTCCTCTCTGGGCTTAGCTGCAGTGCTCACGGTTGCTGGAGGGGAAATGAACTTCCCCAGCGACACTGTATCGTTCCCTGCTGTGATGAAAAGTACTTGGGATGTCTTGGTCTGGAATGGGCAGTTACGACCCATTTCGCTTTGCCAAAGACCTGCTCCTGGTGGAGATGGAAACTGCTGCAACTGGTTCCTTGATATGAATCACACAGGTTGTGGCTATGGAGGCTGTCGCAATGAATGCCTGCACTCCAGCAGTGGCCGCTGCACCACTGAAGAACAGACCGTGGACAGTTGCTCCGTTCCAGAAGCATACAAACACCTCCAGTTCGGCCTTTGAAACAAGAACATCAGAAGAGCTCTGGTGGGCAAGACCAAAGGCCTGTCTAGTCCAGGATGTTGTTCCTCAAGTGGTCAGCCGGATGCCTCCGGAATGCCAACAAGCAGCCCAACTCCACAGAAGCAGCCCTCCTGCTCCTCCTCCTGCTCCTCCTGCTCAACGGTAGGAGCCCTCCATGGTAGCTGCTCTCCTGCTCCTTCTCCTGCTCCTCCTGCTCAATGGTAGGAGCCCTCCATAGTAGCTGCCCTCCTGCTCCTTCTCCTGCTCCTCCTGCTCAACGGTAGGAGCCCTCCATGGTAGCTGCTCTCCTGCTCCTCCTCCTGCTCCTCCTGCTCAATGGTAGGAGCCCTCCATGGTAGCTGCTCTCCTGCTCCTCCTCCTGCTCCTCCTGCTCAATGGTAGGAGCCTTCCATGGTAGCTGCTCTCCTGCTCCTCCTCCTGCTCCTCCTGCTCAACGGTAGGAGCCCTCCATGGTAGCTGCTCTCCTGCTCCTTCTCCTGCTCCTCCTGCTCAACGGTAGGAGCCCTCCATGGTAGCTGCTCTCCTGCTCCTCCTCCTGCTCCTCCTGCTCAATGGTAGGAGCCCTCCATGGTAGCTGCTCTCCTGCTCCTCCTCCTGCTCAACGGTAGGAGCCCTCCATGGTAGCTGCTCTCCCGCTCCTTCTCCTGCTCCTCCTGCTCAATGGTTGGAGCCCTCCATGGTAGCTGCTCTCCTGCTCCTCCTCCTGCTCCTCCTGCTCAACGGTAGGAGCCCTCCATGGTAGCTGCTCTCCTGCTCCTCCTCCTGCTCAATGGTAGGAGCCCTCCATGGTAGCTGCTCTCCTGCTCCTCCTCCTGCTCAACGGTAGGAGCCCTCCATGGTAGCTGCTCTCCTGCTCCTTCTCCTGCTCCTCCTGCTCAATGGTTGGAGCCCTCCATGTTAGCTGCTCTCCTGCTCCTCCTGCTCAACGGTTGGAGCCCTCCATGTTAGCTGCTCTCCTGTTCCTTCTCCTGCTCCTCCTGCTCAACAGTTGGAGCCCTCCATGGTATCTGCTCTCCTGCTCCTTCTCCTGCTCCTCCTGCTCAACGGTTGGAGCCCTCCATGTTAGCTGCTCTCCTGCTCCTGCTCCTGCTCCTCCTGCTCAACGGTAGCAGCCCTCCATGGTAGCTGCCCCCCTGCTCCTTCTCCTGCTCCTCCTGCTCAACGGTTGGAGCCCTCCATGTTAGCTGCTCTCCTGCTCCTGCTCCTCCTGCTCAATGGTAGGAGCCCTCCATGGTAGGGCCCTCCTGCTCCTTCTCCTGCTCCTCCTGCTCAACAGTAGCAGCCCTCCATGGTAGCCACCCTCCTGCTCCTGCTCCTTCTGCTCAACGGTAGGAGCCCTCCATGGTAGCCAACCTCCTGCTCCTTCTCCTGCTCCTCCTGCTCAACGGTTGGAGCCCTCCATGGTAGCTGCTGTCCTGCTCCTTCTCCTGCTCCTCCTGCTCAACGGTAGCAGCCCTCCATGGTAGCTGCCCCCCTTCTCCTTCTCCTCCTGCTCAATGGTAGGAGCCCTCCATGGTAGCCGCCCTCCTGCTCCTTCTCCTGCTCCTCCTGCTCAACGGTAGCAGCCCTCCATGGTAGCTGCCCCCCTGCTCCTTCTCCTCCTGCTCAACGGTAGGAGCCCTCCATGGTAGCCGCCCTCCTGCTCCTTCTCCTGCTCCTCCTGCTCAACGGTTGGAGCCCTCCATGTTAGCTGCCCCCCTGCTCCTTCTCCTGCTCCTCCTGCTCAATGGTAGCAGCCCTCCATGGTAGCCGCCCTCCTGCTCCTTCTCCTGCTCCTCCTGCTCAACGGTAGCAGCCCTCCATAGTAGCTGCCCTCCTGCTCCTTCTCCTCCTGCTCAACGGTTGGAGCCCTCCATGTTAGCTGCTCTCCTGCTCCTTCTCCTGCTCCTCCTGCTCAACGGTTGGAGCCCTCCATGGTAGCCGCCCTCCTGCTCCTTCCCCTGCTCCTCCTGCTCAACGGTAGCAGCCCTCCATGGTAGCTGCCCCCCTGCTCCTTCTCCCGCTCCTCCTGCTCAACGGTAGCAGCCCTCCATAGTAGCTGCCCTCCTGCTCCTTCTCCTGCTCCTCCTGCTCAATGGTTGGAGCCCTCCATGTTAGCTGCTCTCCTGCTCCTTCTCCTGCTCCTCCTGCTCAATGGTTGGAGCCCTCCATGGTAGCTGCTCTCCTGCTCCTTCTCCTGCTCCTCCTGCTCAATGGTAGGAGCCCTCCATGGTAGCTGCCCCCCTGCTCCTTCTCCTGCTCCTCCTGCTCAACGGTAGCAGCCCTCCATGGTAGCCGCCCCCCTGCTCCTGCTCCTTCTCCTCCTGCTCAACGGTAGGAGCCCTCCATGGTAGCCGCCCTCCTGCTCCTTCTCCTGCTCCTCCTGCTCAATGGTAGCAGCCCTCCATGGTAGCCGCCCCCCTGCTCCTTCTCCTGCTCCTCCTGCTCAATGGTAGCAGCCCTCCATGGTAGCCGCCCCCCTGCTCCTTCTCCTTCTCCTCCTGCTCAACGGTAGGAGCCCTCCATGGTAGCCGCCCCCCTGCTCCTTCTCCTGCTCCTCCTGCTCAATGGTTGCAGCCCTCCATGGTAGCCGCCCCCTGCTCCTTCTCCTGCTCCTCCTGCTCAATGGTAGCAGCCCTCCATGGTAGCCGCCCCCCTGCTCCTGCTCCTTCTCCTCCTGCTCAACGGTAGGAGCCCTCCATGGTAGCCGCCCCCCTGCTCCTTCTCCTGCTCCTCCTGCTCAATGTTAGCAGCCCTCCATGGTAGCCGCCCCCCTGCTCCTTCTCCTGCTCCTCCTGCTCAATGGTAGCAGCCCTCCATGGTAGCCGCCCCCCTGCTCCTTCTCCTGCTCCTCCTGCTCAACGGTAGCAGCCCTCCATGGTAGCCGCCCTCCTGCTCCTCCTGCTCCTGCTCTTCCTGTTTCTTCTGCTCATGCTCCTCCTGCTCCTGCTCCTCCTAGTTGTAGCCCTGTGCCACAGGTTCCCCCCAGCATTTAGTCTTCCAAGGTACACTGTCCTGGCACATGGAGCTTCCATTTAGCGATGCCCCCTGCTGATCAGTCATCTTTCAGCAGGGCTGGTGGAATGGCCAAGCTTGTCCTCCCATCTTCCTCAGTTCTGCCCACTGAAATAGCTGCTGATGGTGATGGCTGAGGGAGGAGGAATGTATTGTATTTCTATTTAAATCATAATTTCTACATTTCCACGTATACATATAAATTAGCTTTTGCATATTTCACATCCTCTTTTGTCATCTTCTTTGGTGATTCATAAGTGGCCACCCTACGTTTGTTTGTTTATTTACTTATTTTACAATATTTGTATACCACTCCATATCTAAAACAGATTTCAGAGTGGTGAACACAAAAAATGAAATAGTAAAAGAATAAAAAGATTAAAACACCATATTAAAATTATGCTTTTAAAAGAAACAGAATGCCAACAGGAAGCGTGGCTGGTCAGTTAAGGAATGCCTCCTGGAAGAGTGCTTTTTTCAGGAGGTGCCAGAAACAACACGATGTTGGCACCTGCCTGACCTCCAGAGGCAGGGAGTTCCAAAGAAAGGGGGCCACCACACTGAAGGCTCTTCTCCTGGTGGACTCCAATCAGGCCATAGGTCCGTGTGGAAGCGCCAGGAGCATGCCCTCCGATGACCTCAGTGACTGGGAAAGTTGGTAAGGGAGAAGGCACTCTTTCAGGTATCCTGGCCCAAGTACATGGGATATAGACTGAGTCCACACCTGAGATCCTTCAGGTCGCCAGTTCAAGACCGGCTGTCAAGGGCTCCTTGGAGGGCTCTCAGTCTAATCCAGTAGCCAAGTCCAGACACAGACAAAGGGATTCTTTTCAAAGCTTTATTCTTCTTTTACAACTTAACAGCTCTACAGGTAGCAACTAGATCTGAGCAGCAGCATCCCTATGCCCTAAGTTGGAACAGTTGGTCCCCGTTTGAAAGGCAGTTACTGGCAGACCCCTGAATATAAGGACTAGGGAGAATCCCTCCCCTTTTCCCTTGAATCCTCTGGGCGCAACCGTTCTTTGAGCGCCAACCGGGCGCTACGCCTCCTTTCCGCACTCTCCATTTGGCGCCGCTCTCTGCATCTGCACCGCGCATCCACCAAGTCTGCTATCGGTGCTGGGTCGCTCCCTGGACTGCTTTCTAATCTAGGAACGTGGGTGGGAGGAATTTCTGTCAGCTGCGGGCCCAGGGAAAAAGGGGCGCGCTCCTCTCCCAGGAGCGACTGCTCTTCCTCCGAATCAGAACTACTCTGGGATTCTATGGGCTCGGTGTCCACCCTGACACTGGCTGTGGGTTCCAGTTCTGAGAGATGTCTCACCATTTCACCCATGAAAGACCGGTATCGCACGATCCCTTTGGCACATGCCTGTTCAAAGGGGTGAATGCTCCTTCCCTGTTTGCCTCGCAAGGCTTCCTGCAGCATGAAGACCTGTACATGCCTCACGGCAAGCCCACCCTGACCTTTGAGAACAGGGCAAGTGCTCTCAGTCTTGCTGAGATGTTTCCCCCACCGCCGCTACCACCATCACCACTTCGTCCTGGATACAGCCTCTCTGACCTGGAAAAGCTCAGCGCGGCTCCAGCGACGGCATTAAAGGAGCAAGCCGGCAAATCAGATATGACAGCAGATCACAGGCCAATATGGTAACCAGCTGTCTCATTTTCATGGGCCAACCGTTGTCTTAGAAGAGCAAAGCACCCACCTGAGGCAGGGGAGGAGGGAAGGGGAAAGCAGCATGCAGAGATCTACAGAGAAGGATGAATAGAGTGGGTCCTCTCTTCTTCATCCACAGATCCTCGACTATTCTGGATACTCACACATGCCGCAAAACATGCACGCGATCATGGATCGCAACAATGGCGAGTCCTGGAGCTAGGGATGTACGAAAGTCACTTACCTTTAACGAAATTTGATTCGCGGTGGGGGGGAGGTGCTCCGTCCCTCCCCCCCGAAATTCTGGCTGGGGGGGGAGGCACTCCGTCCCTCCACCCCCGAATCCTGGCCGGCTGGGCCGCAAATGCGGCGGCCATAGCCACCGCCGTTTGCGTCCCTGCAGTCAGCCGTGATAGGCTACGTAAATGTTTACGTAGCCTATCACGGCTGAGTAAAAAAAAATAACAAAAAACCGCGCGTACGCAAATGGCGGTGTCCATGGGCGCCGCCATTTGCGTTCCTTATTTTGGCACGTCTAGTCTACGTAAACATTTACGTAGACTACGGCGAAAATAAGGGGAACGCAAATAGCGTAGCGTCTACGCTATTTGCGTTCCCCTTATTTTCGCCGTAGTCTACGCGCTTTTTTTTTTTTACTCAGCCGTGATCGGCTACGTAAACATTTACGTAGCCTATCACGGTATTTTTAAAAAATCTAGCTGTGATAGGCTACGTAAATCTTTACGTAGCCTATCATGTTTTTTTTTTGTTGTTGTTTTTTTACTGGAAATGGCGGCAGCGGCAGCCGGTCAGAAGCCCGGCCGCCGCCGCGCTGCCATGCCGCTGCCGCCGCCACCGCGCTGCCGCCAATTCGCCCAAGGTAAGTCCCGTCCCGGGGGGGCGGGGGGGGGGCAGACCGTTTTGCCACCAATTTCCGGGGCCTCCCTGAGATTCGTGGCGAAATTCTCTGACATCTCTACCTGGAGCATAATAAGTACTAGTGCAATGAGCTGTCATGGGGGAAGAAGCCTATTTCCTCAGAATCAGCTCAGTATTATACATCCCCCAAGAACGTAATCCACAAACTTGTGACAAACTGCAGAAAGACGCACTGCATCATCCGTCTCAAGGTGCAGATGTCTTGGATAGGAGAATGTGTCAGTTTCACTTCCTCCTGAATTCACCTTTTTTTCTTTCTCTATCCAATATGAAGAACTTTGCAGATTTGGCTACGTTGTTATGAAAAACCAACTGAGACTAAATTCTTGCTCAGCTGCAGTGGCCAAATTCAATCGGTACAGCTATTCCTGGCACAGGGAGGACAGTGATGTGCCCGCCTGCCATGTAGTTGTTAAATAGGAGTCCATCGAAAAAAAGCTAGAAACCCTAGTTAACCATGAAGATGGTTGAATACACAATGGAATTTGAACCCAGATCTTTAAGCGAAAGAACATGAAGCCCTGGGCCTGGATGGATGAATCTGTTAGTTTTCGTTTCTCCTACATTTGATTTAAAAAAATAAATACATTCAAGGGGGTGTTGTCTGTAAAACGGAGAAGTTTGTGAATTTGGGTAAATTCTTATCAAAACTGAACTGAACTGAAATTCTCACTCATGCTTAGTCACGATCCAGGTAAGGTGCTCCATGCATGTGAGAGCCAGTGTGGTGTAGTGGTGAGAGTGTTGGACTGGGAGCTGGGAGATCTGGGTTCTAGTCCCCACTCAGCCATGGAAGCTCACTGGGAGACTTTGGGCCAGTCACAGACTCTCAGCCCAACCCACCTCACAGGGTTGTTGTTGTGAGGATGGAATGGAGAGGAGGAAGATGATATATGCTGCCTTGGGTTCCTTAAGGAGAAAAAAAGGCGGGATATAAATGTAATAAATGAAAAGAAAAATGCATGCTCACAAAGAATCATAGCATCGGAAGGGGCCTACAAGACCACTGAGTCCAACCCCCTGCTCCATGCAGGAAGCCTGATTCCCATGCGGTCTCCCACCCAAGTACTAACCATGGCTGGCCCTGCTTAGCTTCCGAGATCAGATGAGATCAGGCGCATCCAGCCCTTTGCTTATGAAGTCTTCCACATGTAAACTTCTGTAAACCACCCAGAGAGCTTCAGCTATGGGGCGGTGTAGAAATCTACTAAAATAAAAAGAAATGTGCAGTTGATGCAAAGCAGGTTACACTTTACTTAGAGAGCAGTCTTATGGTCCCTGGGCGAGCGTCAGACTGTATACTGCAGTCTGGTTACCTGACGTTTGGGAAAGAGTTTTTCGAGGCTGGGTTTTGTTTAGTTTTGCCAAGTCAGCAAGGCGCACCCAGCACAGCAAACTAACGCACCTTTGGCTTGGCACGCTGCACGCACAAAGAGGCCAAAGAAGGCTTCATGCGTGGGTGCAAGGACGCTGCCAGACCTCTCCTGCATAACTGCCCTTGGCACTGAGATGTCGCTTCCAGGCCAACAACCCGAGCCAATGGAAAATGGACTCTAATGAAGCCACTGTCTGCTTCTCGCACGGCATCGTTCTCCCGGCAGACGCATCTCCATAAAAGCCCAGCCGTGCCGCTTGTTCAACCTGCTCGCGTCCCCACGCCAAGGGCAATCTTAACTGCGGTGTGGAACGCATTGTACAAGCCATAATGCCGGCTGTTAGTTCTCAACGATGGCCTAGGCATCTGGAGAGCGCTTGCCTTTTAAACTCTCGGCCTTGTAACAGCTTCTGAAAGCCAAGCCCTGGGCTGGGAGTTGGGGCAAGAGGAAACACACCAATGTGGAACCCGCTGCGTGGAGACGTCCACTCAATTTGAGCTGTGGCAACGCCAGGGCTTCAAGGAATGCCTCGGCGGGGAAGTCACCTTGCTTGGAGGCACGTTTGTACCCTGGCTCCTGTGTCTGGTGCAAATTACCAGCCTGGCCGGCACAAGACATTTTAGCACCAGGGTTGGAAGACCTGTATGGTGCTTCCCTGCAGCTGGTTGATACGGGACACAGCCCAACAAGAGCGAGCCCTGGGAGAACAAAATTCAACAGGTAAAGCTTGACCAGACATGGAGATGATGCTATTATTATTATTATTATTATTATTATTATTACAGCATCTTCCATGTGCATGGCTCTTTTCAGAGAGTAAGAACACAGTTCTCTTCCCTGATGGGCTTACAGTCTAAAATTCAACATGGGAGAAACAGAAGAGGGTGGAAGCTTTGCTTGTAGGTTTCTACCTGAATTAAAGTAAATATTCATTATGTTTTTCACCAAACTGGAAAAATAAAACCAATAATAATGAAATATTATTGTCAATAATGAAATTTAAAAACACCGAAACTGACTGTGCTTGGGGACCATAACCCTTCCCAATTCTGTCACCTCCAGGTATTGTCTCCTTTGCCGGTCACCTGTTTGGATGATCCCTCTCCCTCAACTGCCTTGCACAGAACATCGGCTAGAACAGTGGACTCCTTCCCTCCACAACTCAGTGTGAACAGCGGCTGGTCTTCCACTCCAGCTGTGGACATCAGATGTTGGGTCCCTGAGGCTACAGAGTGACCTGGTTGCTGATAATAAAAAAAGAAGAAGAGCAAGAGCTCTTGGGAGAACCGTCGAAAGACTCTTAACACGGCAGCATCTGTCTCAGGCGGGTAGGCTGGTATTTGTCCCAAACATTGACAACTCAGAGAGGCAAAAAAGTCTTCGTTGCAGAATGGGATGCTGGGTTATGGAAGGTGGAAGAGGGGGTTATCTGGCACCCGCCAAAGGGCCCCAAACCTCCCACATTTTTTAAATTAACACATTTTCTTACCAGCAGCTGGGATTGCTGTGAAATTGGTTTCTGTTGGTGCAGAAAACAGTGTGTTCAAAAGAATTATTTAGTATGTTGGGGCGCAGACCTCACCTCTGCTTTGTATGCAGTCAAAGTTTGGGCAGGTTCCTTGCCCTTGGCCATGCCTCCCATGGCAGCCATTTTGTGGTAGTGCTCAGGACAGTTTCTCAAATACACCCATGGCCCCAAAAGGTTGCCTACTGCTATGCTAGGGTGCCTCTTGTTGAACCAGAGCCCTGAGACTTGGTACATGTGTACCAAAGATAGGTTAAAAAGGTCTCAAAACAGGAACTTTATATACCACTCCCTCCAAATAGGGGGAACATCCACAGGCTTGGTTCACATGTAATGGCAACGTGGAGTATGGGTTGTTGTTGAATTGTGGGTTGTTGTTGTTGAATGATGGGTTGTCGCTATGTACGAACCTTGTCCTGTGGTTTAACTATGGGTTATTAACCACATATAACCCAGGAAGAGAACCCATGGTTTGTTCTTGGGTTGTGAACTCTGGGTTGTTCATGGTTAACAACCCATACTTAAACCATAGTGCAGGGTTTGCACATGACAACAACTCACGAATCAGCATCAACTCACGATTCAATGACAACCCATACCCAACCTATTCTCTGGGTTGTCGTTATCTGCGAAGGTCATAATGTATCCCCAAATAGCTACAGTACTTCCAGACCACCCAGAAAGCTGGAATGTATACATGGTTTTTCCTCTGTTTCCCTCCCATTGACACCCATTGATGGCAGCTCCAGGGTTGGTGTACTTCTTGGCCTTTAGGGGGAGGACATGTTGGGGCAAAAAGGGGACAGAGGATCCTATGGATCTACGGCCTCCCCTGACATGCCCTATTCCTGACTCCTCCCTGTTGGAAGAGCAACAGTGGCAGAACTTTCTGCCATGACACCAGGGAGACCAAACCTTTGAAGGCCAAGAGCGGTCCCCGTTCTGGAGGCAGAGAGCAAGCGAGCTCCACAACATCCAATGGTCCCTCAGCTCCCAGCCCCACCCCACCAGGAGCATATGATTGCTTCCTTAATCGACTAAAAAGCTGTGTAAGGTTAATCGGGAAGCAGATGGTTTTCTTAAATATTATTTTCAATGCAAGTCTTTATAAAAACTGCAGATGGCAAGCATCATCTTAAAAGATGCATCCTTCGTTCACAACACACACCCATCATCTACAAACAGAAGTGGTTGGATCCAGATTTATGCTGGATCAACTGCGCTGATGGAACTGGATTTCCCTGACTGCTCCTTCCCACAGCAGAAGCCCCAGCCCCGTGAAAATGCTACGCACAGAGTCAGGAGAACCTGCTGAATAGGGTGAGCTGTGGTGTGTGTGTGGGGGATCCCCAAAAATTATGTGGGGTGAACTTCCCTGAGCAGAATCCTTCCTTTTGCAGAAGGCAGATCTGGGAGTGTGTTTCTTGCTTCAGAACTATTTTTTACTAAATGCACATTTATGAAAATTTAATCAATTGATTAACCAACTGAAACCCATATGATTAATTGGCTAAGATCTCTTTAATGGGGTTACAGGCCTATAACAGAAGCCTGCATTCTATCCCAGACACCAGAATGCCTCTTCAGACTTGTGCTGAGCTGACAGATGTGTGCTACATGTTTCTTATGGTTTCCTGCCATGTGAAAAGCACTGTAGCCCAGCTCTGCCGGTTCAAAACTTTTCAGGCTTGCTCCCGACTGGCAAAGACAGCTGGCTGTCTTCACCTTCTTTTGCTTCCCTCCAGTCCTCTCTCTTGTTGCAGCTACGTGTGAGAGAGAACCAGAGGTAAATGACAAAAGGAAAAATTTCCAAGGGCCAGGGAATATTAGATGAACCAAGATAACCGGAAGTTAAAAAAGTAGAAATTTCCAAGTGCTAGAGGATATTAGGTGGACTGAGATAATCAGACGTAAACAACAGAAGTAAGAATTCCCAGTTGCTAGAGAATATTAGTTGAACTGAGATAACCAGAGGTAAATGACAAAAGTAGAAATTCCCAGGGGACAGGGAATATTAGATGAACCAAGATAACTAGAAGTTTAAAAGGAGAAATTCCCAAGTGCTAGAGGATATTAGGTGGACTGAGATAATCAGAGGTAAACAACAGAAGTAAGAACTCCCAGTTGCTAGAGAATATTAGTTGAACTGAAATAACCAGAGGTAAATGACAAAAGTAGAAATCCACAGGTGCTGGGGAATACTGGTTGAATGGAGATAATCAGACTGAAGTAGAAATTCCCAAGTGTTAGGGAATATTAGTTGAGCTGAGATAACCCGAGGTAAACAACAGAAGTAGACTTTTCCAACTGCTGGGGAAGATTAGCTGCACTGAGGGAGAGAACCAGAGGTAAAGTAGAACTCATCTTTCCCTGGTTGGTAGGTGACCGCAAGGCCTTCCAGCTTTCTCTACTTGTTGGGAGGGAGCCTTTGAAATTCTGAACAGGCAGAACAGCTGTATTGTCCAGGTCTTAACTTCTCACACAATCCAGCAGATGCCCATTTTCCCCCCCTCCTGAGAAGGGGAGAGTGGGAGAGAAGGGGAAGGGAGAAGGGAGCAGTGAAAGGGGAGGGAGAAGGAGAGAATGAGAGAGAGAGAGAGATTTGCCAAAGGGGAAATACACAAAGTATCATTACAACCAAACTACGCCCCATGTTGTTCAGAGCGCTGTAATTGGATTAGATCTTTATCAGTGTTTCCCATTTGGAAGGGGATGTTTTTGCAAAACCTGGGGGCTACGTAGTGCTAATCAGGAAGGGCAGGGGGTGCCTTCTGCTACCCAGCAGGGGGGAAGTGCATCTCAACGGAGAGATTTAACTTTTATTGGCAAATAATAATGTTTCACAATGAGAAGAGCGCAAGAGGGAAACTGTTGGCATGTCAGGCTGCCTTCAGAGTAATGTACGTGTGTGTGTGTCCATGGTTTTTTTGTGTGTATTTGGTACAGAGATGATTTGGATCCCAAAACAAAGGCGGAAAGACTCCCTTATCTGGAATGCCAATGGAGCAGGCTCTCGGAGAAGACAGAGAGAGAGAGAAAGAGAGAAAGAAAGAAAGAGAGAGAGAGAGAGAGAGAGAGAGAGAGAGACTTTAGCTACAGCTGGGGCAGGCAACTGGTGGCTCAGGGCCCCAATTTGGCTTCCACATCTCATCTGGCCTCTGGAACAGCTTTCGCTCTCAAGGACCTCCTCCCATTTACTAAGCATCTCGTCTGCTTTCTTCCAAGCTGAGACAAAGGCAAAGGGCTCATTAACCCCCCTCTCCCAATGGCAGAAATGGGAGTATTAACCTCTTCTCTCCCAATGTGAGCCATGGGCAAAGGGTTCATAAACCACCCCATTGGCAGATATGGGCAAAGGGCTCATCAACTCCATCTCCCCCAGTGGGAGACCTGGGCAAAGGGCTCATGAACTCCTTCTCCCCCAGTGGCAGACATGGACAAAGGGCTCATTAACTCCTACTCCTCTACCCAGTCTGAACAGAAATAGAGACACAGGCAAAGTTCTCTCCTTATGTGCCTTAACTGCTCATTCCTGTTTGCAAGCCAAGACATGGGTAAACAGCCAAATAGAACAGATTAAGGAAAGAACTCACCAAAGGCCTCTGTTGTTGTTCACTGTGAGGAAGCAGGCTCTTGACTCCTGGCGCACTCCGGATGGCTCAGCTCTGACGGCTCTGGGCAGCAGCTGGATGCTCAATGTCCCTTTGCAGAGAGAGGCCAAGGCACCGCAGGTGGGCCACTCCCAAAGAACCATGCAGGCCTTAGGCCTAATCATAGCGAAGAAGGCTGTGGCATCTTGCATGCCAGGCATGCGCAGGCCTAATTACCCATGCTGGGGCAGCATGGCTTGTTTGGGGCGGGCCTCAAATAACCATGGGTTATTTGGGGGTTGAGCTCACCTCAAACAAGCCACCGGATTTGGACTGGGATTGTTTCGTGTGGAAAAAAGGCAAGGGAAGGGAGACATGATAGAGGCATACAAAATCATGCCTGGTGTGGAGAATGTGGACAGGGAGACACTTTCTCCCTCTTTCCTAATACTAGAACCCAATGGGGTCCTCCCACGAAGCTGATTGGTGGGAGATTCGGGACAGAGAAAAGGAAGGGCTTCTTCACACAGCACAGTTAAACTACGGAATTCGCTACTACAACATGTCGTGATGGCCACCAATTTGGATGGCTTTAAAACATGGTACAACAAATTCCTGGAGGGGAAGGCTACCAATGGCTGCTAGTCCTGATGGCTATATGCTACCTTCAGTACCAGAGGCAGTGAGCCTGTGGACACCACTTGCTGGGGAACATGGTGGGGGGGAGGGTGCTGTTGCGCTCATGTCCTGCTCGTGGGTTTCCCGTGAGGAGCTGCTTGGCCACTGTGTGAATGGAATGCTGGGCTGGATGGACCCTGGGTCTGATCCAGCAGGGCTCTTCTGATGTTCTTTCGGATGACACGGGAAGCTGAGCCAGTGCGAGCAATTAGGGACAATTGTCAACAAGGACGGAAGCTTGTCTGACAACAAGGACGGAAGCTTGTATCAGCCACTGTGATCGTGTGAACTGGGTCAGGGTTGCCTGTTGGATTTGGTGGTGCTTCCTCCTGCCCCCAGAGCAAAGTCATGCCATCCCACAACCTATGGATGTATAATGAACAGCTCTTCCCACCTGCCACGGCACACAGCTGTCCTTGCCCACCCTGCCAAGCCATCCTGGCTCAGCGCACACAAACTGATCTATTAAACTGAGCACGTGTTTGAAGGAAACACTTGACATTTCAATGCCTGTTTAAACGGGAGCATTAGATTCTAAACCCAGATTTACATGGAAATATGACATGAAACACACACACACACACACACACACACACACATCTTCTCCAGAACTCAGGGGACCTACTTTTAACAAAGAATATACAGACCGAATTCCAACAATTTTCATACAGAATTAACGTTGAGATGCCTCTTGTATATTCATGTCGAGCTAATGCATAAAGATGGGAAAACAGCCCTGGGCATTTATATAGATGGGGCAGGAATCGCATCCACCAAACTGTGTGTCATTGCTTGGAAAGGGAAATCTGGGAGTTTGCGGAAGGAGAATGCAGGAAAAAGAGGGAGTGAGAGAGAAAGGGGGTGCCTGTTTTGATGTGCTGGCCACACGGCAAAGCATTAGCATGAGTTGGTGATTTTGGTATGCCACCAAAATGTGTTTTTGGCGACTGTGAGGGAGGGACCATTGCTCAAGAGTAGACCGCATGCTCTGCATGCAGAAGGTTGCAGGTTCAATTCCTGCCATTGCCAGCTAGCAGGTAGCAGATCTGGGAAACAGTGGTATAGTGGAGAGAGAATACAGGGGACTGGAGCTCTGGGACTTTTTTTTCCTGCCAGAGCAGGATAAATGATGCTACCTATGGGAGCACTAGCATAACTGACAGACCCTCTTTGCTGTGGTAAGTGAACGAGGTGATAATAAGGTGGTCATGGGTGATATTCTAACACATCTGGAGGGCACCAGGTTGGGGCGCCCAAAGGCGTAGCATTTCAGAGAGCTGAACAGTGCTTGCATTATATGGCAGAAAAGGATTAATGAAGCTTATGCTTTCCTGAATCCCACCACCACAATTTTAGCTAAATCATGCACCCTATTGCCTTTTAGAAACAGCAGCTAAGGGTACAATCCAATGCATGCTTAGACAGAAAAAAGTCCTGCAACTCCCGGCATTCCCCAGCCAGCATGGCTGGCTGGGGAATGCTGGGAGTTGCAGGACTTTTTTTTCTGTCTACATCTGCATCGGACTGTGCCCAAAAGAGGCTGTCACACAGAGGGGCCAGGACTCCTCTGCCCCATCCTGGAATTTAACCACTAGAATTCAGTGTATTTCATGAGCCATGGGACTCATACCCATTTCAGGTACCCTGCCGCTATCTCGGTCAAGTAGGTTGAGAAGGGTTTGGAAGCAATACAAACAATAAGGCAAGAGAGAAAATGAAAAACAAGGAAAGACACCACCTCCACCAGCCACAGTCTCCTCCTCCCTCAACTGTCACCACCATCAACGATTCCAGCAGGCTGTACTGAAAGAGAGGAGAGAAGGAAACAGGGCCATTCCACCAACCCTGCTAAAAAAACACTACTTAATTTCCCCCCTCTTCTCCCCCCATTCTTTTCCCCTTGCGTATCATATCTTTTGGGATGGGCAGGGGATGGTCTTGTTTTATGAGGGGGGCCTGATGAGTGGAATAGATTCATAGAATAAAACAGTAGGGTTGGAAGGGGCCTGCAAGACCATCAAGTCCAACCCCCTGCTCCATGCAGGAATCCAAGTCAGAGCATCCCCGACAGATGGTTGTCCAGCCTCATCTTGAATGCCTCCAGTGTGGGAGAGCCCACCACCTCCCTAGGTAAAATACTTAGGAATAAAAATACTTTAAACAAAGAGACAGACCACCAATTGCTTGACCAGAGACTAAAGTGAGATGGTTGTCCAATGGCATGGCAGGAGTAGCAGTGCTTCTTTGAAACCGTTTCCAGTTTTCTGGAGTCAGGGGCGTCACCAAGGCAGGAACAGAGGGGCCAGAGCCCCACTTAGTTGAAGGAGAGAGGTGGGGGTGGGAATTGTAGTAATAAGTGAAATAATTCCCATTACCATCTAAAGGGTTTGGTGCATAAGACCATTACTGTCTTATACTTGCGCCATTAAGTCCAGAGAGTAAGTGTGCAATCCAATGCATGTTTAGACTGCAAAAGAAAAAGGAAAGGTTCCTCCTGTGCAAGCACCGGGTCATTACTGACCCCCAGAGGGACGCCGCTTGCGCTGGCGTTTTCATGGCAGACTATAGCGAGGTGATTTGCCATTGCCTTTCCCAGTCGTGACTACCTTTCCCCCACCAAGCTGGGTGCTCATTTTACCGACCTCGGAAGGATGGAAGGCTGAGTCAACCTGAGCCGGCTACCCGAGACCCGGCTTCCTCTGGGATCGAACTCAGGTCGTGGGGAGAGTTTCAGTTGCAATACTGCCGCCTACCACTCTGCACCACACAAGGCTCCTAGCCAGCATAGCTGGGAATTGTAGTACTTTTTCCTGTCTAAACATGCATAGGATTGCGCTCTAAACGTACCCAACTGCACCACTGAATCCAGGGCAGAAGGAAAATATAATTTGTCTCCTGCTGTAGGCTGTTCCAAGCTGACTTATTCTGAAACTTCAGCCGTTAGAGAGCTCTGCAGAAGAGGGGTGGGTTTCTGGCTGGTTTGCTTCCCATGGCCTCAAGGTGGCGAGCTAAGCATGGGAAGTGGAGTCGTTGTTCTCTGCGGGCTCTGCTCTGGCCCTTTTTCAGAACAAAGGCATATTAGCTCATCACCTCCAGCCTCAGACAGCAACTGGCTCTCTCCAAGAAAGTGGAGCCCTTTCCAGAATCTGAATTCACAGGGCAGAAGCCCAAAACAAAGCAAGACACGAATGGTTAGGGTGAGGGCTTAAATCAGCAGTGCCCTGGGAAACATGAACCAGGGTTACTGGGATAATGGGCGGAAATGCTAGAAATGGGTGGCATGACGATGTCACTGTTTGATACTTCACATCAGGAGTTGCAGAACCTCAGGCCATGGGCCAAATCTGGCCCTCTTGAGGTCTCGGTTTGGCCCTATAGGTTTCCCCAAATGGCCATGCCTCCCTCTGGCTCCATCCCTTTCCCTCCAACCACTGACTGTTTTGTGTGGTTCCCCCCGCGCCCCCCCCCCAATTCTGAAAGGTTGAAATGCCTCTCCCCAGGCTTTGTTCCTGGCTCTAAGAGCTTTCAGTTTAAATATGCTGGCATTTTCAGCCCCACCCATTTTGCCGTCGGCCACACCCACCCCTGGAATGTGGTCCCTCGAGAGCTTATTGGATTAGCCTCTGGGGCTGCAAGAGGTTCACCTCCTCTGCTTTACCCGCAGAAGCTCCCCAGTGCAATCGCCAGCAACAGACTCCAGGTAAGGCTGAGAAAGTCTGTGTCAGCCAGCGTAGGCAACCTGGTGCCCTCCAGAGGTTTTGGACTACAGCTCCCATAATCCTTAGGCATTGGCCTTGCTCGCTGGGGATTATGGGAGTTGTAACCCAGACATCCAGAGGACACCAGGTCACCTTCCCCCTCGTGTGCGCAGTTGCTGAGCCAGCCGGACCGATGGTCCAACTCTGCATAACTCGGTATCCTGTGTTCTCTTTTTAAGGGAAGGTCTGTAGCTCAGAGGAAGAGTACCGGGTTTGCAGGCAGCAGGTCCCAGGTTCCATCCAGGACTGGGAAGGACTCCTGTCTGAAACCATGAGGGAGGAAACGTTTCCCGAAAGGCATTGATTTGGGTTTAATAAATTCTGGTACTTCTGAGAGCTGTTCCTCCCCCTGGTCATTTGAAAACCTGGAGAGCCACTGCCACGCAGCTCTCAGTCCTGAGCTGGCTGGACCAATGGACTGGCTCAGTTCCCCGTGTTCTTATGCCGAGGCCAAAGAGGAGACCTACCTGCAAAGTCTGGAGGGTTTGGACCACCACGGCCCAATCTCCTGCAAAGGGAGGTTGAAAACAACTTGTCTGGATGAGAGAAAACAGAGAGGCACACTTCAGGAGATGCTGCTGCCCCCCTCCCCCCCCCTTTGCTGTCAGGGAGACAATCTGTTCCTTCTTTGCTGAGGAGGAACTTTACAATATGGCTGACGAGACGTCAGAAATCATTAAACAAAACAGAGGAGGACAGGGCAGGAGTGCTCGAGAGAAATGTCTTCTCCGCACGAGGGACAGACGGAGGTTGAACACCAAGCGGAAAAGACTTCTCAAGCTGGGCAGGAGGATAAAGGGGGGGGGCTCTGACTCCCACCTCAAGCTCCCTCTCAGGTGCCTCCAGTTCTAGCAATGCACAGCCCACCAGCAGAGGCCTGATGGTTGTGCAGGATTTGGCTCGGCACGTGGGAGTCCCAGGTCCAGTCTCTGACTCAGCCAGGAAGCACATCAGGAGGTCAGGGCAAGGCACCAGTCTCAGCCTGAGAAGGCCGGGCCGGAGGGCGGATGTCCCCAAATCTAGACCACGAGGGCCAGTGGCTGGCTTTGGAGCGGAGGCCAGGCGCCGGCACGCAGCAGGTCTGTCTCTGTTGACCAGGCAAAGCCAGGACTTGGGCCAGGCCTGGCCAAGGATGCACCTTCACGCTGCCTGCCAATTGCAGCGGACAACGGGGGGCGGCCCTATTTCTTTCCGCGTCTGAGAAGGGCTCCGAGAGCTAAGCGCACACCGTCCTGGGGAGCAGGGCCAGGGTCGAGGGTAGGCATGATTGGGCACCTGCCCAGGGCCCACATCCCAGCAGGGGCCCACTGATGACCGCTCCCTGGAGTTGCTCCTCCTCTTCGCCATTGCGACCTGCTTGTTCGCCTGCCTCTTGCTTTGGCCCCGGCAGTGGTGGCGGTGAGGAGCAGGAGATGCCGCGGCCTCCCTGCTCCCGGGCTCTCTGCTTGCCAAGCAAGCGACAGTGAGAAAGAGGACCCAGAGCAAGAGCAGCTGGTGACCACGGCGGCGAGAAGGCGGGCTCCCAGGGAGGGGGCCTTGCCCCAGGGGCCTCAAACTTCTGGAGCTGGTGCTGCCGGGTGTCTTGCTGTGCCTCTCTTGGTCTCCGAGATTCCCAGGACGATGCTCAGGAGCCTAACGTGACCTCACTTACCTTGCAGGGTCGCTGTGAGGATCCAAAGGGAGGAATGGTGGGAGAGAACATGTAATGATGATCGTAATCACTTGGAGGCCATGTGCTTTGACCTCTGAACAGGGGAGACCCGCTGTATATTTGCCTGGAGTGCTGCCAGCCTTGCGTGGATGTGGCTGCTCTGGAGACGGGGCGTCTCTGGCACTTGAAGGTGTAAGGCTTGGTGAGGTGTAAGGCTTGGTGAAAACAGCCTCCCTTGAATTCTAACATGGGCTCCCCGGTCCCTCCTGTTTCCAGAACAAACACTCAGCCATCCCCTTCCAAGTACTTCCTTTCTTTGTGCCCTTATTTCCCCATCATCTCTCACCATAGAACGTTTGTTCCTGTAACTCAAGGATGGGCGACTTGTGGTCCTCCAGATGTTTCCCCCTACAAATCCATTGGCTAGGCCAGCTAGGGCTGATGGGAGTTGTAGGCCAAAACATCCAGAGGGTCACAAATTCCCCCCCCCCACTCTACACCCTTCTGCTGCCCACAGGTATTGCTGTCTTAGGGGCACAACCTTATGCATATTTAGGCAGAAAAAGGTCTTACAACTCCCAGCCTGCCCCAGCCAGTTGTAGGACATTTTTCTGTCTAAACATGCTTAGGATTGCACCTGAAAGAATTCGACGCATTTCCCCTTGCCTCCCACTTAATCCTGGACCCCCCTCTAGAAAGTCCACGTAAGCCCATCTCTCTTGAGCTTTCCCCTCAAATCTTCCTCCAGCCACCTGCTCTATTAACCCTTGGGCTTCACCCATTAATCCTCACATCTGACAGAACTGCAGCCCAAATCCACATAACTGGATTTCACCTCATTCTTCCCGTCTCCCTCGCTTCTCTACTCCTCTTCCCCTTTTCTGGTCTCTGCCACATCTAAACTTGGATTGTAAGCTCCTTGGGGCAGAATCGTGCCCTTATCCAGAATCGTCCCCCTTATCCTTATCCAGATGTAGGGCCAAACTACGAGTTACATTATCCATGTTTCTAAAAAAAAGCGGGGGGGGGGGAAAGCTTAGCAAATGCTGCCGCTGCTTATTTTTTCCAGAAAAAGCAGCTGCATGTGCCCCTGATCCAAATTGGAACCACAGGGTTGAATTCAGATTCAGTCATACTTAGTGTAGACCTAGTCAATGGGACTTACGTTAGTCATGAATCACCTAAGCCCCATCATATCAATGCTTCTACACCAAGTATGGGTAAGACTGGATCCATCCAACTCAATGCGTGCATAAGGGGCTTAGCCCTTCCCTCCCCATGCTGATTTCCTGCTAAAAATCTCTCCCCCCCACCAAGCTAGGGAGGAAAGAATTAAACTTCTCTTTGTGCATCATGGAGGTCCATCGTGATTGGGATCAGGGCCCTGCCTAGCCGTTTTTTCCTCCCTGGAAAATGAAAGTGGTTAGCACTAAGCACTTTAAAAACAAAAGCAAAGCCCATAACACAGTCTTTTTAACATATAGTGTTTATTAGTTCATTAAAAAAGTATTTTTATTACTTCATTAAAAAGTATTACATCTAAATGCTTTCCCATAAAAGTGTGGGAAATAATCGATTAAATACAAAAAGTAAAATTGGGGCAACAAAGAACATATGGGGAAAAAATATTCTCATCGAGGCGTACGTATGACTCTCATAATCTAAGCATGATGCTACTGTAGGCCAGGCCAGAAGAAGAGAAGGGAGGGGTTCAGGAGGCATGATATAGAAAGGAAAGAAGGAGCACGGCGTCCGAGCCGTAGACTGGAAGTTCCCTGCAGAAGGGGCCTCCTCTCGTCTCAGTTCAGGTCAGCCTTGTCCAACCCGGGCCCCGCAGATGTGTACGACTGCATCTCCCATAATTCCCAGCCAGCGTGGCCAGTGGAGTTATGGGAGCTGCAGCCCGACACATCTGGTGTGCACCAGGTTCAGGAAGAGTGGCTTAGTTTGCTAGCTCCCTGGATCCAGGGTCAAATCGCAATCTAAGTGCCCAGTTCAGATTGGTTCATGTTAGGGTGTATAGCGCACAATGTACATCGGTGGCGACATAATAGTGCCTACTAAAGATGAACAACAAAAACAGTGACTACTAAAGATAATAATAGTGACTACTAAAGTGACTACTAAAGACAAATAAGATAAAGATAAACAATAAAGATAAACAAACGATAAAGATAAACAGTGACTACTAATAAACAATGTCTATTAATAGTGACTACTAAACAATAAACAATAGTGACTATGAACAATAAACAATACTACTAACAGTAAACAATAATGACTACTAATAGTGACTACTAAAGACTAGTGACTACTATTACTAGTGACTACTACTACTAGTGACTAGTGACTACTAGTAGTGACTACTACTACTAGTGACTACTACTACTAGTGACTACTACTATTAGTGACTACTACTATTAGTGACTACTACTACTGACTACTACTAAAGACTAGTGACTACTACTACACTACTAACAATAAACAATAGTGACTACTAATAGTGACTACTAAAGATAGTGACTACTAAAGATAAACAACAAAAACACTTGATCTCTCCTCCTCCTCCCCCCGGGGAGCTATTATCTCATGCACTGTCAAACAGATGTACCCATCTGCAGTTGCCAGGTGTTGAGGAATGTGGGTAGAGATCGCCTGGTCCTTCCCCCTTTAGGAAGAGTGGAACGTCGAGTGTTGCAACAGAGCGTGGCTCGCAACCCCGCTGGCCCGCACGTGTCGAAATAGCCTCTCCCCACCCACCCAAGCATCTAACTCATCATCTGGGCTCTGTCGCATCTGTTGGCCTCAAGTCACGGCACTCCAAACCTGACAGTGCCGATGCGAGGTGTCACAGGCTGCGTTTGGTGGTGGCAGCTCCAACAAAGAGGCCAGCATGTGCTCCTGGACATATTTCGGCTGATGCCAAGGCCCGGAGGTGGAGGACAGGGGGAGGAAGGAGCAGATATTAACCTCTGCAAGTGGTAGCACGAAAGGCCACAGAACTGGGAAGGGGGGATAAATCGGAGGGGTCCCAGCGGAAAGGAATGCTGGTGACAAAGGAAACAGGGGTGTGCGCAAACAGGGGTGTGCAGTTCTCAACGAAATGGGGGTGGAATATTCGCAACAAATGGAATATCCAGCCGAGGAGCTAGGCTGTGCTGGGAGTGGGTGAGAAATTCGTCCTGTCAAGGTTTTTTTCTTTTTTAACCACTTTACCCAAATTGCACCTCCTGAACCTTTAAGTGAGCTGAAACAGCAGTCTATAAAAATCCGCCTTTTTGCGAGCTTCGCAGTGCAGCTGATCTTGGGGAAAGTCCACACAAAAATGCACACTTAAGAGGAAAGGGCACCCAAATGGCACGTATTTTAGAAAAGCGCACACAAAACTGCATTACAGCAATGTAAAATACTTGGAAGAAAATGTGTATGTTGGGAAAAAGGGCCACACAAAAAGCACACCTTTCCATACGTTTGTTTTTTTTTAAACTTGCAAGCTTTTGTGGAAATGGGGCGGAAGGCGCTTTCCCTTAAAACCCCGATGGCCTTGGTGAGACCGGGACTGACTTATCTGTCATCTACACGCACAGCTGAACATGTTGTAAGACATTAGTGGGCTGTGCCGCTGAAGGACACAGGCCAGGGGGTTACTTCACTGAATGCTTCCCCTTGTAAACGAACTCCCTGCACATAGACAGCTAGTGCCTCAGGGTCAAAGCTCTAGCCCTTCTTCTTGACCCATTTTTTCCTTATGTGGAGGGGGAGTGATTGTGTACTTGCAGTTTGAATGAAACCATCAAAACGTTCTCCTAGCAATCAATGTATAACTGGAAAGTTAGCTGTATATGTCTTTGGAGCAGAGTGGCACCTTCAGAGCTTTTATTTCTCCTGCATGAACATGGTGGGTTAGTGTAATGCTCAATAACTGCATAAATCTGGACATTATGTATCCTGTGCACAAAATGGCGGCTTCCCTTAATGTCCTGTGGTCTGAACCTACAGATTACATCTGATCTGACTGGCCGTTGGAGTGATGCAACCCAGGCACAGAAACATCAGCCCTTAGCTCTGGCTCCTCAGATGTTAAATATACATCCTGCTTATTTATTAATTGAAGTTTTTCATGGCCTTGCCAGGGCTGCCCCAAGATATGTTGCTGCCCAAGGTGAAGAACAAGATGGCCCCCTCTCCCATTCCATGTACAAAAGCCTTTCTTCATGACTGAACATCTTTCTTCAACACTGACAGATGGGGCAGCATCCTCCACAACACCTGAAGGCAGCAGGCTACCTTTGGGGGCGTGGGGGAGGCCACATGGCACACGGTTTTCTCCTCCATAACTTTGCTACTGCCTCCCAGCATTTGCTGCCTGAGGTAACCTCCTCACTTTACCTAATGGTAGGGCCGGCCCTGAGTCTTGCTGCTGTGTGCTCAAGGCAATGCACTGCCTCACTATGCCTAACGGCAGGGCTGGCCCTGAGCTTTGCCTTTGAGTCCTCAAGGCCCTTCTCAGTTTGGCAAGGGGAATGTTATATGGATATGTGTTGGCTCTGACTTGTGTTTCACACACACACATGCACGCGCGCACACACACACTCCTAAGTTGTTGTTTATTGCTTTGTTGTTGTTGTTGTTCAGTCGTTCAGTCGTGTCCGACTCTTCGTGACCCCATGGACCATAGCATGCCAGGCCTTCCTGTCCTGCGCTCTCTCCCGGAGTGTGCTCAAGTTCATATTCATTGCATCCGTGATGCTATCTAGCCATCTCATCCTCTGCCGTCCCCTTCTCCTTTTGCCTTCAGTCTTTCCCAGCATCAGGGTCTTTTCCAGAGAGTTTTCTCTTCGCATTAGGTGGCCAAAATATTTGAGCTTCAGCTTCAGGATCTGTCCTTCCAATGAGCACTCAGGGTTGATTCCCTTTAGGATGGACTGATTTGACCTCCTTGCAGTCCAGGGGACTCGTAAGAGTCTTCTCCAGCACCACAGTTCGAAAGCATCAATTCTTCTGCACTCAGCCTTCCTTATAGTCCAGCTCTCACAGCCATACGTTGCTACTGGGAAAACCATAGCTTTGATTATACGGACCTTTGTCGGCAAGGTGATGTCTCTGCTTCTTACTATGCTGTCTAGGTTTGCCATAGCTTTCCTCCCAAGGAGCAAGCGTCTTTTAATGTCATGGCTACAGTCACTGTCTGCGGTGATCTTGGAGCCCAAGAAAGTAAAATCTGTCACTGCTTCCATTTCTTCCCCTTGTATATGCCAGGAAGTGATGGGGCCAGATGCCATGATCTGAGTTTTTTTAATGTTGAGTTTCAAACCAGCTTTTGCACTCTCCACTTTCACCCTCAACAAGAGGCTCTTTAGATCCTCTTCGCTTTCTGCCATTAGGGTGGTATTGTCTGCGTATTGGAGGTTGTTGATAATTCTCCCGGCAATCTTAATTCTGACCTGTGATTCATCCAACCCGGCATTTCTCATGATGTACTTTGCATATAAATTAAATAAGTAGGGTGACAATGGCAAAAATGTTCCCCCCAAATGTGGTAAATTAGCTCCAATAGTAGAATGTACCGGTCTCCCTATCTCAAAGAAAACGGATAGTACAGAGCTTGAAAAAGTGGAGAAAAATCAAAATAGGCTCAAACATACTTTTTGTTTATTTGTTACATGGTCCGCCTCCTAGCAATCTTACCCTCACAACAACCCCGTGAGGTACATTAGGCTGAGAGTCAGTGACTGGCCAAAAATCACCCTGTGAGCTTCATGGTCAAGGGGGGATTTGAATCTGGGTCTCCCAACTCCCAGTCAAACACTGTAATAGTTAGAGTCCAACCTCTACACCACAATGGTTCTCAGATGGCTTGGAAGAAAGATTATTAAGGGAGGATATGGTAGAAGCATATACAAGTATGCACAGGATGGAGAAATTAAATAGAGAAAAGTCCCCCCACCCCACTCCCTTAATACTAGAACTCAGAATTACCCAATGAAGTTGATTGGCAATTGATTTGCACTAGTTTCCAGACAGACAAAAGAAAGACGCTCTCCACACTATGTATTTGTGGAATTTGATGTCATGATGGCCACCAGCTTTGATGGCTTCAAAACAGATTAGGCAAACTGACAAAGGCTCAATGTACGAACAGTGACTAGTCTTTAGTACACAGCCCTGGCTTTCTCAACCCCCTTATCTCGGTTTCAAATCTTTCTTCATCTCTCTGATCCACGCTTGTTTAATCACCAAATGCAATGGGGCTCATTCCCAAGTCAGCAGGAGTTGCCATGGCCAAGAAGTAGAAAAGGACAAATGTGTCATTTCTCTCAGTTTCTCATTTTTCCAACTTTAACTTCAGCTCATCACTGAAGTTGAGAATTTTTTTTTTTTCAAAAGCTCACGTGAAAATTTGCATGAGTATGATCCAGCACAGCTTAGAGCCCTTTTCAGAGCCTACTGTCAGGGATGAGTCCAAGCCGCTTGAGATGTCTGACAGCTCCAATTCTGAATCAAGAGTTGGAACAGCTAGAGCAGAGCCCGAGGGAGGGATCTTCCCTAAAGAGCCAAGATGCCTGGAGAGATTCCTCCGAAGGCCTTGACAAACAGATGGCTCAGGCTGAGTCCCTGCCCCCTCCCTCCACCATGAGAACTCAAGTTTCGGAGGAGGAGGAAGAGGGGCATGAGTTGAGAGATGGTAGGGTACATCGCAAAGTAAACTGGAAAAGCTAGGGGCAGGGCTCAGGCGCTCTGCCAGGATAGCCACTCTTGGAAGCCTACGTAGGAGAGAGCCACGCTAAGGGAGGGGCGTCACTGCGAAGCAAGTCTGGCCATGAGGTTCATGCCCAAACTGTCGGCAACTTCACTACCCTCCGGTTTGTCTCCTCTGATTAGAGATTAGTTGCTTAGGGCCTGAGGCAGTCTGAGAGCTTCCTTGAATCTGCATTTGTAGAGAGGCTAGTCTTTAGCAAAATAAGCTCATATTAGCCCAAAGCTTTGTCTCCTTGTGGCGTTGATTGTGAAGAGGAAGGACAGTCCATTTCTGACACCTACTTTGTGGCTGTGATGGCAGCGCAAACAGCTTATTTCTCCGCCACAATTGCTACTGCACGGTGCCGGCCAACAAAGCTGTTTCGGGTAGTTATAGGGACATTGGAAGCTGCCTTATATGGATTCAGACCATCGGTGCACGTAGCCCAGTATTGTCAACACTGACTGGCAGCAGCTCCCCAGAGTTTCAGGCAGGAGTTTTTCCAGTCCTACCTGGAGATGCCGGGGATCGAACCTGAGACCTTCTGCATGTGAAGCACACGCTCTGCCCAATGAACTACAGCCCCTGGTCAAGAGTTTGCTTGGTGCAGGCCCACTGGGCCAGCTGTTGCAACCCTCGAAGCCCTGCGGTGATCCAGGCGTGTTACGTTCTGTAGGTACAATTGTTTGTATTCATTTCAACCTGGATGCCACAGTTGAGACAGATTTGGAGACAGATGTAGCCGTGGCACCATCTGGTCCTGTTATGCTTGTGCAGCCGGAGGATGTTGATAAACTGTTTGGAGGCCTGAGGCCTGCTACTTGCCCTTTAGATCTTTGCCCCACCTGGCTAGTGAAGTCTGCCAGAGCTGGGCTTACAACACAGTTACCAGAAGTGGTCAAGGCCTCATTAAGGGATGAGGCGCTTCCGGTGGTCCCAAAGGAGGCAGTGGTAAAACTATGATTGAAAAAGCCAGGTTGAGATCCCTTCGCTCTGGAGAATTACTGGCCAGTTTCAAATGAACTAGTTCTGAGCAAGGTCTTGGAGCAGGTGGTGTCAACAGCTCCAGGCAGTTTTGGATTAGCTTCATTATTTAGATTTATTCCTGATCCTGACGGGCTTCTGCCCTGGGGTTGGCACAGAAATGGGCTCAGTTGTCCTGGTGGATAACTTACACTGGGGAATGAATAGACAGAGTATGACCCTATTGGTTTTCATGAACTTCTCAGTGGCTTTTGACAGCATTGGCCATGGTATCCTTTCTGGACTGTCTCTCTGGGATGGGACTTGGGGGCAGAGTGTTGCCATGGCCCCAGTCCCTGCTGGGGGATGTTTGTTCCACCCCTTGGCCACTGACATTTTAAAAATCTCTCTCTCTCTCTCTCTCTCTCTATATATATATATATATATATATATGCACATTTATATATTTTATAAACTTTTATAATTTTTTAAATAAATTTTTATAAATTTTATAAACGTAAAATTTTTATAAAAAATTTATAAACTTATAAATTTTATTTTATATATATATATATATATATATATATACACACACACACATATGCGCGCACGTTTCTCCTACTACACACAGTCGTTTGCAATTTTGTCTGACACATTTTTTTGCAAGCCATTTTCGTAATATGCATTTTAACATTATTTTCATGAATATACACATTTCTGTGCACACTCTCCCCGAATATACATATTTTTTGATGGAAGAATTCCATTGCAAACTTCGCAGCAGTGTGAATTTCAAAGGATAATTGAGTTCCAGTTTGTGGATTGGTTCCAAAAAGTGAAATCAGGTGAGTTCGCATTAAAGCGTGAAGTGAGCAAATGTATCTCCCATCCCTACCAAGAAGCCGCCCCCCCCCCCCCCAATTTGGCAGAAGGAAAGGATTTCCTGGAGTGTTCTTGTGATCGTTGATGCCCGGTGAGAAGGCCCCATCTTGGCTCGTCCTAGATTGACATCACAACCCAACCAAATGGAAATGCACCTCCCCCCACATCGCCAAGGCTTTTAAGTTCCCCAGCAAGTGAATCCATCAACCTCCTCCCCCCCACAGCCCCTCATTTAATCATAATAATGAAAGGTGCAAGTCGCTATTAATTTGAATGTGTTCGCATTAGGACTGCACTCAGCAACCAAGAAGGCAAGGCCATTTTCCAAATGAACGTTCCGGGGCCATAAATTGAGAACTACAGATCTGACCGACAGCAGCCCTGCCCGATTCTTTGCAGAGAAGCACTTTACACCCCCCCTCTCTCCCTGTCTCGTCTCCCTAATTAACTTGAAGTGGCAGAAAAGAGCAGCCCTAAATGTGGAAAGAGGCAGCTTAAAAACATATTTGATTCATTATAAATAATCTTGGATAACGGGAAGGTTGGGGAAGGGCTGGCTGGCGTTGTGACAAAAGCCAAAGAGAACAGCTTGCAAAAAATCGAACAAAATAAATACAGGAAGCCGCCTTATACCGGGGTCAGACTATTTGTCCGACGAGTTCAGCAGTGTCTATTTCAGCCTTCCCAAATTTGTCCGATGAGCTCAGCAGTGTCTATTTCAGCCTTCCCAAATTGCCACCCTCCAGATGTTTTGGACCTCAGCTTCAGCTTCAGCCAACATGGTCAGGAATGCTGGATGTTGTAGCCCAAAACATCTGGAGGACTTCAGGGAGAGGACGGCTTTGCCCAACAGCAGCACTCCAAGGTTTCCCCATCGCCTGCTACTGGATTCTCTTGAATTACATCGGGCTGGGCAACATGTGGTCCTCCAGATGTTTTGGCCTACAGCTCCCATGGCCCCTCACCACCGGCTATATTTATTTATTTTAGGTTGTTTATTAATTTGAAGTATTTTTGTGCTGCTCATCAGCCAAAAAGGCTCCCAGAGTGGCTTACATATAATCAATTAAACAAGGCGCCCTCTGCCCCACAGGCTTCCGACCTAAAAAGACATGACATACAAGGAAAAAATAACAGGGAGGGAAGAGGGGGGAAATTAAATCTTTCAGTGGGGCTGGTGGAAAGGCCCGGCCTTCCCTCTCATCTCCCTCTATATAGCTGCTGGAATGGCTGCCGCTGGTAACAGCTGAGGGAGGAGGAGTCTTCATGAGGGAAGTCTGATGGGAGTTGGCTAGAGCTGATGGGAGTTGTAGGCCCAAATCTGCATGATCAGAAGTTGTCCACCCCGAATTACATTTTTACTATAATTGTCCTGCAAGGAGCTCAGGTTCCCCTCCACTTTTATTCTCACAACTAGCCAGCAAGGGAGATTAGGCTGAGCGATAGGAACTAGTCCAAAATCACACAGGAAGATCCAAGACTGGTGCATGAAATGGCTGGTGTGTGTGTGTGTGTGTGATAGGAATGGATTTTATAAATTCGGTTCTGTCTGCATTTCACTGATTGTCAGGTGCCTTCCGTTTTGTCGTCCGCTCATCGGTGGAATGGGATTCTTTCCAATTTCCCGAATTTGTGCAAATTTGCACATGCAAAATGCACAAATCTCCCCATACGTAAATTCCCCCCCAAATGCGCATATTCATGCTTTAGCCTATTGGGGAAATGCACATTTTTGGCCGGCGTTTTTGTATTTGATGTATTTTTCTACAACTAGCGTTACTCAAAATTCCAGAAAGTTAAAAAAGAAAAGGAAAAAGCATCCACAAGCCCACAGAATATGTGTGAGTCAGAAAAAGCCGGTCCGTTGCAGAATCCATGTGTTGGGTTCATAGAAATCCAAACTCATTCGATTCCATTGTGGATTTCTCCAACATCCCGTGTGTGTGTGTGTGTGTGGTCGTGGTATGCCTTCTTCATCCTGGGGACTGAGTGCACCCAACTGGGAAAGCATCACCTCTCATGCTGCCACATCTATTGCTCCAGTCCTCGTAGATAGGGCTCCCAAGTGGTGACTTCCACCTGACTGCAAGCATTTGATAATTATCATGTAAACAACACTTCTTTACCATCTAGCTGCATTGCAGCAGGTTAGCAGTGGTCATTGTTGCTTTGTGACCTCCCCTACTGTACTGCACCGTAGTAGGGCCTGTAACTCTGTGATAGAGCGCATGCATCACATGCACAAGATTCCGGGGTCAATCCATGGCATTCCCAGTCAAAAAGGTTATCACGGAGCTGGGATGGGGAAGAACTTTGGAGACAACCTACCACGCATCGAAGCAGACGATACAGGGCTACGTGGACTGTGTCTCCCTGTCCCATGAACAAATCCACAATGATATCACCGGACCGGGCGCTCTCAAGGTGGCTCTGCATTCCTCCTACCACGAGAAAATAAACCAAAAGCTAAAAGCAAGAAGCAGAAGTCTCTCTGTCTCTCTCTCTCCTGCTCCCAGAAGCCATGCAAATTGATACATTGCAGATTAAATACATGCCACACTCTGCACCAGTTCTTGGCCGTTAATTGTCAAATGCCACAGAAATTCGTCGCTTTTCAGGGACTGTCAATCCCGTCTAATCATGGGAGGCACTGAAACACGCCAGCCTGACAGTCCCAGATCGAGACACACCGAACTCCGAACGCAGGCAGATTGCGCTCACTGCTTATGTGTGAATCCACAAGATGCCAGCCCCCAGTGAGGAAGGCAGATGACCGGGGGCGGGGGGGAGAGCGCGCGAGAGATCACATACTGCAGTCCTGGAACATCTTGATGCATTACAGCACTGAGGAAGGGGGGGGGGCACCAGTGGTGAAGGTGGCACATCCCCTGCTCCCAAAGTGCAGTGTGGGCAAAGAGGGTGCATTTCATCTGGGAACAAGCGAGGATCCTGGATGCTTTTGCAACACTGCAACCTCTGGCTGGGCCCCACAGCATTTGTGGGGGGGGGGGCTGCTAGGTCTCTGTAGCAGAAGCAGAGCCCTGCACAGAGAAGGAGTCATAGGTTCAAGCAAGAGCATCACCAGGGTTAAAGGGATCTTGGGTAGAAAGGCTGGGAAAGCTTCCTGCTTGGTTCAAGGGCACCCAACCGATCTTCTGCCAGAGTAGGCGCTCTAGGAGGAGACGGACCAGCGGTCGCAGTCTGTCCAAGGCAGCTTCCCAGGTTTAGGGGTGCGCTCATAGCTCAGCAGCAGAGCAGACGGTTCAGCTGACTTGAAAAGGGAGCGATGAAGGAGGATGGCTCTTTGTCATGGTGGCGATCTAACCACCATGGGCAGAGGAAGTCTAAGCTTTGATGCCAGTTTCTGGGCGGTAATAGCAGGGGAGGGTTGCTGCTTCCGTGCCCTGCTACTGAGATCCCCAGAGGCACCATAGGACGCAGAATGCTGGATTAGATGGATCCAGTTTCTCATCCATCAGGGCTCTCTTTATGCTGTGCATGCAGAAGCGCCCCGGTTTTAATCCCCAGGACCCCAGTTTATTTATTATTTATTTCATTTAAGTATTTGTCATCCGTAATTTGATACATTGGGATTTGCCCCCGACAGTGTAATCCTACACTTGACAGTGTAATCCTACATTCAGTTCGATGGGGCTTACTCCCAGGTAAGTGGGCCTAGGATTGCAGCTTCAGCCTCCCGCAGAGCCTGGCTCTGGTGCTGTCCATGGTGCTGAAGGAGGAGAGACTGGTCTGTACGATAGAAGTATTCATTTATTATTTTTCATTATTACATTTCTATTCATAGCTAAATGGAACCTCCAATTTCAGAGGCAGTCTACCTTTGAATAAGAGATGCTCGGAGGGAAACCAACAGGGGCAGATGGATATCATCTTCCAGGATAGAGAAGGAGAATACTGGAGTAGATAGCCTTTGGGAAAAATCTGGGAATTTTTTAAAAAATGTTCTAACCCAGGCATATCTGGCTATCGGGGTCAAGACCCCCAAACACAGGTGACAGCCCTACCACCTCTCTCCTTAGGTTCTAACCAACAATCGAGGGTGCTCCCTCCACGCCAGTCCTAGCAAGTGTCCTCTGGCACCATGTGGCAGTGGGAACACGTCTGCTCATCAGCCGTTCTACCATTTATACATCATAGCGTCACTCTGCCCGCATTTTAGCATTTAACGTGCCTTAGTTCGTGATCCTTAAAAGCTGAAATTAATGACAATCTTGCTGCTGCTCATTAATAATTGCTTCGTTACTGTATGCGATTGCATCCTCTCGACAATAACGGAGTTTGCACGGGTATTTCTAATTATCTGGCATTTCAGCTCCTTAATGGAGGCCCCCAGAATTCCTTTCCGTGGAAGGATTACGGGCAGAGCCCAGATGACACAGCACAGAAAAGGCTCTGTGCTTCCTGTAACACCAGAGTTTATTAATCATTCAAGGAAAGAAGGAAACCGGGGCATTAATTGGAGGTGTGTGTGGGGGGTTCTGACAGTGCAGTCCTATACTTTACATGTCAGCTCAGGAGTAAATCCCATTGAGTTCAATGAGGCTTACTCCCAAATAAATAGGCATAGGATTGCAGCTGTTAATAGTTTAACAGTGCAATCCTATGCATGTTCAGACAGAAAAAGGCCTATGCATGTTTAGACAGAAATGAACACATATCTACAAATACAGAATAAGTCCTTAACAGGGAATTACATACCAAAAGAAAGGAGAGGGAGAGAAACACAGACTTCACACCAGCCTTTCCCAACTTGGTGTCTTCTAGATGTGTTTGGCTACAACTCCCACCATCCCCAACTAGCATTGGCCACTGAACGTTAGAGTCTAAGATACCTGGGGTTTGGGAAGCTGAAAAACAGGATTTTGCGGGTTTTTAACAGAATCACCATCAGCACCACCAGAACCCAAATGTTTTGTGGGTCTCTGTGTAATTTTGCAAATGGGAGTCTCTTTGTTCGACTGCGCTCAAAGATCGCCCAAATCTCTCTCTTTTGGGTGCAGGCAGGGGGAGAAAGTAAGAAAAAGCAGCGGTTGCCTGCAAACTGATGGCTCGTCTCTCATCCGCGACTGCGATGCCTGCTTCCCCCACCTCCACTGAGGCCTGGCAGGTGTATTTGTGGGTTAGCGAGGGAGTGCTGGGGGAGCCTTAGATACATGAAACTTCCAGGAGCCCTCCTTGTCTTGTTGGGAAGATGAGGAGGGAGGGAGGGAGGGAGGGGGGACGGGGAGCTGGAATTACAACCTACTCAGGTAATTAGCAAAATTCAGAGCACACAGATTTCAGCTCGCACCGCTGGAACCTGTCACAGGGGAGCCGCTAATTAAGCTGGCTTCAGAGATGGCTGCAAACGCTGCCGCAGCAGAACTGAAACACCGCATGTCGCTCCTTAGGGGTCCGCTATGTTCTCGGTACCTCTTTTGTCCCAAAGATACCGTCTGGTAGCACGCCGAGGTGAACTGCTGCTTCTACTACCAGGGACAGAAATCCCACAATCACACGCAATCCCCAGGCATGCAGAACAGAGGGGTCATTAGAACACAAGAAGAGCTGTACTGGATCAGACCAAGGGCCCACCTGGTCCAGCATTCTGTTCACACGGTGGCCAACCTGCTGCCCACAGGAAACCCACAGGCAGGACAGGAGCGCATCAGCACCCTCCCGGCCCTGTTCTCCAGCAAGTGGTGTACAGAGGCAGACTGCCTCTGATATTGGAGGTAGCATACAGCCATCAGGACTAGTAGCCACTGATAGCCACCTCCTCCAGGAATGTGTCTAACCCCAAAGTTATCCAAACTGGTGGCCATCACTCCATCGTGAGTCCTTCCTTTGATCTGGCCTGAGTCTCCCACCAATCAGCTTCATGGGAAGATCCATTTGGGGGGTCTAGTATTATGAGAGAAGGAGAAAAACATCTCCTAGCCACTTTCTCCAAAGAGCAGGGTCACTTTGCAGTACTGACTCGTGGGCCAGTACTCCTTTTCTACGCTCACTGTGTGTACGGAGCTGCCTTGTGCCTAGCTGCATTGAACTGATCTTAGGACTAGAAAATGACAGGTTACCCCAACAGAGCCGAAGGCAGAAATCCTCAACAGAAAACACCATATTTCTTCAAGTGCGTCCAGATGGACAGCCCCTAGCGCTTACCAGTCCAAAGGCATCGCGCAGCTATTCTGCCTTTCCTTCTTGAATGGATTTTTTTTTTGTGTGGGAAGAAAGAAGACAGAAGAAGAGGTGGGAAAGCACGGGAGGGTTACAAATGGATGAGGCTGCCTGGAGCCGGTGAAATCCCATGAACAGGGCAAGGAGATTGCGCAATTACAGCTCACAGTCAGAATAGACTCTTTAAACCACTGCTCATTTCCCTGTCTACGGTTTGCAGATCTCCCCATGCTTCCATGGGCACTGTCCTGGCAAAGCAGTAGTGTCTAATAGCTGACACAATCCATTGTAGCACCAGCCACGCTAAACAAGTATCAACTTAGCAGTCCTGGTTGGAGGCCAAGAAACCCCGGCTGCAGGAAAATCCAATTTTATGGGAAGGATTGGAGCAGAGAGGCAGGAAACTTGCAGCCACTCAGATGTTGCTGGACTCAATCTCTCGCGCACTCCAGTCAGCAGGGCATATCATAGAATCATAGGGTTGGAAGGGGCCTACAAGACCATCGAGTCCAACCTCCTGCTCAGTGCAGGAATCCAGGTCAGAGCATTCCTGATGGGTGGCTGTCCAGCTTCACATAGAACAGTAGGGCTGGAAGGGGCCTACAAGACCATCGAGTCCAACCCCCTGCTCAGTGCAGGAATCCAAGTCAGAGCATCCCTGATGGGTGGCTGTCCAGCTTCACATAGAACAGTAGGGCTGGAAGGGGCCTACAAGACCATCGAGTCCAAGCCCCTGCTCATGGTCTGGGATGATGAGAGGTGTAGTTCAGCAACATTTGGAGGGTCACATGTTCCCCCACTCTGGCCCTACAAGAAAAGACTAAAAGTGTTTGTGGGCTTTTTCCATTTAGGTGAAAGGCTAACTGAGGTGGAAAGGCACAAGACAGGTCTATGAAATGATGCACAGTGTGGAGAAAACGGACAGAAAGATTTTTTCTCCCTCTCCCTTAATACCAGAATGTGGCGTCGTCCAACTACACTGAAGTGGCTGTGGATTCAGGGCAGAAAAACAGAAGGACTTGTTCATACAACATATAGTCTGTAGATGACGAGGTGCAGGGATGGCTAGATGGAACCTCCTTGTCCAGAAGAAGGGTACCTCTGAATTCCAGACGTTGAGAACAAACAACAGAAGAGGGCTATTCAGCTCATGTCCAGGGGTGCAGAACCTCTTTCAGCCAAAGGGCCAAATCCCATTTTCAAAGAAGCTCTTGGGGGTCGCATTCCTGTGGTGGGCGGGGCCAAAGTCAAAAGGGGTGCAGCCGAATACAAAAATACCAGCATATTATAGCTCAAAGATCTTACTGCCAGTAACAAAACCTTAGGAGAGGCATTTCAGCCTTTTATATTGGAAAAAAACAAACTCTGGGAAACCCCTAAATGATGGGTGGCTGGGGGAATTGGATTTGGCCCCAGTCCCAAGGTTTTGCATCCCTGGGCTAGGCACTATGGGAAACAGGGTGCTTGACTCGACTGGCTGTTCACCTCACCCAGCAGCGCTCTTCTAATGTTCTTCATGTAGGAACCCCGTAGTTAGAGCAAAGACCAGCCTGATGGAGTGCCTAAATAAAGCAGCAGCAGCCGGGAAGGAATAATTCTTCATTCCTTTCCAGGCTCCATGGAGACATTCAGCCGGCACTAGCCGCAAGGGGAATTAGCCACCCCTTTCCTGGGATGAGATCTTTCCTGCCGGTCTGCTCCTAAATGCCTTTCTGGAGGAACTGCGAAGTTTGCCCAAGTGAACCTTCCGTTCCTCTCGGTGCACCTGAGAGCGGCCTTCCTCACTTGTAGTTTAAAAAATCTATTGTGACTTGTCAGAAAAAAGTGAATAAACGAGGGCATTATTTTTTCATTCTGGAGCTCAGCGTCTGTTTGTCTAATCAAGAAGGAGAGCCAGGAAAGTCAACCACGGTTGACGTGCACATTTTATTTAACTTTTCCTCTGTCAAAAGGAGTTTAAATGTGTAATGAACAGGCCGCGGCGATTTGAAATATAATCCCATTACTCTGATGAGATTACCAAGGCTAGGAGAGTTCACAAATCATGCTTAGGGCTTTTTATAGCTAGCATCACCCTGTTGAGATTTTTACATTTAAAGCAAGAGGTGTGCAGGGAGAATAAAACATGACAGAGACCCCTTTTTAACTGTTTGCTCACCTGGCACAGAGGCAGCCAACTCTGAGCCCAACTCAGAGGAGGGAATGGGACTGGCCTGGATCTCTGTGTTAGCTCCAAAGATGGGCCTCCCCGAGGCTAGATTGAGGTGGTAGAGTCCTATGGTAGGAGAGGGGACTATACCACTTCAGATGTCTTGCCCAACAGGCCTGTCCAGTGCTCTGTATGCCCCAGAGTCCTCTGTGAAACATGGGGGGGGGGGAATCGTATTTTAAATTATATTAAAAAAGACCAGCAACTCCTTACAAGTGGAAAACTAGCATGAAAGGACATTGGCTAGATTAGAATCTTTACCCCTGTAGTTGTAGTTTTCTGCTTGCGGGGATCATCATCATCAACAACAACAACAACAACAACAACACTTCATCATCTTCATTATCAATAATAACAAAAGTACAATGTAGGTTTCCCCACTTACTTGCAGGTGGTGCAATGCATTCTACCACCTCAGTGCTCTTCTACCTGGTTCTGACATATATGTAGAACTAGTAAGACACTCCTGCAACAAGGAAGGCAGGAAAGCAACCTAGTAAGCCATAGTGCTTTGGGGCAGGCTATTTGCCAGTTACAAGGCATAGAATTCCCTGTCCTGGGAAGACAGCTTAATTAAAAAAATACCAGTTAGAGATACTTGTTTAAATACGGTAAGTGGTGTATAACTCTATTAAATAATAATATAATAATAATAAAAAGTAAGTTGCTAGTCCATAAGGTGGTGGAGGGGACCTTAAAATGCATTGGTCATGCCAGGTAAACGCGAGGAAGCCAGTCAGGTGCTGAACATGACTCCCTACATCCAAGGTCAGACATCCAGGATCTACTCCGGCTTGTGAGATCTTTTCCTCAGGCACTGCCCACATACACCTTCAAGCCTGGCCGCTAGGAACTTGCACATTAAAAACGAAGGCGCAAAACTGCTCAGTTTCACCCTTCTTTACACGGAGCCAGAGGCTGATCATCAACGCCTTGGCTCTTGGCCTTGTAATGCATTTTGAGGGGTTGAGGCTTTATGGCAGCGGTCTTCACGCTGCCTTCCAGGGAACAGCAGGGCGCCTCGGAGAAGTTTATCAAGGGTTCCAGTAACGGTGTACACATTTTTCAGAAAGCTACCCATCTTCTCGACACAGGCTGCCCTGAGAGCGAGTCGAGGTACCTTTGGACACAGTCTCAGTTCACATGGGGCAAAGGTTAAGTCCCAGTGGGACTGGCTCCACGTGTCCTCCCAGAATCCTCTGGAACAAGCAGGGCATGTGTTCCTTGCAGCAGATGTGCAGAAGGGCGCTCAGCAAAGAAAGCTGACACTGAGGGTGGGGCGGGGGCACTCCAGGCAGATGGCTTGAGAACCGCAGCTCAAGAGCAAGCACTTTCTCCCCCGAGAGCCCCTCTTCTTCCTTTTGGTGCGTCGTAAAAACACCTGCCTGCTCAGAGGAGCAGCAGAGGCCGCGGAGAAGGCCATGCGGCGCCCAAGCCGATGATTTAAGCAGTATTAATTTCAGCCGAAGCTCCCTCCTGAAATGTAGCAACAACTCCGGGAGGCAGATTCCTCTGGAAATTCATGGTTCCATTACAGACGTGTCTCTGTGAATAACTGCCCCCATTAATCTTAGCCGGGCTGCACCCAAGCATTGCCTTTAATGAGGTTCCTTCCTCCTGTTTCTCCCAGAGGTTGGGCTCCAGAGCCTGGATTTCCCACACCCTGGGCACGAAGTGCTCAAGACTTCGTCTAGGCCTTGCAAGGAGGAGCCCGGCAGGAAATGAGCTCCTTCCACAATATACAAACCCAGGTCGTGGCAATCGGCAAGTAGCTCAGGCCTTATAATTTAGGATTCACCTGATCACCGGTGGAACGCACAAACGTCCTCCCAGGGATCAGAAGGGTCCATAGCACCGTAGAGATGGAAGCTCATGTGCGGCCTCCACAGTGCTGTCCTGTGGTTATACAGGATTATGCTATGACAGCATGCGTGCTCTCTCTTCTGGCATTATAGGGCAACTGGCTCTTTAAAGAACTTCTTGCACAGCTGCCATAGCGGTGGCTTGTTTTAGCGCAAGGCAGAGCTGTGGCGTCTGCACGAGCAGCGTTTCCATTTCCTCTCGAGATTTGAACTACTAGTCTTCCAAACATGCGAATGCATGCGGGCTATGGCTACTCAAAGAGGCTAGAGGGACCCAGCCCCTCAAATTGGATTTCCAGCATCATACTTGCCATTCCCAGCACAGCTGGTGGGGCAGAGCGCCTACGAAGGCGAGATGGGAAGTTCCCAGTTCAAATCCTGTCCTGGCCACAAATTCACCACATAATCTGAGGCAAGCCACCATCTCTCAGCCTCAAGTCCTCTAACTGGAATATATTGGTGGGGGGAGAACAACAATACTGACCTACCCTACGAGGCTGTTGTGAAGGTTACAGAGTTCTGGTCTGCACACACTGGAGGATGAGGTGGGAATAAGGTGGTAGATGGCAGGTAGGGGGGATTCCAGTCCTTCCACAACACCCCCAGATCCCTGAAAATGAGAGCATTATGTCAGGATAGAGAGATTCTATCCCCTGTCTTGCTAGCATTCTATGTGCAAGGAGGTTTTTTTTTTTCGGCATTAGAGGAAGGTCACCCACGTGGGGTCTTAACTGGTACAAGCTCATTCTAGCAACTCATACCGCTGCTCGAGAGATCCAGAAAAGACAATACATTTCCTACATGAGCATCTATTACAGGCTTGATTTAAAAATGAAAAGAAATTGCAGCCGAGCTCAGGTGTGTGTGTGTGTGTGTGTGTGTGTGATTGCGGATAGCACCACAGCTGGCAAGGAAAGGATATCCGATTCTCTCCCGTGCTGGTATCCTCCTGAACCTCCCCTTTAAGGTGCCATTGCAAATGCCACCGTCAGCAACAACCAAGGGGGAATGAGGAGGAATTTTCAGCGCGTAAATGGTGCAGGGGGAAGTCAGAGACCCTTACTCCTGTGGTCCTCCTGTTCTCTACAGCTGTAATTTCTTTTTTAAAAATACCATCCCAGGATAGACAATCACATCACAACACACTGTCTTTACCAGATCTGAGATAACAAATGCCCACGCTAAAAAACGCTGAAGAAAAATTATAAACATTTTCCCATCTCTCGAAGGCAGAAAAGCCCTGCTCTTCCTTGCATCCGGCTCACCCTAGATATGTCCTTTATCCCCACTGCTAACCACAACCATGTGCCCCACCTGTACATTCCTGAAAAGAAAGAAGACTGGGCAAAAGGAAAACAATGCACGGATTGAATGCTGAATTCGGGACAATAATATCAGGCCGCTTTCCCCACCCCTGGAAGAACCAAACACTGAAATTAGACCTTGATAAAGAGTACAACTGGTTTATTAGTAGTAAAAATTGATACATTTGTCCTACAAGTAAGTTTGTTTTTAAGAAATTTGATCAAGTCACAAGTGATACGTTTGTGGGCGTGCGTGTGAGACGGATGGAGGCCGTTCCACGTTTTCGCCTCTGGGCTTTTTGCGGATCGCTTAACCAGCCGGCGGCACCTTCCCTCGCGATTGCACGTTAGAGAGTTTTAGAAAAACAAACAGACAAACAAGATGTCAAGCCTGGAGGGGCCTCTTCTGGGCGCCAGCCGCAGGCCTCGGAAGCCTGGCCGTCCTCTTTTGGGTTGATATGGCTCGTTGTTTCCATGAAAGGGCAACGCCCGTTGCCCAAAGTGGCCTTGTCATGCCGACCTGGAAAAGAACAATTTCTGCCCTGGTTGGCCACCGGCCTTTAGCAGCCAGAGTGCGTGAGTCTCCTCCTGTTCCAGGCGGTCGGTCACATCGCCTGCTTTGGCCTGGGCAGGCAATGTCTCTTCAGTTTGGCTCCAGACCCGCCTGGATTTCACTGCTGTCCTGATTTCTTCTCCTTCTGGAAGCTAAAGCTGGTCCTGCGACTCAGTTTCCTTTGTTTCTGAGCCAAGTAGTCTGCTCGGGATGTACTGGCACGGGATTCGAGGATATAGTTCATCTAAAAAAGTGATGGGGAAAGAGGCGCTTCAGTTCTAAGGTGTGTGTGTGTGTGTGTGCGTGTTGGCCGAGACTTGGCTAACTGCATCAGCATTTTCACACGCAGCACAAACACTCCAGTTCTTATGCATGTTTACCTGGATGTGCGTCCCACTGATTTCAAACAGGATTGCAGCCTAGGACTTTTTGCTGCCTTGCGCCGTTTTCGCATGCTGATTGAGAGCTTTCCTGAACAAGAGGGTTTTTATCCTGCATTTCAGCTTTAAAACCAAGCCAATGTACCTTGGAAAATGATAGCCACCCATCCCAGTCTTGGCTTCGACACTGTGCCACTTCTGTTATTTGCTCACTCTATTTTTGTATTCATGAGGGCTAGAAACTTGCTTTCTTAAACCACTACCCAAACACCCAAGAGCTGTGTTTCTCAGGGCGCTGAATAGTGTGTTTACCACATCATTTTTTGTGGAGGGAGTGGTTGAATACTGTTCTGCATAGCTGTGGTACACAGACACCTTTTGGCCACAGAAATGCTCTTCCATATGCCACAGTAGTTGTAAATATTGCTAACAGCCAGCTGACTGGCGTGCAAAAAGGATCGTGGAATTGTAGTTGACCACGAGCTGAATATGAGTTAGCAGTGTGATGTGTCTGCAAAAAAGGCAAGTGCAATTTTAAGCTGAATCAAGAGAAGTATAGTTTCAAAATCACAGCAACTAATAGTTCCACTGTAGTCTGCACTGGTCAGACCTCACCTCAAATACTGTGTCCAATTCTGGACATCACACTTTAAGAAGGATTCAGACAAATTGGAATGGGTTCAGAGAAGGGCAACAAAGAGCCAGCATGGTACAGTGGCTACAGTGTTGGACTGGGAGTCGAGAGATCCGGGATCGACTCCCCACTCGGCCATGAAGCTCACTGGGTGACTTTGGGCGAGTCACAAACTCTCAGCCCAACCTCCCTTACAGGGTTGTTGTGAGGATAAAACGGAGAGGAGGAGGATTACATACTTTGTGTTCCTTAAGGAGGAAAAAAAGCGGGATATAAATGTAATAAACAAACAAGGATGATCAGGGACTAGAAACTAAGTCCTACAAGGAAAGATTGAAGGTATGTTTAGCCTTGAGAAGAGAAGACAGAAGGGGGATATGGCAGCACTCTTCAAGTACCTAAAGGGTTGTCACACAAAAGAGGGGCCAACTATCATCCTAGACTGCAGGATACAGAATAATGGTCTTAAGTTACAGGAAGGCAGATTTCGGTTGAACATGAGGAAAAGCTTCCTAACTGTCAAAGCAGTCAAACAATGGAACCAACTGCCTAGGGACACGGCTGGCTCTCCGTTGCTGGAGGGATTCAGGCAGAGGCTGTTTGAACTGGATTCCTGTACTGAGCAGGGGACTGGACTCGATGGCCTAAATAGCCCATTCCAACTCTAGGATTCTACGAGTTAGTAGAGGCCCTGAACAGGAGTTGAATTTGCTGGCAACGTCTTGACCCACGTCTGAGTACAAGGTGTCCTGAGAACCCCGCAAACAATGGTTTTGCTGGGACACGCTGCAAAGGAGTGTGGAAGGGCAGATGGGAATATACCCTTGGGAAAACCCCTCAGATCACTGGAGGGCAAACTACACACCCCGATCCAAGTAAGGTTAGCTCCATACCCCTTCTCTATTTACCCTGAGGAAGGGTCATCTGCAGCAGAGAGGAAAGGGAATGGTTAACCCTTCCCTAGCCAGACGCAGGAGAACTCACACACACATGGATCCGGAAACCAGTGGAGTGTAGAGGGGGTGGGGGGGAAGCAGTTGCTCTGCTCTCTGCTGTTTCTTTGCTGCAAAATCTCCCCCCCCCCCCGACTCTGCCCAGAAGGCCCTCTCCTGTGGTGTATCCTACTGACCGACGCCTTCGTTTCGGGTGGCTTTTGGCAGACTGGTTGAGCTTTACCATTGGCTGTTAGGATTTATGTTATTTTTTTAAGCAGCAGTTTCTGGAGTTATTGGGTTACACTGTGTTTCTTGCGACACTTTAGGGTGCAATACAATGCAAGTTTAGACAGAAAGAAGTCCTACAACTCCCATGCATGGCTGGCTGGAGTATCCTGGGAGTTGTAGGACTTTTTTTCTGTCTAAACATGCATAGGATTGCACCCTTAATCTGTTTTCTAATTAACTTTTACCTGAGCCACTTCAGGCACAGAAACAGCAGCAGAGAACCTGCTGAAACAGACAGACAAACGAAACATGGAATCTCAGTCTCTTTAATCTTGAGGGGGCTGGTTGTCTCACCCTCTTTCACTCTTCCATTCTGTTCCTGCCCTCTCTCCAAATTCTCTCTCTCCTTCTTTGTGGAGGTATGTGGGATGGCATATGGGAATAAGGATTTAATGGGAAGAGACTGGGGTGATGGTGTCTGTAATGGGTTTGTTACTGAGAAAGTAAAAATCTTATTTAAGGGGGAGCTAGGAAATCCTTCAATGACATGCCATTGGCCATGCCAGCTAGGGATGATGGGAGTTCAAGCCCGACACTCTGGAGGGTGTTGGATTAGGAGAGGCTGCTGTAGAGAGAGAAGTCTTGTTACAGATTTTTAACTTCTTGTCCTCATAGAATATCCCCAGAGAATCCTTTTCAAATCTGTCTGGCGCCAGTTCACAGGAGATATGGATGGGTGGAGAACGGGTAGATTCAGGAACCTGAAAAATATTTCCCGATTGGGATTTTCCCATCAATTCTCACCAACTTGGGATTGCCCTGGGCAATTTTCTATGATGGCTGTATGCCATATAGACCTCGCAACCGCTCTTTAAGAACCAGAAAACTGGCATCAATTACACTCTGACAAATACTGAGAAAGGACCAGGCCTGATCCATTAACAATCTACAATAAAAGGGGTCCCCCTTCCTCCCCCCCGGCCGGCCCTTTCCTGGCCCTTTCAGCTATTCTTACGCATCTGGTATGTTTTGGCACATGTTACTTGATGAAGGCATTTTTAAATGATATTTAACAAGCTGGCTCTTCCTTAAAATTTATTATCTCCTGGTGCTTGGGCAATAATCACATAGATAATTTTAATGGAAGGTTAATGCAAAAATCAAAAGATAAAGATGCCCTTTGCTCCGCCATTAGCTGGTTAATATGCTGTGGCGTAAAATCTTGCCCAATTTTATGCACTGCGAGGTGTTTCTCTTCCGTTGCAGATTATGGCTGGGGGTGGGGTGGGGGGGTGGGAGTGGGGGGAAATATATACGGACGCTTTGCAGTCAATAAAGTCTCGGGACCTTTGTTTCTTGATCTTGCCAAGGATCTAATTTGAGAAGTCTGATTCCATCTCTATCCCTTCACCTACAGAAATAATCAGGGAATTTGAGAACCAACCAATGAAACAAACACACAAACATTCAAATATACTATCTGCACGTTGTGTATGTGGCATGTGACTTGGCTCACTTGCACGAGTTGTCTTACTCAGCTTCCCTTCAACCAGTATCAAAGTCAATTTAATTTATTTTACATGTTATCCCACCTCCATTTTATCCAGAAGCTCAAGCTGCCATACATGGTCCTCTCCCCTTCCTCCTCACAACAACCCTGTGAGGTGGGTTAGGCCAAGAGAAAAAGTGACTGGCCCAAAGTGATTCAGTGAGCTTTGTGGCACAGTGGGGATTTGAACTCGGGTCTCCTTAGTTTTAGTCCAGCACTTTAAACCCCCCTCCCCACATTGGCTCTCAACGTTTTCTCTTGGCCTGCGTGCCCCTCAAATATGATGGATGAGGCTCACTTTTTCTCTGCACTAGAACTGGAGGCACAATTCACTCTTGTGCTCCAAATGATTTGCAGTTAATAATTGACCTGCTCTCATAAACACCCACTCCGTTGTATTTCTGCACGAATCACTGTCCTGGGTGTGCCCCTTTATTATTGGAAAGTGACAAACGCAGACCACTGATTCATGCAGAGAGGCAACAAGCAGCCTCCACCCAGGGCAAGCAATTCTACAGTGCCTTTGCATCAATGTTTGAATGACCTAATCGCACCCGATTCTGTGTAGAGAGACTGCGAAACTACCCGCCTGTCCTAGGGGAGGGCTGATGGAAGGAGGTTAAGGCCATAGTAGTCAATCACAAAGAGGCACAGTGAGGAACCTCTTCTGATGGTGAGTGCTGTGGGTTCCCAGGAGCCTTTTGTTCTTTAATGAAGGAAGGGATTTTTCATGGCATATGGATCTCTTAGTAGCTCTCTGTGTGATTTGTGGTAGATCCATAAGGATTTCTGACTCCCAGCTGTAACTGCACCACCAACAAAAAGGCACCCCCCCCCCCCAAATTAAGTGGCTGAAATAATGAAAAATTGGGGAGGGAGGACCAGGAATGGATTTGTCAGTGCAAGCCCACTGCTGGAACTGAAAACAAAATCCTGGACTCTGCAAGTGCTTAGAGGCCTCCTGTCTCTTAATTCAATAGCGTATGTCTCCTCCCTCACTATTTCACACCTGGCTCAGGTTGGTGATCCTACAGTGTTGAAAGTTGCCCACCCCTGCTCTTGGCAAGGCACACGCGCTTTCGTTCTTACAGTTTTAAAGCCTCGAGGGCTAGGAACCTTTTCTTTTCCTGCTTCAAATGAAAGCTGAGATTCTCAAGTTGCGAACACCCAGTACTACATTCAATGCAGCCAGCACCATTATGGGAAATGGGGGCTCCTAATTCCAGTCAGTCTTTTTTTGACCACACAAATCAAAAGGAAGAGGAGTTGAAAAGGGATGGATTTACCCCCTACTCCCACCCAACCTGCCCTTTTAGGGTTCCAAAAAGCAATGTCAAAAACCTTGAAGAATGCAAGAGCTTCTGTACAAAAATGAGAATGGCTTCACTAAAGACAAAGGAGAGAAATGCATGCTGGCGACAGAAGTTTGCATTGAAGTCTCTCCCTGCTTGGGTGGTGGGTGAGAACCGAGATTCCTTAGCATATGTCAGTTATTGAGCACTTCCATAAGCTTTACACACACACAAAAATGTTAAGGACTGGAAATGGCACATAAAGCTTATCACTCGAAAATTTTAAATTGCCATAAAAATAATAGATGGCAGAAAGTTCCGCTTAACCTTCCAACAGCATTAGTGCCTTCGTTTCAGAAAGTAAATCAACCAGGACGTACAGCAAGCTGTATTTCCTTAAATAAAAAAAAGTAAAGCGTTGCAATAAAAAAAGATGTGTTTTTTTTTTTTTGGAAGAATGCAAATATCTGAATGGAAAGATGGTGTGAGGGACCGGAGACCTGCTGACGGCAGGGGCCAGTGCAAAGGGGAGGAGGCTCAAATGCTTGGAAGGAAGCTCACTCACTCCCCAATGATCTCGGAGCTAAAAAAAAAAAAAACCCAGTCCCCCAAAGTTATTCAGATGTCAAGAGCAGGCTTACGCTTTTAATGGAATGCTCCTGAAATCTTTTGAGTAAGACGAACGGCAGCAATAAAGACTGGGCACCAGCACAGTGGGATGCATGTTTAAATATTCCTCGCTCTGTTCAAAGAATGCTCCCATTTGTTAAATCCTTCACGAAGAGCCCAGCAAACGTCCACATTGCAGAACACCACGGTCTGCAATGTGGACGTTTGCTGGGGTCCCGCTTTGGCTGGAGCCAAAGGTACATGGTATTGGGGCGGGGGAGAACCCTGTGCCCATCTCCAGTGAAATGAAGGAACAGGCATCAAAGCCCATGTGGAGTCCATTTCTGACTGCTTCTGTCCCTGTGATAGCACACATAGATAGAGGCAGAAGAAGAGCACGTAGGCTGGAAAGTCTGGGTAACGAACTAAGTACATCTGAAGAATATTGGACCTATGCATACCTGTCAGCCCAGTGGTGTGTGGGTGACTGCTGTCCACCCCTTCCCTTCCCCCCATTTCCTTTTGGAAGACTCAGCTGCGTTTCATCCAGTAGCCTGTCCACCCATAGAGAAGGCCCCAAGTGCTTGCAGTAGCGACTGGTTCAAACAGTGAGTACAGACACACATGTCTAGAGCGCCCCTTCCAGCCATTTCCTTACTCTGTTTTCCAGGCAAGGAGAGTGCTGCTGGTGACCCGCTCATGTTCTGGCAGTACCTTGCTTTTTCCTGGCACAGCGGGGCAAGAAGAGAGCTGGAAGGGTGCTTTCTACTGATAGATGCAACAGGCATCCAGAGGCTTCTGTTCGAGGGGACAGGCTTTTATATGGGCTGGACTTCAGTGAATTGCAAATTCTCAGGGCCTGACTGATCGGTATTTGAGATCAGAAAGAGATCTTTCCTTCAGGGCTTTTTGCTTTCTCTTGTAGCATGTGGCTTGACTTGCTTATGGGAGACTTTTGAGCTATTTCCTCAGTGAACACCTTTCCATACCACACATGATCTCTGCTTGTGGCAAACGATGGCTGGAATTCCCCATTGCTAGACGGAGTGAAGCATACTCCATGATTGCACAGTCTCAGAGTCAAACCCAGGGCACAAACATCAGCATTATTGAGTCTTCCGTTTGTTTCCTTTTTTAAAGAAGCAAGTTTCTAGCCCTTAACACTCCAAACGTGTGAGCAAAGCTCAGTGAGTTCTCTGAAGTCAGAACATGGAGGTGGCAGGGGAAGGCAGTGCTGAATAAGAGTCCCTGTGGCCAGCAGGTGGGGTTTTCTTGTCAATGATAGACATTTGGTTTCACCCACGAACGCGCCAACACAGGATAAGCCAAAGCATCCCTGAGATAGGATTTTCAGTCTCCTTTTTAGGCACAAACACAGCCCTGCTGTTAGAGTAAACCCCTCCTGGGGGAGAATGTCGCCCTGGTGGGATTGTGAAACCTCCCTCTCCAGAGGATGTGTGTCAGGCTCTGTGGGCCTTAAGTAATGGGGGCCCCTGCACCCATTGGCTTCTCCCCGTTCCACCAGGGCTGCTGGTCGGAGGAGGAAATGGAAGGCAGTTCAAGCCAGGATATAACCACACATAGACCAGCATCCTTGGGAGCCAGGTGACCCTGGAGAGCCAATCCCCTGCTGCTGCTGTTACACAGTGCCACCCCTTGCTGTGCTCCTTCGAGGGAAGCCACAAGCCTGCCCTCTGCGCATCTAGAGCTGGGATGGGGAACTTGTATTCCCTATGAAGGGCTGTTGACCCCACTGGTGTAGTGCTGGCCTGTTTTTAGCAGCAGGGACACTTATTTATTTATCCGATTTGTACCCTGCCATTCTCCCAAGAAAAATGGCACTCGAGGCAGCTTACAACCATAAATGAAAGGCGATGACATCACAATTATAAATGAAAGGCGTTGACATCATCTGCCACCGTCCTCAGACATCCCTGTTCCCTCTGAGCTTAGCTGCAACCCTCAGAATAACTGGGAGGAAATGAATGTTCCCATCACCAGGAGGTTGTTCTTTGTTGTAATGCAAAGGATTTGGGGTGGCTGGATATTGAATGGGCAATTAAGACCCAACAGCTTTACAAAAGACCTGGTCCTGGTGGAGATGAAAATTGCCACAACTGCTTTGTTGAGACAGATCAGTACCACTACCTGCAATTTTTGGGCTCTCCTGAAGGGCGTGGTTATGGGGACTGTCATGATGAGAGCTTGCACGTCAACATTTACCTCTGAACCATAAGGACGTACGAAGAGTCATGTGACATCAGACCAAGGGTCCATCTAGTCCAGCATTCTGTTCACACAGCGGCCGACCAGCTGTCAACTGGGAACCCACAAGCAGGACAGGAGTGCAACAGCACCCTCCTGCCCATGTTCTCCAGCAACTGGTGTACATAGGCTCACTGCCCCTGGTTCTGGAGGTAGCACATAGCCATCAAGACTATTAGCCATTCATAGCCTTCTCCTCCAGGAATTTGTCTAGCCCCCCTTTAAAGCCATCAGAATGGGTGGCCATCACTACATCTTGTAGTAGCAAATTCCATAGTTTGACGACATGCTATGTGAAGAAGCCCTTCCTTTGATCTATCCTGCATCTCCCACCAATCAGCTTCATGGGATGACCCCTTTGGGTTCTAGCATTAGGAGAGAGGGAGAAAAATGTCTCCCTATCCACATTTTCCACACCATGCATGATATTGTGGACCTCTATCATGTCTCCCCTTACCCTCCTTTTTTCCAAGCTAAACAATCCCAGCTGTTGTAACCTTCTCTCATAGGGGAGATGCTCCAGCCCCTTGACCATTTTAGTTGACCTTTTCTGCACTTTTTACAGCTCTACAATATCTTTTTTTAGGTGCGGTGACCAGAACTGTACACAGTATTCCAAGTGTAGTCACACCATAGATTTGTATATAAGGGGGGGGGGGGATGTCAGCCACTGGTTGACCCATGGGAAAAGTAAACCGAGGGACTCAGCTGATGGTGGGCGGAGCCAGAGCCCGAAGCAGGCAGAGTTTGCAGGATTTCAGGGTTGTATAATGAACTCTCTCTCTTTGTACTGCCCCATCTCTGTGGGCCACATGAAATTAGGGCCTCTTAGAATCTGGCCGAGGGCCGCAGGTTCCCCACCCCAGATCTAGAGTTTCCTGCTGCTTCCTTGTCTGCCGGTCAGTTCAGCTCCTTGCCTCCCGCGCCCATCAACTTTAGCACTGGTTTCATCTCCTCCTACCTAGCCAGTAAACCCCATCCAGGCCTGCCTCATCTGCTGCCAGTGACCTGCGGCCCCCCTAGCACTTGGGGTCTCAAGCCTGTCAGAACCTGGTGCTCGCCAGTCTTTCCTAGTCCAGGATTGCTAAACCCCTTTCGGCCAAGGGGCCAAATTCCATTCCAGAGGAGCTCTCGGGGACCTCTTTCCAGTGGTAGGCGGGCCCCAAGGCAGTGGGGGCGTGGCCAAAACTACCAGCACAGTTTCGCTTAAAGGCCTTACGGCCAGTAACTAAACCTTAGGAGAGGCATTGCAAACTTTTAGAATGAGGGGAAACCTGCAGAAAATTGGGAAACTGCTGTGCTGTCTCCATGCCCACGTGCCCTGCGTATCAACTGCTGCCAACTGGCTAGGCCGAAAGTAAAGAAAGAAGCCAGCAAAGCGCTATGCTGCATAACACCACAGGGCATTCCATGAGAACCACCAAACGATGGGCGGTCGGGGGAACAGGGAGCACGGCCATTTGGGAAAACCAGGGGGGCTGGATTTGGACCTCAGGGGGGCTGGATTTGGCTCCTTGGCCTGCCAGCCCCTGGCTTAGTGGTTTACGTCCATCCATTAGTTCCCAGCGAAGGTACCACTACCCACGCTTCATACCCCCATTTTGGCCTCCACTTACCTTCAGCACGATCTCGTTGACAGTGGCAGCGTCGGACTCGAAGTAGAGATGTTTGTAGTCATGGTTGCTTAGATATGTGAGTTTAAATATTGCGTGACCTGTAAACGTTTAAAGAGAGAGAGCGAGAGAGAGAAACAGAGGAAAAGGAACTTGAGGATTTCGACGACTAAAGGCAGAGTTTATAACAGCAACTTCCCCCCCAAATAAGCGTTTAACCTGTTACCCACCCTTGCATAATTAAAACTGGAGACACGATCCAGTGAAAGTTAAGTACTTTAGGCCCCATCCAGCTGAATGGGAGAGATTTAAGTGCATGGTTAACTTGTTACTGAAAAGTATGAAAGTAGCAGGTGCCTCATTTTGGCTGGCTTATGCCCTTAAGAGGGCCAAAGAATCAGAATGAGCTGTCCTTAGGGGACCCCACCCCCTGGGTTTCTGTGAGAGTTACAGTTCTGGGCATGCCTCCTGATTCAAAGCAGTCAACCTGAGAGCAGCAGCTCATGCAGAGGGGGAGTGGGCAGCCTCCTTTGGAGGGACAGATAACTCCGCTGCATCTTTACACCAAGCGCAACTGAATGATCCAACCACACCTTATATGCAAAGATGGGGCAGAATTTCCCATACCTCGGAGAGGTTGATTCTAAGGAGGTGAGGCTAGTGACTCATGCAGAGGTTCAGCTAGCAGACGGCTTTCTAAAATCACCACTCAGCCATCAAGCATTCTGGTTGATGTTGGGCCAGCTATTCTCCCTCAGCCTAACTTACCTCAAGGGCTGATGTGAAGATAAAATGGGGAAGGGGATACGTAGGCTGCCTTGAGTAACTTGAAGGAAAGGTGAGATAGAAACATAATGGGATCCTTCCATTATTTAATCCCATCAGCCCTGTGCCAATGGTCAGGGATTATGGGAGCTGTAGTCCCAAACAGCTAGAGGGCCTCAGGTTGGCTACCCTTGATTTAACCCATTTCCTTCTCTTCAGAAAATTGCTCATTCTCTCTCGTGGCACACTTGTGTTCCCCAGCAGTTCTGCAGTTTGGGAATTATCACTCTCAAACTTTCAGCACAAGCTTGTGGGCATGACAGGAGTGGGGGGAGAAGACACAGATGGCCATCTTAGCATATCATCGGCAGAACAGACGGCGAGAGGGAGCCTGACAACCTTCCCATGTCATTTCCATTTCAGGCAAGGGGTGGCTTATCAGAGGGGCTGAACTCCTTTCAAGAAAAGTTCACTACCCCCCCCCCCGCTCTCTGGAGGGGAAAATGCAAATATGCATCATGTGGCTGGTTGGGTGGCAGCCGGCCCCTGGACTGCATTTCTGCTTAAGCACCCCGGTTTGGGGGAAAAAAGTATGTTGTGAAACATTCCTGGTGTACAACTCCTGGCACCTGCAGAGGAGAGGTGGTGGACTATATTAAGAAAGAAGGAAGGAAGGAGGGAAGGAAGGAGAGAGAGAGAGAGAGAGAGAGAGAGAGATTTACCCAAGGATGATTGGAGTTGCAAACCCTCCCAAAACAACACCTGAATATTTAAGCCCAGCAAAAGTGTTAAAATAAAGTAGAACTGTAATATTTAACAGGAATTACATCTTAATGAAAAAAACTCTTTTTATAAAATAAAATTTCTTTTATTTAATGACTTCTGTATATCATCACTGTCCTCTCTTCCACACCCCTGCCATCATGCGGCAAAGTACTTTGAATCCAGGCAAACTGCAGCCCTGCCCACCTCCTTTAGCAGTGCCTCCTTTAAGTGGACACATCTCAAAAGTGCATCGTTTCAGCTGGATCATGCTCTATAAACAGGGCTGAGTGACATCCGGGGGTCAGGGGGCCGCATTTTCCCCTCGGTGCCCACGGTGTGTGTGTGTCTGTGTGTGTGTATCCCATCTCCCTCATCATCGCTGCCTCTACCAGAATTGCTACCGGATTTGCTACACAGCAATTTTATAAAGAAACAAGGTGCGCGTGGCGCGTGCAAACTTTGTTTGCAAGCAGAAGTGCATTCCTGGGATGCTTCTGGGACCACAATTCTGCTTGCAAACAAGGAGTGTGCTCCCCACGTGCCTAATTTCCTTCCAAAATCATAGTCTTGCTGGCACCATGGTAACAAATTCGGTGGGGGCAGGGGCATGAAAACTGCCACGGGGGGTGGGGGGACACATGCAGCCCGTGAGCTGTATGTTGCCCCCCCCCCCCGGCTTTAGAACGTGGAACAAAAAGACTCAAACTGCCCTCTAAGGACTCCACCTACTGTATTCCTGTGTGAGTTACAGTTCTGAGTATGCCTCTCGATTGATGATCAGCGCAGAACAGTTACTCATGCAGATATACAACAAGACAGCCTCCTTTTGAGGGTGGATAACTTTGCTATGCCGCCGTATTGGGAATGATGGAATGATTCAATCAGATACCAGGCCAGATTGTGTAAGGAAATTACATCTGAGCACGTACAGAGTACCTTCCCCATGGCACTTCCTCCCCCCGCCCTCCCTGCCCGAACTGAGGGGCTCCCACTTCCCTTAATGATGGTGTAAGAACGTGCATGTGTTTGGGAGACATTTAAAGCCTACATCGACTCTCTAGTGCCCACTCGCTTTTGCGAATGTTTGCTTTCGTTGCTCTCGCAACAGCAGCTCTGCAAGGCAGGAGGATGTGTTATTCCTGTCGGGCAACTGAGGCTGCGAGAGAGTGGCTTGATTTAGGACAAAGTCACACTTTCGGGGACACAGTGTCAGGACGGTCAGGTACTGCTCCCAACAATCAGGAATCACCGATCTTTAAAACAGCTCTCTTCAACCTGGTGCTTCCAGAGGTGTCAGACTACAACTCCTAGCATCCCCCAGCCAGCACAGCCTCTCCTGGTTTGTAGCTGGAAGGAGAGGCAGCTAATGTTGACTGATTGTCTTTTGATTAGCCACCTCTGGCAGCTGATCTTATGAAAAACCTGCCAGAGACAGAGGGGCGGGGGGGGGATTTGCAAATTAGCACAACGCCCCCCCCCCCCCAGCAGCTTCAGCTGTTTAGCAGAGGGGCTAAGAGGCGAAACCATGACCCAGCAAGTCACTCTTTGGGGCTTCAGCCTTCTCTCCTCCCAAACCTGGAATGCATGGTTGAGGATAATGAGCTACCTTACAGGACTGTTGTTAAGTTTTACTGCAATAACATAAGTGAACTCCCTTACATCAATGCAAAGCTATATCAATATAGATTTTATCTTAATTTCTAACATGTCCTATCCCGCTCCCAAGTGGGGAACAAAACGCTGCACTGAAATCAGCACGACACAAACACCCAGCTAAAAGGTAAAAATACATGAAAGCAGGTTAGAATTACCTTGTGCTGGCTTAACCTCGGCTACTAGAAACTAACCCCGCAAAAGTAGGACTCAAAATGCTTCCAGAATATGCCTTGGAGTCTCCAGGGAAAGGATGGCTTCTTTCATATCCTTGGGAGCTGCTCTATCACCTGGCAGTGGTCTGCACACCTAGAAATGGATTTTGTGGCACAATCTGACCTCTTCAGCCTCTATAATCACCCCCTCCCTACCAAGTTTCAGGCCAGAAGTTAAAGCCCTGCTACTGCAGAGGGCATATGGAGTGCTGGCCAAATTGCCCTTGCTCGGTGCGGGCATTTTTCGGCTGGTGGTTCAGTGATTCTTTTTATGGTGATAGTAAGCCACCTTGCAGCTCCTTTTGGGAATAAGAATAATATGAATAAAGAATATTTATTTGGGAAGAAGAATATGAATAAATACAAAATAGGAACAAATAAAAAGGCAATAAATAAGAGTCTCCACTTGGGGGGGGGGATGTGTGTCATAGTTTGGAGCATGTATCAGCGTGACATCCCAGTCTCTCTCTTTCACCCCCCTTCTTACACACACACATACACATTTTTGTACAATAAATTTCCTTCTCGTTAGAAGAGAATTAAAAATGGGCCTTACGACACCAACTGGCCATCCCTGCTCCACAGTTCCACAGTTGTGGGGCAACCACTAAGAATACCTTACGACGTTCCCTCCTTCGCACATGAATGGCACAATCGAAGATGTTGCTCTGGATTTTCTTTATTATTTATTTGCAACATGTAGATCCCGCCTTTTTTCCTCCAGGGAGCCCAAGGCTCCTCTTCCTCCTCTACATTTTATCTTCACAACAATCCTTTGAGGTAGGTTATGCTGTGAATCAGTGACTGGCCCAAAGCCACCCAGTGAGTTTCATGGCTAAGTGGGGACTAGAACCCGGGTCTCCCAAGTCCCAGCACAACGCCCTAAGCACTACAGCACGCAAGATTGGCTTCACCTTACAGGCTTACCATAAATCAGCCATTCTCAAACTTTTTTTTCTTGCAGATGACTTGAAATTGCTTGGGGCCTCAATTAATACCCCTTTTTTATACAATTGTTGTTCGACAAACCAAATCATATACATAACTCATATTTTAATAACAGTTTTCATCTTCAGTGCTGCGTTATTGTCAAACCCAGTGTTAGATTATGAAACCCAGTGCCTAATCACTGAGAAAGGCTTCCATAACTGGTATATTTCCCAGGAAAAATTAAGAGACTGCACCAAGGCAGTCTTTTAATTCAGAAAAAATAAATTGCATGCAGGGCCGAGATATTCCACAAGCTTTCCATGGGCCACAGTTTGAGAAACTCTGCCATAAATGTTTCAGGTTCAAAGCCTATACAAGTGCTAAATGTCCTTCATTCATATGAAAATTCGTGCCTTGGCAATTAAGATTTAACACATTAGATCGTTCTCTCCATTTTCGTTTTAATGCATTCGGTCCAAAGGTCCAACTTTAACTCATCTACAGAAATAACAGCATCATTTTAATGGAGATTTATCCCCTTTTCCCGGAGGGGACCGAATTTCAAATCTTATTTACAGTAGCTAATTCTCCAGATCTCCCAAAATAAACTGATATACGGCCAGCAAACCAGAGACCTCAGCATTTCATCACAGCATGTTAATTAAACCCTGTTATCACATGCTAATCAGGCATTATGAATTCTCTGTTGAAAAATCGCCAATCAAAACCCAAACTTTAAATTATGGAAGCAAATGCACTACTGGGTTGTACTAAACGGGTGAGAATTCAGAACTCTAAGTTAATAGCTGTGGATAAAACATTCACATCTCCCTCATGACAGGCAACCAAATCTGGCAGAGTTACCATTTGTGAACTGCCAGGTGCAGAAATCACAACAGACAAGACTTTTCTTCAAGTAAAGAACCTTCTGAGGCAAGGTTACGAATCGGAACTACAGACCCCTTTTTACCAGTGGAGGCTGATGGCTCCAATGTCAGTGGGAGTGGAATGGTGAATCCACTCTGGGTTGCAGTCAGAACTCTAAAGGTGCCTGAACTGTAGTGGTGCCTGAACTGTGGAACTCCCTGCCTAGAGATGTGTGCCTGGCACTGTCTTTGTTATCTTTCAGGCGCCAGGCCACACCTGTCCTGTTAGACTGTGACTTTTCAACCATCTCCAAGACCTTTTTGATTGCCTTTTCTTGACATTTTATTTGGCCTTGCTGATTGATTTGTTGGCTTTACAGGGTTCTTTTTACGGCTGTCATTTTAATTTCATAGAATCATAGAATAGTAAGGTTGGGAGGCACCTATAAGACCATCGAGTCCACCCCTGCTCAATGCAGGAATCCAAGTCAAAGTATCCCTGACAGGTGGCTGTCCAGCCTCGTCTTGAATGCCTCCAGTGTGGGCCAGCCCACCACCTCCCTAGGGAATTGGTTCCATTGTTGTATTGCTCTAGCAGTCAGGAAGTTTTTCCTGATGTTCAGCTGGAATCTGGCTTGCTGTCACTTGAGCCCATTATTCTGTGTCCTGCACTCTGGGATGATCAAGAAGACATCCTGGCCTTCCTCTCTGTGACAGCCTTTCAAGTCCTTGAAGAGCGCTATCCTGTCTCCCCCCAGTCTTCTCTTCTCAAGGCTAAACATGCCCAGCTCTTTCAGTCTCTCCTCATAGGGCTTTGTTTCCAGTCCCCTGATCATCTTTATCAAAACAACTGTTATTGTTTCAGTCTTGCTACTGGAAGGATAAGAACTTTATTGGTGGTGGCCTTTTTGGCTATGGAATTCCCTCTCAAAAGAGGGACACCAGATCTGTTCTCTTAGGCCCATCTAGGAAAACAAACTAACAAAGACCTGAAATAGCCCCTTCCTCAATGGCTGAAATGGCAGGCTGTGAACTGGAGGGAGAGGGGGGAGCAATCAGGGGCCATTTCCTCAGTGCTTCATACCCAGACAGCACCACAGAGCGGGCAGAAAGCATTGTTAAGAACATAAGAACACCAGAGGAGCCCTGCTGGATCCATCTAGTCCAGCATTCTGTTCACACAGTGGCCAACCAGCTGTGGACCAGGAACCCACAAGTAGGGCATGCGGGCAACAGCACCCTCCCACCCATGTTCCCCAGCAACTGGTGTACACATGGTCACTGTCTCTGGTACTGGAGGTAGGACATAGCCATCGAGACTAGTAGCCATGGATAGCCTTCTCCTCTAGGAATTTGTCCAACCCTCTTTTAAAGCCATCCAAACTGGTGGCCATCACTACTTCCCGTGGTAGCGAATTCCATAGTTTAACTATGCACTGTGTGAGGAAGTCCTTCCTTTTATCTGTCCCGAATCTCCCACCGATCAGCTTCATAGGATGACCCCATTGGATTCTAGTATTTTGAGAGAGGGAGAAAAATGTCTCCCTGTCCACATTCTCCGCACCCTGCATGATTTTGTAGACCTCTATCATGTCCCCCCTTACCCTCTTTTTCTCCAAGCTAAATAATCCCAGCTGTTGTAACCTTCTCTCATAGGGGAGATGCTGCAGCCCCTTGACCATTTTAGTTGCCCTTTTCTGCACCTTTTCCAGCTCTAATTGCCTTGGGTTCCATAGAAGAAAGGCGGGACACAAATATAAAGATACGTTCTCTAGCTGCAGTCTCAGAGCCGAATTCGACGTGATGCTGAACGTGTCCCTTGCGAATGCGTCGTTTCTTTTTAAATTGCTAATAGCAGCAGCCATGTCCCTCCCCCAGTTTTTATTAGGACCGCAGTGTGTGGGGATGGGTGTGTGTGCGCTTAGTGCTTTCGTCCCCCATCCCAAGAGGAAAGGCTCTACTGTTGTCAATGGAGGTTTTGCCCATTGAAGCTGTGGGGGCGGGGCAGATTTTTGTGGTGGAGGAGGAAAGGCTTAGCCCCGGCTTCCTGCAATCCATGGTCCTGATAACACCCCCCTCCCCCTGGTGCCTGCTACCAGCAATTAAAAAAAGGAAGGACACAGCAACAGGTTTAGCATCATGTTCAATTTGGCCCTCGGACTGTGGGAGGCACAGCTGAAAGGTGTTGCTCCGCACTCCGCACAGGGGAATAGCAGGGAGTTGTCGCTGAAGGAATCCGTGCCTGCTGTTCTTGACCATCCGGTCAAGAAATCCCCAACGACCATCCGAAGAACCTCAGGGATCCCCCTGGAAGTCTCCCATGAGACTCCAAGCCCAGGTCTGGTGGAACAAAAAGGCGTACTTGGGGGACCCTGGCATCTATTTCCCCCCTTTTAAAATGCAAACCAGTTTTGCCAGGGGCAGGAATTCAGGGAGGGGACAGCAGATCTGAGGCCAGATTTGGCTCCAAGGGCTGCCAGTTACTGACCCTTACATTACAGGCTTGCTGTTAGCACGGAGCCCTTGCGAAGCCTCCCATCGCTAGCCCTTCTCGCTTTTAAATCTGGTGATTTATCTCGGCTCTTCTGCTCTGGTATTTCACAGCTGACAGAAGCAGAACGCGGAACTTTATTTCAAATTCTTATTTTTAGCTTTTGAAGGAGTCAGCCCTTTTCGGGGGCCATTACAGAGTCAGAGATGTCAATAACGCTTATTGCGTGGAGAGTAACAGGAGGCAGGGGGTTCAATCCATCATGGAAGACACATCTTGCTGGGTATACATGCACACGCACCCTTCCGAGCAAGCCAGAGATCCGTCTTCTATATCCTGCTTCTCCCGGAACCTTTGCAGTTTTTTTGCAGTTGTTTTAACATTCAGACATGTAAAATTAGTTTTCCAAATGGAATGAAAACTCACTGGACTGGGAGCCCCAAACTAAGCATTCCGCACATGGGCATACTGCCTAGACGCGACATATTTGCTGCAGGGACCTATCTGCAGCCATCGTAAAGCACAGAGATGCCAGCAGGTGTGCATGAATTGGCAACTTTGCACAGTAATTTCAGAGGTCTTATTTTGAGACTATAAGCACTCACCTTGACCGGTGGTAGAGAGTTCCAAGGGCCAATTAAATCCTAACTACACAAATATTTCCTTTCATTGGGGTGTACACCTGCTGTGTTTATTACAGCAAAGGTTTCCTACTTATTTTATTTATTTCAAACATTTGTATCATTACATATGCTATGATATGCTATATCATTATATGCTATATCATTATGATATGCTATATCATTAAGATCTCAGGGCAGCGTACAGATAAAATCAATTTAAACAGTATAAAACAATAAATAATTTAAACAGCTAAAAGCATATTAACCATTAAACAAGCTAATACCAATTGAAATCTAGAACAATAAAATAGCTGAAATAGTGTGCTACGTTATGGAATGCATTTAGCCCTCAAAGGCTTTGGTAAAAAGCCATGTTTTTACTTGGCACCGAAATGAGACCAATGTCTGTGCCATTTGGGCCTCCAAGGGGAGGGCATTCTACAACTAGGGTGCCACAGCAGAGAAGGCCCTCTCTCACGTCCCACTATAGTGTATGTCTCGCACTGGTGGGACGCAGAGGAGGGCCCCTCCAACAGATCTCAGTCCTCAGGCAGGCATATATATATATATATATATATATATATATATACACACACACACACACACACATCTATCTATCTATCTATCTATCTATCTATCTATCTTCTCTCTGTGAACTGGAAAAGTGGAGGATCATTATTAATTCTGATAATCGCTGAAGGGCACAATCTTATGGAGATAGACATCAGCCTCCAAACTTGTAGGCTGATGCCTATCCAATGCAGGGTGGCTGGAGCATGGAGGGAATCCTCTCCTCTGTGCTCTGGCCACCCTGCATTTTCGTCTAGATGCATGTCTAGCTGGGGATGTTGTTGCGGGAGGTAGGGAGGCCGTGTGGGACATAGGAAGCCTCATAAAGAGGCTTCTGCATTCTCCTCTCCACTCTGCTCCCCAGGACAGCTCCCATTTCTCCCTCTCCATGCTCCATTCCCAAACGCGAAGTGGCTGGGACTGAAAGAACCAGCTACAAGGGGGTGGGGAGAGTGGTTTCTGGGAACCTCCAAATCCTGTGGCCCTCTAGACAGGGTCTAGTGGCCATAGGATTGCTCTCTAAATTACTTTGCTTCTAAAAGAATGTCTCATCGAAACATCCCCTTCTTTAGAACGAGAGACAAGATGGGATATGCTTCACATTTATATGCCCTGAAAAGTGATTGAGGGAACCGTCACCAGAAAGACTGTTCCACAGATGTGGGCAAGGTTTTATGTCCTCCCATGCCCAAATCGCATGCTGTTAACCGAGTGAAATATTCGTTCGGTGAAACGATCAAACTGGCACTTTGCTTTGCTGGTATTTGGGACAGAAGCGAGTTTGTGGGTTGCAAGGGGCAAATTGATTTCCATTTCCAGGAGTGCTTCGAGAATGTGATATACGGCCCTGAAGCCGCCTTCCGATGGAATGTCATCATGGGTAATACAGAGATCGATGTGCACAGTATTTTTTTGGCTCCCGTGTATGAGATTATGGGGATCAGCAAAGGGTGCAGTTTTTCACAGGGTGCATTCAACCCATTTGAATAAAAACATTTAATGCCTGGAATTATGTGCACTGTAAGATTTGGCATGACAGAACTAGAATAGGCAAGAGCGGTGCGTGTTTGTGTGTTTCAGCTCAGCCTATTACAGGGGCCAGGAGCTCTTTGGGGCTGCCAAGTAGCCAGGGATCCACCCGCACCTCACGAGGGCAGCCTGGATGAAAACGATGTACCAGATCCAGCAGCTCTTGTAAGCAGCCCTGGCCAAGAGGGAGGCTGTCCTCAAACAGGAGCAGGGCACTGGGGCACAGATATGCCCGCCACTCTGCAACCTTAGGAAAGGGAGTTGGTGTATACCGTCAGCATGAGAGGTAAAATGTCTCCTGGATTGCAGTTTTGAAAACTCACTCATATTAAAAACTCCATGCATGTAAAAAACTAACGTGTCAGGGGGGCAGAAGGGTTGCACAAAGCATGTCAGGAAGAAGTCTGTTTTTTCTATGTGCATGGACCCCCCCCCTGCCTCTTCAGGGAGCGTTCAAGCATGCAGCCTCCCCTACTCCCCTCCCCATCACCCGCTTGAAGTGGTACACCACAGGAAAAGCGTTATCATTTGATTCTACCTCACCTCCCAAGTCTTGCCCAGGCAAGACGCAAGAGGAGAAGAATGCAATCGTGCCCGGCACTCCTACTACTGATCGCTCGAGTGCTTTGGGGGAATCGCTCTATTATTTAGCCCAGCGACGGCGGAGCGCTGAATCTTTCCATGGGAAAGAAACAAACATTTCAAAGCACCCAATAATTACGGCTGGGAACGCAAAGAACATTTGTGCATTTCAGCAACATGGGGAAACACGGGAAATGTATGGATGTTAATCTTCTTAATTAGACTGCTTTGTCATTAGACTGGCTGCTTGTTAAGAGAGCTGCGTGACGGTGTGGCTCAGGGAATGAGCCACAAGACAGGATGCCGCAGGTTTGAATCTTTCTTCCGGTAGGAGTTTATTGGGTGGCCACAGAGCAAGCCAGCCTCAGTCTTCTCTAATCTGTGAAATGGGTATAACAACAATGGCCAACCTTAGAGGGCTGTCGTAAGAACTTCAGAAATAACGAATGTGAAGCGATTTGAACAGTTATAAAACACTGTAATTATTATTCTTGCTGCCTCCAGTAGGTTACGACAAGGAAAGAGTGAAGGATTAAAGGGTTGTTAGTGGGCTGAATGGCTACAGAAACGGCCTGTCTGAGGGAAAGGTAACACTAGAACTTGGGACACTCAATGAGGCTGATTGGGGGTAAGCCACTAGAAGGGGGTACTTCATGCAATCCTCTATAATTCAAATTAATTCACTATGCACCTGGTGTCATGGGCTTTATAACAGGATGTGATTTCTCCATGGAGAAGAGGTCTTCTCAAGAGCTAAGTCATGGGTGGATCCTCCGTAGTCCGAGGCAGTGTACCTCTGGAGTGCCAGATGCTAGGGACAAACAACTGGGAAGGAATGTGGCTTGCATGCCCGCTTGTACGCTTCACCGGCACAACTGACTAGCTCCTGATGGAAGCGAAAGGCTAGACTCCGACAAAGGCGTCCCCCAGAACCATGCTGTGGCTTCACACAAAATGCTCAAATGATTTCACCACTGCAAACCTTAAAAGGATCTCAGTTTATTGCTCATACCTCTCCAAGGACCAGAAAGAGTTAATCACAAATGGAAAAGCTAGCCACACATCCGTCTCCACGCACATAAAAGCTACGTTTCTGTACCCCGCTCTGATTTATTTAAAACGCTGAAAACGGAATTAATGGGAAGAGATGCTCTGTTTCTCGAGGAAGGGAGGCAGGAATGCAGTTTTGCCAGATCGATACCAGGTAGCGGGAGGATCGAGAATTCTGAAGCAGCTTTTCAGGAAATCCACCGGAATTCTAACGCTGCCGGGGGGCGGGGGGCGGGAAGGGTAGCTGTTAATATTAAGTAGCGCCCTTGACATGCTAAGTGGAACATGAATGGCAGAAGGTGCTCAACTAAGGTGAGCATTATCATTTTGCACACAGCTGCTGCTGCTGCCAAAGATGAAATTCCCTCTAAGAGGCTGGAGAGGGAGGCAGAGGACCGCATGGCAGGAACAGGTGCTGTGCAGCTCAAACCACTGGGGCTGGGGGCCGGCAGGAGTGAAGATGGGAAGCGGCAGAGCACAGACCTGACAAGCGGAAGGTCCCCGGATCAGTCTCTGCCATCTCCAGGTAAAGGAGCAGGTAGCAGGTAATGGAAAAGCCCCCTCTCTGTCCAGAAAGCTGGGGCCAGTTAGAATAGACCAGCAGATTCAGGCCAGATAAAAGGAAGTCCTTCTCCACACAGCACATATTTAAACTATAGAATACACGTCCACGGGATGTAGTGGTGGCCACCCATTTGGATGGCTTTAAAAGGGGGTTGGACAAATCCCTGGAGGAGAAGGCCATCCATGGCTACTGGTCCTGATGGCTCTATGCTACCTCCAGCATCTGAGGCAGTATAGCTATGTACACCATTTGCTGATGATCATGGGCAGGAAGGTGCTGTTGCATCCAGTCAGGCGAGTTGGCAGTAAGCCACTAGAATTGTATTTATTTCTTTAAAATAATTCTTGGCTGCCTTTCAGGGCAGAACCCCCCCCCCAGTTTTATTGATTGATTGATTGACTGATTGAATTTCTTGATCACCCATCTGGCCGGTCACCCGGCCACTCTGGGCGATGTACAGCAATACAATTTTAAAACAATAAAATTCTACTTTAAAACATCGTATTTCTAAAAAAATACCCTAACCTGCCCCAAATGCCTGCCTGAACAACCACGTTTTCAATGCGTGGCAGAAGCTCATTAAAGAGGGGGCATGGCGGAGTTCCCTAGGGAGGGAGTTCCACGGAGTGGGGGCCACCACAGAGAAGGCTCTCTCCCTCGTCCTCGCCAGCCTAGCTGTCCTGGCTGATGGGACAGAGAGAAGGTCATCCGAGGCTGATCTTGTTAGATCTCGCTCCCAAGGTGGCTTACAGCCATAAAATACATAAAAATACATAGAAGGAGGTACTTCTTCATGCAATCCTCTACAGTTCAAATTAATTCACTACCCACCTGGTGTCATGGGCTTTAGAACAGGGTGGGATTTCTCCATGGAGTATAGGTCTTCTCAAGAGCTATTAGTCATGGGCATTCAGTGGATCCTCCATAGTCTGAGCTTGTGGGAATTACGGGAGTTGCAGCCCAAGTCATGGGGGGGGGGGGGTCGGGACACCAGCTTGGGGAAGGCTTCCTGAAATGCTTCTTGGGAGGAAAGTGGTGCTGGAAAAACACTGGGGCGATGGTGACAGCTCCCCCCACCTCAGGCAGGCAGGTGGAGTCGTCAGAATGGCATTCCCAGGTAGGGCTAGGAAAGACCCCTGCTTGACCCTGGAGAGCCGCCGCCAGTCTAGATGGACCAAGGGTCTGGCTCGGTGCAAGGTGGCTTCCGATGTTCCTATGTTCCAGAAGCAGCAGTGGGTGGCGGGAGGAGGCAATCTGGAGGCGGTGGGGGCGATGGGGGAGGAGGAACTCCAGAAGCAGTGAAAGTGGTGGCAGGGAAAAAGGAAGCAGAGGTAGGCGGCAGAAGGCAGGGAGAGAAAGAAGGAAGGAGAGGTGGAAAAGTGGTGAGGGGGGAAAATCTGGAGGGGGAGGAGGAACGGGGGGTGGGCAAGAAAAGAAAGAATCCCAGAAAAGGGAGGAAAGAAAAGAGAGCATCCCAGCGAAGAAAAGAGAGCATCCCAGCAGAGGGAGGAAAGAAGAGAGAGCATCCCAGCAAAGGGAGGAAAGAAAAGCGTGCACCCCAGCAAAGAAAAGAGAGCATCCCAGCAGAGGGAGGAAAGAAAAGAGAGAATCCCAGCAAAGAAAAGAGAGTATCCCAGCAGAGGGAGGAAAGAAAAGAGAGCATCCCAGCAAAGAAAAGAGAGCATCCCAGCAGAGGGAGGAAAGAAAAGAGAGAATCCCAGCAAAGAAAAGAGAGTATTCCAGCAGAGGGAGGAAAGAAAAGAGAGCATCCCAGCAAAGAAAAGAGAGCATCCCAGCAGAGGGAGGAAAGACGAGAGAATCCCAGCAAAGAAAAGAGAGCATCCCAGCAGAGGGAGGAAAGAAAAGAGAGAACCCTGAAAATAAATGCACATGGGCCCAAATGACCGTGGGACAAATGCGTCCTTGGGCCTAAAAAGACAAGTGTGCCCATGGGCCTGAAAAGATTGCCTACCGATGACCAATCCAATATCCAGATATGGTTCCCGGGAAGTCAACAAGCAGGGCATGATGGTATCAGCCCTCCCACACTCTACCTCAGCCTATGAAATGCCTCTGAACATGCAGGTTCCATTTCGTTATCATGGTATCTGCGGCTGATAGCCTCCATGAATCTGGATAATCCCCCTTTCTTGGCATGGCTTCTAGTCAGGGATTATGGGAATTGTAGTTGAAAGCATATGGAGGGCACCAGGTTGGGGAAGGTTCACACACACACACACACACACACACACACACCACCTTTCTTCCATGGCAGATATCAAGGTGGCTTAAATGGGATTCCCAGGAAGTCTCCCATCCAGGCACTGACCAGAGCCAGACTTGAGCTTCAGCAAGGTGGCCACTTTGCCTGCCTCCAGAACAAGAGGCACAAGAACACAAACAGAGCAGAATCGCAAAATGTTTTGCAAAGAGAGTTAAGTGTCCAAAAGGTTTACTGGCAGAAAATTCACCACTTTTTTTTTTTAACAACCGAAGTCTATTTCTTCATACTAAAAAGAGTAAGGGTAATGCTTTATATTACCACAGAAGCCAAATCATTCTCCAATTCTCCCCAAGCAAGTTGATTCTTTTGCTGCACTCCTTTTACATGAACATCACTTGTTATTTGACTCGTTCACAGCTAAATGCCATGATTTTAATAACCATTCCTCAGTCTAATCCCCCCTTTTAAAGCCTTCTAAGTCAGCTGCTATTTTAAGAGCTTAAGATGTAAGGTCTGCCTCCTCTTTCCCCCCCTCCCCCAGGTATGAGATTGTCTGGGATTAGAACCCAGGACCTCTGACACCCAAACTGAGCCTTGCGCCCTTAGATCAAGAAGTGCTGATCCCACTGCCACTGAGAGTTCTTAAAAGATAACTGTAGCAGATACCTAAAGGAGAAGATTTTGTGGGTCTTGGAGGTATGGAAATAGAAGCGGAGCCCTCCACTGCCCAAAAGCCATTGGCTCTCGTCCCTTTCAAAGCTGCCCCCCCCCAGACCCTCTGCAACTTGCACCCCCCCCCCCAGCCCCTTGTTTTGGAAGAGATGATAAATAAATCAAATTGCACTAAGCAGGCTTTCCACAGTTGCGATCAGCTCCTTCACCACGTCTGCACCTCATCCATCACGCCATTGTCTGCTTGAGAGCCGAGCCTTGTAAATGTCATATCCACTCAAGCCCAAGGAGAAGCAAATCCGAACACAGCAAAGGAGTTTTAATTGGATAGTGTAATTAAACTGGGGGGGGGGGGAGAGAGAGAGAAAGAGAGAAGAAGAAGAAGAAGAAGAGAGAGAGAGAAAGACCCAGCAGGCTGCCTTTGACAGGATAGATGAAGCTCCCCTTTTAATAGGGCTACAAAACATATCTGTTAAAGAGGACGAGACAATGAATGGCCTTCTTCCCAGTGGCACTCTGGTGCACTTTGCACACCCACAGAACAGCAGTTCTGGGACGGAGGCCTCTAAGAAGGGAAGGGGGCAGAATTTGAAGCCACCTAATTCGCGCTTCCCAAACGAATGCGTGAACTGGAACGCAATAATCCTTCAGGCTCTTTTGTACTTCTCTGACTTACGCGATGCCGTTCTCCAACCCCCAAATGTGTCCTTTAAGGAAAACAGTGTACAAAAAGGCATATATTAGGGGAAGGTCCTTGCAAATAAATCAACAAATAAGGCACATATTAGGGGAAATTGTGCACAGAAATGCATATGAATTTTCACACGGATCTAATCAAAATAAAACACATTTGCAAACTGATGTGGAAATGAACCGCACAAACTTGTCTTTGAAAAAAAAGGCAAATGTGATAGAAAGGAAAGCAGACATTTGCCTAATAAAATGAACTGAGGTTGTTCTGGGATGTGCCAGACTGGGACAGCTGCACTTTCTATCTAAATGCACGTTTACTTGGGAATAAGCCCCATTAGAACTCACTGGGGCTTGCATCTGAGTATAAAGATGAATAGGACTGGAATGTAAGTTGCTGAAGGAAGGAGGATTATTTTGGGGTTGGGGGTAGAAAGTGAAAGGCCCTGCCTCAAATTGTACTGTTGTGCGTTTTTTAAAATGTATTCATTTTAGGATTGCTTTTAACACAGTTTTTTTTTATTTTAAAGTTCGATTTTTACTATTGTTACCTGCCTTGAGCACCATTTCCTTGGTGGAAAGGCAGGGTATAAATAAAATAAAGTAAAATAAAATGAACAAGCTGGCAGTTAAAATAACCTAGCTGTGTCAAGAGAGCCTCCCCACCCCTGCACAGCCCCCAAAGAAAGTGGAACTAACACTTGCAGGTAAGACCTTCTTGTTTTTCTCTGTCAAGCAGGGCTCTTCTTATGTTTTCTTTCTTTCTTTCTTTCACTTCACTTCACTTCACTTCACTTCACTTCACTTCTATACCGCCCAATAGCTGAAGCTCCCAGGGTGGTTCACAAAAATTAAAACCAAACAGCACACAATAAAACAATTTAAAATATATAGAACATTAAAACCACAATATAGCAATACAACCACAATAAAACCTAGCAGCAGTGCAGGAGTTTAAAATAGAGATTTAAAACGGCAAAGCTAAAAGTCTAGAAAGCTAAAATGCTAAAATGACTGGGAAAATAAAAAGGTGTTCACCTGGCGCCGAAAGGAATACAATGTAGGTGCCAGGCGAACCTCACTAGGGAGCTCATTCCAGAGCTGGGGTGCCACAGCAGAAAAAGCCCTCCTCCTAGTAGCCACCCGCCTCACTTCCTTTGGCAGGGGCTCATGGAGAAGGGCCGCTGACGATTATCTTAAGGTTCTTAATGTTCTTAAATGTTTGAAAAAAGGTATGGTTCCTGAACTTCTCCCTCACCATGTAGCTTCCGTGCTGCATCAATGGCCATTTGATGACCACACAGTCGAGGCCATCTCCCATTGTCTCTTAGAAATAAGGGGAAGGGAAGAATGATTTCAATGCTGGGTGCCCAAGATTGAAGGTTGCCCAACATCTCCTCCCCATGCAATAGAAGGTGCCCATGTGGTCTGCTTCTATGTGGCTGTTGAGTGGCCCTAGGTAATCGGAACTGCCCCCATCCCCGATCCAGATTGCAATCTGTCACAAATCTCAAGGTCTTTCCTCTTTGATGGTCAAGCCACTGAAGATCAAAATTTGGGAATGCCATTATGGCGAACTGTTTCAGAACATTATGGTGCAAGGGGATACCTGTTGCAACAGGACTGAAAAGGCCACCCCCGCAGAGGAAAAGCACATTGCTGGGGACCCTTGCTAATAATAACATGCAACTACAGTTTGCCCTTGAGTCTTAGGGCCGTTACACAGCAGCATGCCCCACAACACAAATTTACAGCCAATCCCGCTGTCTGGCAAAAGCAGCTGTATCATACATGTGTTAAAAACACAAAAAGAGCCATGCTGGATCAGACCAAGGGTCCATCTAGCCCAACGTTCTGTGCACACAGTGGCCAACCAGCTACCCACAGGAAACCCACAAGCAGGACAGGAGAGCAACAGCACCCACCCGCCCAAGTTCCCTGGCAATGGGTGTATGTAAGGCAAACTGCCTCTGAAACTGGAGGTAGCATATAGCCATCAGGACTATTAGCCACTGATAGCCTTCTCCTCCAGGAATTTGTCCAATTCCCTTTTAAAGCCATCCAAATTGGTGGCCATTATTACGTCCTGCGGTAGCGAATTCCATAGTTTAACTATGCACTGTATTTTCAGACCCCCGTTTGTTTTCTTCACATCACACATCTTGAAGATGTACACCTAAACCAAATCCTAATAGGAGAAGACGGTAAAACCAAGGTCACCATCATCATAATCGTTGTTTAGATTTTGACAATCTCCGCCCCTCCTCCAAGGATCTCATGATGGTATACACCGTTCTCCCCTTTTATCCCCCACAACAACCCTGTGAGTAGCTTAGGCTGAGAGATCGTGACTGGCCCAACATCACCCAGTACACTTTGCAGAGATTTGAACCTGAGTATCCCTAGTCCTAATCCGACACTCTAACCACTCCACCACGCCGGCGACATGGCCTGAAGGCACATCATGCAACCATCTTGCTCAAGCTAGGCAAGTCCAGGTCTGGTCAGTGCCTGGATGAGAGACTGCTTGGGAACCCCACGGATGCCACCTTGGGTTCCATCGTGGTACTGAACACAATTATTTATCTCTTACTAATATTTATACTCCTGCCTTCTTAACACAGATATTCAAAGAGGGCTGAACAATAATCCAGCAAAGATACACATGCAGAATAGCATAATTAACAATTACTCTAACAACAGTGCAATCATCCGAATCAGGAAAGGAAAGCACAGCGGCAGGACGTTCTTTATCGTTTTGGGCATCTAAAAAGGCCTGTTGAAACAGAAATGTTTTAGAACTGGGGTGGGCAGAAATTAGATCTCCAGATGTTTTGGACTTCAACTCCCAGCATTCCTCACCATTGGCCATGCTGCCAGGGCCTTCTGGGAGTTGAAGCCCAAAACATCTGGAGATCTACCTTCTGCCCACCCCTGTGTTAGATGACCACTGAAAGGTGAGCAGCAATGGTACCAAGCGGACCTCTTGTGGGACAATGTTCCAAATTCCGACCACAATGGAAAAATCTGTGGTGCCCACCCGTGGTACGTGCAACGGCAGGGGAACTTAGAGCAGGATCTCTGAAGCAGACCTTGATTATTCAGGCAACTTCACATGGGAGGAAGCAATTCCTGAGATAAAGGAACATATAAGCAGGTGTGCTAAAACAAAATACCCTGTTGGCTTGTCAGCTTGTATTCTAACAGTACCTGGATATAATCCAATCATAAATCCATTTGACTCATACCACACCCAATGCATACGATCCAGAAGAACCCAAATACTTTTAGCTTTAAGTGTGGACTACACCTTAAAACACCCAAAACAAAAACTAAAAAAAAAAAAGGCATTTGGGGCAGTTAATTTGGCTATCACTTACAAGCCAGTCCGAATTCTGCTGGAGAAAGCTATTTTCGTGCAGATGCCGAATTCAACGGGAAAGAAGACCGACTCGTGTAGCAACATCAATCAAAACGTCGGGGCTCTTGGCAGCTCTTGACAGTGAGGTGGGTTCAAAGGTTGCAGGATAAAGAAAAGAGGTGGGGGGGGGAGTAGGAAAAAGCAGCACTCTGGTTCAGCTGTAATATGCCCTCGCTGGAAGTCTTGTGGAGGTACCTACCCCCCTTTTGCATTAGGCAGCTTTCATTAATCTTCTTGCCATCTTCCTTAACTAGCCATGCAGAACCGTTCGATAGCAAGACACATAATGGGGAGGCCCTGTGCCTATTACCAGGTTAACATTCTGTTAAGCCCCAGCACAACAATCGAAAGGAAATCTGAAAACCTGCGAGCCGCGATGCTGGCAATTAAATTACAACTTGGAGCCACCGAAGTACGTGCAGGGGCCCATGGAGAACAGAAGGGCCACTGGAGATTGGAGGTACTTGCTGATCATGGGAGGCATTAACAGCCTTCTTAAAAAGAATGCCTAAATTCTTTTTTTTAATAGAAAATATGCCATTAATAAGCTAATGTTCAGGAAAAAAATACACATTTGGAGGCCAGCTGGGAGGAAGATGGCTGACATGGGTTCTCCCCAAGCCCCCACTCTTTGCTGCCAAGCTGGATGTCTGCCAACCACGTCATCAACCACAGTTCATTTTTGTGAACCACCCAGAGACCCTGGCTATTGGGCGGTATAGAAACAAACAAACAAACAAACAAACAGTGGCCAGCGTTACTGTGTGAGTGCCACATACATACAGGCAGCTTTGAAGCCACTCAAGAAAGCAGTTTGGAAGAAAAGGGGGAGAGACAGGGTGGAACTAGCTGGGACCCAGGGACAAGTATAAGAAGAAGAACTATTTTTATCATTTTTGAAGTGCCCAAAGTTTACTAAGCACTGTACACATTTTTTTTAAAAAAGACAGGCCCTTCCTGTAGGCTTATAATCTAAAAGGCTTGACACAAAAGGAAAACAGGTTGAAGAGGGAAGAGGAAAACAAGCAAACTCAGGCATTAATTCTTACAAGTTTCATAGTTGCTCTTATAATGGCCCACTTGAATGGAAACAATTTAGGGAGGGGAAGGACCAAATGGCAGCTGGTTTCTCAGCTGGGCCAATGGAGAGGGCCCTTTTGTCACAGCTCTCACTTTCTTGCAGCCAAGATGGAAAGGCAGCTTGTCAAGGTCCCCCTTACAACCTGGACCCCCTGAGCAACTCCTTAAGGATCTCTTGCCTCCTTAAGAGTCCCACCTTCCTTGTTTTACTTTCCCCTTTCCAGTAATGTGGGGTTTAGGCTGTAGACATGGGGTGACTGACACTCTAGACACAGGGTTAAACTACAACAATTTACTGGTAAAATAAAGCAAGCAAATCACAGCTAAAGGTATTTACACAATATAGCTGAGTGATACAAAAGGCCTTAAAAGAAAATAAAAGTTGCAAAATGCAAGGTCCTTTACCCTAGCTGTACTTAAGACTCCTCTAGACTGCTTCTTCCTGCTCCCTCTTCAGACTCTGGTCTCCTGACTCTCCTCTTACGGGCTCTCTTTATATATCCTCCTCCCTCAGAACTGAAAGTACTGCTTCAAACCTGAAGAGATGAAACTTAACTGGGGAAATGAAACTACTCCTCTCAGGGATACCCCCTCCGAACAACAACATTAAAACAAGCCTCTAAGCCTGACCTTCTTTCCCTTTGCCTCTATAGGCCTCAAACCTTCACACAGCTAAAAGATGAAGAGCCCCCATCCTGTCAGGTCCCAAAGGACCACTTGTACGGGCAACGACTGGAGCACACAACCGTAAGCAAGACCAATGCTGCAGCTCACTCACAATATTGGCATTGTCATCATCTCTAGAACTTCTGACCCATCGCTGTTCTTGATAGAGGTTCACAGAATGACACATGATAGTGGAGAGAAGGTTTCCCCCCCCCCCTCAAAATATACTAGAACTTAGGGTTGTCCAACAAAATTGATGGGCATTAGGTTCAGGATAGACAGGCGGGGGGGGGGAAGTAGTTTTTTCATACAATGTATAATAAATTTATGGAATTTACTGTCACAAGATGTGATGATGGACACTAGCTTAGACGCTTTGCAGCAAGAGTAGGCAATGCATGGGTAACATGTGGCTGCTGCCCCCCCAGTGTGGCTGCCCCCCTGCCACACCTAATTTTTCCCCCACCAGAAAAAAGTTTTAAACAGTCACAGATTGCCCCAGAAATTCGGCAACGAACGGCTACGGAGGCTTAGAATGGCCACTTTTAGCTTGAAAACAAGCTAAACTTGTCTATTCTAAGCCTCCGTAGTGGCTATGGAAGCTTAGAACAGACACGTTTAGCTTATTTTCAAGCTAAAGTTGGCCATTCTAAGCCTCTGTAGTAGCAAATTGTGACTTTATTCTTTTAACTTTCCCCACATTTTCAGTAACTAGTGGTTTTTTTTGGGGGGGGGGACAGAGGGAGAAATTGGCTCTGGGACTACCTGAAGTTGCCCACCCCTGGTTTAGGGATTACGCTGATTCAGGGAGGACAAATCTATTGATAGCTCTTAGTCCTGTTGGTTATACGAAACCTCCAGGGAGGCTTGGAAGACAGCATCAAAGGAGAGGGGCTTCTCAGTGGTGGCCCCTCAATTTTGGAATGATCTCCACGACAAGACTCACCTGGTGCCAGCATTGTTATCTTTTCGGTCAAGACTTTTCTCTTTTCCCCAGGCCTTTGGCAGCAAGTGATGAGTTTTCATGGATCCTGGATTTGTTTTATGGTTTGGCGGATTGCTCAAAGCTGTCTGTCTGCACGTTTTTTATGTTTTTAAACTTTGCATATGGTATTTTTACATGTTTTTAACCTTTGTAAACTGCCCAGAGAGCTTCAGCTATGGGGCGGTATAGAAATGTAATTGATGATGGTGATGGTGATGTTTAGAAGCAATATGGCACTAAATGCCAGCTATGTTGGAGCCAAAGTGGTGAGGGACTTCATGTCCTGCTTCCCAGAGGCATTTGGGTGGCCACTGTGGGAAACAGGAAGCCAGACTACATAGGCCTCTGGTCTGATACATCAGGGCTCTTCTTATGCTCTTATTTATGTTCTTACAGCACTCCGGGTTTGAAGGGAAACAGACCCCTTCAGGTCTGGAGGCTGCACGTTCATCAAGGGAAATGAGCATTAAGGCAAGAAAAAGGGATTCATTTGAGCGCTTGGCCGGTGCTGCTGCCCTGCAGTGGTACAAATCCGGTCACCCTGGCCTTCCAGCGGGATGTCACCAGCATGCCCGCCACCGGCCATGTTCCATCCGTGGGGTTCTTTTTCTAAAACAGGGAGCGGCTTGTGGAACTGGCTCCCAACCCGTCTTCTTCTCAAACAATGTAAAGAGACATTAAGAGAATCAGATTTCCTTTAAATTACACTATTGCCAGAGGACATAATCGTATTAAGCTTACTACGTTGCTTCCTTAAGACTTTATATTATGTACGCTTAATTGAGATACAGGGTTCTTTTTTGGCTATAAAAATGGCAGCTCCTTTATTAAGGCTTAAATCTTCCTTCTTAACGACAGGACGCTTCCCCTCAAGATTCAAAACCTGCAAAATCTTTTGTGATAATCAGATGGCGGCTGATTTAAACAAGCACTTTATAGATATGGTGTTTGCAACATTCTAATGGGTTTGGGATTTTACTAGGGAGGCCATTAGCGCTTCTCCCAGGGTCTGAGTTCAAGCAGCCGGATTTATTTGGCAAATAAAGATTCAGAACCTAAGCCAGCCTAGCGCAAGGGGTGCAAATATTCTCAGCTGTTCCCAAACAGCGAAGGCCAATTAGAACCAGAAATGACTCCAGCACATCTGTGGGAATAAGGCCTTTGTGAAATGGAGTGGAAACCATTTTGAAATTCAGTGAACTTGCAACAACAGAAAAAGACCTGCTCTGAACCAAGACTTGGGGAATATTCCGAATGGTCCGTTAACAGAAAGTTGAGCTGGGGCATTGGAAGGTGTTCCTCAGTGCGGTGGAGCCCCTGCTTGGCGTGCAGAAGGTCCAGGTTCGATTCCCAGCTTCTCCAGGTAGGGCAAGGAAAGTATCCTGCCTGAAACCCTCGAGAGCTGCTGCCAGTCAGTGTCGACAATACTGGGCTAGATGGACCCAGGGTCTGACTCAGTAGAAGGCAGCTTCCTATGTTCCTATCCCTCCCACTTTTAAAAAAACAGTAACACATTTTCTTACTGGCAGTTGGGATTGCCATGAAATAGGTTTCTGTTGATGCTGAAAATGGTGGGTTCAAAGGAGTTATTTAGCGTGTTGGGGCTCAGCCCCCACCTTTGCCTTGTACTTTTGGATAGCTTTCTTGTCCTTTGCCACACCTCCCATGGCAGCCATTTTGTGGTGGTGCCCAGGACTATTTCTCAAGTTGCCAAATGTGCCCAAGGCCCCAAAAGGTTGTCTACCCCTGGAGTAGACAATACCGGGCTAGAAGATCCAGTGACCAGACCCTGTAAAAGGCAGTTCCATACGTTCATAAACACCCACAACTGGAGAAGGTTTCCGAAGGCGACTCTCCCGTGTTGAAGAACACAGCAGTGCGGGGGAATAAGTTTATTATCCGACCCACAAGTTAACTCCTTGAGAGGATGTGTCTGCATTTAACAAAAGAGCAAAAGCATCTCCTCACGACGGAACTGCATAACCATCCGTTTGTGACACATTCCGCCGCACCTCGGAAAGACTAGATGGAGGATGGTTGTGTTACAAGAGATAAAAACACGGAAACAAAATATATTGCAGAACTCAAAAACCCTTATCTCCCCTCCGCTTCGCTCCCGTTGCCATAATTCATTTCAAGGAAGCCCCAGGAATAATTTTTGATGTAAACTCTGCTACGAACATATATCACTTTGCTGATAAGATCACAGGGCTATGAAGAGAGCGTCATTCCTTCATGCCCCCAAATATGAGCGTTCCTTCCCCCGCTTCGAAGTTCAAAAGTGACTCGTCTAAGAAAAGCCTAGGAATGCGTGGTGAGAGCGAGTTCCGCTGCAAACCTCCTGCAATGCATGATGGGACAATGCCAAGGAATGCCAGCAAGCAGAGGACGTGTACAACAAAACACATGCTTTCAATTCAGAAAGCGTAAGCGCCTTCGAGGGGCAACCAAAGAGAAATGACACAGGATGGATTCACCTCCACTTTGACATTTCTATGGATCAAAAACGCCTCCTCCCCCAACTCTAGGCACTCTGCTTCTGGACAAGGATTCTTGACTGAAATCCCACAAGGTGTTTGAAATGTATGCTCTTTGCCCTCCTGCACGGGGACGACGTTCAGTATAGTTAAGAACAAAGTTCCTTTCAAGGCCTGTGCAACCTACACGCTCTGCTCAAAGATCCCCAGAGAGTTGCCTGACATTTCAAGCTGCAGAATGAACCAAAAAGGTCTGGATAGGGAGCTGTTTCAGGGTCTGTACAATGCAGGACTTGTGGGATAGCGAATAACTATGGCTCACAGGAGTTTTATTTGGGGGGGGGGGAGTTGGGAGAGGTCAGTTTTAAAAACAGTTCTTGGAACTGTAGTGACTGATTCACAAAGACAACTTGAGTGGTATTCAAATAGCTGCACGCATCCCTCCACCGTCCAATTCCCCGGCACAAGGAATTGTAATAGGGACTGGAAATCTGGAGAGCAAAATTTAGGGTTTTGTGAACTTGGGAAGGTATAGGGCGGTCTCTTGGGATCTCAGATCCCCCTATTTCTATTATTATTTATGCACTGCCTCTCCATTTGTGAACCCACCCACCCTGCGCCAGGTAATGAGCAATATATATCAAAAATATTGTTTGGATTAATTGCAAATTATGCGCCAAACTGCATGAAAGCAACTCTAGGGGCCTTTTTGGCTGAGGAGTGGGATAAAAACATGTTAAATAAACAAACAAACAAAAACAAATTCGTACTGTCTCTGCCTAGATATACCCTTCGTCGACGTTTGTGATCTAACCTCCCTCTGCCCTTCTCCCCGCAAAGAACCAACTTTTTCTAAAGTTTCTCTGGCCTGGTTGACTGGGGACAATACTTAACTCTCCCCAAATGACCGGCTACCCACAAGCCTTTGCTTGGCTATAAACAAAGAAATCATTTGCTCGTGAATAAGAATGTGAGATTATCAGCAGAGCAGAGAGTTTATTACTATTAAAAAAAAACCCATCAGAATTATTATTTAGAAATAAGTTTGACCCAAATCTGACCTCTGCTCAGGTCTTATGAAATTGCGATCTTAATATTTCTCCTTGTCAGCCTTGCAAATGTTAATTGCCCTGATCTAGTCTCTGAAAAACAGAAAGCAAATTTCAGCCCTTTTAAATCCACCTCCTGGGATTTGCACATAGCAAAACTACAACAAAAAGGCATGCTTGCGTTCCACCTACAGCAGGTTCCCAGCTCCCCCTGCGCCCCGCCCTCCCGGGTCCCTGTTCTGCTTTCTCAAATCAGGGCAATGTCTTGTTGAAGTCAATTCCCTTGGAGCATTTTTGCCCGCAAGGCTCAAACTACATCTGACGCTAAACCAGCCCCCAGTGTTTCATACTACAACATCCATCAGCCCCAACCACCATGGCCAATGGTCAAGGATAATGAGAGTTGCAGCCCAGAACATCTGCACGGAACACAGGTTGGGAGAAGGCCGCTGTAGGGCACAAGCCTATAGGGTTGTGACAAAGGATTCACAGGGAAAAAAGGTCAGCTTGGGGGATGCAGCTTTGCACCTTGGAGAGCTCCTCTAGAATTCTGACTGGTTCTGACTGAAACCCAGAGCGGATTCACCGCCCCACTGACATCGGAGCCACCAGCCTCCAACTGATCTGAAAGGCAAAAAGTTGAGGAAGGCTGCGAAACACATCACTTGAAGTTCTGTGTTTTGCTTTTGCTTTTTATTTTAAACAACACTCACTTGAATGCCTGATCAGAATCAGGCCCATGGTGTATGGTGAGGGAGCGGGTCTAGCTTCATGAAAACGCCCACCCACCCGATTATTCGCCTCAGGAGGAAAGCTCCTAATCGTGCCAATGGGAGCTTCCTTCCCGAGCCAGAGAGCAGCTTGGGGTGGGCAATTTTTGTTGGGGCTGCAGCATGGAAAGGATTAATAGCCCCCACTGCCAATATGCCGTGGTCCCTATGGGACCTCCCAGTGGCTGGCATTAATTTAAAGTGAAAAGAAGATACACCGAACTTTGGCTTTAGTGTTGTGTATAGTTTAGCCTTTAGTTGGCTGGCTCCCTCATGCACGCCCCTTTTGAGGATCCTTGGATGTGTCTGGAATATTTCCCTGGCAGAGATGCTATGGTATAATGTACTGAAGTAAGGAATAGCTGCTACAGAGGCCCTCCTGCAAATCACCGTCAAATCTCATGTCGCAACATAGGAAGATGTTCGCTCAGTGCACCCTCTCTCACCCTGCAATGGCCCAATGCCTTGGGAGGCTGACCAAAGTATGAGCCTGAACAATTTCCAGATGCATTCTAAGACCTTATCAGGGCTGGTGTTTGGCATGCAGCTGGGATGGGGAAGGATTTGAGGGCAGTCTATCCTCCTGCGATTTGGATCCTTGTGGGTTGGTGGGAGAAGAGAGAGGGTTGTCCACGAGGAAAAGCAAAGATGAAAGAAACGCAGGCTACTTACTTGGGCTCTTTTCTTCCGCAAGGTCACAGGTGCACAAGAGTTCGGAATCGATGGAGATTGGCTTCTGCTTAATCCAGAACTTGGTGCTGGCTTTCTGGTTTGTCACGGGATCCACTTCCACCTTGTCTCCTGAAATACCTGAGCACCCAGAGGAAATCAAAGGGGAAAAAAACACAACCCAACAGTAAGGCTTGGAGTAAGGAAGTTAAACACCTCACACCCAAAGCATTTTTTATTTTTTTTTGGCATGATATCTTGCCTGTTATGAGCAGCAGGGAAATGTTAAGGACTAGCGACATTTCTCAGACTTGCTGGAAGGAGCTCCTGGTGGAGCAAAAAGAAGAATGGACAACACAAAGAAAAAAAGTACCTCCAGGTGTTCAAATAATACCCTCTGTTTCCACGCACTAGCTCTGGTATACAAGAAGGGTTGTTTAACCTCCCAGAGAGCTTCGGCTATTGGGAGGTATGGAAATGAAATGAAATGAATGAATGAATAAATAAATAAATAAAATTAACTTGAGCCAGTAGCTCAGCCTTGTCAAACAATAAATAGCACCTCTGAGCATGTATGAAGGGCCATTTCCTCATTACTGAGAACAGTGACATAGCAGCTTTTCCACCAAGGCTTCTTTCCACACCACTCCTGTAACATCTGAATCTGGTATGGAGATAAGATGGGAGACTTGCGCAGGTTATAATCACACCGGTGCTGCGTAAATACACTGAGTCCTAACTAACGTGAGTGCACATTAAAATTTTGCTTCAAGCCTCTTGCGTGTGAGTAGAAAACGGTTGCTGTATGATCATCACTTTGAATTTCACTGGTGAGTGAGCAAAAGAAAGAAAGAAAGATAATTAAAAAGAAAAGAAAAGAAACAAGACCAAGCAGCCATTCCACTCCTCCGAGATGCCAAAGGAGCAAACTAAGAAGTTAATCCACCCTGGGAGAGGCTCAGTAATTTATAACAGATTCTATTATGGGTTTTTTTTTCTCCCCCTTCTCCTCCAAAGCAACAACCTTGCCGTGCGGAGCAGAAACGGACAGCATCTCATTGCTTAACTTACAATTACAAGGTTTCTCCTCTGACATGAGTGACCAAACCTCTCTATATACTTTTTCATAGTGGCAGCTGTGCGGGGAAGACTTAAAAGTAATTACATTTTTAGGTCATGAGTTATAGGTCAAGGTCATGCTGAAATAGGCAAAAGGAATAAGGAGTATTTAAAAACACCATGCAGGAAAGGCCGTTTCTTTGTTTAAAGGGGGGGGGGGAGGCAGAAAAATCCTTTCCCAGTTCTCTTTTTGGATTGTTTTGAAAATGCTGTGATCATTTTAAAATATTCTTTTTTTAAAAAGGGAAATAAGAAAGCTGGAAAACTATCTCCTCTCCCGCTGCCACAATCTTTGGCGAATTTTATCCAACACAAAACCACAAAAATGTATCACAGCCACCAAGCATCTTGTGGTAAAACCAGTTGCTGCAAGAGACTTAACATGGCCCCTCCTGAAAAAGCGTCAGTTACTTAGTGTGCAACGGCCCTGATCCACAGCTTTATGCCCATGGAGAACTCTATGGAAGGAAAGGCAATTCCTGTTGCTTAAACCAAGAACAAAAAGAAACAAAAAAGGATTCTGTGAACCAAAAAACCCTGAACACAATTCCAAAGAAATGTTCACTAATATATTTGAAAGAAAGAAAGAAAAATTTTATTTTTTTCTGGTACTTATACCCTTCCTTTCTATAGCTGATAACCAAAGGGGTGAACAAAAGAGCTAATAGACAGATAATACACCCATAAAGCAAGAGATAATATACCTATAAAGCAACAATTAAAAACTACATCAACTCAATTGTCTAAAAACAGCAATCAAAAAGGTCAGAAACAGCAGCAAATCTTATTTAAAAGCAGGATCCAGAAAAAAGCGCACTGAAATTAAACAGTTGTTGCTGCCCGACAAAAAGCACGGAAGCGAGCGATGGGGCACGGGCGGCTCTCTCTAGGGAGATAGTTCCAAATTCTGAGTGCCACCTCTGAGAAGTGGATCTCTTTTGTTACCACCTGCTCTCAGGATTGGACTGTAGTGTCTGAGCAAATTCAAAGGCGGAGGGGGGCTTGGTATCCGATGCTGGCTTCTAGTCGCCAGCAAGACTAAGCAACTTCTGCTTTCTTTACAGAGGAAATCAATATCGTACCCATTGTCCACTGAAGCGTTGTGTTTTTTTTTTAATATCGTGGAGAAGGGACACGTGGAACATGTAGCAATCCTTCCAAGCCACGGCACTGATGCTGCGACTTCAGCATGAGATGCAGTCTGGCGCCATTTTGGAAAAAGGTACTTCCTGCCTCACGCGGGATGCTGGGATTTTTTTTTTCTTTAAACAGTTAATTCATGTGCTAGAGCACACTAGAAACTTTCCCCACTGGTCACCTGGGTGAAACAGATGGTCGCCACTAGTACCCTGGTGATGGTTTTTGTGGAGTTGTGAGCACATGTCATCGGAGCAATAACGCCTTCAGTGTTTTCGTTTTGTTTTAGCGTTGCTTGTGTGGGTGGCGGGGAGGGTGCTTCTGCCCTCTGGCTGGTCCCGCATTGGAAGGGGGTGGCTGGAGCAGTTGAAAGCACATCTGCAAAGTGCCTTGGAGTCTGCTTTGCCACCCTGGTGTGGCAACAGATGTGGGTGGGTCAGGAATGCTGTGCGTGCATATACAATTGTGTTCCAGCCACTCGGGGTGGGGTGGGAATTTGCTCTCTTTTGATTTTCCTTTCTCCAGGATTTTTCTTCGTCTGCATACCTCAGGGATCTCCCAAGCACACAAAGACCTCCCTCTTCTTCATAGGTGGTGCAGTTTTGGCTACATAACAATCACCCCCCCCCCCAACAACTTTGGAAATAGAGGGCGTTATACGGCCAGTTATTACGGAGTCCATAAAAAGGTGTGTATATCACATTCCCTTCGTCACATATCATACATCCTATTCACTTTATGACAAGCTGGTCCAGTCATCTGTTTCAGAATTACAACTTCATAAGGTGTTCGAGACATGAAAACTCTCCTGGAGAAAATTCGTGGCCTTATACCAAGAAAAAAAAAGGCAGTACTAATTTAGAAAAGCAAAACCGTTTCTGCCAAAAAATCGCAAGAGGCATCCTCAACCAGTTCCTTGAATTCTACCTGCACTAGGAATATTGGCATCATCTGCTCCAGAGGTAGGTAACTTGTTTGGGCCATGGGAACATTTGGCAATTTCAGAAACTGTCCTGGGCACCACCACAAAATGGCTGCCATGGGCGGTGTGGCAAAGGTCATGTAAACTGCTCAAAAGACTGAGTACAAGGCACAGGTGGGGGCTGACACATTAAACGACTCCTTTGAACCCCCCGTTTCCAGCAACATCAGGAATCTATTTCATAGCAGCTGGCTGGTCAGTGTGTGTGTGTGTGTGTGTATTTAAAGTGGGAGCGATGGATCACCTCAGTAGGTGCCAAGAAAGGTGCCCGGGGTGCACTGGTGCCCAGGGGTGCCTTAATCTTGCCTACTCCAGATCTACTCTAAGTAGCCCTAAAATGGAGCCCATGTTTTCTGAAAGGCCAATGCTCTGCTGTGTCTCCTTACAGCTTTGAAGGGTCTGGATCCCTTTTCTTCAATGCCAAGGGGCCTTCCAAATGTACATTTCCAACACACATGGAGTTGGTGGGTCAACGAAGTATGGGACGCCAAAGCTGCGATGAAGCTAAGCGGGCCTGCTCAGCACCTGGATGCGAGGCTGCCTGGGAACCTCGTGCATTCATGGAAGGAAGGCAGAAGATAAATGTAATCAACAGAGTAACAAAAAAAAATAAACAACATTGGAAGCACTGAAGGAACCAGGGCAGCCTCTGCTTGAATGGAGCTCTGTGGGCATGGGGGGTCTTGACGTCACCAAGGAGCCCTCCATGTGTTTGGATCTGAGATGAGCAAAAATAAATAGAAGTAAGATGGAGCGTTCATTGTCGGTTCTGTGGCATCTTGGACGCCTACTGATTTAGTGCATGTGTTCCTAGAGCTGGGCCTGGCCTTCTGATACCCACAAAGCTCTTTGCTGCACATGGCAACACTTTCTTTTGACTGCAGACATTCAGCTTTTGTATTTCAACAGTGCGTGTCCATACAGTGTCCGTCCGTCTGTGTAGCATGTTCGTTTGAAAATGTATTTTGGGTGTGCTAACTTGGACCGCTGTACACCTGGCTTGGGGAGGACCACTAGTTCAGTGGTACAGCGCATGCTTTACATGCAGAATATCCCAGCACAGGAACGAAGGGCGCTGCCTTCTACTGAGTCATCAGGCCCAGTACTGTCGACACTGACTGGCAGCAGCTCTCCAGGGTTTCAGGCAGAATCTCTTCCCAGCCCTACCCGCAGAAGCTACCATCGCATGGGAAGACTTCCAAAGAGGGGGAAAAAGAACTACAGTACAAAGAATTGAGGTCATATGAGCCAGGCTGGGGGGTGGGGGGGTTATGATCATTAATTTATGTTCTGCATTCTTGGTTTCTGATCTTTGCAAAAGTGCCAAAGCTTCACTTAACAAAAGGACCGTTACAGTTCTGGTTTTGTATTCATGGATCAAACCATTGGCAGATTCCATGACTCTAGGTCCCAAGGCCCAGGGCAGCCCCATTCTCTTCTCTCGGGTCTGGAGAGGGCAGGTGATCCTCATTTGTGGACTAATTGGCACTGGCTCTGCCAGCTTGAACAACGGTCCGGAAACTTCAGCTAGTCCAAAAGAGGGCAGCAAGATTGTTAACAGGGACTGGCCAATGAGCTCATATTACGCCAGTACTTTTCCAGCTGCACTGGCTGCCAGTCCATTTCCAGGCCTGATTCAAAGTGCTGGCATTAACATTCAAAGCCCTTGACGGCTTGGGGCCAGGTTACCTGAAGGATCGTCTCCTCCCATATGTGCCTGCCCGGACCTTAAGATCATCCTCAGCGGTCCTTCTCCGTGAGCCCCTGCCAAAGGAAGTGAGGTGGGTGGCGACTAGGAGGAGGGCCTTTTCTGCTGTGGCACCCCAGCTGTAGAATGAGCTCCCTAGTGAGGTACGCCTGACACCTACGTTGTATTCCTTTCAGCGCCAGGTGAAGACCTTTTTATTTTCCCAGGCATTTTAGCTTTCTAGTCTTTTAGCTTTGCTGCTTTAAATCTGTATTTTAAATCTCTGCATTGCTGCTAGGTTTTATTCTGGTGGTATTGTTATATTGTGGTTTTAAAGGTTTTATATTTTATATTGTTTTACTGTGTACTTTTTTGGTTTTAATTTTTGTGAACTGCCCAGACAACTTTGGCTATTGGGCGGTATAGAAATGAAATGAAATAATAAAAAAAAAACAAATAAAGAAGTCGCCGCAAACTGGGTTTACAATCCGATTGTCCCAAGCTGGGGGGTATCATGGGATGGAACACAGTGGTGGCCACTTCTGCCCCTGGTCACTCACTCTCTCAAACCTATGCGGATCACAACAGCCGACGCCGAAAGAAAACCAGAGGCAGGGGGAACAGGTGACCTACACGCGTGTTGTGTTAACCTCAGCTCCTGTGGGCACCAAATGTAGCATAACCCTCATTTGGAATCTGACCACTGTGGTAGAGCCCGGAGCAACTCTGCAAGCAAAGGCGCACATTTCAATTAATCAAGAGGCTCAATTTGTCACCCTGCTCCCACCCCTCCCATCTGAGATACCATATTTCAATTACGTACAATGTCAGCAGCCCAAAAGGAGGCTGGGAGTGCAAAAATAATATGAGAAAGCCGGATTCTCCAACAGGAGAGAGCTTCTTTATTAGAACATTTCAGTCTAGGCAGCCTGATCATTAGTTGTCCAAAATCTACATATCTCCCCTGCGAAAATATTACCAGCAGCTGTCGCCCTGACGTTGAAAACTTCTTCGCGCTTTCGCTCGGCAGCGGCCCAAGACGGGCGGAGCAAAATGAAAACACACAGACCCTTTATAATGGAAATAAACCAGATTACTGTCCCCCCTCCCCAACAGATTAAAAACAAATACAAATAGCCCCCGCGGGCCTTTTCTTCTCTCTATAAAAAGAAGACGACGATGAAGGGAAAACAAAAATACATTTCATTCAGTGCTACTCCAAGAATTCGCAACAGTGGAGTCAATATTGTTAATGCACCCGTGTTAATTTGATAGGATTTGTCAGGTAAGTCCACTGGAAAATTATATAAAACTGTTCCAGATGAACAGATGATAGTGACATGAATTAAAGTGATAGAACAATAGTGGAATATAAACCAGAAATGACACCCAAAGTGGCTGTTGATTTATTGCCATCCTGAGTCTGGTTCTGGGCTTCCATGTATATTAGCACTACAAATCTGGGTCCATTTAGCCGAGAGATGCTCATACATACATCACCGACTCCTGCTTCAAGCCAAGGTCACTTCTCGTTGCATCAATCTTTTCCAGCGGAGGCTACTTCACACACACACACGAAAAAGAGGCAGAGGCTGCAGAGCTATCTCGGCTGTAGCAGCCCCCGTCCCCCACCCCGTTTCATCTTCCTTTTATCATGTAAAATGCCCTTTAAACTTCCTATTATTTTTATCTGCAAATTGTTGCTGTATACCCCCATCCATTACAACCCTATCAGTGCATCGCCCGCACCTGCTTGCTCACGCACCTCTCTGCAGGACACCACATCCTTTGTCAATTCAGTTCTTGCTCTGTCACCACGCCACCCGCCCCACCCCGCCACCCTCCCCACCCCGCCCCCCTTTTTGGCATCTGATGCACTGGGTTGCGTACTATGTTGGAACTCCTGTGGTTTTATCAGTTCTGGAGTATTTTGACAACCCAGCCCTATCACCAACATCATCAAAACCATCCTTGGCCTCATCCTGTTGATGCACATGTCCATTCATTCTTTACATTTATATCCTGCCTTTTTTCCTCCTTAAGGAACCCAAGGCAGTGTACATAATCCTCCTCCTCTCCATTTTATTTATTTATTTATTTATTTATTTATTAAATTTATATCCTGCCTTTTTTCCTCCTCAAGGAACCCAAGGTGGCATACATAATCCTCCTCCTCCTCTCCATTTTATCCTCAGAACAACAACCCTGTGAGGTAGGTTGGGCTGAGAGTCTGCAACTGGCCCAAAGTCACCCAGCCAGCTTCCGCTGCCGTGTGGGGACCAGAACCTGGATCTCCTGACTCCCAGTCCAGCACTCTCGCCACTACACGACACTGGCTCTCACAGCTCCCTGCCCTGAGGAACCTAACAACTAAACTTTGACATGGGAGAAACAACAGAGGCAGGGCAATGGGCTGTGGCTTCAGTTGCTTATGCTGGGGCATGACTGAAGCTACAATCCTATGCATGTTTAGACAGAAAAAAAGGCCTACAACTCCCAGCATGCTCCAGCCAGCATGGGCCAATGATCAGGGATGATGGGATTTGCAGCACAAACCGTCTGGGGCCGATGGGAGCTGTAAGCCTTATTTTCTGTCTAGATATGGATAGGATTGCACCTTTGAAGGCTGAGTTCTTGCAAGGCAGCTTTTCCCAACCTACTGCCCTCTAGATGTTTTGGCCTACAACTCCCATCAGCCCCAGGGTCTCTGGCAAAATTTCTCAGCACCTGCTACCTGGCCAAACTTTAGCAGAAGAACATAAGAAAAGCCCTGCTGGATCAGACCAAGGGTCCATCTAGTCCAGCATTCTCTTCACACAGCGGCCAACCAACTATTGACCATGAAACCACAAGCAGGACAGGAGTGCAACAGCACCCTCCCGCCCATGTTCCCCAGCAACTGGTGTACACAGGCTCACTGCCTCTGGTACTGGAGGTAGCACACAGCCATCAAGACTAGTAGCCACTGATAGCCTACCCCTCCAGGAATTTGTCCAACTCCCTTTTAAAGCCTTCCAAATTGGTGGCTAACACTCCTGTTAGGGGGTGAGGACACACTGTGACATTTTCTTGTTGCAGGTCCTAATTGTAATAGTATTTATTATAAATCCCAGTGAGTTCAATGGAGCTTATTCCCAAGTACCAAGTACACAGGACTGCTGCCCTAACGTCTCCGGCTCCCTTGAAGGTCTCAGCCTATTCCGTCCTGCTTCCCTGTACCACCCCCAACCTGGAACAGCTATGGAATGCCACTTCCCCGAGTCTCCCCTGAAAAAGCTACCTTTTCCATCCCCTCAATCCACCTCCAAAAGTGAGACTGAACCCTAAGAATGTTTAACTGCATTTGTTTCTATCTGCCTAAAAGGGACTGCATGCTCCTTGGGGCAGAGACTGGTATTATTTATTAATACTATATTATATGCTGTGCGAACTGCCTTGTACACTGCTGGTCCTTTATAAACAACTGTATAGAAGGTAACAACTGCACTGTTAGCATTAATAATAATAAACTGATACGTGGGCGACGCAACGCACATGACATGTCACTCCAAACCACAATAAATGACCAACAATTGCACATCCGGTTTATAAATTGGAAAAGCATTTTTTTAAATAAACAAACAGATTTTACCAAAGCTGGCGTTTTATGCGGAAACATTTCCCAGTTTAAAGTCTGCTTGTTTATGATTTTTTTTGGTAAAAAAATTATAAACTGGATGCGTGAATGCTGGTTGTTTAATAATAATATTAACAACAATAATGCCCAGTGCATGGCGGCTCTGTGTCCCCATTCCGCAGCTTTGAACCCAGAGGTTTATTTATTTATCACATTTATGTTCCACCTTTTTTTCCTCCTCAAGGAACCCAAGGCGGCATACATAATCCTCCTCCTCCTCTCCGTTTAATCCTCACAACAACAACCCTGTGAGGTGGGTTGGACTGAGAGTCTGTGACTGGCCCAAACTCACCCAGTGCGCTTCCATGGCTGAGTGGGGGCTAGAACCCGGATCTCCCGGCTCCTGGTACAGCACTCTAGCCGCTGCGCCCCATGGGCTCTCTTAGTTTCGAATTTCTTACAGGTGTTCTTTCTGCTAGGGAAGGACGAAGCTGCCTACAACTGCTCCTTTCCTGGCCAATAGATGGGGCCAGGTTGGTCTCCCTCTTGCCGTGGCGTTTTCCCTGGGAGGCTGAGGGTGCAGCCTCCAGTGATCCTTGGTTCTCTAGCCGACGGTAAATCGATAAATGTCGCCATTCCTTACTGGATGTGGGTTCACAAAGGCAGTCTTGTATTCTCCTCCCTAAGGAAGTTTTAAGATATGGGAATTCCAACTATTAATCTCCTGACTCCCAGTCTGACACTCCAGCCACTACACCACACTGGTTCTGCATGCATTGCTCGCTCTTTGATTTTACTTTAGAGCACAAGGGGAAGGGTGTGTGTGTGAATGCCCCCACCCCAATCCCTGCACCTAGAAAACTGAACTGGGATAATTGTAGGTTCTCCCTGTTTTGCTGTTTGCTGCTATGAGTGATGAGCCAGAGGAAGCGCCCAAGAATGTGAACAGTGTCTGATCCCATTGCGCATCCGGGCTTGCGTGTGCGTATGGTGCATGTGTGTGTGTGTACACAAGGGAGGGGTAATGATCAGACAGCCCCCCACTGGGGTTTATTTCATACCCATCATAAACAAGGACTACGAAGTTCACATACGTGCAGGTTTACAGATGGAAGAGCGGGGAGAGATAAAATGTGCGATGGCCCCTCCATGACTGGGCAAGGTGTGTCCCTTCACTTCGAAACAAGCAGAAGCCATTTGTTTCCTAGGCACAGTCTCTCTGCGTTAACCATTTATCTTTAGTGATCTGTCATGACCTTTTCAAGCTCTTATTTCTGACAGCTTCCAGATACAAGTGAGTCAAACTTCCCTGGAAGGAAACTATCAACCCCAGATAGTTTGCTCAAGAGCAGAAAACACGCTGAACGCCACCCTCCGTCAGCACCAGCATATAAATCCTTCCTTAACAAGACAGTGCAATAAAAAACAAAAACAAAAAACAGGAGAAAATAAAAATAAGAGAGAGCCTCCAAGTGGATGTAACTTTCTAGGAAATAAATTTCTCGCCTAGCTCTCGTGCTCCCATCCACTCAAGACCTGAAAGGGTGACGGTTAAACAATCATGGCTTTTTTTAAAAAAGGAAAGAAAATATTCTGCCCAAATGCTGCAGATGAATTCTGCAAGCTGTCTGAATTCTGCAAATTATTCATGCTGAAATCCCAATCAGCACAGTTCGTTTCACTGTGCCTTCAGCAGTCTTCCCAGCACGAAATTTCGTCACAAAACCAGGAAGTTAAGCATGAGCAGGAAGCGAGGGCGTTCTCTCTCAATAAAACAGAGCAGGGCCGTTTTAGTACTGCTTGAACTCAGGCAACCTGGCACCCTCCAGATGTTCTGGACTACAAGTACAAGTCAATTTTTGTGAACCGCCCAGAGATAATTTTTGTGAACCGCCCAGAGATAATTTTTGTGAACCGCCCAGAGAGCTTCGGCTATTGGGCGGTATAGAAATGAAATAAATAATAAATAAAATAAGTAAGTCCCATAATTCCAGACCATTGGTCATGCTGACTGGGGCTGATGGAAGTCATGTTGTAGTTTTGTGAATTGTTGTGAGCCGGGAGATCCGGGTTCTAGTCCCCACTTGGCCATGGAAGCTCACTGAGTGACTTTGGGCCAGTCACAGACTCTCAGCCCAACCTACTTCACAGGGTTGTTGTTGTGGGGATAAAATGGAGAGAAGGAGGATAATGTAAGCCGCCTTGGGTTCGTTGGAAGAGGAAAAAAGGCGGGATATAAATGCAATAAATAAAATAAATTAATAAGAAATGAAATTAATACTGATAATACTAATAATGGTGATGATAATTCTACTAGTAATAGTCCAACACATCTGGAAGGTGCTGGGAAGTGGGGAGACAGTGGGGAAGGGTTACGCGCTTGGTTTCCATCGGCATGGAGTATGCAGACTGATTTACCTAACTGGACATCCGTCGTGAACCGAAGCCTGTGAATCATGCTGACTTTGAAAGACTTATAATGGTGGCTACTGAGCATGTCTTGAACGGTAGCAATGTCGATCTGCGGGTCTTCCTCGGAGATCTCCTCTCCTCTCGAACCTACACCAAAACGAACAAAAGAAGACCAAATTGACACATTGCAAGCTACAGGGCTAGTCAGCAGGGGTTCCCACTCTTTTGGAGTCAGTGGGCATGTCTGGGATGTTGAGAGAGTGTCACGGACGCTCTCACAAACCAAGTGCCATGGGGGCAGCTTGTCCGTTCATAAAATGGCTGCCATGGTGGGCATAGCCGGTCACAGGACACTTGTTTCCCAAAAGCAAAGTGTGGAGACTAAAAGAAAAGGAACTTGACCAAGGATGTAAGTACAAGGCAGAGGGGTGGGGGGTCCTGAGCTCTAAAATGCAACAGCATTCTTTCAAACGCAAATAAAGATGGCAGTTTGCAGCATGACAGCCTCCCAGTTAAAGAAATACCTTAGGAAATAAAATAAGAATGAAGAGGGGCAGGGAGTCTGGTGGGCAGAAAGAGAGGGGTCTGGGGGCAACACTGGGGGCAAGAGAGCTTCGGCTATTGGGCGGTATAGAAATGAAATGAATTAATAAATAAATTGGTGCCCCACAGCACCATGTTGGAGACTCCAGGGCTAATGCAACAACAGCCCCTAGTAGAACTGCAAAGCAGATGAGCATAAGTACTTTGGCTCCCAAATCAAATTCAATACAATTCAGATTCTGTAGATTATGAGCCAAAAGGGTTCATTGGGTTATTGGGTTGGGCCCAGAATGGGTAGAAACTCAGTCTGGCTGAAATCAATGGGACGTACAGTACATCATGGCTAACGTCTTCCATTGCTTTCCACGGAACCCAAGTTCAATGCAGAGTGGATCCAAACCAGTCAAATGGACATATTTATTTATTAAAACTATTTCTGACCCGCCCTTCTTCCTAGGATATCTGCACAGTGTACAAGAGGCATAAAAAACAAAATAAATGACTATAACAGCAAAAACAGCATATTCCAATAAAGAGAAGTAAGAAGCATAAAAATAGCAGAGAAGTTAAACATAAGCCATGTATTTGCCCATTCTGCATAATTTATTCTACTTCTGCTAGTTGTGTGGGTTTTGTTGTTGTTGTTGCTACTATTATTTCACTTATATAGCAGTTCGGAATGCTCCAAAGTGATTCACACACATTAATTTTCAGCAATCCATAAATGAAGCCTGTTAGGGTTGCTGGCTATATATATACACAAGGGATACATTCCCCTGAAATGTTTAAAACTAAAACTAAATACCCAAATAAGTTAAATCTGGGATAGGGAACCTGAGGCCTTCCAGATACTGTTGGATAACAACTCCAACCAGCCTACTGGGCATGCTGCCTCAGGCTGATGGGAATTGGGAGTCCAGCTATATCTCGAGGGACACAGGTTCCCCACCCAAGGCTGGCCTCAAGGGTAGGTATGGTTGGGCACCTGCCAAGGGCCCACACCCCAGCAGAGGCCCACCGACAAGAGCCCCCTGGACTTGCTCCTCCTCTTCACCACTGCAACCAGCTTGTTCCCCTGCCTCTCGCTCCAGCCCAGACAATGGAGGTGGTGGTGGTGAGGAGGAGGTGGTGATGGTGAGGAGGAGGAGGAGGAGATGCCATGGCCTCCTTGCTCCCTGGCTCTCTCTGCCGTCAAGCAAACCAGTGGTAGCGATGTTGAGAAAGAGGATGAGGAGTCATAGCAGCTGGTGACACTGGTGGTGAGCAGGTAGGACTCACTTAGGGAGTGGGGGTATTGCGGGTGTCTCACCCAAGGGCCCTCCAAAATCTGGAGCTGGCACTGTTTCCACCTCCATTTAAAATAAATGAGCATACAAACATGGAGGCCCTATCATGAGAGCTGGTTGTCCTTACCACCTCTGCATATCTGGGAACTCTGTTAGTTCCTGGGAAGTTCCAGATCTCTGAGATCTGGGAACTCTGTTAGTGGAGCCATGACTTATTTATTTATTACATTTATATCCTGCCTTTTTTCCTCCTTAAGGAACCCAAGGCAGCATATATCATCTTCCTCCTCCTCTCCATTTTATCCTCACAACAACCCTGTGAGGTAGGTTGGGCTGAGAGTCTGTGACTGGCCCCAAGTCACCCAGTGAGCTTCCATGGCCGAGTGGGGACTAGAACTCGGATCTCCCGAGTCCCCGTCCAACACTCTAGCCATTACACCACACTGATTTCCTTCTATAAGGGGGAGGCTGTCCATTCGTTCACTAGGATCAGCCCCAGCCAGCATGGCTCAAGACCAGAAATGGGAGTTCTTGTCCAAAATATCTGGAGACCTCCAGGCTGGGGAAGACTGTCTCAGAAAGAGAATGGCATTCTCTTTCATAAGATGGCTGAAACTTCAGGCACTCAAGCTGACACTAGGTAAGATGTGTAGCGGTGGTTGTTTTAGCAATGGGGGTCTAGTCCCCTGCACCTCAACAAAAACTGTGGGTATCTGTGTGTTTTTGAACTCCCCCACCCACAAGGGTTATTTTTGCACATTTCCGGGATCACAAAAATTCCCCCCACCCATTTCAGCTTTATCTTAACAAAAGCTACCCACTGTATGCCTTCACCTAAGGCCAAGTATATGTCCAGCTCAGTAAATATGTTCAGAACTCTATGCTGGAGATCTCAGACATTATTTACTTCATAGTGTTCTCCTTGCCATTGCTAAGCTGGCTCCCGAAAAGCAGGGGGGGGGGGGCCCTAACAGCTCATTAAGCCAAAATGCCAATTATGAAAAAAAAGTAAAAAAAAAAATTTTTTTACGATGTTGGATTAACACCAATTTAAAAATTACTATAACGTGACACACATTTTTTTTTCCCAGAGAGCAATTTCGATGCCAGCTGCTAATAAACCATCTTAGCTGTAAATGATAATTCAGATGCTTTTAGATAAAGTGGTGCGTGGATATGGCTGAGAAAATTGATTTAGCTTCTTGCAGAAGATACTGCGAGAGTGACACATTTTGTTTAATACGCCAGCTAATGTAGTCCTAAAAGCCGAAACAACTGCCAGTTTCGCAGCCTTAAATTTTGTCGTGAGAGATTAATGAAAACTTTCCCCCCCCACACCGAAAATTATTTTTTTTAATAAATGAGAAGATGGGATTTTAGCGGTGAGGCCTGAAAAGCGGCAGTAAAAACAGGGATGTGGCTTGTCGATTTTTACACATTAATTCTGTGCGAGACTTTACATTATTGGAACTGGCTCAGAAGCAGTCCCGCTTCTAAGCTCTCTGACCTTCTAATCCCTGTGTGCGTAAATTGATATCGCAAAACGCCAAGCCGCCCCGAAGGTGGGAGGGAATTAGTCGGGTTGCCCTGTAGCATTCATGACCGGCTTATATTAGGTTTTCTTTATTTTCACAGTGCACCACATGAAAAGCTGTGTGTGTGCATGTATGTCCTTTCCAGTGACGGGAGGCAAACCATACCACTGGGATCAAGAGAGCACAATGAGAGACCTTGACCGGGTTCGGACAGTCAGCGGGGGGAACAACGCAGTATGGGTTGTTTCCCCCAACCCCACACGTGCTGGTTGTGCAACCAGCATTTCCCTAATTACACTTCACTTCAGTGCTCAAACATACACAGACGGGAGGCTTCATACAGCTTTTAGTCCATTACTTAACAGGGTCATACAGATGCAAATTCTCAGAGAAACTCTCCGTCTACAAGGAATGCCTTCAGGGGATCCAAATGGGATTTACGAGAGTTGCCCGCCTTTTGAAGAGGGAGGCGGTCTTGCTAGCCTAACTGCGGGGGGAGGGGGAGGTTCCTCTCTTGTTGTGAGGCCTCTAAGCGCAGCTTCTCACACAAGGCCAGTTGGGTAGACCGTCTTAAGTTCTGCCCCTGCCTTCTCTCTCTTTGCTTTGTGCCTGGCATCTATTAGGTCATCCTCCTGTTTGCTGCCTCTCATGGGGGTGGGGTGGGGTGAGGCGGGACCCTCAAGCTCAGCCATCTGGACATTTGTAACCTGAGAAGCAGGCCTACTCATATCTGGACTAGCCTGGGGAAACACCTCCCCCATGTCTAATGGTTCTCCTTCAGAATCTGAACTGCTATCCTGCTCTCTGCGCTCAGAAACACCCCTGACAGTGTCACGGATTGCCATATTGTTCGGATCTGGCACACAGCGGGGATGGTTTTTTACCACCCTACAACCCATGGCTTGCAGTAGGGGTGGTGGGGTGTGTGAGAAGCCATCCCTGCTGTGCTGTGCTGTGCTCAGACAACATGGCAACCCGCAACCGAGCCCTGTGTCCCAGGTGGTCACCTGCCCCTAAATCCAGCACTACGGAGTGGCAGCCTCCTGCCTTTTCATTTCATTACGACCCCTTGGATCGGCCAAAGATGTTCTCCCAATGACATCATCGGCATGCCATGCAGGAACACATGAAGAGGTGTTTTTGCTGGCTGGGCTGGCAAATGTAGAACACCATTCTCCATGGGGCTGGTCTGAGCGACAGAGCCAACGCAAGACATTTTGCTGCCTGAGACGAAGGACAAGATGGACTCCTTCCCCATTTCAGGTACAAAAGACAACCGGACTGGCAGCGGAATCTTATAGCACTGGGGGCAGGACAGCATCCTCCACTGTACCTGAGGGCAACAGGCTATCTTAGGGGCTGCAGGGCAGGGTGTGTGATGCCCTCACAGCTCTGACCTCCCACACCTCACTGCCGCTTTCCAGCACCTGCCGCCTGAGGCGGCTGCCCCAGCATTCCGAATGGTAGGACCGGCCCTGCTGAGCAGGTCCTTCCCCAAATGCAGTGAGACCTTTCTGTTGTGCTGACTTTCACTGGCCTGTGCAGCTTTTAGCCAGATGTTATTTCAAAGTTTACAACTTTCAAAAGGCCAAAGTGGGAATGGGATGAGAAATGGAAGCGACAATTTCTTTGTAAAGGGTGACACAGAATTGTAGAATCATAGGGTTGGAAGGGGCCTAGAAGACCATTGAGTCCAACCCCCTGCTCCATGCAGGAATCCAAGTCAGAGCATCCCTGACAGGTGACTGTCCAGCCTCGTCTTGAATGCCTCCAGTGTGGGAGAGCCCCCCACTTCCTAGGGAATCGGTTCCATTGTCGTATTGCTCTAGCAGTCAGGAAGTTTTTCCTGATGCTCAGCCGGAATCTGGCTTCCTGTCACTTCAGCCCATGATTCCGTGTCCTGCACTCTGGGATGATCGAGAAGAGATCCTGGCCTTCCTCTCTGTGACAACCTTTCAGGTACTTGAAGAGCGCTCTCCTATCTCCCCTCAGTCTTCTCTTCTCAAGGCTCAACATGCCCAGTTCTTTCAGTCTCTCAAGCCCCTTCTCTTGCCTTCACAGAACTGGAGTCCATCTAATATTTTGAGAACTGGGGTGGGGGGTGGGGAGATAAAATATGCACCCAAAAACATCAGATCGCTCTAAATAAAACACAGGATGGAAAAGGCTCAATCGACAGGCATGAATTAGGGCAGATGGCCCCGTCATCACAATTTCACACCCCAATGCTGTGCCGCGCAAAATCCAACAGGACGTCTGAATCTGTAAAGTAAATCAGACAGATTTGACTTCCTTTATGCCTCAAAATGAGTGGGATAACTCAGCAGACCCACCATTGTACGCCACTGTAACCACTTCGGCCTACAGAACAGGACTGGAAGATGGATGGTTATGGCTCATCCAGAGTCGTCACAGTGTTTTCTGCCTCAGATTCCCGTGTTAATCTGGCCACGCTATGGACTATTGTGATAACCAATCATATCAAACGCACAGCTGCACACACAGCGATGATGCACAGTCTAACTTCAATGTTTTTTTTGTGTGTGGTTGTTTTAAGGTGCCTCTTTCAAATCCTCACTTGTGCCTCTGGAGCGATACTGAAGGGGTTTACTGAGTCACACCTGGGACTGAATTTGAACCACAGCTCATTATGGCTCAGCCCCTAAACCTATTTGTAGCACCATGGCTGTTCTAGGCAGAGCTGGCGTCAAGGGTAGGCCTGGTCAGGCACCCGCCCAGGGCCCACACCCCAGCAGCGGCCCGCTGACCAGAGCCCCCTGGAGCTGCTCCTCCTCTTCCCCATGGCACCCTGCTTGTTCGTCTGCCTCTCGCTCTGGCCAAGACCACGGCAGTGGTGAGGAGGAGGAGCAGCAGATGCCACGGCCTGCTTGCTCCCTGGCTCTCTGTCTGTCAAGCAAGCAAGCGGGAGCAAGGATGAGAAAAGCGGGGAGGAACAAGAGCCGCTGAAGGCAGACTCCCTGAGGGGGCCTATGGAGAGGGTGTTGCCCAAGGGACATCCAAGACCTTGAGCCAGCACAGGTCCCGGAAGATGGACTGTTCCTTGGGTAAGAGCCAGAAGAGTGGTCTAGAGCATTTGGTTAGGGCTTGGAACTCCTGGCTCAGCAATAAAGCTCACTGGGTGTAAGACGCCAGCAGGCTCAAAGCAGGGCATCTGGCAGTCGCGCTCAGCACCGTACTCTCTGCACCAAGGCGACAGCTCACAGGAAGAGGGAGGGGCTGGTCTGTGCCTTGCTGCTGCGCTGCGCCAGCCAACCAGCAGTGGTGGGAAGGGGAACTGCAGCCTGTCCCCCCAAGAGGAATCAGGTGACCCGGGGAGCCAATAGAGATCCTGCTGGCCATATATATGCAATCTCTCCGTGGACTGGCTCTCCAGTTCGGGCAACTTGTCTATGAGAGGAGGTGCTGAACAGCTCCTGCCTTACCTTGCCTCTGACTGCCAGCTCATCCTTGACCTTTCTGCTTGTCCAGTCCTCATCTGCCTGACTGCTGGACCGTTCGGGCCGTGCCTTTTGCCTCAGTCCCTACTAGGCCCTGACACTGGGAAGTCTGGACCCGTCACCATCTCTTAGCCTAGCCTACCTCAGAGCATTGTTGGGAGGCTACAAAACTGCTCTGACTTCCTCAGAGGAATGCAAATGGGAGAGAGGTATAAGCAATACAGAAAAAATAAACAGGGCTTCTGCTCACTTAAAAAAAAAACAAAAACACTGATAAATTGTATGAGTTTTAATGAACTAATACATGAAATCTACATAAACGTGCAAGAGGAACAAAAATAATTCACAATGAAACACACACGCAGAGTTTCTTTGTTTTTAGATGATGCATTTATCACAGCAGACATCATCCCAGAAGAGGTATTCCCCATTCTCTGTCACAGGATGGAATGCCTCTTCTTAGATGGATATATGTGTTTGTGTGCACCTGCGCACACACACACTCTTTCTCTCTCTCTCACCAATTCAGCAGCTTTTTAGTCTAACAATTAATAAAATTTGCTGAATAATTTTTTTGATAATAAACTGACATTTTATTAACTTATAATATTTTGATACCTTTTTATCAAATGTTATTTTTTAACTGATTAATCTAACCAATTCATTGACCGGATGATGCAGCCCTAGTAAATATGGAAGAAAAGGAGGCCTCTCTGGTATATGTGCAGTAACATGCTTAAACTTGCTCCCCGATTAACTCCCTGAACAGCAAGCCAGAATCCTGACTTTTTGCTGGACAAGCCAGCGTGGTGCACTGTGTCAGGGTGGAAACTGAGCTGATAGAACCCCAGAGCAGTTCTGATTCTGAGGAGGATCAGCAATCTGTGGGAGAGGAGCCAGCTCATCCCTCACAGGCACAGCAGCTGGCAGAGATTCCTCCTGCCGGCATTCCTGAGATAGATAGTGATCCTAGCAGTGAGAAAGTGCGGGAACGGGGCTTGCTAGATGCTCGACGCAGACGCAGGGAGCGACGAGCGATAGAGGGCACGGAAAGGAGGCATAGTGCCCGTTTGGCACGCAAGCAACGGCCACCTCCCGTGGACCCAAGGGAAAGAGGGAGGATCTCTCCCTAGCCCATAAGTTCAGGGTCTTCAAGTGACTCTTCTTCAAACAGGGATCAACTGCCTACTCGGGGCATAGGCTACTCTGCTGTTCCTTGCTTAGTTGCTGGTGATTAGCATCTGAAAGAGTCATTAAGTTGTAAAAGGATTAAAGCCTTGAAAAGAATCCTTTCGTCTGTGTCTTGAGTTGGCTATTGGAGTCTACTGAAAGAGGCCGCTAGGGCGCTCCTGACACACTAGTTACAGTGATGGACACGGGCTGAGATAGATCTGGGCTCAGCTAGGAGAGTCACTGGATAGCAACGGGGTTGCTGGTCACTCTCTCACGTTCTCTTTGCTGAACCAACCTCACAGGGGGGTTGTGATCACCCCACACACACTGCCATGAGCTCTTGGGAAGAAAGGGTGGGATGAAAATGGGATAAACAGGCAAAGAATAAAAGATGTGCATCGCAGGCACACGGTGGAATCAGAGAAGCACAGATCTGACACTCAGATGCACAGTAGGGGTGGGGGAGAAATTGGTTTGGTTCACATTTTAATGCTAACTTACCTAACTTTGCACCTTTGAGCCAATATGCCAGGGATGTGGAATGTGTGACCCTGAAGATGCTGTTGGACTACAACTCCCATCAGACCTAGCCAGCACTTGGTGAGGGATGTTGGGATTTGCAGTCCAGAGACAATTGGGAGCGCCACAGGTTCCCCATTCAAACAATGTGGGAACCAAAACTCAGCTATCCTTTGACATTCAGACGTCTTCCAGTTTTTCAGTTCAGATCTCCGATTAAAAAAACAAATGCATGTATTCTTGAATATGCATGTATTCTTGAAAAGAACATTCAAAACCGAATGTGTATATTCGGTAACATGAAATACAAAATGCACATATTAAGAGCACTGGGCACAAAAATGTGTTCCAATGTTCATGTGCACTTTTGAAAAAATCTCAAAATTCAGGATGAACCGAACTTAAGACTGGAAAGATGAGAAACTGAAAAGAAATGGAGATTGACAGATGTGTTCATCTCTAGTTCACGGGGCAGGAAATTGTGACACAAGGTGGGGCCCCTGAAACGGAGAGCGAGCTGCCGAAAATGAAGCTCAAGCAACCAAGTCAAGGGCTGAAACCCACAAAATGGCACGCATCAAGGAGAACAAAATAAGCAGGAAGTTGGATTGCTAGAGAATATGCGAGGCTCTAAGCAGCAGCTGAGTGGCGGTGTTGGCAGCGGCGGCTGGTGTGTCAGGAACAGCAATTTGTGGATCCGGAAAAACAACCAGCACCAAATACCAGAACACTGGGTGTCACTCAACAGAAGTGGCAAAGAGATTTCAGTGAGAAGTAGGGAGGGAGGTTTTCATCAAAGCATAAAGCCTGGTTCTTGGGCAGATTTGAGTTTAAATTGCAAACCCCCCAATAACAACCACAACACCCCCCCCCAGCATATTTTAAGAGCATTATTTTGTGGTTATTCCTTATGGTAGGGAATGGGCAGGCTTCGGCTTGAGGGATCTACTTTGGATGTTTTTTTCCCCCCAGAGCCTCAGGCTCCATTCTAAGTGCAAAATAGTGGCTAGGGGGAGTGATGGGACCTCTGAGAGTGGGCTCAACCCAGGAATTTGTTTTCTGTAGCAAAACTGAGTTCATAGTCCTTTCACACAAAAAACAAGTCCTGGTCTCCCCGCTTTCTTAGATTCGGCATAATTTAGGTGGATGGGGAGAAGACTTTTATGTTGTTGCTGCTGTTGAACAATTGGGAATCAGAAACGCTTGCCAATCACTATTATTATTAGTGCTGCTTACTAACAAATATTCTCTTTGGCTTTCAGAGCAAAAATAAGATAAAATATAAAATTAAAAATACAAGATACAGTAATTAAAAATCAACAATAAAAATGTAGCATAACGCTTTCTTTCTAGAAGAGGCGGAATAAAACAATTAGCAGCAAAGACTAAAAGTAAAGCACAATTAAAACACAAAGGGTTTAAATCGGGGGGGAGGAGAATTTGGCTACAATGGGGTGGGGGGAGCTTGTAGATTTCATTATGGGCTTCTGCTAGCTCCCCCCTCTCTGCCCCCCCGCAACTGACCTCACAAGGTTGTAGTGAGCATAAAATGGGACACTCTCCCTGCTTGTATACAGCCGTAAACTTCTTGGAAGAAAGATGGGGTAAGATGCAACCAAAAGCACAAATTCTTTGGCTTAAGGAAAAAGATGAAAAAGGGTAATTTCGGGAAGGCACAAAGATGAGCTTCAACTCCATGGGGTGACATGTGCTGTTTGCCTTTTGAAACAGAAAGCAAGCCATTTAAATGCCATCCTATAGGGTTCTCTTGGGCAGCCAAATCAAAGACCATTTATTATTCCACCTTGCCCAGTACTGTCTACCCGGGAAGCCCACCCCAACCTGGAGCCTTCAAGATGTTTTGGACTACAACTCCCATCAGCTCTAGCCAGCATGGCCAACGTCCATGGAAGTCAGGAGTGGTAGCCCAAAACGTCTGGAGGGCACCAGGTTGGGGAAGGCAGTGGTGGGGCTCCCCAAGCTCTCGGGAAGAGACAGGCCCTTCCTCTATGAGAAGAGGTGGTGGCAGAGACGGCTCCTTCCCGTGCTCAAGAACACGGTGAATTTGGCCAGTGCCTCACATGCACCCTAGAAAACATGCTTCCAATTGCTCTGTAGCACCCACGGGGGTTCCACGGCCAGCTGACTAGCCAGGGTTCCTCTGCTGATGGGTCCCATGTGGGCATGTTTCCTTGATGGCAGAAAGCTAGAGAACCGCAGCCCTTCAGCATGGATGGGCTCGCCTAGGACAGATTCACCCATGTCAGCTTCTCACTGGGGTCAACGGCAGACTCCCTCACCCAAGATTCCGGGCTCGCAAGCGGTGCCTAGGAAAGAGGTTCTGGGATGGAGCAGCCCTGTTCTTGGAGGGCTGGGAAAGTTTTGGTTTAGTGGGACAGAAACTGAAGCGTTGCGCTGCGATGGGCCCAGAGCTCATTGGCTTCCCAGCCCCCTCCCCTCCCAGAACTCTGAAGTCTCATTGGGGTGTAGTGGTTAGAGTGTTGGGCTTCTACCAGGGCAACCTGGGTTTGAATCCTCAGTCAGTCAGGCTTCTCCTAAGGCTTCGTTACTGACCGTAAGTGTTTTCAGCTAAAATATGCTGTGTGTGTGCGTGTGTCTCCCCACACCCTTTTGCCTTCAAACCCACCAACCACTGGAATGCAGACCCTGAGAGCGTCCCTGAAATGGAGGCTGGCCTTCAGGATAAAAGAGGTTGTGCACTGTAGGCATACATCTCTCTCTCTCCCTCACCCACATTTTATCTCTTAAGCACCTTGCAAGGTGTTAAGGCACTGAACATGTAATCAAGAAGCAATAAATACAGAAATAAAGGCTATCTGAAAGAACACTGTTTTATTGGCTAGACCGGTAAAATACCACTTGGTCAGCAACCCCACAACATCATGACCTAAGACATCTAAGGACGCAAGGGTATTAACTGCCTCCTTTGGCACTGCAGATGATGCCAGCAGAAGTAAACTTGAGCCTTGCTGCTTCAAACGTCAGACTGAACATATCTCTATTTCCTCAAGAAAACAACAATACAAGGTTAGCCGTGCTGTACCCCACCCCCCAAAACCATTCTGTTATTACTTTAATGTACTAGTATATTGCTTAATGAAAGTTCTTAATTGTAATTCAATTAATTACACACACAGCATCCCCAATTACATTTTCCAATAAGACATTGGCTTTGGTACAGGTCTAAAGGCACTTAACCAATTTTAATATATTAAGACCAATTTCCCTTGAATACTAATTACTATCTAATGATGAAATGAGAACCAGGAACTTTCCAGAAGCTGGGTGGAAAGTATAAAGTAAATTAACCGTGAATGTTGGGGGACTTCTTGTAAAAGGGAGGGAGAGGGAGAAGAAAGGCAGGCTTCTGCATTCCAATACAAATCTTACTGTATGTTTTAAAAGTCCCAAATATGGGAAGTGTTTTTGTTAATCATCCCGACAGCAGTAAGTGCTGGGTGGAAAAGGAGACATCTCGCTGTACATTTGTGCTAACACAGAGTCTTCTTTTTAGCTTAATCCCTTGAAATATAAATGATACACTGGCTCAAAAAGAGAATTTTGGCATGTATTTTACTAGCATCTGTTCAGCTCTGTGCAGGGAAAGGGAATAGGCACGCGCGCGCGCGCGCACACACACACACACACACACACTATATATATATATATATATATATATATATATATATATATATATGCATGCACTCATCTGAAAAATAGCTCTCACTCTGGAATTCTTTTATCTGAATAAATGACTAACTTTAATTACAGCAGCTAAAATTAGCCTGAAACGTATCATGCAATTGTAGCCCTCTGTAAAGCTCTGATCCACAGCTGTCCAATTCTTCACATTCCCCCCTTTGATAGGCTTTAAATACTGAGTTAGATTAAACAAGAGACAATCCTAAGAATATCAGCCAGGAACTAAAGTCCTATTGAGCTCACTGGAATTCTTACTTCCAAGTAAACGTATTTAGCTGGCTTGGGCTATTGAACTGGATGTCCTGATCCACCCACGGGGGCACACAAGTGCGTGTCCTGAAATGGATAAGGAGCCATGGGCATAAAACGTGTGTGTGTGTGTGTGTGTGTGTGTGTGTGAGTGAACTCCCTGGATCCAGCTGATGGGGCTGTGTCTACGTAGCCCCAGTCAGAAAGCTGGCAATCAAGCAGAGGGGAGGAATTTAACATAAGAACATAAGAAGACCCCTGCTGGATCAGACCAAGGGTCCATCTAGTCCAGCAATCTGTTCACACAGTGGCCAACCAGCTGCCCATGGGAAACCCACAAGTGGGGCATGAGTGCAACAGCACCCTACTACCCATGTTCTCCAGCAAGTGGTGTACATAGGCATACTGCCTCTGATACTGGAGGTAGCATACAGCCATCAGGACTAGTAACCATTGATAGCCTTCTCCTCCAGGAATTTGTCTAACTCACTTTTAAAGCCATCTAAAATGGTGACGAACACGACCTGTTGTGGTAGCGAATTCCATAGTTTAACTCTGTGCTGTGTGAAGAAGCCCTTCCTTTTATCTCTCCTGAATCTCCCACCAATCAGCTTCATGGGATGACCCCACTGGGTTCTAGTATTTTGAGAGAAGGAGAAAAATGTCTCCCTATCCACATTCTCCACACCATGCATCATTTTGTGGACCTCTATCATGTCTCCCCTTACGTCCTTTTTTCTAAGCTAAACAATCCCAGCTGTTGTATCCTTCCCTCATGGGGGAGATGCTCCAGCTCCTGGATCATTTTAGTTACCCTTTTCTGTACCTTTTCCAGCTCTACAATATATTTTTTTTAGATGTGGTGACCAGACCACAGTTGCACCACAGATTTGTATAAGGGCAGTATGATATTGGCAGTTTTATTCTCAATTCCTTTTCTAATTATGCCTAACATGGAGTTTGCCTTTTTTACAGCGGCCACACGCTGGGTTGACATTTTCATCGAGCTGTCCATCACAACCTGAAGATCTCTTTCCTGGCCGTTCACCGCTAGCATAGATCCCATCAGGTTATATTCGAAGTTGGGATTTTTTTGCCCCAGTGTGCATCATTTTACATTTGCATTTAATTCTCCTTGCTGCATGGCCGATTTCTGATAGTGTGTGTATAGCCCTGGATGTGGCATGCCATTGGACTGAGGCCAACGACATCCATTTCACTACTACTTAAAATGTTACTGTGGGCAGTTGTTTATTCTAGACAAAATTGGCAGGCCCCTGCTTTGCTGTGCACTGGTGTCCTACACTGGGGTAGCCACCATGTAGCAAAACTACCGCAGCTGAGTCAGGGGCTGGAGGGTTGCTCCAGCCGCTGGCTCAGCGAGGGACTGAGTTCCTGGTTATCTCCAGTCTGTGATCGGAGATTACAGTGGAGATTCCATGAAGGGATCCATGAAGGCTCCATGGGCTGGATGGTGAAGCTACGCGGGGAGGAGGTTCCCCTGCTATACTTTAGTCCCCATATCCTACTATACTATAACTAAGCAAAAGTATGTGATTGAAATAATGGCATACTCCTCCCCAGTTTTCCCGTGCCTCCATTTCCCTCTCCCTTACTCTCTTGCCTTCTTTGTAATGATTTCTAGATGGTAATCCTCTTGGGGCAGAGACTTGTCTTCTCACACTTTGTAAAGTGCGATGAAAAATGGATGGTGTAAAAACAACAGGAGTGCAATAGTTGGTGAGCATCCAAAGTAGGCCCCCAAAAGAGAGAAACGTCTCAGGATGCAAAGACTGTATTAATGGACAGTGTGGTGTGTTTTGGCTTTTCTTACTGAGGCCTTCTTGAAGGGGTTACAAAAAAATCTGCAGAGATTCTTATAACAAATGTCTCCTGCTGTAATTCACTGGCGACCAGCAGGAATTTGTTATAAGGATCTCTGCAGACTGTCTAACCCCTTGAAGAAGGCCTCAGACTAAGAAAAGAGGCCTAAATGTGTCACGCTTTCCAGTAATAAAATCTTTGCATCCTGAGATGTTTGTCTCTTTTTGGGGATGGCAACAACACCAAGGTTATATTGCCTCAACATAGAAGAGACAGGTTTGAGAATGCTCCATCTGTGGATCGCTGAGGAAAAGAAGCTGGTAAAAGCCTGAAAGAAGCCTGTGGCTTGGAAAGGACGGGGCCAAAGTCCTGACCTCTTGGCAAAAGCAGGCTGGAGCACACTTGCACGGGTGTTTCTGGAGCAGGGGGGCTGATCAGGAGCTGGGGCATTAGAGAGGCTCATAACAGGCTCATAACTTTACAAGAACAGAGGTTAGGAGACAACAGATTAATCACAAAGTGATAGGGTGCAGACTATTTAACCGAAAAGGTATGAAATCAATCACCGGAATTTGGGAAACAGAAGTCTTTTTGGCAAGAATGAAAGCTGCCTTGGGTGGGTGGGGGGGGGGAGGAGGAGGAGGAGGAAGGAAGCAAGGAAAAAGAAAAAGAAAAACCCAGATCCTCTTCCAACTTTGCTTGCCTAGCTGGCTGCTCAGCCGCGGGATCCAGAGGACATAACTTACGTGAGCTTAAGCAGTTTACGAGAGCACAAGGAGAGCAAGGGGGCGGGGGGAGAAAGGGCCAACATACTATTCTCACGGACGAGGCAGAATTCCAAAGTGCTCTGGCTTTCCAAGGTACAGTCTAAGTCAACAGGGACGTTTGGCTCGTTCTGCTTCTCCAGCCGGTACTGAGGGCCTGAAAACAGACAATAAATTTACAGGCTGAGAAAGGGAACAGGGTGGGGAGGAGGGAGGACGAGAGACTAAAATGATAAAGAATGCCAGGTCAGGCTGCGTCTGAACAAAGCCCCATTTACTTATTGATTTAGACCTAACGTTCCTTTCCAACAAACAGCCCTGCGAGGTAGGTCAGTATTATTCCCATTTTAGCACCAAAAGAACAGAGACTGAGAGCTGACTGGGTTTTTTTGCCTAACGGAAATCCCCCCAGCAAATTCATGCCTCAAGTGAGGATTTGAATCCAGGGTTCTTCCGATACAGAGCCAACACTCTAATCTGGAAATTCCCAAATGGCGTACTGGAGCATGAAGGTGTGCCGTGAGGGAACTGTTAAAGTACGATGAAAAACAGAAGTCATCAGATGAGGAAAGGCTTCTGTAAGACTGAAGCACCCACCCACTCAGCCAGAAGCACCATTACAGAGGTCTGGCTCTGGATTCTCCTGCATTCAGCAGAGGGGCTGGACTAGATGACCCCTGAGGCACCTTCCAGCTGTTATGATTCTATTATTCTGCTAGGTCATTTTGTTGGATGTGATTATATCATCCAATTCCACAACAGAATTTACCCACCCCTGGAAGAGGCTCCCTGCTGCTCCTCTGCTCAGTCAGCCTTTGCTGGGGGCAGATGACCTTTTCCCCATCTCTGCATCAGGGGTGACTGGGCAATTCAATCCCCCGGATACAGAAGAGTTGCATAAACTGCTCACCCCCAGATGAGGACTCTGTATGAGTCACTGCTATGTGCTGGCTTCCTTCCAGTCAAGAGGCATGCCCAGGTGTGCAGACTCATGTAGGAACACAGAAGGACAGATCACCTTTGAGGGACAGGTCATTCATTCTATGCCACACCCTTAAAAAAAATACCCCAAACCCACAGTAAGGCAGTACCTTTATTAGGACCAACCAAAATGTCACAGAATAGTGAGCATGTTTCCGAGTTCTCTAGAACTCTTCAGCAGGCTGGATTTTAAGCAGTTTGGTGGGGCAGAAAATGCTGGGTTGGTATTGAAGCTGGCTTGGCCACAGTCTTAAGATGGAGTGCAGGAAGAGGGAGCAGACTTATTTAGATTAGGCTCTAGAGCAGCAGGCATTCAAAAAGCTTGTCCTACTTATTTCTGAGCAGGGTTAAAATGAACAAGGATCACGTTTTGTCCCTACCCACTCTGCCTTTGGCCTGGCCCACAAACGGAATGCGGCCCCCAAGATATTTCCAAGATTGGAATTTGGCCCTTGGACTGAAAAAGGTTCCCCACCCCTGTTCTCGACAGTGGTTCCCAACCATGGGTCCCCAAGTGTTGTTGGCCTGCAGCGCCCATCAATTCCCAACCTGCAGGGCCAGTGCATGATGAGAGTTGTAGACCAGCAGCATCCGGGGACCCAAGGTTAGGAACCACTGCATGTCTAGAAAGTAAATCTCCAGGTTCTCGAAATGACAACAACAATAATATAAAAGTTTGAGAAATGCTGTTCTAATTCAATATACAATAAAAAAATCTCTACCTTTGCCTCCTTTAAGCCCCTGAAATGTTTCTCTATCTAACCATTTGCTGAGTGGCTGTGTGCAAAAAGGAACAATAGGCAAATCGGGAGTTCCATGTTTCATCATAACCCTCCCATAATTCAAAGCTAGCAAGCATTTAGAAATATTTTAAACACAGGCAAATAAAAGAAAATTTAAAAACCGGAAACCTCCAACTAGGAGATGGAACGTGTTAGCCAATTAATTTCAAGATTTACTGCAGCTGGGTTTCAATTAGGGCACCTTCCTTCCTTCTTGCTCCAGCTCCTCCCTCCCCGAAGTCGTGAGGAGTGCATGCTCCGTGCCAGTGTATTTTGCTCGGGATACGGCACTGATTTGTCGGGACAACGGAGCCCCTCTGCTCTTGGTGACTTCTCGAACAGATACAGAAAAGCTACTCATTTGTGGGCCGCAAGGTGGGGTGGGGCACAGCGAACGCCCTCTGTGGCCAGCGCGATCAGTGACGGCACATGGAGCTGGTTCCGGGCATTTGGAAACCAACTGCACTCAGAGAAAAAATGACCCACCCCCAATAAGGTAAAAATAAAAGCAATGGCAATGAAAAAAGCAGGGATGGGAGGGAAGATGGAGAGAGGGGAAAGAGAACAAAGCAAAACAAACAGAAACAAACAAACAGAACCCCCCCACACACACACAAAAGGAAAGACGTGGGATCCGACAGCAAAGTAGCAAGCGTTCGCTCCCTCTCTTAAAAAATTTTTTTTTAACTGTGTGCATGTTTGTGAAGAACCTCGTGCTCTCAAAACCTAGGCAAGAATCAAGGATTGCATTGACATGATTGCTAAATCCACATGCTGAAATGGAAACTGTGTGTATAGTCAGATGTGGCTTAAGATTGGAGCAGCCTCATGTAAAATGATTCTTCAAACTGAGGACAGCCCAGCTTTCCCGGTGTCCATGGAAGACATGTCCAGTTGCCAAGTCTGCTTAGAATACAACAGATTACTGATCCAACGGGTTAACGACAGTTGAGATGATTAATTATCTGTGTCTTCATCAATTAATGGATTACCTTTAAAAATCAATCTGCATACCTCCAAAACTTTAAAATGGGTGGGTTTGTTGGTTTTTAAGATGGCGGGGGGGGGGGGGAGTATAAGACAACTTTTACAATTTAACAAAAGGAAGCTCCTGCACATCGTCAGATGGAAAAGCTGAGTTTCGGATTTCCATCTGAAATGAACTGGAACACAGTGGAACCAAGAGCAGTCTAAAAACAATTAAAAAGCAACTAATATGCCAATTCGCAGGACTGATGCTCAATAGATGGAGAACTCTGTAGCTCTTTCTACAGTCCTGGAGGGGGAAATCCCCATTATCTTCTGGCTCCTCAGACGGTGACTCAGACTGGCCATAGGATGGCTCTCTAACTTGCAGGCCAAAGAAATATAAAATGTATTGGGCAACTTTTCTCTCATCTCTGCAATGGACCTGAAGTAAGAAGATGCAAGCACACACCCCTTCCGGTATCACCAGAGTGCCAAGCAAATGGGGACCACACTGGGTTTCTGGCAGTGGATCACAGAATCATAGAATTGTAGTGTTGGAAGGGGACTACAAGACCAGCGAGTCCAACCCCTGATAGGGCCCACTGTGTTCTGCAGAGGTTCTCCATCCCTTGCATGGCCTCAAACGGCTTATGGAGACGTGAAGGAAGCAATTCCTGTGCATTTGCAGTAACTGGCAGGAAGGGAAAGACATGAGTGCAAATCCCTCCACTCTCGGAATTGAAGCAAGGAGCACAATCTGGAGGGAAAGTGTTGTTCACTTCCCCCTTCTGTTATGGGATGCCCTCCCCAAAGGTCTGCCTGGTGCCAACACTGCTATCATTTAGGTGCCAGGCCAAAACATTTTAATAAAAGATTTAATTGTGCAAGTTTTAGCCTGCAATCCTAGGCATGCCTGCATGGGAGCAAGTCGCACTAAGCTTAATACTTCTGCGTGGACACACACAGGATTGCACCGACAGAGCCTGTTGGCACGTAACTAAGCCTCGCCCTTAAACAAGCCATCGGTCCCACGCTGAACAACCCACAAAGGAGCCAATCATGGGTTGCTCTGGGATGCTCTGGGTTGGTCAGGGGTGCTCTGACTTGGATTCCTACATTGTGGTGGTGTAGTGGCAAGAGTGTTGGACTAGGAGCCAGGAGATCTGGGTTCTAGTCCCCACTTAGCCATGGAAGCTCACTGGGTGACTTTGGGCCAGTCATAGACTCTCAGCCCAACCCACCTCACAGGGTTGTTGTTGTGAGGATAAAATGGAGAGGAGGAGGATAATGTAAGCCACCTTGGGTTCCTTGCAAGAGGTAAAAAGGCAGGGTATAAATGCAATCAATTATATATATATATATATATATATATATATATATATATATATTTGAGCAGGGGGTTGGACTCGATGGCCTTGTAGGCCCCTTCCAACCCTACTATTCCATGATTCTATGTGGAGCAAAAGTGGAAGCGGAGGGTGCGCAAGAGGCAGCGCACACACTCTCTCTCTCTCTCCTGCTGGTGCATGACAATCCATGGGTTGTTTAACCAACGGGTTGTCGTTATGTGTGAACCAGGGTGTATGTCATCTTCCATCTGTCGCCCTCCCAGGTTTCCCCACTGCTTCTTCCATCTTTTCTTCTTACCAGAAGAGGAAAAAAAACAATCCGCTAAGGAAGAATAAATGGAAGAGCTGCACAATCCCCGTCGATCGTGAGCACCAGAAGCCCTCAGTCTGGGAGCACCCATGGTGACAAGGCTGGAGTGCTGTGGCTCTGGAGGCAAAATATTTTCTGCCATATAGCAGCTGTAGAGCACATATAAAAAGGTCCCAGGTCCAAACCCTGGCATTTCGAATTAAAGAACTTCAGGGCTGTGCTTAGGATTCTGCACAGCCAGTGCTGGTGAAGGTAGATACTACAGGGCTAGATGGACTACTGGTACAGGCAGCTTAGGAACATAGGAAGCGGCCTTATGTTGAGTCGGACCCTCCATCCATCTAGCCTGGTATTGTCAGCACTGACTGGCAGCAGCGGCTCTCCAGGGATTCAGGCAGGGTTCTTTCCTAGCCCTGGAGATGCTGATTGATGTGAGAGCTTTCTGCATGCCAACCATGTGTCCTACCACTGAGCTATGGGCCTTCCCATAAGTTTATCTCACTATCTACTGACATCTCTGATACTTGGGCCTCACTCATAGCGCTACCCCCAAAATTTCCACAAAAATAGGCAGCTGAAATATAATATATACACACACACACAAACATGTGCTCACACAATCGGCCAAAACCGAAGGACCTGGAAATGGAGAAAGAGGCTCAGATCTTTCCAAGATGCTTGGAGATTATTTAAAAGCACACAAAAGAGAAGCTCAGCTAGAATATATACACCATAGAATTGGTGGTTGATTCAGGAAAAGATGAGAGAAAGGACTTCTTCACGCACAATATGTAATTCATGTGTGGAATTTGCTGCCGCATGATGTGGCGAGGGGCAGTGGCTGAGATGGCGTTAAAAGGGGCTGAGAGGTCTGTTTATGGCTGTTAGTCATGATGGCTACATGGGGACTCCCATCTTCAGAGCCAATGTGTCTCTGAGTACTAGTCGGTGGGGAGAAAACAGTGGGAGAGGGCTGTAGTCTTCACGTTCTTCCCACCTGTGGGCTTCCAGAAGGCACCTGGCACTGTGGGAAACAGGATGTTGGACTACATGAACCTCTGGGTTCTTCTTATGTTACTAACATTTCATCTTGGATATGATGGGCAGAAGGTAGATCTGGATCTACCGGTGGATCTCTTGGTGATCGGCAGTAGATTGGCAGTGATTTTTGACTTCCAATTATTTCGCAATAGCAGCAACAAAATGACTCCTCCAATCACTCTAAATTATAATGCTGAAATGAAGAAACCTTGAGGCAACCAGGGGTGATTTTGCATGTGGAAGGATGAGGGCCTAATTCAGTTTTCGTACTCAGTACAAGGCGATCCTTAATTAAATTATTTAAATATGTGGATGTCTTTTGCACCAAGTTTCAGTCAGTGATTCTTGGGGTTCTAGTAAAAAACAAAGTAGATCTCTCAAGATTGAGGTCTGTCCACCACTGACCTAAGAGACCCTAACAATAAGTCATTGGGATTATATCAGATCTAATTTAGAGATCTCTAAAGTAGCATGCCCATAACCTGATCATCCCATTTTAACTGAGAACCAGCACGGTGTAGTAAAAAGAAAGCTGTAATTTCATTGATTAACACTGATGGGACATGGCCAGGGAAGAAAACCTAAATTCCATGGATGCTATCTTGCAACCACCAGTGGTCACACATGTGGGGCTGTCAACACTTGAACACATGTGTCTATACTAGCTTTCCTGAGCCTGGTGCCCTCCAGATGTGCTGGACTACAAATCCCACAATCTGCTGAGGATTGCGGGGAATGTAGTCCAACACATCTGGAGGGCACTGAGTTCAGGAAAGCTGGTCTATACAATTTCCAGCTGTAAAACATGCATGGTTCCCATGACATTTTTGTTTCCTAGAGCTTAAAAAAATCCCTTCTAACAGCTGGGAAGGATCATTAAGGTTTTAAAATTAAAAACAACAACTGAACATGACCTGTAAAGGTTAACAATTCTGCTTTATGCTACACCCTGGGAAAAAAAAAAGCTTCCCCGCCTTTGATGACGAGAACTATAACCAAATTAAACAATTCCCTCAACAAAAGAGAGAAAAGCTGGACCCTATTATAGGCAGCCATCCTGCTGGCCAGCTAAATTGCAAAGCTTTCAGAAAGGCCTTTGAAAGCCTGACCCATCAGTTCTAATTTTTAAAACTTATCCTTTCAGTCAAGGCGAGAAAAAGGCCCAATTCCAACTTTTATCTCTGCTACAAAGTGCTGTTATCTCGGGCTGATGTCAGGAGCTCTATCTCTCTTTCTGCTGACAAGCAGAGACGAGAGAGATAAGATTGGGAACGAATCTCACTTCTCAGAGTAAATAAATAATCAATACTCATCTAAATGTAAATGAGAAAGTATCCCCCTCTGATAACAGGGCTCTTATCAAAGAGCCAATTTTCCCACAGGCACTTGGCCTCCACCAAATCACCATCACTCTACCCAGGCCTAATGGCTAAAAATGGTCACTAAATTGAACCGATCACCAGAGATCAACTAAGTTCGGGCCTCGGCTACTTTCGCGCCCCAATGTTTGGGAATGCAATTCTGCCCCCATTAACTTTCAATAGCAATGAAGAATGCATGGGTCAAGGGAGATGAAGCTGCATGATAAACAAACCCAAACCTGCTTGCTCTTTTTCTTGTTCTTTACGAGAAGAAAAAGCAAAATAAAACTAAAAGGGAAGCAAATGCAATAAACAAAAATGTTTAAAAGCCCTGTTAAGGAAGATGCAGCTTTAAGTAAGGCTGTTGTGGGATGAATCAGGTCAAAATCACAGGAAGATACATTTCTGGGGGACAGTATTTTTTAAAGTGTATAAACAATGACCTGGAATGAACTGCATTGGCCAGAGGACGCGGGATTCGACCCAAAGAACACTATGTGCCAAAGGATGCTGTGCATGAATTCCACCATGTGTAGTGTTGCCTACTGGGATAAATATTATTTATGTATTTATTTGATTTATTAGCCGCCCATCTGGCCAGCTACCCGGCCGCTCTAGGTGGCATACAATGCTAATAACAAATGTACATAATCAACTGAACAACAACAACAAAAAACATAACAAAACAACACTGCTCTAAAAAACCCTAACCCACCCCAAATGTCCGCCTGCACAGCCAGGTTTTTAAAGCCCAGCGGAAGCTCATCAAAGATAAATGCACATGAAAGATGCTGAAGAAAGCACGATATAACTTTAAACATTATGGTTGCTTTGATGTGGACAGCCAGTCTGTCTGCCTGAACTGCACTGTGTTGGTTTCGCAAGCACATCTCCTGATCTATCCTGCCAATCTGTACAGGGCTCCTTTGATCTCCACACCCAGCAGGGTTCTTGGATGCAGAAGGCAAAGTAGTGGGTCTGGTTTCCTGCACAAAACAGGACTCTATATGGGGACTGGGTATGTGGACTTGCAATGGTTGAATCAGAGGAGGTCAGCTTCTTGTCTCGACAGTACTGTAAAGCCCAAATTGCAGATCCCTCCATTCCTGGTTGAAAAGTCCAATACGTTTTGAGCAATACAGCTCTTCCTTGGTGTCACTAAGGGAGCAATCCTATGGATACTAGACACTGTCTAGAGGGCCATAGGGTTGTTCTGTTTCTGGGAACCGTGCCCCCCCCCTCGTTGCTGGCGCGGTTCTTTCCGTGCCAGCTATGCATCTGCGCTCGGAAATGGAGCATGGAGATAGGGAAGAGGGGGTGGTCCTGGGGGCGGGGTGAGAAGGAGACTGCAGAAGCTGCTTGATGCAGCTACTTATCAGGTCTCCAGGCTCCTTCCCTCCCCTTCCCCGAAGCCACGTCTAGACAGGCCCGTCTAGCCAAAAATGCAGGTTGTCTGGAGTACGGAGGAGAGGATCCCCTCTGTGATCCAGCTGCCCTGCACAGGATAGTCGGCAGCCTCCGATTTTGGAGGATGCCAACTATCCAGATAGGACTGCGCCTTTAATTGTTTTCTTTCAATGTTTGCAAAGGAGAGTGGCATCCTCAGCAGGACCCGGTCTGTTCCAACTTGTTCTCTAGTCCTCTCGTCTCTAGTGCTGTGGTCTCCAGTTCAAACCCCCATGGAACAGATGCTGCGGGGGAGAGGAGGACGTACATTTACAATGAACAGGGCCGTAACTCGGTGGTAGAGCACAGGTCCTTTGTTCATTATCCCCCGTTAAAATGATCAGGTAGCAGGTGATGGAAAAGACCTCTGGCTGAGAGCCACTGATGGCTGGAGTAGACAGTACAGGACTAGGTGGAACCATGGTCTGATCGAGGTATACAGGAAGCTTCAAATGTCCATACGAGAATGGGCTTCATTCCTTTCCTTGGAAAAGGGAGGAAGGAAAACCCAAGCAACAGCCTTAAAGTGCAAAATTGCCCAGTACTTGGGACTGAAAGTTGAACTTCTATAGAGCACATTTGGAAGCAAAGCCTTTTGGGTTTTGGCCCAGGACTGGTGCAACTCCTATTTTAAAATAGCTATCTCTCGCTTTTCCAAAACAGTTTACAAAAAACACAACCATAAACAAATTAAAAAAGGAAGAAAAACAAGAACAGAAAAGATTAAACAAACCAGTCGTAGAAAACAAACACAAGCAGATCAGCCGAATGCCAGCTGGGAAGAACTCGCGGTCATCTCGCTTCTGAACACTGTAGCACATGGACAGGGGTTTAGAAAAGGGGGGTATCTCCCTCCCACAACTGGACGGCACCTGCTGTATAACCTGGCCTTCTTGCACTGGCTCTACGTCAGGCACAAACCCAGTGGATCAGACACTGACTCCTGTGCTGTTGGTCAAAGCATTACAGAAAGTTCCAGGAGAGGTATTCACCTCCTCTCCGAGTCCGTGTAGCTCAGAGCGGAGGTCTTTCCACAGGGTGGGTGCCACCGCGGAGAAGGCCTGTCTCTGCATCGCTGCCAAATGGAAATCTGTAGATTGCAACTCAGGCAACCGTGCTTCCCCTGAAGATCGTAGTGGCCTGGGAGGTTGGTATACAGGGAGACATTCCTCGAGGCATCCTGATTCTGAGTTGTATCAGGCTTTGTATACTAACACCAACACCTTAAACTGAGCACAGCAGCTGCCTGGCAGGCCGTGTAGATCTTTTGGCACAGGCGTACTGTGTGTGCAGTAAGGCGCCTCATTTAGTAACCCAGCCGCTGCATTCTACATGAGCTGCAGCTTCCGAACCAGCCTAACGGAGGGAATCAGGGCCCCCCCAGAAAGCCCGTCTGTGTTGCTGTGTCCTGTAAGACTTCCAGATCTGCTGCATGCATGCCATCACAATCTGGGCCGCTCCTTGGCAAGGAAGGCCACCGGGTTACCCTCTTGGCACCTCCAGACTTTGTGATTGCCTGTCTGCATTGGATACTTGCCAGTCCTTCAGGCCTGAGTGCTCTTTTATATGCTGCTGTTTTACCATTAGGGACTATTGGGGCTGGAACCGGGAACCAGAGTTGCGATTTGGATCATCTTCCTGGGCAGTGAAATCTTTCAGGTTCCGCCCCGTCCTCTTCCCACCCAGGCCAGCCACTGAGGGTAATATCCAATGTTAGTCCTATGTAGAGTAGACCCACTGAAATGAACGAGACTTCAGTTAGTTGCAACTAACAAGTCCCAGTTATTTCAATAGGTCTATTCTACAAAGGACTAACACTGGACACTACCCTGGGTCTTCTGGGGTAGGAAGGGCTATAAAAGGGCTCTTCCTTGGACTGAAACTTTGCTTTAGCCACAATGGTCTTCCTGGATTTGGGGGGTTTGGGTGTGTTCCTTGGCTCCAACTCCTGGCTCCGTCCCTCGGCTCGGACTTCCTGGCACAAAGGAAACTCCTGGTTCCTTCCTCCCCTCTGACAGCTGCTTATGCCTCAAAAGCCCTGACATTTGCAGACAGGGCTTAGTAATAATTGTGCTGAATTATGTGGTAGTCAGAAATGCAGAACAGAATTAGGCTGATGGTTCTGGCTTGTTAGGAGAGCAACAAGCCAGAGATCCCAGTTCAGACGTAATGCTAAACAAACCACGGATGGAGGCTTCCTGGTTGGTTTACCTGCTTCTGCTGGCAGGAAGTGCCAAGTGGGAGGGGGACTGAGCAGAATGCATCAGGGTGATAAGCAGGATTCTCAACAGTTCTGGCTTGAGCATCCTTGTGTTTTTAGATGGTGCACCGATGTGTTGCAGCAAACGTCATCTTATAAGGGGCATTCCCTGTTGTGCGAGAGAATGCCTCTTAAGAAGGTGCTTCCCATCTGCAGTTTTTATAAGCGCTTCTATTAAAATATATGTCACTTTTAAAATCAATTCATCTAACCCAGGGGTGGGGCAGAAGGTAGACCTGGATCTACTCATAGATCTGTGGGTGATTTGCAGTGGATTGGGAAGGATTTCTGACCATGAACTGTTTAACAATAGCAGCAACAAAATGACCCCACTCCACACCTCCCGGGGCCCTAAATTATAATACTGAAATGAAGAAAGCTTGGGGTAACTAGGAGTGGATTTTTGTGTGGAAGGACAATAACTTCTGTTCAGTTCTGGTACTCAAAACAAATGATCGGGCTCAGAATTCTTTAATTTTAAGTGGTTTGGCGGGGGCGGGGGGGACCATGGTCTGGTTGGTAGATCTCAGGGCTCTAGTAAAAACAGTCAATCCCACAAAGTTGATCCTGCAAACGTAAAGTCTGCCCACCCCTGATCTAACTTATTAGATTTTATGCTGTAGGTTTTATGCTGGTTGCATGGTTATTATTTTAAGTCTATTTGATGTCATTTTGTATTTTATTGATTTACACGTTTTGTAAACTGCCCAGAGGACTTTGTTGATGGCCAGTATTACAAATGTCATAAAGAAATGAATCAAATGGTGCAGCTTTCATTACTTAAATGTCACGTTTGTGTGCGCACATTCAGCTCTCCTGCATTACAGAAAGAGGTTTAACAGTGCAATCCAATGCATGTTTACTTGGAAGCAAGTCCTTCCGTGTTCCCGGAGTGCCTTTAGGATTGCAGCCTAAAAGGATTAAAACAAAACCTCGCTCCCCACTGTGGGTATCTGCCATCCAATCTGTTTTCTCTTAACCTGTGTGATGGCGACATCGCCAAACGTTACGTACAGTTTATTCCTTGCTCTCTGCAGAAATACAGATGGTTTCCGTGGAAATAAACAGTCATTTACTTGAAACAATTGTTAAAAAAAATAGAAAAAGAAAAGAAAAGAAAGGAGAAAAAGAAGAGTTTATGGAAACTGGTGGTGTAATGCATTCAAATAAATGCCAGAACCGGTTGACAGAGAGCCAAGGTGTTAAATCACACTGCTTAAGAATTCAGCTGTGGGAAACCGATAGTAAATCCAGACTGACAGAATTTCCAGCGATGGCAAAAGGGCCTTGACATCTAGTCTGGGACACAAAAACTACAGCGGTTCAAACCCATTTTACTTAACACCACCTTGACAGCTGGCGAAATTAAAGAATTTAGTCAAAATACACCTTAAAATAAATAAGAAGGTTCTTCCTCTACATGTGCTTTTTTTTCTACAAGGGAATAGAGTGAGGTGGCACCACTGACAGGCAAAAGCACAGCAGCTCTAAGCAGGGGAATTGCAAACTTCCTGACTTGCTTACAGGCTCAATTTATTTTTAAAACAACAAGGTGTATTTGAGGAGTAAATGGGGAAAGGCGGGATTGACCCACGTTTTTTTTATCCCCCCCCCCCCCCCAATGTGTTTGCAAAGCTTTGGATGGTAAAGTGGATGATAAAATTGGCAAAATAAATGTAATGAATACATACTGGGGGATGCAAACTCATGCTTGGGGGTTCCTGAAAACCTTTTCCTGCTGGGAATAAATAGCACAGGATGGAGAATCCTGAACTACCTTGTGTTTTCTTGTTTGTTTCCCCTAAAGCAGGGATGGCAAATTTGAATATTTGGGGTGAGCCAGGTCAGCTCCAGGTTTGAGGGAGCCCTTTGGCAAAGTGCCCCTTCCTCCATCATCCCCCCCTGGGGGGGGGGCTGTGCGAAGACCTAGTGGTGAGAGCAGTGAAGGGCAGCTATGCCGTTTAAAATACCCCACAATGCCCCAGAGTGATGCTACAGCATCGCATTGTGGGGGATTTACAGGGCAGCTCCTCAAGATCTAGCCACCTGGCATGCTGCTTGGAGCCCTGGTTAAAGGGGTCCCAGTCCATACTTCAGTGGTGGGCTTGCCAGGGTGCTGCAGATTCACATGTGGAAGCCGGGTTTCAGTGGTGACAGGGCATTCTGATCTCTAAATGGTGGTCCAGGGGCCGAAAGTCTAATGCGTGGCAAAAACCCAACCTCTTCGTGGGTGGATGGGCACAAAGATTAAAGCAGCACCAGTTAACAGTAAAAGCAGAGGTGGGGAACCTTTTGTGGCCCACCTCTGCTGACACGCAGCCCTCGATATGCTTGCCTGGACACCCATACACATTCACACACACACTCGCACACCCCATGCACACACATTCTTGTGGATGAACAGTTTTCATAGGGTATTGTTTTTAGATTATGTTTTTATGGAGATTATTTTGATTGGTATTATTGTGCTGATTATGGTTTATATTGATGTTAGGGTTATTTTCTGTTATATTAATTATGGATTTCTATACTGTCTGTGCACGTGTGCGTGCGTGCAAGTCACTTCGAGGCTGCTTTCTGCGGTGGGAAGCTGCGCATAAATTTTAACAACAACAACAACAAATTTCTCTGACACACAGCCAGGGTGGCCCCCTCTTTGCCATGACTGCTTTGGCTATGGGGTGGTATAGAAATATAATAAAATAAATGAATGAATGAATCTGTTCCTTCAGGAAATGCCCCTCCACGGTGCTCCTGGTGCCTTGAAGCGGAGTCTTCTGGGGGAGCCATTTCATAGAATCATAGAATAGTAGGGTTGGAAGGGGCCTACAAGGCCATCGAGTCCAACCCCCTGCTCAAGGCAGGAATCCAAGTCAGAGCATCCCTGGCAAATGGCGTCCAGCCTCGTCTTGAAGGCCTCCAGTGTGGGAGAGCCCACCACCTCCCCAGGTAATTGGTTCCATTGTCGTATTGCTCTTACAGTCAGGACGGTTTTCCTGATGTTCAGCCGGAATCTGGCTTCCTGTAACTTGAGCCCATGATTCCGTGTCCTGCACTCTGGGATGATCGAGAAGAGATCCTGGCCTTCTTTTCTCCCTTTCCTGTGAGGGCTGAGTGCAGCCTCTTCTTGGAGGGACGGGTGGTTTCTCACCCCTATAATAAAGGTTTCACAGGTGTGGGGCATGCATATGTGAAACCCAAGGAGAGCTTAAAATCAAGCATGGAATTGCAGATTAATTATGTATTTAAAACATGTGTATTTATGTATTTAAAACATGTATAAATGTGTATTTATGTATTTAAAACATGCCTTATGTCGTTAAGATATTGAGAGTATCTTGCACTCTTAATGGCTTTTTAAAACAATCTCCCCCCACCCCACCCCCTGGCCGCCTTTAGGAGTGAAAGTGTCAGCTGAAATGGCGACATGGTCAGGGTTTCCAGTTAAGACAGCCCTAACACTTGTAACCTTTTTCTCCCTCTCCCATAGTGCTACAGCAGCCTTCTCAACCTGGTGTCCTCCAGATGTGTTGGGACTGCAACTCCCAGCATGCCCCAGCCAGCATGTGATGCTTCTGCCTGGGGTTCTACCTTCTCCAGCTTCCCCCTGACGAAACTGATGTCTGCCTCCACTGGGTCGCTTGTCCTCACTGACACACACAGCTTCAGCCCCTTTTTCTCTTTGGGTTAAAGAGTCACCCAATACGACTAAATTGGTTCCCTGTACCCAATACAGGAGAAGCAACAAGGAAATGTGTTTTTCTAATGGTGGCACAAGAAGGCAAAACAACATGTGGGATTCTGTAGTTAAAAGGAAAAGGAAAGGTTCCTCCTGTGCAAGCACTGGGTCACTGCTGACCCCTAGAGGGACGCCGCTTTCGCTGGCGTTTTCACGGCAGACTATATATATTTTCATGGTGGTTTGCCATTGCCTTCCCCAGTCAGGACTACCTTTCCCCCAGCAATCTGGGTACTCATTTTACCGACCTCGGAAGGATGGAAGGCCGAGTCAACCTGAGCCGGCTACCTGGGACCCGGCTTCCGCTGGGATCGAACTCAGGTCGAGGGGAGAGTTTCGGTTGCAATACTGCCGCCTACCACTCTGCGCCACACAAATAAAAATGTATTTAATACAAGAACAGTATTATTGTTATTGTTGTTATTATTAATCAGACTTCCTGCATTGAGAAGGGGGCTGGACTCAATGATCTTGTAGGCCCCTTCCAACCCTATGATTCTATCATTATCATTATTATTAAATCTATGCTTTGTCTTAACCTACCTGCCTACTCTGCCCCTTCTAAATCCTATTCCCCAAACCCCACTCACTAGATGTAGCTTCTTCAGTCCCTGTGGAGACTGTGTGATCAACCCAATGAAAACCGATCGGCAGCAGTAGCCTCTGCCCAGAACTCCTGCTCCACAGGGCGGAGGACTAACTTGCGGGATTCGCTGCCGCGGGATGGGATGATGGCTCCTGCCCTAGCTGGTTTTCAAATGGGTTAGAAAGATCTGTGAAAGTGGAGAGGGCTATCTGTGATGCCTCTATGGAACCTCCATGTTTAGAGGCAGTACATCTCCGAATAGCGGTCGCTTGGGAGCAACAGAAGAACAGGGCCGTTGCTTTCATACCCTTCTTGTGGGCTCCCCAGAGGCGTCTGGCTGGACATGGTATGAAACAGGATGCTAGACGAGATGGACTTTGGTCTGATACAGCAAAGCTCTGATATGCTAACTCTGCTTTAAAGGGTCTACTTACAAATGTGTTTATAGTGGAAGCTAGGTGTGACGGGTCACTTCCTTAGATAACATGGGGGGAGAAGGAGAAGAGGGACTTCCTTTGGAGGGACAACATAGAATCATAGAATCATAGAATAGTAGGGTTGGAAGGGGCCTACAAGGCCATCGAGTCCAACCCCCTGCTCAATGCAGGAATCCAAGTCAGAGCATCCCTGACAAATGGCTGTCCAGCCTCGTCTTGAAGGCCTCCAGGGTGGGAGAGCCCACCACCTCCCCAGGTAATTGGTTCCATTGCCGTATTGCTCTGACACTCAGGAAGTTTTTCCTGATGTTCAGTCGGAATCTGGCTTCCTGTAACTTGAGCCCATTATTCCGTGTCCTGCACTCTGGGATGATCAAGAAGAGATCCTGGCCGCCTTCTCTGTGACAACCTTTCAAGTACTTGAAGAGTGCTATCATATCTCCCCTCAGTCTTCTCTTCTCAAGGCTAAACATGCCCAGTTCTTTCAGTCTCTCTTCATAGGGCTTTGTTTCCAGTCCCCTGATCATCTTTGTTGCCCTCCTTTGAACCCTCTCCAGCTTGTCTGCATCCTTCTTAAAGTGTGGTGCCCAGAACTGGACACAGTACTCCAGATGAGGCCTAACCAGTGCTGAGTAGAGGGGAACTAGTACTTCCCGGGATTTGGAAGCGATGCTTCTATGAATGCAGCCCAAAAGAGCATTGGCCTTTTTTGCAGCCACATCACATTGTTGGCTCATATTCAGCTTGTGATCGACGACAATTCCAAGATCCTTCTCGCTCGTAGTGTGGTTGAGCCACGTATCTCCCATCTTGTAACTGTGCATTTGGTTTCTTTTTCCTAGGTGCAGAACTTGGCATTTGTCCCTATTAAATGCCATTCTGTTGTTTTCTGCCCAGCACTCCAGTCTATCCAGATCACTTTGAATTTTGTTTCTGTCTTCCAAAGTATTAGCTATCCCTCCCAATTTTGTGTCATCTGCAAATTTGATCAGCATTCCCTGCACCTCCTCCTCCAAGTCATTAATAAAAATATTGAAGAGCACTGGGCCCAGGACTGAGCCCTGCGGTACCCCACTCGTTACCTCTCCCCAGCTTGAGAAGGTCCCATTGATAAGCACTCTTTGAGTCCGATTCTGTAGCCAACTGTGGATCCACCGGATCGTTGTTTCATCTAGCCCACTTCGAGCTAGTTTGCTCATCAGGATATCATGGGGCACTTTGTCGAAAGCTTTGCTGAAGTCAAGGTATATGATGTCTACAGCATTCCCACGGTCCACAAGGGAGGTTACTTGATCAAAAAATGAGATCAGATTTGTCTGGCAGGACTTGTTTTTGACAAATCCATGTTGGCTTCGAGTAATCACGGCATTGTTGTCAAGGTGCTTCCAGATGGATTGCTTTATGATCTGCTCCAGAATTTTCCCAGGGATTGATGTCAGACTGACTGGTCTGTAGTTCCCAGGTTCCTCCTTTTTACCCTTTTTGAAGATAGGGACAACGTTAGCCCTCCTCCAGTCATCTGGCACTTCCCCGGTCCTCCATGATTTCTCAAAGAGAATAGACAGCGGTTCTGAGAGTTCTTCTGCCAGTTCCTTTATGACTCTAGGATGCAGTTCATCTGGCCCTGGAGATTTGAACTCATTCAAAGTAATGAGGTGTTCCTTGACCATATGCCTGTCGATCTCAAGCTGCAATCCTGCCCCTTCAGCCTGTACTTCGCCTTTGCCAGGGGGGTCATAGACCCTCTTTTGGGAGAAGACTGAGCCAAAGTAGGAATTGAGCACCTCTGCCTTTTCTTTGTCCTCTGTTATCATTTTGCCATCCTTATTTAATAGCTGAACAACCATTTCTTTCCTCTGCCTTTTACTATGCACGTAGCTGAAGAAAGCCTTTTTGTTGTTTTTAGCATCCCTCGCTAACCTCACCTCGTTCTCCGCTTTAGCCTTCCTGACGCCATCCCTGCAATTCTGTGCTACCTGCCTGTACTCTTCCTTTGTTACTTGGCCTTCTTTCCACTTCCTATATGTGTCCTTTTTTGTTTTCAGGTCATCCCTAAGCTTTTTGTGAAGCCACATTGGCTTCTTCTGTTGTCTTCCACCTTTTCTTCTTGTTGGAATTGTTTGTGATTGTGCCTTGAGAATTTCCTTTTTTAAAAGTTCCCACCCATCTTGGACTCCTTTTCTCGCTAGCATTGCTTGCCATGGGACCTTACTGATCATTGTTCTGAGTTTATTAAAATCAGCTTCCCTAAAATCCAGGGTACGCGTTTGAGTACACTCGGCTTTTGCTTCCCTTAGAACCAAGAACTCAAGTACAACATGGTCGCTTTCCCCCAGAGTTCCTGTAACTGCTACTTTATCCACTAAGTCATCTCTGTTGGTTAGGATCAAGTCAAGGATAGCCGATCCTCTAGTTCCTTCCTCTACTTTCTGTAGGAGGAAGTTATCCGCCACACAAGTCAGGAATTTCCTGGAGGGGCCATGTTTTGCAGAATTTGTCTCCCAACAAATATCGGGGAAATTGAAGTCCCCCATTACTACTACATCATGCTTCCTTAAAACATTGGCTATTTGCTTTTCAAAAGTTTCATCCTTGTCTTCTCCTTGATTGGGTGGCCGGTAGTAGACTCCGACCACCAGGTTCCTTTTATTCTTTGCTCCATTTATTTCAACCCAGATGCTCTCGATGGGGCTACCAAGCTCCTCCTCCTGTATTTCTGTGCAGAGATATGTATTTTTCACATACAGTGCAACCCCGCCTCCCTTTCTGTTCCTCCTGTTCTTTTTGAAGAAGTTATATCCTTCAACTGCTGTATTCCAGTCATGAGAGTCATCCCACCAAGTCTCAGTTATACCTATCAAGTCATAATTTCCCTCCTGTATTAAGAGTTCAAGTTCGTTCTGTTTGTTTCCCATACTCTGGGCATTAGTATATAGACATCGAAGACCATGTGCTTCATAGTCTGGCTTTCTTCCTACCTGTGTCTGAAGACTATTATTGGACGCTATCAGAGCTGTTCTCTCCATTGCAGTGCATGCGCCTACGTCCATTGTTACCCCCAACATTACATCTCCCTTCCCCGTAGGATTCAGTTTAAAGCCCTCCTGATGAAGTTCTTCATGCTGTGGCCAAACACATTCTTCCCAGCCTTTGTGAGGTGCAACCCATCCCTAGCCAACAGCCCATCTTCCAGGAAGTATAGCCCGTGGTCCCAGAATCCAAATCTCTCTCGTTGGCACCACCTTCGTAGCCAGTCATTCACCCGGAGTATTTTTCGTTCCCTTTCTATCCCTCTTCTAACTACTGGAAGGATGGATGAGAAAACTATCTGGGCCCCAAAGTTGGGGATTACAGGAGTTGATCTAGTAATCCAGGGATGCAGAACCTCAGGCCTGGGGGCCAAATCTGGCCCTCTGGGGTTCCCAGAGGGCCAGATTTGGCACGCCCCCTTTCCCTGGCCTCACCCCCTTTTTTCTCCCAACCACCAAGCATTTGCCGATTTCTCAGCTTTTGTGCAGTTTTCCCGCTATTCTAAAATGTTGAAATACTTCTCCTTTGGCTTAGTTACTAGCAGGGGATAGCTTTAAGCTAAAATATGCTGTTGTGGTTGGTATTTCAGCCCTGATCCCTTTACCTTTGGCCCTGCCCACAGAGGCATGCGGCCACCAAGAGCTTCTTTGAACTGGAATTTGGCCCTCGGGCTGCAAGAGGTTCAACACCTCTGCAGTAAGAGAATTCAAATTCTCCGGTTGCAAAGAACCCCTGCTTCGTCAGCCGATGTGCTGACAACGTACGGAATGCGTTGCCACAAGATACTGTGATGGCCACTAGCAGATGCTTTTTTCTTTTTTTTTACCCCCAAGGGTGAGACCAATGCATGGAGATTTAGGTCTGTTGACATCTGTTAACCACAACAGCTAAACCAGGCTGGGATTTAAGCACTCGCCTGGTCGACAGAGGCGACTAGGAATTGCATGCAGGCAGATGAGTGGGCTGGTGGAGAAGTGAGGGGCCATTCCATCTTTACTCTGGGGCCCAGTATAGAGAGAGCAAGCCAGCTGCCCCCTCCTCCATGCCCAGCACAGAAATGCAGCAGGCTGCTGGAGGAGGGACAGAACTCTCTGGCGCTCACGGAAAGCCAATCTGGTTAAAACCACAAGAAAACAACGGCTACACGTTAGCAGCAACAGGCTAATCTCAAAACCACTTGAAGTTCCCCAGATGTAGCACACTCCTGGGAGGGTCTTCAGGGTGGATCAGTCAAGCCAGCAAGCTTCCCCACCAGCTCCCCAACGTACACGCTGATTGCCCCCTCCCAGGGAAACGGCAATGCGTGCTGCCACTGGGATGAACGGCTTCTAATCAGTTTTCAGAATATACAAGCCATTCCCGACAGCTGGGGGGGGGGCTGACATGTTGCCGTAAACCAGCTGCTTCCATATCCATCGCAGGTATTAAGCCGTCCTCCAAACGGCGCACACGCCCCCAACACACTCCGTTTTGCCTTAACCTAAGGAACGCGCGGGTCACAGCTAAGAAATGTTGGCCGGGAGGGAAGTGTTTATAACAATTAGACGTGAGGAGCATTTTGGTCTTAAAAGGCCTGAGCATGATTCCTGCTCCGGGGAATGTGTTTGCAGCTGGGAACAGCTGTCCAGTAACGGCTGGTTAGCATGATCCTCCCGTGGAGAAGGTTGGTTTCTATCCAGGTGGCGTGATCCAGAGCAGAGGCTCCTCTAGCTGCAAGGGGGACTGGCCGGGGTGGGGTGGGCTGGGAAAGAGAAATCTTATACTGCCTCATTTTGGATGGGTTCAGGTTTTGTGGGAGTGGCTTTGAGATTTTTTTTTTTTTTTTAAGGTGGGGGAGGCTCTAGGAAAGAAACCCTTAGCCAGGGAGGGGGGTGTCTGACCAGTGACTCTGTCAGCAGGGTCCAGGTATATGAACCCCTGCATCACTAGGCCACTTCACAGGTAGAGGGAGCTATATGCTATCTTTTTAACCTCAGAGAGGTTAACCCAATGCCTTCCAGATGTGCCAGATGCCTTCCAGATGTGCTGGACTACAACACCCAGCGTTCCCCAGCTGGTCCAACACATCTGGAGGACACCAGGTTGGGGAAGGCTGATGTAGCTCATCTGCCAAGCCAGACCAGGTGACTTGGGGAGCCAGCAGAGGGGCCTGGTTGGTTAAGAACATAAGAAGAGCCCTGCTGGATCAGGCCAAGGGTCCATCTAGTCCAGCATTCTGTTCACACAGCGGCCAACCAGCTGTCGACCAGGAGCCCACGAGCAGGGCAGGAGTGCAATAGCACCCTCCCGCCCATGTTCCCCAGCAAGTGGTGTCCACAAGCTCACTGCCTCTGATACTGGAGATAGTACACAGCCATCAGGACTAGTAGCCATTGATAGACTTTTCCTCCAGGAATTTGTCCAACCCACTTTTAAAGCCATCCAAACTGGCGGCCATCACTACTTCCTGCGGTAGCGACTTCCATAGTTTAACTCTGTGCTGTGTGAAGAACTGTGCTGTGTGAAACCGCCCAGAGAGCTTCGGCTATTGGGCGGTATAGAAATGAAATGAAATAAATAAATAAATAAGAAGTCCTTCCTTTGATCTGTCCTGAATCTCCCACCAGTCAGCTTCATAGGATGACCCCGGGTTCTAGTATTTTGAGAGAGGGAGAAAGATGTCTCCTTACCCACATTCTCCACACGATGCATCATTTTGTAGACCTCTCTCATGTCCCCCCTTACCTTCCTTTTTTTCCAAGCTAAACAATCCCAGCTGTTGTAACCTTCTCTCATAGGGGAGACGCTCCAGCTCCTGGATCATCTTAGTTGACCTTTTCTGCACTTTTTCCAGCTCTACAATATCGTGGAAGGCATGTGTGTGTGTGTGTGTGTGTGCGTGCGCGCGTGAGACAGACAGACAGACAGACAGAGACAGAGAGAGAAACAGAGGCCAGGTTCTCCAGCAGCCAGCCTTCACTGCTTTACCTCCTGCCCCACCAGTGCTCTTGTCCCGGAAAGACAGGCTCAGCTTCATGGCTCAAGGGGACCCTCGGCTACAGTACTGCTCTCACGGCCTGAGGACGTTCGAGCACCCTCACGAGCCAATGGAGACGCACGCCAGGGCTTATCAAACCTTTCCATGCCAGCAAGTTCTCAGTCTGAACAGCTCATGGCACCAAGCGGCAGCACAGGCTCCCCGGGCCTCGCTCCGCCCCTGCGGCTGACCACCAGCTCATCCGTGACCTGGGGCTCCTGCCTCCGGCCCATTTCACTCTCGCCCATCTGTGTCAGAATCAGTGCTCAGCTGCATCCCCTCGCAGTGCCGGGCTCCAGACTGGCACCGGCCTTAAGTTTCGGGGGTTGGACTCGATGGCCTTGTAGGCCCCTTCCAATCCTACTATTCTATGATTCTGTTGCTTCAGGGTTGGGGGCTCAGTCTAAGCAACTCTGGAGATGCCTGGGCCTCCTCCCCGTGGACTGCCACTTCTGAGAGCCTGAACGTTGGCCTGACCTTTGCTGTGTATCTGCCTTTGGCCCCTCTACGCTTTCTTTGCGGCTCTGGACTTTGACTTGGGGCTGGCCTGGATCAGTGTGGTCCTTCCAATGGAGGGGCCGTAGCTTGGTGCGATCGAGCACCAGCTTGGTATGCAGAAGATCCCGGGTTTGATCCCTGGCTTCTCCAGGTAGGGTGAGGAAAGAATCCTGCCTGAAACCGCAGAGAGCTGCTGCCAGTCAGTGTCGGCAACACTGGGCTAGATGGACCAATGCTCTGACTCAGTAGAAGGCAGCTTCCTATGTTTCTATGGCTGCCTGCAGGTCGGATCCCACAGCACCCAGCCCCCTTGCCAGCCTCAAGTCCCCAGCATCTGCTCCATCTTGCTGCCTTCTGGAGCCAGCCATGGGCACTGGACAGCCTGCAGCAAGCATCCCCAACCAAGTCTTTTCAGTGGCATTGGTATGCTGCAGGTCCGCGCCAGGTAGAAGCAGACACGGCTCATGACCCAACGCCGGCTGCCTTGTGCCTCCAAAAGGAGAGCAGGGAGGAAGGACACCGCCACCATCTCTGCTCGACATATATTTATTGATACATGTTTTGCTGTTGTTGTTGTTCAGTCGTTCAGTCGTGTCCGACTCTTCGTGACCCCATGGACCATAGCACGCCAGGCCTTCCTGTCCTGCGCTCTCTCCCGGAGCGTGCTCAAGTTCATATTCATTGCATCCGTGATGCTATCTAGCCATCTCATCCTCTGCCATCCCCTTCTCCTTTTGCCTTCAGTCTTTCCCAGCTTCAGGGTCTTTTCCAGGGAGTTTTCTCTTCGCATTAGGTGGCCAAAATATTTGAGCTTCAGCTTCAGGATCTGTCCTTCCAATGAGCACTCAGGGTTGATTTCCTTTAGGATGGACTGATTTGACCTCCTTGCAGTCCAGGGGACTCGTAAGAGTCTTCTCCAGCACCACAGTTCGAAAGCATCAACTCTTCGGCGCTCAGCCTTCCTTATAGTCCAGCTCTCACAGCCATACATTACTACTGGGAAAACCATAGCTTTGATTAGACGGACCTTTGTCGGCAAGGTGATGTCTCTGCTTCTTACTATGCTGTCTAGGTTGGCCATAGCTTTCCTCCCAAGGAGCAAGCGTCTTTTAATTTCATGGCTACAGTCACCGTCTGCGGTGATCTTGGAGCCCAAGAAAGTAAAATCTGTCACTGCTTCCATTTCTTCCCCTTCTATATGCCAGGAAGTGATGGGGCCAGATGCCATGATCTTCGTTTTTTTAATGTTGAGTTTCAAACCAGCTTTTGCACTCTCCTCTTTCACCCTCAACAAGAGGCTCTTTAGATCCTCTTCGCTTTCTGCCATTAGGGTGGTATCGTCTGCATATCGGAGGTTGTTGATAATTCTCCCAGCAATCTTAATTCCGACCTCTGATTCATCCAACCCGGCATTTCTCATGATGTACTCTGCATATAAGTTAAATAAGCAGGGTGACAATATGCAGCCTTGTCGTACTCCTTTCCCAATTTTGAACCAATCGGTTGTTCCATCTCTGGTTCTTACTGTTGCTTCTTGACCCTCGTACAGGTTTCTCAGGAGACAGGTACAATATTCCATTTTCCTGAGACCCAAAGTGGCTTCCCAAAAACAAACCATCCAATTAAAATATTAAGCAACAACAACAAAAGCAGCACAGACTAAGAAAATACCATGACAGGAGGGACAGTAAAAACAACACACCACAAATTAAAAGGACTGAGAACAAATAAGTCCAGATGTTCAGTGGGAACCTCTGTTACAAAGAGGCTTGGGTGATTCCACTAGGCAACTTGTGGCCTTCCAGATGTTTTGGACTACAACCCCCATGATCCTTCACTGTTGGCTATGATGGCTAGTGCAGATGGGAGCTGAAGGCCAAAACTTCTGGAGGGCCACAAGCTGGCCACTGCTGCATTAGGAGCAGGGCTTTTTCAGTAGAGTCCCCAACATTATGGAGTGCCTTTCCCAAGGAAATGCTCCAGGCCCAGCTATGATATGGCTTCAGAAAACAGGCTTCTAAAATCTGGCTTCTACAGAAGATAAAGTTGGTGTTATCTCTGCTGCTGGTTTGTCAAGTTTCTGTTTTGGGGTATTTTTTGTTGCTGCTTGGCCTTGCTTTAGTTGACCGTTTGAACTTTTGTTACTGCTTTAGAATTCCTGCTTGTCTTATTGGTCCTGTTGCCCTTGGTAATTTTTGCTGTATTTAGTTGTTCTATTTGTTGTGATGTTGTTTTAATTTATGTGTTGCTAACCGCCCTGGGTTGTCTTTGATAAGAATGGAAGGATACTCTATTTTGAAAATAAATAAAATAAAAAGCAGCAACGACAAAGGTCACTCAGTTGAAAGCCTTGGGAGAACAGAACAGCCTTGGCTGGATGCCTGAAGGGCACAGATATTGGAACTTCACAAACAGGGGGGCCATGTGTCCTACTTTATAGAGGACAGTTCTCTATTTGAAGGGCTGTCTGGTTCAAGTCTGATTTAAAGATAAAGAACTCTAAGAAGGGAGAGCAGTAGGGGCCTCGAAACTGCCCATCCACAGATATGCTTGGACATTAGACAGAATACGAAGGATGCAGGTCACCTCAGCACCATCTTTCCCTGTATGATGAATGGTGTTGCACTGGTATTTCAATTATAGCCATTTCTAAATTTGCATCTATGCATATCAGTTAGCAGATGCAAATTGTATGCAGATCGGTGCATCTTTTGTCCTCTTTATTGGTGATAACCAATTTTCTTTTCTCATGATGTGTAAGTGGCTATTCTGTTCAGGAACTTGCCTTAGGAGAAACGTTCCACAGACAGGGCTACCACCACTGAAAATGTGGTACAGAATATTCAGACAGGATGAGGTGAGATATAAGAACATAAGAAGAGCCCTACTGGGCCAGACCAAGGGTCCAATCTAGTCCAGCATTCTGTTCACACGGTGGCCAACCAGCTGCCCATGGGAAACCCACAAGCAGGACATGAGTGCAGCAGCACCCTCCCACCCATGTTCCCTGGCAACTGGTGTACATAGACTCACTGCCTCTGATCCTGGAGGTAGTATAGAGCCATCAGGACTCGTAGCCATAGACAGCCTTCTCTCCATGAATCTGTCTAATCCCCTTTTTATTGGTGGCCATCACTACATCTTGTGGTAACGAATTCTAACAATGCACTGTGTGAAGTCCTGTTATCTGTCCTGAATCTTCCCAGGTTCTAGTATTATAGGAGAGGGAGACAAATATTTCCTTATCCACTTTCTCCATCACTTTATACAGGATCTGAACTGGATACTGCCCGTCTCACCCTCTTCAGCATTGCACTGCCCTATCTCTGTTTTTTAAAAATAAAAAAGGAGAAATGGAGAGGGAGAATGGTTGCCTACATCCTGGAAACCACTAGCTCCATGCCCCAATCTGCAAGTCCCAGCAACACTGGGCAGGATTGACCAGTACGGCTCTATCAAGAGCCACTAATGCATCTCATTGAGAATGGTCTACTGAGCCTGGAAGCAGCTTTCCATGGTCTAGGGCAGAGTCCTTTATCAGCCCTGTGAGCAGAGATCCTTCTCAAACTGGAGATGGCAGGGACTTGAACCCGAAACCTCTGTCACGCAAAGTACATGCGCTGCCACTGAGCTATGGGCCTTTCGGAAAGTATTAGGGTTGTGATTACAGTTGAGACGCTGCAGAAGAGGGGGCAGAGAAGGGGAGTGGGCTAATGCTCTAGCTCTTGTCCTGCTCATCCTTGGACAAATTGCAACTGATGGTGTTGTAAGCAATAACCAGCCACGGGGTCTGAAAAGCCATTAATGTCCAGATTCTCCTGGGCCCTGCCCATGATTGGGACTTTCCTCTGACTGAGCGTAGTGGTCTTTCTTTTTGTTTAATAATTCTTTTTATGACTTTTCCGAACAGGACACAAAGGTAAAATGAATAGAGGAAAAGAATAATGGATGGATGTGCATTATCGAAGAGAACACATTTAGCTTTGGGTGTGGGAGGGATACTATTGTAGAGGGAGGGGTGGCTCCCACTGTTTTTGAAAAGTCGTCAGGCCAACGTAGGGACCAGCACAGAGACTGGAAGGGAAACATCATCGGGGCACATATTCCCAGTAGGGTGCAAGGAACGTTGTCCATCAAGAGTCCTTAGGTGCGTAAGTGAAGCAGGGCCATTTTACAAGCATAGGATTTGGTCCAAACCTTTAAAAAAAGATTCATGGGGCCTTATTTGTTTAATGGAAAGCTGGAAGAACTCTTGAGGCCCTGTCTCTGCAGCCAGCCTGGTATTTTTATGACAGGGGACGTTCCATTTCATCTTGGAACGGCGGCCACCTCTTTTAGTTAAATTGAATGCCCTTCCTGCAATGTCGGATTTTAAAAGGTGTGCGTGCCACAGACATCCCTCCCCCTGCATGCTCAAATGACTGACTCAGGAACATTAGAGAGGAGCTAGCATCAGCCAGGAGTGCCAGAGGGCTGGCAAGGTTAAGCACCCTGAAGCAATAACGCTCCTGGTCCCCCAAGCATGAGGGTAAGCACCTCACTTTTATGAAGATTGTCCGTTTCAGATGGGACGTCACACGGGAGTCTCCTGTCCACTGGAGCCCCTTGTGATAAGCCACTTGGGGGCACAGAATTAAGGAAGGGAGGGTGATGTGATCCTCCCAGGTCCCAGAAAGGCACCATGTTATATGGGAGAGATAGTAGCTCAGGGGTACAGCTTTGACATGCAAAGGGTCACAGGCTCCAAATTGCACTGCTGGACAAGTGGCGCGATCTGTCCCATGTTGGATTTCTAAAAGAAAGACAAAATATGTAGGGGTGGGTGGGTTGATCCATCCCCCCCCCCCACATTGCTGCCTATGGTTTCAGGTACCAGGGTTGGGAAGGAATCTTTTGAATAGGTGTTGCCACTCAGAATAAATAACCCTGGGCTAGATCAGGGATGGACAACTTGTGCCCTCCAGATGTTTTGGCCTTCCATGATCCCTCACCACTGCTGGGAGTTGTAGGTCAAAATGTCTGGAGGGCTACAAGAACATCAGAAGAGCCCTGCTGGATCAGACCAAGGCTCCATCTCGTCCAGCATTCTGTTCACACAGTGGCCAACCAGCTGCCCACAGAAAACCCACAAGAAGGGCATGAGTGCAACAGGACTCCCCTGCTCATGTTCCCCAGAAACTGGTATACAGAGGCATGCTGCCTGTGATACTGGAGGTAGCATAGAGCCATCGTGGCTCATAGCCATTGAGAGCCTTCTCCTCCATAAATTTGTCTAACCCCCTCTTAAAGCCATCCAAATTGGTGGCCGTTGCTACACCTTGTAGAAGTGAATATTTTAACTCTGCACTGTGTGAAGAAGTCCTTCCTTTGTTCTGTCCTGAATCTAATATTATGAGAAAGGGAGAAAAATGTCTCCCTATCCACTTTGTCCATGCACAGTTTTGTACACCACGCATAAAAGCTGCCATGCCTGGACTATATGGACCAACTGTTTACCCGGTAGAAGTCAGCTTCCTACGTTTCACCCATCCAAGCATCCCCACTGATTTTTCCAGAGCCAGTCTCAATATAAATGCTCCTAGCTTAGGCCCGGCTTGGGTCATTGCTTGGGCGACAGCCAGACTCCAGCATCCGGTGGAAGAGGGCTTAGATGAGGCCTGCAGAACTCAAGACTTACCAAGCCCACAAGGCACACGCAGTGGACCAATGTTTTGTTTCAGCACTCAGCCCAGGACTGGAAAAACAGGCACCTGGTAGGCCCTCAAAACCTGGGCTTTGATCAGGCTTCATGAGCTGGAAGTTGCACAGGCCTGCTCCAAGCTCTCCTCCTCCTCCTCCTCCAGCAGGAAACGTGACCTGCTGGGATCGCCCCCAGCATGGCCAAACCTCACTGGGAGCCCCCTTCCTCAGCCACAGGATTCTTCCTCCCACCCCGGCTCTCGTTTGTCAGGCGCGCAGCTGAGCACGCAATAGGTTAACTATACAGAAGATAAAGTACGTCGCTTCGTTATTTTTCATTACCATAAGAAAACATCCATTACATTTCCTACTTTATGAACACACATCGGGGGAATCCATTACGACAAGAGCAATTGCATTCAGCTCTCCCGCAGCAAGCGGGGGGGGGGGGGAAGGGATGCAAAAAAGGAAGCAGCGGCAGTCGGCTTTAAGAGGATGAGCTCAGAGAAAGAAGGAACAACAACAGAAAAAGAGGAATTAAAAAACAAAACAAAAACCCTAACAGATCTGCATAGGCATCTCCTGATTTATCCAGCTTGACTTCAACTAATTAAACATCTGCCTCAAGAATTTCCTCAGTAGATTTATCATCTCCATTCGGTGACAATGACGGTTTGTTACTGGCTCCCTCGCCCCACCCCCCCGTCCCCGTCCCCCAAATCTTGCTAACATTCATGGAAACTTCTCCCAGTTTCTTGTGTGGGTACGTGACAGGAAAATGATACAGTATTCCCATTAACCCCCCACTGCTGTCCTTTGTGGAACTGTTGCCGTCTGTCCTACCCACTGAAGGAGAATTTTATTTAAAAATAAAACACTTGTCCTTTGCAAAATAGCTGGAAGGAATTGTAAAGCCTTGGGGCTTCCTGGACCAATTCAGCAGGCAGGTGATCCCTTGTAGCACTGGTTATCTCGGGGAGCACCTCTGCCCAGGTATATTTGCCCCACCACGGTCACAGGAACATAGGGAGCTGCCTTATAGGCAGTCAGACCCTTGGTCCATATAGACCAGTATTGTCGACACTGACTGGCAGCAGCGGCTCTCCAGGGTTTCAGGCAGGAGTTTTTCCAGTCCTACCTGGAGATGCTGGGGATCAAACCTGAGACCTTCTGCATGCAAAGTGGGGGCTCTACCATTGAGCAATGGAGTTGCCTCTAAAGTTAAGTGAGGTTTCAAAACCCATGTTTCTAGGGAAGGGTGGAACTCCTTGGAATCTTATCAGGGGTTCTTCACTGAGCAGGAAAGGGTGGAAACACATCCCCCGGAATTCAGCTCCTATGCCCCAGTTATCCGCTGCAACATGCAACCAGCCCTAGGAGAGCACTCAGTAGGTTTTCAGGTATTCCAAGCTCACCTGGATTTGCTCCAAAGTCCTTTTTTTCTTTGGTGAACAGACCAGAAATGTTCTCGAGTACAAGCTAGGGCCTTCTCTGAAGTGGGACCCACACAATGCACCTAGTAGCAGCTGTTACATCAGGCCATAGCCTGCAGCAGAGGGAAGGGAAGCAAGTCGACCATGAGCTCTGCTGAGAAGCCACCTCCAGCAGGTCCCTCCCTCCCTCAACTGTCACCTGACAGCAGCTATTCTATCAGGCGGTAAGCAGAGGGAAGGAAGGAAGCAAAGCCACTCTGTTGGCTTTGCTGAGACACCAGCAACTCTTGGCTCCTCCTCGCCTTGAACTCTCCCCATTCCCCTGGTTGTTTAAAAAACAACAGCAACTTTGTAACTAAGAACTGGTGCCCGAGTTTGCTTTTCTCCTCTTGCCTCCCAATCTCTCTTCCTCTTGTGTCATTTTAGGTTGTAAACCAGAGGGCAGGGGCTGCCTATGATTAATCTTTGTAAGCCACTCTAGGAGCCCCAGTTCTGCTGAACTGTGGGGTAAAAATCCATCAGATAAATAAATAAATCCCCTGCCTGGGGAGATCCACCAAGTCAGCTCCCTTGACTCAGTTTAAAAGTTTACTGCTTCCACCAACAAGCGAAGACTCTTTTGTTTTTGACAGCGTACCACCAGTGACAACATTTACGATGATCCACTGATCTTTGTTTTGCCTGCTGCTGCATTATTTTTAGTTTGTACTTTTGAAGGGAAAAAAACCCCTGATAAATCAGTTTGCTTCATCATGACATCCGTTAGTTTATTTACTAGATTTCTATACAGTCTTCCAATATAACATTTCCATGATGGTGTGCCATTTAAAATGCCAAAAAATCCCAACATAAAATGTCATCAAAGAACTGAAAATGCAAAGTACCAGAAAAACAAAGCCATAAATAAAACAGCAGAGGAGAGAAAAGTCCACAAGGAGACTTAAATTCCAAAAGCACGACAGAAAAAGAAAGGTTTTGAATGACGTCTGGAAGGATGAAAGAGCGGGGATCGGTTGGGCCTCTTGCAGGAGGGCACACCAAAGTTCTGGAGCTACAACAACAAAGGCCCTGAGGTAATCGGGCCTTTCAATAAGATGGTGTTTTACGCAGTGCCCCATTAGTATATTAAATCTGGTGTGTGTTGTGTGTGTGTGTGTGTGTGTGATAGCATTTAGGGTTGTCAGGGACCCAAGCTGCAAGATGGGCGCCATGATGTTGTGCTCTTTGGTGTGGATGACTGCACAAAGGATCCTGTTCATGGCAAGATAGAGGTTGGTCTAGGTGACACCGAGATCCTGTCTATGATTCCATGAGCGCAAGCAGCACTTTGCCATTTTTACGGGTCCCGGCTGGCATCAGGAGCCACTCTCATATTCCTCCCTCTGTACTGGGCACGTCTTTATAAAGGGAGTTGTAGAGGGCCTCCACTTAGTCTCAATTCTCTGCCCGTTCAAACACATTTGGGCAGCAGTGGTACTTTGATGAATGGTGAATTTCAGAAAGATCTATTCCAATAGAATTAAAATGATTTTCCATCACACTCACAGTATTTTCCATGAAAAAAGGGTCATTATCCATTTGTACACCCATTTATTGACTCCCCTGGTTTCTTTCCCCCCTCCCCACAACAATAATATATCTCATAAATTGCAAAGCAAAGACTTACTCAGCTGTGGTCATTTTTAGCAAATGTAGCTGGTAATAAATCTGTTTGTAGCCTTGTCCCCCCGCCCCTTCTTCTGCTGATGGGTTCCACCCAATGTGAGACATAACACTCGGATATTTCCAGAGCCTAGGGGAAAAACTAAGCTGCCAGTTTCTTGTACATACCATGGTATGTCAGGGTCAGCTTGGCCTTGAGCTGGGAGCTTCCTGACTTGGGGCAGTTGTATTCCCCCAAGGCTCAATCTGGCTCCACCCCCTGCCCCCGCAAGTGGCTTATTGGCTCCTCTTGGCCATGCCAGGGCTATAAATGGTTTTGGGTCTTTGTCTGGGCAACAGTCAAGCTCAAATCTTGTTGGCCTGGCTCCCTAATTGGCCTGGCTCCCTAATTGTCCTCTAGGCACCTATGCTTGTTAGCCTGTCTGTTTCCCCACCATCTCCCTGTGTCCCTTCCAAGTCTTCCCTATCCACTCAGCTCCCCTGCTTTCACGCTTCTTCTAGCCTCCCTTCTCAGCTTAGATCCTGGCCTGCCTCTGGACTGACCCTTTTGTAGATTGGCCCCAAAGCTCGGTCCAAGGACAGGTCCCATCTTGCTGAGCTTACAGCTCAGGTCCCCACATGCCCACAGCCCAGCACTGGTGCAATATCATCACATCAGAACTTGTGGATTGGCTTCCATGATACCGTTGTCAGACGTCAACAGGAAGCTTGTAGCACTAACAGAAGGGCCACGCCGTTGGCAAGTGTATCCCCCAAAACCAGAGGTCCAAAGAAAGGGTTTCATGCCAATGGAGATTTCCAGAGTCTTTATCACACCCTAGCAGCAACTGACCTGATCGTAATCCCTTTCAGGCTCTGACCCCTAATGAAGGCATTACCATCAGTGCATCACTTCTTCTAACAGCAAACTCAGGTGGTGAGGGCCGACAGGAATGTCGGCAAAACGGGGCCACTGGGAAACAAGAGGGTGGTATCAGCATGGCTGGGAGAAACCCGAGGTTTGAAGAAGTACAATTAAAGAAAACAAAACACCCTAAGAGGACAGCACCCCCCTTCCACAAAAACAGACCAATCAGGACTCAGCATACTCAATAGATATTGAATGTACAGTGAAAACTGGAAAAGAAAAATGGAACACTGGGGTTTGGGGTGGGGGGGCCTAGTAGCAGAATGCCCTGTTTGGAGGGCACGGCTGGCTGGAACCCTGAACAGTAACACTCCTTTTAGGAGGGGGGATGCACTGAAACATTGTGTTGCACAGGTCCTGCTCATATATTTCTGAGATGGAACTCGCATGGTGCAGAATTCCAAGGTTCCATTTGTCACTACAGACTCTATCTGTCACTGCTAGCCTCATGCTTGAGGAGGCTGGCAAAGGTTGGTGGTGACAAGGTCCGGAACGGCATTTTGATACAAAAGTCAAATGAGGAGAGGCTGGGAAGGTCAGTGATTCCCAGGAGGTGACTCCAAAAGAGAGAGAAATAGATACGTTCATGTTTACAGGCCACAACGGCCGTCGACACATTTCAAACTTAAGCGCAGAGAGCTGGCAAGATCCAAGGGTCCCAGTCATAAGGGACGCCTTCAAGTTATCCATCAAGACTCAACGAGTATGAACATAGGAAGCTGCCTCTATACCAGACTTCCCCAACCCCAACAGAGGTCCAGATAATGCTCAAATTCACTCTACGTGCTGGTGAAGTTACTTGGAAGGTTTTATTCAGTGAGTCAGTGGCCTGGTTTGGATAACGGTTCAAGGCTTCGTAAGTGATGGCTTATGAAGCTGTGAACGAGCATCACTGCAGAGTCTCTCTCCCCTTGCCCCTCCTATCACACACTGCCTCCGATGCAAACACACCCAGTTATGTTTTACAGGGTAGATAATTTTCTGTCCCTTTGGGGTGGGGCTTTTAACTGTATCTGCTGAATCGGTCTACTTTATCATTTTGCTGTTTTAATGGAATATTAGTGTATTTTATCATAGCTTTTGATTGCTGCAAGCCACTCTTGAGTGCAATGTAAGCAGTAGGAGGGTGGGACGTGAACCCTTATAGAAGCAGATAAATAAAATCATCAAGCCCAACACACCCCCTTTGAGCCCTAGATCTCTTTGGAACTGCTTTTAATACACCACTTTCATTCTTTCCAAAATGGTGGATAAATACACATAAAGGCATGTATGCTGCTTAAAGTACAGACACACACACACACACACTTGATGGACAGCCTCTTGAACCATGATGGGAGGTGGACTAATGGCTGAACTGGAGCCTTACCTGATGATATATATGGTGTATAAAGCAACTTAAGAATCCAAGATTACACCATAAGTGGAGGCCCCACTGTGATCACTATCAAAATATTTTTTCTTTTCCCGTTACTGTCAGTGAACTGGGACTTCTCAAGCGTCAGACTAGAATCCAACTGAACATCTAGAAATGCTAACTAGAGGACCTCTTTTTGAAGGTAAAACCCATTCAGGTTAAGTTGACTGGTTCAGGAAGTGTCTGAACAGAAGACAAGCAGGGGCAAGACAGCGACATAACAGCTTAGCGAAGCAAATACTTCCGCCATTCCCAACTAGCTATGCAAAAAGAGAGGGAGAAGTTTGACCCCCAGGAAACAGATAAAAGTCACCTGGAAAAAAAAAAAGTGAACAAAAGGGGTGGGTGGGGAGGGAGAAGGTGTTGAGGGGGCTGGGTGGGAGGGAGAGAAAAAAGCAGAACACCATTCATCGCGGCTAACGACTTGTTCATTATGAGTGATGATGGATAAAGACTTCTCACGCTGAGATGAAATCAAGATTTATATGCATTGTTTCCTCTCTCAACTTGTGGGAAGATCATCATCATCTCATTCTATCTCTGCGGCCAGCGATGGGCATCCAGAGAGCCGGTTATCAAACGGCGCAGTCAGCTGGCAAAAGCTGGAACGTGTGGCTGGCACATCTGGCCCGAGCCGCCAACAGCCGAGGGTGAACGATGACGTCTGGCGAGGGGCCAAATTGCTTGCAGACGCTACCAGGTTCTCATCTACAACCACCCCTACCAATACTGTGTGTGCGCTCTCTCTCTCTTTTTTTTACGAGAATCAGATTTTCATTGCTTCATTCAATTGCTCTCCACTGCCATTTTTTATGGCTCTTATCGTTCCCCTGGAATATGGCCTTGAGACAGCTCATCCGTGTCCTTCGCTGTGTTATCTCTTCTAACTTTTATTAAAACTTCAGCTTTCATCTGAAGATAGCTAATTAAATCCGTGACAGATTATAGACTCGTTTGAAGAAGAAGAGGGTGGCGGGGGGTGGGGTGGGGGGGAATGGTGTTCAAGTGTTTTTTCTAAACAGAACCCTGGGCGGGAAATTATGTTCTTTTCCCAACGCAGTTAAAACTAAGAGGGGCGGGGGAGAGAATAAGAAGCGTTTCATTCATTTAACCAAGAGAAGATGCTTATCTCCACCTAGTCTATAGATAGGTTTATATTAAAGTTCTTTGTGGCAAGACAGGATCCTGTGCCATTTCTCACCATAATTATTTCTCGATGTCAAGAAAGATTTTCTCAGCCTTGGGGCATTAAGGACACACCTGCTAACATGGATGGAGAAGCACCGTCCGACACAGCCACCATGGGGCTCTACAATTAAAAGCAGTGAGACTGCAAGCGTCCGTACTTTTAGAGCACGAAGCATGTCCTAAGGAGGTTTTCACAAAGAAAGAGGCTTTGAAAACTCTAAAAAGATACTTAGCAAGGAAGCTTTTACAAAAAGGAAACCAACAACAACTTTCACAGCCCTATCCCATGCAAGTTATACTGAAGTTAGTCTCTCTGAGTGCAGTCGTACTTACTCCCAAGTAAATGTACAATGGAGCGCAGCTTTCAGGCTCCAACACATCGCTTCCGAAGGGTGGTAAATCAGTACAGAGAATGGAAAGGAGTGATTTGTAAAACCAAAGAGACGCTTTGATTGGAATGGCTCTTCCCTTTGATTTACAAATGTCAGAAATTAAGAGATGCCACTGCTTGTAAAAATGCCCTAATCGTGTGGTTGTTCGCCTGTGTCCTTGTCCCAACATCACTTTTGCCCCTTTAAGAAACATGCAAGGAAGCACTGAGGTCTTCCTCCCAAGACTTAAACCTTTCTGAATATTGAAATGGCTGAGTGCCACTCTGGCACATTGTCATCACAGGCCTTTGACAATTCTGAGTGTCAAGCTCCCATTCGATTTGCACTGATGCTGCACACACTCTCTATGTCCTTCTCCTTGAACGCTGCAAGCAGAATGAAGGCTTCAGCTGGACCAGCCTTCAGCTCCATCGATATTAATGCAACTTGCCTCCATACAATGATCATAAGGTTTGGTGTGCGCCCCATTTGGGATGACAATGGGATATTTGACAGCACCAGAGTGCACCTATTTCTCCGTTATTAAGTACTACTACATTAGACGGAGACATATCTATAGATTTACAGTTTCAGTTCCTATCTTCCTCTGACGCTCATTTTAAAAAGTGTACATAAACTGCAAAAAGGGAAGGCTTGTTCACATTTCCAGTTTGTTGCGGAAGGTGAACAGCAGTCTGCAGTCTTTACTACGACAAGGCCGTTTAGGACAAAACGGACGCTGATAATTATGAGACCAGGAACCGGGGTTTTGCCACAAATATATTGGGCCGTTCCCCTGCCCGTGGTTAGCAACTTCACTGTTAAATATCGGGAAAGGATATTCCGACCTGTGTGTAGCAACGATAGCTGGGAGATAAGCTAGGTGGGGGGAAGGCAAACCAGTACTTTGGGAAAAGCAAAGGAGCGATTTTTCATGACTAGAGCATTTCTAAGCAAAGGAATCAAGTCACCAGCAACTGAGCCACCCCCCCCTCCGCTGCCTCCAGAATGACTGCAATAAGAGCCCCCACCTGAGCCTCGCTGGGATCCTTTTCTCCGCTTCAAGGCCTTTTGCAAAACGTCCTTCATGGTGACCTTCATGCTGTCCACCTGGATAAGCGAGAAGCCATGCGCAGCATTTCTGCAAGACACAGAAAGGGAGAGTGACACGCACGCACATAGATACACAAATGCTCACCTCCACGTTATTGCAAAATGGTCACCAGAGGGCAGCTCGTGGCAGACAAAGTCTTGGGACCGTTTTCCAGCGCTGGATGATTTTAAGGCCAGGGAAGGTAAGGAAGAACATGCTCTTGAAGGCAAGACAGACTCGTATCACGCAGAGGGCTACAGATTCAACCCAACTTATCAATTGGACAAGTAATAAAGCTCTGAAAGCAGAGGTTTTCTATAGAGTTCCCGGAAGCCCCTGTGCCTCAACAGTAGAGCAGTCTTCTCTCACCGCCCATCCAGAGATGGTTTGTAGCCCCAAGTAGGCTTCTGCTGGGGTGGGGGTGAGGGCTGCAAGGGTACACACAACACTGGTAAGACCATTAGCTGAATGAAAGGATCCCTAGCTGTACACTGAGCTAAGGTGAAACACACAGCACTTAGAGTTGCAATTCAATTAGCAAATTTGACACAAGGGTGTTTGGACTCAATTAGGATTGGGAAAGGTTCTTTCTTTACAGGGTTGCCATAGGATTGGTGCACTATATGTCCTCTGGCTGCAGCGAGACATGCTTATGCTGACAAAGTCTTGAATTCATTTGTGCACCCTGGACGGAATTGGGACACAGAGGTGTCACTGATGTTTAACATTTCCTGGTTTGGAATAAGAATAAGAACTTTGGTGACACATACCTGAGGCAAGCATTACAGCCCTGTGAGTTCTTTGGTTTACATTACAATCCAAGCTGAAGAACAGCTCCTCCCGCCCGACTTCTCACGTGCCTGTCTGGGAATGGCAGAGGGAGCCTTTATTGAAGGCCATCCTCCTGCCCTGGCCCCTGATGGACCTTGTGATAGCTATATTCCTGGTGCCAGGGCCCCTGGGAAATGTAATTCCCAGGGTGCCTGACATCCATATACATAGGGGCTCAGGCACCCTGGGAAAAGCTGTATTTCCCAGGGTCCCTGGGATGCTGTTCCAGCACCTGTCACGATGGGAGGTCTCCAGTGAGGCTGTTGGGGCTGCCAGGCCAGGAAGGTAGGAAGAGGGCAGCAGAGAGGTGCGCTGACCCTATTAAACTCCTATGAAGGGGTTCAAATTGAGCTCAGTACACAATGAGGTATATTCCTTTTTTTTTTTTTTTTAAAGCTTGGTTTTCTGAGCCTAATTCTGAACTGAACCAGAATGTGTGTCACCCATCACTACATATACTGCATTTTATTTGACTTTTGGCTACACGATGTGAAACTTTTGAATAATAATAATAATAATAATAGTAGTAGTAGTAGTAGCAGCAGTAGTAGTAGCAGTGGTAGTAGTAGTAGTTTGCACCACTGTATTCTACTTACTTTTTGTCCACTGGTCTAAATGCACTGGAGCATCTGATGAACTATGCCCACAAAACCTTAAGTGACAATAATATTATTTGTCCTCAAGGTGCCATAGGACTGTGTTGTTTTTCCTGCAACAGATTATGCCTACACATCTGAAATTTGTCCCTAACACCTGTCACCCAGGCATCCAGGTGCAGCTTTGGACCCAGAAGCTCCACAAGCAGAGAAAAATGAGATCTCTCTGGCAAGATGTATGAGATCGGCCCAGAAGCAACTTCCAGAGGTTTATTCCTGCCAATCCATATCATTTGTTTTATATTGTTGTTTTTAGTTAATTGCTTCTTTGCACTGCATGTTAAGCTTACTTTTTAAAACAACAACAACAACAACAACACACTATGATGTTAGCTGCTCTAGGAACATCAGTAGACGAACAAGATGGAGATAATAAAGTATTATCTACCTCACCTCTGTAACGTCTGGACTGTGTCTCAGCCATTTTACTGATGCCTAACCCCTTAAGGGGGGGGGGAGTTGAGGGGGGGCACAGTTCTGGTCCAGCACAAATGGGGATCAAGGACCAAAGGCATGCCCATTCCATGTTTTTTACAGTTCTGGTCCAATGGCTTTCAAACTGTGTTTGGGGAAAATTTGGAGTTCCTTAGGAGCTTATGCAGGGATCCCTCAATGAGAAGAGCATAAAGACATAAGAACAGCTGTGCTGGATTGGACCAAAGTTCCATCTAGTCTAGTATTCTGTTCACACAGTGGCCGACCAGCTGCCTGTGGGAAACCCAGAAGTAGGACTTGAGTGCAATAGCCCCTCCTGTTCATGATTATTCTTATGCTTATTATTGAAAATATTTCTAGGCAGCCTTTCAGGAGGGCAGGTGTTCCCCAGCAACTGGTGTACAGAGGCACACTGCCTCTGGTATTGGAGGTAGCACACAGCCATCCTGACTAGTAGCCAGTGATAGCCTTCTCCTTCAGGAATTTGTCTACTCGTTCTATGGGGATCAGTGAGGGGGGACAAACATAACCAGAAGGTATCTTGCACATCACTATCAATATTCCTTGTTTTTTTTAAACAAGCAATGCGCGGAAGCGGAAGAAGATAATAGAATAGGAAGGACAAGAGACCTCTTCCAGAAAATTAGAAACATCGGAGGTAAATTCCAGGCAAAAATGGGTATGATCAAAAACAAAGATGGCAAGGACCTAACAGAAGCAGAAGAGATGAAGAAAAGGTGGCAAGAATATACGGATTATCTGTATAGGAAGAATAATAATATCGGGGATAGATTTGACGGTGTGGTCAGTGAGCTAGAGCCAGACATCCTGAAGAGTGAGGTGGAATGGGCCTTAAGAAGCATTGCTAATAACAAGGCAGAAGGGGATGACGGTATCCCAGTGGAACTGTTTAAAATCTTGCAAGATGATGCTGTCAAGGTGATGCATGCCATGTGCCAGCAAATTTGGAAAACACAAGAATGGCCAACAGATTGGAAAAAATCAACCTATATCCCCATACCAAAAAAGGGAAGCACCAAAGAATGTTCAAACTATCGAACAGTGGCACTTATTTCACATGCCAGTAAGGTAATGCTCAAGATCTTGCAAGGTAGACTCCAGCAATTCATGGAACGAGAACTGCCGGATGTACAAGCTGGGTTTAGAAAAGGCAGAGGAACTAGAGACCAAGTTGCCAATATCCGCTGGATAATGGAGAAAGCCAGGGAGTTTCAGAAAAACATATATTTCTGTTTTATTGACTATTCTAAAGCCTTTGACTGTGTGGATCATAACAAATTGTGGCAAGTTCTTGGTGGTATGGGGATACCAAGTCATCTTGTCTGCCTCCTGAGGAATCTGTATAACGACCAAGTAGCAACGGTAACAACAGACCATGGAACAACACACTGGTTTAGGATTGGGAAAGGAGTATGGCAGGGTTGTATACTCTTGCCCTACCTATTCAACCTGTATGCAGAACACATCATGCGACATGCTGGGCTTGATGAAGCCAAGGCTGGAGTTAAAATCGCTGGAAGAAACATTAATGATCTCAGATATGCAGATGATACCACTTTGATGGCTGAAAGCGAGGAGGAGCTGAGGAACCTCATGACGAAGGTGAAAGAAGAAAGCGCAAAAGGTGGGTTGCAGTTAAACCTCAAAAAAAGCAAGATTATGGCAACCAGCTTGATTGATAACTGGCAAATAGAGGGGGAAAACGTGGAGGCAGTGACAGACTTTGTTTTTCTAGGTGCAGACGCTGACTGCAGCCAGGAAATCAGAAGACGTTTACTTCTTGGGAGGAGAGCAATGACAAATCTTGATAGAATAGTTAAGAGCAGAGACATCACACTGACAACAAAGCTCTGCATAGTTAAAGCAATGGTATTCCCCATAGTAACCTATGGCTGCGAGAGCTGGATCATAAGGAAGGCTGAGCGAAGGAAGATAGATGCTTTTGAACTGTGGTGCTGGAGGAAAATTCTGAGAGTGCCTTGTACTGCAAAAAGATCAAACCAGTGCATACTCCAGGAAATAAAGCCAGACTGTTCACTTGAGGGAATATTAAAGGCAAAACTGAAGTACTTTGGCCACATAATGAGAAGACAGGATACCCTGGAGAAGATGCTGATGCTAGGGAAAGTGGAAGGCAAAAGGAGGGGCCGATCAAGGGCAAGGTGGATGGATGATATTCTGGAGGTGACAGACTCGACCTTGGGGGAGCTAGGGGTGGCGACGGCCGACAGGAGGCTCTGGCGTGGGCTGGTCCATGAAGTCACGAAGAGTCGGAAGCGACTGACTGAATAAACAACAACAACAACAATCAATATTCCCCTGGAATACTGTCAGGGTTGAGCTCTAAGTAGGCAGCTGTTGAGCAGGAGCTAGAAGCTGGGCATCAGAGCCAGGAAGAGTCAGAGCCAGGAAGTTGGGGCTGTCCCAACATGTCATCGGCCCAACGCATACAAAAGGACACACGCTTGATCTGGTTTTCTCGACTGGGCAGGAGGATGGTGATCTGAAAGTGGAGGAATTAACATCTGTCCCTTTGTCATGGTCAGATCACTTCCTGCTGAGGTTTAGACTCCTGGCGGCCTTTCCCCTCTGCAAGGGTGGGGGACCTATTAAAATGGTCCGCCCCCGGAGATTAATGGATTCCGATGGATTCCAGAGGGCTCTGGGGGATTTTCCTGCTGGTATGGCTGGTGCTCCTGTCGAAGCCAGGTCGCTCTGTGGAATGCAGAGATGACTCGGGCGGTTGACACGATCGCGCCCAAGCGCCCTCTCCCTCTGAGCAGAGCCCGGCCAGCTCCTTGGTATACACCTGAGCTGAGGGCAATGAAGCAGGAGGGGAGATGGCTAGAACGCAGGTGGAGGAAAACTCGTGCTGAGTCTGACCGAACACAGGTAAGAGCCCACTATCGAGCCTACTCTGTGGCGGTGAGGGTGGCAAAGAGACAGTTCTTTTCCACCAGCATTGCATCTTCTCAGTGTCGTCCAGCGGAGCTTTTCCGAGTGGTTCGCGGCCTGTTACATTCTGGGCCAGGGAGAGAGACAGTGGAACCCTCGGTAGCACGCTGTGACGAGTTTGCACGGCACTTTGAGGATAAAGTCGCTCAGATTCGTCATGAGTTGGACACCACCATTAATGCAGTTCCATTGGTAGAGGCGTTCAGAGCACCGTCTGGTCCAGTTTTATTGGATGAGTTTCAGTTACTGAGGATGCGGACAAGGTGCCTGGCCAAGTCCGATCGACCACTTGTGTGCTTGATCCTTGCCCTTCATGGCTTATTAAATCAAACAAGGAGGGGTTGTCCGGCTGGGTCCAGGAGGCTGTAAATTCCTCCTTGAGAGAGGGAGTGGTGCCTGCCGCTTTAAAAGAGGCAGTAATTAGACCACTCCTGAAAAAGCCTAACCTGGACCCAGAGGATGTTAACAATTATAGGCCAGTGGCCAACATCCCCTTCCTGGGCAAGGTGCTTGAGCGGGTGGTTGTAGGACAGCTCCAGGCACTGCTGAATGAAATGGATTATCTAGATCCATTTCAATCGGGCTTCAGGCCTGGTTTTGGAACGGAAACTGCCTTGGTCACCCTGTGGGATGACCTCTGCCGGGAGAGGGACAGGGGGAGTGCGACCCTGTTGATTCTCCTGGACCTCTCAGCGGCTTTCGATACCATCGACCATGGTATCCTTCTGGATAGGTTGTCTGGGTTGGGAGTAGGAGGCACTGCACTACAGTGGTTCCGCTCCTACTTGGATGGCCGATTCCAGAAGGTGGTGCTGGGGGATTACTGCTCTGTGCCATGGCAATTGTGCCATGGGGTTCCACAGGGCTCTATTTTATCCCCCATGCTGTTTAACATCTACATGAAACCGCTGGGGGAGGTTATCCGGAGGTGTGGGCTGAGGTGCCATCAATATGCAGATGACACCCAGCTCTACCTCTCTTTTACATCAAAACCAGGTGAGCAGTGACTGTTCTGAATCAGTGCCTGGGCACGGTAATGGACTGGATGAGGGCTAATAAACTGAAACTCAATCCAGACAAGATGGAGGTACTGTTAGTGGGTGGTTCGTCTGCCCGGCTAGGTGATATTCAACCTGTTCTAGAGGGGGTTGCACTCCCCTGAAAGGATCAGGTTCGTAGTTTGGGGGTGCTCTTGGATCCAGAACTGTCACTTGATGCACAGGTGAACTCAGTGGCATGGAGCACTTTTTATCAGCTTAGGCTGGTATACCAACTACGCCCTTATCTGGACAGAGAGAGTCTAGCTACAGTTATCCATGCTCTGATAACTTCTCGTCTGGATTACTGCAATGCGTTATAAGTGGGGCTGCCTTTGAAAACGGTCCGGAAACTTCAGCTGGTCCAAAATAGGGCAGCAAGATTGTTAACAGGGACTGGCCTGCGAGCTCATATTATGCCAGTACTTTTCCAGCTGCACTGGCTGCCAGTCCATTTCCGGGCCCGATTCAAAGTGCTGGTGTTAACATTCAAAGCCCTTAACGGCTTGGGGCCAGGTTACCTGAAGGATCGCCTCCTCCCATATGTGCCTGCCCAGACCTTAAGATCATCATCAGCGGTCCTTCTCCGTGAGCTCCTGCCAAAGGAAGTGAGGTGGGTGGCTACTAGGAGGAGGGCTTTTTCTGCTGTGGCACCCTGGCTCTGGAATGAGCTCCCTAGTGAGGTTCGCCTGGCGCCTACATTGTATTCCTTTCGGCGCCAGGTGAAGACCTTTTTATTTTCCCAGGCATTTTAGCATTCTAAATTTTTATCTTTGCTGCTTTAAATCTGTATTTTAAACTCCTGCACTGCTGCTAGGTTTTATTGTGGTTGTATTGTTATATTGTGGTTTTAATGTTCTGTATATTTTAAATTGTTTTATTGTGTGTTGCTTGGATTTAATTTTTGTGAACCGCCCAGAGAGCTTCAGCTATTGGGCAGTATAGAAATGAAACGAAATAAATAAATAAATAAATAAATAAGTGCTACCATTGCCCATCCAAAAGCCCAGCCTAAACAGGAAGACTTTATAGTCAGAAGAACATCAGAAGAGCCCCTCTGGATCAGGCCAAGGGTCCATCTAGTCCAGCGTTCTGTTCACACGGCGGCCAACCAGCTGACGACCAGGAACCCACAAGCAGGGCAGGAGCGCAACAGCTCCCTCCCACCCATGTTCCCCAGCAACTGGTATACAGAGGCACACTGCCTCTGGTACTGGAGGGAGCACACAGCCATCAGGACTAGTAGCCACGGATAGCTTTCTCCTCCTCCAGGAATTTGTCCAACCCCCCTTTAAAGCCATCCAAATGGGTGGCCGTCATTACATCCTGAGGTAGCAAATTCCACAGTTTGTGCGCTGTGTGAAGAAATCTTTCCTTCTGTCTAAGTCTCAGCCTTAATATGGTATTCTCAGTGCATCTTTGGAGGCCTTGTCTCTCTCCTTCATGGTCCTTCTGCTCAGAGAGATGTGCAAACCCCCTCTCTCATTCCCAGCTCTTGAAGCGGGGAGGGGTCTAGCATAGTTAGATGAGAAACCACCTTACCCTCTGTACATTCCCGAGAGGAGAAGTGGGGTTTCCCGTATTGCATGTGGCTTTACCTTCATACAACAGGGGTAGGAAACTGACCAGTTTGGTTTGGAAACTGACCAGTTTGGAAACGAGGGGTTCCAAACTGGCCCTCTGGAGTTCCTGAGATAGTTGCCCCACTTCTCCCAAAAGGTTCCTAAGGTAGCCACTACCCCCTTTCCCAGCTTTTGTGCACCCCCCCCCATTGTATAAGGTTGAAATGCCTCTCCTAAGGCTTAGTTACTGGTAGTAACAGCTTTAAGCTACAACATGCTGGTCTTTTTATGTATTTCGGCTGCATCCCTCTTTGCTTTGTCCCTCTTTGCCTTCAGCCCTGCTCACCACTGGGATGTGGCCCCTGAGAGTTTTTCTGAAATTGAATTTAGCTCTCGGGCTGAAACGTAAAAACATAAGAGCCCTGCTGGATCAGACCAAGGCTCCATCCAGTCCAGCATTCTGTTCACACAGATGGGAAACCCACAAGCAGGACATGAGTGAAACAGGAACTGGTGTACATTGGCACACTGCCTCTGACACTGGAGGTGGCATATAGCCATCAGGACTAGTAGCCATGGATGGCCTTCTCCTCCAGGAATTTGTCTAACCCCCCTTTAAAGTCATCCAAATGGGTGGCCATCATTACATCCTGAGGTAGCAAATTCCACAGTTTGTGCGCTGTGTGAAGAAATCTTTCCTTCTGTCTGTCCTGAATCTCCCACCAATCAGCTCTACAGTCCTTCCTGTACAGGAGAGCCAACAGCCACTCTGAGTGGGTGGGGTCGCTCCTGCAGCTGGAAGCCCTTCACTGTGCGGGGAGATGCTCCAACCCAGCCTTTCCCAACAGATGCTTTGGACTTCAAGTCTCATCAGCCTCAGCCAGCATAGCCAACGGTCAGGAATGCTGCGAGTCGTAGTCCAGAATATCGGGAGGACGCCAGCTTGGGGAAGGCTGGCCAATGACAAGTCTCAGGAGAGTCAGAAGTAAACCTGCTCCAGCCTTCCTGTCTAATGAGGACAAAGCAGTTTTAACGAGTGACAATAGCTGGGGCTCCTCCTCCTCCTTTCTACAATTTTAATCAGCTGACGTTTTAATATTAGGTGGCAACCCTACACATGCTTACACTGAAAACAGCGGGTCTTACTTCCAAGTAAACAGAATCATAGAATAGTAGGGTTGGAAGGGGCCTGTAAGATCATCGAGTCCAACCCCCTGCTCAGTGCAGGAGTCCAAGTCAAAGCATCCCTGACAGATGGCTGTCCAGTCTCGTCTCGGGTGCCTCCAGTGTGGGAGAGCCCACCACCTCCCTAGGTAATCGGTTCCATTGTCGTATTGCTCTAACAGTCAGGAAGTTTTTCCTGATGTTCAGCCGGAATCTGGCTTCCTGTCACTTGAGCCCATTATTCTTTGTCCTGCACTCTGGGATGATGGAGAAGAGACCCTGGCCTTCCTCTCTGTGACAGCCTTTCAAGTCCTTGAAGAGCGCTATCCTGTCTCCCCCCAGTCTTCTCTTCTCAAGGCTCAACATGCCCCGTTCTTTCAGTCTCTCCTCACAGAGCTATGTTTCCAGTCCACTGACATACGCTTAGCATTGTGCTGTTAAAAAACTTACATTATCCATTAAATTTAAATTAAAACACATAACAGGCTTGAACACAAAAGGTTTTTGCTGTTTTGCATTTGCTCATGGTGGACTCAATGTACCCTTCGGACACCCCACCCCCGCCAAACGGCTGAGGGGGCTTGGCTTCAGCAACCCCTCCCCCTCCTCTTCAATTTAATAAATTGCAATGCTTTTTTGGCCTTAGATACATCCTGAACAGCTCAAACCTATCTTTGACATTTAAGACAGCTCGCAACAGCAACGTTTGAGAACTCAGGCTGCAGAGCACGTCGCGGCACACGTCGCGGTGGCTCGGCCAAACTCCAAAACAAACGTTAAGAAAATGAGTTAAAATATGGAAGGAGAGCCAGTGGGAAAACATCAGAGACAGGCAACGTTGAAAGAAAAAGCAGCAGACGCGATCAGGGTGAGGAAAGCTCCCCCCCCCCGCCATATTTAAACACCCACATATGTATTTCCGGAAGAGTCGGGGGCAGCTTATGCAGTGATAAGAGTGACCCCACCCCTGCCCTGAGTGCCATTTTCTGGTAGAAAGGTGGGGATACAAATTAAAAAAAAAAATACAAAGGGCCAACTAGTTTTAACTTTTGCAGAAAACATGTGGAAATCCCTGTTTTTAGCACGTGCATGAACACTGCATATATAAAGCTCTCATGGACTAAAAACCCATCCTGCTTCCCACAGCAGCCCACCAGAAGCTTCTGGGAATCCCACAAACAGGACATAAACGCAACAAGCCCTTTGTATCCGGCACTCTCAGGCAGACCGGGCTGATTCCATTTCTAACCATCGTGGCTAATGGGAACAGTAGGCCTCTCGGCAGCAGTTTCCAGGGGGACACGGGTGGGAAGAGGGCTACTGTACTCAGCCCTGCCTGCAGGCTCCCCATAGCTATTTGGCTGGCAACCGTGCAAGCAGAATTCTGGACTAGAGAGGCCTTTGCTGGCTCAAAGCGAACAGCCCACCTAGTCCAAGAACCTGTTTCCCACAGCAGCCAACCTGACGCCAAGCCGGAGTGGAGCACAACAGCCGTCTTCTGCCGTTGCTCCCCACTGGGGCCTGCAACAAAGTGTTGCAATGTGGACAACTCCTTCTCAGGGTTCCAGCCAGCCAGGTATATGCCTTCCAGGATACTCCATTCCGTCCCCCGTCCCCCCTGTGACATTCGCTGTTCTGTGGCCACTGAGCATGCTCAGTCCTCACTGAGTCCCCCCCACCCCACCCCAGGTTGTTTTTCTCTAGTTCTGCGCACCTTGGGATTCCCTCGAGCCTGATGATTCCTCCGATTTGTGCGTTGATGCCGCTATTTTAGCAGCGTGAGGGATCCACACTCAGAGAATGAATGCGATGTTAGTCTATAGGATACCGCCTCTGAACCTGGAAGTTCTATAAACACAGCTTCCTAAACGTAGGCGTAGTTCTTAGTGCCCGGGCTCTTCCATTTCACTGACAACTAGGGATGGGGGAGAATTTCTCCCCGAAACTTCGGGGGGCCGAGTGCCAACGTGTTCGGCCCCCCAAAGTAGTTTCGGGGAGAAATTCTCCGGCCCCCCCCGGGACGGGACTTACCTTTCCCGAATGTCCCTCCCAGCGGCGGGTCCCGGCGGCGGTTCATCAGGTCTTCGACAGGGGCAGAGGAGGCAGCCGGTCTTTTGACCGGCTGCCGCCGCCACCATTCCAATAAAAGTAAAAAAAAAAAAACGCCCCCGTGATAGGCTACGTGACGATTAACACAGCCTATCACGGCTAGATTTGCAAAGTCAGCAAATCTAGATCTAGCCGTGATAGGCTACGTTAATCGTCACGTAGCCTATCACGGGGGCGTTTTTTTTTTTTTAACTTTTTATTTCGCGGCCGGGTGAGGCGAGGCGCCTCCTCCCCGGCCTGAATTTCGGCCGGGCGTGGCGGGAAGCCTCCCCCCCGGCCTGAGTTTCGGCCGGGTGAGGCAGGAAGCCTCCGCCCCTGGCCTGAACTTCGGGGAGAGCAGCGAAGCGCCTCCCCCCCACCGCGAAGCAAGCTGCGAGACCAGGTAAGTGGCTTTCGTGCACCCCTACTGACAACTAAGGTGTGACATCATAACAGCCGTGATCAGAGTTACTATGTTTTGTTTTGTTTTAGGATAAAAGTCGAGGATACTGGCCTGGATAGGCTTTTGGTTTTATCTTTTTTTTTTTTTTTGGTGAACTGCCCAGAGAGCTTCAGCTATTGGGCGGCATAGAAATAAATAAATAAATAAATAAATAAATAAATAAATAAAATACAGCCATCGCAGCTAATAGCTGCTAACAGACCTCTCCTCCTCCTCCTCCTCCTCCTCCTCCTCCTCCTCCTCCTCCTCCAGGAATGGATCTAAGCCCGCTTTAAAGCCATCCAGGCTGGTGGCTACCACCCCATCCTGTGGCAGCACGTGCTAATCAAGCGGTAAAGCTTTCCCTGGGTCGTGGGAACATCAGCAGGGCCCTGCTGGGCCAGACCAAGGGTCCATCTAGCCCAGCATTCTGTTCACACAGTGGCCAACCAGCTGCTGACTGGGAACCCACATGCAGGACAGGAGTGCAACGGCACCCCCCTGCCCAAGTTCCCCAGCAACTGGTGTACCACCTCTTCACACAGTGCAGAGTTAAACTGTGGAATTCGCTACCACAAGACGTAGTGATGGCCACCCATTTGGATGGCTTTAAAAGGGGATTGGACACATTCATGGAGGAGAAGGCTACCAATGGCTGCTAGTCCTGATGGCTATGTGCTACCTCCAGTATCAGAGGCAGTGTGCCTATGCACACCACTTGCTGGGGAACATGGGCGGGATGGTGCTGTTGCACTTCTGTCCTGTTTGTGGGTTTCCCATGGGCAGCTGGTTGGCCCCTGTGGGAACAGAACGCTGGACCAGATGGATCCTTGGTCTGATCCAGCAGGGTTCTTCTTATGTTCACTTCAGGTTGTGGGCACAGGAGTGGTGGACTTGTGCACTTGACTACTGCACCATCTAAGAAAACGTAGCATGCAGGAAGTTTTAGCTTAGCCTCCTTTCTGACATGCAATTTCTCCTCTGCACAGGGAATCCCCAGCACCACAGGGGAGCATTTGAACATGGCGGTTCAGCCCATTTGCAGCTTCAGGTGGTACAGTCCAGAAAAAACGTTACCACTTGGATTTCTGCCAATTCTATTGCCTTTGTGGGAGGGGACAGCAAACAATGGCAAACAGAAAGGCCAACGTTATTGAGCTTTGCTCATATTTGTGAAGAGATCCTCCCTCCTTTGCTGGATAAACAGTCCCTTCTTGAGAGCAAAAACCTGTGGGTGAATTGAAGTCCATATTAACTTGGACAAGCCTGTGCTCTCTGAGCCCCACAGTCTGAAAACTGTTGAGTTAATTGCTCCGATCGCTCTGTTACTGAATCATGGCTGAACCGCCGCCATCCTTTACCTCAGAACCTGGAGGCTGTCCCAGAACCAATCTTTAAAAGTTTATTTTACTGATCAAAGCAAAAAAAGAAAGAAAGGAAGGGAAGTGCAGGCCAGGGAAGGGGTGGAGGGATGAGGGGGGAAAGGCCTGCATTTGACTATATTTAGTGGAACTATTCAAGTAAGTGAGACGTTGGCAACGGCCGCCGAATATAATGCACAGCCTGAAATTGTAAACGTCGGGATGTTTGTTCTGGAGCTGGGCCAAGCGGGGCCACAGCGTCAATCTTGAAGAGTCGAAGGCTGACAACTGGAGTCTAGCTTGGGGGCGGTGTGGGTTGTTAGGCAGACTGGTACCTCCAGACTCTACACTGGTTTTCTGAGGTTTGCAGGGCAGAATTCACAGTCTTCACTTTTTAACTTTCACAGACGTGTGTGGCTTGAGGCCTTCTATACATTCTGGAATCGCCTCCTTCCTGTCCTCCCCTCGCAATCGCTACGTTTGGATCTCTCGTTCTCTCCGCCCTTCTGGTTCACTTTTACTTGCTGTGCTGCAAAACTCAACTTCACTCACTTGTTTGTACCACATCTCTCTCTCAATCTCTCTCTCTCTCTCTCTCTCTCTCTGCTCCCCTTACAAATCAGAATTGCTTACCTCCTCCTAGACGTCATGATGCTATGTCCTCCTATTTGCTAGAAACCTCTAAAAAACGACCTCTTCTCTCTTTGGCCTTCCTTGCCTGACAGCCACAACATCTGGCAATGAAAAGGCATTTCTCTCTACATGGGTGCTGGCATGGCAAGTCCAGTCCAAAGTATGGGATATTAGGGTAGCAATCCTATGCATGTTCAGACAGAAAAAGGTCCTACAACTCCCAGCATTCTCCAGCCACACAGCCTTACAGATATTTTGCTTCTGCTTTTAAGAAGCCGGGAGTAGCAGGAGGGTGGGTGTAACTCTTATCTCATGGCCAGGCCTGCGGAGACCCTCTCCATCAAAATCCTACTGCCTCTGTCACTTGTGGCAGCCATAGTGCAGGCTGGCTGCATTCGTGATCTATGCTAATGGCGAGTTTTAAAATAGTACTTTTAATAAATAATGTTATCCCCTTCCCTATCTGTTTTTGTGTTGTTGTCTATCTGATTCTAAATCACCGTTTCTCCTTTTTTAACTGTACGGTGCCAAACACATTAAGGCACTTAAATAAATAAAAATCTAATTGCGTTGCTGGACGAGACTGAGGTCCAGTAGTCCATTTCCAATGGTAGCCAGCCAGATGCCTCTATGGGAGCTCACAAGCAGGGCATGAAAGCAAGAACACCCCTCCTCCCCCATTGCTTGGGGCTCAGCACCTGATACTCAAAGCTATACTGCCTTGGATCATTTGCTGGAGCTAAAGGCTCCATGAACTTGCCTGATCCTGTTTTTAAAGGTGCCTAAGCTAGGCACTGTCGTTACACCTTGCGACAGGAAATTCCACAGGTTCATGGCACATGGTATATATCCACCCAGGGCCCATGGGTCATCTTCTGTTGCCCTTTTCTGGGTGCCTCTGCCAAATGAGTAGCACAGCCTTGTTGGTAGTGGCAGCACCCTGACTCCACAGAGAAGCTCACCTGGCAGTTATGCTGTGGCCTATCTGGTGCCAAGAGAAGGTCTCTTTATTTCCTCAGGCTTTTTCATCCCTCAGTTTAAAAAAGGGGGGTTAGTGCTTTTTAGATCCTTGCATTGCTTGTTGCCTTCTGCTGTTGGTTTTATTCTTTGGCTGTTTTAATGTTAGGTTTTACGTTGGGTTTTATTGTTCTTGTAATACATGTATTTACCTCTTGCTTTTTTTTTTAAACAGCTCAGGTTGCTCCGGATATTGGGCGGCATCGAAACGCAGTCAGTAAGTAAATATATCAATAAGCAGCGTGAAGCTGTATGTCGGTCTTGAACTTGCTGCAGATCAGCTTATCCTGGGTTAGAGTACTGAGAGGGAGAAAAAAAATCTCTCCTCACTCCTCAGCGAATATGGGTGAAGGGGGCATTGCCTCACCCATTAAAACGTATGGTCTTTTCTTCCCTCCACCTTTTTTTTTTTTGCTAAAAAAAAATTAGATCAGGAGAAGCCCCCTAGAGCTGGCTTCCCCCCTAACCCTCTTTCCTCCCAATCATTTTACGAAAACATACCTGGGTGACAAGGTTAAATCAAGCAAAGGAAAATCCCTGGTACTTATCATCCGCCGGCATTACTGATAAATTGCGCGGTGGAGGAATAAAGGATTACCTTCTGTATTTTTTCATTACACTTTTCTTTTGTTACAGAATACATAAATCCATGTGGCACAATGTAATATGTATCATCGTGCTACACCTGTGGATGCTTCAGAGCGGCTGCCATGTCTGTGCAGTCAGGAATGATGAGTGAACCCCCCGTGAATGTTAATGATAGTGATCATTCTGAGGTAACTTGGCTTTCCATCTTCCTTTACAGCCTCAATGCCGGAGCCAGGGTGGCAAGGTTCAGGAGAGGGAAAATGGGGGGGGGGGCAGAAACCCAACAGAGAGGTGAGGAGAACTCCGGTGCCTCGGGGAAAGCGCACGTCACCTCACTGTTGGGTTTGGCTTGGGCAAATCCATTAATGGCTGAAGGGAAAAGAAGGAGGGGGGGAGAAAGAAGAGGCCAATGCTTTTTCCATCTTTAAGGCATCATGCAAAGCTTCCTGTGACTGCTGGGTTTGTCAATGAAGTCTGTTGGTGAAAGGGAGTCTTGGACCGGGAAGGCCCGAGTTGAGATTCAAGCTCAAAGATGGACTCAACTTGTTGGCCTTTGCAAAGAGGCAGTGTTTCAGGAGTTTCCAAAAGATACGTTTGCCACCGGGTATTTCTTCTTTTATTTTTAAAATGCTCTCAAGATGGCTCACAAAAGAAGAGCTAAACAGGGAGTGTCTGTCTGTCTGTCTGTGTGTTTGGGGGGGAATGAAGTATCCTACGGACAAGGTAACAGCTAGAAGTGAGGGCAGGACTGGATGGAGACATTTCGACGCCTAAGGCAGAAATATACCGTTTTGAGTTAATCTCTCTACGAAGGGGACCACAGTCATCATGGGTAGATGGATTCTGAATAAGTGCAGAAGTCCTACAGTAGGTGGACCTGTGGTCTGATCCGGTATGGAAATTCTGATGCCCTTGTGGATCAGTTATTGCTTACGCATCAAACTATACTTTGATATTCATAATTCAGTTGGCTAAAGACAGCATCTCCCAACCCCTATTGCAGAGTCTGCTTACAAGTGGAACAGGGATCCTAATCCATCTTAGTGACCACGGGTATGAAAATAGAGAGTGATCGTTATTCAGAGGCAGTTCATTTGTATGAGGGCTGCGCTGAAAATTCTCAAGCTGAAAACAGGCCAGGGTGAGGGAGAAATTTCCACACACTTTATGTGAATGTTCACCTCCTTTCAATCCTGTTTCGTGCTTTCCCCTCCCTCTCAAGTACTTCTGCTCTATTTTTCTCCTGGTTACTATTTATCAACTTCCTGCAAAGTCACATTGGTTATCCCGGCCAATCAGGGGTCATGTCACTGTGCTACACAGCCAACCAGATTTGGCTACGTAATGACATCACAAGAGAGATATTGCCCACATGCACAACAACGAGGAATGTGAAGAAACAGGTGGACATTTTCACAAGCATTGATGAAAAATCATTGGCATGGGATGTGGGTGGGGGTGACCATAGAGCTGTTTCCACAAAAAGTGCGCCATCTTGGCTCAGCCCTGTGTAGTGAAATGGTGGAAAGGAGCTCAGGGAGGCTTCCACTGAACAACCCTGTGAAATAGGTTAGGCTGAGAGTTAATGACTGGCTCAAAGCCGCCCAGCAATCTTTGCGGCAGAAGGGAAATCTGAACCCAGGTCTCCCTGGCCTGGCTCCAGCGCTATACCTGCCACTCTGGCTCTTTGGAATTGCTGGAGCACGGCATCCCCTTTGGACGGAGTCTACCATGTCCCTGTTTACATGACGACAAATGCTCAGTAAGACCTGGCTTGGAAAATCCCACTCCACAAGGAAAGCAGCTTGCCCAGGGAGCTCAGCACTTGACACTGGACAAAACTAACTCCTTTTTGTCCCGGCCGATTGTTTTCCAAAAGCCATCAGCTCACTAGACTAATGACCACATTCAAAGCCGGGATGGCTGCCCTCCGTCTTCTCCTTGCGTAACTTTGCCAGAGTCCTTGGAACTTGCCAAATTCGGTCATGCCTGCTTAGCTTGCTCGACTGATTGTGCCAGAAAAGAAAATAAGACACAGATGTATTTGAGCGCTTTGAGATGCCAGTAAGAGAGACAGCTAATGGCTTCATTTCGACCCTCCCCTACCAGCTGGGCACAGGTGGGGGGATAATGAGGTGCCTCTCCCTAATCAAACTCAATTATTTACTACTCTCCATAACCACAAAGACATTCAACTCACGGCTCAGAATATTAAATGTTCCGTGGGCAACTTCCAACCTCTGCCACCAGGTATTTAGAAACAAACTCTGGTGGCTGAGAGTTTGCCTTGGCAGGACTTTTCACAGTGCAGAGTTCTGCGAACCGCTTCTGCCCAACATGCTGTGCCAGAACTGGGCATCCAAGCAAGCCTCTGTAAGGGTTGGCTCGGTCAATGGTGTCACATCTGAGAGTAGATTCAACACAACACGTGGGCAAGCTCTGAACATCTAACAAAGTTGCTCATCTACTGCAGCTTCCCCCACCTGGCTGGTGCCCTATAGATGTGTTGGACTACAATTCCAGTGATCCCCCAGGCAGCCACTGCAGCAGGGATCAGCGACTAGCAGCCCCTAGGCTAAAGCTGCCCCCTAGCCATCGGTTAACATGGAAGATTGAGATGGTGCAGAACTGGCAGCTGGTCCATTGTATCAACGTTTTGTCATATCAGCTGCCAGGTCCTTGTTGTCTTCTGGGCATGACTCAAGATGCTGGTTTAGCCCATGAAGACCTAAACAGCTTGGGCCCAGAAAAATACCCCCAAGACTGCCTCCTGCTCCACTGCAAGCCTCCTGGATCTATTGAGAATGCCTCTGTGCCAAATTTCCAATCTCTGGATATATCAGAACCTTCTAAAAAACTGTGGCAGGCAGACAAGGGCCATCCATCCATTCATTTTTTCCATTTGGTTATTCCCATCGTTTCAAGACAGACACGTGGAAAGCTTCAGCTTCTCCCCTGACATGGCCCTTACCAAGAGAGAAACCAAGTCAGATTTCCAAGCATCCAGCTATGTGGATGGCATTTGTTCCATTCTTAGGGCCAGGACTCACGGAAAGCACTGTTTTACATAGGTGGCTGGCTGGCTGGCTGGCTGGACGGACAGACAGACAGACAGATAATGATAGATAGGCAGACAGACAGACAGACAGCAAGTGAACAGCCCTGTGAGATTTATAGCCCTACCAATGCTCTTTTAGCTTCGGACACTACCTGCCTTGTTGCCCAGATACAGAATTATTGGGAGATGTTTCCTGTTGGCATCATTTAGGTTTATACCAAATTTCAGATCTAACATGCAATGGCAATATTGTCTCTTATGAGCAGGTAAATGAAACGGGGTGTGTGTGTGTGTGTAAAGCATTTTCAGTATTTCCAGATAAGGAACGTCTTGGGGGCATTAAGTCCAAAATAAGGCCCAGAGCATGAACTAATGGCAGGAGAGTGTTTAAATAACAGCTTCAGTTCAGAAAGGGCTTCATGGCACCAACTCCTATGAAATGTGGAAAATACATCTTTGAAATTACAAAACGAAATGGGAAAGGGATTTGGCTGATACAATTGTGTGGGGAAAATGGTATCTGTTATGAGAAAACAATGGAAAAACCCTGACCAGTGTTCCCCTTACAGAGAATTACTAAGATCTCCAGTTCAGGGAGCATTTATACTCCCTTGTGTATAAAATCTTCAAGCAGGGTTGACCCTACCATTAGGGAGAGTGAGGTAGCCAGCTCAGGCAACTGATTTTGGGTGTCTTGAACGGGCAACAAATTGTTAGCTATTGAATTAATTAATAGTGCATTTTTACTGTGGGTAAATTTTTGCCTCAAGTACCAAAATAACTAGACTGGCCTTGGATATGTTGCACCTTGACTACTTTGTGGAATGGGGGGGGTGCCATTTGCTGTTCTGCCAGCCCTGCCCTGGGGGGGGGGGTGACCCTGCCTGCCCATCATGTCAAGCCTTGCTCTGTTTCCTGTTGTCTTCGGAGGTACATTTGCCTCAGATTAAAGACAGGGCTTTTTTGGTGGTGGCACCAAGAGTGTGGAACTCTCTCCCTTAAAAAGACTCAGTTGGCCTCCTCTCAAAGTCTTTAGGCAAATAGTAGAGATCTTTTATCTTGACAGGCACTTGATGCACTTTAAATCTTCTCTGTTCTATCTTATTGCTCTCTCTTTTTGTTAGTATTTACTGTCAGTTTTATTGTTAAATTGAATTTATGGATGTAAGCTGCCTTCGGGGCCCTTTGAGGGTCGAAAGGCAGTGCAGAAATGATTTTATAGAAATGAATAAATAAAGTGTTGGCGATGCTGAACTTCTGTAGCATATATAGTTCATATTTCTGGGGAGTTGTCCAATGACTGTTAACTTTTCAAAGGATAGAGAAGTAAAACATCAAGCTATTACCAGATATATGTTATTTTATACCATTCCAAGTCTGTATTTTTTGGTTACTTGAATAATTTGGTTTGAGTTGAAGATACGGAGCTACTTCCCTCTTAACCGCAGCTAGGATTCTATGATTCTATGATCTGTAGAACGGCCAAGCAGAGAATGCCTGACCCTCTCTCTCTTTTAGAATGACTTAAAAAAAAATATGGACAAGAGCCTCTTGACTAAGGCTGCAATCCTATGCATACTTACTGGGACTAAGTCCACTGGAACTCAGTAGGACTTACGTCTAAGTAAAAATATATTGGGTTATGGTGTAAATTAACTTATTTTAAAAAGAACAACCCTGAAAGAAGAAACAGTAACAGATAATGAATAAAATCCATTTCCCCACAAATGTAACTACTAGAAGACCAACTTTTAAAATAATATACATCCATTTTCTTGATTTTCTCTTCTTTAAGGATTGTTATATTCTGAATTGGATTCTGTAATTCTGTATGCTATTGTTATAACGTCTGCTGCAGATGTAGGCAACGTGGTCCCGCAAGAACATAAAAACGTAAGAAGAGCCCTGTGGGATCAGAGCAAGGGTCCATTTAGTCCAGCGTTCTGTTCACACAGTGGCCCACCAGCTGTCGTCCAGGAACTCACGAGCAGGACATGAGTGCAACAGCACCCTCCCGCCCACGTTCCCCAGCAACTGGAGTACGCAGGCATTCTGCCACTGATACTGGAGGTAGCACAGAGCCTTCAAGACTAGTAGCCATGGATAGCCTTTTCCTCTTGTAGCAGGGCTGCCTGCCTTTATCAGGACTGGTATGCCATTGTTAGAAACAGTTTATTCAAGAAGTGCAATTATTTTTTTTGTAACGGTATCAGTTATTGTAAATTGTTACTGACCTGGTTAAGTCTACAGGAATGCCTGATGAAGATCTCATTTAGTCAAAATGGAGATACACTGGGGTTCCGTAGACATGACTGTTAGAGTCGTTGTTAAATAGACCAGCATAACTTATATAGTTGCTTTGAAATTCTGACCAACTGTGTACAATTAGAACATGAGCAGAGCCCTGCTGGATCAGACCAAGGGTCCATCTAGTCCAGCATTCTGTTCACATAGTGGCCAACCAGCTGCCCATGGGAAATCCACAAGCAGGACACGAGTGCAACAGCACCCTCCCAACCATGTTCCCCAGCAACTGGTGTACACAGGCACCCAGCCTATGAGATACTGGAGGTAGCACATGGCCATCAAACCTAGTAGCCATTGATAGCCTTCTCATCCAGGAATTTGTCTATAAGAACAGGCACCAGTGAACACCCAGACACCTTTCCTGGCACCCGCCAAGGTGTCCTAACCTTCCCACTTAAACACATTAATACTTTAACATTAACATATTTTCTTACGAGCCGTGGGAGCCCCCACCTCTGCCTTGCACTCAGTCTTTTGGGCAGGTTACTCACCCTTTGTGACTAGCCACACCTCCCATGGCAGCCATTTTGTGGTGGTGCCCAGGACGGTTTCTCAAATTGCCAAATGTGCCCACGGGCCCAAAAACAGGTGCCTCCCCCTGGTCTATTGTGCAATTGTGGTTTAAATTTCTGTTTTCGAATAACAAGATAACACAGACACACACATATGAGGGAGGGAGGGAGGGAGGCACTGCAAGAGATTTTTAAAATGTTTATGGTGGGGAGACACCCAGAAGGGTGTGGGGAGCTCCTTGGGAAGGGTGGATATAAATTAAGAATACAATCTGGGAAGGTGTGCCCTGCGGGCAGAGAGAGGCTGTGTGCCCAGACATTAAGGTGAAACAGAGAGTGGCGGTGTGGAGACTCACATTCGGACGAAGAGGGACTGCTTGGCCGCCAAGCCGGGCGATGAGTATTTCTCCACCAGTGCCAGTGTACTGAAGCCAAACTTGTGAATGGGCTCGTTGCAGTCCAAGGGCGGGAAATCCGTGTCAACCTCACCATCGTCCTCGGCAATGTGGAGACAGTAAGCGCTGACGTTGTCACTGCAACAAGCAAGAGGAAGCACACGCGTTAGTCCTGCAAGGGAGCAGTGGAGCTCATTCTGCACTTCATCCTTGTAAGGTAACACAGTATTATGCCCATACTGCAGATGGGGAGACTGAGGTGCTGAGAGAGAGAGCGAGCGAGCACAGCTTTCCAAAAGCCACCGAGTGAGTTCATGGCAGAGACAAGATTCAAACCAGGGGCTTCCTGAATCACAGCTCTGCATCTTAGCCGCTAGACTACACCAGTTAGAGCACTCAACATCATAGTAAGCAATATTTTAGCAATGGAGGGAGCAATCCTATGTGGATCGATGGTCGCCTCCAAGCCCGGGGGCGACCTCCTATCCAGTGCCGGGTGGGAGGAGTGATGAGGAGCGAATCTCCTCCTCGCTCCCCCCACCCAGCTTTCGCGGCTAGATAGCCAATTTCAGCTGTCTAGCTGCGGGACCTCGGGGCACTGGAAGCAGCGGCTGGACGACACACAGGATGTGTCGTACAGGCATTTCCAACCTCCGTGCCCTGGCCCGTCCCCCAGGGAACGCCCCGTTTTCACTGCTCCGCGCTTCTCTTATGAGCGTGGAGCGCAGGGCCAAGGTGGGCTCTGAGGTCGGTTTCTGGGAACCAACCTGTCCTATGGCCGTCTAGCTGCTGACTAGCGGCCATAGGATTGCACCCTAAAATGTGTAAAATCTAGCAGGAATATACATCAGCATGGTAATGTCACTAAAGTCAGCAAACACAAAACAAAACTGTATACTTCTACCTCCCTTTTTTAAGCACCACAGGTTCTACCCTCAGGACTACAGTTGTTATTATTATCATCATCATCATCAGAAATATTACTAGATTTTGTTCAATTCAGTAATAGTAAACAACATTATTAACAAAGGCAAACAATCATATAAGGTTAATCAAAAACACATTCCTTGAGAGGCATTGTAATATGTTCCAAAGACTGCATTGGAGCAGACAGGAATATGAAGTTATTTGAAAACGTCTTTCCACAATGATCCATGGGAGCTTGATGGTGCCATGGTGTTTGTTTTGTTTCCATAGTTTATAAAACTATACCAGATTTTGAATAAACTGTGGTTGTCGTCTTCTTGTTTTGCAGTTTTTTCTGGCTCTTAAGGCGCAATCCGATGCATGTTTAGACAGAAAAAAAGTCCTACAACTCCCAGCATTCCACAGCTAGCCATGATGGCTGGGGAATGCTGGGAGTTGTAGGACTTTTTTTCTGTCTAAACATGCATCGGATTGCACCCTTCATCGCTTAGACAGCTGTTCTGCCAGAGCCTCAGACTTCTGGTCTTAAATAACCTTCCCCAACTAGGTGCCCTCCAGATGTTCTGGACTTCAACTCCCATCAGCTCCAGCTATGTGTATAAGTATTAGCAATACTGGGAGTTGTAGTCCAAAACATGTGGAGGGCAACAGGTTGGGAAAAGCTGATCTAAAACGTGAGACAGTAGGAAGGAAAGGAGCAGGGATGAATGAATCTGTCAATTTCAGTTTTGCTCAGTTATTCATCTTCCTCACCTTGAGTTCGTTTCATTCTGGTTCCATATAAGTTTGTGATTATTTTTTAAAGAGTCAGCATGACAATCCTTACGCATTTTCGTGCACATCTCTCCTAATATACACATTTTCCATACAATTTTGCTTCATGTACACATTTTTCACGAGCAATTACCCCTAGCGTGTTTGTAAGTTATTTCCCCATTTTTTGTGCACACTTTCCTCGAACATATGCATGTTTTGATTGGAGAACTGCACTGCACAATTTGGAAAAGTGTGAATATCTATCTCTAACTGTGTTTCGGTTTGCGTGCTGGTTCAGGGCATGAGAAATAGGTCAGCGCACATTAAAATACAAACTGAACAAATGTTTCCTCCATCCCCAGCAAGGAGAGGGGAAGTGGGGGAGAATCAAACTGAGGCCAGGGAAAACAGGAGTCAAAACAGACCAATGGAAGTGGCTGGCAGCTGCTGGGGTTCAAGATTTTAATTCAGACTGTAAGCTCCTTGGGGCAAAGACCTGTCCCCTTGCACTCTAAAGCACCATGCACACCGATGGTGCCATGTTATTTATTAATTAATACTAGCAACAGCAGCAATGGTACGAGGGTGCCAGTCGGCCAGGGAAGGGTGAGGAAAGGGCCTTGTCTTTTTCTGTTGCTGCATGTAGAACACACACAATAATAAAAGGACCGTCTCTAAGCATGTGCAGAGTGTCCTAGCCTTCCCATTAATCAGTCCCCACCGAACTCAAATTTGCCACAGGAGGGCAGGGAAAACACCCAGGCAGAGGCATGACCTCCTGACTTGCATATCACACATTATTAGCCTCTGTGCTGCAACACCACCGCTCCAGACAACGGTCTGGAAGTGCACTTCCCACTTCTACTGCAGACGTGCTCTGGAAAATGCCTGAAGGGAGATGGCCTTGGAGCTGGACACAAACCACCCTGAGCTCGTCCAAGGAGGAGAGCGCCATGAGTGTAATGAATAAATGAATGAATATAAAATACACCAGAAGCTTACTTACAGTAAATCAGAATTATCTGTCTTTAGATCTGTTCCAAATGCATTAGCGAGAGCTAGTGTAGCACAGCTGCCAAGAGTCGGAGCAATGAGTCGGTTTGCTTGCTAATTATGGTATTGTGAGTACTTGGTTGTGATGTTTTTATAAACGTTCTCTGTTAATGTATTGTATTTTTTTGGAAACCACACACACCCATCCATCCATCCATCCATCCATCCATCCATCCATCTATCTATCTGCTTGGTATGCTTGATAAAAGAAACAATTTCTGGATCTATGGACTGAGAACTCTTAGTCCAAATGGCATTAATCTGGAGGGCAATTCGTAAGCATTACACCAACCATAACTTTGTTTCTTGTCCCCTAAGGAACATTCATCTCCAGGCATTGCGAACTGCCATTCCTGATACCTATTTAACAGCACAGGTACTGATGAGGGCAGATGCCAAAATGGTTAGCTATATATACATACATACATACATATATATATATAAAAATATGGCAAGCGGTATATTAATCTTAAGTAACAACATGGGCAGGAGGGTGCTGTTGCAGTTGTGTCCTGCTTGTGGGTTCCTGGCCGACAGCTGGTTGGCCACTGTGTGAACAGTATGCTGGGCTAGATGGACCCTGGATCTGATCCTGCAGGGCTCTTCTGATGTGCTTAACAACAACAATATAAGACATTCAGCGACAGCCTTGCCAGATCAGAGCAAAGGTCAATATAGCCCAGTGTCCTGCCTCCAAGAGTGGCCAACCAGGTGCCTCCAGAAGACTACCAGAAGGGTGCAAAGGCAACAGTCCCCCTGCGAGGCTGCTTCCTAGCAATTGTGCGCCAACCCTGCTGAAGACCTCCCTCGTGAAGGCTCCTCCTCCCTCAGCTGTTACCACCAGCAGTCATTCCAGCAGGCTGAACAGAGGGAGATGAGAGGGGAAGCAAGGCCAATCCACCAGCCCTGCAGAAAGATGACTTAATTTTTCCTCTTTCCTCCCCATCCCTTCTTCTTTGTGTGTCGTGTCTTTCTAGATTATAATCCTGTGGGCAGGAACTGTCTGGTTTGATTATACACAAGGTGCTCTGGGAGGCTTTTTGGCCGAGGAGGTGGTTAAAAATACTTCACATAAATAAATAAACTGGTCTTCAGTGGCATACTGCCCCTGAACATGGAGGTTCTATTTAGCCTTGACAGTTAGTAGCCATTGACAGATCTCTCCTCCTCCATGTCTAATTACCTTTTAAAGCCATCTAGGCTTGTGGCATCAGCATGCCCTGTGGCAGCAAACTAGCAAGTTCCTGGTTCAAATTTTATCTCTGTTGTGTATTCATCTTATGGAGGTAATAATGCCCTACCTTACAGGGTTGTTGCAATGATGACTAAGAACTTTGCAGAGCATTCAAAGTACTTTTTATAAAGAGCTACACAACTGCAAAGATTATGAATTAAAAAAAACAAAACCCATAAGGCATGGATCGGGGAAGGGGAGACAAATGGATAATAGGTCTGATTGAAAATAGGCACTATTTTTAATATTCTGAAATGATAATCTATAAGATAATATCCAACCGTATCTATTGTAAAAAAAGAACCCCACAACAATGGTTTATGCAGTTATAGCCTTTTTTTCTTTTCAGTTTTGTATTTTTTTTTTAAAAAAGCTACCCTGCCATCATTTTGTTTCCTTCCAATGTAAAAGACATAAAGAACTCCCTAAATGTTCGTGTCATGAGACAGTAAGTTTCTAAACTCGGCAGCTGAATTTGGAAGTTTTAATTGTCTGACTGATGCTTACATTAATTAATAGCAAAGCGCATGCTAATTGTTTAATTGGTCGCTTGATCTATATAGATCATTTTTTTTTTTGGAATTAAATGAGTTGATTTACAAAGTTTATTGATTGGATGCGACAGTGAATTATTTTGCCAACAACCTGATTTGCAATTTCCTCAATTAATTCACATACCTCGGGTTGCAACTCAGCTCACCAAGAGCGCATACTCCAGGTGATCCTTCCGAGCACTGTCACGGCGAAGGCATTTATTATATCAAACAGGTAATAATGACACATTAAAGTTAATGTAACCTGCACATTTGCTAACGAGGAAGTAATCTCACTCTGTCGGCCACTGCAAGCATGCTGGGTTTCTGCAGGGGCGCTGGGAGGTTTTGTTATCATTTCTCCTTACTGTTTATGTGGGTTTGAGAATACATCTTAAGCTTCAGGATGAAAGCAGCACAAGAAACTGCATTGGGGCCAGAAGGTTTAAACACCCAAAGAACCCATCAATTGCTTGCAAAAGTTGACCTTTACTATGGAATTTCAGGATTGTGGAGGGGGTTGAGTCCTGGTGGGCTGAGGGAGAATGGTGGCGAGGAACGATAAAGAAAATGTATAATCCAAACACAGGGATTAAGGGAAACAGCCCAACTTTGGGAAGGGGCAGAGAGTCTTGGCTTGAGACAGCTTGACAGGAGCTGCTGTTCCCATTCTAGCAAGTCGAATCAAGTCAACGTTATTACAATAATCTGTATCTCTTTTATTGTATGAGACAACAACCCAGCCCAATTATGGAAGAGGAGATGTATGATGCTGGGGTGTGTCTGCGCCTGTGTCTTGAACTGGAGCTCCCAAACTATCACTCTTTCCTCCTCCACCACCACCAGCACTCTGTTTCTGCCACAGACCTAGCAGACTGAGCTCTCTGGCTCGAGGGCGCCATCTAGGCTGCAGTGCCTGTCTGCCTGTGTATGGTCAGCTGAATGTAAGGGCCAATCCCAACACACCAGGCCCTATAAAGCCGCAGTACCTCATCTGCAGTCTGAGTAGCTTGTCTCTGCTGAGAGGATGTTCCCCTAAGCCTCTTGCACACTTTCTAGTATTACGGCAGAGGGAGAAAAATGTCTCTCTAGAATGTGGATAGGCAGACATTTTTTCCCCTCTCTCATAATACTAGAGCTCCATGGGGTCATCCCAGGGGGCAGGACACAGAATAATGGGCTCAAGTTACAGGAAGCCAGATTCCAGCTGAACATCAGGAAAAACTTCCTGACTATTAGAGCAATATGACAATGGAACCGATTAGCTAGGGAGGTGGTGGGCTCTCCCACACTGGAGGCATTCAAGATGAAGCTGGACAGCCATCAGTCAGGGATGCTCTGACTTGGACTCCTGCATTGAGCAGGGGGTTGGACTCGATGGCCTTGTAGGCCCCTTCCAACCCTACTATTTTATGATCCCATGAAGCTGATTGGTGGGAGATTCAGGACGGATCAACTATGGAATTCTCCATCACAAGATGTAATGATGGCCATCCATTGGGATGGCTTTAAAAAGGGGTTAGAGGGGAGATATGATAGCGCTCTTCAAGTACTTGAAAGGTTGTCACAGAGAGGAAGGCCAGGATCTCTTCTCGATCATCCCAGAGTGCAGGACACGGAATAATGGGCTCAAGTGACAGGAAGCCAGATTCCAGCTGAACATCAGGAAAAACTTCCTGGCTGTTAGAGCAGTACGACAATGGAACCAATGACCTAGTTTGGTGGTGGGCTCCCCCACACTGGAGGCATTCAAGATGAGGCTGGACAGCCATTTGTTGGGGCTCCTCTGACTTGAATTCCTGCACTGAGCAGGGGGTTGAACTTGATGGTCTTGTAGGCCCCTTCCAACCCTACTATTCTATGATTCTATGAAATTCCTGGAGGAAAAGGACATCAACGGCTACTAGTCCTGCTGGCTGTATGCTACCTCCAGTATCAGAGGCAGTATGCCAATGTACACCAGTTCCTGGGGAACATGGATGGGAGGGTGCTGTTGCACTCATGTCCTGCTTGTGAGTTTCCTGTGGGCAGCTGGTTGGCCAATGTGTGAACAGAATGCCGGACTAGATGGAGCCTTGGTCTGATCCAGCAGGGCTCTTCTGATGTTTTTAATTGTGGGAGGAAATGTTAATCCGGGGAGGAAAGAAACAGCATTCCTCAGTTATAGCAGAAGTTTGGGAAACACTGCTTTGTTCGACCCACGGCTGTTAAAGAGCAGTTTAATAACCTGTTGGACATTAAAATGTTACCCATGTTGGTGACACTGAAGTTGATGTGATTTATCTTTAAAAAAAAAAAGCAAACAAACATGACGCTCGAAAAGGGGGAGCATCTTGAAATGATGATTCATTTATACAGCATCGGCTTCATATGCTTGTCATTACACAGAACCCAGTAATTTAATTGAAAGAGAAATAGATATAGATGTATGCATAGCTTGGAAGGAAATATTGATAAATGTGGAGGTGTTCCAGCAAGATTTATCTGTAAAAAAAAATATATTGATGTGGAAATCCATTTCATTATGCAAAAGTGGCTGCAGAGGAGAGGGAGGATTAGAGACAGAGAAGGGAGGCAGAGAGAGAGAGAGAGAGAGAGAGAAAGGGCTTACTTGAGTTTGGGTTCCCGTCCTTCGCTTGTGTATTGCCAGCAGATGAGCCCAATCAAGTCATGCACTTTGGCATTGGCGATCGTCACCACGGTCATTGGCTGCAACTTGTCCTGGTTTGCATGCAGCGGGAGGTAGACGTCAATTATTTTGGTTGCAGTCGTGCCGATGTGGCCCTGTGGAATAAGAGATTTCATGCTATATTGGCTGTTGCACCTTTTGGCAAAGAGCGACAAGACAAAAGGGTTGCGTTCCCACCCAAGTTGGCTGCCTGAAGTGCATGGCTGTAGACCAGCCTTCTTCAACCTGGTGCCAAGGCTGGCTGAGGAATGCTGGGAGTTGTAGTTCAGCACTTCTGGGGGGCACCAGCTTGGGGAAGGCTGCTGCAGACAGAGCTTTTCTTTGTAGGTTGCATGAGAAAAAAACACAAATCTGCAGCTTGGATTCCACAACCCAACTTCCACAGCAAAAGATGGGTTCTGCAACTGTATAAATTTTGCACATTTGCATAATTTCTCTCATTTGCATAATGTATTCTATTTGCACTAATTGCCCAGAGGGGGAAGGACCCCCCCGCCCCCCCGGCCACATCCAAGCACTGAGAAACTTACTCAGTATCTCCATGGGGGTCAACATTTCACCGGGCTAAACAGTTTCAACCATAATTTCACAACATTAAGAATGAGAAACTCCCCCCCCCCCCCGGTTTTTTTTTTAAAGAAAGCTAAAATTCTTAGGAAACTGAATCCTGGAGATGGCGGGGATCAAACCTGGAACCTTCTGCATGCCAAGCAGCTGCTCTATTGCTGAGCTATGGCCCTTCCCATAGCTCCAAGGAAGATGCCCATCTGTTGTTCTGGGACCTAATGGTGACTGTAGGTGGGTATCTTTTTCAGGGTAAGAGACAGTGCCTTCCTCCAGTTTCAATCCAGAGGGGGAAAACCTGTGCCTTGGATATCAAATATTTTTAAAGTGTTGTTATTGGGACTCAACCAAGAAGATTAACTAGACACAACTGTGTTTTCTTGCAATCTCTTGTATTTTTTTTTAAGGAATATATTCAGCACTAGGGAGATGAAGGCTTAATTGAACAGTGAATGCGCCCTGTTTGTGTTTGGAGAGAAACATTTAATCTAGAGTTGATAGGATGCGATTATTAAGCTATTCAAGATTTCTAACCTGCAAAGAGATTTTAACCTTCCCTGCCTCCCATCACTGAACCCACGGGGTGTTTCATGCTTCCTTTGCCCCTGGCGGCGTGTGTGTGTGTTACCCATTCTATCAACGTGACCTGGGCATAGTGGTGTTGAGCTGAACCCATCAGTCGAAGCTTTGGTGCAAGGTTCCTTTGTGGTTCATTATTATCCATATGCATGACACTTTACAAGCAAAACATGCTAGGTCCCTGCCCTCACAGAGCTTACAGTCTAAATTCTGACAACCGGGGAGAACAACAAAGAACCGGGAAGGGAAAGGGAGAGAGAAATGTGGTAGGAGATGGATGTCAGCAACTGCAGAAATGGCTCTTCATGGGGAGGGAGGAAAGGAGAAATTGCATGAATTAACATTACATCAACAGACAGTGAATCTCCCCCTCACCTCGCTCCCTCCCCTGCCAAGCCCAGGAACTTGTCCCTTGCTCTATCCGGCATGCCAAGGGAATACTGTAACCAGGAACAACAGATTTACGATTCTTATTTATATCATTCTAATGCTGGGAGGCTCAAGTGAGAATTGGGCCTTCGCTGCTTTATCATCGTTAATCTTTTCTCTGGAAAGATGACGAGGACAGGGATGGGACCTGCTGAATTGCTGATGTGCACAAAGCGAAGGATCAGCAGCACTGAGCATTTGCATTTACCTTTCTAAAAACTTCTCACTAGGAACCGAAGGGAGGGTGTCCACAAAGGGCCTTTGGCCACTGCCGGGGCTGAGCTGTGGGAAGCCGTACTGAGACTGCAGGGACGGAATAGAGATTCCATATTTCTGGGTTGAAGAACATCCAGTCCAGTGCATTCCCAACTGTGGGCTGGGGACCACCAGTGAGTCTCCACTCACTTTTGGATGGGCCTCAGTGCTACAGCAGGTACCTCCAAGCAGAAGGGAGGAATGAAAGAAACTGGCAGTGTGGGGGATAGGTTACAACAGAGGTGAGCAACCACCTAGTGCTTGAGAGTGTTGTCATCTCAAGAGGTACACCAGAACCAATCTGTGAGAAGAAGTGCCTGGTTGCACAGGAGGCCTCCTCATGAGTAAAGGGCTCCTTATGAGCAGGGCACTACTCAGGGGGAGGACCTCGTCCAGAAGTCTCTGATATGCTGCAGCTGCATCTGGCTGAGGGCTGGGAGACTTGGCTATATAAGCCTTCACTGGAGACTAGCTAGCTGCTGGAATAGTGTCTTTATTTTAGCTCTCAGTATCTTGAAAATTTGCTTCCTTGAACTTATCTCTTTTGCTGCTGACCTTGGTATCTCTGATGACACTCTGTTTTTGGACAGCCCTTTTGCTGGATTGGTAGTAATGTGCTTTGAACTTTTGTTTGCTAACTGACTTGCCCTGTTTACCCCAGCGCTGCGCCCAATCCAGACATAGCAGGAAAAGCATGGCTAATGGTCAGGAATGCTGGGAGTTGTAGTCCAAAACATCTGGAGGATGCAGGTTGGGGAATGCTGGCTGAAAACCCAATGGGGAATCCGTTGAACGCAAGGGGGTCCACCATTTGGAACTACCTTCAAGTCTGCCAATAAATGCAGTAGGCATCAAGGGGCTATTAAATTAACGTTTTCCTGATCTGTCACTTGTAGCAGAGTTAATCTGTCAATTATTTCCTCTTATCACTGAACATGGTATAAATGAAATGAGCTGTGTGCATATACATTCCATGATTATATTACTGACATGCTATATACACATATAGTGGCAAATGAAGCTGTGGGGGGAGGTGAAATTGACACACACACACACACACACACACACACACAATCCACATTCCGTTCTCACAAATCACATACCCTAGTTCCGTTATGTTTTTATTGTAACAATTAGGATAAAGTTAGCTGAAGGATTGCCTTCTCCTGTAACAACCTGCCTGGGTGTTGAGATCTTCTGGAGAGGCCCTTTCTCTATCCTGCCAACATCTCATGTGCGTTTGGCGGGAACTCGAGAAAGGGCCCCCTGCAATGGCTGCACCCAGATTTTGGAATTCCTTATCGACCGAGGCTCTTCTGGCCCCCTCATTGATGACCTTCCACCAGCAGGCAAAAACCTTTTTATTTAAATAGGCATCTGGCATATAAAGCAGATTTTTGTTTCTCTGCTGCTCTGTTTTAGCATGCGTCTTTATTTAATAACTAGCAAACGGATCTGGCTTTGCACAGGGGGGAAGAGTCCTTATACAGCGAAGACTGCAAGCAAACTTATGCAGCGACTAGGGTTGGACACATTGTGCTTGCCTTGTCTAATTGCAGCCACAGTCACTGGCAGCCCTAGGCATGGCTGCTGCCGTGGGGCACCCCTGTAGCCCCATGGGAGAAAGGTCTTCCCAACCATTCCCGGGGGAGGGGGGCTGCCTCACAGCAAAGGGGAGGGAGCAGACATATAACAGCATCCCTTGGGCTACTAACCTCCCTTGGCTTCAAATGGTATCAGCTGCAAAGCTAGGCATTTGTTAGGGAACTCTGCCACTTGTGATTGAAGATGTTACTGCAGGCTTCAACTACACTGAGACATTTAAATTAATTAAAATTAGCTATTGTGTTTTAAAAACAAAACAATCCCAAGGTGCATAACCCTAGGGTCCCCTCGAGATTGCATGCCACGTTTCGGGTGTCTAGGTTTCACAGTCTTGGTGCTATGGTAGTGACGGATGGATGGACAGACACATATCCTCTTTCATTATTACAGATGTGTTAAGTGGCTGTAATAAACTGCTGGGTCCAAAGTCGGCTTTTATTTAGGTTATTATACCTGCTCAACAAATGGAAGTTGGGAATCTTTTTCCTCCTTGGCAAAAAGGACGTGCTGGATGTGATTCAGGTACTGTTAGGTGTTTTCAATGACTTGTCGGTTTGGGAGAAGGAGTTAAGCAGGTGCTTAACTTTCTCAGTGAAAATCGATGGGGCTTCAAAGCACTTGGCTTGATTGGAATTGTACTCCTTGGTTTTCAATGGCAACTCAGAGAAATGGAGTTATTTAAAATAATGCAAACTCAGTGGCATGTCATCGGCTCCAGGGCCAGAGAACAGAAATTAAGAAAACTCTAGCCTTGGCCACCAGCCAGGAGATCAAGGAACACGCTCATTGCCTCCCTGGAAGAATATCATGGTAAAGGAGAGACCAACCTGGCCCCATCCACTGGCCAGAAAAGCAGCGGCTGCAGGGAGCTTGCTTTCCCCCTCCCTGCCAGAAAGGATACTTGGCTCCAACTGATGTTGCCCTGGGACAATAGCGCAAAGCGGCGCAATACCTCCGTTGGGAGATTGCGCCCCATGATAAGGAGGAGACCAACTTGGCCCCATCCATTGGCCAGAGAAGGAGCATTTGCAGAGAGACTTATTTATTTATATCCCGCCTTTTTTCCTCCAAGGAACCCAAGGTGGCGTAGATAATCCTCCATTTTATCCTCAGAACAACAACAACCCTGTGAGGTAGGTTGGGCTGAGAGTCTGTGACTGGCCCAAAGTCACCCAGTGAGCTTCCATGGCCGAGTGGGGTCTAGAACCTGGATCGCCTGGCTCCCAGTCCTGCACTCTCACCACTAACCTCCTCCCTGCTGGAAAGAATACTCTGCTGCAGCTACCAATTGCCCTGTGACTGCAGAGTTAAAGGGGAAGAATGTTCAGGCCCCATTAGGGATGTCGGAGGAATCCACAACAGAATCAAATGAGTTCGGATTTCCATGAATCTGACCTGCAGATTCCATAGCGAACTGGCTTTTCCCAAATCGCACGGATTCCATGGATTTGCAGATTTTTTTTTTTTTTTACTTTCCGGAATTTTGCGCAAATTTGTTCACAGAAAAATACGTAAAATAAAATTTAAAAAACACTGGCTGAAAATGCACACTTCCCCCATAAGGTGAAGTATAAAAATGTGATTGGGGGGGGGGGATTCTCGCATTTGTTCAAGTGTGAATTTGCACAAGTGCGCACAAACGCAAGTCCAGGAATTGAAATAATCCGATTCCGTCACTGAGCGAACGATGGAATGAAACGTGCCTGACAATCCATGAAATTTAGACGGAATGGATTCTACAAAATCCATACATTCCTGGTCCCATCCATGAGGCAGAGAACTGAGGGCTGCTGGGTAGATTTTTGTGTGTGTTTAATATATATTATGACTACTTGTTGCTTGGAAGCTGCCTTGGGAATCATGGATTGAAAGGCAGGGAATGAATTTCCAAAATAAACAAGCCCCTCACTGATGCAGTTGTGGGGACAAATCACGCTCCAAGTTTTGCCCAGGAGATGGGGCAAACCTTTAGCCAAATGGGACCTCCCACATTTGAAGGTAGGGGACTCCCCCGAGTAGCAGATGGTGGGGAGAAAACAAGAGGAGAGAGCCTTTGCCATGACGACGTTCCAGGGCTACCTGGCTGGCTGTAGTTGGCTACAGAGAAGGATAGCCAAAGGGATCTTGGGCCTGATCCAGGTAGACAGTTCCAACTGCACAATCATTTATTAGAAATTTATTAGCAATATTTATATACCGTTCCTCATTTGAAATGCATGCTATGCAGAGAAAATTTGCACAGCAGAAATAGAGGCTCTACCTGGGCAAAGCACAGTGCCAGGGTTGCAGATGGGTAAAGATGGGTAAGATCATCTTCACGGGCTCCTTCCCCGGGAGCCCCTGCCAAAGGAAGTGAGGCGGGTGGCTATGAAGAACAGGGCCTTTTCTGCCATGGCACCCCGGTTGTGGAATGAGCTCCCTAGAGAGGTTCACCTGGTGCCTACATTATACTCTTTCCAGCGACAGGTGAAGACCTTTTTATTTTCCCAGGAATTTTAGCATTGTAACATTCTAGTCTTTTAGCTTTGCTGTTTGAAATGTGTTACTGTCCTTTAAATCTCTGCATTGCTGCTAGGTTTTATGTTGGCTGTACTTTTATACTGTAGTTTTAATGCTTTTATATTTTGTATTGGTTTTATGCTGTACTTGTGGTTTTAATTTTTGTGAACTGCCCAGACAGCTGTGGCTATTGAGCAGTATAGAAATGTAATAAATAAATAAAAACAAACTAGTATGCTATTTCCATGGGCTGAAGGCATGCAAGGCAACAACTTTGCTGAAGCTTAGCGGGTCTGTATCTGGTCTCTGCCTGGTTGGGAGATCCCCCGGGAATCCCACACTTGCTTACTTTAGGTAACTTATTTCTATCTGAAGATGCCCAAGGCAGTTAAAAGAATAAAACTTTTTTTTAAAAAAGAAATCACACAATTAAAGTACAATTACAATAAAACAAACAGACAGAATCCACTAACCAGATAGATTTAAAATGCCTGCTGAGACAAGCAAGTCTTCAGGAGGTGACAAAGAATCAAAGAGAGGGCACCGAATGGATCTCCTGGGGCAGAGTTCCACACTGACCATCAGGCCCAGCTCTAGATTTTGGGAGCCCCTGGGTAGGTTGCCCTCAGCCCCCCCCCCCCCACAGCACTTGGCCTCACCTGGATCCCCTAGTGGTAGCATTGCTGCAGCCACCAGTCTCACCTTCTCATGGGCCGACTTGCATGGCGGAGCTATAATGGGCTGGGAGGCCCAAGAGGCAGCGGGTTCAAGGGGCAGACAAATGAGCCAATCAATCCAGGCGGGCTTCACTGGGGTGCATGGCCATGGAAAATATCCCAGTGTGCTGGGTGGCACCGCTGGGCGTGTTCACAGCCTTGAATTCCATAATGGAAGGAAGGTGGGACAGAAATGTAATAAATACATGTGCCTCCACTTTTAATTCGATAAAACAACAGCAGCTTGCCTTGGATGTTTAAGAAACAATGCGGGAATTTTGCAACACAGTTGCTGATTACTGTCGCAAATTTCTTCATGTTAGACCAGCCATCTGTCGGGGATGCTCTGACTTGGATTCCTGCATTGAGCAGGGGGTTGGACTCGATGGTCTTGTAGGCCCCTTCCAACCCCACTATTCTATGATTCTATGACTACTGGTAGCTCCTAAAGCAAGGCTGCCTCATCTTTTTGAACCACTTTGTCCTGCATTCCTGCATGAAGACCTTCCTCAGCAGTTGCATACAGCTGCAAAGTTATGTATAGCATGTAACTGGAGGTCTCCAAAGCAACCAACTGAAGAGCAGCAGATTAATAAAATTTGGGAGACTATGAGTATGGATAAACTTACTCAGCAAGTGCAGCGAGCAAGGGAGCCTAACTTGAAGAATGATATTATGGTGCCCGGGTTTCCATTCATTTCCTATGCTGAGGCACCTCAAACTTTTGATGAAGTTTCAACAAAATACAGTTTGTTTGTTTGTTTGTTTGTTTATTTATTTAATTTCTGTATCACTATGCACAAACACACAAAATGGCACACACCGGCACATGCTCCTTTCATATGTAGTAGACCTTCCTTTTTAACTTTCATCAGAAATTGAGCTCTACTTAGATTTATAATTGGTGAATTCCTTTGTTTCTTTAGTGTGTGTGACTTATTATTATGCACCTTCTTCTTCTTGCCTTTATTTTGTTAATCTTGCCTCAAACTAAAATAAAATTTCATGAAACACTGATGCAGGAGCCTGAGTTTTAACGGTATATAGATATGACTCAGCTCCCGGTGAGAACTCAGATATATAAAATCTGAGTTTTAACGATATGTAGATATGACCCAGATCCCGGTGAGAAAAACCAAAGCTTTCCTCTGCTGATATACACAGACAAATATCCTCCGGTTGCACTGAGATTATTTCAAACATCTGAACAATGGGGCTGTTCAGACTCACCGGCTTGCTGTTGAGGCCCCCAGTGGGCAGTGGTTAAGGCTGGGATAAGGATACTGAGTATCCTGTTCCCAGTGCCTTCAGTAGGCTTAGGCCATTCATTTCACACTCCCAGGGTTTTAGAATTACAAAACACTGGATTTCATAATGATGACAGCATCCAGGAAACAATTTAGACACTGGATCCAGTCCATCGGCCCCACAGAGCAGTTTCAGGGATATCTATTCGTTTTATAGGATAAAATCAATATGGGTTAAATATAAAACCAGATTTTTTTTTTCAAAAAAAGACCAATAAAGAAGAGTTACCAGTTTTAGACTTCAGCAATGCAATAAAAAGGAGTCCTTTAGAGATTTAATACTAACTCCTAATGAAAATCCACTGGAGAATGAATACATTCTGCTTTTCTTTACACTATCAATCTGTTGTATCTCACTAAGACAAAGGTGGCAGAAATCATGGCCATTCAAGGTGGGGAACTTTGTATTTATTCACCATATTTATATGGCCGCCCATCAGCCTATGTTCTCTGGGCGGTTTACAGAATACTACAAGATACAATATTTAAAATGCAACAAATATGGTAAAATGCAGCCTAAAATACTTCATTTTTAGAGTGTAACAGTGGGAAGTTCGACATACTTGGCGTTAATCGTGGCTGGGCAAAAGGTTACCTAAGTGAGTGGCTACAGCTGATTTAGCAGTGACGTCCCACTCCTTCGACTTATTATCCTAGGCGTGAAGGGATGAAAGGGGGACGCCTGGGTAAATGGAGGGGCAGACGTCACACCATCACGTTCAACTGGGACCAGAGACTGTATGGGCACCAGGGCAGATGATAAAACACTAGCGTATTATGAACAAAATGCCCAGTCAGTAACCTTGTAGCTGCAGATTTGGACCATTTTTAAAGGGTGCCCCACAGACAACGCATTGCAATAGACTAAATGGGAGGTTCCCAGCACAGAAACGCATAACTTCTTTAAAAATAGCCTGTGGCTCTGCGAGTACACAGCAAAGTGTTGTAAGGTATTAAAATCTAATATGCTAGAAACAGAGATGGCAGCAAAAACTAGGTAAATGGGGTGGGTGGGGGGTGGGATTCTGACTAAGCCTAACAAACTGCAAGTGCAACTCATGGAGGAACTTCTCTCCCATGATGCTGCAGCAGTAGACAGAAGAGAACTCAACAGGAAGGCACTTGGCTCCACCCAGTACAGCATGCTCTGTTGTTGTTGTTGTTGTTATTATTATTATTTATACCCCGCCTTCTTCCCAGTACTGGGACACAAGGCGGCTTAGAAAAATTAAAACATATACAATTAAAACATATGAAAATATACAAAAGTTAAAATATAAATGAAACAATACAATTAAAATTATATCAAAACATTAAAACAGCATTTTAGCAGCTTACCCCCAGGTTCCAACTATGTCCCAAAGGCCTGCTGGAACAAGAATGTTTTAGTCTGCCTCCGGAAACACATCAAGGAGGGAGCCATCCTAGCCTCCCTGGGAAGGGTGTTCCACAGCCATGGGGCAGCCACTGAGAAGGCCTTCTCCTAGGTTCCCACCAAATGTGCCAGAGACAGTGGTGGGACTGAGAGAAGGGCCTCCCCAGAAGATCTCAGGACACGGGCAGGTTCACAAGGGAGGATACGGTCTTTCAGATATCCTGGACCAGAGCTGTATAGGGCTTTAAAGGTCATAGCCAGCACTTTGAATTGTGTCCGGAAACAGACTGGAAGCCAGTCAAAGATGTTTGCCATTCTATCTGAGGGGCAGGGGCAGGAGTGCCACCTGCTTGAGAAAATCCCTAAGAAGTTCTGAAGCTGTCCTGCAGGTTCATATCCCCATTGTGGGACTGCTCAGAAACTGCGAAGAAGATCAGGGGTGTGAAACACTGGGACGAGCGAATCTGTCAAATTAATTTTTGGCAAGCAAGCCAGTTGGATATTTGCAGCTAAATTCATTCCATCCAGTTTCCACATCAATTTGCGAACTGCTCAGGGACAAATCTGCACAAAAACCTGTGCATGCTTATGTGCATATTTTCCCCAAATATGCACATTTTAATGCAATTTTCCAAATGTGCATATTTTAATGCACGTTCCAAAAAGTATGCATTTTCTCCTCATAAGCTGAAGTGATTTTGTACACACTTTCTTTTAATATGCACATTTTTCTTTACATATGCATGTCTGTGTATTTTTTTAGTTGCAGAGTTCAATGTTTGGAAAAATGTGGATTTTGGAATGCAACTCTGTTCCAACTCCTGCTTTGGTTTGGGGAGTGTGAAATTAGGTCTGCTCACAAGAAAACCTGAACCAAACAAAATTCTCACCCATCCTCTGTCAAACATAAAGGAGTTCTACGCAACTTAGTCATTTTGAAGGCTAAGTAGCCAAAAATGCCAGGTAGAGGAGTGCGAGCAAGCAAGACCCAACGTTTAAACAACTGACCAGCATGTTTGTAAGGCGAAGAGTAGAGCAAGTCAATGTTCTCCCATATGAAGCCCCAGCTCCGCCCCGCCCCAGTGCCTCCAATGGCACTTAAGATCTTCTGATGAAGACCTTTGTAAACTGCCCAGAGAGCTTCGGCTATTAGGCAGTATAGAAACATAATAAATGAATAAATGAAATGAGTGATGAGTATCTGATCCATTAATCTAAGCAGAAGTGTACCCCAGTCTCATCATGAGATTACATCCTTGCAGTGATCTCCCCATCCAAAACCCATCTCCCACTCAACCACCGGAGACTTCTTTTAATCCCTAGCAGCAAACACACATCCATACACTTACTTCTTGGAGAGGGAAAAAAAATGATTAATTTGTTAATAATAATAATTTACCGCATCTTTCTATACAATAGAGTTCAGTGACTAAATGTTATATCGCTTTAAGATTAGATGGCCTAATAATATATAATGCAAAAGATTTTAGTGAATCGTTATTTAGTGAGTCATAAAAACCTCTTAAAAATTAATCTTTCACGCACATCCAGCTTATCCAAAGTTAGCATTTAATTAGATGGCCTTGGCGCAAATGAGCATACTACTTTATTTGCTCAATCAGTATATGTCTCTCCAGTAATTAGAATTAATTCAAGTCATTGACTCACCTCCTAGCAAACAATGTAAAACATTAGACAAAATAGAAACAAATGGAGTTTGGGGGTGTGCTTTTTCTTCCCCGAGGGCAAAAAAACAACAATGAACAACAACACACCCTTTCCCTTACTTTTAGAGGGCAGTAAAGAAGTGTTTTCCATGTTCAAGTTTTTGAGATCAAAAGGGAAAGAGGGAAGGTTTTCTCCAGGGTGCAGAAATCTAAACCCTCAGGCGCTACTGGGATTGGTGATGGGCACCTCAGTTCCTGCAGTGGCCAGGTGTTTCCTATCTGGCTCCTAGGAACCCTTCCCACATGGAAGCTGTTTAGAAGGAGGCAAGCCCAGAGCAGTGACTCATACAGAGAAGCAACAAGTAGCTTCCGCTTCTGAGAGAAGTCTTTAAATTATTTGTACCTTGCAGCCACCTAGTAGTTCTCTTACAGCACAGGACTATCCCTCAGAATACAGTATTTGGGGGCCACCATGCTGAAGGGCAAACTGCCCAATGCGGTTGGACCACATCATGACACTCCCCCTCCCCCAAAAGGAGAAAAAGAACAGAGCGTCGAAAATGAAGCTCCAGTGGATCACCCATTTATCTCACCAACGCCACACGCAGTAAAATCCCATTAACATTCCCACTTAATTTATCTCATTTGTGCTGTCACCACTCATAAAAATTTAACCCAGTAATTTCCTGTTATGCAAAGCATAACAGAGTATGAATATTTAAATACAATGTAAATAAAGACCCCCATTACATTTTGGTATTCTAAACTGTTGCCTTCACTTAGTGGCATCTCCCCCCTTCCGCTGCCCCACACCATTTTTCAATTAGGAGCCCAGATGTTTCGGAGGCTCCAGTAGGCAACGGCTGTGATGGGGAAAGCTTTATCTGCATTGCAATGACGACTTCAGCATCAGCTCCGGGCTGCATTAACATAGTTATGTTTAATTCTGAGATCCTCCCCCTCCCATACACACACCATACCCTCCTCCTAATGCTCCAGTTAATTATTACACCACGTAAAGTGGACCAAGTGCGCCCCCCGAGTGGGATGCTGTCTTAAGCAGCTCCAGACTGATACACATGCCTCAAACAATGGGGGGGGGGGGAGAATGTGAGCACTGATAGCATCCCAAAGAGACAGGGATTTCGCAAACCTCGGCGATCGAAGAACAAATGCATACAAAACAGAATACAAGCAGTGGGCTCACACACGCCCCTCCATTCATTCTAGTCACACCGCAGAACGAATGTCCGAAAACTTGAGATATATCAGGGAATGTTGATAGTCAACAAAATGAGATTGTTAGCATTCAACAGCGTGTGTACGACAAGCAGGAACATACAGCAGTCAATGCCAGCGCTCATAAGATTTGTCTCAGATTGTCAGCATTCATATGCGAATGTCGTGATTCATCAAATCTCAGACGTTCACTGTAATTGTATAACTATTTGTCTATCTAAAATTTTAATTGGATCTACAGTTTTCCTTCTATTTCTTTCTTCCTTAAGCTGTTGTTAACCACCTTCACAAGAGGCAGGGCAGAAGTGTGTGTGTGTGTGTGTGTGTGTGTGAACATTATTTTAAAATGTTTCTATTCCACCATTTCTCCATATCGGTCTTTCAAGATGGCTAACTCAGTTTAAGTACAATATAAAATGCCTAACAACAACAACAACAACAACAATCATGGCTAGGAATCTAACCACATAAAGCAGCAGAGCAAATCAGCAGTGTGATTTCATGTTGATATGTTCTTTCTTTCTTATTGTTGTAAATGTGAAACAACAACTTAATACAAACAATTAAATGAATAAGCAAATAGCTACTATGTTGCTATGAAAGGCACGTTTTGACCTGGAACATAAAGAATAAGTGGTGCAGGTGTGCTAGGTGAATGTGTCTCGAGTTCCACAATCAGGGTGCCACCACAGGCAAGGCCCTGTTGGTGGTAACCAGATGCCTAAATTCCAAAGAGCCGCCAATAACAACACAGAAAGATTCATAAGGGAGAAGGTGTCCATATGTGAAGTGTGATTGTAGCTCCCCAAAATGGAGGCTGGTGCTTAGGAAAATATTTGACCATTCTGTCCCTACTTAAAAGTCCCCGGGTGTGATTGTTTGAAAGCGTCTGAGATGGCCTTTGGTTTGTGTGTTCATTCAATGGGGATAGCCGCACCCTGCAACTCAATAAGGAAAATGGGATGGTCTGCTTTAGGAGAATTTATTCACATTTCATTCCTGCAAAAAGACTGTAATTTCATCAGGGGAAGGGGAACAAACAAACCCGCAATGAAATGCAATAACCCAAAGCCCTCCTTCTAATTTTAAAAAGCAAACGCGCCATAAACATTACATGTCATGTTTAGAAATCTGCCATGAGATCCTTTAATGAACAGATGCTATTCCAAAAGAGATGGATGTGCTCTCACATATCCAAGGTTTGAAAATGGGCCCCACATTCTCACACTCTGCCACTGTTTGCAGAGCGCTGACAGCTTAAGTTCCTTGAGGACATTTGCCAACCTTTGCCGGAACATTTTTAATACATCACCGTGGCACTTTTTAATGCGCCCCAATCTATTAACCACATGGCAAACTAACAGGGATTTTTAAAAATATGGGCTTTATAGCTTTGTGCCCGTGATTAATTAAATAAATAGCCTGTGTTTCACAAATCATCCTTCTAATTAGTCTAGGACAGACACGCCACGCTTCCCTGGCACGGCTGCCATCTGAAGCCTGCAGAAGGGCAGGAACGCTCCTGAACTCGCTGGCGAATCCGGGCGCTCCGGAGCACGCTGTCGCCACGTCAGCCGCGGCTGGCATCGTACCCTGCGGCCCCCTCAGGCAGAGGTACGGTCTTTGCAGGTGCTGCAGTCAGCTGGAATTCGACTCCAGCTGCTCGCCAAAGATGTGTGCCTTTAATTATTGTCCCTGATCCTGGAGGAGAGGTTGGGGATAACAAAGGAATAATCGTATGTCTTCTCAAAAAAGACTAGCAGAAACAGCAGACTTCTGGCAATGTAGCGGGGTACACATGCATTTGTGTGCAGAGGGAGCTAAGGGCTTCAAAGGACAAACCCGGAAGCTTCCCCTAAACAACCAGCAGTCTTTGCTTACACAAGCAAGCTGATCCAGTAACCTGCATTAATTTGCTGGCTGGAGAACACCTAGTCTTGAGATTCCTGGCTCAGCGAGTTCTCTTTGTCTTCCCTGCATGCACCTGGTGCAGTGGCAGCCACCAGCCTCCGTTACAATCACACCACAGGGTACAACAACCATCAGTGCAGGGCCGGTGGAGGAAGAATGCTGTGCCAAGAGCCGGGAGGCCCCCTGGCAATTCTCCCTTTAGCTTAGAGAAAAGACGACAAAGAAGGGACTCGACAGAGGTTTAGAGAATTCTGGATGATGCGGAGAAAGTGGAGAGAGAGATGTTCTGCCTCAGGTGCCAAAATAACTTCACCCTGCCCCGAGTGCGATGTACATCGTCTGGCAGGCGGCAGTGCCATTTGCTGCCCTACCTCAGGCAACAAGATGTCTTGGGGCAGCTCAAACAGGGGTTGCGGGGGTGGCAGAAAAGGCAAAAACAACCCCCTGGCCATACCTTTTTGCAGGGGCTGTTGCTCGTTTCATGGTGGCAATGCTCCCCACAGCGAGTGACCATCAGCTGGTGGACCATTCTGCACCCCTATCCCCCCCAAATCCCCCTCAGGACATGACCTGATGATGTAAATTGGTTCTGAGAGAGGATTCTTGGTGGTGGGGGGGGGACTGGGGAGGAACAGCAGCCGCCACATAAGGAAATGCTTTGCAACTAGTAAGGCACACCACGCATGCTGACCCCCCTCCCATTTTGCCACCTGTGAATGGAGCAGGCAAATTGGGGGAAAGGCAATTAGGGTCCCAGTGTTATTTATATAGCACAGGCCTCCAAATCTCACAATCCGCTGAGCTGAAGAAAATTCGCTGAATCCACGCTGTGGACTGCCTGGTGCTTGACAACGCCTTCTCCGCCTCCTCTGTAGTCCCACCACAACTTCTCTTAGTCCACACTTTCCCAAAGCTTTTCGCCTTCAGGGAGCTCTTTCTACACTGATTGGCCTTCCAGAGAAGCACCATTCATTGAGGAGGATCTTGAGGTGCTGCCTTAGGGATGCACTCGGTTTGCATGGGGCACTGGGCAGGCTTGTGGGTGGCCATGGTGAGGTGGGCCGCGTTGGCTTGAAGAGTCACTTGCAAACCACCAGAGGTCCTGAATGGGCAACTGTGCAAGCAGGACTCCGGGGCCCGTCTGCACCACTAGGGGAAGAAACCATCAGTCTCTTCTCTACCACACTTCAGCATCACCGTTGCTGATGGCCAAAAGGCGCTACTGCACTTCTAGCTCAGAAAGGATCAGGTGACATCAAGGGACCTATAGGGTTCCAGCTGGCTCTATAAAGCTCCTGACTCCCTGGCTTGGGCCTTCAAGATGAACACCTTGTTCAGCCATCTCTTGTCTCCTCACTCATCCCCTGCATGTGTCTACATCTGCTTCTACTGGAAGTATCTGGCACTCCACGGGTCTGGGCAACCAAAATGATTAAGAGGCTGAAGCCAGCTTAGAAAAAAGGCAAAGAAAGGGAGATGTGAAAGAGGGGTACATGCATGGTGTGGAAAACGGGGACAGGGAGGAGTTTTTCTTCCTCTCAGCACGAGAACCCAATGGGATCATGCCATGACGCTGAATGGTGGGAGACTAGGGACAGACAAAAGGAAGTATTTCTTCACACAGTTCTGGATTAAACTAAAGGATTCGCTACCATAAGATGTAGTGACAGCTGTCAATCTGGATGGCTTTCAAGGTCCTTGGATATGTTCACAGAGGAGAAGGTTATCAGTGGCTACTAGTCATGATGTCTATATGTCACCTCCAGTGTGTGGGGCTGTATGCCTCTCAATACCAGTTTCTGGGAAACTTGTGTGGGAGGATACTACTGCACTCCTGCCCTACTTGTGAGCTTCCCAGAACCGTCTGTGGGAAGCAGGATGCTGGATGAGAAAGGGCTTTGCTCTGATTTAGTAGGGTTCTTCTTATGTTCTTAAGAATGGCCATTTTGACAGGGGCCTCAGCTGACTTGAATGGCCTGTCCAACTTGCACTGTGATGTGCATGGAGGAAGGGAGGGTTATGCAGGAACTGCTCCTTACCCCAGTCTGTCCAGCAAACCTTCATCTAAATTTCCCCCCTGTTAATACAGCACCAACTTCACTACCCCTGGGAATGATGGCTAGAGCTGATGGGAGGTGGAGTGGCCATGATGGCTAGAGCTGATGGGAGTTGGACTCCAACATCATCTGGCGGCCACAGGCTCCCAACGCCTGCACTGACTTAATAGTCCACCAGCAATTCACCAGTGGCCCACTGGGGGGGCCACAGTCTTGGCAAGTATTCAGTGCCCTGGGATAAATCTGCACTCATCTTTGCTGGATGTCTTATCTAAATCTTAAAAATGTGACCCCATCAGGAGTCCTTGGAGATAGGAGAGATTAGCAATCAATAATGATTTATGAAATTAAAAGAATGAGACTGAATTGTAAAACACTTTTTTGCCCTCTAAAATATAGTACCATCTAAATACATTTTCCAGAGTACTGTGTGTGTGTGTGTGTGTGTGTGCACGCGCGCACGTGCATGCACTCTCTTTCTCTTGCCACACTCCCCCCCCCCCCGAATTTTTTACTTTTTGCTAATAAAAACTATTCAACCCCTTCCTTTGGCTATTTGAAATGTTGACTTACGAACACATTTTGATTTTGAACCATTTATAATTAAGTGAAGGATAATGACATTAAACCAAAGCTTAAAATCAATTAAATTGAATAAAACGCAATATGATTCAAGCAGAAGATTAACTAGACTGTCGCGTAAAATTGTATTTTAAATTTTTTTATTCTAATTAAACATGTTCTAATTAAATGACCGCTGCTTTGGAAATACTTGCTTCCCGCCCCCCAGCTCATTGGTATCCATTCCAAAGTGCATGTTCATTAAAATTATATTCTGTAACTCATTAGAAATGGCCACTCTTCCCCAGTTCTCCTCCGCGTTTCTGTTAATACTTGGTGGTAAGCGCTACAGAGAATGTTTAATATCCCCCTCCAAAGAAGTTCCCTAAATTCTCTGCCTATTTTGTGAGAACAAGGCAGAACTATTTCATGAGTCCCAACTTATTCACAGAATTCCAAAACAACCATATAAAAGTCACAAAATTGGGGGCAGGGGGTGGATGAATGGCACAAACTTCTGCAATATTAAAAAGAAGTTTATGAGTGGTATAGAAAAAAGAAGCTTTTGAATTTGAACCCGGGATTACCCAATGAAGATGACTGGCAGTATAAGGCAGACAAAAGGAAGAATTTCTTTGTACAACACAGGATTAACAAACGAATTCACTCCTGCAAAATATGGGCATGGCTGCTAGCTTAGATGACATTTTAAAAGGAAGAAGCAAATTTAGAAGACAGGTCTAGCCATGGTGAAGATTTATGATCAGGTCTGGCACCAGCCTGGGGCATACTGGGGCATTTGCCAGGGCCCTGGTGGGGCCACTGGGGCCGTCACCTTGCCCATTGTCCACTGCCACTTGGGTCTCCTGGACCATTACAGTACTGCTGCCGCTGGGTAAGCCTGCTTGTGGGCAAGAGCGTGAGGCTGCAGAGGACCATGGGATCCTCTGTGGATCAAGGTGAGGTTTAGAACATTAAATGCTGGCAGTGGTGGTGGGCACCCAGAATGCCCTTCTTTATACCCTCGCTTTGCTGACCCAATGCACCAGATGGTAACTTTCAGAGAATGCCACCATTGGAACTCAGAGATCATAATGGCCCACAGGGGAGGAAGTAGTCTGTAAGGCATGTTGGGTCTATGCCAGCCTTCCACCAACATGGTGCCCTCCAGATGCACTGGGCTGCAAGTTCCATCATTCCCAGCCTGTATGGCCATTCGTGGGGTATGACGGGAGTTGCATCCAGCACATCTAGAGGACACCGGGTTAGGGAAGGCCTGTCTACGCCATCAAGGACATCAGCGCTTGGAACTGTACCTTGGAGTGAAGAGGGTGTCAACACAGATGCTAGACCACTGGTTTAACGCGCTTCCGGCAGTTAATCCCCGTTGGGCTGGTTTGTCACATTCCGCACCAGCGGAAGCTTCCAAAGAGTTTCCAAGGAGTGTCCCCATGTTGAGAACAGCACGGTAGACCAGCCTCAAGGTAATGAAGGCATGAGTCATGGTTGTCAGGTCTACATCAGATAGAAAAAGCTGTCCAATTCCACATGGAAGAGGGCTCCTGGGTCTTTAGTCATTAAGGCTCCAATCCTATACTGATTTACCTGGAAGCAAGTCCCACTGAACTCAGTGGGGCTTACATCTAAGTAGGCATGCACAGGATTGCACTGAAAGCAAGATTCATTTCTTCTTTCTGGCAGACATTTACAGTCAGTAGGTGAAGTAAATCAGGGCTGGGAAGAAGGTAGACCTAGATATACTGGTAGAACTTTGGGATTTGCAGTAAATCTGCAAGGATTTCGTATTTGCAATTGTTTAACAATAGCAGTAACAAAATGGTTCCCCTCCTGCCCTAAATTATGCTGCTCAAATGAAGACACCTTAGGGGTAACCAGGAATGGATTCTGGTGGCGGAAGACTGAGAGCTCCGTTCATTTCTAGTACTCAAAACTAATTCCTGGGCTCAGAATTCTTTAATTCTAAATGCATGTCTTTTGCACAGACTCTGGTTGGCGGATTTCAGGAGGTGCCATCTTAGAAAAGGCGTTCATCTTTCTTTCTTTCTTTCTTTCTTTCTTTCTTTCTTTCTTTCTTTCTTTCTCTCTCTCTCTCTCTCTCTCTCTCTCTCTCTCCCCCCCCCCCCCCAGGAGGGAATGCCTCTTCTTCTAAGGCAGTTTTTGCCATCTGCAGTTTTTACAAGTCGTTATATTAGAAATAATCATATCTGCTGGCAGATTAACTGGGGAGCACTGTTTTAGATGATCACGCTGTTTGCCATCAATTAAACTAGCGGAGTAAATGACTAAATACTTCAAACCTATTCTTCTCATTCTTCTGGGGTGGGGGTGTTAAAAAGGGATTTACCATGTCACTTGAGGGATTCAACAGTTCCAAAGGTGTTTCAGGGCAGTGGGAAAAATTCTGCCTTTGCTGCCATACTAATACTTGGCCAAACCAAAAACGGTAGTCGTTAGTTGCCAGTCCCCCTCCCTTTCCCTTGGGAAAGGCCATGTGGAGGCAAAGAGTGTGCACCACAGGGCTATGCTGCCTATAGGCACCCTGTGCATAGTGGTGCAGCTACAGGCCAAAGACAGTGTGGTGTAGTGGGAGCCAGGAGATCCGGGTTCTAGTCCCCACTCAGCCATGAAAGCTCACTGGGTGACTTTGAGCCAGTCACAGACTCTCAGCACAAGCTACCTCACAGGGTTGTTGTTGTGAGGATAAATGGAGAGGAGGAGGAAGATAATGTACGCCACTTTGGGTTCCTTACAAGAGGAAAAAAGGCGGGATATAAATGCAATAAATAATAAATAAAAGTGAATAAAGCATCCAAGCCCCCCCCCCCCCAATTGACCACCCAGAGCAGCCTTCTCCAACCTGGTATGCTCCAGATCTGTTGGACTCCAACTCCCAGCATGCTCCATCCAACACACCTGGAGCGTACCAGGTTGGAGAAGGCTGGCTCAGAGAGGGCAGGTAACGAGGGCTTTAGGGTAGGAGAGGCAAGCTCCGTTTTATTCCTGTAGTCACGAGGTGCTAGGATTTGAGCGAGTTCAAAATGCAAAACCGCACAGGCTTGTAAGCATTTCTTAAAAAAAAGAAAAGAAAAAAGCGTTGGCAAACATTTCAACATATGAGGACTACAGAAGCATTTGCAAAGCACGGAATGGTGGCTTTCTTGGAAGGGGGAGAAATGTTAGCTGTGTGCCTGAAGTAATACACAAGCCCCCCCTCCCCCAAGCCCATGATTATATCCAGGGTCTCAAATTAGTTAGCTACCCATGTGCCTTAAGGCAGCCAAGCCCATGATGTAAGATCATGGTGTAAGGCAGCCAAGCCCATGACGTACACCCACCCTGGGTGTAAGATCTGAACCGGAGGGAGGTGTTATTTGGCTCACTGCGCATGATCTTAACAACAACACTGCAGCAGCTGGAGGCCTCGTGTCCCAGTGTAGAGGTAATGTAGGATGAGTCGGGGATCACCAGCATACATTGGTATGGCTGAGACAAGACAAAGGTCTTGCAGCTGGAGCTGGTGAGCAAAACTCCAGCCTTGTCTCCTATCTTTATATTGTCGAATGGGGCAGGGGTGGGGGCGGGGGGCGGTGCAGGGTCCAGCGCTCTCACCAACAAGCAAGAGTGAATTTAAAGGCAGAATGCAAAGACCAAAGGCCCTTTTTGTGCTGGCTTATGACAATTTAATGAGCTTTAATGTGCACCTTGCGGGTGGCATCTATTTAGCACACCGCTGAGAAATCTGCAAGAGCAACCCGCCCCCCGCTAAAATGGCTCCTATACTGAAGAAGAGCTAACGTTTGACACTGCAATTCACAATGCACCAAAACTTGGGCTGACTGTACTGGCGTATTTACCCCAGAACTCAAGAGAACGTCTGTATTTTGTGCAGCCATCGTGTTTGCCATGAGCACACCAATGTTTCCAGTGGCAAACAGAGAGTGTTAATGACATTCATCCATCCATCCATCCATCTATACTTAAACAGCTGTGTATTTATTTTATTTTATTTATTTATTACATTTAGCTGAAGTGCTCTGGCTGCTTCACAACAATTAAAACAATAAAATACAACACAATATAATATAATATAAACGTTTAGAAATTAAAAACTACAGTATAAAATAACAATGATAACCAAAGTAAATTCCCCAAATGGACCGTAGCTCCCGGATGAGTGCGCATGGGTGTTTAAAAGTGCATGTGTCTCATCCTGACCCAACATGGAGTTTTGCTGCGGCAAACACTGGTGTACCTGAAACTGAGTAACCCAGAAACCACTCAAAGGGGCACTGGGGGGGGGGAGCTATCCCTCCTCCCACTTCTGGAGCAGCTCCAAGGTTGTGTGAAAGAGGGCATCACCCTTTCCCTTCCTGTCAAATGTGATGGGTCTTTGGCGAGCAAAACAACAACCCACGACCATGACCAAAAGACAATCAGTGCAAATAGGAGAACAATTAAGCCAATCCTCCCTAATGTCATCCATGAAGAGCTATTCATTATGACAGCTAAAGAGAACTGCCATGTCCAGAAGCAGTCTACCACTGAGTACCAGTTGCTGGGAAGGAGGGCTGTAGCCTCCGTGCCCTGCTTGTTTGCTTCCCATTGGCATCCAACTGGGTGCTCTGGGTAACAGGATGCTAGACTAGATGGCCCCTGGGTCTGATCCAGCACAACTCTTACATTCTTATCAGGATGACCGATTGGACCTGCTATGCAATATGGCCTGAATTCTCACTCCCTGGGACAAACAGATTTGCTCCGGGGAAGTCTCCATACCGAAGCCTGGGAGTGCAAGTCAGGCGCTTTCCCTTTGAGAAACATTGAAGACTCAAGGTCTTTGCTGTGAAGTCCGGCTCTTAAAAACAGATTAGAGATTTTCTGAGAAATACTTCAGAGCAAGACCAAAGGAGGATCCACAGTTGGGGATTTTTGGAGCGTGTGTGTGTGGGAAAGAGATATTCTTCTTATAATGCTTATTGCTCCGTTGTGACAAACCGGTGTCTTTTTTCCTTGCTTGCTTGCCAAGGGGATAAGGCAGTTACAGACTCACAGACTGAGCGTAGCAAATCAGTTAAATTAAACCTGTATTTCACCTAAGTTGCACAGAGAGAGTGTGAATAATATAACTAAGTTTTCTCATTTCATACTCTAGTACTCCTAAGTAAATAAAAGCGGGGGGGGGGGGGAGGGAGGAAGAGAAGGGGAGAAAGAGTAGTGGGGTGGGGGGGAGGGAATAAAGTTTTTCACCCCACAAATGGAATCTGTCACTTACCGGGCTGTGATCTTTTCAGCTCCTGCATCCTAAATGCACGCAGAGATATTATATGCACTTTCTATTTAGCAATTTAATTATATCTTTGCAGCCGGAGAGTGGCAATGGCTTGCAGTAATAATCAGGTGAAAGCATTCTCACATTAATATGCTGGAATCCGATGTGTTAATTTGATGCAACTTTGCGTTGACAATATGTGATTAATTTGTTCCAAGGCTAGCTTTGCTCCCGGGCTCTGACAGTTTAAAATGCTGGGTTTCTTTCCCATATCACTGGTTGACACGCCTCAGCCCACTGTTTTCCTAGGACCACTGCTAATTTGTAATGAACTGGCTTTTCAGGGGGGCCCTTCATTTTTAATTCTGTCAGTGTCACCTCCTTGAGGAAAATTACAAGTTTCCGTAGGTGTGATTAGTGCCAAGTGCCGGCTGATAAGAGGTTTGAGAAAACAAGGCTTTCTAAAGAAGAAGTCTGTATTTAATCTGCAGAAAACAGATTTATTGCCTCTAGACAGATAAATATAATAGAAAATTCCCGCTCTCTGTTTTTCAAGCCATTTTCGACTTCTTCTTTTGAGGTTTCCTGCCCTTCTCTTTTCTGTCTTCTCCACAAGCTTCTTTGCAAAATAATATTTTAGAGGGGAAATCCAATAAATGCCAAGACAGTGGTGGTAGTTTAGGCAAAAAGAGAGGAGGATTATAAATCCTTTGCAAATGGGATGAGAGCTAGTAACAACAAAAAGACAAGGTCCCCAATTTTATATCTGTGCCCAATTCACGATGGGGGAAATTGTGGAAAATAGACAGAACTGTTGTAGCAAGAGGAAAACAAACAAACAAGGAATTCAAATTGACAACAGTAGTAACAATAATGATAAGGGTTATGAAATCTAGAGGTCTCAGTTTGTCTCTGCCATGAACTTACTAGATAGTTTTAGGGAGCAATCCTATGCAAGCTGGCTGGGGAATGTTGGGAGTTATAGGACTCCCCCCCCCCCCCCCAAGATTGGCCTCTGTACCAAAGGACTGGAGAATTGGGTGGGTGGCTGGGGAAAGACTTTGCACAAAAAAACCCCCATTGAAGTGTTGTCTCCCTTAACGCTCCCCCATACTTAACTGGTGGTGCTCCTCCTCCTTTAATACCAGGGGTCCCCCATGTGGCATCCCCTCTAGGTATTTTGGGCTACAACCCCCAGCATTCTTGGCCACTGCCCATGCTGGCTGGGGTTGCTTGGAGTTGGTCCAGTAATTACCTGAGAAAGCGCCTTCTCCCTTATCAACCTGCCCGGTCACTGAGGTCATCAGATGGGATGCCCCTGGTGGTTCTGCATGGACCTATGGCCCGACTGGACTCCACAGCCTTCAGTGTGGTGGCTCCCTTTCTGTGGCACTCCCTGCCTCTGGAGGCCACGCAGGCACCAACGCTGTGTCCTTTTCGGCGCCTGCTGGAGACAGCTTTATTTCAAGAAGTCTTCCTTGATGGAACAGCCATGGTTTTTATTGGCATTTACCTGTAATATGTTGTTTTCCTTTTTTATATATGTTTTAAGATGGTGTTTTTATTCTTTTTTAACTTTTATTGTTCACTGCTCTGGAATCTGTTAAGATGCAGAGTGGTATATATATAGGTTGTAAATAAAATAAACAAAACATCTGGAGGGCACCGAGTTGGGAAGGCTGGCGTAGGCCTTAACCCTATCAGGAGGAGACTGGGCCTAGAGAGGATTGCTTTGGATCCTGTGCTGAGGGGACGCCTTCCTGCTGGCCTCGGGCAGGTGGCCCATTTCTTTCTCTCCTGCCTGCACAATCTCTCATTCACTCACCCTGTGGTGTCCACCATTGGAGGCTGGTGGCTCCCATGTCAGCTCTAGGTTTCAGTCAGAACCAGTCAGGACTCTCAAAGAGCTAGAGTTCTGACTGGTTCTGACTGAAACCTGGAGCGGATTCACCGCCCCATTGATGCTGGAGCCACCAGCCTCCACCGGTGTCCTGTCTTGTGTGTGTGAGCTTTACTTTCTATGTGGCTTTAACATTTTATTCTTGAACAATTTTGTGTCAGGTGCCTTGAGGGCCTGATGTGGGGTTACAGCTGAGTTAGAAATTTCAGGAACAGCCAACACCGTGACACACCAAGCAAAGGGCTGGATGTGCCTGATTTCATCTGATCTCGGAAGCTAAGCAGGGTCAGCCCTGGTTAGTACTAGGATGGGAGACCGCCTGGGAGTCAGGCTTCCTGCACTGAGCAGGGGGTTGGACTCGTGGCCTCGTAGGCCCCTTCCCACCCTATGATTCTACAATGTCAAGCAAAGGTTGGATGTGCCCGATCTCGTCTGATCTCGGAAGCTAAGCAGGGTCAGCCCTGCTTAGTCCTGGGATGGGAAACAGCCTGGGAGTCAGGCTTCCTGCACTGAGCAGGGGTTGGACTCGTGGCCTTGTAGGCCCCTTCAGCTCTATGATCTATGACCTATGACAAGCCATAAACCTAAGCACAGCTGCACTTTTCTGCTCGGACCTGGAAAAACTTGTTGAATTTTACCTACGTCAGTGTGAGATCATAGGTTGCGTCACTCCGCTGTCACAGGACTGAATTTGCACAAGTCTTTGAACTGGGTGATTAGTTGCGCATTTTGCAGGAAAGAGAGCCAACAATTCAGCTTGGTCCCCAACACTGGTGCTTTTGCTTCGAGATTATTAGCATTCTGTTTCTCCTCCCCCCTGCCCCTCACAATTTATTTAAGAAATTTGCTGAAGGGAAGAATTAAAGAGCGATGAAAAGAGTGGCGAAAAGGCTAGCAATACTGTTTATTTGTTCAAGTTTCTCCTTACAATAGGAAGATTATGTCTAATGACAATATGATTCTTAGGTGAAAAATGACATGCTGAATTTTTACCAAAAGAAAAATTAATCTTGTAAGTCCGGCTATAAATCATATTATGACAGTAAAAGCAAAAAAAACTGTTTTTATTAACAGATGTGGTATATATTGCACACCAACTCACTACGTGTTACATATTACACAGCAGCGAGATCATTAAATATTTTGCGGCATTCTGAAAAGTAATTTGAGCTTAACGGGAAAAGCGCCTGTTGAGGAAGATTTAGTCCGTGGCTCCAGATAAAGAACAAAACACCTTGAAATGTTCTCACAAGGGGTGCCGGCGAAGTGAGGCTCTTATCAATTGGTTATCTGATGGGTTTTAACCCAATGATCTCCAAACGCTGCGCATGGGAGCCCTGGAGGAGGTCCAGAGAAGGTTATCAGAGGCTCCTCCTTGCAGAAGGCCAGCAAGTTTCCCAGCGCAGCAGCTGACTGATTGTTCCTCCCCTTCCCCTGCAATGCACAGCCACAGGGGAGTGCTGGCTGTCGCCTCTAATGGGGGAACGCGGGAAGCCGCTTTATACCAGGTCTGCCTATTTTGCCAGGTAGACCAGGATGCTCTGCTCAGGGGCGCTTCCTCGAGGAGGGCTCCTAGCGCTAGCAATCAAAAGCATTGTGGGCAGCTATCCTATATTTTCCTCTTTTATACATTTTTTTCTGGTAAGGAAAAAAAAATGGAAGAAGTGGTGGGAAAACATGGGAGAGCTGCAAGTTGACAGTTGCACACAACATGTGCCCCACCCCCTGGTAAAACTCTGTGAATGAGGCAAGCGGATCAGGAAGCCTCATCTGGAAGCACCCTGCAGAGGGTGGGGGTGGAGAATCTGCAGCCCCCAGCCTCCGTTCATGCAACCCTCACCCTTAGCAAGTGATCGATGCAGGCCTCAGGCAAGTGTGATTTGTCCCTCCTTCGGCAGCCTGGGTGGGGTGGAAGGAGGGGGACAGAGAGAGAGAGAGAGACAGAGAGAAGAGGGTGGCTGAAAGGGACAGAGAGAGAAAGAAAAGGGGGCAGCTGAAGGGACAGAGGGAGAAAGAAAAGGGGGTGGCTGAAAGGGACAGAGGGAGAAAGAAAAGGGGGTGGCTGAAAGGGACACGGAGAAAGAAAAGGGGGTGGCTAAAAAGGACAGAGAGAGGGAAAAGGGGGTGACTGAAAGGGAGGGAGAGAGGGAAGGGGTGGATGAAAGGGAAGGAGAGAGAGAGAGAGAGAGAGCGCACAGGGGTTGGCTGAAAGAGACAGGGAGAAAGAAAAGGCGTGGTTGAAAGGGAGAGAGAGAAAAAAGGGGTGGCTGAAAGAGAAAATGGTGAACCCATCCACTTTCAGCTCTGGCCTGTGCAACACTGACTTCAGCCGCCCCACCCCCCACCCCATGAATGTGAGCTGTGCCCAATAGCTTACACACCTCCCAATAGAAAAAAAAGTTCCCCACCCCTGCTCTACTCCAGCTGGCAGTGGCTCTCCGGGGTCTCAGACAGAAGTCTTCCCCACCATCTGCTCCCTGCTCCTTTTTTAAACTGGAGATGCCAGGGACTGAACCTGAGAATGTCTGCCTGCAAACCATGCGCTCACCCACTGAGATGTGGTCGCTCCCCAAAGGGGCAGCAAGGCCCAACAGGGCTGTCTGGTGCGCGCACACAGGAACGCTCTTCTGAACCCTCTGCAGTGTGCGGACAAGCCAATGTGGGATTTCCTTGAAGGGGTAAAGTGTTGGGAGTTGTGGAGCATGAACTGGGAGCCCCATGGATCAAGCACTGTCTTCTTTGGCCACTAAGGGGGCTGTGGCTCAGTAGTAGAACACCTGCTTTGCAGGCAGAAGGTCCCAGGTTCGATTCCCAGCAGCATCTCCAGGTTGGGATGGAAAAATTCCTGCCTGAAACCCTGGAGAGCTCCTGCTGCCCGTCAGTGTGACAATACCGGGCCAGATGGACCAAGGGTCTGACCCAGTATATGGCAGTTTCCTATGTTCCTAAGGTTGCTAGTCTGAAGTGGGAATGCAGGCCATTCTAGGCAGGAGATATAGGAGGCCATGATCCTCCTGACCTGGGAAATCAGGTGATGCTAAAGTTCCAGTTGGGCGTGACTTGGGGGTGCCTGTTGGGGCAAGAGGGGGAAAGAGGACAGAAAGACTAGCAGGCCTGGTGAGTTCTCTCAGTCTGGGCAATGTTACTGAAAGAAGCCACCTTGTCCTCATTCTGTGCCTTCTAGTTTTGAGCTCACTTCCAACTCATCTCCAGCCTCCTCCCTGCCTGTCTGCTTGCAGCACGCTTCCAAATTATATCCAGCTTGTTTCATGCCTGCTTTCAGCCATCAGTTTCCCTTCAGCATGCTTGCCTCCAAGGTACCCACGCGAAAACCCACGCTTTTAACTCATAGATTTAGATGTATTTACATATTGCAAAAAGCCCAATGGAAGTGCATATTGGGACCCCGAAGGAAGAGGAAGGTTTCTGTGAATGGCAAGCTAACTTAAAAACTGAATGCTACCCCCTGGTTTTCAGAAGGAAGGGAAGGGTTTTTTAAAAATAATTTTCAAATTAAGGAAGGTGGAACATTCCTTAGCGTAGTAACACATCAGAGAGAGAATGGCTTCAAAAGACGAAACGAGTTCAATACCAATCAGTACAGTGGAAGATCCAGGTGTAGGAAGGATATTGATGCTGAATAGAAGATGCCTTATACAGAGTCAGAGCACTGGTCCGTGTAGCCCAGCATTGTCTACACTGACTGGTTCTCCAGGGTGTCTTTGCCATCACCTATTACCTGATCTTTAAACAAAACAGAACAACTGGAAATGCCAGGGATTGAACTTGGGAAGTTTTGCATGCAGAGCACGTGTTCTAACCACTAAGCTACAGTCCTTGCTTAAGCAATCACAGTCAGCTTTAGCCCCTTGTAGTTCTTCCTGCTGGGCAGATAAGCCGTTTCCTTCTGAACAGCAAAGCATAGGGCACACGCTGGCAAGAAAATCCATCTATTAAGTTTCTTTTTTGTCAGATTTGGGGGAGCAGCAGAAGCAAGGAGAGCTAGTGCATCATTTATGTCCTGCAAAGAGACAAGCCCTCGAACCTTTCCGAATCCTTGAGTCTCTGGCTGTTTTTCACCCTGTCCAATTCATCTGGGGGCAAGTTTTAAATCTGCTAATTAAATTCCACTTGACTAATAGCATGGATTTATTGACTATGAGTGTCAGCTCTGTCTGGAAAAGTATTGCGAAGTTAGAACAGAAAGGGTGCAATTATCCCCCTGGCTCATATGGTCCTGTGTACTGAGGGGTGGCCCGCATAACTGTTTACCTAAGTGTTTACATTGCCCCCCCCCCCAGTTCCCAGATGGGGGCACTGTTGCTGATGCAGCAGCATCACACTCAGCCATTTCTGATAAAGTGAGGCTATCTTGCACCCCAGGGTAATGTAACAGCCTGCTCCTCTCCAGACCCCTCACCCTCCCATCTCTAGGGATGCTGGAGAAATCCGAGATGGATTAAAATGAGCTCAGATTTCTACGAATCCTACCTGCGGAATCCGCTGCGGAGCAACCCCCTCACGCCGTGCGAAGTCCGTGGGCTTTCGGATGATTTTTTCACTTTCCCGAAATGTACGCATATAGATCCGTAGGAAAATACGCAAGTTTCTGCTGAGGAAATGTAGAATGGACTAGGGGACAATACACTAAATGTTACGTACTGGGGTAAATTAGGAAAATACGTAAATATTTACGTAAATATTTACGTAATTATTTACGTAATTATTTACGTATTTTTCCGCATGATGGAAAAAGAAATTGCATCCGTCTGTGGGTGGATGACGGAACGAAAGGCGCCTGACAATCCGCAAAACACAGACGGAGCGGATTTCACACAGTCCATACATCCCTACCCAGAGCACAGCACACTTGTGTGCTGTACTCTTTCGGGAAATAGTCAAGTGTCCTGAAGGGTCTGGCTCCTGCACAAACAAGTTCAATACCCTTCAGTATAGTGGAAGGTCCAGGTTTAAGAGATATACTGATGTGGGTTTCCAGCAGGCTGTACTGGGGGAGACGAGAGTAGGAAGCAGGGCCATTCCACCAGTCCTGCGAAAGACTTGATTTCCCCCCCTTCCCTCTTTATGCTTTTTCCTTGCCTGTTGTGTCTTTTTAGATTGTAAGCCTGCAGGCTTGTTTAACTGATCGCATGTAAGCCACGCGGGAAGGTTTTTTGGCTGAGGAGTGGGATAAAAAGACTTTAAATAAATAAATATTATCAGGAATTATTGAGCAAGTTCAATGCCCAGCCTAGTGACAACATGTCTGGCTGGGAACTGGGCATGGTGAGAAGGCAAGGACTTAGATCACAGGTCTCCACCCTGTGATACAGAGGTCACAAGTGGTTCAGGTAGCAGTTAAGTTGGGTGGTGTATCTGTAGAGGAGCAAGAGGCCAAA